>NC_072406.2:130207500-135175000 GCF_028858775.2 Pan troglodytes
CTTCCTACGTCTAAGAAAAATGTTATTTCCATTCCCAAGATGTTAGTAGAGACGAAGATTTTTCAATTTGTCTCCTTGATTTTGTTGGATTATAGCATTAAAGTTATTTTTACAAAGCCATCTACGGTAACCCAGTAGAAAGGGTAAGCCTATTGGCTTAGGAAAACTGAATGGCATTCAGTTTCTTCAAAGAAATTTGGGACAGATGTGGGTTTTTTTTCTTCTTCTTCTTCAACAAATCCAGAAGATGAAAAATGTATTTTATTTCTTGTGAAATGCATTTTTCTGTTCATCTCAGTATGTGGGACTGTTGAAGTTTATAAGTTTGGCAGTGTTCTAACATGGCCATCCTGTTCTCCTTTAGCAACTTATTAAATGTATTTTTTTTAATGAAAACAGAACATAGTGGAAAACTTTTTTCATCTTTTGACATTTACTTGTTGGTTAGTGTTTTCTACCAACAAGATCTCAAACCAGTATGACAAAACATACACAACTCATTTCCAAAGGCATTGCAAATGATGGTGCCCGGCTCTTCTGTACAATGTTTTATTATTTATTTATTTATTTTATTATACTTTAAGTTCTGGGATACATGTGCAGAATGTGCAGGTTTGTTACATAGGTATACATGTGCCATGGTGGTTTGCTGCACCCATCATCTACATTAGGTTTTTCTCCTAATGCTATCCCTCACCTACTCCCCACCCCCGACAAACCCTAGTGTGTGATGTTCCCCTCCCTGTGTCCATGTGTTTTCATTGTTCAACTCCCATCTGAGAATCAGTGATGATTTTAGAGCTGTTAACTAATTCTTTTTAGGTCAATGTTGGTTTATTGGAAGGGAAAATTTTTCTCAAGGTTTCTTATACAACAATGCTACTAAATTGCAATGTGGATACTCCACGGGATTTTTAAAAAGTTTTAGTGTGGTCTTGCTTGGAGGCAGGTGGGCAGACAGAATGGCATTTTCCATTTCTTCCTGGATTTAGGACCCTAAGAGATTTTCCCAAGTCATTTTCTGGAACTCACGAAGCTCCCTTGGCCTGCTGACTCCACCATCAATGAAACCATGAGATTCTTCCCTGGTGTTCCAATCTCCTTTGATTTTTCAGGCCTAATTTAAGCTTTCATTTTCATATCCCAGCTTTGCCTTTACACTCAATATTTTAAAGAGCTTCAGAGTTGACCATAATTGTGTCCTAGTGCATGGAGAAGTTATTCCATTCTCTCCAAATTGTTATCCTGGATGATTGGATTTAACAACCTCTAGGAGGATTTGTGGAGGTTTTAGTTTGATTTCCCCGTGATCATTGATGGTATTTTTATTTTCATTTGCTAAGAAGCTTTCTGCAGTACAGGGAATAGCTCATCATGCCATTCCTATCTTTGGCTCATCTTAACTTCCTTCTTATTAAACATCCACCTTTAAATACTATGATCTAAGAATCATAATTATTCCTATACAATGTGCTAACCAAATCACAGCACAAGTGATAGATGTGATTTAATAGGTAGTGCATGCCATCACATGAAATTCAGTGTTAGATATAACCATATCTAATGCTGTCTTGTTCCTGTCTTGTAGTTCACCTATTAAACCTACTAGGCTGACAGAGCACAATCTTGGCGGAAGCATGGAAAGAGAAGAGAAAGAATTCTCCGTAGACATGCATGAACATTCATAGGATAGGGAAAAAAAAGGAGTTCTATAAGCACTTTTCTATATTCCCTAAACTGTAATAGGCTGAATTTTTTGTGCCCTTTATTTTCTGTTGGGTGCAGGAAAAAATAACTATTCTACAGATAGCTCACAGAAGAGTGGCCAACAACTACGGTTACATAGCCTGCTTTTACACAATTTTTTCCAGAACCCATAACTTGAATGAAAAGCTCTTTTTTTTTCTTTGCTCCACTTGTGATGAGAATAGTTTGTTTGACTCATACCAAACCAAATCAAGCATTTCTGTGGGCACAAAGAGGAATGTGGAGCAAAGAAAGATTTTCTTCCTAAAAAAGAATGTGTGCATGGAAAACAAAATTGCTTCAGATTTCACAACATCCTTTACCATTAAACACGGAAGGCGGTTTCGGGTCAGTCCAATTTCCTTTGCAGATATTTGACTTTAAAAATCACATATTCAACTTTTAAAAATGGATTTGTGTGAAAGGATATATAAAAAAAATCTCATGGTATATAAGTCATGATGAGTTTCAGCTTATGTTTAACCTCTGCCTCTTCATCTTTAAGAGATGCAAATTGCCTCCAGGCAATAGTGGAAATGTCTTGTATATCTTGTCCTGCTTCCTCCAAATCAGCCCCCAAAGACGTTTACATTAGGAACTCAGAGTGATGCTGAAATAAATGAGTTTCTTCAAAAGGCTGACTGCCCCCTATCTAGGAAATTAAAAATCACTGGAGAGATTTTTTTAAAAAAGGGCAATAACAGATAAGTACATAGTTCTTGCTTTCTCAGCCAGCCCTATTAATACTTTTTAGAATCTCAAATGACTGATCCTGTTAACTATGTGGCTAATTTTAAGAGGGAGAGTAAAACTTTTTCTAAATGACTCAAGTATCATACTCTCTCAGTTGTTCCAAGATCTCAGATTTGTGACTGTACTTATTCAAAGAATGTCATGCATTTGCTTTTCTCTTCAAGAATGTAACATTACAAATGTCTTTTAAATATGATTTGATGTGAAGCTACAATAATTCTTTGCATGCATTTGAGAACTACAGATTCTGGCAGTTGACTCAGAAGAGCTTCTCTGCTTCCTTAAAACAATGAAAACAATCTCACTTACCTTCTCCCAAGGCTGCTGTGAACACTAAAATTGCGAAAAATCAGATAACTGAGATATAGAGTGAGTTCTGGATGGTTCTCCGGGGCCCGTGGCCATGCTGAACCTGGCAACAACCTCTGGGAAGTGAGAACAACAGGTATCACCATGATTATTACAATTTTATAGACAAGGAAAGCAACTCAACATGGAGAAATGACTTGTCTAACATCACTGGGCAGAGTTAGTACCTGAAAGAACCAAGATGCAAGTGCAATGCCTTTGATTCTAACCTCCATGCCCTTTTAATAAGGTTCCATGAGATTCCTTTATAAACTGTAAAGTGCCCTATAAATAAGAGGTATTACATGATCAGACCCCTTTGACCTTACTCCTATCTGAGGAAAAGTCAGAGAAATATTGGAATGTTCCCATTCCTGACTCATCACTGGATTTTTCATAGGACAGTTCAGAGAGAACCAAAACAGAAATGGCAGTGAAATACCAGATATTTGGAGCAGAAAACTCAGCTCTGGGACAAAGGCTGGTCATCCGCTGAGAAAAGAGGCGATAATTTGGGAGCTGGAAGAGCAAGGTCACAAGAAGGAAAGATAGCTAAAGGAATGAGAGACACTGGGAGGAAAGGAAGGGTGGCCAAGCTGGTACATGGGCTGGTGCAGAAGAGTCTGACAGATGGCTTTCATCACTGAGTTCTTTTACATGATGGTTAGAATCCTTAAAGCGATGGCCTCCCAGGTGCTCTATCTGACCCCAGGTGTGCTGGGGGAGCCTGCACAGATCCCTTCTATCTCATCGCTGGCCTTCATGCTCTTTGTCACCAACCCTGGCACCTCTCTACCTGAGGGTCTTCTCTGGTGGGCAGAATCCACTCTGTCTAAGCATGGGTGGGTAGGAAGTGCCTGAGAATTAAAAACCCTCTCTTTCACTGGATGATGATGTGAGTTGGTGCATAAATACCCCAGCTCCCTCACCCATCAGGGCCGTAATGCTGAGCACATGCTCTCCATTGGCTTCCAGAGTTCCCTTTGGCATTAAGGTCCAGGTATTCACCATGGTCATGGTAGCCTGCTTGATAATGCTCCATGTTTTGGTTAAATTACCTCCCTGTCTGTTTTTTCTACTTCCCTTTTCCTGTTTCCTTCACCTCCCAAATAAACTACTTGCATTAGAGTCCTTGTTTCAAAGTCAATGTCTGGAGGAAGCTGAACAAGATGCACCTTGCAGAGAGAATCATGGTCATCTTGGGGAATAGCAACATCCTGCAGGGGCAGGACCAGGGACCAAGGGAACTAAAGAAAGGACCAGGAAGATGAAAAGTGTTCAGACCCATGAAGTCTCACCATAGCCAAGAAATTCATTGCAAGTTGTAGGTCAGAGCTGCTGATTGACAGCAGATTGGGCCCAGAAGACATTGATGACAGAGGCAGTTGAAGATCCATTGTCCGGTGAAGAGTCAGGAGCCACAGGCCAGGCAAGATACGCGAGGATGAGAGGCTCAGAACCTACAAGCAAATGCCACTGGCCCCTGGGGCTGAGGCCAGGAGTATTGAGGTGGGAGAAATTCACTGCTTATTAGAGCCAAACATGATCTTGGTCAGGATTTAATCCATCCTGTCCTGCAGATGAGGAACCGAGGTTAAGAGGGCAGATGTCCTACCAGAGGCCAATCGTACAACCATTTAGTTAAAGAACCAGGACTAGAATCTACCACTGGTACTTATCCACCACTCCATGCTATACTGAAAATGATCAAGTCAGAATTTTGATCCTCAGACTTAACACTTACTTGGAAAAAAGTACCTAGTCCTCTAAAAATGGAAAAATTCAAATTAAGTCTTCATTTCCTCTTGCGTTTGACATCCACATAGAAGGGCAGACTACATGGTCTAAAGCCTACCTGTTTTAGAGAGTGTGTATAATAACTCTTCATCACCGAATGGGAATGCTGCTGTGAGTTTTAATTACTATTCATTAAGGGCACAGATGTGGTCTGTTAAATAAAATGCTGTAAGTGAATTTCATGATAGTTTTACCAGATTATAAAGAACTTTCAAACACTCAAGAGCCCAACTATTTTGGTCCATACTAATGCTATATTGTTATTATTTATATTAAATATAATAGGCAATATTATAATAATAATGAATGCTATATTATACATCTGGTTTATCTTTAAATTCAAGTCAAAAAAATATTACTCTTGAAGAAAAAGAAGTATCTTATCAGGATAAGATCTAAAGCTTGTTTCAAAGACGAAGGCTACAAAGAATTGCCTCCTTGGAGAACTCCAAGGTAAAGATGTAGTAGTCTCATCAGTTTTGTCTCCTTGTAAACAGCTACAAATGTTTAGGGAAACATTGTACCTCTGAGGCACTTTGCTCTGATAAGCTTGGAATTCCCCTCGTATACTCTTTAAGTATTTTACTAAGGCTAGCTCTAGAGAAACAAGGATGGTCTTAGTAGAGCTAGTTTAGAGTGAATAACTGTGGCTGAATATGTACACTGTATACACACACACAGCCTGATAGAATTATTTGGAGTATTTAACATACTCTTTAATAATATTATACTTTGTATCTTTAATATCTGTATATTATGTGTTAAATAATAGTGTGTTTCTCTGTCTAGCTGAATACCTAGACATAAATAAATAGGCTAAGCAACCCAAAACTAGATCCCTGGAAACGGAAGACTGACTAATTTCAAAACATTAAATGTTGAAGATGGAAGGGACTTGTGAAGATCACTTAGTTCAACTCTTTATGACTAAGGAGACTCAGAGCAGAAGGAAAGGACTTGCAAAGGCCACCCAGTTCATCACTGTGAAGCCAAGTCTCCTGAATCTTAGTCCAGGTCACTTTCCCCAAGATCTGAAGGATGGCTCACTTGTCCTCAGGAACAACAGTGGGTTACTGGCTCCTTCATGGCCATAGCACCTCTCCTAGACTAAACACATCAAAATGTCACTTACATCAAAATCCTCTTGTCTTTTGAAAAGAGGTACAAGTTCCTCCATCCTTGTTGATACTACTCTGTGGAGATATTCAGGATCAAAATGAAACTTTGTCACATGGAAAGCTGAAACATTTGTAAAATTGTAGTAATGAAATGCAAGTGAAAGCGTTTTGCAAATTGTCCTTTACCCTTGTCAAGAGTTCCATTGAGTGGGATCTGAATGCTGTCACATCTTTTCAACCAATGGAGAGATAGTCTGATTCCATGCCCAGAAAGCAGTTCACCCATTTAATCTCATTCTCAAAGGGTTTTCTAAGTGCAGGACAGGGAGATCAAATAGCACTGTGGACTGTTGGGGTTGTTCTGTAAAATAAAGTAGTAGATAAACATCTTTCTCTGTTCACAAGGAGTGTACTACAGTCAGGGTAACCTTCAACACATGGAGGAGGCAGCCCCCTGAATAGCATAAATTCAGAACTCTGGGAAGATCCCATTCTATCTCTCTATATCCACAAACCTCTTGGCTGCCATCTAAGAGGCCACCATTTATATTTCATTTGTCCTAGTTATATATCCCTATTAATGCACAAATATCTTTGGTAAGAATGACCCAAGATACTAACATTTTCTCCCTTAAACTAAATAAAGCTTTGGAGCATGAGTTTTGATGGGAAAGGAAAAAGAAAGCAAACACAGGAGGACTCTGAGTGGTACTAGCAGATAAGGAGAAGGGAATATCACTCAGGGAGGGGAAATGGTCAGGGAAAGGCAGCGCTGGTGTGGACTCATGAAAGCTGTACTTTAGGTGATTTTATAGCATGTCAGGAGCATGTTCTAAGAGTTCTCCAAGCTTAATTCATGTAATCCTCCATCTTATGAAGTAGATGCTATTATAATTATCCCTATTAGAGATTAGGACATAGAGGGAGAGATATTAAGTAACCTGCCCAAGTTTACATAGCTGATAAATAGCAGATTTCAAATATATGCCTTCTGGCTCCAAATTCTGAGCCCTGAAGCACTGTAGTGACCATTCATCTACATTACAGTTTTGTCACTGTAAAGGCCTGGCTGATTTATCTTGTTTTCCTCACTACTGAAACAGCTCTAATAAGACTCTCCCCTGCCCCCTAGCTGTCTGATAAAATGAGTTTGCATTTAAAGCCCGAAAGCTTCTTGGTCTTGACGACCCTTCCAGTACACTGTTTGCCCTGGGGTGCTCCTTTGGGACCCTTCCTAAGAGAAGCTCTGAGGTTTTGTTAGTCCCTTGGCAAATGGACTTCTCAACAAAGAGCCTAGGAGGGGTAAGACAGGCACGGTGTTGGGTAGAAATGGAGGGCTACCTATTTATAATAGATGCTGAGAAAGGCTGGGCCATCTCTGCTATATGTACTCAGTCTCAGAATCATAACAAGTTTCTTGTCTCTGTGGATGAAAAAGCACCACCCTGGTAGTGAAGGAATGAGGTACTGGCCTTTAGGTTAGAAACACATTAATAATCCAGACTCCAGAATGGGCAGTGTCACTGCTCCGGCATCCTTCTCCACAGACAAACATAAGACTCAGGTTTCTGGGCCATCCAAGGTAGCACTTTTCACAAATATCAAACATAAATAATTGAAGAGGCAATGTTTAGAAATGGAAAATGCAAAATCCCAGGTGAATTTGCTGCTTCTCTCTCTTTCTTTGTGCCTGTGCCTCTCCTGAATCTCCATGGGCACATGGCAAGCAGCGTGAGTCATTCTGACACCTCATGTACATCCTTCTAGACATTTGTGGTTTTTGTCACTGTTTTGAAGATGATCAAATAATAGAATAATGAGTTTCAAAAGTCTTTCTTAAACTGCCTACTTTAATGAAAAGATGAAAACCAAAATCTCCATGGATTTAGGAAGAAAAGTCATCACTCTATTTTGTACAGAATTTACTTATACCCCAGTTGAACCCCCACAAAAGTAGAGAAAAATGTAGCACAATATATGAGATAATTGTCACACGAACAATTTATTTTGATAGTGGTGTCATGCATTAAACTTCCTGAATACAGCCCCACACACAAAACTCTTTTCACATTTGTGTGTCATACATAGAATTGAGAAACATTTCAATTTTGCTGATAACCTCAAGTTGGAAATTAGTGATAACCTTCCTTAGCCCCAGTCATAGCTGAGACATACAGTTGGTTAATCAAATTAGGAGGGTGAGCTCTGCCTTCACATTTGCCAGTTCATTAAGTTAGATCTGCCTGGTAACCATGATAGCCAGGCTGTGTCATGATTACCTGATGTACCACTGAAACCCAACACATTATACATGTGTTTATACAATTAATTTGTTATTCAATGTTTAAAATAAAAATTCTGAAGAGGTATAAATTATGCCATACCTACTAACATACCCTGGGTAACAGAGGCTCTTCTGCATTAAATATGCCCAAGAAAATCATATTTCATCAATGCAAATGGGGCAGAAAATGCATCATTTTAGTGAGGCCAAACCACTGTGTCAGATGAAATTTACCAAAATGTACAGTTTTTGGTCATCTTACAGCCAATGGGATTGAGAAATAGGATCCACGCAACGCCTTAAATCCTGAAATGATAGGAGAAATATGGTTGCGTCATGAAATTTATCAGATACATCCCTTTGCCAAATAAATAAAAAATAAAAAAAGGACTGCAACATTCAACATCATGGGAAGAGAGGGAAGACAAGATGGCAGGGATTTTTTTTTTTTTTCCAAACTCCACAACGTCAAGGGAAAACAAACAGGACTGTCAAAGCAAATTCTGACAATGCGGAGTGCTGTCCCTGGCAGAGGCGGCAGCTCCATCGCTCTGTTTGTTTGGGCCCAGCCGTGGCTTTTATTAGACTTTGAAGAGCACCCTAACGGTGGGTCATGGGGCGGTCACTACTCATCTCTGCTGTTGTTCCACGTGGCCTCTCTCGGCCGCTACGGGAAGAAGGGAATGGTTTCTTTAAGGAACGAGGCTATTTATAAAATAACTATAAAATCTAATATCCATTATGCACAAATGATAGTGTCAGACAGCTCCGGCGGCTGTATATTTGCTGGACATCAGCCTTCTGTGAGTATAAATTGCCCCGTACTGAGGAGAAATACAATACAGTTCACCAGAGACTTGGCTGCAAGATGTAGCCGCTTGTCTGTGGGCAAGTAATGACTTGCGTTTTCAGCTGCTTCTTGGTAAGAGCCTTAGTAATTGGAATCAGTTATTCAAAACATCGCTAAATGTGATTTAAATGGCAAGGATTTAATAACAGAGAAAGAAGCCATTAAAGGGGTTCAAGCAGGGGAGAAGGGAATTCCGTTTTTTAGAGCAGAGGGAGAAAAATAAAGCAATTACTTGATGTAAAGGCCAGAAACAGGACTCCTGCTGTCAGGGAGAAATCAAATCTGTCAGCAATTAGTGGGATCTTAGGAGGTAAAGAACTCTCCAGCGTTGAGCAGTGAATAAGGGGTTAGCAATTATATGAACTGATAAAAGTGTTCTGGTTTCCAAACAGCAGGTTAACAAGCCTTACTTTTTTCATAACTTGATGCAGATGTGATGGTCACACTTGAGGATATTTTTCGGTGGTTCGCCAGGAAAGTTCCTTAATAAGTACGTTGGGCGGCCTGTTTCCATCTCAAACTGTGTTCGTGCTACCTAGCGCAAAAGGATGTGTGGGAGAGCATTTTGATAGCAAGGCTCTTCTTTAATTAAAAAATGGAATAATACATTCTCTGAACATGCAATTTAAAAAAATCAAATGAGAAATTCACGTCCCCATGTCCATTCTTCCCATGGGACTGGCAGTTCCTGGTATTTTCAGCATGGAAGGAACGTCACCTGGTATAAAAGAGGCAAACTTTGTATCAAATAAATACATGAACTTTATTATGACATGCTCCTTGTTATTGTGTAGTCTTAGGAATAAAAAAACCTGTGACATATATTTATATACATATGTGGCCTACAGATGACTCCTATAGGGGGTCTCTAAAAATTATTTGGTATTGATGGATATGGGGTGTGAAACTCAGTCTGATATGTGAAGTTATATCAGAAGGAAAAAATCAATAGTTCCGTCACAAAAACAGTTGCAGGCTTTCAATTCAAGGAGCTACTCTGTCTGCTGAGAGAACACTAAGATGTCAATAAAAGCTGAGTATTTGAAATAAGGTCATGTAAAAAGACTCCCCTAGAGTCAATCCTCTTTGACTTGCTATGAGTGACCTGTTTATGATTTCGCTGATGCGTATTCTGTTTTAAAGACAGAGGCAATTCTACCTCAGCAACAATACTGCAAAGAAATTGATCATCCAGCATATGCTACTGCTTTGTCAGTTAGCAGGAGAAAATTAGGAATTTTTTTCTTCCTTTTTTTTCATTAAGAAATTCAGTCAATATATTGGAGCATTGAGGACTACCTGCTTTCACTTTAAGCACTTGTATAAGCTAATTGTTAAAAAATATTAAAATTTCCTATCAGTGTATCTCAGGGGATTTTCCATTTTGAACAAAACTCCTCTGACCAGAAAAATGTTACCCCTCCTACCCAGGGGATCTGCTGTGGGTCGGCAGGGCTCCCATTGCTGAAACAACTAAGCGCCCTTAAAGGCCAACGATCATGAAACATCTGTGAACCCCAAAGTGATTCGGAAATGTAGGATCATCAGATTGTGGTTCTAAGGGTGGCTTTTAACCCAGCTCTAAAGTCAACATAAGTTCCATTGCTTTTCTCTTTTGCAACATGACTTTCTGTTTTATATTATTATTACATAGTATATGTATAATATTTACATTAAAATGTTATTGCTCAGTTTTCTTAAATATTATATTCATTTCATGAAAATTTACAAACAGCATCTAGCAGATCTTGTTAGCTAGGGATGAGCAAAAGACATGGTATGAAATTATTAGGTTGGTGCAAAAGTAATAGCAAAAACCGTAATTACTTTTGTACCAACCTAATAGAAGCGAGGGAACATCAGCATGAGCAGCTACAGTTCTGTTCAGAGAAAGATGTGCTCTTTCGTTGCTGTTACCAAATACCCCAAATGCACACACCATGTAGACTTGCAAAGATCCTATACTTTAAAATGAGATTCATTAAAACTACTTCCTGAGCACTAATATGTGCAAGACACTGTGCTGAGTGCTGTGTATTCATTTGTGTTATGTTTCAATTACTAAGAAACTACACAGATTTTTTTAAATACTGAGTTGGTTTTTAATTAATATGTATATGTGTGTATAGATTTTGAGGACTGCAGTTTCTGGATTTATTTAGTTAATTCCTGATTTTCTTACCATCCACCATTGTCCAGCTACCAAAGTCACTTATCTCAAAAAGAAATTGAAAGCAACTGAGTTAAGGAAGTGATAAAGATGAGAAATGCCAGATCAAAGCATCTAGTATAGGGAGATGTTCCAGCAGAAGAGTTTGCTATTTCTGTAGAAGTGTATGGCTATGGTTTTTCTATGAAATAATTGCCCTAAAATTCTTACCCACCAACCAAATTCTCACTTTTGGGTCAGGTTGATAGGATGCTGGGCTCTGGTCTCATCACAATGAGGACAGACTCACATTATACTGGGTTTTAATAATAAACTGATGGATTTTCACATGATCTCACCCCAGCTCTGCTAATGGCAGGCTGTGCTTCCTTTAACAAAAAGGTCCTCAGTTTCCTCATCTGGATGTAGTAATAATAACAATTTTTAGCCGGGCGTGGTGGCTCACGCCTGTAATCCCAACACTTTGAGAGGCAAAGGCGGGTGGATCACAAGGTCAGGAGATCGAGACCATCCTGGCTAACACGGTGAAACCCCCTCTACTAAAAATACAAAAAATAAAAATTAGCCTGGTGTGATGGCGGGCGCCTGTAGTCCCAGCTATTCAGGAGGTTGAGGCAGGAGAATGGTGTGAACCCAGGAGGCAGAACTTGCAGTGAGCCGAGATCGTGCCACTGCACTCCAACCTGGGCAATAGAGCAGGACTCCATCTCAAAAATAATAATAATAATAATAATAATAACAATTTTTGGAATGTCCTTGTTTTCTACATTCCCTGGAAATTATAAAGGATAATACAACCCTGCTAAAGAAAAAAAAAATTGGAGAAAATAACGTCTTAAAGGTAGAGAAAAATATGTTTTTCTGGACGTAGAATTATCAAGTAATTCCTCATAGGCTTTCTTTATCTAGTTTCTCATTCAAAATAGGTACGAAGTCATCAGAGCAAAGACATCTGTGGTGCATCTCAGTAGAATATAGTTGTGAGCAAAACATATTTTTAAAAAGTGCTTCCTGTAACATCACTGGGAAATTTTGAGGTCTTTGAGTCTATGAGGGACGTAGTATTGTTCAGGGGAGCATATAAGAAAACTCAAGTGAATATTCTGCATGATTCATCAAGTCAAGTTCAGAATTGTTGCGATCATGTCTGTTCCAATAGAGTCATGAAAGAATCTTCACTAGCCAGATGTAAATATATGGCAAAAAAGGTTCAGGATCCAACTACCATCCTTTGAAAGCTGCTTGGGAAGAAAGCAGTTGCCTAAATTGCTTCACCGAGTCCTGGCCAAAGGACGCAGCTTCCAGAGGGTGTGAGCAGAGAGGCCTCTGCCAAACAGTGATCCTCACATGGATTTCAAAGACACGCTGCAGCTGAAGGCCCTCGGATGGGATGGAGACCAGTTGGTACCCTGTCTTTTATGATTATTCAATTTGGCTGTCCTCAAACTGAGGACCGCCCCTGTGGGAGAGACTGTGTGAAGGTGTGCTTCTTCACTTTCACTGAACCGGGCAGCCTTTGCGGAGCAGTCCTGTTTTCAGGCATCAGCTGTCAGTGTCAGGAAAGAGTGGAGATCATTGCCAAATTAGAAATCTGAAGTGTCCCTGCTAGGAGGCTCTGTGTGCATTTTGACATGTCTGGCTGGCAATTCTTAAAAAAAGTAAATCCTAGCAGTTTGCTGGCATGACAGCCTTACTCGGCAGCACCAGCCAGGGAAGACTTGGTAAACTATTATTGTTTGGAGATTTGGAGTAGAGAACCTTCTGGGCTTTGGCATAAAATGACTAAGTCACTTCCTCCAGGTTTGTGGAGGAGGGGTCATCTTGCCTTTTACACTCGCTTTATATCCTGTGTTGGGCACCATAGCCATTAGGACATTCCTTCTATTACATGATATGATTGAACTCTGTCTTTTAATTTTGTGATTTTGATCTCCTTGAATTACTGATTAATCAGCCTTCCAAACAGGCGCTCACTCACTTGACTGGGGGCAAATCGTAAAGAATGCTGGTGCTGCCAGTCTGCATGCGGCTGTGCCTGCTCCTCTGGTTGGGACTGCTGGCCAGGATTGCAAAGTGGAATAACCTGGGCCACTTCTTTGCCAAATGAACTGTTTCATAACTTCCCAGTAGCCATACTGTGTAGAGGACTTGGCTTCCTTGATGAAATCTCAGCCTTCGTTGGCGTGGGTGGACTGACAACCTGGTCAGGTGTGTGCGTTGAGGTTGCTGCATTTTCCATGCAGGGTGTTCATCTTTGTAATGTCAAACTCTCAACAACAACCCAGAGATGAATATTCAAAAACCATCTACATTGGCCAGGCATGGTGGCTCACACCTGTAATCCCAGCACTTTGGGAAGCCGAGGCCAGTGGATCACCTGAGGTCAGGAGTTCGAGACCAGCCTGATCAACATGGTGAAACCCTGTCTCTACTAAAAATACAAAAATTTGCTGGGTGTGGTGGTGGGCACCTGTAATCTCAGCTACTCTGGAGGCTGAGACAGGAGAATCGCTTGAATCGAGGAGGCGGAGGTTGCAGTGAGCTGAGATCGCACCATTGCACTCCAGCCTGGGCGACAGAGACTCTGTCTCAAAAAAAAAAAAAAAAATCTACATCATGGACTTTCCCCTGCTTTAAGAAAGACAGAATATCTTCAGCATAAGCATTTTTTGATAGTATTTTTCACTGATTTTATTTTAAAAATCCTTCCGTGGAACAAATCTTAACTATAGTATTGAATGGTCATGTGCAATCTTGCTTATTTTCACCTAAAACAAATGTTGATATGTATACGTGAGAATGGCAAAATCGGTGAGATTAAACCAATAATTAAATGTCATTAGTTTCAGCCATTCTTTTAACATGGAATCCAGATTTTTAATAGCTTGTTTTCTTTCGTATAGGTTGAATTCTTCTTAGTGTAGTACCTATATTGTGTTTTTAATTGTCATATGTTCATGTCCAGCCTAGTGATTCCCCCAATATCCACAGAAATGACCCAAAAACAAATCATAGGAAGTACTTTTTGTTCTGAATTCAATGGTGGAAACTCTGAAAAGTAAACGAGAAAACTTTTATGCAAAACATTATTCATTTTATATGGTCACAAAACCTTATTGACACAATATCACATAGCAGTTAAGTAACTTAGTACTAAAAACTATAGAGGCTAATCTGCTCACTGTCTGTAGCTAATTTTATACTCCAGGAAGAGATAGAACATTTTAAAAATTAGTTGTCAAAGTTTCATACATTATGTTGTTATTTTGAACCGTCATTGTGGTTTTCTTCTAGAATAAAGCTGTTCTGTAATTCCATGTAATTCTCGTATCCAAAGTGTATTACCATTTCATCCCTCTCCACTTTTTCTTTCTCCTGCTAATAGAATCCGGCATCACACAGAACTGAGTAGGTGAAATGCATATTGCTCAGAATCATCTTCAGGTCAAAGGAGCCCACAAAACACAACCCAACAAAACAAAATCCACATGATGGAAGTTGGGTGTGGCTTGTTAATTGATAGCCCTTAAAAATGTGTTTAGAAACATCGTTTTTTATCAGAGGAGGTAAACATGGAAATGCTTCTGCCCATCATTAACTAGTTTCTGGAACGTTTCTTTTTACTAAGCCAGTTTTTTAAAGGGTATTTTCAAAAACAGGAAAATGCAAATTAGAGGCATTGGTCATTACACAGAAAATAAAAGAACTGTCAAAGAAAAATGGAACAGGATGTCAATGGCACTGTGAACTAGAAATAGATGGAGTCTCACTATAATGTTAACTGTAAAATTAGGTCATGGGTTCCTGTCATTGTTGAAACTCTTAGAAGGAGAAAGTTCTAAACTACCTTACATGAGAACAAAGACAATTCTGCCTTATGTGAATTCCATTCTTTGGGTAGTGACAGTGCAAAGAACCAGAGTAACTGTAAGTTGGTGGATGTGTGAAGCACAAAATCTGGGTGGTAGCAGGTGGTGACTGTATTCTTGATGTGGTGTTCTGTCCTCTTATATGGGTAGAAAGGTTCAAATATAGTTATACGTTTGCTACCTTACGGTGATGTGATATCTTCCATTATGAAAATTCATCATTGACCTATAAATAATCTAAAATTATCTTGATTTTTTAATCTTTCCCCCATTTTTGATAAGGGGTCTTTGCTAGCCTATCTTTCTTCTTGGCCTATCTCAAATACTTTTACTCCTGAGTATATATTTGTGAAGTAACTCAATGGAGTTAGGATGTGGTCTGTGGCCATGAAATGGAGCAAGATTAGTTTTTCCTTTTTACAGTTCAGCCTACAGTTCCTATTATCTTTGCCTTATTAGCATTGTGTTCCAACCAGTTGGCCCAGTGACACCATAACTATATTTAGAGACTGTCAGAGTCATTTAGAGACTTTGTGTTCCACGTTAAATTTGCTATGACATATTGATAAGTAAAATGGTCCAGCATGGGTTCTGCTACTACCCTGTTCACACAGAGCACTTAATTCTCTACACTGCAGTTTTCCTGTTGCAGAATAAGGATAATAATACCTTCAAGATCTACTTTACAAGTGTGTCATGATGAACAGTAATTGAGATGATAGGCATTATTATCATAAATAAATTATTAGATGATATTTTTCATATGGCTAAGAATTGAGTCAACAAAGTGACAACTCTATGTCCAATAAGACAAATTTCACTTAATAAAACCCTGTAATATGCTCTTCTCATTATGCGATATTAATGTGAAAGCTCTAGTGTTCTCACATCCTGAGAGCTTCCCCAAAGGGACATAGACTTATTCAATTGCCATCCATCCCTAATTTTTATTTCAACATCTAGTTCTATCAAAAATTTGAAGTTGTCACACACAAAGTGCTTTGGGGGTCTGTTGCCCTGCACACTTGGCCCATCTCCATCCATGAACGCCATTCTGAAGTGGTGGTCTTTGTGCCGTTCTCATTGTTATTCCTGGGTGCCATAGTCACTTGAATACTTGAGCAGGGGAAGCAGTGGTCTCCGGCGTCAAGTCAGTTTCAGCTCTTGAGATCTGAAAGGCAGCCACTTGGAGTTCATTACACATTTCTACTCAACACTCCTGCCTTAACATTGTATCACACAAGAATTCTAAATTCATTTTGGCTGCGTTACAAGGCCTGTTTTCTGCCTGGATGCCCAGGTCTTCTTTCTTTCCATTGTCTCTGGTTGGTGTCCAGGAATAAAGGATACTTAACATTTAAAAAGGCAGAATTGTTTGCAATGAAAATACTTCCCGCTAACTGGCACTCTCCGAGAACGTTAAAGACCCAAATGACGACAGTCACTTCCTTTGGAAGCATATTTATTTTCATGCGTCTTTCCTGGAAAAAAGTTATTTTTTTGCGCGTTTTGCTCTTTATGTTTGCAATCCATGAGAACCCTAAGAGAAAGAGAGAATTTCCTAATGCAAAATACCTTTTACTGAATAGGAATTTGAATGCTGATATACCAGGTGGACCCTCTTTTATGTATGAAAACAGAAATCATTTTCTCAAGCTCCTCATGACCTCTTAAGGCTCCCGACTGGAACACGAGTTAAACTATGCTAAAATATGAATGCTTTAAAAATATATCTTGACACTTTTTGTTGATAAAGGGCACCACCCAGGAAGTAATTCACTGTCATAGCAGTTAGTGATAGTGTTGTAAGGTTTAATAAACCTTGGATCCCTCCACTTTTCTGCTTTAGCATGGCATGTCTAGAGTGTTCCTTGCAGCAGTGCGCTGTTTAGAGACATTTGTCTGTCAGCCTCCCAAAAACAAAAGCCATTTAACTGTTTTTTAAGAGGCTGAGCAGCAGTGATCCATTTTTGGGAGGCAGGAGGGAACCAGGCCTGCACTACTGAGAGTGCGTGTGTGCGCACGCACACGTGTGTGTGTGTCTGTGTGTGTGCGCGTGAGCGTGCATGTTGTTTTCCACTGAGAGAAACTAATCTCTTGGCTTAGATCCACCTTGGTATTAGCCTCAGCGCTTTCTCTCCCTCCTTTACTCTGAATCATTATTAAGTTTATTACTTCTTTTTTCTTTTGCTGGGGAAGATTAATGGCTTTCCCTGGGCAGAGGGACCTCTGCCGAGCACAGTGGCTCTATAAATAGCACCTGCTGCTAATTCTCCAGTGCCCGGTATCTCCCCCAACACATCTTGGTCTTTAAACAATTTGTTCAGAAGAAGAAAGCTATGGGTCACCGTGCACTTTGGTGTTACTCAAAATGTGTTTTATGGATAGTGAGTTTTTCTGCAGGAAGTTTGGCCTGGCGGGGCCTTTAGAGAAACTGGCTGTCCCAGTACCTCCCCAAGGCGGCATGCCTCACTAACCAGGCTTGTAAGGATATCACAGAACCTGTTGGACCTGTGGGGGTGGTGCCATGTGAATAGCTTTTGCCATTAACTTCCCCCCTCCTCCTTTTCTAATTTCTTCTCTCTCAGTAGATTTCAGGCTCAGCTGAGCTCTGTGTTCCAATAGCCTGGGGGAGATGTGACTTCATAGAGTTATAAAACACAAAAAGGGAAAATGCTGGGAAAGTTGCAATGCTAAGGTTCAGTGACTTGTGGTTTCAGAAAATGGAATGCTTCTGGACAACACAGATGGCAGGAAGGACCAGTGATCAGCATTTTTAAACCATCTTCATCTTTAAGGGGTGATAATAGGAATAAGAGAGCACAACCTATATGGCTCATAGCAAGTGTTCAATACATCTTTGCTGAATGAATGAAAGAATTAATGAAAGGGATGATATTTCTCATTATTAGAAACATGCTTATCTGATATGCTGAAGTCAATGCAGTTGCAAGCAGAGTTGTATTACTTAATGAAGCCATGCAGCCTGTCAAGGTAAAGGAGAAGGGGAACTAGGCTCTTACATGTAACCTTGAGAGAAATGAATTCTTTCTTCATTTGGATGTTTAATGAGAACAATGAAAGATCCAAGGATGTTTCTCAGACCCTGAACTTGGTAGACTGGGAAGTCTTAACTTTTTATATGCCAACTTACTGCATGGATTCAAATTGGAAGTTCCCATTCTCTTTGGAAAGGACTCCCATCACCACTCCAACTAACCTTCAGGTCAAGGATTTTATTTACCCTTGTGTGTGTAACACTTTCTCAGTCTGCTTGTTTCATACAATTACACAATAGTGGACCCTGTGTAGTAATTACATAATAATTACATAAATAACAGAATCTTACAGCTGAGAGCGACCTCAGAAATGATCTAGAATAATCATTACCTTTTGCAGATGAAGAAATTGAGGCCTGGAGAGATAAAACTCCTTGCCCAAGGTCACTCAACTCATCAGCAGCAGAGTTAAACTAGCACTCAGCCTTCCCACCGGCCTGTGTCATATCCTTCCCACTATAATATATTGTCCTTAAAACTCAAATCAATGTCATTCTTGATTTCCAACGTGGCAATGTGAATTCCTTAAACCAATACTTGAAAATTTTTTTTAAAAAAATCTCTCAATGTGCTTCATTATAGACAAACAGGTAAGAAGCAGAGCTGCTTTGTTGAAGTGAGGTGGCAGAGGTGAGGATAGGAGACCTGGCATTCCGCCTACTGGCATCCATTTCATCTTCTGCCCCTATCCTGGGCAGTGCTGAGGCCAATCCAAGAAACCCAGGAGATCAGGAAATTCGTTTTAATAACGCCATTTTTGTTCAAGGAAAACCACTTTGTATCTATCAACATAAAGTTTCCAATCAAATGTGTTTAGAGAGCTTGGCTTCCTCCACCTCTAAAATTACAAGTCAGGGACTCACAGAACAATATTATGACCAGATAGCACTAAGCATGGCACATTTTGGCTGTTTAATAAGTTTTGTTGTATAAATAAATTAATTAATGGTAGCAATGCAATTCCTAAAAACACTCAACTTCTCATTTTCAACTTCTCTCTCCCTGGTCTGTGTTACTAAAATATTCAGATATACCATTACTAACACATTTTCCTCTTTGTAATTGCCTCCATTCTTACCTGCTTCTCCTTGGAGACTGTGAGTTTCTCAAGAGCAGGACTCTGAACTCACAGTACCTGGGCCACATCAGACACACAGTAAGCTTTAGTAAATGTTGCTTGTTAAGTGAAGAATGACTGAAAGCACCTCAAGCATTTAGTGCTAAGGCAGGGTTCTCAACCTCAGCAATATTGACATAACGGGGGGGATAATTCTTTGTTGTGGGGGCTGTTGTGTGCATAGTAGAATGTTTAGCATCTTCCCTGGCCTCTACCAACTAGATGCCAGTAGCAACCCCTCAAGCATGACAACCAAAATTGTCTCCAGATATTACCTATTACCAAATGTCCCCTGGTGGATAAAATTGCCCCTGGTTGAAAACTACAGTGCTAAAGGAAGTCTTGTTTTCTTTCTTCTGAGTTTTTGAGTGCAAAACAACAATTGCCTACTTTTGTTAGGTAAAAATTAGGCAATTGTATTGTTTGAATCTAGGAATTTAATAGTTAATACTCTCAGCCATTAATTCATCTCACCCTGCATATGTTTTACTTTGAGGGAATTTTAGTGGAGAACACAGTGTTTGCTAGTTTGAGAATATCATGTTCATTGAATCAAGGAACATAATGCCATGATTCTGTTGACACAGTGGCCTGGGGTTAGCCAAGTACCACAGTTCTAGGATACAGAACAAACATGGCAGCTTCATATATTCTGTCATTATGAAGAAGTTGGGTTGACAAATCAGCTGTTTTTTTCCATGTTCTCCCCTTTTAGATGGTTTCATGGAATGCCCTTATGACTTTAAACAGATGCCCAACCAAATTCTCATGACTCCAAGGCTATGAGATTTAATGACTCTGTTTACTTTATCTTAGATGTCACATGATACCTTTTTTTTGTGATGACAACTTTTGTTTGAGAGGAATAAAATGTCATCGAGTATTTGTCCTTACTAATGGAAGTGGGACTCTCTCTTTTAAATGTAATTAAGAGTTTTTAAAAAAAAATCTAAGAAAAATTGTTCTCATCTTCCTTCCAAAAACAAGTACGCAAAATGCAGAAATACAAAGCACAGTTTGCTAGAACAGGCATCACAACTTCTCATCCTTCTCATCTTCAAACTTAAATCATCCTCAACTTCCTATTGACGATTTCCCAACATCTAGGTCTTAGCCATTTTTAGCCTGGATGTTCCCAAGTACTACAAGCTTCTAAGAGCATTCTTTTCATTAATATCCAAATAAATGGCTCAATACTTTCCCATCCTACAGGCTCTTGGAAGTCAAGCATTCCTGTCGCAAAGTTTCCAGGAGTTGATTCATTCATGCATGCATTCATTCATTCAATGAACATTTCTTGAGCATCCTATAGAACCACAATGCACTAGGTTTTCCCTCCAGATTCCTGTTCCCATTGAATTCTCACCTTGCTTCTTCTGGTTGCTATCTTCTTTCTACCCACCTAACCTCAAGTTTGGTCCCTGTCTCTACTTTATTCTCTGAAGCACCACAAACTTAAGGGTGATGCATGAAATAGATGTTTATAGAGGTTGAAAATATTAGAGGGGATTGCAATCCTATGCACAAGAAACAGCTTAAAATTAAACTGCAGTCATCATTGTTTCTTAAAAGCCCCTATGCCATCCTGTTCCTAGGAATGTCTCCCTGGTCATGTTCCTTCTTGGGGTCTGCTTGGAAAATCACCACGTTGCCTGGGTGTTCCCTCTCCTCTCCTCCCAGATAAGAGAAATCACCTCTCCAGAGCTTCTTTGCTTTCCAGCTTCTGAGAAGCATCTCCATGCTGCATTGTTTAAGCTTTATTATGTAATGTAATCTGGGCCTTTTGTATCAACTGTCTCCGTCTAAACTTTTAACCACCAAAGAAAGCCCAGAAAAGTGTTTTCCTATACAAAAGATCCCATACCTTTAGCAAGGCAAAACATTAACAGAAGTTTTATAATTTTCTTGTCCATCTCATTTGCTCTAGTTTGTGTTCTTAGGCAATTTTTGACCCGTCTACCAACCTCCACAGGTAGAAGGAAGGCAGTCTGCAATTTATTCCTCTCTTATTCAAAGCAAAGGCCCTGGGGTAACTTTTTTAACTTTCCCATTACATTATTACTCTAACACACTCAT
Organism: Pan troglodytes; assembly: GCF_028858775.2. NCBI lineage: Eukaryota > Metazoa > Chordata > Mammalia > Primates > Hominidae > Pan > Pan troglodytes. The sequence goes on from NC_072406.2 coordinate 130,228,688, forward strand.
TTCTCCCTTTATCTCTGCCCCCAAATACAAATAAGCTACTAATTCTTATTATTAAATAGGTACCAGTTATAAAAACAAAATGGATAGAGCTGTTTCTCAAGTTAACTGGGTTTTTCCTTTTGAGTAACCTTAATATAAGTGTTTGTGCAAGTGGTAGTTATAATGAATGGGTCAAAATGAAGTTTGTTGATTTATTCATTCTATTTCTGTCCAAGGACCATGGGGAAGTAAAGATTAACTCACACTTGGGGATGTAGTTCTATCAAAAAAAAAATAGCTAAAGCTATTGCATTGAACATTGAGGCTGTCCTCCACAAAACCCAAACTATGAAAAGAAAAAAAAAACCATGTTTTCTTCTAAGACAATTCTGAACTCTTTGTCAGGGTTTATTTACAGTAAACAACAATGTAGGCTGACTTCTTTTTGGGTGTAAAATGGAAGGATGTCAGAGGAGAGCTCTATCAGGGTATTTTCGACCTAACATTTGGATGGGTTTGGTTTCTCGTGTAAAGAGCTAATAGGAAATTCCGCTGTGGCATGCGCAAAGGTGAGCATGTGAGTCTCTCTTTCTGGATATATACTTCTGTGTGTGTAGGAAATAAATACAGAAATGAAACAAACACTGAAACAGATCCTTGTAACTGTCAACAATGTGCACTAACACAAATAAAATAGAAACAAAAAATAAACCTCAATATAAATAATAAAGATAGATGCTTTTCTTTCTTTAGACGCAAATATTGGTGCAATGCTTCCTTTAATGAAGCAACTTTGCTACCAATTCTTATTTGTATAAATTGACAACATTCATTGAGCACTTACTCTGTACCAGATACTCAGTAAGCCTAATCCTCAGCACGACTTTAATCTTCCCAACAATCCTATGGAGCAGCCATTTTTATCTCCATTTACTGATGAGGAGAATGAGGCCCAGGAAGAAGTAACTTTTCTTTAGTCTTACCAGGGAGCAACAGACAGGACTCAAACCCATCTATGCCTGACTGCAAAGCTGTGCTCTTTGCTGTTTCAGATTGCCTCCTTTGAAATGAATTCAACTATTGATTTCCAATTTTGTGCTGTTTTGATTTTCTTACCTTGTTTTAAAAACCATGCTGTATTTGTTTTTCACTATGTTAAGTTATGTAGTAGTCTTGAACCTGAGATTCTCATCTGATCCTGCAGCATTTTTATTAAATATATAGTGATCTTGCCCTTATTCTGTGGCAGGCAAAAGCAGGAACAATGACTTCCACAAAAGTCATGTGCTTGACAATTTTGTTAGTTATTCTATCCTTAAATGGAACATCTAGGCACACTTACAACTCTCGCTTATTTGGTTGAATAGCTCTCTGCCCTCGACATAATTTTAAAATTGGCACTTATAAGTCCCAGAGTATAATTCTTTGCACATGCTAAGCATTCAATGAAGTTTTGTTGAAATAAGCATGTTACATTTTTTTTGAAGAACAAATATGGCCCAAGAGTCCTTAAGACCTAGGAAGTTTTAAAATAATTTCAGTTCTAAAAATAGCCAGCCAAATTTTTATGATTTGGTAATAAGAAAATAGTCTGTTAAGATGAGTTTCCAAATATTTTGCCAAATCTGGCCTTAGGTTTCTTGTTTTCTCCAGATAAGCACACCTAACTTATTTACAAAGGATTTACTTTCCCCCTTCCATGTACCAACATAGGGATGATGATGCCATTGCTGGTCAAAGGCCTGCTACACGCCAGTCATCGTTCTTGGTGCTTTATGCATTTTTTATATTTGAGTCTTGGAGAAATGCACCGTGATGAATATTTTCCATTTGCAGAAGGTGTTCATCACTTTACTGGAGATCCACCATTGGAGTGGAGGAACCATAATTCAAGCCTATGCTGGTTTATTTCTAGAGCCCTCCATGCCCTTTTCTATGAAAACAAAAAGCTCTGCTTCTCTGGACACATTTATTCTGTGGAATTGTTCACATCACTCTTAAGTACCATAGAGTGGGATATCTGACCATTTTTCTTTTATTTGTCACCAATGATGAAGGGATGATAACAAGTGAAACAGCTTCAGACTTGTTTTGTTTCCAGTGGCTTTTCTCTCATAAGGTCACACTGTCACCCACAGAAACACGATGCAAGGATTATTTTTTCTGAACTACATGCACACATGTATACCGTTGCTTCTGGGATTATTGCATATGACCCTCAAGTTCCCTGGACTGGATGCCTGGAGTGCTCGCTCTGGTTCCAGCTGTACTATTGTATAACCTTTGGCAAGTCCCTGAACCTTCCTGGGCTCAAGCTTCTTCACCTGTTTTCTCAGTGGCTCATCAGCGCTAACATACAGTGGCCTTTACAATAACATTAACATGCTCCAAAATGAATAGGGTAAAATAAGTGTTACCTGATGTAGTAGGCTGAATGGTGCCCCCCCCCCCAAAAAAAAAGATATGTCCATATCCTAAACCCTGGAACCTACGAATGTTACCTTAAATGGCAGAAGCATGAGTATTACCACGTATGGCCAAAAAAAATGTAATTAAGTTAAAGATCTTGAGAGACAGAATGTATCCTGAATTATCTGGGTAGACCTTAAGTGCAATCAAATGTATCCTCATAGGAGAGAGGCAGAGGGAGTTTTGAGATGGAGGGAGGAGGAGGTGATGCAACCATGGAGACAGAAATTGGAGTGATGCAGCCACAAGCTAAGGAATGCTTGGAACCAGAAGTCAGAAGAGGCACAGAACAGGTTTTCCCCTAGAGCCTTCAGAGGGAACATGGCCCAGCCAACATCTGAATTTCAGATTTTAAGCCACCAGAACTGTAAGAGAATACATTTCTGTTGTTTTAAGCCACCTAGTTTGTGATAATTTGTTATAGCAACCACAGAAAACTAATACACCTGGTTATGTCAAAAATGCTTCTTCTGCTGAAATTTCCTATAATACTTGTAGGAAAACATTTGTAAAGGAACATACTGACTTGACTTAGAGGCTTGACTATTAATTAAACATTTTCAACATGCATTTTAATGTAGCTCTCAGAGACTGTGACCTGAAACATATTTAAACTCTTTTCTTAGAAGAGAGCCGGCGCTCTTACCTGGGTTCTGTATGCTGAGACCAGGCTTAGGTGTGTGTGGGGGAAATCAGTCCTCGACTGAAAAGTACAGAGCAAAGAGGAGTAAAACAGTGTCCCTGGCACCCACCTGCAGGAGAAGAAAGGACTGCCCTTATTGTCAAATCCAAATTGGTAATAAAAACTGATTATGAAGTGAAAGCTTTACAAGTGAGGCAGCAAGTGGGAAGATTCAGGCTCAGGTTCCAGAAGATCAGAGAAGGTTTCTGTGGCATTGGCTCATGATCACAAGGGATGAGGGCTTCAACGTAAGAGTGGAGGCTGCTCATGGCTAAGAAGGGTGCTGGCTTCTATAAAAGAGATCTTGAAAGTCTTATCATTCCAACCCCTTAGCTGTTACTTGAATTTCTTCACATCACAGCTGTGTGGGAATCACTCAGTCTTTAAACTAACATCACTCATTCATTCATTCATTCACTCATAGAGTCAATATTTGACTGTATGAGTGATATTGACTCATATATTGTCAAATATTTGAGTCAATATTTGACAATATTCTATATGCCAGGGCACAATGTGGATACAAATAGGTATTCACAGTCTTTTAACATTTTTTTTAATTATTATATATTTAGGGGGTACAAGTGTGGATATCTTCCAGGCATATATTGCATAGTAGTGAAGTCTGGGTGTTTAGTGCATCCATCACCTGAATAGTGAACACTGTACCTGATACAGTTTGGATTTGTGTCCCTGCCCAAATCTCATGTTGAATTGGAGGAAGTGCCTGGTGGGAGGTGAGTAGATCATGGGGCAGATTTCCCCCTTGTTGTTCTTGTGACAGTGAGTGAGTTCTCACGAGATCTGGTGGTTTAAAAGTGTGTGGCACTTTCCCCTTTGCTCTCTCTCTCCTGCTGTCATGTGAAGAAGGTGCTTGCTTCCTCTTCCCCTGAGTGTAAGTTTCCTGAGGCCTCCCAGTCATGCTTCCTGTTAAGCCTGTAGAACTGTGAGTCAATTAAACCTCTTTTCTTCATAAATTACCCAGTCTCAGGTAGTTCTTTATAGCAGTGTTAGAACAGACTAATACCGTACCCAATAGGTTATTTTTCCACCCCTCAGCTGCTCTCCCATCCTCCCGTCTTTTGTAGTTTCCAACGTGTATTACTCCACTCTGTATGTCCGTTTGTACCCACTCTTTAGCTCCCACTTCTTGTAAGTGAGAACATGCAGTACTTGATTTTCTGTTTTGAGTTGTTTCACTTAGGATAAGGGCCTCCAGTTCCATCCATGTCACTACAAAAGACATGATTTCATTCTGTTTTATGGCTGCATAGTATTCATATATATATATATATACACACACACACATATATATATATATATATATATATATATATATATATATGCCACATTTTCTTCATTCAGTCCTGCACTCATGGGCACTTAGGTTGACCTTAGGTTGATTCCATGTCCCTATTGTGAATAGTGCTGTGATAAACATACAAATGCAGATAACTTTTTGATATAGTGTTTTCTTTCCCTTTGGGTATATACCAGTTATGAGATTGCTGGATCAAAGAGTAGTTCTATTTTTTTTGTTCTTTGTGGATTCTCCACACTGTTTTCCATAGAGGTTGAACTCTATCCATTCCCACTAATAGTGTACAAGCATTTTCTTTTCCCCACATCCTTGCCAACTCTGTTGCTTTTTGATTTTTAATAATAGCCATTCTGACTGGTGTAAGATGGTATCTTACTGTTGCTTTAATTTGTATTCTGTGATAATTAGTGCTGTTGAGCATTTTTTCCATATGTTTTTTGGCTGATGTATATCTTCTCTCTGCTTATATCCTTTGCCCACTTTGTATTGGGGTTATTTGGTTTTTCTTTCATGTTGAGTTGTTTGAGTTTCTTGTAGTTTCTAAATATTAGCCCTTTGTCAGATGTGTAGTTTGCAAATATTTTTTCCCATCCTTAGGTTGTCTGTTTACCTTGCTGATTCTTTTGCTGTGCAAAAGTTTTTAGTTTAATTAAGTCTCAATTTGTCTATTTTTGTTGTGTTTGCTTTTGAGAACTTGATCATAAATTCTTTGCCTAGGCCAATGTCCAGAACAAGTTTTCCTGGGTTTTCTTCTAGGATTTTTATAGTTTCAGGTCTTACCTTTAAGTCTTTAATCCACTTTGAGTCAATTTTTGTACATGGTGACAAGTATGGGTCCAGTTTCATCCTTCTGCATATGGCTATCCAATTGTCCCAGCACCATGTATTGCATAGGATGTCCTTTCCCCAGTGTACGTTTTTGTTGACTTTGTCTAAGATCAGTTGGCTGTAGATATGTGGCTTTATTTCTGGGTTCTCTCATCTGTTCCATTGATCTATGTATTTTTACACCAGTACTGTGCTGTTTGGGTTACTATGGCCTTGTAGTGTACTTGAAGTCAGGTAATGTGATGCCTCTGGCTTTGCTCTTTTTGCTTAGGATTGTTTTAGCTATTAGGGTTTTTTTTTTTTGTTTAATACGAATTATAGAATAGTTTTTTCTAATTCTGTGAAAAATGACATTGGTAATTTGATAGGAATTGTGTTGAATCTGTAAATTATTTGGGCAGTATGGTCATTTTAATTGTATTGATTCTTCCAATTCTTGGCACGGGATGTTATTCCATTTGTTTGTGTCATCTATAATTTCTCATCAGTGTTTTGTAGTTCTCCTTAGAGAGATCTTTCACCTCCTTGGTTAAATATATTTTTTTGGTAGCTAATGTAATTGGAATTGCCTTCTCAATTTGGTCCTCTGCTAGATTGTTATTGGGGTATTGAAATGCTACTTATTTCTGTATGTAAATTCCCAAAACTTTACTGTATTCACATTCTTTTGTAATAAGATATAATAAGAGGAAGTGAGCATGATGGTGGAGGAATAAACAATGTGCAGGGGCAAGGAGAATGGAATGTTGAACTCTGCCTGGCGGACTCTGGGCTGGCATCTTAGGAGGTGATATTTGAGCTTAGTCCTTAGGAGTGAACAGCGCTGGCCCCTGAGGCAGCTCATTTCCTTTTTGAAAAGTCCTTCCTTACATTGAACAAAAATGTGTGCTTCATTAATTTTTACTTAAACTCTGAATGATCATTATAACCCAAACCAATGACTCTTGAGGACTTTGATCTCAATGGGTGGAAAGACACCAGGAATGTATAAAGCTTGCTTTCAGTAAGTCTCTGCCTTATGGAGGGTCCCTTGAAAGGAATGTACAAAATATTCTCATTTCCTGGATAATAAATTCCTAAATAAGAATTTTTAGGGATCACCAGAGGAAACTACTAGCTAGTTAATATTTCAGCAAGCATGAATTCTTAGGCAAATGGCCCATCTTCCTGTTGCACGCTTCTGGGTAGCTCTCTCCTGCGTGCAGGAGGAAGATGGGAAGATACACAAGCAATGAGATGACATGCAAAGTGTGAAGAGCCTGTTCCTTGATCTAGAAATCTAGGAGATATCAGGGACCCCTCTCCTGCATAATCTATCACCACTTCCTGTTAACCCTAACCTTGCCTGGGCTCCAGCCACTTTTTCTGTCCCCTATGCCCCCAGTGTCTCTTCCACGAATGATTGCAACAGCCTCCTGCCTGCTCTCCATTGTTTCCAGTCATTCACATCTTTCTCTAGCCATTCTCCTTTCAAATAGTCAGGGATGCTAAAAACTGCAAATTTGATCATGTCACCCCAGCCAGAAGCCCTTCAATGCTTTCCCATGACCTGAAAATCAAGCCCAACCCATTTTACATGGTTTATAAGCCCTGTAGATGCTGGCCTCACCAACCTGTTCAAACACTTTCAAACCACTCACACCTTTGCTCTCTCACACCTACTGCCCCCATCACTAGACTTTTCTTAGTCCTTTGAACACACTGGGGCTCTACCTCATGCTCGGGCCTTTGTACAGACTTTTCTCCTTGCCTGAAACACACAAAACCTCCCTTCCCCTTCCTCCATCTGTCACTTCTTCTGCCTCCAAACATTCAAACAGCTTCCTCTTGCATTCACCATGCTCTCTCTCTCTCACACACACACAGGCACACACACACACACACACACACACACACCTCCTTAGTTTACTCACGTCTCAATTTTCCTCCATGGTTTAATTTAAATGGCACTTCCAGCAGGAAGCCAGTTCCTTCCTAACTTCCTTGGTCCCCCTCCCATCATAAGCTACCCCAGTGCCCCTGCATTTCTGCTTCCAAACAATCATCACTCTAGATTGTAATTCTTTGGTTAATGCTTGTATTCCCAGCTAGACCAAGAACTCAACAAGAGCAAGCACTGGGTCTCTCTTGCTTAATTTTGTGTCTCTAAACTGACACATAGTAAGCCCTCAGTAAATATTTATTGAATGAAATAGTAAGTGACCCAAATGATTAACACGAACTTGTAAACTATTTGGGAAAAAAACAACTATTCAGGTAAACTCAGAGGGTGATTAGATTATTCCATGAGAGAAAAAGAAAGGTAGGAGAGTTTCTCCCTTTTTCAAGAAATTGAATCTAGGGGAAAAAACAGACTGTTAGAAGCCAGAGATGGAGCCTGTTCAGGGCACTGCAGTGAAACGCTTTGGAAACTGGGAAGAGACACCCCACCCAAAGGAGCTGTTGTTATTATTTACCAAGAGTAGATTTTTTTTGATCTGCTCCCTTTGTATGGGGGCAAAGAGTGATCTATAGAGAGGACAATTGAATGACAAAGCCAGGGCCTGAAAGGTGGCCTTTTGTCCAAACTCAGCTACAGCATCTCTGAAGACTCCTTGTTTTCTAATCCCTCAACCTGGCTTTCAGAGCCCTCCAGAATCCGTTCTTATCTGACTTTTCCTTTCCCTCTGTATTGTTCTTCATCAAGTATCCTTCACTTTGGTGAGTCAGCAAATCAGCAGATGGAAATACACCAGGCACCTTTTTGTATAAGACCCTATATTAACAGCTTTAGGAAATTCAAAGAAGAACCACTCAGCCAGTGAGACTACCAGCCCTGAAATCTGATGGCTTGGATTTGGCTTCCTGCTTTGCGTTTTTGTAGGTATGTGATCAGAGCAGGTTACTGAACCTCTTAGAGCTTATTTGGTATATGTTTCCTCGCAGAGTTGTTGTGAAGACCAGATGAGATAATATATGTAAAGTGTTTGGCTGGCTCCACAGGTCATAGTAAGAGCTCAGTAAGTGTTAGCGTTGTCATCATCATCATCATCACCATTCTGTACAATTCCTCCCTTCAGTTGGAGATTCAAGTCATAGGCATATAGAAAATAGCTAACAGCACAAGAGAGTATGTATTAAGCTCCAAATGGCACATTATTTTTTCTCTCCACTTTCTCACTTCCCTCTCCTCCCATTCTTTCCTTCTCTCTTGTTTCAAAGCCAAGAAACACAGCCTGATCCATTTGTTTCTTTTCGACGAAGCTCTCTCAACCTTTACATTGATAGCAGTCTCGCTCGCTCTCCTCTGAATTCATGGTCTGAGTCATCCATTTAATTTTTAATTATATATTACCTTTTATATCTCCTTCAGATCTTGTTTCTCCCAAATATGAGCTTATTGAGGGCATGGCAGGGTCTTGGTTTTGTTTGTATCCTCTGCTAATCAGAAGCAAACATTTCTGGAGCACCTGTGTGAGAGCTGACAATGTGTGTTGTGGGCACACCAAGTGCTGGGGCAGAGCTTAACTGGGTAGATATTCAGTATTTGGCAATAGATTGATCTAATATTGTTTTATAAGAGGGTATAAAGCTCATACCTGCCTTTGCAAGGAATTAAATTATTTAAGCACCAAGGCTATGTAGCTTAAAGCAAGTAGTCAATTAGGTTACTTAAATTAATTTTTGGCAGCAGCTAATCGGAGCCTGGAGTCTTTTGTCTTTAAATAGCTAATCCAACACAACAAAATAAAATGATTAAGTATTTCTTAAACAATATTATTCTAAGACTTAAAATATGGGATTTAATTAAATGTAAGTTGTTAATCTTTTTATAGAAATTAATTTCCAGTAGTTCATTTTGAAAAAAAAGGGGACCTTGCATTCCTCAGGATTCTGACTGTGAACATTCCTCACTCAGGCCACCAATTCCTATAATATCTGGGGGCCAGAATAGGGGATATCCTGGATACTTCTAAATTGCAAGATTTGGAATTCAGTCTTCTAAACTAGCCATGGTTTCATATTCCAGGTATGTCAACTTTTCAGACACAAATAAAACCCAGCCTCTTTCCCAGGGTCACTGAGTGGATCTAAAATTTGTAAATGATCAATGCATTAAAGGAATAATGTTGATCCCATCATTTATTTCTAAGATAAGATGAAATTCATAATTCTGAATTGTACATGAGCATAAACCAAATATAACCAAGCACATAAAAACCACAGGTTTGCCCACTCACCTCCACACCTCCGCTTACATACACATGTGCATGTGCCCACACAGAGTTCCCTCTAAAGTCTCCCTTCACCTTCCAAGATGAGTCAATCTCTGTACTGGAAAGACCTCAGGCTTTGGAGTCAGATGGAGCTGGAATCGAAGACTTTTCTACAATTAACCATTTGTGCTGAAATTACTTACTGCCCCTAAATAAACTTTGGTTTCCTCAGCTGTAAAAAGGATGTAACAATACTTGTCTTATAGGCATATTTGAAGATTAAATGTGATAATAAAATTAAAATGCTAATATAGTGTCTGGTATATTATAAGTACTCAATAAATGTCACGTTTCTCCCAGATTCCCCTAGACAGAATGAACCTCTCCTTCCAGTACAATCCCACTGCTCTAAGAATAAATTAAAATTCTTAAATTCTCTGATAGAGTTTAACATGTGGTATTTTAATTTTTTAATGCATTTATCTTTTTCCTTAGCTAAGTTTTGGGTTTTACCTTATTATTCCCAATGTTTAGCACAGTGTATGTCCCCCAGTTGAATGAATGGGTGAAAGATAAGATGAATGGGCAAAACTTCTCTTATAGCAAGCAGATTCAAATTGCATAATCTTTTTTTTTCACTTTTATTTGGAACTAGGAATGTCTGAAAGATGGCGAGTAAATAGAAATTGAAATGAAGAAAATGTCTAGAAAACCTCATCAACAGAATAATGAGCTGTGCTAGAATATTCATATTGTAGTTTAAGTTTGTAGCAAACATGTCAGCTAATAGAAAACATAAAGGGAAGCAACAGTGGGGGAACCTGCATTCATTCTGATAGAGACACGTGCAGTCGAAATGCTACAAGCTTCAAGGAACTTATGCTAGGCATAAAGTGAGGGACTAGAGAGAAGCAAGCTGCAAGTCACAACTCCCTCTCAGAGGTGCTGCAGGCCAGAGGAAATCTAAGATCATGGAGAATCCGTATTTGTCTGGATGAATTACTTAATTTCAAAGATAAAGAAAGGGGAACTTCTCCACAGGGTGGGAGTGGCACAGAGGGAAATCCAACCAGTCTCAGACTTGGCCACAGCAGGATTCACTGCCAGAGGAAGATGGAAAGGTGTACAGCATGATCCAACCGCAAGAAAGACCCATGAATACTACACCCATCGAAACTGTCTGGAAACAGGCAGATATTGGAACCCCAGAGCCCCTCTTAAAAAAATACTTATGATGAGCCGGGCGCGGTGGCTCACGCCTGTAATCCCAGCACTTTGGGAGGCCGAGGAGGGCGGATCACGAGGTCAGGAGATCGAGACCATCCTGGCTAATGCAGAGGAACCCCGTCTCTACTAAAAATACAAAAAATTAGCCAGGCATGGTGGTGGGCGCTTGTAGTCCCAGCTACTCAGGAGGCTGAGGCAGGAAAATGGCGTGAACCCGATAGACGGAGCTTGTAGTGAGCCGAGATTGCGCCACTGCACTCCAGCCTGGGCGACAGAGCGAGACTCCATCTCAAAAAAAAAAATTCATGATGAAATCTAGCTCACCAAGATGACTCAAAATAAAGATTTCAAGCACAGAGAATTGATGGTAAAAGGATGGGCCAAGTCCCTTTAGAAACAGAAGTAAAACCAAACGCCAGGGTATAGATGGCCTCTTGTGCAGATGTCCCTAATGTATCTATGAAACCTTCCTGAAAAACCAAAAGCAAACCCAGAAGAATCCTCCCGGAACAAACAAACCGAGAACCTTAAAGATGTTCTACAGCTAAGAAAGGAACTTATAAATCACATAAATAAGAAAGTATTGGTATGAATTAACTGCATTAAAAGTAAATAACTTTGTGAATATAATTACAAATAAATGCAAATGTGATAATTTGTGAAAGGAAATGTATATACTGTAAACAATGATTGGAGCAGAAAAAAGAAGTTAATTATATGCTGCTTTCCTAATTCTGCATAAAGATGGAAAATGAGGACACCCATGGATAGTGTTTAATTATTAAAATCCAGAAACAGGAGGTCAGTCAAGTTTTTTTAAATTTTAAAACAACTGCTAATAATGTTTAAAATAAGCTCTATATATGTATTCCAAATTATTCGGAAAAAAAAGAAAGAAATCATGGTTCATACAGACAAAAAGACAACACAAATAAAACTTCCCTGGGTTTTGGAATTGTCCCTCTCCGCTGGGGCCATTTTGGTCCCTCAGTCGACCTTGCTCTAAGACCCAAGTCCACCTCCTTTCTGCATGTCCACATCTGGCTCTCAGGAACACACTGCCCATGTCTGTTCACTGCCCAAGTCTGGAGGTTTAGGATGTCCCCCTGACAGTTTTGACCACAGGCTGTCCCCCCAGGTAAAGGCACCCTCAGCCACAGGCTCTTGACTTCGTGTTTCCTGGGCAGGAAGCACACAGGGGTCCCAGTCAACCCTCTGAGTGAAGGAGCAGCACTTCTCCGTGGGGTGAGGGTGAACTGCACCCCCACCAACTCTCTCCAAAGAAGTCCTAACCCCTGATTCGTCACCTCGAGGATTTCTTAGCCCTTTCCTAAATAAGAACGGTCCTTAAAGTGTGGTCGTGGGACCAGCATCAGCATCACCTGGGGACTTGTTAAAATGGCAGTTTCTCAGGCCTCCCTGCAGATCTACTGAATCAAAAACTCTGGGGGTGGTCCCCCAATCTGTGTTGTAAGAAGCCCTCCAGGGCCTTCTGATGCATGTGGAAGTTTGAGAACCACCGTTCCATCACAAGCGTGGAAGCGGGAGAGAGGCATGTGTGGGAATTTTGTGTCCATTGTTCCTCACCTCTTTGCAAGTCCCATGCAAGAGGCTGAGCAACTTAATTTAGAATGTACGGATGCCAAAGCTCCAAAGTACCTAGAAGAGTCATGTAAAATAAAATTCAGTACAGACAAAACATTAAATAGGAGGGTACTTTTTTTGAAAAAAGAACTTAAAGTATATATATAAAAAGATATAACACAAAGCTTGTTAAATATAGGGAATATTGAACATAAATATATTAGTAGAGAAACTGTTTTACATATTTTTTCTCAGTATTTTATATAAATAATAATTTAGGGATCTGAACAATGTAATTATATGATTGACTTAATAGCTATATGTAGAACTTTAACCTAAAAGAATGCCGTTTTGTGTGTGTGTACACCCATAAAACATTGACAGATATTGACTCTGTATTTGTCCTAAATGAAAACATCAATAAATTTCTAAAAGTAGAAGTAGCATAGGCTACCTCCTCTGGCTACAATGCAATTAAATCAAAATATTAATAGCAAATGCTTCAATCAAAATTTTTATAAGCTCCTGAAATTAAAAGTTCTATACTAATAACTTATGAGGTGTAAAGAAAATCAAAACCTTAATTTCAGCAATATGTTAAAAAATGATCAAGTATAATTTATTCCAGGAGTATATAATAGGTTTAATACTGAGAAATACATGACTATAATAGAGTGCATCAGTTGATCAAAGGATTAACATCATGTGGCCATCTCAACAGATACCAAAAAAAATCTGGCAAAAATCAATAGTTATACTTAATAACTCTTCTGAAACACTAGCCATCATCATATTAATGGTGCTATATATAGTAGAGGCATTTCCATTAAAATAGGGGAGAAAACAAAGATAGCCACTGGATGTTTTAGCTAGTGCATTAAAACAAAATTTTAAAAATGAGTTCATTAGAAACAATTTTCATCATTTATAAATGACACATTTATAAATTCTGAAAGAATAGTCTGAAAAATCTATTACAATTAAGTTCAGTAAGAGACCTGATTGCAAAACAAATATAAATATGGCTTTGCTTTATTTAGCAATATTTATTATGAAAGGATAATAAAAGAAGCTCATATTTTGTGTGTATATATATATATAAACATATATATATAAAAACAAATATTTACTCATGCAGGATCTATTTGATGAAAAACCACCAAACTTGAAGGGAGGCCTAAAACAGACCTCAATAGATGGAGAGCAATGCCTTGTTCCTGGGTGGGATGGTGCAAGATTGTACAGATAAGGACACTTCTCAAGTTAATCAATAAATAAAATGCAATTCCAATTAAATCCCAACAGCATTTGGGGTGGGAGGACTTAACATATTGATTTATAATTCATTAGAAGAATAAATGCGTAAGAATAAACAAAAACAACTGATAGAAAAAGAAGAGGAAGTTGACCTTCCGGCTATTAAAATATACTGTGAAGCTGCAACAGTTAGGAATGTGGTACCAAAATAGGCAAGACAGATAAATAAAACAGAATAGCTAACTCAGAAAGAGACTGTATGTGGAACATAGTACATGTGAGAAATTAGCACTATTTTAAAAATTGGTATGAATGGTGCTGAATGAACTGCTAACTGTTGTTTGAAAAAATAAACTTAGATTTATTTTTTCTACCTTATGACATGTATCAAACTAAATTCTATCCATATTAAAGATTCTATCCAATAATAAATATCAATATAGTGCTTATCATGTTTCAGATACTTAAATGTTAAAGTCATAAAAACATGAGATGAGAATTTAGATGACTGTTTAGAAAGATCTTGTGAAAACAATAAAAGTTTGATAGATGTGATTACATAAAAATTGTAAGTTTCCGAAAGTCAATAAATAACCTAAATAAAAGTAAGAGCAAACAATAAACTGAAAAGATATTTTCAATCTGCATGACAGCCAAAGGGTTACCATATCAAAAATAGAAAAAATATTATTTACAATCGAGTTAAAATAAAAAACCTGAAACAACTCCAATAAAAGAGAGACCAAGGCTATTAACAAACAATTCCATTGGAAAAAGTAGAAATGGCTGATAGCATATTTTAAAACTTTTCAGCTTTCTAATAAGCAAAGAAGTGCAATCAAAACAACATTCTATTTTGCTTATTTTTAATGTAAAATAAAAAATAGAAATGTGAAAAGCATAATGTGAAAAATGTCTATGTATTTATCACCCAGAAATAACATTTTGTCATTTTTACTCTGTATGTGTGTGTATGAAAAAGAACATTACAAATGAAACCAAAAACTTCTCAGGTCTATCATCTTTGTCCCTTGCTCCTGAGATACAGCAATTAAAAAGAACTTGGTGCATATACTTTGAGTCTGTGTTTTAATATTATTACTATACAGCTGCTATATATAAAAAATGATATGTAGACTATCAGCTTGATGTTTTCCAAACTTCATAAATAAGTGCTATCATACTATATCTGACAATATATGATCTTGCCTCTTTTTACTTATTGTTTTGTTTTTGAGATAAATTCATAATGGAGCATGTATTAGTCCATTTTCATACTGCTGATAAAGACATACCAAAGACTGGGCAATTTACAAAAGAAAGAGGTTTATTGGACTCACAGTTCCACACGGCTGGGAGGCCTCATAATCATGGCAGAAGGTGAAAGGCACATCTCACATGGCAGCAGACAAGAGAAAAGAGCTTGTGTAGGGAAACTTCCCTTTTTAAAATTATTGGATCTCATGAGACTCATTCACTATCATGAGAACAGCACAGGAAAGACCTGCCCCCATAATTCAATCACCTCCCACTGGGTTCCTCCCAGGACACCTGGGAATTGTGGGAATTTTAATTCAAAATGAGATTTGGGTGGGGACACAGCTAAACCATATCAGGGCATCTAGATACAGTTCATATATTTTAGTTCTGATTTTATTTCAATGTATGAATATACCACAATTTATTTATTAATTACTTGTGAATATTTAGTCATTTCTAAGCTTTTACTGATAAACATACTGCAATGAACATTCTTTGTATGCATATACAAGAGTGTCTCTCGAAATTGGGTTGCAAGATCTTAGGGGATGGACCTCTTGAGTTTTGCCTGATGCTAACAAACTGCTCTCTAAAGTGATTTTTTAAATTTACATCAGCAGTATTTCTCAAAATCCTCACCAGTGCTTAGATTTGTCAAACTTTGACATTTTTGCTAATCTGAAATGGTGTCTAATTATTATTTTAATTTGCATTTCTGTAATTACTAGTGAGTTAATGGAAAATTTTAAGTGTTTCTTGGCCATTTAAATTTCGTCTTTCATGAATTGCCTGTTCATATTATTAAGCCATTTTTTCTACTGGAGGGTTTTTTTTTCTTGTTGATTGGTAGGTTATTCTGAGCACTAAGGATTGTCTTGTCATATGTATAGAAAAGACTTCCTAGTCAAAAGCTGGCCTTATAACTTTGTTTATGATGTCTTAAGTCTTGTAGATGTTTTATTTTTTGATTTGGCCAAATTTATTATCCTATTCTTAATATATTGTGCTTTTTGTACTCGTCATTAAGAAATGCTTTCCTACTCTAAAGGCATTTGACTATATTTTATATTTGTGGTTTGTATAGTTTTGTAATTTTATGTTCATTCTTTATCTGGAATTTAGTTTTTGTGTATGGCATGAGGTAAAGATCGTTTTTAATAACACAGACATGCAGCTATCTCTAACATTATTAACTGTACAGTCCATCATTTTCCTGCTGTTTGCAATGTCACATTGGTCACATTCCAAGTTCTCATTTATGCTCTGCTCTGTTTTGTGCTTTCCAATCTATCAATCTGTTTACAGGTCCCCTACCACCTCCAAACTGTTTTACTTACTATAACTTGCAGTAGACTTAATATTCAGTATAACAAATCCTTTCTTCTTATTATTCCCACTCTCCCGCCCTCTTACACTTCTAGGAGTTTCTTCATTATTCTTGGATCTTTACTTTTTGAATGAACTTGGAGTGATTGCCCTAGTGGACTGAGATATCCCATTGGAGTTTTGATGAAGATCAGAAATTGTTATCTTTATAATATTGAGTCTATGAATCTGTTAACATGGATTTCACTTGATCACAGCTTTTCTATAATCTTCAGTGGTGCCTCCCCTTTTCTCCGTGACCTTATTATACATCTTTGTTTCATTTATTCCCAGGTTCCGTATATATTTTACTGTCATTGTAAATGCCATGATTTTGTTCTTTTTCATATTCCAATTGGTTAGTTGTTGTATATTGAAAAGTGACTTTTTTGTATATTTTGATCTTGTAGTCAACAGCCCCACTAAGCTCTCTTATTTCTTTTAATCATTTGTCTATAGAGTACCTTGGATTTTGCTTGTAGAGTATGATATGTTCAAATACTTTGCATTCTTAAAGAAAATTACTTATTTTATCTATTTCTTTCTAATTTGTTGGCATATAATTTTTGTAGTATCTTCATATAATTTTAAATATCTCCATCTGTAGGTGCATACTTTTTTGATTCTTAATATTATTTGTGCTTTCTTTTTGCTTTGAACAATCTTTATACATATTTGCCTATTTTATTAATATTTATTAAAGCAGCTAATGTTTTTTGTTGATAATCTTGATTCTTTTTCCTTGGTGTTCTATTTCATTAATTCTGCTTTTTGTTTTTTTATTTTTTTGGCTTTTTAAATGAAATAGCTCCTGCTTATCCCCATCCTTTATTATTTTTCAATAAATATGCTTAAGACTACACATTTCACCTTAAGCATTTCTTTAAGTTGTGTCCCACCTGTTTTTATATGGAGAATTTTGCTATTATTTATATCTGAATATTTCATAATTTCCATTATGACTTTTTTTGTATAATATATGGATGATTTATGATTGACCTTTTTTTCATTTCCAATGTTTGAAACTATCTTCTTATACTGGATTTATGACTCAATTGCTTTATAATCAGATAACTGGTTTTTACACTATCAATTTTCTGGATATGAGTTTTGGTATAGCTGTGGCTAATATAATATTTATCCTGTAAATTGAATGGGTTTGGTTTTGAAATTTCCACTTTGGTTATTTTCACTTTTATTTATTTATTATTTATTTTTTTAATTAATTTATTATTTTTTGAGACAGAGTCTCGCTCTTTCACCCAGGCTGGAGTGCAGTGGCATGATTTCAGCTCACTACAACCTCTCCCTCCTGGGTTCAAGCAATTCTCTGCCTCAGTCTCCCGAGTAGCTGTGATTACAGATGCCTGCCACCACTCCTGGCTAATTTTTTGTATTTTTAGTAGAGATGGGGTTTCACCATCTTGGCCAGGCTGGTCTTGAATTCCTGACCTCATGATCCACCCGCCTCAGCCTCCCAAAGTGCTGGGATTACAGGTGTGAGCTCCCATGCCCGGCCCATTTTTGGTTATTTTCAAACCTGCCTTCTCTCTATCTCTCTGTCTCTGACTCTCTGTCTCTCTCTCTCTCTCTCTCTGTCTCTCTCTGTCTCTCTCAATAGTGCTCTGCTTATATCTTATGGCTTCTTTGACTTCCTTAACTCCTTGGATAGTCTCAAGATTATTTCAAATTATTATTTTATATCCAGTATTTGGAGTGCATAATTCCCATGGTTATGTGGTCTCCTCTTCCTCCATCGTGGTTTATTTCCCCATGTGGTTTGTAATTTTCTGTTGTGAAATCATCTTTAGTAGTGTTTGTTTGTTTGTTTGTTTTTGAGATGGAGTCTCGCTCTGTCACCCAGGCTGGAGTGCAGTGGCATGATCTTGGCTTATTGCAACCTCCACCTCCTGGGTTCAAGCGATTCTCCCACCTCAGTCTCCTGAGTATCTGGGATTACAGGTGCCTACCACCATGCCCAGCTAATTTTTGTATTTTTGTAGAGATGGGGTTGGCAAGGCTGGTCTTGAACTCCTGACCTCAGGTGATCCGCCCACCTCGGCCTTCCAAAGTGTTGGGATTACAGGCGTCAGCTACTGCACCCGGCCAGTAGTGGTTGTTTTCCTGGAAGTCTCATTACTATTTTGTAAAACTATCCTCACACAGTGGTTTAGCTTTTATTTCTGTAGCTACCCATAGACTTTGTTGCTCTAGAGTCACTTTTTAAATTAAATTTTCAGTTTTGAATTATTGTACCAAATGAGTATATGGAGTCTGACACCACATTGGTATGTGGTATAGTCCTGTTCTAGTTCCTGGAGATGACTCATTTTCCCACTTACAGTCCCACATAGTTGACAAGGAACTGGCTACTCTTTCTTTCTCCTGGCTTTATGCACACAGCATCATTCAATATCTGGGCGTGATGGGGAACTATACCCTACCCTTACCTTCTGGTGGGGACTCTGGAGCCCCTCCCCACCCAGGCCCATCTCCCATTCCCATGAGCTCCCCTGCTTCTGCTTTCACTCAGTGCTGCTATTTGGAGAAGTTGGCTTCCAGGTGCTTTCCTTGACTAATTTCTGGCTTGGTTATGCATTTATTCGTTTTATGATGATATATTTTACGTGCTTTTAAACAACGGGCTTGGAGGGGCTGAGGTTTTCTCTGTCAGCTGAGACATCTTAAAACTATTATTCTGTTATTCAATTGCTATAGATTAAACAAAGAAAAGATAATGCTAGTTGATGCTAGTTGTTTAGGGATATGAATATTCACATACACCATTTGGTAGGAATATAGATTACAGTAGAATTAGATAGTTCATATAAAAAGCCTTAGAAAAATGTGCATATCCCTAGAATAGACAATCCTATCCTGGTAATCTGTCCTTAATTATTTAAGTAAATAATATTTAATATCTAAGAAATAATTATTTAATTAAATAAATTATCTATTTAAATAATTAAGAATGTGGGCAAAGACATAGCTACCATCATTGCAATATTATCAGAAGGTAGTAAATTGTGCTAATGGGAAATATTTTTAGTGAACCTTGTATAGGGTTTTGGACAACTAAATATTTAGGATACATTGTCTTCTCAATCAAAACATACTTTAGTGTCTCCTGGTTGTTAAAATCCTCTTTTGGGACAATTTTTAATATATTGATTTGCCTACTACTGCAAGGAAAGCATTGGTATTTCCATATTACTGGTTTCAGGCCCTATCAATATATAATTACCAAGAGGTTAAAAACATTTATAATAAAATATATATAGTATAGAGTGAGCATATGTCAAGTATTTATTCAAATCATTAATGAGGGAACCAGTAGAATGACAAATCAGGTTCTAAGAGGGTATGAAAAAAGAATGCTGGCCTAAGAGTGCTAAATCAGATGTAAAATTGTTTAATGTCCCACAGGTCGATGTAATCATTACCTTTAGGTTTCTATTTTCTACTGGACAGAAATCCTGTGTGTCTGTACCATACAAAATTCATTTGCAACTTATAAAAGTCTATAAATTAACATAACCTTACTGATTCTGAGTCCTAGTCAACAGTAATAGTAAGGCAAACAAAGTTACATTTCCTTAGAGTCCAATATTGTGACACAATACTCCAACAGTACATTAAAAAGGCATGCAGTAATTTCTGAAGCTTATTTCCAAGATTTAGAAGCTTTTCCTTAGTAGCCTCAGTTATTCCAATTATTAAAGTTGATGATAGTTAAACCACCATTCTGGTTCCTGAAGTATAAAAGCTGGGGTTCATCTATGATCTCTCGTTCTCTAGCATCTAATGGGTCTCTAAGTTATCCATCCATCTTCTTCAAGGTTCTGAAACAGCTATTCCTTTTCTCCCGTGTTCTCTACTGCTGTCTTAATTCAGGTCATTTTTAAAGTTTTACTTGGACCATTGCAATATCCTCTTAACTGGTCTCCGATGTGTTCTTCCTCTAACGCATTTCCCTGACTGTTGGCCAGAGCTATTGTCCTTAAGTGCAGATCTGATCATGTAATTTTCATGCTTAAAAACCTTCAATGCCCATCTTCTGCCATCATCTAAAAAAACCTTCAAACCTTCTAATATGCTATTTCTGTCTCTTCGGAGTCTGACTCAAAGTTTCTTTCCAATTTTATCTTTCACTGCAACCTTCCTAAACCTACCTCCACAAGCCAACCACACAGTCTTCTTGCCATTCCTTGTACCTGCTGTAAATTTTCTTGTCTCTCTCAGCTTAGTTCTTTCTTCTCATTATATAGCCTTTCATTTTGGAGTGCACATCTCCTACCAGTTACCCTTCAAACCCTGGCCTGGATGACTTCCCCCTCCTTCACTCCTCCTTCCATACTTAGAATTCATGTTTTCTTGAACTGCAATCCCATTTTTCTTTGTCACCTTATCAAGGCACTTACTACATATTGCCTTAATCAGATGAATTAGTTACATCTCTGTCTCCCTTAGTAAATCATAAACTCCTCGATGATTTAACTATGTCTTATTTATAATCCGCCACATTAGCTAGAATAGCACTTTGTACCTAGTGGAGGCTTGCACATGTTGGTTAAATGTTATCGCCCTCAGTAGAAGTGCTTGAATCTGGAAAGGTAGAGCAAATGCTCGAAGAGCCACAAAGGAAGGAAACGTAACTTTGTGAACTGGTCTCCTTTTCTCCTTCTGTTGTCAAGGACAAAAACAATTTTACGAACATGAGGAATGACCTCTTTTGAGAACTTAACCCTGCAGCTTGGGGAATAATGTGGTGTGATAAGACAGAGTTGTCAATTTGTATTTTTTAAAAAATGATTTATGTATTCAATGTATTGGGACTTTTAAAATTTCTCAAACTGAAAGGATGGTCAAACAAAAATGATGCTGAGTAAAAAAAATAAAGAATCTAAATATTGTACAGAAGGTATTTAAACTAGTCAAATGAAAAGCAGATGTCTTAAATTAAAACACATAAATTATTTGAGCTTAAAAATTTCATATATCTTTGTGATGAAAATCTATCATTCAGGACCTAATAAGAGATTTTGAAAGTTTACATATTTGTATGTTTACTTAGTGACATTCAATCAAATGTCTCTTTAAAGAGTTGTTTAAAATTATAGACAACAATGATTATGTTCTTATTGCATTATCTCCATTTCAATGTTTTTCTTAATACTTGCTTAACTTTGGGAGATTTAGAAAACATAAAACAGTGCATGGAAGAAGAAAATGACAATTATCTATATTTTCTGAGAGCATGAATGTATTTGAAGCATTCGCAGCAATCTGGATGGGCCCTTTCTTTTTCTGGGGTCTACTGTCCCTCCTGGAATGGCCCAGCCAGTGGGTCTTTCTCAGTAAGATAACACTTCTCCCACACTTCTCTTCTTCCAGATAGAAAGATTCCTTAGAAGGTATCTGAAGACTTTCTACTCTTGGACCAAAATCTTGGGTAACCAAGGCATTTTCTCTTAAGTTCACCTAAGAAAAGAAAACACAACAATGGTATGAAAACGTTCCCACTTCCTCTTCCATGTGTGGGGAAGTGGATGAGATCAACTCTTTCTGGCATCCCAAGCTCTGACTCTGGGTCCTACACTTTGGTTGTATTGTACTTTTGTCTTTATTAACAATGTGCTTTATACTCTGACACAAAATGTTTTTGCTTCCAAACACACATCCAGCTTGATGAAGGAGGGTCAAGGGGGACTATTTGGAGTGAAAATGCATCAGAGCTGGGCATGGTGGCTCACACCTGTAATCGTAGCACTTTTGGAGGCTGAGGTGGACAGATCACTTGAAGTCAGGAGTTTGAGACCAGCCTGGTCAACATGGTGAAACCCCATCTCTACTAAAAATACAAAAATTAGCCAGGCATGGTGGTGCACACCTGTAATCCCAGCTACTCAGGGGGCTGAGGCAGGAAAATCTCTTGAACCCAGGAGACAGAGGTTGCATTGAGCCGAGATTGTGCCACTGTACACCAGCCTGGGCAACAGAGTGAGACCCTGTCTCAAAAAAAAAAAAAAAAAAGAAAAGAAAAAGAAAAGAGAGAGAAAGAAAGAAAAAAGAAAGAAGAGAAAATGAATCAGGCTGAAATTATGCATGGAGCATACAGGTATCTGTCTGGGTGGACCTAGGATAGGGGTTCCATTTGATGACTTAATTCCTACATGGCATGAGAGATAAGTGTTGCACAAATTCATAGTGAGCATAGAAAACCACACTTCTGTACAAGAAATACCAGGGGAACATTGATTTTTTTCTGCCCTAAAAACTCCTTGTATGTTGCAGAATAACTCTCATCTTTACAGTTCTCAAAACAAGTAGATCTTCTAGACTCATCATGCTTCCTAGCCAGGAACCCTGGTAAGGCCACTGGTGAAAACCAAACAAGAAGTAACAGTCTTTGAATTTTCTAATACCCCCACATGTTTGTGAGGAGCTTACATTATTGTCTCCACCAAATAGATGGAGGTCAGTGGCTTGTCCCAGGTCACACGGCTAGGAAGGGGCAGGAGTAATACTTCACCCCTTTCTCCTCTTCAACATTCTTCCTCTGACACCATCAGGCCTGGCCAATTTCAAGAATACATTATTATTCATGTGACAGAAAGAGACATGGCATTATAAGGTGACATTATACGAATCAATTTCATGAGAAACCCATCTGAAGAAACTTTTGGAAGAGTGAATTTTATCAACATTATTGTGGGATTCTAGTTTTAACAACTCAGTGATCTGAGCCAATGTGAAACTCTCCGTCTGTTACAATTCCCTTGAAATTCAGGGCAAAATGCAAACAAATTAAAACAATCTAACAAACTGAAAAATGTATAGCTGAGCTTGAAAGAAAGAAAGGAAAATCTCTGCATGCCAGAAATTGATAGCAAACTTGCAAAGCAAGTGCAGAAGTTTGCCAGCTGTGGAGAGGCTGCTGTAGGGTCATGGACCCAGACAGAGGCCCTAACAGCTGGGGCCTTGGGTTTTAAGGCCCGAGCAGGGTCAGGAGCTAGAAATTAAGACCTTTGGAAGGAATTTTAGAAGGGAAGGATCTTGTTCTTAGAAGAAAAGAA
Organism: Pan troglodytes; assembly: GCF_028858775.2. NCBI lineage: Eukaryota > Metazoa > Chordata > Mammalia > Primates > Hominidae > Pan > Pan troglodytes. The sequence goes on from NC_072406.2 coordinate 130,251,932, forward strand.
ACAAGGACATGTCTTTTTATCTGGGGCACTGGATGGGGGTTGGAGGGAGTCCCCCATGAGAAGTCAAAATGAAGTCACATGTGGATTTATATGGCCCTCATGGTGTATACTTTTTACACCAGAAAATGAATATAAAAACGGGTCCCCAAACTGTGAAGCCCAGTGAATGCAAAATCAAGATATCTCCGTGGCAGTATTTTCAAAACCTAAAGCACATGGGAAAAAGTCTTGTTGCTGAACACATTTTTCTTCTTTAATATGGCATTAAGACTGGTGACTGCTGCAAAAATTTTATTAAATAAATGATTTCCTTGGAACTTCAATCCCAAATCAAGTCATTGACCATTTTGGGGGATGTCTTTCCTTCTACTTGAAGAGTTGCAGAGTGATCAATTTAATTCCTGTCTTTATTATTCATACTCTTGACTACTAGTTTATAATATTGAATTTAAAACAGAAAGAATAAAACCAAATGAAAGAAACCTTATTAAATGCATGAAAATCTTTTATTAATATAATTTTTAAAAATTAGTCGAGGAAAACAGAAAAAGTTATGGTGTAAGAATTCTGTAGACTAGAGTGTTGACTTACTTTGCAGAACCAATAGCACATAAGGACGTATTTTTTTCTTTAACCCCTTTTGTAATTACTTTAGAACAGTTTTTTTTTTATTTGGGTAGCTTTTTAATTGTCGTTGTTCTCACACAAAACTTTCAATATTGACTGATGAGAGATTTGTCAGCTTTGAGTTTCCAAATGCTTAAAAATAGTTCAGTGATCTTGCAAATACACACAAGCGCACCTCTTTTCTCCTTGTTCGGGAGAAGCTTGAAGTCAGAAGAGCGGCTTGTTTACTTTCACCGTAGCCCCCCCATTTGCAATCCAACTGAACCTGCCATGACCTCCTTTGACCAAGCCTCTTCATCCAAAAGGCAGCCAGAGAGCATCTTGTGGCCAGATGTGCGCCCCCACAGCCAGCGTTCCTGGGCTCAAATGCATAAATCCCCTGCTACCTGCGCTGACTGCTTCTTCACTGTTAACAAATGCCTCTTTGGACGGCTGCTCCCTGACCCAATTCCAAGGCAGGGAGGCGATTGGCCATTTTGTGAAATGACACAAGATCGATGAGGTGTCATCATCCCCAAACCCAAGAAGATGACAGTTAGGCCTCATGCCCAAATCCTCCTTCTCCTTTCTTAGCAAGCACCAAGTTGATGAAGTTATCCTATATCACCACTGGGTCCAAGAAGTTTCTGGATCCCTGCAATACAAGATGAATTTCCATATTCCATCCACATAGGCCAAAACACCATCGTGAATGTCCAGTTCCCTTATTGTTTGTCCAGGATCTAAATGTTTCTGTCTGGCTTCTCTTACCTATTGATGCATTAAAAAATACTCAGTGGTGAAAAATATTGAATATAGTGCATTAGCTCCAGGGAAGCCAGCATTAGCCATTAATATTTCAGATTCATCTTTGCTGGAGAAAAACCATTTATCTTCTTCAGTGCATATTTTCTCCATCTTCATTCTTTTCCTTTCACTTCTGGAGCCGTAAACCAGTTGATGACGCTGATGTACACTTTACTAAGGATTTCCGTCTTGATTCTCTCATTTAATCCTCTCTACAACCCTATGAGATAGGTTTTACTGGTATATTTTACAAGATGGGACTTTCCACTGCCAAATCCTGCAAAATTTCTGCTACATCATTGCCAAGATTTTCGAGGGTACATGGTTCAGTTCTTTTCTTGCTTTGATGAGTGAACTGAGCCCCTTGACTTCCTGAAACCTGGCTGCCAACAGACAATGGTAGAACCAGGAGCCACCAGGTCCAGTTTGCTCTTAGTCCGCACCTCCTTCTACTCCCCTCTGCTCCTCTCCACTGCCCTCTCTTCCACTTTCCACTCCACTGTTCCATGTGCCTCTACAGCATGCACGGTTGCTTGTGTCTCCATGGGTCTTAGAGAAAGCTGCTGCACTAAGCCCAGTATCCCAGGTACCCAAAACTGTTGACTCTGCATCATCAAATGAATGCCCCAACCCCACTGCCACCTCTCACATCCTCTGAAGTTACTGGCCCCTCTCTTCCTGACTCCCAGATGCTTTCACAGGATAAATTAACAAGTTCAGAGCAAGGAATTCTTGCATGTAATGGATGTGGACCCTAGTCAATGGATAAACAAGATACTATTCAGGATAATAAATTTACTTTTTAAAATTTTACTTTTTCTCATGAGCTATGATCTCTACTTGCCTCCTATACAGTCTTGGAAAACTGGAAGCAGAACTGCAAACTAATTATTATCTCTGAAGTAATATTTGCCCATAGTTCATTCCTCGGTTCATGTTGGCAACAAAAAGACCCCTAAGAGTCATGATGCGGGAAGATCCCTGTTTCCATTCCTAACATTTCTTCATCATCATTCATGGGATACCTGGTGTCCAACACAGTTAAACGACAGTGGTAGCCCCTTTCATTTCCATAGTTCTTTACAGTGTATAAAATCCTTGTAGGTCATTTTCTTACAGTCCTCATTTATAAATATAAAGCTAAATCTCAGAAACCTTAAGGAACTTGTCCAAAATAAAACAGCAAGTGGCAGAGTGTGCAAAATCTCCCAGTTTCCACTGCTGTGTATGACACAAGCTATTATTCATGAGCCACAAACAAGAGCGCCACAAAGACAAACCCCATACATCATCAGGAGAAATCGCACAGACCTTGATGAAGATCACAAGTGGTTTACTGATCACAGGTTCTGTAAAGGGCATTGATGGCCATCTGAAGAAGTTATTATACACAGTCTTTTTAGGAAACTTAAATTTTGTCAAAGAGGGTGCTTGCTTTAAGCTACTCAGGGTCTTAGCCTTGAATGACTCCAAGAAGCACCATCCAACTGATATTTTTGGGCAAATGAGAGTTTTTCAATAATATAACGTGAGCCAAATGTTCACTGTGATTTTTCACTCAAATGAATAGAATCAGAGAGATTTACAACTGAAAATAAACCTCTCTTGGTCTTCTATGATGCTGGAGCTGGAACTTGCTTTAAAGGTCATCAACTCCTCCACCCCTATTTGCCCACCAGTATCTCTAGCTAGTGGTTTTTCACCCCTTTCTGGAACAGAGTCTGTGAGGGAGAATCTCACCCTCTCAGAAAGCAGCTTGTCGAATTCTGCCCGAAGTTTATGTTATTAGAAACTCCTTACACCAACAGAATATTTCCACTTCTACCTGGCAGCCTTTGTTTTTAGTCAGATAAGGAAACAAGGGTCAGATAGGTGAAGTGTCCCACTCTTGCCTGGTCGCAGGGTTGATGGATCCGACAACAGTGTCCCCCAAGGGTCTTACTCCAGCACCCCAGAGAAGAGCAAGGGTTCAGATACTGCCACGTGCTACCACCTGCCTTGTTCTCCTTTCTATCTGGGTTGGATCTGGGCAGGACAAGACCACATGAGTGCTGCCTGGGTATTCCAGAGTGACCACTGTTGTGCACCACACTTTCTGAGCATTTATTTCACTTTAAGGCAATTACTTGTTTATTTGTCTTTGAGTTCCTCAAGGACAGGGAACATGTTTGGCGGGCTTAGCAGTGTATCTCCAGGGCCTGGCTCGGTCCCTGGCATGTAAAAACTTTTATTCTGAATAAATAAAACAGAAACTACAATTCCCGTCACCCTTGGGACCTTCATCTCATACCTCCACACCATGGAATTTCCCATCCATGTTCATGCAAACCTGCCCCAAAGTGATTGGCTTCTAGTTTTGGAAATCACAGGTTTCTGTGACCAATTTGGCCAGCCAAGCACAAGAAGCAAAGGAGTAATATCCATGCTTGAACTTTCCTCTTCGTGTTTTGAGGAGATCATTGTCAATTTTTTTAACTTGCAAAAGTCAGGAGGGGATTTTAAATGCAAATGGACTTTGGCAAGTTGAGTGATTGTCAGGCAGCTATGAGAACAAACTTCTGTGTCCACTCTGGAGGGGAAAAGGAGGCAAGGTTTCAGCTTTAAGCAGGAGATTTATTTTTTTAGATCAGGTGCTTTTTGAAGTTTGCAGATGGCAATTTCATTTGCATTTAATATCCTTCAGATTATTTCCTTTCTGTTGTGCTAAACACCTCTCTCAGTTGGGTCTAATTTGATGAGGTCATGCTGTGACCCTTGACCCTTTGGATCTTAAATGAAACCATCTGACCAGAAAGGAGAGAGAGACTTCTTAGTCTTGTTCACAGACATTTGATATTTGCAGATGTGCAGCCAACTTTGCTAACTACCCACTTGCCAGTTTAGCTCTTGATTAGAAGTAGAACTAGCAAATTCCCTGAGAGTCAAACATTTGAAGAATAAATGGGTCCAATTAATCCTTTGTCACATTCTTGTCAAAATAAAAGGACTATGCCAAAGGAAGAAAAACAACCGCCTGTACCTACAGAGGGTAATTTGGGATATTAGCAAACAATTAATCTTGGAAAACACCTAAATACTGCAGTGTACAAAATGTTTGCAAAGTGCTCTGCCAGTGAATTGAGATTTACTATGAAAAATAGACAAAGACATTCTCCTGTTACAGAAAAAGCTGCCTACCCATTAGGTCCTCATTGTTACACACTGGGGGAAAGGAATCCATTCTAACTCCTTAATTAGAACTCAAAACAAAAATTGGGAAAGCAGGTGCCTAAGTAGAAGGTGAGATTTTCCCAGGAGAATAACATTTTTATGCTGGGTTAGGCATTTAATTATAGTCTTGTGAACAGTTTTGCAAGAATGTTCACTTTTTTCCCCTAGAATTTTACCAAGCATCTGTCTTTCTAGATATACAGAGCTCAACCTTATTCTAACTTTACTTATATGTTACATAATATAACCTGTAAAGTGTCATTCTGGGAAAAGATATTAGTACCCCAAATTTACTACTCAGAGAGAAAAATATCTGTTTCTGTCATACTGACAGCCTACTCTCTTGGCTCATTAACCTTACTTGACGGGCCATGTAACTTCTGAGTTTGTGGCCCCTGATGAGGTAGAATAAATGTAACTTCAGAGTCTGATGGGCTGCTTTACATCTAGGCTCTGTCTTGCATTATGTGTTGTCTCAGACAATATTCATTTCACCTTTTCTAATTCTAAATTAATACACATTAAATGAATGAAGATAAAGAAAAGTATGAAGCAGAAAGGAAGGAATCATTCAGTTTAATAACTATAATATGTAAGTATATTATCATTCAATTTTCCCTGATTTTTAAAATGTGATTGAGGTAACACTGCATTTATAATTTTGTACTTTGCTTTCCACTTAATGTCATTATATCAGCATTTTCCAGGCCTTCATAAACATCATATTAAACAGTTACATTAATATAATTGTACATTATGTGTAATATATTTAACCTTAGTCTGACATTGGTCATTTACATGGTTGCTTTTTTTGCTATTATAAATAACACTGTGATGAACATCTTTTTGCATCAATCTTTATTTACATTTTGGATGATTTCCTTAAAATAGATTTTAATATGTTCAAATAGTGTGCCAAATGGCATGAACATGAATTTCAAGCTCATGAATCACCTTGCCAAATTGCTCTCCAGAAAAGTTGTACAAGATTACTTTCTTACCAGCACTTCACTCCAGCCATACAAGCTTGAGTAATCTTACTCAAAAATGATAAGGAAAAAAATAGGTGTATGAAAAGTATTATCTCATTGGTAATTTATATACAGCTCATTGATTATTAGTAGGTTTAATTACATGTTCATTAACTATTTTTATGTCTTCTGTTATAAATTTCCATTGAATAGTTAATTTTTCTTAGGCTCATTTTCCTCATCTGTAAAATGAGAATAATAATACTGTGCCTGCCTAGCCTAATACTGTACCTTTCCTAGTTTTAGGAATTAACTGAGATTGCCCATGTAAAGTTATGTACACATTAAGAGGCATTTAATAAGTGTTACTGCTCTTCATTTCTTTGAGATTAAACATAAGGACAATCTACACTTTTTTTGCTTTTTCTCTAGTTGGTAAGACATTGGTGGGTTGGATTCCCTTGGAAACTTTCTGATCACAACAGACATTCGTTGGCTCTCATTATCTGTTAGGCACTATGCATTATCTCATTTTTTATATTCACAGTAAGCATGAGATGGGCATTCTTGTTCTCAGTCCTCATGTGAAGAGAAGGAGGAGTAGCGAGGCTTAGCCACCTGCTTGGAGCAGAAAAGCCAAGACTCAAGTCTGGGCAATCTCAGCGTGGAGCCTACCCTCCCAACCACTAGGCCGCTGTCCAGTGATGGGCCCTGCTTGGTGCTCAGGGTCAGGAGTGGGGCTGCCCAGATTCCCATTTGCTCAGCTTTAATGCTATGATCTGATGTAGATCACACTCTAGTTCTGGGCCACAATGTCCTCCTTGGTAAAAGGAAAGGATTTGGTAGATGATTCTCAAGTCCCATCCACAAGTGCATGGATAACTTTAGACAGGTGTGTGTGCACATTCATACACATAGAGACTCACACAACAATAGACACACCGAGAAGTCAATCATGCACACACTCTACATCTATCAATACCTATATCTATATATCTATAGCTACTCTGTCTATTACAATTAGATAGATACACAAGTTGAGTGTCCCTTATCCAAAATGTTTGGGCCCTGAAGTATTTCAGATTTTGGATTGGTTTAGATTTGGGAATATTTGCATTACACTTACTGGCTAAGCATCCCTAATCTGAAATCCAAAATGCTCCAGTGAGCATTTCCTTTGAGCATTATGTTGGTGCTCAAAAGGTTTTGGGTTTGGAGCATTTCAAATTTTGAATTTTCAGAATAGGGATACTATGTGTGTGTGGGTGTGTGTGTGTGTGTGTGTACACATAGTATAACACAACACTATGAGGTAGCTTGTATTTTCCCCATTTCCCAGAAGAGGAAGCTGAGAGACAGAGATGTTGGTGTTAGCTGTTAAGTGCATGCTCGCAATCACTCCCCTCTGCCATCTTTCTTGGATAGAAATGTTGCATTAAACAAGATCAAATGAATTAAAAATAATTACCAAGGCTTGGGAGCATACATTTTTTCTCTCATACTAATAATATTGTGAAAGTTGCCAGTACCAAAATGAAGTCACTTATGTCAAAACCCTAACAAAATGGAGTTAAGTGGGCATCAAAGGAGCCTGCCCAGTGAGGGGCCCTGCTTGATGCTTAGAGCCAGAAGTGGGGCTGCCTAGATTTCCATCTGCTCTCCTTTAACATTGATGTGGCTCATACCCCAATTCATATCCCCAGTTCACACACCTCACACGCATGCCTGAGACTTTCCTTATCACAACAAATCCCTGCACATTCCACAAACCCCACATGTCCTGCATGCCCTACATGTACCGTGTGACATAACTTACCACCATAAATTCCTCAAGATTATAGCATTCCAGATAAGCCGCCCTACTATCTACCAGTGAGCTAATACCAACTCCAGCAATGAGCTTCTGTGACCAATGAACTTTGTTTCAAAGCAGCTTATGTGGATTTCTTCTCTTTACCTTTAGAAGTTTCCTCTTGCTCCAACCTCTCCATATATGCCAGTGATCCACCATAACATGCATGTCTCAAAATTGCAAAATTATTATCCCCTGCATATTCCCAAATATACTTTTTTTGAGAGCCTCCCTCTCTGTCATTATTTTAGTTTGACGACATTAACAGAAACCTAATTTTAAAAAAGGATAAAGTCAGCAGCACTTGTACCACCCTCTGTGATATGGCGTAAAATGTTTCCTTTAAATCTCCATCCACATGAAATTGTGATTTTAATACATGTAATCGAGAATGGATTTTGCTTTACTTAATTTAGTTTTGCTTCATTTAATATTATTTCTATGCTGCTACGTAGTCATTATAATCATATTTTTAAATTTTAGACTAACATTTTATCAAGTGACTAGTCCATAACTTACTTATCCCTTACTATTGTACATTTACATTATTTCCAATTTTCTTCACAATCTCAAGTAACATTGCAATAAACACATTTATTAGGATTATTTTAAAAATTAATTTAAACTAAGATAATTACCTTGAAGACTTCTGCAGTTGATTATTTTTCGTTTCAAAAGTTCATTTTATAATTTATTGTGCTTTCTTGGTAATTTAATTATGGCCAATGATTGCATTGGAAGATGATAGGGAAACAAAATGATGAATATGCATAGAATTTGGCACCTAAAATTTGTGAAAATAACAGAAACATATTATAGAAAAGAGATTTGATAATAGTTAATTTTCCTTTTTTTGTTTTCTTTCTTTCTTTTCTTTTTTTTTTTTTTTTTTTTTTTTTTGAGACAGAATTTCGCTGTTTTTGCCCAGGCTTTAGTGCAGTGGCACAATCTCGGCTCACTGCAACCTCCGCCTCCCAGGTTCAAGTGATTATCCTGTCTCAGCCTCCCAAGTAGGTGGGATTACAGGCACCCTCCACCACACCCAGTTAATTTTGTATTTTTAGTAGAAAGGGGGTTTCACCATGTTGACCAGGCTGGTCTTGAACAACAGACCTCAGGTGATCTGCCCGCCTCTGCCTCCCAAAGTGCTGTGATTACAGGCGTGAGCCACTGCTCCCAGCAGGTAATAGTTAATTTTCAAAGAAGAATCTCTTAAAATCAATTTTTTAAAAAGGAAGCTCTGCAAAGGCCAGTTTATTTTGTGATCATAATTCCTTTCTGACCTCGTAACCTAAGGGTTCAATGCCATTCTAGGTTGTGTTAATAGACGCAGTATTGCAGGACAACAGATCTAGGTGTTTCCCTAGAAATTTAAGGAACAGTGAATGCAATGAAGAAAAGCATTTATACTTAGCCTGTGGAAGAAAATACCTGGAAGGGTGACGTTATCCTAACTATCTCAGTTTGCCCAGGACTGAGGGGTTTTCTAGGACTTGGGATCTTGAGTACTAAAGTCAAGAAGGTCCTGAGCAAGTCAGATGAGTTAGTCACCTCAGCAGGGATTTGGCATTTTCCGTAAGGCCTCTAAGGACAGAAACAACACCAGGAGTGTACACATTACATAGAGGCAGTTCTTCAAATTTGGCATCAAGTGGCACTTTACAATCACAATGGGATAGGTGGCTTTGACAGTCTCTGAATAGATTTTTTAAAAGTCAGGGCAACCACTTGTTGAATATGCTAAAGAAGCAAAGGCTTTCAAATGTTGTTGCATATTAGAATCCCCTGGGAAGCATTTGAAACTCCCCTTGCTCTCATCTCTGACCACACTGCAATAAAAATGGAAATAAATACCAAGAGTATCAAAACCACACAAATACATGGAAACTAAACAACCTACTCCTGAATGAGTTTTGGGTAAACAATGAAATTAAGACAGAAATCAAAAAATATTTTGAACAAATGAAAATAGAGATACAACATACCAAAACCTCTGGGATGTAGCAAAAGTAGTGTTAAAAGTTTATAGTGCTAACTGTTCACATCAAGAAGATAGAACAATCTCAAATTAGCCACCTAATCTCATACCTAAAGGAACTATAAAAACAAGAACAAATTACACCCAAAGCTAGCAAAAGAAAAGAAATAACTAAAATCAGAGCAGAACTAAGTGAAAATGAGTCTCAGAACAATCATACAAAAGATGAACAAAATGAAAATTTGGTTTTTTGAAAGAAAAAATTGAGAGACTACTAGCTACATTAACAAAGAAAAAAGGAAGACATGCAAATAATCACAGTCAGAAATGACAAAGGTGACATTACAACCAGTCCCACATTAATATAAAAGACCCTCAGACACTACTATGAACATCTCTATGCAAACAAACTAGAAAATCTAGAGGAACTGGATGAATTCTTGGAAATACACCATCTCCCAGGATTGGACTAAGAAGAAACATAAATCCTGAACAGGCCAATAATGTGTAATGAAATTGAATCAGTATTTTTTTAAAAAACATACCAACCAAAAAAAAAAAAAAGCCTTGAATAGGATGGATTTACAGCCAAATTCTACCAGACATACAAAGAAGAGCTGGTACTAGTGCTACTGAAATTATTTCAAAAATTGAAGAGAAGACACTCCTTCCTACAATATTCTACAAAACCAGTATCATCCTGATACCAAAATCTGGCAAAGACACAACAAAAAAAGGAAACTATAGGCCAATATCACTGATGAATATAGCTGCAAAAATTCCCAGCAAAATGCTAGCAAACTGAATCCAGCAGCACATCAAAAAGTTAATTCACCATGATCAAGTGGGCTTTATTCCTGGGATGCAAATATGGTTCCACATATGCAAATTAATAAATGTGTTTTACCACATAAACAGAATTAAAAACAAAAATCTTATGATCATCTCAATAGAAGCAGAAAGAACATTTGATAAAATCCAATGTTTCTTAATGATAAAAAAGAACTCAGCAAACTAGGCATCAAAGAAACATACCTCAAAATAATAAGAGCCATTTATGACAAACCCACAGCCCAAATCATACTGAATAAGCAGAAGCTGGAAGCATTCCTCTCTAAAAGCTGGAATAAGACAAGATGTCCACTCTCATCATTCCTATTCAACATAGTACTAGAAGTCCTAGTCAGAGCAATCAGGGAAGAGAAAGAAATAAAAGGCATCCAAATAGGAAATGAGAAAGTCAAATTATTTCTCTTCACTGACGATATGATCCTATACCTAGAAAACCGTAAAGATTTTCTCAGAAGACTCCTCGACCTGATAAATGACTTCAACAAAGTCTCAGGATACACAATGAATGTATAAAAGTCAGTAGTATTTCTATACACCAATAGCATTCAAGCTGAGAACCAAATCAAGAACTCAATCCCATTAACAATAGCCATACAAAAAAAGTACCTAGAAATACATCTAACCAAGGAGATTAAACACGACTATGAGGAGAACTACAAGAGACTATTGAAAGAAATCATAGACAACACAAATGGAAAAGCATTCCCTGCTCTAGGGTTGGAAGAATAAATATTATTAAAATGTTCATACTGCCCAAAGCAATCTACAGATTCAATGCTTTTCCTGTCAAATTACCAATGTCATTTTTCAGAGAATTAGAAAAAAATTATTCTAAAATTCATATGGAACCAAAAAAGAGCCTGAATAGATGAAGGCAATTCTAAGCAAAAGAACAAAGCTGGAGGCATCACATTGCCTGACTTCAAATTATACCACAAGGCTACAGTAACCAAAACAGCATGGTACTGGTACAAAAATAGACATACAGACCAATGGAACAAAGTAGAGAACCCAGAAATAAAGCCGCACACCTACAACCAACTTATCTTCGACAAAATTAACAAAAATAAACAATGGGAAAAGGATAATACCCTTTTTAATAAATTGTGCTGGGAAAACTGGCTAACCATACACAGAAGAATGAAATTGGACCCTTACCTCTCACCATATACAAGAATTAACTCAAGATGGATTAAAGACTTAAATGTAAGACCTCAAGCCATAATAATCCTAGAAGTATACCTATGAAATACTTATCTAGACATTGGCCTAGGCAAAGAATTTATGATAACCCCAAAAGCAAATGCAACAAAATTAAAAATAGACAAATGGGACTTAATTAAAATAAAGAGCTTATGCACAGCAAAAGAAACAATCAACATAGTGAACTGACAACGTACAGAATAGGAGAAAATATTTGCAACTATGCATCCAACAAAAGTCTCATATCCAGACTCTTTAAGGAACTTAAATCAACAAGAAAAAAAAAACCTCATTAAAAGTAGGCAAATGACATGAATAGACACTTCTCAAAAGAAGACATATGAGCAGCCAACACATATATGAAGAAATGCTCAAAACACTAATTATTAGATAAATGAAAATCAAATCCACAATAAGATACCATCTCACATTAGCAAGAATGGCTATTACTAAAAAGTCAGAAAATAACAGATGTTGGTGAGGTTGTGGAGAAAAGGGAATGATTATACACTGTTTGTGGGAATGCAAATTAGCTCAGCCCCTGTGAAAAGCAGTTTGGAGATTTCACAAAGAACTAAGAATTACCATTTGATTCAGCAATCCCATTACTGGGTATGTACCCAAAGGAAAATAAATTGTTTTAAAAAGACCTGCATTCATATGTTTATTGCAGCACCATTCACAATAGCAAAGACATGGAATCAGTCCAGAGGCCCGTCAGCGGTGGTAAAGAAAATGTGCTCTATCTACAGCATGGAATACTACGCAGCCGTAAAAAAGAATGAAAGTATGTTCTTTGCAGTAACATGCATGCAGCCAAAGCCCATTATCCTAAGCAAATTAATTCAGAAGCAGAAAACCAAATACCTCATGTTCTCATTGATAAATGGGAGCTAAGCATTGGGTACACATGGACACACAGATGGGAACAATAGAAACTGGAGACTCCAAAAGGAGAGAGGGTGGGAGGAGGGCAGGGGTTGAAAAACTACCTATTGGGTACTGGGTTTGCTACTTGGGCAACAGGATCATTAGGAGCCCAAACCTTGGCATCACACAATATACCCATGTAATAAACCTGCACACATACCCCTGAATCTGAAATAATAAATAAAACAATTAAATAAATAAATAGTAAAACTCCCCTTGCTCAGATGCATCCTATCGTGATTAACCCATAATCACTGAAGGTGGGCTCATACTTCAGTAGTTTCTGAAAGCTTCTCTGGTGATTCAAATGTGTGATTAAGGCTGAGAAGCAGTGCACTGCTTTAGCTCTCATGTATGTACGAATTACCTAGGGACCTGATTGAATGCCGATTCTCAATCAGTAGGTCTGAGGTGGGGCTTAAGATTTCTAAAACACTCTTAAATGGAGACAATAATGCTTGTTCCTTGACTGACTTGAAGACAGAGGGAGTGCATAGGAGAAACTCAGGCATCATAAGGTGGGGGCGATATATGGGTGGGGAGGAACATTGAAGTTGATAAGCATTAGGGACCTTCCCAACTCTAAAAATTCTTGGATTTTTAAAACCACAATAAGTCTTCTTCAAAGACATTTTGAAATGTAACTTTTTCTTTGAAGATGAAAAATAACATCTAAAACCCTTTTCCAGATCATCTCACTTGTATCATAATATGTATGCTATGTTTTGGATCACTTCCTAAGAACTGTTACATGAACAAATTTAATAATTCAAAACCTAATCTCCTTAGTTAATATAAACGATCCTGCCTTCATAGGTTTTTTTCTGATAGCTTACACATAGCACAAAACTCTCCTTTCCACTTTGTACCCAGAACTTTTTGGTTGGCAGGGCACAGATACTGGTCTTCCAGTCAGAATTCAGGCAATGGGTGAGGCCCTCTGGCAGATGAGTGTCCTTGGAATCTTTCTACACTTGAGAGGTCTGCCCTAGGCAAGAGGAAGACTCAGGTTTCCTGGTTGTAGTACTCTTTTCTTGAGCACTGGGTTCCATCATGGAGGAACAAACAGATAGGATGGGATTTTCCAATAGGTACCATCCAGCAAAGGGAAGCTTCTTTCTAGGGAATCCCAAGCTCACTCTAGAGCCTCAAAGGCAGCATGGCATAGTGGCTAAACTCAGGGAGCCAAACACTGGGATTTGATGCCTGATTCCATCACCAGTAAGCTGTGTAACTGTGAATAAATTACTCTTACTCTCTAAGGCGGTAGTGGTCTTTCTTGCAGGCGTGGTGAAGCCATGATCAGTTCTGTTTCTTTTCACATGGATTTTTAGGAGCTCAGTTTGACAGGTAGAGAGACCTCTACTATACCACATGGATACAGGAACGATTCACTTTAAGTCTCCTTTAGCCATTTTATTATTTCTCTTTTCTGATGAAAGTACTTTTCAAAAGTATTGAATATGTCATGATTTGAGCTGGCAAAACTATAGATAATTTTTCTTCTTTCTTATAAAACCCTGGCTGGTTCTTGAACCTGTTGACCATTTGGGTCAAGGGAAAGAGGTTGGGGGCTGGTCAGGAGGAAGGTACAAGAACGGATGGGAGGGACCTCTCTGGAGGAGAGAATTTGAGGATCCTCTGCTCTGAAGTGGGGTGGGGAGAGTGCTTCTCCCATTGGCCCTTCTAGTTTGTGTTTCAGATCTGCCCAGGTTGTTTCTTTGTTAACATTCAGCCAGGAACCCCAGGGACACTCGCTTTCTAAGGACCTTCAGTAGCCAACATCTCAGTGATGCCATAAGACAAATCACACTTCTTCCTCTGTCAATTGGCATGCCACTCTGTTTCTTAGGCCTCATTGAAAGTGGAGAATTGAATCCCAACATCAAATTCCCAAGTACTGAAATCAGAGACAGAGAACAATACAGTAAAATCTTTCTAAAGCTGGAGTAAATTTAACTTAGAAATCTTGTCTGTCTGGCTGTCAGAAATTTTGGATATAGAGAGAAAACATATTGTGTGTTGAGCTCCAGCTCTTTGCCAAACACTTACTCAAACCATCTCATTTAATCTTTCCAGCAATATTCAGAAGTAAGAATCACCCCTAATCTATCCACAAAGAAGGCAAGGTTTAGAGAGGTTGACCAGTTATCCAAGATACACAGCTAACAGTGGAAGTTGAATCCAAACTTTCATTTTAAGTCGTTTTTCTTGTATTGACTCCACATTTTTATACTTTGATAAACACGAGTATACTGACATTTTTATCTTTCTAAAAATGTAAATAAAGAAAGGAACATGCTGCTATGTTCCACAGAAACAACCTACAGTGGGATTTTGCTATGTTTTCAAAGTATTCCTAGCAAGCCTGTATTCCTTTAAGCACGCATCAAACATAAATAGATGCTGTCTGTATTAGGGGCCCTTGTTTCCTCTGAGAAAGTGGTGTGATCAACGGATTCTCTCCATAGAGAAATGCACGTATACACACGCGCACAAACATTTGTGTAGGGTTCCTTGTGGTTCACAGGTACTCTGAAGCCGGTGCTTAAAAATTTTAACAGATTAGAGGCATTCCCACTGCCCCAATGCCCCTTCTTTGTAACTTGCCTAGAGCCCAGCTTCCAAGGACACAAACTTTTATGAATCAGTGGAACATTTATTAACCCTGTGTCAGGGACTGGGGTGGGCTTTGAGAATACAGCAGTGAAGGGACAGGATTGTTGCCCTCAGGGAGCTTATGGGCTAATGAGTGCATAGGTAGGTAAGCAGATATTACAAAGCATCAAGGTAGTGAGGGAATGAATGGTGGCTAACAGCGATGGATTGTTGAAGAACAAAGTCAGCCCTGCAGAGAACCCCAGATTTAATGAAATGGTGACTGCAGTGAACATTTGTCATTATTGTTATCTACTTAGCATTTGAGCCTCTTCCTATCCCTGGAAAATACCATCTCCTTAAGCAGGCACGCCCCATATGACACACAGCCTTCCTTTTGTAGAGGCCAAAAATGCTAGAGACTGGTTTGCCAGCTTCTCTTGCACTTAGGGCACAACACTTGGCTTAATCTCCACCATTAGGACTAGAGGGAGCCCTCAGTCTCCAATCAAAAGCTGGTGCGGGCCTGATGTGGTGGCTTACACCTGTAATCCCTGTAGTTTGGGAGCCCAAGGTGGAAGAATTCCTTGAGCCCAGGAGCTCAAGACCAGCCTGGGACACATAGCGAGAGCATGTCTCTGTGAATAATAATAATGATAACAATAATAATAAATAGCCAGGCATGGTGGTATATACCTATGGTCCCAGCTACTCGGGAAGCTGAAGCAGGAGGATTGCTTGAGCCTGGGTGGTCGAGGCTGTGGTCAGCCATGATCGTGCCACACTGCACTCCAGCCTGGGCTTCAGAGCAAGACCCCGTCTCAAAACAAACAAACGAAAGCTCGTGCAGCACAGAAGCAGGTTCTACCCAGGGGCTACAATTTGGAAACAGCAACGACAGCTGCATCTAACCTCCAGAGGTTGCCATGGCAGTGGTTCTGGGGAGGGCATCTAACATCCAGTACTGGCGTGGTGGCATTGTGGTGCAAATCATGGCGTCTGTGCCCTGTGACAGCCACATCAGTGTCTACCAGACAAGTTCTGCAGCATCATCTGAAGCTTGTTCTTGGCCGCCTGACCTCCAAACACATTTTCTGGGTCTCCCAGAGATACTCTGATTTGCCAAATACCCTTTGCAGGGTAATTATTAAATTATCTAGTGCCAGTTTCTGTGCCTTGCACCTGAGGGTCAGAATGATGCCATGCTTGTCTGTGGCCAGCACAGGGCAGAGTAGTGATGGTGATGTGTGCATCCGAACTCCTATGGGGTCACCAGTTCTTCTGTAGAAATGATGATGTTCTTGTAGCTGACACTCAAGTGTACCAACAGGAAGAGACCCAGAGCTTACTGAGTATGAGGCTTTTTTTTTTAACAAAGTGATTTTCTTCAACACTCACTTTCCTAAACAGTTTTTATGTTTGTATGTTATCTGACTGTGATCTTTCCACTCTCATTTTAAACTTGGCTAGAGAGCTCAATTGACACACATTTAGTGAGTGCTTAATACAGTCTTTGTAACTGGTGAAGTGGGGATGCAAGGCAGTATGTAGCCTCTGCTCTGAGGGCTCTTAAGGTTTGGTTGAGAAGATTAGACATGTACATTTGTCAACATAAAAATGCAGCTCCCCAAATACCTGTTCTGTGAGCAACATGACGAAAACAACTATTAAATAATTATATTATATAACCAGAGGGATGGAATTTGTAGGTTCTAAACACTCTAAAATATTCTTATTTTATAGTCTCACCCAAGACTTAACAGCTAACTTAAGATGAACATGTTTTGACAGTTTGCTTTGACAATTAAACAAAGCCTTGGTCAACCCATTATCTTTAAAAAAAATAAACAATCCATGGTAAGATTTTTGCACACCTTTTGCCCATAGTTGCAGCTCAATAAAATGCTCAGCGCGGATATGCAGACACAGTAAGGCAGACAGGCCAGAGTGAGAATGATTCGGGTTTTTATTTTGACGTAAAGTGACTCAGAGGTCCTGTTTTAGTACAACCGTTAGTATAGTTATTATCTGGCCAGACAGCCTAGTTCCCTCAAAGTCTCACCGTTGCTGGTTCCCAGGAAAACTTAAGAACAGGAAGAAGATGAGAATCACAGACTAAATTAGAGGTGCATGAATTGAGCTCTTAAAGAGAAGCTGCTGCAAGTTTGTCCCTGGATGGTGCCATTAACACACTTTTTTTTTGTTGTTCTTAGCACCAAATTTAAAATAAAAGTTTACAAAAAACACTAGTGGAAATAGATTATATGAGTCTTGCATTTAGAAGTGCCATCTGTTCAACTTTGCACCCTCGCAGTCAGAGTGTTAATATCTCCCGTGCAGAGATACCATTTGTCAGCATTTTCCGCTGTGTGGAGTTACCAAACAGTTCACTTTTTAATCCTTTGGCCTAAGTCAGCTAAAATTCTCTGAGCGCAGATGTCTTGAGCTTTGTGTGTCTTTACTATCACCTTCTTGTTTAAGAAAATTTCCTTTCAAAACTCTATTAGGAGAAGGGACAGAATTTGGAGCTAACTCTGCCTATGGCAGCCCAAGGCATTTGGGGGAAAGGAGGAGAACTCAGAGGAGTAGATTCCCCTGGAGAATGGCTAGTATCTATCTTTCTGATTAACTTCTGCAAGACTTAAATGAGTTTTAAAGGCCCTCATAAAAGAACAAGGGAAAGTCATTGGGGAAAGGAAGAATACAATATTTCTGTTTCAACTGCCAGTGATCTTTATAAACCCTAATTAAGCCCTGATGGGGTATAAAATATCCCAACTTTTATAAATGACTCTGTCAACTAGACAATATGCAATGCTTAAATTCCCACAAGATTCACGTTCATTTTCAATTGCATTTTGGTGAAGGGAAGAATATAAATACTCAGTTTGAATAGTATTTCACTGAAAGGAGAAATTAACCTATGACTTATTTCCGCACTAAACCAAATGGTTTCTTGGAGTTTGGCTTTTCCTCTTAGATTTGCAAAGACAAATCACACAGTATTACTGTGGATGTCATCGCTGTTGTTATTATTTTAAAACCAGCTGCTCTTTCTTCTGCGTTTTCCCACCATCAAGTAGGTGTGAGGCTTTGAAATTAATAAAATTATTTTCTCCCTTGGCCAGTGCACTCATTGTTTAGAAGCTTTTGATATAGGTTTTTACAAATACCATTGATTGGGGGTTTTAAAATAATAACACTCTGCCCATTTCCAAGTGTAAAAAGAAAGAATATGAAGCAACGTATTATACAGTAAAAAACAAGAAATACATAGGCACCTGATTGGACAGAAAGCAAAGATAAGGTGACACAAACACTGGTTGGAGGGAGGTTTATTTATTGACATTAAATGGATAAAATCAAAATGATTTTTAACGTCACCTCCCGGCCGAGAAAGGTGGCTCATGCCTGTAATCCTAGCACTTTGCGAGGCCAAGGCGGGTGGATCATCTGAGGTCAGGAGTTCGAAACCAGCCTGGCCAACATGACGAAACTCCGTCTCTACTAAAAATACAAAAATTAACCAGGCATGGTGGTGCATGCCTGTAATCCAAGCTACTTAGGAGACTGAGGCAGGAGAATCTCTTGAACCTGGGGAACAGAGGTTGCAGTGAGTGGAGATCGCACCACTACACTCCAGCTCAGGTGAAAGAGTAAGACTCCATCTCAAAAAATAAAAATAAAAATAAAATAATAAAATAATAATCTCTCTTTAAAATATGGCATGGGGCTACTCTGGGGACCTCCACCTCCCCTCAGATCAGCCATGGCATTTGATTCTCATAGGAGCTGGAACCCTATTGTGAAACGCGCATCCCAGGGATCTAGGTTGTGCGCTCCTTACAAGAAGAATCTGATGCCTGATCCGAGGTGGAACGGTTTCATCCTGAAACTGCTCCACGCTCTGCCTATGGAGTAGCCGTTCTTTATTCCTTTACTTTCTTAATAAACTTGCTTTCATGAAAAAAAAAAGAAAGAAAGAAAAGAAAGCATGATACTTGAGGATATGTGACAACACTCTTGTCTTTGAACGTGATCGGGGAAAAGTTATGGAGCCAACATTTCTGAACCTCTTTCCCAGACAAGAGGAAATCTGTGCTGTGAAAGGACATCTGATCCTGGAGGGGCGAGTGACTCAGTTCACTGGGACTGTGCTGGCGGTGACTGTGCTTACCTTGCAGCCAAGGAAAGCTGCAGAGGCAACAGGGGCAGATGGAACCCATGTGCTGTGCTCCATGGGCCTCGTCCACTGGCCTGAAGCTCCCCATTCCTCCCTAGGAGGAAATAAATAACATGTCTAGATTGTGCACAGAACTGCTTTTTGATGAAACGTGTTACACTGTTAAGTGCTATTTGAGGAAGATGTGTACTATACACTCTAAGATTGAATACCAGCAAGTTTACCCCTCCTGAAGAACTGATAAATTGCTTTTTACCAGACAATGAGAGGTATGTGTCTTGCCAGATTTTCCTTTTCACCTTGGCTAACAGGAAGCTCAGAACTAGATTTAGCATGCAACTAAAAATATGTATCTCATTACTGGCCGGATGTGGTGGCTTACGCCTGTAATCCCAGCACTTTGGGAGGCCGAAGCAGGTGGATCATTTGAGGTCAGGAGTTCAAGACCAGCCTGGCCAATATGGTGAAACCCCATCTGTACTAAAAATACAAAAAAAATTAGCCAAGAGATAGTGGCACATGCCTGTAATGCCAGCTATTGAGGAGGCTGAGGCAGGAGAATCACTTGAGCCTGGGAGACAGAGGCTGCAGTGAGCCGAGATCACGCCATGCACTCCAGTCTAGGCAACAGAGTGAGACCCTGTCTCAAGAAATAATAATAATAAATAAATAAATAAAATATGTATCTCATTACTGTCTCTGGGATAATTATTTCATCTTTTATATACTTCTGATGTTGCTCAGCTTTCTTTTGGCTGTCTTGTTGATAGATTGTTATAACTCAAAAACACTGAGATAAAGAAGTGTCATGGACACACTCCCCCTAGGAATTTTACTTGTTCCTAGGAGGCTCCGTTCTTCCACTGGCCTGAAGCGCCCCATTCCTCCTTAGGAATGGGGAGGTTTCTCAAGCTCGGAGAGCTGAGGACACTTTGTGAAGATATTTTACCTCCCTTGGTTTTGCATCCATCCTGGCTCATGGATTACCCTGTTGATCGCAACTTGGGACTTGGTTTCACACAGGGATTTTTTCCTAGAGCTGCCATCATCACCTCCATGTGCACTCATCAGCACAACTGCCATGTTAGGCCCCTCCTCTGTTTTCGGCCCTGTGTTGAATGACTTGTATCCATCGTGTCCACACAAACCTGAGAAGTGGGCAATCTAATTATCTTCCTTTTACACATGAGGAGGCAGGCACAAACAGTGAAGTCACTTATCCAAAGTCACACATTGAGTAAGTAACAGAACTGGGTTTTGATCTCAGAACCAAGTCCAAACCCTATGCTTTCAACCACTATTCTGTACCAATTGTCTTAGCTGCTCGCCTGTAGGCGTATTTCTCAAAGTGGGTGACACTTATTATGTTTTTTTAGTATTCATTGCTGGTCTCTTCTAAATTTGGTTAACCTGGGACAATCCCCAAAAGACTGAGAAACTCTATTGTCCTAGGAAACATACCTTTGGCTGCTTGCAGGTATATTTCACAAAATACAAATTCAATAAATGTTAGCTATTACTATCAAGATGATTAGCAGTATTAGCATTATTGGTCATTTATGAGTTCGGTTAGCTTGAGATAGTCTTCGAGAAGCCGGTTGTCTCTGGTTTATTGTTCTAAAAAGCATCCATTTTCTGGAGCAACCAGGTTGAAGTCTCCGCCTGACCATATCTGTGACACTTCTTTATCTCGATGTTTTTGAGTTATAACAATCTGTAAACAAGACAGCTAAAATAAAGTTGAACAAGATCAGAAATTATATAGAAGATGAAATAATTATACTAGAGATAGTAACTAGATACATATATTAGTTGGATGCTAAATCTAGTTCTGAGCTTCCTGATAGCCAAGATGAGAAGGAAAATCTAGCAAGACACATATCTCTCATTGTCTGGTAAAAAAACTTGCTGGTACTCAATCTTAAACAGAGTGTATAGTACACATCTGCATCAAATAACACTTAATAGGGTAATGAGTTTCATCAAAAAGCAGTTCTATGCACAATCCAGACATGTTATTTATATTGATGCTTCTAATTTCAATGATTTAAAAGGTAGACAAGTTGTTGATTGGGAGGACTGTTTAGTGAAAGCACATCTACATTATAGCCCAGGGCTCTGACTTGCCATCAAGATAGAGCAGGGGTCCCAACCCCTTAGCCTTGGACCCATACTAGTTCTTGGCCTGTTAGGAACCAGGCCACACAGCAAGAGGTAAGCAGCAGGCCAGGGAGCATTACTACCTGAGCTCTGCCTCCCGTCAGATCTGCCATGGCATTCCATTCTCATAGGAGCTGGAACCCTATTGTGAAATGCGCATCTGAGGGATCTAGGTTGTGGTTGTACGCTCCTTACAAGAATCTAATGCCTGATCTGAGGTGTAACAGTTTCATCCCAAAACCATCTCCCATCCCGCCCCTGTCCATGGAAAAACTGTCTTCCACGAACCTGGTCCCTGGTGCCAAAAAGGTTGGGGACCACTGGAATCGAGCATAAAGGACATAGAGGAATATCCCTTAACAGTTCCATAAACATCTGTTATCCCAGTCCTGCATTTGATGGGCAACGCAGAGCAGTGCATTCAAAACGGAGCTGTTAGCAGAGAATTGATTGAAAAGAGCGCTATGCTGATTGAAAAGAGTGCTATGTCTTATGGTTGCTAATTTGGGGTTAGATAGCAAGACTGATTTTTGTTATATTTATTAAGAAACCCCAACATGCATTTTTATCCCAGCAGAGGACCATGTTAATTATACAGCTGACCCTCCATATCTGTGGGTTCTGTGTCAGTGGATTCAACCAACCACAGATCAAAAATATTTTTTTAAAAAGATGATGGTGTCATGTACAGACTTTTTTCTTTCATGATTCCCTAAACAACACAGTATAACAACTATTTACATGGCATTGACATTGTATTAGGTATTATAAGTTATCTAGAGATTATTTAAAGTATACAGGAGCATACTTTAAGTATACTTAAAGTATGTGCATAGGTGATATGCAAACACTACACCATTTCATATCAGGAACTTGGGCATATGTGGATTTTGGTATCTGCAGGGGAGTCCTGGAACCAATTCCCCATAGACACTGAGGGACGACTCTTGGTAATGAATACCTGTGGGGGAAAGACACAGTAAGAAACTATCTCAATATCTCATGGGACTAGCAACACATCATCATAAATTAAACTAAACCTATTACAATAACTCCTGGCATTGATGGACATCATTTCAATGTGAAAAATACAGGAGACCCTTGAACAACATGGCTTTGAACTGGGCGGATCCACTTCCAGGTCAAAAACAATTGGTGGGTCCAGTTTTTTCAGTGAATATGGTCAGACCTCCGTCTCAGTGGGCTCTGCATCTGCAATCAGAATATATTGCCTTCAACTTTTAAAATGTGGATATAGGATCAGGGATCCTTCTGAATCCCAGTTGGGCCACCAGCCATTTATGTCCTCTTAAATATCTCTGCTTCCTGGTGTTAGAGGAACCAGCCACAAAAAGGGCAGGAGAAGACGGGCAAAGCGGCAGCAATTATGTGAACTAAAATTAAATACTAACTTTCCTTTGGTCTCATAGTCAGCAATAATTCACTTAGCAGAATTAGTCCTTTCTTACTAAGAGCAATGCCCCTGACTCACGGATGTTTCTGTGAGCCAGATTTCATGGTCTGAGTCAGAAATCTCTCTAAATCCTTGTAAGTTGTGTTTTGTTCTGTTCGATGCATTTTTGAATGCTCATGGGGCTTATCCATAAAACTCCCTCAGATGGCTGATCTTTCTCTCTTCCCACCCCCAAGTTTGGAGAACACAGATCTCTTTAAATACTGGGTGAAATCCAAACCTTGGATCCAGAGCATAGAGCTCAGACTAACATCAGCTATCTCGGCAGGGGCACACCATGACCCCGGCCCCATCTTCCTCCTGTTTGGCTTTGTAATCACCCCATGACACTCTTCATGTCCTGCCTGACTTAAGTCTTTACCACTTTGGCCCTTGGCAGGAACCGGGCCCTGCTTCCATGAATGGTCGTCTTTCTTGGCTGTCTGAGCTCAGCTAGAGGAAATTCTCTCTCCTCTGAAGTCATGCAGGACCAGCCCAGTTTTTCCTCCTTCCCTGACTTTCTGTCACTGCCTTTTACTCCCTTGCTAGAGGAAAGGATTTCTACTGCTTGTCTCTGCTACTTGGTTCCCCTGGCCCTCTTTCCAAACACCTGCAGAAACTCTAACTGTACTTGGCTAGACTCAAATGTCCCTTGACAGAGCTGATGAAGATGGAGACTTCTGAACAGTGATGCTCTGGACCGGTTAGCCCCTTCAGCAAGACAATGCCTCCCATGCTTTAGAATTCTCAGTGCTGCCACCTTAATGCCCTCTGTCCTCATGCCACTTGTGTTTCATGTCTTACATTCTAGCAAGCTCCTAAAAGAAATCACAAGCCAGGCAACCAGCCAGCTCAAAATTAATTTAAAATCTTCTTTTCCCTCACACCATACACAAAAATAAACTCCAAATGGGTGAGAAATTTAAATGTAAAACATAAAACCATACATGTACTGGAATAAAACACAGGTGAATTTCATTATATAAGTTGGATATGGGGAGAAGTTTTCCAACTATGACTCAAAATCCAGATGTAGCAAAGAAAACATTGAATTTTTAAAAAATTGTCAGAAAAGAATATAAGTAAAAACACAGTTGTTAAACTGGAATAAAAGAGTTGCAACATATATCACAGAGAAAGAGTTAATATCCCTTATATATTTTCAAAAACTCAAAAACTATAAGAGGAAAAAAAAAACCTGACAGGAAAATGGGCAAAAGAGAGAATTCACACACACAAAATACAAGTGTATATACATATACAGAATGTATATAAGTATGTATACAGTTGACCCTTATATATTAAAAGACATTTAATTTCACTTACTATAAGAAAAATCTCAGTTAAAACTGCACAGAGATATAAATTCTTATGAATCTGATAGGCAAAATGTTAAAAATTTGACAACATACTCTTGATGAAGCTTTGAGGAAATTGACACTCTTATACATTACTAGTCATCAGTGTCTAACTACATATGCATTTACCTATTGGCCCAGAAATCCAACTTATAGGAATTTACTCTGAAGATATACTTCTAGGAATATAAAAAATTATGCAGAAAGTTATTCCAAGTTGTGATTTATAATAGCAAATTATTGGAAATAGTCTTACTGCCAATGCATAGGGGAATGGTTCAATAAACAATGATACAGCCACCCAGGGGAGCAGTATGCAGATGTTAAAAAAAATAAAGAAGAAAGAAGATTTATATGAACTGATAGATACTTTCAGGGTATATTTTTAAGTTAAAAAAACAGCAAGATGAAACAGGAAAAAAAATATAGTGATATATATATATAGTTATTTGTGTGTAAGACAGAAAGAGAAATAAGATCTTTTTCCCCCAAAAGAAATGCAGGAAACCTAAGCAAGAAGTGAATCCAATTGGCTAGTTTCAAGAGGTGGGCGGGAACATAGTGGAAGGGAAAGAGAGGAAGTAAGATTTCTATCAGTATATAGTTTTGACTTTTAAATCATGTTTATGTTTTTCAAACTTAAAATTAAATCAGAAAGGATGAGGAGGAGCTAAATGTTAATACAAATGGAAACAAATTCATTTGTGTATGAAATTGTTAACATAACCACACAGAAGGAAAAAAAAAGGAATGAATCTAAGTGAGTTTTGAGCATATTCCTCTGACTGTCCACCCTTAATGGGATATAGGTTAAGGACATAAAAGAAGTGCAAGGAATTCAACTTAATAGGCTTGTTGTTTGAAAGGAGTATTGATATTATTCTAAAATATTGTAATGTAGGACTGAGAATATAAGTAAATAATCCAATGTGTTTGGGGACCAAGGTCCTCACTGTGGATAAAAAGAGATAACAAAGGTAGAATGGAGAGAAATAATCTTATAATTTTGGATTAGATTTGGAGGTATCAGGGGTGTGTGTGTGTGTCCTGTTCACATACTCTTGAATGACACCTCGGGGCAGAGAGGCAGTGTTAGTCTTAGCCAGCCTTCTAGGGAATGGGATCCAATCCAGGTATTGAAGAAAATAGGATGAGAGGCCGGGGGTGGTGGCTCACACCTGTAATCCCAGCACTTTGGGAGAATGAGGCGGGTGGATCACAAGATCAAGAGATCAAGACCATCTTGGCCAACATGATGAAACCCCATCTCTACTAAAAATTGGCTGGACATAGTGGCATGCGCCTGTAGTCCTAGCTACTCAGGAGGCTGAGGCAGAAAAATTGCTTGGACCCGGGAGGCGGAGGTTGCAGTCAGGTGAGATCGTGCCACTGCACTCCAGCCTGGTGACACAGTGAGATTCTATCTCAATAAAAAAGAAAAGAAAAAAGAAAGAAAATAGGATGAGAGAGCAGGTTGTGCCATCTCCTGAGTAAAGGGCAGGTTGTAGTTTGTGAAATTTAAACATGGAGAGACATCAAGTCACAGGAAATGCAACCCTATTTTCAGCACATTGTGGAAAGTAGCTTGGTCAAGTGGAAAGAACATAGGCTCTAGAGATCTGTGAAATGAGTTCAAATTCCACCATGCCTTCTTCCTTACTTTCTGACTCTGGGTAACTGAACCTCAGAGCTTCAGGTCCCTTGTTTGTACGGAAAAATGTTAGCAACCTTGCAGGGTGTTGCTGGGAGGACTATATGAGGGATGTCGATAAACTGCAGGGCATAGTGCAGAGGCCTGGAAAATGGAAATTAGCATGACGGCTAGTATTCATAAAACACAGTCATACAAGCCCACTGCTGGAGGGAAGTACTGGTACATGGTTTTTCTGGAAAATCTATACCAAAAGTTCTGAAACTGTTTCTGTCTCTTGAGTCAGCCATTCAACTTCTCAGCATTTATCTGGAGGAAATAGTAGAAATATACACAGAGAGTTATGGATAGCAATATTTGTTTCAACATAATATGCTAAAGGTTGGCAACAATTGAACAAATTTAACAATTAAAAATTTTAGGCTGGGCACAGTGGCTCACACTTGTAATCCCAGCACTTTGGGAAGCCAAGGAGGGTGGATCACGAGGTCAGGAGATCACGTTGGCCAACATGGTGAAACCCCGTCTCTACTAAAATACAAAAAATTAGCCAGACCTGTTGGCACGTGCCTGTAATCCCAGCTACTTGGGAGGCTGAAGCAGGGAAATTGCTTGAATGCGGGAGGCAGAGGTTGCAATGAGCCGAGATCGCGCCACTGCACTCCAGCCTGGAGACCGAGCAAGACTCCGTCTCAAAAATAAATAAACAAATTAAATTTAAACCTAGGCAGTGAAATCTAGGCAAACATATGAAGGAGATACAAAAAATAAGTTGTATAATAATAATTTTAAATTTTATTTCAGCTGGGGAATCTAAACATTCCTATATGAAATCCAAATGTACACAGCTACATAGATTGGTGGTTGAGAGAGAGAGACTTGTAAATATATACGTATAGCCAACTGAGGAATTCTCTAAATTGAAATCATGCAGGCAAACTGCAGGTACTATCGTATCACTCTATTATTCCTTCTACATTATTAGTTGGCATTCTTTGGTAAAGAAAATCTTTCCCTTCCCCGGCTCCTTCTAGCACCCCAAGGTTTTTGGTTTTCATTTTGTTCTCAGCATCACTATAGACTCATGGATTCTTTGTGCTGTGATTCGTAACTGTCATTATTCTTTCTGCTGCTCAATTTGTCCCAAATTTTGCAACAGAAACATTTTTAGCTGGCTCCTGTATTTTTTTTACATGTTCCCATTATTTTTTGAGCACTTTTAGGTTCATCCTCTTCCTTCTCTACTCCAGTATATTTCTCTAAAGAATCCTCGTTTCTTTCAGTGGAGATCTTGCTACTTAGGGACTTGGTACTTAGAGAACAAGACCTGGGTGCGAGGAGGGCTTATTGGTCCTGGAGTGTCACTGTTTCTAGATTCTTTCATTAGAGAGATATTCAGATATGTTATCTGACTTCTCATTTAAAAATGAGAATTTTTTACTTTTGCATTAGGATAAAAAAATACAAAAATGTAAAAATCTATAGTTTTACCCTTTTTTATTCCTTCGAAGTAAGGAATGGAAAGGTGAATTGAAAAATAGAGACCAGATTGATTTATGTAAGGGCATAGCTTCTCTGTGGAACATGGGACTAGGGCATGTGAGAGAAGCAAGCTGGAGTTTCAGCGAGTCCAAAGAGATATTAGGGGAGCAGTTACAAAGATAAGTGGAGCTTCTTTCAGCAGGGAGATGCCTACAAAGGGCTTTTTAAAGTTTTGCTATTTACTTTGCGAAGAAATTCTAATTTCCTCCATTTTTTAAGAGACTTCAGTGAAGATATTAGTTTTCTAGCCCTTTAGAGTTAGATTTGTGTTTCTCTTAATGCTGACACCAAGCAAAAATGGTTCTAAAGGCAAGAGCAAGAAGATTCACGATTATTTACATTGTAAGTACTAAGAGAACATTTCATGTAAGGAGCTACATGTCATCAATTCCTATTTTCAGAATGGTGGAATGAAAATAAATATCCTCTGGAGTTGGAAATAGTTTTGAAGTCCATTCCACCACCTCTGGAATCTTGGCCAAGGTACTTAACTTTTCTGAATCTCATTCTGCCTGGAAAAACTGCAGAAGACTGGAAATGGGCAGAATTTATTTGTGTCCTTTCAATGGAATACTGAGCATTATTTAAACCAGTGTCCAAACTCTGGATGATTTTCCTTCTAGGGGACATTTGGCAATTTCTGTAGTCATTTTTGGTTGTCACATTTTGGATTGCTCCTGGAATCCGTGCATAGAAGGTGGGGATGGTGTGAAACACCTTATAATGCACAGGACAGCCTTCCACTGCCAAAAAAAAAAAAATTATCTGGACTAAAATGAGATTGAGAAATCTGGTCTGAACAGATCCTCTAGCTAGGTTATCTGATTCTTTAGGGTTCTATACCTTTTGTGGTGTTTGAGCTATTTTACAGCTCTGTAAATTGCAGGAAACTAATAATGATGCCGGTGATTCTTGTCCATACAGATGCAAATGATCTTTACCCTGGTAGAGATGCAACTGATTATTACCATGTGGATATTGACCAGTTTTACGTCCATTAGCAAATTTATTTCAGCACTCTTGATTGCTTTTTTATGTTCCTGTTCAAAGGATCGTTCCTGTATCTGTTACATCTGACTCGTTCTCTCATTAACTAATGAGTTAAATAAAACCTTTAACAAGTGTATCTTTGCACAAGTGCCATGATTTTATCCACTTAAAAATTATGCTTTCATATCAACAAAATAAAACGATAGCCTCTGAAGATTACAATTGTATTAAACAGGACCAGCTGTAGAATAGCACTATCCCTGCATTTAGTTGTGCTCAGATAAAGTCACATTCTTTACCTTCCTTTACTTTCCTAAGTCATCTCAGGAAATCTGTGAAATAGGCTGATTGTTTTTGATACCCCAAGCCTCTCCTTTCTTGATATTTTACCCCATTCTCTACAAATTTTCTCCTTCTCCTTCTAAGGGCTCTTAGAAGTGCCAGATCTCTGCCATCTGCTCCAGTAAAAAACTTTTCTCAGAAAGAGATCTAAAAATGTTTACAACTTAGAGTAACTTTGATTCAATATGTCACCTCTTCCAGGGACCCTCAATAAAAGAAGTATGCTATTAACACATACTTTTTTTGGAGAAATGTCCTGCCCTATCTTTGAGCTAACATAGGGTCTTAGTTTTCTTTGGTAACCATTGGGATCAGCAGGGGATGACAAGTAATGTATCTGAATATAAAGGATGCATGAAACCTAAATTAAAAGGGTTTAGCAGAGCAAAGTATGCACATTATATTTTCTAAAGATCACATGCAATGACAGGGTAGTTAAAGATGAATGGAATGGGAAGAGATTTAGCTTTTAGGAATTCTGTGGCCTTTTGAAAACATTTGAAAATGTAATAGTTTCTAAAGGATTTCTTAATCATTCCTGTCTTGTCCACCATGAAAAAAAAATGTGATGTTTGCATTTTTCTGGATTTCTGAATCTCTGCCATTTGGACTTATTTAGCAAACTCTCTCCTGAGATGTAATACAATGTGAATAAAACACAGCCTGATCCATAGCAAATACAAATCGTATTCATTTATCCTTTGGAGTACAAACTTCAACCGTAACTAAATACAATATGCTGGCTCTTTTTGTGCTTTTTATGAACTTTTGAAGCAGGTTTGTGATGAATAGATTTTATAGGATTATACAGTTATAGTTTGCTTTTAAATATTTCAGAAAGAAATCATAAACATGACCTCATATGTTAATAAATCAATTACGGAATGCTGTCTTATACATATGTTCAAAATATGACCCTGTCCAAAACTCCTTAAACGAGTACCAAGAAATAACTTTAAACTCTTATTTAGGAGGCTCTGGATTTCAAAACACTGTGTGTGGAATTCTGCTGTTCCATCTAAAGAAAATAAAACAGTTTATTTAACTTTAGTTTATATTGTTTTCAATATAGTAAATATTAAAGCCATGTTGAGGGTGTGACATTTGCTCTTCATGAGGCCTCTTCTCTCCTTACTTTCTCATTCCAAGTTGAAGCTAAGAAGATAAGGGCAAGAGAGACAAGAAACCTGCCAAATAGATTGAACCTCAGACGCAGACCTCTGGGGAGTTGCTGTTCTCAGTTCTGCGCTATTTTTCTTTTCATTTGCATTACTCTTGGATGCAAAAGATCAGAAACCATGGTCAGAAGTTCAATAATTGTGATTTACTACATCAGGATGGATTTTTAGAAGTCCATTTTCTGCCTTCAAAATAGTTGAACTTTTAGGACTCTGATTTATCCATTTCTTAATGTGATGGTCAAAATGGCTCCAGACTTCTCCGTATGTAGAAAACAAAGATTATTTTATTATCTGGAAATGTATTTTTAAGTATCTTGTTTTATGTATTTGGAATTTTTAAAGAAATATATTTTAAGAATATGTAAATTAATGTTTACTCACTATTGATGTATGGGCCTCATCATTCAATACTTAATGGAATAATCAACCGAAATAATGGCTTAGCAAACTCATCTCTGAAGGTGAAAGTGTTACCACTTCCAACTGAGGCCAGAAAACATTACCTACTGCTAAATACTACTTTTTAATCATTGTTATGAGCATGAATCCATGTTAGCAAGTATCAAAAAAAGACTAAAAATCCAAGGTGTGGTAATAACTTTCAGCTTAAAATCCTATGTTTAGAATTTTATAATTTCAAGACTGAAGTTGGGATTTAGTATTTAAAATTCAGAGCACTGACTGCTTAAGCCAGAGGCTTCAAATGTGTCTGCCCCCAGAGCCAACCAGGTAATAGAAATGACTACAGCAGACCTTGTAGCCAAAATATTTTAGACAGTAGACAGCAGGTGTATGGCAAATAGGAGAATGTACCCCTTCCCCAGGCACCTGAGACATACAGGTGTCATTTTGTTTTCGAGTGCTACCTTGCCAGATGAATAAAATATGTCTGTTGCCAAACGGAGACCATCATCTTCCAGTTTGCTGCCACTGTTCTGAGCTATTCAAGAGAACTGCTAAACAGTCTACAGAGTTGGAGAGCACCCAGCCTCCTTCAACCCCCTTTCCAGTGTTTTGTTGGTTGTTTCTGTTGGTTCTCCATTTGCTTTTGCATTAAGAGAGTTGGAATTCTCCCTACACTGAACTGAGTCTTTTACTTTGATGTCAGTTAGCTTCTTCTTGTTTGTTCACCATAGTCAAAGAGAATTGAACTCTTAGCCCATCAGAATTAGCAGAACCTGAATAGTTCATCCATTCAACTGTAACTATTGCGTGAGTTTCTTCTTCATTGTTTCCAGCAAGTGCTCATTCTTGGATAAACTCCTTAGCATATTTTTAGAACACTCTCTGTATTTTTTATCAGATTATACGTTAGCCTTCTCCTCCTTAGGACAAAGCATCAAGATCCTTTGCTTTTACCTCATAGGACCAGTTTTCTATCTCTTGGTTCAGTTTTTTGAGAATGAGCACCCCAGACATTGCTTCTCATTTGCTCCTTTGAATTTAGATGAGTCAGTGTTGTCGGCACAAGATGAGCGTGGAACCGAACTTTCTAAGGAACGTCCTCATATATTTTTTCTCATTCTCATTTCTTTTTGAGTCAATCATTTTGCAACTTTATCACAATCTCAGTCTAGAATACTATTACTAGTGTAGTCCATAAAATTTAGGTGACCCATACAAAGAAAACTATCAACCATTTTTGAGGAAGTATGTCAATAGTTATGAATATTTTATCAGAATGAGGAGATTGAATGTCATGGAAGATGTGAATTCTTTCCAAATTAAATTTAGCTTGAATACAATGCTAAAAAATCTTAAATAAAAATATCCTAAAGTTTATGGTATGATACATGTGAATAGTAAACAATAATGTAAGAAAACATTTATGAAGAAGAACTAACCCCAATGGTGTGCTGGTAAACTGACTTGTAAGAAAAACACAAACAAAAAACAACAAAAAGCCCCAATATGCAGTGTTTACCAATTTGTGTGGTGTAAATACTCCCAGCATGGATCAATTTCAAGCTACCAATGAGACATTACTGAACATAAAGTTGAGAAGAGACAGAATTAGCTTTTATGGACTAGTAAAAGCCAGCTCCACTATACCCTCCTTGAAGCACACAAAGATAATACTGTAAAACTATAACAATTAAGAGCACAAATTAACAAACGCAAATTAACCAAAAAAACTGTAATAATTAACAGCATAAATACTTATATTAGAATAAAGAAAGGTCTTAAATTAATGGCTTCACATTCCACCTAGGAAACTAGAAAAGGAAGAGCAAATTAAACCCATAATAATGAGAAGAAAGGAAATAAGGAAGCTCAGAGCGGAAATGAATGAAATAAAAACAGAAAAAAATATTGAGACGATTAATAAAACAAATATTTGTCATTTGAGAGGATCAATAAGATTGAAAAATCTCTAGCCAGACTGATCAGCAAAAAAAGAGAGAAACCACAAACTACCAATGTCAGGAATGAGAGAGGTGACATCACTACAGAATCTACAGATAGTAAAAGGATAGTAAGGTAATAATATGAAGAATTTTATGCCAATAAATGTCGCAGCTTAAATGAAGTGAATACATTCCTTGAAGAATATTAACTATCAAAGTTCACTTAAGAAGAATTAGATAATCTGTTTAGCCCTATACTTACTAAAGAAATTGAATTTGTAGCTAAAAACCTTCCCTCAAGGAAAACTTGAGGCTTGAATGCCTTGAACCGTGGATTCTGTATTAAAGAACAAATAATACTAATGCTATAAAAATTCTTCAAGAATATTATAAAGGATGTAATGCTTCCCAACTATGAGACCAGCATTACTCTCATACCAACTGAAACAAAGACACTATAAGAAAGGAACACTACAGACCAATCTCTTTCATAAACTTAAATGCAAAAATTCTAAACAAAATTTTAGCAAATTGAATCCAACAATATATTAAAAATATATCACATCATGATCACCATGTGAGACTGGTTTGACATTGGAAATCAATCACTATAATTCGCCATATGACAAATTTGAAAAGAAAACAATCTGATTATTTTAATACATGCAGTAAAAGCATTTGACTAAATCCAACATTTATTCCTTTTCAGGAAGTCTAAGCTAACTAGAAACAGGGGGCATTTTCTCTGATTAAAAGGCATCTGAGAAAACCTACAACTAATATACTTAATGATGAAAGACTGAATCAGTTAGGGTTCTCCAGAAAAACAGAACCAGTCGGAGATATCTATATCTATTTTATCTATATCTACAGCCAGGTATCTAGACATAGGTATCTGTATATCAGATGGATATATAGTAGATATGTATCTACAGGGATTTATTTCAAGGAATTGGCTTATGTGATTGTGGGGACTGGCAAGTTTGAATAGGGCAGGCCAGCAGACTGGAAACTCTTAAGCAGAAGCTGATGCTACTACATTATTGAGGCAGAATTTCTTCTTTGTTCGGGAAACTTCAGTCTTTCTCTTTAAGACCTTTCAACTTGGATTGCATTAGTCTCACTCATATTATCAAAGATAATCTCCTTTACTTAAAGTCAACTGCTTGCAGATGTTAACTACATCTATAAAATACCTTCACAGCAACACCTACATTAGTCTTTGATTGACTAACTGGATACCATAGCCCAGCCAAGTTGACACATAAAACTAGCCATCACACCCTATGATTAGGAATAAAACAAAGATGTCTTACTGCTCATCACTTTGTCTCT
This sequence comes from Pan troglodytes, assembly GCF_028858775.2. Taxonomy (NCBI): domain Eukaryota; kingdom Metazoa; phylum Chordata; class Mammalia; order Primates; family Hominidae; genus Pan; species Pan troglodytes. The sequence goes on from NC_072406.2 coordinate 130,285,482, forward strand.
CATCACTTTTAATCAACATTTTACTGGAGCTTCTAGACAATGAAATGAGACAAGAAAAAGAAATAAACGGTATCCAGATTGTAAAGAAAGGGATAAAATGCTCTTTATTCACAGATGTCACTATCGTCTATGTAGAAAATCCAATGGAATGTTGTAAAAAGCTACTAAACTAGTAAGCGATTTTAGTAAATCCTTGGGACATAAGATCAACATAGAGAAATTAATAGTATTTCTATAATTACTTGAAGATTATATAATTCAAACAATAGCAATTATAATTAAAACAACTTGACACAAATAACTGGAAATTAAAATAATACTTATAATCGCATCAACATTATGAAATACATAAGAATAAATCTGACAGAAGATGTGAAAGACCTGACATGGAAAATTACAAAATATTGCTGAGAGAAATTATGGAAGACCTACATAAATGGAAAGATACAGAGTGCTTACGGTTTGAAACACTCAACAATTTTAAGAATGCAATTCTCTGCAAGTTAATCTGTAGATTTAATGTAATTCTAATTTAAATCCAAGTAGTCTTTTTGGGGTAGAAATTGACAAACTTATTCTAAAATTTATATGGAAATATGAAGAACCTAGAATAGCTGAAACAGCTTGGAAAAAAAGGTTTTAAGACTTACTATATAGCTACAGCAATTAAGAGAATGTGTATTGGCATAAAGATAGATCAATAGAACAGAAGAGAGTCCAGAAATGGACTCACACATATGTGAAAAACTGCATGTTCATAAAGGTGCAAAGGCAATTTAGTGGAAAGAATCTATTTCACCAGAAGTGGTGGGACAGTTGGATATACATAGGCAAAGAAATGAACTTCGATGCATACCTTTGTACCATCTAAAAAATTAACTCAAAATGGATCATTGGTGCAAATTTAAAATCTGACCTATAAAACTCCTTAAAAATAGAAAACCCTTGTGGCTCTGGGTTAGGCAGAGTTCTCAGATATGCATCAAAAGCATGATCCATAGAAAAACAAATGAATAAATTGGACTTCGTCAAAATTAAAAACTCTTGCTGTTAGAAAAATACTATTAAGAGAATAAAAACACAAACCATGGACTCAGAGAATATCTTTGCAAAATCCATGTCTGATAAAGGGCATGTGTATATATAAAAAGTGTTCAAAACTGTATAATAAGAAAATAAACAACCCAATTGAAAAGGACAAAAAAATGTGGACAGACATTTTACAAAAGAAGATACATATACCCAAATAAACACATAAAAAGATGTTCAACATTATGTTTATGTACTGTTGGTGGGAATGTAAGCTAGTTCAGTTACTGTGGAAAGCAGTTTGGAGATTGCTCATAGAACTTAAAACAGAACTACAATTCGACCCAGCAATCCCATTACTGGACATACAGCTAAAAGAAAACAAATCATTCTATCAAAAAGACACATGCACTCACATGTTCATTGCAGCACTAGTCACAGTAGCAAAGACCTGAAATGAACTTAGGTGCCCATTAGTGATGGATTGGCTAAAGAAAATGTGGTACATATATGCCATGGAATACTACACAGCCATAAAAAGAATGAAATAATATCCTTTGCAGCAATATGGATGCAGCTGGAGGCCATTATCCTAAGCAAATTAATGCAGGAACGGAAAGCCAAATGCTGCATGTTCTCACTTATAAGTAGGAGCTAAACATTGGGCACTTGTGGACATAAAAATGGCAAAAATAGAAATGGGGGACTACTGGAGGGGAGAGGGATGGATAGAGGCAAGGGCTGAGAAACTATTTGGTACTACGATCAGTACCTGGATGATGGCATCATTTGTACCCTAGACCTCAGCGTCATGCAATATATCCAGGTAACAAACTTGCAAATGTACCCCGTGAATCTAAAATAAAAGTTGAAAAAAAATATGTTTGGTGTTAACAGTCATTAGTGAGATACAAATTAAAATCACAGTGAGATGCCAGTGTACACCTATTACAATGGCTAAAGTAAAGACTGATTGTACACTACTGGTGGGAATGTAAAATGGTACTATCAATGTGGAAAACAGTTTGCAAGTTTCTGAAAACATTAAACATTTACCATATGATTTAGCTATTCCTATTTACCTAAGAGAAATGAAAGCATATGTCCATAGAAAGGTGTATACATAAATGTTTATAGAAGCTTTATTTGTAATAACCAAAACTGGAAACAACCCAAGTGTGTCTATCAACATGTGAGTGGGTAAACAAACTGGTATATTCATATAAAGGAATACTACTCAGCAATGAAAAGGAGCGAACTAGTGATTCACTCAATGACATGGATAAATCTTGAAATATTAATGCTGACTGAAAAAACCAGACAAATAAAGAAGACACACTGTATTTTTTAGTCAGTTGGAGGTGCTATGATAGAATATCATGGATTCGGTGGCTTAAACAACAGAAATTTATTTCTCACAGTTCTGGAGGCTGGAAAGTCCAAGATCAACGTGCCTGAAGATTCAGTGTGTGATAAGGACCTGCTTCCTGATTCATAGCCAGCCATATTCTAGCTGTGTCCCCACATGGCTAAAAGAGGGTGAGAGAGCTCTCTTGGATCCCTTTTGTAACAGTAAAAATCCTATTCACAAGGACTCCACCCTCATGATTTTTTTTTATTATTACACTGTAAGTTCTGGGGTACATGTCCACAAGTACCCAATGCTTAGCTCCCACTTATAAGTTACATAGGTATACATGTGCCATGTTGGTTTGCTGCACCCATCAACTCGTCATTTACATCAGGTATTCCTCCTAATGCTCTCCCTCCTCCAGCACCCCACCCCACAACAGGCCCCGGTGTGTGATGTTCCCCGCCCTGTGTCCAAGTGTTCTCATTGTTCGATTCCCACCTATGAGTGAGAACATGCGACCACCCTCAAGATTACTCACCTTCCAAAAGCCCCACATCCTAATAGCATCATGTTAGGGGTTAAGATCTCAACAAATGCATCTGGAAGGGACACAGACATTCACTCTGTCCATTGCACTGTATGATTTAATTTATATAAAGTTCTAGAAAATGCAGCTGATCTGCTAGAAGATCAAAGGTCTGAAGAAACTTTTACAGGTCTGTCTTTATCTTAATTGTAATGATCATTTCACAGGTGTACGTATGTATGTCAAACTGTCCCATTGTACACTTTAAGTATGTGTGGTGTATTATATGCCAATTATATCTCAATAAAGCTGATTTTAAATGTCACTTAAAAAAGGGATTTAGGGCAGTTCTTCAAATCTTTGGAATGTACTATTACATCCCAGTTTAATGTATGTACCAAGATATGTGATGACATGTGCCTCTGTAATCTATGTGCCTCATTTCAAGCCACAGAACTGCTTCATTTAGGAGACTTGATGACATCACTTATACCATCAACCTAACCCCTAGCCCTGATTGCTGTCATTAACATCATTGTCATTACTACAGTGGGTACGTGCATCATGCCTCCACCTTCTTCTCTCTCAGAAAGAATGCTTGGTTGTCCCTAGTTGTCTGAACCACGAGTTGAAAAGTCTAGGATGGTTGAATCTGACCACTGGGGTCTAGGTCAATATGCCACTTGATAGTTTCAAGGGAGGCTGGGAAAATGAGTGTCTGGCCTTTTCCCTTCTGATGTAGGAGTCAGACTGTCTTGCACCAAGACTCATATGTTGTTATCTGTACCATATGCTGTATTTATGCCCTATAGATGAATGTCTTTCCTACCCTATGGATAGCAGAAAATATGTCTTAATCATAGTGCAACCTCCACTCTGCCAGGAATCAACTAGGTATTCAGTCACTCCTTGTGGAATGGAATGGAATGGAATGGAATGGGATGGGATGGAATGGGATGGGATGGGATGGGATGGGATGGGATGGGATGGGATGGGATGGGATGGGATGGGATTGAATGGAATGGAATGGAATGGAATGGAATGGAACGGAACGGAGAGATAACTATCTCACCCATATCACTCCCTTTAGAAGTGCTGAGGGCCTTCTAAATCTCTTTTCAGGCTGGAAGACCTGGCTACTTCCTGAATCCATGTATGAGTTGGGTAAAAATAAAGCCTTATTTATATGGGATAGAATATGAAAGGAGATTGAAGAATATTCAAAACCTTCCTGCTTACAAACTTATGAAGTTTGCAAAGTTGCCAGAGCCTAAGAAACTCAACATACAATGCTTCTAGCTCTTCTTGGACAGATAGACCGAGATGATAAGCTGGATTCATCAGGACTGAGTACATATGGAAAACAGGGATTGTGGAGACAGCCGGGCCATGTGTCAAAATGCTACTCTGCCCTTATTGCCTACATGACCTTGAGCCTGCCCTCACCGTCCGCTCATGTGCTGCCAGCATCTTGGTACCTGGCTCAGTATGAAGCATGTGGCCTGGGCCTAACCTCTCACCACACCACATTACCCTGAACATGTGTAATAAAGCTGCTGACTCCATGATTGGCATTTGGCCACTGACAACCTCCCCAGGTTCACTCTGCATGTGCCCCTTCCCCAATCACCTGTGTGACCCAATAAGAGAAATGCCTGGACACTGTGGATTTCAAATAGCACAGCCTCTAGACAGTGCTGAGGAAACTCCACCCTAGTGACACCCTCAAATCGCCCATGTGGCTTCGCTCTTGCTTCATTCCATACTGGACCTGAGCCTTTCTCCTCGGAGAATCCTTTTACTGTTAACTGTGTAATACGTTTACTTCATATTCATCAGTGCCCATGTGTCATTTATCCTGATACTTACATAAATAACTGGTTGGGGGGATGTTTTATATCCCCAAATTCTAGCACAGAGGTTGGCTCAAGGCTGGTCTCAAATGACAGATGGATGGATGTATGGATGGGTGGGTGGATGGATGAGTGGATGGATGGGTGGGTGGATGGATGAGTGGATGGTTGGATGGATGGATGGAGGGATGGAGGGAGGGATGGATGGATGGATGGATGGATGGATGGATGGATGGATGAATTGATTCAATGAATGATTCTTCATCCTGATTAGTACCTTCACATTTGGAAAATGTCACTCATCATCACAGAAAAATGACAGCCCAGGCCTGAACACTTCAGTTGAGACATCTGCTGAGATGAGAGACATGACATGTTAAACCAGCTCCTTTCAGGAGCTAACCATGCTTTAAGATTCCAATTTAAATCTACTCTTTTCCTTTTCCTAAGTCACCACGAGAATGTCAATTCCCCCCAATTTAGTTCTAACTCCTTCTAGTTGAGAAGAGAGTGTGATGCTAAATTAAAGACTTCAACCCCTTAGCTGAGAATAATCCTTACAAAATGTATTTTTACCTCATTACTTGTTGACCAAAACCACAGCCTTGTATATATGATCTGAAAGAGCCCATAAAAAAGGCTTTGTCTAAAAACCACTATTTGCTTTTGGCTGCACACAGCAAAATTTGATTTACGATGATAGGAATGTCAGTCTGACAATGCAACTGCAATTTCTCCAGCTATTTACCTTTAAATCTCAGTATTACACTTGCTACAGATGATATATGAAAGTAAAATATTTGCACAGTTATGTGATTCAGTCAAGAGTAGATACAGTACTGCACCTGAGGGAGAAGAAGGTGCTTTGGCTGACCTTACCAGGACTGACATTTTTGTAGTAAAGAAGCAAACTTTAGTATTGTTCTGTGGATGTGCCCTGGGTAAGGTCACTGCCCCACTGATAGCTATTGACAAACTCTGCTGAGATATGATATAATCAAAATCTCAGCTTCTGTGTGTTAGGGGGTGGGAGGTGTGCATGTTTCATGTTGTTATAGATGCCAACTTAAGCAAGTCATTTTCCTAAACCTTGGAATTCTTAGGTTCTTTTTTATAAATCCCAAATCTGCTTTCCTTTGCAAACATGGCTAATGCCCCTTGGAGAACTCTAGCCTTCCTCTCCTTGCCTCACTCCCTAGGGTGAGGGCACGGGGATTGCAATGAGGCATGTGAAACACCACGTGTGTCTAAGAAAGGCCCTACCTCTCAGATTGTGATTATTTAAAATAGCTTGTTAAAAAAAACACACACACATTAATTTACCCCTAAGTAAAGCTCATTTTGTTGCTAATTTAATTTTAGTGAAAGGCCTTATGTAGCATGCGCCCCAGGAATTTCTATAAGATCTATTTATCCAACCCAGGAGGATTATCTGACTCTTACAAGCTAATCCTCTTGAAAAGTGTGTCTCAGTGCCATAAGGAAGCATGTGATATTCTTTACATTATGAGTGTTTGAGTTGGATCTGGAATAAATGAGGTAGGTTGCACTCTCAGCCACCTATGCCTCTGTCATTGGAGACATGTGAGCTGTTCCAGGGAGGTCTGTAGTAACTGCTATTTCTTTTTATTGTCAAAAAATCCAACAATAAACTTAATGTGATTGCCAAGTTGGCACATAGAAATTGTTTGCACCAAATTCAGTCAATAAATATTTATGGAGTTGCTACCATGTATCAGGCACTGTTGTAGATTCTGAGGTGAGGATACTGAGGTAAGATGCTGAGGTTGAGCCCAGCTCAGATGCTGAGGTTGTCCTCAGGAGCTCATATGCAAAACGTGTGGGGAAGACAGACATGGGGCAATTGAACAAAGCGACATGGAATAGGATCAGGTAGTGATTAATGTTGTGAAGAAATATCAAGCAGTGTAGAGGAATAGAGAGTTTGGAAGGAGGTTATATTTTAAGTTTTGTGACCAAGGATGGGCTCTCTGTGGAAGTGACTTTTGACCAAAGACTAGAATGAAGCGACAGAAAGTCATGCAAGAGGAGGAGAGCTTTCCAGGCAAGTGCAAAGGCCCTGAAGCAGCAACAACCAGGAGGCCAGCGTGGCAGGGAGGGAGTGGTGGGGAAGAAGACTGGAGAGGTAGCCTGGGACCAGCTCACACAGGGCTTCTTCAGTACTGGTAAGAACTTAGGGATTGATTCTAACTGAAGGGCCAGTCAATGGCTTAGGATAGGGAAAAATTTGCTCCAGTTTACATTTTAGGCGGTGCTTTTTTCTTTGGTCTTGTCATCTTTCTTCCATACTGATTCATATGACTGTTCCTTGAGTCAGATGAACTCTCACTGTTTCTACGTCTGCAAGCTTCAGTCAATGGTTATTCATGTACCTGGGCTGTAAGACAAAAGCAAACAAATTCTATTCTCTTCAAACTCATTAAAACCCTGGTACCAAAGACACAGTCTGCTTAATCCTCAGGCACGTGTGGAGGTTTATTTTTTCCTTCTTTTTCTTTTCTGGTTCTTCAGAAATAATCTCTTTGGGGGAAGAATTTTTTGAAGAGACGTGCCTAGAAAAAAATTTATTATTAAATACATCTTATTTGAACCATGATATGGGCAAGCCTCTTTTTAAAATACATTTTATGTTTTAATTAATATGCTTTATTTTTAGAGAAGTTTTAGGATTCCAGCAAAATTGAGCAGATAGTACAGAAAGGGCCCTTATACTCTCTGCCTCCACATGTATCTCCCCAACTATTGCTGTCTCACACCACACCGGTACCCTCTGTTACAAGTGATGAACCTACATTGATATATCATTATCACCCAAAGTCCATAGTTTACATTAGGGAGCACTCTTAGTATTGCACATTCTATAGGTTTTGACCAATTGTAAAATAATGTGTACACACCATTATGGTATCATACAGAATGGTGTCACTGCCCTACAAATCATCTGTGCTCTGCCTATTCATTTCTGTCTTTCCCCAGCCTCTGGCAAGCACTGATCTTTTTAGTGTTTCCATAGCGTTGCCTTTTCCAGGATGTCATATAGTTGTAATCATAGAGTATGTGGCCTTTTGTGTTGGCTAATTTCACTAGTAAATGCATTTACATTTCTTCCCTGTCTCTTCACGGTTTGATAGCTCATTTCTTTTTAGTGCTGAATAATATTCCATTGTCTGGACATACCACCGTTTATTTATCCATCCAACTACTGAAGGACATGTGGTTGCTTCCAAGTTTTGGCAGTTATGAGAAAGCTGCTATAAACATCTATATGCAGGTTTCTGTATGGACATAAGTTTTCATTTGAGTAAATGCCAAAGAGCATGCTAGATGGATCATATAGTAAGGGTATGTTTAGTTTTGTAAGAAATTGCCAAACTGCATAAGTGGCTATCCATTTTGCATTCCCATCAGCAACGAATGAGCATTCCTGCTGCTCCATATCCTCATCAGCATTTGATGTTGTCAGTGTTTGGGACTTTATTCAAAGGTGTGTAGTTTAATTTGCAACAATGAGATACTTCATTGTTATTTTAATTTGCAACTTCCTAATGACATATAATGTTGGACTCCTTCTAATATGCTTACTCACCATTTTAATATCTTCTTTGGTCAGTGAGCCTCTTTTTAGACAAGGTATGTGATATGGTTTGGCTGTGTCCCCACCCAAATTTCATCTTGAATAGTAGCTCCCATAATTCCCACATGTTGTGGGAGGGACCCAGTGGGAGATAATTGAATCATAGGAGCAGTTTCCCCCATACTGTTCTCATGGTAGTGAATAAGTCTCACGAGATCTGATGGTTTTATAAGGGGTTTCCCCTTTCACTTGATTCTCATTCTCTCTTGCCTGCCACCATGTAAGACATTCCTTTCGTCTTCTGCCATGATTGGGAGGCCTACCCAGCCACTTGGAACTGTGAGTCCATTAAACCTCTTTTTCTTTAAAAATTACCCAGTCTCATGTATGTCTTTATCAGCAGCATGAAAACGAACAAATACAGTATACATTCCTGAAATTGTGGCTAAAACCAATTTTTGTAATTTGCATTTCCTTTTCATGGTGCCTTGTACTACATATTAAGATTATCGTTCCACTTTGATTGCTCACCAACTGACAATAATGTCAAAACTTTCCATAATCAAAATCATAAATGGGGCAAGGTGTGTGATAAAGGCATATTATGATAAACAATGCTTCATAAAATATATGTATTTGCTCATAAGAATAGTTACCCATTTATTTAACAAACATGAGTGGTTTCTGTGTGCAATATACAGTTAGGCATCTTTATGTATATTTCTAAATGCTCACAATAGCCCTTCAAGTTATGTTTTATTATCTCCACTGTACAAATAAGAAAATATCAGATATTACGCATATTTTTCCACTGCAAGCCACAGAAAATGTTAATTAAAAGAGAATATGTTGACTCATGAAACTTTAGAATCAAGAACTAGAAGGCCAGGCATGGTGGCTCACATCTGTAATCCCAGCACTTCGGGAGTCCAAGGTGGGTGGATCACCTGAGGTAAGGAGTTCGAGACCAGTTTGGCCAACATGGCAAAACCTCATCTCTACTAAAAATACAAAAATTAGCTGGGTGTGGTGGTGTGTGACTATAATCCCAGCTAATTGGGAGTCTGAGACAGGAGAATCACTTGAACCCAGGAGGCAGAGGTTGCAGTGAGCAGACATCGCACCACCCCACTCCAGCCTGGGAGACAGAGTGAGACTCTGTCTCAAAAAAAAAAAAAAAAAAAAAAAGAACTAGATAGATTAAGTCAGATAGGGCTTGATCTGGGGCCTGAATGATATAGCAATAATCCAGTTAGTTTCTCTTAATTTCTCAGACCTACTTCTCAGTGCTGGTTCCATTCTCAGTTTCTACTGATGCCAAGATCGTTGCAGCAGCTCAGCTTTTCCATACACTCAAGTTATTGTCTTCTATAGGAAAGAATAAAGGCCCCTTTCCCATTGCTCAAGCTAAAGACTTAGGATAAAGCCTGACTGGGCAAACTAGCTTGGCTTAAGTCACTGTTTTATCTGGGTGTCTATTGTCCCTGCTGGAGGCTGCAAGGCAGTTTTGATCTGTGTTCATGAAAAAGAACTCCGGGGAGCAAAGACAGGCATTAACCCATAATTATGCAAATACAATTACTTACTTACTTATTGTTATAAATAGTACAATGCAAAGAGATAGGATGCTCTAGGCATGGATTGGCAAATTATGATTCCTGGTCTCAATCTGGCCCACTGCTTGGTTTTGTAAATAAAGTTTTATTGGAACACAGTCATGCTTATTCATGTACATATTGTCTATGCCTGCTTTCTGCTACAATTGCAGAGTTGAGTAGTTGCTGCAGAGACCGTATGGCCAGCAAAGCCAAACATATTTTTTCTCTGACCCTTTATAGAAAAAGTTTACTGCCCCTCCTCTAGGTACATCTAACAGAAAGAATCTAATCTCAGTATTCAGGGTGGTATTTCTGAGGAACCGGCATTTAAGGTAAGATCAGTGATTGAAAATGGGGTATCCAGGAAAGTTTGTGGAGGGCTGGAGGCTTGAGGCAAAGTAGCAGGATCTATATAGTCCCAGGTAGAAAGGACGGCATAAACGCAGGTCCTGAATTGGCAGAGTCTTGGCACATTGAGGAACACAGCGAAAGTTTGCATGGCTAAGGCATGGGTAGAGTGAATGCATGGTATGTGATACAGAGCGAAAGAGGGGCCAGAAGATGCTGGGCCTTGGGGGCCATGCTAAAGTATCACAGAGGAATCCACTGATGGACGAAAAGCAGGGGTAAGACACAGTAAGATTGGTGTCTTAAAATATAGCCTAGGCTGCTGTATGTAGAATGGATGAGAAAGGAAGAGGAAGAAGAGAAAAAAATGAGGACAGCAACTGGGATGCCATGGCCATAGTCTAGGGTAGAGATGATGGTGCTTGGACTATGAATGAGAGTGAGAAGGGAGACATGGGTGCAAGATACATTTCGACTGGGGGTTTTGTTAGGTGAACGTTGAGGATCACATGCTGGCAATGGGATAAAGGCAGGCCATTTACTGAGCTGAAGACACTGGAAGAAGAGCAGATTCAAGTAACGATGTGAAGCCATGAGGAAAGATGATCAGGAGGGGCCCTACTGGTCCTGAAGTGCCATCATCACAATTCAAGTTTCTAATTGGGTTGGTCAATGAGAGGCACTCTCAGTAAAGATCAGTTTAGTACCACAAACAGGCAATATCATCTTGAAAACAATGTCTTATTGAGGTTTTTGTGAAGACTCTGGGATAGTCTTTCCCGAAATGGTCTAGGACATGAAGTACAGTTCATCTAAATTTCTTTACACTGTGTCATTGCTCTTCAATATGTCATGGAAAGTTGGGCAAAAGTGTACATTGCATTTATTTTCTACCATACCCAAGATGTTCTTGTAGCACTACACATATGAATGAGTAAAGCCAACACCAAGCTAAAATGTCCTTGAAAGGAAATGAAGTTTGTAATTTTTAAAAGGCCAATTTCCCAATAAAATAGTTTCTGACACATAACAGAATTTTTAGGTTTCCTTCCAAATTAAATGTTCTGTGACATGCAAGGCACTAGACGAGATGAGACAAACCCAAGTGATGTGTTCAAAAGTCATGGCGATGTTCTGCCTGTCCCCAGATCACTCAGCATTCCACTTCACTTTAACAAAGATATATTCCAAAGTCAACTAATTTCATGAGCTAGTATAAATAAAAGTATTAATAACCTTGCAGTCTTCAAATCAGATAACATGATTCAATTCATGGAGGCATGGCATGCTTTGAATTTTCCATGTCTCCTCTAATTTTCCTGTAAGAATTTAAAGAGTCTGAAAGAAAATATGCCTTTTTGGTTGCTCAATTTGCCTGAAACATGTCTTCTCAATCTGAAACAGGAAAGGCTTTGTTCTCTCTGTCTTTCTCCCCCATATTCTCTATGGACGCCATTTTCTTTCAGCAGCTCCACCGAGCCCCAGAACACTGAACACCAGAGCCTCAGCAGCCTGGTGCTGTTCGCCCCTGTGCTTGGCGTCACAGAGACACACGCAAGGGAAGCTGTGAGACGCTGAGCCTTCACCTGCATGGGAAGTGAACTGGAAGACCACTGCCAACTGGCATAGATTATAAGAACTCATTTACCCAGCTCTATTTACATTTCAGGGTACAATTGAGCCTGTAACATTTCTGTGCCATCAGCTTATTTTTATCCTCTAAAATCATCACTCTTTTAGCTGTTTACAAGATCAAAGCTAGCCAGTATAATACTACTGGGTAGAGTTCTCTGAAACTTGTAAACAAGGAATACCTCCGTTTCTTCAAAATAAAGGAAACAAGAAGAGATACTCACACAATCACAGAGCTAGCCAAGGAAGCAGAGAGAACATAATGTGCCCCAGCCACCCCAGCTGTTAATAATTCCATATGCATCCACCAAGGCTTTGCTGAGAACCTACCATGTGTAAGACACTGTGAAGGGCCCTTTGGGACCCACAAATGAACGAAGACCTCATCCAGAGCTCACACACGGTACTATCTGATACACAGTGCCAGAGCAGGATAAAGGGCTGTGGGAGAGAAAACGTAAGAAGGATCATTCCTTTTGGCCTGGGATGGGAGGGGAAAGATGCTGGAAGACTTTGTGGAGGAAGCAGTATTTGCACAACATCATCTTGAGAGTTGAGTAAGATTTGGCAATAGGACAAAGAAGGGCAAGGGTATGAAGAACACTCTTTGATAGTTAACAAGGACCATAGCCAATTCTGGGTAGCTTCAGCAGTGAGGAATTTATTGAAAGGATTTTGAAAGTTCCCACCAATAGGAAGGAACTAAGGCAGCATGGAGGCTGGAGGGCAGGCTCTGCCCCAATTGTGAGCTCAGACACAGGCAGCCATGGCCAGGATGCAATTCTAGTTGGATCCAGCTGTTTGTCCCTCTGCTCAAGGTTCAAATTCCCAAGAGTGAAGCTTCGAGGGAGCTGGTGGCCTTGTGGCTCAGAGAAGGTGGAGCTCCCAGTGACAGCCTCAGCCAGCTGTCCAATAGGGGAGAGGAAAAGGAAACCACATGCTCTTAGAAAGGGGCAAAGCATGTTGGGCATGTCTTGGCTGGAAAAGGGTCTGACACTTTATTCATCAGAAACTGGGGACATCCCTTTTTTCTTTCTTTTGTAGCTGAAGGGTGTGAGTCGTTATATTCTCATATGATCTGGGTACTCTGAAGGCACAACATTGCAACGGCTCTAGGGTGGGAGGGGGCAGTGTGTGGCATTTCCCAGGAACAGAAAGAGGAGCCGGGAAGGCTGGAGTGCAGGAGGTGAGAAGCTGTGGGCAGTCTCAGGCCAGGCTGTCTCAGTCACGGTGAGAGGAACAGGACCATTAAGATGGTGTAGAGCAAGCAATCGTAGGAGCGGGAGAAATAGACTCAAGATGCAGTTTCTTCTTCAGCTGAGCCTGAAGTTATAGGGCAGATGATCAGGACCTTGAAGTAGGGGAGAGCCCAAGAGGGATGAGCTAGAACCTGCCTCTGTCTCTCACTGAAACCTGCACTGACCTTTCCCATCTCCCAATTAGAAATGGCCTCTGCCAGTTGATTGTCGTACCTGAGATATGCATTGATGTTTGCCATAGGAATGGTGCCCCCCTACATGCAGCCCTTTTGCAGTTCACAACCTGCATAACCATGCATAGTGACGCTAACACACACACACACGCACACACACATGCACGCATGCACACACACTCTGTGTCTGAGAGTAATTATTGAACCACTTTTAAAAGCTGCACTGCTTTCTCAGCATAATAGATATTATGCTAAGTGTCCTGGACTTAGCATGAATTTCTCAAGGCAGTAGTTTCCTGGACATCCATCTCTAAGCATGACATGAAGGATCCTAAGCAGTGGCCCTTACACTCCTTCCATGGTTCCAAAATTCTTCCCCATTCTAATCTACTTCAGAACCTAAAAGGCCAACTTTGCTTCCCATTTTAGCTCAAAGCACTCAGAGCCCCTGTTAAATACCAAAGTGTCCGTAGAGAAGGTGTCACTTATTTACAAGCTATTGTACTTTAACTTCATCCCCTAAAAGGGCCCTGAGAGATTAGTACCCAGGATATATAGGTTTTGATGGGAGAAGGGGAAGGAGAGAGAGAAGTGTTTGGTGTTCTTTGCATACCACAAGCAGCTCAGGTACAGGATGTTTGTCAGATGAGAGGTAGAGAGAGGCTGAAGACAAATGTCCCACTTGACCCATTTTGCCATCAGTGGGTCCTGGCCAGAATGTACCCTTTAGATGGATTTATCACTGCAGAGATTCTGACACTCCTGGCTGGAATGGAAATTTATAAAGGATAGAAAAATGATGTCCAAAGAATGTGTCAACGACAAAAGCGAGTCTGTTCATACAAAAAAGAGGTGCCCCTGGTCCCAGTGTGAAGGACAGACAGGGGTAAGTGGAAAGGGTCTAGCGGGGAGACTGCAAACCAGACTCGGAGAAACACATGACATCGTTATAGTGGAGAGAAGAACATTGAGAAAGCATTGGGCCTCTTAAGGGGAGGCAGCGTGGTCAACAACATGCACATAGCCTGTGGTCTTGCACAAAATCGACTGTTCCGCTGGCTGAAAATGTAACCTTTGGATGGATTTGTCATTCCTGGCTAGAATGGAAAACCCCCATGCCTGAAGGATCTGCCCTGAGCAAGAGAAGTAGCCACAGAGGCCCTTTAGTGTCCCCCTGGCTGTGCCTCATTCTCTGATGTGCTTCCTCCCATCTCCAGGACCTCTCGAAGGCCATCCCATTTAGAATTGCAGTCCCTGAGACCCATGCCTGTGGAACCTAGGACGTTAGCACTGGGTGTCTTTCAATTTTATTCTTTGCTTTTCTTGGCAAAGCTCCTTCCAACAGCCTTAGACAAAAACAGTCGAGATGAAAGCATCTCGGAAGCACTTACACAATAATCCTGTCCCTTGCAGACTTAGAAAAGGGAACAGCTTTTCCTGAGAAAGTGATAAGCCACAGTGTGACCCATTGGCTATCATCAAACCCTTCCCTGGAGCCTGGAGGGCCCTCCAACTCAAGACAGGTCCCTTGAAAACCAACCATCAAAACCCTTGTCTAGAAGAAGCAGCTGCAGCTGCCTTGGGCATGACAATTTCTCATTTATTATGTGCTTTTCAGAAGACATTGCCAACCAGCACCCTGTAATGGATCCTACTTGTGAGTCAATGAACACAATTTCAATCAGTTTCTGCAGATGAAAATGTTAATAACTTTGCACTTTCTCCATACATGGAAACACGTATATACACACACTCACCTCCCTCAAACCTAGTGCACATTAGATAATGAAAACAAACAGAAAATTCCTAGCAATATATTCTTGATACATTCTACATCTTCGCAAAAACTGTCATTGCAAGTCAGTACTTGCCTACATACATCTAATAATTTTCTTTTTGAATTGCACAAGGAGCCATCAGCAAATGATCACTTTTTGCTTACAGAAGAAAGTCAAAATAGATTCTCTTTGCTTAGGCTTACATCAGAAGCATAATGTTAATTCGGGCTAAAGGCAGCTAGCACATTTTTCCTGATGAGTGTGTGAAGCAGTCAGCTTCCTCTGGAGTCATCAACATTCACAAGTCAGGATGGAAAAGAGACAGGAGTAGAAGTAGGGAAGGTGTGTTCTGAAGTCAAGGTGTTTGCTGGAGCAATGTAACCTTCCATGAAAGTAGAGCTTGTGACCCATTCGGCTAATATAAAACCCCCAGTCTTTGGGACCAAGTAAACTTGGTTATAAACACATTGTAAGTTCCTGGCATCTAGGGTGAATCCACACACACACACATTCCACTGTCACTTTGCCTTTTTGTCTCCCTAACCTATTCCCTCACGCTGCCATCTCTTTCTCCAGGGAAGCACCTCCACACTCTTGCTTATCTCTGAGCTGCTGGTGGATGCGTTACCTGGACTCTAAGAAATGCTACAGTTTGTTTTTGTCTGATCTTTAAAATATTTTTCCTCCCAACTTATTTGTCCTTTTGGCTTAGAGGTGGACATGCCCAGCAGGGTGCGTTTACCCTGCTGATCTCTGAGCTATTTTCACCCTTCTCGGTGAGTGCGTTTTTTCTACTCTGATGCCAGTCTCATCCCCTGAGGATGGCCCATGGAAAATCACCCCTTCTCAGAAACCTGCTTTCCACATGAGCTGTCTAGTGGGAATCTTGGACTGGGAGCTTCATAGGTTCTCCAGCTGCCCCTACTCCCATCTTGAAGGCCTGCCCAGAGCAGATGTTCTGGAAATATGTGATGCAGGAATGTAACAGTTCAATTCTCTCATTGAGAAGATGAAGAAACTTAGATTAAAAAACAAACAAACAAACAAAATACCTTGTCACACAGAGAGTTGGTGACAAAGATGAGAAATGACAAAAAAACGGGAAATGGGAAACAGATAAATATCGATTCTTTCCAGTATCAATTTGGGAGTAGAAACAGCCTATATTGAACAGTCTCCAAATAACTAGGAAGAAAAATGTAATTAAAGCTTTTATTCTCAAATTGTAAAATCTGTGAAGAACTGGTCAGACTTTCTGCTTCTTTTTTAAAAAGATTTATTTTCCTCTTAATACAAAAGTTCAATAGCCACATAAAAATTGGAAATATGAGAGTAACATAAAGAAGGAAAACAAATTCAGCTATACATTTAGAATCCCAAAGAAAACTATTGTCAACTTCTTGCTGCATTCAAATGTAATCTTTATTTAACATGTTTTTTCTTGTAAAAACACTTCTTAACAAAACAGTTGTAATCATACTGTGATTTTGTGTACTTTTTGTTTTTTATTTTTAATATTATAATATTTTCCCCTAGTTCTCCAAGTTATTATGAAATCTTTATAAATAGAATTTATATGGTTGTATAATTTTTCAGGAAATTGATATAGCAATAACATAAAGATCCCTTGTGGTTCAATTTTACATTGTTTCCAAGACTACCTTATTAAAAGTATTATTGCCATGAATATCTTTGTGGGAAAGAAGGTGGATTTCCATTTTTGGAACTTTTTTCCTTAGGATGGATTCCCAGTCGTAGAATTACTGCATCAGTATCAGGTCCATTTTCAAGGCTCAGGTTGTTTGTTATGTGAAATCCACATTGCCAAATTGTTGTCCAAAAGAATAATATAAATGTATATGCTCACTAGCAATATGTGAGAGACTATTTTATCATACCTTAATGAACATTGTTTTTATCATTTAAAAATATTTCCAGCCATGAACCTGTAGTCCCAGCTACTCAGGAGACTGAAGTGGGAGAATGGCTTGAGACCAGGAGGTCAAGACTATGGTGTGCCATGATACCACCGGTGAATAGCTACTGCACCAGTAGGTTGTCCACCCTGGGCAACACAGTGAGACCCTGTCTCTAAAAAAAAAAAATTAATATTTCCTAATTTGTAAAGTAAAAATTGATATATTTGAGTTGCTTTAATTTCCATTTTCTCAGTTCTCCATGAGGATGAACATTTTCTCATTTAAAATACTGGTCATATTTTTATTATTTTTATTTTTATTTTTATTTTTATTTTTGAAGTGGAGTCTCACTTTGTCATCCAGGCTGGAGTGCAGTGGCGTGATCTCAGCTCACTGCAACCTCCACCTCCCAGGTTCAAGCGATTCTCTTGCCTCGACTGACCAAGTAACTGGGATTACCGGTGCGGGTGCCACCATGCCTGGCTAATTTTTGTATTTTCAGTAGAGACAGGGTTTCACCATGTTGGCCAGGCTGGTCTCAAATGCTTGACCTCAAGTGATCTGCCCACCTTGGCCTCTCAAAGTGCTGGGATTACATGCATGAGCCACCTCACCCAGTCTATATTTTTATTATTTTTAAAATTTGTGTGTGACCTTGCCTGTTTATCTGTTAGAATATCAGTGTTTTTGTGTCAATTTATATTAACTTTGTATCTATTATAGATATAATTTTTATATCTGTTGCAAATATACTTTTCCAGTTTTTGTTTGGCTTTTTAAAAGCTTCATGAAAATACAATAAATTGCACACAAAGTGCAAAATTAGACAAAGTTGAACCTACACCATCAACACAATCAAGACAATGAACTTATTCATCACCCTCAAAAGTTTTCTTTGACTTGTTCATTCCCCATCCCCAGGTGACCACTGTTCTGCTTTCTGACACTAAGTTTTTCTAGAATTTATGTTAGTGAAATCATATAATGTGTACTCTCATTTTGTTGATACTCTTTCACCTAGCATTATTAATTTCAGATTCAATCACGTTGTTGTGTCTAACAATAGTTCATTCTCTTTTTCATTGCTGAGTAGTATTCCATTGTATGGTTTTGCCAATTTATTTATTCATTCCCCTGTTAATGGACATTTTGTTTCCAGATCTTTGCTATTGCAAATGAATATGCTATGAGCATATTGTATAAGTCATGTACAAGTCTTCCTGTGGACATGTGCTTTTGTTGCTCTTGGATAAATGATACCTAGTAGTGGAATGGCTGGATCATATAGTAAGTGGATATTTAATGTTTTCAGAAACTGGCAAACTGTTTTCCACATCAATTATACCATTGTATGAGAGTTCTAATTTCTTCACCTCCTCACTAACATTGGTTATAGTCAGCCTTTTAATTAATTTAATTTGATAGATTTGTAGTGGTATCTCATCACAGCTTTAATTTGCATTTTTCCATTGTATAATGATGTCAGCCTTTTTTCATGTGCTTATTCATCACTATATTTCTTCTTTAATGAAGTATCCTTCAAATCTTTTGCCCATTTTTTCTTTTTTTAATTATTGAGTTTTGAGGGTTATTTATATATTCTGTATACAAGTACTTTATTAGATATATAATTTGAAAATGTTTTCTTCCCGTCCGTGGCTTCTTTTTTCCATATTCTTGGTAGTGTCTTTTGAACAGCAGAACTTTTAAATTTTGATAAAGTCCAATTTATCAATTGGCTCCTTTCTGAATTAAGCTTGGCATTGTTTGTAAGTATTTTTTGCCTAACCCAAGATTACAAAGTTTTCTCCTGTGTTATTTTCTCAAAGTTTTACATATCTTTGCAAATACTTATCCAATTGCTCTGACCCATTTAAAAAAGAAATTATCCTTTTGTCGCAGTATTGCCTTTGCACTTTTGTTGAAAGTTAGTAGTCTGGATATGTGAAGGTCTAGCTCTGCACTCTATTCTATTCTATTTGTCTCTTTTTCAGTCTTTATGTCAATACCACTGTGTCTTAACTACTGTAATTTTATATGTCCTAAGTCAGGCAGTGTTAGTAGTCCAAAGTTGTTTTTCTTTTTCAGAGCTCTTTTGGCTATTCCAGATCCTTCATGTTTTTATATGAACTTCTAGAATAAGTTGGTCAATTTCTACAAAATCATCTGCTGGAATTTTGATTAGGATTGCATTGAATTTGTAATGAACTAAGGAAACAAGTGAAAATATACTTTCACTTATTGACTAATGAGCATATGATATCCATTTATTGAAGTCTCTTTTAATATCTTTCAGTCATGTTTTCATAGTTTTCAGTATGCAGGTCTTTCACATCCGCATTAGTCAGGCTTCTCTTTAGGGACACATCTTCAGCCAGATCTCTCTCTAAGTATTTCATGTTATCTAATGCTATTATAAATGGTATTGTTTTTATAATTTTAATTCCTGTTTGTTGCTAGGGTGTATGTATGTATATTGATATTGATATTTGTATATATCAATTGATATATGTATATATTTATCTTGATATTGATATATATATTGATATATAAATATATACGTATCTATTTATATTGATATATAAATAGATACGTATCTATTTATATTGATATATAAATAGATACGTATCTATTTATATTGACATATAAATAGATACGTATATATTTATATTGACATATAAATAGATACGTATCTATTTATATTGACATATAAATAGATACGTATCTATTTATATTGACATATAAATATATATGTGTATATATTTATATTGATATATAAATACATGTGTATATATTTATATTGATATATAAATACATGT
The DNA here is from genome assembly GCF_028858775.2 of Pan troglodytes. Taxonomy (NCBI): domain Eukaryota; kingdom Metazoa; phylum Chordata; class Mammalia; order Primates; family Hominidae; genus Pan; species Pan troglodytes. The sequence continues at coordinate 130,305,365 of NC_072406.2, forward strand.
GTATATATTTATATTGATATATAAATACATGTGTATATATTTATATTGATATATAAATATGTGGGTGTATATATTTATATTGATATATAAATATGTGGGTGCATATATTTATATTGATATATAAATATGTGGGTGCATATATTTCTATTGATGTATAAATATGTGGGTGCATATATTTCTATTGATGTATAAATATGTGGGTGCATATATTTCTATTGATGTATAAATATGTGGGTGCATATATTTATATTGATGTATAAATATGTGGGTGCATATATTTATATTGATGTATAAATGTGTGGGTGCATATATTTATATTGATGTATAAATGTGTGGGTGCATATATTTATATTGATGTATAAATGTGTGGGTGCATATGTTTATATTGATGTATAAATGTGTGGGTGCATATATTTATATTGATGTATAAATGTGTGGGTGCATATATTTATATTGATGTATAAATGTGTGGGTGCATATATTTATATTGATGTATAAATGTGTGGGTGCATATATTTATATTGATGTATAAATGTGTGGGTGCATATATTTATATTGATGTATAAATGTGTGGGTGCATATATTTATATTGATGTATAAATGTGTGGGTGCATATGTTTATATTGAGGTATAAATGTGTGGGTGCATATATTTATATTGATGTATAAATGTGTGGGTGCATATATTTATATTGATGTATAAATGTGTGGGTGCATATATTTATATTGATGTATAAATGTGTGGGTGCATATATTTATATTGATGTATAAATGTGTGGGTGCATATATTTATATTGATGTATAAATGTGTGGGTGCATATATTTATATTGATGTATAAATGTGTGGGTGCATATATTTATATTGAGGTATAAATGTGTGGGTGCATATATTTATATTGAGGTATAAATGTGTGGGTGCATATATTTATATTGAGGTATAAATGTGTGGGTGCATATATTTATATTGAGGTATAAATGTGTGGGTGCATATATTTATATTGAGGTATAAATGTGTGGGTGCATATATTTATATTGAGGTATAAATGTGTGGGTGCATATATTTATATTGAGGTATAAATGTGTGGGTGCATATATTTATATTGAGGTATAAATGTGTGGGTGCATATATTTATATTGAGGTATAAATGTGTGGGTGCATATATTTATATTGATGTATAAATGTGTGGGTGCATATATTTATATTGATGTATAAATGTGTGGGTGCATATATTGATGTATAAATGTGTGGGTGCATATATTTATATTGAGGTATAAATGTGTGGGTGCATATATTTATATTGATGTATAAATGTGTGGGTGCATATATTTATATTGATGTATAAATGTGTGGGTGCATATATTTATATTGATGTATAAATGTGTGGGTGTATATATTTATATTGATGTATAAATGTCTGGGTGTATATATTTATATTGATGTATAAATGTATGTGTGTATATATTTATATTGATGTATAAATGTATGTGTGTATATATTTATATTGATATATAAATTTATATGTATATATGTATATGTATATTTCTACATATATGTATATATATTTATATAGATATATAAATATATATGCATATATTTATATGGATTTTATATAGATTTATATAGATTTTATATATTTATATATAATATAAACATATATACATATATTTATGTATCTATATAAATATATGTACATATATTTATATAGATACATAAATATATGTATATATGTTTATATTATATATAAATATACATGTATATATGTTTATATTGATATATAAATGTACATGTATATATGTTTATATTGATATATAAATATACATGTATATATGTTTATATTGATATATAAATATACATGTATATATGTTTATATTGATATATAAATATACATGTATATATGTTTATGTTGATATATAAATATACATGTATGTATGTGTATATTGATATATAAATATACATGTATATGTTTATATTGATATATAAATATACATGTATATATGTTTATATTGATATATATGCATATATGTTTACATTGATATATAAATATATATGCATATATATTTGTATTGATATATAAACACATATGCCTATATGTTTATATTGATATATAAACGCATATGCATATGTGTTTATATTGATATATAAACGCGTATGCATGTGTTTATATTGATATATAAACGCGTATGCATGTGTTTATATTGATATATAAACACGTATGCATGTGTTTATATTGATATATAAACACGTATGCATGTGTTTATATTGATATATAAACACGTATGCATGTGTTTATATTGATATATAAACACGTATGCATATGTGTTTATATTGATATATAAACATACATGCATGTATGTTTATATTGATATATAAACATGCATGCATGTATGTTTATATTGATGTATATACATGCATGCATGTATGTTTATATTGATATATATACATGCATGCATGTATGTTTGCATTGATATATATACATGCATGCATGTATGTTTATATATTGATATATACATGCATGCATGTATGTTTATATTGATTTATAAACATACATGCATATATCAATATAAACATATATGCATATGTGTTTATATTGATATATAAACATGCATGCATGTATGTTTATATTGATATATAAACATGCATGCATGCATGTTTATATTGATATATATAAACATGCATGCATGTATGTTTATATTGATATATATAAACATGCATGCATGTATGTTTATATTGATATATATAAGCATGCATGCATGTATGTTTATATTGATATATATAAGCATGCATGCATGTATGTTTATAGTGATATATATAAGCATGCATGCCTGTATGTTTATAGTGATATATATAAGCATGCATGCCTGTATGTTTATAGTGATATATATAAGCATACATGCCTGTATGTTTATAGTGATATATATAAGCATACATGCCTGTATGTTTATAGTGATATATATAAGCATACATGCATGCATGTTTATATTGATATATATATATCATGGATGACTTTTATATCATAAATTGACTTATTACACTTGTTAGAAATTCCAATAAATGTTGAATAGAAGCCGGGAGAGTACACATTCTTGTTCTCATTCCTGTTCTTGGAGGGAGAATATTCAGTCTTTCACCACTAAGTATAATGTTAGCTGTAGGTTTTCAGCAAATGCTTTTGAACAGCGTGAGGAAGTTCCCTTTTATTCCTAGTTTAAGGAGAATTGAATGTTTATGGAGAAAGAAACAGGAATGCTGTATAATTTTGTCAAATGCTGATTCTGCATGTGTTGTGATCCTCAAATGATCTTTGTTTTGGGTTTATTTGTCTGGTGAATTATGATTGCTTTTTTAATGTTGCATAAAAAACCTTACATAATAGACATGATGTATTACCCCTTTCAATATATTATTGGATTCAATTTGCTGAAATTTGTTTAGAATGTTTACATCCATGTTAACAACAGTATTAGTTTGCAGTTCTCTTTTTTCATAATGTCTTTGTTTAGTTCAGCTATCAGGGTAAGACTGGTCTCATAGAATGAGTTAGGAAGCATTCCCTCATTTTCAATTTTCTGGAAGACTTTGTTTACCATTGTTGTTATTAATTTCTTTAATGTAGAATTCTCCAGTGAAGCCACCTGGGCCTGGAGTTTTCTTTGTGGGAAGATTTTTACCTACAAATTCAATTTAGACATAGGGCTACTTAGGTTATCTATTTCTTTGTGAGTGGGTTTTGATAGTTTGTATCTTTCAAGGAATTTGTTTCTTTTGTCTAAGCTGTTGAATTTATTGACATAAAATTGTTCATAAAATCTCCTTATTATTCTTTTAACATCTGTAGATTTTGTAGTGATATCACCCAACTCTCTCATTTCTAATACTGGTAATTTGTGTTTTCTACTTTTTTCTTGATCAGCATAGCTAGAGATTTTTCAATCTTATTGACGCCTTCAAATAACTAATTTTTTGGTTCATTAATTTTCTCTACTGTTTTTCTGGTTTTTATTCTATTAGTTTCTGCTCTGATCTTTATGATTTCTTACTTCTTCTTACTGTGTGGTTTATTTGCTCTTTTTTGCTACTTTTCCAAGGTGAAAAATTAGGTCATTTATTTGAGATGATTCTTCTTTTTTCACGTATGCATTTAATGATAACTGTATCTCTAGTACTATTTAACAGCATCTCACAAAGTTTGATATGTTGTATTTAGATTTTCATTCAGTTGAAACTATTTTCTAATTTCCCTTTTTGATTTCTTTTTGACCAGGGGTTTATTTAGAAGTATGTTATTTCTAAATATTTGGTGATTTGCCAAATATTTTTCTGTCATTGTTTTCTAATTTAATTTCATTTTGGTCAAATAATATACTTTGTGTCGACTTGAATTCTTTTAGATTTTTTGAGCACTTTCTGTGGCCCAAAATATAGTCCTTGGTAAATGTAATTTATGTCCTTAAAAAATAATGTGTATTATGCTGTTGTTAGGTGGTGTGTTCCATAAATGCCAATTAAATCAAGTTGGTTGATAATATTTAGATATTCTATATTATACTCTTATTGATTGTCTGTCTACTTCTTTGACCAATTAATAATAGAGGTGTATTCAAATCTGTGGCTATCATTTTGGATTTTTAAATGTCTCTTTCCAGTACCATCAGTTTTGCTCATGTAATTTGAAGCTCTGTTATTGAGTACATAAATATTTAGAGTCATTATGTCCCTTAGTAAACTAACCCTTTTAAAATTATAAAATGGCCTTCATTATTTCTGGTAATATTCTTTGATCTGAAATCTACCTTGTCTAATATTAATATAGCCACTTTAACGTTCTTTTGTTTAGTGTGGCATGGTATATATTGTCCATCCTTTTACTTTTAACCTGTTTGTGTCTTTATGTATAAAGTGTGCTTCTTATAGGCAGCATACCCCATCTTATCATTTCTGCTTTTAGTTAAGGTGTTTCCATCACTTACATTTAATGTGCTTATTGATATAGTTATGTTTAAGTCTATCATCTCACTATTTGTTTTCTATTTATCCCTTCAGTTATTTGCTCCCTTTTCCTCTCTTTTTTTCTGTCTTCTCTTGGATTAATTGAATATTTTTTGTTATTCAATTTTTATGTCCTTTGTTGATTTCCTAGCCATAACTCTTTGTTGTCATCTTTATGATTGGGTTTATACTATACATATTTAATTTATTTAGGGTTTACAGTATATATATTTAATTTATTACACTATTCCTTCAAGTGATATTATATGACTTCACATATGTTATAAGATTTTTTTTTATTGGATGCTTCCGTTTCTCCCTTCTTAGGCCTTGGCTATTGCTACAAATTTTACTTTCACATATGTTACAAATCCATACTACATTGTAACTATTTTTGTTTAAATAGTCAATGATTGTTTAAAAATATTTTAAAACCAGGAAAAAAAAATATTTAACTATGTAGATAGCATAACCTCTTCTTTTCATTCCTTGATGAAAATCTATATTTTCTGAAAACTCTGAAGAAGCCTTTATTTTATCTTTGTCTGTGAAGGTATTTTTATGGTACAGAACTCTGGGTTCACAGATTTGTTTTCCAGCTCTATAAACATGTTGCTCCACTGTCTTCTCACATTGTTTCTGACAAGAAATCTGTTAGAATCCATATCTTTATTCCTCTGTATGCAGCATAATTTTATTTTTCCTGTGACTACTTTTGGGAATTTTTTACTTTTTAGAAAAGTTTTTAAAACAATTTTACTTTTGGGCAGTGTGATTATGATGTGTCTGGGTGTGGTTTTCTTCATGTTTCACGTGCTTGTGTTTTGTCTAGCTTTTTGGCTCTCTGGATTTACAGTTTCCATGAAAACTTTTCAGACATTATTTCTTCGAATTTTTTTTTCTTTTCCCCATCCCTCCTGCTCTTTGAAAATTCTAGTTCTAGTTATATTAAGCCTCGAAAGTCCCACAGCTCACTAATGCTGTTTTCATTAAAATTTTTTTTCCTTCTGTGCTTCATCTTGAAAGTTTCTGTGGGTATATCTTCAAGTTCACTGATCTTTCCTTCTGCAAGTTCTAATCTTCTGTTAATCCCATACAATGTATTTGCCATCTCATACATTGTGGATTTTCTTTTTAGGACCTCAATTTGAGTATTTTAAAAATATCTTCCATGTATGTCTCTGCCTAATTTTTTAAACATATGGAATACATACAATAATTGGATATTCTTGTTTGCTACTTGTAACATCTATGTCAGTCCAGTTTGCTTTTGATTGATTTTTTTTCATTGCAGGTCATATTTTCCCATTTTTCTGCATACCTAGTTATTTCTACTTGAATGCCAGACAGTATAAGTTTCCTTATTGGGTGCTTGATATTTTTGTATTCCTGTAAATATTTTTGAGCTGTTTTGTGACATAGTTGAGTTATTTGAAAACAGTTTGGACTGTTGGGTCTTACTTTTAAGATTTGTTATGTGGTAGCAGAGCTGTACTCAGCCTAAAGACATTAATTTCCCGCCACTATCAATGCGCTATGAACTAATGCCATATGAACCAGGAAGTTGTCCAGTGTGGCTGGTGGGAACACACCACTTTCCAGATCCTGTGTTATGCTGGACGCTGTTGCCTCTAATCCTTTCAGTTGTTTTTTACCTGAGTTTGGATAGTTTCTTCACACACCTGCAATGAGCAATCATCAGCTAAATACTTGCAGGGGGTCCTCGGCAGATTTCTGGAATTCTCCTTGTGTGCCTTCTCTCCTCCCTGGCACCCTGTCTTGTGAACTCCAGCTCCTTTGGTCTCCCCAGATTCTCAGTTCCACCTCTTCAATCAGAGAGTCTGCCAGGTTGTCTGGTCCTGCACCATCACCTGGAAACTCACTCCAGGCAGTAAGCTGGGGCAATCCTAGGGTCACCTCGTTAATAAACTTGTCCCTCAGGGATCAGTGTTCTCCATTGTTTGATAATCAGTATCTCAAAAACTGTTTTGAAGATATTCTGTTGGCTTTTTCAGGAGAATAAAATAAATCTCTCTTATTCCAGTTTGATTGAAAGTAAAAGGCCCTGCCCAATATCTTTTTATATAAGTACCTTCTGTGCATGTATCTTCTAGAGTCAAGCTCTACTGCTTGTAAGTAAGAACCTGCGTGTTACATCCTGTTTGAATCCATCAGTCCCTCCAAAGGGCAGAATCAGACTTCACATATTTTCCTGTTTCAAAGGGTTCCCTTCTCTCCTGAGCTGCCCATTAAGATCCCGTCACCTGAGGCAGGTGCCTCCATCTGTCAGGTGATTTGCAGAGCATGGATACATGACTTTTGCTCTCTGCCCTCCCTCCAAGACTCCCTTAAGCCCACTAACTATGCCTCATCCTTTAGGGCTCTGCTTAAATGCCAGCTCTTCGGGAAGCATCTTTCCCTGACCCTTAGATTGGATTGGGACTCCCCTGCTAAGTATTCTCACCGCTTTCTGTACCTACTAACATTTTTATTCCTTTCACTCTATTGTAATTACTTAGGCTTTAAAATCAGCATCCTCCACTCAATCATGAGCTTCAGAAGGACAGGGACTCCTCTGTCCTGTTCTTTGCTTTATCCTCTTTGTAGTGACGGGCCCATAGCGAGTACTTAGTAAATATTTGTTGAATAAGTGAATAAACAAATAAATAAACCAATGAATCAATGAGTGTACTTTACTTATAAGATGATAAACCGGGACCTTCTGGATGAATTGATTGATCAGGTGGCTCTTGCTTGATGATCTTTTATCTTAGTAATTTTAAAATGCAAAAGCACTATCAACTTAAGTTGAGAGGAAGTTGTGGTTCCCACTGCTGGGAGAAGAGGGCAGTTTACTCGCTGAGAGTGATTTCCTCAGACCACCACCCACAGGGAATAACCCTTGTTTCTCCAGAGGGGAAAGAACATAATGTTCAAACAAGTAAGACCTGGAAGGAAGCTTTAGAAAGCAGTGAGTTCAACTCTTTCTTCCACAAGGACAGAACAAGGAGGAGACCTGCTGAGGTTAGGGAGCTGTTTGGTGGCAGAACCTGGACTGGAAACTTAATCTCCTGATTATTCCATGGTCTTTCCACCCCCTAACTTCCATATAGCCCCACACCAATTTGAAATAGAGCCTGGGGAAGTGGAGCCCCATAGATAATTTCTGGCTATAGTAATGTCACTGATTTGTTGGACTTGCTTTTCTGCAAAAGAGAAATACAACAGCAAGCCATATCTTCCATACAGAAGAGCATTTTCTAATAAATCCATGCAACTGGAACTCTGAAAACCATCACTTCTAGATCTTTTGGGTAAGGTCAAGTGTGGAACTCTGAAATATCCCAAAGGTTATATGTTGTTAATACTAATGGTCACGAACAAGTATACATATAAGTATCTGTATATCTGTATATAAGTATACATGTAAGTATATATAAGTATGAACAAGTATACATGTAAGTATCTGCAGGTACAAGCTGAAGCCAACCTATTTTAAAAATAGCAGTGAGCTTTATAATATTATATCCTGAACTCATTTCAACTGCGTGTGTAAATCACCACCTGTATCTGCAGAGAAAGTGTTTTAACCCAGCCTGCTGCCCCCAACCAACATTATTTCCAGCTTTGAACTTATCCTGGGATTGCTTTTGCTAGCCAGCTACTCTGCAACTAAAGTGCTATTGTTCCCTTTAATAATAGCCTAAGCAACTGTTCCTTTTTAATGCAAAGTCCTGGAACTTAACAAGTTGATTACAAGATAGTGACTCACTTTTTATCTCTTTCTGTGCCTCCACCCCACCTAGATCTTTCTGCTCCTGCAAATTTTAGTGAGAACACCAGTCCAATAAAGGTTGGAGTAGAATACCAGACAAGAAAAGGATGAGCTCATTTCTCCTCTATGCTGTCAGTCTTTGAACACAGTGAGACCTATTGTGAGTCTTCCTGCTGGGGAGGGTCGTGTGGTGCCTCCCACACACTGGCTGTGAACTTGTTCCCGACAAATGAGTCTGTGGGCTGGGAATGTCATCTATCTGAGCAGATATCTGCCCATATACTGTCTCATTACCAGCAAAACTCTGAGCCTAAAGGTGACACATGGCCAAGGGCTGCTCTGCTGTTAACCATGCACAATCGATGGCAGCAAAGGTTGAAGTGAGCATAATCTGCAACCTTTCCATGGAAGTCTTAAACCTTTCTCACAGTGGTTCTGCCCATTGTGAGACAATTATATTGGAGAAAGGTTTTCATTTTCATAGCATGTTCAGATTTTGGAGGGAAATGCAAAGAGCAGTGAAGGAGGAAAGGCAAACCCTTCCTCCCAGGCTTCAACAGAGTCAACCCGGGAATCAATGAGATGACAGATGTTGGAGACAGATGCCTGAATATCCACTCAATAGTCAGGCTTAATGAACTAACACAGGAAGAGCAATTAGAGAATTCATTAATTATACTCTAAGTTCACTTTCATTGTTAATTCTAATCCTTTATTTGGGCTAATGACTTCAGCTTTTCTTATAATAATTTGTGCCCGTCAGTGAATGATAACATCTTCAAATTTCCATAATTGTGTAAAATTTAAACTATATGTGTAGCTCTAAATTGGACCTAAAGTAGCTTCTAAGGGTACATAAGACACTTCAAGATAACATAAATGAGGAGAAAAACAAAAGTAAGAACATAACATGGAGTAAACAATAAGGCTAATATAAAAATACAAACTACAAAGTCTTATACATTTGCTTCAGGTTCTATCTTATAAGCAGGAATAGCTCAGATAGCTCAGCCAATATGTTCACCCATTAACAATGCACGGGCGTTTGTTTAGTCCTACAATTATATATGCACCACAGTAGATCCACTCTAACTCAACAGCTTGCTAATTGTTTGTCTTTGTTATTCTTGCATAACATGCTGTCCTGTATTCTTTAATCATCTATTACAAAAAAACAAAAAAAAACCAGAAATTCCTTCAGTGAATAAAGCATAATGAAAAACGCATTTTTATTCCCTTTATGAACTCCGGCCAGCTTCTAAGAAAGGGTAATGAGATTTTGCACCGCTCAACTCTAAGTCTTACTCCTGAACCAATAAATATGGACTCATTTGCATACTCTCTTTCCATCCTTCTGGAGCAAGCCACACTGACACAAGAGCCTCCTTGCTAGGCACGGAAACTGTTTCAAGATGTTTCAAGTTGAGAAAGGGCCACCTGCATGCATTATGGTTAAGACTTTAAGTTATCTTACCACTCAAGTCTTCGTGAAAAAAGTTCAAAAGGTGTTCATCTGAATCATTCATGCTTTTGTTATCCATGACCTAAAGCAATATGGTAGCTTTTTTGTGTGGGGGCTGGTGGCGGGGCAGAGGTTGAACTTTTATTTTAAAAACATTTGTATGCTCCAATATTTCAATAATATATGGATTTTTATTATATTCTAAAGTTGTACTTGATATTACATATGGGCTAAGTTCTAACATGAAGTATTATAAGAATGATACAATTTATTTTAAAAATCTACCATTTTGATCAAAAAGAAGCCCATATATGAAAATATAATTTCACAGAAATGTAAGATTTTTATCTTGTGCATTTTTGTTTGATTACATAAAGCAGGAAAAGATACAGCTTAATTTACTTCTAAGCTGATATAAAATACCTAACTAAACTAGAAAACAGTTACAGTAGCATAATTTTATTTGCATCTATGAGTATTATTTTTGTGATTTCAGAGCCAGAAAATGCATGACACAGGAGAAGATGCACCCTCATCTGTTCAGTGAGAGATGTGCAAATCAACATCAACACAGAACTGCTGAAGAAAAAAAATGTGTGTGTATTATATATATATGTATAAGTGTATATATATATATATATATATATATATATATATATATATTTACATATATAGTATGGGCTATTTCACCTTTGCAAGCTGGGAGCCATTAAGTAATGGCTCCCACCACTCCCCCACCCCCTTCAGTAAAACACATCCTGAACATTGGGCCCATGTTTTCAAGAAGAATGTGCCCCACTGCCCCTTGGAAACTCCATTTCATTTGCTTGGTTCAGTTAGTTAATGACGGTCCATTTTGACTCAAATATCCAGTTCCCTTTCATCAATCATGTCTTTCTGGACTGTCAGTTTTAGGGCATGGATTACAAAGCCCTTCCATGCAGATATCCACAGAGAAAGACCCAGACCCACATCCCCATTTAGGATTGCTTAGGGACTCGTTTCTTCCGCTTCCTTCCAAATGAAAAGAATGAGCTATGTGAAAGGGGAAAACCCCACTGGAAAATGAATGTTGGTGACTCAAGTGTTAATCTAGAAAGTCTTATGATTTGGTGCTGGAAAAGGGCGTTGTAATAAGATGGTTCTTTATACCATGCAAACCAGGGGAATACAAAACACTCTCAACCATGAAAATAAGATTTAATTTGGAATCACAACACATAGGATTTTTTCCACTTTAAATTCTTTTTATTCAATCATATTTGTTATAAATATTCAATAGAAATGCAGTTTTTCAAGATTGAAATGGTCTTTAATGAAGCAAGCCATGTGTGGCTTTTCAGGCGAGCATTTTCATGCTTAGTTAACTGTAAGGATGTTCATGTTCCTTTCCCAAAAAATATGATTTGTGATTCTGCTTAGGTCTCTGAAAAGCAACTTATTCACTGGAGATGTGAGGAGCCATCCACACATCACAATTCTATAGACATCAAACGCATGAAGCATTTTGGATCTGCTTTAAGACTGAGGCAGACTTTCCATCTGGACACAGCCGACCATCCATGTGTCATTACAATGAATCCAGCACTTCCCTGGAAGCTGGAAGGGTCAAATTCAACTTCAGCTCTGCCACTTGCTGCTTAACTTGCTGTTTAACCTTGGGCAAGCTGCCATCCCACACGAGGCCGAAGGTGTCGGTTTTTAAAATACAGAAATTGGGTTCCATGAGGGATTATCAATATACTGCTGGTGGGCCAAATTCCATCTGCTACTTGCCTTTGTAAATAAAGTTTTATTGAAACACAAACATGCCCATTAGTTTACTCTTGTCTATGACTGCAAGGGCAAAGTTGAATAGTTGTTACAGAGACCATCAGGCTCACAAAGCCTAGGTTATTTACTATCTGCCCATTTACAGAGTAAGTTTGCCAGCCCTGGACTGGATAATTTTTTGAGTTCTTTCTAATTCTAGAATTCTTTATATATTTTATGAAACCCCTAATGTTTATATATTAATTATTTCAATACCCGTGTCTTTACTGAGTCCCTCCTATGAAGCATAGATCAAGATATATGTGTGATACATTAACTAAACTTTTAACAGTATCTTAAATAGGATTTCAATGACTAACAGCTCTTGGAAATATCCAAGGTAACATTTGGGGGCAAATGTCTTATGATTTGATTATCATTGGTAAATACAGGATATCTTTTTTTCCACTGACAATGTTTAAGAAGTTAAAAAAAAATCAAGAAAACCCCGTATGGCACTAGAGACTTATTGCATTAAGACATCATCTTAACAGATTGTTTAGTTTTGGTAATATAATTTGACATCTAAACATAAGCTGAGAGGGATCTCCCTCAAAACCTTTGATAATATGATTCATTGTCAAATGTTTGTTTTGCCTATCTGGCACTCATTAATTAATTCTTTTTAATATAGCTTGGATTTACTGATTTTGAAAAAGAGAATTATTCTTATTGATGTTGCTAAAATATCCAGGTGGCTTGAATTTCACCAACTAGATAGTTTAATCTAGCACATTTGTGTAGCCCTAATCAAATCTTTACTAACAGATGTGAGAAGCCCAGTACTGGAGCTAATGTTTGTGTCTCAATGATAATTAAATTAGCTTAATAAGGAAAATAAATGAACAATAATCACCAAAATTTTTCCCTAAACCTGTGTTATAGTCTTAAAAACATTTTTTCCCCTATGGAGGCTTTTGGTAATAAAACACAAATTGAGGGATTTTAATTAAAAGAAATTTTTTTTTCAAGAACTGGTCATGTACTAAATTGCTTATAATCAAATAATCAAGTAGCATTTCTTTTATTATAAGAGCAAAACCTATAATTAAGCCAAAATTCAAATTTGTTTTCAAAGGTTGAATAATCTTTTGTTTTGGCCAATAGTATGTGGATTTTTTTTTTTTAAGTATTATCTCTTCGTAGTATTTTCTAATGGGTAGGAAATGCCTTTCTCAGGTTGAATGATTATTTCCACATAGAATTAGTTCCTGCTTACAACAGTGCTCCACTAATGTAATGGCTCAGTGAATTGGCTTTATAATTCATTAATCATAGCTCACATTGAGCTTTTGGCTCCAGGTGACAGTGCCCACCACAGGCCAAATAACTTCTCATTTAAAGGCAATTTGTACAAATAGGGAAGGTGAGCATTCTCACAGTCCCAGAGGGATTGAAGAGTTTTAAAAAACCAAGATAAGACATTTTATGGAAGACAGGTTGATGGAAGAAAAGTGGCCATTGGAGGATGAGGCAGATGGCTTTCGAGGGAGGCCCTGGAGCTGCCGCCATGGGGAAGGCCATGTTGCAGCTGCTGATCAGAGCACATTGGACGGTGTTTCCGTGTGAACATGAAGACAATGCTGCCTCTGTTTCTGTGACGCTGTGCTCTGTTCTTGCTGAAGGCGAAGTGGTGTCAGCTGTGCTTACAGGACAGTCAGTGGTGGTAGAAAAGAGGCCAGTGTGACCTGCGAAGGACTGGGCCCCTCTCACTCAACCTGAGTGCCTGCAGGTGTGGCCACCTTTATTTGTGTATTCTACTGTATTTATTTATTTGCCTGGCTAATTAGCTCTGTGCCACATTCCTAAGCTAGATGTGTCCCTTCGTGTAAGTGAGAGGGAGACAGAAAGAAAGACTGAGGTGGGGGGTAGGAGAAAGAGAGGAAAGCAAGCAAGAAGAAAGAGAAAGAAGGAGAAAGGAAGAGGAAAGAAAGAGAGAGAGAGAAAGAGAAGGAAGGAAGGAGAAAGAAAGAGAAGGAAAGAAGGAGCCTTCGAATTTTATTTCATTTCTCCAATAAATGTTCCTATATTAAGACTTTAGACAAAGATTAGAAATATGATTTGACAGAAAGTGTATGGATGTATTGTTCTATTGCATTGTAAGTAAAGTATCCATGGCAATATACAAATAATACAGCTCCTACCGCTATTCTCTGTTGTTACTTTCATGTGTTGTCTTAACTTTTTAAATTTCAAGATAATATTGCGCTTATTTATTTTTCCATGAGGAGGCCTAGGATTTAGCTTGATTAGAAAAACTGTGGGAAATGAATGTGCTAATTACTTTAAATCAAATTGAAAATAAATTTTATCCTGTTTCATGCAAAACATAGTGTATTTGACTGTTAGTTCATTCAACTAATAAAACCAATTATGTCTATAAGTGATTGGGCACTTAATAAGCCAGCCCCTGTCCTAATGCTTTCTTTATCTCATGTAATTCACATCATGAAGTGTTGGGAAGATCTCAAGTGACCCATTAGCCAGAAGAGGAAATCAAGCCTGCTATCAAGACTAATGCTGGGAGAATTTCTCCAGGGCACTTAGGTGAGAATCTATGGTTAACTTTCCATGGCTATGGACCCCATCTCCACAAAGCGCAAGCACTCAGGCAAGTTCGCAGTTTTAGCATGAAACACACTCTGGGGGCATGATCACGTGACTCATAGTGAGTCACTAGAAGTTGTGTTAACATGTCTGGTATACAAATTTAAACATGAATATTCCTTCAATCTGAGCAATTTATATAACTAATTAATTTAAAATATTTGAACTATTTGTATGGGAACAAGAGCTTCTGGCTTACAGAATTCCCAATGTATAGGGCAGAGCAATGCATTTAGAAGATGACATGAAGTATCAAAAGTATTGCAAACCAAATCAGTGGGACAATTGGGAAAAACTGGATAAGGTCTGTAGATTAGGTAACAGTGCTATATTGATTCTAAGTTCCTGATTTTGATTTTTGTACTGCAGCTATGAAAGACAATGTCCTTATATGGGGGAACTACAACACTAAAATATTCAGGGGTAAAAGGATATAATGCATACAGTTTATTCTCAGATGGTTCAAGGAAAAAAATGTACCCATTGATCTATTAGTCTTTTAAAAGAAGGAGAGTACGCTAAAGCTACTGTGGTAAAATGTGGACATTTTGGAAATTTGGATGAAGGGTATATGAAAGCTCTTTGTCTTATTTTTGCAGCTTTTTCATATGCCTGAAATTATTTCAAAATTAAAATGTAATGATAAAAAAGAGAAACTTTAAAATAAGCGAGGCTCTGGGCTGGCCTGATTTTGGAAGGCATAGTGCCAGAGGTATCAGTAAAATGCCAGGGTGTTTTGAGACTGCCATGGCAGAGAATGTTTCTCTCAACATGTTTGGAGTTTGGTTTCTGGAGGCCAACATGATCATTGACTCTTGATGGCTAAAATATTATTCATTTGCCAGCAATTTATTTGACTGGCTGCTGGAAAATGTTTCACTAAACAAGGAGTACCAACAACAGCAAAAAAAGGCACACTACCTTTGCATTAAATACTCCAAGTGTAATAATATGTGTCAACATGTATATTGTTTTCCTTATAGACAAGTGTTTTTGTATGCTGAATTTTCAGTTATCAATACCAAATATTAAAATATTCCTATGCATGGTGGCTCACGCCTGTAATCCCAGCACTTTGGGAGGCCGAGGTGGGCAGATCACCTGAGGTCAGGAGTTCCAGACCAGCCTGCCCAACATGGCGAAACCTCGTCTCTACTAAAAATACAAAAAATTAGCCAGGCATAGTGGCAGGCGCCTGTAATCCCAGCTACTTGGGAGGCTGACGCAGGAGAATCATTTGAAACTGGGAGGCGGAGGTTGCAGTGAGCTGAGATCACACCACTACACTCCAGCCTGGGCGACAAGAGTGAAACTCCATCTCAAAAAGAAAAAAATGTATATATTCCTATAAATGTAGATGGTTCACAAACACCCTGGATAATATTAAGAAGCACCTTCATGAGAGTATATTTTATACTCAAGGGGAGATAACAGAAACAGGGAAAGTAACTTCAGAACTAAACTAAGAATATAGAAGAACCATAAAATTTAAGAACAAATAAGAATATGAGACTGGAAGAAGGTAATATATTTCAATTCTTAATGTACTGAGTGCTTAATGCTTTTTAAGGTTGCCCTCTGTGCTTGACGCAGGATTTTCACTAGCACCAGTAAATTAAAAAAATAAATAAATAAACAGAGGGAATTTAAATGTCAAATGTTTCTCCTGACTTTGCTTGGACATTAAGTACTTGACATTTAGGAAGTAGGAGAGGCCCTGGACTTAGTCTATGGACCCAAAGCCCGTTCTAGTTCCAGATCTGCAACATATGGGGAGTCACCAAATGGCTGCCCTTCTCCAGTTATGTTTCCCTATCTATAAAATGAGGAGGTTAGTGTACATTTATGATAACTTATGGCTATTACACTCTGACCAAAAACACTATATGAGCTTCCCTTGTTAGACAGAGGACATAAATTCCAAGGGGGAACATTCGGATTACTCTGGAAAAGCAATTAAATGCAATTTTATTGCATGTAATATTGCTTGAAAATATTGAGCTTACAAGCTAGAACTCAGTTTTGGATTATGTGGACAGTGTTGTTTTCATGAGTTTTTTTTTTAATAAGAGAAGTTGGCATGCAAGCAAATCATATATTTATTTTTCTTTCTAGGTTGAATGTTTAACTAAAAGGTAACCCATTTATCTACATTTTAAAATAATTTTTTTTGTACTAGAGACATCCTTAGTGAGTTTGGTGCTTCCATCTCTTTTCCCTTCCTCCCAGGAAGAATTTATATCTGGAGAAGTCACCCAAATGTCAATCTTTTGCATGCTACTTTCAATATTTTTCCACCTGTACTATTATTTATTTAACTTTTTTTCACACTGACTCATTTTTTTAAACTTTCAGTGCCTACCCCAACCTCATGCATACCAATGGTATATGCATTTCACCCTTCGGGAAAATACGCCATAAAGGCTGGCAGTGATAATGAAATATTTCTAATTTGCCAAATGCTTCCACATATATTAGTTTATCTAATCCTTACAACCTCCAATTTTACAGATGAGAAAATGGAGACTGAAAGAGATTAAATGATTTGTTCTAATTACACAGCTAATTAGTGATTAACTAGAATTCATGTTCAAATCTTCTAATTCCACATCCCATTATCTCCTTGCCACATCAACAACATTATGGATTGTAAGGTTCATGTTTCTTTTCCCTTCTTGAAAGTATTTTCCATTTTGACTGTTTTCCCTATCCCTAGTTTTGGGGAAATGGGGAATGTGTGGATTTCAAATAAAATATCCAGGGTTATATACTATATGTTTATCATATATTATTCTATAACTATGCTATATACTCTATGATAAGTAGTATGTATTATATAATATATATTATTTGATTTAAAGACAGAAAGTTCTGACATCTTGGTTTGATTTTTGCTACCCAAACACTCACAAGCAGAAGAGTTGTTCTTTAGCTGCTATGAATTGAGCTTATTTCCTTGTGAATTCAAGCAAACATGAAATCCCCTGCTTTAGTGAAAGAAATCAGATAAGTTGCTGATTGGAATGAGCTACTCCAGTTTTCATTTATTTATTTTTAGCGTTCATTGTCTCGGTTGGTGAGTGCATCTTGGTTGAAAGGAGTTAAAAATACAGTCAAAGAGATTTTCTTTCCTCCTTTCTTCCTGTGGATCATGACCTTTGCTTTTTTCAACTTCCTCAATTTAGATTCAGTAAATTGTCATAGAGTGCCACAACACCTGCTTCGGTACTTGAGAAATTGACTTTTCCTGCAAATTACCCTGACCAGTGACCTTGTCTTGGCTACCAAAGAGTTTGGAGAAGGAGGGAGGCTGTATGTGTGGCCGTGCCCCAGCCGATGATTGGTATTTAGCTCTTTGAAGTTCAGTTATCTATTTAATGTACAGGCATTCTGAAACAAATGCCACATTATAATCATCAACTGGAAAACCCAACTATCGCCTCTTAGAGAAATAACATTTGATCTTATGAGGGATGGACTGTGGTATAATTTAAGAGCTTCCAATGATAATTTTCTTAAAGAAGGGGACATTTGGTAGATTTGTCTTTTTGCTGTGAGGGACTATCTCGGTTAGGTGTCAGTGTAATTATGTGAGAGTGATAGGACGGAGGATAGAGACAGTCAGCAGTCAGCGTTTGGTGTTTGGTGTCTTTCAAAGGTGCTTCTTTTGCAGGAAAATTTAAGATCCATGCCTCCTGCCACACAAGCATTGGAAGAGATCAAAGGCCACCCCTGGAAGCTCAAGAGGTAAAATTATATTTTTATCCTCTAGCTTTGATTTTTGGCAGCTTACCGCATTTTTAAAAAAAATTAATTGCTCTGTCCAGCCAGCAGGTGTTAGCCCTCAAGTGTGGGCCCAAGGGCCGGCTGCTGGGCAGGCAACTTAAAGGCCCCATAACTCACCACAACCTTGAGCTCCCTCAGATTGGTCCAGGAGAAAGTTCTAAAAGTACTGCAAGGCCAGATGACATGGGAACCTGTGTCCCTGTCAAATATCAAAGAAAAACAGTTAGACTGTAAAAATGTAAACTTATAAAGCATGCACTTAATTTTGACAAGCTTTTAGTATCGAGTTGCAGATTTTAGGCAATAAGGCAGCTTAGGCTAAAATTGGCCGTAGGAAGCAGAACCTGAAAGCTCGTTTGGAATTATATAGGGAAACCCTGACTCACTTTTTTCCACATCTGTTCACTTTAATTTAGACAAGACGAAAAGTTTGATGCCAACTTAAGGAGTCAAATCTCGTTTTTTACCTGTGATTCTCAAAACTCCCAAGATTTTTCTTGCTTTTCATAATGTCGCATGAAGGTTAACTTTCATTTTGTAATTGATTAGAACACTGTTAAAATAGTGTTTCAAAATTGTCATGCTGTAAATGAAAACACAAGGGTTGGGTTTTTTTCTTTTTTTCCTCTTTAAACATCTGAAAGAGCAGGGCTTAATAAAATACTTGACCTCATACTGAGTCAGCTTAGAATGTCTCTAGAAAGCCTTGTTTCATCAGGGCCATCTGTACCCTGTACATGGATGTGGAGTTATGAAAGCTATGGCACAGAGAACGTCCAACAGTCATTGTCGTGATGAAGAAACTGGTATTGAAGGATCTTGTATAGCTTTAGTGTGTCTCTGGGTGTATAGATGCCTTGTCGATGTGTCAGCTTGTTAGGTTACAACAAAGTACTAATGAGTTTGCAATAGTTGGTATGCCAGGCAGTTACTTTTAATTTATCTCACCAGTGACTGCTCTCTCATTTCAATCCATCAGGGAAGGACCAGGAGAGTCCATGGGGGGCATGGGCAAATATCAAAACCTAAGTTTTCTACTAAGTAAATACCTCCGATTCACATCTCACTGGTTCTGGGGAAGCAGAGCGACCACTCTGTATAAAACAGCAAACTGAGAAAGAGATCGATAGGTCATCAAAGCCACCTGCTCGCTCGGTGGCCCCTCAAGTTGTCTTCTGCTCAGAAGTTCTGAGAGTTGATGAAAGTTATCATCGGAAGTACCCAGTCCAGCTCAGGCCAGTCCATATTGCTGCCAAGTAAACTATTTTTAAAGTTCTTGGGGTTTTGAAAAATATTCTGACTGGTGGCTGGGCATGGTGGCTCACACCTGCAATCCCAGCACTTTGGGAGGCCAAGGCAGGCAGATCACCTGAGGTCACGAGTTTGAGATCAGCCTGGCCTACACAGTGAAACCCCTTCTCTACTAAAAATACAAAAATTAGGCAGGTGTGGTGGCACACGCCTGTAATCCCAGCTACTTGGGAGGCTGAGGCAGGAGAATCACTAGAACACAGGAGGCGGAGGATGCAGTGAGCCAAGATCACGCCACTGCACTCCAGCCTGGGTGACAGAGCGAAACTCCATCTCAAAGAAAAAAAAGAAAAGAAAAGAAAAAAGAAAAATCTTTGACTGGAGGGTTAGCTGTATTCCTTACTTTCTCTTTATTCCCACCCCACCACTCCAAAAAACATTGGCTCAGTGACCAGGCCGCTGATAGCACAATGTGCTTTCTCACATGGAGAGGAGGCGAAGCTTCAGCATGTGAATTGTATTCTCCACAACATATGGTGGAGAAAACAGACAGTGGGAAGGGGAGTGATTTGTGACTGTTCATCCCAAAGCGCGTTCTATTGTGTTGCCAAAAATGATAGACTTAAATAAATTGCTCTTTTTGGAATTTATACTCGTGCCTTATTCTCATTTTTTTAAAATGAAGAAGAAAATCCTCATGTCCATGTAGAAATTCCCATTTATTTATGTGGTTCCCTGGCCTGCCCCCTCCTCCCCCTGACTTCCTTACCCCAGCAGAGCCGAAGGCATTTTGAATATAGAAACTGCGTGTCCCCTTGCAGTCAAGATGAACAAGAAAAGAGGTGACGTAAAAGGGGAGAGAAAGCAATTAGTGTGGACTCCTAAACTCCAGATTCTTCTCAGAAATTTTTATGGCTTTTCTTAGGCAGCCGAGGAGAGGCTGATTTACTTAGAGAAACTATTAAGCCTGGTGCAAATTAATTTTTGTTGGTCTACATCTTCTTTTTTAATTTTGTCAATTGCAGCGCCTATTGTTGTGAAAAAATTAGTACCTTAAAGCTGTCTAAACATAAATCTCATCTTCAATTTGTTAGCATTCAGCTGTGGTAAGAATAATTAGATGAAGTGTTTTTTAAGTATTATTTACAAATATGCTTGCAAAAGAATGATTGAAACAGGCATTTTCTTTAATGGGTTTAAAGACAGACAAATGAAATTAATCAGGAGAGTCTTGACGTTCTTAATTTTATGGTTTGTGACTGGGGGAGAGCAGCTTGCCACATCTCTGATACAGAGCAGTACTATGTGAGCGCATTGCAGTGCCCTGCAGAGAAGGAAGAGGCGAATTAGGTCAGGATAAGATTTAGAATGCCTGTGGATCCCAGAGACAGCATGGAAATGATCCAGGGGTCACGGGGGACCAGACACAGAGTCACATATATAACCCTGGATATAGATAAAGAAGTGAGGGGGTAGAGAGACATGCAGTACAAGATTGTAAAACTCCAAGTTTGGAATAAAACATCTGAGTTAAGTGTAAAACCCTAACAGTGGGCAGTTCTGTTTCTACCAATGAGGAGTGGTGTGAGATACATCAAAACAGAACCACAAAATTTACAGCAGGTTGAAAACCACCAGACAGGAGGAGGAACAGCAGTGGAGCAGTGCAGAGATGCAGGGCATAGGCTGGTTTAGGCTTCTCCAGAGACCAGGGAATGTCCTTCTTCCTGGGAGAGCCATTGCCAATGCAGATGTCAGAACTTGGGCAGAGGACACGATCACTTGTGCCAATTGGGTTAGCCTCTTCACCCTGATGTCCGCAGGTGGGCTTTGCCCGTCTTTCCAATTAGTCCCACACACTTCCTCTCTGTTTTCTATGCTCCAGCCAAACTAGACTGGTCCCTGTTCCCCCAAAACCAGACCAGCTGGAAAAAGCATCTTCCCACCCATCTCCAAGTGTACAAATTGTTCTAATGGCCACTCTTCGCATGAAGCCTTTTCTAAACTCCCTAGCCAGATTTTATCATTCATTTGAAATTCCCTCCCACACCATAACTTTGAAGCTTCCTTTACTTTTTGCCTTCTAGACCTTGCATACCGAACATTTCCATGGCAAGAACTGACTTGTGGCAAGTGCTTTGCATGCATTATTTAATTTTATTCCCCCAGCCATTATTCCTATCTTACAGATGAAGAAATTGAGGCACAGGGAAGTTAAGTAATTCTCTCCAAATAACACTGGTGAAATCAGCCAGGATTCAAACCATAAGCAAGTCAGCAAATGGCCGAGCTCTTAATCATAGCAACTTTACTATGTAAGAAATTGCCGTGACAAATTTGCAGCCTACCTTCTAATCGTGTGTGGAATACCCTGTGGCAGGCATCTTGAGTATCAACCTTCTCCTTTGTCATAGTCCATTCAGCATGCTACAATAAATACCTTAGACTGGGTAATGTATGAACAATAAAAATGTATTGCTCACAGTTCTTGAGTCTGGAAAGTTCCAAATCAAGGCTCTAGCAGATTCAGTGTCTGGTGAGAGGCCGTCCCTCATAGACAGTGTTTTCTATGTGTCCTCAAATGATGGAAGGGACAAGGTTCTCTGGGGCTTCTTTTATAACAGCATTAGTCCCATTCACAGGGTACAGCCCTTATGACCTTATTACCTCCAAAGGCCCCCACCTTTTAATACTATCACTTTGGTGATTAGGTTTCAACATATAAATTTCAGGAAGACACATTTAGACCATAGCACCTTTGTGGTTTTTTTTTAAATTTATTTTTATTTTTATTTATTTATTAGTTTATTTATTTATTTAGACAGAGTCTCACTCTGTCACTCAGGTTGGAGTGCAGTGGTATGGTCTCAGCTCACTGCAACTTCTGCCTCCCAGGTTCAAGCAATTCTCCTGCCTCAGTCTCCTAAGTACCTGGGACTACAGGCACCCAGCAGCATGTCTGGCTAATTTTTGTATTTTTAGTAGAGACAGGGTTTCACCATGTTGGCCAGGCTGGTCTCAAACTCCTGATTTCCAGTGATCCGCCTGCCTCAGCCTTCCAAAGTGCTGGGATTACAGGCGTGAGCCACTGTGCCCGGGCGCACCCTTGGTTTTATTTGGCAAGCTCTTTTCCTTGTCCTGTTCCTGATGTTCTTGTTTACTGTAGTGAACTGAATACCATCCCCCTCAAAATGTTTGTTCGCATGGAACATCAGAATGTGATGGGAATGGGTCTTTGAAGATAGAATTAGATATGATGAGGTCATACAAGTTGGGGTGGGCCCTATGACTAGGAGAGGCCACACAGAGAGACACAGGGAGAAGGCCTTGTGACAACGGAGGCAGAGATTGGAATGGGGCAGCCACATGCCTAGGGATGCCAAGGATTGCCAGGAACCCTCAAAAACTAAGAAGGGGCAAGCAAGGATTCTTCCCTAGAGCCTTCAGAGGGAGCTCAGCTGTGCTGATGTCTTGGTCTCTAACTTTCACCTCCAGAACTAGAAAACAATAAATTTCCATTGTCTTATGCCACCCAGTTTGTGGTATTTTGTTATGGCAGCCCTAGGAAAGGTATACACTTGCTTTTTAACTTTGGTGATCCCGTCGAATCATTGTTAGTTGCCTTAATCTTCCTTCTCAAAGAAATAGGACAAACATTTATTGAAATAAAATTAAATTTCTACAAAAGCATCACAGGAAAATGGCTAGAGAGATTTTTCACTTAATTTAGATTTCATTTTTCACCTAATTTAGATTTTTCACTTAATTTTGACTTGAACTATGGAGCATGTGACCTTTGTGAGACTCACTGTAGTGAAGCCTGGGATGGGACTCGACCAGTGTCTTTACTCTTCAGAGTAACCCAAACTGGGTACCACGAGAGGCCAGTGTGGCTGCCAGTGGGGAGTGATGTGGCCTGCATTTCAAGAACAAACAAACAGTGGTTTCAAAAACCTTGAACTCAAAAGTTATAGGTGTAAAGTGCCCCAGATTCATGCTGGTTTGTAATCAGTTGCTTCTCGCCAGGGCAACTCTACCTGGTGCTATGGGCATGCATCAGCCTGGGTTAGCATTTCGCCCATATTTGACTCTCTGCCTAGGACAGTAAGAGCTTTGTACTTGTCTCCTCCCCTTTCCACTGTTTTCAGGGCAGCTGGGCCCTTCTCACTTATCTCTTCAGCACTTAGCATGATTCTTCCCACACAGTAGCCTCTCAAAAAACTTTGTTAAATCAGATTTCCAGGAGGAAGGAAAAAAGATATTCCTCTTCTGTCCTGGAAAATATGTAATGCATTTGAGATGGAAGATATTTAGAATAAACATGCATCCTAGGGAACATCAAAAGGGAAGTTGTGGGCTGTGTCCAGCACAGTCCTGCCTGGCCACTCATCAGACAGGTGACAGGCCCTGAAACCCCTCTGGTCCTCAACATCCTCTCCTATAAAGTGAAAGTTTGTAAAATGTGGTCTCAAAGGGCATTCTTAGTTCTGAATGCTAAGACAAAACTAACCAACCTTTTTCTAATAGAATCTTATGTAAACTTTTCAGTTGGATGTGGGTTTTTTTGTTTTGTTTTGTTTTGTTTTGACCATTTGAATTATTTAACTTTTCCCATCAAGCATAGGCAGCTGATGCCCCAAAGGATCTGAATCATGTTTACACAAACATGAAGCAAATTTTTATAATTTTGGGTAAATGTAGCATTTCAAAATTGGGAAATATTTTCCTTTTGGTGAGTAAAAAGATTTTTATTCTCAGTCCTGCATCATAAATTAGATGATGAGTATAATCCAGTGCAGAGATTCAGAAGATGCTCAGAGGATGTTGAATAATAGCTTTTCAATTACATTAGGGAAATCCCCAGGGTTGAGAAAACTTGAACTTGGCTGAGTTTGGATTTTAGACATTTATTTGACCATACTTATTGTAAACAAATCAAGATAATGCAAATTAATTATTCCCCTATGAAGTTTTGTTGTTTAAACAAAAAGGAAACATTTCTTTCTAAATAAATGACCTGTCACCACTTTGTGCAAGTCTCTTCTTTGCAACCCATCCTATACTCCGTTGCAGGATTCATCTTTCTAAAATACTTCCTTCTGTGAGTTACTTCTTCCCCCACTGACCATTAGGAGCTCTCCCTCCTTGCCAACTAAAGTCCCGGTCTCACCTGTCCTTTCTCTTGGGCCTTCTTTTTCACCATGTCCTTCTAAAGCCCTCTTATTAGTGGTGATCCTAGAGGCATTTCCATTCATTGTCCCTCAAAATAAAGTGGAGACCCACCTGCTTTTCCTCCTTTCTCCTCCTTGGCTGAAATCTCTTTCCCCTTCTACATCTCTGGCCTACTTCATAGGGCCAACTGAGTCCAAAAATAACTGAAGCAGTAGCATGTCTTTACCACCCACTTAGTACCTCCTCATCTTCTCATCTCTAGGTATGGCCTCCTCAACTGGATTGGAAGCTTCTTGAAGGCAGAGGCTGAGTCTTCTTGACCCCAGCAGTTGCATTAGTCAGAGGTGATGGGCAACAGATAATTCCTGAGAATGAACAGGAAAGCCAGACCTTGACTTCGGTGGGGAAATGGTTTCTCCATGCCATAATGTCTTGGATCTGTTGGGCATTTCCCCATACCATTTCCCCAACTAGGCCAAGGTCTGGCTTTCCTATTCATTCTCAGGAATTACCTGTTGCCCATCACCTCTGAATAAGGCAACTTTTGGGGTCAAGAAGACTCATCCTCTGCCTTCAAGAAGCTTCCAATCCAGCTGAGGAGGCTAGACCTAGTGAAGAGAAGATGAGGCGGTGCTAAGTGGGTGCTAAAGACACATTACTGCTTCAGTTATTTTGGGAATCATTACTGAGCACTTCACTTAACTCAGGATCATACTCTGCCAGGCTTCAGTTCCTTACTCTCAAACATTTCCTTTCTTACCATGATTTTATAAAAGATATCTCCTATTTTAATGCATATTTGCTTCACTCTCCTCTTTAGTAGATTCTGTATTTGAATCTCTTAAATCTGCACAACAACCTAACTAAACTGCCACATCTCCAAGAGAAAGCCCTATGACTAGTTAGTTCCTCTATGCTCTCTGCCACTTGTGGAACTATTCAGGCAGATGGTTGAGATTCAGGTCCAAGGAATTTTTCCATCATGTGAGACTTTTTTGTGCCCGAGAAAAATTCAGCTACAAAGTACTTTGTCTGTAATTTAGGGTCAGAAGAGGTATCATCTCATTTCATTATGACATGTTCCTCAAAATGGTTCCCATGTTTCAGCATGCTACACATGTGAAGGCAGGTAGGGAAAACACTGCAGGGCTTGGCCTCCATTGCACAGAAGGAATCTGAAATTCAAAGAAGATGCCATTTCTCCAGCTTGGGTCCAGATGAGGATTCAGAATATAACTCAAGGCTTTCAAAAGATGATTCATGGGTTGGAGGAATTACAGTGTGGTATTTTTGAAGCGGGTGGAGAAGCAGTAAATTCCCATCATCTCGTTGATTCCAAACTAGTATTCTCATGGTTGGAACCTGGAAACATGATAGCAGGTAAATTATTCTCTTTTTAGATGATAGGGAAGAAAGCCTTCTGAAAATATTAGTTTTCAATATTTTCAATAAAAGACAATTATTTATTTCACAGTAGGAAAACAAATATAGCAATTGCTCAGTATAAATTTTTAGTAGAGCCTATGTTATACTCTGATTTTTATAGTACCATTTCCCTTTCTGTAAAACTGGAATAAGGTTATTTGCCTTACCTCCTTTGCAAGATTCCTAGTAGTATCAAATAGGATAACAGATGAGGAATTACTTAAGAAACTATAAAGAACTCTAAATATAAGGGAGCATTGTTTTTATTTAGTAAGGGTTTTAAACAGTCTTAACGATTGAAGACCTCTTTAAAAGAATTTGCTGAGTATTTATCTCCATCCCTCACATCTAAGTTCGCTTTATTTTGGCTATATTTGTTTTACTTCTGTGCAACCTGCATCTTTGAAATTATTATTGAAAGTAAAATATTTATTTTCTTTAAAAATAAAGATAAGTGGGAACTTCAGCTTCTAGAAAAATGAAGCAGATGTACTTTTCCCTATTTTTTCTTCTAAATACAACTAAAAATCCTGAGCATTATATACAAAACAAATATCAGAAAGCTCTGAAAGGTGGATGGGGAGGGAGGAAGATGGGCCAGGAGCCAGGAGACCTGACGAACAACACAATGATGAGCTATATGGATTTTCTTTTTGATTCATGTATCCCAGACTGAATGCTGGAAAAGCCAGCAACCTAGAAATGCAAATAGGTACAGACAAAAAAGCCTTAGCAAAAACCTGCTCTCTCTAGCAAACGGACAAGGTAAGGGGTGGCCTACCAAGAAAGAACACTTTTGGTGAACAATCACTCCGCTACAGCATCACAGAAAACGTGGAAGTCCAGGTTTACCACTTGGCCTTTGCTGTCATGGATGGGGATGGGGCCCATTCCCACCAGGCTGCAAGGAAACACCCAAAATCCACCCCCATCCCCACTGGAGTGGTGTTAGAGATGGCTATGTGGATGGGACTTTCATCCCTGCCAGGTGATAAGGAGCTCCCCCACCCCCAACCCCATCATGTCCATGTGAAATCAGTGAAGGCCATATGGGAAGCCTGAACTTTAGCCCCCACTTAAGAGTAATGAAATGCCCCTATTCCCTGACTCCATTGGAATGGTATCAGAGGGGACCTGAATAATCAGGAATTGGAGACCACCCCACCCTGGGGTGTCAGTAGTGGCCTAATGAGGAATGAGAACTCTCACACACACTAGCACTAACAAGGAACCTCTCCCCTCCAAGTTGGGTATCAACAGAGGCCAAGAGGGAACTGGATTTCCACCCCTACCTGACCAATAGGAGGTGAGGCCCTCTCTTCAAAATGGTTCATCATTCCAAGAATCAGGATGATCTCAAACTGAGTGAAAAAAGTCAATTAAATGCCTACACTGAGATGATAAAGATATTCAAATTATCTGACTAAGATTTTAAAGCAGCCATGATGAGAATGTTTTGCTGGGCAATTATGAACAACATGAAATGAATAAAAAAATAGAGTCTTGGCCAAGCAATACAAAATAAATATAAAGAAAAACCAGATGGGAATTTCATAACTAAAAATATAATAACAAATTTAAAACTCTATAGGTAAGCACAAAAGCAAAATGAAGGGAAGAGAGGAAAGAATCAATGGATTTGAAGATAGAACAATAGGATTACCTGACCTGAACAAAGGAGAAAAATTAGACAGAAAATAAATGAGCATAGCTTCAGAGTCATATGGAACACTGATAAAAGATCTAATATTTGTGCCACTAGAATTCCAGAAAGACAGGAAAAAGAGAGTGAAGTTAAAAAAAAAAAAAAGTACTGGAAGAGTGACTGACTGAAAACATCCCAAATTTGGCTAAACACATAAATTTTATGATCAAGAAACAGAGTGAACTCAAAACAGAAGGGCCCCAAAGAAATCTACATCAAGACACATCATAGTCACACTTCTTAAAACTAAAAATAGATTTTAAAATCCTGAAAGCAATGAGAGAGAAACAACACCTTACATATAGGAGGAAAACAATGCTAGTGGTAATGAAATTCTTAACAGAGACCATGGAGACCAGAAGGAAGTGGCATAACCTTGTTCAACTGCTGAAAGAAAATAACTGTCAACACAGAATCCTATATCCAGAAAAAATATTCCTCAGGAATGAAGGGAAAATCAAAACATTTTCAGATGGAGAAAAACTAAGAGAATTTGTTGCCAGCAGACCTACCCTAAAAGAATAGCTAACAGAAGTTTTCTAAACAGAAAGAAAATGATAAAGGACTCTTAGACTATCAGCAAGAAGGAAAGATTATGAAAAGCAAAAATATGGGAGACTTCATTTCTCTTTTTGAGTCTTTTAAATTATGTTTGATGATTGGAGCAAAAATTGTAATACTGTCTAATGTGGTCCCAAATATACTAAAGGAAATATTTAACACAATTTTATTATACGGGGAAGGATAAATGGACATAAAGGGAAATAATGTTTCTACACATCACTTAAACTAGTAAAAAGATCACACAGGTAGACTGATAAGTTTTGTGTATATAATATAATATCTGGAGCAACCACTTAAACAGCCATAAAAAGAGATATATTAAAAACACTTCAGATAAATCAAAATGGAATTCCAAAAAAATGTTCAAGTGAAACACAGGAGGTCAGGAAACAGAAAACAAAAATGAAAAACAGTGGGAGAATCAGAAATAAAATAAAGTGGCAAATGTAATGCCTAATAAGCCAATAATAATTTTAAATGTAAATGGTGTACATACACCAATTAAAAGACCCAGACATTGGCAAAGTAGATTTTAAAATATCACCCAAGTATATTTTGTCCATAAGAAATTTACTTCAAATATAACAAAGTACGTAAGTTGAAAGTAAAGGATGGAAAAAGATATCTTATGCAAATATTAATCAAAGAAAATCAGAGTGAAGAAAATTACCAGTGACAGAGAGCAACATTGTATAAAAATGAAAAAGTCAATCTACTAAAAAGACATAGTAATCCTAAATGCATAGGCAGCAAACAATAGAGCTGCAATATGTAAAGTAAAAGTTTATAGAACTGAAAGGAGAACTAGGCAAATCCACAATTTTCACTGGACATTAACACCTCTCTCAATAATTTATAAAACAACTAGGCAGAAAATTAGCAAGGATATAGAAGAATTCAACAACACCATCATCTGTCACGATCTAATAAATATTTAAAAAACATTTCACCAAACATTAGCAGAATTCCCATTCTTTTCAAGTGCCCATTGGAACATACGCCAAAATAGACTACATTCTGGACCATAAAACAAACAAATTTAAAAGATTGAAGTCAAA
Organism: Pan troglodytes; assembly: GCF_028858775.2. Lineage (NCBI taxonomy): Eukaryota > Metazoa > Chordata > Mammalia > Primates > Hominidae > Pan > Pan troglodytes. The sequence continues at coordinate 130,334,968 of NC_072406.2, forward strand.
CAGAGGGTGTTCTCTGACCAGTAGAGATCAATAACAGAGAAATGAGAAGAAAAATCTCTAAATACATGGAAACAAAGTACACATTTCCAAATCATCCATGGGTCAAAATGGATATCTTACGGGAAGTCAACAAATACATAGGACTAAATGACAGAAAAATACACTGTATCAAAATTTGTGGGACACAGATTAAGTGGAACTTAGAGGGAAATTTCTAGTACTAAATGCCTACTTTAGAAGAGTCTCAAATCACACTTTGGGAGGCTGAGGCAAATGGATCACCCGAGGTCAGGAGTTCGAGACCAGCCTGACCAATATGGTGAAACACCATCTCTATTAAAAATACAAAAATTAGCTGGACATAGTGGTGTGAGACTGTAGTCCCAGTTACTCAGGAGGCTGAGACAGGAGAATTGCTTGAACCCAGGAGGTGGAGGTTGCAGTGAGCCAAGATAGTATCAACCACTGCACTCCATCCTGGGCAACAGAGTGAGACTCCATCTCAAAAAAAAAGAAGAGCCTCAAGTCAACAATCTAAGCTTCCATCTCAAGGACCTAGAAGAAGAGCAAAATAAACCCAAAGCAAGCAAAGACAAGAATAAAAATCAATGAAATTGAAAACAGAAAAACAACAGAGAAAAATCAATGAGACAAGGAGCTGACTCTCTAAGAGATAAATAAAACTGACAAACTTATAGCAAGGTTGACAAAGAGAAAGAGAAGACACAAATTACCAGTATCAGGAATGAAACATGGAATATAGCTCTACAGATCCTGAAAACATCTAAAGGGTAGTAAGGGAATACAGCAACAACATTGCATACATAAATGTCACAATTCAGATGAAACAGACCAATTACTTGAAAAAACAAACATACTACAACTTGCCCAATATGAAATAGATAATTTAAACAGCCCTGTAACTATTAAGGAAATTGAACTCATAATTTTAAAATTCCCAAAAGAGAAATCTCCAACCCAGATGGTTTCACTGGAAAATTCTGCCAAATGTTTTAAGTATTAACATCAATTCTACACAATATCTTTTAAATAATAGAAAAGAATGAAATGCTTCCCAATTTATTTTACAAAGCTAATATTAATCTTATAGCAAAACCAAAGACAGTACAAAAAAATGAAAACTATAGACTAATATTCTTCATGAGTAGAGGTGCAAAAATCCTTAATAAAATATTGACAAATAGAATTCAGCAACATGTAAAAAGAATTATACACCATGATCAAATGGAAATAATTTCAAGGACACAAGGCAGGTTCACTATTTGAACGTCAATCAATGTAATTTATTATGACAGAAAAATCAATTGATTGTATTAGTTGAGGCAGTAAAAGCATTTCACAAAATTCAACACCCATTAATGATAAAAACAAAAATCTCAGAAAAATAGAAATCACGGAGACATCTTCAACTTGATAAATAACATCAGTAAAAAAAACTTACAGCTATTATATTTAATGGTGAAAGACTGAATGCAAGTCAAGGATGTCCACTTTCACTGCTCTTATTCAACATAGTGTTGGAATTGCTAGCCAGTGGAATAAGGCAAGAAAAGAAAAACAAAAGGCACACAAATTGGGAAAAATAAAATAAAACGGTCCCTATTTGCAGGTGACATAATTGTCTACATAGAAAATTTCAAGGAATCTACAAAAAAAAACTCCTAGAACTAATAAAGGAGTTCAGCAAGTTTACAGGATACCAGATAAATATGGAAAAATCCATTATAGTTCTATATAGCAGCAATGAACAACAGCAAAATTGAAAATACAATGCCATTTACTTCCATTTCAAAAAATAAAATACTGAATTGTTAATGTAAAAAAACATGTACAGGGCTTGTATACTTAAAGCTACACAATGCTGATGAAAAAAATCAAAGGTCTAAATAAATGGTATAACATATTCCATGCATGAATTGAAAGACTCACCATAACAAAGATGCCAATTCTACCCAAATTGATATACAGGTTTATCATAATTCATATTAAAATCTCAGCAGGACTTTTACAGATATAGAAAAGATTATTCTAAAATCTATATGGAAAGGCATAGGGGCTACAACAGCTAACAAATTTGAAAGAGAAAAAATAATTTGGAAGAATCAATGTACTAGATATCAAGACTGTTTATCTAGCTACCATAATCAAGACTGTCATATATGCAGAGGGATAGATGCATAAATCAATGGAACAGTATGGAGAACCAAGAAATGGGCCCACACAAATATACTCAATTGATTTTTGACAAAGGTGAAAAAGCCAGTTCAATGGATGAAAGACAGCCTTTTCAATGAAGGGTACTACAGCAACTGGATAACCATAGGGGGAAAGTAATCTTGAACTAACCCTCACACCTCATCCAAAAGTTAACTCAAAATGGATCACTAACTTAAGTATAAAAGATAAAACCAGGTCAGACATGGCAGCTCATGCCTATAATCTTGACATTTTGGGAGGCCAAGGCGGGAGAATTTCTTGAGCCCAGAAGTTTGAGACCAGCCTGGACAACATAGGGAAACACCACCTTTACCCGCCCAAAAAATCTAAAAAAAAAAAATAGCTGTATGTGGTGCTGCACACCTATGGTCCCAGCTACTCAGGAGGCTGAGGTGGGAGAATTGCTTGAGCCCAGAAGGTTGAGGCTGCAGTGGGCTGTGATCATGGCACTGCACTCCAGCCTAGGCAACAGAGCAAGACCCTGCCTCAAAAATTAAAAACGTAAAACTAAAAATCAAAATGGATTTTGAGGGGTTTTTTCTTAGGGAAAAAATTGAGAAAATCTTCAGAATTTAGGGTAGGTAAAGTTATTAGATTTGTCACCAAAATCACATTCCATAAAAGAAAAATTTGATAAATTATACTTCATCAAATTAAAAACGTTTGCTCTGCAAAAGATCATGTTCAAAGAATAAAAGACAAGCTACAGAGTGGGAGAAAATATATGCAAACCACATATCTGACAAAGGACTAATATCTAGAATATATAAAGTACTCTCAAAACTCAACAGTGGGAAAGCTAGCAATCAAAATAGAAAATGTGCAAAAGGCATGAATAGACTTCACTGAAGAGGACATACAGATGGAAAATGCTAAAATCAAAATATAACAACACCAAATGCTGGACATGATGTGGAGAAATTGGGTCACTCATACATTGCTGATGGGAATGCTAAATGGTACAACCATTCAACCATTCTGAAAAACCATTTGGCAGTTTCTTAAAAAAGGAAACATGCACTACCATCTTCAGCAATTACACTCCTGGGAATTTACACCAGAGAAATAAAAACTTAGATTCACACTAAAACCTGTCAGTGAATGTTTATAGTAGTTTTATTTGTAATAGCCAAAAACTGAAAACGACCCAGATATTCTTCAACAGGTAACTGTGGTTCATCCATTTCATGGACTATTACTTGGCAATAAAAAGTAATGAACTCATAAAACACAACAATCCAGATGAATTGCCAGAGAATTGTGTTTAGTGAAAAAATCCAGTCCCAAGAGATTACATATTCTATGATTTCCCTTGGGTAACACTCTTGATGACAAAATTATAAAAATAGAGACCAGTTGAGTAGTTCCCAAGGGTTAAGGAGTGGTGGAATGGGAGGGAGATGGGTGTGGCTATAGAAGGGCAACGTGAAGGACCCTTGCAGTGTTAAAAATGTTCTGTATTTTGACTTTATCAATGTCAATATCCTTTTTGTGAAATGGTACTATAGTTTTGCAAACTGTTCTCATTGAGGGGAATTGGGCGAAGGGTACAAGATATCTATATGACTTTTTACAATTTCATTTGAATCTAGAATTATCTCAAAATTAAAAGTTTAATTTTTAAAAATACAGGAAAGGGCTGATAAAGCTGTAAGACGAAAGAATGATATTTGAGTAATAAACCAATTAAAACCCAACAACTTTAAAAAACGAAAAGAAGCATCAGAGAAGAAATCATGAAAACAGAAGAGATCGAAACACTAATAATAATATTCCATTTCAGATGTTCTTTGAGTGTCCACGACTTGCTGGGAGTCATTATATTTTAGCTATTAGGACACATTAATCACAAAATATTGCTACCCCTTCTGTTCTTTTTACTATACCTCCCATCTCAATGGCCTGCTGTGATTGCTATAAACACTTCTGAGTTATTAAATCTTTAGATGTTATTGTAAGAACATGAAGACTTCTATGGTATAATGATCAATTATATTTATAGGCAGTATTTACCCTAAATAGAAATAAAATCTGAGGAAAAACATACTTCAAAGTGGCTGGGCGTGATGGCTCACGCCTGTAATCCTAGCACTTTGGAAGGCCGAGGCAGGCAGCTCACAAGGTCAGGAGATTGAGACCATCCTGGCTAACAGGGTGAAACCCCGTCTCTACTAAAAATACAAAAAAAAATTAGCCAGGCATGGTGGTGCGCGCCAGTGGTCCCAGCTACTCAGAAGGCTGAGGCAGGAGAATCACTTGAACCCGGGAGGCAGAGGTTGCAGTGAGCCGAGATCACGCCGCTGTACTCCAGCCTGGGCGACAGAGCGAGACTTTGTCTCAATAAATAAATACATACATACATACATACATAAAAATAAAAATACTTCAAAGCATTGAAAGATAATAATTCTGATGTAGCTGATTATGATACATTGAAGTGAAGCTTTTATCGCCCTCTTCACATCCAGAAGTAGAATTACTGTTCCCTTCTGTTAAATCCATATGGCTTCTATGACTGCTTCAACCAACAAAGGGATGTCATGCCATCATTTATCTGCATTGGCATTCCTTCCAACTGATGAAGTTCTGGGAGCTGTCTGATGAACTAAAGCTGCATTTGCCTGAAGAAGACAACAAAGTTACTAACTGGTTGGAAAATAATTATGTGTTTGGTAGGATAAGAAGTGACTTTCCCAATGGTGTTGCTGCCCCATCACCTGTATTGTTTCTGCCAGATCTGTGGCCTGTATACAAGAACATGGGGAATGGATTTCCACATGCGTAGATACATACATACAAAACAACATGGAAGCATAGAACAAAAAATGGGAAAATGTAATAGGGAAGTTTCATGTCAGTGTATATCGAATCACAGAAGAATTTCAAAAAGAGCAATGCTACATAGAAAATGGATGGGAACATATTTTCTGAGGACCCATGCCCTAAAAAGGAAAAAGCAGCTATTCATCAAGATATAAGCCTTCAAAATATTGTCAATGATCATGTACACCAGCCAGTTTTTATGGACTACCTCTGAAATTAATTGCCCATAACCTATCCCTGTAATGCACTTTTGCATATGTCAAATTTTCTTTTTAGTTTTTGGGGAAAGGGGTTGTGTTATTTTCTTGTCCCTCCCCACCCACCACTATTTTAAATTGTTGGTATTATTTTTTACAACTCATTATGCTATGTATTTCATCCTGGCATTATTTCCAATACTGGAGGTATAAACTCTATAAAGACTTTTAGAGTTCTACTTTGCTTTATGCAATTTTTGCAAATTTGACTCCATGAAAGTGCATCATCATGATACTGACCTTGTGTGTAAGCATTATGTATGTGCGCAAAAACACTGAAACTTCCTCAACAAATGAAGAGTTGTCTTTTTTGTACATCTGCATTTGTGAAAGATGAAATTTCTCCATGTCTCAGCTCTTTAGACGACTGCATATGCGGTAGTGATTCCTTGCGGTTTTTGATCTTGTCAAAGACTTAGGTTGTTTGTCAAGGTATTTCAGATGACTGCAGTTACAAAGCTGGGTGCAACTGGGTTTTTACATTTTCCTTTTGACCTATTCCTTTATGAATATGGTTCATCTGCTCGCAACTGTTATATCCATGTGACTGTCTTTAGCACCCGAATATTTATGCTTGCAAAAATATATATGTTATTATTGACTATTTTACTGTTTAAAGTGGTGTATAAAGTATTGTCATGTTTTATATTTTTCTCAAATAAATCCCCCTTCAAAAATGTAAATGAACATCTTTTAAGGAAATTTTTATTTTTCTGAATTGTATTTCTGGAATTTTGATCTTTCAGGATTCCAATATTTGGGATTATGGAGTTTGGAGTGATATCTTCCAGGATTATGGCCCAAATTTGGTGTAAAGGGATTGAGAGAGTAACATCCCGAGAGCAGTGGTCCCCAGTTCAAACTCATTAATTCACTCATTCAACAAATGCTCACCTATCTTAAGAAAGAGACAGGCCCTGAGAGTTGAAGCAGAGAGCAAGGCAGGTACACGCCCTGATTGCTTGGAACATACAACTTGTGGGGAGACCAACATCAACCCATCAACCCCAGGTGTAAATGGAAAATCCTACCTGTGGGAAGTGTCTCTGACTAGAGATAGGCTGTGCCACACAAGCCACAGTGTCTGAGGCAGCCAGAGAGGCAGAAACACTGAAGACTTCCCTCAAAATAACCATTGCATGTGACCCATGGGTGCATGAGCAGACTGCTAAGACCAGAAACTGGATTGCAGTAGACCGAGGACTAAGTGGAAAGGGGAAAAATGGAGACAATGAGTTGGGATATCTCTTTTTTTTTTTTTTTTTGAGACAGAGTTTTTTGCTCTTGTTGCCCAGGCTGGAGTGCAGTGGCGTGATCTCAGCTCACTGCAACCTCCGCCTCCCGGGTTCAAGCGATTCTCCTGCCTCAGCCTCCTGAGTTGCTGAGATTACAGGCACCCGCCACCATGCCCAGCTAATTTTTTTGTATTTTTAATAGAGATAGGTTTTCATTATGTTGGCCAGGCTGGTCTTGAACTCCTGACCTCCTGGCAGTGATCCACCCGCCTCAGCCTCCCAAGGGACATCTCTTAAAGAGGTTTGGTTGTTGAGAGAGAGGGGATGGTAGCTGGTTGGGGGGTGGGAATTCAGGATGGATTATTTTTATTCCATGAGATTTGCACATATTTAAAATCCAATAGACAGGATCCATTTGAGAAAATGTTGAATATACGAGAGGAAATGGATATTAGTCAATAGTGTGCATTTGCTCAGAGGACAGGAGGAAGAGGGACTCAAAAGCACACAGTTAGGACAGCCTTTTAAACAGGAGGAGAGACGGCTTTAATTATTGTAAGACAGAAAAGGATGTGAGAGAAGAGAACAGATGTGGGTACATTTATATGTGTGGATTGTGAGAAATGGGTAATTCTCAGCTGAAGGCGTCTACTTTTTCTGTGAAGTAAAAGAAGTAGCATGGTGAGGGTTCAGGGGTATTTGCAGTTGGAAATTTGCAATCTTACCTGAGTGACAGAAGTCACTCCAGCTATTTAAACAGAAATAATTTAATATAAAGAATTGTTAATAAGACCAAAGCTTATTAACTAGATAACTGAGAGATATAAAAAGATCATTCTAAGGCATCACACAGCCATGAACTATTCCTTTGAAGGGATAGACCATAATTTATCCAACCATTATTTAATGGTTGAACATTTTGGTGATTTCTGATTTCTCACTGTTCTACATGATGCTTCTGTACACATCTTTGTGTATACTAGCTCTTCTGTACTCAGAATATTTCCCTAGAAAAAAATGACTCAGACAGAATTATTGGGTCAACAGGCATAACTTAAGAAAAAGTATGACGGTCTCTGGAGTTGGAAAATGACTGCAAGAAGCACAACTGAATTCATATCTGGTTGTCTGGTGGATGGGGTCACTGAGAGTGCAAAACAGGAGGGAATTTTGTTCTTGATCCTTGGTAGGGGAAGACAATGGGCAGGGCTTCATCTGTCCCAAGTTTTAGCACCTTGGCTAAGCCCCATGACTGGTGTCTGAGTCTCACAGACGGGTGCTGAGGGTCAGGGGTCTTCCCCTTGTGTATTAGTCCGTTTTCACACTGCTGATAAGGACACACCCAAGACTGGGTAAATGACAAACAGAAGTTTAATGGACTTACAGTTCCACATGGCTGGGGAGGACTCACAATCATGGCAAAAGGCAAGGAGGAACAAGTCACATCTTACACGGATGGCGGCAGGCAAAAAGAGAGCTTCTGCAGGGAAACTCCCATTTTTAAAACCATCAGATCTCGTGAGACTCATTTACTATCAGAACAGTGCAGGAAAGACCCACCCCCATAATTCAATCACCTCCCACCAGGTGCCTCCCACAACACGTGGGAATTGTGGGAGTTACAATTCAAGATGAGATTTGGGTGGAGACACAGCCAAACCGTATCACCATGTGTCAGCAGGACTTGAACCTGTGTTGTCAGCATTTGGAGGAGCCCGAGAATCACAGCTCTGCTGCAGCCTCTGGATTGGCCACTTAGGAACCATCTAGAATAAGCGCTCTAGCCTGGAAATCCATGTTGTCACTATGAGTCCTGCCCGTGGAGGACAGTGACGAATTTCCCCTTCAGAGTGACCCCTGGGGAGGGGAGCCAGAGTGGACTGCCTGTGTCTGTTTGTGGGAGCTCGTTCAAAAACCCTCTGAGGTCCCCCAGATGGAGCTGCACACTGAGGGGCCCCAGGTATTATGTAGGTGGGGCAGGAGTAAGGTCGTGTGTGGTTTATTCATTAGCGTGGGGCCATTTGCTCCCTCAAGCTGGTAAAGCCTGAGAAAATTAAGGCTCGTGTTTTTATTTTTTTAAATTATTATTAAAAAGTATGTATTGCCTAAGGACGTAAAACAATGAAACTGTTTTCTAAAACCCCTTTTTAAATGACCTTCCTGAGACCAGAAGATGAAGGGAGAAGTAGAAGTGGAAAATGGGTTGGGAGTCTTTTCTGACTGTGTTTTGAGGACAGGATATCCGCATGCCAAGCCCGTGGGTGAGAAAAGAGGCAAAAGGCAGAGTAATTTCACATCCATGTGACTGAAAACAGGTTGGAGGTAGACTCTGCTCTACAATCCTTGGGGGGTGGGAGGACTCCAGCCACCAGCTTTAGAGCCAAATAGATGGAAATTTCTAGCAAGAGAAAACACGGAGGGTATTTGCTACTTCCATTTCTCCTGGGAGAAATTCTGCAGAATTCTTCAGCAGACCTTAGGACCTTTCCTGAGTCTGCGCAATGCGATTGGGAATTAGATTTGGCCAGAAAGGACTGAGGCCTCAGAGTCCTTAGCAAGTGCTTAGCAGGTTGCTGTACGGACTCCCCATTGGAGATTTTGCTGAACGGAATGACTTGAAAATGATCCAGTCAATGACAAAGCACTGTTGGCAACAGAGCCTTTGCAAGTCAGTGGAAAACGGACTCTTCATCCTATGAGACAAACCCTTGGCCACCTGGGTCAATAATTATGGAGTTGTTTGGGCTGGAAGGAACTTCGCCTGGGTCATTTAGTTCATTCCCAGGCATTGTGGTGGGATAGAGTTCATTACTCTGAACAACCTGTAATAAAGAGGTCCCTCCTCCCACTCAAAATAGCTCCAGGGATGGAAATTCCACTTTTTTTGGCAGTTCGTTCCCTTAATTTGCTAGTTCTTTTTTTCTGCACAATCCCTGATTTTTGTTGTTGTTGGTTTTTGTTTTGTTTTGTTTTGTTTTAACTTCTTCAAGCTCTGAGCCCATGTTTTCCCTCCTGTAACTTAAGCCATTGAAAGCGATTCCTTCGATAACATCTTCTCACCTATTGTGAAACTGCTAGGGGGCCCTGTCTGTCTTCCGTTGTCTTCCTGAGACAGAACATGGTTCAGGCTCTTAACCGTTCAGTCTTCCAAATCCTGAGTGGCTCGCTTTTGTTTGTTTGAAGTTTTCAACATCCTTTAGCCAAACTCTCTAAAATCACTGCATCGCATGAAAAAAATAAACTCACAAAAGCATCCGCTGGGTGTGACGTGGGTGCCCCAAGTTCTTCACCTTCTGGCTCCCAGGGAGTTTTAATGGTGGTCCTTAAAGGATGCGTGCAGGAAAGGATTTCAGACGGAATTACCATGAAACAATTTCTCTGCATGGATATTCAAGGGATGATGAGGGTGAGTTTACTATTCAGTGCTGATTAAAACACACAAGTGAAAGACAATCCCAAGTACAGCCACCTCATCTCGTAAATAAAACCCAAATGCAAGGCTGTTAATTTCCTCCCGGAATCTCAGTCTCTCTCTCTCTCTCTCTCTCTCTCTCTCTCTCTTCTCCAGTATTTTCCTCAGCTCCCCTTGGCGCCCCACCCACCCACACATCCACAGCTGCCCTTGAGTAAACCCCATGCTTCCTTTGAAGTTCAACTGTTTCCATCCAGGCAGCTGGACACAAAGCTGAGTAAGGCGCCCCTCAGCCTCCTCCTGGCTAGTCAGGGCCCTGAGCTGCACTCCGGGGGCCTCAGAGCTAATCTGAGGCTTGTTTCATCTTCCCAAGCATGGGTTCCCAAGGTAGGATGCGTGAGTTGGTTTTGTCTGTGCTTCCCCTTCTAGGCACCCAGTCCTGAAGAAGTACAGGGCCCCCAGTGGGGTAAATAGTCCTAGTTGTGATAAAGGTCAGGGCCCACTCAACACCTCCCCCTCCTCTAGGCAGCCCCTGCCGACAGCACCCTGGTCCACTCGGATCTCTGTCTCCTCTAGGTCTTTGTTCCTCAGCAGAAGGTCTGTGGGCCCCCAGCATCTGGATCGCCTGGGAAACTTGGTAAAAATGCAAATTCCCTGGCCTACTCTAGACACACCAAAGCGACATATCTGGGGATAGGGCTCAGATGTCTGCATCTTTATCCACCTCCCTCAGGTGCTCCTTGGGCCAGGGAAGGTGGAGAAACGCTGCTGGCAGCTGAGTGTGGAAGGCAGATGTCCCGGGCAGAGGCTCTGTGCTTCTCGTCCTCATACCTTGTGCCACTCTGCAAATCCTCCCCTCATGATCAAAGATAGCTTCTCAAGGGCAAGGGGTAGTCCATCCACACTTCCAAGACCCCCATCAGCTGACTTGGCAAACCTTTACATGCCCAACGTAGCATGCCAGGTATAGCCTCGCCTACAAACCCAGCATCCCCGGGTTTTCCAGAAGGACATGGAATAGGTGCTCAATGGACTAGTGTGGATTAATCACTCCTTAGCACCTAGAAGGCCATAGAGCTTTTTATTTTCCCTTTCAAGGGACTGTTCCCATGCAAGTGCTGCGCACAGAATGCCGCCGTGACTGCCCTTCCTGGAGCTCTTATTATGCGACAACTGCTGCTCCAACCAGAGCTTGGGGTGAACACGGTGCTTACTTCACAGGGCGATGGGGAGGTCTAAATGGCATAATGCGAGTGACTTGCTCCCGTTAGCTTCTACCACCATGATGAAGACCGTGATGATGATGGCAACTACTCAATGAGTTTTTAGAGGACATAAATTTGAGGTCTTCGTGGACGTGTGACTGACTGCAGCAGAACCAGAAACTCAAATCAGGAGAGTTTTGGCTCCTTCCAATCCAGTTGCAGAGCCACAGGCATCCCTTTGTTCCTGTAGGATCCTGGAGAGACCAGGAAAGTGTGTGGGTCACATGGGTACAGAGAGTGGCTCACATGTGCCTTTGACTCCTCCCCATCTCCAACTCTCCCCACCCCAGGCCCCACCTTGGTCAGTTCTGTCTTATCTCCTCATAAAGCCCTGATCAGCTTTGCTTTTGATTGGCTGCTAAGTAATTTCCTGTCCCTTCCAGCCTCTGGTCCCCCAGCTTCCACTCTGGTCAGTAGCTCATAAAGAAAGGTTTCGGGTGATAACCTCCCCAAGCACGTTCTTTTCTCATAAAGCGATGAGAATACCTTCAAGTCTCCAAAGAGTGCATCCCTAAAGGTGGAATTTCAGTAGATGCTACTTATACTTTTTTATATACAAGTGTTAAATGTATATATTTATGGCCCATTTTCTTTCCAAAGACTGAAAGAGGCTTACATTAGGACATATTCAACAAACCTTAAAGGTTAAAGAGAAAAGTTTAAGATCATATTGTGATTGGGTGGGGAAGGTGGGAGGGAGCAACACTATTCCCTAATCTGCCAGTGTGATTGGTGCAGCTAAGTATTCCATTGAACCCCGACCTGCCTGGTAAATGGGGCAAATCATCTGGGAAGGAGACCCATCCTTCAATTCCTGAATACATAGCCATTGCTACCTGGAAGAGATGGCTCTGAGAATTTTAATTAGGCATGAGGTAGAGCGAGATCAATAGCTTGTACCTTCTCTTGGAGGATGATGCTGGGGAAACAAGGCTCTGCAATAACTGGTCAGTTTCCAGAGAAGTGCTCAGTGCCATGAGGACAGATGTGGAAGTGCTGATGTGATATAGTTCAGTGGACACACGGAGGAGCTTAGATGAATGGGGAGAGGGGTCTTACCTGAAAGAGAATGAGAGCAGACAATTCCTTCATGGGAAGAATGTGTGTGTGTGTGTATGTGTGTGTGTGTCTGTGTGTCTGTGCGTTGTGTGTGTCTGTGTGTCTGTGTGTGTTGTGTGTATATGTGTGTGTCTGTGTTGTGTGTGTATGTGTGTGTCTGTGTGTGTTGTGTGTGTGTGTGTATGTGTGTTGTGTGTGTATGTGTGTGTCTGTGCGTGTTGTGTGTGTCTGTGTGTTGTGTGTGTGTTGTGTGTGTATGTGTGTGTGTCTGTGTGTTGTGTGTGTGTATGTGTGTTGTGTGTGTGTGTGTGTGTGTCTGTGTGTGTGTCTGTGTGTGTTGTGTGCGTGTGTGCACACACACCGACTCATGTCCAGGGTGTTCTTTCTGCTATTAAAGCAAGAAACAATTTCCATTCTAAAGGTGACCCTCGCCCTCACTTGGAGCCTGGCCCTGGCCCTGGGTGCAAGCCACAGTCACCGCAGTGATGCTGTCCTCTCCCTTGCAGACATCTAAGACAAAGAAGATACACAGCTGAGGAAGGCGAGATGCCTTTTAAAAATTAGACAACATCTTAGAGGGTTTATTTCCTTTATCTCTAGACCTACATCCATTAACCCACACTCAGAGACAATCGCTGCCACTGTTCAGGAAGCCAGCTCAAATGGGTCGAAACTGCCATTGTATATCCAGGAAAGATAGACACACGACAGAGATTTTTTTTTAAATGCCAATTTCCAGGGAACCAGCTTCTGCTGAATGCAGCCTGATAGAAATTCAAGATAAAACTCTCATGGATTCTGCCCATCCATAAAGTGCCCCTTAGCAGACAATTTGCACCGTCTGTGAACCACTCCCATCCACTAAGCTTCTTTTTTAGCTGTTGTAAACTCTGTCTCATCAAACTCTTATCTTTTACCTATACAGAGCCGTACTTTAATTGATAAATTTCAGGGAAAACGGAGGAGGGACAGCGTTTCAGGATAACTGGGACCAGTGAGATCAGTGTCTTAGGAAGATGAAGATCTGAATCCTGAACCGTGACTCACGGGAGCCTGGCTGATCTCTTTCGCTTTCACAGGACTTCTCGCTGCTATGACACATTTGCATGGTGACTCCTGGTTCTTTTCCAGGAGTCAATGTGAATGTCCATTTTCTTTTGGAATGGCTGTCTCTTTAAACTGTTACAATACACACGGGTTTTCTTTTCTGGCTTTTCTTGTAAGGTGCTGCCTATCAAAAAAGAGACAGGAGAGAGAGAGAGAGATTGTCTTCCAAAGGTTGTTTTCTTACCCTCTGTTGCTTAAACAATCATCTTCTGTGTTATTGAGGAAAACCCAAAGCTGTCAGCTTCCCTGGACTTCAGGTCTCCAGCAAACTCACCTCCCCCCTCCCTTGGTTTCACCCCCATCTGCTTATAATTTAATGTTCTGTATGTTTTAATCATTTCATTAGGCATGTCCTTATTTTGAAATGCAACTAATTCTTCAGTTCAAACAAACAGCCAGTAATTCTAAAAATGAGACCATTCTTTTCTTTCAGTTAGAGATTGGCTTAGAAGAAATATCACACCTATTTTGAGAAGGGTGAAATAACTCAAATGCCACTAGTTTTTTTTAAAACCGCTGACTTTTAAAAGTGGAAATGATCTTAGAGATTGCTTCATTTTCTCCACAGATATGGAACTAACTTTTGGGGATGTTTTCTCATGTCTTTCTGAACACTTTGTGATAAAGTCATTCTTATTAAGGTTTGTCTTAATACGGATTTGTAAAAAGTATGTAATAAAATACCTCATTTCTATACTCGGTGACAATGGACACGAAAGAAAAAGTGATTCCACTATAGGACTTGTATGTTTTATGAATTTATTTTCTTTATAGGAATTTACATTCTTTAAGGCAAGGAGAATCATATTTTGCTATAAGGGGAAAGATAATTTGCAAGGTGTTTCATGTGATTTTTCCCCCTGACATTCGGATTTATTCTATATCAAGAAAAGAAGCTTCTGGGCCGGGTGCTGTGGCTCACACCTGTAATCCCAGCACTTTGGGAGGCCAAGGTGGGCGGATCACCTGAGGTTAGGAGTTCGAGACCAGCCTGACCAACATGGAGAAACCCCATCTCTATTAAAAATACAAAAATAGCCGGGCTTTGTGGCACATGCCTGTAATCACAGCTACTCAGGAGGCTGAGGCAGGAGAATCTCTTGAACCTGGGACATGGAGGTTGCAGTGAGCCAAGATCGTGCCATTGCACTCCAGCCTGGGCAAAAAGAGCGAAACTCTGTCTCAAAAAAAAAAAAAAAAAGGAGAAGCTTCTGAAATTCCAGGAGCATACAACTGCCCCCCTTATCTATGGGGGATACATTCTTCCAAAACCCCAGTGGATGCCTGAAACTGCAATAGTACCAAACCCTACATATACTATGCATGAATTTCTTTTTTTCCTTACCATTCATGGGTAAGCTGGTCCAAGTGCAGTGGTGTTTACAACTAATTGATCACAATTCATGGGTAGAAGTTTCCTTCTTACTGTAGATCTTAAAGATGTCAGCATACAATTTTTTTCTTTCCTTTTTAAGCTGATAACTTTCACCTTTTCACTTCAAGGATGCATTTTATGGCTTCTTTATGGCATATGCAAATTGCCAGCATCATTACTCTCATGCTTTGAGGCCATTATATAACAAAATAAGGGTTACTTGAACACAAGCACTGGGAAACGGTGACAGTCGATGTGATAACTGAGATTGCTACCGTGTGACTGATGGGAAGGTAGCTTAGACAGTGTGGATATGCTGGACAAAGAGAAGATTCCCCTCCCAGGTGGGACAGAGGATGAGAGATTTCAGCATGCAACTGAGAATGGCATGCAATTGAAAATTTATGAATTATTTCTGAGATTTTCCGTTTAATTTTTTGGGGCCACAACTGACCACAGGTAAATGAAACGGCAGAAAACAAAACCTCAGCTAAGAAGGAGCTAATGTATCTAATTTTAACATTATATCAATGACCCAACTGTGCAACGTAAAATGTCTTTATTTTCTGATACTTGTATTACTTTCTGGTAATAAAACGTCCTTTCAGTATTTTAGAAGAACGAGTCACATTTCGCACATAGTAGTAGACACTTAATAGATGTTTGTTGAAACATTCGTAGATAAGTGGGTAGATACACACTGACATTTAACGATGTGCCTTAATTCAGCTTTAAGTGCTAATGTTTATTAACGGTGATGCGTAAATACAACAGCACACATTCTGATTTAGGCTCGTCCACTGAAAATGTCCCCCTACTTCCAAAACGTAAACCGGTACCATTTAAGGATCGAAATGAAAACAACGTAATAGTGAAGTTGTCTTGGAGGAATTGTTGGAGGACGCCTTTGATACCTTTATGGAGAATGAATGGGAAGCCTTTGCGTGTGGCTGACACAAATGGTTGTCACACGCCATCTAGTGGCCATCCGTGAAACTGTGCATATGCCGTGGGAAACGCTTTTGGAACAAGTTGGATTGCTCCGAATTTCAGTGCCTATCGGGCAGCCAGTAAACATTTGTCCATCTTTAAGGCATTAAACTGAGAAGAACCACTGAGGAAAGCATGCCACAGTCTTTCCCAAAATCCCTGTGTCTTAAGGAACAACCAAGAGGTTAACTGGTCAGGGAAAAGATTTCTTTTGGAACGCAGGTAAGCAAAACCAAGACGCCATCGGAGACACCCTTGCCTGCAACGGTTGTGGTATAAAGCAAGGTAAGTAGCGTGATATTCACTGCTTTTTGTCCCACAGAAGCCATCGCTGTGTGCGGAAATCCATGACCTGGCCATGACTTCTACAACCCGGAGGACTTGCCTGGCATTACCGAAAAGCACAGGGGAAAGATTCTGTGGCAGGTGCCGCATTTTATCCAGCTCACTCCGTGCTAGTTCCTAAGACATCTTAATTCTTACACATATGCATAATCGTGATATTTTGCCATGAATAACAATATATTTCACAATTATCAACCATTTTAATTTTTAGCTTTCTAACCTGGGACTACTAGAATAAAAAGAAATAATAAATCCAAAAGTAGTAGTGGAAAAAATAAGTATCTCCAGGTTTGTTCCTGTAAAGTTAATTAGTTCGAAACAGAGTGAGGACTCTAAGAGTTCGGAGTTTTTTTTGTTTTGTTTTTTGTTTTGCGTTAAGTATCAGCATTAAGTATCTTCAAGACAATTCAAAGTAAGATGATAAGTCACTAGGTTGTAAATTTCACAAAAAATCATTAAATACACTGTGTCGGACTACAGCGGAACAGTGGGAAGAACATTCAGTATTTGAGAGTAAACAACTCAAATTAAGATAAGTTGTTTAGGAATCTCACAGACAGGAAAATATTTCCTCTCTGGTTTTCCATGGTAGCATGTTTACAGTACTTGAAAAATGTTGCTTTCACGTCATGTTAACTGCTTCTTAAGACCATCAAATAAGAAATGATATAGCTTATTAGTTCCAAAATAGAAAATCCTATAACATCATTTCCTCTTCATGTTAAGGTTAACTTCCATTATAAATATATGCTTTCAGTATAAAATGCTCAACCTCAAAAGATACCAGCTTTTGCCTTTTGAACTATAATCGTGATCCATAAATGGTGATAGAGCTTCAGCTACATCTCAAACATTTATGTTCCACTCTCTTTATCAAAGAGCGATTTATTTTCAGAGAAACATTTATCAATTTAAGGTGTCTGAAATATTCATTTTTTAAAAAGGGCTATAAACAAGTAGCAAGATGAAGAATCTGGTTTTCTGTGGGTTAAGTTACATATCAAAAAATCCTAAAATTTTTCATCATTTTGATGCACTATTCTTAATTTTTAAAAACTCATTGTCTGAAAGCAAGACAGATATTTTAATGCTAATATGTAAAAATAAACCGGATTTACGGTCTTGGGTCTCTGTCGTTGCCTATATATCTAGATGTCTACAAAAAAATTCCAGATTTTCTGCTTTTCTTAATCTCAAATATTCAAAATGACTACATTTTCTAGAATATTTACCTATTAGCTGATGTTATTGTTAAAAAGAAAATCAGACTAATTTTGGCAGTATTGTGCCTTA
Organism: Pan troglodytes; assembly: GCF_028858775.2. Taxonomy (NCBI): domain Eukaryota; kingdom Metazoa; phylum Chordata; class Mammalia; order Primates; family Hominidae; genus Pan; species Pan troglodytes. The sequence goes on from NC_072406.2 coordinate 130,352,367, forward strand.
CTACAAATCCTGTTTGTACTGTGAGAGTGGAGAAAAATAAAATTTGCAGAATTCCAGTCTCTAGCCATTGGCATTTTCCGGGCTTTCTTGTTGTCTATATATTGAGTCCCCTGTGCATATGGGAAGCTCAGCTGAGGACTAATGCAAACTATTTTCCCACAAGCCAACATGTCGTCACTACAAATATACCTAAAAATAAAAATAAATAACATGTAAAAGTGCTCTGTCCTCAACAAAGCAGAAGGGTGAGATTTTGATCAAGCCATCTGTGGTTGCCGTGACATTCTGACCAGTCCAGTAGAAATCGCATGATTCTTTAGAATATCTAACTCTCTCCTCTGTCCACTTTGTAGCGATATTGCTGGGATAGCCTGAGACAATTTCAGAGAGGTTTGGGGCTCAGGAAGACATAAATGCAATGCATTGTTTTGCAAGATCTGGCTGGAAGGGTGTAGTGTGAAGTACAATTAAGACCTCCTCCTTTATTGTGAGGCACAGTTGGGCTGTTTGATCTCTAAGTCCTCGGATAATTGGAGTCTACACAGCCTGTGGAATTGGGTCCTGAGCAGCTCACCCTCATGCCCAAAGCCCACCGCCGACCTGCCTGGGGCACCATTTATCCCCACCCCGCCCCCACCAAACACACACACACTAGATTCAGCTTGTATTCAGGGTTCTGCCTTGAACACAGGCATTGTTTCCAAGCTGAGAAAATGATGATGTGGAAATTCTAATGGAAGACATACTGTTAGTTATCAGGTACACAAAAGTAAACAGAAATGATCCTGGGGTATAAGAAGCCCCCCTGCATTTGGGTGATTCCCTCATCACATTCCATAACCCTCCTTTCAATAATGGTGGTTTTCTGATCCAACTTCACTATCACAAGCTTATTTTTTCATGTTAAATTTCCAGGAAATCTACCTGTCCACCTTAGATCACTGTGTACTCGTCCTCCTCTGAGCCCGTGAGGTACTAATGGTTGGTTTACACTCCATTCATTCAACAAATATTTACTGGGCACCTACCACGTGCCAAGCACTCAGCTAGCCGGGAGCCCTGTGGTGAATAGTAGTGACATGCTTCTCAACAAGGATCGTGATAAACTGACCCAGCTTGCCCAGAACAGAAGAGATTTTCAAGACATGGTGCTTTCAGCTTTTAAACTAGTATAGTCCTGGACAAACAGGGACAAGTTGGTAACCCTATAATGAATCTAGCACATACTGTCTTCTATGGCTTCTCATCTTCTTAGAAGTTTGTGCCCCTATTCACAAAGCAGAGACCTTCACACGTGTTTTCAGATCTACTATCTAGAAGCTCTGCGTGTTTGAGCTAGGCAGAGCTGTAGTGGTTAGCCCAGCCACGTGCTTCCTTGCCTTAATCACCATGGGGTAGATCCAGGTTTGAGGAGCCTGAAGCTTATACAATCCAAGGGGTGGTGGGGAGCAATGCTCTCCTTAAGAAAAAGAAAACAAAATTATCGATACAGAATACAGAGCCTTGAGGGAGCGAACTTGCAAGACAGGGCCCTGAAGCTTAAGCTTCCTTAGCTTCTCAGACAATCCTCCTTTGTTTAAAATAATGATAATTAGCAGTTAACATTAACTCGTTTAATCCTCACAGGTGGGGTCATTATTTCCATTTTACAGATGAGAAATTTGAGGTCGCAGGAGTTCGGGTAACTTGTCTTCGGTCATCCAGCAAAGTTGGAATTTTTTTTTTTCTTTTTTTGAGACAGAGTCTCGCTCTGTCGTCCAGGCTGGAGTGCAGTGGCGCGATCTCGGCTTACTGCAAGCTCCACCTCCCAGGTTCACACGATTCTACTGCCTCAGCCTCCCGAGTAGCTGGGACTACAGGTGCCTGCCACCACACCTGGCTAATTTTTTTTTTTTTTTTGGTAGAGACGGGGTTTCACCGTGTTAGCCAAGATGGTCTCGATCTCCCGACCTCGTGATCCAACCCTCTCGGCCTCCCAAAGTGCTGGGATTACAGGCGTGAGACACCGCGCCCGGCCTGGAAATGATGACTGGATGGGGGAAGTAAAGACCCAGGCTGCTGGGGGAAGTGGAACTTGGAAAACACAATCAGCTGCTAGCAATTCAACCAACTCTATTGGTTCAAAACACAAATCCTTCAGGAACCAGCCAGTCAAAGTGTGTGGGCCCTGAGAGGTTTTGGGTGGAAGGAACTTTAGAAGAAGCCTGTGTGTGTGTGGCTCTCAGCAAATGGATTTACCCTGTCCACGTCATGCATTTCTCTAGAGAATGGTGGGAGTTGTGATCCGTACCTCCGTGTGCATAATGGTTGTACCTGCTCCAGGAAGGCGCTGGATCCTCCCAAATCCATGGGTAAGCCTGTAAGAGATCGTCTTCTGGCCTTGTTTTTGTTTTTCTGTTTTGTTTTGTTTTGTTTTAGCACAACCCTTTTTCATCTTCTTCACTTCCCTTCTTGGTGCTCAGCCTGTTCCAGCCACGGTGTCAACATGCCTTGCTCCATAGCTCTGGAAGGCACACACCAAGCAGGAGCAGTGAACAGAAGATGAGAAGGGTACATTTTGACACCAAACTGCCTGGGTTGGAAACCCGGCTCTGTGACCTAGGACCAGTCACTTAACTTCTGTGCCTCGGTTTCCCCATCTGTTGACTGGGGATGATGAGAGTATCTATCTCATTGGGTTGTTGTGAGGAATGGATGAGGAAGTACAAATGCCGTGCCTAAAGCAGGGCCTGGTGCACACTGATATGATAAGTTTTATTATTATCATCCAATTATCATGATTTCTGGCAAGTAGGCACTTCCGTTCAGAAATCTCAGTGAGGAGACAGGGCCATCTGCCGTATAAGAATGCAGGCTGAGCGTTTGGCCATTTCCATTGAGAATCAACGGTGACTTATTTGCAAGTCCCCATCCCCTCAATTGTCTCCCATCGAAATGGGCTCACGGCTTGGTCTGTGTGTCCGTGGGCCCCATGCTTAGCCTAGAAATGATGCACGAAATAGCACCTCTTAGGCTCACATCAATTGCTAATTAAAATGGCATTACCCCTTAATGGGTTGCAAAGTAGCACTCTCATTTCCCCACTGTGCATTTCCGCAGGCTGGACCCGGGCATCGACCCACCTGGGGTGACTGAGGCTCTCGGGAGAGGGAAGCTGGGCGTAGGACAATAAGTTAGGCAACTTCAGAATCTGCATTGTTTCTGACAAATAACAATGTAATAAAGCCAGAAACGTGCTTGTACTCATCAGTCACAGGTGCTGATAATAGTTCACCTAATTACTTCATTATTTTTTGCCACTCCATGCAGCAGTTTGTATTTACAATCCTGTATATGGTTCTATTACTACCACTTATTGTGACGATTCCAGCAATTCCGAGGAGTCTCGGAGGGCCTGGACAAGTAGAATCTTGTTTTTCTTGATTTCCCCCGGGGGGCGGGAGGTGGGAGGAGGTAGAGAGAGGAGGGGTTCAGAGGAAAAGCATCCAGCCAGCATCAACCCACAATTGCTCATCTCGGATGAGTGATAAATGATGGGTGATTTTTGAAACGCTAGAATTTTCAAACAAAACAAACATATCCTATCCTATTAGTTACCAGGCCAGCCTATTACACGGTGAGAAAGGGAGAAAGACAGGGTTGGGCTGCCCTGGGCCGGCACCCATGCTGGAGAAATGATCAGGACCCTGGCTTGGCGTCATTACATTGGAAGCCGGGCTGGAAACCATTCCCAGGGAATTGTCCTAATGAACACGGGCCACAAATTAACAAAGTTGGGTGGGAAAAACATTGTGAATTTTAGTCACTGAAGCATCAGTAAATCTGCTAGAAGTCAGGGCTGATTGCTTTTAGCTTGTTAAGATGTCGATTGTTTACAAATTACATTTCCCTTTAAAAAGCAGGCACCTCTCAGCGGCTCCTTGCCACCGGTCCCTTGCTGGGTGCTTCCCACCAGGGACAAAAGCTGCCTGCTGTTCACTGATCTAATTGCACTCTGCAGCCCCCTTGCTGCACTCTGCCCCTTCTCTCCCTTCTCCTACATTTTGAAATCTTTCTTAAATTGAGTCCTCCTATGAGCGGTGTTGTCAGACGGGCACTGGACTGTGCACACGCTGTGTTCTCATGATTTGCAGCTACCTGGAGGAGTGAAAGCTGAGTGCAAAATTGCCTTGTGAGAGCTGCTTTCCAGTTTAAATCACTTCCCAGTTTAAATTCATTCATTCATTCATTTATTCAATTCATTCCATGAATTCATTAAATTCATTCCTTCATTCATTCATTCATTCGACTTGTAACTTGAATGAATGAATAAACCAGCACCGGTCTGGTTGTCCATGCCAGGCAGCTGCTGGAGCTGCAGAGACAGATTTCAGAGAGTCAGGGGCTCACAAGCGCAGGCTTGGCTTGCAGGCACATCACTCCAATCTCTGCCTTCATCGTCACATGGTGCTATGGGCTGAACTGTGTCCTAGTCCCCAATTCATATGTTGAAGTCCTAAACCCTAATACCTCAGAATGTGGCTGCATTTGGAGACAGGGCCTTTAAAGAGGTAATTAATTTATAACGGGGTTGTTAGGGTGAACCCTAATCCAATATGATTGGTATCCTTGTAGGAAGAGATTAGGACACAAACAACAGACAGAAGGTGACCACAGGAGGACACAGTGAGAAGCTGGCCATCTGCAAGCCAAGGAGAGAGACCTCAGGAGAAACCAAACCTGCCAGCACCTTGATCTTAGACTTCTAGCCCTCAGAACGGTGAGGAAATAAATCTCTGTTGTTCATGCCACCCAGTCTGTGGTGTTTTGTTATGGCCACTCTAGCAGACTAATACACATGGCACTGTCCCTGTGTGTCTGTATCTCTTCTTATAAGACCCACCCTTGGCTGGGCATGGTGGCTCATGCCTATAATCCCAACACTTTGGGAGGCTAAGGAGGGCAGATCTCTTGAGATGAGGAGTTTGAAACCAGCCTGGCCAACATGGTGAAACCTCATCTCTACTAAAAATACAAAAATTAGCCAGGCGTGATAGCATGTACCTGTAATCCCAGCTACTTGGGAGGCTGAAGCAGGAGAATTGCTTGAACCTGGGAGGCGGAGGTTGCAGTCAGCCAAGATCATGCTATTATACTCAGCCTGGGCAACAAAGCAAGACTCTATCAAAGAAAGAAAGAAAGAGAGAAAGAGAGAGAGAGAGAGAAAGAGAGAAAGGAAAGGAAACGAAAGGAAAGGAAAGAAAGAGGAAAGAGAGAGAGAGAGAGAAAGAGAGAAAGAAAGGAAAGAGAGAGAAAGAAAGAAAGAGAAAGAAGGGAGGGAGGGAAGGAAGGAAGGAAGGAAGGAAGGAAGGAAGGAAGGACGGACCCACCCTCCTCCAGTGTGACTTCACCTTAACCAATTGCCTCTGCAATAACCCTATTTCCAAGTAAGATCACATTCTGAGATTCTGGGAAAGACATGAATTTGGGGGAGGACACTCTTCAACCCAGGGCAGTTTTCTAAAAGAGCTCCCCTTAATCTACTTTTCACACTGACTATTTTTTATCGGTCTCAGTTTTTTCCCCCATCCCTATTCCCTTGGAGAGAGGTCAAGGGCCTATGTACACTATGATAGCTGCTTTGCAGAGAGCACATGGTTGGTAGGCACTGCTTGTGTCTCAGTGCAGGCTGGGAGCACCAGTCAAAAAAGCAAGAAGCTCTAGGTGCTCCACAATGACCCATGCCTTACACACCAGCTTGGGAGGGCCCCACCCAGCTTTCTCCAGGTCTGTCCACCAGCAAGCCAAGGGGGCAGCTGCAGGACTTTGTGATGTTTGCTGTCTCCACTTCTTATCCGTCACTGATTTAAATTTGTCCTGAGCTGTTTTCCAGGAAATGGAGTGAGAGATTGCACAAGTCCTTTGATCCCTCCCCATCTTCTCAAGGATGGCAGGGAAATGTCCCTGGTTCCTGTTTACTGGGGAGAATCAGAGCTTGGGTGGTCCTCGATCCTGGCAACATGTTGGGATCACCCTGAGGGATCTTGACTGAATTGGTCCAAATGCACCCTAGGCATTGGGATATTTAAAAGGTCCCTACGTAATTCTAATGTGCAGTTGTGGCTGTGAAGCAGCTGCTGAAGGTGTCTTCAGTGCTGAGTTGTCAAGTACTAAATGGAATTGTGATAAATTTCAATCATCCACTCCAACTCCCTCAAGAAAGAGACAAGGAAATTGGTGCCCAGAACACCCAAGATCACCTGAGATCACCAAGCAGAGAACCCTGGGCTGGCACTTCCATTGGCTACAGGCTTCTCCCAGAGTTTTCATTTCCTTTCTGCAAATTAAAGCATTTCATGGTGTTGGTCCATCCCACTGATCTGCCTTTTCATGATGTCTGCAGGCTTTTATTGACCTAGTATTTCCTGACCCAGGTACCTATTTCATCTACACTTGAAAATGTGCTGCAACCTCCTTATCATTTTGATGTCTAATCTAATTGGCCTCACATGGAGAAAAATTCTGTCCCACAACCACACAAACCAAGCCCCAGCCAGCCTTCAGCCTGTGCCATCTCTCATCACCAGGAGGCCCAGGAGAGAACATGCACAAGTTCTCAGGCAGTTCTCCCACTCCACAAACCTGACTGTGAAAAGCCTACATCCTCCCCAGGACATCCAGGGGCAATCTTCACAAGTTAAGGACTCCACTTGCTAACATTTACAGCCATAAGCTGTCTCATTTGCCCACCAGCCTTTCCACTTGTCTACTTTACCTTTGCAGACTGAACAGTTCGGTTTGCAACCATAAGGATTACAACCTGTTGCTTTATGTCCTTTATGATGGTTTCATCTTGGAAAGTGAGGCAATGGGAAGAATGATTAAATGGGTTGATGTTCAGTTCACTGAAGATGAGAGAGTTAAGGGCCAGTGTTTTTTTGTTGTTGTTTGTTTTGTTTTGTTTTGTTTTTAATTTAGAAATAAAAGATGCCTTTGTGTCCCTGCAAAATATCAGCTCAAGAAATATCTTTATAATAAGACAATTCCACAAAGTGTATTTTTTCTTATATCTATTATGGCTTCTTTATTTTTTGGGCCTTTTAGATTGTCCTCTTGTTGTCGTTGTTGCTTTTAAATCAGATTCTCTCTCCTTTCTCTTCACCCCCGACTCTGCCCAACCCTCTCTCTCCCCTCTGTCCAGGAAGCGCATGTATTCCTTGAAGGATAATGACTCTTAAAAGTTATGTTTTCCTATGAATGAATTTCATGCAATTTATTACCATGTCTTTAAGGGTGATTTTAAAAAGCTATGCTTTTGCTTTAGTGGCCAAAGGAGTTTCATGGAGATCTTTGGTTGCAAATCACTCACGTAAAGTAATAAAAGCACCATCTAAGTGTTCACCCGCTGGGGGTGCAACAGTCCTCCGTTTTAGAAGGCCTGGGGCACCCAGGGTGCTGGGACCTGCCTGTTGGGATAGAAGGAGTTAATTAAATTACTTTATATTTAGTGTTAATTTGGTCCTAGGCTTGTCAGGTAATAGACAACAAGCCTGGACTTGACTGGGAGCAGCAGCTTGGGCATGAGCAGCTTCTCCTGAGTATTTCTATTGTCAGATTAATTGAGTTGACATCTTGGTTGCAGTTAGTTACAAACGTGGTTCCAATATTATTTCAACAGGTGTCAATTTGGGGGCTGTGGTCAGAATCACATGACCTGTTACATGAAGATGGTAGGGCTCGGTTCAGGTCAGCCATTCAGGTGCTGATAGGCCCGTGTCTTGTCAAGCTTTAGGAAGGGAAAGGAGATTTGGAGATGTTTCTAAAGAACCATCACTTGCAAGAGAATTCAAGACTTAACTATGTTAAGATGCCAATTTGGCATGTACTTTCACTGGGTCCAGCTTGGTGTAGAAAGTATTTTGTTGATATAAGAGTATTGGGAAATTCTTCCTGTATTGGTAGTGACCGCTTTTGATTGTGGATTAAAATTTGCAACACTAATGCAAATCTGAATTTTTCAGAAAGTAGGTTGTGAGAAGTCCTAAACAGTGTGAAATTATATTTCCCAGAAATATTATAGCCCCAGTCCATACAGACATTTAGGACTGTAATTCCCGAGGTAAGGAAGGTGTTCAGATGGCCCAGGTGCAATGACTACATGGACTTGGACTCAATATTATTTCCCACCTTCACCCCCAAGCCCTGAAAAGCACTTTCACATCATTACTCAGATGAGAAAGACATTCAAGGCTTTTCCCTCCTTGTTTTAGGGAGCTCAACAGAAGGCACAGTCTAATGAAAGTACTTTATCAAGCCACTTCCTTGTGGACCTGGTACTCTGTCTACACTCTTTTGCCCACTAAAAGAGATCTTTAGTGGATCTTTAGCGGTTGCCAAGCCTCAGCCACTCCAGAGGGTCACTCAGTGCTCTGGAAGAACGTCTGCCATTTAAAGATATCACTGAAACAAACAATACAACCTCCTGATCAGTGAGAAAAGGAACAGGTAGTCCTCCGCCCTTTGGAAATTCAATGTGAACTTACTATTTTCACACACTGTTTGGTATGGTTTCCACATGTTAATTGTCCAACTAGAAAGCGCCTGAACAAAGATCCTTTTTCCTCCTGATCATCCAAAACTGGTGCCAGTTCTCTGAATATGTACAAACAAAAGCATGTTGCCTATTACTTGATAAGACTAGGACAGAATTAACATAAAATACAATGAGGTTAACGCTTGCTATATCACAAGTCAAGCAAATCTATGATGCCAGTGGTTGTATACCTTAGTAGAGAAAAATCTTGAATAATCAACCAGAGGTTCAGGAGACAGCTGGGTATTTGAGAGCCTATAAGTCACATAAGCAACCTCGGAGCCAAGTTGTATTCTCTGTTTGGCCTCAGAGCCAAAGTCTCGAGCACATGCAGCCAGACTGCCGGCAGAGAAGATGTGGAGCTGGCATTCTGGCTTAGGCCTGAGCAAGGTCGTGGAAGCCCCAGGTCCCTGACCATGGCCCGCACAGAGCCACGCTCCAGCCCTGGGTCTCAGCAGGCAGCCAGGTGAGGCTGTGGTGAGTAAATTACTGTCCGGCCCCCACTCCCGACGGATGTGTCAGCCATCAAATCCACCAACGAGCCAACAATTATGGTCGAACACCTGGCTTCGCTATAACGTTACATACCTGCCACAGGCACTTCGGACACATAAAATCACATGTTGGGTGGAGGATGGAAAACCAGCTGATATATCTATTCATCATAGCAAGATAGGGCGGAGTCAGGACACAGTCCCTAACATTTGGAAGAGCTAAACTCAGGCCCAGGTTTTCAAAAACAAAATGCCATTAAACACAAAAGACTGAAGGGTGATGGGGCCCCATTAGGATATGATTCACAAAACTTCATTTCTGATAATTACTTGGAGACTGAAATATAATGATCCCGTTTATTCCATCAGCAAGAGTTGTCACGGTCTTGCTACAAGAAGAATGAGCCTCCGCCCTTTGGAAATTCAACGTGAACTTACCATTTTCACATTCTGTTTGGTATAGTTTCCACATGTTAATTGTCCAATAAATAACTTCCTGAACAAAGATTCTTTCCCTCCCAAGCACTGAAGCTAGTGTCAGGTCTCTGACTATGTGCAAATCAAACAAGACAAATGCTTGTTGTCTATTACCTGATAAGCCTCAGATAAAATTAATATAAAAAATAACGAGGCTGTTCTACTCTTCCTGTCTCATAGATCAAATAACTCTATGATGGAAATAGGATCAGCGCAGAGTGCATTGGCAGAGAAAAATCTTGAAGTAATAATGTATGTCTTCCTACATGATATTAATGGCTAATGCCTTTGGAATTAACATTATCTCATATGTAACATGCATATTATTTATATATAATTAACACATTTATATTATAAACATGATATCCCTGTATATGCTGCATACGGAGATAATGAAATATTAACATTGTATTCTTAAATATTCTGAAGTCAGATCTTTATAACTAAATTTTTCTGGCTTTTTATTATTTACAAAATTTATTGTTTGGGTAAAATTTTAATTCTTTTTAATATTCCATTGTACACCATTGACTCCCTAGCCCATTTGGAATTAATAAGAAAACAAATGAGTGAGTGGGTGGGTGAATGAATGAACAATAGGCGCTTCCCACCATTGGTTTCTCTCCTTAGAGTGGCAAGTCTCAATCTTGAGGAGCCTTTTATAGCTGAGACCACACCCCACGTAGGCCTCCTTCCACCTCCGCTTTCTAAGTGGATCTGTAGACATTTTCCAAGAGCAGAATATGGCTTAAAGAAAGCACTATTTGAAAAGTATTTAATGATATTCCCTGAAGTTACTTGGCCAAATACGACTGAATCTTTATAACACAGAGAGAAAACAAAATTATTTACTCATTCAGTATTTATTAGTTTGGAAACGGGGACACAGCACCTAGCACACAAAGAGCTGCTGTTTGCTTTACCCCAGTACCTGCCTCGTGAGCCTTCAGAAGACTTGAGAAAGAGACTTACAGTTCCCGGGCTAATGTTGACTCTTTGTAGCACAATTCTTTACATTTTAAGGAGCAATTAATTCTGATAATTGATGTTAGTACAACATGGACCTTAAATTATTTATGAAAGAGTTTTCTGCCTCAAGACAGGCGTCTCTGAAAGTAACCTCGCCCGTTGCTGCCATGCCCTGGGGAATTCGAGGAATGAAGGAGACCAGAAGGCGGGTGAAGACAGGGACAGCACATGCTAGCCCACTGCCACCCAAGCCTTGTGCATCATCCAGAACTGGAAGTGCAGATGCTAGGCAGGCTGGAGATGGAGTTTCAGGCACCAGGCTGAGAGTGAGACCCTGGAGCCTGAAAGGGGGCTTCTGGCTGAGAGAGTCTACGGTCATGTGGTTCTGTGGCTTCCCATGCCAAGGGGATGTCCGCATGTGCCAAATACCGACTCCACTGGCCATCACAGCACTGCTCCTTGGGATTTTCAGTGATTTAGGATTTGCCTTCCAAAAGGCAAAACCACTAGTACAGGTAAGCTTTGAGCTGTTACACTTTGTTTATGAGGTAAAACCTTAGTCCCAGTTAATTGGACACGACTGAGGATTAAGAATGGCACACTGGGGAGGGGAGGGGAGACAGGCAGTGAAAGGGAAACTGATAGGGAAGGACAAGGGGCCTAGAATGGATTAAGCACCTACTATTTATTAGGCATTAGGCATTGTGCTAGTCCCTTTATATATTTGTTGTTTCTAAGTCCCCATAAGAACATTGAAAGATGGATGTAATTATCCCCATCTATAGATGAAGAAACTGAGGCTAAAGAGGTTGAGTAACTTGTTGTTGGTCACATTTCTAGGAAATGGCAGTGCTGGCATTTCCACACAGCATTGCCTGGCTCCATGTGCATGCCTGGCACCATGTGCACGCCTTCCATGGTGCCATGAGGACACTCCAAAGACAGAGGCGCCTCATGTTTCTGCCTGTGGTCTAGCCTCTCGCTTGGGGGAGCCAGGACTGGGATTGTGGGGACTGTTGACTGGCTCCGAGGGAGTGTCCAGAGACGGGCTGGGTGTTTCATTTCCTCCCTCAAGTCCCCATTCACCACTCCAAAGCAACCCCATGTAGGTTTAACATCAGGAAAAATAGCGTAAGTTTGCCGAGCAAGCACAAACTCCAAGCTCTAAACACGCCTTCTAACTAGACTGCCAACTCTCAGCCCCTCCTTAATGGAAAACTGGGAGCCTCCTTCAATTTACAAAGTTTTACGTTAATGTCTCTCAGACCAAATGCTCCCTGAGTGTAGGAATTGTGTCTGCTCAACTTTGGGCTGCATCTGGTTGACTACACATGCTATGTGACCTGTAATAACTTCTCAATAAATATCAGTGAAATGAATGAAGACAAATCTGTGCCTTCTTCAGTTTCCAACAGAAAAAGCCTGAATTATTACTTGGGGGCCTTCCGGGGTCCTCCCCTCAAGAGCTCCTTTCTCCAAAGACAGGAATGTCCTTGCATCTCTCGATAGCTTCTAGGGCATCTGTACATGCCTGAGCCAAGCAAGGCTTCTGACATCCTCAGGACACAGCGAACTGCCATCGCATGCCAAATGTAATGCTCCCCCAGCAAAGAAAGAAAGAGACAGAGAGAGAAGTATAGGCCCAAAGAGAGATAATGGCAAATGTATTTGTAAAAAAAAAAAAAAAACTGATTTGGTATGTTCTTGAAGCGTGGTGAGAGAGTGTCTTTCGTTTTCAAGAAAGGTCTGGGTAAAAGAACTCAGAGGATCCCCAAAGGCCTGGGACTGAAGGGGGGCTGTCCATAATTTATCGCTTATCTGACTAAGAGCTGTCTTGGACAGACTGAAGTCATTAGCCGGGCAGGCTTAGGCGGGAGGAACCTCTAAGGTGCCTGGCACAGCGAGCCCGGAAGGAGCAAGCACCAGCATGGTCAGATCCTAAATCTCTGAAATAAAATTACCAGGGCAGAAAAATTCAGCACATCCAGTCCCGTCCTTCCCTCCCACCTCCTTGGAGCAACATGTGCCCTTTTTTAAAAATGGCACTGATAAAAATCACATCCATTTACTGCAATGTCTCTTCCATAGTCGCAAAAGAAAGGCCTTTATCATCCCCTGAATTAGATCTGTGATTTTTTTGAATGACGTGTATAATAATTAGACTGTAAAGATGTGCAGTTAATCCATTTAAAGGTGTAAAGAAGTCCATTTAATGAACATTATAGTCACATTAGACTTGGAAACATCCAACTCTTTTGTTGAATAAAAAGAAGTTCAATGAGATTAACTTCTCTTAGTTGGTTTTAAAGAATAATCAAACATGTCTTCTTCTGATAGTGTTCTGCGCCTTCTCGCATGGATTCTGCATACCAATGTCTTGCAGCCCAGAAGGGTAAGAATAAGGCCGCTGGACCTCACATTGCAGTTAAATAATTACAAATTAAAGAGGATCACTCCTACTTTCTGTGCTCACTATAAAGTGATAAGAGGCTGAACTCCTTGAACTTGTAATTATATAACAGAAATGTTAATCTTCTGGTTGGTATTCTCTCCTGCTGCATTAAATGTATTCTTACGATTATCAAGTTTACCACTTGACACATAGATATCCCTACTGGGATTCCTATTACTTGATTCTATCAGATTTTGACCACAAATGGGGTAATGGAGTCTGTTTTGAAATCTCGCGCTCTTTCGTGTCTCTGTGTGAGGCTTCCCGTGAAGGCTGCTGAACTAAAACAAGTGCCCAGTGTAGATGGTATCTGCTCTGACTTAGAATGGGTTAGAACCCAGATGTCCTGGCTTGCTCCTGGTGCTACTTAAAACAACCAGAGTTTAAGGCAGATGTGGACAGATTGGGAATAATCCCGCATGACTTAAAACAACCAGAGTTTAAGGCAGACATGGACACATTTGGAGTCATCCCACATATGATGGAAAAGAAAATGCTAAATACAAGTTGCTAGACCGGCTGTACCTTGCCGCTGAGAATTCCCATTGTGTTCATGGAGTTTCCCAAGTCAGCCCTGAGAGATAGGAACGGTCAGATTCAATCCATTAGTCTCCATCTTCTCCCTCAGATCTCTGACTTTACTACCCTCATTTTAGCTGAGGAATATATATTTTAATTTTCCTTATGCATTTACTCCCTCTCCTGTCTATAGTTACAAAGAATTTAAGACCAAGCAAGCAAACAACTTACGGGAATAGATTTCCTTTTCCAAAAATAAGCAAGGGAAAGAAAGCTTCCATAGTAAGGAAGGGCGAGCCTAGGAAGAGCTGGCGTAAATGTGGAATTAGAGTGTTAGCCTGGGAAGAGAGTGTCAGCTCTGCATCCTGTCTCTTAGCTTTGTGCCTAATGCCTCCTGCTAACCGGTGACAGTGATGGATGACGATAGAGATTGTCTAAGCCAAACTGCTAACCAGTACTGTGTTAGATCTTTTTGTAGTTTAGGAAACAAAGCTGATAAGATCAAGAGGCAACATAATCCTGGCTAATGTAGTGTGATCTGTCTTGTATAGCATAATTGGGCATTAAGCAGACATCAAACCTTAAACCAGCCATGATATTTGTAGGAGCAGAAAGGAAAACTTACTTCAGCTAAAAAGAAGTTTGATTTTTAAAATAATAATAATGTGATGTGCCTTCCAGAGGGAGGAGGCTGGCCATGGCAGTGTCTAATCCTGGTCAACTTAGCCTGGAGACGCATTTCATGTTTTCACTTCTGTCTTGCTGTGGCTCATTAAAATCCTCAGAGATGAACGTCCAAGAAGGATGAAACTGGGAGAACTTGTTCCAAAATTTAACAATTAGATCACTGCCTTTTGAAACTCCCAAACATGAGCCCTCAAAAAGGACCAAGAGGACTAATGCCTTGGGCCTTCAAATGCCCTCGGAAAGGAGGTGGAGGAACATTATGTTTTGTTTTTGTAGTTATCACTCTTCTTTTTCCTGAGGTTATTTTAGTTATGCGTTTATAGCACATAGACCTTTACTAGGTAAGACCAGCAAGCAATGTGTTCATGGTATGCAAGTGAGCTAAAAGGGCAAAAGCGGAGGAAACCTTCCCTGCGATTCTGGAACTGATGTCTGAGTGCAAAAGACAACGTGTTCTTTCTGATATCTGTCTGGGTTTCTTTGTGTAGAAACTGATTTAGAGGTCAGGGCAGTTCTGGGATATTCATCCTGGGTAAAGTTTGCTAATATCACCAAGTTCACAGCTATTCAGTAACTGCTTTTAATCAACTTGAAATTTAAAATTACAGGTCAGTAAGGAATATCTGTAAGATCCTTTAAAAAATGCATACGCAGTAGAATCTATTCATATGCAGAAAATGTGTCAAATGGTTTTATCTCAGACAGCTACTAAGCAACAAGTCTTTTCCCCTCGTCACTGAAAGGATCATTTAAATGTGAATACATTTTTGGGTTACGTTATTAAATTTTATTCAGATTGCACAAATAATTACAATACATGGTTCAGATTGGAAATTGCTCTAGATATTCCTCTATGGGATAAAAAACTTATGAAAATTAAACAAATGCAGAAGAAAGTAAAAATAGTTTGTCAATATGCTGTCCCTAACTTGCCCAGAGATAATTATCATTGCCTATAAATACATGTTTGAGGTTTGCTTGAATACGTTTTTGTAAAAAAGAGAAAAGTTATTATCTTGAAAGGAACTAAGTAGCGCCTAGAAATCACTATCATGGTCTGGAGTGGACTAATCACTTTATCCTCATCCCTGAACACATTTATCCACCTCCTAATTCTTCACCTAATTAGAGGGAAATGCAGAGCTGTCCTGGTCAGGGAGGTAGGGATTAAGGTTAAGAAAACACTTGTATTTGGAACCCCCCACCTCCCCTGGTCAGTGTGAAAGATTCTCAAAGAATCTCCCAGCCTAGCTAATCCATGACCCTCAGCGGGGAGGAAGTGTTAACAATTTAGTTTAAAACTCACACTCTCAGACAAATGCATCAAAAACGGCTTTTCTCCTTTGATTTGTAGGTATTAGTTGTTTTTCCAGGCCCCATTAAGGACTCTTCATCCTGTACTGCAAGGGGCATTAAGCCCTAGCAAGTTAAAGTTGTTCCCAGCTCTGTGTTATTCAAAGGCAATTTACACTAATTATTTGAGTCCACAGCGTTACCCATATTAGCGGAATGAACCGTCTCAGCAGGTAAAAGTACTTTTGAAATGTTAATTTATTACTAAGGTATAAAAATGTCCTTAAATTAAAATACAGTTTAAAAATTAACAGAAATCTTAAAGGATGGGACTAAGACATTCTGTACTCCTTTTTTATTTGTGCCAGTGCTTTCATAATTACAGTCAAATAGCCCTGTATTCTCCATTCTCTGGCACTGTGGTTAATAAAAAGATCTCGCCTAGTTTGGTGCACTTTTCTGTCCAGCTTGCCAGTGGAACATCCAGCTGCATTCAGGAGCTGTGTGGTTTTATGCCCCTCAAAATCCGCTCATAGCTGCTGGTTGCAGTTTCTCAGCCACTGACATTTTCAAAAGCCTCTTTATGTACTGTTGCTTGTTCCAGAATAGCTCTCTGGTCTAGAAGAAGCAAGGTAGCATCAACAATTTCCCCAGCAGCATTTGTGAGTCCATCCAGCAACATGTTCATCCTGGGGGCTCTTGGGGAACCCCTGGCACACAAAGTTTTATTATGAAGTCAGAGGCTGTGTCCTGTCTTCTAGGCTCAGCCTCTGTCCCCTTTTCAAGAAAGTGGGTGGAGGAAGGGTGAGGGAAGGAGGTAATAAGTTAGACTCTGCTATATTGGGAGAGAACCTACTGCTCAGAAAAGAGCCACCAGCCAGGCGCTGGCCATTACAGGAAGTGCCAACAGCGACCCCTCCTGGTGACCCAAACAAGTCTCAGGGTGTAAACCCTACAGCTAGTCATCAATGAAGGCTAGGTTTGTTAACTTCATTCTTTCGTTCATTCTACAGACATTTATACACAAATGTAAAAGAACAAGCTTTATCCTTCAGCTGCTCCAAAAATAAAAGGGTGACAAACTTGTAAAGCAATAACAGAGTTATGAGGAGAGAGTAATAGGGCTGACAGAGAGATCCATGTTGTCCAGCAAGTACAGTAAACTGTTTACAAAAGTAAAAAAAGGTTTACTAAGCAGAGGGAAAGAGATCCAAAGTTGAAAATGGCAGGTGAAAAGACCCCAGGGCACACAACAGCAGAGCACATTCAGAGAGCTGGGGGCCGTTTGGAATATCCAGACTGTCCAGGAATACAGGAAAATGAGTGGGAAGGAGCTGGAGCAGCTCTGGGAGGGTGCGCAAGGGCTCTACTCAGTTGCCCTGGAAAACACTGTGCATCTTCCCATAGACTAGAGGTTGTCAAACTGTTTCGATCATGTATCCCCATCCCTAAATTATTTGATCATCCCTGGTATATGAATAGTCATGATTAAATTGTATACACGTATTGATTTCAAGCTATATATATTAAGTACTAGTCATGCTTCTTTTAATTTCTTACCTTTTCTGACCGTTTTGACCAAAATATATTCAGAAAAGTTCTAGTATCTTCTTCTCATCCCAGTGGATTGTTGACAGTGCAAACACCCCAAAGTTGATGGGCCCATGGAAGCCCAAGTTCTGCCCCAGAGATTCTTCCTGTCCATCTCAGTAAGGCATCTATCTGTGTTTGCACTCCCGCATGCAAGCAAAAGCTTGACCACGTTCTAAGAGTTCAGACCTAATTAGGTCAGAAACAAGTGAAATGCAATTTCAGCAAGAGCCAAAGCAGTCCCAACTAGTGGGTCAGCAGACATACCCTCCACGGCCTCTGTCCACAGGGGAAACTGGTCCTGCATCTTCTAACATCTTCTCCCTCCTCTCTTGAAGTGAATGCATTCATGACCCGAAAGTCAACACCCCTGAGAGTACATACAATAGCTTCTAGAGCCTAGAACACAGCCATAAATAAAATACCAATACCTATAGGTCACATTAATATGTATATAGGTCAATTAATATAAAATGAAAAGAACAATAAGAACATACATGTCGCAATGGAGCGAGAAGCTAATTTGTACTTGCCAATTGTCTACTAAATTCACTTTTCCATAAGTTCTTTGTGAATTTTCCCAACACACACGCACACTCTTAACTTTACTACCCAAGGTCTACTGACAATTCTAGAGTGATCAGGAACCCATATTGGATTTCCACAAGATACAGGATAGATCCACTCCTGCTAGAAGCCATGAATTAGAGTGACACTTCTCTTTGCAAAGTTTGCCCTAGGACTAGAATCTATACTTAGGTCATTGGCAGCAGTGCATTCTTTGAGATTTTAGAAATGGCTAAGAGAGTCAGGATGCCTTATGCTGCCACAACCCACCCACCCACCCATCCATCCACCCACCCATCTATCCACTCATCCATCCATCCAACAAATAGTTACTGTTACCGAATGAATGCCTCCTGTGTGTCAGGCTTCATACACAGAATTTATAGTCACAATTGGATGGGACACATTTTCACTTGGTATTAAAATGTTACTTGCATGACAGTAGCAGGAGATGGAATCTAAAGTGATTGCAAAAATTAAGTGTACTTCAGATAGAAACCTAATCCTTGATCGGTGCTCTTTCTACAGCAGGTGTTCAAATGTCTTTTTGAATCAAATTGTCATATTATGTTCATTTCTACTTGGATAATATGGTAAAAATCTTACTTATTTGGAAATGATTCTAACCCAGATGCTATTTGAGCTAGCTCCCTCTTTTTTTAAAGAAGTGCTTTTTATTTTATAGATCATGTAAATGAATCGTGTATAAATTAGGAGATGTTGAAAATACTCAGAGAACAAATTGCTCCCAATAGTTTCATAAAATACCTTTGCCTACAAATAATGGATATGAAATCACAAACCAATTGATTTAATCATGTATCCTAAAGACCTCTGGAGTCACAGCTCAGCTTTAATTATAGAACATCCATGTAAGTAACAATAGTACATTCCCATAAAAAATTTCTATGGTTCAAAGTATTCGCTAGTTAATCTGGCTGCCCCTTCACCACTACCACCATTTAGTTTGCATTAATGAGGATAGATTCACTAATGAAAGCCAAGAATTTTCTTCATTCTGATGAGACAATACAGTCATGGGGAGTAGCTCTATAAAATAATTTCCATGGCATATGCTGAGAAGCTGGAAGTGCTAAAAGTGGTGGTGCCTGGCTCAAGGCTTGTGATCAGAAGGGGGTGAAATTAAGTTAGAACTGAGAATGTTTTACTTTATACAGCATAAAGAAGCAGCCCTCTTTTTTCATATTGAAAGAAGTATTGAAAAATGTACCATGAAATTAAAGCCCTGAAAATCTCTAAGGAATCTGTCATTATCTTTGAACCAATGCAGAAGTCAAAACTTTGCATATGCAGGAATCAAAACACATGTACACAAAATATAATGTTTGGTGATAAATATTGTATAGATAGTATGCATCTTGTATGTGCAATGCATATGTGTACACCTTTAAAATGACGGCTTTAACTGGTAACCACATAAATTTCCTAAGAAATTGTATAAAATCAGTTTACTTGCTGCTGTAAATGTCTTCAAACTTCACTCAGAGAGAGAACCAGCACAGCTCAGTCAAAAGAGCACTAGTCTTGGAGTCCAGAGGCCCAGACCCAGACATGGCTACTCAGGCAAATGCCCAGACCCAGACCACTAACCACTTAGGCGAATGCGGGCAATTTGTTTAACCCAGTCAGGCTTCAGTGAGGAAAATAAAGGTTCAATTGGCTTGACTCTCAAGGGTTGTGACAGCTCTGAAATTGTCAATCTCTATGTAGGAAGCATTTGATGTAGCCATCAGGGGAAAGCTATGTGTGAAAGCAAGTGATTCCAAAAATAGACATATGAAGGATTGTTTTAAAAATTTGAAGTGAAGAGTGGAAAACATAGTTTTCTTTAAAGAGTGCACAGCCATATGCACACACACACACACACTGCATGCAAGCCTATGCGGAGTACATTTTATAAGACCCAGCAGTTGTATCTTTTCCCCAGTTGAAAAAAATGTGGCTTTGCAGGCACGCAGATTACATTGCATTTGTGCATTCTGCATAAGACTGCTGGCTCCAGACAGCCTTAATTCTAATTAATACAAGTTCAGCTGCATCAGTGGGTGGAGGAAGAAAGACTAGAAATGAAGGAAGAAAATGAGATGTTAGCACAAATGCCTATCACATTGTGAATATCTATTCATCTGCATAATATTGATGATACCAAATATGCAAACAGATGTTCCTCTCATTAAATTGTATATGCAAATACTACTGGTAGGAGTGGTAATGTTGTCTGGGGGTTGAGAGATCACTGAGGGTAATTAAAGGTTAATCCAGTTTTCAGTTCACAGGCTATATGACAAGAGTGGTTGTAAAGAAAAATTGTCATTTAACCTTAATTCATTATCAATGGCATATGGATATTCTACTAAAATAACAAAAACATATATGTGCTGATCAATCCCCCAGCCCCTACAGTAGTTGATCACTAGCAACCATCAACAAAGACTTATTGTAAGTTGAACGAAGTTGAGTGTTGCTATGCAAAGCATTGATAAGAAAAATTACATTTCCTCAAAAAGTGTGTAGAACCCATCTAGAGTCATAATCTCTAAATTCAAATAGAAAAAAATCTGAAGTACCTACATCACTACTCCCCATATGTAATTAAAAGCATTGTTTTAGATGGTGAGATATTGGAGGCTGCAATGACTTGACCTAGATTGCTCTGTTTTTCTTATTGGGTGAATTGAAAATAGTAAATTGTTTGGAATATTTTTTGATGACAAAGTTTAACTCACCAGCTGGGGTATTTCCACTTGCCATTTTCCTGGGGTGGGGCAGGGGGTGGAACTAAGCAATTGAGGTCATAAATGTTCGGAATTAGCAGGTCTGTAAGAAGAAATGCAAAGTCAGTATAAACTATGTATTTGTAGAAAGAGTTGGGAAATAGCAGAAGGAGAAAAGGTTTTCCTGCATCTGTGGAATAATAAAAGGGGATTTATTTCCTGATCAATAGTTACAAAGAGCTTACCTTTGGTTTAGTGGGAATTGGGGTTCTGAAAGGGTAATCTCCTCTCCCCTTTACTTCTTTAGTCCTTGATTCTACAACAAATGCACAGTTATTCACTCAGCATAAAGACCCACGCAAAGCTAGTGAGCAGAATACCTGAAGTCTCCATGCTCCTGTAAATGTAAAGCATGCCTTCTGCTCCGACCATTCAGAGATGCTGAACAGAGTGAAATCAAAAGTCTCATGGGCAAACTGGTCCCTAACATTTAATCCTCATTACACATTGAGTTATTTTTTTTTTTTTACTTTTAGCTAAACCCAAATTTAATTTTAGTTCTCATGCCACCAGAAAAGCCGAAGCTCCTTTCAAAGTTGCAATTCTACATTACATTTAATCAAATCTTGGAAATAAACCTAAAGCTCTATTTTCGCTCCTACTGTCTCATAGGAAACAATGCTGGTTTAAGATGCTAAAAAAAATTGCCTTGGGAAAGAATGTATTTTTCAAGAAAATGGACTATGTTTAACTCACCCAAAACACCTTTTCATAGAATTTTTACAATATTGACTTATGAGAAACCCCCAAATAGAAGATAGTCACTATAGTTCCAAAGGGAATAGGGAGATGGCTTACAACCCAGGGTGGTGGGTTTTGTCTGCACAATACCAACCCATTTAACTTGGTTTTTTTTCTTTACTGATTTTTTTTCTTCTCATTTTTTTACATCTCTACCAAACTGCTATTTGATTTCCAGCCAGGAAGTGGGTCTACTAAGTTTGAGAGGAAGACAGCCCATCCACCCCCACTGCTAGTAACCGAAGGGACCTGATGAATCCTCTTACTTACTATTTGACTATTTCTTAGCAGGAAGAGAAGGAGCAGGGTATTTCCCAGGTCTACGCTTAAAGTGAGAGGGTGAGGAATACTTAAGGCGCTGCCTGAGTTATTAGTACATAATATGTGCATTTTCCCCTGGGTAGATATTAAAAGATCTGATCACCTGCCCTCTCCTAGCTAATTCCGGGTAACATTTGGAGATCTCCAGCGCTACTCTCAGGAGGCTCTTTTGAAATAACATGGCCCTGTGCTTCTCTATTTGTTAAGTAATTGAGAGGTAATAGTGATTATTCCACATTAAGAAGAAGTCAAATTCCCCTGGCAGCAAGCAGCCCCCATTAGCGGTGTGCTGCTCACACTAGCAGATAGGTGGTGTTGAGGCTGAATTTGGGGAGCTAGACTTTAGTTAGAAAACTTCAGACAGGATCCACTCATTTTACGAAAGGCAACAGAAACACATGTCCCACAGAGTAGAAGCCCTTGATTTTGAGTGATTCCTGGCTCCTTTCCCCACTGTCCTAAAATACAAGGGCTGTTTGTGGTTGATTTAGGCCATGTCAGTGACCTGAACCTCCTTATGACTCATTCTTGCTGGCCATCTCGGGTAAGCTTTGGTCCTGGCTTGCTAAGGTCTGATGAATCTGATACATCTGGGGCTCACCTGACTGCACAAGATCATGAAGATAAGCAAGAAAGCTCGAACGACCCAAAGGAGAGGTCCAGCCGAGACATCTCAGGCAAAGTGCCCCGGGAGACTGTGTGAGGAGTGGCCACTCTGACTTCAGGAAAACCACTCGACTGCACTGAGCTTCAACATCTTCAGCTGCAAGGCAGGAAAATAATAGTACTGTCCTCATATGACAGTTGAGATGATTCGATGTTTTAAATACATATTTAAAGTATTTTAAGAAAATGTTTTAATTGAACTGCTAAGCATCCAATATTAAGGAAGCTAAAATGATAGTGATAATTAAGATTAGTAACATCAGCTTGAAACAGGTATGCTAGGGCCCTGTGAACAGTTTCACTTAGAGGGTGTCTCTGGATGTTCCCAGTGTGGCAGCTGCATTATCCCTGCACAATGGGGTTGGGTTTCCATCCATTGAAAGACAGCAGCTGGGCACCTCATCAGATTTGAAGGGCAGCCCTAACACATCTCTTTTAACAACATCCTATGGTCCTTATAATGGTCTCCTTGGAGTCCCTGAGTTGCATGAAGAGATTGTCCTTAGCAGCTAAGTTCGATCTCTAAGAGGCAACATGATAGCTCACTTTCAAGCCAGTATTGAGGTGGGCCCCAGGCAGTTTATATTAGAAATTCAAAAAGTGTGCGTATGCCCACAACCAAACCAAGTGCCATCTGCAAAACTGGTGTTCTCTAGGGTAATGTGGGGACTCTGGTGTTTCAAAGCTTATGTGCAAATGCCCCTTACCACCTCTGAGTTGGCACACCACTTCACATCTCTAAGCTTCTAAGTGTCCTCATCTGTAAAATGGCAAAGGATTGACATATGGACCACACAGCAATGCAGGGTAAACACTTTGCCAAGTGTCCAGTAGCATTAGAAATAGAGGGATTTGTAGTGTTGCATTCACCATGGCATCCTGGTGTCCGGCATCAATAATTGGAACACTGTGTCCACAGTGACACCACTATTCTTAAGCCTAATGGTTTGCTAATTTAACTCATTAGGGGCTTTAAGCACTTGAAAGGGTGTTTAAAAACACAAACCAACAATTAGTCTTTGGGGACCAAAGAATAAATGCAAGCATAATGTATCACTTTTCCTGACTCAACAAGCACCATTTTGATGTGCTAATGGACCCTAGTGAAGGCAGTAATTTTCATTTAACAAAGCAAGCCACCAATCCAAATGCAAACTCCTCTACCCAGCTACAATCTCTGCTTCCCGTGAGTCAGCCAGGAATCAACATAACATAGAAACAGGGTAATATATGTAATATAAAATGCACTGTAAAGAAATCTGTGTCATGTAAAATGAAGTTAAAACCACTGATCCAGGCCAGGCGCAGTGGTTCACGCCTATAATCCCAGCACTCTGGGACACCGAGGTGGGTGGATTGCTTGAGTCCAGGAGTTCGAGACCAGCCCGGCCAACATGGTGAAACGCCATCTCTACTGAAAATATAATTATTAGCCAAGCGTAGCAGCACGCACTTGTAATCCCAGCTACTGGGGAGACTGAGGCATGAGAATCGCTTGAGCCCAGGAGGCAGAGGTTGCAGTGAGCTAAGATAGTGCCACTGCACTCCAACCTGGCTGGGTGACAGGGTGAGACTCTGTCTCAAGAAAAAAAGAGCATTTCTAACAACCACGACTGATCTTACCTTCTCTGCTCCTGAAGGTTCTCATCTACAAAACAGGCACAATGTCACTTGCTACTCACCTCACAGGATGGCGAGGAATATGGTTTAATGTGGGCATAAAGGATAAAGCACCATTCAAAATTCAAAATCCTTGTATTCTGATACATTAACCTTTCGAGTAAGTGATACAGAAATTTATCCTGCCTCTTTGAATTCAAGGAAAATAATGTGATCTCGAAGAGAAGAGGGAATCAGAGAAATATATGTATGAAGTGGGTCTGCTTTGCACAATTTTTGAAAGTTGTGACAAAATATACAATTTACCATTTTAACCATTTTAAAGTATTCTATTCAACAGCATTTAAGACATTCACAGTGTTGTGCAACCGTCACCTCTATCTCATTTCAGAAATGTTCCTCACCCCCCAGAAGGAAACCCTGTACGCATCAAGCAGTCATTCCTCATTCTCCTCTCCCCCAGCCCCTGGAGACCTTTCATCTGCTTTCTGTCTCTATAGATTTGCCTGTACTGGACATTTCATATGACTGGAAGCATATAATATGTGGTCTTTTGTGTTTGACTTGTTTTACTTAGTCTAATGTTTTCAAGGTTCGCCATGTTGTAGCATGTACACTTTACACAATTTTAAGCCTAATATTCTTTAAGCCATATATTCAAACTAAACAGCTTACAAAAATGATAATCTAGCATTTATTCAGCACTTACTATGTGCCAGGCACTGAGTACTTTATATATGTGATCTCACATAATCCTTGCCAGATAAGTAGTCTTATTATCTCCATTTTACAGATGAGAATGCTAAAATTCAGAAATGTTAAGTGACTTGTCCAAGATCACAAGGCAATTAAGTGGCTAAGAATCAAATCTGGTTTTCCAGAATCCAGAGCTCTTGCTGTTAATCATCACATTTGGTATTCACACAGCCCAAGAGGACCAGGCCACAAAACACTGGAGTGTGGCCAGGTAGCAATTCTGGAGACCCCAGGGGGCTCTGAGAAGGTTTACAGGGGAGGGCATCACACAGAAACCTGGATCACCTCAAATCTTGCAAGTTGTATTCTGGCTGTCAGAGGCAACCAACTGGGGCCTGACTGGGGCAGAAATGCCCCAGGCATGGATGCCAGGACTGCCAGGCGGTGCCCCACATTCCCACACATCACTGTCCTTTCACTGAACACGACAAGATAGAGTGCAACCACTGGACAACGTAAATGCTCTGGTCCCATTTCCGGTCGTCCTCTGATGTCCAGGCTTGGCTGAGCATATAACAACTTGGGCCTGGAAAAGTGTCGTGTCTTTGGCTAAGTACCCCGTCAGCTTCCTCTTGCATGTTGCTCAAACACAGACACTAAAAAAACGGAAGACTAGGGCATTACACCCCGCGATGTGACATAAAGAAATGTATAAAGCCTTAAGAGAATTTTAGCGGCTGCAAGTGGGGACTCAGCCAGTGTTCAACAGGACTGTTGGGTACAAAAGAAGGAACTGATGTTTTGATCCATGAGAAATTGATACTAAATCTTCAGTGTTAAGTGAAGATCTGCAAACATCTTCCTTTTCCTCTGCTGGTGCTGGATTCATAGGATAGATACCCCTCATTTTCAGCCATAGTCTTGTTATTCTTTATTCCACCTGACTGTAATGAATTTAAATGATATTGACAGAAACACGGTACAGATTGAGTATCCCTTCACTGAAATGCCTGGGACCAGAAGTGTTTCAGATTTTAGACTGTTTTTGAATTTTATAACATTTGCATATACCTAGTGAGATATCTTGAGAATGGGACCCAAGTCTAAACACGAAATTCATTTATGTTTCATATACATCTTATACACATAGCCCAAAGGTAATCTTATAAAATATATTAAATAATTTTGTATATGAAACAAAGTTTTGACCATGACCTGTCATATGAGGTCAGATATGGAATTTTCCCCTTGTGTCAGGGCTCAGAAACTTTTGAAGTTTGGAGCATTTCGGATTTTGGATTTTTGAATCTGAGATGCTCAATCTGTATTACGTGTAAAGAGCATGGAATGAAAGAAAAGGGACCACTGCGTGAATTCTGCCTTCTCTACTAAGGAAATGTAGAGAGACCTTGGGTATATCACTTGCCTTTTTGCAGATTTCCCACCCAAAAAACAGGCTTGACGAAGGGATTAGTGACTACTGCTCACAGTGCCTGTCTTCCAAGATTGTAGCAGCCAAGCTTCTCTCGAGAACATTTTGTTCAAGCACCTCATTGCATGCACTTGTTGATTTGCTGGTAGGGTGGCTGTGTGGAAGGCTGGAAGGGTATGACAGTCCTGCATTCATTCACTCTGTGCCCTCAGCACATTCATTTCTTAACTTCCTGGAGACTGGATTTGCGCATCCGTGAAACAGGAATCACGATTCCTCCCACCCAGCACTGTTGGGAAGATTGAGCACCTTAACTCAGTACACAGTGCCTGATGTGCAGAAGGCCCAAGCGATGTCAGTTCCTCTCCCTTCCCCCTGAGGGTTCCAAGACAAAAAGCACATCTTGTGATTTGATGCAGTCTGGCCCAAGTATCATGATTTAAAGAACTGGCGCAAAAACAAAGCAAATTATATGCCATGGGCACCAGTTTCTGAACCGGTAGCAGGAAGGTTGGGGAGGGGGCAGTTGGCACAACGTGAAGTGGGAAGAAAGGCACAAAGATGTTCCAGTTTCAATGACATTGCCCTAAGTAAGCTGCCTTCCTTAAGTGGGGAAAAAAGACCTCAGTGGCTAGCATGTTTAGCTCACCTGATTATGGCTTACTCCCAGGGTTTATTTCTAAAAGCATAATTGATTGAAGGGCATTGATTTATGAGAAACTAATGTCCTAATTCTGTGAGCATTAAGCAAAAATGAGGTATTTAACTTTAAAGCATTACCTGTAATTATCTTCCATTCCGTATATTGATCTTTGAGTTGCAAGGTCCAACTTTCATTCTCATTTCCATGAAATCTGCAGGAAGTCAGGAGAACCGGTGGAAAGAGGTTGAGATTTGGATTGAAACCGTCTGTGTTTGAATTCGGGCTCCAGCATTTACTCTCCGTGTGACTTGAGTAAACCACTTAAGTGCCATAGTGGTTTACTCTGAGCCATACTTTATTCATCTGTGAAATGGGGGCAATAATAATACCACTCAGGGTTATTTTAGGTCTCAAATGAGGGAAAAGATGCCCACATTCTGTCTTTAAAGCAGCATTCACCCTGAGGAGTCCCTGAACCCATTTCTCACTTTGGGGCCCAGCAGCCAGGGCAGCTAGGGGTGGTGGGTAGGAGAGGGTAGTGGGGGGCATGGCAAAAAGCAGAACTTGGTGCAGTCATTTTTCAATTGTCCAAAAATATATTCTTTCCAGAACTGTTCCCTGGCACTGTGTGTGTGTGTGTGTGTGTGTGTATGTGTGTGTCTGTGTGTGTGTGTGTTCTAAAGTGGATGAAATTTGTCAACAAAATCTTTACTAAAAATGGAACTTCTGCACATCTAATTGCAGAATTTTGCTAAATAAAACCGAAGACATCTTGCCTGTCTCCAGGCATATCCGAGGGGATTAATTTGTCACTCTTCAAAAACAATTCTTTGGAGGAATACCCTCTTTGATTCTCTATTCTCACATTAATTAGTAGTAGAAGGAACACTGCACACACTTGGTGGAGGAGGAACTAAGAGAAACACATTTGCCACCCCTCTCAAAGGGGAGAAACAACAAGGGGAGAGCACTGGGGTACGAAGTTCAGCACCATCTGGAGGGGAGGGGAGTACAGCAATGGCCGAAGTCACCGGTACTCGTCACTGGCTGCACAACGCCAGCCAGCCATCGTTATTTGCTAGAGAAGCTTTGTAGGCTGTGTTTAGTAAAAAATATTTTTTAAGCCTAAGTTCCAAGGGCAAATGCTTTTGAGAATAAAATGAAGACATAGTTGATTTATTTATTTTTAGTGACTATGGGGGAAGTTGATATTGGAACCAAACTCCAAATCAGAATTTGAGATTATTGTTGAGGTCAAACATTGAATACTACTTGTACTTTTGATAATTGTCTGATTGATTTTTTTCTGATCCAAGTATTTATCCAAAGACATTTTTGATTCAGATTTGTGTTTACTGTGATGAGTTTGTAATAGAAAATTTTTTGGAAAATTAGAGGAGTTACCCTTGTCATTTTGTGTTGGTCAAATACAAATTATTTTCTTTTAAACATTTCCTTTTTTTCCTTCTCTCTCTTTTTTTTTTTTTTTTTTTTTTTTTTTTTTTTTGAGACAGGGCTTTGCTCTGCCACCTAGCCTGAAGTGGCAAAATCATAGCTCACTGCAGCCTCGAACTCCTGAGCTGGGACTACAGGCATGGGCCACCATGCCAGCTAATTTTTTAATTTTTGTAGAGATGGGGGTCTTGCTATGTTGCCCAGGCTGGTCTGGAACTCCTGGCCTCAAGTGATCCTCCCTTCTCAGCCTCCCAAAGTGCTGGGATCTTATTTCTCTTTAAAAATAACCCAAGTAACACCCAATTAATAGGATGTGTTTTGCTGGTTGGAGAAAGTGTTTCTGTCACTAAATTGGGCATAGGCCACCTTTGCAAGGCAGTCCCTCCTTTACTGTCCAAGTGAGCAGAGACACAGAAGGCTGGGTGTAGACCCAACAGCCTGGTGTCCCCCACCTCCTCTGGGGCCCCCTCCACGCAGTTCCAAAAGCCGTCTCCATGGCCCGCTTGTTTAAGGTAATTACAACATGTACTTCCTCCCTGCTGCTTCTGCTGAGGCAGAAAATACTTCATCATTTACTTCAGTCATGAGAATAAAGCCAAAAAATCTGGAACATAAACACCATTTTTTCTTTGCATTCAAAGGCCAAGCTCAGGGTGAGTTTGTGAATAATAAACCCAAGTTGGCAATCAAGCTAATAAGTATGAAGTTGCTGGGGAGAGAAGTCCTCCGCCAGCTGGGAGCTAAGGGTGTACCCAGGGCTTTTTGTTCCCCTGTTGGTAAATAACAGCCCTTTATTTACACACAGTTGTTTCGGCTTCAAAAGATATTCAAAGCCCAGCTAGTTTCTGCAGTTGCTTTACATGGAAAGGAATATATATGTGAATTTTTAAAGAGATTGAGCCCCAATTAAATCTATGCTGCCCGGAGAGAGTTGCAGGCGAGTCAGCCTGAGATCCAAGGGGGAAAAGAGGCGCATGTGATTAGCAGGCAAGCCAGGGTTGTAAACATAGGCGCTTTCTTACTGAAATGGGAATTGCCCGCAAGAAAGTATTCATCTGCAGCCTCGAGCTTAGAGAAATTCCAGGGCCAGGCGCCTTTTGGTTTAAGAACAGAACTTTGAACTCTCCATTTCAAAAACTGAATTTCTCCTCCCCCTGGTTAGGAAAAGCATCCGATGCCGAGCGTCTCCATTCAAGCTCTCCAAACTTTCAGCATTTTTTCATTTGAAGCTTGTAGCCATACAAACCTCTGGTAATGAGTTCCCTGCCCGAGACAAGTTCTGCATCCAGTTTGTGCGCCGGCCCAGTGAAACAGTTTACAAGTCTGAGAGTCCGAGGGGGCGGAATCCAAAGGAAATCTCCAGAAAGGAATGAAGAGCTATCATGGAAATCTTTATTTATGTGAAGAGAAAGAGCTAAAACATTACCTCAGAATGCAAGATTACAACATCAGTCGGATAGAAAGTAAATCTATTCTAGTGGTGAGACATCAGAAACCCATAATCCTTTCTCAAAGCCCTTTTGTTATTTTAATGTCGGACAAATTATGCTTTTTTTTTTTTTTTTAAAGAAGAAAAACACTTAGATTTGAGAGGTTTCCTTTGCTCCCGAAAAAGTAATTTCACTACCTAAAAGTTTTAATTTTCTGTAACCCGGTCTTTACTGTGCTGGCCGAGCAGACGTACAAGACCATGGTAATTTTCAGCTTCAATAGAATTGGGCACAAAGTGACCACCAGGATTGGCCTCAAGTTGCTATGGCAACAGTATTTCTAAAAGGTGCTGAAGTTATGTGGGGCATTTTTGTTTGCTAATTTTAAATTTTGCCTTTATAGTTTTTTAAAACAGATACATATGGATGAGTAAATTGCAATACTAACTCTTTTCTTCCTCTTTATGTCACTCATGTCATAGGGATTCTGACTATCTTGTAAATGACTTTGTAAAGAATTCACTAAGAAATAGAAAAAGAGTCAAAGAAAATTGGACAAATGACAAAAAAAATAAAAACCAAATTCAACCTGTTTTTTCTAGAAGCTTTTCAGTGGGAAATTCTCTCAAGAGATCCTTGAGAAGGGGCCAGGCCTGGAAGAAATGGGGCTTCCATGTGCCAGACCCTGGCTTGGTGCAGAGGTGTAAAGATGAGAGAGTTCATGTCATGCTCAGGCCACGGGCTCTGTCAGGCAAAAAAAAAAAACAAAAAAACAAAAAAAAATCCTCGCCCTCATGGAGCAAAAATGTGAGGGAGTCACACAAAAGCCACAGTAAATGATTAGATAGATAGATAGATAGATAGATAGATAGATGACAGATAGATAGATGACAGATAGATGATAGATAATAGATGATAGATAGATACATACATACATACATACATACATACATACATACATACATGGGTGGATGAATGGATAGATGGATGGATAAATGGATGGATGGAAGATAGATAGATACATGGGTGGATGAATGGATGGGTGGATGAATGGATAGATGGATAAATAATGGATGGGTAGATAGATAGATACATGGGTGGATGAATGGATAGATGGATGAATGGATAGATGGATAAATAATAGATGGATGGGTAGATAGATAGATACATGGGTGGATGAATGGATAGATGGATGGATAAATAATAGATGGATGGGTAGATAGATAGATAGAAACATGGATGGATGAAAGCATAGATAGATGGATAAATAGGCAGACGGATGGATGGATAGATAGATAGATGATAGATAGATAGATAGATAGATAGATAGATAGATAGATAATAGATATAGATAGATCCATAGATACATAGATAGACACATAGATAGGTGGATGGATGGATAGATAAATTAATAGATGGTAGGTGGATAGAGAGATGGATGATAGGCAGACAGATGGTAGAGATAGAGCTGGATAGATGGATGATGGATAGATAGATAGATAACAATAGTGTGTCAGAAGATAACAAGTGCTGTGAAAAAAACAAAACAAAACAAAAACAGAGGTGCTCCTAGAGCCACAGTGGGGTGTAATATAGAACAAGTTGGTCAGAGTGGGCCTTACTGAGATTGGGGTCATTTGAGTACAGGCCTGAAGCAGGGGAGGAGTCGGGCTGACAGAGGGAAAACCCAGTGCAAAGCCCTCGATTCAGGAGATCGTTATGAATATGGGTTATTTGTTACTATAATCTGAAAAGCTGCAAACCTCGGAGCCTATGAAGTTTGCAAGTTTTTGTGGGAGTTTTGTGCCCCTCCACTAAATGACCCCAGACTTCAATGCACAAAGTCCAGACTCTGTTTACTTATCTCTTTCCTCCAAGTCAGCCATCTTCTCTAGCAGGGCAGTTTTGCCTTGCCCCAGAAACAGCCTCTTCCTCCTCCTCCTATGTTAGCTGTGAAGTCATGTGATTTAGAAAAACAGATGACCAAACCTGTTAGATTTGGGTCTGGCTAGGGTGTACCATGAAGAAGCATGTCACTTTTATACGCTGCATTTGTGTTTTACACGTTGTGAATCTTTCCAAGTGGGAGGCCACAGGGGATCTTAGTTGTATTCCTTACACCCAGCCAGCACCTGGCACACAACGTGGCAGGATAAGACGCCCCAGGAATGCATGGATCAACTTGGATATATCTACTTTGTCTATCCAAATGCCTTTTTCCTTCCTTCATGGGTCTCATCACTTGTGGATGCCAGATAACTGAGTGTCAGAGTGAATAAGAACTTGCATTCTTAAGGCATGTTTATTACCCAAGCATTTTCAAATCGATG
This sequence comes from Pan troglodytes, assembly GCF_028858775.2. Classification (NCBI taxonomy): domain Eukaryota; kingdom Metazoa; phylum Chordata; class Mammalia; order Primates; family Hominidae; genus Pan; species Pan troglodytes. Next base: position 130,384,116 of record NC_072406.2, read on the forward strand.
ACCTCACCTGGATTCTAACACCAACCCTCAGCAGTACGCAGAAAAAGCGCAATCAGCCTCAATTTATAGATGGGTTGACAGATTGGAAGAAGCTAATTGCCTCAGGCCACAGTGAGAGGCAGCCTCTGCGGTGTCGAGAGGTCCTGATTTCAAGGTCAGTGCCCCACTCCCATCACATGTGGCCGGGGGCTATCTGCAGAATGGGTGGTGACAGCCGGGACAGCAGGGGCTTATAATTACTCTGGAAATGTGGGATCCCAAGGGCAAGCTGAGGTGGCCGAGCCAGAGTCAAGATGTAGGAGACCAGTTAACCCTACAAGGAGTAACCTTGTAGGTGAGGCCTGTGTGAAAATGTCTACAAATGGGTGTGGGGGACAATAAGGCTTGGGAGTCAGGGCCCTGAGTGCTGGTCTTGGCTTGGCCACTAGCATGCTCTTGGGCATAGCAGTTCCCCTCTCTGAGCCTGTTTTCTTGGTGATGAGAAGAGAGCACTGGCCTCACCCAGCTTCCTCACAACGTCAGAGGCAAGCAAGGCAGTTGCAAAGTCCCAGAGAGAGCGCAGGACACCATGGAATCAAGTCTGCAAGTGCGATGCCCCTTTCTGTTCTCTTTCATCCCTCCTTCTAGGAGCCCAGGGCTTTGGGACATGGGTGAGCAGCAGGATCTAGAAAACATTTAATAGCCTTATTCTCACTGAATTTGTTTTGACTTTTCCTTTCTATTTATGGCAAATGCTGATTTTTCATTTCTAGCAGGAATATCAAGACTCCTTTTAAAATAAATGAATTCAAGTAAACATAGTGAATTATTAAAAGAAAAAATTTAAGTAAATAACATTAGAGGTGGAACTACAGATATTGCAGAGATTATGAAGGTGGTTTAGAAGAGAGTGGCCTTGGAGAAACGCTGAGTGAGATGACCGCAAGGGTCCTTCTGCTCTGCAGAGTGTTGGAGAGTGGAGGTTATGAGCATGGACTCTAGATCCACATGTTGGGTTCTTTCACTTACATAGCTGGATACACGTGGGCAGGTTTCTTAATCTCTCTGTGCCTCAGTTTCCTTACCTGTAAAATGGGAATAGTAGCACACCTTCCTCAAAAGATTGCTGTGTGTCGCCCTAAGAAGAGTGCCTGGCTCAGAGAAAATGCTGTGGGAGTGTTATCTGTTATGATGACCTTCAAAGAGTCCTTAATCAGACCCAAGCTGAGGGCTTTTGGAAGAGAGTGGCGACTGGGGGGCAGTAACCATGTCTACACTCATTGGCTTACCAGAACCCACGTGCTTGTACACACTGTTTTCTGTCCCTGAACACATAATCCCAGTGTTTCCTGCTTCTTCGTGTTGGAAAGTAAGTGAAGCCTTCCATAAATAATGGGGGAGGAGGAGAGAGGCCATCTGGCCCCAACCTCTATTCACACAGAATGATAAAAAGTTGCCCAGGTGTTACCTGTCTTCTCATCATTTATCTGAGATCCTGCAAGAGTCAGCTGTGAGCCACATGTGCAATTATCTCCTGAGCCAAAAGGAGAGAAAGCAAAGCAGGGTTCTGAAGCCAGACCAGCCCAAATGGCAGCTCTCCCACTCACTGTCCTCTCCAGGCCCTTCCCTCCACACTTGCTCCCTGCTCTGAGTCACACTTTGTATTGCTTTGTGACAACCCCTTTTGGTTTTCTCCTCAAAGGTTGGTAATGCAGCATCTTCTGAGACACCAAAACCTGAGCAAGGTCCCAGGAAGAGGTGGCCTGACCTTGTAGGTGACCTCGTGCAGGACTTCAAGTGTGTGTGTGTGTGTGTGTGTGTGTGTGTGTGTGTGTGTGTGAATCTACAACTGGTCTACCCCAGCCCAGCTCTCCATCTGCCTGCACTCCCTGGAGCAGACAGCAGATAACCATTTCATAGATTGGCTTGAAAAGTTTATTTAAAGGGAAAATGTAATTGCATTCTATTCCAGGGAGGTGTGAAGATGTTCCAGTGGCCTGGTCGTGGCATATACACACTGTCAGAAGTCATCCTGAGGATGTTACTGCACATTGATGGGAGCCAGGGAGCCAGCTGTCATTAGAGGGATGTACAACAAGCGTCATTATCTAGATCATAATCTTACTGGACTCTTACATGTGCTATTCACAGTTGCAGACAAGACCTTGGCTCTCTTCTATCCTTGATATTTCCTTTCCCACCCCCACAAAACAATTGCAAACCAAGCCATGGTGGCAGAGTTTAATATGGCCAAAAGGCAGGATATACAGGGCTTACAAGTGTGGCTTCCAAAGTCAGTCTACCTAAGTTTCAGTCCTGGGTTTTCTATATACTAAGTAAATAATGTTAGGAAACTTACTTAAACTCTTGGTATCTCAGTTTCTTCACATATAAAATGAGGATAGTAGTACCTACCTCACAGGGTTGTTGGAAAGATTGAATAAATTAACACTTGTAAGCACTTTCAACAGGCACATAGCAAATACAGGATATGTGTTAGCAACTATCGTTTACTCAAAAAATTCTTACACTAGGCAAGTATCTCATACCCTAAGTTTACTAAGCCATTCTTGCATTGCTATAAAGAAAAACCTGAGACTGAGTAATTTATAAAGAAAAGAGGTTTATTGGGGCTCACATTCTGCAGTCTCTATGGGAAGCGTGGTGCTAACATCTGCTTGGCTTCTGGGGAGGCCTCGTGAAGCTTACAATCATAGTGAAAGGTGAAGGGGGAGCAGGCACATCACATGATGGAAGTAGAGCAAGAGAAAGAGAGAGGAGGTGCCACACACTTTTAAATGACTAGATCTCATAAGAACTCACTATCACAAAGACAGCACCAAGCTATGAGGGATTCACCCCCATGATCCAGATACCTCCCACCAGGCCCCGTGTCCAGCACTGGGGATTACAATTCAACAAGAGTTTTAACCAGGGACAAATATCCAAACTGTATCACTTAGTAGCCAGCCTCCAATATGGCCCCCAGTGTTTCTCATCTCCTGTCATTCATGCACTGCATAGTTCCTTCCACACTGAATAGGGCTACTATGCAACCAATAGCACATTGAGGAAATGATGGGGTGTGACTTCTGAGGGTAGGTTGCAAAGTCACTGCAGCTTCCACCTTGTGCTCTCTGGGATCACTTACTTTGGTTCACTTGCCAGCTGCCATGCTGTGAGGAGACTCAAGCAGCACTGTGGAGTGGCCCATGTAGGGAGGAACCGAAACTGCCTACAAATAACCAGAGTTAATTTGCTATCCATGTGGCTAAGCCACCTTGAAAGTGGATCCTCCAGCCCCAGTCAAGCCTTCAGATGGCTGCAGCCCCAGCCAACATTTTGATTGCAACCTGATGACAGACCCTGAGCCAGAACCATCAAGCTAATAGCAATAGATACATTGGGCTTTGCACATTTAGAGGTGGAGGAGCAGGGCCAGAATCAGCAGGGGTGGCTTTATAAACCAGACACTCATGTGTTCACTGCCACCCACAGGTATGCAGAGAGATGCCCAAGTGTGCATCCCAGTGGGGTTCTGAGGTGCCCCAGTGGGCTGTGGGAGACAGAAAGAAATTCAAGGAAAATCCACGCCAGAGGCTTCCTGTAGTTTTGCACCTCACCCTTCCCATACCTTTTCTCCTCATCTTCCCAGGCATCCACTGTGAACAGACCTTAGGAGGGTCAAGCAGGGAAGATGTATATAAGCACCAAAGGCCAGCACTGTGTCCTAGTGGGCATGGCCTCTTCCAGACTTAGATGAGTTCTTAGGGGGACCAAAAAAGAGAGATCTGCTGAGGTTGCAAAGGCATCTGCTGGGCAATAGCATAATCAGGGATGAGGGTGGAGGGATGGGATTGATCATGAGAAAGACCTGATCACATTCTCCAAAAGTGGCACTTTTTCAACAATTGTTCAAAGGCTGTATGTTTACTTACTAGTGGTTAGAACCATGCAGGAGGATATGAAAAAAGTGACTCATTAATGTGAAATCGAAACATCAGCAGCCAGACCAGGAGACACATTAAGAAGGTAAGCAAATGCTGGCTGCTTTTCTTGTGCCTCCCTCCTTGCCCCTGCTTCTGATTTTGGAACATGGCTCTTTCTGCAGCTGAGAACCCCTGGCACATTCTCCTGCTGAATCCTACTGCCGTTTTGCAGGCACTCTGAAAGCTTCATCTAAACACCCATGTGAGAAACCAGCCATGATGAGGACACCCCAAGGCCACCCAGGGAAACTTCATTCAGAGAAAACAGGAGACATTCCAAGTGTTGGACTGGAACAATAAACCTCTCAATGTCAAAGAAGCCCTGCTTCCCTTTGTACTCTCCATAGGCTTGGGAAAGCCCTCTCTCCCTCCCCAGGGAGGGTTAGTGCGACAGATTGTTAGATAGGTGATGACTGATAGCACCAAGAGAGGAATCATTGCCTTGTACCTGTGGCCAGGTGCTTTTGTCTCTGGCTCACCAGCTCTCAACAACATCACTCAGGATAGAGCGAAGACCAAAGCTGTGCTGCATCCCCATCTCCACTCTACGTTTTCTCTCTGCTAGTGATAGGAGCATCCTGTTTCTGGGTGCCATTTTAGTACAAAAAGGGGGCTTTCAGTGTGTTTCTGCTGGGTGCCCAGTCTCTCTTGTCATGGCAGACCAGAGGAGGAATTTCACTAGGTACAGGCCTTCCTTCAAAAAGGTCACAACATCCCAGGAACTCACCCACCATAGTAGAACACAGCAGGTACTACTTGACCGACTTGAGCAGGGGGAACAAGGTGCTTTAGGGGTAGAGGGACAGGAGGGATCGATTCTGCTTGGAGATAAGAGAGAAAGGGAAGTGTTTTCAAAACGTAACCTGGATCATACTGTGAACACTGTTGTTTTATCTTACATTTAATTTCTTAATTTTGTAAGCCCATATTCTCTTAAATTTTATTGAAAGTATCAAGCAGAAGCTATCCAAAAACTTTTGTTTCCTTAGATAAACGTTTTTCAAAATATTGATTTTTTTTTTTCTGCATCTTCAGTTATGTTCTTCTCTTAAGCTACAGGCCCATCTTTTCTTCTTTTTACTCAATCAATTGCCCATATTCTCTTTCTCTCTCTCTCTCTCTCTCTGCTTCACTTCCTTCCCCCTTCTTCTCTTTTTTTCTCCCTTCCACCTCCTTATTCTCCTTTATCTGTGAATAAAGAAGGACTCTATCCATGTCTAGTGTTTGCCTAGACCATTGGTAAATCCATGCCAATCCATGCATTGGTAATCCATTGGTAGACTTTCCCTGGCCCCTTCATGTAATAGTTATCTTGCTTTGTGATAAACCATTTTTTCCAGAGCTTGTGGGAGGTTGGTATCGGTTAGCTTTGCTGTGTAACAAATCACCCAGATCTCAGTGGCTTAAGATATCAATGACTTATTGTTGCTCATATCTTTGGTCTACTGGGATTTGGCTGATGTAGGCTGGGCTCAGCTGAGGGCTCTGCATCAGGTATCTTGGCAGCTGTTTCCCACTGCAGCTCTGATGGTTGGTCAAGGCAACCCTACATCATACAGGTTTCAGCCTTCATTGACCAGTGCACTGACCTTGTCATGTTTATCATATCATAGTGATTATAGAGGTACTAAATAACAAGTGAAAACATGCGTCTAGGCTCAGAGTAGCTTACTGTCACTTCCACCCATTTATCATTATCCAAAACAAGTCACATGGCCAAGCCCAAATTCAAGAAGCATGAAACTCCATTCTGCCATTCTGCCCATGGAGATACTGGGAGAGCTATAGAACCACTAGGAGAGGATGCATACAGGATAGGATAAGAAATTAAGGACAATAATGCAATCACCCACAGTGGTTCCAAGATAAATAAGAGATCTAGTGACTTGGAGTCTGCCTTCAATGGGTCAAGAGAAAAGATTGAGAAGGGATTCTCTGAGAGAAGGAAGGGTACAAGACCAGAGTGAAATGCAGTTCAGCCTAGCATTGCTTGTTTTTCTCCTTGCTCCAGGCTTCACCGATCTTCCCAGGAACTGCTCAGAGCCTGCTCCTCTCAGACTTTCCTGGGGTAAGCCCAGTTCCAATCTACTGATTCTTGCTTTCTTCTGGAGTCTTGCAAAGAAAACCCCACACAGAATGGATGACTTCCGAGCTAGCCTAATAAGCCAAGTAGACCCCTCAGTTTGCATGTGGATCAGCTCTTACGCGACTGAGTGCATTTGTCAACTGTGACTCTCTGGAAGTGTCCATTTTAATTGCAAGTACCTGCTCACCAACTGGTACTCATAAACAATTCCCTAATGGGTCCATCAAGTCAATGAGCAGAAATTTTTGTACAGAATAAAAAATAGTCTCCTCAAGGGACAGAGCCCAGCCTCCATTCTGTATTCCAAGGACTTGGTCTCCAGTCCCCATTGTCTCAGAAAATGCCACTCACTGTTTGCTTGGGACCCAAAGACTTTCTTTAAAGAAAACTACATTTAATGCAAACAGTGTATTCTACCTGCTTAGGAAGTCATGGAGGTATTGTGATGAAAGGAAAAGTAGAGATTATCTAGTCAAAAGGTTGGCAAACCTTTCTGTAAAGGGCAAAAGAGTAAAAATTGTAGGCTTTGCGGGCCATACAATCTCTCTTGCAGTGACTCAACTCTTGCCGTTATAGCGTAAAAACAGCTGTAGACAATATGTAAACAAATGAGCATGGCTGTGCTCAATACAACTTTGTTTACAAAAATAACTGGCAGGTCAAATTTGATCCACTGGCAGGGCTATAATTGACTAAACTCTGCTCTGATCTAACCTCCCATTTTACAGATTTGGCAACTGAGAACATTGAGGCATCTTGTCCTGCCATTACTGAACCTGGCACACACATGCACCGTGGCAATGGTCTTTTGGTACTGACTGTGCTTCTTTGCAGGGCTCTACCAGGCTGCGAGGCCCCAGGATGAGTGTGCTGAGGGGTCTGTGCCTAGGCCTTGATGGTTGTGAAACAAAATATCACCCTTACTTGTTTATATTCAAGGCTTCCTACAAGACAGATCTTCTTGACCTTGGAGACCTTGAATCATCCATCTTGTAACCCCAGTGACTTCCCAGCTCTGCCTCTGGTGCATAGCAAGGGCCAGTCAAAATGAATAAATGAGGCCCAGAGAGCAGGAGTGACTTGACCAAGGTGCCACCGTCTGATTAGCAGCAGCACAGGGACCAGAATCCAGGACATGACGTTGCAGGGTAATCTGTGCTCATGCAGGGTAATCTGCTATTGGTTAGATATAAGATTGGATAAGGGGTTGAATAATTGCAAAAATATCAGTTAATTCATCAACAAATACCTACCAAAAGCACCTGCAAGTTGAGAGGCCCTAAGCCAAATGCTGCAGGCAGGGAAGGGCTAACCTGCAAGGAGGCTGCAGTACCAGAGGAGACACATGCAAATAGCTCTAAGCCTAGCGCTCATTTCTAGCTATAGAATAGACTCTGGAAGACTATGATTAACTTTTATTTTCTACTTCTCTCTGCCTCGTGCTCCACCATATGTACACAGTAAGTCCTCGCTTCACATTGTCAATAGATTGTTGGAAACTGCAACTTTAAGGAAAACTATATAGAGTAGATCTTCAAATAACATTGTTTCTTGTTTTTATTGTAATGTTGGTGAGGAAAAAAATGGTTTTGTTATACGTTGTTTCACTTGAAGTTTTCATTTTCAAGAATCTATTGATGATGTTAAATGAGTATTTACTGTAATTACACACACACACTGCACCCACCACACACACTGCACCCACCACACACACACACTGCACACACACACCACACACACTGAACACACACACCACACACCACACACACACCACACACACTGAACACACACACCACACACCACACACACACCACACACCACACACACCACACACACCACACACACCACACACCAAACACACACCACACATACAGTGCACACACACCACACACTACACACACCACACACACCACACACACTACACACACCATGCACATACACACCGTACACCACACACACAACCACCCCCCCATACACACCACATATCACACACACCACACACCACACACACTGTACACCACACACCACACCACACACACACACCACACACACCACACACACTGTACACCACACATACACACACACACCACATACAACACACACACACACCATACACCACACACACCACACACATACACCACACACACCGTACACCATACACACACATACGCACACACCATACACCACACACTGCACACAAACACACCACACACACTGTACACCACACATACACACACACCACACCACACACACACACCATACACCACACACTCCACACACACACCACACACACTGTACACCACACATACACACACGCCACACCACACACACAGCAGACACACTGTACACCACACACACCCCAAACACACCACACACTGCGCACACCACACCACACACACACACACGCACACACACACGGAGCAAGATTGTCATTGAAGAGTCTAGCATCCAGTTCAGGGTTCTTGACCTAGAGTTTTGGGAATAACTCCCCAAACTCCAAGGTTTTCTGGTCTTCATTAAATTGTATATAAGTTTTTGTGCATTTTATTTTTAAAGAGGGACTATACATTTTTTTTTTCAGATTCTTAAAGGAATCCCTGATTCCCAAATGCTTGACCATATGCAGTGGGTGACTTGGGACCCACGTCCTTGATCCGTGGTACCAGAACAGCTAGGGACGGTTTTAACCCCAATGTGACAGGCAACAAAACTCACATAAATCATACAAGGGGGGCGACAGGAGGAAAACCCTTTCTTTGACAGTATTTTCTGACCACCAATCAAAGTTTGCTTGTTTTACATCAAATCTTGGGCATTCAAACTCGAATTTGCAGACCTCTAGTTGGCTTCAGTCATCAGGGTTGAAAATTTCTGCAATGTGGTGGAGAAAGCATGACCTTGGAATCTGAAGAGTCTGCGGTCTGATCCTAGCACCCCAGCCCCCAACCATGTGCTATTCTGTAACTTAACCTTTGTTGCTCCCCTTCTCCCTGACATCTCAACATCTCAGCTCACCTGTCTATAAAACAGAATAAAAATACCTACCTCACAGATTTATTGCAAACACTAAAGCAATTAGATACTTGAAATGTCTAGGCCGGTCACGGTGGCTCATGCCTGTAATCTTAGCACTTTGGGAGGCTGAGGCGGGTAGATCACCTGAGGTCAGGAGTTCAAGACCACCCTGGCCAACATCATGAAACCCCGTCTCTACTAAAAATACAAAATTAGCTGGGCATGGTGGCACATGCCTGTAATCCCAGCTACTTGGGAGGCTGAGGCAGGAGAATCACCTCAACCAGGAGGCGGAAGTTGCAGTGAATCGAGATCCTGCCATTGCACTCCAGCCTGGGCAACAGAGTGAGACTCTGTTTCAAAAAAGAAAAAAAGAATGTCTAGAACAGCACTTGGTAGGTGCTTAGACTGCCTTGCACATAGTAGGTATTCAGCAGATATTTGTTCAGGTTTCTCTATCCCCACCCAGTCTCCTTTGTTTTTTCATTTATGTGGCACCTAGAGAGAATACTTTGTAATTCATTCCCAAGGTTGTTTTCCTTCCCTTGTTTTTTCTGAAGAAAACAAACAAACAAAAAAACCCCACCTCAGGATTGATAAAAGAAAAGAGTTGCTCAATGGCAAATCTGTCACATACCTCTTTATTTCTCTGGCTTTTGCATAAAGCAAGAAAAGGCAACTACAGAAAAAAATGCAGAATAAAACTGCCCTAGTGTTTCATGCAGGGAAAAAAACCGCCCTGGTGTTTCATGAGTTGTCGTTGTGTGAGGTTTGGCTAATTCAGGAAGACCCCTTTGTTTTTGTTTTTAAACTATCATATTAAAGCATATTTATTCAAAGGAGCGCAATCGCACTCAGAGACCCAATTAGCTTGGGAGGTTTATTCAATGTTGTGGCTCAACCATCTTATAAGTTTCTCTTTTGGAAGTGGCTTTGAAGCCAGCCTGTGAGTTAAGCACTACCATTAACAGTCACACTTCAAACTCACCTGTGTGCAGACTTGGATGGTGTAGTAATTCCTTCAGTGACACTTTGGACACACATTTACAGAGCACTGCCTTGGCACCCTGCCTCCAACCAGGTGCTGGAGACACAGCCATGAACAAAACAGAGGTGCAGTCCTGCCTTCATGGAGCTTGCAGCCCAGTGGAGGAGACACAGTGCAAGGACTCACAGCAGAACATGCTAAGCTTTGTGATAGAGGAGGTACAGGCCCACGTGGTGCATAGGAGAGGGGCACCCTGTCAGGATAGAGAGAGTCAGGGAAGGCTTCCTGGGGGAAGGGACATCTAATGTGAGGCCTAAAGGTTGAGTTGGAGTTAGCTAAATCCTGTGATTCCTGGACCTCTCATTAAGAAGGAGAGTAAAGAGATGCTCAGCAGGCAATGGGATAGCAGGGTCTGAGCTCAGAAGAGTGAGATCTGGGCTGAAGGCAGTGAGTTGGGCATTGTATTAGTCCATTTTCACATTGCTATAAAAAGCTTCCCAAAACTGGGTAATTTATAAAGGAAAGAGGTTTGACTCACAGTTCTGCATGGCTGGGGAGGCCTCAGGAAACCAACAATCATGGCAGAAGGCAAAGGGGGAGCGAGAACCTTCTTCGCATGGCGGTAGGAGAGGGAAGACTGAGTGTAGGAGGAACTTGCCACATACTTGTAAAACCATCAGATCTCATCAGAACTCACTTACTATCATGAGAACAGCACGGAGGAAACCGCCCCCATGATCCAATCACCTCTCACCAGGATCCTCCCTCAATACCTGGAGATTGTAATTCAAGATGAGACTTGGGTGGGGACACAAAGCCAAACCATATCAGACATCCAAGCACAGAATAGGTAAACTAGGAAAACCTCTCTGGGAAGGAAGCCTTTCCCAAGAGAGACTCACACCCTGGATCTCCCTAACCCACAGGGGCAGCCCTTATGGTCTGGAGGCTGGGGCTGCTCTCTCCAAGGCTGGTGGGCAGACTCTTCACCCAGAAAGCTGCTGTTGTCCCTCAACTGCCTTACCCCACTATCCAGAGGGGATCTGGTTCTCCCAACCCATTCCATGTAGTGTCCCAGGAAGTGCATCCAAGAGCTTTGAGGCCAGAGGACAGAGGCATTCTAAGTGGCCCACAGCCTTGGCATCAGCCCAGGGAGCCCCAGTGAGAATCAGGGTCACCTGCAGACACCTGCACAGTCATCTTTGCACCATGCTGTACTTTCTGGGGTTTCAGGTCCATGACATGATGCTATCTTCTGGGTCACAGGCAAGCAAACACCATGAAGTCAGAGGTACACACAGCTCTCGGGCCTAAGTAGAGGGAAGTACATGCCCTCGCTGTAACAACACCCACTGAGCAGAGTCAGCTCTGACCAGGTTCTAGAAACCTTTGCAATCTTGAGATCCTATTCCCACTCTTTAACAGGAAGCATCCTTGTAAAGAGCTTTTGTCTTGGGGGGAAAGAGGAACAGCCCTCCACACGCCTCCCGACATTCCAAGGTTGGAGAATTAGCCTCCCACAGCTGCTGTCGCAGGAAGCGGGTAGGCCATATCCATGTGTAAACAAAGGCAGCGAGACCCCTTTCCTTAGGGCAAAGCCGGCTTCAAGAGACACAGAATTGAAGTGAGGGCAGGTGGAAAATACCGGCCCAGCATGGGAAGGGAAAGGAAATGCTTTGCTGAACCATTTCTAGCAAATATGCTACAATCCTAATAAATATGTATTTTTAAAATCACTCTGTGATCAAAATAGGAGAACTCTTAATGTAATTTATTTTTTAACAAGAGGAGAAGGAGCTCTGCTATTAGACCACACTTCGGGACTTCACTTTTTAAAAGTTAGCCATGAGTGCATGTTGCTAGTAAATCGGGATCCCCCACCAGGGGCACTAAGTCATTTCGCATTAGCACCTATTCAGGAAATCTCCAGCTCCCGAGGCCAGTCTTTGACCAGGGATCACAGCTTTGATTTTGCGCTCCCTTTTGCCTTGGCCCCCTACTCGAGGCTGTGCACAGCCTGACATGACGTCCTTGTCCATAATAATGACTTCTGAACTGCTTGGCTGGGGCGCTTTTCCAAAATGGAATCAGGGAATCTCTGACCCCACAGCCTGCTGAGCACTGCTGTCCTCTGCTCAAGAGTTCACCAGATCCTCCCTTCAAAATTGGGCCACCACTTTCCATGTCTATCTAATGAGACGCTGTGCCACAGAGAAGAAATTGCAAGTGTATTGCAAAAGGCACCGGGGAAAGAAAAATGTTTTGGAGCTGTCTCTCTCTATGAGCCACCTATCTTAATTTAAAACTTTTCAAACAAGTATTTGTTTTTCTAGAATATCCAAGTTTATCAGTTAGAAAATCCAGGCAACACTGTCTCCGACAGTTGAGGATTTGTTTGCCTCCTGCAGCAAGAGTTTGCAAAAGGAATTACTGGTGTAGCTGTTTGAGGAGTGCACCAGGGACCCAGATCCTCTGTCTTCCTGCCCCTTGGGTCCTGAGTATGACAAAACAGCCATCACTGTCACGAGACAGCTACAACAATTTCCGCATCTGGTCCAGACATGCAGGAGGAGAAAGATGGAAGATAAAGAACCAAAATCTTTTTCCACAGGAGCCTTGTTTCCCAACATTTTATTTTGCAAATGTTGTATAGATACAGCAAAGTTGAAAGTATTTTACCAGAAACATTTTTTTTACCCAATGCCAAGGTTCTACTGTTAGCATTTTACCGTTCTTGCTTTATTGCATATCTATCCATATCTAAGAGTTTGATCAGTCCATGCAGTTGAACAAAACCTATTCTCTCTACCATACAGGCTGTTACATTGGTAATTATGAATAACATAAGGCAGGAACCAGGCACTGTGCAGTAAGAAATGATAGCCTAAGGGAGAAAGGAAATACTAGTATGTAGGGGATCATTAGTGAAGGGGTAAAAGCTCTACACACACAACTGCCCATGGACATCCCTATACTATGGCACATACCTATAAATGGCGATTACAGTGATCACTCTGACCTCTTAAAAGGTCTAAATTGGCTGGACGCAGTGGCTCACGCCTGTAGTCTCAGCACTTTAGGAGGCCGAGGTGGGTGGATCACGAGGTCAGAAGATCGAGACCATCCTGGCCAACATGGTGAAACGCCGTCTCCACTAAAATACAAAAAATTAGCCAGGCATGGCTACATGCACCTACACTCCCAGATAGTCGGTAGGCTGAGGCAGGGGAATTACTTGAACCTGGGAGGCAGAGGTTGCAGTGAGCTAAGATCGCACCACTGCACTCCAGCCTGGCAACAGGGCAAGACTGTCTCAAAAAAAAAAAAAAGTTCTAAATTATGTTCAGTTAAATCTGGTTAAGAGGGCAGAGGCATTTTTAACTCATTTTAGAAACATTTTCATAAAATAGTTGAATAGTTTAAGTGCTATTACATTTAAGATCCCTGGATAACTCACTTACACATTTTATTTCATGTCCCAATGATGCAGGGTAAGCCGCATTGTGTTGAATGCATCCTATACACAGGATTATAAATGCACTCACTTGTTTACTCATTAAGTAGAGAGCAGAGAGCTTCCTCTATCCAAAGTGCTGTGAGTTCATGAGAGGCACAGAAAAGGTGATGGAGAATTACAGGAGGGATAGACAACCAACTTGAATATCAAGACAGAAATGGCCCTTCTTCCACACCTGCAAAGGCTGCAGCACATCTGATGTGCAGTGATGGGAGGAGGCTCTCCTGGAAGAAACGGGGAGTAGGGGTAGGAAAGGGTAGAAGGTACAGCTAGAGGACAGTGGGGTTTGCTATGGACAGAGGAAAGGTGCTAAGGGGTGGGCTATGACTGATGTAGAAAGATAAGTGGATGTTCTTGGCAATAAAGCATTTTGACTTTTACTTGTAGACTATGATACATGATTGAAGGTGTGATAGGATCAGAGCCGTGCCTTTAGAAGTATGTTCTGCAAACAATATGTAGGCTGCATTGGCATAGGGAGAGGTTGGAGACAGTAAGACCCAGGAAGAGGTCAACTGAAATAGTTCAGTTAAGAATTAATGGAAGTTCCCAAGCAAAGACTTGTACATGAACATTCATAACTGCTTTAGTCGCAATGGCCCCAAACTGCAAACAACCAAATGTCCTACAACAGGATAATGGATAAACAAATTGTGTTATATCCACACAGTGGAATACTACTCAGTAATATACAGGAATTAACTACTGGTACATGTAACAACATGTATGAATCACAAAATCTTTATGCTGAGTGAAAGAATCCAGACTCCCCCCAAAAGAGCATATATTGTATGATTTCATTTACATAAAATTATAGAAAATGCAAACTAACCTACAGTGATAAAAAGCAAATCAGGGGTTGCCTGGGGCATTGGAGGGAGGGATGGACTGCAAACAAGGCAAAAAGAATCTTTTGGGGATGATGGAAATATTTTGTATCTCAATTGTGGTGGAGGTTTTATAGGTGTAGACTTCCATCAGAACTAATCAAATTGCACATTTTAAATGGATGCAGCTTAATGTACATGCATCACACCCCAGTAACGTTTATTTTAAAAACTAAGAGAGACTTCTGGATGAAGATGATAGATGGAATTTATCTACCTCCATTCCTTCTATCAGATAATAGTAAAAACATTGTTTTTTAAAGGCATGTGTCTCCAAGGGCAGTAAAATGTAAAAGGAGTCATTCGCAGCAAAACTAACAGATGAAGAAAAGAATAGAGCAGATTTGAGATGGCCTAATCCTGACAGAACAGGGAGAAAGTCAAGGCCAACCCACCACTCAGGGCGGATGGAATCAGTGCAGGTGAGGTGAGGGCAGCTAAAATAAGGAAGACTGAAAATCTCCTCCTAAGCACTTAGCATTCTAAGCACTGACATCCTTCCCTACCCCTCTCTGGAGAAGACAAAAGGGAATGTCTATGGACTGAGGGACAATAGTCATGGTTGAGGGAGGGGAAAATATGCCAAAACCAGAGGTGTCAAGAGATTGTCTACCTGTAAGAAGTTTAGATCCTACCTGTTTATTTATTTAGGTTCCAGAAAGCTGGTAACCAGGCCTCCATCTTCCAAGGGGAGACCAGTAGAGTCTTTGGATAGTTTGATCAGTCTGAAAGGGACAACTTATAATACTGTCATTAATGTTTTCCCAACTCACAGCCTAGTTAGGTCATCTTACGAAAGAGAAAGCCAAGGGCTTCAGTTCCCCTCCTGTTCCCAGAGCTTTACGTTAGCATTTCATCCCTCCACTCTTAAATATGATGAGACAACCAAGCATTATAATATAAAACAGAAAACAAAACAAATGAATATTAAAAAGCAATCTAGTGGAAACATATAGTATGTTAATTAGAAATAAACTTCTAAGAGATAAGATATTACAATCTTGAAACAAGAACAGATTACTATAAAAAAGGAATATTTTGATTAATAAAAGAGCTCAAAGAATTTAAAATATAGCAGAAATGCAACCCTCAACTGAAAACTTGGAACATGAATTGAGAATATTCCCTAAGAAATAGAGCAAAAAAATTCAAGTTGTTCTAGAAAGAGAGGGTAATTTTTTTAAAGAAGGGGGATATAGCAATAAAATATTTGAAGAAAGCTTCCCATAATTGAAAGGCATTAGATGGTAAATTAAAAGGGCCCACTAAGTACCCAGGACAATGAATGAAAAAGATCTTGTAAAAGTGCATCAACACAAGCTTTCAGAACACAGGAGACAAAGAGAGGAAATTACAAGCTTCCAGAGGAAAAAGAGAAAAAAACCAAGAACACATCATACACAGAGAATCAGGAGTCACAACGTCTTCAGATTTCTCAATAGCAATATGGAACCTAGAAAGCAGCAGAGTAAGACTCCAAATTTAGAAGAAAAATTAATTCCAACCTAGAATTCTAAACTCAAGCTGTCAAAACAATTACAGGGTGGATTAAGGCATTTTCAGACGAGATCGGGCACGTTCAGTGTGGTATGGCCATAGATGGATAAGGCATTTTCAATCATGTAAGTGCCAAAAGAACCCCTTCTCCTCTGTATTCTTTCTTGGGAAGCTCTGGAGGAAGTGACTCACCAAAACAAGAGATTGAGTAGGTGGAAGGTGTGGGATACAGGTGATGAGAGCTCAACATGAGAGGGAGGGAAAGGAAATTCCTAGAAGATGATGTAGGGAGACCCCAGAATGATACTTTTGCTCTGCAATTGAGTTGTTTTTCCTATTAGGACTTGTAGACACATGGCATCTCTTGTTCATTGAAAGATTTTTTTTACATATAAAAAATAACCTTAACCACTAAGATAGTTTTTAAACATTATTTTGTACAAAAGAATTACCCATAGGCTTACTAAAAATACAAATTCTATTGCTTCCCATTCCAAGAGATTCTGTTTCAGGAGGTCTGGGTGAGATCCCAGGAAAATGCATTTTGATCAGTTATCTTGGGTGATCCAGTGCAGGTGGGTCATAGACCATGTCTGCAAAACATTAGTCTAAACAACAGTACCAATAGCTGAGTAATGTAAGCTCAACTGTCATTTTTATAATCTGCCAATATTTAGTTTTTAAAATTGAGATATAATTCACATACCATAAAATTCATCATCTTAAAAGTGTGCAGTTCAGTGATCCTCAGTGTATTCACAGAGTTGTCTAACCATCACCACTGTCCAGAAGATTTCCATCCCCACTAAAAAAAATTCCAGAAGATTTCCATCCCCCTAAAAGAAAAAAGAAAAAGAAAAAAAGCCCTGTACTCATTAGTAATTAAGTCCCCATGCCTGATTCCTCTTCCTCTGGACATTACTTTCTGTCTCTATGCAATTGCCTACTCTGGACTGTATAAATGGAATCATTACAATATGTCGCCTTTTGTATCAAGCTTATTTAACTTAGCATAATGTTTTCAAGGTTCATCAATGTTGTCACATACATAAGCACTTAGTTTGTTTTTATATCTGAATAGTATTCCATTGTATGAATATACTGCATTTTGTGGATCCACTTACCAGTTGACAGACGTTTAAGTTGTTTCCATCTTTTGTCTGTTGCAAATAACGCTACAATGCATGTTTATGCACAAGCTTTTGGGTGAACACCTGTTTTCAGTTCTTTTGGTATCTACCCAGGAGTGGAATTACTGCGTCATATGGTAACTCTTTAACTTTTTGAGGAACTACCAAACTGTTTTCCACAGTGGCTGCACCATTTTATGGTCCCACTAGCAATATATGAGGGTTCTAGTATCTTCACATCTTCACCAACACCTGTTATTGTCCATTATTATTATTATTACTATTATTATTAATCATAGTCATTAAAGTGAGTGTGACCCGGTGTCCCATTGTGTTTTTGATTTACGTTTCCCTAATGACTTGCCAGGATTTATTCCTGCATACTCCTCATTCCCCCCGACTCCTACTTTTTGTCTGTGCTATATATATATGGTCAGATCATAGAGCTAGTACATATTACAAATGTCCTTTGCTCTTTATTCTCAATTCCACACGTCTCCATGTATAGAGTGCTCACTATCAGTCATGACCATGTCTGACATGGTCTCCATGGGAACAGAGAGATCACATCAATGTCTCTTCAGTCTGAAGTTCATTCTTTACTAGATTCCTTAGGAAGAGTTCATGGAATAATTTTCCCTGTATATTTGCAAGATAATAATAGTTCATGTATGAATTATTTTTGTATCTGAAGATCAGTTTTGATAAATTAAAATCCTTGGCTCACACTTTCTTGAGTATCTTAAGTATGCCACTCTGTTACTCTATTTTCTTATGACCCAAAGCATTGCCTTGAAATGTCTAACGGTAACTAATTTTCTTTCCCCTTTAAGTTACAGGCTCTTTTGCTAGAGATTCCTTTTTTTCTTTACCAGCAATTTTACTAGTTTACTGCAATTTGTCTTGGTGTTGGACAAGACCCAGTAATTACATTACAGTATGGTTTTGTGTTCATTATTCTGGGTAACATTCTCAGGTACATAGCATGCTTTTTCAACATGTGTTTTCAGATCATTTTCTTTCTGATTTTTGAAAACATTGCTTGAAGCAGAGCTTTTAGTAGTTGTTCTGTTTCCTTGCATTAGATTTCCTCTTCGGTACTTCTGTTATCTATATTTTGTCTTCTTTTTTTTTTTTTGAAATTTTTCTCCTTTTCCTTCCCTATTTCTCTTAAAATATTACTTGCCATTTATTTCCTCTCTGTTCCTTCTGGATTACTCTTCTTCTAAAATTATTTTTCTCTGTAGTTTTTTCTTGCATTCTGTCGCCTCATTCCTGAGGTTTTCTAATTCTGATTTATGCTGTTCTTTCACAGCCCATGTCATTTTCTAATGTCTTTTAGCCTGTTTTGAAGGGGTGCATTATAATTTCTGTGAGCTTTATATTTTTTCCACTGCCTGTAGGAATGTCATTCGGCTTCTTATTCTCTTTTAACTTTATATGGCATATTTTTGCTGTTATCTACATGTGACTTTAGTTTTCTTAAACTTGTAGAGGGAAGATTGGCTCAATGAGCTTTTCTAACTTCACAGGGTTCTGAATATTCTCTCTCTCTCTCTTTCTCTTTCTCTCTGTGTGTGCGTGTGTGAGTGAATAAATATGTTGGCTTGCTTTCTGTGAATTTCTGGCTGTTGCCCTCTATAACTGTACCCTGCACCTTCCCTTTCCTTCTTCATCTCTGTTATCCCTAGTCTACTCACTTCATTCTCAGTTTTTAGGAGCTCTGTGGACTCCATTTTGAGAGTTCACAGGGGCCCGGCTGCTCCAGCCCCTAAAGGTTTTATTGCAGGTGTCTTGCACCCACCCTTTCAGCTTTACCTGTTCCCAAATTGTGTTGCTCTGCTTCCCCGTGCATATCTGGTGTCTATTCTGAAGTTATCCTGCTCTCCAGCACATACCTGGTGGCTATTTGGAAGTTTTCTCTGATCTCTCGGATGCCCTGTTGCTTACCTCTGCTTTCTCCTGAAGAGATGCCAATTATAGGCAGGTCTCAAAATTGTCAAAGAGTTTTCCCCAACCACTTGAATGTTGGGGTTCATGGTTTGGGTGTCTAGTTGCTGTGACTTTTTGTTTTCTTTAATGTGGAGATTTGGAGAAATCTAAGAACTATGTTGCCATCATCATCACAATCTTGTGGAGTTCACTAGTTTAATGGGTAAGCAAATAGCCTAGGGGGAAAAAAGGATAGAATAGGACAGGCACAATTAACAGATTTGTGGATTGTTTATATATACCAGCAAATTTAAAACAACAGTCCTCTTGCAAAATTTTTAAAGTGAAGAATTAGTGAGGTTTTATTCAAATCTGTATATTTGGTTTCTCCTTAAAACAGAAGACCTGGTAATACTGGGCCTCTGTGCCTGGCCTACAAATCCCTACTCCACACATGTTCTCATTTATGTTATTTATGTTATCTGTCTGTTCCCTGAAGGCTCTGGGGTTAGAACCTCCAGTCTAGAGTAAAAGCCACCATGCCCATGTGATTCAAAGCTCAAGAACTATGAATGAAACACAAATTCTAAACAGACATGTTAGCTCATCATAATTTTAAATTCCTCAATTAATTTTACCAAATATATATATATAAACTTATTTTCTAATAAAGTGCGATTAGAAAGTAAGGTTGGCTTGTCTATTTAAAAAATTAATGAGTGCTACTGTCACACACAACATGACACAAAAGGATCTCAGACTTCAAGATTTCATTGATATGAAGCATAAGAACAGGCAAAACCCTCTAGGATCAGAATGGTGGTTACCTCTGGGTGGAGGTGGTGATTGACTGGGAAGAGATATTAGAAATATCTTGATCCAGGAAGAGGTGGTTTCATGGGAATTACCTATAAATTCATCAAGCTATGCACTTAAGATTGATTACTCTTGCTGTATATATATTAAAACTCAATAAAAATTTTTGACTGTCATTTTAAAACCATGCTACAAATATGTACTATGTACATCAATTGGAGGTGGCACAAGAAGGCATCAGTAAGGACCCTCCACGTGGCTACCACCACCACCAACTTGAAAATACGTTAATCTCAAAGGATTAAATTCCAATTATGTGCCTAAAAGATGGGAGCACAGAAAAGCAAAGTCACTTTAGAGAGGCCCAGAAGACATGAATCTGATGGAATGTATTGACATGGAAAAAGGAGGAAGGCACCCATCAGAATGGTGGTGCTGGTGCCGGGTGGGTCGAGGGGCGAGGGGTCTGCTGAAGTTTAGAAAAGGAAGTCATCATGGCTAAAGATAGCTGACTGCGATTTTGGGCCTCTTATGTCATTTTCTTAATAAGAGGAGACTGCTAATCCATGGATGCAGGAGTCCAGTTCCCTGCGGAGTTTTGTGTCTTCTTGTAAATTAATCAATTAGCATCGTGTTTACATAAATTGGGCTCTTGTAAGTAAAGTCAGCACAAGTCAGCTTTACTGCATGGGAATACCTCTGAAACGCTGGCAAGGCCAGGTGGCTGGGTCTGCACAACTGGGGGCCAGACTCAGACTCTGGCAACTTCCCCAAAGTCTAGCCTTGCAAGAAAACCTCTTTGTGGCCAAATAATGGGGAGTCTTCGGGGTGGCCTCAGCCTGCACCATTGTGGCCCCTGGGCCCTGCCCGGGCAGTGGCAGCACTACTGCCCTGCAATGGGGACATGGAACATGTGTGAGCATGCAGTGTGGGTGGCTGGGACTCTCATGGCAAACAGCACATAAGCTGGAGGCTCTTTGTAAAGAAGCACTGACAGCTCTGGTCACTTCCCATCTGGCAGGAACCCCTAAATATTTATTTATTTGAAAACCTCAAATATAATTCTCCTAAAATTCTCCAGATCAAAAACACTTTGTCCTTTCCTAACAAAATAGAATCATTTGAATGGGATTATTACAACAATGCACCAATTTCAAAGTTCGTATAAGCCACAAAATGAGGGGAATTTGTGTTTAGATGTCTTTCAAAGCAATGAATTTTTAATTGAAAATTGAAAGTGGAGGAAAAGCTCAGCTCTAATGGAAGGGCTCTATATCCATGCTCTGGGTAGTTTACTACAGTGACAAAGTTGATACAGTTTTTATATTTGCTAACTAGTATCACATTATTCAAAAATTATTTTGCCGATGGATCTTCAACTGAATCATGCTTATAGTTACGCAGGAATTTTCTGGCATATGTCCTTTTAACTAGTTGATGATAAAAAAATGATGATAATAATAGGAGTGATTTTTCACTAAGCTATATCCACGTCCTCCTAAAGTATCGCATGTCTGCATGGCACCAAAGGCCAATGAACCCTCACCCTCCTACAGAATCCAGCAGGGAGAGTTTGAGGCCAGGGGAGTCTGGTCATTCTAGGAATGAATGAGAAGCACCCTTGTATGGTCAGTGGTCAAGCTGCTGCATTCCTAGGGATGGTTTTCCCACCTGGTGAAGCCTCTTTTAGAACAATGGTTCCCTTTAGAGCAGTGGGGGATCATAGCAGACGTAAAAGCTCTAAGTAGAAGCTCTTCAACAATAGAGGAAAACAGAGGCTGTGACTCAATGATGCTGCTCGGAGTGGGAGACAGGTGTGTAGAAAGGCTGAGGGCCACAAGCGATGCTCCCAATGGAGCAGGTTGCTGTGGGGATCTGGGGTGGGGTGGGCCCACATGCCCACCGTGCTCCCATTAATTAGCAGCCCTGGGATCCAGGAGCCTGGACACTGTGTGGACTTGACAGATTCTACTGATTGTGCAAGTGCTTTGTTCAAGCTCTAAGTGTACCCTGCCTCCTTCTCCTCAGAGGACCTTTGCAGAGGCTGTTCCCTCTGCACAGAGCCCTCTTACACACTCTCTTGTTCTAGTTCACTTTCTCCCTTTCTAGAGCTGAGCTCCATTCTCCTTTCCTCAAGGGTCTCCCCAATCAAGTCACATTCCCCATCTTATTCTCCCTCCTAAAGCCACAAACTCCATTACAGCATTTATCCCAGATAGACTTTCTATTTATCTGGGTGATTCTTTGATGACGTCTTTCTTTAGCACTAGACTGTAAGCTACAAGAGGGAAGTGACTGCACAAGAAAAGGCTAATTCTTCTTCTTTTTTTTTTTTTTTTTTTTTTTTTTTTGGCTCACCATTCTATCCCCATGACCTAGTACAGTGCCTGGCATGTACTGGCATACAATACTAAGTGTGTCTTAAATGAATAAATAACTGAATACATTTCTTCTCATTTTGCTGAGTCTAGACAACCAAATTCCTCTGGTTCAAACTTTCCTCCTTCTCCTAATTCATTCATCTACCTATTCTCTACCCCAGGCAACCACAGCGCTCAAATGCACATCTCATGTCTCCCATCCCTGTTGGCTGCACCAGAAAGGGCCCCTTGGTTGTGCGGGTGTTCATGTCCTAAGCATGCTGCCGCTGTCAGCTGCCATTCTTTGCGCTGGGTGAGGCCTCCATAATCCTACACCTCACTGGCCTCTCAGAAGATGGGGATGTGAACTTCTGTGCAGATGTGTGGTTTGCCCAGGCCTTCTTTCCTCTCATTACCAGATGGCCCACTCGACACGCCACGGGCCATTGTGTTACTAATGGACTAGCAGAGGTTCGGGCCTTGGGTTTACCATGGGTTTGGTCTTAGGAAAGTTGTGCAACTTCTTTGCATGTAAGCTTCCTCGTGTGCAAGATAAGGATAATAGCATATACTTCACAGAGTTGTAAAATTAAATAAGATAATGCTTAAGAAGTACTTAGCATGGTGTTGGGCACATAGGAAAAAATGGCGGTTCTATCTCAGTACATGTGAGGATCTGCACAGACTGTGAAACTGACACCTGTCACACCGGGCCTCACACCCTGGCAGGTATCACGATAACGAAGTTGGTCCAACCTTGCCTGTAGGGTGTCAATTACTCCACAAGCCAGGTATCTGGCTGGGTACAGCTGAGCCTGGAGTCCCTTCCTGTTAGAGCGCCCTGAGCAACATATATCATACTCTTCTTATCCAGATGAAATTGCACTTAGAGCACCAAAGGCAGCCTGAAAGAACACAAATCTGAAAGGGGCAACCAAAAGCAGTGTTTCTCTAGCTGTACAGGAACAGTATTAGAGGTGTGGGTGGTGATAACAGCAACAATAAAGTAATAATTATACTTAGCTGCAATTGACCATGTTTTATTGCTGAATTGTCACAACAGCCCTGACCAAGTAGTTATTATTGCCCTCCCTTACAGAACAATGACCCAAAAAATTACCCAAGATCAGACTAGTGAGTAGAACCAGTATAGAAACCTAGTTATCTGCGTATTCCATCCTCCGGGCAGCACACTACTGCCATCTCCTTTATCTTAAATGTGTGTGGGAGTGAGAGAGCTAACGTTACATGTGGCTTTAAATTTTTGAGCCCCAGTCCCTGGAACTAACCCATCTACTTTCCTTGAATCTCTTCCTAGACAGGCCCCCTGAGCCAGACAGGAAATCCACTGGTATTTAAAAAGATAGGTTGTGTGCATGGTACATGACAGGCTAGCAGTAACTCCCTTCATCCTGATTTTCCACCCTCTTTCTGGGTACCTCAGTGTCCTCTTGTTGTAAAAGTCATTAGGTATGTTTAAAATCCGAATGCAATGTGTATCTGAATAAAGATGCTTATTCGCTCCTACCAGTTACTTTGCATTTTTATGTGTCAGAAAGTGTTCCTTGCACAAACAGGTGTTATTTCCACGTACTTTTGCTCAGGTTCTTTGGATACCATGATCTTAGCTATCTACAAAGCTGACCAGGGCTAGAACTCCATTTTACCACCTCTGACATCCACTCTTTGCCAATAGAGAAACTTGCTTCAGGACAAGATCTAGCTTGGAGCAGGTCGTAGCAGAGGACAGACATTTTACAATGTACAGAGATTATTGTTACGTCCACATTATTATTTTTGGCACTAGGAAACATGAGGACCAGTGATGAAATGTCTGGGGAAGAGGTTTCAGTCAACTGTCACTATCTTCGGCATCCACCCAAGAGTGATCTAACCTTTGCAAAGCCTTCACTGATTTGGGAACCTCAAATGCGTTTTCATTGTTAGGTTGCACCGTTAATTCTCTGTTGCATTACCTATCCTGTTTAAAAAAGTAAATTAAAACAATCTAAGAAGGCAGATAATGTTTAATGGAAAAGGGCAGCGATGGACTAATGGTTGCCTAGCAACCACTAGACATTGTTTTGCTGCTTCACTCTAGAGAAGCCAAAATGGCGGCTGTAATCCTTCTCTGGCCCCCTGGACAGTGTACGTGTGAGTGACGGTTCCCTCTGGGCCCACATCATTTTCTTGTCTTGGGCAGCAGATCATTCCTTTTTCAGCTTCCAAATGGGGAAAACTGTCTGCCTGATTCTTGAGTATGCTAATGCCTACACTTTCATCTTCTCAGAAAATGTATGGCTGAACTTTTCAGGTTCTTCCTTTGGGCTGTACTGCTTAAGTGTTTTCATACCACTCTCCATTTCCTGCTTTGAGCTGCCCTTCCTGTCAATCAATTACCAACCCTGCTTCTGTATTTTTTTTGAGGTCAAGCTAGGTACTTGACATGATTTGGTTTTGGAAAACCTCCTCCTTTCTGCTTCCAGAAGGTTCTTTTTTTTTTTTTTGAGACAGGGTCAAGCTGGACTGCAGTGGTGCGATCACGGCTCACTGCAGCCTCGACCTCTTGGGTTTAAGTAATCCTCCCACCTTAGCCTCCCGAGTAGCTGGGGGACTACAGGGGTGTACCACCACATATGGCTAATTTTTTATTTTTTGTAGTGATGAAGTCCTGCTGTTGCTCAGGCTAGTCTTGAACTCCTAGGCTCAAGCAGCTCTCCCTCCTCGGCCTCCCAAAGTGCTAGGATTACAGGAGTCGGCGACCACACTTGGCCCAGAAAGGTCTTGAGTGCTCATTCCCTAAGGCCAAGGAAAGCTTGACAATTATTGGACAACTGGGTTTTCTCACAACTAGAGAATGGAAGAGAAGAGAAATATGGTTACAAAAAGTACATGTGGAATCTTCAGAATTACAAGCATGATCAATAAGACTGAATGAACCTATTTTTACTAACAATTTTTCCATTAGCATGTCTTGAAAACCACAATTCTGCTATAAATAGGAATCTAAAATACTTGAATTGCTTTAATCCTTTGCTATCCCTAAATCACAAGTAGATTGGAAGTGGGTCTTGTGTGGCCTTGATTATAGAGGAACAAAGTAGCAACTGTATTGAGGACCATCCATGACAGCTTGCTGATTTGGGGGAGATGAGTGGGATGTGATTTCTTGGCCATCTTAATGGGCTGGACACCCTAGAATGGAAGTGTTTAAGCAGGGTCCTCTAGAAGGAAAAGTTCAGGTGGTCTCTGAACCACGGAAATCGTGTGCAAAATGCAGTGCTTATGTTCACATGTCCATCTTTCTAGAGAGAGGGTCTGTAGCCCCCAGCAACTGAAAAACCAGTGGCACAGAGGGAGGTGAGGAAATGAGGAGCTTTGGGAAAACTTGGCTTTCAAAAAAATGTACTGAGGATGATTTAATGCAGAAATATCTTGAAAGAAAAGATGAAAGGACGTATTACTTCTTTTGTTCACTCAAGCCAATTAAATCAACAAATATTTACTGAACACCCACCATGTATGAGTCATTGAGAAATATCCTAGGAATACAGTCATGAAAATTGAATGGCCCATTAAATCATGGTGGTGTAGCCTAGGGCACTGATTAACATTGGCTGAACACATATTAATGTGCTAGGACTATTATGCACATTAATAAAATCATCAAAAACCACCACATAAACTTCAAAGCAGTATATATCATATTAAATCTCTAAGTATATATCCACTGAGAGCTGTCTGACTCTGAAGCCAGTCCTTTAGTCACCCACCTATAGGAGCTTAGCCCTGGGGAATTCTTTGGGCAGAATCCAGGGACATACTGAGTTGGGGTTTGGTGGTTCCAAGGAAAGCAGCTTCCACCTGAAAGGAAGTACAGTACTGGGGCCTTACTTCCCTAAAGACCCAGGGAGGGAGAGAAAGTGCTCTGCTTGTATCCTAAGCACAAAAGCAATACAGCAACACCAGTAATGGTAACTGAGTGCTTACTGCATGCCAGACCCGTGCTAAGCTCTCTCCATGCACTATCTTAATGTTCACAACCTCAAAAAGTAAGCATTATTAACAACAGCACTTTACAAATAGAAATTTGTTGAGGCTCAGAGTTGCCATAGCTGGTGAGCATCCACAGCCTACATTCAAACACAAGTTTCATTCCAAAGCTTTGCTTTCCTGCTGCTGTATGTCTTTTGTGTCATCTTCGCATATTTAACCTCCTTGGCTCAACTGGGAACTCTCTGAAGGCTAGGGCCATCAATTACATTTTTGTTTCTTCCAGAAAATTGGCACGTAATGTGGAGTAATAACAACATTAGTACTAACAAACACTTACACACTTTCACAGAATTGTCAAGGACTACGAAGGGTCTGAGATTTCACCCTACTTGCAAGTTAGCAAGTCAGTTGGCCAGTTTTACAAATGCTGATAGAAGACACTAGACTTTCAGTTCAGACATTTACTCACAACAGAAATAGCCATCAGCATTTTTGCATTGATTCCTACAGTATGACAGTAAGAGGGCCAAAAGACACCTGTATACTGCATGACTTTCATTCAAGAACAGGAACTCTGAGTTAGGAAACCGAATCTTTTGTAATGGGAGTAAGCATGTCTGTTCTTTGCTCTAGAGTGAGACACTATCTCAATCTTCCAAGGATGTTATATACAAACATCCTTGCAAAGATAGTTTGGAACAAAAGGGTACTTAGTGCCTTGCTTCCAAGACATGTAGAAATGCAAGAATTGTCCAGAGAATTGTCTCCCAACAAGTATATTGTTTGCTGTGTGTGAGAATCTATTCTCAGCACTTTCATATTCATTAGTTCCTTTAATCCTCACATCTCTATAAGATAGCTACTATTATTATCTCCATTTCTCAGGAGAACCCAAGGTACAGAGAGATTAAGTAGCCTGCCGGAGGTTACACAGCCTGTAAGTAGCAGAACTGGGATTCAAATCTGGCTTGCTTCATAGTCCAGGGTGTAGCAGTTTCACTATTCTAACATTTGCTGGCATCAGCAACACACCTGCCTCCGCCCTTTTTCTCCATAGTTTATCACCATATGAGAGTCCAGTGGTTCTCACACTTCAATGTCCCATCAGAAGATACAAGGTCTTGCTACCACAGTTGAATTCACGTCTGGCCTGGCGCCTGAGCACTTGCATCTCTATATTTCCTAGGTGATGTTGTGTGACACTGCAGAGTCTGCTTATTATGTCTTTCCCTCTAGGATATGAGCTCCATGAAGATCCAGCTGCTTTGTTCAGAGTGGCATCCTCAGTGCCTGCTGTAGTGCCAGACACATCACAAGCCTTCAGTGCACATTTATTGAAAGAATGAGAAAAGGAAATGCAGGAAGAAGGATCCATTTCTTCCAGATTCTGTTATCTGACCTTAACCTTGGAAAATCCTCTAGTGCCATCCTGGCAGTTAAGGCCCTTGAGCAGCCCTCTCTGCCACAGGCTACGGAGGTAAAGGAAGCAGCAAAACAAATCTTGAAAAAGGCAGCTTGCTCCTGATGGAGCTGCATGAGTTACAAGGTTTTTAACTGCAAGAATTGTTGGAGCCACTTCTGGTAATATATGAATTTCATAAAAATGTTTTCTAAGGTGCACAGAAACATCTGAGGACTTTAATTAAGCCCTCCACCATCGGGAATGGAACTTTTATGTACATGGACTTTGGATTTTCTTTTTCTCTTTTTGAGCACTGCTGGCAAGGAAGCAAGTACCAAGCGAGGATTCCAATTGAGTTCTTTGACACGGAACCTTTCTTTTCCTTTTTTGGAAAATGGAAGTAATGTACTAGTACAGGCAGTCTGTTTGGGAATATGAGCGTTTATATTAATGGCATTAAACTCAGTATTTATACCACAAGGCACCTCCTTCCCTATGGTTTGTGATAAGACATGTGCAAGTTGCACTGACTTGCTTTCCTCTTTCCCATCCCAGACTCCCCGTGTAAGAAGCGGGTGCTGCTCCAAGACAATGAGTCTTCTTTGTATGCACTAATTACAGAGGAGCTTTTTAAAATGTGGAATCCCAGGCCCTGCCCCCAGAGAGGGACCCTGGAGTTTACATTTTTAACAAGTGATTCTGCTTGCAGGTGGGCATGGATCCCACTTCAAGAACCACTGGAATGGGGTAGGGAAGAGGCAAAGGCCTGGCCTGCGTTCTAACATCAGCCCTTTTATGCTAGATGAATGGCTGTAGAGTTCTCTTAAACTTCCCAGCACCTTGATTTCCTCATCTAAAAAACAAGTATAATGTGTCTTTGGCTTTCTTAGAGGAATAGTGCAAGAGCACTGTATGGAAAGAGTAATGAAAGAAGAATTTCAGATTTTTCAATCTGCTAGACATTTATACGTATGTAGAACCAAGATGTCTCTCCAAGGCAAGGAACATATATAACAATGAATCCTCAAAGTGTTTTTAAAAAATTTACAGAACAATAACAGTACTTCTAAGGCTTATATTCTCAGTCATGATTATTTATTAAATAGTTTAACTGGAAGGACCAGGTATGTATCCTCCACCCCTTCCATCCATCCCTCCTTTCATCCCATGTAAAATGCTGGCCTGCAGTGACTGACTGACGGACAGACTGATACCAGGTTTAAAAGCCAGCTCCAGCCAGGCGCGGTGGCTCATGCCTGTAATCCCAGCACTTTGGGAGGCTGAGGTGGGCGGATCACAAGGTCAAGAGATTGAGACCACCTTGGCCAACATAGTGAAACCCTGTCTCTACTAAAAATACAAAAATTAGCTGGGCGTGGTGGTGCATGCCTGTAGTCCCACCTACTCGGGAGGCTGAGGCAGGAGAATTGCTTGAACCTGGGAAGCAGAGGTTGCAGTGAGCTGAGATCACACCACTGCACTCTAGCCTGGCGACAGAGCAAGATTCCGTCTCAAAAAGAAAAAAAAAAAAAAAAAAAAGAAAGAAAAAAAACAGCTCCTTTGCCACAAGCAGAGTTCACAGAGCCCTCTCCCCCCAGCACAAGGCCAAGGCTTTACCCCTTTCAGGCATTCCCCTTCCTCATGGGCTTTGCTCCCTCCAAATGTTTCCTGAAGTGCATACTTTTACAAATCACCTCCACAAGAGATCTGAGGCACTGTTTCTAGGAAATCCAACCTAAGATTGCAATTGCACCATCTATTGCAATTCTGGTCTGGATGTCTGATTTGGCCAAGATCACCGGTGCCATCTGATGCTAACTCCAACAGCCACCTCTCCACCATTATCTTGCCTGACAGCTCAGCGGCATTTGTTCCTGTTGACATGCCACCTTTCAAGACCTCTTTCCTCGACCTATTTCTGCAACCTCCCTCCCTTCTGACCTCCAGGTTGCTACATACAAGTGTCCATTTGACATTTCCATGGCATTCCACAGGTACCATGACACAACAAGTATAAATATGACCTACTTTACTAAATACTAAATGTCTAACTCTATATTACTAAACTACTAATATAACATTACTCTTTAAAAGCCTGCTCTCTGACTACCTTCTTCATCCCACATCACCATCCATAGACACCCAACTCTTCCCCGCACAAGTCCAATCTCCCCAGCATCTCTCAAAGTTGTGTGTGAGTTGGTTCTGGCCAGCTCTTTTCAACGCCATCTCTTTCTGCTGCTCTACTTCCCTGTTCTCATTCTCTCCCCGGCCCCTGCTGAAGTCCTTGCTGTACCTCAAATGTGTCACGCCGTTCCTTCTACCTAGGATGCACTCGCCTCTACTCGCCTACCTGGTAAAGTCCCAACAGCCCTTTATGGCATAATAAGCACCGCCTTTGCCTCACTGACTGAGCATGCAATGCTCTTTCAGCAGGTATCACACTGTGACACCACACCCACTACACGGTAATATGAACAGCTACTTTGACTCAGCTCTGTCAACACACCCAAGTAAAAATGACTCCATCAACTCACAAATAGTAGTTTGTGCTACTCAACATCAGCAAAATGTAAAGTTACTACATCGTATGTGATTGAGGCAATGTGGCAGATACTGCAAGCTATTTACTAAAATTTCT
The DNA here is from genome assembly GCF_028858775.2 of Pan troglodytes. Classification (NCBI taxonomy): domain Eukaryota; kingdom Metazoa; phylum Chordata; class Mammalia; order Primates; family Hominidae; genus Pan; species Pan troglodytes. Next base: position 130,414,351 of record NC_072406.2, read on the forward strand.
TTCCTCCCAGTCTATATTTTCCAGCTTCCCTTGTGGTTAGTGTGATGAAGTAAGGAAGTCTGAGCCAGTGCAAAGTGAGAACTAATGTGTTCCACTTCCAGGCCAGGCCCGTAACTTCCCGCCAGTGCTCTTCCATGCTTTTTTCCCTTCCAGCTGACTGGCATGGAGGGGACATCCAGGATTACTAGGGAAAGAAGGCGGTGAGTCGCTGTCAGCCTGGGTCTCTGAATGACAGCCCGGAACAGAGCCCTCGCTGACAGCAAGCAACATTCTCCTTTGTCTCATGAACAAGAAATAAGCTTGTATTGTGCTTGAGTCATTATATTTTGGGGGGCATATTTGTAGTAGTAGGAAGCATTACCCTAACATGGGAAGGTACTGTGGCCCACCCAAGCTAAAATAAAGGACACGTTAATGCAGTCTAAGAAAACTTTAAGCTTAAAATCACCGAGTAATGTGCAGAACAAACATTTGCATTCATTCCTGAGTCAAACCCCACCAAGGTTCCTCATCTCCAGGGGAGACAGTCAGGACATCAATCCCACCCACTCTGATGTGAGCAAGTATGGATCAGTCACTAAGCTGATAAGCCACTGTAGCTGACTGCCTAGCTAGGAAATTCAGCAACCTGTACAGTAAGTATATACTCAGGTAACTAAAATTTTTAAGTCTACATTACTTCTTATATGTAGATTATGTCTTTGTATTCAGCAAAGAAAAACTCACTGATTTTCTAATAGCCCGCCTGAAAATCGAGTTGTTCAAAACATGGTTTACATATATTTCCTATTAGATTGTGCTTATTCATCCTTGCATCTGCAAGAGTTAGTTTATCTGACATACAGTAGGCGTTCAGGAAATGTTCCTTGGGCATTATGTAGGGAGAAATTCAAAGAAACGCAAAGCTGCATTGTTTCACTATTCCTTGTGACATTCATAATTACTTCTAGTATCACCCATCTTACAAACGAAAACACTTCTTATTGTGGGCAGTCATAATTGTATGCTATCCATCAAACAATAAAACCTTTATAGCTGAGACACATTCAGCCTGAAGATGAAGTGATATATTGACTTCTTGATCAAATGCCAGAACTTACAGATGAATATGAAACAGACATCAATAATTACAGCTTGCACTGTAGCTGTTGGTTCCTAAGGCTTTAAGTTCAATGAACAAGTAAAAACTGGACAGACACACCCTTCAGAAATTAGAGGTAGAAAAAGATTACCTCATTCCATACCTGTCACATAGCAGGCCCCCTGCAGCTATTCAGCAAGAGGCAGCCCAGGGTCCAGGAGGGGGTGTGGGCTGGAGCTGCCAGGATGGTGCCAGTGGGCAGGCATGGGGGAAACCTGGCAGGGGAGCACTTAGGAGCTGAGGTTTCTCTTGGGCACTACCCTCCCTTCCCCTTTCATTCCCTTGTATTCTGCTTTCTTGAGAAACCTGGTCTGGATATAAAAGCACATACTTAAATTCAATTTCTTAAAAATGTCATCTCACCTGGAAAACAAACTTTACTTGAATCTAAAAATGAGTTACTACTACTACTAATAAAAAGATATTCCTCAGCTAATTCTTGATTTTACATGCACATCTAAAAACATAGCATTCTGCATGGCATTTAATAAACTGTCTCCCAGAAGCCTATAGCTGTGTTCCAGGGATTAAGATCATGAAAGCCAATGTGGCAGGAAGCTACTCTGAAGCATCGCTGTATTTGAAGAAATTCCGGAAAGGGAACAGACACCTCCAGAATACTCACTATTGAGTAGGAGATAATAAAGAGACAACACACCTCATTTTAACAGTAGCACAAAATGGTTCAATGCCTTTCCAGGTTTCCTCGTGGCAATCTCCATTGGCCACATGCTGTCATGTCCTTTACTGAAGGCAAGAATCCCTTCCCAGGAAGTCTATGCTGATTACAGCAGTAACACTAGAAAATGTGTGTAGGTATTTTTTTCTTTTAAAGCAAGCAGTGTGGAGGGAGGATGAAATAATAAAGATTAAAGAATGCAGTTCTGCACATTTTATCAAAATCTACAGAGCTCCCCAACCTCAAAAACGAAAAATGGACCTTATTGTCTCAGTATCCTACAAAGGCCAAGAATATATATTGATAAACTTATTCTAACACATATTCTACTTTCTAGCATAAAGTCACCCACTAATTTAAATTTGAAAACCTAGATACTCTGAGTACCTCATAATAAAAATCACTTGAGATGCACTGCCGTGGGTTTACACAGCCTTCAACTTTTCAAAGTATTTTTCGACCCGTCACCATGCTAGAAGGCACTGATGTCACAAATACCAATCTACATTTGGTTCTGGAAAAAGATTTTCATGTACATATTTTGTCCAAATATTACTATTTGTTTCATGAAAGTCAGAGCTAAGACTTTAGTAGAGTGTAAATTTTAAGCCAATGAATAAACAGTTGGCAGGAAAAAATATTAAATTGACATGCAAAGCATTTGTTGCTCTGCCAGATACTAAAAATAAAAGCAACTTCTGCCAAAATGGAAAACTTGGATTCAGTTGGTTCTGGATTAGACTAGGTTTCACTAACTTCAAAATGAGATCTGACATAACATCGGCTTGCCTCCTCAAACTTTATCATCTCTTAAAAAATAATGTACAACTCTCATTTTGTTTAAACAACAACCTCATACAATATGTTTTATATTTAGCAAGACACACATTTCTTAAAAAGTAATGTCTTAACAAAAATTTGGACATTTTATAAATTATATCTTCATTTTTTGAGAATTAAATTCAAACTTGTCTTATTAAAGTTATTAATAAGCTAAAAGATATTTTAGACAAAAGGTATAAAGAAAATCAGAAGATTTTAATGTGAGTTCTAAGTTGTGACTTAAAAGTTCAGATAACATTTTATTCCTATCCTTAGCCTGCTGCTCCCTTATCTGTCAGCCTAAAAAAATAAGTGTTTAAAATATGGAGTTTGAGATTTATGATCAGTTGCAGAAACCTGTTTACGTACTGATTTACAGTCTTGGCTGAGGTATTTAACTCTGTCATCAGAACTAATTATAGCAAACCTAAGATTATATATTCAATCTCTCCTTTCGGTGAAAGACATAGAATGTTCTGCTGAAAATCAGAAACATCCTGAGGGCTCCCAAACAAGAATGCACTGCCAACTTCCCCTTCTCAGAACCAGTGCTGTAAAGCTCAAAATTACTGTTCTTTAGTAAGATGTTTTAGCCTAAAGTACTTAAATAGTAAATCATAGTTACATTAATGCCATACCAACGGCCTGAAACATATTAATCTCAGTTAACAATAACTGACATTTACATTACTGATCTAACTCAGGCATTCTGGTGGTAGTAAATGCACATATTGAAGTTTTAGGAACCAAAGTTATTACTGATCCAAAAAGAATCCTTATTTTGCTGTGACTAGAATGGAGTGGACAAATGACTACATCCTTTGAGCAGCATGCGTACTCAAGGAATAATGTTTCTAGGAGTAAAATACCTAATTCCTATTAGAAAGGATAAAATAAAACTGCTCTCAAATGACATGTCAGCAGGGCCAATCCAAGACAACCTGTCCCCACAAATCTTCCCTCCAACCCCTTCTTCTGCTATACATAACGTTTTAGAGCTTTCCACAACCCATGCCCAGAAAGGAGTGACGACTTGGGAGAAGTGGCTTCCTTTATTAGATGAGCCCCCGCTACACTTAATTCTGCTGAAATGCCTGCCTTCCGCATAGTTAAAATGTTCCCATCTACATGAGAACCCCGAGGGGATGCTGAGGGGACAACTGCGGGCACTGGAGCAGGCTGAAGAAGGGCTTCCTTGGCTGGACAGGATCCCAAGTCAGACCCTACAGGAGGCCACTCTGGCAAGGCCTCAGTATGGGAAGTGCAACATGCCTGCAGGGGTCACTAAATGCTCTAAGGAGTAGAAACAGAAAAAAAAAAAAAAAAGAGACTGAAGTCAAAGGGAAATGCCCATATCGGGGCCCCAAGTGTGAGAATATCTATACCACTCGCCTGCTCAAAAATAACATTTTTAGGATCTCAGACAAAACCACTGGATTGTATAGTGAATATTTCCCCCATAATGGATTTTTAGAGGAAAGGTTTCTATACTAAAAGTCTGTATTTACCTAATTTAGCAGTTTGAAATGAATATTGTACGTAAGTTTTACATGATCACATCTGTAAAATGGAACAAGGGATATTAAATCATAAAATAAGACTTTCCAACACTTGGTCTGGATACTGAATTAGTATGACACATAATATTCTAAAACTTTGCTTTCTCTATGCTGGCTTTTCCCAACTAAATGAAAGCAAGATATGATTTTTGGATGCTTAAATAGTAGCTAGGTATTCTCTTATTCCAGAACTTAGAAAAAAAAAGCCATTAAATGTGCCACCATAAATAAAATTTTGTTACTATTTTAAGTCTAAAAATAACAGTAATATAATCATGATTCATTTTACATGTTTCTGAATTTATATTATCAACCCAGAGAAAGTTTATATCAGACAGGTAGGAAACCTCTGACAACGACAGAAGAGGTGAACTGACGAAAACCATGCTGAGTGGTTCTTTACCTCTGCTGGGCACTGAGCAGGGAGGTGCCGACACACCTGGTCTTGTTCACCTGCTTGTTTTATGATTTTCCGGAGCCCCTTTCCTGTGAGAACCAGGAAATGTACATCTAATGAAAACGATTTCCCACGTTACCAATCCTCTCTTTCTGCTCATTAATTCATTCAATCTTTTAAGGAGGAATGAGGAATGGGAGGAAAACCAAACAAATCAGTTCTTAGAAGGTTCAAAGTTATATTATCTTGAGTTATAATTGTCTGTTTAATACAATTACACCATTTTCTCTTCTAAGAACCATCTCATAATTTAAAGAATGACATGGCTGAGAAAAATACTTAGGAAAACATTTTTAGGCATTGCTGAATTTAAATCATCTTCCAAATACTACATTCTGCTCCTTTCTTTATTGTAATAGTTTATCTGAAAGTACACAAAAATTAACAAATTGCTTTTACTATGCAATTCTGAAATATCAAGTCTGCCTCCAATTAAAAAAAACAGTAACTACTTTTATAACATTAAGGTCAAGTCATTTGTAAAGATAATATCAACTGAGACTTTTTGGCACTTACGACTAATCCATTATAAACAACTGTCAGTCTTAAAAACACAGTTCCAGTAAACGTGTAGTTACACTGGGTACAGATAAGAAAATACAAGGGCAGCATGGTAGCTCATGCCTGTACTCCCAGAACTTTGGGAGGCAGAGGCAGGTGAATCATATGAGGCCAGGAGTTCAAGACCAGCCTGACCAACACAGCAAAACTCTGTCTCTACTAAAAATACAAAAAAAAAAAAAAAAAAATTAGCCGGGTGTGGTGGCATTTGCCCATAATCCCAGCTACTCAGGAGGCTGAGGCATGAGAATCACTTGAACCCAGGAAGCAGTGGTTGCAGTGAGCCAAGATCGTGCTACTGCACTCTAGCCTGGGTGACAGAGCAAGCGAGGCTCTGTCTCAAAAAAAAAAAAAAAAAAAAAAAAAAGAAAGTACGAGAAGCTCACTGGCTGTGCTAAACCAAATGAATGGAAAGCACCAAAAGTGATTTTATACCGAGGGTCCATCCATACAAATAAACAAAATCCTATCCTCTTCTTTCTATATTTTTTTCTTACATTTCTTATACAAATAACAGAATGCTTCATTTTATTGACTTCAATAGGACAAAGTCCTTAAAGAAAGACTGAAAAGAGCTGATAATCAAAATCCCAAATTTTATGCTTATTTTTGTTTTAGTGCTATCAATTTTCTGACATATTAACATAGGCAGGAAAACATTCTCAGTAAATTGAGCATTTGAGTCTACAAATGTCTTGAAGCACTCTGGCAAGTTACATGTATCCCATGTTGCTTTTGGTTTCCCATCTCTTCTTTGCTTCAAACCTAAAATGAAGAACATACAAATCTCAATTTATTTCTTAAAAAAAAAATACTTTGCTGAACATGTTTACTTAGAGACCAACGCAAAACAAACAAAAATTTTTCACATACTCCAATGATTACAAAATAAACATTAAACAGGATGAAGAAATGCCTCTATATTTATAATCTGATAAACATTCAATGAAGAAAAAAATGTAAAATGAGTAACAGTTATATACGAACTAGATCACAAAATGTATTAGCAGAATTTCTATGAAGTCAGGAGATTTACTACTAAAAATCTTAAGTAAACTCACCCCCATGCAAGTTTCTTCTTTTTTCGGGCAGCCTGTGAATTTTCAACCTCCTTTTTGGCTTTTACAAAGTTGTGGCAGGCAACTGCTTTGGCAATTTTTACACCAAGCTAAGAATTACAAAGGAGAAAAAAAAAAGTGAAAATAAATATTCCAGCTAATACAGTAATTACACTTATACAAATAATTGAGAACTTGTGGGTAAGAAAGCCATGTCTAGAAATTAGAAATTCTATGTTCATTCCCTCTCAAAGTATAATGAATACAAAGATAGGACCCATATCTCCCGTGACTCCCAATAGACCCTTTACCCTAGTTATACCAGTCTCCTGGATGGAAATCCTTCTCAAACTGAGGCCCCTCGAGGGTCCACAAAGGTAGTAATGAGGATCTTCAAGCTATTTCAGCATTGCAGTAGGCTGAACAGGAATTTACCCCTGATAAGGCTACAGACACTGACAGAGACATCAAGTTTCTTTGCTCTGGGCTAGAATTACAGCAACTCAGTATGGTCACACCAGTTATCTCATGCTGATCAGAAGCTCTGATTGGCAGTCACAGATGTGATTAATAAAACATGGGAAAGCTAATTACTACTTCATAAATGCACTTTGTATGGTGGGTAACAGCTTTTAATTCACTGAGAGAAAAAAGAATATCAGGGGTGCTAAGGTGAAAAGGCTGAGCACCAGGACCACAGTACTTAAGTGTCCCCTGTGCAGGGCCCTCTGTGTGTGCCCCCCTTACACCCACCTGCCAGTCCTACAAGATCCATTCACCGTGAAATCCCCCCATCCCAGAAGTCTTCTTTAACTCAACCTAAAACAGTCCTTGTTTCTCCAGCCGTCCAGCTTTCAGTTTTACACTCTGCCCTGCACGGCGCTCTGGCTGCAGAGCTGTTCCAGCAAGCATCTCCAGGATAAGCATTGTGATGGTATCTTCTACTTTTAGTGTGCTCTTAGTTTTAAAATGCCCACCAATGCGGACAGCTCAAGAGTATCCATTAAGAACCCAGATTAAACAATAAAAACGAAGTACCTCTTTGGTGTTTCTTGCCTTTTCTATCCCTTGTACTCACCTGATGCATATTAGTAGACAGGCAGACTTGCAAAAAAGAAGAAATGACCTAGAAGCCACTCTAAAGTCAACAGGTTAAGGCCTAAGTTCTAGGGATCTGCTTGCCAATAGTGAGGCATGGCAGGAGGTTAAGAGCACACGTGTAAGGAAAGAAGCAAACTTAGGAGAGCAAGGTTTGGCACGCTTGACATGTCTTTCAGCTTAATCTTGGAGAACAGTTTCCTTTAGGATGAAATCGACAAGTAGTAATCAAGCACTGTCTGTAGTTTATAAATGAGGGCAAAAATAGATTTGATTTTTCAGTACAGTTAAGAACATATATATAAAGAACGTAGACAAATGGAAGGAAGCTGACAATTGAACTACGGTGCCGTATTGGTCAACATCAACAGGAAAGGCGCCGAAGAAAGGATGATCCATTGTAAAGGAGACCAACCTCGGTGTCTTCCCAAAACTCAAACCCATATTTAGCAGTGCTCCTGTCGTCCTCCTCTTTTTCAAAGGAATAACATTCATTCAACAAATTTTACAAAGGCATAAATGCATAATTTTGCCAGGCACTGTTCTAGGTGCTGGAGGTAGAGCATTGAGTGAAACAGGTTGTTTTCAAACTGTGGGGCTGGGGAGAAGGAGTTGGCAGTTACATTTGACTGCTTTAGTATTGGCTTTGTTCTTTTGGTTCTCTTTTCAAAATTTCCAGTTCTTTATTGTAGAAAAGTTCACGTAAGTCAACCAAATAAAAAAGGTTAAGAATCAAAAGCCTGTATCATCATCATCCCAGGAGAAAATGAAACTCTGGAAGGAGGCTGTGGCATAATTTATCATTAAGATGAAGTTCCTATCCACTGAAAAACTATCCATTTGTCATACATGTAAAAAAAAAAAATCAAGTTAACACCTATCAACTAGCTGGGCTAGTCAACCTTGCAGTATCCAACAAATATCCAAATCTCACTAGCTAACTTCTATTTCTTGTCTCATTTTAAGTCCCTGTGGATGGGCAGGACTCTCCTCTAACCTGTGATGCCAGCATCTCAACATGTGGCTTTCAGGACTATTATGGCAGAACAAGAGCTGGAGGGCCTCACAATGGCTCTTCGATGCTTTAGTTCGGCAGTGACACAAATCATTTCTGCTCAGAGCCCACTGGTCAGAACTACTCACGTGGCTCCGAAACAAGGGGGCTGGGAAATGTGGAGGTACAGCAGGCTATGAAGGGAGCAGTAAATATACCTAATAAACTCTCTTCTGCTGTAAATCATAGCTGGCTACTTGTGTTTAAGATGTATATAGGTCTCTCCACATTCAAGTGGACAATTCAGTCTCTTTCCTCTTCCCCGTCGCCAAAACGTAAAACAGAAAAATCTATATTTTTTCCATTAACTCCATTCCTATCAAATGCAAATTCAGTTTTGCCAAAACCACCCACCAAAAATGACCCACTCAGCTAGCTTCTCTTATATTTCAACTGAGACTATACTGTAAGAAACAAAAATGATCTGAACCATATTTGCCATGCACCATTAACAATGTGAGAAAATTATTTTTTAAAACTGTTGTCAATTAAGACATAGCTTATATTTTTCTCATTGGAATTTCCCAACATGGCTGTCCTGGTTAGGACAGCCAAACCAAGCCAAAGAGCAGCTCCCTATGTCTGGGCATGCAGTCATCTGAATTCAATAGATTCTTCACCTCGACATGTCATGTACTCTAAGAATGTAAAAGCTTTTAGTGCTCCAGCAATGCTAAGGCCAAATCCAGCACAACTAGCATCACAGTAAATCCTTAACAGCATATGTTCCTTAATACAGTATATGCTTGTTAAAAATAATTCATTACAACATATTAATAAGCAGCCATTCACATGAGAGGGCTCCATCATTTTGTGAGCTTAATAAATATAATAAACAACTAGGTACATAGGCAACACTTTCAAACAGACCTGATCCTATAAAAGGTATATTTTCTAACTGTATTTTACCTTGGCTTAGGTTAAATAAAATGTTCTTCAGCTGATAAAACACTAAACAAACCTGGTCTATGTATTTTCTACAGAAAGAAATCTTTTAGCTTGTAATGATGAAAACTCATAGCCTTTTTGTGTCCTTCATATAATTAAAATGAATGTGTCTCACTTATTTCTGTGGAGAAAGAAAAAAATCTGAAAATATAAAAGGATAATAAAACCTTCTATGAAAGAGGCAGTTGAGAAGAAACGCAGTTTCCCAGTCAAGATGACTAACCTGGGTTCCAGAATATAAAAGAATATCGTGCTGTGCTGCAGTATTACAAACAAATAAAATAGGCCGAAAAGAATCCCCCTTCCACTTCCATAAAAAGAAAAATGCATCTTCATGCTCAATGTAAACATCACAAAAGCTTGGTCAATGGTTTAATATTTAAAAAATGGTTTTGGGTCATCAGATAACTATAGCAACACAACGTGGAAAGAAATTTTTTTAAATGAATAAAATATATACAAAATTTCTTGTACGTGTAGCCAAAGTATCAGCATTTTCCATATAGAACATCCAATATTTTGCTGCATTTTAATTAAGGTGTCTAAACATTATCACAAAGAACTGCAAATTGGTCAGAGCATGCAGTAAGGAAAATTAAGCTCTAAAGGCTTTTTATCACCATATTTCAGGAACCAAGGGTGTAAAATGTTCTAATTTGGGATATATTAAAAGCCATAAAAGGTCTTTCAAAAAGATTAATGGTACTTTGCTTGGATTTAAGATAAGGGCTTTAGCTGGTTGGAAAAGCAGGGCCCTGGCTGGACCCTTGAGGCATTCATCTTTACAGCCACTTGGAAGATTTGTAAAAGCGTCTGCATAACCTCAAGCAAATGCACGGCAACATTTTTTTAATTCCTTTCAATTTTACAGGTTTAGCGTGTGTAAATCATATTGGGTTGTAAAATAGATATAATGGCACATCCTTGTAACACAGTACAGATTTTTAAAAGACAAACTTCAAAATAAAGTTAGTTTTTCTTGCAAAATCTTGTCATTATAAAGTTTGCTGATAATCATTTGAAGTATCTGATTCAAACCGCTTAATCTAGCATAACTGTAAATTTCTTATCTGTTTCAGAGTATATTTTACTCATCTCAAAATTACTAGCTTGTAACAGATTTATAAAGTTTTCCTCCCTTTTGAACACTTTCAAGGCACTTATTTAAAAATACCAATTATCATACTTTAACTTTTTATGGAATAATAGGTCTCTATGAAAAATATTTATACCATTCTCTTTTGTTCTTTAATTAAATGAAAACAGATGTTTTCTGAAGTAAAGCAGAACCATTACTGGAGTACTTAAAGTGTTAAGGTCTTTAATTTTTATATCAGTTTGGTCGACAATTCTTGATTGTCTTTACTCAAGCTCAACATTAATGTCAAGCAAGTTACCTAGGAGACGAAAGAGATCAAAGAGACAAAAACCCCTCCAATGTCTGATTAATCAAGCCTGCAAACAGCTTATTTCTTTTAGCCTGCATGCAAGTATGAAAATGAGATTCTGGGAGCCGAACATTGTGCAGATTTGTTCATTCTTATCAGAACAAAGCCAGCGGCAGCTTATTTCATGGATCATTGGCACTGTCATCAGTGCTACACAGAACGGGTGACAGCTCCTCATTTTGAGGCTTGAACAAAATTAGCAAAAAGTCGGCACAAATTAGCCTCTCATCTTTTTAGTAATATGACATTATTCATTTACTTTTTATCCAATTTTTAATTTTTTCCTTGTCAGCTATCCCTTTCTAGTGTCTCTTGCATGGCATCATAAAATGCCTTCCAAAAAACAAGCAAAGAAATAGCCAAAGTTGAAATAACATACAAAGTTCAAGAAGCAAATAAGAAAAAGCACTTCCAATGACTGGTAACACTGTGTTTTTAAAAAATAACTTTCGAAACTCTGCATTAATATTGATTTTTAAAAAACAGCTCAGAATGCCTTGCAGTGAAGGAGTTTTAAGAAACTGGTGGTATATTTCAACAAAGAATATAATGTGACCAATGTGTTTCACTCAAACCACAATTTAATATGGCATGTGCTCTAGTAAATTCAAGACATCTACATTTGAACTGGTACCTTTCCCTCCATGGTCACACCTGAGATGCCAAAGCCCTGGTGAAGCAAATAAGCTAGACCATATCCAGTCACTTAACTCCTTCTTTAAATCAAATCATTTTCTGTCCTAATAAATAACCTAACTTCACTGTCATCTTAAAATGTGCATGCACAGGTTTGCATATGTTTGCACGTTTGTATACTACATATATCTATATGTATGTACGATCGTATACACAGCTATCATTTATTTTTATACCTACAACTCCTATCACTTTATTTCAAAGCATAACCCAACAAATCCTGTTCTTAAAACACATCAAATAGATATATATACAAATATCTTTTATATGTGTATATCCACATATCATTCATATATGTGTGTATATGTGCATATATGATTCATATACTCTGATTTCATAGTGAAATCATTTACATAACACCTGTTTTAATGATGACTATTAAGGCTTCAAATTATATGTGGATTACAGTATTCCAAAGGAGGGAGAAGATGATGTTCTACTGTTGAAATTACTCCTGGATACAGACGTTTATATTCAAGCAACTTATGCCATTCATAAGGGGAAAAAAGCATTAAAAAATTAACCATAAGCTGTTAGATGCTTTACACAGCCCCCATAAGAAAGACAGTTTTTTAAAGAACTGTAGTACTGTTTTCAGCAATTTCTTTATCTCTGTTCTTCTAAGTAAGAAAGCCTATTAACAAGCTTTGAACTTAAAATCACATTTACAATAATGTGCCACCAACAGTTTTATAAGCTAATTAGAAAAAGATTAATTAATGACTGGCTGCTAATAAAATGGCAATCATGAAGAAAGAAACCAAGGGTGCTAAGCTTCAACTACCACCAATTAAGAGCTAATTACAAACAAATTATATATGTGTTTTGCTGTGGGCTTTAATTTACTAAAATGGTTTTAATTAAAAGAGAAAACATGCTGATTAATTGAACTGCAGAAAAAATCTACAGTATAAACTGTGCTTTGTCTGTCTCTTTAATTAGACTTGTAACATCTGAAATCTTTTTTTAAGGTTAGTTAAAAGCACAGATAAACATAATTAAAAGAGAGCATAAGGAACACCATTTGAGGTGATCACCCAATCATACCCCAAAGGTTAAAAGAAAACATCCTCAATGTAATGAGATTTGAATAAGCACACCTAAAAACCTGAGAGAAAAAAAACCATCACTGAACACCAGCCTTATTTTTCTGATGTTAAAATGCTGCAATGTCACGGCTGTGCACAATTTTGTATGGGAACAAACATATCTTTAAACTAGATGTACAGAAATTCATCCAGGCCCTCTCTTACTTGGGAAGTCACAGCTTATTTTCCATACATTGTGCCAATTGTTGATCTACATGTAATAACTGAATTACCTGTAAGAACTAAGGAGAACAAGGCTTTAAAGAATTAAAATAGCCCTTTAAAAGCCCCCCAGATAATGTGCGGAATACAAAATGATACACAGAGTAACTTTTAAATTAAAAAGCACTGAAAGATGACCAAAGTTAATGAATGAGAGCGAGTTCTAGATGATCCTCAACAGACACACATACCCTTCCCAAAGGCAGAGTTCCCACATTCCCTAGGTGCTGAATTAGCTCCTGATCAACACAAGCCTATTTGGTGAAAGGTTTTTTCCCTCCCCAGTGTCCTATATTCTTTCTCATTGCTGATTAGTGAAATACACCAAAAAGAAAATGGTCTACTATATTCTTTCTCATTGCTGATCAGTGAAATATACCAAAAAGAAAATGGTCTCCTAAACTCTACTGCTTTACTGGAAAGAGTAATAATAAACAAGGAAACAAAAGAAAAAGTAAGGGACAGAAGGCACAGTAATAAAATTTGAAAGAGAGACATAAAATATATTTTGCCAGACTGCAGACATTAGATGACTCTGTATGAAATAATCATTTAAACAAAAAACAACCATTTGCTTTTACAGCAAAACCTACATTATATTCGTCATACACATCCCTGATACTAGCAATGAAATAAATTCCTTTCCATAAAAATAAAATATTCAAATGGAGATATTAAATTTAAACCCTTAAAATATATATAAATAATACTTAATGCATTTTTTACTATGTTTACCCAATCTTCAGTGGCTAGAAATCACAATTAAGACAACAGAAAAGATCTGCAACCTTTCCACAGGGTCACAGGTTCCAGTGGCAAATTGTTAGAACAGCTAACTGGAATACACCGTTCAGCTTCGTATCTGAGCAAACCGGTTTACCTCAGAAACGTGGCTGTCAAGACATTTCTACACAAAGTATTCACAAAAACAGAAAACGATTTTGTTTTCTGGATTACAGAATAAAGATCTGCTTCACTATAATATTGTCTTTCAATTCAGTTTTTTTCAGTTATTTTTTTGATGCAAACATAATGGCCCTGACTAGAAGTAACTTTAAACTTAGGTTTGAGAACATCTCTAGTTCAAAATTTAAGCAAATGTTTTGAACTCCAGATACAATAACACTCCAGGTACTCTGATCAAAATTGTATTATTTGGGAAGGGCTCTTTTTTTTTTTTCCAGGGGGAGGGGACTTCAAGTTCCTTTTCCATCAAGATAACAGCACTTACATCTACATAAAACTAATAACTGAAATGAAAAGGAAGAATTGTAGTCAAACCCTTTCTCAAGGAAACCAAAAGCTAACAATAAACTGACTGGAAAAGTCCTGAATACTAGAGCAAGTGCTACAGCATCCACAGCACTTTTGAGAAAGGACTACTTCTCAGATGTTAATATAAAATGAAAAATCTGTCTCCTCAAATGTACATATAAAGTCCTCTTCTAGGAGAATGCCTTTAGATGTTCTCCACAATTGCTTTACAGAGCTTAGGCTACAAATTAACAGTCTGCCCAAATTTAGAAAGCATTTAATTCACTTAGTTATAAATTACAACTCAATCAATTCAAACTTTATTTTTTTAATGGCCATTCCTACCTTCTTGAAATATTGACAAACTATTACTACTTCAACATTATTAACTTTACCTGTATTTTGAAATCCAAAAATCTAAGCAGTCTACTTCATTTATAATAAAATTAAAATTCAATTTCTGGCACAATTCATTCTGCCAATACAACACTTACATCTATAAAGAGGGTACCATTAAAATGAGATATATTTATCCTTTCTACTTTTGATACACCGTGGTTATATTCTCAATAATATTAAGCTCAACAGCACTAAGGGCTGAAGTAATTGCCTTAGTTCCTTTTTTATAAGTTCAAAAAACAAGCTTTCAAATATGAAAAATTTTATCGTATCATGACTCTAAATCAAAGGGTTTTAGATTCAGCAAAGATGGCAGCGCATTATAACCACAGGATCTGAGATGTAAATATTATACTGAATGCCTTGCAAATCATCAAAAACCAATATGATTACTCTTTGTAGCTTGTGCAAAACTGTTATAATGTTACAACATGAAGTTCTGGTGTTTTCAAGGAGTCAGGTTTTACTCTGCCTTCAAAGACCATCCTGTTTCAGCTACTTACAGAAAAAGCATAATCTTTAAGGGCATAAAAAAGCTCAAATGAAATTCATAGGCAACCTCTCTTTCCCCATTCATTTCTGCCATCACACTATATAGGTATAACTGAAATCAACCTAAGCAATAGGTATGATGCTTTGGATGGCAGAAACTCACTGTTCTGCTGCCAAACCAAGTTGGTTTTTATCTATAGCAGGCTAACATGAAGATGCCTAGAGAGAAATCCCCTTTTATGTGAGGTTCAATCTAAGTAATCGGTAGTAAGCAGTTACTACTTTAACATTATTAACTTACCTGTATTTTAAAATCCAAAAATTTAAGCACTCTATTTATAATAAAAAATTAATTTATTAAATAAAATAAAAACTTTATTTATTAAATAAAATAAAAAATTTATTTTTATTAAAATTTTTAGTTAAATCTGCTTCCTTCGTTAAATCTAGACTTTAGCACTTAATCTTAAAATATTTGTTTCTATCGTTTTCTATAAATTGGTATGATTTAAACAAACATAATGTATAAGAAAAGAAAGTACCAAAGCATGGCATTTTCAATGATCATTATCAATGAATGGAATGTACATCAAACCAAGTCTGAGTTTAACAAGCCACAAATACACTCAAATACTTGAATGTGTATTTTATACACATACACACACACACATATTTCAAATTAGAACAGTTTCATCAGTATGACACAAACCCAAGTATATGTTTCTACTTCATCTCTCCCCCAAGACTTTTAACAAAGTATTTAATCAACAGGAGGGACAGTCTCAATCACACTACATGACAAAACCAAAGACGACAGCATAATCTAGGCTTCAAACATGTGAACGTGACTGAGACATCCCCCCAAACCAGATTCTACACATCTTAATGCCATCATTAATTTAAGGGAATATGATTCTGGAAAACTATGTTCTTGCTGTATCACAACAGGAGCACACTAACAGTCTTATTTTGGAATACCGTTTTTTGTGTGTGTGTGTGTGTGGTTTTTTTTTTTAAGAACTGTTTTCAAGGCCTATTCTCAGACATGGTTCTACTTTTGGCTTCATTTTTCTCAATACTGATGCTGCCCCATTGGTTTCATAGGTTTATAAATGTTAAACATCAAAAATTAGTTTCACTTATTATGGTTGGAAAAGGCTTTAAGAACTCTGGGATCTGTGCCTCTGAGCAAAGGCTTTATCAGCAGGTCCCAGTCACTGCTGCTTGAAAAAAGGAAACGGTACTGATGAAAAACCAATATACCTGATATCCAAAAGGACACCTATCATGCACATATACATTTAATTCATAAAGGGCTTCTGCTCCCAAACTCACACTTAGTTCTCAAAATCCCATCTCTCATATCCACGGTTATTGGTACCAAGGAGATAAATATGTAAAATTAAATCTCAAACCAAACTATTCATTCAAAAATTCCATCTTGATTATTCTTCACGGGTACTTAATGAAAGTAACATCAGTATCTTTCCAATTTGGCCTGTGTCTGAACGGTAAACATTTTCCAGATGTTTTTCCACTTACACAGGGCAAAGAACAGGGCCTAAATTATTTTTCTTTTAATCAGAATGCTATAATCCCACATTAAACACATTTATTTTACCAGAACAAAACATTGTATTTGTATGAATATAAAAAGTACAATGAGAAAAACATTTACTATTCTTATAAGGGCTGAAAATCTCATGTATTTCTGAAGCAATCTCATTTGTCAAAAAGTGTGACAGGAAATAGCCCTTAAAAAATGGAAAACATCTAGTCAGTATCATACAATTCCCATTTCTAAAACTGCAGTATGACAAAGCAAAAAAAAAAAAAAAAAGAATCCTAATATCCTCAAAGGAAACTCACATTTCTGAAACCTCTAAGGCGCTAGTTCTGTATGTTTTGACAAACAGCTTCAAACTGCACATAGAAAGGAAAGCTTGCAGTGAATAGTAGCGAGGTAGACAAGGACAGAGTTCATATGCAACCGCTGGTGGGCAGAATGTCACATGGTGACCCTACACCAGGCCAGTGCATCATTTAGGAAAACTTTATCCAAGTCCCAATTGTCCAGATTTACTGAGAAATTTAGCAAAAGCACACAAAAGATTCTATAATCCAATAGCTCACTTAAGCCAAGTTTTAGATTTAGTTTGCTGGGTGATGATTAAAAGTACAATGAGATCATATTTTAAAGATCAAAAGTCATTTGGCAGTCACCATAATAAAAACTGTCACAAGCAAGAAAATCAGCAGTGGACACTAAAACAAACAGGGAAAACATGAGAAAGAGAACATTTACACAGTCTCAGATTATCTCCTAACTCCCCACAAGACACTTATTTATTCCAAAGGAAGAAACAATAACGTCACAGTGGAGAAATCTGGAGACACTACCTGAAGTAGTTAATCGAAGTAACACCATCAGGCAAGGGACAAAGAGACAGCACGAGTCTCTGGATTGCTGACACTGAGAAACACACAACATTACTCCCATGATTTTCCTGCCAAAAATGCATAACCTAAAATTAATCATGAGGAAACAGCAGACAAATCAAAATTATAAGGGACATGCTACAAAGTAACTGGCCTCTTCAGAAATATTAAGGTCCTGAGAAACAAAGAAAAACTGAGGAACCATTCCAGATTAAAAAAACTAAAGAAACATGACGACAAAATGCAAAGTCCTTGACTAGGAAAAAGAAGTTTCTTTTGCTATAAAGGGAATTAGTGGGACAACTGGTAAATTTAAATAAAGTATGTCAAATTAGAAAACATGAAGGCAAATGTTGTAAAATGTTAGCATTTCTGGTATCTGAGGGAAAGGTAAATAGGAAATCTTTTTCCAAATTTCTCAACTTTTTGAAAGTCTGAAATAATTGCAAAATATAAAGGGTGTTGTTTTTTTAAGTAAAATGTGTTCAACTCAAAACTTCAGCATTACTAACTCTACTAAAAGGAACATAGAACCTGCAGTAAAATAAATGCTTCTCTGTGAATTCCCCTTGTTTCAGATGGGGGTACTAATAAGCAGAAAAAGATAAAAAGATGGACAGTTGTGCATGGATCACATGGAGTCCACATTTTAACCCTGAAGACTAGGCTTTCCCTTACCTTTTCTTCCTTTAGCAAAGCAAAATCTGAGGAAACTGACTGACTTGGGGGATTCTGTTGGTCAGTCACTTGCTACTTGGAAGAGATCACACAATACGCAACTCTGGGATCTTCCAAAAGGAAGACTGGACAAGCAACAGCAATAGGACACCAGCTTGTTGAGTCCTGTGATCCTAAAGAGACCAGCGAAGAGAAAAAATCCATACCATTTCTAAGAACAATAGGGCAGCCATACTCTATGTCCCTGCTGGTTTTTCTTATGCGCCTGTCTTACGCTTTACTCGGAACTATCTCACAGACTCCAGAGCAGCTAGCATCTAACAGCAACTGGTAACACATTTCCAGAATTGTTAAAGGGATTCAAGAGACACTTGTTCAACATACAGCAGGACATGGAATGCTTTATCATCACTAGTAATGCACTTAAGTATCAGTTATCTAGAAGGTTCTGTTTCTGATCCAAATAAGGTAGATATTCAGACCAGACTGCCACCACCTTCTGCATCCCTAAGGACTGGTTACTGCTGCCTTGTGTACTTTTCAGTCCCTGAAAGCTCCCTTAAATCTTGAGCCACTCCTCACTATACTCCCCCATCCTTAGAGCCATGAAAGGTTATCTACGCATTGGAGTCTCTTCCAACCTCACAGGTACTGCCCCTCCCTACCATTTCCTGACATTTTCATGGTCAAGTCTCCAAAATTTGGAGATCAGATATTCTACTGGTATAATTTTGCTATACTTTCAAGTACAATTACTTGAAAGTATATACTATACTTGAAAGTAACTATACTTCCAAGCTGGATAAGAAATGAAGCTACCATTTCTAAAAGACTTTCTATGGAAATAAAAGTTCCAAGTGCCAAAAGAGTCTACTTACTAACAAACAAAAGATGTTACGTTTGTTGAATAGAATTTTAAAGATGATTTTCGGCACAGAGCTCTTCATAGGGAGAAGGACTCCTAGTGTATTCATATTGAAGAAGCCACTGTAATAACAACTAACACTGAAATCCTACTGAGTTTATGGCACCATTCAACACACTTTCAAATTCACTTTATTAAAATGAGATACATGTACCTTTCTATTCCAAAATAGATTAATAAAATGCTGTTATACACAATGAAAGCTATACTCAGTGAATCAAAATAAGGCTACCTTAGAGATGAAACAGAGTAATAGTCAAACTGCAAGCACAAGAACTTATAAGATGGGAAGGGGAGAACTGTATCTTACAAGAAAAAAAACAAACAGTAAAAATACTTTGTGATCTATCTAGCACTTTCACTTCCGGGTACATACCCAAAAGAACTGAAAGCAGGCATTCAAACAGATATTTGTACACCAATATTCATAGCAGCATTATTCGTAATGGTCAGAAGGTAGAAGTAACCCAAGTGTCCACTGAAAGATGACTACATAAGTAAAATGCAATACAAACCCAGAATGTAACAAGTACATACAATGGAGTATTATTCAGCCTTAAAAAGGAAAGGAATTCTGACACATGCTGCAGCAACATGGAGTAAATTTGAGGACACTATGTTAAGTGAAATATGCCA
The DNA here is from genome assembly GCF_028858775.2 of Pan troglodytes. Classification (NCBI taxonomy): domain Eukaryota; kingdom Metazoa; phylum Chordata; class Mammalia; order Primates; family Hominidae; genus Pan; species Pan troglodytes. The sequence continues at coordinate 130,434,005 of NC_072406.2, forward strand.
GATGCAAATGGACAAATATTAAATAATTCCCCTTATATGAGATACCCATAGCAGTCAAATTCATGGAGACAGAAGAGTGGCTGTCCAAGGCTGGGTGGAGGGGAGAATGGGTACAGAGGTTAATGGGTACAGAGTTTCAGTTCTGCAAGACAAAAAGTTTTGGAGGAGGGTAGTGATGGTTGGACAGCAATGTAAATGCACTTAATTCTACCGAACTGCACAGCTAAAAATGATTAAGACAGTAAATTTTATGTTATGTACATTTTACAATTTTAAAAAACCTTATATAAAATGTCAGCTTATTTTCTGAAAGGCCATATAACTGCCATTTATGTTATTTCTTGGCTATTTCCCTAAATGAAGTCCATGGCTTTATAATTTCCTTTATATTAGTCATTAATATATATTCTCTCTCTCACACACACACAAACACATACACACACATTAAACACAGAAGTATTTAATGTGACAAATGATTTTAAAAGGTTTAAAGAAAAAAAGATAATTTCTGAATCCCCTTTCTGAACTTGTTTTTTCCCTACGCCAAAATAAAAAATTCACAAGATACTTAAAGCCTGCAGCCAAAAAGAAAAAGACAAAACAAAAAATGCAAAAATCACAACAAACATCCATCCATAGTAGATATTTTTACATCAGATATAATGATGGAAGAGTGCAACAGTATTTCCATAGAAGAATTTGCTGATATCACAGTTATCTCTGGTCTCAGTTTAGGATAAAAAGTCCACCTGCAAGTCAGAATAGTGAGTGTGGCCAGTAATTTACCCAGATAACCCATGATGCTCTCTATGTAACAAAACACTATGGAGTAGTTAAAGTCTGAGGTGAAGGAGGGAAGGATTAAGGCACTAAAAAAAAAGACTATGGTGGAGATTTTTTCCTAGAAAGGCAAAAAAGGAATTACAAAGCAACAACAATAACAACAAAACACATGCCAATATGAGCTCTTTAATCTATATTGACATTAATTCTCAACTGGGGGAATTTGCCCACACCCCACCTCCAGGAGTATAAGTCAGAATCTTCTTGTGGCCTTCTGTACTTGGCAAAAGAATACCCAATATATCTATCAGTTTTATACTATAGAAAAAAAGAAAAAAGACCCAAAATTCTTTAGGGCTGAGGGGGATGTGCTGAGCAAACAGTAAGAAAGCATTTTACCAAGGGTTAAGAAAAGGTTCAGGGATGTGGCCTTAGAATACACAGTTGCCCTCAGAGTTCAAATGAGTTAAAGATGCAAATGGAAAAGAAAGCTAGCATTTTAATCATACCTGAAACAAACCTCTCTGATCCAGGTAAAATCTAAGGTTCAGTATCAATCATGGATTATTTCTAGCAAGTTTTAGACCCGAATGATTTAAAAACATTAAAGACAAAATAAAACCTAGCATTTCAAAATAAATGACAGAATAAGAGAGAAGAAAATGGACAAAAAGGAAAACCTTAGATGAAATATTTTAATACTGAACTTATTAATGATCATAAAAAGAATACGAATTTATTTTAGAAAATTTGAAAATACAGAAAATGTGTAACCCTTTTGACTCACCTCTCGAGTAGCTAGCTGGTTGCTGAGTTCCTCAGCCTTCTCAATATTCCACTCCTCCACAGCCTGGTCTATCCTCTTTTCAAGGCCTGACTAGAAAAAAAAGAAACCTAAAATTAAGGGCTGGAAGGAAAGCAAACATTTGCTAGCCAAGACCATGTCACAGAATTACACTGAATGTGTTACACATGTAGACCATTAATTCTCACAATAACACCAGAAGGTAGCTGCTACCATTCCCATTAGTACCAGAAGGCTGAGACAGTAAATGGCTTACCTGAGGTCATGTAACTTCTTGAACTAATAAAAATAAGACGCAAATCCAGATTTTTGTGAATCAAAGCCTACGCTTTCCCTTAATAACAACAATAATGTTAATGATAACAATAGCTAAAAATTATGGAGTGTTTATTACGTGGCAGATTCTGGGCTTAATACTGTAAAAAAGCTCATTTAATTCTTATAACAACTCCATGAATAATAATGCTATCCTGTTTTAAAGATGAGGAAACAGAGCCCAAGACTCCTGAACTTGGCCAAAGCCAGCTTCTGTAAGTAGTAAAGCCATCACATGAATTCAGGTTTGCTCAGAGCCTGCATTCTCAACCACAAGTTTCTTCTGTCTCTTTTCTTACTGCCCATTCCTATAGCTCAAGACTTTCAGTCAATAGCCTCCACAGCCTTTGACTATGACCATTAGGCTGAATATTAAACAGCAGAGGAAAATTATAGATAAGAATGATTTTATTTTCTTATGTATATGTTTTTATTTACTAAAGATACTTCAGGAAATCATAATTAATATTTTCATGGGATTACCAAACAGACTAGGGTAGAATGCATTACACATTTATAAAAAGATGCTTAGACTTAAATAACTGGAGTTCTAGCTTGTGAAAATAATTGCTACAGATAATAAAAAATTTAAAAGATGGTCTAATATATGCTTCTTAGAAGCAAATTTTATCCCAACAATGGCTTATCTAGTCCTTTAACTTCCACATTCACAGTTAATACTCTACCTCTTACAGACTTCTCCTTTTTAATAACAGAAGTCCTAAGAATTTCTCTTCCATCAGTCTATTGTTTGAACATGCCAATCAACTGAGAGAATTTTGTTCCTGTGTAGCCTTTGTTGAGATGAGATGTAAAAAATAACAACATAATTTGCCTAAAAAGATTACAGAAACAAAGACCAGTGACGTTGTCACTGATGTCTGTTGCTAAGAGAAGACAATTCCTTCTCACAGACCCCACCTAAGTACTTAATACCTGCAAGGCCAACAGACTTTTCTGCTTGCTTTCCTGTGTAGCTGGAGACCATTCAACAGCGCTTCATAGTCTTTGACCTGAGGCCATATGGATCTAATGCTCACCTCTCATTCTTGTCCTGTGATCATCTACCAGTCTCCAGAAACATCCCTTTCTTCCATTTCTGCAGAACCCTTCTCCTGATGGTCCAAACAACACCCTGGGACCTCTAACTTGATGCACTTCAGAAATCTATACTCTAGGCCAGTGCTGCTTCAGTCGTGGCCTGTGTACCAGGTCTGGTCTGTACACAGTGCCAATCCATGAACTGTTTATTTTGGTCCACGTAAAGATAAGGAGCTTGTGCTAGAATACAAATCAGCTTCAGGACTAAACACAGTTTTGTAATGGCCGGCATGTTGACACACACCTTTAGCCCCAGAGCTACTAGGGATGCTGAGACAAGAGGATTGTTTGAGCCCAGGAGTTTGAGGCTGAAGTGGGCTATAATCACACCACTGCGGTTTAACCTGGGTGACAGAGCAAGACCCTGTCTCTTAAAAGCAACAACAAAACAGTTTTGTCTAGATGGCTTTTGCTGGGGGTAGTCGGGGACAAGAATTTCTCCATAAGGAAAGTAGTACACTGAGTTACATTCAGGCACACACTCCTTATCTCTTTGTATATCAATGCACTTGGAGTAAGATTGCTGTATGTCATGTTATAGACATTGCCTGAAAGTTCCGCCTCCACAACTTCATAATCTAGAATTCTACTCCCTGATACAATTCTTCCACTCACCCCAAGTCTTTCTACCTAATGCATCTGCTTTGCCTTTACTGGAACCTCATTCCCTGGCACGGTCCTTCTTAGATCCTCTTCTTCTCCCTCTCTAACTTGCAACCCACAATTACCATTATCAACTAAACTCTAAGCCAGCGGTTCTCAAAGTTTAAGTGCTGGACTAGCAGTATCAACATTACCTGGAAACTTGCTGGAAATGCAAATTCTGTGGAAAAACTCTGGGCTGGCGGCCCAGCAATCCATATGATTCTGATGCATGCTGAAATATATGTCAACTGTGTCTTTTTTTTTTTTTTTTTTTTGGTGACACGGTCTTACTCTGTCACCAGGCTGGAGTGCAGTGGCGCAATCTCAGCTCACTGCAACCTCCACCTCCTAGGTTCAAGCGATTCCCCTGCCTCAGCCTCCCAAGTAGCTGGGACTACAGGCGTGTGCCACCATGCCCAGCTAATTTTTTGTATTTTAGTATAGACATGGTTTCACCATGCTGGCCAGGATGGTCTCAATCTCCTGACCTCGTGATCTGCCTGCCTCGGCCTCCCAAAGTGCTGGGATTACAGGCATGAGCCACCACACCCAGCCATGTCCTCATTCTTAAAACTACCCACTATCTCCTCTGGTTGTCCCTTAATCACAGTGTTCCTCAAGTTTCTGACTAGCATATTTTTCGTCTTACTTTTTACCCTCCCCAGTAATCTACTCTGTCCTGGAGCTTCAATTACTTTCTATGAGCTGGTTTAGCTCTCTAAATAATTAAAAATACCTGACTTCTCCCCTGTACCAATACCTACATCTCCAGCTACTTGCTAATCATCTTCACACTGAAGGCCTACAAAGGCAAGGTCTTCAATTTCATGATGTCTGTAACAAGCCCAACACTTGCTGCCCTGCTTCTCCTCCTCCTTAGTCACCCTTGATAGAATCCTCAGTTATCTTCAATGCTTCCAACCCCTTGCTCCTATCTGAACTCTATTTTGGCAAAAGTCTCTCATTTCTTCCTTCTGTGCTTCTTCAGGGACATGCGATCCCTTATTTGGAATATTATAACCATCTCCAAACTAGTCTTCTCTTTCTGAAACAGGCATCATGTCATTACCCAGCTTAAAGCATTACTTCATATTCCCTCTGAATAACATCCCACTCCCTTCACAATGGGGTCCCCAGATGCTTTCTCAACCCCACCTTCAGCAATTAAAAAGCTATGCTTTTTAATCTCTGGTCACATTTACCATTTTCCTAATGTTCCCTGTGCCTCTGATGTGTTTCTCTTTGAAAAATATTAATCATCCCTTTAGGCTCACGTCGAATGTTACCTTCTCTATCTACGCAGAGCTCCTCAGCCCTACATTCCTATGACCCCATCACCCTCCCCAAACCCCACACCAGGCTCTCCACTCTGTGCTGTTGCTGTACCTTGTGTCCCTTCCGCACCTAACTTGTCTGACACACTACAGTGAGTTGCGTATTCTCCCCTCTTGGGTCCTATACTCAGTGAGAGCAGGCTGTGTGTCACTGGCTTGGTGTGTCCCAGAATCCAGCCCAGTTCCTTCTACATAGAAGACATTCGTTCAGTCTGTGCTACTGAGCTGATATTCACACTGCCGTCATCCATGTTTCCATTCATAGTGAAAGGACCCCACTCAAACTGGGAACATTTATTACATACCAACTACTCTGAGAAGCTTCCAAGAGAATTCACAACTGTAATATTGAAGTAATAATGCCTCTATGGTTAAAAAAAGGTACACGTATTGTACTCATTTATATATACATCTATCCTGGTACTAGAATATATACATTCCTCAAGGGCATGGAGAGTATCTTCTCCATCTTGGGCTCCCAGAGCTTAAAATAGTACCTGCACCTAGAACTTTATTTAATTTTTACTGAAAATAGTTATTTTCTTTAAAAAATGTAAATACAACAGCCTCACTTTCCTGTGCAGAATATTAACCATCGCCTCAAATGTCACTGACACATATTTGTATGTGTCAAAATCTATTTGTACAAAACATTAATATCAAACTACAAGTTTCCTTGCACTGCAAATTCTTGCATAGCCTGATACCTCAACTCAGAACTTATCCAATCTCACGCAGGGAAGCAATCAAACTAGACCTGCTCCAACCATTCATCTCAACAACCTGCTCACTAACAGCTTCCATTCTTTTGCCTGTCCATTCCCCCAGCCATTAAGATCATAATCTAAAGGTAATAGCATATTACAGTGGAAAGAGCACAGGACTAGAAGACAGGAGATGTGGTCAAAGCTCTGGGTAAATGACATACTTGACTCATAAGCCTCTGTTTCCTCAAAGATAAGAAGAAGACTGGCTTGAATGAGTAACCCTCCTAGAAATAAAAATTATAGGTTTCTATCACATTTTCAGCTTTGTTTTTAGCCCTTTTCTCTTTCTGACAATTTATTTAAATAAAATGTACTACCTTCTTTTAGCTCTGAAAAACTCCTGGTTCCATGTACACCCAAACTTTGTTTCCATAAGAACTTATTAATATTCCAAATACACTCAAAACACTTAGTAAAACATTCCCATCTCCTTAAAGACTGTAAGTTCACAGCAGCTCACAAAGAGCACAGCTGGCAGGGTCAGACCTAGGTTCAGACTAGCTCCTCCACTTATGAACTAAGCAACCCTGAGTGAGTTTCTAAACCTCTGTGGGTTGCGGTTATCTCACATGCAATAAAATGAGAATAAAACCACATTCTCTGCAAGATTATGATGAGTCAAAGAACATATATATAGAATACCTAGCCACGTTTTTAGAATATAGTAGTCATTCAATAAATAATAAGGTGCTCCTATTATTAAACCTAAATATCAGGATACCATTATTGCAAAAGAGAAGGCTTATCTCTATAAGGCTACAGACTGCATTATACTTCTTCAAGCTCAGACCCAAGTACAAGACCCAAGTATTCCACTTTGTCAGTAAGCAATCTCATGAAATAGAGTCTGAGTATTAAGGCTTTTTGAAAAGTTTTAAGCTGGACTCAAGAGTAGCCTTTATTTGACTTATCTAGAATGTCTTCCATACTATAGGAGTGGCAGGAGGCACAGAGGAGCTACTGATAGCCTGCAGCACCTTGGTGTGCTTCTAAGTTGCCTTTTGGCTAGAATCAAAACATAATTTATGATATATCTCAACACAGACAAACCTAGGAATGGCAATTTGGCCACAGGTGAAAAATTTATCTAAACGAAGTATCTAACCCACGAGGCAACAATTGCCAATTAATTAAGTTTTACTATAGATGTCAAGAAGACAGGACTACAAATATCTAAGAAATGTATGGGTACTTGGTTTAACATTGTGGGCTAACATCTATGTGTGCATATGTAGAATATCTTTTATATGTGGTTAAAGCTTTTAAAGTCAAACTATACCACAATATATTTATATGAAAATTCTGCTATTAAATATTTATTGTTAATATATTCAATTTTTAAAGCTTAACACAAATGAATTATCCATTGAAGTTTGCATTACTGAACCTAAATATCTAGGAAAAAATGAGGCAATCTCTTCATAAAGAAAGGCAGTGGAGGGGCGGAAGAGGTACTTTCATACATAAATGTAAATCATATATTTATTCATAATTTTGTTAACTTTATATATATATATAAAATCATACCCACTTAAAATCAATTGAGTCGGCTGGGTGTGATGGCTCATGCCTATAATTCCAGCACTTTGGGAGGCCAAGGCAGGCGGATCACAAGGTCAGGAGTTTGAGACCAGCCTGGCCAATATGGTGAATCCCCATCTCTACTAAAAATACAAAATTAGCTGGGCGTGATGGCGCACACCTCTAGTCCCAGCTACAGGAAGCTGAGGTAGAAGAATCGTTTGAACCTGGGAAGTGGAGGATGCAGTGAGCTGAGATTGCACCACTGCATTCCAGCCTGGGCAACAGAGCAAGACTCTGTTTCAGAAAAAAAAAAAAAAAAAAATCATATGAGTCAGGTAAATAAAAACCAGGTTCAGAAAAAATCTAGATTTGGGACCAAATGACTTGGGTTTCAAGTCTCATTTCACTTCTCACCTGGTTTGTTTTCTTAGGCAAATTATGTTGAGCTTCAGTTTCTTTATCTGTATTATGAGAATAACACTGGACCTATCAACCTACCCCACAGAAATCACACAGGAACCGAGAGGCAATGGTTTGCAACTGATACCAGGGGATCTTCATGGTACCACTACAACACTCCCCATACCTCTCTCACCACACCCCTAAACCTCCCTCTCCTATACCTCCTCCCTCCACATCCCTATGCCCCTCCCTCCACATCCCAATGCCCCTCCCTCCACATCCCAATGCCCCTCCCTCCACCCACTCAAGGAAGCCAGCCTTTTAACTGATCTATGTATTGGAGAACCATGTAAGAGTCTGTTTGGAAAAAGCACTCTGCTAAAAAAACAAACAAACAAACAAACAAAACCAAGTTCGAAAAAGCTACACTATACAATAGCAGTTTCCTCTCATAAAAAACTTGAAAAATTCATCAAAGACATTGTACAATTACTCTAACATTTAGTAAAGTACCTCTGGTTTTTCATGCCAAAAAGTATCCATTAGGTATACATAAAACTACTTCAATAATGACTGCTGACTAATCAAACTGATTCAACTAAAGAATACTTGAGACATTTATAGTGAAATTAATGAGTGAAATTTATTCTAAAGAAATTCCCACAGATTCAAAATAATTATGTTATGATTACAGAATTACTAGTAAGTCCCAGAACTGCTGCCAGAAACACAATTATAGCTGTATTTAATACAAAGAACACTTTAAAACAGCTTTGGATATTAGGAAGATTATGTTTAAAAAATACAAGCCTCTGCATTGTCTGAGAGGCAGGTGACAGCAGTGCTGTAAACAGACATTCTTGGTTGAGCAACAGTTTCAGCTTGGCAGTGTTCCAAAAAAGAAAAAAGGGGGGGGGGGGGAAAAAAGACTGCACGATAGACACATATTAAGAAGTTTGCTTTGTTTTACCATCCTAGAGGGTTGAGTGAATACAAAATAAAAAGGTTCTCTCAGATATGGTAACAGATTAGCCTCTGCTCCAGAGAAACAAAATAGTGGATGGAAATTCATGCTAGTTTTGTTCTAACTGCATCACAGATTTTCATAATCATCTCTAGATTTCATGAGCAGTCGCTACTATGTGCTGGACTTACATTTATTTAGTTTTTATCTCAGCATCTCCAATGTGGACATTCTTTAAAGTTTATTTACTCTGTTGGATTTGCAGTAGAAACTTTAGGAGGACAGCCAAAGGAGTACCATTTAAACAAACGATCCTAAACCAAAGAATGAGTAGGAACCTGCTGGCATGCAATTATACTGAACTACCAAGAGAACAGGAAACATGCAAGAATCGGGCTTCACTAAGTCCTTCCTTTCCTCTTATGCTTGTGTTTATTTGTGGAATATCAAATGCAGGAAAAATCCCAGACAGATAGAAGCCTAGCCAGCTCAGGCTCCTTGTTTAGAAAACTGCCATAACTTCCTTAGCCAGATGTAATTTATATGGATGAATATAAATCACATGCAAAATTCTGTTTTGACAGTTCCTTAATGTGTGCACCCTCAATAACACAGTACCATGCAATGATGGATTTAAAATCAGAGATACTTTAGAAGAAATACAGATGGATCAGAAAATGACAAAGGTCTCTAGGTACACACATAGTCTACAGCAATGATCCATGAAAGAGGCATCTGTCTATTACACACAGGATACAACATACTTGGGCTTCAACTAGCGCCCTGAGCCTCCAGCTCTACCACTCGGCACTTGATTTTCATGCTCCAACATTTCCCTGTGTGAATAAGTGAGTTACTCGTTCACACAAGCGTCTACTAAGTATTAGTATGTCTAGAGACTGACAACTACAAATGTGCATCTCAAGGTCATTATACTAACCAACAACTCTGCTCCTGCTTTCCAATAACACTCAAGTCCCAAACTGAACTTTGGCTAGGTCCCACTCTCAATCCTTTCCCTTCCCCAAATTTATCTTCGTAACATCACTATCCACACCACTGCTTAAGCCAAAGCTTTCAATGATTCTCTCTCCTTCCATACGCCCCAAACCCTCCCTATCACCTCGCAAGCAATCCAGAGGCAAATATCATCAATTTTACTTCTACAATACGCCTCAAATCCATCCACTTTTTTCTTTCTTCAGCAGAACCATTCTGGTTCAATTCATCATCATCTTATGCCTAGAAGTCTCTTAACTGTTCTGTTCTCATGTATTTTTGCTGCCTCACAATCAGTTCACCAGGTAACAGTCATATGAATCTTTTTAACATAGGTCATGTCATTCCCTTGACTTAAAAGCCTTTATGACTCTCAACTGCATTGTGAATAAAACCCATTTCTTTACTAAGCCTTTTGAGGTCCTACACAATTTGGTCACTGACTGCCTGCCTCTATAATCATATAGTGGGCTACCCTCCTCCTCGCTGACCCCATTCCAGCCAGGCTGGCCTTCCTACAGTTACTGGAATGTCCCAGGACGACTCTTCCCTAGGATCTTTACCCATGCCTCTGCGCTAGCATTCTTTATATAGACAGTTTTTTCCATCCTTCAGGTCTCAGTGACATGGCACCTTCTATGAAAGGCTTTCCCTGACCATCCATGCTAAAGTGAAGCCCCCATTTTAATATTTTCACAACAACCTGTTCTTTCTCTTAACAGTTTTTTTAATAATTAATTTCTAACTATATATTTACTTATCTAGCACCCTTTTTGGTATGCAGTAGGCATCTTTTTAACTGAATGAATTAATGAGGACAAGTACTTTAGGCGAGGCTAATCACAAACGTATCCTACTAGCTGGTATAAGATGCAATAACAAAGATATTACCTTCTCAACTTTTTTCCTTTTAACAGGCGGGTCAAATCTATCATTGACTCCAAAATACTGAGTAAGCTCTTTCCACTGGGTTTCATTTGAGGACGGTTCACTAAAAGAAGATAGTAAGTTTTGTTTTATACAATATATACTGTCTTTACTTTTACTGTTTTTAATCGGTTACTACAATTATACTACAATTACTAGTTCATATGTTTGATTACTATCAGAAACGATTAGTTCAACAATTTCTACAATGGCCTAAAATAGATAACTATTTTAAATTCTACCTACCTATGAAATTCTTTTTCATTCTTCAATTTATCTGAAAAGAATTCACAAAGTGTCAATACCTAACTTCAGTAATTTCAAAACCATATTTTTAAAAAATGGTTAAACTCAGTCACAACTTAGCATTAGCACGACTAACAACCTGAGTTAAAACAAAACACCTTTTCTGGAGCGTTTTCTTCTTTTCCCTCTGAATCTTGAGGTTGTGCTTTTCTGTTCGGAATGTTTTTTATGCAATTCTTGAAATTTCTATGTAAAAGAAAAAAAATTGAGAAGCAAATATACTTTCCAGAAAAACATGCATTTAAAAAATAATGAAGTAATAAAACAATTATATTTCAGCGTGTATAAAGATACCAATTAAATGATGGTAGTCAGTTCTTGAGATGCTCTATTCTCTGAGACTCACAACCTGAGTTTTGATATTCACTTGTTTTGAAATAAGTCATTTGATAATTTGAGAGTGAATCTCATGTAGGTAACAAAAAAGATAAATAAAAGATAAAATAAAGACAGAAACTACTCATGTACCATGCTAGGCAAACAGCTAATACTACATAGTGGTTTGGGTTTTTTTTTCCCCCTTCGTCTTTCTATGAAAAACAAAACAAAATAAACGCAAGTATCTAAGTGGCCGATGCCTCAGAGAACAGTAAAAGCATTCTGAGTCCATCTCCCTCCCTGTTAAGTCCCAAGAATACATGCACATTCTGACCAGGGCAGAGACACACAGAGGCATGTGCACACGCACAGGCTGTAGCAAGAGCATTTCAGAGAAAACCTACATTCCACATATCTATGGGAATTCCAGAAGGACACTCTTCATAGGCATTTACATTTGACTCTGTTTCAGTTTTTGGTTCATCTGTTGAGAAATCTATGATTTCTGTTTTTCTGATGCTCTCATCCTCTTTATCTTCCTGTAAGTTAAGTCCAGAGTTCTCCAACGTAGCTTCATCTTCCGAGTTTGACTCAGCATCACTTTCATTTAGGCCAGGAGGTAGCAGCCCACTCCACATCTTTTCTTCTATGAGGAAAAAGATTAATTTACACATATAGAATAACCATAGAAATAATTTTAAGACCATTTGAAGACATTCCAGGTGCCTAATAATTATAACAATGGTTTGGGAACAGTCCATCTAAACTTTTTTTTTTTTAATCTAAAATGGCATAGAATGAACCTGTTATAAAATAATTAAAATCTTCACTTGTGTAAGTAAAAAAAAAGTTTAGAAGTTTAAAAGCTGTTTAAACAAGTTTGTTACAACATACACCTACAGGTAAAGAAAATAGAGCCTTGATTCTCTAATATATGAGTAGTTTTGTCTAAAAAAAACATGAAATTCAGTAAAGCATTGCTCAAGAATGTTAAAAACCTAACAACATACTTTGCAAGCAATTTAGGATTAAAATACCATATTTGAAGCTATACCAATTAGAGAATAAAACTGCATGTTTCACCTATATTTAATGGACAAAGCTTTCAGAGGGTGTCTTGTCTAAGGAGCAGGAAAATAACTAAAGGAAAATTTTTAAGCTACATAAGTAGTTGGAGGAAGGTATCGCAGTAAAAAGGATATCCTACTTTTCAGTTTAATACTGTTTGCTAAAATAATATTAAATGAAATATAATCCTAACAATTTAACAAAAACGTATAGCTTTTTAAAGTAACAATACTATATTTGGGAAACTAATGGTCAAGTTCAAGATAATATTTAGCATTAGCTATACAGTCCATTAGTAGAGAGAACCATTAAGTTTAATAAAATGACTTAAAATAGCAGAATTGTTATCATTTGCTAAAAGTATAATACTCAAGTACATACTCACTATTGATCTTCATGGCACAGTCTATTTTAGCACATATATTGAGCCAAAACCAGTTCCTTCAAAAGATGCTTAAAATAGAGAAGCCGGTTGTACTGCTCATGATTTACTATCAATATGAAGGAATAAAATGGAAGGACGGAAATTTGTTTTGCAGTTTTCTGTCCCATATTGTGATTAACCTAGTTAAAAAACAAACAAACAAACAAAAGAAACCACCATTCTGAGACAAACACATCAGGGATTTTGTGATAACAGATTTCTCTTATCTTTTAAAGACCTCCTTCCAGGTCCAAAGAATCAGATCTTACTTTTTGTGGCTTTGGTCCAGCCTCATCAGTTGCTGACTCTCTGAAATATCCTCACCAAATATTCTGTTGGCTTTTTATGAGGAAGGACTCTGGCATCTAACTGCTCCAACTAGAATCTTAACTCTGCCACTACTAGTAGTATGAGGAAATCATTTGACATCTCTGACCCTCAATTTCTTTATCTGTAATGCAGGGATAATTATACTGCTTATAGGGCTATTCTGAGGATTAAATGAGATAAGCCCCTCAACACAGTGTTTAGGAGGTCCTAGGGGCTCAATAAATGTTAAGTTCTCTTTGCTATTATTATTTCTGTGGCCATGTATTACATTTTTATCATTTCTATTATGAGTGACAGGGTTCATAAGATAGTTTTGAAGTTTCTAATAATTGTGGTGCACTCATTTAGCAACTGATGCAATCATTTGCTTCCTTGATAGTCACAATCTGATGTGAAGTGTCTATAACAAATGTTAGTGTTTGGTTTTCTGAATGGAGGAATAAAATGAGGGCAAATTACTAGGAAGATAATGGTAACCTTATGCTCCAAGATTCCTCATCTGCACAGGTCCTTCCAAAGCGTTGTACCTAGTTTTCTATTCAGAATTTGCATTTCTTTGTTTAAAGGAAGAAACCCGAAGTTATATAAGCTCCAGGCCCCATAAAACCCAGATCTATCCCTAAACCTGTCTGTGGATTTTTAAAGTTGGGACAGCAGTACTCTTGAAATACTCCAATAGCACAAAAGACATCATGTAAAATATGCCAATATTGAAAAACAGGTGTCATGCTATTAATAAAAAAGATTTCTCCTGTTCTGAGAGCAAGGGGACGGAAGCAGTAATAAGTTCCAGTATGACTTGGCCACTGCCATATAATACACCTTTAGGCTCATTATCATTTAAGGACTTAAAACAGTAACAAATTTCAGGTTTGGATTTCTTAGCATCACCGGAGTCTATGTTAGCAATAACTCTTTCCCTTCCTGTCCATAAAATATTTTACATGCCCACTTATGTGCCAGACACTCTTCAAGACCCTGGGGACAGAAGTATATAAAGCAGGCAAAAATCCCTAGTCTCACGAAATGACAGCTATACACATAGGAAGTTTCTGTTCAGTTTTTGAGCCAAGTATTCCTTGACCTGGACTTTAGATGTGACTGCTCATGAAATGTGTATGCCTCTCCAATGGGCAGTGGCACAGGTCTCCTACTAAACCACTGTTTTAGCATCTCTGCAGGGTGATAGTCTATGCTCTGGGAACACAAACATGCTTCCCTCTGGGAAGCAGTCTCAGTTGCCCCGAAGAAGGCATGCTTTTTGCTGTTGTTGTTGCTAATCAGCCTTCAAGTAGTTAGGCATTTTTTATGGCTTTTTAAATTTTCTCAAAATTATATATTTTTAGCTCCTGCTCATGTGGCATTAAAAACTGTCCTCAGTGTGGCATCTGCCTGGTATGATAATTTCTTGAGTGTACCCAAAGGAAAAAAAATTAAAATAGTTTGAAAAAGGTGGAATCCACCTCTAAATCCAGGCAAAATTCAAATCAGGTAGGTTTTGAACTCCACTCTTTAAAACCTTTAGTCATGTGCCATTTTCCTGTGACTCTCAAAAAAACAAACACAAGGGAGACTGAGCAGTCACTGATAAACACGGATAACTGCTGCCACTCACTGTGCAGCCTGCAAAATGGAGTTGCCCGTGTAAGCAGCAGCCCAATTACAGATCAGCCAATATGGAGTGGCTGCTTAGTGACTTTTGCTTTGGAGTCATGTTTCAAAACAGTCTTTCTATTCATAGCATATACTTGTCATTCACAAAGTTTCCAACTGGCACCATGTTAGGCCTCCTGTTATTCTTGTTTTGGCTGCTGTGGAGAATGATTCTCTATAAGTGTCTCTTACTTATGCCTTTCAGAGCGTATTTCTTTATTTTAAGGCTGATAATCCCAAGTTACCCTTTAACTGTGAAAATTCACTCAGCCTATCTCAAGAAACGTGGAATATCAGAGAAACAGAAACTTAAATTTGTTTAGTATAGATTATAGCCAAGTCCATATAACAGCCAATGTATTAATTCATAAGCTTTCATTTTTTTACCCTGCAACCCAAATAATTTTCAATTTAATCATTTTAGCCCCAAGGAAAATGTAAATGACTCAGAATCCTTTTTCTCTCTATGGTTTTGAATATCACCTTCTTCATTTTACACACCCTCCACCTCTAGAGTTAAGATTTATTCCATCCCACAATTATCCTCAAAGACATTCTGTGTGTACTATGCAGAACACATCTTTAGTCCTGGGCTAACACAATTTGCCATGAACTGAAAATATTTATATACTGTCCTAGTCTGAATAACTAGGGTTTCTTGTTTGTTTGTTTGCCCTTGAAAACCACCCATCGTTATTATTTAGCATACTTGGTCAGATAACAATGAATCAAAAACAGGGTACAGTTCAGTGGTTCCTAATCTAAGTATGAATGTAGTAACAGGAGTCTCTAAGCTAATTTCAAAAAGCCCAAA
This sequence comes from Pan troglodytes, assembly GCF_028858775.2. Lineage (NCBI taxonomy): Eukaryota > Metazoa > Chordata > Mammalia > Primates > Hominidae > Pan > Pan troglodytes. The sequence continues at coordinate 130,449,484 of NC_072406.2, forward strand.
CTATTTTATTTTTCCCCTCAGTAAGACTGTACCATTCACCATTACAGGAAAAGACCAATTTAGTGAAGCACTATTTTTCACATGTTAATCAGAGGTTCACTGGTAGTTATAGGTCTGATTTTTATCAGAAAAAAACATTCATAAATAAGGTTTAGTAGACACAATCTTTCAAAATAAAGCAGCCAGGGAGAAATCAAATAATAATAAAAACCGTTCTAGATTGTGCACTGGTTACAGGGGGAAAAAGTCTTCAAAGTTGGAAAATGGTTTCTAGTCCTGAGCAACATAATTAGGAGAAAGCCACTGCATTTGTCTGGGCCTCCATTCTTAAGCTATAAAATAAAGGTTTGATCAAATGATCTCTGAGATGTCTTACAGCTCTAAAATGCCTCTTTATGATTTTGATATTGTAAGTGCCCTAAATGCCCAGAGTCACCTCACTCCTGGATGTATCACTCCATTCTCTCTAGCACTGCAATCCTGATTAGAGCCCAGTATCCCAGTAGATAAGGTTTCTCTCCTCTACCTAGCAACTCAGCCAAGAGGATGTTTTCAGAGAAACTCTGTACACTTCAAGACACTGAGAAGGGGAAGGAACCCTAGTTACAACAGGAAACACTAGAACCAGAAAGGGGAAACAAAGCAAGTCACTGCTGCACATGGCATACAAACAGTGTGGCAGGCCTTGGTTTTCCATTAATCTTCACAACAACCCTTCCACTAGGAATTACTATCTATATCGGCCCCTCCCCTACCCGCCCCGCCCCCAATTTACAGATGGGATAACTGACTTGCCTAATGCATTCTGATCCATTTGTTTTACAAAAATATCCCCATGGCTTTAGATTATGAATTTTACAGAGCAGAGTTGTAAGCGGGGACAAGGATTTGCGACTGGGGCTGAGAATGATCTTAGCCTATAATTACAGACTTGTTAAATTTGGTTAAGAATTTTTTTCTGTACTTTTTGAGTACAGAAAGCTATGCAAGATGCTATACTAAGTTGCATACATCAAAGTCAAAGTCACAGTCAGAGGTTTGAGCAATAATGTCATATTTTCTGGACAACCAGGCAGCTGCTTATAATCAAAACCCAAAAGATATATTTGAGCAGCTCGATGGGTAAATGTTTTCCATCTCTATTCCAGAATTTAAATTCCATTTTCATCGTACAAGGCTGTCTTATTTCCTATATTTTGTATTTGATTAGAAATAATTCCAGAAGCCTGAACTTCGTCTGATCTAAAATTAATTTCACTTGTATACGAATTATAAGCCACCACAATTATTTAACAATCTGAAGATTGTAATTTACATCATAATCAGAGTCTGTGACTTAAAAATAGTTACTATTTTGAAGCATGTTAACATCAACATTAACGTAAATATCCTATTTACTTTTATGAAATGAATGTGTTCCTTTTCTCAAAAAAGGTACAGAAAGGACAACTCAATTACAGGCCTGAGAGCGAATCCAGAAAAACTACTTATTTAGCAAGATTTTGCATGTATTCAACTGTTTTAATTAAAGAGAGTGGTCGTTTACTTGAGGCCTGGAAAACATTTTCCCAGACCCAAGATCCTGCATGGAAAGACAATAAACCAAGTTAACAATTCAAGGCTCATTTTAAGTCGATTCCGCTGTGAGAATACTTACAGGGTCCAAGATTGCAAGACGATGGGTCTAGAAAGGTACACCGTTCCTGCTTGGCTGCACAACCCGGAATTCTGCAGGCTTTCTGGCGGCAATGCCACACTCCAATCCCAAAACAGAGAGAAGCCCCTCCCGGGCACAGAACTAAGCGCTGCAGATCCCGGCGAAGGATGTCTAGCCTGCTGGCAGTCCCATTAACTGGAGCTGTTTTCCGGAATACAGCAACTGTAAACGTGAGCCTGTTTTCCCTATCGACAGCCTCCTCAATCCCCTCTCACTTTGACCTGGGTGGGACGGAGAACCCCCTCCACATAACAGGCTGGGGAGGCCGCTGCGACGCCCCTTTCGAGGAAGGCTGAGGACGGCCCCGCCGTCGCTTCCGCGGCCCCTGGCCGGAGGCTTTTCTAGCCTGCTCCGGGAGGCTCGGCCGAGGAGCTATGAGGCCGCCCATGCCGCCTCCCTCGGCTGCCCACAAGAGGCCCTCCCAGACTCATCATGCCGGAGCCCGAACCGGCGGGTAACCAACCCTCCATAAGCCGTACTCACCTGTCAGGAAGCGGTCGCCCAGCAGCCATCTTAGGACCCCGTCAACATCACGCCTTCTCATTGGCTCCTGCGTCTCAACCAATGGGCTGGGGCCGTTCTGGCCCTAGGGTCGCCTTAGCAACCGGCCTCCTGGGGCTTCCCTCTTTAGTCTGCCCGAAGGAGGTGGTTCCTTTCTTTCTTTTTTTTCTCTCTTTTATCTTGCCGTTTTCTCTTTCTTCCGAACATTTTTAAAGACTTTGTTCTTTCTTCATTCCCTGCTGTAGGCCAATGCGTCTGGGCAAGGAAAGGGCTGACATAGACCTTGAACTGAGAGTTGATGCCACCAGGAGGGAGAATCTTGCAGAGTGCTTTCTTTCTAGGCCCTTCTGCAAACGTCTTCATTCATTCATCCTTTCCCCTCACTCTCTTCCTTTTTTTATTTATTTTTTTTTTCTTTCTTCACCTATTTATTGGGCGCCTACTTTGTACCAGGCATCATGCTAATCTCTGGTTAGCAGAAAACAGGCAGACTCTTGCTCTCTTGGCGCCTACCATCTGGTGATGGGGTCCAAGGTGCTTCACTGACTGGACCAAAAGTTTACCGAACTTCTTTTTTTCTTATTTGTGGCAGGCACTGTGTTATGCCCAGAAGGGGGTGCTTGGGGAACATAGAAAATAAGGGGGAAAAAAAGAGAGAGAAAAGCACTGCGAAGAGGATAAAATATCCTATGTGATAGGGATGGGAATAGGGCTATTTTAGAAATATTTGCATTTTCCGAAATACTGTTTTATAATAAGAATAACATTAAGTGTACCTATTTGCTAATTTTGTGATGATTATATAAGAAAAGCCTGGGCAACAGAACCAGACCCTATTTCAAAAAAAGAAAAGAAAAGAAAATACAGTAGGCTTCCCTCATCTGTGGCTTCTCTTAGCCTGATTTCAGTTACCTGGGGTCAACCAAGGTCCAAACACAGTAAGTAAAAAATTCCAGAAATAAGCAATTCAAATGTTTCATTGCAAGCCCATTCTGGGTATCCTGATGAAATCTGCAGTGTGAATCATCGCTTTGTCCATGCATGCTGTTAGGCTACCAGGTTCTTAGTCACTTAGTAGCCATCTTGGTTATCAGATTGAAAAACTATATGTGGGGTTCGCCATTATTCCAGGATTCAGGCATCTACCGGGGAGTCTTGGAAGGTATTCCCTGCGGATAAGGGAGGCTGCTGTACACATAAAGACTTTAACATGTTACCTAGCCCACACTAATTTTCAATCTCAGCTGTTTTTTGCTGTTAACATTACCAATAATGTCTTTCTTCAAAGCAAGCTAAATGTGTATAAAATTTTGCATTGCACTCAGTAATATATCTCAATTTCACATCAACAGATGGTTAAGCCTATTAACTATCCACTAAACCACCTCACCTCCAACATCTTCCAGAAGATGCGCCAAGTTTAGAGAGCAGTTTTCTATAACCCCAGAATCATAGTAAAACCTGAATCAACAAGTTTGGATCGCCGAGGTCCCTCTTCCTGTTCACATTCTCTGATTCTAGAGTAGAAGCAAGGCTGAATGAGTTAAGGATCTGTGTAAAACTATTTTGGCCAAATCTGTTCAGCTTCTCAATAGGATTTTCCTTGAATCCAAATCTTTAAAAAGTTAAACAGTTAACAAGAAGGTGTGCCTGAGAGTGCTGTTGTAACTGCATTAGGCCTCTTAATTGCTCTTCATCTGCTCAGGCTGTCATAGCAAAATACTACAGACAAGGTAGCTTAGGCAACAGGAATCTATTTCTCACAGTTCTAGATGCTGGGAAGTCCAAGATCAAGATGCCAGCAAAGTAGGTTTTTTTTTTTTTTGAGGCCTCTTCTCTTGCGTGGTAGGCAGCCACCCTTGCCCTGTCGTGCTCCCATCACCTTTTCTTTATATGCACAGTTTGGGGAGCTCTCCAGTGTCCCTTCTCTGTACTTAAAAAGACACTAATCCTGTTGGATCAGGGTTCTACCCTTCTGACCTTATTTAACCTTAATTACTGCCTTAGAGGCCACATCTCCAAACACAGCCACACTGGGTTATGGCTTTAAGATAGGAATTTTAGGGGTGCACAAACATTCAGCTCATAACAATTGCTGATGGTGGAAATGTGACCGGAATAGGGAAAGAGATAGCAGAGGGGGAAGAACTGAGGCATGGGGTAGGAAGGAATTAATGTTTGTATGTTTAAGAATGATCTGGGGCTGGGCATGGTGGATCACGCCTGTAATCCCAGCACTTTGGGAGGCCGAGGCAGGTGGATCACTTGAGGTCAAGAGTTCGAGACCAGCCTGACCAACATGCTGAAACCCCCCCCCTACTAAAAATACAAAAATTAGCCGGGCATGGTGGCATGTTCCTGTAATCCCAGCTACTCGGGAGGCTGAGGCACGAGAATGACTTAAACCCGGGAGGCAGAAGTTGCAGTGAGCTGAGATTGCGCCACTGCACTCCAGCCTGGGTGACAGGAGCGAAATTCCATCTCAGAAAAAAAAAAAATCTTGATTGTTTCTATATGGATCCCATCAAAGGATGCTCATTATTTAGTGCATATATTAATAAATGCAAGGGATAGAGGTGGCATATAATTATAACTACTACAAAGATTTACAAACACCAGATTTCATAGCAAAGGTTTTTGGAAAATCTTGCTTCAAAAATATCTAACATTTTAAAATTAAGTTTCTCAATACTGATTTGAGAATTCTTAATTACCTAATTGTTTATCACATTACTGGATGCCTATAATAAATGTAAATAATAACTCAGACTTTTCTTCTCACTCTGGTTGTAAGAACTTCAGTTTCTGAATATTATTGTTTTGTCAATTTTCTAGAGAAAATGTCAGTCCTTTGATTTATGTTAATCAATAAATTTACCTTTCTTCCAGCAAATTCCTGCCCTGGAAGCCTGCCAAGCCATGAGTTTTGTGAATGAAATACTTGTATTTGTGAGATTTCTATGAAATGTAGAATTGTTGGATACCTTTTACTAAATCATAGTGAAATATCTGATGCAGCTAGTGAATTGTGCTTGAATTGTGTTGCATCTGGCACTAATTTCAAGCATGTAGCTTTCATTTAAATTCTCAACCATATCTTTAAAAACACAAAGCAGTTTTTCTTTGCCAAGAAATATTATAGTTTATGAACAGTTTTTCCTTACATTTAACAATTTTTTAGTGTAGAGATTATAAGTCACACCTATGTTATGAAAGATTAATTGTGGAGTTCTTTTTGGTGGCTGCTAAATCCTGGATTGATGAATAATTTCTCAAAATATAATGAAACCCCTTAAATATTTTTAAGTTGGAAAAGTGAATACAACTTTGTTGAACATATAATAAATGTGCTTCTTGCTGAAACTGAGAAAGAGAATATTAATTTCTTTCTATACAAACACCTCTTTTTTGGCATTCAGAGGAAAAAGGGATTTAGTGACTTAAGCAAAAGAATTGAAACCAGGGAGCTCTGAATTTCAGGATTCATGTTGATATCCTTCATGATTAAGGAATGACAATTTATCTGTTGTTGTTGTTGTTGTTGTCGTTGTTTGACGGAGTCTGGCTCTTTTGCCCAGGCTGGAGTGCAGTGGCGCGATCTTGGCTCACTGCAAGCTCTGCCTCCCAGGTTCATGCCATTCTCCTGCTTCAGCCTCCCAAGCAGCTGGGATTACAGGAGCCCGCCACCACGCGTGGCTAATTTTTTTGTATTTTTTTTGTAGAGACAGGGTTTCACCGTGTTAGCCAGGATGGTCTCGATCTCCTAACCTTTCGATCCGCCCGCCTTGGCCTCCCAAAGTGCTGGGATTACAGGTGTGAGCCACTGTGCCTGGCCTTCTATCTGGATATTTTTAGGTTTGCAAACTGAAGCATCTATAAACAATGTTAGTCTTCCAAGAATATGTTGAATAACTAACACTACGATATCAACAGGACTTGACATTTGAGAAAACAAAATTTCTGTAATATAGAATGTTGCCAAAGAAAAGCACTTTTTATTTATTGGTCATGTCTAGTACTTCCAAATTTTTCAGTTCCAATAGGTTGTACATAGGGAGAAAACAGAACAGGAGAGGGAGGCTTATTGAGCGTTTTTGTATGCTAGGAAATTTGTATCTAATATCTTATGTAATCTTATGAGGTGGCTGTTATTGTATCCATTTTATAGCTAAGAAAATTTAAAACTTCAAGAGCTTAAGAAACTTGCCTAATGTCACATGCTTAGTAACATGCAGAACCAGAGTGGGGAAGTTTCACTGGACTCAAAAGATCCTGCTGTCTCCACTATCCACATACTGCCTCTTTTAAGAAGAGGTTCCTGATGAATGTCATCACAATGCAATCAATAAAGTATGGATATCATTACTGCCCAGTGGCATAGTATACCCTCTGGGAACTCACAAAAAGAGAGGCTTCGGGAACAAAATATCTTCTCTCTCTCCTTCCCCCTCAGGACCTAGTGAGTGATCAGATCCCATTCGAGGCATCCTCTTCAATTATTCCTTATTCGTTATATTAAAATCTATGTTAATTTCCTTTTTCTTAATACCTTCATCTTCCAAAAACATCCCACTGTCTGATTAATGTCTCTGAATGAAGGAATACATGTAAAGCTTTAACATAGAGCCTGTCATGTAGTCAGTGGCTAACAAATATTAGCTTCCTTCCTTCCTTCACGTGTAAAAACTAAGAAACCCATAAATGTTGGTAGAGTATTAGATTCATCTGTCAATATCTTCATCGTTGTTACTATGTGCCCAATGCTCAGCACTATGCTAAGGGTTGAAGATTCAAAAGAACTGTATAGAAACTGGCCTCAAGAAGTTTGTAGTCTGAGACATAATAATATTTAAACCATAAGTACTAAAATTGTGAGGTTCATGATGTCAATATGAACTATGGAAGTCCTAAGAATGGAAAAGTAAGCCAAGTGGAATTTAGTATATACTATTTCCTTTGCCTGAAATAACTTTCTCTTTTATACCTGGTAAATATCTTTTCATCCTTCAAAACCAGATCCTTCAAAAAACCAATATAAACGTTGGCTTTTTATCTATACCTTGTTGTCTTTTTTTTTTTTTTTTTTTGAGACGGAGTCTCGCTCTGTCACCCAGGCTGGAGTGCACTGGCGCGATCTCAGCTCACTGCAAGTTCCGCCTCCCAGGTTCACGCCATTCTCCTGCCTCAGCCTCCCGAATAGCTGGGACTACAGGCGCCCGCCACCACGCCCGGCTAATTTTTTTGTATTTTTAGTAGAGATGGGGTTTCACCGTGTTAGCCAGGATGGTCTCGATCTCCTGACCTCGTGATCCACCCGCCTCGGCCTCCCAAAGTGCTGGGATTACAGGCATAAGCCACCGCGCCCGGCCCTTATTTTTTACTGGTCACTCTAGGGATTACAGTACTCATCCTTTCTACAGACTACTTAAAGTTAACATTTTAATAATTTGTGTGAAATGTAGAAACATTGGAACTGCATGGGTCCTTTCAAAGCTCTTGGCCCACTCTTAATGTTGTCATACGCACTGCATCTACACACATTGTAAATCTCACATTATTTTTATTTCCTTGAAACTATTATGTATTTTAAAGAAATACAGAGGAAAAAAATAGTTTTTTACATTTACCCGCATAGTTACTGTTTCCGAGGCTCTTCACTCCATCCTGTAAATCTGAATTTACATCTTCTTTCATTTACCTTCATTCTAAAGAATTTCTTTTAGCATGGCTTGTAGTGTAGATTTACCAGCAATGGATTTTCTTAGTTTTCTTTTATCTGAAAATATCTTTATTTTACCTTCAATCTTTTTTAAAGTGAGGTTTATTGAGGAATAATTTTATAGTTTACATACAATATAAATTCACACCTTATGTGTACACTATGATTTTTGATAAATGCATATAGTGATGTAAACACTACCATCATCAGTATACAGAATATATCCAAGTTGCCATCATGCCCATATATAGTCAACCACTTCTCCCTCCCCAGCCCCTATAAACTACTGAGATGTTCTCTGTCCTCCTAGTTTTGCCATGTCTGGAATGGAGTCATATAAATAAAATCAAGTAGTCTAGTCTTTCGAGTCTGGCCTAGTTCAAGGAGCTTAATGCATATGAGGATCATGCATGTTGCTGCATGTATTGGCAGATTGTTCCTTTTTATTGCTAAGTAGTATTCCATTGTGTAGCTATGCTTAGTTTGTCTATTCACCAGTTAAAGGATATTAGAATTGTTTTCAGTTTTTAGCAATTATTAATTATAAATAAAGATGCTAAAATGCTCACATAAAGGTTTTTGTGTAAAAAAAAGTTTTCATGGCCGGATGCGGTGGCTTATGCCTGTAATCCCAGCACTTTGGGAGGCCAAGGTGGGCGGATCACGAGGTCAGGACATCGAGACCATCCTGGCTAACACAATGAAACCCCGTCTCTACTAAAAATACAAAAAATTAGCCGGGCGTGGTGGCGGGTGCCTGTGGTCCTAGCTACTCGGGAGGCTGAGGCAGGAGAATGGCTTGAACCCGGGAGGCAGAGCTTGCAGTGAGCCGAGATCGCACCACTGCACTCCAGCCTGGGTGACAAAGCGAGACTCCATCTCAAAAAAAAAAAAAAGTTTTCATTTCTCTTAGGTAAATACCTAGGCACGGGATTGCTGGATTATATGATAAGTTTTTATTTAACTACATAAGAAACTACCAAAGTGTTTTCAAAAGTGGCTGTACCATTACACATTTTCATCAGTAATGTATGAAAATTCCTGTTGCTCCCCATTCTTCGGTATGGACATAAAAAATAAGTGGGTTCAAATAAATGTGTCATGGTATCTCACTGTGTATCACTTTTAATTTATCTAATAACTTATGATGTCTCTGTATTGTCTTTTGACTTTTTAACAGTGTGTTTCAAAGAGCAAAAGTTTTCCATTTTGATAAAGTTTAACATCAATATTTTCTTTCATAGTTTATGCTTCATGTGTTATGTCTAGGAAATTCTAAGAAATCCTTGCCTTGTCCAAGGTCACAAACACTTTTTTTGCTTTTTATTATAACTTTTTTTTTTTTTTTTTAGAGACAGGATCTTACTTTGTCACCCAGGCTGGAGTGCAGTGACATAACCACAGCTCAAGGCAACCACAGCCCACTGCAGCCTCAAACTTGTGGGCTCAAACCATCCTCCCGCCTCAGCCTCCTGAGCCTCCATTAACCACGACTGGCTAAATGGTCACAAAGATTATTTTCGGTTTTATTATTTTTGTTTTATTCTACACATTTTTGTAATTTTAGATTACGGGTTTATGATCCATTTTGCATCAACTATATATACAATACAAAGTATGTGTCAAGGTTTATTTTTTGGTACCTGGATGTCCAGTTGTTCCAGCATGATTTATTGAAACTCCTTCTTCCAGTGAATTGCCTTTGCACCTGTGATAAAAAACAAATTGACTATATATATTCTAGACTCAATTCTGTTCCTTTGGTCTATGCATATATTCTTTCTCCAATATACACTGTCTTACAGTGGATTTATGATGTGTTTTGAAATCAAGTAATGTCAGTCTTCCAACCACATTCTTTTTTAAAAATTGTTTTTACTATACTGGCTTGTTTGCTTATTCATATAAATTTTAGAATTAGCTTGTCAGTTTCTACAAAAATATACTGCTAATATTTTGATTGGGTCTGCATTAAACCTATAGATCAATTTGGAGAGAACTGATATCTTAACATTATTGAGTCTTCTAATCCATGAAGTTTACCTCTAGATTTATTTAGGTCTTCTTTAATTTCTCTCATGAATATTTTGGGGTTTCAAGCATATGATCATGCACATATTTTATATTTAAAACTATTTCTTGGCTTTTATGCTATAAATTGTTATAAACTGTGTTGGAACTGTTTTTAATTTCAATTTCCAACTTTTCATTGCTGTTATATACAAATAATTTTTAAATTTTTATTATGCATTTTTTGTTGTTGCATGGATTGTTCTGCAAACCTGAGTTAGCGCAAGTTGCTGGTGCTGTTCAGGTTTAGTATTTCCTTATTGATCTTCTGCCAACTTGTTCAATTGATTACTGAGACAGGAATGTTGAATTCTCAAACTGTTATTATGGGTATGTCTATTTCTTCTCTCATTTATATCAGGTTTGCTTCTGGTATTTGAAGCTATGTTTTTAGGTGCCCATATATATAGGGGTTTTATGACGTCTTTGTGAATTGACCTTTTTGTTACTGTGTAATAGTCATCTTTATCCTTGGTAATATTCCTTATTCTGAAGTCTATTTTGTTTTATATCTAGATAGCCACTCTAGGTTTTAAAAAATTTGTATTTGCATGGCATATCTGTATCCATTATTTTATTCTTAATGTATATATGATTTACATTTAAAGTGTACTTCTTGGCCAGGCATGGTGGCTCATGCCTGTAATCCCAACACTTTGGGAAGCTGAGGCAGGTGTAATGCTTGAGCTCAGCAGTTCGAGACCAGCCTGGGCAACAGAGTGAGACCCCGTTTCTTAAAAAAAAAAAAAAAAAAAAAAAAAAAGGGCAAAAATTAGCCAGACCCAGCTACTTGGGAGGCTGAGGTGGGACTATCACTTGACCCCAGGAGGTTGAGGCTGCAGTGAGCCAAGATCCATGCCTCTGCACTCACATCTGGGCAACAGAGCAAGACTCTCTTTCAAAAAAAAAAAAACTGTATTTCTTATGGATAATACATACTTGGGTCTTGCTTTTTTGTCCTGTCAATCTCTTTAAATTGTTGTAGCTGGAGCATTTATATTTGATGTAATTATTGGTGTAGTCATTTAAATCTACCACCTTTCTAGATATTTTCTATTTATTCCATTTCTTCTTTGTTCCTTCTTCCTGTGCTTTTCCCAGGTGAGTCAGTGCTCCCATATCATTGCTCTCTGAAGGAGCTTGTCATTTCTTAGATTTATAGCTATTTGTTTGCCCTGTGAACTTAGTGTTCTGGGTTCAAGGAAAGTTATACGTTTGTCATTTATATGACACTTTCTTATTTTTAGGATGGTATTAATGCTGTTTGTAGCTTTCTATGTCTTTGGTAGAAGTGGAACTCATCTTTATTCTTGAAGGCTATTTTTCTGGATATAGAATTCTGGGTAGATAGGTTTTTCATTTATTATTTTAAAACTGTTGTTCCATTGTCTTTTAGCCTCTGTTATTTCTGATGCAACCTTTGAGGTCCTTCAAATTATTATTCCCCGATATGGAATGTGTCATTTTTCTCTGGCTGCTTGGAAGACTGTCTTTTTATCTTTAGTTTTCAACAGTTTGACTGTAGTTTTTCTAAATATGCTGTTTATGTTTTAAATATTTTGCTTGAAGTTCACTGAACTTCTTAAACTACAAAATTTATATCTTTAGCTAAAATTGAGGAATTTTCAGCCATTATTTCTTCAAATAACTTCTCTAGTCCATTCTCTCATTACTTTTCTCCAATATTAGATATTTTAGTATTTGTTTACAGGACTCTGAGGCTCTGATCATTTTTTAAAATAGGCCAGGCATGGTGGCTCATACCTGTAATCTCAGCACTTTGAGAGGCCAACGCAGGAGGGTCACTTGAGCCCAGGAGTCTGCAACCAGCCTGGGCAACATAGTGAGACCCCATCTCTATTTAGAAAAAAACTATGTGTTAAAAAAGTTTTCCCTCTGTTCTTCAGAGTATATTATTTTTATTGGTCTATCTTCAAGTTCTCTGATTCTTTCTTTTATCATATCCATTCTGCATCTAAGCCATCCAGTGAACTTTTTATTTTACATATTTTATTTTTCTGTTTTAGAATTTCTATTAATTTCCTTTTTATAGTTTATGTCTCCCAACTAAGGTTTTCTATCTTTTCATTATTATATTTTCATTTCAGTCCTGAAGCATAATTATTTTTTAAATTCTTATCTTTTGATTACAACCTTGGTGTCATCTCAGAATTAGTCTCTATTGATTTTCTTTTTCTTTAAAGCTGCTTCATGTTTATTTGTATCTTTATATGACAAGTAATTCTGGACTTTATGCTAGAAATTGTGATGGATATGTTGTAGAAACTCTGGATTCTATTATGCTTCTTCAAAGGAATATACATTATATATAAATAAATGTATAATGTATATAAAAATGTATATATTTTATATAATATATATATATTTTTTTAAGCAGAGACAGCTAACTAGGTTAAGCCCAAAGTGCAAGCTGTGTCTCCCTGGCAATAGGTGGCAGCTCAATAGGTGGCAGTTATTTTAGCCTTAGCTGGGCTTCTTAGAGTCTGCCCTTCACTTGCATAATTCAACGGTCATCCGGAGATTAGTACATAGAAACATAGCTTATATGTAGAACTTAGGCTCACCCTTTCTGCCGCTCTTCTTTTCAAGATTCCAGTTCAGTTTCTAGCAGCTGTTATTGACCCAAACTCTTTCCCCAAGTAACATTTCTATTCAGTTTCTAGCCTTCCTACCCAGCTTTGGCTATGACCTGGTCTCAGGATAAAAGCATGAAAAAAAAAAAAAAAGGTAAACTAATCCCTTGCCTTCTGCTTCTTCTGAGTATCTAACCTCTCCAGTATTTGCCTGCTTCTGTTTCTTCTCCAATGCCTTCAAACAGTTATTTTGCTTCTTTCTAGAGTCTACAGTTATTATGTATGGAAAGGTTGGTAAGACAGAAGCTTATTTGGGAAGTGTGTTTGTAATTCAAACAGGTACATATCTCCTTAAACATCACTTGTGTTTTTCATGGAGTCTTTTCATCCTCGTTGTTGTTGTCGTTGTTAGGGTTTATTCATTTTAGTTTATATTATTTAAGATCAAGGACTGTTACTTTTTATGTTCAGTACCACTTTGACAATTGTATTATCTATCTATAGTGGAAGATGCTGGGAACTTGGTAAATATTTAAATGATGAATAATGAGTAAACTTGGCATACGTTTTTCTTAGCTATACAGAACATATCCTTGTTGAGAAAAAAGTATTCTGTGTAAGAAGACCTAATTAATAATTGCTATTTTTCATTAAAAATTGCCATTAGAACAGAAAAAAACACACTCAGATTTCTTAAAAAACAGAACCTCGCTTCTCTTTTAAAATAAAATTATAATTCCATGTATTTAACATTGACTTAAAATCTACTGGTGTCAAAGCACTTTGGAGAACACTATTTTTGTGTGAAAGGGGAGGATAATTAAAAAAGACAGATAATTCTAAGAACCCTTGTCTGAAAACAAAATTTGTTTAAAAAGACAGATAAGACATGCTCCCTGCCATCCAAGAATCTAAAATCAAGTCGGGGATACAGACAGAAGTAAATAACTTTAACATAAAGCAAAAAAATGTTAAGTGCTATATTGAGAATACAACAAACTATTATGTGAGAAGACATGGACACATAGAGGGAGCAACACACACTGGGGTCTACTGGAGGGTGGAGGGTGGGAGGAGGGAGAGGTTCAGGAAAAATAACTAATGGATACTAGGCTTAATGCCTGGGTGATGAAATAATGTGTGCAACAAACCCCCATGGCACAAGTTTATCTATGTAACAAACCTGCACATGTACCCCTGAACTTAAAATAAATGTTAGAATAAAACTATCAACATCACAGTAAATAGAAAGCAATGCAATCAGTTCAGGATTCCAAAGAGTTTTTTGGTAAAGGTAGGATAGATACTGGCCTTAGGAAGAAGTAAAGAGCTTAATAGGTATATATGATAGGAAAGTTCATCTTAGAAAAATTTGGAAAATTTTAGGCCATGTTTAGGAAAGAGTAGCATGGTTTAATGATAAGACCTAGGACTTTGAAATCACAAAAATATGTATGGCTATGTTCAACAATCTAAACTTCCCCAAACCTCAGTTTCATCATCAGAAAAATGGGAAAGTTGAGTAGAGTTCAAATTGTGGAGACTCTGAAAAGGCGGGTTAATAGAGGCCCATAGACTGTAGTCAGGGAAGCCTGCTAGTTGGCTATAGCAATAATAAAGTAAAAAGTATTGGCAATAGGACTGAATCCAAAAACAAAAGACTGTGTTTTCTGTTCCAAGCATAGACTGGAAAAAGATGAAAAAGCAGGAAAAAATATAAAGGATTTGGCCATTGATTCTATGGAGAAAGGAAAGAATGAAACTCAGGAAGTTTAATGGAAACAGCTAGAACCGATTTAATGAAACAACTCTGAAACTATTGTAAAGTAGATTATATATTATTATTTTATATGGTATATACACAGGATTCATTTTTTCTGATAGAAAGAGAATTATTTAAAATATATTTTGAAATAATCATAAACTATTTTAACTAGTAATAGGACTTGAAAGATGCTGCAAAAAGAAACAATTTTCAATGTTTGCTAATTTTTTCAATTAAAACTCAAAGACCTTTCTCCATAATTTTGCTTAACAGAATTTATATATATATATATATTTTTTTACTTTTCTTGTTCACTGAGGTCTTATTAACATATACTTCATGTTTTCCCATATATTACATCTGTTTTATAGCAACAATCCACTCATTAACGCCTCCTTAGTACTTCATTAAAATGTTTTATCCAAATATACTATTGGATTTTTTAATTTGTTTGTTTTGGATAGTGGGGAAATAGTCACAGAAAGGAAATGATACCTACGGTTCATAAGCCTGGAAACTCTTACTAAATACAAACAAGCTGACATTCATAGTTAAGTGACTACAAGAAGCAATAGCTTAAAAATCGTGCTGTTGGACTTCAATATATTTATCTTTTGCATTTATTAGCATGAATAATAATTCACTAATGTGTGTCTGCTAGGTACAAAACACCATGCTAAGCATAACATACACATTATCTCACTTAATTTTCATGACAACCATGTGTGATACTCTGATTATCCCTAAATTAAACTAAAGGAAATTAAACTTCAGAAAAGGTTATGTGCTCATGATCGCATAGCTAGCGAATGGCAGAATTTAGATCTGAGTCTAGGATCACCTAACTCCCAAGCCCATATGCTTTCTCCTATACCTCATTGCCTCCCCTAGGAAAGAAGAGAAGGGCGAGGATGGAAGAATATCTAAAAACGAACTGAGTCCTTCCTAGCTGCCAAACTATTCCAAGTGCTTTTGCATACACTGGCTAATTGAATTCTCACAACAGTCATAGGAGGGAGGTTTCTTATTATCCCCATCTTGAGTCATAGGAGGGAGGTTTCTTATTATCCCCATCTTGAGTCATAGGAGGGAGGTTTCTTATTATCCCCATCTTGTATATGAGTAAACCAGAAAAGGTACCCAGATCTTCCACATGGCATTCAACAGTTCTACAACCAAGATGTGCATAACAATTGAGAACTTTGAGCCAAATAACATCATTTGATGGTCACCAGGAACGTCTTCCTGGTCCCTAAATATCTTCTCCAAGGTTTTCCCCTATCGAAACAAAAATAATCCTGGGGGCGAGAACACAATAAACTTCAGTATCCAACTGCACTGCAGTGAAACTGAATGACCTTCTGGGTTCAGGGGAGGTGGTTTTAATGAAAGGAGAAGTAGCAGGCCAAAGGCACCCAAGAAGAAAGGGCTGGGGCACACTGGGAGGAGGAAGAAAGGAGTTACTGAGGATGGTTGAGATGCAGAAAGCCACCCTCGCCTACTTCACGTTTTTCTGGGCTTGGTCTTGCTGCAACCAAACTCACATTTGCCATTCACAAATGGAGATAAGACAATTAGGTGAACACACTGTGTTCCAGAGAAGATGCTGAATTCAAGTATTTTGTTTTTATTATTCTTTATTTATGAAGAACATAAAGCACTTTGCGTGAGATTAGATGTTAAGAGCTATCCATCTGGCTCTGCCAAATATTAAGTCAGGTTAATTGTAGGCTGCTCAATCTATCATCCATGTGATGGCTTCACATTTTCAAACAATGTACTAAATGTTCCTCTAAGTTGATATTATTCCCATACTATATATCACATGGGATTTGCCATCTTAACTGCATGAGTGTGTAATGCTGTAAGTGACCCTGTGGCAAAAAGACAAGCGCAGAGTGGGAAGGACTCAGCTTGGGCCCTGATCATACTACATCCAGGTGTGATAATGAATTAAGTTAATCCGTGAGTATTTTCTTAACCATAGACTGGAAAACTCTTATTCCCAAGAAGTTATTTTGACTTTTAAGCAGGGAATCCTGTAAAAGGTAGACTATTATAAACTCTCCTCAAGCAAAATATTTGCTTTATGTAAATAGCCTTCTCAAGGTAATAAATAATTAAGGAACTTCAAAATAAAATAATGTATGAAGCTCTGAATCCCTAACCAAAAAGATTTCCAAAGATTTACCTTTGGAAATAATCCATCTCTAAGGAGAAATACTGAAAACATACCAACTGCCCTAAGTTCCAAAATCATAAGCAACAATTAAGAGCAATAATTAAAATGGAGAGTCCTGTGTTGAGGAATTGCAAAGACCTGGGTACTAATTCTTTTCTCCCAGGCAAGTTACTTAACCTCCCAGAGTTTAGATGTTCATCTGCAAAACAGGAATAACAGCACCTGCTCTGCCAGCTTGCACAGCAGTTGTGAGGATCAAATGCAGAGGCGGCAATAAAAGGGCAGCACCACCTGTACCTCCGAGACAATCCAGGTATACAAGGTACAATGAGGTCTGGCCCAAGGGCTGACCTCAGACTGTGCCTTAACACTCTGTGTCTTACTGCATCATTTCTGGAAGGTTATTTCAGAAGGTGGTAATTACAGAGAGTAAATTAGGGCTAAAGCAGGATGAGAACTTGCTTGGATGTTCTGTTGAGGAAAGAGAGGTGGAAGGAGCAAAGGGCTCAGCACCCAAAACTCTGGGAATCACTCAACTTTAGAGAAAGAAAGCAAAAGCACTTTTAAAATGAGTTAAGTGGAAGACGAACGGACAAATGAGGTAGGCACCCTGTCCTAGAACCTCTGGTTGGAGTGGGTTGAAGAGGGACCTGATAAGACTAGTGATTTTGTTGTCATCTTAAGAGAGTATAGTCTGTAAAAATAGATACCAGAAACGAGTTGTGCCTGTCACTGGGTGGTGGGACCACTGGTGGGAATGTGTGATTTTTATTCTTTTTGTTTATCTATATTTTCTACTATGAGAATTCCACGATGAGAATGTATTATTTCCATAATGAAATTGCTACTTCTGCAAAAAGTAAAAAAAAAAAAAAAAAAGATTTTAAATTATATATTATATGTAAAAAAAATAGATTTTTTTTTTTTTTTTTTTTTTTTTTTTAGTTACTGGGCGCTTTATTTTACAGGTAACTTCTACAAAGATGGAGGTTGCTTCTGGCTCATCAGCCATCGTTGATGGTAACCAGTCCTACAATTCTCATTAGGCAGTTCTGTTACCCCACTATTTCCTTGGGGTCTGTTGTGCTAAGGACAAGACTGGTTGGGTAAAGGGGTGTGGCACAAATAACCCTCAGGAATACAGGCCACAGAGCTAATGAAGGGCCCCAAGGAAAGAAAGACCTGCCCATCAGCGATGAATTCTCTCCCCCAGTGCCACAGACCTGAGGGCACATGACCCAGGAATGTGCATCCAAAGATAATACTACCTTCAGAGAACTCTACTTATAGGTAAGTAACTCTCCTTTATAGGAGGTATCTTTGTGTGGCAGACTGTTTATGCGAGCAATTTGAATTGAACTTTAAATGAAAAAGGCATATCTCTGTAAGTGGTAATAATTTTAGTCATCTCACTGTGGCTAGGGGTTGTGGAATTCATTAGCACAGATTAACATATAAAGTGGGTGAGATATCTAATAGCAAACGGAGAGGTTTAGGGGCCTTAATTCATCACTGAATGAACAGCGTGTACAGTATTAGGGACTATGAAATTTTTAATTTACACAAAGTGTCCAAGAATATAGGGAATAAATTTAAACCCAAAACAGATAATGGAGCTATGCCCTACCTGGCTGGCAAGTTGAATTGTTTTTACACTGAGTGAAGAAAGCTAATTATCCCAAGCACAAGGAGACTGCTAAAAATAATAAGATTATAAGGAATAATTTGCTGATATAATTACAACAAAATTGGGTACACACAATCGTCAGATACATGTATTGCTTGACCTGGGTGAGAAAGTGAAATAAATCCTTCTTCTATAGCCTTCGTAAATTTGTTTTTATCATCTCCAAGTGGTGTTTGCACAGGCAGCACAATTTGCATGTGTAATGTGGCTGTACAAATTGACAACAAGTAAATTATTCAAGGAAATAGGCTGGTCGCGGGTCTGAACTATCTCGCAAAGCCTATTCATTTTGAAGAATCACTGAGACGTGAAGCTCATACATCAACCGTTTTCTGACAATCCTCAGACTTATTGTCTCCTAAAATGTCATTATGGCTATTATTTATGAAGCTAATTCATTTATTAATATATATTTAACTCTGACTTGTCATGCACCTTAGCAGACATTCTGTGCACTGCATATTTTTGAATAGATGAAAGGCTTTTGCATGCTTTAATGATTACTGTAAGCTGCTATAGATTTATAGAATGCAGCTTTATTATCTACTTGCATTAATACCTTTTTATAAGTTTTTTTTCTTAAGGCCATCAAATATAAATGGCAAATGACATATTCAAAAGATTGTGTGGAATAAGATTTTCCTAGAGTTTGTTGAATTTTAGAACAAAGTGGGTTATCTGTCAGTTAAGGCCTAATTCACCTAAAAAGATGGGTATATACCAATTATGTTGAATTTTCCTGCAAAATATAGGCTGTGGTTTTTCAAGAAAAAGGAAAAGATTCATAATTCATTGAGCTCTTTCCTTGTGAGAAGAAAGGCCACTCTTTTGTGTGCTGAAGTTGGACAGCGGTTCCCAAGGAAGCTGAATTCTAGCTGTTTATTGTTATTGGGTTTTGCACTATGCCCTTTATGTTGTCATTAATCAATAAATATGTGTGGAACAAATGATTAACTAGATGAATGATCTCCAGGTTTTCTGATAATGCCATGAGTAAAATCAGTAGAATCAAACATCTACTTAGAATACCATTTTATATAGTTTTGCTTTCTGCTTTAGCACTTCTAACCTCTAGAGAATGTTCTGTAACTCCCACCATGATTTAAAAATAAGCCATATGTGCATGTAATCAAAATATACAACACACGTTATCTTTACAGTCTGCATAATAATATATCAATACTAGACATGTATTGCTACTTCTTGTTGTCACTGGATAAATTCTGCTCACTAAATGTGACCTTGACTACTGTGTGTGTGTGTGTGTGTGTGAATGTGAGTGTGTATGTATGTGTCTGTGTGTGTGAGTGTTTATGTATTGGGAGGCAGGGAGAAGAAACTGAAGAATAAAAAGGAAGGATGATACAGTTGCCTCAGCTATTCTGCTGTGAGTATGTTTCATGCTAACCATTCAAATATTCACCATATTTCTAACTAACATTTCTGCATTTTTGTAGGTGCAAATGTAAAGCTCTTAAAGTACCAACCAAGCAGAAAGGCAGCACAGGCAAACCTAACATTCCTGCCATTTAACTATGGATTTGAAATTGTGACAAGCCAGATGATTCATTTTAAAGATAAAAATTGTACAAAGATGAAAAATGTCATTATATACCTGAATATTATGTTGAATATATTAGTTTCAATAAGGTCATGAAATCACCAAAACTTTGAGATAATTAAGATGTGTTGCTAAAATGTTGCTTAATCTATGAAGATAGAAAGTAGAATTAGCTGGGTGTGGTGGTGTGCACCTGTAGTCCCAGCTACTAGGGAGGCTGAAGCAGGAGGATAGCTTGAACCCAGGAGGCAGAGGTTGCGGTGAGCTGAGATCATGCCACTGCACTCCATCCTGGGCAACAGAGCAAGACTCTGTCTCAAAAAAAATATGTAGATTAGTGGTTGCTTAGGGCTGATGGGAAGTGACTGCTAATGGGCATGGGAGTTCTTTTGGGGGTGACAAAAATGTTTTAAAATTAGATGGTTGTGATGATTACACAACCCTGTGAATAGACTAAAAACCACTGACTGAATCATGCTCATTAAATGTGTGAACTATAATGGCATGCCAATTATATCTCAATATGGCTATTTAAAAAGTACTGCTTGATCTATGCCAAAATTACTGTAGTATATATAACCAATGCCATATACTATGAATAGTAGCATAAGAAATAATTTAAGAAACTAGCTTATGAAGGAAACCAAATTTAAGTATAAGATAAATGATCTATCCACAAAAGCATAGGAAGGAGGGCTGCTTTCCAGAAATTCAATCTTCAACAAGAATTGTATTCATGTTGCATGATCTGATGAGAGAGACAAAATTCTTATGTCTCAAACACTGATATAAGCTACCAAATGTAGTCAGGCAAAATCTTAAGTAAATGTACAGGAAGATACAATTTTTCCTTTGGAATTATTGAATAAGAACAACAAAGCATCGAGAATCTATTTTTAAAAGTAATTTTGTTACATTAAGTTGTCTCTCAAAATGTCATATTAGATATGGAAAGCAAACCACACACGTACATACAAAATGTCTTTCTAACTGCATCCCCCTGGCAGGGAAGGCTGATGACATTTTTATTAGTAATATTAATCATGTGCTTAAAGGGGAAATATCTCACTTTTTCAAGGACCATAATATTTACCTATTTACACCTTTTAAAATTTCAATAAGTCTAACTTAGAACCCTTAACCCCCATAACCTTCAAAAAACAAGTAAGATGAAAATTAATAAATGTTCCTTAGTGTGCTATGAACCATTAATTGTACAGAATGAACAGCTTTAGCCTAATAAGAAACATGCCTTCAGCAGAAATGTGAAAGTCACCTGATGCTTATGATTTAATGATAAAAATGTGTAGTCAATTTGCAATGAAGTTAAGACCTACAACCCTGGAATATTTTAACTACAAATTCTTGCAGATACCTGAGGAACTTTGAAAGGTGAACAACCCGAAGTACTGAAATGTTCTCAGCATGAATTAAGTAATTCATCTCTAAAGTGGTCTGAAGATAGAGGCAATAGAATTTCCAGTAATAACAAATGATCAGAGATGGATTTGGCCTGACACTCCAAGAAAGTACAGGTGTTGCATTAATCTGGCAACAAAATAATTGTATCAGTAATTTTTTAGAGAAGAGATATCATAATATTGGAAGTAAAGACATGTTAATAGCATCATTAATCATAAACCTCACATAAATTTTTAAAATCAGCTCTAGGTTTAGCAATAAAAGTCCTAAGTATAATTCATTCATTCAAATAAATAAATACTTATGTAATTCTTACTATGAATGAAGGCTGGTGTAGACAATCTGGCGCTAAAGTGGGCAGATTCCAGGGGATATAAAGATGAATTAAACACAGTCTTGTCTTTGAGGAACTTGAAATGAGAGGAGTGTGATGTTTTTACCAAAATTTCACCATTATTGTTTGAGTCATTTCCATTGAGCAGTGTTTTACCTTTATAATCAGAACCAATAGTGTTGATTTTTTTTTAAAGGGATTTAAGTGCCATTGAGTGAGATGCAAAGTTTTATAAGAGTTCAGAAGAGAAATCCCTGTCAAAGAAAATTTTCAAGGAAGAGTGAGCGTGTGAGCTAGGCATGGAAAGATGGCCAGCTTAATGACAGACTGAGTGGGGGAAGGCAATCCAGGTGGAAGGTATCATATCAGCTAAAGCTGAAACATGAAATTAATGGAAAACAATGCAGTATGGCTGCAGGTTAGGATGCATATAGAGCAGAAAAAGCTAGCATGTAATATTAGGGCTCAATGATAGGAGGCCTACACTATCACACTCAGGAATTCATATTCAGTTTGCCAGGTCATGTATGTAAGGTACTTAGCAAACAGTGCCGTGGGCATCAAGATATACGAGCCATTATCATTAGTGTTCAATGTCTCATAAGAAGATGGCGCAGAGCAAAGGCTATAGATAATCCTGGGCAGCCTGTTCAGTGTCCTTCCGTCTATCCCATAGGTAGGCTCTAGATGAGAGTGCCCCAGCAAGTAGGTCTGTACTGGGGTGTGACTCACTTTCAGATTGTCCCTGACTCACCATCTCCCCCAGCACTCATCATATTCCTCAGCGGCAAGCATTGACACTCTGAAAGTTCTTTCAGTGCAAAGACTATGTCCTCTTCTATATCTTTGTTTCCATGGCCTTAGCACATATTAGGTGTTCAAGAAATGCTTGTTGAACCAACTCCACATTAGGTATGAATACTCCCAGACAAATAAATACATTGATACTCTGACCAATGTGTCAGAACAGATGGCCTATTCATTTAGTAATTGAGTTTGTCACCACTGGACATACTAATGATAGCTAGTTTCTGGATCTGCCAGGTTCCCAAATGAGGCATTGTCCAGAGAGGACCTGGCTTGCAATCCTCTGGATATTGACATCCTCTCGGTTCTCCTCCTTTACCCCTAAACTACCACACCTACCTCCATAGGGATATTGTAGGTGAAATAAGGGTTTTCACATGCCTTGCATTGTGCGTGATGCATACTAAAATTCACTAAGCATGCTCGTTCCCCTAAACAGAATTTCTGACTTGTCCACCCATTGGCTACAGCATGGTAGACCATTTAGTGTACTGTTTTGGAGATGAAAGAAGTAAGAGAAGGCTCTTTCACAATTTTCATCTGAATGTCTCCTTTAGACAGACGGAGCCACCCTTGTGGACATTGACATACTCTTCCCTTTTCTACGATGGTACACAACTCCTTGTGGCTGAGCTCAGTTCTTGAAAATTCAGAATTATAAAGTTCAGAGCTGCAGTATAGGTCAAGTTCCTCTTCCCACCGAGATCTAAGGGATTGAAGTTCACAGTGAAGAACTAAAGGAGGGATTGAGGCCCAGAGTGGTCCAGTGACTTGCCTCTGCTGAGCACTGTTATGAAGTGGGAGAGAAGAAGAGTGTTCAGTTTTAATCAGAATCTTTGCCATCATGGAGACAGTGAAGCCAAGTGGATAAGAGCAGGGGCCAAACTGACACACAAATCCCAGCCCCCCACCTATTTTTACAAATAAAGTTTTACCAGAACAGGGTCATGCCCCTTAATTTATGCATCATCTATGACTGCATTTGCACTACAGCAGCAGCAGAGATGAGTGGGTGCAACAGAGATCGTAAGTCCTACAAGGCCTGAAATATTTGCTATCTGGCCTTTTGCAAAAAATGTGCGCTGACCTTCTGTTAAGAATAATGACTTTGTTAAGCAGAACTGAGTTTAAATCCTAGTTCCAACTTGGGTGAGTTAACCACTTTACACCTCAGTTTTTCATCTGTAAAGTGGGAGTAATAAGAGCATCTACTTTGAGGGATTATCATGAGGATTAAATATCCCAAAGTACCTAGCACAATGCTTGGACCATAGTAAACTTATTGAATGTGAGCAATGACAATGATGATGGTGTACGTATATGTAAAATTTGTCATACTGAGGACACTGTACCTCCAAAAGGCTTTAACAGTGTGTTTTAAAATGTACCTGGAATTTGTTTTAATCAAGTATGCTGAGATACGCGGACACAAGAATAACTGTCATGAAGGAGGAAGTTATATTCACGGATCTCTAGAAACAGGAGGCAGGGTACACCAGGAGGCAGGGTACACCAGGAGGCAGGGTACACCTTCGGGCAGAAGGCAAAGGGAGTGAGGGGGAAACGTGGGCAGGAGCCTTTACTGAAGTTTCTGTGAGAAAGACAAGCAGGGTAGGCAGTTAGGATGGGCTAGTTCGGATAATTTCCCCAGGTTCTGAGGTACAGGAACCACCCCAAGTCTCCTGATACCTGGCCCTAGGGTAAGTGGGGCAGGGGGATAGTGTCCCTGAGAGGAGGAGCTTGATAAAGGAGGTGGTTGAGGGTATGGGCTCTGGATTGGTTGGTTTGTGTATGAAAGGTTCACTCCTGGGGAGGTGTTTACTATCTCTAGGTATTGACTACCTCTGGAAGGGGCAGGC
This sequence comes from Pan troglodytes, assembly GCF_028858775.2. Taxonomy (NCBI): domain Eukaryota; kingdom Metazoa; phylum Chordata; class Mammalia; order Primates; family Hominidae; genus Pan; species Pan troglodytes. The sequence continues at coordinate 130,473,702 of NC_072406.2, forward strand.
TGTCCATGATCAGCAAGACTCCAAAATGTCAAAGCATGAGAAAATAAGAAAATAATTAACATGAAACGGCTTGTTGAAGGCCTATAATAGATACACCCATACATACATATATACATGTAATACATGAAAAAGATATATGTATTAATGTGAGTAAAATACATACACATACACATATATATTACATATAACATATATGAAACATACAAGTATTAAGGCAAGTAGAATACACACACACACTCACACACACACACAAATAATCTGTGCCCCCACAAAAAATACTTTCTCAGTTTCTAGGAATAATACTACCAGAGTGATGAAACTACTCTACCTGATTGTATGATCCTTGCACTAAAAGTAAAATAGAGGTCACATGGGAGTGGAGAGTAGGTTGAATTTTTCCTTTGCCCTCTATCCCTTTAGGATTCCTCTTTAGCTCCTTCCATTTTTTTCCCCCATCCAGTGGTGAAATTGAATCACTGAAGCAGCTGAGGCAGAGAGCTTTTCCTTCAGGATTCATGGCCTATTTCTCAGTTCTGGGAAGACAACTCTAACAACTCAACAGACTGAAGAGAGATAAAGATGTTGGGAATGACTGATTTCAAACAATCAAAACTGCTTTGGGGATGAGGATGAAGTTGGGACATTACTGCCTTGTGTACCACATACTATAATATTTATTATGTCTATTGTTTATTGTGTGTGTCCTTCTTTAGAATTTTAACTCCCCAAGGGCAAAGATCCCTGACTGTTTTGTTTATCAATGTATCCAAAAGGCCTAAAACAGAGGCCTTGTACCTTATACACACTCTGCAAATATTTGCTGAATTGAATAAAAGGCTGCCGATATATAAACTATGCTGCTTTCAAATAAAACTAAGACAAGGACATTGATAGCATATCCTCATCCCCTGTCTGGCCCCTTGGATTTGATTTGAGCCTCTGTGATTAGAATGATGAAGTCTGTTGGGGCTGTTTTCAGGAGAGGTTGTGAGACTCTGGGCACCAGAAGAGCTGCCCTGGGACACAGAGAGGAAAAAGTAATAAATAATGGAGAAGAGAAAAAAAAAAAAAAACCATGGGAAACAAACAAACTCAAACTAGAAATGAAATAAGCTATGGCTTCTGTAATCCTCCTGCACATAACAACTATGGGTTTTGGACAAAATACAAAAAGCAGCTATCCAGAGGCACTGAAGAGAAGCCAAGCAGGCAGACAATGGAGGGGAATCTGCATATGGAAGTAGGAGATGACAGTGGGAAAGTTCCCATTATTACAGCTCTTTGCTGGAAAGCTGGTCCGAATCCATGCCAAATAAAGGTTACTAAAACATGAATAGAAAATCTGTAGTCTTACTGGCATGAAGAGCCAGGAGACAGGGTTCATGGTGATTATAGCAACCAGAAAGTGAGGAGGGGGAAATCTTGGAAAAATGAGAGCCAAAGAGGGGGAAGTAACATGTTCTATATATAAACTCTGCACAAGTCATTGGCTGACTCATGAACCATGTGTGCAAATAGCCCAGCTAAGGCTAGAAGAACCAAACAGAGATTTCTGTTGCTGTGCACTGGAGACAGTTTACAGTTTGAAGTAGTTAAATTAGCTGCCTGCTTAAAACAAATCGTCACTCTTCAGAGGAATATAACAGAACCCAGAGGCTCTGCAACATATCATTCACAGTTTTCTGGATAATATCTAAAATACTAGGCATATGAAGAAAAAAAGAAAATGTAAGCCAAAAACAATCAATGCAGACTGACACTCAGATAAATAATTAGCAGACAAAAATTTTAAATCAGCTATTTTAACTATGCTCATGAATGTAAAGGAAAATAGGTTTGTAAAGAATTAACAAATACAAAATCTCAGAGAACTAGAAACTATTAAAATGATCAAATAAAAATTCTAAGACCAAAAACTGTAATAAAATATTTGAAATAAATGTTGCCATATGGGCCTGACAGTAAATGGAAATGACTGAAGAAAAACTGAGAGAATTTGAAGACAGATCAATATAACTAATTCTATCTAAAGAATATAGAGGAAAAATACTGGGAAAAATGAGCAGAGCTTCAGGGACTTGTGGGACAATACTGAAAGATCTAGCATACATATAACTAAGTTTCAGAAAGAAAAGAGACAGAGAATGGAATAGAAAAAATATTGAGGAAGATGTAATATACACGATAAATGTATATTAGCAGAAGTGAGTCTACTTTAAAATGTAATTTTAGATTTCAGATATATATGTGGTAGAAATAAAAAATTCAAAGATAATTGATATAGAAGATAATAACAAGGATATCCAAATTGTGTGAAAAATGTTCTGGAGATCGAACAAATAGCAAAAGTACAAAAAGATCAAATCACACCAGAGTAACACTTTTCAGAACTGAAAAAAAGTAATATCATAAACCAAGAAATATCCTTAGACACTTATAACTGAGACATGAGAGTTTTCAACTTTTTTTTTTTTTTTTGAGACGGAGTCTCGCTCTGTCACCCAGGCTGGAGTGCAGTGGTGCGATCTCAGCTCACTGCAAGCTCGGCCTCCTGGGTTCATGCCATTCTCCTGCCTCAGCCTCCCAAGTAGCTGGGACTACAGGCGCCCGCCACCATGCCCGGCTAATTTTGTGTATTTTTAGTAGAGACGGGATTTCACCGTGTTAGCCAGGATGGTCTTGATCTCCTGACTTCATGATCCGCCTGCCTCAGCCTCCCAAAGTGCTGGGATTACAGGCGTGGGCCACCGTGCCCGGCCCCTTGATTCTAATGAGATTGATCACCTTTCTGTTTGTTAGTCATCCATATTTTTTCTGTGACATGTCTGTTCCTGTCTTTTGTCCATTTTTCTATTGGATTGTCTTTTTTCTGACTGAGTTCTTTATTCATCCTTGTCAGTTAGATGTTTTGGGAATACCTTCTCCTAGTCTCTGGTTTTTTGTTTTTGTTTTTGTTTTTTACTTTTAAATGGTGTTTTTTGGTCAACGAAAGTCTTTAATTTTAATGTGTCATATTGATTATTTTTCTGTGTGCTTTGTGATTTTTTCATCTGACTTAAGCAATCCTTTCCTACCATAAGGTAATAAAGATGTTCTACTTTATTTTATTCTAAAAGTCTTAACATTTTCCTCTCATATTTAGATCTTGAATCTACATTGATTTTATTATGTACAGTGTGAAATATGAATTTTTTTCCATATGGATAAATGATTGTCCCAGTTACAGTGAATATGTAGATTTTAGGAAAGAGAATCAACACCTTTATAGTAGTGAGTCTCCCTGTTCCTATTCATGATTGTGCAATTTGTCCATTTATTTAGGTCATTTTAAATGTATTTCAATAAGATTTAATAATCTTTGGTAAACTTATTCCTAGATATCTTATATTTTTAGTTGCTTTATAAATAGTACCTTTTAAAAATAAGTTTATATTTTCCAAGTGTTTGTTTCTGGAGTTAAAAAAAAAACAATTTTTATATGATGGTCTTCTAGCCACCAACCTTACTTAACATCAAAATGGTAAAAACCAGACCACATTTATCATATTCTGCTATAGCAATCATTACAAGATGCTGGACTAACATCTCTGGAAAGCTTAGGAAAATAGTGGGAGACCTTGGGATACCCCACTTAGGGAAGCTGTCATTCAGACATAAATGCAAAAGAAAGGAGACTCACAAATCCATAAAGTCTCAGACTGTCTTTTTCACAGCTTACTCGAGGCCCCATACCAAAATATTAGGAAATGAATTAGAATTTTTAAATAATGGAGATATTACTGCTAAGACGAATCTGAGGTAACCCCTTGTCAAAACGGAAGTAAGTAAACAAGAGCTCAAACTAGAAGGCCACGGCTGCTGTCTGGTTTAAGTGACTTTAAAAATGGTAGTACACAAAACAGAAAAATATCCTGGGATCAAATGGGGGTGAGGAGGACATTCAGAACTTTAGATTCAAGAAATGAAGGATGGAAAAAGTGGAACCAGCATGAAAAATCTCTTGTTTTCCACCCAGAAAAGCAACAAGCCTATAGTTTTTACCAGATACATTTAAAGTGTGAAATGCTGTCTTATGTGACGGTTTGAGTGAAAAACATACATGTCTACAATCCAAATTGTTTTAAAACATCAAAGGAGACAATACTGTACATGTGCTAAAAGTTATATAAAGGACAACAAAGTATTAAAATGGGAAAATAACTATATATAACGATTATAATGAATATAGTTATATAAATTCCCCATTGGCTCCTATCGAATAAAAAACTTTAATAATATTTTGCTTACCAGAATTTTTTCAACCAAAGCACTACAAACATGATTAAAAATAGAATGATGGTTATTCCATATACAAAAAGCCTATTGAAGAGAAGAGAGTTGTATTTGGGAAAAAGCTTCTGAAGATTTTTGCTTTGTATGACAGAATACAGAAAGATATGTTTAATGTCGACTACAAAAAAGTTTCTAAATCTCATTTATTTTGTTTGTTTAGCAAATACTTATATAGTGCTTACCATGTGCCAGCTATTATTCTAAGTGCTTTACAAAGAGAAACTCATTCTATTAGTCCAGATCCTGGCAGGAAACAGATGGCACGCTCAAATTGGATAAAGTGAAGCGAATTGAATACAAGGAATATTTACAAAGGTGTGAGTGGGATTTAAAAATGCAATAGGGGATTGTGCAACACCCTGGCTCACAGCAGCAGGGAGCCTATACCACCCCAGGGCCTGCCTGAAGGGCCTCGGAGAGGGAGTGGTTGGAGGTACCTAGAGAGAGCCTCTTCCTAGAGGCTGCTTGGCAGGAGCACTGGGTGGCAGACAACCCATGGCAACCTGACAGGCAGGGAACAAGGGGAATAATCACCCTGACCTCACTGTCCTCCTCCCCCTGGCTCTTCTGCCCATACTCTCATTAGCCAAACCCAACAGAAAGCCGGAGAGCAGAAAGCTCATTGATGCCTGTTGTACAGGTCGGCCTCCCAGGGTACAGAAGCAGGTTGGAGAAAGGTTGGAAGTGGAACTAAAGGAGCAAAGAGAAGATACTCCACATACTTATAATAACCCTATTTAGTAGGTACTATTGTTGCATGCATTTTATAGAATCTGACGCACAGAGAGGCGTCAGTTGCCCAAGAACTTGCCCAAGATCACAGATCTCATAAGTGATGGATCCAGGATTTTAACCCAGGCATTTAGCTATCTCTCTTACAATATTATCATACAGAAAACCTATGTAATCATCCTCTATATTTAAAAACATTTCTTAATGCTGCCCGATATACTGAAATTTAAATGGATAAAAAAAGACCATTTTAAGAGTCATTTCTGACTTCTTTCTACCACCTGTTTAAGGGCTGGGAGGAGTTTTTATGTTATTGGAGGCACTTAACTACCAAGATTTCCATTATGATTCAGAGATCATTATGAAAATTGAGCAATTTTCATGATAGGCATACTTCCCAGCAGCTTCTTAGTAGAGTTGGGAGGATTATAGCTAGGGGAAACGCAGGAGGTGAAAATGTGGTCTCATTGGAAAGTGTTCAGTTGTGAATGTGGATGGTGGTTTTATTAAATTTGTACACTTGAAGTCTTTTAATTTTCCAATAGAATTGTAGGAATCTGGCACTTCCTAACAATCAGGGCACAAATCCTTTCTAGTTTTTTTTTAGTAAGTATTTTCCAATATTAAAACTAAGCCATGAGTTCAGTATAAAATGAGTGTGATACAGCAAATAAACTGTAAAGCATGTTTCTAGAGAGAAAGATATATTTTCTTGCTGATTTCTATTATTTGGTTAGTATCCCTTGAATAAACTACTTACTAGAAGCTTCAGAATTGGGAATAAGTACAAGGCTAGAATGGTTGCCAAGTCCAATATTGTTTTCCTGGACACATTTGCATTTTAAGAGCTTTTTTCTTTCCCCAGAACTTTTCCGCTTTACATCTACCCTTCCATGTTGTACCCCTGCCCTTGTTTCTGCTTGTTGGTCATACACTTGGTGCCCAGGCATGTGTTTCCCCTCCCTCTTCCCCAGAGAACGCATTTCATACCTTTGTGCCTTTTCATTTGCTTTTCCCTTGGCCTTCCATGCCCCTCTCTTATACTTGGTCACTCCTGTTCTTCATTTAGGAATCTAAAGACTGTCTTTTGTGAGAATGTTTCCCCATCTCCCCTAGAAAGAGCCTATCACTCCCTTCCATGAGCGTCTAGGGTTTTGTGTACATACCTTGTTTGCAGCCCTCTACCATATTGTATTAACCGTATTTGCTGGCTTATTTATTTATTACACTGAACTGTGACTTCTTGGAGGCCAAGATCCTAGTCTACTGAAGAGTTTTACAAAAGTCGTTGGATGAACAACTATTTCTGAACCAACTAAAAATAGTTGTAAAATTCTTGGCCATCACACAGGGACCAGAAACCCCTTCAAAGTCTGTTTATATTTTTCTGTGTCTGCCACTTGCAGGAAGAGATTCAGAAACTAGCCCAAGAGCATGAAACATCATATCTATCCTGATTTGCATTTTACTAATATTAGGGTCAGTGAGTTAAATATAAGTTTGGTGTAATTCTTCAGTAGGTAGATCTAAAATTTCAGAATTCCCAAATGATTAATAGCTTCCTTAGCTATTTTTATAATGATGCTTTCAGTAAATTCACTTCATTGGAAGTATACTAAAAATTAGATATATGCTCAAAATAGTAAACGATTATTTCCAATAGCATTCTTCTGAACAAGTATTAAAACCAGAATACGAGTTAGGTTCATATTATCACAAATGGGGAAGAAATTTTGGTTTAGAAAAATACTCTTCAGTCCCCTGAATGACATTATAATTACTCTTCAGTCCCCTGAATGACATAACGAGCACAATATCTTTGTGTTTAATTTGAGTATAAGGGCTGGTCTTTTTAAAAGAGTGAGCGAGCCTCTCTCTGGATCTCCTTTTGGGTTTCAGATGCCTCCCTCAGTAGGTGTCATTTCAAACTGCTCCATCATGAGTGTTCCAGTTTCCATCTACCTGGTCTACCTGCCCACTCACCCAGTTTTCCCAGGCGCTCACTACCCACACGGCTTACTTTCAATTCCGTTTATGGTGAACCACTAATTTTCTTTTATCACTTCCACCACTGGCTCTTGACCACGCCTCCCTCTACTTGGGAGCGAGACAGAGTGACTCCAAGGCCATGCATTGTTTAGTGTCTATAGGTGGCACTGGGGCTGGGGAGGCAAGAACAAAGTAGCAGCTGTTTCCATGACCCATTTCTCCCCAAGTGCTAATAGTAAACTCTCAGTGGTGTCATAGAACCTTATTCTACTTGAGATTTAGTTTAGGGAAGATCATTCACTAAGATAGCCTCTTCAGTTCTCTTTCTCCATGGCCAGACATGTCCCCAGCATCATCTATCAATGAAGACACCACGTGCAGAAGTGTATGATCAACCATGAAACAGTAGTAGAGGGAAAAACATTATCTTTACCTAAACTGTGAAAGAACAAGGAAATTTGTAGATGTTTTCGAAACTAGAAATCTGTGTGGTATAAAAAAAAAGTGTTCTGTCAAGAGACCTCAATATGTAGCATGAGGACTTAAAACTCAGTAATATTTTTCTTGGTTTCTAGAACTACATTCCGGTTTACTGAAAGTTTGTGGCTGAAGAAGTGTTATCTGAATCCTCAAGTTGGCTAATGATTTGGAATCTTTCTCTGAGTTGTTAGTATGATTTTCCAGTATTTTTTCTCCCTTAATCTGCCATATGGCATATATTTATTCTTAACATTACTGTAAATTAAAATTAATTTTGTTTTAGGAATTTGAAAGAATTCCATAAAATCTCTTGAAGTAGTTGGAAATGTCCTGCAGTTGAAACAAACTAGGGTTGGGAGACACTAATCTAGATTAATGTTAATAAGCAACATGTTGGGATTAATCACGTGTTTTTGCATTTTCTGTCTTGAGACAGAGGGCCACAAAGTGGTGGAGTTTGCAAATAATAGTTAATCCCAATGTACTGAAAATAACATTTCGTTCTTTAATATATCTTGGAATGCAACCATCACTCATTTTCTTCTTTTGGTTTATAGCTCTTATTTGGATGTTAATAGTAAATGAATTATAGCTCACTATGAATTACAGCAGAAATCTACCTCATGGTTTATGCAAATGAACAGTCATAAGATTTTAACCAAGTAATTTATGACGAATAATTTATAACAAGATCAGTTTTACCATTAAAGAAAAGCACAATAAATTGAAAAGGATAAGATGAATGAGAAGTGCTTGGCACTTTGCTTTGTTCTTAGCACGTTGGCAATTCCTGTCATTAATAACACTTGGCTTTAATGTGGCAAATTTCATTTTGGATGTTTAAAGTACTTCAGAAACATTTGTTTGTTATTCTTCCCAGCATCCCAAGTCCATGGGTGCACTACCTCAGAAGAACATTTGTTTTCATTAGGAGTTAAAAGTAGGGTTAGAACCAAATAAAAGTCAACAAGCCTTTTAGAGGGGAAATAAGGATTACATCAAATTCCCAGTGGCTTCTTCTTTACTAGCTCATGGGGAAATATTTTTTCTGCAGCCTCGAGGCGAAGGAGGCAAAAGTGACCCCTTCCTTACAGCTTCGGAATGAGATGAATTATTCCACCCTATGTGAACCCACAAAACACTTCTGTCCATGAGTCTAGGATGGGTCAGTAATGTGAACTGAGTTGGAAATTGTTGCTCCATGAGTTATATGCTCAAAGTGCTCCATTCTTTTGATTCCTCCAATTCTTCCTCGTAGTTTTTAGTTTTTTTATTTTTTTTTCCCCATTGCTGATAGCTTGTGTTCTCTAAGCAATAATTTTCTGTTGAGAAAACTATGAGACATCCATCACCTCTGTTTGGGTGAGAGCTTCCTGAGTGCTGGGATTTTACTTTTTTATCTCTATATAATCAAGATTTAGCACAGAGCCTGGGATGGACAGTCCACACACACACACACACACACACACACACACACACACACACACACACACACGTTATTAACTGATTGACTAAATGGTAAATATCATCAGTAAGTCATAGAGAAATTTAGCCCCTCAAGCTCTATAAATGCCATTTAGTGTGCAAAATGCAGCAATACATCATAAAATCAGGGCAGACACCCCTGCTTAGTACAATCATCAACAATGGCATTGCTTATCATCTCCAACAGCCACCCCAGTTTTCTCTTACACCTATTTGAACCTTTGCAGGTTAGTGGTCCTTGTAATTTAAGCCACAGTCACAATAAGCACATCCTTTAGAGTCTATAGTTTGGGTTCAGCAAACAATGATTACTCATACTTTCTTAGTCTCCTTCAGTAGTCAACAGGTCTAGCAATTTTGTGGCTTTTCAACAGCCTAGGCAGACACTGACAAAATGCTTTAGAAGGACTTAGTCTTATTTTTCCTCTTAGGGCTAGAGATGATCTTCTCATTGCTAATAACAGCTTTTGAAAATTTCAGGAATGTTGAAGACAAAAAATACAAGTGGGAGTGAAGGGAATGTTGGAGCTGATTCCACAATTTTGCAGGTGGATTAGATACTGAAGTTAGATGTTTTCAGATCATATTGTACTTTGTAGGCATCAAACTAGCCAAACAAAATAAAAAGAACCTGCCTCGCTCTTGCCTGTATAATGTATTCCTGTTTAGTTAATAGAAACACTGCTCCTCCAAATTTCCAGGTTAATCTCCAATTTTGTAATTACATTAGAAATTAGTATAAATTAACATAATTAATTGAGAATTAATTAACACACTTGAGAACTATTTATCCAGGAACTTTGAATATTATGGTATTCTATATAAGTCAGCTTAAGATATTAACTGGACCTGCAGTATCACAAATTTTAGAAACCATTCACCTTAAATATATGAAATCTTTCAAATTTCCTTTAAAAGAGACAAATTGTGGGAGGTTATTTCCAAGCATTATTTTGTCATTCTAAATCTATGTTTGTTTCCTAGATTGCAAGATGACCAGTAGTGATTACAATTGCAGCTAAAAGTATTCTCATTAAACATACCTAGAAATAGGCAGGGTGAGGTGGTCCATGTTTATAATTTTAGCACCTTGAAAGGCCGGGGTGGGAGCCTGAGCTCAACTCACTTGAGCCCAGGAGTTTGAGACTGACCTGAGCAACATAGGGAGACCCCTTCTCTACAAATACTTTAAAAATTAACCCAGTGTGCACCAGCAGTCCCAGTTACTCAAGAGGCTGTGGCTGGAGGATCCCCTGAGCCCCAGAGGTCAAGACCATGGTGAGCTGCAATCACACCACTGCACTCTAGCCTGGGTGACAGAATGAGACCTGGTCTCAAAAAAACAAACAAACAAAAAACATAGAAATAGTAAATATTGTCTTCATTATCTCAAAGAAATAAGGTTAAAGATGGCTGCTCTTTTCTTGGGCTTAACTCTGTGTCATAATTTCATATCTGGGGCATAACTCATATGTTTAGATTTAGGGTGGAAATAAGCATGCAGGATAAGAATCACATTAATGACAACCCAGTAACTATTTGATCTTACCTATTCAGGCCCTCCATGCCCCCAGTCAAATATAATTTACTTAGTCACTTTCTTCACTTCGGCTATGAAAACCATAGTTTGCTAATATGATTCTTATATAATATTTCAGCATACTGTAGAATTGCATTTGGCAAACTTGAAACCTAGACTAATAATTTATTACCCTTTTTAGTTCACTTAAAAAAGTAGATGGGATATTGGAGGTGCTGAATACTCAGACTGATTTTTCTCTGGCTGGGAAAATGAGGAGGTCTCTAACTGACTTTTCCAAGAAAAATATGTTACCATTCTGGAGAATAATGTTGGAAACAGAAACCATGCAGGGAGGATTATAGAGAAAAACAAAAATAAGACATAGCAGTGAAAGCCTTGCCATTCATCACAAAAGACCAGTCAGGTGGGCGAGGAAAACAAGCATGTCTGGGAAGTCCCAGTTAGGTGCTCTTCCTCCCCTCACCTACCTTTAAGTAGAAGAAAATAAATTAGGAAGGATTTAAAGCCAGGCAAGTTGAAGCAAACAATGCAGGGATATACAGACTAGACTCGTAGTTCCTCCAGATCCACACAAAGCCAGTCCAAAGAGCTGAAGGAAACCAGAGCTTTCAATCCAGTACGTCAACCAGAATGGAGTGGCAAGACGAAGAGTTAAGGGAAAGATGTGGTTCAGGCTTATTACAGTTATTTATATTGAAGACAATGACTTGGGTATGGGACATGGGTTTGGATTCCAGTTCTACCACACATTCACCATGTGATTTAATCTCCTTAAATTTGAGTTTCATCATCTGGTAAATGGGGATAATAATTGTATTTAAGTCTTTTTTTTTTTTTTAAGATAATCTCACTCTATTGCCCAGGCTGGAGTGCAGAAGCATGATCTTGGCTCACTGCAACCTCCAACTCCCAGGTTCAAGTGATCTTCCCGCTTCAGCCTCCCAAGTAGCTGGGATTACAGGCACACACCACCACGCCTGGCTAATTTTTGTATTTTTAGTAGAGATAGGGCTTCACCATGCTGGCCAGACTGGTCTCAAACTCCTGGCCTCAAGTGATCCACCTGCCTCAGCCTCCTAAAGTGCTGGGATTACAGGGGTGAGCCACCGTGTCTGGCAAGTAGTTAACTCTTAGAGTTATTCTCAGAGTAAAAATAACAATAGCTGATATTTACAGAACATTTATTGTGTGTCTGGCATTGTACTGATCAGGTATTTGTTATCTGTCTTAATACTATTTTTAGTCTCATTGTACAGATGAGGAAACCAAGGTTTGGAAAGATTAAGTGTTTTGCCCCAAGTCACTCATCTAAGAGGTGGCAAGGCCTTGACTAAGTGAAAGAAATCCATATTGTATACAATATGGTGCAAGCATCACTGAATACTGAAGAAATGGCAGCTATTATGATTTCCCATATATCTGTCTAGACGTGTTGTGCCATCAGATAATATGGCAGAAGTAGAGAGAAGCACCAGCCTCCCATCAACTCTTGGAGTTGACCAGCTGGCAACTTTCAGTGGATAAGGTGACACTAGCATTTTGCATGGTGCCGTAGAAAATCAGCCCATTTGCCTTCTTAGCCTCTATCTCGGGTTTCCATCTTCTGTTCTAATAAATAAAGCACTCAACTGGGATTGAGGAAAATTGTGTTCTAGCCCCATAGTTGCATACACCTTGATTGTATCCCAGGCATACATCAGCCATGTGACATCTTAGGAGATCAACAATCAAGAGCATGTTGCTACCTGATTAATTCTGTCTCTCAGGGGTTGGCATTGCAGGAAACTGGAGAACCTGCACTCTGGGGCACCCAGGTGGGTGTAGGACAGGACAGAGGTCATCTGGCTGTTCCCTCAGCTAAGACATTATTGAAACTGCTACTGACACAAAGGGCAAAACCAAGAATATCGGTCTTACTTTGAAGTTATCTTCATTTCTTAATTAGATTGAGATTTGATAGAAACACCTGGTAAAACAAAGAGAGTTTTTATAAATTAAACATTTTTTAATTTCTATTTTTTTCTCACTCTGTCTCATGGTGCTGATAAACTTGTTTTAAACCAATAAATTATAGAATGCTACATTTCCCAGTATTATTTTTGCCATGATTTTTGCTTCAGTGGCTGACCCCAGAAATTAGCAAGGGAAAAGTATTCCCATGAAGCTGGCTCATCTCGGATGTTAAACAAAACTACTGTAACCATTCTTTAGTTCATAGGTAAGTCTTCCATCGATGTCAAAGGAAATTCAGGATACCGAGAAGGTGATATTTTCTTACAGAATCCAGCAAGACGATGTGTAAAGGTTTTAGACGTGTAGCTCCTATCAGAGTTAACACGAGCTGTGCTGTTAAAATCCCCTCCTGACACTTTGCATTCTATCCTGGGAAGTCTGAAGAAGTTGCAGAAGGGTCATCAAAACATCAGCATCACTTTGATAAACTTGTCAACAGATAAAATAAAATACATGTATGTTTGCTTCTTTTCCTCTGAAATCTAAAGTAGTCACGACTATATAAAAACCTTTTACCATAACTAATTAACTAGAAGCTCCTCATAAACTATGTGTCGACAGCACCGAATGTCTAATTATCTTCTTTCACTTTGGAATTGTGATGTTGAATAATGAAGAAAACATTACCTGATGAAGTCTTTTATTTTATGACGATATCTCAGGAGACAAAGGAGACACAAAGGCTTAAATGCCATCTTCAGTTACATCTTGGCCTTGGCAATCTTTTAGCTGGTTTTGATTTGCATGGAAACCACGTTATATTTTTTAAAGCATATAGAAAGATGGAAGGAAGGAAGGAGGGAAGGAAGGAAGGAAGGAAGGAGGGAAGGAAGGAAGGAAAGAAGGAAGGCAGGCAGGCAGGCAGGAAGGAGTTGTAAGATATTCTGTATAGCTGTTTAATTGCACTGTTGATTCTAGGCATGAGGAACCCTTTTCACATGAAGAAAGCCATGGCATAGCTGTTAACTGCTATGCTAACTGCTAGCCTATTCTGCTGGACATTGTGGCTTGGGTTTTGCCAATTCCGTTAAAATGTCTATTCTCTCCCTGCCACATAATGATCTACTTTAATTCAAACCAGGCAAGCATGAACTCATGTGACAGATATGACAGAAACAGGGAGGTGAGTGGCTTTTTTTTTTTTTTTACTTTTGAAAGCAATGGATCAAATCCATACCTGCAGACACTTATGTGTAGACCCAGACCTGCTAGAGAGGGCATTTTCAATCCTTGCCTACTCCCAAACCTGTGCCCACCTTCTAAATATTTCTATATTTCTGTCAAAACTCGAGAATATATTTCAACATAGTTGGCCATTAAGTGGCACTTTCCTTGCTTTCACAGCCACCCCTGTCCTTGGATGCTCTATGCAAGGTCCATTAAAGTACAGGAGATCTGGCAGAGGGAGAGACTTGGGGAGTACACAGCTACAACTGGGGCACCCCAAGGGCCTGAGTTTCTTTTCCTCAGGGTTTCTGTTTGATGCTTTCTATCTTGCACAGATGGGCTGGGGTCTTCTGCCATAGTGCTTCCTACACTGACATGCACATGAGCCACTTAAGAGTCTTGTTAAAATGCAGACTGTTTTTTATTTTCTTTCTTTCTTTCTTTCTTTTTTTCTTTCTTTCTTTTCCTTCCTTCCTTCTTTCTCTCTCTTTCTCTTGCTCTTTCTTTTCTTTCTTTTCTTTTCTTTTCTTTCTTTTTTTTGAGACAGGGTCTTTCTCTGTCACCTAGGCTGGAGTGCAGTGGCATGATCATGGCTCTCTGCAGCCTCAAACTCTTGGGCTCAAGCAGTCCTTCCACCTCAGCCTCCCAAGTTGTGAGACTATAGGCATACGCCACTGTGCCTGGCTAATTTTTTTGTAATTTTGTAGAGAGAGTGTGTCACTATATTGCCCAGGCTGGTCTTGAACTCCTGGGCTCAAGTGACTCTCCTGCCTCAGCCTCCCAAGTTTCTGGGATTACAGATGTGAGCCATCATGCCCGGCCAAAATGCAGATTCTAATTTAGTCGGTCTGAGATGGGGCCTGGGGGTCTGCATTTTTTATAAATTTCCAAGGGATGCTGGCATTGCTGGCCCAAGGACCACACTTTGAGTGTTGACACTCCCACTCCACTGAGCCAATTCAGGACTTTCTCTCCCCAAATCCGTTTTTTGGGTTTTTGTTTTGTTTTGTTTTGTTTTCCGATACTCTGTCATGTGCAGCAGGCTGGAGTGCAATGGCGTGATCTTGGCTCACTGCAACCTCTGCCTCCCAGTTCAAGGGATTCTTCTGCCTCAGCCTCCTGAGCGGCTGGGACTACAGGTGCATGCCATCACACCCGTCTAATTTTTGTATTTTTCGTAGAGACGGGGTTTCACCATATTGGCCAGGCTGGTCTCCTACTCCTGATCTCATGATCCGCCTCAGCCTCCCAAGTGCTGGGATTACAGGAGTAAGCCACCACACCCAGCCCCCAAATCCTTTCTTTTCCTCCTCAGTCCCTGCTCTGAATTTTGGGAGCACCAATGGACAATACTTAGTACTAATCTTGGTACTTCTCAGCCTCTGTCTCCTGGGTATGAAGCTTAATGTTAAGCTGCATAAGTAAATGTTTCCTGGGTGTGAGGTTTATCTTTGTAAGTAGATTCTAAGCTCTGCCACCTCCCTTTACCTGCAGACAGCAGCAACAATGATGACACAGCACAGAAGGCCATGGTAATTATTGTTGAATTGAATTGAGTTGGATTGGATTGAACTGACCAGGCTTTCTTACACTATGTTGAGAATACGTATCTTCCCAAACCGGATTCAATGACTGATATGGGAGACCTTTAAGGCAGGTGTGATGTGTTTAGATGTTTGCAGCAGTGATGCTCAAATAAGCAATTGAATTCCAGCATTGGATCTCATGCCTTGTCTCCCTGGTCCCACCAACCTTTCCTCAAACACACAAGCCAAAACAGAAAAGTAAACACAACCAGCAACTGAGTCTATTTCTACTTCCCCAAAGAAATTTCCTCAGGTCCCCATCCTTCCTACCCCATCTCTCTGACCCCAACCAAGTGTCTTGCAACTTTCAGAAAAATGAAAGAAGTATCTCCTCCTCATAAAAAGAAGAGAGAGAGAAACGTATTAATTTGGTAACTTAAATGTATAATGAAGCCCTACTTACTATCTTTTTCTCTGAATCAACTTCCAGCCAAGTGGGTTTAATGTATATGCCCCTCCTCCAACTTAAATGAAACCATGGTGATTTGTTGTTTCCTGCCATTATTTCGTCGTCTTGTAATACCCCATCTCTTTGTTGCCTATCCCCTTGCTACACGTCCCTGTGGCTCCAACGCAAATCCAGCCTCTCACAACCAGTTTTTCCCCCATGCTTCCCCAGCCTGAGGGAACTCCACTCTTCTTGGAAATTGCAGAGCTGTAGTTTAGAGTATATTCAGCCATTAATTGTGCAGTATCCAGTGCCATATTTTTCTATGTTGTCTCAGCCTGCTTTTTAAAGATTTTATTGTTAGCTAACTTTAGACATATTTATGCCTTATTAAAAGAGGGTAGATTAAAATTTGCTCAAGAAATCCATGACCTATACCTGTGTTCCCTTTGGGTCTGGCGTTCATTCACCATTCAACAATTAATATCTGAGCACCCTAACAGTGGAGTGATTGATGAATAACCAAAATAAAGTGAATATATGTACATAATTGAACTTAAAACCTGATATTTCACAATCCAAGTACTTTCACATATAACATCTCATTGTCCTTGTGACATCCTTCTGAAGCAAATGGGAAAAGGTAATATGTCATGCAAAGCATTTAATTAGTAAATTCACTTTGACAGTGTTTCAAGCCAGCATGTGGGGGGAAAAAAGTTATTAAGTGAAATAATATAAAAGTTAATTGTGACATGTCAAACAAACTCTTAGAGAAGATTCATAAAAATACCAAAGAAGAACAGTGCTCCAAAACCTAAACAACGGTGGATCGATTTATGGCTTATTTAACCAAATCAACAATCTGGAAAAGGTACCTCTTAAATTTGAACTGAAAGCTTGACAGAGAGTAAGACAGCCTGACCTCCATGGTTAATAAATTCCATAAGTAGAGAGCAAACATTAAAAATGCCCTGTAGCTCAATGTCTTCAGCCAAAAAGAACTAATCCAATTGAGTGAGACCAAAGAAAACGACTGGGGATGTATGGTTCCAGAATGTCTCTGAGGTATTCAAACCCAAGTCAATTTAAGGACTTGTGAGTTAATAACTAGGACTTTACACATAATCCTGTACTTTACAGGTAGCCAGTGAAGGTTTTATACAACCAGGGTAATGTGATTTTCATGCTTGGTGTCAGTCAAAATGTCAGTAACTGAGTTCCAGACCAAGAGAAGTTCCTCAATCAGTCCATTATAGAGTCCCCCGGAACAGCGACAGGCGGGGGCAGCAGGGGTCCCAGGAAGACAGGAGACACAAACACATATAAAGAGGAGAGAGCAGTGGACAGCAGCCATGGAGAGGGCTGGTTCACAGGGGCTTTTAATGGTGGATCTGGTAAATAATTAAATAGGAAGCCTTAAAGATATGTCAGGATCAAAGATTAAGTACAAATTCATAATAGAAATCTTAACGAGCGAACAGCCTTCAAAGCTGTAGTTCTGGGCAATTTACGGATTTGCAGTAATGGTGAGAACCCAGAAGCAATGAGAGTTTCTTCTTAGCGTGATTCATCATTAGCTTTTAACAGTCAGGCTGAGAACATCCAGAGTTTAGGTGGTCAGAGAGTGAATTTAAGTTTCAAAGGGGTGAGATGACTACTTATTAACATAATACGTAATGTTAAATGGATATTTTAAATGCATTGATTGGATTCCTTTTTTACAAACATCATTTAAGAGCTCTCTGTGTGTATGCATGTGTTTTAATTTCCCAGTGGAAATATTATAATGTCAGATAATAAAATCTTTCCAGATTGGATACTGACTTATGTTTAAAAAAATAAAATGGGAAAAGCAACCAGACGATTAACTGAGCACCTAATCTGTTCCAATTACAAGACCAGGTACTTTATACACATTCTTTTATTCTTATTTTAATATTGCAAGGTAGATGGGATTAGCTCCAAATATAAACTAGGAAATGAAAGCTCAGAGGAATATGTCGCTCTGGCTCCTGACCACTCAGAATTTGCAGACCTGCACCATTAGCATCACTTGGGATGGGGTTAAAACGCAGAATTTCAGGCCCTACCCTAGACTGACTGACCAGAATCTACCTTACTCAGTAGCTGTAGCATTCTGAAAGGTCCCTTCTATATATCACTTGAGTAAGTTCTCACAGAAAACCTGGGGCAGGAGGCAGACCAGTGACCAATGACCAGCTACCAGTAACCAAGCTCAGGGCTTGCCAGCCACCTCTGCCATGCAAATGAGCTTCAGCCCCTGGGGCTCCTCACCGAGGAAATGCATGTATAGAAGATCCCTGGGGAAGTACCTGTGGTGCAAAAGGAAGAAATGAGGCATCTTTGGGCTGGCTTTGGCAGACAGTGCAGGAGCCCATGGACTCTCAGGAAGAGTCATTCCACACAAATTTACTGAGCAGCAACCATGTATTACCAAAATAGAGGTTAAGGCAGTAGGTTCTGGAGCCAGACTGTATTTCAGATCTGCTGAGTGCTGGCTTTGGGCCTTGCGCAACTTGCTTAATCTCTTTATCCCTCCGTTTCCTTATTTGAAAAATGGGGATACTGATGGAGTCATGGTAAGGCATACAGAAAGAGCTCATTGGACATTTGCTTTCATTATTTCCCATGTTGTGCTATGGGGACTATGTCCGGTGTGGAATAAGACTGCTGTGGCCCCTGCCTTAGGTTTTAGAGGAGGAGGCAGACATTACTAGGTACAGTTGTTACAGGTGCTATGCCAGAAGAGCTGGGAACTACGGAAACAGGTAAGAGAGAAGCTAGACTTAGAAAGCAATTAAGGAATACTTCTTATGTAATTGACCTTTGCTTGCGATCTGAAGCTTGAGTAGGGAGAAAGACCAGCATTAAACAATCAAATGAGGAACTGAACCTTGGAGGAGATGCAAGAGGGCCTGTAGGATGAGGACAGAGAGCGAGGGGGTTCTGGAGAGGCAGAGGAGTAGGCAGCCAGCAAACAGCCCTGCCCAAACTCCTGGAAATGACAAATATCCTCTTTGCTACGTAGTAGAATCCTAAAAAATGGGAAACCCTTAGTTGCTAGAATTGATGAAAGAACTGAGTGAAGCAGTGAGCTACACCCTGGCTGCCTTGAAGGAGTTATTGATCTCAGTAACCTCAAGGCTTAGCTAGGAGATGATGAGGCTCTGGGCTGTAGGTAAGAAGTTGTAGCTGAACCCCCTTCCTGAAGCTGAGACATTTAAAGGGTGGATCAGGAAAACTCACTGAACAGCACAGGGACAGAATGAGGAAATAGTCTGCCTTCTTGGGTGGAGAGAAAGACAGAGGTCATTAGATTCATATTTCAAAAATACCATGCCAGCTGCAGGTTGGAGGAGGGCAAAAGTGGTATGGGCATGTGAAGCAGGAAGTTCAGCATTCAGGGGAGACTTTCTCATGGCTCTGACTAGGACAGGGGCAGTGCAGCCAGTTCACACAACTGGTAGCATGACTGATTCCAGGTCCAAAATTGTCACCACAAGTGAATGATGGAGCTTAACAGGGAGCTTATGAAATGATGCAGAAACATGAAATGGATCAATATCAAGGGTCAAGCTTCCAGAGACTGGAAACATAGAGGTCCATAGGATCCGAGTTGTGGGAGATTTTGGCATAGTCAATGCAAGACAGTCCAGGAGAGGGGAACAATTGCTAATTCACTAGGGTTAGACAGGAGGGAAACTTCACATCCCAGAGGGTAATGGAAGATAACCACCTGCCACAGAGCTGCAGAGCAGCCCCGAGCAAGGTGGGGGATGGTCTTTGGGCTCACGGCTGGAGCTGAGACTTGGAAGAAAATTCTGGAGGTGGGGAAGGAGCAGTGTCATTGACTCAAAATTGTTTCAGTCTAGGAGATTGAGTATTATAGCATTTCATACACCTTGTACAGCTGAAAGAAATGAGATGTGTAAAACCTAGTCTGCTACTCAATGTGTGTGGCCTGTAGACCAGCAATACCAGCGTCACCACGGGGCAGGTTAGGAATGCAGAATTTTGGCCCCACCCTGGGGCCTCCTGAGCAAGAATCTGTATTTTAATGTGGTCCCTAGGGATTTCTACATGCATGACCATTTACCATGTGTGGCCGTAAAAGATCATGTCACTTGCGCCATCTGTGACTGAGGGCATGGGAGGTGTGACCCAGGATAAAAGACACTCCTTAATGGAGTATGTGAAGATAGTTTTGAAATATTTCTGACTCATGTCAGGCAAACCAAAAATTGGAGAGATTTGGCCACATCTAGGCAAAGAAAACCAGAAATATTGGAACCCTCCTACAAGTCAGTCTGGGTAAGCACAATGACAGGACAAAACCAATCTAAAAAAAAGTGAGGTGGAATGAGATGGAAAGAAAGATGCAACCTTGAGAAGTAGTTAAGATTGTAATTTCTAATTTCTTTCCACTCCCTTCAAATTACATGAGTAGCCAGTTCACATCAGCCTCAAACTTCCCATGCAACTTTAAAATGCTTACAGGTGTAATTATTTTGGATTCAAATTCACAGCCATAGCAACTTTGCACTGAAGCTACATTTTTTTTCAATAATACATTAAAATCCTCCTATATTACTCCGATGTGAAATCTTTTGCCCTAATGCAGTTAGAATGATTCTATAACATCGCTAAAGTCAACTTGAGTTGTATTACTATTCATTCATTCAGCAAATTCAATTGAGCACCTACCACGCACCTGTGCTAGACACTGGAGATGCAACAGTGAACATGATGTTCACTTAATGTAGTCACTGCTCTCAAGATGCTTTGAGTCTGTGAGATTAAATATAATCATTACAGTTCTAGCGACTTTCCTAAGTGTTATTAACATTTGAACTGATTTCATTATTCTAATGCTTTGTGGTAGCCCAAGAAACCTTTATATTTGCATGTCTGTTGTTTTACTATATACCTACATGACGTTTGCATCAGAAACCTCTTCTGTGCTCTATTTTCAGCAATATCTTCTTTCAGCTTCAATATACTCCTTTCCTGTAGTGAAAAAGTCCTTAGCTTCCTAAGGGATGGCAATTAAACACATAAGGATGTAACATTCTCATTGAATTAATAGACCTGCTTTGGGTTTTTTTGTTTTGTTTTGTTTTGTTTTTTTTGCTCGTTAGAATATATAAATCTGGCAACTTCTCTAAAACTCTATCGTTTCAATCTCTTGGGGGAAAATGTGAGAATTGAGGAGTATAGTGTAAGCGTCAGAGTCTTTGTGTCTCTAGATAGCTCTGCCGATTCTCCATGGGCTGTGGAAGATAATTTGTCAGCTTAACTTCAGCGGCAGCCATTATGGAAGAAGACTATGACTTCTCTTCCAGCAATAGATGTGCAGAAGTAGCATCCAAAACCAGAGAATGTAGGCAGGTGGGAATTTAATCCTCCCCGCTGTATCCCTACCCTATCCTGGCCTTACATTTCTTCCTTCTCTATTAGTAATCACATGTCTTGATAGGTGCCTGTGTCTTTAGATATATTTAGGTTATAGTCTATATGTAAAGAGACCAACAAAACCTGGGTTCCTTGGCAAAAGGCAGGTAGCATTTTACACTTTGTGCTTGGAGAGATAAGACAATAAAATTAGGTAAGAATATCCATTGTCATTGATTTAATTTTGATAAAATATAGAAAAATATATCCTTTGTATCTTACCTTTGTCTTTTCCCCTTCCTCTGTCCCTATTGATTATGCATTAACTTAATCATTGTCTCCATAGAAGGGAGACAGTCTGTAGAGGGGTTTGTATTCTCAGACATCTAGTACCCAAGAGCCAATTATAATAAGCTCAGTTTTGTTGGTGACACTCATATTCATCTGGTTGGGAGATGAGAACACATTCTTGGGTATGTTAGGATAATGAGAAATCTTCTTCAAATACCTCGTTACTGCCAGCAGCAGCACAGCGCTCTTGTCTTCCCAGGGTAGACTTTTTCTGTCCTTCACTGTCTTTTTCCAGCTATCACTTTGCACTGACATTACTTCCTTTATACTGTATTTGTATTCACCCCCTTCCTCTCCATGCACATAACTACATCCCCAGTCTAGACTCTAGTTTTCTCTTCCTTGCATTATTGTATTAGCTGATCTTTGGGGTCCACTCTGTCTCCACACCTATCCATCCCACTAGGATGATCTTAGGTAAAGGTCACTTTTGTTCTATTACTTCTTGGCTTCAACATGCTAGATGAAAGATAGTTCTGTACCGTTCAGCTTAGGTCTTATGTGTCTAAGAAATACAGACCATAGAATCAGAAGGACCTGGGTTTGAATCCCATTTCCACCAGTTACTTATTTGCAAGTTCTCTCATCTCCCTAATCTGTACGTTTTTTATTTCTCTGTTTTGTTGCTGCAAAATATAGATAACATAAAAAATTTGCTGTTTTAATTATTTAAAGCATATAATTCAGGGACTTTATTTACATTCACAATGTTGTGCAACCATCACGTGTGTGTGTGTGTGTGTGTGTGTGTGTGTGAAAGAGAGAGAGAATATGATCTATCATGCAATTTAGCAATGGGTTGGTCCCAAATTTAGCTGAATAAAAATTTATAATGGATAATTTACTATTTTTCCCTCTCTTTAGGCAATTCTTACATACAAACTTTTTACATTTTTTTATTTTGGTAAAATATATATAACATAAAATTTGCCATTTGAACAATTTTTAAGTGTACATTCAGTAGTATTAATTACATACACAGTGTTGTGCAACCATCACCGTTATCTTTTTCCAGAACTTTTTATAACCCCAAACAGAAACTCTGTATCCATTAAGCAATAACTCCCCATTTCCCGTCCTCACTGTCCGCCCCTAGTAACCTCTAATCCACATTCTTTCTCGATGAATTTACCTAATTCTAGATATTTCATTTGAGTAGAATCATACATTTGTCCTTTTGTGTCTAGCTTATTTCACTTGGCACAATGGTTTCAAGATTCATCCACGTTGAACCTTGTGTCAGAACTTTATTCATTTTGATGGCTGAATAATATTCTGTTGTATGTATATACCACCTTTTGCTTATTCATTTCTTGATGGACACTTGAGTTGTTTCCATCTTTTGACTATTGTGAATAATGCTGCAATGAATACTGGTATACAAGCATCTACTGAATCTTTTTTTTTTTTTTTTTTGGCAGAGTCTCACTCTGTCACCCAGGCTGGAGTGCAGTGGCATGATCTCCACTCAGCTGTGACCTCCCGGGCTCAAGGAATCCTCTCACCTCAGCCTCCCGAGTAGCTGGGACTATAGGTGTGTTCCACTACGCCCAGCTAATTTTTAAATTTTTTTTTTAGAGACTGGGTTTCACTCCTGAACTCAAGTGATATGTCTGCTTCAGCCTCCTAAAAAGCTGGGATTACAGGCATGAGCCACTGGGCCCACCCAGAATCATTGTTTTCAATTCTCTCGTGTATATACCTACAAGTAGAACTATTGGGTCATATGGTGCTAGGGACCGAATTGTGCCACACCAAAATCCATATGTTGAAGCCCTAACACCCAATGTGATGGCATTTGGAGATGAGGCCTTTAGGAGGTAATTAGATTTAATAAGCTTGTGAGGGTGGGGCCCTAATAGTGGGATTAGTGCCCTTATAAAAAGAAGAAGACACACCAGAGCTCTCTCTCTACCATGTGAGGACACAGGGGGAAGGTGGCCATCTGCAAGCCAGGCAGAGAGGTCTTACTGGGAATTGAATCAACTAGCACCTTGATCTTGGATTTCCCAGCCTCCAGAACTGTGAGAAATAAATTTATCTTGTTTAAGCTACCCAGTCTGTGGTATTTTGCATGGTAGCCCAAGAAGACGAATAAAAATAGTAACTCTTTGTTTAGCTTCTGAGGAACCACCAAGTTATTTTCCACAGCAGCTACACTTCACCATTTTACATTTCCTCAAGCAATGCACAAGGAAGGGTTCCAATTTCTCTACATCCTGAACTTTTGTCATTTTCTGTTTTTGTTTTGTTTAGCAATTCTAGTTGAGGTGTATTGATATCTTGTGGGTTTGATTTGCATTTCCCTAATGACTAATAATGTTGAACATCTTTTCATGTGCTTATTGGTCATTTGTATATCCTTTTTGGGAAAATGCCCATTTTTTAAATTGTGTTGTTTGTGATGCTGCTGCATTTTAGCAGTTATTCCTATATTCCAGATATTAAATCTTTGTCACCTGCATGTTTGACAAATACTTCCCATTCCGTAGGTTGTTGTTTCTCTTTCTTGATGGTGTACTTTGATGAATAAAAGTTTTAAATTTAAGTACAACATGTTATTTTTCTTGTTTTGTTTGTGTTTTTAGATCATATCTAAGAATACATTCTGAAATTTAAGGTTAAGAAGATTTACCCCTATGTTTTCTTCTAAGACTTTTTTGGCTTTGGTTTTAATATTTAGGTCACTGATCCATTTTGAATTAACTTTTGTGTATGGTGTGAGGTAGGCATCCAACTTCATTCTTTTACATGTAGAAATCCAGCTGTCCCAAGACCATTTGTTGAAGAAACTGTTCTTTTCCCATTGAATGAAGTTGAAATCCTTATCAAAAGCCAGTGGGCCACAGATGTTTGTGTTTATTTCTGGACTCTTAATTCTATCCCATTAATTTATCCTATGACATTACCAAACTGTTTTGATTAATGTACCTTTGTAGTACATTTTGAAATTAGGAGGTGTGATTCCTCCAACTCTGTTCTTTTTCAAGATTGTTTTGGTTATTTGGTGCTCTTTGTAACTCTATATGAATTTGAGAGTTTGCAAAAACAAAAAAGAGGCTCTAGGGAATTTGATAGAGATTACATTGAATCTGTAGATCACTTTAGAAAGCATTGCCATCTTAATAGTATTGTCTTCAAACCCATGAACATTGGGTGTGCTTTCATTTATTTAGATCTTTTGACTTTCTTTCAGTCATGTTTCATAGTTTTTATTGTACAAGTCATTCATCTCCTTGGTTAAATGTATTCCTAAGTATTTTAATCTTTTAGATGCTATCGTAAATGGAATTGCTTTCTTCATTTCCTTTTCAGATTGTTTATTGTTGGTGTATAGTAGCATAGGTGAGTTTTGTGTGTTTATCCTGTGCTCTGCAACTTTGTTGAATCTGTTTGTTAGCTTTAGTTTTCATGTGAATTCTTTGGGATTTTCCATATATAGGATCATGTTCTCTGTGAATAGAGATAGTTTTACTTCTTCCTTTCCAATTTGGATGCTTTTTATTTCATTTTCCTCTCTAATTATTCTGGCTAGAAAGAATTTCCAGTACAACGTTGACTAGCCGTGGTAAAAGTAAACACCCTTGACTTGTTTCTGATGAACAATTTACTTTTAAAATACACATTAAATAGAAAAATTGTTTAGAGCAGTTTTACCAAAGCTAATAGTCATTGAATTCAAAAGTATCTTTTAAATTAACTTCTCATCTATTTGAAGATGAATTTGCCCATTTGGAAAGGACAACATTAAGATGAATTATCACTAAGTGAACGTGCCCATGTCACCACAACCAGCTAAAAAAATGAACATCACCAGCTCCCTAGAAACCCCCTTGGGCCCCTCCCAATCATTACCTTCTTCCTTCTCCCCAAATGGAATCATTATCCTGACTTTTAAAATCATCAGTTACCTTTGTTATTTTTTGAGCTTTGTGTAAATGAGATCTCACAACATGCACTCCTCTTGGCTCTTCTTTGGCTTCTTGTGCCCAGCTTTTCCTATTTTTAACATCTTACATTTGTATGGTACATTTGCTACAGCTAAAGAACCATCACGGATATGTTATTATTAACTGAAGTCCATAGTTTCTGTTTCCTTAGTTTTTACCTTAATGTGCTTTTTCTCTTCCAGGATCTCAACCAGGACACCTTATTACAATTAGTTGTCTTATCTACTCAGGGTCCTCTTGGCTGTTTCTCTGATTCTTCTAGTTTACAATGACCTTGACTGTTTTGAGAAATACCGGTCAGGCATTTTGTGGCATGTTCCTCAACTGGGATTTATTTGATATTTTACCACATGATTAGACTGGGAATATGGACTTTGGAAAGAAAAACCCACAGAGGTAAAGTGCTGTCCTCATCATATTAAGGGCACATGCTATCAACAGAACTTATTACTGTACATGTTAACTTGGGTCACCTGGCTGAGGTCGTGGTTGTCAGGTTTCACCCCTGTAAAGTTCATCTTTTTTCCCATTTTCATACTGTGCTCTTTGGCAGGAAGTCACTATGCACAACCCATACTTAAGGAATGAGAAATTATGCTCCACCGTCTTGAGGGGAGAGTATCTACAGAAATTATTTGGAATTCTATTGCATGTGAGATTTCTCCCCCACTTATTCATTTACATAGTCATTTACATCAGTATAGGTATTTATTTATACTGTGGGTTATAATTCAACTAATTTATTTGTTTTGTTGCTTAAATTATTTCAGCTTTGCAGAAGTCTTTTTCAGTTTATTCCTGTGTCTCTTTGACGTATCACTCTTATTGTGAGTTTTTTTTTTTTCTTAATTGCTTCCTTACTGGCATGGACTGAATGTCTGTGTCCCCCACAAACTCACATGCTGAAACCTTAATCTCCAATATGATGGTATTTGGAGATAGGACCTTTAGGAAGTAATTGGGTTACAAAGATGGAGCGCTCATGATGGAATTAGTGCCCTAATAAGAAGAGACAAGAGAGAGCTTGCTTCCCCGCCTCTCCCATGTGAGGACATAATGAGAAGTCATCTCCACAAGGCAGGAAGAAGGCCTTTGCCAGAACCCTACCATGCCAACATTGTGATCTTGGACTTCCCAGACTCTAGAACTGTGAAAAAAAATTATCTATTGTTTAATCCACACAGCTTATGGTATTTTTGTTATAACAGCCTGAACTCAGTAAGACACTTACTTTTGGGCACTACAAGATGCTCCAGAGTCACTTTGTCTGTTTCTTGCCCCAGTTCTAAAATGTGCCATTTCTCTAAGGAGACCTGGTTCGTTTTGTTAGAGAATGGTATTGGAAACCAAGATCTAGGCACTTGGTGAGCTCACTGCTACTGAGATGTCATTGCTTCTAGAACCTCTCAGTTGCTGGAAAAATGAAATATGTGTGTACACTAGCACACATGTATGTGTATGTGTTGTGTATGTATAAATATTTCTATGTTGCTATTTATCTCACAATGACCTGCAAATGTCAAGTTAGCCTGACTGCTGGTTTTGGTAGCATGATGGAGGTGGAAACCAGGTTATAGAGTACTGAAGTGGCACTTGATAGATGCATAAGAGATAGATTATTTCTGTCCTGATAAGTTTAGTGCTGAAGGAAAGCTTGCAAGTGGGAATTATAGTGTGAAGAGGCAGTATAGCCAAGGAAATGGTTTTTAAGATCAGTAAAACTAGTTCAATTTTTGGAGAAGAAAAAGAACAAGCTGAACTGGAGAATGAAAGAAGATCAGCCAATAATTGGGTGGGTTTGGGAAGAGCAAGGACTCACCCCATTAGGGAACAGAGCCCTGAAGGGGGCAATTGGTTCATTTGTAATAGCCCCTTTCCTCCCTAAAGCTCATGAGGAGGTACATTGCATCCCCATTTTACAGATGAGAACGTTGAGGCTCAAAAGTGAGGTAAACTTGTGTGAGCCCTCGCTGCTAATAAGCATCAGAGTTAGGATTCAGCTGGTGCCCACCCTCTGCTGGTCCTTAGCTCTTGAAGGCCTGTTAGCCTTTGCAACGTCCAAATGCAAATACGTCCAAAAGGTCAAATGACTCCTCTGCATTCCTGAATACCAAGAGTCAGTGGTTTCCTCTAGGAAAAAGCCAGAGGGAACGCTTGTTCTGCAGACCCCAGAGAAAGAACCAGACCCCATACCCAAGCAATAAATCCAAGGGGCCTTTTCTTGCTTTTGGCACTGACTCTTTGGCAAGTTACTTCTCTCCTTGCAGTGTGACCTAACCTTCCACCCTTCCCTGGCTCCACTTAGGAGCTCTCACTAAGACATCTGTTGAGGACAGCCCCCGAATGAGTTTCAGATTTGGTAGTTAAGCTCTTGGATGTCATGCTCTCATTCCCAGCTCTATCCACAAGGGAAGTGAGCAACAGGCCTCTCCGTCTTAAAATTTGAGATGAAAATAATAGTCTGTTGGGCAGAGCCTGTGAGAGCCTATAGAAATACTTCCCCACCGCCTTGATTATAAACAAGTAAATGTCCACTGGCATTCTGTACATTGACAGCACGTCCATATCCAGAAAATATGTATGACGGAGAGAAGATTTCAATTCTGAGGCCCAGAGCCCATTGTAAAACGCATACATACAAATTTTCTTTCAATCATTTTTCTCTCTACTTGCTGGGAACTATTTACAACTGTGAAATGTGAGAGTTATTAGGTACGAATTTTAAAATTATTCATTTCACACATGAGGAAACGGAGGTAGACAACTGCCTTGCTATATTGTGTATACATTATGTAAAGATTTAATTAACACTCTATTTATGTAAGAGAGAAAACCTTATTGTGGCTTAGAAGAATTACTTAGTCTTTTAAACTTTAGCTTTTAATAAAACTTTATTACAAAACCTTTGCATTAAATGGGATCTAGAGCAATCTGCAGATATTTCTAGGCTGTTAGGCAAGGAAACAAGGATATTTGTATCCTTTCCCTGTATCTATGTTTAATTATTGACTTTAAATCACAAGGGATGGAAAACGGAAGCTTTATGACATACTCAGGTCATTCTAAGAAAAGATTACACATAGAAATCCAAACTTTCGAAGCAGATACATTAAGGAATTATTCTGTACAGTACAAGTAAATTACCTGCCTTATAAAATTAATCATTTTATTTAGCATATGTAAAAATTATTAACATCAAAAATATCTATGTAGGCTATATGACTAAATTTAGAAGGGAGGTACACCAGCACCCAGTTATAAATGTAAACATTAAGAAATTTATTAATCCTAATATGATACAGAGTCTTATCTTCTAATTTATTTGTTTTCTTAAAGTTCAATTATTATTTTTTTAAATCCTTGAAGTTTTTGTTCAGTAAATCATACCTGTAATCCTGTTTGGTCTTAGAAAAGAAAAACATAAAACTACTGTTTCAACAAAGTGTATTCCTGAGCCGCAGGCTAAGCTGAAATCCATATTTTACTGTCAACAGAGTTAAGGAGATGCATGATCTTTATGGCATAGAAACTCTTTCCTCATATCCTTGTCATCAAACTGTCATGAAAACTATTTCATGCTATTGTGGGTCAAGATAATTATTATATGCTTTTTCTCAACTTGGAAGAACTAATCATATTATAGACCTATCAAATTGCACATATATTATGAGGAGCATTTCTCAAATGTTTCATACTTAAAAGAAACTTCTAGAAGTCCAGAGGTTGTTTGCAGAAGTTCAGTCCTCCGCTAGACCTCTCATTTCCCTATCCTCCCTCATTAGAGCCTGCAAAGGGAGCCCTACTCTCCTAAGATTATGAATAAACAAATGATGGGTAACAGACTGATCCCAGATGAGAGCATTTCCTTCAGGCTCTCGTGTTAAGATGATAAATGGGTGGACCACTTGGCCTTAAACAAATGACAGAGATATATTACAACTGATTATGGGGTATTTTCAGTTTTGTTATATGTGTCCACTCTTGACCCTTTAGATACATGAATAAAAGAAAATTTATATTATCTCTGACATTTCAAGACAAAAGCTCTAAGGAAGCTTCCTCTATTGGACTTCCTGCTTTCAGCAGTAGTAAAACAGGGTGTGGTTTTATTAAAACAACAAAAGCCTGCATGGCAGAACTTTCTGCCCTCCTTTTGTATTATAAACAATAGATAAAACCAGATTCTAATTCAGTCTTTGCCAGTGATTATTTCCCATGCCTTCTTAGCAGACTCCAGGTATTCATATTTTTGTTTCTGTTCTTACTCGATTGCATGGTCATGTTTGGAGCAGGAAGGGGGATATTTTAAACACATTTAACCAGGTCTTCAGTTTGGGGTCAGAAATGTGCTGCAACTCCCACACCAGTCTGCAAACATCTGGCGTCCCAGATGGGAGCAATAACAACTCCGCTCTTATTTTCATAACTGCATTGCAGAAGATGTTCACTGGTTTCCTCCTCGGTGAGTTTAATTCACACCAATATTTTAAGGAAGATTAGAAAAAGAGAAAAAAAAAGAAATGAAAGAAAACATTTCTGACAGCACAGAGAGTTGGGTTTTCATGCTCCCATTGTACAAAAGATTCTAAGATAATTATAACATATAACAGATCTCTTAGGCTTATTTTGTGAATCAACTCAGCTATATATTATTTTCTATGCCAAAGTTTTATACCCACCACAAAAATGCTATATTTTTCGCCCAGATTTAGGTATTATGTTTTTCTTTTAAAATGATTTTTACCAGTTAAATGGCTTTGTTGTTGTTGTTGTTGTTGTTGTTTTGTAAAACCAGTTGCAAATCAAGCCACATAGTAGAGTTGCTTTCATTCAGCCTCACTGGAAATATTGACATTAAAAGGTGCCCTGTCTATTGCATCACCAACACTTTTCAACAGCTGCACTAAGGAGGAATAGTGTTATCTTATTTCTTGCTTCTTCCCTGAGATAATTTTCAACAGTATTGTCCAGATTTGCTGTAGTCGTTTTGCTGCCGAGAGGTTGTAAACAAATCAGGGACCCACAGGGAGACTGGCAGCTCCTGGCTAAGAGGAGTCCTCAAGGGGCAGACCACAGGATCACAGATCCAAAGCTGGACAAGGCCTGGAGTCACCAGCACAGTGATCTTCATTTGCAAAGGATAAACTAGGGGCAGAGTCATGTCTGAACTCAGGACTAGCAGCCTAGCATTCCTGAAAAGTAGACCACTAAATGCAAGGGCTGCGAGAACTGGGGTTTTCGTCCCTTTGGTTGACCGATGGGTCCTAAGCAGTGCTTAGGAAGAGTGCTTGGCACATCGTGGGCACTCAATAAATATTTATTGAATGGATGAATATAACACCCAGCTTCTCAATCAAGTTCACAAACCGCTGGGCGTCAGACTTGACTTTCTTATGTAATCCTACATAACCGGCGTTGGCAGCATGAGTGAGTGAGAGGAGTACCCAGATCCAATTCGTCACTCAGCCACTCACCTATGTGACCTCAGCCAAGTAATTTGGGACTGTATTTCAAAGAGCAAGTGACTCACAGCCTTAGCTTTCTCATTTGTAAGCTGAAGTAATACTGGACCTACCTATTTCATAGGATTGGATGCACATCAAATTAGCTAGCTCACAACAAACTCTACAGTGCTCTAAGCATATTGTTACTATTGGCAAATGGACTCTGAGATGTAGTCATTTTATTAACAGAGGTGTTGGCTGCAGCTAAGCTTGCGCAGGAACTCTCCAATGTGATGAAAGTCTTGACCAAGGGACATGCTAGGAGCCACGATGTGGGCTGCTGGTGAGCCGGAACCAGCTCCAGCAGAAGCCAGGCAATGAACGCACCCCATGATGAGTGCAAGGTTGGGTGGAGGAGCTGATGGGAGCAGTCACAAAGAGGGTAGGACTAGGCAGAGGTTCAAGTTAATTATCCCAAATATAAGATATAGAGCACTTTAGGCGGCCGAGGCAGGTGGATCACTTGAGGCCAGGAATTCGAGACCAGCCTGACCAACATAGAGAAACTCTGTCTCTATTAAAAATAAAAAAATTAGCCAGGCCTGGTGGCACATGCCTGTAATCCCAGCTACTCGGGAGGCTGAGGCAGGAGAATTGCTTGAACCCGGGAGGCAGAGGTTGCATTGAGCCAAGATGGCGCCATTGCACTCCAGCCTGGGCAACAAGAGCGAAACTCTGTCTCAAAAAAAAAAAAAAAAGAAAGAAAGAAAAGAAAAAATGTAGAGGATACAATTACAATAAGCAGTTCAGGTAGCAGGCTAAAATGCAGTGTTGAGAATTCTGGGTGGATGTAGTTGTCAATATCCAGAGACATTTAGATCATTGGTAGACAAATCTATTCTCAGGACTAGGTAAAGTCATCTGGAAACCACGGCTAACTATAACGGAAGGAAGCTGGCAGATTCTAGGAGACAGAAATGGAATTTGGGCTCTCTTGGGTGCCGGGAGTACACCAGGTAGCAGAGGCTGAGGGGCAGGCTTGTCTTGCACTGGGGTAGAGGAAGGAGTTCAGGACTCACGTGATGCCCAGGGCTTTGTCCACTCCAGTGCCTAGACATTAGAGGTTGGGTTTCAAGCCTCACTGAATCCTGGGGAGGGTTTCCTAATGCACCAGCAGACCTAGGCAGGGCTAAGCCCACAGAGGTTCAGGTGGAAAGGTCTGGGTTCTCTGATGCTTAGAACTGGTGCTGACGGGAAGAAAGCAATTAAAAAAAAAAAAAACTTCAAAGGATGTTGTCTTTGCTGTGGGGTGATGGGAAACAACAGTTGTGGACAAACTGAAGATGCTACTTTGTGACATCTTAAAGCACGGTATTATAAAGCAAAATCCTGAATGCATACTCACCAGTTTTCAAGCGTTTATTCTGAAGGAAAAACATCAGGAAGTCAGCACCATCACTGATGCAGCAGACCAAAGAGCAATGCTTGTTTGTAGACATTGTTTACTGAGCCCTGTAACTGGAAGTCATTCCACCTTGTTCATGGGCCATCTAGTTGACAGGCATTAAGGGAGGCCAGGGTTCGTGGCTATTACCCAAAACTTCCTCATCATTCTCATCCATTCCAGGTCTACCAGGATTCTGACAGGTGCCCTCCAAGAACGGTGGGTGTCTCGGCCTCTGGCTCCATCCACTCCTGGACATCTAGCTGGGTGGTGCTTTGCTTAAGCTCTGACCCTGCCGTCACACATAGCCTGCATCGGCCTGATCAGCACCCAGATGGGCTCACTCCAGCTACCGTAAAGGTGCAACATTGCAAACAACCTGCCTCAGCCTCTCTACTGGGGTTCCTCCAACCACTTCCATGAGAGACCTTGGACAGGAACCCAAAGCTTTTTGCAGGCACTGCCTATCAGATGTGGAAGAAAACAGCAAGGCGAGAAGAGGCAGTGACCCAGGAAAGGCCCACCAGCTCCAGAAGGTGCCTACTCCACAATACGGAGATTGCTCATTTCTTTTAAGGACCATTCATTTGAACTATGCAAATAATTCATTGAAACTTGGGAAATTTTAAATTCCTAGTGGAAATACACACACACAACTATCTAGGATACTAATGTTCCTTTTTTGAGTTTTTTAAAGTTAGCTCTGGTTAAGAGCTATTTCTAAACTTCCTGAAGATTGGGCTGGTAGATTTCACAAAATGGGGGCAAGACATGGAGGGTGGAGAGAGAGAGAAAGAATTAAAAAGTAGAGGACACCCAGTTAAATTTGAATCTCAGACCATGCTATGCTCATTATTTTTTACTCCACAATGCTTAAAAAACAGATTTGTATGTAGTAGTTTTCCCCAAAGTTATTTGTTAAACTGAATTGGACATCATTTCAACGTATTTGCCTATTTATTAATGTAGCACATACATAGCACTAACTAGGGGCTAAGCACTCTTCTAAGTGCTTTACAAAATTATTTATTACAAATTTATTTACAAATTTATACAACTTATTTAATAGGCAACTGAATCACGAATATAGAAAATCACAGATAATAGTTTCTCTCTCTTGAGAATTTTAGATCTCCGTGGTATATTTCTTCATAGGATGAACACAATTTGAATCTGCTTGCCATCAGTGTAAAGTTTTGTATATGTAATTTTTCTTTGATTATGAAAGTAGTACATGTTCCAGTAAAAAATTAGGAAAATACAGAAAAGTGCAAAGGAGATAATGAAATCACTCTTCACAGAGATAATCCACATTAGAATTTTTCATTAGACATACATTTTTGAATAGCTATGAAATAACTAGCTGCAATTTCTGCACACGTATCCAAATAACATCCCAGGCCCAGTCATTCTCCATCCTATCATCCTATTTTATTGCAGTCATTACAGTTATCACTATCTGGAATTACCTCATTTCAGAGAGTGAAAACTAAATAGTTTTCATTTCTGCTGTCTCCTGCTACTAGAATCAAACCCCACTTTATGTCCCCAGTTCCAAGTACATAGTCGATGCTCAATAAATATTTCTTTTTTTTTTTCCAGACAGAGTCTCGCTCTGTCACCCAGGCTGGAGTGCAGTGACACTATCTTGGCTCACTGCAAGCTCCGCCTCCTGGGTTCACGCCATTCTCCTGCCTCAGCCTCCTGAGTAGCTGGGACTACAAGCACCCGCCACCACGCCCGGCTAATTTTTTTTTGTATTTTTGGTAGAGGCGGGGTTTCACCGTGTTAGTCAGGATGGTCTCGATCTCCTGACCTCGTGATCTGCCCGCCTCGGCCTCCCAAAGTGCTGGAATTACAGGCGTGAGCCACCGCGCCCAGCCTAAATGTTTCTTAAATGAATGAATATTCTCCATCTGTTGTGCATCAGGTCATTGTGATCAATTCAGTGTGATAACATCACATTGTGCCTCTGGTGTAGGCACATCTGAAATCATTCTCCTCAAGATTTCTTAGGCTCATGATTGAGAAAAGTTAGAATTTTGGCTAAAATTTAGAGTTCACCATATCTGAAAAAATTCTATACACACTGAAGTGTGTGAAAGCATTTGCAAAAATACTTTCAAAATGCCAGGGAGGTCTTGTTCATTTTGGAATGTTATGGATTAATCCTTTCCTTCCTGAGACTCTCATGGGCAGAAACTTGACAATACAAATTTCAAGTGAGAACATATTTAACAAGGTCAACAGAAAATGTCATCTTCCTGTGTTCTATGAAGCCAAAATTTTGCTATTTCCCTAAAATCTTATTTGACAGAACAGCATTGTTAGGTATGAAAAATTCAATACACCAAAGGAATTCAGAACACTACGGGAAAATCTAAATAGGGGCATTCATTTAACAATAATTGGTGTCTGAAAAGATGCCTCATCATGGCCCTAGGACACACTGGGATGCAAAGAAGAGGGCCTGATTTGCTTACGGATCTTTCCATCATTAAAGAAAATTAAATTTGATCACATGTATTATCACAACATTTCCATGAAGAAGATGATAAAGACGCTATAATTGTTCCCATACTGCAGGGTTGTAAACTAACAAGTACTTATTAAGCATTCATTGCTTGTCCAGTTCTGTGTTAAGTAAAATGTGCCTAAGAAAAAGTTTGGTTTAAAGCAGTTTTAGATATAAAGCAATTGGAAAAAAGAGCAAAACTGAGTGGCACTCATTTATTACACAAGTTTCAGGGTAGGAGAAGTAGGCCTGGGCAACATGGAGAAGTAGCATTTCCAGAGATGAGAGGGAAGCAGAGAAGGGAGCTGTCGCAAGAACAACTATAATAGAGCCTCACGTGGATCGAGAGCTCA
The DNA here is from genome assembly GCF_028858775.2 of Pan troglodytes. NCBI lineage: Eukaryota > Metazoa > Chordata > Mammalia > Primates > Hominidae > Pan > Pan troglodytes. Next base: position 130,508,889 of record NC_072406.2, read on the forward strand.
CCATCTGCCAAGTACTATCCTAAGTGCTTTGCACAAACTCATGCAGTCCTCACAAGAACTCATTGAAATTGATCCTTTTCTGACCCCCACAGATGAGGAAACTGCAGAATAAAAAAAAAAAAAAAAAAGTTGAGCTGGGCGCAGTGGCTCATGCCTGTAATCCCAGCACTTTGGGAGGCCAAGGCAGATGGATCCCTTGAGCACAGGAGTTCGAGACCAGTCTAGACAACATGGCAAAACCTCATCGCTACAAAAAATACAAAAAATTAGCCCCGCGTGATGCACTGTGCCTGTAGTCTCAGCGACTTGGGAGGATCACTCGAGCCCAGGAGGTTGAGGCCGCAGTGAGCCGTGATGGCGCCACTGCACTTCAGCCTGGGTGATGAAGTTGAGATAATAATATCCCAGTTATGCAGAACTTTGAGTCCTAGTTTGGGTTCAGTCTTATAAGGCAGCAGCTCTTAAAGTTTTTGGCTTCAGGACCCTTCATGCTCCCAGCGATTATTGAGAACCCCAAAGAGCTTCTGTTTACATAGGTTTTACCTATCAGTGTCTACTACATACAAGTTAAAACCAAAGCAAATTTTAAACATCAACATTTTTAATAGTAAAATATTAAATGACAGTGATAAACCCATTACATGATAAAAATAACACTTTCCTGAAGAATAATTATATTTTCCAAAACAAACAAAAATTCTGAGAATATTATTTCTATATATTTGCAGATTTCTTTCATGTCTAGCTTAATAGAAGGCAGCTGGATTCTCAAATCTTCTGCATTTAGTATGTTTAGCATGGTTGAAGCATATGAAGAAAGTCTACTCTAACACAGATACATAGTTGGAAAAAAGGAGTATTTTAATAGACTTTTCAGGTAATTGTGGATCATCTTCTTATGCATACTACACCAAAACTTGAAAATTTCTAGTGTCTTTTTTCTTTTTTGTTAAACTATTATTTATACATGAAAAAATTTACCAGTTTTAAATGTACAGTATGATGAAATTTAGTGCTGGTCTCAAAGTACGAAACCATTTCCTAATCCTCAAAAATACCTTCATGCCACTTGGCACTCACTTTCCTCCCCTCACCTCTAGTTCCAGGCTACCAGTGATCTGCTTTCTGTCACTATAGTTTTATCTTTTCTAGAATTTCATGTAAATGGGATCATTCGTAGTCTTTTATGTTTGTCTTCCTTCATTTCCCATGATTATTTTGAGGTTTGTCCATGTTGTATATATTAATATCTGTTCTTTTTTATACCTAAGTAGTATTCTATTGTATGGATATACCACAATTTCTTTATTATATTCAACAACTGTTAGATACTTGGGCTGCTTCCAGTTCTTGGTTATAAACAATAATGGTGCTATCAACATTTACCTACACATTTTTTTTTTGTGGATGTGTATTTTCATTTCTCCTAGGTAAATACTTGTGAGTAGAATTGCTGGAACATATCGTAAACATGTTTAATTTTATAAGGCACTGACATAGCAGTTTTCAAAAGTACCTTCACCATTTAGCATTCCAGTCTGCAGTGCATGAGAGCTCCATTTGCTCCACACCCTTCTCAACACTTAGTATTGCCAGTATATTCCCTTTTCTAGTGGGTGTGTAGTGGTTTTTCATTGTAGTTTTAATCTGCATTTCTTTTATGACTAGTGATGTTGAACATGTTTTCATGTGCTTATTGGCTATCTTCTTTTGTGAAAATTTCTGTTCAATTGCCCATTTTTAAATTGAGTTGTTTGTCTTATTATTAACTTGTAAGAGTTTTTTAGATATTCTGGGTACAGGCCATCTGTTGGATTTATGTCTTGCAAAATTTTCCCCCTGTCTGTGACTCTCCTTTTTGTTATCTTAATTATATCATTTAAAGAACAGAAGTTTTTAATCTTGATGAAACTCATTTTATCAGTTTATTCCTTTTTGAAAACATTTTTATTTGAGTTAATTTTTGTATATGGTGTGAGGTAATGGTTAAGGTTCTTTTTTATATAAATACAGATATCCCACTTTTCCAGCACCATTTGTTGCAAAAACTATCTTTTCCCCATTAAATTACCTTGGCATCTTTGATCAAATCAAATGACCTTATAATTGTGCATCTGTTTTTAGACTCTCTATTCTGTTCCTTGATCTATTTTTACACTAGTGCATCGTTGTCTTGATATATAGATTTATGGTGAGTCACCAGATGGGGTACTATAAGTCCTCTAATTCTGTTCTTTTTCTAAATTGTTTCAGCTACTCTAAGTCCTTTGCTTTGATGTATACATTTTCAAATTAACTTTCTTATTTCTTCAAAAATGCTTGTTAGGATTTTGGTTGGTATTGCACTGAATCCATGGATCAATTTGGGAGGATCACCATCTTATTGCCATCTTAGCAATATTGAATCTTCTAATCCAGGGATCAACAAACTACAGTCTGCAGGCCAAATCTAGCCTATTTCTATATGCCTGTGAGCTAAGAATAACTTTTACATTTTGAAAGAGTGGTAAAAACAAAACAAAGAAGAATATTCCACAGAGACTATGTGGCCCAAAAAGCCAAAAACATTTACTATGCGGCCCTTTATAGAAAAAGTTTGCCAATGTCTCTGGTAATGTTTGACTATGGTGCATCTCTCCATTTATTTAGTGCTTTGCAATGTTTTTTAGTTTTCAATGTACAGGTCTTGCACATCTTTCACTAAAGGTATGCCTAAGCATTATTGTGGACCATACTTTGAGAACCATTGCAGAAAGCAGTGGGGGCAGGGGACATTAATAGATTTTTTAAAGTCAAATTACATGGTAAAAATACCGAAGTATTATTTTAATAATGCTATGGAAAGACCCACAGAGGCTAGAAGCAGGGCAAATGGGAAATCTACAATATTTCCATTGACAGGTGCTAGAGACATGGGTTAGGGTAGTGGGAGAAAAGAAGGAGTAAATGTTAAAAACATTTCAAAGGCAGGAAAAGCAAGACTGGTAATGGATTGGATAAAGGCGACGAAACAGAGGGAAGAGTCAAAGACAACTTCAAGGTTTCTAGCCTGTGATGTTAAATGGCTCGTCCATGGTGATTTTTATTTGGTTTCCTTTTATCATCTGGAGGCACAAATAGGATTTTCCCACATCTAGCTATTGTAGTTCCCTATATTCAGATTTACCATTGAAATTGCCTTCTATCTCTTCACACCCTGTTAGTGAACAGGTAGTATTTTGATGGATGTTACATGATCAGAGAAATCCCGGGTCTTGGCAGCATGAGGAACGTAGCTTTCTTTAAATCTTTGTCTTAATTAATCATTTTTTAGTATTTTGAAAGCTTTTTGGTGTTGTAGCAACCTAATAGAACATTATTTTTACAACCTTGTTTCTTCAGAAATCATTAGCCCTTTAAGACATTTATGTTATTGATGACATTTATTTTTTTTTCTTTTTCCATCCTTTGGCTTCCTTTTGAAGTCACACTATTAAACCTCCTTAAAAATATTTATGTGTGTTTAGTTAACAAAAGCTCCTGTAAGTTGAATCCATGCTGGGAAAAGGTTCAGGTAAGCTCTCTATATAAGCTTACAGACAATTGTGTAAATCTTCAGCCATTAAAGAGAAAGGAGAAAAAAGCCACCCTCATTACACTGCTGTCATTTACTCTTCATCTCCTGTCCTCTTTAGCAGCATTAAGATGGGATGTAAATTTGCCAGTTAATGCTGTTAGAAAATGGATGGTTCAAGAAGGGCAGGAATTAGAGATCAGTATTAGGTGCAGATAAGCTCCTTTGCCTCCGCAGTGGCGGCTGTTTAACATTCATGGGAAAATCATCATCAAACAGCGTTATCACAGCTCTGTTGATGGCTGAGGAACTTCATCACTATGATAATTTTTTTTATAGCTGTGAGCCAAAAAGCTCCCTTTTATTTCTGCTGTCTAGAGCTGTGATAGAGGTTTGTTTGTGTGGGTAGGAGACAGCAAACCCTGGGCTCCTCAGCCGGGTTTGATTTCGCCCCCACCCCCCGTCTCTGTTCTTCCCTTGTGCATGTTGCACTAAACAGTCCTACTGATAAATATATATATATATATATAAATGGAAGTCCTCCAACAATCCTTCAAAGCATAACAGATATTTTTATGATCAGTAATTCAAAGTTTGACAAGTGATGCCATTCTGTAATGAAACTGTCATCCATTTTATTGTGAGCAAAATGCTAACTTGATAAATGGAAGGTGGAGGGGTGGGAGCCAGCCCAAAGCAGGGTAAATAAATGCCTGAGTCTGAATACCTGGAAAGCAAACTATTCAAAACAGTCCAAGTATCCCTCAATGGCATATTTCTCATCAATAGGCTAAGTTGTCAAAGCTCCTTGCCTGTAATTATTCCTTTCTGAGTCAAGCAGAGTAAACCGGAGCCCGGCTCCTCTGTAGTCCCTTTTTGGTTCTATTCTATGTTTATTTTTAGAGTGTTTGGGGACAACATTGGTTATGTTATTCTAAACCAACCAAATTTGCTTTAGAACACACAATCTTTGCACATGATATTTCCCTGACATGTTTAGACATCTTCAAGTATATTAGAGATAAAAGTCACAGGCATTGCTTGCAGCACATATGGGGCAAAGACGTCCGGTATTCTTCATAGATAGATAAGGAAACGATTCAAAGAAAATTTACATTTATTAAGGTGCTCACGCTTGTGCTTCTTTGCAGCTTTGACCTCATTTTTGGAGGCTTAACTGCTCTAAATGACTTTTTCCCCTTTTTGGAATGCAGCTAAAAAGCATAGCACTGAAAAGCAGTTTTGTAGTCTGGACAGAAAGGTACTATCATTTAAATAGTTGGGATTTGAATTCAGGATTGATTTAACTACTTCAGTAATTTACTTTCAACCCCAGCTCATTCCCTTTCTTTCCCCGAGAGCAGACTTCCAGTCCTGCCATGATGGGCTGAAATATGCTTGGAGTTTGGAGATAAGGACTTTTGTCTATGAGGCTCAGCTTAGACGACCAAACTCATTTCCCAGAAGACTAGAGTTTGAATCCAGTTAGGATCCTGGAGGTGAAAGGCTAGCGCCTTATCATTTAAGTATAGCTATTTAAACATAAGTTTAAAAGAGATACTGCAGGATGGAGGGACAGCGTTTCTCCTCGAAGGATAATCTTGGGGACAAGCTGGCTGGCTGTTCCCTAAAGATCAGATAGCCCTCTCCATCCCCAAATAGCTTTGGCCACCTCTGACTTCTCCAGATCAAAAGACAAGAATGCTTCCTCATTCCAAGATTTTCTGTTCCATGCTTGTTTTAAAAAAAAAAAAAATCTAAGGAGGTGTTTAATTTTTGTTCACACACTCCATCATAAACTGACGATGGGTTTAAGTCTTAACTCCATGCCTGAAGGGAATTCCCAGTATTTCCTCTCTCAGCTGAGGAAACTGCACGGTGCTTACCATCATCCTTCACTTGCTTGTTGCCTAGATCTCTCTAGTGTCATGTAAGTTCAATGAGGGAAGACTTCTTTCTCTCTCTTTTTCCTGTAGTATTTCCAGTGCCTAGAACAGAGAGCCTGACATGTGGTAAATATTTAAGAGATATTGAGGAACAAATGAGTTCTTGTCTGAAGCTGAAGCCTGGGAAAACTTCATGGTATTGTAGCAAGAGGTTCCAGGAGCTAAACCTGGCTGATAGCCAGAGACATCTCAAGAGCAGCAGGGACATTCCACAACACGAGAAGTGAGAAGCAGGAAAGCCCCTTTGGCTTCCCAGGTCTGTGAAGGAAGGAGGGCAGTTGGCTCAGTTCTGAAGCCGAGTCTAAAGGAAGCAGATTCTGAGGAAGGTGTGTTTCAGATGTCTATTGCAGTGGCATGGTGCGGAAAGGGAAACTGAAGTGGGGGACTAGTGGGACTCCTTTTTACCAACAACGTCAAAAAATAAATGTTTATTGCCATTGGCCCCCTCTAGCCCTTTCTTTCTGTGGAAATACAGATCAGGGATTCCCCTCCTTAATGATAAAGACTGTATAATGATAAGTCTTGCATCATAAAGTGGCCTTTTTCCAGAGTAGATGAAGAAGAAAGGGGACCCAGGGAGCAAGCGGGAGGGAGCGGTGGCATTAGAGAGCCCACCAGCATGTGCCAGCCCCAGAAGGAGTCAAGGTCATCATTGCATCAGCCCACAGAGGCTTATGAGCAGCAGTATGAGCCACACAAAGTAGGCCAGGCTGCATTTAGCCACCACCGAAATCACACATTCTCTAATTTAGTTCATTTTACACTAACAACTACAAGAAACAGCTTTGAGGTCACAAGAACAAAAGACAACGATGATAATTTCCTCTGGCTCTTTTGCCAAGCCATCAGCAATTTTCTAGCTTTCTTTCCCCCACTTAAATCCACCCATCTATCTCATTATCTTGAATTCACCTTATTTTTTCTTGGAAATAAAGAAAATTAATTAACCTTTTAGTAACTAGAACCCATTATAGAGATATCTTGTATTCACAGTATGTAGGCTATGACTCAGTTATTAATTAATGCATCTTTTACCTAATTTTGACTTTGGAGCTAAGCATAGTTAATCTCATAAAAATTGTATTTTAACTTTACTAGACATACCTGTCTAGTAAAATCCATGTACACCCATGTATTTGACAGATTTATAGTACAGGTCAGTTTTGCTGCAAACCCAAGTTTATATAAATCTTTGTATTTTCAGATTTCCTGTGGATATCAGGACTTCCTCTGGAAAATGTAAAGATAATCTTACAACATCTGAGTTTATGTCAATTAACAAATGAGGATAACAAGCTGGTTGTTTTCATTGATACTATCTGATACGGCATTGGGGATTCTTATCTAAATCTGTTTATCAACACTTTCAATCAAATCAAAAGGAAGAGATGCTTTGTAATGCAGAAACCATTCTTTTGTCTCAGGGGTATGAGGAAACAGTTCATTCTGACAGAAGTGGCTATTGGTGAGGAATGCTTGGTAGCACTTTGGGTGGAAGCCAGATTTCCAGAATGTTATTCTAAGTGGCCTATTTTTTCACCTGGTTCCCCTACTGTACATTCTTTAGGAAGAACATTGGCACTAAGAAATCACAAATAGTCATGCGTAGGTCTTCAATCATAGGATCTTGAACCAACCTTTTGTTTTGTTACCCAATATAATGGGGGGGTTCTGCAATTCCGCTGAACTTACATAAGAACTGAGTATCTGCCCTTCCCCATATACACATAACAGAGATGCTGCTGAATACCTCATCCAAGTCAGTTTCCTTCATGGAATGGATAGACTTGTTCTGGTCCATTTATATCCTCTTGCCCCTCTGGACCCAGCGCACACCACTGAGTCAGCTGACCGACTGATGGAGGCACCGGAGATCATGGCATGGTGATAAGCCAATTGGCCCATTTAGGGTCAATCCCTGAATGTTGGAGCTAAGTCGACTAGCCACAAACTCCAGGGAACACACGGCTGCATCTGAAAGCATACAGGTTCATCTGCATTGCAGCACTGCCCATTGCCACACCTGCTACCCACTGCAGCCAGTGAGAGGTGCTCTTTGAAGTTCCGCCCTTCACACGGTGCCTCATTAGTCATAGACCAACCAGGCCATGAGAAAACATCAGAATACATCTGTCACCTCTAACAATTCATGGAGCAGATTCTCCATTTCCTTTGTTATGCTATGAATAATTCTGCAGCTTCTCCGATTTTATTAAGAAGCCTTTCCCTTGGTTTCTCTTTGTTCTTCTCATCTAATCTCTTAATGGAAGTTGCTAATTAAATTCCTATAGCCATTTTTTTAACAGTGTTTTGAATAGCAAAGTCTGTCAACTGCAGAAAGTGTATATTCTTATCAACACGCCTGTTGCCTGGAGGAGCGAAGGCCTCGCTGACAGATGGCTGCCGAGGAAGGCCCAGCAGGCCTCACATCTGCAGCACCTGGTGGTGGGGGCACGGGAGCAAGCGCAGGGCTGGAGACGAGGGCCTGTTTGGGCTCAATCATTAGAATCCAGGTTGCTGGAGAGGTTCTGTGAATCTCAAGTGGAACTTGGCAAATTTCAGCAAAGTATTCTGGGCATGTAGTTGTTTCTAAGCATCTTTTGATGCTGTCCCATTAACAGTCTCGTATCCCTTTAAATCTAAGTGATAGCACGTCTCTAAAGGGAAATTTTAAAAGCCAAGTGCCTGACATACTGTATACCAACACGTCCTTTTATGGGACACGAGACATCAAATTGAGTTCCATTAAATTTACTTGTTGCTGTCTGGTAGGAGGTTTCAAGGCCCTCTTGAATAACAAGGAATCATCCTTTAGCCTGAATTTATATGGAAATTAAGAATGCAAATATGTTCCTTTAAAGCAACTTCGTTTTTACCCCCACATAGGTAGTCAGCAACACAATATCTTGTAGTTGTGAGTGGTTAATTGAAGGATAATCCAGTAACACAAGAATCAGTACTAAATCAGTCCCTTTAAGGGATCATTGGTCCTTGATCAAATGTTGGTACCTGCCTAAAACAAAAATTCATTTATTCTCTCAACAAATACTTTCTTCTTGCCTAATAGTTGTCATATAATGATGCTGGGTACTAGACATACAGAGGTTGTGACAACCTGGCTCAAGAGAGCAGGCAGAGCCCACAGGTCTGCTGGCTCCTACATCCACATTTCACAAATCATCAGAACAGAGATGTGAGTGTGTGAGTGACTGTGTGATTGAGTGAGTGAGAGAGAGAGAGTGTGTGTGTGTGTGTGTGCACGTGCATCCTCATAACAGTGCTGGAAACTACGAGAGACTGACCAGGGCTTTAGGAAATTTCTGAACAATAGAAGGGATCAAATCTATGGAAAAGTACACTAAGAGTCCAGCAGAAAGTACCGCTCAAGAAAAAAGAGGGGGAAACGCCCCTGAGAGAGAAGCCATTTGGGGTTCAGCTCCAAGTTCAGAGGCAAAGGATGGAGGGAGGCAGGCAGGTTCCCTGTGGAAATTGTTTGAGTGGTTAAAAATTAACTCAGCAATTATATCTGTCTGAAAGAAATACTTACATTTGTGCAGTCTGTGTATGAAAGAGGGTGAGCCTTGCTGCATGACTCGTAATGTGAAAACAACCTGATCGTCCATCTCTCAGTGAGTGAGTTACTATGAAATTATGTAGATCATCATGTGTCAACATGAAAAGATCTCCAAGTCCTGATGTTAAAGGAAAAAAGCAATTTGTAGAAAACACACAGTAAAGGGAAAGAGAGAGAAATGATGATAGATAGATGATAGATAGACAGATAGATAGATAGATAGATTAATATAAATGATAGATGGATGAATGGATGGAAGGATGGATAGAGTGTATGTACACACGTTTGTGAATGGAAAACTACAGGTCTGGAAGGAGACTTACCAAATAGTTATTAAAGACTACCTTTTAGACACTGAATGAGGGTGTAGTAGGGTGGGGCGGACATTCACTTTTTATTATCATGTTTATGTAATGCCTGAAATCGTATGAGGCCATATTAACATAATACATATGATTACAGGTATATAAAGTGCAAAAAAAAAGAAAAAAAACAGACATACTGCCCCTTCCCAAGGAGCTTACATAGGAGATAAAGGCAGGTAGGGAAAAATTATTGGCAATTCAGTGAAACAGGTGCACTGATAAAGTAACATCAAGGTGGCTTAGCTCCTCAAAAAGGTGCATGACCCGATCTAGATCACAAAGGGCTCCCCTGAAGCAGTGACAGCTAAGCTGAACTCTGAAGTTCCCACGAAGAAGTGGGGACAAGAAGCAGGGGGCCAGTCAGCAAAGCTGAGGTGCTCAGTTCAAAGTGCGTATCAAAGATGAGCCTGGACAGGGATCAGGAGGAACCTGAGAGGTCGTGAAGGTCCTTGTAAGCTGTCTTGAGCCATCTCACCTCCCTCCTGAGCCTCTCACTGGGGCACATGGTGTGTCGGAGCCCCAGATGTGAGGGTGAGAACTATACCGGGGAAGCAGCGTCTTCATCTCCAGTGAGCTTATCTCACTGTCTCCCTTCTCCAACAAGACACTGACTGCTCAGAGACACACAGAATTGCGTGGAAGTGACTGAGACAGCCTCTCTGGAGGTTGGGTCATCAGTTGGAACTCTTCTCTCCAGTTGGGCCTTTGGGCCACCCCCATGACATCTTCATTCTTTCTTTCCTGCTGGCCCAAGCTGCTCTCTGCTGGTGGTCAAGATGATTCAAGTAAGGATGACAGAGCAGGCACCTCTTTCTTCATCCCTTTTCTCTGCCTTCTGCTAAGATCAGCCAACTACTAATAAACTCCTGCCCAGAAAATTTTACTTCCTGAAACCTTTCAGAAAACTTACAAGTGGACCAGTCACTCCTTCAAGAAGCATGGACTTGAGGTCAAGTGCACGGACTTTCCATGATACCAAGAGGGTTTGGGGGTAGGGGAGTTACACAGTCAAGGCAGGAGAGGAGAGCTGATTTTCCTGAAGTAGCAGCTCATACATTCCCCACAGCACTGCAGCTTTCCAGAAGGTTTCATGCTTGGTCTTTCCCGAGTCCAAGCTGGCATCGGAGAAGAACAGGAATGGCTCTCAGTGTTTGGCATAGCCCCGTGCAAACTCCAGTGAGTGTGTGCTTGAAGGACAGGTGCCACATCAGCACTGGATCGGCTTCCTAGGGCTGCAGCAGCAAAATGCCACAAACCAGATGGCTTAAACTGACAGAAAGTTATACTCTTGCAGTTCTGGAGTCTAGAAGTCTAAAATAAAGGGGCCAGCAGGGCCGTGCCCCCTCTGAAGGCCATAGGGGAAAATTCTTCCTTCAGTCTTCTGGCTCTGGTTGCCTCCAGGCCTTCCTTGGTTTGTGACTGCATCACTCCAATCTCTGCCTCTGTCTTTACTTTGCTTTCCTTCTGTGTCTGTGTCTTCTCTTTTTCTGTCTCCTGCAAGAACACTTGTCATGAGATTTAGGGTCCGCCCATGTAATCCAAGATGATCTCATCTTAATATCTTTACCTTAACTATATCTGCAAAGATCCTTTTTCCAAATAAGTTCACATTCATAGGTTCCTGGGGTCAGGATGTGGACCTATCTTTTGGAGGGGCATAATTCAACCCTCCATAGGTGCCTAGTAATCTTGTTGCTATTCTTGAGGTCTTTGCTCTCATTTTCTTCACCAGGTTCAGAGTCGGTTTTAGCCCTCACACTTGGTTTAACATCGATCTAGGATGCTATTTTGCATAGAAGGAGAACAGCAGATAAAATGGTGTGGCTTTAGAGATGAGATTCAGTACGCTCATTAGTTAGATGCAAAAATAAGCCAGAAAAATCTACTTGCTTGCCCAAAGTCACAGTTTAGACACAGAGCGGAGACTCAAATTCAGGAGACCTTTCCACCACCCCATGTTTTGGAGGTACAAGGTTCTAAGTACTTATGTTTGACCTCGGGTTCAGGCTGGGTATTAGGCAGATGACAGTTATTTTGAGGAGAAAATATTAAAAATAAATAGCACGTTCATCTTGCAACTTCTTATCCTATAGCAGGGCCTTGAAAATTCCACTCCTGTTGGGCAGAACAGAACTAGGATCACTCAGATTGTTGAATACTTTCTTGGTTATTTCTCACCTCGTCCCAGTAAAGGAATCTGTCTCTTAATTTTCAGAAAGTTTTGGTGTACTAAACTGTGCTTTGATCCAATTAGAGAAAAAACTACGCCGAATGCTATGAAAACAAAACATTTTAGTTCATGAACTTGAAGAAGTGTTATCAAGGCCTTTAGCTCAGTCTGGTAAACCAAGGAGTAGGATAGCACACTTCAAAGACTGGGCAGTATTTTTCTTGGGACCTGAATTAGGAAAGAATGGGGCTGGGGAGGAGTGGGTAGGTGGGGGCGGGTGTCCTTTGGACTCGCTTACAAGGCTTGGCTTGATAGGAGCACTGGGTGCCTGTGAATATCTGTTATGTAATGCATACCCCAAGCAGTTGTAAAGTCATTCAGACAATGGTCACACTTGGGAAGTTTCCAACTCATGAATACTGCAGATAGCCCATTTTCTTCACCTTCAGTTGAATCTGATACTTTTGAATAGACTGTGAGGTGTTCGGGACTTTATCTGAGCCAGAGCCGCTAAGCTGAAAGGAGACGTGAATGGAGGAGGGAGTCATTCAAAAAACGCTTTCATTTGGTTTCAGAAACACTTTCTTTGTTTTGATGTGCTCAGAACATCATCTATTTGAAGTCTGGCTCCACTAGAGTTTTTATCTCCAAAGCAAGAAAAATATGGTAATTTTAAATAAATAAGCCACCACAACAAAATGTATCTGGGGAGAAAAAAAAACTGTTTCCAGGAGATTTGTGCATTTTGAACATGGGTGATGCCTGTATAAAAGTCTAAATGAGTGACTCTAAGCTATAGTCTGTCTTTCTCTTTGTTCTTTAAGAAAATATTCACATCTCTCCAACTAAATTAACATATATTATCACAAATGTGTCATTCTCAAATTTCCTGAGCTTGGCTTATCACTCACCGTTCTTTTTTTTTTTTTTTTTTTTTGCTCATGACTGTCTTTCTGAAAACAAAACAACATTATTCACACCAATAAGTGTAACCGGCACAATGGGAGAAAGTGCTGGAAGCGACTTCTTTGTACTTATCGGGGTGACCTCTCACTCTTGGCTTTTCCTTTCTTCGCCTCTCTGGAGTCACGTCTCTGAGAAGGAACTGTGGAACTCTATGTTCCATTAATGTCCCCACACCCATTTGTCCTCTACACGCCCTTTGTGCTCTGGGAGAATTCAGCATCCAGGCAAAATCTAACTCCTGACTTTATTCTGCAGCTGACAACAGTGTATCTTGTTTAAAGAGAAATACTCGATTCCTTTCATTATCTTAATTCATAGGTGGTTTAAATGGCTAGAGAAAAAGCCTAAGTCTCCTGAGCTTGAATAAAGAATAAAATGAACCATTTACTTAATGCCCCATTTGAAGCCACGGGCCCTTTGGAGCGTTTGGCCAGACCATTTTTAAGATTGGAGATGGTATTTGCATACATTCCCACACCTGGGAGTGAATCTGTGTAATAGACACTTGGATATATACCAGTGAGAAATACAAGTTGGGAGTGTCTACCAGGGAGGAGATCTCAGCCCATACTAAATTCTAATTCAGGTCAGGAAAAGAGAGTTCCCTAGAAAGATTCCTTTTATATCCAAATTTAAGATTCAGAAAGAACACAGTAGAGAAAGAGAATTCAGAATTTTCTGTCTAATGCCAGTGGGATACTAAGAGTATTACTTTCAGATTCACCATTTAAAGCAACTTACCACTAAAAATATCTTCTGATGAAATGGAAACTGAACCCCCTACCAGGATATTAGAAATTATGCAGAAACAGGTTATAGTTTTCTGACTTTATTAAGATAGATTTCTTTGTGTGACCTGAGAGGCAAATACCATTGACACAGGTTGCTAAATGCTTATGGATTCGGATAATGACATGAAATAGCTTGAGCTCTGCTATTTTTGCAATAGACAAATTTAGGTATAAAGCATATTACTTATCTTTGCCTGATGTTTATATTTCTCACAAACTTTTCAGTCAATCTAATTTTTTATATCAAAATATAACCAAAGCCCTAGAGGTTGCTCAGGTTAAAAATATATTTTAACTATGACTATCATAGGAACACTAGTGACCAAAAATGTATTTTACCAATGACTCCCAGAAATCTAAGCTTTCAGAATTTTCAGAACCACCAGAATAGAAACAGACTTTGGTGGACACCGGATTTTTATTTTTGTTTTTGTTTTAACAAACCCCACCTCTGTCTCCAGCATCTTATCAGTACATGCAGGCCATTTATGATTTTTCCTACATATTCATTCCTCTCTCGGAGAAATTTAAGACTTTATTACCAATTTTGGTGGATATTCTGTCTAACTTTTATGTTGGACAGGACTTAAGAGACCCTGAGCCAAATGGGGCCCCTGTTTCTGTTGCTTCCAGACAGTGAAGGACCTGAAGGCTGAACTGGGGTGTGTGTGTGTGTGTGTGTGTGTGTGTGTGTGTGTCTATGTGTGTGTGTCTGTGTACATGTGTGTGTGTCGGGGTGGGGGAAGTTGCTCTGTCTTTTCCTTAAATTTTCTTATAAGTCACCTCTAATGAGCAGAAGTTGTATGCAAACTCCCTAAAGAGAGGGCAGGTAAATTATTTCTTAATTCTGCTCAGCCACCACGGATCAACATTTATTCCTCTGGCTCAAAAATTACAAAGTTGGTTCATGCCTGGATGCTTAAGCCTGTGGGGACTCGAGAACTCTAAACCGTACTGGGCCTTGACAGGCAGAATGCCTGTAAAATTACTCTGAAAACATTAAATCTTCATGGCTGGGAGATTAAGACTCTCTTCCTCAGTGTAGGTATTTTTTAGTACAGAGTGTTAAAATCGACTTGCCTTTGTTAAAGCTTCCATGTTCCTACGGTTTCCACCTAAGCCAGTAAGGAGACATAGGGATGTATTTTTGGTGCTAGAACACTGTAAAGACCGTGCCCATATCACGGGCACGCACAGAGCTTTTCTTGAAATAGACTTTTGGTGTAAGCCTTTTTCTGAAATAAGGCTTTGGGGAAAACAAAAAGAAAGAAAAAAAGCTACCTGCTCTGATTAGGCTCACAAAGAGACTACAGTACTCCACATTATCTTAAGAAAAACAAAAGCCCGAAAGCACAGCCCACAGCCTTTCCATCAAGTAGCAGGCATTAAAGTACATTAGCTCTATCATTTGTATGTCTATAAATATCAATAAAGTATGTGATTTGGCTTCACTTTCACACAAAGAAGGAGGACTATCCTTTTCAGGAAATTTCGCAGAGACACTCACCAACAAAAGTTCAGTAACTTAATCTTTGGAAAGCTCAATAATGCTGAGTTCAAAATTGCAGGTTTTAAACTAATGTACCTGATAAGTGCTGATGGCAGAACTAAAGCGAGCCATTATTAGGTAATCCAATATTCCCAATCCCGGTTATCTGTGACAGAGAAGAGCCTCCCTAAAACAGCAGTAATGTGTTCACATCTACATTCATCTCTGAAGTCAAAAAGAGGCATTCTTCATGGGCTTTATCTGTTTCCAAATGTCTGCCTCCACAAGGAGTGATTTCGCACTGCTGAGGCAACTATGCAGATGACTCCAATATCTTTGTCCAATGGGTGCTATTTCTTATGGATCTCCGGGACTCTGTCCTACAGGCTGGACTTTCACAGCTGTCTGGCTTTTATGTTGAACAGAACTTGGAGACCCTGAGCCAAATGGGGCCCTGCTTCTGTTGCTTATAAGGGGTGGGGGAAGTTGGTCAGGGTTTTTTTCTCTTCTATGTGTCATACTGCTTCCAACTTTTCTCCAGCACAAGTTTTCCCTTGCAAGGTGTCATGATGCCTATGGAGAGGGTTTGTAGAGCATCCCTCATGCAAATTTATTTGCACAGGGCCACTTATCACTGCTATTGGTTTGAAACATCTATCTTGTTTCTCCTGAGTGGCAGACCCTACTTCCAGAGCTGAAATAAACATGGTCCTCAAACTATTCGTTATTCAGTAACACTTTAAGAGATAAGTTGAAAAAAGGTAAAACTTATTCAAGGTGCCGCATTTGTCCTGCCTCCCTCCTATGGCAACGTGGACAGCGACTCTTTTATTACATTTGTGTGTTGCACAGTTTTACGTGTTCTAACTTGGAATTAAATTTATTTTTTAAAAATATTTTTAAACCAGAATCTAAGCCTGAATTAAGATAATCCCAATAAGATCCAGAGTGTAGGATGGCAGGTGGATAACTTAGAATGAGGCTACCACTTTTCTCCACAGTCTCGATGGGTTCTTGCCTGGAAACACACATTTTCATAAACAAATATATTGACATATGTGAATTTGCATGTTTCATCTTACGAGTCCAACAGAATTAAGTTAATAAGTACAATCTTTGGGAAATGCATGCAAGGGCAGGGGCAGTGACAGGAGCCTGCTGAGTAGAACATTAGTGTTCTTTCACTAGCCTCCCACCCTGGACTAGTTCACAGGAGACATCTTAGGACGGAAAAGAAGGATCAAAACAAGGACTCTCCCTCAAAAATAGGCACTCTGATAATTTTGTTATGAGCCACTTATGATCCTACAATCTCTTTTCAGAAGTTGTGTGTGTGAAGCAGGAATTCTCTAAGAATCAGTAAGTTTTTCTATTTTATAATGACCATCTGAAGAAGGCACGTGGCTTTCTATTAAAAGTTTGGCAAGCTCCAGAGTGAAAAGAAGCAGACAGCAATCTCCCATTTACTCAGAATGGTTTAAGAACATTCAACTATTTCATACTATTAAGAGTTATCATCCATATCAAATACAGATTACCAATTTTTAAATAACCTTATCAAGCTAAACTACACCAAATTCTAAAACTATATTGAATACACTTCACCTAAAGTCAGGAACTTGCACCACTGCCGAGTCAATGCTGAGGCCATCGGTTAACATCCTATAATCCTATAGCTGTAGAAAATGTATGAGATTGAGCTGAGCACATGTTGAATTTATTAGGATACACCTGGGGGAACTGGCATTTTAAACAAGCCTGAGACTTCAGCTTCTTATTGTCAACTGTTTCTTGCTAATAAAAGTAGAGCACAGAATGTGAAAAAATTCAATTAAGGTGTTGGAGATGTAGTAGTGTGGAGGTTATGAGCTCAAATGGACACCATAAGTAACATAAGTTACATCTAGAGCAGAGATCCTCCAACATGCATGTACAACAGAATTATGGAGCCTTTGTTGAAACAGGGTCTCAGCTCCACCTCAGGGATTCTGATTTAGTAGATTTGTTCTGAGAATTTACATTTCTAGCAAGTTCCCCAGGTGATGCTGATGTTGTTTGGTTTGGGAACCATATTCTGAGAACTGTTGCTCTAGAGTCAAATGAAAGTTTGTTTATTCATTTGATTGCTTATTTCCCATTAACTTGATTAGGTCAATGCCAACTCAAATAAGTCTGTCCATAAAATTCCCTTTTCTCCCCTCAGAATTATAGGTTGGCCAGACTGATTAAAAAAAAAACCAACAAATTTTTATTTTTCTTTTGTACCACCTTGATAAGGAGTCATAAAAATGTCACCCTATAACCACAAAGAGCATTTAAGCATTTCAATATGTCCATGCAGCAGTTAAGCTAGATAGACTTGGATTCATAGTTACTATGTCCTTTCCAGCTGTATGACCTTGGGCAAGCCATTTACTAGCTCTAAACCTCAATCTTTATGAAATAGGACTAATAATTTAAACTCCAATGGATTGTTGTGAAGATTATAAAGTCTTTATGTAATGCACCTAGCATAGCTGGAGCATAATATTATCTACTTGTTTCAAAAGATTCAATCCAGTAACATTCTAATAACTGTAGAGAACTGTAATAACTCAGATAACTATGGATTACTCAGAGATGAATAACTCTGAGAGTTATAGATTACTTAGAGAAAGCCATGGAGTGTTCTGTAAAGATGCAACTCCTCAATATATAATATTACAACATTCCATTAAATATCAATTAGTTAGAATATGGGAATTGACTTAATTTTCTGATTAGCAGAAGTTTTAAGAAACTTCTTGCTTCAACCTTGGCTGAAATTCTTTTTAACTCCCCTGCCTTGTGATATAATACGCATATCCAGGTAGTCTTTCATTGCTGAATTAGGGTCACTCATTGCCTCAGAGTCATCACTGTAGACCAAATTGTCATTATAATCATAGAAAGTAGTGGAAAGTATATTGAATAAGTTGTAATTCTAAAATATAATTTATTTTTAAAATAAATTAGATTTGTGTGTGTGTGTGTGTGTGTGGTGCTTTCCTCACCATGGACAATCTAGAGAACAGAAAAATTCTAGTAAATAAATGATGTAGCTAGTTAGGGCTTAGCAAATTGATAATACAGTGAGATTTTGTAGGGCACTGGAGGACTACAAAAGATACAGTTCAACTGGGACATATGAGTGTTCAAACAACATGTGGCTCTGCTGATTGGGTGGGAAATGGTGTTTTGGGGACCTCTTCCTCCAAATTCATCAACTCAGTATGTTTCATTGTCTGATACCTTCCGATGCAGCTCTCCACTCTACACTTCAAATTCCATGGATCCCTCCATAGTTGGCATTATTTGGTCCCATTATGTACAATCCAAATGTCAAGGCAAGAAGCCCCAGCCCACTCCACATCTGCACTCCAGAGGTTCCCAAATGAAGAAGATTTGCGTTAAAAGAAGAGTTTCTCCACACGGGCCCTACTGGCATTTGGAGCCAGACCATTCTTTCTTGCAGGGGCTGTCCTGTGCATCAAAGGAAGTTTAGCCACAGCCCTGGGTTTTACCCTCAAGATATCAGTAACACTCCCCTTCCCAAGTTAAGATAATAAAAAATGTCTCCAGACATTGCCAAATATCCCATGAGGGGCAAAATTGACCTCACTTCCCCCAGTTATGAACCACCACCCTAAAGACCAGTCCTCAATTAGAATACTGAGGGGACCATTTTCTCCCTGCCAGTCCCTCTGATGTTAATCATGTGGAAATGACCAATGACAATTCTGGGAATCTGCCCATTTCTCTCCTCCTACTAATTATTTTGATTAGGCCAGCAAAGCAGAGAGATTTCTTCATTCCAACAGAGTCTTATGGAACAGACAGTTTATGTCAGATAAAAGCACACTTATGGTATGGATTTCAGAGCCTGTCACTCAGGATGTATGTATATCTTTGACAACAGATTCCTGAAGGATTTGCATTTTACAAAGTACAGTCTAGGCAAGCCTGACCTTACTGGTTCCTTGAATCCCTTGATTAACTGAAAGTCAACAAAAATGCCTTACCAAAAACCTAGATGTGAAGCATCTTCATAAATTCTTCTTATGCTGATAATTATGAAAAAATTATTTATGAGTGGCACACTGAAAGTGACTCAAGGTCCCTGTTCTGGTTATGAATTTTCATTGTAATTTAGTGGCATAAGAAGTTGAGCTGGCTATGACTACCTTGAAAATTCTTCCTTCCTGTGTCTGGGTATGTGTGTTTTAAAATGAAATTCTCAATATGGGCTTTTGAAAATGATTTTCATCCTATTCCTTTAAGTATAATACAAAAAAGAATATGGCATATTTTATGTTTCAGGTACTGTGTAGCATATCAAAGCAGGAAAGAGGCTGCTACCCTCAGGCTTATTCCCTATCCATGTGGGCGGATAACACCAATACCCATGAAAGAAGGAGAGGAACGTACTGCTCTGGAACAGAACAGTGCACGCTCTGTATGATGCAGAGTACAAGGTATTCAGAGAATGGGACTCTGTGAAGGTTTGGGTCCTCAGGAAAGGCTTCGCAAAGGATGTCAACCTGAACCAACATGGCCACATGGTGCTGCTTTCCCCTGCAGACGACCCAGACTTGGAGGTTGAGAAGTGGCCGAGCAGTTGGACAGAATCCAACTCATTTATGATCATGACCAAGAGGTTATTTATAAACAGCCAAATAAGACAGAATAGTAAGGATGTTAAAATATGCCATGTTCTGGTTAATTATTATTTCCTTGTAATAATAAGATCAGAAAGGAATCCAGGGACTAAAATATTGACATAAGTCATAAATAACCTGAAGTTTGAGTTATTTATTTCTATGCTACCATTGCTGTAAGGTAATTAAGAAGTGCTACTATTCACAATAGTAAAGAATTGGAACCAACTCAAATGTCAATAATAGACTGGATTAAGAAAATGTGGCACATATACACCATGGAATACTATGCAGCCATAAAAAAGGTTGAGTTCATGTCCTTTGTGGGGACATGGATGAAGCTGGAAACCATCATTCTGAGCAAACTATCGCAAGGACAGAAAACCAAATGCCACATGTTCTCACTCATAGGTGGGAATTGAACAATGAGGACACTTGGACACAGGGCGGGGAATATCACACACCGGGGCCTGTAGTAGGGTGGGGGAAGGAGATGGGGATAGCATTAGGAGAAATACCTAATGTAAATGACGAGTTAATGGGTGCAGCACACCAACATGGCACATGTATACATATGTAACAAACCTGCATGTTGTGCACAAGTACCCTAGAACGTAAAATATAATAAAACAAATTAATTAAATTAAATTAAAAAGGTAAGTGAGAAGTGCTAAACGAAAAAGGAGCCTCTCCTATTCCTTTGGTAGTTCACGTATCTTATCTATTCGGTTTGGTAGCAGGATCTAGATTCTCTCTATATTAATAGAACACCAACTGAATAACAACCATCTAATGCACCAGGCATGGGACTGTGGCACCTATTATTATACCAGGAGCTGGAGACGCAGGGGCAAACTGAACAGACGAAGCCTCTGTTCTCAGGACCTGCCTTTTCTACTGTGGGAAGGCTGACAATTAAACCAGTAAACAATCAGAAGGTGATTGTGTCCACTGGAGAAAACTAAGCAGTGTAACGTGACAAAACAGGGGTCTACAAACTATGGCCTACAGACAAAGCCAGCCCACTGCCTGTTTTTCTATGGCCCATAAGCTAAGAATGGCTTTTATACTTGAACCCCAACAAGTGGAATGTGTCTTCTCATTCATAGACCTACATTACAAAAAAAATTATGCTTAATTGTCCTATTTTGAGTTTCCTTTTTTTAAAAATTGTGCTAATTTGTTTTCTCTGTTGTCATTTAAGTACTTACATGATATCGTCAATTTTGCCTCTTGGCCTACTGTGCGTCCCTTTACATAGAAATGTTGCCATCTGCTGTGTTAGAGACCCACAACACTGGTAGAAAAGGACCCAAGGTCAGAACTGCGAAGGAAGACCTTTCTGAGCAGGTGACATCAAGGCTGAGACGTGAATGACTACAGGGCATCCTGGGTTCTCGTCCACTTCTGCCAGGGCTACGTAACCTCTGGGTCTCTCTTTCCTTATTTGTAAAATATCTTGGTTGAACTATATCCTCTGCCTTCCCCAAACCGCTATAGCTCCATTTCTATGTTGACTGAACATGGCACATCCTTCATCATTATTCATCTTTCATCACATATCTATGCCCATTTCATGAGTATGAAGAAGAAACAGATCAGCAGAAGAGACATTTCCAATTCTCCACTTTTGCACGCATCATACAGTTTGGCAAGATTCACAGAAGTCCCATAAATGAGAGTTCTACAATTAACCTCCAATACCTTGATGAAGTATGTGGAAGTTTGTCAGAGCACAAGGCCAGATGCCTTACAATTTTCCAAACATTACTAAAAAAACAGCCCACGCTCACTCTGAATTATTGGGGTCTTTCAAAGTCTATACAAAGTAATATGCAAGGAGACAAAGCTATTTTACCAGGCAGACAGATATTCCAAATTACTGGTTCTTAACAAGCATGGTAATACATCAGTCAAAAGCAATAAATTTAAACTTAATGAAATCTCAATTTGCCTACAGTGCATTTCACTTTGACATTTTCTATATTGCCACGGTGCTTTGATAAAGTTTTTTAAAATGCAAAGAAAGTGTCTGTAAGGCTAAAGACCAGACTTGGTACCATTGTGGCCAAGGCAACATTACAGTACTTAAGTTTCATCACTCTATGCCCCGTGGCAGGCAGAGCCCCGGCGCTAACACAGGTTCAGTTTTCATTATCATCGTATGATTACGCATTTTACTGCATTTAACTGATAATACAACTACCAGCTCACCTTAAAAGAATTAGCTTGGAGGTTTCATTGCTTTCCAAATGGAATTCATTTGACAAACAAATGACAATTAGCCTAGTCTCCCTGTTCTGCGTCAGGATGCTTTTTGATTGAACCTAGACCAATTTACAATTTTTAAATGAGTTTAGACATTTACATTTAAAATGTCTAGAGGAAATTAGCCCTGGGACATCCAACAACCAAAATGCTTTTTGAAGTTGATTATTGTTTGATCTAGTACCCTCTACCTGTACATTTTGTTCTGACTTCAAAGTTTGGGAATGTAAATGCCACCTCACCTCAAAGCACAGGGAGAAACTTAAAAGCAGTTTTGCTCATTATGTTATGCAAAGGAGCCCATATTTTAATATTCGTTTAATATGGTTAGTTAGCTTTAATGACACCAGTGTGACAGTGTCATAGTTTTGGAATCTGAAAGCGCTGATTGAAGTTTCCGGCCGCTGCCTCTATTTTTCTGCACAGAAAGGAATCTTGCCCTTTGAAGGACAGATCAGCTCCTGGCTGCGTCCATTCTGGCGAGGGCTAAACGTGATAACTTTGAGATGAAGAGTTCACCTGCCTCAGTGAAGAAAGCACAAATCATGATATCAGGGGCTACAGAGACACTTGACTGTCAGATTCCAATTCTGTGTGTTTTCTAAGTGCAAGCCCTTTGCCCACTGCTGCTGAGGAAGCTGCTAGTAATTCCATTATAAACATGCAGTGCTGATAACCCAGCCACAGAAACTGGTATTGCCCTGAAATTAAGCCCACTGATTTCTAGCCGAGAGCATATTTTATTTATTTATTATTGTTTTTATAGCTACATTATTGTCAAAATGAGAAAACAACAGCCTTTTTCTCATTCCGTGTTGTACAACTGCAAAAATTAAATATGGTGAGGGGAAAGCTTGCAAAATGTTCTATTGCACCCATCACCCTGTTCTGAAGGCCTGGTAATCAGTGTTATCCACAATATATTCAAAGGAACGCTCTAGAAGAAAGGGCATGTGACGCAGTGCTGAGGAGTCGGCAAATCCCTATCTGCATGGAGTTATCATGGCTTTCACAGGTCATCCCTGAGAGCTCACCAGAATATTTTGAATTTCTAGTTTTGTCTCACACTATAGGACACACACCACATGTTTTCAAAATAACTTTGAGTTCAAAAGAGTTCCCTAATGATAACACTGTATAACCCCAGCACAGAATTAATGGTTTTGAAGACTGTTTTCTGTGAAGGTAGCAGAGGCTGACTTCAGTAACCCTGGCCCTCCGGAGTGCTCACAACAGGGTCATGAGGCAAGAATGCCTGGAGAGGGAGACGTCACAGATCTAAGAATGGCAGCGGAGGGCGCCATGTTTGCTCTCCTTGGGAGAATTGGTCTGAATCCCCTGATCTCACCACCATTTATTGTGAAAATAGTGATAAAATAAAAAAATTTTAAAAAGTCTTTTCATCCATTTTATTGCTGAAGAGATTAGACGTCCTCTAAACTGTGTGATTTCGCATCAGCATCCTTTCACCCTGCTGCACTCCAACCTCATTTTCCTTAATGAAAATGGAATCCAGGTCTCCGCCAAAGTGTCCTTGGAGCCAAGTCTGTTTTGATTCTAAATGTAACACACAAGCACCACATTTTCTCACGCACACATTGTCCCGAGTAGAGACACGCCAATTCTTTCTATCAAGGGCTTCTCATTGTCTATTTTTATTCCAGTAGAAACAGTACCCTTTCTTCCTGTGCTAACACCCTGGCGGCAACCATCTTGCACAGCATCCTCAGCCGGTGGCTTTGAAGTCTCCAGAGTTGCCTAAGAGGCCGGGCTGCACAGCTGGAAACCTGGAGGTTTTTGCTACCTCGTCCGCCCTCTGCTGGATGGACCGACGTCTGCTTACGAAGTGGCCCACAAACAGCCGAAAGGTTTCCCCTTAAGATGGATGGGTTTGTCACTAAGCCACGGGAAATCATTTTGGGACTTTATAAAATAAATTTTTCTTTTTTTTCAGAGATTTTTAGAAATACACTTTCTTCTCTCCAGATATACAGGTATACCAGTTTATTCTGCCTATGTGTTTGGAAAAAAACAGAGAATTTGTCAGTGAAAACCATGAAGGATTCTAACATCTCTCTCTGACAATCAAATGCTATATGTGCCCCTGCCCTGGCACTAATGACCTGACAACAAGGAAATAAAATAATGCTAAATCAGAATAATTATTCTAATATTCTCACAACACGAAGAAGCAGAATATGATGAGGGTTAAGACCGTGAAAACAGACTGCCTGGGTATAAATACTTCTCTGACTGTTATTAACTCTGAGACCTTGCACAAGTTAAATAACCTCTCCAAGCTTGAGCTTCGTCTTCTGTAATATGAAGTTATAATACTATTTGTCTCCTGCGGTTGTTATAGTTAACATATATATATATATATATATATATACACACACACACACTCAGAGTTATATCTGTATACATATATAACTGTATTTATATATAGTTAACATATATAACTGTATATATATGGGTTAACTATATATAAAACTGTATACATAGTTAACAAATATAAGTGTATTTATATATAGTTAACATATATAACTATTTATATATGTTAACATATATAAAACTGTATATATGAATGTTTATATGTTTTATATGAATGTTTATATGAACTGTATATATGAATGTTTTATGTTAACATATATAAAACTGTATATATGAATAGGTTAACTATATGTTAACTATGTATGTGTGTTATATATACAACACACATATATATTAATTATATTAATATATAAACTATAATATAATTATAGTTATATAACTATAATTATAGTTATATAACTATAATATTAACTATAATATATATTGACTATAATTAATATTATAGTCAATATATATTAATATAATTAATATATATGTGTGTTGTATATATAACACACACATATATAGTTTATATATATATTATATGGATTGTTACGATTAGCCCTATATATAGTTATACATATACTCTCTATATATTATAATACTATTTGTCTCCCAAGGTTGTTATAGTTAACCCATATAAGACCAATAGTATTATAAATTCTGATTCTTGAGAAAAGGGGCTAGCTTTGCAGGAATTATTGATATCTTCCTTGTAGGCCTTCATAAAAGAAGGCTAATAGTTAAAATAGTTTTTATGTAGTAGACACACATTAACATGGAGACTACTTATTCATCTACTCAACAAATATTTAATGTGCCCCCACCCTACAGATCAGAGGCTGAGTAGAGAAGATGCAGATATAAATAAGACAGACATGGTCTCTACAATGTGGAGCTTGCAGACTGACGGGGAAAACACAGTAAACAAGCAATTAAAGGTGAAGAATGGTCTAAAATGACCATATAGAATGCAAAACCTCACCTGGAATTCCCACTTCCTAATTTTACAAAAGATTCCTTTGTATGGAGAGATCTCTGTGCTGGAAAATGTCACAATCTAAAAGAATGACAGAAGAGATATAAAGTCCTCATTATCCAGGGTCCAGAGACTTTGTATTTAGGAAAATCCACAAATAGAAAGGATATAATTGCCCACAAAAAATAACATAGGAGTTGCAGTGCCAATTCAGTAATACACAGAGCAAAACATCACATCCTTATGCTCAAAGTTTCATCTTTATGAAATAGAAAATGCATTTTCTATTTCATACAGTGCTCGATAAAACTCCACGCCACAGCGGTGCAGAATATTCTTGAAGGGTTCTCAGAATTAAAGTAGGTTGGTAGGTACTAACGCAAACACTCTTAAGGGTTGCTGAAGAGCAACTGGGGATATTGCAGATATGCCAGAAGATATTTTTTCTCTGTTAAAAAGTAGAGCATCTGTAGGTATAAGATACAGATATACACAGTGTATACTGTATATAATGAATCTTCTCTCTTATCCAATTTCCCAAATAGCTGAAGTGATATAAGAGGGAAATAACTACATCTTGTTCATCAGGCCACGATAAATCATATCTCTACGAAACTTCAAGTTAAATTATTATTGGAATCTACTGTATACTGGATTCCATCTTTCTTTAATGAATTTCCATGGAGGAAAACAACCTGAGGTTAATTCACAGGTCACAGAACAAGCCCATGATGATGGCCTGTTCTTCATCACTGTGTGTGAAACTATTTTTAGTAACCTACCTTCTACTCCTTTTTATTGCAAATTGATAACTTATAATTGTATAGATTTATGGGGTACAAAATGATGTTATGATTTATGAATACAATGTGGAATTAAATCAAGCTAGTTCACATACCCATCACCTCAAATACTTAACACTTTTTGTGGTGAGAACATTTGAAATATACTCTTTTAGCAATTTTAAAATGTACAATACTCTATTATTAACTATATTCACCACACTGTGCAATAGAACTAAAAAGAACACTATATTCCTCCTGTCTGAGATTTTGTAGCCTCCAACCATTATCTCCCCTTTCCTCTCACTCCCCAGCCTCTGTAACCACCATTCTACTCTGTGCTTCTATGAATTCAATTGTTTTCAATTTTACCTATAAATGAGAACATGAAGTATTTGTCTTCCAGTGCTTGGCTTATTCCAGTTAGCATAAGGCTCTCCAAATGCTGTTGCAAATGTCAGAATTCCCTTCTTTTTTAAGGCTAAATAGTATTCCATTGTGTATACATACCACATGCTCTTTATTCATTCATCTGCTGTGGACATGGGTTGATTCTATAACTTGGCTATTGTGACTAGTGCTGCAGAGACCATGGGAGTGCAGACACTTCTTTGACAAGCTGACTTCAAATCTTTTGGGAAAATACCCAGAACTGGGATTACTGGATCATATGGTAATTCTATTTTTAGTTTCTTTTTTAGGAACCTCCATACAGTTTTTCAAAATTGCTGTACTTAAACTTTTGTTGCTTTTTCTCACTCCCTTAATCTTTTTTCTCAGTAACTAATCATGCTCAAGTCAAAGTTATAAACATACAGTCAAGTAGAGATGAGACATATGAGAATATTATTGCTCAAATATTTAAATTGTCAGATTAAATGATCCAGATGAATATATTTATTTGTATACAAAAGTTATATATACATGTATATTCACGTATGTGTATATATATAGTAAACACACATACAACATATCTGTAGATGCACATTCATGAGCACACACACACATACTTATCCCACAGAAAGCAAACTACCCATGTACCAAGTGGACCCACAATGATTGGCTCAAGATTATTATCTTCGTTATAAACGTGGTAAAATGAGCAAACTCCACTTAAGAAACAAGCTGCTGTTCTTCACATTTATAAGTCACAGTCTGAGGGATCTTAGAGTCTAAGATCTCATAATTAAGGGGTGCTGATCCCCAAGGTAACTTGACATTTGCAGAAAAATATTGAATCTTTTTTGCAATGTATTAAATTTTGATTACATTCACTAGTCTCTAATGATTCCTTGCAGTTAGATAGTTTGCTGGTTGGTACCCTTCCCTGGAAACCAGTAGGTTTCTTCATCTACATGGATAAATTACATTTGGTGATGTTGTAGCAGAGATTAGTAGAGCTTTGGTTTGGTAAAACTAATTCTTAAGCATAGATAAAGAGCCATTCCATTCACTTGGGAAAGATCTGCAATGAAAGTCACCATTCATGGGTCCAGAGCCATCTCCTCTCAGTGTGGCCACAGGTTCCCATTCTCAAGGCGGAGTGAAAGTGAGACCGAGGAACTCTCACTTGACAAACGCTTTTTCATGTGAAATAACATGAACTCCTTTTCCCCCTAGACTAAGTTGTGTCAGATCATTGTCTCTTCCGCAGTACAGGAAGAGAAGCTAATCTATAAAACAATGAGACTTCACTCTGGATGCCAAAATCTGCAATTACATTGTACGGAGGGGCTTCATGAATAATTCCTGGGGTATGATCTGACATTAATCTGGAAGTTAATACAGAGCTGGGGCATTGCCAGCATAAAGCTGACTGATTTCTTTATAACAGAGCACTTTCAAGGTGAGGATACAGCCTTTTCTCTAAGTTATACTCTCCATCCAAGCTGAGCGCTAAGCTATCATCTTTACGTCTTCTGTTTCCTCCTCTGAGTTGGATGTCTGGGTATTGGCAACACAGTACCATCTTAGAAAAAAAAGGCACTTCAATTAGGCAAGACAGCTCCAAGATTTTAGCTATTTCTCACATATTAGTTAGTTTTAAATGGCCTTGTAAGAAAATACCCTAGTGTGGTATAACTGTACATGTGACACTGTTCCTGGCCAAGCCTTTGACCAAGGTCCCAGTTTGCTCTCAGAACTGGTCCCTTACTAAGGCCTAGGGAAAATAATCTCAGAAAATCTCCTTTAGGAGTTATTGATGGATCAATGTTGGTATCACCTCTTGAAGTAAATCAGAATTATGATGAATCTTTTCTGATGATCTTTTCTTAGTTAACATGTTTCTTGATTCAAATGCATGTTTATAGGGTACATATGTTCAGCATTGTAACAGAAATTTTGATAAATTATTAAAAGAAAAAAAAACCTAACCAATCAACAACAACATGTTTTCTGCCCTGGGGGATCTTCCTATCCAGCTAAAGAAAAATGAGTAGAACAGATAATAATATTTAGAGAAAGAAGTGGTGAGTGGAATGGAATGCTGGGAGAAAGCATTTTGCCGAGGAGGGATGAGTTTGGGTTGAGCTTTGGTGGCTGGTAAGAGTTTGGGTTGATGAAGAGAAGTTTTGTGATTTTTTTAAGATAATAGTAACCAAGCAAAAGAGTGGGCATGACACTGATTTTCCTGTGTAATATTTAAAATATTTGACAACAGGTATGGCACAGATACTAACCAATCAGAGTGGCTGCAACCTGCCATTAACAACCAACACACCCTAACAGTGCAGAACGCTGAAATAGCAGCCTGGCTCGGGACTGTTCAGCATTTTCTTGTTCTGTTTGTTGGCATGCCTATTGTCTGTCTCCCTCCCCTAGAATATAAATGTACCTGCAGCACACGAAGAACTGCCCGAGTATGACTGTTTCTCCGTATTTGTTCAGCGGCTGAATGTTTACAAAACTGTACACAAAAATCTCAGATTGGCCTGACGAGAACAGAAAACTGATGTCAGGGGGTTGAAAATGAAAAGTAGAGAGATAGGATGGGCAAAACAATGGCCATCTTTAAATGTCGAGATTAGAAATTTGAACAATTTTCTGTGAATAGTGAAGAATCAATGGAGATATACAAAAATACAGGAACAGCAATCAGATCATCAGCCTCATGCCTAAAATCATTGCTCTGTCCCTAACCCTGATGAACTGTTACTCGGTGCCAGATTTCTGGCATTAGTACTTTGTGTTTTACATGCATCACCTCATTATGCCCTTGTAACAACTCTATGAAGTGGATCCTATTATTATGTTTTTTACAAATGAGCAATTTAAAGGTCTCCTGTAACCTGTTCAAGGTCACATAATTACCAACCACCACACTATATGCACACACACACACACACACAGATTGAAATGGTTTTCCTAGAAAAATTACATAACATTTCAAAATTACCCATAATTTCAGCATGATACCACTCTTATAATTTCTTCATACTTTCTTTCAGGCTGTTACTCACATTTTATATAGTTGTACTACAACTATTATACAATTTTGTGATATGCTCTTTTTTACATAATGTTATCATGTAAAAATTCTCTTTTCACATAATATTTATAATTATAATTTGTAATGGTTGTTGTTTAGTTCCTTTTCTCTAGTTAAATTTTTTTTTGCTATTACAAATGATGTTTCAGTAAACATGTTCTTCTACATATCATATTTACTTTCTAATTATTTCTTTTGAATAAATTCCCGGTAGTGATTAGACTGTGTCAGAGAGTAGGAACATTTCATAGGTCCTGAATTGTATTGCCAAATTGTTTTGCAAGAGGGTTATACTAGCTTCTATTACTTCCAATAATTACTATTTGCCAATTTTACTAAAAATCTCATGATCATCAACTATTACCTAACAAAAATAAATGCTAATAAAACTTTTACCTAATAAAAATGAATGCTACTTTTGACACATGCATGCGAATGTTCATTACAGCACTATTCACAATAGCAAGGACATGGAATCAACCTAAATGCCCATCAATGACAGATTGGATAAAGAAAATGTGGTACACATACACCATGGAATACTACGCAGCCATAAAAACGGATGAGATCATGTCTTTTGCAGGAATCCCAGGAGCTGGGGTTTATTATCCTTAATAAATTAACACAGGAACAGAAAACCAGATACTGCATGTTCTCTCTTATAAGTGGGAGCTAAATGATATGAACTTATGAACACAAAGAGGAAGCAACAGACACTAGGGTCTACTTGAGAGTGGAGGGTGGGAGGAGGGAGAGGAGCAGAAAAGATACCTATTGGGCACTGGGCTTAATACTTGGGTGATGAAATACTCTGTACAACAAAACCCCATGGCACATGTTTACCTATGTAACAAACCTTCACATGTAACCCCGAACCTAAAAGTTAGAATAAATAAATAAATTAAATAAGTGGTACTTTTCATTTGCATTTTTGTTACTAGCTAATTTAAATATTTTTGAAACCAATGTATCTCTTCAAACTTAAATTGTCTGGGCAAATCTTTGGTCCATTTATTCATTGGAGTCTTCATATTATTCTTACAAGATCCATTAAGATCTTTATACCCTATAAATATACAGCACTACATAAATAGCACTACAAAAAGTACTACAGTTTGTCTTTTTTTATATAAATATATTATCTAACTTGAATTTATTTTTACTTTTTATATTTTTA
Source organism: Pan troglodytes (assembly GCF_028858775.2). NCBI lineage: Eukaryota > Metazoa > Chordata > Mammalia > Primates > Hominidae > Pan > Pan troglodytes. The sequence goes on from NC_072406.2 coordinate 130,539,488, forward strand.
CTGCAGAGGCATTTTAAAATTTGTTTGCAATTTATTACTTTGCAATTCCTTCAGTTGCTTCAATCTTTGGAAAGTTCTCATCCTTCCGGCTACCTGATATTCTATTTTATTTTTGGCTGATTTTCATTGATTTGATCTTTTTCAGCTTAAATTTTTTTCCATATGGAGATTGGTTTTGGTACATAGAAAACAAGGAATAAAGGAATTTTCCTCACTCTCAACATTTATAAAATAATTCTTCATTTTGCTATTGCTTTTAATACTATATTGCATATTAAATTTTTCTGTTTAATTTATGAGCTTCTATCCTGTTCCACTGACCTATTTTATTTGTTAGTACTCTAGTCTTATACTTTTTACTGCTGTTGTTTTATAGTATGGCTTTATATTTGATAGGACTGGCTTTTTTCTTTTCAACAACATTGTTGAGAGTCACACCATTTACTTTTTCAAATGAAGTCATAAATGACTTTTGTTTTATCCAAAATAAACTTCTGAAATTTCAAGTGAGATTACTTTAGCCTATATGTAATCTTAGGAAAAATTAGTAGCATTTTAAGCTTCCTTTATTCTAACCTTTTCTAGACCATTTATTCTAACCTTTTATATTTTCCAATAAAGATATCTTTGTGTAAGTCACTGACATCTTTTATTATGCTGTTTCTTAGGTTTTTACATTAATACTTCTGAATGTTATTGTCAACAAGACTCCTGCATAAACTCTAATTAATTTTCATTGATAAAAAAGAATGTAATTTATTTCATGTTTCATTTGTATTTAGCTAAAACTATATATTTTGCTAGAAAATTATAGAAATTATAATGTGTATGTTCTAGCAATAGTATAAAATAAATTTATATTTATACATTATAACATGTATTTATATATTTATAGCAATAAATATACATCTATTTAGCTAAACACTATATAGAGAAACATATATTTACAATATACATTTAGTTATTTCTAGAAGGAAAGACTGTAGATTAACTATTATAAAACCTAAACCTCAACCATTATTTTAGGCATTCCTCACCTTTAACTTATTTATAGCCAAAAGTCTCCTATGGCAAATTACCTTAATTATCTGATTGTGCAAATAGTTTTTTTGAAACATATATAGGAGATTAGTTTTTAATAGTCAACATGAATGTTAAATTACTAATCCTTTAAAAATTAACTGAGCTAAAATTATCATGGTTGTGGCCTTTGGGACCTACATCACTTATTTATCTCTATATTAGAGCCAATTCAAAATTATTCCTTGGGAATTTTATCACTTCAGGTAAGATTCAAGTGCAAGTAATAGAAACTCATGAAGCCATGGCTAAAACAAGTGAGTCTCACAGATTCACAGTCATTGAGGCCCAGGCTTCTTCAAGCTGAGTCTCTGATGGAACAGCTGTCTGCTTCAACCTACGACAGCCTTAATCTGCATACTCCAAAATGGCTGTTGGAGTACCAGCCATCATCTTCTCATTCCATCTTCTCATTCTCGTTCCAAGCAGCAGGATAAAGAATGAGGAAATAAAGGTACACTTCCCCCATTTTAATGAGACTTCCCAGAAGCTTCACAGCCCATTGCCTGTAACTTTGATATATGATCAAATCTAGCTGCTGTCATGGAGCCTGAAGGATCTAATTATTTTTTTAACCCAGCAGCAATGTGCCCAGCTAAAAATTAGTTTTTTTTTTCAATTTGAGAGAGGAGGGTGAAAATAACTCTTTGGTAGGTAACTGTCTGGGCCACAGAATCTTGACACTGACCAAATATAATTCTTTGACCTGAGGCAAGTCAAGATGGCCTTCTATTCAAACACGTATACTTTCAAAGCTTATCAGTCTTTATGTCAGTCTTCCTTGTCTTAGTCCATGTTGCATTGCTACAAAGGAATACCTGAGGCTGGGTAATTTATCAAGAAAGGAGGTTTATTTTGAGCTCACAGTTCTGCGAGCTGTACAAGAGGCATGGTGCTGGCATCTGCTTCTGGTGAGGGCCTCAAGAAGCTCACAATCATGGTGGAAGGCAAAGGGAGAGCAGGCAGTGTCACATGGGGAGAGAGGGAGCAAGAAAGAGGGGTGGAGAGGAAGTGCCAGGCTCTTTTAGACAACTAGCTCTGGTGTGAACCAATAGAGTGAAAACTCATTCATCACCAAGGGAATGGCACCAAGCCACTCATGAGGGTCTGCCCCCATGACCGGAACACCTCCCACCCAGCTCTAGCTTTAATATTGGGAATCAAATTTCAACATGACATTTTGAGGGGACAAATACAGCATTTTTCCCAGGAGAGCTGATTGTTAAGAGTATTTAACCAATACCATACACTATCTGACCCTGGGTACTTTTTAGAGCTTATAATTTTAAACTCACTCCTGCACAATGTCTGTCAATGTTGTTATTTGTATCTTAAATTGGTTCTCTTTAACAAATTGAAAAATATCCTATTCCAATTAAGTTTTGTAAGTTAGAAATGAAAAACTTTTGTCAAATTTTTCTTTTGCTATATTTAAGATGAATTATTCATTTTTAAAAATTTGACCTACAACTGTGAATTATTTCATCAAGTTTTTTTTAGTAATTATAGTCAGTTCTTAGTTTGAACTTTCCTTGCATTCCAGGAGTAAATTTATTGAACAATTATTTGTTTAAAGTATTACTGAATTATTCTTACTACATTTTATTTGAAAATTTCACATATATATTCATAAGTCTTTCCACCCGTGTTTTCTGTTATCTTCATTTTGTTTTGGATGAGAACTAAATCATGATTAGATTAAGCTATATTTTCATGGAGTCTAAATTAGGTAATTTACCATATTTTTCTATGTTCAAAATAGTTTTATATAATAGTAATTTTCTATTCCTTATATTAATCTATTGGTTCTCTTTGCCTTTTGATATTCGTAGGAAAGCAGTAATATTATTAAGAGTTTTTCAATTCTTTCTTTGTGTATTGATCTATGCAAGACTTCTTGTGCTCATTTTCAAGTTTTAAATGATCAGAATTTCATTTAATTTATCAGGTTTCAAAATTGACCATACTGAGGCATAATATCGCTATTTTAATATTACATTTATTTTTATTATGATATTTTTCTCATTTAGAATTTTGTTTCTCAACTTTTCTTCCCAATTACATTTTCTGGAGGTTCTTCTAATATATTAATCTTTTAAAAGATTGAGTGCTCTAATTTATCAACTCTTCCAGTTTATATTCATAATTTACTTGTTCTTGCTTGTACCCTTATTATTTTCTTCTACTTATTTGCTTCAGTTTATTCTTTTCTGTCTTGTCTACAATCTTAAAATTAGATATTATGCCACTTTGTCTTTCTTAAAATTGGGGCATCTAATTTAAAAGTCTAAATTCAGTTATTAGAATGTATACATGTTTATATCTATACGGGTTTTTAAATTACCATTATTTTCTTGTCTGCTCTTAAACCACTTGTGGGTATATTTAATGTATATATAAATCCTGAGATATTTAGTGAAGTTTTAACAAATTATAGTTTGGTGATTTAAAGCTTATTGAGATCTTTCTTTGTGGAAGTATTTTGTATTCAGTTTCTAAATATTCTGAGGATACACAAACAAGGACTGTTCCATGGTTATAAAACAAAAATCTAACACATATTTATTAATTCCTCCATTATTTATCTTTTTAACCTCTTCAATGTCTTTTTGTCTACTTATTTGATATTAATTTTAGGTTTTGTTTTTAAGTATTTTATGCCTTTGTTAATTGTCTTTTGTCTTTGGCTTATCCTTGTCTTCATACTTTGTTACATGAAAGTCCATGTTACTGTTATTAATTACCTGGGTCCTGCTTTCTTTTTGTTCCATTGCAATACCTCTTTTCCTGTGCTTTTGTTTTACTATATTTGTGTATATATATGCTCCTTTTAAGGTGTCTCTTCTCTTGAATTACATAATCGATTTTGATAGTTTGCTTCTTAATGCAAGCAAGTTTGAGCATTTATGTTTATTTTTAATTAATTAGCTAATTAATTAATCCAGTCATTTGAAACCTACTTATTTGAAGACCCTTATGTGCCAGGCAGTACTCTAAGTGCTTAGGATGGTCATTATTGCAGTGGAATAATTACTACTATGTGATTTGTCTTTTGTTATTGATATGGTTTGGTTCTGTGTCCCCACCCAAATCTCATCTTCTAGCTCCCATAATTCCCAAGTGTTGTGGGAGGGACCCAGTGGGAGATCACTGAATCATGGAGGTGTCTTTCCCGTGCTGTTCTCATGACAGTGAATAAGTCTCACGAGATCCGATGGCTTTAAAAATGGGAATTTGCCTGCACAAGCTCTCTCATTGCCTGTTGCCATCCATGTAATATGTGACTTGCTCCTCCTTGCCTTAGACCATGATTATGAGGGCTCCCCAACCACACAGAACTGTGAGTCCAGTTAAACCTCTTTCTTTGTAAATGTCCAGTCTGGGGTATGTCTTTATCAGCAGTATGAAAACGGACTAATATAGTTATCATGTCGTGTATTTTTCGTGAAATACACAAGTAAAAAGGTCATCAGATTTAAAATCAACAATGTAATTCAATCTCTCAGCCTCACTGAGCTCCAGTTTCCTATTTGTAAAATGGAACTATCAATAACACCTACCACAACAAAACAAGCCCCTACCTCTAGCTTGTGTATATCTGATATACATTAGGGTTACTCTGATTGGAGATTTCATTTTCCCTTTTTGGCCTATAGGTTAAGTCACATCTCTGTGGATAGGTACAGTTATTACCGAAAACACTTGATAATCATTCTTAATGCTATATTTGACTATATTTATTGTTAATATTTTTGGACTGATTTTTATGGCAGACAAAGACTGTTGGCATTTTGAAATTCCCTCCTTTTCCTTCATTCATTCACTTTTTCATTTATTTAACCTAAAATCCTGAAATATCTCTATTTTGCTTCTTCAGTTTTCTTGACTTAAAGAGTTTTTTTTTTTTAGTTCAGTGGTAGCTTCAACTAGTTAAACTTATCAGTAACAACGCTTTTCTTAATATGTGTTGCTTATTTACTTTTCACCATCTATTAACCCATGCTTGTTACATCCACCAGCATCCTTTAAGAAAAAGGGTTTGTGAATTTTACATGTTCTAAGACAGCTATTCTGAGAATGCCTTTTAGTTTACTCTATATACTGACCCTAGTCAACTGCATATACTTCTATGACATCATCATTCTCTTCATACTGAAGTCACTCAAATCTATATCTGCAGCCCAAACCCATTGATTTTACCATCTGCCTACAGGATATTTCCCTGGCATGTGCCCAAAATTTCCCCCAAACTGCTGCTTCTTCTGAATTCCCCAGTCCAGTTGTTCCAGCAGAAACATCAGTATCAACTTCAACTTCACACTCTTCCATTCCTTTCCTTCCACCTGTGTCTTAAATATCTCTCAAGTACATTTGCTTCTTTCTAACTCTATTGCCACCACCCCGGTCCAAGTTACCATCATTTCTTGTCTGAACAACGGCAACAAGGTCCCTACTCATCCCTCTCCCACCAAGCTTTATTCATATTTGATTTATTCTCCCCTGCACATCCAGAGGATTTCTTAAATGTAAAACTGTTTCTCATCCTCTTAGTTGAAACACTTTGGTAGCTCTCCAGTGTACTCAGGATAGAGTCAAGAGTCCTTAACGTGGTTTGTCCACCATGTGCCTACCCAGCCTTGCCTCTCACCATCCCTCTGCACTCTCCTACTCTACCCCCTTTCCCTGGATGATCCCTTCCCATCCTTCCAGCCTCCGTGTTGCTACCCAACCCCAACTCCACCCCTGGCCCTAGCATCACATTCAAAACCCTCCATGTTTCCTGAGTGCTCTAAGTTAAATGAATATATGAACTTCTGACTCAGTTGTCTTTATGAATGAAACACATTCTTTAGCCACATTCTTTCTCCTTGAAATGCGATTCCACCATGTCTAACTTTGATCATTTAAATGGGAAAGGATAAAAACCCTCTCCAGTTTATTCTCCCTTCTAAGTAACCTCAATTTTTTACTTGTAAACAAGGAATATCCCTTTTCTTTTCATGAAGCTATATTTCAGTGTTAGTCCCTGTCTATAGCACATCAACCCTATAGCCTTCTCAATTTATATTCTCATGTGCACACATATTCCTCTCTTCAGGAACTCCTATCACCCACCTAGGATCCATTCTCTACCCTCCAGTTCTATATACTTTTTGCTATATATTCAGCTTATATGACTTCATCTTCTCTACTGATCTAATTTTCATATTTTAATTCTAATTTTTATTACTTCCAATAGTAAGCTAATGCTGTTTTCTTTTTTTGATTCAGTTTTCTGCCTTTTCTCTGTCTCTCTGCCTTTCTCCTTTCCTCCCTCTCTCCCTCCCTTTCTCTCTTTCTTCCCATATCAGGATAAATAAGATGAAGATGTTTAGTAACCATGCATCTTTGGTTATATCTTTGAATATAAATTCCAGCCATTCTTAGAAATATTTTGTTTTTTTGTAAATATGCATTTCAGGTGTAGTCTTACAAGTTCTTTTTTTTTCTTCTTAAGTTTTCTCTTTTTTTTTTTTTTTTTTTTTGACACAGGTTCTTGTGCTGTCCCTGGCTGGAGTGCAATGACACTGCAGCCTTAAACTTCAGGCTCGAACAACTGTACTCCTACCTCAGCCTTCTGAGTAGCTGGGACTATAGATGCCAGTTGCAAGCCACTGTGCCTTGCTAATTTTTTTGTAATTTTGTAAAGGTGGAGTGTCAGTATGTTGTCCAGGCTGATCTCAAACTCTTAACCTCAAGCAGTCCTCCAACCTCAGCCTCCAAAAGTGCTGTGGTTACAGGTGTAACCCACTGTGCCCAGCCTCAAACCTTTTTTTCAGAGCTACTTTTATTTCTGATTATTCATGCATTCTTAAATTTCACCTTCCAATCTTTGCTGAAATTTCTGAAAGCGGCCTATGTTTCAGGTAACATTGACAATTTTTTTAATAGAATTTTAAAGGAGGGGTTTGCTACTGTTCTTGTGTGGTTGTCATTCTAAATGTCTCCCTCTAAAGGAGATACTTTTAAAGGACTTGTTTGGAGGATGGATAAGAAGGCAACAGAACAGTTAGGAGGTTTGCAATAAACAGTGTCTGTAGCAATACAAGCTTAGATTACAATAAAAATGGGAAACAAACAAACATGAAAAGGCTGACCATGAGATATATTCTAACTGACTTCATCCAAATCTGGTGTTCTGCAGCATGAACTAGATCAATGAATCATTCTGTCATTTAACCCATTTGACATGGGACAAATTTAAAATGCTAACAGCTATCAATTTTCTTGGGCAGTAATGACAATCAGTATTGTTTTTGAGCATTCTTGAAGTAAGTAAAGCACAATTCCCCCAAAAAAATCTATAAGAGCTGCCTTTTCATCAGCTTTCTGTGTGCAAGCACCCGTCATCTAAGACACACAACTCAACAGGACAATCTGATTAGGGCCTTGAGCTGCAGGAGGGGAGGCAGCCACACTTTGCAGCCCTGCCTGGTCTACTGTGAGCCCACCGTTAGCCCCTTATCCCTACATGACTGTTAAAAGTAAACTACAGTAATAGAGTTAATTCTTCTTTTCACATTGCCCCAATATTACCAGCATCATTATTGGAGTAGTTGGGTCTCTTGAGATATGTTCTGGAAAGATCTTGCAAATAGGAGTTAAATGCCTGCCTGCATTGAAGAGTAACAAAAATGTAAATTTCAGTCATCTTACTCGTAAAGTAGACATATTTCACCAAGGCCAGATGAATCTAACAGCTGCATTTCCATTCTTGTGTGCTGCTAAGTAAAAACAGACCTACAGAATAGTCAAACAGGCAGAAGTGCTTCTCTAAATACGTACAGTGTGCAGAGACCCTGGCCAGTGGAAAGGATCCCAACAGGGACCCCTAAAGAGATGTGATGACATATTGCAGGAGAGAAGAAGGCTTTCCACATTGGAAGTACTTAAATAAATACTGTGTAGCTTAGGAATGCTTAAAAGCAACACTTTAGATCTGTTTCGAGGTAACTAGCAGGAAATAGCCCAGAGATATTCTGCTTTAGACGGAGTTGGAAATTATGTGTATTCAATTCTTGCTTGACTCTACCGAGTGACCATAAATTTCAAAGCTGTGACCTCTAATTGTTGCTCAGAAACGTGCTTGTGCCATAGCCCTTAAAAAGCCACGTAATCCTCTCACTTCCTCCATTTTTAAGAAAGCCCTGCTTTAAAAAACACATTAATGTCTCACTCTTCAAATATTTTTGAGGACCTTCATTGTGCTGAGGCAGGCAGGCATAAAGGGCTCTGTGCTGCCCTCTGGGAATTCCCAGAGTAGGTGCCAGAGTGGCACCATGAATCAATAAGGCAGGTGATGGGTCAGCAGGAAATTGTATACAAATCCAGCCAATGGAAAAGACTGGATTTGGATAGGGGACAGGAGAAGAGCAGCCATGCTAGAGGAGCAACATTTATGTCCCTGGTGAATGCAGAGAGCCCTTTCTTCTCTGGTCCTCTGAGGCATTGTCTGTTAGCATTGGTAGCACTGCATCATCATCATTTGTTTTTAGTTCATCTCTGCAAGTCATGGTGGGATCTTCAAAATCAGGCACCATGACTTACTCATTTCTTCCCCATAGTGCCTGGCATGTAGCATATGCTCAATCTCTATGTGTCCAATAAATAAATGGATGAACAATAACGTTTCATCATCAAAGTGAGAATAAAGCTGCCATGTCCATTAATATAGGAGAGATTGGCTTCCCACCTTCATGTGGGCGGGAACTGTCCTCAATGGCCATGCCTGCTGGAGGAGGGCTTCATAGGACTCACATGTATGGGAAGGAGTTCCTGGTAGATCCACCCACAGCAAAGGGCCAAAGGTTGGGAGATGGAAATCACCCATCAGGCATCAGAATTGGAGGGGCTGAGCAGAAGTAGGATTTTTTTTTTAATTGGTAAGAGAGGGGTTTGGGGAAGGAGAGCATCAGAAAGAATAGCTAATGGATGCTGGGCTTAATAACTAGGTGATGGGATGATCTGTGCAGCAAAACACTATGGCACACATACACCTATGTAACCTGCACATCCTGCACAAGTACCCCTGAACTTAAACTACAAGTTGAAGGAAAAAAAAGGTTAAAAAATGGCATATTGCTGCTTGTTTCTTTAATTCTTTCTTGCTGTATTATTATTTGCACTTTTGTTCTCCTTCTGTTTGTTGATCACTTGTACACCTCCCTTTTTATTGCTTAGTAAATTGTCATTCATGCTCCTTGCCAAGTTTTCCAACTTTTCTCTCTTTTTTTTTTTTTTTGCTTTTCTATTCAGGGAAATTCATTGTGTACTAATAATTTTGACACTGTGTTACATTTTCAGCAGTTTGATACTTATGTTTTTTCTTTTTATACACAAACTGTTGTTGGTAAAATATAATCATTAAGGCCACATTCTAGGATGTAGAAGTTTCAATATGCAAAGCATTTTTCTACCAGCTTGTTCTGTTTAATAAAGAAAATAATTATTGGTTTCCTTGGAAGAGGAATTTTACTTATAAAAACTGCTTCAATAGAAAAAAAGATAAAATTTGGTAACAGTTGGTAAAGATGGGTGAGTAAAATAAAGCAAAGAGATGACATGGAGTGGTTGAGTACAGGAATGACAAAGGGCCTTGAGGCATGACCTGGTACAAATCCTTTGTGCTGAGGACAGAGTCCTCAAGGAGTGTTGCCAGATAAAATATGTCTTAAATATGCCATGGGATATACTTACACTAAATACTCCATGCGACATACTTGTACTAAAAAAAAAAAGTATTTGTTGTTTATCTGAAATTCAAATGTGTCTTGACGTTTTATTTGCTAAACCCAGCAACCCTGTCTTCATAGAGCAACCAGGATGGAAATCAGGATGCACAAGACTAGTGGAATGAGATTAAGAAAAGTTAAATCCCATGAGGCTTCACAGCTCAGCAACTTTATCCAAACATATTATTATTTAGTGATCAAGGACCCTCTCAAAAGACAAGAACGGATGTAGGGAGTGAGACGGTGATGTGATTCTCAAGGAATAGTAAATATTCTTGGGTGTTCTCTCCTCCTGAGACTTTCCCACCTGTGCCTAGGGTCACCTGAACTTTTAAACATCCCACATGTGGCTTCTGCCTAGCTGCCAGTCACACAGCCTTCCTCACTAGATCCTACCCTCCAGAGGCTCGGGGGTAAGAAAACCCTCCCCCGGTCTCCCCTGTGAGAAACAAGGGACTGAATGAATTTTCCACATGTTGGAAAATTTTCTGTGGTGGTGGGTGTACCTTAGTGGACATTTGGCTACAAAATTCCTACTTAAAACATCTTAGACAGGAGTTTGTTTTTCCTGCATAATAAGACATATGGAGGTGGGAGGCTTCAGGCACTGGCTTCTTTGCTCAGTGATGTCAAGTCCACATGCCTGAAATGCTCTCAGTTTCTACCTCATGGTTGCAAGCTGGCTGCTGCAGCGCCAGCTACTGCATTCTTGTTCAAGGCAAAAAGAAGGCAAAGAATTAGGGCCGTTCAGCTGCTCCTGATCCTAGTCTTCTTTCCTTAAGGAAACAAATGGCTTCCTGAACCCTACCCATCTCCACAGACGTTTGGTTATGTCACATAAAAGACTACAGTGGGAGATAATTAGGAAGAAAGAGTTGGGCGTGGCTTTTGGGTTTTCAAAAAACAGTTGAAGGGACTGGCCAGCTTTCAGAAAGGGGCAGCTGCAAGAAACACTAAAAAGAACTCAGGCTCTGGGATCCATGTTAGATCAAATGCAGGCTCTACCCCTCACTACTCAAGTGTCTTTGAGGAAGGCACTTAATCTTTGTCAATGCTCATCCCCCCATTTGCAAAATGAGGGTCAAATGGTGACCTCAAAGTAGAGGGAGATGAGGACCAGAGATAATGTACATTAGGCCCCTGGAATGGTGTGTGGCAGTAGATACAAAATGAAGAGTGGCTACTATTATTTGGAGACACCAGCCAATTAAACATCAGTTTTTCCTACTTGGATTAAATACACCTTCTTTTATGCACATATTATCAAAAAATTAAGTTCCAGATTATGTGGATTTTAACTCTACAATGTATTTGCAATTCAACAGAACCATTTTAGAATGATTATAACAGTAACTTTTGATTGCCTGGATTAACCATGGTCATAAATCAAAAAGTATTACAAACACTTTGGGAGGCTGTGGCGGGTAGATGGCTTGAGTTCAGGTGTTCAAGACCAGCCTGGGTAACATGGCAAGACCCCATCTCTACTGAAAATCCAAAAAAAAATAGCCAGGTGTGGTGGTGTGTGCCGGTGGTCTCAGCTACTCAGGAGGCTGAGCTGGGAGAACCAGGGGGGCAGAGGTTACAGTGAGCCAAGATCATACCACTGAACTTTAGCCTGGGTAACAGAGAGAGACCCTGTCTCAAATTTAAAAAAAAAAAAAAAGGATTACAAAAAGATGTTTCTGGATGCAAGTGGGTGTGGGGCACTGCTCTGAATTTGTAAGATGTCATTTCTTCCTTGAAATACATAAAAAGAATTTTGGATTTGAGGAATGTTTAGTTCTAGATGAAACAAGTCCCACCTTGAAAGCACTTAATTTAAAAACATATTTTATATTCAGATTCCTATTGGAAGGAGACTATAGAATTCAAGGTAATCAATATGGCTTCAGGGGCCAAACAATAGAAGGGCTAATGGACTCACTGTCATGACCATCTATAAAATGGTCTTTGAAGGCTATCAGCATTTATTCGACTTGACAATTGAAGCTTCACAAACTCTTCACAGAGATGAAAGAGAATTATATATGTTATTGCAATATTTAGATATTTAGAGTCTAAATATGGCCTAGAGAAATTAGAATAAGCTATTACACATGCACAGATGTTTAAAATTTACCAGAATAAACGCACATGCCAGAACTTGAGAAAATGACAGAAGAAATGGCATTAGAATTCTTTATTATTTGTAAAAACGTCTTATATACAAGCCAATTTAATACATACAATGCAAATTGCAATGACTTGTCCAAGGGAATATTGAAATCCATTAGGGTTGCACATGCATAATCTGATTCAACAAGTCAGTATATTTTTCTCAAAAACATAATATCTTTTCTGTATTGTGTGAGATGAAGGATAGATTACATTTCTTGCCTGTGCAATAATTCCCACATCATAAATTCTGATGAAATTATATCAATATATAAAGTGAGTGGATGTCTGACCCACCATCGTTTTCTAGTTTTCAGAGAGAGGCTGACATACAAGCAAATCCCCAGCTGCTTGGAGTGATGCTATTACAGCCTGCCTTTGCCTGGGAACTGTTATTAACTATCTTGACCAGGAGCGGCTGTTAGAGTTTGTGGTTTCTGCTCTGAATATTAAACTTGGGCATACAAGAGTCCTTATTGTGGGGAGCACTTGGAAATGGTAATGCAAAATTGCTTTATATTTGCGGGATTTGATTGCTTTAGATGATACAGCCCTAGCTGGTGGGCCTCTCTTGCTGCTTGTATTTCCAGATTATAAATCATTCCTTTGACAGAGTATCTGCCACAACCAGGTCTCAGTTTCTGTGGTATCATTTTTTATATTACAGCTGGCAACTGCTCTTCTGGGCTGTTCATATAAATGACACATTTTGCATAACTTATGAGAACAGGGTCAAAATCAAAGCTAATAAAGCTCCCACCTGCCCCACCCCCCACCCCAAATGTTTCTTGTATATGTTAAAGCATCTCTGGCTTTAAGTTTTGAGGGGACTGGGTCATGGATAGAAGATGTCCAATTTTTCTATGGCATTGGTAGGCACTGTGTTTTACCAATACTGAAATTGAATATTGCAAAAGTCAACACAAAGCAAAACTCCATTTACAATTAGCCAACTAATTACTGATAATTCAATCTTCAAGAGCAAAATAATATTTCCTTAAAGGCATTTGATGCATGCACACATAGTAAAGGCGGCTAGAGGCTGGGTGCAGTGGACCACGCCTGTAATCCCAGCACTTTTGAGAGGCTGAGTCAGGCGGATCACTAGGTCAGGAGTTCGAGACCAGCCTGATCAACATGGTGAAACGCAGTCTCTACTAAAAATACAAAAAAAATAGCCAGGGGTGGTGGTGCGCACCTGTCATCCTAGCTACTCAGGAGGCTGAGGTAGGAGAATCGCTTGAACCCAGGAGGCAGAGATTGCAGTGAGCTGAGATGGTGCCATTGCACTCCAGCCTGGGCAACAGAGCAAGACTCCATCTCAAAAAAAAAAAATAGTGGCTAGAAACAGGTGCCTCGTGTTCTTCTTCTGAAAATAAGGGTGTTGAATGAGGTCGTTGGCAGGCTTCCTTCCCATTCTGACATTTTGGTGACTACAAAATTCACTGGTAAGATTAAAGGACAATGAACAAAGATAATCCTAACAAACCTACCCTGCTTTATTGTTGCAAACCTGAAGTATAGATTTAGACCTAAGATTTAAGAGTCTGAACCCACTTTCATTCCTGGAATCCACACAGCAGCTATGTAACAGAACCCATTCCTAAAGATATATGTTTTAAATCCCAGAACACAGCTGACTTCTCCCAGCTGTGCCTGAGATGCCCTGGTTTTTCTGTATGTGAATTCAGGGATATGTTAATTTGGAAGATGATACCCAACAAGCATTATGAGATATAAGTAATAGTGTGAGGTGCCTTCCAAATTATGCTCTTAGGCCCTTACAAATTTATAAATGAAGGAATCAGTAGTTTTAAAGATTGCTTTGAAAGAACCTTGGCCTAGAAATGAGAAGCTTTCCATCACTCTCCACCCAGAGGCCTGGCTTACTCTTGGTTTCCTTAGTTGCTCTTATTAGATCAATGCTTTTTTTTGACATTCTATTAGTCATAATACAAAGCAGGAACTGTGAGTGGCCCAAGGCTCAACATTAGCTGGGAGTGGTTTCCACATTAACCAAGTTCAGCATTTCCTGAGCAATTATTTGCCCTTCTCCATCCACCCTCCCCTATCATCCCAAAGAGGGTTTATGTGTATTTTCAAATATAACCAAAATATAGTTGTAGTGTAACCAGAGAAATCGGGTACTAAACTTCTGTTGGAAGTCCAAAAAGACTGTCCCTGAGCCAAGTTGGTTTAATGAAGTGGCTTCCCCCATCTTGGGCTTCGTTCATGTGCATGGTCTGCACACTTCAGAGCCCCTGGGGAAGCATGTCTTTCCACAGCCTGAAAGACAGACATTGACAATGTGGAGCAATTTCTTTTTTTGTGACTGATAATTATTGAATGTTGAAATTGATTTCTTTGGGAATTGTATTTAGTCATTGGATTTTAAAACTGAGGAAACGTCATAGACAATTGCTTCATTTTACAGATGAGAGACAGAGACCCATAAGAGTCTTGTCCAAGGTCACAGAAGCAGTGGCAGAATTGGGACCAGAACCCAAGTCGCTTATGCACAATGACTTTTGAGCTGTCTTGATTACGAACTGCTATAAGCAGCGTACTTTCCATTGTGATCCAGTCACATTTGTATACAAGCGACTGGAACAAAATTTCAAGAAGCAAATCTGACCTTCATTGTATGTGATTTGAGCTGATCTGTGCACTCTGCTTGATTCTAGTTCACTGATTTCTTTTTATGCTGGTCCTGAACTGCTCATGGAACTGCTCACCTATGATTTTAAAAACACTATTCTACAATACATATGCTCAAAAATTGCTGATTGAATTTCTTTTACTAAAAATCTTCTAAAGCCAAGCACAGTGGCTCACACCTGTAGTTCCAGCACTTTGGGAGGCATAGGCTAGAAGATTGCTTGAGCCCAGGAATTCCCAGTCTGAGCAAGAAGGCAAGACACTGTCTCTACATCAAATGACAAAATCAGCTGGGCATGGTAGCATGCACCTTTAGTCCTAGCTCCTTGGGAGGCTGATGTGGGAGGAAACTGGGAATTGCTTGAGCCCAGGAATTTAGGGTGGCAGGGAGCTATGATCATGCCCCTGCACTCCAGTGTGGGCAACAAAGCCAGACCTCATCTCTAAAAAATAAAATAAAATACCTTCTAATAATGAGCTCCCACTTTCCTTCCCTGTCAGAGAGGCAGGGTGGCATCGAACAGGAAGACTTCATCCAAGCCTAGGATTCTGCAGATCTGCTACGTTCGATAAAAACATAATTGACTCCTGCAAGAAGTTATCAGCTTTTTAAAAAACTAGATGACTAGAAAAAGAAAACACAAATAATACACGATCCAGAACTTATCAGAAGTAACAACTCTACGAAAAGGGGAGTTGTTCAGACAGTGGAAATGCACTGCTCTCGGCCTAGTTTTAGGGCTCTTTGCTTTGGAATAAGTGGCCTTTGTTAATAACTGCTGCATGGAGCTCAGTGCAGTATTTTGGCTTATTTGGCTGGCTTTGGTGAACACCCAAATTTATTAGTCCAGTTTCACTAGCCGGGGGGAAAGGTGGTTTTTGCTAAGAAGCTAAGCCAGGCTTGACAGCCCATCAAAGAATAAGGAGGAATCTCTTGCCGAGTGGTTTTGGGGTATTTGCTTGCTTACGGCCTTTCAAATGATATCCTCAGGTGATCTGTTCCTCCAGTCTTCTCTTTAGCAAAGGACTGGATATCCTAGTTTCAATATATCCGTCGTTTAACATGTGGTGAGTATTCTTTTCTCGCCAGAGTGAAGAACAGAGCCAACAAATCTGAGCCGGGGTACGAAAACTGCAAGTCCCCCAGATGCCAGGAGCAGGAAGCATGGAAACAGTTCACAGAAGACAGACACCCGACGTGGCCAACTCCCGGCCCGCCAGGACAGGCACAGCCCCATCCAAAGTGGCTGCCTGCCAGGATCGTGACCACAACAAGCAGGAACTCCCTTTGTCCACTTCCTCCACGGGATGAGGGACGGAACTGCATCCCATCAGTTCACAATATGCTTGATTCCAACCCTGGGGTTCATCCTTGCAGACGGGGATGGAACAGCTTAGCTTCTTTCACTGTAAATTCCCATACCCCTCCCCTGTCCTGTGGTTATCCTGAGCCAGCCAAACCTCGTTTTACATTCAGGCCTGATTTCTGACAAAATTCCCCTTCCAGGACTCTAGCACTGACAGAGGTTAATGGGTACCATTTAGCCACTCTCGGCAGCAGTGGTTTGATCTTCTTGGCTCTGATATTCTTCCTCCTCTTGGCACAAGAAAATTCAGCTTTTGCCCTTTATCTTGTTATCCAAGAGCCTGAATGCCCATGACAGCCGTGGATGCAGATGCTGTGCCTTCAAAGTCCTTGGCAGAGGGGTAGAATTCAGACCCACACAGGCAATGTGCATTGAGCTCTTTATTTTTTTTCCTAAACAGCCAGCTGGCCTGTTGCTGAAACCAAGACCAATCAGAAAAGACACACATGTATATGAGATGGGTACTGCCTTTTTTTCTCCTCCACGAAGAAAGCAAGGGAACAGATACAGGCTGGAGGAGGCAGCTTCTCACTCTCAGGAAGGAAAGATGATTAAATCTACCCTGAATCCAAAGAAAAATCCTTGCCTACCCTGCTGTCCTAAGTCTCTAGACGTGCATCAGCCCACACGGTTACTCGTGACCAAGACTTTGGAAGAAGAATGCCAAGGTAAACCTGACTGCTTCTTGGCAAACAAGTGGGCATCAGTTCCAATGACACACAAAGGGCCACTCTCTTCTGGAGCACCCATTCTTCTTAGATCCACTTTGGAAGGCTCCTGGCCCTCAGCTGAAGACCCCACAATAGAGAATTGGGAATGAGAGGGGCACACAGTGCAAACCCACTTTATTTTGAGAATGCCTCACGTTGTCCATAAGAGTGCAAGATTGTACCAAGCCTCTCCTGGGAAACACGGACTTACCAGACCATTTAGCATAGGCAGTTTTTCCTCCAGCATAGGAACAAATCACTGTTTCTTTGACTGGACATCAGATGAAACAGTTGGCTTAGACTTAGGGACCCAAGATGCTCATCTTTTAATACATCTTTTAAGTCTCATACTAGGAGAAGCAAGAAGCTGGAAATTGGGACTGGGACTCACTAAGGACACGGTGTCACTGCCGATATCCTCAAGTGGATGGGACACAGAATCACCAAGCCAGGCAAACACGTGCACGACTCACCTCCTCTGGGAACACCCCACTGCTGGCCGCCTCTCTTCTGCCTTTTCTCTCCCAACATACAGCTGAAACCTGCCCATGTTAAATGTGCATGAGAAGTAGTTCCACTGAATGGGGTTTCTAGAATCTTCATTCCTGAATATGGCTGGGAGGGGAGCTCAACTTCCTATTTAGAATTCCTACTCCATTCCCCACCATGAAGATTCCAGATTAAATCATTCCCATTGCTAGCTACATGTAAGTTCCAAAAGTTCAAAAACGTTTGGATGAGGATATTCTGAAATCAAAATTCCGCTCATGAAGTGCAGGGGAAAGAACAGAGGGTAATAGGGACTCCACAGAGCAGCACAGGGCCTCAGTTTACCAGCTCTGAAATGGGAATGGTAGCACCCTCCTCTGTGGAGAGGCTGGAATCAAGTTAATTAATTGGCCTCTGTAGAGCAGAAAATGTGTCATCCTCTTCAAACCTTAAGATGAAAGGTGTGAAATGGTGTCATTTTTCATAAATTGCTACATCAAACATGGGACAGGACGCCTATAAACCTGCAGCAGGTAATTATCATAAAAATCACACACTGTTAAAACTCCCAAGAAGACCCTGGCAAATTTGACTACAGGGGAGGAAGAGGAGCGCACGTGGTCCAGAGCACAGAACCCCACCTCCACTCCACCTTCCAGGACCCGGCAACCACCACCTTTTTCTGGAATTCCTGCAGCAGCAGGTTTCCTGACTCCTGCCCCACCTCCTTCAGTCTGTTCGCTACCCAGCAGCCAGAGTGATCACAGCCGTCCTGGGCTCAGAACTCTCCATTCACCTCCCACCACACTCACAGTAAAAGCCCAAGTCCCTGCAGTGGCCTAGGAGAACTGTTCTTCCCTGAGTCTAACCTGACCATCACCTGGCAGGCCCTACTACCTGTCTCACCTGGTCCTCGAATACTTTCCCCTTTTCTGACCATGTTGTTTAAAAGCTCAAACCTCACCCTACACATAATCAATCCCCTCTCCCCCTTCCTGATTTATTGTTTTTCATCTTTCGTGTCCATCTGACTGATTTGTTTATTTATCTTCTGTCTTCTGCCAGGGGCAATGTCAGCTCTGTGAAGGCCAGGATTTTGTCCTGTTCTCCCTGCCACCATCTGGGAGTCTAGAACAGTGCCTAGCATGTGAAGGGGTTCTATAAATATTTATTGGCAGAATGAATGAATTATAAGTTCTTTCAAACTAAGGGCTCCTTGAAATTTCTATGAGACTATCCTGGTCAGCCTCTCTATCACTTCTGCAGCTGCCCTTTTAGACTATTTTTAGATGTTCACATCTGCCTTAGAGGAAAGTGTCTGGTGGAGATGGGGGAAGCAATGATAAATTCACTCATGAGTGATTGAAATCACGAATGAAAAAGCTAGCATAAGCAATATTTACTCTCTGCCTCCAGTCCTATGGTTTCTTTTCACAGTTGACCTTTTTAGATCTGTTTTGTGCACCTCTCTGTGTCTTCAGTTAACATTTTCTGTCTCTCTGCACACATGAGTTAGACACTGTCTCCCCAGGTGATTCTGTGGTCTCTTCAGTTCAAGCACTTGTCTATATGCCAGCACCAGCAGTAGTCCAGAGCTCCTGCTCCTAATTCCAGGGAGAGAAACTCTAATCACCTGGCTTGGGATTGATGTCCATCCTGATATAATTTTCAATGGCAATGGGGGTGAGGTATCTTACAGGTCTGCAGTTCCTTATCCGAAATGTTTGGGTACAAATGTGTTTTGTTTTTCACAGCTTTTCATATTCTATAACGTCAATGTGGTTCATATACTGTATATTATATAACATCACCACTGGGTCTGAGGTCACATTCTAAAATTAAAGACATGAACATTTCTGCAGGAAATGTATGAATATTCATAATAAATGAGACCAATAAAAATTATAAACATCTTCAGATCAGGCTACCACAGGTTTTGCTGTCAAATAAATTCAGATCAGACTGGAATTTGCCCCAAATGAGTTAGAAAGTCTTTTGGTTTTCAAGAGTTGTTTGGATTCCTGATTGAGAATGTGTAGGGTAACCATGAAATTTATCATCCAAACTTCACTTCTGAAAGTAAGGGGGGTGCTATTAAGAATTACACTGGGAGGAAACACTGAGAATATGCAGTAGTAGCAGGGTCGTTTTTAAATTTCCCAACCTTCCCATAATCATGGTTAGAGCAACGAGGATAGCAAAATCAAAACCCATGAGCAATATCTACCCAAAAAAAAAGAAAAGAAGAGAAAACCTAAGTGACAGGAATCCCCATAAATTCCAAAAGCAACTAAATCTTTAGGAGAGCTACAAGATCTGCATGGCGTCCATGTAGGTGGAAGCAAAAGGAAGCTATGGGGCATCAAAGGACCTGAGAACATGAGAATCCACAGATTCCCCCATTGACACATACTGAAAATGTGGCAGGTCCACTTGAAAATAGCAACTGAAAGTGAGAGGGATATTTGCACACTCCAGTTCTCAGGTGAGTGCAAAGATTTGTGGAAGATGTCCAGAGGGCTGCTGTAGTCTGGGTCCTATAAACTCTCAAACAAACAAAGCAATGTCTCCTTTTAGGACAAACTCCTCACCTAGAAGAAACATTGGGAGTTGATCCAGAATAGGACAGGGACAGCAAAGAAAAAAATAAGATCCAGATAAAAACTGTGGGCAGGCAACATCAGGGGCAGTTCTCTGAAGTATGAAGCCATAGTTTTTAAATCACTCCTTGGAAAAAAATCAGAAGAGAGAGCTCTAGAGCTTTGACATGAGGATATTGAGGATGTGCTCTAACTCCCCCACCCCCTCCTTAAAGTGAAAGAAAATTAATTTTACATAATAATGACCAAGAAAATACAATTATGGTCGAATCCCATACAAAGTTTTTATTTTAAATAAGAGAATAAAGAAGAGAATATGTAGCATGTCAGAAAACATGCCCTCAAAATTGATAAGAAATGCAGCTACTATTTCAAAATGAGTTAAAAGAAATAAAGAAAATGATATAAAATTACAGAAAATATTTTAAACATCATAGGTCAGATTTTTTTAATCTAGAAATGAAGTTACAGAACTCAGGAAAAAAATCAGAAATAAAGTAATAAATTACTTCATAAATGAAGAATAAATGGTACAAAATACAAAAGTGAATAAACACAACATATAATGCCTTATGAAATGCAAAGGCAAAAAGACAAAAGTTTTTTAAATTTAAAATAAATAAAGATATGAAAAGGACTCAAAAGAAAATGATGGATATAGGAGATGGGACAGAAAAAGAAAAGCAACATAGGTATAATAGGAGTCCCCCCACCTTGAAGAAAAAAACCAAAGCAGTGGAATAGGTCAAATACTGAAATCAAGAATTGAAGAAAACTTTCCTGAAATAAAAAGTCACTTGAAACTGCATATTGAAAGGACATAGCATGGACTTAGAAGGAAGGAAGGAAAGAAGGAAGGAAGGAAGGGAGGGAGGGAGGAAGGAAGAGAGGAAAAAAGGAAAGGAGGGAGAGAGGAAAGCTCAGAAAAACCAACACTGAAATGTAGTTTTGAAAAATCTGCTAGACTTTAAGAAGAAAATCTTTCAGGCATTCAGACAAAAAAGACAAGTCACTTAGAAAGAAAATATGATTATCATCAGACTTTTGAATAACAATGCTTTATGTCAAAGGAAAATGATGTGATATATTTAATATAACCAAGGGAAGAAAATGTGATTTTATATTTTGTATCCAGCAAAATTTATATCAAAGTATAAATAGTGAGTGTAAACTGTTAAGAACATTAAAAACTCAAAATATTTTTTTCTCATGTGCTCTTCCTGAGGAATCTATTCAATAATAAGCTTCGTGTGATCGAAATGTCAGGAGAGGCAGCGACATAAGGACTGGTGATTCAAGATTCTTGGCGTGAGAACACGAAGATACAAACATAAGATCAAAATTTTAAAGTAAAAATCTTGTAATCCTGAACTTGAGGTGGAAGTATCAGCATACGCTCATGTTATGTTTTATCTTTAAAATTGTCTTAGCTATATCCATTGAAAAGGCGTAGAAACCATGACCAATGAATGAACATCTCAAGTGCCCAGATTGTGGTCTCTAAATACTGCCTTGCTAAAAGAAAACAGGACTTGTTGGAGCAATAGCTGATTCCAGGACTGCAGCAGGAAATGCACAAGATAAGCCTGGACCATCTTGTTCTATCAGAAGCAAGGAAGCTATCAAAGACTATTGGGATCTTGTCAAAGAACTCAAGAGCCAACATGAAGATATGCCCACTGGCCAAACACGGAACAATCTGAGTACCAATAAGGATAATAGATGTAATAAATTAAAACACATAAAATACACTTAAATTCATGAATTATGATGCAAAAATAATAAATTGAAAGAAAAAAGATACAAGGAAGAAACCTAAAGATGAAAAAAGACTTCATGGACATATTAACGCATGCCCTTATTTGAATCCTAATTCAAACAAAAAAAAACTTTAAAAAGATCACATTTATAACATTTATGAGAAAAGTTACATTTTAAGCACTTGATATTTCATTCTATTACAAAATTATTTTTCATAATCTTCAGTGTGATGATAGTGTTATGGTTATGCTTTCTCTTATGGTCTTATCTCTTATAATTATGATGCCTGGGATTTGTTTAAAAACAGTACAGGAAGCCCAAACGTAGTGGCACATCTCAGCACTTTGAGAGGCCAAGGCAGGAGGATCACTTGAGCCCAGGTGATCGAGGCTGTAGTGAGCTATGATCATGCCACTGCACTCCAGACTGGGTGACGGAGTGAGACCCTGTCTCAAAAACAACAACAACAACAACAAAAACCAACAAACAAAAATAGTACAGGAGAAGAAATGAGGATGCACAGAGTCTTATTATTCTATTGTGTATATTTTTATACATTTTCGAAGTTTTCTATAATAAAATTTTTTTTATTTACACCAGGATAAAAGACATAAATTAGGAATGTCCCAAGCAAACCAAGCTGCATTTGGCCTATGGAAAAGAGGTGATAGATTTATGGGCCAGACAGTTACAGGGACTCAGAGAAGTAGAAGGATAATTGGGTCACACTCCAAAAGGTGTCCAGTATGATTACATTCTGATTGTTTGGTATTTTGGATGTTATTAGCGCATCTATTTTTCTTTTTCTTTTTACCTGCCTCAATCTGTGTTTAATTCAAGTAACAACAATTTCTTATTTGAGAAGTTCTACCATGTGCTTTTTTTTTTGTTAAATCTAGCTCAGTTTCTCCAAAAGAGCCTCTAGCAAACAGGCCACTAAGATTTGGCAGCTTTATTGTTGAATGCATTCAATTATCATTTTTAAAGTCTAGCACCACATTCCTTTAATGATTTAGGACCTTGCATGGTTTTAAATGTCTCCCAAAGCTTTCATTGTAAATTGTGTTCAACATCAAAGGAGGTAAGTGATGCCCAGATGCTGTTTACCGCCTGTGAAATTCTCAGCACTAAATGGGACGAGTATCCCTTGACAGATTTAGAATTAGAGCTGGATAGAAAGAAATAACCTTCATTTTTGGATGCTAATCCCAAACCTAGCACTGGGTAGGAAAAACCACACACAAAAATCTTTTTTAAAATGGACCTTCTGCAATGACTCCTCTGCTTTTATTTCGAGTTCCATCAAGAAGCACAGTGACAATTCTGAAGTCCACAGGGGCAAAGAGGTCCCCTGAGGCTACAGCTGATTTAGGGTTTCTATTACTGGATTTCAATGGCATTTGTTTAAACTGGGCCCCTACACCAGAACCTTAGAAAAGTCCTCCTTATCCTTTATAAGCTCCTTTAAAACAAAATCAAAACTAAAGTATCTGGACATCCTCTGCTGTTTTCTTTGCAATGTCCTGCTGGGAGATGTTGTTCGTATGCCAGGTGCCATGCCTGATGCTTCTCCTCACATACTTTGATGTTGGGATATTCGTGTAATTCATAAAGGGGTTTATTCTAAAGAAATATCCCTTATGCTTTCAGGACATATTTTTAAAAGGAAAAACAAAAAAAAGCAACTTCCACTTACCCCAAACCACCATGAAACGTTTGCCAGCTTTGTGTCTTTCTGGCTGGTTGGTTACTTTTCAACACAAGTCCCTACTATGGCCTATCCAGTATAGTAGGGTTTCCTATTGAAAACTCTGTCATTTTCATAGTAGAATTTTAAATAGGCCAATAGTAGAGTTTCATGTTGAAAATTCTGCATTGCATGGTGAAAATTCTCCATTGCATGGTGGCAGAGAGATCCCTACCCTTCTCCTCTCATGCTAAAATTCATTCCCGTCCCACTGGACACACTTGTCTGTCTGTCCCCAGATGTTTACCAAGGACCAATCACGTTCCAGAACAGTTTTGGCCTCTGGGGAACAAGTTGCACAGCCACGGGCCTCCTTTCTTTTCTCCTAAAAGGCTTCAGGTGGTGCAGGCTAATCTGCGGTGTTGAAGTCGTTCTTGTGTTTCTTTCTTTGTGACCCGGGTTGCTGGATAACACTGCGGTTAAGAATGTGGGCCCTGGGGCCAGGCTGCCTGACTTTGGGTTCTGGCTTTGGGATCTCAGACAAGTCACTGAGATCGGCTCTGCCTCAGTGGACTCATCTGTAGGGTGGGGATACTAAAGTTCCTACCTCCTGGGGTGGGTGTGAGAATAAATCAACACACATAAATAAATTTGTTGTGAAAATAAATCAATCCACATAAAAGCGCTGAGAAAGTGATAAATGTTCCGGACAAGTCAGCGATTTGCTATGGAAGCAGAAGACACAGCCATTGGCTCCCAGGCGGCCGGTGACTCCCAGGCCTCCGCGTAACGTATCCCTCTCCTCTCTCCTCCCCTTTGCAGCCCCCTAACCCTTCTACTGTCATTCTCACCTTCTTCCCTGGTCTACTATTTTCTTTTACTTTCCAATCATTCACTTCTCTTCAACAACCCAAAAAAGAGCATACACTCTAATCGCGTAGCTTGCTTTTTAAAATAATTTCTGTTGAACATAACCTGAGAGTGTTTCCTCTCACATACAGGGCCATGAGACTTTCTGGCCTCTCTCTTCTCTCCTTCTAAAGAGGAAGGCTTTCTTCTGCTCAGCCCCCGGTCTTGCTTTTGCTGAGATGAGGCCAGGGATGGAGTCGCAGGGCTGAGAGCAGGAGACTCTCCCTGTGCCAGGGAGGGCTGAGTTTTGGCTGGAAAACAGCCCCTGAGGGGGGTGGGGAGAAGGGAGCCAAAGGGACAAGAGAGGCTTTGGGGAACTGGTGTGGGGCTGGAGTTTTGAAATTAAAAAGGGAGAAAAATAATTTGGGGCACTTCAGAGAGAAAGAGGAATAGAGGTTGTTTTAGAAGTTTGGCTGCGTGTGTGTGTGTGTGTGTGTGTGTGTGCAATTTCCCCTCTATTGCCTTTCAAGAAAGAGTGCTTCAAGGATGTACACATTACCACCAGGGCTTTCAAAATTGATTCGTGTTTCTTTTGGATTCTGTGAGCAGGAAGGCCCAAATGTATTCGGGTTACAATTACAATAGGAGCTAGCACTCACTGAGCACCCACTGTATCCCAGGTACCAGGCTGGGGGCCTCATTAGGCAAAGTCTCTCATCCTCAGAGAAACTGTGCAAAGAAGGTAAGCTGATTCCTTTTTTACTGGAATTTAGTTCCAGTGAAGTTAAACAAAGTCGCCTTGCACCACACAGCTAATGAGAGACAGGGTTGGGATTTGAACTCAAGTCCGTCTGATTCCAATGCCTGGAGTCTTTCCACCACTTCACTGGATCTGAGCATAAGCCTTTAGAGTGTATGTTTAAAATGTTCTGTTTATTATTACTACTACTTTTTAAAATTTCCGTGGCGTGTCTAATGTAATACCATGTGCATTCTAGAATGTGTTGTCCTTAGCACCTTTGAAGTCAGATACCATCTCACAGTTAGTGGATGCTGCTGGTCGTATGGTTATTAGAGTTTCATATCAAAACTTCCTATCCAGGTGTCAGAATGAGACTCAAGGAAATTGATAATTTTTCAAATATTTTATTGCGTGTGTGCATACTGCCAGAGAAAGAAGGGCTCTAAGGAGACTGTTTAAGATTTTAGTGCAGCTACTCAAAAATAAGTACATAATGTTGTTTGGTTTCTCAGAGGCCTAAAAGAATAGTAAACAAATCGTGCAGCCAGCATTTTAGAGCGTACTACCTGGGAAAAGCATTGTTTGTTCGTAGCAAATATGTAACCACAAAACACATTAAAATGCAGAAAAATCATCTGACCAAACAAAATGACGATAAATCAGCTTGAAACTTGTTGCCATCACAGGATATTAAATACGCTCATCTAGGAAAGAAGATGCATTAGTCACCGACCGAACTGTGCACATAATTAAAGGGGTGGCCACACTATGATTTATAGGTTGGATCTTCTAATTACTTAGCTGTAGCAATTAGGATTTTCTTTGTATTACACTTCTTCAGGCCAAAGATGCCTTCTATCGCTCGGGCCAGATTTAGGAGAGCAAATTCTGGCTTCCATCCCATTCCCCATTGCCATCCCCCAGCTGAAGCTGTTCTTAACTGGAGATCTTAAAGGGAAGTCCAATGCTGTGAGGAGGAGATGAGAGGAGAGTCACTGTGATGACCGCACTTGATGTCTCCTGGAAAGACCACTTTGCTTGGGGTCTCTTCTCCATTTCAGGAGGCCTGTAGCCTTGGAGACATGGAGTTCTGTTTTCATCGAATACAGTAGCTCCCAGACATTACTAGAGAAAGATCAGAAGGGGCAGGAGCTAAATAGAATATATATCACATTTTTTAAACCTGCGTAGTCCATAACAGTATTATTTTTTACAAAGGCTTTAGGAGGCCATTGCAGCAGGAACAGGAAGGGGAGCACATCTATTATTTATCTAATGCATTCCATGTGCAGGAACTCTGCTGGAGTCAAAATGGCAGGGTTCAAATCATGGCTCAGACACTTACAAGCTGTGTGGCATCAGGAGACTTACTTAAACTCTCTGAACTTCAGTTTTCCTATCTGTAAAATGGGACTAACTAGATTATCTACCTCAAAGAGTTTTAAAGATTAAAGAAGATAAAACTTTAAAGCAAGCACTTAGCATAGCTGTCAATCACTTAGCAAGGCACTCAATGCATGCATTATTTGTAGTGTATTTAATATTTTCAACTCTGTGAATCATTGTCTCAAATTGACAGCAAATATTTGAGTACCTATTGACTGACCCAGAAGGCCATATTCTTTTTATTACCCTTTCTTTCCCTCCCAGGACATAAACCATAAACTCCTAGGCACAGGAAAGCCATTTATTACGTTGAATAAGAAAAATTCAACTTTTTGAAGTGTCAAAGCCTTGGATTTAAGCTAGTGTAAATCAGTTTTCAGATATTACAGAGCTCTGGAGAACACACACCCAAATGTCAGCAGAGCAGAGCCATGTGGCTGAAGCTCCTCGCATCAAAGCAGCCTGTTGGGTTACACCGAGATGGTTACATGAAAGCTTGGTGGTGTTTTCCAAAGATTCTGTTTAGGGCCTGGGAAGAGAGGATAGACCCTCACTTTAATTCTGCAAACATTGGTGAGTTATGCCATGTGCCCAAATCTGTGCTGGTGTCTGGGACCCGTGCTGTCTGTTCTTAGTAGCCTTGGCATGAACATTCAAACACTCATTGGCCATGCCAGTGGCAAGAGTAAGAGCCACTGAGAGAAAGAGTAGCTGATGTTGCTTGGTGACATCTAGGGAGGCATCCCAGAGGAGGGGACATCTGAGCTACTGTTTGCCATGAAAATAAAGATGGAAGAATTTCATGGGGAACCAAAGAAACCCTGTAATAAGTTTTGAACTAAATAACAGAAGTCATAATCACAGCTACTGCGGATGTAGTCAAACTCAAAATCCATATTAAACTCTTTTCTTTTTTTTATGTGAAAGATCTTATCTTTTACTGTTCTGAACGACTTCCCCAGTGTGAAGGGATCTCTTTCAATGAGGTTCAGTTAAATCAAGACAGGACAGTGGCCTCCAAGGCATCTCGAACTAGGGAGAATGCCTAACAGGCATTCCACAAAACATGCTGAATGGAAGGCATGCGCCCACAGAAGGTTCAGCTCCTCCTTTCTTCTACCTAGCCTGAAAGGAACAACTACATTATACCTTGGCTTGTTTCCCTTGGCAAAGAGAATTACAAAATGTGTTCTCCTTTCTATTTGTGAACAAATCAGTACTCCAGAAGATCATGCTGTTTGCGTTGGCAGTATAAGCAAAAGTAGACAGGTTGTCACCAAATAACTTCTGTGGCCATGAAATACCCACCTATCAACTTGCCCTCCAATAAATAGGATCTTTTATCAGTAGAAACGAAATAGTGTTGCCAGCTAGAAAATAGCCCAGTTGGAAATATAACCTTATATCATTTGGTGAGTCACCTGGCTTTGCACTGACTGAAGTGTTTGAGATCCTGCTACGTGGTTGGAGTGTTGTTTGCTTGTTTATTTTTCCTTTTTAAATTTCATTAAACAGCATTTACTTGTGACAAAAGTCAAAGGTTTGATTGCAACAATCAGGAAGTGAGCTCCTCTTTCGGTGTGCTGGGGGAAAATACTTCAACTGAGACAAGACCAGCAGCAAACGTCATCCTGAGAAGCAGCTGAAAAACATCTCTCCCAAAAAACGTTTGTCCCAGCTCAATACACTGAACGTGCGGTGGTCAGAACTCATGAGGGCTTCTGTCGTCCTCTGCCCAGGAAAGCCAGTGGAACTCTCGTGCTCATTCTGCCCTCTGGTGGCTTCTTTTGTAAAATGCATCGGGACGGCTGTATTCTAAGCAGAGATGACTTTCTTCTTCATATGATTTCATGTGATTCTTATCTACAATTACAAAGCCCAACTATCTTCTGACCCATAGACCTCAGATTCAGTTTACTAATCAAATTGACTAAAATCCTGACATGTATTTAATTAAACACGCAATGAGGGTTAAAAATGTAGTCAATGGTCAGCTTTAAGCCAGCTTGGGTGAGCTGCAGATGAATTGTATTAATGAATGAATTCACCTGGTGAGTGAAACCCACTATACGATGTGCTCAAATCCTTAAACACTGAAAGATCAGTGAATTTAATTCATCAGACAACAAATTCGTTTTTTAGTAGATTATTGACATGCTGAGGCTAAAATCTATATGACTAAGAATAACAAAATTAATTTGAACAAGAATTAAGAAGCATGACTTGCTTATAAAGATACGTTAATTAAATCAGTATTGGCACAAGAATAGACAAAGCTCAGAAACAAACCCACATATGCATGGAAACTTGATATAGGAGAGATGGATATTTTAAATCAGAGCAGAAGGCCCTCACTCAGGATAAGTGGTACTGGAGAAACTGATTATTCTTCTGTGCAAAAATAAATTTAGCTCATACGTCAAAGTACAGAATAATAATAATATATCTCAAATGTAATATAGGCCTCAGTTTGAAAACCCAAACTTAGAAGTTTACAACAAAAAAGGAGACTATCTATAAATAGGATGCAAAAATGCCTAGAAAAAAGCAATAACGGATGTATACAATTATCTTGTATACAACTTTTGTAAAAGTCACCTTAAACAGTGTCAGCAGAAAAGAAGATATTTGCAGCACAAATGTCCAATGAAATCTTAGTATCCAGGCTATATAAAGATTTCCTAGAAATCTATTTTTTAAAGGCAAATAACCCAACAGAATACAAGAGAAAAAAGCACAAGCAGGCAATTTGTAGAAGAGAGAGCCCAAATGGCCAGTATATTGCACGATTTATGAGGAATGAAGGAAATGCAGATCAAAATCTTGATGAGACAGTATTCAGCTCCCAACATATCATTCATTAAAAAAATCTGGCAATAACAGATCCAGATGAAAACAAGGATGTGGAGGAAGTGGAAAATTTTTGAATTGGCACAATCACTATTTAATATTTAACAACTAATTAATAATGAATACCTAATTAATTGAACTTTAATAATAACTAGTGTGTATTAAATCAATATGTAATACATAATGAACATCTAGGTAATGTCTATGAAGCTGATAACACACATTCTGTACAGCCAAGCTCTTCCAGCTCTAGAGAATTTTTTGCATATGTGCACCAGGAGACATGCTGGTAATAATGGGATTGATGGGCCATTGTGGTACAATCAGCCTCAGGTACCCCAGAGCACCAGTCATACTTCTGGCAGAGCTCAGCATGGTGGTTACAAGCATGGGCTTTGGGGGTCACACAGACCTGGGGACTCTTACACTTTGTAGCTATCCAGCAATAGCACGGTTTCTCTGGGCCCTAGTTTGCTCATTTGTCGGTGAGGATAGTGAGGTCTCTGTCCCAAAATTATTGGGAAATTTAAATGGCAGAGCTATTTGTATGGCTATAAAGTATCTTTGCACAGTGCCTGGCACAGATAAATGGTTGCTATTGTTTTCATTATCGTTATTATAATTATCCTCACTGGGCATTCATACTAATTTATGACTCAGGAGAAATAATCTTTTCTGACTAGGAAGACAGTTATCAAGAAAGAATGTCCAATGGTATATTCTTAGGATAGCAAGATTGGCAGTCAGAGTGTTCAAATGGTGAAATAACCAGAGGTGTGTAAACAGTTTCACCATTCATTGGATTATAAACCAAAGTCTCACCAGCCCCAAGTCATCATTCTCCCAGAACAATTATGGTTGGCCCCCTCTCACTGGCAGTAGAGACTGGTAGGACATGGTAACTCATCAGACTCTCTCACTCAACTTGACACCCTTGGTTCTGATCATCAATAACGTACCCGCACTGAGTTTGTGAGGTGTCCCATTTTTCACTAAAGACCCTACATTGTCTGATGCCCAACCCCTAACCCAGCCAAGAGGAAGACCAAGAAGTCAGATTTATCTAATGAAGTAGGCTGGCTTGGCATGTGCCTACAGGATTGAGACCTGAAGGATGAAAGCCATATTTAAAAAAAAAAAAAAAAGCTCAAAGGCCTCGTAGGATGTGAAAGCCGCCACACAGAAATAGCATAACGAACTGTACTTTACACTCTAAAGAATTTTCCCTTCAGAACTCATAAATATATTTATATAAGAAATGGCAAATTAAAGAACCCTTTCACCTGTCTTCACCAGAAAGTTTCATAGGACATAAACTGAACTAATCAGATTTTATGTGAGATACTTTCTCCAGGTCTCCAAAATGTTCACTATCCCCTTTAAATTATGGTTAAGGGAATTTCAAAATGGAAAATCCAAATAAAATTGCTGAGTTTAGCTTTCATGAGGAATTAATCCTTAGCTTGGGTAATGATCAATGGGTGCTAAGACCTATAAATTTCATAACTTTGTCCTTGATATAGTTATTTTTCTTCCTTAAAACCTAAAAATACATCTTCCGTTCCAGCAAGATAGAGACACAAGATGTCCCTGTGGATGAAAGGTGCTCAAGACAGCTATCCCTCTACAAAGACTCTCTAATGCACTGTTGGCCATTGTTCCTGAAATTCATTTGCGGGACAGTTGGTGGAGTAGGTTGTAAGAGCAGATTGATGAAAAGAATGTAGAATTTGACATGGCATGCCAAATGTAAGAGGGAAATGCCTGACAAGCAAAGAAATCAGTACCAAGTCAAATAACTTTACATATATGCAAATGGGCTGGAATTGTGCCTGTCAGCCATCACTTTGTGGCCTGAATGCTGAAAGGTATTCAGAACCATAGACAAGACTGGGTGAACCAGAACAAATTTAATTCTTCAACAGCCCTGGACAATGCTCACAGCAGCCAGTATCCACATTCCCCCAGGGTCTGGGCTGTGCCAACCTCCACTGCTCTCTGGGTCAGGCTGCAGGGACTCTTCAACACTTATTTGTTCATGCATTTATGCTGCAGTTACTAAGAAAGCATCTTCTACATGCAAACAACAGGTAGGGTACCTGCCATAAGATGCTTTGGCTTAAGAAGGAAGGGAATTTTGGGGACAACTTCAGGGTCTACTTTGAGTTCTTTGATCGTCCCTCTTTCTAGCCAGGTGAATTTATCTGTCTGCTCTCCCATCTGTTAGTACCAAGTTGCCCAGTCCCTAACATGACATCCTGCATATTATAGCCTTAGTGTTCATGTCCCCCACAGTTCACATACTGAAATCCTCACCCTCAAGGTGATGGCATTAGGAGGTGAGGCCTTTGGGATGGGATTAGGTCATGAGGGTGGGGCTCTCGTGAATGGGATTAGTGTCCTTATCAAAGAGGCCTGAGAGACCCCTCACTCCTTCTATCATGTGAGCACGCAGCAAAAAGGTGCAGGCTGTGAGCCAGACCCTCACCAGACACCAGATACAAAGTCTGCTGGCACCTTGACCTTGAACTTCCCACGTCCAGAGCTGTGAGAAATAAATGACTGTTTATAAGCCACACAGTCTATGGTACTTTGCTATAGCAGCCCGAACATATTGCCTTACCAGGGAGCACACTGGGATAATCCAGGGACTTCCA
Source organism: Pan troglodytes (assembly GCF_028858775.2). Taxonomy (NCBI): domain Eukaryota; kingdom Metazoa; phylum Chordata; class Mammalia; order Primates; family Hominidae; genus Pan; species Pan troglodytes. Next base: position 130,571,252 of record NC_072406.2, read on the forward strand.
CAAAGGTTCGTCACCCCTCTCCTGATGACCCACACCTTTCCCTGACTTCCAGGCTCCATCCAGAATCCTGCCTGCTTTACTGCCCAGCAGATGCCCGTAGATTTCTTAATTCTTCTGCTGCCAAACTGGCACCTGTTGTCTGCAAACCTTTCTCTGTCCCACTCTGGGCATCATGTTCAGAGTCCTTTCCTGCCAGTATAGGTGGAGTTTTCTGGAAGCTGCTGCTGTGATGGAGTTTGGGCTGCAAGATGTTTATAGGGGATCCACACATGTGGAATGAAGGAGGAATTTGGGATTGGGCAGAGGGAGAAGACTGCCAATATGGCACAGAGCTCTAGATGAATGTGGCCTGTCAGAGTTGTCCCCTGTTGAGGCAAAATGGCCAGGGCTTCATCCTCCAGCCACGCTCAATCACGGGATGTGGGTTCCTCTAAGGGAGGGTGTGACCTTGGGCAAGGTGGCTGTCCACAGCTGAGGAGGTTGCCTGCTGTTCCCACTCCCCATTTGGGGTTCTGGGGGTGGGTGTCTTCAAGTCTCACACCTATTGTCTTCAGTACAGACCCCTGCTGGCTTTGACCTCACATATCTGCCTGCCTAGGGTTCCAATCTGCTTCTGTCATTGTTCATAGACTGTCTTGACTTCTGGCATAGAAGACAACTCAGCTTCTAAAACTTATGATTGTCACATTAATGCCTGGGAGACACAGATACTGGGAAGCTCTGCTGTCAACCCCACTGCCCAGATGTGGTCCAGTTACACGTCCCCCCTCACATATGCCCCTAACCCCCCAACTATCCCATCCTCTGAACAGTCCTGCCTGCACTATGGGTCTGTTTCTCACTGAAAAAAAGAAAAAGGAGATGGGAAGAGAGAGATCGCTTCCAGGGCAGGAAGCCAAGTTGGACTCATCTAAATGCATGGTTACAACCACACGGCAGACCTATTGTGGGGTTGTATTAGTCCATTCTCACGCTGCTATAAAGAACTTCCCAGAGACTGGGTAACTTATAAAGGAAAGAGATCTAATTGACTCTGCAAGGCTGGGGAAGCCTCAGGAAACTTACAGTCATGGCGGAAGGGGAAGCAGGCACCTTCTTTACAAGGTGGCAGGAGAGAGAAGAGAAAGCGAAGGGGGAGAGCACCCTATAAAACTATCAGATTAGCTGGACGTGGTGGCTCACGCCTATAATCCTAGCACTTTAGGAGGCCGAGACAGGTGGATTGCCTGAGTTCAGGAGTTTGAGACCAGTCTGATCAACATGGCGAAATACTATCTCTACTAAAAATACAAAAATTAGCCGGGCGTGATGGCGGGTGCCTGTAATTCCAGCTACTAGGGAGGCTGAGGCAGGAGAATTGCTTGAACCTGGGAGGCAGAAGTTGCAGTGAGCTGAGATGGTGCACTGCACTCCAGCCTGGGCAACAGAGTAAGACTCTGTCTCAAAAAAAAAAACCACACACACACAAGCAAACAAACAAAACCATCAGATCTCGTGAGCACTCACTCACTATCATGAGAACAGCATGGGGGAAACCACCCCATGATCCAATCACCTCCCTCCCTCGACACTGGGGATTACAGGTCCCTCCCTCAATTCATGAGAATTACAAATTAAGGTGAGATTTGGGTGGGGACACAGAGTCAAACCATATCAGGAGTAAACAGCGAGAGAAAGAGAATTGGGTTCTATGTGCCAATATCTGCAGATGGTTTTAACTCCTTGTGAATGATGCCAAAAGAAACCATTTTAGCTAGGACATTCAGGGGGCCTGGGATCTATTTTAAGCTGTAGAGGCCATGGAAAATCATTTGAAGGCTAGTTTCTTGAGTGTTCGGTAAATCCTTACTGGAGTAAGAACTGCTCTTCCTCAAATATCATTCGTATTTCTCAGCTAGGAACTAACCCTCAGGCGGAGATGCTTTAACCCTGCCAGCTTTTCTCTTTCCCCTCAGATTGCTGTCCTCTGGTTCCACCATGACTTGCATTATTTCTACCTTTGCACATAGACAATTTTCCCAGCCTCAATTTTCCTCCCTGCCTTAAAAGAAAGAAAGAAGAAAAAAAGGAAAGGAAAGAAAGAGAGAGAGAGAAAGAGAAAGAAGGAGGAAAGGAGGGAGGGAGGGAGGGAGGGAGGAAGGAAGGAAGGAAGGAAGGAAGGAAGGAAGGAAGGAAGGAAGGAAGGAAGGAAAGGGAGGAAGGAAGGAAAAAATCACCTCCCCCTGAGAACCTTCTTTGATTAGCATCTCCTAACCCTGATTATGAGTTGACTCTGTTTGTTTCCAGGAATAGGTCTAATGGCATTGTATAAGATTTCAAAGGATTGCACAAACTATTATTTTTATTGCATTAGTTCCTTTTTTAAATCAATTAAGCAGCAAATAAGACTGGAGGACATTTTAGTGCCATTAGGGATAGTTTAGGTTGTTGCTTTTTGCTTTTTATAAACTGGATTTGTTGTAATGAGATTTGGCCTGGTGGTTATTTGCATGAGGGTATTTGCTGAACATTTGCAATTGTTTCTAGCAGGGAATCTATATGAAATTGGTCTGTTTCAGTCACAATCAAAAGACCCCATCATGATATAACAAGATTTCCTGTAACCCTATATAGGTTTATTAAGATGCTATCCCTCATTAGGGACCTCTAGTACAAAAAGGTGCCAGTGTGCTTCAAACACTTGTTCCTCATCTGAGTGCAGCCTTCTCGACCACATGGTAGATACTCAGGGTGATGACCACACCCTCAATAAACAGCAGCATCAACAAACGCACATTGGACCTCCACTCCATACCAGTCACTGGATCAGGGGCTTATGTGGACTAATTTAACCCCTCCAGTGATTCCAGGAGAAAACTGAGATAAGTGGGTTTCAAAACTTTGTCCAAGGTCAAACAGGTGATGAGATTGGTTAGAAATCTGGATCCAGATTTTCTTTCCAAATCCTACTGCTTTTTCTCCAAGTACTTTGTTACCAGCCCACGACAGGATCAGTACAGGTCTCTGAAACCCAACAACTCAAAGTTGGCTAACCACAGCTCCCATCCCCCAGGAAGTCAGGATGTAAAGACGTTTTCCTAAAGAGCCAAAAATTAAGGGGATGCCATCCTCCCTGATCCAAGAAGGCTGTGTTGAGCAAGGGTATCTGCCATGCACTGTAGCTTTTCTCTGCATTATACATCACATGTTCCTGGTCTCCTCCTGCCACACACATGTCAGGTCACAGGTCACACCAGATAAAATAAAGAGCAGTGTCAGGAACACCACACAATCTGCTTGGGTCTTGGATCGGAGCTTTCAGGAAACCCACAACGACCTGTCTCTAGGTGAGCCCTGGCAAGTAATCAGCACGTTGCCTCTTAAAACTCGTTCAATTAGCAGATGGGCCTTTGCCTAAAGTGATTATTAGTAAGAAGGACAGGCGTTGTTTTATCAAATTGTCTTCCTGGGATCTGTTGTATTTAGTGCCATGCAATCACCCAGATTTTCTCTTACTACAAAAAAAAAATCTCGTAAGCAAAATAAGGGTGAAGTACGCCTCCTCCCCGCCCACCTAATGTATGATGGAATGAAAATGCAGGTCGTGAATAAAAATCCAGCCCCTGCCTAATATATTTCCCTGTGGGGGAGCTGTGGCTTAGCAGCTCTGGCACTGCATAGGCAAAAATGCAGAGTTTGTCTCTTTTGTCAGTCTGGAGATAAAATCCTATTCTTTGTAATCCCTGAAGAAACAAATCAAATAAACTCGGGCTGAGCTAACCATTTTCAATCCATCAAAGCAATCAAATTCTGTTTACCTGAATCACAATGATTTCTAAAATGTTATTAAAAAGTAAAATGGAGTTTAACTATTCCAAAAAACCGAAAATGATGTGCAAACACAAAAGGGATAAGATTTCTGTAATTATGTAGACATAAAGTCGATGCCATCATTTGTGCCACAATACATTGTAGCTATGGCATGTAAAGATAAAAAGCCCTTTGTCTAACACCGCTGCTGCAAGTGATGCAAAAACATAATTAATGTAAGAAGTCTTCAAAGGGGTGACTATTCATTTCGTTAGTTTTATTGCTCTTTCGGCAAACAATGGTTTTATAATTTAATAAACCAATTAACTGATTATGTCTCACCCAAAATATTTGTATATCACCCATTCTATCATCTCAAAAGTCCTCATCCCATTTCTTACCCTGACAGTGTTGTTGTAAATGTGTCTAATTAGGATATTTGGCAAATGGGTGGCTGGCAGGTTATTTCGAAGCAAATTCTTTGGGATTTCTGTCTCGAGGTGCTTTTGCAAACATTTGCAACGACAACAGACAGCCTTCTCTTTCGGTGTCATTAAAAGTTCAGATACCACATTATCACGACTGTTTAGAGCCACTTTGAAAGAATGATTGTGGACCTGTCTCTTTATTATAATTCCTTAACTATTCTGCAGGGGGGACTATGCAGTCCCTAAGCGTGGCATGCCTTATCGCCTCTCAAAATTGCTTCTTCTGTTCAGTCAAGAGTCATTCTGTGGACTGCAGGTACCTATCACTGGCTGTATTATAACAGTGATGCTCGCCACATTGCAGCCGATGAATCTGCAGCATTTCCATTACAACCCTCCATTATCGAGGACAGAAAAGCCGGCTAGGAAAAAAAATGCACCCAGGAATAAAACTTGACATCCTGGCAAATGAAAGAAAGTTTCAACCTAGGCACATTCTTTCAGCACTTTGAAATGTGAAATTGTCATGACAGGTTTTCAGTAGCAAGAATATATGTCAATAAAAGCATAGAAATCGAGTCATTTAAGAGGATTTCCTGGAACTCTCGGTCAAAGGTGCTTTTATTACAGGTACAAATGCACTCCCTGCTCTAGTCCCCAAAAGCGACTGACGATCTCAAGCGGGGACTTTACTTACTAGTGTTGCATAGTGAATGTTATTCTAACCTGTAAGCTGTTGGTTTTATCTTTTCAGCAAAGCATTCATTCACTTGTTCATGGAACCAAAAATCAAGAGCCTCCCACCCACCCATCATGAACTAGAAGGGGCCCCTGCCTTCACGGAGGACACCGTCTAGGGAGAATAAGCACAGGCACAATATAGATGCAATGGGTGCTATGAGAGGGGCAATCCATGGCCCTATAAGACACACAGGAGAGCACTTAGATCAAGAGGATCAGGGAAGCCCTTTTCTGCAGGAGGTGATGCATAAGCTCCTGGCATTCAGGAGTGGAGTTAGCCAAGTAACTGAGGAGGGGACAGAGTCTGGTGGTTACTCAAATGTGCAGTGGTGAGAGAAAATGCCCATTCAGGACCCCAGGGACCCTTTATCATGGCAGGAGCCTGGAACACGAGGCAGAGGGGTAGAAGAGAGAATCACAGGGTGGATGAGCCCATGCTGCTCAGGGTTGGGGTCATAACAAGCAATTTGAACTTCATGCCAAGAGGAACATGGGGCTACTGAAGGTTTTCAGCAGGGGAGTCACGTGATCAGATTTGCATTCTAGAAATATGCACCTACACTTTCAAAGAACTCATCTTTCCTATACCCCACCTCCCAAAAAGTCTAATGGTTTATGGTTATATGTGACATATGGTTTATTTTCCCTGTGAAAAATAACACTGAGCTATTAGTATCAATCTTTCCAAAGACGCAGTGGGGCACCAACCTCCTGGGTTACCATGTATTCATTTGGTGCCTAGACTTCACCGGAGTCTATGCGAAGGATCTTCCCTCAAGCTGGGGAGAGAAAACATAAACCCCAATAACACCCAGATAAAAACTAGATCCCTGAGGTCCCACACGATGAAAGGACAGACAGGATGTTCTGAACATTAGAGGGATGCCTTTCTGTGGACTGGGGTGTGCGGAGAAGGTTCATGGAGGTGGCATGTTCTTAGATGGGCAGGAGAAATGACCTGAGCAGAGGGTGAGGTGGGAATGATCATGACAGCACAGAGAAGCAGCCAAGCTGTCTCATCCCAGTGAGTGATAACAGCAAGAGGAGAAAGTCGAAAGGAGGGTGCAAGCACGTCGGATGTAAAGCATAGGGTTTTGATCTCCACCTGGTGGATGACTAAGTAGGGTGATGACAACATCATTGCCACCACCAACACCATAGGGTATGGTGTGTATAGGGCACTTATCTTCACTGCTTTGAGCTGGGACTCAATCCTAGGTCTTCTGATTCTGGACTCTGTTCCTTTCTACTGTACCTTACTGCCTTTCCAAGACTGCCAGGAGAGAGAGAAAGAGGGATGAGTGACAGGTGACACAGACAACGTGGATGCTTCTTGAGGAGGATATGCTTGAACAGGATGCCAAGGACCAGAGGGAACTTAGCATGTCGTGCAAGACCCTTTGTGACTTGGTCCTAACAACGTCTCCAGGTTTTCCCTCCCTCATGCTCCCCAAACACAAGACATCCTGAAACACTTGCAGTCCTCCCTCCTGGCTCCATGTTTCTTTATGTGCCACCCCTTCCTACCCAGGAAACCCTTCCTCGTCCTCTGAGACCCAGGTGGCACCTTCTCTGGGAAGCCCTGCACAGCTATCCCTCCACCTACCCCAGGCCACCCTGGGAATCGCTCCTATAGAACTTTGTGTTATTGACCACTCGTTCACCTGTCCTTGACATCCTCTGGTCTAGGAACTTTGGCTAAGCACAGGGGTTACGAGCTTGGCCTCTGGTTTGATTTCACAAGCCCTTCTAAGATAGCACCAGAATGTAGCAGCAGCTCCATCACCATTGGAGGAATGTAAGGCTGGATAAATGAACTCAGGGAGAAGAGGCTCTCTCATAGAACCTGCCAAACCCAGTGGTGCAGAAAAGACTACTAAGGAAATTATATTTTCCAAGCTCCAGAAAGTGACAGTGGCTATCAGAAGAATGTTTACTTCGAAGCTACTCCTGCTTAAAACAGGCCTCTTGGCTGTATCACACTGCCTCTAAACAATCATTCAATGCAGACACTGAAAGAGAAAAAAAAAAAAAGTCAATTCCAAGAGGGGAAAAGTCAACTCAAGGGGTTGTTTGATTTCTTTGGTCTTCCAACTCAATCAAAAAGGTCACTCTTACATCCCTGTGTAAATATAGCCTGGGTCTGAGTGTCTTGAATCATGTGACAATGTTATCTCATTAATTCCTTCAAAGCAAGTAACAAGTATGGCTGAGTAAGATAGCAAGCATTACCCAAGGGCCTAGGCCAGTGATTCTCAAACTTCAGGACACATCTGAATCACCTGGACGGTTTATTACAACACTAGCTGCTGGGCCCTGCCTCCGGAGTTTCTAATACAGTAGGTCTAGGATAAGGCTCTTGAAGATGCGTTTCTTCTATGATTTTTTTTTTTTTTTAGTGAATACATAAGTTCCTATGCGATGTTGATGCTGCTGGTCTGGGGACTGCACTTTGAAAATCACTGCCTTTGGACTATTGATAACCTTGCATTAAGAACTCTTTTATCAGTTCTTTTTTTTTTTTTTTTTTTTTTTTGATAGAGACAGGGTGGTAGGGGGAGCAGGGGTTGGGGAGAGGGCTCGCTTTGTTGCCCAGGCTAGTCTCGAACTCCTGACTTCCAGCGATCCTCCCACCTTGGCCTCCCAAAGTGCTGGGATTACAGGCATAAGCCACCAAGCCCAGCCTCATTTATCAGTTCTCAGACACTTGGTGCCAGATTGATTTGCTTCAGCTGAGCAAATACTGAGGTCACAAAATAAAGTGAAATCAGCATGCTCACCTGGCCTGAATTGTTTCTCCTGTAGTTCAAGATGGGAGCGGCCACTTGCCAGCTCCAGTCAGACCACAGAGCCAGAAAGGCCAGGTCTGGGGGTATTATTTTTTCAAACAAGAATCCCTGATATCAACTGCATGCAAATTACTCCAGCTCTCCCTTTGAGACAGCCATGATAGGGATTTGAAAAGGAGGTCAAAGTAAAATTGAGTTCTGACTCAGATTTCACCAAAATGGGTTTTCAAATCAAATCAGATAAAGCCTCTAGGTACATGGGATTCGTTTGCCCCTACCCAAATGTGACCTCTCCTATTAAGAAGGGAGGAAAATGCTCGAAGAACCTCTTCAACATCAAATAGCAACTTAAGAGCATTTTCTGGTGATTTAAACTTAAATGAATCAGAAACATCTGGATTAGATTTTACGCAAATGCTACACAATCTAAATAATTAAGGTGGGAGAGGAAGCACGTGGCAAACTGCCCTTTGGGTTTAATCAGGTCTGGAGCACTTGAAAATGGGTCTGAGGTGTCGATGAGCTCCGGGTAAGGTCCTCAGACAGAGCTTTTCTACTTTGAAAGCTCAAAAGTCACACAAATCACCTTCCCTTCTCTCAGGATTCCTGGAGGGCCCCATTGGGACAGCTCATTCACAATGTGATGCTCCAGACGAAGCTGGATGCCTGAGGACCAGGGGCCAGTGGGCATTATGAAGTGCACACATCAGCCTGAGCACAGCGGCCAAGAGTCTGTGCTTGTCAGGATAATGCAGCCAGCTGTGGCCACACACGAGTCCTGACGTCTCAGTGGCTTTACACAGCTAAATCCATTTCTTACTCATGCCATCTGGGTTGAATGACTCTGTGGTACATCTCTCCTCCACACAGTCACTCAGGAATCCAGGCTGCTTCCAGCTCATGATTCTGCAATGCATTGTACTATGCATATCTCCATGGTTACTGCTAAGGGGGAAAAGAGGGACAGAAGCATGAAATGCCCAGTTTTGCATCTCAATTCTGTTATTAAAGAGCTGTGGAGCATTCTGCAGACACTTGACCTCTTCAAGCTTCCATTCGTTTCTTCCCCTATAAAATGAGATTCATAATGGTACCCCCTCATGGAGTACATGTGAAAATCAAATGAGATTTGCCATTGGACCCCTGCTACTCCAAGGGTGGGCTGCTGACCCGCAGCATTGGCACCACCTGGAACTCTACAAGAACCATGGACCCTCAGGCCCCACCCCATACCTACTGAATCAGAATCTGCATTTTAATCAGCTCCCCAGAGATTGATGTGCACGTCACAATTTAAGAACACCACAAGGAAGCCTCCAGCACACAGTACATGCTCAGTGAGCATTAGTCATGTTATTATCATCTAAACTCCAGCTGCCTTTCCAGGCCTGAAAATCACTGAGTCAATTAGCAACTCACAATCAGCAGGGGCATCGGGGGAGACTAGCAGGTTTAGGGTCTGGCTTCTCATCATGTGAAACAGTGACACTTCCTACTGATGCCCTTTCATGAAAGAGCGGAGAAGGGGTTGTTATTTTAACTGACAAATCAAAGCAAGTCAGGACTAAAACTGCAATCATTTGATCCTCATTATCCCAAGGAATTTCAGCCCATATGGCATGCTGCCCTCATCATTACACACTGATCACAGACCCTGTACATTACCTGGGACCAGCCCAGAAACATAAAAGGTAGGGAATGTACCCAGATTTCTAGACAGGCTGTCATGGAAAATTTCCCTCCTTGGGGGGCTGGAGAGGGGAGGATTAGGATCAGTGTCAAGTAAACCATTACCCTTCCTGGTAAAACACATTTCCACGGTCGGCCCAGCTGTCGAGCTCACTTAGTTTATGGCGCTCGTGTCCCGGGATGTGGAGGGATTCTTTTGGCTGGCTGCCTGCATGGCTAATTTCCGTGCCTACACCAAATCATCATCCAGAAAGTGCCCTCTGCAAAATGACTAAACTCATATCAGGTGTCTCTCCCCAGCCCCTTCCCCTGCCTCCACCTCCCTCCACAAAAGCCCTGTCTGTGACACATGACACTTGAGTGCTTTCTCTTGGTAATGGATCATACAACTTCTGAAGCTCAATTTCCTTTCCTCCTCAACACGGTGTCACCTCAACCACATTGATCAATATGAAGGGGAGTAATGCTCATAGCAGCTTGCAGCCTGCCCTCTCTCTCCCTCCCTCCTCCCCTCTGCTCCCTCTCCTTCCTCCCTCTTTTACACACACACACCCACATACACAAACACACACACACACACACGCACGCAAAATACTCAGAACATTAAAGAAAGCTGTTAAGCTAATCTGGTGTATCTAAATGGGCAATATATATTGAATCCATGCTCCATTGATCATAATTATTGCAGGGCCCTTTATCAAGTAGCCATCTTAAACCATTATTTAGAGATCATTTTGCTTTCCATTACTGTCACTATATTGCAAAATTCGCCGGGAATTGGATGCCTGGTGATAGACGGGTGTGCACAGTATTAGCCGGGAATCTGCCCATGTCATCCAGGAGTGTTTCCCCATAGAAAGACTTAGCGCCACAGTCAGTGAACTTTTGAAGAGCGCCCCCACGCCCTGATCAGCTCTATGGCAGAAAAATAAATCCTCCACCCGGGTCTGATTTTCCACCTTGCCTCTGCAAACAATATCACCATTATTCTTGCCTTACAATAATCCCCAGTAAGACCCTCAACATACAAAGCCCCTGACTCACACGGGGCATTTGCAGATGAAGTGCAGTCACTGCAAAGTGCCTGAATAAAGGCATCTGGCCTGTGGGAAAGAAAACAAGGGCACCTTATCCGGAATGCCCCAGTCTCCTGAAAGGGAACTTTTATGCCAAAACAATGGCTCTCTTTCTTCCCCATCCTAAGGATGCCCTGTTCTACCTCAGTACCATCTCTTCTCCATCCATCCGCTATTTGCAGAGAAGGATACATTGGTACTTCTCAACAACGATGAGATGAGTGCCAGAGTGTGGTGGTTAAAGCCATTGACTCAGTCATCAGAGCCGGGCTCAAACCCAGACTTGGCCACCTGCTCTCGGCAGAGCCTCAGGCAATCCATTTACTCTCTGCCAGGCTCCAATATTGCTTCTGTGGAAATAGGAATTAAGATAATTACAAACCCCCAACTCATATGGCAGTTGGATGGTTCTGATCCGGTGCACAGTGAGTGCTCAGTACAATTTAGCTATTATTACTGACACCTCCGGCAGTGCTTCTCAAATGTTAACGTGCACCAGGATCATCCCAGCTGCCATCCCCAGCCCTGGAGTTTCTGATCCTGTAGGTCTTAGGTGGGGCCTGAGATTTTACATTTATAACAAGTTCCCAGGTGATGCTAATGGTCTGCGGCCATACTTTGAGAGTTCCTGCTCTATGGAACTGAGAAGTAAACAGACTTTACTTCCTTGCTTGGGTCAATGGCCAAAAAACAACAGTGAATGAAACAGACTGAAGGCTGTCCTGTTGTCAAAGAAATATCGTACGATTTAGAGTCAGACTCACCTGAATCTGCCTCCTGGCTCTACCATTTACTAGCTCTGTGATTTTAAACAACTTCCTCAACTTCTCTGGGCTTCTTTTCTCATCTGAAGGTTTTCTGTACTTCATGGAGTTGTTATTGGAAATTAAATTAGATCACTTGTAGGAAATACCAATACAGTTGCTGGTATGTGATAGATAAAAAAATTGTAATCATTAATAATAATATTACTTTGTATCATGTGAAATTATTGATATTTGACCATATTTTATCTACCAAAAATGGCAGTTTTATACAGATTGACCCAATAATAATAATAACAATAATGGCAATATCACTGAGCAGACTTTAGCCACCCCAGTTTTGCCAAATAACTAGCTGGCGGACTCTACTAAAGCAAAGTTGAGAACATCATTCAGTTAAATTGCAGCATCATTTTAGCTACCATGTTTGTCGACCTGGATGCCTGATTTATCCCCATTTCCCCAACACACACTTGCACTGCTCTAATTCGCTTGGGCATAGGTCCTGGTTTTTTGGTTTTTAGGAGCTCCTCCAAATGACCCCAGTAAGTGGCGAAGGTGTGACTTTGGAGACCCATGTTCTGTGTGGTTTCTTTGGTCCTTGCTGGCCACAACTGAATGACAGCACCTGCTTCTGTCCAGCATCCTTCTTTCTCTTTGGTGTTTTCTAATCTGCTAAGAGCTGGGAAATGAAATAACTTAGCTTTCCTAGCTTACCTTTGTGTCTCCATTTTTTTAAGTAAAATTACTAGTAATAAAATACATGATCAACAATGTTGAATTGAAAATAATTGTTAAGTAGGGCAATGAAAAAACACAGTATCATCTTGATAAGTTCTGAAAGGACATTTGATAAACATTCATGTTCAAAAAAAGCTCTTGGTAAATGTAGAATGTAAGCTACTAACAGTCATGATGGATGTGTGGATGTATGTGTGTATGTACACATACACATACATATATGTGTGTATGTACACATACACATACATATATGTGTGTGTATGTACACATACACATACATATATGTGTGTGTATGTATACACACACACACGTGTGTGTATGTGTACATACACACATATACATACACACATACTTTTTTAAACCAATAGCTGCATCATGCATAAAACATGGAAAACACTTCCATTAAAATCCAGGGATGAAACAAGGATGTCTACTTATTATGACTGTTTAACATTGTTCTAGAAGTACCAGCTTATACAATAGTAACAGGAATAAATGTTGGAAAATTCAGAGAAAAATCATCATCATTTTTTTTTTTGAGACAGCATCTTTCTCTGTCACCCAAGCTGGAGTGTGGTGGTATAATCATGGCTCATTTCAGCCTCGAACTCCTAGTCTCAGGCGATCCTCCTGATCCAGCCTGGCCCCCCATGGTGCTGGGATTACAGACGTGAGCCACTGCACCTGGCCTCATCAGCATTTTTAGATGATCTAGCTGTCTGCTTGCAAAACTTATGAGGAAATATTAGAAATTAATAAGAAGCTTCAATGAGGTAGATTGTTATAATATTGACAAACAAAAATTAATAACACATCTATAACCACTTAGAAAATACATGCTTTGTAAGAGCCATAAAAAGTTAATGCCTAGACACAAACTTCTCAATAAATGACTAAAACCTACATAAGAACCACAAAACTACTCAGAAATACAAAGGGATATTTGAATGATTGTAAAAAATATATATATATCATGTTCTATGATGAGAAGATCTGGTATTTAAAGATGTTAATACTGACAAATCATGCTGTGAATTGAATGTAATCTCAATTAAGATTCCAATTTTTTTTCAAACTTGACTAGAGTTTATCTGAAGACTGTTATGTGTGAGAATAATCAGAGAAAATGGGAGAAAAAGGAAGACTAACAAGAGGGCATTTGCCTTCCCAACTCTTAAAATATATTAAAGCTCTGATAATTAAAACTGAGTCCAAAAAAGACAGATTAATTAAATAGACTAGGAAATTCAGAAGCAGACCCAAGCATATAAGAAATTTTGATATAGCTACCATCCCCACCTGAGATTTCAGATCAAGCAGGAAAGCTAAAACTATTCAATAAAGAATCTAGGAAAAAAAACTCAGACAAATTATGCCAACATAAATTTCATGTGCATTAAAAAAATTAATTTAAAGGTGCTAACAAAAAATATATAAGTATTTATGTAATATTTTATGGGAACTGTTTTTTAAGAATGGCACTGAAGCAAAATTTATAAAATTTAAAATTTAAACTCCTAAATGAGAAAAGAAACCACAAAGTTAAAGGCAAATAGTCCGGAAAACATATTTTCAATATACATGATAGTCAGAGTTGGTGTCCTTACAACTTAAAGATATATTAAATTCTACAAGAAATATACATATGGAAAATCCAATAAAAATTGTGATAAAAGACATGAACAAAATACTCATAAATGAAGAAACATAGCAAATAACCACATACAAATGTTCAAGATCACGAGTAATCAAAGAAATAAAAGCTAAACATAATGGTCCCTCTGACTTACTTCTTTTATTATTACATATTTTTTAAAATTATGGCCAGAATTGCCAAAAATGTGAAGCAACACATAGGCATTCTCATATATTGCAGGTAGGAATGTAAGTTAAGATGGTCTTTTGGAGGGAAATTTGGAAGTGTCTAAAGCCTGAGACTTGGACCCAGTAAATACACTTAAGGGATATATCTGAGGAAATAATTAAGCAAATGCACATGGATAGTATAAGGATGATCTTTGCAGCATTATTTATAGTAGCAAAAAACTGGAATATTAGTCAAAAATTATGGCAAAGGCCTGCAAGTATTCAAATGCAAACGCAGATATAGGAGAGTCTTGGTTCTCAAACTTTAGTGTACATCAGTGATAACATGGAGAGTGTCTTAAAACAAGATCGCTGGCCCCACCCCAACTAAATTTCTGATTTAGTAAGCCTGAGATGGGGCTCTAGAATGTGCATTTCTAAAAGATGCCCAGGTGATGGTGATGCTGATGGTCCACGCATCACACTTTGAGAGCCCCTGTGATAGAGCACTGCTTAGTGAGAAGAGCAAATTACGGCAGACACGGTAGGATCCAGTTTCTCTATATATGTAACTTACATATGCATAGACAAAAATTCCCAAGGATAAGCCCTAAAATATTAACAATGGTTATTTCGAAGCATCAAGATCATGGGTGCTTTAAATTTTTTATGCTCAACATGAATTATTTATATAAATTTAATTAATCAGCCATTTCTTCCTCTAATAAGGGAATTTTATGAATCCCACGTGTGCCTGAGATCTCTCAAGCTGCCTCTTTCTTGCCCTGAATTATCTGGGCCCAGACTCAAAACTTCAGGGTTTGTTATTATTAATATATCTTAACAGTATTAAGATGTAACTCACATACCATACAATTTGCCCAATTAAAGTGTATACTTCAAGGCTTTTAGAATATTCACAGAGTTGAACAACCATCACAAGAATCAATTCTAGAACATTTTATAACCCCAAAAAGAAACTTACCCCCCAGCAGTCACTCCCATTTTCCCCTAACACCCTCCCCCAGCCCATGGCAACCATTAATCAACTTCCTGTTTCTCTGGATTTGTGGGGTCTGAACATTTCATATAAATGGAATCAGACAATATGTGGTCTTGTGTGACTGGCTCCTTTAACTTAGCACATAGTTTTCATACAACACACCTGTCCTTAAGAGGTTCAATTTGCTCTGTGTACCATCCCTCCCCTCATCCCAGGTAATTTTAGCCTTCAGCTCGGTTTTCAGTGCTACCTTGGACTAGTTGAATTTTGAGACACAACTCACTTCCTGATTGACATGGTAAAGATGCGCTATAACTCTGGTAAGAGGGCAGCCCAGGGCCTTATCATAACTCACTCTAGGACCCCAAGCCAGCTGCTTGCTTGGTCTAGATCCTTGTTTCAGGCAACACTAGTACCGCAGAGTTGCTGGAAAACTCAATGAAAGAATGCACATGCTGCTCAGAGTAGTGCCTGCTACCAACAAATGCTCAGCACACGTCAGCTGTTGGCATTATTAGAAGAGTTCATTGAATGTCAATACCTGGCAGTTTCTTTACCACGAAGCCCTAATATGGCCACTGGAGCTCTAATATGCCTGGAGTAGATGTGGCGACATCTTGTCTTATGAAAATATCCTGCCTCCTTCTTGAAGGGATAAGGAGAAGACTTCAGGCTGATTCTCACCCACAGTTGCCTCCTGCTGAGATAAGCTCTCAGGGAGGGTGCTGGGAGGTTATTAGATCAGACACAAGGACAAACCACAATAATAACAATCACAATGCCAACAAAAGTATATGTTAGAATCAACTCCGTATACATACACTTCTTTCCAATAGCTGTCTGAAGATGTTACTCAATGCAAGATACCTTCCCAGGCACCAGCAATGCCTGTGGGCTCCTAAATTGACAAACTCAGTTCCAAGGCCTGGGAAAAGCCAGGGACAATTATATGAGACAAAAAAGACACGTGGCCAAGCATCTCAGAGCAACCATCAGGCCTTACTGATCAGGTTGGTGCTGCTCACTAAACGTTGTGAACTGGGCACAGCAACGTTAGTTGCTCAGAATTTGTCTTATAATATTTAGGGCCTTTTGTCCTTTGTCCATTATTTTTGTGTCTTTTCTAATCCAGAGGCATTGCTGTTCTTATCTTTCAAAATTCAGCCTGACCAATACATAGTTTTTAAGAGCAATTGTATTATAAATATGGGCAGAATTTGACTTTTCTGGAAAAGACTATTCTTTTTGTGAAAACATCTGAAATGTTTCAAACAGCTTGGGCTCCCCTCATGATGGAGGTGCAAGGTAACTTCATGTTCCCAACATGTGTGGTGTCATCCGAGAGGGTTCTCCATGTGAGCACCCCCAGCAGCCAGAATAGTCCCAAGAACTGAAACTATGCTGCAGCCTCCCCTCCGGCTCCAATCTCTCCAGAAACCCTACATTGGATCCATCAGACCCTCTGATATGGTTTGGCTGTGTCCCCACCCAAATCTCATTTTGAATTGTAGCTCCCATAATTCCCCCGTGTTGTGGGAGGGACCTGGGGGGATATAATTGAATCATGGGGGCAGTTACACCCATACTGTTCTCGTGGTAGTGAATAAGTCTCACAAGATCTGATGGTTTTATAAGGGGAAACCCCTTTCGCTTGATTCTCAGTCTCTCTTGCCTGCCACCACATAAGATGTGCCTTTTCCCTTCCGCCATGATTGTGAGGCCTCCCCAGCCACGTGGAACCTCTTTTTCTTTATAAATTATCCAGTCTTGGGTATGTCTTTATCAGCAGTGTGAAAATGGACTAATGCGCCCTCCCAGCTCTTGCACACTCTCAACCTCCATTTTATACCAATCTCAACTGCAAAAGAAAAAAGTTCCTGGATGCCCTGTGCCTCTCCTCCTTTTCCTTTCTTCTCTCTTCCTGCTTCCCCTTCCTTTAAACACCAATAACAATTACTCATGTTGTTGAGTAGATGGTTATAGGTATATACTCGTATAGCGCCTGCTTGATCTACCTTTTTATCCTTAGCCTCAGAAATTAGTTCTAATTGTTTTCAATAGTTGGTAAAGTGAAGCCCAACAGTCGTACAGTGCTCTATGAACTAATAAAAATACAAAACCTTGACATAATATTTAATGCCATCAATAGTGGGGCCATTCAGGATGGGAGGCACAGAATCCTTTAATGTCTTAAAAATCTCTGAACACGTTCCTGTAATACTCTTTAGTGAAGCAAATGTTGGCCTTTGCTTTACATACAAAAAAAGTTAACATGTTCAGCCTTTTTTATATTCTCGAGTATGGTGTTAATCAGACTATGCTTAATAAGGTAGTGAATGGTTTTATATCCCCATCGTTTTTTAGAAAAACTTAAAATATTTAAAGCTTTTGTGATTAAAGGACCAAGATTTAGTTGTTTGAAAAACTACACACAGCAAATGGTCATTTCTAGTGACAATCAGATACTGAAGTGTTACTGTACACTGTTGGTGGGAGTGTAAATTAGTTCAGCCATTGTGGAAGACGGTGTAGCGATTCTTCAAGGATCTAGAACCAGAAACACCATCTGACCCAGCTATCCCATTACTGGGTATATCCCCAAAGGATTATAAATCATTCTACTATAAAAACACATGCACATGTATGTTTACTGCAGCACTATTTACAATAGCAAAGGCTTGGAACCAACCCAAATGCCCATCAGTGATGGACTGGATAAAGAAAATGTGGCATATATAAACCATGAAATACTATGCAGCCATAAAAAAGAATGAGATCATGTCCTTTTCAGGGGCATGGATGAAGCTGGAAGCCATCATTCTCATTAAGCTAACACAGGAACAGAAAACCAAACACCACATGTTCTCACTCATAAGTGGGAGTTGAACAATAAGAACACATGGACACAGGGAGGGAAACAACACACACTGGGGCCTTTTTGGGGGTGGGGGCAAGGGGAGGGAGAGCATTAGGACAAATACCTAATGCATGCAGGGCTTAAAACCTAGATGACGGGTTGATAGGTGCAGCAAACCACCATGACACATATATAACCATGTAACAAACCTGCACATTCTGCAAACGTATCCAAGAACTTAAAGTAAAAAATAATAATAATAAATTAAACATAAAACATAGAATAAAACGCAAGTGTGTCATTGTTTCCCTTGAGTCATTACAGGTTCTTGTTATTAATGCCTTTCAGAAAATTTTAAACTGTATGAAACTCAGTCATACACAATTAATATATTAAGACATTTTCCCATTCTGCTAGGCTTCTCCTTTGCCAAGTGTGAAACTGACTTAGTCATGTTACAAGAAAATATGGCCACGTATCTTTTCACTCTTGGTATCGAGGAAATGCATCTTGTGGCCTCAAGCATGGGTAAAATTATATTTATTTATTCAAAACAAATAATGTTGAGACTGCTAGGCTGTATAAAATAACTGCCACCAAGGGTAAGAGAAGATTGCCTGGTAATATCCTTTTTTTGTAAACCTAAGGATAAAAACAAATGAATCAGTTGGTTTTTAGCTATTTTTGGTAGATGGACTTTTTGCAAGTACCTACCACAAAGTACTGTTGTGAGAATTAGATTTATTTTATCTTTATTTCTTCAACAAATACTTATGTAGTGCTTATGATGTGCCAGTCATTCAACTAAGGCTATATATTACATACACTAACCAAATTAATTATCATGACCACATTTTGATGTTGGTTCAATATCCTCATGGATGTGGAAACGCAGACACAGAAAGGTTCTATAGTCACTGCCTCATACGTGGGAGAGGTACACAGTGTGTGACTCATATTTGGAACTTAGCAAACATGAGGGACCATTTCCTCCCAGGTCACACTGACAATCCAAGTTGAAAAGTGGATGAATGCAACGTCGACATTTATAAGGCTGGGAAAAAATGAGATATTTCTGATTTACAACGATTTTAGAACTTAGGTAGAATACGATGTACATATAGTTCAACCTTTCTGCTATTTCTTATTCAAAGGACATTGAGACATTAGAAAAGAATCACTGAGAGAATATACAGGTCACTGATTTTGTGATGTTCTTACTGGGTATAATAACATAGGCATCAGTTCTCAAATCTCAGTGATTCTCTGAAAATACTTAATTGGAGAAATCTAGACTAAACAATTTACTATTTAAAATGCTTGAACTTGTCACATTTTTTATCAATCAGTTGGAGGTATTTTAAGAGAAACAGCTGCTATAAATGGATTTGTTTGTCCAAATAGGATCCTCTATTTGGTGGTTCCATGGTAATTTACCATCTGCCCCCCAAAAGTGCTGTACATGCAAAATTTCTGATCACAGTCCAAATTGCAGAGAAAACTTAATGTGCGTTTGAAATTAATCAACCAGCAAACACATGGGTATATCTGAGTGTATAGACATATCATGGACCTGCTGTATTTAAAGGATTTTGCCGAAGACACAGAAAAAGGTACAAAGACCAGTAGGACACAAGGGCCTTGGAGAAGCTTTCGTCCAAGAGAGAAGATAAAACAAAAGCATATTCAAAAATAACCAATGAAATAAATAGGAAGGCATAACGGCAAGGAGAGAATATTGTCAGTGATGACTTAGAGAGCGCAGAGAGGGACAAGACCACAGTGGACTGGGCTGAACTGGACAGGACTGAGCAGGACTGGGCGGGAGAATTGGGACCATGACTGGCTCCTGGGACTTCTGCCGAATCACACAGGAAGCAAAGGATTTGGCTCATGAGGAAGGGAGAGGGCAGTCCAGGCTGTCTGTTCATTATCACTCCAATGCACATTGCTCCGAGCCCGTCAGTGTGATTTATGTTTCTTCTATTTAAGTAGAATAATCCAGATGTAATTTTTCTGCCTATGATGCTCTGCTCTTTTGCTGCATTTTGTGGCTGAGTTTCTCTTTGTGTGCTCCATCTATCACGTAAGTGGCCGTGTTTACTTTGCTCTCTCATTCCCTGTATGTCTCATGAATAACAAAATTATAGAAACAGATCGAACATGTTTGAAATAATTCACATCGTGGTGAACCTTTTGGGTGGCCTGTATCACAGGCATTATCCCTTTATCTTTTCTCCTTTTCCCACTGTGCCTCAAGACATTAATGGTTAATGGGTAGTTGCAAAACAGCATTTCCTCTCCAAAGAAATGCCACAAGAAAGAGCACAAAAGAAAGTGTTAATATATGTTTCATTGTACACTGAGGTTTGGTGGTATTTCCAGACAGACCTGTGTTTTCTTTAATATTCTATCTGATAGGGGCATATCAGAAATGCAGCAGCTGATAGGGGGTTCATTGTCCCCATCTGGGTTGGTAGGAGGGGCAATGTGCTTCATGATTGGGGCTGGCCAACGTGACCCAGTGGGGTAGGTGGACCCCGTCAGTAGGTGAACTGACCCACCTGTAGGGGCGCTACTCTGGGATCCAGAAGTCCAATACGTGGCCCCAGAGGGGTCTCTCGGTAATTGATGGGGGAAGGGGTGTGGTCCACCCAAGACAGTGGCTCCAATAATGGGGATTCTCATAGGCAGGTCACGCTAACACAGTTCTGGAAGATCAGTCCATCCTATACCCCATGACTGGAGGTGTGAAAATGGAATTCAAGCACGTGGGGATGAATATGCTGGCAGGAGAAAGACATGGCATCAGCATCCCCAGCAGTGGGCCAGGATTGAGGCAAAGCTACAAACCCGCTGGAAATCTGCTTACAACAAAATATGACATGAGGCTCACCCCAGACACGGAATCTCTAGCGGTGCAATGAATTCCATGCATTTCTGGTGGATCAAGGTCACCCACTGGGTCAGGACTGACTTCAGAACAATCTTGGAGGAGTTTCTGGAAGGGGGCAACAGCAGAGATCTTGAGTCAACTAGCAAGGGCCAACATCAGTTCCAAACAACTACATGTCCTCCAATGCTGGTTTTTTTCTCTTTTATTGAACTCTGTCCTACATAAAGTACACAAATCTTAAGTGATAGATTTTTACGATATACATATACTTGTGTAACCACCACCCAGATAGAGATATAGAACATTCACAGCACCCGGAAATCCCTGATAGCCCTTCCCAGTCAATAACCACCATTTTGGCTTTTATTATCATACATTAGCTTGACCTGTGGTATGTACTCTTAGCATCTGTCTTCTTTTGATTGATACTAAACCTATGAGACACTTCCGTGTTGCTGCATGTTGCTATAATTTGTTCATTTTCACTGCTATCTAGTATTCTATTGTATAACTCTACACAAGTTCTTATTGTCAATGACATTTGGGTCGTTTCAAGATTTGGGCTCTTAAGAAAGCCTCTGTGAACATCCTTGTGTATGTCTTTCGGTGGACATAAGCCCTTATTTCTGGTGTCATACACACAGGTGTGGATTGCTGAGTCATAGGACATACGTCATTTAGCTTTAGTTCTTTGGACACTTTTAAGAGTAATTTCCCCACTAGTCAGTTTAGAAAAGAGATGAAAAACTAGTAAGGTTAATCTGCAAAGTATGTTTTGAGGGCAGCACAACATTAGATACTAGCTTAAAGACTAAAGTAATCCATCATTGCTACTACATCATGTTGTACAAGACAATAAGAACTTCATGAAGGCAATTCCTACGCCCAGTGTAGCACTGCTCACAACAGGAAAATGGTGGAGGAGCTGACTAAATAAATGCAGTGAGGAAATGTGGCATGGGGCTTGGAGTTTACTATTCTGCCCTGTGAAGTACTGCAGAGGGTTAGGATCAGACTTATGAGTGAGGCAGAACCAGGTGACCATCCCAGCACTACCTGTCTCCAGCAGCTGATCACAGTGTAGCCACTTAATGTTTCCAATCCCCTCAGCAAAATGAGGGTAATAGTCCTACCTCATTTGGATGTTGTGAGGATCAAATCAGACAATGGTTGCTAAGAACGTACCACAGTGCTTAGCACATAATAAGCAATTAAACAGTACCTATTTTTATTAGCAATGTAATCAGTGATAATTTTGAGATTTTGAATAATGATGATAATTAAAACAAATAAAAAGTTGACTTAGGCTCATTGCATATGTGAGCTAAGGGGTACCTAGAGATCATCATGTCACCCTGCATACTTCACAGGTGAGAGGACCAAGGCACACAGTGTGTAATCACAGGGTCGAGAGGAGGGTATTCTGCAAAGCCCATGCCATCGTGTATTGGTTCTTCTCAGCAAGCCCCTTGGTTGGCTTTAAGTCCTATGTTAAAAATCCTCTTTCTTTGAGGTGGGAAATCCTGTTCTGAGGGTGAAGGATCTGGGTTTAGTGGGTATTTAATCACTGCAGGCATCAGGGTTCCTTAGGTAAACAGAACAAATAAGGGACACACACACACAGTCTCACACACACAACTCATACACACCACACACACACACACATACTCTCACATGCACACATACTTACACAACACATACACACCACAGCACACACACTCACACCACACACACATTCACACACCACACTCACGCACAGTCACACACACTCGTTCTCATACACACAATCACACACACTCACACACTAACACACTCCCATACACACATGCACGCACACACCACACACACACCTTCACACACACTCGTTCAGACACACACTCACACACACACTGACAGTCACATACGCATGCACTGTCACGCACACCACACACGATCACATTCACACTCATTCTCCCACACTCTCACACTCACACACACACACACATATTATTTACCTATTATTTGACTCCATGATCTCTCTACGCCATAAACCCATCCTACAAAAGAGGAAGCTGTGTCTTTTTGAGATGAAATAATTGGCCCGAGGTCACCCAGCCTAGAGTGGCAGAGCCAGGAATTGACTCCAGATCATTCTCCACAACACTGCCCTTAGTAAAAGAAAACATAGTGCCAGGAAGACAATAAAATCCAACAACCTTTATAAATAAGTCCTTGGAGCTCACCATTCCAGGAGATGGGAATGGTCCAGGACAAAACTTAAATCTGTCATTTCAATCACTCGTGCTCTCCCTGGCTAAAAGATTTAGAAGGAAGAGAAGATTGAAACTTGGCTAAAAGATTTAGAAGGAAGAGAAGATTGAAACTTGCCTTCATCAGGTGTTTCTGAATTATCTGTGGATTTCAGTCCTCTGACTGTTGTGACAGATAAACCAAAGGTGGAATTATGTATGGATACAAAGAAAGGCCCATCATCTTGGGCTGATACAAACATCGAAAAGCTTGATGAAAACCTTGGAAGGAATTGTTTGAGGAGGGGAAGACCAGGGAATTTTGGGGAACAGTCCAGTCAGTTCTATACCCCAGCCCAGTCTCGTTTCCCCTAGACACCCCCATTCAAGCCCTCCTCAGGACACTGAGCCCCATTGGGAATTCAGGATGGTGAAAGAGCCTATTTAACTGAACCTGAAGGAAAAGAGCTTCAAAGGGGCTTTTCAAATTATCTTAAGTGTCCAACTGCTCCTGTGTCTAATTTCCTTCAAATGAGTTAGGGATACAAGAATTAACCTTTCCTCGAGGAGGAAAACAAATTACACGAGATTTTACGTAGTTTTTTTGTTAAAGTGAAAAGAGAAGGGAAGAAAAAGACAAGACAAAGGGAAGAAACCATGTTGGCAGGAACAGCGTTGGCCGCAACAGAGCCCTTTGTGTGAATCAGAAAATGGTCCCTGTGAAATGGGAGAGTTCCTTGATTCCTCTTGCAGGACGTGCAATACGGGTGTGGCTCGCCTGCTTGGTCAGCCTGCAGCTCAAACCCCTAAGGGGAACATGCAGACAGGCAGGTGCGGAGGCCAGCGCGAGCACTTTTGGACTCCCACCCGACGGCAGCATCTAGGGGTGGATGTCTGCGACTCTCAAAGCCCAAGTAGGCATATGTTACCAAGCTCTTTCAGATTGCCGTCTGCAGACGGCTTGTGTGTTAATCAGCTCAAGGGACCCTCTGCCTTATCGCAAGGGCAGAGGGGGCCAGTGTGACAGCCTTCTGTATCCTGAGCTCTTGCCCAGTGCCCCAAAAGAATCAGACCAAATGCAGGCTCAAAGGATGAGTGCAAGGTTTTATTGAGTGGTGGAAGTGACTCTCAGCAAGAAGAACGGGAAGCCTGAAGTGGGGATGGAGTTGGAAGGCGGTCTTTCCTTGGAGTCGGGCCACCCAGTGGCCAGGCTCTTCTCCCACCACCACCAGCCGAACTCCCCTCAGTATCCAGATATCTCTCCTCTTCTCTCTCTCTGCCATGTTGTTCCACTGTCGCTGGCCTGCTGGTCCACTGGTCTGTTGGTCTCCACATTCAGCTGCTTGTGTGCCCACTAAGGTCTTGGGTTTATATGGAGGCAACATGGGGGCATGGCAGGCCAAAAGGCAACTTTTTGGGTGCAAAAACAGAAATGCCTGTCCTCATTTAGGGCAGCAGGTCTTCAGGCTTGAGGGTGGGGCCTTGTCAGGGACCCTGCTCTTCTCCACCCAGCACTTTCCTGACCCCCTCCCATATCACCTGTCCTCCACCAGGCCAGAGCCCACATTTGGGCAAGTGGTCTGAATTTCAGCTGTTCTCCCCTTCTTTGCTGCATGCCTTGTGAAGTGTACAGTCTCTACAGCTGTTCATGGCAACCTTAGATGTTGACTTTCTTCCTTCCTCACTTTGTGAGCTCAAGTATTTTTTTAAAAAATTACCTGACAAAATCAAGACAGCATTTGTCTTGGTCAGCTCTTGAGGGGCATGGGGAAAAAAAGAAAGACAGTCATTCAAAGGGCATCCTTCCTGGAGCTGGCCATGAAAGATTAAACATGCTTCTCCAGATACGGCAGTTGGTTGGTTCTTTACTAATTCATGACTTAGAGTGTATCAAGGGATGTGATTTAGCTGGGGAAGTACAGGGCAAAGGAGGGTCTGGGTCTGGATGAAACTAATAGAGAAAACTCAGCTCACCCTGCAAATGCCACATGCAGTTTGAGTTTCACAAGGAAGTAAATGTCAGTAAACTCCAGCAGGGCTATGTGGCCACATCTCCTTTTATTTTTTTTTTTCAATCAGAGGCATTCAGATGACAATGTAGTTATCTTTCAGAAAAATGATTATGCCATTTGGACATAATCCAGCAATTCCAAGTGGCCTGTACTGTAAGTTGGCCCACTTAGAAAAAGTATTATAGATCCATTTTATGTGGGTTACCCTATGTCATAAAATTTTACCTGTAACAAAAATGCAATCATAACAGACTCAGATTATTTCCCTGGAAAACAAAAAGTGTAGCCATAAAGTAATAAGGCAGGGTTTTGCATATAGTGCCTTAAATCATATTTTTTGTCACATCTGATAGTATCTCTTCCCTTGAAAACCTAGTGGACATTTCTTGTGGGAAGCCTAAAAGGAATATATTCTTTGTTAACCGTGTTATTTCCAAGATGGCTCACTCCCATAGTTTTTGGCAGGAGGCCTCAGGTCCTCACTGCATGGCCCTCTCCATTGGGCTGCTTGAGTGTCTTCCTGTCATGGCTGCCATCTTCCCCCAGCATGAGTCAGCAAAGGGAGAGCACAGTGGAAGCCACAATGTCATTCATAACCTAGCTTCAAAAGGCACACTCTATCACCTCCTCAGTGTCCTATTGATTACTCGGCTGATACGGTTTGGCTGTGTCCCAACGCAAATCTCATCTTGAATTCCCTTGTGTCTTGGGAGGGGCCCAGTGGGAGGTAACTGAATAATGGGGGCAGGCCTTTCCCATGCTATTCTCATGATAGTGAATAAGACTCACAATATCTCACAGTTTTATAAGGGGGAGATTCCCTCTACAAACTCTCTTCTCTTGTCTGCTGCCATGTGAGACATGCCTTTCACCTTCTGCCATGATTTTGAGGCCTCCCCAGCCACGTGGAACTGTAAGTCCATTAAACCTCTTTCATTTGTAAATTTTCCAGTCTCAGGTATGTCTTTAGCAGCACTGTGAAAACGATGAGTACAGTAAATTGGTACCAGAAGCGGGGTGCTGCAGAAAAGATACCCGAAAATGTGGAAGTGACTTTGGAACTGGGAACAGGGAGAGGTTTGGAACAATTTGGAGGGCTCAGAAGAAGATAAGAAAATGTGGGAAAGTTTGGAACTCCCTAGACATTTGTTGAATGGCTTTGCCCAAAATGCTGATAGCGATATGGACAATAAAGTCCAGGCTGAGGTGGTCTCAGATGGAAATGAGGAACTTGTTGGGAACTAGAGCAAAGGTGACTCTTGTTATGTTTTAGCAAAGAGACTGGCAGCATTTTGCCCCTGCCCTAGAGATTTGTGAAACTTTGAACTTGAGAGCGATGATTTAGGGTATCTGGTGAAAGAAATTTCTAAGCAGCATCAAGGGGTGACTTGGGTGCTATTAAAGGAATCCAGTTTTATAAGGGAAGTAGATCATAAAAGTTTGGAAATTTTGCAGCCTGACAATGCAATAGAAATGAAAATCCCATTTTCTGAGGAGAAATTCAAGCTGGTTGCAGAAATTTGCATATGTAACAAGGAGCTGAATGTTAATCTCCAAGACAATTGGGAAAATGTCCCCAGGGCATGTCAGAGGTCTTCACAGCAGCCCCTCCCATCACAGGCTTGGAGGCCTAGGAGGAAAACATGGTTTCACACGTAGACTGGGCCCAGGGTCCCCATGCTGTGTGCAACCTAGGGACTTGGTGCCCTGCAACCCAGCTGCTCCAGCCATGGCTGAAAGGGGCCAAAATAGAGCTCAGGCCATGGCTTCAGAGGGTGCAACTCCCAAGCCTTGGCACTTCCATGTGATGTTGAGCCTGTGAGTGCACAAAAGTCAAGAATTGAAGTTTGGGAACCTCTGCTTAGATTTCAGAGGGTATATGGAAACACCTGGATGCCCAGGCAGAAGTTTGCTGCAGGGGCAGGGCCCTCATGAAAAACCTCTGCTAGGGCAGCTCAGAAGGAAAATGTGGGGTCGGAGACCCCACACAGAGTCCCTACTGGGACACTGCCTAGTGGAGCTGTGAGAAGAGGGCCACCATCCTCCACCCCAGAACGGGAGATCCACTGACAGCTTGCACTGTGCACCTGGAAAAGCTGCAGACACCCAATGCCAGCCTGTGAAAGCAGCCAGGAGGAAGGCTATGCCCTGCAAAGTGACAGGGGCAGAGCTACCCAAGACCATAGGAACCCACCTCTTGCATCAGTGTGACCTGGATGTGAGACATGGAGTCAAAGATCATTTTGGAGCTTTAAGATTTGACTGCCCCACTGGATTTTGGACTTGCATGGGGCCTGTAGCCCCTTTGTTTTTGCCAATTTATCCATTTGGAATGGCTGTATTTACCCAATACCTGTACCCCCATTATATCAAGGAAGTAACTTACTTTTGATTTTACAGGCTTATAGGCAGAAGGGACTTGCCTTATCTAAGATGAGACTTTGGACTGTGGACTTTTAAGTTAATGCTGAAATGAGTTAAGACCTTGGGGGACTGCTGGGAAGACATGATTGGTTTTGAAATGTGAGGACTTGAGATTTGGGAGGGGCCAGGAGTAGAATGATATGATTTGGCTGTGTCCCCACCAAAATCTCATCTTGAATTCCCATGTGTTGTGGGAGGGACCCAGTGGGAGGTAATAGAATCATGGGGACAGGTCTTTCCCATGCTCTTCTCATGATAGTGAATAAGTGTCATGAGATTTGACAGTTTTATTAGGTGGAGTTTCCCTGCACAAGCTCTCTTCTCTTGTTTGCCACCATGTGAGATGTGCCTTTCATGATTGTGAGGCCTCCCCAGCCACGTAGAACTGTAAGTCCTGTTAAACCTCTTTCTTTTGTAAATTGCCCAGTCTCAGATATGTCTTTATGAGCAGCATGAAAACAGACTAATACACCAGCTCAGCCCTGTTGATGTGACCACACAGGGTATGGATACTAATGGGCAGGACCAGTGGGAGCTGTCTGGGAGACTGGCTGCCACACCTTCCATTGGCAGATGTCTATCAGTCCTTCTCTCACTCCAGAGGACACTGTATTCTCCTAGTTCTCCTCCTGTTCCCTGCAGACTCTTCCTTGTCCTGCTTCCATACTCCCCCTCTTCTGCCCATGGTTTCCATAATGGTATTTTTCAAGGTGAGGCTTTCCCATAAATACATACATATATAGGATATGCAGGGACAACTCCTAACCTCTATATTTGTCCTAGATTCAGAAGCTCCAGGCCTGTGTTAACATCTCCTTCTGGACTAAGAGGACCAGTGGAATGCATTTCACCTGATTTATGGGGGAAGGGCCCAGCTCATGACCTTTGTCATCTTCAGATGATGCTAGCATTGGCTGCAAGGAGAAGGATAGAGAACAAAGATCATAGCTGTGCCTTACGCCTTGGGTCCCATCTCTTCCATTTAGCCAGGAACAGTCCGGGTCTATGTCCCTTGACCCAGTGTAATTATTAACATTGTTCCCTTTTACTCTCAAAAGTGTCTTATTTTGAATGATAAATTATATGATTGTCTCATAGCCTTTTTACAACTCTGGACCATTTATCATTGCTTTATAATGTGTAAATGTTATAAAAGCTATCTACAGACTGGATCTAGACTGATGCAGGGTGTCAGCTGCACGGGTGAAACTAACCATTAGAAACAATTAGATGATATGCTAAGGAATGTTATTCTCCAAACATTTCCGTGGTATTTAACATTCTTTGGCATTTCAGTGACCTTTGATGAGGTACAACACAAGTGGAAAGATTCATTTATGTCATGATCATCACATTGTATCTGAGAGAAAATGAGAGACCCAAAGCAGGTGTCCTGGGCTGAGTTGAATATTGCATTTCAGAACCCATTGACCGGATGCTAATTTCTGTCATTTGCATGGGGGCCCCCATACTATCATTCCTATCACAGTATCCATGTCAGCTCAATTTTCACAGCAGCTGTAGCTGAAACACTGACCCACCACCGATTACAGTGGTGTAATGAAGTGCAATGGGCCGGTAATTATTCTACATTACACCGATCAAGTAACATACGGCCCATGGTGATCACAATGAGATCCCAGTGCTTGGTCAGGATGGAGGAAAAAAGGCCATAAATGTTATTTAAAGGGTGTCATCAAAAATGAGTTTGCAAGGCTAGAAATGTAAGGGGTTCCAGTCCCAAGATGTTATCTTAGCCTCCTATTTCATAATTGCCTCATAGTTGGTGTACAGAGGCCTCCTCTCATAAATTTGTCTTGAGTAACTTAATGAAAGGTTATATTTAAAATCCACCTGTAAATTGAGAAGGATCTTTTGATAGAGAAGAGATCTCGGGGCAGGATGGAGGGAGGACAGGAAAGCCAATAATGAAATTTCAAGCAACTAAACATTCAAAACATTCTGGTTCAGTTGCTTCAGGAAACATCATAATTGACCTGATCAATGTCCCCAAAACTGAGGGTGCTGGTGGGATGGACCCCTAAAATTCCCGGAGAGTGACTTCTGTACAGAGCACAGCCTAGGTTATGTAACTAACCTGCACAATGTGCACATGTACCCTAAAACTTAAAGTATAATAAAAAAAAAAAAAAGAGTGATCATTAAGTTTTAGCAAGTACTTTTTCATGTGTATTTAGATAATAATGTCATTTTTCTTTTTTAAGCTCTTGCTGTAGTGAATTACACTAAATGACAGACTAATGTTAACCTGTCCTAGTATTTCTGTGAAAAAGACTGCCAGTTCATGCTATAATTCTCTTAATGCACTACTGAATTAAAATGTCCAATATTTGGCAAAAAAAAAAAAAAAAAAAAAAAAAAAAAAAAAACTTGATTTTAAATGGGTATGAAAACCTGAAAAGAATAAACCAACTCCAGTAATTTAGTAAATATTCATCTTAGGAAAGCTGCCTGAGTTCACTATTTAACAATTGCTACCTCATTATTTTAAAACATTCCACAATTCAGTTGGCCCTAAGCATAGGATTAGTTCTGGAGATGGCTACAGTTTGGGTTTGCAACCTGTTGAAAAACATGGACCCATAAAGTTGTAATGTTACAGAAAGGTAAGGGCATCGTACCAACCTGAGTGTTTCTACCACAAACACAGCCGCTGCACAACACACCTATATGTCGTACATGCATGGGTTGGTGTACCTGTGTGTGTACACATATACACACACACAGAGCATACATCCTCACAAGAATATAAGATTAGGAACTCAGATATTAGACCATACAGGGTCAAATTCACGATCCATGGAGTCCACTGTCCTATGGCTGAGCCCCTCACTTCCCCCACAGACCCCTCTTCCCCTGTCTGCCTCTCCTTTCACCCCGCTCTCTTTCTTGCTTTCTCGCCACTGCCCCAAAGGCCTGTGCCCTACTGAGGTACAACATCTTCTCCTTGCAGGAAAGAGGTAGAATAGATATCAGCTGAAATTGATGAGTTCTGGGTAGGGCTATTTGAAGACTTCTATAGTCTTTAGACCCCACACCACATCAAATATTTTAATTGCACCCACTTTGTAGACTACTTGTGCTACAAAAATATTTGGGATGATTTTCCTAGGGTTACTGGTGAGATCATTTGTCTAAAATGAACCCATTTGGCTTATACTTGGCCATGACTTTGCAAAAATCACCATAGGCAATCAGGAATTCTTACAAAATGAGAAACTTTAATTGGTGCTAATCCTAAACTTGATAATACAGTTAATGTAATGTCACATTCTATGGGCATCTCATCCTACATTTATCAAGGTTGACTTTAAACTGAATGCATTGTGGGGTTTTTTGTTTGTTTTTTAGGTTTCCAATTTTCCTCATGTCATTGTGGAGCTTGCAGGCCCCATCTACTTTGCCTATAGTGCCTAAAATTGATTGAAAGAACCCTAGAGTAAGAGCCAGACATCCTGGGTTCACAGCCCTCTATCTGGTTGAGCAAGTTATTTGAACTCTTACAGCCTTGGTTTCCTCATCTGCAAATTAAAGATAATAGCCAGGACCACCCTGGTGAAAGCATAGAAAGCATTTATCATAGGGTCAGCTATGCAGCAAGCCACTCAAATAATCTTAGCTGTTATTTTCAATCATTTGTTTTTACTTTTTATGTTCTTTGCATAATAAGCTTTATAATAATAATAAAGAACTTTCAAAGAAAAAATTACTCATACTCTCCTAATCAAACATTTTCCATGTTCCATTCCATGCCTATATAATTTTACAAAGTTGTAATCTTTTCATATTTAAATGTTCGTATTTTGAGGAATTTTCTTCTTACAGCTTTGGATCAAAATTACCTTTCCATTGTTTTGGTTTTCAAATAATCATTCTTAAGAGCTGTATAACATTCAATGATGTTAATTTACCATAATTTGTTTAACTGTTCCCATACTGCTAATCATTTGAATTATTTTCATAGACATAAATTATGACTATGTCATTTATATTTTTTAATCCATTTATATTCCTAGCTTTCTTTGCTTTTGGAATGAAGCATTCAGTAAGGTTACCGTCTACTCTGTGAAGTAACATTTCCTTCAATTTGTCTAAAATGTAACTGGATCCTGTTTCAAAGGGCTCTTTCCTTCTAGCTTTCCTCTTCTCTGGAGGCCTCTGATAAAGACTACGAGCAAAGGAAGGAGAATAAAGAAAATTTCTTTGCCTCTTCCAAGAGTTGGGAGTAGAATTTCTTATGCCTTCTATGTGTGCAGGGCAGGACCTTACCACAGACCAACATTGCTGGGCCTGACCCCATTTGCCTCTGTGTGCAAGGGAGCCAGTCACTGCCTGACCCAGCCATGCTGCACCATGTGGCCCCATCCCTGGCTGAGGCTGATCAACCCAGAGAGGTGGCCCACATGACCCAAGGTCGGGATGTATGAAGTAGTCAGGTGCAAAGGGGTAGCTGGGTCAATTATTTTTCTTATTTTATTTTATTTTTTGAGATGGAGTCTCGCTCTGTCGCCCAGGCTGGAGTGCAGTGGCATGATCTCAGCTCACTGCAAGCTCCACCTCCCGGGTTCATGCCATTCTTCTGCCTCAGCCTCCCGAGTAGCTGGGACTACAGGTGCCCGCCACCACGCCTGGCTAATTTTTTGTATTTTTTAGTAGGTACGGGGTTTCACCATGTTAGCCAGGATGGTCTCAATCTCCTGACCTTGTGATCTGCCCACCTCGGCCTCCCAAAGTGCTGGGATTATAGGCGTGAGCCACCGTGCCCGGCCACGGTCAGATATTTTTCTTTCTGGAATTTGAACACAAAAATACCTGAAGGTTGGTATCCTCAGTGTCAATGGTGGTGTGAGCCTATAGGCTGGAAATGTTGGTGTGGAGGACCAACTTCAAGAACCCCCACACACACCCTGCCTCCTGGTGTCCATGCCTCTGTG
The DNA here is from genome assembly GCF_028858775.2 of Pan troglodytes. Classification (NCBI taxonomy): domain Eukaryota; kingdom Metazoa; phylum Chordata; class Mammalia; order Primates; family Hominidae; genus Pan; species Pan troglodytes. Next base: position 130,603,450 of record NC_072406.2, read on the forward strand.
TAGTCCCCTCCCCTTAAGCATGGGCAGGATTGGTGACTTGCTTCTGATCAAAGGTGATGGAATCTGTGGGGTTACATGTAGGTGATTACAGAGTTGTGATTAGGTTGTGTAAGACTGCACTGCCCATCTTGGGAGGAGACGTTCTTGCTGACTTTAAAGAAGCAAGCAGCCCTGTTGGGAAGGCCCATGGGACAAGTAGCTGAGGGCGGCCAACAGCCAGCAAGAACTGAGGTTCTCTGTCCAGCAGCCTGCAAGGAACCAGTTCCTTCTAACAAGCACACAAGCTGGGAAGGAGACCCTTCCCCAGCCAAACCTCAGATGAGACCAGTCACAGATGACACTTTGACTGCAGCTTTGTGAGACCCTACAGCACATGGCATGGTTAAGCCTGGCCCACAAGACTCCTGACTCATGGAAATTGTGAGATAACAAATGTGTGTTATTTTTAGCTACTAAGTTTCTGGTCATATTGTCATGCAGCAATAATACTGTTAGTCCACATAAGTCAGAATCAGGAAGGTACAGAAAGTAGGAGGGAGCAGGAACTTAAGGTGGAAAAAGAGAATCACAGAGTAGAAGGTGAAGACAGCAGTTGACAGACAGAAAGAAAGACACCTGTAAGAAGCCAAGCTCCATCTGCGGTGGAGGCTTGAGCCAGCATCAAGCACTGCTTCTCGGGTTCCCAGGATTCAGAGCTGTGCTGCCAGTACAGTAACCACTGGCCATGTAAAGTTACTACATTTAAAGGTAAATTAATTAAAATTAAATAAAGCTAAAAACTCAGCTCCTCAGAAATACTATCTACATTCCAAGTGCTCAGTAACCACTATAGCTAGTGGCTACCAAATTGGTGTAAAAGAGAAAATTTCCATCATTCCAGAAAATTCTATCAGCCAGGGCTGCTCTAGATGCTTCTGAGGCCACTTGGGTCAGTTCTGGTTCCTGAGGGACTCAGCTCTGCCACCATTACTCCCTTCCCAGGCCTGCCACCCCATCTCTTTCTGGTTTGCTGAGCATATGGACTTGAGGTTATTCCAATATTTTGATATCTATTCTTCTACCCAGATGACCCCCACCACACTTCCTCAATGCATCTTGTCCAATGCACCAGCACTCATGAGCCTTCTTTTCTTGTCACCCTGGCTGCTCTCACATCTTCCCACCTGCCTTCCATCCCTTGGGTAAGTCAGGAGACATCCTCAATGGCAACTGATTTTTTTTTTTGTTCTAGCCTCTTGGGAATGTACTTGGGGTGAAACTATTGCACTGTCCTACAGGCAGCATTTCCTTGTTCATGTGAGTCCCAGAGCGCTGGCTGAGTTACAGGGTTTTCTTTCCCGGTTGACCTTCGCCCTACCAAGCATGGTTAGCTCATTAACAATTTTGCTATTACTGTACCTTTAAATCAGTCACCAGAAAACGTATTCCCTTGCCATTGTAGGTGTCTGGTGTAAAACTTTCTCTCTCCCTCAGCTCAGGTAACAGGATATTAAAATATTTATATCAAGCATGCTGAAAAGTTCAACTGTCAAAAATAGTATTTTGCATCAAGTTCAAAATGAAATAGACAGTCCCAGAAGGATAATTTTGAAGAATCTGCTTTTGTCAAACCTGGGGGGAGAGTGGAGGACAGCAATGAATAAAAGAAAGGGAGTGAAGGGGGTGGGGCAGTGAGCAGGGAAAGGTCTGCATTTGATCGGGCTGGATTTTCACATCCAGCGAGTATGTAATTCACACATAGTAACTCACAGAAAGCAAAATCGCAGGTGAAGGATCGAGTGGCACATAAGCCAAGGGGATTTACTGTCTAATTGTACACCACGACAGGTTCCATTTCCAACTTAGCTCCAGTCAGGAAAGAAATAAGATGTAAGAAATGAGAAATAAGGGGTGGTGAAGAGGAGAAGAAAGTGGAGGGGAAGACTGCATATGGAGCAATGGGAAATTAAACTTCTGTTCAGCCCTGGGCTGCACGTGTGTTCAATTGTTTGTGTTATCTCCAGATGGTGAAGGCTGAGAACGTGTGGGCAGGAGCTGAGTCTTGTGCACTTCTGTCTCCCAGTGCCGGGCTTGTGCCAGGAGTCGATAAATGCATTGTGTCAACTAAGATATTAAAGAATAGCGTTGAGGTAAGCCCCAGGACACTCCCAGATTTTCCCTTTTGTTTCTCCTAAGGAAAATTCCTGGATCGTAACCCCCATCTGAAACACGATTCCCCTCTTTGCTGGCAACACACCCTAAAAATTAAAGAGCATGGGTTTTGGAGCCAGTCTTTGGTTCAAGCCTGGCTATGCAGTTTACCAGCTATGGCCCTTGGGCAAGTGACCTCATGGTTCTTGAACTCATTTTCTCATCAGTAAAACACAGATATAATAATTCCTACCTCATCAGTTTTATGGAAGTTAAATAATTTAAGATAGCACATAATGTACGCTGAGTCAATAAATATTAGCTGTCACAGTCCTTGTTAATGTCAAGAACTTTGTCACGATTACCGTTCCTATTACTCAAAATCCAATATAAGTGGCATCAGCTCTGATATGGTTTGGCTGTGCCCCCACTCAAATCTCAACTTGAATTGTATCTCCCAGAATTCCCACGTGTTGTGGGAGTGATCCAGGAGGAGGTAATTGAATCATGGGGGCCGGTGTTTTCCACGCTATTCTCGTGATAGTGAATAAGTCTCACGAGATCTGATGGGTTTATCAGGGGTTTCAGCTTTTGCTTCTTTCTCATTTGTCTCTTGCTGCTGCCATGTAAGAAGTGCCTTTCACCTCCCGCCATGATTCTGAGGCCTCCCCAGCTATGTGGAACTGTAAGTCCAATTAAACCTCTTTTCGTTCCCAGTTTCGGGTATGTCTTTATCAGCAGCGTGAAAACAAACTAATACATGCTCTAATAAATAAGTCCCGTCCCTGCTGGACCACACTTAAAGTTCCCTCTTTTGACCATAGCATTTTTGTCTCAGTCAAACCTTTTGTCCCTGGGTTTAACCTTTATAACACATATCACACTTTGAAATTTGATACATATATATTCATTTACTGGTTTATTGTCTGTTTTGTCTCTTCAGTAGAAGAGTCCTACCTATCTTGTTCCTTTCTTGAGTAATTCAAATTATATTAAATTTTTTTTTTAAAGAGCCTGTATTGCCTCAGGTGACTGGGAAATCCAAAGTGCTGGATTCAGAGTTCAGATGAAGCTGTCATGACTCTTGTACTCTTTGTCTCTCAGCTCTGCTTGCTTTTTCTTTGCTCCAATGTCACATGCTTTTTCCCTCTATGGAGACAATGTGATCCCCTACATTTCCAGAGAAAGAAGTAAATGATGTCGCTCAAATCTCTGGTGAAAAGTTCAAGGGCTGACTCTGATTGAACCATTTGAAGTCATATGCTCATGCCTGAACCAATCACAAGAGTCTATGCATGCAGGAAGAATTCTAATTGGCTAGTCAGGGACACAGTCCTCCCTTACCACAGGAGGGTGGAGTCAGCCTTGACCAAATCAAGTAGAAGGAACAGGAATATTATGGAATAATGAGTGAGGGTTAGTTTCCCAAATACTGAGCAGACAAAATAATAATAATAAACACCACCCCACTGTATACACGATGCCTAGCATGGAGCAATCACAGCATACGTGCTCAATGAATGTTTTTTAAATGAATAAGTAATTTATGTGTTTATTTCTTGCCTACCTGATGCCTAAAGAAACAAGGGCATGAAAATTCAGGCAGGATCCATCCCAGGATTCAAGGCTTGCTCCAGCCCCTAACAGCAGGGTGATTTGGGGTGAGTTAACGTTCTCCCCTCTGAACACCTGTTCTTCCCTAGAAACCAAGATAGAAAATACTTTCTCTATCAACCTCTCTCAGGATTTTTATGAGGATTAAATCAGATAGCATATATAAAAGACCTCTTAAAATAGTACACAAGTGGGTGTTGCAAATAATAATGAGGCTGGCAGGCAGCTGTGGCTTAGAGTCACAATATCCTCTACGTCTAGGAAGTGCCTTCAATACTTAGCACATCACATGGAATGTGGTGGCTGTAGGACCACTCCGTGCCTCTTATTTCTTTTCATGTCTGTGTACTGCTTACTTGGATGCTTTGGCTAAAGAAAGAGAGAATAATAAGTTGTGAGTTCATCCGTGTGTGTGTGTGTGTGTGTGTGTCTGTTGTGTGTATGTGTCTGTTGTGTGTGTGTGTGTGTGTGTGTGTTTTAAACCAAGATTTAACTAAACCTCAGGAGTTTTCAATCTGTTTTCCTCATAAAGTTTACTCAGAAACATTGGACTGGCAGTGACTGTCGAGAGACCCCAGGGCTCTTTGTGTAAATTGAAAAGACTCCTGATCTCACTCTTATTTTTATTATGGGAATCACACTAAATGTGATAATTTTTGTGAAGCGTGTTTGCTGTCAACTTCTAATTGTGCTTGTTCATAAGCAGCTGAATAGGAAAAAACCATCTCAATCTATCTGTGATTACAGTCACCAAACATAGAATCTTCCCATCAGACCTGAAATAGAAAACCTCGCCTTTAATAACTTTGTGTCGCACAAACGCTGGGCTCAGACTCTCAGAGGGAACGTGGCGTCACATCGAATGTTCTCTCCTCCACAGTTAACTCTTATACTTCAAAGTTGTGTGTGACTTAAGGTTTGATTTGGGGCTGCATTCTGTGCAGCCCCAAATATGAAGTGATTTCCCCATACTAGATACTAAGAGGCGTACTGCAAGGCTTACTGACCTCTGCTTAGTGGCTATTATGAACTCAGAATTAAGCTGATTGCTAGTAAAACACATGTACTTGGTTATATTTTGTTTATAATCTTTCTCACAGTAAAAGTATCCTCTCAGCACACTTCTAAGCTCCTTAAGGACATTCTCTTAGTTTAGAACTAGAAAAAAATACCGAAAAACACAGAAGCTGTTTAGTCCAAGCTTGATCTAGAAGAAGCACAGATAGGCTGGGCGTGGGGGCTCATGCCTGTAATCCCAACAATTTGGGAGGCCGAGGTGGGAGGATCACTTGAGGTCAGGAGTTCGAGACCAGCCTGTCCAACATGGTGAAATCCCGTCTCTACTAAAAATATAAAAAGTAGCTGGACATGGTGGTGGGTGCCTGTAATCCCAGCTACTTGGGAGGCTGAGGCATGAGAATCCCTTAAACCCAGAAGGCGGAGGTTGCAGTGAGCCAAGATTGCGCCACAGCACTCCAGCCTGGGCATCGGAGTGAGACCCTGTCTCAAAATAAATAAATAAATAAATAAATAACAATAAAAGAAGCATAGATAAATTAAGTCTATTCATTGTAGTCTAAGGCACAGTGCTAAGCACGTAGTAGATGCTTAAAAAACCCTTGCTGGCATGACTTGAGTGGATTTATAGCCTGTGATTACCTTTTAGCATCATTGGCAGTTTGCCATAAAAAACACAATATCTGTTGACATCTCTTATCATGACATAAAAACAGATGGCTGCCCTGCACAAAATGCGTAAGGCCCAAATGGCCCATCAACCAGTCTAGACCAGGCTATCTCAACATTCCACCTGGGCCTGGATTTAACCAGGAGTTGTGCAGAGGATGGAGAATACAGGGAGGCTTCTAAATCTAAACCCTGAGATCTTGAAAATTCCTTGAAAACGATCTTCTACAAGGAGTTCTTCCAGTCCCTTGCACCCAACACCTCCTATTTATCCATGCTTTTGCTTTGCTATTCCCCCTCTCAGAAATGCCCTATTCCTCTTTTCTTCTCACCCTCACCTGGCTTTCCTGCCTCATCTGCTCTGCACATCCAGACCTTGGGTCATAGCCCTCCTGGAAGTGGAGTCACAGCCACAGCGTCTGTGCCAGCAACCATCCCAGCTCCTGGCTGCTGGGCCCAGGCGAGGCACTTTTGACTCATCATCTCCTATGATTATTCATAAAACCCCACAAATACATATGATTTTGCTCCTTTACAGATGGGAAAACTAAGGCAGAGATTAGATAAGTAAACCGCCCAAGGTCACATGGTTAGTAAGTAGCCAAACAAGTGTCAACCCCACTCGGTCTGACACCAAAGCCTGTGATCATATCTCTCTCACGATGCAGCTTCGCTTGGGTCGACCACCTTAAAAGACTCTCGTTTTATGGGGTCTTAGTTTACCTGAGTTTGGAAATTAAGGTTCATATGCAATTTCATAGGGTAGTTGCCCTGTGCTGATGACCCTATATTTGGTCCTTCTGGGAATGGCTGTGATGCCATTGCCTTAGGGGAGGAAGGCCCAAACCTAAATTCAAAGCCCACAGAAATGAGTCTGTTGGCTGGGAGCATGAAGCAATGTGTTAAGAACATGAGTCACTGAGATTTCACCACTTTTGTGCTCTGCGGATTCCCTTGTCTTGACAAGCTATCATTTTGGGAGTGTTTAGGGCCACTGTGTAGCAGGAGTTCCATTTTGCAGCCTAAGCTGGACTCTGAAGAATTCAGACTTGCCCAGGCATTAGGGAAAAAATGTGCCAAGAATCGATTTGCACAAGGGAACAGGAGCCTGTTGGGAAAAGCCTCACCCTAAGGCAGAGAGAGTCCAGGCACATGAGCTCAGGTTGCAGGGAAGAAGAAAACCTCAGTAGAGCCCTGTGTGACAAGTGTCTTTTGCTTTCTCCCCACTCTCAGCCACTAGGCACTCCTGCCGAGTTCAAAGGAGAGGGCGCTTCAGTCAGACAGCAAATGAAAGCAAGGCGAGCTCGTTCACTAAAATGTCCTTGAACGGTTGAGGGCCCACGATGGTGCCCTGCTGTTCCGCTCCCCTCACCCTGGGTGGCATTGCTACTCACTGTCATGGAACAGGACAGCCCACTTGGTGAGCGCAGAACCATGAGTCTCTGATCCAGTGCCAAGCAGAATGTGCCAGCAGAATATGCCTGTATCTGCAAATGTGTCCTAACTGAAAAGCAAATCAAACCTCCACCACCCATTCTCATACATCTTTGTGTTAAATATGTTATAGTTTTCTCAAGTCAGATTTTTGCAAAATTCTTGCTGCTTTTCGTATGTGGATCTTGTCCATCATTTGTCCCTTTTAGAGAGCAGTCAGCCTCACGTGAGGAGTACTTGTCATTCAACAAGGAATTAGGAGATGCCTGGTGTTTGAAGGGTCACTTGGCCTGTGGCTCCTTGAGGCCAACGCCTAGCCCAGTGCTCCTGCAAACCCTGTCCTTCAAGTGGCTGCGACAGTTGCCCGTTTCCAAGAGGCCTTTCCCCTTATGAAAGGATCCAGCATCCTCACTCAGATTAAATACGATTTCTATTGGTTGTGTTTCCTAAATAAATTGCTGGTAAATTACATCATCAAATGCAATTGGCTTTAATGTCATCTTAAAACTTTAAAGATTTTGTAATGTCATTGGCTTTTCATCTTTTCTGAGCCTTTCTAGTTACATAATGATATGCAATTGCTAGAGGTTTATGCCTTGAAAAAAATACAAAAATGCCACACTGGTTCATGCCTTTTGGCCTTTGCTCAGGTCTTGCCCTCTGCCTGGAATGCTATTAAGAGCTGGCATTTGCTGAGTACACACTACGTGCCAAGCATTATAACAAATGTGTCCCAACATCCTTATGAAATAGACGTGGTTATTGGTCTGATTTTGTAGTTTGGGGAAATTGAGGCACAAAGTAATAAATGACTGGCCCAAGTTCATATAAGTGGTAAGCAGTTAGAATTAAAACTCAAAGTCCATCTGCCTGGCACCAAAACTGAGCTCTTGACCATTCTGACAAACTGCTGCCTGACAGAATGTTTTTCAAGCCCACCTCCTTATGTAAACATTGAATGTCTATTCAGCCTTCAGGATGCCGATCCAATATCTGCTCTTTTATGAAGCCCTTCTTGACTCCCATAACAGAGCTAACCCCTCCCTCTGGGCCACTTTGGCACCGTGTACACACTGTCTTGTTTTGCTTTGTCATCAGAATTATTTGTTATCATGTCACATGGGTCTATCAATTCCTTGAGGATAGGAAGCATGTCCCATGCCTCTTTGTATCCTTCAGATGTCTGGCACATAATAAGATGTTCAGTACATGCTGATTGACCACCTATCTGAAAAAAAACTTAGGCCAGGCATGGTGGCTTCACCTGTAATCCCAGCACTTTGAGGGACCAAGGCCAGAGGATCACTTGAGCCCAGGAATTTGAGACCAGCCTGGACAACATGGCAAGACCCCATCTCTACAGAAAATAAAAAAATTAGTTGGGTGTGGTGGCATGTGCCTGTAGTCCCAGCTACTTGGGAGGCTGAGGTGGGAGGATTGCTTGAGCCCAGGAGGTTGAGGCTGCAACAAGCTGTGACTGCACCACTGAACTCCAACTTGGGTGACACAGTGAGTCCCCATCAAAAGACAGAAAGAAAGACAGAGACACAGAAAGAAAGAAAGAAAAAGAAAGAAAGAAAGAAAGAAAGAAAAGAAAAGAAAGAAAGAGGAAGGGAGGAAGAACAGAGAGAAAAAGAGAGAGAGAGAAAAGATAGCTTCATGGCCTTTTGGCTAAGATCAAGTGAGAGAGAGAGGGAGAGAGAAAGAGAAAGACAGAAAGAAAGAAGGAAAGAAAAAGAAAGAAAAGGAAGAAAGAAAAGTAAACAGAGGAAGGAAGGAAAGAAGGAGGGAAGGAAGGAAGGGAGGGGAGAGAAAAAGAGACAGAGAAAAAGATGGCTTCGTGGCCTTTTGGCTAAGATCAAGAGAGAGAGAGACAGAGAAAGAAAAGAAAAGAAAGAAGAAAGAAAGAGAAAGAAAGAAGAAAGAAAGAAAGAGAAAGAAACAAAGAAAGAAAGAGAGGAAGGAAGGAAAGAAGGAGGGAAGGAAGGAAGGGGAAGGGAAGGAAGGAAAGGGAAGGGAAGGGAGAGAAAGAGAAAAAGAGACAGAAAAAGATGGCTTCATGGCCTTTTGGCTAAGATCAAGTGAGAGAGAGAGACAGAGAAAGAAAAGAAAGAGAAAGAAAGAAAAAAGAAAGAAAGAAAGAAAAAGAAAGAAAGAGAAAGAGGAAGCAGGGAAAGGCGGAAGGAAGGAAGGAAGGGAAGGGAGGGGAGGGGAGGGGAGGAGAAGAAAGAAAAGAAACTTAGACTGTTATTTGGCGGAACATGGGGCTCCTGTATTTCCTCACCCCTTTGAGACTGTGCAACATTGACACGTGCAAAAAAAGCCTTTGAACAATGATCCTCAGGGCTTTAACTCACCTCTAAGAGTAGGCTTTTCCTAGGCTGCTTCTCCTTAGAGCTACCATTTAGAAAGCGAGGCTGACTCATCAGTTCGGTGTCCATGCCACACCCATTGTCTGCCTTACAGCCTCTTGTTTCACCATCACCCATTATTCTGTTTCCTTCTCAGTGCTCTCCAAAAGCAGCTTACATCAAAAAATCTGATCATGCCACAAAAACAACAGACTGTAATTGCTGTTTTCCACTGAAGCTTAATGATTCTCTCCTTACAACGAACCCATAATTACTTTTCAGAGTTCAGTGAAATTCGTTCAATAATAATGAAGGATGCATTCTTTCCCTAGCATATCGAATTTAAATGGTTTTTTTCTAAATGGTAGCTATGACATGGTGACAAGATAGTACATAAGCTCAGATTTCTGTTGTTGTTAAGTACAAATATTTTGATAAGTGCAGCTAATATGAGATATATCCTCGTAGCTGGATATGATACACATTGAAATATGACATTGGTACCATCTGTTCTTCATCATAAATATAAATGAAGTGATAATGAGCAAAATGTGTTAAGGACCATCAGGATGATTGCACTCCGATGGTTTAATTTGGATCTTCATTAATCTAAAAATAAAACAATCTATACATGACAAATGAACACGTTTTTACTGACGCTGGGCAAGTAACTTTTAGGCTATAAACTATGTTCGTGCCACTTAAAATGAGAAGTGAATAATACAAAGAAGATTTGTTTTTTAAGCTCCCATTGAGTTCTCTGTTCAAATCACTTACACACTCTTCCCGTGGGTCTGTTTCAAATCCCAGTATGGAAACCGAGCCTGATGTTGTAGGTGGTGAAATAGAGGCAAAAAAGACTTCAGTTCAGGCACTTTCTCACTGTGTGACCTTGGCGAAGTTACTTCACCCCTCTGAGGCTCCATCTCCTTATCTCTCAAGGTTGCAAGGAGAACTTTCAGCCAGCCCCAGGCTCATACCTGCACAATGCTTGGCGTTGCATAGTGCTCAATAAATAGACCACGAGCTAACATTTAGTGGGCACTTGCTGAGATGGATTACTTAATATGTAAATAAATATATAATATTTAAATATATATTATATATAATATTAAATATATATTATAGATATCCATATCTGTGGATATAGATATCTATATATAGATGAATTATTTAATATGTAAATAAATATATAATATATAAATATATAATATATTATAGATGGATTATTTAATATGTAAATAAATATATAATATATTATATTTTTAAATATATTTAACATTTATTTAATATGTAAATAAATATATAATATATTATATTATATATAAATATATAATATAATATATTATATATTTATTTACATATTATATTATATATTATTATATATAATATATAAATTATATAAATTATAATATATATAATTTATATATTATATATAATTATATATATAATATATTATATAAATTATATATTATATATGTATATTATTATATATAATATATATTATATTATATTATATATTACATATTATATATAATATATAATATAATATAATATATTATATATAATATATATTATATATTATATTATATATTATATATAATATATTATATTATATCATATATTATATAATATATAATATATATTATATAATATATTATATTATATATTATATAATATAGTATATTATATTATATATCATATAATATATTATATAATATAGTATATTATATAATATATTATATAATATAGTATATTATATTATATTATATTATATATAATATATATTATAGTATATTATATTATATATAATATATATTATATTATATTATATATAATATATATTATATTATATTATATATAATATATATTATATTATATTATATATAATATATATTATATTATATTATATATAATATAATATTATATTATATTATATTATATATAATATATATTATATTATATTATATTATATATAATATATATTATATTATATTATATTATATATAATATATATTATATTATATTATATATAATATATATTATATTATATTATATTATATATAATATATATTATATTATATTATATTATATATAATATATATTATATTATATTATATATAATATATATTATATTATATTATATATAATATATATTATATTATATTATATTATATTATATATATATTATATTATATTATATATAATATATATTATATTATATATTATATTATATATAATATATATTATATTATATATTATATATAATATATATTATATTATATATAATGTATATTATAATATATATTATATATAATATATATTATATTATATATATTATATATATACTATTATAGATATCTATATCTATATATTATTTAGATAATATACAGATTATACATTTATAGATTAGATAGTAGATATAGATAGATTATATATAAAAAATAATCTAATACATAAATAAATTAAATATATTATTTAATATATAAATAATTTATAAATATATAATATATAAATAAATATATTAATATATGTTAATCTGACTAATATATTAATATGGATATAATTATGTATACTTATATGGATCGTATAATGTATTCATTACCATTTCTCTCCATTTTACACATGAAGAAACTGAAGCATACAGAGATAAGCAAACCGCCAGGCTTCAAGTGCCAGAACTGGGATCCAACCCAAGCAATCTCATTCCTCAACTTTATAGTGATTACAATTATTGATGTTGTTATGTATTCTCAATTACTAAGGGGAAAGAAGAACACATTATTTCCTAGTCAAAGTCTCCACAGCCGAAACAAGTGTAAAGTTGTTGCAGTTAAGCAGGGCCCTGATTATAGTAAGATCTTTTCTGTATTACACAGATTTCACCCAGATCACCAGCGTTTGTCAGTAAATTCTCTTTTCCCAAGCCTACAAGCTCACCTCTAGGGCATGCTTTATTTCCCTCTAGCTGAACACTGCCTGCTAGGCCACTCTTAGAGGAAAGAGACAGAAATGTTCATGAGACCACTCAGGGTTTGCTGGACCAGGTGCCTCAAAGTCCAAGTAGCACTGACAGCAACTTTCCCCAGCATCACACTCATCCCCGCAGCCCTGGCCTCTCTGGCCACAGTCCAGGTACCCCTCCTCAGTCTTTCTGCTACTCTCTGCAGTATTTGAGCCCCAAGAGGGTCAAACAGGCCTCACACCTATTCGCGTAATCCTTCTCTGCCCCGGTAATCAGGGCTTCCACTTGTGGAGAGCCTACTGTGTGCCAGATGCCATTTCAGGCAATTAACACATATTATGTCATTTAATTCTCATGGCAACCCTGAAATCATCCTCTCCACTTTACAAAGGGGAAGCTGAGCCTCGGGGAGTTGAAATAACCTCCTCATTTTGCATCTCATGCCTGTCTCCTCCCTCTGACCTAAGAGCTTAAAGATAGCTACTGGGGGTGGGGGTGGGGTTCCATGACATCCCTTTTCTCTCCCCAAGTCACAGTCTGTTTGGATGCCTGTTTCTGGGCTCACAGCGCAGAGGCTGGTCAATGCTCCTGTCACCCTGTGTTAGAATCACAGATACCATTTCCTGGCTTTCCCACTGGAATTGAAGCTCCAGTGTACATGCAAAAGCTAACAGGGCATCCATGAATTAATAAACAAGTGAACAATGCACATAGAGGTCACATAGAGGTCACACATGTGGTGGTAAAGCACAAACTTGCAAGCAGACTGCCTGGTGCCTATCTGGCTCTCTATGCCAACTGTGTGTCTCTAGACTAGTAGCCTAATCCCTCTGGGCCTCATTTTTCATCATATACAAAGTGGAGACAATGGCAACTGCCCCATTAGGTTGTAAAGAGCATTAAACAAGTTAACATATATCAACTTTTAAAAAGTGTCTGGCATGTAACAAGACATCAATAAAGAGTAACGACTCTTACTATACCTTGTCATTATCCTCATCATCAGAGCTTTACCAGGCAAAGCCAACCTTGAAGTCCACGTAGTTGCCTTGCTTGGGGGAAAAAAAATTATCAAAATTATGATCCTGGAAGAAAAATTAAATAACTCAATTAAAGCATTGTGAAAATCGAACTTGAAAAAAATGTAGACCTGCCCTTGACGGTGCTCAGGAAAAGAAATAGAAGAGCCCATCACTGCTTCTTAGGTGGGCTGCCCAGCGTGGTTCTTGGGGTGACCAAGGAGTGACAAGCCACAGGGCTACAGAACAGGTACAAGCCTGAGTGGGGCCTGCTCCTCTGACCCTCTCCTTCTCACCTCAGAATCCTCCTTCTTGCCTGAGGCCAGAGAGTCCAGTGGGTGATGAGGAGAGAGCCTGGGCTGAACCACATGGGCCACATTGCTGTGCTCTGGGCAGGGGCCTCAGGGAGCCCCCAGACATCATTAGCCATTCCATAAAGACATCATTAGTCATAGCAGATAGGCCAAACCCACCACTACTGTTGGAAACCAACTCCACAGACATATTTTCAAGAGTCTTCAGCAATGTCATTCTCATACCTAAGAAACAGTGACTCCTCTCTGGGTCAAGCCAGTGGCCTGCTCCCGGGCACTCACTGTGGATCCCTCCTCTGGGCCCAGCCCCTGCCTCGGAGGCCCTTTCTTCTCCATTCCACCTTTAAAGGCCTTTTCCATTCCCTACAGCTCAGGTCCAGTCACTGGTGTTTCTCCCACTCTCTGGCTTCTCTGAAATGCCCAGCAAGCACCTGGCCAGCACAGTTCTGGAACTCTTCACACCTGTCACCTGCATCCCCTTGTAGAGCACGAGTTGTTCCGGCCTAATGCCTATCAGTTATTTTTCCAACACTGGGCTGCAAATGTGGCAGGCCCTTAAAAAAATATCTGTAGACTAAAAGATAAGATTCAGTGGGTGATGAAATAACCCAGTGATGCCCAAAGAAGGTCTGGGGCTAAAATCAAGTTCATGTGATGCTGAGCGTTCAGAAAATCGTTTTTCGTGTTTCTAGTGGAAATAGCTTATGGAATGCTTTTATCACTTACATTTTGTTGGGTTTATTTTTTTCACAGAGTATTTTACCTCTGTTCGCCATGTGTGAAGGAATAACTGTAACTCTGTGGTCTATGGGAGAGCTAGCTCCAAGCTAAAGTCCAAAATGATGAAGTCAAGCACAAGAAGATATTTTGAGCTCTAACGAGTTTTGCGGGGGAAAGCTCACGTAATTCACCAGTGTTCCACATGGCTGTTTTTTCCTACTCAGAGCCCTTCTTACTTAGATGAAAAATACAGATAATACACTGACACATGCCACAGCTGACTAGATTCAAAGATGTTATCCTGTTCCATAATGGGAAAAAAAAATCAAGTAAACATAGAGAGTGTAATAGATTACCCAGTTTTAACCATTGTTTTTTAAAGTTTCTTTTTCGGAGGTGGGCAGGATTCTACATAAGATTTTATATTCATTAAAAAGTGATCTGAAAATACTGTGATCAAATTTTTAAAAAAGAGAATATTGGTTTAATGATCTCTTTCAAGTTTAGTTATTTAGCCGCAACTTGACTTCCAAGTGCACTTAACTCATTATCACTCTTGTTAGGGTAACACTTCTTTATAAATGCTCAAAACACTCAGATCTTGAAAAGGGTGGCTTAATGAGGGTGGAGTGTGGTAATTGTAGTCAAATCCGTCTATTTAGTATAAGCGATTTACATTTTGATAATCAATGGAATTAAGTGATCTTGAAAGAATAACAATTTTGCTTAGTTGTCTCTATAATTCCAGATACGGACTTCATTCTTACCATTGCTCCCTTGTATAGAGTTTTAGATATTTTGATGTATAGCTATTAGACATTGTTAAAGATAAACAAATGAAACGCTTGTTGTTCCCACTTCACGTTGTAATTATTCCTCCTGCCTTATGAATAAGTGCCAAGAGAATATCAAAAGTCAGAGGAGATTCTACTGCTCACAAACACTACCAATTTCCTGTTAACACGAGTCAGAAAGTTGGATTGAGTGACTCTTCTGATGCAAAGCTGATTATTTATTTGAAAAAGGTAAAATTCTTGTTTTCTACAATTAACTATTTTATTGAAGACCAACAGGCATAGAAGAATCACACACCTATGGTGATTTTTTTCAAAGAAAACAATTAGTACCCATATCAAAAAAGCTAATTCAGATTAATTAAAGAACACCCACATCAGTTAAATATAATAACCTCCCCTTTCACTTAACTTGCTGTATACAATGTGTTGCTTAAAAGTACTGGGCTTCAAGATAATAAAGAATGACAGTTGAAGGGTCTGGAACTTAGAGAAAAACTTTAGGGTCTGTAACCATTTTAATTGCACATAATTATGGAGAAGGAAGTGGAACAATTTAATTTCTGGGCCTTCATGCTATTAGAAGGCTAACGGAACAGTATCAAAATTAGTTATTTAAGTAAAATTGCAAGAAGCTGTTTTTCATTTCAAAGTATAAATGGAAACTAAGTGGAATGATGACTAACTTTTGTTCCATCTTTTCATTTATATGACACAATGGTGATTCAAGATCTGGTGGAAATTATTTATGGAGATTTGGAACAAGTAAAGTAAAATACATTTTTAAATATTCGTTTTATTTTTTTATTTTAGAAAATATAAAAAATTATGATGAAGAAAATAAAAATCCATCCTTATGTGTGCAGAATGTCTCTAGAAGGAAACACAAGAAACTTGTAATGGTTGCATGAGGGGAAGGATCTGGTTGTATGGAGGGTAGGCATTGGAAGGAGTCTTAGCTTTGACTAAATACTTTTTATTATGTTAGACTTTTCTTAATTAAATTAAATTAAGTCTTTAGGAAATTACCCATAATCTCACCAATCAAAGATTAGACTGTTAACATTAAGGTATACTTCCAACACTTTCCTATGGACTAACATTCTATTTCTCTCTTATAAAATTGGGCTCACTATATATTTTATAGCCTATTACATGCTGAGCTTTCCCTGTGTTATTAAACATTCTTCTTAAGCTTGATTATTAACAGGCTAATAGTGTTCATTTGTGGATGAATCAATTATTTAATTAAATCCTCTCTTGTTGGGCATTTAGATTATCTTTCATTTTCCAATGATGTAAATAGCTCTGCAGTGAACATCCTTGTTCTTCACCCTTTCTGTGCTCTCCTGAGTGTAGTTGACCCTTGAACAATGCAGGAGTTAGGGGTGCTGACCCCTGCACAGTTGAAAATCTATGTATAACTTTCGACTCCCCCAAAACTTAACTACCAATAGCCTACTGTTGACCGGAAGATTTACCAACGTAAACAGTCAATAAATACATATTTTATATGTTACATATATAAATACATGCATACATATACTGTATTCTTACAATAAAGTAAGCTAGAGAAAAAGTAAATGTTATTAAGAAAATTATAAGGAAGAGAAAATATATTTTTACTATGTATTAAGTGGAAGTGGATCATTATCAAGGTCATCACCCTCATTTTCCTCATGTTGAGTTGGCTGAGAAGGAGGAAAGGGAGGGGTTGGTCTTACTGTCTCAGGAATGGCAGGGGCAAAAGAAAATCCACATATAAATAGACCCACACGGTTCAAACCCATGTTGTTCAAGGATCAACTGCATTTTCGTAAGAAACATTTTATAGAAGTTGAATTACCAAGTCCAACAGATAAACATTCTAGAGCTTTTGATACGTATTGCCAAAATGCCCTCTAGGAAGAGATTATCAGTTTCCACTCTTATAGCAATATATAGGAATGCCCTTTTCAGGGCACCCTTCCCACACCAGGGAGAGACATTACGGGAATGCATGTGTGCAAATTGGGTCTAATGAAATTTTCAAATAAAAATAGGGATTTCTGCAAATATTTTATTCCAAATTTTGGGTGTTGTAGGGATGCTGCCATAGTTAATTCTACAAAATACATTTCTCCCTTTAGGGCTTCCAGTGAAGTGGGATGGTTTCTAAACTTCCCTAACAGAAGGCCAGGACTTCTCAAATGCCAAGAATTGGTTCTGTGCCTTGAAAGCTGCCAATATTTTGTAAACCACAAAGTGTTGCAAAGCAGGAAGTCTTGTCAATTCATCACCCAAATCTCTTTGACACAGATTTGGGGGATGAGTTTATGATTTTATGAGAGAGTTTATGATTGAGGGTTGTACGCAACCTCCAGTGATTCAACTTCCCCAGGGTCATCCTGTTCAATATGAGGTCTCACCTCCCTGAACTGGTGTCACTAGCTCCAACCTCCCGTTTTGGGAGGTGCAACAAACCAGCATAGGACATTGGATGTAGTCCCCTTCAGACATTTACCAGAAATAATCCTAACCTGCTTTTAGCTTAGAACTAAAACATATGCCTTTATGACAACACAGGCACTTATACAGAATTTAGAAATTATAGACAAGCACAAAGAAAATAGATATCGCCTTTAATTCCACCACACAGAGATAATCTCTGTTAATATTTCAGTATGTTGTTGGTAATCAATATCCCATCTTTTGTGCATATGCAGATTCTTATTTTGTAAACATGAGATACTATTATGCTTTCTGTGTTGTAACCTCCTTTTTCACTTAAGATATCATGAACTATTTTCCAGGTTTTTAAATATGTGACAAAAATGTCTTTGATTCCTTTATAATATTCTGTCACATACTATAAAGTTCCTCTGTGATTTTGCAATAAATTAACTTGTTTTGTCACTATACAGACGTAGCTTTTTTAAAAAAAAAATCAACTCCTAATATTTATTTTTAAATTTGTTTGTGAAGGTAGAAACTCTCATACCCATCAGTATAACATACAGCAAATGCCCCAGGCATGTGCAATGGCTCATGAGCTAAACCCAGAGTCCTTTGAAAAGACTGGATAAGAGTAAGACTCCTGTAATCCCAGCACTTTGGGAGGCCGAGGCGGGCGGATCACAAGGTCAGGAGATCGAGACCATCCTGGCTAACACGGTGAAACTCCGTCTCTACTAAAAATACAAAAAAAAAAATTAGCCGGGCGTGGTGGTGGATGCCTGTAGTCCCAGCTACTTGGGAGGCTGAGGCAGGAGAATGGCGTGAATCCCAGGAGGCAGAGCTTGCAGTGAGCACGACTCCGTCTCAAAAAAAAAAAGAGTGAGACAAAAAAATTTCAATCAATTGCAGAAGAGAAAACTCTAAAATGCGTGCAAAAATTAAAACTAGAATAATTTTTCACTTAAATTACTTCACAAACCCTTTCAAATTCATGCTCCAGTTTAAAGAAATTAACTTTGGAAATGATAGATAATGCTTTAAGTGTTTGTTGAATGCAAGAAAAATATAGAATCTAATCAACAAGCCCACACTCACATAAAAGGCCTTGGCCTCATATCAAAATATTGGTAAATTAAGCACAAATCTGTGTTTTAAGTTAAAATAAGATCTTTTGGGTGTAGTTCTCATGTGTCCTATTTTAGAATTCCCTGCATTAACCAATTTTTTCAATTAACTGACTGATAACTATTTTTCACTGTATTGGATAAAAGGATTTACAATCAATGCATAACCTTGTGGAAAAATAATCTTTATGAACAGAATGGATGATGTCATTAATTTGTTGCTGAAACAATGGAAAGCCATGTTGGCTCAAATGCGTCATGAAAACAAATTGAAAGTTAATAGTTTAACTCATTCACGGGATATATAGTCATTTTCTACTGACCTTTCTATATATGGTATAAATGGTCATGTTCCTCCTTATTCAAAATCCTTTTCCTCAGAAAGCTCTGTTTTACAGGCATGTTGCATTATCTATAGTTAGGAGAGCTATTTCTCATTTTTGGAGACATATCTTCTGTGTCAGTACCCCAGGACATCATCCCTCTGTGCAGATAGTGGCTGAACTGAAAGATATTTAATGTAAGCAGGACTAAGGAAATGTCAGTCCCACAAGTGAGGATGGTATACTTTCTCATGTTATAATCAAACCATCACGAAAATAAAAGGTAAGAGTACTTCCCATCTGCCATTCTCTCTAAATGATATGGCAGCCCCCAGCTCATTAAAGATGCCATGTTTTCTTTGGGAGGCCGAGGCGGGCAGATCATGAGGTCAGGAGATTGAGACCATCCTGGCTAACACGGTGAAACCCGTCTCTACTAATACAAAAAATTTAGCCAGGCGTGGTGGCGGATGCCTGTAGTCCCAGCTACTCGGGAGGCTGAGGCAGGAGAATGGTGTAAACCCAGGAGGCGGAGCTTGCCGTGAGCCGAGATAGCGCCACTGCGCTCAGGCCTGGGCAACAGAGTGAGACTCCATCTCAAAAAACAAACAAACAAACAAACAAAAAAAACCATGTTTTGCCAGTAGAAGCTTACATGGAACTTGCTACATATAGATGGACCCAACAATGATTTGGAATATTACCAAGTGATTCTATGATTTTCATTATTACAGTTTTTCATACCATAACAACAGAGTGTGCATCCTTGGAAGTTGTTTAATAATATTGGTTATTGCTCCATCTTGAGCCTTAAACACAAATCACTGTTACCAATGGTTAATATTATTAGAATAAAAATTTTCCTATTATTATCAAGTTTGCTTTTTCTCTTTGGATTCTGTTTTTCTTGGTGGGTCATTTAATTATTTCCTATCTCCACCATCAAACATCTGTTCTGATTCCCGTTCCACCAACATCTCCTTTCGTTCTTCTTCTTTCAGCTTCAATTAGAAGTTTGCTAATGCTAGGATCTCTGCTCAGATCTTGGACCTTTGCAATTAATTTTAATCAGGCTTGTTAACACTTTTTTAATATGTAAGAAATAAGCAAATATGTAACTAAAAAGCCATTTATGTCTTTTATGAAGGTAACAAATATGCAATTAAAAACTCCTTCTCTCTGTGACTTTGCAATAAATTAACTTGTTTTGTCAGTATTGTGCCTGTATAATGTCATTTACTCTGGAGTTTTGACAGTCGGATTTTTTTTATCCTTGGCAAAATTAGCAAGTAATATTAAGATCTAAGAAATGACAATTAGTTTGTGAATTAGGTGGTATATATAATGTGTTAATTATTGAGGGACCAGGCTGCATGCAATTAAAATTTAGCATCCAGATAATGATAATGTAGTAGGCTTCTGAGTATCTAATGAAGTTGAAAATGTTCATTACCAATAAATTAATTCTCAGTTGCTTAACTAGTCTACACAGATGTCTGTGTCTATACAGAAGAATAGTTCATAATAATCACTATTGTTCACAAGTAGGATAATAACGTGAAATCTTGAAATTCTATCAGGACTATGATTTCATTGTTAGAGTTCCTTGCACACTGACAGGGAACCTTCCCAAAGACTCAGGAATATGATAGCTATAAAGATCTTTGCTTCTCTTAAAAAATTCTTTCAAGTCATCTGAAGATCAAATAATAAGATGAAAAGAATAAAGGACATTGAGAGGAAAGATGGGTTGGGATATCCTACATTTGCTCTAATGAACCCTTAATATTTTAATGGTGATTTGGAAAATGTTGTCTTAACTTTACCTAAATGTATTCTTCGTAATTTGGAAACTCAGTTCCATGTGAATTTCCTACTGTAATAAGTGCCCTTACTGTTCTAGGTGCTAGAGAATCAGTAACAAGTTGCAACTCAAGAAGACCCAGTCTTGTAGGGGGTCAAACACAAAACCAAATCATTATATTACAGCATGATAACTGCTATGGTATAGAAAAAAAGGGTGACTTACATCCTACAAAGTCCTTTCCACTGATGAACACAGGGTGGATTGTAGGAGGCAAGAGTGGTAATGGGGAGACCAGCCTGGGCATGCCATGGTCCCTGTGAACAACGATGCTGGTCTACATGGTGGTGGTAATGCTGGAGAGAGGAAAAGTGTAGGATTGTAAATATGTTTGGAGATAAAATTGTTGCCAGGATTTGGCTTGAGGAAATCGAAAGTGTATTGTTGCCTGATTTGGGGAAGTCTTGAGGAATAAGTGGTTTGCAGGGAAACTTCTCGAGTCCTATTTGGGGCTTGTTAAGATTACAACATCCAAAGGACATGTGTGTGTACATCTGTGAAGGCACTGGAATTCAGAGGTGAGGTTTCGTTGAGATAGAATTTGGGCAATCATCAGCATATAGATGGTTCTAAGGCCCTGGAATGGATGAGCATACTTAGGGAGAAAGTGTAGGGAGAAAAGAGAAATCCCAATAACTTCAACATTCAGGGGACAAAGTGAAAGAAGAGAAGTTGGCAGAGGAGACTAAGAAAGGGCAACCAAAGAAGGTCCCAAGACAACCAGGAAAGCATAGCATCATGGAAACCAAAAGAGGAGAGGTTTACAAAGGAAAGGTAATCCCATGCCTGTGCTAAGGTTATTCATTGAGACATTGTTTTAACAGTAACAGATCGGAACACCCTAAAGGCCCATAATGAGAGACCGAAAAAAATAACTTAAGGCAGTGGTCCAAACCTTTTTGGCACCAGGAACCGGTTTCATGGGAGACAATTTTTCCATGGACCGGGTTGGGAGGATGGTTTTGGGATAACTCAAGCACATTACATTTATTGTATGCTTTATTTATGTTATTATTACATACTCACCATGATGTAGAATCAGTGGGAGCCCTGGGCTTATTTTCCTGCAACTAGATGGTCCCATCTGGGGGTGATGGGAGACAGTGAAAGATCATCAGGCATTAGATTGTCATAAGGAATGTGCAACCTAGACCCCAATCCTTTGCATGTACCATTCACAACAGGGTTCATGCTCCTATGAGAATCTAATGCTGCCACTGATCTGACAGGAGGTAGAGCTCATGTGATAATATGAGCAATGGGAAGCAGCTATAAATACACATGAAGCTTCACTCAATCACCTGTTGGTCGCCTCCTGCTGTGTGGCCTGGCTCCTTACGGGCCACAAACAGGTACCTTCATATGGATGGTCCTTAAGTCAAAGGTCACCAAGCCCCGGTACCCATCTGTGGCCTGGGGGTTAGGAACCTCTGACTTAAGGCCCACCCATACAAAAGAATATGCTGAAGTTGTAGAAAAGGAAAGGGTGGAATAATTTTCAAAATAGTACTGTTACAAAATTCACTCTTACATGAAAAAAAAGGAAGTTCTTTAGTATGCTATTTGTGCAAAAAAAGACAAGTATATATAGAATTGCTGGTATAAGTATTGAATATTTCCAAAGATACAAACTAAGATGTTTGCCTGTAGGGAAGGCAACTGAATGGCTCAGGAACAGAGGTAGAAGGCATAAGAGTGCTTTTTATCTTAGTGGCGCAATCTTTAGGACTTTAAAATTTATATTTTATGATGTATACCTTGACTAATCAACATCAAGAAATAATATTGTATTCTGAGTATGATGGGGAGACTTTTGGAAGATCCCAATTGGGAGGAACTTTGTCCTTGAGCAGAACAATAGAAATAATATTTCTTGAGGTTTAGGATATTGTTTTTGATATGTAGATATTTTATGATATGTTTATGATATGTAGAAATAATATATCTTGATGTTTATAGTATTGTTTTTCATTGTCTTTCATTTCCAAGAGTTACAATATTTACATTGCTCTAAAATCACATTTACCATGGTCATTTGTCTAATTCTGTGTTTTAATTGGTTCCTATGCTCACTACTGGTCCTTTTTATATTTTCACCCCTCATTTCCTAATTTATGAAATCTTTGCTTTATTTACCTCTCATCTGTCTGCTGTATGTATTCAGGTAATTTTATCACAAAGCGTACATATATGCCTATTTTCTGGGTCCTCAAATACGTGAAAATTTCTTTCTGTTGCTTTCATACAAAAATAACACTTTGGTAGGCATCTTAGTTTAGGTTCTGCCCAAAATGGAGCCTGAGACAAGGACTTGAGTGCAGGCAGTTTATGTTGGAGCTGCTCCTGGGAAACAGCAGTGAGGGAACAGAGAGAGGGAAGATGGAAAAATCAATAATGAGTGTATAATTGAGCTGATTAACACTGTGGGCAACTGGAGCTCACTGCTCCTGGGGACCTCTGAGGACCCTGTAGAAAGTGCCTCAAAATTGTTCCACAAAAGGTGGGAGCCCAGGGCATTCATCTACCAACTCTTCCCTCCAATTGGTCAAGAATTGACCTAGGAACATTATTAGCTCCCTTTGACTTCTTGCTTCTACAGCTTTGGAGGCTTGAAGTGAGAAGCTGACAGCATATCTGGAAACTGCTACCATGGGCAGTTAAAATGACAAGTGGTCTAAGAGATGTGGTGTAGGACACAAAAAACATCTGCTACAGCTGACCATAACATTCTTGCACTGTACGCCTTTTTACTCTCAAACCACCTTCATGAATGTTGTTCCACATCTTATGGAATCTAACATTGCAGAAAAGTCTAGAGCCAGCCATATATCCCTTTCTATTCTTGGTAACCAGGATGCTTTTAAGATTCAAGACATAGATATTTCTCCAGGTCTTGGCAATTTTTCACTAATTTTACCTATACATGGTGCACCTTTCAATCCATGAATTCAGATCTTTCTTTGGTTCAGGAAAGTTTTCTTCTATCATATCTTTGAATATTTTTCTCTTCTTCAGTAAATCTACTTAGATACCTATATCTATGGAATCTCACCACTGCATCAATTACTATCTCTCTAACCAATTTCCCCACTTCAACCTTTTCCTCTGCATCTGGAAGATTTTTCTCAAACCTGTTTCCCACATCTTATAAAAAGTTTCAACAGTGTCTACTCTGCTACTAAATGATTATATTATTTTAATTTCTATATTGGCATTATCTGTTTCCATAAATTTTTTTCTTACCTACACCAACATCTCTTTTATTTAGGTCTAATAATATCATTATCATCTCTTATTTCATGTAAATACTTTTCTTTTCATATTTTTATTAGGATTCGGAATACATTATTTCCTCAAACATATGTTCTCCATTATTTGGCTTCCAAATAGATCATCATTTATGGCATGGAAGCTTTTCATGATTCCCTTGTGTTCGTTTCCTGTTTTGAGAGCAGATCTCCCCTGGAGTTCATCTCAAATAAGTAGGGATGGGAACAAAATATATTCCTTGGATACCTTCCTTGGTTCCCTGAGCACTGTTAGAATTGTCTTTGTATTTAAGGTAGAAAGCTGGATGATGTCAGTTGCTAGTACCATTTCAGCATTCATCAGCCTGTGGGGATGGCGAGGGGCTAAAGGGGCAGGCAGGGGGCTAAGGACTGGAGCCATCCCAGGGGAACTTTGTGCTTGAGCAGATGTTCTCTTTGTCTCTGAGTGGTCCCTTGTAACTGTTCATGGGAGCCAGCCTTCTGTATCAGTTTTCTCTAGAGAAGTGCACTTCCTGGAACATCTGCCCACTGCAGAAATGCAGTGTCTCTGGAGAAATGCACTTCCTGGAACATCTGGCCACTAAGTCAGGAGCAGATCCCTTCCCATTTACAGGAAGGTGACTTCCCTCATCCTAATCCCATGTTTACTACCTCTGAGGCAAGGCCAGTTACATGGGTGTATACCCTGTTCCATTACTGAGAAGGGCCCTGACTTGGTCCTGCTGCTACCATCTTGATTTATGAATTAGGGCCCTGCATTTTCATTTTTCACTGGATCCCACAAATTATGCAACTGGTCCTGGTCAGATGTTATTCCCTGAGGTTTGAGGCACAACAGTGACCAAACAGTGCCACACCTAGCCTCAGGCCCTCCAATCCTGGTCATGTCCTATGAACTCCATTAAATGGACAGTAGAGAAGAAAAAGGATCAGTAAAACAAATGCTGTCAAGAAGGGCGAGAAGCTGGGTGCTTTGGCTGTATAAAACCACAAAGAGACAGCCTGGCAGAAGCACAGCCACTGACAGCAGAAACAGAATGCCACTTGGTATCTGAACTCCCCAGACCAAACACTGGTCTGTTCTTACACTCACCTAACCAAACAGTCTCCAAAACTCTACCACTGAACTGTCAACAAGCTGTCTGGGGGAGGCTCGTTACAGTCTTGACCTAGATTTGAGTCCTATCCCTGTAAAGTGCTCTATTCCATTTTCTATTACCTTCCTTGGGTATCATCCTACCCCAAGCTCTACAAACTAAAGCTGAAGGAGAGAGGTGGCAAACTTCGCCTATCAGATCTGTGAAGCAATGGCCTGTGTTCTCATCAGCCATCCCTGAGACAGCTCACGTCTGCTCTGAAAAATCAGAATCCACCTTTTCAATAACAGCATGGTGAACAGAGGTCATGTTAGCCTGCTGACCTAATAAGCTGATTTATATTTATTTGCTAACACGAATCATTTGGTCTGATAAAAATAACTTCTAACAAACTAGCTGCTGTGATGGAAAGATGGCCTCCCTCTTTGAAAATAAATGTCAAGTCTTTATGTATCATTTATTTTTGGTAAATGCCGGGTCTCTGGCTTGGCATTTAAATAGCAGAGGGAGACTTTAATCAGACCACTGAAGGGCTCCAGGACTGGCTGGAGAGAACAATTGACTTTCTGTTGACTAAGAAGAAGTTCAAAGTGTAATGCTGACTACCGTATATTCCCTGTGGAGGTGCCTGGGGAAAGAGGAGGGAGGAATGATTATCCACCCTTTTGTATTTGTTTGTGCATTTGAGCCAAAAGAAATGACCTTCTTACATACCTCCTTTTGTAGAAAAAGGAGCACTTCGAGGTCATCTAACTCACTCCCTTTGTGTACTCAGAGCCCCCATCTCCAAACGTCACCAGCAAGCACCAAGGCCAAATACACCAGCATAAACCAAAGTGCCGGACATGGGAATCAGAGACACAGAAGGTAATGTCTGCCCAGATTGATTCAGAGGGAGTTTCTAATTCATTTGTAAGGCTTCTTCACACTATGCCATTAAAAAACAACAATACAAAAAACTCAGCACCCTCTAATTGTTTTTAACCATGCTAACTAATCAATGCTTTTCTTGTGTTTTTTGTTTTATTTTGTTTTAAGCATTCTCTGTTCCAATAGACAGAGGTTGTGCTCATGTTGCCAGGTTCAAAATTCAGCACATGATTAAATTGTTTGCACACTGGTATCCAGCGGCCAATACCACTGACTGTGGAATATGCTGTGTGCTGCCTCTCTACCTGGACCATGGAAGCTGGCAGCCTCCCAATGCTGTTTAAAAACAATGGGAAGAACATGTCCCTTAACTAAGACAGAAAGCCACCACTGCCATTAAAAAAGAACAAAGCAAAACCTTCTAAGTGCCATCTCTCCCCATTCCTGGCTCCAGGACGGAGCTCAGTGAGGGACAGGCCAAATGCCTCCATTACCCATATCCTCCCATGCAGTGGATCTCCCAGACCAGGACTCACCCCTACAACTTCCTTCCAGAGAGTAGGGGTGGCTTCCTAGGCAAGCAGGTGTCACTTGCTGACCTGCAAACTCCAAATTACAACCTGCCAGATGCACATTATACAAATCCCACACCAGGTGCTCTTGGAAGCTCTGGGAGCACCTGCCATCTTCAGGGGAGCATGGAGGTGTTTGCTTCAACCTGCGGCACGACCAAGAGGCCCCACTCTGACCTGGATCAAATTGCAGTCATTCAATGATGCTAACACCAAATGGAAACTAGACAAGGGCCATTTGGGGGGAAGGGAGGATGGATTTTTATTTTCAATTTGACGTTTTTAGAAACTCAAAAGGCATAGGGAAGCAGGGAGTTTGGCAAGGAGAAAGGTGCTGTTTTCTCCCTTCTATTAGCATCTTTCTCCACTGGAGAAAGGATATGAACATCAATGTGGCCCCGTGGAAGTAACCACACATTGAGACTCAAATTCTCAGTAATTCTGGCCACATCCTACAGGCTATTATATTCTCTGTGGGGTTCCAGATAGACACAGGATGTAAAGTACACACGTTAACCAAGAAAGAATAAATCCATCAAAGGAAAGAGAGCTGTAAGGGCTACAATGTGCCACACACTGGACTTAACATGATTTCACTTGGTCCTTCTTAATTTACAGAGGACACCAAACCCTAGAACACATAATTCATTCTCCCAGATACCTGGCAAGCAGCTATGTCAAGACTAGAACCCAAACCGCACCACTCCAGGGCTCACACTCCCTTTGCTTTACCAATATCTGCCCTGAGAATGGTGAGGCCCCATCTGGTGACTTGACGCCAGGCACTTCATGGCCCTGTGACCTGAACAGTCACATAGGACTCCACACTTAGAAGGGCCCTGGAATTGTCTAATGCTGCTGTCACTGTCTTGAAATTCCTAATAATTTTTTATTAAGGGCCCCTGCATTTTCATTTTGCACTGGACCAGCAAAACTGGTTTTCCTTGCAGGTGTGATCTAGACCCACCTCCCACACTTTCCCGATGCACCATACCTCCGGCACATTAGCTGCCTCTCTGAGACCCACATCTGTGTCTTCCCTTACATCATTATTGATACCCTACTGGGAAAAAAGTAGAGAGCAAGTGACTATCACCTACTATTCACCTGTGGGTGTCATGCTGTTTGCATTGGATCATCAAGAAAACCTATTTTACAGAAAGGAAACTGAGACTCTGAGAAGTTAACTTGCCCACAGCTGATGAGGGCTGAACTGACATTTGGACCCAGGTTTCTGGGGGTTGTTAGTTTGTTTGTTGAGACAGAGTCTCGCTTTGTCCCCAAGGCTGGAGTGCAGTGGCATGACTTTGCTCACTGTAACCTCGCCCTTCCGAGTTCAAGAGATTCTCCTACCTCAGCCTCCCGAGTAAATGGGACTACAGGTGCAAACCAACACACTTGGCTAATTTTTGTATTTTTTTAGTAGAGATGGGATTTCACCATATTGGCCAGGGTGGTATCAAACTCCTGACCTCAAGTGATCTCCCTGCCTTGGCTTCCCGAAGTGCTGAGAATACAGGCATGAGCCACCACGTCCGGACTTGGACAGATTTCTCCCTCTTTTTCCATTATATTACACTTCCTCTTTCATCCCTTCTGTCAATCCAACTTCTATGCCAGAGACTGGCAAACATTTTGTAAAGGGCCAGATAGTAAATATTTTTAAGCTTTGTGGGCTTTACAGTCTCTGTTGGCAACAACTCAACTTTGCCACCACAGCATGAAAGCAGCAGTAGACAATACATGAAAAAGTGGTTAGGCTGCATTCCAATGAAGCTTCATTTACAAAATAGATGGTGGACCAGATCTGGCCATGGGCTATAGTTTGCCAAACCCTGTTCTATACCAACTGCTGCTTGAAAGCCCTTCATGATGACTCCAGCTCAACACAGTCATTTCTTTATCCAAATTCCATACTTTATGAGTCATAAATCAGGCAGGAAACAGAATCACACTCAAGTGGTTCAACTAAAGAAACGTTAATGAAGAAACTACTATACAGAGGTATAGGCAGGTTAACGGAAGCAGCAAGGATGTTGAAACACCCAGAGACCAGCAAAAGTGGGACACTGTTACCACTCCTCAGCTACAGTGGCAAGAAGAGGAAGTCGTGTTAGCAAAGCCCAGTGTGAGCTGGTACCCAGAGAAGGGGCCTCTCAGAGGAGCTGTAGTCATATGCAGAGCTGCCACTTTGAGAGACATGGTACCAAAGCAGAAGGGGTAGAGGAGAAGCACTCCAACCCCTCTGTCTTCCCACCCTCTGATTACCAGTCAGAATATCCCATTGGCCAAACCCTAATGGAAGCCAGCCAAGAGGGGTAACTTGGTGATGCCAAATGGAAAGGTCATCCCCTCAGGGCATAGAGCAAGCAGTGAGGGCTGGAGAATGAATCTGAGTAGAGGCAAATGGAGAATGAACCATACTGGAACTTATCTTTTGTTCCTCACATTCCAGTGCTCAGCTGAACACTGCATTAGATACCATGTGTAGTTTTCATGTGTAGCTCCTGACTCTCCAACTGGCATGTAAGATCTAGCCACAGTTGTTAACAGAGTCCTGGGAAGACAGTAGTTATTTTTAATGCAAGCACCTACTGCTCATGGACCTGAGACACATGAATGCCTAGAACCCTTCTCAGCATAACCATGGGGTCAATCCATACTCCTCCAATTTATCCAATTTAATTTGAGCACCTTCAGAGAAACCCCAACCTTCCTGTCCTGGTGCTGATCCTATTAGATCCTAGTAGAGGATTTCTTTGAGAAAGAATCACCCAGAGCAGGCTTGCTGTGACTCACGTGGCCTTGGAAGTAAACAAGTTCTGACATAACTTTGCCCTCCATTTCCATGTTCATGATACCTCAGAAAATTCCTAGTGAGCTTGGGTCATCATGAAACATCTATAAGTCCTTTCTCTACTTTTCAAGAAAAATGTGGCTCTCAAGAAACATCCTGAGATGATTATTCTCTACAACTATCCACTGTTAGAAATAATGAATAAGGCCAGGCACAGTAGCTCACACCTGTAATCCCAGCACCTCAGGAGGCTGAGGTGGGTGGATTGCATGAGCTCAGGAGTTCGACACCAGCCTGGGCAAGACGATGAAACCCCATCTCTACTAAAATACAAAAAAATTAGCCGGGTGCGGTGGTGTGTGCCTATAATCCCAGCTACTAAGGAGGCTGAGACAGGAGAATTGCTTGAACCCAAGAGGCAGAGGTTGCAGTGAGCCGAGATTGCACCATTGCACTCCAGCCTGGGTGACAGAGTGAGATTCCGTCTCAAAAAAAGAAATAATGAATAAAAGGAACATTGAATGTATCCAGTAAATTTAATAATGTTATTGCTATAAATAATGTTTTGATTAGAGAATGCAGTTAGTGGAAACAGAAAATGCAATCAAGATAGCTAATGGCCCCACAATCGCCTCGTCCTTTTAATAATAAAACTGCTGTCAATGCACACACATACACAGAGTCACACAGCTAGAGACTACATTTTCCAGCTTCCCTTGCAGCAAGGCAAGGTGCTGTGACGAAGGTCGGGCCAATGGCCTGTGAGCAGTAGTGACTTCAGAAACCCCTGGGTCATGCCCCTTACAAAGGAGACTACTCAGCCTCCCATCTTCTTTCCCCCTTCCTAGGGGCTGGCGTGCAAACATGGTTCTTTTTGAACCACCCACCCTCAAACATGTCATGGAGAGCAACACTCCTGGAAATGGTAGACCCACAACCAAAAGAACCCTGGAGCTCTGGGTGACATCATGGAGCAGAGCAGCCTGTATGCTCTGTACTTCTCACCTCTGAACTGTTACATGAAAGACAGAATGAACTATCTGGTTTGAGCTACTGAATTTTAGGGTGCCTTTGTTACAGAAGCTTAGCCTGTATCCTAATACATGGATTAACCTCTTAAGAGGTAGCTCTAACTCTAGGTAGCTCCAACTCTAGGTAGCTCCTAAAGTTGTCCCTGCAGAATCAACATATACAAAAAGTCAGTCTTTCTTATAAGCAGATTTTACATCCTGAGAATACTGTGTATTTTTTATCCACGTTTGGTTGAAAAAGAAATCCATGTATAAGTGGACCCATGCAGTTCAAACTCATGTTGTTCAAGGGTCTACTGTATTTCTTTCTTTTTTTTCTTATTTAGCAAGAAGTCTAGTAGACATCTGCTGTTGAACCCGGTGTTGGTTCAACAAGTTCCAGAATTTGAGGACTGAAGCCTCTGTGATTCTCCTGAACTTTGCATCATGACCCCAAAATGGCTACTGTACCTTCAGTTATCATGCATGATATGATGTGGATCTGTGTCACCACCCAAATTTCATGTGAAATTGTAATCCCCAAAGTTGAAGGTGGGCCCTGGTGGGAGGTGATCGGATCATGTGTGTAGATTTTCCCCTTGGTGCTGTTCTCATGATAGTGAGTGGGTTCTTATGAGATCTGGCTTTTTAAAACTGTGTCGCACCTCCTTCCTCTCTCTCTTCCTCCTGCTCCGGCTATGTGAATTGCTGCCCCTGACTTTGTCTTCCACCATGATTGTGAGTTTCCTGAGGCCTCCTTAGAAGCCAAGCTGATGCCGGCATCAGGTTTCCTATCATGCCTGCAGAATCGTGAACCAATTAAACCTCTTTTTCTTTATAAATTACCCAGTCTAAGGCATTTCTTTATGTCAGTGTGAGAACTGACTAATACAATGCCTCTATTTCTGAAGGGAAGAAGGAGAGGGAAAGGAAGGTGGAAATAAAAGACTTCCCAGAAATCCTCAGTGCAGTCCACTTCAATTTGATTGGCCAGACCATGTGCTATGGTTTGAATATGTCCCCCAAAAGTTCATGTATTGGGAACTTAATCCCTAATGCAACAATGTTGGGAGGTAGGGCTTAATAAGAGGGGTCTGCCCTCATCAGTGGACTAATGTCTTTAGTAAGGGAGCAGGCAAGTTAAAGTGAGAGGGAGTTGTTATAAAAGCAAACTCTGCCACCTTGTATGTGCTCACTCTCTCCTCCTCCTTCCTCTCTCTCTCTCTCTCTCTCTCTCTCTCTCTCATGCTTGCTTCTACCTTCCACCATTCCACCATGGGATGACCCTTGCCTGATGCTGGTGCCATGCTCTTGGACTTTACAGACTATGAAACCATTAGCAAATAAACTTCTGGTCTTTATAAATTA
The DNA here is from genome assembly GCF_028858775.2 of Pan troglodytes. NCBI lineage: Eukaryota > Metazoa > Chordata > Mammalia > Primates > Hominidae > Pan > Pan troglodytes. The sequence goes on from NC_072406.2 coordinate 130,635,207, forward strand.
CCCAGTCTGTGGTATTCTATTGTAATAGCAACAGAAAACAGAGTAAGACACCATGTCAAATGGCTATTCCTAGCTGAGAGCTAGGGAAGTGAATTTTTCATTCCTCTGCCTTTCTAGTAGAAGAGAGCAAGGAGAAAGGGGCTGAAATGGGTTTTGAGTGAGCCATAATTATTAATATGATTTTTGTAGTAGTTCTGAAAACTTCCGAGGATGTCCCATGGGAATTTCTGACTTTTCTCAACCATGCTGCCCCTTCCATTGAAGGCTTTGGATCTTAGGCATCGTCCTAAGTATTCCAAATGGAAAGTGGTAATCAGAGGGTTCCCCTGAGCCTGCCCCTCCCTAACTTGTTTTCTAAAAACAGCTTTCCTTTGGGCTCTGATGTAAGTCATACTTGTTGATGAAAGAGGCTATGTCATTAATTAAGGAAGCCAATGGAGAAATGGCTGGTGTTTGGTGTCCATGAGGGTGTAGGATGTTGCCATATTAGCAAGATTCATTCTCAGGCCCAAGGGAGCTTTGTGGGATATGGGGGTTTCCACAGGACTGGATAGATGGAAGCTTAATATGAGCTGGGCACTGTGCTGAACACTTTACAGGTATTATTGTAGTCGATGTTTCCTAAAACCCTGCAAAGTAGACAAAAGTACTGTTCAGATTTTTCAGATTAGAAAACTGAGGCTTAGAGAGGCTCATAGGAATGGAGAGATATTTGGGGAATTTTGCTATAAACTGGACAAGATATCTCTATTTTGCTTGGAATGACCTAGTAAAGATTCGGATGAGTTTTTAATGCTTTGTGGGTGCCAAGCTAATGTGTTTTCTGGACGTGATCCTGTGCTGAGCATGGCCACCAGGCAGTTCTTTCCACGGGCTACATGTATTATCTCATTTCAGGAGGAGACATGGCGGATGACCTGTGAAGCAGGCTGGGGTCAGTGTCAGGGCTGCCTGAAGTCTGACTTCTGAGTGTGTGGGACTATGGCCCCCTTTGGAGTGGAGCAAGGAGCCCCCTTTCCCAGCTAAATTTTTACAAGATTCTCTGTGTACACGGTCTTATTGCTTACTCAAAAGCATTGTCAGAGGCGTATTCAGTTTCAATACAATACAAATTTGTCTAGCAAAATATTTACTCAGCCTTTGACTCTGTGAGTGTAAACTTTGATAATGATGAAAAGATCTGGAGCTGAAAATCAGAGCCACAGAAGGAAAACACAGGGCCTTGAATGAGCTGCTGCATCAATAAAGCATCCTAGTCAACCAGGATGGCAGCTCTGTCCCTTCATGCGGTCAGGCCCTGCTGGCCACTGCAGCACCCTCTGAGGCACAGTCAGACCGATGCGCCTCAGGTCCTGTCAGGTTGGCAGTCGCCCTCCTGAGTGCCCAAGTCCTTTCTCCCACCCAAAAAATAGTCTGACCCTCTCTCACCGCCACGAAAAAAATGAATACAATGAGCCAAGTGTAAAGAAAGTCAGGAAGTTCCTACCCACCTGGATTCTGCACTACAGCCCTGGCATCCCCTCTGAGTGGGCCTACAAGTGATGGACAGCAAGAGATGATTGACCTTTCTGGAACTCTGACTGCAAAATCTCCAGGAAATTGGGATTACATCACTTCCCTGGGTCTTGAATGGCATTTTCTTCTCCTCCTTATTCCCAGTCTTCCTTGTGGTTTACTCCTAAATAAAAATTTCCCTCAAATTTCCAACTTTTATGTCCGGCCACCATCTCATAAACAAGTGGCTCCTACATTCATTCCAGTCCTACCAGATTGCTGCCAGAGAATGTTACAGTCGCAGATGTAACACATCATGGTCCTTTGTCGTGGGAGTGAACACGTATTTTTGTTTGGTTAGTGGGTTTTTAGAGACAGGGTCTTGCTCTGTTTTCCAGGCTGGGGTACAGTGATGTGATCATAGCTCACTAGACCCTCAAATTCCGGGGCTCAAGCAACCCTCCTGCCTCAGCTTCCCAAGAAGCTGGAACTACAGGCATATGCCAACATGCCCAGCTAAGTTTTTAAAATTTGTTAATATGTAATATGCACATGTAATTTTTATTTTGTAGAGCCAGGATCTCACTATGTTGCCCGGGCTGATCTCAAACTCCTGGCCTCAAGCTATTCTCGCACCTTGGCCTTCCAAAGTGCTGGCCACCACCCCGGCCAGACACCTATCTTAATAGCCTGCTAGGCATCCTGTCTTCTAGTAATGACTCACTGATTGCCCTCGAAGTTCCAACACTCCCTCGTGTCAGTGCGCATGGTCTAGGTGGGGTGACCCCTTTCTCTACTCTAGGAATCCGGCTGATGAGAGCGCTATTCGCCCTGGCTATGGAGACGGACTTAGGAACGGGCATATAATCCAAGCCAGGCCAAGAGTACTGACTCAATTCCAAGATGTCTGTGCCCCCATAGAAAAGAGGCATGTAGCCCATGCCTTATGGATTTCATTCTAAAGGCCAAGGGAGGAAGGGACAATCATAGAGCATTTAAACCAGAAAGTGACATGATTTGATCGAGGCTGTGAAGAGATCTATCTGGCTGCTATGTGAAGAAGCTAGGTGATGGTGGTTTGGGCCAGTGAAATGGAAAGAAGTGGATGGTTTCAAGATATATTTCATAGTTCAAACCAATAGTCTCTCTGCTCTCTCCAAGCCAGATTCATATGGGAAAATGTTCTACCAGTACCGTGGCACACTTTTTCCCTGATGAAAACTACAGGAGCTTCCTCATCCAGGAAGTAGCAGCAAGTGCAAGTGCATTGAACCAAATAGGACTTTGCAAGAAAGATCACAATTGAGGTACTGCCATCTGCCCCCATGTAGCGAAGAACGCTGTTTGCAGTCTTCATTCCCAAGCTCTTTCTTCTTGGGTTTCATTCAGAAGATGGGAAGGCCATGGCTGGGGAGAGTGCTTTTAAAGATCCCCCAAAATTTGATTATTGCACATACCTGGACAAGTAGGGGAAATAACCACAGGGTAGTACCTTGGGTTGTCTTGCTTCAGCCGGCTATTCTAAAACAATAAAATGTTAAGCAATTCTAATGAACCTTGGGAGAAAAATGAGTCTTAACTAGGTGTCATGAGTTGAATTGTGTCCCTTATCAAAAAATATATTGGAGTCCTAACCCCTGGTAGCTTTGGATGTGACCTTATTTGGAAATGGAGTCTTTGCAGATGTAATTAACATGTAAGTTAAGATGAGGTCATACTGGAGAAGAGGGGACCGTTCTTCCAATACGACTTGTATAGTGTCCTGACAATAAGAGACACGGGGATAACACCACCATGTAATCATGGAGGCGGAGACTGGAGTGATGCAACTGCAAGCCAAGAAGCACCAAGGATTTCCAGCAACCACAGAGGCCGAGGGATGCATGGCCCTGCCAACATCTTGATTTTTGACTTCCGGCCTCCAGAACGGTGACAGAGTAAATTTCTACTGTCTTGAGCCACCTGGCTTGTGCTTTGTTATGGCAGCCCTGGGAAATGAGTATACACTGGAGTTTTAAAAATTGAAACAACTGGCTATGTGAGGTGGCTCACGCCTGTAATCCCAGCACTTTGGGAGGCCAAGGTGAGCAGATCACCTGAGGTCAGGAGTTCGAGACCAGCCTGGCCAACATGGCGAAACCACATCTCTACTAAAAATACAAAAATTAGCTGGGTGTGGTGGCACACACCTGTAATCCCAGCTACTCAGGAGGCTGAGGTAGGAGAATTGCTTGAACCCAGGAGGCAGAGATTGCAGTGAGCCGAGATCGTGCCACTGTACTCCAGCCTGGGTGACAGAATGAGACTCTGTCTCAAAAAAAAAAAAAAAAAATTGAAACAACTTTTGAGTTTTTGCCACAACTCTAAATTTGGGTTTCAGGATGTATATTTAAGGTGTTTAAAAGCACATCTTTCAGTACTTTCCAGTCATTTCATATGTAACTTTTATTTCTTGCAAAAGTCTTCAGGGTTATCTGGGCAGTCATATTTTGAGCATTTTGGTGCTCTGCTGCATTAAAAAAACTAATATATGTTGTTAAAAAATCAGAAAGCACATTCATAAACACATATATAAACACACAAAAACCAACATATGTATAGTTTCATACTATAGTTGTAAAATGGTATCATACAGCTCTTTATTCAAATACTAGTTATTTGTGAGTGACTCCTTTTTTCATGCCTCTCTGGGTCTTTAGCCAAGTAGATACTCAAATATTAGTTGAACAAATGAAAATAGTATTAATGGTATATTAACAGAGGCAAATGATTTTTGTGGGGGGAAAAGGGCATCCATCCAAGGATACCTTAATTAAAGACTCAAATCATAAATCGGAGAGCCAGGAAGGAAAATGAGGTTCTGTGTTCAGTTATTCCTCTCCCATTCTCTAGGTCATTTGAGGAGAGTGGTCTCCATTCTAGCCTCAATGAGTATTAGGCTCTCTCGCTCACTCGCTCTCTCTCTCTCTCTCTCTCCCCACCTCTATTTTTTTTTAACCAAAAAGGAAGTGAATTTGCAGCTTTACATCTCACTTTATTTTTTTATTTTAGAACTAATTATTTCCTTTTTCTAGCTCCATTCTGTTCTTTTAAAATCTCCAGAGAAAAAATTCACAACTGCTACCAAGAACTAGCAGTGAAGCTTGCATAGCAGTGTCTTTAACACAATAAAACTGGAAAGGCGAGTCATACATTGAGCCATAAAATAAACTCAACCAATCTCATTTCCAACTGTGGGTAGAGACTTGGTTTCAGTGTTACAGAAGCCCACCTTCCATGTTCCCCTGGTTTTCAAACATGTTTGCAGCAACTTAAATATTCCTTCTTGCGTTGACGGGAGTTTCCACTCCATGCCCTAGGCAGCCTCCTGTTTGAAGAGTCCAACAGAGAAGGTGGGGATCAGGGCTAGGTCAACCCTCAAGTCTCCTTGCTCCTTTCCTCTTCCCCTTTCAGTGGCTGTGTGAAGCGCTCGCCACAGGCCGTGGTCTGAGTGGGGCAACAGGAACAGGAAGAAGCCATTCCCACCCCGTCTGGATGCCAGGGCCCTCGCAGAGACAAGTTCACATGTGTAAGCTCAGCCCTTCATCTCCTGCCTAGTTATTATTTTTAACGGGCACCATGTGCAATTCATTGATTTTTGTTTAACGTTTTTCTCTTCCTTCCTAGTCTTTTGCAAACTATTTTCACTGCAGCAGGCAATCAAGCACAGCTGGGGAGCATACCCCACTATGAGAATCTGGTTCCTCTGAAGCCTCCTCTTTTAGATAGGGGAAGAAGATGCCAGGGCAGGGAGGCAGGGGAAGTGGCTTTTGCGCTGGCCTCGGATGGAGGGGGTGACGTCACCCTAACTTATCAAAGGGAGCCAGGGCTATGATCCATTTATGGGAAACTGCTGTCTCTTCCAAATGAGTACATGCTAGCTCCTTTAATTTCATGATTAGTGTCATTTCATCATTGGGAAGACCAAGCTTTTTCCTGTTCAGTGGCATAAAGCTAATATAAAACCAAGCGTGTGGTTCCTGCAAATATTCACAAAATTTTTTTTTCAAATTGACATAGTTCAGGAGTTGGGCAATAAATTTCCTTCCTAATGAGACACCACAAAGAAAGCAAACATTTGATGTTATGCCCAAAGAGAGTCCGTTGTTGCAGATTTATGGGCAATCTGTGCAAATACTGTCCTTTCCTTTCGATGAGTTTTTAATTTTGGTTTGATAGTCTCCAGGTGTCTATATTTGCCCGTGATATTAGATGCATAAAACTGTAGTAATAGACATGTATTTTTCTTTTTCTCCTTCTGGAAATGTACCTGTCCCCTGGGCATTCACAGCAGTCTTACACAGACTTGATTCATATGTCAGCTGTGTTTACATATCCATACATATATGACACCAAATAAAGACAGTCCTCTATCCACGCACACCAGCAGATGGTGTGAAAAAAAAAATCTCCTTTCTACAAGTTTTCCCCAAAGAAAGATGGCCTTCCAAACAAGGAGTGCAGAGGCTCTCTGTGGAGTCTGAGACGTTCCCCATTGTAATGTTCAGAGGCATGAGGGCAGGGATGGCTGATGGTTGGTACATCTTGGGTCTTTCAGCAATGAGGCACCTGGCATTCATTTTCTACTAATGTTCAGATAAAACCTTCTTTGCATGGGATCCTTCTGGGAGCCTGGCTGCACCAGGCCTGTTATGTCCAGGCCTGAACTATGTTGAGAAGCTATAGAGACCCCTTCAATGTCCTGTGCCATCATCATGAGCCTTTCAGTGGATTTGTGTGTTGACATCTCTATGGAGCCACATTGCCATGTCCTAAATCAAATGGCGGACCAAAGAGGAAACATCAAAGGTCTTGCCAATGGTCAGCAAGATACACAGTGCCTAGGAGGAGAAAAGTGTCCATTCTTTAAGCTTCTGGCCCCTACTGAGATGCATATGGTGTGAAGGCAGCTGTGGTCTCTCTGCCCTGGTTAGCTGTTCTTTCCTGCCCTGCTGGTACACAGGGGGCCTCCTCTTCTCACATTGGGGGTACCCACAGAGTCATTCCTCTTCTGATCTACTGGGTATCTCCCAAAGAAACCAGAAGATGGGAAATGGGACAAACATGCAGTGCAGACAGAAACCATAGTCACCCAGCTCTCCTACCGGGCCATCTCTTCAAGCTCCCTGGGTGTTGTCAAACTGTATGAAGGTCTCTAGTAAAGATCAAGTGATGGAAAGTACACAACACATGTAAGCTAATAAATGCAAGGCATTCTTCAGTCTGCAGAGCTCTTATCACATAGTAGGGTTGGTGGTGTAGTGATGGTGATTATGGTGATGATGGTGGTGGGATGGTGGTTAGAGTGGTGGCTGCAGTGATAGTATTTTTATATGCTACTATTTCTTAACTTCAGTCCCATATCCCTCTGAAAAAGTACCCTATTGCTTAATAGAAATTTTGGCTAATCCTTCTCTCAGGTAAATATGAATGAAAGCAAGCTGAAAGGCACAGGTACTTGGCTCAGAAATTGGCAATGACTTCTCTCAAGGAGGAGTGTCAGGCAACACAATAGCTCTAAAAGAACAGAACTGGCCTCGTGTTTAGTATCATTGCCTCTCCTCCTGGACTAATTTTTTTTTAATTGACTCAAAATTTTAGGTAAGTGAGCTGCCTATATAGGGAAAAGTCAAGACACTCTTTTTGTTCACCGATCCCATTCTTCTTGGGAAAATCCTGGGCTCTGGGCCTGACAGTCCTGAGTACAATTCCCATCTACGCCCCCACTCAGTGGCTGGGTAACATCAGGCAAGTGGCCTAATTTCTCTAGGTCTCAGCACCCCTCTCTGTAAAATGAGGGGACTGATACCCCCTTTGGGGTTGAGGATGATACGAAGACTAGGCGCAGTGAATACACAGCACCTGGCATGGCAGCTGGTGCCTAGTACGTGCTCAAGGAATATAGACAATGTTATTATTACATAAAATATAAGCAGCCATAAAAAAGAATGAGTTCATGTCCTTTGCAGGGACATGGATGAAGCTGGAAGCCATCACTCTCAGAAAACTAACACAGGAACAGAAAAACAAACACTGCATGTTCTCACTCATAAGCAGGAGTTGAACAATGAGAACACATGGACACAGGGAGGGGAACAAAACACACCGGGGCCTGTTGCGGGGTTAGGGGGCAAGGGGAGGGATAGCATTAGGACAAATACCTAATGCATGCAGGGCTTAAAACCTAGACAATGGGTTGATAGGTGCAGCAAACCACCATGGCACATGCATACCTATGTAATAAACCTGCATGTTCCTGCACACATATCCCAGAACTTAAATTTTAAAAAAAGTTTAAGATTAAATATATATATATGTATATACAAGCCAGATCATGTTGATACCATCTTTAAAACCCTCCAGTGGATTCATATGGCTCTTAAAATAAAATCCAGACTCCATTCTCCAGGCACAAGGCCCACATGACCTGGCCTCTGTCTCCTACTTCAGCCCCATTTGGTATCTTGTGACATCTCCTCACCAAGTTGTGGTTCCTCTCGACTTCCTTCATGGCTTCAAGTACATGAAACTTTTCTGTGCTTCAAAGTCTTGGTACCTAGTCTTTCCTTACTGGAACTTGACTGCACTCAATTTTTTCATTTGTTTGTTTGTTTTGAAGGAGTCTTGGTCTGTTGCCCAGGCTGGAGTGTAATGGTGCAATAGTGCTCACTGCAACCTCCGCCTCTTGGGCTCAAGTGATTCTCGTGCCTCAGCCTCCCAAATAGCTGGGATTACAGGCATGCACTATCACTCCCAGCTAATTTTTTGTATTTTTAGTAGAGATGGAGTTTCACCATGTTTCCCGGGCTAGTCTCGAACTCCTGAGCTCAGGTGATCCACCCACCTCGGCCCCCCAAAGTGCTAGGATTACAGGCGTGAGCCACCATGCCTGGCCCACTCACTCTATTTAAACACACACACACACACACACTCCTTTTTATTATGGAAAAGTTCAAACATACAAAAAAGGGAGAAAGGAGTAGCATGCACCCTATGTACCCATAACCTGGATTCAATTTATGAGCAATAAACCGGGGCCATCTCTATCCTCTTCTTCCCCCTCCACCCCGACTTATTTTGAAGTAACTCTTAGCATAACAATGAATCTGTAAATGTTTCTGTATGTAATTCTAAAAGATACAGATCTTTTTAAAAATTATATCATCATGCCCTAATTCTAAAATTATAAAAAATATTAAATGATACCATCTTATACCTAAAATATTAATAATTTCTTAATTTTATTAAGTTTCCAATCAGTATTCCCATTTCCCCCAATTGTGTCATAAATCCTATCTTTTAATAGTCTATTTGCTTGAATCTAGATCAAAATAAGATTGCAATTGATTGATATTTCTTCTATGTTTCTTTTTAATCTACAGGTTCCCACTCTTTCCATTTTTATATTCTTTTAAGTTATTTGTTGAAGAAACCAAGTCATTGATCCTGTAGAGTTTTCCAGTCTGTACCTGATTACATCCCCTTTGTGTCATTTAACATGTCCTTCTGTCTTCTGTGTATTCTGTAAATTAATCATTAGATAGTTTAATCAAATGTAGGTGGGAGTGCATTCTATCAGGAGATATAGAATGTCTAGCTCTCTCTTTCTATTATGCTAATAGCAACTAATGAGCTTGCCTACATCCATTTTGTCATCAGAAGTTACAAAATGATAGTATTATAATTTTATTATTCTTTTCAATTTATAATAAAATAATGAATAAAGAGGAACTATAAAGAAAAGATTTATTTTTGTCAACTGCTTGGTTACTGTAAGTATAGAATACTATAGGATAAGAAAGGCAGAAAAAAAGTTTGGTTATCTTCTTTTATTTAATGTTGCAGCATTAAATCACCCAGCACTCTCCCAAGACGGTGCTAGGTGATTTAATGCTGCATCATTAACTAAAATAACATAATCAAATTACCTTAGCGTCCTCCATAGGTGATGAATGGTGGTTTCTTACCTTATGAGCTACTTGTAGGTTTAAACATATATGTTCCATTTTGAGCCAATGTAGTTACTATTCTTAAATTAAAACTTAAATTGCCTCATCTTTGATCAGACAAAAGGTTCCTGAATTCTTTTGGCACACCTTCAGTAAGCTTTGACATGTCCTTGCTATCTACCATAACAAAAAGCTTCAGGTTTTTATCTTTGTTTCCTGGCACAGACTTGGAATCAACTATTTCTCCAAAGAACCCTGTGGTATTGTTGATTTATTCTAAGCTTTCGATGTATTCTCCATTGTTCTTTAAATATATGTATAATATATGTGTATGTAGAAATATTTTCATTTCCTTTTTATGCATGCATAGTACTCCACTATTTGAATGTTTCACAGTTCATTTGACCAGTCCTACTGATGGATACTTCCTGAGTTTTTAATATTATAAATACAGCTGCAATTAATAACTTTATACATGCAACTTTCATATTTTTACCACCAAATAATGCCACTATAAACATTCGAGTCTTTGTTAGAACCTATGTTTTCATTTCTCTTAAGTAAATACCTAGAAGTGGAATTGCTGAATCATATGGTAAGTTATTCGGTTGGACATCGTGTTCTCTAAATATCAATTATGTCAGAAAGATTGATAGTGTCATTCATATTTTCTTTGCTTTTGCTGATTTTTTTTTACTATTGTTGTATCAATTGCTGTTAAAAGGGTATTAAAATCTTCAACTATGATTGTGGAATTGTCTATTTATCTCTCTAATTCTATCCTTTTTGCCTCATGCATTTTAAATGTCTGTTATTAGATATTTACAAGTTTGCTGTTGTTATGTCTTCCAATGAATTGACCCGCTTTTACTATGAAATGTCATTTATCACTGGTAATTCTCCTTTAGTGTGGAAATCTATTTCATCTTATATCAATCAATAGATTCACTTTAGCCTTATGTTTACTGTCTGCATGCTATATCTTTTCCATGTATTTACTCTCAAATTATCTGTGTCATATTTAAAGTGCATCTTTGTAGACATTATATAGTTGAATCTTGCTTTTTTATTCATTCTGACAAACTTTATCTTTTAATTGGAGTGTTTATTCCATTAATATGTAATGTGATTATTAACATGTTTAGGTTTGTGCTATCATTGTATTTTTTTTTTGTAAATGCTTTTTTAACTCCTCTGTTTCTTCTTTCTCTGTTAGGGAAGATTATTTGAAGATTTTATAGAATTCCATTTACATTTGTATTGGCTTTTTTAGGCATATTGTTTCATATTGTTTTATTGATGATTACTCTAGAGATTATAACATAGATTCTTAACTTCTTATAGGCTACTTACAGTTAATGTTATTCCACTTCACATTAAATTATAGAAAACTTGTGGTCCAGTTAAATTCCCCTGTCTTTTATGCTATAGCTAATATATAATATACACACATGTGTGTAAATATAAACATACACATGTATATATAATCTACATGTTATAGACAGTGTTATAATTTTTGCTTTCAACAATCATATGTATTATAAAGAAATTAAAGCCTAGGGGGAAGAAAAATAGGTTTTAATATTTACTGAGATATTTATCATTTCCAATGCTTTTTACAACTTTCTGAAGATCTGAGGTAGCATTTATTGTAGTTGAAGTTTGCTAGTGATGAAGTAAGTTAGTTTTCTTATACATTAAAATGTCATTATTTCACCTCTACTCCAGAAATACATTTTTATTGGATATAGAATTCTAGTTTGACTTTTTAAAAAATTCATTCATTTGAAGATGCTCCATTTTATTCTTGCCTCCATCATGTATGATGAGAAGCTTGCTGTAACTGAATCACCTTTACTCTATACATAGTGTGTCATTTTTCTCATTTTCTGCTTTCTAGTTTAGCTCTTTGGTTTTCAACAGTTTGACTATAATGTGTGCATAGACATGGCCTCATTTGTACTTATCCAGCTTTGGATTCATTAAGCAAGTTGAATCTGCAAATCTATGTCTTTCAGCAAGTTTAGGAAATTTTGGATCATTTTTTCAAATATATATTTTGCCCTATTCTCTTTTCTTCTTGAACTCCTAATACACGTATGTCATTCTGTTAGATACTATCTAACAAGTCTCTGAAGTTCTGTTCTTTTTTAAAAAATCGTTTTCTTTCTTTTTTTGGCCTGTATAATTTTTATTGATCTGTTTTCAAGTTTACTGACTCTTCTGTTTTTGCTATTAAATCTGTACAGTAAGTTTTTATTGGACATATTGTATTCTTTTCAGTTCTAGAATTTTTAATCATTGCTATTTCTTTGCTGAGATTTCCTATATTTTATTCATTGAGAGCATATATACTTTTATGTCATTGATATATTTATAATAGCAGCATTAACATTTTTGTCTACTCATTGCAACACATGGATCATCTTAGGTTGGTCTCGCTTGATTACCTTTTCTCTTGGGGATGAGTCCCATTTTCCTCCATTTTCCTGGTTCATTGTATGTCAGGTAATTTTGGATCATACTGTAGACCTTTTAAGTCTTTGTATCTTAGCCATTACTGTGATAGTGGAGAGTCTGGATTCCTTTACACTTGACCAACGAGTAATGTTTCTTTTGTTTCAGCAGTTAATTGACTTGGTTGGATACAAACTTTAACTTTGTTTCATGGTCCGCAGCTCCAATCTCAGCGCAGATTTTTTATTTTTTTTTATTTTTTTTTTTATTTTTTTTTGAGATGGAGTCTCGCTCTGTAGCCCAGGCTGGAATACAGTGGCGTGATCTCGGCCCACCGCAAGCTCCACCTTCCGGTTCACGCCATTCTCCTGCCTCAGCCTCCCGAGTAGCTGGGACTACAGGCGCCCGCCACCACGCCTGGCTAATTTTTTGTATTTTTAGTAGAGACGGTGTTTCACCGTGTTAGCCAGGATGGTCTCAATCTCCTGACCTCATGATCCACCTGCCTCAGCCTCCCAAAGTGCTGGGATTTACAGGCGTGAGCCACTGCGCCCGGCCTCAGCTCAGATTTTTTTTGTCTTCAGCTGGGAAGCTTTGAGTGGCCTCTGTGCTTGCATGTTTCAGGGGTCAGTCAAAGCTGCAGAAAGACAGAGCTTAAGGACGCCCTTTTTAGCTCTTTCCTGCAAGATTCCCCTCCTCTCTCTCTAAAGGCTAGACACCCTGCTCAGTGCTCTTATTCTCCAGACCAGAAAGACTACAGTTTTTCCACCAACACCCCCACTACTCCATGTGTACACAGCACTGCACATGCCTCCAGGCTACAAGCAAAAAAACAGGAAACTTACATCAATATAACTCCCCTACTCTAAGCACGAACTCCACAATAGAATCTGCCTGCTTCTCTTTACGCTCCAGAACCATCCAGTAGCTGCTTTGGGTTGTTGTTATCTACAGAGGGTTCAATCCAGTAGTAGCTTACGAATCAGCCATTACTGGGAGAGAGCTATTTCAGTGAAGTTTTAATTTGTATCTCTCTTATGAGCAGAGTTAAGCTTCTTTTTATATGCTGTTTGAATTTTTTCCCTGTTAATTCTCTGTTTACATCTCTTGCCCATTTTTCTATTCCAGTTATGTTGGTCTTTTTCTTCTCTGTGTTTAGGTGGTGTTTCTATATTAGGAATACTAATTCCTTTTTTTCTGAGCATCTCTGGGTGTGCTAGTGTAGAAGCTTCTTCTTAGGGTTTGGTTCAGCATTGGATATTTTTTCTTTTCTTTTTTTACTTTAAATGTATTATACTTTTATTATTTTATTCTTTTTGCTAGTAGGATTGTTTTTATTTTTTTTTTTAATCTTCAACTTTTAAGTTCAGGGGTACACGTGCAGGTTGTGCAGGTTAGTTATATAGGTAAACATGTGCCATGGTGGTTTGCCGCACAGATCATCCCATCACTTAGGTATAAAGCCTAGTGTCCATTAGCTATTCTTCCTGATGCTCTCCCTTCGCACCCTCCCCCACCCCGATGGGCCCCAGTGTGTATGTTTTTCCCCTCCCCCCACCCACCACCTATGTGTTCATGTGTTTTCATCCTTCAGCTCCCACTTATAAGTGAGAACATGCAGTGTTTGGTTTTCTGTTCCTGTGTTAATTTACTAAGGAGAACAGCTTCCAGCTCCATCCATGTCCCTGTAAAGGGCATGGTCTCATTCCTTTTTATGGCTGCATGGTAAGGAATACTAATTCTTTGTGATATAAACTGCAAAAGAAAATGTTCCACATTGACATTTATCCATCTTTTTCTTATTACATTAGGGTTTTATATTATAGTTAGGAAAGTTTTTCCTAATCCTAGATTATAGAATAATTCACCCAGGTTTTCTTCCAACCCTTGCATGATTTCACTTTCTTATATTTAAATCTCTGATTTATTTGGAGTTTATACTTGCGTTGAGTATAGGGAATGGACCCAATGTTCTCTTTTTCATACGGATAACTTATTATCCCAGCTTATTAAAAAATCCATCATTTCCCCCACTGAGCTGAGATGCAGCCATTTTTTTCATTCTTAATTTCTATATATGATTTGGTTTATTACTAGATTTTCTATTCTATCCTATATCTCTGTATCTCTGTTCATGCACCTAGGCTACACTGTTTTGATTATTGAAGTCATACTACACTTCAATATCTGGTAGTTATTCTTCTCCCCCTGCTGTTCTTTTTTCACAAGTTTTAGGTGTTGGTTTTTGCTTTCATTTTTGTTTTTTTCTATTCTTGCTTATTTATTCTTTCAAATAAATTTTATAACCAACTTTGTAGCTCCACTAAAACAAAAACCTGATGGGGTGTTTATTGGAATAACACGAGGCGATCTTCACCGCACTTTATATAAGGTTGGCTTCTCATCTTCCTTGGGCTGTCTGTTTAAATCTCACTTCCTCAAATCAAGACTTACAGAACTTATAGGAAACACTGTCTCCAAAATTACTCAGCATTATAGTCTTCTCCAACTGCAATACGCTAACTATTCACATCATATATTGTGGGAGTAGAAATGTGATCAAGAGAGACAGCTCCACCTCTAATTAGCTGTGCAACCTTGGCAACTGTTAAGCCTCAGACTCCTCATCTGTACAATGAGGAGGTTACACATGACTTGTAGATTTCAAACCCCATTCTTCAGAACCCTAGAGATGCTGCGATGGTTAATAAACTAAGTGTTAACTTGATTGGATTGAAGAATACAAAGTATTGTTCCTGGGTGTGTCTGTGAGGGAGTTGCCAAAGGAGATTAACATTTGAGTCAGTGGACTGGGAAAGGCAGACCCACCCTTAATCTGGGTAGGCACAATCTAATCAGCTGCCAGCATGGCCAGAATAAAAGCAGGCAGAAGAATGTGAAAACACTATACTGGTTAAGTCTTCTGGCTACATCTTTCTCCCGTGCTGAATGCTTTCTGCTGTCGAACATCAGAGTTCTTCAGCTTTGGGACTCGGGCTGGCTTCCTTGCTCCTCAGCTTGCAGATGGCCTATTGTGGGACCTGACCTTGTGATCATGTGAGTCAATACTCCTTAATAAATTCCCCTTTCTATATACCTCTATCCTATTAGTTTTGTCCTTCTAGAGAACCCTGAATAATACAGATGCCTAGGAGCTGCCAAGGGCACCCCAACCCTGCACTATCCAGGGAATATCTGCTTTAGGAAATGTAGTTCCAAGACAGCTTTCATTTGAAAAATGGTTTCACTACAACAGTACATTCTGAAATGGCTACAGATTTTGTCCCTTTCACACTGACTCTGAATTGGCCATGTGTCTATATCCATACCATCCTACACATACCCAGTTTCGTCTGAATTGGCCATGTGACTCACTTGGACAATAGGACATTAAGAAACATGACACAGAGACTTTAAAAGTGCTTGCACATTGGGGCTTGTTCTCTAGGTGTTCATGAAAGCCAGTTGCTACATGAAGAAGCCTGGGCTAACCTGCTGGAAGAAGATGAAAGACCACAACAATCATGATGCACTCCAGCCATCCCAGCTGAGCTCCTATACACGTAAAAGACTCAGCTGACAGCTAGCCAATCCTCCTACAGAAGCAGATAGGCAACTGATCGCAGATACATGAGTAAATCCAGCCCCCGATAAGAACAGCTCAACCAACCTGCACATTCATGAACAAAGTAAATGCTTTCTGTTTAAGTCACCAAGATTTGGAGTTTTTGTCTTTTCATTTTTGTTTTTTGTTTTGGTTTTGCAGTAATGGCTAACTAATACAGCCGCTAAATAATATATTTCACACCATTGGCTTAGACAATCTCTAATGGCCTTATCAGTTGATGTTCCTAACAGCTGACTTCTATTTTTCTAAGGTAATACAGCTGCACTCTCCAGCAGTGTGGTCAGATCAGTGCATGGAGCATCTTCCCTCCCACTTGTCATTTCCTAGGGCATCCCTCCCTGGGTCAGGACCTAATGCTGCCAAGGTGCCTACTTGGGATGCCCTACACAGGCACAGGGCCAGCACCCCATCATCCCAGGGAAAATGTTCAATTACTGCCTTTCTTCTGAGATAGGACCCCTTGGTGTCTCTTAAGAGCCACTGGCCACCCTGCTAAGCAGGACAGGGTAATATGTGTGGTAGGCAGTTATTGGTTGTCATCCCATTATCCCCTCCTGTAGGCAACCTCCTTCCCCCATTCCATGCAGTCCCAATCAGTCATGGTGCCCTGCCACAGAGGTTAACGCATGTCCTGGCTGGCTAATGAGAGTGCCCCATTCCCCTGGCCATAGGCTTTAGTCCAGGAGTGAGCATATGACTGAGGCATAAGCACTAAGGAAAGAGTTTTACACGGATGGAAAAGATTGTCTATTGCCGTCAAGGTCAAGTACTGCTGTACCTGTGTCAGGCTTCCTGATGGCCATCTTCTCTGGCCCCCCTTGTGAAGCCTCTTGCTGTCAGAGAAAAGGAAAACAACATAAAGAGAAAGGTAGAGTTAAGAGATGGAAATGAGAAAAAAGAATCCCATTGATCACCCTTGAGCTCCGATATCCAGCTATGCCTGACGCCAATTCCATTTCTCAATTTCAAAGGACATAAAAGCCCATGAAGTTCCTATTTTGCTAAGCCCATTGGAACTGAACTTCTACCATATGGAAGTGAAAGCTTCCTGACCAGCCACTGTGATCAGAAGCCTGATGTGGCAGGAGGAGCTTGGGACCTCTTGGGCCTGCTCTGCCTTGATCTCCCAAGGGCTGGGCCATGTCTCACTTTCTCCAAGCCCCTTCCCCTCCTTTGTACAGTGCCCTGTACAGAAGAGGGGACTAGCAAATGCTTGTTGGACTCAATAATGATGCATTGGCAGGGATCTGATCTGAGTGCTCGGTGCCTCGGTTTCCTCATCTGTAAGATGAGGATAATAGCACATGCCTTGCTTAGTTCACAAGACCAACATAAAGGCCCATTGGAGCAAAAGTAAATGAATGCACTTCATATTATATAATGTTCTGGACAAATACGAACTCTTAGTTATGAGAAAATGTTTGTTTTATGCTTTATAATACATAATCTCTATGAGCTCTTCCAGGTCTAACGTTAAAAATATTTTTAAATTTAAGTGTGTAATTAAATCACAAATGTTGCATATCTTTGCTTGTAATTTATTCATGTATTCTACGGGTATTTGTTAACCACAGATGCCACTGTTGATGCATTATCTATAGTGGAAATATAGGGCTGCATGTAGATGTCTCTCAGCTATACCAAAAACATACGTCTTCACCAACAGCAGCTGCCCTGTTCTGTGTGCAGAAGGGGGAAGGGGACTGGCTGGTATCCACCATCATGTAAGACACATGCTAGATGTGTTCCCATGATCTCTTATTTCATGCCCTCAACCCCATTTTATAGACAGGAACATTAAGATTGCCCAAAGCTCAACACCAGAAAGTGGCTAACCCCTCAGGTCACCACTTGCTTTTTGAGTCAGGATTCAGCCCCCAGTTTGACTCCGAAGCCCTCTCTCTTCCAACCTCACCAGGTAGCCTCCTTTGAGTAAAAAGCCAAACTCTGCCCACCAGGCATTTTCCTGCCCAAACTGGGTCATGTCTGGATTGAAGTGGGGGACAGGGGTCACCTCGGTTGCTAAAACGTAGCTTATGCAGCTCCTTCTTGGGAGGTGAACAGAGCTGAGGCTCACCCGGGGGGCGGGAGGAGGCCAGGGCTCACACAGGTGTGATTTCTCCCACTGCCTTCTCCTCTTCCCTGGCGTCCCTCTGAGATGGACAGGGAATCCTGGGATTCTTCTAGAAACTTGAATTAGCCAGGATTCACCCCCTGCCCAAACAGGTAAAAATCACAGAGGGACACCTCTGCCTGACTCAAGAAAAGAGACTGTCATAGACGGCGGGCAAAACCTATAAGGCTTCTCTCCTTCAACCGAGAGCCAAACACACAAACCTGCCAGGTGGCGCTGACAGAAGCCTTGGTGCCATCTTCTGGCCATGTTGAGGATGGCGCTCTGGGAGGCTGAGCTGCCCTAGAAGAGGAGGTGGCTGGATCCACACACGCTCCAGGGGGTCATCTGCTCCATGCAAGATGCTGTGTGGACTCGGGATCAGCAGAGGACAAGACAAGGACCCTGCCTCACAGACCATCTGGAACATCAGGCATGTACCAAAAGAAGACACATGACTGGTGACTGCCACAAGCACGTGCTTTCTGGTTCGTGAGGATGGAAGCAGGTAGTGTGTTCCAGAGGAGCCTGGAAAACCAGCCTGGGAGACATGGGTTAGAGGGATATGCATTCCAAGGGCTAGGAAACAGCAACAGCCAAGGTGGGAAGCTGGACTGTGCCTTCCTTTGTCCTAGAGCAACCAACAGACCTCCACAGTAGCATCGTAGGGCATGGTAGGGAAGTAGGGGCAAAAGCTTTGGAAATGTAGATTGAAACCACTTGAGAAGGGCCTTAAATGATGAGTCAGCAATGTGAGGCATCAGCCTCCCAGTGTACCCCAGAGGTTGCTCAGCAGTGACCCAGAGGTATGAACAGAAGGAGAAATGTGGCACACTTATTCAAAGATTTAGGAGGAAAATGGCAGCAAGTTTAAAGACATTTAAATTAAAACAAACACATATGTATTATCCAGTAGGATGCAAAAATCCCTACAATTTTTAAAGACCAAACAGTAGACTTCAAAGACATTTTCCACTTGCAGCAGCCCTTTTTGGGGTACCCAGGCACTGCACACTGTCTATAGCTGGGGGCATTAGTGACAACTACCTCACAGGCTTGCAGAGACTGAAATGAGATCGTCTGCAAAAAGCTTCATGCTTACCACAATGCCTGGAACATAGTGACAGTCAGTGTCATCTGTCAGTACTCTGGTCCTGTCCAGTACAGCTCTTTGGCCTGTCTGGTTCCTGATTTGCTTCTGATTGCAATTCAGCCTTTGGCTTCTGGGTCTTCCCTGCATCTCTACTCTCCACCACATCTCCCAGCGCCCCTTCACCCCAACCTCACTCTCAGCCTCCTCCCTGACTTCTCTCTTGACCTCCCACCCTGTGTCCCCAGTCCTCCAAGTCCAGGCCCAACAGGACACGTTTTTCCAGAAAATCATTGCCTCTTCTGCCAAGTGACGTACCCATAGGGCTGGTCTTCATCCCCAAATGCCTGAGTGGACCCAGGAGTGCTCCCAGCACCCTCTCCCCACACTGATGGCTCAAAGACTCCCTCACACCTCTGCACCCCAGACCTTGGGTTTAGTAGTCTCTCCACAGCAGCCCAAATGTGTACAGCCCTTGTGGACTGCAGCCACCATGTCCAATCCATCCCTTCCCCGTCCTGGGGGAGCTCAAGCTCACCTTCTAGCATGAGCCACCTCTGCAACCTCACATGGCTTCTCCAAAGGCCTAGATCCCCAAACAAAGCCAAGATGGGTCAGGCAGTTACCTCCCATATGCCTGGCAGGTGGCATTTTTTTACTATGAAACATCACAGCAAATGAAGCCTGGGAACCTGGGAAAGGTTGGGTACCTGCTCAGGCCAGAGGAAGGAAGATGCTACTCCTCCTTCAGATCATCAGTGACAATGTATCAGTGAGCTACTCAACAGATCCCCCTGCCCCACAAGCACCTGTAGAGCTGTTGTGTTTTCCATATACATTACATACAAACGGTACATGGGCAGTTCATTCCCATTGCTCCAACCCTGATTTTGTGCTCTAAATAATATTTCTCAGCACCCTCAAAGACCCGGTTTGTCCCAAATTCCCATGATGGCACAGAGCTGCAGAAAGGACAGTGGCCTTAGAAAAGTGTTACAGGTTGGTGCAGAAGTATTTGCTATAAAATTGCAAAAGCTGCAGTTACTTTTTCACCAACTTAATATTTCAAGCATTAAGGGAACATGGAAAACAGCCAGGTTTGGCTCTATTTTTTTGTTAATTTTTACTTATATTTTACTTATATTTTCTTATATACTTATAAGTAAATATAAGACTTACTTATATTTACTTATATTACTTATATACTTAAATTATAATATACTTATGATTTTTACTTATATTTTACTTATATGTGCCCAAAAGAAATATTTGCATATTGTAAGATATTCAAAATATTACAGAAATATTTGCTCTAATAAGCAAAAGTCCTCTATAGCCTCATCTCTCAGAGTTAAATATCAATAGTGGTTCAGTACATACTCCTCCAGGCAGTTTTTGTTCATGTGCATATTTTAATTATTTTTTAAAAATAGAATCATACTATATGCGAAATCTTTTTATCAAACAACATATTTTGCACCTGTCAAAACAAAGATATCTACCTGTCTTGATCTAAGAGTTGTGCAGTATTTCATTGCATCCCCCATAATTTATTCACTCTGTCCTCTATCAGCTGACATTTGATTTATTGTCTCATTTATCTTTTTTTTTTTTTTCCAAGACAGGGTCTCACTCCGCCACCCAGACTGGAGTGCAGGAGTGTGATCTTGGCTCACTGAAGATCCCACCTCCTGGACTCAAGCAATCCTCCCACCTCAGCCTCCTGAGTAGCTGGGACTACAGGCATGCATCATGACACCCAGCCAATTTTGTTCATTTTTTCTAGAGATAAGGTCTTATTATGTTGCCCAGGCCGGTCTCAAACTCCTAGGCTCAAGGGATCCTCCCACCTCAGCCTCCCAAAATGCAGGGATTGCAGGTATAAGCCACCATGCCCAGCTTTATCCAACTCTATAAGTGAGAAAATTGAATCCCAGAGAGGTTAACTGCTTTGTGCAAACCTTCTCCCACCCAGCCAGTCTTTCTCCTCTCCATGCTGTCCCTTGCATTTCAATTTCTTATTCCAGTTCCCATGGGCAGGAGCAGGGCCTATCCTAGAGAAAAACTCTTTGTCCCAGGGATTCCAGAGAAGAACTAAGGAAGACTGGCAGTCACAGCAAACAGAGTGCCAACCATGTCCTTTCATTAAAGAATGAGTTAGACGTGTGCCTATTGAATTCGTAAGAACTTAGAGACAAAGAACATGAAAGAATCTAGAAGGGGGGAAAAACTGATGTCTTGTCCTTAAATCAATTTTTGATGAGTGTCATATATTTAAATGTTCTCACATAATCATCACATTAGCGTTAACTATACCATCAGACAGTCTGATTACATAATATGCTGCTTCATGCATCCCCGCCATGAACTTGTTAATACATGTAATTATAAATGGAGAAGTAGATTGGGGGTGTATCCAGTAGAGGCCTCTGGAAGTCTGAGCATGTTTTCCTGCTGTTTCCCATCAACTTGAGTGAAACAAAGCTGAAAGCCTGTCCTGGCATCGTGGTGCCAGGACACACTGCTTCACTGTTCCTCCCAGTCCTGCTTTCACTGCTTTTCGGAATCTCTGTGCATCATCTAAGGCTTCTTGGGCTGCAAGAGGCTGAGGCCCAACTCCAGCTGGGTTCAGCAGGAAAGGGGTCTGGAAGGATGTTAGGAAGTCACTGGTGTGGCACCCAGCATCCAGGTGGGCCCAGACAAGCCAGAATCAAGCAAGGCACAAAAAAACAGTGTGGCAATTTTCACAGTCTTGAGGATGGCCATGTGGGTGGATGGGAAAATGGATCATTTAGCTTAGCTGGGTTTTGAGTCTCATCCGATCAGTGGGAATATTATATTTAATTGAGCTCCTTTCAACTCTAAAATCTGTATATTACTACAGAATAAATGGCACTCCTTTTTACACCAAAATGATAGTAGCATAATCCCTATCCGGCTTCAACTGGATATTCACTCCCTGCTGACTGTCCCACACATTTTTCTGGGAGTCCCTAAGAGGATCCTCACAGTCATGCAGTGGCAGTCGCCATGTGGCATTTGTCCCCACTTCCCCTCCTGCAGCAGCTCCACTTACTCACATCTGGGTCCTTACAGCCTCATGAGGTGCCTGTTGTGGCCACTCCCATAATCAGAGCCCCAGGGGCCACCTGTATGACCTCAGTGCTCTCCAAGTCTTCTGGTCTAAAGTTGGCAGACCCCTTCTGGGTATTATTGTCTCCTTCCTTTGTCATCTGAGCCCCAAATCAGCTATGACTTTGCCCAGAGTCTAACAAGGTCCCTTATAGAACCAAATCTGTCCATTCCAACTCTCATTCCTTCAGCCACAGTAGCTCCTACTCTATCCAAGGGATCAGCTAAGTGGCAAATCCTATCAACCCTCTTCCTCCCCCATTTATCCCATGGTCTGCTCCCCCTACCGAAAGTCCTCCTTCTTACCCCAGTAAAAATAAAATAAAATAAAAAAATTCTTAGACAAATCCATGGATACCAGCAGATCCCAAAGTTGGGAGAAGGATGCAGCCCTTATTTGTTGCATTTGAACTCCTGCCAAAAATGCCCACGACATGCAGTTCTTTGAAACGGACAGACGCTGACAGAAATAAAAGTGTAAAGAGAAGTAGGCAGAGTTTCCCAATTTCAAAATAATCATTTGCATAAGGCTGGATCCTGAAGACATCTATCTTCATAGGTACCAGTTGCTATAGACTGAATGTTCGTATACCCTCAAAATTCATATATTAAAGCCCAATGTCCAATGTGATGGTATTTGGAGGTAGGGCCTTTGGGAGGTGATTAGATCATGAGGGTAGAGCACTCATAAACAGGATTATTGCCCTAATAAAAGAGACCACAGAGAGCTTATTTCCCCTTTTACCATGTGAGAACACAATGAGAAAGTCATCTATGAATCCAGAAGCAGGCTCTCACCAGATGCTATTAATAAATCTGCCAGTGCCTTGATCTTGGACTTCCCAGCCTCTAGAACTGTGAGAAATAAATTTCTGTTTTATATAAGCCACCTGGTCTATGGTATTTTGTTATAGTTGCCCAAACTAAGACACCTGCTATCAGAAACAGCTGATGTCTTCAAAGGAGATACTCAGTGGATAAAAAACATGAGATCTCTGCCATTTAGTCTTGGAGATAACCACATGCCTATGGTAAGAGCACTGTGACATTACGTGAAGTACTAGAACCCTGGAGCAGAGAAACCTGGGTGTAAATCCCCCTCCTACTATTTCCAACCTGAAAGACCTTGAGCAAGCCCCCTTCACATCCTGGGTCTCAATTTCTTTATTGGATTTGTTTGATAATGTATGTGTGTCAAGCATCTGGTATGTGGGAAATATTAGTAAATGATAGCAATTATTATTATTATTACTGGCTGATAGTGGGTTGCACAAGCTATTCTACTTTCTTTTTCTACCCATGTCTCTTCTAGTTAAACAGAAGTTTTAAAAAATTGTCTGGGCCGGGTAAGGTGGTTCACGCCTATAATCCCAGCACTTTGGGAGGCTGAAGGGGGTGGATCACCTAAAGCCAGGAGTTCAAGACCAGCCTGACCAACATGGAGAAACCCCATCTCTACTAAAAATACAAAACATTAGCCGGGCGTGGTTGTGCATGCCTGTAGTCCCAGCTACTCAGGAGGCTGAGACAGGATAATTGCTTGAACCTGGGAGGCGAAGTTTGCTGTGAGCCAAGGTCACGCCATTGTACTCCAGCCTGGGCAACAAGAATGAAACTCCGTCTCAAAAAAATTGTCTGGAACTTGTTCAGTATTTATTGTCAAATTGCCCTTTAAAGATCTATCCAAAATCTTATATTGTTTTAGCAAGAAATGATAGAAATTTCATCTATCAGATTTAAGACTGTTTTCTGTCTATTTGGAATTTCCATTAAGCCATATATTGAAGGTCTCTCTTCTCCACCCACTGACTGGACCTACACAGGCAGCCAGTGGCCCTGGACTGCCTACAACACAGCTGTAATGCAGCAGCAGGCCCCTCCTGTTGTAGATTCAGCCCAGAGAAGCCCTCTGGCAGCTTGTTGGCCAGACGTCCTTTGGTAGAAATGTGGCACTTCACTTTATCCTTTCAAATGGGAAATGGAAATGCAGTTATGCAAGTTTTTAGATTATTTTTTCACCAGGAAAAAAAGCAGGGAAGTTCCTCAAGGAGGCATTGCCAACCAATCTATCATCGGATATGGATGGCTCCCCTGAAATGACCTTCAAAGTCACTGCTAGACCTTTGACCTTGGTGTGACTATCACTCCACAAACTGGAAAAGCCACTGGTTTGGTTTCTACATGGTAGCCATACACATAGGAGCTGGGCTTGGTGCTGCTGCTATAATAACAGGAGTGGGAGGAATGAGCCAGGAATCAGGAAGGAGAAGGAGTCTTCAGACCAAGAATTTGCTTCTCCCACCCCTTATTTGCTCATCCCCCTGGGTAGACCAGCTGCCTCTGTTTCTCTGCTGGGCTCTACAGAGCTTCTGGTGTTTCCATCCATATTGGTGGAAGGCAGAGCTCCCTGTGGACATTGTACCCCATTTCCAGTGATCAGGTTGGAAGATGGACTTGAACATATGTTAAATCACCATTGGACGGTGGGCTAGGCAACTGGGCAGAGGCGGACAGGAAGGAATCGTGACTCTCAGGGTACTCCTTGTCTCTCCCTCTTTCTCTATCCTTACTCGTCTCAGAAATTCAAAGTGTTACAGTGAATTGAAGCTGAAATTAACCCAGATCTTCACTAAACTGGATTTTTAAAAACATCTTAGAAAAAAGGCGCAAAACTGGGGGGTCAGAGACGGGGTAGATGTTCATTTAAAGGATATATTTCAAGAACTGCACTCTAAGGTATGGGCCGGGAACCATGAACGCTCTTCCATGCACTTTCCTCTCTGGTCCTGGGTGAAGACAAATTATCACTGTGGAATGATAAGCATAATGGCTGAGACCCCAATATCCTGGGTCTTGAAGGAGAAATTTAATTATGATAGGGCTATTTTACCTAATACATCAGAAAAGGATGGGGGAGGGAACATATTGATAGCTTTTAGAAATTTTTGAAACACCAAGAGCTGGCCACAAGAAAGACTATTGTGTCCTGTACTGCATCATCCGGGAAACTCAAGCCCAATATCCTTTGGAAAGATCTTTGTGTTAAGTGAAGTTTTCCTGTCAAGTGCAGCTCCAAGGGTATAAGATTCAATTCCCACAAACTCACAACTGGATCTTTTCTAACAGACTTCTCAGGACTTTAAGAGTGTGTGGTGTGTGTGTGTGTGTGTGTGTGTGTAGTTTAATGAACATCTCCACTTTTTGTGACAGTGAATAAGTGTATAAAAGTTTAAAAACTCCGTATAGCTTTGAGTGTCCCTGAGAGGGTATCTCAGGACCAATGGGGCCAGATTGTAAACAGTTGGCATTGTTACAGGACTGCCAGAAACAGTCTCTTTAAGCCTCTGATGTCCATAAGATTGGACTTATGCGTGGGTAGCACATGCTGTCATATACAGCCCCTTTCCCTCTGCCTCTGACCCCTGGTAGGAGGAAAAGGGAAGAATTCCTCACTCTCCAGCCTGTTCCCATAAGACTTCCCAGCCCTATGGATACGTGCCCAGAGCCAAACTCCATCGTGGCTGACTGTACTCCAAGGTGACCGCGTGGCCATGTGATTCAGGGTCGGCACTAGTCCTCCCCTTGGCAACTCTTAATTTTGCTCCCCAATGTATGAACAAATGTAATTCACTCTCTTGTCCCCTGCCCACTATTTCCTCTTTGTGTTTCTTCTTCTTTTTCCTTCCTCTTCTTTTCTCTGCATTGTGGTTTAAATTGAGAAGGAGGGAGAGTGCTGTGGTCAGGATTGGGAGCAGGAGTAGGGGGCCGCTGGCCAGGTTTATGATGGCAACGATTTCAAATGTCTGCATGCCTGTTTGGTTGCTTTAGTCCATGGCTCACAACTCATCCAAGAGAATCTACCTTGCCTGGACTGCTGTGACAGATTCCTAGTTGGAGCAATTTTAGAAGATACAAAATGCATGGGATAATATGCCCAAGTCTTAAATGCACCTCAAAGGTGTAGTCTGATGAATTGTTACATTTGTATATACATGAGTGGCCACACCCGGACCAAGACATAGGACACTTTCAGCCCCTAGAAGGCCAGCTGCCACCTTCCCAGTCAATACCCCTATTGAATAGGAAACTAATACTCTAGTTTCTAACACCATAATAAATTTTGCCTGTTCTTGAACTTTAAGTGAATGGAATCGACCAGTACATACTTTTGTATGTTGGCTTCTTTCACTCAATGTAATGTCTATAAGATTTAGCCATGTTATTGCATGCAACAGTTGTCTTTTTTATGGCTATATGATATGGTGGTGTATGAATATGTTACAATTTATCCATTCTACTATCGATGGATATTTGGGCTATTTCCAGTTTTTTACTATTATGAACTAAGAATATATGCATGTTATTCTATGAACATTCTTGAATATGTCCTTTTGTGGACATATGAAATCATTTCTCTTGGGTATATACATAAGTGCAGAATTACTGGGTCACAGTGTAGGCGTATGTTTAGCTTTAGCAGATACTGCCAAATAGTAATTTTCCAAAACAGTTGTGCCAATTTACACTCTCACCAGCAATGTATAGGAGGTCTAGTTACTCCATGTCTTTGGCAACCCTTGGTATTGTCAGACTTTTTAATTTTAGATATTCTGGTGGGTGTGTTGTGGCATCCCATTGTAATTTTATAATTTTAATTGCATTTCTTTGGTAATTAATGATGTTAAGCACCTTTTCACATGTTCATTGGACATTTAAATATGCTCTTTTGTCAAATGCCTATTCAAACCTTTTGCCCATTTTTTAAAAATTGATTATCTCTTCTTATCAATTTGTAGGAGTTCCTTATACACTCTGGATACCAGTTCTTTGTCAGATATATGTAATGCAAATATCTTTTCCCAATCTGTGATTTGCCTTTTCACCCTCTTAATGATGCATTTTTTGAACAGAAAATTCTTAATTTTCTCAAACTTTTTGCCTATGGGTAATGCTTTGTATGTTCCCCTTAAGAAATCTTTTCATGAACATTTCTTGTATTTCAAATAATTTTCCTGTATCTATCGAGATGTTTTGATGATTTCTTTCTTCTATTCTGTTATTGTGTGAATTACATCCATTAATTTTGAAACATTAGGTCAATTTTATTAGGTTGGTGCAAAAGTAATTATTACAATTTTTGCCAAACTAATGACAAAACCCGCAATTACCTTTGCATCAACCTAATGTGTTCCTGGATAAATCCCACTTGATCACATAAAGTATCAGTTTTATACATAATTGGATTCACATAACTAAAATTTTTCTGAGGAGTTTTGTGTCTATGTTTATAATAGACGTTTATAATAGCCTCTTAAAACAAATTAGAGAATATCCCTTCTTTTTCTATGAACTGGAAACATTTGTAAAATTAGTATTATTTCTTCCTTATATATTTGAAAATTTATCAGTAAAGTCATCTGAGTAATGAGCTTTCCTTAAGACTTTTAGTTATGGGTTCAATTTCCTTCTCAAATGTTGTAGTTTTCAGATTTTCAAATTTTTTCTTGTGTGAGTTTTGGGAAGTTGTGCTATTCAAATAATTTTATTCATTTCATGCAAATTGTCAAATTCATTGTTGTAAAGCTGTTCATAATATCTTACTTTATTAATGTCTATGGGATATATAGTCATGCTCCTTCCCCTCTTATTCTTATTGATAACATGTGTTTTCTCTTTTTCCTCTTGATAAGTCTTGCTAGGGTTTTCTCAAGATTATTAATGTACTCAAATACTCAACATTAATCTTTTCAAATTTTCCTTACTGTATGTTTGCTTTTTATATCACTGATTTATGCTCTTTCTTCTATTGTTTCCTTTCTTCTACTTTCTTTGGGTTTAATTTGCTGAAGTTTTTTTTTTCTAGCTTCTTGAAATGAAAGCTTAGGTCATTGATTTTCCATCTATCTTCTTTTTTAATATATGCATTTAAAGCTATAAATTTTCCTCTAAGCACTGTTTAAGCTGTATCTAAAAGGTTTTGATGCAACATGTTTTCATTTGCCTTCCATCCAAATATTTTCTAATTTCTCTTATTATTTCTTCCTTAACCCATGAGTTACTTAAGAATATGTTGCTTAACTTCCAAGTACTTAGGGATTTTCAAATTTTCTTTCTTTTGTTGATTTCTCATTTAATCCTACTGTGTTCAGAAATATACTCTGGTTTTAATCATTTTAAATATGTTGAGGCTTGCTTTATCGTTCGGTGTGTGATCTATCTTGGTGAATACTGAAAGCTATGTGTATTCTTCAGTTGTGTGTGGGTTCCATAAATGTCAATTAGATCGAGCTAGTTAATTATGTTAATCTAATCTCTACCTTTACTGAATTCTTTTGTCTATTTATTCTATCAGTTGCTGGGAGAGATGTTAAAATCTGTAACTATAATTGTAAATTCAAATATTTCTTCTTTTAGTTCTATCAACTTCTATTGTGAAGCTATATTATTAGTACATATATATGCAGGGTTGTTGAATTTTCTTGTTAAATTGATCCTTTCATCATCATGAAGTTTCTTCTCTATCTCTAGTGAAAATTTTTGCCTTAGAGTCTACTTTACCTGGTATTAATATGGCCAGAACAACTTTCTTTTGGATATTGTTTGTGTGGCATATCTTTTTCCATCCCATTACTTTAAATATACCAACGTATTTGTCCAGGCAAATACTGCATGATCTCATTACTTTAAATATACCAACGTATTTGTCCAGGCAAATACTGCATGATCTCATTTATATGTGGAACCTAAAATAGTCTAACTCAAACAGAAAATAGAAAGGTGGTTACCAGGGGTTGAGTGGTGGGGAAAATGGGGAAATCTTGGTCAAAGTGTACAAATTTGCAGTTATATAATAAGTTCTGGAGACCTATTTTACAGCATAGTGACTAGAGTTAATAATAATGTACTATATACTTGAAATTTGCTAAGAGAGTAGATCTTCAATATTCTTACCACAAAAAGGTAACTATATAAACTATTAGATATTTTAACAGCATGATTGCAATAATTATTTTATGCTGTGTACATATATCAAAACATCATATTGCACACCTTGAGTATATATAATTTTTGTCTATTACACCTCAATAAAGCTGAAAAAAATTTTAATTAAGATACTCACTTATATGTATATATACCTGTGTCCTTACTCTATTGGCATTTCTCTTATAAATAGCATATAATTGGGTTTTTAATCTGGTCTGATAACTTTTGCTTGTAATTAGAGTTTTCATTCCAGCATCATCAAATAGTATTTTCTGTGATTATGGAAACGATCTATATCTATGCTGTCTAATTTAGTGGCCACAAGCTACATATGACTTTTAAGCACTTGAAACACGGCTAGTACAAATGAGGAACTAAACTTTTAATTGTATTTAATATTAATTTATTTAAATGTAACTAGCCACCTGCGCCTACTTGCTACCACACTGGATGGTTTAATCTAATTGAATCCGTTTACATTTAATGAAATTGATTATATTGTTGGGCTTAGAGCTACTATCTTGCTCTTTGTGTTTTACATACCCCATTTGTTCTTTCTTCCTTCATTTCTTTTTTCTTACCTTCTTTTGGTAAGCATTTTATATTTTTCTCCACTCTCAGCTTTTCAGTTTAGACATTCAATGAAAAACACACACATTTGACTTATTAGAATATACTTTAACTTAGTACTCTTGCCACTTCAAAAAAAATGAGAACTTTACAATTAATCTCCATTTAGCCCTCTCCTGTCTTTCATGCTATTGATGTCAGACATTTAACTTCTGCATATATTTTAAGCAGTACCGTGTATTATCATCAGTCTTGTCTTAAATAGTCAATATCCATTTATATTTACTCATATATTTACCCATCCTGGTATTCTTTATTCCTTCCTGCATGTCTGCTTCCCTCTGAATTCATTGTTCTATAGATTGTTTTTAATATTACCTGTAGTACAAGTCAGCCAGCTTTAAATTCTCTCAGCTTTTGCTTATCTGAAAACATCTTTATTTTCCCTACATTTTTAAGGGTATTTTTGCTGGCTATATAATTCTAGGTTGACATTTATTTTCTTTCAGCTCTGTAAAGATGTCATTACATTTTCTTCAGACTTCAGATGTCATTACATTTTCTTCAGACTTCCAAAAGTAAGCCATCATTCTGATCTTTGTTCCTCTGAAGGTAACGTGCCTTTTTTCTCTAACTCCTTTTAAGATTCTCTCTTTGTCCTTGGTTTTCAGAAATTAACTCTGCCTAAATGTAATTTTTATATTTATGTCTTCTATTTGAGACTCATATTCTTGAATTTATTATTTAATGTCTTTCACCAGTTTTTGGAAATTCTCAAGCATTATTTCTTCAAATATTACTTCTGTCCTATTCTCTGCCTCCTCTCCTTCTGGAACTCTTAGTTAACAAATGTTAGACCTACCACTTACTATCTTATCCTTTTTTCCTGAATTTTATATACCATTTTCTGTGTATGTGTGTCAATCTGGATACTTTCTACTGACCTACGTTCTATTTCATTGTGTCCTGCCATGTCCAATCTACTATTGAATTCCCAATTTTAGGCATTGTATTTTTTAATTCTAGAATTTCCACTGGACTCTTTTTTATGGAATCCAGGTTTCTGTTTAAATTCTCCATTTTTATCTTCATTTTCTTGAACTTACTAATCATTATTTAAAATCTGCTTCCTGAGAAATTTATTATCTGAATCACCTGTTGGTCTGGTTGTTTGTTTGTTTGTTTGTTTGTTTTTGAGGCAGAGTCTCACTCTGTCGCCCAGGTTGGAGTCCAGTGGTACAATCTCTGCTCACTGCAACCCCTGCCTCCCAGGTTCAAGTGATTGTCCTGCCTCAGCCCCCCAAGTAGCTGGGATTATGGGTGCCCGCCACCACGCCCGGCTAGTTTTGTTATTTTTAGTGGAGACAGGGTTTCACCATGTTGTCCAGGCTGGTCTCGAACTCCTGACCTCAGGTGATCCACCCTCCTCAGCCTCCCAAAGTGCTGGGATTACAGGCATGAGGCACTGCACCCGGCCTGGTCTGTTTTATTGATATTATTTCTCTTAATTTCTAGTTAAATAACCTTTTTTAGTCCGGGGATGGTGGCTTATACCTGTAAACCCAACATTTTGGGAGACCAAAGGCAGGCAGATCACTTGAGGCCAGGAGTTTGAGACCAGCCTGGCCAACATGGTGAAACTTCATCTTTAGTAAAAATACAAAAAACTTAGCCAGGCGTGGTGGCGTGCACCTGTAGTCCAAGCTACTCAGTTGGCTGAGGCATGAGAATTGTTTAAACCCAGGAAGCAGAGGTTGCAGTGATCTGAGCTAGTGCCACTGCACTCCAGCCTCAGCAAAAGAGAGAGACTCTGTCTCAAAAATAATAATAATAACATTTTAAAATCATTTCTTATAATTTTTATTGAGTAATAGACATTGTGAATCAAAAAAAAATGTGGAGCTCTGGATGATGTTATCTCTCTCCCAAATGGTTAAGATTTTTCTTCTTTTTCTTTTTGGTAAGTTAACAGATCACTTTATTCTATTGAAAGTTAGTTTTAAGACTTTCTTAGAGTTCATCTCTTTCAGTTTTTCCCTCTCTTACAGAGCATGGTCCCTCTGAGATCTTAACAGAGAATCTGAGGCATTAACCAAACCTCTCCCAATTTGAAAGAACTTAAATTCCAATTTCTAGCTCCTCAGCAATGGTAAGCTTTGGGATCTCTACTCAGAAGTTCAGCCTCCCAACTGCTGCTTTCTGCTTGGCTCTTTGGAATCACTCTGTACGTAGAAATCTCAGGAGATAGCCAATGACCTAAGAGGCATTTTAGAGCTTCTCTCATTGCAGCTAAGTCTTTTCCAGAATTTTGTTCCTCAATCCTTTCCTGCTCTGGCAGACTCAGACTTCATCCATTGTCTCCTTGGCCCAGTCAGATTACAGCTTTCTGCTTGGCGAAGGCCTAGTGCTTATTGAACTGGAAAGTGCCCGCCCTTAGGGGGAAAGCTGAGGTGAGTATCTAAGCATGGAACTCATTCCAAGTATTTCCTTTCATTCGGGATTGTGCTTCCTTCAGTTCCTGCCTGTTTTGGCTGCTCTCCAGGGCGTTCACATCTGTATCTCAGCCTCCACATCCATGAGTTTTACATTCACAGATTCAACCAAGCACAAATTGAAAATATTCAGAAAAATAAAAAATAACAATACAACATTAAAAACAATATAAATTTAAAACACAGGATAACTATCTACATAGATTTGCATTGTATTATGTATTATAAGTAATCTGAGATGATTTAAAGTATACGGGAGGATGTGCGTAGGTTATATGCAAAAACTACACCACTTTCTATCAGGGACTTAAGCATCTACAGATTTTGGTATCCAGGAGAAGGTCCTGAAACCAACTCCCTGAGCTATAACTGTACATATATCTATATCCATAATGTGGATAATTTTTCCTCCAGCTTTTATCATTACTATCAGGGGAAGAGCTAACTCAATACATGCTATTTTGACGGGAACTGGGACACTAGTTAGAACAATTTTTTATTGTGAAAGGAAACAGATCCACAAGACTGTCTTCAAATGAATTCTTACGTAAAGCCTAATATATAATACAGGTGGAAGAAAAATCTAGTCTAGTGTTGATCAGTTCAGTAGAAAGTGTCCAGGTTATCACCCAGAAGATGGGATATAGGGCTGGTTATATTCTTTGAGACTCCCAAAGTTTGAAAATCACCAAGAACAGGAAGAAGTGTGGGTTTTAGATTCAAAGAGACCTCAGTATGAATACCAAACCTACTGCTTACTAGCTATGTGTCCATGGGTCAACGATTTAACATCTCGCAAGCTAGACTCCTCATCTGCACAATGGAGACAGTCATGCCTACCTTGCTTTTTTGTGAGAAGTTATTATAAGAATTATCACAAAGTACATGAAAAGCAGCTTGCACATTCCTAAGTATATAATGGACAGAATTATGTGCTTCTCAAAGGCAAGCATGTTTTCTCCATTTTTTTAACACACTTACCTACCATCCCAGCATTGAACACTTGGTTGCTGAATAAATACTTGTTGTTTTACTTGCCTTTTCTCCATTAAAAAGATTTTCATGTAAAACTAGGCCTCCATAGCCCTAAATCCTGAGCTATTATTATTCTGAAATAGCACAGTGGGACACAAGATCATATAGAGAAGAATTAGGCTAAACAGAGCTTTTAATTGCAAATGGAGGATAAATGAAGATGGGCTTCCATATTTGCACGCACATGAAAATTGACAGTTCAGATAGTGATATAAAATTGAAGCTGTTACCTATAATGCTTGATATGAATTGTAAATTGATCTTCTATAATAGCCTAAATATCTCTAAATACATTTAATGTAACCATTCATAGCAGGCTCTTCTTAAAAAATAAATTTCCTTTACTGACTGTGTAAATGGATTAATTGAAAGACAATCATGAAAGGTTTTGCCACTGTGTGATGATAATCTTGTTAATAAAACATCATGAAATTTTTCTAGGAAAAAAAGATGAGTTTTCTGATTTCAACAAAAGGGAAAAATGTTCCTTGCAACACAACAAATTTAAGAAAAGCAAGAGAGTAAATATTAAAAACAGATGTTAATTAATTGGAAGATAAGAAAGAACACAGTAAAATAAACAAATTTCCAGAAAGTATTGTTTTTTAAAAAAGGAAAACAGATATTGAGAATTAGAAATAAGTAAAGAGATATAAACAAAGATATGGAAGACATTTTAAGTCATGGGAAAATAACATGTATAATTCTGTATTAATAAATTGGAAAAGTTTGATAAAATAGATGGTTTTCTAAGAAAACATAAATTTTCAAAATTATCAAAAAATAAATGGTAAATCTGAGCAGACTACTAGCTCTGCAAGAAATTCAAAAAGTAGGCTAATAACTGAAAACATAATTTAGAAAGATCCTGGGCCTACTTGGTTTTACAGGCTCTATCTTTTCTTTGAATTTTTAAGAAACTATCACTTCTATTTTATATAGTTCAATAAGTCTGTAAAAAATAGTAAGTTTCCCAATTCAATTCATTAAGCCTAGAACACTCTTGATACAGTGCCAAGAAAATAAAAAATTTGCATGAATATAGATACAAAGTAAAGTTACAAATCAAGTCAAGTAGTGTTTTGAAATAATAATAACACCATA
Source organism: Pan troglodytes (assembly GCF_028858775.2). NCBI lineage: Eukaryota > Metazoa > Chordata > Mammalia > Primates > Hominidae > Pan > Pan troglodytes. The sequence continues at coordinate 130,669,294 of NC_072406.2, forward strand.
ACCAACCATGATTTGGAATGCAAGCATGGTTCAATACCAGGAAAGCTATTAATGTGATTTATCACATCAGTAGATCAAAGAAGGCATAACAATAAGAAGAGAATAGTTAGAGGCTAACAGTCAGATTTAAAAGCCAGGGCCCCTGGGTTAGAAACCTGGCTTTTCCACTTCCACTGTGACTTTTATCAAGCAATCTAAGGTCTGTGCCCAATTCTCTTGCTATAACATGGGACGTATTGTAAATGTTTTTTTCTTAATTTTCTATATATTATAATGTTTTGGTGCCTTTAAATAAACTTTTCTGGCTGGGGAGAGACTGTTCTTCCTAGAGCTAGTGAATTCTTGGAGGTTATAAGGGTCCAGACTGCAGCGTGCCTTTGACATGCAAACTCACGAGTCCAGAGCCACACCTCCTCTCTCTGGCCCTACATTTCAGGAGACAGTATTCCTCTGCCTTAGTCATCCCAGGGACAGATACCAGGCAACTAGGGACCACCACCCCTTTAGCCCAAAGCTCACTGAAATTATCCAGACTGGCCAATCCTAAACTGTTCACACTGCCCTGCCTTGCCTTGCCTTTCCCTTGGAAACCCCAAGAAAAGGCAGTGACTTAAGCCTTCCCTCACCCCTGTCTTCTCTCTCCTGACCATCTGGTGTCGTTCCTATGTGGTCCCGCATAGTGTGCCCTGTACTTCCTGTCTCTGGGACCCATGAGTATAATAAACTTCATTTTTTCCAGAGCCTTTCCTCTGTCTCCTTTTGTGGCCACATGTGACAGCCACATAAAATAATACTACAAAATATGAGAATACTAACATTACATACTTTGTGGGGTTATTGTGAGAATTAAATAAACTAACACATGTAAAAGATGTTTACATCAATGCCTGGCGTATAGTAAATCCATAAAACTAATACTTGCTAGATATAATAAAACCTAAATCATCATCTCTATAAATGCCAATGATAAACTTTACCATCCTTCTCTGTTAGAAACTCTTGGTAAACCAGGAATAGTTCAACACCATGAAAATTGTCTATCCCGAACTAACAACTAACATCACTCCTCTGAGACAATAAAGGGACACCCACTAAAGCCAGGAGCAGGATCCCAATGGCCACTATCACCCCCTTGGCCTCCACCAGATAAGTTCCCAAGACAACCTGACCACAGTGAGAACGAAATGGCTCTCTAACTGTGCAATTTTATTTTATTTGTAATCAGATTTCTTTCTTCATTTTCTTGATCCTAGGTTAGGATTAAAATAATTTAAGTTATTAAATCATTTCCTCTCACACCAAGCCTGGCACAAAATGCACAAAGTGAGAAGCAAAGTGGCAAAGTGTCCCAAGAATGCTGCCAACAGTGATGCATAGCTCCATGATGAGATGTTGAGAGCTTCACTGGGGATGCAAACTCCAATTAGAGAATTTGACACTGGAAGAGAATTCGTGACTTGTTCTAAGTCACCTTTCCTCTCTGACCTGGGTTCCCTCTTATAGAATAAAAATAGTGTGATCCAAGTAACTTTTGATGACAGTATTTAGACAACATGTCCTCACACTAAAACTTAAAAAAAAAACAAAATACTGAACAAATACTGAACTCTAGTTAATAAGGTATTTTTTCCCCCACAAAGCCATGGGTTAGCAATTCTGAAACTAGGACTGAATAAATAAATAATATACCAAGGAACATGGGAGCCAGCTTTCCCACTGGTAGAGAAAGGAGTTACAAATACATGAGAAGGAAGGCGAGAATATGCTCTGTAGGACATGACTGAAATTTGGGGTATCAGTGGGAATTAATGAGTTTTAAAATATACACATTGCTCAATACAAAAATAAAGATAGATGCATGTGTGTGTGCATTCATTTATTTCTAAGCTCTGCCCACTGTGAGGGCCTAGAAGCAATGACATCCACCTAGTAATAAACCCCTAGCACTAAAACATTGGCGCAAGACCCGTCTAAAAAAAAAAAAGAAAGAAAGAAAAAGAAGGAAAGTTCTTCCTTACAAAGGAGAACCAAAAAATATTATATTAATAGAAGAAACGATAAAATTAGAAAATCACCATCATGATAACAATTGATTAAAGTCAGAATAACATATGGATCCTTAAACTAGTGGGTGAAATTTTTATTTTTACACATGAATATGTACATAGTCACAAATTACCTCTCCATAAGATATTTATTAACGATAAATAGCAAACTAGTAACTTGACAGTAGAGAAACTTAGCAGACACCACCTTAATCAAGTGATCGATGTTAACATCATCAGTTATGAGTCAAATTAAGATCCTGTGCCTCCTGATACAATGTACTGAGAAGAATACAACATCACTTATAATATACTCCTGCCAAAAGGGCATAACCTGAAACTGACAATGAGGAAACATCAGACACACCCAAAGGAGGGTCATTCTGAAAAATGAACTGCTCTATACTCTTCAAATGTAAACACATGAAATACAAAGCAAGTCTTAGGGTCTATTCCAGTTTAAAGGACACTAAGGAGTCATGGCAGCTGAGTACACCACACAATCCTGGGTTTTCTTTGGCTATGAAGACATTTATAATGTATTTATAATTTATAATTGACAATTCGATCTGAATATGACCTTATAACAGAAATAGTCATGTTTGCTGATTTCCTAATTTTGGACATGGTACTATGGCTATGTAAGAGAATGTCCTTGTTTTTAGAAATACAGAAGTATGTAGAAATAAGGAAGTATCACAGCTGCAACTTATTCTGAACAGTTCAGCAAAAACAAATAATGTAGAAGTATATAGAGAGAGAAAGGGATAAATTTTAAAGACTAAAATTTGGAGCTTGATGAAGAGAACACAGCAATTCTTTGAACTATTCCTGCAACTTTTCTGAAAGTCTGAAATTATGTCAAAATTTAAAAATTAAAATTAAAAGTATTGGAGTTTTTAAACACGGCTATGAATTCCATAGTAATCCCATTGGAGAGGTAGTCTACATCCCCACCCCTTGAATGCAGATGGGCTTGTGTCTTCTTCCACCTTCGATTGTGGTGAAAGACACTCCATAGAACTTCAAGGCAAGGTCATCAAAGACCACAAGGCTGCCACCTTTTTCCCTATAGAGCTTGCTGTTGGATCCCTGAGCCACCTTGAGACTACCTTACTGGAGAGACCATATGGAGGCTTCCTGCAGTCAAGAGTCCCACCTGATCCTGATGGCCCCCAGCAGCCTCAGGCCTGGCAAGGGAAAGTTGAGTGAAACCACCTTGGAAGTGGATCCTCAGTCCCAGCTGTTCCCACCTCTAGCTTGTCTCATCACTGCCCCCACCCCGCCCCAGCTATTTGAATCATTCCCGCTGAGGTCCTGGCTGACACTGCAGAACAGAAAACAATGACCCCTCTGTTCCCTTCCAAAGTCTTGGTCCACAAAATCTGTGAGTGTAATAAAATTGCTGCTGTGTGCCACTTGCTTTGGGATGGTTTGTTACATGGTAATAGGTAACTGGAACAAGCACCCCATCTGACTAGGCACTGGGCACTGTGCAGAGTCTCTGGCACTCTTTTCCACAGCCCTGTGGAAACACCATTATTATCCCCATCTTACAGATGAAGAAACTGAGGGCCAAAGTTTTGTAACAACTTGCCCAGGGCCACAGAGCTAGGCAAGTTAGAAACCTAAGATTTTTTTCATCGAAGCAAATACTGACACCAGGGCATCCTGCTATATTTCATCTCCCCAAAAGCATTCATTCTCAGCTCAGATAAACCTTATTAGGTCTGGAGACACCATAGTGAGCAACGCAGATGTGGTTTCTGTCTTCATGGTACTTACAGTCTGGTGGGACTGACAGAAACCAAACAAACAGCACCAGCATCATCCAGACATTGGACCTAAGGCCGCTGCAGTCCCTTTTAGAGCAGAATTCCTGGGTTCTGGCAGCCTCTCTTCTTACTGTCCCAGTTAAGGGTCCAGACACACCACAGACCCCCCAGGCGTGGCTGGGCTCTGCCCCAGTGGGTATGGGTCAGATGAACTCATGAGGCTGTTTCTCCAAGAGTCCCCCAGAGAGGGAAAAGGGAGTGTATGAAACGTGGCTATTGTCACCTATAATTCAATCAATAGGAAAAGACAGGTTTCAAATAAATCCTAATGCCTCCCACTACCAAAAACATTTTTTAAAAAGATCTGGTAGGGCCTGAGAATTTGTTTGTCTCTGCTGGTCATGTGTTCTGAGCTCTTACGGCCAGGAGAGGGGCCCTAGCACCCCACCATGCACTTCCCTTTCTGACTTCGGAAGAGTAGCCTCGACCCAGAGCTCTAAGAATCCAGCCCCGGTGTGGATGCCTGGACCCCTGCACATCCCCTCCCTACCCTCAGTGCCCCCTCCCCAACTCTCCTAATGGGGCATCTGTGGGAGGTTCGCATTCCAGGCTGCAGCTGCTGCCGCCTGGCAGAGCCCAGGCATCGTTTCCATTCCGCAGCTTTGGCCTGACATCTGGTGGAGGGACGGGAAGCGGTGCATTTAGTCAAATGACAAGGAGAGTGGCTGCAGCCCTGGGCAGGCAGGGTCTTCCTCCTACGGAAAGTGAGGGTAGCTTCCAGAGTCGCCTGGAAGCTTCCAGGAGTCAGGGGCTTTACCTTCAACCAGTAAGGGCCACCATGTCCTTCCCCTACAGGAGCCCACCAAAGCCTCAGAATGTAGCCATTTGGCAGCTAAGACCTTCCTCAAAGGGGGAAAGGGATCCCCAAGAAAGGTTCCGCAACTCCTCCCAGTCAGGCAGCTGGGAATGGAGGCAGCTGAGGCAACCCTGGGTTATCTGACTTCAAAATCGTGGTCTTAGGGACTCTGTCACCTTGGCCCTCAGTGAGTCAACTGAGGTGTGTGGGGGAAGGAGTCTTCATGGGGACACTCAGGGCCGTGGCCATTCAACACCCTCGGATCACAGACATCTGCAGAGCGTGGGACCCAACCTGCCTGATGACAGATATCAGGGGCCCAAGTTCAATATGCACATTCAGGGCCCTGATTGCAGCCTCCGCATTTTAACCCACCCCAGGTGGTCACTGCCTTCAGGTGAACGTGGGAGGTGTGGCTCTGCTGTTTCCTGCCCAGATGCAGTGGCCTAGCCTCATGAAAGGGGTGGGAGGTGGGTGAGGTTACCGATCCCTACTCACCAGGGGCCACTCCCCTCACACTAAAGAGCATACTCCAAGAAGGGGGCGGGGGTGCCCCCCCAGAGCCAGGGCCTGAGATGCAGCTGGAGGCATCCTCCCATCCTGGACATTCTGCAGGTGCCACGCGGTACCTTAAACCTTCTGTGGGTGGCTTCTCTGATCCAACATGGCCAAACCAGAACCCTTGATTTTCACACTGGACCTGCTATTCCTCCAGCTTTTCCATCTAAGTCACTATACCACCATCAACCAGCTACCCAGACCAAAACCACAGGGGACATCATGCTTGCGTTCCCTTTCCCTCCCCATGCCCCACATCCAATCCATTGACTAGTCCTGGCAGCGCTCCCACAAAACATATCCCAAGTTTGCCCCCTCAGTGTGGCCCCTACCCCAGTCCCAGCCTTCACCTTTGTCCAATGGGACCTGGCAGAAGCCCCCTAACTCTTCCCCTCCCCTCCCACTTTCTCTCTTGCCCCCCATGTCAATTGTCCAAGTGATCTTTTTTATTTTATTTTTATTTTATTTTCAAGACAGGGTCTCACCCTGCTGCTCAGGCTGGAATGCAGTGGTGTGACCACTGCCCACTGCAGCCTCAACCTCCCAGGCTAAAGCAATCCTCCCCCCTCAGCCACCCAAGTTCCTGGGACCACAGGTGCACCACCATACCTGGAAATTTTTTTTTTTTTTTTTTTGTAGAGATTGGATCTCACCATGTTGTCCAGGCAGGTCTTACACTCTTGGGCTCAAATAATCCTCCTGCCTTGGCCTCCAAAAGTGCTGGGATTATAGGTGTAAACCACTATGCCTGGCCCCAGTAGATCCTTTTTTTTTTTTTTTTTTTTTTTTTGAGACACAGTCTCACTCTGTCACTCAGGCTGGAATGCAATGGTGTGATCTCAGATCACTGCAATCTCCACCTCCCAGGTTCAGTTCACTGCTCTATCCCCAGGGCTTAGCGTCTGGCACTGGCTCCCAAATATGGAGTTGTTTACATAATTAATGATTCCTCTACTATGACCCAGGCTGTTCCCTGTTGTATTTTGTACAAATGAAACAGCTGACAAAGTGAGACACTGAGAGACTCTAACGCCCAAATGGGAGTGGCACAAGGCGATCGTGGGTGAGAGCAGGCATGTTTCCACACACTCCAGGGAGAAGGCTAGGGCCTGGGGTCCCCTTAATCTGGTCAGGTCTCCCCCAGCTGAAGGAGACCAAGATGCTGGCAGAGATGATGAGGTCACAACCAAGTCTGGGCCCTCAGCATGCCTGAGTCCTGCCCTGTGGTGGGGTGGCTGGTAGAGAAGCTGCAAAGCCACCCCACAGCTCGGGTGTTTGTGGGCTTTGCAGGGCTCCAGGGAACCTGGCTCTGCTGGCCAGTCTGCTCTCCTGGCTCGTGTGTGTAAGATGATGTGGTGAAAACGACTTCAGTTCCATGAACACAGGCTCAGGGTGGAGGGTTCTATTTTAAGCTGTGCCTTCTGAGTCCAGAGTGTGCAGTCATGCACTGTATAGACAATGAGTTCTTCATTGATGGGACAAGCACTGGAGTCAAAAACCTGAGCTGCACATCAGTTAAGGGGTAAAAACCGATTTTACTCAGGACTATTGCAATAGGGAGAATAGAGAACTGGGCTCAACTCCCACTTGCAAGGGCAGGTGGAGTGTTGGAGCAAAGGAGCAGCGTGGGGGTCAGCGGGTGGAAATGGCTAAGAGGAAACATTAGGGGCCAAGGGGATTCTTGCTGAAGACAGGCCAGGAAGATCAGACCTCCCCAGGGCAGTGGTAAAAGATGAGGAACCCGACCAGATATCGAGAGTGATCAGAAATGGAGAATGACAGCTGGGAATGGAGGGGTCTAGCTAACCTGACTTAGCAGGACTCTTGCTAAAGCTGGATTTTACAAGAAGTGCACAGAGGTGGGCCTAGGAGAAGGTGCGGGAGGCTGACTGAAGTTTGGCTAAGCAAAGAATCTTTGTCATTGGCTAGGGGAAGTATTGGTCCTAAAATCCTGGATAGGAAGACAAACTGTAGGCCAGCAGTGACAGAAGAAATATCTATGTCAAGAAAGTTGGAAATGTGTCAGAGATTAATTTTAGCCCTGGGAATATGTCCGTCAGAAGAAACAGAACGGAAAATGGGGAATCTAGGAGAAACCACCGACATTCCTTCGTCAAGCATTTATGGCGTGCCTGCTCTGAGCTGGCCTGCAGGGTCTGTGGGAAGAGACAGTGCCTCCCTCTCCAGGGCCCCCATGGGACACTTCTCATATTCTGAAACAGTGCTTGCCAGGTCACATTGTATTATCTGGGCTCTCCACCCCTACAAGGACTGGAGCTGGTTCTCACCACAGTTGGAAGCTGAGCTTGCATCTGCGGCCTAGCGGGTTCTCCACATGGTGGGTAATGTGTGACTTCTGTGTCCCCGGCATGGAGTCCCACTAGGCCCAGTGCTATTCTACTATCTAATTCATGAGTTATTCTGGTTACATTCTCACCACAGTTGAGGAGACTAAATGGTTCTCCATAGGACAGGCTGTGCAACGGCATCTAATGAGTCCTCTCTCTCTCCCTCCCTCCCTCCCTTCTTTCCTTCCTTCCCACAGCTGAAGCATTTTCCTGGGAAAAAGTCCAGGCCAGGCACGGTGGCTCACACCTGTAATCCTAGCATTTTGGGAGGCCGAGGCAGGTGGATCACCCGAGGTCAGGAGTTCAAGACCAGCCTGGCCAACATGGCAAAAACCCATCTCTACTAAAAGTACAAAAATTAGCCTGGCATGGTGGCGGATGCCTATAATCCCAGCTACTAGGGAGGCTGAGGCAGAAGAATTGCTTGAACCTGGGAGGTGGAGGTTGCAGTGAGCCGAGATCGTGCCACTTCACTCCAGCCTGGGTGAAAGAGCAAAACTCCATCTCAGGAAAAAAAAAAAAAAAAAAAGGTAAAAAGTCCATCCTAGAAAAATTCCACTCTTTGCCACAAGGTGGTGATCAAGGCTCACATAGTTTGGGGCCTACACTTTGCGAGCTGAAAGTGATCGTCTCACTCCACGAGGATTTGGGGGTTTGTTTTGGTTTTCTTTTTTAATATCTTCAGGGGAAGCAAGTGTTCCTAGGCAGCTCCCCCCTACCCACCACTATCTAATTGTCCTTCAAACCAGACTCTGGTCTGTGTAAACAGGCCGTAAGATGGACTTCTGGAGTTGTCTGGACACCCGGCTATGAACTTTTCAGATGGCTGTGAAATGTGGAGTGATTTGAGTTGCTGCTTCTCTGTTCTCAGTCAACACATGGGCCAGACTAGATACTGCTGCCTTACTGGCCTTGAACACATGGCTCTGATCCGAGGCCATTGCCTGACTTTCTTGGAATTATTGAGATCAAGAAATTGTAAGAGGCTGAGGCAGGAGAATCACTTGAACCCAGGAGGCGGAGGTTGCAGTGAGCTGAGATCGCGCAACTGCACTCCAGCCTGGGTGACAGAGTGAGACTCCATCTCAAAAAAAAAAAAAAAGAAAAAGAAAAAGAAATTCCTTCACAGCGGGGCTTGCTGATTATAAAGCTGTATGCCTGAGCTGCCCATGGGTGAGGATAGCACAGAGGAAAGGAAAACAGCACTGAAGACGGGGAGACGAAAGCCTGGGGACCTCATGTGAGCCCCTGGACCCTGAAGCCAGCCCAGCTTCTTAGTTGCATCAGCCAGCATCAGCCAATAATTCTCTTTCAGCTTAAAGCCAGTTTGAGATGGGTTTCTCTCCCTGCACTAAAAAATCTCCTGCTAATACATGTGAAAAGAGGTCCTTGTGAAGTGGTTTTTATAAACCAAAGGTAGAGGTAGTGGCTTGGCCTTTGGAGACAGCTGCTTGCTTTTGAAGGAGGGAGTCCAGGCGCCAGCTTGAGGAAGCCCAGAGACCGCCTCAGAGCTGTCCAGCATCTGGAATCCAGACATTGTGCCAGGCACCGGGAGTCTCTGGGCCTTAGGAGGCTAGAGGAGTAAGGCAGCCTCCAAGTTCTAGCTCTGTGGTAATAAGGCTGACCAGGGTAACTAACCTTCCATGAGTAATGTGTGCTAGCCCCTATTTTAAGTGCTTTATATGTTTTACCTCATGTAACCCTCATGACATTCCTACGCAGCAGGTGCATTTGTCCTCCTCCTCAACAGGTGGGGAAACCGGATTTGAAAGAAGCTAAGACACTCGGCCAAGGTCACTTGCTGGTAAGAAGGAGGCTGGATTTGAATCCAGGAGGCTGAGAGGAAGAGTCCACATAAGGCTTCTCAGAGCCGGCACCCAGGGTCCAAGCTGATGAAACATAACTGCCCAGGCTGAGTCATCTGATCCACCAGTCCAGGCCTTCTACCCCAGCTGGTCCTAACCATGGGTGGAAGCTGAGCTTGCATCTGCAGCCCTTTGTCAAGAGAGGCCTAATGGAAAACCTGACCGTCTACCCCAAATAGCAGTAATGAACCAGTGCCTCCCCCTTCCCCATCAGGGTGAGGTCACAGCTTCTACCCACAAGTTCTCCAGCTGGTTCTCCATGGGGACAGAAGTCACTGGCATGAGTAGTTGAACTTTGGAGTTGGAACGTGTGTCCAAATCCTGGATGTGCCACTTACCAGCCAGCTGGGCACTCAACCTCTCCACGCTTTGGTTTCCTTGTCTGTAAGATTGGGATAATTTTAAAATGCCTGCTTTACAAGACTGTTGGATTCCAAAAGATCATACCCTGGCTTCAGGCTCTCACTAAAAACTCATGATCATACTTACAATTTTCCACGCAATAGGGAGAAAGTGATAAGAAAATGACCAAAAGAATAATAATTCTGAGAGGCTCTGGCTCATTTCAAAATGAGACACAGGAGTGGAAAGGTAGCAATTCTATAAATCAGTGGTTCTCAGCCTGAGCAGCCCATTAGAATCGCTTAGGATAGCTTTATAAAAATCATGCCTGGACCCCATTTCCAGAGCAATTAAATCAGAATCCTTGGGGCTGGGGCCCAGACATTGGTCTTTTTGAAAAGCACACCAGCTGACTAATGTTCAGCAGGGATACAGAGCCACTTTTGGGGTAAACAAGAGGTTTGTCTGGCAGAACAGAGTGGTGGGCCCCTCAGCAGCTTTCTTCCCAAAATAGAAAGGGGTGGTCTCTCCAGCAGTGAAATCAAAGCTCGGGACCTCACTCTGACAGCTGAAATTTATAAGGGGTTTGGACAGGTCTGTCCTCAGCCTTGGCATTGCAAGTAGCAGCTCTTCCTGGCTTCAGTGGCATGGTGGCAGATGGATAAAATGAATACACTACAAGATTAAATAACGAGATGTTATGCCAACAAAATTAACTTGTCCAGCCTGTTCCTTAGCAACTGCACTATTATTTCAGGTTTCCTTTAGAAACCTCTGGTCGTTCCCACCACTCCTTTTCATTAAAATGTGAGGCGCAGTTATTTCTTACTTTAATGAAAAGGATAGAAAAGCAAGGAATGAGGCAAAAGAAACTTCTAACCACCCCTCAAATTGCATCAGGCCAGCCCTAGACAAATAGGATCAAATTGGTAACTTGTAAATTGGGGTGCTTATTTCGTTTTCCTGCAGATGTAGCTTTTCTGGTCCTCCAAGGGCTTCACCATGCAGTCCTGCCTTTTATGAAGACATAGTGCATTTGCCAAACCAATCTGAGGCTGCCCAGATAGCCATTGTTTGGGAGTCAGGCCCTGAACGTTGGAATTCAGAACACAGTGTCCTCAGAGGAAAATCACTTTTGTGCAGCAGGAACAGGCGCAGAGTGAGTAATTGGCTGGTTTTAGGATGGGTGGGGAGGCTTCTTGTTTCTAAACTCTGCCCAGTTGAATTGCCAAAGACCCACCCTCTTCTCAGATGCATCTTTCCTGGGTGATCAGCAGAGGCCAGGGTCTCACAGGGTTTGCCCACTTGACTGACTCAGTGTCCATGGTCCTGGGTAGCAGGAATCCCGTGTTTGGCTCAGAAACTTGGCTTCCTGTCATCCCCTAATCAGATCCAGCTGTGCTCTTGGCTATCCTTGCCTGATCATCTTATTTATTGATCATTGTGGGCTTTTGGTCTCAAATGATTTTTTTTTTAAGTCTGCCAGAAATCCCTGCCTATAAGGTTTGCTGTTGTTGCTCTGGGCTTCAGGTTAAGAATATATCCAATTTTATCCTTAAAAGCAGGGGCTGTGAGCCAGGGTTAAGAATTCAGTGGGTCTGTGAACTGGGATCAGAAAACAATTCACTTTTATTTTTCACTCATCTATAACTAAAATCTGTCATTCCCTTCCATTATAAATGTGGACAAAAAAGCAGAGTTGTATGAGAGAAACCAGTGACTCTGTCACCAGTGGGAATCACAGATCATTTGACATTACCCTGCAACTGTGGCAAATTCTCAGAATACCATTTATGCAAATCATTATTTCAATATTACAGTGACCATTCAACCTCTCACTAGATAGTGTATTTACTATAGTAATAAAGAAACACATATATTAAAATATTAAAAAGTCCACACTTGGGATATATATGTTTTAGTATAATTGATTTCCTTTGTAAACCTGTGCATAGTATTTTATGCATTTAAAGACATTATCTTGGAACGCCTGCTTCCAGGAAGAAAATAGATTTACTTTTCCCTATTGCTTCTGCCAAGTATAAATAAAAATCCTGGATATTACACAAAAGAAAACATAAGAAGACTCTGAAGGGTGGAAATGAGACAGACCAGACAAGGACCGCAGAATCTGGGGTACAACACAGTGGAGAGCTCCCTGGGTTGTCTTTTTGCCTCGTATATCCCAGACTTGGAGCTGAAAAGGCTGGCAGCACAAAAATACCATCAGACATGAGCCCAAAAGCCCCCCGAAAAGGCCTGCTGTCTCTAGTCAAGCCTAGAAAAAAAGCTTAGCAAGATAGATAACTCAGACGATGCCTGCTCCGCTCCAGCCACAGACCACAGGAACGAACACTGTGGCCAACACCCATGTGAGCGAAGCTAGGTGGAAGGCCCAGACTTCCACCTTTCCAAGGCACCCCAACACTCCCACTGGGGCAGGGAGCCAGGACTTCCATTCCAGCCAGACCTTAATGACCCCCATCTCCTTCTCCACATCCCCAACCTGCCAGTATCCATGGAGCTGGGACATCCACCCCACCCAGCAGTAATAAGGGATCCCTCCCCCTCCCTATTGGGGTGGTATCAGACGGGGCCTTTAGTAGGGTCAAGACTTTCACTATTGTACAGCAGTAATGAGAAATAAGTTCCCTCTAGAGTGTCAACAGAGGCCAAATGCAAAACCTGAACGTCTACCTCCCCTAGCAGTAATGAGGCAGTGCCTCCCCCTTCCCCATCAGGGTGAGGTCACAGCTTCCACCCACAAGTGGACCTCTACCACCCTCATTGCCGGGAAGGTGCTTTGCACTCAGAGCCTGGCTGGCCTCTACAAAGGCCTGGTGCTACTCTCCTTAGAGATATTCCCTTCTCCAGCATCTACTTCCCACCATTTGCCAACTTTAACCACCCAGGGTTCAATGAGCTTACTGGAAAGGCATCCTCTACTCATTCTTTCAGGTCAGGCTGTGCAGCAGGTTCCATAGTTTGCGATCACGGTGACACCTCTGGACATTCTGAAAACTTGAGTCCAAACCCTCAAAGAAGGCCTGGGATGAGGACATTTGTGGCAGGGTCAGCACTGTGCCAGAAAACTCTGGAGTCCTGGCCCAAATATTTTCACTGGAGACTTCTACCAAACACTTAAAGAAGAATTAATACAAATTCTACACAATCTCATTCAGACAATAAAAAGAAGAACACTTTCCAATTAATTTCATGAGGCTAGTATTACTCTGAGACCAAAATCAGACAAGGATACTACAAATCTTTTTAAGAACAGACCAGCATCCTTCACTAACATAGATGCAAAAATTCTTAGTGCAATATTAGCAGATATAACTCAGCAATATATGAAAAATAATACGCCATGACCGCCACGAAGACTTCATGTCTTCATAAAGAAAGCAGGCTGCCAGGCCCCATAACAGCAACTCTCTGGGAATGCTCAGGGCATCTATTTCATTGGTATTGGAGAGCATATCTTAAGGTGTTTTGAGTAGATAGAGCTGGAGCTTGAGTCCTTGTACTCATGGCTCTCTCTCTCTCCAGCCCATTTTACTCAGCCTGGATGGGGCAAGAACAGGATAGGCCACCTGTAGCATGTCTTCTTCTCCAACTTGTAGTGCTACCTCTACTCAGAAGTAACAACCCTATTCTAATAAGCATGTTGAGCATAGCCTTATTCTCCCTTCATACCTGCATTTATTTCCTTTGTGGGTACAGCTGCCAGGGGCTTTCAGAAACCCCCAACCACCACTAGATAGTGTATTTACTGTAGTAATAAAGAAACACATATATTAAAATATTAAAAAGTCCACACGGGATATATTAACTGTTTTAGTATAATTGATTTCCTTTGTAAACCTGTGCATGTATTTTATGCATTTAAAGACATTATCTTTTGATAATAAAACCACCATGAAGACTTCATGTCTTTATGAAGGGAGCAGGCTGCCAGGCCTCATCACAGCACCTCTCTGGGATTGCTATTACTATTATATTATCATTATTATATTACTATTACTATTATTACTATTACTATTATTATAAACTATTCAACAACAAAAATAGTACTTGCTTTTGTTGTGTTAATTGCAGGACCTTAACAGATAGTCAAGATAGAAGGGCTGTTTCTGTATTTTAATATTTCTATTTCACACTCAAACTCAGCACAGTTGAGTCCATTTGAGGACTTAATTTCGTTAATCTTGAATTAGACAACTTATGATGAATCCTCGTGCTGACTTTGGGGAAAAGGAGGATCAGAAGTTCAAGGGGACCATGACAGCCCCTAGTCAGCACCTAGTTTGAAGCCAAGCACAGCCTTTCAAACCCTGGAAGGCAGATGAATGAGGCCAGCTCTGACTGAGCAGCCTGGGCAAAGTCAGAGCAGCCACCCTTCTCAATCCCTCCTCCTAGAGCACAGGCCCTCACAGACCCCTCCCTATCAATGTTCAAGGAACACTATTTGAAATAAAGGTGAATGGTTAAAGAAAATGTACATGGAGCTTAACGAAAATGAAATGCATCAAAATTTGTGGGACACAGCTAGAGCAATGCTGGGAGGCAAATTTATAGCAGTAAATACATACATTAGAAAAGAGAAAAATTATCCAATCAACCGTTTACTCTCCCACCTCAAAGATCAAGAAAAAGAAGAGCAAAATAAACCCACCACTAACAGAAGAAAGACAACAATAAAGATAAAAGCAGAAATCAATAAAAGTGAAAACAGAAAAACAACTTTAAAATCCCTAAAACACAGAACTGGTTCTTCGAAAAGATCAATAAACTGTATGAACATCTAGCAAGACTGAAAACAAAAAGAAGATACAAATTACATATATCAGGAATGAAACAGGGTGTATCACAACAAACCCTGCAGACATCAAAAGAATACTAAGGAAATACTATGAACAACTCTACACACATAAATTTAACAAATTGGATGAAAGGAACCACTTCCATGAAAAATACAAACTACCACAACTAGTCCCTTATGAAATAAATAATTTAAAAAGCCCTAAAACTATTAAGGAAATTGAATTTGTAATTTTTAAAAACTTCTCCAAAAAGAAAATCTCCTGGCCCAAATATTTTCACTGGAGACTTCTACCAAACACTTAAAGAAGAATTAATACAAATTCTACACAATCTCATTCAGAAAACAAGAGGAAGAACACTTTCCAATAAATTCATGAGGCCAGTATTACTCTGAGACCAAAATCAGACAAGGATACTACAAATCTTTTTAAGAACAGACCAGCATCCTTCACTAACATAGATGCAAAAATTCTTAGTGCAATATTAGCAGATATAACTCAGCAATATATAAAAAATAATACACCATGACCAAGTGGGGTTTATTCCAGAGATGCGAGGCTGGGTCAGTATTTGAAAATTAACCAATGTACTCTACCTTGTTAACAAGCTAGAGAATAAAAATTTTATAATCATGTCATCTGATGCATAAAAGGCATTTGACAAAATTCAACACCCATTTTTATGACAATAACCCTCAGAAAAATGGGAATAGAGGGATACTTCCCCAACTTGATAAAAAGCATCTACAGAAAAGCTACAGCTGACATTAGGGACAAGGCAATGATATTTACTCCTGCCACTTTTATTTAACATAGCAGTGGAAGCACTAGCCAGTGCAGTAAGGAAATAAAGGTAATACAAAACAAATAGATCACAAAGGAAGGAAGAATTAAAACTGTCCCTGTTTGCAGATGACATGATTGTCTATGTAGAATATCCCAGGAATACATACACACACACACACACTCCCTCCTAGAATTAAGTGACTTCAGCAAGGTAACAGGTAAAAGACAAACAAAAATCACAATCAATTGTACATATATATACATATATATATGCAATGAAAACTTGAATATGAAATTTAAAATTAAACACTATGTACCATTGCTCAAAAAATGGAATACTCAGGTATAAATCTAGCAAAACATTTACAGGACTTGTGGGCTGAAAATTACTGATGAAAGAAATCAGAAAAGATCAAAATAGAGAGACATACCATGTCCATGGTTTGAAAGACTCAGCATCATGAAGATGTCAATCGTCCACTTCCTCTATGCATATTAACTGTGTAGAAAAATGGGTAAAATATGTTACTTAGAACAAATTTGAATATATTTGCTTTGTCTTCTAGGGAGGTAGGGAGATAGAGGCAAGACAAATATTCCGTTCTGCTTGCTCCTTTCGTTTACAGTGAAATGGAGAATGGTGCCGAGGGAAAGGAACTCCTGAAATTTCAATGCTTCTCCCAGTTTTCCTGTGACACCAGAGGAGGGACCTGAAGATGAGTAGAGTCCCTTTGCTTAGTAGAGCACACAAAGTGTGCTGAGCACTGTGATGTGTCACCCAGATCTGCCTTCAGGGAAAGGGATGTATTCCCCATCTGCTGGGAGTGCTGGCAGAAGACAACTCTCAGCTGTCAGCCCCCTTCAAGGATTGCTTCAACTGGAAAGAAAATTGCCTCCCCCAAGGTCATGTCTCTTTTAGGGACAGCCTGCATCCAGTAAATAAATTGGTGCTGGGAAATAAAGGCCCAGCTCCTTGCTCCAAATCAGAACAACTCTGAAGAATCATCCCAGCTTCAGAGCAACCAGTAGGATCAGCTAAGGCCTCCACTGACACTTAAAAGAAATCAACTTCTCCTTGTACCTTCCTGATCTTTCCCTTCCCTTCCACAGATACTGATTCCTAGAGCATTTCCTAATAAATGCCCCATGTGCTAATCTCTAATCTGCTTCCTGAGTAACCCAACCTGCAATCACTGGTGCCAAGAATGGTCCAAGAAAGCACACACTGGTGTGGAATCATGCAACTGGCATGTGGACCCCATCACTTACGGTGAAGCTCAGATAGCTCCAGGTGATGCTGAAAGGGTGTTGGCTGTCGCTAAACTTGATTGTCACTTTGAAACCCCATCTCTACTAGAAATACAAAAATTAGACTGGCATGGTGACAGGCGCCTGTACTCCCAGCTACTTGGGAGGCTGAGGCAGGAGAATTGCTTGAACACAGGAGGCAACGGTTGCAATAAGCCGAGATCGCGCCATTGTGCTCCAGCCTGGGCGACAAGAGCGACACTCTGCCTCAAAAAAATAATAATAACAAATAGCTGAGGGTGATTAACTGGCCACTTAAAGCTACATGTAAAAGCCAGAGAGTTTTCCAGGGAGTATATAAGAAGGCGCTGATCTGCTGCCAAAGGGCAGAGAAAGCTGAGGACCAAAGCTAGACTAATTGCAAAGGTAACCAAGCTCTTAACCTAACCTTGTTACAGTCAAGGCCCCACTGGGAAAGAATTGGATTCTGACACATGGGACAGGGATATCTGGGCTAACACACACCAAAATTTTGATCCAGAGATTGAGAATAGTCATGTCAATAAAAAGTCATTGTCCTGTGTCCAGTTTTTGTACCCACACCAATTTTTAGACCCAGAATCCATTGACTAAAGCAGAGATAGGTCTTAGGAGGAAGGATTCAGCAACACCAGAGCAAGTGTACATGGTAATGATTCTCGCAGTCTTTGCCTAAGAGGTCCTACAGCCATCTACTTAGGCAACTGTACACTGAGGGAAAAGGAATACCCAAACAGTTCAAGGACTGTCAGCACGGGATATCCACTGGCATTGACACCTAGAGACCCAAAGCTCCATCAGGCCCCCCATTATAGTTGGAGGTATATGGAGGCCAGGTAATATATGAGCTCTCAGCCAGATTTGACTCACAGTAGGCTTACTGGGTCTATGGATTCACCTGGTGTTCATTTTTGTGGTTCCCAAAAACTCACTTGATAGTATAACGTCTACATTAGTTTCATGGTCTCTGGGATGAGAGCTATCAGAATGGGGAAGGCCTTCAGAAAAACTCTAAAACAGCCTCTCCCAGCCAAAACAGTAAATCAACAGCAATGCTGTGTCCCAGAGGGAATGGCAAAAATAGTGCTACCCTTATAGACCTAAAGATGCAGAGGTTGTGATTATTCATTAATTCCATTTTATTCACAAGGCTGGACCTTGTAAAAACTAGATAGATGCTAGAAGACGGCATTGGAGTGCTGTAAACTCAACCAAGCAATTGCAGCTGCTGTGCTGAATATGGTATCTTTGCTATAAAATATTAACCTGGCCTCTGATATGAGATATGTAGCCTTTTATCAGGCAAATGCATTCTTTTTCATCCCTATCAGAATAAAAGTATCAAAACCAGTTTGCATTCAAGATACATTTGTAGCTTTGCTCCTGATCTATGTTAACTCTTCTGCTCTCTAGCATAATAGTCCAAAGAGATCAACCTGGTTTTGTTCCCGTAGCCACACAGAACAGGGAACCTGACTGCAGTCCCACCTATCTGGAACTATGGAGAAAGAGCTAATTCCATCAAAGAAAGTGGAAGTTCCATCAGGAAGAGGCAATGGAGGCTGAGCAGCCCCAAGCACAAATGTCCCTAGAATCATCTGATTACAGGGAGAAGAGTGTCTTGCCCCTTTCAGTTGCTTCACTCACACACCCATTCACATACTCACCTACTCATTCATATTTTTTCATACTAAGCTATCTTATCTGGGAGGTACAAGAGACGAAACATGGTCTCTGTCTCTGGGTACTTACCATTGTCCTGGGGTCAGAAAACAGGCATGAAAACCATGATTAAACCACAGAGGATGGAGTACAGGTCAAAGACTGGAGCAGCTGTTATCCAGTTACCAATAGAAGTCAATATCCTTGGAGATTTAAATAAAGTGGGCCGGGGAACAAAGTCAAGTCCATCATGTATTCCCTCCCTTAAGCTTGATCTGAGGGAGACAGAGAGTGGAAGAAGGTGGCATTCATTCATCCCCACTGTGCTCCCCACTAGACCAGTCCAGCTTCTTATTGAATAAGCTTATGAAGCTTCTTGCTGTCATTCTCGGGCAAGATAAGCTCATCTCTTGGCACTTAAATTTATTTGATATCAAATGCATACACTAATACGTATCTCTTAAAAGTTACTGTAAAGATATATATGTTTAAAAAATGGTAAACACCCAACAAGAATTCTTGCATCATGGGAACTCGACCTAAGTGAGTCCCCGCAATACCCTCTCCTTTCTCTATTTGTCCCAGAATCCAACAGTGCAGCCTCATGCTTCATGATAGAAAAGTGAGGTATAAATTGACATCTTTGCTTTAAATAAGCTTTACTGGGAACTGAATCCACTGACCTGCTGTCATTGTAAAGGCTGAGTGTGTTCAATAAATTGTTTTAAAAGAAAATCCATCAATCGATGGCTATCTGCTATTCAATTATCTGCCAGTTCTATTCTCCTCGGCTACTTTATTCTTTTTTTTTTTTTTAATAGAGATGAGGCCTTGCTATGTTGCCTAGGCTGGTCTCTAACTCCTGGACTCAAGCATTCCTCCCACCTCAACCTCCCAAAGTGCTGGGATTATAGACGTGAGCCACCGCACCCGGCCCAGCTACTTTATTCTTAACAGTGTCTGAAATAAGCCTGATCATGCATAAACTCACAGTGATATTCTTGCAGAGCTTAACAAACGACTTGCATTTTTCCATGTCTTCCTTATATTTTTATATATTGTTTAATTTAAAAATAAGATGAATGATTTATAAAGTCAGAAAAATAATGACACTAAGAATTGAAACAAAATCACTGACATATGCTCCTGCTGTGTCACTAACGCAGGCTGTGTGCCCTGGGATAAGCCCCATACCCTCTCTGGGCCTCAGTCATCTCATCTATTGAATGAGGGGATGGAACCAGATGTTCCCTCATGGTCCTTCTGAGGACCTTGGCCTCTACGTGTACGTCAGAGTCTCTCCCCGCCCAGAATAGGATATTTTACAGCACGACTAGCCAGCAGGAAACTCTCAATCTTCTCCAAGTCCCAGCAGGCACAGCAGCAAGCAGAATTCTGTAAAGTGGGCAGTACCTGGCGTGTCCCAGAATAACAGTCAACAATCAAATGCAGAAATCAGCCTTATTGCTGTGAAGTACAAGGCTGTGTCTGCTCCTCTTGGGTTCTGTTCCATCAGCTACGAGCATCCAGGAGTTAGCCTGTTCACCGTGAGTCAGGTTTGCAGTCAAAAAACAACACAATGAACTATGCTCTCTGAGCAGGTGCGCTGACCACAGGGAAGGGATGCTGAGTGTTAAATAAACCCAAAACCAAATCACCCCTAATGAACAGATTCATTAAGACACACATCCTAACTACCTTGACAATAAGCATGAGAAATTGGTGCATAAATACAGTCTTACCATGATTTTTCTTTTCTTAGTCCAGGCAGGCTGATTTCTATTCAGGCTTTAGCTGCAGCCCCTGAGTATTATTACCTGCTGATTATCATAATAGGCACCTGAGCAAGAATGGCTTGATAAATTGCTCATGCACTGGTGTATTTAGCAGGGCATTCATTCAAGCAGCCAGAGCATTCTTCATCCTTCCATTGGAGTGGAAAATAACCAGTAGCAAAGGCAGAAGAAAGACATGGGTAATAAATTTTAGGAGGGAGGGAGGGTAAGGAGAGAAGGGAGGGAAAGGAGGCGAAGGACATCCATCTAATGATAGAATATCAGACCCCACTTGGTCAGCATCCACAGAGGGCATGGGTTGGCTTGGGAGACCCACTGTGGGCTTAGCTTTGTGTCAAGGCCAGCCTTTGCACAACATGTGCCAGGAGACCAGCTGTCTGGATGTCAAAGGATACTGGCAAACACAAAGCAATGGGGACAGAGAGAGAGAGAGTGCAGTTCAGGAAAATCCAACACACGTGAGGAAACAGTACGCTTCTCGGGAGGCAGCACGGGGTAGTGGGGAAGGAATCTGGGCTTTGGAGAAGCCTTCCTGAGCTTGATTCCCAACTTTGCTGCTGACTTACAAGCTGTATGGTCTTGGCCAAGCTACTCAATCTCTCTGTTACATAGTTTCCTGACCTACAAAGTACAGTATACGTAGATTGGCAATGGCCACAAATATTTTGTAGCTCTTTTCTTTGAGAGGTGGAGCCTATTTCCCCAACCCTTGAATCTGGACTGCCTCGTGGCTGATTTTGCCCAATAGAATAAAGCAGGGGTATTGTATGAGTCCCAAGTCTAGGCTCTGATAAATTTAGAAGCTTCCACTCCTTCTGTTGGAATTCTGCCACCATGTGAACAGCCCAGGCTGGCCTACAAGGATGAGAGGCTATGCGAGGAAGGGATGAGTGGTTCCAGCTGAGGGTCCCTAATACAGTAGCCTGCCAACCACTAGACTTGTGAAGGCACTGTAGGTTGACTTGTGAGGTCAACCAGTCCTCAACAACTCACCAGGAGACGGAAAGCCAGAGGATCAGAAGGACTGCCCAGCTGACCTACAGAACTGTGAGTAATAACTTTTTTAATTGATTTAAGCTGAACAGTAAACACACCTGATAGCAGTAGTGTAAGCATGCCCTTAGGATAACCCTATGGCAGATGCACCTGAGTGTGTGTTTTGAGTTAGGGAGTCCAGGCATGCCCAACCCAGAGATTCATTCCTTATCTATGAGAAGCATCTGAGCCCCTGGTCAGTCCCATTAAATACAGGCACTACAGAGGATTTGAGGCCCTGAGTTTTGGGTTAAACGAAGATTACCAGGTGGAGGTTGTTAAAGGGAGGCTGTTAAGTCAAAATGCTAGAGAAACTGCAGGCTGTTAGCAAGTGGTGGTGGTTATCTTGCCCAGCCCACTACCACAGGGCTCTGCAGTTATGTTGTCCAGCCCGCCACCACTAGGCCGTTTCTGTATGTAAGGCAGTTATCCTGCCCACCCCACCACCACTGGACTCTCTCCCCTGTATGTAAGCCCCTAATAAAACCCCATGTCTCATTTGCTGGCTCTGGGTCTCTTCTTCAGTCTCTTGAACCTGGTGCCTTCCTTATTGGAGTGGATAGGGGTTTGACACAACATGAGCCACTATGTTTTGGGGTGGTTTGTTACGCAGCCAAAGCTAACAGATACGTGAGATATCCATAATTCCAACCTCATAGAGTTTCTATCTATAAAATACTTCACTGCCTAGTATGCAGTAAATTTTCAATCAGATGTCTGATCAGGGGCTCAGATGCTCCTAATAGCTAAGGAATGAATCTCCGGGTTGGCCACACCCGGGCTCCCTAACTCAGAACACACATTCAGGTGCATCTGCCATGTGGTCATTCTAAGGGTGTGCTTAAGCTACTGCTATCAGGTGTGTTTCAATAGTTATTGTTACTATTATTGTTTGTCATTATTATTAATATGTCCATTGTGTGAGGTAAGACAATGTAACAGAAAGGGGTTTAGGGACCAGACAGGTCTGGATTTGAATCTCAGTGCCACTGCACTGTAGATAAATGACTTCTCTGAATTTCAGTCTGTTTATCTGTAAAACTGGGATACCAGTATCAACTCCGCAGGGCTGTTGTTGGTGTTGAAGATGTGTGAGCATGGCTTGGAGTAGGAATCTCAGAAAGAAACATGAGCCCACCGCTTGTGCTGCCTTTGCATAGCAAGGACAGCAGGACCCTGAGCACCCACTGTGTGCATCATCCTGAGCCCACCAGGCTGCCCCCAGTTTCTGGAGAGAGCATAGAGCCCTGAGGCACCTACAGGGCTCACTTCACCCTCAGAGAGTTCTCATCTCTTGCTAGAAGTTGGACAAGAAAATGCTCCAAAGAAGATTGCACCTTACACATTTGAGGCACCTGAGAAACACCCGCCCCATGACCTAGGCCAATTTGCTACTAGAATTCTGGTTCAATAACACATGGCTGTGTCTCCTAGCAAGATTGATTGTTTTGTTTTGTTTCATTTTGTGACAGGGTCTCAATTTGTCACCCAGGCTGGAGTTCAGTGGCATGATCATGGCTCACTGCATCCTCTGCCTCCCAGGTTCAAGTGATCCACCTGCCTCAGCCTCCCGAGTAGCTGGGATTACAGGCATGCACCATCATGTCAGGCTAATTTTTATATTTTTAGTAGAGATGGGGTTTCACCATGTTGGCCAGGATGGTCTCGAACTCCTGACCTCAAGTAATCCACCGGACTTGGCCTCCCAAAGTGCTGGGATTACAGACATGAGCCACCACGCCCGGCCAAGCTTGTTATTTTTAACATGTTCACTACATCAACATTTTTTTTAATTGATTACCAAACATGACATTTTGAAAATATACAGTTTCACATCAAGAGTTTCTTATCTAGTAGGTCTCGGGTAGGTACTAGGAACCTGTGTTTTTGAAAAGCTCTGCAAATGATTCCAATGCACAGCCAGGTTTGGGAACCTTTCAATTTATTAAAATCAGATAATGGTACCTGCATTCTGAAGCAAGTCATTTAACTCATTTGTTTTTGCTATGTGAAGTTTCATAATCTCAGACCTCATAGTTGTGTGATTAAGGGAGCCTCTAAATGAGAAAAACAAGAAGGGAAATCTAGTACATTCCTAAACAAGTCATTCCTTTATGGGTACTTTCAAAGACAATACTGGGAACGTAATGGAAATTCCCCTGGCAAAAGCCTATGCCCAGTCCATGGATGGAGGCACTAACCTTGCAGTCATAGCCCTCTTGGGTGCAGCCTGGCTCACTGCAGGGAAGCACGCTGGACCCTGGGGATACCTGGGTGAAGAAAGCAGATACGGCCTGTACCCACATGAAGCTCACATCTCATAGAGGACAGACCAATGTGTCATGACGAATCATGATGAGCGTCATGAAGAGAAAAAGCAAGGAGATAAAGTTAAGAATAAGAGGCCAGAGCACTTTAAATGAGGCAGTCAGAGAGGGCATCTCTGAGGAGGTGACATTTAAGCTGAGACCTGAAGGGAAAGATCTCTTCCTCCAGGAGGAGAGCAAGGTAGAAGGCGCTGCAGTAGGAAATGGGGTGTTATTCTAAACAGCATTCCAGAAGCATCAGGCCAACTTTAGGACTGATTGAGCTACCCACAGTTCCTAAAAGGAGGAGGCCATGTGTCACCTCAGGGTTATCTCTTAGGGAACAGCCATGCCCTCCTATGGTCTTCTTCTGTGGGGGACTTTGCCACAGAATCCTGGGCCTAGTGAGATTCAATGGGGCTATGCCTCAAAACAATGGAGGTTGACTTTGGCAACTTCCCAGAAAACTCGAGGTTGTGAACTCTGAGCTACAAAGAGTATACAGGATGCACACACTAGCCCCTGGCCCTCAGGGAAGGTTGACCAAAGGTGCTGTAACAAATGCCGACATCTGTGCAGGGACCCACGTGTTGAGCAGAGCAGGAAACCCACACTTCAAAATTGCCTTAAAATGACCAGGGTTCTGCATTTGGGAGTTTGGCAACAGAGCAGGTAGCCAACCCTCCCTCTTATCACAATCTGGAAGCATAAAAGCAGGAATAGCATCATAACATAAAAAAGGGGAAAAAAACTCAGCAGTGAGCACAGTTATGCTTTAGCATCAAGCATCTTTATGTTATTTTTCATCCATTTTCATCACCATTGAGTCTCCATGGTTTATGATTACCTTACGACATTTTTAAAAAGAAATTAACTTCAACTTTCTAGCAGCTATCTGCTAAGATACAGCTGATGACTCATAAAATGTGAATCACAACACTGGCAGGCCTGGCTGGAAGCCATTAGTGAGCAGTGGTTACTCAGGCCCATATTCCCCGAGTTACAATTTGCCACTTTTCAGAACCCAACACGTTTGTTCCCTCTCATTTGGGAAGAATATGGAACAAGGGCTCTTGAATATGGAACAAGGCCTGAAGAAGATGCTGCCCTGGACTTGTGGTAGTCCTGTGGGCCAGATAACCCAATGGCCAGTATGAACTTCCCATTTTAGAGGCGTAAAAGGGTTTCTTTCCCTCCCTTTCAGTTAGGAGTATGTCACCCAGTTCTGGCAAGTGATACATAACGAGAGCAACTGAGAAGGCCTCTGCCTTCCTGCACTGAAGGAGAGTTGCTGGTGTTTCCCTTTCCCCTTCCTTCTTGCCTCGGATGTGGATGAGTATCCGGAGTTTTAGCAGCCATTTTGAAGACCTGAGGTAACAGCATCAGGATAAAGGTGAAGCAGTTAAGGATGAATGGAGGCAAAAGACAGAAAAAGATTTTAAGTCTTCAATGACACCATTGAGCTACTGGGCCGACCTGAAACCCACCCACCTCCAGACTTCTTTGTAAATCAGATGATAAAGAACCTTAGGACTTCTGCCTTGTGGTTAGTTTGGTATTCTGTTCCTTCCTACAGAAAGCATTCCTGATTGACGTGGGAATTGAGCATCTGTGGCCTAGATCCCATATGCTACCTTTTCTTCCTGGGGCAAACGTGAAAAGTTGAACGAGGTAAGACATTCAGATATGATGCTAATTACTCTCTAAGGCCCTTTTCCACCTATCTCTTCTTCGTCCTCACTTAAACTGGCCCACTTCCAGTCCTGATTCTCTCTCTCCTGGACCATGCAATAATTCCTTAATGTATTTCCCCACTTCCTGCCTTCCCATTCCACACTTTCCCTTTTGCCAGCATTAGGTGCCAGAGTACATTCCTAAACAAGTCATTCTTTTATCTCCCACTCACCCTAAACCTTCACTGGCTCCCCACTGCCTCCCAAGAAGAGCTAGACTCCTTAGGTTGAAACTCAAGGTAGGACTTTATAGTGGTTAGGAAGGCAGACTTTGGACCAAATCCCAGCTCCACCACCTCCCATACATCACTCCTTGGCAAATTGCTTGACTTTTCTAAATGTCTGTTTTCCTGTCTGTAAAATAAAAATAACAATGAGAATGTTTACTTCCTAATGTGCTGAGAAATAAGTGATGCAATGTAAGGTACAGCACTGTGCCTTACACACAGTAAGAATTCAGCAAACCTAACTGGTATTACTAATCTTCCTGAATCTAGCTTTAGCCGACTTTTCACCACTCTGTCTCGTAAGCACAGCCTGCACTCTTTCAAATAGGCATCACCCTTTCCTTCCTTTGCTAATCACCTTACCCTGCCCATAGCATGCTCTCCTGCCACTACTCTCTTCATTACATAAAATCCCAGGCATTGGCCGGGGGTGGTGGCTCATGCCTGTAATCCCAGCACTTTGGAGGGCCAAGGTGGATGGATCATTTGAGGTCAGGAGTTCGAGACCAGCCTGGCCAACATAGTGAAACCCTGTCTCTACTAAAAATACAAAAATTAGCCAGGCATGGTGGTGGACAACTGTAATCCCAGCTACTTGGGAGGCTGAGGCAGGACAATCACTTGAACCCAGGAGGCAGAGGTTGCAGTGAGCCAAGATCGTGCCATTGCACTCCAGTCTGGGAGACAGAGCAAGATTCTGTCTCATAAAAAATAAAAATAAAAGAAAATCCCAGGCATCCTTCAAAGTCTAGCTCAAATGTCACCTCCTGCATGAAGGCTTTTCTGACTGCCAGGGTCATACGTGAACAGCCCCACCATTGAATTCACATGGCGTTTGTTTATGGTTTATGTATCACTTTTCTGACACTTAGTACAGAAGTCAACTGGCCACATTTCTCCACCCCAGGCTGACCTCATCCTTCCATGCTAGGCTGTCCCAATCTCTCCACCCCAGGCTGGCCCCATCCCTCCACCACAGGCTGGCCTCATCCCTCCACCCCAGGTTGGCCCTATACCTCCATCATATTCTGGCCCATCCCTTCACCCCAGGCTGGCCCCATCCCTCCACCCCAGGTTGGCCCATCCCACAATCCCAGGCTGGCCCCATCCCTCCATCCTAGGCTGACCCACCCCTCCACCCCAGGCTGGCCCCATCCCTCCACCCCAGGCTGGCCCATCCTTCCACTCCAGGCTGGCTCAACCCTCTATCCTAGGCTGGCCCCATCCCTCTACCTAAGGCTACTGCTCCTCTGGAGAGAGTCTCCTTAAAATGACTCCACCCTTGGGAGTTTCAGCAACTCCTCCCTGCCCTCTGGTCTCTGGATTGAGAGATGACAGCTCCTCTGCTTGTAGTAGCTACTGGTTCCTGCACCATACTTCATATTTCCCTACCCTTCACCTTCACCTTTGTTGACAAAACCTCAACAGTATTAAGGGCCCTGCTGAAATGTTTGCCTGTGGGCAAGTAAGGTGAAGGATTTGACTCTTCATGGACCTGTGCCCATGTGGATGGGAAGAAGAGGGACCCTACCACGCTCCTGACTCCTGGGAAAATCCTACCCTGGGTTGGCAGAGTCTCATAGACACCAGTTGCTGTCTGCCAGAGAACAGCTGGTGGGCCTGCCCCAGCCCTGGTGGGGTGCTGTGCAGGATCTAGAAGCAGCTAAGGGGAAGGAGTCCCACCCCCTCACCCAGATGGTTTTGGTCTCTGGGAGGGCTGCAAGGAGGACCTCGCCCTCCAGGGACAGAGGGACAGCTTTTCAGTGGCTGTGATTAGACTTCAACTCCTCTGCATTTCCTGCAGGGCTTAGGGCACCTTCTAAGTTCAGATTTGTCTCTTCTAACCCACACCACTCACTGGCTGAAAAATGATTGAACAGTGGTCCACCCAGGCACGGATTCCTCTTCAGCCAGAATGAGTATGACCCAACATAGAAGTCTTCTTTGATATAATTTTAAGAGGAGGGATGTGGAAGTCAGTTACACAACAATGATGTAGTTTAATCGCATTTTGGTAAAATACAAACTGTGAATATGTTTGTGAATGCTCCTGGAAGGGCCTAGGAAGGAAAAGCACAAACTGTTAACTCGCCCAGGGAAGACAGGTGGGAAATATTCACTTACTACTTAAAGAAAAAAAATGTTGATTTTGTAATTTTAAAAAAATCTACAGCTGTCTTTGCTATTCAGCAGGCCTAGCTTTAGATCAACGAATTGCCTGGGGCAATGGACCAACAGGTGGGTTTGGCTTTTCTTCTGGGCTGCTGTGGTTTCACCAGCTGACCCCTCCTCTTCCAAAAACGTAAAGTGTGAATTCACCACATTGCAGGAACCTCGGCTTTCAGTGCGTGTGGACTTAGCTGGGAGCTGAGGGGCTGCACACCCTGGAAAAACAAAGGCAACTGCTGCTCCAGAAGCCCCACTGGGAGAACCCTGTGGGGCGACTACATCTTGACCTGCAAATTTCCTTCCCTCTTTGCCCCTAGTCCCGACCATTTCCACTAGCAAGGAGTTCGAAGGATGTAGACTCCTTGAGTCCCCATCACGCGAAATAGGTGGTTTGTACTACTTCGAACTTGGAGGTGATGCGCAGAAAACAATGACCGAGGTGACGTAATAATGCCAGAGCTGGATGGGGAGCCCAGCACCTGCCAAGCAGCCCCGTGCCCAGCCACCCACCAGGGTGATTGTGGTCTAGGCTAGGGAGGAAAGCCCAGTGCCTGACTGCTAACCGAGAGCTCAAACCTGGAGTCTTAATTTTTTCCAGGTCAAAAGGGTGTTTTCATTGCTTGGCAATAACTGTGGGGGCAAGGAGGGGTTTCACAGTGTAGCTTTCCATTTTTCATTGGATGTCATTTCAGGAGGAGATGGGTCCTGAGACCAGGGGATTTAGTCATCAGCAAGTTAAGGAGAGGATATTGTGAGAGCTGAGGGAGGAAGAGAGGCAGAGAATGCTTAAAAGCAGAGACTGTTTTTCCTTTGCTTTTTTTGACTCCAGTTTCTTTACTCCAGCACCAAACATAAAAATGAAACACATTTGACCTTTCATTGTTAGGCTCCTCTGGAGAGCTCACTGTGAGACTTATCAGGTTGAGATCCCTGTGGAGAGTCTATGCAAACTCCTGTTATCCACCTAAGCCTGCAGTTCGACCGCAAAATGACCAATTGTGTGAACTCCAAGACCCCACAGTGTGTGGGAAAT
This sequence comes from Pan troglodytes, assembly GCF_028858775.2. Taxonomy (NCBI): domain Eukaryota; kingdom Metazoa; phylum Chordata; class Mammalia; order Primates; family Hominidae; genus Pan; species Pan troglodytes. The sequence goes on from NC_072406.2 coordinate 130,697,940, forward strand.
ACAACAAACTGCAGCCTTCTAGGAACTTAGTGCAGACTGCCTTCTGCAGTGGAATTAGCCAGGGGTTCTCGCCACCATCTTTCACTTTGTAGTGATTGACCAGGAGATGGATGCTTGAATCCCACCAGTTCCCCTTCACTGAGGCAGAAGGGGCTTAGAGAGGAGATACAGATAACATGAAAAAGTAGCAGAAAAAGGCATGAGAAATAAAGAGTGGAAAAGGAGAGGAATTGTGTTAAAAGCAAAGAAAAACAATTCAAAAACCTGTCAGAAGTGTACATGCCCAGTTTTCAAAATAAGGCTTTCTGTTTCCAAAGACTGGAAAATGTACAGTCTTAACAATCAAGATTGCAACTCTCCTCCATCCAAATATTTTACATTTCCCACATCTGTATACTATTTTACTTTGTAGGATAAATGGGTCACTGAAAAGGTATACATATGTCCATTTTTGAGTGGTATTTTAGGTGTACTGAAAAATCTTTTTTATGACTCCATCATGAACATTTTAGAAACCTCGTGATTTTGCTTATAGACCCATATGTGGGATGTTGTTAGACCTTCCCAAATTATGTGTGAGAAATGGGTGATAAAATGCTAACATTTAAATAACTCTCCGATATATGATGGTATAGAAATTAGGCATGAAGTTCTCTACTCTCATTTTGATGGACCCGTGGATTTAGGCATATGCAGTCTTGGGGAGTAGAGAGCTTGGTGCCATATATTTAAATGCTGGTGTTACTGAGGTTGGGGGCAGGAGGTCACAGAAGACCCAAAATGAATAGTTCCTCTCTGGAATAAGGTGGAGTTGACAAATCTAGGTTGAGTAGCATGTTTTCCTTGACATGATTTATCCTTGCTTTGACTCTGGCTATCCTGAGGTTGTGTAGTTACCCCATGTGTATAACTGGCTTGGTTTATTAATCCTGGGGCTGAAGACTGTGCAACTGATTTAGTATTTATTGAGCTCCCACAACATGCCAAACACAGTATAAACCCCAGCATGTAGAGCTTCACATGTGATTCAGCAACACATGCATCTTACACACATAGCAAAGACATCAACGCATGAAGGTAAATCAATCAAGAACCTGCCTTGGGAAACAAAGGTGCTCCTGACCTCTCGTCTGTGAGGGACAGGCCCTGTGTTCACTCCCAGATCTAGCCACACTCTTGAGGTTAGTTTTGTGCCTTGCATTTGAAAGACTAACAGATGTTCAGGAATGCAAACCACAGGACAGAGGTCGTGGGTGAGCCTACCTGAGAAAATAAACCTGGAACTTAGCTATCCCAGTAAAACAGCAGATTGAAAATTCACAAGGACAAAAAATCAGACGGTTATAGGAACTGGAATATCCTTACCTTAGCATCTCTCACAATTGCTATTTCCAGGTAGCTGTTGGAGCATACATTGAAACACTCTTCTGCCAGTTTAATGAGATAAATCTATTGATTGGCTGCCAAAACTGAGACCTGGTGACAAAGCTTGCAAAGAGGATTACAGAACCTCCCATCAGCCTTGAGAAGAGCTGCTGCCAAGTACCAAGTTGGCTCAGTTCCCAGCCTGACTGCCTGTATTACTCCTTGCAGGAAGAGGACTGTGTATACATCTTAGATGCTTGATATTAACCAAAATGAATTATTAAATAAAATTTTCTACCTACAGTCCTACGCAGTTCTCTCTGGGACTCACCTCTGATTTTTTTGAAATTCAGTTTGATTTATAAACTAGTCCACAACACATTTCAGATGTTGTAAGAATTAATTGCTGTTCCGTTGCTGATTTTCATAATATGTAAAGATGTTTATAAGCACAATCTAATTCTCCAACCTCTTTAAGCTCTTTATAAAGTCCATGTAAGTGTTTCAAACTTAAGTTGTAGGCATGACACAAACCAGTGGCAGCTTTTCTAGTAATTAATGGAGATGCTTGTTTTTCATAGTTGATATAAACTTAAGCTAATCAGGGAGCACTTTTTCTAACACCCTGACAACCAGGATTTAAAATAATTCATGGTATGTAAATTTGTTTTTTGTTGTTTTTGTTTTTTTGTTTTTTTGAGACTAGATTTTGCTCTGTCACTGAGACTGAGTGCAGTGGTGTAATGATAGCTCACTGCAGCCCAGTGATCCTCCCAGGTTCAAGTGATCCTCCTGCCTTTGTGTCCCAAGTAGCTGGGACCACAGGTGTGCACCACCACGTCCGGCTATTTTTTGAAGAGATGGAGTTTTGCCATATTTCCCAGGCTGGTCTTGAACTCCTGGGCTCAAGCAATTCTCCCTCTTCGGTCTCCCAAAGTTTTGGAATTATAGATGTGAGCCATGGTACCTGGCCATGGTATGTAACTTTATAATACAATTGACCTAAGGTTGAATGATGATATTCCTTCTGAATTGATTGGACTGATACATAAGAAATATGTAAGTAAACTGTTGAACGAATCCCTATATATTCTGATTTCAATAATTTGCCTCTTTGTGATTGAGCTGGTATTGCCTGAAGACTAAAAGAGTATTCTCTAAGTATGGCATGTAACACCGTCAAATTCAGCTCCAAATTATTAACACCTTTGGCAGGTGCAACTAAAGCTTCATTCGGATGTTTCTGAGATTCATTAGAAAGAGGATTCCCGCCCCCACCCCGAGATGGAGTCTTGTTCTGTCGCCCAGGTTGGAGTACACTGGCACAATCTCAGCTCACTGCAACCTCTGCCTCCCTGGGTTCAAGCAATTCTCCTGCCTCAGCCTCCCGAGTAGCTGGGATTACAGGCGTGCGCCACCACGCCTGGCTAATTTTTGTATTTTAAGTAGAGACAGGGTTTCAACACGTTGGCCAGGCTGGTCTCAAACTCCTGACCTTGTGATCTGCCTGCCTCGGTCCCCCAAAATGCTGGGATTACAGGTGTGAGCCACCATGCCCAGCCCTAGAAAGGATAATTCTTAAGGTGTTTAATCTTGGTTGCACATTAAAATCCCCTGAAGTGCTTTGGAAAATGCTAGTGTCCAGGCACCATCTCAAATCAACTAGACTCTTGGGAGGAGAGCCCAGACATCAATTACAAAAAAAAAAAAAGTTCCCCAGGTGATTCTAGGAGCAGCCAGGGTTGAGAACCAGTGATTCAAACCTTCCAACAAAGAGCCGACGATGAATCAGATCCCTCCCCAAATAATCCCTCTCCTTCCCCTCTACCATCTACACTCTCCACACATGACCATCAAAGGAACTCTGAGGAAATGAGAAATGTCTGGCCCTGAGCCTCCCAAGTAATATAGCTGCTGGAAGCACAGGAGCCAGTCCTCAGGATGCCTGGGAGATGAGCTCATCTGGGGCAGGGGTAGGTTGCACTATTAGCACACAGGTTCTTTGTTCTCCAATCGATGGATGAAGCTCAAGTTCATTTAGCACCATTGCCAGAGGTAACCTCCATACCCATCTTTGCCTGCCTTTTCCTTTCTCCCAAGCCAGCCTTTCCTACCCTTTACTGTGTGCAAAAAGTCTAGCCCTGTAACTACTAAAGATTCCTATGCTAACCAGCCCAACCGTGATCATTCCCACTCCCACCGTGGTTGTTGACATGAATGTAATAGGATTGAACCCTTGTCATTCCCATATCATCCCTCTTTCCTTTCCTTTTAGGGCACATTTTAATGAATGAATTGAGCTTATTTCTGAATAAGAGAAGCAGGAGGAGGTGAAACAGTGATTCTTGTGTTCAGTGAGCTGGGAAAGTAGTTGAACCCTACAGATGGTGACTGAGTTACTGGGAACACAGAGGCTAATCTGACAGCTGGATATTATGTATCATTTCCCAAGACTCCTGCCCTCACTGCCCAAGTTGCTTTTCCAACAGTGTGGAGACCTTTGTCCCAAGGCACTTGTCCTCATTTACAGAACTCACAGGAGGTTAAGGTGATGATTATCAGCCTGGTATCATGCTCCACAGTCTTCACCTGTTCCCTTAGCCCTGGAGGTAATTAGTGTTTGATCTACACATCATGTGGGTGGTAGCTTATTCTTCTGTTCTGTCCTTAAGTAAACTTCTGCCGGTCCTTGATTTCTGGGTTGATCATGTTCCAAGAATCACTACAGAGCAGGTGCTGAGCAGTCAGATGACAGCTGTTGATCTGTTGCAAGTGAGCAATTAGAGACTGCAGGAGAATGCCACGCTATACAGTTTACATTGAGTATTCAGAAAACCAAATATTTGAGTGCCCACTTTGTGGCAAACACTGAATGTGTACCCACACATACACAAACACACATACACAGAGGATGTCTGTCCTTAGGTACAACTGAATGACCTCTTAAGTGAATTGGACCTTTTCCTCTTTATTTATCTATCTCTTCATTGACTAATTCATCTCATCATTTTTAAATAGTAGTTGGGGAGGAAAGGGGAGAAAAAATAGCAAGACCTTTCTAAAGGGAGCTTGTAGGTGTTTTTGTACTATAAACTCAAGTGGTTTTAAAACGAAACCCTTTTGGCATATAAAGGTCTTACTCAGGAAATGCTGAAATCCTAGATGTAGAGTTTTAATACATATTTACCTGAAATTCTAGGAATGCAAGGGTTCAAATGGACTAAGCAATATCATGGTACTCTCAGCTGGGTCCTTTTTCTAAAGGCAAACTGAAAATCTTTACCAAGCCCAATGCATTCCTTTTAAATCCCATTCATATTGTTCATTTCACCAACGAGCAGGAGGAGGGGACGCCAGGAAGGCAATCGTGGTTCTGAAATACTTTTCTGAACGTGGAGAAAAAGTTTTGTTTGTCCTTCAAGGGCATAAAGAAGAAATAAGAAATCCTCTTCCCTCTCTTTGGCCTCCCCCAAGCAAAGAGCAAGACTCTCACCAAAGCCCGCTTAACATTTTACAAACACACAAGGACAAGACAGACAGCCGGACAAGAGGGCTGGGCTGGAAATGTTGCCCTATGTTGGCTTAGCTAGCTCTGGTGCTGAGAATAAGCACCAGATTGACCTCGAGTGGTGCCCTAGGAGGCCAGTTGAAGTGGAGCTCCTTGACCAAGGCCTGGCTAAGTGGCATCAGATGACCACGCTGACGGTCATATTCTGGCCATGGGGGGCTATCTTGCGGGGCCAAGCGACCAACAGTTTGCGCAGCTCCTCGCGGAAGCTGTCGTGCAGCCAGGCGTAGATGAAGGGGTTGTAGCAGGCCGAACTCATGGCGAGCCAGTGGCAGAGCAGCTGCACCAGCCCAAAGGCGTAAGGGTCGATGGCGTGCGGGTCGAGGTCCCGCAGCAGGTTGAAGACGTGCAGCGGCAGCCAGCAGACGGCGAACACCACCACGACCACCACCAGCAAGCAGAAGGTGCGCCGGCGCCGAGCGCGGTCCCAGTCGGCCTGGCTCTGGGTCACGCAGCCAGGCACCACGCGGTTGCGGAGCTTCACTGACACCCGGACGTAAGACAGGAGGATGACCAGCAGAGGGAGCAGGTAGGTGACCAGCAGCAGCCCCCAGGCGTAGAGCTGGCGCTGGCGCTCCTGGGAGCCCCAGAACTCCTCGCAGAGGCGCACGTCGTGCGGCTTGAGCTCCACGTGATAGGTGTGCACGGCGGCGGGCAGCGCCAGCACCGCGGACAGCGCCCAGATGGCCAGCACAGCGTAGGCGCTGAGGCGCAGCGAGATGCGCCGCCTCAGCGGGTGCACCAGCACGACGTAGCGGTCCACTGCGATGGTGGTGAGCGTGAACACCGACACATAGACGGTGACCGGCTGCAGGAAGAAGACCAGGTGGCACAGGCCGCCGCCGAACACCCAGCCGCGTGGCTCGAAGGCATAGGCCAGCGTGAGCGGCACGCAGGCGGTGCACATGAGCACGTCGGACAAGGCCAGGTTGCCGATGAGGAAGTTCGTCACGTTGTGCAGCCGGCGCACCCGCGCGATCACCAGCACCAGCAGGCAATTGCCCGCCAGCCCCACGACCACCACGACGCTGTAGAGCAGCACGATCAGCCCCTTCAGCTGATGCACCAGCTGCAGGCTCTGGAAGGGCGTGACGGCTGGAGCGTCCGCGCCAGCCACCGACCCGTTGCCCGCCGAGGCCTCTGCGCTCTGGTTGGCGGGAGTTGTGACCGCCGGCGGCAGCCCAGAAAATAAGTCAGAAACCCTGGGGCCCCGAGTGGGCGATGAGGCCATGGCCACCTGTTCAAAGGTAATCAAAGTCTGTCACTTCCCTTCCCATTCTCCATCCGACTTCCTACACCAGCCGCGCCCCTCCCCCATCGCCTGAGTCCTCCCTTGGGAATAACCGGCCACAGAACAACAGCAAAAGTAACAAAAAGGATTGTCCTCTCACCTCTGTAAAATAAACCTAAGCACGGTTAGAACACACGGTTTATTTAAACGCTTCCGCCTCTATTTATGGTCCTCGCAGTCCACGCAGGCAGACTCAGGAGCGCGATCCTACCTGGGAGTGGGGTTTGGAGGGCGGGAAAGCGCTCGCGGGAAGAAGGGGCAGAATTTCTGCTGGCCCCCGGTAGTCCTCTGCCCACGTCGGTGATCCGGTCTCGCTTCTCCGCGGGAGCTGAACGGATCCAAATGTTTCCCTGTGGGCTAGCAGCTTCTTAGAGGGACTGGGAGCGCCTCCCCTCAGCTCCGCCCCCCACTCCAGCTCCCATGTATGGAAAATAGGGGTGGAGCGCGCTCTGCCATGCTCGGTGCTTAGAGAACTAGTGAAGACGACAGTGTGGGGAGGATGGAATCCGAAACGGGAGGAGGGGCCGGCAAACCTGGCCAGAGCAGCGAAGAGGACGAATCTCTACTGCAGGAGCTTGCACAGCCCCTGGAGGGTCATGGTCCGGAGGAGCGCACAGTGGAGGAGGGCGGAGGAGAGGCGCGAAGCGTCAGGCTATCGGGAGGAGCCGGTGCAGTCTTAGGAGGGAAGGAGCGGGGAAGGAAGTAGCGGTGGGAGATTGCAATGCAGCTGGGGGCTTGAGAGAGGCACGACTGACCCGTTCTTAAAGGCTGGATCCTGCCTAGCGGCCAGGTTGCGGAGGGCAGAGACGCTAGAAGGCTCGGGCTGGGATTTAACAGCAGAGCCTGGAGCTGGTCGCGGACCTGAGGACCCTCACCCTCCCGCGGCCCCGCCACAGGAGCCCCCTGCTTGGCTGCAGCGCGCTCAGCGGGCGGCGGGTCCGGCCATGCCAAAGGCAGGAGTCAGCACCACGGACAGCTTCCGCTGGATCTGCCGCCCCTCGGGCGGATGATGTGGGGAGGGGCAGGGGAAAATGACTAGGGAATTCCTGCCCCTCTCTGGATCCGAGGTGTTTGGGGAAGGAACCTGGTCCGGTTCAAAGACCTGCCTCGCTGCCTGCTTTCTGGGCTGGGGCTGAGAAGAGTAGGGTGGAGTGGAGGCAGCTGAGCCGGGGGCCTGGGGGTCGGAGACTCATGACTTTTGCTCCTCTTGGTGGTCACCGCACTCAGTGCCAAGGACGGCGTCGTCTTTTACCTCCCGGGGTCAGAAAATGCAGCTCTCCTGCCAGTTATTCTACACAGGCACACTTCAGTCTGGCCCAGCGACTCCCCCGCTCACCCTTTCTCTCGCTTACTTTCTCGGCTACCGCGACCTGTGCCGTATCTGGCTGCTTCTCCCAGCACAGAGTAGTTCCTGGACTGGGACTTGACCCCTCCCTCCTTGACTGAACACCCACAGGCCTCTTCTCTTCATTTTAGGATTTTTTAAAAATACTGGTAATTGCAGATTTCAGCTAGGGTAACAAAAGTAACAAACATTTGAGAAGCTTAGGCGTTTCATAAAATCTTCAGTAGTATTAAGTCCTCATTGAAATGCAAATTAGCCTGGCCCACGGGGCAAGAGCCAGGGGAGAAGGGGCCTTTGTAAGCTCCCTCCTTAGAAGCTATCTCATTCCCTGAGCCTCTTGTTTCCTTTTTTCAGAGCATGGAGCTTCATTGTCTCCTCTCTGATAAGTCCTTGTACTTTGTCCTCTGGCTGCAAATATTCCAGTTAGACTGGAAACTAATAGCAATTTATTCCACCCTCCAAATTTAAATGAATCACTCATATAGAAAAAAGTCAATATTGGAACAAAAGTAATCAATGTTATGCACCTCTATCCATCCTAAGCTCACGGTCCCTGAGTTATAATCAATTTAGCTAAAACCAGTGTGTGTGTATATACATGTATATGTTAGCTCACTCTGTCACCCAGGCTGGAGTGCAGTGGCGCAATCATGGCTCACTGCAGCCTCAACCTCCCAGGCCAAAGCCATCCTCCCACCTCTCAGCCTCTCAAGTAGCTGGAACTACGGGTGCACACCACCATGCCTGACTAATTTTTGTTTATTTGTTTCTTTTGAGGCGGAGTCTTGCTCTGTCACCAGGCTGGAGTGCAGTGGTGTGATCTCAGCTCACTGCAACCTCTGCCTCCCAGGTTCAAGCGATTCTCCTGCCTCAGCCTCCCGAGTAGCTGTGACTACAGGCACGTGCCACCATGCCCAGATAATTTTGTATTTTTAGTAGAGACGGGGTTTCACCATGTTGGCCAGGATGGTCTTGATCTCTTGACCTCGTGATCCGCCCGCCTCAGCCTCCCAAAGTGCTGGAATTACACACGTAAGCTACTGCGCCTGGCCTTATTTTTTGTAGAGGTGAGGTTTTGCCATGTTGCCCAGGCTGACTGAACTTCTAGGCTCAAGCAATCCTCCCGCTTCAGACTCCCAAAGTTCTGGGATTACAAGCATGAAGCTACTGCACCCAGTCTCAGTATTACATATACTTTTTTAATTGCAGAGCTCTAAATAGGATACAATCAGTGCCTGCCTAATACCTTGCCCAGTAATTATTCTCATCATTTTCACCTGCAGGGTTTTATGCACCCAAGAGCAGGAGCACTCTTTTGTTTCAAAATCTCTTAAGCAGAGGAAATTGCGATAAAGTCAGTGAAAAAGGATTTGGGATGTTGTTAGGCCTCCTAACTAGAGCCATCATTCTGGTCAATATCATTATATTGGTCAATTATCATATATAATAGTAAAATTAATAATATGAAGACAACTTTGTCAATAACTGAAGGTCATGTAAACATGGATATTTGAAGTTTCAATATTGGGGCACCCTCCAGAGGAAAGAGTGCATCATTTGCCAAATTCCAGATAAAGTTGGGCAAGCATTTTAGTATTATCAATATTTGCAAGGTGGAAAGGAAGTGAACAGCTGTCCTTTGAAGAGGGAATGAAGATTTAATGTGGCCTATTAGGGCTTCATTCCCTCTTCTCCTCACTGGAGTTAAGGCTAGTCCCTCTCCCAGCCAGCACATCATGATTAAATCATGCTAATGTTCAGACTGTCCAGTACTAAGAATGCTCCAAAAACCTGAGAGAGCATAAATAAACAAAAAAAATAGGATAAATGAAGGAAAGGTAATACTTCATACAGTAGACAGCAAACTATGGGATTTTACTTCCTCCCATTCTCCAAAAGTCTTCAATAGCCCATCCAACCAAGGCCAGATGCTTTCGCATGGTATTTCCAACCAGTGTGCACTCCCTTTCTGATATGCCCTCATTTTTTGGGTCTAGCTTCCCATCTCTGTCCATTTTACTTCCTAGGTACAAGCCAAACTTTGCTGGGTGCTGAGATATCCTCACCATTCCTGTCTAATTCCTCTCTTAGGGTTTATTTCTTTTCTCCACAATGTCAGTTGTTTAATCCGCACTCAACTCTACCTGTCCACATTCTTCACATCCTACAAGACCCAACCCAAAGACAACTGTTCTCAAAGACTTCTCCCTTCCATAATCTTTCTGTCTTTTATTACTTTCTACCTTGAAATTACAGAAGTGTTTAGCTTCCCTGCCTCCACCAACCCTGACTGTAAATTCTTTATGGACAGGGCCAATGTCTTGATACATTTTGTACCTACAACATGCCACGAGCCCAGCAGATACCCAATACATGTGTTTTTCTTTTTCTTTTTTTTTTATTGAATGAATAAAAATAGTTACCATTTACTTAGGGCTTTAGGCATGCCAGCCATTGCTAAGTACATCACACAAATTGTCTCATTTGAGTCCCCTCAAAATTATTATTATACCCATTTTACAGATGAGAAAACTGGCTCTCAAGTCTAAGAAACTAACCATAATGGCACATCTAGTATGCAGTGGGGTTGGAATTTCATCTTAGATCTGCCTGATTCTGGCACCACACCACTCAACTACTATACTTCACTGCCTATGAATGAATGGCAGATGTACCTGCAAAGACTGAAAATACAAGCAGGTTCAAAGGAGATTGAATAAATATAGGAACCCCTCCCCCCATGGTTTATTAAGAAAGCTCTAGAAAATTTAGTTACAACTCACACCTTATCATGTTTAAGCTAAACAGATCTTCATGCCTTACCCCAAATGTCTCTTGCTTCCATCCCATATAGGAAACAAAACCTTGGGCCATAGTGTTACCAGTGGGTCTTTGCTCCCAGAGCTCCCAAGATGGTGGTGGGCCACTCCCAAGCAAGATGGCGGCAAGCTTCTTGCTCTCTGACCTGGGGTTTTTGGCCTCACGGATTCCAAGGAATGGAACCTTGGGCCATGCAGTGAGTGTTATAGCTCTATTAGAAGCTGTGGGTCACGGAAGAGAACCATGGAGCCCAGCAACTAGTGTTCAGCTCGATTAGGACAAACCCAGGCACTTAGCCGCGCAGGAACAATGGTGAGAACCGGAACAGCAATGGGCGCCTCACTGGATCAGAAGCGCAGCGGACACCCTGCTGCATCCAGAGGGGTGGAAGTCAGCGGCGGGTCTGCGACGACGGCAATCAGCAGTGGTGGACGGCGAGTGAAAGCTCAGCTCGAGCTGGAACAAACACAGACCAGAAGAGTGTGCAGTTGCAAGATTTAATAGAGTGAAAACAGAGCTCCCATACAATGGGAGGGGACCCAAAGGGGGTTGCCACTGCCAGTTCGAATGCCTGGGTTTATATCCCGATCATTGTCCCTCCCCCTGTGCGCTCAGGCAATACATGATTTGACTATTTCTTTACCTCCTGCTTTTAGCCTAATTGGTATTTTAGTGAGCCCTCTTTACTACCTGATGGGTCGGGTGTGAGCTGAGTTACAAGCCCCATGTTTAAAGGTGGGTGTGGTCACCTTCCCCAGCTAGGCTTAGGAATTCTTAGTCGGCCCAGGAAATCCAGCTAGTCCTGTCTCTCAGTAGGAACTTCAGGGGATGGTCTTTGCTGATGATAATAGGTGACACTATGTGGAAAACAGAAGACAGAGACGACAGAAGTAAGGACAGCAGTTAGAGTTTTAGGAAGCTTAGTTAAAGGGATCTGAAGATTTGACGTCAACTAAGTCCATGCTGATACGTTATAGTTAGCCCAAATATACAGGAAACCACTAGATATCAGTTTTGACTACTAGCACAAAGAGCAAATTGCTAGCACAATTGTTTGACACTTGTCTAAGGCCAGGTAATAACAGGACAGAAGCCCTCCCAAAGTGAGTTTTGTCTTCTACACCTGCCCTGTGTGCTTTCCAACAGCCAGATGCCACCATGGCTCCTCAGGCTGAGCCAGGCACCAGTTCTAAAAGCTCTTCCAACTCTGCCTGGCCACACCAGGACTGGCCACCTAAGGCAGAACAGCCTATGGCAGGCAGTATAAGAATGGATACGACCATTCATACAAATGTGAAGAAAACTGTGTGTTTCCATTAGATGCCTTTGAGCAAGTGCCTTTTGTGGCAGCCTCCAGACATACTCATTATTAGATTTTGAAAACATTTCATTTCCCAGGCTGTCCTCTCACTCTTGAAATAGCAACAGGTCAAGTGGAGAAAAATGATGTTTTAAAAAAGAGGAAAGCCCAGACATAAGCCAAAGCCAATCACCAAAGGGAGGAGGTAACTCGTCACAAAGCTCCAAGTCAAAATAAGAAATAACACACAGCTGTTGAGCTTGAATGACAGCTCTCCCACTATGAATGTGAGTCATTGGACAAATTCTCTACTCTGGAAGAGCCCCAGTTTTGGAAAATCTAATAATCCCTACCTCTGGGGGATGTTGGGAAAACCCAGTGATATGACACGTGGGAAGGTCCAGGCGCCGTGGCTCATGCCTGTCATCCCAGCACTTTGGGAGGCTGAGGCAGGTGGATCACCTGAAGTCAGGAGTTCAAGACCAGCCTGGCCAACATGGCGAAACCTCATCTCTACTAAAAATACAAAAATTAGTTGGGCATGGTGACATGCGCCTGTAGTCCCAGCTACTCAGGGAAGCTGAGGCAGGAGAATCGCTTGAACTGAGGAGGCGGAGGTTGCAGTGAACCGAGATCGTGCCACTGCACTCCGGCCTGGGAGAAAGAATGAGCCTCCATCTCAAAAATAAATAAATAAATAAATCACGTGGGAAGGAATGCAGCTGGCGCGTAGTGACAGTGGCTACTCTTGGAGAACCCTTTTGTCAAGCCTTATGGTGCCGCCTCTTGTCAAGGAGGTTTTTGGGGTGCAGTTCCCAATTCTTCCACTCAAATGTGACAAACTTTGTGGTTAGAAGAATTTGCTGGTTTTTTACGTCTACTTGATTCAATCATTGTTTACCAAGCATGCAAAGCCCAGGACTAGATATTACAGGAAAGAATCGGAGACCAAACAAAGAAAAAATGTCATCATTGTCTAAATACTTGCAGTCTAGTGAGTGAGAGAGAAGCCTACAAAAATCACTGTGAGGCATGAACCATGATAAATGCTACTACCACATACTATGAAAGAGACATAAGAATACTCACTGGGGAATTTACTAATTGCTTTAGTAAATTAGAATTGTGTTCCCTCTTATAGATCATATTTATTTAAATACACAAAGGTCTTTAAAGTGTTCATAATGATTTTTTAACTCAGCTATGTCAACACTGCACATGTGGCTTAATTATGTCTCTCTCTTTCTGTTTGTATACAACATACACAACAATGTGGGCCCATTATGAATCTCCATGAGTTTATTTTCTCAGATGGCACAGATGAACCATTCCTCACTCTTTCACCAGCCACCTGTGTAGCATCCTTTCTTCCCAGCGGAGGGGCTCCCTATGATTCCCTGCATCCCTAAGATGCCCTGGGTTAGAGCATCAGGGTAAAATTGTTATAGGGCACCATCCCTTTCTCCTGTTTTCTGATCATTTTATCTATTTTTGAAATGCATGTCTTTAAAAATATCCCAAGTGGCCCATGAGTGATGCTGATAATAGGGCCTATTTTTGCTGCAATTATCCAGGGCTGGATAATTATCTAGTGCTGTGGGGAGGCTCAGGCAGGCTGAGTTGCTGGGCCCTATAAAGAATTTTACCGGCCGGGCATGGTGGCTCACGCCTGTAATCCCAGCACTTTGGGAGGCCGAGGCGGGCGGGTCACGAGGTCAGGAGATCGAGACCATCCTGGCTAACACAGTGAAACCCTGTCTCCACTAAGAAATACAAAAAATTAGCCGGGCTCGGTGGCAGGTGCCTGTAGTCCCAGCTACTTGGGAGGTTGAGGCAGGAGAATGGCATGAACCCGGGAGGTGGAGCTTGCAGTGAGCTGAGATCGCGTCACTACACTCCAGCCTGGGCAACAGAGTGAGACTCCGTCTCAAAAAAAAAGAAAAAAAAAAATAATTTTACCATGGCTCCATTCCCTTCCCTTAGTTCTCTGATCACCAGCATCCCTCTCCGGCCATCCCTGGACCTCCCTGAATTCCTGAAGATTCAGGCCCCAGCTAGGGCACCTTCTCTGGTGGCACTCTGTGCAAAGATACCACCCTTAAAATACGTAATTGACCAACCTGCTCAATTCAGGATCTTAGCAGGCCTTCATTTTCTAACTTCCGATTGGTCTCTTATCAATACTCAGATATTAGCAGCATGAATGATGTATCTCAGCTTAGCCTATTAGGGGTAGATTATATACACAAATACATAAATAAACACAGAGACCAAAGCAGAACACTTGAAAACCATTTGTATTACATTCTTTCCCAAAGACAGGGACAAGGCAATTTGCTTTCCCATTTTGCTTCCCACCCTCCTTCATTATCAACTAGAAATGGCTTTTATGGATGGTAAAAACCATCTGGCATTTGCACTGTGATATGTAGCAGTGAAGGGCTCTTTGCAGTTACATTCAGATGGGGACCTTGACCTTGCAGAAGCTCTTCTTTTGGGTTTCCATTAATATACGTCTCCTGCCAAAGCACAGTGATGAACCCAAGCCACATCTCATTATGTTTTCCTCTGAATTATTATCTGAAAACGTCTAAGTTCATTCTGGTGGCCTTATGTGGCGTGAGATATTTTCCCGATTTTTTTTTTTTAGACAAAGTGGAGAATGAGAATAGCCCTCGGGTGTTTTCTTCAGTTGTGTCATACATGTGCATGCAGGCACACACATGTGACATTCAGGGCTGGGAGTTTGGCAGCCTGGGTAGGACAGTGGATCCTCCCTGTGCCCCATCTTGGCTAGTGGACCTTTGTCACAAGAGAAACAACCCTAACTTTCATCCTTAAGGAGACCATGAGGCAATGTCTCAGGAAAGGGTGAATAATAGGAAAGTATCATTTTTCTCTTAGTGTGGCCCAAAGGCCACCTTCGTCAGAATCAGCTCTGGTGCTTATTAAAAATGCAGAGTGTTGGACCACAAGACAGGCTCATTAAATCAGAACCACTGAGGGTGAGGCCTGGGAAAACAAATTTCTAACGAGCACTCTGAGTTATTCTGACACATTTAGGGTAAGAACCATTATCCTAAAGTCTGTTATTAGCAGGTGAATCCATGAGCCTGGCTCCCTCCTCCTCAAATGACTGGAATATCAGCCAGGGGCACAGAGCAGATGCAAACCCTGCCTGCCCTCCTGCCTAGAGAGCCCAACAGCTGATCTCAGCCTTCCCTCCCTTTCTCTTTGCATGATAGATGCAGGAAGAAAACAGTATTGTACCGGCTCGGTGCATTCTCTAGATTCTACCTTTTTTAAAAAAATGATTTTTGATGATATAAGCAGCACGTGAACACATTCTCCTGTTTAATAAAAAGCAGATAAGCCTGAAGTTCCCTTTGACTTTCGCCCTCAATCTCCATCTCTCCCTCGGTGGTTACACCTGCCTTTCTAGACCTTTCCCTGTGCATTTACATACATGTATCTGAACCGATGGGAAAGAAGTCGTGTTGATGGACATTTAGATTGTTTGCAACAGTTTGCTATTACAACCCTCACTACAATAGACATGTTCCTATATGCCTCCTTGGGGAGGTTTCTCCAGGGAGTCACTCAGCAAAGGGAAATCTATAAGTCACAAGATATGATCCAATTTACCCTCACTGGTACTGCAGGGGACTCTCTTTTGCTTAATGAATTGTAAGAGCTCACTAAATATTGCATGAGTTTTATAACAGGCAAATGTGGAAAGGGACACTGCTGTTGAACTAAACAGCATTCTTTACCAATGCCAGGAAAGGCCCTCATGTCCCCCAAACTTGGTCTTCCCTGCATGTTCCCCTTTCTCCTGGTGAGCATCCGCACTTGTTCAGAGCTCCCATGGGCACAGCAAGCTGTCATTGTCCTTACACAATCCACTGTCAACCAGGGCTTCATGGAAGCTACTGGAAAGGATGAATTCTCCTGGGAGAGACATTGGGTCACCCAGTAGAACCCGACGTCCCCCATTAAAATAGATAATTGACCAACCTGCCTGATTCAGGATCTTAGCAGGCCTTCATTTTTTAACTTTCTATTGGTCTCTTACCAATACTCAGATATTAAAATATTAGCAGCATCAATGATGTATCTCAGCTTAGTCTATTAGGGGTAGATGATATACACAAGTACATAATTAAATAAACACAGAGACCGAAGCAAAACACTTGAAAACCATTTGTATTACATTCTTTCCAAAGACAGGGACAAGGCAATTTGCATTCTCATTTTGCTTCTCACCCTCCTTCATTAACAACCAGAAATAGCTTTTATGGATGGTAAAAACCATCTGGCATCTGCATTGACCATTGCACTGCTATCCACCTGGTTCTGAGCTCAGCAGAGGCAGCTCTATTTTAATCTTTTTTTAAAATTTAGATGCCCATGGGAGACTTCACTGAAGCTCAGAATTCCACGGCCAATAAAGTATCTGAGGCCATAGTTGAAGTCACTGGCCCCCTGGATCAGCTTGGCTTACTAAGACTCCAGCCAGGCTCCTGCAGGAGTAAGCTAGGGAATGAACTGGAAGAAAGACAGCCTGAAGAGACATAAAGGGAGACAGTAGTGTTATCAGGCCTGCAAGCCAGGACACCAGTGTGCAAATCCCCACATTGAGAGTAACTATCCAAGTCACCCAGAGCAAGCCCTGCCTGACTCAGCATCTCCGTTCCCTTATCTCTAAAATCATATTGGGGAAAGAGAACTAGACAATCCCTAAGGTCTCTATAAGCTCTGACAGCCCAGGAGTCAGAGACTGTGGTTCTGAGATATTCCTGTCTAGTATCCACACACCTAGATGACACCACTTCTCTGCACACACCTGAATGACACCTTGCCCCACTTCCACCTTTTAAAAAGCTGTATATCTATATGACACCCTCAGACATCCTCCTCAGACTCACTTTAGCTTTTTCTCCACAGGTCTGGCCTTCCTACATATCTAGGAAAGAACTTTAAGCCCTTGGATTCACAATTCACTGAGGGAAGAATCCCAGAGGAAATCATTTCGTTCACGCGTACTCCCAGCAATGTTTCCACTCTCGAGCTGTAAGCACCGTGAGGCAAGTCAGCCTGAGCAATCGTTGGCAGTCTTCTGAGTTTAGTAAGTGGTGTTTGTTCGATTCCTATGATTCACCCGATCCAATCAAAGCAATTACTAACTCACACTCTTCAACCATTTCCCAGCCACGTGAAGGCTCTGTTTGTTACAGTGATGCTTTTTCATGTAAGATTTTCTTTTTTAATTTATAACAGTCTTTCTACCAGCTTCCCCAGCTACTTTTTTCTCATATGGCAAATTTCATGAACATAATTAACGGATGTGGTGCGGCTTTTTCTTACATCAAATCCACAAAATTAAACAGCTAGAGAGTTCCCTGAGATGTTTCTTATACAAGTATCTTCATTAATGATAAAGAAAACACAGAGGATATGAAGCAATTAAACGCTTTCTGGAAACTGTCTAGTCATAAATCAAGGGTTTCAGCAGCTGACAATCCTAGGAAAATGCTAGGACCTCAAGAGCTTCTTGATTCCATTTCTTCCTTTTATTTTTTCTTAATTCTATTTACTGGCCTACCAAAAATGCATTTAGATATTTTAGGGGCTCACCGCCCGAGGTGTGATTCGTAGGGCAGCAGCAGCAGCATCTGGGATTTGGAGAAAAATGAGAAGCTAGGTCCAGCCCAGACCTCCTGAATCAGGATCTGCATTTTAACAAGATCCCAGGTGATGGATGCCCACATTTCCATTTCAGAAGTGTTGTGCCAAAAGCTTCTTCATCTTGCCTCCAGTTGGGTGCCCAGAATTGCCACCCTCATTTGGCATCTGAGCAGACACTCCAGTATCATTTAAGAAAACCTCTCTATGAAGCTCAGGCCAAAATCAGGCCCTGAAAGGATCTGTCTCGGATGTGCCCAACCTCATCTTGGTTTGTCTGATGGAAATGCCTCACCCTGGCCATGGGCTCCAGATAGCGTTTTGGTCAACCAAATCCCCCCGACTCCTGTTCTTCACAGTGTGGGTGTGCATGTATTTGGGGGTGGGGGTGCATATTTGTGTGTGTGTGTGTGTGTTAACTTCAGGTGGGGAGTTAGCCCTACTCCTCAGTGTATGCCCATTATCATCATATGAGCAAAGCCCTTCTCTTGTAAATGTCTATTTTTTCCTCCTTTATCCCTCTCCTTGGACACTGACTCTAATTATTTCATATGTGCCCTTGAATAAATGTGTATATCTTCAAAATAAAATAGTGTGGGTTTGGAGAGAGGCTTAATTTACACAGATGTTACTGTGCCATAAATCTTGTTGTGGGTAATCGTTTTTTCATTCAGTACTATGCTTTTAAGGTCTATCTATTTGGGAACGTGTATTTCTAGTTCACTGCTTCTAACTGATGCTTTGTATTCCAGAGAAAACAGCAAAGCCTGTGATAAAGGTGACACTTCAAATCAGTGTGGAAAGGATGAATTGAAGAGATAGCATCTCACTCTCTTAGTACAAGAGCAGTTGTTGCATTTATATTCAGGCTAAGCTGCTTTTCTAAGAGACCCCAAATACAGAGTAGCTTCAATAAGAGAAACATTTCTTTTTTTGTTTTGTTTGTTTTTTAACATTTATTTTAGGTTCAGAGGTACATGAGCAGGTTTGTTATATAGGTAAATTGAGTGTTGTGGGGGTTTGGTGTACAGATTATTTTGTCACCCAGGTAATAAGCATAATACCCAATAGTTTTTTGGTCCTCTCCCTCCTCTCCCCCTCCACCCTCATGTAGGCCCCAAGAGAAACATTTATTTTCCTTCTTAAAGTAGCCCAGCAACAGGTGTCCAGGACTGGTGGGAGCTATGTGTGGTTTTCTTCCATGTGTGGTTTTCATCTTTGGGTCTAGTTCTCTTCACTCGCTCATCAGAAGGAAGGATGTAAATGACCAGGGAAGCACATGCCCAATCTTTACCATGGAAAGACCCAGGAGTAAGACACTCCTTCTCCCCAAAACCTCCACAGCCATCCCTTGCTGCAAGGGAGGCTTGGGAACACAGCCAAGCAATACAATTCTGTTGCTTATAAAGACAGAGAGTGACTACTGGAGACAGCTAGTCATCTGACACATTGTGTCACAGGATCTTTCAGGTGTCACTTTGCCAGCCAGAAACCTCTGTGGCTGGTGGCACCTCTGCTTGAGTTTTGCTCATGCCTGCTGGGCTTGTTCCACCCACATGGCCCAGCAGGCTGCACTTGGCTCATACTACTGGCTCAGATCCCACAGTGAGCCAGGTGCCAAGCCAGGTGCAGAGCAGCAAGGGGTGTGTGAGCAAGTGAGCGCGGGGTCAGGCCACTGCACACAGCCAGGCACCCTGGCTGCTGCAGCACAGTGGGTGGCTCCAGGCACCAGCACAGGCACCGGCTCTGTGTGAGGCTGCAGCTGGACCAGATGTACCATAGCAGCTTCTGCTGTGGGCACCAGCATCTGGATGAGGGGAACACGGTGGTGCTCAAAAGCCTGGAGATGCCAGGAACTGCATAGCCTCAAAGAGGATGTTACAGCATATCACAGCCCTGGCTTGGGGAGCCCCGAGTTCTGAGTTCCCAGAAGGACCACAGCTTGTCTCTTTCTTATCACCCACAGTGTGGTGACCAGGGGCCATGTTTCAAAAGGCATGTTTCAGCCTGTTTGTGGCATAGCTCTTTCTGTCCTGCCTCCCCACTCCAGTCCATGGCTGCTGAACTGGCCCAGCCCCACTGCTGCTTCCTTTCGCATGGGGCAGCCACCCAGTGCCAGCAGAGGATGGGAGGGCTATAGTGTTATAGCTCTGGCTCAGGGAATCCCAAGGTCTGGGCCCCCAGAAGGGTTGCCACTCTTTACTCCCACAGTCCAGGAATATGTCACCACCTGCAGCTCAGCCAGGAATGTGCTACAGCCCTTTAGCTCCCACCCACAACTCGGCAACCCAGCCAGGAAAGTGCTACAGCTCCTTTCACTCCTGCCATTCAGTGGGTCCTAAGTTCTTGTCCCATGTCCAGGAAGAATGAGGTTACATGGACAACTGGAGGGTGAGCAAGGTGGAGAAGAGCTTTGTTGGTCAACCCAACAGCTGTCAGTGGAGAGGAGACCTGAAATGAGTAGCTCCTATCTGCAGGCAGGTAGTCGGACAAGTGTCTGAGTCTGGCTGAGTCTGGGGGTTTTATGGGCTCAGAATGGAGAAAGTGTGTGCTGATTGGTCTATGGGTAGGCCAGGGAAAAGTACCACTTGATTGACCAAAAGGCATCAGACAAGTTCTCATTCCAGGTCACAGACTTCACCTAGAATTGGCAGCCTGTTCCCCAGGCTTCCCTACGTTCCTGGCTCGAAGGTGGGGTTTCACCAGGGACCCATCCATTCCCTCCTAAGAACCTGTCTGCCTCCCACTGCCATCAATTACATTTCCCCTAAGTGAATGCACAGGCTGGGAATCATGCAACTGACTACAGGCTGGGAATCATGCAACTGACTGCACCTGCCACTTAGTGCTGAGGGCTCTCAAAGCCCCATGTGTGGACATTTCATGTGAGCACAGAGGGTTTCAAAGCACATATTTGGAAACAAGATGCACTCTTGCCTTCCTGTTATTTCTCTAGTCCTGCTTCATCTCCACTCTGTTTTTCTCACCTATTGGAAATGATTTATTATTTATAATCAGTCTGCATTTTAAGGAGAGAGGCTCCCCTAAAAATAATTATTTGCTTGCTCAATAAAGACAGAAAGAGAGACAGAGAGAGAGAGAAATAGAAGGAGAGAGAGAGAGAAGAAGAAGAAGAAGGAGGAGGAGGAGGAGGAAAAGGAAGGGGGGGGAGGGAGGGAGAGAAGTTACCCTAGATAGGAAATAGGATGAATATATGGGAGTAGATGAACAGATAGACAGATGGACAGATGGATGAAGTCTTGTGGGGCAAGAACAGAGATGTCATGAGGGAGGTTTTTCTCCTCTGTCTCCTGCATAACCTTTGGTAAGCCTGTACCTTTCACTAATGTCTTTGCCATTTGCTACTGGGTTGAGTGAGGCCTGGATGCAGCAAGTGCTGAGTCTGACACCCAGGTGGGCCTGGGTGAGAGCAGGTGCTGTCCTTGGGACCGAGTAATTTCAGACTGAAACTCCAGTTTTGTGAACAGTCCAAGTGCTTCTGGTTGGAGAAGGTGGTGAAGAGCTAACTGTTGACAACAGGATGCCATCACATCACTGGCTCCATCTCACCACACCTGGATGCCATGGGGCCCTGGCTGCTAAGGAATTCATCCCTGGCACCCAGGGGCTTCCCAAGGAGCCCAGGGAGAAAGATAACCAAACTGGAAGGCAAAAGAAATTTTTACAGAGGAAGAGGCTGAGGCCAGGCTGAAGGACAGGCCAAGGTCATTCAGCTATTCAGTAGCAAAGCGAGGCCAAGGCCCCAGCTTTCCAGAACTCACACTCAGGGACCTTTTCAGCTGTGCTTAGGGTGTTCTTTTGACACTGATGGGCACCTGAAAGAGTAAGAGATTCCAAATGGTGTTCCTGACCTTTACGACATGTCTCTTTTATTCAAACTAGAAAACCATGCTGGCTGCAGACACATAAGAATAAAAAAAGAGGAAAGAGCTCCGTGCCAGAGGTCAGCTTTGTTCATCCCAACTCAGTGACTTTCCCTAGGCTGTGCTCACTCCCCATAAGCCAAGGGCATCCTCAATCATTTTTATCTTTTAAAATCCTGTTTCCTTTATAAAACCAAGGAAAAAAAACGGACCATTTCAAGCCCACACTGACCTCTTCCTCTTCCCAACTCCTCCACAGCCTGATGCCTCTCCTGTCCTGTGGTCTGGCTCTCATTTAATGTTTGTATTTCTCTTGGGTTTTATTTATTTGGATTAATTGCCCCCATGAGACCAGCCAGGGAGGAAATTTAGCTGTCTCCTGTTCCCCACAGCACTCTGTGGCTTCTGGTTAAATTAAATCTAGATGAAGGAGGCTTGACAACTTCCAGAATTGGTTGAAGCCGGGCATGAGCAACAGTATTCCTATAAGACATGATGTTTGTTCCAGTCAGCTGGGAGGAGAAGAGAAAAACAGTTTTCCCTGGAGGTAGAATGAGACTGTATCATGTCTGCTTCATAAATTCAGCATTTGCTTTCTTCTTTCAACTCCTTGAAAGAAAAGCATTGATTTTATAGGAGAAAGAATTGATTTGTACAATGTCTGTTCACCATCCTTTCCACTTAAAATGGCCTTTGAGCCCAAGCAGACTCCACTGCAGAAGCATTTGACTTAGAGCAAAGAGCAGGTGGGTTTTTGTTTCCCTGCAACACTAAGAGTGAGATGGGGCCTATGAGCAGTCAATGAGCCTGTGGCTGGCAGGTTATCTCACTGCATTGGGCCCCACTTACTCCCTGCCATCCCCAGAGTCTTGAGATGTGGGCTAGCAGCATTAATGCAGCCACATTCTCTGAAATAATTCCCTGAGTGTAACCCGCATTTTCTGCCGCACAGTCCTGTGGCCTGCCCTGTTCATTATTCTTTGTGCCAAGAGAGGTCTGGTGTCCTAAGCTCCCCCTAAGCTCGGTCGCTCAGGATCACAGACCCCAAACATCCAACCCCATACAGAGTTTCAGGACCAAACCCAGAGACAGAGATAGGGGAAAGGGAAAGAGTAGGAAAAATACTCTCACTCTCACCCCCTCAAAAGCAACTGCTCTGAAAGTTGAAGTGTAAGAGAAGACATGGGGCAGGCCTGGGAGAGGGATGACTAAGGAGACCCTGTGTACTTGGGAACAAGTTCACTGTGTCCAAATGCACATTCAAGGAAACACTGGGGGAACTGGGTGGACACCAAATGGTAGCCATGAAGAAGGTTCCATGGACAGGGAACAGAGACTTGGAAACCACTTCCTCTGGAGGTCTGTAGTGAGAGCATCAGGCCAGGGGTCAAGGACATGGACTGTAACATCCTAACACTTCCTAGGTGATGTTGGGTGAATCTCTGAGCCTAATGAGCCTCATCACCATCAGGTGTGCCTGATGACATACCTCATTAAAGGGCTTCCTGCAGGTCCCTGCACGTAGTTAGTGCTCAATAAATGTCAGCAACTGTTAGTGGCCCCCTACAGTTTTTCTTCGGGCTCCCAGCATTCATTGACTTTTATAGACTTAGAAACTGAGCCTCAGAAAGATGGAATGATTCCTCAAAGATCCTCTGCTAGAGCGGCAAATCTGAGCACACGCTGAGGCTGAGGGTCCTTCAGCCCCTTGGCTCAACTCCTCAAGGAAGGGCATGAGACTTCGGGACGCTGGGTGGTTCTAAAAGCACAATGGAGCTTCTGAGCTTGCAAAGCCTTTCACTCAGCACAAAAAGACTCACACATACATTTGATTCCTACCTAAGACAGAAGGGGCAGCAGCTTTCCCATGCCATACAGTGTGGGGTTAAGAGTGTGGATTATGGAACCAGACTGCTGGGTTCAAATCCAGGATCCACCACTTCCCAGATGGTGGCTTTGGGCTGTTACATTACTTTTCGGTGGCCTTAGTTTTCCCAGCTCTAAAATGGGCATAGTAATTTTTACCATTACTAGTCCTATCTGTAAAACAGTGAAAACACTTAGCAGGCTGCAGGTTGTTTACTGCAGGAATTGTAAATGCAAACCATTCACAGTCTTGCTCAGCTAAAGGGATAGTAAAAAAACAGTCTTTTAAATCTATGACTATTAAAGGCCAATTTTTTGGAATTACAGCAGGAGAAGGCAATCCTGGCTGTAATGCTCCCATAGGTCGTATAACTGAACTGATGGCTCTTAAGTCAGTTAACATTCTCCATTTACCTGATTTTTTCTTAATTATGAAAACTGGATAATTCCAAGGGGGAAATGTTGGAGCTATGTGCCCATTTTCTAATTGTTCGGTAACTAATTTCTCTAAAGCCTCCAGTTTCTCTTTACTTAGTGGCCATTGTTCTATCCAAATTGGCTTACCTGTTAACCATTTTAAAGGTATAGGTTCTGGAGGCTTAACAATGGCCGCCATCAAAAATGATATCCTAATCTTTGGCGGGAACTTTGTCTTTCTACTTGAAGCAGTTCTTTCAAATCTTGCAAAATTTTTTCTAGTCCCACACCAGGGACATACCCCATTTTATGCATCCTATGTTGACTTTGAGGGCTATATAATTGTTCTGGAATTAGAACTTGTGCTCCCCATTGTTGTAATAAATCTCTTCCACATAAATGTATAGGTACAGAAGTTATAATTGGTTGAATAGTCCCAGGTTGTCCATCAGGCTCTTCACAGTGCAAAATATAACTACTTTGATATACTTCAGGGGCTGTACCAACTCCAACTATGTTAAATTGAGGGGGTTGAATTGGCCACACGGACGGCCAGTGCTGTAGAGAAATGATTGAAATGTCTGCCCCTGCATCTACCAAACCTTTAAATTTCTTTCCCTGAATAGTTATTTCACAGGTAGGGCATTTATCAGTAATTTGATTTACCCAATAAGCTGCTTTGCCTTGTTTAGTTGTGCTTCCAAATCCTCCTGTTCATTTAATTTCACTTTTTCCCATTCCCACATACGGCACAATCAGGAGCTGTGCTATGCGCTCTCCTGGCTCTGCTTTCCAGGGAACAGAAGTAGATATAACAATTTGAATTTCCCCATTGTAATATGAATCAATGACTCCTGCATGTATTTGTACCCCTTTTAAACCTAAACTAGACCTTCCTAAAAGTAATCCGATTGTCCCCGCTGGCAAGGTTCCACAGACTCCTGTTGGGATCTTTTGTGGGGGTTCCCCAGGCAGAAGGCTCACAGCTTTGTGCTGTGCATAAATCGACTGTGGCACTACCAGCTGTGGCAGGGGACAGAAATTGTACAGGGGTGAGGGAATGGCCTGAGCTGGAAATGCCCCGGTTTAGAACGGGGCCCGGGACGGGCCCTTCATGGTGTTTCCTGAAATGGGGTCCCCATCTTTATCAAACTTAGAGGGACACTGATTAGCCCAATGTTTTCCTTTTTTACATTTTGGACATATTTCAGGATCAACAGTTTTCTTTTTCCCCCTATCTGGTGACCTGACTCACTGATTTTTTCCACATTATTTTTTAGTATGACCATGCTTCCCACAGTTAAAACAAGCTCCAGGAAATGAAGTATTTCCTTTATCCACTCTCATTCCTGCCATTGCCTGTGCTAGCAGACTAGCTTTATGCAGATTACCTCCGATACCATCATAGGTCTTGATATAATCAACTAAATGTGCTTTCCCTCTGATAGGTCACAGAGCAGGCTGGCAATTGGGATTAGCATTGTCGAAAGCTAATAACTGCAACACTATATCCTGAGCAGCCGAATCTGCAATCACCTTTTTAAGAGACTCCTGTAACTGAGCTATAAAATCAACGTATGGTTCTTTTGGTCCCTGTTTTATAGCACTAAAGGAAGGGTATTGTTCTCCACATGAAGTGATTTTTCCCCAAGCTCTAATGCACACTCCTCTAAGCTGTTCTATGGCATCATCCTGCATGACCACTTGTGCATCTAAACCAGCCCAGCCACCAACCCCCAAAAGTTGGTCTGCAGTTATATTAATTTGAGGTTGGGCCTGGGCATTGCGAGCAGCCTGAATGGAAGCTTCATCTGCCCACCAAGTTTTAAACTGTAAGAACTGAGCAGGAGTTAGACAAGCTTGAGTAACAGCATCCCAGTCAGTAGGAATCATCCGACTGGAAACAGCAACGTTCTTTAACAGTCCTATTACAAAAGGAGAACCTGGTCCATACTGATTTATAGCTTTTTAAAATTCTTTGAGTAATTTAAAAGGAAAAGGCTCAAATGTAGCTATAATATTTCCCTGTTGATCTGGGGCGTGTATTCTAACAGGGAACTGCCAAGCCTCTAAATCACCCTCTCGTCTAGCTTGCTGAATTCCTGCCTGAATAGAACTAAGAGTGGTCGATCGAGGTGCTGCTCGAACAGTCACTGGGGCAACTACTTTTCACCCAGTGTCCTCCAGAAAAGAAAGATCTGGAGGGTCTTTTTCTTCAAAATAATAATGAGGGGGTGCAGAAGGGTAGGGATGAACCTCTCCTTCCTTTGCCACTTTAGCTTTAGCTGGTGAATAAACATGCTCTGTAACCTCTTCTGTTACTTCACTATACTCTCCTTCCTCCTCATCACCAGTGTGAAAAAGTTCCAAGGTGGAACGAACCAGACCCCACACTTGTCCCATTGTCACCCTGATGCTTCCAAGCTCCCCTTCTTACTCATCGCGGGGATTGCTTTAAGAGTACTCAGGTGTCCTCTAGCTAGTTCCACATTCTCCAACCGTCGCTCCGGCAACCCTTTGACCTGGATTCAAGCCGCCACGATGGACACCACTTGCCGAGACCAGCTTGGTCGGGGAGACCCTAACCGAGCAGCACTAGAGGAATTAAAGACACACACACAGAAATATAGAGGTGTGAAGTGGGAAATCGGGGTCTCACAGCCTTCAGAGCTGAGACCGCCAACAGAGTTTTACCCACGTATTTATTAACAGCAAGCCAGTCATTAGCATTATTTCTATAGGTATTAAATTAACTAAAAGTATCCCTTATGGGAAATGAAGGGATGGGCTGAATTAAAGGTATAGGTTGGGCTAGTTAACTGCAGCAGTAGCATGTCCTTAAGGCACAGATCGCTCATGCTATTGTTTGTGGCTTAAGAGTGCCTTTAAGCGGTTTTCCGCCCTGGGCTGGCCAGGTGTTCCTTGCCCTTATTCCGATAAGCCCACCACCTTCCAGCATGGGCGTTATGGCCATCATCAACATGTCACAGTGCTGCAGAGATTTTGTTTATGGCCAGTTTTGGGGCCGGTTTATGGCCAGATTTTGGGGGGCTTGTTCCCAACATTATGCCTGACTCAAAGATCCTAAATGACTAAAGTGCTTAGAACAGCAGCTCCCCACAGTAAACTCTCAGTAAGTGTTAGCTGTCATTATCCACATTTCACAGATGAAGATCCTTGGCGTTGGAGAGGCAGAGACTCAAAGATTGGTTTCTAGTATTCTTCCTATCCTCCCTTAAGAGCCCAGCTGATGTGCTTATAACCAGATCTGCTGAGCTGGGGAGACTGAAGCTTCTTTGGTGGCTCAGTTGTGCGTCAGCCACTTGCTCAAATGATCAGCTACCTCCATCTAACTCAATCCGTGCATAATTCCTCCTCCTATCACTAGGCTTCTTTTAGAAAATTAAATACATTTTTTTTTAATTTCCTGAAGCTTTGTCACTTTTTAGCATACACTCAAGAATTAAAAGCCTCAGGGGTGCACAGCAATGTAATTATGCCAGAGATTAAATCAGTATTTGGAAGCTAATTTTGACATGTGCCTGCAGCAACGAAAGTTGGAATGAATTAAGCAGATTGAAAGCATTAGTGAAAGCACACGCCAATCCTAGACTCTGATGGGAAATGCTTTCAAGTTCAGGTGAAAACATTGTCTAGATATATAATACGCTTTCCTTTTCTGTGGTTAAATAACAATCTAATTAAGTCACAGAATTTGCCATAGAGGACTTCAATGAATCCATGATGTAACTGAATAAACAGGGGAATTGCAGAAATGTAGTGAATAATCACACACGCACACAGATTCGTGCCATTAAGACATGGTGTTGCTGGGACTTACATAAAATGGATATCAAGCCCATGCTAGCAACATTGCGACTACTGCCAAACTGTATAAAAGTACCTGACAGGCTGGGCACGGTGGCTCACGCCTGTAATCCCAGCACTTTGGGAGGCCCAGGCTGGCAGATCACTTGAGGCCAGGAGTTTGAGACCAGCCTGGTCAACATGGTGAAACCCCGTCTCTACTAAAAATACAAAAATTAGCCGATGGTGGTGGCGCACGCCTGTAGTCCCAGGTACTCGGGGCTGAAGCAAGAAGATCACTTGAACCCAGGAGGCAGAGGTTGCAATGAGGTGAGATCACGCCACTGCACTCCAGCCTGGGAAACAGAGTGAGACCCTGTCTCAAAAAAGAAAAAAAGTAACTGATAATTCCAAAACCATTTTAAAACTTCAGTAATACAAATACTCTTTTTTTTTTCTTTTCTTTCTTTCTTTCTTTCTCTTTTTTTTTTTTTTTTTTTTTTTTTTTTTGAGACAGAGTTTCATTCTGTCACCCATGCTGGAGTCCAGCGGCACAATCTCGGCTCACTGCAACCTCCACCTCCCCAGTTCAAGTGACTCTCCCACCGCAGCCTCCCGAGTAGCTGGGACTACAGACACATGCCACCATGCCTGGCTGATTTGCTACATTTTTAGTAGAGCCAGGGTTTCACCATGTTGGCCAGGCTGGTCTCAAACTCCTGACCTCAAGTGATCTGCCCACCTTGGCCTCCCAAAAGTGCTGGGATTACAGGCGTGAGCCACCGCGCCCAGTCTCAAATTCTCATTTTCAAATGATGGCAAATCTTAGGTCCTTGTTTCCCACTCACAAATAAGGGCTTAGAATACACAGATGGGGTCTCATTTTCACTTTTCAAAAATCCTTCCTCCAGGCCAGGGGAAAGTTATGTAGACAAGGTGTGTAGACAAGGTTATCTGGCTAGAAGCTCAGTAGGAACGCACTGTGAGGGGTCCTTATTCAGAAGGCTAGCATGCAGTTAGACAACATTAGTAATAATAATGATTAATAGAAGTGCAGGTTATGAGTTTAAGGAGATGTCTGTCCCATTATCCCATTTATTTGCATAGGGCTCATAAATATATTTTAATATATATTTATAAATATATATATTTGCATATATATGAGACAAGAAAACATGCAAGCTGAGGCAAGACCTAGAAGCCACATTTAGGAGGAAAAGTTGAAGGCACTGAGGCTGTTTAAGTTAAAAAGAAACAAAAGAATAGCAGTTAATAAGACTTAGGTGCAGAGAGAGGAAAGATTCAGGGGCCCAAGAAAAATATATTAATAAGATTATCTTGAATACAAAGATTTCTGCAAACCTATTGTTTATTCATACAAAGAATGTAGCCAAAAGAATTGTTTATACTCAGAAATATTCTTTATGAATATATTTTTTTGACTCTACTTTCAGATGAATTAATTATATTCAACAAATAGATCATCCTAGGGCTCTAGTCTTATGAGTATTTCTTATAAATATGTTCCTGTTTCCCAGTTTTCCTGCTTGCTCCTCTGGGACTCTCCTCTCTCTGCCCCCATCATCATTTACTGTTTTCAGCCTCTGGTTTTGGCAACAGGGAGCCAGGGGAAAGACACTGAATATTTCTTAAAATACTGCTATGAAGACAAAGGGAAAACCAGTAAATTAAAACTACCCAGGTTTATTTTATTTTATTGTTAGTAAATGTGGTGAGTTGATAGTTGAGCATTCAGCTTATTTGATTTTCTATGAATTAACCTGGTGGCAGGTAATGTGGAAAAGTTATCGTGACATGAGGGTTTGGGTTGGCTACCAGTCCAGTAGGAACTCTGTGAGGAGTAGTTAGTAAGAAAGCTAACTCATATTTAGACAACATTATTAATTTTTTTATTTTTATGTATGTAAGTGTATATGTATTTTGGAGACATGGTCTCACATTGTTGCCAGACTGGAGTGCAGAGGCATGATCCTAACTCACTGCAGCCTCGAACTCCTGGGATCAAGCAATCCTCCCATCTCAGCATCCTGAGTAGCTAGGACTACAGGTACATGCCACCATGCCTAGCTAATTTTTTTATTTTTAGTGGCAATGACAACATCTCATTATTTTGCCCAGGTTGATCTCAAACTCCTGGGCTCAAACAGTCCTCCTGCCTCAGCCTCCCAAAGCGCTGGGATTACAGGCATGAGCCACTGTGCCCAGCCAGGCAACATTATTAATAATAATGGCCTTTGCCCATGACCACAGTTGATTCAGAGGTGGGCAGCTGACCCAAGCAAGGCCAATCAGAATTCTTCCCTAAGACTTTTCAAATTGAGATTGAGAAAGAGAATGAGCCTTCCCTAAGTTATAATCCTTGAGAAGAAGTAAGACAGGGAACAGTAGGCAGGCTTGTTTCTCAGAGGTGAAATAAGCCCCCATCTTCAGGGAGAGAAAGGAGCTGACTGGCAGAGAGCAGCAAAGAGCACAGAGCAAGAGAGTCCTGGCAGAGTCCCAGCACCTGGATCCTGCTCTTCCTGAAGCCCACCTGCATCCTTGTCCTGCCCGAAGGAAGGGGTGGCCAGTTCCAACCTGAGGGGATGGGTCAGGTTGTGCTTGGAGTGAGTCTCAGAAGATAAGAAAGAAAATGCCAGCCGGGTGCGGTGGCTCACGCCTGTAATCCCAGCACTTTGGGAGGCCGAGGCGGGCGGATCACGAGGTCAGGAGATCGAGACCATCCTGGCTAACACAGCGAAACCCCATCTCTACTAAAAATACAAAAAATTAGCTGGACATGGTGGCAGGCGCCTGTAGTCCCAGCTACTCGAGAGGCTGAGGCAGGAGAATGGCGTGAACCTGGGAGGCGGAGCTTGCGGTGAGCTGAGATTGTGCCAGCCTGGGCGACAGAGCGAGACTCTGTCTCAAAAAAAAACAAAAGAAAGAAAGAAAATGCCAGACCAGAGGCACCAGCTGCTAAGTGGAGTTGGCAGTGGGGAGACTCAGACGCCCAGAGAAGGCAGGCTGGGGAGGCAGGGCCAGATCTGGAAGGAACCTGTAACCACGCTAAGGAGTTTGCGCTTTATTCTCTAAGAACCAGGACCCATTGGTGAGTCTTACACAGGAAAGTAGAGTTTCTTCAGGCAGGAGTCTGGAGGGTGAATTGCAGTGGGGAAAGGCAGGAACCAGTGTGCCCTGTGGGAGGCTGCTGCAGAGGTCCAGGTGACAGGGTGGAGAGCCCAAACAGGGTGGAGAGAAGTGACACAGAGGAGCATTGCTAACTCCCTGGACCACCCCACTTCCCATCTCTGGGTGGGCCAAACTTCTGTGCAGTGGGAGAGAGCAGCCTTCTGGATGGTTTCACAGGCTACCTTAGAGAGCACATGCCCACCTGTGCCCAGCCTGGGTTCCTCAAATGCTAGATTTCCTTCCAAACACACTAGGTAGCAGGCATGGCTAGACAACCTGGATATTTATTCCAAGGCCTCTATCAGAGCCGACAGGAGAACCCCAGGCCAGCAGTTCCCAGGAGGGGCTCTCTCTCTTTTCTGGACACACGGACTTCATGACACATTCTTTGTCTATCACACATCCCAAATTCCTGTGCCCAGGTAGTCCCCACAAAGTGGAGCCACCCACACCACATGGGCCCTGCCTCTGATTACAGTTCACCTACCTCCCTGCCTTGGCTTATCTTTGTTTTAATGCCAGGGTGGTAAAATGGGGACCTGTTGCCAGGACAATGCAGAGTGGCATGTGCCTTAACAGGGCCATGTGACTCTGAGACTTTGTCTGATGTCCACCACGTCCCCAGCCACCACCCCACCTGGGCTGCCTCCTCTCGTTTCCCCCACTTCCTCCAAGTTGCCTCATTCCTTCCCCTCAAGGTCTGCAGAGCCAGCACCTTCCTTCTGAATCTGCTCCTTTAGCTCCTATGTCTACTGGCAAACTTGATGCATTTCCCCTCCTCCTAAATCTGAGATCTATGTCCCTTCCGACATCAATCACTGTGCCCAACCCCCTTGCACTTTTGACAAGTGGCATTCTAAACTATCTGTCTCAAAAAAGAGTCAGATGTGATTATTTCTCCCATCCATCCTTTTAGCTGCATTTTTCCCTCATATTGCTCTGCCCTAATATAATACCAATAAAACAATAATGAGAATCCCACTGATGTAATTTCTCTTATTATGCCATATAATGGACCCCCAAGCCTCTTCCAGCCCAATTGCTATATCCAGATGCTTTTTTCTTTTTTCCACCACTGCACATAAAGGGCTTTGACTTGCTTCTCTGTCCCTTTGTTCCGGTAGCTCATGCCCCTGCCATCTTTCACCATGGTTTTATAAGTGCTGAGTTGCCCATTGTGTAGGTAGGCTGCTTTCCAGATGAAGGCAAAGTTCCTTTTTTTATTCACTGCATTTCAGGGCCTTTTGGATGTCAAGAGGGATGTCCTTAAAAGCACCTGTTTCTTGGGCAGGAACAGATACAATGTACTTCAGGAACACTCTGTGACTTGTTGGCTCGTCTACATAGAGCTCTCTCCATCCCTGCAATTGGCCACAGCACAAGGGGAGGCTTCTCAGATGACCCATCCCTCACTTCCTCCCTCTGGGGCTACCCTAGTACCCTGAAGGTGGGAATGCAGGTGTGGGCACATGCATTTCAACAGACCCAGTTGCAAACAGACGTCGAAACCAAGGGGCTTCCACGCAGCAACTTGTGGACATGGCCATCATGCCTTCCCGAAGGGATCTGAGATCTGTCCCCAGGGCCACTGCTTCAACTTCCAGTTGAACAGCAAGATGGGCTTCTATTTCTCACTTAGGACACAACCTTCCTTCTCTTACAGCCATGTTCAGAACTAGATGAGATCCAGCCCACACCCACTTCTGGACCAGCTGTCCCATAACAGTTCCCACATGGCTGGGGCCCTGATGACATCCTGCAGCCCTGTCAGTCACCAGTCACCAACCCCGGCCGCCAGCGAGCTCACAGCATGCACCAGACACATTACTCACAACCCTCCTCCTTTCACGTGTATCTGTATACATTGGTGCCACCCTGTTAAAAATAATCCACCTTCCCCATAAGAACAGTCCGTTCCTCTCCTGGCTAAACACACAGAGCTTGTGTTTAAATAACTGTTTCCTTCAAGAATTGTAAGTTCCCATTTCCTTGTCTGTTTTTAACTTTTGGCTCAGCTTCCTAGAATTTACTTCAAATTGTGTAGATGTAGACATGACCTGCCCGAGGGCATCATTTGAGAACTAACCAGCTGAAAAGAGAAACTCAAATCTCTCCCCGGGGAAACATCAAAGCGCCCTCAACACAGAGCACCCAGTGTCATTGAAAAAAAAAAAAACTCATACACCTGCAAAAGATAAAAATGAAAGGGAGAGCGCCACAGAAGATATTAGCTCTTGAAGTTTTGCTGGAAACTCTTCTCTGATTTTCTCCACTTGAGCTCCATATTTGAATTTGTTTTCTATTCTTGAAATTGTTTCTTCACCTTTGTCAATATTCATGTCCCTATCCCAGGCATCTTTAGACTTGAGCTCTAGTTTCTCAGAGGAACATGGATACACACGTATTACCTTAGTGTTGTTGCCCCATAATTCCTTATACTCACTGAGACTATCAAAAAAAGGAGAATAAAGCCAGGCATAGTGGCTCATGCCTGTAATCCCAGCACTTTGGGAGGCCGAGGCGGGCGGATCATGAGGTCAGGAGATCGAGACCATCCTGGCTAACATGGTGAAACCCCGTCTCTACTAAAAATACAAAAAATTAGCCGGGTATAGCGGCGGGCACCTGTAGTACCAGCTACTCGGGAGGCTGAGGCAGGAGAATGGCGTGAACCCAGGAGGCAGAGCTTGCAGTGAGCGGAGATCGTGCCACTGTACTCTAGCCTGGGAGAAAGAGTGAGACCCTGTCTCAAAAAAAAAAAAAGGAGAATCAAATTAATATCCACTTACCTAAGAAACATGCTGTGGTGGCCGGGCACGATGGCTCACACCTGTAATCCCAGCACTTTGGGAGGCCGAGGCGGGAAGATCACCTGAGGTCAGGAGTTCGAGACCAGCCAGGCCAACATAGTGAAACCCCATCTCTACTAAAAATACAAAATTAGCCAGGCATGGTGGCACACACCTGTAATCTCAGCTACTCAGGAGGCTGAGGCAGGAGAATCGCTTGATCCTGGGGGGTGGAAGTTGTAGTGAGTGGAGGTCGTGCCACTGCACTCCAGCCTGGGTGACAGAGCAAGACTCTGTCTCAAAAAAAAAAAAAAAAAAAAAAAAATCAGAAATGTGCTGTGGCAGAGACTGTTCTGTCTTCACCAAACTCTGTTTCGTTTTTCTCCTGAACATGAGCCAGGCTGTATTTCTCAGCCTTCTGTGCAGTTAGGGGGCACATGTGACTAAGTACTGGCCAAGGGAATGCGGGTGGGATTGGTGGACACCACTTCATGATCTTCTCCCCTAAAAAACCTCCTTCATGACCTTTTCCCTTCGGCTTGCTGAAAGGAAAGAGGACAAAACCTTAGAGGAGCAAAGACTCACATCTTGGAAGAAACCTGGGCCCCTTAATGACAGTACAGAGCAGACTAAACCTTGTCCCCACTTCCCAGTGACCACTACTTAAGCCACACTGAACTGTGACATGAGCAAGAAATACAATTTGACTGTATTAAGGCACTGAGATTTGAGAAGTTTTGTCATATCAATTATTCTACCACAAATTATACATGTGCCAGGTAAGACAATTTCAAAACTTCCACCCAACGAGTTTACATAGAACAACTTCCATTGCTCGTATATCTTCCATATTGACTATGCTGTGTCCCTCAAGAATCAATCCACAAAAGGCAAAGACACAACCCAATTATGACATTTCAGTTCCAATTCTGTGGTCAGCTTACATTCAGATATTTCCCAGTGTCATTACAAATAATAACTATTGTTTTTATCTCATCCCCAAGAGTTTTGATAACCACACTAAAACATGAAATAAAACAAAATTCAACGTCACAACTACAGGAAGTTTGGGTGCAAATATCTCAAT
Organism: Pan troglodytes; assembly: GCF_028858775.2. NCBI lineage: Eukaryota > Metazoa > Chordata > Mammalia > Primates > Hominidae > Pan > Pan troglodytes. The sequence goes on from NC_072406.2 coordinate 130,732,353, forward strand.
GTTTGCACGGATGAATTCAATGTCTCCATGCCTACACCCTTAATGCTCCTCCACTGAGAACCCTCCTTATCAAGGGGCCTCAGCTGAGGCCGTTTCTCCACTCCGACTCTATACTTTTTCACTCCAAGACCCCTGGATCTATAAAGGCAAGAGCGATATGGTTTGGCTCTGTGTCCCTGCCCAAATTTCATGTTGAATTGTAATCCCCAGTGTTGGAGGAGGGGCCTGGTGGGAAGTGATTGGATCACGCGGGCGGATTTCCCCCTTGCTGTTCTCGTGATGGTGAGTGAGTTCTCACGAGATCTGATGGTTTTATAAATGGCAGCTTTCCCTGCCCTCTTCTCACTCTCTCGCCATCTTGTGAAGGGAGTGTCTGTTTTCCCCTTTGCCTTCTGCCATGATTGTAAGTTTCCTGAGGTCTCCCCAGCCCTGCAGAACTGTGAGTCAATTAAACCTCTTTTCTTTATATTAGGTTGGTACCAAAGTAATTGTGATGTTTGCCATTGAAAGTAATTGGAAAAGTAACAAATTATCCAGTCTCAGGTGTGTCTTTATAGCAGTGTTAAAACGAACTAATTCAAGGAGCCTTTTTGTTAGGGGCTCCTGAGCTGTAAGGCAGTTGCCCCTGTCTGCACTGCATCTGATTGGATGCCACCCCATCATTGCCCAGTGCCTTTCTAGGGGGAAACCATGAGGAGCTGGTGCCTTCCTCTTTTTGGCTCCTCGCTTGCTTGCTGTATCACAGTATATGAGGAAAGGCTTGATTGTTACTTTTGGTTTGGTTCTGTGTCCTAATTAACCCCCTCAACAGCTGGCAGCTGGACAGTTTGTTCTTAACTGCCGGAGTTTGTCTCTATGGCTCCCACCCAAGCAATTTCAGAAACACAAATGCATCCAATTCAAATGCATCTTGGAGTTAAGGCCCAGCTCTCCGTTTTCCTTGTCTCTCTTTTGTTGTGTGTGTGTTCCTCTCCTTCTCCAATTCTTTCTCTCCTGAAAGTCTGGCTGGACCACCACATTTCTCCTGAGTTTATCAGCTGAGCTCCTAGGAGTTTGTATTTAATATTAGCTAATAGTTACACGTTTCCTATCATCCAGTATCATGGATATCCTCCTGATCAACAGTTGCACTCACTCAGGCTGAGAAAATAAGTTATGACCTAGAGGAAGGGAAAAGGCTAAGAGGTAGATTCCAGGGGCTCTGGCTTGTGTGATGAAATGAGAAATTTGCTTAGGGGAAGATGATTGTTTCACTTTGGGATGGGCTGTGTTTGAGTTGCTGTCATCCAACCAGCTGGAGATGCCCAGTGTGGATTAATGAATCGGCTTGGTGGGTGCTTTCCAGTACAGATGGAAGATTAAAGCCATGGATCGCCTGCCAAGCACGTGTCCCAGGGACTTCTGCACCCTGGGAGCAGTTGGGACACATGGACTTTGGGGATGGAGCCCATTCCACAAAAAATAAAAAGAGGTACTAATGTCAGAGGCATTAGAACCAGAGCTACTCCATCTTGAGTGAGGGCTAGGAAAAATGAGGCTGGGGCTTGCTGGGCTGCATTCCCAGAAAGGTATTATTCCTAGCCTCTAGATGTTTATGGTTAAGTGAACAGATTGATAACATTTACTAAACAGACCCAGACTTAGGAGTGTTCTGATATCCCAGTCTCTTAACAGAAGAAGTCCTAATTTCCCTTTAAAGATAATATTGATTCTTGCAAAATATAGTAATTAAGAAAACTAATCCTTTATCACAGACCCTTGTAGGAGAGCACATCTCCCCATTATCTTTTTTTATCCTATATACTTATAAAGTATTGTACCTAGGTTGGACACATTCCTCCTCTTTCGGGAATGCCCTACTCTATGGAGTAGCTGTTCTTTCACCACTTAACTTTCTTAATAAACTTGCTTTTGCTTTGCCCTGTGGACTCACCCTGAATTCATTCTTGTGTGAGATCCAAGAACACTCTTGGGGTCTGGGTCTAGACCCCTTTCCTGTAACACTAACAAAGCCTCTTGCCACCCAGCAAAGTGTGAGGAGGACAATCACATTTCTACCAGAGAAACAAGCCCTGCATCTTGCACTGTGCCCTTTCAGTGAGAAAACAAAGCAGAAAATCAGAGCTCTGCTTCCAAGGAGACGCCTCCCCTGCAGGGTCAGAGTGACCTGAGCTCACATGAACTGTTTTTTCCCCACCACAATAAGGACTTTCTAGAAACACAATTATCTTCACGTGGCCAACACTGGGCTCTTTGGCCAAGACAGCTGAATAAAGACCCTGTTATTGAACCAACCTGGGGTCCGCATGCCAGGTAGAGTAAGGATAGAGCATCCACACTGAGGTTTGCAGCAGAAGACAGGAAGGCATTTATTTGCCGGGCAGCATTGCCCGATTTTCCTTACTTGGTGCCTGGCAAAAATGCCTTCCTCTCTTCCTTACTTGGTGACTAGCAAATAATCCTGACCTCACTGATGGTTTGCAGGTAAGAATTTTTAAAGGCAGGGATCAGCTTCAGGAAAGCAGAAATTACAGGCAAAATTGTAAATCAGTAGATGAAGTTTACACATTGGTTTTGGCCTAAAAGGGTAGGATATCTTTTTTTTTTTTTTTTTTTTTCTTTTTTATTGATCATTCTTGGGTGTTTCTCGCAGAGGGGGATTTGGCAGGGTCACAGGACAATAGTGGAGGGAAGGTCAGCAGATAAACAAGTGAACAAAGTTCTCTGGTTTTCCTAGGCAGAGGACCCTGCGGCCTTCCGCAGTGTTTGTGTCCCTGGGTACTTGAGATTAAGGAGTGGTGATGACTCTTAACGAACATGCTGCCTTCAAGCATCTGTTTAACAAAGCACATCTTGCACCGCCCTTAATCCGTTCAACCCTGAGTGGATACAGCACATGTTTCAGAGAGCACAGGGTTGGGGGTAAGGTCACAGATCAACAGGATCCCAAGGCAGAAGAATTTTTCTTAGTACAGAACAAAATGAAAAGTCTCCCATGTCTACCTCTTTCTACACAGACACAGCAACCATCCGATTTCTCAATCTTTTCCCCACCTTTCCCCCCTTTCTATTCCACAAAACCGCCATTGTCTTCATGGCCCGTTCTCAATGAGCTGTTGAGTACACCTCCCAGATGGGGTGGTGGCCGGGCAGAGGAGCTCCTCGCTTCCCAGTAGGGGCGGCCGGGCAGAAGCGCCCCTCACCTCCCGGACGGGGCGGCTGGCCGGGCGGGGGGCTGACCCCCCACCTCCCTCCCGGACAGGGCGGCTGGCTGGGCAGAGGGGCTCCTCACTTCCCAGTAGGGGCGGCCGGGCAGAGGCGCCCCTCACTTCCCCGACGGGGCGGCTGGCCCGGCGGGGGGCTGACCCCCCCACCTCCCTCCCGGAGGGGGCGGCTGGCCGGGCAGAGGGGCTCCTCACTTCCCGGTAGGGGCGGCCGGGCAGAGGCGCCCCTCACCTCTAAAAGGGTAGGATATCTTGACATGGTGGCTTACACGTTAATAGGTAGATACAAAGATTTTCTGATTTGCAATTGGTTAAGGAAGAGAAGCTTTATTTAAAAACTGGGGGTCAGGCTGGCCATGGTGGCTCACGCCTGTAATCCCAGCACTTTGGGAGGCTGAGGCAGGTGGATCACTTGAGGTCAGGAGTTTGAGACCAGCCTGGTCAACATGGCAAAACCCCGTCTCTACTAAAAATACAAAAATTAGCCAGGCGTGGTGGCACATGCCTGTAGTCCCACTACTTGGGAGGCTGAGGCAGGAGAATTGCTTGAACCCGGGAGGCAGAGGTTTCAGTGAACTGAGATCACGCCACTGCACTGCAGCCTGGGCTATGGAGCAAGGCTCCATCTCAAAAAATAATAACAAAATAAAAACTGGAGGTTAGCAGAAAATGTTAGCTCCAGCTCCTGGGTGTGACTTCCTCTAGACACCTCAGGAAGAAATTTAGAAGAAAGAACAGTGGTCTGAGGTCAGTCCTCAGTTCCCCTTTATCTGAGGTCTACGAGCCAGTCTGGTGGGGGTCCAGGTTTCTGAGAAACAACTTGGGGACATATAGTAAGATGTTGCCTTTGGTTTCTATAGGGAACCAAACAGCCTGTGATTTCAGCTTCCTTGGCTATTGTTCTAAGCTACTATTACCTTCTTGCCTATCAAGTTGCTTATTTACTTCTCAGAGCAAGCTAGGTAGGTGCCTGGAATTTCCCTAGACGGAACTCAAGATGTTCCTTTAATTCCATGCTTGGGGGCTCGACAGCTTCTTTGGGGGCGAGTGGGGGACGGCTCCATCTCAACCCCATGCAAAATCCCAGATGGAAGGGAGAAAGGAGGTCACAAAAGACCCAACTGGAGGTCAGTGGGGCCCTGCTTCCTCCCCCTGGCTATAGCAAGAAGGAATCTCTGAGCCACAGGGCCACTGAGAGAGGAGCAGGCTCAGAGCTTATGAGTCAGCTGCACTGGATCAGGAAGAGCGCCTCCTGCTGGTGACAGCAGCTCTGTGACCAGTGTAGCCGCCACCGCCATCCCACTCCTGGGCCTCCCCAGGGTTTGGCTGGGCTCGGTGGGAGTGGCTGGGCAGCCTGGTCCCATTTCCAAACATGCAGCAGGGGAAACTTGGAAAGGCAGGGGCTACTGGGACCTGCCCAATCCCCTTGGTTCTCTGCTTTCTGATGCCCCTCCAAAACTAGGAGGAGACTCTCCCCCACCCCCCGCAACAAAATACCGTGGAAAGATCCTTCAACTAAAGAGACCTGGAAGCTGATGCCACATCTACTTCTGACTTGCTGTGTGACTATGGGGAAATCACTGCCCTTCTCTGAGACTTAGTTTCCTCTTAAATGCACAAAAAGCCATTAGCACAGTGAGCACTCATGGCAAACTCTCTGTGAATATGAGCTATTTTTATGATGATGAGAAGGTTAAATGGGCTTTTGGAATGACCTATTTCCAGGACCCTTTCCTGTCTTGTAGCTGAATAAGCAAAACATCTGTTTTAAACAAGCTGATATCATCATCATCATAGATATTGTTTATTAAGCACTTTTGTGCCAGGCAGTCTGATCACATCATTCGTTTAAAAAAAAAAAAAAAAAAAAAACCCTGCAAGGAGCCAGGCACGTTGGCTCATGCCTGTAATCCCAACACTTTGGGAGGTCAAGGGAGGCAAATTACCTGAGGTCAGGAGTTCGAGACCAGTCATCTCTACCAGAAATACAAAAATTAATTGTGTGCGGTGGTGGGCACCTATAATCCCAGCTACTTGGGAGGCTGAGTCAGGAAAATCGCTTGAACCTGGGAGGTGGAGTTTGCAGTAAGCTGAGATCACGCCACTGCACTCCAGCCTGGGTGACAGAGTGAGACTCCATCTTTAAAAAGACAAAAACAAACTTGACCGGGCATGGTGGCTCATGCCTGTAATCCCAGCATTTTGGGAGGCTGAGGCAGGTGAGTCACCTGAGGTCAGGAGTTCAAGACCAGCCTGGCCAACATGGCAAAACCCCATCTCTGCCTAAAATACAAAAATTAGCTGGGCATGGTGGCACACGCCTGTAATCCCAGCTACTCAGAAGGCTGAGGCAGGAGAATCACTTGGACCCAGGAGGCAGAGGTTGTAGCGAGCCAAGATCATACCACTGCATGCCAGCCTGGGAAGGAGAGTGAGATTCCATCTTGGGGAGGGGGGAGGAACCTTGCAAGGTAGATAACAGTAGCCCCTATTTGGAAGGTGGCACAGCTGGGGTCCAGATAGATGAAGTAACTTGCCCAAGGTCACACAGTTAATAAATGGCAAAGCTTGGATTGGAGCCCACATCTTTTGATTATACCACAGATGCTGACCCCATAAAAAGAAGTCCTATACCTAGGTCCTATACCACACAACTTAGAGTCCAAACCAAAACATTTCATAGGGTGACCAACCATTGTGGTTTGCCCAGAACTGAGAAGTTTCTCAGGACAAGGGACTTACAGTAACAAAACTGGCATAGGCCTGGGCAGACAGGGACAGTTGGTCATTCTACTTCTGAAGGTGAAAGGGAACACTATTATTCAGTTTGGGATACTTTTTGATTTCCCTTGTGATTTCTTCTTAGACCAAAGGATTGTTTAAAATTGTATTGCTTGATTCCCAAATATCTGGGGGATTTTCTAGACATTTTTTAATTTAAAGTGTAATTCCATTTTGGTTTGGGAACATACTTTATATGATGTTAACCTTTGGAAATTTGAGATTTATTTTGTCGTCCAGCACATGGTCTACCTTGGTGAATGTTCCATTTGCGTGGGAAATGGATGTGTCCTGCTGTCACTTGAGTGGAGGGTCTGTAAGTGTCAGCTGGGCCAAGTGGGTCCATAGCGCTGTTCAGATCTTCCAGATCCTTGGCCTATCAGAGTTCCTTTGTGCTATCAATTACTGAGAGCAAGATAATAAGATTCCCTATGACAGATCTGTCTGCTTCTACCTTTAGTGTGGTCAATTTTTGCTTATTTTTTGAAACTCTGTTACTAGGTGCCTGTGCAATTAGGAATGTTATGTCTTCTGATGAATTGGCCCTTTTTATCACTACGAAAAGTCCGTCTTTATCTCTGACAATATTCCTTCTCTTGAAGTCTATATTAAATAATTCATAAGCTCCTTGCCAACTCTAAAAAAGGAAAAGTATGTATGTCCCTGCAGCTGCCCTGAGTCATTTAATTAAAAGATATTCATGGGACAGATCTCAGTGTTTAGCACATCCTTTTATACAAAAACAAATTGTCTGTTTGGTTAAAACCTTCCCAGATGTGATTCCAGTTTGGCTGTTGTGAAAGCAGCTGTTTCTCTCAGCCAAGTTGATGAGGCACTTTGTCTTGGGAAGAAGTGGCAATTTAACAGTTCTCATAAACCCAAATCTCTGGGCTCCCAAATACATTGCACTGGTGAGGCTAATGCTAATGCTGCCCTTTGGAAACTTCAAAAACACAGGTGACCTTCTCAGTAACAACCTCCTTCCTTACAGCTTGTCTGTCATTTTGTCTACACAGAGATATGCTTGGATATGGTGGGGCCTTGGGGCTCACAATGATGCCAGAACTTAGAGCTGCCATGCAGATGGGCAGTGGGCAGGTAAAAAGAGGCTTATGTGTGGTTGTGTGGTTTCTAGTTTAGAAGACGGGGAGAATGATGTTTCCAAAGACTGGAATAGGGTCGCTGGTTGGTACCATCTTATTTCATCATCATTTCTCCCCTGTTCAGCCCAGCGATAAGCATCTAGTAGAGGCTTAATCATATTTGTGGATGATTCAATAATTGAGTAAATGAAATTGAAGTCAGAATATGCTCTCAGAGGAAGGAAGGGAATAAATCAGGGATCAAACACTCCACTCCATCAGGGACTCTATTGGTCAGGTTTCAATTGCAGCTCAGTTCCCCTTTATCTAGCTAGTTTAAGGAGAAGTGAATTTAAGTCAGGGAATTGGGTACTTACAGGGGCATTGGAAGGGATGGAGGAATAAATAGTCTGTAGGCTGAGAGGAAATTCCTAGAAAACATCACAGAACTGCTCTGCCAAGGGAAGGGAATTGACACTTCTGCTATAATCAAAAAGCTGAGGATGTACCAAGTAGCTACTGGCTGGAGGTCTCCACCTCTGGTGGCCAGGGTTCAGGAAGCTGCTCCTAGGGCTGTTGGCTCCAGAGTCATGTTGTGCCTGTTGGAATCCAGCACGGAATATAGGTGCTGCAAACCTCCCCACTTAGTTCTGAATTCAAGTCCCAAGCAAGTGCATCTGATTGATAAATCTGAATCCCATCCAGAGCCATTCCTGCAAGGAGCTTGGGACGGGCAGATCTTAGCTTCCCAGCCTCTACCAGAGAGGAGGGTATCCTAGAAGTGGGTTGGAATGGATGCTGAGTGAACCCACCTACCATCTCTACTACAAGTGCCAATGTGGCTGGTATAAGACAGTGGGCGTGGTACCTGAGGGAGATTCAAAATGATTCAAGAACATTGTGCTGGCCAGGTGAGACACATCTCAGCTACACCTGCCTCACTCTGGGACTATGAGGCTCCTGCCATGAACAAAAGCTAGAGAGGCTGGAGGAGAGCTCTAGGTGAATGCCCCAAGTAGGGAGGAGGGGAGGAAGAAAAGCCAGTAAAGCAAGCATGAAAGGAAAAGGAGCAGGGAAGGAGAGAAACCAGGAAGATGGGAGTGGCCACCTGTATTAGGGTTCTCTTAGAGGGACAGAACTAATAGGAGATATATATATGTGTGTGTGTGTGTGTGTGTGTGTATACACACACACACACACACATATATATAAAAGGGAGTTTATTAAGTATAAATTTACATGATCACAAGGTCCCACAATAGGCCGTCTGCAAGCTGAGGAGCAAGGGGAGCCAGTCTGAGTCCCAAAACTGAAACACTTGGAGTCCGATGTTCAAGGGCAGGAAGCATCCAGCACAAGAGAAAGATGTAGGCTGGGAAGTTAGGGCCATCTCTCCTTTCCATGTTTTTTTTTCTGCCTGCTTTATATTTGCTGGAAGATGACTAGATTGTGCCCATCAGATTAAGGGTGGATCTGCCTTCCCCAGTCCACTGAGTCAAATATTAATCTCTTTTGGCAACACCCATACAGACACACCCCGGATGAATGCTTTGTATCCCTCAATCCAATCAAATTGACACTCAGTATTAAACCATCACACACCCATCATCAGAGAAGAGGAGGCCCCTGTAAGATGTACAGGGGCAGCAGGGGAAAGCCGCACTGGAGAGAGTGAAACAGGCCCTTTGGCAGGACCTGGTAAAGCTGAAAATGCACACCCAGTCTCCTTTTGAGAGACTCACACACAGCCTCAGGGAGGCAGGCACAGGCACAGCCACCAGAGTTAGGGAGAAATTCCCACCCGGATGTCCAGCAGTCATTGTAAAGTGGTGGGTACACAGCATGAAATACTTCACAGTTAAACGGAAGTATATGTGTGTGTCCAGATTATATATGTCAACACAGATTTCAAAAGCGATGTTGGATGGGAAAAGCAAGATGACAAATGTGTCTAGAACAATGCCATTTGTGTCAATTTTGAAAACACACATATGAATCCTGCTCAAGGACATGGAAGCATGTGTGTACTTATTGCAGACTGGAAGCATCCACAGTAACCTCCTGCTCCAGGTTAACTCGGGATGGTTGTGGGGAGTGAAATGGGATTGGTCAACATAGCTTAACAGGACTGTACCTCCATTGCTAATGCTTATTTATTTAAGTATGGAAGAAAATAGGATGTTAACAGCTATTAATTTAAGCGGTGACAATGTCTTGGTCATATTCTTTTTGTACTTTGGTTGGTTGTTTAGATTTTTGCTCCCCCAAAAGCTCATGCTGAAATTTGATCCCCAGTGTTGAAGGTGGGGCCTAATAGGAGGTGTTTGGGTTAGGGGGGTGGATCCCTCATGAATGGCTTAGTGCTGCCTTTGAGATAATGAGTGAGTTCTCACTCATTCGTTTCCACAAGAGCTGGTTGTTGAAAAGAGCATGGTACCTCCCCCTCGCTCTCTTGCTTCCCCTCTTGCCACATGAGCTCTGCACATGCCCACTTCCCTTCACCTTCTTCCATGAGTGGAAGCAGCCTGAGGTCCTTATCAGAAGCTGAACCAATGCCAGTGCCATGCTGCTTGTATGGCCTGCAGAACCATGAGCCAAAGAAACCCCTTTTCTTTATAAATGGCCCAGCCTCAGATATTCCATTATGGCAACACTAAGCAGACTAAGACAAGTACTTTTCCATGCAATTTAATTTCTCACAAAATAGATTTTTTTAAGAAAAGAGAGTGGGTGATTCTGAAGTGGTTTTGCACATTTAATGCCACTCAATGCACATTTGTTTCTTACTGACCTGTTTGGATGCTATGATTGTTGTCTAGTGGGAGAGGCAGGATTTGCCAGGGCCAAGGTTTAGGCAAATTGATGGGGCTTCAAGCAGCTCATCTCTGCATTTGGAGATGCAATCTAAAAACATCCCAGCTCTGCTGCTCTGGAGGGCAGGTAGACAGGCTCAGCAGACTGGCAGGGAAGTGGACAGGTACCCTCCACCAGAGCCTGGCTGCCCCCACTCTCAGGATTAGTGGTCCCCTCCAATCCCTCCTCTGAACTTTTCCCCCTCACCCTAAGGAGTCAGAGGGCAATGAGAAAAGTATCCCAGAGAGCAAGGCAGTTGTTCTCTCCAAGGAGAACAGGTGAACCAAAGCAGGGAAGTAGAGTCCTCACAGGAGACAGAGCCTCGACTCTTTCTGGTGAGCCTGACCTTGTCCTGGTTGCTTATCTCAGGCTATCTCCTCCACTTTCATAAACTCTGATCTCCTGGGCAGAGACTGGGAGAAAATCCCATTGGATGAATGCCCATGTATACCAGGCTCTGAGGCAGACACACACTCACACAACAGATTCACTCTCTGCTGTCTCCCAACAAGCCTGTGGGTGACTTAGGGCTCCTTGGTTGCAAGCAAGAGAAACTAACGCTGGAGAATGTAAACAAAAAGGGGTCTATCAGAAGGTTATTGGTTAGGCTCATGGAAGTGACAAGAAGACTTGAGAAATGGATCAGAAGAGGACCTGGAAGCTGGGCAGATCCCAAGTTCTAAGGAATAACATCTCTCAGGAGTCTTGCCAGGGTCTGCCTGTCAGAATGAGGAGCACGGGTCATTCTTGGGATGTCCCTGGATCCACTCTGATTGACCCACCCTCTACAAGTCCCTCTGGGATTGTACACAGTGGAGAAGGTAATTCCCCAAAAGGAAATCAAGGAACTGTTAAAAAGGGAGAAGAGTTGATGAGCAGCCAACAAAGAGCAAATGTCCACCAAACTTTAAGGATGGTTATAATCCCACCCATTTTACCGATAAGGAAACTGAGTCCCAGAGAGATTAAATAATTTTCCTAGGGCCACACACTTAGTACAGAACTGGGATTCCAGCTTCGTTCCTTGGGCCCCAAAGCCCATGCTTGTCCCACTCACCATTCCTAAATCTCCAAAGACCTAAGAAGGGCGAACAGGACAAACATCACCCGCAGAGTCAAGGCCCCCTCCTGAGTTTTATCTCTGTACACAGGTCATCTGAAAACTGCAGCTTTTCAAAATTTCCGTGCTTTCTCACCCCAGATGGAAATTAAGGCCATGACAAAGCTCAGGACTTGGTGCTGTGCTATGGGATGCTGCTCAAGTGATTGCCTTATTATAGCAAGCCCAGAGACGTAATTTCTCAAACCATCTGGCTGGAGTACGTGCCTGGGAAGGAAGAATTAAGATGCCCTTGGAGAGACTAATCAAATAATAAATGGCAGACACACTCCTGAGAGCCCTGGTTCGTGGAGAAGTAGCCCTGGAAGCTGTTAAGGACCCTGCACCCGAGACACGCCTGTGTGCATCTGCCTTTCTGCTCTCCCTTTGCAGAGAGAGAAGGCTCCCTCTGTCCATCCTGGTGGCAAGTGGGGAGGGGACGGGGGACAGGAAACTGAGTTCCAAATGGGGAGCATTCAGCACAGATGACATGAGCTTGTTTCTCTCCTGAAGAGCCCAGTTGATCACACCTGGGCTAAAACATTTCAGCTACAATCCCATGCTAATCTTTTCACCGTGACAGCAGCCAGTATTTCAGCTGCACTTTTCCCTCAGGAAGACTAGGAATAAACAGCAGGGGGAACAGAAAGGCAGCAAGACTTGTAGCAGGACTCTTCCATCCAAGAGTAGCCTTCTGAAACAAGAGCAGGCAGCTTGGAACTGGTCTGAATGTGTTTCAGATGAAGAGGTGGCACCAGGCTAGATATTAAGAGACAATCTCCTATTGACTAGCTCTGAGTTAAAGGCATATGTGTGTTTGGGGGTGGGGTGGTGTGGGCATGCGCCCTGCAATACACAGCGCAATCAGAACAAGCAAGAATCATCCAGCCCAACATACACCAGGGTTTCCTACCCTCAGCACTATTGATATTTTGGGCTGGTTAAATTTTTTGTTGTGGGGTGTCCTGTGCATTGTAGTATGTTTAGCAGCATCTGGGGCCTCCACCTGCTAGATGCCAGGAGAACCCAACCCCATCTCTCTCCAGACCCTTCATCCTTCCCAAGCTCATTCCCCCCACCCATCCCACCAACAATGCCAACAGCCTAGGTCAGAAACTGCTGGGCTGTGGGCTAAATTGGGCTTGCTTTGGTTTGCTGGTGTTTTAAGTTCTTTAATTGGCTGCTAGAAGAACAAGTTTAATTTTCAACTTGTCCTGATAATTTCAAAACTTAGAAAACACGGACTTCCCTGGCAAACTCCAGGGTCCCTTGTCCCCATAGCAACCTCTAATCCTACTCACACCCACCCCACTGACTGATGGGACCAGCCCAGCCTTCTAGGCATTTGTGTTTGTGCCCCTGGTCTGTGCAGATGTGCCCCTGGTCTGTGCAGATGTACCTGATACCTTGAGCCCTAGGCCCCTCTGTAAATACCCTCTCCTGACCCAAGGTGACCCTGAGGCCAAGGATTCCATAGTATTGTTTCTAATCCTTCTTTCTTATAATGAGGCCTCTCACTGTGGGGCACCTCACAGCCTACAAGGCTGTCTCACAGTTTCATGGCCATCCTCTTCGTCTTTGCAACAGCCCTGGAAGATGGAGGCATAGGTACAATCTCCCCCAGACTATAGGAGGGAAAACTGATTCACTTTACCCCAATGACCCAACTTATTGATGGAGGAGCTGGTTGGAGCCCAAGGCTCTGGTCTAGGGTTTGCTCCTATTATAGGAGATTACAGTAGAATCCTTCTGATTCATATATTGAAGCCCTAACCCCCAGTGTGGTCATATTTGGAGATGGCACCTCTAAGGGAGTAATTAAAATAAAAGCATAAGGGTAGGGCCCTGATCTGATAGCATTTGTTTCCTTGTAAGAAAAGACACCAAGAGCTCCAAATTTCTGTCTCACTTGCTCAGCACACACACACACATTGAGGAAATGTTCTATGAGCACCCAGTAAGAAGGCAGCAGTTTGCAAGCCAGAAAATGAGCCCTCACCGGAAACCTTGATCTTAGACCTCCAGACTCCAGAACTGTGAGAAAATAAACATCTGTTGTTCAAGCTCCCCAACCTGTGGTAGGCAGCACTAACATCTCTCAGCAGGGGCCACCTTTGCACAGGGACCCCCTGAGGACTGTGGCCCCAGGGCTGAGAAGCTGGTTGGTGAGTGAGTGCTCACTCTGCCTCTGCTCACTCTGCTTCAGCTGCACAAGGGCCCTGCTGCTCCCCCATCTGCCACCCCAGCCTCAGGACTTTGCCTGGCTCTCCCCTCCACCTGGAGCTCCCAGGTCTCTATTCTGTTTCTGCTTGCTTCCCCAACTCAGCTCCTCGGCTTTCTTTCCCTTAGAGTACTAGTCTCTATGTTGCATTATATCATGAACTCACTTGCCTGCTGTCTGCCTCTCCCACTAGAATCTAAGCTCATAAGCAAGGTTGTCTGTCTGGTTTATCTCTGTGTCTACAACAGAGCCTAGCACATAGCGGACACTTAATAGCAATCTTGGTTTTTTTCAGACTGCTATAATAAAATACCAGAAACTGGGCAGCTTATAAATAACAAGTTTATTTCTCACAGTTCTAGAAACTAGGAAGCCCAAGATCAAGCTGCCCGCAGATTCAGTGTCTGGGGAGGGTCTGCTTTCTGGGTGAGAGATGGCACCTTCTCTCTGTGTCCTCACATAGTGGAAGGAGCAAGCAAGCTCTTTGATCAGGGCATTAATGCCATTCATGAGGGCTCCACCCTCATGACCTAATCACCTCCCAAAGGCCCCACCTGTACATGCCATCACCTTGGGGGTTAGGCTTTCAACATTTGAATTTTAGGGCTACAGAAACATGCAGATAATAGCAATAGCTAATTGCTGGATTCAGCTTATGTACTTGATGTATTAAAGGAAAATTGAGCCATTATGTTTTTTTGTTTTTTGTTTTTGTTTTTGAGACAGAGCCTCACTTTGTTGCCCAGGCTGGAGTGCAGTGGCATGATCTCAGCTCACTGCAACTGCTGCCTCCTGGGTCCAAGCGAGTCTCATGACTCAGTCGCTGGGACTACAGGCGTGCATCACCATGCCCAGCTAATTTTTGTATTTTTAGTAGAGACAGGGTTTTGTCATGTTGACTAGGCTGGTCTTAAATTCCTGGCCTCAAGCGATCCACCCACCTCAACCTCCCAAAGTGCTGGGATTACAGGTGTGAGCCACCGCGCCCAGCCGTTGTTTTTATGATTATATAAGAAATGTATGCTCATAAAAAAATCAGATAACACATCAACTTACAAAGAAGGAAATAATTCTGACTCCAGTCTCTTCTATCCTCTCTACCATCTCACACATATCAAAGCACTTGTTAAAATATTTATGGTCTTCCTTCTCTTAGATCTTTTTCTAATACTAAAATACTTAATATATACTGGGGCCCCTTGCCCCTCAGAGATCCAGATGTGGTTGGTAAGACTGCCAATTCATAGCCCACCACAGTCCCCAGTTCCTGCTGGTTCCTAAGGGCCTCCTCTGCTCCCTGGTCCGCTCAGCTGTGGACCCTGCACCCCATGTGCTGTGTCTGTTTCTCCCCCTAATTCCCCATGCATAGAACTCAGCTGTCTTGCCACTGTCCATAGGAAATCCTCTCAGGCATTTTGACTTTCCTGAATACATGGGAGTCCCACTGCCAATGTTGTGGTCACTCCTCCCTGACTCCTAGACTGCTCTGGCAGCTCCAAGCCAGCCCACCCCGCATCAGGCAAGGAGAGGTGATGCTTCCAGCTTCACCCTCAACCTGGAGCTCCCTCCAGGGATCAGCAGAACAAAGCAGGCTCCATCTGACCAGAGCCACCCTTCTGAAAACACAGTTGTTATAAAAAGCAACAATGACAACAAATCTGTTACACATATATATACCTTTTTACCCAAACAAGATCATACTCTGTTATGGACCAAACTGTCCTTTCCCCCTTCCCTTTCAAATTCATATGTTGAAGCTGTAACCCCCAATGTGACTGTATTTGAAGATAGAACCTTTACGGAGGTAATTAGGAAGACAATTCAGGTTAAATGAGGTCATAAGATCATTGAATAGAGCCCTAATCCTGTAAAATGGGTGCCTCTATAAGAAAAGAGACACCAGCAGTCTCACTTTGCACACATGGAAAAGGCCATGTGAACACAGAGCAAGAAGGTGGCTGTTTGCAAGCCAGAAAGAGAGCCCTCACCAGAAACAACCCTTTGGCACCTTGATTTTGGACTTCCCAACCTCAGAACTATGAGAAAATAAACATCTGTTTAAGCCATCCAGTCTTGGGTACAGCAGCTGGAACTCATCAACACATACTCTACACACTATTTAATAAACTGCTTTTTCACCTAGTAGAATATGGTAGATATCTTTTTGGGTTCTTTCATATCAGTGCTACCTTGTTATTTTGAACAACTACATTCAGCTTATACTAAATATTTCTGAAATTGAGGCTTTTAATGTGTGTCCAAATCAATGTGTTCTGCCTTAGAACAGAAACTTCCTGAGGGCTGGGCACAGTGGTTCATGTCTGTAATCCCAGCATTTTAGGAGGCCGAGGCAGATGGATCACTTGAGCCAAGGAGTTCCAGACGAGCCTGGGCAACATGGCAAAACCCTGTCTCTACAAAAATTACCAAAAAATTAGCCAGGCATGATGGAATGCACCTGTAGTCCCAGCTACTTGGGAGGCTGAGGTGAGAGGATTGCTTGAGCCTTAGAGGTTGAGGCTGCAGTGAGCCAGAATCACACCACTGCACTCCAGCCTGGGTGACAGTGAGATCCAATCTCGAAAAGAGAAGAAAAGAAACTTCATGAGAGCAGCATCCTGAGAACCAAGAGTAGGAAGGCTCAGTCTCCAAAGATCCTACGAAGCAGAATCCACATCTCTGACAGCTCTGCAGAGATGAAGACATAGTCATGTTCCCCTAACCCTGGGATAAGACCCCTCTCTCATGCGCCTCCTTGCAGTGTGGTCAGGGGCTTCCTTCCCCTGAGCCCGTGCCCCCTCCCAGAAAAATGTAGCCTCTGAGACACAAGCAGGTCTGCAGCAAGACCGCTTCTCTCCCTCCCTCAACGTGCAGGTTGCTCTCAGAGTTGCTGCCATCAGAAGTTTTCTAGGCAGAGGTTAGTGCCTCATGAATGTAATTAGTGATAATGGCCCTGAGTCAGCCAGGAGGTCTGTTTTTCAGTCGGTTTTTCAAATTAGGACAGAGAAAACATTTTCACTGCCACCCAGGCTGGCTGGGTGCTGTCCATGCTGTGACCTTCCTCCCTGGCCCAGTCCTTTCAGAAATAGAAAAATCCCACTTCCAATTAGAGGACGAGAAAGGCACAGCTCCAATCACTAGAGCTGTTGACAAAAATCAGCCACATGCTGAGGCAGGTCTGCTGAGCTGTTCAGACCATGTGCTTTCACAGTCCTGGTGCTTGTACCTGGCCCTGGCTGGGTACAGGAAACTTACAGGGGTCTCTATAAAATGAGGGGGTTTTGGAGACAGGCGGGCAGGGCTGGTTGGAAAATCTTGAGACAGATCACCTGCTACCCTGCTGGGCAACCCTCTCCTGACCCCAGCAGAGTCCCTCATCCTTCTTGCAGCTGGCCCTAACCACTTTCCAACTGGAGATTGATGACCTGCCTCAGTTTCTTCCTCCCTGTAGTTCTTGGGGGTGGGCAGCTGGACCTCTTCTCCTCAGCTCTTCTTCCCTCCACCAGCGATGCTTCCTCTAAGATCTCCCATTCCTCCCCATCCCAAAGACAATGACGATGACAAAGAATCACTTACAGAACAGTGGGGCTTCATCAGACTGCATCCTTTCTGTGGACCATCTCACCAAATGCTCAGTTTATCTCTGAGTGGTAGGTCCTAATGCTATGCCTGTCCCACACATGAGAAAAGTGAGATGTCCCAGGGTAGGGATGGGGGAACATGACAGTACCTCCATTTCTTTGCCTACAGAACTGTCAGGGATGTGGGTTCTGCCTTGCAGGACCTTTGGAGACTGAGCCTGGCCATTCCTGGTTCTTCAGATACTGCTGTCAGTGAATTGCCCAGCTAGGAAGTGGTGGAGGTGAACTTGGACCCCAGTGCACCTACTCCTGAGCACCATACTCGTGCCTCAACAGAAGGGTAGAGTGTCAAAGACCCCAAAGGGCAAAGGTGGAGGCATCCCACTGGAGTGGGAACGTGCAGGACCTGCAGCTGGACACTGCTCTGGTACCACCTGCATCTGATGTTTTGATTGGTATCAGGGAACCTGCCCCCGATAGTCATGTAGGTTCTTTTCTATTTTCCCTAAGCATCGGCCGGGTTGAGAAATAAAGGGACAGAGTACAAAAGAGAGAAATTTTAAAGCTGGGCATCTGGGGGAGACATCACATGTCGGTGGGTTCAGTGATGCCCCCTGAGCCGTGAAACCAGCAAGTTTTTATTAGTGATTTTCAAAAGGGGAGGGAGTGTACGAATAGGGTGTGGGTCACAGAGATCACGTGCTTCACAAGGTAATAGAATATCACAAGGCAAATGGAGGCAGAGGGAGATCACAGGACCACAGGACCGGGGCAAAATTAAAATTGCTAATGAAGTTTCAGGCACCATTGTCATTGATAACATCTTATCAGGAGACAGGGTTTGAGAGCAACCGGTCTGACCAAAATTTATTAGGTGGGAATTTCCTCGTCCTAATAAGCCTGGGAACGCTATGGGAGACTGGGGCTTATTTCATCCCTACAGTTTCGACCATAGAAGACGGCCACACCCAAGGGGGCCATTTTAGAGGCCTACCCTCAGGGGCACATTCTCTTTCTCAGGGATGTTCCTTGCTGAGAAAAAGAATTCAGTGATATTTCTCCCATTTGCTTTTGAAATAAGAGAAATATGGCTCTGTTCCATCTGGCTCAGTGGTGGTCAGAGTTTAAGGTTATCTCTCTTGTTCCCTGAACATTGCTGTTATCCTGTTCTTTTTTCAAGGTGCCAAGATTTCATGTTGTTCAAACACACATGCTCTACAATTTGTGGAGTTAACGCAATCATCACAGGGTCCTGAGGCGACATACATCCTCCTCAGTTTACGAGATGACAGGATTAAGAGAGTAAAGACAGGCATAGGAAATCACAAGGGTATCGATTGCGGAAGTGATAAGTGTCCATGAAATCTTCACAATTTCTGTTTAGAGATTGCAGTAAAGACAGGCGTAAGAAATCATAAAAGTATTCATTTGGGGAACTAATAAATGTCCATGAAATCTTCACAATCCACATTCTTCTGCCATGGCTTCAGCTGGTCCCTCTGTTCAGGGTCCCTGACTTCCCACAACACATTGGGTCTAATGGTCATGGCAGGGAGGAGTCCCCACCCATACTGTAAACCCTCAGAGGGCACAGCAGCATCAGCTAGCTTTGTCTGGTATGGGTCTTTGTGCATCCCTTGAGGCCTCGTGCCAAGACAAGAGTGCCCACCTGAAAGGTTCCCAGCCTCCCACAGCTGGGCTGGGATCATGCCTGCCCCTGCTCACCCCCGAGGCTGCTGGGAGCCCTCAGCTAAATCTCCTCAGCAGGAGCTCTCCAACCCTGCAGGCCTGAGTTCAGCCCCATACCCCAGCAGTTGCTCTACCCTCAAAATCCCCCACAGAAGGTTCCTGGTCATTTCCACTCCAATTTCCCTGGCTTTATTTAGCCCTTGACACCTGTCCTGTCCAGCCCGTTCCCCACTGGGAGACCAGAGGAAGGGAGGAAAGGTCATATGGGAAAGACACCTGGGGACACAGTCCATCCCTGAATCAGAAGGCAGGGGGGCCAGGTTCAGGGCTTTCTTCCTCCACTGACTCACCTCTCAGGGTTCAATTGCCTCATCTGTGCAATGAACATGAAAGTCACCAGCCCGCCTAAAGGCAGAAGCTTAGGCAGATGAACTTCTGAAGGCATGTCCTACCCTCAGGCTCTATAATAGATAGGTCTAATAGGTCACAAGTAGCACTGGGGATCAACACGTGCTTGGGAAGGCTGCAGAGCTAATCCTCCTCCTGGTTTCTGGGGCAGTGTTTGAGTCTCACCAGTCAGTTACTGCAAATGGGCTCTGGGATAGGCGTTTCATCCCCATACCCCTTCCCTTCTCTCCCTTCTCTTTCCCTCCCCACTGCAGGATACTTCCTGCCCCTGCTAAGGTGGCTTCCCCCAGGACAAGGTAGGGACAGTCCAGCCTTACAGGAGTGCATGCTTGTCCTCCAGGTGAGGGCTGAGTTGCTCATACCTGGTATTCTCAGCTGCTGCCTTCACTGCAGCTTTGATGATGTTGCTGCTACCTTGGTTCCAACACAATGGTCATTCATGGCCACAGGAGGATTGCCCCTTTCCAGAACAAGGTGGAAGATGACTGGCAGGCACAGGCATCTGTTCTCTGGCCTCTAAAGCCCTCAGTGAACCTAAGATTAAATAAGTAGCCTTTGTTGCCACTGCTAAGAGGAAGGGAGATGGGACCAGAGAAGCCTCAGAGGGAGACAGTCCATGGAACTAGGGTTGTAGGGGGAATTGAGGGTGCTGACTCCAAACTCCTCCAGGCACTGCCTTCAGTCTGGGCACCTTCTGGGCTGTCAGCTGGGCAATCCCACCACCAGGAAGGTGAGCCTGGGGCATCAGGGGCTGCTGAGCCATGGGCTTGGGTCTGCCTGAGTTGGCACCACAGGGTCTACAGCATCTCTCTGGGCTGATGGCCTAGGCTGTGCAACCTCAGGGAACATGCTTAACTTCTCTGAGCCTCACGTTTCCCAAATGTCAAATGCACCATATGGATACAAAGATCTAGTTTTCAAACACTTTTAGCAGCAGATCCTCCAAATGTAAAAGAGGTGACGGCAGAGCCTGATGAATTTGGGAGGTTCTGGCACAGTTGGGGCCCCACCCAAAGACCTACCTATGTGGTCATGCTCCCCCTCAAGGGCTGGCCGGCTGAACTGAAATATCTTACATGTAAACTTTCACGTAAATATCTTACATGTAAACTTTCACGTAAATATCTTACATGAAAAGTTAGCATAAACTCAAATTCTCAAATGAATTGCTGGCAATTGACTTTCTGCTAGTAAAGTTTCTTAAGCAAGCATGAATTTCCCTTTAAAAATCTAAATATTGTGCTTACCAAATCAAGCAAGAAATCTGGTTACATAGACAAAATGGTCATTTGGCAAAGTAATTGGTGAGTTTTGTTAGAATGCAGAAATGTGGTCTCCACCCCAGACCCACTGAATCAGGCCCTGCATTTTAACAAGATCTCCAGAGATCCCTACTGTCCTTCAAGTTTGAGAAGTGCTAAGTTAAAGCAATCACATTTGCATCACCCTAGCTCTTGAGAAATGGTCAGCATTCAGGCCCCCACTCCAGGGGTTCTCTGTTGGCCTTGGGTGAGGTCCATCCAGGTGCCCAGGTGTTGTGAAGTTCCCCAGGTGATGTCAGTGTGGATGCAGGGCCTGACTGCTGGGAGGGCCAGCAGCCACGCTTGTCTAAATGTCTTCATCTTCTCCCTCTTCTTTCATTCCCTTGGGGACCTTGAATTTCCAAGCTCTGGCAGATGCTCTCACTGGAGCCTGATTTCTGTCACCTAAAGCTGACAGTCACAAGCCGACAGCCAGGGAGATGCATCCCTTTCAAAGCAACTGAGTGGTGTGTCAGTTCATACTTTGCATGGGGCTAACCACTGGGAGGATAACAGTCACAGAAGCGACCCAGTGGGGACAGAGGCAGGGCCAGCCTTCACTGACCACTTACTTCTTGGACCATCTCAGGGCAATTGGTCTGGGCAAGAGAGCCCTGTCCAAGCAAAGATCACAGGGCAGCCGGGGCAAGAGGGAGGCTGCTGGGGCTAGAAGAAGGGGCTGTAATGAGGACCAGGGGAAAGAGTAGGAGCTTAGAGCCTCCATCCCACCAGCTGGGACTCAAAGCCAAGATTCTGAATGCTCTTCAAGCTCTGCTTCTCAAGCTCCAGCCTACATCAGAATTACCTTGGGGCTTTTAAAAATACAGACTACATGACTACATAGCTGTCACCATGGCTGCTGTCGGTGCAGGGGAACCCCCATCCCCAGATGTCCCCGGATGAATTGCTCCCAAAAGGCAAAGCTGTGAAGACTGAGGAGGAGCTGGAGGAGGATGATGATGAGGAGCTAGAGGAGACCCTGTCAGAGAGACTATGGGGCCTGACGGAGATGTTTCTGGAGAGGGTCCGGTCCGTGGCTGGAGCCACTTCTGATCTCTTCCTCTTTGTGGCTCAAAAAATGTACAGGTTTTCCAGGGCAGCCTTGTGGACTGGGACCACTTCCTTTATGATCCTGGTTCTTCCCCTTGTCTTTGAGACTGAGAAGTTGCAAATGGAGCAACAGCAGCAACTGCAGCAGCAGCAGATACTTCTAGGGCCTAACACAGGGCTCTCAGGAGGAATGCCAGGGGCTCTACCTTCACTTCCTGGAAAGATCTAGATTGTTACTGCTGTTTGAGCTATCTCGGTGGGAGAAGTTTGAAATTCAGTAGTGTTTGAACTGCTGATTATTTGGATTTTTTTTCTTTAACTTTGGCACATTGATCTATCTAAATCTAGTAGGGAGAATTCTCCCCACATTGTCTCATGGAAAGACTCAACTTGCAACTGTGCCCTCCACACTATCCTGACTTCTTTTCTTCACTCTGATACCATAGTGCAGCCATGCAGACAGTTATTCCAGCTCTAGCCGCTCCTTTCACCAAATTGCTCCTAACTGGAAGATCTCACTTTCCCTTTGTGGGCTAGGAACCGATGAAAGTGGGAGGGATGTGCCCCTGACCATTAACGACTGCTTTTTTATTTATTTTTTGGAATAGAAGGGTTTTTCTGATGTTTTAGAATTTTTATGGTTTCAGGTCTTAGATTTAAGTCTTTGATCGATCTTGAGTTGCTTTTTGCATAAGGTGAGAGATGAGGATCCAGTTTCATTCTTCTACATGTGGCTTGCCAATTATCCCAGCACCATCTGTAGAATAGGGTGTCCTTCCCCCACTTTGTTTTTGTCTGCTTAGTTGAAGATCAGTTGATTGTAAGTATTTAGCTTTATATCTGAGTTCTCTATTCTGTTACATTGGCCTCTATGCCCATTTTTATACCAATACCATGCTGTATTTTGGTGATTATGGCCTTATAGTATAGTTTGAAGTCGGCTAATGTGATGCCTCCAGATGTGTTCTTTTTGCTTAGTCTTGCTTTGGCTATGTGGACTCTTTTTTTGGTTGCATATGCAATTAGGATTGTTTTTTCTAGTTCTGTGAAGAATGATGGTGCTATTTTGAGAATTTGCATTGAATTTTTAGAATGTTTTTGGCAGTATGGTTATTTTCACAATATTAATTCTACCCGTTCATGAGCATAGGATGTGTGTCCATTTGTTTGTGTCAATGGAAAAACATCATGTGTCAATTTCTTTCAGCAATGTTTTGTACTTTTCCCTATAGAGGTCTTTTACCTCCTTGGTTAAGTATATTTCTCGATATTTTATTTTCTTGCAGCTATTGTAAAAAGGGCTGAGTTCTTGATTTGATTCTCAGATTGGTCACTGTTGGTGTAAAACACAGCTACTGATTTGTGTATATTAATTTTGTATTCTGAAATTGGGCAGAATTCATTTACCAGTTTTAGGAGCTTTTTGGATGAGTCTTTAGGGTTTTCTAGGTATACGATCATGTCATCAGCAAACAGCAACAGTTTGACTTTGTCTTTACCCACTTGGATGCCCTTTCTTTCTCTTGTCTGTTTGTTCTGGCTAGAACTTCCAGTACTATGTTGAATAGAAGTGCTGAAAGTGGGCATCCTTGTCTTGTTCCAGTTCTCAGTGGGAATGCTTTCAACTTTTCTTTATTCAGTATAATGTTGGCTGTGGGTTTGTCATAGATGGCTTTTATTACCTTAAGCTATGTCCCTTTTATGCAATTTTGCTAACAGTTTCAATCATAAAGCGATGCTGGATTTTGTCAAATGTTTTTTCTGCATCTATTGAGATCATGTGATTTTTCTTTTTAATTCTGTTTATATGGTGTATCACATTTATTGACTTGCAGATGTTGAATCATCCCTGCACCCTTGTTATGAAACCCACTTAATCATGGTGGATTATCCTTTTGATATGCTGTTGGATTCCGTTAGTATTTTGTTGAGGATTTTTGCATCTGTGATACAGATATTAGTCTGTGGTTTTCTTTTTTTGTTATATCCTTTCCTGGTTTTGGTATTAGGGTGATATTGGCTTCATAGAATGATTTAGGGAGGATTCCCTCTTTCTCTATCTCATGGAATAGTGTCAATAGGATTGGTACCAATTCTTCTTTGAATGCCTGATAGAATTCAGCTGTGAATCTATCTGGTCCTGGACTTTTTTTGTTGGTAACATTTGAATTATTTCAATCTCACTGCTTGTTATTGGTCTGTTCAGAGTTTCTATTTCTTCCTGTTTAATCTACAAATGTTGTATATTTCCAGGAATTTATCCATCTCCTCTATGTTTTCTAGTTAATGTGTGTAAAGGTGTTCATAGTAGCCTTGAATGATCTTTTGTATTTCTGTGGTATTGCTTGTAATCTCTTCCATTTTTTTTTAATTATACTTTAAGTTCTGGGATACACGTGCAGAACGTGCAGGTTTGTTACATAGGTATACATGTGCCATGGTGGTTTGCTGCACCCATCAACTCATCATCTACATTAGGTATTTCTCCTAATGCTATCCCTCCCCCATCCCCCCACCCTACAACAGGCCCTGGTGTGTGATGTTCCCCTCCCTGTGCCCATGTGTTCTCATTGTTCAACTCCCACTTATGAGTGAGAACATGCAGTGTTTGGTTTTCTGTTCCTGTGTTACTTTGCTGAGAATGATGGTTTCCAACTTCATCTGTATCCCTACAAAGGACATGAATGCATCCCTTTTTATGGCTGCATGGCATTCCATGATGTATATGTGCCACATTTTCTTTATCCAGGCTATCATTGATGGGCATTTGTGTTGGTTTCAAGTCTTTGCTATTGTGAATAGTGCTGCAATAAACATATGTGTGCATGTATCTTTATAGTAGAATGATTTCTAATCCTTTGGTTATATACCCAGTAATGTCAGTGCTGGGTCAAATGGTATTTCTGGTTCTAGATCCTTGAGGAATCGCCACACTGTCTTCCATAATGAAGTAATTTACACTCCCACCAACAGTGTAAAAGCGTTCCTATTTCTCCACATCCTCTCCAGCATCTGATGTTTCCTGACTGTTTAATGATCACCATTCTAATGGGCGTGAGATGGTATCTCATTGTGGTTTTCATTTGCACATCTCTAATGACCAGTGATGAGCTTTTTTTCAAATGTTTTTTGGCCACATAAATGTCTTCTTTTGAGAAGTCTCTGTTCATATCCTTTGCCCACTTTTTGATGGTTTTTTTTTCTTGTAAATTTGTTTAAATTCTTTGTAGATTCTGGATATTAGCCCTTTGTCAGATGGATAGATTGCAAAAATTTTCTCCCATTCTGTAGGTTGCCTGTTCACTCTGATGATAGTTTCTTTTGCTATGTAGAAGCTCTAGTTTAATTAGATCCCGTTTGTCAATTTTGGCTTTTGTTACCATTGCTTTTGGTGTTTTAGTCATGAAGTCTTTGCCCATGCCTTATGTTCCTGAATGGTATTGCACAGGTTTTCTTCTAGGGTTTTTATGGTTTTAGGTCTTATGTTTAAGTCTTTAATCCATCTTGAGTTAATTTTTGTATAAGGTGTAAGGAAGGGGTCCAGTTTCAGTTTTCTGCATATGGCTAGCCAGTTTTCCCAACACCACTTATTAAATAGGGAATCCTTTCCCCATTGCTAGTTTTTGTCAGGTTCGTCAAAGATCAGATGGTTGTAGATGTGTAGCATTATTTCTGAGGCCTCTGTTCTGTTCCATTGGTCTATATATGTTTTGGTGCCAGTACCATGTTGTTTTGGTTACTGTAGCCTTGTAGCATAGTTTGAAGTCAGGTAGTGTGATGCCTCCACCTTTGTTCTTTTTGCTTAGGATTGTCTTGGCTTTATGGGCTCTTTTTTGGTTCCATATGAAATTTAAAGTAGTTTTTTCTAATTCTGTGAAGAAAGTCAATGGTAGCTTGATGGGGATAGCATTGAATCTATAAATTACTTTGGGCAGTATGGCCATTTTCACGATATTGATTCTTCCTATCCATGAGCATGGAATGTTTTTCCATTTGTTTGTGTCCTCTCTTATTTCCTTCAGCAGTGGTTTGTAGTTCTTCTTGAAGAGGTCCTTCACATCCCTTGTAAGTTGGATTCCTAGGTATTTTATTCTCTTTGTAGCAATTGTGAATGGGAGTTCTCATGATTTGGCTATTATTGGTGTATAGGAATACTTGTGATTTTTGCACATTGGTTTTGTATCCTGAGACTTTGCTGAAGTTGCTTGTCAGCTTAAGGAGATTTTGGGCTGAGAGATGGGATCTTCTAAATATACAATCATATCATCTGCAAATAGACACAATTTTACTTCCTCTCTTCCTATTTGAATAGCCTTTATTTCTTTCTCTTGCTTGATTGCCCTGGCCAGAACTTCCAATACTATGTTGAATAGGAGTGGTGGGAGAGAGCATCCTTGTCTTGTGCCAGTTTTCAAAGGGAAGGCTTCCAGCTTTTGCTCATTTAGTGTCATATTGGCTGTGGGTTTGTCATAAATAGCCCTTATTATTCCATCAATACCTAGTTTATTGAGAGTTTTTAGCTTGAAGGGCTGTTGAATTTTATAAAAGCCCTTTTCTGTATCTATTGAGATAATCATGTGGTTTTTGTCATTGGTTCTATTTATGTGATGGATTATGTTTATTGATTTGCATATGTTGAACCAGCCTTGCATCCAGGGATGAAGCCAAGTTGATCGTGGTGGATAAGCTTTTTGATGTGTTGCTGGATTTGGTTTGCCAGTATTTTATTGAGGATTTTTGCATCAATGTTCATCAGGGATATTGGCCTGAAATTTTCTTTTTTTGTTATTTCTCTGCCAGGTTTTGGTATCAGGATGATGCTGGCCTCATAAAATGAGTTAGGGACGAGTCCCTGTTTTTCGATTGTTTGGAATAGTTTCAGAAGGAATGGTACCAGCTCCTCTTTGTACCTCTGGTAGAATTCAGCTGTGAATCCATCTGGTCCTGGGCTGTTTTTGATTGGTAGGCTATTAATTACTGCCTCAATTTCAGAACTTGTTATTGGTCTATTCAGGGATTGGACTTCTTCCTGGTTTAGTCTTGGGAGGGTGTATGTGTCCAGGAATTTATCCATTTCTTCTAGATTTTCTAGTTTATTTGCATAGAGGTGTTTATAGTATTTTCTGATGGTAGTTGGTATTTCTGTGGGATTGGTGGTGACATCCCCTTTATAATTTTTTATTGTGTCTATTTGATTCTTCTCTCTTTTCTTCTTTATTGGTCTTGCTACTGGTCTATTTTGTTGATCTTTTCAAAAAACCAGCTCCTGGATTCATCTATTTTTTTGAAGAGTTTTTTTGTGTCTCTATCTTCTTCAGTTCTGCTCTGGTATTAGTTATTTCTTGTCTTCTGCTAGCTTTTGAATTTGTTTGCTCTTACATCTGTAGTTCTTTTAATTGTAATATTAGGGTATTGATTTTAGATCTTTCCTGCTTTCTCTTGTGGGCATTTAGTGCTATAAACTTCCCTCTACACACTGCTTTAAATATGTCCCAGAGATTCTGGTATGTTGTGTCTTTGTTCTCATTGGTTTCAAAGAACTTATTTATTTCTGTCTTAATTTTGTTATTCACCCAGTAGTCATTCAGGAGCAGATTGTTCAGTTTCCATGTAGTTGTGTGGTTTTGAGTGAGTTTCTTAATCCTGAGTTCTAATTTGATTGCACTGTGGTCTGAGAGATTGTTTGTTATGACTTCTGTTCTTTTGCATTTGCTGAGGAGTGTTTTACTTCCAATTATGTGGTCAGTTTTAGAATAAGTGCAATATGGTGCTGAAAAGAATGTATATTCTGTTGATTTGGGGTGGAGAGTTCTGTAGATGTCTATTAGGTCTGCTTGGTCCAGAGCTGAGTTCAAGTCCTGAATATTCTTGTTAATTTTCTGTCTCGTTGATCTGTCTAATATTGACAGTGTGGTGTTAAAGTCTCCCACAATTATTGTGTGGGAGCCTAAGTCTCTCTGTAGGTCTCTAAGAACTTGCTTTATAAATCTGGGTGCTCCTGTATTGGGTACATACATATTTAGGATAGTTAGCTCTTCTTGTTGCATTGATCCCTTTACCATTATGTAATGCCCTTGTTTGTCTTTTTTTATCTTTGTTGGTTTAAAGTCTGTTTTATCAGAGTCTAGGATTGCAACCCCTGCTTTTTTTTCTTTCCATTTGCTTGGTAAATATTCCTCCATTCCTTTATTTTGAGCCTATGTGTATCTTTGCATGTGAGATGGGTCTCCTGAATACAGCACACTGATGGGTCTTGACCCTTTATCCAGTTTGCCAGTCTGTGTCTTTTAATTGGGGCATTTAGCCCATTTACATTTAAGGTTAATATTGTTATGTGTGAATTTGATCCTGACATTATGATGCTAGCTGGTTATTTTGCCCATTAGTTGATGCAGTTTCTTCATAGTGCTGATAGTCTTTACAATTTGGTATGTTTTTGCAGTGGCTGGTACCAGTTTTTCCTTTCCATATTTACTGCTTCCTTCAGGAGCTCTTGTAAGGCAGACCTGGTGGTAACAAAATCTCTCAGCATTTGCTTGTCTGTAAAGGATTTTATTTCTCCTTTGCTTAGGAAGCTTAGTTTGGCTGGATATGAAATTCTGGGTTGAAAATTCTTTTAAGAATGTTGAATATTGGCCCCCACTCTCTTCTGGCTTGTAGAGTTTCTGCCAAGAGATCAGCTGTTAGTCTGATGGGCTTCCCTTTGTGGGTAACCCGACCTTTCTCTCTGGCTGCCCTTAACATTTTTTCCTTCATTTCAACCTTGGTGAATCTGACAATTATGTGTCTTGGGGTTGCTCTTCTCGAGAAGTACCTTTGTGGTGGTCCCTTTATTTCCTTAATTTCAGTGTTGGCCTGAATTGCTAGGTTGGTGAAGTTCTCCTGGATAATGTCTTGAAGAGTGTTTTCCAGCTTGGTTCCATTTCATTTCATGTATACCAATCAAACTTTGGTTTGGTCTTTTCACATAGTCCTATATTTCTTAGAGGCTTTGTTCATTCCTTGTCATTCTTTTTTCTCTAATCTTGTCTTCACATTTTATTTCATTAAGTTGATCTTCAATCTCTGATATCCTGTCTTCCACTTTATCAATTTGGCTATTGATACTTGTGTATGCTTTATGAAGTTCTTGTGCTGTGTTTTTCAGCTCCATCAAGTAATTTATGTTCTTTTCTAAACTAGTTATTCTAGTTAGCAATTCCTCTAACCTTTTTTCAAGGTTCTTAGCTTCCTTGCATTGGGTTAGAACATGCTCCTTTACCTCAGAGGAGTTTGTTATTACCAACCTTCTGAAGCCTGCTTCTGTCAATTTGTCAAACTCATTCTCTATCCAGATTTGTTCCCTTGCTGGTAAGGAGTTGTGATCCTTTGGAGAAGAGGTGTTCTGGTTTTTGGAATTTTCAGCCTTTTGGTGCTGGTTTTTTTCCATCTTTGTGGATTTATCTAACTTTGGTCTTTGATGTTGGTGACCTTCGGATGGGGTTTTTGTGTGGATGTCCTTTTTGTTGATGTTGATACTATTCCTTTCTGTTTGTTAGTTTTCCTTCTAATAGGCCCCTCTGCTGCAGGTCTGCTGGAGTTTGCTGAAGGTCCACTCCAGGCCCTGTTTGCCTGGGTATCACTAGTGGAGGCTTCAGAACAGCAAAGATTGCTGCCTGTTCTTTCCTCTGGAAGCTTTGTCCCAGAGGGGCACCCACCAGATACCAGCTGGAGCTCTCCTGTATGAGGTGTCTGTCGACCCCAGCTGGGAGGTGTCTCCCAGTCAGGAGGCACGGGGGTTAGGGACCCACTTGAGGAGGCAGTCTGTCCCTCAGCAGAGCTTGAGCGCTGTGCTGTGAGATTCACTGCTCTCTTCAGAGCTGGCAGGCAGGAATGTTTAAGCCTGCTGAAGCTGCACCCACAGCTGCCCTTTCCCCCAGATGCTTTGTCCCAGGGAGATGGGAGTTTTATCTATAGGTCCCTGACAGGGGCTGCTGCCTTTCTTTCAGGGATGCCCTGCCCAGAGAGGAGGAATCTAGAGAGGCAGTCTGGCTAGAGCAGCTTTGCAGCACTGTGGTGGGCTCTGCCCACTTTGAACTTCCTGGCAGCTCTGTTCACACTGTGAGGGGAAAACCACCTACTCAAGCCTCAGTAATGGTGGACGCCCCTCCCTCTTCCAAGCTTGAGCATCCCAGGTCAACTTCAGACTGCTGTTCTGGCAGCAAGAATTTCAAGCCAGTGGATCTTAGCTTGCTGGGCTCCATGGGGGTGGAATCCACTGAACTAGACCAGGTGGCTCCCCTGGCTTTAGCCCCATTTCCAGGGGAGTGAACCATTCTATCTTGCTGGTGTTCCAGGCACCACTGGGGTATGAAAAAAAAAACTCCTGCAGCTAGCTCGGTGTCTGCCCAAACGGCCACCCAGTTTTGTGCTTGAAACCCAGAGCCCTGGTGGTGTAGGCAACCAAGGGAATCTCCTGGTCTGCAGGTTGCGAAGAGCATGGGAAAAGCATAGTATCTGGGCTGGAATGCACCATTCCTCACGGCACAGTCCCTCACGGCTTCCCTTGGCTAGGGGAGGGAGTTTCCTGACCCTGTGCACTTCCCAGGTGAGGCAACGCCCCACCCTGCTTTGGCTTGTCCTCCATGGGCTGCATCCACTGTCTAACCAGTCCCAATGAGATGAGCCAGGTACCTCAGTTGGAAATGCAGAAATCACCCACCTTCTGTGTTGATCTCACTGGGAGCTGCAGACCGGAGCTGTTCCTATTTGACCATCTTGCCAGCCACCAAATCATCTGGCATATCTTCACTTAGAAGGTGGGATGCACACCAACGTCCCATTTTGTTTCTAATTGAGCTTATTTGGATCTTCTCTCTTTTCTTGGTTAATCTTGCTAATGATCTATCAATTGTATTGATCTTTTCAAACAACCAGCTTTTTGTTTCATTTATCTTTTGTATTGTTTTTTGTTTCTCTTTTTGCTAATAAATGATTTTTTGTTTGACAAAATGCAGATTCCTGTCCCATACTAGATCTACAAATCAGATTTTGCAGGACAAGTTCTAGGTATCTACATTCTTTTCTTTTAAAAAAATTTTACATTTTTATTTTTCCATAAGTTATTGGGGTACAGGTGGTATTTGGTTACATGAGTAAGTTCTTTAGTGGTGATTTGTGAGATGTTGGTGCACCCATCATCTGAGCTGTATGCACTGCACCATATTTGTAGTCTTTTGTCCCTTGTCCCCCTCCCACTCTTCCCCTCAAGTCCCCAAAGTCAATTGTATCATTCTTATTCCTTTGTGTCCTCATAGCTTAACTCCCACATATCAGTGAGAACATATGTTGTTTTTCTATTCCTGAGTTACTTCACTTAGAATAATAGTCTCCAGTCTCATCCAGGTCACTGCAAATGCTGTTAATTCATTCCTTTTTATGGCTGAATAGTATTCCATCATGTATATATATATACCAAAGTCTTGATCCACTCATTGATTGATGGGCATTTGGGTTGGTTCCACGATTTTGCAGTTGTGAATTGTGCTGCTATAAACACGTGTGTGCAAATATCTTTTTCAAATAATAACTTATTTTCCTCTGGGTAGATACCCAGTAGTGGGATTGCTGGATCAAATGGTAGTTCTAATTTTAGTTCTTTAAGGAATCTCCACACTGTTTTCCATAGCAGCTACACTAGTTTACATTCCCACCAGCAGTGTAGAGGTGTTCTCTGATCACCACATCCATGCCAACTTCTACTGTTTTCTGATAGCTTATGGCCATTCTTGCAGGAGTAACTTGGTATTGCATTGTGGTTTTGATTTGCATTTGCCTGATCATTAGTGATGTTGAGCATTTTTTCACATTTGTCGGCCATTGTATATCTTCTTTTGAGAACTGTCTATTCATGTCCTTAGCCCACTTTTTGATGGGGTTGTTTTTTCTTACTGATTTGAGTTCGTTGTAGATTCTGGATATTAGTCCTTCGTCAGATGTACAGATTGTGAGGATTTGCTCCCATTCTGTGGGTTGTCTGTTTACTCTGCTGACTGTTCCTTTTGCTGTACAAAAACTTTTTAATTAGCTCCTATTTCTTTGTTTTTATTGCATATGCTTTTGGGTTCTTGGTCATGAAATCCTTGCGTAAGCCAATGTCTAGAAAGGTTTTTCCAATGTTATCTTCTAGAGTTTTTATAGTTTCAGGTCTTAGGTTTAAGTCCTTAATCTATCTTGAGTTGATTTTTGTATAAGGTGAGAGATGAGGATCCAGTTTCATTCTTCTACATGTGGCTTGCCAATTATCCCAGCACCATTTGTTGAAAAGGATGTCCTTTCTTCACTTTATGTTTTTGTTTGCTTTGTTGAAGATCAGTTGGCTGTAAGTATTTGGGCTTATTTCTGGGTTCTCTATTCTGTTCCATTGGTCTATGTGTCTATTTTTATACCAGTACCATGCTGTTTTGGTGACTATGGCCTTATAGTATAGTTTGAAATCAGGTAGTGTGATGTCTCCAAATTTGTTCATTTTGCTTAGTCTTGCTTTGGCTATGTGGGCTCTTTTTTAGTTCCATATGAATTTTGAATTGTTTTTTCTAACTCTGTGAAGAATGATGGTGGTATTTTGATGGGGATTGCGTTGAATTTGTATATTGCTTTTGGCAGTATGGTCAGTTTCACAATATTGATTCCACCCATCCATGAGCATGGGATGTGTTTCCATTTGTTTGTGTCATCTATGATTTCTTTCAGTAGTGTTTTATAGTTTTCCTTGTAGAGGTCTTTCGACTCCTTTGTTGGGTATATTCCTAAGTTTTTTTTGGTTTTGGTTTTGGTGGTTTTGTTGTTGTTGTTGTTGTTGTTGTTGTTGTTGTTGTTTTGCAGCTATTGTAAAAGGGGTTGAGTTCTTGATTTGATTCTCCGCGCGGTCGCTGTTGGTGTATAGAAGAGCTACTGATTTGTGTACATTAATCTTGTATCCAGAAACTTTGCTGAATTCTTTTATCAGTTCTAGGAGCTTTCTGGAGGAGTCCTTAGGGTTTTCAAGGTAAATGATCATATTGTCAACAAACAGGAACAGTTTGACTTCCTCTTTACCAGTTTGGATGCCCTTTCTTTCTCTTGTCTGATTGCTGTGGCTAGGACTTCCAGTACTTTGTTGAAGAGGAGTGGTGAGAGTGGGCATCCTTGTCTTGTTCCCGTTCTCAAAGGGAATTCTTTCAACTTTTCCCCATTCGGTATTATGTTGGCTGTGGGTTTGTCATAGATGATTTTTATTGCCTTAAGGTATGTCCCTTGTATGCCAATTTTGCTGAGGGTTTTAATCACAAAGGGATGCTGGATTTTGTCAAGTGCATTTTCTACATCTATTGAGATGATCATGTGATTTTTGTTTTTAATTCTGTTTATGTGGTGTATCACATTTATTGACTTGCATATGTTAAACCATCCCTGCATCCCTGGTATGAAACCCACTTCATCATGGTGGATTATCTTTTTGATATGTTGTTGGATTTGGTTAGCTAGTATTTTGTTAAGGATTTTAGCATCTATGTTCATCAAGGATATCGGTCTGTAGTTTTCTTTTTTGGTTGTGTCCTTTCCTGGTTTTGGTATTAGGGTGATGCTGGCTTCACAGAATGAATTAGGGAGGGTTCCTTCTTTCTCTATCTTGTGGAAAGGTGTCAAAGGGATCAGTACCAATTCTTTGAATGTTTGGTAGAATTCTGCTGTGAATCCATCTGGTCCTGGACTTTTTTGTTGTTGGTAATTTTTTAATTACCATTTCAATCTCAGTGCTTGTTATTGGTCTGTTCAGGGTATCTAGTTCTCCCTGATTTAAGCTAGGAGTGTTGTATTTTTCTAGGAATTTGTCCATCTCTTCTAGGTTTTCTAGTTTATGTGCATAAAGGTGTTCATAGTAGCCTTGAATGATCTTTTGTATTTCAGTGGTGTCAGTTGTAATATCTCCTGTTTCTTTTCTCAGTGAGGTTATTTGGACTTTCTCTCTTCTTTTCTTGGTTAGTCTTGCTAACAGTCTATAAATTTTATTTATCTTTTCAAAGAACCAGTTTTGTTTCATTTATCTTTTGTATTTATTTTGTTTCATTTTCATTTAGTTCTTCTCTGATCTTGGTTATTTCTTTTCTTCTGCTGGATTTGGGCTTGGGTTTGGCTTGTTCTTGTTTCTCTAGTTCCTTGAAGTGTGACTTTGGATTGTCTGTGCTCTTTCAGACTTTGATGTAGGCGTTTAGGGCTATGAACTTTCCTCTTAGCACTGCCTTAGCTGTATCCCAGAGGTTTTGATAGGTTGTGTCATTATTGTAATTCAGTTTTAAGAATTAATTTCCATCTTGATTTTGTTTTTGACCCAATGCTTATTCAGGAACAGGTTATTTAATTTCCATATATTTGCATGGTTTTGAAGGTTCCTTTTGGAGTTGATTTCTGGTTTTATTCCACTGTGGTCTGAAAGAGTACTTGATATAATTTCAATTTTCTTAAATTTATTAAAGCTCATTTTATGGCCTATCATATGGTCTATCTTGGAGAAAGTTCCATGTGTTGTTGAATGGAATGTATATTCTGCAGTTGTTGGATGAAATGTTCTGTATATATCTGTTAAGTTCATTTGTTCCAAGGTATAGTTTAAATCCATTGTTTCTCGTTGACTTTCTGTCTTGATGACCTGTCTAGTGCTGTCAGTGGAGTATTGAAATTCCCCACTACCATTGTGTTGCTATCTCATTTCTTAGGTCTATTAGTAATTGTTTTATAAATTTGGGAGCTCCAGTGTTAGGTACGTATATATGTTTAGGATTGTGATATTTTCCTGTTGGACAAGGCCTTTTACCATTATGTAATGTCCCTCTTTGTCTCTTTTAACTGCTGTTGCTTTAGTTTGTTTTGTCTAAGAATAGTTACCCCTGCTTGCTTTTGGTGTCCATTTGCATGAATTGCCTTTTTCCACCCCTTTACTTTAAGTTTATGTGAGTCCTTATGTGTTAGGTGAGTCTCCTGAAGGCAGCAGACAGTTTGTTGGTGAGTTCTTATCCATTCTGAGGTTCTGTATTTAGGCCATTTACATTCAATGTTAGTATTGAAATGTGAGGTACTGTTGCATTCATCATGCTCTTTATTGCCTGTGTACTTTGGGTTTTTTTGTTTTTGCTTTTAATTTGTATTTTTGTTTATAGTTCCTGTGTGATTTATGCTTTAAAGAGGCTCTGTTTTGATGTGTTTCCAGGATTTGTTTCAAGATTTAGAGCTCCTTTTAGCAGTTCTTGTAGTGGTGGCTTGGTAATGACAAATTCTCTCAGCATTTGTTTGTCTAAAAATGACTGTATATTTCCTTCATATATGATGTTTAGTTTCGCTGGATACAAAATTCTTGGCTGATAATTGTTTTGTTTGAGGAGGCTAAAGATATGGCTCCAGTCCCTTCTAGCTTGTTGGGTTTCTGCTGAGAAATCTGCTGTTAATCTAATAGATTTTCCTTTATAGGTTACCTGGTGCTTCTGTCTCACAGCTCTTAAGATTATTTCCTTCACCTTAACTTTGGATAACCTGATGACAATGTGCAATGAATTTCCCAGGTGTTCTTTGTGTTTCTTGTATCCCATGTCTAGGTCTCTAGCAAGGCCAGGGAAGTTTTCTTTGATTATTCTCCCAAATATGTTTTCCAAGCTTTTAGAATTGTCTTTTTCCTCAGGGATGTTGATTATTCTTAGGTTTGGTTATTTAACATAATCTCAGACTTCTTGGAGGCTTTGTTCATATTTTCTTATTCTTTTTTCTTTGTCTTTGTTGGAATGTGTTAATTCGAAGACCTTGTCTTCGAGCTCTGAATTTCTTTCTTCTACTTGTTCAATTCTATTGCTGAGACTTTCC
This sequence comes from Pan troglodytes, assembly GCF_028858775.2. NCBI lineage: Eukaryota > Metazoa > Chordata > Mammalia > Primates > Hominidae > Pan > Pan troglodytes. Next base: position 130,767,511 of record NC_072406.2, read on the forward strand.
AGAGCATTTTGCATTTCTAAAAATGTGTCCAAAGTTTCCTTAATTTTTTATTGTTTTTTCTTTAAGCTATCTATTTCCTTGAATATTTCTCCCTTCACTTCCTATATCATTTTTTGGATTTCCTGGCGTTGGGCTTCGCCTTTCTCTGGTCCCTCCCTAATTAGCTTAATAACTAACCTCTGGAATTCTTTTTCAGGTAAATCAGGGATTTCTTCTTGGTTTGGATCCATTGCTGGTGAACTAATGTGATTTTTAGGGGGCGTTGACAAGTCTTGTTTTGTCATGTTACCAGGGTTGGTTTTCTGGTTCCTTCTCATTTGGGTAGGCTCTGTCAGAGGGAAGGTCTAGGACTGAAGGCTGCTGTTCAGATTTTTTGTACCATGGGGTGTTCCTTTGCTGTAGACTCTCCCCCTTTTCCTGTGGATGTGGCTTCCTGTGAGCTGAACTGCAGTGATTGTTATCTCTCTTCTGGGTCTAGCCACCCAGCGAGTCTATTGGGCTCTGGGCTGGTACTGGGGGTTGTCTGCACAGAGTCCTGTGATGTGAACTGTCTAAGGGTCTCAGCCACCAGTGCCTGTTCTGATGGAGGTGGCAGAGCGTGCAATGGACTCCATGAGGGTCCTTAGCTTTGGTGGTTTAATGCTCTATTTTTGTGCTGGTTGGCCTCCTGCCAGGAGGTGAAGCTTTCCAGAAAGCATCAGCTGTAGTAGTGTGGAGAGGGACTGGCAGTGGGTGAGGCCCTAGAACTCCCAAGATTATATGCCCTTTGTCTTTCCCTACCAAGGTGGATAGGGAAGGACCATCGGGTGGGTTGGAGATAGGCATGTCTAAGCTCAGACTCTCCTCAGGCAGGTCTTGCTGCAGCTGCTGTGGGAGATGGGAGTGAGATTCCCAGGTCACTGGAGTTGTGTACCTCAGAGGATTATGGCTACCTCTGCTGAGTGATGCAGGTTGTCAGGGAAGTGGGGGAGAGCCAGCAGTCACAGGCCTCACCCAGCTCCCACACAAACTGAAGGGCTGGTCTCACTCCCACTGTGCCCCCACAGCAATAGCCCTGAGTCTATTTCTAAGCAGAGGGCAAGATGGGCTTGAAAACTTGCCCAAGGCTTTCTGCCTCCCAGCTGCGAAAGAAAAGGACTTTAGTTCTTCCCCTGCCTGTGAGGTCTGCAAGCAGGATTCACACCCTTCCTCCAGTTCTGGCAAGGAGGCTTCTCGCCTGGTTCAAATGGTTACAAAGTTCAGCCAAAGAATTCCTTCACCCTGTGGAGTTTCACCCCGTGGAGTTTCACCCCCTGCTCCTCTGGCCACCCTCCTGATGGATCCCTGTGGTGCCAGCAGGGATGAGCTGCTTGGGGACCCAGCAAGCTCCCAGGGCCTTTCTGTGGCTTCCTCTACCCCTGTATTCCACTTGACTCGGTTCTCTAACTTGATTTAGCTCCAGGTAAAGTTGGAAACTTCTCCTGCCAACAGATCTTCGGCTTCTCCAGTTGAGGAGTTGTGTTTGGGAGAGGAGGGTCTCCCTTTCCCACTTCCACAGTTGGGGCACTCTCAGTATTTGCAGTGTCTCCATGGGTCCTGCAGGAGCAGTCTGCTTTCTTCAGAAGGTCTGTGGGTCCTCTCAGGATTGCTGGTTTGTTCTTGCAGTCAATCTGGAGCTAAAATTCAGTGCAAGCCTCCGCATGCTGCTCTGTCCAGGGCTGCAATCTAGTCCTGCCTCCCATCTGCCACGATCCTGAAATCTGTTTGTTTTAATTTCATTTAGTTCTGCTCTGATCTTAGTTGTTTCTTTTCTTCTGCTGGGTTTGGGTTTGGTTTTTGTTTCTCTAGTTCCCTGAGGTGTGACCTTAGATTGTCTATTTTTTGATGTAACTTTTTGTGACTTTTTGATGTGGGCATTTAATGCTATAAACTTTCCTCTTAGCACTGCTTTTGCTGTATCCCAGAGTTTTGATAGATTGTGTCACTATTACTGTTCAGTTCAAAGAATCTTTAAATTTCCATCTTCATTTCATTGTTGATACAATGATCATTCAGGTGCAGGTCATTTAATTTCCATGTATTTGCATGGTTTTGAGGGTTCCTTTTGGAATTGATTCCCAATTCCACTGTGGTGTGAGAAAGTACTTGATATAATTCCAATTTCTTAAATTTGTTGAGACTTGTTTGTGGCCTATCATATGGTCTATCTTGGAGAATGTTCCATGTGCTGAAGAAAACAATGTATATACTGCAGTTGTTGGGTAGAATGTTCTGTAAATATCTGTTAATTCCATTTGTTCTAGGGTATAGTTTAAGAGCATTGTTTCTTTGTTGACTTTCTGTCTTAATGACCTGCCTAGTGCTGTCAGTGGTGTACTGAATTGAATTCCCCCACTATTATTGTGTTGCTCTCTATCTCATTTCTTAGGTCTATTAGTAATGGTTTTAAAAATTTGGGAGCTCCAGCTGGGCACGGTGGCTCACGTCTTTAATCCCAGCACTTTGGGAGGCCGAGATGGGCAGATCACAAGGTCAGGAGATCAAGACCATCCTGGCTAACACAGTGAAACCCCGTCTCTACAAAACTACAAAAAAATTAGCTGGGCGTGGTGGCAGGTGCCTATAATCCCAGCTACTCGGGAGGCTGAGGCAGGAGAATCACTTGAACCCGGGAGATGGAGGTTGTAGTGAGCCAAGATCACGCCACTGCACTCCAGCATGGGTGACAGCAAGACTTCATCTCAAAAAAATAAAATAAAATAAAAAATAAAAAATAAAAAGTTGGGAGCTCCAGGGTTAGGTGCATATATACTTAGGAATGTGATATTATCCAGTTGCACTAGTCCTTTTATAATTATATAATGTTCTTCTTTGTCTTTTTTAACTGCTGTTGCTTTAAAGTTTGTTTTGTCTGATCCAAGAATAGCTATGCTCACTTTTGGTGTTCATTTGCATGGAATATCTTTTTCCACTCCTTTATCTTAAGTTTATGTGAATCCTTATGTGTCAGGTGAGTCTCTTGAAGACAGCAGATACTTGGTGAATTCTCATCCATTCTGCCATTCTGTATCTTTTAAGTGGAGCATTTACACCATTTACATTCAATGTTAGTATTGAGATGTGAGGTACTTTTCTATTCATCATGCTATTTGTTGCCTGAATACTTTGGATTTTTTTTCATTATGTTATGTGTTTTATAGGGCCTGTAAGATTTATGCTTTAAGGAGATTCTATTTTGGTGTATTTTGAGGATTTCTTTCAAGATTTAGAGCTCCTTTTAGCAGTTCTTGTAGTGCTGGGTTGGTGGTGGCAACTTCTGTCAGCATTTGTATCTTTCCTTCCTTTATGAAGCTTAGTTTCACTGGATACAAAATTCTTGGCTGACAATTGTTTTGTTTCAGGAGGCTAAAGATAGGACCCCAATCCCTTCTAGCTTGTAGGGTTTTTGCTGTGAAGTCCGCTGTAATCTGATAGGTTTTCCTTTATAAATTACCTGATGCTTTTGCCTCACAGCTCTTAAGATTCTTTCCGTCATCTCGACTTTAGATAACTTGATGACTGTGTGCCTGGGTGATGATCTTTTTGCAATGAATTTCCCAGGTGTACTTTAAGCTTGTTGTATTTGGATGTCTAGATCTCTAACAAGGCCAGGGAAGTTTTCCTCAGTTATTCCATCAAATATGATTTCCAAACTTTTAGATTTCCCTTCTTCCTCAGGAACACCACATATTCTTAGGTTTGGCTGTTTAACATAATCCCAAATTTCTTGGAGGCCTTGTTCATTTTTTAATTATTATTATTCTTTTTTCTTTGTCTTTTTCTGATTGCGTTAATTTGAAAATCTTCTTTGAGCTCTGAAGTTGTTTCTTCTACTTGTTGGATTCTATTGCTGAGACTTTCCAGTGCATTTTGCATTTCTTTAAGTGGAGTCCATTTCCAGAAGTTGTGATTATTTATTTATGCTATCTATCTCACTGGAGATTTTTCCATTCATATTCTGTGTCATTTTTTTTTTTTTAATTTAAGTTGGACTTCACCCTTCTCTGATGCCTCCTTGATTAGTTTAATAATCAACCTTCTGAATTCTTTTTCTGGCAATTCAGAGATTTCTTCTTGGTTTGGACCCATTGCTGGTGAGCTAGTGTGATCTTTTGGAGGTGTTAAAGAACACTGTTTTGTCGTATTACCAGAATTGTTTTTCTGGTTCCTTCTCATTTGGATAAGACTGTGTCAGAGGGAAAATCTGGAACTCAAGGGCTGCTGTTCAGATTCTTTTGTCCCACAGGGTGCTCACTTGATGTGGTGTTCTCCCCCTTCCCCTAGGGATGGGGCTTCCTGAGAGCCAAGCTGCAGTGATTGTTATTTCTCTTCTGGATCTAACCACCCAGTGGAGCTACTGGGTTCTGGGCTGGTACTGGGGAGTGTCTGCAAAGAGTCCTGTGATGGGATCCGTCTTCAGGTTGGATATAGCCATGGATATACCAACACTTGCTCCAGTGGAGGTAGCCAGGAAGTGAAGTAGGCTCTGAAGATCCTTGGCTTTATTTTTGTTTAGTGTGCTGGTTTTATGTTGGTTGGCCTCCAGCCAGGAGGTAGTGCTTTCAAGAGCTCATCAGCTGTGGTTTATGGGGAGGATACAAGCTTCAGGTTTCTCAGGCGGTAGGCAGGGCCATAGAGCTCCCATGAGTTTATGTCCTTTATCTTTGGCTACTAGGGCAGGTAGAGAAAGACCATCAGGTTGGGGCAGGGTTAGGTGTGTCTGAGCTCAGACACTCCTTGGGCAGGGTTTGCTGTGGCTGCTGTGGGGGATGGGGTGTGGTTCCTAGGCCAATGGAATGATGTTCCCAGGGCGATTATGGCCGCCTCTGCTGCATCACACAGGTTGCCAGGGAAGGGAGGGAAAGCCAGCAGCCACATGCCTCATCCAGCTCCCATGCAGCCCACAGCCCAAAAAGCTGGTCTCACTCCCACTGTGTCCCCCAACCAGCACTGAATTTATTTCCAGGCAGGCAATGATCAGGGCTGAGAACTTGCCCCAGGCCACAAACCTGGCAGCTGAGAAAGCAAGCAGACTGTGGATTCTCTCGGCTTTCCTGGTATGTTCCTGTGGTAGTTCTTGGAGCAAAGGTTCATGATATGAGTGTCCACACACTGCTCTGTCTGTCTGGGTGGGAGCTGCAAGTTAATCCTGCCTCCTCTCTGCCATTTCCCCCCAACCACCTTCCTCCAACATGAAAGTTTAATAACACACACTGTTGGTGGGGTTTTGGGTAGAACAGGCCCTCTTGTACATAGCAGTGGAAGTCTAAATTGATTGATATTGCATCTAAGGAGGGCAATTTGGCAATCACAAGCCAAATCTTAGATCCGTATGTTATTTTACTCTAAGATTCCACTTTTGGGAATTAATCCTAGAGATCAACTGGCTCATGTTCCACATGGCATATACACAGAATTTTCATTACAGGATACCTACATTGGCCAAAGATCAGAAACCACCTAAATGGTCATTAATAGGGCACTAGTTGAATACATCAGTGCAACGGACTACTATGCAGCTGAGAAAAAGAATGGCATGCTCTCTGCACTGCAGGGAAGAAATGTCCAAGCAAAGTGAAGGACAGTCTATAGAGGGGGATAAGTTAGGATTTACATTTGTATTTGCACATTGTATTTACGTAAGTATAATCTGGAAGGATACAAGAAGCTATTTAACGTGATTGGTTACCTGTGGGCAAAAGAAAGGTAAGATTCTGGACAGATGAGAGACAGAGGTAGGATGAGAATTTTCCCTATATACTTTTTTATACTTTTAAAATTTGAAACTACGTGAATGATTTCTGTACAAAAGATTAAATTAAAAAATAATGTAGCAAATCACCCTGGAGATGCAGTGTGAACGTCTATGCACAGATTTGCAGGCAGGGGCCTCATCTTCCGACAGTTGATAAGATCTCTCTTATCCTTTGATTGCTGAGCAGTAGAAATTGATTGCTATTGATCAATTTCCTCCACTTTCTCCTATGTCAGCGTTCTGCAGACTTCTCAGCAGACCTCTAATTCTCCCTGGTCCAGATAGTAACTCAAGCCCCAGATCATCTCTACCTTGAGTTCCAGAGAATCATTCTAGACAAGGAATCAGGAAGCCTGATTCTCTCACTGGGCTGCTATGTAATCCTGAGCTAGTCACTTTTCTGCTCTAGCTTCAGTTTCTCCATTTGTATGTGAAAAGACCTCACTTTGAGATCCTGTTCTCTGGACTACAGGTCTCCCAGAAAAGAGATGGGGAAATGGAAATGACCAGACACTGCCTGTACTCACCTGTCCTGAGCATGGGGTGGGGGTTCATGAAGTCTAACGTAATGTTAATTAAATATTTCCATGTGCCTGGTGGCTACGGACTTCATGATAGTCTGTTCTGAATGGCAGCTAAGAATCCTTCAATGGAAAGGGAGAGATGGGAGGAGGCTGAGTTGGAAAAACCTGCTCTGGGGAACACCTGTCTCCTGGCACCCCAAGGAGGGTGTTCTGCATCTCTGAGCTCGGCAAGAGGGAGCAGATTCTGGGGTTCTGGGGGTAGGATGGAAGCATCAGATTAGGCCCCTGTGAGTACTAGGTAGCCCCACTAGCAAGAGCCTGAATCATGCCAGGGAGACCTAGAATCCTCAACAGGCATGGCTGAGAAGCCACACCCTCCTCTCTGCAGGAGCCAGACCCCCTTGCTGGTTTTCCTGACTCTGGCAGCCTTTCTTGGAGGGCAGCTGCAGGTAGTGATGAGCTCTTCCCTTGCAATTTCACCTGCCTGGGCCTGAGGGGAGGTTTTGGAAGATCGTTCATCCCTCGTGTTCCACAAGCTGAAGTGGTGGCATTTACCTCTCTGCCAACACTGTCAGCCTCCCAGGGGACTGGCACCAGAAGGGTGGGGTATGACTGATGCTGCAGCCCTGGATCTCTACTTGGAAGCTTTAGAGACCCCCACTGGTTGCAAGGATGGTACCTGGCACAAAATACTGAAGAAATAATTGTTGCACGAACAACTAACTCAATGGCTGTGAGCTCTAGAGTGGGAGCACATGGGTTGGCATCTATGCTTGCTGGCTGTGTGACTTTGGACCAGGGTCTAACCTTGCTGAGCCTCACAGAGCCACTGGGAGGGTGAAATGAGATCATGCCTGCAAAGAGAGAGCTTCACATCATGCTCAAGAGAGGGTGGCTGCTGTCATGAGGATAAGGAGGAGGATTCCACTTGGGAAGACTGGTTCCCACCCAGCTGCTTTGGCATCGCTCTGCCCTCATTCTGTGTACTAGGTCAGCAGTGTGTCTCTGGAGAGACCTCGGAGCAGCTGGTGGTGTGGGCTACCCACAGCTCCTCCAATAGAGGGTGCATCAAACTTTGTTTTTTCCCAATCATATAGGCGAACTATAGATCTTGGGATGGTTAATTTGCATTTCTCTAATATTGATGGAGGCTGAGGACCTTTTGACATTTTTAGGAGACATTATGTTCACTGCATTTGTCCTGCCTTCTGCCTGATAATGGATCAAAGCTCTTTTTCTTCTAATTTGGAAAAACTTAATACAGAAAAGTAGAGAGAATCATTGGATCAAGGCTCTAGAGCTGTACTAATAGAAATTGATATGGAAATGGGAATGTTCTAGAGCTGTACTGTCCGGTATGGTAGCCACTGGCCACACACAGCTATTATCTTGAAATGCAGTTAATGCAACTGAGGAATTGAATTTTATTTAATTTTCATGAATTGTCAACAGCTACATGTGGCTACCGTATTTTGATAGCACAGCTCTAGAGGCAATAAAGCTGGCCGGGTGCGGAGGTTCATACCTGTAATCCCAGCACTTTGGGAGGCCAAGGCAGGTGGATCACAAGGTCAAGAGTTTGAGACCAGCCTGGCCAACATGGTGCAACCTCATCTCTACTAAAAATACAAAAATTAGCTGGGCGTGGCGGCGGGCACCTGTAATCCTAGCTACTCAGGAGGCTGAGGCAGGAGAATTGCTTGAACCCAGGAGGCGAAGGTTGCAGTGAGCTGAGATCATGCTATTGCACTCCAGCCTGGGCAACAAAAGCAAGACTCCATCTCAAATATAAAAAAATAAAAAACATAGGCTGGGCGCGGTGGCTCACGCCTGTAATCCCAGCATGTTGGGAGGCCGAGGCAGGCGGATCATGAGGTCAGGAGTTCGAGACCAGCCTGAACAACATGGTTGAAACCCCATCTCTACTAAATATACAAAAATTCGCCGGGCGTGGTGGCAGGCACCTGTAGTCCCAGTTACCTGGGAGGCTGAGGCAGGAGAATCGCTTGAATCCAGGAGGTGGAGGTTGCAGTGAGCTGAGATCGTGCCATCGCACTCCAGCCTGGGCAGCAGAGCGAGACTCCATCTCAAAAAACTAAATAAGTAAAAATTAAAAATAAAAAAATAAAGCTGACATCTGGAGGGTCCTACACTCCAGGAGACTCTGAACCATTTGTCAAAGGTAAATGACAATGAGAGAGAGGCTGTCAAGCCCAGCAGCATTGTTGCCCAGGAGTAGGCTGCGTTAGAGGGTAGCATATGGGGTACTCACCCAGAAAGGCCCCGAGTCCTGCCCAAAGTCTCCTGACTCCCAGCCAGGGCCCTCCTTCACACCAGTTCCTCAAACCACCTTAGCAGGACACTTCCTGGGCAGTGGTCCGCGGGCAATCCTCATGTTGTCCTCAAATGAGTGGGAGTCACTGCTTCTGGCATTCAAGGCCCCTGGTGATCAGCCCTGCCCTCCTGTTCAGCCCACTGCCCTGGAACTTTGGGGCCTGTGTTGCCCACTCATAGCCTAAGTATCTACCCCAGATCTGCCTTACTTCTGCTTAGGGCCTAGCCTCATACAAGGGGCCAGTGGAGCCCTGTAAATGACACCCCTCCTCATGCCACATCCTATTCTCACAGATTGTAAAACCTCCGGGCAAGACCGTGATCCCACCAAGCTGAATCTTCCTCCCCTGATGATGAATGGGACCAGGCCTGGTTACCAGAGGAGCCACTCAAAATCCACTTATTTGAGGAAATCAATGATCTTGTTTATGTCCATTGATCTGAGACCCTGATTGCAGAGGATTCTAGGGGCTCCATTCCAAAGCCCCCCACCACATGGCCAGCTAGCTAGGTAATCTCTCCACCCTGACTGGGCCAGCAGATGGCAGGTTCCCCAGGACTAATCAGCCACCGAGATGTGACGTCCCTGTCTGAGCTGCGGCCGGAGAAGAGGGTGCCCTGGACAGGATCCCTCCGGGAGTCTGAGGCACTCATGGGGAAAAGCAGCATGAATTCCAGAAAAGACCTGTGTCCCTGACCTCTGGACCTACATCGAGGGCTCTGAGTTGCCACCAAGGACTCTATTATGGGAACCTCCAGGAGGACAAGGACCACTGACTGTGTGTCTCAGCAGCTCCCACTCCAGGTCACATGCCATCACGGGAGCTCAGGGAGTAGCGGCAGAATTAAATACAAGGCCCCACTAAATTGGAATTTTAATTTTAGCCCTAAGATGAGAAAAGTTGAAAGATGACTTTAGAATTATCCCCAATTAGCCAACTGTCAACCTAAATAAAAGAGAGGCTCTCCAAAAGAAAATGTTTATTTGGGCCGAGTGCGGTGGCTCACGCCTGTAATTGCAGCACTTTGGGAGGCTGAGGCGGGCGGATCACCTGAGGTCGGGAGTTCAAGACCAACCTGACCAACATGGAGAAACCCTGTCTCTGCTAAAAATACAAAATTAGCCGGGGTGGAGGTGCCTGCCTGTAATCCCAGCTACTTGGGAAGCTGAGGCAGGAGAATCGCTTGAACCCAGGAGGCAGAGATTGTGGTGAGTCGAGATTGTGCCATTGCACTCCAGCCTGGGCAACAACAGCAAAACTCTGTCTCAAAAAAAAAAGAAAGAAAATTGTTATTTGGGAATAGAGCACTGCAATGGGAATACACACGCCATAATAAACAGTGTATGTATTCAGACAGGCAAAGGAAGACAAAGGTTTTTAAAGGTAAAATGAGAAGGATTATATAATTGTTTTGAAATAATTGTCCTTGGCTACTAAGATCAATAACAAGGGTGACACCAGTCCAAGGTTGGACAGGCAGTTGCTAGGCAGATGTCCTTGCAGAAGTATTTGTTGTGTAAGGTTGTGATAGCCTTTGTGCAAGGTTGTGGGTTTGCAGGCTTTTGTGATACTTTTTGTATCCAAGGCGTCCAAGTGTGAGAACACTTCCTTCATGAACTTCCCCGGCTCTCTTGTGTTTTCAACACAAGAGATTCCATTTTGATTGACAACTTTCATACAATATAGAAATTAGAACCTGAGACCTAATCTAGCCCACCTGTCCCCACGTGTGGTGGGCCCACCATGCACAGCCAAGTCACCTGGAGCATGAGGCTGAAATGCAGGTTTCTGGGCCCTGCTCCAGACCTGCAGACTCAGAATCTCAGGGAGGTAGGGAGGGGTGGGGAGGGTAAAAGCTGCATTACTGACTAGCTCCCTTAGTGACAGTTCAGCACGCTGATGTTCAGGGATGCCCTCTTCTTGCCAAGGAGAAAACAGAAGGGCAGTCTGTTGGCCAAGGGCCCTCAGCCAGGGAACGTCAGGACCTGGGGCACAGCTCTAGGAAACGCTGTTGTTGCTGAGAGAGGGGGCAAGGGGCACTGGCCAGACCTGGATTTGTGGGAGGCGGCTGACATGAGGCTCTGGACTTCTGCAGCAAGACGGACATCAGGGAACCTGGGCTTCCAGCAGGCAGCTCTTTTAGCCAGCACAGTAGATGCACTCCAGGTGGTGGGGTCTCAGTCCAGTGGGGTCTTCAGGAGGAAGCAAGGCTCCTAGGCTGGAGTCTAGTTTCAGGTGGGGCTGTGATTGGGGTCTGGCCATCGTGGTTCTGCCACCTACTGGCTGTGTAACTCCGGGTACCTCTCTGAGCCTTAACTCCTTGTCTGAAAACAGAATAATCAGGGTACCTACTTCTTGGGGTAGCTGTGGGGTGGGGCATGAGATGGCACTGGCTGTTCAGTGTTTGCCTCTCAGGTCCTTCTTGACTCCTTGGGGCTGAATTTATGTTCTCATCACTCCGTTTCTGAGCAGATGAGGAAGAAGGAGGGTGGAACTCTAGCTCCAACTCTGCTCCCTGACCTAAGTATCCCAACCCCTCCCAGGTTGGGGACAGAACCCTTCCATCACGTAGCTCGTGGTCCCACCGGACTCTTTGCTAGCATCCCAACCCCTCCCAGGCTGGGGACAGAGCCCTTCCATCACGTAGCTCGTGGTCCCCACCGGACTCTTTGCTTAGGAAGAGGCTGCCTGCCCCCATCGTGGTTAGGTGCTAACTCATTCTCTGCTTTATCTATCACATCTCTAACTGCCCATCAGAGCCCATTAGACCAGAATGAGACTCCCAGGGTGGCCGCAGAGCAGCAGCATTTCAGCTCATCAGAGGAAGCTGCCAAATGAGCCAGTCTGAGCAGCGTTTGGGGGTAGATGTTCGCTTCCTATTAACAGGCTAAATTGCAGAAGTGGCTCAGAGTTTCATTCCCACTGTGCCACTCCCTGGGGTCTGCAGCGTGGCCTGGGAGAAAAAGGCACAGCCTCGGGGTCAGACCCGAGTTGGACCCAGCTCTGTCCCCTGGTACCTGAGGGACTCTGGATAAATTACTGGATTTCTCTGAATTCCACTTATCCCATTTGTAAAACAGGATTAGTAGCCCTGCCATGGGACTGTTTTGGTCATTAAATGCCAATTTGTATATAAAGTGCTTAGCGCAAGCCTGACGACAGAAACACTCGGTAATTGAAAGCTACTGTTTTTCCACAAGGACTTCCTTTCAGGGACCGCAGCCTTGGACGGAGGCCTGGGTACAGATTTAATCAGATGCAGGCGCTCCAGATTACCATGGAGATCGTCTAATCTAATACGTGGAGGCTGCTCAGTGACTGTTTATTGAGTTAAAAGAAAACACAAATCTAATTTTAGCCCAAAGAAGAGAAAGTTAAAAGGGAACTTGAACAGGCTTTGGCTAGACAGTATAATAATTACTGCTGTTTTTTTCAATACTTACTAAGTGATAACTGTTTTCCTTTAAAGAGAAAAGTCATCTAAATAATCATAGCTACTATTATTTTCTGTAATGTTAGTGCTAACCCATTTCTAGTAGAGGGCACCCCCAGCTTATGGGTGGGGGATGGAGACTTCTGTAGGCAGAGACAGAGTTTTAGAGGCCTGTGCTCCTAACCAGCACCCATGCTGAACCCCGGAAAGATGATGTGACAGCATCCAGCTCTCACTCCTCTCTGTCTCACTCAGAGGAAGGGGACAGAGAGGCGGCAACCCTTCAAGAAGGCAGATGCCATGGTGCTGTCCCAACAGCTGCTGGCAGTGTCAGAGGGGACGGCCCTGAGGACAATAAGGGTCCTCAGGGTGGGGGTGTTGCCAAAGGAGATTAACATTTGAGTTAGTGAACTGGGAAAGGCAGACCCACCCTCAATCTGGGTGGGCACCTAGCAGTGCCACCAGTGTACCCGATGTCCCCCTGGAGTCAGATAGCCCTAGTAGGACACAGCAACAAACCTGGCATGGAGAATGGAGGGAGCAGCAGCACAGACCCCAGGGACATGAGAAATAAGATGCCAGGCACAAAGCAAGGACCTGCTTAATAGGGGCCTCATTTAGAGAACAAAAACTGAGGCCTGAGATTCAGTGTCCTGCTCAGGACGCAGTGAAGCAGGGTGGGAGCGGAGGCTCCCTTCCAGCAGATCCTGTGACCAGTGATCCGAGGACCACCCTCGCCCCTGCCCATTCCAGCCATTAGAACCTGTGGTGTGTGGGCAAGGGTCCCCAAACAGGGCCCGTCACCTGCCCACCCACTCCCAGAAGGCCACCAGTGCTCTCACAGGCTGAGGGCCAGGGCCAAAGCTGCCAGGCTGGCCCTGTGAGCTCCTGCTGCAGTGGCGGCAGAAATCCACCTGCTGCAGTCTGGATATGGGAAATGCATTTTTCACCCCATCAGGCATCAGGGCGAAAGCAATTTACAAATGGTCAGCTGGGGGAGAGACGCGGCCAGCAGTGTTTTGTAGTCCATTAAAAGGTTTGGACCAGGGCTTTGAGAGATGTGCCAGCAACTGTGCAGAGGCATTCATTCACCAGAGCCTGCTCATGCAGCTCACTTTGGAGCTGGGCAAGGACCCCCGGGATGCCAGTCAGTGTAAGAGGACACCTGGGTTTCTCTGCTGGTGGGTCATCGGGGATCAAGGGCTCTGTATTAGTTAGGGTTCTCTGGAGAGACAGGACTAATAGGATAGATGTATATACGAAAGGGAGTTTATTAAGGAGTATTGGATCACACCATCACAAGGTGAAGTCCCACAATAGGCCGTCTGCACGCAATCTGAGAAGCAAGGAAGCCAGTCCGCGTCCTAAAAACCTCACAAGTAGGGAAGCCGACAGTGCAGCCTTCAGTCAGTGGCTGAAGGCCTGAGAGCCCCTGGCAAACCACTGGCATAAGTTCAAGAGTCCAAAAACTGAAGAACTTGGAGTCTGATGTTTGAGGGAAGGCAGCGTTCAGCATGGGAGAAAGATGAAGGCCAGAAGACTCAGCCAGTCTAGTCCTCCCACATTTTCGGCCTGCTTTTATCTAGCCGTGCTGACAGCTGATTAGATGGTGCCCACCCAGATTGAGGGTGGGTCTGCCTCTCCCAGTTCACTAACTCAAATGTTAATCTCCTTTGGCAACACCCCCACAGACACCCGCAGGAACAATACTTTCAACCTTCATTCCAATCAAGTTGACAATATTAACCATCACAGGCTCTTAGGGACTGTGTCCCTGGGCACTCTACCCCAGGAACTCTAGACTAAGGATCAGCCTAGACAGTCTCCCCCTTTTTTTCCCAAAAGAGAAAATGCGGAGGGAAGAAACCAGCAAGCCACCATCTCATAAATGTATTCATTTGTTTACCACTGTTTTAGAAATGCTCAAAGCAGCTAACGAAGACTTCACTTATGAGGAAGGGATTACATGCAAAGCAAGAACACACAGGGGATCCTCTGGGGGTCTTAGGGCATGTGGGCTGCAAGCGGCAAACACTGACTGTCACCCCTTACAGTGAAAAGGAAAGGCCATTGAGGTGCTACAGCCTTTGGGAGGGTAAGGATCAGACAGCCCCAGCACCAGCTCCTGGTGTCTCTGCTCTTGGGAAGGGCCAGCTCCTGCCTTTTGAGGACTTCAAATTGCCCCATACATAATTCCAGCTCCAGGAGAGGGGCCTGATTGGCTCAGGTACATTCCCATCTGCTAGCTGAAGAAGGCAGGACACCTTCACCAGCAGTCCCCACACCTACCTCCGCCCAGGACTATGTTGAACAGACAGAAGCAGTTCCCCCAAGAAAATTATATAAGGAAGTGCAAATGGCAGCTGAGCAGGCCAAAGCAACAGTGTTCACTACCATGGGCCAGTTTTGTTTTGTTTTTTTATAGATGAGACTGGAAGTCAGAGTGGCTCAGTGACTTAATAATGGTGGAGCCAAAATTCTGTCTGATCCGATTCCAGGATGAGCTCTCCCTGCAACAGCATTCAGCCTCCTCGAGTATATCTGACCTTGGCCTGAGTCTCCTTCTCTCTGAACAGCCTATGATGATTAGCCACTTGATATGGTCTGGCTGTGTCCCCATCCAAATCTAATCTTGAATTCCCCCGTGTTGTGGGAGGGACCCAGTGGAAGGTGACTGAATTAGGGGAGCAGGTCTTTCCTGCGCTGTTCTTCTGATAGTGAATGAGTCTCCAGAGATCTGATGGTTTTAAAAATAAGAGTTTCCCTGCACAAACTCTTTGCCTGCTGCCATCCATGTAAGACGTTGACGTGCTCCTCCTTGCCTTCCACCATGCTTGTGAGACTTCCCCAGCCACACAGAACTGTAGTCCAATTAAACTTCTTTTGTAAATTGCCCAGTCTTTGGCAGTAGCGTGAAAATGGACTAATGCGCCACTCAATTGTGTCTTCTGGATCATTATTTTAGCTTAGGGAGTCAATGGTCCTGCTGAGATCTTGCTCTTGACAGCCCTGTTGGGTCCCTTTCCCCACAATGTGTCCCAAAAGTCTGGCCTTGCACTTCCCAAATGCTGGGGCACTAGACTGGGCTCTGTCTGCAGGCCCAGAGGCTACCCAGAGCTTAGGGAGCCCTATCCAACAGAGAATGCTGCTAACAGCCCACAGCCACCCTCAGCAGAGACCCTCAGACAGTCCACAGGCTCTGCTGAGAATGACACTGTTTGGGCATAAGGAGGCCGAGTTATGGCCCTTGGTCTCTTCTGCCATCCAGGGAGCTGAGCCACAGTGCAGCAGACTGATCTGCTGCCATAGGAATTGGGCACTCACTGGGCACATGCTCTGTGCCAGGCCATGTGTTATGGTTACATCTTGAAGCCCTTACATCAACCACTGACAGTGAGCAATTGTTCAGGACCAGTGATTGTTCATGTCTGTGAGTTCCAGCTTTCTCAACGGAAAATGAGGCTGTTTTGAGTTGAGACGATAGGCATAGAGTGCTTTGTACAGTGCCAGGTGCACAGTAAGCGCTTGGTAACTACTCCGGGGGAGTAGTTACAGTAGTGGTAGCTGCTGTTATTCTGAGATCTGAAGGCTGGGAAACATCTAGCCAGGGAAAAACTGAAAGCATGAGTGAAAGCGTACTACGGTTTCACAGCGGAGTAAACTGAAGCTCAGAGAGCTGAGTGACCTGCCCAGGGAGAGACAGCTCAACAGGGCCTGAAGCCAGCTGGCCCCAAAGGTATCAGGTCTGAAGCATCTGTTCTTTCAATTGCACTGTGCTGCCTCCAAAGTCCTGATCAATATCCCAGCTCTGCCACTTGCTTGTTCCCTTCACCTCTGAATCTCCAGGTACCTTCACGTCTCCTGCCCATGAGGGCTCTCCTGGGCCCTGGCCTGAGGTGCCCTGCCCAGTTAAACGGCCCTGGTGCCCTAAGGCATCCATTATATGTAATTTTGCTCCTGTGCATCTAAAAGCTGTTTACCATCCTTGGGAAAAGTGACAAAAATTATTCAAACGCCCTTTTCTGCAGAGCTTTATTCATGAAGCCCCGGCTGAAAAGGCTCTCTCTGAGGTTATTATGGTCATGGATGGCTTCACCACCACTGCCAGGGGAGGTATGATTAGTGAGGTCTTAAGAACAGCCCTGCTAGGTCTAACAGAGGCCCACAGTCCAGTGTTCACCTGTACTGGAGGCTGCCAAGAGGGAGGACTGCGCAGTAAAGCAAATCACCTTGTAGATGGGGGTTCAAATCTTCCATTGTGTGATTTGGGGCAGGTTATTTAAATCTGACATCTGGGCTGTTTCATCTTGTAATAGTTGTATTGTTGTGTAACAAATTACTCACAAAATTTAGTGGCTTAAAACACCACACAATTATTTCAGAGTTTCCCTGGGTCAGGAATCTGGGCACAGCTTAGCTAAATTCTCTGTTTCAAGGTTTGCTGCTAGGCTGTGATCAAGGTGTCAGCCAGGGTCACAATCATCTCAAGATTCAACTGGACCTACATCCATTCCAAGTTCACTCAGACTGTCAGCAGGATTTATAGCCCCTCGGGCTATTAGATTGAAGGCCTCAGTTCCTTGGTAGCTGTTGGCTGGATGCCACCCTCAGTTCCTTGCCCAGCGGTCCTATCAAGTGAAAGCTGAGGAGAGAACACCGGCAAAATGACGAGTCTTCTGTAAGCTAATCACAGAAGTGACAGCCCATCACTTGGGCCACAATCTTTTCAACAGAAGCAAGTTGCTGGGTCCAGCCCACACTCAAGGTGAGGGGATTACATTAAGGGTGTGAATGCGGGAGTGGCAGTCACTCGGGTCGTGTCAGAACTGCTCACCATACATCTGTAGAGTGCCACGAGTCACTGCCTCACTGGATTGCTCCTAAGATGTGCGTGAAGCACCTCCCATGCAGACAGGTATCCAGTGAAGAGCAACTGTCACTGTCACATGTGCTCAGATGACATCTATTTCCTTTCCCCAATGCTGTCTGAGCTGTCTTAGGGACAAGATTGTTCACCAAACACTATCTCAACAAGCAAGGCCCTATTTTTACTTCCTAACACCTTGTTACATACCACCATCCTGCTTAGCTTTGTTATGGGTGAATCTGGACATACCCAAGAAAAAATTTTCCTTTTCAGACAGGGACTTTTTCTTTCGCCTATGCTAATGTAAGCTCTTTGTCTTCTTTAATCATAGCTCCCTGGCTATTCTAGTCAGGAGGGTGACTATTCTGTGTTGTTTATAGATTCTAGGAGAAATCATCTACCATGGCTGTCAAAGCAAAGCACCTTGGTTAATCCTGAAGAGCAGATATGCTGTGTAAAAACAAAGTTGATGTGGAGTCAAAGTTTGGTTTTCCCATCTCCCAAAGGCTCCCAATGGGCAGCTGTCATAGACCCACATAGTGGACTCACGTAACCAAGAGTCACTAGCAGCCTTTCACCGTCCTGAGACCCAGCTTTTTCCAGACAGCCCCACCTCCTTAACCCAATGTGAGCTTGAGCCAGGTCCCAGCCCCAGGAGGGTAGATCTGTTTGGTCTAAGTCTACCATGGTGGTCCCATTCTCCTCCTCAGTTATCCCAATGCCCCTCAATGAAAACCGAAGGGAACTGCGCTGGTGTGGCTTCAGGGAAGTTACACTGCTCTTAAAAGAGACATGCTGGGGAACAGAGGCCCTCTGCTTCAACTGGTTGTTGTCATTCTGACAACTGCAGCAGTCAAGTAAAGACCTTGAAGGAAGCAACACTGAGGACAAAGTGAACATAATGAGGCTGGCAGAGCAGAAAGCAGGAAGAAATCCAGGTCCTGGACATCAATTAGCTGTTGTATTTATCAGCCCTGGAACTGCCCAACCTTGAGACTTCTGTGAGGTGATGTCTCCCTCACTGTTTAAGCCAGTGACCTCCAAAGTGAACAAGGTGATCCACTGAGGTACAGGAAGAAAACAGAAGTTATGTTTTTAAGAGTAAAGAAGCCTTACCAATACATAACAGACACACAGGCTGCATGGCAAGTGGTCAGGCAGCACATGCCAGTCAGTGAGGAATCCTCAAGGAGTGCTGAGAGCTCCATGTTGCAGAGAGAGCAACAGCGGCACCACTCTCTTCCAGAATATTGTCATCTGTGTGCCCCATAAGCCAACTGGACTTAGATTTTTATTATCTTACACAAAAGCATCTTGACAACAGTTTATAATGACATGAGGAAATTAAACCCTCAAATTTGCCGGTTATCTCATAGCAAAATTCTTAAATATGGTATTTTTTTAATCGATAAAAAGGCTTGAATGTGCCAATCGTTCCTGTGGTGACAAGTGTCTGTAATCAATATGCAATCTAGAAAGTATTTTTTTAAATGGACAGATTTAACCTGACCCTTCAAGGTAAAGGTAACATTTAATACTAACGATGACCAAGCAAGAATTCATGAAAATGTGTTGCCAAAAACTGTCACCTATAAAAACTCTTCAAAGTGTACACTTAAACTTGGGAAATGAAATTCAAAAATAAGTTGCAGCAGGTTTTGAACCCATCTGTTAGCAAAAATAAAAATGCAATGCTCCTAATTATTCAGCAAAAACAAGTTACTGACATTGGAAAAGATGAAAATTTATTATAAAAATTTCAACAACACACTTTTGCAAAATTGGTGGATGGAACTCAAAAATATTTTCAGTAAGCACAGCCATATTTGGATCCACAGATCTTAATTAATGAAGTGACTTATTCAGCTGCAATAGTCATTAAAACCAAGCATGAAAATAAACTTACCTTAAGATAAGAACATTAAGTTGTTTTTATAAAGTGTTAAAACTAGGAGTTTCAAAAATGACAAGCATTTTTAATCATGACTCTCTCTAAAAGGAAAATTTTTTTAGAGCAAAGGTTTATTAACCACAAATATCACAAACAATATTTTAAAACATTTTTCATCTTTTTGATTTTCTACTTTTGCTTTATATGTATTGGTAACATATGTTCAAATTTAAACATTTAAAAATATATATGTCTATGTATACACACACACACACACACGCTGGGGTGTGCACACTACGGCATTAAAGGCAGGTGAGTGAGTTTAATAGGGTTTTCGGTTTCATTGCTTGTATTCTTAGAAAAAACTTCTCCAATCCCAAGAAAAAATATTAGTTTCTAGTTTTTACAACATTTTTTTCTTTTTTAGTTCACAATCTGGAATTTCTCTTGGTGAATGGTATGATAGGAATCAGTTTAATGTTCTCTAATTATACCAGCACCTTTCATAAAATAATTGACCATGGACAGCATGATTTCAAAAAGCCGCCTTTAGTGTACTCTAAATTCTAAATTTGAGTTCTTTTCTATTTTCTAAATTACTTTCCATTGACTTATCTGTTTACCCTGGCATAACTCTTTTAATTTAATTGCACTTAGAAAGTGATATATTTTTTGGTACAGCAAGTTCCTTCCATTTTCTTCACTTTCAATGGGGATTTTCCTATTTTCATCTGTTTATACTTCCATGAGTTTTTTAGATTATATAAATAAATACTGTTGGTTATCTGAATTGGCTTTACACTGAATATACATTAACCCAGAGAACTGGCATGTTTAGAATGGTCCAAACGTTCATATTATGAAGTGCTTCCAAGCCCCCGTTCTCCCCTCTGTTCTCATTCCCCTCCACCACCCTCTCCTGAGGAAACTATGTTCCTGAATGTTAATAACTGTCTTTCCTTTATAGCTTTACTACTTGTGTCTGAGTCCCTAAACAATATACTTAGTTTTTTCTGATTTTGAACTTTACATAAAGGTACCCATGCTGGCTCTATTCTGACTTCTTTCACTCGGTGATTTCTGAGATGCATCCATGTTGAAGCCCACAGTGGTATGATGCCTTGACCACTCTAGAGAATTCCACAGCATACACTTCATTTATTCACTGTACGCTAGATGGGCATTTGGCTCCCTCCTTCATTCCTTTTAATTATTACACATAATGCTGTTATAAACATCCCTGTATACGTTTCTTGGTACACATGCACATGAGTTTTTCTAAGTATAAATAGTGGGCTATAAGAGGTGCCTATGTTCAATTTCATTAGATAATACTGTTCTCCAAAGTAGAAGTGCAGATTTACACGCCAACAACAGGTGAAGGTTTGTTGTCATAAACTCTCAGATTGTTATTTTCAGACTTCTCATAATTTCTGCCAAGTTGTCAGCAAGGAAATGGTATCTATGCTTTTAATGTGCATTACCCGATGACTAATGAGGCTGAACATCTTTTTACATTTATGGGCCATTTCTGTTTCTTCTGTGAAATGCCTGCTAGTGTTTGGGGTCCATCTCTCCTGAGTTGTTTTCATTGCTGATTTGCATTCAGGTGCTCTTTAGCAGTTATATTATGAATATTTGTATCTTATTCCAGATTTGGCTTCTCTTTTCACTCTACAGCATGTTTGGTAATAAGTACTTACGATCAATGGTAGCCAAATTACTTATCTACTGATAGTCTGCATTTTCTATCTTGTTGATGAAATTCTTCCCTACTCCAAAGTCATTGTTTTAATCACTACCTTTGGCAGTAAGTGTTAGAATCTTGTAGTGCTAATTCCCCTCACAATCCATACAGAAAGGTCTTGGATATCCTTGGCCCTTTGCTCTTCCATTTATATCGAAGAATCAAATTGTCAGGTTCCACAGTGAAAATCATTGGGAATTTTTTTAGAATTGCAATTTGGAGAAAAAGTTGAGATTTAGATAATATTGAGTGTTATCCCTTATATTCTCTACACTTATTTAGGTCCATTAAGTTTTTTTTCTTTTATCATTTTCTCATTTTAAAATTTATTCTTAGGTACTTTTTCTTGTCCTATTATAAACAGCATTTCTTAATTACATTAAAAAGCCAACCTTGTATTCCTGAGACCAATCCATTTTGGTCATCATTTGTTACATTTTGAATACACTGTTAGACTTGGTTTGCAAAAACTTATTTTCCTACTGAAGGGTACAATGCGTTTTATGTACGTGTGTGTTATGTATCTGTCAGATCAAATTGATTAGCTGTACTATTTAAATCTTCTATGTCCTTAATAATCTTCATAATTTAGTCTCTGCAAGATCTATTAATTACTGAGAGGGGTATGTTGAAAATGCCCATTATGTTGGTAGACTGACCTATTTCTCTTTGTAGTGTGTTCATTTTTCCTTTTTGTAGTTTTCTTTTAACTTTTTAAATTTTTTTCTCGACAGGGTCTCACTCTGTTATCCTAGCTGAAATGCAGTGGTATCATCATAGCTCAATGCCGCCTCAAACTCCTGGGCTCAAGCAATCCTCCTGCCTCACACCTTAGCCTCCAAATAACTAGGACTAAACGCAGGTACCACCACGCCCAACTTTTTTTGTTTTTTTTTTGAGACAGAGTCTCGCTCTGTTGCTCAGGCCAGAGTCCAGTGGTGTGACCTTAGCCCACTGTAACCTCCACTTCCTGGGTTCAAGTGATTCTTGTGCCTGAGCCACCCAAGCAGCTGGGATTACAGGTGTATGCCACCATGCCTAATTCTTTTTTAATTTATTTTTATTTTTTATTTTTTGTAGAGACAGGGTTTCACCATGTTAGCCAGGCTGGTCTCGAGCTCCTGGCCTCAAGTGATCCACCTGCCTCAGCCTCCCAAAGTATTGACATTACAGGCAAGAGCCACTGTGCCAGGCCCAACTTTTTTTGTTTTTTGTTTTTTGCTTGAGATAGTTTCACTCGTCGCCCAGGCTGGAGTACAATAGTGCGATCTTGGTTCACTGAAACCTCTGCCTCCTGGGTTCAGGTGATTTTCCTGCCTCAGCCTCCCGAGTAGCTGGGATTACAGTCGTGTACCCCCACGCCCAGCTAATTTTTGTATTTTCAGTAGAGACGGAATTTCACCATGTTGACCAGGCTGGTCTTGAACTCCTGACCTCAAATGATACGCCCACCTCAGCCTCTCAAAGTGCTGGGATTACAGGCATGAGCCACCATGCTCGGCCCTAATTTAAAAAAATTTTTTGTAGAGATGGGGTCTGTGTTGCCCAGGCTGGTCTCAAATCCTGGCTTCAAGCAATCTTCCCACCTCAGCCTCTCGGGATTACAGGTGTGAGCCACTTTTTCTTTACATCTTTTAAGGTATACTATTAGACATGTAGGTACATTACTAGAAAGTTTTGAATTGTTATGCCCTTCTGGCTTAACAATTTAGGGAGGGAGAGGGCTTAATAAAGGAAAACAGATTAAAAAAAAACCTACTCAAGACTACAACTAGTTAAGCTAGTTGCTCTCAGGTTCTATTAATATGTGTGATATTCATTCTACTATCATGCTTTTTGATATTCAAGGTATTTTAGAATTTTAGATAATTGAGAAACAGGCCAGTCGAAGAAATAAAATTCACACATATACACACACACACACAGAGCTGGTTCTAGTAGAAAGGGTTTGTACTTAGTAAAAAACAAACCTGCTAAAAGGGAAAGAGTTTAAATGACACCCTACTTAACTGTGGGGCAGGGGAGTGAAAATGGAAATTGTCAGAGTCACTGAATTCTGCCATATGTGATAACCAAAAAGTAGATAACATCACAACAGAGCTAAGGTCAAAAAAATGGGAGGGATGAGAACTGGCGTTCTGACAATACTGTAGGAAAGGACACCTCTACAGAGACAGCAAGAGAAACTAAAACCTTAAAGTAAGCTTACAAATAACCTAGGGGATGACACTAATTTCATAGCAAGAAAACACAAAGGGTTATAAAAAAGCATAGTATCAATAAATGCAAACAAAAAAACAACCTAAGTCCAAAAGTTGATTAAAGGTCCACAGAAGAAACTGTACAGTGTTTAAAAAACAAACTACAAATATACTGATATCCGTATCCATACTATATATGAATATAGAATAGATATGACCATATGTATATTGTTACACACTGTTTTTTAGCACTGGTTACAGAAGTCAAGATCAACACTCACCCTGCAGGCTAAGTAACTGGTACCAGATGTGTGCTCAGTGTGGCTGTCATGTAGGAGGCAATATTAATATGCTATAAGCAAAATCAAATATTCTATATTATAACAAAGTTCCAGTGAACCAGGTATTAAGGCCAAGGACATCTGTACAGGATTTATAACATAACATAACAAGGCCAAGGACATCTGTACAAGATTTATTTCATTTACCACAATGTTTTAGAGTGATAGTATATGCCCTAATACAGAAGGAGTGATTCAGAACCCACCAAAAGATCAAGAGCCAAAGTCAGTGGCTTTGTACCCCAGGTCAATAGGAGTTTCATCCGCCATTTTGTTTTTCTTGGATTAAAGAGATGATGTGCAGAACGCCCTGTGCTGAGCTCACTATGGCTTCTGACAAACAAGCACCACTAGGAACAAGACTTCATTGCTTCATCCTTGCTCTGGCTGTGCTAGTGAGTGGCAAAAGCCTCTTGCCCGTGCTTGCCCTCCAAATTTTTCATAAGCATTCCTGTTACTAGCCATAGCTTCCCATGACTTCACATTTGAGTAAGTTATCCTGAAGTGTGTGGCTGTAATATTGACAAATAGAACTAATGAGAGTGAACTGCCATCTGTTTAACAAAACGCACTCTTCTAAGAGAATACCCAGTCTTACTGCATTTAGTACATAGTCACAACATTGAAATGACTTAAGAATCAATACAAAATATTTATTTTTTTTCAAACCACAGAATTCTTAACCCCAGAGCCACAAGATAAAGTTCTCAGAATTGTAAGCCATTAACATTTTTCTAAACAATGCAGTCCAGAGATGAAGATAATTTCCAACCAGCAGGGATGCAATATATAGTAGGTTCCCCTATGAATGAAGCTCAAATTAGCATTTCCTTTAATTCTCCCACAGCCACTCCATCAACAGAAGCAGAAACAGTACACATATTCATGCCACTCGGCTCTGAAAAGAGGTTCAAGGTGGGTCAAGGTGGGTCTTGGCCAGTGGAGGAAGGAAGGTGTCCGGGACTTTAGTTAATCAACAGTGGGGACAGAGAGGAATAATTTCCCTTGGAAAACAACAGGGTTCCTTTCTCATATTCTTGTGGCCAGAAACTGGGGTGAACTTCAATGGGGTAATGAAAGAAACAGGAGAGCCATTTCTCCAGGAACTCCTATGACCTCCATTTTAACTTCTGACAAAGTTAACCTCATTTATACAATCGTATTGAAAACAGTAATCACAACCAAAAAGGTCCTATAAACCTGTAATAGATGTCAAAGGGATTCACATTCTGAACTTTAATTTTAAGGACCCTTTAAAAGGCCTAGACTTGGATTAAAGTAAACGTAATATTCCAAGCTAAAAGAGGCACCATAAAAAATCAACTCAAAACATCCAAACAATGGCTAGATGACTAATGTAGGTTGTTTTGCTTTTTAGTTGCAAAGCTTTTCAGTATCTCAGATTAGTGTATGTTCATAAAACAATGCTCACTTATTTTAATAGCTGCTTATGAAACAATAACATTTTAACTCGAGGGCAATGCTTCTTGCATAATAATCACAAAAATAATTAACTGCTATAAAACGGGAAAAAAAGTAGAAGAAAATAAAGCCAGCCTCAATAATAAAAAGGCAAAATCTGGAGGGGTTACTCAGCTTAAAAAGAGATTAACCAGGATTATTTAAATACTATAATACAAGTGCTCCTGCTCACTTCCAACTGCAGAAACCAATTTTGTTTGCTAGATCACCATTACCTTTGCTAGTATGCGTACAGACCACCACTCGGAAGTTATCCTTTTGTGCTGAAAAACGTTCAAATCCCTTGTTTGGTCAGTACAGAATATTGCGAGGTGATGCTCATGCAAACTCTTCCTGAGGAATTTATGTGTGCAAATCTGCAACCCGACAGCATGGCACGCAGCCAGGGAGTGGTAGCTGCACAGTGTGAGCACTGGAGATGGATGTGCAGTGTGCAGTGTTCACAGCCATGGACATCCATTCTTCTGCAATCTCATGTACCCACAAATTAGCTTTCACTCTAGACCCCAAAGGGAGGGTAATTGCTGCAAATTTGTTAAAGGGACAGAAGAAAAGTAGCTTGTCTACAAAATAATGCATAATGCATGCATCTGGGTTTCTGTTTCTTCTCACTAACCTTGCCTAAGAACCATTAGGATAAAAGTCACAACACCAGGTTTTGCTTTCTGCCCCACAAAAAAAACAGTAGTTAATTCCTGTCAGGTTAGGGTACAGGTGTGACAACAAAAGGTCACAAAATGACAATGTTACTGAAGCTTAAGGCCAACCTTTAAAACATGTACCGTCTCTCAAAACAATTATCGATTTACTTTTACATGTCATTTTTTCCAAGATGACTGACCCGGCTTTCCTTTTAAGGAGCCAGTTTCAGGCTGCACATACATACTAGACAGTTGAAGCAAATCAGCCATTGACTAACCAGACAACCAGCCTGCATGTACAGTTTTCTATCTTCAATGATTTGGGCCTTTAGTGATGTGGTACAAAAGCCAGTATGTAATTGGGGTAGAAAAACCATATACTGTACTGGCAAGAATACAAAAAAAAAAAAAAAAAGGCCAGGTGCGGTGGCTCACACCTATAATCCCAGCACTTTGGGAGGCCGAGACGGGTGGATCACTTGAGGTCAGGAGTTCAAGACCAGCCTGACCAACATGGTGAAACCCCGTCTCTACTAAAAACAAAATACAAAAAGTAGCCGGGCGTAGTGGCACGTGCCTGTAATCCCAGCTACTCAGGAGGCCGAGGCAGGAGAATCACTTGAACCCAGGAG
Source organism: Pan troglodytes (assembly GCF_028858775.2). NCBI lineage: Eukaryota > Metazoa > Chordata > Mammalia > Primates > Hominidae > Pan > Pan troglodytes. Next base: position 130,793,379 of record NC_072406.2, read on the forward strand.
GCAGAGGTTGCAGTGAGCTGAGATCGCACCACTGCACTCCGGCCTGGGTGACAGAGTGAGACTCCATCTCAAAAACAAAATATAAGAAAACCGAAGAAAACAGTTTCTGGCAAACAGTCAATATAAAATGAGAGGAAGGAGGAGGAAATCTTATTTCCTCTCATACTGCAAACTCAGAATTTTTTAGAATCCCAATAAATAAGCAAAGTCTATTTCAACTTAAACAGGTCCTTCATACTGTGATGTGCCTCAAGGGGCCAAGATGATTAACAGCCAGGACATGTAGACTGGGAGACTATGTACAACCTTTCTATAGTGACTTCCAGTCAAGGTTTTGTTGTATTAAGCGCTGACCCATAGCCAGCTGCAGTCACTGTGCAAAAATTTAGAGAAACTAAATTTTGCAAACTTTACTTTGCCCACTTTTTATTAATACATACATAGTAAAAAGAATATAAAATATTTCTCCATGAACTTAATAATGCAAAAGCATCCAAAGATTTTAATGCCAATTCACATTATACTGTGATGCTTTTATAGGGAAAGTTCTTTTGTAAAAGAATGCTCTCTCCCAGAAAAAGCATTTGGGTATATTATTAGGATACTGAAGAATTTTTCCACATTTAAAGAAACATTCCAATTTTATTCCTTTCAGAAAAATTATTAATACCACTCAGACTTCAGTTCTAGGTGTGACTGGTAAGCCTGAAGCAAGCATTCCATTGAGAAAAGTAAAATGTGAATGTCATGATGAATGGAATTCTCCTTGATACTAGAATGTTACCAGTGTAGCAACTTAAACTGTCCAGGTCATAGTGAGAGCCTGTCTACGTTCTTACAGTAATTCAGTGTTCATCGATGCAATCCAGGATGCTCACAGAGTGAACTGAGTCCAATTAAAGTCCACAAAATCCACCAACTCTGGTTAAGTACTTTAAAAAATAAATCTGACAACCTTTATCTTTACTTCTCTGCATAACAGTTTTACAAATCAAGGACTTCAATTATTGGGTGACTTACTTGCTCCCAATATCCCACTTCTAACTCTCCCACCCACACCACTCCCCCCAAAAAATAACAAACTGAATTGGCAGAGGCAGCTGTATGAAGAACCTGCAGAGCAGACATGCGACAGCATCCCTGGGATGTTTCTTTTCCCCTCAAGTTCTCTGAAGAGGTAAATACTATTAGTCTGATGTCGCCTAGTAGAGAAGCCTATGCTCAATTAAGATTCAAGCAAAATTGAGAAGAAAAGTATTTTTCCCTTGCCACATCTATTTTTCTTGGGCTTTCAACAACAGCTAGAATAAGCTTCAGAAACTTTTATGAAGGACTAAAAAGCACTGTGGATGTGGAGAAACAGAAATATAGCTTTGCCACAGCTGGAAGGGAGCCTTAGGACAGCAGTGCTACTTCTTCCCTATCACACTCAAATATAATGTTCAAATGACAGACTTTTTTTAAGTAATTATCTCATTCATTTAAAATGAAGTGATCAGGAACCCCACACCACTGAGTGTATTTGGACTTAATAACTGTATCTGCTTCCTAGAGCATCACAGGAAGTAGCTCTCAGTAATACTAAGGGAAGCTTCTGTGCTAAAGTACCGCCCATCCCTAAACTAGAGTACTGCCAATACTATAGCAGCTGGTGACAAACATCGTGTTAAGTGGCACAGGGAATGGAAATGCTCTAGGAGAGTTGGTCCCCAACATTAACATGAATATGCTCTGGTGAACCAGGGGAAAATCCGACCAATGTGCAAAAGGTTTCTATTTTCCCACTTAATTAGCATCCTGCTACAGGGCCACACCTGCCATCTTGGTGGGTGAGTTTAGATACCATACACTTCTCCAGGAGGAGTTTGACAACATGGTCACACAGTTGCAAAGTGCACAAAGCTCAAGGCACAGAGTAGAAAAAAGTTGTGAACTGATGGGGGAAAGTTCTAGCAAAAGCAGAGTTAGCATTTTCCTTTAACAAGACTTTCTAATGCTAAACAAAGACCAACTCTTTTAAAAGGGGTTGTTTTGGTTGTGGGTGAAAAATACTGTACTGTAATGATCTGCTTGGTTTTAAAGCAAAAGAGATCCTGACATGTGAAACCAATACACCAAAATGCCAAGTCCACAAATGAACAAAACAAGTGCTTAAAAAAAAAAATTCTTCTGCTCTTATATTTTTGGAGGAAGCTGCTGATTTTGGCTGTCAGATTTCACTTAGAAATGGTCACTTTCTGAGATGCTTTTTCCTCACAGAATCTGTAGATAAACTCATTAAAAGATTGTCCCATTTCAAAATCACCCCCAAGTCTAGCAGCAACGTTTTTTTTGTTTTTTTTAGTTTTTGTTTTAAAATTACAAACCAAGTAAGAAGTCCAACATCCTCTTCCATGAACAGCTTTGTGACAGAGCTCCTGAGTGTGTGCAGCCCCCACTGTGCTCTGAATACAGTCTCTGCAGCTCCAGTGTGTCCTCTTTTCAGGAAGGAAAGCATATTCAATACATTCACTATCTGTACCCCCTGGAACTTGCACATGCTGACGAGCTATCTGAAAAAACATCAGAATAGGAAAAAGTATGAAGAGCAGACAGCATTTGATAATAGCAGGAATCTGTTTATTCAACACACATTTCTCACTCCTCTCCCAACTCCCCAAAAAAGGCTTTAAAAAAATCCTCAAAACCATGTGGCACCGGTGGAGGGAAGTAAAAGGGGACTGAGAACCTAAGGAACTGGGACTGGGCTACGATGTCATCCCAGTAGAAACTAAAGAACCTGGTGGCCTCTTTCCAACGCTCTGAGAACCATCGCTACCAGCTGGAGCTGCCACAGCATGCAAAGCATCCTGACCTTGATTACAAGCAGTGCCTTATGAGAACAACATGGGTATCATCAAATTCAATGCACTGTTGTCACAGTGCATTAATATGGCTGCTTTACATCACAGAACCATCAAGATGGGAAGGAACATCATTACTTACTATAAGCCAACTCATCCCCAGCTCTCTTCCGGGACTGGTCACCCCTGGGGATAAGAAGAGGCAGTCAACAAAACTGACTTCACATCAAAACAGGAGGAAAGGATCAACATATTTGATAATAAAAGTATAGCAGACATTTCAGTTCTAACCAAACCTATTTAAAAATACATATTAAACATCTTAGAATCCTGATGTACCTCACTATGCTTTCTGCAGATGAAAGAACATGAGCCTTTACCTGTATTAACCAGTTCATCCTCAAACACCTATGAAAGTTCTAATTCCACTTGAGAGTTAAGAAAATAGAGGTTCTGACTAGGCCCTAAGCTACCTACAAATCCTATTTTTGTGTCTCCAGCTTCTCAGACAATAACAGAAATGACTCAAGTGCTTAGGTAATGAGAAATAATAATCACTACTAGCCTTTCTTCCTCAGCATTTATAAGTTGATTTCTTCCTGAAACACGGATTTTTTTCTCTTTAGGTTTCAGTAATGCCACAGCACACATTCCTGACCTTACTTCACCCTGTCTGCCATCCTTTTCAGGTCTTCTTTGCTGGCTCTACCCAGCACTCTGTCGCTGGTCATCTTTTCTTCTCCACGTGTAGTCCAGGATGGTGATCATACACTCTCTCCGCAGGCCAGAGGCTCCCATATCTACATCTCCAACTCTGCCTTCCTCTCTACGCTTCAGATCTACAGGTCCAACTGCCTCATCACCATGTCCATTTGGATGATTTATATACACTGGCAAGTTTACCATGACCAGAATACAATGCTGACTCCAATCCATCCCCATTCCTTCTTCAATCTTCCAGCTTGATCACTCAACCCAAAATCCTTGGTCATCCTCTCTTTCCCTCATTCTGGGGCATTCTGTCCCAAAACCAATCACTCCTCATCAACTCCACTGCTTCGATCCCAAGCCAAGCCACAGTCTTCTCTTCCCTACACAAGTACACGAGCCTTATTTATCAACCCAGGTGAGAGCCAGAGTGATCTCATGTAGAAGACAGATTAGTTCATGCCTCTCATGAAAGCCCTTCAGTGGTTTCCCACTACAGTTAAAAATTAATTCCAACCCATTCTCCAGCCTACTCTCCCACCTCACTTTCCTCCACTCTCTGCCTGTGTTCACTATAAGTCAGCCATCCTGGCTCACTGGCTGTCCCTTGCATGTCAGCACTTTACTACTTACTGTCCACTCATAGGACTTACTACTCAGTATTTTTTTTTTACATGTTTGTTATTTGCCTCCCAACATCAGAACATAAGTTCCATGAAAACAGGAACTTGGCCTGTGTTGTTCACCCCACTGCCTAGAAGAGTATAGACAATAAATATTTGTTGAATTGACAAAGTAGTAACTTGTAAATAGTCTCATGGATAAATTATTAAAATGCTAACCAAGGTGATTTATTTCCTGCTTTTGAATAATTTTCCAGATAAAGTTTCCCATTTACTTTCTCTGGTTATGTTGAGGACCAGGGCAGAAACCTCTTGCTAAGCTGGGTAAGGAGCCTCAACTGACCGGCAGAAAGAGTACACACTGTATGACCTCTGAAGGGTTTTTCTGTAGGCACCACATTCAGCACAAATTAGCCTCCACAGCCAAAAGAGCTCTAACAGGCCGGCCCTCAGGCCACTTTTTAAACACCTCTGTAGTCAACACTACACCTAGCCAAAGCCAAGTGAGTGTCTTCCATTGTTATTCACACTAGTATCATCACAGTTGCATTCACCAAATATTCTGAAACAAACAAGTTAATGATCAAAAAGGAAGACAGAATTTTATATCTGGAACCTCGACTTATAGACACAACCTTCATTTCCATTCCTCAAAGGTTAAATAAAAACTGAACATGTAAATATAACAGGAGAAAAATACAGACGTGAAAACAACTGGAGGCAGGAAAAGGAGTATCAATGTGATTTATGCAAGAGGCTGCTGAAGAGATTAAGTCCGGAACGCTCTCTCAAAACCCTTACTACAAAATAAAAAAGCCCACCTGCTCGGCGTCACCTGCTCAGCTAAAAGACCTATGTTCTTACCTTGGTTACTTAGATCTAGTAGTTATCTTCTGTAGTGTTACCTTTGACAACAGATACCAAACTTCCACCCCTTGCCAATCAATTCAATCATGTAGGTAAGAGATAAAAAGAAGCTGTTGCTTTTAGCTTATGTGTTAATTCTAGCCTACCCTATATTTCCATGCACCTAACAATTACAATTCACAAAAATTCCAGCTCAAATGAGAATCCACTAACTGCAAAAAAGGATGTATTTGACAACAGTCACTTTATTTTAAAACAATTCAAAGACTAACTCTGTGCCATCCACATTAAAGCTGTTTATTGCCTACTCAGGATCACTACATCACTTAAGTCGTGGTTGGTTAGGCATAAACCATAAAATGACTGCTCAGATAAGAAGAGGCAGAAACAATTCTTAAGACAGGCTGTACTATATTCTCCTTTTCTGGGGGCATCAGTGGACACCACTTCTTCTAAAATATTATTCCTAATTAAGGCATTAAGTTGGACAGGACAGAATGTGGAAGGTCCATGCACAAGAGCAGAGGCAGGCTCCCCATCAGAGCTGCCAAAGGTGGCATGTGCACGTCCTTCCTAGCCAGTATGAGTTAGCTCAGAATTAGATATGAGAACGTCCACTTTGGCGGACTTACTCTGTGCAAAGCACCTGTCAGAATAATTTTATGAGGCAAAGTTTAATCCTCATAGCACATGTATAATAAAGTTTAATTACAAAAATGGTCCAATTAAGTTTGTAAAAACATTTTATCATCCCTTGGAATACTGCCTAGTATTTAAATCCAGCCAGAAGTTTTATAAAATAATTCCACTGAGAGACAAAAATTCCTATTTATACCAAAAATTCAAGACATTTCCCTGAATATAACCAAACCGGCCAGTGGCTGAATAGTGCCATGTTCGTCCTTCATGTGCAGACACAATGCAACCTGAGGTTATTTACAGAGGCAGTTACTCATCTCATCCCAAGCAAATCTGACATAAGAGCTACTATAAACCAAGCAGTCCTGCACCCTGTTCTCTTATTCCAGTACCAAAATTAGGATTAGAAAAATGGGCACGTTTAAGCAATTCCACGCATTGCTCTGGAAGGCAAACTCAATATGCTCAAAATTCACAAGAGCTATATTCCTATACTGCTTCACAAAAAAGTTTTCAGAAGGCTGTCTTTTTAAAGGTATAAACTCATCCTAAATTAAGAGCAAATGTTTAAAACATGAATGTATGAAAGTATAAAGACTTCAGAATTATGGTAAGCCTAGAAAAAAACCTAAACATCATACTCAGATTATTTTGCATTTATTTAAGAATATTGGGCCGGGTGCAGTGGCTTACACCTGTAATCCCAGCACTTTGGGAGGCCCAAAGTGTATATCACTTGAAGTCAGGAGTTTGAGACCAGCCTGGCCATTATGGTGAAACCCTGTCTCTACTAAAAATACAAAAATTAGCTGGGTGTGGTGGCGCATACCTGTAATCCCAGCTACTCGGGAGGCTGAGGCAGGAGAATCACTTGAACCCAGGAAGCAGAGGTTGCAGTAAGCCGAGATCACGCCATTGCACTCCAGCCTGGGCAACAAAGTGAGACGCCACCTCAAAACAAACAAACTAAAAAGAAATTGGCTGGGCACGGTGGCTCATGCCTGTAATCCCAGTGCTTTCGGAGGCTGAGGCGAGAGGAACCCTTGAGCCGAGGAGTTTGGGATTAGCCTGGGTAACATAGGAAGATCCTGTCTCTACAAAAAATTAGAACAGTTAGCGAAGTGGGGTGGTGTGCCTGTAGGCCTAGCTACTCAAAAAATTTTAAGGAAAAACTATTAGCTATAATTCAAAATACATATATGGCCCAAAAAACTCCTGAAAATCAGATACTTCTGCATGACTTCTGCATAGCAAAACAACAAAAAAACCACCATAAGCAAAAGCAAACTGAGAAAAATATGTCATATCTTGGACAAAGAATCAATGTCTTCACTATAGAGATTTCCTAGAAATCAAGAAGACTAAGAAAGGGAAAAGCAAAGGACTTTAGACAGGTAGTTTGCAGAAAAAGAAATGCAAACATTTGAAAATATGCTCAACCTTACTCATATAAGAGAAATGCAAATTAAACCAATTCTGAGGAATTATTTTTCACCTACTAGGTTGGCAAAAATACAAATGCGTAACAACATAGAAGGCCATAAAGAATAGGAACTTTCCACCTTTGTTGGTGGATATGCAAAATGACATAAATCCCCTGTGGAGGGCAATTTGGCAATATTAATCAAAATTACAACTGCATTTATTCTTAACCTAGCCATCCCACTTCTGAGAATTCACCCTCCAAATAATACCTGTAACAAGTACAGGCATATACAAGGTGATTCGCTGTAGCACTGTCCATTATAACGAAAGACTAGAAATAACTCACGTGGCCATCTACTGGGGACTGGTTAAGTTTTAGTCTATACACATGATGAAATTTATAAGAAACACAAATATGGACATATATTGTGTTTGCTTGTATTTATATTAAAAAATGAAGGAATCACAAAAATGGTTACTTGATGGGGTGGGATACGTAGGGAGACAGGTGGGAGCAAAACTTCTCAATGTATACTTTTTATAAATGGCCTCATTCTGTGTATGAAAATAATACCACTCTCTTTCTGCTGGAACTTATTACAATTAATGTGAGGAAATACCTGATCCCTTGACACCAAAGAGAAAAACTATTTACATTCCAGCATTTCCCACTGGCCCTTCCTTCCCCTAGCCACAGAAAGCCCCAGGTCTCCCAGGCCCATCTCCACAGCTTCACTGATCCCTTCCAGTGTTAAGCTGTCAGTGATGGGGTAAATGACCAGTGGATTACTCACTGCCCCCACTACCACAACAGTACAGATGTCACCAGGACAGAAAAAGGAAATACCACTCCAGGAACCAACAAATTACCTGCTTTTGTCCCTAATCTGAGACTTCATAACAGTGACTTTAGTCAAGGCTTGTTTTTCTGAAATTCAGTTTGGCCTCAGACCCTTTGAAAAAATGCCCAGCCCCAGCTCTAGCCAGATAAGTGAGTCAACACTCAACCTACTATTTGTAGACATGATTATGCCTAAGATACCTCAAGCGTGTTCCTTTCCACAACTTTCTTCCTGTCAGGAAGCCAAATGAGAGAAGATACATAGAAGTGCTAAGAGTAAGGATTATAAAAATGGAAGCTATTACTGTGCCCTTAAATGATTTGCTGATATAGGCTATTTTCTCATGGGGAATCACAAACATTTTATAAAAATGTATTTTAGTTGAAAAATGCACTCTGCAAGATTTTTTGGGATATGACCATGATAATTAAGCGCAAAAACTTTAGAAAAATTATCAAAACCAAGAAAGGTAAATAAAGAGATGCCCTACTTAGGAAGAAACCACTAGAATTTAGGGCAAAAGGGGAAGTATGAAATACAGAATTTAAAGCCTCTATGCTAGGTTAGTCATAAAAGTACATTATAACAGATCATAAAAGTTCTATAGTGTTTTTCCATATGCACAGGACTAATACAAGAAAATCAAAGTTGAAAGAGCTCCTGGAGCTTGCCCACCTAACTGCTCACCCAGTGGGAAATCCCTTCTTCAAAATGTATGGGCCGGGCGTGGTGGCTCATGCCTATGATCCCAGCACTTTGGGAGGCCTAGGCAGGCGGATCACTTGAGGTCAGGAGTTTGAAACCAGCCTGGCCAACATGGTGAAACCCCATCTCTACTAAAAATACAAAACAATTAGCCAGGTGTGGTGGTGGCACACGCCTGTAATCCCAGCTACTTGGGAGGCTAAGGCAGGAGAACTGCTTGAACCCAGGAGGTGGAGGTTGTGGTAAGCCGAGATTGTGCCACTGTATTCCAGCCTGGACAACGGAGCAAGACTCCATCTCAAAAACAAAACATACGTAATGAAGAGCAGCTTCCACAAAATCAAAACCTAGCTTCAACATTTCTACAGACAACGAGCTAATGTCTTCTTGCAGCAGCAAGACTCTTGGCCAGTTACCTCCCATTCTCAGAACCTTACCATTTCTCCCATGTCAAGCCAGACTGGCCTAGGGAAATGGACATATTTGACCACTAAAGGAAAAAAAAACAACTTGCCTTGTAAAACCATTCTGTATAAGTTCTCTTTGAAATTTCTGATCTTGAGCAGCATATTCAGAAAGTTCAGATTCCACCGCCGGAGGGAGAATGTTTGGAATAAATTTAGAAAATAGAGTTGGAGCCATCTGAACCCACTCTGTGAGGAAAGGAAACAATTCATTAAGGAAATCATATAAACACATCCAATTAAATGGAAAAGGGAAAGTTTTCTTTTAAAATACATAGTAAGCCAAGTTTAAAGCAGGGGAAAAAATTAGTGCAATCCCATTCTGGTAAAGAACATACAAAGTTAAATTTCCCTTCTAAAAAGAATTTTACAGGCCGGGTGCAGTGGCTCACACCTGTAATCCCAGCACTTTGGGAGGCCGAGGCAGGTGGATCACGAGGTCAGGAGATCAAGACCATCCTGGCTAACATGGTGAAACCCCATCTCTACTAAAAATACAAAAAATTAGCCAGACACGGTGGCGGGCACCTGTAGTCCCAGCTACTCAGGAGGCTGAGGCAGAAGAATGGCGTGAACCCGGGAGGCGGAGCTTGCAGTGAGCCGAGATCGCACCACTGCACTCCAGCCTGGGCGACAGAGCAAGACTCCGTCTCAAAAAAAAAAAAAAAAAAAAAAAAAAAAAAAAGAATTTTATAGTATGAAGAAAGCCATTTTTACTTTACTGATTTAACAGAATTTAGTGAAAACCCCTAGGGAATTTTTGAACAAATCTTACAGAAAATTATAAGTATGGAGGAAAACATGAATGTGATTACCAAACAATTCTGAGTGGGAGGGGACTTGGTGTAAATATCAGCCTTATTAGCCATTAATTAAAACAATATATAGCCCAAGAATAGAACAGTACAAATAATAAGTAGACATATTTAAAAAAAGAGGCAGCACAAAAGGTAGGAGGGACTGAACGTTTAATAAGTGGGCTGGAGGTAACTGGTTAGTACTTTGAAAATATTTTTTGAGCCATGTTCAATTACAGCAAATATATATAAACAACAGTAAAAAAAAAAGTGGTTATCAAATCATTTTTTAAAAGCTCAGGAGACTATAGAAAATAAGGCAAAGAAGTCACAAGAAAACACTTGCACCAGATATGACAAAGATGAATTAGTATCTTTATTATAACGAATATGTACAGATCAGTAAGACCAGATAAATGAGTGAAAGAACCTATAATAATAGAAACAGAATAGCCCTGTTAATATTTAAAAAAATTCAAGCTAAAATAAATATACTCTCTCCTTTTTATTCAGTGAACATTAAAGAGAATTAACACCCACCTGTATCAAGGGCATGGGGAAACCAGCATTTCCCTTCCTTGGTGGTGGTCCTCAATTAACACTATTACTCATTTTGAATTGTTTTAATCTAGCCCTTTCACATTTTTCCTCTTGGAAAACATTTTGGCTACACGTCAAAAACTATAAAAATATTAATGCTCTTGAATCACTTTAAAAACGATAATCTGAGTAAATGATTATAAATCAGAAAAAGCCACACTTGATGCTGTGGAACATTTGCTCTGTGGTAAGTAAAAAAGTAGAAGTTAATAAAATGTCTAACAGGAGAATAGCTAATTAAAGTTGGCAAATAAGCACTGCAAATGATACAAGGACCAATCCATTCAGTAACGCCTTGGAAGAAACTCGTGGCAAAATGTTTCCCTCCTTCCAGTCCAGCTCAAATATGGCTTCACTAAGAGTCTCAATACAGTGCTACGGAGAACCACTAATCAGTCAGAGCTGGCAAGGTCAAACCCATCTGCCACAAAATAAAGACGAAGAAACAAAGTGTGTGTATTAAATGAAAACGGGCAGAATAGGATTGCTGGAACTATTTCTAAAGAATGGATGCCAAAAATGGTAAGTCATCAGAATCTACAAGGATTACAGCCCCGGAATCTAGAGTTTAAAAAGCCTTCTTAAGTGACTCAGATGCAGTCATACAAAGACCAGCACTTGCGAACTACTGCAGTGGAACAAACCTTTGCTTTCAAAATTCAACTTTTAAAATATTCTAATCTTAATCTGTCAGGTGAATAAAATGGCTTTAATAAAGCAGGAACATAATGGGTACTGGCAAAACATGTAAATGTCAAAATATGTTTTCAAGTATCTCAGAAAAGGCACAGGGCAGCAAAAGGTTAGTATGTGATAAAATTCACCTTTTCAAAAGGACAATTCTCAAATATAGAATTCTCCTTACAAGTAGTATAAATCCTATTACAAGAGCTTGAACCTGGATAAAATAGCATTTAGATAAACATGTACCCACAATACTTTTCTACCTTTAGTGATAAACTTTATTTTGCAATTTTGTTACGTATGATAAAAGCCAGTGCTTATAAAGCTGCCTACTTGGGAGGCAGAATTTGTCATACTGCACTTAGATGCTTTCAAAGGAAAAAAAAATCATTCATAACCTGGTACACACACACACTATTTCAGGAGCCATCTTCATCACACTGCTGTAAAATTCTGAGAAACTAGATACAGAAAAGTATCAGTTTATTGGACATACGCAATAAAATCTTTACTACTTTATACAAGTAATTTCTGTTAAAAATCACAGAAAGTAAAGCTCAAACCCTAGATCCAAATTTAACAATAAATTTGAATACTCTAGATGTCATTAATCATTTAAAGTAGCCTAAGGGTTTTGTTTTGTTTTGTTTTGATGGAGTCTCACTCTATCGCCCAGGCTGGACTGCAGTGGTACGATCAGCTCAGGAAGTAGCTGGGACTACAGGCGCCCGCCACCATGCCAGGCTAATTTTTTTGTATTTTTAGTAGAGACGAGGTTTCACCGTGTTAGCCAGGATGGTCTGGATCTCCTGACCTCAAGATCTTCCCGCCTCGGCCTCCCAAAGTGCTGGGGATCACAGGTGTGAGCCACCACACCCAGCCTAAGAAGGTATTTCTAAAATCAGTCTACCAGTACCAGTTTTCACTTGGTTTCCATTTTAGCTTGCTAAATTCTGACAGGTCGTTTAAATTAATTAATCAAACAAACCAACAATTAATTAAAATAACCATTAAACTCAAATGGATAGTAATAACAGCAGTGAATGTTTGCATGCTTATTATGTTATCAGGTACTGTGTGTTAAGCTCTTTATATCATGTTTTATTTCGTTTAATCCTCAAACAACAAAAGAATTTCACAAAAAGGTAATTACTATCTAAAAAGCATTCCTTGTATTTATAGATTGTAGAACAACGTTCTATCCTGATAACTTTTGTAATCTCTCTCCCATGGACATTTATAAGTTGCTAGACAACTCTATGACAAGTTTGAGGTTCCGGCTAATAGAAAGATATACAAAAGCTCCTTGGGATTCCTTTAAATTTATAATATTTTATTCTAAGATAGAGAGACACATTAAGAATTTAAAAACCATGCTTTTGACTATAGTGATCTTTGGTATTTGCTTTGGTTCTTGTGATTGTCTCTCTCCCCAGAACATCCTTACAAAATGACTGTAACTTTACCAACACTTCTAGATTCTTTGCGAGTTACTTAACAGACCTAAGAAGATGGGGTTGTGAATGTGGATGTCTGTGAGTATGTGCAGCGTGAGGCAGGAAGTAAAGAAGAAACTAAGACCAAACATGAGATTCAATTTTATCCAAAGTGTATCCTACAATTTATTTCTTGTATTTCCCTCACAGGTTCTGCAAAAACCACACTAGTTGGTTTCCACTAGCAGAGAACATTCCAACTGAGCTCTGAGTTTACATTTCACAATGATGAGTATCTACTCAATTTTTTTGCTCCAGCAAATCCAAGTACCATTAAGCCTCACAAAACACATACAGAACCACTGCCCTCTTGGAAAAGGCTGTAACAAACAGTTCCAATCCCAACAGAAATGAGAAATGTTTACCTGGTCTGAGGGTATACAGGCCTTTCACAATATTTGCCATAGTTGAAGGTGTGACCTGAAATGGTGTTGACTGGGCTTCTAAAAGTAAAGCTGAAATAAGAAAACAGGTTAAAAAGAATGTAACACATATTGACTGTCAAGATTTCTCTATTACTGTTTCTCCCAAAGACTCCTGAAACATAAACAATTGTAAGAAAGGAACAGTCCAATAAACCAATCAAACGTTTATATACTAAGGATTTTATTTTTTTAATCCACTGCAGTAGCTAAAATACGTGAAGGTCTGCTGGCCACTAATGGAAATGAATCAATTCATGAAGGTTCTGAAAAGTAAGTAAAGCTTTCTAAAAGCACTAGTATAATGTATCATGAATGATACATTATAAGTGAGTTGAGTTGAAAGTGCTTCCATTACATTTGGAGAATAAAGTATCATATGATAATCTCCCTCAATCATTTCTCCTTCCCCCAAAACACCATTAGTAATTATTTGGTAACTGTGATCAGAGACAGAAATTCATTTCCACAAATGCTATAGCTACATCTACTATTTTCTTACAAGAGCTAAGGGCAAGGGATGATAATGGCTCATCTTTCTCATTTTCATGTCTTTGGTGACCCTGACTCTGAACATGACAACAGAGACAGTTTTCTTTTTAGGTTATCTACTGCCACACAAACATTTTTAAAAAGTTTTTAATGAGTAAGAATAATTCCTCTAGATTAGATCACTAACAAATACAAGTGAATTCCATTGATAAGTGAACACAACAGATACTACTGACCTAAAATGATTCATTTTTAATTTATCTCAAAGAGCTGCATTTGCTAATAACAACAAAAAACTTAGTAGGATTTTACCCTCAGGCAGGCTTGTAACATCACATATAAACTGATTTTGTTCTGTTCATGCCTTTCTAAAAAGAGAAATGCCATCTTACTAGGCCAATAAGGATTTTACAGTCTCAAACGTACAATCTGAGTTATGTTTGAATATATATGATGGCCATCAGAGATGCACTCACTGTTCAAGTCTATCCTTCCAATTTTATCATCAGTAGATAGTTACAATTTTGAATGGCATACACCACCAGGGGTGTCCTGTCTTTTGGCTCCCCTGGCCCACACTAGAAGAACAACTGTCTTGGGCCACACATAAAATACACTAACGACAGCTGATGAGCTTAAAAAAAAATTGCAAAAAAACTCGTTTTAAGAAAATTTACAGGCTGGGCACAGTGGCTCACGCCTGTAATCCCAACACTTTGGGAAGCTGAGGCAGGTGGAACACAAGGTCAGGAGTTCAAGACCAACCTGGCCAACTTGGTGAAACCCCCGTCTCTACTAAAAATACAAAAAAATTGGCTAGGCGTGGCGGCAGGCGCCTGTAATCCCAGCTACTCAGGAGGCTGAGGCAGAGAACTGCTTGAACCTGGGAGGCGGAGGCTGCAGTGAGCCAAGATCCCGCTACTGCACTCCAGCTTGGGTAACAGAGCGAGACACTGTCTAATAAAAAAAAAAGTTTACGAATTTGTGTTGGGCAGCATTCAAAGCCGTACTGGGCCACATGCAGCCCGCAGGCCACGGGTTGAACAAGTTTGGCATAGACAAATGCTAAGCATTTCAGAAAATCATGTTGCTTTAAAATGCAGTGTTTAAAAATTTAAATTCTAAGTGTTAGGTTTTCAAAGTTCTCTCTACTAATCCATCTTCCTAACCTTTTCACCATTTTGGCCTCCAATTAGCCTTGCTCCCACTAACTCTTCGTATTCAACCACATATTCATTATGTGGTCAAGTATATACATTTGCAAACAACTCCTACCATAACTGAAATCCCCTATGTCAAATTTGATAGCTATAAAGAAATGATAAATATAATACAAACATATATACATAAAATGTACATAAATTAATTTGAAATAAATTTAAAATGATTTTAGGAAAACAGTGTTTAAAACTTAAAAGATTTTCTAGTTAATCTCCCCTTTTAAGGAAAAAGAAATGGGAGTTTGGGGGTGGTAATTTGAGAGAGAAAAGAGTACTGAGCATTTAGTAAGTGCTACGTACTTTACATATATTTAATTCTCACAAGCTTTATCATCTACCTTTTTATTTTTAACAAGTGAGGAAACTGAGGCCAAAATAAAAACCCATCACTGAATAATTCATCTGAAGTCACAGAGCTAGCTAGAGGTGGAAGAAGTTTGAGAACTTGTGTTTCACTCTAAATTCTGTACTCTACTTCACCATACCAACACCGAAATGCTTGCTTATACGCAACAATCATCCCACAGATGTCAATAAGCCGTATAGTTTAAACACGAGAATAGATAACTTCTAATCCTAAAATCTAGACAGGTTAAGTGTCTTGCTAAAAGTCACACACCTTTTGATACCTGAATTGGGACCAGAACCAAGCTCCTCTGCTCTTTCAAGTATTCCTCAGTGCTACACACTTGCTCAGGAGACTCTCTCCTTTATTAATGTGAAAAGCAATTCGTAAAACTGAAAATACTCTTGGCTTCAAAAAATTTCAAACTACAATGGTTTGATCTAAAAGGCAGAACTGCCTAAGAAAATTAACTAAAACGTAACTATTTAGAACACTGTGCAAACTGAACTATAAATCTGCTGCTGCAAAAGTCAACACACTATATTTTCCCAGGAAATTTTCTATCATTAATTAACCCCACGCTACACATTTGTTACATTTGCTCAGAATCACCAACATACGACGTAAATATTTTGATTAACAATAGATCCTAGTAGTTTACTTTCAGCCAAAAATAGAAGCCACTTTATTTTATAAGCAAATATGCATAAAAATGATTATACCATGGAGCCGACAGAAAACTAGTTTTATTCCCAGTAAGAAGTCATTGTCTTCATTCATGAAACATACTAATAATGAATAATATGGGGCAATCAAGAACTGATTCTTTATTAACAGACAGTATTCATTTTACATTTTTGTGTTGTTTTTAAGACATGGCTCCCAAATTCTTCTGACAAACCTCTTTTTTTTTTTTTTTTTTTGAGACGGAGTCTCACT
The DNA here is from genome assembly GCF_028858775.2 of Pan troglodytes. NCBI lineage: Eukaryota > Metazoa > Chordata > Mammalia > Primates > Hominidae > Pan > Pan troglodytes. Next base: position 130,809,491 of record NC_072406.2, read on the forward strand.
CTGTAGCCAGGCTGGAGTGCAGTGGCCATCTTGGCTCACTGCAACCTCTGACTCCTGGGTTCAAGTGATTCTCCTGCCTCAGCCTCCCAAGTAGCTGGGATTATAGGCGCGTGCCACCACACCCAGCTAATTTTTGTATTTTTAGTAGAGACGGGGTTTCACCATGTTGACCAGGCTGGTCTCGATCTCCTGACCTCAAGTGATCCGCCTGCCTCGGCCTCCCAAAGCGCTGGGATTACAGGTGTGAGCCATCGCGCCCAGCCGACATGCCTTTTATCAAGAGGTGGGATACATTCCTCTCTCCTGGAATTTGGGCTCTGTGACCCTCGCCCAGCAGAATACAGCAAAAGTGGCACTGTGCCAGTTTCTGAGCCGAGGACCTAAGATACCAGCAGTTTCCATTTCCTGTATCTTGAGATACTCACTCATGAAGGAAACACAGAGGAACCAAAAGCTAGCACCGACTTACCAGCCACGTGAATGAGTCACACTGAAAGTGCCAGCCCCCAGCTGAGCCACATCAGACAATGCTGAGCAGAACAGAGATAAGCTACCCCACCCCAAGCCCTCCCAAACTGCAGAGCAAAATAAAAGACTGTTGTTTTAAGCCACTGTATTTTTGGATGATTTGTTATACACCAATAATAAATGGAACACTAGTTTTCCAGATCTATCTGAAGCCACGGGAAGGAAATTACTGATCAGATTGTAGAAAGTTACAGAAATTGAATGTAGTTATTTGTTTTGCTGCAGTAAAGGGGTAAGTAATATAAAAATGTCTAAGTAGAAACGACATTAATAGCTGTGCTATTCTGGTTTAAACTTTAACCTCTCTTTGTCTCCGTTTCTCCATCTATAAAATGGAGGTAATGACTATACCTATCTTATAGGGTTAGGAGAATTAAATATTTGTAAAATATAGGTCCTACCACATACAAGCAGTGTGTGTGTGTTTAAAAACCTTTTGATGATCACCCACATAATACAGTTAAACATTGTCCCTTGTTGTTCTGAAGCCCAAACCAATGAGGCCAGTCATCACTCCTCTAAGTACAATGCCTAACAACTGCTCAATAAGTATCTGATAAACTCAGTTTTTTCCAATTTACCAAAGCTTAAGGACCTTTTCTGTTTACTTGGAAATAAAAAGGTATATCCACCTTTAAGTGTAATTTTTATTGAAAACCGGACAACGTGATTATGATTATGTTTTCTCTCACCAACTCTGGACTACTATATTCTCTCTTGAATATTCTCTTTGCATACGTCCAATAAAATTAGTTTCCAAATTACTGGCAAATATAAAAATATATTTACAAACTAGACTGGCTTTTTCTACCAAAGGGTAGCATTTCTCTACAGAATTTTACCAAGATTTCAAAATGCTCTATCTTGTCATGAAAGCAAAAAGACAATGTCAGTATCAGGAAATACTTAACTGGTTATAATACCTGGAATACCTCATGAGACAATTTTTTTTTTTTTTTGAGACGGAGTCTTGCTCTGTCGCCCAGGCTGGAGTGCAGTGACACGATCTCGGCTCACTGCAAGCTCCGCATCCCAGGTTCACGCCATTCCCCTGCCTCAGCCTCCCAAGTGGCTGGGACTACAGGCGCCTGCCACCACGCCCGACTAATTTTTTTTGTATTTTCAGTAGAGACGGGGTTTCACCATGTTAGCCAGGATGATCTCGATCTCCTGACCTCGTGATCCGCCGGCCTCAGCCTCCCAAAGCGCTGGGATTACAGGCGTGAGCCACTGCGCCCGGCCAAGACAATGTTTAAAGATGTTTATAAACATCTCCCAGCCTTACAAAAAAAAATGGGAACATAATAATGAAATGTATATTATCTTCAACTACACTATTCTTTGAAAAAAAAAAAAACCCTGCCTTTCTAAACTAGCCCCATGCTTGATAATTCCTTCACTTAATTTAACATCAAAAATGAAAAAAAAAAGTTTATGGTCAAGCTTAGAACAATTCTTTTGTAAATTCTGGTAAAAGTTCATTGTGGTGAATGCTAATTATGGCTCAAAGGAAAGCAAAAATACATACTGCCAACCCAAATATGTGCCACATTCAAAAAAATGACTTGATGTGTCACATAAGATAGGAGCTTTAAAAGGACGCTGAGGACACTGAGACATTAGGTTACAGGGACTTCCTAACTCCACCTGGAGAAGTATATTCTTTCAGGAAAGGTAGAATGAGATGCTACCTACTGCGAGGGGGAAGAGGACTCAAGAATGGGAAGAGGAGAGGCCAGGTGCAGTGGCTCACGCCTGTAATCCCAGCACTTTGGGAGGCCGAGATGGGTGGATCACGAGGTCAAAAGATTGAGACCATCCTGGCCAACATGGTGAAACCCCATCTCTACTAAAAATACAAAAAATTAGCCAGGCATGGTTGCGGGCGCCTGTAATCCCAGCTACTCGGGAGGCTGAGGCAGGAGAATGGCGTGAACCCGGGAGGCGGAGCTTGCAGTGAGCCGAGATCGCACCACTGCACTCCAGTCTAGGCGACAGAGCGAGACTCCGTCTCAAAAAAAAAAAAAAAAAAAAAAATGGGAAGAGGAGAAACGAACTGAGCTTAATGTTCTTAATAACCTACACAGGCATATGAAATATTTTACAAATCCTAATTCACAGGAGAGAAAACTCAGGGCCACAAGAGGCAAAGACGTTTGCCTAAAATAGAGAATAAATGACAGAACCAGACTAGAGAAGAGTTTCTGCACTAGAGTAAAAATCAGAGGATTCTGTACTACCATTTCAAAGAAATAACACTGTATTCCTTCTAGAGTTACTAGTAGTAAAGTTAGAAGTGAACTTCCTAATAATACTTTCCCTACTGTCAGGAAAAAGGGGCGGGGGGGGGGCGGGGGCAACAAGTTCTCAGGGCAGACACAAGGGCACTGTCCAATGACCTGGTCAAGGTGCTCACAGCTCACCGGGTGACCTTCAAGTCCCATTTTTAATTCTGCAGTGTCTCAGGTGGGCTTCAACACTTCCTGCTATCTGGTTCAGAAGATGTTAACATTGGGGTTTACATGACAATGCTCTCAGACCAAAAGAAAAAGGAAAGATCATTGCTAGTGTTATCTCACCCCATAAGCTGAATTACTTACGCATTAGGCTGTAAATGTGCTTTTCTGCAACATGTTCCGTAAACAGCTTTATAAGGTCATCTTTTAAGTCTCTGTTAAGCTTGGTTTCGATGTAAAACTTATTCTGAAAAATAAAATAAAATCTTTTTTGTGTATTAATTGGGGAAATGATTAAGTCTAATGAACTGGAGCACTAAATATTTTAGAAAACAATGCATAAAGGCATCAATTAAAGCAGAAAAACTCAACATCCAACAACAAAAGCCATGCAACTATTAGTTACTTGTCTTTCTGGCACGGGGTTGAAAGCATAAAAAAATGTTTTGAACCATACATCTTCAAAAGAACACTGGGAGATATCCAAAATTAACTAGACAGGGATGTACAAACATTGTAGAACCACACTGTGTGGAATACCCTTTAAAAATACATCACCAAAAGACAACATGGAGAAACACTAATGAAAAGTACCCCACTTATCAATGATCTGGGTTGAAAGCAGGCTGTGGACATGCACTGGTTGACTCCCCAGCACACACTCAATTTCACTGATTAAGTCATTCAGCTTCTGGCATTCCCTGGGGACCACCTTTGGTTCAGAAGTAGACACTCAAGGCAGCCCAAGCAGACTTAGAGAAATTGTGGTGTGAGGGAAAAATCTCCTGCAGTCATAACCATGAGGGGAATGTCAGGCCTCTGAGCCCAAGCCTGCATGTATACATCCAGATGGCCTAACGCCAACTGAAAAATCACAAAAGAAGTGAAAATGGCCGGTTTCTGCCTTAACTGAGGACATTATCTTGTGAAATGCCTTCTCCTGGACGATGAGTCTCAGAAGCTCCCCGAGGAGCTCCTGGTCCGAGCACCTTGTGACCCCTGCCCGCCACAGAACAACCCCTTTGACTGTAATTTTCCACTACCTACACAAATCCTATAAAACTGCCCCAGCTCCTCTCCCTTCGCTGACTCTTTTCGGATTCAGCCCACCTGCACCCAGGTGATTAAAAAGCTTTATTGCTCACACAAAAGCCTGTTGGTGGTCTCTTCACAAAGACGCCCGTGACAGGGAACAGGATAAAACAGATGTTACGGACAGCAGAGAGACCAAAAATCAAGTCCTTAGTAATACTACTGAACCACAGATTCAACCAACCCTGGACACAGCCTTATTTCTGGAGTTTTATTATAAGAAATAATACTCTTCATTATTTACTTAAATCACTTTGAATCATGTTTTCTGTTTCTTGCAGCTGAAATCCTGACTAGAATTACTGGCAAGTCAAAGTTTTTCTTTTTTTCTTTTTTTTTTTTTGAGACAGAGTTTTGTTCTTGTTGCCCAGGCTGGAGTGCAATGGCACGATCTCCATTCACTGCAACCTCTGCTTCCCGGGTTCAAGTGATTCTCCTGTCTCAGCCTCCCGAGTAGCTTGGATTACAGGCATATACCACCACACCCGGCTAATTTTTGTATTTTTAGTAGAGATGCGGTTTCATCACATTGGTCAGGCTGGTCTCAAACTCCTGACCTCAGGTGATCTGCCAGCCTCTGCCTCCCAAAGTGCTGGGATTACAGGCGTGAGCCACCACGCCTGGCAAAAAAAGTTTTTCATATTTAAGTGTTAATGCAGAAGAGTAGAAAATACATAGAGGAATGTTAAGTTGCTCACTGATTCTCTCTTAATTTAATTTAAAAATTTTTTTTGGAGATAGTGTTTCACTCAATTGCCCAGGCTGGTCTCAAACACCTGGCCTCCCACTTCAGCCACCTGAGCAGCTGGGATCACAGATGTGAGCCACTATGCCCAGCCACTGAATTCTTAACACACGTTTCTCTCTTTAAAAAAATATATAAAAATAAAATGCACATGGTTAAAAAACAGAAAGCATGCAAAAGAGTATGCAATAAAAACAAGTCTCTCAATGCAGACCTTCTGACCCATTCCCAAAAGGTCCCATTCTACACTGGGAAAACTTCTGTATATTCTTTCTAGGATGTTCCCTGCATATATATACATGGATATGCTTTTTTCCCCCTAAAAAAAAAATACTAGTGTGAAAATATTAAAGCCTGCATTGTACCCTGCTTTTTCATTTAATGTTGCATCTTGGAAGATTTTTCTCTAAAAAAACAGAGTTGTGTTACTTTTAATTGCATATTTTTCTGTGTCTTCCATAAATTATTTAAATAATAGTCCCTACTGATAATACGAATGTTCCTCAATGTTCTGCTATTTTAAAAACCTGCATAATTCTTATATACATATTTGTATGTATTTATGAGTTTATTTGTATAATAAATTCCTAGAGGTACAATTCTTGAGTCAGATTTTTGCATATTAAACTCTTAACAATAATGCGAAATAGTCTTCCAAAGAGGCTTTACCAATTTACATTTCCACCAAAAGTGTGAGGAGCTTGTTTCTTTATAGATTTACCAGAACTGAATATTGATCAAACCTTTCCAATTTCACTAACTAAAGTAAGTTAGCGGAAAAAAAGTTATTTTATTTCTTAAATTGTGATATTGGGTATATTTTCATGTTTATAATCTTTTTTTTCTATGAACTGTCTGTTCCTATGCTTTGTCCATTTTTCAACAGAAATTTAGGGTTATCTTTTTCCAATTCATGAAAGCTGATTATCAAGGAAAGCAAACTTTTGTCTTATATTTTTCCAATTTTGCATTTTTTCCCACTTACTTTTGGCTTATGATATTTTACTATACAAAGGTTTCCAAATTTTGTATTGTCATAGTCTGATATTTTCTTTTATGACTTCTAAGTTTGGGTCCTTTTTTCATTCTAACTATTCATGATTCATAGTAAATTCATTCACTATGCATGATTTCTTTGATAATAGTTCTCTAACATTTCATTCTTAAAAATTTATTCCATTTAGAATTTTTTATAAAGAATAAGGTAGGCCGGGCACAGTGGCTCACGCCTGTAATCCCAGCACTTTGGGAGGCCAAGGCAGGCGGATCACGAGGTCAGGAGACCGAGATCATCCTGGCTAACATGGCAAAACTCTGTCTCTACTAAAAATACAGAAAATTAGCCGGGTGTGGTGGCGGGCGCCTGTAGTCCCAGTTACTTGGGAGGCTGAGGCAGGAGAATGGCGTAAACCCAGGAGGCGGGGCTTGCAGTGAGCCGAGATCGGGCCACTGCGTTCCAGCCTGGGTGACAGAGCGAGACTCCGTCTTAAAAAAAAAAAAAAGAATACGGTAGTGGCTAGGTGGTCGTGCCTATTTAGGCTCATGCCTTTAATTCCAGCATTTTGGGAGGCCAAGGTGGATGGATGTTACAGACCAGCCTGGATAACATACCAAGATCCCATCTCTACAGAAAAAAAAAAAAAATTCCTAACATTAGGTATGGAAAAATCTACTCCTTCCTTACTGATCTGAAATGTCACCTTTCTACTAAACTTCTACATTTACTTCAGCTTATTTCTGGGCTCTGTTCCCTTGATCTGTCTATCCCTGCCACCAATGACAATCATTATTAATTACCATAGCCTTCTCATTCCTTTTAATATCAGGTGATAGAGACAGAAGGCAGTCAAACGCCTAGGCAGACAGGGGTGGTTCTCCGGTGAAAGCCCACCTCCAGGCCCAAGACAGTTTAAAGCCTGAAAGCCAAGCTACAGGCAAATCCTTGGGCGGGACTGAGAACTTGTCTTCCCGTTTGGCGCACTTCCCTCTGATTGACCCCCACCCTTCACCTATTTTACATATATCTACCCTTTCTTAATTGGTTTTCTACACTGTTATGCCCACCTTTGAGTAGTGTCCTTGCTTTAACCTTTTTTGCATATTCACAAACCAATCAGCATGCACTCCCCATTCTGAGTCCATAAAAGGACTCAGACTCAGCCACAAGGTGGGGGTGGGGGACCACCCCCACAATCCCTCTCCACTGAAAGCTGTTTCATTGCTCAATAAAATTCTTCTCCACCCTCCTCACCCTCCAATGTTCAGCACATCCTCATTCTTCTTGGGCGCAGTATAAGATCTTGGGAACTGCCAAATGCGGGTACAAGCTGTAACACAGGCGAGCTGGGGCACATCAGCATGGCCGAGCATGGCCAAGCAAGGCCCAGGTGGGGCACTGCCAGCCAGGGGTCCCCAGCTTGCAAAGTGACCAAGAAGAAAAAATCCTACATCAGTAGGGCCTCATACGTGAATTCTGATAGTTGAAATTCAGAGTAAGTCTGAAGTTCATTCTTATTTATCTTTTATAAGTTTTACTGGTTTTTTTTTTTTCTACATAAATTTTATCAGAAGAGATTAAGTTAGCTGTCTTCCACATTTCATTTCTAAGTATTTTCCCCTTTTTAAATTAATAAAAACTTCAAGCTATTTTCACAACTGAAATTTTTAAATCAAAATTTAGAGCAAAAGTTGATTTGGCAGTATACCTTAATGTCTGTGAAATAAATTAGCCATCTCTTTGAGACTCTGTAGTTTATATTCAAGAATAAAAAATAATATAACTGTTTAACTCCCAAAATAAATTTTTCTGCATTTATAGTGCTTTTCTCTCCTGGTATATTGTCCTATTGATATTTAAGACTTGAATGCACAGCATTTTAATGTACCCTTTCTACTCTTTGTAAGTAACTAGAAACCATTAAAAAGAAATAGTATGAAAACTTCAGAAGTACTTAGAAACTCAAGTTAGTCTACCTCTTTTCAACTTTGTCTCGGGTACAGTAATGTTAAATTCCAAAATTGTAAGCAAAAATAAATGTCTTTATTTGACCTCTGTAACTTTCAGCAAGACCTTAGTTACAATTTATTTTCTAGTTTAATGACAATTTCTTGATATTCATATAGACAGACTTCTAACAAAGACGCTAATTTTGACAAATGTTTTAAAAACTTTGTTTCTGTGATATCAAAAGAAACTTTGCTTATTATGGCACTAGTAGGTTACCATTTCAAACTATTTTCTTTAATATACTTTTCCAACAAAACAGTACCAAAGTTCAAAGAATTTCTATCTTCTGGACAATAAAAACAATTTACATAACAAATTCTCAAAAGTAACTACAAAGCAAATTCAAGCTCTTAATCTATAAGAAAAGCTGTAGTTAAGCTTTACAATCTAAGATCCCTTATTTGAATCCTGCTAGCTGAAAGAGTAAGTTTGAAGTTCGTTTATTCTTAATTGACACAGACCTCTTAAACCCCAGGATCCTACCATAAAGTTTAAGAAAGCAACAATGGCAATACAGAAAAGCGTGAATCACCTTCCTGTCTTAACTATTTTTGTTTTAATAAACTAGCTATTTACCTTTTGATTCAAAATTATGATAAATTAGACTTTTGTTTTTATTACTCACGCACCTAACCAACATGCTTATCTGGTAAATGCCATTAAAATGGCAGACATGCAAGTCAAGAAACCTATTTACCCAGCCTTAACTCCTTTATCCACAAATAGGCCCTGTCTTCCAGCTCTGCTTCCATACCTGGTCTCTTCTGAAAACTTTAAACAGCAAGAATAAGGAGTCGGCTCGCACGGAAATAAAATGTTTGCTCTATCAGTACAGGACATTTAGTTAACACACTCCTGATCAATAGCCCATGATAGGATTTCACCAAAATGATACAATGTAGCTACTACCTCCCAGGCTTACACTCTTCCCAATAAGTTAATTCTGCTATCCTAGATGCACTTATTCCTAATGTCATCAACAATATTTTTCCTTAGTTTCATGATTCATAAAGGAGTTTTGGCACTTAAACCAAAAGAAAAGCCTTTTTATACATTTCTTTCTTGGTAAAAGGCAAAAACCAGTTTCTTTGGCATTACATTGACTAGAAAACTCGTACTATTAAAATTGTTGTCAGTAACCAAGAAATAAGTGTAAATGAAAATCAGGAAGTACTACATGGTCTTTTGGAAAGTGCCTTCTAAATTAGAGACAGGGGTAGTTTTGTTTTGTTTTTCTTAAGTGCATTTTATGGAAAATAACATTTTTAAGATTGCTATCCACATACAGCAAGCTACATGCTACAGAAGGTAGGATCAACCTGAACATCTCATTCACTAGTCTAATAAAGAAGAACCAGGATCATGGTTTCTAAGGGCTCCTCCATTCAACAGGAGCACTAACATTAAGATTCTATGACTCTCGATATTTAAAACAGGGAGGAAGCTGATCAACAAAGTCACAGTCTACAGATTATACTCATAGCATAACTCTCCAAATAAAACAGATCATCAGAATGGCAGCAATGTTTTACTGTTCTATTTTTATGGAATGATTTACTTGGCATTTTACTTTCTGAGGACAAGAAATCTTACATATCTTTATATTTCTGGAACCAAACACAGTGCCTTCCACATAGCAGAAATAAAATAAGTACTCATGTGGGTGACTGCTAATCTTAATGCCTACTTGTCTATTCAGCAATTGTTATGGAATTTCAAAGCAGAAAAAGGGGAAATAATTAAAGTTCTTCTATGTCAACAACTATCGCACATTACTGAAATAACTTAATTTCCATTTCTAACACAAATGTAGTAAAAGAAAAACAGAATATGCTTAACTCTCTGCATCTATTTGTGCTCTGAACAATACACGTAGGTATTTGGGAAGGAGGAATGAGCTCTTACTTACCATATATATGAAAAGAGGCACAATGCTCTGCAATGCTCCCATATATTGTCCAAGAGCTATATTAAATCTTTCAATATAGAGATCTGGAGGGCTGGCCTGTGAGAAAGAACAGAAGTGTGATCGATCTGGGAAACCAGGGAAAGACCTTCCACCACAATTTGAAACACAAATAGAAGGAATTCAAAATTCATACTGAGATTCACAATTAAAAAAAAAAAAAAGGAAGACACGTACACTCTGAAGGTAAGACTTCCACCTTTATTCCAAAATCTGCTATGTAAAACTGAAGTTTAGCCATCTGCAAAAGCTGTGTAACCTCAACACGTTAATTAAAAGGCTTCTTCTTTTACTGCATAAAAAGGTGCACTAAGGCTGGGCGTGGTGGCTCACACCTGTAATCCCAGCATTTTGGGAGGCCAAGGTGTGTGGATCACTTGAGGTCAGGAGTTCAAGACCAGCCTGGTCAACATGGTGAAACCCTGTCTCTACTAAAAATACAAAAATTAGCCAGGTGGGGGTGGCAGGTGCCTGTAATCCTAGCCACTTGGGAGGCTCAGACAGGAGAATCACTTGAACCTGGAGGCAGAGGTTGCAGTGAGCCGAGATCATACCACTGCACTCCAGCCTGGGTGACAGAGCGAAACACTGTCTCATAAAAAAAAAAAAAAAAAAAAAAAAGATGCACTCAACGATAAATGATTTTTAAAAACTATTACTGAATTACATGGATATTCTATATAGAACCAAACTATATTTGAACCTGGAATGAGTTGGGAGGATATTCAACTAAGTGGTATAGGCTTAATGTACTATTAGAATGGCTAATGAAATTTATAATTACCTTAAGCACAGAAATATTCTGATTTCTATGCTAACTTGGTTGTAAACCACTTCTGTAGCTAATTATAAATATTAGTTAGAAAGCATGGACACAAATGACCCATATACACCTTCAGCTCTGTAGAGTAGTAAAACACAATACATTCCTCTATTAACTCACTTTTACAAAATACCAAATCATAAAACCATCGAGAGAACACTACCAACTTTTTTATATGTTATAGACTGAATAGAATATAGACTGTGTTCCTCGAAAATTCCTATGTTGAAGCCCTAAACCCCTAGTACTGCCATACTAGGAATAAGGAAGTAATTAAGGCTACATGAAGTCACAATGGTAGAGCCGTGATCCTACAGGATTAGTGTCCCTAGATGAAGAAACACCAGAACGCTCAGGTTCTCGCTCCTCCCACAGGGCTCAGAAAAAGGGCCATGTGAGGACTGCAGTGAGAAGGCAGCCATTTACAAGCCAGAAAGAGGGCCCTCACCCGGAACCGAATAGGAAGCACCTTTGTCTTGGACTTCCTAGCCTCCGGAACCATGAGAAACAAATTTCTTTGTTTAAGCCACCCAGTCTATAATACAGTTGACCCTTGAAAAACCGGAGAGTTAGGGGAGCCAACACCCAAAACACAGTAAAAAATCTGTGTATAACTTTTCACGTCCCCCCAAATTTAACTACCAATATTGCCTACTGTTGACCAGAAGTCTCACTGATAACATAAACCATCAATTAACACATATTTTTTATATTATATGTATCATTTATACTGTATTCTTACAATAAAGTAAGCTGGAGAATAAATATCAACAAAATCATCAAGAAGAAAAAACATATCTATTCATTAAGTGGAAGTATATCATCATAAAGATTTTCATCCTTATCTCCAACAGTGGGAAAAGGGTAGGCCTTGCTGTGTCAGGAGTGGGAGAAAATCCGTGGATAAGTGGACCTACGCAGGTCAAACCCGTGTTGTTCACGGGTCAACTGTACTTTGTTGTGGCAGCCCAGTCGAAGACACTGTGTTTTACAGAAGTGCATCCATGCATGATTTCATTCTATTCTCTAAAGCTAAATTAATTAGGTCCCATTTTAACACTAAAGAAACACCTAAATGGCCAGTAATTCGTCTAAGACTAGACCATTAGACAAATGATAGATCCAGGTCTTCCAGCTAAGAATTCATTCCTGGGTCAGAGTGTTGGGGGATGAGCATGGTACAAAACACAATGCAAACAAAACTGATTCTACACAAGAACTAACTTGTGGCAGCCCCACAGCTTATCAATCACATCTTACACATAACGTCTTGCTTTCAAATAAGGATATTAAGAAATGCCACATGGAAGGATTCCTAAATATTAAATTTTAAAACATGAAATTATAAGACCACTTCAGCTAAGCTGTTTCATAAATGTCCAAATATTTTGACGCTATTTTCAAATAAGATTCAACTCATATTTCAGTTCTACTTAGAAGCTTATATATGTGTAAAGAATTGTCTTTACTTCTTCTAATTCATCTTCCATTACTGAGTACTTACAGGTCTGGTGCACACTAGGTGCTTTTATTTACATTTCTTTTTTTTTTATTTTTTTATTTTTTTGTACATTTTGAGACAGGTCTTGCTCTGTCTTCCAGGCTGGAGTGCAGTACCATGATTACAGCTCACTGCGGCCTCCACCTCCCAGGCTCAACTGATCGATCCTCCCAACTCAGCCACCTCCCAACTAGCTGGGACTACAGGTATGCAGCACTAGGCCTGCCTAATTTGTTTGAGATTTTTTTTTTTTTTTTGGTAGAAATGGGGTCTTGCTATATTGCCCAGACTGGTCTTAAATTCCTGGGCTCAAGCAACCCTCCTGCCTCAGCCTCCCAAAGGGCTGGGATTACAGGTGTGAGCCACCACACCCAGCCCATTTCTTTTTCTTAGTCCTTCTAACTGCCTACAAATTGAATGTTATTTCCATTTTACAGATGAGGTGATTGGGGCTCAGAAATAGTCACCTGTCTACAATTCTACAGTGAATAAACCCAAGACCTACAACTCAAAGCATGATCAATCCAAGGCCTTCTACACCTACTTAAATTCTCTTTTGGCACTCTGAAACCTTTTTAAAAACTTCTCAACGTAGGGCACAACTGTCTACCTCTGGTTGCACAGCAAAGAACAGGACTGACAATGGGAATACTAGCACTCCCCAAAAGACATAAGGCCTCCCTGACTGTTCTTTCTACCTAACCATCTCTCTCTGCACCCACTAAGCTGGCTAACTTCTCCTAGTCATTCCTTCAAAAATATCTGAACTACATGGCCCTTCAGTGGGGCCCCACTGCACTCACTTCCCTCACTGGGTAGTCTGCCACTACCTTCAAACCCCTGGAGGGCAATATTTGTGTCTTATCTGTATATCTCCGGTGCTGACTACAGTGCCTAGAACATAGTAGATAAAGAATGCATTGTTTTGCAAGGAAAGGGTCTTGTTCAAATCTAAACTTTGACTCTAAATCTAATTTAGCATTATTTAAATCTAAATTCCTACTTAACAAAGCTGTATGACATTAGAAAATTCATTTTGCCCTCTAAATTTCAATTTCCATATATCCAAAATAGGAAAAATACTAGCTGTGGTATTTCTAAGATGTGACGGAAATCAAAGAAAATAGTGTGTGTTTTGAAAATGTCAAGTATTACACATGTATAGGCAACTAGTAAGTAAACTCCTTTCTGAATTAACTACCCATTTGTCTAATGCTTCAAAAAAATCCAACAACATTTTTGTTTTTGAGATGGAGTCTTGCTCTGTCACCCAAGCTGCAGTGCAATGGCATCATCTCGGCTCACTGCAACCTCCGTCTCCCAGGTTCAAGGGACTGCTCTGTCTCAGCCTCCTGAGTAGCTGGGATTACAGGTGTGGGCAACCACACCCAGCTAATTTTTGTATTTTTAGGAGAGACAGGGTTTCACCATGTTGGCCAGGCTGGTCTTGAACTCCTGACCTCAAGTGATCCACCCACTTCGGCCTCCCGAAGTGCTGGGTTTACAGCCGTGAGCCACCGCACCTGGCCTAATAACATTTTTAAAAGCATTCTTTGTTAACTAAAGAACTTGGGGAAAATGGTTCCATGTTATAGGCAAACTTTTAACTATAACTAATGAACGGAATCATATGTAACATCTTCCCCTAAACTGCTTCGAAGAACTCTAAAAATGATATTTCGGCATTCAAAGAAATAAATTTTAGAAGTATTACGTGAAAAAAAATCTTAAAAGCTGTTGCATTAAAATAATGTTCTTTTTACAAAAGATCACTTTATCCAGAAGTTAAAAGTATAAACATTGATCAAAAAGTACATTTACAGCAGACAGAATAAAATTGAATTCCTTATTCAAGAACTCCCAGTCTCAAAGACTATGAGTATTAAAAAGTACTTTCTGTACTGAATCAAATGTCAGAACACAGCTTTTTCTACAAAGTAAAAAAGTATATTTCATGTAGCCCTTATTCAAAACCTTTTAAATGACAGGACTATAAATTTTAGCAGTCTTCTAAAATAAACCCAAACTCCTTCCTAGGAACCTAGAAATGTCATTTAAGAAAAAAAAAACCTAATCAAATTGTTTCTCCTTAAAATTTAAGTTCAATACACTCTAGCCCCATTGGGGAAACTGTTAACTATTTGATTTACCTTATTTCAACATGACAGTATTTGGCTTGGACATTCCAGTTTTTACCCCTGAACAAGCAAGCTTTGCTTTTTCCCCAAAGAAAACAAGAAAAAAACTGCCAGAAAAATAATAACCATTGTTACAGGATCTTTGGGGTGTTGTTTTTCTGGCCAGAAACCCCTCTGGCCAGTGGCGCCTTTACCTGAGTTTTGCCCAGGCCTACTGGGCTCATTTTGCCCACTCGACCTGGCAGGCTGTGCTCGGCTCATGCTACTGGCCTGGGTCCCACACCTGCCAAGGGCAAGTCAGTACGTGGTGGTGCCTGGAAGCTTGAAACTCCAAGAACCAAAGGGCCCCAAAGGGCCCCAAAGAGGGAGTCACAGCCCTGGCTCAGGGAGCTCCCAGGCTGGGGCTTCCCGAAGGGCCACAGCTCTTCTTTCCTTCTCTTCGCCCGCAATGTGGCAAGCAAGTGGCATGTCTCAGCCCTGTTTGTGTTACAACTCTTTTAGCCTTGTCATTCAGTGGGTCCTGAGTTCTTGTCCTGTGACCAGAAGAAAAGGTACGCAGACAAGTGGAGTAGCAAGACAAAGAGGAGCTTCATTGAGCAACAGAACAGCTCAGAGGAAAGCTGCAGGGAGCAGCTCCTTTCCACAGCCAGGGTGTCCAGACAAGTGTTCAGCTCCTAGCAGAAAGGGTAGCTCCTCTCTGCAGCTGGTCGTCCCACTGTTTGCACAGCTCTCAGCAGAAAACAGGCCCTAAAGTGAGTGGCTCCTCTCTGCAGCTGGTCATCTCAACAACTGTTCAACTCTGGGTAAGCCCAGGGCTTTTATGGGCCCAGAGGGGAGGAAGTACGTGCCCACTGGTCCATGGCCAGCCACAGGCAAGCTGGAAAAGGCACCACAAGTCTGTAGGACTGGCAGCCTGGCTCCCAGCCTTCAGGCCCTCCTTAGCTTGAAGGTGGAGGCCTCACTGGGGACCTGCCCTCTTCCACCCAGGAACCTGTCTGCCTCCTGCTGCCATTCATGGCACCCAGGCTGTAGGTGCCAAGGGGCGCCTGCAGGCCAGTGCCAAGCTGCCCTCAGCACCCCTCGGCTTTCTTTCTGTGCTTGTCAGTGCCCAAAGTCCGGAGGGGGCCGAGGCAGCAGAGGGCTAGTGTGTTAGCACTGCCCTCAGCGTGTGCACAGCTGGCCAGGCTGCGACAGCACCTGGGCTCGCCCCCAACTTTGCTCCAAGATCAGAGTCGGTGCCGACAACTTGGAGAAGCCAGGCAGTAGGAACAGACACTTCTGAGCCTTCGAGGGCAGGGGGTTCTTCCTGGGCCCCCAAGAATGCAGGGATGCCTGAGTCCACAGCTGTGGATTGGGTGGCTGCAGCAGCACCCAGTGTGCTCCCACCCCAACTCAGAAGAGACTCCTGCCAGCTCCATGGAGCATGCAGCCCCACCTGTTGACGCCTCCCTGCTACAGCAGCGTGATGGCAGTGGCCACTCCAGATGGGCCGCCACTGCCATCACCATTACTCCAAACTTGCTCCAATTTTTCTTAACAGATCTAGATTCCCTGAGTTTTGTAATATAACTGTGTGAGAATATTTTTTAAATAATGAGTAATGCATTCATCTGGTTTAAAATTCAAATGAGTTCAAATGGGTTTAGAGTAAGTTTTCCTTTCATTCCTTCCTCCCTGAACCAACCAATACTTTTTATATCCTTCCAGAAGAACTTTATGCCTATACTAGAAAATAAATGTCCCATTTATAGTTCTTTATACACAAATGCTAAGGTATAATCACACATATCTGCACTTTCCCTAACAATGTATATCTTGTAGTCAGTTTTATTCCAGTGGTTCTCACTAACATTTTGGTCTCTGGAAACCTTTACATTTCTAACAACAACTCAAGATTCCAAAAAGCTTTTTGTTTATATGCAGGTTGTATCTGTAAGTATTTACCATAATAAAAATTATAACTAGGTTCTAAAAATACTTATTAATTCATTCTAAAATGACAATAACAAACTCATCACCATCTTATTTTTATGAAAAATAACTATTAACCAAAACAAAATTTAGTAAGAGGAGTGTCACTGTTTTTACATTTTTGCAAGTCTCTTTAGAGCCTAGCTTAATAGAAGACAGCTGGATTCTCATATCTGCTTCTGCAATGAAATCAGTTGTGATGTGTTATTTTCTGAAACGATCAATGAATTTTTTGTACTCTATTCCATTAAAAACCACGGGTCTATCTTCTACTTTAAATGGATCTTTTCCGTATACATTTTATTACATCACACATTGGTCATTTGGAAAATACTGATTCTCTGAGTTATGTAGATCTTCCCAATGTTGATTTCATTAAACGGTATCAAAAAAATACATCTCTGATGAGACAGTATCAACACCTATCTCATCAGAAATCTTTTTAAGTATTGGGAAGCTATCAAGGTCACAGTGGTAGATATAAATTTTCCAAAATTTTAATTTTCACTTCGAAGCTCAAGTTTCATTATTGGCAACAAATACTGTCAGTCATTTTCCTTGAAGTGACAATCTTAGTTCACTAATTTCTGAGAAAATGTCTGTCAAATACCAAAGTCTAACCATAGTTTGTCAGTCATTTTTTCAAGTGAAAATAGCGTTCTATGGGAAAAGCAGGGTTAGTTCAAAATTCATACAATCACATAAGCACCTTTTCTCAAAACCACCACTGTACTCTGGTATGCAGTGTCCCATTTCTTTACATAAAATATTTTTTAAAGTATAAAGTCACAATTTAATAAAATTAATAATTTTCTCTGTTTCATCTGGGACATTCTTAATGAAAATGGCTTCCTCACCCCGCACGCATGTGGAAATGAAGATTCATGCTAAGGCACCAGCGTCTATCCATCATTACTTATAGAACCCCTGAAAGGCTTTTGGGGACCCTCCGAAGTCCTCAAAACACACACACTTTAAGAATATCTATTTCTGTAAGATGCTTGAATGTACTATTTATTTAATCAGATGTCATATTGATAGCTTCGTGCTAATCCTTTGTTACCAGATTGTTGCACTGAGTAACTTCATATAGATGTTATAAGACAATAATTTCAAAACAACTTTTAAATTAAAAAAGGTAGAACTAGATAATAGTCTTATGCATAATTATATTAAAAATAATTTCAGTTGTCCAGTTTAAATAGTGAAATTGCGAAATACCACTAAAAATATATACATATACATACATGGTCCTAGTGTGAGAAATGCCTTACAGCAAGAAAGGAAAAGACAGATTTGATATACATACCACACCTTCACAGAAGGGAAGGGGAAAGAAAGCTTGTCATCTTTAATTTTCAAAGCTAAACAAGGAAGGTTGATTGGTCAGTCACCCGAATTTGATGTATATTAATAATTTTAGAAGAGGATTATTTGTTTAAATAATTTTACTAGTCAAGAGACTTAAATATACTATCATGTGGGTCAGTACTGCCCAAAGGAACTTTCTGTGGTGATGGGAATGTTCTAAATCTGCACTGTCCAATATGGTAACCACTGGCCACGTTTGGCTATTGAGCCTTGGAATATGATTAATTAAACTAAGGAACCAAATATTTACTTCATTTTAATTGTAATAGTTACACATAACTAACTGGACAATGCAGATGTAAAATACAAACGAGTTCTACAATTTCATATTTATATCCCTCCTCCTCTACCTACCCCCATCCTCGTCCCCAGCCAACCAAAATGAAACATGAAAAAAATTAAGAATATGTGCTTTTATCTTCACAAAAGCATTCTGGTTGTCTTCAAATAAGTAAGTGACTTTTGCATGCTAGAATGAAGTAGACAAGAAGGGATGGAAGAGAAGGACCTAATAAACATGACAAAACATGTATCTTTGTAAAAGTAATGTATGTTCATTGAAATTTTTAAAAATTTAAAATGCAACTATGGAAAAATAACCACTACTGGCTGGGCGCGGTGGCTCACACCTGTAATCCCAGCACTTTGGGAGGCCAAGGCAGGAGGATCATGAGGTCAGGAGGTCGAGACCATCCTAACACGGTGAAACCCTGTCTCTACTAAAAATACAAAAAATTAGCCGGGCGTGGTGGCAGGCGCCTGTAGTCCCAGCTACTCGGGAGGCTGAGGCAGGAGAATGGCACGAACCTGGGAGGTGGAGCTTGCAGTAAGCCAAGATTGCGCCACTGCACTCCAGCCTGGGCAACAGACCAAGACTCCGTCTCAAAAAAAAAAAGAAAAAGAAAAAGAAAAAAATAACCATTACCAACATTGGTAGAAAATTATTACCATTTTGGTATTTTTTTTTCCTGTGTGCATGTGTCTGTTTCTAAACAAATATGGCTTATTTTGTAACCTGATTTTATCGCCCAACTATAGATCGTCACCATCTCTCCCAGGTCAAATTTCTTTCTATAACCTAATTTTAACAACTGTTTGGACACATCATTGCCTATTTCATCAGTCCCTTGTCACTGGATACTTAGGCTATGCTTTGCTGTTTATGTTATCCAGGTCTGCACAGATACTTCTAATTCAGACTAGCATTCTAGCTGTGCAAATGTGTTGAGTGGCATCAGCAACAACACAACCTTTTTTTTTTTTTTTTTTTTTTTTTTTTTTTGAGACAGAGTCTCACTCTGTCGCCCAGGCTGGAGTGCAGTGGCGCGATCTCGGCTCACTGCAAGCTCCACCTCCCAGGTTCACGCCATTCTCCTGCCTCAGCCTCCTGAGTAGCTGGGACTACAGGCACCCGCCACCACGCCTGCCTAATTTTTTGTATTTTTAGTAGAGACACGGTTTCACCGTGTTAGCCAAGATGGTCTCGATCTCCTGACTTCGTGATCCACCCGCCTCGGCCTCCCAAAGTGCTGGGATTACAGACGTGAGCCAACGAGCCCAGCCCACTATCTTATTCTTAAACATAAGCTACACTGCACTCCCTGCTTAAGAGAGACTAGGTTCAGGAACAATGGTACATTTCCATACGCCAGTGGACCTCAAAGAATGCTTCTCTCCGAATCACCTGAAGGGACTGGTAATGACGCAGATTCCTTTGCCACACTCCAAAGTCTTGATTGGGAAACTTTCCAGAGGTGTGTATTTTTAGTGAGAACTTCAGGGAAGTCTGTAAACAGCTGGCCCACCTGTTAAGCATTTAGGAACCCTACACCTTAAGCCTCTTCCAAGAAATGAGAGGAGCTCTACAGGAAGGAAGTCTGCAGGATTCAAGAGAAAACTGAGCAGTAATCACCCATGTAACACAGGCATTTACTGCAGGACAATTTAGCTGCAAACTGCACTGAAATCAGTAAAAATATGATGCACTAACATTTCAACATTAACATAGGTGAATTTTTCCTCTTAAAAGTTAATGGCTTCTTGACTAGTATCAAATTCAGGGAGTATAAAGTTATCAAAATATAACTCAAGTTCCCCCTCAGCTTAGAATGCAGAAAGCTGTGAAAGA
Organism: Pan troglodytes; assembly: GCF_028858775.2. Classification (NCBI taxonomy): domain Eukaryota; kingdom Metazoa; phylum Chordata; class Mammalia; order Primates; family Hominidae; genus Pan; species Pan troglodytes. The sequence continues at coordinate 130,829,217 of NC_072406.2, forward strand.
ACATCACTCCCACTCTTATGGTAAGAAAAAGCTGGTTAACCAAAATAATCATAATTTTTCGAGCTCATCAGATACCTAAGGTTTCTTTAACTTACATTTGCAATGTCCAACTAGGTGAGAAGAATTTCAGAGTGACAAGCTCCTCTAAAAAAAAATAAAGGACACATGGACTATTTCTCTGTTGGTGATGGTAGTCATAAAAGCAGGTAAGCAAACAACAGAAATTGTAATGAATCATTAAAGGCCAAGTGTGAACTAACAGTGTAGAATCCCTGGGAGGCTTCAACACAAGGGCAGTCAGCGCCAGCACCTCCTCTCCAACTCTTTTCCATGGGTTTCCACTGGGTCATCAAGAGAAGGACTGGGGGCAGTGAAAGAAATCTGAGAGGCCATCCTCCATAGCAAGATGTGCCGGGCTTAGTAAGACCTGAGGATGAAGCAGGAATACCTAAAGAAGCCGATGAACACATCATGGGGTCCTCCATGACAAAAAAGGTGGTGATTAACTGCCAATGGAAGACATGAACAAAAACTGCCTGTGCCCTGGAACCTACCCAGATTCAAAGCAAAAGCCATTTGCTGAAAGGAAGGGGTAAGAAACCCTGCAACCTGGTGACCCTTCTTTAACCTTAGGCAAAAACTGTCTACCACTGGAAGACAGGCAGGTGATCCTCCAGCCGTCCTGACAAGCAAAGGTCAGCAACCATTTTCAGGATGGTAGAAAATCCACTCATGCCCAGGTTTCCACACTGTTATGAAGCAAAAATATACTGCTGCTGATGGAAGCACAGGAAATTTGCTTACTCCCAAGGTTCCCCAAAGACACAAGGTAAAATTTGGTTGCCACAGGGTGTGTGTGGGGCAGGACAGGGGAGGGGAGAGTCGGGGAGGGAACTCACCTGCACACCAAACCAGAGATCAACAAACTAGAGGCTGTGGGCCAAATCTTGTCTACACCCTGTTTTGATTAAGTACAGTTGTTCTGGAACACAGCAATGCCCATTCTTTATGTAATCTGTGTGGCTGCTTTCACCTGCACCAGCAGAGTTGAGCACAGGAGCTAGACAAAGACCACACGGCCCGTGAAGATATTTACTTTTATTTTATTTATTATTATTATTTCTTTGAGAGGGAATCTCGCTCTGTTGCCCAGGCTGGAGTGCAGTGGCGCAATCTCGGCTCACTGCAAGCTCCACCTCCCGGGTTCACGACTTTCTCCTGCCTCAGCCCCAAGTACCTGGGCCTATAGGCGCCCGCCACCACGCCCGGCTAATTTTTTGTATTTTTAGTAGAGACAGGGTTTCACCGTGTTAGCCAGGATGGTCTCGACCTCCTGACTTCGTGATCCACCTGGCTCGGCCTCCCAAAGTGCTGGGATTACAGGCATGAGCCACCGTGCCCGGCCAAGGCATGCCCATTTCTAAGCAGAAACTGTTCTTTTTAAGCTAAACTGTTCTTTTTATATACAATGTCCAACATTCAATAAAAAACTAAGACCAAAAAACAAAAACACAGCCCACTGTCAAGAATTAAACATTCAACATGCACAGAGATGTCCCACATGAAGTAGCTATCACAGACACTTTAAATAACTATGATTAATATATGCAATGACCTAGTAGAAAAGGCAGATAACATGCACAAAAAGATGGGAGAATTTCAGCAGAAAAATGGAAACTATTTTTAAAAGAGTCAAATGGAAATGTTAAAAATTCTCAAATAGTTTATTCCAAGTCCTTTAACATTTATTCCTATAATAAGTACAACGTTGGCATTTTTGTATCCCATACAAATGCACCTGGATGCCATCTCAAGGATCCTTAATACTATTTTCTCAATCAAATTGGTCATTTCTTTTTCTAAAAATCTGCCTTTAGATGACTGACTATAGCAAAAACTACTAATGGGTAATAAGCTTTCAGTCTAGCTTATTCCATGACGTTCCAGAGCAATACCATACTGCCATGGACAGATGTGTCATGGCCCTAGAAGCAACACCCATTACACACTGGAAGCTGACAAAGACGCTTCATAAAAATGGAATTTGTTGGCCGGGTGCGGTGGCTCACACCTGTAATCCCAGCACTTTGGGAAGCCAAGGCGGGCAGATCACCTGAGGTCAGGAGTTCAAGACCAGCCTGACCAACATGGAGAAATCCCGTCTCTACTAAAAATATAAAATTAGCCGGGTGTGGTGGCACATGTCTGTAATCCCAGCTACTCAGGGGGCCAAGGCAGGAGAATCGCTTGAATCCGGGAGGCGGAGGTTGCGGTGAGCCGAGATGGCACCATTGCACTCCAGCCTGGGCAACAAGAGCTAAATTCCGTCTCAAAAAAAAAAAAAAGGAATTTCTTTCCAAATAGACAAACACATCTGACATTCCATTCTCATTCTTGCTATGCAGATATTATTTCCATATTAGAATAATATCCAAAAAATAGTGATATAGAAGGTAACTGATCTTCAGGAGCTATTTAAGAGCTATAATATACATATTAGACACTTCTCATATAAACTGTAAGCATGGTTTTCAATTGAAAACTACAATAAAGTCAATTGAGTCTAAGATAGAAGATATTTCTCTTTTCACTTAGATCTTTTACTTCTTAAGCTATTATTATATGAAATTTTTTTCTTGATTTATTTCTAAAATAAGACTTCCTTAATTTTCCAAATACTATTTGGACTTAATAAACTGAATTAAACCTGGCTTCTGTGTTCCTGGGTTCATTTAGCTTATCTACATGAAATAATCTGTAATCTAATATTAGCTTTTAAAGTAACTAGCTAGGTGCCACTGAGCAGCTATAAAAGGTTCAAGGATTACTAAATGGAGAAATATCCAAAGAAGCCAGATACGCTAGGCTGACTTCTCACTTCCCCACATACTTTATCTCTATGTAACACTTAGCAAACAGTAATTTACACTACTTACACCTATTTGCTATTATTTTGGAAAGGAAACCTTTTTCCTTATCTTTTCTAACTTAAGTTACACAGTTTGGTCTCAAAGAAAGTATATCTTAAAAAGAATACAATTCATAATTGTACTCTGTACACCACACAAATGTACTCTGTACAAATGCAAACAGCTATTATTTATGTGATTTTACTCTCCTGCTCATTTTCCAACTTCTGGATGATGTTTTACCTGGAACAAATACATGCCTCTCGTAATGTCAGTGGTAAAGCCAGCATATGTTTTTGTAATCAACTTATACCAAGTACTTTTTACTGGATCTCTATTTTTGGGCCTGGTATTATGTTAAGTCCTATGAAGGCACATGAAAATACAAACAAAATCCTTTCTTTCAAAGGAAGATAGTAAACGTATTAGAATCATGGTCTGAATGAGAGCCTATTGAATGATCGAGGGTTAGGGTGTCTCCCTGGCAAATTCCTGGGTTTGCCATGACAACTGCTTTAAGTTCTAGTAGAGAGGAAAAAAATAGATCTTCACATAACTTAGAAACATTTTCAGTAGAACACACATGTAAAGGGCTATTTACCAGTTGCAATATTTATTTTATTTGAAACCTATGAAGGATATCAAGCAATTTTCTTATTATGTAAAATCTTATTCACTTTAGCAAGAAATAAACAGAGTATTTGGAGGAAAGTTTTCTTAGAATACACTTTGTAGTACAAGAGATTTAGAAATTAAAACCTTTAAAACACATAAAAAATTTCAAATGACCATACACAAGATAACCAGTTGAGTTATGCTGCCACCCACTGGACAAAAAATAAATAGCAACACAATCCTTGCTCTGATTTTAACCACCAAGGGACTAGCTCAGTTTATTGGCAATCTGGCAGTAAAGATTTTATATGCAAATTGGAGTTTATAAATAGTGAATCAAAGTTAAGTACTGTTGGCTGATTATGATTTAGTTTCTATTAATTTCCATTATTAATTTATTTGACAGTCAACTTACTTATTTTGCTTAAAACCAAGATACAGTTAGACATCAATATCACTCTAATTTTATTTAAATGGTTTAAATGTAATCAGTTAACTTCCTTTTAATTAAAAGTTAAATACTTAAAACTACTGTAAATTCAGCCTTATTTGAGATAAAAATTGCAACATTTCCCAGCACCTTTGTCTCTGTGGTCTCTCCTCAACAGGACCCTGAATGCAGGTTAGTAATATCGGCGCTAATCCTCCCACTTGAATGTTACTGTCCTGGCCTAGGAACCAAATCTCTGTGTCAACACTGTTTAATGGGGCTAACGTACAGTGTGAGTTCCAAAGCACTGACAAAAGAACTGTTAATGGGTCACTGACTATAAAACTACTATATCAAAACGTCAGAATATTTTTATTTGGTGAAAATATACTCTCTTTTAGATAACACATTAGCATATACAATAAATGTATCAACATTACTTGGGGAGAAAATGCCTCACAATTGTTTCAATGGATTCTGGATTCAGAAATACACATAGAAAAAATGAAATGAGGAAGTGTCATTTAAGACAGTTTTAAAAGATTTTATATCCATCTATCCATTATAGTAGTCCCCCACCTTATCCAGTTTCCCTTTCTGAGATTTAAGTTACCACAGTCTGAAAATATTAAACAGAAAACTCCAGAAACAAACTTTTTTTTTTTTTTTTTCTTGAGACGGAGTTTCGCTCTTGTCACCCAGGCTAGAGTGCAATGGTGCGATCTCGGCTCACTGCAACCTCCGCCTCCCAGGTTCAAGTGATTCTCCTGCCTCAGCCTCCTAAGTAGCTGGGACTACAGGCATGTGCCACCATGCCCGGCTAATTTTGTTTTTTTTTTTTTTAGTAGAGATGGGGTTTCTCCCTGTTGGTCAGGCTGGTCTCGATCTCCCGACCTCAAGTGATCTGCCCGCCTCAGCCTCCCAAAGTGCTGGGATTACAGGCGTGAGCCACCGCGCCCAGCCACAATTCTTAAGTTTTAAACTGCATGCCCTTCTGAGTAACATGACGAAATCTTAACACCATCCAGCTCCATCCTGCCTGAGATATCTATCAGCACTTTGTCCAGCACTTTGTCCAGCATATGCACACTGTTGACACTATCCGTCAGTCACTTAGCCATCTCGGTTATCAGTTCAACTGTCACGATTGTCATAGCAGATGTTCAAACAACCCTTACTTTACTTAATAATGGCTCCAAAGAGCAAGAGAAATGATGTTGGCAATTCAGATATGCCAAAGAGAAGCTGTAAATGATTCCTTTAAATGAAAAGGTGAAAGTTCTCAACTTAGTAATAGGAGGAAGAAATCTACTCCAAAGGTGGGGCTTGGACATCAGGACCAAACGGAGGACTAGCTAAAAACAGGTCAGGACAGAAGCACCTCCCCAAAAGACATGCCCACCAGTGTGCCATGTCAGTTGACCATTGCCATGGCAACACCCAGAAGTTACTGCCCCTTTCCATGGCAACAACCCAACAACCCAGAAGTTACCACCGTCTCCCTCGTTTTAGAAATTTCTGCATACTGCCCTTAATTTGCATATAATTAAAAGTGGGTATGAGTGCAGAACTGCCTCTGAGCTGCTACTCTAGACACAGTGCCCATGGGGTAGCCCTGCTCCACAAGGAACAGTACCAGTCTGAAATTGTCTTCCTTTTTTTAATGTAGCGCTTAGTCTTTAACATTTCACATAGTAATAGACATGCTGAAGTTATCCTATTTTCTATTTATCTCATCTGTTCTCTGTACTTTTAAAAAATCCTTTCTTGATTTCTTTATTTTAAAATTATCCCATTTTTTCCCCTCTATGTCTTGTTAACTATGTTTTTTTACTACAGACTGTATCCTTGTCACATTATAGTTGAAAATAAAGTAGTACTTTACCATTTCCTGGACAATGCAAGGCTTCAGAACATTTCAAACCTTCACTCCTCCCTTCAAACTTACACATTATTGTCACGAGTTTTGATTTTATATATATATATATATTCTTATACCCTAGAAGACATTATCATTATTATTGATCCACACTTGCATATTTATCTTTTCCCTTCTTCATTCCTACATATCTTCAAGTTTTCATCTGGGAACATTTTCTTTCTATCTGAAAAACACTTTTATTTGTTTAAGAAACTACTGGTGATGAATTCTCCCAATTCTTGCCTAAAAATGTACTTCACAATTTTGCCTGGTTTGATGCCTCATTTCCTACTATGACTAGTTATTTCTGATTAAGTGCCAGATACTGCTTATGAAAAACTATGGAAACAATCTGATGCCTAGGATAACGGTATCTCTCCAGAATTTACTTTTGCTACTAGTAAGCTTAATCGAGGCTCTAGCAAATCAAGACCACCTTTTTTTTTCTTTTTGGGAGACGGAATCTCGCTCTGTCGCTCAGGCTGGAGTACAGTGGCACCACTGCAACTTCCGCCTCCCGGGTTCAAGCAATTCTCTGTCTCAGCCTCCTGAGCAGCTGGGATTACAGGCGCCCACCACCACACCCAGGTAATTTTTTTGTATTTTTAGTAGAGACAGGGTTTCACCATCTTGGCCAGGCTGGTCTTTAACTCCTGACCTTGTGATCTGCCCTCCTCGTCCTCCCAAAGTGCTGGGATTACAGGCATGAGCCACTGCACCTGGCTGAATCAAGACCATCTTAATCCAATCAGGAATCAGGCTTTAGCAAATGAGAAGGCTAGTCTTTTTTTATTCTTGCTAGTCCTGGGATGTGGTACTTCAGATTTAATGAGCCTTATACTCCAATTTATTACCCAACCCCCACAAGTGTTGTCAAAGCTCTATTAAATTTCTCAGCTCATTAGCCTCCTTTTCCAGAATAAATAGGTGACCCCAGTAGATAAATGGCTCAAATGTTAGATTCCTCTATCTCAGCTTCCTTCTTCTCTTAGATCCTGGCCCTATAATTCACTTTGTTAGTCCTGTGGTCTGATTTTTGTAATTGCTCTCAGCAGGGGGGGTGGTCCACACTATCTAGTCTTATCAATTATATGTCCACTACCAGACCCAGTAGAGTCATAGTTAAATAGGATACATTAGGGTTCCCACTAGGAACCCCTGCAACCAATAAAACCACTCAGTTTTTTTAACATGGACCAAAAAATCAGCTGTGATTAATTAAGGAAAGCAGTAAATAGTATTTTAGATTTTTGAACAAGAAAGTATGTCCATCAAATTAGGGTTTTTAGGTTGTTCAGCCAAAAGAAGAGACTGCAGGAAGACAAACCAATTAAAAGAATATTACACTAGTGCAGGCATGAGCCAGTGATGACGTGGAAGAGGAAGACAACGATGGGAATCAAAGAGGACAGAGCAAGAGATATTATAGTATTCCATCCACCTTAACTAGCACCCAGAAATAGGAGAGAAAAAGCTAAGAGGAATATGAAATACCAAGCCTCAGAAAGAAACTAATTTGAATGAAGAGAAATTTAGATTTAGACCTCAGTATGAGGTATCTATAAGATGAAATTCAAATCCAACAGGCAAGTGTAGGTCCTAATGTTAGGGTCCTGGTCTCTCACAAAAAATATGGTAATTTCTAAATGTTTCCATAGAATTTTCCAAAACTATTCAGAATATTATTTACTGAATTGGTAAACCAATTTACTCTCTACAGTCATCTATTTCCCTTCACTGGTATAGGAAAATACCAGAATTGGAAATATACATTTTGAGGCTCTGGAGATACAGAAAAATAAAAATAAATAGAATTTCATTATTACTTTTAAAGAAAGAACAGCCGGGAGTGGTGTCCCATGTCTGTAATACCAGCACTTTGGGAGGCCAAGGCAGGAAGATCACTTGAGTCCAGAAGTTCAACACCAGCCTGGGCAACATGGTAAAACCCCACCTCTACAAGAAATACAAAAATTAGCTAGGCATGGTGGTGCACACCTGTAGTCCCAGCTACTCGGGGTGCTGAGGCCGGAGGATCATTTGAGCCCAGGAGGTCAAGGCTGCTGTGAGCCAGCATCACACCACTGCACTCCAGTCTAGGTAACAGACTGAGACACTGTCTCATAAATAAACAAGAAGAGGGGAGTTAATAAGGACGAGAGAAGAGCCTGGTTTAAAAAAATTAAGGCAAAAGATACTGTCACAATTTTGAACAATCCAGCAGTAAGTTAAAATGTATAGATACACATACAGTGAAATATAATAGTAAGGAGAACACTAAGGGGACTTAGCTATTTGTTTTATTAGTTTAACAAGACAACAAAAAAAACTTTAAAGTGCCTGAAGTAAAGTAATTTTTTCCAAAATGAAAGAAATGTGTTTAAAAAAAAAAAAGAGGCAGCAAGTTAGATTATGCTGTCATGTAAAAAATATTTACATTCAACAAATTATTCTAAAATCTCTAAAAACCATGTTCTCTAGTTTTTAAGTCAACACCAAAAATAACTGGAGAATATGGGAACATTATTTTATATACTTTTCAATCTCCCCAACAGGATATGCCTTGGGATAAAAATAAATAAGTCCCTCTGACATATAAACTATACAAACCCACAGCTATTTTAAGATGCCCTTGACTGAGGCTGACACCCTGTAGGTCCAAATCATTGATTTATCAACTCCAGCACTAAATTTCTGATTATCTGCCAAATGCAACTCCTCCCACACTCTTATTTTGGCTCATAACAACAATATTTCATTATGAAAACCAGAGCTGCAAACAAAATGCTCCATCCAAATAAAATGTTTCTGGCTCATAAAGCCTGGCACCGTCTCTTGATCTGTCCCCATGAAAACTGCCTTAAGGTCTCTATAAAATAAAGGTTACATCAGGCCACACACATCACACTGAACAAATAAATAAAATGCTTACAAATCTAGAGAGCACAGGAGTAGTGGTCATCTGAAGCTAATTATGCTACTCTTTCCATGAGTACAGGTCACATTTAGTTACTCAGCATTCAGCCAGAACACATCTGCTGAGTTGTAATTGTGGCAGACACTAAGGATAAAAAGACAAACACGATAGAGTCCCTCCCCCTCAAGGAAGGGCCTGTGAAGTAGTCAGACAGGGAAGCAGAAAAAATAACACAATCACTGCCCTAATAGAGTTCTTATTGCTGAGATGCTATGGATCCACAGAAGAAATGCCAATAGTCTGTTCGGTTTTGAGAGGAGTGCAGGAGTTCCAGGAAGGCTTTACACAGATGGACATAAATGAGTTTAAGCCTAAGAAAAGAATGAAGAAGCATTTGCCAGGCAGGAAACAGAAGAAAAAATACCTTACACCTTAGTGTAAAGAACTACAGATATTTTAGTAAATCTACTTCCTTTTGATGTCGAGAAAATACCTTACACCTTAGTGTGAAGCAACGAGATATTCTAGTAAATCTACTTCATTTTAATGTCAAGAAAATTTATAAGATGATATATATTAGCACGTTTAATGAAGAGGCAAACACACAAATGCTGAGTGACAGAGCTGGAAACAGAGCCCTGGATCCCCATGTTTTAAACCACTCCCCGCTGCTATTTAATAATGGTTACAATCTTTATAATCGTATAAAAGGAATCATTCTGAAGCTAGATTTTTCATAAGACCATATTGCTGAACTCTAAGTGGGACATGTATTGATTCTAAAAACAAACTAAATTCCCTGGTTTTATATCATATATCACCCCTTTTAAAAAATACTAACATCAGGCTGGGCACAGTGGTTCACACCTGTAATCCTAGCACTTTGGGAGGCCGAGGCTGGCAGATCGCTTGAGTCCAGGAGTTTGAGACCAGCATGGGCAACACGGCAAAACCCCATCTCTAAAGCAAAAAACATAAAAATTTTGCCAGGCATGGTGGCATGCACCTGTAGTGCCAGCAACTGGGGAGGCTGGGGTGGGAGGATCGCCTGAGCCCAGGGAGGTCAAAGCTGCAGTAAGCCATGATTGCACCACCGCACTCCAGCCTGGGAGACAGAGCGAGACCCCCATCTCAAAAAAATTAAAAAAAAAAAACACTAACATCAAAAGAAATATCACTCTGATTTATGTTTTAATCATTAATAAGAATCATTACTATATTAATATAAAACTAAAAATTATTTGGTTTCATAATAGGCTGTATTAGTAGGGTGAGGGAAAACAGACACTGTGATATATACAGAACTGATGGGAATGCAACTTGATACAACTTCTGTGAACCACAATTTGGACTTAGTAAACGACATTACTTACAAGACTGACTATTCACTTCAGCACTGTTAGTAATGGCCAAAGACTGAAAGTAACCTAAATATTCATCAATCAAAAACTGGTTAAATTAAGGTATATCAATGAAGTAAGGCAGTTGAGATAAGCATTTCAGTAAAACAGTTGAGAAATGATGATGAACCTGACTAGGGTACTGGCAAATGAACAGAAGTGTGTGACAGGGTCCACAGCGAGACCCGAAGTCCATAAACTGGATTCAGGTAGAAATTCAGGTAGATGGTGGAGTGAAGAATTAGAAAGCAAATCACTCAAAAGCTATAAAGCATAGATCTAGGGTTTCATCAACAATTTATACACAATGCCTAAGCACTAAACATATGTGTTAAATGAATAAAGATTTTATAGTTAGCGGCAAAAAGATGAAGAAAGAAATTTATACTAACAACAAGAAAAGTATATATTTGACTATGACAAAACACAGCTCTATCATTTGAAACAGAAAACAAAATGCTACTTACTGCAACAACTGTTTGGGGAAAAAAAACACAAAAAAACTAAGTTATCTCAGACCACAAGTTGTGAAGAACAATATCCAAGCCCAAAGCACACCCCAGCATGTGCTATAAACTGTGGTTATTTCAAAACTGCTGGGGTGCTTCCTAATTGTGGTATAGACCCTGGTAATCTATTGCTGAGTGACTTTTTTTTTTTTTTTTTTTTTTTGAGACGGAGTCTCGCTCTGTCTCCAGGCTGGAGTGCAGCGACGCAATCTCGGCCAACTGCAACCTCCGCCCCCCGGGTTCAAGCGATTTCCCTGCCTCAGTCTCCTGAGTAGCTGGGACTCCAGGAGTGTGCAATTTTAGTAGAGATGGGGTTTCACCATGTTGGCCAGGATGGTCTCGATCTCCTGACTTCGTGATCCACCTGTCTCGGCCTCTCAAAGTGCTGGGATTGCTGAGTGATTTTTCTAGACATTCTTCTACTTCTATACCAAAAGCAAAGTGGGATCAAGCCCTGGTATAAAGATTACTTGGTTGGTGCAAAAGTAACAGAGGTTTCTGTCATTATTTTCAAAGGCAAAAACCACAATTCCTTTTGCACCAACTTAATCATACCTGATCTTCAAGCACTGAAGGTTTACTGAAGTGGGCAGGGGGAGGATCAAGCTAAGTGCTCCCTTAAACAGGAGTTTTTCTGCAACCTGCCCCAGATTTTAGAGCTGAGATGATGCCTATTTACAGGAGGTTTATCAATAAAGTGTTTACTTCAGTTGTTTATATTGAAAGGTATTATAAATTAGTAGGCAAACCACTCTTCAAAGATGATAATACAAGTTCCAAAACAAGTTAAAATATACACATATTTTTTGTATCATAAAAGTCACCAAATATTGACATTGACAGAAAAAAATAAAGTTTTAAATAAAAGAAATGTTGACATGGTAATCAATAGAATCAGTTAAGGTCTGAAATATATTTAATCCAAAAATTTCCACAATTTATACCAAATTTTCAAATTAATCATCTATTCCAAAAATTACATGATTTGATCAACATTCACCTAGAAAACATTTATAAATTTATATCATAATCAAATTAACAAGCTTCCAAATGTGTATTAGAAAAGCTAACTGTAACCAGTCAGGAAAACCCAAGGAAGCAAAAATCAATACAATCAGTTCTTTACCTGCAGCTCCTTCGAGACTCTCTCTAAGTGATTAGTTATCTTTTTAATCAGATCACTATACATCTGTTCCGAGTGCTGCTGGCATACACATTTATACACACAACTGTAAAACAAACAAAAACCCCCACAAACCAAGTTAATCATAAAGCACTTAACTCAGTCCAAGGTTAAAGAACACTTTTGATATATAACCACTGATCCAATAATTCATACCTTCAAAAAGTAACCAATCACAACTTTTAAATAAAAAATTTATCCTCCCCCATCGGTGTTCGGATGGAAAAGACAGTACCATCTGCTATAAATATGCCCTTCTAAGTAGTGTATTACACATTTAATCAGTACTAGATAATCTAATAGTAGGTGAGAATCTAAGGTCTGAATATGATAACTATTTATAAACCAGGTTCTCCTTCTCTTTTTAAATGAATGTCAAAATAAGGAAGAGAGAGTGATTGATAATCAGTAGAGAGAGGTTTCTAACTCACGGAAGTGTTTGCAATACAACCTCTTTGTACATCAGCTGTGTGGAACAACATACTTGTCACTTCCTCCTTTCACTGTGCTGATCTCATATCCCACCCCACTTCCTAATTTGCTGCTTCCATTAACAGGAGCTGAGAAACAAAATAACGGAAGAGAGTTAGAATTGTATGTCAATAAACACCAACAGATTAAGGTCTCCCTCTGAGACTAAAAATATGATTTTTACACCAGATACTTCAGTCATTCTTGCTTTTATTGCTGACTTCCACAGTGTCTGCATTATGTATGGTGGAGGTGGCAGGCTTACTCTGTCATGATCTGAAAACCACTTTTGAATCAAAAAGTATAAACCAAACCCTCCAATCCGTAAGTGTGGAATACATAAAACACTTACAGAGCCTCATCTTATGCATTCTACATTACATGTTTGTGTGAGGCATAATTCAAATGCCTTGAACCTTGGTATACCCTTTCAAACCCAAGCAAATTAAATCTTAACTTACCTGTATATCTGTTCATAGGATATGGGGATATAGTCACCAGGACTCTGAGTTAAAAGTTGATCTATGGCACCATCCAATTTTGGCCAGTATGTGCTCTTATAATCTTCAATAGTTATAACATTCATTACTAAAAGTAAAAAGTAAAATAAATATTACTACATGCCACATGTGGAGCAAACACAAATCACAGCCATTTTGCACTCTCAAATTCCTCTCACTTACTCTTCTGATTTTACACTGACACTCTATCACCTAACTATCCTATTTCAATTAAAAACAAAAAAGGCAACCTGATCAAGGATGTTAAGCAGCCATTAATCATGGGTTTAAGAGAAGTTAGTATGAACCCGTCCATCTTTAAAAATAACAACCAAACAAGCAATCATCACTGGCTTCCTTCTGGGTTTCCTGTAAGCTTCTGTCATTAGTGGAGCAGTCTCAAACATGCTCTGACCCTCAAATACACACTGCCAATTATGTGACAAAATGGCCTATCAATGAACCACAGGAAAATTCGGAGAAATCGTGAACACCAACAATCAATCTTTGCAGACATCCTCGAGGAAATGTGCCTGACAGGACAGGACTATGAGGATTAAGGTCCAAATGCTGCAGTCACAAAGAGGTTGCTGTAAAACTTGCCGAGATTTACACCACCACCAGCACCTCTTCATCATTACTACAGCTCCAACTCAGGCTGCTACTATCTTAAACTGGATAAGCCCAACAGAAAAGAAGTCAGTGAACTGGGACCCTGCGCTGAGGCTTACTTCATTCCTACAGACAGGCTCTTACTCCCACACTACAGGTTTCCACAAAGCATTTGTACAGTGGATCCTAACAGCTTTGAAATCCAGGTAACAGTTGCTTCACGGCACTGAAATGTTAATATTAAAAAAAGAGCTACCAGAAGAACCTGCCTATATTCTGTGTCATGAATCACAGTTACCTCAGGAGTAACAACAACGAGACCAGGTATTTCACTGTTTATTTTACCAGACTAGGAAGCAGACTGGTTAAGTGACTTCCTCAAGAACTCAAGGCTCATTACTGTCAGAGATACCAGGTAAAGCAAAGCCTTCCCAGTATCTTTTTATCACATTATCGATTTCCACACCTTAGTCATCCAGGTTCAAGATTTTTTTCTATGTACCATCTATATCATTTTTGTTCAATCCTTTTTTAAATCAATTCACTTCTGTTATTTAATTTTATTTTACAGGACATCTGAGGAATGAACTACTGAGAAATGTTCACAAAACCACATGGCATAATCTTAAATCCATTTTGCTAAGTGAAAGAAGCCAGACCCAAAGGGCTACATATTCTAAGAGTCCCATTTACATGATACTAATAAAGGCAAAACTATAGGGAGGAAAACAGATCAGTGGTCGACAGGGGCTGGAAGGTGGGGAGAAGGATTATCTATAAAGCAGTAGCATGGAGGAATTTTTATGGCAATTAACTGTTTTGCATGAAATTGTGGTGGGGGATACACCACTTCACGCATTTGTCAAAACCAAAAGAACTGTACATCAAATTACTATGTAAATTTAAAAAATCAACAAGGCTGTAGTGGTAAAGATGAAATGCAAAACACAAAAAATGAACCTAATTACAAATGAATCACATAACCCAAACTGAATGGAATGGGGAATAAAGGAGTGTTTTGACTAATGTAAAGCTAAAGACAAAAAGAACCGTACATGCACGTGCGCAAACATAACAGTAGGAAGAGGCCAGACCATGTAGGTCCTTATGGGCCATTGTAAAGACTTTGACTTTTACTCTAAGGTGGAAGCCTCTCTGGAGGGTTTTGAGCAGAGGAGTGACATGATCTGGCTTAGGTTTTATATGGATCATTCCAGCAGCTGTGCTGAGAGTAAACTAAGTTTGGAGGCTGTGAGCTGATATGGGGTTGGGCCAGATGGTGGCACTGAGGACAATAAGGAGAGATCAGATTTTGAAGATATTTTAAAAACAGAGTCAACAAGATTTGCTGATAGACTAGACGTGAGATGTGAAAGAAAGGTCGAGTGGCTCCAAAGTTTTTGGCTTCAGCACCGAAGGATGGGGTTGTCGTTTACTAAAATGAGGAAGACTGCACGAAAAGCTTAGCTGTCCAGCGGGCATAGCAGATACTGTTGGTGCCCCACCCATTTACCCCATCCACACCCTACGACTACTTCTCTCAATGTTCTGTCCAGCTGCCAGAGCTTGCTCTGCTTGCGGGAGGAGCAGGTAAGAAACTGTGGGAGAATTAACAACCCCAGAGCAGCCTTCAACCAATGACTACTGAGGATTCAGTGTCATTACCACCAGTAGCTCCCTCTCCTTTTGGGTGAGGTGACTCTAAGGCCCCTGTGCTATACTGACTCCCAGAGCTCCCCACTGGTACTAAGCTCCAGCTGCCTACAGTGGTGACTTTACCTTACTGGCTTCCTTACCTTCCCTGCCTCACTTCCCCAATCCCCCTAGAGCTGCTTCCCAGGGTCACCCTCTTGCACTTGATACTGAAAAGGTTACACACTAGGCTCTAGAATATGACCTTTGTATTTATGTAATCCTTAGGATTCAAAGAAAACTGAAAAAGAAATTACATTCTCACTGTGTGATTCTGAGTTACAGAATCCCTTATCAGTGTACCACCTAAACCACATGAAATACCTCTCTACACCAAAAGTTGAGAGTTGAAGGTTAGATAACACGCTCAAAAAGAAAACTGCAAGTAGTAACACCAGGAATTAACATACCTATCTTCTGGGCTCCTAAAATGCTTAGTTCAATAAACCACATGCTATGGCTCCAGCTGGGAGCACTCCTACTTCTCAAGCACAGGCTTCGCACTTTAGCAAATCACCAAGTCAAAGATATGAAGAAGAGGAAAAAGAAACCAAAATGTAAAGTCCTGCAGTTCTAAGTACAGAATGGGGACTCACTACAGAAACAGTGACTGCTGATGCTTTTAAATATCTTTGAAAAGAGACTTAAAAGCCAAATTGAAAAAGGCATGTGTCACAGTAGAGAATCTTAAACCCTATTTCCACATACAAAAAAAAAGCTGTTTCTATTTCCACACATATTATTTATTATATACAATATACATCTATGTTACCTGCATAGTAAATAGAAAGCCAATTCAGTAACCTTATATGCTAGCTAACATAACTTTCTTCCCAGGAAGGTTCTTCATAACCATCTGCAGTCAACACTTAAAATGACAATCCAGGAAACTTCAAGATATTTGTTATTTACTTGCTTATCTTAACGCAATCCTTGGTTTAAAAAACAAAAACTCCTAGCTATTTGTTCAGTTTAACATCTGACACATATAGCCTCAGAGTGTGTGTGTAATCTTGAACTTAAAAACTAGATCCTCTTGTTAAGAGATATGTAATCACTTTCAACTTTGCCCATAGAAAAGCTTACACTCACCAAAAGAAAAAGTAGGCCAGGCGCACTGGCTCATGCCTGTAATCCCAGCACTTTGGGAGACCGAGGCGAGAGCACCGCCTGAGCCCAGAAGTTCAAGACTACACTGGGCAACATGGTAAGACCTTACCTCTACAAAAACTTAAAAAAAAAATTAGCCGAGCGTGGTGATGCACACCTGTGGTCTCAGCTACTCGGGAGGCTGAGGCAGGAGGATCTTTCAAGCCCAAAGGTCAAGGTTGCAGTGAGCCATGTTCATAACCCTGTACTCCAGTCTGGACAACAAAGCAAGACTGTCTCAAAAACAAAACAAAACACAAAAGAGTAGCCAAAATTCATGCTATGTGTAGAAGACAGCTGATTTACTACTTTAAAATGAGAATGCTAAGATCAGAGCAGCATGACGGGATCTTAGGAGATCTGCAAGGCTGCCTATTTAGACAATTTTTCAACTTTTTATTTCTTGATTTCTACAGTTCAGTATTAAGCCTGCATTAGAAAATACATAAGCAAAAGGAGGAAATAAAAATCACTCGTAATTTCACCACCAGTATATTGCGGCTGTGCCAGTGTACTGTGCCAGTCTTTTCAATGTATATTGTACGTGGCTAAAGAGTATATACAGACTTCCAATGAGGTAAAGAATTCCTTGAATTTTACTTTTTAGATAATTAACTAAATTCCTTTTCTGTATGTAATGAGCAATATCAGCAAGTAAGAGCCAAAATTAAAGTATGAAACCTAAACAAAAGTAAGTTACCATTAAATTACTAAACTTCATCTGGGTTAGATTTTCAGCTTGAAAATAATGAACTACTTTTTATGCTATTTAAAGAAGGCACTACAGGCACAAATACCTACAGGAGCCACGCTAATAACATACATAAGTAAAGCAGGCCTGGTGCAAGAATAAGAAAAGTGGTGAGGGCTTTATTGAACAGCAGAATGTGTGTTGCCCTCTAGAGGCATAGAGGTTCAAAAAATTTTAAAACACTTACTAAAAAAATGTAAAAACATCATGCCACAAGGCTTAAACCTAGAAACACATATTTATAAGATAATAAGCTCACACAGTCTAAATCCCACTGAGAAAGTAGTTTAACTGACCTTTACTAAATTAAAATGAAACAAAGTCTGAAACACATGGAATAGCTGGAATCTTCATTCAGGAAATATTATCAGGTTGCTGATAAACAGGAAACCATTAGAGGTCTATAATTCATACCAGGCAAGAATAAATATGTTCAACTCTCACACTTTTTTAATCCAAATAACTTGACATATTATTTGTTTATTGTCAATCTCCCTCAAATTAGACGTAAGCCCCATGGAGAAGGAATTCACTGCTAGAGCCCCAACTCTAAACAGTATATGACACATGGTAGGTACCCAGTAACATCTGTAAAGCGAATTAACTTCGTGAGTCAAAATAAATGCTGAACAGAAAAACAGTGAAAGATATACTACTTATTAGCTGTTTTGGAATTAAAGCTTAAATTACATTTGATTTCACACAGGCTAAAGCAAACCAGGTTAGCCCTACTATATAATCCTTTTAAGGGTTTTTTTGTTTTATAAGGGAAGAATAAATTCAGGAATTATAGTAAGCATTATGAATTCATACTTGGTCTACTGCAGAGACTGATCATTACTTTCTATCAGTGCCTCAAAAGTGTGAGATCCAGAGCAGCAGCATCAGCATCACCTGGAAACTTGTTGCAAATGCAAACTGTCAGGCCCCAACACAGACCTGCTGAATCAGAAATTCTAGGGGTGGGTGGAACCCAGGAAGCTGTTTAACAAGCCCTCCAGATAATTCTTACGCCTGTTAAAGTTTGAAAACCACTCTAATGCTTCAGCAGCCCTGGACAGCCAGGGTTCACTTAGGTGTTCCTCTTTCCTCAATTGCTAATATATGGTTTGTCTGTTCTCAACAACTTGAATTGGAGAGTCAAATAAAGGTGTGAATATATCAAACAAAATGTTTAAAAGGTAGCTAGGAACTGTCTTCCTACCAAAGATTCACTAAAATTCTTCTCTTCCATATCCCTTCTCCCCACCAAAAAAGCCACCTTCATTTAGAATAGACTCTTTAAGAATGTAGTAATGGCAATTATAAAATAAATAATTAAGCCAAATTTAAAAGGCTAAATTATGAATGACTTTTTGTCACTAGAGTATGCTCATCTGTCAATAACAATCTAATAAATCTGGCTGAATGTTCCAGCAAAATGTTCTGCTCCCTCCAGCACAGGGGGACGACTGAACTCTTCCAAGTGTTGGACTCAGAGCAGCTGAAGGCCAAGAACATAACCTGAGGAATGGAAGGGAAGCCCTTGTAGATAAGGAAGAGGAATGGTCATAGAAAGTATAAGAAGTAAAAGCCATACAGAAATTTTTTTAAACAGAAAAAATTTTATCAGGATAAGAAAATATTTTTGTATAGTTGTACTGTGTTTATGTTTTAAGCTAAGAGTTATTACAGAGAAGCCGAAAAGTTTTTTAAAACTTAAAAAGTTTATAAAGTAAAAAAGTTACAGGAAGCTAAGGTTGATTTATTATTTAATAATTTTTTTTTTTTTTTGAGACAGGGTCTCTCACTCTGTCACCCAGGCTGGAGTACAGTGGCGCAATCTCAGCTCACTGCAACCTCTCCCTCTGGGGCTCAAGTGATCCTCCCAACTCAACCTTCAGAGTAGCTGGGACTACAGATGAGGTTTTGCCATGTTCCCCAAGCTGGTCTTAAAACTCCTGGGCTCAAGTGATCTGCCTGTCTCGGCCTCCCAAAGTGCTGGGATTACACATGTGAGCCACAGCATCTGGCCAGAAGCAATTTTTAAATAAATTTAGTAAAACCTAAGTGTACAGTGTTTTTAAAGTCTAGAGCAATATACAGAAAGGCCTTCACTTTCACTCATGCCACTCACCCACACAACTTCTAGTCTTGGAAGTTCCAATCATGATAGGTGCCCTATACACGCATACCATTTTTTTATCTTTTATGCCATGCTTTTACTGTACCTTTTCTATGTTTAAATACACAAATACCATTATGTTACAGTTGCATACAGTATTCAGTACAGTAGCATGTTGTACATATCATACAGGTTTGTAGCCTAAAAGCAATAGGCTATATCCTATATAGCCTAAGTGTGTAGTGGGCTATACCACCTAGGTTTGTGTAAGTATACCCTATGATGTTCCCACAGTGTACAAAATCGCCTAACAAAACAATTCTCAGAATTCTCAGAATGTATCCCTGTTGTTAAGCAAAGCATGACAGTACTTTAACGTATCCTGTTCCTTATTAGGAGGGGAAAAAAAAAAAAAAACCTGTACCATCTACTCAGGTATATTTTGATTTGCCAGTACAAGAGAGCAGCAATTATTTCTAAAGTAGGTTAAAGCCTCTTAAAAGTTGTGTGCTTTAGGTATTTGTTTGGGAAGTTTCTAAATTTTAGGGTTTATGGTTTGCATAATTCAATTTAAACACTATGGACAATTTAAAATGTCTACTGTGATCATGAGTTAGTCATTCCTCAGTGTATCATTACATTCAGATGACAACAACCAGATGACACTGATGTCTTATTTTTATTTTATCTAAGTTCTCATTAACACACTCTTTAAGGGTTCTATGCTCCCCACCCCATAACAAGACAACATTTTGGTCCAGATAAGCCTTATAACATACCAGCCGTATAAAACCTCCTTTGCCTTGCTTCAAATGAAGTGCCTCGTCCCCCAAAACACTAAAACTTGTAGAGCAAACACACAGTTACTGTTTTACTGCTTAGAAATCTACACATTTTTCAATTAGAGGAAATGTAATAAAATAGTAGAAACTTCCTTCATCACTACTATCTTAAAAAAAAAAAAAAAACCTAGCTGTAGTGGCCTACCAGCAGATTGAGATCTATGTTCCTTTAGAATAGTTACTATACAACACTGTTCTACCATTACAACATCACATAGGAGCCTGTGACACAGTTCCTAAAATGGACATGTTATGACATACATACATACACAAAAAGTTCAGGAGCTATCAAGACATCCATTTTAGCTCCAACTCCACCTAATCCAAAATCTCATAAAATTCAAAGTACTCAAAATTCAAAACAGAAAAGTATTTGCTCAACTGAGATTACATAGGTGTAAACTATGCTAACTGCAGGTCTACGACAGTTTTAAAATTTCATGGTGTCTTCCAAGATTTAAATAAGTCAATCTCTCCTTGGCATTATGCCCAGTAGAGTCTGAACCTTGAAGCAGTAGCTTGAAGCAGGTGCTGAGGTGGATACCAATGGTGGGTAAACAAACCTTGCCCTGTAGGCCCCTGAGAAGATCAGGACTTGAGGACATAATACTATGAACAGGCATTTTTGGAAATGGGTGGAAGATGCAATAGAAAAGTCTGCAGACTCAACGGTAAAAAGAACCGAGAAGGATTATTCTGTGGAGAAACTGAGAGACAAAGGCTTAGAACTCTGAGACCTAGAAACATGCAGGGCAGGACTGTGAGGGAGTGAGAAGCACAGAACTGGCAGATTAAGCAGAAGTCAGCGTAAGAAATGCTCAAACATCTAGCCCCACTCCTTTCATTCCAGAATGCTATGCGCCAGGAAAAATATGCTTTATTCCCCCCCCCCACCCCCACCCCCACCTATCCATTCTGCCATTCTCTCAGAATGGAAGATCCTTCTCTAGAGAAACTAAACAGTCCCAGAGAAAACACATTCACATACTAATATTTGGCAGTTCCTCAACAAAATAGCAGCTCTGCATTCAATCAACCTAACATGAAGCCCAATACTTAAATCTGACAAGGCCCATTATAAACACAGAGCTAGCAATTATCTTTTTTCACTTTTAAATATGGATAGACAACTAAGAATCACCAAAGATTTGTAGAAAGTCTCAGACAAGAGAGATCAAAACAAATTTGAAAAGCTAAAAACAAAGATAATCCAGAGAATAGAACTTGTTTAAAAACTATAATTACTATCTTCAGAAAGGTAAGATAAAAATTAAAAACAGTGTCATAAAAAAGAAGCAATCCAAGTGCTCTTTAAAAAAAAAAAAAAAAAAAGGCTGGGCGCTGTGGTTCACGCCTGTAATCCCAGTACTTTTGGAGGCCAAGGCAGGCGGATCACGAGGTCAGGAGATAGAGACCATCCTGGCTAACACGGTGAAACCTGGTCTCTACTAAAAATACAAAAAAAATTAGCTGGGCATGGTGGCGGGCACCTGTATTCCCAGCTACTCGGGAGGCTGAGGCAAGAGAATGGTGTGAACCCGGGAGGTGGAGCTTGCAGTGAGCCGAGATCATGCCACTGCACTCCAGCCTGGGTGACAGAGACTCCTCCGTCTCAAAAAAAAAAGGTCAGTGTTAAAAATACAACATCAAGGAAATCTCCCAGAGCTTTACGAGAAAGGGGACGTAGCAAAATGCAGTTAACAGACTTAGAAGATCAAAACAGAAATTCAACATTTGACTACCAATAATTCCAGAGAAAACAGAATAGAGAAAATGTAAAGGGAGAGAAATATTAACACATTAATATAAAAAAACGAACTAAGAAATTTTCTCAAGGGGAAAAAACGAATGGCACCTGACTTCTCCATTTTAATATGCGTGCTTAAAGTTAATGAAGCAATACTTTTAAAATGCCAAGGAAAAGTTATTTTCCGTTAAGAATTCTATACCCAAACTATCAATCAAGTGTGAAAGCAGCATTTTTAGATATGCCAAGACCTGAAACTTTATCCACACACTCTCAGGAAATGACTAGAAGATATGCTCTATGTACATACTCAGAAATTCATCAATAAAAAGGAAGACAAGCAATCATTCCAAGTATCTGGGAAGTCCCTGAGTGGCAACTATGCACTGGCCCTAAGCAATAAACAGAAACAAGAGGACTAACAGCTTCACAGACAAAAACAAAAGCTGATTTGCTTGAGCATTTCAAAAACACCAGTAACAGGTACATGGCGAATCTAACAAAGCTGTTGAAAAGTTTTAAGAGTATGTTTTTGGCTGGGTGCGGTGGCTCATGCCTATAATCCCAGCGCTTTGGGAAGCCCAGGCAGATGGATCACCTGAGGTCAGGAGTTAGAGACCAGCCTGGCCAACATGGTGAAACCCCGTCTCTACTAAAAGTACAAAAAAATTAGCTGGGTGTGGTGGCATGCGCCTATAATCCCAGCTACTCAGGAGACTGAGGTGGGAGGATCGCTTCAACTCGGGAGGCGGAGGTTGCAGTGATCTGAGATCACACCACTGCACTCCAGCCTGGGCGACAGAGCGGGACTCTGTCTCAAAAAACAAACAAACAAACAAAAAGAGTAAGTTCAACAAAAATTCTGCCAATACAAACAAGGCAACTAACAACAACATTCTACGTAAAATAAAATGTAATCTCAGTACACTTTAGGCCCTTCCGTGAATATTTACATAGCTATAATGTAAATATGGCTTACTGATTAAACCACAAATTGTGGCCGTTTGCAGTGGCTCACACCTGTAATCCCAGCACTTTGGGAGGCCAACTCAGGCAGATGGCTTGAGGCCAGGAGTTCAAGACCAGCCTGGTCAACATGGCAAAACCCCCATCTCTACTAAAAATACAAAAATTAGCCAGGCACGGTGGCACATGACTGTAATCCCAGCTACTCAGGAAGCTGAGGTACAAGAATTTCTTGAACCCAGGAGGCAGAGACTACAGTGAGCCGAGATCGCGCCACTGCACTCCAGCCTGGGAGATAGAGTGAGTCTCTGTCTTAAAATAAATAAAAATTTTTTTAAAACTGTGATAGTGGCCAGGCACGGCAGCTCGCGCCTGTAATCCCAGCACTTTAGGAGGCTGAGGCGGGCAGATCACGAGGTCAGGAGATCGAGACCATCCTGGCTAAGACGGTGAAACCCCGTCTCTACTAAAAATACAAAAAATTAGCCGGGCGTGGTGGCAGGCGCCTGTAGTCCCAGCTACTCAGGAGGCTGAGGCAGGAGAATAGCGTGAACCCGGGAGACGGAGCTTGCAGTGAGCCAAGATCGCGCCACCGCACTCCAGCCTGGGCGACAGTGTCAGATTCCATCTCAAAAAAAAAAAACAAAACAAAACTGTGATAGTAAAAGAATTAAGAAAGGTAAGGTATGTTAGAGGTATAAGAGAATTAAATCCTGGAAGTCAACAGGTAATATAAAAATGATAAATTAAGCAGTAACAATATCACCACATTGAAATGTGTGGCTAATACCAGAAGAAACAGCTAAATGAATCGTAATTAAATGACTGACTTTGAGTAACGGGTCCAGGAATGGGAAGGGGTAGGGAAAGGAACCACTGATTTTCATTATGTGTCTTTTTGCATAATTTGAGTTTTAAAATTATAAACCTGTATTAATTTAATAAGAGCAAAGTACTGTTTTTGTTTTTTAAGTATGAAGAGTTTGGTGAATCTCAAATCCTCAGAAATGGAAAAGCAAATCTATTGAAATTAAATTTTTGTTTCAGGGTAAAATTTTGTTTCAGAATATCTCCAATATTCTAAGGCACAGGAAATGAGAAAATGCAGAATTTACCAACTGCTTCTGGACCTCTCTACCTGACTGTTCCATAGACACCTTAAAAGAGACAGACACACACACACACACACCCCCTCACTTCACACCTTTATACCTTCCACGTCTGGGTCAAAGGCACTGACAGCTACCCATCATCCAAACCAGCAATCTTTAATCTTCATCTTCCTTTCCTCACCCCCAAAATTTTGTAGATTCCAGTCCCTAAATATCTCCAAATTGAAACCTCTTATCTTTTAAAATTTTATTTGTTCAAGTCTCCATCTCTTGTCTAGATTACAGAAATTGTAACACCCTAACTAGCCCCTAGGCCTCCACTCTCTAGCTGCTCTAAATTAACACACTAAGACAAATGTCTCCCTTAAAACCTCCCATTATTACAGAAGAAAATCCTTCCACTAACATGGTCCTTCACTATCTAGCCCTTTCTATCTATCCATGTTTAACATGAGCCAGTCTCTCCTCCTACTCTGTATTCCAAAAATAATTTCAATTCTGGGTCTTTGGCACAGGCTGCCCCTCTGCAAGGAAGTCTCTTCCAGTCCAGCTTCCCCATCCCCACCCCCTATCCTCCTGGCCAACTTCTATTCATTTTTATAAAGACTCTCTTTCCTGAATGCTACCAAATACATAGCTTTATTATAGCATTTAATCATAATGTATCATAATTACCTTTCTATCACCTCCCACATTCAACTGTGTCTCTTCATTACCAGAGGCTAAAATATTACTTTGGCATACAATAAACACTTAATAAAATGCCATTCAGATGATGAATCAGCATACCTGCAACTACATATTACACATCTATCCAACTTTATCTATAGAGGTTAATAACCGAATGTCCACAAAAGCAGGAAGAAAAAATGGAAAGCCAGTTTGCCCTGTCAAGACATACCATAAAAGGATATTAACAATCAACCTTTATATAGTGCTTAACAGTTTACAATGTGAATACATATGGTCCACGGTTTACAGAGTTTACAGTAAATAAACAGTATTCATTTTCTTGAGAGATTTGGGACTGGGCCTTAAGTAAACATTAAAATGCCTTTCTCTTACAGTTTCATCAACAACATTTTATATGATGCAGGTCAAAAAATAGCAAGACAAGATCCCCAATAAGATCCTGAAGTTCGGCCGGGAACAGAGGCTCACTCCTGTAATCCCAGCACAAATGGGGCCAGTTTGGTGGAGTATGATCAATCTGAAAACCCTGACCTCACGAAACCCTGCTTACACACCCGCCTCCCAACATGAGACTAACTTTACTTGATTAAAGACCCTGCCATGATATTACCTGAAACCTCACAAAAAAGATTCTCTCTAAGCAGAACTCACTGTCTCTAGATCTCTAACTAGAATCAGATTTCCCAAGGGAACAAGTACCAAACCTAAATAAATAGGAGACAGCTTACATTCCAAAAGAACTATAAGACTTTAATACATTATACTGGCAGAAACTTGGGAATACATGTGGGAATAGATTGTGAGGGTGCTGAACAATGAAGAAAGAACTTTAGACGCAACAAGTCATTAAAAGGAATGCACTTACTAAAGATTCTTTATTCACTATACTACTTCAAGAAACTGGATACAGTTCTAACAGTTTGCTTGGTTAACTGAAACCTGGACTGTCAGCCTGCATTAAAAACAGTTGGAACTCTCACTGATTTAAGAGCAGGATTAACAGCAGATTAGATACTAAAAAAGAAAACATTAGTGAGCATGAAGACATAGCATTAAAACTTACCCAAACTAAAGCACAGAGAGTAAAAAAGAAAAAAAAAATCTTTAAAAAAATGAACAGAAACTCAGTGACTCATGGTACAATAACAAGTGTTATAACATATGTGTAACTAGTGGCAGGGGGGTTCTGACAAAAAATAATGAATAATTTTCCAAATTTGACAAATTCTAAAACCCCACAAATCCAAAAAATAAACACTAAAAAAGAACATAAAAAATTGCTGAAAACTTAAGATAAAGTAAAAATTTTAAAAGTACCCAGGAAAAAAAGGGGCATATTATATATAGAGAAACAAAGATAAGACTATACAGACATTTATTAAAGAAACAATAAGGCCGGGTGCAGTGGCTCACCTAAGGTCAGGAGTTCGAGACCAGCCTGGCCAACATGGTGAAACCCTGTCGCTACTAAAAATACAAAAATTAGCCGGCCATGGTGGCGTTTGCCTATAGTCCTAGCTATTCAGGAGGCTGAGGCAGGAGAATCGCTTGAACCCGGGAGGTGGAGGTTGCAGTGAGCTGAGATCGCGCCACTGCACTCCAGCCTGGGCAACAAGACGGAAACTCCGTCTCCAAAAAAAAGAAAAAAGAAACAATGCAGGTCAGAAGACAATGGAAAGACTCTTTAAAGTATTTATAGAAGAAAAAAAAAAGGCTGTATATCTAGAATTCTATATCCAGCAAATATCCTTAGAAAATGAAGATAAAATAAAGATTTCTGCAGGCAAAAGCTGAACAAATTGAAGGCCAACAGAACTACATTGTAAGAAATATTAAAGGAAGTTCTAAAGAGGGAAGAAAAATAAGAGGTGGAAACTTCCATCTACACAAAGGAAAGAAGAGGGACAGAAATGATAACTATCTGGGTAAATACAAAAGACTTACATTCCAGTTTATTATTATTTCAAAGAAATCTCAGTATGATTCCATTCATATGAAAGATCTGGAGGCCGGGTGCGGTGGCTCACGCCTGTAATCCTAGCACTTTGGGAGGCTGAGGAGGGTGGATCACCTGAGGTCAGGAGTTTGAGACCACCCTGGCCAACATGGCAGAAACCCCGTCTCTACTAAAAATATGAAGTTAGCCGGGCATGGTGGCGCATGCTTGTAGTCCCAGCTACTCAGGAGGCTGGGGCAGGAGCATCACTTGAGCCCGGGAGGTGGAGGTTGCGGTGAGCTGAGATCGCGCCATTGCACTCCAGCCTGGGCAACAAGGGCGAAACTCCGTCTCAAAACAAAAACAAAAACAAACATCTGGAATAGGTAAACCCAGAGAGACAGAAAGCAAATTGGTGGATGCCAGGGGCAGGGAGAAGTGAGGAAACGGAACTAATTGCTTAATGGGTATGGAATGTTATTTTGGGTTGATGAAAATGTTTTGGAACTAGATAGAGGTAGTTGCACAACACTGGGCATGTACTCAATGCCACTGAATTATTCACTTTAAAATAGTTAATTGTGTGTTACATAAATTTCATTCCAAGTTTTTTTGGGGGGCCAGGGCAGGACCAGATTCTCGTCATGTCGCCCAGCTTGGAGTGCAATGATGCGATCTCAGCTCACTGCAACCACCACCTCCTGGGTTCAAGCAATTCTCCTGCCTCAGCCTCCTGAGCAGCTGGGATTATAGGCGCACACCACTACACCTGGCTAATTTTTGTATTTTTAGTATGGACGGGGTTTTACCGCGTTGGCCAGGCTGGTCTCAAACTCCTGACCTTGTGGATTCACCCACCTCAGCCTCCCAAAGTGCTGGGATTACAGGCATGAGCCACCACGCCCGGCTCATTCCAACTTTTAAAAAAAGATACGTGACTGTTTTGAGCAAAATTAATGACAGTGTATTTGGGGAATTATGACATATATTAAAGTTAAAATGTACAACAATAGCATAAAGGACAGGAGTGGATAAATGGAAGTATACTGCTATTAGATTTTTACATTATAAGTAAAGTAGTCTAATACTATTTGAAGGTAGACTGTTATAAGTTAAACTTTCATAATCATAAATCCTAGAGTAACCCCCAAACAGCAAAACAACCATGCTAATAAGCCAAACTGGAGACAAAACTGAATCATAAAAATAACAAAAAAGAAGACAGGAAAAGGGTTGGGCCCAGTGGCTCATGCCCGTAATCCTAGCACTTTGGGAGGCCGAGGTAGGTAGGTGGATCACCTGAGGTCAGGAGATCAAGACCAGCCTAGCCAACACGGCGAAACCTCATCTCTACTAAAAATACAAAAATTAGCTGGGTGTGGTGGCACATGACTGTAATCCCAGCTACTCGGGAGGCTGAGAAAGGGAATCGCTTGAACCTGGGAGGTGGAGGTTGCAGTGAGCCGAGATCGTGCCACTGCACTCCAGCCTGGGCGACAGAGCGAGACTCCGTCTCAAAAAAAAAAAAAAAAGGAGACAGGAAAAGAGGAACATTTTTTAAATAACAGATGGACAAAGAGTAAACAAAAGTGCAAGACAATATGATTTAAACCCTACCATATTGGTAACTACATTAAACACATTGGTAGCAGAGGTTGTCAGACTGGATTTTAAAAAAGATCCAACCATATGTTGTCTACAAGAAATGTACTTTACACAAAAAATAAATTAAAAGTAAAATGACGGTAAAAGATACATTATGCAAACAATAACCCTTAAAAAAAAAAACCTGGAATGCCTACAAGTAAAAGTAGTCTTGGCTGGGAATGGTGGCTCATGCCTGTAATCCCAGCACTTTGGGAAGCCAAGGTGGGTGGATCACAAGGTCAGGAGATCGAGACCATCCTGGCTAATACGGTGAAACCCCATCTCTACTAAAAAAAAATACAAAAAAAAAAAAAAATTCGCTGGGCGTGGTGGCAGGCGCCTGTAGTCCCAGCTACTCGGGAGGCTGAGGCAGGAGAATGGCGTGAACCCAGGAGGCGGAGCTTGCAGTGAGCTGAGATCGCACCACTGCACTCCAGCCTGGGCAACAGAGCAAGACACTGTCTCAAAAAAAGAAAAAAAAAAAAAGGGAGTCTTTAGGGTAAGGAATATTAACAAGGATAAAGTCAGACATTCCATCATGATAAACAGTCAATTCATCAAGAAGATATGCAACAATCCTAAATCTGATGGACTAAATAAGATTAATGAAATAGAACTGACGCCCATACATACATGGTCAGTTATTTCTGACAAAGTTTCCAAAGTAACTCAGTAAGAAAAGGATAGTCTTTTCAACAAATAGTCCCAACACACTTGGATATCCATATAGAATAAAAGGAGCCTCAAACCTTATCTCACACTATACAGACATCAACTCATAATTCAGATCACAGACCTAAACGTAAAAGCTAAAACCATAAAACTGCTAAGAAAAATTACAGATAATATCTTGACTTTGGGGTAGGCAAATATTTCTTATGATACAAAAAACAACAGCTAGAGAAGAAAAAATTGACAGTTTAGACATCATCAAAACTGAAAAACATGTACTCTTCAGAAGACACCGTTAAGGAAAAAAAAGACAAGCCAGAGGGAGAAAACAGTAATAATAGTTGTCTGACAAAACTTGTATCCAAAATTTATAGTGAATTCTTTAAACACATTAAGACAAACCACAAAAGAAATGAGCAAAAGATGTGAGCAGATTAATCACAAACAAAATTATAAGGCAAGCAAATGATCACATGAAAAAGCCAACGGCACATGTAAAAGAGAAATGCAAAATAAATACACGAAGAGATACTACTACTTATTCTCTAGAACAGGGGTCCCCAACCCCAGGCCACAGGAACCGGTCGGTGGCCTGTAAGGAACCAGGCCACACATCAGGAGGTGAGCTGTGGGCCGGCGAGCATTACCACCTGAGCTCCACCTCCTGTCAGATCAGCACAGGAATTAGATTCTCAAAGGAGCACCAACCCTATAACGCAAGGGATCTAGGTTGCGCACTCCTTACCAGACTCTAAGACCTGATGATCCGAGGTGGGACAATTTCATCCCAAAACCATCCCCCAGTCCACAGAAAAATTGTCTCTTCCACGCAACTGGTCCCTGGTGGGGACCGATGCTCTAAACTTTAAAAGACTGACAATACCAAGAATGCAGAGCCTAACCAGTACAAGTGCCAATTAAGTAAGTGGAGCAACTGGAGCTGTCATATACAGCTGGTGGGAGTGTAAAATGGTGCAACCACCCTAAAGAATTGTTTGGCAGTTTCTCATAAAGTTAAACGTATCAATAATATATAAGCAAGGAATTCCACTTGTATGAAACCTTTACCCACACCAAACCTTGTACATGGTTGTTTACAGCAGCTGTGTTCATGACAGCCAAAACCAGAGACCACCTAAATGATCAACCTAATGACCAACAAATTAATGATTTTTTGGTAAATCAAAAAAAAAAAAAAAAGACTACTTTGGGATATCCAAAAAAAAAAAAAAAAACAACTACTCCTCAGTCAGAAAAATGAATAAGTAACTGACATATGCGAGAACGTGGAAGAATCTCAAGAACAGAATAAGAAACAAGCCAAGCACAAAACAATACACATTGTATGATTTCATTTATATGAAATCCTACAGTGACAGAAGGCAGACCAGTAGGAATGCTTGGGGCTGGAGGAAGCAGGCAGCGTTAACTGACTGCAAAGAGACACAGGGAAGGCAGAGCATGGTAGTTTACAACTGTAATCCCAGCACTCTGGGAGTCCAAGGCAGGTAGATCACTTGAGGCCAGGAGTTCAAGATCAGCCTGGCCAACATGGTGAAACCCCATCCCTACTAAAAACACAAAAATTAGCTAGGTGTGGTGGTGTGTGCCTGTAATCCCAGCTGCTTGGGAGGCTGATGTGGGAGAATCACTTGAACCCGGGAGCCAGAGGTTGCAGTGAGCCGAAACCGTGCCACTGCACTCCAGCCTGGGCGACAGAGTGAGATCCCATCTCCAAAAAAAAAAGAGAGAGACAGAGAGACAGAGGGAAGTATTTCAGGGTGACAGAAATGTTCTCTTGGGTGTTGTGGTGGTTACTGCTGGACAGACAGTCCTCCGTGGGCCTCACGCACTCCGACATGTCTTATTGAGTATGCCAGGAATGCAATCACTCTTGAACCTGGGCCATTCTGTACCTGGTAACCTAGAAAGACGAGATAACATCTCCCTCTAGACAAAGAGCAGGCTTGCTCACTGCTTACTATAAAAGTAGTGGATTCCCCAAGTTTGATGTTCTTCAGCTGCAACACAGCACCACTGAGAGAGCATCCATCTTGGCCATAGTATGTCACCCTCTTGGGACTTGGGGGAAGGGGAAACTATGCAAATATAGCAATTCTCATGCTGTGTGCTATGACAAGAAAAATAAATTCCTTCATCTCTCACTCAGGAGTCCCCCATCTTATGTCAGCACCCAGTAATACAAGTTGAGAATCCTAAATCCAAAAATCCAAAATCTGAAACTTTTTGAGCACCAATATGATGCTTAAAGGAAATGTTCACTGGAAAATTTTGGATTTTGAATTTTTGGATTTGGGATGCTCAATCATTTGGTATAACACAAATATTCCAAAATCCGAAAAAAATCTGAAATCCAAAACACTTCTGGTCCCAAGCATTTTGGATGAGGGATAGTCAACCTGTAATAGTAATAGGCTACCTTTTAAGTATTAGTAGGGTAAAATCAAATTCCACACCAGACGGTGACATGGGTTAAAATGCATCAAACTGCACACCTAAAATGGGTACACTATATTGAATGGAGGAGAAGAGGTGTGGAGGAAGAAAATGGACACAGGAAAAAGAGGAAAGGAAAAGGAAGAAGAGTTAGGAGGAGGGAGGAAGCAGTCACAACAGAAATTACTTAGTACGTGGAGAAATGAGTCCAGACATATGAAGAAAGGAATATAAATTTGTCATGTTCTAACCCACTCTTACTCCCTAAACTGTGCTCTGAGAAGGTCCTTCACCAACTAATATATAAATAATTAAATATAATTACTGAAAAAAATGCTGTGGTGGTTGTCCCTTGTAATTCCGGGTTAAAGATGGGCAATACTTCCATTAAAAGAGGTTCCCTGATTTCAGTGGAATAGTTCTACTTCCAGAGTGACAAAGTGGAAATAACTTCCAGATATAAAATGGGCATGATTATTTAAAGAGGCAGCAGGGCCAGAGTGATCAGCAGAATGGCTTGGATTTCTGGTGGCTTGGATCTCCCTCATGGTGGCTAACCACGATATCCTTAGGAAAACAAAGGCAATATACTGGGGTATTACTTGATCTGTTATAATGGACAGAAAAGAAAAACTCTAGATATATTAAACAGAGGTCTCACCTAAGTGGCATAATGGAAAGCCACGTAACCTCACCTAAAACCCACAATGAGCCGATTCACAGACACAGAAATGCTGGAATAAAGAAGAGGATGAGTTCCACTGAGGAAGAACCCCACATAATTAAAGTCTTCCTCCTAGCCTTTTCCAATAGAACATGCAGGTATTCATTAGGGAGATAGTACATTTGGGAAATGGAAATCACTGAGACTTTTCAAAGATTAATAAACACTGGCTCTAAGCCAATACGAACCCTAAGAGACAGGAACGTCACTATGGTAAACCAGGCAGATCAGGGGCTTATGGACATCACATAAATGGTGTTTTGGCCTCAATCCATCTCACAGTAGGGCTGGTGGACCCGTAGTAACACTGTAACTCCCCCAGTTCTGAAACTAGTTCATGGTTCCCTAACCTGTGAAGTCAGGAATATCAACATAGGAAGGGCTAGATGTACCCTTTCCTACCAAAGTAATAAACTCGAAGCAACAAACAACACATCTCTGTGGGAACTACAGAAAACACTATCAATGTCAAAGACTTTAAAAATAAGAAAGGAGGGCCGGGCGTGGTGGCTCACGCCTGTAATCCCAGCACTTTGGGAGGCCAAGGCGGGTGGATGACCTGAGGTCAGGAGTTTGAGACCAGCCTGACCAACATGTGAAACACATCTCTACTAAAAATACAAAAATTAGCCGGGTGTAGTGGCGCGCCCCTGTAATCCCAGCTACTCAGGAGGCTGAGGCAGGAGAATTGCTTGAATCCGGGAGGCGGAGATTGCAGTGAGCTGAGACTGCACCACCGGCACTCCAGCCTGGCGACAGAACGAGACTGTCTCAAAAAAAAAAAAAAAAAAAAAAAGGAATGGTGATAATTATGACATTCTTATTTCATGGGTCTGTTTGGCCAGAGCAAAAGAGATGAGTCTTGGAGCATGACTGTGGATTATCATCAATCAAATCCAGAGTGACTCCAATTTTAGTTGCTGTTCCAGACATGGTCTCTTCACTGTGACAAATCAACACCATCCCTGGCACCTACCATGCATCCATCAAGATAATAAATGCTTTTTATCTCTGTCCCAAAACTAGAAACCAACAGAAGCTGTTTTCACCTTACAGTCTAAAGTATACCTTCACTGCCATAGCTGAGGGATACATTAACGCGGCAGCTACCTTCCACTATCTGGTCCACAGAGACTTCGGGCATCTCAACGTCTCACAAGTTCACTACACTGCTATTCCCACAAGCAAGTATACGTTTTCCTGTATTACCATATCCCCATTGCACTTGGCACTATTCATTCAGCTTTCTAATTTTTGTCAACCTAACAGGTGGAAAAAGACATTCCGTTACTATTTTATTCTTTAATTTTTGTGGATATATAGTAGGCATATATTTTTATGAGGTATATGGGATATTTTGATACAGGCATACAATGTGTAATAATCCCATCAGGGAAAATGCGGTACCATCACCTCAAGCATTTATCCTTTGTTTTACAAACAATCCAATTATACTCTTTTCCATTACTATTTTAATATGCATGTCTCTGAATATTAATAAATTCATCTCTTCTTATGCTTGTTAGGGTTTCCTATTCTTTCTATAAGCTACTTATTAATATCCTTTGCCTATTTTTCTACAGAAGTTGCTGCCCTCTTGTTGATGTATAGTAAGTAGTCCCTTGTCTAGTCAGATCATCATCCCTTGTTAATTTTAGGCACTGTAAATATCTTCTCTCATTCTTTCATCTTTTGCCAAATGAATAATTTTCATATAATCAAAATAATTAATTTTTCACCTTTATAAACTTTTGAAGCTTTAAAAAGTACTTCCCTGTCCCTAGGGAAAGAGCTTAACATTTTCAATAATATTAACTTTGGTTTTTCTTTTCACATTTAGGTCTTTAATTCATTTAGAGTCTATCCATTTATGATATTAAATTTATTTTTTCTCTATATAGTGAGTCACTCTCCCTAACAACATATGACTCCTTTCTCCAGTGGTTTATGATGCCAGTTAAAAAGTTCCCAACTTTTATACATGTATCCAGGTAAGTCTCTGCCCTCCAATTTGTTTCCTTGGTCTATTTTTCTGTTCTTGCACTTACACCACTTTACTACAGCCTTGACATCTTAACTTCTAATAAGGCAAGCCTCCCATCCCCAAACAAATGTTTAAGATTGATTTTGTTATTCACAAACTTTATCCCACCCACCATATAAATTTTAGACTTAGGCTATTGAGTTTGTCAAACCAAATGTAATTCTGACGTCATTTAAACTGAATTTATAAATTGGAGAAAATTAGTATTCTTGTAAGTAATTTGATCCAAGAGCAAGGAAAATTGTACCATTTATTTAGATTATCCTCTAGTTTCTTTTTCAAGTTTTAAAGTTTCCTTTTTAAAGGTCTTGCGTATTCACGGGTTGATTCCTAGAGACTTTAGAGTTTTGTTGCTATTATTGCATATAGTATTTACTTTTGATTATCTTTACTAGTTATCACTAGTTTAGTAAATGCTATCAAATTTTTGTAAGTTTATCTTAAATCCAGCAATCCTGCTAAACTCTTACTAGTTCTAAGTTTTCTCTGGATTTTAATGGTTCATCTAGGTAGGTGATCATATTATCTGCAAATAATAACTTTTATTGCTTCCCTTACAATCTTTATACCTTATTTTTTTGCTCCTTATAATGTTAGCCAGGACCTTCCTACAATGCTAAACAGTAGTAATGACAGGAGCATCCTTATCTTGTTACGGATCTTTAAGTATATGTATCTAAAATTTCTCCATTAAGTATTATTATTTACTGAAGGTTTTTGGTAATGACCTTTATCTAGTTATCTTGTACTCCTAGGTTACCAAGAGTTTTTATCATAAATAGCTGCTGGATCTAGTTGAATGATTTCAGGGCACCAATTGAGATAATCGTAATTTTTTTCCTTTAGTCTATTAAAGAGCTAAATTAGATAAGTAGATGTTAAACCATGCTTTCATCTCTAGGACTAACTATGGATCAGGACTCTGTAACACACTGTTGGATTTGATGAGCGAGTATTTTTTCTGCAGTATTTTCATTTCTATGCTAAGTAAAACAGACCTATAATTTTCTCTTCTTACACGTCCTTATCTGTTTTAGAATCAAGATTTCACAAGCCTCATAAAATGAACTTGGTATTTTTTCTATTTTCCAGGGCAACTTGCAAAAAGAATTAAGTGTTATAAAGTATGGTGGAACTCATCAGCGTATCTGGATCCAGAGCTTCTAAAAAGGGAGCTCTTTACCATTTCAGTTTATTAGTTCAAGATATTTCTTCTGATACCAATTTTCACATTTACTAGTTTTCTAAGAACTATATTTTTCATTTAGGCTTTCAAATTCATCAGCCTAAGTTCATAACGTTCTTTTTTTAATCTGATATTTGTAGTTATTTTCCATTTTTCATTTATTTGCGTCTTTTTTTCTTGTCGATTTTATCAGAGGTCTGTCTGCCTAGCTTACTCATTTTTCCACAAAAATAATCTTTTGGTGTGACAAATCCTTTTGTTCTCAATTTTACTGATTTCTGTTCCTAACTTTATGCTCTTTTTTGAACTCTTCAAATGAACTTTACTAAGGCAATCTTCCTTCGTGACTCAGGTGAAGTCATTCTGCCACTCTACAGAAGGTCTGGTTCCACAACACAGCCTTCAACACACAAACTATACAATATAAACATGATTATCATGAATAAGGAGAAAAAGCGTATATAATCTTACCAAACGTACATATCAATGTCTTTGACTAAGGCAGTATCTTGGGGCAAATAAAATTACGCGCTGTTCCCACACACAGTGTGTAAGATTCCGACTATCTGCATCAAGGCAAATATTTTCTCTGCACAGCTAACTGGACAAGCACAGCTTCATAAAATTAGTAGCTAGAAATGAACTCTCCAGTTGCTTTACCAGATGCCATTCAAAACTTGCAGTTAATAATAGGAGAGAAAAACCTGGCTGTGATGGTCACAATCATTTTCAACATCCTATCACCACCACCACCGCCACGCACACATACACACAAACCAAAGTAACAGCACATTCTTTTCCTAGCTATGGAAGCATACATATATCCTGGTCAGAGGCAGTTTCGGATTACAAAACAGATTTTGATCTTAAATCTTAATGCGTGCAATTGAGCGTTAAGACAGACTACTAACATAAAGTTCAACATGCAACCCAATCTTGGGTTTGGACACAAAACATAACCCATTATAAGGCTTATTGTTATGAGTGTAAGCTCTGAAAAGTGATTTTATGCATTATTAGCTTCAAGACGATGTCGGAGCTGCCACTGCATCGGAAAGCAACTCATTATTTCCCTAGCAGGATGCAAAAGTGTTACACAGTAGAGAAGGAACAAGGTGTAGATATAGGTCAACTTTCAAATTCCTTACTTGTTTAACACAGCCTGGCCAAAAACACAAGAACACAAGTTGCCAGATTTCTTTTCTCTCTCTGGCTGCAGAAGACTGAAGGCCTTTCCCTAACGAGACTCAGGCAGCCTTATTTTCCCCTCACTTTGAGGGTGAAACTTCAAGAGAAGACGGGTGCGAAAAGAGCTTCCCAATGTTGAGAGACTGCCAGTTGTGATAGGGATCGCATTGACAGAACTTGGGGCTCCGCGTGTACCAGGCTGCCTCTCTAGGCCAGGTAACACAAGAAGCCAGGGCCGCTCAGGCGCTGGCCGCAGACACCAAATGAGGGGGAGGGGACGGTGAGGGGGAAGGAGGCAGGGAGGCGAAGGCGGACGGGGAGAAGAGGAAAGACCGAGGCCTGAAACAAAGGAAGCGGAGCTTTCTCCAAGAGGGGGTGGATTCGGCGTCCGAGTGAGGTGGAGAAAAGCCAAGGCTGCAGGGAAAGGCTGGACTCACAGAACTTGGAGGTGGAGGTGTTGATGTTGATGGTGGAGCTGGCGGTGGGGGCGGGGGCCGCCTTGGCCACGGCGGCGGCCGCGTCGCAGCTCTTCAACATCATGATCACCCCGTTAGCCTCCGGCGGTGGCGGCGGCCCCATCGGGAGCCCCTCCTTGGGGCCTTTCCTGTCCACGGAGACCGCGGGCACCGCCAGCAGCTGCCCCCCCGGAGGCTCTCGGGCAGGGGCCGGGATCGACGAGGGGGGCGGCGGAGGTGGCAGGGGCTGCCGGAAGCCGTCCACCGCAGCCTCCCAGTTGTTGTGGTTCTGGTCGTCCATCATCGCCTCGTAGCTGCCCCCCTCCTCCTCTTCCATGCTTTCCTCCATCCTGCTGGCCCCCGGCACCCGCCCGCCTCACAGGCACCTGCCGCCTGTCTCAACCCCGGGCCAGCGGGCACCGCTGCCTCCCCAAGTTACATCGCCGGCGGCAGGAATGGGCGCAGCGGAGAGGGCTGCGGTGCGCAGGGTCTCTCGCTCTCCGCGGGGCCGACTAGCTTGAAGACGCGGCTGACGGCGGTGGGCGCTCCGGGGCTCTTGTCTGGGAGAGGCAGCCGTAAAGCAGCGGCGCTCCTCACGACATTTTACAGCGGCTTCCAACAGGCAGTTGGAAAGGGCAGCTGGGGGCGAGGCCAGGAGGGCACGTGGTGCGAGGGACTGGCCGCGAGAAAGCGGAGCCAAAAGGGGCGGGAGCTGTGAGTCACTCCCACGCAACAGGGCAGAGGTTCGCCCCGCCTCGGCTGGCAGGGAGCTAACAGGGGAGGCGCGACGGGTCCGGACGGGCATTCGCCGGCCCCGCCCCCTGCCCGGCCTCACGTGACAAAGGTGTGTCTTGCGCAGGCGCGTTCGCAATCTGGTTACCATGAGGACGAGGCCCTCGCCGGTTCCTGAGGACGCGCGCGGAGCACTCTTGGCAGTAGCTGTGGACTGGCCAGAGTTATTGGAGGTGTTTTCCTCGCGTCCTCCAAGTCTACGGGGCCTTCGCACCTCTGAGTGCCTGAGAGCCCCGGCTTTTGCTTCGGACGGAGGTACGGGACCCCAAGAGGCCCCGGAGTCGCAGGTTATAAACGGATGAGACCGCCGTGGGTGGCCCGTGGTCCGACTGCTTTTGGGTCGGTCCCCAGCCGTCGCGACACACACGCACAAAATCGAGAATAAAAACCGAATCACACATAGCAGGATGGCGCAAAAAAGAAATGCGTTTGAGTTACTCATGTGTTTTTAAAATTCCTTTACGCTTGTATGCACTAAGGCCAGCAACCCAACTTTTAAAAATGCCGGCTCAGTCCGGGCGCGGTGGCTTACTCCTGTAATCCCAGCACTTTGGGAGGCTGAGGCGGGCGGATCACGAGGTCAGGAAATCGACACTATTCTGGCTAACACGGGAAACCCCGTTTCTACTAAAAATACAAAAAAGTTAGCCGGGCGTGGTGGCACGTGCCTGTTGTCCCAGCTAGCTGCTCGGGAGGCTGAGGCAGAATTGCTTGAACCCGGGAGGCAGAGGTTGCAGTGAGCCGAAATCGCGCCACTGCACTCCAGCCTGGGCAACAGAGCGAGACTCCAGCTCAAAAAAAAAAAAAAAAAAAATGCGAGCTGGGCGCAGTGGCTCACGCCTGTAATTCAACCACTGGAGGAGATCGAGATGGGAGGCCCGCTTGTGCCCAGGAATTCGAGACCAGCCAGACCAGCATAACAAGACCACGCCTCTAAAAACAAAATTAGCCTGGCATGCTGGCGTGTGCCTGTGATCCCAGCTACTCTGGAGGCTGAGGTGGATCACTTGAGCCCTGGAGGTCAAGGCTGCAGTGAGCCGAGATCGCGCAACTGCACTCCAGCCTGGGTGACAGAGTGAGACTGTCTCCAAAAAAAAAAAAAAAAGAGAATTAAGTGGTATGCTGAAGGGGAAAACATAAAACCTTAGAATTACATGTGTGGCAAAAAGAGAGGCAGAAGGAAGGCAAATTCTGTTTCAAACAACTAATGGTTTATCATCAACAGACTCTAGGTAGATGGCTGGGTGAGTGCGATGAGATAAAGAAGAGTCTTTACATTTAAAAAAAAAAAGTCCAATATACAGGGAAGATAGAGTCAAAAAAGTGTCTCTAACATACTGTGTCATAAAGCAAGTCTTTACATATCTAAGGATTTATATCATAGCAACTATATGGCCACAAAATATATGAAGCGAAAACAAACAGAAGTATAAGAAGACAAAGAAATCTACCATCAGAGTAGGTGATTTTTCACTCCCTCTCTAATTGCAGTGAGTTGAATACAGCCTCCCACAAGATATGTCCATATCCTAATTCCTAGAACTTGCGAGTATGACCTTATTTGGAAAAAAGGGCGTTTGCAGATGTAATTAAAGTTCTTGAGATGAGAAGATCATCCTGGATTATCCAGGTGGGCCATCAATCCAATGACAGGTGTCTTTATAAAAGAGAGGTAGAAGAGAAGAGAAGGTAATGTAACCACAGAAGCAGAGATTGGAGTGATGGCATTCCCAAGTCAAGGAATGCTGACAGCACCCAAAGCTGGAAGAGACAAATTTTCCTCTTGAGCCTCTGGAGGGAGTGTGACCCTGCCAACATGTAGATTTCAGACTTCCAGATGCCAGAACTGAGAATTCATGTCGGTTTTTTTAAGCCACCTATTGTGATAATTTGTTAAGCAACTGATTACAGGAAACTAATACATAGACCGAGGGGACCAAAAAAATCTTTAAGGTACTGGAAGAGTTGAGTAACACAATTACCAAGCTTAATCTAATATATATGTGTAGAATATTGCCTTAATGACCATAGAATACACACTCCTTTCAAGAATATGCTAAACATTTACAAAAATTGAACATACTGTGTCATAAAGCAAGTCTCCACATATCTAAGGATTTATATCATAGTAACCACATTTTCTGGTCACTATATAGGTAAGTTAAAAATCAATAACCAAAAGGTAACTGGCAAGCCCCATATTTCCACTATGCCAATTAACTCATGGGTCATAAAATCATAATAGAAATTAGAAAACATTTAGAACTGATGGGCTTGGTACTAATCATAGCAATGTAACTTCCATCCTCTTGAGGGCCCTGCTCCAAGGGTTTTTACCCAGCACACTGATGAATACTGAACCTTTTGTGTGTGTGTTGTCAAAATGATCAATATAACAGTCATTTTTGCTGTAATTAAACTACTGTGACAAGACCTAATGACAGTTGAGCGAAACCAGTCACTGACAGGGGACAATTTCCCATAAGAAATCCTACTGAAGGGAAACCAAATTAAC
Organism: Pan troglodytes; assembly: GCF_028858775.2. Taxonomy (NCBI): domain Eukaryota; kingdom Metazoa; phylum Chordata; class Mammalia; order Primates; family Hominidae; genus Pan; species Pan troglodytes. The sequence continues at coordinate 130,869,356 of NC_072406.2, forward strand.
ATATTGGTAACTGGTTGATTTTGTGGCATTATGAGACATTGTTATACTTTAGAGCATATTATATTTTAATAGATATTAACATAAATCTTTGATTTGTTCTGGGTTGTGGAGATGGGGTATAACATTATTAGCAACATTTACCCAAAAACAGTGAACACAGGTTAGTAGTTACTATGACCTTCCATAGTCGCAGATATTCATCTATTTGTTCGGTTTTTGTTTGTCTGTTTCTATTTCCCACTAGGCTGTGAATTTCATTAAAGCAGGATAAATATATGTGTAAAATTTGTGTAAGTTTGGATACATAAAGAGGAAACTAACTCAAAACTCAATAGCAGTTATCTAGGGATAGTGAGATTATGGATGGTCTTAATGTTCTTCTTTATATCTTTCAATGTTTTCTTGGTTCTCTACAATAAGTATGTATTATTTTTATAATCAGAAAAGAATTCTGAAACTTAAAAGATTAACAAATAAAAACGTTAAGTATAAATTGGGATTCCATAGGCTAAAATGTTTGTTTTGGCTTCCAGAAGCAAAAACTCAAATAAAAATTGCTTTAAAATCAAGGCTGTTCATTGGCTAAGAGACTGAGAAGGTCTAGGAATGGTGGAGGTGAGGCAGGGCTCAGCCATTACTGAGCTCTGCTTCTCTGTGGTGTTCTTTCTCTTGTTCTCTCTTGTGCATGTTTCACCCTTAGGCTGCCTACAAAATGCCTGCCACAGCCCCTGGCCTCAGGTCTATAGACAAGAAGTCAAGATGAAAAGGGCCTGTGAATTCTGGTAGCTTTCTATTATGAGAAAATTCCCAGAAGCCCTCAGGAAACTTCCTCACAGTGTCTCATTGGTCCATTCCTAAACCAATTACATGGCACTTAGACCTGGATTCCAGAGTCCTTTACTGGAAAGGGTATGGATTTATTCCTGGAAAATAAAGCCCATTCCTGAAACTTAGCATGGGATCAGCTTCTCCCTAAGTACATTGGCTGAGAGGGGAAGAAGTGGATAGAAGAACAAATATTGGAGTCAATCGGGAATGTTTAAAGTGCTGGGTAGGCTACAATTCCATTATAGGCCAAAGTATGGAATCCCCTAGAACTCCTATTACCTAACCTTACCCCAGCCTCTCCACTACCTGCCCTTCATAAATGCCTCCCTAATCAATATATCTATGCAAAATTATGTACGTACTGATTAGAATCAAGAAAGACATAACCGGCCAGGCACAGTGTCTGATATCTGTAATCCCAACACTTTGGGAGGCCGAGGCGGGTGGATCACCTGAGGTCAGGAGTTCAAAACCAGCCTGGCCAACGTGTTGAAACCCTATCTCTACTAAAAATACAAAAATTAGCTGGACGTGGCGGCACGCACCTGTAATCCCAGTGTGTCCAGAATTGGTGGGTTCTTGGTCTCACTGACTTCAAGAATGAAGCTGCAGACCCTCGCAGTGAGTGTTGCAGCTCTTAAGGTGGCACGTGTGGAGTTTGTTCCTTCTGATGTTCGGATGTGTTCTGAGTTTCTTCCTTCTGGTGGGATCGTGGTCTCGCTGGCTCAGGAGTGAAGCTGCAGACCTTCGCAGTGAGTGTTATAGCTCATAAAGGCAGTGTAGACCCAAAGAGTGAGCAGCAGCAAGACATATTGCAAAGAGTGAAAAAACAAAGCTCCCGCAGTGTCGAAAGGGACAGGGGCGGGTTGCCACTGCTGGCTCCGGCAGCCTGCTTTTATTCTGTTATCTGGCCCCACCCCCATCCTGCTGATTGGTCCATTTTACAGAGAGCCGAGTGGTCTGTTTTGACAGGGCACTGATTGGTGCGTTTACAATCCCTGAGCTAGACACAAAGGTTCTCCAAGTCCCCAATAGATTAGCTAGATACAGAGTGTGGACACAAAGGCTCTCCAAGTCCCCACCAGAGTAGCTAGATACAGAGTGTCAATTGGTGCATTCACAAACCCTGAGCTAGACACAGGGTGCTGATTGGTGTGTTTACAAACCTTGAGCTAGACACAGGATGCTGATTGGTGTATTTACAATCCCGTAGCTAGACATAAAGTTTCTCCAAGGCCCCACCAGACTAGCTAGATACAGAGTGTCGATTGGTGCATTTACAAACCCTGAGCTAGACACAGGGTGCTGATTGGTGTATATACAATCCCTTAGCTAGACATAAAGGTTCTCCAAGACCCCACCAGACTAGCTAGATACAGAGTGTGGATTGGTGCATTCACAACCCTGAGCTAGACACAGGGTGCTGATTGGTGTATTTACAATCCCTTAGCTAGACATAAAGGTTCTCCAAGTCCCCACCAGACTCAGGAGCCCAGCTGGCTTCACCCAGTGGATCCAGCAAGAGGGCTGCAGGTGGAGCTGCCTGCCAGTCCCGCGCCCTGCGCCCACACTCCTCAGCCCTTGGGTGGTCGATGGGACTAGGCGCCGTGGAGCAGACAGCGGTGCTCGTCTGGGAGGCTGGGGCTGCACAGGAGCCCACGGAGGCGGGGGCAGGCTCAGGCATGACGGGCTGCAGGTCCTGAGCCCTGCCTCGCGGGAAGGCAGCTATGGCCCGGCGAGAAATCGAGCGCAGCGCCGGTGGGCCGGCACTGCTGGGGGACCCACTACACCCTCCGCCGCCGCCAGCCCAGGTGCTAAGCCCCTCACTGCCCGGGGCCGGCGGGGCCCGCTGGCCGCTCCGAGCGCGGGGACTGCCGAGCCCAAGCCTACCCGGAACTCACGCTGGCCCACAAGCATCACAGGAAGCCCCGGTTCCCGCCCGCGCCTCTCCCTCCACACCTCCCCGCAAGCTGAGGGTGCCGGCTCCGGCCTCGGCCAGCCCAGGAAGGGGCTCCCACAGTGCAGCCGCGGGCTGAAGTGCTCCTCAAGTGCCGCCAAAGTGGGAGCCCAGGCAGAGGATGTGCGGAGAGCGAGCGAGGGCTGTGAGGGCCGCCAGCACGCTGTCACCTCTCACCAGCTACTTGGGAGGCTGAGGCAGAAGAATCACTTGAACCTGGGAGATGGAGGTTGCAGTAAGCCGAGATCATGCCGCTGCACTCCAGCCTGGGAGACAGAGTGACACTCCATCTTAAAAAAAAATAAAAATAAAAGACATAACCCATGTTTGTTTAATTATGAAATGCCATGTGGCCAATTGTCTAAAATAGTTAAAACATTGGTGGGGGGGCGGCTACAGAGACTTGGTCACTAAGAATTAGTCTTTGTACGGCTTTAAATACATTGCCACTTTCCCAAACAATATTTATTTGTAATTGTTCAATACTTTTTAATGAATAAGTGTATGACTAGCTTAAATCTACTTGAAATCCTATTTTATATCAAAAGACGTTTTTCTTTTTGAGATAAGGTCTTGCTCCGTTGCCCAGGCTGGAGTGCAGTGGCATGATCATGGCTCACTGCAGTTTTGACCCCCCAGGCTCAAGCGATCCTTCCACCTCAGCCTCTCAAGTAGCTGGGACTACAGGTGTGCACCACCATGCCCAGCTAAGTTTTGTAATTTTTGTAGAGATGAAGTTTCACCACGTTGCCCAGGCTGGTCTCAAACTCCTGGGCTCACCTTGTCCTCTCAAAGTGCTGGTATTACAGGTGTGGCCCATGGTGCCTGGCTGAAAAGACTTTTCTTCTTTAGTCAACTCTGACAGCATAGCATGTACTATGCGATACATTAGTCCCTGAGAGAAAGTATTATTGCAATTTTTACATCTTTTCATCTATCATACTAACCTGGCATTTTTGTGGCATTGTTAGTAAAGGATGAAATTGCTCGGAAGTGAATAAGAGGAAAGAAGAGGAGAAAAAATATATGAGAAAAATCCAAAAATTATACATGCCTCTTCTAAGTAGTCAAGAACTCATTGAATCAGAAAAGACTGTAGTAGACAACATACAGACATATAGGTGTTTTCTCTTAATTGGTATTCATTTTAAATGGACTATTAATTACACAAAGGAATTAGCATGGAAAACATAAAAATTCAACTTTGATGGAGATAAACTATATTAGGATAAAGAAGAATGAATACTTGTGTTTAATCCCTAGGAGATTAGAATTGTACCAATACAGCATTGACAAAGAAATAATTTGTGAATGCATAATGCAGTTGGAAGTCTAACTGCAAAGCTATTGGAATGATTTTGATTAGAAGGTAAGAGGATTATTGCCGTGTAAACTCAAGCCTCAACAGTTGCACACTGAGATTACTGATTACAGTGAAGATGGGTAGCCACTCGGGGGAGTATTCTGTATTCAGTATTTCTTTCCATGTTCAATTTTATTCCTTCCTTTTACATCTTAACATCTGAATTCTAAATTCCATCCTAGCAGGGAAACAGAGGAAACGATGCAGATTCTCTCATAAGCCTGATGAATTTAGGAGCTGAAGGAAATGACTTGAGGCTGAAGGAGGTTGGGGGAAAACAAGCAGGCAAGAGACGGGGAGTTATGTCGACACTTCATTGCAGGCCTGTCCCTTTCACTCAGTCATTCACCAATATTTCTGTGTTCAGGTACTGTGCGGGGGCTATAAGAGTAAACAGCTGGGTGCATGGCTCACGCCTGTAAACCCAACACTTTGAGAGCCTGAGGCAGGAGGATCACTTGAGCCCAGGGGTTCAAGACCAGTTTGGGCAACATGGTGAAACCCTGTCTCTGTGAAAAATACAAAAATTAGCTGGGCATGGTGGAGTGTTCCTGTAGTCCCAGCTACTCAGGAGACTGAGGTGGGAGGATCACTTGAGTTCAGAGGGGGAGGCTGCAGTGAGCCAAGATCACACCACTGCACTGCAGCCTCAGTGACAGAGTGAGACCTGTCTCAAAAAAAAAAAAAAAAAAAAGTAAACAGACAAAAAGCACTCTGCTCCTCATGGAGTTTCCATTCCATGGGGGTATCAAGCACTAAACAACCACATGAGCCAAAGCATGACAAACGCTAGGAAAGAATGCCATGACTGGGCATTACCGAGAGAATTCTTTTACTTTGGGGGATCGAGGAGAACCTCTGTGAAAAAGAATATTTCTGCTAAGATGAAAGGATGGGTAGAAGAGAGCCAGACAAGTTAGGAAGAGAACATTCCAGGCAGAAGGGAGAACACAAGGAAGACGTTTGACATCATCTCTAAACTGAAAGAAAGGCAACGAGACTGCAGTAGCGTGAAGGGAAGTGGATGGGAATGGCATACGCAGAAAGGCAGGACACGGCTGGGTTATGCAGGTCCTCGTAAGGCCTGTTGAGAATTTAGTGTTTCTGTTTGAATGGAAAAGAGGTAGAGAAGTGGCATAGGATGTGACTTACATTTGATAAGGACATCTAACTGCCTTGAGGGGAGTGGCCTATAGGAAAGGAAAGAGTGAAAACAGAGACTAACTGGGGAATTGTGGCAATACTTCAGGCAAGAGATGATGGTGGCTTGGACTAGAAGGATGGCAGTGGATATAGAGAGAACCAGTAGGTTACAGATTTTGACATTAGAATGGACAGTTCTTGATGGTGGATTCGACATTGAGGACCAGGGAAAGAAAGGTTTCAAAGATGCCTTTCTCTGGTATACACCGGGATAGAGCATCACATTCTATTCAAAGCTAGGAATTTATCAGATGCATGTAAGGGGAGGAAAGTTCAGTGAGCAATGGAAATGATGAATCAGCCATAGACTCCAAGCTGAATAAGAAAGTAAAGACAGATGGAGCAGATGGGTAGAGAGAAGGTAGAGTTTTTCATGGATGAGAGGTGTCCAGGGGGTTGAAGAGCTATTGGAAGGGACATCTGTCCTTAAGCAAGAAACTAGCAGGATGGGTCATAACCCAACAGTAGGCTGAATTCATGATTTCAAAGGTGTTGCAGTTGCTGCTGGTGACAAGACCTACAGTGGGAATAGCAGACATTGACCTTTGTTTTTGTTTCGCTGTCAAGTGCCTGATTTGCTTCCTATTTGTACACATTCACATTTGTTTGCTTTGGTGCAGGAAGCCAAAGGGTGCCAGACATTCCCTCTCCCCATACACCACCATCAAGAGCAAGGGCACACATGCTGTGCTCAGCCAACCAGATCTTTCTGCCAAGGTATTTGAGTCTGAAGAGAGTAACACAAAACCATGGGAATCACTGGAAATGATTCATGACATCTGCAGAGTTCAGGTTTCACAGTAAGGGCAGGACTAGAGGCAATGGGTTAACCAAGCTGCCCCTCTGGCGTGACCTCAGCTGTATTCTCAACTGCCCAGATTTCCTTGCTTTCTGTCTGTGTTCTAGGCCAGTTTCCTCAAACTTCTTGTTGATTCTGTGAGCTACTCAACGTCCTTCCAATAAATTCCTCTCCTACTTTAGTTAACTGGCATTGGTTTCTGTTGTTTGCAAACAGAAACATAGACAGGTATAGTGGGACCTTGGGAGTGGTTGGCCAAGATGCAGCGGAAGCGAAAGTCCCTGGGCGGGAGGAGACCTCACCTCAAAAGGGGCCATTGCCATGGGCCCCACATTTTAAAGGGCTCTGTATATGCCCTTTGTATGCTACACACAGTAAATTTACCAAGGGCATACAGGCATTGGTATTCTGTGCTCAGAGCTGGCGCAGCGTAACCACACCCTACACATTCACTCTCGTGCCTCACAACACGCAACTCCCATTAAGTGCTTCTCTGCACTCTTGGTCCTCAGATCAGAAAGCAACCACATCTGGAGGCCATGAAGGTTTCTGGGTGGTGTCATACAAATGAGAGAAACTGCTTCAGAGTGCAGAGAGGATCTGAACAACAGAAGCACTTAACTGAGAGAGAAAACTAACTTCTCAAATCCTTTCCAGTTGGCATTGATGCAATAGATTCTTGCACAGCAAAATATCATTTCCCAGTTGCACCAAGTGACCATTTTTGTGTTCTCATGCAGGGTCCTGGAGCTACTCGCTGCGTTAAAGCAATTTAATTTAGACAAGATAGATGAGACGTACTGGAAGAGTTCAGTGAAACAATAAATGATGTTCAAATATGAGTGAATGGTGGTCTTTAGTGGAAAATGAAATTACTTTCGTATTTGCACTATCCACAGTTACTTGGTGTGAACTGTCACTTACTAGAGAAAACTAGAGTTAAGTTTGTCTATTTTACTTTTTGAATGATTAATTTTTTTAATTTTTAAAGAAAATTTAAAGGAAACAAACATGTTTGTATGACCATGAAGAAAATTAATGTATGATTTTCCAAAAATTTCCTTTAATTTCTTTGGAGATTATTTTTGGCCATTTTAGATCAGGATACAATCTGGAAAAAGATTTTAATAAATTGAATAACATGCTTCTGTTGTCAATTTTCTTATTACATCCCAGCATTAAAGAATTTGAAAGGAAAATACTTAAAAGTACTGTATTGATCTTGATGTTGCTTAGAGATAGTGAAACTCATATTACTGGTAGAAATTTGTATAACGAGGCCAGGCGCGGTGGCTCACGTCTGTAATCCCAGCACTTTAGGAGGCCAAGGCAGGCGGATCACAAGGTCAGGAGATCGAGACCATCCTGGCTAACATGGTGAAACCCCATCTCTACTAAAAATACAAAAAATTAGCCAGGCGTGGTGGCAGGCACCTGTAGTCCCAGCTACTCAGGAGGCTGAGGCAGGAGAATGGCGTGAACCCGGGAGGCGGAGCTTGCAGTGAGCCGAGATTGCGCCACTGCACTCCAGCCTGGGCAACAGAGCGAGACTTCATCTCAAAAAAAAAAAAAAGAAAGAAATTTATATAACGAAATTAAAATATTTTTACTATTTTCTGTGACAGTGATTGATTATATACAGCCTAACCCCATTAAAATGTTTGAGCATGATATATTAAATTTATAGTTCATTTCCCATCTAAGTATGGCTTTAAGAACTTAATTGATAATTCCAGTTGCTCTGACCTCAGCAGAACATAGTTTCTGCATTTTCAAATTAATGAAAAACACCCTAAGAACCATAATGTCCCCAGAAAGGTTGCCTAATTTGTCATTACTCTCAATAGAACACAAATTATGTAAAAGTCTTGATTATAACAACATAATTGGTAATTTACTTAAAAGAAGGCAAGAAAATTAACTTTCATAAAATACATATAATTTATGAATTATGTATTTTTTTATTACTCATCCACATGTTGCCAGTCCATCAAAAGAACACCCAGACATACACAATAATAGTTCCATTCAGTCATCCTTGTTATTTTACCATAGCTTTACATACATTTTTTATTTTGTTATCATCTGAAGGTATGTTTGTCAAGGAAGGAGGATAGGAAGTGTGTTACTTAGCAGTTAGCTGTATGTATAACATTTAAATATTTAGACATACAAATGAGTCATTTTGCACTCTTGCTGCAAATGTTAGAATTAGGCCTGGTGAGTAGGCCAGGGAGGTAAGAGGCCAGAGGACTGGAAGGGCCATCCGTGGGGATGTTAATGTTTCCCTCAAGAGAATGAATGATGACAGGAGCTGGCATGGAGATTAAGGCCATCCAGGAACAAAAAAGAGGAGGTTGGCCGGGCACGGTGGCTCATGCCTGTAATCCCGCACTTTGGGAGGCCAAGGTGAGCAGATTACTTGAGATCAGGAGTTCAAGACCAGCCTGGCCAACATGGCGAAACCCCATGCCTACCAAAAAATACAAAAACTAGCTGGGCGTGATGGCACGCGCCTGTAATCCCAGCTACTCGTGAGGCTGAGGCAGGAGAATTGTTTGAATCCTGGAGGCAGAGGTTGCAGTGGGCTGAGATCGCACCACTGCACTCTAGCCCAGGAGACGGAGTGAGACTCTATCTGAAAAAAAAAAAGAGAGAGAGAGAGGGCGGGGTTGATAATGACCAGGAGATTGCTTCTATGAGCAGGTGAGGTGGAAAACTTCAATGGTGGGAGCCTCAGCGGAAAGGGAAGGGAAGGATTGAAATGGAAGCAGTGTGGGAACAAGGAAGACACCAACACCACCTCCCTATCAGAGGAATATGGGACATGAGAAAACAGTGTGCCCTTCAGAGGTCACAAGGGACGCAGTGCTCAGAGAATAGCTCAGGTTAAGGCAAGAACCTGCAGGGAATATTTCAAGCAAAAAATACATCAAAGAATGTGCTGCCGGGCGCAGTGGCTCATGCCTGTAATTCCAGCACTTTGCGAGGCCGAGGCAGGTGGATCACCTGAGGTCAGGAGTTCAAGACCAGCCTGACCAACATGGTGAAACCCTGTCTCTACCAAACATACAAAAATTAGCTGGGTGTGGTGGCAAATGCCTGTAATCCCAGCTACTCGGGAAGCTGAGGCAGGAGAATCGCTTGAACCCGGGAGGCAGAGGTTGCAATGAGCCGAGATTGCGCCATTGCACTCCAGGCTGGGCAACAAGAGGGAAAGTTCATCTCAGAAGAAAAAAAAAAAACAAAAAAAAACCTCAGAGGTGTATTAAAAGTCATTGCTTGTACTTTGGGTGATGAAACAACATTGAGTGGTCCAGGGTGTCCAATCCCAATGGAGTCTTAGAGGAAGAGGGTACCTGGGCCTAACACAGTTTAGCTGTGGCCTGCAAGGGAGGCCCTTCCTGGCACTGAAATGTAGGACTGGATCTCCACTGTCAGCCATCACTGCCAGGTGCCATAGGCAGATCTGATGTTGGCAGCTGTGAGCAACAAGACACCTGGTTATTCGATCTTGGCACCAACACTCTCAATGGATTAACCCTGGGTAGAGGCCAGGGTGCCTTTTGAAGGCCACAGTAATCATCCAGGAGGAGTTGGTATCTATCTTGTCATATTTAAGAGGCAGCAGATACAAATGAGTCTCCACTTCACTTGTTTCACACACAATCAGCTCTTTCATACATCATACCTCAAATTGCCTTTCATACTCTAAACCCAAACATCAGCTTTGGCACGGGGGTGCCTCCTGCTAGTCCACAGGTCAGTTTTGGCAGCAACCCTCTACGTATCTGGTCAATATTATATGTTTATAAAAATTGCATGTTTTGCCTCATTACTTCATAAAAATGAGTAGAAAATGGAAAACTGGATGATCTGATACCAGTGATTAAGAAAAAAAGCTATAAAGTTAATCCAATTTAGACACAGATAGAAACCATTAGGAGGAGGCAAGCAGGCATTCTAATCTCTATCCGTCATTCATGGGACTTCAGCCAGTCATTCACGTGTTTAATTGCAACGTAAAGAACAAAATTAAGTTCAAAAGGCAACAAAGTACTATCAAGGACTGTTGGAAAGGACAATTGTAATTGAGGATTTTATAATATTTTTAGCTTTATGAGAACCGTTCAGTTGTCCCAACATTTTGAGAGGCATGTTTTGTAAGGAAACAGAGGCCTTCCTGTGCAGTCATCAGAGATTCAGTATCTCCGAGGTGAGAGTTTAAGCGTCATCCTCAAGGTTTGAAAATGGGAAGGTCATTGACGTGGTTGTATAATTCTAAGTCAGGGAAGGCATCTGATAGCTGTTGTAAAGCGACTGGGTGCCTGGCCCATACCAGGGGCTTTTTCATCCGGCCTGGGCTGCCTTTCCTCTAGACTAGAACTGTCCTTAAAACCAATGCTGAGGAGCCTGAGGGTGAGGATGGCCACAGCATTATACAGCTTTTCCATGTGGAAAAGAGCACCATGCCTAATAACACAGTCATGTGTTACTTAATGATGGTAATGCGTTCTGAGAAAGGGGTTGTTAGGCAATTTTGTTGTTGTGGGAACATCATAGAGTATACAAACCTCAATGGCACAGCCTACTACACACCTAGGTTATATGGCATAGCCTGTTGCTCCCAGGCAACAAACCTGTACAGCACGTGACTGTACTGAGTACTGTAGGCAACTGGAACATGTTGTGGATCTAAACATACCTAAACATTGAAAAGGTACAGCCAAAAAATATGGTATAAAAGATAAAAATGGTATACTTGCATAGGGCACTTACCACGAATGGAGCTTACAGGGCTGGAAGTTGCTCTGGGTGAGTCAGTGAGTGAGTGGTGAGTGACTGTGAAGGCCTAGGACACTGCTGTGCACTACTGTAGACTTTACAAACACAGTACACTTACACTAAATTTATTTTTAAACATTTCTTTCTCCAATAAGTTAACCTTAGCTTACTTTAACTTTTCTACTTTCTAAGCTTTTTAATTTTTTAACTTTTTGACTCTTTTGTAATAACACTTAGCTTAAAACACACGTTGTCCAGCTATACAAAAATATTTTCTTTCCTTATATCCTATAAGAAAACTTTTTTCTATTTTAAAATTATTTATTTTTTACTCTTTAAATTTTTTGTTAAAAACTAAGACACAAACACACATTAGCTGGGCCTACACAGGGTCAGGATCATTAAGACATCACTAGATGACAGGAATTTTTCAGCTCCATTATAATCTTTTGGGACTCCCATCACGCATATGGTCCGTCGCGGACCAAAACATCCTTTATGTGGTGCATGACTATATCAGTAATATTAAGGCTACTACTAACAGTGATATTAATGGCAAACATTCACTGCATGTTAACTGTGTAGGACATAATAAATTCCTCTTCAAAGGGTTTAGCCTGTAAATTGTTAAGTACAATGAGTTCTGAGATCCTCTCCAAGGAACTAATGTATCAGTATGTTCAGCTCCCCTGTTCTTTGTCCTTCATTTTAAAGTTTAACTTCCTCATAGTTTCAGTAAACAACCTTTTCTACCAGTTTTAATCAGTAGTTCACATCTGTTCCCCTGGTCACCTGCTCCGTCCTGACTCATCCTGGTCACCCGCTTTTTTTTTTTTTTTTTTTGAGACAGAGTCTCACTCTGTCGCCCAGGCTGGAGTGCAGTGGCCCCATCTCCGCTCACTGCAAACTCCGCCTCCCGGGTTCACACCATTCTCCTGCCTCAGCCTCCCAGGTAGCTAGGACTACAGGCGCCCGCTACCACACCCAGCTAATTTTTTGTATTTTTAGTAGAGACGGGGTTTCACCATGTTAGCCAGGATCGCCTCCATCTCCTGACCTCGTGATCCACCTGCCTCGGCCTCCCAAAGTGTTGGGATTACAGGCGTGAGCCACTGTGCCCAGCCTGGTCACCTGCTTTCACCTGAGTCACCCCTGGTCACCTGCTCTGACCTAAGTCACCTTTAGTTACCTGTTCCCTAACCGTCTTTCCCGCTGAAGCTACTCACCCTATCACTCAGACTTGTACCCCTACTGTCTTTAAAATAGCCAATCGGAATTAGCTTAGACTGTGTGGTCCAACCCTAGCCAAGAGGGGAACGACACAGCAGTAGAGGCTACCTGCATCAGGAATAAGAACCCCTTCCCCTACCTCGTTCAGGCATGCTCTCACCATTGCTCCATCCGCAAGTCGCACCCTTCTATAGAAGTAAAAATTGCCTTGCTAAGAAAATTAAATTTATGTTTCAGTGCTATTTCTTTGGTGGCACCAAAAATTTATTTCTAACAACTGCATGCAAGACACTGTGCTAAGCATTTTCTATGGATTATCTTATTTAATCCTCACTAGAACCCTGTGAGGTAGAGTTTTTACAGCTGAGGAAGCTGAGGCTAAGAGAGCATAAGGAAAGTCCCACGGTGAGAGGTAGGAGGAGCTGGAATGTAAGTAGGTGTCCCCCGCACTCCATTCTGGAGGTGTCCACAGATGGCCCAGAGGGATGCACATGCCCTGAAGAAATGAAGATGGCTGGCCAGCAGGAGGATGTTCAGTTCCAGAGCCAGCCTGGGTAATAGGACAATAGCATTTAGGTCAGACAGATAACACTTACCTCTGAGAACTGCTGGGAGAGTTCCCTGAGGTGCTGAGGGCCTGTCTCCTTCTTCCTGATACCCACTTTCCAAGAGGCACCTCTCTCAATATTCCCCAGAGACAATGGAGGTGGGTGTGGGAGGGCTTGGCCACTCCCTAGCCATTTGTACTTTTCTCTTCTTCCCATCAGCTAACCTCCTTCTTCATCTTTAAAAGGTCTTCTCTTTCTCCTCTTTTTACCATCCTTTTTCCCCACCTAACTATGCCTTATACTGCCAACACTACCTAAAAGCAATGCTAAAGCTTATCCCTGTAAACCGAAAATAAAATTCTAAGCCCTACAACCAAATTGAATGGACCCGTCCTCTCAGCCAAGGGGATTTCAAAGAAACCTGAAAAACTAGTTCAGGCCATGATGGGAGGAGGGCGTTGAACATGCCTCATTATACTCTCCTCCCTTTGGCATATCAGGCACAACTGACCAGCATTAACATTAAAACAGAGATCTGAAGACAGTCAGAACAGACTGTAGCAATAAGATACTGAATCCCCACCTGACTCTAGTACAGCATCACATGACAGCAGGCCCTGAAAAAATTCAAACTATTTTACCCCAATATATATTTATTTGACATAATCTGATATGGCCTGGCAAATATCTCTTTTGTGGGAAAAATTTACTGTCTATAGAGAATCCCCTTCCTTTTTCAGGTCTTCTTCTGATCCCGAAAAGACTGGCTGAGAGGCCAGCACCTTTTAAGGGTCTGAATAGAAAACACTTGCCATCTATTCCCTCTAAGGGCTGCCACCTATGAGACTTCATCTACATAATAAGAACCTTGATCTCCACAACCATTTATCTTAACCCAGACACTACTTTCTATTGATTCCAAGTCTTTAGATAATAGCATAGCTCTCTCAAGCCAATCAGAAAACCTTTGAATCCACCTGTAAGCCCCCAACTTTGAGTTGTCCCACCTTTCTGGGCAGAACCAATGTGTACCTTACATGTATTGATTGCTGATGTCTTATGTCTCCCTAAAAGGTATAAAACCAAGCTATAACCCAACCGCTTTGGACACAGGTTCTCAGGACCTCTAAGACTGTGTTATGAGTCATGGTCCTTACACCTCGCTCAGAATAAATCTCTTCAAATATTTTACAGAGTTTGGCTTCTTTGCCAATAGCCCTATGAAACATAGAGATGGCAGATATCTGATGGAGAGTCAAGAAGCAATTATTTGCAGCTGGATTTCTCTGATTATATTGCAGACTTGGGCTTGGCTACCCAGACCTGCTGAGGATGTGGCCACACCAGTTCCAGGTGTGGACAGTTGGCAGCCTAGCAACAGCTACTCCCTGTCCCTATGGCCTCTGTGGATTTGCTGGCAGGCATCAGGCAACCATGATCTCCAGGAAAGATTCTACAAGATGAATCTTGATTTGCTCAAGCCAATCACGGTGATTCCTTAGGCAGAGTGATTGACTTAAGAACAGGTCTGTGCTGCAATCGTGGCCAAAGAGTCATGAGAAGTCTACCAGAAGCTGAAGGGATACAAGAAGGAATGTTCTCTTCTTGGGGGGACGGGAAAGCTTGGGGCTGCAGTAACCATCATACAACCAGTCAGCGACTAGCGTGAGGATAGAAGCCAACATGCCGAAGTTGGCAGAGCAGGAAGATGGAATGAGTCCAGGTCCTTAAGGACATTATGAATGCAGATTAACCAACCCTGGAACTCTCTTATCTCCGTGCTTCTTATTATGTTAGATGTTAAGTCCTCTTGAGGACTGAGCCATTTTCAGTTGGATCCTCCATTAGAGGCAGCTGAAAACACCTGACCAAACAGCCCAGCAGCATCTGGGGAACCCTGCCACCAAGATATGTACCAGGTCTAAATCTGTACCACACTAGGGATGCCCTGGGAACTTGAGTCCAGTTATTACCACCCCAGACCTGGGCAAAATCAAAGTGAATAAGTGGGAAATTATGAGCTTTCCTTGAGGCTGGGAAAAGTGTCAAAGCACTTTACAATCAAGCCTAATTGAAAACAACAGCTCTTTAATCTAAATTTACAACATAATCAGCCTTCTGGTTACCTAATTATAATTAAATTAGATTGGCAGTGTATTTCATATGTGCTAATTAAAAGCACCAAAAGAAAAAGCTGCATTTGGTAACTCCTGTGTCTATACACTCCCTGCTACAGCCAAGAGTGAAAGAACTCCCTGGGCTGTAAACATGGAGATGTGGGTTCCAGTTTTGCCTCTGCTCAAACTGGCTATGTGACTTTAGGCAAGTCACTTAGTCCCTCTGAATGTCTCTCTCTCTCTTTTTTTTTTTTTTTTTTTGAGACAGAGTTTTACTCTTGTTGCCCAGGCTGGAGTGCAATCGCGCAACCTCGGTTCACTGCAACATCCGCCTCCCAGGTTCAACCAATTCTCCTGCCTCAGCCTCCCGAGTAGCTGGGATTACAGGCACCCACCACCATACCAGGCTAATTTTTTGTATTTTTTAGTAGAGATGGGATTTCACCATTTTGGTGAGGCTGGTCTCGAACTCCTGACCTCAGGTGATCCACCCACCTTGGCCTCCCAAAGTGCTGAGATTACAGGCGTAAGCCACCATGCCCAGCCTCTCTCTTCTTATCTATGATTCCAATCAAAGGGATTCTTTCTGGGAAAGTGCTTGGCATTGCACAAAATGTCACCATTGATTAATTTTGCTCATTCTTGAACATAACTAAAATAATACAGTATGTACTTTTTGTGTGTGGTAAGAAGCCCACTACATTTTTGAGGGCATTTCATTGCCAAAGAAAAGACAAGCCGAAACTAGGAAAGGTTTTGACTGTTCAAGAATTAAACAATCCTTGGGCCCCATGGATTGCACAGGCTTGAAGTTGGCTCTTTCTAAGTGGGGCAAACTCCCCAGCACTCACTTTAGATGTGGCCCAAGAAATAATGATCAAGGAGGAATCTCCCAAAGGGTGGGGTCAGGGCCACCAAGAACAATGGATCAGGGTGCTCCTCCTAGGAGTCAGAATGGGGTTTAATGGAGGGACTCCATCAGTGGTCTCACCTCCCCAGTGTCTGCCCTTGCAGGATCTCACAATTGCCATAGCCAGGGGCTGCTGTCAGTCTGCCATTCTTCCCTTTCTGAATTCAAGTGTGTATTATTGTAGTCATGCTCTTCCTTTTTTTTTTTTTTTTGAGATGGAGTCTCACTCTGTCCCCCAGGCTGGAGTTGGAGTGCAGTGGCACGATCTTGGCTCACTGCAAACTCCATCTCCCATTCAAGTGATTCTCGTGCCTCAGCCTCCCGAGTAGCTGGGACTACAGGCGTGCACCACCACACCCAGCTAATTTTTGTATTTTTAGTAGAGACAGGGTCTCTTCATGTTGGCCAGGCTGGTCTTGAACTCCTAACTTCAAGTGACGCATCCGCCTCAGCCTCCCAAAGTGTTGGGATTACAGGCATGAGCCACTGCGCCCAGCCAGTAGTCATG
Organism: Pan troglodytes; assembly: GCF_028858775.2. Classification (NCBI taxonomy): domain Eukaryota; kingdom Metazoa; phylum Chordata; class Mammalia; order Primates; family Hominidae; genus Pan; species Pan troglodytes. Next base: position 130,885,604 of record NC_072406.2, read on the forward strand.
TTGTTCCTTCCTTCCTTCCTTTCTCTCTTCTTTTTTTTTTGGAGACGGAGTTTTGCTCATGTTGCTCAGGCTGGAGTGCAGTGGCATGGTCTCGGCTCACTGCAACTTCTGCCTCCCAGGTTCAAGCAATTCTTCTGCCTCAGCCTTCTGTAATCCCAGTAGCTGGGATTACAGGTGCCCACCACCACACCCAACTAATTTTTGGAATTTTTAGTAGAGACAGGGTTTCATCATGTTGGCCAGGCTGGTCTCAAACTCCTGACCTCAGGTGACCCGCCTGCCTCGGCCTCCCAAAGTTTAGGGATTACAGGCATGAGCCACCGTGCCGGGCCATCATGCTGTTTCTACTCTGCCTCTGTATGCTGGGTGTGGAGGTGGGGGCGGTGGGGAGTCATTTGGATAACTTGTGCTTTTAGTTTACGTGTCACCAAAGCAAGAGAAGTCGCATCCAAACTCAACAGAGGACTGCATATCCTCAGCTTTGAGCTGGATATGACCTAAGAGGTCTTTGAGATATTTCCTCTGGGGAGAAGGTTTGTATTCTGGGGACAGTGCGAGGCAGATATGTGCACACAGGTATTTAGCTGGTCACCAAAGATACATGACCCCCTTCTGGATTGTGGGGTTATCATTAGGAAGCACCAGCTGTCCAGCCAGGGATAACATTGTCCAGCCCCCTTGCTACCTTTTTAAAAATTCAGATTGGCCGGGTGCAGTGTCTCATGGCTGTAATCCCAGCACTTTGGGATGCCAAGGCAGGTGGATCACCTGAGGTCAGGAGTTCGAGACCAGCCCAGCCAACATGGCAGAACCCCGTCTCTACTAAAAATATAAAAAATTGCCAGGCGTGGTGGCTCACGCCTGTAATCCTAGCACTTTGGGAGGTTGAGGAGGGCAAATCACCTGAGGTCGGGAGTGCGAGACCAGCCTGACCAACATGGAGAAACCCCGTCTCTACTAAAAATGCAAAATTAGCCAAGCATGGTGGCACATGCCTGTATTCCCAGCTACTCAGGAGGCTGAGGCAGGAGAATCGCCTGAACCTGGGAGGCGGAGGTTGTGGCAAGCCAAGATTCCACCATTGCACTCCAGCCTGGGCAACAAGAGTGAAACTCTGCCTCAAAAGAAAAAAAAAACACAAAAAATTAGCCAGGCGTGGTGGCGGGCACCTGTAATCCCAGCCACTTGGGAGGCTGAGGCAGGAGAATCGCCTGAACCTGGGAGGTGGAGGTTGCAGTGAGCCGAGATCGTGCCATTGCACTCCAGCCTGGACGACAAGAGCGAAACTCCATCTCAAAAAGAAACAAACAAAAAAAAGGCTGGGTGTGGATGGCTCACGTCTGTAATCCCAGCACTTTGGGAGGCCGAGGCGGGGGAATCATGAGGTCAAGAGATCAAGACCATCCTGGCCAACATGGTGAAACCCCATCTCTAAAAATGCAAAAATTAGCTGGGCGTGGTGGCACACGCTTGTAGTCCCAGCTACTCAGGAGGCTGAGGCAGGAGAATCACTTGAACCTGGGAGGCAGAGGTTGCAGTGAGCCGAGATCACGCCACTGCACTCCAGCCTGGCAACACAGTGAGACTCCATCTCAAAAAATAAAAAAATAAAAAAAATTGAGATGAAATTCACATAACATGAAATTAGCCATTTGAAAGTGGGCCATCCAGTGGCATTTAGTATATTCACAGCGTTGTGCAGCCACTCCGTATATCAACTTCCAAAACACTTTCATCACTCCAAGATTTGAAAAGCCTGTACCTATTAAGTAATCACTTCCTATTCCTCCCTCCCCCCAGCCCCTAACAACCACCAAACTGCTTTGTCTGTATGGATTGACCTATTCTGGATATTTCTTATAAAAGGAATCATTCAATATGTGGCCTTTTGTGTCTGATTTCTTTCATTTAACATACTTTCCAGGTTTATCCACGTTGTAGCATATATCAGCACTTCATTCCTTTTTATGGCTAAATAATATTCCATTGCATGACTAGACCACAATTTGTCTATCCAGTCATCCACTGACTGATACTTGAGCTCTTTTCACCTTTGAGCTGTTGTGAATAATGTTACACACATTTGTGTACAAGTACTTGTTTGAACACGTGTCTTCGATTCTTTGAGAATGGAAACCTAGAAATAGAATTGTTGGGTCAAGATGGTAATTCTGTTGAACTTTTTGAGGAATAGCCATACTATTTTCCACAGCATCAGCTTCCTTGGATTTTGGTGGGATCACGTGACTGAAAACCTGTTACTGCCGATTGCAAGTGAGCGGAGGGGATCTTTGTCACATTGGGGCATGATGCTTCCCACAGGCCTGGCCTAGGCATAGTTGACTGCAGAGGACTCCAGGGTTATACAGGAGGGAGGAGCCACAAGAAGGAAGGATGTACTTCCTGGATGAAGGCTGCCTGAACACAAATAGCCACATTTGTGGTACAAACAAGAAATAAACATGTGTTAAGCCACTGAGGTTTTCAGGCTTTCTCTGCCACTGCACCTCGTGTTATCTTAACTAATGCATCACTCAAGTGCCATCACTCAATTCCCAGCTTCCTGGTGGAGTTCCACATATGTGGTCCATTCCTGCATCTCAACTTGCCTGTATCAGAAACGATATTTGTCATTTCTATTTTTTTCCCCCCATTATTTCTATTCTAGGCAGGGATATGTTGGTTGCAAGGATCAGAAACTATTCAAACTAACTGAAGCAGAAGGCAGGGTTTATTATAAGACTACCAAGATCTCATGAATGCTGGAGGTAGAAAAACAAAATACCTCCAAGCCTCCTGCAAACGATCAGAGGCATAGCAAAGGGAAGTGGAGGGCAGAGAAGATGCATGTCCCTGAGTGCCAGTCAATGGGGATGCCACAAAGATAGAGGAGCGAACTTTCACCATTTTGGTTTTTGCATTGAGTTCCTATCTTTAGCTATGTTGAACATGAAACCTCTGGTTTGTTAGGTGTTTCGTATTAGCTTCCAGGAAAATTCTGGTCCCCGGACTCCATTTATCTCTCCACCCTAGGACAAGGATCCTTATCTCTTACCATAGAGAGCCAAAGCAAGTACTACTGTTATGGAAACATCAGGGGCTCGGTCTAGGTCCTGCTGCTTGCCACACAGAAAGCCAATCATTGAGATGACAGAAGAAGGCTTTAATCGGGTGCTGCAGCCAAGGAGATAGGAGGAGCTCAGGCTCAAATCCATCTCCCAGACCAACCAAAACTAGGGGTTTATACAGCAAGGAATAAATGTAACAATGTGTAAGAAAACAGGAACTAGGTGGGGAAGGAAGCAATCATGATGAACGACGGGCCTGGAGTCTTTTTGTCTGGATGGGGTGATCTGGTGAGTTTCAGTTCTTTGATACTTTTTTTTTTGAGACAGAGTCTCACTCTGTTGCCCAGGCTGGAGTGCAGTGGCACAATCTCGGCTCACTGCAACCTCCGCCTTCTGGGTTTAAGCTATTCTTCTGCCTCAGTCTCCTGAGTAGTTTGGATTACAGGCGCCCGCCACCACACCTGGCTAATTTTTTTGTATTTTTAGTAGAGACGGGGTTTCACCATGTTGGCCAGGCTGGTCTTGAATTCCTGACCTCAAGTGATCCACCTGCCTCGGCCTCCCAAAGTGCCGGGATTATAGGCGTGAGCCACCGCGCCTGGCCTGATACTTTTTTTGAGAGGCCTGAAGGTCATTTCCTGAGGAAGGAACTCAGATAAAACAAATGTAAGTTACAAGCTTTAAGACCAGAAGGGTCCATTTCTATGTGTGTATATATATATATTTATTTTTTTTAAATGATCTATGGGACATTGGGTCGGTTTCACTATCTCCACCTCCCCATCCAGGGCCCACGTGGTCTCTGGTCTCTGCTTCTCTCCTGCAACTGTTCCACACTCCGGATCTAGACCATTATCTTCTGCCTGCTTCTCCTTTCCTGCACTCTACTCCCCACCGCAGATGGCCCAGCCCTTACATCTGAACATCCAGACCGCACTGGCTTCTTTCTGTCCTCTGAAATCTTAAGTTGTGCATGCTCCACTCCTATTTGTCACCTGGAATTTATTGCCTTGTATGGCTGGTTCCTTCCTTAGTGCATGTCTCTCATCTCAGGGCACAGGGCAGGGCCACAGTTTGATGCCCAGGTCAGAACCTGGTTCTACCATATGTCACCTTGTGATCTCAAACAAGTTATTTAATATCTCTGAGCCTTGGTTTCCTCATCTATAAAATGCATAGAATAATCAATGTACTAATTGTGTTTTTAAAAAATAAAAATAAAATGGGTAGACTAATGGTACTCACTGTTCTCACAAGGATTTTTTTTTTTTAAAGATAATGCAGGTAAAGTGCTTAATAGAGTACCTGATACACAGTAAGAGCTCCCAGTACCAATGGTTCCAACTCTCTCCTCAGTCTAGCAGGGGCTTAGTGAGTAGCAGATGTGATGATTGAGTCAGTCAGTGGTTCTTAGACTTTCAGATGATCAGACTCAGATGAGGAGTTTGGGGAAAGATTCCTGCCTCTTCCCCCTATGCAACTGGGTCAGAATCCCAGAGTTGCGTTTGGGAATCTGAGATTCTAATTATCAGCCAGCTTTGACACCTGCAACTGGGTCAGAATCCCAGGGTTGGGTTTGGGAATCTGAGATTCTTATTACCAGCCAGCTTTGACACACTCAGGGAGACTCTTCCAGGCTGGGTGGGCCACCTCCAGTGGGAAATAGGGAGAAAGTGCCGACATCCACCTCAGTTGGGTCTTTCCGCAAGCAGTCACAGGAATTCCCCCTCACTCAAGTCCTTGTTCGGTATCGCTTCCTGGGAAGGTGGCTGTCTCCCTCCAAGCCCTTCCTAGTCCCTCATTGCACTTTTCACTCCCTGATCCTAGAGTGTGTGTTTATTTTTCATCATCTGTCTCTCCCACTGTTCGATGAGGGCAGAGACTTGTGCCCCTGGCAGTGTCTAACACATAGTATGTGGCAAGTACATTTGGCAAATAAAAGAATGAAACAGTCTCTGTTAACCCTTGCTTTCCCATCACTTCACAAGATCTTGGGCAGATTTCAGAGCTTTCAGATCCCTTTCCTTATTAAAGCTCAGCCCCGTCTGGTTTAGAACTCTAATCTCTTATCTGACTCCAAGATGACCCCCTCCCCACCACAGTTGGGCTTGCAGCTACAGGGTTTTGCACAAGGTCAAGCAATCTGCCTTCCCGTCTTCCTCCTCTCTGACCTAGGGGTGGAGGGAAGTTTGGTCTGTCTCTGGGACAACCCTCCCCTTCTCTTCTCCAGCTTCTTAGCAGTAGGAGCTGGGAGCTGGAAATTCAGGATAAAGGACAGCAGTCTCCTAGTGTAGCTGTCACATTGCAGTCTTCTCAGGGTTGGTGGGTGCTGCTTGCAGGGTTAACCCTTACTGGGGGCAGCTTCCAGAGTCTGGTGCCTTGCGGGATGCAGACATGAGTTCACCTAGATCCAAGGCAGGCCCTCCATTGCCTGATTCCCTAACATGAGCAACCTGACTCCACTCCACCACACACCTGATCTGTCTTCACTGGCAGTTACACCCACAACCTCTTGCTGCTGGGGGGTCCTTTTGCCTGGAGGCAGCCACCTTCCACCACGTACCTTGGACGCCTGGGAAACTCACACATATGGATGTTCAGGGCCACACATGGGTGGACAGGTGCCTGTCCCAGCCTGCTCTCTGCCCTCTTCTCCCCTGCTCAATGAGGCCCATCCAGAGATCGGTGCATCCAGAGATCAGCACGTCCAGGGCCTGGGCATTATCTGACCGGGATGGAGTACCAGGCTCTGCTTCCACAGGGTACACCTGAGCCCTATAGGGATTCTTTTGCAATCTTCCCCCTTCATTGGGCTTAGAGGCATAATGAGGGGAACAGCCCCTCCTCCCACATATACACCCTGGGGAGAAAAGGAAATTGCCCCTCTCCCACAAGGCCCAGTACAGTGACTTCCTCTCTTCATCAGTCTTGTGGACCCAGAACCACAGGGCAAGTCCCAGTGTACAGGCGGTCCAACAACCAAGCACTTCTTTATCTTCTGATCAAAGCTTCCAGCTTAGAGACTCCGCCAAGTACAATGAGCCCATGGGCCTTGTGAAAGCCAGGCTCCTAATACAGCGATAGAAACATAATTATTGTTTCCTCCTCCCTCCATTCCTTCCTCCTCCCTCCATTCCTTCTTTTTTCAATTCTCCTAGTGGCTAAAGGATTATAAACTGAATTGTTGCATATGACTTCCAGGAAGTGGTTCTGAAAGAAGAAGGCAGGAATTTCGCCTTCTTCCTTATGGCTACAAGGTAGACATGATGGCAGGAGCTGCAGCAACTATCTTGGGCTATAAAGTAGACTCTAATATGGGTGCCAGAGCAGTGTAGTAGAAGGAGTTTCTGACAATCATAGAACTGCTTTTCCAACCCTAGGCTGCCTGCCTCTGGTTCATTTACACGAGAAAGAAACATACTTTATCTTGTAATACCACTCTTTTCAAGCTTTCTGCCTCTCACAGCCAAACCTCATCTGCTAGCCTTGCTCTTGAACTTGAGGCCTGCTCCTTTTTGGAAAAATTATTTTCTTGAAATAATCAGAACTGAAAGATAAATGGAAAGGAAATGACTTTTGCATTATAATTTAATATTTTTTAAATGTGCTTGTGCATGACTTAAATTATCTCTCCTACCACAGGTGGTACCTACCTCATGCTTTAGAAAAACCTCACAGGTTTCAAAGTCAGTTGAACCCAAGTTAGAATTTAGTTTCTAAGATTTACTGCTGTGTAACCATGAGTAAGTTACCCAACATTCCTAAACTTTAGTTTTGCTTTATTAAATAAAAATTAAAATATCTTTCTTCAAGAATTTATCAAACAAGTCCAGGCATGGTGGCTCAAGCCTATAATCCCAGCACTTTGGGAGACCGAGGCAGGCAGATCACTTGAGGTCAGGAGTTCGAGTCCAGCCTGGCCAACACGGTGAAACCCTATCTCTACTAAAAATACAAAAATTAGCGGGGCTTGGTGGCACGCGCCTGTAATCCCAGCTACTCTGGGAGCTGAGGCGGGAGAATCACTTGAAACTGGGAGGTGGAGTTTGCAGTGAGCCGAGATTGTACCACTGCACTCAAGCCTGGGTGACAAAATGAGACTCCATCTCAAAAAACACCAAACAAATTTTTATTATACATCTGCTATTTGCATGATATTATGCTGAAGATATGGAGAAAAAGACAGGTAAGACTGTGACCTTCATGGAGCTTGAAGCCCAATGGGGAAGAGATGAGAAAGAAAGCAAATAAATACACGAAATCATCACAACAAATAGTATACTGTAATGGAGAATAACAGCATGGGAACACTTGGAACTGGGAGCTCATTCCCTTCAAGGACTGAAAGAATAACCTTATGTAAAGCTCTGAGCACACTAGCCAGTTACATGACAGTCCTCTTCTAGAAGCTGCCAGACCTGCTCCCTTCAGACTGGGGCCTGCCGTAAACAAAGCCCAAGTGGCCCAGCATGCACCCTGTGCGTAGACCCTACGCAGCCAATCCAATCTGTGCTGCTTCTGTCCATCTGAAGATGGATGCAGGTCAGGACGGACAGACAGAAGGCCGTACACAGAATGCCACCAGGGAAAGCTATTGGCTGCAGAAGCCCTGCCTAGCACAGACTCTCTACTGAGCTGGCTTTGTTCCTTTGCATAATGGGCACCACCTGGGTCCCAGGGAATGCAACTGGCATCAATTAGTTCTCATAGAGCCCAAGCTGGAGCACAGCCTGGCTCTCCTCCTAGGTACTGGCTCTGGAAGCAGCCAGCTCCTGGTCTGCGTCTTTTACTCCTAATGACCTCCATTGGTGACCTCTTCCCAATCAAGCAGGGCCCACTAGGCGCACAGCTGCCACCATGATGAGAAACCTGCTTCTCAGAGCTAAATGATCAGACCCCAGCCACCACTGTATGCCTGGAGGGGCCTGATGAACTAAGGACAACTTAAGCAACAGAGGGACTCTGAAAATTCTGTTTCTGGCTTTTATTCTCAGAATTTCATTCCATATAGAGGGACAGGCAGTCTAGAATTGGTGGTATTGCACAGCACCTAAGTGGCTACTATGCAGGCAGACAGGCAGGATGGGAGAGACCCAGTCCCTATCCAGCTGTTTCCAGTGGTCTAATCTCGGTCAAGGGACTTAACTTCCCTAAGCTTTGGTTGCCCCATCTTAAAATGGGCATGAAAATCATAATACCTACCTCATGTTTTGGGCAAAGGATTAAGTGCAAGAATCCATGTAAACATATTTAGGAACTGTTCAGTGTGTGTTTGCTATGATTTATCTTCTTCATTCACTCACTCAATAAATGTCTTTGAGCATCTAATATGTGCTAGGCCCTATTCTAGGCTCTGGAAATGTCACACATCTGATGAACATCCATTTGTTAGGCTACAAGGCATTTAAACCGGGCAAAAGAGTTTGTGATGTACCTGCCCCACTGTATGACTTGGCTTTTTCTCCATAACCACCCAGAAACTCAGTGGCTTCAACAACAGATGTTTCTGCTTTCTCATGACTCTATGGGTGATCCGAGCAATTCTTGTGTTCTGGACCAGGTTAGCCAGAGGTGGGTGGTCCAGGATGATACATGGGTCCTGGGCCTCAGCTGGGATGTTGGCAGCCACCTTCCCCATGGTTTCTTAACCTACAAGTGAGAGGTGACAGCACGCTGGCAGTCCTCAGAGCCCTCGCTTGCTCTCGGCACCTCCCTTGCCTGGGCTCCCACTTTGGTGGCACTTGAGGAGCCCTTCAGCGCCCCCACTGCACTGTGGGAGCCCCTTTCTGGGCTGGCCAAGGCTGGAGCCCACTCCCTCAGCTTGCAGGGAGGTGTGGAGGGAGAGGCACGAGCGGGAACCGGGGCTGCCTGCAGCGCTTGCGGGCCAGCTGGAGTTCCGGGTGAGCGTGGGCTTGGTGGGCCCCGCACTCGGAGCAGCCAGCCAGCCCTGCTGGCCCCGGGCAATGGGAGACTTAGCACCCGGGCCAGTGGCTGCGGAGGGTGTACTGGGTCCCCCAGCAGTGCCGGCCCACGGGCGCTGCGCTCGATTTCTCGCCGGGCCTTAGCTGCCTTCCCGTGGGGCAGGGCTCGGGGCCTGCAACCCGCCATGCCTGAGCCTCCCACCCACTCCATGGGCTCCTGTGTGGCCTGAGCCTCCCCGACGAGCACCACCCCCTACTCCACGGCGTCCAGTCCCATCGACCACCCAAGGGCTGAGGAATGCGAGCACAGGGCACAGGACTGGCAGGCAGCTCCACCTGCAGCCCCGGTGCGGGATCCACTAGGTGAAGCCAGCTGGGCTCATGAGTCTGGTGGGGACATGGAGAGTCTTTATATCTAGCTCAGGGATTGTAAATACACCAATCAGCACCCTGTGTTTAGCTCAAGGTTTGTGAGGGCACCAATCGACACTCCCTATCTAGCTGCTCTGGTGGGGCCTTGGAGAACCTTTATGTCTAGGTCAGGGATTGTAAATACACCAATCAGCACCCTGTGTTTAGCTCAAGGTTTGTGAATGCACCAATCGACACTTTGTATCTAGCTGCTCTGGTGGGGCCCTGGAGAACCTGTGTGTGGAAACTGTATCTAACTAATCTGATGGGGACGTGGAGAACCTTTGTATCTAGCTCAGGGATTGTAAACGCACCAATCAGCACCCTGACAAAACAGGCCACTGGGCTCTACCAATCAGCAGGATGCGGGTGGGGCCAGATAAGAGAATAAAAGCAGGCTGCCCGAGCCAGCATTGGCAAGTCGCTTGGGTCCTCTTGTGCACTGTGGAAGGTTTGTTCTTTTGCTGTTTGCAATAAATCTTGCTACTGGTCACTCTTTGGGTCCACGCTGCTTTTCTGAGCTGTAACACTCACCGCGAAGATCTGCAGCTTCATTCCTGAGCCCAGCGAGACCACGAGCCCACAGGGAGGAGCGAACAACTCCAGATGCGCTGCCTTAAGAGCTGTAACACTCACCGCGAAGGTCTGCAGCTTCACTCCTGAGTCAGCGAGACCACAAACCCACCAGAAGAAAGAAACTCCTAACACATCTGAAAATCAGAAGGGAGAGATTCCAGACGCTCCACCTTAAGAGCTGTAACACTTACCGCGAGGGTCCGCGGCTTCATTCTTGAAGTCAGTGACACCAAGAACCCGCCAATTCTGGACACACAAGGAGGATACAATGGGCTTGTTCAGTAGGTGCCAGAAGGTCCCACAATAAGAAAGAAGGCAAACGCCAACTCACAAGCACTTTCCTCTGCCTGTGACACATTAGCTATTTTTACATTGTCCAAAGCAAGTCACAAGGCCAGAATCCATGGGAGGGGACCACCCAAGGGCATGGAACCGGGCACCCAGGAACAAGTGGGAGCTGTTACTGCCGCAACCAACCACACTGACACATTTCTCAGTGGTCTCCAAATGTTTTTGATCATATATCCCTGTATTAGTCTGTTCAGGCTGCCATCACAAAATAACACAGAATAGCTTAAACAACGGAAGTTTATTTTTTCATAGTTACGGAAATCCAAGATCAGGGTGCCGGCATGGTTGGGTTGTGGTGAGGTCTCTCTTCCTGGCCTGCAGCTGGCTGCCTTCTTGCTATGTTCTTACATGGTCCTTCCTGGATGTATGCACATGGAGAGACAGCGCAATATCTCTCTCATCCCTCTCTTACAAGGTCACCAATTCAATTGATTAGAACCCCACCCTTATGACCTTATTTAACCTTAATTACCTCCTAAAAGCCCCATGTCCAAATACAGTCACACTGGGGATTAGGGCTTCAACATATGTATTTGTTGGAACACAGTTCAGTCCATAGAAATCTCTATTTTTTTAAAACATTTGCAGCTCCAATACATGCATATTTATGTATACATTATATATACATTTCATTAAATATAAATTTTTAAAAGATGAGCTAAAGATGTAATATTTTAGTGTTAATTTTGATGGCATTTTTATTAATAAATAATATTGCAAGGCACAATGCACACTAAGGGTGAGCTCATGAATGACAGTGGACATAAATCCATCTTTCAAGGGACCCTCTTGATCATTTTAGTTTGGGGGGCAAAGAGGCTGACTTCTTGGCAGATTTCATTTTACCTCATAATGTGCTGATATAGAGCTGATACTAGCCACATAAGCTCTGCCAATTTCTTATGGTTTTCTGGGACTTATACTATTAGTATTATCTTTAATCTTCAATCTATAATAATCTATTAAAGCCACATTTTCATTTTGTAAAGATCAATTTTGGTAAAACTAGATCATGGGCTGGGTGCAGTGCCTCACATCTATAAATCCTAGCAATTTGGGAGGCTGAAGCAGGTGGATCTTTTGAGGCCAGGAGTTTGAGACCAGCCTAGGCAACACAAAGAGACCTCATCTCTATGGGGAAAAAAAAAAAAAACCTGGGTGTGGTGGCATGCACCTATAGTCACAGCGACTCAGGAGGCTGAGACAGGAGGATTGCTTGAGCCCAGGAGTTCAAGGCTGCAGTGAGCTAAGATCGCACCACTGCACTCCAGTGTGGGGGACAGGGCCAGATCCTGTCTCTTTAAAAACAAAAACAAAAAATGACCTAGGTTGTGTAGTTTATAAATCCATCTACCCACTTGCGAATAGACCAAACTATCTCAGATTCTCCTGAGTGTTGATGTGCAGGTGGTGAGGTTACCAGCACCGGCCCCCACATCACAGAGCATTCAAGGCTGCACCTGTGCCATAGGTGGCAAAGGAGCCTCTGAGGAAAGCTATGACTGTCAAGCTGAGTCCGTTTTGTGCTTTGTGGGTTTTTTAAATTTTTGTTTAATACTTTTTGGTGTTCTACACATTCAGAGAAACTTTTCTAGTAACAAATGATAGAAATGATCCTTGAAAGTATCATCTTCTGAACATTAAAAGATTAGGAAAGTATAATTGCTTCGTTATTTTTTTAGCCCCAAAGTTCCAATATTTTTTCACACAACCTAGCACCTTGTGCTGAGCGCCCCACTTGGAAACCGCTGATTTGCTTTATCAAAAAAAAAGTGGTTTTGTACATGATATTAAAGTGTAAAACAATGCCTTATGCCCAATGTTAGTAGCAACTGAATAGTTTATATAAAAGTATCTGGTAAGTAGGGCTTGGTCTTATATAAAATTGGAAATCTGGCTGGGTGCGGTGGCTCATGCCTGTAATCCCAACACTTTGGGAGGTTGAGGCAGGCGGGTCACTTGCGGCCAGGAGTTCAAGACCAGCCTGGCCAACATGGTGAAACCCCGTCTCTACTAAAAATACAAAATTAGCTGGGCATGGTGGTGTATGCCTGTAGTCCCAGCTACTCAGGAGGCTGAAGCATGAGAATCACTTGAACCTGAATTGCTTGAACCCAGGGGGCAGAGGGTGCAGAGAGCTGAGATCAGGCCACTACACTCCAGCCTGCAACAGATCAAGACTCTGTCTCAAAAAAAAAAATCAGAAATCTATGGGATTGCGAGTGATTTACTCAAAAGAAACCAAAAAAGGCTTTATATTCACATAAGTCTGTGGCCCCTGGGGAAGATATCCTCAGCTCCCTCTCCACCTCCCTGACCATGGACTGGGCTTTAGGACTCTAGTCCTATGTCCCATTAGTTTTCTACAACTGTCATAACAAATTACTACAAATTCAGCCACTTAAAACAATAGAAATTTGTTCTCTTACAGTTCTGGAGGCCAGAAGTCGAAATCCAGGTGTCGGCAGTGTCAGCAGGGCCACGCTCCCTCTGAAGGCCCTAGGAGAGGTTCCTTTCTTGCCTCTTCCAGCTTCTAGTGCCATCAGCATTCCTTGGCTTGGACGGCTTTGCTCTGTCTTCACTTTGCCTTTTCAGCCATGTGTCTGTCTTTTCCTCTGTGTGTCCTTTATCAAGACATGTGTCATTGGATTTCAGGCCCACTTGGATAATCAGGATGACCACTTCATCTCAAAATCTTTAATTATGTCTGCAAAGACCCTGTTTCCAAATAAGGTCACATTCGCAGGTTTTTCGGGTCATCATTCAACTCACTGCACACATTCTCCCTGCAATGTCAATGTATGAATTGGGGTCCAGAATGAGAGTTAGGGCACCGTGTGGACCAGCCTCTGTCTTTCCCTCCTTCCTGACTATGCAGGGCTCCTCTGAACACCATGCTTTATCATGGAAGGCTTCCTCCTTGTACTTTACAGCCAACTCACATCTTCCATGAGGAGGAAATGTCTGAGACTTAGAAAAGGGGTCCTATGGTTCCTTCTCCCTGTCTTCCCACAACCATTCCATGCATTTCCTCTCCTCTATGATGCTTCAAAGCACTCTCTGGGCAACCACCAGCCTAGTTTCTGATCTCCAAAAAAGGAGCCACCCTTTTGGTGGGTTTATCATGTCAGCCCAACAGCAGTAAACCTGGCCAGCCCCATGGCAGAGTTCTTGCAAACAGGGAAGGGAAAAGTGGACCCAAGAGACTTTCTCTGGGCCTAGGAATCAGACTATTTTCAAGTCTAATCAGGGGCCGGGTGTGGTGGCTCATGCCTGTAATCCAAGCACTTTGAGAGGCCAAGGTGGGAGGATTGCTTGAGTCTAATAGTTCAAGACCAGCCTGGACAACATGGCAAAACTCCATGTCTACAAAAAATACAAAAATTAGCTAGGGATTGTGGTGTGCACCTGCAGTCCCAACTACCTGGTAGGCTGAGGCAGGAGGATTGCTTGAGGAGGCAGAGATTGCAGTGAGCCAAGATCACACCACTGCACTCCAGTCTGGGCAACAGAGTGAGACCCAGTCTCAAAAAATAATAATAATTAAAAATAATAATAATAGGCAGTGCTCCTAGAATCTGAGGATACCCTGGCAGTTGGCAGGGCAGTGGTGCTGGCTTGGGGTGAGAAAACATCAGACAAGAAGACAGAAAAATAGCTGGGTGTGGTGGTAGGGCTAATGTGCCCCAGCCTTGAGGTCACACTTCAAGGAACTAGAGAAACAAGAACAAACCAAACCCAAACCCAGCAGAAGAAAAAAAAACAATCAAGATCAGAGCAGAACTAAATAAAATTGAAACAATCAAACTAACAAAACCTATACAAAAGATAAATGAAACAAAAAGCTGGTTCTTTGAAAAGATAAACAAAATTGATAGATCATTAGCGAGATTCACCAAGAAAAGACAAGAGAAGATCCAAATAAGCTCAATTAAAAATGAAATGGGAGATACTACAACTGATACCACTGGAATACAAAAGGCTACTGTGGACACCTTTATGCACACAAACTAGAAAATCTAGAGATGGATAAATTCCTGGAAATATACAACCCTCCCAGATTAAATCAGTAAGAAATAGAAACTCTAAACAGACCAATAACAAGATTAAGACAGTAAAAAAAAAAAAAAATTGCCAACAAAATAAAGCCCAGGACCAGACGGATTCACAGGCATTCAAAGAAGAATTGGTACCAATCTTATTGAAACTCTTCCAAAAGATAAAGAGGGAATCCTCCCTAAATCATTCTATGGAGCAAGTATCATCCTAAGTCTAAAACCGGAAAAAGACATAACAAAAAAAGAAAACTACAGACCAACATCCCTGATGAACATAGATGCAAAAATCTTCAACAAAATGCTAGCTAACTGAATCCAACAGCATATCAAAAAGATAACACACCCATAATCAAGTGGGTTTCATAGCAGGGATGCAGGGATAGTTTAACATATGCAAGTCAATAAATGTGATACTTCACATAAACAGAATTAAAAACAAAAATTATATGATTATCTCAATAGATGCAGAAAAGGCATTTGGCAAAATCTAGCATCCCTTTATGATTAAAACTCTCAGCAAAATTGGCATAGAAGGGATATGCCTCAAGGTAATAAAAGCCATCTATGACAAACCCTCAGCCAACATTATACTGAATGGGGAAAAGTTGAAAGCATTGCCCCTGAAAACCGGAACAAGACAAGAATGCCCACTTTCACCACCTCTATTCAACATAGACTGGAAGTCCTAGCCAGAGCAATCAGACAAGAGAAAGAAATAAAGGGCATCCAAATCGGTAAAGAGGAAGTCAAACTGTCGCTGTTTGCTGATGATATGATCATATACCTATAAAACCCTAAAGACTCATCCAAAAAGCTCCTAGATCTGATAAATGAATTCAGTAAAGTTTCAAAATCAATTCATGAAGCAAAATCAATGTACACAAATCAGTAGCATTGCTATACACCAACAGCGACCAAGCTGAGAAACAAATCAAGAACTCAATCCATTTTACAACAGCTGCAAAAAATAAAATAAAATAAAATACTTAGAAATATATTCAACCAAGGAGGTGAAAGACTTCTACAAGGAAAGCTACAAAACACTGCTGAAAGAAATCGTAGACAACACAAACAAATGGAAACACATCCCATGCTCATGGATGGGTAGAATCAATATTGTGAAAATGACCATAGTGCCAAAAGCAATCTACAAATTCAGTGCAACTCCCATCAAAATACCACCATAATTCTTCAAACAACTAGAAAAAATCCTAAAATTCATATGGAACCAGAAAAGAGCCCACATAGCCAAAGCAAGACACAGCAAAAAGAACAAATCTGGAGGCATCACATTACTTGACTTCAAGCTATACTATAAGGCCATAGTCACCAAAACAGTATGGTACTGGCATAAAAATAGGCATGTAGACCAATGGAACAGAATAGAGAACCCAGAAATAAAGCCAAATACTTACAGCCAACTGATCTTCAACCAAGCAAACAAAAACATAAAGTGGGGAAAGGACACCCTATTCAACAAATGGTGCTGGGATAATTGGCAAGTCACACGAAGGAGAATGAAACTGGATCCTCATCTCTCACCTTATACAAAAATCAACTCAAGATGAATCAAAGACCTAAATCTAAGACATGAAATCATAAACATTCTAGAAGATAACTTTGGTAAAACTCTTCTAGACGTTGGCTTAGGCAAAGAGTTCATGACCAAGAACCCGAAAGCAAATGCAACAAAATGAAATAAATAGATGGGGCCTAATTAAGCTAAAAAGCTTCTGCAGAGCAAAACAAATAACCAGAAGAGCAAACAGAAAACCCACAGAATGGGAGGAAATATCCACAAACTCTGCATCTGACAAAGGACTAATATCCAGAATCTACAAGGAACTGAAACAAATCAGCAAAAAAAAACAACCTCATCAAAAAGTGGGCAAAGGACATGGATAGACAGTTCTTCAGAAGAAGATATACAAACGGCGAACAAACATGAAAAAATGTTAAACATCACTAAGTATCAGGGAAATGCAAATTTAAAAACACAATGAGAAACCACCTTACTCTGCAAGAATGGTCATAAATAAAAAATCAAAAAATAATAGATGTTGGCATGGATTTGGTGACAAAAAAACACTTTTACACTGCTGGTGGGAAGGTAAACTTGTACAACCAATATGGAAAACAGAATGGAGATTCCTTAAAGAACTGAAAGTAGATCTACCATTTGATCCAATAATCCCACTACTGGGTATCTACCCAGAGGAAAATAAGTCATTATATGAAAAAGACATTTGCACACACATGTTTATAGCAGCACAATTCGCAATTGCAAAAATATGGAACCAGCCTAAATGCCCAGTGACCAATGAGTGGATAAAGAAAATGTGTTATATGTACACCATGAAATACTACTCATGTGAATAGCATTCATAGCAACCTGGATGGAGTTGGAGACCATTATTCTAAGTGAAGTAACTCAGGAATGGAAAACCAAATATCTTATGTTCTCACTTACAAGTGGGAGCTTAGCTATGAGGGCGCAAAGGCATAAGAATGACATAATGGGGGGCCGGGTGTGGTGGCTCGCACCTGTAATCCCAGCACTTTGGGAGGCCAAGGCGGGCGGATCACGAGGTCAGGAGATCAAGACCATCCTGGCTAACACGGTGAACCCCATCTCTACTAAAAATACAAAAAAATTAGCCAGGCATGGTGGCGGGCGCGTGAACCCAGGAGGCGGACTTGCCGTGAGCCGAGATCGCGCCACTGCACTCCAGCCTGGGCGGCAGAGCAAGACTCCGTCTCAAAAAAAAAAAAAAGAATGACATAATGGACTTTGGGGACTCAGGAAGAAGGGTGGGAGGGGGGTGAGGGACAAAAGACTACACACTGGGTACAGTGTACATTGCTTGTGGGACGGGTGAACCAAAATCTCAGAAATTACCACTAAAGTATTTATCCATGTAAGAGAAAACCACCTGTTTCCCAAAAATGACTGACATTTAAAAAAAGAAAACCCCCCAAATAATAGTAATAATCATGTTTAATTAGGTGTTTGCCCTTTGACCAGAGTTGCTGTATTTAGCAAATAAGAATGCAGGAGGCCCAGTTGAATTTGTTTTGTATAGGGGACAACTGGTATTTTAGTATGAGTATGTCCCATGGAATATTTAAAAATTTACAAATGCAGCCGGGCGCGGTGGCTCACGCCTGTAATCCCAGCACTTTGGGAGGCCAAGGCGGGCAGATCATGAGGTCAGGAGATCGAGATCATCCTGGCTAACATGGTGAAACCCCGTCTCTACTGAAAATACAAAAAAAAAAAAAAAAAAATTAGCCACGCGTGGTGGCGGGCGCCTACAGTCCCAGCTACTCGGGAGGCTGAGGCAGGAGAATGGTGAAAACCCTTGAGGCGGAGCTTGCAGTGAGCTGAGATCATGCCACTGCACTCCAGCCTGGGCAACAGAGTGAGACTCCATCTCAAAAAAAAAAAATTACAAATGCAATATTTGGAACATATTTATACTAAAAATTATTCGTTATTCATCTGAAATTCAAGTTTAACTGGGTATCCCGTATTTTACCTGTCAACCCTACCTATGACCTTCCTTTCCTTCCCTCTTCTTTGCTTCCTTCTTTCCTTCCTCTGTTCTTCCTTCAAAAAAGCCTTTGTTGTAAGACTACTATCTGCAGAGTCCTATACTAGAAACAAATAAAGCATAATGTTCTTCAGGGTGTTCACAGCATAGGGGAAGGGAAAAAGCAGCAGCAAATGCCTTTAGCACAGTGCAGTTCCCCCACTCCAATAAATGTACATATAAATAGTTCAGGGACCACAGAGAAAAAAGCAATTAATTCTGTTTGGGGTAGAACCAGGTAAGGTGGAGGAAAAGAGATTGAGAAAAGGTGCAGGGTGCAGGTTCTTGGCCCATTCTTGATGGACAGGTGTAAAGCAATGGAGAGGTATTCAGGCCAAAGGCAAGTTCAGGCAAAGGTATGGCATGAGAAAGACACACTCTGTACGGGGGACATGGAAGACCTGCCATGGTTGGTTTGGTGAGGTGGGATCTGGATGTGTCTGTGGATAGGGGTGGCTCTGATGACAGGAGAGGGGATCAGAAACCCCACCTTGCTTGGAGTCAAGTGTGTAAGGCTCTTTATTCTATGCTGAGGAGCTGGAGCTTTCTCTGATGTGTCTTGAGAGACTGAATATACAAATGGACAGTGGCCAGACCTTAGATGACTGTAGACCTCTGATCCACAAACTTAGCAGTCACTTGCCCAGAAGCCAAACCACAGCCTCTGCAGCAATCAGCCAGAAAAGTCAGGCCTTGGGCAACAACTGCCAGCTTCCCTATTTTTTGCCCCTGCTTCCAACCAACTCAGGACCAATCACATAAAATGCCCTGTTTCTAATTAGTCTGCCTCCAGCTTCCCTAGGCCAACAACCTCCAATCAAAGTACACGCGAAGTCTTCCTTTTTCTTCACCATAAAGCTTCCCCATTCCCCTGCCTGCCTTTGAGTTTCTGTTCTAAATAAACAGCCTTGTTTTTTCTCATTTCAGTGGTTTTCATTTATTTCCTCAATATAGACTGTACAGATTGCTTTTGAAGAGGGGGAGAGGGAGCAATGGGAGTAGTTAGCTCTGTAAAACTGATACCCTAATATATAGTGCTAATAGAACAATAAGTAGTGGTGGCATTCAGAGCTAGAAAAATCTGCTTTTGAGACCCTTTGCTATCTATACACACATACCCACACACAATTTTTTAACGTTGAGATACACCTGAACAGCCTCTAATTCTTTTATACTCTAAAGAAAGATTTTAAATCTTTAAAGTACAGTTTTTTTAAAAAAAAAAAAAAAAAAGGATTTTTAATGCTACCCTTAATTTTTTTTTTATTTTTATTTATTTATTTATTTTTTGAGATGGAGTTTCCCTCTTGTTGCCCAGGCTGGAGTGCAATGGCGTGATCTCGGCTCCCTGCAACCTCCACCTCCCAGGTTCAAGTGATTCTCCTGCCTCAGCCTCCCAATAGCTGGGATTATAGGTGCCCACCACCACGCCCCGCTAAGTTTTTGGACTTTTAGAAGAGATAGGGTTTCACCATGTTGGCCAGGCTGGTCTTGAACTCCTGACCTCAGGTGATCCACCTGCCTCGGCCTCCCAAAGTGCTGGGATTACAGGCATGAGCCACCACGCCCGGCCCAATTTTATTTTCAATGTAATATTTTCTTTCTTTCCTCTTGTGTGGTAGATTGCATCATTGACTCCAGTTTGTCACCCTTCCCTGTATTTACACCCTCGGTCATTTGACTCTGGGACTTTCCATGAAGTGGGCATCACATGGCTTTCTGCCCCACCGATGCCATGGTTGGCCACGAGACCTGCTTTGGCCAATGGGATGTTGGCAGACATGATGCAAGAAGAGGCTTGGAACAGACCTACACTCTGGGCCTGGGCTTTTGTACCTCAACCGTCTTGGCGAGAAGAACATGCCCAAACCAGTCTGTGGTCGCAGGAGAAGGATAAGAGTCAGGTGGAGCTGAGCCATGTCCAGCCAGGCCTAGTCTACTTTAGACTACCTCCAGCTGACCCACAGACAGATGAGCTCAATCAATGGCTATTATTGTTTTATGCCTCTGAAATTGTTGTGGCTGTTACGCAGCATTTCTATATAATAGTTGAATATTACACTCCTTGACTTCAGAAGTTGAAGAAATGTTTTGTTATTTTTAACGTGATTGGTTTTTTTGTTTGTTTGTTTTGTTTTTGAGACAGTCTCGCTCTGTTGCCCAGGCTGGAGTGCAGTGGTGCAATCTTGGCTCACTGCAACCTCTGCTTCCCAGGTTCAAAAGATTCTCGTGCCTCAGTCTCCCGAGTAGCTGGGACTACAGGCGTGCCACCACGCCCAGCTAATTTTTTGCATTTTTAGTAGAGACAGGGTTTCACCATGTTGCCCAGGTTGGTCTTGAACTCCTGAGCTCAGGCAGTCCACCCACCTCAGCCTCCCAAAGTGTTAGGATTACAGGTGTGAGCCACCATGCCAGGCCTTAATAAGTGATTGTTAATGGCAGCTCTTATTGGTTGTCTACCCAAATCCATTCTTTGCTGCTGGTAGAACCTTGATTTTCTTCAGGATTTTACCCTCTGCCTAGCCTGGACAAGCACCAGGGAAGGTGCCCTCTTCAACTATAGGGAAAAAATCTTAACCAATCCAAGCCAAGTGTAGCTTGCTGGCAATTGGTTGAAGAGAGAGCATATAACACAGTTACAGCCAATGAGATGTGAGGAGTCAGCTGAAGGGCTTTCTGGAAAGGCTTCCCTCCTCTTTGAAAGAGATCCATGAGATGATTCTTCCTTTTATCATTCCAGTAGACTTTTGGAACTGTTGCCGCCATCTTGGGACCATGAGGGGGTCAGCAAGAGGACAAACCAACAGGCTGAAGAAGACAGACTGGGAAGAGCCCAAGTTCAAAATGTCATTGAAAATCCACCCAATTGGCAAGCCTTGGAGCTGCCCTAACTCAGGGCTACTTGGTACCTGTCCTCATGGTTTAGGCCACCTTTCTTTGCAGGTTGTGTTCCTTATAGTTCAATTCTTCCTAGATGATTCAGATACCTCCTCAGAAGAGGAAAATCCAAGTTATAGAGAGTGATGTATAGGTTTTCTTTTCTTTCTCATGTTTCTATCCAAGTGATTCATCCCTGAGTGAGGACCTCTAACAAACTCTTTAAAGATGGGCTTAAAGAATGTTCACTCCAGGCAGCCCCCGCCCGGCCAGCCGCCCCGTCCAGGAGGGAGGCGGGGGGCAGCCCCCGCCCGGCCAGCCCCACCGTCCGGGAGGTGGGGGGCGCCTCTGCCTGGCCACCCCTTCTGGGAAGTGAGGAGCCCCTCTGCCCGGCTGCCATCCCGTCTGGGAGGTGTACCCAACAGCTCATTGAGAACGGGCCATGATGACAATGGCGGTTTTGTCGAATAGGAAAGGGGGAAATGTGGGGAAAAGATAGAGAAATCAGATTGTTGCTGTGTTTGTGTAGAAAGAAGTAGACATAGGGGACTCCATTTTGTTCTGTACTAAGAAAAATTCTTCTGCCTTGGGATGCTGTTGATCTATGACCTTACCCCCAACCCGGTGCTCTCTGAAACATGTGCTGTGTCCACTCAGGGTTAAATGGATTAAGGGTGGTGCAAGATGTGCTTTGTTAAACAGATGCTTGAAGGCAGCATGCTTGTTAAGAGTCATCACCACTCCCTAATCTCAAGTACCCAGGGACACAAACACACAGGGTCCTCTGCCTAGGAAAACCAGAGACCTTTGTTCACTTGTTTATCTGCTGACCTTCCCTCCACTATTGTCCTATGACCCTGCCAAATCCCCCTCTGCGAGAAACACCCAAGAATGATCAATAAAAATAAAAAAAATTAAAAAAAAAAAAAAAGAATGTTCACTCCAGAACTCCCATTCACAATTGCTACAAAGAGAATAAAATATCTAGGAATACAATTTACAAGGGATGTGAAGGACCTCTTCAAGGAGAACTACAAACCACTGCTCAAGGAAATAAGAGAGGAAACAAACAAATGGAAAAACATTCCATGCTCATGGATAGGAAGAATCAATGTCGTGAAAATGGCCATACTGCCCAAAGTAATTTATAGATTCAATGCTATCCCCATCAAGCTACCACTGACTTTCTTCACAGAATTAGAAAAAAAGTACTTTAAATTTCATATAGAACCAAAAAAGAGCCCATATAGCCAAGACAATCCTAAGGAAAAAGAACAAAGGTGGAGGCATCACGCTACCTGACTTCAAACTATACTACAAAGCTACAGTAACCAAAACAGCATGGTACTGGTACCAAAACAGATATATAGACCAATGGAACAGAAGAGAGGCCTCAGAAATAACACCACACATCTACAACCATCTGATCTTTGACAAACCTGACAAAAACTAGCAATGGGGAAAGGATTCCCTATTTAATAAATAGTGTTGGGAAAACTGGCTAGCCATATGCAGAAAACTGAAACTGGACCCCTTCCTTACACCTTATACAAAAATAAATTCAAGATGGATTAAAGACTTAAATGTTAGACCTAACACCATAAAAACCCTAGAAGAAAACTTAGGCAATTACATTCAGGACATAGGCATTGACAAAGTCTTCATGACTAACACACCAAAAGCAATGGCAACAAAAGCCAAAATTGACAAATGGGATCCAATTAAACTAAACAGCTTCTGCACAGCAAAAGAAAGTATCATCAGAGTGAACAGGCAAACTACAGAATGGGAGAAAATTTTTGCAATCTACCTATCTGACAAAGGGCTAATATCCAGAATCTACGAAGAACTTAAACAAATTTACAAGAAAAAAACAAACAACCCCATCAAAAAGTGGGCAAAGGATATAACACACTTCTCAAAAGAAGACATTTATGCGGCCAGCTAACATATGAAAAAAAGCTCATCATCACTGGTCGTTAGAGAAATGCAAATCAAAACCACAATGAGATACCATCTCACGCCCATTAGAATGGCGATCATTAAAAAGTCAGGAAACATCAGATGCTGGAGAGGATATAGAGAAATAGGAATGCTGTTACACTGTTGGTGGGAGTATAAATTAGTTCAACCATTGTGAAAGACAGTGTGGCAATTCCTCAAGGATCTAGAACCAGAAATGCCATTTGACCCAGCAATCCCATTACTGGGTATGTACCCAAAGGATTATAAGTCATTCTACTATAAAGACATATGTACATGTATGTTTACTGCAGCACTGTTCACAATAGCAAAGACTTGGAACCAACCCAAATGCCCATCAATGATAGACTGGATAAGGAAAATGTGGCACATATACACCATGGAATACTATTCAGCCATAAAAAGGATGAGGTCGTGTCCTTTGCAGGGACATGGATGAAGCTGAAAACCATCATTCCCAGCAAATTAACACATGAACAGAAAACCAAACACTGCATGTTCTCACTCATAAGTGGGAGTTGAACACTGAGAACACATGGACACAGGGAGGGGAACATCACACACTGGGGCCTGTTGGGGAGTGGGGAGCTAGGAGAGGGATAGCTTTAGGAGAAATACTTAATGTAGATGACGGGTTGATGGGTGCAGCAAACCACCATGGCACGTGTATACCTATCTAACAAACCTACATGTTCTGCCCATGTATCCCAGAACTTAAAGTATAATAATAATTAAAAAAAAAAAAAGAATGTTCACTCCAATAGATGGCTCTGAGATTTGACTTTGAGGGTTTTACCAGGGCTCTACTATGTTAGGAAATTACTTCTGGCCTCTCTATATGACTCTTTGATCCTTTCCCCAGTGAAATGGGGATCCCCTGAGGACAACTTCAGAACCTGGCAAGTGCAAGAAGAATTTCAACTATACAATTCCTTGGTAACATCCATCCTTCCAAAGAGAGACTTCTAGGCTCTATTGACTTGGAGTTGCTTTAAGTAGCAAGGGTGAAGTTGACCTTTTTTACATATTGGCAGCAAAATTACAAAAATCAAAGTCAATCCGCAAGAATGATCTTTCTCCAGAACAATGAGCATACTTCACTGGTGTGATATATTTCAGTTCAATAGACAGTATCTTCAGAAAACACATTAAAATGTCATTAGATTTCATCTAAACTTGCTGGTAATTTCGGTAACCTGACTATCTCTCCCTCCTCCCACCCTGTGCTCAACAGAAACAAGCTCATACCAAATTAACATTCATTTTGTTAAAACTAAATCTCAGACCACCTTCTGGACTTGCCCAACTTTCTCCTTCCTCTGGGCCACTCGTCTGGTTCTTTTCTCCTCTGGAATGACTCTCTCCCACTTACAACCTGGCAAACTCATCATCTGACAATACAAAGTTCACAGGTCAATTCCTCCTCAAAGCCTTGCCTTGGACCCCTGAGGCAACACCACATAGAGGGGAGGTTGAAGTCAGGCTGACCTGACGGTGGATCGAGCTCTGTACCCAATTAGCTGGGTGACCTTTGCCAAGGAAGCCAGTTTCTCTGAGCCAAGTGTCAGCTTTCTCGCCTGCAAAATATGAATCATGATTACCCCTGCCTCGGGCTTGTGCTGAGGATGAGATGAGCTCATGTAAGAATCCCTGGCACAGAGTTAAGGACTCAATGTGTTTTGGCTGTTGCTACAGGATACCTTCCCAAAGAATCATAAAGCTTTATAGCCATAAGGGACTTCAGAGTAGCTCTTCTCGACCTTCCATGTACAAGCCAATCACCTGGGGACACAGATTCTGAAGTCCTGGTGCAATGCCTGAAATTTTTTTTTTTTTTTTTTTTTTTTTTTGCGTTTCTTGCAAGTTTCAGAGTGCTGCAGATTCCCCTTGTCCCAGGAGCACACTTTGAAATGGCAAGACTTTAGGAGACATTGACGTCCTGCTCATTTTACAGAAAATAAGCATGAAGCCCGAGAAGAGCTGCTCCTAGCCCAAAAGGATCCAGAAAGCTGCTGAGAAAGGCAACACAGAACACAATCTGCTGGTGGAGTTTGAGGAGAGATTCACTCTCAAAGCAATTGCTGATCAGAAACAACTTTGTGAGGTTTATCTGTAAATTATGAATACATTTCCTCCACCCAAGAGCCAGTACTCTGCTTCCTGAACAAGGTAAGCTTTATTCCTGCCTCTGAGATAGGAGGAAGATTGGGTGAGATGGACAATTTCAAGAACAAAGACATTAAGCTAAAATGAGTGGTATTCTATCTGGGGAGAAGTGGAAACACATTACCCAAGGGCCTGTGGCATAAAACATAGCTTAGAAGGAGCAGCTGTGGGTTGGTTGGTTTGTTTTAGACAGAGTTTTGTTCTTGTCGCCCAGGCTGAAGCGCAATGGCGTGATCTCGGCTCACTACAATCTCCACCTCCCGGATTCAAGCGATTCTCCTGCCTCAGCCTCCTGAGTAGCTGGGACTACAGGCATGCGCCACCACGCCCGACTAATTTTTTTATTTTTAGTAGAGACAAGGTTTCACCATGTTGGCCAGGCTGGCCTTGAACTTCTGACCTAAGGTGATCCACCTGATGTCTCTGTCGCCCAGAGTGCTAGGATTACGGATGTGAGCCACCACACCTGGCCACAGCCATGGGTTTTTACTCTTCTCAGAATATCCTAAAAAAATCAAAGTTTTCAGGAAATTGGGGGAGAGTGCAGGAACAGTCATCGCTTTTCCAGCGTAAGATAATTTCCAGATTTGCAACATTCGGGAAATGAGCACAACTCACTCCTCTTTGAGGCAGCACCCAGCTGATGCAGCTCCATTGTGTGGCCAACTGAAAGGGTCCTGCAGTTTTCCTAAGTGTATCCCAGAGTTATTTATTCATGAAGAGGACCTAAGCCATTCCATTCCATGGTCCGTGGTGCTGCCCAAAAGCCCATCACATGTACGGCCACTGTGGGTGCTTCCTTTTTCCCACATCTGACCCTTTATCCCATTTGGCTTATTCCAAAAGCTCAGCCCATGCTCCCAGGCATGGATAGGAAGGAACCCACTAAAAAAATTGCGCTATTCATTGAAAGTGCTAGAACCCGCCAGTCTCCAAATGCAGTCCTTTTGAGAAGGCATGACTCAGTCCTGAGTAACATCTGATACTTAACAAACGTCCATGAGCCATAACACCTCCTGGTGTTGAGTGGTTTTCCCATCAACCTCTAAAATAAAAGCAAATCAGTTAGCCAGGTGCTGCGTATGCTCAGAAGGCTATAGAAGCTCAGAGGTACAAGCACCTGGAGAAAATATATCAACCCTTCTGCATTATAACAACAATTATTGCAGAAATTCTTGTCATTGTCTATCAAAGTGAAATCAACGAACCCCCACAAGTTTCTGTACTGTTTGCTAGAAGTAAAGAGACAAATGAGACAAACAGCTCTTGCCCTCAGAGAGTTGACAATCTAGTAGAAGAAGGAAGAAGCCATCCAAATAACTAGGAAACAAGGTAAAGAGCAGCTTCTGCTCTAAAAAGGCAGTAGGATTGCTGAAGGAGGGGAATGCGAACCCTGGTCTTGCCCTTCAGGCAGTTTTTCATAGTTAATGATCCTGCATTCTCAAATTGCATAGGGATGTCTCAAATATGAGACAAGCCTTCTAATTTACAAGTAAGTGAACAGAAAAACTGTACACAGGCAGTCCTCTGCTTTTGTAAATATGAAAATATGTATCAAATTAACTGTATAGGGTGCAATTAGAGACTTACACATTATAAGTGGTTGTTCCATCCCAGGCAGCACTGTAGAGTTGGTAAGGCTGTACACTACACAAGGGCATCTGACCAAGGGTTAGACTGAAATCTAGATGTGTATCCTGATGTAGAGTTGTACTTATCCAGAAAAGAAAGGAATTCCTTTTCCCAATTTGCACAAGACACCATTTAGCTCGTAGTGGCCCTGATTCTGAGAGGTCCAAAATAGTTTTAAATTCCAGTTACATATTTATAGCATTTTCTTATATGTTGTTCTTTTCCTTTGCCATTAAGTCTACAGTGGACCCACTTAAGTCCAGTAAGCATTCAATTGAACTCAAAGATTGGCCGCTGATCTCCATTTTGGAAGCAAGTGTATTAAGCATAGAAAACTTATATTGCTTATTTTTGAGATTACTCTTTTTTTCTACTTTCCACTTGTTTTTGTAAAACAACATGGACAAAGCACAGTAAAATGTTCGAATAGTTACGCATATTCTGTTGAACAAAGAGAGCGACTGCCCACAGCGAATGGTTGGCTGGCAGGCAGCACCACCTGGGGGCAGCTCAAATTATTTTTCTCAGTAGTTAGTGTATGACAGTCCACATCTGTTATGTCCTGTAACAGAGCAATTAGGGGTGTCAGTGTTTAAAATGCTTATCTGGGCCAGGTGTGGTGGCTCACGCCTGTAATCCTAGCACTTTGAGAGGCTGAGGCGGGCAGATCACGAGGTCAGGAGTTTGAGACCAGCCTGGCCAACATGGTGAAACACCATCTCTACTAAAATACAAAAATTAGCCTGGCGTGGTGGCGGACATCTGTAATCCCAGCTACCTAGGAGGCTGAGGCAGGAGAATAGCCTGAACCCGGGAGGCGGAGATTGCAGTGAACCGAGATCACGCCATTGCACTCTATCCTGGACAACAGAACAAGACTTTGTCTCGGGAAAAAAAATGCTTATCTGATTATCCCATTGAGGACAGCCTCTAATGCCATACCAAACATTAAGTGGGTAGCCTCCTGCTTGATGCTGAGAATTCCTGGCAACTTCTCCCCAGTGCCTTTTTCCCTAATGCTTTATTCTCGGACTGGTCAGAGAGTCTTTAAACTCCCATAAACTCCTGTGTCATTCTTGTACACTTACCACATCTCTCTGCCTCTTTGGCATAGTCTGGGAGCAGCCAGGAATCACCTCTCGGCTCTACCTCCATAGCAACCGCCCTCTCACAGGATCCACCTCCTCAGAGGGACTAGGAGCTCCTAGGTCAGGAAATGGCAGTGGCTGATGTAGCCTGATCTCCACCAGAAGTGGACGCTCCTCTTTGTTGCTGCCTGGTGAAGCGGGGGACTTATTTACTTTCACTGAAGATCTCCTTTAATTTTTTCTTTCCTCCTTCACTTTTCCTAATTTGGTTTTTCATGCATAGATGCATGCCTTTTTTTTTTTTTTTTGAGACGGAGTCTCGCTCTGTTGCCAGGCTGGAGTATGGTGGCGCGATCTCGGCTCACTGCAACCTCTGCCTCCTGGGTGCAAGAGATTCTCCTGTCTCAGCTTCCTGAGTAGCTGGGACTACAGGCGTGCACCACCACGCCCAGCTAATTTTTGTATTTTTAGTACAGACAGGGTTTCACCATGTTGGCCAGGCTGGTCTCGATCTCTTGACCTCGTGATCTGCCCACTTCGGCCTCCCAAAGTGCTGCGATTACAGGCGTGAGCCACCCCCCACCCCCAGCCAGATGCATGCCTTTATTCCACATCTACCAAGTGACTCCTCGCATGAGGCCCTGTGCACTGGGCAATGCGCTGATAGGCAGAGCGTGGCGCTGACACCCTATGGCGGGGAAGGTAGACAGCAAACAAAACAAACAAACAGATGTGAATAAGGATGGAATGATGCTGTGAAGGACTTGGCCGAGTGTCCTTTGGAAGAGTGGGGAGGAGGACAGAGGGAGGAAAGGGCTCTCTGAGACCTGAAGGTAAGAAGGAGCTGGCCATGTGGAAGGCAGAAAAGAGGGGTCCAGGAAGAGGCAGAGCATGGGTCATGAGCCCTTAGCAAGGCCTGGAAGAAAGTCCAGACATGTCTGGAGCATGGTGGGGGAAGGGAAAAGGGCGTGGTGGGGTGGCTGACAGGGGCCGCTCATGCAGGCACAGCCTGTGTCCTGGGAGCCCCTAATCCTTGTGGGGCCTGCCCGAGCCTCTGACTCTGGACCTGCTTGCCTTACATCACTTGGTCTGGTCTTGCCGCTCTCAGATACACATAGCCCTTCCACCAAAATTGTATACGTTGATTCAAATGAACATCTATTCCTCTTTGCTTTTTTAAAATTTTATTATTTTGTGTAGAGATGGGGATCTCACTATATTGCTCAGACTAGTCTCGAACTCCTGGGCTCAAGCAATCCTCCCACCTCGGCCTCTCAAAGTGCTAGAATTACAGGCCTGAGCCACCATGCTGGGCCTTCTTCATCTTTTCTACATAGAGATTAAGAGGGTACAAAAATTTGAATAAATTCCACCAGATCAACTTGATTGGTTCACCTTAAAAGAACACTTGAACTCAGGCTACTTTTGAACTGATTTACTGATAAGCATCTTGGGTGCCAAACAATAGGCTTGCCTGATGCTTCAACTTTCACTTGGGAGCTTGGCAGCCCGAAGACCTGACCAGAGACGGAACCTGAGGCAGGACAGAGGAAAGGAGGGGGAGCCGAGGAGGACAGCTCCCCAGAGCACAAAGGGCACGCCCTGAACAAAGGGCAAAGGTGTCTCAGGTACTGGTGCCTGCTGGGAAACCAGCCGTGCCCTTCTACCCAGCTGGTGGGAAAGTAGCAGGTGCAGTCTTTCTAGCAATTCTGCTGACTTTTTTTTTTTTTTTTTTTTTTTTTTTTGAGACGGAGTCTTGCTCTGTCTCCCAGGCCGCAGTGCAGTGGCACAATCTTGACTCACTGCAACCTCTGACTCCCAGGTTGAAGCGATTCTCCTGCTTCAGCCTCCTGAGTAGCCGGAACTACAGGTGCCCGCCACCATGCCTAGCTAATTTTTGTATTTTTAGTAGAGTCGGAGTTTTATCATCTTGGCCAGGCTGGTCTCAAACTCCTGACCTCAAGTGATCCTCCCACCTTGGCCTCCCAAAGTGCTGGGATTACAGGTGTGAGCCACTGCACCGGGCCTCAGCTGACATTTCTAATGCAGGTTTCCTTTAATTCTGCGGTTCTACCACTAGGTGCCCCCTAATGGATACATGCACAAAAAAACATCGAGCTGTGCACACGTGACAGTCACTCCAAAAGTTGGAGGCCACCCAAATGACTCTCAGTTTGTCAAAGCAGGCCAAATCAATTTCAGCCCATCCATACAACAGAATAGTCTGCAGTGATTAGACATAAGGAGGCAAAGTTCTAGACTCAGAGTAAAAGACCCTGAAGATATATCATTAAATAAATGGAGGAAAGGCCAGATATGGAATAGTGTACGTATACCTTGCTCCCCTATGTAACTGTTTAAAATGATATATATTTATATGTAGATACATGCATACTTTTTTCTGGTGGGATACATAGGAAACTTTGGGGATGAGGATTGGGGTCAGAGAAAAGCAGGGAGATTTTAATCATTTTTCTAGATCTTTCTGTACTGGTCAAGTTTTTATATCATGCGCAGTTATTGCTTTTATTTAACGAGTAATAGGAAGAAAGGAAGAAAAGACAAGACACCAGCCTCTATATTGGTAGAAACCAATTCAGTCCTCCCTTAAGCCCTGCCTGCCAGTGGCCGATGTCACCATGGAGAAGGTTACTCGGGAGCCTTCCTTACTCTAAACTTGCTGCTCACTTGCTGGCAGAGTTGTGGGACTGGGAAGTTTCTCTGCAGGAGAAAGTGTCTTTATGCCAGAATTAGGCACAAAGGGCATTAGGACACTTGGCTGTCTGCGGCTGTGTGACTCAGGACACATAAGCTACAGACTCTTTTCACTGGAAGTTTTCAGCTCAATCTGGCAACCCATCTATTGAACACCTACTATGTGTCAGCACTCTGCCAGGCCTACGGAATGAGCAGACACAAAGGCAACTTAGCCCTTGCCCCCAGGAACAAGATAAACAAATGACGCTGGAAACTGCAGATGAGGCAGAAGTGCTACGAGAGATGGGGACAAAGTGGAGGAAGGGAGAGACTCCCTATGGCCAGAGGGACCAGGAAGGCTTCCTGGAGGAGGTGGGAGTTGATCTGGAGCAGTCCCACGCCAAGAGAACAGCTTGAGCAAAGATTGGGAAGTAAAAGAGAAACTTGTGCAGGGAAGGAGGAGAGGCTGGAACCCAGAATGCTGGGCTGGGGAGGGAGAGGTGGGCAGGGGAGACGAAAGGTTAGCTCTGCCGAAAGCAAGAACCCGAAGGAAGACAGGAGCTGGGCCAGAGAGGGCTGAGTGCCCCGCAAGAGGTTTGCACTTAATTCTGTGAACACTGAAAGGTTTTGATTTGGGAGTAAGAGGGTCAGACCTGTGTCTGAGGCTCATGTTGATGACTGTCTGGTTCGTAAAAGTCAGTGTCGCCTCCTGAAAACATGGAAGTGCCTATGGAGTAGATGCTGGTATGAAGGGCAGGGAAGAGCACTGTGAGCAAAGTCTTTGAGATCACCCTTGCAGACAGCGGGGACAGCAGTCTGGGCTCTGGGGAATGGGTCTGCTGGGGTCTGTCAGGATCTGCCCAGGTCTGCTGGGGTCAGCTGGGGTTTTAACCTTAAGCATCAGCTCCTAACTTGCCTGGAGGCAGGATGAGGGTTTCCACCTCCCGCGCCTTGAACCTCGGCACTTGCCACTCTAGTTACGGTTCTAGATGACTTGGCTCAGCTGCCCCCGGAATCACAGCCCAGGATCAGCCATCCTGGTCCTCCTGTGACAGGTAACGTGGAAAAGGCAGTCTACGGCCTAAGGGAGAGAGGCCACCAGCCTCACAAAAGAGCTTCAACGTCACTCATCTTTTAAAAGTAGATTTCCAGCCAGGTGCGGTGGCTCATGCCTGTAATCCCAGCACTTTGGGAGGCCAAGGCAGGCAGATCACCTGAGGTCAGGAGTTCAAGACCAGCCTGGCCAACATGGTGAAATCCTGTCTCTACTAAAAAACACAAAAATTAGCCAAGTGTGGCAGCAGGCACCTGTAATCCCAGCTACTCTAGAGGCTGACCAGGAGGCGGAGGTTGCAGTGAGCTGAGATTGCGCCACTGCACTCCAGCCTGGGCAACAGAGCCAGACTCTGTCTCAAAAAAAAAAAAAAAGTAGATTTCCCATTTGCCTCTCTGAAAAGGAAGTTTTCTATAACTTTTCAAATCTTTCAGGCCCCAGTGCTGGCTCTTCCCTCCCTCAGGAACCTGCAGCCTCACCCCTGGCTGAAAGTGTCCCTATCTGCAGCTGACATCAGGCACATCTCACTTCTGAATAGCTGCTTCCAGCTGACCTTCTCCTGTGTTTTCAGCCCTGAGAGTATTGTGAAGATTAATTAGAGAGAAGCTGTCTACTAGGAGGCAACCGCAGTACCAGTCTCTGGAGAGCAGGGCCCCTGTCTAACTTGGCCTCTCATTCCATAAGTGCCTGCTGAGTGCGCCAGGCCATCTTTCAGGTGACGGAGCACAGTGACTGCGGGCCCCACTCTGGAGCAAGACTGCCTGGGCTTCTCTCTCTGCTTGCACCGCTGGGCGTGGTGGCTCACCCCTGTAATCCCAGCACTTTGGGAGGCCGAGGCAGGTGGATCACCTGAGTTCAGGAGTTCGAGACCAGCCTGGCCAACATGGTGAAACCCTGTCCCTATTAAAAATACAAAAATTAGCCGGGCATGGTGGTGCACACCTGTAGTCCCAGCTACTCGGGAGGCTGAGGCAGGAGAATCACTTGAACCTGGGAAGCGGAGGTTGCAGTGAGCTGAGATCACGCCACTGCACTCCAGCCTGGGTGACACAGCAAGACTCAAAAACAAAAACAAAAACAAAACAACAAGTTATGTGAACTTGGCCAAGCTAATGACCTTCTCTAAGCCTTAGGCCTGATGATGTTACCTACTTCTTAAAGTTTCTGAGAACAAGAAATGCGAACATATGTCCACACAAAAACTTGTACACAAATGTTCATAACAACCAAAAAGTAGAAACACCCCAAACGTCCATCCACTGACGAATGGATAAAAAGAGGGCTATCTATAGAATTGAGTATTGTTTGTCTATAAAAAGGAATGCAGTAATGACACACGCCACCACAAGGATGAACTTTGAAAACATTATGCTAAGTGACAGAAGCCAGCCATAAAGGTCCACATATTGTACGATTCCATTTACAGGAAATGTCCAGAACAGGGAAATCTACAGACAGAAAGTAGATTAGTGATTGCATGGGGCTGGAGGAGGGGAAGTGGGACTGCTAATGGATACAGGGTTTTGTTTAGGGGTAACGAAATGTTCTAAGATTTATTGTAGTAATGGTGGCATAACTCTGTAAATATACTTAAAGCCATTGAATTGTACACTTTATTTTTTTTAGAGTCTTGCTCTGTTACCCAGGCTAGAGTGCAGTCGCACAGTCACAGCTCACTGTAGCCTTGAACTCCTGGGCTCAAGTGATCCTCCTGCCTCAGCCTCCCCAGTAGCTGGGACTACAGGTGTGCACCTCTACACTCTGCTCACTTTTACATATATATATTTTTTGTAGAGACGGGGTTGCCCAGGCTGGTCTCAAACTCCTAGGCTCAAGCAATTCACCTGCCACAGCCTCCCAAGTGCTGGGATTATAGGCATGAGCCACTGCACCCAGCCAAACTGTACATTTTAAATCAGTGAGTCGTAGAGTATGAATTAGATCTCAATAAAACTGTTGAAAATGTTTCTTAGAACAATGCCTGGCACATGTTAAGCACTAAAGAAGTGTTAGCTACTATTACTTGTTGCTAGGGAAATAAGTGAAAAAGATGGGCAGATGCAACGGCCTGAATGTTTGTGCCTTAGCCCCAAATTCCTAGGCTGAACTCCTTACCCACAAGGTGATAGTATTAGGAGGTGGGACCTGTGGAAGGTGATGTGGGTCATGAGGGTGGAATCCTCATGAGTAAGATGTGCTTCCTTATATAAGAGGCCCAAGAGAGACCCCTTGCCCCTCATGTGAGGACACAGTGACATGCCATCCACGAGCCGGAAGTGGCCCTCACCAGACATGGAATCTGCCGGTGCCTTGATCTTAGACTTTCCAGCCTCCAAAACTGTAAGAAATGAACTTGTGCTGTTGATACAGTTCCCAGTGTATGGTATTCTGTGGCAGCAGCCCACACAGACAAAGACGGCAGGTTTCCTGCTTCAGGAGCGTGCATTCACCGACTTCTCCTCTGCATCCCGTGCTGGGCTTGGAACCGAGTGGGCACATGGTGGACCCCACCAGCCTCTGCTAGACAATGTGTGTTCTCTAAAGTCCAGCCGTGTCACTCCATGAGAAAATTAGACTTGTCACCTCTGCTCCAGGCTGCCTGTCTGGCCTTTCCTGGCCCTTAGCAAGGCTCCCACTCTCTGGCCCACAAAGCCAGATCACCGTCTCACTGAGCCTCGTTGCAGGCCACTGAGTCCTTGTTTGCACCAGTTCTGTTCCTGGATTTTCTCAGCTCCTGACCTTCTGACTTGGTCTCATGTTTGAGAGGTCCTTGGCCCCGTCACCTCCCACCTCACCCTTGGACTTGACAATGCATCTACTTCTCCGGGTCGGCCCTTCAGTTCTACTGGACAGGCTGTGTTTCCCACCCCACCCAAGGGACAGGACAGTAAGAGTGAAACCGACATTCTCATTCTCCAGGCACTGCCAAGATGCCAAGTGCACCAGTTCTAGGAACATGGAATTCACAGGAGGACTCTGAGTGGGGAAACAAATGAAGAACAGACCTTGTCCTCCAGGAGCCACCCCCAGGTACACCCCAAGTTGCCTGGTGACCACAGAACCACTTTCCTGGAGAGGCTTCAAGGGAGCAGGGGAGGCAGGACACCAAGGCACCACCTCTAGCCCACCTCCCAGTGACCCCCCTCAGTCCTGGGCCACTCTGTTTCACAACCTGGTGGGAGGGGAGCTCTCCCACCAGAGGGTCCTATGGGAGGGGATGTCCCTGCCCCTCCACCCTGCCCCTCTGCTGCTCCTCCTCCTCCGATGCTGGTAACAGATAGGGCAGAAACAGTAATGACAGCAACAGGCCAAAAGCAGAAGGCCAAGGCCAGGCAGCCAGCACTTGGGGTTATTGTAAGACTGGGCGGCCTCGCCTTGCATCCACAGCGGGAAGAGGCTGAGGGATCACAGGAGCTGCACATGGCGCTGCTCCACCGCCAGCCAGGTGGTCCTGATGTGGGAGAGCTGGCTGCCTTCCAGGAATGAGGCAGAGAGGAAAGACGAGGAGGCCGAGGGGCAACTGCATTCCATGAGATGACCTGAACTGGGGCATCTGTCCTCCCCCAGAGGTAGAACCAGCTCCCGGCCTGTCTGCAACTGCTGCGTTTGCCCTTGTCGTTCTCAGTTTGTGCCTTCGTGTCACACACCTGCCTGGGTGACAGCAATCATCTATCTTCCTGTGCAGGTGGCCAATGGTCATTAGGTGGAATGAAGCTGGCGGGATGGAGCGAGGAGGCCACAGCTGCAGGCAGAGCCATGGGATCAGGAATAATGAACACCGCACACGGAGCCAGGCAGCAGAGAGCCCCAGCCAGCACAAATGACTGGCCTTCCTCTCTCGCCAGTGGCTTTGCAGGGGCCAGCCCCTCCATCCAGAAGAAATGGGTCACAGCATGTGAATTCACAGCAGGCCCGAGCCGACAGGGACAGGCACCCATGGAGGCCATCAGGACTCTAAGTGCCCGCTGGAGAGTAGGGCGGCGACCTCTGGCTTGTTTTGTGCTGTGGTTGGGGCCTTTGCCTCTTCCTCAGGAGGGATCAGGCAGGAGGAAGAGGAGCCTTGCTGGCTCCTGCAGGGTCACACTTATTGTCACTTCCTCCTCTGTCTCTCCTACCCAGAGTGGCCCGGTGAGGGAGGCTGGGCACGTTGGGTATAGCTGGTTGGTACCATGGGTCCAAGATGAGGAGGCCCCTCTCCCTGGTGCTCCCAACATGGGGTTCAGAGCAAACGCCAGAGATCATGCCCAGGCTGGGTGCCAAAGCCAAGATGGGCAGTCGCTTCCCACTGTGGTCAGGTGAGAGAGAGGGAAGAATGAGAAGGTGGGGTTAAAACGGGGGAGGCAGGAGAGCCAAGGAGCCAGGAGGGCTGAGAGGAAGCAGAGAAGGGGACTGCTAGGGATGGGGGGTGGATTTCAGAGCAGGAGCACCAGCTTCATTTGGGGCCAGAACTGGTCAGACATGAGATCATTCCTGACACCATCCTGCAGCTGGATGCTTTCTGACACATGACCATTGCCAGCCCCACGGGGACACCAACCGGGTGCAAAGCACAGCCCCCGGGGGTCTCATCAGATGTCAGGGCTGGAGCCAGGCTCCACTGCCTACTTGCTATGTGACTGGGCAGACTAGTTCATTTCTCTGAGTCTAAGATTTTTCACCTGTAAATACGGGACATGACGCCCACAAGCTGTTATATTCGCTGACGGAGCACACACAAAGTGCTGGCACGTTCTAGGTATTCAGAAGCAGTCTGTGAATAATACCACTGAAAACCCCCTGGTGGAAACTGCAGCCCTGACCTCTGGTTTTGGGTGTGAAGTTGGGGCAAGAAGCTTCCAATTAGGCTACTGGTATGTATGGCACCCCCTGGCTGAGTCATCACCACCACCCCTGACATCACACCAAGGAGGGGCTGCTCTGAGGTCCTCGGACCCTTTTTTTAAAAAACAAGTAGTCATTGACACTTTAGTATAACGTGCTGCAATTAGGCTATCGGGTCCTTCTCTCCTAAACCCTAGGAAACACCAACTCTGAGATGTCCTTGGAGAGCAGGACTTGGGGGACCTCTCTGCAGCCAGGAACCTGGGGTGGGAGAGATGGGGTGCTGAGAGGTACCATCTTCACTTCTTCTCACCTGAATTTCCTTCCCTGCTCCCCAAGCTGGAATACCCATGCCCACCTGCACACCCAGCCCTACCTAGGTCTGAGACCATCCTAATGGGCAGCAAGTATCTTGACAACCTCAGTAATGCCAGCCCTTGGGGCTAAGATGACTTCCTACTGTCCACAGGCCTAAGCCTATATTTCCAAGTCACCCTTAGGGTCACATGCCTTCAAGTTGACCCCTAGGTTGGCTCAGAAAAAAGGACAAGATTCCTGCCTCACTTTCCCTGCCCAGCACTCCATTGCCCCACAGACCTTGAGCCCTGCTCTGACCCCACTGTCTGCTTAGTGGGGGCCCCAGCATCCTGCTGGAGTTTCCCAGTCTCTTCCCTCGAGGCTGGAGCTTGGGGTAGACTGCCCAGAGCTTGCCACATCTGTTGGAGCCTGGACAGCAGGTCATTTGGTTGGCCTTGCCAGGGCCACACCTGCCCCATTCTCCTGGTCCCGGGGCCTTCACCCTTCCCATGAGCCTGTCAGCTGGGATTACTGTGGTCCAAGTAGGTCTCACACCCAAACTTGTCTCCTTTCTTCTTTCCTCTTTTCATATTTATTCAGTGGACTGGACAGTGTGGTTCAGTGGCTGGATGAAGCAGTCATTGCCTTATTGAAAGCAGAGAAGAGCTAAAAGGGAGCAGAGGCAGGAAGAGGCCAAGTGTCCCTCAGGGGAGCCAGACATGATTGCTCCAAGAAGCCAGAGCAGGAAAGGGAGGGGGTGTGAAGGGGCGCTGGGAGGAGGCCCAGTGCAAATACAGACACCAGCATCATGCAAACATGTATTGCATGTTGGTTCAATGTCCAAGCCCCACAGTCAGACCACCCGGTTCAAATAACTTTGGGTGATCTTGGGTAAATAACTTAATTTATCTGAGTCTCATCTGAATGTCCTTATCTGAAAAATAGAAATAATGAAACCTAAAGGGTTGCAATAAGAATTACATGAGACACCCCGTCTCTACTAAAAACACACAAAAAAATTAGCCGGGCATGGTGGTGCACACCTGTAATCCCAGCTACTCAGGAGGCTGAGGCAGGAGGATTGCTTGAATCCGGGAGGCGGAGGTTGCGGTGAGCCAAGATTGCACCACTGCACTCCAGCCTAGGTGACAGAGGGAGACTCTGTCTCACAAAAACAAACAAAAAAAAGAATTACATGAGACAGCATACAGACTGTGCCTGTCATATAGGAGACAGGAGACACTCTAGATGATAGGAGCCATTATTTTATTGGAAAATAGATAATACAACCTACTTTGGGTATAGGGACACCACCTCCAGGAAGCCTTCTAGGCTTTCTTTCAAGCTTCTAGAGCCCTTTTTCAGGAAAGAGAGAGCAAAGAACTGGGGTGGGTGCACATAAAGATAAGAAACAGAAACAAGCATGCATTTTGCACCTACCTGGGGCCAGGCGCTGTGTTAGACCCTTGGTTTACTATACCTCATTCTATCTACCCAGCATCCAAAAAAATTGACATTCTGGTTGGCCCCACAAAATAGTAACTCAACTTCCATCGCTGGCCTGTGAGTTGCTCCTGCGTGTTTCATTTGGTGACCTGCAAGGCCCGCGGGGACACCCCTAGGCAAATGGCTCAGGACTGGCATTTGGTGATCCACGTGGAAAGGAACCGCGCTTTCCAAGGCCGAGGGGTTGTAAGCAGCAGAACTTTGCACTTTTTTCCTGCAGAGCAGTGGGGTGAGGGAGAAGCAGCAGCGTGGGCCCTGCCAATCAAAGGCGAGGCCAGATATCGTGCTCAGATTGGGGATGGAGGCTCGGCTTCTTCACGGTGCTGGGTCACAGGGTAACTGGTGGGGTGGGAGTTCTGGAATGATCTGTTTGGCTCTCTGTGAATGGCTGTTTGCCATGGCAACGAACACTGCGGAGACTCTGAGCTTGCTCAGTTGGGAACCTGCTCTCCAGGGACATTTCAAAGCTCTTCCCCTCATTGTGTGGGAGCGCTGCTCACCGAGTGCATCCCTGCAGCCTGGGAGAAGCCTGGAGCAACCCACATTTCCCTCGGTGGCAGCTGGTGCTCTCGGCTTTCCTTTCTCCAGGAGTCTCAGATCAACTGACAATGGATGTGCAGAGACGAGAAAACCCTGGGCAAGTTCTTCACACCCAAATAGACTCCGGTCGGGACCAACCTCTCTGGGAATTCACCTGCCACAAAGGCTCTCTCCCTATCCCACTCCCACCAGCAGAAGTCAGCAAGCCTAGAAAACACTGTCCCCTCACCCTCACTGAGCCAAGTGTTACTTTCTACCCCAAGATTTTCTCACATTCCTTCACCCCATACCCGTTCCACAAGCAGTTACTGAGAAGGTAAAAATAAATACAGCGCCAGGCGTGGTGGCTCACACCTGTAATCCCAGCACTTTGGGAGGCAGGCAGATCACATGAGGCCAGGAACTTGAGACCAGCCTGGCCAACATGGTGAAACCCCGTCTGTACTAAAAATACAAAAATTAGCCAGGTATGGTGGCGTGTGCCTGTAATCTCAGCTACTCAGGAGGCTGAGGCACAAGAATCTCTTGTAGCCGGGAGGCGGAGGTTGCAGAGCTGAGAGTTGCACCACTGCACTCCAGTCTGGGCAACAGAGTGAAACTCCATCTCGAAAAAATAAAGAAATAAAAATAAATAAGTAGGACGGGCACGGTGGCTCATGCCTGTAATCCCAGCACCTTGGGAGGCCGAAGTGGGCAGATCACAAGGTCAGGAGTTCGAGACCAGTCTGGCCAACATAGTGAAACCCCGTCTCTACTAAAAACACAAAACATTAGCCGAGTGTGGTGGTGTGCGCCTGTAATCCCACCTACTCGGGAGGCTGAGGCAGGAGAATCACGTGCACCCAGGAGGCGGAGGTTGCAGTGAGCCTGGGCGACAGTGCAAGACTCCATCTCAAAATAAATAAATAAATACATACTTACATACATACAGTTCCCCCAAAAAACAGGGGGGTGGAGGGGCCCAGGCTGTGCCAGCTCGGCTAAGTATGGCTCCAAATCACCCTAACAGGGAAAGATGGGGTCCTGGGAAGTTAAGGAGGTGGAATTTTCTGAAGATGCCACCCCCACCCCTAAATTCGCTTCTCCTACTGTTCTCCCCATCCCATAATTGCCAAGTCCATTCTTCCAATTATTCAGGCCCGTCCTGGACCAACACCCCTCTCTTTCTCTTGTGCCCATATCCAACCTCTCAGTAAAGCCTCTGGAGTTTAACCTTCAAAAAATATTCCACGTGCCCCCGCTTTCCCCACCTGTACTGCCATCATAGGCTGTCCCTATCTCCGCCTTCACTGCCCTCCCCACGGAGCAGCTAGAGTAAGCCTGAAGTCAAACTGCGTCCCTTGCTCACTAGTGACTTCCCACTCCACTTGGGGAGCAGCCACAGGTTCTGAGGCCCTGAGGAACCTGGTCCCTGCTACCCCCAGATCTCCTCCTTTCCTCCCCAGTCTACCTTAGTTGTGCTGACCTTATTGTCTCCCCTCCAGGACACTTCTCCAATGTCAGCTTCTCAGATCTCACCCCACGCCTGTGCTGGAGGCTGGGATGCTCCACCCAGACCCCCTTCAGATATAAAAGGTGATGGCTGGGTGCGGTGGCTCATGCCTGTAATCCCAGCACTTTAGAAGGCTGAGGCGAGCAGATCACCTGAGGTCAGGAGTTCAAGACCAGCCTGGCCAACATGGTGAAACCCCGTCTCTACTAAAAATACAGAAGTTAGCTGTGTGCCTGTAATCCCAGCTACTCAGGAGGCTGAGGCAGGAGAATCACTTGAACCCAGGAGGTGGAGCTTGCAGTGAGCCGAGATGGTGCCACTGCACTCCAGCCTGGAGACAGAGCAAGACTACGTCTAAAAGAAAGAAAGAAAAGAAACGAAAAGAAAAGAAAGAAAAGGCAACCCTCAGAATGCAGGACAGCCTTTAGCTATCACCCCCTCTGGGTATGGCCTCAGCTGAGTGAGCCCCCTTGCCCAAGGTCTCACCTCCTTCTTAGAGAGCTTGTGCAGGGGGCATGAAGTCCCCATCCTTTCACCCCAAATTTGTACAGCCCTGTTTTAGTCTGTTTGGGCTGCTGTTATAGAATACCATAAACTGGGTAGTTTATAAACAATAGAAATCTGTTGCCAAGAGTTCTGGAGGTTGGGAAGTCCAAGATAAAGCCACCAGCAGAATCTGTGTCTTAGCCTGTTCCTCATTTACGTGGCTTCTCACTACGTCCTCACATGGCAGAAGGGGTGAGGGGTCTCTCTTGGGCCTCTTGTGCAAGGTCACTAATCCCATTCATGAGGGTTTCACCCTTATGACCCAATCACCTCCCAAAGGCCTGACATCCTAATACCATCATCTTGGGGGTGAGAATTTCAACACAGGAATGTAGCAGGTGCACAAACACTCAGACCATAGTAAGCCCTCAAGGGCCATCCCACCTCAGAACTCCCCTGCAGGGTCGGCTGAAGCTTCCCTCGAAACTGCATCAAAGCTCAACTTCTCCCTCTTCCCCACCCTGCTTCCTTCCCCTCCTTACCTCCTGCAGGTGTGGATCAAATCACCCTTGTAGGACAAACAGCAGCATCAGGCTTCATGGAGTGGACTGTTTAAGACCCTCCATATGGGATTCTTCTCTACCAGACTGACTAGGTTCAAATCCCAGTTGCATCCTTTGCAGGCCATGAAACTCTGGGCAAGTTCTTTAACTGCTCCGTGCCTCAGTTTCCCCAACTGCACAATAGAGGTTATACCCTAGATCTATTGTGATGATTAAATGGGTTAATATTCAGAGCAGCGCCTGATACGTGGGAAATGCTAACAATAAAAAGATGATATTTCTTAGCTCCCCATCCTCCAGAAAAGCTCTATGTTCCAGAGCAGAGTTTTCTCCCCTTGCCACTGTTGCTGGGGGAGCTGCCCCTCATGCATGGATATGAATCCCAGCTTTACTGGCATCAAAGGGCCTACAGGGGCCAGCCTCACGTGGCCAAGCAAAAAGCATTCAGGCAAAGCCACAGGTAAAGGGTCAGGACTGGGGATCTCTTGTTCCACGATGAGGGGCATAGCTTGACCCAGGCTGGTCGGTCAGCTCAGGACAGAGCTGGGCAAGAATTCAAGAACAAGGAGGCACCACCATGGGAGAAAGCTTAGGTTCTGGGCCAGCCCTGGATTTTAGTTCTGAGCCTGCCACTCACAGTTGTGCGTCTGTGACCACGTTACTTAGTCCCTATGATTCCTTGCATCCCAATCTCAAAGCAGGGCTGGTGGAGGTGCCTACCCTTCTGGTGTAAGAATTGAATGAGTTCATGGCCGGGCGTGGTGGCTCATGCCTGTAATCCCAGCACTTTGGGAGGCTAAGGAGGGTGGATCACGAGGTCAGGAGTTCAAGACCAGCCTGGCCAACATGGTGAAACCCCGTCTCTACTAAAAATACAAAAAATTAGCCAGGTGTGGTGGTGGGTGCCTGTAATCCTAGCTACTCGGGAAGCTGAGGCAGGAGAATCGCTTGAACCTGGGAGGTGGAAGTTGCAGTGAGCTGAGATTGTGCCTTTGCACGCCAGCCCCTGTGACAGTGTGAGACTCCGTCTCAAAAGAAAAAAAAAGAATGGAATGAGTTCATGCCTGAAAAATATCTGGAAAATGGCTAATAGGTAGTAATATCCTCCTCCCACCCCTGTATCAATGAGTTATGGCTGCATAACAAACACTCCAACACTTTGTGGCTTAAAACAGCAACACATTTCTTTTGCAAGTGAAGCTGTAGTCTTTTCTTTTGCATGTGAGTGGCAGGACTTAGTGGGTCAACTCATCTCTGCTTCACTCAGCAACAGCTGGGGCAACTTGAATGCGGGGAGCTGGAATCATCTGAGGTCTCGCCCCCTCTTGTGTCTGATGTCTGGGCTGGGACCGTATAGCAGCTAACAGCTTGGGCTCCTTGGGTCTCTTTCTTTCTCTTTCGCTCTTTCTTTCTCCCTCCCTCCCTCTCTCTCTCCCTCTCCCTCTCTCTCTCTCACACGCGCCTCAGAAGTCACTTTGTCACATGATTGGTCAAGCCAGTTACAAATGTCTGCTCAGTTTCAAGGGGAGAGAGCATAGACCCCCTCCTCTCATAAAGGAGCATTGATGTCACACTGTAAGAAGAGCATAGGGTGGAGTACATGTTGGTGCAGCTGTCTTTGGAAAATGCAATCTGCCCCACACCACATTTGGCACGGCTCTGTGCCACGCCCGCCTCCCCAGAGGCTTAGATGGGATCCAGGACTCCCCAACGGGGGCTGGCTCCCTCTCTCGTTGAACTTGAAAGGGCACATCTGTGTTTTAGGCTCTACCTCCTTAAGCTCTTTAGGCCCTGGCCAAGCATTACCTTCACTAGTGCC
The DNA here is from genome assembly GCF_028858775.2 of Pan troglodytes. Taxonomy (NCBI): domain Eukaryota; kingdom Metazoa; phylum Chordata; class Mammalia; order Primates; family Hominidae; genus Pan; species Pan troglodytes. The sequence continues at coordinate 130,928,603 of NC_072406.2, forward strand.
TGCAACTAAGAACCCTAGGACCCGCCTCTTGCCTTCCAGCCAACAGGCCCTTCCACCTGAGCAGGGCTAGGCTGGCAGCACTTCCAGGACCCCTCAGGGAAAGCCTCCTCCAGAACTATTTGCACCTGAGCCCACGTGAGTCGAATTTACGTCCCTAACCCAAAACAATTCTATAACAATTCTTTAGGTTTTTAATTCCTATCATTTACGCCCAACCAGTTGAGATGAAATAAGACAAAAAGAAATATTCAAATGCCCCAGCTCCTTGCCAATGTTCAGAAGGGATGGCTTGTGCCCATTTAAAGCCCCTGCCTCAGCTGGTCTGCGGAGTCATCTCTTTGCTGTAAAGGCCAGTGAGGTGTGGACAGTGGGCTTGACCAGAAACCTGGCAGGAAAACAGGCCAGAACTACCCACCATGGGCTCAGGTGGCTCAGATTACTTATCTAGCGTACCTATAACCCAGGTGTCACCTGGGGTCTCCCTGCCTCTTCGGATCTAGACATCTTTGCCTCAAACCCCCTTCCACGGCCCAGCCCCGGGCCTCCCCAAAGCACTACATTCCCCTGAATTTCCGCTTCCATCTCCACGTTCTAGGCTTGCTTCCTTGTACTCACGTGGTCCCTGGCCAACCACAGGACACAGACCCTGCCATCCACTCCAGGCCTGAGCAGGAAACTGCAACGGCGATTTGGGAACACAGAGGGCAGAAGGATCCACAAAACAGGTTTGAAATTAAATCTTGGATGTGCCTGCCCTCATGGAGAACCTCGGCCATTGCACCAGCTTGGGTGCCAGCTCCTACCAGGCTACTCAGCCTACTCTTTCCTTGTAGATCCCCCTGCAACTTCCAAAAATCCCCCCACTTTATCCTGCAGAGTATCTCAGCTTTCTCCAGCTCCAAATGCCAAAGAGCCCAGAGCCCCTTTGCATGTCCACAATGGCACGTTCTCACAACAGCATACCATTGACTGCAGCCTGGGATGTGCACGTTGACTCCCTTGAGTTGATACGAAGTTGGCCCGTCCTCCCTGGAGTCAGCTTGGATCTCTTATAGTGATATTTTACCCAGTATGGGGAGCTGGATGTGCCCTGGCCCAGTCCAGCTCTCTCACCTGGTCTCGCCTACCTGCTTCTCCGCTCAGGTGGGGCTGGGGTGGGGCTGGGGAAGGAGGAAGAGGAGACGGCTAGCCAAGATGGGGACTGGACTTGTATGTGAGCCTGGCCTCTCTAGCACTACACTTAAGACTATCAGGGGCTAGGAAGAGGTCAGTCACAGCTCCGAGAAGTTAGTCAAACTGTTTGACCTGAGCAGCCAAGCCTGTGGCTCAGAGGGTATAGGATGGGCCGAAGAGTTCGTGGACCTGTGACATCATCCCCGGTCCTTCACTCCAGAGAATGGGAAAAGGTTGATCCAGCCTAAAGTCCACCTCTGCTGGGACATCTGCAGCAGGATGACCATGGAGCAGCCACCTCCCCAGAACACCCTGGCACAGGACTGTGTACTGGGCATGCCTACCCACATCTCACCTTTGCCAGTCCTCAGCAAATAGAAGCATCCAGCTAACAGGTCCCTGGGGATAGTGACAGGCACGGAAAGGAAAGGCAGCTGGCAAGGTGTCAAGAATAAAAGCTGGTTGGCCCAAGCAAAGGCAGGCCACACCTGGAGCCCTCCCCATAGCCATGGTCAAGTGCCTTCTGTTTGGCTGGCCTCTCCTCACTGCTCCGTGCCCAGGCCTTCCTGGGAGGTTTTTCACCCTCCGTTAGCCACCATCTGGCGGTGTCACTGGGAGCCTGGAGGGTGGCCAGGAGCTGGCGCAGGATGGTAGCGGAGATTGCTGGCCTGTGTGCTGGGCCTGGCTCGGGGGACGTCGACTCTCTCCTGATTCGATGACTGGGGAGGGTTCCAGCTGTACAGAGAGTGGCCTCCCAGGGCCGACAGATGGGCAGCCCCAGGAGGAAGCCACATGGCAGGACCATGTTGTTGTTAAACGCAGCTCATTAGGTCTTATCAGCAAGATGCTGCTCGGTTGGCAAGAACACACCTGCCCCCCCGCAGCAGTGGCCCACAGAAGCGCTGGCGGCCTTGGGCACACTTTGCTGGGGAGGCTGGAGCAGTGGGCCTGTTCTCAGGGCTTGGCAACCCCTCTTAGGCCTCAGAGGCCCCCTCTATGCATGGGGGACCTCAGGGAAAAGCTAAAGGGTATGGAGGCACACTGCACGGAGGCCAGGGAACCCACATCCCACCATCCCCGGGGATGGTCACCAGAGGACAGCCAAGATGTGGGGGCAGGGCCAACTCTCCCCACTGGCAGCTGCTGCCCCAAGGCTGGACTCTACCAACAGACCACCCCGAGGACCGACAAACTTTGTAAAGGCTCAGATAGTAATTATTTCAGGCCTTGCAGGCCAAGAGCTCAAAATTGAGGATACTGTGTAGGTACTTGTTAAAATATTTAAAATTTAACCATTTAGAAAGAGAAACCATTCTTAGTTCCCAGGTGGTGGGCCAGATTTGGCCCTTGGGCCACAGTTTGCCAACCCTGGGCTTCAATCCCCTGGGTAAAGAAGCCAGCAGAGGCCGGTCACAGTGGCTCTTGCCTGTAATCCCAGCACTTTGGGAGGCCGAGGCGGGCAGATCACCTGAGGTCAGGAGTTCGAGAGCAGCCTGGCCAACGTGGCAAAATCCCGTCTCTACTAAAAATACAAAAATTAGCCAGACGTGGTAGTGCACACCTGTAATCCCAGCTACTCGGGAGGCTGAGGCAGGAGAATTGCTTGAACCTGGGAGGCGGAGTTTGCAGTGAGCCTAGGTCACGCCACTACACTCCAGCCTGGGTGACAGAGGGAGACTCCATCTCAAAAAAAAAAAAAAAAGTCGGGGTATGGTGGCTCACGTCTGTAATCCCAGCACTTTGGGAGGCCGAGGCAAGTGGATCACCTGAGGTCGGGAGGTCAGGAGTTCGAGACCAGCCTGACCAACATGGAGAAACCCCATCTCTACTAAAAATACAAAATTAGCCAGGCATGGTGGCACATGCCTATAATCCCAGCTACTCGGGAAGGCTGAGGCAGAAGAATCGCTTGAACGTGGGAGGTGGAGGTTGCGGTGAGCCAAGATTGTGCCATTGCACTCCAGCTTGGGCAACAAGAGCGAAATTCCATCTCGGAAAAAAAAAAAAAAGAAAAGCAGCAGCAGCAGCCAGCAGAAGAGGCTGCCTGCAGCTCTCCTCCAAGGATGAGCCCTCAAATCTCAATGTGGGTGCCATAAAAGAGCTGGGGGCTAGAGGAGTTGGCGCAGCTCCTGTGCATACCCACCTCTCTCATGACATCTCACCTGGGGCACTGGACCTGCCTGTGTGTGTGTCAGTCTCTCCCCAGCCACTGGCCTGGCAAGAGTAGTCGGGGAGGCTCCATCTTCCCCAGAATCCCAGTACCACCCCCACGCTATGCTGAGGACTCTTCCCCAACTCAGGACTCACATTTGGTCCTGCGGGCTCTACGTTGCACTGTGGCCAAGCTGGCATCTCATGGTATTACTTGCCCCTCCCCAGCCCCCGCCCCACAGATTGCAGAGATGAGTCCAGAGGGTGCTACACCTGGAGATCCCAAGCTGTGCTGCAGCCCCGCTAGCCGCCCCACTAGCCCTCCCACTGTACCATGGCCAGTGCTGGGTTGAGCTTGTCTTCCTAACTGCCTCTACTTTAAGGGGGCTTTTCTCCCAGCAAATTCCTGAGTCCATCAGGCAAATACACTTCTGGGTGGGCCCCAGTGCCCTAGCCCAGCCACATCTGAATCCACTTAGCCTCATGCTGAGACCCTCGTCACTACCTTATATTACCCACCCACCCGCATCTTACAGGAAAAACTAGCAGAAAGGGGCCTGAGCACGAGGCCAGGCATCCTGGGCTAGAACTTGGGCCATGGGACCTCGGAGCCAGCTGCTCAGCCTCATGCAGTTCCTCCTTCCCCATCTGCTAAGTGTGGTAACTGCTGTCTGCAGCCCGGGTGCCACTCATCATCCTCTGTACGGGGATGCATACAGTGTAGGATGCATATACAGCCCGGCATGCATTTAGTCCTCAGTGGTTGCTGATGGGATGTGCATTTGAAATGGAAGTCCAGGAAAAGGATGAGATGCAGAGATGAGGGTGCAGAAACAGCCATGGGGAAGGCAGAGAGAGGCAATGATCCAGAGCTGGGGAGGAGGGAGCACGGAAGAAAGCTGGGATCTGAGCACCTGCACCTTGTTTACCAGAACAGTGCCCATTGATCTGTGGCACAAAGGTGGGGGAGGGGTGGATAGGAAGCGGGAAAGTGTGGGAGAACCATCTGACCACCTGTCACAGGTGAGACATCAAGACAGAACCGAATCCAAGCATCCTTACAATCTCCTCCATCCCTGATTGGGAACAGACGCCTTCCCTTCGCGCACTTGGCCAAGGGCCTCATCACCAACCTAGTGGCAGGAATTGGTGGCTTATTCCAGGCTATTCTGGAGATATACCTGTTGGCAATCAAAACGATTGTGGCGTAATTGAGTTAATGCTTTGTAAACTAGACTGCACATACTTGATTCCAAAATACAGATTCACTCATTTTTAACCAATTCTGGTGCTGTCTTTGTAAAGCCTCAAGTTAAAATAAGCATTTCAGAAAGCACTCTACCAAATGACTTGTACAAGAATGTTCATAAGGCAGGCATGGTGGCACACACACGTAGTTCTGGCTACTTGGGAGGCTGAGGTGGGAAGATCACTTGAGCCCAGGAGTTCAAGGCTGCAGTGAGCTACAGTCACACCACTGCACTCCATTCTGAGCAACACAGCAAGACTCTGTCTCTAAAAAAATTTTTTAAAAAAATGTTCATAGTAGCCTTGTTTGTACAGATCAAACTGGAAATAACCCAAAAGTCCATCAAGAGTTGGGCCAGGTGCGGTGGCTCACACCTATAATCCCAGCACTTTGAGAGGCCGAGGTGGGTGGATCACTTGATGCCAGGAGTTGGAGACCAGCCTGGGCAACATGGTGAAAACCCATCTCTACTAAAAATACAAAAATTAGCCAAGCGTGGTGACACGTGCCTGTAGTCCCAGCTACTGGGGAGGCTGAGGCAGGAGAATCACTTGAACCAGGGAGGTAGAGGTTGTAGTAATCAAAGATCACGCCACTGCACTCCAGCCTGGATGACAGAGTGAGATTCTGTCTAAAACAAAAACAAACAAACAAAAGTCCGTCAACAGTTGGATAAATAAATTTGTGGAATATTCCCACAATGGAATACTACTCAACACTAAAAATGAATCATTGACGCATGCAACAGTATGAATGAATCTTACCGATTCAAAGAGGCAAAACTCATCAATGGTGATGGAGGTTGGACTACTGTTCAGCCTCTGTTGGGTACTGGCTGATAAAGAGCACAAGGGAGGCTGGGCGCGGTGGCTCACATCTGTAATCCCAGCACAGCCCTTTGGGAGGCAGAGGCGGGCAGATCATGAGGTCAAGAGATCAAGACTACCCTGGCCAACGTGGTGAAACCCTGTCTCTACTAAAAATACAAAAATCAGTTGGGCATGGTGGTGCGTGCCTGTAGTCCCAGCTACTCAGGAGGCTGAGGCAGGAGAATCTGTTGAACCTGGGAGGCGGAGGTTGCAGTGAGCCAAGATCAAGCCACTGCACTCTAGCCTGGTGACAGAGCGAGACTCCATCTCAAAAAAATAAAATAAAATACAAGCACAAGGGAAATTTCTAAAATGCTAGGAGTATTTTAGATCTTGATAAGGGAGTAGCCACATGGGTGTATATACATATGTAAAGATTCATCTCACTGTACACTTAAGATTTGGGTTCTCAAAGTTCACTTTTAAGTTAAACCTCAATTTAAAAATATTATTCTTCCAAAAAAATCCTGTAAGAGTTGTTAAAGGGTTTGCACAACGACAATCCAAGGAACATCCTTATCATAGCACTGGTTTCCCAGGCTATGTACAAGACCCAGGTGAGTACAAGACCACCAAACCAGCCCTTAGTCCCCCTTGTCTGCATACCAGCTCTCGATTGCCATAGTTCCTGTACTATGGGTGGTAGCTTTTGCTCCTTGTTCCTTCTCTTTGTTAGGATGGCTTCAGTTGGGATGGCTTTGGCTGCAAATAACACCCAAACAAACGTGGTTTGAACAGTAGAGGTTTTCATCTCATATAACAAGAAGTCTGGAGGTGGAGGTTTGAGGGGAGGTTCACAGCTCTGCAACATCGGGGCTGCACGACACATTCTCTGAGAATCTATTGTGTTAACCTTGCCCTCCTGATTCCAACACAGTTGCTGCAGGCATCACTTCCCCAAACAACTGCATCCCAAAATCTGAAGTTGGGGGAGGGGTTCTCATCTAAATCAAGACCCCAAGAGACTTCCCTCAAGTCTTATTGGCTAGAGCTGGTCACATGCCCAGCCCTAATGCTCTTATAGGCCAAGGGATGAGGGTTGGGCCAGAGATTCACCCCCACCGAGCATGTTGTGCCCTGTATCTGACCACATTTGAGGTTCTGTTGGAAGGAAGATGGAAGAAGTGGATGTTGGGTTGGAAACCAACTGAGCTGCCAGGCCTTGTTGGTTTTTTTGTTTTTGAGCTTCTGCATTATTTTTAACTGGAGATATTATACTGTCAAAACAAGTGAGTCATCATGCCCTTCTAACTGAAGCCTGGTGAATTTTTAATACTTCATCCAAATTCCCAGGGAGGACACAGATGCATGCATGGGATAAGGCAAGGAAATGTTAGGCTGCCCTTGGAAGGCTTGATGTCATCACAGCAGGAGCTGGAATGCTGTGTTTATGGAGAGGGGCTGGGCAAGGGACCCATGCGTAGGGACTTGGTAACTGACGACATGTATTCATTCACTAAGTGACAAGCACTCCACTAAGACAGAAGGGAAACAGTCCATAAAACATTGAGGGGAAAAAAACAAATTGAATTGTCCAAATACTTCTTACATGACCCCAACAGGGAGGGGAGCTTCTCCTGACCCCTACTGGTCAGTGAAATGGTTCGAGAAGCCATGGGAACACCAGGCCCGGAAGCAGGATACCAGCATTCTGACCGTAGCTGAGCCACTCGCTCTGGGCCTCAGTTTCCTCACTAGTAGAATCAGCATTTGGTGTCAAGGTCAAGATCCTTGCAGCTCTGATCTTCTGTGACTGTAACCTCGCACAGCAATGGCAAGCAGGATCTAAAGGTCTGAAACCAGCAGCCTTCTGGATCCTGGTCATTTGATTTAGACTGATGAAAATAATGCAGTGGTGATGGTGGTGGTGATGATGATGATGGTGATCATGATGCCCAGCATGCTGAGCCCTCACTCAAAGCCCTTGCCATGCTTTGGTCTACACGTATTACCTCATTTAATTCCCTCAGAAACTATGGAATAGTTATGTTTATTATCCCCATGTAACAGATGAGGCAGCTGAGGCTTAGGGAAGCTCTTGGCTAAGGTCACTTTTGTCGTGCCAGACCCCTATCAGCTCCCATGGGGATGGCAGCAGTTTCAATAGGCTGAAGAAGAGATCAAGAGCCAACAAATGAGACATGGGATTTTATCAGGGGCTATATACAGGGGAGAGAGTCCAGGGGCAGTGGGCTGGACAGGAGAACCACAACCACTTGCAAAATGCATGCACTTTATACAGCATTTTCACTTAGCACCCTCCCCCTAATGATCTCCACCTGCCAACCTTCATCTAGCCCAACTCAAAGGGCCTCAATCCCCTGTATGGCCCATGCTCCACAGGACAGGCTGGGTGCTCAGATGTTCCTCATAGATAAGGAATGGATCTCCATGTAGGCCACTCCCAGATTCTTCACTGGGAGCTCCAAACTGCACTCAAGTGCATCTGTCATACAGGGTCATTCTCAGGGTCTGCTTAAGATTTTTAATTTTTATATTTATTTCAATAGTTTTTGGGGAACAGGTGGTGTTTGGTTACATGGATAAGTTCTTTAGTGATTTCTGAGATTTTTGTGCACTCATCACCCAAGCAGTGTACACTGTACCCAATGTGTTTGTACAGTGTGCACTATTTTTATTTTTTAATTTTTTTTTGAGATGGAGTTTTGCTCTTGTTGCCCAGGCTGGAGTGCAACGGCATGATCTTGGCTCACTGTAATCTCTGCCTCCTGGGTTCAAGAGATTCTCCTACCTCAGTCTCCCAAGTAGCTGGGATTACAGGCATGCGCCACTACACCTGGCTAATTTTTTTTGTATTTTTAGTAGAGATGGGGTTTCACCATGTTGGTCAGGCTGGTCTCAAACTCCTAACCTCAATTGATCCACCCATCTCGGCCTCCCAAAGTGCTGCGATTACAGGCCCGAACTCATGACCTCAGGTGATCCACCATGCCCAGCCTGTACAGTGTACACTGTTCAAACAATGTGTAGTGTTTTATCCCTCACCCCTGCTTCCACCCTACCCTCCCACTGTCCGTAAAGTTCATTATTTCTTATGCCTTTGCATCTTCATACCTTAGCTCCCACTTATAAGTGACAACATACATATTTGTTTTTCTATTCCTGAGTTACTTCACTTAGAATAATGGCCTCCAGCTCCATCCTAGTAGATGCAGAAGACATTGTTTTGTTCCTTTTTATGGGTGAGTAATATTCCATGGTGTATATTATATATACCACATTTTCTTTATCCACTTGTTGGTTGATGGGCACTTGGATTGGCTCCATATCTTTCCAATTGCGAATTGTGCTGCAATAAACATGTGTGCAGGCGTCTTTTTCATATGACTTTTCCTTTGGGTGGGTATGCTTAAGTTATTGCTATCAAGTGAATTTGCCACACTACTTATTATAGACTGAATTGTGTTCCCCGCATCCCCATTCCTATGTTGAAGCCCTGACCTCCAATGTGACTATATTTGGAGACAGGACCTTTAGGAAGTAATTAAGGTTAAATTAAGTTATAAGGGTGGGACCTCAGTGCAATATGACTGGTGTCCTTATATAAGAAGAGAAAGAGACAAGGGGGGTGCACTCATAAAGAAGAAAAGCCATGTGAGGACACAGCAAGAAGACACGGTCTGTAAGCCAAGGAGAGGCCTCAGGAGAAACCAACCCTGCCCATACTTGATCTTGACTTCCAGCCTCCAGAACTGTGAGAAAATAAATGTCTGTTGTTTAAGCCCCCCAGTCTGTGCTATTTGTTATGGCAGCCCAAGTTGACCAAGACATCACCCAATGGCAGAACCAGCATTCGAACCAGACAATCTGACTCCATGTTAGGCCTTCATCATCTACAATTGAACCCTTTGATTGGAGAGATGGGTAGGAGGTATCCTCATGGCTGGGTCTGTGTGTACAAAGTATACAGAGTGTAAGATCTTACCCGCTTCCCTCCTTACTCTACATAACAAAAGACAATCCACCTGGGACTAGCCAAGAACCATGCTTTGGATGGAAATGGTTCCAGGGAAATATGGGCCAGTGTTCAGTGGGTGGATAGAACCATCTGGGTAATTTGCAGAGCTGGGTCCTGCCTAAAATGGCTGTAGGCACCAAAGAGATTTGGGTAAGAGATTTAAAATGGTATCACCATCTGCTTCCCAGGGAACGGTCTTGGATGCTGCTCAAACTAAACAGACCTGGATTTCAGCCCTGCCTTCCCTCAGGTGTGGGACCTTGGACAAGTCACTTCACCCTCTGCACCTCAGTCTCCCCATCTGTCACATGGAAATAATCATTCTGACTCTAGAGCAGGGTTTTGAGGATGAAAGCAGATACACTGTGGGAAACTGCTTCATAGATGGTCTTAATTCAGTAACACCTCACCCAAGGGACCACCTGAAATCCCCCCTTAGCTTCATCAAAGCAATGCCCACAGTTACAAATCCCCTGGCAGGCAGTCGCCAGTCCTTTCTGGAAGGAGCTGGGTATAAATTATAGATCACAGCCTCTCGGATCAGCTGCCATTCTGGCTCTCACCCCTGCCTGCAGGATCTGGCCCGGCTCTCCTCAGAGCGCTGCTCTGAGGGGGTCTCTGCCTACCCTGCAGTGCTTACCTCTTGCCCCTAGCTTTCCTTCCCGCAGACAGCAAATGCTCCTTGGGCTGGTGTTGAGGGGATGCTCTGGAAGGACTCCCATAAAGTGGCCTTCCCACTGACCTTGAAAGCCTAGAGCTGACCACACCCAAGTCCCAAGCTCCAAGCCCCAGCCCCACTGAGCACATCCATACCATGTTGGAGGCTGTAAGAAGCCGTGTGAAGCAGCCCTATCTTCATAGCAGGGTCCTGCCCTGCTTGGGGAACTGAGCCAGTTTCCTTGGCTCCCCTCCTGGGGCCCCACCCTCCCTGCCACCACTCACATACAATTTGGCCACATTCCCAAGGCCACATGTGGCACTGGGCTTTTTCTCCCTTCCCCAACCCCTCTCAGAGGAACCCTAGCCAGGGCCAGCCTAAGCTAGCAGCCATGGATAGATGACATCCAATTGCAAGCATTTCTTTGCCTGGGATACCTGGGGCTCAGCTGGAAGAGCAGAGGCGAGCCAGCCCTGGAGCCAGCCAGCCAGCATGTCAATCAAGCCACCATTTTCTAGCCCATGGCTTTGGCAAGTCACTCCTTCTCTGCAAGCTCTGTTTTCCTCATCAGTAAAAATGGAGATACCAATCACGCCCACATCACGAGGGCTGCTGTGAGGATTAAATGAGACAACGCAGGAAAATGCTTAGCACAGGGCAGGGAGTAGGTGCGAAACAGATGTCGGTCAGCTCTGATACAGGGCCTGGGCTCAGAAGAACAGCAAGCTTCCCAGGGCACAAAATATAAGTCTGAGAGTGAGGGCTTCCTTCAATTTTGTGCCCTAGATGCCTTGCTTATCTAGTCCCAGTCCTGCTCTGTTAACGTGTGCAGGTGACACAGAGATGCAAAAAACCTTGAATCACTGGACATTGGTGTCAACCTCCAGGAAGAAGAGAAAGAAACAGGCTCGCCTGCAGGGGGCGCAGTTCCCAGCTCCTGCACCACTTTCCTCACCTCACTTCCTGGGGCTGTGTTCTCATCTGAAGGGCTAATTGGGTTGGTCCCTCCCCACCATCCCCATCCCAGAGTTGTGTGGAGACCATATAAGATAAGGGAGTGAAGGGGCTTTGTATTCTACGGTGGGCTGGACCACTCAAAACATGACGTCCATGACTAGGATCCTTTCCATTCCGCTTCTTCTCCCCAGCTCAGCCCCATTCCTAACAAGTTGGAAGTCCAGGTATTTAAGGTTTCCATTAAACACATTCAGCTACCACTTGATTCTCTTGCTTCATACCTTTGTAGCTGAGAAAAAGAAAGCAAAATTATCCAAAACCTAAGTTGGTAATTAAGTGCTCCACAGCAAGACTCACTGGTCTCACTTCCAATTTAATTTTTTAAACCACCACCACAAATCACCAATCACCACTTTCATTGAGTTAAATTGTAGGGAAAATCAAGGAACAGCTTGGATTTTAATCAATGTTTGCTTCGACCATGAAAAAAGAGGTTCCTCTTTTGCTTGTCTCTAATCAGGAGTGTTAATTATCTGGTTACATGCTAGAAATTAATTATGAACTAATGAAGTTAGGAAGTCATTTGTTAAGGAAAACTGATTACATATTGTTAGCTCTGGGGGATTAAATGGAAAACCACTGTCATGAAAGCAGCTTTAAAAACTAGACCCCATATTTGATCTGAGAGGTTGCCCAGCTGAAAGGATGAATAATGAAGGTGTCCATGGCCCAAAGGCCACCATCACTGCACCCTCCAGACCAGAGGGACCATTTATCTGCTTCACCTGTTCCAGGTTAAAAGGCAGTAACTCTAGAAGAGGTTTTCTTTCCTTAGAGTTGAGAGGACATGTGGGTGAGTGAGTGAGACACAGCAAGTCAGCTGGGGGATGCACTGATGTGTATATGGCAGGCTCCAACCTGTGGCCCTAAGCCAGCAGTGGCTTCCTGGTGGGTGACTCCAGGGAGGCTGAATGGAAACTACCCCTACTTGCTGGGGAATAGAATAAGACCCATCGGCCACTCTGCCCTTCATGTGGGTTTCCAGAGGCCACCTCAGAAGAAGCAGAAAGTCTGAGACTGAAGGCAAAATGCTCGGGCATGGTCAGAGGTTGGTGATCAAAGTCAGGGCTGAATGACCTTCTCTTTCCCATCCTCTTGTCTCTGTGAACCAGGCCTGTAATACAGGAGGGGAGGAACAGAATGGACTTGCTGGGGTGAAAGTTCATTTAAGGCTTTGATTGCCATGCTAAGAAACTGCTACTTGCAGAACTGCTGTTTGCCTACCAATATCCATTCTCTCATTCTTAGAAGCAGAATCCTTATTTAATTCACTCAGCAAGAACACTGTATTTCACAGCCTCCCCTGAACCTGAGTGACTAAATTCTGGTCAATGAAATGTGAGCAGAGGTTGCTGGGTAGGATTTCTGAGGAAAACAGAAAGCTGATTTTTGTTCTTCTCTGTTTCTTTTTTCTACCTGGAATGTAGATGTGATGGCTGGAGCTCAAAAATCATCTTGGATCAGAGGCAACTACTTTGAGGATGAAAGCCACTCACCAACAATAGTGGAGCAGAAAGGCAGAAGGAATCTGTATTTCTGATCACTGTGGGACCCCGTACTAGTTCTGGCCCCCCTTTCCCTGGACTTCTACATGAGAGGAAAACCAAAACACCTGATTTCAGGTGCTTGTGCCATGGTTTTAATTTGGGGATGTGGGGAGGCTTTTTCTTTGTTCTGAGTTGAATACTATTTCTAAGTCATGCAACAAGGAACATGGCCATCCTCACTATCAGCAGTGAGTAGCCCCAAAGGCTTGGTCCTCTCAAAGCTTGCCAGACTGCAAGCAGAAACCACCCAGAAAGGGGAACCCCCCTGTGAAAGTGGAGAGCAGAAATCTGGCCATGGTGACCCCCCAACACACTCTAGACACACTGGCCCTGCTCTCCTTCCTGTTGTATCAGAACATTCTAGCCCCCCTGAGCCCACCTATGTGCTCAGGTAGACAGGACCCACACAGCCGTGGAATTTGGCTGGGAGCTGGGCTGCAGAGCCCTTGGCTTCCTGTATCCCATCCTCATCCAGCTCTGCTTGCCAACCCTCCCTCTAAGGCCACTGCCCATTGAGGTGACCTCTTTCTAAGTCCCATAAACCTGTCTGCCTGCCTCTCTAAGAGTTCAGCCAAGAGCAGCTGCTATCGGGAGCACCCTCTATCACCGTGGTCTTGGAGGACCAGGAAAACAGCCAGTCTCCCTCTCTCCAAGCAGAGGCCTTGGAGATGACCTTCTTCATTCATGTCATGTAAAAGGGGAAAACTGAGGACAAGAAGGGCAGGGATGTGCCCAGTCTCCAGCCCAACAGAGAGAGAGAGAGACCATCTTTGGCCCCTCCAGCTCCTCCTAATCCACCCCTCATTCCAGGATGGGAAAATGGAAAGCTTGAGTCATTACAGCCCCCTTAAGTAAGGGTTGGAGAGAATTAGACCCAGGATGAGCCAAACCACACCTCTATATGGCCCACAAAAAGTATTCACTCAGCTATATTCTAGAACAGCATTGTCCACTAGAAATAAATGCCTGTCACATGTCAACTATGTCCATCTTTTCCTTTATAGCATCTGGGTTTTGTGACTTGTTTGAGAAGGCTTACACTCCCCCAAGATTACAAAAATACTCTCCTATATTTTCTGCAAATATTATCCTATTCTAGTTTTTTTTGTTTGTTTAGCTCTTTGCTCCACCTGGAATTTATTTTTGCCCAGTGCTGTTCTTAGCTTATAAAAAGTTAGCCCCTTAATTAGCCAGGCATTGTGGTGCACGCCTGTAATCCCAGCTACTTGGGAGGCTGAGGTACGAGAATTACTTGAACCTGGGAGGCAGAGGTTGCAGTGAGCCAAGGTGGCACCATTGCACTTAGTCCCTGGTGCTCGCTTGGGGAGGGAGGAGCTCCCTGGAAGGGCCTGTTGGGTGTGAAATGCAGAAACATAGCTGGAAGAGAGCCCCACATGGCAGAGGACAGAAGCTTCAGTGAGGGTGGAACCCCCAGCTGGGAATCTCAGGCAGATTTCTAACGCCTGAGAACCTCAATTTACCCTCTGTAATATGGGGCTATCAATGCCTCACACCATAGTTGTGGGGATTAAATAGCCTCTCTATGCCTCTGTTTCCTCCTCTCTAAAGGGGATAAGAATGACTTCCTCACTGGTTTGCTGTGATGATCAGCACACTCTGCAGCTTGCAACAACCACTATTAATAACAACATCTCTCATGGTTCTGAGAGTTGACTAGGCTCAGCTGGGTGGTTCTCACTTGGAGTTGCTCGTGTCCTTGTGGTTAGATACGAGCAGGAGCTGCAGTCATCTGAAGGCTTGACTGAGCAGACATCCAAAATGGCTTGCTCAAGTGGCTAGCTATAGGGTAAATGCACCTGACAGCAATAATTGAAACATATCCTTAGAATGACCACACATGGCAGATGCACCTGAATGTGTGCTCCCAGTTAGGGAATCCAGGAATGGCCAACCTGGAGAGTCATTACTTATCTATGAGAAACTCTATGATAAACATTTGAAACATCTGAGCTCCACTCCTACCCCCCAACCCACCCGCTGCATGTCGCATGGAACAGGGGATGGAGGCCCTGAGTTTTGGGTTAAATGAAGGTTACCAGATTAAGGTTGTTAGAGGGAAGGTGTTAAATGAAAATGCTACCAAAACTGCATGATGTTTGCAGGTGATTGCAGTTTTCCTGTCCAGCCCACCACCTCTGGACCATAGGAAAGGGGATATCTTGTCCAGTCCACTGCCACTGGACCATTTCTGTATGTGAGGTGGTTCTCCTATCCAGCCTGCTGCCACTGGACCCTCCCCTATATGTAAGCCCCGAATAAAACCCCATGTCTCATTTGCTACCTCTGGGTCTCTTCTCTGCCACTGGGTTCCAGCGCCTTCCCTATTGAGATTAATAGGAGTTTGGCACAACACTGACAGTGAATGGGACTGCTGGCAGGGGTGGGGGCTGCTTTAGACAGGTGGTCAGGGAGGGTTTCTCTGAGGAGGAGAGGAGCTGAGGCCTGAATCGTGAGGAAGCAGATGTGCAAATGCCTGGAGGAAGCCTCTTTGTAGCTGAACAGCAATGTTGAAGGTGGCTCTGCTGGAAGACCTAAGTCCCACGGGCAGGTGAACTAAACCAGCCAGTGAATGAGGCAGCTGATGCGGTCTGCCTTGGAAGTGAGTTCTACAGAAGAAAACAGAACTGCAATGAAGCAGGGCGGGGTGGGGGGTGGTGGGGACGGTAGCTGCAGGAAGCCTGCCTGGCACATGGCTTGGGAAAGTGAAATTGGGGCCAGGATCCTCCCTCATCCGGGAAACTGCCTCACTTATGTAATCAGGGCCTTCTAACTGAATTAGGATATTTCTCCATTCTTCAAGTTTTATTATTGCCATCAGCGACAAGTCAGTGACAGCTTACCCCAGCAGAAATAGCATGACCGGAGACAGAATGCAAGATAACAAGCCTTCTTTTATGAAGTAAGCCCAGCAGGCATCCGAAACACCCCTCGCTCTCTTCCCTTCTCTTTGACATGAACAGCTGCACTAATGTGAGTTTACCCATCAGATTAAAAATAATTTGCTAAATATCACGGTGGAGTTATTTCTAAGCGGCTTCAGTTACTGTAAGATACATTCACACTCCCTGCTTAACAGTGAGGTGCAGCTAGACAACAAAAGCATGGATTTGAAGCAAAACTCCAGATAAATTAGACACGTATTCACATTTCAGTTAGGTAGTTTTGTAGCCTGGATTATTTAGCTATTTGTCCTTATTTTTTTTTTTTTTTTTTTTTGGTATAAATACATGACTAGAGATTGGAAAGGATCACCATTCAGTTGAATTTTATTTATTTATTTTTATTTTATTTATTTATTTATTTTGAGATAGTCTCCCTCTGTCACCCAGGCTGGAGTGCAGTGGCATGATCTTGGCTCAGTGCAACCTCCACCTCCTGGGTTCAAGCGATTCTCCTGCCTCAGCCTCCTGAGTAGCTGGGATTACAGGTGCCTGCCAGGATGCCCAGTTAATTTTTGTATTTTCAGTAAAGATGGAGTTTCGCCATGTTGGCCAGGCTGGTCTCAAACTCCTGACCTCAAGGGATTTGCCCACCTCAGCCTCCCAAAGTGCTGGGATTACAGGCACGAGCCACTGGACCTAGCTGAATTTTATTGCTTTTGAACAAAAACTGATGAGGCTATCTTGAGTCAGCACCAAACTAGGCTCTTTGGGGAAATCATAAAGTTGAATTAAGACCCAATCCCTGCCCTCAAGTAGTTCACAGCCTGGTGGGAAGGGGTACACAGATACATAAACAACTAAATCTTAAGAAAAAATAGAAAGAAATAAGAACTGATAGAGGGGTCTCAATACAGGGTGTATGCACAGAAGAATAATTAATTCTGCTGGGAGGAGAGGCAATATGGCTACGCTTATGGAGGTCGTAGTCATTGAATTGGGCCTTTGGCTGAATGTTTTTGTTTTGTTTGTAATAAAAAGCCAGAGGAAGCCATGTACAAAGACACAGTGTCCTAAAGCCCCAAACATCAGAGCCAGGGTCGTGCATCTACCCAAGGAGGGATTTTGACTCAAGCATTCAAATTGGTTCTCCACACTAGATGAACATCAGAATCACCCAGCGAGTTTTGAAACACTCCCTGAGCCACATTCTGCAAAGATCCTGACCTAATTGGCCTGGGGTGAAACCTGGGCAGCCTTAGAGTTTGAAGAACCCGCAGGTGATTCAAATATGCAACCAGATTGTGTTCTCTTCCTGCGGAGAAACAACAAAGGTAGACTAAGCCAGTGGTTCTCAAAGTGAAGTCACCAGGCCAGCTTCACCTGGGAAATTGTCAGAAATGCAAATTATCAGGCCCACCTTAGACCCACTGAATCAGAAACTTGGGGTAGGGGTAGACCCAGGAAGATGTGTTTCAACAAGCTGTATTAGTCCATTCTCACGTTGTTATAAAGATACTACACGAGATTGGGTAATTCATTTACTTTTTGAAGGTAGGTAATTTATTTAGAAAAATATATTTTAGACTATAAACATTAAAGATCGTGTTTTAAAATACTTTATTTTTATTTTAATTATTTTAATGTATTTTCTTTTACTTTTTTTAAAGTTTATTAAGTTCCAGGGTACATGTGCAGGATGTGCAGGTTTGTTAAATAGGTAAACATGTGCCATGATGGTTTGCTGCACCTATCAACCCATCACCTAGGTATTAAGCCTAGTATGCATCAGCTCTTTTTCCTAATGCTCTCCCCTGACCCCGGCTCCCCCTCCCCTGACAGGCCCCAGTAAGTGTTGTTCCCCTCCCAGTGTCCATGTGTTCTCATTGTTCAGCTCCCACTTATAAGTAAGAACATGTGGTATTTGGTTTGCTGTTCCTGCATTAGTTTGCTAGGGATAATGACTTCCAGCTTCATCCATGTCCCTGTAAAGGAATAACCTCATTCCTTTTTATAGCTGCATAGTATTCCATGGTATATATGTACCACATTTTCTTTATCCAAAAGACTGGGTAATTTATAAACAAAGGAGGCTTAATTGACTCACAGTTCCACATGGGTGAGGAGGCCTCAGGAAACTTACAATCATGGTGGAGGGAGAAGTAGTCATGTCTTACATGGTGGCAGGAGAGAGAGAACATGAGCACGCAAAGGGGGAAGAGCCGCTTATAAAACCCTCAGATCTCATGAGAACTCACTCATTATCAGGAGAACAGCATGGGGGAAACCCGCCCCGTGATCCCAACACCTCCAACTAGGTCCCTCCCTTGACACGTGGGCATTACAATTCCAGATGAGACTGTGGTGGGGACACGGAGCCAAACTGTATCACAAGCCCTCCAGGTGACTCTGTTAAGAGCCATTCAACTAATGATAACAGCAGCAGGACAGTGGCAAAGATGCCTTTGTCTGTTATCAGTGTGTCCTTATATCTTTCTGTAATTCTGCAATAATGAATGCTGCCATTTATGGGGGCACTTGCTGTATGCCTGGTCCATACACTAACTCACTTTATTGAAAGTCTTTTAGGTGGGTCTTATTATCACCCCATTGTACAGGTGAAGAATTTGAGGCTTAAAGCTCCTAAGCTTCCTGAAAGTCATACAGCTAATACCCCATGCAGTTCCAGATCCAAAGCCAGGTTTCCATGCCTTCACATCTGTGCCTGTTCCATTTTGCCCTAGCATGTGTTCTACAATATGTTTTGTAAGTATTGTGTAGGTGTGGGTACTGGTTAGAGGGGCCTAAGAACCCCCTGCCTAGACAGGGATTCAGAGTCTCCTGATAAGGAGAACAATTCTATTTGCACCTGGAGTTCTGTCTTTATAGAAACAGCATGATTGCTTGGGAAGAGGATGCTGACCTAGAACTCTGCTAAGCCTCTGTCAGTTCTCTGGACCTTAGGATAACCCTCTTCCAGGGGGCAATTTGTTTGAATTGTGAGGTAAGGACCTCAGAGGAAGTAAGAAATAAACAGCCCCTTTAGCAGCCCCGCTTTCTCCTTCTCTTGTGGTTTTGGTCTGCTAGCACCATCAGCTTGGCAGTCCCGTCCTACTGACAAGGAATCCAGAGGATTTCCAGAAATGTTCTCCCAGAAAGGCAGAGAGGAAGCATAAGAAGGTAAGTGTGGAGGTGACCTGTACTGCCTCTAGCTGTGGTTGAGCTGAAGGGCTGAGAAGAGCAGCTGGCAGTGCTGCAGTGGCCAGGCTCAGCCAGCCTGGCCAGCCCTGCAGAGATGGCACCTGCCCACTGCCATCCATCTCCTCTCCCTCCCCACCTCTTCCCCAAAGGCCTTCCTGGTTAGTTCTCCCACGCTCAGTCCTCTGGCCTCCAGCCAGGACAGCACCTAGGATATGGATGAAGCAAGATGAGTCACAGATTTCTGGAAATTGATGGGCTAGGCAAACTCCCAGAGGGCAGAGGCTGGGTCCAGTGTGCTCCTCCAGAAGCCTTGTCCAGAGTGGGCTATGCCTGGCACATGAGCTACCATTGGAGGAGATATGGGCACCTAAAGTGACCCTGCATGTGGTCCTGGCTTCTGATTGTGTCTTTTCTGGCAGGGAGCCAGGACTGGGCTCAAGTGATCAAGGCCCAGGAATTGTTTTCCAAATTTAATGTGTCTCAAACAGTAATGCTCACCAGGGATCTGCTACCATGCAGCCTCTAATTCAGCACGGCTGGGCCTCTGCATCTCTAACAAGCTCCTACGATGCCGATGATCCTGGCCCCCGGACCTCACTCTGAGTAGTGAGGAGGATCTGACTTAACCTACTACATTCCCAGGGGTGCTTCGGTCTGAAGAGGAGACATTCCAGCAGGGGCTGGCAGACGTGTAAGGAGAACAACATCAAGTGGTGAAATAGGTGAGCTTGGGAGTCTAACAAGCAGTCACGTCACCTGTCTGAGCCTTATTTTTCTCAGCTATTTTAATGAAAATAACTACTTCATTGGAGTTTCTGAGGAATCGAATGTGCTAAAATTTGTAAGATCTGAATTACTTCTTCTGTCCAATCAGAATATTAAAGATCAAAACGTTTGCTTACGGACATGTGTTTGACCAAGATGGAGTAGTCAGGGCTGCAGTATATGCCTGGGAAGAAACTACCCAAGGCCAGAGACAGAATTTCTCAAAGCAGAGCCAGAAATAGTGCCTATTCCCACCAGCCCGACTGGAAAACTTCATAATTCAAGGGCATTGACTATTCAGAAAAGTCTGGCCTCAGTAGTGGGGAATAATTAATGCCAGCCTGAGCCCTGCCTACCAAATCGTAAAAGCAAGACCCAAAGGGGTCAAACTGTAAAGGTCAAGAATTCGAAGATATCCAGCACCCGACAAGGTAAAGTTCACACCGTCTGACATCCAATCAAAAATTACAAGGCATGCAAAGAAGAGGAAAAATAGAACCCTAATGAGAAAAATCAAGCAATCAAAACCCAGAAATGACACAGATGTCAGAAATAGCACACAAGGACATTAAAACAATTATAATTGTATTCCATATGTTCAAAAAGTTACATATGGAAGATATTTTTTAAATGACCAAAATTAAACTTCTAGAGATTAAAACTACAACATCTCAGAACAAAAGCAACACTGGATGTGATTAGTAGATTAGACATTGCAGAAGATTAATGAATTTGAAAACACAGCAATAGAAATTATCCAAAATGAAACAGGTTTTTTAAAAAGGGATTTTAAAAACTTTAAGAGCATCAGTGATCTCTGGAACAACTTCAAGCAACCTATAGCAATAATACACATATAATTGGAATCCCAGAAGAAAGTAAAGGCTATGAACAGGAAAATATTTGTTTGATTCAGCAGATATAGGGCAGGGCCCAAGAACTTAAGTTTCCAGGTGATGCTGAAAAACTGCTCCAAGGTAGGAGTTGACAAACTACAGCTTATGGGCCAAATCCAACTCGCCACCTGTTTTTGTAAAGTTTTATTGGAACGCAGTCACTGTGTTAGTCCATTCTTGCATGCTATAAAGAAATAACTGCGACTGGGTAATTTATAAACAAAAGAGGTTTAATGTGCTCACGGTTGTGCAGGCAATACAGGAAGTATGGCTGGGAGGCCTCAGGAAACTTACAATCATGGCAGAAGGTGAAGGGGAAGCAGGCACAACCTACATGGCTGGAGCAGGAGGAAGAAAGAGAGAAGGGGGAGGTGCTACACACTTTTAAACAACCAGATCTCATGATAACTCACTATCATGAGAATGGTACCAAAGGGGAAATCCAACCCCATGATCCAATCATCTCCCACCAGGCTCCACCTCCAACACTGGAAATTACAATTTGACATGAGATTTGAGCAGGGACACAGATCCAAACCATATTGGTTACATTGCTTTACATGTTCTTTTTTTTTTTTTTTTTTTTTTGAGATGGCATCTCACTCTGTTGCCCAGGCTGAAGTACAGTGGCATGATCTCAGCTCACTGCAACCTCTGCCTCCTAGGTTCAAGCGATTCTCATGCCTCAGCCTCCCGAGTAGCTGGGATTACAGGCACCCGCCACAACGCCTGGCTAATTTTTGTATTTTTAGTAGAGATGGGGTTTTACCATGTTGACCAGGCTGGTCTTGAACTCCTGACCTCAAGTAATCTGCCTGCCTCAGCCTCCCAAAGTGCTGGGATTACAGGCGTGAGCCACTGTGCCTGGCCAATTTACATGTTCTCCATAGCTATGGTGCTACAACAGCAGAGTTGAGTTGTTTCAACAGAGACCATGTGGCCTATAAAGCCTAAAATATTTCCTATCTGATCCTTTACAAAAAAGGTTTGTTGATCCCTGCTTTAGGGGATATACAGGAAGAAGTGTGATCCCTGCCTTCATGGAGTTTACGGCCTTGTAGGGAAGACAAGTAATGACACACACATACAAACACAAGTAAGAATTACATTTGTGTTACGTGCTGTGAATAAGTACCAGTAAAACCAGTACAATCAGGGAGGCTGAGCAAAGCTTCCTTGAGGAAATGATACTGATGCTGAGGCTTGAAAGAGGAACGGAATTGACCAGGCGAACCTTGCAGGAAGAGCTGACCAAGCACCAGAGTTATGTGTGTGAAGGTCCCTTTCTTAGTAAACTCAGGCTGCTATAACAAATTACCATAGACTCGGAAGCTTATAAACAACAAATTTATTTCTCACAGTTCTGGAAGCTGGAAGTTGGAGATCAGGATGCCAGCATAGTTGGGTTTTGGTGAGCGCCCTCTTCTTGGTTATAGAATTCCAACTTTTCATTCTCCCACGGTGAAAAGAGGGTGAGCTAGCTCTCTGGTTTTTTCTTATAAAGCCACTAATACTAATCCCACCCATAAGGGATCTATCTACCCTCATCACCTGATTACCACCCAAAGGCTCCTTCTCCAAATACCATCACATTGGGGATTGAATCTCAATGTATGAATCTGAGGGGGACACACATTCAGTGCATAACAGCCCCCAAAGCTGGAAGGAGATCAGCAGGGTGAGCAAGGGGTAGGGGTGGATAGCACGAAGCCTGGGGAGGAGGAAGGGATGGGGCCAGGCCCTCCCACCAGGTGAGGAGGTAGGTCTGTATCCTAAGAGGACTGGGTTAGCCACTAAAATCCTTAAGCATAGACTACATAATTACACTGGCATTTTGAGGCAATTGGTTTGTTGATTGTGTAGACAGTGTGGAGAGTAGATTGGACAAGGACAGAGTGGAAATGGGTGGACGAGTTTGGAAGTCCCTCCAGGTGAGAAGTGATGGTGACTCAGACTTGGGAGGGCAGGGGAGAGAGAAAACTGGACCGTTTCCAAATGCAGGCCTAGATTAGGTTCCATGTGGACTCAGGGGGGACCTGGGAGAAGAGGGGCTCTGGGGGTGGGGCAGAGGTCATGGCCAGGAGGAAAGGAGTCTTTACAGGTCACTTCCCTAATTTGCCATGCCTCCTGCCTGTCCATCACAACCAGCTGATCCACCCTGTGCCAGCGAGCAGAGGCTCAGTCCCTGGGTCAGGCCCAGCTGGGGTGACCAACCATCCCATCTGCCCAGGATTGAGGGGGGTTCTGAGAGCCTTCAGCTAAATTGGGGTTCCAGTACTAGCACAGCTGGCAACCCTGCCCTAATGAGAAATGAAGAGGAGGTGAACATGTTGTTTACAGGATGCCTTTCACACGATCCTTCTACTTGTCGGATGGCCTAATGTCTGGTTATCCAACCTTCAAATGGAGGGTGCCTTGCATAGGAAATGTGTTTATGCTGGTAGACGATCTTGTGTCTTGTCTGACCTGTGTCCAGTTTGTGTCTACCTGACCATCACTCTGGCCCTCCTGGAAGCCCAACCTTGTGTTTCTCACCACTCCCATGTCCCAGGGAAAACCCAGTGGGGTAGCCCCCAGTTCTTCAGATGGAAGGCGCAAGTTCGATACACGACCATGACAGGAAGTCAGTTCAAATATTTTTACTTACAGATCCGGGGCAGGGAGGGCGCCATGGGTAAGGAGGGCAGTCCACTGTCCGTGGGTCATGGAAGGCAGGAACAAAGAGTCAGGCAGAGGGAAAGAGACAGAGAGATACAGAGACAGAGAGAGACAGAGAGGCAAAGAGTAGTATATAAGGGAATAGGAAGTGAGTCACCTTAAGTTCATGGGCAGCTGCCTGAATGGCCCGTTTAAAGGAAGCAGCAGGAAGGCGGGGGCGGGGGAGCCCATCTGCTGGGCGGGAGAGAGGCCTCTAAGTTCTCACCTGGAGCCGCGGCTTGAGTCATTTGGGTGTGGAGCTGGAAACTGTCTCAAGAGTCTCAAGAGTAACTGAGCCCTGCTTCTGGTAGGAGAAAGTTAAATGTGTATCCAAGATGGATGCTGAGGCAACATAAAATTATAAGAATTCACTGCAAAGGTTTCCCAGGGCACAGGACTTTCAGTGTTGGTCAACCGAGGCCCATGTCCATGTCTCTTTATTGAGAGGAAGGTCAACAGCCTTGGTGGGTAGCTTGGGAAGAGTAAGACTACATGGCCAGAGGGTGAGCTGAGTGCACATTGCCTTGGTTCTGGGCCAGTTTGAACTCATTTCTTGAATATTGAAGAGCCCCAGCTCCACCTGCACAGCGTTCTCCAGTGACAGAGTGCTTTTGTGACTGTCGTCTCTCTGGGCCCCACAACAGCCGCACGGGATGAAGAGAACCAGTCAGGTATAGGAGCCATATATTATGGATGAGGAGATTCTGGCTGGTGTGTGTTGGGTGGGGGACTGTTGAGTGGTTCACCTGAGTGACCCCAGTTGAGAAGGAGCCAAGTGAGAGTCAAAGCTGTGCCCTTGACCCTATGAGCTGTCCTGACCCCTGCGGCTCAGCTGCCCACTCTGGGCTGTCTGTGGAACCAAGTGTGGGCTCACCCCAGGGCTTTGGTGGGGAGACCGAAGTGCACCCCCACACCCGGCCATAGAAAGCTCCCGGCCTCAAGGGCCAAAGAATGGTGTTCTCAAACTGCCATGCCACAGGACACACTGAGCTCACTGAGGGGACAGGAGAAGAAACGTGGGGCCATGAGGTCTCGGGAAGAAAGGGTGCTGGTGGAGGAACCATTGAGGACAGAGCCTAGAGGAGTAATCAACCCCTGTGTCTCCTCATCCATGCCTTGAGGCACATGGGCCAAATCACAGCTTCCCACTGGCCTGAATGTGTGACTCACTGGGCAGCTTGTGGACAGGACAGATGCCCAGCCCCAGCCCAGACCTGGAGAGAGTGATATGTCCAAGGAATCGCGGCCCAGGGCTTCCTGTTCTTCAAAGCTCAGCAAGTGGGTCTGACAAGGACTCAGGTCTGAAACCATTCTCCAGCCAGTATCTGTGGCTCTTCCCAGCTGTGCGAGTGCCTTGAAATCCACACCGTTTATGAACCTTCTGTCAGCAGATTTTAGGAGGCAGCCGCCTTATGAGATGAGTGATATTAATCCATCCATTTCACAGATTAGGAAATTGGCCCTAGCTGAGACCTGCTAGCTCATGGCTCATTTCACTCAGCCTTAATTCTATCCAGAGCCCCAGTTGTCTCAAACCCATGCTTCTAAATGACCCTAATTCACAGGTTGGCAAACTTTTTCTGTGAAGGGCCAGACAGCAAATATTTTAGCCTCTGCCATGCACACAGACATCAATTGCAGCCTCTTAACTCTGCCATCGCAGCACAAAAGCAATCTTAGACATTACATAAATGAATGGTTGTGTTCCAGTAAAACTTTATAGACACAGAGGTAGAAGTTCATATGTTTTACATGGCACAAAATACTTTTTTTATTTTTTTCTCCCACCATTTAAAAATATATTTTAAAATTCTTAGCTCACAGGCTATACCAAAACAGGTCTAGATTTGGCCCACAGGCCACAATGTGTCAATGCCTGCATTAATCCACTCATGTATCAGCGATGGCATCAGCAGGCCATCTGGAGCAGCCACTGCCATCACGCTGGCCACACAATGAGGCACAGACAAGGCTGCATGCTTCATGGAGCCAGCAGGAGCCGAGGACAAGTGAGAGCCCAGCCCCTTCCAAGTTGGGGTGGGAGCTCCCTGGGTGTCGCTGCAGCCGCCCAAGCCATGGCTGCTGACCCGGGCTCTTGGGGCCCAGGAGCAGGCGGGAGCCCCACCCTCCTGGGGACACAGTTGCAGCCACCCTAATCTTGGCTGTAAACCTGGGCCTCCCACTCCACGGAGCAGGCAGGAGCCCCAGCCTCCCAGGCATAGCTGCAGCCACCCAAACTGCAGCTGCAGACCTGGGCCTCGTGCTCCATGGATCAGGCAGGAGCCCAGCGCCCCCGGGTGCAGCTGCAGCCGCCCAAACCATGGCTGTGGAACCAGGCATCCCTGCACTCTTGGGGGCCCAGGAAGGCCCAAGTGCCCCCCGACCCCCTGCCGCTGCCACCCTCACTGGCTTGCAAGCGCCTGCTCCTGCTGCCTGGCTTCTCCCTGCTGTCAGTGCCTGCTCCAATCTCAGAGCAAAGTCAGGGCCAAGACTGGGTGCTGTTGTGGCCCAGCTGGGTGTGCACACACTCGGGGCAGTGCTGACATGCCAGCCCCCTGCCTCTTCAGCCCCCTCTGGACTTTGGGTGCCACGAACATAGGAGGGAAGCTGAGTGGGGGCTGAGGGCAGCTTGGCACCGGCCTGCAGGCACCCCTTGGCACCTACAGCCTGGGCACCAAGAACAGCAGCAGGAGGCAGACAGGTTCCTGGGTGGATGGGGATGGTCCTGGTGAGGCCCCACCTTCAGGCCAGGGAGGGCTGGACTGCCAGTCCCACGGACTGGAGTGGGAACTTGTGGTGCCTTTTCCAGACCCACCTATGGCTGCCCATTGCCCAATCAGCATGCACTTCCTCCCCTCTGAGGCCCATAAAAACCCCAGGCTTAGCCAGAGCTGAGCAGACATTGGGATAACCAGCTGCAGGGAGGAGCTACCCACTCTAGGGCCTCCTCCCTGCTGAGAGCTGCACAGATAATGGGAAGACCAGCTGCAGAGAGGAGCTACCCTCTCTGCTGATAGCTGAACACTTGCCAGGATAACTTGCATAGCAGAGAGGAACTACCCTCTCTGCTGATAGCTGAACACTGGTCGGGACAACTTGCATAGCAGAGAGGAGCTACCCTCTCTGCTGATAGCTGAACACTTGCCGGGACAACTTGCATAGCAGAGAGGAGCTACCCTCTCTGCTGATAGCTGAACACTTGCCAGGACAACTTGCATAGCAGAGAGGAGCTACCCTCTCTGCTAGGAGCTGAACACTGGTCGGGACACTCTGGCTGCAGAAAGGAGCTGCCCCCTGTAGGTTTCCTCTGAGCTATTCTATGGCTCAATGAAGCTCCTCTTCAACGTAGTCACCCTCCACTTGTCTGCATACCTCATTCTTCCTGGTCACAGGGCAAGAACTTGGGGCCTGCTGAATGGTAAAACTAAAAGAGCTGTAACACAAACAGGGCTGAGACATGCCCCTTGCTCACCACATTGTGGGTGAGAAGGAAAGAAGAGCTACAGGATGGGCAAAGAGAAGGAAAGAAGAGCTATGGCCCTTCAGGGGCCCAGACTTCGGAGCTCCTGAACCAGGGCGGTGACTCACTCTTTGGGGCCCTGTGGTTCATGGTATCTCCAACCTTCAGGGCATCACTGTGTTCCCTTGGGCCAGCCATGGAAGCTGCTTGTGCTGTGCCTGGTCCTGCCATAAACTAGCAGTGAGCCGGCACCCATGCCAGCACCTGGAACTGCCTGCCTTGCTGCAGCAGCCAGCATGTCTGACTGTGCGCAGTGGCCGGACCCCATGCTCTCTCATACACCCCTTGCCATTCCACACCTGACTTGCCCTTGGCAGGGGTGAGTCCCAGGCCAGTAGCACGAGCCAAGTGCAGCCTGCCAGGCCAACTGGGTGAAACGAACCCAGCGGGCCTGAGTGAAACTTGGGCAAAGGCACCACTGGCCACAGAGGTTTCCAGCCAGAAAAACAACATTCCAAAGATCCTGTAACATGAGGCAAGCAACTCTTAATAGCAATGACCTGGGGTGGGGGGGTGGGTCTGGGCCCTGTCAGTAGTGGTGGTCTTGTGCCCATCACTTCATTCCACCCTTGCTCCTCTTGGCTTGTCCTTAGGCCTGCCCAGCCCTTAGCTCTCTGATTCCCAGACTGCACTGATTTCTCTTTTTTTTTTTTTTTTTGACACGGAGTCTCGCTTTGTCGCCCAGGCTGGAGTGCAGCGGCGCGATCTCGGCTCACTGCCAGCTCCGCCTCCTGGGTTCACGCCTTTCTCCTGCCTCAGCCTCCTGAGTAGCTGGGACTACAGGGGCCCACCACCATGCCCGGCTAATTTTTTGTATTTTTAGTAGAGATAGGGTTTCACCATGTTAGCCAGGATGGTCTCGATCTCCTGACCTCGTGATCCACCCATCTCAGCCTCCCAAAGTGCTGGGAGTATAGGCATAAGCCACTGCGCCCGACTGACTGCACTCATTTCTAAAGACAGCACTATCCACTCAACCACTGTGCCTTAAGGAGCCTAGCCTCAGGGCCTTTCCTAGAGATGAGACACTTCAGACTGCTTGGAAATTCAAGGTAGGGGCAAGTATTTATTTCCAAAGAAAATCCTATCCTCACAGCCAGTTTGCAACCACAGCCTAAAGTGGGGAAGGCGCACCCAGGCCTGGGTAAGCCTGTTGTCAGAATTGAATGGTTTAGAAGTCACATTGGTTTGGTGCTTTTCACAAGCAGCTCCTTCTGCATTTTATCCTGAAGTTCTCATGACACTGAACTCTTTCAGCGGATTATTTTAGCTACCAGCCAATTCTGTAATCTCTATCCCTGGGGTCAAGTTCAAAGAGAATTCCAATGTGATTAAGTAAACATATGCAAGTAGTAGATTTATGGGCTACTGTGCTATTCTTTGTGATGTTGGCATTGGAGGAAGGGAATTTTAACAGCTCCTGTGTGCTCAGTTTATTTTCTAAGAAATTAACTCATCAGTCCCCATTGTGGATAAAAGCACTTCTTGGGACATTTAAAATTCAAAGTCATGGCTCTCTTTGAAGAGGAGGAGGTGGGGAAAGGATCTGGAGGAGGAGATGATTAACAAGAAAGGACCGGTGATGAACCTCAGCTGTTTGTGAATGCATGTGGCTTGTGGAGAGGAGCGGAAGTGAGTTTCAGGTATTTCAGTCCATCATGACTGTGAAATTGAACTGTAAATGCTACCTGGAGCAGTGGGCTGGAACTGCCCCACGCAGGGAGTTAATGGAAACGTGGAGAGCCTTTTTCTTTTAACAAAGTACTTGAGCAATTATTTTAGCCCACCCACTGCTCAGGGGACCAAGCAGGCTGCCGGGTTACCGAGGCAGTTAGAGGCAAAATAAATCTTCTAACAGCCTTTCCCAGTCAGATACTGTGGTCCTGATTTGCCACTGGCAACAAGTGATGTTTGGGGCCCAAACCCTTCCCAGCCACCACTTCAGTCCTGGGGTGCAGAGGCCCCGAGGAAAACAATTGGTCAAGGGATTCAAGGCATAGCCTTTTCCCTGTATGAGGAGCTGTTATCATCCCACCTTTCCATACGAGAATCTCACTTTACAGTTGAGAAAATTGAGACTTGGGGAAGTTACTTAGGCAGAGCTAAGGCTGAAAATCAAGTCAGCTCCTCTGAATCCTGTGTTCTTTTCATTATGCCACCATGATATGACCCTCAGTATCCTGAAATATCTCATGCCTCAGCCCTCAAATCAAACCCAAGCAAGGGTCAAGTCAAGACTTGCTGGGGATGCCTTAGCCTTGAATAAGAAAAAAGGGAAAATGGCGGGGAGGCAATGTCAAAGCAGCTGGAGTCCCACTGAGATCTGTGAGGGCACACCTGCATGGGCGTGTCAGGGAAAGCCAATGGTGGTTCCACCAGATCTGTGTTTGCAAGAAGGCCAAGCTGCATCTTGAGATCCATTCCATGGGGAAAAAGGGAGGCTAGGTGGAAGTTATTGCCCCAGAAACAGATTTCGTGGAGGGGAGAGAGCTCAATGTGGTATTTGTTGTTTGTATGGGTTGGCTCCCCAGCTGGCCCCTGTGGATTCCTGATGGAATTTTACAGACAGCAGAAGCTGGGAAGAGAAAGGCAGCTTAGTGCATACTCATTAACAGGTTCTGAGGCCAGGCAGCCTAAGCCTAGTCCTGCTGCCCACCTCTTAATACCCATGAGACCTTGTATAAGTTATTTGACTAACCTGTGTGTACAGGTTGAGTATCCCTTATCTGAAATGTCTGAGATCAGAAGTGTTTCAGATTTTTTATTTTTTCAGATTTTTGAATATTTGCATTAAACTAACTGGTTGAGCATCCCAAATCAGAAAAGCTGAAATCCAAAACGCTCCAATGAGCATTTCCTTTGAGAGTCATGTCAGATGTCAGTGCTCAAAGAGTTTCAGATAGTGGAGCATTTTGAATTTTGGATTTTCTGATCTGGGATGCTCAAGCAGTATCATGGGATTTTAAAAAGTGAATGATTTTATGATTTTCTAATTCTATCATTCTCAGATCCTTGGCATAGGAGAAAATGGACAAATATGTAAGAGAGAAGAAATCTAGTAAAGGACCTGTCGTCAAATTTGAGTAGGAGGTATCAGTAAGTTGTTTTTGTTTTGTTTTGTTTGTTTGCTTTTTTGAGACGTTATTTCGCTCTAGTTGCCCAGGCTGGAGTGCAGTGGCTCAATCTCGGCTCACTGCAACCTCCACCTCCCGGTTCAAGTGATTCTCCTGCCTCAGCCTCCTGAGTAGCTGGGATTACAGGCATGCGCCACCATGCCCGGCTAATTTTGTATTTTTAGTAGAGATGGGGTTTCACCATGTTGGTCAGGCTGGCCTCAAACTCCCAACCTCAGGTGAACCACCCACCTTGACCTCCCAAAGTGCTGGGATTACAGGCGTGAGCCACCGCGCCCAGCCCTGTAAGTATTTATGATATATTTTATCTTTAAAAAAGAAAAGAACTATTTACAAGATTTACTCACTGAAAAGGCCTAGAAACAATCACCAATCCAGGAGAAATAAGCATCCCTCACAGCTAGATGGGGCATTTGAAATACCATTTCCCTTCTAAAGGAACCCGGAAATGACTGGTTCCAGAACTGGTTCAGGAAATATACAAGATGAGACTCATGAGGACACAAAGTTGAATGTTGATACATTCAACTACTAGTTTATAGAAAATACAACAAACCAAGGAACATGTTAAAGGACACCAAGCAGATGTAACAGCAAAACCCAGACTGGAGGAAGCCCTACGAGGAAAACAACCTGGTTTCTTCCACGATTACGTTTCAGGAGGAAAACAGGGGAGGGAGGGGGGGAAACAATAGAATAAACTAAAACTTAGAGTCAAGACAACAGGGCTCAGAGGCTAACTTGAAGAAGCTGCCACTGGCCAGAGTTGGGAAAGTCTGAACATCAATAAGGGTAATAAACTGCTGTGGATGGAAACACAGCAAATACATTGAAACCCATGAAGTCCATAATGGTACTAAAACAACTAACTGATTGCCATTGTAGGATGCTGGGGAACCCATTTATTAGTTGATTAAAACTGATTAAAGGCAGGGCAAGGTGGCTTATGCCTGTAATCTCAGCACTTTGGGAGGCCGAGGCACTTTGGATTGCTTGAGTCCAGGAGTTTGAGAACAGCTTGGGAAACATGGCAAAACCCTGTCTCTACCAAAAATAAAACAAAAAAGTTAGCTAGGTGTGGTGGTGTGTGCCTGTAGTCCCAGCAAGTTGGGAGGCTGAGATGGGAGAATCACCTGAGCCCCGGACGTTGAGGCTGCAGTGAGCCAAGATTGTGCCACTACACTCCAGCCTGGGCAACCAGAGAGAGACCCTGTCTAAAAAAAAAAAAACAACAACAACAACAAAAAAAACACTGATTAAATTGAAAGAATTAAATATTTAACCTGTCTTTCCAATAAGGATTGTGCCACCAGGGAACTCAAGAGTTGATGGGGGTAAGTTTCTCTTTCTAGAAGTATCCCAGCTAGTAAATAAGAAAGAATGATGGAATTCGAATGTCACCATTTTGTAATCCCTAGTGAATTCAGATTCATTCATTAACCATTGAAGCATTGATCCTCAATGGCTGCTAACACGAGAGAGAGAGAGAGAATCAGACACTGTGTGCCTCCTGGTAGAAGATCACACCAACACCTATGAAGTAGTGATTTTTTTTAAAAAATGAACCTGAATCAGCTGGAGCTTCTAGATTCAACTACCAGTTTATAGAAAATACAACAAACCAAGGAATGTGTTAAAGGACAGCAAGCAGGTGCAACAGCAAAACCCAGATTGGAGGAAGCCCTATGGGGCAAACAACCTGGTTTCTTCCATGATTAAATTGCAAGAGGAAAAAAAAGGAATGGAGGGAGGAAACAACAGAATAAACAAAAACTTAAGAAACAAATGAACCAATCACAATGTACTGACTTTTTATGGATCCTGATTCAAATAAACTGTTTAAAAAGTATGATATCTATGAAGTAACTAGAAATCTGAACATTGACTTGATACTCGATGATACTGAGAAATCGTTATTAATCACTTTTAGAGGTGATAATGCTTTTATGGACTTTTTTGGTTTGTTTTTTTACAAATAGAGTCCTTATGTGATGCGTCCTTATCTCAGATACATGCTAAAATGTTTACAAATAAAACAGGATGTTAGGGATTTGCTTCAAAATAATATGGGAGGAACCCAATCAGAAACTGGGCAAAGGGCCGGGCGCGGTGGCTCACGCCTGTAATCCCAGCACCTTGGGAGGCCGAGGCGGGCAGATCACGCGGTCAGGAGATCGAGGCCATCCTGGCTAACACAGTGAAACCCTGTCTCTGCTAAAAATACAAAAAATTAGCCCGGCATGGTGGCGGGCGCCTATAGTCCCAGCTACTCAGGAGGCTGAGGCAGGAGAATGGCGTGAACCCGGGAGGTGGAGCTTGCAGTGAGCCAAGATTGTGCCACTGCACTCTGTCTCAAAAAAAAGAAAGAAAGAAATTGGGCAAAGGACCTAAATAGACACTTCTCAAAAGAAGACATCCAAATGGCCAACAAGGATATGAAAAAAAATGCTAATTATCACTGGTCATCAGGGAAATAAAATTTAAAACCACAATGATATCACCTCACACCTCTTAGAATGGCTATCATTCAAAAGATGAAAGATAAGTTTTAGGAAGGTTGTGGAGAAAAGGGAACACGGCTGCACTGTTGGTGGGAATGTAAATTAATACAGCCATTATGGAAAACAGTATGGAGATTCCTCAGAAAACTAAAAATAGAGCTACCATATGATCCAGTACTCCCACTTCTGGGTATATATCCAAAGGAATTGAAAGCAGTATGCTGAAGATGTACCTGTACTCCTATGTTCATTGCAGCATTATTCACAATAGCCAAGATACAGAAGCAACCTAGGTATCCATCATCAGATTAATCACAGACAAGGAAAACATGCTATATACACACAATAGAATATTATTCAGCCATAATGAAGGAAATCCTGTCATTTTCCATAACATGGGTGAACATGGAGGATAAGTGAAATAAGCCAGGTACAGAAAGACAAATATACTGCATGCTCTCATTTATATGTGAAATCTAAAACAGTTGAACTCATAGAAGTAGAAAGTTGAATGGTGGTTATCAGAGGCTAGAAGATGGGGTGGATGGGGAAAGGGGAGATACTGATCAAAGGGTACAAAACTTCAGTTAGGAAGAATACGCTTTAGTGATCTATTGCAGAGTGATGCATACAATACATAATAATGCACTGTATATTTCAAAATTGCTAAAAGAGTAGATTTTAAATGTTTTCACCACAAAAAGACAAGTATGTGAGCCAATGAATTTATTAGCCTGATGTAATCATTTCATATTATAAACATATTTCAAACCATCACATTGTACCCCATAATATATACATTATTTGTGAATTTAAAAAAAACAAAAAATTAAGCATTAAAAATGCACTGATATGTGTTGTTTTTTAAACAAATAATATGGGAGGAAATAAGATTAGCTATGAACTGATCATTGTTAAAGCTTGATGATGGAAACATGGCATTTATTATATTATCCTATCTGATTTTGCATATGTTCAATTTTCCATTATAAAAAAATGGAGAAGCAAGAACAAGAATAAGAGATCATACATGACTAGACATGTAAAGCACTTAAAACAATGACTGGCAGGCAGGCCCTCAAACCACTAGCTCTTGGAAGAAAGAGCACATGGTCTGTTTTGTAAGAACTCCATAAAGCCCTCAGCATGATGCCTTGCAACTCCTCTGACCCCGATTCTACAGTTGAACCCTGAATGTATTGACCCCTGGAAGACCCAGGGCCTGGGCCTCAATGAGGGATGATGGTAGTACCCAGGGGAGGCCTGGCCAAAAAGATGGCAGATGCCTAGCAGAACCTTGGGTAGCCCGTGGCGCCACCTGGTGGGAGAGGACTTGATCCTCAGTTTGTTGAAGTTGCTTTATGGGAACTCCCTAAATTGCTTGGGTGGTTTTATAACGGGGCTAAAGATCCTATGTGTAAGGCTGGGGTAGAACCGGGTTAATTGGGATTATTACTTGGTATAATCAAGTATATATCCAAGCCATATACTATATACACAGCCTGTTAAGATCTACAGAAATTCAGGTGGCTTCTTACTTACAAAAAGGTAAACATTTCTTGCACAAACTTGGAATAATATTTTGGCAGATATTCAACTTGGTAGTTTCCTATGGGAAGAGAAAACCCAGTGGCTTCTTCTGTTCAAGGTCATTTGAACCTTGGTGCATTTGGATGCTTGACCTCTGAGTAAAGCCAAGGGGTCCACAGAACAGAGCCTCTTCCTTTTTCTCAGCAAATAGTTATCAAACCAGTAGTGCTCCAGCTTCGCAGGGCATCAGAATCACTTGGTAAAAATACATGTTCTGGGCCAGACCTCCGTGGGCAGGCCTAGGAGAACCAGGGCCCTACACAAACCCTCAGGACTCCAGGATAGGCTGTTTCTGGCTCAATGAAAGAAAGAAGAAGTGAGACTTTCTTTTCTTCCACTTCCCATTGGTTCTAACTCAGAACATGTAAGGCCACCGTGCCTGTGTCCTGTAAGGCTACCATGCCCGTGACCTATTAGGCCTCCATCCCTCTGTCCTGTGAGGACTCCATGTCTGTGTTCTGTAAGGCCTCTGTGCCTCTATCCTGAAAGGCCTCTGTGCCTCTATCCTGTAAGGTCTCCATACCTCTATCCCAAAAGGCCTCCATGCTTCTATGCTGTAAGGCCTCCATGCTTCTATGCTGTAAGGCCTCCGTGCCTCTACCCTGTAAGGCCTCCGTGCCTCTACCCTGTAAGGCCTCCATGCCTCTACCGTGTAAGGCCTCTGTGCCTCTATCCTGTAAGGCTAACATGCCTCTGCTCTATAAGGCCATTGTGCCTGTGTGCTATAAGGCCTCCATGCCTGTGTCCTGTAAACCTCCATCCCTCTGTCCTGTAAGGCCTCCATGCCTGTGTCCTGTAAGGCCTCCATCCCTCTGTCCTATAAGGCAAATGCTCTCTGTGTCTTGATGGTGCTGGAACCTCACTGGGTGGGCCTAGGATGACAGGCCCATGCCAAGTCCAACTGATGGTCATTTCCCTGAAGCCAATGCCTTTACACTTTCCCTGCTGTCCTGAGCCGCTGACTCAGAGATTCCCAAATGACCCAGGTGCTCTGTCTTCCTGTGGATCCAAGAAGAGAGAGGCATCTCCTGGCAGACTTGGGGAGGAGATGGCTGATCTGCCAGCACCTACGCACAGACCTTGTACAGGAAATACCAACCCTAGAGAAGACCCGGCTCCTGCCCCTTAGGGACTCAGCCTAACCAGCCCTTTCCAGGCTCACGTGGCCCCGTTCTGTATCAGGCCTCCTCCCCATCTCCCTTGAGCCAACCTAATAATCCCCACTCTCTTCTTCCCAGTCTCTCATCTTCCCTAACTCTTTTTTTTTTTTTTTAATCGAGACAGAGTCTCACTCTGTCCCCCAGGCTGGAGAGCAGTGGTGCTGTCTCAGCTCACTGCAACCTCTGCCTCCCAGGTTCCAGCGATTCTCATGCTTTAGCCTCCTGAGTAGCTGGGACTACAGGCATGCACCACCACACCCGGCTAGCTTTTGTATTTTTAGTAGAGACGGAGTTTCACCACGTTGGCCAAGCTGGTCTCAAACTCCTGACCTCAGGCGGTCTGCCCGCCGCAGCCTCCCAAAGTGCTAGGATTACAGGTGGGAGCCACTGCGCCCGTCCTTGCTAACTTCTTTTCCTTCTGTCTCACTTTCTTTCTAAAAAGAGCTGGGGAAGCTTCTTTTGGAAAATGGCAAGTCTCATTCATCTCTATTCTTCCCACAATGCCTGGCTCAGTGTGTGTTACATGGTGGGTGCTTAATCTGTGTTTCTTGTAGTCACACAAATTGTCTTCTCTGGTGTTGGGAAGGGGAGAGATTCTTCTGTAGGAGTTCTTCAGGCAGTACTTGTACCAACCACCAGGAATGCACAAAGCGAATGATCCTGGCAATGCGATGGAATCCTCGTGTTCAGGGCATGAAATGGTCATGGCCCAGCAAGGCCGTGCTTCTTTGGGAAGGGGATAGTGTTCACTTCAGGCACTGTGGATGGTGTCCTAGTTCAGGCTGCTATAACAAGTTACCACAGACTGGGTGGCTAATAAGCAACAGAAATTTATTTCTTACTGTTCTGGAGGCTGAAGGTCCAAAATCAGGGCGCCAGCCTGGCTGGTCCTGATAAGGGCCCTCTTTTCTTTTTTTTTTTTTTTTTTTTTTTTGGGAGACGGAGTCTCGCTCTGTCGCCCAGCTGGAGTGCAGGGGCATGATCTTGGCTCACTGCAAGCTCCGCCTCCCGGGTTCACGCCATTCTCCCACCTCAGCCTCCCGAGTAGCTGGGACTACAGGCGCCCGCCACCACGCCTGGCTAATTTTTTTGTATTTTTAGTAGAGACAGGGTTTCACCGTGTTAGCCAGGATGGTCTCGATCTCCTGACCTCGTGATCCACCCGCCTCGGCCTCCCAAAGTGCTGGGATTACAGGCGTGAGCCACCGCACCCGGCCAAGGGCCCTCTTCTGGGCTGCAGCCTGCAGACTTCTCTCTGTATCCTCACATGGCAGAGGGGACAGGAGAGCTCTTCAGGGTCCTCTTTTTTTTTTTTTTTGAGACAAAGTCTCACTCTGTCACCCAGGCTGGAGTGCAACGGTGTGATCTTGGCTCACTGCAACCTCCGCTTCCCGGGTTCAAGTGATTCTCGTGCCTCAGCCTCCCCAGTAGCTGGGATTACAGGCGCCCACCACCAGGCCCAGCTAATTTTTGTATTTTTAGTAGAGACGGGGTTTCATCATGTTGGCTAGGCTGGTCTCGAACTCCTGACCTCAGGTGATCTACCCCTCCTCGGCTTCCCAAAGTGCTGGGATTACAGGCAGGGTCCCTTCTATAAGGGCATTAATCCCATTCACGAGGGCTCTACTCCCAGGACCTAATCACCACCCAAAGGTCCCACCTACTAACATCGTCATGACCTTGGGGGTTAGGATTTCAGCAGGTGGCTTTGCAGGTGCACCCACATTCCTTCCACACAGATGGGGCACATCTCTGGTAGCCCACAGAACTCTTCCCCGCAGTGTCCAGCCAAAAAGAGCCTCTTCCCTCCTGAAGCCTGAAAGGGCTGAGAACCCCCTCTGTGGCCCCAGGGGCATGGCGTTTTCAGAGCACTCTCCAAGGAGCTGCAGCAGCTGCAGAGCCAGCCTCAGGTGGATCTGTGCACAGGCACAGCAGAAGTACCACCTCCACGCTCATCAGTCAAGGTGGGGGTCAGATTCTGAGCACCGCAAACAGCAGGAGGAGGAGGTCTCTGTCCCTGAAGATACCACTCTGAATCCTGGAGGAGACCAGGCCAGCCTGTCCCACACTGAACAGCCCTGTGAGCAGCCAGGAAAGAGTTCCTGGCCTCTGCCGTCATTGATCTGCATTTCACACTAATCCCAGTGCGATTCCAGGTGTAGCTGACCTCATTCTCCACCCTCTCCAGCCAGAAGCACTTTATGCGATTGCTCAAAAAAGATCCGCTTATACAATGTTTCACGAGATAAAGATTTTACTAACACCTTGGTGGGAAGATCGGAAAGACATTTTATATCACACACCATAAGGGGAAGCTTCATAAAAATCACCTTTAAAAATTCCCTGTTCTCTGAAAATATCCTCCCTGGGCACTAGCCAGCTTGTTTCCTTTTGTCCCTTCCGAAATTCTATTGTCCTCAGCTCTGGCCTTTACCTGAAACACTACTGAGCTAAAAGGGCACCAACCATCTATTGCAAATGAAGCTTGTTCCTTGGTGGGTGGGGATGGGGTCCTTACCTTCCATCCATACCCCAGGCTGCTTCTCAAAATACTCTTAAGTCCCTCGAAAAAAATGTTTATTGGCAGAGGACAGATTATGCTCTCAAGAAAATCAGCTGGTCTTCACAGTGGTACAATAATAACAAATGTTTTAGGTTTCTTCCGTGAATCAGGCACTGGGTTGAGCATCAATGCGTACCACCTCATCTTATGCACCCCAGCAACCTTGTGAGGTGAGTGTCCCTGCTGTTAAGATGAGAAGATTCAGTCCCAGAGAGACTGAGCACCTAGTACAAGGTTAAACCGCTAGTAAGCAATAACAATCAAATTTTTTTTAACAAGAAAAGAGTTAAGTAGAAATTTCTCTAAAAATGATCTCAAATGGCCAATAAGCACATGAAAAGCTCCTCAAATCATTCATAATTAGGGAAATCAAAACCACAATGAGATACCACTTCACACCCTCTAGGAGGGCTATAATCAGAAAGATAATGTTTTGGCAAGGATGTGGAAAAATGGAAACCCTTGTACATTGCTGGTGGGACTATAAAATGACATGGCCACTTTAGAAAACAGTCTGGAAGTTCCTCAAAAAGTTTAACATAAAACTGCCATGGCACAGCAATTCCATGCCTAGGTATATGTACAAGAAAACTGAAAACATATGTTCACAAAAAAACTTACACACAAATATTCATACAGCATTATTCATGGTAGCCAAAAAGTGGAAGCAGCACAAATGTCTATCAGCTGATGAAAGGATGAATAAAATATGCTATATCCATAAAATGGATTACTATGCAATTGAATGATGTATTGATTCATGCCACAATATGGATGAACCTTGAAAACATGATGCTAAATGAAAGAGGATAAACATAAAAGGCCACACATTGTGTGACTCCATTGATATTAAATGTCCAGAATTTTCTAATCCACAGAGACAGAAAATAGGCCAAAGTTGCCAGGAGACTGTGGGGAGAGGGAATGGGAGGTGACTGTTAATGAATGTGAAGGTTTTTTTTAGGGGTGATGAAAATATCCCGGAATTAGAAAGAGATAGTGGGTACTGAACCTCGATGGTATACTAAAAACTACTGAACTATGCATTGTAAAAGGGTGAAAGCTATGGTATGTGTATTAGTCCATTCTCACGTTGCTAATAAAGATATACCCGAGACTGGGTAATTTATAAAGGAAAGGTTTCATTGACTCACAGTTCTGCATGGCTGGGGAGGCCTCAGGAAACTTACAATCAAGGTGGAAGGGGAAGCAAACACACCTTCTTCACATGGTGGCAGGAGAGAGAAGTGCAGAGCAAAGTGGGGAAAAGCCCCTTATAAACCATCAGATCTCATGAGAACTCACTATCACGAGAATAGCATGGGGGAACTGCCCCCATGATCTAATCACCTCCCATGATTTCCCTCCCCCAACACATACATGGGGATTACAATTTGGATTACAATTCAAGATCAGATTTGGGTGGGGACACAGAGCCAGACCATATCAGTATGTGAATTACATCTCAAGAAACAAAATCCAACCAATAAAAAGCCAGCCAAGAGTCTAACCCAAGCAACCCTCCAGCACTCTGCACCGTTCATGAGGGTAATCCCAACCTAACACAACTGAGTCCCTCCTGAGAGGAATCTTGCTACCCACATCAGCTGCTGAGGGAGGAGCCCCCACCATTACAGCTAACTGGATCAAAGGTGGAGGAACCCCCACAGACCAGCCAGAAACCTAGGACTTCAGTAGCTTGGCTCAAGACGGCAGACCAGGTTGGTCAGATCTTTCTCTCCCTCTGCCTCTGGAATTTGGAACTGGGGGACAAGGACAAAAAAGTTCAGCCATGGGAGCTAGGCAGAAAGGCATGAGGTAGACCTGGACTCAGAGCAGTCACTGGAGATGGTGAGCAGGCAGAGGTCAGGAGGGAGACAGCAGCAATGACCTGAAAGCCAAGGAAGGTGTCCAAGGAGAGGACAGAGTGGGCAGCAAGGGAAACAGAGACACTGTGGAGAACTGCTGTCTTTCTTTCTTCCCCGTGGCTCTGCAGGCACCATGAGAACCGCAGTGCCAGAATTCTGGTTGTGGAATTCCCACATGTCCCAGTGGTGTCTTTGCAGTGACCACCTGCTCCTCACTGGGCCAGCTTGAGTAGGGTCTGCCTGCAACACACGGCTGGCATTTGAAGCCTCCGACTGTGTGCCCAGCTTGGAGAGGCTGCTCCCTGGGTTCAAAGCCTTAGGGATGGGTTATTTCCCTTGCAAAGAAAACAGCAGATCTCAAAAGGCATTATCAGGAGCACGGCCAAGAGAGCATGAGGCCATCTGCCTGAGATCCTGTTTGTAGAACCCCAGGAGCCATTTAGACACTGGCCTCGGAAGCCCTTAGGCCTGCCCAGCAAACAGAATGTGATCAATGTGACAGTGAGTGAGGTGTGTGTTTCCACAACACTGACCAGTTACCACTGTGGTGTCTTTCTTTGCTTTTTTTGTCTTCTGATTTATTTGATATGATTTAGCCTCTGCAATCACCTCAACTTAGCCCAATATAAATAGGATAAAAATTGGTGTAAAATAATCAAGGTAGTCAGACTAGATTATCTTATCTAGAGTGACCTAGAACTCTTCTAAGTAAGGAGAAGACATTTCACATGTCACTTTTAATGAGAAAAAAAAACAAAAACAAAAAACAAAAAAACCTGTTCCTGGAAATATTTACCTTCATCTCCTATGCTGAGAGATGGGGGCAATTTGTCAGCTTTGATCTCCACTTGTTAGTTACCAGGAAATGAAGTGCACTTGAGCCAGTGGGATCATGAAGTCTCACTCTTGCTGCAAAAGTTGGCAGCAGGGGACAGAGCAGCCTTGTCTTTCATTTTCTGAGATCAAAGCTGAGCCAGCACAAAGACAGAAGGGGTATTCAGATGAGATGCACCTGCAAAAGAACCGATGGTGGGATACTGACCCAAGAGGTCACTGGACCAGCATCTCCCAGGAGGTCTCCTCTGCTTCTCCTCCCTCCCCAGGGAAGGGCAGGGTGTAATCCAGGGCCCTGTATGGCCTGTTGAGCCAAGCACCTGCTCATGCACCACATATCAGACTCCAACTCCAGGCAAACCCAGCACACCTGTGCACTGGTGCATTTGTTCTGATGCTGTCCTTCATACCTATCTTGGACTTTCTACCTACAACCTCAGGCTGGTCCCTTCCTGAGTCTCACCTGTGCAGCCCAGGCAGGTGGACAGGTGAGACTAGGGGGTGGAAAATGAGGCAGAAGCTGCCTTCTTTGAGGACAGACTGTCTGTTATGAGGAGGCTGGGGTTTGACCTCTCGGGTACCCAGAGGCTAACTGGTAACCACGTGCTATCGTTTGAATGTTTGTCCTCTCCAACGCGCTTGTTGAAATTTAATTCCCAATGTTGGAGGTGGGACCTAATGGGAGGTGTTTGTGTCACAGGGTGGATCCTTTCTGAATAGATTAAGGCCATCCCTGAGGTGAGGGCAAATGAGTTCTTGTTCTATTAGTTCTGACCAGGGCTGGTTGTTAA
The DNA here is from genome assembly GCF_028858775.2 of Pan troglodytes. NCBI lineage: Eukaryota > Metazoa > Chordata > Mammalia > Primates > Hominidae > Pan > Pan troglodytes. The sequence goes on from NC_072406.2 coordinate 130,969,666, forward strand.
ACAGAACCTGGCACTCGCTCTCTAGCTTCCTCTCTCACCATGTGGTCTCTGCACACGCAGCTGCCCCTCACCTTCCACCATGAGTGGAAGCAGCCTGAGGCCTCACCAGAAGCCAAGCAGATGGTGGTGCTATGCTTCTTGTACGGCCTACAGAACTATGAGCCAAGTAAACCTCTTTTCTTATAAATTGCTCAGCCTCAGGTATTCCTTTATAGCAACACAAACAGACTAAGGCACTATGGAAACGCAAGGGTGGGCAACATCTGAGAAAGGGCACTGCCAGTTGAGATCTATAGCACCCAACCCTCCTGAATATATAAGTGACTCCCTTATGCTCATCTCTAAAATTAGGATGTTGGATTAAACATTCTTTAAGCTCCCTGGCCACTTTAACATCATCTGTCCTTATGATTCCATTTACTGAGCCTCTTCTGTAGCCAGAAGTGAGCTACCTGCTGAAGAAGACACATGGGATGACAACAATGATGATGATAGCAGCTAACATCGATTCAGCACTCACTCTGTGCCATCTGCTGTGCAAAGAGGACTCATTTAATCTTCACAAATACTTGTGGAGTCAGTAAATTATCCTCTTTTAACAGATAAAGAAACTGAAGCCAGAGAGGTTGAGTAACTTACCCAAGTTCACACAGCTGTGAAGTGACATAGCATAATGTCAAGATATTAAGCTTCCTTTATATTCCAACCATGAAGACAAAACTCATCCATATGAAACAACATAAAAAAAGTATGGCATAGGTTTAAATTAGGAAGTACAAATGTTAAAGTCTTGAGAATGAGTCAGAAAACTATAGTATGTGGACCAAAATTGGCCCATTGGCTGTTTTTGTAAATAAAGTTTTATTGGAGCACAGCCACACCCATTTGTATTCTCTGTGGCTACTTTCACACTGTATTGGCAGGATTCGGTAGTTGGAACAGAGACCATATGGCCCATGAAGCCTAAAATACTTACTACCTGACCCTTTAAAGTTTGCCAATCCTTTCTCTTATGGTGGCCAACTGGCTGGGTTTGCCTGGGACTGAAGAAGTACCCAAGATCCAGGACCTTACATTTTAAAACCAGAAAGTTCTGTACAAACTGGGAGAAGTTGGTCACCGTACCTGCTTTAGAAAGGCCCAGAAGAAGGCAGGATTCATGGGAGTGGTAGGGGTAACAGAGGTATGGCTTAGAAATGTGCAGGATTTGAATATATGGTGTGTAGGATCTTGGTAGACTAGAAGGAGGGAGAACATTCGAAACAGGAAGATCAGCAGGAGCCTAGAAGACCAGCATAATATGCTCATGGGAATGCAAGGAAAGACATGGGTGCCCTTGAGCAGGGTGTGTCAGTTGGGAAGCAGAAGTAGGATCCATTAACTGAAAATGCCACAAGAGATATGCTCACGCATTGTATCACTGGTGGCAGTGGAAACTGGTCCCATCTCCTGGACAGTTTGTAAATATATATCAAAATGTTAAATGTGCATGTGCGTTGACTGTCCATGGGAAGGTGATTGCATTAATGATCCCAAATCTACATCCAGAACTTTTGAAATGTGACTTTCTACTCCCTCCTATCTTTTCTTCTTTTTTTTTTTTTTTTTTTTTTTTTTTTTGAGATGAGGTTTCAATCTTGTGGCCCAGGCTGGAGTACAATGGCACGATCTTGGCTCACTGCAACCTCTGCCTCCTGGGTTCGAGCAATTCTCCTGCCTCAGCCTCCCGAGTAGCTGGGATTACAGGCGCCCACCACCACGCCCAGCTAATTTTTATATTTTTCGTAGACACGGGGTTTCACCATGTTGAAGGCTGGTCTCAAACTCTTGACCTCAGGTGATCCGCCCATCTCGGCCTCCCAAAGTGCTGGCATTACAGGCATGAGCCACTGTGCCCAGCTCTATCTTTTCCTCTTAATTTTGAGTTCAATCACATGACTTGCTTTAGCCAATGGGATATTAGTAGACTCTAAGCAGAGATTGGAAGAAGCCCTTGCATGTTTCTTCTTTCTCTACTGTTCTTCTGCTTTTGACCTGAGATCATGTCTGAGCCATGGAACAAAGCCAAGCCACCCCAGTTGTCCCAGCCAAAGATATCTGAGATCACCCAACCTGTAGCTGACCAGACATGTACGTGAGCCCAGCCAAGCCCAGAACAGTTCAGTTGAGCCAAGCCTAAATTGCCAACCAGCAGACTTATGAGCAAAAGGCTCCAGAGACAATAAATAGACATACCTTATTTTACTGCACTTGGCTCTACTGTACTTCACAGATAATGCATTTTTTACAAATTGAAGATTTGTGGCAACCCTGCCTCAAGCAAGTCTATCGGTGCTATTTTTCCAACAGCATGTGCTCACTTCATGTCTCTGTGCCACATTTTGGTAATTCTCACAATATTTCAAACTTCTTCCCTATGATTATATCTGTTATTTTACCTGTGATCAGTGATCTTTGATGTTACTATTGTAATTGTTTTGGGGCACCACAAATTGCACCCATATAAGACAGTGAACTTATTCAATAAGATGTGTGTGTTCTGACTGCTCTACCAATTGGCTGTTCCTCATCTCTCTTACTCTCCTCATGCCTCCCTGTTCCCTAAACACAATATTGAGGTTAAGCCAGTTTATAACCCTACATAGCCCTTATGCATTCAAGTGAAAGGAAGGGTCACACATCTCTCACCTTAAATCGAAAGCTAAAATGATTAAGTTGAGTGAGGTAGGCATGTCAAATGCCAAGACAGGCCAAAAGCTAGACCTCTTGCTCCAGTTAGCCAAGTTGTGAATGCAAAGAAAAAGTTCTTGAAGGAAATTAAAAGTGCTCCCCCAGTAAATATGAATGATATCAAAGTGAAACAGCCTTATTGCTGATATGAAGAAAGTTTTAGCAGTCTGGTTAGAAGATCAAACCAGCCACAACATTCCCTTAAGCCAAAGCCCAATCCAGAGTAAGGCCCTAACTCTCTTCAATTATGTGAAAACTGAGAGAAGTAAGGAAGCTATAGAGGAAAAGTTTGAAGCTAGCAGAGATTGGTTCACAAGGTGTAAGGAAAGAAGCCATCTCCATAATATAAAAGTACAAGGCAAAGCAAAAGGTGCTGTTGAAGAAGCTACAGTAAGTTACCCAGAAGATCTGGCTGAGATCCCTGAGGAAGGTGGCTACACTCAACAACATATTTTCAATGTAGATGAAACAGCCTTCTTTTGGAAGAAGATGCCATCTAGGTTTTTCATAGCTAGAGAAGAGAAATCAATGGTGGCTTCAAAGCTTCAAATGACAAGCTAACTGTCTTGTTAAGAGATAATGCAGCTGGTAACTTTAAGTTGAAACCAATGCTCATTTGCCATTCTGAAAATCCTAGGGCCCTTAGAAATTATGTTAAATCTACTTTTCCTGTGTTCTATAAATAGAACAAGAAAACATGGATGACAGCACATCTGTTTACAGCATGACTTACTGGATATTTTAAGCTCTCTGTTGAGGCCTACTGCCCAGAAAAAAAGATTCCCTTCAAAATATGACTGCTCATGTACAACGTATCTGGTCACCCAAGCACTCTGACAGAAATGTATAAAGAGATTAATGTTGTTTTCATGACTGTTAATACAACATCCATTCTGCAGCCCATGGATCGAGGAGTAATTTGAATATTTGAGTCTTATTATTCAATAATCCATTTCAAAATAACTACCATAGATAGTGATTCCTCTGATGGATCTGGGCAAAGTACATCGAAAACCTTCTGGAAAGGATTCACCATTGTAGATGCCGTTAAGAATATTCATGATTCATGGGAGGAGGTCAAAATATCAACATTAACAGAAGTTTGGAAGATGTTGATTTCAACCCTCATAGATGACTTTGAGGGGTTTGAGATATCAGTGGAGAAGTCACTGCAGATGTGGTAGAAAGAGCAAAAGAACTAGAATTAGAAGTGGAGCCTGAAGATGTGATTGAACTGCTGCAATCTCATGAGAAAACTTGAACCGATGAGAACTTGCATCTTATGGATGAGCAAATAAAGAGTTTCTTGAGACAAAATCTACTCCTGGTAAAGATGCTGGGAACATCACTGGAATGACAACAAAGGATTTAAAAGATTACATAAACTTAGTTGATAAACCAGCTACAGAGTTTGGGAGAATTGACTCCGATTTTGAAAGAAGTTCTATTGTGAGTAAAATGCTGTCAAATAGCATCACATGCTACAGAAAAATCTGTTGTGAAAGGAAGGATCAATTGGCATGGACAAATTCATGGTTGTCTTTTTTTTTTAATTATACTTTAAGTTCTAGGGCACATGAGCACAACGTGCAGGTTTGTAACATAGGTATACATGTGCCATGTTGGTTTGCTGCACCTATCAACTCATCATTTACATTAGGTATTTCTGCTAATGCTATCCCTCCCCCAGCCCTGAAAGCTAAAATGATTAAGTTGACCGACCCCAGTGTGTGATGTTTCCCGCCCTGTATCCAGGTGTTCTCATTGTTCAACCCTCACCTATGAGTGAGAACGTGCGGCGTTTGGTTTTCTGTCCTTGCGATAGTTTGCTTAGAATGATGGTTTCCAGCTTCATCTATGTCCCTGCAAAGGACATGAACTCATCCTTTTTTATGGCTGCATAGTATTCCATGGTGTATATGTGCCACATTTTCTTAATCCAGTCTATCATTGATGGACATTTGGGTTGGTTCCAAGTCTTTGCTATTGTGAATAGTGCCACAATAAACATATGTGTGCATGTGTCTTTATCATAGAAGGATTTATAATCCTTTGGGTATATGCCCAGTAATGGGATTGCTGGGTCAAATGGTATTTCTATTTCAGGATACTTGAGGAATCTCCACACTGTCTTCCACAATGGTTGAACTAATTTACACTCCTACCAACAGTGTAAAACTGTTCCTATTTCTCCACATCCTCTCCAGCATCTGTTGTTTCCTGACTTTTTAATGATCACCATTCTAACTGGCGTGAGATGGTATCTCATTGTGGTTTTGATTTGCATTTCTCTGATGACCAGTGATGATGAGCATTTTTGCAGATGTCTGTTGGCTGCGTAAATGTCTTCTTTTGAGAAGTCTCTGTTCATATCATTTGCCCACTTTTTGATGGGTTTTTTTTTCTTGTAAATTTGTTTAAGTTCTTTGTAGATTCTGGATATTAGCCCTTTGTCAGATAGGTAGATTGCAAAAATTTTCTCCCATTCTGTAGGTTGCCTGTTCACTCTGATAATAGTTTCTTTTTCTGCATAGAAGCTTTTTAGTTTAATTAGATCCAATTTGTCTATTTTGGCTTTTGTTGCCATTGCTTTTGGTGTTTTAGTCATGAAGTCTTTGCCAATGCCTATGTCCTGAATGGTATTGCCTAGGTTTTCTTCTAGGGTTTTTATGGTGTTAGGTCTGACATTTAAGTCTTGAATCCATCTTGAGTTAATTTTTGTATATGGTGTAAGGAAGGGATCCCATTTCAGCTTTCTACATATGGCTAGCCAGTTTCCCCAGCACCATTTATTAAATAGGGAATCCTTTCCCCATTGCTTGTTTTTGTCAGGTTTGTCAAAGATCAGATGGTTGTAGATGGTGGTGTTAATTCTGAGGCCTGTGTTCTATTCCATTGGTCTATATATCTGTTTTGGTACCAGTACCATGCTTTTTTGGTTACTGTAGCCTTGTAGTATAGTTTGAAGTCAGGTAGCATGATGCCTCCACCCTTGTTCTTTTTGCTTAGGATTGTCTTGGCTATGTGGGCTCTTTTTTGGTTCCATATGAACTTTAAAGTAGTTTTTTTCCAATTCTGTGAAGAAAGTCAGTGGTAGCTTGATGGGGATAGCATTGAATCTATAAGTTACTTTGGGCATTATAGCCATTTTCATGATACTGATTCTTCCCATCCATGAGCATGAAATATTATTCCATTTGTTTGTGTCCTCTTTTATTTCGTTGAGCAGTGGTTTGTAGTTCTCCTTGAAGAGGTCCAGAAATTGATAAATTCCTGGACACATACACCCTCCCAAGACTAAACCAGGAAGAAGTTGAATCTCTGAATAGACCGATAACTGGTTCTGAAATTGAGGCAATAATTAATAGCCTACAAACCAAAAAACATCCAGGACCAGACAGATTCACAGCCAAATTCTATCAGAGGTACAAAGAGGAGCTGGTACCATTCCTTCTGAAACTATTCCAATCAATAGAAAGAGGGAATCCTCCCTAACTCATTTTATGAGGCTAGCATCATCTTGATACCAAAGCCTAGTAGAGACACAACAAAAAAAGAGAATTTTAGGCCAATATCCCTGATGAACATCAATGTGAAAATCCTCAATAAAATACTGGCAAACTGAATCCAGCAGCACATCAAAGAGCTTACTCACCACGATCAAGTCGGCTTCATCCCTGGGATGCAAGGCTGGTTCAACATATGCAAATCAATAAACGTAATCCATCACATAAACAGAACCAATGACAAAAACCACATGATTATCTCAATAGATGCAGAAAAGGTCTTCCACAAAATTCAACAGCCCTTCATGCTAAAAACTCTTAATAAACTAGGTATTGATGGAATGTATCTCAAAATAATAAGAGCTATTTATGACAAACCCACAGCCAATATCATACTGAACGGGCAAAAACTGGAAGCATTCCCTTTGAAAACCGGCAAAAGACAAAGATGCCCTCTCTCACCACTCCTATTCAACATAGTGTTGGAAGTTCTGGCCAGGGCAATCAGGCAGGAGAAAGAAATAAAGGGTATTCAATTAGGAAAAGAGGAAGTCAAATTGTCTCTGTTTGCAGATGACATGATTGTATATTTAGAAAACCTCATCGTCTCAGCCCAAAATCTCCTTAAGCTGATAAGCAACTTCAGCAAAGTCTCAGGATACAAAATCAATGTGCAAAAATCATAAGCATTCCTATACACCAATAATAGAGAGCCAAATCATGAGTGAACTCCCATTCACAATTACTACAAAGAGAATGAAATACCTAAGAATCCAACTTACAAAGGTTGTCTCATCTTAAGAAATTTCCACAGCCTCTCCAACCTGCAGCAACCACCACCCTGACCATCAACACTGGTCATCAGCCAATGTTACCCACAGCAGCCATCAGCCATCAGTCTCATGTAGTCATCAACATTGAAGTAAGACCCTCTACCAGCGAAAAGATTACAATTCACTGAAGGTGCTCATTAGCATGTTTTAGCAATAAAGTTGCTATTTATTATATTAACACATTAAATTACAACATTATAATAATAACACTACTTAAGATATGTGAATTTTTGTAGACATAATGCTATCGAATACTTAATAGACTACAGTATAATATAAGCATAACTTTTATATACACCAGGAAACCAAAAAGTGTGTGTGACTAGTTTTATTTCAATATTCATTTTATTATAGTGGTCTGGAACTGAACCTGCAATATCTCTGAAGTATGTCTATACTTACTGTTTTAAGCTACTGAGTTGAGGGTTTTTGTTAACATTATTGTACAAATAGATAACTGACACTGCCTAAACTCTTTCTAGGAACTTATCCCATGGAGCTCATTAGACAGACATGCAAACGTGTGAATAAAGATTTCTCTTACAGTGTTGTTTACGATCATTTTTTTAAAAACTTTTTTGAAACAATCTAGATTCTCAATAATAGATTGGCTTTTTTAAAAAAATTAAGACTATACAATGGAATGTCAGCCATTAAAAAAGGTAATGCTTATCAATATTTATTGACATGAAAAGATACTTTATGTTAAATGGAAAATACAGACTGCAAAATAGCTTTTAAGATTTGATCTATTTTTGTCAAATTTGAGAGAGAGAGAGAGACATGCACCAAAATACTAACAGTAACTAGCTTGAAGAAGTTAGGTGTTTTTACTTCTTTATCCTATTCTGCATTGTGTGAATTTTTTAAATGACTATGTAATATATTTACAGACAGGAAAAAAGTGGAACTGTCACCTAGGAAACTTATCTCTCTTTTATATAAAAACATGGACTTTGAGTCCTTAGAAACCCTGCCTCCTCCACCACCCCCTGCCGATTCCCCTGCTACCAACTCCTGTAATGGAATCTGACTGACCTTGGCGTTGCTCTTCTCGCTGGCCCAGGAGAATCAAATCCATGCTGTATGTGTGTGGCGGGGATGGGGAGCACCAAGCCCCAGGGAGGCCTTTGTGCAGATGCCAAGGAATAAGTTTCCCTTCCCAGCTGTCTGCAAACAGAGCAAAGAAATTACCCATGAAACCAACTCCAGCCATGTTAGGAAAAAATCCTTCCATCCAAGTCATAATATTTTTAGAGTGAGATTTACTTTACAATATTTTAATAACTGCAGCATGGTGACTGGAAGTCCTTTGTAGCTGGTCTCCGGGGCCTTCCTGGGACGTTGCACTTAATGAGGTTTATAATTCAATATAACTACATCTGCATCTTTAATTATGCCTAACATTTAATCTTCATTGCTGCACTTGAATTGGAAGAGCTAAAATTAGGCCTGCTTTAGTTTAATCTGATAATAAACATCCATGACATTTAGAGAAAAATGTACTCATTTCATTAGAGTGGCCGAAACATTTGCCATTTGCCTGAACTGAACAAATACTCTCAACAGCCCATCCAACTGTAACAAAGAACATTGTTTTAAACAATTCCCTTGTAGACTCCTGGAACTCTAGAGCTGACAAGGACCTTGGAGGTTAAGTAGTCCAATATCACCATTTTGCCAGTGAGGGCACTAAGGCCCACAGAGGTTAAGTCATTTGTCCAAAGTCACACAGCAAATTAGCAGGTATTACAGGAAACAGAACCCAAGATTCTTTTTATTTTTTTAAGAGTAAAGTGATAGCAAGTTTATTAAGAAAGTATAGGAATAAAAGAATGGGAATAAAAGAATGGCTACTCCATCCGCAGAGCACCAGGATTCTTAAGTCTCTGGCCAAAACAGTCTTTGTCATTCTTCTACTGCCAACCTGGGGCATCATTTTTTGATGGCTAAGTCTCCCTCTGAGCAACCATCACCTCCCTTTTTTTTAATGGAATTCAGACAGGATGTCATTCAAGTGCCTATATTGAGCCTCACAGCCTGACCCCAAATGCAAACTAATAAAAAAATATAAAAGGCAAGATGTTAAAAGACACACCGTCATTAAAACCAAGATAAACAACTCCGTGAACCAAAACCCAAGTAAATAAAGCATAAAATGGGCTGCCGAAGCTTGAGCCTATTTGGCTGCAGGTTAAAAAGGAGACAGAGAACCTGTTTGAGCTTTGATTTAACCTGGGCAGTGGCTGAAAAAAAAAAACCTGCTACTGACCACTGCCACGGGGGACCATTTGTCTGAACCTGATTACATAGAAAGAATAGAGAGGTCAGAGGGAGCAGACAGTTTCTCCAACAACATCTGGGCCAAGCTGCCCACTGAATTAGTGACAGGGACTGCACATCCCTGGGAAGGCAAAGGGGAAGGGGGAAAGGAGAGAGAGGGAAGGAGAGAAGGAGGGAGAAAGGAAGGAGAGAAAAAGCAAGGAATTAAATAGACACCACTGAAAATCAAATTGCTGACATGTAAGAAAGCTTTGAGATAATCACACTACTGCAGAGGAAATATATGCAGAGATTAGAGCAATTAGAACATAACAGCTATTTTTTTTCAATGATCTAACACAGAATAGCTGGTACCTTTGAAGTAGAGAACTGTCATGGTTAATGTTACGTGTCTACTTGTCTAGACTATGGTGGCTAAAAAGTTTGATTAACACCCATCTAGATGTTGCTATGAAGGTATTCTTTAGATGTGGTTAACTTTTAAATCAGTAGACTTTTAGTAAACAGAATACTCTCATCTGTAATCCATTGTGGGTGGGCCTCAACCAATCAGTTGAAGACCTTAAAAGAAAAAGACTGATGTCCTTCAAGGAAGAAGGAATTCTGCCTTCCGACTGCCTTTAGATTTGAGGCTGCCATGTTAGCTCTTCCTGGGTCTCCTGCCTGCCTAGATTTTGGACTTGCCAACTCCCACCATTGCATGAGCCAATTCCTTAAAATCTCCCTCTTTCTCCATATATTTATTTATATTTATTTTTGTATTTGTATTTATATTTAGTTTTGTTTCTCCAGAGGACCCTGACTAATACAAAAACTCAAGAAAATTTTTAAACAATGTGTTCACATTCACGTGGTTGAAAAATCACATATGTGATAAGACAAAAGGAAAAGGGAAATTTTTAAATTTTTTAACAGAAAATTACAAAATAAAATAAAAAGTATATTCAGAAGGATAATTCAGGGAGGATTCCCCCAAAATGAAGGAATCACTAAATCTGACCATTGAGAGGGCATACCATGTAACAAATAAAAATGATACTGAATGCTCAATATTAAGGCATATCCTGCTGAAGCCATTGAACTTGAAAATAAAGTACTTTCTTCAGTACAATGACAATTAATACACATTGAAGGAATGGCATAATTAGACAATGACAATTTGCAAACCATCATAACGATAATTGACTCAGGCAAGAATCATTAGCAGAGGCTAAAACTTGTGGGTGAAAATTTCAGGATGAACAAGATATTGTCATAGTCTCAAAATACCTCCCCACAAAATACCAATTTCCTACAAAGGTGAAAATAGCAACCATGAAAGTGAAGAAGCCCAGCAGACACCACCGTAACCAAGTAACCAAAGTTACTGTCAGAAGCCATGGCGCAAGGAACACAGCACTGCTATGTGACTCATTCCACTTCTCTAGGCTTGCTATTTTGTCGTTAACCCATTCTCACCTGTGAAGCCATCTACTGTCTGCTTCACACTATCTTGGACTGTCAGCTTTTAGGAGGCAGGGATTGGTCTGCTTAATTTATCCTGAAGGAGCTGGGCAAGAGGCAGATGTTTCCGACCTCATATAGGTGCACCTCAGAAGGGCCTTTACACCCAATCCTTTATTTGACCCTCACAACCTGAAAGCTAAGTCAAACAGGTTTTCCTCTCATTTCTACAAATGCAAAAACAAAGGCTCAGAGAGGTGAAGCCACCTGCCCAAAGTCACACAACTAGCAAGTGGTCAAGCCCAGATATCCTGGCTCCAACAAGATGCTGCAGTAGACACTGTGGTTGATGCCTCAACATCCATCCCAGCCCTGTCCCTCTGTGTGGCCACAGTTATTTCAGGGACTGGCCCTGCCTCCAGATGGGCCTCACTTAGTCAATATGAATTATGGAATCCCATCCCTCTTCATCAGGAATTGGATCAAAAGCCCAGCCTGAGCCAATCTGCATGTGCCACCTACCTTGTCCCAGGAATTGGTTCTTGCCAATAAGACATAAGAAGTCTGCTGGCCGGGCGCAGTGGCTCACGCCTGTAATCCCAGCACTTTGGGAGACCGAGGCGGGCGGATCACAAGGTCAGGAGATCGAGACCATCCTGGCTAACATAGTGAAACCCCATCTGTACTAAAAATACAAAAAAATGAGCCAGGCATGGTGGCGGGCGCCTGTAGTCCCAGCTACTCAGGAGGCTGAGGCAGAAGAATGGCATGAATCTGGGAGGCAGAGCTTGCAGTGAGCCGAGATCGCGCCACTGCACTCCAGCCTGGGCAACAGTGCAAGACTCCGTCTCAAACAAACAAACAAAAAAAAGACATAAGTAGTCTGCTGAGGGCTTTTAGGGAATTTTTCCTTACTATTAAAGGACAAGATTAGACCAGGCGAGGTGGCTCACACCTGAAATCCTACCACTCTGGGAGGCCAATGTGGGCAGATTGTGTGAACTCAGGAGTTTGAGACCCGCCTAGGCAACAGCAAAACCCCATCTCTACAAAAAATATAGAAATTGGCTGAGCATGGTCGTGCATGCCTGTAGCCCCAGCTACTCAGGGGGCTGAGGTGGGAGGATTGCTTGAGTCTGGGGGAGGGAGGTTGCAGTGAGCCAAGAATGTGTCCCTGCACTCCAGCCTGGGTGACAGAGCAAGACCCTGTCTCACACACACACACACACACACACACACACACACAAAAAGCCAGTTTTTGCAGTTCTTAATTCCCACCAAAATTAAATATGCGTATATTGAAAAAAAAAAAAAAGCAAGATTAGGAAGTTTCTCCATCTTTCTAGAATGAATGAGGAAGAAGATAGCCCCGCTGGCTGCTGGCAGCAAATCTACAACGAAGTGGTTCTAAAATGAAGTGGATGCTCTGGCTGGCAGAAGAGAGAGGCAGAAAGAACTAGGTATCCTTGATGGCCTCATGAAGCTCAGTGTCACACAATCTTGAAGCCCACCCTACCTGTGAGCGTCCACTCAGGTAAGGCCACAAAGTTCCTTAACCTTTCAGCTGGGTCAAGTTGGCTTATTTGTTAATTGCAGCTAAAAGCATCCCACTGGACGCAGCACCCTCTCCCTCCCAGCAGCTTGGCATTAGGGAGCCCAGCATCCTGAAAATCCCACTGAGCTCCCAGGAAATAGTAATATCTGCCTCACCAGCCCCACATTGCCCCATCTTCCCCAGTGGCTGTTTGCCAACTTTATTGCATCAAATCTATTGAAGTTTTTGTTGTTGTTGTTGTTTTAACTTCGCAGGGAAGGCTGTTCTATGGTACTGTGAGTCATCCTGGGAAGCAGCAGCCCTAGTGCTAAGGCAGGATGCGGATCAGTCTGTTCCAGTACCCACCTCCCCTCTCTCCTCCCCCGCAAAGGGCAGTTTTCCTCTGGAATCCATGCACATGCAATTTATTTCTAACTGCTCCAGCAGGTTCCAATCCTGTTGCTTGCTGCTTCTAGTTATTCACTTGGAATCAGAGCTGCTGGAAAGTCAAAATTAGCCTCATTCTACCAGCATGAAATAGAAACACAGAGGCAGTCCCTTGGCTTTAGGGAGGCAAGAATCTAGAATTTTTCTTATCTCTCTGTGAATACCAGAGCTGAGGGTTACATGGGTCTATGATTACACAGTCATTTGGAAATTGTGCAAGTTGGAAGCAGCACTGTCATTGACTTCCTGTTAAGAGGAGGCAGCAGGAGAAGCCTTCCAGAGAGGGACACAGGGCAGCCATCTGGTTGGAAGTCATTGTGCTTACATAAGTTGTCTGTTCACTTAAGGAGGCAAGGGTTAGGCAGGCTGCAAGGCAAGGAGTGTGAATGACCCTAAGCCATGCTTGACACCATGCATTAATGATGTTTTTTATCTTCGGTAGTTTATAAAGCTTTGACATCCTGAGGCCTTGCTAATCCTGGAGAGACTCCCCTTCCAGGGCTAGCTAATTTCTAGAGATAGTAAACAACTTGCCTGCCAACATATCTTTCATATACAAACCAACCAATCCAAAACCTGTATCCCCAACCACTTCCTTTATCTAACTCTCACACACCAAGACCATATTTTCCTTGCCCTAAATCACCCCAGGACCAAGTAACAGACTACTGGAGACCATTCCTATAGCCCAGAACCCGCAGACATTATTCAAACTCTCTAATTCTAAGCTTGCTCAAACTTGCCAATCCTGCCTCACCCATCCCTTTCCACGGAATCCCCAATAAGGTCTATGGGTCATGCCCTCTCTTCATTCTTTCTGCCTCATGACCAACTCTGGTGCTTTTGCATGTGGCCCTGCATGGCACAGCATGCCCCCTTCTCTTGGGAACTGTAATAAACTCCTTTCAAGGCATATTTCTCTATGTCTGTCATCTTACCATACCTAATTAAAACAAAATCCTAGATCCTTTGTTGTTTTTGCTTATTTTTTATTTGTTTGTTTTAGAGACAGGGTCTCACTCTGTCACGCAGGCTAGAGTACAGTGGCATGATCATAGCTCATTGAAGCCTCGACCTCCTGGACTCAAGCGATCCTCCTGCCTCAGCCTTCTGAGTAGCTGGGACTACAAGCACGTGCCACCATATCTGGCTAATTTTTTTTTCCTTTTAATTACATTTATTTTAATGCTGAATTTACTCCCGTGCCATAAGTTTTTGTTTCTTCAGTTTCTTCTGGGATATCTTTTTCTTCTGGGCAACCTCCTCTTCTGGTTTAGGAACAATCTGTTCCTTTTCCGTAAGGATCATCTCAATGTGGCAGGGAGAGCTCATGTATGGGTTAATCCGACCATGAGCTCTGTAGGTCCGGCGGCGCATCTTAGGTGCTTTGTTCACTTGGATATGCTCAATGACCAGAGAATCTACATCTAAACCCTTAAGTTCAGCATTACTCTCTGCATTTTTAAGCATGTGTAGCAAAAATTCAGCACTCTTTTTGGGCCACCGACCTTGTGTCCAGCCCCACTGCTTGGCCTGCGCATACCTGCCAACTCCACCATTGTAACGTAGGAATGGTACACACTGTTTCTGTAAAGTGACATCTTTCAGATACTTCGTGGCTTTTCATATATGTATACCCTTGATGGCCTGAGCAGTTTCATGGTGTTCTTAAAGTGAACACGAAGATTGGAACCTCTTGATTTGCATCATTTCGTGGGGTTCTCCGGGTCAAGTGAATAGCGAACCATTTTCACAGATTACCTCAGGCTGCTTAGGGAAAGAGCATTTTTTTTTTTTTTTTTTTTTTTTTAGAGCTAGGGCCTCACTATTTTGCCCAGGCTACTGGTCAACTCCTGGTGTCGGGCCTCATCCTCCCAAAGTGCTGGAATTACAGGTGTGAGCCACTATGCCTGGTCCCGGGTACATTTTAAAACCCACCACCACCTATAACTTACTCTGAGCTAGACATGTTTGGATGCATTATCTTAGGTCATTTCTACCACACTGCAAAGTAGAAACTATTAGCTCCATGTTACCTGTGAGAAAGTGAAGCTTGGTAAGCTAAGTAACTTGCTGATGTTGGTTGACAAGGAAATACTGATCATGAGCTAAGGGTGACACAGCAGACTTCTTTTTACAGAGATATAAGAAATTTTAAAGATATTGGTGTGTAGTGGGGGAGTTGGATACCAGTGATCAAAAGTAAAATAAGTTTTATTTTAGAAGAGAAATGTATTAGGCTTAGTTAGTGGACATGAAATATACTGTGAGTATATTCAAAGGAGATACTGGGGAAACCTGACATAATAACTAGAAAATAACTGACGGCACTACATCAAATCTCTTGAGTTTTTGTTTACATTCCTTCAACCTCAAGAGGAGTTAAGCCAAGACAGAATGCAGCCAAGTGGGGCAGAATTTCCAGCTCAGACTGAACTCTGCAGCCTACCTCCTCTCTAGGGTATCCCAGATACAAGACATGCTGGCCGTCCCCAGCATGTTAATGATATAATGAGAAAAGCCACATGCAAGAAGTAAATAGTACTGAGAGGAAGAGCAACGTGCGGCCTTACTCCTTGCTACTCAAAGTTTGGTCTGTGGACCAGCAGCATTAGCATCACCTGGGAAATTATTAGAAATGCAGAATCTCAGACTCTGTCGCAGACTTCCTGAATCTGCATGTTAACAAGATCCCTGGGTAATTCACATGCATGTTGCAATTTTAAAAGTTCTGGCCTTTGTAGTTCCACCCTTAGGAATGAGGGGAGTTGGGGAAATGATTCAGATGTGGGTGAAGGATGAGATCAGACAGAAATGGTCTTAAGCTATAAATTAAAGGGCTGGTACTGAGACTGCACACTTGGTAGTTTGAGGGTGCCACAGACCTAATGTAGCTCCCACTGCTTTGGTCATAGTTAGGTTATCAGAGTATTGCCAGTTTGAGCTGGATAATTATTTGTCATGGGAGCTGTCCTATGAACTGTAGGAGGTTTAATAGCATTCCTGGCCTCCAACCACTAGATTCCAGGAGTGCTCACCATCCCCTATCACTCCATACCCCAACCTCCAGTTATGACAACCAAAGTTATCTCCACACATTGCCAAATGTTCTGAGGCAGACAGAAGGGAGAGGGTATGTGTACAAAATCACCCCCCTCAATTGAGAACAACTGAGGTAGATAAAGCACGTTTCATGAATTCATGTGGCCTCACCTGTTCTACCTGGGACCATCAGTTATGGGAGAAGATCCCAGGGCTGGGAGATAGCGGAATTTGTGTGTGGTCAGGGTATGAATTTGCTGCTGCAATTGTATTCCAGCTCTCTGCTGCCATCAGAAGAGAGGAGAGCCCCCAAAGGGATGGAAGGAAGGTCAACAATAATTTAGTGGGATGCCAGGATAAAAAGTCATTTCTCTGGCTTCTAAGCCCACGTTACTTCCATTGTACCATGCCACTCCAAGTCAGGAGTAGTGGGAAGTGCTCTGGACCGTGAGCTATGAGATGTAGGTGTTAAGGCCAGCTCAGTCCTTATCGGCTATTTGTCTTTGGATGAGCACTTCTATCTATGGGCCACGGTTTCCTCTTTCAGGTTGGCCAAGATATTACCCTTCCAGTTTTGTCATTCCATGAAAATCCTAGAAATGATAAGAGTCATATCCATCAACTTCACAAGGCTGAATTTCCTAGTGGAAAACACAGATATAGACAAGATATAGTTGGCTGATCTTCAGCTCCCAGCTAGGCTGAGAAGAGACAAGTCCCCAGGAGGATCAAGCAGCCCAAGAGAGAAGTCTCACCATGTAATAACCTGGTCCAGTGGAGAAAATGGGCAGCGTGAGCAAGCCTCAATCAAGGCAGATACTGCTTTCATCTGAAACAGGGGAATGTGGATGGATGGTTGCCCAAGACCTTTCCGGATTGGATATTCCTTGACTCTAAGGCTGTGGAAATGACTCCTCTCTTATGGCCCATTCAGATGGAGAACACTGAGTCTCAGTAACCAAATGATTCCCAAGCCTAGAGTCCTCTTCAAATTATTTTCCAGAACTTAAATAAAACTGGGCCTCTTCTAGGCCTGTCTCAGTTCAGGGCTGCATCCAAAGAAACCCAGATCCATTTCCTTAATGCTTTGGAAAGAAACAAGTCCATATAAAAGTTCTCCTGATGAAGCAGCAAAAGGGAAGTTACATCACATAGCACATACCAAGCCTACCTAAAAATAATTTACATTCTCTCCTCCTAAACCCTCTCCTCAATATACCTCCTAGCCTACCTTCTGCCATGGCCAACCTGGCCTTAACAGCAATTATTTTTACCTCTATTGCCTCCCCAGCTAGCCTGTCCTATGCAGAGCCTTCCAGATTGCCTCCAGCTTCTATCATTCCCCTCTCCACTACTCACCCTGAATAGCACCACAAATCCCTGCAATTGGCTCTATCCATGAGAAACAGATTTGGTTGCATGAATCAGAAAACTAAAATTATTAGTGGCTTAACCACTCAAGGTCTTAGTCTCACATATCAGAAGTCTGGAAGTTATTAATTCAGGGTTTGTGTAGTAGTTCCCTCATACCTCCCACTCTCTTTTCTGCCACATCTAGGTGCGGTCTCTGTTACCAGGTCTAAGAGGGCTGCTGTAGCACCAGTCATAGTGTATGTTTCCAGCCTCAGAAATGAGAGAAGGGGATGAGAGGGCACATAGCCACCTTTAAGGACACTTTACAGAGTTTTGCTGATGTTTAAAATGTAGAAGAATGAAAAGGCTTTCGATCTTATAGTACAAACAAGAAAAACATGGACACAATAACTATACTTTTCTATGAGTCTAGCAAAGAGTGAAGTACGCAAGCCTTGATGAACTGAATTCCAGTAAGTAATGAGACCTTAATAGGTGAAAAGAGGGCCATGGCAGCTTTCCTACCTGAGAAAGGTTGGGAAGCTGGTTTGGCTCCGTGGGGCATGTTATACAGGGAGAGATTTTCTAGCAATGAGGAGGAATCAGCCTAGCCTTAGTTGACTATGTGTCAATCAAGGTCATTTCCTGGTACAGAACCAGGGATATTTCTCATGGGTTTGACCTTACTCAAAATGGGGAGCTGGTAGAACAGTTCACATTAATGGTTGCCTCTGCAACTAGTGTTCAGTCTAAAATCACTAGAGGTCAGTCAGACTGGCAGCAGAAAGGAAAACTGAATGTGGATAAAGACAAGGGCAAACTGGAATCACAAGGATGCACTAGGACCCATGAAGACAGCTGAAACCCATAAGGGCAAACTGGAATACACATCTGTCACTCACTCTTTCCAAAGTTAATCCTGTGGATCATCTACTGAAAAAGCTAACATGCTTTACTTTAGAGGTACACGTGCAGTTGACTCACAACTCAGAGAAGATGAAAGGGATCTCCTGGGAGATAGAGAATCTGGGGATCAGCTGCTGCCCCATACCTGTTAGTATTCTTGGTACTCCCATTGACCTTCAGAATATAAAATAATATAGCTGCAGCTTTATTTCTATCTTCCAAGTTTTATGCAAAATGTCTCTTGTGGTCTAAACTAATCCAGAAGCACAGGAAAGGAAATTCTGGAAAACATAGCTTCAGTCTAGCCAAATTTGTGAAATATAGAGGTATCACAGATTGTAGGCTGACAGGATGGGGTGGAATCTGGAAGAGCCCCAAATACAAAAATAAATTGCTCAGAGCAGCAATTCTCCCCCTACAAAAAATTTTGCCAAGAAAGGGGTCATGAAGTAAGGGCAGGTAAGCAGAGATAAAACATTTAGTTCCACTCAACCTCATGGTGATTGAATTTTGGGGCCCTGAGGAGTTGAATGCAAAGTGAATCAAAAATACCTGAAACTGCAATCCAACCTCCCCTGAGTCAAATATTGACCCTTCCCTGTAAGACAAGAGGAGTAAGTCTGCACTCTCTGGAAAACAAATGAAACAAACAAAAAATGTTATACTTCAGTCTCCACAATAAATAATTATGAAATGTGCTAAAAAGCAAGAACATGTAACCAAAAGTCAGGAAAATCAACAGTCAATAAAAGCAGATCCACGGATTAATTGTTGGAGTTGACAGACAAGAAATTTAAATCAACTGTTATAAATATGTTAAATAAGTTATGGGAAAAGAGGAATATAACGGCTGAATAGATCAGTAATTTCAAGATAAAAATTGAAAAAAATAAAAGTTAAAAAAGAACCAAATAGAAATTCTAGAACTGAAAAAAATAATATATTATGGGATTTATGACAAATTTAAAAGTTAAATATAACCACAATAGCACAAAATATGGGAGGGGAGTAAAGGTTCTTACATTATTCATGAACTCAAGGTAGACTATGATAAATTAAGGATACACAGTTAATCCCTAGTAAAATCATTATAAAAGTATTAAGAGATATAGCTAAAAGTCAAATAGAATATATGACATAAAATATAAACTACACTTGCTTAATCCAAAAGAAGACAGAAAAGAAGGAACAAAAAACAGAACTTAAAGGAAAAAAATAACAGAATGGTAAACTTAAACATAACCATATCAATAATTGTATTACATGTAAATGGATTAAACACTCCTATTAAAAAGTAGAGCCTGTCAGACTAGATACACAAGCAAGACCAAACTATATGTTGCCTACTAGAGACAAACTTTAAATACAAATATAAATGTAAAAAGATAGAAAAAATATACCATGCAAAAATTAATAAAGATGCTGAAGTGGCTATAATATTAGTCAAAGTAGACTTTATAATAAAAATATTACCAGAGTTAAAGGTAGAATTAATGATAAAAAGTCAATGCATTTAAAATACGTAACAATCTTCAATGCATATATACCTAATAACTTCAAAATGCATGTGGCAGAAATTAACAGAACTAAAAAGGAGAAATAGACAAATCCAAAAGTATAAAAGGATATTTTCATATCACATTCTCAGAAATTCATAGAATAAGTAGACAAAATATCAGTAGAAACATATAAAATCTGAATAACACTATTAACCAACTTGGCCTAATTGTCACTTACAAAATATACTAAGCCATGATACAAGTCTGAAAAAATGTTAAATGACCAAGGTAATTTATATGATTCCCTAATCAAATGTAAATTACAAATCAATAATTTAAAAATTTAGAATATTCTTAAATATCTGGAAATTAAGCAACACTCTTCTAAGCAATCCATAGGTCAATAAGGAAATCACAAGAGAAACTGAAAATAGTTCTAATGGATAATAATGAAAACACAACTTACCAAAATCTATGGTATGTAGCTGAAGCAGTATTAGAAATTTATATTCTTAACTGGTTATAGTATAGAAGAAAGATTTCAAATCAATAATCTAAGCCTCCAATTTAATAAGCTAGAAAAATAAGAGTAAAAATGCAAAATAAGTAAATAGAAGAACATTAAAAGTAAAAATTAGTGAAATAGAAAACACATGAAAAAGAGAGAATATCAGTAAGACCAAAAGTTGATTCTTTGACTAGATTAAAACTGATCAACCTTAGCAAAGCAAATCGAGAAAAAAAGAAAAAATTACCAATATTACAAATTAAAAAAAGCATTACTACAGATCCTATGTACACCAAAAGGATAATAAAGTAATAATATTAATAACCTTATGTCAGATTTTTACTTTTTAGAGTAAATGGACACATTCCTTGTAAAATACAACCTATCAAAACTGACAGAAAAAACAGAAAATCTGAAAAGCCATATATCTGTCCAAAAACATGAAGTTGTAATTGAAAACCTTCCCATAAAGAAAACTCCAGGCCCAGATGGCTTCCTTGGTAAATTTTCTTCCAGGAAAAAATATTTAAGGAAGAAATAACATTAATCTTACAAAAATTATTCCATAAAATAGAAGAAGGAACATTTACTAAATCATTTTTATGGGGTCTGTACAATCTTTTTACTAAAACAAAGATGTCATAAGAAAAGACAATTACAGACTAATATCCCTCATGAATATAGACACAAAGATCCTTAACAAAATTTTATCAATCTATAAAAGGGATAATACATTATGACTAAGTGGGGTTTATTTCAGGAATACAACATCAGTTTAACATATAAACATAATGAATCAATGCAATGCACCACATTTACAGAATAAAAGAGAAAAGTCAAATGATCATCACAGCAGTCACAGACAAAGCATATAACAAAATTCAATACAAATTTTCTAAAACAACAAAACCAAAAACAAACAAAACTCTAAGCAAAATATACATACAAGAAAACTTCCTTAATCTTCTAAAGGATAGTTACAAAAATCTTACAGCTAACATCATACTTAATGGTGACATATTGAATGCTTTCTTTCTGAGACTAGCAACAAGGTAAGGATATCTGCTCTCACCATTTCTATTCAATATTGTGCTGGAGTTTCCTAGACATTGAAATAACGCAAGAAAAAGAAATAAATAGGCAAGGCACAGTGGCTCACACCTGTAATCCCAGCATTTTGAGAGGCTGAGGTGGATGGATCACCTGAGGGCAGGAGTTTGAGACCAGCCAGGTCAACATGATGAAACCCTGTCTCTAATAAAAATATAAAAAATTAGCAGGATGTGGTGGCGGTCACCTGTAATCCCAGCTACTCAGGAGGCTGAGGCAGGAGAATCACTTGAACCCAGGAGGTGGAGGCGGAGGCTGCAGTGAGCTGAGATCACACCATTGTACTTCAGCCCAGACAACGAGAATGAAACTCCATCTCAAAAAAAGAAAGAAAGAAAGAAAGAAAAGAAAGGAAAGAAAGAAAGAAAGAAAGAAAGAGAGAGAAAGAAGAAAAGAAAAGAAATAATATAAGGATATAAGGTTTGGAACGAAGTAAAAGTATTTTTATTTGCAGGTGATGGTTGTTTACATGAAATCCACCTGAGAAATCACTAAAAAGTTACTAAAACTAACAAATGAATTTATCAACATCTTAGGATAAACAGGCCATATATAAATATTGGCTGAATTTCTACATACTAGGAGCAAATAATTGCAAAATGGAATTTAAAAAATATCTACAATAGAATTTAGAAAATACTTAAGGGCAAATTTAACAAAAAACCTGCAAAATCTGCACACTGAAAATTACAAACATTGCTGAGAAAAAAAATTTAAAGACCTAAAAAATGAAATTATATACCATGTTCATGGGTTATAAAGACTTGCTATGGTTAGGATATCAAGTTTTCCCAGATTCAAAACAATCTCAATGCAAATTCTATTTTTATAGACATTGAAAAACCCCCTCTAAAATTTGTATGGAAATAAATGCAAAGGATCTAAATTGGCCAAAATAATTTTGGAAATTTTTTTTTAAACTCACACTACTTGTATCTACAACTTACAATAAAGCTAGGATAATTAAATTGGTGTGGAATTGGCATAGAGACAAAAATATGAATGGAACAGAATAGAGTCCAGAAGTAGATCCAAATATATATTTTTTGATGAGACATTTTTTGATGAGACATTAAGGCAGTTTGTGGGGTGGGGGGTGGTTCAACAAATTATGCTGAAACAACCACCAGACATCCATGCAGGAAAAAATGAAGCTCAACCCCTACCTCATAGCATACACAAAAATTATTTTGAAACGGATCACAGACTTTAGTGTAAAAGCTAAAACTATAAAGCTGCTAAGAGAAATCATTTGAATATTGCTTCACAAATTTGAGTTAGAGAAAGTTGACTTAAAGAGCACAAAAAAAGCATAAACCATAAAAGACAAAACTGATAACTTGCATTTCATCAAAATTAAAAGCTTCTGCTCTTTTGAAAAACACTGTTAAGCAACCCACTGACTGGAAGAAAATGCATGCAAAATATATTTCTGACAAAGGACTTGCATCCTTTATCAGAATACATAAGTAACTCTTGCAACTCAATCAGAAGAAAACACCCTCAGAAATTAAAATGAAGACATAACAACTAATACCACAGAAAGAGAAAGAATCATTAGACACTATTAGAAACAACTATACTCTAACACATCGGAAAACCTAGAAGTGTATAAATTCCTGGACACGTACAACTTACTTACCAAGATTAAATCTTGAGGAAATAGAAAACCTGAACAACCCATAATGGTAATGAGATCAAAGCCATAATAAAAAGTCTCCCATCAAAGAAAAGCTCATGATCTGATGGCTTCACTGCTGAGTACTAACAAACACTTAAAGAACTAATGTCAATTCTACTAAACACTTAAAAAAAATTGAAGAGGAGGGAATACCTCCAAACTCAGTCTACAAGGCCAGCATTACCCTGATACCAAAACCAGACAAGGACACAAGAAAAAAAGAAAACTATGAGCCAATCTCCCTCATGAACATAGACACAAAAATCCTCAACAAAATAGCAAACCAAATTCAACAACACATTAAAAAGATCATTCACCATGATCAAGTGGGATTCATCCCAGAGATGCAAGGATGGTTCAACATACACAAATCAATAAACGTGATATATCACATAGACAGAACAAAAGATAAAAATCATATGATCATTTCAATAGATACTGAAAAAGCATTTGATAAAATTTAACATCCCTTTATGATAAAAATGCTCAACAAACTGGGTACCTCAAAACAATAAAGACTATATATGACGAACCCACAGCTAGTATCATACTGAATGGGAAAAAAATTAAAAGCCTTTCCTCTAAGATCTGGAACAAGACAAATGTGTCCACTTTCACCACTTTATTCAACATAAGACTGGAAATCCTAGCCAGGGCAACCAAACAAGAGAAAGAAATGAAGGTCATCCAAATTTAAAAGGAAGAAGTTATATTATTCTTTTTCACAGATGACATAATCTTACATTTAGAAAACCCTAAAGACTCCACCAAAAACCTGTTAGAACTGATCAATGAATTCAGTAAAGTTGGAGGATACAAAATCAACATACAAAAATCAATAGCATTTCTATATGCCAAGAGCAAACAATCTGAAAAAGAAAACAAGAAATCAAATCCATTTATAATAGCTACAAAAAATAAGATATGCAGAAATAAACTTAACCAAAGAAATGAAAGATCTATACAAGGAAAAGTATAAAATTATCATGAAGAAATTGAATAGAATTCAAGAATATGGAAAGATATTCCACACTTAACAATGGAGAGAATATTGTTAAAATGTCAATACTACCCAAAGTGATCTACAGATTTAATGCAATCTCTATTAAAATGTCAATGACATTCTCCACAGAAACAGAAAAAAAAAATCCTAAAATTTATATGGAACCACATAAGACCCCAAATAGCCAAAGCAATCCTGAGCAAAAAGAAAAGCTGGAAATGTCACGCTACCAGACTTCAAAATATACTGCAATGCTATAGTAACCAAATCAGCATGGTACTGGCATAAAAAGACACATAGACCAATGGAGCAGAATAAAAACCCAGTAATATATCTACAAATCTATAGTCAGTTCATTTTCAACAAAGGCACTAAGAATATACATCGGAGAAAAAACAGTCTCTTCAATAAATGGTGCTGGGGAAACAGGATAAAACCGTATCAAGAATGAAACTAGGCCCTTATCTCTCACCATACACAAAAATCAAATCAAAATGGATTAAAGACTTACATCTAAGACCTGAAACTATGAAACTACTAGAAGAAAACATTGGAGAAATGCTCCAGGATGTTGTTCTGGGCAAAGATGTTTTGCATAAGACCTCAAAAGCACAGGCAACAAATGCAAAAAGAGAAATTAAGATAAATCAACCTAAAAAAGCTTCTGCACAGCAAAGGAAACAATTAACAAAGTGAAGGGACAACCAACAGAATGGGAGAAAATATTTGCAAACTATTTATCTGACAAGAGATTAATAATCAGCATATATAAGGAATTCAAACAACAGCAAAACGCAAATAATTCAATTTTAAAATGGGCAAAAGATCTGAATAGACATTTTCAAAAGAAGACTTACAAATGGCCAGCAGGGTATGAAACATTGATCAACACCACAAATTATCAGAGAAATGCAGATCAAAACCACAAGGAGCTCCACCCCAGTTAAAATGGCTGCTATCAAAAAGACAGTGATTAGCAGATGCTGGCAAGGATGTAGAGAAAGGGGAACCCTTGTACACTGCTGGTGGGAATGTAAGTTAGTAAACCTCTATGGAAAACATTATAGGTATTCCTCAAAACCTAAAAACAGAGCTACCATATGATCCAGCAATCTCACTACTGGGTATACATCCAAAAGAAAGAAAAACAATATATCGAAGAGATATCTACACTCCTGCGTTAACTGCAGCACTATTCACAATAACCAAAATTTGGAATCAACCTAAATGTCCATCAGTGGATCAATAAAGACAATTTGGTATGCATGCACAATGGAATTTTATTCAGCCATAAAAAATAACAAAGTCTTCTCATTTGCAGCAACATGGGTGGTACTAGAGGTCATTATGTTAAGTAAAATAAGCCAAGCCAGGAAGGCAAGTATCACATGTTTTCACCCCTATATGGGAGCTAAGAAAGTGAATCTCATGAAGATAGAGAGTAGTTGGCTTCTTGGTTATCAGAAGCCAAGAAGTGGAGGGGGTGGGAGTAAATGAAGAGAGGTTGATTAATGGACACAAAAATACAGATAGATGGAGGAAATAAGACCTAGTACTCAATAAATCAGTAGAGTGACTGTAGTAAACAATAATCTGTTGTATATTTCAAAATAGGTAGCAGAGAATAATTTCAATATTCGCAGAATAAAGAAAAGATAGATGTTTAAGGTGATGAGAATCCTAATTACTCTGATTTGATTTTTACACATTATATGAATGTATCAAAATATAATATGTACCCCCAAAATATACACATCTATTATGTATCAATAAACAAGATACCCTAATAAAAAAGGAACAAAGATTTGAACAGATTTTCCATCCAAATAAGATATATGGATGGCAAATAAGCACAATGAAATATGTTCAACATTATTAGTCACAGGAAAATGCAAATTAAAGCCACACTTAGATGTCATTACATACCCATTAGAATAGCTAAAATTAAAATGACTGACAATGCTAAGTGTTGGTGAGAATATGAAGCAACTAGAACTCTTACACATCAATAGTGAGAATGTAAGATGGTACAACCTCTTTGGAAAATCTTACAGCAGTTTCTTGCAAAGTTAAACATATAGCCTAGTAATTCAAGTTCTACGTTTTTACACAAGCAAAATGAAAGAATGTGTCCACATTATACATAAATGTTCATAGATGCTTCATTCATAATAGCCCAAAACTGAAACCAATATACCAGTTGATGTGCCAATCATTAACTAGCAAAGGTATAAACAAATTGTAGCACTTCCACAGAATGGAATATTATCTAGCTTTATAAAGAAAAAAATTTACTGATACATGCAATTACATAGGTAAAACTCAAAAACAGCATCCTGAATAAAAACATCAGATACAAAAGAGTACATATGATTCTATTCATTTGAAATTCTACAAAAGGCAAAACCATCACAGTGGCAAAAGCAGATCAGTGGCCGACTGGGGCAGGAATGGGAAGGAAAGATGAAGATTGGCTGCAAACAGGCATTTAGAGAACTTTTTGAGATTATGGAAATGTTCTATATTTTGCTCGCAGTGGTGATTATACAAGTATAAGTATTTGTGAAAACTCTCTGAACTCTACACTGAGAAATGGACACATTTTATTATATGTAAATTATGCCTCAATAACGTAGCTTTTCAAAAAATACACGCAGTCGAATTTTTCAATAGGCAAAAACTTAAAAACACCTAATGAAAGAATATGAATAGGTAATAAGCATATGAAAATATTCAACAGTACAGGAAGATGCAAATTAAAATGACAAGATACCAACATATACCCACTAGAATGGCTAAAATTAACAAGAGCTGCAATGCTAAATGTTGGTGAGCACATGAAGCAAGTGAAACTCTCATATGTTGCCGATAGGGTGTAAAATAGGACAAACACTTTGGAAATCTCTTTGGCAATTTCTTATAAAGTTAAACATACACCTACCCACTGATCCAGCAATTCCATCCCTAAGGGAAATAACAACACATGTCCAGGCCGGGTGCGGTGGCTCATGCCTGTAATCCCAGCACTTTGGGAGGCCGAGGTGGGTGGATCGCCAGAGGTTGGGAGTTCGAGACCAGCCTGACCAACATGGAGAAACCCTGTCTCTACGAAAATATAAAAAAATAAAAAAATAAAAAAATAAAAAAAATTCAGCCAGGTATGGTGGTGCATGCCTGTAATCCCAGCTACTCAGGAGACTGAGGCAGGAGAATCACTTGAACCTGGGAGGCGGAGGTTGCCATGAGCCGAGATCACACCATTGCACTCCAGCCTGGGCAACAAGAGCGAAACTCCATCTCAAAAACAAACAAACAAAAAATGTCCACAAAAAAGACCTGTACAAGGATGTTCACAGCAGCCTTATTCTAACAGTCCTAAACCAGAAACATCCAAACGTCCAGCAACAGGAAAATGAATAAAATATGACACATCTATACAATGAAACACTACTCCGCGATAAAAAGAACAATAGATTCAAACAACAACATGGATGGATCTCACAGACATTGCATTGAGTGAAAGAAGCCAGATACCAAAGTGTATGTACCATAAAATTCCATTTCTATGAAGTTCAAGAACAGGCAAACTAATCTATATGCTAGAAATCAGGACAGTGGCTGGCCTGGGGTTAGGGGGTTGTCTGGATTGGGGCATGGTGGGATGATAATTGGAAATGGAAATGTAGGGAACTTTCTGGGATGATGAAAATGTTGTTTATCTTTATGGGAGTGTGTGCATTTGTCAAATTCCCTTGAACTGTATAGCTAAGATCTGTATGTAAATTATACTTCAGTTTTTAATAAAGAAAGAAAAAAGAACAAAGGAAGTTGAACACATCACTTCTGCTTGGATCTCAAAGACCAGAATCTAGTCACATAACCATACTTAGCTGTAAGACAGACTGGGGAAGTCTTTGTTCCAAGTGGTTTTGTGCCCAATTAAAATTTGGAGGTATTTTTACTGTAGAAGCAGAGATTTGATTTACAGGAACAATTAACAGTCCCTGTCATTGGCCAAGCAACTAAATTATGGTCTGTTTGTTTTGTTTTGTTTTGAGACAGAGTCTCGCTCTGTCACCCAGGCTGGAGTACAGTGGTGCAATCTCGGCTCACTGCAACCTCCACCTCCTGGGTTTAAGAGATTCTCCTGCCTCAGCCTCCTGAGTACCTGGGACTACAGGTGCATGCCATCACAACAGGCTAATTTTTGTATTTTTAGTAGAGATGCTGTTTTGCCATGTTGGCCAGGCTAGTCTTGAACTCCTGACCTCAAGTGATCCACCCGCCTCGGCCTCCCAAACTGCTGGGATTACAGGTGTGAGCCACCATGCTCGCCTAAATTATCTTTCTTTTGAGGGATGTGGGCTGCAAGGAGATTTCAAATACTTGTAATTTAATAATTCTTTTTGTTGTTGTTTTTTGAGACAGGGTCTCACTCTGTCACCAGGCAGGAATACAGTGGCACAATCATAGCTCGCTGCAGCCTCAGCCTCCCAGGCTCAAGATATCTTCCCACTTCAGCCACCTGCATAGCTTGGACTATAGGCATGCACCATCACAACCCACTAATTTTTTAGAAAAAATTTTTTGTAGAGATGGGGTCTCACTGTGTTGCCCAGGTTGGTCTCAAACTCCTGAGCTCAAGCGATCTTCCCACTTCAGCCTCCCAAAGTGCTGGAATTACAGATGTGTAATTTAATAATTCTTCTAATTCTGTCATGCTACCTTCTGTAATCTTTTAGTGTTTCCCTTTCCTTACTGTGATCAGGCAAGACCACTGTTTCTGTAGTGACCATAACCTTGGGAATCTGCCAAGGGCACGCTGGGTGACAAATGGAAGGGGGCCTAAAGGAAGAAGGGTAGCAAGGCTGGGAAGGAAAATGAAACAGCCTTGAAAGTGTGAATGAAAACCTGCACAGGAAACACAGAATGTGTGACATTTGCCACCTTCCAGTTAGAAGGAGCCACCTCTTTTGTGTTTAAAGTCCAATTTGGCTTCCTTTGGGAATTTAAGACGCGGAATTTCATCTTATAGGTCTATCAATAGACCTATCAGTATAGGTCCTCTCCTGTATTGATGGATTCAGCAAGAGTAGCATTCCCAGTCTCATGAAGCCTTTAGTCCCTGCAAAGGTGGTACTGGGGATGCCTGCCAAACAGATCTTTCTCTCAATAGATAATCCAATGTTGATGCTGCTACCATACTAGAATTTTCCTACAGAGAAGCTTGTTCCCTAGGCAGGAACTGGAGAAAAGCACAACTTTCATTTCCCTTGGGAACCATACATGGTTGATTTCATTGCGGCAAGTAATCCCACACCTGTGCTGTCTCAGTCTCCTGCACATTCAGTCAGACATTTATTGAGTGCCTGCTCTGCTGGCACCAGGCTCAAAGCTGGGAATACACAGAACGTACAGGACTGTATCCTGGGGTGGGGGTTAATCTCCCATTCCTAGCCAACCCTCTGGATTAAGCCCCTTGACACTGATATCAACCAGAACCATACCCAAGAACCTCAGGACCAAGCACTCTGGGAAAGAGCCCTGGCCTATTTCCCCAGACACCTCCCCTATCCCATTCCCCCACACCACCCCCTGCCACCAGCCTGCTCCTGCTTGAGCCAGACACAACCTCTTTCCCAATATAGACAGACGAGAGATGAGCAGGGTCTGCTTGATGAAATTGGTCTATGGGCTGCCTCCAAGATCTGGCTGCAAGGAGAATGGACTGGAAATTGCATGGCCATTATCTTTGCTGACAACCCCCTCTCCTCATCTTTCCAATATAATGAATTGCATGGAGAGCTCAGCTGTCATGAAAGCTTTTGAATTCCAGCCCTACCATCCTCCAGGACATCCTTAGAGGTTATCTCAGCAAGGCAGGTGGAAGAGGAAAGAGAAAAGCTTAACCCTATAAGAATAATTATGATGTATTATTAGCAACTGATGGCAATCTAATGCAGGATTTTCAATATAGACGCTGCTGACTGTAATTTTTCTCTGTCATATGTGCACGCACTAAAAGACTACATTTAATGACTCCAAAGTTCAGAGCAGTTTCTCAAACTAAATTTAGTTCCTTAGAAGCAGTGTCTCAATACAGTCCATTTTCATAAAATAGAGATACAGTCTGAATATGGAAGATACTTTTCAGGGTAGATGGAAATTTTGGGAATAGTATGCCTATAAGATAAGACCACTAGTTGGCATTAGTGTTGAGTTTACATGGCCATGCCAACTGCATTATGCGCCGAAATTGGAGTAGCACTGGAAATGACAGAACCTCATGAGCCATGGGATCTAATCATGCCATGAGTAACTTCCAGGCAGGAAATCTATCTTATTGGTTTCCATTTCCAGCTCCTGGCACAATGCTGGCCATGAGCAGAGGTTTGAGAAATGATTGCTGAACTCCCCTGTCCAAATCTTGCACACCTGCATCTAATGGACCCTGCCTAATTTGCATCTGGAACACTAGCTATAAGGGAGTCTGGGAAATGTGGTGGTGAACTTTCCAACCTCCCTAACTAGAAGGAAGGTAGAGCAAGTTTGAGGATGCCAACATAGCATACCTACCATACTCTCTAATGACCCGCCCTCAGCTTACGCTCCCACCACCTTCCTGAGCCCCTCCCTGAGGGGCAGCACACGCCTAGAGCTGACTCCTGATCAGCCCACTCATGGACGCTGGTATCAATGAGGACAGGAGAACACAAGGCTGCCTGTGCTGCAGCCATACAAGTTTTCCCTCAGTTTCTCAAAAGCTCCAAACTCTCCCTGGCCACAGGGACTTTGTGCATACTATTTCCCCTGCTAGAATGGTCTTCCCATTTCACCTACCATCCTCTTCTAGGTAACTTTATCCTTTGAATTGTAGCTCAAACATCATCTCCTCCAGGAATCTTTCCCTGACTCCCCAGACTAGATCACCTTCCCCTGTGAGATGCTCATTTAATACCACAGCATTTGTGGATTGTTAACAGATCCCAGGCTCCCCTGATCAGCCACATACCATGACAGTGTGCCTGTGAGTCTCTTTGTCACCTCAGCCTGTAGGTCTAGACTGAACCTAGACTAGGCTGACACTTAGACTATCTCACCCCAACACCCACAGCCACAGTCCTTGTTCTCAAAGATGCACTGAAGTTGACAGTGATCTTCATGGCTTGCTTCATGCACACATTGATGAAGATGACACCCTAACATCCCAATTTTTGTTGTATAAGTACATTCACTGCTAAAGTATGTTTATACTTTACAGCAATATTCCAGACATGCCACATGTTCCCTAAACACATGGCATAGCAGTTGAAGACATGGGCTTTGGTGTCAGGCAGACCTAAGTTCAAACCTTGACTCTGACACTTAGTAGTCATGTCACCTGAAACAAGTTTCTGAGCTCTTTTTTTTCCTCATCTTTAAGCAGGGATAGTAAATATCAGCCTTGGAGAGTTATTATAAGAACTAAGCAAAATAAACCAAGTGAGAGAGCAAGACATTGCCTAGCACCTAAGTGTATGTTATGATAATCATCATCATAAGAGGGTTCTTGGAGTCTTCGTTAGGTAGCATGTTATGTCAGTCTCTTTGGATGAAGATGTCATATTTAACTGTTCCTCAGGATGATGGGAATGACTTTTGAGGCTGTCAATAGAAGAGACAGCTAGAAATCCCTCTAGACTATGTCCTGCACACACAGATCTAACAGGCCACCTAGAGCCCACCAGTATGTCAGAGGACACTGGCTCACCCTCTTGGAAAGCAATGTGGAGATATTTATCAAAAGCTAAGAAAAACCTCCATCTTTTGACCCAATATTTTAACTCCTGGACGACATGCTAAAGGATTAATTCAATGAAAGCAAAAAGTTTTCTCTTTTTTGAGACAGGGTCTCATTGTGTTACCCAGGCTGGAGTTCTGTGGCATGACCATGGCTCACTGCAGCCTCAACCTCCCAGACTCAAGCTATCCTCCCACTTCAGCTTACCTAGTAGCTGAGACTACAGGTGTGTGCCACCACACTGGGCTAATTTATAATTATTATTATTATGCTTAGTAGAGATGGGGTCTCACTATATTGCCCAGGCTATTCTCAAACTACTGGACTCAAGTAGTCCTCCCACTTTAGCCTCCCAAAGTGCTGGGATTACAGGTATGAGCCACTGCATCCAGCCCCCAAAAAGCTTTCTTTGTGAAGATGTTCACTAAAATCACTCAAGATTGGAAACCCTCTTGATTACCAATAATAAGGGATTGGTTTGGCAAATCAGCACACTGAGATTTTATAGCCATTAAAAAGTTCACCATGAAGTCTCTGTAGAAAAATGAAAAAAAAAAAGTTTCTTCTACAATGTGAAGAGCAAATACCCAGTCTGGCAGAGGGCCTGCCAGACAAAACGAGGGCCAACAGGGAACACCCCAAAACTGAAAGAGTTGGGAAGGGGCAAGGTCAAGGAGATTTTAGAAAAATGTCCTTTAATATTCATTTTAATACTGTGCTGTTTTTACAGGTTTAAAATAATCATCCTACTGGGCATTTCTAGCAGACGATTGAAGCCTAAGGAAACCCTTGTCTTAACTAGTGGAAATAAAAGGGTCCTTCCTCAGTAGAACAGAGTTTGATGTCTTAAGTCCATGCTATAGATGAGATTTTCTGGAACAAACAAGGCAAATAATATTGGAAAGACTAGTTACTAGGCAAAATCAAGTTTCTTCCAGCCTAGAATACGGTGGAACATTTAACATCATTTAAAGGGTTATACACTCTTTAAATGGGTTTTAAAGACTTAAGATGAGACCAAAAGTTTGGTCCTCCCATTCTGATGCACTGCAGCTAGAGGAGCCTCACTTCGAGTACCCTAGAGAGAAGGCAGAAACAGCCAGAAAAGTGCCACAGAACAGGTTAGTCGTGAGGCCCTGAAAGCTATCTGCAGCTTAATAGCATGGCATTTACGGTTGAGTTACAGGATTTGATTCCAGTATTTCTCCTCTAGTCCTTGAACAAGAAACTGACTTGGGGCTGTTCATTCTATGGAAACACTCAGAAAGAGGCATTACCCATATTTACAAATGTGGAAATACTCTCAAACTTAGGACTTGAGAATTCTAACCATCTTCAATTAACCAGAGTTCCAAGACTCATGCCCTGGACTCTTAATGAGGAAGGCACGATGGCATCTAAATGCATTCAGATCCAGTTGGGGCCAGGATCCATTCATCCCAGTCTCCTAATGGTTCTACCTCTGAGTCTACAGTAAAATTCAATATTCAGAATGGTGCGTCTTTGGCCTTGCAGTCTCCTCAATACCATCCCCAGCTAGCAAAACAAGGGCTGGACAGAACTCTCAGCTGTCTTGGGAATAGACAAGGGATAGCCTGGGTGGGCAGAGGCCATCCTCAGCAATGTCCAGGAGTAGGAATTTCACCAAAGACACCTGGAATAATTGTGGTGCCAAATAGGGGACCTTCTGTTCTGAAGCAATGGGTGTACAAGGTGGAGATGGGTCACAAGAAACAAAGCTAGAGGCCAGGCATGGTGGCTCACATCTGCAATCCCAACACTTTGGGAGGCTGAGGTGGGAAGATTGCTTGAGTTCAGGAGTTCAAGACCAGCCTGGGAAACATAGCAAGACCTCATCTCTACTGAAAATTAACTTTAAAAAATATTAGCCAGCCATGGTGGCACATGCCTGTAGTCCTAGCTACTCAGAGGCCTGAGGTGGGAGGATCACTTGTGCCCAGGAGATGGGGACTGCAGTGAGCTATGATTGTACCACTGCATTCCAGCCTGGGCAACAGAGTGAGAAAAAAAAGGAAGGAAGGAAGGGAAGGGAAAGGGAAAGGGGAAGGGAAAGGGAAAGGGGAAGAGGAAGGGGAAGGGAAAGAGGAAGAAGAGAAACAGAAGAAGGAGAAAAAAGAGACAGAAGGAAGGGAGGGAGGGAGGGAGGGAGGGAGGGAAAGAGAGCAAGAGGGCAAGACAGAAAGAAAGAAAAGAAAAGAAAAGAATGAAATATCCCTTAGAACAGCAGTTCCCAACCTTTTTGGCACCAGGGACTGGTTTCATGGGAGACAGTTTTTCCATGGACCAGGATGGGGTTGGGGGGGGGGGGTCGGGGACAGGGGGAGGTGATGGTTTGGGAATGACTCAACTGCATTACATTTATTGTGTACTTTATTTTTATTAGTATTACATTGTACAACTCACCATATACACCTCACCATAATGTACAATCAGTGGGAGCCTTGAACTTGTTTCCCTGCAACTAGATGATCCCATCTGGGAGTGATGAAAGACAGTGACAGATTATCAGGCATTAGACTTTCATAAGGAGCCCACAACCTAGATCCCTCACATGTGCAGTTCACAATAGGGTTTGTGCTCCTGTGAGAATCTAATGCCACTGCTGATCCAACAGGAGGCAGGGCTCAGGCGGTAATGCAAGCAATGGGGAGTGGCTGCAAATACAGATGAAATTTCACTCACTCATCTGCCACTCACCTCCCACTGTGTAGCCCAGTTCCTAACAGGCCACGGACCAGTACCACCCCGTGGCCCAGGTCTTGGGGAGCCCTGCCTTTAGAACACAGGCATGTTGACAGAGGGCAGCCAGCAGCAAGTAGTTAGTGGGGCTAATGGGACTCTGCTGTGACAGCAAAGGGTGTGGGAATAGCAGGGATGATATTATCAGAGAATTATCTCTGTTCTCACTGGGGCAGAAAAGGCCCCTCCCAATATGGTGCCTTGGAGCTCTGGACCCTGATCCCCAGGCTGGATTTCAAATATGACCCATTGTCAGGCCATGGACCCCTTTGTTGTTTGGAGAAGATGGTCACTGTCTTAATGGGGGCTCCTCTAGGAGCAGATCATGAGATAAGGAGATGCAGTTTATTTGGGAGGTAAAGAACAAACATGTAGAAGTGTGGAGATGTGAGGCAGAGAAGGAGAGGCACCCCAGCCCTAATTCAATATATTAATCTGTTCTCACACTGCTGATAAAGACATACCCGAGTCTGGGTAATTTATAAAGAAAAAGAGGTTTAATGGACTCACAGTTCCACGTGGCTGAAGAGACCTCACCATCATGGCGGAAGGCAAAAGGCACATCTTACATGGCAGCAGGCAAGAGGGGTTTATGCAGGGAAACTCCCCTTTATAAAACCATCAGATGTCTTGAGATTTATTCACTATCACAAGAACAGCATAGGAAAGACCCACCTCCATGATTCAATCACCTCCCACGGGATCCCTTCCATGACACGTGGGGATTATGGGAGCTACAATTCAAGATTTGGGTGGGGACACAGCCAAACTATATCATTCAATAAACGGTGCTTTAATCAAGCCAGTTACTACAGACAACTGGAGCTTAATCCCCCCAGGAAAACTCAAGAAGGCAGTGTAGACAGAAACACAGAGTAAGTGGGTCTGAGAGGTGAGAGGGCTAGAGTACCCACTGGTTACTGATTGATGGCCAGATGAGTAGGGGACATTCATTCCCCACCATTTCCAGCATGGACAGTAAGGCAAGCAGAGTGATCTGAACGCCACAAAAATGCCTTCAGGTGCTGATGGTTGAAGGTCAGGTCTTCTTACACTAACATGCTAAGGGTGGAGGGGATATGGGCAGGTCATCACTGGTGTCACCAATTTTTAAAAAGTTTTTTAAAAAGACATAATCCTTTTATCACCCCCTCCTCATACCCCATCTAGCTTACAGTTTCTTTCTGCGACTAGCCCTCCCCCACCTGCCCCAACAATTTCCTCTTAAGGAGGTGGCTGGAACTGAAGCTATAGCCAAGGTTAACGCTCCTTTTTCTTTATCTGACCTCTCCCAGATCAGTTAGCATTTAGGCTCTTCTTCATCAAATATAAAAACTTAACCCAGTTCATGGCCCATTTGGCAACAACCCTTAGACATTTACCACCCTAGACCCAGAAAGGCCAGAAGGCCATCTTATTCTCAATATGCATTTTATCACCCAGTCAGCTCCTGACATTAGAAAAAAGCTTCAAAAATTGGAATCTGGCCCTCAAACCCCACAACAGGAATTAATCAACCTCGCCTTCAAGGCGTACAATAATAGAGAGGAGGTAGCCAGACAGCAACTCATTTCTGAGTTACAGCTACTTGCCTCCACTGTAAGACAACACACAACCACGTCTCCAGCATACAAGAACTTCAGAACATCCAAGCCACAGCTCCCAGGGGCTCCTTCAAAACATCCTTGTGGACCTTGCTTCAAATGCCAAAAGCCTGGCCACCGGACCTCAGAATGCCTGCAGCCCGGGATTTCTCCTAAGCCATGCCCTGTCTGTATGGGCCCCCACTGGAGGTCAGACTGCCTGATTCACATCACTGCTGCTCCTAAAGCCCCTGGAGCCCAAACCCAGTGTTCCTTGGCCGACTCCTTCCCAGATCTCCTTGGCTTAGCAGCTGAAGACTGACACTGCCCGATCGCCTCGGAAGCCCCTTGGACTATCTCGGACACCGAGCTTCAGGTAACTCTTATGGAACAGGGTAAGTCCATCCCCTGTTTAATGGATACAGGGGCTACTCACTCATTACCTTCAAGGGCCTGTTTCCCTTGCCCCCATAACTGTCGTGGGTATTGATGGCCAAGCTTCAAAACCCCTTAAAACTCCCCCACTCTGGTGCCAACTTGGACAACATTCTTTTATGCACTCTTTTTTAGTTATCCCCACCTGCCCAGTTCCCTTATTAGGGTGAGACATTTTAACCAAATTATCTGCTTCCCTGATTATTCCTGGACTACAGCCACATCTCATTGCCACCCTTCTTCCCAACCCAAAGCCTCCTTCACATCCTCCCCTTGTATCTCCCCACCTTAATCCACAAGTATAGGATACCTCTACTCCCTCCTTGGTGACTGTTCATGCACCCCTTGCCATCTCATTAAAACCTAATCACCCTTACCCCACTCAATGCCAATATCCCATCCCACAGCATGCTTTAAAAGGATTAAAGCCTGTTATCATTCGCCTGTTACAGCATGGCCTTTTAAAGCCTATAAACTCTCCTTACAATTCCCCCATTTTACCTGTCCAAAAACCAGACAAACCTTTACAGGTTAGTTCAGGATCTGCGCCTTATCGACCAAATTGTCTTGCCTATCCAACCTGTGGTGCCAAACCCATATACTCTCCTATCCTCAATACCTCCCTCCACAACCCCTCCATAACCCATTATTCTGTTCTGGATCTCAAACATGGTTTCTTTACTATTCCTTTGCACCCTTCATTCCAGCCTCTCTTTGCTTTCACTTGGACTGACCCTGACACCCATCAGCCTCAGCAACTTACCTGGGCTATACTGCCACAAGGCTTCACGGACAGCCCCCATTACTTCAGTCAAGCCCTGTTGGGAACAAGCCCCCCAAAATCTGGCCATAAACTTGCCCCAAAACTGGCCATAAACAAAATCTCTGCAGCACTGTGACATGTTCATGATGGCCGTAACACCCACGCTGGAAGGTTGTGGGTTTACAGGATTAAGGGCAAGGAACACCTGGCCCACCCAGGGCAGAAAACCACTTAAAGCCATTCTTAAGCTACAAACAATAGCATGAGCAATCTGTGCCTTAAGAACATGCTCCTACTGCAGTTAACTAGCCCAACCTATTCCTATAATTCAGCCCATCCCTTTGTTTCCCATAAGGGATACTTTTAGTTAATTTAATATCTATAGAAACAATGCTAATGACTGGTTTGCTGTTAATAATTACGTGGGTAAATCTCTGTTCCAGGCTCTC
Organism: Pan troglodytes; assembly: GCF_028858775.2. Lineage (NCBI taxonomy): Eukaryota > Metazoa > Chordata > Mammalia > Primates > Hominidae > Pan > Pan troglodytes. The sequence goes on from NC_072406.2 coordinate 131,007,314, forward strand.
AGCTCTGAAGGCTGTGAGACCCCTGATTTCCCACTTCACACCTCTATATTTCTGTGTGTGTGTCTTTAATTCCTCTAGCGACACTGGGTTAGGGTCTCCCCAACTGAGCTGGTCTCAGCAAAGCCCAAATTTCTTCCTCATCCATTACCTATCTCAGCATAATTCTTCATGAAAACACACGTGCTCTCCCTGCCGATCGTGTCCGACTGATCTCTCAAACCTCAACCCCTTCTACAAAATGACAACTCCTTTCCTTCCTGGGCATGGTTGGATACTTTCACCTTCAGATACCTGGTTTTGCCATCCTAACAAAATCATTATATAAACTCACAAAAGGAAACCTAGCTGACCTCATAGATCCTAAATCCTTTCCCCACTCCTCTTTCTGTTCCAACCCTTTTTCATTACACACAGCTGAAGTGCAGGGCTGTGCAGTCAAAATTCTTACACAAGAGTCAGACCACGCCCTGTAGCCCTTTTGTCCAAATAACTTGACCTTACTGCTTTAGGCTGGCCATCATGTCTCCATGTAGCGGCCACCGCCGCCCTAATACTTTTAGAGGCCCTCAAAATCACAAACTATGCTCAACTCACTCTCTACAGTTCTCATAGCTTCCAAAATCTATTTTCTTCCTCACACCTGACACATATACTTTCTGCCCCCTGGCTCCTTCAGCTGTACTCACTCTTTGTGGAGTCTCCCACAGTTACCATTGTTCCTGGCCTGGACTTCAATCTGGCCTCCTACATTATTCCTGATACCACACCTGACCCCCATGACTGTATCTCATTCACTCCATTTCCCCATATTTCCTTCTTTCCTGTTCCTCACCCTGATCACGCCTGGTTTGTTGATGGCAGTTCCACCAGGCCTAATCGCCACACACCAGCAAAGGCAGGCTATGCTATAGTATCTTCCACAACTATCATTGAGGCTACCACTCTACCCACCTCCACTACCTCTCAGCAAGCCGAACTCATTGCCTTAACTCGAGCCCTCACTCTTGCAAAGGAATTACGTGTCAATATTTATACTGATTCTAAATATGCCTTCCATATCCTACACCACCATGCTGTTACATGGGCTGAAAGAGGTTTCCTCACTATGAAAGGGTCCTCCATCATTAATGCCTCTTTAATAAAAACTCTTCTCAAGGCCGCTTTACTTCCAAAGGAAGCTGGAGTCATACACTGCAAGAGCCACCAAAAGGCATCAGATCCCATCACTCAGGGCAATGCTTATGCTGATAAGGTAGCTAAAGAAGCAGCTAGCATTCCAACTTCTGTCCCTCACAGCCAGTTTTTCTCCTTCTCATTGGTCACTCCCACCTACTCTCCCACTGAAACTTCCACCTATCAATCTCTTCCCACACAAGGCAAATGGTTCTTGGACCAAGAAAAATATCTCCTTCCAGCCTCACAGGCCCACTCTATTCTATTGTCATTTCATAACCTCTTCCACGTAGGTTACAAGCCGCTAGCCCGCCTCTTAGAACCTCTCATTTCCTTTCCCATCATGGAAATCTATCCTTAAGGAAATCACTTCTCAGTGTTCCATCTGCTATTCTACTACTCCTCAGGGATTGTTCAGGCCCCTCCCCTTCCCTACACATCAAGCTCGGGGAGTTGCCCCTGCCCAGGACTGGCAAATTGGCTTTACTCACATGCCCCGAGTCAGGAAACTAAAATACCTCTTGGTCTAGGTAGACACTTTCACTGGATGGGTAGAGGCCTTTCCCACAGGGTCTGAGAAGGCCACCACAGTCATTTCTTCCCTTCTGTCAGAAATAATTCCCTGGTTTGGCCTTCCCACCTCTATACAGTCTGATAACAGACGAGCCTTTATTAGTCAAATCACCCAAGCAGTTTCTCAGGCTCTTGGTATTCAGTGGAACCTTTGTACCCCTTACCATCCTCAATCTTCAGGAAAGGTAAAACGGACAAATGGTCTTTTAAAGAAATACCTCATCAAGCTCAGCCTCCAATTTAAAAAGGACTGGACAGTACTTATACCTCTTGCCCTTCTCCGAATTAGAGCCTGTCCTCAAGATGCTACAGGGTAAAGCCCATTTAAGCTCCTGTATGGACACTCCTTTTTATTGGGCCCCAGTCTCATTCCAGACACCAGCACAACTTGAACTGCACTCCAAAATCTTGGATAGAGCCTAAAAACTTGTCAACCAAGCAAGTAATTATGCTGAACCTCCTTGGGCACTCCCTAATTAGATGTCCTGGGTCCTCCCAATTCTTAGTCCTTTAATACCTGTTTTTCTCCTTCTCTTATTCGGACCTTGTGTCTTCCATTTAGTTTTTCAATTCATACAAAACTACATCTAGGCCATCACCAATCACTCTATATGACAAATGCCCCTTCTAACAACCTTACTGCAAAATCTTCCTTCAGCATAATCTTTCCCACTCTAGGTTCCTACACCACCCCAATCCCGCTTGAAGCAGCCCTGAGAAACATCGCCCATTATCTCTCCATACCACCCCCAAAAATTTTCGCTGCCCCAACACTTTACCACTATTTCATTTTATTTTTCTTATTAATATAAGAAGACAGGAATGTCAGGCCTCTGAGCCCAAGCTAAGCCATCATATCCCCTGTGACCTGCACATATATATCCAGATGGCCTGAAGTAACTGAAGAATAACAAAAGAAGTGAAAATGGCCTGTTCCTGCCTTAACTGATGACATTCCACCATTGTGATTCGTTCCTGCCCCACCTTAACTGAGCAATTAACCTCGTGAAATTCCTTCTCCTGGCTCAGAACCTCCCCCATTGAGCACCTTGTGACCCCTGCACCTGCCCGTAAGAGAAAAACCCCCTTTGACTGTAATTTTCCACTACCCACCCAAATCCTATAAAATGGCCCCACCCCTATCTCCCTTCACTGACTCTCTTTTCGGACTCAGCCCACCTGTACCCAGGTGAAATAAACAGCCTTGTTGCTCACACAAATCCTGTTTGGTGGTCTCTTCACACAGATGCGTGTGACAGGTGTCTCCCTCTGTCACCCCAGTTGGAATGTAGTGGCATGATCATGGCTTACTGCAGCCTTGAACTCCTGGGCTCAAGCCATCCTCCCACCTCACCCTCCCAAGTAGCAATGACTAAAGGCACATACCACAGCCAGCTAAGTGTTTTTTAATGTTTTCTTTTTTGTAGAGATGGGGTCTCACTATGTTGTCCAGACTGGTCTTGAACTCCTGGCATCAAGTGATCCTTCCAAAGTGCTGGGATTATAGGCGTGAGCCACTGCACCCGGCCAGTGTCATTAAATTTAAACGTTGTCTGATTCGGTGATGCGAACTGATAAAGACGCCCTTCCATGGGTTCACCCAGCTCCACCGACAGTTTCCCCTAAAAACAGGGGACTCATTACCCACCTCCCAAGGCAGTCTAGCATTTCCATTCTCAGAGAACTCTCCATGGTAGAAAGTTCTTCCCCCAGTGAACTGATATTAAGATCCCTGTGGCTTCCACCTGCTGGTCTTAGCATTACCCTGTAGGCCATGCAGAACCACGGGAAGCCGCCTGCCTCCAGGAATTCAATTCTGTTCACAATGGTGTTCTTTACTTAGGCAAGACAGCAAAGCAAGCAGATGTGCTTTAGGAAGAATTCCACGAAGGACTGCTCAAACAAGAGGGAGATTTTAGTTAATTAACAACAGATTCCAGTAATCAGACGAGTCCACTCCCAGTCCTTCTGCTGAATAGAACGTCCACGGTAGGTGCAGTTGTTATTATCAGGCAGGCCGAGGGCTACATGCATTTATCATAAAATATGAGGCTTAAATTCAATATCAAGATGAAAGTCAAACCAAAGCTCCCTGGGAGACAAGGAGCTCGGCTCTCACAAGCCTAGAGTGGAGAATATTGCCTTTCAGCAAATAATACTTCTAATTTGATCTTGCAAAGATTCCCGCAAAGAAGAAAGCAACGAGATGTCAGGAGAATGTGGAATGTGTACTCTTCTATATGTATTTTTTATCATGGCCACATTCTTCAGGATCTCAGTCATCTATTACTTGTGACAGGCAGTCAATTGTTTATCTTTCAAGAGCATTACCACTTACTTTCCTTTATACATCTTCCCTGTATTATTATGCGGACAAGATCATCTATTTTCTCCTCCCTTCCAAGCCCTTCCGTCATTTGCTGTCCAGCATCCTGGTGTAATGCCCTGGAAAGATTGGCTTTGTGAGGCTGGAAGAAAAATGACTTTCCGCTCCCCCCTCACCAAGGCGTACACAAAAGGGCACCAAACCAGCGTTTAATTCAGCCAGATGTCAGGGCCCTGCTAGTGGAAATTCACTTCTGTGTGTTAGAAGAGGTGTTTCTGTGAGATCCTCAGAGAAACCAGAACAGCTAGAAGCAAGAACATTCCCCCACCCCTTTTCAGAAAATAGAAGCAAGTTTCTGCCATGAAAGCCATTTTTGCTTAAAACACCAGGCTGAAATAATTGCATATTTGTTGGGGATTGACAGTTGAGTTTTTTCATGAATTTTGCTATCTTTTGACAGTAGCAAATAAGTAGGTAGTAAATGCACTCTCTTGGGGCTTTTAACAGCAGAAAAAAAAATAAAAATAAAAATCACAGTAGGAAAATTTCCCCCAAAGAGCATGGCAATATTTCCATACTTTGCTGCACTTAAAGGGAGAAAATGGGCATTAAGTGTAACAGGGTTGTTATAAAAACAGTGGTTCTATTTCCAGATCTTTCATTTGCCAAAAGCCTCAATACACAGTCACTGAAAGTGGAAGAATGCCAACCTGAATTTCTATAATGCGCCTTGCAAACAATTGGATTTATTCTTAATGGACCCTTGCTGCATTTTTACATTATGCAGCATGTAATTAGCTATTAAATGACTTAGGAATCAACGACTCCGATTTTCTGGGACTGATGCCTGATGAATGATTTCATGCTGTTCTTTTAAATCAATATCGTGCTGCCCACAGTTTAGTGGTGGATTTGAGGGCTGTTTTGAGGGGAGAGGGGTTAAAGATTTCTGAACCTGAAATAACAATGCAATATTAATGATAAACCTTTTAACCAACCTGCAGACTGCAAGGCAGTGCTGAGCAGCACCAGCTGAATTCAGTTTTCTGTAAATAGCACTTCAAACTTGCTCAGACGTTCTTCTCACCAAAACAAACAATAAACAAACACAAACATTTCCCTTTTTATAAATAATGTCAGGGAGGCCAGGCGCGGTGGCTCATGCCTGTAATCCCAACATTTTGGGAGGCCGAGGCAGGTGGATCACGAGGTCAGGAGTTCGAGACCAGCCTGGCCAACATGGTGAAACCCCGTCTCCACTAAAAATACAAAAATTATCCAGGTGTGGTGGCATGCACCTGTTGTAATCCCAGCTACTCAGGAGGCTGAGGAAGGAGAATCACTTGAACACCATAGGTGGAGGTTGCAGTGAGCCAAGATTTCGCCATTGCACTCCAGCCTGGGCGACACAGCAAGACTGTCTCAAATAAATAAATAAATAAATAAATAAAGTCAGGGGATTTTGGTGGTGGAGAGGGAGTCAGACAACTGGCATGAATTTATGAAACTCATACCACATGCCCAGAATGGCTGGCGCGGGGGTGACAGGTCATTTATTGAGATATGAATCTGCATTTTGTTCTTGCCGCATTTTTCTCACAGACTCTCCATCCCCCTTTCCAAGAAGGGAGTCAGAGCCTGAGCACCCCATTGGTTCAAGGGAAGCTTGCACACTCAGGGCCTGAAATAGAGGTTGCTTGCAGAAAAACTCTTTTCCTGGCTTCTGAGAGTGCCAGTTCACTGAGAGACTGACGCTACATAATCCAGAAGGTGAGAAGAGAGAGCTGAGCATCTCTGAAGAGAGCAGAAGCAGCAGGAAATTGGGTTGGGGAGGTGCTTCTCCAAGCCTGGCAGGAAGGTAGAGGTCTACAGGCTCTGGATGGAGACCCCCAGCAGCCGGGAGGGTAGAAGGATCTCTAGGGGAAGTGATTGTGAAGACCACCCGGCAGTTGGCAGAGGGGCTGGCTGGGGAACCATGACTCCCAGGGCCAAGCATGGGCAGCCGTGAAAGCTACAGGAGCCCTTGGTCAGCCCAAGAGTCCCAGGACCTGCACAGGGCCCTGGGCCAAGGGAAGGAGCCCCAATCAGGACGGAAGACCCTACCAGCCTGGCAGGATCAGGCCTGCCAGGCCTGAGTTAATATGGTTAAACAGGTCAGAGTTAATATGGTTTCAAAGAGGTATTGGGTATTTCTTACATAGCCAAGCTTGCAGGACAACAGTCATATCCCACCACAGTTATTGCTGCTGACTGGCAGCCTAGGCACCTTCACTTTCTCCAGTCATTGCTGCTGCCACCTGTACCAAGGTCCAAGTCAAAGAACAATGATGACCATGAGTAGGGGTGACTCCAGGCCACCAGCCAGCATGGCCTGGAAGGGCAGCCTGCAAGCCTGCCAGAGCCAGGAGCTGGGACAGGACCATTCCTGGCTCCCAAATTCCCTCCTCCCCTCTTCCCATGAGTGTGGGCAACTCCTAGGTCTGAGTGTCTGCTCTCACCCCTACCCTGAGATCTGCCAGTTCCTCTGCTCCCTCCAAAGCAGGCCCCACCCTGTGCTGGGTGCTCAGGATCCAACAGGGAGTGAAACAGATAAAGTCCCTTCCCTCCTAGACCCTGGAGGCAGCTCTACCTGATTTGGCATTGCCATCTGCCACCCTGATCCTGAGTGCTTCAACACCCGGAGCTTGAATTCAGACAGGTAGCCCCAACGGTCTTCCTTCCCAGCCCTGCCTAGCCCCACACTGCCATCTGGTCCCACAATGCCTTGCAACACAAAGCCTGGCAGTGTGCAGGAACTAGGCTTGGCTGCCATCTTGAAATGAAGAGGGAAAGACACTAATTGCAGTGAGAACAAAAATAAATTAATATCTCGAGACATCATTGTACCACAAAATGACCAGAGAAAAATGCAGGGCCAAGCAGCATAGAGCACACTCAATGAAAGAGAGGTCATAGGAACCAGTCGTGGAAGAGAGCTGGATGGGCGTGGCTAGGTGGAGGGTCCGGAAGCCCAGCGGGGAGTTCACCATGGTTCCCATCTTCTAAAACCTGTGTTTTGAATTCCGGCGCACACTGCAGGAAGACTGGAGAGAGCAACCAGCTGTGACTCGCGCATTGGCTGATGGGAGTGAAAAAAGTACGATCTGTTCAAAAGCAATTTGTCAAAACATTTCAAGAGCCATAAAAATCTTCTAACCTTTGATCCAATAAGCTTACTCCAGGGAATATATCTGTAAGGAATGAATTCAATAATAAGAAAAAAATAGGTTATAATAAGTGAGCACCTACTCTATGCTAGCTGCTATTTCAAGCACTTTAAATGCGTATTTTCCAAATTAGCCAGGTGTGGTGGTACACATCTGTAATCCCAGCTACTCGGGAGGCTGAGGCACGAGAGTCGCTTGGACCCGGGAGGTGAAGGTTGCAGGGAGCCAAGATCGAAGATTGCATCACTGGGCTCCAGCCTGGACTGAGCAAGACTCTGTCTCAAAAAAAAAAAAAAAAAGTGTACTTTATCGTTTAATTCTTACCAGCCTTGAAGTAAATCCTATCATCACACCCAATTTACAGATGATGAAACTGAGACACAAAGAGTTTAGACAATTTGTATATAGTAAAAGAGGCAGCATCCAAACCCGGAGCCAGCCTTCTCAGTCACTACCCAATGCTGCCTCCCAAAGATCAAGAAAATTCTATATAGCATTATCTATAACTGTGGAACAGAGAAGACATTTATATATTTATAAACAATATATATATGAGTAGCTGGGCATGATGGCTCATACCTGTATTCCCAGCACTTTGGGAGGCTGAGGAGGGAGAATGACATGAGCCCAGGAGTTCGAGACCAGCCTGGACCAATATAGGAAGTCCCCATCTCTACAAAAAATAAACAAAATTAGCCAGGCGTGGTGATGTACACCTGTGATCCCAGCTACTCAGGAGGCTGAGGTGAGAGGATCACTTAAGCCCAAGAGGTAGAGGCTGCGGTAAACTGTGATCATGCCACTGCACTCTAGCCTTGGCAACAGAGCAAGATCTTATCTCAAAATACATCTAGATCTAGGTATATGGTGCACTATGGAGATACAGCCAATAGACTCCTGTGCAGGTTTGGAACTGATTTTAGTGGAGACAATATCACATCACAGGCAATATGGAAGGCTGCAAGCAGGAAGGGGCGTCTGGGATGAATCCAAGGAACCAGCAAAAATAATCATTTGATTATAGAAATACTCAGGTGCTGGAGGCAGGGGTGGTGTAGAAAAGTGTCCCAAGCAGAGGAATGCAGGCAGAGGAGGGGCTTGGCATATTCAGGGAACCGGGAGGCCATGGAAGGGCCAAGGCACAGAGACCAGAGGGAGCAGTCAGAGCTGCAGCTGAAGTGCCGAGCAGAGGCCCATGGACCAGAAAACTGTGAGGAGGAGGCTATGTCTCCAGGCAGGAGGTGGTGGGGGAACCCAGAGCCACTTGGGCAGCAGAATCAACAGTGCATGATGGTTAATTCCGTGTGTGAGGGAGTCACAGAGGACTCTGGGTTTCTCAGTGAATTTGTTGTTCATGGAGACAAAATACAGAAGGAGGGGAGGAACAGGCTCGTTGGAGATAGCCCTAGCTTCCCTGAAAAACTGGCTTATATGACTACAGATATTTACCTGTGCATTGAGAGCTTGTGTGTTTTTCTCTTGTGTATACATGCACACATATATTTGTATATAGGTATATACCCCAATAATTAAACTTTGGCATTCACAGCTATTGAAATAACACCAGGACCTAAAGATAGAAATATCATTTGACCCAGCAATCCCATTACTGGGTATATACCCAAAGGAATATAAATCTTTCTATTATAAAGATACATGCATGCATATGTTCATTGCAGCACTATTCACCATGGCACAGACATGGAATCATCCTAAATATCCATCAATGATAGACTAGATTTTTTAAATATTCTACATATACACAATGGAATACTATGCAGCCATAAAAAAGAATGAGATCATGTCCTTTCCAGGGGCATGGATGGAGCTGGAGGCCATTATCCTTAGCAAACGAATGCGGGAACAGAAAACCAAATACCACATGTTCTCACTTATAAGTGGGAGTTAAATGGTGAGAACTCATGGACACATAGAAGGGAACAACACACACTGGGGCCTATCGGAGGGTGGAGGGTAGGAGGAGGGAGAGGGTCAGGATAAATAACTAATGGGTACTAGGCTTAATATCTGGGTGATGAAATAATCTGTACAACACACCCCCATGGCACACAAGTTTGCCTGTGTAACAAACCTACACATGTGCCCCTGAACTTAAAAGTAAAAAAAAAAAAGAAATAACACTGTTCAGAGAGCTCACGTGACTATAACCTAACAAAGGTTGAAATAAGGTCCAAGAATGAGTTAAAGGAGAAAAGCAGACCCTAAGAGTACTAGAGAAGACGTAAGAGCCGTCACATGTCACCAGGTCATTTGGGTTACTCAGCAATTCCAGGGACAAACTTGTAGGTCACCCCTGGGGCTCCCTGCCCTCCTTCAGCACTCGCAGACCAGGTTGGGGTTAACTCTGAAATTCCAAATAACCAAGGCCCTCCTAATGGCCACTGAGGACATTAATCAGCTTATTAATGTCCCTAGGCCCCAACCTCTCTCCCCAGAAGTGACCGCCACCATAGAACCAGCAACATGGCATTTGCAATGCCACTTGGTGTCTCAAGATCAGCAATATGTCTCGGTAGAGCTGGGATGTCATCTGCTGCAGTGCCATCAACTTCCAGTCGATGACTTAGTTCCGCCCCTCTACAGAGGCCCTCTTTCCCTGGGCAACTGGGGACTCATTCCCTAGGGACTCCAAAGACCAGGGCCTGATTTTCCGCTTTCCTTCTAGATTTCTGTTCCTGAGACCCAGGCTGCTCCAGTCTCTTCTGCCTGGAAGTCTTTGGGGAAAAAAAAAGCAATGGATACTCTCCACCTTCCCCAGATCCATTGGGATGAGAAACTAGTGCCATGGGCCCATGATCCCGGGGCCCCTGGGCTTCATCAGAACCCCCTAGACTTTCTCAAGATGTTGGAGCTGAATGGGACCCTGGGGATCATCTAGCCCAACTCCCTTCTCTTGGGTTGGGCTAGATGGTCCCCAGGGTCCCACTCAGCTCCAACATCTTGAGAAAGTCTTAAGGGGAAACTGCAGCCCAGAGAAAAGAAGGAACTTTATCTACAACACACAACAGGGGCTAGAACCTGAGTTTCCCGGCACCCAACCCAGTGCTAGTACAGACTCCTCACTCCCAGAACTTCCCTCAGCTGTGCCAAAGTCCTGGTAAAGATGGCTCCCTTTCATAATGGGGGAGGGTAGACTCTATTTCAAGACCAGCCACCTTGTCCCCAATTATATTGACCTGTTTAACACATCTTCATTGAGCATCTTCATTCACTGCATACCAAACCCTGTTCTAGGCAATGGGGCTATAGAAATGAAGACATGACTTGTTATTGGCCAAAGAAGGAGGCCAGAGGAGGAGGAGGAGAAGGAAGAAGCGGCCCGGGGAAGTGGTGAGAAGAAATATACTTTATCTTCTAAGATTCATCACTGTTGCTCCCCTGGGTTCATTCAACCAACAGGTATTAAGCATCTACTATGAGCCAGGTACTGTGCCTGAGCCCAAGAGCTGTGCCCAGGGGCTCATGGAACAGCAAGAGGCTAGCCTGCCTCACCTCCCCTTGCTGTGTGCTTGTGAGCCCTCCCTGCCCCACTCAGCCTGTTTCTCTAGCTTGAGTACTGACATTTGTTCATTCTAAGAAGCTACACCAGAACGTTGTCCAGAGCCGCTTCTAGACTCCTGTCTTTGCCCTGTTCTTCCTGCCCCTGGGCTCTCCACCCAGACAAATGTGACAGAACTTGATGACAGGGCCACCATCCCAGTGTCCGTTTATCGGGTCAGATGGAAGTGACTGATGAAATGGGGCTTTCTCATCTCCTGGAGGGAGAAGCCCTTCCTCCCTCCCCCAGCCCCACTGTAGACCAGGCACAAAGGATTCAGAATGCAAGTAACTGTCCTGTGAACAATCCCTTCTTTTTGACCCTCAGGGTTGCCCTGAACCGGGCACCACCTGCACAACTCCAGGGGGTGCTGTTCACATGGGGCTGAAGTAAACTCCGACCCAGGAGTCTGGCCCTGCACAGCTGTGTGGCTGGGCGTGGCTGCCCAGCCCCTGAGATCAGAGGGTGTGTCCCAGTGTCTTTGACTTTGGGGAAGCCAGGAGAGGGACTGCGCAGGCAAGTGGCAGATGGACGGGAGCTGGCATTTCAGGGTGCAGAGCACACAATTTGGAGCCAGCCATTTGAGTCCTGTCCAGGCTGTCTGGGCCGCTAACCAAGATGATGCTGGGAAGAGGGTTTGCCGAACTGGATGAGGATGAAGGGGAAAAATCAGTTCAGACAGCTCGCTTTAAATGTAATTGCTCCATCTCGAGAATCCGTCTGGCTCCCGGGCAGGTGGACTGTGTGTCTGGGCCTGGCCCAGGCTGGGGGAGGCATTGCACTCCCTGATTGAATTACTGCATCTCCAGGCACTCAGGAGAGTGGCCCCCGAGTCCTGCCACGTCCCGTGCACCCCTGCCTCCCAGCATGCATGGAAAACCTTCACAGTTAATCTAATGACATTCTGCAGCCTAGAATCCCCAGAGCAGGAACAAGGCTGTGTCTGACTTGATAGCCATTTCAATTAGCCAGAGGCCAAGGAAGGGACAGAAGGGAAGGAGAGACAAGGCCAAGTCTGGGGGGATGGGAGCTTGTCTGAAGGCCTCACCAAAGTACTGGTCCCTTCCTGGTGACACACTAGGAACTTCACCTGTCCTCACCAGACAGGGGCCTTTCTCACCATAAATGGGGCCCAAAAAAACGCAAAATAAAAATGACCCTCTGCTTTTGCTCAGGGTTACTGTGACAATAAATGAGGACATACACACCATTCTTGGTTGTCATTTTATCCCTGAGAAGGGCCAGTAAAAAGGACACCTGCCTGGGAGACAGGAGCCCAGAGTTTAGCGCTGGCTCTGCCATTATTCACTGCTCATTACTGGGCCATCATCTTCCCTCTCTGGGCCTCATTCTGTAGGGATTGCACTACATCCATGGTTTTCTATGTTTTTCTTCAAATGAAACCTTCTGAATAACTCCAATATATAGCAGAGACAAAAATACAGCCTCCCAGGTGGAAGGCAGGTGGGCTTCAGAGCAGGTTCCTCCTCATACCCTATGAACCATCACTGGGTGCCGTGGATCACTCAGAAACAACCCTGAGCCAGACACCCACTGCGGGAGGCAGAATCGTGGTCCCCAAAGATGTCAGGGTCTTACTCCCCAGAAGCTGTGGATATGTCACCTACAAGGCAAAACGGACTTTACAGAGGTGGTTCAGGGTCTTCATCGGGGGAGATTCTCCTGGGTCATCCTGGTGAGCCCAGTGTAATCCCAGGGCTCCTCACAAGGTGGGAGGAGAAGAGTGAGAGAAGAGGAGGTGATGTAACCGCAGAGGCAGAGACAGGAGCTGGAGGATGCGGTGCTGCAGGCTTGAAGGATGCAGGAAGGGGCCAAGGACTGCAGGTGGCCTCTAGAAGCTGGAAGAGGCAGGGAATGGAACCCCCACAAAGAGCCTCCAAGGAGGAAGCAGCGCTGTTGACGACTTGAATTTAAAACTACAAGATAATAAGTGTGTATTGCTTTAAGCCACCACATTTGTGGTAATTTATTAAAACATCCATAGGAAATTCATACACCCCCATTCTATAATCCTGGGGGTAGAGGAACAGACCATAGAAATTCTCCCTCGACCCCAGCCCCTCTCCTCCGCCTCTGGCCAATCAATAGGAAATGTGGCCTCAGGACTTGTCTAATTGGAGCTGTTCCCATCCCCACACCCGAGTGACCAGTGCAGGCAACTTCTGCAGAAAGCCAGGCCCAGGCCAGAGCCCAGGGCTTCTCAGCACCTGGTAGACTCAGGAAGGAAACAGGCCCCTCACTGGTCCTCCCAAGTCCCTGGGTCCAGAAATGGAGGTCCTGAAACACAAGAGCTGTCCCCAGCTCCAAGGTTTAGTCTTCATTGACTGATTTGTGTGGGGGGGATGGGGGTGAGGTCTCCCCTCTTTTTTCAATGTCCTATTTTTGGGAGGTTGGAAAAGTTTGGATACAGCTCAGGGATTAAATTCAAGGACATGAATATTAATGATTCCCCTCCCTCATGCTGCAAATCCACTCATCATTAGGCATTTTCCAGCCACCTACACTAGGGCTGCCATTTGTCCCCTCTCAATAGACGCACATGGATTCCAATGGCCAATTTTGGTGGCTGGCTGCGCTCAGCACACACACACCAATAGGATGCCATGGAGGGTGACTCCTGGGTCATACCAGGCAACTGCTATACAGAGGGACTGCAGCACCCGCCACCTCCAAGGAGCCAGGCCAGGCAGTGGGGTGAGGGGCACTGACAACTGCAGGCCAACGAGCTCTGCGTTGGGTGAGTGGTTGCCAGCCATCCTGCTCCTCTCACTAAGCCTAGAGATACCCCAGATCCTCCCGGAGGGACACGTTGCCTCTCCCCACTCTGGGTTTACAGAGCTCCGTCCCCTCTTGGGTGAGATTCCCACAAAATTCTTGGATCATATTTGTTTATCCAGAAGTATCTTCCTGGAATTTTTGAAGAACTCACGGATGAAACTACCCAAAGACCATTTCTATATCTTGGACAGAACTGCAGCTGAAAACACTGTCCATAAACCACTGTGTTCTCCTGTCTTTTAAAAAATAATAATAATAATAACTCTCCCTCCTCGTCCCACCTCTCTCTACAACTTCCTCTCTTTCTTTATTCTTCCTTTCACACCCAAACTTCTTTTAATTAACTGTCCCCACTCCTCTCTCTCCTCACCTTCCCTCTCATGCTTAAATCCACTAGCTCTGGCTTCAGTACCACCACTACCATTGCCACCACTTCCCACTGAAGTTGTTCCTGCAAGAGTCATCGGTGACTTCCTTGTTGCTAAATGCCAAAGATGTTTTTCAGTCCTTATCTTTGCTGACCTTTTAGTGGCACTTGGCCTAGCTGGCCTTCTTGAAATCCCAATGGCCAGTTTCGACAGCTGGCTTCTGTGGGCCTTCATAACACTATACTTGTTTGTGTATCCATCTGCCTTTGATGATTATTTTTCCTCCACCAGGCCATGAGATGTTCAAGTTCTCAAGGTCCAGTCTGAGTCCTCTTTCCATTCCGTCTCTCTCTGGGGCTTTCAGGCAGCCTCCTGACTTTGCCTATATTCTATAGACTGATGACTCCAAAACTTGATCTCAGTTGCCGGCTGTCTCCTGGCAGCAGAACCATGTGCTGCCAGACATTTCTTCTGGGGTATTCTTTAGCATCTCAAGAACAACCTTTCTACGCCGAACTCTTTATTTTCCCCCAATAAAGCCTGCCCCTCCTCCTGGGTTCCCCATCTAATGAAAGCCCATCAACCACCCTGAGTCACCCAAGCATGGAGCCTGGGAGTGACTCTAGACTCATGCCTCCTTTACCCCCTACATCCCATCAATTCTGGAAGCTGAAGACACACACTCTGTTTTTTCTCTCTCTCTCTTTTCCCCCAATCTGCCCACTTTTCTCCAAGCAGAGGCTCACTCTAGTCTATGTCACCATCATTCCTCACCCAGGTTCCTGGGTCTCACTGCTTATAGTTTTGGTCTCCCCTCCAGTTCAAGCTAAAGTCATCTTTCCAAAGCCCAGTTGATCAAATCCAGCCCTTCAAGGACTCCCATTGTCTTCAGGCCAAAGTGTAACTCCTCTTCAGAGGCTCCCACTTCTCTCTCCAGCCTTCTCCCTCCCCACTCACCCCTGGCCCTCTGCACAGAGGCCATGGCTGATGTGACATCCTCTGTTCCTGAACAGTCTTCACCCCTTATCTTCCACCTAATTTCTTTTTTTGTTTTTGAAATGGGGTCTCGCTCTGTCACCCAGGGTGGAGTGCAGTGGCATGATCTCGGCTTACTGCAACCCCCACTTCCTGGGTTCAAATGATTCTCCCACCTCAGCCTCCCGAGTAGCTGGGATTACAGGTGCCCGCCACCATGCCCGGCTAATGTTTTGTATTTTTAGTAGAGATGGGCTTTCACCATGTTGACCAGGCTGGTCTCGAACTCCTGGTCTCAAGTGATCTGCCCACGTCAGCCTCCTAAAGTGCTGGGATTACAGGCATGAGCCACCGCACCCGGCTGACCTCTACCTAACTTCTATGAGTGCTTCAAATCTTGGCTGAGTGTCACTTTCCCTAGGAAACTATCTCCCCCCTCAACTGCCCCCAGTTCTGGGTTAGATGTCCTTCCAAGTACCCACAAAATAACTTGTTTTCCCCTTAAACCACTACTTATTAAATTATCTCAACATTTTTGGAAGCCTCCCTGATATGTGGAAAACCAACAAACAGCAAGAGAAACCAGACCCCTGTCTACACAGGGCATAGAGTCAAGCAGGAAACACAGACATTAAAGCAACAAAGATCAAAGAGGGGGCAGGAGGAGGGAGAGGTAGGAATGGGAGGAGAAATATTAAAGAAAAAGACAGAAACAGCAAAGAGCACAAATGCTTCCACTCACAAGGCATCAGCTGATGAGACAAACATCTTGTATACTTCTTCTGTTTGCAGAATGAATGAATTTATGTTACCCAATATTCTTTAGATAAGGCCCTAGGTGATACATTCCTTCTACAACTTTGTGCCAGAGGGGGAAAGTTTGTCCTCACTGAACACTTGTTTCTTTCAATTAAACAAAGAGACTAAGAAACCTGTCATATTGCTCTTTTTGTCTTGTCTGCCAAAAAGTTCAGGGCCAAATTTAGACCTCAGTCACAAGGAAGTATGTAATTTCTGGCTTCTGTCACCATCTCTCCTTATCCAGCTAGTTTCTCTTTCATCTTTTTTTTTTTGAGTGGGGTTCTTCCTCTGTTTCCCAGGCTGGATTGCAATAGTGCAATCATGGCTCACTACAGCTTCGTATTCCTAGACTCAAGGGATCCTTCCACCCCAGCCTCCCAAGTTGTTGGGACTACAGGTGCATGCCACCACGCCGAGCTAATTTTTTATTTTATTTTATTTTATTTTTTAGAGACAGAGTCTCACTATGTTGGCCAGGCTGGGCTTGAACTCCTGGCCTCAAGCTATCCTCCTGCCTCGGCCTCCCAAAACACTAGGATGATAGGAGTAAGCCACTGTGCCTGGTCTCTTTTATCTTTAATTTGTGTACCCCTGTATACCTGTATACACCCCTGTATACACAAATGTGTTTTTACCTTGACCCCTACCTGCCAATCCCTCATGGAAGCAGGTGGAACAGAGGCTCGACATGAAGTGACCTGTTCCAGACTGGCCCCAGCAGGAGATGGCACCTTTGTCCCAGCCCAGTGCTTCCAGAGCGGCACCCACTCTGCAGTCTGAGACCTCCTCCTGCCCCCACCCCTAGCCAGCCACAGAGTTCAAGGACATGAGCAGCCCTGGCTGTACCTCCCTCCTCCGGGGGTTGATGTGCTATTTAAAGAGGCCAGACCTCCAGGGCCTTAACAAAAAGCAGAATGAGAGAAGGAAACGTCATATAAGGGATAGGCTGGGGGCAGGGGTAAGCCTAGGTCAGGGCAGGGAGCTTCTAGGTGAGACTCACCGTCAAGCTGTGGTCTCTCTTCCCTTCATCATTCTTCCCTTCATCACTGCTTGGTCCAAGCAGAGGGGACTGAAGGAGCTGATGCCCAAGAGATGTCAGGAATGCCTTCTGATGCGTCTAAGACTAGGGACCTAGTCTGACCCTCAGACCAACAGTTTTACACAAACAGAGTGTATTAGGCAGTTTTCGCACTGCTATAAAGAAATACCTGAGACTGGGTAATTTATAAAGGAAAGAGGTTTAACTGGCTCGCGGTTCTGCTGGCTGTACAGGAACCATGACCTCAGCATCTGCTGGGCTTCTGGGGAGGCCTCGGGAAGCTGACAATGATGGCAGAAGGTGAAGGAGGAGCAGGCAGTTCACGTGGCGAAAGCAGGAGCAAGAGAAAGGGTTGGGGAGGTGCCACACACTTTTAAACAGCCAGATCTCTTGAGAGCTCACTCACTATCATGAAGACAGCACCAACCATGAGAGATCCACCCCCATAATCCAAACACCTCCCCCCAGGCCCCACCTCCAGCATCAGGGATTACAATTCAACATGAGACTTGAGCAGGGACAAACATCCAAACCGGGTTGTGAGCAACTCTGTCTCAGGGATGAGATCACGAGGCTATCTCCAACATGCCCTACGGCCCGCCTCTGCTATGCTGCTCCTCTGTAGCCCAGCTGCCTGTATAAAAGTCTGTCACTTGGTGGGTGCCTTCTGGGAATCCCTAGAGTGCACAGCTGTCACTACAAAACAGATGCAATCACTGCTCCAATTAGATAGGGATTCTCTCTGAATATAATCCCTTACCGGTGTATGACATTTTTACAAAATACTCTCATGCATTTGCTTTTCTGTAAACTGACTCCCGTAACCAACCCTGTGATGTTAGCAGGATATATATCATTCCCATTTTACAGATGGGAAAACAGGCTAGAAGAGGCTCAGTGACATGCCCAAGACTAAATCCCAGGACTTCTTTCTGAGAGCAGGGCCATGTCCAGCTTATGTGCTTGTAATGCCACTGCCTGCCCAGGGCAGGCACACAGAGATGTGTGTGCTCGATAGGATGTAGAGTTAAAGCATTCACCTCCCACACTCCCCCAGCAAACTTTGCTGGCTTCTCTGAAAGCCAAAACGCTGCATCAGAAAATGCATCAATACAAATGCTACTGGCAGCCCTGGCAGCTCTCTGCCTGACCTCAACCACACGTAAGGGTCTTAGCACCAAGCCATGGTTGGGGTGGAAAAGTCACCTTTGAGATGCTCCGGCTCAACCTGTGATCAAGGTCAAAGACAGAATTACGAGCATGAGAGCTGGAAGGCAGCTTACAGATCATCTAGTGACCCAGTTTGGTGTCTGCCTCGTCCTGGCCGGCATAGTCCATTCATCCTAATTTGGGTGGCGGAGCTGGGACATGAACCCCTTTGCCTACCAGACCAGTTGTCTTTCTTGGTGGTGGCATATTGCTCCAAACATCATTGGCTCTTATGTTGTCACTAAATAGCACTAAAGGCTGTCTGGGACCAGCAATGGGACGTGTCTGCCACAGAGGAACAAATACTAGGATCTTTCTACGCTTTCCTTTTTGCCCCCACGGACCCTTTACTGAAGTGACACCTGGTACCTGTGTGTGCCCAGCACCCTTTCCTCTGCCATCTGGTAAAAACACACTGCTGCTCCTTTGAGAGAACGACCTTCCCCCACTTTATTTGTGCCTGGTTTGCCTATTTCAGGTCCTTCTGCCCCTTCAACACAGGGCTGGACACATGACACAGACCAGCCAGTCACAATACTCCATCTCAGAGATGCACACATGGCCTAACCAGGGCCAAAGACTTCTCTAAGACTTTGGTGTATGCTTCCTAGTGTGAGAGAGGGTCTCTCCTCCTCCAGTGACAGCAATAAAGACTGGAGAAACCTGGAACTGCTGAAGTCACCTTCTTTTTTTTTTTTTTGAGATGGAGTTTTCGCTTTTATCGCCCAGGCTGGAGTGCAGTGGCTCAAACTTGGCTCACTCCAACCTCTGCCTCCCACGTTCAAGCAATTCTCCTGCCTCAGCCTCCTGAGTAGCTGGGTCTACAGACACACACCACCATGCCCAGATAATTTTTGTATTTTTAGTAGAGACAGGGTTTCACTATGTTGACCAGACTGGTCTCGAACTCCTGACCTCAGGTGATCTGCCTGCCTCAGCCTCCCAAAGTGCTGGGATTACAGGTGTGAACCACCTTGCCCAGCCTGCTGAAGCCATCTTACCCAACTGCATTAAAAAAATCAACTGCAGGATGAAGCCAACACATTGAAAAGCCAGGCCAAGAGGACAAAAGAGAATCACAGCCCTGAAATCATCATCTGAGTTCTGAATCCAGCTGTGCATAGTCAAACAGCTCTGAGGCTTCCCAGCTATGTGAGCCCAACGATTCTTTTTTAGCTTGGGCTTGTTTGAGAAGTGTTTCTGATGCTCGCAACTAAAAGAGTGCTAATACGATGCTTTATTGCTCTAATTGGTTAACATAGGTGATCAGTTGCATTACTGGCCCCAATTCTTTACCCTTTTCCTATATCAACACACTTTGTCATGTAACTTTGGGATTTTTCCCATTAAGGAGGAGCATATTTACCTGCCCTTTGATTTTTCAGCTGAGTCGTGTAACTTACTTTGGCCAATAGAATAATGCAGAAGCCACGGCATGCCCAGTCCAGGCCCAGGCCTTAAGCAGCCTGGCTTGATTCTGCCCACGCTGGTGAACTTCTACACATGTGGAGGACATGCTCTGGCTGGCCTGCCAGTCTAGGAGAACGAAAGGCACATGGAGAAGACCTGCCCCAGCCAAGCCACCCCATCTGTGCCCAGCCTAGATCAGCCAACCTCCAGCCAATTCTCAGGGGCATGAACAAAATAAGCACTTATTCTTTTTTTTTCCTTTTTTCTTTTTTTTTTTTTTTTTGGAGACAAGGTCTCACTCTGTTGCCCAGGCTGCAGTACAGTGGCACCAGCGTAGCTCATTGCAGCCTTGAACTCCTGGGCTCCAGCGATCCTCCTTCCTCAGCCTCCAGAGTAGCTAGGACTATAGGCACATGCCACCATGCTAGGCTAATATATTTTACATATATATATGTATATATATTATATATTATAAATATATATTTTATATATATGTATTTTAGAGATGGAGTCTTGCTATGTTGCCCAGGTTTGTCTTGAATTCCTGGCCTCAAGTGATTCTCCCACCTTGGCCTCCCAAAGTGCTGGGATTACAGGTGGGAGACACTGCACACGGCCAGCACTTAACTTTTTTTTTTTTTTTTGAGATGGAGCCTCGCTCTGTCACCCAAGCTGGAGTGCAATGGTGTGATCTCAGCTCACTGCCTCCTCCACCTCCCAGGTTCTAGTGATTCTGATGCCTCGGCTTCCTGAGTAGCTGGGATTACAGGCATGCGCCACCGAGCCCAGCTAATTTTTGTATTTTTAGCAGAGACGGGGTTTCACCATGTTGGCCAGGATGGTCTTGAACTCCTGACCTCAAGTGATCCACCTGCCTCGGCCTCCCAAAGTGCTGGAATTCCAGGTATGAGCCACCGAAACTAGCCGGCCAGCACTTACTCTTGAACCTCTTCTTTAGGTTGTTTACTGTGCCGCATAACTGATCAATGCAATGTATCTGTCACTCCTACCCTTTGGGCTCCTTGAAGGCAGGAACTGGTGTCTTATACATTGCTATCTCCCCAGTGATGAGCACAGCTGCTGGCCATGAAAGGAAAGAAGGAGGGAGGGAAGAGAGGGGACAGAGGGAACAGGGGGACTCCCAGTTCTCTGGCACCTTTCTACCAGGTTAGACGTTCTGATTTCAGTGAAGGAGGGACCCACCCATACACTGATGGTGAAACTCTGTTGCTGGTATATATTATTTACTTTGGAGATTCTGCTTAGGGGCTACGCTAATACTGTGGGGCTGATTTCTAAGAACGTATCCCATATGCCATTGTCCAGACTGTGGCACCAAAGCTCTCAAATGCCCACTCACCAGCCTGCAACTTGAGGGAGGCCATAAAGCCATCTTTGTCCATTTCTGCCCCCGTGATAGTCAGGCAGGATTAGGCCGGTGAATACCTGAGCACACAGTACCACAGCAAACCTGCCACAAAAGCCTGCTAATCACACCCAGCTGACACTTGCCATTCACCAACGCAAGGCATTTTAAAGTGTCTCATTAAAATAGGGAAAAGGATTAAGAGGCCCCTTTCTTGATTAATGACTTTCTCTGCCTGAGAGATACAATCCTATCTATAACCCCAAATAAATAGAAGCAAAATTAGATTTCTACCGTGAGATCATTCAGGGCACGTGTTGCACTGTGCCCCTAAATCTTATTTTCTTTACATATTTTATCCAGCTTAAGGGCATAAGATATTCTGAGCCCCAAAACCAGAACTGTTTTGCAATAGGTAGCAGCAGTGACAGAAGGGGATTTCCCTGGCTTTTCTAAGGCACTAATGAGTTTATATGTTGAAAAGAACAACCAATCTCCCTTAGGGAAAGACACGTATGGGTGCATATGGAACATCTAGAGCACTCATCTCCTCAGATCCTTTTAGGGAAACAGGCAGCCATCAGTAAATCAAAAATAAAAGCTTCCTCTATTGACTCATTGATTTCCTTCTCTGAATCTGCTATTGTGCGAAAATTCAGAGGGTCATGAACTATTCAAACTGGAAGGAACTTTTAAGACCTTTAGTCACTCAGGCACGGTGGCACGCCCCTGCAATCTCAACATTGGGAGGCCGAGATGGTCAGATTGCTTGAGCTCAGGAGTTTGAGAGCAGGCTGGGCAACATGGTGAAACTCTGTTTCTACAAAAAAAAAAAAAAAAAAAAAAAAACAATCAGGCAGGGGTGGGGGTGTATACCTACAGTCCCAGCTACTCAGGGGGCTGGGGTAGGAGGATCACTTGCACCCCAGGAGGTCAAGGCTGCAGTGAGCAGTGATTGTGCCACTGCATTCATAGAGTGAGGACCTGGTCTCAAAAAAAAAAAAAAAAAAATCTTAGTGAAACCCCATAACCCGACAGATGAAGAAAGTGATGCCCAGATAGAGGAGGGGACTTACTCAGAATTACCCGCTGTTCATGATATCGCCCACACATGCATGTGGGTGTGCACACACACTCTCTCTCTCTCTCTCTCTCTCTCTGTCCCTCAGAATGGGTCTCACCCTGTCGCCCAGGCTGGGATACAGAGCCGTGATCATAGCTCCCTGCAGCCTCAAACTCCTGGGCTCAAGTGGTCCTCCTGCCTCAACCTTCTGAGTAGCTTGGACTACAGGTGTGTGCCACCACACCTGGCTAATTTTTTTAATTTTTTATTTTTGAGACAGGGTCTCGCTCTGTTGCCCAGGCTGGAGTTCAATGGTGTGATCATGACTCACTGTGGCCTCCACTTCCCAGGTTCAAGCAATCTTCCCACCTCAGCCTCCCAAGTAGCTGGGACTACAGGTATGCAACACTATGCCTGGCTAATTTTTAAATTTTTTTTGTAGAGATGGGGTCTCACTATGTTGCCCAGGCTGGTCTTGAACTCCTGGGCTCCAGTGATCCACCCACATCAGCCTCACCAAAGTGCTAGAATTACAGGCATGAGCCACTGCACCTGGTCTACCACACTCTTTGCATAGAGAGGTGCTTTCCCAAGGTTTTGACTTGTGGGAACGAATTACATGAGAGAGAAGGGTACTGGGATGGATCCTGGCAGAGTCTCTTCAGCTACCCCAACCGTTCTGTAGACTGGTTAGATTTCTTTCTTTCTTTTCTTTTTTTTTTTTTTTTGAGACAGAGTCTCGCTCTGTTGCCCAGGCTGGAATGCAATGGCGCAATCTCGGCTCACTGCAACCTCCGCCTCCCAGGTTCAAGCGATTCTCCTGCCTCAGCTTCCCGAGCAGCTGGGATTACAGGCACCTGCCACTACGCCCGGCTAATTTTTGTATTTTTAGTAGAGACGGGGTTTCACCATGCTGGCCAGGCTGGTCTCGAACTCCCAACCTCAGGCATTCTGCCTGCTTCGACCTCCCAAAGTGCTGGGATTACAGGCTTGAGCCACGGCGCTGGGCCCTAAATTTCTTAATAGATTATTTCTACTTAAACCAGATTAAATTATGTTTGTCTATAGAAGAACTGATATGGTTTGCATCTGTATCCCCACCAAATCTCATGTTGAAATGTAATCGCCAGTGTTGGAGGTAGGGCCTGGTAGAAGGTGTTTGGATCACGGGAGCAAATCCCTCGCGAATGGCTTAGCACCATCTCCTTGATGATGAGTGAGTTCATGCAAGATCTGGTTGTTTAAAAGTGTGTGATGCTCCCACACACTCTCTCTCATTCCTGCTCTGGCCATGGGATGTATCTGCTTCCCCTTTGCCTTCCGCCATGATTGGAAGCTCCCTGAGGCCTCCCCAGAAGCCAAGCAGGTGCCAGGGCCGTACTTCCTATACAGCCTGCAGAACCATAGCCAATTAAACCTCTTGTCTTGTTCAATTACCCAGCCTCTGGTATTTCTTTATAGCAATGCGAGAATGGCCTAAGATGAGAACTCTAATCAGTAATAAGGAAACATGAATGATGTAAAATAAATATCAGGATTCAGCTATTTCTCTAATCCAGACTGCTCTATGCACAAGTTCAGATTAGACATGTTTGATCATATACAGGGGTATTGTGTGAAATGGATACCTAGGGATTTAATACTATTTATACAAGGAAGTAGAAATGTGCTACTTTCAATTTGTGTTAGAATTTGATGGATCATACAATCATGTTTATTTCAATACGATTTTCAGAAGCAAGCATAAAATGTTTAGAATGACACCTGAGTTTAAGAGAGGTAAGTGGGCTTTAATGACCTACAATTGGGAGTGAAGTCCAGAGAGGCACCAATTCAAAACCGAGTTACCCACATGAGCAGCCATTCCCTGGATGCAGGAAGGAGTGGCTCCCACTGTGTAGAACACAATTGTTTGTATGACATGCAAGCTTCTCAGTCTTCCTTCTTCTGTTATTTACCTCCACACCTGGGACTTGTGACCCATTATAGTATTTAGTTCTCTTAAAAACTGGGTAGGGTTGGTCCAAAGGAAGCCATGATGCCCAGGCAGGACCAATAAGTCCCCCCAACCAACCCCTAGACTTACTGATTTGGAGCTGAAGAACCTGGTGCTAGAACACTGGCGAGTCTGTCCATGGCCACCTGCCCTGAAACATGGAGAAAAGGGCCTGTTTCAGCTGGAGAGAATGTGCCAACCAGAGACAAGATGGCACATGGTATATTTTGTGTACACCTAATACATACAAGGCTCTCTGAGGTGCCCTGATTCCAGTGCACTTTCACGGAGATTATGGGCTAGGAAGGAGTCAGCAGTCCACAGCTCATTTCAAGGAAGAAAATGATGGGTACAATGATTAGAGGAGAAAACAAACCCACCACAGGGGCCCAGAAGAGAAAAAACATTCAACTGGAAGATGGACAAAGGCTTTATGAAGGAAGGAACTCAAAAACCTTGGGCATAATTTCTGAGTACAGTAGAAGTCACAGAAGATGTATGAGGTGTGCTGTGATCAAAACTGTGCTTTACAGAAATACCTCCGATGGCATCATGTGTAGAATAGTGGGCCTAGAAAGAACAAGGCTATTACAAGCCAGTGATGAGGAAAATTTGGTCTAGGATCGTGCAGGGAAAGAAGGCGATGGAGGAATACTCTGGAATGAAGGTTATAGAAGAGCTTGAAGGGGAGAAACACCTACAATAGCACTCTGGGTAGCAAGACAGAGCAAATGTGTGCATGAAGATGGCAGAGCTGTGCTCCTTGTCCTTTGGCTAACGGGTGGGAGCGTGAAGAAGAAATGCATTGTGTGCATATTGCATAGCATCAATCAAAGAGAAATCTATTGCATTGGAGGATAAATGCTAATCACGATTAGTGAGTAAAAAGGATGCATGAAGTCACAGAATTCAGAGAGAACGTGGAGGTAATAAAAACATTGTGGAAAAGTGGATAAGGAGAGAAAGATGGCAAAATGTTCTGATTTTTGCAATCACAACAGTGAGTTTAAAGCAGAAAGTAGGTGGAATCTGACCACATAAAACCCTCTTGCCTGAAACTACTAAAAGCTGGACAAAAATATTTGAAACTACAGTTGTCAAGAGGCTGAACACTAGGCAATAAAAGATTGTGACCCCAGAGAGTCATAAAACAGACCAGATGAACCTTACAATTGCCCTGGCTTGTTGCCTTGGGACAGTTTCCAGACTGCAGCACAAAGAGGGAGAATCAGGCAGCACCTGGGAGAATTCCTGAGTTTGAGGGGACACAGCCGAGAGGCCAGGGAGGTCACAGCAGTTGGAGTTCACAGGACAATGTACCAGAAAGGAGAGAGAACAGAAAACTCCAGATTTCTGCAAAGTCCTCAAATGTTTGGAGACTAAATGATATATCCCTGAATAACTCATAGGTCTAAGAAGAAATCATAAGGGAAATAGAAAGTATTTTGTAGGTATTTAAAATGAAATATAGGCCGGACACGGTGGCTCACACCTGTAATCCCAGCACTTTGGGAGGTCGAGGTGGGTGGGTCATCTAAGGTCAGGAGTTCAAGACAAGCCTGGCCAACATGGCGAAACCCCGTCTCTACTAAAAATACAAAACTTAGCCGGGCATGGTGGTGGGCACCTGTAATCCCAGCTACTCAGGAGGCTGAGGCAGGAGAATTGCTTGAACTCAGGAGGCGGAGGTTGCAGTGAGCCAAGATCACGCCACTGTACTCCAGCCTGGGTGACAGAGTGAGACTTTGTCTCCTAAAAATAAATAATAAAAATAGAATGAAATATAACATGTAAAAATGTGTTAGGTGGCACTAAAGTAGCAGTATTTAGGGAAAAATTTACAGAACTAAATGCCTATAGAAGAAAAAGAAAAAAGTCTCAAATTGATGACCTCACCTTTCACCTGAAGAAACTAGATGAAGAAGAGCAAACTAAACCTAAAGTAAGTAGAAAAAAGAAAAGATGAAAAGTCAAAGAATCAATTCCTGGCTCAGATGGTTTCACTGGTGAATTCCACCAATAATTCAAGGAAGAAATAACACTTATTCTATACAAACTCTTTCAGAAAATTACAGAGGAGAAAACCCTTCCCAATTCATTTTCTGAGGCCAGCATTATCTTGATACCAAAGCTTAACAGATATGACAAGAAAATATACCAAAGAGCAACAGCCCTCATGAACATAGACACGAATATCCTAAACGAGATTTAACCAATCAATTCCAACAATATGTAAAGAGGATATGCATCCTGATCAAGCGGGATTTATCCTAGAAATTGGCTTAATATCCAAGATTGGCTTAACATTCAAAAATCAATCAATATAATTCATCATATTATAAAGTAAAAATTGAAAAACCTCAATAGACTCAGAAAAAGTATTTGACAAAATCTAACATCCTTCTCTGTGCCACATATTTCAGGGAAAAAAAGAAAAAATCTAACATCCATTCTTAATTAAAAGAAAAGAAAACTCCCTAGGAATATAGGGAACTTCCTCAACCTTAAAAGGGCGAGTCAGTTCCAATTACTTGACAGCTCAGGAGGCTGAGGCAGGAGGATCACTTGAGCACAGGAGGATGAAGCTTTTGCCCTCCTCCCAGGCCCTGGTTCAGTGCTGTAAGAAGACATTTATGTTGGCAGAGGGCAGCTGAGCAGAATTTGTGGGTTTTTTTGTTTTGTTTTGTTTTTTGAGGTGGAATTTCACTCTTGTTGTCCAGGCTGGAGTGCAGTGGTGCCATCTCGACTCACTGCAACATTCACCTCTCGAGTTGAAGCGATTCCCGTGGCTCAGCCTCCCAAGTAGCTGGGATTACAGGCGTGTGCCACCGCACCCGGCTAGTTTTTGTATTTTTAGTAGAGACAGGTTTTCACCATATTGGCCAGGCTGGTCTCAAACTCCTGACCTCAGGTGAGCCACTCACCTCGGCCTCCCAAAGTGCTGAAATTACAGATGTGAGCCACTGCACCTGGCCAAGCTTGTGTTTGTTTAAAAAAAAAAAAAAGTTTGACTGAGACTAAACTGCCCTAGGTACCTCTTCCTATGTTCATGTTTTAATGGGCGGAAAAAAGCTCATGAAAATGTAAAGAACTGGTCACAGGGACCTGGCTGGCCCCACCCAGAAGGTGGGGTTTGGGTGAGTTGCTGGGAAGGAACTTGGAAGGGGCTGTGAAGGACAGAGGGGGCTAGAATTGGGCTGTGTGGAGCCTGTGTTCTCTAAGACTTCAGGCCCCACAGACCTGTTGAGTGCCTCGTTGATGTGATCAGTGGCCCAGAAGATAGTATCCCAAATGTTTAGGGGTCCACAGGGTCCACCTCTCCCATCTGATGCCAGCCTGCATGGAAAGGAGCCCTCTAGGGAGAGGGGCAGGTGAAACACCTGCGTTTCTAAACAGGCTTTTGAAACCCCAGCTGGTCTCCTTTCCACCTCCCACCACCACTCCCAAGACCCTCCCCAGATGACTAGAGTCCAGACCGGCCAGAGAACAGGGTCCAAGACAACCATACCATGTCTCTCTGCCATGCACAAGAGAAGTCCCTGTCATCTCTGTGCTTTCACAGTGCTTGCAGGAAAGCTGCTCAGAGCACAGCCCTGTGCTGTCCCATCCAGCCTAGTCACACCCACTGGGCTGCCTGCACCAACAATGATGGTAATAATCAGAGCTGTGACATTATTTATGAATGGCAGTGACATGTATTAATTTCTTACTCTGAACCAAGCCCTTCCATAGGCATTTTACAGCATTTTCCCATTTGCTCCTCATTACAAATCTCTAGGGGTGCTCTTATTATCTCTACTGTATAGATGGGAAAACAAGTCTCAGAGGTTAGATGGCTTTTCCCAAGCCGCATGGCTAATGCAAGCTCATATGGGACACCTGATTTAAATCTAGGTTATTAAGATCCAGGGGGAGATACCTGACCCCAGAAGCCATGCCTTGCTCATATTCATTTCAGACAAGATACAGAACAAGGGTAACAAAGGGCACCTTCAAAAGCCCACCCAAAGTCAACAGGGTTAAAAACAGCAACTGCCGCTATAGAGGGCAAATGACCTATTTGATACCCACTTAACACTAAATCAGTGCTGCATTCAGCCCTCTATTTTGGGCTGTAGTACGGGTTTTGTACTTCCGCCACAACTGTCTATACCCTACCCATCACTGAAAATCAGGATTTTTCACATCCCAGGACACAGGATTTTCAGTACTACAATGG
Organism: Pan troglodytes; assembly: GCF_028858775.2. Taxonomy (NCBI): domain Eukaryota; kingdom Metazoa; phylum Chordata; class Mammalia; order Primates; family Hominidae; genus Pan; species Pan troglodytes. The sequence continues at coordinate 131,035,396 of NC_072406.2, forward strand.
GACAGTCCCAGGCAAACCTGGATGATTGGTCTCTATAAGTTTTTCAGCCTCATCCTGGACATAGCTGAAAGGCCAGACATGGCGGTGGCCAGATTAAATCAAGCACACTCCATGGTCTCATTTCCAAGCAGTCACTGAAAGGGTGACACAGAGCCTAGTTCAGCAAGCCCCAGCTTTCTTTCCTTAACATCCGCTCCTCAGAGTGTTAACAGAATTTCCTCTGGCCTTTTCCTGCAAAGGCCTATGAACTCAATACCCAGCAGATCGTGTGCAGCAGTTCATAATTAATTTATGCCGCCTGAAATGTCCCACTAGGTCAGTATCGCTCTTCACCCAGTTAATGAAAGGATTGATCTTAAGAACACCTTTGACCATTAAAAGCATGATTAAGACTCCCTCCCTATTATCCTACACTAGGAATGAGCAATGAGTCTTCCCACAGCAGAATGCCTCTGGTTCTCTCAACAAATGCACTTGCTGCAACCATGTGTTTAATTAGTCTCTTTCTTCAGATGAAATAATTGTGTCCCTGCTCTGGATTTCATTCATAAGATCACTTAAAATATGGCAGGCTCTTTATTGACTCTCTCATTTATTGTGGGGCCATATGGTGCACTCAGAGCCAAGCAGCAGTGTGTTAGACCTGAACTCAGCAGGGACGTGAGGAAAAGCCAATATGCCTGAACCTGAGTCACGTAGCCAACTGGCATTTAACTGACCACTTACTATGTATCACAAACCGGCCAAGGGATACAGAAATGAGCAAGAGGCCAGAGGCTACACTTAAGGCAGTTTCTCAACCTCAGCACCATTGACCTTCAAGGCAGGATCATTCCTATTTGTGGGGCTGTCCTGTGCATGGCAGGATGTTTAGCAGCATCTCTAGCCCCTACCCACTAGATGCCAGGAGCACTGTCCCTCACCCCTCTCCCACCCCAAGATGTGACAATTGAACTTATCTGTAGACATTGCCAAATATCCCGGGGGGACAGAATTACTCTCAGGTTAAAAATCGCTGCGTTAAGGTGTTTGCAATCTGGAAAAGCAACTAAGACCAGTACACAATTTTTGTGTACTTGTGATAGAGGACATCATGGGGCAGTAATGAAGGAAATGTGCTGGCTGCAAACTCCTGTGGCGTCAGAGGCCAGTGACGGGAATGCCGGGAAGGCGGTGAGGATGTGGCTAACTGGAAAGGACAACCCTGTCCCCAGCTCAGTCCAGCCAAGTGTTACCAGATACTATGATATACTTAGGGAATTCTGAAATCTGGACTTTTTTGTGAAATCTCCCAGTCTCTAAATTTCTCAACCAATTGAAAAATATTTTAAACAAAATATAAACTGAAATTAATTAATTAAAAGATTGAGAGCCATATTCAGCCAGATGCCCCTGCTATATCAAAAACTGGGCAGCCTGGAAGGATTCTGGGCATTACCTCCAGCTCACCTCCCAACCCTGGGCGTCGAGGCCCATTTCTAGAAAATGAGTGGTTGTCCATATTTGTTTGCTCTTAAACAGTGGTTCTAGATCCTGGGTGCACATTTGAATCACCTGGAAATATTAAAAAGCTCATCAGTGCACTAACCCCCTCCCAGGCCAATTAAGCTGGAAGCACAGGGTTGGGGCCCAGGTGTCTATGTTTGTAAAAATTCTCCCCAGGTGATTTGAACATTCAGTCAGGCTGGAGAACCACTGGTGTAAAAGAAGGAAACCAACAAAGGCCCATCTCCAGGTTGATTAAGGTTCAGGACTCTAACCTCAGGCAACCATGGGGTCTGGGAGAAACTTAACCTGGGCCTCAGGGTCTCTATCTGTTAAATGGAGATAAAAACACTACCTCCTTTACTGAATTGGTGTTTAAAAAAAAAAAAAAAAAAAGTTTGGTTTTTTTTTTCCTCTCAAAATGGGGCCCAGGCTTTAGGTTTTTTTGTTTTGTTTTGTTTTGTTTTTTCCAGATGTTACTAATGAGCAGCCAGGATTGAGAAACAGTAAGTAGGTTCCTGTTGGCTCTAACACGCTGGGAATTTCCTTAAGTGGGAAGAGGAAATGAGTATTGAACACCCACTAAGGCTGGGGCCTAGATGCCCCATTGGGATTCCTCAAAAAGAATTGGAGAGAAAGAGCCAGATGCTGACATTACACAACATAAACTCCAAGAAGACACACACCCTAAAACCCCCTACACACACAATAATTAGCTGCTAGGATTAAGAAGTACGTTGAACATCATTCTAAAAGACACGGCTTGTGAAGGCTACCTCTGCTAACATGGTCTTCCACTAAGAAAATTCAAAGAGCCCTAATGTCCAAGCACTGAGCATCTTGAGGCATCTGATCCAGTGTCATCCTGGTAATATTTCCATTATTCACCTGAACTTCTGTTAATGAGGTGGCTAACTATAAGGGTTCCATTTGGGACACACACATTTATCATTTGATTAGGAAAGATTACCTATTTTTAGATAAAACATATATCTCCTAACAGGGATGGACATTTATAAATAACTTGGAAAACTCTAGCCGACGCCCAAAACATCATGATTTAGGTTGAAAGAAAAAGCCTTTCTGATCACTGTCCTTTTGTGTTCCCCAGCACATTTTTCATGTTTACTTGCTGTCACCCCAGGTAAGTGATCGCCTTGGCTATATCCCATTTCCTCACTAGCTAAGGTGGGAAGAAGAATTGTCACAATCAAATAGGCAAGATCAAGGTGCAAGGGAGGAGAGGCAGAGGTTTGAGCCCTTTGCCCTGCAATCAGTTAATTAGCCCACCTCCAATTTATGTCTGACAGTTATTGGGGGAGCCACAGAAATGGCTTCAAGTTAGACTTTTACTCAAGCTGTCAGGTGGAAGAAGGGCTCAAAAGCCCAATGAAGGAAGTCAAACCTTTCCTTCCACATTGAAGTGGATGCCTGGCCCTTTCATGAGGTCCCTTCCTTCCCTGGCCCTTGAAGCAACTCAGGGGGATTCTAACATGAAAAGAATAGACATTTCTAATGACCATAGCTGAAAACTTTTTAGCAAAAAAAAAAAAATGTAGTACTGGATTAGAACCCAAAGTATGAATAAATGTCCATGAGTCCAGAGGAGACTTCCACACTGGGGAAGATGAAGTAGACATAATTTTCCCAACTTCTTCCACTAAATACAACTAAAAATCCTAAACATTATGTATAAAGCACATATAAGAAGAATTTGAAAAGTGAAGAGAGAAAGGAAGACTAGCTAGGGACCCCAGGATCCAAGAAATTACACAGTGGTGAGTTTCTTGGGTTTTCTTTTTGCCTCATACATTCCATCCTTGAAGTGGAAGCAGCCAGCAACACAGAAGTGCCAACAAATGCAAACAAACAAAAAGTCCCAACAAAAGCCCACCTTCTCTAGCCAAAGGCCATGAAAGAACCCATCCAGCAAGACAAAAAACTTGTAGCCAGTAGCCACACTACTCCATACCATAGTAAAAATGGTGGTCCCACCCCTATAATATCAGCAAAGGCCAACTGGGGAACCTGAATTTCCACTTTCATTAGGCTGCACTGAGGTGTCCCATTACCCCAGCCCAAGTGGTGCCACAGGAGGCCAACTAGGGAGCCGAGACTTTTATCCATCCCTACCAGGTGGTAATGAGCCCTCACCTCTGCCCACCAGTGACGACCAGATGGAGTACCAGATCTCCCATCCATCAGTAATAAGGAACCCTCCACCTCGGATGTCAATGGATGCTAAGTGGAAAACCTGGATTTCCACTCCCATCTGTCAGTAAGAAGGCAGTGCCGCAATTTCCCCTACTGAAGCAGCATCAGAGAAATCCAGCTAAAACAAAAAGTTTAAATAAGGTATAGAATCTCATAATAGTGCAAAAATGTCCAGTTTTCAGTCAAAAATTACTCAACATGCCAAGAACCATAAAGAGCTCAAACTAAATTTAAAAGATAGTTGGGGCTGGGCGCAGTGGCTCACACCTGTAATCCCAACACTTTGGGAGGCTAAGGTGGGCAGATCACCAGGTCAAGAGATCGAGAACATCCTGGCCAACATAGTGAAACCCCACCTCTACTAAAAATACAAAAATTAGCTGGGCGTGGTGGCAGGCACCTGTAGTCCCAGCTACTCGGGAGGCTGAGGAAGGAGAATTGCTTGAACCCAGGAGGCAGAGGTTGCAGTGAGCCGAGATTGCGCCACTGCACTCCAGCCCGGTGACAGAGCAAGACTTCATCTCAAAAATAAATTAATTAAATAAAATAAAAGGCTGGGCACAGTGGCTCACGCCTCTAATCCCAGCACTTTGGGAGGCTAAAGTGGGAGGACTGCTTGGGTCTCGGAGTTCAAGACCAGCCTGGGTCACAAAGTAAGCCTCCATTTATACAAAAAAAATTTTTTTAATTAGCTGGGCACGGGAGTACGTGTCTATAGTCCCAGCTACTTGGGAGGCTGCAGCAGGAGAATTACTTAAGCCCAGGAGATCGAGGCTGCAGTGAGCCATGATTGCACCACTGCACTCCAGCCCAGGTGACAGAGCAAGACCCTATCAAAAAAAAAAAAAAAAAAAAAAAAAAGAGTCAAAAAATGCCAACACCAAGATGACAGAGATATTAGAATTATGTTTAAAATTTGTTAAAGTAGCCATGATAAAAATGCATAAGCAAGAAACTACAAATGTGTTTGGAGCAAGTAAAAAAACTAGTAAGCCTCTGATGGTGATAATCATTTCACAATGTACACATACATCAAAACATCACATTATATACAAATATATAATTTTTATTTGTTAATTATACCTCAGTAAAGCTGGGGGGAAAAAAGGAGAAACAAAGTCTCAGCAAATAACCAGAATATATAAAGGAGAACCAAACAAAAACCTTAGAAATAAAAAATACAATAACTGAAATTAAAAGCTCAATGGTTGGGATCAATAGCAGAATGGAGCAAATAGAGGAAAGAATCTGTGAACTGGATAATAGAACAATAGAAAATACCCAACTTTAACAATGAAAATATAATTTTTTAAAAGAAGGAACAGAGCCTCAGGGACTTGTGGTACTATAAATAAAAGATCTAACATTTATGTCATCAGAGTCCCTGAGGAGAAGAGAAAGATAAGGAGCTGAAAAAGTACTCAAAGAAATAATAGATGAAAGCTTTCCAAATTTAGCAAGAGGCATAAACCTATAGATCTAAGAAGGTGAGTGAACTCCAAACAGAATAAGCCCAAAGAAATCCACATGAAGACATATCATAATTAAACTTCTTAAAACTACAGACAAAGAAAAAAATCTTGAAAGCAGCCAGAGATAAATGGCATCTTACCTTTAGGGAGGAAACAATTAGAATGAGAGTGGGTTTCTCATCAGAAACCACAGAAACCAAAAGGAAGTGGCATAATACTTTTCAAGTGGTGAAAGAGAAAATTGTTAACCCAGAATCTCATACCCAGCAAAAATATTCTTCCAGAATAAAGGGGAAATCAAGACATTCTCAGATAAAGGAAAACTAAGATAATTTGTCCCCAGCAGACCTATACTAAATGAATGGTTAAAGAACATTAACCATTCTTGAAAAAAAAAAGAAAAAGTAAAAAAGAAAAGAAGAAGCCTCAGAGCATTGGGAAGGAGGGAAGGAAATGATAAGCAAAAACATGAGAAATACAATAGATTTCCCTTCTACTCTTGAGTTATCTAAATTCCTTTTGAAGATTAAAGCAAAAGTTATAACCATATCTGATGTGTTTCTAAATGTATGTGGAAGAAAAATTTAAGGCAAATGTATTATAAATGAGAAAAGGTAAAAAACAAACATAGAGGGAAGTGAGGTTTTCTTACCTCAAACTGGTTAAGGAACAATACCAATAGACTATGATAAGTTATGTTAATGTAATGTAATACCTACAGCAACAACTAAAAATGCTAAAGAAAGACATATACTCAATACTATAAATAAGTAAATATCTATATTGGAATTCTAAAGAATGTTCAAGTAACTCACAGGAAGGCTGAAACAAGAAAACAGAGAAACAAAAAAGAAAATAACCCCAGAAAATTAAAAAAAAAAAATAACTGTCTTAGCCATAACGTATAAGTAAGCACATTAAATATAAATGTTCTAAATATACCAATTAAAAGACAGAGATTGGCAAGGTAAATTAAAAACATTATCCAACAATGTGCTGTCTACATAAAACTCACTTCAAATATAACAATATAGGCAGGTTAAAAGAAAAGGATGGAAAAAATATATCATGAAAACATTAGTCAAAAGAAAGTAAGGGTAACTATATTACTATGAGATAAAGTAGACTTCGGATCCAACAAAATTAGCAGAGACAGAAAGGAATATTATATGATGAACAAGAAGACATAGCAATCCTAACTTGCATGCACCAAACAACAGACTGCAAAATATGTGAAGCAAAAACTGATAAACTAGGCTGGGCATGATGGCTCATGCCTGTAATCCCAGGACTTTAGGAGGCCAAGGCAGGCAGATCACTTGAGCCCAGGAGTTTGAGACCAGCCTGGGCAACACAGCAGAACCCTATCTCAAAAAACTTTTTGTTAGTTTTAAAAACCTGATAAACCGGAAGGAGAAATAGGCAAATCCACAATCTTTTTCACTGTTCAAGGTTTATTGGGGGGTTTAGTTGGTATAACACTTGGATAGTTGGTTGCATTGTTTATATGTAGATCTTTTTACATTATATGGTAATGCACACTACTGACACATATAGTTCACAAAATAAGATCCTTTGGAACAATTATGCACAAGACATGCGATATTGGATTTGTACACTGGATCCCAGGATGTGACTGATTGGGAAAAAATGTTGGACTAGGCATGTTCAGTGAAGGAGCCAGGAAGTTATATATCACATGGTAAACATCCACCTGGCTCAAGGGGCAAATGCAGCATGTACAGCATTGGCAGTGGTGCCTCAGAGGTGGCAGAACTATTTCACACAAACCAGTTTAGGACTACACAAATTAGTACCATCCAGCATCAGGATATAGCTGTGGATTTTACAAACCATTCCTATTTCTAACTTCAGGAATTGATGTTTTTCCCAGTCCATCTTAAAATATTACTGCTTTAATCACAGATCAGATAAAAAGGATATCAGGCACAACCTCCAACTAAAGTCCTGTTGTAGCATAGACAGTGAAATGCTATGACATCAGAAGACTTTAAAATTGCAGCTCTTTTCGGATCCCCCAAAGTGTGTCTGCACGCTTCTTCAAACGGGCCTCTTCCTCAGGAGTCAGAGTCACCTTCACAAGGTCTGAGATTCCATTCTGTCCCAAAATGCAAGGAACACTAAGGAAGACATCATCCTTTATTCCATAGAGACCCTTAATCATGGTGGGAATTGGGTGCACCTGCCTAAGATTCTTCATTATACTCTCTACCAAATCTGCTACAGAGTCCAATGGCCCAGGATGTGTAGCCTTTGAGTTTGATCACCTCGTAAGCATTCTCAACCACCTGCTTGTGAACCTCTTTCCACTGTTTCTTATCTGTATCAGTGCCTAAATCTGGGTGCAGAGTCTTCAGGAAGACACCAGCAACATTCACTCCACTCCATACAGGCCCACTGGAATCTCCATGTTCCCCAAGGACCCACCCATGACAGCTTAATAGGTGAACTCCCAGTCTTTCCCCATCGGGTAACAGAATTGGGCTGAATCCAGATTGCAACCACTTCCAATAACACGGTTTTTGGGAAAGCCACTTATCTTCCAAGCCACGTAGGTCAAGATATCCACTGGATTTGAAACAATAAGCAACTTGCAGTTCGGGCTGTGCAAATCCACAATTTTAATCACAGACTTTAACACCCCTCTCTCAACAACTGATAAAACAACTAAATAGAAAATCAGCAAGGTTATAGATTAACTCAACAACAGGATCTAATTGACATTTATAGAAGCCTCCACATAACATAGCAGAATATATATTCTTTTCAAATACCCACAGAACATATACCAAAGTAGACCATATTTTCAGCCATAAAACAAACCTCAACAAATTTAAAAGAATTGAAATCATCCAGGGTATGTTCTCCAACCACAATAGAACCAAACTAAAAATCGGTAGCAAAAAAAGATTACAACAAAATATCTAAACAATTGAAAACTAAACAATATGCTTCTAAATAACTCACGGGTTGAAGAGGAAGCCTCAAGAAAAATAAACAAATAGATTGAATGTAATGAAAATGAAGATACAGCATATCAAAATTTGTGGCCAGGCATGGTGACTCACACCTGTAATCTCAGCACTTTGGGAGGCCAAGGTGGAAGGATCACTTGAGCCCAGGACTTTGAGACCAGCCTGGGCGACACAGTAAGACCCCATCTCAAAAAAAAAAAAATAGAAATGAAATTTGTGGGACACAGCTGTGTTGAGAAGGAAATTTATAGTACTAAATGCATATGTTAAAAAAGAGGAAAGGTCTCAGATCATTTTTAATCTAAACTCCCACCTCAAGAACCCAGGTTAAAAAAAGAGCAAAATTAACCCAAAGCAAGCAGAATGGAGGAAATAATAAAGCTAAGAGAAAAAAAATCAATAAAATTGAGAACAGGAAAACAATGAAAAAAACAATAAAACAAAGAGCTAATTCTTTGAAAAAAAATCAATAGAGTTAACAAACCACTAGCAAGACTGACAAAGAAAAGAGAGACAGCACAAATTATCAGTGTCAGGAATGAAAGAGAGGATATCACTACAGACCCTGAAGACATCAAAAGGATAAAAAGGGAATGCTAAGAACAACTCTACACACATAAACTTAACAACTTAAATGAAATGGGTCACTTCTTCAAAAACCACAAACTACCACAACCCATCCAATATGAAGCAGATGAGTGAACAGCCCTCTAACTATCAGGGAAAATTAATGTATAATTTTAAATCACCACCCCCACCCCAACAACAAAAACAACAACAACAACAGAGATCTCTAGAACCGGATGATTTCACTGGAGAATTCTACAAAATTATTAAAGAGGAACTGACACTGATTCTGTACAATCTCTTCAAGAAAATACAAGAAGAAAGAACATTTTCCAATTCATTTTATGAAACTATTATTACCTTGATACAAGAACAGAAGGAGACAGTACCAAAAAAGAAAACCACAGACCAATAACCCTTATGAATATAGACACAAAAATTTTTAACAAAATATTGGCAAATAGAACTCAGCAATATACGAAAAGAATTATACTTCATGATCAAGTGTGATTTGTTCCATGGATATCAGTCTGATTCAATATTCTAAAATCAATCAATCAATCAATCAATCTAATTCACCATCATAACAGGCTAAAGAAGAACAATCATATGATCTTATCAATTGATGCAAAAAAAATGCATTTTGCAAAATTCAAAACACATTCACAATAAAAACTCTCAGAAAGCTAGGAATAGTGGGAACTTCTCCTGCTTGATAAAAACACCTACAAAAACCTACAGCTAACATTATACTTAATGGTGAGAGACTGGATGCTTTCTCACTAAGACTGGGAACAAAGCAAAGGTATTCACTCTCACAACTTTTATTCAACATAGTGAAAGAAGTTCTAGCCAGTGCAACAAAACGGAAACAAAAGGCATACAGAGGGAAAAGGATCTAGAACTGTCTCTATGTGCAGGTGTAGATTCCAAACGAATCTACAGAAAATTCCTAGAACTAATAAATGAGTCCAGCAGTGTTACTGGACATGAGATAAACATACAGGAATCAAGTGTATTTCTATATACTAACAATAAACATGTAGACCCGAAAATTTAAAATACAGTACCATTTAAAATTGCTCAGAAAGTAAAATACTTCAGTGTAAATTTAACAAAGCATAAACAGAACTTCCATACTGAAAACTACAAAATACTGATGAAAGAAATCTAAGGATGTCTAAATAAATGGAGAGATATACTATGTAAATGGATTGGAAAACTCAACACAATAAAGATGTCAATTCTCCTCAAATTTATATACAGTTTCCTTTCTAAACCCCAGCAAGAATTTTATAGACATAGACAAGGTTATTATAAAATCTATACGGAAAAGCAAAGGAACTAGAAGGGCTAAAAACAGTTTTGAAAAGGAAGAACAAAGCTACTATAATCAAGACTGTTTGTTGGTGGAGAAACAGATGCATAGATCAATGTGATGTAATAGAAAACTCAGAAATAGACTCACACAAGAATGTCCAACTGATTTTTTACAAAAGTACAAAAGCAATTTAATGGAGGAAAGATAGTCTTTTAAGCAAATCATGCTAAAACAGTTGTACATCCATAGGCAAAAAAAAGAGGGGGTTGTTAAGGAGAACCTCAAGATAAGTCTCACATCTTATATAAAAATTAACTCAAAATAGATTATGGACTTAAGCATAAAATATAAAAACTATAAAACTTTTAGGAAAAAATAGGAGAAAATCTTCAGTATTTAGGAGGAGGCAAATAGCTCTCAGGTTTAACACTAAAAGGAAAAATCGATAGGAATTCATCAAAATTAAAAACTTCTGCTCTGCAAAAATATCCTGTTAAGAGAAAAAAAAAAATACAAGCTAAAGAGTAGGGAAAAAATATTTCCAATCCATTTGTCAAGCAAAGAACTAGTATCTAGAAGATACAAAGAACCAAGGGTGAAAAACATCCAATTAGAAAATGAGCAAAAGATATAAACAGACATTTCACTAAGAGGATACACAATGGCAAATAAGCACATGAAAAGATATTCAACATCATTAGTCATTATGGAAAGGTAAATTAAAATCATGATGAGATATCACTAGGACATATCAAATGGCTAAGATAAAAAATAGTGACAACACCAAATTCTTACAAGGATGCAGGGAAACTGGATCATTCATACACTGTTGCTGTCAATATAAAATGGCAGAGTCACTCCGGAAAACACTGTTATAGTTTATTTTTTAAACTAAACATGCAATTACCGTAAGACCTAGCAATTGCACTCCTGGACATTTATCCCAGAGAAAGACTTACGCTCACACCACCATATATGAAGGTTTATAGCAGCTTTATTTATAATAGCTAAAAGTCGGAAACAACCCAGATTTCCTCCAATGGATATACAGGTAAATAAACTGTGATGCATACCATGGAATACTAATTAGTAATAAAAAGGAATAAACCATTGATATACACAACAGCATGGATGAATCTCCAGAGAACCATTTTAGTTGAAAAAAGCCAATCCCAAAGGTTATATACTATATGGTCCCATTTATATAACATTCTTAAAATGAAAAAATATATATAAATGGAGAACAGATTAGTGGCTGCTAGGGGTCAAGGGAAGGGTGGAGACAAGAGGGAAGCGGATGTGATTATAAAAGGGCACATGAGGGATCCTTGTGGGGATGGAAATGTTCTGTATCTTGACTGTATTAATGTTAATATCCTGGTAATGATATCGTACACTATAGTTTTACAAGATGTTACTGTCTGGGGAAACTGGATAAAGGATATGTGAGATCAGGCCATATCAATTCTTACAAGTGCAAGCGAATATACAATTGTCTCAAAATAAAAATATATATAAAAAAACAAAACCATAGGAGGTCTTTGCACTTTCCAAAAGGGATCAAAAAATAAAATCTGATGCTGCCCTTGTGCAAATAACAAATGGAAACCAGGAGTTTGCTCAGCTAAGGGATGTCAATACTTTCATTCCAATGAAGGGAAATGGTAGTTTCTCCATGACCTGCTTCAAAATATTGCAGTAGAGTTTAGTGATTCTGGGCTGGATGAGAACATTTGACAGAGGCATTTGCTTTAGTTTTTAAGTTTTCCTCCAAGGCACAAAACAGCTTAAGAATTTCCAGAGCATATTGCTTTACCAAGGTTTTTTGTCTGATGCAACAAGCAATCTTGTAGAATGGCTCAAGACAATACTCCTATATTAGGGAAAATCCAATTTTGGTAAAGATCCAAATTTTTTCAGTTGAACTTTTACTCAGACAAAAGAGGCAGACCATGTGTTTTCAGGACATAAGCAACTATCTTAGCTTCCTTGACTCCATATTTCCATGAAGAATCTTGACACAAAAGATAACTTCTAACTTTCATGTTACGTCATTTTCGATGATACAAGTAAAATCCAAGAGTATACAGATGTTGTCATACACTCTTTTTGTGATATTTCCCAGCCTAAGATGGTATCAAGGGATAAATAGACAGATGGGCCGGGCACGGTGGCTCACACCGGTAATCTCAGCAGGCCAAGGCAGGCAGATCACAAGGTCAGGAGTTCGAGACCAGTCTGGCCAACATGGTGAAACCCCATATCTACTAAAAATACCAAAATTAGCCAGGCGTGGAGGCACACGCCTGTAGTCCCAGCTACTCGGGAGGCTGAGGCAGGAGAGTCTCTTGAACCTGGGAGGCGGAGCTTGCAGTGAGCCGAGATTGAGCCACTGCACTCCAGACTGGGCAACAGGGCAAGACTCTGTCTCAAAAAAAAAATAAACAGATGTTCATAATTATAGTGACATGACATGCTACATTCTCAATTCATATCAAAGAAAGCTGTTTTGGATATCATGTCAATGGAAACAATCATTGGACACTGAACTATATACTGCTTTGCATACTATCTTTTATTTATCTAGTATGAAAGCATATTTTAATTAAAATATAATTTGTATGGAAAAACATCCTATGTTTGTGGATCAGACTTATTATTGTTCAGATGACAATATTCCCCAAAGTTATCTACAGATTTAACACAATCTTTATCAAAATCTCAGCTGACTTCTTTGCAGAAATTGACAAGTTGATCCTAAAATTCATATGGAAAATTAAGGCACTCTAAATAGCCAAAATAATTTTGAAAAATAACAAATAATGCATTTGAAAGATTCACACCTCCTGATTTCAAAAATTAAGGCAAAGCTACAGTAACCAAGACAGTGTAGTACTGGCATAAGAACAGACATCCAGATCAATGAAATAGAATTAAAAGCTCAGAAATAAACCCCCATGTTTATGGTCAATTGATCTTTGATCTAGACTATTCCATGGGGAAAGAATAGTCTCTTCAGCAAATACTGCTGGGATAACTGGATATCCACATAAAAAAGAATGAAGTTGGACCCCAACCCCAACCCACATACAAAAATGAACTCAAAATGGATTAAAGACCTAAGTGTAAAAGCTAAAATTATAAAGATCGTAGGAGAAGACATGGGCATAAATCTTCAGGACCTTGGATTACACAATGATTTCTTGAGTTTGACATCAAAAGCACAAGCTACAAAAGAAAAAATAAGTAAACTGTGCTTCGTCAAAGTGTTAAACTTTTGTGTTTTAAAGCATACCATCAAGAAAGTGAGAAGACAGCTCACAGAATGGGAACAGATACTTTCGAATCATATCTCTGATAAGGTATTTGTATCCAAAATATATAAAGAACTTTTACAATTCAATATTAAAAAGACAAGTAACCCAACTAAGAAATAGGCAAAAGATTTGAACAGACATTTCTTCATAGATATCCAAGTGGCCAATAAGCACATGAAAAGATAATCAACATCTTTAGTGATCAAGAAAATGCAGCTACTCGGGAGGCTGAGGCAGGAGAATGGCGTGAACCTGGGAAGCGGAGCTTGCAGTGAGCCGAGATCGTGCCACTGCACTCCAGCCCGGGTGATAGAGCGAGGCTCCGCCTCAAAAAAAAAAAAAAAGAAAAAAAAGAAAATGCAAATCAAAACCATAATGAAATATCATCTCATACCCATTATGACGGATATTTTAAAAAAAAAAACAGAAAATAACAAGTGTGGGTGAGGATGTGGAGAAATTACAGTCTTTATACACTGCTAGTGAGAATGCAAATGGTGCAATCACTTTAGAAGATAGTCTGGCAGTTTCTCAAAAAGTTAAGCATAGAGTCATAAGACTATGACTATGCCAAGTATATACTTGGCAATTCCACTCCTAGGTATATATTCAAGAGAAATTAAAAGCATATGTCCACACAAAACCTTGCACATGGTAATTCATAGCAGTATTATTCAAAATAGCCAAAAAGGGGCAACAATACAAATATCCGTCAACTGATAAATAGATAAAACGTGGTATACCAATTTAATGGTATACCATTATTTGGCAATAAAAGGAAATGAAGTACTGATACATGCTACAATTTGGATGAACCTTGAAAACATTATGCTTAATGAAAGAAGCCAATCACAAAAGACCACATACTGTCTGTATCATATGAAATGTGCAAAGTAGGCAACTCTATTGAAACAGAAAGTAGATCAGTGGTTGCCTAAGGCTGGTGAGATGAGGAGGAAATGGGGAGTGACTGCTCATGAGCAGTCTCTTCAGGATAATGATAATGTTCTAAAATTCATTGTGGCGATGCTTGTGCAACTCCGTGAATATACTAAATACTAGTGAGTTGTAAACTTTAAATGGGTAAGCTGTATAGTAGGCAAATTATTATTATTATTTCGATATGGGGTCTCGCTGTGTTACTTAGGCTGGAGTGTAGTGGCAAAATCTCAGCTCACTGCAGCCTTGACCTCCCTGGCTCAAAGGATCCTCCCACCTCAGCCCTCCAAGTAGCTGGGACCACAGGTATGCACCACCATGCCTGGCTAATTTTTGTATTTTTTGTAGAGATGGGGTTTTACCATGTTGCCCAGGTTGGTCTAGAACTCCTGAGCTCAGGCAATCCACCCACCCTCCCAAAGTGCTGAGATTACAGGCGTGAGCCACTGCACCTGGCCATGGTATGAAAATTATATTTCAATAAAACTGTTTTTAAAATATTTATTATAAAAATATTTATGTAGAATTTGTGCCTAAAAACATATGAGTTCATACTGACAAACAAATGAGCAAATGGATGAATAAATGGGGGAGAGTAGGCAAATATTGTGTGCAGAACAATTCCAAACAACTTAAGTAGATACTTGCCCTCAAGGAAGTGGAGTATAATTCTCCACTCCTTAAGCATGGGCTGTACATAGTGACTTCTATCCAAAGAGTATGTATAGAAAGGAGGAGGAAAAAGTAACTTTATGGTGGAGAAATCTGACAAATAGAACCTCAACCAAGTGATCAAGGTCAACATCAATAGTGATAGTCATGCTGATAGCATGTACCCTTGATATAGTGAGAACAGTAGTTTACCTCTGTGGTCATCCTCCCAAGAATGCATAACCTCAGTCTAATTATAAAAAAAAAAATAGACAATTCCCAGTTGAGGGACAGCCTACAAAATATCTGAGCAGTGTTCCTCAAAACTGCAAAGCTCATCAAAAAAAGAAAAAATCTGAGAAATTATCATATCCAAGAGGAGGCTAAGGATATATGATAACTAATGTAACATAGGATCCTATACGGGATCTTGGAACAGAAAAAAGGCATCAGGAAAAAACTAAAGAGATCTGAATAAAGTATGGGCTTTAGTTAACAATAATATAGTAATATTTGATCATTAATTGTGACAAATATACCATACTAATGTAAGACGTTTATAACAGGGAAAACTGGGTGTAAAGTATATGAGAACTCTCTATACTACATTTGAAATTTGTCTGTATTATCTTATATTGTTTTCAAATAAAATATCTTTTTTTAAAAAAAAAGAAAACACAGAGAGCTCTCCTCTTTAGCCTCATAGAAGGCAAAGCTTCAACTTTCTTTGGTGATCTGTGTTAGTCAGATCAGGATACTATAACAAATTGCCACAGAATGGGTGGCTTAAACAACAAACATTTATTCCTCACAGTTCTGGAGGCTGGGAAGTCCAAGATCAAAGCACCAGCAGATTCAGTTCCTGGTTATGTCTTCACGAGGCAGGGGTGATGGGGGGGTTCTGTCCTATCTCTTCTTATAAAGTCACTGATCCCATCATAAGGACTGTACCCTTATGACCCAGTGACCTTCCAAAGACCTCATTTCCAAATACCATCACATTGGAGATTATGGTTTCAACATAAATTCAACAAATTCTGGGGGACACAAACTTTCAGTTCATAGGAGTCAGCCCATATCCAGGTTAACTTGACACCAGCTGCTGCTGCCATTCATAGGGAATTGATCCCATGTTCGTCCTGGCTCCAAAGATTGTACCTCCTACTTCTACTCCATAAAGGGTTGGTGATATCACCAAAGTAACTGATGATAGAAAAGTAAGATAGTAAGATAGTAAGAACAGCCATGAAGTTAACCCTTCAGAATTGGATAAGCAGGATTCTTTTCTGATCCTTAGAGCCCTCAAGGAAGCATCCAGTGACAGAGAGAAGCAGGAAAATATTGAGAAGGTAGAGATGTTACTATTGACAAGACAGTCAGCATCACCCAACACACGAGGCACAGAGCTTTGGCTGAAGATCTTCTCTGAAACATTAATAAAATGGCGGAAGGCGGTGCAGTGCCCAGTCTGTGAGCTACAATGCCTGTGGCCCCATCCTTTCAACAGCACACAACATCAGCCAAGTGGTCAAACATTGGTTAGCCAAGCGGCACAAGGAGATTGTTTCAATAAACAACCATTCTACCACTGTCAAAGTGAAAGCAGACATGACGTTATTTTGTTTGGTTGGATGGTTGGTTGGTTGATTGGTTGGTTGGTTGGTTTTTTTGAGATGGAGTCTCACTCTGTCTCCCAGGCTGGAGTGCAGTGGTGCAATCTCAGCTTACTGCAATCTCCGCCTCCCAGGATTAAGCAATTCTCCTACCTCCGCCTCCTGGGTAGCTGGGATTACAGGTGTGTGCCACCACACCCCGCTAATTTTTATATTTTTAAGAGAGACAGAGTTTCACCATGTTGGCCAGGCTGGTCTCGAACTCCTGACCTCAGGTGATCTGCCTGCCTTGGCTTCCCAAAGTGCTGGGATTACAGGCATCAGCCACCACGCCCAGCACATGATGTTTTTTAAATCTCTATTTCTTAATCCAGGAGAGAGTGAGGTGAATCTACTTTTAGAAAAGGAATTCGGCATTGTATAGCAAGAAATGTTAATATTTCAGCTCATGTAAACCAGTAGTTTCACTGCTAGGAACCAAACCTGAGGAAATAATCCAAAATGAGGTCAAAGCCCAGGAAATTTTCTTTATTGTTAATAATGAAAAACTGTTAACAATTTAAATATTCACTAGAGATGAATGACTAAGTAAATTATGGTACATATAATTATAGCTATGACAGAATCTTATGTCATCATTAAAAATATTTATGGGTCGGGCACGGTAGCTCACGCCTGTAATCCCAGCACTTTGGGAGGCCGAGGCAGGAGGATCACGAGGTCAGGAGATCGAGATCATCCTGGCTAACATGGCGAAACCCCATCTCTACTAAAAATACAAAAAAATTAGCTGGACATGGTGGCGGGCGCCTATAGTCCCAACTACTCAGGAGGCTGAGGCAGGAGAATGGTGTGAACCTGGGAGGCAGAGGTTGCAGTGAGCCGAGATCGCACCACTGCACTCCAGCCTGGGAGACAGAGCGAGACTCTGTCTCAAAAAATAAATAAATAAATAAATAAATAATAAATTATATATATATATTTATGAAGATTTTCAATGCCATGCAAAAATATACAGTGAAAACGCAAGATATAAAACCAAATTTAAGACATAACCTCAATATTGGGGAGGTGGAAAACTTTCGTCTATAGTGCTAATAATGTTTATCTCTAGGAAGTGAAATTAGTGGCCATTGCTCTTTTCAAAATTGTCAATATTTTGCAAATTGGTATCCATGAGCATGATGGACTTTCAAATTTTCAAAAAATAATCAAAGAAAAAGTATCTGGTCCAAAGTAAAGTAAGGGGCACTGTGGCAGACTGCTGGTGACCTCTCAGTACCCTGTCTCCATTGTCCCCTTCTTCCTTCAGAAGAGAGCCTGATGTTCAGGTGAGCTCAAGAACGCCCAGCTAGAAGACTTACCACCCTGCCTCCCTTGCAGCTGGGAGAGTCATGTGACTGAATTGCCAAGATGTATGAGCCTTATAGGTAAAGGGGTTTAAAGCTGATGGGGGCCAGGCACGGTGGCTTATGCCTGTAATCCCAGCACTTTGGGAGGCTGAGGCAGGTGAATCACTTGAGGTCAGGAGTTCAAGGCTAGCCTGGCCAACATGGTGAAATCCTGTCTCTACTAAAAATACAAAAATTAGCTGGGCATGGTGGCACCTGCCTGTAGTCCCAGCTACTTGGAAAGCTGAGGCAGGAGAATCTCTTGAATCCAGGAGGAGGAGGTTGCAATGAGCCAAGATAGCGCCACTGCACTCCAGCCTGGGCAACAGAGCGAGACGCCATCTAAAAAAAACAAAGACAATGAGTTTTGCCTGAGTCCTTGGGTCTGAGTGGGAGGGTGGTTGCTGGGCAGAGTTAGCCAGTGGGTTTTGGTGGCAGAAAGGTAAGGAGATTAAAGGTGATGGCTCCAGGAACAGGCAACCCCCAGCCCCAGGCCCCAGGAGCCCAGCTGAGCTCAAGCACCTGGGAAGGTGTGATGGAAGCTCCTCTGCAGATCAGATTTGGCCCTGGAGGACCTGGAAGCAGAGGGAGATGAGAGCCTAAATGGGCAGCTCCGCCTCCCTGGGGCTTTCCCAACCCCTCCTCTCCAGGCAGTCCCCAGGCTGCCTACAGGAATCTCACCAGTTGCCTTAAATTAGGTGACATCTCCCAGACAGGCGCAATGTCTACTGTCTTGCCTTCCATACCAAATGCCTTGATCAACCTGTCATTTAATAATCAAAATCACAAGACTGTGCAGTCTGACAGTCTTATCCAGGATCAGAGCCCCCTGAAACCTACAAGAATGTCTGGCTTTTGGTGGGGGACCATATTCATGAACAGTCATGCTGTGTTACTCAGTGCTGTGTTCATGCAATGTTAGTTCCCCCTAAGAGAGGCATGGGAGGGTTCTTATGGCCAAATATATTTGTAAAAGACTCCAGTGGCCAGGCACGGTGGCTCACCTTGTAATCCCAGCACTTTGGGAGACCAAGGTGGGCGGATCACCTGAGGTCTGGAGTTTGAGATCAGCCTGACCAACATGGAGAAACCCCATCTCTACTAAAAATCCAAAATTAGCCAGGTGTGGTGGTGCATGCCTGTAATACCAGCTACCTAAGAGGCTGAGGCAGGAGAATTGCTTGAACCCGGGAGGTGGAGGTTGCAGTGAGCCGAGATCGTGCCATTGCACTCCAGCCTGGGCAACAAGAGCGGAAACTGCGTCTCAAAAAAAAAAAAAAAACAAAAAAACAAAGACTCCATGTTCTATCTCCATTTAGGAAATTCACACTGTACACTAACATAATAAAGGCTATGAAAAGTCCCACAGCAAAGATAACATTCATACTTGAATATTTTCCCAACTTATGTAACCAGGAACCCTTTTTTCATAGAGCATCTATTAACTTCTTTTAGAACACATCCAATTAGAAATGCGATCCTAGATGCTTGAAAAACATCTTATTTTGTCCCCTAATCAGATAAATTTCATATCTGTTGGGATCTGAAATTTTTATGTCTGTCATTATTACTACATTTGGAATTACCACTTCATTTCAGAGTAAATTTCCTTCCGACTGAAAAACGCATAGTTTATTCGACAGCAGGGCCAGGGAAGACCTGGAAACATTGCATCACCTTCTTTTCTGATTATATCCTTGTGGCATGGGGAATGTTATTTGCATTTGAACTGTATCTCCTGTTTCAGCTGGAAGTGATACAAAGTTCCAATCACTAGCTCACTCATTTGTGCACCATACCCTTATTAAATCTCTACCACATGCCAGGACTGTGCTAGCCACTTTACACGTAGTATTTCAAGCCCTCACAGTCCTGAAAGGAACTGTTATTATACCCATTGCACAGGAGGGAAACTCAGGTCAGCTAAGACTGAGTTACTAATCCAAGAGCACACAGGGATCAGGGCAGTGGTTGCATGGCTCGCACGGCTTCCCTCCAGGGGCCTGCGCTCTCCCTCCCTCTCCACTGTCGCAGGGCTCTCAACTATTGCCTGACCTGCATCTTTGACGCTGCATGGGTTTCAATTTGGTGTCCCTAATCGGAATCAAATATTTTTGACTCTGGAAATAAATACTGTTAAACAGTGGCTTGTGCACAGAATAAATAAATGTCTGTTGCTAAGGAGACATCAGGAAGATGAAAGAGCAGGAGGAGGATTCCAGCCTCTCAGAGGCCCCAGGACTTGGTTCCACCTGAACTAAGGCAGGGGCTGGGCAGGTGAAGAACTGAGCAAAGTACCCAGGGAAAGGGGGCAGCTGCCTTTCCACCTGACGCGATTGCAGGCCCATGGGCCAGATGCGTTGTTCAAGAGAAGTTAGGAATCTCTATTTTTTGTGAAATCCACCAAGTTGTAACCACTGGCAACTGTAGTGGGTTGAACAGTGTCCTCCAAAAATTCACGTCCACTTGGACACTAGGAAAGTGACCTTATTTGGAAATAGAGTCTTTGCTAAGCTAATTAAGGTAAGGATCGAGATGAGATCAATGCATGCACAAGCCAAGGACCCCGAGGATGCCAGCAGCCACCACAAGTCAGGAGAGAGGCATGGGGTGATCTCTCGGAGCCTCCAGAAGGAACCAGCCCTGCTGGAATCAGAAGGAATCCACACCTTCCTTTCAGATTCTTGGATGTCTGGCCTCCAGAACTATGAGAGAATACATTTCTGTTGCTTCAAGCCATCTGGCTTATGGTAATTTGTTACAACAATCCCAGGAAAGTAATAGAGCAATGAACTTTAATTTTTAGTAATACCACTTGAGCCAGCAAAATCAACCTATGAGGCAGATTAGGCCTGCCAGTCATCCTCACCCCGGTTAGAGTCAAAGGACACTCAATGCCATGTCATCATTATCTCATCATTATTTTCTCCAAAAATGATGCTGCTGCCTCCCCAACAACTCTACGTAGACTGAACCTCTCCTGAGTCCCAGAGCCATATTTCCACATCCTCTGGACATCTTCATTTGCAGGACCTGCAGGCAACTCCAACTTAAGGTATCCAAAATCCAGCTGCATTCTTTATTGTGTGAAATCGCCACCACTTTGGACCACTGGTGTGTTGGAGCGGGTTGTGCTGGCTCCCAAGAGTCGACTATAAAATATTCAGGAATTTTCCCTGCTGGTTGCTAAACTGTTGGTCCCTTGAAATCTGCCATGGTGGCAATATTTATGCCACAAAAAATTGGCAAACACTACAATCAGGGGCTCTGTTTTTGGGGAAAGCCAGTTCACCAGCAAACCACCGAAACTTCCACCCCATCTTCCAGGTGAGAAAGCCCACTTCTATTTTATTTCACACTTTCTCATTATACTTCACACCCAGCCAGCAAATCCCATTAATTCTCTCTCTGCAAAGCGTTACCTGTGTCAACTTCTCTCTGCTTTCACTGCCCTGCTCCTCCTAATTCGGGTCTCATCACTCTTGTGTTTGAATTACTACAACGGTTTCATAATTTTCACCCTACCCCCAATTATATTCCTCAAACAGGGAGTTAGATTATATTGGTTCTCTCCTCAAGCATTTTTAGCATCCAAACATCTTTGCCTGGCAATCAGAGCAATGATAGTTAGGCTTCTTTCCATTGCAACTGGCAAGAACCCAATTCACCAAGCTGAATCAAAAAGGGAACCTGCTAATTCATAGAAGCCCAAGGGGAATGAGACTGCAGGTAAAGCTGGATCAGGTCTCTGGCTTGTTCCCCACTACTTGGCTCATCGTCTTTTTGCCTGGTTTCATTCTCTGGTATGTTCTCTCCCTGTGAGAGGCAAAATGGTCAGCAGCTGCCCTTGAATCACATCCTCCTAGCTCAGTGTAGTGTGACAGAGTCAACTGCCTTCATCTTCCCACTCTTTCAGCCCTCCTAAAGTCATGCCTTGTCTATGTGACTTTGCAGTTCCTCTTACTGAGGACATGGAGTCTATTTCCTCATTCCTCGAGTCTGAGTTTGGTCATGTGACTTGCTTTGGCCAATGGGATGTTAGCAAGAGAGCCTTGAAAAAGCACTTGTGAGGGCTGGGCGCAGTGGCTCACGCCTGTAATCCCAATACTTTGGGAGGCCAAGGCGGGCAGATCACGAGGTCAGGAGATCAAGACCATCCTGGCTAACACGGTGAAACCTCGTCTCTACTAAAAATACAAAAAATTAGCCAGGCGTGGTTGCCGGCGCCTGCGGTCCCAGCTACTTGGGAGGCTGAGGCAGGAGAATGGCGTGAACCCAGGAGGCGGAGCTTGCAGTGAGCCGAGATCGTGCCACCGCACTCCAGCCTGGGTGAAAGAGCGAGACTCCGTCTCAAAAAAAAAAAAAAAAAAAAAAAAAAAAAAAAAAAGAAAGAAAGAAAGAAAGGAAAGAAAAAGCACTTGTGCATTTTCACTTGCTCCATCAGGACATGCTGGGCTAGCCCAGTGAGGATGGTGCACGTGGGGCTGCACTGAGCTATTCCAGCCAAACCAGCCACAGCCAGTGCAGATCAGCAGACATGCAGCCAATGTTCAGCCATGTGAGTGAGCCCAGCCAAGCCCCACCAAGCCACACAGACTTGGGAACTAAATAAATGTTCATTGTTGTACGTCACTGAGGTTTTGCGGTTGCTCATTACACAGCATTATTGTGGCAGTAAATAACTGATACATTTAGTGAAGTCATTGGAAAGAGAATTTCTCTCCTTGTCTATATAGCAATCTCAGGGAGCACCGACTAGCTCTGCGTGCACCCCATGCCCAGACCCTGAATAAGAGGATCACAAGGTTTGGTTGAACATGCTGGGTCCCAGGAGTGTGGGTCACCATGATTGACAACCTCACAAGAACTGTATGAGGCTGGGCACAGTGGCTCACACCTGTAATCCCAGCACTTTGGGAGGCCAAGGCGGGTGGATCACCTAAGGTCAGGAGTTCGAGACCAGCCTGGCCAACATGGTGAAACCTCATCTTTACTAAAAATACAAAAATTAGCTGGGCGTGGTGGTGGGCGCCTATAATCCCAGCTGCTCGGGGGGCTGAGGCAGGAGAATCACTTGAACCTGGGAGGCAGTGAGCCGAGATCACACCACTGCACTCCATCTTTCTCTTCTCTGCCTCTCTGCCTTATCCCTGGATCTCCCTCTGTAAGCATCTTGGATTCCCTTTTTCTAACAACTTGTCATTTCCCAAACCCGCCACCCACTTTTGTATCTCTTTACCTTTGCTCAACTGCTCCTCCCACCTGGAAGGACTTCCCCCTCCCTCCCTCTGCAAATCCAGCACTAATCCTTCCTTGAGGAAGGACTCCAGTCCCAAAGACAGAGAAGACAAGGGGTTAGCAGAGAACACAGAGCCAAACCAGCAGCCAAAGAACAGGGCCCAGGGCACAGGGCAAGGCTGTGCAAGGGGTCACTGTAGTCCATGCCAGAATCTAGGACCTGGATCTGGAGCAGTGACAAGAGCTAAGACCTGAGGGCAAGTCCAAGGACTCGCAGCCCCCTGCCAGGATCAGCTCAGGGGTGGAGCAGAGGCTACAGGGGTGCAGACAAGCCAAGGCAGAGAAGGCAGGAGTGACAGGGGTGGCAGCTGGCAAGGAGAGGCACTCCTGGCATCGAGCTCACATTGGATAAAGGCTTGGAGGCAGGATCAGAATCTGAGGGATTTAAAGCAACAGAGAAATAATAAGGACACAACTTTTCAAGCCCTTAGGGCATGCCAAGTACTGGGTTAAGAAATTAATTACATTATCTCTGTAATTCTCACAACCACCTTATGAGGCAAAATACAACCAACATCCACATTATACAGGGGAGGAAACTAAGGCACAAATAGGTGGCATGGCTCCCCAGAGTCACTCAGCTGGAATGCAAGTCCAGGCCTCCTCGACTCCAGAGCCCATTCTTTTTTTTTTTTTTTTTTTTTTTGAGACAGAGTCTCTCTGTCACCCAGGCTGGAGTGCAGCGGCGCGATCTCGGCTCACTGCAACCTCTGCCTCCCAGGTTCAAGTGATTCTCCTGTCTCAGCCTCCCAAGTAACTGGAATTACAGGCATGTGCCACCACGCCCAGCTAATTTTTGTATTTTTAGTAGAGACGGGTTTTTGCCATGCTGGCCAGGCTGGTCTGGAACTCCTGACCTCAGGTGATCTGCCCGCCTCAGCCTCCCAAAGTGCTGGGATTACAGGCGTGCGCTACCGTGCCAGGCCCAGAGTCCATTCTTAATCATTCTGCTTTCTTGCTCAGGATGGGGTTGAACTTCCCCACTCCTCTGATTTTCTGATTTTAACTGAAGGGAAGCTTCTGCTAAGTCCAACTCCAGGCAGGCCAACATCTCAGCCTCCAGGCAGCTTTTCTAATGTTAACTAATCTGATTAAATTCACAGACACCTCAAAGGTCAGCTGAGAATCCCCCTCCTCGAACAAGACATCCCAGACTCCCCAGATGAAATTCATCTCTTCTTTCTTTCTGTTCCCATGGCATTTTGTCTCTGCCTCTGCTCAGCCCTTGGCTCTGTCTGCTGGTTTTAAGACGACATCTGTGCACAACTCTCCCAACTGGCAAAGCCATCCTTGAGGACTGACCATCCTTTGGGTCCCCCAAGACACTTGACCCACGGCCCCGAATGCTAAATTCCCACATGTTGAATTGAATGTGTGTCTCAGTATTTACCTAGCTCCATCAACCTGAATCCAATAAAGTTGTCTAATGAATGCATCTTCTGCCAATTACCAGATTTCTGTGAGTTGTGTTGCAGTAGAGATTGCAACAGTAAGGTTGCCCTCAGCCAGGGTCAAAGTTCACAGAACCCCACCTTTTTGGCTCTGGATTGAACATCACACCACACAGATAAGCCTCAGGCCTTTCCTCTGGCCCACCGCCCAAAAGAACTGGGGATGGGGAGTTCTTTCCCTAGAAGGAGGTCCAAACCCTCTTTCAGTGGGGGGAAAAAAAAAAAAACAGAAACAAAAGCTTTCCCCCATGCAGTGGCCATGCCAAATGGGTGTTTGGCCATTTCCAAGTGAGCAACTTTTTTGAATTTGATTTTGTGGGTGCTTTCAGCAAATTAGAGCCACAGTTACGCTGTGACTTAACAGGATTAGTCATGCACACACATCCTGTGCACACACTTCAGTCCCCTATTAAAGGAAGCACAAGCCAGAGGCTGGCAGGAGAGGTTGGAGAATTACCTCCCATCTCCTCAGACCCTTCAGGCACAGTGTGGCAGAGTAAATACAGGGCTCGGGCACTTCAGAATTCCAGATAATCGATGGCTAACTTCAGTATAAGTGTATCCCATGTAAAATTTGGCACATACTTACACTAAAAAATATTCAAATTTAATCGGGCATCCTGTATTTTGTATTTGATAAATTTGGTCATGCTACTCAGGCAGGATCTTAAATGCTGAAGTCCAGGACCCCTGAGCTGCTTCCAGGGAAAGTCCTCATCGATGACAGAAGCAAGATGAGAGAAACCATAATATGGGAATCACCTGGGCTATATGGGGCTCACAGATGAATGTCCAAACACATGGCATAAAAAGCCTGAGCAGGTGCTCAATGCAATTTACACAAAACACTTTTTGAGGGTATAATAGCTTAGATAAAGCCCATTAGCATCCTTCAATTAATTCTTCACTCGGCATAATAACACATCCTCCCTCCCTTACTTGTTTTTCCCAGGGGAAATATTTGATCACTTCCGTCAGTCACCTGCTTGAATGCCCCGTATACCAACTGTGTGACAGTTATTGATTTTTGATGAATGATACAGCTCTCTCTTCTGGGCTATGACTGCTTTGTTTTCAAACCTTACTTAATTGTGCGATGATTTTGGGGGGTTTTTTCCCCCTTTCCAGAGAAATAAATGCAAAGTGTTTATTCTCCAAAGGCCGTAAACAGAGCTTGCGGGTCTGGTTTCTATGACAACCCCACTTGATACAGCAAACCTAGATTATCTCTAATGATAGACATGAAGTTTAAATTGCACATTCTGAACAAACAGTGCTCTGCTGACCTTTTATTGAAAAATGGAATACAGGGTGATTAGCATAATGTGTTATATAAAAAGGAAAAACGTGTATTCGTGGGCATTATGCACCAGCGATTAGCCGCACTGCTAGTCTTTAACAAACTGCTTGCCGGGATGGAGAGCTTGGGAAATTAAGATTTGCCATCTATCATTTTCAAATTCAGTAAAATCTGCAGCAGTAATTGCACTAAACAGTTTTCAAATAACACATGCTGCTGTTTCTCTTATTCAATTGAGTCTTTTAGCAGGGGAGCACAGAAGGAGAGGAAAATTTTACCCATTGTACAAAAAATAATAATCGTTGGCTCCAATAGCTAGTCTGAAACAATCTCTGCTTCTTAATCCCCTAATGCAATTCCTGGAGGAAGCCTAGGGCCTGGTGTAGCCTGGCAGCTACCTCCTGGAAACTGCTCATTAGCAGTGTGGTGCAGTGGGGGTCCTGGTTGGTTAACCAGAGGTGGGGGCTAAGCGTGGTCCACCCACACGTTAACTGGGCCCGCTCTTAGCAACCACAAAATGAAGGGTTGGAGAGTTTGGGCTCTGAAGTAAATGACCTGGTTCAAATCCTAGCTTTTCCTCTAGCCTCCCTATGGGCAAATTACCTAGCCCCTCCAAGACCCAGGTCCCTTGTCTACACTATGGGAATGAGAGTAACAGGTCCCACTTCACAGGATCATTGCCAAGATGGAAGGAAGCAATACCCAAGAGCGGGCAGGGCCAGCCCCCAATGACCATTAGCCACTCATTGCTCAGAGTTCAAGTTCTGTCTTCTATTTCCATGAGAGTGTGTTCATATCAGGACTTCGCCGACTGGTACTTTTGAGCACTAATGAGATAATATGGAATGATGGAAAAGAGCATTTGCTTATTCCTTCAACCACATTTACTGAGCACTGGCTCTGCAGGAATGCAACCCTGAATAGGACAAGGTCAGTCGGGAGCTGCCACCAATGCTCTTAGCTGTGTTACTTCGCACTTGTCATTTCATCTCTACGAAGAAATAATATTTACCATTTGATTCTCATAACAACCCTGGGTGAAGGAGGTCATTTTACACATGGGAAAACTGAGGCTTGGAGTCACGAAGAGGTGGCTGAGTGGGGTGCACTGGAGTTTGTCATGGTACCTTTGAGTGGTCAGAATGCCTTGTCACAGATGCTGTCACTTGACCCCCAGCCTAACAGGGCAGGTCATAGACTGGCCCAAGTGTCCTTGGCTGCCCTGCAGGTGGGGATGGTCTCAATGTCCAGACACCACCCTCAGGGTCTCAGCCTCGCCTTGAACCTCTGTCCTGGGTGCTCCCAGACATTCTTGTGTCTCCCATGGGCTTAGGCACAATCTGTCACCTTTCTCCACCCTGGCCTCCTCACTGCAGCCCACAAGCCACTCGGGTGACAGGCTTCACCTGCCCCTCGTCATAGTGCTCAAGATGTCATCTCTCAATGTGCCCAGTGCACAGAACCTGCCAGGCACCAGCCAGCCCTTGCTCTCTTGGCCCCTCTGTATCCAGGCTCCAATGGCATAGGGGCCCTCTCAGTCGGGGTCACACATGGTCCCCCTGCAAGCAGATGCCTAAGCCCTAAATCTTACAGTGTTTCACCAAAGCACTTCTGTTTCCTGCTTCTAGAAGGGCTCAAAACCAGCTGTTCCATCCAAGGGCTGGGGGAGACAGACAGCATAATCCCTCCCCAGTGTACATCTCTGCCCCAGGCACACCTCAAAAGAAGCCTTGTTTCTCTTCCTTCCACAAAACAGAAAATATCCTTCATGCATAATTTTTTTTTAATTTCCTACCTCAAAGCCAAATGGCCCTTGAGCTGCAGGGCTATGTGGCTGCACTATTGTTATCCCCATTTCTCAGAGGAGATGTGAGGCTCAGGAGGTCACGTGGCTGCTCAAGGTCACACTAGACTAATAAAGGGTACAGCCAAGGCCTGAACTTACCTGAGCTGACCCCAAACCCAAATCCAGTGTTCTCTTCTCAGCCTGTCCTTCGATGCCGATATGAACTAAAGTGACTGAATTCCATCAGAGGTTTGAATCGCACAAACCTCCAATTTTTCAGGGTCATCAACCACAGTTATTGTAATAGGCTGTGCTTCTTCTAAAAGCACAGAGTCTTACTCACTCTGACAATTGCTTATCCTTGGAACATAACTGCAAACAAGACCTAAATCTGCAAATTGTGTCACTTCCAGAGCAGCCACAGGTCAGCGGATAACCTGACAAACAGGCTGTCGCAAATGGCTTCCAAGGTGGGCCAGGGCTGGTGTCATGGGCCCTGATCCCTGTCCCTTAACTGTGAGCCCTCCACTGGTGTCACCTGAAGTACCCCCGCCCACACCATCCCTTTGTTTAATAGAGACATCCATCTCCTCCTAGCAAGTGAGAGGCCACTAGCTACCCTCCTAGGTAACTCCATTATTCCCAGCTCCTTGAGCAAACCCTCTTCATCACTGAGAAAACACAAACTTTTGCTAGGAAGTTGGGGTGAGACCACATCTGGCTTTGGGTCAGGTTTTCCAATTAGTAGCCAGATGTGCACAGCTCAAGCCCCAACCAGCTGCACTTGAAACACACCAGTTCTGTTAAAGGGCAGACAGTGCAGCCCATTCTCCCCATCATGGGAGAAGGATAGAGCTGAGATTCAGAGTCCCTCATTGCCAAGAAGCCACAGCCAGCCTTCCTGGAAAGTGACAGAGCACACAAGGCTAGTGTTTGCTCCAACATCTGGCAGCAGATGTAAGTGGAGCCCTGTTTCTGAGAAGAGCAAGAACCAGGGAGGAGAGAGAGAATGTTGGCTGCTCCCTTCCTAGGGAGGACAAAACTCATCCACATCCCAGCATTCCAAATAGAGTATGGACAGAGAAAAACACTTCACAGAGAAACCTGGCAGGCACCCCTAAACCAGGTGAGCCCCTGGTTAACATCACTAGTGATAAGGCATGTTGATATCTTGTACCCCTGTGATACGATGCACTGAAGACATTTCCCCTCTGTGAGCTTCTTCCCCAAATCCAATCCTCAGTCTACATATCAGAAAACATCAGCCGGGCACAGTGGCTCACACCTGTAATCCTAGCACTTTGGGAGGCCGAGGCAGGCAGATCACGAGATCAAGAGATCGAGACCATCCTGGACAACATGGTGAAACCCCATCTCTACTAAAAATACAAAAATTAGCTGGGTGTGGTGGCATGCACCTGTAGTCCCAACTACTCAGGAGGCTGAGGCAGGAGAATCGCTTGAACCCGGGAGGCAGAGGTTGCAGTGAGCCGAGATCACACCACTGCACTCCAGCCTGGCGACAACGCCATCTCAAAAAAAAAAGAAAAAAGAAAAAGAAAACATTAGGTCAACTCAAATTGAGAAACATTCTATTCAACACCTGACTGCTCCTCTTCAGAAGTATCCAGGTAATGAAAGGCAAGGAAAGATGGAGAAACTATCACAGATCAGAGGAAACTAAGAAACAAGGGCCAGATATTGTAGCTCACACCTGTAGTCCCAACACGTTGGGAGGCTGAGATGGAAGAATTGCTTGAGGCCAGGATGTTGAGGCTGCAGTGAGCGAAGATGGCACCTCTGCACTCCCAGCATCTCAAAAAAAAAAAAAAAAAGAAAGAAAGAAAGAAAAGAAAAAGAAAGGAAGGAAGGAAAGAAGCTAAGGAGACATGACAACTAAAAGCAATGTGGGATCCTAGATTAGCAGATTAGCTCCTGGAACAGAAATGGACATTAGTGGTGAAAACTAGAGAAATCTGCATCAAGTCTGTAGTCAGTTAATAGTAACGATATACCGATGATCATTTCTGAGTTTTGATAAATGCAGTGTGCTATGTAAGATGGTAACATGAGACTGGGTGGGGGTGGATAGGAACTCTCTGCATAATCTTTGAAACTCTTGGGTAAATCTAAAATTATTTCAAAATTAAAAGTTGTAAAACAAACCCCAAAACAAAGCAAATGCTTTCTCCCCCTTAATTTTTAAAAACGCCTTGCCTTCTCATAACAGAGCATCAGGGCAGGCATCTGACAGCCTGGGCTCCACAAGAAAGCCCTCTGCACCTTTCCCTTCCCTCTGCCTGTGGCTTGTGCCTTCCTATCTCGATTGTCCTATGCTCCTTTGGCACTTGTCAATCCAACCTGCCCATCCTCATCAGCTACTTTCACCTCCCATGCCCTCTTCCACAGGCGACAAAGCCCATCTTTCAGGAAGAGACAATGCCCCCTTCTCAGACTCCAGGGTTCAGTTCTTAGGAGCTGATCCCATCCCCCATGGTGGGCAGGTCCAGGACCTCACTTGGCCAGTCAGCCCACTACCTCTGCAGCCTGGCCTTTGGGATTGGTTCAGAGATGGGTCCTTTACTCAGGACTTTGAGAGTGAGGACTGGAACTTGTGCTAAAATTACCGGAAAAGAGGCATAGTCTTTCTGTTGGGGTTGCTAAGCAGGTGGAAAATAAACCTGGGACTGGGGTAGGGGGCACCAGGTGAAGAACAACCCCTCTGCCTGAGAGTGAAGCCAGCCACAAGGAAAGCAGAGCTGGGTGACGGAAAGAGATGCAATGACTTTGCTTGAGCCCCTAGGATCCAGCTGTGCCTCAAGCTGGCACCCTCATCAGAACTTTTCTGTTGCATAAACTGGTATTTCCCTTTTTGGTTTAAACCAAAACTCCAGTTGAGTTTCTGTTGCTCACAACCTCCAATGTTAAGCCTTCCCTGGTGGCAAACTGTGAGTCTCTCCTCCTTCACCAGCTCCCACTCCTTTCTTCCCCAGGCCCTGGGACCAACTCTGCCTGAAGCAGGAGGGAAGAACAGGCTCCAGCCAGCCTCCTGGGGTCTGACCCCAAGATAAGGCTGTGAGTGCCAGGAGTTTATTTGGGAGCTACTCCCAGGAAGCATAGCTGAGGCAAAGAGGCAGGAAGGCTGTGTTCCAGAGCAGGTTATTGCCTGGCAAGAGGGGCCCAAGCCTGCTGGAGACCTCCAGGAGATGGCACAGACCACTCCTCAGTTACCCTCCTGAACGGAAGAAACCTGGGGGTAAGGGCATGTGGTGGGGGTGGGGGGTTATACACAAAATTTCATCCATCCTGGGTTGAGGGCTGCTCCTGGAGTCATTGTTCATCTGTTAATGTCTCAGAACACATGCCCAACAGAGCAGCAGGTGCTTCCAAGAAAAGGACTCACCTGTGTACAATGGAAAGGTGAGTGCACAGGTGAGATGGCCAGGGACCAACAGCTGCTGCGACATCTGTGGACCGTATCAAGGACCCTGGGCTCCTGGTTTCCTGCTTGGTTCTCTAGCCTCTGGGGAGTCCCTCTGGTTCCCCTCCCCAATTCCCAGGCCTGTGCTCTGCCTTCCCATCAACACCCTGGATCTGCTGTGACAGTCACTTGGGACCATGCCCTGTGGACATGGGCACACATTGTTCATATGGACTCCCTGTTCCAGCAGCTCAGGCCCCACCCCCAGCTGGAAACTCCAGTTCCAGGGTGGCCCCTCCAGGTGTCAGTGGAAAAGGCATCTGACAGCAGCATGGTGACTTCCTCTGAAGCCCGACTGCTCATACCCACCTGAAGCCGCACAGCACAGATCATAAAAACCAGGACGGTGCAGGCACACAGACCCTGGGGTTAAACCCCAACTCACCCCTGGCTTGCTGGGCCATTTAACCTGGGAGAATGATAGACCCCAGTGCTCAGGACTGCAGCAAGGTTCCATCAGATGGTGTCTGTGAGTCAGCCAGCATGCAGTAGACACTCACTGGACACAGTGGCATCGCTGCCAGGTCTTGGAAAGTAGAGAAAGCCCCTGGGATGGTTACAGTAACTCCCAACCCAGAGCCACCTGCTACGGATGGGTTTTTGTTATGGTTCAAATTATGTCTCCCAAAAAGATACATCTTAACCTCCACTACCTTGAAATATGATCTTATGTGAAAATAAGGACGTTGCAGATGAAATGAGGTTAAGACGAGGTCACACTGGAGTAGGGTGGGCCCCTAATCCAACATGACTGGTGTCTTTATAAGAAGAGAAGACACACAAAGACAGACACACAGAGACAAGACAGCCCGGTGAAGACAGAGGCAGAGATTGTGTGATGCCGCCACACACCAAGGAACACTCAGGACTGCCCACAGCCGCCAGAAGCTGGAAAAACAGGAAGGATCCTCCCCTGCAGGGTTCAGAGGGGGCACGGCCCTGCAGACACCTTGATTTTGGACTTGTAGCCCTTGGAACTGTGAGACAATCAAGTTCTGCTGTTTTAAGCCACCCAGTTTGGAGTACTTGGTTGATATTAGCTCTAGGACACTAAGACAGATTTTCACTGATTTCTTTCCAGGTTTCCAAAGGTAGATTTAACCATTTGAATGGAAACCATGCGCCAGCCACTTTTGTGGGGGGTTTCCCAAAGTGTGTTCTGGAACTGCAGGATGTCGACGGTTGTTGATGGTTGACCTGGAAAAATATGTGAAAAGGGGTTCTGTGGTTGACACGATTTGGATGTGTGTCCAAGCCCAAATCTCATGTCAAATTATAATCCCCAGTGTTGGAGGTGGGGCCAGGTGGGAGGTGACTGGATCACGGGAGTGGATTTCTCATGAATGGTTTAGCACCATCCCCTCAGTGCAGTTCTCATGATGGTGAGTTCTTACAAGATCTGATTGTTTAAAGGGGTGCATGACCTCCCCTCTCTCTCTCTTGCTCGTGCTCCCGCCACGTAAGACGCCTGCTCCCATTTTGTCTTTCGCCATGAGTAAAAGCTCCCTGAGGCCCTCCCAGAAGTAGATGCCACCACACTTCCTATACATGCCTGCAGAATCATGAGCCAATTAAGCCTCTTTTCTTGGCGGGGCATGGTGGCTCACGCTTGATATCCCAGCACTTTAGGAGGCTGAGGCGGGTGGATCACCTGAGGTCAGGAGTTCAAGACCAGCCTGGCCAACATGGCAAAACATCGTCTCTACTAAAAATACTAAAATTAGCCGGGTATGGTGGTGCACACCTGTAATCCCAGCTACTCGAGAGGCTGAGACGCAAGAATCGCTTAAACCCAGGAGGCGGAGGTTGCAGTTAGCTGAGATCACACCACTACACTCCAGCCTGAGAGACACAGTGAGACTCCTTCTAAAAAAAAAAAAAAAAAAAAAAAAAAAACTCTTTTCTTATAAATGACCTAGTCTCAGGTATGTATTTGTAGCAATTCGAGAACAGACTAATACAGTGGTCAAGTAATCAGGGAACAGTTGAACAGTTTCTTGCACGACTTCTCAGGGCCTTTAACATGCCAGTGTGCCTTGTGAATACCCATGAGCGGATACAGGAATGGTTGTCCTACTTCTATTTTTTTGTTTTTTTAGTTTTGATTTTTTATTTTGTCCTAAATTTATGTAACCACAGAAGCCTCTTCTCAGAGCCTCTGGTGGGATTTGCCTCTGTAGAGTGGAGCTGGGAAAATCCTGCAAGAGCGAGTCCAGTGGTAACAGAGGAAAAGGCCCATGTTCAGGGAGTTTGGAGCTCCCCATATGGAAGATGCATTTGCCTCCCTGTGGGATAATCTCAGGGCCACTTTAGGTTCATGGGGCTGCAAGCTGGTGCTCTACAGATCTGCAGCAAGAGTGTGACTTCCAGTCCTGTGTTGCACTGAATTCCAGGGACCGCGTGTGTCCCCGTTCCCCTCCCCAGCCACCCCCCACCACCCCCCATACACATAGTTGGCATTTAACCTTGCCAAATATCTTTGGTATGGCAATAGAATGATCTGGCTCCTAAAGAAAGAAGTCAGAGTTCAAAATGCTGAGTCATTCACCACGAGAGCAGTGCCTGAGGAGAAGTAGGTCAGCCCGGGCTGAGCCTCCCCACCCCTCCTTGGCATAAAAAGCACCCAGCACAGTAACGGCAGCTCACACATGGCCGGGGCTGTTCTACAGGCTCTATCTGTATCCACTCTTTAAAGCCTCATGACAATGCTACAAGGGGTAACTGTGAGTCTCCTGAAATTCCAGATAGGAAACTGAGGCACAAGGAAGGGAGGAGGGATGGAGCCCCAGCAACCCGGCCACATCCCTAACCAGAAACAAAGGATGGATCATCCTAGACACTGCAGCAAAAGACAAGAGTTAACCACTCATTCCCCAAACACAGGAGCAGACCCCACCCTTGGGAAGCTTGCACTGATGGAGACAAACAAGCAGCACCCCCACGGCAACAGCAGTGGGCAACAACCTGCTAGGAGGAGGCCCGATGCCATGGGAGTACCAGTAGGGGTACCCCGCCTGGACTTTGGAGGTGGTGGTACTCAGGGAGAGCTTCCTGGAGGAGGCAGTCTCTAAGCCAGGTTCTGAGAACAAGTGGGAGTTAGCCAGGTGAACTAACTTTAACATGCTATTGTGCCTTGTGAATCCCCATGAGAGGATATACAGGAGTGGTTGTTTCAGCCCAAGGATGCACCTGTGCAGAAACTTAGAAGCCAGGAGACAGCAAGGGCCTTTTGGGGAACTTGGGGAGGAACAGAGCAAGAAGCCGAAGCCAGCTGCCATCAAGGAAGTTCTCTGACCCACAGCCACGCTGTAAGTTGGAAAGTCTGGATTCAAATCCTGACTCCATTTATTCCTAGCTGAGTGACCTTGGGCTGTTAAACAACCTCTCTGGGCCTCAGCTTCCATATCTGGAAAATGCAGAAAGGAACAGTACCTTCCACACAGGGCTGTTGTGTGGGTGAAAGGATCTGCTGTGTATCAAGCACTTGGCCTAGGCATAAGGAAGCACTAAGTGGTGTCCACATCGTCATGGGGTAGGAGTCAGCCCAAGCCCTCCAGCAATTCAGCAAGAGTTACACAAAGTTACATTCAGCCCTGCAGAGCAGGTCCAGCTAAGTACAAAGGCAGGCCTGGGGCTTCCAGGAAAGGGGAGAAGCAGCCGGTGAGACCACAGGAACACCCGCCCTCCCAGCCCTGGCCCCAGGCCTCCGGGTTGCCTCCTCCTTCCCAAGGTAAGGCCCTGCCAAGAAATTCCACTGAAATTCCAAGAAAGTTCACTTTGAGTTTCACCCAGTCCCTAAATGGAAACACGCATGCGCACGTGCACACACACATGTGCACACGCACACACAGCATGAGGGGAAACCTAGAGCGTCTTTATTTTATCCCCACCATGAAGCAGACTGGTTTGGAAAAGTACCCCGCCTGCCTCTTCATGGGGCTGGGTGTGGTCCTGAGCAAGATGGCAGGAGGTGGACGTGAAACCCATCTCTTCCCCAGCCGTGGGGACATCATTTCTCATTGGGAGTTGGCAGAAGGAGCTGTGATAAGGGGCGTCCTCTCTCCAAGCCTTGGGGATCTGGAAGGGATGTAGGTGATTCCACCCATAAAAAGCATCCTGGAGATCCCCAAGCTGGGCCACCTGCGTCTGCAGCATTTCTCACGAGGCCTCCCCATGTAGATTCATGGAAAACTTGGTAGGGTACTTTTCAGGTGGACATTTGACTATCTTAAGCAGGTGCACCCCTTTAAAACGGGATCCGGAGCCGATTACCCCCACCCTGAGTGAGAAGTGCACCTGATGGGGGAACTTATCACCCGTGGCCTCAGATTGTTAAGCGACAGCTCCAGCCCCTTGATCTTGGTGTGCCCTCGGCTCTCCAGACTGGTAGCTTTCAGGTCAGCAGCAGCCATGGGGAGGAAGTGTGCCTTATTCTGGTTTAGAAAACACTCTGGTGCTTCAGCTTCTGAGCACCTATCCTTTAAAATGCCCCCTGGTTACAATAAATTGTAGAGAAGAAATGTTGTACTTTGCAAAAGAATTTTTTAATCTCATTTAAAAAAATAAAATGACTCGCTGACTCATGAATGCCACCAACCCCCCTTAGTAACACCAGGATTTGGAATTGTGCCTCACCTGTCAGCAGAGGAGAGGGGATGCTGAGGAGAAAGGTGAGAAATGTCCAGTGAGGTTCCTGAAGCCTGGACCCCCAAGCACCCCCTCGCTCTGACCTCTGACCCCGCAACACGGGCTGTTCCTGTCCCATTCCACACTGAAAGAGCTCACTGAACACCTACCTCATTCACCGCCCTACACCTTGCCTCTGCTTGGCCTTGACAGACCCTAAGACAAGTCCCCTCCCATCTGCCTCACGGCCCCCACCTGACCCCCTGCCCCTCCTCTAATCCATCACTGAGATTCATTCCTACAAAGTGCAAGGACACTCACCACCCCAATGCTTGCCTCACACTGGCGTTCAAGGGCATCTGCTCCAGGGGCCCAACAGGATCACTGGCGAATGGAAGGTGACAGACAGGGAGCCACACCCGGTTCTCAGGTCCTGTAGGGCTCTCAGGAGCCTGTGAATGGAGGGCAGGGGAGTAGTTCCAAGAAACTGAAAAAGCCCACTGTACAAAAACAAAAAGAGTACTTACTGGAAGTTTCCATTTATATAAAAGTCTAGAAAATGCAAATTAATCTAACAGTTGCCTGGGGTGGGAGGTGGGGCAGTAGTGAGCACAGGGGCATGGGGAACCTCTTGGGGGACTGATCTGTTCATTATCTTGACAGCAGTGACAGTTGCATGGTTGTGTACATGTGCCAAAACTCAAATTACACACTTTATGTGCAGTTTATTGAAGTCTATCACACCCCAGTAAAGCTGTTTAAAAACTGATTATGTAGAAGGCAGGTGTGGCTGGAGCTCACAGAAGGGAGGGGATAGTCAGAGATGAGGCCGGAGGAACAGGAGGGACCAGCTCAGTGTGCTTTAGAGAACCCTGGGACTAGGCTTATGAGCAGCGTTGCAGTTTTCCACGATGCAGTAAGAAAGGGACCACAAACCATGTGGCTTAAGTGACAGAAATTTATTGTCTCCATTCAGGAGATGAGAAATCCAAAACCAGAGTGTCATAGTGTCAGAGGCGTTTGAACCTGAGTAACTCCATCTTGAATAGGAGCCGGGTAAAATATGGCTGAGACCTGCTGGGCTGCATTCCCAGGAGGTTAGGCATTCTTAGTCACAGAATGAAACAGAAGGTCAGCGCAAGATACAGGTCATAAAGACCTTGCTGATAAAACAGGTTGCATTAAAGAAGCCGGCCAAAACCCACCAAAACCTAGATGGCCATGAGAGGATGACCTCTGGTCGTTCTTGCTGTACTCCCACCAGGGCCATGACAGTTTACGAATGCCATGGCAACGTTAGAAAGTTACCGTATATGCTCTAAAAATGGGAGGCCTGAATCATCTACCCCTTGTTTAGCATATCATCAAGAAATAACCATAAAAATAGGCAACCAGCAGCCCTTGAGGCTGCTCTGTCTATGGAGTAGCCATTCTTTTAATCCTTTACTTTCCTAATAAACTTACTCTCACATTACAGACTACTTGCCCTGAATTCTTCTTGCGATAGATCCTAGAACCCTCTCTTGGGATCTGGATCGGGACCCCTTTCCTGTAACAATAGGATTGGCTCCTTCTGAAGGCTGTGGGGAGAATTCCTTCCAAGCTTCCCTCCTAGCATCTGCGGGGGGCTGGCAATGTGTGGCATTCACCCCATTTCTGCCTTCGTCTTCGTGTGGCCTTCTCCCTGTGTGTGTCTCTGTCCAGATTTCCCCTTTTTATGAGGTTCACCCTAATGCAGAATGGCCTCATCTTAATTACATCTGCAATGATCCTGTTTTCAAATAAAGTCACATTCTGAGGTACTGGGGATTAGGAACAAAACATGTGAATTTGGGGTGGGGTAGGGGAGCACAGTTCAACCTCTAACAGGCCATTTGTGGAATAAAAAAAATAACTGCATAAGAATGGGGGAAAGTAGGAGAGAGGCAAGTGAGGAGCCCAAGTCCGAATTCTGCTCCGAAACTCCCCCCGGGAGCCTGGGCAGCCCCTTAACTTCTCCGCGCTGCTGATTTTTCTTCTGTGAAATGGGGACTGTGATCTTTGTTTCACTGTTGCCAAGACAGTCCACGCACCCATGAAAAGGGTCCATGTCGGTGTGCTTAGGGCAGGTCCTCTCTGCTCCCACCGAACCCCCAGAAGCTCTCGGTTCCCCCACAGCTTCTGAGCTTGTTCCCCAGGTCAGCCTCTTGCTCATCTGCCACCCCGCAGACACTGGGCACCCCGGGGGAAGAAGGTAAGGTCTCTACCTGTCTCACGTGTCCGTGTGAAGAGACCACCAAACAGGCTTTTTGCGAGCAACAAGGCTGTTTATTTCACCTGGGTGCAGGGGGGCTGAGTCCGAAAAAGGAGTCAGCAAAGGGTGGTGGGATTATCATTAGTTCTTATAGGTTTTGGGATAGGTGGTGGAGTTAGGAGCAATGTTTTTCGGGCAGAGGGTGGATCTCACAAAGCACATTCTCAAGGGTGGGGAGAATTACAAAGAACCCTCTTAAGGGTGGGGGAGATTACAAAGTACATTGATCAGTTAGGGTGGGGCAGAAACAAATCACAATGGTGGAATGTCATCAGTTAAGGCTATTTTCACTTCTTTGTAGATCTTCAGTTGCTTCAGGCCATCTGGATGTATACATGCTGGTCACAGGGGATATGATGGCTTAGCTTGGGCTCAGAGGCCTGACACTACCCACCTGTTCCCAATTAACAGGGGAGACCTACCCACGGGCACTGTCACACAAGCATGACAAGTGTGCTGGGGGTGGTGGTTGCCAGAGGAAGGGCAGTTGCCTCTGCCTGGTGCAATCACAGAGGGTTCCAGAGAGGAGGTGCCCTCCTAGCACCTGAGCTGAGACCCCAGAGGAAAACTATCATGGTGCCCTGCGCAAACCCCAAGCCTCAGATTGGGTGGGGTGGTAGGCAGAAGAATGCTCCCGGCAAAACTATCCCCAGCCTAATCCCTAGAACCCATGAAAAGGTGTCCTTACATGATCACAGGACTTGCAGATGTGAAGAAAGTTAAGGCTTTGAAATGAGGAGATTATGTGGCATTATCCAGATGGGCCCAACCTAACCCATGAGTCCTTAGAAGTGGAGGAGGTGGCAGAGTGGGTTAGAAATGCAATACAAGAAGGGTGACAGAGCCCCAAAGCTGGCTTTGAAGATGGAGGAAGGGGCCGTGAGCCAAGGAATGCAGGCAGCCTCTAGAAGTTGGAAAAGGCAAGGAAGTGGGTTCTCCCCTTGATATGGACTGGCTA
Organism: Pan troglodytes; assembly: GCF_028858775.2. Taxonomy (NCBI): domain Eukaryota; kingdom Metazoa; phylum Chordata; class Mammalia; order Primates; family Hominidae; genus Pan; species Pan troglodytes. The sequence goes on from NC_072406.2 coordinate 131,074,555, forward strand.
TGTCCCCATCCAAATCTCATCTTGAATTGTAGCTCCCATAATCCCCACATGTCGTGGGAAGGACCCAGTGGGAGGTAATTGAATCATGGGGGTGGGCCTTTCCCATGCTGTTCTCATGGTAGTGAATAAGTCTCATAAGATCTGATGGTTTTATAAATGGGAGTTCCCCTGTACAAGTTCTCTTGCCTGTTGCCATGTAAGACATCCCTTTGCTCTTCCTTTGCCTTCCACCATAATTGTGAGGCCTCTCCAGCCATATGGAACTGCAAGTCCATTAAACCTCTTTTTCTTTATAAATTACCCAGTCTCGGGTATGTCTTTATAAGCAGCATGAGAATAGACTAATATACCCCTAGAGCCTTCAGAAGGAGTCAGACCTGCCAGCACCTTGGTTTTAGGCCAGTGAGACTTGTGTCAAACTTCTGACCCTCCAGAACTGTAAGATAATACAGTGTGGGGTTCTAAGCCACTAAGTTTGTGGTAATATGCATAGCAGCAACAGAAAGCTAGCTCAGGTGAGGTATACACTCTGGTCCCCCAGAAGGGGACAGGCTCAGGCAGGGGTCTGAGGAAGTGACACAGCACAAGGCTCCCCCAGGGAGCGGGGAGCCCAGCCTGCCATGCTGCAGAATTTCTGGGGAATAACAAGGTCATAAGGGTTGAGGCACAGGGAAGCCTTGGAAACAGCTGGGGAGCCTCAGGTACTCTGAGCTGCAGTTACTGGTCTGGGACTGGGATGTCAGCAAAGGGATCCCAGGGTGACAGTGATGCTGGGCTATCTGAGCCAGGAGGGACTCATGTCATTACCAAATCCTGGCATTGCTGATGAAAAACTTGAAGGAGAAAGGAGACTCCTCCAGGGTCCCAGCAGAGGCCAGAGCCAGGAAGAGAACCAAAGTCTTCTAGAGTCCAGATTGGAAATTAGGGATCTGCACAGGAATGCTGCAGCCCTCACGGGAGGCTCCCCACTTTACAGCCTGACTCTCTGGACACAGTTCTCTGCCTAAGCACAGATCTCAGACCACAAAAGAACTGTGTACTGCACTCGTACCTTCTAAAGACATGGCTCAGAGACTCCTGCCAGGCACCCCACAATGGGCCACCCCCATCCCAACGAAGCCTCCTGCAGCTGTCCAGAGCTGTCATCCCAGGGCAAAGGCCACCAGCTAAGCTGTTACTCATTCCCAGGTCGGGCTGGAGAGGCTTATTCCGTACAAGGATTCATTTCCACCCTTCAGCCAGGAGGGAGTCAGCAGGCCAGGTGGGGACATGAGGATCAGGCCATCTGGACAGGCAGAGCTCCGAGGTGGGCTGTGTGCTGCAAAGGGAGGGAATGCACACATCTCAGAGCCCGGCGATCCAGCCTCCTAAAGGCATCTTTCAGGTCTCTGAAAATTTACTCAACATTCCAGATGCATCCACTGGCAGCATCCTTCCCACTCCGTAGACTGACGGGGCCAATTCACCCTCGGTTCTTGGCATTTTGTGTTCAGTTGGAAAAGACGTTAAAACAAGGGTCAGATGTGGGCCATTATGTTACTCAATGGGGGAAGGTGGGTTTTGCACAAATGTCAAAGGACTTATAAATGCAGCATTGGATGGGGCCAAAACAAAAAGAGCCCAGGTGCCAGGGGAGGGAGGCTGGGAATGAGTCACGTTAGTGATTTCATAGGAAGACACTGGGGCAAGCGAAGCATCACTCGAGGCAGCTTCTCCTTTCTCCTCCAAGCACCAGGATATTTTATTGCAATTGCGTGAAGGTCCATTAGCAACGGTCCTGGAAAATGGCTCTTTCAAGGTCAGGGAAACATGAGCAACGGCACGAACAGAGCAATTATTCCAAATGCAGGGCTGTTTGGTTGCCTTAGAATTAGAGAAAGGAAGGCAGCCAGTTGAAAATAAAGCCACACACTGAGTTCTGGGCCTGGCACATTTTCTGATTAAACAGGAGGTCATATGGTTGTAATATCAGGCTGCTGCCCTCTGTACCAGACATTGCCATGGGAAAATGCAGGCCAGACCCCCAGGATCCCCACTGCCTAGATATTCTCTGCGGAGTCCCCCATGTCCCTACCCAGCTCTGTGCCCCAGGGCTGACATGTCTCCAGGCCTCAGTTCCTGGTTGGGCTCGTCCAGTGGAAGGTGCCAGCCAGAGGCCGGAGTGTAGGAGGAGAGGGTGTCTGGGGAATCTGCTCCCTCCCGGATGGGCTGCAGATTGGCAGGGGCTGCTTCCTCGCCTTCCGGCCAGCAGCTCAAAATAGGAGATACTCTGCTGCAGCTCCAGGCTCCGATACCAGTTCCGATACCAGCTCTGATGTCCCTGCACCTTCTGGCCAGGGTGATAGGAGCATCACTCCCTGTGCTAGCGATGAGGTCCTGCCCCATCCTAGGTGGGTTGTCTTGTGTCCCCACCTCCCCTTTGCAAACAGTTCCCAGTCTCTCCTCAGAGACCCTACTTGGGTGTCCCATTTCCTGCCAGAGCCTAATCTTTCCTTCTCCAAGAAATTCTCCCTGGACTACTCCAGCCTCCTTCTTGAGCTGCCATCAACACTTAAGAGTCTCTGTCCCTCAATTTAGAACAGAAACATCCTCGGCCTCGAGTGGTTTGCAGTTGTTCCAAGGATGCCTATCTAGTTTGTCAAGCCAGTTTCTGCCCTTCGGGGTAGGGACCAGGATATACATCCCCTTCCCATCTGCACAGTGCCTCCCAAGCAGGTTGAGCTGGTCACACCTTCCACAGAAGTCCCCCTTTTCCCGGCCAAGTTCGTGGAACCTGAGAGCAGTCACTAAATGCTAGGTGGAGCCGAGGGTGGGCCTGGGAAAGAGGAACCCGGCCTGAGTGCCCAGAGGTAAGGCCGAGGGACAGCATCCCCCTCAAGCCCCCTCCCCACCACCCACCCCCATCTCTCCCCTTTCTGCCAACAGCCTGACCTGAAGCCAGAGGCATGGGTTATCCTCAGGCCTCCTCTGGCTTCCTGGAAAGCAAACACCCTCAGTCAGCAAACACCTACTGAAAGGCTACCCAGGCCACCCCGAAGTCCGGTGCTGGGGTGGCCCTGCTGACCAGGGGCTTCTGACCTAGACCTGACAAGCTTCTCCTGACCCAGCCACCACCAAGATGTGAGAGGCTAAGCATCAGCCTGACCTGGCTCAAATCCTATCACCCCCTGTACTTGTGGATTCTCAGACAAGGGTCTCAGTTTGAGTTCCCCAAAAGTCAAGCCTGGCACAAGGATGTGGGTGCAGGTGGCTTCTCTGGGACATGATCCCAGGAAGCACAGCTGGGAAAGTGGGGCAACCATTAGCAGGGAGCCTTGAGCGTCCTCCACCGTGGCTGGCTCACCCCACAGGGAACCCTTTGGAGAAAGGCTGGAGCGCCCCCGAGCTGTCCCACTGAGGTGGGACTGTGGCTTTTATCTACCACCTCCTGCCCTCAGTGGTTGGGGATTTAGGGGATGCACCAGGGTGTCAACTCCCTGGCACTTGGTACATCAGACCAGGCCATTGCTGAGGCCAGCACACTCCTTCAGCCAGAGGACACCCTCAGAAGAGAGACGGGAAGCTGCCAGTGTGGGCAGGGACTGTTTGTGGGTGACCTCAGGGGTGGCCCGGGGAGCTCACAGACAGCTGGCCACCTCCCCTCTCTGAGCCGCACTGTATGCTGGGGTGAGGAGGCTGTTGTGAGCACCGAGCTGCACGCGTTGCCAGGTGCACCCTCAGTGCTGTGCCCATGCTCAGCCGTACTCTGGGCACAGCTGCTGTTATTCTGGGTCACAGCCATACCCTGTGCACAATGTGGCTCGGAGCTTGGAGGTCCCAGAGAGGGAATCGGACTCGGAGCTGGAGGGGACTTCCAGGGGAGGCGGCATTTAAGGAATGGGTGGTGGGTTTTAATCAGCCAAGAAAGGATCTGATTTGATAACCAAACATGTTTTGCAGTCCCCGACACTATTGCTCTGGAAGGGACCTCAGAGGCAACCTCGGAGTGGGGCACTTCAGCGGGAACAGGAGGGGCCAGGCCCACAGCGGTGAGGCGGCTCCCCAGTGAGTCCCCTGCCTCCGAGTGGGGTCTCCAGATTTGGACTCAGCCCTCCTCCTGCCCTCAGCCTCACAGCTCCACCTCCTCCAGATGGCTGCAGTGAGCCTGGGGCACTGGCAGAATGGGTGCCAGTTCTTAAAGGACCAGCTGCCCGGTTCTGCCATCCAATTCTCTCAACTCGTGAGAGTCTCACAAAATTGTCCACTTGCACCTGCAATGAAGCCAAACGTGAAAACCCAGGAGGGAGAAAACCCAGGAGGGAGGTGTCCACTTGGGCCCAGACGCTTGCTCCCTGGAATCTACCATGTGATTGTCATTCTTTTGCTCTACACCGCTTTCATTCTGTAAACATCTATTGAGTACATTTAGGAGCCAGACATTGAGGACCAAATCTAGAGGAGAGACAAACCCAAATCAGTGACAATAATCTCACAGAAGTATATGGCCAAGAAGGGTTGAAGTGCTATGGGAGTGCAGATAAGGGAGCAGCTAAGTGCCTGGGGGACAGAGGAGCTGACAGTTGAGCTGGGCTTCAAAGGATGCATAGGAGTTTACCAGGCAAAAGAGAAAAAAAAAAAAGCTTGGGGAAGTCCATTCCAGGTGGAAGAAAGGGCATCAACAAAGAAGAGAGACGTGGGATATTCAAAGAAGGTGGAAACATTTGTCGTGGCAAAAGCCCAGGTGCAGGGGACAGCCTGGGCCAAGGCTGGAGAAGTCGGCGGAGAGGCCTTGTAGCCACCACCTGCCTTGATTGGCCAGTGCCTGTGCTTGTACCTGATTTTAAATAATTGGACTATCATGTGTGTTTGTACAGCAGCTGGGGCAGCAAGTTATCAACAGAAGATTGATAGGGTAAGACCCATTTTTACAGAAAAATCCCTCTTTGCACATGGGCACAATGGGCCTGAGGCGGTGGAAAGAAGGGGCAAGGGGTGAGGGGCAGCCCACAGCTCCTGGGCTGTTTGCTTTTCCTCTCCCCTGCTCACAGGAGCCCTCCAGGAGGTCTAAGAAATCCACACACAACTATAGAAGAACCAAATCCCCACATTGCTCTGGGAATTAGAATCTCAGCACACGAGGCCGGGTGTGGTGGCTCACGCCTGTAATCCCAGGACTTTGGGAGGCTGAGGCGGGCGGATCGCTTGAGGTCAGGAGTTCAAGACCACCCTGGCCAACATGGTGAAACCCTGTCTCTACTACAAATACAAAAGTTAGCCAGGCGTGGTGGCGGGTGCCTGTAATCCCAGCTACTCGGGAGGCTGAGGCGAGGGAATCACTTGAACCCAGGAGGTGGAGGTTGCAGTGAACTGAGATGGCACCACTGCCCTCCAGCCTGGTGACAGAGCGAGACTGTCTCAAAAAAAAAAAAAAAAAAAAAATCTCAGAACATGACTTCTTCAAGGTCTCCTGTTTCACAGATGAGCTACCGGAGATTTTCATCTAGAACTAATAACACATCCACTCATTCAGCCAACATTCGAGTGGCCGCTCTCTGCCCCTAACTGCCATAGGCCTAAGGACACAGCAGAGAATAAAGCAGCCCAGTCCTCAGCCCTTAAGGAGTTCACATTATGGCAGAGGAAACAGAAAATAAACAGAGTAAGACTTCAGACTGTGAGAGGCTCTAGGAGGGAAATAAACCGGGCGGTGTACCGGGCGGTGTGGTGCAGGGATTGGCTAACTGCAGCCCTCGGGCCACATCCAGCCTGCAGCCTCTTTCTATGGCCAGCAAGCCAAGAATGGTTTTAAAGGGTTGTATAAAACAAAAAGAAAAGGCCGCGCTCGGTGGCTCACACCTGTAATCCCAGCACTTTGGGAGGCCGAGGCAGGAGGATTGCTTGAGCCCAGGAGTTTGAAACCAGCCTGGGCAACATAGCAAGACCCTGTCTCTGATGAAAGGAGAGAGGGTGAGGGGGGAAATGTTGTGGAAAGGGAAGAAAAGGAAGACGGGAGAAAGAGAAAGGAAAGCAAGGAAAATGCAACACAGACCTTAAAGGCCCACAAAACCTAAAAATGTTTGCCATGTACTACTTTATAGATCGTACTTTACAGGAAAAGTGTGCCCAGTTAGTAAGACGAGGGCCCTCTTAACTAGCAAAGTCTGGATTCTTTCTTGTGACATGGCCTCCTTCCCCTTCCTCAGAGTTGCCTCTACCTTAGGGAAGATGAGACACTGAAACGGTTCATGAAAAGTTCACTGTGCTTGGCCACCTGCCAAGAATCCGGATTTCTGGGCGTCTCACTCCCCACCTGCTGTCTGGGGTCTTACTCAAGAAACCTGGTCTTCAACCTGGCCACAGCTGTGCCTACCCCCTCCTTGACTGGCAGACCAGGGAACCACATAGGCAACAGCTTCCCCAAGGACCCCCGGCCCCTCCGGTTACCCCTCCTCCTGCCTGAACCACTTGGTCAAAAATAGAACCACATGGATCCCTATTTCAAGACACCTCCCTGGAAATCCACTGCCCGGAGACTCTGTCTTCTTTTATTTCAGTGAAATACATTTCTGAGTCCATGGTTCAGAGTTCAACTTTATAAATCCTGGCACTGGTCAATAGAGGAAGAAATGTTTACGTCCAAACAAAACCAAATACATAACTCTAGCTCTCCTGGGGGACAAAAAAAAAAGTCTGTAAAACACATAGCAGCGGCCATTGTGACTTGAAACCAACACAGAGGAAGAAGTGTGACAGAAATCCCCAAGCTCACCACTCAGCGGCGTCTCCGATACATTCCATTACACGTCTGAGCTAAAGAAGAACCAAGTTGGTTCTTAAAAAGTGTGTCCCATCCGAATACCTAATGCATATGCAGCTTAAAACCTAGATGATGAGTTGATGGGCGCAGCAAACCACCATGGCGTACATATACCATGTAACAAACTTGCACATTCAGCACACGTATCCCAGAACTTAAAATTTTTTTAAAAAAGTGTGTCCCATCAATGTTCAATACAGTCTTCAGACATCAGCCATGACCTGGAAGGTTCACAGTGAAACCTGTGCCTCACAGAAAATAAATTACATCTGAACAGTTAACTTTGCAATTGTTAAAGAGCCTTTTCCCAAAATTAAAATGACTCACATGTCCACACAAAGTGATAGGACAAATTCTTTATATGGTAATGGTGAACACATGTGATGAAAGATAACGGCCGAAACACATCCACCTGCGATTCCTCCCTGAGTCCCGTTAAAACAATAAAAGGGATGCTTTAAAGGAATAAACACATGAGAATAAAAAGGATGAGAAACAGCAGGAACAACTTTTTGGAATCTGGTAACTGATGAATCAAGAAAGCTGAGTGGGGAAGCTGAGACTCAGCTTGATTTACATCAAGAAATCCCACCATGATGGAGAGATGGGCAGTGCCGGCTGCCCCTGGTGGCAGGGGTGAAAGTGAGGTTGAAAGCAGGAAGAGAAGCTGAAAGTCTGTGCAAGCAGACAGACCCTAATTACTTCTCCCACTCCTCATGGTTGGCCAAACGCACCTCCTGCCCCAGCGGGAGACTGGACCCTGATTCTCTAGAGAAAGTAACACAGCTGTCTCTGCAATGGGGGACACCAGGGACCTGTGGGGAGGGAGGAACTGCACTGAAAATGGGAAATTAAATTAAAGCTTACATATTGGATATCAAGACCCACAGTCTCCTTCCCCCACTCAGATCTCAGAATGCTGGCCAAGGAAGGAGGAGACTGGAAAATTCTTCACGGGAGAATATGACCAACTCAAGAGAAAAGAGCTATGGGTGCTGACATTTGTTTTTTATCTTCTAAGGATGAATGATAGAGGTGAAGACAAAAAAAAAAAGTTTTCTCTGCTTTTCTTTTAACTTGGAATTAACTCCTGTCAGAGAAGACACAATTTCTTACACCCACTCTGTATTATTTCCCACATTTTCTATTTTAGAGGGTGGGAATCAGTATACCATACTTGACAGGTACGACTACAAGTTTCCAGAATCTACTTACGTTTCTACTGTTACGGTTGTTTCTCAAAACAGCTGAACTCAATCACCCTGGAGCAACGTTCTCAACTGACTGCAATTAGAACCACTCTGGGAGTTTTAAAAAAATACCAATCCCAGAGCCCCACCCTCCAGAGATTCTGATTTAATTAATCTGGGGAGGGCCCAGACATCCGGGTTTGAAAAGCTCCCTCTCCTAAAAAATAAAAGCTCCCCAGGTGATTCCAACGTGCAGCAAAAATTGAACATCACTGCCATCCAGTGAGGCCTGCACTTGATAAGCCCACTCCTGCAATCAGAGTGCCCAGTCAGCATCTTAGTACATAATTTTAAATATGACTGGATAGGCAAGGGTTGCCAGCATAGCGAAGTAAAACTTTGTACACGAAAGACAGACCAAAAAAAAAAAAAATCAAGTATATAAAAACAACTTGAAGAAAACAGACTGCAGGGAGGGAAAATCTTTGGAGCAGGAGGAACCACTAATTTTTCAGTTTTAGATTTTCAAAGAGAATAGCAAAAATATTAACTCCAGGAAATCTGAACAAGACACTGTTTTTTCAAAAAAGAAACATTTAGTGAACCAAAAATAACCTTAAGATAGCAGAAATAAACTCAATAGAAGCCTTAGAAGTTAAAGATAAGCAGAGCAAACGGTAAAGAAAAATACAGAAAATGAGGGGACAACTTCAAGAAGTCCAGCATGAAAATAATAGGCACCCCAGAATGACAGAACAGAAAAAACAGAGGAAGAAAACATCAAAGAAATAATTCAAGACGAAGGCCTTGAGCTTCCGATTGAAAAGGCTTACCAGGTACCAGCATAATGGATGAAAGCACACCTACATGAAGGCATGTGATGATTACATTTCAGACTTAGACAAAATTCTACAAGCTTCCCACAAGGAAAGAGGGGAAATATCTACATGCAAAGGACCAAGATTATAATGGCATTGAGTCTCTCCCCGTTAGAAGCCAAAAGACAATAGAACAATTCAAATTTCTGAAGAAAAAGCATTTCCCATGTAGAACCTTGTATCTAGCTAAATTGCATTATCAATTACTTGTGAGAATAGTATGGACATTTTCAGACTTGAAAAATCCAAAATGTTATCTTTTATCCCCATCTCAGAATGTTATTGGAGGAGATGTTACACCAAAATGAAGAAGAGGAAGACATGGAACCCAGGAAAAGGGTCCAGCCCAGGAGAGAAGCAAAGAAAATATCCAGAGAGATGCAGGGAGATCCCAGATGACTTCTGTGCAGCAGACCTGCAGAACAACTAATCCAGATGAAACTGAAGTTTCCCAGCCTCCTTTGCAGCTAGGTGTGAACATGTGACCTTAGCTCCAGCAATCAGTTTCATCCATGTGAGATTTCATTTGTGGATAAAACAATGTAAAGAAGCAAGCATCAATGGGAAGCCATTTTCAAGAAAAGTTAGAGGGGGAGGCATCTAACCTTCAAGGACAGCATTGGTGGTAGTATTCATCTCCCTGACAGCCAGTAGTTCAGTCTGAGGACTATCCTTCGTTGTGCAGTCTCCAAGGCTGCCTCTCTTTCCTCCTGGGATTCTGGAGCTAGTGAACATTCTGTAATTAATTCTCCTTCTAGCTAGAGTGCATTTTTTTTCTTTTTTTTTTTTTTTTTGCAACTAAGCACCTGATGGATAGAGTCTGACCAAACACTTAGGGCTGAATTCATAAGTACCCAGAAGATGAAGCAAACAAAAAGGCAATTATCAACCCCAAGGGGGAAAAAAAGGTATAAAAAAGAAATGTAACCATAGTACATATACTACATGCATCAGTTGGGAACAATACTCGTTTAACCTTATTAATGTAAACATTGAAATTTGATTTAAAGTTATAAATATATCAAAAGGAGAGGGCACAGGGAAAGTATGTATGTCACGGTGGGAGGTATACCCCAGGCAATTTGTCTGCTATAACAAATTAGCAGAAACTCAGCCGGGCATGGTGGCTCATGCCTGTAATCCCAGCACTTTGGGAGGCCGAGGCGAGCAGATCACGAGGTCGGGAGATCAAGACCATCCTGGCTAACATAGTGAAACCCCATCTCTACTAAAAATAAAAAAAAATTAAAAAATTAGCCAGGTGTGGTGGCGGGCGCCTGTAGTCCCAGCTACTTGGGAGGCTGAAGCAGGAGAATGGCATGAACCCAGGAGTTGGAGCTTGCAGTGAGCCGAGATGGCGCCACTGCACTCCAGCTGGGTGAGAGTGTGAGACTCCGTCTCAAAAAAAAAAAAAAAAAAACAACACAAATTAGCACAAACGTGATGACTCAACACACATTTGTGATCTTACACTTACAGATCAGAAGTCAGACAAGGGTCTCCCTGGGCTAAAATTGAGGTGCTGGCAGGGCTGGGTTCGTTTCTGGAAGCCCTGGGGCAGATGGATCCACTTGCTTGCTCATTCACAGAACTGGCAGAATTCAGCTCCTTGCAGGGAGAGGTAGGACTGACTGCAGTCACATTCCCTTGTGAGCTCTTGGCTGGGAGCCGTTTCCAACTCCTGGAAGCCACCTGCAGTCCTTGGCTCACAGCCCCTTCTTCCATCCTCAGAGTCATCAACAGTGGGTGGAGTCCCTCTCACACTTAGACTCTTTCCTTCCTCTTCTTTCTGGCTTCTCTGGCTCCCTCATCTGCCTTTTGCTTTCAAGGACTCATGTGATTAGATTGGGCCCACCTGGATAATCCAGGCTGCTCTCTCCTTTCAAGGTCCTTAATTTTAATCACATCTGCAAAGTCTCCTTTGCCACATAAGGTAACATATTCACAAGTCTTGGGGGTTTGGGCATGGATGTATTTGGGGAGCCATTATTCTACCTACCGGGGTGGAGAGGTACAAGAATGTGAAATCCCCATCTTTCAGAATAGGAAGTCATCAGACAATGCCTACAACAGAAAATTCCAGGAAGAGCAGCATCAACATTGGTATATGTAAGTAGAAACCAGAAGACATTTCCAGAAAAGTGCTGAACACTGAGCAGCAGGATTGGGGGGTGGGGGACATTGCCTTGCAGATTTTACATTATAACCCTTGTGGGACACTACGTAATTTTTAACTTGTACATGTACTCCCTCCCCAGGCTCTGCGGATGGCCACGGGATCTGTGTGGCTCCTGAGTCTTTCCAGTTCTCACCCCTAGCTGTTATACATCCTAGCTCCTCCACTGGGCTTCCCTTTAGCTGTCACTGACCCTTCCTCCCGCTTGTAACCCCACTCAGCACTCTCACAGCACCTCACCCATCCCCCATTACCACTCCCCATTATATTGAATTCATACTAGTCCACCTGCTGGAGAAAGCTTATGTGTCAAATGGAAACAAGCAGTGGCAAGCCAACCAGAGCCAGCGAAGGCAAGCACCAATGAGACGCAGTGGGTCATCCAATGGACATCCTAGGAGAGAACCTCCCCCTCTTTCCAGGCCTCAAAGCTGAGGGGATATGAGGGATAGAGCTGCTGCAGCTATTCTGTGACTCTGAGGTTAGGGCTTGAGGTAGGAGCCAATGTAGAAGAGAGTAGGAAAAAGGAAAGAGAGCCATGCCATGTCCTAGTGGCATCACTGTTGCTAACTACTGTTCCCCTTCATTGTGGCCTCTGTGAGATTTCCGGTCCTAATGACAACAGTTTCCCCAAAGCAGTGGTTTTCAGCACTGGCTACCCATAATAATTACGAGGGATACATCAATGATAGACTGGATAAAGAAAATGTGGTACATATACACCATGGAATACTATACAGCCATAAAAAGGAATGAGATCACATCCTTTGCAGGGACATGGATGAAGCTGGAAGCCATCATCCTCAACAAACTAACACAGGAACAGAAAACCAAACACTGCATGTTCTCCCTCATAAGTAGGAGCTGAACAATGAGAACACATGGATACAGGGAGGGGAACAACACACACCTGGGCCTGTTGGGGGGTGAGGTGAGGGGAGGGAAAGCATTAGGACAAATGGCTAATGCATGTGGGGCTTAATACCTAGGTGACGGGATGGTAAGTGCAGCAAACCACCATGGCACATGTTTACCTATGTAACAAACCTGCACATTCTGCACATGTGTCCCGGAACTTAAAGTAAAATAAAATTTTTAAAAAGTCTTCATATTTACAACCAGAAAACAAAAATTACCCAGGATACCTAAAAAACAAAAACAAAACAAAACAAAACAAACAAACAAAAAACACCAACCAGACCTGGTCCCATCCCCCAGAGATTCTGATTCACTTGATCTGGGATGGAGCAGCCTGGAAGGATGGGGAAAAGAGAAGGGAAAGAACAAGAAGAGAAAAACAGCATTTCAGCCAGAGCTTCTCATTTATTTGTATTTAAAAATAAAAATAAAACCATTTTGGACTGAGCCCCTGGGTCAGTCCCCACTGACCATGGTCTGCATATAGTGCCAGATTGGAAGGCGTGAAGAAAGGAGAGGTTCCCTTTGGCCTTGCAATGGTGCTTCATGAACCCCCAGCACCATCTGTGTCCTAAAAGAAGAAGCAAACACCAAAGGGCCAGCCAATGGAAAAGTCTGGCCAGGTGAGTGTGTGGGAAGTTTGTAACCTGCAGAGGAGTCCAAGGACCGCCCCCCAAAAAGGGGTCTGCAAAGTCCCTAAACCCAGGTGAGGTGATGCTGGTGGCTCTCCGTGCTCAGAGGCCTTGTTCTTCTGTCTGGAAGAGCTCAACTCCCAGCCCAAGGTGGAGGCTGTGCTCAGCTGAGCCCTGACCCAGGCTCACCCAGGCTTGAGGGTGACTATGGCTCTCACAGCAGGTACTCCTCATGCAGGAAACACTGCTGGAATGGAATTGCTGAGCCAAGCAGGGAGGAAGTCAGAGAGGTCATAAGAGCAAACCAATGCAGATAGCAATGCAGTACTGTTCGTTTTATTATTTTTTAATTTTTCAAGATAGAGTCTTGCTCTGTCATCCAGGCTGGAGTGCAGTGGTGCAATCACAGCACACTGCAGCCTCGACCTCCTGGGCTCAAGCAATCCTCCCACCTCAGCTTCCCAAGTTGCTGGGACTACAGGCACATGCCACCACACCTGGCTAATTTTTTTACTTTATTTTTGCAGAGATGAGATCTCGCCATGAATTTTATTATTTTGACAGCTGACAACATTTATGCACAGAAACAACCTTCCAGGTAGGAACTATATTTTTATTATTGACATTTTGCAGGAAAGGAAACTGAGGCTCAGAGAGGTAGAGTGACTTGCCCAAGGTCACGCTGCTTGTCAGTGGCATTGGTTAGAATGAGGACCGCGGTGCCCTGACCCTGACTCCATGGCTGCGGTCTCCTTTGCTGTTGCATATTCAGCCACTCTCGTTGCCCTGTGTCACAAACCCCCAAGCAGAGGACAGCTGTGCTCTCTCTGGGCTGCAAGTGGTCAGCGTCCCCAGACGCCTTAGGCTCTGGCTGCAAGACCAGGGGCCAGTCACCTCACCCCACCCCGGCCAGCCCTCCCAGGGACCTGGAGCAGGTCACCCACCTGGCCGTCGTTCATGGAAGGTGGGGCTGTGCAGGAAGCTGTGAGCAGTGGCAACCTTGCCCTCACTTTCATTCTCCTACAAGCCTCTTGACCCACCCGCCCCTACCCTAAGGCATTTTAGCCACCTCCTAGATGAAGCACACAGTCTCTGGCTTTGGGAAGAAAATCAGACTTTCTGGAACTGGGTGTCAGGCAGATGCCCTGGCGTGCTGGGTGATGGCTGCAAAGCCTCAGGGGACAGAGCCAGGAGGGGCAGTGATGGCTCCTTCCAGCTGCAGCAGGTGACTTGGGCCAAGACCACCTGCTGCAGCCGGTACCGAAATGACTTGCTGAGGCCCCCAGCAAGTGCCGAGCTCCTGCGCATACTGCCCAGGAGGTTGCTCCTGTGTCTCGCTGCAATGCCGCCCGCCCTGGGGCACTTTGATCCCACTTTGAGCTACCAGGAGGCTCTTCGGAAGCATCACCATGTGGCTTACAGAATTAAGTGTAGGCCAATGATGGACCTGGTGAGGGTGGAGGATGGACAGTGGAAGAGAAGTGTCAACAGGGCACGGTGCAGCTGATGAGGACCCTGGCCAAAGGGTAGGGGGGACCCTAGCTGGCCAGGTCAAGAGAGGAGGTAGAGGTTTGGGCCATCATCACCACGGAACTTGAAGGACACGTGGCCAGCCAGGCCTCAGGAGCCTCTTATCTCCCACTGCAGCGGGGGCAGCTGTCTCTTTGCAGGGCCATGTCACAGTGCCCATTTGGCTCCAGGGAGGGGTATGAGGATGTCTCAGGTCCTTGTGGGAGAAGCCCAGGCCAGAGAGTGGATCTGAGGCTACTGCCCCCAGCCATAGCCTCATCCCCAGAAACACCCAAGTCTCAGGCAAGAGAAGGCACCAATACCTGGTGATGAGGCTGCGCTTTTGTGTCTCCTTGGAGGAGATAAGGGCCAGGCTCAGAAAGAAGGCAAAGGATGAGTTTAGGAAACTGCTGCTGCCCTGTGACTTCCCCCTGGAGAGTGTTCAAGCTGGGACCAAGAGCTGTGAATGGGCCTGGCTGCCTGGCCCAGGGATGGGCCTGGATTTGCTCAGGCTCAGAGGTTGAGGCCGGCACTTCCGTCAAAGGCCCTTCACAAGTTCATCCGTGCCTGGAAACACCTGCAAGGGGGTACTACCCCTGCACTCAGACAAAGATGGGTTCAAATCCCGGCTTCACCGCTAAACAGCTGAGACCTTAGGCACATTATTTCTCTTCTCTGAGCCTCAGTTAACCCCCAAACGAAAAGAGGAAAATACTCCAACTTAGTCCATGAGATTACGCAGGGTGACGCACATAGTTCACCAGGGCTAACTGCAATGACAGATCTGTTTCTCAGATCCACAACTGAACTGAACTTTTGTTTAACTTAATTTCTGTTGCAAGCCCCCTTTTCACTGGATAGTAGAAACTTCCAGATGGGTCCCCATCCTCTCAATTCTCCCTGGGTTTGCTTCTAAATTCGATGTGGTACTAAGGCCTGAGAAGGAATGGGCGGTGATGAGCCCCGGATGTTCTCTGTCCAGCTGACATCTTCTGAGAGACCCTCACACGGTCTGGTCATTGGGTCCCATATGTCCCTGCTACGTTCACCCCTCCACACACGCCAAGGCCCTTCAAGTGATCAGTGCTCACCCTGGCCAGGGCCTCCCACCTTGCCGCTAATGACATTTGAGGCCAGATAATTATTTGCCATGGGGCACCGTCCTGTCCAGTGTGAGATGTTTAGCAGTATTCCTGGCCTCACCCACTCCACGCCAGTAACAACACATCCCCCCATGCCAGTTGTAACAACCAAAGATGTCCCCCGACATTGCCTCTGGGAGGCAAAATTGTCCCCAGTTGAGAACCACATCCCTAGGCTACCTGGCAGCTCCTGCTCCCCTTCTACACCTCTGTGCAGGGCTCCTGACTCCCACCCAGCCAGCTCTTCTGCTCTGACCACTCCCGGCTCTCCCTACACTCCCTGAGCAGCCCAGAGACTCTAGAGCTCTGTGAGGACACTGGGCCCCAGCTGCAGGATGATGGTGGCTGGCACAGATGATACAGCCCCAGGCACTTGAGAGGAACAGGGAGCCACCCCATGGGAGACAGCTCCACCAGGAGGAACAGGTGGGCCACCCCATGGGAGACAGCTCCACCAGGAGGAACAGGTGGGCCACCCCGCCCTGTGGGAAACGGGTTCCACCAGGAGGAACAGGCGGGAGGCCTCCCCGTGGGAGACGGGCTCCACCAGGAGGAACAGGTGGGGGCCCCCCGTGGTAGACGAGTTCCACCAGGAGGAACAGGTTGTGGGGCCCCCATGGGAGACGGGTTCCACCAGGAGGAACAGGCGGGGGGCCACACCCAGGTGCTGCCCTGATGCCACTCATCCTCAACCACAGCAGCTGTCACGATACGGTGCCTGTGCAGGGTGAGACCGTCATAACCAGGATCTCACGTGATCCTCTCACAGCCTTGGATCAGAGAGGAATCGGGGTCCTCATTTGACAGAGGAGGAAGTGACTCCTCCGAGGGCCCAGGGTCGCACAGTTAGAACCATCAGACCACCTGGGCCTGTGACATGGACTTGAAGGGTCTGTGTCTTTTCTGAAGCCCCTCACCCTGGCTGAAGGGACAGCTCCTCCCCCTGGCAAGCTACTTCTCTGTACCTCAGTTTCCTCATGGATAAAATAGGGATGATAATAATAGTCTCTGCTTCATGGGACTACTAGGAGAATTCAATGACATTCACATTCCTGAAGCACTTAGCATAATTCCTGGCACATCAAAAATCCTAGCAGCCACTATTGCCACTGCGGCTGTTACCTTGACGTCAGGCTGCCTCCTCTGCAGCCTCCTCCAGCTTCATCCTGCAGCGAGGGAGTCCCAGGGACTGAAGTCAGCACTTTGGAGTCGTTTTCCTTACATGCACTTGAAACATCAATAAAAAGACCAAAGAACAAAAATCCACAGTTACTCCACTTCACTACCTGACAGGCCCAGGGAGCTGGGTCCCATGGGAGAATGGCCTCATTAAATCACAGACATCCTTAAGCATTAGAAGCCAAACAAGGAGCGATGTAGCAACGGAGTGAAATCTGTTTCAATTAAAATGTGTTTTGCCTCCTGCTCCTGGAGGAGAATTTTCTCCTAAGGGCAGCTCCTAATCTCACAAACCTAAGGGTAGGTCTGTTCTCCCATCTGGGCCAGAAGTGCCTGGGGGTGGCCAGGTGCCCTGTGTCCAGAGGGGTGCCTTGAAGATGACCAAGGTGGCCAGGCACGGTGGCTCACGCCTGTAATCCCAGCACTTTGGGAGGCTGAGGCGGGTAGATCATGAGGTCAGGAGTTTGAGACCAGTCTGGACAACATAGTGAAACCCCATCTCTACTAAAAATTCAAAAAATTAGCCAGACATGGTGATGTGCGCCTGTAATCCCAGCTACTCAGGAGGCTGAGGCAGGAGAATCACACGAACCTGGGAGGTGGAGGTTGCAGTGAGCTGAGATCGTGCCATTGAACTCCAGCCCGGGCGACAGTGCGAGACTACATCTCGAAAAAAAAAAAAAAAGAAGAAGAAAGAAAAGAAAAACAGATGACCAAGGCCTTGTCCTGATCCAAATTCTCAGACAACTCACTGAACCTTCCACCCACCCCTACTGTTGAGCTTGGAGGACCCTCCTCCCCAGCCCTTGAGAAGAGACCCGGATCTTTTAGAGCTCAACGGAGCCACAGGAAGGACCGGAAAACACAATGGAATCAGGAGAAGTGAGTTCCTAAGGGCTCTCAGGTTTGACAATGACAACCAGAGGCAACCAACAACTACGGACAAAGCACAGCACAACAGAAAACACTACGAACCCCAACAAACCGCACAGGCAGACCGGAAGCAGCTTCTGCCTACACACCCTGGAAAGGCCCCGTGCCCCACATCTCCCATGGCAGGTCTCCCGGGGGCCAGGGGCTTTCACTGCTTTCTTTCTGCTCCCAGCTCTCTCCCAGACAAAATGGGGCCAGTCTCATCGAAATTCATTCATTCACCTAACGAACCCCGAGTGCTGGCTCCCTCCTGGACGGGGGAGCTGCAGCATGAACAGGGCCGTCTCCCCAACTCCCACTGCGGGAGGCTGACTCTAAGCAAATCATCATCATTCAGTGTGAACAATGGGAATGGTTGCTCCCTCGACCATGAAAGCCACAGCTGGAAGGTAGCAACCTCTGCCCTTCAAAATCAAAAGGTGCATTTTTGCCATTTGAAGGGACAAACTCCAGTAAGCACAGAGGGCAGTTTGTGCCTAGGGTGGGTGAGATGGGGGTGTGAGTGGGACCACCACCAACTCATTCTGTGCACAACATCAGACTCTCCTCCGAATACATGTTGTGTAAGAACCTAAGAGTTGTCAGTGTATAGGGGCTCCATGGGATTAGCCTGCCTGGGGCAGTCACAGCCCAAAATCTTGGCCTTCTTGCAAAAGATTCCCCAGAAGAAGCGTGAACTTTCTCACACCTGTCAGGCCCTAGCAATGCCACTCTGCTTCCTTTATCCCATCCGTACCCAATCCTGTGAAGGAGGCAGACCAGGGATTGCCTCTCCCATTTTGCAGATGAGGAAATGAAGGCCGAGGAAGGTCGCATGACTCTGTAGTCCCTGGGTCTCCAGGTGCCCTGGCCAGAGTGCTCTATCTGCCCAAAATTCATATGTTGAAGCCTTACCCAACAATACTGCAGAATATGGCTTTATTTGGAGATAGGGTCTGTAAAGAGGTAATTAAAGTTAAATGAGGTCATTGCAGTAGGCCCCAATCCAATATAACTGCTGCCCTTATAAGAAGAGAAGATGAGGTGAGGCACGGTGGCTCACGCCTGTAATCCCTGCACTTTGGGAGGCCAAGGAGGGTCGATCATTTGAGGTCAGGAGTCAAGACCAGCCTGGCCAACAAAGTGAAACCCCATCTCTACAAAAAAACACAAAAATTAGCCAGCCATGGTGGCATGCACCTGTAGTTCCAGTTACTCAGGAGGCTGAGGCACGAGAATCACTTGAACTCAGGAGGTGGAGGTTGCTGCACTCTAGCCTGGGCGACAGAGCAAGACTGTCTCAAAAAAAAAAAAAAAGACAATGAAGGAGGCTTCCAGGAAGATGTCAGTATAGGGAGCACAAGGAAGCTGCCTCCACCTAGACAATAACTGCACTGGCAGAATCTGTCCTGCATAACTATTTTGGGACTCGAAAGGAGCCTATTGGAGGAGACTATTTTAAATAGGAGGTGACCAGAAGCTTGCAACTTCCAGGGGAAAGCTTGGTCTGCACGTTGTTGTTAATTACAGTCAACCTCAGCTTTTGGCACAGCAGCAGCTACCATCCCCCAACCCCAGCTCTGTGGCAGACAGCTGTACATTTGTTCCGGGAGCAACCTGCAGATAGCTTTTCGGAGCCAGGGTAAGCAAACATTGACCCTGGCCTCCACATCTCAGGATCTGTGTTCTGATTGCTGATTGCCGCTTCTGATGACAGAGGTGCAAAGGGGCAGGCAGCCATTGTTGCACCTCCCCCCATTGTTGTAAGCCCCTCTCGTTCGGGCTGAATTGACTTCCGGGGGGACTTAAAGGGCCAGTGTCCTTCACCCCTTCCCTTCAATTTTCTTCTGTTTTCCTTTTGGAAACCATACATTAAAGACTATGACATTCAAAAGCAATTGGATATACAGGGAAAATTAGAAATTGACCATGTATGTCCAAGGAAAGAAACAGGCTCAGAAAAAAAAAAAAAAAAACACCTGACTCACGCCTGTAATCCCAGCACTTTGGGAGGCCGAGGCAGGCAGATCACTAGGTCAGGAGATCGAGACCATCCTGGCTAACATGGTGAAACCCTATCTCTACTAAAAATACAAAAAATTAGCCAGGTGTGGTGGCAGGCACCTGTAGTCCCAGCTACTCCAGAGGCTGAGGCAGGAGAATGGCATGAACCCAGGAGGCAGAGCTTGCAGTGAGCTGAGATCACGCCACTGCACTCCAGCCTGGGCGACAGAGTGAGACTCCATCTCAAGAAAAAAAAAAAAAAAAAAAAAAAAAACCTGAGAAGATCTTAAGTTTACACCTCAGGCTGATCCTTGGCACAGAGACAGCCTACAGTAATTCTGAAAATAAATAAAGAAATACATAGCAACAATGACAAAATAAAAAAACAGCAAACCCTAGGGGAGGGAGAGAATCTGATTTCCAGAGTTACTATATTATTAGATTCAAATGTCCAGTTTTCAACAACAAATGAAAATCACAAAGCATACAACGAAATAGGAAATTGTGACCCATTCAAAGGAAAAATGTAACTCAACAGAAACTGCCTCTGAAAAACACCTGGTAGCAAATCTACTAGACAAAGACTTTAAAACGACTGTCTTACAGATGCTCAAAAACTAGAGGAGATGTAGAAAAGTTATAAGAAATGGTCTATAAACAAAATGGAAAAATCAATAAAGAAACAGAAAACAAGAAACCAAAAAGAAATTTCAAAGCTGAAAAGTACTATAACTGGGCTGGGCGCAGTGGCTCACACCTGTAATCCCAGCACTTTGGGAGGCCAAGGCAGGCAGATCACGAGGTCAGGAGATCAAGACCATCCTGGCTAACATGGTGAAACCCTGTCTCTACTAAAAATACAAAAATTAGCTGGGCGTGGTGGCGGGTGCCTATAATCCCAGCTACTCAGGAGGCTGAAGCAGGAGAATGGCGTGAACCCAGGAGGCAGAGCTTGCAGTGAGCTGAGATCGCACCACTGCACTCCAGCCTGGGCAACAGGGTGAGACTCCGTCTCTTAAAAAAAAAAAAAAGTACCATAACCAAAATGTACAATTTACTAGAAATACTCAAAAGACTTATTTGGGCAGATAGAAAAAATAATCAATGAACATGAAGACAGGACAAAGGAAATTATTGAGTCTAGGAACAGAAAGAAAAAAATTAAAGAAAAGTGAACAGAGCCCAAGGGACCTTTGGGACACAATGGACCAACATATACATTGTAGGAGTCTCAGAAGAAGAGATGGAGAAAGAGGAAGAAAGAATATTTGAAGAAATAGTGGCTGAAAACTTCCCAAATTTTATGAAGACATGAATATAAACATCCAAGAAGCTCAATAAACTCCAAGTAAGATGAACTCAAAGAGACCCACACTGAGACACATTACAATCAAACTTTCAGCTGGGCATGGTGGAACATGCCTGTAATCCCAGCATTTTGGGAGGCCAAGGTAGGCAGATCGCTTGAACTCAGGAGTTCAAAACCAGGCTGGGCAAAACAGCAATACCCCGTCACTACAAAAAATACAAAAACTAGCTGGCTGTGGTGGTGTGCACCTGTAGTTCCAGCAACTTGGAAGGCTGAGGTGGGAGGATTGCTTGAGCTCAGGAGGTCAAGGCTGCAGTGAGCTGAGATCATGCCACTGCACTCCAGCCTGGGCAACCAAGTAAGACCCTGTCTCAAAAAAAAAAAAAAAAAAAAGAAGAAGAAGAAAGAATTTCGGAAGAGGTAAGTGGCTGGTCACATACGGGATCTTCTCAATAAGATTATCAGCATATTTCTCATCTGAAACTTTGGAGGCCAGAAGGCAGTGGGCCAATATATTCAAGGTGCTAAAAGAAAAAGAACTGCCAACCAAGAATGCTATATTCATCAAAATTGTCCTTCAAAAGTTAAGGAGAAAGGGTGAATAGAGTAATTGTGGGTATCAGAGGCTAGGAAGGGGAGGAGGAGGGAAGGATATGGAGACTTTAGTCAATGAATACAAAATTACAGTTAGATAGAAGGAATGAGTTCTGATCTTCTGCAGCACTGTAGGGTGAAAATGGTTAACTATAATTTGTTATATACAAGAGAGGATTTTGAATGTTCACAACACAAAGAAATCATAAATGTTTGAGGTAATGGATGTGCTAATTACCCTTATTTGATCATTCCACATCATACACAAATATCAAAATATCACTCTCTATTCCATAAATATGTATAATTATGTGTTAACTCAAAATAAAAGAAATAAGTGTAATTTAAAGTGAAAAAAATGTTAAGTGAAGAGAAATTAAGACATTCTCAGATAAACAAAAATTAAGACAGCATCCACTAGTGGTGTTGTTATCACTAGGCCTACCCTGCAAGAAATGCTCAAGGGAATCCTGCAGGGTGAAATGAAAAGACATTAGACAGTAACTTGAAGCCATGTGAAGAAATAAAGTTCTCAATAAAGGTAAATATATGTGCAATTATAAAAGATATATTGTTGTAACAATTATATGTAACTTTATCTGTTGTTTACATGATTTCAGAGACTATTGCATTTTTAAAAATTAGTCTAAAAGCTAGTATTATTATAACTTTGATTGGTAGCCATACATTTTATTATCTACATAGTTTAAGAAACTGATGAATTTAAAACAGCCATTGGCTTATATTTTTAGACACACAATATGTAAAGATGTAGTTCTGTGACATCAGCAACTGAAAGGAGTGGGGCTAGAACTGTAAAGGAACAGAGTTTTTGTGTGTTATTGAAGTTAATAAGGTATAAATTCAAATTAGGGTGTTATAATTTTAGGATGTTAAATGCAACCAAATACCATCGTAACTACTAAGAAAATAGCCATAGAGTATGCACAAGGCCAGGTGTGGTGGCTCACACCTGTAATCCCAGCACTTTGGGAGGCTGAGGCAGGAGGACTGCTAGAGCCCAGGAGTTTGAGATCAGCCTGGGCAACATACCTAAACCCCGTCTCTATTAAAAAAAAAAAGTACAAAAATTAGCTGGGCATGGTAACATGCACCTGTGGTCCCAGCCACTTGGGAGGCTGACGTGGGAGGATTGCTTGAGCCCAGGAGGTCAAGGCTGCAGTGAGCCATTATGCCACTGCCCTCCAGCCTGAGCAACAGAGTGAGTCCCTGTCTCAAAAAAAAAAAAAATGCACAAAAAGAAATGAGAAAGGAATTTAAACATTCCACTACAAAAAATTAACCACAAAATAAAGCTATCATACAGGAAATGAGAGATTAAAAAAGCTATAAGGCATATCAAAAACTAATATAAAAATGACAGAAGTCCATCCTTAAGTAACAAAAATCAATAAAACCAAAATTTGGCTCTTTGGAAAGATCAACAAAATTGACAAGCCTTTAGATAGATGGACTAAGAAAAAAACAGAAGACTCAAATTACTAAAATCAGAAATGAAAGTGAAAACATTACCATAAATTTTACAGAAATGAAAAGGTTATAAGCAGGTACTATGAACAATTGTATACCCCAAAATTAGATAATTTAGAGAAAATGGACAAATTCCTAGAAACACAAAAACCAATACTAAATTTCTATTTTCAGAAATAGAAAATCTAGGCTGAGCACAGTAGTTCATGCCTGTAATCTAACACTTTGGGAGGCCCAGGCAGGTAGATTACATGAGGCCAGGAGTTCAGGACCAGCCCAGCCCACATAGCAAAACCCCGTCTCTACCAAAAAATACAAAAATTAGCCAGGCGTAGTGTTGCATGCCTGTAGTCCCAGCTACTTGGGAGGCTGAAGTGGGAGAATTGCTTTGAACCCAGGAAGCAGAGGAGGTTGCAATGAGCCGAAATTGTACCACTGCACTCCAGCCTAGGCTACACAGTGAGACTATGGAAGGAAGGAAAGAAGGAAGGAAGGGAGGGAGGGAGGGAGGGAGGGAGGGAGGGAAGGAGGGGGGAAGGAGGGAGAGGAGAAAGAGGGAGAGGGAGATTGAACCAGTAATCCAAAAATCTCCTGACAAAGAAAAGCCCTGGTAGACCTGATGGCTTCACTGGTAAATTCAATCAAACATTTAAAGAAGGGCAACAATCCTTCTCAAACTTTTCCAAGAAATTGAAGAGGAAGGAAAACTTCTTTACTCATTCTATGAGGCCAGCATTACCCTGATACCAAAGCTAGATAAAGACACTACAAGAAAACAAAACTACAGACCAATGTCCTTTATGAACATGGATGCAAACATTGTCAAAAAATACTAGCAAACCAAATTCGGCAGCTTATTAAAAGCCTTATACACCACAACCAAGTAGGATTTAGTCCTCAAACAAGGATGGTTCAACATACAAAAATTGACCAATGTGACATACAACATTAACAGGATGAAGGGGAAAAAAACCACATGATCATCTCAATTGATGCAGAAAAAATAGCATGTGACAAAATTCAACAGCCTTTCATGACAAAAAAAAAAAGCCTCAACAAAGTAGGAATGCAAAAAATAAATAAATAAATACCTCAATTGGCCAGGGGCAGTGGCTCATGCCTATAGTCCCAGCACTTTGGGAGGCCAAGGTGGGCAGATCACCTGAGGTCAGGGGTTCGAGACCAGCCTGGCCAACATGGTGAAACCCCATATCTACTAAAAATACAAAATTAGCCAAGCATGGTGACACATGCCTGTAATCCCTGCTACTTAGGAGGCTGAAGTCAGAGAACTGTTTGAGCCTGGGAGGCACAAGCTGCAGTGAGCCAAGAGTACACTGCACTCCAGCCTGGGCAACAGAGTGAGACTCCGTCTAAAAAAAAAAAAAAAAAAAAAACCTCAATATAATAAAACCCATTTATGAAAAACCCACAACAAATGTCATACTCAATGGTAAAAGACTAAAAGCTTGTTATCTAAGATCAGGAAGAAGGCAAGGATGCCCACTTTTGCCACTTCAACATAGCAGTGGAAGTTCTAGCGAGATAAATTTGTCAAGAAAAAGAAATAAAAACATCCAATTGGAAAAAAAAGAAGCAAAATTATCTCCATTCAGAGATGATATGATTTTCATATGTAGAAAACCCTAAGTATTTCACCCAAAAAAAAAGCTGGAACTAATCAATGAATTCAGCAAAGTAGTAAGATACAAAATCAACACACAAAAACTAGTTGCATTTCTATACACTAACAATGCACAATCTGAAATGGAAATTACAGAAACAATTTCATGTACAACAGTAACAAAATGGATAGAATACTTAGGAATTAACCAAGGGGGTGAAAGATTTGTAGAATGAAAACTACAAAACATTGCTGAAATAAAGAAGACATAGGCTGGGCACGGTGGCTCACGTCTATAATCCCAACACTTTGGGAGGCTGAGGTGAAAGGATCATTTGAGCCCAGAAGTTCAAGACCAGTCTGGAAAACATAGTGAAACCCCATCTTTACAAAAAAGAAAAAATACAAAAATGCGACAGACGTGGTGGCACACACCTGTAGTCTCAGCTACTCAGGAGGCTGAGGTAGGAGGATTCCCTGAGCCCTGGAGGTTGAGGCTGCAGTGAGTCATGATTGCACCACTGCACTCCAGGCTGGGCAACAGAGTGAGACCCTGTCTCAAAAAAAAATAATAAAAATAAGTGAATAAATAAAATAAAGAAGACATAAATAAACGGAAACACATCCCACATTCATGGATTGGAAAACTACTACTACTAAGATGTCAATACTACCCAAAGCAATCTACAGATTCAATGCAATCCCTAACAAAATCCCAATGATGTTTTTCAAAGAAATAGAAAACCCCATCCTAAAATTCACGTGGAATCTCAAGGGACCATGAATAGCCAAAACAATCTTGAAAAAGAACAGCAAAGCTGGAAAATTCATACTTCCTGATTTCAAACTTACTACAAAGCTATGGTAATCAAACCAGTGTGGAACTGGCATAAAGATAACATATAGACCAATGAAATAGAGAGCCCAGAAATAATAAACCCTCACATGGGGTTTATTAATTTTTTTTTTTTTGAAACAGAGCTTCACTCTTGTCGCCTAGGTTGGAGTGCAGTGGCGGGATCTCAGCTCACTGCAACCTCTATCTCCTGGGTTCAAGCGGTTCTTGTGCCTCAGCCTCCTGAGTAGCTGGGGTTACAGGAGCCCACCACCATGCCTGGCTGATTTTTGTATTTTTAGTAGAAACAGGGTTTTACCATGTTAGCCAGGCTGGTCTCAAACTCCTGACCTCAGGTGATCCACCCACCTCAGCCTCCCAAAGTTGCGGGATTACAGGCATGAGCCACCCTGCCCAGCTGGGTTTATTGATTTTTGACAAAGGTGCCAAAACCATTCCATGGCAAAAGGACAGTTTATTCAACAAACGGTGCTGGGAAATCTGAACATCCACAAGCAAAAGAATGAAATTGGACCCTTACCTAACACCATATAAAAAAATTAACTAAAAAATGGATCAAAGACCTAAATGTAAGACCTAAAACTATAGATGCTTAGAAGAAAACATAGGGCTCAGAGAGCTCAGGAGAAAGGAGAATAGGGAGTTAGTGTTTAATGGGTATAGAGTTTCAGTTTTACAGCATGAAGAGTTCTGGAGGTAGATGGTAATGATATTTGCACATCATTATGAAGGTCTGTAATAGTAGATGCAAAAGTAATTGCTGTTTTGCCATTACCTTTAATGGGAAAAACTGCAATTACTTTTATGCCAAATTAATACATTGATATAACTGTACACTTAAAAATGGTTAAAATGTTAAAATTTGTTATGTGTATTCCACTACAATTTTTTAAATGGAAAAAAAAGAAGGAGAAGGAGATGAAGGATTAAGACAGACACACAGGGAGGGAAGATGGCAATCTACAAGCTAAGAAGAGAGGCCTCAAAAGAAACCAATCCTGCCCACACTTTGATTTTGGAATTCTAGCCTCCAGAATTGTGAGAAAAGTAATTTCTGTTGCTTAAGTCACCCAGTCTGTGGTACCTTGCTAGGAGATCCCTAGAAAACTAATACACTCATCTATGAGCCTTGCTGGGAGACAGAGCCCAACCCCCACTGCAGAAGCAAAAAAATGCCAGGTTCTCATCTTGGATTGGTCAAACAAATACATCTTGAACTTTAAGTGGGAGGCTGGTGACATCGAGAAGCAGAGAACCCAGTTTGGTGGATGTCACAGGAACATCAGATTTCCAGGAGCTGCACAACATATAGTTGCTGTGGTCCCCTGTCTGCAGCAGACACAGGTGTGTCGATACACCTGGCCATCCTTTGGTGGTCCCACCAGAGTGCTGATGGCATAGTGACTCATTGTGGTCAAGTGAGCTGGCATCCCCACTGTACAGAAAAGGTTCACACAGCAGGCCTGAGACTTCTGTCCTTAGAAAGGGCTGCTTGAAAGACTGTCCCTGGGCTGGTATCTGGGAACTTGGATTTAGGGAGTATTTTCCCTATTCGCTAACTGTTAAGACGGGCTAATCAGTTTATCAATTAGGGAATGCTTAAATGTTTGTACAATGTGGTTTATGCTAGACACCTGCTTTCCTTCTGAGGGTCTGGTAGTTTGATACATGCTAGGCAAAGAGTGCCTATGAAATTGACCCTTCATAAAACCCTGGACTCCTAGGCACAGACAAGCTTCCCCAGTTTACAACATTCACACCTGTTCTCTCAGTCTGATGCTGGAGAAATTAAGCATATCCTATGGACTCCGCTGGGAGAGGACGCTTAGAAGCTTGCACCTCGTTTCCTCCAGGTTTTGTCCAACACATTTTTTCCATTTACTATTTCTCTTTGTATCGGTTTGCTGTGATAAATCCTAGCCATAGGTATGACTGTATGTTGAGCCCTATGAGTCCTTCTAGCAATTCACCAAACATGAAAGTAATCTCGGAAACGCCTGTAAGGACACACTGTGAATCCAAAATATCTGAGACAGATCTCAATCAATATAGAAAAGCTTATTTTGCCAAGATTAAGGACGTACCCACAACACAGCCTCAGGAGGTTCTGATGACCACATGCCCAAGGTGGTCAGGATACAGCCGGCTTTTATACATTGTAGGGAGACATGAGACATCAATCAATATGTGTAAGATGTACATTGGTTTGGTCCAGAAAGGGAGGACAACTCGAAGCGGGAGGGCTTCCAGGTCATAGGTAGATAAGAGACAAAAGGTTGCCTTCTTTCGAGTCTTTGATCAGCCTTTCACTGGATACAGTTTAGTCTGGCTCAGTGAATCTGCATTTTACATCAGCAGAGGAAGCAATCAGATACGCATTTGTCTCAGGTGAGCAGAGAGATGACTTTCTGTCCCACACCTGTGAAGATAAGCTATCAGTTTACATTGCCAGGGTGAAATTCAACAGAACTGGTTTATGGTAAAGATCTTGAAGGCCACAAGGAATTTCCTTGTGGGCAAATTATGTAGGACGTATGTAGCTTTTTTATCTGTATGGCTATCTTATTTAAGAATAAATGGGAGGCAGGTTTGCCTAACGTTGTTCTCAGCTTGACTTTTCCCTTGGCTTAGTGATTTAGGGTCCTGAGATTTATTTTCCTTTCACAATACTTACCCATCCCTATCGAAGAGGGCTCCTTTATCCTCCACTCATTTGGAACATGTTCTTGAATGATGCACCCAGATCTTTGTCCCAGCACCAGTTCTGGTGACAGGCATTAGAACCACCCAGGGAGCTTGTTAGCCATACAGGATCCTGGGGCTCACACATTCCCTGATTCAGCAGGTCTGGAGCTAGCCCAGGAAATCCGGTGGCTGGCTAGTCCCCCAGGGGGTTCTGATGCTCAGTCAGGCTAGGGAACCCCTGGCTTAAAGGAAGACCGACCTCCCCAGCCCAGAATCTGGACACCTGAGGTTAAGCACCACTTTGGACAATGACCTGAGGGGCTCTCTTGGGCATACCTTCTCCTCGGGGTCCATTTATCTCCACCCCCAATTGAGGGGCTTGGCCCCAGCTCTGGGTTCTTAGTGTTTTGGTCGTCGCAAATCCCTTTGTGAATCTGGTGAAAGCAATGAACACTCTTTCTAGGGAACATGAACACACACACACACACATACACACGTAAGCACAATTTAACCTATAATTTAGGAGCCTATAGACCCCATGTGAAGATCTCTGACCTAAATCCCACCTAAGGCTCCCAACTCTCACGTTCTATGATTCTATCAACAACCAACCAAACAATGAAGCATCTTCTGTCACCTCAGACCCTCAAACTCATGAACCAACGTTTTGGTACCAGCCCCCTAATGTCTGTAAAATTGCAAATACCAAGACTAATGTTCTCTCTGGAGTGGTGCAGATAAACAGTTATATCAAGTATGGTTATTAAATTTCCATATTTAGATGTGGAAAGCCAGGCTCCTCCAGGAGTCCTTAGAAGCCATTCAGTTCCCAATAATCAGATTCACAGCTGCTGCAGCCGATTCTCGACACTTTTCCTCAGGTGGAGTGGAGGCTGAGGTCCTGCTCCCAGGCTCAGCCCTGAGTCACCCACAGGGCTTGGCCACCCATGAGTGCAGGCAGAAAGCAAAGAGAGAGATGCAAGCCAGAAGACATGTCACCTCCTCTGAGGAGCCGTCCCTGACCCCTAGTAGCAGTTAATCATTGCTTCCTTTGCATTTCAACAGTATATTATGTGAGCTGCTATTACAGGCTTTGAAATTATTTGCCTGGTATTATAGTTCATTGTACTCACGTGCCACCTCCAAAGTGCAAGCAATTTAGGATCCAAATTTATTCTGCATTCAGGTCAGATGCCCAGGAACCACCTGCCCTGCCCCAGGCTGCTGCCTGCTGCTTCTCTAATATTCTGTACTTCTTGGGAAACTGCTTTCCTCCGCTTCTGGGATGAGCTCATGACCATGCCCTGGACAGTCAGAGGTTTCCAGTCCTCTGCCACAGTGATTGCTTCAGAGATGGGTACATGACCTGACAAGCCAGTGAAATTCAACCCTGGGATGTTTGCTGAAACTGTCAGAGAAGAGGCATTATCTTTCCACTGGGGTTCCAAAGCTGATTGGATTGAAGCCTGGATCTGCTCTGGGGTTCCAAAGCTAATTGGATGGAAGCCTGGATCTGCACTGGGGCCTCAAAGCTGATTGGATAGAAGCCTGGACCTGCACTGGGGCCTCAAAGCTGATTGGATGGAAGCCTGGATCTGCACTGGGGCCTCAAACCTGATTGGATGGAAGCCTGGATCTGCACTGGGGCTCCAAGTTGATTGGATGGAAGCCTGAATCTGCACTGGGGCTCCAAAGCTGATTGGATGGAAGCCTGGATCTACAGATGCCATCCCTGCTGAGAGTGGAGAGTATGAGCCTCAGCAGAAGCTAGCGAGGACGGCAATGCTGGCAGATAGAGAGAGCAACAAAGTCCTAATAATGAGCTTGTTTGAGGCTCTGGATCCTGCCAAACTGAAGCCAGTGCCACTCTTGAGCTTCTCAGTTTCAACAGCCAGTCAATTCCCTTTTTGTGTAAGCCAGTCTGAGATGGGTTTCTGTCCCTGGTGACCCAGAGTCCCAGATAAGGCCCCCAGAGTGCTAACTTGCCTCTGAGGTACTGAGTAGCTTGGTAAAGGGTATGCACTGGGGCATGGGGCAGTGGCGACTTGTTTGAGGCCATGGAGCATCTTAGGGAGGGGCTGAGACCAGAACTCAGGTTGCTTGAATCTCAGACCATTCTCCACATGACACACTGCCTCTCTTCCTCTGCCTGGGGGTCCAGCATTGGACCAAACCCAAAGCTGCCCTAAAGCCACCACAGAGTGAAATGCTCCCTCAGCACCCACCCCAAAAGGCCCGATGGGGTCCAGGCCACAGACAAGCAAAGGTCAAAACAGGCCGTCCCCATAGCACTCAGGGTAGAGGCTGCTCCTAGCCCGAAGACGGGTTTCCATCCAGAAGGGACTCTGGAGTATGCAGGGAGTTAAGGCAAAAGCCAAAGAGAAGGGACCAGAAGTGACATCTCCACTTTGTCCAGCAGTCCAGGTACTGCTGCTACTGCAACCAGCCTCAAGGACACCAGCTGGGTCATGCTTACAACACACTTTACATCCTTGGATCCTCTCACCTGCCCAGGAAGGGCCATGCCCTTGCCCATGATGTGAGTGTGGTTGAGAAATACTGAGCAAAATCATCCTTCTTTTTGGCTTTTTGCTATTGATTGATTTGTAGTTTTATTGGATTGTGGTTTAAGACTGTGGTCTGTATATAGTAGTTCTTTGGTATTTATTGAGACCTGCTTTGAGCTAGTAAATAATCAATTTTTTTAAATTTCCACATAAACTTGAAAAAATATATATATTTAAATGACAAATACAGGGCTAGGGTTCTCTATGTATGTATCTGACTGAGATTGATAAAGATGGTTTTTAAAACTTCTGTATCTGTGCTAAGTTGTTTCCCTACTACAGCTCTCATTTTCCAGAAGACTATGTTAAAATCTCCCACTAAGACTGCAAATCTTTCCATTTCTTCTTCTAATTGTCTATTTCCTATAAATATTTGAAACAAATGCGGGGAGAGATCCAAGTCCAGGTGTATCTTCCTGGTGAATTGTTCCTTTTACATGATGTAAGGCCTCTTTCTCATGCAATGTGTCTGATGATAATATTGCTACACTGGCTTTCCTTTTTTTGTTTTTTAAGGCAGAGTCTCACTCTGTTGCCCAGGCTGGAGTGCAGTGGTGGGATCTCAGCTCACTGCAACCTCCACCTCCCGAGTTCAAGCAATTCTCTGCCTCAGCCTCCCAAGTAGCTAGAATCACAGGCACCTGTCACCACGCCCGGCTAATTTTTTTGTATTTTTAGTAGAGACAAGGTTTCACCATCTTGGCCAGGCTGGTCTTGAACTCCTCGCCTTGTGATCCACCTGCCTTGGCCTCCCAAAGTGCTGGGATTACAAGTGTGAGCCACCGCGCCCGGCCAACACTAGCTTTCTTTCGGTCAGAAGTTGTTGGGTATACGCTTTCTGTTTCTTTCAAACTTTCAGTACCCTTGTCTTCCAGGTGTGCCACTGTTAATAGCACAAAGCCGGATTCGAGTCGGGGGTGGGGGTGGTGTTGTTAGTGTTGGTAGGGCTGGTGTTTGGGGCTGTTTGTTAGTTTTGTTTGTTTTTTGAGACAGGGTCTCACTGTCGCCAAGGCTGGAGTGGAGCAGCATGATCACATCTCACTGCAGCCTTGATTTCCTGAGCTCAAGGCATTCTCCCGCCTCAGCCTCCCAAGTAACTGGGACCACAGGTGTGCACCGATAGTGTTTTTAATCCAGTCTGAGAATTTCTGTTTTTTAAACGGTAAGCACTATCCACTTACGTGTATTGTGATAACTGAAGAATTCAGATTTCCTTCCAGCATTCTATTTTGTGTTTTGTTTTCACTTTGCTTTTTGTTTGCTTTTTTTTTCTCCTTTTCTGATTTCTATTTGGTTAATCAGGGTTTGTTGTTGGTTTTTTTTTTCAACAATAGCTGTTTCTCCTAAATTCGGGGTTTTTTAGAAGATTCTTTTTCTACTGACTTCAAATACTTAAATGATTTTAGCTAGTTTCTATCATATTTTAATAAATATGTAACAAGATTCCAAGTTACACAGTGTCATTACACATTGTGTCACATCGATGACACTAAGACCTTAGGATCTTTCCTCCAATCTCACCACCATTTTCCAAGTTGTTGTGGTCTAGCACTTTTGAATCCCCAAAACTGGTTGCTATTTAACCACTGTTTTTTATACACTCCGTGCTTATTTAGATTTAATTACCAAATTATTGTCTCACAGTTACTTCTCACGTCCTATTTTTTCCTTCTAGGCTTAAATTACATCTTAATGGAATGCATCCCTTAGTGATGCTTTCAGCAAGGATCTGTGAGTGCTAGAGTCTCTTGGACTTTGTCTGAACATGTCTTTTTTTCACCCTCACTGGTAGCTGGCTACGGAATTTTTGATTAACAATTCTTTGCAGTGGCATCTTTATTATATCGTTCCATTGTCTTCTGGCCTCTGTTGTTACTAAGTCTGCTGTGAGCCAAATCACTGTTATTTTGTAGGTAATTCATTTATGTCTGGTTGCTTTTAAGATTCATCGTTGTTTCTGGTTTTCTGCAATTTTACTCCTTGTATATAAGTGTAGATTTACTTGTTTTTACTTTCAGGGGTAAAACACTCTCTTTTCTCCACTTTTAATATGAAGATTCGTATCTTTCATCAATTCTAGAAAACTCTCAGCCATGATCTCTTTAAATATTACTTCTCTGCCTGGCACAGTGGCTCACGCCTATAATCCCAGCACTTTGAGAGACTGAGGTGGGCAGATCACTTGATGTCAGGAGTTCGAGACCAGCCTGGCCAACATGGTGAAACCCCGTCTCTACTAAAAATACAAAATTTAGCCAGGTGTGGTGGTGCATGCCTGTTAATCCCACTACTTGGGAGGCTGAGGCAGGAGAATCGCTCGAATCCGGGAGGCAGAGGTTGCAGTGAGCTGATATCACACCACTGCACTCCAGCCTAGGCAACAGAGCAAGACTCTGTCTCAAAAAATAAATAAAATATTACTTCTCCCTGAGTTGCTCCATGCTGTGCTTCCTAGAATACCTATTAGATGCATGTTGGACTTTCTCACCCTATCTTCTATATCTCTTAACCTCTCTTTTATAGTCTCCTTTTTATCATTATGTATTGCATTTGGGAGAATCTCATCACTGATTTTCTCCTGGTGTCTAACCTGCTATTTAACCCATCTACTGAGTGTCTTCATTTCCTTGTTTTAAGCTATCTCTTACAGAAGGATGAATGGCTTCATTTCAATGACTGTATTTTCTAGAAATTAAATTTGGTTCTTTTACAAATCTGTTTTTTCTTTTATTATGGTACCCTGTTTTTTCCTTATTGTTTCTTTTCCTTTTTTTTTTTCTCTCTCTCTCTCTTTAGTAAATTCAAATGGCCCCAGGTTCTTAGAATCCTTGTCCTACGTCTGATCTCTTCCTCCCGGTGATTCTTCATGTCCCTTATGATTCTAGACTCTGAGCTCATCTTCAGCAGTCCCATGGGCCCTGAACTGTGAAAGAATTACTGTTGACAGTCTTCTATTCGCTTCTGCAAAGGGCCCCAGAGGGCCTATATTTTACATTAATATCTCAGCGTAGGAAATTCTCTATCACAGACCTTAACTCAGACTCTATACTGAAAGGTGTCATAGACAGAAGGCTTCCAGTTCTTATTGGCTTGGTTCTTGGATCTTAAATCATAGACCCAAATGTGTCTATAGCAAATGAGGTTGAGGTGATAAAACTTCCTTGTTGTACCCTAGAGGACTATATCCAAAGGCTCAGGGTATTGGAATACTGGAGTGAGTTTACTGTGTGAGACTTCTCACCTGCCCTCCAACTATGTCCCCTGGAAGCATCCAGAGGCCACTCCCTTCACCCAGGCTTTGAGAAATACTTTGGTGGGTTTACACCACACCCTTGAAGATCTCCACGTGCTTATTTTCAGTAGACCAGAAATGATAATGGTGTCAAACTGGGTTCCCTGAATTCAATAGGAAAAATGAAATCCCAGGGAAGCAGAAGCCCAGGGATGGCACGGAGCCACCAGAGGCCAGGCTGGCATGGTTCCCGTAATGAGCAACAGAACCAAAGTGTTAATGGTTGGACAAGACTACATCTATGTCATAGGCTGAAAGATCATGGTCTCCCTAGAACTGAAAGAAATGGGCAACCTGCTACTCACTAGGTTTATATAAACAGAAAAGCTCTAGATCAGAAGTTTGACTTGAATTAGCACAGTAGTCAAAGTCAAAGAGTCTTGATGAAGGATTCTCAATATCACATCATAACTAGAGCATGTGAAATGGATTCCATTTAATGCAGCCATGTTTGGATAATACAATCTACCCTGCCCCTTGAGAAGGAACTCAGCTATACTACCAATATACCTTTCCCAACATGACCTGCAGCCATTGGCCAGGTTACTGTGCATTGGAGAAGAGGAAATAACTAGACTTTTTAGAAATTATTAAACACTGGCTCTGAACCGACATCGACCATTCCCAGACTTGAGCTAGTCCACAGGCCCAAAGCCTCTATAAATAATGCAGTGTAACAAACTACATCAGAATTTAGTGGCTTAAAACAACACCATTTTTTCTGCTTATAAATCCGCATTTGGGGCAGGGCTTCATGGGAACAAGTCATCTCTGTGCTACTTGGCCTCAGCTGGAACAACTCAGGCTGGGGGCCAGAATCATCTGAAGGCTCATCCAGATGTCTGGTGGTTGAAGCTTAAAGGACTCAAAGAGCTGGGGACTAGAATAGCTGGGACCCCTCCACTACCTCTCTCTGTCTTTATGTGGCCTTCACTTGTGGTCTGTCCAGGATGGCAGCTTCAGCACAGCCAGACTTCTTATATGTTGGCTCAGGATTCCCAAGGCACAATGGGGAGAGGGAGAGAGGGAAAGAGAGAGAGAGAGAGAACCAGATGCAAACTAAATCTAAATCACCTTTTAGTGCCTAGTTTCAGATTCTAGGCAGCATCACTTCTTCTAAGTTCTGTTTTTTAGAACTGACAGCTCATATTTCAATAAAGAGACGTAGACCCCATATCTCAATGGAGGAGTCTCAACATCACACATAACTAGAGCATGTGAGATGGGCTACATTTAATGCAGCCATGTTTGGATAATACAATCTACCCTGTCCCCTTGAGAAAGAGCTCAGCTACATTCCAATATAGCCTTCCCAACGTGACCTGCAACCATCGGCCGGGTTACTATGCATTGGAGAAGAGGAAATAACTAGACTTTTGAGGGATTACTAAACACTGGCTCTGAACCAACACCAAGCAATGTGGCCACGGCATCATGGATAGAGGCTCTACATGGGCTCATGTAGAACATGTTCTTCCATTCCTTAGGGCCACCTGGCTACAGATATGTCACCATTCCCCAGGGGAACCAGCCAGTGATCCAGTGGCAAGTTGATGACATTGTATCATTTCAATCATGGGAGGAGCAAAACTTTTCTAATTGGAATAGAACCTTTAAATATGGATTTGCTTTCCCTACTGGCCATACTTCTGCTAAAAACTAGCATATGTGGGCTTACTGAATACCTAATTCACAATCATGGTTATTTACTTGGAGGCCAATATAAGGAAGAGAGGGTGACTTCCACAAATCCAAATAAAATATAAGCAAACTGTAGAATTATCATTTTACCTTCATCAATTTCATACTTATTAAAGTACTTTTCTGACAATTTAAGACCAGCAGATGTAAAGTTTCAGGGAAGAATTACTTTTTTTAATCCTGCCCTACTATGATCAAATTTATTATGAAAGATTAGCTAGAGGAAAAAAGCAAACACTTTCTAATTTATTAAAGGAAACATTTCCTCGACTGTCCACCAAGCTTTCTACAAGTTGCAGACCTCGAAACATGTTGATCATTTGATTCCATTTTCTTAAAAAAACCCATCATGGCCGGGTGTGGCGGCTCACGCCTGTAATCACAGCACTTTGGGAGGCCGAGGCAGGTGGATCACAAAGTCAGGAGTTCAAGACCAGCCTGGCCAATATGGTGAAACCCTGTCTCTACTAAAAATACAAATATTAGCTGGGCGTGGTGGCGAGCACCTGTAGTCCCAGCTACTTGGGAGGCTGAGGCAGGAAAATCGCTTGAATCCAGGAGGCAGAGGTTGCAGTGAGCCGAGATTACGCCACTGCACTCCAGCCTGGCGACAGAGTGAGACTCCGTCTTAAAAAAAAAAAAAAAAAAAATCAAATCATAACTTTTATTCTTGCAGCTACACTGAAAACAGTGCCTGTGTCCTGGGATTGCATCACACTAAATAAATCTGAACTTTTCCTCAGGAGCTGAAGTTGTGCAAGGTCAAGATTCCTTTCCAAACAAACCTGTCCATGACACTGCCCCATTTCTACCAGCAGACCTGCTTCGGACCTCCTGGCCGGCTCCTGGCTGCCCTCCAGGAGGCCAAGACATGCCCTGAATGCCAACAGGTATCAGAGCTATGGCTTGGGGCTTTCTCATTCATCCAGAATCTGCTTTGTCTGTGCTCTAAGCCGCGGCAGGTGTCAGAAGCCGATCTTCAAGGCACTGCTCAAGCCCAGCCAAGTTTCTAAAGTTGGAATGCTGGCTGGCAGTGCTAGATATGTGTGTGTGTGTGTGTGTGTGTGTTTGGTTTGGGGGGTAGGGTTGTTTTTTTGTTTGTTTTTGAGACAGAGTCTCGCTCTGTCGCTCAGGCTGAAGTGCAGTGGCGCGATCTCCACCTCCTGGATTCAAGCAATTCTCCTGCCTCAGCCTCACAAGTAGCTGGGATTAGAGGGGTGCGCCATGATGCTCAGCTGATTTCTGTATTTTTAGTAGAGACAGGTTTTCACCATGTTGTCCAGGCTGGTCTCCTGACCTCAGGTGATCCGCCCGTCTTGGCCTCCCAAAGGGCTGGGATTACAGGTGTGAGCCACCACACCCAGCCTGTTTGTTTTTTTTAAAAAAGCCTCCTTGCTGGTAAGTTAAGACCCAGCCTGTCCTTAAGCAGAAGTGTCAGCAGCTACAGAAAGAGTCTCGAGGTGGCTATATCCACACACATCTCCTCTGGTTCACTCAGTCACCCTTCACTAACTACCACCTATGGCGTCAGAGCTGTGGGCCCGAAGAGGGGCAGGGAGTCCTGCTGAGGAAGGCGGCAGTAAGGAGCAACAGTGTCGCATGGAAGTAGATGCATGAGTTACTAACTCGAGTAGAAGAGGACTGTGGGGAGTCAGGGAAGCTGTGCCACTCAAGTCTCCTTCAGATTCAAGGAACAGAATCCCAAATCAAATCAGCTCAAACAAACAGGACACTTACTGGCTCACCTCACTGGGAAGTCCAGGGTTATCCTGCTTCAGGCCTGGCTGGATCCAGGGGCTGAAGCAATGATGTCATTAGGGCTCTGTGCATGGTTTACTTCTGCAGGGAGATGCTCTTCCTGTGGGGGAAAGATGACCACTGCAGTCACAGACTCATCATATCCCACGTGAGTAGTGACAGCAAAATGATCATCTGTCTCTCTCATAACACCACTCCCAGGAAAGGGTCTGACTTGTCACATGCCCATGCCTGAACCAATCTTTGTGACCAGGGAGACAGGATATTCAAACTGATCAGTCTGTATCATCTGCCCACCTGTGGCAGGAGCAGAGCTGTGACCAACAACCCTACCAGGAGCCTGGGGCATGAGGGAGGTGTTGTGCAGACAGACCCAGAGAAGGAATACACGAAGGCTGCTTCAACCACTGAAGGCTTGAGATGGCACGTGAGCTGGCCTCAATGGCTGAACACAATCTACTAAGGGACAGTGAGGAGGCAGAGCAAACACGCATGGGACAGGAGTGATCCTAGAGAATGGCTGGAGAGGGAGAAGCAAGCAGAGCGAGCCACAGAGCCCCACTCCTGGGCCACGTCTGCTCCACCTCTCACCCCTCCCGGCCTGTCTGCCACTTGATTCTGGGGGTGGGGCAGGGTGCAATGATGACAGATGAGGAAGCAGATAGCATACTGACTTCTAGTTAGGCTATTTAAAAATGGAGACTGGCACCACCAAATCCTAGCTGAAAGCATGTTCAGGTGTGCAATGCTGCAATCATTAGGAAGAAGGAGGCCAAACCGGCAGGTGCAGCTACTGAGACCATTCTGGCAGGAGAACCCAGTGCCTGAGGTGAGCTGGCTGCAGTCTCTAGAGGCAAGGGAGGCAATCATTGCCGGGCTTTCAGGGTGAAGGCAGCAGCAAGGATAAGACAGAGCTCAGGATTTAGAACCCAACATCCTGCTTTCAAATTTTTTGTATTTTAAAAAAATAAGTAAACAGGCCAGGCACGGTGGCTCACGCCTGTAATCCCAGCACTTTGGGAGGCCAAGGCAGGTGGATCACCTGAGGTCAGGAGTTTGAGACCGGCCTGGTCAACATGGTGAAACCGCATCTCTACTAAAAATACAAAAATTAGCTGGGTGTGGCGGCACGTGCCTGTAATCCCAGCTACTTTGGAGGCTGAGGCAGGGGAATCACTTGAACCTGGGAGGTGGAGGTTGCAGTGAGCTGAGATCGCGCTACTGCACTCTAGCCTGGGTGACAGAGTGAGACTCCATCTCAATTAAAAAAAAAAAAAAAAAAAGTAGACCTATAACTATGCAAAAAAGCTACCCATAATTCTACCACCTGGAGAAGACCACTGTTAGCAAGTTCATGTATATCCTTCTACACTTTTACATACATTTTCTTATATATCCCCATATTTTTTACACAAAATATATAGAAGCAAAGATACGTACCGTTTCATTTAACAACAACAAAAAGTGGAGATGGAGATCAGACTGTGTCCTGGCCTCGCTTAACAGTGATAGGTGTCAGCGTGGTTCCATGCCACTGCGTGCCCTTTTATTTAAGGGTGAGAAATCTGAGATCCAGAGGAGAGAAATAACTTGCCATTTCTGTGTAGCAGGTCACTGGTGGATCAGAAACAGCGATGCTGGCTCTCACTCACTCTGGTCCTTTCCAGCCATGATGCTGCTGCATGGTGACCTCCCTTTGAAGGTGACACTTCTTCAACATGGGGGGCCTGTGACCTCCAGCTGCAGGCAGCAGCTAGGGGCAGCTGGTGCGATATGCCTTGGACTTCCCCAGCAGATCCCAGGACTCACAACCCTCAGCCTCAGGGCAGCCTGCAGAGCAGCCACTGTGACTCCCTGGCCAGGACCCTGGACCGCACTTCCCAGGAGCTATCACCTCCCGCCCTCCAGCTGGGTCCAATTACTACACAGAGAGATGAGCCTGGACATTACCTCTGGCCAAGAGACAAGGTGTGGCTGGTTCAACCACAGGCCATGGGTACACCCGCCCAGGCATGTCCAGGCAGTCAGGATTCATCTTCAGGTCATCAGGGGACATGTGGCGTGCTTTTCCTGTGGCCAGACAATGAATGCTCTTTGGCTCCAGGAAGGGAGCTGTTCCTCACCAAATGTCACAGCAGTGGACACAGGGGCCCTGACGATGAAAGGCATCCTGAAAGGCAAGCCCACCACCCTGAACCTTCCCAGGGAACTGAGGGAAATGGAGAAGTTAAAGGACAGCTGGAGACACCCACCAGGCTGCAGTCTGCAGAAACAAGAGAGGAAAACCTTAGCAGTCAAGAGAGCTGATGGGTGAAGGGCACCAGCTTTGGAATCTGCTAGCCTGGGTTCCAATTCCCATCAAGTTCTTGCTGGCTGCGTGACCCTGGGTGTGTTGCATTCCCTCTCTTAGCCTCAGCCTCCACATCTATAAAATGGGATTACTCATGATACCTTCCTCCCTGGATAAGTGGAATTTAAATGAGGAGCCAGAGGAGAGCTCTTAGCACACTGCTAGGTGGGTTACTTACGGGTTTTTTGTTTGCTGTTTTTGAAACAGGGTCTTGCTAGGCCAGGTGTAGTGGCTCACACCTGTAATCCCAGCACTTTGGGAAGCCGAGGCAGGTGGATCACTTGAGGTCGGGAATTTGAGACCAGCCTGGCCAACATGGTGAAACCCCGTCTCTATGAAAAATACAAAAATTAGCTGGGTGTGGTGGTGCATATCTGTAATCCCAGCTACTTGGGAGGCTGAGGCAGGAGAATTGCATGAACCCAGGAGGCAGAGGTTGCAGTGAGCTGAGATGGTGCCATTGCACTCCAGTCTGGGCAACAGAGGAAGACTCTGTCCCCCCAACCCCCAAAAAAGGAAAAGAAACAGGATCTTGCTATGTTATGCTGGTCTCCAACTCCTGGGCTCAAGTGATCCTCCCATGTAAGCCTCCCAAGAAGCTGGGACTACAGGCATGCACCACCAATGCCTGGCTACCCACCATTTTTATTATTTACCTGGTGGTGCTGAGAAAGGAGAGATACCACCTAAGTGAATGTAACCACATCATAGACACCCAAAACACCAACTAGTGTGCTCATCATTTTCTTTTCTTTTCTTTTCTTTTTTTTTTAAACAGAGTCTTACTCTGTCACCCAGGCTGGATTGCAGTGGCACAATCTTGGCTCACTGCAACCTCTGCCTCCCAGGCTCAAGCGATTCTCGTGTCTCAGCCTCCCAAGTAGCTGGGACTACAGGCGTATGCCACCATGCCTGGCTAATTTTTGTATTTTTAGTAGAGACGGGGTTTTGCCATGTTGGCCAGGCTGGTCTCAAACTCCTGGTCTCAGGTGATCCGCCCACCTTGGCCTCCCAAAGTGCTAGGATTATAGGCATGAGCCACCGCGCCCAGTCAGGTGTGCTAATCATTTTCTAAACTAAATGTATTAGGCACTTCCTGCCTTTTTAAACAGAGTAAATGAAATTTAACATGTTCCCAATAACTCAGAATTGACATTACCAAATTACTACACTCTGCCATCCCACAGTACTATCTGTAGAAGTAGCCGAGTGTATGTCTAACACCACCTCCTCTATCACCACCAACTCAATGGCCTGAGCTGACCATGAGTCATCAAAGAAAATGTTACAAATGTATGTAAAGATTTAATGGGTTCCTAGAAAGGAGCTGACTCTCCTGTATAGCAAAACTACTCAGTAGAACACGGAGAGAGTTACCCAAAGCCTTTTACTCACGCCCAACTTCTCAGCCTCTTCCTAGATGGCTGGGCTTCTGAGGGTCAGATTCGTAGAAAGGGGACCATTATTCTGTTCATCCAACATGACTTTCAACACAGAGAGTGCTTCAAGATGCTTTGTCTTTTAGATACATGCATAACTACTATCACTGAAATATTAGGTTGGTGCACAAGTAATTGCGGTTTTTGCCAAGAAAAGTAATGGCAAAAACCGCAATTACTTTTGCACCAGTGTAATAATTAGCATCTTCCGCTAATCTTTTTCTAGAAATTTGAGAGAGACTTCAGCTGAGTTAAATTCATGTCTCTGACACTGGGTTTCTCTTTCCAGCCTGTAAAGACCACTTTGAGGATGATGAGACACATCCTGAGCAGAGCCAGCTAGGCGTGGCCCCTTGAAAACAGCCCTTGTTTCCCGATCACATGATCTCAGCTCCTTCTCCAGTGGCACTCATCACATTATTCTGCAGTCACTGAGCTTCTGTCACCCAACAGATATTTGCAAAGTCCCATGATGTACCAGGCACCAGGAGAGCACTGAGGGTCCCTCTTTCCAGAAGCCCCCATCAGTGAAGGGAACAGACAGGTGGCAGCGGTCTGTCCTGCCTTGTGGCCAGGAGGTAGCAAGTACAAAGTCCCTGGGGTCTTGGAGGACAAAGTGACCAGCTCTGCTGCATGGGAAAGGAGGAAGCTTTCCTGAAAAGGGGACATTTGAGCTGAGCCTCGAAGGCCAAAAAGGAGGAAGGGTGCCTGTAATCCCAGCTACTCAGGAACCTGAGGCATGAGAATCACTTGAACCTGGGAGGCGAGGTTGCAGTGAGCTGAGATCGCACAACTGCACTCCAGCCTGGGCGACAGAGTGGGACTCTGTCTCAAAAAAAGAAGGGAAGGGTATTCCTGGCAGAGGAAGAGGCTTGTGCAAAGGCACAGAGGTGTGAATGTTTGCAGCTTCCGTGGAGCTGAGGCAGAGGCTGAGTCCAGACTGCAAATGTCCCATCAGTGTCCATGCATCACCATAGAGACAGTCTGGGCAGAATTGGGAAAGGACCCAAGAATCTCCCTCCAGTCCCTTACCTCTTGGCTGGAGCTCATCCCAGGAGACCTGCAGCCCTGCTTTACAATCCAGGAATTGAAGGTTCCACAAAAGCCCGCGAGACAGGTCCCCCCAAGCCCAGGCACATCTTAAAGAAATTGTGATCGTTTGCTGGAGACTGCACCTGCAGATGACCAACTGGACCACAGAGCGGCAGATCCCCTGGCCTAACAGGCTAAAAATAGTCCCAGTGTAGATTTCCAGACAAGACTGACGCACTCAAACGAAAAAGACTCACAGATTTGCACAGCTGATGAAAACTAAAATATCAACAGGCTCCTCCAGCCTGCAGAGCACCTTACTCAACCAGACAGAGATTTAGCAAGAGATTCGTTTTCTGAGGTCCTGCCAGATCCCGGGAGGAGAGGCCAGGGAGTTTGTTATCATCTCTTAAGTAAACCATGATTCATCCTCATAGCAGAAAAAAGAATGAGGTGGCAGTATATATACTGACTTGGAAAGACTCTACGACATAGTAAATGATAAAAGCAAACTGCAGAATGTATGGAATCACAGATATACTAAATTAAAAAGTGTGTGTGTGTGTGCGTGTGTATGCATGTGTGTGTGTTCATGTATAAATGCATGGCAAAAAGCCTGGAATTCCTCACAACCACGCCATGCAGTAGTATTGTTATCCATTTAAGCTTTTGTGAGGTTAAGTAATTTGAACATATGGCATAGTAAATATGGCTATTATATCCAGACCATATGGAACTGGATTATGATAACAATCGCTGAGATTTATATAGCAAACTTTTTTTTTAAGAACTGAAGAATACTCACTAAACCCATTCATTTTACTGTGTGCCTGGCACTACTCTTGCCTCTGGAGATAAAGTGATGAAAAAGTACAAGTGAAGTCTCTGCCTTCGTGACACTAACACTCCAGGGTCACCTCCGGGGAGGTAATGATAGAGAGTGGGAGTCAAGGAGATAAAGGAAAATATTATCCTTGTCTATAATGTTTGAATTATTATTATTATTATTATTATTTTTTGAGACAGAGTCTCGCTCTCTCTCCCCGTCTGGAGTGCAGTGGGGCGATCTCGGCTCACTGCAAGCTCCGCCTCCCGGGTTCACGCCATTCTCCTGCCTGAGCCTCCGAGTAGCTGGGACTACAGGCACCTGCCACTGCGCCCAGCTAATTTTTTGTATTTGTAGTAGAGACGGGGTTTCACCATGTTAGCCAGGATGGTCTCAATCTCCTGACCTCGTGATCCACCCGCCTCAGCCTCCCAAAGTGCTGGGATTACAGGCGTGAGCCACTATGCGCGGCCTGAATTTTTTATAATAGGAATTAATCCACTATTTGAATAATTAAAATTTATTTTTAGTGTTCTCAATGAAAAGGCACCCTTTGCCTTTGAGGACATCTTTTTCTTTTCTTTTTTTTTTTTTTTTCTTTTTTAGAGAGACAAGGTCTCATTATGTTGCCCGGGATGGCCTCAAACTCTGAGGCTCAAGTGATCCTCCTGCCTCAGCCTCCAAGTAGCTAGGACTACAGGCACGTACCACCACACCCGGCTGCCTTTGGCGGTATTCACTCTTCAAGCCTACCACCCAACTACTAAGAGTTGATTTTTAATAACTTTAATTTTGGGGGTGTTTTTATCTTTTTTCCCTTTTTTGAAATGGAGTTTCACTCTGTCACCCAGGCTGGAGTGCATTGCCGTGATCTTGGCTCACTTCAACCCCCACCCACCGGGTTCGAGCAATTCTCCTGCCTCAGCCTCCCGAGTAGCTGGGACTACAGGCGTGTGCCACCACGTGTGGCTAATTTTTGTATTTTTAGTAGAGATGAGGTTTCACCATGTTGTCCAGGCTGGTCTTAAACTCCTGACTTCAAGTGACCCACCTGCCTCAGCCTCCCAACATGCTGGGATTACAGGCGTTAGCCACCACGCCCGACCATAACTTTAGTTTTAATGACTATAACAGTATGTGCATTCAGAAAAGTGAAATACAGGGAGATGTCATTTGGGGGCACCTTGCTATGCACTGTCTCTATGTTAGACCTTTTCCATACACCATCTTGTCTGATCTTCTGTACAACTACACCAGGAGTTGAGAACAATAGCTACTTCATAGATCAGTTCTTAAACAGGGGTGACTTTGCCTCCAAGGAACACGTGGTAAAATCTGAAGATGTATTTGGTTGCCGCATTGTGGGGGGCAGGGCAGTTACTACTGGTATCTAACGGAGAAAGGCCAGGGATGCTGCTAAACATCCTACAGTGCACAGCACAGCCCCACAACCAAGAATGATCCAACCCAAAACGCCAATGGTGCTGGGGTTGAGAGACCATGTCACAGATGAAGAAACAGGTTCGGGGAAATGACTTCCCCCAGGTCACACAGCTAGTGTGGTAAGCAGAATAACGGCCATCCAAACCTGTGAGTACGTTACCTTACATGGTAAAGGGGAATTAAAGCTGGATTAAGGTTGCTAGCCAGCTGATCTTAAAATAGGGAGATGATCCTGGATTATCCAGGAAAGCCCAATGTAATCACAAGGGTCCTTATAAGCAAGCAAGGAGGCAGGAGGGTCTGTGTTAGAGATGAAGAGTGAGAAAGACTCAACCAGCCTCCACTGGCTTTGAAGATGGAGTTGGGTTTGACCCCAAGGCCTAGCTCTTGACCACTACACTAGAAGAAGGGTTGGGGAGGAAGAGCAGGGATCTTCTATAACCCCACAGTCCATGGAGAACCATTGTTAATATTTTGGAATTAGGCCAGGCACAGTAGCTCAATGTGATCCTCCTGCTTTGGCCTCCCAAAGCGCTTTGGGAGGCCAAAGCAGGAGGAT
This sequence comes from Pan troglodytes, assembly GCF_028858775.2. Classification (NCBI taxonomy): domain Eukaryota; kingdom Metazoa; phylum Chordata; class Mammalia; order Primates; family Hominidae; genus Pan; species Pan troglodytes. Next base: position 131,119,417 of record NC_072406.2, read on the forward strand.
CACTTGAGCCTAGGAGTTTAAGGCTGCAGTGAGCTATGATCATGCCACTGTACTCTAGCCTGGGCAACAAGAGCAAGACTCTGTCTCTAAAATAATAACAATAGTATTTTGGAATTATACCATAGTTACAGATGTTTATCATGAGCATTCACCTGTGTCATGAAAAATTAATAGAGGCCAGGCGCGATGGCTCACACCTGTAATCCCAGCACTTTGGGAGGCCGAGGCAGGTGGATCACGAGGTCAGGAGTTCGAGACCAGCTTGGCAAAGATGGTGAAACCCCGTCTCTACTAAAAGTACAAAAATTAGCCGAGCGTGGTGGCAGATGCCTGTAATCCCAGCTACTCAGGAGGCTGAGCGAGAGAACTGCTCGAACCCAGGAGGCGAAGGTTGCAGTGAGCTGACATCGTGCCACTGCACTCCAGGCTGGGCGACAGAGTGAGACTCCGTTTCAAAAATAAAAAAAATAAAAAATTAATAGAAAGTCTAACTTTAATTGACCATGTGATAGTTTATCATGTGTTTTAGCATCATTTAACTTCTTATGTGGGCATAAGTTGTTTTCAATTCTGTGCTAAAACCACCCTGCAATAACTATTTTTACTGGAATTTCTGACTGCATTCTGGGTTATCGCCTTAGATTCCTAGAAGTCGAATCATTGATCCAATAGGAAATGAATATTTGAGGTTGTTAATAGATAATGCTAAATGGCTCTCCAAAAACGTAAGTACAGGAAAGTATCCACTTCATCAAATTCTTCAAAATCTGATAGATTTTTAAAAATCATTTGATAGGTAAAAGAGTATATTGTTTTAATTTGCCTTTCTTTGGTTATTACAGTAGGTAACCTTTTTCTCGTATATTTACAAATCATTTTTATTTTATCTATGATCATTTGTTCACATTTTTTGCCCACTTTTCTACTTTTGTGTTAATAATTTTCTAATCAGTTTGTGTTTTATGTACATAGCAATATCAACATTAAAGCTAGTAACCCTGTGTTCTTGTATATATGACAAATATATTTTGGAAAATATTTGCCATGCATATTTGTTAGGGGAAAATGTTTGCCATAAATAGTTGTTTGTTGTTGCTTTTTAGCATTTTGTTGTTAATGTTTTATACCTTTTATTTAGGTTTTTTTTGTTGTTGGTGGTGGTGGTTTTTGGGTTATTTGTCTTTTGCATTTTTAGTAGACACAGGGTTTTACTATGTTGCCCAGGCTGGTCTCAAACTCATGACTCAAGCAATCCCCTCGCTTCGGCCTCTCAAAGTGCTGGGATTACAGGTGTGAGCCACCACACCCACCCACCTTTTTTTTTTTTTTTTTTTTTTTCCATATTGTCAGATACTTTTCCCTTTGGGATATCAGCCATCATCTAAATGCTTTGAAAGGCCCTCCTAATTCAGAGATGAGGTAAATATTTACATGTATTTCCTATTAGGTTGTGTGTATGTGTGGAGTTTAACTTCTTAATTTTGACTTTAATTTATAACTTCATTACGATCATGAGATGCCCACCATGAGGGCAAAGTTCCTGCAACTTTTTAAGCTTGTCAACAGATGAAAAGGTCAAATTACCACCCCAAGAAATACACAAGTTTAGGCAAAAGTGAGCCTAAATTTGACACACAGTAACTCATAAGCATCCATGCTGTGGTCCAGCAAGGCCGTTAGGCATAAAGGGTGAGCACATCTCAGAAGGACGCCAAACAGCATCTCCTCTCCACAAGCCAAGCCATGTTCAGTGTTTCTCCTTTCACACTGAGAATTCCCCAGTGCTTATCATCAGCACATCCTGATGGTTTTCCTGGACTCCCTCCTCCCACCACACCATGCTCGACCTCACAAAGATGCAAGGGTCCTCGCTGGGGGTCCCTGAGCTCCACTTCCCTGTTAATCTCCCACCAACACCAAAAGGAAGGATGAAACTCCTCAAACCCACCCTAAGTGGTGACTAGTGTCTGCCTGGATGGAGAAGCCCAAACATCACCGAAGGTGATGGATTCGAGCCTGGAGCAGCGATTCTCAGTAATTCTCAACTGCAGAGCCCAGTCAGCTGTGAAGTGTCATCAGCAATATCCGTGATAATAAAGGGATGGCTGGGCGTGGTGGCTCACACCTGTAATCCCAGCACTTTAGGAGGCCGAGGCGGGCAGATCATGAGGTCAGGAGATCGAGACCATCCTGGCTAACACGGTGAAACCCCATCTCTACTAAAAATACAAAAAATTAGCCAGGCGTGATGGCAGGCGCCTGTAGTCCCAGCTACTCGGGAGGCTGAGGTAGGAGAATGGCGTGAACCTGGGAGGTGGAGCTTGCAGTGAGCCGAGATCACACCACTGCACTCCACCTTGGGCAACAGAGCAAGACTCCGTCTCAAAAATAATAATAATAATAATTATTATTATTATTATTATTAAGGGATTTGGCTGGGCATGATGGCTCATGCCTGTAGTCCCAGCACTTTGGGAGGTGGAGGCTGGTGGGTTGTTTGAGCCCAGCCTGGGCAATGTGGTAAAACCCCATCTCTACACAAAAACACAAAAAAATTAGCCAGGCTTGGTGGTGTGCACCTGTGGTCCCAGCTACTCAGGAGGCTGAGGTGGGAGGACTGCTTATTACTTGCTTATTAATACTGCTCATGGGTTCTGTTGAACAGACATACCACAGTGTATTTATCCATTCTGCTGATGAATATTTGAGCTATTTCCAGTTTGGGGCAATTAGGAACAATGTTAGTGTGAACACTTTTAACAACCTTATTGAGGTATAATTTATATTACTATAAAATGTACCCATTATAATTGGACTATATACAGCTTTGGCAGGGCACAGTGGCTCACATCTGTAATACCAGCACTTTGGGAGGCTGAGGCGGGTGGACTGCTTGAGCTCAGAAGTTCAAGACTAGCCTGGACAATGTGGTGAAACCCCATCTCTACAAAAAATTCAAAAATTAGTCAGGCATGGTAGTGCACCTGTAGTCCCAGCTACTTGGGAGTCTGAGGTGGAAGGATGACTTGAGCCAGGGAGGCAGAGGTTGCAGTGAGCTAAGATCACACCATTGCACTCCAGCCTGGGCAACAGAGCCAGACCCTGTCTAAAAACAGAAACAAACAAACAAAAAATTATATAGTTGGGTAGCCATCACCACCACCTAGTTTTAGAACATTCCATCACCCCCAGAAGTTTCCTCATGCCTATTTGCAGGCAGTCCTCCCTATCCACCCACCCATAGCCCAGGCAGCCGATGATATGCTTTCTTCTCTACAGTGCTGCCTTTTCTACAAGTGTAATCAGATAATATGTAGTATTCTGTGTTTGGCTTCTTGCACGGAGCATAAAGTTTTTAACCTTCAGTATCTATAGTCTGTTCCTTTTTATTTCTGAGTAGTTGATATGGTTTGACTGTGTCCCCACCCAAATCTCATCTTGAATTGTAGTTCCTGTAATTCCTAGGTGTTGTGGGAGGGACCCGGTGGGAGATAATTGAATCATAGGGGCGGTTTCCCCCACTGTTCTTGTGGTAGTGAATACGTCTCGTAAGATCTGATGGTTTTGTAAGGGCTTTCCCTTTTTGCTTGGCTCTTATTCTTGCTTTGCCTGCCACCATATAAGATGTGCCTTTCCAGCAGGTATGGTGGCTCACTCCTATAATCCCAGTATTTTGGGAGGCCGAGGCAGGCAGATCACGAGGTCAGGAGTTTGAGACCAGCCTGTCCAACATGGCAAAACCCCATCTCTACAAAAAATACAAAATTTAGCTGGGCCCGATGGCAGGTGCCTGTAATCCCAGCTACTCAGGAAGCTGAGGAAGAATTGCTCTGCCTGGGAGGCAGAGGTTGCAGTCAGCCAAGATCACACCACTGCACTCCAGCCTGGGAGACAGAGGGAGACTTTTGTCTCGAAAAAAAAAGTCGGGCATAGTGGCTCATGCCTGTAATCCCAGCACTTTGGGAGGCCAAGGCGGGCGGATCATCTGAGGTCGGGAGTTTGAGACCAGGCTGACCAACATGGAGAAACCCCATCTCTACTAAAAATACAAAATTAGCTGGGCATGGTGGCACATGCCTGTAATCCCAGCTACTCAAGAGGCTGAGGCAGGAGAATCGCTTGAACCCGGAAGGCGGAGGTTGCAGTAAGCCGAGATCACACCATTGCACGCCAGCCTAGGCAATAAGAGCAAAGCTCCTTCTCAAAAAAAAAAAAAAGTTCCAGGTTCTTCATGTCCTTACTTGGTTTTTCCAGTTTCTTTTACTACAACCACTTTAGTTTGGTAGGTAGTGTGTAAACATTCTTAATCGTGTTTCCTGGTCCTCAGGAGCATCTGTCTGGCTGACTGCTAGGCCATAAATTATTTTTGCCTTCAACTTTTCTAAATATTTCCAAGTTGTTTTCCACATCGATTATACCAATTTAATTCTCTCTAGCAATATATAAGTTCCAGTTATACCACATTCTTGTCAATGTCTGATATTGATAGAATATTTGATTTTGCCAATCTGATGGTGTAAAGTGGTATCTCATTTTAGTTATAATTTGAATTCCCGATTATAATCTAGTTTATCCTTTTAATATCCATTTACATTTCTTCTGCTATAAGTGCCTTTTCACATGTTTCACCTTTTAATATCCTTTTAATATTCATTTACATTTCTTCTGCTATAAGTGCCTTTTCACACGTTTCACAAATTTTTCTATTTGTGTGTACATCTCATATCAATTTTTAGTTATTTTATATCTTCTGGGCACTAGGACCTTAGTCAATGACATGTATTACAAACAGCTCCTCTCACTTTGACTTTTTTTTTTTTTTTTTGAGAGGGAGTCTCACTCTGTCACCCAGGCTGGAGTGCAGTGGCCTGATCTCGGCTCACTGCAACCTCCAACTCCCAGGTTCAAGCGATTCTTGTGCCTCAGCCTCCCAAGCAGCTGGGACTACAGGTGTGTGCCACCACATCCAGCTAATTTTTGTATATGTAGTAGAGACAGGGTTTCACCATGTTGGCCAGGCTGGTCACTAACTCCTGGCCTCAAGTGATCCGCCCACCTTGGCCTCCCAAAGTGCTGGGATTACAGGAGTGGGCCACCACGCCTGGCCATGACTTGTCTTTTTACTTACTGTGTGGTGTCTTCTAAGAAACAGAAGTTCTTCATTTTAATTAAGTAACATTTATTAATTCTTCTCTTTATTGTTAGTGGGTTATTTTGTGTGTTGGCCTTGTTTAAGAAATACTTCCTTGCCTTGAAATCATAGGAATTGTCCCATATTGTCTTCTAAAAGCTAGAGTTTTGCCTTCACAGCTAAGTCTTTAATCTACCTGAAATTGATTCTTATCTAAAATGTGATATAGAAGTCTGATTTTTTTTTCCGTAAGGATTCTCAATTACCAAACACTGTCTATTGTAAAGTCCAGCATAGATCAAGTTCCCACCACAGAACAAGTTTCTTTATATGAGTGGGTCTGCTTCTGCACTTTTAATGCTGGTCCATAGGCAACCAATCTACGGGTGGTCAATAGCATCTGAATTATTAAAGCTTTAGAATAATTTTTATCTTTGGCATGGCAAGCCCCACCCCTTCCCTGCCCATCTAGTTCTTTTTCTTCAAGAGTGTGTTCACTTTCTTGGTCTTTGTTTTTCCATATAAACTTTAGAATTGGCTTGTCACATTTGACACACACACACATAAACACACAAAAAGTGAGGATTTTGATTTGAATTACATTCAATCTAAATAGGTGTATTTGGGAGAACTGACAACCTTATAATAGTGAGTTTTCTAACACACAAACATGGCATATCCCCAGTTTAGTTTTCTTTAATCTCTTTCAATGGAGGTTTATAATTGCCTCCATAAAGGTCTTGTACATAGTTTATTAGATTAGAATTATTTATACCTGGCCGGGCGCAGTAGCTCACACCTGTAATCCCAGCACTTCAGGATGCCGAGGTGGGTAGATCACCTGAGGTCAGGAGTTGGAGACCAGCTTGACCAACATGGTGAAACCCCTAATACAAAAATCAGCCAGGTGTGGTGGCACGCACCTGTAATCCCAGCTACTTGGGAGGCTGAGGCAGGAGAATCGCTTGAACCTGGGAGACGGAGGTTGCAGTGAGCTGAGATCAAGCCACTGCACTCTAGCCTGGGCTACAGAGCAATATTCAATCTCAAAAAGAAAAAAAAAAAACGCTGGGCGCAGTGGCTCACACCTGTAATCCCAACACTTTGGGAGGCTGAGGCAGGCAGATCACCTGAGGTCAGGAGTTCGAGATCAGCCTGACCAACATGGAGAAACCCCATCTCTACTAAAAATACAAAAAAATGAGCCAGGCGTGGTGGCTCATGCCTGTAATCCCAGCTACTCAGGAGGCTGAGGCAGGAGAAGCGCTTGAACCCGGGAGGCGGAGGTTGCCGTGAGCCAAGATCGCACCATTGCACTCCAGCCTGGGCAACAAGAGTGAAACTCCGTCTCAAAAAAATAAAATAAAATAAAATAAATATATATATATATATATATATATATATATATATATATATATATTCCTTGAATAGAACTTGTCTGAAAACTCAGATGGGTCAGGTGCTTTCTTTATGGGGAGCTTTTTTTTTGGTTTTGGTTTTTGGTTTTTTGCATAAACAAGTTTAATTTCCAACGAGGGCCACAGTCATTGTGTTATCCCACATTTTGAGGAAGGATAGAGAAGGTGAATTATTAAACATTTACATTCCAGAGCAGGATAAAAGAAGAGAAAAACCCAGTCCAGAATTACAGTTAACACTATAATACCACCAACTTTGGGAGTGGTAGGGAGGGGGAATCCCCAGAAAGTAGAAAGCTGGACCCAGAGGCGAGGCACAGTGGCTCACGCCTTTAATCCCAGCACTTTGGGAGGCCGAGGCAGGAGGACCACTTTGAGCTCAGTTCAAACTAGCCTGGGAAACATGGTAAAACCCTGTCTCTACAAAAAATACAAAACTTAGCTTGGCATTGGTGGCTCAAACCTGTAGTCCCAGCTACTTGGGAAGCTGATGCAGTCAGCCGAGATGGCACCACTGCACTCCAGCCTGGGTAATAGAGTGAGACCCCATCTCAAGAGAAAAAAGAAAGCTGGACCCAGGGAAAGGATAAAATTAAACCTACCACAGGAGAGCAGGAGAAGGAGTGGGCAGAATTGGATAAAACACTCTGGGGAGCTTTCTTAATGCCATTATAAATAATATTTTAATCACATTTTCTGTTTGTTTTGATATATTGAAATGCAATTCATTTTTATGTATGGATTTTGTATCCAGCAAACTCACTACACTCTCTTATTCATGTTAACACTTGATTGTAGTGCTTATGTTTTTTACACAGAAAACATATATGATCTTATGCAGTTTCATTTCTTCCTTCCTGATTCGCTTAATGTTAATTATTTCTTCTGCCATACTACAGTAGCTAGGACCTGTGAGACCTCCAGGAACACGATGATTAGAGGTGTTAAATATATTTGCTACAAGGTTTGTAGATACGCTGTATCAATTAAAGAAACCCCCTTCTTTTTCTAGTTTTCCAAGAGTCTTAATCATAACTGTATGTTGAATTATATCAAATGTGTTTTCTGTATCTACCAAGGTAACCATATTTTTCTTTAATATATGAATGTGGTGAATTACATTGACTTTTTTTTTTTTTTTTTTCAAGACAGAGCCTCGCTCTGTCACCCAGGCTGGAGTGCAATGGCATGATCTCGGGTCACTGTAACCTCCCTCTCCCAGGTTCAAGTGATTCTTGTACCAAGCAGCGGAGACTATGGGACTACAGACCTGCACCACCACATCGGGCTAATTTTTGTATTTTTAGTAGAGACGGGGTTTCATCATGTTGCCCAGGATGGTCTTGAACTCCTGAGCTCAAGTGATCCACCCACCTCAGCCTCCCAAAGTGCTGGGATTGCAGGCATGAGCCACTGAGTTTGGCCTCACATTAATTGACTTCTAATGTTAAACCAAGATTCCATTCCAGAGGTAAATTCATCTTAGACCTGATTAATTATATATTTTTCATTACTAATTTGGTTTAATATTGTGTTTCAGATTTTTACACATATGTTCATGAGTGAGTTTGGTTTGTAATTTTCTTTTCTTATACTTCTTGTGCTTTATACTAGCCTCATAAAATGAATTAGAAAATGATCTTTTTCCTATAAAAGTTTGGTGTAGAATTGGAATTATTTGGTTTTTTAGTAGCAGAATTTATCTTCGAAGTCATCTGGATCTAGTGTTTTCTTTGTGAGGAAATTTTTAACTCTGATTAAATTTATTAACTGGTTACAGGATTACTGAGGTTTTTAAATTACTGAGTTTTACTTTTCTAGCAGATTGCCCATTTCATATATATTTTTAACTTTTTTTTTCTTTTTTCTGAGACAGAGTCTCACTCTGTCACCCAAGCTGGAGTGCAGTGGTACAATCTCAGCTCACTGCAACCTCCGCCTCCCAGGTTCAAATAAGTCTCCTATCTCAGCCTCCCGAGTAGCTGGGATTACAGGCGCCCACAACCACACCCAGCTAATTTCTGTATTTTTAGTAGAGATGGCACTTTGCCATGTTGGCCAGGCTGGTCTCGAACTCCTGGCCTCAAGTGATCCACCTGCCTCGGCCTCCCAAAGTGCTGGGATTACAGGCATGAGCCACTGTGCTCGGCCACATCTTAAAATTGAGGAAGTATCTATAGTCATGGAATTGTTTGTCATGCCTTTTATTCTTGATAAATCTTGCTAAATATTTGTTAATGTTATTAGTCTTTTATAAGAATCAACTTTTTTAGGCTGGGCACAGTGGTTCATGCCTGTAATCTCCACACTTTGGGAGGCTGAGGCAGGTGGATGACTTGAGACCAGCCTGGACAACATGGTGAGACCTTGCCTCTACAAAAAAAAAAAAAAGAAGAAGAAGAAGAAGAAAAAATCAACTTTTTGGCTTTGTCAATCATTTATCATATCTTTTCTTTTCTATTTCACTAATTCCTTCACTTCTCTGTATTGTATCCTTTTCTAGTTTCTTCCATTGTTGATTTCTAATGAAATGGACTTGTGACCAGAGAATCCTATGTGACACCAATCCTGTGAAATTTGTTAATACCTGGTTGATGGCACAGAATCCCATCAACTTTCTTTTTTAAGAGATGGGGGTCTTACTAGGTTGCACAAGCTGGTCTCAGACTCCTGGGATCTAGTGATCCTCCCACATAGCTAGTATTTCAGGCATGCACCACCACACCTGGCCCCAGTCAACTTTTATGAATGCTCTGAGTGCTTGAAAAGAATGTAAATTCTGCAGTTATTCAAGGCAGTGTTTGTATATTTATATGTATATATAATTATATACATATCATTATTCAATATTACTAAATATATTCTATATCCTTCATAATATTGTCTATTTTACCTACGAGAGAGTTGTCACATCTCCCACTAATGTAGATTTGTCTATTTCTCCTATTTCTCCTTGCAATTCTATCAGTTTTTTTATTTATACTTTGAAGTTAAATTATTAAGTATATATTACCTTGGAACTGTTATAGCCTCCTGGTAAACTGAACCTTTCACATTACATAGCCATAGGTCCATTTTGTTGGCTGTTGGCACAGCAACATCAGCTGTTCCTTGGTGGTGTCTCCTCCCATGACTTCTTGCATCCTTCTACCTTTCACCTTTCTGTATCCTTATGTTTCATTAGAGTTTCTTATGGAGGAAATACAGCAGATTTTTAAATCCAGTCTGCAATCTTTGTGTTTTAATAAAAACATTTAGTCCATTTACATTTATTACAGTAATTATATGTTTGGACGTACTTCAACCATCTTATTGTGTACTTCCAATTTGTTCTACCATTTATATGATTATTTTTCCCTCTGTCATGCTTTCTTTTGTAATTATTATCCTTTCCTCATTCCATTTCTTTACGTCTATTATTTTGAAAGCTATAATCCCAGCACTTTGGGATGCCAAGGAGGGTGGATCACTTGAGCCCAGGAGTTGAAGACCAGCCTGGGTAACATGGTGAAACCCTGTCTCTACAGAACATACAAAAATTAGCCAGGCATGGTGTTGTGCACCTCTAGTCCCAGCCACTTGGGAAGCTGAGGTGGGAGAATCACCTGAGCTGGGGAGGTTGAGATTGCAGTGAGTTGTGATCATGCCACTGCACTCCAGCCTGGGTGACAGAGCAAGACCCTGTCTAAAAAAAAAAAAGAAAAGAAAAGAAAGAAAGTTACACCCTCTATTTCCTTTCTCTTTTTTTCCAAATTGGTTCCCTAAAAATGTTAACTTACATGCTTAACCTCTCAAAATCTAAATTTAATTAATATTGATAGTCAAGATTTTCTCCAAAATAATCCATAGTATAGGAGATAGGGAAAAAAAAAAAACAGGTGTGGAGATAGTTAAAAATAAGAGTAGCCAGTTATTAAGGGTAAACTGGGTTAAGATTCATTATGCTGGCCGGGCACAGGGGCTCACGCCTGTAATCCCAGTACTTTGGGAGGCCAAGGTGGGCAGATCACAAGGTCAGGAGATTGAGACCATCCTGGCTAACACGGTGAAACCCCGTCTCTACTAAAAATACAAAAAATTAGCTGGGCGTGGTGGTGGGCGCCTGTAGTCCCAGCTACTCGGGAGGCTGAGGCAGGAGAAAGGCATGAACCCGGGAGGCAGAGCTTGCAGTGAGCCGAGATTGCGCCACTGCACTCCAGCCTGGGCGACAGAGCAAGACTCTGTCTCAAAAAAAAAAAAAAAAAGATGCATTATGCTATGATCTTTACTTCTGTAATTCTTGAAATTTCCCATAGGTTATAAAATATTAAAGTTAGTATCTTTCCCCTCTCCTTGAACAATATAAGGGTTTTGGAGCACTTCACTCCAGTCTCTCACTCCTGATGCTTGTTCTATTATTGCTGGGTATTTTTGTTGCACTTGGCTCTTTTTTTGTTTTAATGACAAATTAAATAACATCATTATTAGTTTGGTGCAAAAGTAATTGTGGTTTTTGCCATTAAAGAGTTAAAACCGCAATTACTTTTGCACCAACCTAATATTTTAAGTATGTTGAGTCTCCCACACAAGTACGCCTTTCTTTGCTCACTAATCCTCTTTGCAACTCAGACCCTTCCTCTGCAATCACTTTCCATCTGCCTGAGGGCCACACACACACACACACTTTGTGTAGTGCTCCCTCACCTCACAGCTTCCCCTGTACTGTGTCAGGTCCCGACTAACAGAGGAAACCTGACCTCCCCAGCCCAGCTGCACTCTGGCTATGTCAAGGTCTTGGGAGTCATGACACGCCCGTGTGTGGATGGGGTGCTGTTGCCAGGGAGTTCACAGCCCTCTGCACTTTCCCCGTGGTAAGCTGAATAATGACCCCAAAAGGCATCTTAATTCCTACAACCTGTGGATCTGTTACCTGACATGGCCAAGGAGAACTGAGGTTCCAGGTGGAATTAAGGTTGCTAATTAAATGATGTTAGAATAGGGGCCTGGCGCAGTGGCTCACACATGTAATCCCAGCACTTTGGGAGGCCGAGGCAGGTGGATCACTTGAGGCCAGGAGTTTGAGACCAGCCTGGCCAACATGGCAAAACCCTGTCTCTACTAAAAATACAAAAATTAGCTGGGCATGGTGGCGCGCACCTGTAATTCCAGCTACTCGGAAGGCTGAGGCAAGAGAATCGCTTGAATACGGGAGGCAGAGGTTGCAGTGAGCCGACATTGCACCACTGCACTCCAGCCTGGGTGATGGAGCGAGACTCTGTCTCAAAAACAAACAAAAAAAGATGTTAGAATTGGGAGATCATTCTGCACATTGTGCATTATCCCAGTGAACCCAATGGGACCACCAGGGTCGTGGAAGGTGGAGGAGGGAGACAGAAGAAAGAACAAAGAGGTGCCACGTGGAAAGGACTCAGCTACCTGCTATCCCTGGGTTTTGAGAAGGGAGAGGCCACAAACCACAGGAATGGCAGGCAGCCTCCAGACACTGGGAAAGGTAAGGAAACAGGTTCCCCCCCAAGAGCCTCCAGAGGGAATTCAGCCCAGTGAGACCCACTGTGGATTTCTGACATCTAGAGCGCTGAGAAAATCAGTGTGTATTGTTTTCAGCCACTACATGGGTGGTAATTTGTTACAACCGCAACAGGAAGCGAACCTGCCCCCACCAAGCGTCATCGCCTGTTTACTTGTCTGTCTGCCCAATTCGAGTGTAAGCTCCATGAGGTCAGAAGTACGTCAGTCTTATTTGCCACTTATCCCCAGACCTTGATGGTAAATAAATGAATTTTAGAGATGGAAAGGGCCAAGAAATCACTTAGGCCAGCCCAATTATTTTAAACTGAAATTTAAAACTAAGATCCAGAGACAGGAACTGATTTTGCTCGAGGCTACTCAATTTATACAGAGCTTGGATCCTCCATCGGCTCCCTGGGGCCCACCTGCCTTCTGGTCACTAAGCTGTAGAAGCCTGAAGACAGATACAACTGTGGAGAGGCAGCTCCGAGCACACAAAATCCCTGGAGAACTCAGGACGGCTGGGAGAGGGTTAGTGCAAATCAGATAAGACCAGAATAAGATGGCTAAAATGACTTGAGCAATCTTTAAAATGTTAGTCCTGGCCCGGCGAGGTGGTTCACGCCTGTAATCCCAGCACTTTGGGAGGGTGAGGCGGGCGGACTGCTTGAGCCCAGGAGTTCGAGACCAACCTGAGCAACATGGCAAAATCCCATCTCTACTAAAAATATGAAAATTAGCCAGGCATGGTGGTGTATGCCTGTAGTCCCAGCTACTCAGGAGGCTGAGACAGAAGAATCGCTTGAACCCAGGAAGCAGAGGTTGCAGTGAGCCAAGCTCGTGCCACTGCATTCCAGCCTGGGCGACAGAGCAAGACTGTCTCAAAAATAAAGTTAAATGTTAGTCCCAAGGGGCAGCTGATCCACCAGTAACAACCAGGGCAGAACTGTGCCCAGCACCTGATCAGCTGAATTCAGGAGACTCTCCACCTGAAGCTTCAGAATGGGGAAACAAGAAAAGGGGTACTAATGTCAAACTTGAGGCCCGCCTTCAAGAAGCTCAGCATTTCACACCTCGGCCAGAGCCAAAGCTTTGGGCTTTGAGCAAATTAGGAAAAGACACTTCTTCCACAAGGTATCTTTTTCCATCTGTCAGTGAAGTGTCATAATATACTGATTTCGTTAGAAGATACTTTACTCGAGGTCGGCCAGAAAATGATCACAGAGTTACTATGTCTATGAAGTAAAGGTGCCCCCTTAGATGGGAAGTGGTTGTGCAGTACACAACCTGCAGAACTGTACACAACCTGCAGAACCACACATAGCATTCTTTGCTTGGCAGTCTGGTCCCATCCTTTCCACAGCCCTCATATCCCCACTTCCCCTCCCTCTGCCTAGAGCCCTCAGACCTGTTGGAGAACAGTCTCAATCTACAGGTTACCATTTTACATGTAACTCCTTCCTGTCAGCTTTTTACTTCCCTCCCCCTGCAGACAGCAGGGATTGACGACGGGTGAGAGAAGGCTGATGGCCCCATTTAGTGAAGCAGAGGAGGAGGTGGGGAGGCCGGATGTAGTGAATTCCAAATGAATGAGTATCCACGGGCCGGGGGATGATCAAGGAGGTGTGAGGGTTAACAGTGCGGGCCTTGAAGAAATGCCACCTACCAGCTAGCTGTGAGCTGCTGGGCATGCTTTTAGCCTCCCAAAACCTCATTTTCCCTTTTGTGAAATGCTTATCATTGTAGGCCTGCTGGGAGGATTTCAGAAATGATATGAGTGAATGCTTAGTGCACGGTAAGGGCTCAGCACCTGTGAGCTACTGTTATTGCTATTATCAGCATCATCAGCCCAGGGACATCTGCCCTTCCGCCTGTCAGCCTCCAGGCAGCTCCTGCTTTAAACAAAATTGGGACACTCCAGATTTCTAAAAGAAAACCACATGGCAGGGAGGAGGGCAAGTGCTGGAGGGAGAAAGGATTACTCACTTTACCAAAGTACCCACTACTGGATAAACAGAAACACCCAGACTGCTTTTAAAGGGGGTTGGTTTTGTTCAGGGGACATTGCTGACACGGACTGGAATGTGTCCTCTCCTGCCCCTGCCGCTGTGTGTTGCTGGCCAGTCTCCCGCACATCTGGACCCCAGAAGTCCCAAGAATGACCGGGTGCATCCAAGGAGGCACAAACCCAGGTTCGGGGAGTGAGAGAAGAACGGGTGCAAATCTCAGTCCTGCTGCTCCTGAGCTTCTCAGCCTTGGGCTCCATGCTGAGCCTTGCCCCCGTCTCCAACAGGTCACCAGCGCACCTGCCTTGCGGGGCAGGGTGGGGGGTGGGTGGCACATGGAATGGTGCATGTCAAGCACCTGGTGCTGATGGTGGTGGTATTATTACCAGCTGGGAGACTTTAGCCCAAGGCAGGGGGTGTGAGATGACACCACGGCACCCGTTTCCCATTCTCCGCATCCCCTTCCAGCCTTGTCCACACACAGAGAATTCTGACATGGTCGTCACCTCCACCTGGCCAGAATATGGTAGCCTACCTTTTCGACAGAATAACCAAATGTATTTTTTTTCACAGTATTACATGTTTCATTTAGAACAAGGGTGTCCAGTGTTTTGGCTTCCCTGGACCGCAATGGAAGAACTGTCTTGGACCACACATAAAACATACTAATGACAGCTGAAGGGCTTAATTTAAAAAGGTCTGTGCATAATCTCATAATGTTTTAAGAAAGTTTACAAATTTGTATTGGGCCGCATTCAAAGCTGTCCTGGGCCACATGAGGCCACCAGGCCACAGGTTGGACAAGCTTGATTAAGAATGAAGTCAACTGCACGTATAAAAGGATACCTGGACGTGGTGCGGTGGCTCACGTCTGTAATCCCAGCACTTTGGGAGGCCAAGGCAGGTGGATCACCTGAGGTCAGGAGTTCAAGACCAGCCTGGCTAACATGGTGAAACCCTGTCTCTACTAAAAATACAAAAATTAGCTGGGCATCGTGGTGCATGCCTGTAATCCCAGCCACTCGGGAGGCTGAGGCACCAGAATCGCTTGAACCTGGGAGGTGGAGGTTGCAGTGAGCCGAGATCATGCCACTGCACTCCAGCCTGGGTGACAGAGTGAGACACTGTTTCAAATAAATAAATAAATAAAAGGATACCTGACTTGAAGTGGCTGAAATAATAAAGATATTATAATTATCTCGTGTAACAAGTCACCAAGTCATCAACAAAAATATCACTAAGGTTTGTTTTTTGTTTTAACTTTTCTGGTAAGCCATCACCTTGCGCCAGCTTTGTGTCCTTAAGCCTTATCACCTCAGCTCTATAGCCTGAGCTGAAGAAGGTGAGGGCCCTGGTTCTTTATTTCTTCCTCCTTTTTATATAAGGAAGCAAACCCCTTCCCAGTATCCTCCCAGCAGACAGCAGATGTCCGCTGAGATCTCCAGGGTGAGAATGGGTCACCAGCCCTCCCCTTACCCAGTGGTGACTAGGGGAAATGGGATGTTTCTGCGTGGCTTAAACCTGTCACAGTTATGCCCCGAGGCTGAGGGAGGGAATCAGAACAAAGTTAAGTCTGCAAGGAGGGGGAGTGGCTGCCATTTTACTCGACAAGAGCCCTTCACTGACCAAAAGCAGCATCTGGGGCCCAGAGAGGTTAAGCCCCTTGTCCACTACACGTGACTTTGCACCAGGGCCAGGGTGCAAACCCTGCCCCAAGGCCCAGTAAGCTCTCCCCACTTCACCATATGGCTTCTCCACAACAGCAGACCCTAAGCCCAAGCCCCCCAAAGGGCAGGAGCCCCATCCCAGGACTCTCTGAGCTTGACAGAGCCATGATGTGGACAAAGTCAGCCAGGAGAGGGCTCCTCGTGCCCAAATGCACCTCACCCACCTCCAGTCCCATGGCTGAGGGAGCCAAAGCACCTCCTGTCCCTGGCAAAGGCCTGGCAGGGGTTCAGCGGGAACCCAGAGCCTGACAAACAGCATCTCTATAGCCACCTGGACCCCGGCCAAGCTGCCTCATTCCCCAGGGCTGACCTCATGTTTCTGAAGAGCCTCAGGAGCCTGAGGTCTGTGAGCTGCCTCACAGGGTTCAGTTCTGCTGCCAGCAAAGGAAATGGCCCGGGCTGGGGGCCATGTGGAGAGGTGGGAGCACAGAACCCAGGCACCCTCCCCACCACCCACCCCTGCCCTGCCAGAGCCCTTAGCCTGTGCCAGGCAGGCCCCACTCCAGAAGAAACCAAGCAGCACCCTCTAACTTCTGAGGTGTAGCCCATGCCCACCTGTCTTCTCACCTCTGCCGGATACCTGAAGAAATGTTCATAGACTGGCTGTTTCCATCTGTTTCATTCCAGACTCCTGGAAAGTGAGCAAAAGGCAGTGAGACTTCATCAGAGGTGCTAAGAACATCTCTGAAATCGTGCCAACACCTCAAAGAGCTAGAGAGCTCACAGCCAGGCTGAGGCCTGTTGCTGGGTGACAAAAGTCACTGTTTATTTAACCCAGAGCTGGGCCAGGTGCCCACACTGGCCTTTCTATGGTCACTGAGAGCAAAGGCTCCCAGGGTACTGAGGCCCAGCGTGTGCTCCAGGACAAAAGCCTTCATGCACTTGGCCTCCACTTCCCGACTTCCCTTCTGGGTCAAATGTCTACTCACCTCATATAGCAGTCAAGGGGAGCAGCCTGGGGAAACAGCCCATGGCGGACCCCAAGACACACTCATTTCTCCACCTCCTTCTGGGGCATCTCCATCCCAGCTCCACTTCCCACATACCCAGGCTGCAGGTCCCAGCCAAGGTGTTTGTTCCTATTCTTATCCCTTAAAAGTTTTTATTCTCCCCGTACAACCACAAGGGCCGAAAACCATGTGGGGAGGCAAGAAGGCTTCCGCTTCTGTGCCATCGCCTCTCTGGCCTGACCAAGGGGGATCAGACACAGCAGCTGGCAATTTTAAACTTTTCCTGCCAAAGTTATTCTCAGAACTGTGGCTCCCCATCTTCAGAGCTTGAAAAGTCTGCATGTCTTGAAAGGATGCAGGCTGCAGGGCTGTGTGAACCGAGCGGAATTTTCCATTCATAGAATAATCATCTTCATACCACTCTGGGGGGCTGGCGTTCTCGTGGTAAAAGCTCCGAGTTCAGGGTCAGCAAACCTGCCAGGCGTCTGCAGGAGCCCTGCGGCATGGAGGTTCTTTTATTTATTTTTGGTGGAGAAGGGGAGGAAATAAAGGAATGACTTTCTACCTTGCATGCCAACACAAACTTGGAAAAGGATCTGGGTTGGCAAGTGCTGAATATTACTGCCTGGTTTCATGACTTACATCAACCATCAGGGGCTAGAAGGAAGAGGCCGAAACATGGATCTTTAACCCCTAACCCAGAGAGGCGGCCAGAACAGGCCTCACTTCACTGCTTCAAGTCCTTTCCCGCGCCTGCCAGCCAAAGCCCTGGATTGCTCTTTGAGGGCAGGGGCCCCAGCCAAGGCCATATCGCCTCACCTCACCTCACTTCTTTCCAGCTTCCCCTGTGTTGTGCCTTAGAGTTCTGCGGATCCATGCACAGACTTATTGTCTGAGATACCTTGCGGGTCCAGGGTGTAGTGAGAAGGCCACCCGGCCGGGAGTAACAGGACCAGAGTCTTAGTTCTGTCACATAGTCACTGTAGCCTTAAAGAAGTCCTGCTTGGCTAGGCACGGTGGCTCACACCTATAATCCCAGCATTTTGGGAGGCCAAGGTAGGCAAATCACCTGAGGTCAGGAGTTTGAGACCAGCCAATACGGTGAAACCCCATCACTATTAAAAATACAAAAATTAGGTGGGCATGGTGGCACATGCCTCTAAACCCAGCTACTCAGGAGGCTGAGGCAGGAGAATCGCTTAAACTCAGGAGGCAGAGATTGCAGTGAGCCGAGATCGTGCCATCGCACTCCAGTCTGAGCGACAGAGTGAGACTCTGTCTCAAAAAAAAAAAAGAAATCCTACTCTTCTCTAGGTCTCATTTTCTTCATCTGTAAGGATTGGACAGAACTGGGTGCAGTGGCTCACATTTGCAATCCCAGCACTTTGTGAGGCCAAGACAGGAGGATCACTTGAGGCCAGGAGTTCAAGACCAGCCTGGGCAACATAGCGAGACCCCCGTCTATTAAAAAAGAAAAGAAAAAGGCAAGAAAAGATCGAACAGAATGATCCCAAAGATCCCTTCCCATGCTGACATTCTGATTCCCTCATTCATTCATTCTAATATTAACCAATGCCAGCACTAGGTTCTGGGCATCCCCTGCTGAGCCATTCTAAACCTGCTGGGCACAGCCAAGACCTGTGAGTGTGGCCTCAGGCCTAGTGAGGGCTCATTGTTTCCACAGCCACTGCATGGTCCAGAGAGAGGAAGGAAAGCCCCACCTGCCCCATGAAGCCCACCCTGCCAGGGCCCACCTGCCAGGGGAGGCATTTTCCTGATCCCAGTTCTAGGTTTCATCCTAGAAGAGCCCTCAGTATCTAAAGCCTTTCCTACTTTCAACTTTTAAAAAAGTTGGGAAGTGTAAGACCACCTGCCATCTTCCTAATCAAAACTCATCTTCTGGCTCTTATTCTCCATGGCTTTTACACAACATGTTTTATTCATTTCAAAGTATTTAATTATAATGTTGAGGCCAGGTGTGGTGGCTCATGTCTGTAATCCCAGCACTTTGGGAGGCCAAGGTAGGAAGATCGCTTGAGGCCAGGTGTTCAAGACCAGCCTAGGCAACATAGTGAGACCCTGTCTCAAGAAAAAAAAAAAAGAAAAAAGAAAAATCAAGAAGAAAAAAGAAAGAGTGAGAAAGAAAGAAAGAGGCCAGACGCAGTGGCTCACGCCTGTAATACCAACACTTTGGGAGGCCAAGGCGGGCGGATCGCGAGGTCTAGAGTTCAAGACAAGCCTGGCCAACATAGTGAAACCCCGTCTCTACTAAAATACAAAAAATTAGCCCGGCATGGTGGCGGGCATCTGTAATCCCAGCTGCTTGGAAGGCTGAGGCAGGAGAATTGCTTGAACCCGGGATGCGGAAAGAAAAAAAAAAAAAAAAGAAACAAAAGGAAGGAGGGAAAGAAGGAAGGAAGGAAGGAAAGAAGGAAGGAAGGAGGGAAGGAAGGAAGGAAGGAAAGAAGGAAGGAAGGAGGGAAGGAAGGAAGGAAGGAAGGAAGGAAGGAAGGAAGGAGGGAAGGAAGGAAGGAAGGAAGGAAGGAAGGAAGGAAGGAAGGAAGGAAGGAGACAAAATATAACATTGAATACACGTTGTTTTTCAAACTGCACATACAACCCACATTTTGACTCAGGCCTCTGGGGCGAGGGGTACACACACACACATCCCAGTCACTGTCCTAGGCTCTCCAGCCATGAGATTTTCCGGCCCAGCCCCAACCCCGACCTAAGTCACCGGCTATCGGCCACCCATTGGCTGAAGTCCCTGAGCACCTGTTGGGAGGAAGGCTGCTGCGTGCAGCCGGAAAGTCCTGCGTCCCTCCGCTCTTACCGCGGCAGGAACCACAGCCTCCCGGAACCTCAGGGTTTGTATGGATTTCGCCCAGGGGAAAGCGCTCCAACGCGCGGTGCAAACGGAAGCCACTGGCTGGTTGGGCGGCTGTGATGAGAGAGCTGCATCCTTCCAACGCGTCCAGCTTTTCATGCTGATGTTGGTGAGAAGGGGGTGGATAGCGGGGATTCTCAGGATTAGGGCCTGGGGCCATTAAAGGCTGGGAGGTGGGGGTGTAAACCTGTGGCCACCCTGACCCCTGTCCTCGGGGGGCCTCACCACCAGGCCGAGGAGACCCAGGCCTGGTCACCTGCTCCAAGCCCAGGCCCGGCGCTCGAAGGCGGGCCCCAGCGGCCCTCCCTCCCCGGCCCTTCTCTCCCCTACTTTCTCCTCACCTCCCAGCTGCGCGGAGAACACGCCCCCTCCCCGTGTTCCCACCAATCAGCGTCCGGAGCGGCGCCCGAGGCGCCGGGGGGCTCTGGTCTGCAGCCAATGAGCGCCACGGCCCGAGGCGGCGCCTCGCCCGCCCCCTCCCGGAATGAAGGCCGCCCGACAGCTGGCGAGGCTGGCGCAGCGCGCGGGGCGCGGGAGCCGCGCGGGCTGGAGCGGAGCGCGCGCACAGCCAGCCCGCCTCCGCTCCGCCTCCGTCCGGGGCGCGGGCGAGGTGGCCGGGGCGGGGGAACGCAGGGGGCAGGGCCGCGGCGGCGAGGCCGGGGGGCGGGGAGGAGTGGGCCCGATAAAAGGCGGCGCGGCGGCCCCACCCCGCGGCAGGCCGGCGGGCAGGCTCGGCGTGTCCTTTCCGTCCGGCCCGCGCCGGCGGCGGGGAGGCGGCGCGCGGCCCGCAGCCCGCCCATGGAGGCTTTCCCCTGGGCGCCCCGCTCGCCCCGCCGCGGCCGCGCCCCCCCGCCCATGGCGCTCGTGCCCAGCGCCCGCTACGTGAGCGCCCCGGGCCCGGCGCACCCGCAGCCCTTCAGCTCCTGGAACGACTACCTGGGGCTCGCCACGCTCATCACCAAAGCGGTGGACGGCGAGCCGCGCTTCGGCTGCGCCCGCGGTGGGAACGGCGGCGGCAGCTCCCCGCCCTCCTCCTCCTCGTCGTCCTGCTGCTCCCCCCACGCGGGGGCCGGGCCTGGGGCGCTGGGGCCGGCGCTGGGGCCGCCCGACTACGACGAGGACGACGACGACGACAGCGACGAGCCGGGGTCCCGGGGCCGCTACCTGGGGAGCGCGCTGGAGCTGCGCGCGCTGGAGCTGTGCGCGGGCCCCGCCGAGGCCGGGCTGCTGGAGGAGCGCTTCGCCGAGCTGAGCCCGTTCGCGGGTCGTGCCGCCGCCGTGCTGCTGGGCTGCGCGCCCGCCGCCGCCGCCGCCACCACCAGCGAGGCGACGCCGCGCGAGGAGCGGGCCCCGGCGTGGGCGGCCGAGCCCCGGCTGCACGCGGCCTCCGGGGCGGCGGCCGCCCGGCTGCTGAAGCCCGAGCTGCAGGTGTGCGTGTTCTGCCGGAACAACAAGGAGGCGATGGCGCTCTACACCACCCATATCCTCAAGGGCCCCGACGGGCGAGTGCTGTGTCCCGTGCTGCGCCGCTACACGTGTCCCCTGTGCGGCGCCAGCGGCGACAACGCGCACACCATCAAGTACTGCCCGCTCTCCAAAGTGCCGCCGCCGCCCGCCCGCCCGCCGCCCCGCAGCGCCAGGGACGGCCCGCCTGGCAAGAAGCTGCGCTGAAGGCCCGGGCTCCCGGCCGCCCAGGGTCGCCGCCGCCCCTCGCACCGCTAGGTCTGCGCACCATCTCGCCCCCGCCGTGGGGAGGCGTGCGGCTCAGCGGTCGGCTCGACATGGGACGTCGTCCTGGTGGTTTTTGAAAAGCAGCCGACCGTGTGGAGTACTTCCGTGCTGAACGATTGGGACTAGACGCTGAAATCCCCATTTGTCTTCAGTTTCTAGTTTGCACATCCAGAACGGCGAAGGCTGGGTGTGTATTCCACTAACTGAAATATGGCAACTTAGAGGCGCTGTTTATTTACTGTATACGTCGACCTATTTTAGATGCGCATCAGTATGAAATTGTCTCAATCTTGGATGTTTCATTTTATGAATGGAGGCACTTTACTAGGTCTAGAATATTTTTTTAAAAGCCTCTGAACTGAGCTTAAAACTGGCGATTTTATGAAATGTCGGCAAAATGACTATTTTATTGTTTGAAGCGAGTTAATATTCTCAGTTGTCTTTAAAAATCAGTTACTCTAATTCCAGGTGAAGCAAGCCGCTGGTAGCATCACCCTTATGAGAAGTGAAGGTTTTGTAAACTTTCCAGTATTAATTTGGGCGGGTATTCCCCCCTTGTGGCTTGTTTCTGTCCTAGCTGGAGGTGTAAAATGCACAATGTGTAGCAGGTAGAATACAGCTCCTTATCGTTCTATGTACCAGGTATTTTATTACTGAACTAGCAACTAGCCTTTTCCACCTTTAAAAGTTGTGCCAAGTCATAATCATATTGTGTATAACTTGGAAATGGTGCTGTTTAAAAAAATTGTGTATTTATACAGTAACAGTATGAATTCATTAATCTCACCTGTAACTTTCCTACTTGGCCTTTTCTCTACACACTCACCCTCTTCCAGTTCTTTAAAAACGTTTATGACATTAAGATCAAAGGGAGGAAGGGAAGACAGCAGTATTAATTCACCCTAGATTACTCAATTTCAGGGTTCCTAGTGGAGGAAAGCCCATTCCAGCTGTTGCCTGTCAAACAAATAGAAGATGGATCTCTAGCTCTGAGCTATTCGTGTATTAACTCGTATTCAAGAAGGTTCCACCGTGGGCTGCGTCTGACTTTAATACAGGCAGTGCTCAAACTAGAATAAGCACTAATTAAAGGAATTGTTGGGGGTCCTTCATGTGTTCCCACTCCTACTGGAAGACCCATGTCCGTTTCCGGAACCCCACCAGTTTACCCATAAGCAAGACTAAACCTGATCCTTGGGCAAAAGTTCCTAACCCCTACTCTACCCTCCCACCCTCACTTTTAAATCCACCATACTGAATGCCACACTATGGAATGCAGCTACCTGCCAAGCAAGGCAATAGAAGGCAAAAAATAGAAGTGAATTAAGATGAACTCATCTGAAATACACAAATGCATTACTATCTGAAGATACCAGCAAGAGATTTAGTCTACGTGTCTAAGGCTCCCAGGATTTAGCTAGGCTACTAGAAGTTAGACTGCTTTCGCATTAAACAGCTAACTTCATCCACAGCAAATTGACTCAATCAGGAACCTTCATTTGAAGGTGTGTTAGAGGATGGGGTAAATACCCGATAGCTGTCTTTTTGGTGAAAGAAAAGGTGCATTTCAAGAACTTGGGGGGCAGGAGGAAAGCACAATGTTTCTTAGCCAGGAAAGACAAATAATCCAACGCTGCTAGTCTTAACCCCAGACCAGAGAGAACTGCAGATCTGATTGGGCCTAAATTAAGTAGCTTAATGAAACCATGTAATTACTTGTTCTCCTTTCTTTTGCTATAGAAAATCTACCAGTTTAAATGAGCTTCACCTTCTGGGTGAAGTTTCTAAGGTCAACATGAATCCTCTTACCTCTCCCACTGCTCGTGTTCTGCCTTTTCAAAAGGACCACTATGAACAGATCAGCACATTCTCTAGGCCAAAAGGGCTAGCCAGGTGGCAAGATCAATTTAGCTACTTTGTATTTTCAGAGTCAAATTACAGACGGTTTCCAAAGGTCTTGAGCATGGGGCTTTGGCATAGCCTCAATATATGGGAGTCACTGTGATGAGATGTGCCTAATGTTAATTTGATATTCTGACATTGCTACTATTTTACCAGAACTAAGAACATATTGAGCTGGAGCTTCCTGAGGGCAGGAGAGTATTGGAAAAGGAATCCAGAAGACCCTCTCCACTACTCAGGCAGCCACTATTCATCTATTTTTAAAGTACCCCATTTTCAGGCCAGGCGTGGTGGCTCATGCCTGTAATCCCAGCACTTTGGGAGGCGAGGCGGGGGTGGATCACAAGGTCAGGAGACCAGCCTGGCCAACATGGCGAAGCCCCGTCTCTACTAAAAATACAAAAATTAGCCGGGTGGTGTGGCGGGTGCCTGTAATCCCAGCTCCTCAGGAGGCTGAGGCAGGAGAATTGCTTGAAACCAGGAGGCGGAGGTTGCAGTGAGCCCAGATCACGCCACTGCACTCCAGCCTGGGCAACAGAGCGACTCTGTCTCCAAAAAAGAAAAAAAGTACCCCATGTTCAGCCCCTGTGCCAAATTTGCCTAGGTTTTCCAGCTGACAATGAATACTGGGAGTTAAAACGCAGAGTATTACATTACTATAGTTAATTTTCTAGGGTTCTCTTATGAAAAGTATATGTAAACACATTCATTTAAAAATCCTTGGAACTCAATGTGGAACTTTAAACATTTTGCAAAATTACATTTAGAGAAACCCACTTTTTCAAAGTTTAAGAAATATACAAAGTATGACAAAATTATCTTCATAAGAACATGCTGCATACTTGCCTAGTAGCAAAACAATACAGGGAAGAGTCAAAAGGGCTTCTCCAACTGTAGAGGTACAGATTGTCTTAACCTGTTCTTTTCTGTACAGACTTAAAATTTCTAGTGGCTTTTATTTTTCTTCATATTTTAATTTTCCTACAAAGTCCTTTTTGGAAGTTGCAGAATTATTAGCTTTGATGAGAACAACTTTTGTCATAGATTTGATTTATTAAACCAAAATTATACATATTAAAATTATATCACAAATATATATGCTTCCAGACAAAGAAAAGTTTGTTAGTCCTGATTTTCTAATCGTAGCCACTCAAGGAACAGTCCTTTCATAGTACCCCATGTATTTCAATTAGACTTATAAAATTATAAGTCAATCTATGGTCAGTGTCTTTGGTTAAAAAAAAAAACAACAACACAGGCAGTTCTTTACATAAAAACGTCCCACACATTATAGATGCCAGCCACCTCCTGGTAGTCACTATGGACAACTAATGAGATGCAAAGTCTTTTGGACCAATGATGTCTCTACTACTGGATCTATCTGTATTAACAGCAATGTTACTCTCAATGAAACTGCAGAAGCCACCATGAACATGGAAGACCACCTAGCAGATCGGTGAGTAGGCTGCTTGTTCAGCTTTCCTTTAACACCTGTTGGTAAATACTAATGGGAGTAGACAGAGTTGTATGGCCTGGACAGTGGAAACCAAGAGCAGGATCGCAAAGTAACAGCATCAGACTCTTCTGCCCTCCTCTTGCACTTGGGTTCTGACTCCCAGAACAAAGAACTTGGGAGAACAGTACGGGAGACTGAGCAGAAAGGATGGGTTTGCTGACTCGCCTTGAAATCTAACTCTAACGTAGGCAGCAGTAACTCATCTGAACAAATCTGATTAAATAAATTCTTGGGGCTTACCTGTGATGTCACACATACAGATCTACTCTCCAGGAAGCAAACTCTTAGCAAGTTACTGCCCCACTTGTAATCACTGATCTGAAATTCTCTTGTTATGAAAGAAAAGTCCTTCTCCCCACGAAAGACCTTTAAAGACTTCTACGTATTTGAAATACCAGATACTAAGGTGTTTAAAATGATTTCTATCATTGGTAACATCAAACAAAAATAGCTGCATCTGGTTAAATTAAAAAGCATCAATACTCCCTCTTCTGGCCCTATAGTTGTACCAATAGGAATTCTCACCACTACTCAATAACAGAAATAAGTGCCTACAGCCATGATGAATTTGTAACATTTTCTCAAATTAACTATGATTTTTCTAATTTCAGGTGAAAACCCAAGGTGGTACTTCAAACACGCACATGCACACACAAACTCAGAGGACAGCGTTACAAGGAAACTAAGGAATTCCTGCATTAACAAAGGAAGACATGTTAGGGGGACATCCTAGCCACATATGCTTTCTTTGTTATATTTAGGTTCATTTTCATTGATACTAAACACAGACATTTAATGGCACTGATAAAAATTCAAGTAAAAAAACTCAACTGAATATGCAAACTTACCATTATAAACAAAATACTATAACCACAAATCAACACTAAAACAAATTCTGTAAGTATTTTATTTATCACTGAAGAAAAAACACAGCAGCAAGTTCTGTGTTGGCTTCAATGAGACCAAATAGTTCATCTTTAACATAGCTACTGCGCTCCAAAATTGAAGTCAACACAGTCATTACTACAAATTACTTGTTGAAAGAATCTATCTTCAAAAGAAAGAAAATTAGGAAAGAGAATTTAAACGATTCCTCCAAACCATACATTTATAAATATTGTCATATTTAAAATGCTTGAAAGGCATGAATTCTCCATTAATGGAAAAGCAGTTTGCTATTGGCAACAGAAAAAAACTCAGCGATAGTTTACCAAATGCTTTAAAATTTAAAAGCTATACTGTTTGGATTCACACTTGCGCAGTAATCTTGTCATTACAACAACTGCAAATTGCTTTGTACTCACCTTCTCTCAAGTAAAATCTAAAGAAAACCCCACCGTATCCAATGTTTGTAATGTTTACTTCAAGTGAATCTAAAAAATTTCTAAATTTAGTTTATGGTAAATACCTCAAAATACCTAAAATAGGTACGTATCAACCACTTAAGGGTGTGAAAATTGTTTCAGATTCACTGCTTTAAAGGGTCTTCAAATATATTTTCTTTAACAGAACCTTACTTCATTCCAAATTATCAGATATTTCAAAATCAAAAAAAAGTATCAGTTCTATACCAAGATAAAGGTGTTACTCAATACCTGAAGGTTCACATTTTAAATTTATTTTTTAGTTTTTCTTTTTTGTCAACAAATGATTGATGAAATAATGCAACACCCTTAAATTCCAGAAAATGGCATGGTTTTTCCAACCTCCTGTGGATATGGTGCATGATCAATCTATTATATAGGATTAATACAAGTTCATGCTTTTTGTGTTATGGTGAAACAACATTAAAGAATCCAATTTAGATTGGTTGAAGCACAAGTATAATAATCCTTGAATGTGATCAAACCTATTTAAGACACCAGTTTAAATCCATTATCTTGAGACTTAACGTCGTACTGTGGTCCATCCATCTTCATCAGTCTCATTTTTAGTACGACGGAGAGATTCCCTATCTTTCTCAGCTCTCCATGAGGCCTTCTCTTTTTCACCTTCTCTTTCTCGGTCTCGGTCTCTTGAAAGAGCTGGGGGAGGAACTCGACGAGGAGGGTCCCGCTCTTCCACCCGGTCATCTTTCCTGTCATCAGCACGTCTCCAAGAACTTACTAAAAAGTTTAATTAAAAAAAAAAAATTAAGTTAGTACCATATTCTATTGGCTCAAATTACTCAAAATTCCTGTACTAAAGATTAACAATACAGAAATCATAATGAAAGCTCATACAATTTCTGACAATCTTTAACATACAAATGTACAGATAAAACTCAAAATCTGAAAACAGGCAGAAACCACTAGCCTGGGAAGGACTACAGTTAGTATAAACCCGTAAGACAAGGTGGCAAAAATCTGGCTGAATGAAAATTTTATAACTGAAAGGATTTTTGGCTCTTGAAGAATTTTAACAGCAAATTAACCATACAAAATACAGGAGTTTTTAAAGTTATGGCTATGACAGAAAAATTCTCTCACAACAGGATGTCAAGACATATGGAAAATTAATTTTTAAAAACCAAGAGAAAAATGAGGATTTTAAAAATGAAAAATACGTATATTTTAAAACAGAATAAACTTCTGTTACAATTTCAGAGAAAATGTTTCTACTTTGTGCTTAATCTGCCAGGAAGCTGCTTTTAAATAACAATTTTTTTCATTTTTATTAAGTAAACTTTATATATATTGCCTGCTATCCAATTTAGTCTACTACTGTACTTTGAATTTAGAGATAAGTGCACTTCACAACATGACCATTGAGTAACTGTATGAAAATCATGAATTCTAAATAGAATATCAACTCTCTTATTGTTGGCCTTCATACAAATTTATGATATAATTAAATAACCCAAATCGCCCCCAGAAACGACAGTTCTCCAATGCTTCAGTTGTATGTAACCTCTATACCTTCTTCACGTTCTGATCTGAGTGGAGGTCCTCTTCGGTCCCTGTCGTCTCTTAGATCTCGTCTTTCTCTTAGATCACGCCGGTCATCCCTCTCACGGCGACGGTCATCCCTATCCCTATCGTCCCGGCGACTTGAGTCTCTCCAGCTTGAAGATTCCTCAGCTGGTCCTCTTCTCCAGCCACCTTCATCCCTGTAGCCATTTACAATGACAGGTCAGGTTCTTACTGTTAGACCAAATGGATAATTATAAGTACATCCAGTCCAAGCTGGGGCTTAGAGTTTACAAATATAACGGACAGTTTAAACTCATAACCTGACCTTACCTGATGCCTGGGACGTGGAGAACAAATGAGAACACCCCGATCTGTGCCGTCCCACTCGTTAGCCACTACCCATATGTGGTTACTTACATTTAAAGTCAAACGGAGATATTTCCTTAGGACCATCAACCATATATTCTAAGTGCTTGGCTGCCAAATGTGACTGCTGACTACCATACTGGCCAGCAGACACATTTTCTTCCTTGAAGAAAATTGCATCGAACACTGCTGGTCTACATTTGTCAGTACAAGGACACTTTGGCAGCGGGAACAAGCTAGAACTTCTACTACTAATAAAATCAAAGGGCTTTTGATAATTTAAGGGCAAGAAAACTGACTGCCCTAAACCACAGGGGGAAAAGCAACGGACTAACAAAGATGGCTGGACTGGTTCCAATGCCCAACGGGTCACACAGCCTTTAGACAGCCACGAAGTTTGGGCCTCCATTTTCTTACTTTAAGAGGGATTTTTTTTTTTTTTTTTTTTTTTTGAGACAGAGTTTCGCTCTTGTTGCCCAGGCTGGAGTGCAATGGCGCTATCTCGGCTCACCACAACCTCCGCCTCCCGGGTTCAAGCAATTCTCCTGCCTCAGCCTCCTAAGTAGCTGGGATTACAGGCATGCGCCACCACGCCCGGCTAATTTTGTATTTTTTAGTAGAGATGGGGTTTCACTATGTTGGCCAGGCTGCTCTCGAACTCCTGAACTCAGGTGATCCGCCCTCCCAAAGTGCTGGGATTACAGGCATGAGCCACCGCGCCCAGCCTCTACAAATAATTTAATTAGAACATCACACCTAGGTCTTCTGAAGCGATCCTCTCGATCCACATCTCTCTCTCTGTCCCTTTCCCTCTCAGGGTCCTTGTCATTCTCCTCCCGATCTTGATTATCTCTGTCCCTTTCTTTTTCTCTGTCCCATTCACGTTCTTCTGATGGCCTTGATTCTCGAGGTGGACCCCAGCTCTCCTCTCTGGCTTTTTCTTTCTCTCTCCATCCACCTATTTTTTTGAAAAAGCAAAACATATTTAAAATATTTTTAAAAGAAGAAACAGATTGGCAATCATGAATAGATGTTGGCATTAATTCATCATCATTCTAAATGCTAATTTAAGACGCTGATTTAAAAAATACTAAAGCTGTGTACATCACTGCACAGACATCATTAACAGTATCTTAAACTTATATGAGAAACTTAAAATGGGCCGGGCATGGTGGCTCACACCTGTAATCCCAGGACTTTTGGAGACCGAGCCAGGTGGATCACTTAAGGTCAGGAATTCGAGACCAGCCTGGCCAACATGGTAATAACCCTGTTGCTACTAAAACTACAATTAGCCAGGTACGGTGGTGCGCCTGTAGTCCTAGCTACTTGACTTAGGAGGCTGAGGCATGAGAACTGCTTGAACCTGGGAGGCAGAGGCTGCAGTGAGCCAAGATAGTGCCACTGTACTCCAGCCTGGATGACAGAATGAGACTGTCTCAAAAAACAAACAGGAAAAGAAAAAAAAAAACCAAAAACCTTAAATGATCTGTGTTAAGTGTTCCATAAAACAAAAGTATCGCTGAAAATTTTAGAATTTTTCCTATTGCACGCAGATTTCAGCATAGTATCTGTTCTGATGTTACACAGATCACTCATTTAAGCAGAAAACTTCAAGAGTTTTCTGAGTCCCAATTTTGAGGTATTTATACCTTGCAACGTTTTCAAGCCCTTCATATCCAAAAAAGAATCTTTCCTTTTATATTCCTGTCCTCCACCATTTGCCACCCATTATCTAGTCATTAATCATGAATAAATCCTTTAACCCTGCACAGTGGCTCACACTTATGCATGGAATATATGAATCTAGGAACATTTTATATACAGTACATATAGAGATGTAAATTTGCTGGTGACCTCACTGTTTAAAATGGCCTCCAAGTGTAGTGCTAAAATGCTGTCTAGTGGCCAGGTGTGGTGGCTCATGCCTGTAATCTCAGGAATTTGGGAGGCCGAGGAGGGTGGATCCCTGGAGCCCAGGAGTTCAAGACCAGCCTGGGCAACATGGCAAAACCACATCTCTACAAAAAAATACAAAAATTAGCTGGGCTTGGTGGTGTGCACCTATAGTCTACTACTCAGGAGGCTGATGTGGTAGGATCTCTTGAGCCCAGGAGGCAGAGGTTGCGGTGATCTGAGATCACGCCACTGCACTCCAGCCTGGGAGACAGAGTGAGACCCCACCTCAAAAAGAGAAAAAACAAATGCTGTTTAGTGGCCCCAAGCACAAGGTGGCTATGATATGCCTTAAGGAGAAAATACATGTATTAGATAAGCTTTGTTCATGAATGAGTTATAATGCTGTTGACCATGAATTGGTAATGAATCAACAACATATCAGAAATAGGGAGTCTTTAAACACAAACACATAAAAGACATTTTATGTATTGATTGGTTGACAAAAATATCATGACTAGAAGCTTACAAGAACCTAACCTTATATTTACCCTAGGAACAGGAGTTCAGTATTCATGGCAACTGTATAAAATATAATTAGCAAATTAGTAAGAATCTGCTATACTTTTACCCCATTTAACATGAGGAAAAGAAAAATTAAATGTCTTACACAAGGTAACAGCTGAACAGTAGAATGAAGTGAGACTAGAAGAGACGAAGTAGGCAACAGAAACAACTGGGGAAAGCAAGGAAGTGGGTCACTTAGATCTGCACTTACAACAACTGCTCTGGTTATTTCCCTGACACCCAAAATTAAAACTGGGAGTAAGAGAGGCAGCAAAAACCAGTTAGCGGGTGAGGAAAATGATGCTGACCCAGGACCAAGTACAAGCAATGGGAATGGAGAGGAGGGTGGATTTCAGGAACATCAAAAAGGCAGAACTGAACTAAAGATTTAACATAAAGGATGAAACAGAGACAAAACAACTCCCAGAATCCTAGCTCAGACAGTTAGATGGACAGTGATGCCCCTGAAGAGAATCAGAGGGATGGGTGGGCGTGAACAAGTGCACGTGTATGTGATGGTAATGAGTCCAGTTTTGGATAGGCTGTGTTAGACATTCAGTAAGACTACCAAGTGGAGATGTGCTATATGCAGTAAGCAGCTGTCACCTGTGTGCAGTACGCAGAAATTACCTAGAGAAAACTGGCCGGGGCAGTGGCTCACGCCTGTAATCCTAGCACATTGGGAGGCCGAGGTGGGTGGATCACTTGAGGTCAGGAGTTCGAGAGCAGCCTGGCCAACATGGTGAAACCCCATCTCTATTAAAAATACAAAAAAATGGCCAGGCGTGGTGGCTCATGCCTGTAATCCCAGCACTTTGGGAGGCTGAGGCGGGCGGATCAAGAGGTCAGGAGATCAAGACCATCCTGGCTAACATGGTGAAACCCCATCTCTACTAAAAATACAAAAAATTAGCCAGGCATAGTGGTGGGCACCTGTTGTCCCAGCTACTCAGGAGGCTGAGGCAGGAGAAGGGCATGAACCTGGGAGGCAGAACTTCCAGTGAGGGGAGATCGCGCCACTGCACTCCAGCCAGATGACAAAGCGAGACTCCGTCTCCAAAAAATAAAAAATAAAAAATAAAAAATAAAAATAATTAGCCATGCATGGTGGCATGTGCCTGTAGTCCCAGCTACTTGGGAAGCTGAGGCAGGAGAATTGCTTGAACCTGGGAGGCAGAGGTTGCAGTGAGCTGAGATCATACCACTGCACTCCAGCCTGGGAGACAGAGCAAGACTCCACCTCAAAAAAAAAAAGAAAAAGAAAAAAAATGGTAATAGACGCATGTCACAAACATGTATACAACTGCTCACGAATAATAAAGTGTGAAACAATAAGCAGGCCCAGGACTAATAAAAAAAATGAGGCTGGGCGCAGTGCCTCACACCCGTTATCCCAGCACTTCACTTTGGGAGGGAGAGGCAGAAGGATAACTTGGGCCCAGGAGTTTGAGACCAGCCTGGGTAACATAGCGAAACCCCGTCTCTCCAAAAAATAAAATATTAGCAGGGTGTGGTGGCATGCGCCTGTAGTCCTAGCTACTCAGAAGGCTGAAGTGGGAGGCTCCCTAGGGTCCGGGAGGTCAAGGTTGCAATGAGCCATGACTGCACCACTGCATTCCAGCCTGTGCAACAGAGCAAGACCCTGTCTCAAAAAAAGTAAAGTGAGTTCCTCCTTGCATTATCTCTCAGTTGGCAAAAATAAATATATAAAGTACATTTTGGTTTCAATTATTTATTTTTAAAAGGAGGCTGGTTCCCAGTAAAACCTGAAAAATACACCAATACTGAAAGCATGAGTACAGGAAGAGCCTTCAAAGCAGTCATCGAAGCAGAAGGAAAACAAAGAGCACATCACTAAAGAAGAGAGGGGTTGGGTTATTTATGTTTTGGATGGTGGTATTCTGAAGGCAAACTTTTGACAGCGAAGTCACTGCAAATGATACTGAAGGAAAGATGAAAGACCAGTTTATCTGGAAAATAACAATACAACCCTGATATTTATCCATCAGAATTTCACTTTTACAGGTGAACACTTAAGCATATTCTAGGAAAGAGAATTTTACCTGGCTTGACTAATGGTCTCCAAGGACCAGGTCTTGAGTCATCACCCCGTCTGGGAAACCGATCATCATCAGCACGTCTTGAAAGGCGATCATCATCCATGTTTCTCCAAGGGCCCCTGTCATCCTCTGCACCACGCCTGGGAATTCTGTCATCATCGGCATTCCTCCAAGGTCCTCGATCATCATCCAACCCTCGCCTGGGACCCCGGTCATCATCCATGCCTCGCCTGGGACCCCGGTCATCATCCATGCCTCGCCTGGGACCCCGGTCATCATCCATGCCTCGCCTGGGACCCCGGTCATCATCCATGCCTCGCCTGGGACCCCGATCATCATCCAACCCTCGCCTGGGACCCCGGTCATCATCAGCATTACGCCAGGATGATCGCTCATCATCAGCGCCTCCTCGCCTCGGCCCCCGGTCGTCATCCATCCCACGTCTTGGTCCTCTGTCCTCATCAGCTGTTCGCCAGCTTCCTCTGTCCTCATCCAGTCCTCGTCTAGGTGGTCTGTCATCATCCGCATGACGCCAGTTTCCCCTGTCTTCATCGGCAATTCGTCTGGGAGGCCTGTCATCATCTGTGTTACGCCAGGAAGGCCGGTCATCGTCTGCCCCACGACGAGAGAACCTATCTTCCTCAGGACCACGTCTAGGGCCTCTGTCATCATCCATGCCACGCCGGGGAACCCGATCATCGTCTGGTCTAAGAGAGGACTCTCTATCTTCATCATCCCCCAGACGCCGGGGCCGCTCTTCATCTCTTCTATGAGACCT
This sequence comes from Pan troglodytes, assembly GCF_028858775.2. Lineage (NCBI taxonomy): Eukaryota > Metazoa > Chordata > Mammalia > Primates > Hominidae > Pan > Pan troglodytes. The sequence goes on from NC_072406.2 coordinate 131,152,751, forward strand.
GTCCTCATCTCGCCCTTCTCCACGTCTCCACTCCCTACACAGCAACAAGAACAATTAAAAATATATAAAATAAAAAAGCATATGATCCTTTGGGGATTTTTTTTTTCACGTGCTTTTTAAAAACTTCAGTATGGGCCGGAGCAGTGGCTCGCACCTTTAATCCCAGCACTCTGGGAGGCAGAGGCAGGCAGATCACCTGAGGTCAGGAGTTCAAGACCAGCCTGGCCTGGCAAAACCCATCTCTACTTAATTGTAAGACATGCGGCTGGGCACAGTCGCTCACTCCTGTAATCCCAGCACTTTGGAAGGCCAAGGCGGGAGGACTGCTTGAGCCCAGGAGTTTGAGACTAGCCTGGGCAACATGTCAAAACCCCATCACTATAAAGAATATAAAAATTCACCAGGCGTAGTGGCCCACACCTGTAATCCCAGCACCTTGGGAGGCCGAGGCAGGCAGATTACTTGAGGTCAGGAGTTCAAGACCAGCCTGGCCAACATAGTGAAACCTCGGGTCTACTAAAAATGCAAAAATTAGCCAGGCGTGGTGGTGCATGTCTGTAATCCTACTTGGGAGGATTACAAGTGCCTCCCAGCTACTTGGGAGGCACAAGAATTGCTTCAACCCAGGAGGCGGAGGCTGCAGTGAGCCGAGAACGCGCCACTGCGCTCCAGCCTGGGTGACAGAGCTAGATTCTGTCTCAAAAACAAAGAAACAAACAAACAAAATTAACCAGGCATGGTGGAGCGCACCTGTGGTCCCAGCTACTCAGGAGGCTGAGGCAGGAGGATCACCTAAGCCCAGGGAGGTTGAGGCTGTAGTGAGCCGAGATCGCGCCACTGCACTCCAGAGTGAGACGCCATCTCAAAACAACAACAACGACAACAAAAACAACAACACAGGCCAAGTGCAGTGGCTCATGCCTGTAATCCCAGCAATTTGAGAGGCTGAGACAGTCAGATCGCTTGAGGTCAAGAGGTCAAAGCCAGCTTGGGCAACATGGCAAAACCCCATCTCTACTAAAAATACAAAAAGTAGCCAGGTGTGGTGGCACACACCTGTAATCCCAGCTATTCGAGAGGCTGAGGCACTTGAACCCAGGAGGCAGAGGTTGCAGGGAGCCGAGACTGCGCCACTGCACCCCAGCCTGGGCAGCAGACCCAAAAAAACAAAATACAAACCCACATGCAATCAGACATGCACACAATTCTTCATGGCTCTCCTTTCCCTGCCTCTACAAAATGAACCAAATTTTAAAACCACTGATAAGATATTAACAGGAACTGGAGCGGCATTATTTTCCTCAACTCTACTTACTTCTCTGGCGGGCCTCTTCTCCACTCAGAATCTGCTTCAGGTCCTTTTCTCCAGGTGCCTTCTGAATCTCTATCTCCCCAACGAGAGTCCTCCATTGACAAAGTGAAAAAGAAGCATTACATTGGTAACCATTTACTATTACAACTACTGGTATTACCATTCAAATATTTTTTGTACTTATAACAATATGAAGCCCTTAAATAAGCAAGTTTTAAAATTTCATTTATTTTTTAATCTGAGATCAGACTGACGCTACAGGGAAACTGGTAGTCTCATATATTGTAGGTGGCCTTACAAACCGATATAACACTGCTGGAAAGCAACCTGGGAACATACACCTCTACAGATTTCCTTCAACCTAGAAATCCCCTTTGAAGAATGTGAAAAAAGCCACATGCCCTGAAATGGACATCACAGTGCCTATGAAGCAAAGAAAGGTGGAGACATTTTATTTAATGTCTAATGCGGGTGGTTAAATTAACAGTACTTCTCTATTCAAAGTACTCTGATGGGCCGGGCGCGGTGGCTCACGCCTGATTCCCAGCAGTTTGGAAGGCCGAGGCAGGTGGATCACGAGGTCAGGATATCAAGACCATCCTGGCTAACACGGTGAAACCCTGTCTCTACTAAAAATACAAAAAATTAGCCAGGCGTGGTGGCAGGCGCCTGTAGTCCCAGCTACTTGGGAGGCTGAGGCAGGAGAATCGCTTGAACCCAGAAGGCAAAACTTGCAGTTACCCAACATCACACTACTGCACTCCAGCCTGCACCAGAGCGCAAGCCTCTGTCTCAAAAAAATAAAAATAAAAAAATCTACAAAGCTAAGAATAAGCTACAGTCTCAAACAATGCGTGAATAAGAGAACCTTTATTTGAATTTTCTTTTCTTTTTTTTTTTTTTGAGGTGGAATCTCACTCTGTTACCCAGGATGGAGTGCAGTGGTACGATCTCAGCTAACTGCAGCCTCTGCCACCCATATTCAAGCGATTCTTGAGCCTTAGCCTCCCAGGTAGCTAGGACTACAAGCGCCTGCCACCACGCCCGACTAATTTTTATATTTTTAGTAGAGATGGGATTTCAACATGTTGGCCATGCTGGTCTCGAACTCCTGACCTCAACTGATCCACCTGCCTAGGCTTCCCAAAGTGCTGAGATTATAGGTGTGAGCCACCACGCCTGCCCCTTTATTTGAATTTTTGAAAAAAATGTCTTGGCAATGAAACTCTAAAATAACAACTAGAGATGAGAAGCAGTGAAAGACAAGAATGGTCAGAAAATAAATTCGTCCCGGGTCATCACAGCTAATGATTCTGGGCTGTCTCTTAAGGTGGGGGTTGTTCTAAGAGACTTTCCCAAGTAAACACCTTGAGAGAAAATAGAAACATAACAGTCAAAGGAATTTATGGGCAACACAATTGAGGGAACAAACACAGCCAGAAGGCCAAGCTTCTCCCACCCCCATGCCTGCTTTGCAATTTATACTCAACAAAGAATGCAAGGTTTTAGAGGATATAGTACAACTATTACAACCTCCAAAGACTTTTGAAGGATGGCTCTTATAGCCATTAAACAAACAAAAAGAAGTAACTCTGCCTCCTGGGCTCAAGCCATACTCCCTCCCACCTCAGTTTCCCAAGTAGCTGGGCATGCACCACCACGCCCAGCTCATTTTTGTATTTTTTGTGGAGACAGGGTCTCACTATGTTGCCAGACTGGTCTCAAGCTCCCAGGCTCAAGCGATCCGCTTGCCTGCCTCGGTCTCCCAAAGTGCTGAGATTATAGGTGTGAACCAATGTGCCCAGCCCAGCAGATCCAAGAGCAGAATGGCCCTGGCTGATGAGCAAACAAACTGAACCAGGATCTCAGAGAACCTGGCACAAACAAACAAAGAGATGAAGAGAGTAAAAGAAACATTAAAGATATAAAGAGAACTTTAAAAGAGCAAGAACAGAGAAAAAGGAGAAAAGTTTCCTTAAATTAAGTAGATTTTTGTCTGCTCTAAGGAGACTGACTGAATCCTTAGACCAAAAGGGCAAAAGGCCAAAAAGAAACAAAGATACCATACACTCAGGTATCTAAACACAGTCTTAGGGACAGTTTTAACTTCCTTTACTGCAAGAATAGAGAAAAATTCTGTTTCCGAGGAATGAAACAGTATCTACAGAATAAGACCAAAACTAGTATCAAAAATCCTCCCCTCTGTAACACTGTGTACTAAAAACAGAAGCAAAGGTCTCTATTATTTCTGAAAAGATGGTTTTGAACTGGCCAAATAATGAACCATTTATTGTTCAACGGTGAGAGAAAAAACTTATGAGACACACAAAGACATTCTGAAAACTACTGATCAAGAAACAAAAAGTACTCACAAAGGGGAAAACATGATGCAGTGTAAACATACTTGAGACTAAATAATGTTCGCTAATATGGATGGAAAACTTAAAGTAACTGTTAAGTGAGTACTAAGAGGAAAGATAATGTGTAACGATCTAGAAGCAAAAATACCCAGTCCACTGCAATAAAATATAAGTTAAGGTATGGTCATGATTTTGTTTTGTTCTGAAGAGGCAAAGGAAAGTTGTAATTTATACTGTGGAAGTTTTTTTAAAAACTTAGATAAAAATTAATGGTGGCCGGGCACAGTGGCTCATGCCTGTAATCTCAGCACTTTGGGAGGTTGAGGTGGGTGGATCACCTGAGGTTAGGAGTTCAAGACCAGCCTGGCCAACATGGTTAAATTCATCTCTACTAAAAATACAAAATTAGCCGGGCATGGTGGCACATGCCTGTAATCCCACCTACTTGGGAGGCTGAGGCAGGAGAATCACTTGAACCTGGAAGGTGGAGGCTGCAGTGGGCCGAGATCTCGCCATTGCACTCCAGCCCGGGCAAAAAGGGCAAAAAAATTAATGGAATAGAGAAAATAAAAGTGAACCTAGAGGCCAGCCCCGCATAGTGGCTCACGCCTGTAATCCCAGCACTGTGAGAGCCTGAGGTGAGTGGACCACGAGGTCAGGAGTTCAAGACCAGCCAGGCCAACATAGTGAAAAATCCCATCTCTACTAAAAATACAAACATTAGCCAGGCGTGGTGGCACACGCCAGTAATCCCAGCTACTCAGGAGGCTGAGGCAGGAGAATTGCTTGAAACTGGGAGGCGGAGGTTGCAGTGAGCTGAGATTGCACCACTGCACTCCAGCCTGGGCGACAGAGCGAGACTGTCTACACACACACACACACACACACACACACACACACACACACAAAAAGAACCTAGAAAAGTTCTTCAAATTTGGCTTAAAGAAAAAGGAAGGGGTGCCAGGGACATAGAAGCAAATAAAAAGCTTCAAAGCAAGTGTTAGGAATAAAACCAAATATACTAGTTACCATGTTAAATGCAAGTAAATTAAACTAAACTCTCCCAAAAAAAAAGGGAAGGTGTGTGTGGGCAAGGGGGTGAGGCATAAAACAGAAACAAGAGGCTGAAAATGTACAAAAGGGTGGACAGACACATTTGCAAATGCTAACTAAAAGAAAAAGGATAATCTCAGAAGGTAAGCTTCCTCATGTTCCTAAGGAGACAGTCCCATAAACTAACAAGATGTAGCAGATTTAAACAAAACAGCGCTGATTTCATGCACACACACAACTTTGTGCTCAACAGAAAAAAACATTCATAGAACACAAGGGAAAATGTATTCTTAAATTCCAAAAACTTGTAAATCATACAGACCACATTTACTTAATACCAAGGAATTAGAACTACAAATTAGCAGTAAGAATAACACAAACTGAAGACACATAAATAACTAGTATCAAGTGTAGGCATACAGATAAGCATTTGATACAGGTATGGCAAAAATAGAGGAGCAGAGAAAAGGCATGCAAGATATCCTTGAGCTTTCTGAGTGAAAAGTAAGCAAGCAATACTTTAAGGGGCAAACAGGGCACCTCCCAAGCAAAAGGAACAGCGTGCAGACAGATGCCACAGACACAGAATAAAGCAGAAAACTTGCTCCCCAATGGCTACAGCACAGGTGACTAAGAAGAAAATAGTGTCAGATGAAACTGATGAAACGGCAGCAACACGAAAGACTACTAACGCGTGTTTTAAAACCTTTGGCTCTCAGTAATGAGTACCAACCAATGAAAGGTCTGAAATCCAACAGCAGGCACAGTGATCAAACATGCTGTATTATGAAAAATCAAGCAGGCCACAACATAGAGGAAGGTCTGAAGCTGGAGGAAGATGATGATGAGGAAGACGAGTAAGTAGACCAACAAGTATTGCAAGCAAGAAAAATCTGAATTAAGGCAGTAATGTAGGAAAAGAAATAAGGAAGAGTAGGTTCAAAGCTGTGACAAAGCAGATACCAGTAACACCAATCAGGAGAGGGAATTCCAGACACAAGACAGAGATGGGAACATAGGTCCGTTTTGAACCTGAGTGCAATTAAAAATCAGCATTCAGAGCTGAGTTTGAATCACCTAGGAATCCTGTTAAATTGCATACTTTGATTCAGAAGTTTTGGGGGTGGACCTCAAAGTCTGCGTTTCTAACAAGTTGACAGGTGCTGCTGACAGCTGCTGGCCACCAAACATGTCTTTAAGTACCAAGGAGCTACAGAATTCATCATCCTCTAAATTCACGATTCTTTTTTTTTTTTTTTCCCCTGAGACAGAGTCCTGCTCTGTCACCTAGGCTTGAGTGCAGTGGCGCGATCTCGGCTCACTGCAACCTCCACCTCCTGGGTTCAAGCAATTCTCCTACCTCAGCCTCTCAAGTAGCTGGGATTACAGGTGCTGCCACCGCACCCAGCTAATTTTTTTATTTTTAGTAGAGACAGGGTATCACCATGTTGGCCAGACTGGTCTAGAACTCCTGACCTCGCGATCCGCACGCCTCGGCTTCCCAAAGTGCTGGGAATTATAGGCATGAGCCACCACGCCCGGCCAAACGATGATGTCTTTCAAGGAACTCAGCAACAGTCTCTCTTCTGTAGCAAACTCAGCAGTGCTATGGACAAAACTTTCATGACACGCATGCGCAAAAGTATGCTTAAGCCTGTAAAATTCCATCTTTGCTAAGACAAGTATAATTCTTTCCCCCTTAGGTGCCTTCTGTTCTTTGGGAAGAGAAAACTACCACATTAAAAAGAGCGGTGAAAATGGGCTGGGTGCGGTGGCTCGCGCCTGTAATCCCAGCACTTTGGGAGGCCAAGGCAAGCAGATTGTTTGAGGTCAGGAGTTCAAGACCAACCTGGCCAACATGGTGAAACCATATTTCTAATTTTAGTAGTAAATTTTGTATTTTCTACTAAAAATACAAAAATCAGCCAGGCATGGTGTTGGGCGCCTATAATTCCAACTACTTGGAAGACTGAAGCAAGAGAATGGCTTGAACCTGGGAGGCGGAGATTGCAGGGAGCCGAGACAGAGATCACACCACTGCACTCCAGCCTGGGCAATGAAGCGAGACTCTGTCTCAAAAAAAAAAAAAAAAAAAGAGAGAGATGTGAAAATAACTGATTTAAATACATTTACATAGGTATCATGGAAGAGAACTGGGTGATAAAAATACATCACAATTACAAAAATCAGCCAGGCATGGTGGTATGCACCTGTAATCTCAGCTACTCAGGAGGCTGAGACACGAGAATCACTTGAACCCGGGGGCTGAGATTGCACCACTGTACTCCAGCCTGGGCAACCTGGGCGACAGAGCAAGACTGTGCCTCAACCAAAAAAAAAAAAAAAAAAAGTCACATTAAAACAAAATAAAATCAATAAACCCTATACTCACCTTTCTAGAAAGGGAACTATCGCCAAGTCTTCTCTCTTCCTCTCTACGCCGTTCTCGTTCTTCAATTTCCAACTCCCTTTGGCGTTTTTTCCTTTCCACTTCTTCTAATTTCTTCACCCGCTCCTGATACTCTCGTAGCTCTTCCTCGCGTTTTGCTCGTTCGGCACGCTCTCTCTCTTCCCGCTCTAGACCATTGATTAGGTTACTAAGTGTGCCTCCCAGCCATATCTTCCCCCTAGTGCTAGTTCCACTTTTCTGGTATTAAACAGGTAGCATAATGTACAAGTAAAAGAATTTGAAAATAGTTTGTAATCAGCTACATGACAGAACATAGTCAAGAAAATAAGTACTACACCCCTCAACTATAGTTTTGTAATAAGATACTAGAATCCCTCCCCCATCCCTGAGCAATCTGGGATTCCAGATATAGCATCATTTAACAGCCATCATCTGGAATGTATTCCTCAATAAATGTTAATACACAGAATACGGTGATAAAAAAAAGTATTAATTTCTAAAACAACATCAAATGTGTGGGGAAATGCTGGCAGACGATGTAACAACTTCACGTACAGCAAACTGGGTTCTGAGATCCAGTTAATTACAGTGCTAAAAGGCCAATTACCTTGATTCCTGTATTTTCTACATAAGATCACTAAAAACTAGATCTTAACACCAACCTTGCATTAGCACCCCTCCAATCCTGTTTGACCTGTGTACCTTTTAGCATTTGTTCTTCTGCCCTTCTCTGCTCCTCCTCTTCTTTTTCTCTATAGTATGTTATCCTGCGTTCTTCTTTACGTTGCCTTTTCCGTTCTTCCAATCGATTATGCCTTTCTTCTGCTAATCGCTCTTCAAACTGTTTAAGTTTTTCCTGCAATCGAAGCAACCGCCAACCCAAAAAGGGCACACTTTGTCAAGAGCAACAAACTCGCAGAAAGCTATTAGGTTTACAAAAGACTCTCAAGTGTATCAGAATCATCGAAAGCAACCTCTCAGCACAAAAACTCTAACTTCCAAATGACCATTAACTTGTCAGCAGGCCAAATTTTAAAACATTTAAATTGTTGATATTACCTACATCCAGTGGGTTTGTCTTTATACAAAATAATTCAATGGTCAAATTAGAATCTAAGCCCAGGACATTTTGATCTAGTTTTTTCATTTCTAACAAAAACAGTAAACAAAACTTGTATTAAATTATGCATTCAACTTTCACCTTTAGAACAATTTTGATGATTGTTTTGCTTATGAAATATCATCCAAAAATTTCTATTATTTGAATGACCGTTACACATAGTAACTCAATACAGAATATACCAATTTGTTAAGGGAGAACCCTTAGGCCAATACTAGAAAGCTCATGAATAAACATTTCCCAAAAATCAGCAAGCTCACCTCATAAACAGACTGCCGTGCAGCTTTGAGTCGCATTACGAATAAATCTCTGTCTTCAAGCATTCGTGACATTCGATTCTTATGTTCAAGAGCCTTTTCACGTTCTAGCTGCATTGTAGTAATCTGCAAGTACAAATATTGTGAAATTTCAATGCACTTTTTTTTTTACTCATTAACCCCAAATTACTGAGAAATACTCTTGAAAAATTAGAAGCTGCTCCACTGCCCCTTCTGTCATGCCATAAAAATGAAAACGTTAACTACCTCCATGTCAATAGGTCCCCAGACGGCAATTACGGGCAAGAGGTAGACAAAGTAATCCTGAGGCATTTAGGAGACAGTTTTCATTTAGCCCCATGACACCAGGAACTTTATAAAGGAAAAATTATGATACACGGACACACCTTGGAGGCACTGCAGGTTTGGTTCTAGACCACCACAATAAAGAATATTGCAATAAAGCAAGCAACGCAGATTTTTTGGTTATCCGATGCATATAGAAGTTTGCAGTCTATTAAGTATACAATAGCATGTCTAAAACACCAATGTACAAACCTTAATTTTAAAATACTGTAAGTCAGGTGCAGTAGTACGCTGAGGCAAGAGAATCACTTGAGCCCAGGAGTGCAAGATCAGCCTGGACAACATGGTGAGACTCCTGTTCTCAAAGAAAACAAAACAAAAAATACTTTATTGCTAAAAAATGCTAATGATCACCTGAGCCTTCAATGAGTCATAATCTTTTTGCTAGTGGATTCTTGCTTCAATGTTGACGACTGCTGAATGATCAGCATGGCAGGTATTAAAGGATGGGGTGACTATGGTATAATTTCTTAAAATAGGTAACAATGAAGTTTGCCACACTGATTGCAACCTCTTACAAAAGATTCGTCTAGCATGGGGCACTGGTTGACGGTTTTTAACTCAAGAGTAGAATTTCAATTTGATCCAATCCTCTCAAACCCTGCTGCTGCTTTATCAACTACACTTATGGAATATTCTAAATCCTTTGTTGTCAGGTCAACAATGTTCGTAGCATTTTCACCGGGAGATTTCAAGAAACCACTTACTTTGCTCATCCATAAGAAGCAACTCCTCACCCATCCAAGCTTTATCATGAGATTGCAGCAATTCAGTCACATCTTCAGGTTATAGTCTTTTTTGGTTTTTTGTGTGTGTGTGTGTGTGTGTTTTTTAAGACAGGTTCTGTCTCTGTCACCCAAGCACTGGAGTGCAATGGCACCATCTCAGCTCACTGCAACCTCCGCATCCTCCCACCTCATTCAGCCTCCCAAGTAGCTGGAACTGCAGGCACACTCCACCATGCCTGGCTAATTTTCCTATTTTTTTGTAGAGACAGGGTTTCAACCATGTTGCCCAGGCTGGTCTCAAACTCCTGGACTCATGCAATCTGCCCACCTCAGCCTCCCAAAGAGCTGGGATTAGAGATGTGAGCCACCCCACCCAGCCTATACATCTAACTCTACTTCTCTTGCTGTTTTCACCACATCTGCAATTATTTTCTCCACTCTACTCATGTACCCCTCGAAGTCATCCATGAGGCTTGGAATCAACTTCTTCCAAACTCTTTCTAATGCTGATATTTTGACCTCCTCCCACGAATCACAAATGGCATCTGGAATAAAGAATTCCTTCCAGCAGGTTTTCAACGTACTTTGCCCAGATCCACCAAAGGAATCACTATGGCAGCTACAGCTTTATGAAATATATTTCTTAAATAATAAGACTTGAAAGACAAAATTATTCCTAGATCTACGGGCTGCAGAATGCATACTGTGCTAACAGGCATGAAAACAAACATTAATCTCTCTTATACATCACTGTCAGAGCTGTCATATGATCAGATGCATTGTCAATGAGCAGCAATATTCTGAAAACTTTTTTTTTTGAGCAGTAGGCCTCAACAGGGGGCTTAAAATATTCAGCAAACCATGCTATTAACAGATATGCTGTCATTCAGGCTTTGTTCTTTCATGTACAGACCACAGAAAGGGTAGATGCAGCATAATTCTTAAGGACCCTAGGATTTTTGGAATGACGAGAATTGGCTTCAACTTCCAGTTAGCAGCTGCATTAACCCCTAAACAGTGAGCATACCCTTTGATGCTCTCAAGCTAGGCACTGACTTCCCTCTAGGTATGAAAGACCTAGCTGGCCATCTTCTTCCAACAGAAGGTCGTTTCATCTACACTGAAAATCTATTGGCTGGGCACCATGGCTCACCCCTGTAATCCCAACACTTTGTGAGGCTGAAGCAGGCAGACTGCTTGACTTCAGGAGTTTGAGACCAGCCTGGGAAGCCTGGGGAGACCCTGTCTCCACTAAAAATACAAAAAAAAAAAAAAAAAGCTAGGCATGGTGGTGCATGCCTGTGGTCGCAGCTACTCAGGAGGCTGAAGTGGGCACTTGAGCCCAGGGGGTAGACACTGTAGGGAGCTGAGATCATGCCACTGCACTCCAGCCTGGGTGATAGAGTGAGACCCTGTCTCTCAAAAAAGTAAGAAAGTCTGTTAAGTGTCGCCACCTTCATCAACTATCTCAGCCAAATCTTCTGAATAACTTGCTGTAGCTCCTCCATCAGCACTTGCTGCTTCACATTGTACTGTTATGTCATAAAGACGGTTTTCCTTAAACCTTATGAACCAACCTCTGCTAGCTTCATACTTTTCTTCTGCAGCTTCCTTTATTGATTGATTGATTGATTGAGACAGAGTCTCCCATGGTTGCCCAGGGTGGAGTGCAGTGGCGCAATCTCAGCTCACTGCAACCTCTGCCTCCCAGGTTCATGCAATTCTCCTGCCTCAGCCTCCTGAGTATCTGGGATTACAGGCATCCGCCACCACGCCCAGCTAATTTTTGTAATTTTAGTAGAGACGGGGTCTTGCCATGTTGGCCAGGCTGGTCTCAAACTCCTGACCTCAAGTGATCTGCCCTCCTCGGCCTCCCAAAGTGCTTATATTACAGATGTGAGCCACCAGGCCTGGCCTTCTGTGGCTTTCTAACCTCTCTCAGCTATTTGTATTATTAACTGTTGAGAGTTATAGCCTTGCTCTCGATCAGGCTTTGGCTAAAGAGAATGTTGTGGCTGGTTTGATCCAGACCAATGAAACTTTTTCCATATCAGCAATAAGGCTGTTTCACTTTCTCACTGTTTATGTGTTCACTGGAGTAGCATTTTTAATTTCAAGAACTCTTCCGGGCCAGGCACAGTGGCTCATGCCTGTAATCCCAGCACTTTGGGAGGCCGAGATGAGCGGATCACCTGAGGCCAGGAGTTTGAGACCAGCCTGACCAACACAGAGAAACCCCGTCTCTAATTAAAAAAAAAAAAAAAAAAAAAAAAAAAGTACAAAATTAGCTGGGTGTGGTGGCACATGCCTGTAATCTCAGCTACTCGGGAGGCTGAGGCACGAGAATCACTTGAACTGGGAGGCGGAGGCTGCAGTGGGCTGAGATTGCGTCATTGCACTCCAGCGTGGGCAACAACGGCGAAACTCCATCTCAAAAAAAAAAAAAAAGCTTTTCCTTTGCATTCACAACTTGATTAGTGCAAGAGGCCTAGCTTTCAACATGCCTTCCTCACTAAGCTTAATCATTTCTAGCATTTGATTTAAAGTGAGACAGGTGACTCTTCTATTCAGTTGAACACTTAAAAGCCATTGTGGAATTGTTAATCAGCCTAATTTCAATATTACGTCTCAGGAGCTGGGCACAGTGGCTCACGCCTATAATCCCAGCACTTTGGGAGGCTGAGGCGAACAGAACACTTGAGGTCAGGAGTTCAAGACCAGCCCAGCCAACACGGTGACCTCATCTCCACTAAAAACACAAAAACTAGCTGGGCATGGTGGCAGGCGCCTGTAATCCCAGCTACTTGGGAGGCTGCGGCCACAGAATCACTTGAACCCGGCGGGGGCAGAGGTTGCAGTGTGCCGAGATTGCGCCACTGCACTCCAGCCTGGGCGACAGAATGAAATTCTGTCTCAAATAAATATATACATATTAGTGTCTCAGGGAATAATAGGAAGGGTCAAGGACAGGGAGAGACAGAGAGTAAGGGAATGGCCAGTCGGTAGAACAGTCAGAAGAGACTTAATTTATAGATCATAGAAGGTTCACCGCCTTCTATGAGTGTGGTTCGTGGCACCCCAAAATAATTACAACAGTAACATCAAAGATCACTGATCACTACAACAAATATAATGAAAAAGTATTAAATACTTTGAGAATTACCAAAATGTGACAGAGACATGAAATGAGCACATGCTGTTGGAAAAATGGTGTCAACAGACTTGCTCAATGCAAGGTTACCACAAACTTTTAATATGTAAAAGAAGAAATAAGAATAATAATAATAATAATATGGGGGGCTGGGGGAGGTGTGATTCACACCCATAATCCCAGCACTTTGGGAGGCCCAGCCAGGAGAATCGTTTGAGCCCAGGACTTTGAGACCTGCCTGGGTAACACAAAAGCACAATAAAGTGAAGCACAATAAAACAAGGTGTGCCTATATATAATAAAATAAAATAATAAATATGACATGGTAACAACAAACACCATGGTTTAATTTTTAAAGGCATTTTCATCCTTAAAAACACCTGGAAATCAATGCAAGATGATATATGGCTGTTTCTTTTCTACCCTACATGAAAAACTGAAGGCTCCAAATCAACCCAATTTGGTCTGCAGCACTTTTCTAATTAGTTTTTAATTATTTACATGTTAAGAGAATTATCACAAAAATTCCAACTTTTCCTGAAAAAAAAATGGGAAGGGCTGGCAATCCTAGGCCCATTAATCTCCAAGGGACAACAATCAGATTAAACCAAGAAAAGGCTGCATTCTCCTATCACACCCTACACCGATGTTTGTCTCCTGCTTATGGTTACTTTTTTAAAGTAGATCTGCTTACTCACTTTTATTACATATTTGGTGCCGTAAGCATTTGTAAACCCTGCTTTTGTATCATTAGGTAAATATAATATATACTATAAGTTAACAAAACTATGGAATGACCTGTTTAGTCACGAAAGACAACACAGTACACAATTCCATTTATATAAAATGTCCAGAATCAGCAAATCTAGAGAAAGGAGTAGTTTAGCGGTTGCCTAGGGCTGGGGTGGTGGGGAAGAATAGGGATGACTACTGCTAATGGGTTTAGAACTTCTTTTTGAGATGTGTTTTAAAATTAGATTGTGGAGATGGCTGCACAATTCTGCAAGTAAAATGAAAACTATGAGTTGTATAAACATGCCATACAATTTACCCATTTAAAGTGTATATAAAGCAGTTTTTTATAAAATGGGCTTTTCAGTTGTCCTTTGTTTTCCAAGTTTCGTTTGTAATCTCTATTGTGAAATTTTCCCTCTTTCTACCAATCTGTTCATAGGCAGCCATTAGAGCACCATTTCTAGCAGAAGAATACAAAATAAAGCAATTCTGAATCCTTGGTTCCATTACTGGCAGAGGATTTTATTACAATCTAAAAATATTACAATTAAATAAAAAACTTACTCTTTCTTCCTCTTGTTGCTCCCACAGATCCATGTCTTTAATTCTCTGTTCCTCGTAAGCGCTCTTTATCAAAGGAATTTCTTCCAAACGTTTGGCTCTTTCAAAATAGTCAATCTGAATGACACGAAAACACACGTAGTTTTTAAAAATCTCTCTTAACTTGGTATGTTAAAGGTTTACTAATCCTTTCATTTACCTTCTTTTCTTGATTCTTTAGGCGTTCTTGAAGTTCTTTCTTTTCTTTCTCCAGTTGTTCAACCTGTTTAGCCATGATAAAATCTGGATCCAATTCCTCAAGGTCCTGAAAGGTAATACAAATGCACAATTGTTAATAAAGAGAAACAAGCAATGCCTAACATAACTCACTGCTTTCTAGAATAAAATCCTACATTGCTTTTATTGTTACAATGGGTGATAATTTAGGAAATGTAAAAATATTACACAATAGCCTTATTTCCATTTGACCATAAGGAAAAAAATATCCATACATCTTTTTCTCACTCCTCCAACCTACATCTACCCAGACTCTACTAAATAGAGTAAGCAAACCTAATCCAAAAACCCAAAATCTGAAATGCTCCCAATTTTAAAACTTTCTGAGCACCAACATGGTGCCACAAGTGTAAAATTCCACACCTGACCCATGTGACAGGTCAGTCAAAATGCATTCAAAACTTTGTTTCATGCACAAAATTATGTAAAATAGTGTACAAAATTACCTTCAGGCTATGTGTATAAGGTGTCTATGAAACAGGTCACGTGTGGTGGCTCACACCTATAACCCCAGCAATTTGGGAGGCTGAGGCAAGTAGATCACTTGAGGTCAGGAGTTCAAGACCAGCCTGGCCAACATGGTGAAACCCTGTCTCTACTAAAAATACAAAAATTAGCCAGGTATGGTGGCAGGAGCCTGTAATCCCAGCTAGCTGGGAGGCTGAGGCAGGAGAATCACTTGAACCCGGGAGGCGGAGGTTGCAGTGAGCTGAGATCACGTCACTGCACTCCAGCCTGGGCGACAAGATAATACTCCGTCTCAAAAAAAACACAAAACTTCACAGAGCAATAAACATATGCTTACTCACAGATTTAGTCATGACCAGCTGTACCAAAATGCATGAAATAACCCAGTAAGCCAACAAATGGTAAAGGACTGTGGTTCTAAGAGTACAAAATACCTGGATAAAACTAATTTTTTAATGACTAAGATGCTACATACTTCAATATCAATATCTTTGAATGCTTTGGCACCCAGTTCTGTTTTCTTGATCTGCTCCAAACGCTCTCGGACAGTTTTCTTTTTGATTTGTTCATGTTCCTGTAAGATACGCTCCTTCTCTCTCTCCTTTGCTTCCTGGCGCAGCCTCTCTTCCTCAGCCTTCCGTACTTTCTGGAGTTCAGCTTCCCTCTGTTCCAATTCTTCTTTCTCACGCTGAATATTCAGACTCTCAAGGCGCTCTTTTCTCTCCTCAATTGTCTGGCGGCGAGCCAGGATCCGCTGGTGCTCTTTTCGTGAATTTTTAAGGTATGCAGTGACAGCCAACTGATGCTGTTCTTCTTTCTCTTGCTTCAAAAACAAATGAATTTTTTTACATGACCAAAATTAACATTCTCTGGTATTAGGCATCAAAGAAATTACAAAATAACCCTGATGTACTGCCTTTCTATGCATCTGCATTTGATAATGGAAGATGACACTATCCAAGCTGTTTGTTTTCGGTATTAAATGCTATGGTGTTGCTCCTATTCAGTCTTTTAATAGCAATGACGCAGCTAAAGAAGCTCTCCTAGCTAAGACAACTTTTCTCTGCACCAAACCTACCTTAGGTGTTCATTAACAGAGCTCACATACAAGAAATAACTTGTTACAGGCAGTGGCTCATGCGTGTAACCCCATCACTTTTGGGAGGCCAAGGCGGGTGGGATCACTTGAGGCCAGGAGTTTGAGACCAGCATGGCCAACATGGTGAAACCCCATCTCTACTAAAAATACAAAACATTAGCTATGCACGTGGTACGTGCCTGTAGTCCCAGCTACACAGGAGGCTGAGGCACAAGAATTGCTTGAACCCAGGAGGTAGAGATTGCAATGAGCCGAGATGGCATCACTGCACTCCAGCCTGGGTGAGAGTGAGACTCCATCTCAAAAAAGAAAAAAAAGAAATAACTTAAGCAGGAGGGAAAAATCCAGTCACTGTATTTCACTTTTGAGGAATCTTATGTCCACTCTGTTGTTTCTGTAACATAATCCACCCTATTACATTACCTACACAGAGTAGTATTTTGTTCAATGGAAGAAAGCTTAATGATTTGTGTATTTGATCAAATAACAAAACTACCAAGTACAATTCTATAGGAAATATATCATAAATCCCTTCTCTCAGATATTGTCTCAAACCTTTTTGTGAAAGACATGGCATGGCGTTAAGAGTCCCTCAAAACTTCTGGGATTTATTTCCCCGGGAAGATGCATACCAGTATATGAGCTGGTTTAATGACTTCAAGTGCTTTTGCAAGTACTGAGGACATGGCTGTCAGCTGGTTTCTTATCTGCTCTGAAGGCATGCTTTGCAAATGAGGACCAATCGGAGCATCTTCTCGAGTAGCATAATTCAAATCAGATCCAAAACTCAGGGTCCGAGAAGTGTGATCAATACGAACCTTTGAAAATTAAATTATCAATGGTTAAATCCACAAGTAAGCATGAAGTCAAAAAGTAACAGAAGAATGTCATATACAAAAGCTGGAAAAGTTCACTCAGTAAACTTTAAAATGGTATCACTGTACCAAAAGCTGAGAAACAGAAGATATGTGTCTTTCTAGCCCTCAAGGGCCTTCTCCTGTCTCCTTACAGCACATACCTACCTGCAAGTCGCAATGCCTGGCTGCATCTACTATGGCCCGTTCCAGTTGGAAAGCATCAACAAAAGGAACCAAAGAAGTCAAACGAGAAAACTCAATGCTCTGATAAATCTGTGACACCTGCATAGAAAACAAAGGGTTAATAACACTAGCCACTATTTATTCAGCACTTTTTATGTGCAATCTCATGACAGTCATGGCAAGTAGAAATTATGCCAGAGAATTTATGTTAGCAGTACATTGTTAAAGCCAGAATGCTAATCCCAGACCATCGACTCTAAACTCCATGCTTTGAGAACCATTATCATACTATTCCTCAAACCTATACTCTTTTCAAATCCTAGTTGTTGTAAAACAAAAAAGCCTAAAAACCTGCTACTTACCGAATATATTTAAACACTTCTTACAGAATTTTTGTCTGAAGGAGACTGGCAGCATTACTATTTATAGTTATACTGCTAATTAGCCTTCAATTATTTGTATAGCACATAAGAAATAACACTACTCACATAAAAGAAAGCAGGTCAATGAAATGTGCACAAATACTGAGATGAAAATATAATAAAACGCCCTCCTTCCCAAATGAAACAAATGGAAAACAAAATGGGAGCACTTACTTACTTAAGCCCCTGGACTGAAATATATGAAAAGGCTGTCTCATTCACTCATGGTGGGGGGGGTCTATTAATCCAGGCTTCTGAATAGCTATTAAAGCTTCAAATCCATAAACCCTATGACTAATTCCACTTCTTATGCCACAGAAAGTAATAGAAGTATGCAAAGATACATGTATGAAAGATGCTCAATGCTACAAGATTTCTAACAGGGAAAAAAAAAATCTAGGAATACAGGTTTTCATCAAGAGAGTCTGAATAAATACGCCACAGTACCTTAAATGGAATAAGGTAGCCCTACATTACTAACAAGGAAAAATGCCCAAAGACAGTGTTCAGCCAAAAAAAAAAAGCGTCCGTTACAAAATATGTAAATATAATAATTCTGATTTTCAAATTAATAAATAGACTAATTTTTGCCAGGGGCAGAACCTGGGGAGGTTCTCACTTCCTAGGCAGTTCTAGATTTTTCCAGTTTTTAGTTTCATGATGAGCACATAAAATCACAAAACTTTTTTTATTTTTTTATTTTTACCTGCTGCAGAAGGCGGAGGATGGTGTTGTTTTGCAGTTGTGGCACATACTGCTGCAATTCCGGTTCCTTTTCAGGTTGTTCCCTAACCCAATTTAGAACCTATAAAATCCATTAAATTGAAAGAGAATCACACTTTCTACATAAGAGATACTAAAACATCTAAAACTCTTTGTTTTTTTAATATACAAAAACATCATCCAATGCAAAGAAATACAAACTGATACTTGTTTGAAGGTGACTGGCAGCAATGGCTAAATTAGTCATGCTGCTAATTAACCTCCAAAGGTTTGTTTAGCACATCAGATATATCTTTTCTCTTGAAATAAAGAAAAAAGACAATGAAATGTGCACTGAATTCCAACACATAGGACAAAACTTCTCTCTTAACAAACATGAATACAACCCAAAACTGCAAGAAGGCCAACTCCGTGGTAACAACCAGAACTTAAATACAAAGGCTTACCTTTGTGACTCGCTCACAGAGTTTTAATGGGTTAAATTCTACTTCAAGCCAATTGTAAAGGTCTTTCACTTCTGGGACAACATATTGCAGTACATTAAATCTGACCTACAGTAAGCAAAACAAAAGATGTAACTGCCAAAGGAAATTTTCCAACTAAAATTCTGAACTTAGTATAAATGATAGCATTGGAAATCTGTAAAATGATTTAAAAAATCATCAAGCCTCAACCTCCTCTAAATTTACCAAAAATGAATCCAAAGTACAACTATGCTGGGTCTTTTGCCCCACACTATGCACATTAACCTACCGTGAAAAGCCCCACAAGTATGTAAAAAGGAAATGAAACTCTAAAAAACACAACTACAACCAATTAAATATTCACAAAGACAACTACTGTGGCCAATAGAATATTTTATTACCAATAACAAGGAAAATACCAGTTTTACTTTTATATAAATTATCACACAAAAATTATCATGGCAGCACTATTTCTAATAGCCCCAAACTGGGGAGAATTCACATATGGTGCGTTCATAAAATAAACAAAAATGCTCAAAAAAGAACAGCTACATAGAACACATGAATAAATCTCACAAACATAACTGTGAGAAAAGAATTTCACATATCACCCCATTTATATGGACTTCAATTTTACCATGGAATATGTCATTTTTTTAGGAACTGTTAACCCAAGGACAAAATAACTGCTGGGATAGAGCAAAGCACAGAAGTGTGTACCCATAGAGAGTGGGTGACAAAACTGAGGCAAATATTGGCAGATCGCATCCCCAAGCAAGGAGGGCGCCCACACATGGGAGCACTCAGGTCTAAGGGTAACTCTAATGTAAAATGGGTACAAGGCTGAAATCCTACAACATTCTAACACTTCCTCCTTATAAGCATCCATATATCTTTACTGCAATAAGGTGTGGTATATGCATACAAATAAAATTCCCTAACTTAGAATCTGCCTTTAAGAGAAAAAAAAAAAATTCCCAGCTCTAATTTCATTCCTATCAAGTTATTTTAGATTCTTCATGCAGTCCCCTTCCGAATAGGGAAATGTGAAAGGCTGCCATAATCTACTAAATTATATTTCTCACTAAAATACATGATTGGTTTACTTTCTGATTTAAAAGTCACTCTTAGGAATGTTTGAGTCTTTTCCTGAGATAATGGAATCACTCTGTCTCATAAATTTGGTTATGGAAGCCTAACGCTCAGGTATTGACCTTGGATATATGGTCAACTCAAGAAGTTGACAAATGCCTCTTGGCAGTCAGCTAATCCATTCACTTGACACTAACTGGTATCCTTCTAAAAGTCTACACTCTGTGGGCACAATGAGGACTCTAATCTAGATGCCCTAGTTGTTGGTCCAATGCTACCCATCAGTGATCACCGAATGACTTGCTCACAGAGTTTTAGTGGCTCAAATTCTACTTCCAGCCAATTGTAAATGTCTTTCGCTTCTGGGACAACATATTGCAGTATATTAAATCTAAGTCTAAGAGATCACCTGTTTTTTTTTTTTTTTTTTTTTTGAGATGCAGTCTTGCTCTGTCACCCAGGCTAGAGTGCAGCGGCACGATCTCAGCTCACTGCAACCTATGCCTCCTGGGTTCAAGCGATTCTCCTGCCTCAGCCTCCTGAGTAGCTGGGATTACACGCATGCACCACAATGCCCAGCTAATTTTTTTTTTTTTTGTATTTTTAGTAGAGACGGGGTTTCACCACGATGGCCAAGCTCATTTCGAACTCCTGACCTGAAGTGATCCACCCGCCTTGGCCTCCCAAAGTGCTAGGATTAGACGTGAGCCACCGCGCCTAGCCAAGATCACCTTTAACAAGGTGACATGGATTATCCTTCCAGTGTGGCACGTTTCTTCAGCTTTAAAAATTAGAAGCAAATTTTTTATTAGCAAATGTTTTATTTGCTAATGAAACTTCTTTCTCAAGACACTGCTGTTGCTTTATTACATTGAGTCCTACATCGGTCCCATAAACAGAAAGTTGAACTCTGTGGGCAGTGGCAGCAGAAAAAAACATGGAGGAATACAAAGAAGAAAAAAAGCTGCTCTGCAGGAACTCTTTGCAAAAGTTAGCTACAAAGTGAATCTGCATTACTATGTCACAAAAGAAAAATGCCACTATCTAGAAAAGTTATTTGTTCTTAAATTGACTACTGCAGAAAATTTAGGCCTTTTATCTAGCTTTTATCAGAGTGAATATAGGTGTTTCCTCAGAATACATTTCAAAAATATCTGAGAGAGCCTGCCATTACCTTTTTGATTTCTTTATTGCTCTATTCATGAATTAGGGACTGTTAATGATTTAAATTCCGTTTTTGGTAAACATACAGCCAAGTACTTATCCCTCTTTCTCTTACCCCAAAGTAATCTACTGGAGGTGATTCTAATAACCAAGTCAGACTATTATGATAAGAATCCCTAGAATCTCAGCTCCCCTAGAATACAACTTCTGCCTTCAGTTTCACTTGCTAGGCACATAACAGGCACTCAACAAATTTCCACTGAATGGAAGATTCCATCAATGTGAAACACTAAAAAGATACACAAATCTGGCCGGCACGGTGGCACACCTGTAATCCCAGCACTTAGGGAAGCCGAGGGGGATGGATCATTTGAGGCCAGGAGTTCACGACCAGCCTAGCCAACGTGGCAAAATCCCGTCTCCACTAAAAATACAAAAAACCACTGTAGTGGTGTGTGCCTGTAATTCCAGCTACTTGGGAGGCTGAGGTAGGAGAATCACTTGAACCTGGGAGGTGGTGGTTACAGTGAACTGAAATCGCACCACTGCACTCCAGCCTGAGCAACAGAGCTAGACCCTGTCTCAAAAAACCACAACAACACGTCTTAGGCTCCACACTCTAAAACTTTTGTATTATATCTGCTGGGTAAAACCTAGAAATCTGCATTTTAAAAAGTATTTCACATACAATTTCACTGAATAACCCTAATTAAGTCCATACTATTTAGTAACATCAAATGAAAGTTTAAAAGAGAAAAAAGTTGAAAATATTTTAGTTCTTCAGACATTGAACATCAGACACTGAAGGTAAGTCTACCTTACCTTCTCCCCTAGTGATGTGGTTTGGATCTGTGTACCCACCCAAATCTCATGTTCAACTGTAATCTCCAGTGTTGGAGTGTGGCCTGGTGGGAGGTGACTAAATCATGGGGGCAATTTCTAATGATTTAGCACCATCCCCGTAGGCCCATCCTCATGATAAGAGTTCTCCCAAGTTCTGGTGTTGTTTAAAAGTGTGTGGTACCTTCCCCCTCTGTCTTCCTCCTGCTCCAGCCGTATAAGCCATACCTGCTTCCCGTTCCCCTTCCACCATGACGGTAATTTTCCTGAGGTCTCCCCAGATGCAGAAGCCACTATACTTCCTATACAGCCTGTGGAACCATGAGCCAATTAAACCTCTTTTCTTTATAAATTACACAGTGTCAGGTACTTCTTTTTTGTTTGTTTGTTTGTTTGTTTGAAAAGGAGTCTCACTCTGTCGCCCAGGCTGGAGTGCAGCGGCACAATCTCAGCTCACTGCAACCTCCGCCTCCCGGGTTCCAGCGATTCTCCTGACTCAGCCTCCTGCGTAGCTGGGATTACAGGTGTGCGCCACTATGCCCAGCTAATTTTTTGTTATTTTTAGGAGAGACCGGGTTTCGCCATGTTTGCCAGGCTGGTCTTGAATTCCTGACCTCAGGTGATCCACCTACCTCAGCCTCCCAAAGTGCTGGGATTACAGACGTGAGCCACCACACCCATCCTCGGGTATATATAGCAGTGCGAGAACATACTAATACACCTAGCCTCTTCACATTTACCACACACAGCTTAATTAGTTTTCCTAGAGCCCCCATGAAATAAGCCATGACTCTTCTTGCCCATCATTACTTTTTCTCTTACTAACTGGCCCACGGTATTCCCCAGAGCCAACCCAAGTCCTGCTAGATCAAAACTCCCACCAATTTAACCCCTGCTCACCCACTGGCGCGGAACTGCCTCAAGTGAACAGTGATTGACACCAGTGCTTCCCTGTCCATACATCAGAACCCTTGGCACTGAATCAGAATTCCCAGTATTTAATCATGAGTTATTAAACCTGACCACAAAGTTTTCTGCCCAAAGCTACAAAAATCCTCAAATTAATACTAACCATATCATTAATAAGGCCAATTCGTGTCGGTGGGGCTTGAAGACCTAGTAGTGTTGCAAGGCGACGCTGTTTTTCAACTATAATGCCATCCATATCCAGAAGTCGAGCAATATCCGTACGCTCAGGAGTAATAGGGATGGAAAGAGTGGCTAAAAGGACTCTAGTAGACATTCTATGGAGAACAAAGTTTTAAATCTGTTAGGTTTGTAAATGATACTTGGTAAGCAGAAAAGCACTTCTCTTTAATCTTACGGTAAGGCGTGCTAGTGACAGAACGTGTACATCACCATGGTGCACTATACTCATAAATATTATTCCATCAAAGCATGGGAGTAAGAGAAATGGGCTGTGTTTAAACGAATACTTGGAGAATCAGGACTTCATCTATCCGCTCAGTACTGTCAGTGTTTTCTAGCTTCAGAAAAAGATTGTGATTGACCGGGCGTGGTGGCTCACGCCTGTAATCCCAGCACTTTGGGAGGCCAAGGGGGGCACATCACGAGGTCAAGAGATCGAGACCATCCTGGCTAACACGGTGAAACCCCATCTCTACTAAAAATACAAAAAATTAGCCAGGCGTAGTGGTGGGCGCCTGTAGTCCCAGCTACTCAGGAGGCTGAGGCAGGAGAATCGCGTGAACCCGGGAGGCGGAGCTTGCAGTGAGCCAAGATCGCGCCACTGCACTCCAGCCTGGGCGACAGAGCCAGACTCTGTCTCAAAAAAGAAAAAAAAAGAAAGAAAAAGATTGTGATTAAATGACAGAAAACACACGTTCATATACCCCAGACTTCCTTACAAAATTAAGGCAGGTTTAAAAACTAAGGAAATGGCTAGGCGCAGTGGCTCACGCCTGTAATCCCAGCACTTTGGGAGGCCGAAGCAGACGGATCACCTGAGGTCACGAGTTCCAGACCAGCCTGGACAACATGGTGAAACCCCATCTCTACTAAAAATGCAAAAATTAGCCAGACATGGTGACAGGCGCCTGTAATCCCAGCTACTCAGGAAGCTGAGGCAGGAGAATCAGTTGAACCCAGGAGGCGGAGGGTGCAGTGAGCCAAGATTATGCCACTGGACTCCAGCCTGGGGGGCAGAGTTAAGACTGTCAAAAAAAAAAAAAAAAAAAAAAAAAACCTAAGGAAGTAAGTGGCAATAAGGCAGAAAAAAATTTTAAGAATCACAAGTGAACACTATTATGGTAGTGAGGGAGAGGGGGAGACAAGAACCAGGAGCTAAATTTTCACATCCCTGAAAGACAAGAAGTCAGGCTGCATTCAGAGCATGGCAGGACCCCAAAGACTGCGAGCCCTGGAGCTGAAGGGCTAGCATCTCCCCTTCGCCATTTCCAAGACTGTGACCGTAGGCAAGATACTTAATTTTCTGAGTCATAAGGCTACTGCAAAGATTAAACCAAATAATGTACTAAGAGCTAGACAGCCTAATGCTCACTATTATTGTAGTACTCTCTGAAGGCAAGCTTATGTGTCTGGAAGAACATGTTTTTCCTTAAAACAAACAGATGTGGACCAGGCGCAGTGGCTCATGCCTGTAATCCCAACACTTTGGGAGGCCGAGGCAGGTGGATCACCTGAGGTCAGGAGTTCAAGACCAGCCTGGCTAACATGGTGAAACCCCGTTTCTACTAAAAATACAAAAAAAATTAGCCACGCGTGGTGGCGCACGCCTGTAATCCCAGCTACTCAGGAGGCTGAGGCAGGAGAAGCGCTCGAACCCGGGAGGCAGAGGTTGCAGCGAGCCAAGACTGCGCCATTGCACTCCAGCTTGGGCAACAAGAGCGAAATTCTGTCTCAAAAAAAAAAAAAAGGATGTGAATTACATAAGCGACAGTGGATGCCATAATGGAGACCATCCTCAAGAGTTTCTAAGAAAATATGCTAGTGGCCAAGCGCAGTGGCTCATGCCTATAAATCCCAACACACTGGGAGCCTGAGGCAGGTAGATCACTTGAGACCAGAAGCTTTGAGACCAGCCTGGGCAACATAACGAGACCCTGCCTCCACAAAAAAAATTAAACATTAGCTGGATGTGGTGGCGCTTGCCTGTAGTCTCTGCTACTCAGAAGGCTGAGGTGGAAGAATAGCCTGAGCCCAGGAGTTCAAGGATGCATGCAGTGAGCTACAACACACTACTACACTCCATCCGGAGCAAGGAAGCAAGACCCTATGAGAAAGGAAAGAAAGACCGTATCAGAAAGCAAAGAAATAAAGAACAAAGAAGAGAAAGAAAGAAAATATACTAGTGGGACTCATTTAATTGGTCCCATGAATTGCTCTAAAATAGTTTTACATAAGAAAGACAATTTGCTTTACATAATTCTACTGGATAACAAAATAATTGGTGGACCAATACAAGAAAACAGGTGGTATGTGTGTTGCCTAAGTCCAATAGCATTTTTTTTTTTTGAGATGGAGTCTTGCTCTATCGTCCAGGCTGGAGTGCAGTGGCACAATCTCAGTTCACCACAAGCTACGCCTCCCAGGTTCAAGCCATTCTCCGGCCTCAGCCTCCCGAGTAGCTGGGATTACAGGCGTGCGCCACCACACCCAGCTGATTTTTGTATTTTTAGTAGAGACGGGGTTTTGCCATGTTGGCCAGGCTGGTCTTGAACTCCTAACCCTAAGTGATCCACCCACCTTGGCCTCCCGAAACTGCTGGGATTACAGACATGAGTCACTGCGCCTGGCCAGAAATGTATTTTTTTTTAAGTGACAGAAAACAGGTTATACGTAACGTTAAAAATAATAAAATGGAAGACTATGCCTTCGGGGCTCATTTCTATAGTTTGTTGCTAGAGAAGTTTCTCTGAACGTGTGGAGCACAGGGAAAAAATGGTCTATAGGTTGTTGGGTTATAGACCCTTCCTTTTATATTCATATGTATTTATATGAGAATAAACATGACCCAAATATTCTACACTTAATATTTTGCAATCAGGAAAAAATGACTTGATAGAAGTATTTACCCTGCCGGGCGTGGTGGCTCACACCTGTAATCCCAGCACTTTGGGAGGCCGAACCAGGAGGATCATCTGAGGACAGGAGTTCAAGGACAGCCTGGCCAACATCATGAAACCCCATCTCTACCAAAAATACAAAAAATTAGCCAGGCATGGTGGTGCACACCTGTAATCCCAGCTACTCAGGAAGCTGAGGCAGGAGAATTGTTTGAACCCAGGAGGCGGAGTGAGATCGCATCATTGCACTCCAGCCTGGGCGATAAGAGTGAAGGCTCTGTCTCAAGAAAAAATAAAATAAAATAAAATAAAAGTCGGGCGCGGCGGCTCACTCCTGTAATCCCAGCACTTTGGGAGGCAGAGGCAGGTGGATCATGAGGTCAGGAGTGGAGACCAGCCTGGCCAATATGGTAAAACTCCGTCTCTACTAAAAATGCAAAAATTAGCCGGGCATGGTGGTGGGTGCCTGTAATCCCAGCTACTCCAGAGACTGAGCCAGGAGAATCGCTTGAACCCAGCAGGCAGAGGATGCAGTGAGCCAATATCGTGCCACTGCACTCCAGCCTGGGCAACAAAAGACTCTGTCTTGCAAAAAAAAAGAAAAAAGAAAAGGAAAAAAAAAGTATTTTTCTTAATTTTCTATTTGTTCTGAGAATAGACTCCACCTGTATGTGGATAGAAAGCTCATCCGTTAAATGTGTTTTTCCTAATATTCAAATTTCTCAATTGGGCTTTTAGTGGAGTTACTTATCACCTGAGGTGAGGAGTTCAAGACCAACTACTAAAGTCCAAGAATACTGTTCAGGAAGGGCAATGTCTTGAGACGTCTATAATAGTCACAACTGGCGGTGGTTGCTACTGGCATCTAATGGGTAGAAGCTGGGGATGCTGCTAAACTGCTAAACCACCTGCAGTACACAAGACAGCCCCATGACTAAGAATTATCCAACCCAAAATGTCAGTAGTGCAGAGGCTGAGAAACCACGGCCTAAAATATACCATGTCATATAATAGACGATATTTGTTACAGAATTTCAACATTATCCAAGTATAACATTTTTACCTTTGCATCTCATCTTGTGTGAGATTCTTTCTCATTTCTCTAGAGAGATGGTAAAGACGATGGAGTGTAGATGCATGAAAAAGAGCATTTCCAGATTTCCAAAACACAGTTGAGACTTTGTTATAGTAATTTGCCATCAACTGAGGTTTAGGTGGTTTTTTAGACAAGGAGAACAGCCCGTGAATATCTTCCACAGCTTTGAATGCTTCCTAAAATTAGGAGTATAAATTAAAGTCATTGCATTCTATAACACGAAAAAAATCTAATTCAAATTTCTATGAAACCTACAACACAGAAAACATAAAAATAGCAAATAAAATACCTTTGTGTGGTTCTCTTTACTCATGTATATCTATTTTAGAAAACTGCCATAATTACAAAAACACTAACTCCTTAAAAGTTTTAAAGTTCTTTAGGAAATAATGGGAAGTAGACAGAGCAGACTCAAGAAAATATTTGCATATTATCCCATCACTTCGGGCAATATAAAGAAAAAATCTAGAAGGATATACAACAGGTTATTTCTGAGTGATAAGATAATGGATGAATATTTCTCTTCTTTTAACTTATGGATTTTTTTCTATAATGAGCATGTTTACTTATCTTCTACAGGTAGTATTTTAAGATGGGTGTCCCTATAGAAAAGGAAACATGGGCAAGAACAAGACATCAAATCACTTTCACTTGGCTCAAAGACTCCCAATTTTTAGTTTCTTCCTCTATAATTTCAATCAAATATTGTCCGTCAAATATACAAAAGACTTCAAGGTCACATGACTACAAAATTATATGGAACGTCTTTGTAGGATTCTTAGAGAAAAAGGGCCAGGGAGAGGACTAGCTTCCTACCACCATCAAGATCTCCAATGCAAGACAGGCAGCTAAAGCACCACTAAGAAAACTAGAATAATCTACAGCAGCACTTCTCCAAACAATCAGTAGTAAAGGATTCGGTTTTTTTTTTTAATTTCTGACCTCTTACCGAAGAATATAAAATACAAAATTACCACAAAAATGAAACAGAAAAAGCTCACTTTTTATCAGAGTAAAAACACACAAAATTTACAATAAAATTGCTACTAAGAAACTTTGCATATGCTTTTCTACTCTATACTTATTTCATCACAGACCAGACAGTTTACAGATGACACCAGTCATGAAACCACACTTCGAGCAGCACTGACAATGTATTGTTTTATATGTCAAGAAACTGGGTCTGAAAGAGATTATATGGTTTGGTCCAGAATTCATAGAAGGCAACTAGAAACAAAATATTGTGAGATTTCTTGTTCAGAACTTTTCCCAGTCCATTAGGCAACTTTAATTCCTTACCTTATTGAAATTAACCAATGCATACCAAGATGAAGCTATTCATTAAGGGGAGAGAAAAGTAACACAGACTATTATTTCTAGGAAGAAAAGCTAATAGCTCCAACATACCTGCCACAATTCCATGCTGATAGCACTGTCCAGCTGAACAAGTCTGGTTTCCAAATGCATGGACTGGCTCTCTGGATTATTAAGATTGATTGCCGTACTTTGGTTATGGTGGCGCTGAATCTGCGATAAGTGCATTCTCAAATTGTCACACAGTTTACGGAATTCAGCCTTACGCGTGTATTGGAGGCAGAATTTGAAAGCTATAAGCATAATTGTAAAATATATTAGGTACCTTCCACTATCTACTTAAATATTTGAATAGGTTTTATTTCACACATTAAGATCAGTTGTTTTAACAGGATTCACCAAACTCATCATTAGTCTTTGTGATGCAATGAGAATCAACTTATTTCATCCAGACTACCTTTTTGAGTGAACCCTAACAAAATCAAAGACATAATCACTGGTCCTTGCTTACAACTAAAATGTGGTGCTGGCAGAGTTTACAAATGGGAAACTAGAATTTAGATCTAGGAGTCACCTTTCAAAGACCCACCACTTTAAATCCTAGGAGTAAAAAAATCTAGTATGAAATATAATGAACTTTGATATCTAACTTACATAGTAAGAAACAAGGTTCTGTACTAATTAAAACTACATAATACAAATTGAGGGCTTATAGTAACCTAATTTCAACTGATGACAGATGAACTACTTGTTCTGTCATTTAAATGGACACGTTAATTTTTTTACCGTCACATATGCACTATTAGATTATTTTTTAGATTTCCTTTCCCCTTAAAAATAGTTATGTCCATTTTAACAGGCCTAAAACAGAGATGCAGTTTAACTTCAAGTTAATATTTGTATCAACAGCTATCAAAAAGTCCAAATTTACTTGTATGAAAGTGAAAATTCGGCTGGGCACGGTGGCTCACGCCTGTAATCCCAGCACTTTGGGAGGCCGAGGTGGGTGGATCACAAGGTCAGGAGATTGAGACCATCCTGGCTAACACGGTGAAACCCCGTCTCTACTAAAAATACAAAAAATTAGCCGAGCATGGCAGCGTGCGCCTGTAGTCCCAGCTGTTGGGAAGACTGAGGCAGAAGAATGGCGTGAACCTGGGAGGCGGAGCTTGTAGAGAGCCGAGATTGCGCCACTGCACTCCAGCCTGGGCCACAGAGCAAGACTCTGTCTCAAAAAAAAAAAAAAAGAAAGAAAGAAAAAAAGAAAGAAAGTGAAAATTCAGGCTGGGCAGAGCTGTAAGCCCAGCACTTTGGGAGGCCGAAGCAAGAGGATCACTTGAGTCCAGAAGTCTGAGACCAGCCTGAGCAACAATGCAAGATCCCAGCTCTTTTTTAAAAAATAAAAATAAATTAAAAAAAAAAAAAGTAGAGAACTCGTTTACTAAAAAAAAAATGGAAAAGTTTATTTTTTCAGTTATACAGAGAATTCCAAAATAACTTTAAAATGTCTTTCATTATTACTGATGTTTGTGTAAAAAGAAAAAAAAATCTTTCAGATATCAATAAAATACAATTCACACAAAACTCCTTTAAAGAGTAAAACAAATTCCTTACTCAGTCATTTTGGTTTTGTTTTGTTTTGTTTTGTTTTGAGACAGAGTCTTGCTGTTACCAAGGCTGGAGTGCAACAGTGCCATCCTGGCTCACTGCAACCTCCACCTCCTGGGTTCAAGCGATCCTGCCACCTCAGCCTCCTAAATAGTTGGGATTACAGGCATACACCACCACGCCTGGCTAAATTTTTTGTATTTTTAGTAGAGAAGGGGCTTCACCATGTTGGCCAGGCCGCTCTTGAACTCCTGACCTCAAGTGATCCACCCACCTTGACCTCCCAAAGTGCTGGGATTACAGGTGTGAGCCACCACATCCGGCCGCAGTCATTTAATACTCATGTGAATGCCAACATTTCAGTAAGGATAAAAACTAGTTCATTTTAAGTACTTTTCAGAAAATTTACTCCTCAGTCAATTTCAAATCACTTCACTCAGATTTGATCTTCTCATCTTACCTTGCTGGGCAATATCATGGTACAGGCGCTCTACTCTAGAATTGTTTCTAAGAAGGTCCAAACACTGCCTGTAAGACTCCCACAGGAATTTAACCCATGGAGTTAAAAGTAATCTGTCAGTACGATCCTGAGTGTCTTCACCACTTACAGCACTTAGGAGAACACTACAAAGAAAAAAATGTTGAAAACAATTTTAGACAGTTTCCTACTTTGCCATGTGATTAAAAACCAAAACAATGTTCATCAGAAAACAGTGCAAATTCTTCCCACAATTTGTACACACTGCAAAGGTGTCACTATCTACTCCCTGAATTCCCAATCTGCATTATGTTCATTTAAATTGGTATTTGCCCCTCTATCTTAAGGCTGTCATTTTCCACTTCTATGAATTTTTATTACCTACATAAATTAATTGGTTACTATGCATTTAAAACTTCAAAGATTTGCATTTTTTTCTGATAAACATCTACTTCAAAAGGAAATGAAGACCCATGTAAAAGAAAACACCAAGTTAACTATCAAAGCATTTATTAGAGGTCTAACCCACATACCTCTCAGGAGTTTGAATATTATCTAGATCCTCTATATCTAAGACCATCTGCTGAGATTCTTCTTTAGCAGCTTCAGTTTTTTCCTCTGCCATTTTCAAATATGCCCTAACAACATCCTCCAGAGATTTTATGTTCACCTAATCCAAAAATACAAAAACTCTTCAGAACTTATTTTTCCATTAAACCATAAGATGTTTTAAAGGCAAATTTTTAAGAGAAATACAATATATTCACTTCGAAAGGTAAGTTCTTCTGCAGATTACTAAAAACACTTGTTAAAAATATACAACCCAGTTCCGTTTGTACCTGTTGACAAATGTTCTTATACTGGTATAACCCCTCCTTTGCCAAGTGGCTCTTGCGAAGATCCACGCAAAGTTCCAAGTATTTCAACATAATTGGTTCGTGTATCTTTTGCCATGTTCTATGTTTTTTACTTTTCATAACATCATAAAGAACATCCAGAGCAGGCTGCTTTTTGCCAACCTCAAGAAATTCTGAAAAATTCAGAAGAATTAAAATTAGTTATGTACACTATACAAGAGTCTAAACTTTACCTTTTTAAACAGCTATTTCAATTCCCCAACTCATTACCAACTTTTTACCAAGTTACATTTATTTTTGACTTCTAAAGCTATGCCATAATTATCAAAAGTAAAACAATAGAAAGACCTGTACTGTGTTGAAATATGATCTACAAGTAAAACTGAATTTCACTGTATTCCACTGTGATTTAAAAGTTCCAGGCCGGGCGCAGTGGCTCATGCCTGTAATCCTAGCAATTTGAGAGGCCGAGGTGGGCCAATCACTTGAGGTCTAGAGCTGGAGACCAGCCTGGCCAATACGGTGAAACCCATCCCTACCAAAAATACAAAAATTAGCCAGGCGTGGTGGTATGTGCCTGTAGTGCCAGCTACTGAGGAGGCTGAGGCAGGAGAATCACTTGAACCCAGGAGGCGGAGGTTGCAGTGAGCCGAGATCGCACCATTGCACTCCAGCCTGGGTGACAAGAGCGAAATTCCGTGTCTCAAAAAAAAAAAAATAAAATAAATAATGTGTCAGTATTGGTTCATTAGTTGTTACCAATAAAAATCAACATGGGAGAAAGTGGGTGTGGTGTCAATGAAACTATGCACTCTCTTTGCAACACTCTGGAAATCTCAAACTGCTCTAAAAAATTCTTTTTTTTTTTAAATAAAAAAATAGAAAAATGGGGCCGGGAGCAGTGGCTTATGCCTGTAATCCCAACACTTTGGGAGGACGAGGAGGGCAGATCACTTGAGGTTGGGAGTTCAAGACCAGCCTAACCAAAATGGAGAAACCAAGTCTCTACTAAAAATACAAAATTAGCAGGGCGTAGTGGTGCATGCCTGCGGAGGCTGAGGCAGGGGAATTACATGAACCTGGGAGGCAGAGGTTGCGGTCAGCTGAGATGGCGCCACTGCACTCCGGCCCAGGCAACAAGAACGAAACTCCAACTCAAAAAAAAAAAAAAAAAAAAGGAAAAAAATAGAATACAAAGCAAAATAACTTATTTTTTTTTCTTTTTTTTTTTTTTTGACATGGAGTCTCGCTGTGTCGCCCAGGCTGGAGTACACTGGCGTCATCTCAGCTCACCGCAACCGATTCTCCTGCCTCAGCCTCCTGAGTAGCTGGGATTACAGGCACCCACCATAGGGCCCGGCTAATTTTTGTATGTTTAGTACAGACAGGGTATCACCATCTTGGCCAGGCTGGTCTCAAACTCCTGACCTCGTCATCCACCCGCCTTGGCCTCCCAAAGTGCTGGGATTACAGGCATGGGTCACCATGCCCAGACAACTTATATTCTTTTGAATGTATTATCCCCTGAGCCCGAAGGCATTCTATGTGGTAACATTTCAAAACCCAGTTCCAATTTTAAGTTTTATGCATAGTTTGTTTTGAAATACAGTCAAAAGCAATACCTTTACCATTACATTATTTCTGACCAAGGTTAAAATTTATCTTAAATTTCCTCATCTTTTATTTTCTTTTGTACACTTAATAGACTGGGGGAGAAAGAGGTTATTTAACCTAAGTCAACTGGTTAAATTCATCTTAACATTTATTAATTGCAAATTTCACACACACACAAACTTCCCCATGAACATTTAAAAAATAATTTGGGGGAACTAAAACACTACACTAAAAAAAAAAGGGGGGGGGAGCTTAAAACACTATATATATACATATATATATATCTCCTTTTTAAAAATATCAGTTTATTTTCCTTGCAAAAAGACTTTTTTTTTTTTTTTTTTGGTCGGAGTCTTGCTCTGTCACCCAGGCTGGAGTGCAGTGGTGCAATCTCAGCTCACTGCACGCTCCGCCTCCCGGGTTCACGTCATTCTCCTGCCTCAGCCTCCTGAGTCGCTGGGACTACGGAGCTCACCACCACGCCTGGCTAATTTTTTTTTTTTTTTTTTTGTATTTTTTAGTAGAGACGGGGTTTCACCGTGTTAGCCAGGATGGTCTCAATCTCCTGACCTCGTGATCTGCCCACCTCGGCCTCCCAAAGTGCTGGGGATACAGGCGTGAGCCACCGCACCCAGCCAATACTTTTTCTTTTAAGAGCTACCTGAGTAATGGCCGGGCGCAGTAGCTCACGCCATAATCACAGCACTTTGGGAGGTGGGTGGATCACGAGGTCAGGAGATCAAGACCATCCTGGCTAACACGGTGAAACCTCGTCTCTACTAAAAATACAAAAAATTAGCTGGGCCATGGTGATGCACGCCCGTAATCCTAGCTACTTGGGAGGCTGAGGCAAGACAATTACTTGAATTCAGGAGGCGGAGGTTGCGGTGAGCCGAGATAGCGCCAATGTACTCCAGCCTGGGCAACAAGTCTCCAAAAAAAAAAAAAAAAAGTTTGCTACAGGATAAATCACAAAACATACTGAAATAAATCTTTGTACAATACCTTATATGAAATCACATTTTTAACATGCAAATAATGACAAAACCCTTCACCACTGCATGAAAAAGTCCATCTTTCGCTGACTCAATCTTACTATCAAAAAAAAAACCTTACTAAATGAAACAAAGATGTAATATATAACTAGATACTTTGTTGAAATAAGCCTTTCCTTGTTGTCAGGGGTGGGGGTGGGAGGGAAAAAACTTGCAGTCTTCTCCTGGTCTTCTCCTATATAGTGCATGTAAGGTTATTTTCTAAAATGTAACAGTACAGCCAGGCGCCTTGGCTCACACCTATAATCCTAGCCCTCTGGGAGGCCAAGGCATCACTTGCAGTCAGGAGTTCCAGATCAGCCTGGGCAACATGGTGAAACCTTGTCTCCACTAAAAACACAAAAATTAGCCAGGCATGGTGGTGCATGCCTGTAATCCCAAATACTCGGGAGGCTGAGACTTTAGAATCACTTGAACCCAGGAGGCGGAGGTTGCAGTGAGCCAAGATTGCGTCACTGCACTCCAGCCTGGGCAATAGAGGGAGAGACTCTGTCTCAAAAAAAAAAAAAGAAAGAAAATGTAACAGTACATTGGGCGTTCTTCATAACTAACAAAAAGTCTCTTATCAGCAAAAAACTTGGGAGTAAATGCGTTTAATGGAATTTATACTTTAAGAAAATCACAGCAGCAGCACTAAAATGACCTATTGTATCCAACTCCTAATCTAAAAAGGGCTTGCTTAAAGATGGAACTGAAACCACTTTTCACTTCCTGAACAGCCAATTAAAAGTTGATTCCTTAGCCAGGCGCGGTGGCTCACGCCTGTAATCCCAGCACTTTGGGAGGCCAAGGCGAGCAGATCACTTGAGGCCAAGGGTTCAAGATCAGCCTGGGAAATATGGTGAAACCCCGTCTCTACTGAAAAAAATTAAAAAATTAGCTGGGCATGGTGGGACACACCTGTAATCCCAGCTACTTGGGAGGCTGAGGCAGGAGAATCGCTTGAGCCCGGGAGGCGGAGGTTGCAGTGGGCCGAGATAGTACCACTGCACTCCAGCCTGGCCAACAGAGAGAGATTCTGTCTCAAATAAATAAATAAATAGTTGGAATGAGAACAGATTTTTTCATAATCCATGACAGTGAGTCTTCTGCCTTTGTCCTAATTTATATACAAGAATTTAGTTCCTCTGAATTTTTTTTTTGTTTTTTTTTTTTTTGGAGAAGGAGTCTCGCTCTGTCGCCCAGGCTGGAGTGCAGTGGCGCAATCTCAGCTCACTGCAAGCTCCACCTCCTGGGTTCACGCCATTCTCCTGCCTCAGCTTCCTGAGTAGCTGGGACTACAGGTGCCTGCCACCACACCAGGCTAATATTTTTGTATTTTTACTAGAGACGGTTTCACTGTGTTAGTGAGGATGGTCTTGATCTTCTGACCTTGTGATCCACCCGCTTCGGCCTCCCAAAGTGCTGGGATTACAGGCATGAGCCACCACGCCCGGCCTCCTCTGAATTATTTAATAGTGGCCGGGGGAAGCTTTTGAGACTGGAAAGAACTATGATAAACTAAAGGTTCTATTTCAATACTTAAATATTGACTTCCAGATTAATATTATAGAAATAAAAATTAAAATCTAGAATTATAAACCTTACTGGATGGGTGAGCATTTGGAGCATACCTTTCAAATTCACTACTGAAAGTATGTATAAAGAAGTTTACATCAGCCCTTGATGTTTGCTAGTTTATTTGTGCAACAGACCAAATGGATATGCTATGTTACTCAATTTGTGGCCTTAATAGCTTTATTTTTCAAAGGCACTGGTTGTAGAACATAAACTATAATAAGGTCAGCAGCAGTTAGTGTGGCACCACTAACAATATAATATGAAAAAGGGGCCTTCTCCAAATGATTACAGGATACGAAATTCTTGCCTGTAACTGCTGGTCCAAGTTCTCACCTTCCTGAATGACTACTATAATTTTTCCCCCAAAAATTGCTCATATATATGCTTAGGGTGACCTGAACGACTATTCTACTTAAATTTATTTACATTTTATTAAGACAATGCAATAAATTAGGTCTAAATATTGTTAGGATCACAAATATTACATGTAAAACATTTAGATAAAATGAGATTATTTCCAATTAGGGGAATGCCCTTTGATCCTTCACTTATGTTTTGGAAGCAGTGCCCTGGACCATCCACGATCTGCTCACTTTGAGAAGGGATCCCTCACGATCCAAAGGTATGAGTTTCTACTCTGAAGGGAACGCATGCATCCCCATCCAACAGCTTCAAAGGGCTGCAAGCAAGGCGTCCCCACAGTCTTTTTTAAAAAGCTACACAAACAAAACTCAAGTTTCCCCCCCAGTGTCCCTCATCTTGCCTACTTTAATTTCAGATCCTTTCCTTAACCTGCCCTTCATGAATCAAGCCTGTGTCAATTTAGAAACAGGAAAAAAATGTTTGATGCACATTACATATCTTTTCTATATGAAGTTCTCATGAAGGTTCCAAAAAGAGAAGCGATAAAGGAAACAAGGCCCGAACACACCAAATATATAATATGTAGGCCATTATAATGCTTTGGCCTACTAGCACGGGAAAAAAAAATACCTGTTGGGCAAAGCATGCAAATGACTGTAAAACATCGACAACAGCCATGCAGAGTAGTAATTTCATGCAAATCATTTTGTATACTACAAATTCTAACTTTCGAAACGACGAAAAGTCATAACTTTGCTACAGTTTGGTTTATAGTGACAAAGTTCCATTTCAATCTCTTCTTTCCGATGTATTAATAAACATCCTAAAACTGCTTGTCTGTTCTAACCATTAGATCACTGGTTATCATTAGAATGAATTAGTGCTCACATCTATGTTGTAGTTTGAATAGATTTTTAAAACAATTACTCCATTCCACACAATGTGGAATTATCCTATTCCACAGACCAGTTCCCTCCCCGACAAAAAGTGTTACTTTTACTTTAAAAAGTATATGACCAACATATCCCTGGTTCTGCCAAATTATCAGTTTATGTGCTGACTCAAACTGCCGTTTTCATAAGATGAATTTTCAAAGAAGCTAACAAAATAAGCTCTCCAAACATGAAACTGTAACTCACAAGGTATATTCATCTACAACATGGGTAAAACCCGAAACTTCTATTTCGGTGAAGGAAGGATGAAAATAAGAGCCATCCATGCCCTAACGATTAGAAAAATTGTTCGGTTAGAGGGAAAAAAAAAAAAAAAAAAAACCCTACACAAAGTTTCTTAAGCCCAGAGCCTAGCCAAGAACATGTGCATCCCCAGAACGCCAATGTAATAAATGCCTTGGAGAGATCGGGGCACACAAGTTTTTCCCTCAAGCGCCAATGGCTGAAGTACACATATAGAAATAGAAATCGCAGACAGCAGCACTGTGGCAGAAAAAAAGAGAAAAAAGGACTGATCTGGATGTCAAGAGACGTTGGTTTTAAGTCTCTTGGCTCAACAACTCCCGGAGTGACCTTGGGGAAACCTCTCTCTAGGCCTGTTTCCTTATCTTTAAGAGGCGACCTGAAGTCCCTTTACATTAACTCTATTCCAACTTCCAGTGATTCGAAACAGGCTTTCGGACTGCTTCTAATCAATGCCAGGAAAAAGGAAAAAACAAAAACAAAACAAAACAACAGGAATCAGGTTAAATGGGTCAGAGGCCCCTAAGTGGATATAAAGCAGCTGGGTAAAGGGTAAGTGGACCCCGACCCAGCAAAGCACTGAGCGCGGCTTGGAGAGCGGGGGTGGCTGCGGGAAGGCCGGGGGTGGGTCCGTAGGGCTCCCGGCCCGGGCAGGAGGTGGAGCCGAGGCTCTCGCGTGCATTGTCCCCGGGAGGGAGCCATGTTTCTTACTCCCCGGTACTCCCAGATGGCGGCCGGGGACGCGGGCCCTAAGCAGACCAAAGCCCCAGGGACCTGGAGAGCCAGCGGACGCAGGCAGCAAGGAGGGAGCTCCAGTCCGGGTAGGGACTGTCTCCCGGGCTGCGGTCCCCGCGACGCACCCGGAGGCGGCAGGGGGAAGGAAGGGCCCCTGGGGCGACGGTTCCGGGCTCCGCGCCTCCCAGACCCCAGTCGATAGAGTGAGAAGGAAACCCATGCCCAACCACCGGCTGGGACAGCGGCGGGAAGGCCGCATCGGTCTCCTCTCCCCGCGCGGGCCGGGCGGCGGAGCAGTGGGAAGCAGGCCCGCGCTCTCGACCTCGGAGGCCTCGGGCCGCCCCAGCCCGGCGCGCCCCGATCAGCTACTCACCGTTGGCGCGTTTGAGGGCATTTTCCGGCCTCTGAAAATAGGCCGGCATCTTGGCGGCAGGCTCAGCTCACCCGGCGTCAGCGAACTCTCTAGTGGCCCGGGCCGGGAGAGGAGACGAAGGGGAACCAGCGTAAGGTCCCACGCGCCTCGCCAGCAGTCGCCCGCGCCCAGCCGGCCAGAGACGGAAAGGAAGGAGCCACGTGACCTCCCCGCGGCGGCCCGGCTGCCGCCCAGGCCCCGGATGTAGGGGGCGGGTCTCCGTGCGCGCAAGCGCGCTGGCGTCACGCACGCCGACAGACGTGGCGGCGCCGGAGTCCTAGGCGCGCAAGATCCAGTTCCCGTCTTGGGCCTGTCCGGGATAGCGTTAGGGAGACAGTTCACAGGCTCTTCAATCTTCGAGCGAGAATTAGGGTGGGAAGGGTGAGTGTGGGGTCAGTTTCTGTCTGGAGAACAAGCAAACGTCTGCAGATTGGTTTTCAAAACAACTTGTGCGGAGTCGTGCAGTTACAGTAAGGTCCCATCCAGCCTGGGAATCGCCTGTCTTGGCTACGTGAAAATGCTGAGTTTAAAGAAAACGCAGTGAGCAGGTGTCATCAGGTCAGCGCCGCTCAACCGTGAGAGACAATCATGGGGAAGAGTGACGCCTAAAATAAACAAGCAAGGTTCTTTTATATCTTGGTAAAGTAAAAAGTTTGTGTCACAGGGATTGCCTTGAGAAATGGAGGCTCTCAGAGGGAGCGAATGGGGACAGAGAGACCTGGCAAAGGGCGAAACGCCCTGGAGCACAGCAGACTTGCTTGGTGTTTGAAAACACACGGAAAGGAGTGTCGTCACTTTTTACATACAGCGCACGTCACAAACAAATTAAGAAAAATTAGTGTTAGTGAAAAAAATCAATCTGAGAGGCCCTTTTATTGTTGCTTAACAATTTTAATGTTCGCAGACGAAGTACTTTACCTAGAATTTGAAAACCATTTGAACCGAATCTAATTCTCAAGCCCTTGGTACGAAATAAAGGTGAGCTCAGAAGGAAGAAAAAAAATTTTTTTTTTGAGACGGAGTCTCGCTTTGTCGCCCAGGCTGGAGTGCAGTGGCACGATCTCGGCTCACCGCAAGCTCCGCCTTCTGGGTTCACGCCATTCTCCTGCCTCAGCCTCCCGAGTAGCTGGGACTACAGGCGCCCGCCACTGCGCCCAGCTAATGTTTTGTATTTTTAGTAGAGACGGGGTTTCGCCGTGGTCTCGATCTCCTGACCTCGTGATCCGCCCTCCTCGGCCTCCCAAAGTGCTGGGATTACAGGCGTGAGCCACCGCGCCCAGCCCAGAAGGAAAATTTAGAAGGCAGCAGTGAAATAGATTATTGTCAATGTATTACACATTTAATAGACGAAATACGTGAATTAATGAATGAGGAAATCGGCCGGGCATGGTGGGTCGCGCCTGTAATCCCAGCGCTTTGGGTGCCTGGGGCGGGTGGATCACCTGAGGTCAGGAGTTAGAGACCAGCTTGGCCAACATGGCGAAACCCAGTCTCTACTAAAAATACAAAACTTAGGCCTGGCGTGGTGGCTCACGCCTGTAATCCAGGCGCTTTGAGAGGCCGAGGCGGGCGGATCACGAGGTCAGGAGTTCGAGACCATCCTGACCAAAGTGGTGAAACCCCCCCCCCCCGTCTCTACTAAAGTTACAAAAAATTAGCTGGACGTGGTGGCGAGCGCCTGTAATCCCAGCTACTCGGGAGGCTGAGACAGGAGAATCGCTTGAACCCGGGAGGCAGAGGTTGCAGTGAGCCTAGATCGTGCCACTGCGCTCCAGCCTGGGTGACAGGGCGAGACTACGTCTCAAAAAAAAAAAAAAAATTAGCCGGGCGCTGTGGTGGGCGCCTGTAATCCCAGCTACTCGGGAGGCTGAGACAGGAGAACCGCTTGAACCCGGGAGGCAAAAGTTGCAGTGAGCCAAGATCAGGCCACTCCAGCCTGGGCGACAGAGGGAGACTCCGTCTCAAAAAAAGAAAAAAAAAAAGAATGAGAAAACCACAGGATATACACACAAAAAGCATTTCCCCCTCATTACTTCTGCCTCCACAAAGATGGTTTTGTTTTTGTTTTTTTTATTTTTCAACATGAACTGTTCTACTACAGGAGAGGTTTTTCTATTTATCTAAATTGATCACTATAAAGAAAGAAGATTTGGGAAGTATAGACATGGACCCAAAAAATCACAAATTCTAAAGAAGTTTATTTTAAAATTAATTTCAGAGAGCTCATCCTCCAGAACGCTTAGACCATTCTATGTGTCTGAGCTTACTCAACAAAAAAATAAGAGCCGGGCAGGGTTGATATAAAAACAAGTACTGAGAAGCTATAGGAACTGTTTTATGGGCAGGATCAAGAGACTTGTTTGTGTATCTAATAATTAAGTCAAAATTAAAGAGTGAAACATATAAGCACATACTTCTTTTACGAGATGTAGACAGAGAACTATTTAGCAGCCCATAGAGAGATGCAAACAAAATAAAGTTGACCTAAAAAATCAGAAAAAAAGCTTGCTGACATTCATAACTTTACGTTATCATTTCTCAAAGAAAATAGTAAAATGGGCCGGCATGATGGCTCACGCCTGTAATCCCAACACTTTGGGAAGCCGAGGCGGGCGAATCACAAAGTCAGGAGTTCGAGACCAGCTTGGCCAACATGGTGAAACTAAAAATACAAAAATTAGCTGGGCATGGTGGCACGTGCCCATAATCCCAGCTCCTTGGGAGGCCAAGGCAGGAGAATCACTTGAACCCTGGAGGTGGAGGTTGCATGAGCCAAGATTGTGCCACTGCACTCCAGCCTGGGCAACAGAGCGAGACTCCATCTCAAAAAAAAAAAATAGTAAAATGGCCTCATTCGTTATTACTCATTATTTGGTATGCCTACAACAACACAAACACTAGAAACTTGGGAGATAGGTGGGGCGCAGTGGCTCACGCCTGTAACCCCAGCACTTTGGGAGGCCAAGACAGGCGGATCACAAGGTCAGGAGTTTGAGACCAGCCTGGCCAATATGGTGAAACCCTGTCTCTACTGAAAATACAAAAATTAGCTGATTGTGGTGGCAGGCCCCTGTAGTCCCAGCTACTTGGGAGGCTGAGGCAGGAGAATCACTTGAACCCGAGAGGTGGAGGTTGCAGTGAGCCGATACCACACCACTGCACTGCAGCCTGGGCGACAGAGCGAGACTCTGTATATAAAAAAAAAAAAAAAAAAAAAAAAGAAACTTGGGAGATAAAATGAAATCCAATATCCCTACATATTGATCCTTTTGCCTTTCAAATTATTTAAAGTATATAAAGCATTTAGTAATATAACAAATGATCATATATGTGTATTTAAATAAAATTATGTACAGTCTAGTGGCATTTTGGGAATGAATAAAGGTGTAACATCAATTTCCAGGATAAATTTACCTATTCAACCAAGGTGGCCAGGCGCAGTGGCTCCCGCCTGTAATCCCAGCACTTTGGGAGGCCAAGCCAGGTGGATTGCCTGAGTTCTGGAATTCGAGACCACCCTGGTCAACCTGGTGAAACTCTGTCTCTACTAAAAATGCAAAAATGAAAAACAAAAAAAAAAAAACTAGCCAGGCGTGGTGGTGCTCACCTGTAGTCCCAGCTACTCAGGAGGCTGAGGCAGGAGAATTGCTTGAACCCAGGAGGTGGAGGTTGCAGTGAGCCGAGATGGAGCCACTGCACTCCAGCCTGGGCCACGGAGCGAGACGCTGTCTCAAAAAAATAAATTAAAAAAAAAATCTACCAACAAATATTCAGTACCAGCTAACAGCCATTGGATGCGGAAGATAAAAAGATCAAGATGCCTGCTTTCCAGGAGTTAATGATTTACTGGTGAAAATAAATGAATACACAACGAGCGACAAGATAGGATTTAATCTGGGCCAGGAGAAAAGGGTAATTATTTGTTGTCGATTAATGCTTACTTAGTAGAAAACAGGCAACCTGAAGATGATAGAAACCACTTTGGGAAATGGTAAGAGGAAGTAATCAGGCTCAGGGTTTTTTCTAACTAATCAACTTACTTTTGTATTACGTATGACTGGATCATTAATATGATGTTTTAGGGTTTTTTTCTGACTTGAGTGGAGTAAACATGATTCCCAGAAAGACAATTGTTAGGAGCACAACGGAGGTAGTACATTATACATATTTGCAACATAGTATCATACAGCTTTAAAACAAGTAGCATGTTTTACAATTTACAAAGTGTTTTCACATTTCTAGTTTTATTTACAAGTTTGCGTAATGAAGGTATTTGTACCCCATGAGCATAATGAATTTCAAAGAGGTTAACTAAGGTTCATAGTAATACATTCCTTCAACAAACCATTATCAAGTGCATTTCATGTACCAGGCACAGTAAGCCGGGCGTGGCGGCTCAGGCCTGTAATCCTAACACTTTGAGAGGGCAAGGCGGTGGATCACCTGAGGTCAGGAGTTCGAGACCAACCTGGCCAACATGGTAACCTTGTCTCTACTAAAAAAATAGAAAAATTAGCCGGGGTGGTGGCAGGCGCCTGTAGTACCAGCCACTTGGGAGGCTGAGGCAGGAGAATCACTTGAACCCGGGAGACGGAGGTTGCACTGAGTTGACATTGCACCACTGCACTCCAGCCTGGCGACAGAGCAAGCCTCTGTCTCCAACAAAAAAAAAAAAAAAAAAAAAAAAAAGATACTGGCTTTCCTATACCTAAATACCCCTTTCCTCCTCCCCATCCCACCCACCTTCACCCCACTATCTGCTGCCAGTACTTCAAGCCTCAGCTCAAAGGCTTCCTCTGCAAAGCTTTTCCTGACAGCCAGGGGGTGACTGAACTGCCCCTTTGT
The DNA here is from genome assembly GCF_028858775.2 of Pan troglodytes. Lineage (NCBI taxonomy): Eukaryota > Metazoa > Chordata > Mammalia > Primates > Hominidae > Pan > Pan troglodytes. The sequence goes on from NC_072406.2 coordinate 131,195,571, forward strand.
TTGTGCTCTTGGCTCATGCAACCGTTAACTCCATCATCGCCCATTCTTGAGCACTCTGCTACCCCTGCAACCCTCACAGGCAGCTGTATTCCTTCCTTGAGCCACTGACTCCTGGAGGTGGCATCAGTGACCACCTGTGACCTGACCTTCACAGTTGGATCCTCTGCCTTACCTCAGCCACTCACACACATGGTCATACCCTAGAGTCTAGACCAGAGGTCAGCAGACTTTTTCTGTGAAAGGCCAGATGGTACATATTTTAGATTTTGTGAGCCAAGAGGCAATGTCTTCAACTTTTTGAGCAACTGTGCTTGCTGAAGGGATAATAGTCTGTGTGTGTGTGTGTGTGTGTGTGTGTGTGTGTGTATCTTTTTTTTTTTTTTTTTTGAGACAGAGTCTTGCTCTGTTGCCCAGGCTGGAGTGCAGTGGCACGATCTTGGCTCACTGCCAACCCTGCCTCTTGGGTTCAATTGATTCTCCTGCCTCAGCCTTCCGAGTAGGTAGGACTACAGGCATGCACCCCACGCCCAGCTAATTTTTGTATTCTTAGTAGAGATGGGGGTTTCACCATGTTGGTCAGGCTGGCCTTGAACTTCTGACCTCAGGTAATCCACCTGCCTTTGCCTCCCAAAGTGCTGGGATTATAGGCGTGAGCCACCGCCCCCAGCCATATATTTTAAAATGCAAAGATTATTCTTAGCTCAAGGCTGAAAAACAACAGGCAGTAGACCAAATTTGGCCCACAGGCCATAGTTTGGAGACCCCCATGCTAGGCCTTGTCAAACAATCTTAGGGCCAGGCACAGTGGCTCATACCTGTAATCCCAGCACTTTGGGAGGCCAAGGCGGGTGGATCACTTGAAATCAGGAGTTCGAGACCAGCCTGGCCAACATGGTGAAACCCCATCTCCACTAAAAATACAAAAATTAACCAGGCATGGTGGGGTGCACACCTGTAATCCCAGCTACTCCAGAGGCTGAGGCAGGAGAATTGCTTGAACCCTAGAGGCAGAGGTTGCAGTGAGCCGAGATCGCACCACTGCACTCCAGCGTGGGCAACAGAGCGAGACTGTCTCAAAAATAAAAATGCAAACAACATGGTGAAACCCCATCTCTACTAACAATACAAAAATTTGCTGGGCATGGTGGCACATGCCTGTAATCCCAGCTACCCCGGAGGCTGAAGCAGAAGAATTGCTTGAACCTGGGAAGCAGAGGTTGCAGTGAGCCAAGGTTACACCCTGCAGTCCAGCCTGGATGGCAGAGCAAGACTCCATCTCAACAAAAATAAAATAAAAGAATAAAGATCTTAGTTCCTGGCGGGGCAAGGTGGCTCACGCCTGTAATCCCAGCACTTTGGGAGGCCAAGGCAGGCGGATCACATGAGGTCAGGAATTCAAGACCAGCCTGCCCAACATGGCAAAACCTCGTCTCTACTAAAAATAGAAAAAAATTAGCTAGGCATGGTGGCAGGCACCTGTAGTCCCAGCTACTCGGGAGGCTGAGGCAGGAGAATCGCTTGAACCCGGGAGGTGGAGGTTGCAGTGAGCCAAGATCGCACCACTGCCCAGCCTGGGTGACAAGAGCGAAACTCAATCTAAAAAAAAAAAAAAAAAAAATCTTAGTTCTCAAAATCTCTATTTCAAGATTCACTTTTCAGCCACCACCTCCTATTGTTAACTCTACTGTGCTCCAACTCTAATGACCCTTCTGTTTACCAGGACCTACAATCCCTTTATCAATTCTGCTTCCTTTTCACTGCCCCTCATTTCCCATGGCCTCTGTTTCCCCCTTTTCCCACTCAGATTCTACAGTTTTGTTCTTTTCTTCCTCACTTCTCCTTTTATTCTACTCAGCAAATCCCAACCCTGGTCAAATCCAACCCTCCACCTACACCTTGCCTGCAGCCTAATGTGGCCACAGAAGAATGTGTAAGCACGTTGACAGGTCTCACCTTAAATTCAAGACCACAGGCCTCAACAAGCACGTTGTTGCTGCCCAGCCATCCTATTAAACTTCTCTCGGCCCTATCCCATTCTCCCAGATGATTGTTTCATACTTTTTCCTCTCTCTCCAATCCTCTGATGCTCCTTGCTCTACTTTACTCTCAGCCATGTCCTGCTTTCCCATAGCACTGAAAACAGTGGGGCAGCTAGAAGAGAACTTTGGCACCATGCCATCTCTCCCCCAACTGACACCTGCAGCTGTGCTCAGATGCTCTGCCTTCTCTCCCTCCTCCCACTCTGTAGTCTGGGGCTCCTATCTCAAGCCAACCCCTATACACCAATGCATTTGATTCCATCTCTCACATGCAGGGGTGACCCCTTCATGTCCTTGAAATACTTCCTTCACTTGGCCGCCACTCAGCCTTTCCTGATGTTCTCCTTACTTTGCTAACTACTCTTTGCTGCTGTCTCATCTCTGTGACCTCTGAGGTTGAAATATCCCAGGGCTCAGCCCCTGGACCTCATCCTTTCTCTAACTATGCTCATTAGTTGGTTCTAGCTTATAGCTTTAGGAATCATCTCTAGGTCCGGGCGCGGTGGCTCATGCCTGTAATCCCAGCACTTTGGGAGGCTGAGGTGGGCGGATCACCTGAGGTCAGGAGTTCGAGACCAGCCTGGGCAACATGGCGAAACCCTGTCTCTACTAAAAATACAAAAATTAGCTGGGCGTGGTGGTGCATGCCTGTAATCCCAGCTGCTCCAGAGGCTAAGAAAGGAAAATCGCTTGAACCCAGGAGGCGGAGTTTGCAGTAAGCCCAGGTTGCGCCATTGCACTCCAGCCTGGCGACAGAGCAAGACTCCGTCTCAGAAAAAAAGAAAAGAAAGAATCTCTAGGGCTGGGCACAGTGGCTCATGCCTGTAATCCTAGCACTTTGGGAGGCCGAGGTAGGAAGATCACCTGAAGTCAGGAGTTTGAGACCAGCCTGGCCAACATGGCAAAACCTCATCTCTACTAAAAATACAAAAATTAGCCGAGCGTGGTGGTGTATGCCTGTAATCCCAGCCACTTGGGAGGCTGAGGCAGGAGAATCGCTTGAACCCAGGAGGCAGAGGTTGCAGTGAGCCAAGATTACGCCACTGCCCTCCAGCCTGGGCAACAGAGCAAGACTTCATCTCAATAAAGAAATCATCTCAGCTGGGCGCAGTGGCTCACATCTGTAATCCCAGCACTTTGGGAGGCAGAGGCGAGCAGATCACGAGGTCAGGAGTTCGAGACCAGCCTGACCAACATGGAAACCCCGTCTCTACTAAAAATACAAAAATTAGCTGGGCATGGTGGCACGCACCTGTAATCCCAGCTACTCAGGAGGCTGAGGCAGGAGAATCACTTGAACCTAGGAGGCAGAATTTGCAGTGAGTCGAGATCGAGCCACTGCACTCCAGCCTGGGCAACAGAGCAAGACCCCGTCTCAAAAAAAAAAAAAGAAAAGAAAGAAATCATCTCAGGCCGGGCGCGGTGGCTCACGCCTGTAATCCCAGCACTTTGGGAGGCCGAGGCAGGTGGATCATGAGGTCAGGAGATCGAGACAATCCTGGCTAACACGGTGAAACCCCGTCTCTACTAAAAATACAAAAAATTAGCCAGGCGCTGTGGCGGGCGCCTGTAGTCCCAGCTACTCGGGAGGCTGAGGCAGGAGAATGGCATGAGCCCGGGAGGTGGAGCTTGCCGTGAGCTGAGATAGCGCCACTGCACTCTGGCCTGGGCGAAAGAGCGAGACTCCATCTCAAAAAAAAAAAAACAACAACAAAAAACAAAGAAATCATCTCTAGGCTTATAAGTTACAAAATTGTATCACCCGCCCTAGACCTCTCTCCTGAAAGCCAGACCTCTCACATTCAGATGCCTGTTTGGCAAATCTATTAAATGTTCAATGTACTACACACATTCAACCTGCCAAACACCTGGTCTCCTCTGCCGCCAATCTTCTCCTGTCATCTTTCCCATGTTAATAATGGCAACCTGGTTCTTCCAGTTGCTCAGATCAAAAAATGTTGGAAACATCCTTGAATCCTCTTTTTTTGTTACCTCCCCACATCCAATCAACCCATCAACGAATCCTATATCTACCACCTCCATGGCTACCACCTGGTCCAAGTCACCACCATTTCTCAACTGGAGTATTGAATAACCTGCTAACTTGTCTGTGAGTTTCCACCTTTGGAAACCTTCACTTTACTCTCCTAATAGTGAGCAGAGGAATCCTTTTAAAACAAAAGTGAAATTATCAGTCCCCTGATCAAGACCCTCTTGTGGTTCACCAACTCAGTGAAAGCTAACGTCCTTAAAATGGCCTGCAAAGCCCTACACAGTTCTTCTCCACCACCCCCAGTGTCACCTTTTCAGCCATGATAACCTTCCCTCACCTCATTAAAGTCATAATAACATCCCTTGCACCCATACTTCCTAGCACCCTTCTCTTCTTCTCTTCTTGATTTTCCTTCTCCTGTTTTTTTTTTTTTTTTTTTTTTTTTTTTTTTTTTTTTTGAGACAGTCTCACTCTGTTGCCCAGGCTAGAGTGCAGTGGCACTACAACCTCTGCTTCCTGGGTTCAAGCGATTCTTGTGCCTCAGCCTCCCATGTAGCTGGGGTTACAGACGCCCACCAACACGCCCGGCTAATTTTTATATTTTTAGTAGAGTCGGGGTTTCACCATGTTGGCCAGGCTGGTCTCAAACTCCTGACCTCAGGTGATCCACCCATCTCTGCCTCTCAAAGTGCTGGGATTACAGGCGTGAGTCACTGCTCCCAGCCTTTCCTTCTCTACTTGATCAGGTTTATCACCATCTGATCCCCATATATTTTATGAATTTATTTCTTTATTATCCACCCCTTTAGAATAAAACGAGCTTGATGAGGGCAAGGATTTTGTGTCTATTTCATTTACTGCTGTATGTCTAGTACCTATAACAGTGCCTGGCACATAGTAAGCACTCGGTAAATTTCTGTTGAATAAATAAACTGATTAAAGGAGGCTCCCTGTATTATGATTGCCTCTCTCCATGTTGGTCTCCTGTATGCCACTGGGAGTCCTTTGAAGGTCGTCACTAGGACAGTTCATTTTTGCATGTAGATTGTGCCTGGCACACAGTCAACACCAGAAAGTGGTTGTTCATTTTATGTTTCAGAGCACCTTGGTGGTTCCGACGGTGTGGTAACAAGGTCTGAAACCTTACAGCCATGCATTCTTAATCATGAAAGTGTCCAACCGGGGTTGGAAATTTTCAACCATGGTCCATGAAGTGCAGATGTGAGGTGCACTGTGCCTGAGCCAGACGGTTCTCATTGGACCTTTTGGGTTCTGCAAATTCAAAGCAGGAAAACTGGAATGCAGCTTCAGTTAAGTGTATATTTAGTAAAAACATGTCCTGGCAGTATTTGTTACTTATTGGGAGAAATGCATCTTACATTTGGCTGTCTTCAGCCTTTAAGTTTCTGCCAGACTCCAGGAGAAGGCTGAAGGGAAGGAGAGGAGCATGTTTGTGGGATCAATGCATATACTCACACATGCCATTATTGACATGCCACGAAGTGCAGCTCCTGCTTGGGGATTTAGGAGGTAATGTCCAAAGCCACACAGATCAACCAGGCCCAACAAAGCAAAGTGAGTAATACACTGTGCATGGTGGTTTTGGGTGTGGTTTGAAAACAAGCATCACTGTTAAATATGTTAAATACGATTAGAAGGAAACCTAAAACCACAGGGTGTGGACTTTTATGTTGGGGGTGTGTATATTAGATAATCTTCACATGGACCTTTTCATTGTATCAGCTTCTCACGGAGCAGCTTAAATGGCACCTCCTCAGAGAGCCTTCTCATGGTCATTTGCTCTAAGTCTGTTTTAGCCGAGCACCGTGGCATAAGCCTGTAATCCCAACAATTTGGGAGGCTGAGACAGGAGGCTCACTTGAGCCCAAGAGCTCAAGACCAGCCTGGGGAAAATAGGGAGACCTTCTGTCTACAAAAAATAAAAAAATAGCTAGGTGTGGTGGTGCACCTGTGGTCCCAGCTACTCAGGAGGCTGAAGTAGGAGGATCACTTGAGCCTGGGAGATCGAGGCTGCAGTGAGCCATGATCATACCTCTCTACTCCAGCCTGGGTGATGGAATGAGACCCTGCCTCCAAAAAACAAAACAAATAAAAAAAAAATAAAGACTGTCTTTTTTTTTTTTTTTTTGAGACGGAGTCCTGCTCTGTTGCCCAGGCTGGAGTGCAGTGGCACCATCTCGGCTCACTGCAACCTCCACCTCCTGGGTTCAAGCAATTCTGCTGCCTCAGCCTCCTGAGTAGCTGGGATTACAGGTGCCCACCACCATGCCCAGCTAATTGGTTGTTTTTTTGTTTGTTTGTTTGTTTGGAGTCTTGCTCTGTCACCCAGGCTGGAGTGCAGTGGTGAGATCTTGGCTCACTGCAACCTCTGCCTCCCGGGTTCAAGCAATTCTGCCTCAACCTCCCAAGTAAATGGGATTACAAGCGTATGCCACCACGCCTGGCTAATTTTTTGTATTTTTAGTAGAGACGGGGTTTCACCATGTTAGCCAGGATGATTTCGATCTCCTGACCTTGGGATCCACCCACCTTGGCCTCCCAAAGTGCTGAGATTACAGGCGTGAGCCACCACGCCCAGCCAAGACTACCTGTTTTAATTCTCTCCCAAGGGATCATCAGTATATTTCAGATCCCCTTGATGTTTCTAACTGCATGATGACAAGGTCTCATGTTTCCTTGGTCTTTGTTTGTCTTTGTTTCCTTGGTTGCTGTCTCCCTCACTACACTAGACGGTAAGATTTAAGGGACAAAGTGTGTCTTGTTCACCATTGTATCTCCGGCTCCCAGAACTATGCCCAGTGCAGAGCAAGTACTCCATAAATGTGTGATGTGTGAATAAATAAAGGAATGGAGAATGTGGTAGGCAAAATTCTAAGACGTCCCCAGGAGTCCCATCCCCTGGTATACACGTCCTGTCCCTGGGGCTGTAAATGTGATGGGATGTCACTCCTGTGATTAGGCTATGTTATCTGTCACAGTTGACTTTAAGATAGGGAGAAGCTGGGCTGGGCGCAGTGGCTCACGCTTTTAATCTCAGCACTTTGGGAGGCCAAGGCGGGCGGATCACTTGAGGTCAGAAGTTTGAGACCAGCCTGGCCAACATGACAAAACCCCATCTCGACCAAAATTAAAAAATTAGGAGGTGTGGTAACTCATGTCTGTAATCCCAGCTACTTGGGAGGCCGTCAGTTGCTGAGGCAGGAGAATCACTTGAACCTGGGAAGCAGAGGTTGCAGTGAGCCAAGATCACACCACTGCACTCCAGCCCAGGTGACAGAGTGAGACTCTGTCTCAAAAAATAAAAAAAAGAAAAGAAAAGATAGAAATGGGGTGTGGCAGCTCATGCCTCTAATCCCAGCACTTTGGGAGGCAGAGGCAGGAGGATCGTTTGAGCCCAGGAGTTCAAGGTTAGAGTGACCTATGATCCTGCCACCGCATTCCAGCTCTGGGAACAGAGCAAGACCCTGACTCAAAAAAAAAGAAAAAAAAAAGAAAAGAAAGAGGAGAAAAGAGAAGGTTGTTCTTTGGTCTTGGCAGCAGAAGATAATGAAGGGAATAATATGATATTATTCAGAAAGTGTCGCAATAAGATGCACACATTGAGCCTCTGCTGTGGCTCTAGACCTACTACCTCAAAAGTTGACCTGTGGCAAATGTGGCTACTCGGCCAAGCACAAGAGAAAGTATAATTGGAACTCCAGGGATAAAAGACAAAAAAAAAAACACTAGGACCAGTTCAATTATGCACCTAAAAATTGTATACAGGTTGCCAGGCGCCGTGGCTCACGCCTGTAATCCCAGCACTTTGGGAGGCCAAGGCCGGCAAAGTGCTTGAGTCCAGGAGTTTGAGACCAGCCTAGGCAACTTGATGAAACTTCATCTCTACAAAAAATACAAAAAAATTAGCCAGGTGTTGTAGTGTGTGCGTGTAGTTCCAGCTACTTGGGAGGATGAGGTGGGGGATCACCCGAACCAGGGAGATTGAGGCTGCAGTGAGCCAAGCCATGAATGTGCCACTGCACTCTAGCCTGGCTAACAGAGTGAAACCCTGTCCTCAAAAATTAAATTAAATTAAATTAAAAAAAGAATTTCAACAATTAGCCATGCAATGAGTGTTCTGATTTTTTTTTAAAAGATTGAGGGGGAGAGTATTTGGGTGGGGCTTACTCAATCACGTAAGCCTTTTACATCCATCCATGTGGGGAGGTCAGAATCAAAGGAAGGAATTCAAAGCATGAGCAGGCACACAGAAGGAACCCCAAGGCAAGAAACTGCAGGCACCTCCAAGGGCTGAGGTAAGCCCTCCAGCCAACAGCCAGCCAGAGAACAGGGACCTCAGTCCTACCCCTGCAAGGAAATTATTCTGTCAACAATCTCAATGAGCCTGGAAGCAAACGCATCCCCAGAGCCTCCAGAGAGGAATGCGGCCTGGTCAGCGCCTGGATTCACAGCCTGGCAAGACACTAAACAGAGCATCCAGTCACACTGTTCCTGGACAACTAACCTACAGTGAGCCAATGAAAGGGTTTTGTTTGTTTGTTTGTTTGTTTGTTTGTTTGTTTTTTGAGATGGAGTCTTGTTATTGTTGCCCAGGCTGGAGTGCAATGGTGCAATCTCGGCTCACTGCAACCTCTGCCTCCCAGATTCAAGTGATTCTCCTGCCTCAGCCTCCTGAGTAGCTGAGACTGCAGGGGCCCACCACCATGCCTGGCTATTTTGTTTGTATTTTTAGTAGAGATGGGGTTTCACCATGTTGACGAGGCTGGTCTTGAACTGCTGACTTCAGGTGATCCACCCCTCTTGGCCTCCCAAAGTGCTGGGATTACAGGCATAAGCCACTGTGCCCGGCTAAAAGGGTGTTCTTTAAGCTTCTAAGTTTGATTAGTTACACAGCAATAGAAAACTGATACAAACCCAGAGACCTTAACAATTGTCTTGGCATTAACTCTTCTTCTTTTTTGAGACAGTTTTGCTCTGTCGCCCAGGCTGAAGTGCAGTAGCACAATCTTGCCTCACTGCAACCTCCACCTCTGAAGTTCAAGCGTCTCTCAAGCCTCAGCCACCCGAGTAGCTGGGATTACAGGCGCACGCCACCATGCCTGGCTAATTTTTTTATTTTTGTATAGTACAGGTGGGGTTTCACCATGTTGGCCAGGCTGGTCTCAAACTCCTGCCTCAAGTGATCCACCAGCCTCAGCCTCCCAAAGTGCTGGGATTCCAGGTGTGAGCCACTGCACCCGGCCAGCATTAAGTCTTGCAGAAGCAAGAATGAAACACTAACAGTTTAAAATTTTTAAAGTTACTTTGCCTTATGTGAAATGAAAACAGAAATACAGCTCAATGGAGGATAAGGAGATTGTTTAAGGTTTAACTGTACAATTCAGACTGCTCAAGCAAAAACCTCCTACAGGGAAACTGGGACTATAAACATGTTATTGTACTCACATTGGTGTTTTTAGGACTAGAAGGTACATTTCTTCTTCTTCTTCTTTTTTTTTTTTTTTTTTGAGACAGAGTCTCGCACTGTCACCCAGGCTGGAGTGCAGTGGCGCGATCTCGGCTCACTGCAACCTCCACCTCCCAGGTTCAAGTGATTCTCCTGCCTCAGCCTCACGAGTACCTGTGACTACAGGCGCGTGCCACCACGCCCAGCTAATTTTTTTTGTATTTTTAGTAGAGACGGGGTTTCACAATGTTGGCCAGGATGGTCTCGATCTCTTGACCTCATGATCCGCCTGCCTGGGCCTCCCAAAGTGCTGGGATTACAGGTGTGAGCCACCTGTGCCCCGCCTTAGAAGGTACATTTCTTTTGCCTTTTTTTTTTTTTAGACAGGGTCTTACTGGGTTTTCTTGGCTGGAATGCAGTGGCCTTGGCCTGATCATAGCTTACCACAACCTGGAACTCCTGGGTTCGAGTGATCTTCCAGCCTCAGCCTCCCAGGTAGCCAGGACCACAGTCACACACCACCACACCCACCTTGCATTTTATTTTCTACAGACATAGGATTATAAATACATTTCACTTCATCCCATAAACATGCCATATTTGGAGTCAGATGTGGCTTTTAACCCCAGCTTTGCCATTTACTAGCTCCGTGACATTGGGCATGAAATCTCTCTGTAAGCCTCTGTTTTCCCATCTGCAAAACAGCCACAATAAGGGTGTGGTGGGGTTTAAATGAGACACTACATGTAGTGCTTTTTTTTCTTTACTCTTTTTTTTTTTTTTTTTCCGAGACAGGGTTCTTGTTGCCCAGGCTGGAGTACAGTGGCATGATCTTGGCTCACTGCAGCCTCCTCGACTTCCTGGGCTCAAGCAATCCTCCCACTTCAGCCTCCTGCGTAGCTGAGACCACAGAAATGCGCCACCATGCCTTGCTAATTTTGTTATTTTTTGTTGAGAGGGGGTTTCCCCATGTTTCCCAGGCAAGTCTTGAACTTCTAAGCTCAAGCAGTCCACCCACCTTGGCCTCCCAAAGTGTGTAGAAAGTGTGAGGTCCTTTTAGGACAGTCCCCGATGCACTGCTTTTTAGAAATCATCCTCACATATATGCATGTAAGATGGACAAAACAACCAATACATGAAACAGCCTCTTTCTGCCCCTCAACTGCAAGAATTCTGATATTGACTAGTGGGCATTCCCCCCTCTTCCTTTATTCAACCTACACTTTATCAGGTAGCTGTGATAGTCAATTGGGAGGACACCCAGAGAAGTAGGGTGAGAGATTCATGTAGGAAACGGATGAGGTGAGAGAAAGACGGATAAGAGATATATTTTGGCTGAGTGTGGTGGCTCGTGCCTATAATCCCAGCACTGTGGGAGGCTGAGGCAAGCAGATCACTTTAGCTCAAGAGTTCAAGACCAGCCTGGGCAACGTGGCTAAACTCCATCTCTACTAAAAATACAGAAATCAGCTAGGCATGATGGCACACACCTGTAGTCCCAGCTACTCAGGAGGCTGAGGCAGGAGAATTGCTTGAGCGCGGGAGGTGGAGGTTGCAGTGAGCTGAGATGGCACCATGGCACTCCAGCCTGGGCGACAGAGCCAGACCCTGTCTTAAAAAAAGAAAGAAAGGAAAGAAAGAAAATAGAAAAGAAGAAGAAAAAGAGTAACTTTACAACAGAGAAATCTGGCAAACATAACCTCAGGCAGGTGATCCAGGTCAACACCTTGATGAACCCTTGATATGACTTAATGAGAATGGCACTTTACCTCTGTGATCTTCCTTACAAAAAATGTTTCATGCAGTCCAGTCATGAGAGAAACATCAGACAAATCCTTATGGAAGGATAGACTACAAAATACCTGACCAATCCTCAAAACTGCCAAAGTCAGGCTGAGCTTGATGGCTCACGCTTGTAATCCCAGCACTTTGGGAGGCCAAGGTGGGTGGATCACTTGAGGTCAGGAGTTCAAGACCATCCTGGCCAACATGGAGAAACTCTGTCTCTACTAAAATACAAAAATTAGCCGGGCGTGGTGGCACATGCCTATAATCCCAGCTACTTGGGAGGCTGAGGCAGGAGAATCGCTGGAACCCAGGAGGTGGAGGTTGCAGTGAGCCAAGATCGAGCCACTGCTCTTAAGCCTGGGTGACAGAGAGAGACTCCATCTCAAAATAAATAAATAAATAAAAATAAATAAATAAGAATAAAAATACAAAAAGTTAGCCAGGTGTGGTGGCATGTGCCTGTGGTCCCAGCTACTGGGGAGGCTGAGGTAAGAGAATCGTTTGAGCCTGGGAGGCAGAGGTTGCAGTGAGCCGAGATCACGCGACTGCACTCTAGTCTGGGCGACAGGGCCAGACCTTGCCTCAGAGTAATAATAACAATAAAAATAATAGGCCAGGGCCGGGCACAGTGGCTCATGCCTGTAATCCCAGCACTTTGGGAGGCTGAGGCAGTGGATCACGAGGTCAGGAGTCCAAGACCAGCCTGGCCAAGATGGTGAAACCCCGTCTCTACTAAAAATACAAAAATTATCTGGGTGTGGTGGTGGGTGCCTGTAATCCCAGCTACTCGGGAGGCTGAGGCAGAGAATTGCTTGAACCTGGGAGGCAGAGGATGCAGTGAGCTGAGATCGCACCATTGCACTCCAGCCTGGGTGACAGAGCAAGATTCCATCTCAAAAAATAATAATAATAAATAGTAATAATGTATCAATATTGGTTGACTGGTTGTGACAAATGTACCCTACAGATATATTAATAAGATGTTAATGATAGAGAAAATCAGGTGCAGTATATGGTAACTCTCAATACTATCTTTGCAACTTTTCTGAAAATCTAAAGCTATTTGAAATGTTTATTTTATTTTTTAATTTATTATTTATTTATATATTTTTTGGAGATAGAATCTCGCTCTGTCACCCAGGCTGGAGTGTAGTGGCACAATCTCGGCTTACTGCAACCTCCGCTTCCCAGGTTCAAGCGATTCTACTGACTCAGCCTCTCAAGTAGCTGGGATTATAGGTGTACGCTGCCATGCCCGGCTAATTTTTTGTATTTTAGTAGAGACGGGGTTTCACCGTGTTGCCCAGGCTGGTCTTGAACTCCTGAGCTCAGGCAAGCCACCCGCCTCAGCCTCCCAAAGTGCTGGGATTGCAGGTATGAGCCACCGTGCCTGGCCTAGGCCTATTATTATTATTATTATTTTTGAGGTAGAGTTTCACTCTTGTTGCCGAGGCTGGAGTGCAATGGTGTGATCTCGGCTCATTGCAACTTCTGCCTCCTGGGTTCAAGGGATTCTCCTGCCTCAGCTTCCCAAGTCGCTGGGATTATAGGCGCCTGCCACCACACCTAGCTAATTTTTGTATTTTTAGTAGAGATGGGGTTTTACCATGTTGGCCAGGCTGGTCTCAAACTCCTGACCTCAGGTGACCTGCCTGCCTTGGCCTCCCAAAGTGCTGGAATTACAGGCATGAGCCACCACCCCCAGCCTAAAAGGTTTATTTTTAAAAATCTGAGGGGAAAGGGATTTTAAGACATTTCACTGTAGGTAATAAATTCTGTCCTCTTTAATGTTTTTTGGAAAACGCAAATAAAGATCAGAATTATTTTAATTACATTTTTCTTGCTGAACTATGTATTATTCTTTTTTTTAGAGACTGGTTTTTTTAGAGACTGGGTTTTGCTCTGTCACACAGGCTGGAGTGCAGTGGCTCAATTGTAGCTCATGGCAACCAGTGACTCTTGGACTCAAGTGATCCTCCCACCTCAGCCTCCTGAGTAGATAGGTTCAGGTGTGTATCTCCAAGCCCACCTAATTTTTAAATTTTTGTTCTAGAGACAGAGTCTTGCTATGTTGCCCAGGCTGCTCTTGAACTCCTGGGCTCAATGCTTTTGCCTCAGCTTCCCAAAATGCTGGGACTACAGGAATGAGCCTCGGTGCCCAGTCCATGAACTATTTCTTTTAATGCAACATAGTAGCCAGGTGTGATGGCTCACACCTGTAAGCCCAGCACTTTGGGAGGCTGAGGTGGGAGGATGTCTTAAGGCCAGGAGTTCAAAACCAGCCTGGGCAACATAGTGAGACTCCCATCTCTACAAAAATAAAATAAAAATAAAAATAAAAATTAGCCGGGCATCGTGGCTCATGCCTATAGTCCCAGCTACTCTGGAGGCTGACGCAGGAGGATTGCCTGAGCCTAGGAGTTCAAGGCCATACTGGGCAACATAAGGAGACCCCATCTCTACAAAAAGTTTTTAAAAATTGCTGGGCATGGTGGCACAAACCTATGGTCCCAGCTACTTGGGAGGCTGAGGTGGGAGAATTGCTTGAGCCTGGAAGGTCAAGTCTGCAGCAAGCTGTGATTGAACGACTGCACCCCAGCTTGGGTGACAGAGCAAGACCCTGTCTCAATAGATAAATGAATAAATAAATAGAAAGAAAGAAAGAAAAAAGAATAATGCAACACAGCTCGAAACCTGGGCTTCTTAGGGCCGGAGATCTACCCAGCATCCTGAAACCATTGAGAACACAAGGAGGATGACTTCATCTTGGGAATGTTCTGGAAGCCTCACATATGCTAGAAGTCAGGACGGAGTGTCAGAGCAGTTGACTGAATCGCCTTCCAGTTCCCAAGTGAGACTGAATCCCTTAAATTAAAAGAGCTTGGCCAGGCGTGGTGGATCACACCTGTAATCCCAGCACTTTGGGAGGCCAAGGCGGATGGATCACTTGAGGCCAAGAGTTTCAGACTAGCCTGGCCAACATGGTGAAACCCCATCTCTACTAAAAATAAAAAAAAATTAACCGGGCTTGGTGGCACACATCTGTAGTCCCAGCTACTTGGGAGGCTGAGGCAGGAGAATTGCTTGAGCCTGGGAGGCGGAGGTTGCAGTTAGTGGAGATCACACCACTGCACTCCAGCCTGGGTGACAGAGCAAGACTCCGTCTCAAAAAAAAAAAAAAAGGCTGGGCACAGTGGCTCACACCTGTAATCCCAGCACTTTGGGAGGCTGAGGTGGGTGGATCACCTGAGGTCAGGAGTTCGAGACCAGTCTGACCACTATGGTGAAACCCTGTCTCTACTAAAAATACAAAAATTAGCCGGGTGTGGTGGCCTGCGCCTGTAGTCCCAGCTACTCAGGAGGCTGAGACAGGAGAATTGCTTGAACCCAGGAGGCGGAAGTTGCAGTGAGCTGAGATTGCATCACTGCATTGCGACAGAGCAAGACTCCATCAAAACAAACAAACAAACAAAACAACAACAACAAAAAAAAACTGCCACCCTAATGGCTCCCTTGGCTGACACATGCCCAGTCTATGATGGAATCCAATTACAGAAACAAAGATGAAAAAGAACCATATTGGACTCACAGGAACCTGGGATTGGAACACCTGGAAGATGCTGAGGTCCCTTGTGCACTTGTCCATGTGGCCAGACAGTTTAGGCACTTTCCAAATCTGCTTCAGTGCCAGTAACTTACTCTTTTTCTGCAGAGCAAGGAGTGAGCAGGCTGTGCAAAAAAGAATTCACACGACAGGCCTGAGGGTGATATCCATAGAAAGTCTGCTGGCCAGTTTGGCCCTTGGCTGTGCCTGGAAACTTGGACTTCGGCAGTGTTCCCAGCATTTCTAGAACTGATCAAACTGATCAGAGTGACAGACTATGCCTGAACTATTTGTACATACAATGTGGTTCATGAGAGTCTGGAAATCTGGTATGAGCTAGGCAGAGGGTACCTATGTGACTGGCCCCCAGTAAAAACTGAGTTACTTGGTGACTGAGTTCTAACAAGCTTCCCTGGTTGATAAATATCACAAGTATTGCCACAACTTGTTGCTGGAGGAATTAGGTGTGTCCTGTGTGACTCTACCAGGAAATAACTCTTGGGAACTTGGCCCTGGTTTCCTCCAGACATCACCCCATGTGCCTTTTCCCTTTGCTGATTTTGCTTTGTATTCTCTGGCTGTAATAAATCATAGCCCTGAGCTGGGGATGGTGGTTCACATGTGTAACGCCAGCACTTTGGAGCCTGAGGTGGGCAGATCGCTTGAGGTCAGAAGCTTGAGATCAGCCTACACAATATGGCGAGATCACATCTCAAAAAAAAAAAAAAAAAAAAAAGAGCTAGGCATGGTGGTGCCTGCCTGTAGTCCCAGCTACTCAGGAGGATGAGGTAGGAGGATAGCTTGAGCCTGGATCAAAGCTGCAGTGAGCCGTGATCGTGCCACTGCACTCCAGCCTGGGTGACAGAGTGAGACCCTGTCTCAAAAAAATAAAAATGTATATCATAGCCATGAGTATAGCTATATGCTGAATCCTGAGAATCCTTCCAACAAATCATTGAATTTGGGGGGTGGTCTTGGGGACCCTTTATATTCTTACCTATAAAATTAGGCTATTCTTATCTATAAAACTAGCATAAAGATTTTCCCTGATTCAAATCTTTATTGGGAGAGTCACGGAGGAAAGTATCAAATGGAGGTTAGCTCCATTTGATCACTGAGAAAACATGCACAGAAAAGATAGGAAACATGTGTGAGGTTTCGCAGCTAAGATGGGCAAGGGGGTTGGAACTCAGGTTGTCTGTTTCCACACCCCAGCTCCATCTGTCTGTGACAGCGCAGAGGTCAGTCTTACTTTTAAAGGTTGGGGATGCGTCGCCTCTGCTCTCTCCACCCTCTATTCCTTTTCCCTTCACTCTGGTGTACCTGTCTGGCAGGTAAGACAGCACTTGTGGAGAAACAGGAGGGAAGGAGGTGTCAATTCCAGGTATCATCCCACTCACTGGAGCCTGGACACACCCCTCATTATCTTTCCCCTCCCTGCACCCACTATCATCTCCCTCTCCTTTGTTTAATTATCTGTTCATCATCGTCTTCATCCTCATTTCTTTTCTTTTTTTTTCTGAGATGGAGTCTTACTCTGTCGCCCAGGCTGGAATGCAGTGGCGCGATCTTGGCTCACTGCAACCGTCCCCTCTTGGGTTCAAGCCACTCTGCCTCAGCTTCCTGAGTAGCTGGGATTACAGGCACCTGCCACCATGCCTAGCTAATTTTTGTGATTTTTTGTTTGTTTGTTTTTGAGATGGAGTCTCGCTCTGTCGCCCAGGCTGGAGTGCAGTGGCGCGATCTCGGCTCACTGCAAGCTCCGCCTCCAGGGTTCACGCCATTCTCCTGCCTCAGCCTCACAAGTAGCTGGGACTACAGGCACCTGCCACCACGCCCGGCTAATTTTTTGTATTTTTAGTAGAGACAGGGTTTCACCGTTTTAGCAGGGTTGGTCTCAATCTCCTGACCTTGTGATCCACCCACCTCAGCCTCCCAAAGTGCTAGGATTACAGGCGTGAGCCACTGTGCCCCACCTAGTGCAAGTTTCTAGTTGGCTTCCAAATTGATTCCACATCTGTGTCCCACTCCTCAGCCTCTAAACACCTGCTTGTTTTCTGTGAAAACTAGACACATTAACAGTTATACTACAATAGGAAGCCCAGAGAATAGAAGGACATGTAGTTCAGGGTGCTGCCTTCCAGGGGTTCAGTTTAGTGAGAGAAACAGGAATGCCATATACACACCTAAATATACTCCAATGTATAAATTGCAGCCTGGGCAACATAGCGAGAAACTGTCTCCAAAAAAAAGAAAGAAAAAAGAAAAAAACAGGCGCAGTGGCTCACGCCTGTAATCCCAGCTACGCGGGAGGCTGAGGCAGGAGAATTCCTTGAAACCGAGAGGCGGAGGTTGCAGTGAGCCGAGATCGCGCTATTGCACTCCAGGCCGGGCAACTGAGCGAGACTCCATCTCAAAAAAAGAAAAAAAGATGAGGGTGGGATTGTATTCCTGCAGACACCAAGGACCCTCCCTAATTAGCTCTGTGTGACTTGGGGTTGGGGCAGACAGTAGATCCAGAGGAGGAATCTTGGAGCCAAATCTTCCAATGTCTGAGTCGTTACTATCATTCAGATCTCAGTTCAAATATCCCTTTCTCAGAGAAGCCTTTCTTGACACCCATTTTAGAGCAGCACACCCCCACTCTCTAACACACTGCCTCCAGGGCACATATCGTTGCCTCCAGGGCACATATCATTCTGAGCTTTTTTACTATTATCTATCTATCTGTCATCTATTTATCTATTTATTTATTTTTGAGACAGGGTCTCACTCTGTCACCCAGGCTGGAGTGAGTGGCAGGATCACAGCTCACTGCAGCCTCAAAATCCTGGGCTCAAAGGATTTTCCTGCCTCAGCCTGAGAGTAGCTGGGACTACAGGTGCATGCCACTATGCCTGGCTAATTTTTAATTTTTTTTTGTAGAGATGGGTCTCACTATGTTGCCCAGGCTGATCTCGAACTCCTGACCTCAAGTGATGCTCCTGCCTTGGCCTCCCATCGTGTTGGGATCAGAGGCGTGAGCCACCTCACCTGGCCTGGATTATTTATTCTACTCGCCAATTGTCTGTCTTCCCCAGTGGACTGCTCTGTCTTGTTCAGCCCTATAAGGTATCCCCAGTGCCTTATTAGGCCCTCAATTTTTTTTGGTTTTGTTTTGGGGATGGCTGGATGAAGGAATGGATGGAGACCCTTCCTCCATCCTCAGGACGCCTCTTTTTAGGAACAAGGTGACCTGTTCTTTTGAGCTTGACCAGAGGGCAGAGGTAGAACAAGGAAAGCCTAAGACGGGAAGAAAGATTGGAGTGGATTGAGAAGAAGAAGGATGAACAGCTGGATTAGAGAAATTGAGGCAGGCTGCGGAGACTCAGGGAGGTTTCCAAGGGCGAAGGGCCACGGGCAGAAGACGAGTGGAGCTGCACTGAGCAGGTCCTGGCAGGGAGGACTGGGGCTGGAATAGGTGGGCCGGCGGGTGGGGCGGGGCCGACGGGGGGGGTTGATGGTCCTGTGATGGGGCGGGGCGGGAGGGAGGCGGGTCCTACAGCGGGAGGCGGGGCCTGTGATGGTCCGGGGAGGGAGGCGGGGCCTGTGATGGGGGCGGGCCCTACGGCGGGCGGGGCGGGGCTCGGGTGCGAGGCGGGTCCTGCAGGCGGTAGCCAGAGCTGCGCGCCGCGGCGGCGGAAGATGGCTGCGGCCGAGGTGGCGGACACTCAGCTGATGCTTGGAGTCGGGCTGATCGGTGAGGACGTAGGCGCCCTGCCTGGCAAGCCCGCACCCTGGTTCTGCCTCTGCTCCACCTCGGCCCGGGGCAGCCCGGGCTCCCGCGGCCCCCGGCGCCGACCGCATGAGGAGGGCGCGGCCCCCTCCCTGTTGGGCCTGGACTGGGGACTGCGGAGCCCGGCCTCCTTGGCGCAGGGGACCCGGCCCGCCGCCCTCGCCCGCCCGCCCGCCCGCGGCCGCCTGTGGGGTCTGCCCGGCCCGAGGTAGCCCGGGGACCTCCAAGATGCCGGGGTGGAGCTCCCCCTGCACGCCCCGGGTTGCCCGGCGGAGCCGGGACGTCGAGCGCTCCCAGGCTGGGCGGCTGCGAGGGGCGCTGCGCGGGCGGGGCCAGGCCGGGCGGGAGCAGCCGGCCGGCGGCGCGGCGCGGCGGGGAGGAGGCAGGGTCAGGTTCCCCCGAGCCGGGCGCGGGCGGCTGCCTCGGAGCCACGGGTGACTGCCCGCCCGGGCGGCCCCCATCGTGGGACCGGGCAGCTGGAGACTGCTGGGCCGGGTGCTGCGCGTTGTACACGCATTGTCTCCTTTTAGCTCTCACCAAGGACCGAGGGGCCTTGGGAAACGTCTGACGCCCACTTCACGGAGGAACAAATGGAGGCCCAGGCCGTCATTGTGCACGGACACACCATAGGCAGTACAGAGCCGGGAGTGGGACCCTCGCAGTGTAGCCCAGAGCCCCCAACCCCCACCAGTGGAGAGCTCCTGCATCATGTGATCGAGCTTGTGCATAAATAAAGCAGGAGTTTCTACACAATCCTGTGTGGTGGAATCTCGGTTAGCTCTGAGGAATGTAATTATCTTCCATAATTAAAAAATATCACACGGGGATCTTTGGGCAGCCTCGTGCAGTATTTAGGGGGTGGAACCCGTTGGTTCCCTTCGAAAAAGTTTTATTTTCCCGAGATTTTTGCACACCCCTAAACTCTTTCTATTCCCCAAGTGCTATTGCAATAACATTGCTTAGGCTTTAGCAAAACTGAAGAAATATGCTGATTATTTTTCAGTGCCTCAAAGCAGTGCGTTTATGTGGGAATCGCTTACTGTATTTATTCTTTGTCTTCTTTTTTTTTTTTAGACGGGGTCTCCCTCTTATCCAGGCTGGAGTGCAGTAGCTCAATCACCGCTCTCTGCAGCCTCCACCTCCCAGGCCCAAACCGTCCTCCCGCCTCGGCCTCCGAGTAGCTGGGACCTCAGGCGTGCACCACCACCCGATTAATTTTTGTATTTTTTGTGGAGATGGGATACCGACATGTTGTCCAGGTGGATTACTGTATTTATTTCTAATGTGATTTTCAAACTGCTTCAAAACAAAACCTAAGTAACTTAGTTTCTCCAGAAGGTACTTTTGAACTAAGGCTAAGTTAAACTGTCTTTATCTACTAATAGCAAATAAAAAGATGACATATGATCATATTTTGAACTCAGCAGTTTTTTAATTATTCACACTAACGTGCATTTAAAAGGGGTTTGCAGCCAGCCTGGGCAATGTGGTAAAACCCTCGTGTCTCTACAAAAAATACAAAAATTAGCCGGGTGTGGTGTGCCTGTAGGTGGGAGGATTGCTTGGTCCCAGGAGGCAGAGGTTGCAGTGAACTGAGATCATGCCACTGTACTCCAGCATGGGTGACAGAGTGAGACCCCCCCCCCCAACCCCGTCTCAAAAAAAGAAATTGAAAAAAGAGGCCAGGCGTGGTGGCTCATGCCTGTAATCCTAGCACTTTGGGAGGCTGAGGCAGGTGGATCAATTGAGGCTGGGAGTTGATCAGCCTGGCCAATATAGCGAGACCCTGTCTCCACTAAAAAGGCAAAAAATTAACTGGGCATGGTGGTGCACGCCTGTAATCTCAGCTACTTAGGAGGCTGAGGCAGGAGAATCACTTGAACCCGGGAGGTGGAAGTTGCAGTGAGCTGAGATCAGAGGTGGAGGTTGCAGTGAGCTGAGATTGCACCACCGCACTGCAGCCCAAGTGACAGAGTTAGACCCTGTCTCAGAGAGAGAAAAAAAAACAGAATGTGAGTGTCTTTTTTAGTATAATGATTTCTTTTCCTTTCGGCAGATACCCAGTAATGGGATTACTGGGTGGAATGGTAATTCTGTTTTCAATAACAATTTTTTATTTGTAGTCTTTAGAGACAGGGTCTCTGTTGACTAGGCTGGAATGCAGTGGTGCATAGCTCACGACAACCTCTGAATCTTGGGCTAACTTGATCCTCCCACCTTAGCTTCCTGAGTAGCTGGGACCATAGGCACACACCACCATGTCCAGCTAATTAAAATTTTTTTTGTGTAGAGATGCGGTCTCACTATGTGGCCCAGGTTGGTCTGGAACTTCTGGCCTCAGGCGATCCTCCTGGCTTCCCAAAGTGTTAGGATTATAGGCATGAGCCATTATGCTTGGCCTAAACAATTTTAAATACAAAATTCACACAGTTGGTATGCAACATGGTTTGAAATATTTCACTATTTTCTTCATCTCCGATTTTGTTTTCGACAAACCTTTTCTATGTTTTTATTAAAAATTATTCGGCTGGGCACGGTGGCTCACGCCTATAATCCCAGCACTTTGGGGGGCCGAGGCAGGCAGATCATCTGAGGTGGGGAGTTCGAGACCGGCCTGACCAATGTGGAGAAACCGAAACCCCATCTTTACTAAAAATACAAAATTAGCCAGGAGTGGTGGTGCATGCCTGTAACCCCAGCCACTCGGGAGGCTGAGGCAGGAGAATAGCTTGAACCTGGGAGATGGAGGTTGTGGTGAGCTGAGATCACTGCATTACACTCCAGCCTGCGCAATAAGAGCAAAACTCCATTTAAAGAATTATTCCACCCAGCACTTTGGGAGGCCGAGGCGGGCAGATCACCTGAGGTCAGGAGTTCAAGACCAGCCTGGCTAACATGGCGAAACCCTGTCTCTACTAAAAATACAAAAATTAGCTGGGCATGGTGGTGGGCACCTGTAATCCCAGCTACTCGGGAGGCCAAGGCAGAAGAATCGTTTGAACCTGGGAGCCAAGATAGCACCAGTACACTCTAGCCTGGGTGACAGTGAGACTCCGCCTCAAAAAAAAAAAAAAAGAATTATTCCAACTAGTTAAAACTTAATGTAATTTTAGTTGATAAGCATTTGTGTGGGAGGAGATAGGGAGAAACTCTAACATCTTTCTTTCTCTTTTTTTTTTTTTTGAGACCAAGTTTTGCTCTGTTGCCCAGGCTAGAGTGCAGTGGCGTGATCTTGGCTGACTGCAACCTCCGCCTCCCGGGTTCAAGCAATTCTCTTGCCTTAGCCTCCTGAGTAGCTGGGATTACAGGCATGCCCCACCACACCCGGCTAATTTTTGTATTATTAGTAGAGATGGGGTTTCTCCAGGTTGGTCAGGCTGGTCTCGAAGTCCCGACCTCAGGTAATCCACTCGCCTTGGCCTCCCAAAGTGATGGGATTACAAGCATGAGCCATCGTGCCCGGCCAAAACTCTACCATATCTCTAAGGCTGAATTTTCATTCATGGTTTGTTATAAAAACTTTCTACTCAGGTGGCCTGTAATTCAGGATCATGACAGCTAGATAATTTGAGCAGTAGAGATAGGTGGGAATTTGGGGTCTCAGGTATTCTGAGTTGCTTTGTAAGATGGGATGTTAAAACTGATTCCACTAAGTGTTTCTGAGTAACCAATCAATTCACTTCCTTGCTGCTGTTTGACATTCTCACAGTGACCATCTTTCCACCGTAGAAAAGGACACAAATGGAGAAGTTCTGTGGGTGTGGTGTTATCCTTCCACGACAGCCACATTAAGGAACCTGCTGCTGAGAAAATGCTGCCTTACAGATGAAAACAAACTTCTCCATCCCTTTGTCTTTGGTCAGTACAGAAGAACATGGTTTTATATCACAACAATTGAAGTTCCAGATTCTTCCATTTTGAAAAAGGTATGATTGCGTGAAGGTAAAAAAAAAACCCCAAAATAGGCTGGGCGCGGTGGCTCATGCCTGTAATCCCAGCACTTTGGGAGGCTGAGGTCGGCAGATCACAAGGTCAAGAGATTGAGACCATCCTGGCCAGCAAGGTGAAACCCCGTCTCTACTAAAAACACAAAAATTAGCTGGGCGTGGTGGCGCACGCCTGTAGTCCCAGCTACTCAGGAGGCTGAGGCAGGAGAATTGCTTGAACCCGGGAGGCAGAGGTTACAGTGAGCTGAGATCACACCACTGCACTCCAGCCTGGGCGACAGAGCAAATGTCCCAAAAAAAAAAAAAAAAAAAAACTGGAAAAATATATACATCTATTATGTATCAATAAAAATAAGTAAAATAAGGGTTTGGTGGTAGTGCCTGTAATCCCAGCTACTTAAGAGGCTGAGGCTGGAGGATCTCTTGAGCCCAGGAGTTCAAGTCCAGCCTAGGCAACATAGTGAGACCCCAACTCAAAAAAAAAAATAGGTAAAATAAAATAGTAAAAAAGTGTGGAGGAGAAAAGATAAGCAGTTGCTAAATTGGTGAGTCTGATTTAGCACTTCTTTCTTGTACTTTGATGAGATTAGGGGACATTAAGTAGAAATGTACTTTTTTTATATTTGAGTGAAGTATTTTTGATTTCTGAAAATTTTTTCTCTAAGTATTGCATTCTTATGTAGGAAATTCAATATATATGTATATGTAATACATATGCACATGCAGAAGTATAAAGAAGCAAGTGAGGACTTGTTACATTTTGGTCTTTTTCTTTTAATACTGTTGTGTCTTATACAAAAGGTTTGTTAGAATATAGTAATAAAAATTCTGCTAAAGTGTATTTAAAAAGTGTATTTTTTTTTTGTTTCTTTTGAACAGGTGACTCATTTTTCTATTGTCCTGACCGCCAAAGATTTTAACCCAGAGAAGTATGCTGCCTTCACTAGGATATTGTGTAGGTCTGTATAAAAATTGTATTAAATGCTAATATACAAAATGAAGACCTTAATATAGTTACATAGCAGATTTCTACACTGAGAAAGCAAAGTTCAGCCTTGTGTCTCCCCAGCATAATCTTTAGAAGCCTTTCACAGACTGTAAAGACGGCCTTTCTCTTTTGCTCTGTTGATACTTCTCTTATTTGGGTAAATGATCTAGGGGAAGAGAAGAAGCAGTTTTATAGCTATTGTAGCTCCTGGGTGTTTTGAGTCACTTCCTACTTTTGATCTGTTACTTCTGTTCACTTCCAGTCTAGAATTCCCTTAGTAGGTTGGATAAGTTAAGGGCCTTATGACATGGTAAACTGGTTCGTATGTGTCAAGGTCTGTGTGTACAGTCATTTTGGGGAAAGAATTATGCCGAAGCACAATAACACATTTCTTAGCTGGAATGCTGAGAAGCTAGGGAATTCTGATTAATTGGTTAGTCACGATTCAGCTAGACTCTTTTAGTTTCATCTCCATTGTTGAAAAATTTATCTAAAATATACCAGTCTATTTTCTTTTCTTTTTCTTTTCTTTTTTTTTTTTTTTTTGAGACAGGGTCTCACTCTGTTGCTCAGACTGGAGTGCAGTGGCTTCATCATGGCTCACTGCAGTCTTGACCTCCCAGGGCTCAGGTGATCCTCCCACCTCAGCCTCCCATGTAGCAAGGACTGCAGGTGCGCACTTCCATGCCTAGCCAATTTTTTGTATTTTTTGTAGAGACAGGGTTTCACCATGTTGCCCAGGCTGGTTTCAAACCCCTGAGCTCAAGCGATCTGCTCATTGTTGGCCTCCCAAAGTGCTGGGATTATAGGCGTGATGACACTCTTTTTTTATGTGTTAAAGATATTAGCTCTTTCTTAATGATGAAGGCTTTTGCAGAGCTTTATTTATTATGTTTTTTTTTTGAGACAGAGTCTCACTTTGTTGCCCAAGCTGGAGTGCAGTGGGGCGATCTTGGCTCACTGCAACCTCTGCCTCCTGGGTTCAAGCGATTCTCCTGCCTCAGCCACCCGAGTAACAGATTACAGGTGGGTGCCACCATGCCCAGCTAATTTTTTGTATTTTTAGTAGAGAGGGGGTTTTGTCATGTTGGCCAGGCTGGTCTTGAACTCCTGACCTCAAGTGATCCGCCCGCCTTGGCCTCCCAAAGTGCTGGGATTATAGGCGTGAGCCACCGCGCCCTGCCTTGCAGGGTTTTAGTCGTGATTTTTTTTTTTTTTTTTTTTTTTTTGGCTGTTGTCTTTTTTTTAGCGACAGGGTCTTGCTCTTTTGCCTAGCTTGGAGTGCAGTGGCATGATCATAGCTCACTGTAACCTTGAACTCCTGGGCTGAAGCAGTCCTCTCACCTCAGCCTCCCAAGTAGTTAGGACTACAGGTGTGTGCCACTGCTCCTGGCTAATTAAAAAATATATATATATTTTGTAGAAAGGTGGTCTTACTATGTTGCCCAGGCTGGTCTTGAACTCCTGGGGTCAAGTGATCCTCTGCCTTGGCTTTTCAAAGCGCTCAGATTACAAACGTGAGCCACTGCACCTGGCCCTTTAAAAAAAAAATATTGTTGTTACTAGATAGAATTATAATTCTAGGTGTCATGTTACCGTCAGGCTTTTCCCTAATACAGAGATTTTTGGGGGCACTGAGGGTGAAGGGAATTGTTTTTGTTTTATAAGCCTAATAAATGGTAGCCTTTTGGCTATTTTTGTGCGTGAATGTATATACACACACCAAAAGAAGCAAAAAAAAAAAAGAGAAAAACTCTATCATAAGACTATCTTCTCATTACCTAAGAGTTTCAGTTAGATTATATCTTGGCTAAATGAGATTTCACCATTTTTGCAACCAGCCAGAATAAAAAAGCTTCCTACTCTCATAAGAACCAGGTGAATGTCTCACTGTGGATAAACAGTTGTCTGCTAATGTGGCACTTACACAAAGGGAGATTATTATTGCCAGAAAAGATGCTATCCAGAAGCCATAAACTAAAAACACTACAGAGGTATTTTTGAACAAACATTGGACTCCCATTTCATTTGGTTGAGTCAGGGTTATGTTGCTCATCTGAATTCACTGGGAAATATTCTGGAGTCCAAAAGGCAAGGTTGCTTCAGACCCCACTTCCTGCCCAGAAGGAGGCCCAGAGGGTTTCTCAGCTTGTGCAGTGCGTGGCATTGTAGTATCCTGGATTTCTTCTCCCATCACAGTGCAAGAGAAGTGAGGACTCGGAGCTACTGCCAGCCGCCTCCTCTGCTTCCTGCCCCTTCATGCAGCACTATGCTCACTCTTGCATGTATGCACGTCCAAGTATTTGCACACACACACACACACACACAGGTCTGTGTGTACATGCACACACTCATAGGCAAAGACTTCTTTTCTTCACGACAGTTTGACATGGAGTTGCCTCCCTCCATTTCTGGTGAGGAGCAGGCAGGCGTGCCTTCCACACACAGCTTGCTGCTCACAGTGGCAGCAGAAGCCCGCAGGAGGGAACCTCATTCCCTATGTGGCTGCAGATTCACTGCTGTGGTCCTCTTCAGCCTCTAGTCGCTTGCTGCTAGTGGCCCTGCTAGAGAACCGGGGTTTCATGCACACTTGCAGTCAGCTGTCCAGGCCTGGATGTGTGGCAGCCTATGGATGTCTATCTGAACAAGGTGCTCGGGGTTGCACTGTGGGCTTTTCCTGTGGAGTGGTTTTGGGGGGATTTCCCCCTCTGTTTTATCTCTCCTGGCCCAGGGTTGTCATGTAGGAAGTCATCTTATCCTACCAACCTTATGTTTCTCTTCTCTATTACTGTGTATTGTTTCTATTTTATAATTTTTTTTTTTGAGATAGAGTTTCACTCTGTCACCTAGGCTGGAATGCAGTGGCGCCACCTCGGCTCACTACCACCTCCACCTCATGGGTTTAAGTGATTCTTGTGCTGCAGCCTCCCAAGTAGCAGGAATTACAGGCGCACACCACCACACCTGGCTAATTTTTATATTTTTAGTAGAGACGAGGTTTCACCATGTTCACCAGGCTTGTCTCGAACTCCTGGCCTAAAGTGAGCCTCTTGCCTCGGCCTCCTAGAGTGCAGAGATTATAAGCATGAGCCACAGTGCTTGGCCTCTATTTTAGAAAGTTAATGGCATTTTGGTTTTTTTGTTGTTGGTAGTAATAAAGCACATTTAGAAATACAGGAGAATATACAGTGAAAACTAAGCTGCCGCCTCCTCCTGTTGCCAGACTCCAGTTCTACCTCCTGATCCCCACCCCACACAACTCCCGTGACCTCCTTCTTTATATCCTATCAGAGAAGTTTTTCTCCCTGTGTGAGCCTGTGTGTGAGTTCCTGGTTTGAATGTATTTTACATGTGTGAAAGCTCACCACATTCATTGTTCTCTACTTTTTTCCCCTCAAGTTGTGAATTGAATTAGTAATTTTTAAAAAAACACTGATGATTGACAAAAGTTGGCAAGCAGTTAAAACACTTGCTTTTTTCATTTAGTCTATGATAAATATAATTTTCAAGTGATTTTTTTTTTTTTTTTTTTTGAGATGGAATCTCGCTCTGTTGCCCAGGCTGGAGTGCAGTGGTGTGATCTTGACTCACTGCAACCTCCTCCTCCTGGGTTCAAGCGTTTCTTCTGCCTCAGCCTCCCAAGTAGCTGGGATTACAGGTGCGAGCCACCAGGCCCAGCTAATTTTTGTATTTTTAGTAGAGACAGCGTTTCACCGTGTTGCCTGGGCTGGTCTCTAGCTCCTGGCCTCAAGTGATCCGCCCACCTCGGCCTCCCAAAGTGCTGTGATTACAGGCGTGAGTCACTGTGCCCGGCCCTCAAGTGATCTGTCTTAAATATGTTTTATTTTCTTCCCGATTTTCTATCCCACCAGCTCCTGAAAGGCCCAAATAGACCCAGTCATGTTTCTCAAGCAAAATTTAATTTTAGTTGCTCACAGGAAGAGATTTCAAGGGGAAGAGACGGATTCCACATGTGAGCTATAAATGCAGCCAGTTTCCTGTCAGCATTTTCTAGAAGCTTTAACTTGACGATGAATGTCTAATGTGCATTTATCACCAGAAACCTAAAGGAGTTTTGATTTCTTAATTATCTAAATATAGCTACCTCTGGGAACTCATTTAATAATAAGTATGGGTTCTACAACTAATTACTGGTTTCTCTGTGAACAGTGCGTAAAACTCCTTTCTTGTCAAAGGAAATCTCAGTGATAAAACAGAGTTGTATGACTGAGAACCCCAGTTGTGAATGTAAGACACAGGATAAGTGCACAACATTCTTGAGAATCCTGGGACCTCAGGAAGTTCGTACTTCATTCTCCTGCCTTAGTACAACAAGGGGCTCCCAGATGTAAGGAGATGGCTGAGTCCAAAGAATTGTTGAAGGACTCTCAAGCTTTTTCTTTTCTTTCTTTCTTTCTTTCTTTTTTTTTTTTTTTTTTTTTGAGACAGAATCTTGCTCTGTTGACCAGGCTGGAATGCAATGGTGCAATCTCGGCTCATTGTAACCTCTGCCTCCCGGGTTCAAGCGACTCTCCTGCCTCAGCCTCCTGAGTAGCTGGGATTACAGGCATGTGCTGCCACACCTGGCTAATTTTTTTTTTTTTTTTGGTATTTTTAGTAGAGATGCGGTTTTGCCGTGTTGGCCAGGCTGGTCTCCAACTTCTGACCTCAGGTGATCCGCCTGCTTTGCCCTCCCAAAGTGCTAGGATTACAGGCATGAGCCACTGCGCCCGGCTGCTTTTTCTTTGAAATATATTTTTAATTTAGAGAGAAATGACGCTACTTGAAAGTAATACTACTTTCTACATGAAAAGATTCAAGCATTCAGGCCAAGCGCAGTAACTCAGCAGTAAGTGCAGTAAGTGCAGCTGTAATCCCAGCACTTTAGGAGGCTGAGGTGGGCGGATTACCTGAGGTCAGGAGTTTGAGACCAGCCTGGCCAACATGGTGAGACCCCGACTCTACTAAAATTACAAAACTTAGCAGGGTGTGGTGGTGCACACCTGTAATCCCAGCTACTCGGGAGGCTGAGGCAGGAAAAACACTTGAACCCAGGAGGTGGAGGTTTCAGTGAGCCAAGATTGCACCGTTGCACTCCAGCCCGGGCGACAGAGTGAGACTCTGTCTCAAAAAAAACAGAAGAGTGAAGCATTCAGAAGGGCAGTAGCAAGGTGGCCTCGGATTCTTGAGAAGGCACCCATACCAGCCTGGGTGCACGTCTCTACATGATTTGTGCCAAATGAAATCACAGTTGCTTTGTTGTCCTTTCTTACAGAATGTACCTGAAACATGGGAGCCCAGTTAAAATGATGGAGAGTTATATTGCAGTTCTCACAAAGGGGATATGCCAGAGTGAAGAAAACGGCTCTTTCCTTAGTAAGGATTTTGATGCCCGAAAGGCCTACCTGGCTGGCTCCATCAAAGGTAAGAAGGGAAAAAACAGGCCAGGGACAGTGGCTCACACCTGTAATCCCAGTGAGCCGAGATTGTGCCACTGCACTCCGGCCTGGGCAACAGACGAGACTCCGTCTCAAAAACAAAAAAAACAAAAAAAAGAAGGTAAAAACAAAACCCTTCCAACAACAAAATCCCCAAGCCAAAAACAGTCTCATTAGATCCTATTGTGCCTAATAGAATAATTACATAATTAGATTATCTAATTGGAATTATCTAGTTATTAGATAATTCTAATCCTTCCATACGTTATTTTCATTTACATATTTTTCATATCATTTGTACACAAGAGGGTGCCTTTAACCCCTGTATTTCCTTATTGAGTTAGAATTCTCTCAGAGGAAAACAGGTTTTTGTGGTGTTTGTTTCCATATTATTCTATTGGCTATTTTAGAAATGTTTTCTCGCTGGTGGGCTGAATTTTGTGGCTCGAGGTCTTCATGGATTACATTTCTTTTCTTAGATCTTAGCAGTTATCTCTGTCATCTGAAGAGCCCAAGGCCTTGACCACAAGCTCCTAATTTAAGTTCCAGCTGGAAAATCCAAAATGCAGACAGCTCAGGCCTAAGCCACAGACTTCAGGGTCCCTGAGCAGGAGGCGAGGAGAACTCTGAAGGCGAGGCTGCCCTCTGTCATGTCCTCCCATGGTGCCCATCTGTCTTTCCTTTTGATCCCGCTGTTCTTTGAATTTTCTCAGCATCCCTGTTGAGGTGGTAGGTGTTTGTCAGGCTAACTTAAGGACTTAAGTAATTATACTGGGGGACATGGGGGGGTTAATAGACTTTTTTTTTTTCCTTTTGAGACAGGGTCTTGCTTTGTTACTGAGGCTGAAGTGCAGTGGTACAATTACGGCTCACTGTAGCCTTAACTTCCTGGGCTCAAGCAATCCTTCCACCTCAGCCTCCCCAGTAGCTGGGACTACAGGTGCACACCACCATGCCCAGCTAATTTTTTTTTTTTTTTTTGAGTCAAGAGTCTCACTGTGTCACCCAGGCTGGAGTGCAGTGGCACAATCTCAGCTCACTGCAACCTTTGCCTCCCGGGTTCAAGTGATTCTCGTGCCTCAGCCTCCCAAGTAGCTGGGACTACAGGCACCTGCCACCACACCCAGCTAATTTTTTTTTTTTTTTTTTTTTGAGATGGAGTTTCGCTCCATCAAGTGTTGCCCAGGCTGGGTGGCGTGATCTTGGCTCACCGCATCCTCCGCCTCCTGGGTTCAAGTGCCTCAGCCTCCCAAGTAGCTGGGATTACAGGCATGTGCCACCACGCCTGCCTAATTTTGTATTTTTAGTAGAGATGGGGTTTCTCCATGTTGGTCAGGCTGGTCTCGAACTCCTGACCTCAGGTGATCCGTCTGCCTCGGCCTCCCAAAGTGCTAGGATTCCAGGCATGAGCTACCGCGCTCGGCCGCTAATTTATATATTTTTAGTAGAGATGGGGTTTCACCATTTTGGCCAGGCTGGTCTCGAACTCCTGACCTCTGGTTATCCACCCGCCTCGGCCTCCCAAAGTGCTGGAATTACAGGTATGAGCCACTGTGCCCAGGCTAATTTTGTATTTTTGGTAGAGATGGGGTTGCACCATGTTGGCCAGGCTGGTGTCAAACTCCTGACCTCAGATGACCCGCCTGCTTAGGCCTCCCAAAGCGCTGGGATTACAGTGTGAGACACTGTGCCCAGCCCCAGCTAATTTTTAAACATTTTTTAGAGACAGTCTCCCTGTGTTGCCCAGGCTGGTCTCAAACTCCTGGGCTCAAGTGATCCTCCCACCTTGGCCTCCCAAAGTGTTGGGATTACAGACATGAGTCACCCTGCACCTGGCAGACATTTTTTTTTTTTTTTTTTTTTTAATCAGGAAGTTTTAATGATACAGAAAGATGCTGGTTCCCTTCACATCAGTTGTTTCAGTTTGTTGTGAGTCTAGCTTCCTCTATGCATCCCATCATAGAGTCCCTTGCGGGGCAGAGCACACGTCCTGGGAAGCTGACATAGGATAGATCTACTCTTCCACCAAATAAAGTGTTTGTATGCTTTGCAACATTTGCCTAAATTCTCTGTATTAAAAATAATTTTGTATGTCAGGTGCTGTGACTCACACCTGTAATCCCAACACTTTGGGAGGCTGAGGTGGGTGGATCACTTGAGGTCAGGAGTTCGAGATCAGCCTGGCCAACATGGTGAAACCCCGTCTCTACTAAAAATACAAATATTAGCCAGGCGTGGTGGTGTGTGCCTGTAATCCCAGCTACTTGGGAAGCTGAAGCAGGAGAATCGCTTGAGCCCAGGAGGCAAAGGTTGCGGTGAGCAAAGATCTTGCCACTGCATTCCAGCCTGGGTGACAGAATGAGACTCGGTCTCAAAAAAAAAAGAAAAAAGAAAAAAAGAAAAAAAAATCTTTGCATGATGTGTAATGCAGTAACATTACAATTTCTCTTTTTTGAAGACATTGTATCTCAGTTTGGAATGGAAACTGTTATCTTACACACAGCACTGATGCTAAAGAAAAGAATTGTGGTGTATCACCCCAAGATAGAAGCAGTCCAGGAGTTCACCAGGTATCACCTCTAATTATAAAAAAGTGTTAACTTTGTTGGCAGACAGTTCGCGGCACTAGATGTTACTGTGTGCTCTGCTGTGTTGCACATTTGCTATAAATAGCATGTGGTGAAATACCACCTTTGGTCTGAAGTTTCTGTTTAGCTCTAGTAGTTCAAGGTTACTGATTTGGACTATTTATGACTATTTTAGAGCAGGGGATTAGCAAACTTTTCCTTGCCAGACAGTAAATATTTTAGGTTTGTGAGCCATATGGTCACTGTCCCAACTACTCCACTGCCTAGGTAGCACAAAAGCAACCATGGAGGACACGTACATAAATGACTCAGCATGGCTGTGGTCAATGAAACTTTATTTTCAAGGACAGGCAGCTAGCCTGTGGGCCATAGTTTGCTGACCCGTTTCAGGTAAATTGTTCCTTCTGTTCAGTTTTATCAAAGACTTTTTTTTTTCTTGTTTTAATTAAAAAGTTTTAGAGCAGGACAAAGACTCTTATTTTGATTATATAGATTTTTTAAATTTTATTTTCATTTTTAGTAGAGATGGGGTCTTGCTGTGTTGCCCAGGGTGGTCTCAAACTCCTAGGCTCCAGTGATCCTCATGCCTTGGCCTCCCAAAGTGCTGGAATTATGGGTGTGAGCCACTGTGCCCGGCCAAAATAAATGTAGATTTTGTTGTTGTTAATAATTTTTTTGCCAGGGGGGTCAGCTCAGGGCCAGGAGGTGCCTGCCAGGCCCTGTCCCCTCTAACAGCTCCCCCACCTGCCATACAGATTTTTAAAGATTTTTTGTTTACTAAATCTAACTTGTTATTAAGTCCTTTTAAATTTTTTTCATTTTTATTTTATTTTATATTTTTTGTCGAGATGGGGTTTCTGGGGTCTCACTATGTTGGCCAGGCTGGTCTCGATCTCCTAGGCTCAAGTGATTCTCCTGCCTCCGTTGAGATGATTACAGACATGAACCACCACACCCAGCCATTAGGTCCTTTTTTTTTTTTTTTTTTTTTTGGAGGCAGAATCTCTCGCTTTGTCGCCAGGCTGGAGTGGTACAGTGGCGTGATCTTGGCTCACTGCAACATCCACCTCCCGGGTTCAAGTAATTCTCCTGCCTCAGCCTCCCGGGTAGCTGAGACTACAGGCACGTACCACCACGCCCAGCTAATTTTTGTATTTTTAGTAGAGATGGGGTTTCACCATGTTGGCTAAGATGGTCTCGATCTCTTGACCTCGTGATCTGCCCGTCTCGGCCTCCTGAAGTGCTGGGATTACAGGCGTGAGCCACTGTGCCCAGCCAGGTCCTTCTTTAAAAGCAAGAGGACTTAGCATTCGTGTTGGGTTTACTGTATGTCAGGCATTTTGTAAGATACCTTAAATTATTAAATTTACTCATAACAAGAACCCTGCAAGGAAGTATTTTTACCCGGTTTTATGAATGAGAAAATTAAGGTTGGCAGAGTATAGGTATAAGGTAATGAAAAGAACAAAGGCTTCATAGTCAGAAAGACCTGAGTTAAAATCTTGGGAGGGCAACTTATTAGCTCTGTGAACACATAAAAGATAATGTTGGCCAGGCATGGTGGCTCACACCTGTAATCCCAGCACTTTGGGAGGCTGAGGCTAGCAGATTGCCTGAGACCAGAAGTTCAGGACCAGACTGGGCAACCCAGCAAAACCCCATCTCTATAAAAAAATACAAAAATTAGCCCGGCATGGTGGCATGCACCCGTAGCCTGAGCTACACAGGAGGCTGAGGTGGGAGAATCGCTTGAGCCCAGGAGGTGGAGGCTGCAGTGAGCCATGATCACGTCACTGTACCCCAGCCTGGACGACAGAGTGAGGCCCTGTCACAGAAACAAAACAAAAGGTATTGATTGTTTCTGAGCCTGTGTTCCTTTATCTGTAAAATGAAGATCGTAATATCTACTTACAAGTTTGTTAAGACTGGAAATAATTTATGTAAGATGCTTAACATGTACCTAGCCTGTAAGACACACTTTAGAAGTTATTATTGTTATGATCATGATTGCATCAGATTTTAAGTGAGAGGGCCAGAACTTTCACCCTGCCCTCTCTGGGTCCAAAAGCCCATATTTTCTATCCCATCACCTTTTCCCCCTCTACGTATGCTACTTAAACTGGAGCGGTCACAGCTTCTGAGATATTTAGCAGGGCACCAGGGGGTTCATGAAGCCACAGATAAATTTGATACATCTTGTTGCAGTCATTATTCTACCATAAGTTTCTTTCAGAGAAACCTGTGTCTTAGGGAAACAAACACACTTGGTTTGCGAGTTTTACTAAAATTTTAAATATAAATGGGAGACTTCCAGAAAATTTCTTGCTTGCAGAGGTGACTTTGAATTTTACCCTTAGACTCCCTTTCCATGGCAGTCTCCAGAGTGGGATTTTCAGAGGAAAACCTTAGAAGCGTCACTCTTTGCTACCACAGGGATCTTTTGAAACTTCACCTTGAGCTTTCTGTAGCTGATCTGATCCCCAAAAGCAGAGTTTAAAACATTGCATAGAGGCTGGGTGCAGTGGCTCACGCCTGTAATCCCAGCACTTTGGGAGGCCAAAGCAGGTGGGTCACCTGAGGTCAGGAGTTCAAGATCAGCCTGGCCAACATGGTGAAACCCCATCTCTACTAAAAA
Organism: Pan troglodytes; assembly: GCF_028858775.2. Lineage (NCBI taxonomy): Eukaryota > Metazoa > Chordata > Mammalia > Primates > Hominidae > Pan > Pan troglodytes. Next base: position 131,229,833 of record NC_072406.2, read on the forward strand.
TACAAACATTAACCGGGCCATGGTGGCAGGCACCTGTAGTCCCACCTACTTGGGAGACTGAGGCAGGAGAATTACTTGAACCCCAGAGGTGGAGGTTGCAGTGAGCCAAAATCGCACCATTGCACTCCAGCCTGGGTGACGAGTGAAACTCCATCTCAAAAAAATAAATAGTAAAACATTGCATTGCTTTAATTTGAAGCCCAGAGGTTAGCACATTTGGGGCTTGGTCTCACCTCTCTCCCTGATTAGCTGTAGACTCTACCCTCTTCATTTCCTTCTCAGGAAGAGGAGAAGGGGGCAGGCTGAGTCTTTAAGGTGTGGACCAGCAACAACTTGAGTTCTTGCCTTGATTCCCCAGGACTCTGCCTGCCCTGGTGTGGCACCGACAGGACTGGACCATCCTTCACTCTTACGTGCACCTCAACGCCGATGAGCTGGAAGCCCTGCAGATGTGCACAGGTAGACAAGAGGATCCCAGGGGAGGAACTGTTTCACTTTTTTTTTTTCTTTCCTGAGACGGATTTTCACTCTTGTTGCCCAGGATGGAGTGCAATGGCACGATCTTAGCTCACTGCAACGTCCGCCTTCGATTCTGCTGCCTTAGCCTCCCAAGTAGCTGGGATTACAGGCATGTGCCACCACGCCTGGCTAATTTTATTCCACTTTAAAGAGGGTTTTTTGTTTTTATTTTGTGCATTCCCCAGTGGAATACTGATCCTTTATTATTTCTTTGGCATATGCAATCAATTTTTTGCCCTTAAATTTTTTTTTTTTTTAGTTTAAAAAAAAATTGTGGCCAGGAGCGGTAGCTCACACCTGTAATCCCAGCACTTTGGGAGGCCAAGGTGGGCAGATCACCTGAGGTCGGGAGTTCAAGACCAGCCTGACCAACATGGAGAAACCCCGTCTCTATTAAAAATACAAAAAATTAGCTGGGTATGGTGGCGCATGCCTGTAATCCCAGCTACTTGGGAGGCTGAGGCAGGAGAAGCACTTGAACCTGGGAGGCGGAGGTTGCAGTGAGCCAAGATCACACCACTGCACTCCAGCCTGGGCAGCAAGAGCGAAACTTCGTCTCAAAAAAAAAAAATTGTGGTAAAATGCATATAGGATTAACCTTTTTTTGGCCGGGCGCGGTGCCTCATGCCTATAATCCTAGCACTTTAGGAGGCTGAGGCAAGTGGATTGCCTGAGCTCAGGAGTTTGAGACCACCCTGGCCAACATGGTGAAACCGTGTCTCTACTAAAATACCAAAAAAAAAAAAAAATTAGCCGGGTGTGGTGGTGGGTGCCTGTAGTCCCAGCTACTCGGGAGGCTGAGGCACAAGAATCACTTGAACCCAGGAGGTGGAGGTCGCAGTGAGCCGAGACTGAGCCACTGCACTCCAGCTAGGGCAACAGAGCGAGACTCTGTCTCCAGAAAAAAAGATTTACCTTTTTTTTTGAGACCAGGTCTTCCTATGTTGCTCAAGCTGGTCTTGAACTCCCGAACTCAAGCAATCTACCCATCTTGGCCTCCCACACTGTTGGGATTACAGGTGTCAGCCGCTACGCACAGCTACATTTACCTTTTTAACCATTTGTAAACATATCGTTCAGCGGCATTAAGTACATTCACGTTGTTGTTCAGCCATCATCAAAATGCAGCCTATTTTTGGCTGGGCACAGTGGCTCACACCTGTAATCCCAGCACTTTGGGAGGCCGAGGTGGGGTGATCACCTGAGCCCAGGAGTTCCAGACCAGCCTGGGCAACATAGGAGACCCGTCTTTTAAAATTTTTAAATTATAAAATAAAATTTTAAAAATGCAACCTATATTTAACTATTTAACCTGTAAAGTTTTTTTTTTTTTCTTGAGACGGAGTTTTGTTCTTGTTGTCCAGGCTGGAGTGCAATAGTGTGATCTCAGCTCACTGCAACCTCTGCCTCCTGGGTTCAAGCAATTCTCCTGCCTTAGCCTCCCTAGTAGCTGGGATTACAGGCACCTGCCACCATGCCCAGCTCTATTTTCAGTAGAGACAGGGTTTCTCCATGTTGGCCAGGCTGGTCTCAAATTCCTTCCCTTAGGTGATCCTCCCACCTCAGCCTCCCAAAGTGCCTGGATTGCAGGCATGAGCCATTGTGCCCGGCCGAACTTGTAAAGTTCTAGTCTTAAAAGTTTATCAGTGACTTTTTTTTTTTCATCTTAAGTTTTTAATTATTATGGGTATATAATAGGTATATGTATTTATGGGGTACATGTGATGTTTTGATACAGGCTTACAGTGTATAATGATTACATCAGGGTAATTGCAGTATCCATCACCTCAAGCATTTATGATTTCTTTGTGTTAAGAACATTGTGATTCCACTTCTAGTTTTTTGGGGTTTTTTTTTTTTTTTTTTTTTTTTTTTTTTGAGTTGGAGTCTCACTCTGTTGCCCAGGCTGGAGTGCAGTGGCAGGATCTCAGCATACTACAGCCTCCACCTCCCAGGTTCAAGCGATTCTCCTGCCTCAGCTGCCTAAGTAGCTGGGATTACAGGTGTGCACCACCATGCCCAGCTAATTTTTTTGTATTTTTGGTAGAGAGTAGAGATGGGGTTTTACCATGTTGGCCAGGCTGGTCTCAAACTTCTGACCTCAGGTGATCCACCTGCCTCAGCTTCCCAAAGTGTTGGGATTACAGGTGTGAGCCACTGTGCCCAGCCAACTTCTAGTTATTTTTAAATATACAATAAACTATCATTCACTGTAGTCACCCTATTGTGCTATCAAATACTAGGTCTTATTCATTCTAACTATATTTTTGTATCCACTAACCATCCCAAATTTTCCCCCTCTCCCCACTGCCCTTCCTAACCTCTGGTACCCACCATTCTACTCTCTATCTCCCTGAGTTCCATTGTTTTAATTTTTAGCTCCCCCAGATTAGTGAGAACATGCCAAATTTGTCTTTCTGTCCCTGGCTTCTTTTACTTAACATGATGTCTCTAGTTCCATCCATGTTGTTGCAAATGACAGGATTTCATTCCTTTTTATAGCTGCATAATATTCCACTGTGTATATGCACCACATTTTCTTTTCCATTCATCTGTTGATGGACACTCAGTTTGATTCCAAATCTTGGTAGTTGTGAACAGTGCTGCAATGAACATGGGAGTAGTGGTATCTCTTTGATACACTGATTTCCTTTTTTGAGGGTAAATACCCAGCAGTGGGATTGCTGGATCATATGGTAGTTCTATTTTTAGTTTTTCGAGGAATTTCCATACTGTTCTCCGTAGTGACTGTACTAATTTACATTCCCACCAACAGTGTACGAGAGTTCTTTTTCTCTACATCCTTGCCATCGTTTGTTATTGCCTGTCTTTTTTGAGACAGAGTCTCCCTCTGTTGTCCAGGCCAGAGTGCAGTGGCACGCTCTCAGCTCACTGCAACCTCCACTTCCCTGGTTCAAGCAGTTCTCCTATCTCAGCCTCCTGAGTAGCTGGAACTGCAGGCGCCCACTACCATGCCTGGCTAATTTTTGTATTTTTAGTAGAGACAGGGTTTCACCATATTGGTCAGGCTGGTCTCGAACTCCTGACCTCAGATGATCCACCTGCCTTGACCTCCCAAAGTTTTGGGATTACAGGCGTGAGCCACTGCGCCCAGCTGTCTATATTTTTTTTTAGAGACAAAGTCTTGCTTTATTGCCTGGGCTTGTCTTGAATTCCTGGGCTCTGGGATTATAGGCATGAGCCACTGTGCCTGGCCATTTTCTTATGAAAATTTTTCTTTCTCTTTTTCTTTTCTTTTTTTTTTTGAGACAGGGTCTTGCTCTGTCGTCCAGGCTGGAGTGCAGTGGCTCAATCTCGGCTCATTGCAACCTCCACTTCCTGGGCTTAAGCCATCCTTCTACCCCAGCCTCCCAAGTAGCTGGGACTACAGGCACGTGCCACCATGCCTGGCTAATTTTTGTATTTTTTTTTTGTAGAGATAAGGTTTCACCATGTTGCCCTGGCTGGTCTCAAACTCTTGAGCTCAACAGTCCTCCCGCCTTGGCCTCCCAAAGTGCTGAGATTATAGGTGTGAGCTACTGTGCCTGGCCTAAACATTTTTAATGTTTTTTATTTCCCAGTGAAGTTATTAATTTATCTGGAATAATTTTTTGTGTAGTGTGTGAGTTTGGGATCTGACTGAACTTTTTTACCCTATGGATAACCACTTGGACCAGGACATTTATTGAATAGTCTCTTTCTTTTTTCAGTAATGAGTAATATTACTTGTCATCTGTCACATTTTCTCATTCATGGGTGGGCCTGGGTCTGGCTCTCAGTAGTAGGTTTTGTTTTTGTTGTTTTTTTAATTATTTTGTTTTATCTTATTTTATTTTATTTTTTTGAGACAGAGTCTCGCTCTGTTGCCCAGGCTGGAGTGCAGTGGCGTGATCTTGGCTCACTGCAACTTCCATCTCCCAGGTTCAAGCAATTCTCGTGCCTCAGCCTCCCGAGTAACAGGGACTACAGGCATGTGCCACCATGCCCAGCTAATTTTTTTTAATTTTATTTTTAGTAGAGATGGGGTTTCGCCATGTTGCCCAGGCAGGACTCGAACTCCTGAGCTCAAGCAATCCACCTGCCTCAGCCTCCCAAAGTGCTAGGATTACAGGCATGAGCCACCGCGCCTGGCCACCAGCTAATTTTTGTATTTTTAGTAGGGACAAGGTTTCATCATGTTGGCCAGGACAGTCTCAAACTCCTGGCCTCAAATGATCCTCCCACCTCGGCTTTCCAAAGTGCTGGGATTACAGGCGTGAGCCACTGCCCCCACCTGTTGTTTTTTAACTGTCCTTGCTTGGTAAAGTAAAACTCTAGGAATGATAAATTGGTCCTTGTATTAGTGCATTCTTGCACTGCTATAAAGAAATAACTGAAGGCCGGGTGGGATGGCTCATGCCTGTAATCCCAGCACTTTGGGAGGCTAAGGTGGGTGGATCACCTGAGGTCATGAGTTCAAGACCAGCCTGACCAATATGGTGAAACCCTGTCTTTACTAAACATACAAAACTTAGCCAGGTGTGGTGGCATATGCCTGTAGTCCCAGCTACTCAGAAGGCTGAGACAGGAAAATTGCTTGAACCCAGGAGGTGGAGGTTGCAGTAAGCCAAGATCGTGCCACTGCCCTCCAGCCTGGGCAACAGAGCAAGACTCTGTCTCAAAAACAAACAAAAAGGCCAGGCACAGTGGCTCACGCCTGTAATCCCAGCACTTTGGAAGTCTGAGGCAGGCGGATCACGAGGTCAGGAGTTCGACACCAGTCTAGCCAATATGGTGAAACCCCGTCTCTACTCAAAATACAAAAATTAGCCGGGTGTGGTGGCGCACGCCTGTAGTCCCAGCTACTCAGGAGGCTGGGGCAGGAGAATCTCTTGAACCTGGGAGGTGGAGGTTGCAGTGAGCCGAGATCACGCTACTGCACTCTGGCCTGGGTGACAGAGCGAGACTGTCTCAAAAAAAAAAAAAACCAAAACTGAGACTATAATTTATAAAGAAAAGAAGTTGAATTGGCTCACAGTTCTGCAGGCTGTACAGCAAGAATAGTGGCTTCTGCTTCTGTGGAGGCCTCAGGAAACTTACAATCATGGCAGAGGGTGAAGGGGAAGCAGGCACGTCTTACACAGCTGGAGCAGGAGAAAGGTGGGGGAAGGTGCCGTACACTTTTAAACAACCAGATTTTGTGAGAACTCAGTCACGAGAACCACACTAAGGGGATGGTGCTAAACCGTTCATGAGAAATCACCCCCATGATCCAATCACCTTCCACCCGGCCCCACCTCCAACACTGAGGATTACAGTTCGACATGAGATTTGGGTGGGAACACAGATCCAAACATATCAGTCTCTCCTCAGATAATTTTTTTTTTTTTTGGTAATTGTATTGCTCTGTGAAATAAAAAAAATCTGGGAATCATTGTTCTAACACCGATCCCAGAGATCTGCTAATTCCTGAGTTGCCCTGAATCCTTAAAGATGATGCCATTTCCACTCTGAGAACCCAGGCATTTGCCATTGATTTCCTGAAGGCAAAGACCTGAAGGGGGAACATCAGTCAAGAGAGTCCTTGCTACCTTCTCCCACAGCTGTCATTCTTGACCCCAAGAGCAATGATTGGAAAGTAAATGCCCTACTTCAGTCTTGTCCTTGACACTGATGGATAATTTTGGAATATTTGGCGTTGTGTGAATGTCTTCAGGCAACTGATAATAATGTAGTCTTACTAACTGCCACAGGGTACAGCTAATGTTCCCGAATGAATAAAGCAGTGAAAGAGAGCAGTCGATGAGCTTTTAGACCCAATTCTTTTGATGGGTTCACCATATTTCTTCCTACTCCAGTAAGGTTGCTCATGTTTGTGATGCAGGTTACGTCGCTGGATTTGTAGACTTGGAGGTGAGCAACAGACCAGACCTCTATGATGTGTTTGTGAATCTGGCAGAGAGTGAGATTACCATTGCTCCCCTTGCAAAAGGTTTGTTCTCTGTTCTGTTCTTGATACAAGATATAAGCCAAACAGTTGTACATTTTTAGGCTGATTCTCTAAAACCAGTATGTGAGGGCTGGCTTACCCACTCTGCTGAAGATGGATATTTCCGTGTCTAGAACACAACATTTATTCCTATAAACATAGACATATTAGCAGAACATCCCGGGTGCTTATGCAGCAGAGTATATATTAAGAAGTTAAACAGTCTGTTCATCTCGTTTCACTACTTTTGTGTTTAAATAAGGTGTATTATCTACTGCCACATAACAAATCACTTCAGAACTTAGCGGTGTATTTTCTTAATTTTGAAATGTTTCTGAGTCATACAGAACTCAGTGGTTTAAAACAACACATATTCCTTTTTCTTTTCTTTCTTTCTTTTTTTTTTTTTTGGCAGAGTCTTGCTCTATTTCCCAGGCTGGAGTGCAGTGGCCTGATTTTGGCTCACTGCAGCCTATGCCTCCCGGGTTCAGGTGATTGTGATGTCTCAGCCTCCCGAGTAGTTGGGTTTACAGGCATGCACCACCATGCTCAGCTAATTTTTTTTTTTTTTTTTTTTTTTGAGATGGAGTCTTACTCTGTTGCCCAGGCTGGAGTGCAATGGCACGATCTTGGCTCACTGCAACCTCTGCCTCCCAGGTTCAAGTGATTCTCCTGCCTCAGCTTCCCGATTAGCTGGGATTACAGGCACCCGCCACCGCGCCCAGCTAATTTTGTATTTTTAGTAGAGATGGGGTTTCACCATGTTGGTCAGGCTGGTCTTGAACTCCTGACCTCGTGATCTGCCTGTCTCGGCCTCTCAAAGTGCTGGGATTACTTACATATGTGAGCCACTGCGCCTGGCCTAATTTTTGTATTTTTACTTGAGACGGGGTTTCACCATGTCGGCCAGGCTGGTCTCGAATTCCTAGCCTCAAGTGATCCACTGGCCTCAGCCTCTCAAAGTGCTGGTGTTACAGGCGTGAGCCATCATGTTCTAAAACAACACATATTTATCTCACAGTTTTGGCAGATCAGGAATGACTTATGTAGAGGTAGTTTGGCTCAGGAAGTTTCAGTCACGATATCCCAGAGCCACAGTCATCTGAAGGCTCCACTGGGGCTGGAACATCCGCTTTCGATGTGCATGGCTGTTGGCAGGAGGCCTCAGTTCCTTCTGCCGTGGGCCTCTCCATAGGGTTGCTTGAGTGTTCTTACAATATAACAGCTGGCTCCCCAGGAGTGAGTGACCCGAGAGAGAAAAGGAAGTCACAGTGCGTTTTATAATCTTGCCTTGATAGTCACCATTACTTCCTCCATATGCTATTTGTTAGAAGCAAATCACTAAGTTTAGTCAACACTTGAGAGAGGAATGTCCCCACCTCTTGAAGAAAGGAGTATCAAAAAATATGTAGGCGTTTATCACTACACAGGGTTAAATGTGACTCCAGTATGGAAAATCTTTTTGAAGCATGTCTTAGCACAAGGGAATGAAACTGTTCTTACAGCTAATGATCAGGAAAGGGTGTACTAGTGTTAGAGTGGCGTTCTTAGACATTTTAAATTGTTCCAAATTAGGCCGGCCACGGTGGCTTAAGCCTGTAATCCCAGCACTTTGGGAGGCCAAGGCGGGTGGATCACGAGGTCAGGAGATCGGGACCAGCCTGGCTAACACGGGGAAACCCGGTCTCTACGAAAAATACAAAAAATTAGCCGGGCGTGGTGGCAGGCGCCTGTAGTCCCAGCTACTCGGGAGGCTGAGGCAGGAGAATCAGTTGAACCCGGGAGGCGGAGCTTGCAGTGAGCCGAGATCGCGCCACTGCACTCCAACCTGGGCAACAGCGCCAGACTCCGTCTCAAAAAAATAAAAAAAAATAAATAAATAGGCTGGGCGCGGTGGCTCACGCCTGTAATCCCAGCACTTTGGGAGGCCGAGGCGGGTGGATCACGAGGTCAGGAGATCGAGACCATCCTGGCTAACACAGTGAAACCCCGTCTCTACTAAAAATACAAAAAAAAAAATTAGCCAGGCGTGGTGGCGGGCGCCTGTAGCCCCAGCTACTCGGGAGGCTGAGGCAGGAGAATGGCGTGAACCCAGGAGGCGGAGCTTGCAGTGAGCCGAGATCGCGCCACTGCACTCCAGACTGGGTGACAGAGCAAGACTCTGTCTCAAATAAATAAATAAATAAATAAATAAATAAATAAATAAATAAATAAATAAATTGTCCCAAATTACAGCTACATAAAGTAGAAAAGATTGGCTTAAATGCATGTTGAGCCCAGAGCAGTACTCAGGTAGTGGTTTTAGATGGGATTACTGATTAACAGCTTTGTTTTGTCACTTATCTTTCTCCTAAAAGTGGGGGCAGCTGAATGCTGACTCATTGGGAATTGTTAGATTCGATTATGTGAGGTTTTATTGAAAAATTCAAATTAATAGAACCGTAAGTGGCCTTCCTTTAATTCGTTTTAAAATTGCAAACATAATGCATGCTCATGATGAAAAATTCAAACTATGGGGTCAGATCTTTACGAAATAACTGCCTTTTGCAAAGCGAAAGTGAAAGAAAACTGGCTGTGGCCAGGGCCACTTAAGCAGCTGAAGCATTAGGACCAGAAAGGGTGGCCATCTCCCTGCTGCCCTGTGTTGCTCTGTGTCTATAAAATGGGCTCATCCTAATCCACACCAGTTGAATGGAGTCTGTCTCTTGAAGTGACAAGTTTCTGTTAACCTCCTCAGTGCCGACAGTAGCAATGTATGTAACCAAGCTAACTTAGGTGGTTTCCTTTGCTCATTTCTAAGAATCTAAACAAATTGAGCGCCCAGCTGGCTTCTGCAGAACTGACAGGAAGCTCCTCTTTCACAATATTCCAGCCAACAAGATACATTTCTTAACTGTAAAGAGCTGGACTAGAACGTCAGACTCTTGGCTTATAGTCACGACTTAGTTGTAGTCAGAATTGTTCATTATGCTTTGTCTGGGAAGAAAAATAAAAATTCTGGTCAGGTGGGTGTGAAGGGGAAATCTGGTTTGGTGTGATGTGTTTTTATGTTTGCCCAGAAGTATAAATCACGATTATATTATGCCTTTCCTCCCAGCATGTTGTCGTATTTGTGTCCAGTGATAAAATGGACATGTGGGAGGTTATCAGTTGCTTTTTGAAAATTCCCTCAGTGTGGTCTTCCAAGTTTTCAGATAGATGGCATGATTATTTTTTATGTCGATTTCTAAATATTCACCTTCTTGATCTCACCAGAGGCCATGGCAATGGGCAAACTGCACAAAGAAATGGGTCAGCTAATTGTTCAGTCTGCAGAAGATCCAGAGAAATCAGAGAGCCAGGTTATACAGGTAACTCCGTCACCTTCTGACTTACTGAAAGTCCTGACGTGGTGTTGCTGGGTGGTGTGTGGCAGAGCTGTGCATATAAGCAGAGTGGGGGGCTGTGGTAGAGGCCAGCGGGCAGGTGCTTAGAGAGGGTTTACAGACGGCCACAGCGATGATGGACAAGCAGGTGCAGGCTGGCCTGATCTAGTTAGTTACTGGGCTCGAGGGCAGGTATACAGAGGGGCTGGTGCTGACACTGACCGCTGGCAATGAGAAATGTAACTACCAAGTGGTCTGGAAGGCTTTTCTGGGCCAGCCAGTGCATTCTTTCTTCCTAGGAGAATTTCCCTGGAGGAACAAATTATAAAGGGGAGGTTGTTGCTGAGCATGGGGAACTAGATTGTCAAAATTTCGCTTTGCTTGTCTCCAGGACAACAGAAATCATGCAGTCAGACTCCTGTCCCACTTAGTGACTGTTGCCACATGCCGCAGAGCCAGCTCCTTGCTGGCGTCTACCTGGCATGCTGACCAGCGTCCATGTGGCCCAGTGGGCACCTGCTCTGCCCTTGCCAAACTGGGATGGCAAATGGGTTTTATTTCTTGTGCTTTCCACATGGTGGCCTGCAGCCCGCCCAGCTCCTTGCATTTGGCCTGTTCACAGCTCCTTGCTCCTCTCCTGAAGGATACACTTCCAGCGTTGCCTTATCTAGATGCCTGACTCATAACCTGGGGCTGGAGGGCCCAGAAGGACTGTCTCCCATCTGCACCTGTCCTACCTGGGGGTACGGGGGCACCTCTGATATGCAGGCTTTACTCATTCGGCCCAACCTGGTGCCTTCTTCATTTATCCATTCATTTACTCAGTGTTTCTTGAGCTCTGTTTGTTAGGCATTGCACTGGCAGTGGGGATGCAGTGGTGAGCAAATCCCTGCCCTCATGGAGTCTGTAATTTAGTGGAGTAGATGCACAGAAAATAATAAATGACAAGATAATTACAGCCCATGTTAGGTGCTGTGACAGAAGGGGTTGAGGTGGAGAATATTGGGGGATGGGTAGGCCAGATCTCTAAGGAGGTGACATGTCAGCAGAAAGATGAGAGGGGCCATTTCTCTGCAGTGCTGGTGGCCTGGCCAGCTGTGAGCAGGAAGAGTGGGCTGATCTTGCCCTGAGGACCTGAACACTGGAGACTCTGGGGCCGCTTCTTTCCTACCATGGGAATCCTCACTGCCCACCTACCCCCAGCATTAGAGTAAAGACATATTCTTACAATATCGGCAACATATGCGAATCTGAGTTTTGCATTACTGTGTTGTTCACAGACTAAAAGTGCTACCTAGATGACTTAGTATGACGTATGAGACCTTGGGGAGGGCAAGTGAAAGTGCTGGGAATGCTCTAAGAGTTCAAAAATACATGAATGAATTAATGATGTCAGCAAACAAGGAAGAAGCCAAAACGTGGCAGAAGCAACCCAGTGTCCTTCAGCAGATGAATGGGCAAGCAAAATGTAGTCTTTATATACAGTAGAATATTACTCAGCTTAAAAAAGAATGGAATGTTTTGAATGTGGCTTTTGTTGGGGGGAAAAAAGGAATAGAATTCTGATACATGCTGTAGCATGGATGAACCTTGAAACCATGCTAATGAAATAAGCCAGACACTAAAGGGTAAATGTTGTATGATTCCACTTATATGAGCTATCTAGAGCAGACAAATTCACAGAGTTAGAAAGCAGAATAGAGGTTCCCAGGGGCTAAGCGAGGGGAAATGGGGTTATTGTGTAATGGGTAGAGTTTCTGTTTGTGATGGTGAAACGTGCTGGAAATAGTGGTGATGGTTGTGCAACGCTGCAAATGTACTTAATGCCACTGAATTATACACTCAGAAAATGACTAAAATTGTAAAAAAAAAAAAACAAAACCACACACTATGATTTTTCTAAGTTAAATTTTGTTTCATTTTTCCTAATTTTTTCTTTAAAAAGAATTATCAGTCCAGATGCAATGGCTCAGATCTATAATCCCAGCAGTTTGGGAAGCCAAGGTGGGCAGATTGCTTGAGCCCAGGAGTTTGAGACCAGCCTGGGCAACATGGTGAAACCCCATCTCTACAAAAAGTATTAAAAAATTAGCTGGGTGTGGTGGCGCATGCCTGTAGTCCCACTACTCAGGAGGCTGAGGTGGGTAGATCACTTGAGCCTGGGAGGTCGAGGCTGCAGTGAGCCATGATTGAACCACTGCACTGCAACCTGGGTAACAGAGCGAGACCCTGTCTCAAAAACAACAAAAAAAGGAGTTTTCTTTTTTGTTGTTCATTTTTGAGACAGGGTTGCCCAGGCTGGAGTGCAGTGGTGCAATCATGGCTCACTGCATTCTCTAACTCCTGGCTCAAGACATTCTCCTGCCACGGTCTCCCAAAGTGCTGGGATTACAGGCATGAGCCACCACGCCGAGCTCATTTTTCATAGTTTATAAACAGTCTGAAAAAAATAGCAGGAAGAATTCTAGAGACTAAATATTCAAATTTCAGATACTAACATGTTGCATATGTTTTCCTGTTCTATTAAAGGATATTGCTCTAAAAACAAGAGAAATCTTTACCAACCTAGCACCGTTTTCAGAAGTTTCGGCTGATGGAGAAAAGAGAGTCCTTAATTTGGAGGCGCTAAAGCAAAAACGATTTCCACCAGCAACAGAAAACTTCCTTTATCATCTAGCAGCAGCCGAACAAATGCTGAAAATCTGACTGTGTGACAGAACGTACCACTGATGACTGATAGAAAGCCCTCTTTCACTCTGATTACCCACTCACTACATGAAGTCCTGAAAATAACAGAGAAACTGTTATATCTTTTTAATGATTTATTTGCAAGTATTGAGATTTGACCTGAAAAACAATGAAACACATGAACACACTTCCGATTTTCTCCTCGCTGATTAGCTTCCTGCCTGCTGTCAGTGCTGGACGAAGTGCTATAACTACTTTATGTAACATTACAGAACAGCTAGAGGTCCTGGGGTAAGAGAAAAAAAGCACATCACGACAAATGTGAAAGCCTTCATTATTACACGTTCCAGTTTGTCTCGCTGTGTAGGCATAAGCTAATGGTTTATTTTCAGAAAGCTGCCTGAAACATTGCTTTGTATTCTTCTAGGAAGAACTTTAATTCCTCCTGAGGAACTCTACTTTCTGAGCCAAACTGCTAATTTTCTGCGGAACTGTCTAGAAGATCATTCAAGAGACCCTGCAGTTGCACTTTGTCGTAAAAGTTTAAAAAAAAAAAAAAAAGGTTTTTCCCAGCCTTTGAACATTTTGCCTATGAGAGTTTTGCATATATTTTATACTTGAGTAGACAACTTTAATAATCCATATTTATACTATCGCAGAAGTAAGCATTTGGCAAACGTTCAGCCATTAGCACTCATTTAACCCTGTTAGCAATATTCTTTTGAAAAAAGTGCCAGTCCTTATGTGATAAACTAAGAAGCCCATTGAATATAAAAGTGTGTAGGACTGAAACAGTGACCTTATATTATTGCTAAGGGAATATGAGATTAACTTCCTACAGGGGCCAAAACCAGAGAAAGGCTTCCAGCAACTTCGATGAAAGTAGTTTGGCCACATGTCAAGCCAATTGTTTGTATTATTTATGTACCTTTTTCATAACTGGAATTGCCAAATAAGCATGGAGGTCTAAATGATGTACTTGTTAGTGTATTCATTCATATTGATTGTAAAGGATTATTTTTCACTCAGTACTGATGTCCTTGGAAATCTTACCTGGAAACATGTTTGCAAAAAACATTATTGGATCTTTCATCTTTTTCTTGGTATTACATATTTGTTAAATAAAAATTAAACACCCTCCCTTTTTTTTGAGTGAGGGCAGGGAGGACCTGAAATAAGACAATGTTTACTAAGGCAAATAATTGAAAATTAAATCTGCACTTTATGGAAATGAGAAATATTAACATCTTTTTTCTCATTTTTTTTGTATTACTATATTAGCTAATGATCAAAGTTGTTAAAATTATAAATTTATGATGCAGAAATAAAATTGAAATATTTTGATATTCAACTACTTTTAGGTGGGTGACAAATTGTCCCCTCTTTCTCTAATACTGCTCATTCCAAAGAAAATGGGGAAAAAATACCTTTTTTCAACAACTGTGAGGGCGCTAGGGAATTATTAAAAGACCTGTCTGAAAGTTCAAGATGGCCAAGGGCGCAGTGGCTCATGCCTGTAATCCCAGCACTTTGGGAGGCCGAGGTGGGCGGATCACCTGAGATCAGGAGTTTGAGACTAGCCTGGCCAACGTGGTGAAACCCCATCTCTACTAAAAGTACAAAAATTAGCTGGGTGTGGTGGCACATGCCTGTAATCCCAGCTACTTGCTATTTGGGAGGCTGAGGCAGGAGAATTGCTCGAACCAGGGAGGCGGAGGTTGCAGTGAGCCGAGACTGCACCATTGCACTCCAGCCTGGACAAAAGAGCGAGACTTGGTTTCAAAAAAAAAAAAAAAAGTTCAAGCCGTCCCCCACACACCCTTTCCTCCCGCCCTAGCCCTCCTCCACTCGCCTTCCTGGAGCTGCCTCTGTAACTTCAGTCTCCTGTCCTTGGAAGATGCCTTCACATTTCTGTCATCTGTTAGCGGTTAAACCTCCACCTGCAGCTGTTGCCCATCTTGTTCTCTAACTTTAATTTTGATTAGTGTCAGCCTATGGTCAAACTGAGCCATTTACTGATTTTGTCCTTTTAGGCTGTTATGAAACTTTCCTCACCAAATTTGGAAATGAACCATCATACTGGCCTTGGGGAAACAAAACCACAGATAAATTCTTTGGTAATGTGGGGTAGGGTGTGTTGGAAGCATTAGTCCAGTACTCAAATGTTGAGGTACCTACTCTGTGCCATGCCTGTGTTGTATTTTGAACTACCCTGATGGGCAGCAGCCCCCGCTCTCGCGGTGCTGCGCACAGTCCGCTTGGGGAAGAGGGTCAGCAAACAGGCTGCTGTAGTGTGGCTAGTGCTAGGCGTGATGTGTGAAACAGAGTGGTATCGGAGCACATAGATGGGGACCCAGTTCAGTGCTGTCAATCCTGGAAGGCCTCCCAGAGGGAGTGATCAATGTCAAAGGCCTGAAGCATAAGTAGACATCTACTCAGACCAGAGGAAACAGCTGTGTGAAGGCCCTGAGAAGAGACCACAGCCCATGTGAGGACCTGGAGGGTCTACAGGGAGGGGAGGGAGTGGCAGGATACGAGTATGGGAAGGGCTTGCTGTGGTGAGGAAGGTGGGCTTGATCTTGACGCACTGGGAAGCCATTTAAGGCTTTTCAGGCTGGGTGCGGTGCTCAGGCCTGTAATCCCAGCACTTAAAGAGGCCAAGGTGGGTGGATCACGGGGACAGGAGATGACAGCCTGGCCAACATGGTGAAACCCCATCTCTACTTAAAAAAAGCAAAACAAAAATTAGCTGGACGTGGTGGCTGGTACATGCCTGTAGTCCCAGCTACTCAGGAGGCTGAGGCACAAGAATCACTTGAACCCAGGAGGTGGAGGTTGCAGTGAGCCAAGATCGCGCCACTGCACTCTACACTCCAGCCTGGGTGACAGAGTGAGACTCCGTCTCAAAAGAAAAAAAAAAACAGTTGTTCAGCAGGTATGGTTTAGAAGAGCAGGCTGGAACGTGGACCGGAGGGAGTAGGCAGGAGATGGGCCAGGCAGTGCCAGCAGGGGATGCTGTTGGACTGCGCTGGGTGGTAGCAGTGGGCATATGTGGGTTCCAGACTCCATGTACTGGGCCCCGTCTACTGCATAGGCTGGTAAGGTGGGGAGAGGGCGCCTCCAGTGATCCTGTTTGGTGCACCTGGGGAGGTGGTGGTGTCAATTCCTGAGACTGGGAGGGAGAGCTGATCTCAGGTTCGGATGGGTTGAGTTTGAGGTGTCTGGGACATCCAAATGGCAAAGTACAGCCAAGTAAGCAGCTCAGTGACCAGCCTGAGTGCCCAGCAGTGTGGCAGTGCCACATTCAGGTGGGTCACGGATGAGAGAAATGTTAGCAGAACAGGAGGTGGGGTGGAGACAGTGAGGGCGGACAACTCTTTTAAGGTGTCTGGCTACAGCCAGGCGTGGTGACAGGCGCCTGTAGTCCCAGCCACTTAGGAGGCTGAGGCAGGTGGGTCCTCATTGAGCCCAGGAGTTCAAGGCTGCAGTGAGCTGATTGTGCCAGTGCACTCCAACCTGGGTGACAGCAAGATCCTGTCTCTAATGAGGCAGGTGACAAGCAGTTTATTTCTTTTTGAGACACAGTCGTTCTATTGCCTAGGCTGGAGTGCAATGGCATGACGTCAGCTCACTGCAACCTCCGCCACCAGGGTTCAAGTGATTCTCCTGCCTCAGCCTCCTGAGTGGCTTGGACTACAGGTGCGCAACACCACGCCTGGCTGATTTTTATATTTTTAGTAGACACGGGGTTTTACCATGTTGGCCAGGCTGGTCTCGAACTCCTGACCTCAGGTGATCCACTGACCTCAGGCGATCCACTGACCTCAGGCGATCCACTGGCCTCAGCCTCCCAAAGTGGTGGGATTACAGGTGTGAGCCACCGCGCCTGGCCGACAAGTAGTTTACGTACTTCTGGGAAGGACCTGGCAGACAGAGGCTACAGAGCACAGCCCTGAGGAAGCAGAGAGAGGCCCAGAGCCTGGAGGACGCTGGCATTACACGGAGGAAGGATGGGTGTGGGTGCGGGTGTGGGGGGCTCCACTGCTGACCTGTTTCCTGGCGGAGGAGGCAGGGTCCTTTGCCAGAGAGGAGAAAGGAGGCACTGGGCGGAGGGCGGCAAAGGTTTTAAGTAGCTGTCTAGAATGGAGGACACTGAGTAAGGAAACAAGATTGCTTTTGGGGTCGGAGGGCGTCAACAGCGCCCCAGGGGTACGTGTTCCGCTTGAGACGGCCTATCCATTTCACACCTGTGTCCTGGGCACGGTGGACTCTGTGTTCTTTCTTCAAATCCTCAACTTGAGACAGGTTTATTAGTTAATTAGTGATTTCACAGTATCCTTTCGCAGGCTGATCCCCACTCCAACCGTTCCCTCAGCAACCCCAGGGGTGTCAGACGGGGCACCCTCCCACTGTCTTCTCCAGCCAGCCTTAAAAACCCCAGAGACGCCAGCCTGGGAACGATCTCAGTATGGAATTTGAAGTCGCCTTGTCAGCACAGACACCTCTGGGGTCCCCAGAAGACCTGTGGCAAAGTTCTCTAAACCGAACCTGGAGAGGGGAAGGTTTTCAAGCAGGAACCACATAAATTCACCTAAAACTCACGCCTACACCCCTCTGTGATAAAAGATTTCTGTTTCTTCTGTTGGAGACTGAATTTTCTCTTCAAGACTACAGTACTGTATCTGAAAAATAGTTAAATTCATAATATTTCTATTAATAGTTTTTCTTGCCTTAGAAGCCAAGTTAAAAAAATCATTTTCTGAAAGCAACCATTTCACAGTCCATCTTTTTCAATAATGTCTAATCTATAGCAGAAAATGTAACCTTTTTTTTTTTTAATCACCCAAGCAGTAAAGAAACTTCTTAAACTTTTTTTTTTTTTTTTTTTTTGAGACAGAGTCTTGCTCTGTTGCGCAGGCTGGAGTGCAGTGGCACCATCTCAGGTCACTGCAACCTCCACCCTCCAAGTTCAAGTCATTCTCATGCCTCAGCCACCCGAGTAGCTGGGATTGGGATTACAGGCGCGCACCACCATCCTTGGCCCATTATTGTTATTTACTTATCTCTACATTTGTTTATAATTGAAAGTTTCCATTAAAAAGTTTTAAGATGGCTGGGCACAATGGCTCATGCCTATAATCCCAACACTTAGGGAGGCTGAGGCAGGTAGATCACTTGAGGCCAGGAGTTCAAGACTAGCCTGGCTAACATGGTACAAAAAATACAAAAATTAGCTGGGTGTGGTGGCACACACCTGTAATCCCAGCTACTCCAGTGGCTGAGGCACGAGAATCACTTGAACCTGGGAGGTGGAGGTTACAGTGAGCCGAGATCAGGAGGATTGCTTGAGATGGGGAGTTTGCAATCAGCCTGGGCAATATAGTGGGACCCTATCTCTACAAAAAATAAAAAATTAGCCAGGTGTGGTAGTACGTTCCTGTAGTCCCAGCTACTTGGGGGGCTGAGGCCAGAGGATCACTTGAGCCTGGGAGTCAAGGCTGCAGTAAGCCATGATCATACCACTGCCCTCCAGCCTGGGCAACAGAGTGAGAAACCCTGTCTCAAACACACAAACAAACAAAAAACAAATGTAGAAGGAATGTAATGAACTCACATGTGCTCACTCAGGAATCACTATTAACAATTTGCAGATCTCATTTCATCAAGCACCTCCCACACCCAGCAGTAGGATTTTTTTCCTTGAGTATTTTAAGGCAATTCTCATGTCATGTCACCTACAAGTTCCAAATGATAAAGACCTTATCATTATTGATATAGTACTTGATATAGTAATGACAGTAGTTACAAAACTACTATGCCATTGTCACACCTAACAAAATTAGTAATAACTCCTTATCTCATCTAAGCACCTCCATGCCCGCCTTGAGCCAACAGGATATTTTGTTTCTTTTTTTTTTTTTTTAAATGAGATGGAGTCTCACTCTGTCACCCAGGCTGGAGTGCAGTGGCGCGACCTCGGCTCACCGCAAGCTCCGCCTCTGGGGTTCACGCCATTCTCCTGCCTCAACCTCCCGAGTAGCTGGGACTACAGGCACCCGCCACCACGCCCAGCTAATGTTTTGAAATTTTTTTTTTTTTTTTTTTTTTTTGATATGGAGTCTCGCTCTGTCGGCCAGACTGGAGTGCAGTGGCGCGATCTCGGCTCACCGCAAGCTCTGCCTCCAGGGTTCACACCATTCTCCTGCCTCAGCCTCTCGAGTAGCTGGGATTACAGGCGCCTGCCACCACGCCTGGCTAATTTTTTTGTATTTTTAGTAGAGACGGGGTTTCACTGTGTTAGCCAGGATGGTCTCAATCTCCTGACCTCGTGATCCGCCTGCCTCGGCCTCCCAAAGTGCTGGGATTACAGGCATGAGCCACCACGCCCGGCCCCAACAGGATATTTCCAAAGTCCAGCAAGCAAGTCTTGGCATCTGAGGTCACGCGTGAGACTGACTCCCTTTCCTGCCTCCACTCTGGCCTCTGGGAGTTCTGCCCCTTCCAACCTTGCATGACTTACCTGCTGCCCTCCTCCTTGGCCTGGCTGTGCAGGCCCTGCCACCTGGCCCCCAGCATCCTGCCTGTTCCTTGCAGCCTCACGTGCCCATTCAGCCCTTCCCATCCTCCACTGGGGATGAACTCTTCCCTCTCCCTCCTGGGCTCAAGTGATCCTCTCACCACAGCCTTCTGAGTAGCTGGGACTGCAGGTGTGTGCCGCTTCACCCTACTAATTTTTTTTTTTTTTTGAGACAGGGTCTCACTCTGTGACCCCATTGTAGCCTTGACCTCCCATGCTCAGGTGATCTTCCTACCTCAGCTGCCTGAGTAGCTAGGACTACAGGCACATACCACCATGCCTGGCTAATTATTATTTTTTCTTTTTAAACAATTTTTTTCAGAAGAGAGATGAGGTTCAGGCTGGTTTCGAACCCTGAGCTCAAGTGATCCTCCCACCTCGGCCTCCCAAAGTGCTGAGATTACAGGCATGACCCACTGTGCCCAGCCAAATTTTTATTTTTAGCAGAGACGAGGTCTTGCTATGTTGTCCTGGCTGGTCTTGAACTCCGGGGCTCAAGTGATCCTCCCACTTGGGCTTCCCAGAGTGCTGGGATTACAGGCATGAGCCACAGCACCCGACCTAATTTTTAGAACATTTTATGTAGAGACGAGGTCTCACTACATTCCCCAGGCTGGTCTGGAACTCCTGGCCTCAAGCAATCTTCCCACGTTGGTCTCCCAAAGTGTTGGAATTACAGACATGAGCCACCGTGCCTGGCCTGAAATTTTATTCTGAGATGCTGCCTCGCTCCCCAACCCCTCGCCCATAGCATAGTAATAGGCATAACTATCTAAAATAATCTGAAACTTCTACGTTGTGCTGGCAAAGTTCATTGAATGAATGATCCTACAACCTAAACCTATAAAACGTGGGTTCTGAACAAGATCATTCCATAAATATAAATGCTTTTGAGGACATATATATTTATAGTGACAGAAATGAACATTTGAAATGTTTAGCCAAGAAACTGCTAATATCAGCCGGGCGTGGTGGCTCACGCCTGTAATCCCAGCACTTTGGGAGGCCGAGGCGGGCGGATCACGAGGTCAGGAGATCGAGACCATCCTGGCTAACATGGTGAAACCCCATTTCTACTAAAAAATACAAAAAATTAGCTGGGTGTGGTGGCGGGCGCCTGTAGTCCCAGCTACTCAGGAGGCTGAGGCAGGAGAATGGCATGAACCCGAGAGGTGGAGCTTGCAGTGAGCCGAGATTGCGCCACTGCACTCCAGCCTGGGTGACAGAACGAGACTCCGTCTCAAAAAAAAAAAAAATTGCTAATATCTGCTAGCATCAGTAATGTCCTTGACATCTGCTAGCAATTTATGGCAGAGCTTTGGAAATTAAAAAAATTGGCTTTCTGACTTAAAAAAAAAAATGTCCTTGCTACCTACTAAGCAACAACCCTTTGCAGAGATGCCATTATCTTCAGCTCTCTTTAACAGATAAGAAAACTAAGCAAGTTGACCAAGGTCATGGAGAAGCTGGAATCTGAGTCCAAGCAGCCTGACTCATCATAAATTATATTATAAATTATCTATAGAACTGGGCTGTCCAATAGCCACTAAGCACACAAGAGTACCTAATTTAAAATTTAACTTAATTTACAATTCCGTTCCCTAGTCACACCAGCCTCTCCTGAAGTGCTCAGTAGCACACGTAGCTCATGGCTACCATATTGGACAGCACCAATCTATTATAGAACATTTCTATCACTGCAGAAAGTTCCACTGGAGAGGGGGTAGTTATAGAACATTTTGGAGTATTTAAAATTTCTCTAAGTAATTTTAAAAGATTTCTTTTTATGCCCCAGAAAAAAAGGCTTATGAAATGTTGTTAAGAAAAACAGAACCCAAAACTGCACCAAGAGATTTGAGGGATAGAATTAAATATAAATATCATTACAATTAACCCTTGAATAATACAAGTTTGAACAATGCAGGTCCACTTATATACTGTTTCCCCCTCAGTCACCCCTGAGACAGCAAGACCAACCCCTCTTCCTCCTCCGCAGCCTACTCAGTATGAAGATGACGAGGATGAAGACCTTGATCCTCACTGAAACTGATGACTCACCTTTGCTTAATAAACAGTAAATATATTTTTTCCTCCTTATGTTTTTTTTTTTTTTTTTTTTTTTTTGAGACAGAGTCTCACTCTGTCACCCAGGCTGGAGTACAATGTCATGATCTTGGCTCATTGTAACCTCTACCTCCCCAGGTTCAAGAGATTCTCCTGCCTCAGCCTCCCGAGTAGCTGAGATTACAGGCACCAACAACCCTGGCTAATTTTTGTATTTTTAGTAGAGCTGGAGTTTTACCACGTTGGCCAAGCTGCTCTTGAACTCCTGATCTCAAGTTATCTGCCCGCCTCAGCGTCCCAAAGTGCTGAGATTACAGGCATGAGCCACCACGCCTGGCCTGATTTTCTTAATAACGTTCTATTTTCTCTAGTTTATTGTAGGAATACAGTATACAACACATATAAAATATAAAATATGTGTTACTTGACTTTTTATGTTATTGGTAAGCCTTCCGGTCAACAGTAAGCTATTAATGGTTAAGTTTTCAGGGAGTCAAAGGTTATACTTGGATTTTTGACTACTAACCCCCAGGTTGTTCAAAAGCCAATTGTATTTTGTTTTATTATTTTATTTTTTTGAAATAGGGTCTCACTCTCAGCCAGGCTGGAGTGCAGTGGTGCAATCATGGCTCACTGCAGCCTCAACCTCCTGGGCCCAGGTGATCCTCCCACCTCAGTCTCCTGCGCAGCTGGGACAACAGGTGTGCATCATCACACCCGGCTAATTTGTGTATTATTTTTTGTAGAGATGGGGTCTCACTATGTTGCCTAGGCAGGTCTTGAACTCCTGGGCTCAAGCAATCTTCCCACCTTGGCCTCCCAAAGTGCTGGGATTACAGGTGTGAGCCACTGCACCTGGTCTTATTTTATATTTTTATAAACTTTGCAGAGTTTTAAGAAGAATAACTTATTTATTTTATTCTTCTAACTGCAAAATAAAAAACTTTGAGAGAAAAGAGGAATGGGGGCACTTACCTGTCCAATCTGTGGAAATATACTAAAAGAAAATGGCACCATCAGTCCCATTGCCAGGACAGTACAAGACAGTTTCAAAATCCACAATGACCCTGGGTTTTTCCTGAAATACTGGGTCCTATAAGAGACAAGGCGTGGCTCACAAGTGATGTTAAACTATCAGGGCTTATTTTCTGAACAGCTGAATCAGGGTGTGTGTGTGTGTGTGTGTGTGTGTGTGTGTGTGTGTGTGTGTGTGTGTACCTGAACAGCTGGATCAGGGCCTGTTCTTTTTTCTTTTTGTTGTACCTGAACAGCTAGATCAAGGCCTGTTTTTTTGTTGTTTTTGTTTGTTTGTTTTGTGTTTTTTTCTTTTGAGAGAATCTTCCTCTGTCGCCCAGGCTGGAGTGTAATGGTGCCATCTTGGTTCACTGCAATCTCCGCCTCCTGGGTTCAAGCGATTCTCCTGCCTCAGCCTCCCGAGTAGCTGGGATTATAGGCGCCCGCCACCATGCCTTGCTAATTTTTGTATTTTCAGTAGAGACGGGGTTCACCATGTTGGCCAGGATGGTCTAGAACTCCTGACCTCAGGTGATCTGCCCACCTTGGCCTCCCAAAGTGCTGGGATTACAGGCGTGAGCCACCGCACCATCCCATACCTCCTTCTTGGAAATGTGCTCCATGTGTGGTCCTAGCAGGCGATTCCCAGCCTCGCCACACTGGAGTGGGGGATGTGCACCCCAGGCATGCGACCTAACTCAGGCCCACAGAATCCTTCCCCAGGAGTCTGCCCTGAGGGGAAGACATTCCTGCCTCCCCTGGGGTTTGCTGTGTTCCACCTCTGATCAGGAGGCTGTGAGACTATGAGCTGGGAGTTACTAGTAAGTGGGTCCCGCATCAATATGAAGAAGCCAATCTGGCAGGAGAGAAGGAATCGACACCCACAAGAGTGACAGGGAGGCGCGCCCAGCAGGGGAGCTTCTGTTCAAGCTGCCATGGACTGCAATCCTTGCCCATTCCGGCCCTAAAGCTCCAACGTCTCCCCTCGTGTCTGAGCTCCTGCAGGTTAGGTTTCTCATACTGGTGGCCACAGGAACCCTGATGGATGCCCAGGTCCTCCGCCTCGTAGGCCATTTCTGGCTTCTTAAAAGGGATGAATCTGAATCCGGAGTCGCTGAAGCTCATTTAAAACATACTTGGAATGGGGGTTTAGAGAGGAGGGCTTGAGCAATATTCACAGCACATGAGAGCCAGGGGAACCTGCAAATCATCCAAGCCCCTCATTCTAGAGGTGAGGAAATGGCCGTGGAAGGTCCTTGGACACGCCAAGGACACGGGGTAACTGGAGGCAGAGCCTGGGCTGGATTCCCCATTCGGTGGAATCCGTACACCCGGATTTCCACGCCTGCCACAATCAATCCGCCTGTCTTAGCTGTGATGTGTGTTTATGGGAAGGTTACTGAGCCAACCTCTCCCCACCCTCCACCAGGGTCAGTATCTGACAGGTTTTATAAGGATTTGACTTTCAAATCCCTACCTGGGGATATGACCGTGCCTCTTACCTTTTAAAAAAGTAGGTGAAGACTTCAGGAATCAGAGCTGAGGTCCCAAACAGCACTATTCTGGATGCTAGCGTTTCTCTAACAGCCTAGCAAAAATGAAAAGAAAACAGCTTAGGTTGGGCACGGTGGCTCACGCCTGTAATCCCTGCACTTTGGGAGGCCGAGGCGGGTAGATCGCTTGAGGTCAGTAGTTTGAGACCAGCCTGGCCAACATGGTGAAACCCTGTCTCTACCAAAAAATACAAAAATTAGCCCGGTGTGGTGTTATGCACCTGTAGTACCAGCTACTTAGGAGACTGAGAAATGAGAATCACTTGAACCTGAGAGGCGGATTTTGCAGTGAGCCAAGATCACGCCACTGCACTCCAGATTGGGTGACGGAGTGAAACTCTGTCTCAAAAAAGAAACTTAGTACAGGAGCAAGACGATTTCCAGGGATCCCACAACTCCTGCGAGAGACAGGCAACAGTAACCCTCCCTTCTCACTTAGAAAAAGAATGCCCGTGGAAAGAGGCGGAGGGGACGCCTTCCACATAACTTTCCATGTACAGGTGTGTGGCGGTCGGCTGCACTTTGTGCCAGAAATAGCTGGCACCGTCTGCCAAACCACCCCAAATAAACTATCCACTAAGTACAAGCAAAGGTGGCTTCTAGACAGATCCTCACTGAGAACCAAATGGTTCCTCAGTGGAAATGCTGGATTTGCCACAGAGGTTTGCTCTGTATTTCCCATCCAAGCCAAGTCTCTGCCACTGGCCTCCTGTCCTGACCTGGCTCAGCAGTGACTCTCATACCTGCCATTGGGGAAGCCTCCAAATGCCCAGCTCTGAGGGCACGGGCACAGCATGGGACCCACACAAGGCTGCCTGTCCGTACCCACGTTTCACAGCGAATTAAAAGTGTTATACTATAAAATTGTGTTATGTACAGGTTATAACATTTTTGTAATCTTTTCTATAATGTACATTACTCTATACATTAAACATTTAAACATACAATTTACTGTATGGGTGAGTATGTACAAAACCATGTACCCTCAAGGGCACTTTAAGGGACTTGTAAGGGAAATTTTGACTATAAAACAGCTCATGTTAACTTTTTTACTACTTTCATTTATTTATTTATTTTTAGAGACAGGGTCTCACTCTGTCATCCAGGCTGGAGTACAGTGGCGTGATCATGGCTCACTGCAGTGTTGACCTCCCAGGCTCAAGCGATCCTCCTACCTTAGCCTCCCAAGTAGCCAGGATCACAGGTACACCCTACCAGGCCCGGCTAACTTTTCAATTTTTTGTAGAGATGTGATCTCACTATGTTGCCCAAGCTGGTCCCGACTTCCTGGCCTCACACAATCCTCCTACCCCAGCCTCCTGAGTAGCTAACATGTTAACTTTAGAACCCACCCCTGGGTAAGACACACACACCACAAACAGCACATCGTGTACCCAAGAGGAGCAGGCACACCTGCTCCCGTCCTTCCCTGAACTCTGTTCCTTCCACTTCCAGCTTCCCATGATTGGCTTTGACCTACCTTCCCAGGCTCCTCCTACCGCCCGGCCCCTGCTCTCTGCTCGCACCTCTGCCCTGCTGTGGGTGACAGTCACGCTTGCATGGTTCCCTCTGCAGGGAATGCCTTTCCCCCCCACAAAAGAGAGGAAGCCGAGGAGGGCTGTTTTTAAAATCAGGTCTTAAGGGCCGGGCACGGTGGCTCATGCTTATAATCCCAACACTTTGGGAGGCCAAGGTGGGCAGATCACCTGAGGTCAGGAGTTCAAGACCAGCCTGGCCAACATGGTGAAACCCTGTCTCTACTAAAAATACAAAAATTAGCCGGGCGTGGTGGTGGGTGCCTGTAATCCCAGCTACTCGGGAGACTGAGGCAGGAGAATCACTTGAACCTGGGAGGCAGAGGTTGCAGTGAGCCAAGATCACACCATTGCACTCCAGCCTAGGCAACAGAGCGAGACTCAGTCTCTAAAATAAAAGAAATAAAATAAAATAAAAGTCTCAGGGATATAAAGTAAAATTGCTTGACTTCCGGAAGGGAAAAATGGCTGTTAGTGTGCTGTGTGTCCGCATCAGTGGGGCGAGGCCCGCCTCTCTCCCTTAGTCCCATGTGTGGGGAGGACACTCCAAGTGAGACGCCGTCATTAGGAGGCGCTGTGTGCAAAGCAGTGGCTTATGGGGCCAGTCGGGGGAAACAACAGCCACGCGTCACCTGAAATTGGACCAACCGTGCCCTGTTACCATCAGATATTGCCGGTTACGCAGTTTCTGAAATTTTAGCCGAAGAAAATAACCTTCCAGGGACAGGGAAGTGAGAGAAGAATGCTTATGACAGTTGCAGACACTTTATTCTTCAGAGAAAAAAAGACCTTTTTTTTTTAAAGTAGACCAGTAAAGCTTTTCTTTGACCCTAACATGCCCCTCATGCCAAAAATGAAGTTTCTTCTGGTGAGATGGACTCCAGACAGCCAGTCAGGCCTGAGGCTACCTTCCCGCTGGAGGCTGGGGCTGCTGGGGAGACTGGGCTCTCACTGGTCAGGGTGTGGGTCTCCAGAGCCTAGCACCAAGCCTGGCAGGCAGGAGGTGCTGGGAACAACTTGCTGATTGGATATTTGCTCTAAGCTGGGTGCAGTGCCTCACACCTCCCAGCGCTCTGGGAGGCCAAGGCAGGAGGATCACTTGATGCCAGGAGTTTGAGACCAGCCTGGGCAACATAGCAAGACCCCATCTCTACAAACTTTTTTTTTAACATTAGCCATGTATGGCGGTGCACACTACTCAGAAGGCTGAGGCAGGAGGGTCGCTTGAGCCCAGGAAGTTGAGGCTGCAGTGAGCCATGTTCGTACCATTGCCCTCCAGCTTTGGCAACAGAGGGAGACTCTGTCTCTATAAATAAATGAATAAATAAATAAACGAACTTAAAAAAATGTGCTCTCACTCTCCTCTCCAGCTTTATGAATAGGTCAGAGCAATACTAACACCTTAAGTTCACATGGAGTTGTGGAGAAATACAAACACACATATGCATAAAGATGTGCAAGTGAATGTCGGAGCAGCCTGATTCATAATAACCCAAGGCTGGACACAACCCAAACGTCCACCGCCTGCAGAAAAGATAAGCAAAATGCGGCACATCCAGGAACGGAATACTACTCAGCAATGAAAAGTAACAAATGACCAACATGTGGTACAAGACGGATGAATCTCAAACATGAAAGAAGCAAGACACAAAAAACTACAGTGTGATTCACTTATGTATAATTTCTGGAAAAGGCAAAAACTAAGAAGACAGAAAAGCAAGTCAGTGGCCAGGCATGGGGGCTCACGCCTGTAATCCCAGCACTTTGGGAGGCCAAGGCGGGTGGGTCATGAGGTCAGGAAATCGAGACCATCCTGGCTAACACGGTGAAACCCCGTCTCTACTAAAAATACAAAAAATTAGTTGGGCGCAGTGGCGCGCACCTATAGTCCCAGCTACTTGGGAGGCTGAGGCAGGAGAATCGCTTGAACCTGGGAGGCAGAGGTTGCAGTGAGCCAAGATCGCACCATTGCACTCCAGCCTGGGCGACAGAGTGAGACTCCGACTCAAAACAAACAAACAAAAAAAGAAGCAGATCAGTGCTTCCCTAGGGCTGGGGGTGGGGGTGGGGGTGGGCATTTGGGACATTTTTAGGATGATGAAAATGTTCTACAACTGGACTGTGGTGATGGTCACACAACTGTTTCATTTATTTATTATTATTATTTTTTGAGACAGAGTCTTTCTCTGTCACCCAGGCTGGAGTGCAGTGGCGCAATCTCAGCTCACTGCAACCTCTGCCTCCTGGGTTCAAGTGATTCTCCTGCCTCAACCTCCTGAGTAGCTGGGACTACAGGCATGCGCCACCATGCCCAGCTAATTTTTGTATTTTTAGTAGAGACAGGGTTTCACCATGTTGGCCAGGCTGGTCTCAAACTCCTGACCTCAGGTGATCTACCTGCCTCGGCCCCCCAGAGTGCTGGGATTACAGGTGTGAGCCACCGCGCCTGGCCTATTTGTTATTTTTTGAGACAAGGGTCTCTTTCTGTCACCTAGGCTGGAGTACAGTGGTGTGATAACAGCTTGCTGCAGCCTCAACCTCCTAGGCTCAGTTGATCCTCTCACCTCAGCCTCCTAAGCAGCTGGGACTACAGATGCACCCCGCCATGCCTAGCTAATTTTTTAAAAATCTTTTTGTAGAGATAGGGTTTCGCTATGCTGCCCGGGCTGGTCTCGCACTCATGGACTCAAGCGATCTGCCTCCCAAAGTGTTGGGATTACAGGCATGAGTGAGCCACCATGCCTGGCTGCACAACTGTTTTAAACTGACTAAAATTCATCAAACTATCCTCTTACAAATGGGTAAATTTTACAGTATGTAAATTATACCTCAATAAAGCTGTTTGAAAAAATGTCTCTTTCGGGCGTTTTTTTTTTTTTTCCCCAGGGGAAAGCGCAAATGCAGTCCCAGGTGGTTTGTTTTTGTTTGTTTGTTATTTTTGAGATGGGGTCTCGTTCTGTCGCCCAGGCTGGAGTGCAATGGCATGACTTCGGCTCACTGCAACCTCCACCTCTCAGGTTCAAGCAATTCTCCTGCCTCAGCATCCCGAGTAGCTGGGATTATAGGCACCCGCCACCATGCCCAGCTAATTTTTGCCTTTTTAGTAGACACGGGGTTTCACCATGTTGGCCAGGCTGGTCTCGAACTCCTGACCGATTGCAAGTGATCCAACTTACGGGTGGTTTGTTAGGCCCAGAACCTTCATTTTAAACTAGTGACCTATTTTCTTACTGGCAGTAATTTCTCTGTTACTTATAATTATTTTATCTCTGTCATAATTCATTTAGGTAAGGAGCTATGCTACTAGATGGTCTAGCGGAAATACCATGAGCATGTATCTGATAGTTTATAATTCAGCTTTGTCAGTCAGTGATAGGATTTAAAGTAATATGTTTGGTGAGCTGAATAATGACGTATTCACCGATGGAATGAACAACCATCTTTTCTGAGCTCCTCTGCCACCAACATGCCGGTCAGTAGAAGGACACACCCTGGCTGGCTAAGGGAGTCCTCTGGATCCCACACTGCCAGAAGCCCGGTTAGTCCCTTCACTTCATATCAGGGCTGTTCCACTCTGCTTGATATGTCATTTGCAAACAACTAAAGTCTTCAGCTAAAGTCATTTCACAGGGACCAAAAAAGATCTCACCTGCTAAAAACATATTATTTTAAAAGTCCACACCCAAAATGAAAAGACCATAGACTATACCAGGTTCTCACGGCTGAATGCACTCAGTAGTCACTGTGTTGAACTGAACAAAAGAATACTTTGGCCAGGCCCAGTGGCTCACCCCTGTAATCCCAGCACTTTGGGAGGCCAAGGTGGGCAGATCACTTGAGCTCAGGAGTTTGAGACACAACTGGGCAACATGGCGAAACCCCATGTCTATAAAAAGCACAAGCATGAGCCAGACATGGTGGTGCATATTTAGAATCCCAGCTACTTGGAAGGCTGAGGTGAGAGAATCACCTGAGCCTGGGAGGTTGAGGCTGTAGAGAGCCGTGATCACACCATTGCACTCCAGCAACAGAAGGAGACCCTGTCTCAAAAAAAAAAAAAAAAAGAAAAAGAAAGAAGAAGAAAAAGAAGAAACTAATAGTAAAAATTATTCAGAATTGAGGCCTTGAAAAGGAGTTTTGGATCAGAGAATTCAATGTTCTAAGTCCATTCTTGACAAAAGTAGTCCTCAGCAATGAAGACTATAAGGACATCTGCTGAATGGGAGAAGCAGGGGCTCTTTTAACCCCAGCAAGGGGTGTCCACTGACCTCTGTAAGTGCAGAGCAGGCTGGGAGGGGAGTGGCCCCCAATCAGCACACACTGGGAGGGCAGATATTGGATTTGAAGAATAGGATCTCACTCTCAGAGGTGCCCAGCACTTGTCAGATGCCTGTCTGTGGCAGTCAGCCTCACGGGTCACCATGGCAACAGTACCCAGTTATTTAATCCAGCACTCATCTAGCTGTTGCTGTAGGGGTACTCTGCAGACACGGGGCACGTCTGCAATCAGCTCACTTTAAGAAAAGCAGGTTACCACCAGGCGCGGTGGCTCACACCTGTAATCCCCGTACTTTGGGAGGCCGAGGCGGGCGGAACACCTGAGGTCAGGAGTTTGAGACCAGCCTGGCCAATATGGTGAAACCCCACCTCTACTAAAAATACAAAAATTGGCTGGGCGTGGTGGTACGCACCTGTAATCCCAGCTACTCAGGAGGCTGAGGGAGGAGAATCGCTTGAACCCGGGAAGCGGAGGTTGCAGTGAGCTGAGATCACGCCATTGCACTCCAGCCTGGGTGACAGGGCAAGACTCCGTCTCAAAAAAAAAAAAAAAAGAAAAGAAGGTTACCCTCCACAATGTGGGTGGGCCTCATCCAATCAGTTAGAGGCCTTACAGGCAAAAACTGAGGTTTCCCAAAGAAGAAATTCTGCCTCAAGGCTGTAGCAGCAGCTCCTGTCTAAGTTTCCAGCCTCCAGACCTGCCCTGCAGATTCCCACAATTGTGTAAGCCAATTCCTTAGAACAAATCTCCTAATAGACAGGTACTGCCCAGGTGTGGTGGTGCACACCTGTAATCCCAGCACTTTGGGAGGATCACTTGAACTCAGGAGTGAATGGGAGGGACAATGGAGACAGAGGTGCATGCTTTTCTTTTGAGAGATTTCAAAAAGGAATTGGGGGCCAGGCATGGTGGCTCATGCCTGTAATCCCAGCACTTTGGGAGACCGAGGTGGGTGGATCACTTGAGGCCAGGAGTTCGAGACCAGCCTGGCCAACATGGTGAAACCCCGTCTCTATTAAAAATACAAAAATTAGCCAGGTGCAGTGGTGTGTGCCTGTGGTCCCAGCTACTTGAAAGGCTGAGGTGGGAGGATCGCTCGTGTTAGGGAGGCAGAGGTTGCAGTGAGCCAAGACTGCACCATTGCACTCCAGGCCAGTGCGACAGAGCAAGACCCTGTCTCAGAAAGAAAGATTATGTACATATATCCCATTGGTTCTGTTTCTCCAGAGAACCCAGACTAATGCAGGGGGCAAAATGAGAAATTTCTCTCTCAGCATGCTAAGGAAAGATGGGTAAAGAAAGGTTGAAGGCAGACATGAATTTGTCACCGGCTTTCAAACAGAAAAGTCTAGTCTTTGCCCAAAAGGCAAGCAGCTATAGCTTCATCCTGTCTCTTACCTTTGTCCCAGCAATTCTGGAATGGCCCAGGACATTGCCTTCCTTGTCCATGACCGCAATCCCCTTAATGGATTCAAGACTTCGGGACATGTAGACATTCATTCCACTGGCTTGCACTGTAGATGTAAAGAAGTAAAGAACACCCAAGATGGGGGTGAGTCTTGTTCCAGCAAAGGAACATCTCTTTGGGTGTCTGCCCCCTGCAAGCCTCTTTCTCTGACAGCTGGCCTTTCTTGACCCTCAGGTGGACACCTGCCATAGGCTGGGCCAACCAGGTGCTCTCCTGGGGCTGTGGAAGTAGGCTCAGAACTGCTGGCCACTCAGTCTTGGATCCTGACCACAGCCTGGGACCAGCTTCCAGCACCCCTGCTTCCTTACTGGATTCCAGGAGAAACCCTGGGATCTTGGAAACATATCCCTCCCTCGTCTTTGCTTAAGTTTTTTTTTTTCAGACAGAGTTTCACTCTTGTTGCCCAGGCTGGAGTGCAGTGGTGTGATCTCAGCTCACTGCGACCTCCGCCTCCCGGGTTCAAGCAATTCTCCTGCCTCAGCCTCCAGAGTAGCTGGGATTACAGGCATGCCCCACCAGGCCCGACTAATTTTTGTATTTTTAGTAGAGACGGGGTTTCATCATGTTGGTCAGGCTGGTCTCAAACTCCTGACCTCAAGTGATTCACCCGCAATGGCCTCCCAAAGTGCTGGGATTCCAGGTGTGAGCCGCCACGCCCAGCCAAAGTTGTAAGGTTTCTATAACACCATTTCCTCAATTTCACCACTGACATCAGTCTGCCAACTCTTCAAACTGCTATGATTCCCAAACCCAAATTTGGAGCATGACATAGTAAACTTGCAGGCTGGCAGAGTCAAAATATTCAGCTAATATCTCTGTCACCCCACTGGGTTGGAATCTCTATACTAACCATTTGCTTGCTGTGTAACTCTAGGCAAGTTACTTAACCTCCCTGTGCCTCAGTCTCCTCATCTGTAAATAGGAATAATATTTCCTACCCATAAATTGTTGTCGGGATTAAGTAAAATAATGTATGTAGAACGTTTACACAGATAATCTTTAAAATGTAGGGCCAGGCGCGGTGGCTCATGCCTGTAATCCCAGCATTTTGGGAAGCTGAGGCAGGCGAATCACTTGAGGCCAGAAGTTCAAGACCAGCTTGGCCAACATGGTGAAAACCTGTCTCTACTAAAAATACAAAAAAAAATTAGCTGGACATGGTGGCGCACGCCTGTACTCCCAGCTACTTGGGAGACTGAGGCAGGAGAACTGCCTAAATCCAGCAGGCGGAGGGTTGCAGTGAGCCGAGCTCATGCCACTGCACTCCAGCCTGGGTGACAGAGCAAGACTCCATCTGAAGAAAAAAAATGTAATTTGCATTTCCAGTCTTGTGTTCATTCTTTGGCCATTAATGTGGGTATCTACAGAAAGTGTCACCTCTCAAACCAAAGACCTGATTTGGGCTTGGGGGCCTGCCGGGCTGCAAAGGCCACCTGTCATCAGTCACAATGTGCCAAGGGAGCCAGGTGCCTCTGGAGATGAAGGAAGGCTCACAGACCACAAAGACACCCCACCCAGACGGCAGCCTCCAGCCCTTCCTGCTCACCGAGGAAGATCACAGGTAAGAGTCTTTTAATCCAAGGGCCAGTCAGGCCATACTTCATCTGGACAAACTGAGGGATTACCTAGAAAAGAAGAGAGAAAAATCATTATTTCATGGGACTGAAAAATCAGCGGAACCTACTCACTAGCAGAGAGGTCGCCCTGACCTAGTTCCTATTACAAGTCAGACCACTGCCAGTGCTCTTCAGGTATTTTTCAAATTCCTGCAACGTGGAGATCCTCTCCCTGTTCATCTAAGGAGTCAACAGGGGCTTAGAGAGAGGTATGGAAGCTGTTGAGAGTCACAGAGCCATTAAAGGTTTGAGCCAGGATGAGGGCCCAGGCTTGTCTGATGCCAACATCTCCCCATCTTTCACCATTACAGTGTCTTGACATCCAAAGCAATACACAAATTATATAACATATTTATAACACACAATTCATATAACAATTTTTAAAAAGATAACAGTACCAGCCAGGCGTGGTGGCTCACGGCTGTAATCCCAGCACTTTGGGAGGTTGAGGCGGGCAGTTCACCTGAGGTCAGGAGTTTGAGACCAACCTGGCCAACATGGTGAAATCCCTTCTCTACTAAAAAATACAAAAAATTAGCTGGGTGTGGTGGCACGTGCCTGTAGTCCCAGCTACTCAGAAGGCTGAGGCAGGAGAATCACTTGAACCCAGGAGGCAGAGGTTGCAGTGAGCTGAGATCATGCTACTGCACTCCAACCTGGGCAACAGAGCAAGACTGTGTCTCAAAAAAAAAAAAAAAAAAAAGAAAATAGAAAAAAATAAAAAGACAACAGTACCATGTATATGCTTAGAAACTTAAACTATTAACATGATTATTTTGGGATAATACGATTACAGGTGACTTTTATTTCCTAGTCATATTTTCTAAATTGTTTAAATTGGAACATAAATTTGTAATTGGAATAAATAAAACTTCCTGGATTCTGAGGAATAAAGAAGATTTGACAGATTCTAAAAATACCTACTCCTAAGAAAGTTGAAGAAGCAACGGCTCCCGCCATTAGTAATGATCTTTCTAGTGGCTTACAAGTCTAAGGAGAAACAAAAGTACTTATTTAGCAAATATCACAGTTTTATCCAGCAAAGATAATTTAAAAACAAACACACACAACAAACTCCAAAAGGAAAAACACAAAACCCCACACTCTCTGGGTCTCATAATACTCACGTAACTTCTGTTTCCATTGATGCTGTTGAATGCTGCCATGTAGGCACAGAGGAAAACCTGCCGAGAGGGGCAAATGGATCGCATTTTCGTTTCAAGCATAACAGAATTTAGTAATCGTGAAACAGGAAGAATGGCTACCTGAGGTAAAATCACGGACTTGATCCCTTTCAGTGGTGTCATTGACAAAAATACCTTTTAAGAAGAAAGTGGAACAGAGTTACAAGTGTTTCTGTGGAAGGAGAACTTGCAGTAGCAAAGAACTTTCCAGGGGAGAGGGAGAATTGAGCCCCCAAGGAGCTGGGGCAGGAGAGGATGGTGGTGGGTACAGGGGCTGCCGGTCCGTAGACAAGGTTGAGTGAGCACCTGCCAAACACCAAACTAGCAGCTCTAAGGACATCCAGGGTCGAACGGCAGGCCGTGTCTCCAGGGCCTTAGTCCAGCAGAGTAGCTAAGATGTACACATTTGTTAGCTGGGCGCGGTGGCTCACTCCTATAATCCCAGCACTTTGGGAGGCTGAGGTGGGAGGATCACTTGAGGCCAGGAGTTGACCAGCCTGGCCAACATGGTGAAACCCCGTCTCTACGAAAAACAGAAATTAGCCGGGTGTGGTGGTGCACACCTGTAATCCCAGCTACTCGGGAGGCTGAGGCAGAAGAATCGCTTGAATCCGGAAGGCAGACGTTGCAATGAGCCAAGATCATGCCATTGCACTCCAGCCTGGGAGACAGAGCAAGACTCCGTCTCAAAAAAAAAAAAAAAGAAGTACACATTTGCTAGGGAAAGCAGACAGGAGCCTGTGGTGTGGACAAGTACCTCCTAGGCTGGGAGTGATGACTCACGCCTATAATCCCAGTACTCTGGTAGGCCAAACTGGGAGGATCCCTTGAGGCCAGGAGTTCGACACCAGCCTGAGCAATGTAGCAAGACTCAGACTCTGGTAAAAATAAAAAAATTAGCCTGCCGTGGTGGCAAGTACTTGTATTCCCACCTACTCATCAGGAGGCTGAAGTAAGGGGATCGATTGAGCCTAGGAGTTTGAAGTTACAGTGAGCTATGATTGTGCCACTGCACTCCAGCCTGGGCAACAGAGCAAGACCCTATTTTAAAAAACAAAAAACGGTCCAGGCATGGTGGCTCACGCCTGTAATCCCAGCACTTTCGGAGGCCAAGGTGGGTGGATCACCTGAGGTCAGGAATTCGAGACCAGCCTAGCCAACACGGCAAAACCCCATCTCTACTAAAAATAAAAACATTAGCTGGGTATGGTGGTGAGCGCCTGTAATCCCAGCTACTCAGGAGGCTGAGATAGGAGAATTGCTTGAACGAGGGAGGCAGAGGTTGCAGCGAGCTGAGATTGCGCCAGTGCACTCCAGCCTGGGCGACAGAGCGAGACTCTGTCTCGAAAAACAAAAAAAACCCAAAAAACCAAAAAGCACCTCCCAAGGGCCAAGGTGAGAAAAGCCTCACGGGGACAATGCCAGGTCCCAGGTGAGGGGCTGTGTCAGAGGAGGACTTGGTGGCAAGGGGTTTGTGCAGGGAGCTCATCCTAACTCACTGGCCGCTTCTACCGTGCTCTGCGCATACTTGGTGTTCAGAAAAGGGATGACCTTGCCAAGCTGTGGGCCTTCCAGAGGCCCGGATGCCTGACTGGGAGGGTGTGGGGAGGGGGAGGGAGTGGGGACAAGGACATATGAACAGCAGCCATGGGTTATCAGTGGGGATCCACAACCATCTATCAGGCAGTCATGTGACAGGGGTCTGGAGCTGGAGGGACACAGCTGAGGTTAGGAGGAGAGTGGCCATCTTCCCAAGCCCCTAGTCTCCTAACGGCAAATGTCTGCTTGCTCACCGTGGGCGCCATGAAAGGCAGGAACGCTGGCAGGAAGAGAAGAGAGGAGGTGTCAGTGACCACAGTTGCCCAGGCAGAGGGGGCCAGAAGGGGACTACCCACCTGAACACCTCTTCCCCAGCTTCCAGAAGGCACAGACCTCAAAGGACTTTTTCCACTCATTCTTTGTTTTTCTAATAAAGTGGGGGGTCAAGGTCTCAGCACTTTGGTAGGCCGAGGCTGGAGGATGGGTTGAGGCCAGGAGTTCGAGACCAGCCTCTATTTTGTAGAGGTAGCGAGACCCCCACCTCCACAAAAAATTTAAAGCCAGGTGTGGCGGCATGACCCTGTAGTCCCAGCTACTCAGGAGGCTGAGGTAGAAGGATCAGCTGAGCCTGGGAGTTGGAGGTGCTACTGTACTCCAGCCTGGGTAACAGAGTGAGACCCTGTCTCTAAAAATGATAATAATAATAAAGTATGTACATAAAATTACTATAACATGGCCGGGCACAGTGGCTCACACCTGTAATTCCAGCACTTTGGGAGGCCAAGGTGGGCAGATCAGAAGGTCAGGAGTTCGAGACCAGCCTGGCCAACATAGTGAAACCCTGTCTCTACTAAAAATACACAAAGGAAAAAAATTAGCTGGGCATGGTGGCGGGCACCTGTAATCCCAGCTACTCAGGAGGCTGAGGCAGGAGAAATCACTTGAACCTGGGAGGCGGAGGTTGTAGTGAGCCGAGATTGTGCCACTGAACTCCAGCCTAGGTGACAGAGCAAGACACTGTTTCAAAAAAAAAAGAAAGAAAGAAAGAAAGAAATCCTGCCGGGGGAGAAATAATTAAAGCAAGGCAGGCAGAGTTTTCTTTTCTTTTTTTTTTTTTGGACACGGAGTTTCACTCTTGTTGCCCAGGCTGGAGCGCAATGGCATGATCTCAGCTCACTGCAACCTCCGGCTCCCGGGTTCAAGTTCAAGCAATTCTCCTGCCTCAGCCTCCTGAGTAACTGGGACTACAGGCACGTGCCACCACAATGCCCAACTAATTTTTTACATTTTTAGTAGAGACGGGGTTTCACCATGTTGGCCAGGCTGGTGTCGAACTCCTGACCCCAGGTGATCCGGCAGGCAGAGTTTTCTAAGTGTTAGAAACTACATCTTCCCAACCCACTTCTGAAAATTAGAACCAACTCACCTGCAGGTCGAAAAAGCTTGGGGATCAGGTTGCTGCTGTCGGGATGCACTGTTGCCTTCAAAAGGAGAGATGCAAGGTTAGCTGGATGTCTGGTTTTGTTATTATAGGACACTAAAAATTAGGAAGGGGCTGAAACTTACAAGACTCCGCTTCCAAGCTTCTTGTATCTTAAAGGAGAAAAAAGAATAGCTTTGTTTCATTTTCAATTTTTTTTAAGAGACAAGGTCTTGCTCTGTCACCCAGGGCTGGGGTATAGTGGCACAATCATCACTCACTGCAGAACAGCCTCAAACTACTGGGTTCAAACGATCCTCCCACCTCACCCTCCTGAATAGCTGAAACTACAGGCTCACGCCACCATTCCCAACTAGTTGTTTAATTTTTAGTAGAGATGGGGTCTTGTTATACGGCCCAGGCTGGTCTCGCAGTCTTGGCATCAAGTCATCCTCCCAAACCATTGGAATTACAGGGGTAAGCCATCACACCCAGCCTTAAAACAACAACAATAACAACAACAACAATAAAAAAAAAACAAAACAAAAAAAGCTTTTAAAGGTGGCTCAGCAGCAAAGAATTTCTTTGCCTGTCTCATTTCTGGGACCACCTTTGTTCTACCTTTCAGAGAGTGAAGGCCAGAGCTGTTTTTTACCACATTGACAGAACAAATCAAAATAAATGGATCATATGAATAAACAAATGAACTAATGACAAGCAAAGAGACGAGCCACACAGAGAAATGGACCAGAACATTAAAAAGTCCTGTCTCTACCCTTGGAGAATACCAACACCTAACTTATCCCTCAGATGAGTCCCTGAATCCGGCTTGCCTCTGGCTCAGAGCAGAGCAGGCTGTGTGCTGATGACACACCATGCCATCAGTCAAGTTACTTGCAACAGAGCCAAGCTGTCAGCCCAGGGTCCCCAGCACATTCTTAGAAAAAGTTAAATATGTGAGCTCCATAGGCTGTCTTGAGGAACTGGTGTTTGTGAGCTCCAGAAAGCCCCACATACTGCAAGGTAGATAAGGAACAGTCCGTTTGAGCCTATCGGCAGGAATGCTGCCTGCAGTGGAGAATGAATTCTGACGTCAGAGCCCTGTCTGAATTCTGGGGTTTGCCATTGGGCTCCAGGAATCAGCTGCAGGGAATCCCCACAAATATCCACTGCGTAGGAGGAAACTTGCTGTCTGGTTTATGGGACAGAATTCTAACTACATTTTAAAAACTAACCCAGTTTTGCAAAGCCGGTCCTCTGGGCAGTATATAACAATGACAGCATTAATAGCCAATAGAACAGTGGCTCCCAAGGGAAGGAAAAAAGAAAGAAAAGAGATGGAGACAGAGATTAATGGCCAAATTCCACCTGACTTCAGACCATGCAGGCAGAACCATCTGAGGGCAACCAGCCAGACCTGAGCACGTGAAACATACCCTTTGGTCCGCCGAGGCAGGGCTGGAAGCATCTTCATTTGTGCACAATAGTTGCCTCGAGTTTTCTATACTTTCCTAAAATCAGATATCAAGTAATCAAGTAATGATCTCAACATTGTTCAGGTTTATCCCCAGATGTAGGAATCACCAGCTCACTCACCAGCATGCACTGGACTTCGACTGCATGCCTGATTTCAAGCCACATGGTGCCCTAGGCTCTCTATCCATTAGGATAGCCCTGAGTGCCATTCAGATTTATGCCTTCCTCTTCCTAGATGCTCCAGCAGCTGCCCCCAGTGGTGCTGTCACCTCCCCCACTCTCTGATGTCAACTGTCGCACTGAATGGTTACCACCATCCCCTGGCTATACATGTCAGAAACCTAGAAGTCCTTCTCCCTCACCCACTTCCATGTCTAATCAGTTCAGTCTTATTTCCTCTCTTTTTCTTTCTTTCTTTTCTTATTGTTTTTTAAGAGACAGGGTCTCACTCTGTTGCCCAGGCTGGAGTGCAGTGGTGTGATCATAGCTCACCGCAGCCTTAAACTTCTGGGCTTAAGTGATCCTCTTGCCTCAGCCTCCCAAATAGTTGCGACTACAGGCACAACCCACTACACCTGGCTAACTTCCTATTTTTATTTGTACAGATAGGGTCTCGCTACATTGCCCAGGCTGGTCTCAAATTCTTATTCTCGAGAGATCCTCCCATCTCAGATTCTCAAAGTGCTGGGATTATAGACATGAGCCACCACAGCCAGCCTCCATTTCTTAATTTGAGAAAAAATAAATACAAAAATTACAAAGAATGGCTACACACTATAATCCTCTCACCCAGAATTAACAACTGTAAACATCTGGTTATATTTGCTTCTAATTTTATTACATTTTCTTTCTTCTTTTTTTTTTTTTTAAAGATGGAGTTTCACTCTTGTCACCCAGGATGTGACCAGTTTAGCCAGTCTGTCCTCCATCACGTGGAAGATTTGTTTGATTCTCTCTGAATCCCCAGCACCTGGCCTGGGCCTGATATTACCTGTTAAACAGATGTACGCTTTTCTTTTCTTTTTTTGCTGGGGGAAGGGGATGGAGTTTCACTCTTGTCACGCAGGCTGGAGTGCAGTGGCAAGATCTCGGCTCACTGCAACCTCCACCTCCTGCGTTCAGAAAGTGATTCGCCCACCTCAAGCCTTCCGAATAGCTGGGATTACAGGTGTCTGCCACCACACCCAGCTGATGTTTGTATTTTTAGTAGAGACGTGGGTTTCACCATGTTGGTCAGGCTGGTCTCGAATTCCTGACCTCAGGTGATCCACCCACCTCGGCCTCCCAAAGTGCTGGGATTAAAGGCATGAGCCACGGCGCACGGTCAGATGTACGCTTTTCCTTACCCCTTCCAATCTGACAAGCTCATTTAGAAGGAATAAACACAATAATATATGTAGATTCTGTTATTTCAACTGCTTTTAAAAGGGACACGTGGGCAGGGCCTGAGGTCGGGAGTTCAAGACCAGCCTGACCAACATGGAGAAACCCCCGTCTCTACTAAAAATACAAAATTAGCCGGGCATGGTGGCGCATGCCTGCAATCCCAGCTACTCGGAAGGCTGAGGCAGGAGAATCGCTTGAACCTGGGAGGTAGAGGTTCTTATGAGCCGAGATGGTGCCACTGCACTCCATCCTGGGCAACAAGAACGAAACTCCGTCTCAAAAAAAAAAAAAAAAGGGACACGCAGACTTCAAGTTTCAAAATAAAATGTGAAATTCATTAGCTCTGAAAACAATACTTACAACTGAAATGAACACATTTGTAGGATCTAATAATTCTGTCCATTGAAGAAATCGTCGAATAAAGGACTTAGGAGGGAGAAAAGCAACAGAGAGGTTAATGGCAGCAGAAAAATAAAGATATAAATACTAACAGTTGGCTTTTTTTTTTTTTTCTGAGAACCTGCCAGGGTCTGTGATCTGCCTTTTACTGGCATCATCTCCTGGGATCCTCCCAACCTCTCCAGGTTCTCCAGGTGAGGAAGCTGAGGCTTAGAGGGACTCCTGAATGTACTCAAGGCAACACAGCCAGGAAATGATTCAGAAGTCTGTGCCCTTAACCTCTCAGTATCAAATTGCCCTTGAGGGTTAAAATCCCAGACTTTGGGGGTTCAAATGGTCTTATGTTCATATCTCACATATGACCTCGAAGCAATGGCCTAGAATATCTCAAGAGTCTGTGGCCTCACTCTCTGCTTGCTATAAGGCTTCACTCCAGTGACAGAGGATGGACGCCCCATTAAGGGCTCAATGGTGCAGCTGGGGTCACACTGGGGAAAAGAGGTTTGCTCCAGCAAACTCCAAACTTTGTAGTGGTTCTGGCTTTAAGCCTTGGCTCTGCTGGAGCAACCTGAGCTCACCGTCCCTTCTCAATTTCCCCACCTAAAAAAAAACAGGGCTGGACCCCACTTTAGGAGAGGCCTCAAAGAGAACCCTCTAAAGCCCTGCTCTCCAATTCGCCACATGCGGCTGAACCCAGATGTGCTGCGGATGTAACAGATGCCGGATTTGGAAGACTCTGTACCAAAAAAGCGAGTAAAATATCTCAGCAATGTTTTTTTACTGATTACATGTTGAAATGTTAATATTTTGCACCTGCTGGGCTAAATGTACTGTATTGCTAAAAATTTCAGCTGTTTGTTTTTATCTTGTTTAATGTGGCTACTAGAAAATGTTTAATTACCTGTAAGGCTCACATCGTATTTCTATTGGACGGTGCTGCCCTAGACACTGCAGGGAGATAAGTCCTGCTTATGTCCTGCCCAAGGGTGGCTTCCCAAAGCCTCGGGGGTCTCACCGAAAGTGGCTGAGCTTACCAAGGTGGGAGAGCCTGTTTCTCCCCAGTCTGCTGCTCAGCCACAGCTCAGGCAGTAGGGAGCAGCCACCTGCGCGGACTGGGCCCCTCCGAGAGGGCAATCTGGAGGGTGACGTTGTGGTCGTGGGCATCTGGCAGCTTCGATTTCCCCTGCGTCCCCTCCCGCGCCCTAAGGGGTGAAGGCCGGTGGTGCGCGTTCCCGGCACAACTCCGAGAGGAGGAAACGGAGACAGGGGGCGCCCACGTGGCCTGGCCAAGGTCACCCGGGTCAGCCCGACTCCACGCGGCCCGGCCCGCCCCCTCCCTGCCCCTAGTCGCGCCGGGCCCGGGCCGTACTTGGCGCTCGGTGATCCAGAAGCGCACGTTGGGCTCAATGAAGGCGGGGACGGCGTCTCTGCGTCCTAGGAGCCGCCCAGGTTGCGTTTCCTCCTCCTGTTCCAGGGACATTTTGCGCTGGTTAGAGTGGCCGCCGCCGCCAGGCCGCGCGTGGAGGAGGAGCCGGGCGGCGAGCCCCGCCCCGGGCCGCGCGCACCCGCAGTTCCCGCCCCAGGCCCGCGCGCCCGACGTCCCGTGTCACAGCGCCTCGGGGCCCTTGCGCGCCCACTGTTCCGGCGAGCGCAGCTCTCCCACGGGCCACGTCCTCCCAACCCTGCTTGCCCTGCTCCGCACCTTTGGGGAGCCGGGCCGTCTCCAGGCCCCAAGGGGTCACTATCGGAACCCCTCATCACAGTACCTAATGCGAAGACCCGGAAAGGTTGTGAGTGAGGCCGTCCGCAACCTCACCCTGCGCTTCTGCCGCGCCCTACCCCTGGTCATTACCCTCGAAAATCCCTCCGATGGCCCACGAATTCCAGTGTGCATGGTGTTGCGCAGTCAGGCCGGCTGCATCATGGTCTCAGCCCAGTGAAAATGTCAAATGCGGTGCCCCTTATTCAAGTTACTGAGAATTTCAAGAGAGTAACACCAGAGCATCAAACCAAGTATAGGGCCCTGGGCACAGTGCACTATCCCTCAGCCCAACAGGTTTTTTTTTTTTTTCTTCCAGCGTTGGGGCAAATCCAGTTCCTTTTGTTGACTACCAAATAGGTACCATTTGTAAAGAAAAACCTGCCTTCCCTTCCTCCTCCCACCTGCCCTTCCCTAGCACAGGGGCAGGCGGGGGCTGTGTACACTTAAATTCACGGAAGCCACAAGTGTGCCTAGGTCATTCAGGGGGCCTCCGGAGTCCAGGACTGGGGGACCCAGCACATCATCTAGTTGTGTGACCCTCGCCAAGTCAGTATCTCAAAGTCTATTTTCCCACCCGCAAAATGAGGATAACAATTGTACCTATCTCAGGGTTTTGTTTCTGATCAAAGGAGATAAAACATCCCTAACACAGCACTGAGCCCTCAGAAGTGCTCCATATTGGCCATTAACCTCCAGCGGGCCAATTCCTTCCCTTGCCCTGCGCCTCCAGGAACAGGAAATCGGCTCATGGCGTCCTTCAGGCCTGTATGACTCTGCTTCTGTATTTGCTCAGTTTGCCTAGCTCACTTTTCTTAACCTCCAGGGGTTTATCTCCTCTTCCAGGAAGCCTTCCCTGACCCTCCGAGTTGAGTAACGTGCCCCCTCCACTTCTACCCTTATGCCACAGAAATCCATCTAAGCACCAGTGCAGTATGTAGCGTGCTGTTCTATTCTGTTGTCTCTACCCTCCAGGATGTCACAAAGCCAGCCCGCTGGCCTGCTTCCCCACTTTGGACTGCTATGTCCAGTCTTAACAAAGGAGCCAGAGTGATTCTCTTAGAACAAGTTGATGTCACTCTTCTTTTCAAATCCTTCCTGACATTCCCCACCCCAGAACAGAACCTAAAGTCCTTGGCCTGGCCAAAAGGCACTCTGGGACCCCCACCACAGCCCTAGTCACTGGCCTCCTAGTAAATCTGCATCCGCTCTGAGCCCACTCTTGCCTCACAGCCTTTGTGTTTTCCCTGCCCTCTGCCTAGAAGTCTCTTATCCCCATAATACTCTCACTTTCTACGCGTTTTCTCTCCCTCGATGTTCATCAAAACCCTAAGTACAATTATTGTCCTCATTTTACAATGAGAAAATTGATCCAGAGAGGCTCTCCCTTAAGGCCTTCCTTGACAACCCCATCTAGAACACCTACAACTCCGCTTCAGCAGTTTCACTCCACATTATTTTCCTTCCAAACACTCTACTTTTACTACAGGTATGAGGCGTTTCCCCTCTAGAATGTAAGAGCTTAAAAGCAGGGGTTTGTCCGTTGTTCGCTCTTGTGCCTGGAAAACAGCATCTGGTGCGGGGTAGGCACTCAAGGATTTACTGAAACAACGAGAAAATGTTTCCCTATCTGTCTTGCCCCTAAACCGAGTTCCTTGAGTGTGGAACCAGCATCTTATTCTCTTTGTGGCCCCTGAGGTAAATGCTCAATAAATGTTTGTTGATAATCTGAGAAGGAAAGGAGAGCCCAAAATAAGCTGATCCAACAGTTAATGGTGGCAAAATGCAAATGTTTTAAAATATGTTTATTTTGTATGTTTTACAATGAATACTTCAGCAAAGAAAATAATTATAATTTCAAAATGCAATCCCTGGATTTGATAAATATCCTTTATAATCGATTACACTAATCAATATCTAGAAATATACATAGACAAAGTTAGCTAATGAATAAAATAAGTAAAATGACTACATAAACTCAATTTCAGGGATGAGGGATCATGCATGATCAGTTAAGTCACTCTGCCACTTTTTAAAATAATACGATTCACATTTGCTTCAATCACATAAACATTCATTGCAGGAGTTAGACGGCTAATCATTGAAAATTATGATCTTTGTTAGCTTAAAAGAAAATTCAGTTTAATACAAAGACATTCAAGATGAAAATTTCAGGACCGTTGATCAGAAGCTTTCAATGTGTGTTGCTCTACTTTATTATAGGCAAGATTCAAGTAAGGCTAAGAAAGAAGAGTGTTTCCATTCAGACATGATCTAAGAATAGCCTTCTATAGAGGCAAATTATGTTCTGTAGAAACTAGCTAGCCAGCCACCAAGATGTTACCAATAAAGGATTCCTTGTACTAGCAACTAACCATGTTTAAAAGGTCTTAGCCAGAATTACAAAAACAAAACATTTAGAGTAATACTTATGAATACAAGCATAATTGGTTCCTTGCCTTCTACAAATAACCATCTTGAAAATGATAAAAGCAGGTTTCAACTGTGGTTCTTCTCTCGGTTGAGAAGGTGCAGATACACATGGGTGATCTACTGATTTACCTTCTGAAAGTACTCTTTGGAAGCAGCTGGACTTGGCTTGATCTGAAAATAGAAAAGCTTAATTAGGTAACTGTGACTTTACCATAATAATAGTCCCAAAAGTGAGTGGCAATCTCCCAATTTTTAACCTAAAGTTCTTTAAACTTTTAAAGATTTCCTTTAAAACATAAAGATGAAAGTTTCATTAAGGCCTGCCTGTCTCTAGGCCGGGCACGGTGGCTCACGCCGGTAATCCCAGCACT
Source organism: Pan troglodytes (assembly GCF_028858775.2). NCBI lineage: Eukaryota > Metazoa > Chordata > Mammalia > Primates > Hominidae > Pan > Pan troglodytes. The sequence continues at coordinate 131,274,446 of NC_072406.2, forward strand.
TTGGGAGGCCAAGGCGGGTGGATCACGAGGTCAGGAGATCCAGACCATCCTGGCTAACATGGTGAAACCCCGTCTCTACTAAAATTCAAAAAATTAGCCATGGTGGTGGGCACCCTGTAGTCCTAGCTACTCAGGAGGCTGAGGCAGGACAATGGCGTGAACCCAGGAGGCGGAGCTTGCAGTGAGCTGAGAGAGCGCCACTGCACTCCACCCTGGGCGAGAGCAAGACTCCGTCTCAAAAAAAAAAAAAGGCCTGCCTGTCTCTGATAATTGGTTCCTGGCTCCCCACCCCACCCCCTCTACCCCACAGCAGCTTCACCCATTTGCACATCATCTGCACGCTTGCTCCAAGAGTGGGCTCCCTTTTGTGGATATTTCAGGTCAATAGCTCTCGAGGCTGAGAGAACATGGACCTCACTGCTTTTGGGGAAAAAAACCTACCGTAGGAGAATCCGGTGTCCAGTTCGCTGGGCAGACTTCCCCATGTGTTTCTACATACTGGAACGCCTTCACCAAGCGGAGGGTTTCTTCCACGCTTCGGCCCACTGGGAGATCGTTGACGCTTAAGTGCTTGATGACTCCATTGGGGTCAATTATGAAGAGACCTCTGCATGATCATTTATCCTCATCAGTGCCTCAACAGTACCAGAAGTAGAACAGTCTAACTTCTTCCCTTTTAGGTCTTTAATTCTCCTTTTAATAAAATATTTATTAAGCGTAATCATATGCTTAAAGGTGGGGTTTTCACTGTTGTGCAAAAAACTTATCATCTCTTACTGATGACAGATGCTTTAACAAAGGCAGTACTGGACCAGGTCACCATAAAACATGCGGTATGGTCACACTTACAAGTTCACATAGTGCCCTGAATGTTACACAGTATCGGAAAGTCACTGAACTAGAGAGAGCAAAGACTATTAGTGACTTGGCAAGCATTCTTTGAGCTGCTGTATCACATCTTGGCAAGAAACTTATAGGCAAATGGGAAGAGACAGAGGTGTATTTTATCTAGGTTCAACAACTGTTTATTATGAATGAATTATTGGGTAAATGGGGGGAAATCCCATGGGAAAAATCTTCATAGAAAGAATGTATAGGCTCTAAGTCTATGCAAAACAGAAAACCATGCCCATCACTTTTAATCATGTTGCAGCATGTAATGAGATGAACCACGCTACCACAGTGGTCTGTGTTTATCTTCTGTGTTGGTGTTACTGTGACAGATGCAGATATGTTTAGCCTAGAAGTTTTTTTGGTTGTTTGGTTTAAATATAGGGTCTCACTATATTGCCCACGCTGGAGTGCAGTGCTCTTCTCAGGTGTGATCACAGCAGGCTGCAGCCTCGAACTTCTGGCTCAACTGATCCTCCCACCTCAGACTCCCAAGTAGCGTGACTATAGGTGTGTATCACTGTGTCCGGTTATTTAACCTACAGGTTTTAACAGTCTGTCTTAAAAGGATGTGGAAATTTCAGGTATCAATCACTCATGGAAAAGGCAGGTTAAAGAAAACTCAGGGTAAAAGATGCTTCTCCCTCCCTGGGTCAGGCACTGGGAGCCTGGGGTTTGAGGTGAAACTGTTCCCAGAGGGTGCAGCCAGCTGAAGTCCACCAATAGAAGGTGAGGCAGAGCTGGGACAGAGCAGGGCCCATAGACTCCCAAAAGTCTTTATCTTATAAGCCAGACTCAGCTTCTCTCTCTTGTTAATCTCAATATTAAAACGGGTACAGAGGTAACTGCAAAATTAGTGAGTTCTCATAGGGAAAGGGACCGTAGGAGAAAAATAGCCAGTACCCTTTCTCTGGCCATTGACAATTCTGAAAGACCTAGGCATTCGTTTGATAATCTCTATAAAGTTAAAAAAAAAAAATTGGTCTGCCAGGTGCGGTGGCTCATGCCTGTAATCCCAGCACTTTTGAGAGGCCGAGGCAGGCAGATCACGAAGTCAAGAGTTTTGAGACCAGCCTGGCCAACACGGTGAAACCCCATCTCTACTAAGAATACAAAAATTGGCCGGGCGTGATGGCGTGTACCTGTAATCCCAGCTACTCGGGAGGCTGAGGCAGGAGAACTGCTTGAACCCGGGAGATGGAGGCTGCAGTGAGCCGAGATCACGCCACTGCACTCCAGCCTGGGCGATAAAGCAAGACACCGTCTCGAAAAGAAAAGAAAAAAAAAAAGAGAGGAAAAAAAGGCCCAAACTCTAAGATGCCACTCAGCGCTAAAATCCAAGGTGTAACCCAAGAAAGAGCAGGCCAGAGGTCACCTACAAGAGAGGCAGGTGAGCTGGCTTTGTTTGTTTGTTTGTTTGCTTTTGAGACAGAGTCTTGCTCTGTTGCCCAGGCTGGAGTGCAGTGGTGCGATCTCAGCTCACTGCAAGCTCCGCCTCCCGGGTTCACGCCATTCTCCTGCCTCAGCCTCCCGAGTAGCTGGGACTACAGGCGCCCACCACCACGCCCAGCTAATTTTTTGTATTTTTAGTAGAGATGGGGTTTCACCATGTTGACCAGGATGGTCTCGATCTCCTGACCTCGTGATCCACCCGCCTCGGCCTCCCAAAGTGCTGGCATTACAGGTGTGAGCCACCGCGCCCGGCCAGGTGAGCTGGCTTTAAGCTGATCAGCCCCCAGCAAAACTGTGAGGCACAGCATATCAAAGGGGGATCCCCTCTCTTCCTTCCTGGAGGTCAAGTTCTGCCCTATCCCTCCTTCACTCCTATTCTCAGCAGACTTCAAGATGCCAATTCTAAGACCCAAGTTCTCATCCCTCCCAGGAAGGTTGTGTTTGAATGTGGGGCTGCTGAGGACTGAAAGCTTTTCACACTCAAAGGAATAAAGGTTTAATAAGGGACTGAATACAGATAGAAATGATGTTCTGGGGCAGAAATCCTAACTACTGCTGCCAGTAACTATGCTAAAAACTCTAGCTGTGTCACTATTTAATCCTCACACCCACCTTTGAGGTACCACCTCATTTTAGTTATGGGAAAACTGGGGCTCAACAAGGTTAAATCAAATCAGTTACCCAAAGTCACACAGCTATTAAGTAGCTGAGTTAAAAAAAAAGAAAAACTCAAACCAAGGATTGTTTGGTTCCAGGGCTGAAGATGGTCACCATTCCAAGAGACTACCTCTTACCCTGCTAGTCCCCCCTTCTGCAAAGAGTCTGATGGCTTCAATGTCAGGTGTGTGTCCCCATGGAAGTGGCTCCCACATAGGGAGTATGGAGCAGTGTGGCCTCAAGACGCAGACAGCCTTCTTCAGAAAGAGACCCAAGGTGGTGGAGGGGACATGCATGTCTCAGCATTTCTGAGAGACCGCCAACCCTTGCAGGAGGCATTTTATCAGTGTTTATTAAAGACTAAAATTAAGGATTTTTTGATTATTATACATTTTAATTCTTTTTAATATAATAGGGATGAGGTCTCACTATGTTGCCCAGGCTGGTCTTGAACTTCTGAACTCAAGTGATCTTCCCGCCTTGGCCTCCCAAAGTGCTACGATTACAGGCACGAGCCACCATGCCCAGCCAGGATCTTCTGGTTTTAAAAATGCTTTACCAAGGTCTACATAAATCCCCTAAGAAGTAGAATGATACTAAACATGAAAAATAATCTTAAGTTCATCAGAAACAGGATCTTACCTTAGTGCAAGACCAGAACCTTCTAACAGCACACCGTAGTCTCGGGAAATCTGCTTAGTTAAGTCTGACAAGAGTGCGATGTTCATGTGGCCCAAACCACCATTCTAATCAAAATGCAAACATGACTGTTAGAATGTGTGGCCTCACAACATTCTTGACCACGTACCACAATGTTTGAGACCAACAATAACGGTGATAGGTAACAGTAATTCAACAACGGGCCAAGCACTGCTTACTCTATTAACCTACTGCCTCCTCGAAACCACCCTGGAGAAGACACTATCAGAATGAGGAAACTGAGGCAAGAAAAACCTAAGTAACTTGTTCCAGGTCACAGCTAGAAAGAAGCAGAAGGAAGATTTACACCCGGCTAATACTACAGACCTTTTCCAATTTTTTTTTTAAGACACAGAGTCTCGCTGTCACCAGGCTGGAATGCAGTGATGCGATCACAGCTCACAGCAGCCTCAAACTCCTGGGCTCATGCAATCATCCTACCCCAGTCTCCTGAGTAGCTGGGACTACAGATGCTTTTTCTAATTATTTATTATTTTATTTATTTATTTATTTATTTTGAGATGGAGTCTCGCTCTGTCGCGCAGGCTGGAGTGCAGTGGTGCGATCTTGGCTCATGGCAACCACCGCCTCCTGGGTTCAAGCAATTCTCCTGCCTCAGCCTCCCAAGTAGCTGGGACTACAGGCGCCCACCACCACACTTGGCTAATTTTTTTTATTTTTAGTAGAGATGGGGTTTCACCGTGTTAGCCAGGATGGTCTCAATCTCCTGACTTTGTGATCCACCTGTCTCGGCCTCTCAAAGTGCTGGGATTACAGGCGTGAGCCACCACGCCCAGCTGCTTTTTCTAATTCTTAAAGCATTCTTTTAAAGACTAATTTTCTCAAACACAGACATGGAAGAGTAATAATACAAAAAAAACCTTGAGTAGGCCAGGTGTGGTGGCTCATGCCTGTAATTCCAGCACTTTGGGAGGCCAAGGTGGGCGGATCACCTGAGGTCAGGAGTTCGAGACCAGCGTGACCAACATGGAGACACCCCGTCTCTACTAAAAATACAAAATTAGCCAGGGGTGGTGACACATGCCTGTAATCCCAGCTACTCGGGAAGCTGAGGCAGGAGAATCGCTTGAACGCAGGTGGCGGAGGTTGCAGTCAGCCGAGATTGTGCCATTGCACTCCAGCCTGGGCAACAAGAGTGAAGCTCCGTCTCAAAAAATAAAAATAAAAAACCCAACCCTTGCGTAATTTGATCTTGATAGTCCAGCAGCATAGCTAGAAATTTAGATTCTTCCAAGCAAGTTTGTAAGAGCAAAAGCTAGGGGTACAATGCTATACCTTTCTTGGTGTATTTATCCAGGCAAGATGGCTAAAGTGGGAATCCACTGAGACTGCAACAACTTCACAGTTCACGTCGTGAAATTCGTTAGCTTTGTCACTAAAAGCAACAATTTCTGTAGGACACACAAAGGTGCTGGAAAAAAAGGATAGAAATTCTCATTAGAGCATTTAAAAACAAGGATTTTAACAATTAGTGGTCTAACAACTAGTTCAACTTGCTAAGGGTAAAAAAGGCAAAATGGTTTACCATCCTCACTGGACTGTAGTGTTGTGCTGGCAAAAGTACTACTACCTCCCCTCACCTTTTTATTTTAGGAATTGTATCAAAAAATGGGGAAAGGGAACACATATTTTAAGAAAAAAAATTACAGTTCAATAAAGTTGCTTTTTGAAAAAAATCATTTTATTATGCCTACTTTTCTCATTTTTCCCCAGACCAGTGAAAACTTTTTCATAGACTGGCTTAGGGAAGCAGTGCTCCAGAGCACAGAGGTGTACTATAAAGAAAGCTGTCCTATCCCACCCCCGAAGTTTATCACTTGTAAACAAGCTACAGATCCCAGCTGTAATCAACAAGGCCATCAGTGATAAAGGGTCAGAAAGAATCCTTCCTTTCACAAGGGTATCTAGGGATAGACAATTCAGTGCGGGAACAGGATATGTGCTTGCTCTCAGAATGACACAAAAGCATCATAGAAATTACACTTACAAATCCAAAGGATAGAAGAAAAGCACCAAATATTTCCCCTTAAAGTCATCAAGGCTTAGGTCTTTGAACTCTCCATTGACAACGGCTGTACCCTTAAAATAGGGTGCATGCTGGGTGACAGCAGGTGCATGGCATGAGGAACCTGAAAAAAAACCCACACTCATATGGAGTTCATCATTTGCTATGTCAAGCACCTATGATTTTATTTAAACTTCTCATAATTAATTAGTAGTATAAAGTGCTTAGTATAAATCAAAACATTCGGTTCAACTGTACATCTTAGGCACAGTCATCCTTTGCCACCTGTGGGGGGATTGGTTCTAGGATATCGAAATCTACAGATGCTCAAGTCTCTTACATAAAGTGGTGATTTGCATATAATCTACACACACCCTCCAGTATACTTAAATCATCTCTAGATTACTCATAATACCTAATACGACGTAAATGCTACGTAAATAGTCGTTAAGCTGTATTGTTTAGGGAATGACAAGAAAAAAGACTTTGTGTTCAGTATAGACACAACCATCCATTTTTCCCTCCCAATATTTTCGATTCAACCAACCACAGATGCAGAATCCAGATACAGAGGGCCAACTGTAATTTCTCCTTCTATAGTTTTAGATTGTGCACAAATTCAATTCCAAGTGCTACGGAAACTAAAAAGAGGAAGACAAAGTAGGGATAGAATTAAGGAAGACATGAGACTAGAGATGGATTTTAAATATGGTTCAGATTTTGTCAAGTCTAGATGGGATGGGGCAGATGGCATGTAGGAAACAGCAGGAAGGAAGACAGGACATGTGTGTGGAGCAGCGTGTGGCAGTCTAATGAGAACAGAGAGTGTCTAAGAGTACGGAGTGAAGAGCAGGCAGCAGGCAGGAATAGTTGAAGGCCATGTTGCAACAGTCCTTAAATACCAGGCTGCTGGGTCTTCTTAACAGGAAAGATAACAGAGTCAAGGGCGGAGTCTCGCTCTGTTCACCCAGGCTGGAGTGCAGTGGCACGATCTCAGCTCGCTGCAAGCTCTGCCTCCTGGGTTCACGCCATTCTCCGGCCTCAGCCTCCCGAGTAGCTGGGACTACAGGCGCCCGCCACCCCGCCCGGCTAATTTTTTGTATTTTTAGTAGAGAGGGGATTTCACCGTGTTAGCCAGGATGGTCTCGATCTCCTGACCTTGTGATCTGCCAGCCTCGGCCTCCCAAAGTGCTGGGATTACAGGCGTGAGCCACAGTGCCTGGCTGAGATGGGGGTTTTTAGGAAGATTAGTCCGGCAGGAGGGAAAGAGGAGCAGGAGGAAGGGGGAGACATGTTAGGAGGTGGTTTCAGTGATTTTTTTTTTTTTGAGACAGAGTTTCGCTCTGTCACCTAGGCTGGAGTGTAGTGGCATGGTCTCGGCTCACTGCAACCTCCGCCTCCCAGGTTCAAGCAATTCTCCTGCCTCAGCCTCCCGAGTAGCTGGGATTCCAGTAGCACACCACCACACCCGGCTTATTTTTTTAAGTATTTTTAGTAGAGACGGGATTTCACCAGGTTGGCCAGGATGGTCTTGAACTCCTGACCTCAAGTAATTCGCCTGCCTTGGCCTCTCAAAGTGCTGGGATTACAGGTGTGAGCCACTGTGCCCAGCCTCGATTTCAGTGATCTTAGACGTATTGAGGGGAGGGATGGGGCAGAAAGAACAGAAAGGAATGGATGCAAGAGATGTGTCAAAACTGAAAAGGACTTGCTTCTACCCAGGAATGAGCGACAGAGTAGTTCCAATGTCAAAATGCCTGACACCGCCATGAACAGAAACAGGAGGCGCTGCTGGGGATGAGGATTCGAAACCAGTGGAGTAAAGTTTTAAGCCTGTGGTATCACATCACTACTAGAAATATTTTGAAGCTCCAGGGTAGTAAAATTGCGAAAGCTCTTAGAACATTTTGCCCACAAACAAAGGCTTTACTAAAGTATATCCCCCCAAACCATTACATATTAAATACGTGCTTTTTCAAAGGCTAGTCAAATCTAGACAAGGTATTTTCAACTACCACTCATTATCTGAGGCTGATCTTAGCAAAGCCCATATCCTAGAGAAGGGAGTGTAAATCTCAAGAAACAGCTAAATTTCACTCAGATTACAGATACCATTAGACAGGTCTGGTTCCTAAGTGGCCAGCTGGGGCCAGTACACAGGTTTGAATCTTAGAGCAGCTGCCCTCTCAGGTCCCCACAGGCTGCCCACCACTCACAGCTCTTCAGACACACTAGACTCAGAAGGCATCTGAGCTCCCAGTAACACCCTCCTCAACACAGTGGATTAGAAGCTCTGACAACCAACATGGAAATGTGACAAGGGCAGTTTGCCTCAGTGATTCTCAACCCTGGCTGCACGTTAGAATCACCCGGCACATCCTGGTCTCACCCCAGAGACTAACTTGTCTGGGGTGGGACGGGGGCAGTGCTGTGTTCCTGAAAGCTCCCAGGTGACTCTAACGTTTGGCCAGGGTTCAGAGCCCCTGTCCAGAGACGATGGTTCATTTTTCCTTTACCTGGCTCCAGCCAAGACATGACATAACACTTACTGGTGCTGAATAATTTTGCTTGACTGGAACCAGAACACAATAAATTTGTCAAGCTCGTTCTTCCACATGCAGCAGGCCTGAGGGCTGCAGTGGCAGAAATGCCCCAAGGAATGGCACTCACATGTCGGGCAACCTGGAAAGAGAAACTTTTTATTAGAAAGTTTTCCTGGACTGGTGACTGAAGGCTGAAAGGGCATCGTGCCAACGGTGGTTTCAGCTGTCCCTGTTCCTGTGAACCAAATAGCAAACCCCAAACTCTAAGAGCATGGATTGGATCTGCATGTTCTTAACACTCCCTTCTGCTTCCTTCTCCTAGGAGACTGGAAGGTGGAGAGGAACTATAAGAACACAAAGACCGGCTGGGCGCGGTTGCTCACACCTGTAATCCCAGCACTTTGGGAGGCCAAGACGGGTTGATCACCAGGTCAGGAGTTCGAGACCAGCCTGGCCAAGATGGTGAAACTCCATCTCTACTAAAAACACAAAACTTAGCCAGGCGGCGGTGGCGGGCACCTGTAATTCCAGCTGCTTGGGAGGCTGAGGCAGGAGAATTGCTTGAACCCGGGAGGCAGAGGTTGCAGAGCCGAGATCGCGCCATTGCACTCTAACCTGGGCGACAGAGCAATACTCCGTCTCAAAAAAAAAAAAAAAAAAAACAGAAACTCCATGCGCTTAAAGCAACACAGGGTTCAGAAGCCAGGGGACTTGTGCAGGCTTTTCCCAGCACTATCTGCTGAGTATGTTCTACCATTTCAAGGTTTTTCTTAGAAAAACAAGGCCCCTCCAGCACCAGCGACAAGTAAACAAGAAGAGCCAAATTCAGCCTCTGGGAGTCTGTTAAAGGCTCAAGGGACATGTTTACTCAACTTTTTTTTTTTTTTTTGAAACAGAGTCTCGCTCTTTTACCCAGGCTACAGTGCAGTGGCGCGATCTCGGCTCGCTGCAGTCTCGACCTCCTGGGCTCAAGTGATCCTCCCACCTTAACCTCCCCAGGAGCACTGACCACCATGCCCGGCTATTTTTTTTTTTTAGAGACAAGGTCTCACTATTATTGTCCAGGCTGGTCTCAAACTCCTGGGCTCAAGTGATCTGCCCGCCTCGGCCTCCCAAAGTGCTGGGATTACAGGCGTGAGCCACCGCACTCTGCCGGTTTGCTCAACTTTAATGTTCAAAATGACTCAGGAGAACGAAAGGGGCTGTGTTGAACCCCACCAGAGAAAGCCGTGTACCAAAAGAGCACGACGCATTGCCCACAGTTAAGCAGGAAACAGCAGCAGAAACACGCGGGAGTGGGATTGGGAGGGAAAGCCTTTGGGAGTTTTTTAGCACTTTGCGCGTTTTTATCCAGTATTTAAGGGGCTGTTCACAGCAACGCCTTGATGTAGGCATCATTCTTTCCATCTTAAGTACACAGTCTGAGAAAGGCGAAGGCGCTTGCCCAAGATCACAGGGTCGGTGGCAGAATCAGGGCCAGGACCTTAAGTGGAGATGGGCCTGGGGACCGGGGACGCCTAAAGAGGAGGGACTCGGGGAAGAGACCGCGAGGACGGAGTGAGGAAGGGCGGTTCTGCGCAGGCGCATGGAACCTTCCCGGAGGGAGGCCTCTGGGTCCGTTACCCGCGGAAACCCTCCAAGAAGGGCGAATGGCCCTCATGCCCAGAAGCGCGGGGTCCTGTCTGAGAAGCACGTTCCCGGAGCCACCAGTGTCTCCACGCCTGTCCCCAGCCGACAGCCACTCACCGACGCTCGGAGCAACCGTCCTACAGCAGCCGCCATCTTCAGTGCACTCGGGCGCCACGGGGCGGGCAGAGACGCAGGGGCGGGGCCTACGGGGTGGTGAGCGGGCCCTCTGCTGGTGGGGGGGCGGGGCCGGAGGAGCCACCGCCTCCCCGCCTCCTGGGGACCCTGAGGGAGAAATTCCCTTTAGGGCTGAATGCTTGGGCAAGTGACACGTGGTTTTCCTACTGTCGCCCCAACCTTAAAAGAACGAATCCAGGCGGGGCATTAGGTATTTGTTTCCATATTTACCACTGTTTTGTTTGTTAACCTTGTGTGGATTACTGTGTCTAGTATTTCTGTGACAGGATCCCTTTCTTATTTCAGCCTCAGGTAGAGACTTCTGGCTTCTGTATGAAATGGAATTAATTACAAATGCAGTTTTAGGCCGTTAATAAGCTAAGTGGGCTAGACACATCAAGGCTTTGTTGGCCTGAAATCCGTTGGAATTGTGTGTGGTCTTCCATTTGGCCTCTCTTCCCAAAATTGGGAAAACTGGGACAAATTTAAAATTTGGTTTTTGTCAATTAATGAAGCCAAGTGTTCAGTGGTGAGCATAGTACTTGAAGCAACCACATCAAACATAGATAAAAATCACACCTTGGCCTTACAGTAAGTGTGACAAATTGCAATCTTGGAGCTGGTATTTTCTTTTCTCTTTTTTTTTTTTTTTTTTTTTGAGACAGGGTCTTGCTCTGTCGCCCACGCTGGAGTGCAGTGACATGATCTTGGCTCACTGCAACCTCTGCCTCCCGGGTTCAAGCGATTCTCCTGCCTGAGCTTCATGAGTAATTGGGATTCCTGAGCAGCTGGGATTACAGCCGCCTGCCACCATGCCCAGTTAAGTTTTTGTATTTTAAGTAGAGATGGGGTTTCACCATGTTGGCCAGGCTAGTCTCAAACTCCTGACCTCAAGTGATCCGCCCACCTCGGCCTCCCAAAGTGCTGGGATGATAGGTATGAGCCACTGCACCCGGTCTGAGTTGGTATTTTCCAATCACTAGTCATTCAATTAGCAACTTCGTTTCTCAAGTCTTCTTATCACCAAATATCACTTACTATTTTCTTTAAATTGGCTTTCTTTTTTTTTTTTTTTCCTTTTCTTTTTTGAGACAGAGTCTCACTCTGTCGCCCAGGCTAGAGTGCAGTGGCACAATCTCGGCTCACTGCAACCTCTACCTCCTTGGTTCGAGTGATTCTTCTGGCTCAGCCTCTCGAGTAGCTGGGATTACAAGCGTGCACCACTAAACCCAGCTAATTTTTTTAGTATTTTTAGTAGAGATGGGGTTTCACCATATTGGCTAGGCTGGTCTTGAACTCCTGACATCAGGTGATCCTCCCACCTTGGCCTCCCAAAGTGCTGGGATTACAGGCGTGAGCCACCATACCCAGCCCAGTATATTTTCTAAAATCATCTCAGGTACCACTAGGCGCCACCCTGGGTACCAGTCCCCAGATGTGGAAAGGACTGCCTTGGATGTGTGGGGACACACATGTTTCGACTATTTCACCTCACACCTTCCTTGTGTTTGTTTAATTGGTTTTAATTATGTCTGTGTCTAGCAGATGATTGAAAAGGAGACAATCATTTTGGAGCTCAAAATCGTACTGTAGGCCGGGCGCAGTGGCTCACACCTGTAATCCCAGCACTTTGGGAAGCTGAGGTGAGTGGATCACCTGAGGTAAGGAGTTCAAGACCAGCCTGACCAACATGGTGAAACCCTTTCTCTACTAAAAATTGCAAAATTAGCCGGGCATGCAAAATTAGCTGGGCATGGTGGCGCATGCCTGTAATCTCAGCCACTTGGGAGGCTGAGGCAGGAGAATTGCTTTAACCTGGGAGGCAGAGGTTGCAGTGAGCCGAAATCGAACCAGTGCACTCCAGCCTCAGCAACAAGATTGAAACTCCGTCTCAAAAAAAAAAAAATACTGTAGTTCACAATGCAATATTATTTATCCATAAAAGGAATGAAATACTGATATATGCTACAACACAGATGAACTTTGAAAACACTAGCTAAGTGAAAGAAGCCAGACACAAAAGAACAAATAGTGTGTGTTTCCTTTTATATGAAACATCTAAAATAGGTAATTCCAAAGGGACAGAAAGCAAATCAGCAACTGTTAGGGACTGGGAGAAGCTGGCATGGGGACTGACTATTTATTTATTTTTTATTTTATTTATTTATTTTTGAGACAGAGTCTCCCTCTGTTGCCCAGGATGGAGTACAGTGGTGCAATCTCAGCTCAGTGCAACCTCTGCCTCCCAGATTCAAGCGATCCTCCTGCCTCAGTCTCCCGAGTAGCTGGGACTACAGGTGTGACCACCACGCCCAGCTAATTTTTTTTTGTATTTTTTAGTAGAGACGGAGTTTCGCCATGTTGGCCAGGCTGATCTCGAACTCTTGACCTCAAGTGATCTGCCTGCCTTGGCCTCGCACAGTGCTGGGATTACAGGCGTGAGCCAGTGCGCCCAGCCGGGACTATTTAGTAGGTACAGGATTTTCTTTTGTGGTGATGAAAATGTTTTGGAACTAGATAGAGGTGGGTATAACATTATGAATTAACTAAATACCCCGAATTGTAAACTTTAAAATAATTAATTTTATATTTGGTGAATTTCACCTCAATTAAAAAACAAATTAGAAAAAGGTCAGGCATGGTGGCTCATGCCTGTAATTGCAGCGCTTTGGAAAGCCAAGGTAGGAGGATCACTTTGTGCCCAGGGGTTTGAGACCAGCCTGGGCAACATAGCAAAACCCTGTCTCAAAAAAAAAAAAAGAAAGAAAGAAAAAGGAAAAGAAAAAAAAGAAAGAAAGAAAAAAAGAGAGAGAGAAAAAGGTAGAAGAAATAGGGACTAAAAACATTATATACTGTAGTCTACTCCAGTGATTTAATAGATCTAAAAGGCTCAGAAAACTGAGCCTTTTGGAGATGGAGAGACCTTCCCAAAATCACATCACTGGCTAGAAGCAGAGAGGTAGGGCAAGAACCCAGAAATTGCATACCACTGACCACCCAGCGTGTGTGTCTGATGGAGTTCAGCCTCAGCACCTTTTCCCTAGCCGACTCGTGAGATTACGTCATCCACACCCTCATCGTCTCCTTTTCTCCCTCATACTGCAGGGTTGTTTTTTTGGTAGAAACAAGGTCTCGCTATCTTGCCCAGGCTGGCCTTGAACTCCTGACCTCAAGTGATCCTCCGGCTCCCAAAGTGCTGGGATTACAGGTATGAGCCACTGTCACAACAGCCTGCAGTTTTAAAGTACTTAAGCTTCAGTAGCTCAAGTCAACAAAAGGGGAGTGGGGAGGGGGGCAAAGGCAAGCCAAGGGGTCGCCTTCTCTTCTCCTTATGCCCACAGCCCTTTGCCGCCCGCCTCTCCCTTCCCCATGCTGGAGGGCCCCTTGCTCTCCTATTGTAGGCGTGTGTTTTTTAGTTCCTGCACACAGGCAGTTTGGCTCATAACTAAACTTCACTATAAAAATGTAAAGCATGGTGCAAGTCAAAGCGACAGAGCAGAGTGGAGTTCCCTTAGAATTTCACCTCACTCATCCTGGTTTCAGTTTTAAAGCTCAGATGCATTAGTTAGTGCCAGCTCATAGGCAGGGTTAGGCTTCAAGGTAACATTACTTGAGGGCCTCATAATTGGCTCCGAAAGCAATTCTTTTTTTTTTTTTTTTGAGACGGAGTTTTGCTCTTGTTGCCCAGGCTAAAGTGCAATGGTGCAATCTCGGCTCACTGCAACCTCTGCCTCCCAGGTTTAAGTGATTCTCCTACCTCAGCCTCCTGAGTAGCTGGGATTACAGGCATGCACCACCATGCCCGGCTAATTTTGTGTTTTTAGTGGAGATGGGGTTTTGCCATGTTGGTCAGGCTGGTCTTGAACTCCTGACCTCAGGTGATCGGCCCGCAGGTGATCAGCCCGCTTCGGCCTCCCAAAGTGCTGGGATTACAGGTGTGAGCCACCGTGCCTGGCTGCTTCAAGGTAACATTACTTTCCGTCTTCCATGTAGCCCCATTCACCTGCGGCTGCCTTCAGTTAGATTACCTGCATGATTTCTGCCCATTTTAGCCTCTGAAGTAATCTGTTTCCTGTCCTATTAGGTACCAAATAGAGAGCCCTCTGGTATTGGATCAATTAACAATGTGATTTTTTTTTTTTTAGAATCTTGCTGTGTTGCCCAGGCTGGAGTGCAGTGGTGCGATCTCGGCTCACTGCAACCTCTGCCTCCTGGGTTCAAGAGATTCTTCTGCCTCAGCCTCCTGAGTAGCTGGGATTACAGGTGCCCACAACCACACCTGGCTAATTTTTGTATTTTTAGTAGAGACCAGGTTTTGCCATGTTGGCCAGGCTGGTCTTGGACTCCGGACCTCAAGTGATCCTCTCGCCTCGGCCTCCCAAAGTGCTGGGATTACAGGCGTGAGCCACCGTCCCTAGCCAATAATGTGATTTTAATCATTAATAAACATGTACTGGAGAGGATCACTCAGACCCTGCTGCCGAGGAACTGTGTGTGTATCCAAGGAATACTGATAAAATCATTAAAAAAAACCCAGTCCAAGATTCAGCATTTTAAGAGGCGTGAAAGAGGCATAATGGTTGAGTGTGGACAGCTGAGATTGACACACCAGCTCTGCTAGCTGCAGGCACGTGGCCTTGGGCAAGTTACTTTGCATGTTTTCCCATCTGTAAAATTGAAATGATGTTAGTGCTTACCCCAAGGGCTTTTGTGAGGAATAAATGAATTCATATTTTAAAGGCATTAGCACAGTCAGCAGGCACATAGTGTTCGTTATATTAAATAAAAGAGAGGTGCAAGTGAAGTGCTATCATGGTTTAGAGAAAGGGGCCAAGAAGGGCTTCACAGAGAAATCATCTATCCTGCTGCTTGGGGAAGGTGAAGCGGAAGATGGCAGGTGGAAGTGACTAGTGACCTTTGTCCCTTTGGTTTACTGTTATCTTCAGTGACCACACTATGGGGCTACGCTCTGGGTTGAATGCAGTATCTCTATTCCGTCTGCACAACCCTATGACACAGGTGCTTTTTCGGTTTGTTTTTTGTTTTGTTTTGTTTTGTTTTAGAGTCTTGCTCTGTCACTCAGGCTGAAGTGCAATGGCATGATCTCAGCTCACAGCAAACTCCACTCCTGGGTTCAAGTGATTCTCCTGCCTCAGCCTCCCAAGTAGCTGGGATTACAGGTGCACACCACCACACCTGGCTAATTTTTGTATTTTTAGTAGAGATGGGGTTTCATCATGTTGGCCAGGTTGGTCTCGAACTCCTGACCTCAAGTGATCCGCCTGCCTCGGCCTCCCCAAGTGTAGGGATTACAGGTGTGAGCCATCACACCCAGCCACAGGTACTGTTTTTAATTCATCATACCCATTTCCAAGGTGAGGAGACTGATGCTTGGGAAGGTTTAGTAATTTGTCCAAAGTCCCACAGCTGGAAAGGGAAGGAGCCAGGATTTAAACCTTGAAAGCTGACTGCAGAGCCCCCATTCCTTTTCGTTTTTATTGTTTTTTGTTTGTTTGTTTGTTTGTTTGTTTTTGAGACAGGGTCTCTCTCTGTCATCCAGGCTGGAGTGCAATGGCACAACCATGGCTCACTGCAGCCTCAACCTCCTGGGCTCAAACAATCCTCCCACCTCAGCCTCCCAAGGAGCTGGGATCACAAGTGTGTATCACCAAGCCCAGCTAATTTTGTTAGTTTTTGTAGAGAAGGGTCTTCCTATGTTGTCTAGGTTGGTCTCAAACTCCTGGGCTCAAGCAGTCCTCCTGCCTTGGCCTCCCAAAATGTTGGGATTACCGCTGTGAGGCCAGAGCCCCAACTCTTTTTTTTTTTTTTTTTGAGATGGAGTCTCGCTCTGTCGACCAGGCTGGAGTGCGGTGGCGCAATCTCGGCTCACTGCAAGCTCCGCCTCCTGGGTTCACGCCATTCTCCTGCCTCAGCCTCCCAAGTAGCTGGGACTACAGGCGCCTGCCACCATGCCTGGCTAATTTTTTTGTATTTTTAGTAGAGATGGGGTTTCACCGTGTTAGCCAGGATGGTCTCCATCTCCTGACCTCGTGATCCACCCACCTTGGACTCCCAAAGTGCTGGGATTACAGGCGTGAGCCACCGTGCCTGGCCAAGTGCCCCAACTCTTAAAGCAATATTGTATGACCTCCTACAGTATTTGTTGGAGCATAATGTGCTTGATGGGACATAATAGGAGATGGTACTATAAATGTGGGCTGTGTCAGGACATGAAGGAGCACTGACCATCTGTCCTTTAGTGAAATATCTCAAGTACTCCACTCCCAGGCACCAGGCCTCACTGTGGATTCTGTCCATTGATGCAGTACGCTGTGCTCTTTTGCCCAAGCATTTCTAATAGGTTCCGCCCCTGCAATTGATGTTCACCACCTTGAGGCCCACTCTACTGTCAGCCTTCTTTTTTTTTTTCTGACGGAGTCTCACTCTGTCACCCAGGCTGGAGTGCAGTGGTACCATCTCGGCTCACTGCAACTTCTGTCTCCCAGGTTCAAGCAATTCTCCTGCTTCAGCCTCCTGAGTAGCTGGGATAACAGTGCCCGCCACCACGCCTGGCAAATTTTTTTGTATTTTTAGTAAAGACAGGGTTTTCAATGTGTTTCAGCACATGGCCGGGCTGGTCTTGAACTCTTGACCTCAAATGATCTGCCCGCCTCGGCCTCCCAAAGTGCTGGGATTACAGGTATGAGCCACTGTGTCCGGGCGACTCTCAGCCTTCTTTTCCTTCTCTGGGGTCTGTCTGTTCCTGTCTTCCTGCCAAGCTTGTGAAAGGAAGGCACCCACTTATTTGTGACAACGAAAAATGTTTCCAGATGTTGCCAAATGTCCCCTGGGGACAAGAGAACCCCCAGAGGAAACCACTGCTCTAATGGTAATGGCACAGGCTGTGGGGCCACCAGGACATGGGATCAAATTCTTGGTCTGTCACTTATGGTCTTGGAGGGCAGGTCATATGTCTCAGGCGTCACAGAATCCCTCGTGACTAGACCAGTTAATGTTTCTATACCTCAGTTTCTGCAGGTATGAAATGAGGGTAATGATGGCATCTACCGCTTCAGCCATGCACAGTGAGATAATGCCTGCAAAAGATGTAGTGGGGTGCTAGATACAGAGAAAGTGGTATAAATAAGTTATTCTTTTCCCCACAAGCAGACATACTACATTTTCAAACAACTGGCACAGGCTCTGAAGACATTTTATTTTTCTCAAAGTGATGAAGTTCATTTTCCTTTCTTTCTTTCTTTTTTGTTTTTAAACAGAGTCTTGTTCTGTCGTCCAGGCTGGAATGCAGTGGCATGATCTCAGCTCACTGCAACCTCTGCCTCCCAAGTTCAAGCAATTCTTGTGCCTCAGTGTCTCGAGTAGCTAGGATTACAATCACGTGCCACCATGCCAGGTTTTTTTGTTTTGTTTTGTTTTGTTTTGTTTGTTTGTTTTAGTAGAGACGGGGTTTTACCATGTTGGCCAGGTCAACTCCTGACCTCAATTGATCTGCCGATCTCGGCCTCCCAAAGTGCTGGGATTACAGGCGTGAGCCACCATGCCCAGCCCTTTTCCTCCTTTCATTCAGGAGTGAGGGGTGAGGAATTTGTGCAAACGCTGATCCCCAAACAGGCTCAAATTAGGCTCTTCTGGAAGCCACAGGGACATGCAGGCAAGGAAAGAAAGATACTGGGAATCTACCTGTTCAGGGCAGCTTAACCTCTTCTGCCTTGAGGCACCTGCTGGGTCTGGGCTGTCCTTTGACTCAGGAAACCTTGCCAGTTTTTTCTTTTATCTTTTCTTTTTTTTTGAGATGGAGTCTCACTCTGTCACCTAGGCTGGAGTACAGTGGCGCCATCTTGGCTCACTGCAACCTCCACCTCCCATGTTGAAGGGATTCTCCTGCCTCAGCCTCTCGAGTAACTGGGGTTACAGGCATGCGCCACCACACCCGGCTACTTTTTGTATTTTTAGTAGAGATGGGGTCTCCCCGTATTGGCCAGGCTAGTCTCAAACTCCTCACCTCGTGATCCACCTGCCTCTACCTCCCAAAGTGCTGGGATTATAGGCGTGAGCCACCGCACCCAGCCCAGTTTTTTCTTTTAAAGCTAACTATGGGCAGGGCTCGGTGGCTCACACCTGTAATCCCAGCACTTTGGGAGGTCGAGACAGGTGGATCACTTGAAGTCAGGAGTTCAAGACTAGCCTAGACAACATGGTGAGACCCTGTCTCTACAAAAAAAATACAAAAATTAGTTGGGCATGATGGTGCATGCCTGTAGTCCCAGCTACTCGGGAGGCTGAGGTGGGAGGATTGCTTTAGCCCAGGAGGTTAAGATTGCAGTGAGCTATGTTTGCACCATGGCACCCCAGCCTGTGTGACAGAGTGATACGCTGTTTCAAAAATAAAAAAATAAATAAAGGTAACTATAAGGAATAAGGGCCTGGGTAACAGAGTGACATGCTGTCTCAAAAAATAAATAAATAAATAAAGCAAGCTAACTATGAGGAATAAGGGTGACCACAATGGTCAGACACCTATCAAATCCCCATCTACCTGAGATGGACTTTAGCTATGATTAGAAAGACATCTTGACCAGGCATGGTTGCTCACATCTGTAATCCCAGCACTTTGGGAGGCAGAGGCAGGCAGATCACCTGAGGTCAGGAGTTCAAGACCTGCCTGGCCAACATGGTGAAACCCTCTCTCTACTAAAAATACAAAAAAATTAGCTGGGTGTGGTGGTGGGCACCTGTAATTGCAGCTACTCGGGAGGCTGAGACAGGAGAATCACTTGAACCTGGGAGGCAGAGGTTGCAGTGAGCCGAGATCACACCATCACACTCCAGCCTGGGTGTCCAATAGCTTGGTCCAATTTTGAAAAAAGTTATCTTTGTCAGATGGAGAAAGAGTTAACTTCCACTGTATTAACTTGTGCCTGACATTTTAAATATTTTCTGTTTAATGTATGGTTTAATTTTCATCTTAAAAATGCACTGCCTTATAGGTATCTTTTTTGCTTTTTCCGTCAATGTAAATCAAGCTAAGACATTTTGTAATTTTTATCTCCATAAATCTCAAGCATTCAACAGTCATTCTTCACATGGGCATTTCAGGCAAGCTCAACAAAGCATTACTGTTTGCTTCACACCAGGCAGAGAGGCCGAGCACAGCAGCACAATTCCCAGGGCTTTTGGCCATTGGAGATGAAGTTTCACTGCCTATCACTTCTTGACCAAACAGGAAGCTGAGGCAGTTGCCTGTGGTTAAATAGTTTACCTCAAGTCGTACAGGGATTCCTTGGTTGGGGGCTTTCCAGTGTACATGTAGGCCTTCTGGTCTGCTGATCTCTGCCAAAGAAATGAAATACCCTAGAATCTCTGACCCAGAGGCCCAGAAGGAATTTCATGCAAGAGCCTCCCGATGGCCTGTTAAGATTTGCAAAGTGTCCAGCTAGTCTCAGGCTGTGGCAACTGACTTCCCCTGGTAGGACTAGTAGAGTCCACCTTTTGTTCATTCCAACAAAAGATAACCACGATTGATTTTTGATCACCAATATAAGCCTTAGGAGGCAGGAGCAGCTGTTCTGCCAAGCATTCCCTGACCACTTTCCCAGCTTGTCCTGGTTAGAGACCCCTACCAGGTTCCTAGAAAACACCATGCCCTTCTCATTGTCAGCGCTCCCAGCTCCTGTCACATGGCATTGGAATTTTCTATTGCCTTGTCTGGGTCTTAACAATACTGTGAACCTCTTGAGGATAGAGCTCATGTCTTACTCATCCCTGGAATCCCAAGGCTCAGCTAATCCCTGGCTTGCAGCAACTACCCAGAGCAAGTTTGTCAAGTGAGTCAATAAGCAGTGCTGGCAGGATTTCTACACACATTCTGAAAAAAAAAAAAAAATCTTTTGGCTGGGTGCGGTGGCTCACACCTGTAATCCCAGCACTTTAGCAGACTGAGGTGGGTGGATCACTTGAGGTCAGGAGTTCGAGACCAGCCTGGCCAACATGGTGAAACTCTGTCTCCACAAAAAATACAAAAATTAGCCAAGTGTGGTGGTACATGTCTGTAATCCCAGCTACTGGAGAGGCTGAGGCAGGAGAATCAATTGAACCCGGGAGGCGGAGGTTGCAGTGAGTCGAGATCACGTCACTCCATTCTAGCCTGGGCTACAGGGCGAGACTCCATTTCAGAAAAAAAGAAAAAAGAAAAAAAATTTATTCAGCTTTCTCTAGCTATTGCAACAATAACACACATTTTTCCCCGGAAAGAAAGAGACAACAACCACCACAACAAAAAAGATAACAAAAAAAAAAAAGAAAGAAAAAGAAAGGAAGGAAGGAGAGAGAGAGTGAGAGAGAGAGAGAGAGAGAGAGAAGGAAGGAAAGAAAGAAAGAAAGAGAAGGAAAGGAAAGAGAGAGAAAGAAAGAAAAAGAAAGAAAGAAGGAAAGAACGGGAAAGAGATGAACTGGCCTTATTCTCATGAGTAAAAGAGAAAATGACTGAAATTCTCCCTTTTCAGTTTGGGAGGGAAAAAAAATTGGACCTAGTTGAGGGGGAGGCAAATGAAAAGATATATGCTCATTTTTATGATGATTAGGAAAATACGCCCCTGGAACCACAAGTTAACTTTCTGGTAGCTGGGGCTGCAATTAGAGATGGCAAGCAGGACTCTGGGTTTTGCTGAGTTCTTCCTCTTTCCACGGCAAAAGACATACATTTTTTTTTCTTCCTTTTTTTTCCTCATTGAAGAGGAGCCCCAGATTTGGCTCTCTCCTGGGTTCAGAAAAGATGAAGTCTCGGAACCAAGCCCTGTCTCCCAGCCAAGTCCTCTTTTTTCAATTTTTAATTTTTATTTTTTGAGTCTTATTCTGTCACACAGGCTGGAGTGCAGTGGTGCAATCATAGCTCACTGCAGCCTCAACCTCCCAGGCTTAAGTGATCCCCCTGCCTCAACCTCCTGAGCAGCTGAGACTACAGGTGCACAACACCATGCGTGGCTAATTTAAAATTTTTTTTTAGCGATAAGGTCTCTCTCTATTGCCCATGCTGGCCTCACACTCATGGGCTCAAGCAATGCTCCTGCCTCAGCCTCCCAAAGTGCTGGAATTACAGGTGTGAACCACCACACCCGGCCAAGGCTTCCCTTCTAAACTTACCCCCAGCATGCTCCAGCATGGTCTTGTGCTGTTCCAAGTTAATGTCGAAGGCAGGCAGCCCAGGATTGGAAGGAGTTGAGTTGTCCTTGATTCAAAGCCCCATGGATTCGTTCACCTTTCAGTCTGTCTCCGTATAAACCCTCACTCACAGGCTGATTGGGAAGTGTATGCCACCCACTAGGCCTCGGGTGAATTTCTTAGGCTGAGTCATCCCCCTCTCTGCCCACCCCCAGGCATACCTTGGCTTGCTTACTTCTGAGCTGTTCTCCTCCTTGCAGCCCGTTCCCTCCACCATTTTTTTTTTTTTTTTTGAGACGGAGTTTCACTCTTGTTGCCCAAGCTGGAGTGCAATGGCACGATCTCGGCTCACTGCAACCTCTGCCTCCTGGGTTCAAGTGATTCTCCTGCCTCAGCCTCCCGAGTAGCTGGGATTACAGGCGTCTGCCACCATGCCTGGCTAATTTTTTGTATTTTTAGTAGAAACAGGGTTTTACCATGTTGGCCAGACTGGTCTTGAACTCCTGACTTCAGGTGATCCGCCCGCCTCGACTTCCCAAAGTTCTGGGATTACAGGCGTCAGCCACTGTGCCCGGCCTCCACCCTTTTAAAAAGACTTTATTTATTTATTTATTTATTTTTTGAGACGGAGTCTTACTCTCTTGCCAGGCTGGAGTGCAGTGGCACGATCTTGGCTCACTGCAACCTCAGCCTTGTGGGTTCAAGCGATTCTTCTGCCTCAGCCTCCCGAGTAGCTGGGACTACAGGTCCGTGCCACCATGCCCAGCTAATTTTTGTATTTTTAGTAGAGACGGAGTTTCATCATGTTGGCCAGACTGGTCTCAAACTCCTGACCTCAGGTGATCCACCTGCCTTGGCCTCTCAAAGTGCGGAGACTATAGGTGAGAGCCACTGCACCCTGCCAAACTTTATATTTTAGAACAGTGTTAGGTTCACAGCAAATTGAGCAAAGTACAGAGAGATCTCCCATAGCCCCTATTCTCAGCTTCTCCCACTATGAGCATCCCAAACTGCAATGGTAGATTTGTTACACTCGGTGACTCTACAGTGATGTGCCATTATCTCTCAAAGTCCAAGTTTAAACTCAGGTTCACTCTTGGTGTTGTACATTCTATGGGTTTTGACAAATGTATAAGGGCATGTATCCACTGTAATATTATCATATGGAATACCTTCACTGCCCTAAATATCCTCTGTACTTTGCCCTTTATCCCTCTTTCTCCTCCAACTCCTGGCAGCCTGTCATCTTTTAGAGCTGTGTCTCCAGCCCAGGCCTGTCCTCCGAGTGCCGCCTGCCAACATCTCCACGCAGATGCCTCTTATGCACCTCAAGCTCTTGCTTTCTTCAAATCTGTTCCCCGCCACCGACTTCCCCAAACCTCAGTCCATACAATCATTCAAGCCAGAAAGTAGGAGTCATCTTGATTCTGATGGGGTTCAGAACACCATATCCCAAAATATAGCACCATGGCATTTGGAAAACAGCAAAAGCAGGAAGGTCACTTTCTGACTTCCTCCTGCCCTTCTCCCCTGAAGCAGACCATGAAAGAATCATCTGACCTTCCTCTGAAGAAGGCCCTCATTCCAGGGGTGCCCAGCCTGTACCCAGAGGAGAGGAATGTCCTTATGTCTGGAGACACAGGGATACAGAGAGGAATATGAACAAACAGGCCTTGCTAAGTTCCCTCAGTTTATTGCCATTAGATCACATCCCCTTTGTCCAGTCATACTGCTGCATGACTGTCCACTCCATCAAAACTAAGCATGAAAAGACACAGGGTTCCCTGTTCCTTTGGGTCTTCATCTGTGGATGCGTCCATGCCGTGTAAAATATATTCAATAAATGTGTATGATTTTCTCTTGTTACTCCGTCTGTGGTTATAGAGGGTCTCAGAATCTAGAGAATCTAGAGATGGATGAGAAAAAAATGTCTTTTATCCCCTACAGTTCCCACCCTTCCCTCCCCAGTGCTGGCCAGCAGCACCCAAAGGAGACGCTGTCTTGTCTCCACCTACATTTGCCTCCACCTCAGTCCAGGCCACCATCGTTTTTCTCATGCAACTCATTCACAGCTTCTGAAGGTCTCCTGGCTGTCAAGAGGCAAGATTACTTCCATCATGTGAGGTCTGTTATATTATATTATTATTATTTGTTGAGATAGGTCCTCACTCTGTCACCCAGGCTGAAGTGCAATGGCACAATCATGGCTCACTGCAGCCTCAAACTCCTGGGCTCAAAGGATCCTCCAGCCTCAGCCTCCCGAGTAGCTAGGACTACAGGTGTGCACCACCACACCCAGCTAATTAAAAAAATATTTTTTTTTTTGTAGAGACAGGGGTTTCACTCTGTTGCCTAGGCTGGTCTTGAACTCCTGATATCAAACGATCCTCCTGCCTTGGCCTCCCATAATTCTGGGATTACAGGCGTGAGCCACCATATGGCAGAGGTCTATTTTAAAAGTGAAACAACAACGACACAGAGTATAGCTTTCACATCTCTCTGGTATCCTCAGACCCTGCCACTTCTTTGGGCTCCAGAGATTTCCAGCTGCCAGGATTTGCATCTTTGTGTGGGGGGTCTTTCTGCATAATTGCAGAAACCTGGTCTACCCACCCCTGAGGAAAGACAGGGGTTCTTGGGAATTTATACCGCTGCCTGCAGCCCTCAGCAATGGCTGGGTGGAGGGAATTCGTGTAGAAATACCTCAGCTCCCTCACCTCTCGAATGGACTATCTGGGGCGTTTACCTCCCAGGGTCTTCCCACAGATCCAGTCCTGGTCACCATGGAGGTAACTTAACACACCCTTCACTGGCTGCCTTCCCTGTGTTAGTTCCCCTCCCTTATCTCCATTCCCAAATAAGCTACTTGCATTTGAATCCTTATCTCCAGGTTTAGGGACACGCACACTGAGACAGAGCACAACAAAAACTGTAATACGAAATGCTCCCCACAGGCTGATTATAGGACTTAGGTGGAAATATTTATTCAGGCCAGGAGCACTCATCATGAGAACCAGACTAACAAGTGTGGGATGGTCTTTTTCAGTCTCATCAGTCTCTCTCTGTAACGGTATGTGGAACTTTATCTGGGGACATTGCAAAAGTCCAAGCATGAGGACTGCCCCTGTCTGACAGCTTCCCTTTCCCCCCGCCTGCTTTTAACTGGCCTCTCGCTCTCACTCTTGCCTCCTTTCAGTCCATTCTCTGCCCAGCATCAACAGTGATGCTTCTTAAAACACCAACCACTGTTTCATCTTGTACTTAAAGCTCTTCCATGGCTTTCCATCTCATTAGAGGAAAACACAAATTTGTACAAGGCCCTACGTGGCTTGTGCCCCTGCAGGTCTGCATGCCTGCCTCCTTTCAGACATCTCCTTTTGGGCTCCTCTGGACCCCATCCCTGTGTTAGCCATACTGGTCTACTTCCATCTCCCCAGAAGCTACCCCTCACCTGGGCACATGCGGTCCTCTTGATTGACATGCTGTTACCCTCCACACATATCTGACTAGCTCTTCTTGATTATTTAGTTCCTGGCTTTGATGGCATCCTCCCCAAGAAGACTTCCCCAATGACTGTGAATGTCTCTGTCTTGGCCCTTGTTTCCTTTTACTGGAAACTTAAAATTGCAATTACTTTATCTATTTACTGGGTATTGGTTGGGTTCCTCCCTAGAACAGAAGCCCGACAGGGCAAGGATCATGCCCATCTTGCTCACTGCTATATCCCCAGCACTTAGCACAGTGCTTGGCACATGGCAGACTCCTAGAAAATTCAGATGAATCTGGTGGAAGGCCCAGCTAAATTCTCACTGTGCAGCCACTTCTGACACCCCCAGCTGACACATCCTTTCCCTGAATGCCTGTGGCAATTATCATCAACATCATTCTTTTGGTGGTTAATCCTCTGTGTTTTATCACAAAACTACTGTTGCCTTGAATTATATATATATATATATATATAAATTTTTTTTTTTGAGATGGAGTCTTGCTCTGTTGCCCAGGCTGGGGTACAATGGCGCGATCTCAGCTCGCTGCAACCTCTGCCTCCCGGGTTCAAGTGATTCTCCTGCCTCAGCCTCCCGAGTAGCTGGGATTACAGGCATGCACTACCACACCCAGCTAATTTTGTATTTTAATAGAGATGGGGTTTTGCCATGTTTGTCAGGCTGGTCTTGAACTCCTGACCTCAGGTGATCTGCCCACCTCGGCCTCCCAAAGTGCTGGGATTAGAGGTGTGAGGCACCGTGCCTGGCCGAACTATTTTTAAATCATGGTTTGTTTCTTCAAAATCTTTGATGCCTATCCTAGTTTGCAGATTAAATAACTAATTCACTTTTTTTGTTTTTTGAGACAGAGTTTCGCTTTTATCACCAAGGCTGGAGTGCAGTGGCACAACCTTGGCTCACTGCAACCTCTGCCTCCGGGGTTCAAGCAATTCTCCTGCCTCAGCCTCCCGAGTAGCTCGGATTACAGGCACCCACCGCCATGCCCGGCTAATTTTTTTGTATTTTTAGTAGAGACAGGTTTTGCCATGTTGGCCAGGCTGATCATGAACTCCTGACCTGAGGTGATTGCGGCCGCCCAAAGTGCTGGGATTACAAGTGTGAGCCACTGTGCCCAGCCCTAATTTGCTTTTTAAAGCCCCACAATATTTGACAGTGTATTTTTTAAGAACAAGTATATTCTCTTATATGATAACACTATTACAATGCTCAAAACCAGGAATTTTAACATTGATATACTGTTATCTAATGCACAGTCCATATTCAAATTTAATCAAATGTCCCAACAATATCCTTCATAGTAGCCACTCACCTCCCTACCATGATCTAATGCAGTATCACACATGGCATATTTAGTGGTCTTGTCTCTAGTTTTTTTTTCTTTTTTGAGACAAGGTCCTGCTCTCTCACCCAGGCTAGAGTGCAGTGGTGCAATCACAGCTCTCTGCAGCCTTGACCTCTGGGGCTCAAGCAATCCTCCTACCTCAGCCTCTTACGTAGCTGGGACTACAGGCCCGTGCCACCATGCCTAGCTAATTTTTGTATTTTTGGAGAGATGGGGTTTCAACACGTTGCCCAGCTGGTTCTCAATCTCTTGGGTTCAAGTGATCTGCCTGCCTTGGCCTCCCAAAGTGCTGAGACTACAGGTGTGAGCCACTGGGCCTGGCCTCTTTAGTTTCTTTTAATCTGGAACAGTTCCTCAGTCATTCTTTATGTTTCTTGACCTTGACATTTCTGAGGAACACAGTCTGGCTCTTTTGTGGAACATCTCCTATTTGGTTGGTCTGATATTTCCTCCGATTAGATTCGGGTTAAACATTTTTGGCAGGAATACCACTGAAGTGTTGTTTCATAATTTACTTAACCAATCTGTTATTCTTGGAAATTTGTGTTGTTTCAACTTTTTCTTCATTTTATAATCAATAATGTAATCTGTATACATCCTTGTAGCCAAATCTTTGTACACGTTCTTATCTAATTTTTAGGGTGTTTTTCTAGAATTGGAACTGCTATGACTAAGGGCTAGGTGTTTTTTGTTGTTGTTGTTGTTGTTTGTTAGTTTGTTTGAGATGGAGTCTCGCTCTGTTGCCCAGGCTGGAGTGCAGTGGCGCTATCTTGGATCACTGCAATCTCTGCCTCCCAGGTTCAAGCGATTCTCCTGCCTCAGCCTCCTGAGCAGCTGGGACTACAGGCGTGTGCCACCACACCCGGCTAATTTTTGTATTTTTAGCAGAGACAGGGTTTCACCATATCGGTCAGGCTGGTCTTGAACTCCTGACCTCGTGATCTGCCCACCTTGGCCTCCCAAAGTGCTGGGATTACAGGCGTGAGCCACCATGCCCGGCCCCTAGGTGCGTTTTTATGATTTTTGTTATGTATTGCCAAACTACCTTTAAGAAAGGCTGTGCCAGTTTACACTCCCTCCACAGTGAGTGAAGGTAGCAATTTCTAGGAGATTTTTGCCAACACTGGATCCAAACAGTTTAAAATACCCTTCTTACAGCAGTCTGTACTTCTCATGTTGATCTGTCTTCTATTCCGGCTTCTTGTGTGTGTAACTTGTTGGCCCTAAATACCTACAAGCTGTTTAAAAAAGGGCTTGCATGTCTGACTCATCTTTGTGGTGCCCAACTATGCTTCCTACTTAATAGTCACTCAATAAATGTCAAAGGAAGGAAGTCACACGTGTTTGAACAATGCGACCTTATTTTGTCAGGTTCTGTTTCGACATGCTGGGATACTCTCTTAGTTCCGGCTACTATAACAAGTACCATAGACTGGGTGGCTTATAAACAACAGAAATTTCTTTCACGCAGTTCTAGAGGCTGGAGGTTTGAGATCAGGGAGCCAGCATGATGAGGTTCTGATGAGGGCCCTCTTCTGGGTTGCCCGCTGCTGACTTCTCGTTGTATCTTCACATGGTGGGGAGAGGGTGGAAGAGCTCTCTGAAGTCCCTTTTATAAGAGCACTAGTCCCATTCATGAAGGCTCTACGTTCATGACTTAATTCCCTCTCAAAGGTCCCACCTCCTAATACCATCACATTAGGGATTAGAATTTCAATCTGAATTTTGGGGGAACATATTCAGTTCATTGCAGCTACCAAAAAAGTTACTAATGTTGGTATCCAAAAGTCCAACAACCAGAGCCCCTACTTGCCCGGACTAGCAAGATTCATTCTCGGGACCTCTCAGGAGCCCCAGAGAAACTTTCCATTTTGTTCATATGGATCCTGGGCAGGCTCTTCACCTTAGGTATCCAGCTCACTGCAGACACCTGCTTCTCCGGTCCCCTCCAGCCCTAGCTCCAGGGGCTTCTCTGGGCTGCTGCTGCTCTCCTTGTACTTACCTCTGGGTCCCGGGAGGATCACATGCCTTTCTCTCAATTCTCCAATCCCAGCTAGGACAGGCAGTCCTTTTAAACTGAAGCCTTAGAAACAACAGACAGAAATTAAAATTACAATGCCGATAAGGCAAACATAAAGCAGGATGTGAGCTAAAAATTCTATCACCTTTTTAGCCCCATACGGACCTCCTTAGGGACTGTTTTTCTCCTTTGAAATACTCCTTCCTCCCTCCTGTGATGCAGGATCTGCTAACTTGGGAGGATACCATGTAGAGCACCCTTGATCTTGCCTCTTTTTCCCCATCCTGGCCCTCCTGGGGTATTAAGAGATGGAGCCTTCAGAGTGACTGGGTCATTAGAATGGAGTCCTCCTGAATAGGATTAGCACCTTGATAAAAGAGGCCTGAGGGAGCTCTTTTGCTTCTTCTGTGATGTGAGGACGTAGCAACAAGGCACCATCCATGAAGCAGTGAGCTCTCACCAGACACCATATCTGCTGGTGCCCTGATCTTGCATTTTCCAGCCTCCAGAACTACGAGCAATCCATTTCTATTGTTTATAAGTTACCCAGTCTAAGATGCTTTGTTGTAGCAACCCTAAAGGACTGGGACACACATTAACCAGTGTCTCCCCAGGCTGACCTGCCTGCCACCTCCCCCAAACAGAGGTCACATTCAGCCTGGACTGGAGGGGTCTGATTGGTATCCTGGAGCACACGAAGCTTCCGGAGCTTGCAGCTTGCTTTCGCCATTTGGCTGCAGCTCTCCAGAGTTCATGCTAGGTGGCATCCTCTCTCCATGGAGGAGACTAGGACAGCTGCTTGGAGTGAGTGCTCCAACTGTATCTAACTGCTCCTGCACAAACTCATTTCTATAGCACATCAACTCACAGCTTTGCTCTAAGATGCCACTACAGGAGGACTTGAGCTGCTCCAAACCAACTGGGCAAATTAGATATTATATTCTATTTTATGTAATTGTAAAAAAAAAATCATTCTGTGCAATGCATTACATTTAGCATATAACTGGCTAGCTGAGATTTCAATGAGGGAGAAAATATATCCTCCTTTTATCGGGGCCATGAAATATACACATGCATATATAATGGCCTATCTTAGGTCAGTAAATGCTTTATTCCGAGGCTTCAAAAATAATTGGACTCAGAGTTTTTGGAGCAAGAAAAAGTTTATGTGGCTGGGCGCAGTGGCTCACGTTTGTAATCCCCGCACTTTGGGAGGCCGAGGTGGGTGGATCACCTAAGTTCAGGAGTTCGAGACCAGCCTGGCTAACATGATGTAACCCCATCTCTACTAAAAATACAAAAAATTAGCCAGGTGTGGTGGAGGGCGCCTGTAATCCCAGCTACTCAGGAGGCTGAGGCAGGAGAATCGCTTGAACCTGGGAGGCAAAGGTTGCAGTGAGCCGAGATCGTGCCACTGCACTCCAGCCTGGGTGACAAGAGTGAGACTCCATCTCAAAAAAAAAAATACATAAATAAAAGAAAGTTTATGCTATCGCAGCAGGAGGGTTGAAACCCTGTGAGCCCACTTCACCTGAGTCATCTGGTTATAAGGGCTCCTAATGTTGCATTTAATTCAGCCTGCCTCCTCCTCCTCTCTTAAGAAGGAGTTCTACCATTGATAAGATCGTATCTATATGTCCAATATAGGCTACCATGCAAAACAATTGACTAGCTTTAGGCATGTCATCACCTGATAGATGCTGGTCATAAAGAGACCACAAGTGATGGTCTGGATTCTTTCCTTACCTATATTAACAAGAAATCATTGGCTTTTAAGTAAATTACT
Source organism: Pan troglodytes (assembly GCF_028858775.2). Lineage (NCBI taxonomy): Eukaryota > Metazoa > Chordata > Mammalia > Primates > Hominidae > Pan > Pan troglodytes. Next base: position 131,304,349 of record NC_072406.2, read on the forward strand.
GGAAAAGGGGCCGGGCACAGTGGCTCATGCCTGTAATCCCAGCACTATGGGAGGCCGAGGTGTGCGGATCACCTGAGGTCGGGAGTTCAATACTAGCCTGTCCAATATGGTGAAATCCCATCTCTACTAAAAATACAAAAAATTAGCTGGGCATGGTGGCAGGTGCCTGTAATCCCAGCTACTCAGGAGGCTGAGGCAGGAGAATCACTTGAACCTGGGAGACAGTGAACCAAGATGGTGCCATTGCACTTTAGTCTGGGCAACAAGAGCAAAACTCCATCTCAAAAAATATATATAAAAATAAGTAAAAATTACTGGAGAAGAGGTTATTTTTCCTTCACCTACTCTGAAAGTACAGAATTAATTTTTATATTTTTACTGTGTAATTTTCTTGCCAATTTGAACATTTTTCCTCCATCTAAATCTATTGATTGTTTCATCACTGAACCAAACAAAAAAGTGCCCAACTTTCTGTGTGCCATTTTTGGGTTAAACATCTCATGTTTTACTCAGTCTGAAAATGGAATCGAAGTTGGTTTGCCTAGTTTCCTTTAAAATTCTGGGACCAATTTAACTACTGGGTTGATTATAGGAGATGCCAGGTTCGAGGTCAGAGGTACCATCAGAGAGCTGGAAGTTCCAGGGACTGACAGTCTGCCCTTGACTTTCTGTAACACGTTGACCTCTGACAGGAGACCAATCTCCCCTAATTTTTTCCCTTTTAAAATCTGACCTGGCAGAGATGTGGGAATTTTGATAGTTACCTAGTATAGCAAAACTTAGCAGCCAGGAGGCCCAGGTGGGGCTGAGTCATGCCATATGGGGTATAAGTCAATAAATATGGCCAAATGCTCCCTGTGTCAGGCATGTACTAGGTTCAATAGAGAAGAGAATCAAAAGATGAAAAAAGACACATTTTAGGCCTTTGAGTAGGGAAAGCAGACACCTAAATAGCCTCACCATCCACTTAATCAGTTGGCCTTGGGCAGCAGACCTCCTAATTCTCTGAGGCTCAGTTTCCTCTGTATACAATGGAGGCAACAACGTCTTTCGAAAGTACCTGCCTTGGAGAATTGGATGAGGTTCTGGGTATAGTAATGGGATGGGTACTGGAGAAAGGTGCACGGACTGAAAAGCTGTCACATTAAAAACTTTGTAACACATCTACTGTGGGAACCCTCCTAACTGAACATGGCACCAGGGAAGGAGGACTTTCCTTTTCATTAAAGAAGACTGTGTTAAATTGCTGTAGTGATGGGAGTTTGGCAACCACATGTGGCTGAGACAATCAGCAGGTGTGTGCATTTCAGCAAGAATCTTCTTTTCTGAACTTGCAGTTGAGAATTGATGCACGACAAATGATCCCACAAAATCTTGTGACCAAGCTAGGTGGTTAGATGTGTATAGGTAATAACCACCTGGCAAAACCAATCGATTCATTAAGATTGGCCAGTTCATCTGGAAACCAAAGGCTGCAAAGACACCACGTGTTGCTTGGAGATTGGTTTTCTCAAGCATGAGACTTCTACTACTCCTCACATTTCCCAAATATTATTGGTTAGGATGAATTAAAGTTTTCAAAGTGAGCTGACTTTAAAGAAAAATATTGGCCGGGCATGGTGGCTCACACCTGTAATCCCAGCATTTTGGGAGGCCGAGGTGGGTGGATCACTTGAGGTCAGGAGTTCAAGACCAGCCTGGTCAACATGGTGAAACCCCACCTCTACTAAAAATACAAAAATTAGCCAGGTGTGGTGGTGCGCACCTGTAATCCCAGCTACTCGGGAGGCTGAGGCAGGAGAATCGCTTGAACCCAGGAGGCAAAGTTTGCAGTGAGCCGAGATCATGCCACTGCACTGTAGCCTGGGCAACGGAGCGAGACTCCATCTCAAAAAAAAAAAAAAAGAAAAAGAAAAATATGAAGTCACTAGAAGAGCAATAGGCAGTTTACAACATGTTAAAACTTTTTTTTTTTTTTTTTTTGAAACAGAGTCTCGCTCTGTCGCCCAGGCTGGAGCACAGCGGCACCATCTCGGCTCACTGCAACTTCTGCCTCACGGGTTCAAGTGATTCTCGTGCCTCAGCCTTCTGAGTAGCTGGGACTACAGGCGCACGCTGCCATACCTGGTTAGTTTTTGTATTTTTTAGCAGAGACGGGTTTCACCATGTTGGCCAGGCTGTTCTCGACCTCCTGACCTCAGGTAATCCGCCCACCTTGGCCTCCCAAAGTGCTGGGATTACAGACGTGAACCACTGTGCCCTGCCCATAGTAAAACTTTTAATGTCCAATTGATAACCACTGAGGTCCATTGATGAAGGGAATTCAGAGGGGAGGAAATGTTAACTGGAAACCTCAAGCCTCCAGATTTGCTTTCAGCTCACATTTCTCCTCTCTTGGTGCCTGAAATCACTTCTTCCCCTGTTTGCAAAGTCCTTTGTGTGTGTCTCCACAATGGCCCTTATTCCATTGTATGGAGGTTGTTTGCATCCGGTGTGTTTTCCTTCCCAGTGGTGAGCTCCCTGGGAAATTGCCTTGAACTCCCTGCAGGGCTGGACACAGAAAGGTAAACTCTGAAGGAGAAGAGAATAAATGAGAGAATGGAAGCTCTATCTGCAGCTGCTTCCTGAGGATTAAAAAGCTTTGAGTCAAGGAAAGGGATGAAAACTCCAGTTCCTGGACTATTCAGAAAGCCAATTTGATTATTCAGGCAAAAGGAATCCATATTTTAGAAGGCCGATAGGTTTGTGGCTTTCCAGCATAGTAGGCTTCTATTTACAAGAACTCTGACCCAGCAGCTTTATTCATGGCAGATACAGGTGCTGACAGAAGAATTTGAAGGTTCCCTGTTTCTTTTGCTTTTTTATTTTTTAGAGACAGTCTTACTCTGTGACCCAAGCTGGAGTGCACTGGGGTGATCATAGCTCAGTGCCACCATACCTGGCTAATTTTTAGGTTTATTTCGTAGAGACAGGGTCTCGCTATGTTGCCTAGGTTGGTCTCGAACTCCTGGGCTCAAGCGATCTCCACCCCCCCATCCCCTGCACTCTTGCTTTAGCCTCTAAAAGTGCTGGGATTGTAGGCATGAGCCACTGCATCTGACTTCTTTTGCATTTTTGGCTCAGCTGCTCCTGAGTGGAGTCTGAAACTGGCTGTCTTTGACATATTCCCATCCCTCCATCCTCACCCCCACTCCTCCATTTGGATTTCCCTTCTTGCTCTCAGCTGGCTGTCAATGATTGCCTACTTAGCTATTTATATTTAATAGCCTACTCTTCCTTGAATCAAACCCATTTTTCAAGAAGACCACGAGTTGTTAGTGCAGTTAATTGAAAGGAATAAAGCCATAATGGTGGAATTATAGATGAAAATGGAAAACCCCTTGAAATCTTAATGATTTAGTCAACTGGGTGCTTTGCCTTCTTATAATACAAGTTCATCCTGGCAGCCACACAGAATAGTTACTACCAAGCTGTGCTGGCTAGCTTGCGCAAGCCAGAAATTAAGTGCACCAACTCTGAGTCAGGCTGACAGGTTCAAATCCCGGGTTTTCTACTTATTACTTATGTGACCCTGGACAAATTATAAAACCTTTCTTTTTTTTTTTGAGGAAAAAAAAAAAGTCTCACTCTGTTGCCCAGGCTGGAGTGCAATGGCACGATCTTGGCTCACTGCAACCTCTGGCTCCCGGGTTCAAGTCATTCTCCTACCTCAGCCTCCCGAGTAGCTGGGATTACAAGGCACCTGCCACTACACCCAGCTAATTTTTGTATTTTTAGTAGAGACGGGGTTTTACCATGTTAGGCTGGTCTCGAACTCCTGACCTCAGGTGATCTGCCTGCCTTGGCCTCCCAAAGTGTTGGGATTACAGGCGTGAGCCACCGTGCCCGGCCTATAAAACCTTTCTTAACCTGGTGCTTTGTCTATAAAATAGGCCTGTGTTCCCTACCTCATCTGGATATTGTGTTCAAGGAGATAATCCATTTAAAAGACCACAAGAGCCTGGCCCGCAGTTGGTGTTGAGTAAATGCTAGCCATTATTGTTCCATTCTTGCATTGGAGTGTCTGAATTTCCCCATAGAGGCACAAAAACCTGATGTACAACCATGTATTTGTGTAGACAGGATGCAACAGCTTGTAGTGGACAAAAAAATAGTCTAACACTAACTTGCTGAGTGACCATGCCAACTCACTTACTTTGGGTCTGTTTCACATCTGTAAAATGAGAGGGAGAGGCAGGGGTTCCCAGGATGGAAAACTTAAATGTCTATACAGGCCAGATAAATAAAATCACTAGTGACTTGGGCTGGGTATAAGACAACAGGGAGTTACGGTAAACTAGAGAGCTTTTCAACTCTGAGTGTGGTCTACTGACCACGAGGATCGACAGAGCTCTGGAGTTTGTTAGAAAGAGCAACATCTCAGAAACCACCCCAGATCTATCCAAATGCAATCTGCATTTTAACAAGATCCCCCGTGATTTGTATGCTCATGAAACTTTGAGCCAGGCATGGTGGCTTATGCCTGTAATTCCAGCACTTTGGGAGGCAGAGGCGGGTTGGATCACTTGAGTCCAGGAGTTCAAGACCAGCCTGGCCATTATGGCGAAACCCCGTCTCTACTCAAAATACAAAAATTAGCCAGTCATGGTGGCACACACCTGTAATCCCAGCTACTTGGGAGGCTGAAGTACAAGAATCACTTGAACCTGGGAGGCCGAGGTTGCAGTGAGCCGAGATTGGGCCACTGCACTCCAGCCTGGGTGACAGAGTAACTGTCTCAAAACAAAACAAACAAACAAACAAACAAAAACAACCTTTGAGAAAATTGTTTTTTTTTGTTTTTTTGTTTTTGGTTCGGAGTCTCGCTCTGTCGCCCAGGCTGGAGTGCAGTGGCGCGATCTCGGCTCATTGCAACCTCCGTCTCCCGGGTTCACGCCATTCTCCTGCCTCAGCCTCCTGAATAGCTGGGACTACAGGAGCCCAACACCACGCCCGGCTATATATATTTTTTTTTTTTGTATTTTTAGTAGAGACAGGGTTTCACTGTTAGCCAGGATGGTCTCGATCTCCTGACCTCGTGATCCTTCCGCCTCGGCCTCCCAAAGTGCTGGGATTACAGGCGTAAGCCACCGCGCCCGGCCCGAGAAAATTGTTATGGTGCATAAGCCATCTAAAGGCATTCAAAAATTTTCTTTCTTTTTTTTATGTTAGCCGAATAAACAAACTTCGGGCTTCATCAGGCCCTATGCTGCCAGCAAGTGACCAGTGTGGTTGGTGGAGGGCTCTAGGAGCTGCCAGCTTTAGGGGTCTCGCTGTCTGAGAGAGATCCTTTCATTAAAGATTAGGGCTCTAGGCACGTGAATATGTAGCAAAGACCAAGCCTGGATTGCTTAGAACAGTAATTCCTGGAGTGGTAAGTGCCTGAAAAGTTACCCGCTGAGCCCTCCGCCTTCTGACAGGTAAACTGTTGTTGCCCCCATTTTGCAGACAAGATAAATGAGGCCCTGGGAGACTCACTGACCCAAGTCTAGACACCAGGAAGTGGTGGTGGTGGGTACACTCCCCCAGGAAAGCAGATAATCTTGGGTTCTTACAATCAGTGACCAGACCAGTTTCCAAGGCCTGGAAGGTTTATTGATTTCTTTATATTCTCCAATGCATAATAACTGTTCTCTGTTTCTCTCGGCACCTCCCTGCGACTTCCTGGCAGCCCTGGGGACAGAGGGTTTCCTCCTTCTGGACAGAGAAGGCCCAGAGTCGGCTTCTGAACGGATATCCGGCCCGCAGGATGCAGAGGAGGCAAAGGCCTCATTGTTCTTTGGGGCCTGCCTGCCCCGCCCCCAGCCGTAGGACTCTCGTGGCAGATCCCGGGTGACCGAAGACAGCCCATTTCCAGGAGTGGGGCCTTCGGAGCGGAGGGAGCAAGGAAACGGGGCTGAGCACAGACCTGGAGTCTGATGTTCTGAGCATAACACTGGAAGGAGCTAAGAGCCCCAAAATAAATAAGACCGGAATTTAAAAACGTTAATCCCACGCCGGCTTGGCGCTGGCCTGGCTGTTACTCATTAACGCTCCCCACGGCGGAGACTCCGGAGACTCCGTCTGCGTTTTTATTACTTAATCTGGCTGGGTTTGGCTGCAGGGAGGCTCGTGGATTTGCTGGCCGGGTGTGCTGGAAGGCAGTTTATTCACAGAATAAGCAGCTTCCCACGCTGGACCCCGAGCCCCAGGCGCCGTCCGCGTAGACCCCGCGCCGCGCACCGCGGCCGCCGGGGGGCGCTCGGGTCGCACCGAGAGCAGCGCGGGCAGCCAGCGCCGGGTCGCAGCCGACCCGCAGAGCCCTTCGCGCCCTCCGAGGAAACAAAGTGCATCTTTGTCCGCGGCCCGAGGCGCCGCGTGGGAGACGCTGGGCAGGGGCCAGGCCGGGCCGGCCGCCGCCGCGTGCGGGGACCCTGGGCGCGCGTCACTGACCCGGGACTCAGACCCTCGCGGGCCTGGCGCGGACGGGAGGAAGCGGGCTGTGGCGCGCGGCCGAGCTGGCAGCCCTCCCACTCCGAGCACGGCTCGGGACCCGCACTGGCTCCTGCCGGGCCGCGGCGCTTCACGCGCCGTCACCGGGGCCCGTGCACTCCGCTTTCCGGGCTGGCGACGGGGCGGGAAGGGGGCAAGCGGGAGCCTGCGGGGGGGTGCTGGGGACTTCGGCTTGGCTGGGCCGCCTTTGAGTCGCCTGTCGGCCGGGCGGTGCCCGCCTTCGCTTTCGGTGCCGTCCCGGGGCGGGTCCTCGCTCCGACAGCCGCGCGCCAGCCCAGCTCAGCCCCGGCGCCGCGCGGCCGGGAGGACTCCAGCTCCCAGCAGGCCCCGCGCCGCGAGCACCGAGGCAGGAGGCGCGCCTGGGCCGGCGCTTGCGCAGTGCGGCCGCCCGAGCCTGCTAGTACCACACCCCCGGGAGGGACTGAGGGGAGGCAGAAGCATCCGAGGCATTAAAGCATCCGAGGGAGCCGGAGGGGAGGAGAATGGAGTGACAGAGACACGCGGAGGGTGGGGGGTGGGGGGGAGCGTGTTGAGGGAGGGGGGAGGGGGTACACAGAGGGAGGAAGAAGCGGCGGCGGCGGCGGCGGCGGCTCCTCTTTGCAGAGGGGGAAACTCTTGGGCTGAGAGCAGGAATAATGCGGTAGGCAAAGCGGGCTGCTGGCTCCCCCGGCTCCGGCAGCAGCGGCGGCAGCCCGAGCAGCGGCAGCAGCAGCGGCAGCACCCCAGGCGCTGACAGCCCCGCCGGCCGGCTCCGTTGCTGACCGCCGACTGTCAATGGAGCTGGAAAACATCGTGGCCAACACGGTCTTGCTGAAAGCCAGGGAAGGTAAGAGGCATGGCCGGTACGTGCCCGGCGCGTCCGCCGCGGGCCAGGGTGCGGGTGTCGGGCGGCGTGCGGGCTGGGGCTGCGCCCGTGCAGGATGCCCGCTGCCGGCGAGTGGGTCGCGAGCAGGACACTTCGGAGAGCGGCTCTGCAGACCCTTCAGGGTTCCTGCCTTGGGGCTCAGAGAATCTAGACTTGGGCTGAGAAGGTTGCAGGGATTTGGATGCTAACATATCTCCTAGTTTCCAGCGCTCGCCCTGCAGAGCGTGCCATCTCGGCAGCTGTTGAAAGGTCAGTTGGAAAAGCATTCATTCGGGGAGCGACGAGCAAACATGCACATAAAATAGCGTTTCAAGTCGGCCCGGGATGGTTCTGTGTGAACTGGTGTGTGTGTTCGAGGGGCGGGGGTGGAATGAGCAGAAGCCAAGTCTTTGCCTGCGCAGGCTGAGTTGATATAGACTATTGCTGGAAACCATCCGCTGGGATGTTTCTTAGGGAAATCCCGTCGTGTGGAAGGAAGCCTTTTAAAGGCAAAGTCAGATGTTGAGGAATTAGCCTTTTCATAGAATTATCAAAGGATGGCTGTACAGATCACCTAGAAAATAATTCAGTATTTCAGGTTTTTCTTTTCTGGGAGTGTGATAACTGAAATTGTTAGATTTTGGCTCAGTTAAGAAAAGAAAGGTAAGTGTGCTGGTGCTTTAGATACGTTTTCTATGCAAATCATTAGATTTCCTGCATTTAGCTGGCAGGAAATATTGTCTAAATGGAGTGTGTAAGATCCTGAGTCAAACCCTAAGAACGCATATTTTGACTCTTCCTTTTGATGAAAAACAGAAAAAAGGGGGGGAGGCAGAAACTTGGATGCTTCCTAAAATGATTGTGTTGTGTACATGTAAACATATATATTTAGGAATACCTGGAATTTATGTCGCATATTTTCCTTTTTTTTTTTTCTGGTCAAGATTTGAGCTCTAGTGTGCGACCTTTTTAATAAAAGGGGAAGAGGTTTTTCCCTTTCACGGGAGAACGCTTTATTTGATACAAGGTAGAAGGCAGACTGAGTAAGGGCTTGACTTTAGAAGGATACTCGGTGAGCAGTCCATGAAAATGTCTTACCTACTTAATATTTTCATTCACCTACTTTGATGAATGAAGGGAAGAATTTCTGGCCAGCAATAAAACGATTCGTGTTTATTCAGCCCGTTCCATCACCTTGTGGCTCCCTACACACTGTGGGGGTAGGTGATGCATAGCCTTCCGTGGGCAGCGTTTCAGCAACTCAACCCGGCATTCGTGTCTTACTTTCGTCGTCACTTGTCACTCTAAAGCAGCCAGTGGGCAAGAAGGTTTATTTCAGAAGCTCCGAAGGGAGGCAGTGCTTTGAAAACCCCAGCAGAGTTTAAAATATACAGGTTAGTCTCCCTCCCATTGCTTAGCTTTGGTGGGAATAAATTTTTAGGAGAGGCTTGTTACTTGGTGACTTCAGGTTCTAAGGCCTGAGCTGTGTGTGTGTGTGGTTTTTTTTTTTTTTTTTTTTTTTCCTAACCTGACATTTTTAGTGGACAGGATCTAGGTGGGTGCTGGTAGGCTCTCCTCTGGGTTGGGGAATGGTCCTGAAAGGGAGGAAGCAGAGAAAACAGCCCTCCACCTCCCCCGCCCCTCTTGCAGCCTTTGCAGCTGGCCACCTAGTGGTGGGACACGGTTGTGTATCTCAGGATTCGGGGGCTGGGAAAGTTTTCACTGTCGCTCCATTCTGAAATTATTTCTTGGGAAATCACTGGGTCTGATGGTACTGGAGCCTTGCAAGTTTCGCTGGTTCCTCCTGTTGCCCAGGGAATCTGCCCCCGACATTTGCTGCTGTAGATATTTGTTTGCCTGATAGATGCTTTTTTTCTTCCCTGAGCATTTGGTTGCTTCTTTTATAATGCTTTGCTTAGAGTGGGCAAAGTGATATCAATTCCACCCGCCCCCTCCAAATTGTTTTCCCCAGTATTTTTTCAGCAACGTGAATTTACTGTCTGATATTGTTGTTCGTTAGGCCAACAAATTGGGTTTTTTTCCCAGAGCCTTGGAGAAGAGAGCTGCAGGCTGGAAGCTTGTGTGGAGTGACCGACTCCCATTGGGGCAGAATTACAGTGATTGAAAGTGCTCAAGAATGTGCCTTTCACTTTTTTTTTTTTTCCTTTTAAAGGCTTTTTCAATTTTGCTGTGAGAGTTTGGTCGTCATCTCATGGTGAGAAAATAGCTCTTGATGATGCCTTGGAAATGGAGAGGGCCTGCGGAAGCAGAGAGAGACTGACACGTGAACAAGAAAAATTAATCATTTAATGGAAACCTCATTTACAATTTGCATCTCTCCCCCTCTTTCTCTCTTATGCCTAGAGGAAAGCCATGATTTTAAGTGCTTCCAGTTTCTTTTGGCTGGGCCTTTATTAGAGACTTGAGCCCATATATCCTAATTAGTGTGGACACTTTTAGAAATTAAAGCAATTTATGTTTCTCTTCTCAGTTCTCATATATTTGAATTTATTTTACTAAACTTAGTAGTTCTCCAAATAACCATATTATCTAAATATTCAGAAATGAAATTTTCAGTCAGTTTAGTGAAATATCTAATATAAAACAGTACATTAAAAAAATCTGAGTTGTTTAAAAGGTTTAAAAACACTTCGTAAAGATTCTTGTCAGTGGTTACAGATGAGAAATATAATTGGCCAATGTGAAATTTAATTTAGTTCACTTAACAAAATACACCGTAAGCAATTTAAAATTTGGCTTTCAAGTAAAAGTCACATTTGTCCCAAACAATAGAGAAACAGACTTTGAAGAAAGACAGGCACACTTTGAAAATGCTGTAAAATAATTTGTAGTTGTCCATGTCGGTGGGTAACACCGGGGCCTATCTTTTCTTTTTATTTTGCATTCTTAAAGACAGATGGCTCCTAAATTCACTGTATCTTCAAAGTCTTACCGTAATAAGACATAATATAAAGTGGAAAGCATTAATGTAGCAATAAAATAGAAAGCCTGTAAGCGGATTAGAGTAAAATGATGGATTGTTAGTAATTAGAAAATATAGCAAGCGAGCTTCATGAACACTTGTGACAATTATTTTAAAATAAGAAAAGGTAGAGGTATGAGTTCAAGATTTTGAACCACGGAAATGTATTTTGGGGCCTGTTTATTTGTCCTGGGTCTCATGAGAAAACATCAACTCGATCACTCTTAGGAACTTTAGATTGCTCTCCTAAAAAGTGCTTAAGGAAAAAAAGAAAGAAGTTGAGACTGAATTCATGGCAATTTATGGGAATGAGCTAAGTGATTAAGCATTTCATGAAAAAGAGGCCCAGACTAACTCTATCTATCTATTTATTTACATTTCAGTATCTCAGAAAATTGGCAGGCGACCTAATGTTGAAATAATAATGAGAAGGAGAGTTTGCTGAGTGCCTTTTGTGTGTTTCTTTTTGGTTTTATTGTTGCAGTAAAGGTTTTTGTGTTTTTCTCATCTTCTAGATCTGTTGCCTTTCTTCTGAGTGAACAGTGGTGAGAAAAAATTTTGCAAGGCCCCGCTTTTCCTTTCTTCACAGGCCAGCAGTAGCCATATCTGATCAAAAAAGATATCTGAAGGAATATTGATCACATTTTCCTGAGGCCCTAGCAAGCACAGGAATTGAGAAGTTAGGACTGGAACAACTTTGTCATTTGTCACAATTGCCAAAAATTAGAATACACAGGAACCGTTTTTTCAGGTAACTCTGTGACTTGGCTGGATCTTCCTGATCATCAAGATTAGCACCTCGGGGCCTGGAAGAGGTTAGGGAGGGCAGGAAGAAGGAGTGAGCCAGCATCCAGCTCTGCGTGGGGCAGGCTATGGCGTGGACAGATTTAACATTCCACAGCACGGCTGAAAGCCCTGGACGTCTTTCCCTTGCACCCCTAATTCATGGTGATAAAACCAAAACATGGTGAATTAGGTTATTAGAACGTTGGAACATCTCTGAAGCTCAAAGCCCTCTTATGGTTATGTGAAGGCATACGTGGAGGCATACGTACTCCACTCTGAAGCTTCTCCTTCAATTTTAATGTTAATCTTACCGAGCGACAGCTTTCATCCTGGTGAAGGCAGCTCGGTGTGTGTAAAAGCAGCCTGGCCTGTTAAAGACAATGCTGTTAAATCAAACTGCCTTTCTTTTTTTTTTTTTTTTTTTAAAGTTTCCTTTTCAGTACTGACAACTTGGAGGTAGAGAAACCAAAAGCAATGTTTTCAGAAGGCCTTTTGCTTTCTTAAAGATTTCAAACGATGATTGTAGTTAATCTGGCTGCCTGTTTGAAAAACCATCAGATAAATGCCCACAAGGCTCTCATCTTTCAGTAGCTTAGCTGCTGCTTGTCAGATTCTAAACTCCAAAGTGCTTGACTCTTCCAGTGCCCAAACTAATCCTTGTTTAAATTATATCTTCAGAAGCTATAACTCTTATAGTGGCTTGCTAAATGATACCCTTTGGATCTGGGCTGAAGACTTCCAGAATGCCCAAGTGAATTTCAGGAGCGGGCTCAATGTTTAACCAAATTCACCTTTACCAAGGGCTATTCAATCCATATCTGGGATGTTTTAAATAAAACTATCCAGGACTGTGGGCAATATTCAACGTTAATATTTGTTGCCAATATGTTTGGAGTGCAAGATAAAGCATTATAATGTCTAGACATTTTTGAAATAAAAAATCTTCTGGTTACCAAAAGGCATTATTGTCATAGGTCATGCAACTCAGAGGTGAAACTTGAGAAAACAGAAAGTGACTACCAACAGGTGACACATTGAGAAGATAATTAGGAATTTCCTCAATCATACAACCCTCAGCACCCATTTCTCACATCAAAATAGAATGGTGGAGCCGAGTGCGGTGGCACAGCCTGTGGTCCCAGCTACTCTGGAGGCTGAGGAAGATCATTTGAGCCCAGGAGTACTGGTCTGGAGCAAACTATGCGTACTGGGTATCTGCAGTAAGCTCGGCATCAATATGGTGACCTTTCGGGAGTGGGGACCACCAAGTTGCCCAAGGAGGGGTGAACTGGCTTGGTGGGAAACAGAACAGGTAAAAACTCCCATGCTGATCAGCAGTGGGACTGCATCTGTGCATAGCCACTGCCCTCCAGCCTGGGCAACACACAAGACCCTGTCTCTAAAAATAAATAAATAAATGAATGGAATAGGAGAGAATATTGAAGACAAGGGGATGAAGGCATGATTTTAAATGACTAAAATGGTTTGGGCATGGTGGCTCATGCTTGTAATCCCAGCACTTTGGGAGGCCGAGGCAGGCGGATCACCTGAGGTCAGGAGATCGAGATCAGCCTGGCCAACATGGTGAAATCCTGTCTCTACTAAAAATACAGAAATCAGCGGGGTGTGGTGGTGCCCGCATGTAATCCCAGCTACTCGGAAAGCTGAGGCAGGAGAATCACTTGAACCCGGGAGGTGGAGATTGCAGTGAGCCAGTATTGCACCACCGTACTCCGGACTGGGTGACAGAGTAAGACTCTGTTTCAAAAAAGAAAAATAAAAAATTAAAATGTATTATGGCCTTAAATAATAGGGTTGATTTCCACTTTAAAACATATCCTGTTATATTTCAGTGAAAATTTTTATTTAAAAATATTCTAAATATTGAAAAGATGTATTTTGGGGGGGCAGAGATAATGTCATTCCTTTTATTACCATCCAAAAACTGGAAGAAGCATTTCATTTTGTGAAAACTGTGCTGCTTTTAAAAGAGAAAGTCCTTACTTCCTGACTGGACCCTTCCCCCACCCCTGTTTCTCATTTTGAGGAAACCATTCTTGAATAGGCTTCTGAAAATCTTACAAGAGTAAAATTTATTTGTTCAGCATTTGGTTGTTGAAGGACCCAGTGCGGAGGTGACATTCGGGTGTCAGCCTCAGATAATACAATGTGAAATGAGTGAAAAGATGCAATTGGGCACTGCCGTTCTCTTTTTACATGTTTTTTTGTTTGTTTTTTGTTTTGTTTTGAGACAGAATCTGCTCTGTCGCGCAGGCTAGACTGCAGTGGCGCAGTCTGGGCTCACTGCAACCTCTGCCTCCCAGGTTCAAGCGATTCTCCTGCCTCAGCCTCCTGAGTAGCTGGGATTACAGGCGCCCACCATCAAGCCTGGCTAATTTTTGTATTTTTAGTAGAGGCGGGGTTTCACCATGTTGGCCAGGCTGGTCTCAAACTCCTGGCCTCAGGTGATCTGCCTGCCTTGGCCTCTCAAAGTGCTGGGATTACAGGCATGAGCCACTGCACTCAGTCTCTTTTGATGTTTTTTAACTGATCAACTAGGTGTGAACAGAACTGGATTTTTTTCCCCGAAGAGCTGAGGCTGACTGGGGTGTGACCTCCTTAGCTGTGTAGACTGCATTGACTCTACTGTGCCTAGAATTTGGACAATGGCCTGAGGGACCAGTATGTGATTTAAGCATAATTAAAAGGTTATACTTGAGGGATAGACCTGAATCTGGAAGACAACTGCTAATTTTCTGGGGCACTGAGGGGTTTTTGTTTTGTTTTGTTTTTTGAGACAGGGTCTTGCTGTCACCCAGTCTGGAGTGCAGTGGTGCCATTTCAGCTCACTGCAACTTCGACCTCCTGGGCTCAAGTGATCCTCCCACCTCAGCCTCCTGAGTAGCTGGGACTACAGGCTCGTGCCAACATGCCTGGCTAATTTTTGTATTTTTTGTAGAGATGGGGTTTCGCCCTGTTGCCCAGGTTGGTCTCTAAACTCCTGGGCTCAAGCAATCCATCCACCTTGGCCTCCCAAAATGTTGGGACTACAGGTATGAGCCACCACGCCCGGCCAACACTGTTTTTATGAAGGTCTGTTCCTAGAAATGGAAACCATTAAAAACAATGGCAAGAAGACCCTTTGGTTGAGGAATGACAAGATCCAAGAGGAAAACTGGTATGCCATGGTGCCTTCCAGGCAGAGCAGGTGTTCAGGGCAGAGGCCTGGGCAGGTAGACGGGCTGCAGTTCTGGAGTGAAGACGGTGGAGGCTGCATTCCTTTCTGGCTTTCTGTTGGGATTGGCCTGGGTATGTCCTTTGACATAGCCTGTCACAGGGAATGACCGAAAAGATTAAAGGTACCTGTTCCTCTTCAGGGGCTCTGTTCAACATAGTAGCCACTAGCTGTATGTTGTTATTTATACTTAAATAAAGTTAGGAATTATGTTCCCGAAGCATGCAATCCACATGTCTAGTGCTCAGTAGCCATGTGTGGCTAGTGGCCATTGTATTGGGCCATGCATATAGAACATTCCCATCATTGCAGAAGGCTCATCGGGACAGAGCTTCTCTAGAGGATTCTGTGCATTTAGTGAGTGTGATAACCCCATGACTTCTGACATGAAAAATTAGGGAAAATTAAAAGAAGCAGAGGGAGGCAGGGAGTTGGGGAGAGAGACAGTGTGGAGGAGAGGGAGAAAGAGAGATGAGAGGGGGAAATGGGTAGGAGAAGGAGAAAATAGGGAAGGGGGTGCGGAGAGTGAGGAAGAGACTGAGGAAGGGGAGGGGGCTGCACCATGGAGGAGGGGTGAAGGCAGGGGTTGGGAGTTGGGACTGACTCACCTAAGAGGAAATTCAGGTCAGGGACAATCATGGATGGTGGCGGGGGTGGAGGGGGTTAAGCTACCATATCCTCCCCCACCCCCTTTTTTCATATCTTGTTGGGAAATTTGCCTAAATTGAGCAACTGACTTTCCTGATTCAAATTAAGTGCATGATATAGATACATACAGAGCCCCGTGTTCCTTCTTGAAATTCTTAATGTGGGGCTATTTTAAAGCAGTCATTTTATTTAAAAAAACAATTAAGTTGCATAAGTGCGGCAGATCTACAGAAAGAATAGAAAGAAACCTCCACAGGCAGGTGATCTAAAATGGGGGTGAAGACAGGCAAAACCATTTTAAGGGTTTTCATTTTTTCTGAGCTGGGAAGACATCAGGAAGAAGGTATATTTAAAGATGCCAAAGAAACTCACTGTTCTTGTATCCACTTGAAAATGGTTTTCTCCTTAAAAACTGTTTCTTGTGAGATTTGAAACATTTTAACAATAACTCAGAGCACACTTAGAAAGAAAGTAAGTGTTTGAAACAATAAAACAGTTCATTGCTTGTTCCCTGGTGTCCGAAGCAAGGGAGTCTATCTGACGTTGTACCAGAGTCAACTGGTGACACCCTCCTAAACTAGGCCAGTTTTGATAGGGCCTACTGTGTTTCTAAGAACTTGTAATCTGTGGAATATCAAAAATTTTTTTACAAAGGTAATGATGAAATGAACCCCAAGGACAGCTTCTGGGGCCTGTGCAGAAAGCAAGGGTAAACAGATAAGCTGAGATAAACAGATAAGAACATGCCTCTGTCCTGAAGTGGCAGAAGCCACAGAGCCACTGGTGCCTCGGCTTCCCTGCGCCTTCTCAGCTGATCTGCTGCCCTGTCCTCTGTTTCCGGCATAGAGGTTACCCTTGGTTTAACGGATGGGGAAACTGAGATGAAAGAAAGGGAGTCAGGGCCGGGTGCAGTGGCTCACACCTGTAATCCCAGCATTTTGGGAGGCTGAGGCAGGAGGATTGCTTGAGGCCAGGAGTTCAAGACCAGCGTGGGCAGCATAGCAAGACCCCTATCTCTACAAAAAATAAAAAATAAATAAAAATGGCCAGGCGTGGTGGCTCACGCCTGTAATCCCAGCACTTTGGGAGGCCAAGGTGCGTGGATCACTTGCGGTCAGGAGTTCAAGATCAGCCTGACCAACGTGGTGAAAACCCATCTCTACTAAAAATACAAAATTACCTGGATGTGGTGGTGGGTGCCTATAATAATCCCAGCTACTTGGGAGACTGAGGCAGGAGAATCGTTTGAACCTGGGAGTGCCACTGCACTCCAGCCTGGGTAACAGCGAAACTCCATCTAAAAGATAAAATAATAATTAAAAAAACCATAAAAATAAAGAAAGGGAGTCACTTGTTCAAGGTCACTTGAACTGTGGACTTTTGGGGAGCAATTGCAAGTGGATCTCCCCTACCCTCCAAAGTGCTTTTATGTTCCAAAATAAATCTTTCTTCCTTCCTCTCATAATATAGGCCAAAACAACAAACTCTTCTCAAGATGGTAGGGTTTTTAAGTGTAAATACCCATGAGGTTGTAATTGTGGAAGAGAAAGAGTGTCTTTGTCAGATTCCCTGGGAAAAGGGGCAAATTGGGAATATAATTTCCCTCTCAGACTGTGATTTCAGCTGAGGGCCAGTTTGAGAGCAGTTGGGTAAATTAATTCCTACTAGGTTGTAAATGACTGATAGGTGAATCCTCAAAGTAGATGTTTCCATTTTAAAAGTAGAACTGTGTATCAATACAACTGAATCTGTGTTTGAGGACAAGGCAGGATGCCTACATGCCATACATAAGTGCCTGTACACACATAAGCACATGTGTACGTATGTGGTATGATCGCCTGTGGAGGCCCATTACCTGTACTCTCTCGCTGCCTGGGCCCCTCCTACCAACACATCAGACAAGCAAGGCCAGCCTCTTGCGTTATTTTTCCCCTCAGCAGGGCTAGTGGCCAACGAATTGCCCCCAAGGGACTGGATGTGAAGCCCCATGGGTGGTGGTGGTGGGGACAGTCATGGGAGTTTAGGTGTGGGCCACATCATTGGCAGCAGCACCACCTCCTTTCCTTGGCAGAGGCAAGAGGTGGGCAGCAGGCATGCCAGTTCCTGCTGGCTCACCACACATAGCTCCCATCTGCCCTGCACCCTGCTTCCCTGGCCGCTTACTGCTCCTTAGGAGGTTCTTGCCCTCAGTTACCTCTGCCTGACAATGGCACCTTATGTGCAGGCTCAGGTTTCTGCAGCTCTCTTTACTTACTACCCAAGTAGGGGGTTAGAGAGGGGGAGGCGAGGAGGGTTTTTCTTGCAGATTGCAGGGCATCCCCACCCCCTCACCAAAGAGAGAGTATGAAGTGGCCTTTTCCCCCAGAAAAGCTCTCTCTGGATGAACCCCTTGCCATTTTTCAGTGGTAACCTTGAGTGTTTGCATTTAGGAACCATGTCAACCCGCGTGTGTGTGTGTGTGTGTGGCGTTAATGTTGCAACTCTGCTTTTCAGGGGGCTTTGTGAGGCAAGGGAGTGTATAAGAGCCATGCACTTCCTTGGGGGTCCACAGTCAGACTTGAGATCCTGGTGGGAAGGCAGCCTGGTGTCGCTCCCTGATGATGAGGGCACAGGAAGCCATGCTTTTGATCTGCTCCTGCAGAGAAGCTGTAGCTCTAAACTTACCCACTCCAGGAAGGGAAGGGGAGGGGGTAGGAGATAGAATTACCCAACTGCTGGATGGAGAGAACCCAGCCAATGTAATTGCTCTGCATGTCTGATAAAAAGTCTTGTGAAACCTCATTTGAAAATGGAATTCCATCCTGGCATGGGTCTTAGCACTGCTTCTGAAATGGAAACAAGCTGGAGGAGGTCGACAAATGGCCCAGGAAGAACAGCTTTAAGTGGCTGATGCAGAAATGGGTCCTGCTTGGTCTTAATGTTTTCTGTTAATGCACTCAGGAGGGGCTTGTTGGGATATGTAGATAACATCCCAGGAGAAGGAACTCCTAGCTCTAGGAAGAACAGGGGTGGAGTAAGGACAGAGGATTGGGCCATCGACTTGAATAGCAAAGGATACCTGAGCATCCAACTTTTCTCAAGCCAAATGCTGTTGTGGGTTGATGCCACTACCCCTGCTGTCACAGATTAGGGAGAGTGTGTGTCTAATGAATATGTTCCTGGAACATAGTAGGTGTTCAAAAATATTTCCAGAATGAATGACTGATGCTACACAGCTTGAGTATCCCTAACTGAAGAATCTGAAATCCAAAATCTGAAACTTTTTTTTTTTTTTTTTTTTTGAGACGGAGTCTCGCTCTGTCTAGGCCAGAGTGCAGTGGCACGATCTCAGCTCACCGCAACCTCCGCCTCCCGGGTTCAAGTGATTCTCCTGCCTCAGTCTCCCAAGTAGCTGGGACTACAGGCATGTGCTGGGAATTTTTTGTATTTTTAGTAGAGAGGGGGTTTCACCGTGTTAGCCAGGATGGTCTCGATCTCCTGACCTCGTGATCCTCCTGCCTCGGCCTCCCAAAGTGCTGGGATTACAGGCTTGAGCCACCACGCCCGGCCCAATATCTGAAACTTTTTGAAAGCCAACATGATGCATACAAAATGATCATTGGATCTGTTGCCTAGGCTGGAGTGCAGTGGCACCATCATAGCTTAGCTCACTGCAGCCTTGGCCTCCTGGGCTCAAGTGATCCTCCTGCCTCAGCCTCCAAAGTAGCTGGGACTACAGGTGCGTGCCACCACACTTGACTCTTTGCAACATTTTGGATTTTAGATTTTCAGATTTGGGATGCTCAACCAGTATAATGCAAATATTCCAAAATCCAAAAACATCAGAAATCCAAAGCACTTCTGGTCACAAGCATTTCAGATAAGGGATACTCAACCTGTATTTATGTTATGTGATGGTGAAGAAGAGAGCCGAGAAAGTGATATCCTCAAGAAATGGCCTTGGGGTCACAATAGATGGTACATTAGGAGATGATTCAACATGGTTAAGAAAGGTTAACTAAGGTTATAGGGCAAATTGGAAAATGTTTTCCAAATGTTTGTCTTAACTCTGAAAAATGTTTGGCAAACTCCCCCTCCCCCCTAATTTGGAAGTGGTTTGTTTTAGTCGTTTTTGAAGAAATAAATATTTGCATTAGACCAAACATTTGGGGCAAACAGTTCTCCCCATTTCTGAGGCTCTGTATGAGTAGGAGGAGATGTTTCATGCCGATAACACTCATCCCTTTTTTGGCCAAATCGAAGGTAACTTTTGATGTGAGCTTCACATGCTTTTCACATAACTGCTAGAATGAGGTTGAGCAAATGGAAAGAAAAGAGGAAGCCAAGAAGCTTGATCCTTCCAGACCTAGGGATGGCTGATGACCTGGCATTTGAAGGATGTAATCGTTAAAGAAAAATTGCCTTTCTGCTCATGGGCAGGGAGGCTGGATCCAATTAAGACAAGGAAAACGTATGTTAACTTGGAGGAAAAATTTCTAAACAGTCAATTCTGTAATCCTCTCTGAAGAGGAAGAGGCCAACATGATGAGGCTTTATGGATGGTGCCAAGCCCTGTGATATATAATAATTAGTAACCACTGGTTATTTTGCCGCACACTCATTCTCCAAACCACTAACCATTGCTTGGGATGGAATGCACCAGGCTTAGATATTTGCCCCAGATGTCTTCCCTTCAGCAGTATCCAATTAGAGGGATTTTTACAAATTAAAGCTTAATTCTCTATAATATATAGCAAAATATAAATTAAGGAGAAACCCGATTTCCTTGGTTGGTTCCATGGGTTACGGAGGTGAGGGCTAGCCTTCAGGTGCACCTCTTAGTTTATGCTTCAGTGGCTAGTGGTGACTGTTCTATATCATGGTCCTTGGTATTTTTGCTAGTCTTTTTGGTAGCTTAAAAACATTTCAGAGGCGAGGCATGGTGGCTCATGCCTGTAATCCCAGCACTTTGGGAGGCCAAGGTGGGTGGATCACCTGAGGTCAGGAGTTTGAGACCACCCTGGCCAACATGGCAAAACCCCGTCTCTATTAAAAATCCAAGAATTAGCCAGGCATGGTGGCACGCGCCTGTAATCTCGGCTACTCGGGAGGCTGAGACAGGAGACTCACTTGAACCCAGGAGGCGGAGGTTGTGGTGAGCTGAGATCGCGCCACTGCACTCCAGCCTGGGTGATAGAGTGAGCCTCTGGGTGACAGAGGCTCAAAAAAAAAAAAAAAAAAAAAATTGCAAAGGTAATACTCACTAAAGAAAGTCCAGGCCAGAAGTGGTGGCTCATGCCTGTAATCCCAGCACTTTGGGAGGCTGAGGCTGGCAGATCACCTGAGGTCAGGAGTTTGAGAAGAGCCTGGCCAACATGGCAAAACCCTGTCTCTACTAAAAATACAAAAAAATTAGCCTGGTGTGGTGGCATGCGCCTGTAGTCCCAGCTACTCGGGAGGCTGAAGGGAGAGAATGGCGTGAACCCGGGAGGCGGAGGTTGCAGTGAGCCGAAATCGTGCCACTGCACTCCAGCCTGAGGGACAAAGTAAAACTATATCTCGGAAAAAAAAAAAAAAAAGTCCAAAGGACCATGTAAAGCATCTCTCTCTCTCTTCCCATGCACCCCTGCTACCAATCCCACCACTCAGAAATAATTAGCATCAGCATGTAGGTGAACGTTTTCCCAAATCTCTGTATATGCACATACGAACATCTAGATAGAACTTTACACAAAATGGGTCCCAGTGTGCACACTGTTCCGCAGCTGTTTTCAGTCCACAATATGCTGCAGAGCCTTTCCATATCTGTGTTTATAGTTTCCCATGAAATGGATGGGTGTCAGGAAAAATTGTGAAAGACTTTGGAAGCTGAATGCTGTTTCAATGGAATGCTGGGTATGTTCTAGCAGACTCTTAGGGGTTATCCAGTTCTAAAGGGGTCTGTGTTTTTCATTGTCTTTGACTAGTTTTATAATGTATTTAACCAAGCCCCTAGAGTGAGCCATTTAAATTCTCTAATTTTTAAAGATAATATAAAGGAATATCCTACCCATGATATATTCATCTTTATGCACTTATTTTAAAGACTTCTGTTTTTTTCCTGTGGGAGTATCTGCCTAATAACATCCCCTTTCCTCTTTGGGAAGAATCATAATAATTTGTGAAATAGGCTTCAGTGACCCTAGGGATGTACAATGTAGATTTTCTTATGAGAAAGGAGCATGATACATGTGACATGACATTTCTGAGACCTTTGGGACTTAACATCCCTCACCTCTGAGTAATGAGTCATCTTTTCTATGGTATTCAAAGTTTGAATTAGGGAAATTAAGGTTGAGTTCAGTCAAAGACTTTAGTTGTGGATGACTTTTCAGTTGCCCTTGGATTTTGCATGTGTAAATCAGGCAGGGGGTACACTCAGAAAACAAGCCCACAGCTTCGTAAAGGTGTCTTGGATCTCTCACTGTGGATCATCAGCACAACCCTGTGGGCCTGGGAATTGTTTTTGCTGTTGCTGTTAGTATTATTCTAGTTTAAGAAAGAAGGAAAACAAGCTCAGAGAGGTGAAGTGGTTTTCCAAGATCCCATACCAAGGAGCCACTTGCCCTTGTTCCTGTGGTGCCAATCCATTGCTTTGTTCTTCATATTTGAGGGCTTTTGCGTTTCATTGTACATTGTACAATTCTAGGGAGCCATTGTTCCCATCCTAAAGCTGGTAGATGTGTAAATGTATCAGGTCGGGGGGCAGAAAGTGTCTTGAGGAAGGGACGCCCCTTCCTAATCCCCTCCAAGTGCTGCCTGTGCTGGTGTCAGTCCTCCTGAGGTCATTTGCCCTGTCTTTGATCTGGCACAGTATCCTCCTCTGTGGAATTCTGTAGCTCTTCCTCTGGTAACTGCTTTCACTAAAGGTTTGCATGGAATTTACCTAGACCAGGGCCCTACGGTTCCCACCTGAGAATAGAAAACGCCCATTAAAAACAGCACCACACAAAACAAATCAGTGGCCCCTCCTCCTGCTCTGCCTCCCTCCGAGATAAGCTTGGCATGAGGGCATAGTCCAGAGCCCCACGGCCTTCAATAATTTTGTTAACAATTGGAGGAGAGTGGCATTTTCTTCCGGGAAACATTTGCAGATGTGTGAGCTAGCTCTACATGGGGAAGGGCTGCCCCCTTCACTGCGTGCTGAGGCTGCGGGCTCCGTGTCCTGTCAGAGTGTGGGAGGGAGCTCCTCACACTGAAGCCAGCTCCTTCCTTCCGCAAAGAAGGGATCTGAGGGCCAAAAGGGGCCCGCATGGGTGGCCGTGCAGGAGCAGAAAGAGGCTCCAAAGCAGGATGGGTCCCCTGGCCTGGATTTTCCTCCAGGGCAGCTCTGCAACTCTAACACCCATCCCCAGGCTGTGTGTTTCCTAGGGATACGTAATAAAGTGCCACCAACTGGGTGGCTTAGAACAACAGACATCTATTGTCGCACAGTTCTGGAGGCCAGACGTTTGAAATCAAGGTGTGTGCAGGGCCGTGCTCCCTCTGAAGGTACCCGGGGAAGACCTGTTCCAGGCCTCTCTCCTTGGCTTGTTGGTGGCTGTCTTCTCCCTGTGCGTCTTCCTCTTGTGCATCTGTCCCTGTGTCCAGAGTTATCCTTTGTATAAGGACACCAGTGCTATTGGATCATGGCCCACTTGAATGACCTCATGTTAACTTGATTACCTCCATAAAGATCCTATTTCCAAATAAAGTCACATTCTGAGGTACCGGGGGTTAGGACTTCAACATAATCTTCTTTGGAGGACACAGTGAACCCCGGAACACAGGCCCTGCCTGTACTGAAGCAGCAGCTTTTGGGGATAGCCTGTATTTTTAAAACAGGAGGTTCTGAGGATGAACCAGGCGTGGGAACTGCTGCTCTATAGAACTCTGGAGCTGGTGGGTTTTCTGAGTGCCTTCTGAGATTATCTCGGACATCCAGACTACTCTGACCGGGTCCCCAAATAGGACTCTGCAGGTTCCCTGGCAGTTGGTTTCTGTCTTCTGCTCAAATATTTCTAGAGACGGGGAACTCATACCTTCTTCTAAGCAGCCTATCCGATTTTAAAACACTGGATTAAAAATATCTATAATAATATATATATATTATATATATCTATATATATTAGATAGGCTTCTTGCCTCACCCACTAAATTGTAGACTTCCTGAGGGCTGACACCAGGGCTTTTTCTTTGTATCTTACTGGAACTAACCAGATGCTAAAAGTAAACCCAAGTCTGCCTGTGGAGACCTGGTATGTCTGGTGCCATGTTAACCCATTAGGTCCTGGTTCTGCTCTTTGGAGGTATCCAGGATAAATGCACCACTCTTTGCCTGAGGGGGCCCTTCTAATATTAGAAGACAACTATGATACCCACTGTAGAACTAAAAGCAGAACCCCAAGTCAGGCACGGTGGCACGCACCTGTAGTCCCAGCTACTCCCAAGCCAGGAAGATCACTTGAGCCAGGAGTTCTGGGCTGCAGTGTGCCATGCACTGCATTCCAGTGAATAGCCACTGCACTCCAATCTGGGCAACAGAGTGAGACCCTGTCTCTTAAAAAACAAACAAACAAACAAACATAGCCAGAACCCTGCCCTCCAGATTCCCAGACTGGGCTCTCATTGTGCATTGCAGCCAAGTAACAGACATAACCAACCTTAGGATAGGATTTATTAGCAGGTGGGAATGATGTTGTTGCTAACATCTGGCAAAGCTCAGGGCTTCATAACTTGCCAGAAGTGAGATCCAGTCACCCACTATTTATTTATTTATTTATTTATTTATTTATTATTTATTTATTTATTTATTTATTGAGACGGAGTGTTGCTCTGTCGCCCAGGCTGGAGTGCAATGGCACGATCTCGGCTCACTGCAACCTTCTGCCTCCCAGGTTCAAGCGGTTCTCTTGCCTCAGCGCCCCGAGTAGCTGGGATTACAGGCGCCCGCCACCATGCCCAGCTAACTTTTGCATTTTTTTTTAGTAGAGATGGGGTTTCACCATGTTGGTCAGGCTGGTCTCGAACTTCTGACCTCAGGTTATCCAACTGCCTTGGCCTTACTAAATGCTGGGATTACAGGCGTGAGCCACTGCGCCCAGCCTAGTCACCCACTTTTTAATTTTTGAGGTAATATGGTATCTTCTCCTGCTGTGCATTGAGGCAAGATGTTTCCATTCCATTGAAAGCTTGATCAAGGTTCTGTGAGAAGTTCAAAGGGAAAGGGAGAGTGTGCCACTCATGTGCTGTGTGGCTCCTCTCCAAGCAAAACCATCCTCAGCTGCATAAATGTGCAGCTTGGCCAGGTGATCCTGGAGTCTCTTCTCACCCTTCAAATCCTGAGAATTTGCGGGTGCATTTTCCACTGATAATTCAACTGTGGGTACTTCAGAATAAAATTTGATGTTAATTTGAAGAGCAGGCATTACACACTAAAACAAAAATTACCCAAGGGAAGAATGAGAGCCAAGAGGGGTTACATTTGTAGTAGAAATAAACAGGAAAAAAACCCACCACTGCTAATTGAACTGATTCTCGCAATCCAAGAAAGGCAAATGCATGATTCTAATGTTTTCTTTAGTAGATTACTGAAAGGAAGGTTAAATCAAAAGTCAAAAATAAACAGTTTGATTATCCTACACTGTATTATCTTAATAAACTGTCTTCCTGGAAAGTTTAAAAATACACAGTACTTCATCTGGCCAAAGAAAACAGTAAGTAAATATTGTTGAGAAAATGTAAGAATTTTCCATCTAGATGTGAGGGGTGGAAACATTGCCATGTGGACTTCAAGACATCCCACAAGGAGTGAGAGAGTGATAGGTATTACCTACCTTTTAAGGCTTGTTGTCGGGGACACTGTTGTCACATACGGGGGAAGAGGTTGGGAGGGGAATGGGCCCTATCAAGCACTCTTCTGGGCTCCTGGCAAAACCTCACCCACTTCTGCATTCTCCTGCAAGGTTTGTCTAGATACTAGCTGTATCCTGACTGGTGATGCTCAGATTTCATAGTTTAGGGTGATGTGGAGAGGACTGCTGATTTTCTTCTCTCTCTCTCTCTCTCTTTTTTTTTTTTTGAGATAGAGTCTCGCTCTGTTACCCAGGCTGGAGTGCAATGGCGCGATCTTGGCTCACTGCAACCTCCTCCTCCTGGGTTCAAGCAATTCTCCTGTCTCAGCCTCCTGAGTAGCTGGGACTACAGGCATGCACCATTGTGCCCGGCTAATTTTTGTATTTTTTTTTCTTTTTTTTTTTGAGATGGAGTCTCGCTCTGTCGCCCAGGCTGGTGTGCAGTGGCATGATCTTGGCTCACTGCAAGCTCCGCCTCCCGGGTTCACGCCATTCTCCTGCCTCAGCCTCCCGTGTAGCTGGGACTACAGGTGCCCGCCACCATGCCTTGCTAATTTTTGTATTTTTAGTAGAGATGGTGTTTCACCATGTTGGCCAGGATGGTCTCGATCTCCTGACCTCATGATCCACCCGCTTCAGCCTCCCAAAGAGCTGGGATTACAGGCATGAGCCAGCACCCGGCTAATTTTTGTATTTTTAGTAGAGACGAGGTTTCATCATATTGGCCAGTCTGGTCTCGAACTCCTGACCTTGTGATCTGCCCGTCTCGGCTCCCCAAAGAGCTGGGATTACAGGTGTGAGCCACTGTGCCTGGCATCTTCTTCTTTTTCTTTCTTTCTTTTTTTTTTTAATTTTATTTTTATTTTTTATTTTTTTTTGAGATGAAGCCTAACTCTGTCACCCAGGCTGGAGTGCAGTGGAGCAATCTCGGCCCACTGCAACCTTTGCCTCCCAGGTTCAAGCGTGCTGATTCTCTTCTGCTTAATTTTTCTACAGTTGGAAGTAGCAAAAGGTGGAGACTAGTGATGTGAGTTCTGTCCTAGCTTTGTTGCTAACCTGCCAGAGGCCAAGGCTGGTAACTTTGTGTCTCTGTACCTTTTTTTTTTTTTTTTTTGAGACACAGTCTCACGCTTGCCCAGGCTGGAGTACAGTGGTGCGATCTCGGCTCACTGCAACCTCTGCCTCCTGGGTTCAAGAGATTCCCTTGTCTCTGCCACCTGAGTAGCTAGGATTACAGGCACCTGCTACCATGCCCGGCTTTTTTTTTTTTTTTTGTATTTTTAGTAGAGATGGGGTTTCACCATGTTGGTCAGGTTGGTCTCAAACTCCTGACCTCAAATGACCCATCTGCCTCAGCCTCCCAAAGTGCTGGGATTACAGGTATGAACCACTGTACCTGGCCTGTATCTTTTCTTTTGAAATGGTGTCTTGCTTTGTTGCCCAGGCTGGAGTGCAGTGGCGTGATCTTGGCTCACTGCCACCTTGGCCTCCTGGGCTCAAGCGGTTTTCCTGCCTCCGCCTCCCAAGTAGCTGGGATTATATGTGCCTGCCAGCACATCTGACTAATTTTTGTATTTTTAGTAAAGGCGTTTCACTGTGTTGGCTAGGCTGGTCTCTAACTCCCAGTCTCAGGTGATCCGCCCTCCTTGGCCTCTCAAAGTGCTAAGATTACAGGTATGAGCCACCACTACTGGCCTGCCTCTCTGTATCTTTATCATCACATAGGAATAATGCCCTATTGATCACAGAGACCAAATAAAAAATGTAAATAAGATGGGGAGTCCAGATGCAAACCCTAGTATATGTAAAATTTTAGTATATAATAGGCTGGGCACGGTGGCTCATGCCTGTAATCCCAGCACTTTGGGAAGCCGAGGTGGGTGGATTGCTTGAGCCCAGGAGTTTGAGACCAGCCTGGGCAATATGGCGAAACTCCATCTCTACTAAAAATACAAAAATTAGCCGGGCATGGTGGCGCATGCCTGTAAACTCAGCTACTAGGGAGGAGGTTGAGGCAAGAGAATCGCTTGAACCCGGGAGGCAGAGATTTGCAGTGAGCTGAGATCGTGGCACTGCACTCCAGCCTGGGTGACAGAACAAGACTTGATCTCAAACAACAACAACAACAGCAACAAACAAACAAACATGGTAGCCTTGTTACAGCCAGGAAGGATGGAGATAGTAAATGGGGAGGTAGTTTCTAAGGAAAAAAGCAAGTCCTGGTTAGACAGGTAGTATGTAGGGATCCACTACACATGAAAAGATGCTCGCTCTCACTAGAAATCTAAGATATATAGAATCTTAGTTTGGCAATAATTTAAAACATTGATAAAGGCTTATTTAAAAAGTGTGGGTAAATAGGTTATTTCAAACATTACAATCTTGTTGCTGACTAGGGTGTAAATTGGTAAGTCTTTGTCTCAAGAACATTTTGGTAATATAGACATCAAAAGCCTTAAAATTGGGTAACCCTTGACCTTGAAGTTCCACGTCTAAGATTTTATCTTAAGGAAAAATTAGTGTACCAATGACGTGCAGGAAGTTGTTCAGTAGATGATGTTTATAATAGAGGTTACTTGGAAACAGTTCCAATGACCATCTGTAAAGGATCGATATAATAAGTCCTGGCATATTCAAATAGTAGACTCATACATAGCTATTAAGAATTATGGAGATCCAGACTGGGCAGCATGGTGAAACCCCATCTCTACAAAAAGCAAAAACAAAAAACTAAAATTAGCTGGGCATGGTGGTGTGTGCCTGAAGTCCCAGCTACTGTGGAGGCTGAGGTGGGATGATCACTTGAGCCTGGGAGTTGGAGGTTGCAGTGAGCCACGATGGTGCCAGTACGCTCCAGCCTGGGTGACAAAGTGATACCCTGTCTCAAAACAAAACAAAACAAAACAAAAAACGAACCCGCCCCCCCGCAGAAACGTTATGGAGATCTAGTTCGAGACCAGCCTGGGCAACATAATGAGACCCAATCTCTAAAAAAAAAAAAAATTAAAAAACATCAGCAATCAGCCAGGCATGGTGGTGCATGCCTGTAGTCCTAGCTACTTGGGTGGGAGGATCATTTGAGCCCAAGAATTCAAGGCTGCAGTGAGCTGTGATCATGCCATTGTGCTCCAGCCTGGGGTGACGAGTGAGACCATGTCTCTGAGAAAAAAAGAAAAAAGAATTATGGAGACCTATTCTTATTGGCATGGAGAGACGATCATAACATAGTGAGCAGGGGTTAGGAAAACCCAGATTATGTACAACGAATGTGCGTTACACTTAATAATTAGAAGAAAAAAGATGTCTTTTTTGGGGAGGGGGAATGACAATGCCTTGTAAATGTAAGGCCACTTGATAGGACTGTACAGAAATAAAATCCTTAAAGAAAAGTAAACATGCCAGGTCTTCTGAATCTCAGCAAGGGTTGGCCTTCTTAGCATTCCTCCATGGGAGATTCTAGGATTATTCCAGCTGTATTACTTCAAGGATTCTTGAAACTCTTCTTGGACCCATTTGTTGACTGACTGCTTTGATGGACTGTAAATACACATCATTAAGGCTAGATGCCTTAACGCATCTAGCATACTGTTTTGACTCCGCTAGATGATGACATGTCTTTGTCTTTCAAATGCGAATTTGATTTTTCGGAAAATCAAATTTTGTTAGGCTTGATGTGTTAAGTGGCCATTTTGGAGCTAGAGAGTAAGGGGCAAGAATGGGGAATGAGAAGACTGGGACCTTTCCCAGTGCCCTGTGCTGGGTTGGGGTTTATAAAAAACCCTCCAAGGCATTGGCTTTGTTAGGCTGGGCTCTTCTGGGTGTGCAGTGTTGTGTGTTTGTTTTAATAGTAACCACCATTATTTTATAATAAAATGACGGTTGGTGGAAGGTGAGCACTCCTATCCTTGGTTGACAAGCTGGGCAGTTGATGAAGAGATACTCTGACTGTCTGTAATCCTTTAACCAGGGATGTGCCCAGTAGAGGCTAGATTCCTGTTATCTCTGTCTAGTGAACTAGTGACCAACTAATGAGCAGGGGTGCTTTAGCATGTGCAAAATCCGAGTCAATTGAACTGACATGATTCAAGACCTCCTGTGTGTGTAATGCTGGCTGGGGTACTTCAGGAATGCAAAGATGTGAGATTCTGCTCTTCCTCTTCAGGACCTTCCAGCCTAGTTGGGGGAAAGGCAGGTACATGATCAACTCCATTACAAAGTAATCTAAGTACAGAGGCAGCCTTGATGGGGGGCAGGGATCAGTAAAGCTTTCATCAGAGAAGTGGTCTTGAGCTGTGCCTTGAGGACAGGTGGCTGGTGGTATGAAGACAGCATTTACAGGGCCCCTAACTGGTGCAGGCTCTGTGAAGGAGGCTTTATAGAGATAGATGTATTTTTCACCACGGTCCAATGCATTAGGTTTTGTTGTCTTTTGCACATGACAAATCTGACAGGCTAAGGACACATTCAGGTAGGTGTTGGAGCTTGGCTTTGAGCTTCCAGCCTGTGCTGTGGGGAGAATTCCATCTTATGAGGTTACGGGGTGTGAGGGACAAAGGTTCTTGGCACTGGGGAGAGCCAAATGGTGGTGACTTGGGAACAGCTTGTGGTGGCCCCATTTTTCTGGAGCCTGGAGTAGTTGTTGGGGAGCAGGGAGCAGGAAGGCTGCAGAAGAATAGGGTCATATGGGGAGGTCTCTGAGTGTCAGGCTAGAATTTGGGAGTTAAGGTTTTAGGCAAAAAATAGCTGGCCAGGTACGGTAGCTCACGCCTGTAATCATAGCACTTTGGGAGGCCAAAGTGGGAGGATTACTTGAGCCCAGGAGTTCCAGACTAGCCTAGGCAATATGGTAAGACCCATATATTAGTCCATTTTCACACTGCTGATAAAGACATACCTAAGACTGGGTAATTTATGCAGGAAAAAGGGTTTAATGGACTTACGGTTCTACGTGGCTGGGGAGGCCTCACAATCATGGCAGAAGGCAAGGAAGAGCAAAGTCATGCCTTAGGATGGCAGCAGGCAAAGAGAGAGCTTGTGCAAGGAAACTTCCCCTTATAATAACTGTCAGATCTCATGAGACTTACTCACTATCTCGAGAACAGCAAAGACCTGTCCCCATGATTCAGTTACCTCCCACTGGGTCCCTCCCACAACATGTGGGAATTCAAGATGAAATTTGGGTGGGGACACAGCCAAACCGTATCACCCCATCTCTACAAAAAATAAAAAAATTAGCCAGGTGTGGTGGTGTGCACCTGTAGTCCCAGCCACTTGGGGAGGACTGAAGTGGATCACGTGAGTCCAGGGATGCTGCAGTGAGCTATAATTACATCACTGTACTCTAGCCTGGGTGGCAGAGTGAGACCCTATCTCAAAAAAAAAAAAAAAAAAAAAAAAGAGCCACTGAGAGTTTTTGAGCAGAGGAGACTCAAAAACTACCTGTACTTGAAGACACCGGATCTGGCAGCAGAAGCTGTAGGGCCAAATGGGCAGTGGTTCTTGGAAGTATTGTGGGGGCTTCCAGGGTTCTGCAAAAAAGAGGAAGAGGGGTGGGTTGGAGCAGCTTTGGGGAGACTAAATCTATAGCACTTGGCACCTGATAGGACATGGCGGTGAGTGGAAGGACAACACTGTAACTTTTGTGCAGCAAAAGAAACAATCAACAGAGTGAAAAGACAACACACAGAATTGGGGGAAACATTTGCAAACTGTTCACCTGACAAGGGATTGATACCCAGAATATACAAGGAACTCAAAACATCTCAACAGGAAAAAAAATTCCTATTAAAAAATGGGCAGATGATCTGGACAGACATTTCTCAAAAGAAGACATACACACCACTAAAGAACTTACTCATGTAACCAAATACTGCTGTACCCCAATAACTTATAGAAAAATTAAAAAATTAAAAAACATCTAAACATAAAAAAAGAAGACATACAAAGATGGCCAATAAAAAGTGCTGAGGCCGGGCGCAGTGGGGCATGCCTGTAATCCTAGCACTTTGGGAGGCTGAGGCAGGTGGATCACTTGAGGTCAGGAGTTCGAAACCAGCCTGACCAACATGGCGAAACCTTGTCTCTACTAAAAATAAAAAAAATTAGCTGGGCGTGGTGGTGGATGCCTGTAATCCCAGCTACTTGGGAGGCTGAGACAGGAGAATCGCTTGAACCTGGGAGGCAGAGGTTGCAGTGAGCCGAGATCGTGCCACCGCACTCTAGCCTGGGTGACAGAGCAAGACTCTGCCTCAAAAAAAAAAAAAAAGAAAAAAAACTCAACATCACTAATCATTAAGGAAGTGCAAATCAAAACCACAATGAGGTATTATCTCACTGCAGTTAAAATGGCCATTATCAAAAGGACAAAAAATAACAAATACCGGAGACGATGTAGAGAAAAGGGAACTCATACACTGTTGGTGGGAATGTAAACTAGTACAGCCACGATGGAGAACAGTATGGAGGTTCCTCCAAAAACTACAACTAGAACTACCATATGATCCAGCAATCTCACTACTGGGCATTTATCCAAAATAAAGGAAATAAGTGCATCAAAGAGACATCTGCACCCCCATGTTTATTGCAGCACTATTCACAATAGCCAAGATAGTGGAATCAACTTAGATATCCAACAACAGATGAATGGATAAAGAAAATGTGGCATATATACACAACGGGAATCTATTCGGCCCTGAAGAATGAAGTCTTGCCATTCGCAGCAACATGGATGGAACTGGAGGGCATTATGCTAAGTGAAATAAACCAGGCACAGAAAGTTAAATGCTATGTGTTCTCACTTATACGTGGAAGCTAAAAAAAAGTTGATTCATAGAAGTTAAAAGTAGAACAGATAATACTAGAGGCTGGGAAGGGTAGGGGGAAGGGGATAGAGAAAGGTTTGTTTAACAACACAAAATTATAGCTAGATAGGAGGAAGAAACTCCTAGTGTTCTATATCTGTAGGATGACTGTAGTTAACACTAATATGTAGTTTCAAATAGCTAGAAGGAGGATATTGAATGTTCCTAACTGATATGGTTTGGCTGTGTTCCCACCCACATCTTGTCTTGAATTCCCACGTGTTGTGGGAGGGGCCCGTGGGAGGTAATTGAATCACGGGGGCAGGTCTTTTCCATGCTGTTCTCGTGATAGTAAGTCTCACAAGATCTGATGGTTATTATAAAGGGGAGTTTCCCTGCACAAGCTCTCTTTGCCTGCTGCCATCCATGTAAGACGTGACTTGCTCCTCCTTGTCTCCCACCATGATTATGAGGCTTCCCCAGCCATGTGAAACTGAAAGTCCAGTGAAACCTCTTTCTTTTGTAAATTGCCCAGTCCTGGGTATGTCTCTATCAGCAGTGTGAAAAGAGACTAATACACTAGCACAAATAAATGATAAACATTTGAGATGACAGATATGCTAATTACCCTGATCTGATCACTGTACATCATATGAATTGCAACATCACCATGTACCCCATAAATATGTAGTTATGTGTCAGCTAAAAGATAAAAAACTATAATATTTGCACCCAGGTGATGCTGCAGGGCAGTCAGGAGATGTGGCTGGCTCTGGGGAAAGGTGTCAGCTTGGTCTGGGCCTCCCTCAGTGGCCAAATGGCCAGTGTGAAGTCTTGGAGGGTGAAGGGCTCCTCCATGCCAGAGGCAAGCACCTGGCAGTAGCTTTGAAGAAATGTGGGAGCAGACAGTGTCTGTTGTTTTTCTGGCCCACATCTACCCCCTCTTCTTCTGGCAACAGCACCTCCATTTTTCTTGGGGGACCACTCCTCCCTGTATTTAATCCACAAGGTTGGGTGGAGATGATGTCTCATTGGTTCCATCAGTGAGCACATGACTCAGCCCTGGCTGTGCAGAGCCTTGATTCTCTGCTTGGCCTCAGGGATGGGGATGGGATTCTTGGTTCCAAAAGGGCTGCTCTTCTGCTGCTGGGGTTGCCAAGCTGGTGGAGGGAAACTTGGAGTCTTGGTGGCCGTTGCCACAGCCTATCTGAGAATAAAGGCAGCATAGCACGATGTTGAATCAAAGGCTGATGGGGTGGGGGAGAGAGAGAGAGTCCTCATTGCATTGTTTCATTTTGGTGTCCAGCCATTCTGGGGGCCAGATGTACCCCCCTGGTTTCCTGTTTGGGTGAACGTGTGACTTGCCACTTACAGTCAAAGGATCCTGACTCATTCAGGGTTAAAAGTCACATCCTTAGGGGATACCTGCCTTAAAGAGCCCAAGACAGCAGGCCAGAGACATGGGGCCTGGGTCAGGAGGAGCCAGCCCCCTGAGTCAAGGAAGGCTGGATGTGCACCTTTGTCCCAGGCTTTGCTTGAGCAGAGGGCCAGGTGCATTTGATATTTGCCACAAAGAATACAATCCTCAACCTGGCTGCCCTTGTGAGACTCCAACTGTAGCAAAGAAAGATTAGGAAACAAACATCCCAGTCACCATGGAAATGTGAACCCAAGGTGTTAGGAACAATAGCTGTGTGAGTTCGGAAGTGGATTCTGTCCACACACATGTTGGTTTGATCCCGCATCTATTTCCTTGTGGGAGCCTGGGCATATCTGTAAACGTATGATATAGCCAGCTGCTCTAGGGCTGGGTGCCACCTCCCATTAGCCTTGGTTTCGTCATCACCAAAATAGCTGTAAACCTAATACACTGCTTATGCATGTCAGAGCCTCATTACAGCCTCCCTCGGAGGTAAATATTATTTTTATCTTAATTCCACAGATGAGAAAACAGAAGCTCAGGGAGGTTCCTAAACTTTCCCAAGGTCACAGTTGTTGATGGAAGAGCCAGGGTTTGAACCCAGCCCGTTGAGTCTGTGCTTTTTTAACCACCACGTTCCTCAAGTTGGTGTTGACAAAAAATATTACTAAAAGTAGTTCATTCTTACTCTACATGTCTTATTTCAATTCTGCCACAAACCTATGAGGCAAGTACAACTGGTTAATTCCATCTTATAAACGAGGAAGCTGAGGCACAGAACACTTAGGAATCTTGCCCAAGTTCCACCATCAGTAGGAGGCAAAAGTACATTTGGGGGTTACTTTCTTCAGGTGGATTTGAAATGATAATGTGTCTTAAATTTAATTTGGAAGCCAAGAATGGGTGATAACTGTAATTTTTTCTTTTCTTTTCTCCTTCCCCTCCCCCTTTTTCTTTTCTATTCTTTTCTTTTCTCCCTCCCCTCCTTTTTTCTTTTCTTTTCTTTCTTCTTTTCTTTTCTTATTATTTTTTGAGACAGAGTCTTGCTCTGTCACCCAGGCTGGAGTGCAGTGGCACGATCTCGGCTCACTGCAACCTCTGCCTCCTGGGTTCAAGTGATTGTCCTGCCTCAGCCTCCCGAATACCTGGGATTATAGGTACACGCCTTGTATTTTTAGTAGAGACAGCATTTCACCATGTTAGCCAGGCTGGTCTCGAACTCCTGACCTCAGGTGATCAGCCTGCCTCGGCCTCCTAAAGTGCTGAGATTACAGACATGAGCTACCACGCCCGGCCTAATTAATTAATTTTTTTGAGATGGAGTCTCACTCTGTTGCCCAGGCTGGAGTGCAGTGGCACCATCTCAGCTCACTGCAACCTCTGCCTTCCCAGGCTTGGGTGATCCTCCCACCTCAGCCTTCTGAGTAGCTGGGACTAGAGATGCACACCACCAGGACTGGCTAATTTTTTTTTTTTTTTTTTTTGTATTTTTGTAGAGACGTTTTCACCATGTTGCCCAGGCTGGGATAAGTGTAATTTCTAAATCTGGCTTTCATCAGTGGTGATGTTCTTCATGTGTAGATTTATACTAGGGAAACAAATCAGGAGGGGGAACAAGGTGGACAGAGAATAATAGCAACTTGATTTGCCTATTATCCCTGGAAAACCATATCCTGGAACTCACTAGCATGTAAGTAATTGGAAAATGTTAAAGCAAAAGAGCCAGGTTTAGAAACAAAATCACACCATCAAGTCTATGTAAATGAGTTCCTCGGTGAAGAGAAAAGCAAATGCACTGCTGTTTGTGGGCTGGCTGGCTGTGTCCCAAGTGCTGCAGAGTGGGAGTCTGGGACCAGTTTTTTTTTCATTGAGGGCCCCTTACAAGGCACACTCGGGTTGTTCAGACTCCATGAAGCTCATGAATTGGCTCAATAACAAAAAGCATGAATCATTTGAACGTGAAGGTACAGGGACATCTGTTTGAGTAATTTCTGACAGTTTTTTTTTTCCTTTTTGAAAATGTGTTATATTTAGGATTTACTTGAGAAATAAGGTGGACTTGGGGACTGACAGCCCATCAGTTTCATGGGAACAGGGCCTGTGTCTTTTTATTGCTCTTTTTGTGTATGTCTGTAGACAATAGGTGCTCAATAAGTACTTTGTGTAAATGGTGACTTTAGGAGCACCTGGATTCTGCCCCAGGAGGTTCCTGAGGGGCTGGCAGATAACCAAAGGCTAATGGAGGTTTACAGCCAAGTTCCAGATGGTTCAGGGGCCCGAACCCCCGGGTGGAGCCTCTCTTGGGCCTTGTACCCGTTCCCATGCCTGGCTGTCCCCCATCCCTTAAACCGTGGCTGCTGCTGCTGGACTGTGTTCTCCTGTGCAGATATTAACGGTGCCAAATAGTGCCAGGGCCCAGGTTGCAGTGGGCTCCTTATTGTCCTGTAATCTCAGCACTTTGGGAGGCCGAGGCAGGCTGATCACCTGAGGTCAGGAGTTCTTATTGTCTAGCCCAGAGGTTGCAAACTGACCTACACACTATTTTTTTTTTCTTTTTTTTGAGACGGAGTCTCGCTGTCTCTCCCAGGCTGGAGTGCAGTGGCGCGATCTCGGCTCACTGCAAGCTCCGCCTCCCGGGTTCACGCCATTCTCCTGCCTCAGCCTCCCGAGTAGCTAGGACTACAGGCGCCCGCACCTCACCCGGCTAATTTGTTGTGTTTTTAGTAGAGATGGGGTTTCACCGTGTTAGCCAGGATGGTCTCGATCTCCTGATCTCGTGATCCGCCCGCCTTGGCCTCCCAAAGTGCTGGGATTACAGGCGTGAGCCACTGCGCCTGGCCCCTACACACTATTTTAAAAATCGGGAAATTTCACGTAACCTTTCTGATTTAAGACTTCTTTTAGAAAATTCAAAGTTTTGGCGATATTAGGTAAGAATTTTTGTGTAGCAGCATTTGTCTGCAGTTAATGTTTTTCTTTTTTTTGAGACGGAGTCTTGCTCTGTTGCTCAGGCTGGAGTACAGTGGCATGATCTTGGCTTACTGCAACCTCTGCCTCCCAGGTTCAAGCAATTCTCCTGCCTCAGCCTCGCAAGTAGCTGGGCACACGCCACTGCACCTGACTAATTTTTGTATTTTTAGTAGAGCTGGGGTTTTGCCATGTTATCCAGGCTGGTCTCGAACTCCTGACCTCAGGTGATCCACCCACTTTGGCCTCCCAAAGTGCAGTTAAATATTGATTGTCTCTTTTGTGGCAAGATTCCAGTCTCTTCCTTTTACCACAGGCCACAATAGTTCCTCTTGTCTCATATCAAGTCCCCTTTACTCATTTATATCACCTGACCAGCCTCTGGTTTCAGGGCCTGTCTTCTGTAGTGTATTTGCCTTACCTTTTTTTTTTTTTTTTTTTTTTTTTGAGACGGAGTCTCACTCTGTCACTCAGGTTGGAATGCAGCGGCACGATCCTGGCTTACTGCAATCTCCGACTCCCAGGTTCAAGTGATTCTCGT
This sequence comes from Pan troglodytes, assembly GCF_028858775.2. Lineage (NCBI taxonomy): Eukaryota > Metazoa > Chordata > Mammalia > Primates > Hominidae > Pan > Pan troglodytes. Next base: position 131,340,955 of record NC_072406.2, read on the forward strand.
GTCTCAGCCACTTGAGTAGCTGGGATTACAGGCATGTGCCACCATGCCCAGCTAAGTTTTGTATTTTTAGGAGAAATGGGGTTTCATCATGTTGGCCAGGCTGGTCTCGAACTCCTGCACTCAGGTGATTTGCCCCCGTTGGCCTCTCAGAGTGCTGGGATTACAGGCATAAGCCATCTTGCCTGGCCTGTATTTGCCTTACAAACTGCAAGTGATCTAAAAAGAACAAATTCTCATTTGAAAAAATAAGCACTATGGCCAGCACAGGACTGACTTAAAACATAATTTCAATAGGCACTGATTTTGTCATTTAATGCTGAGAAGAGGCAAAAACCCTATATGGATTCTTAGAAACAGGACTATGTTGGAATGGAAGAGATGGCAGGCATTGATTTGGAGTCTCCAGCATACTAAAGGGAAGGGCTTTCTTCAAGGAAATGAAAAGTGATAAAGAAAGCTACTTGATAGAAGTATTCAGGGGCTTGAAGGCCTTTCAACTTCAGGGAGCCGGAGAGGGGGAGGGAACTGAGGAGGGCAGGTCGGGTGGGGTGGGGAAGAGAGAGAGACCCTTCCATCTCAGCCTTCCCCACTCCCCATGGGAACACTGGAAAATAGAAAGGACAAAAGAAATGGAAGCAAGTGCGCTGGGAAATGCCCAAGTTTCAGCTTGAATGATGCTGTTTACATGTTCTTACAGGAAAGACTATTATGGGCCAGCTGTTAATGGGTTGTCTGTCTGTCAAGAGAGAGAGGGATGGAGGAAGGGGCTGGAGTTAAGGGATGGAAAGGGCTCTAAGCCTTGCTTCTTGCGTTTCCTGTCTTTAAACTTACGAACTAAAGGGCTTGAGGGTGAGGGGGTGCTGATCTAGGGAGGAAGGAGGTTGCTTTCTGTGTGCGTGTTTTTCTGTTTCATGTCCTGACTATTTCCTGGGTCCAGAGAGGGTTTTCTGGTCTGAAGAGGAGAGTGTGCCCCTCACAGTAGATGGGGTGACAGACAGTTCTGCCCTCTGCTGTGCTGGTGACAGCCGGGAGGGTCAGACTTTATCAGTTTCCTGGGTGGAGGGTGGACGGGAAGCGGGGGGCCTTCCGCTGAAGATCTCAATTAAACTTTGGACTGGCTCATCCAGGGAGGTGGCGCGATTTCCTCTGGAGGTTTAAAATAAATAGCAGATACTTGATTTCATCTGGAATGGAGGGTGTGGCCCTGCCTGGCACTGGGATGGACCCAATGGTCTCCCCAGCCTTCTTTGTTCTGATACTACACACCCCACCCCTCACCCGCCTGAGAAATTTCTGGAACTGCGTTTAGTCTCAGTACATTAGGATTACTGCTAGAAATAAAGCATCCCTGGATCCTTTGGCTTCTTGGACAATATGCAGGAAAACACCCGCCTTCTCTTAGACACGTGGGGTTCGTGCCGTTGACCTGAGCTTCAGTGCCAGAGAGTCCAGTGCCAGAGAGTCGAGCAAAGAGAATATCACTTTTACTTAAAAGTGAACTGCACGGGGGTTGACTCTTTCAAGGCCTGAGATTGATACACTCTAATTTGCTGTCTGGAATTGGTTAGCCACATTCTTCTGGGCTCTGATGAGAAATGATGACCCCGGAGAAGGGTGGTCATATGGCCAGTGTCAGGATTAATAGAATCCCCTTTCATTCTTGAAAGGGTCCCTGTTTGGGCAATAAACTTGCTGGTTACTCTACCATGAAAGAGCAGAAAAAGCTGAGCAGAAAACTTTGTTTTGGAAGAGGGGGTGTTGAAGCCAAGGCATTAGAGAAACATGATTTTTCATTTAATTATATATATAGTTTTCTTTTTTGTAATCTAAATGACATGTGCAACCTTCAGAGCCTGACTCCTTGCTGGAAAGAGAGGAAGGAGGTTTTGTTACTGAGAAGCTTATTTTAAAAGTCAAGTCGGGTATAATAAAATAAATGAAATAAATAAAAGAGCTCCCCAGTTAAGGGCCTTTCCCATGCTGGGGCTTCGGGATAACAAGAGCTTGAACTGCCTTCTGTCACATGGGGCAGGTCCTTAAGGAGCAGAAGGTTTTTTTGTTTTTTTTGAGACACAGTCTCACTCTGTCACCCAGGCTGGAGTACAGTGGTGCAATCTCAGCTCACTGCAACCTCCGTCTCCTGGGTTCAAGCGATTTTCCTGCTTCAGCCTCCCAAGTAGCTGGGACTACAGGCACCCACCACTGTACTTGACTAATTTTTTGTATTTTTAGTAGAGATGGGGTTTTGCCGTGTTGCCAGGCTGGTCTCAAACTCCTGACCTCAGGTGATCCGTCTGCCTCAGCCTCCCAAAGTCCTGGGATTACAGGCATGAGCCACTGCACTTGGCCTGGTTTATTATTATATTTTAAGTTCTGGGATACATGTGCAGAACGTGCAGGTTTGTTACATAGGTATACATGTGCTATGGTGGCTTGCTGCATCCATCAACCCATCACCTACGTTTGGTTTTTCTCCTAATGCTATCCCTCCCCTAGCCCCCCACCCCCTAATAGGCCCCGGTGTGTGATGTTCCCCTCCCTTTGTCCATGTGTTGTTATTGTTCAACTCTCACTTATGAGTGTTTGGTTTTATGTTCCTGTGTTAGTTTGCTGAGAATGATGGTTTCCAGCTTCATCCATGTCCCTGAAAAGGACGTGAACTCATCCTTTTTTATGGCTGCATAGTATTCCATGGTGTATATGTGCCATGTTTTCTTTATCCAGTCTGTCATTGATGGGCATTTGGGTTGGTTCCAAGTCTTTGCTATTGTGAACAGTGCTGCAATAAACATACGTGTGCGTGTGTCTTTATAGTAGAATAATTTATAATCCTTTGGGTATATACCCAGTAATGGGATTGCTGGGTCAAATGGTATTTCTGGCTCTAGATCCTTGAGGAATCACCACATTGTCTTCCACAATGGTAGAACTAATTTACATTCCCACCAACAGTGTAAAAGCATTACTATTTCTCCACATCCTCTCCAGCATCTGTTTCCCGACTTTTTTTTTTTTTTTTTTTGAGACGGAGTCTTGCTCTGTCACTCAGGCTGGAGTGCAGTGGCAGGATCTCCGCTCACTGCAAGCTCTTTCCTCTGGGTTCATGCCATTCTCCTGCCTCAGCCTCCTGAGTAGCTGGGACTACAGGCGCCCGCCACCATGCCCGGCTAATTTTTTTGTATTTTTAGTAGAGACGGGGTTTCACCATGTTAGCCAGGATGGTCTCGATCTCCTGACATCATGATCTGCCCGCCTCAGCCTCCCAAAGTGCTGGGATTACAGGCATGAGCCACCATGCCTGGCCTTCCCAACTTTTTAATGATCACCATTCTAACTGGCGTGAGATGGCATCTATTGTGTTTTTGATTTGCATTTCTCTAATGACCAGTGATGATGAGCTTTTTTTTCATATGTTTGTTGGCCACATAAATGTCTTCTTTTGAGAAGTATCTGTTCATATCCTTTGCCCGCTTTTTGATGGGGTTGTTTTTTTCTTGTAAATTTAAGTTCTTTGTAGATTCTGGACATTAGCCCTTTGTCAGATGGATAGATTGCAATTTTTTTTTTAAGTGACGTGGTCTCACCACGTATCCCAGTCTAGACTTGAACTCCTGAGCTCAAGCAATCTTCCTGCCTCAGCTTCCCTAGCTTCCAAGTAGCTAGGATTACAGGCTCAAGCCACTGTGCCCAGCCAGGAGCAGTTTTGAAAGGCAAAAGGACCATGACTGAATGCTGCATATCTAGAACATCCAGGAATGCAGATGCCCAGGCCAAAGGGCTCTGGGGTCGGAGCAGGCAGGATTGTGCCAGGGGCTCTCAACCCTTTGCTGGGGGCCACTTGTTCTCTCCTTGACCGTGGACTATTGCAAAGGGTGGAGATCAGAGACTGGAAAAAAATCCTTGTTCTAGTCCCTTGTTGCGTGCTTCCTGGTGGACTGACCTGTAGCAGATAGCCCTCCTCCTCCGGCCTCAGCTTCCTCGTCTGTGACGTGGGCAGGGTGCCGTCATCTATCCCCGGGGCTTCTGTGAGAATCAAATGGAGAAGAGCAAAGGCCACGTGAGGGGTTGGCTCTGTGGCCCCTGTGCTTGTAGACTGCGGTTTCCTGCGGGCAAAAGGGGAAGTGACCCTAGAACACCTTTGTGTCAGGGATGCATGCCAGATGGCCTTTAGTGCACTCTCTTCCCAGCCCTGTCAGCAACTGACAGGTTCAATAAGACTTTGCCAAAATGTTCAACTAGCTTTTCCTGATGCGGGTCTTTCTTCAAATTCTGTCCCACACTGCTAACTGCAAACTTCTTTCAGAACACCTTTCACGAAAATGAAGCTGGCATAGCTGTGGAAAGAGAGTTGATGGTAGTGTTATATATAATTGTGAAAATTGGCATAGTGGCGGGCACATAGGGGATGTTCATTCATTCACCCAGTGAGCCCTTCACTGTGCCCAGGCCCTGAGACAGTCGGGGTGGCTGGGAACATGGTCTTTGCCTTGATTGTGGAACTTGCCTGCTTGAGGGAATGGCCTGCAAATCACACAGGTGGAGAGGAGGAAGAGCCGTTTTCCTCCGCCCTCTTAGGTTCAGTGGTTGGGGGTTACAAATGAAGTTGACAAAAGATTAACAAGAGAAAAAATGGATTTAATTGGATTCTTAGGCACTGGAGTTCATAGGGAAATGTGGCTCAAGGAGGCAGCTAGGATTTGGGGCTTATATACCATCTTAGGCTAAAAAAGAAAAGGAGCTTTGGGCTTCTGGAGGGTAGGGAAGCCATGGGAAGGTAAGGGGAGGAAATGTATGGTAAATAAGGGTTGTTTAGTAAGTAAGAGTTGTCTCAGGTGCTAAGAGTTGTCTGGTTTTCTTCCTGCTGTTGGGGGAGGAGGGAGACATCTTTACAAGTAGAAATTTATGCCCTGCTTTTAGGCAGAAGAAGGGCAGAGAGCTAATTGCCTTCAGCTGAAAACAATTCTTATGCCAAAGTGGTATATTTTCAGGTAGCATATTCTGGTCCCCTTTATTAATAACTTACACCCTATTAAAGAAAAATAATGACTGAGTGACCAGAGATTGAATGCTGAGTGGAAAAGTTTTACTGCCAGGTGGGGAGCCCGATCTAGCTTAGTCTCAGCTCTGAGGGATGGAATTGGAGCGGGGGCAGGAATGATGTAGGTTTTTCATAGCTGAAAGCCCACAAGCTGTGCTGCACTGACGTCAGGAAGGCAGTCTTGCCGAGCACTGGTGCCTGCCTGGCCACACCTGAGCTTGTCAGTGAGCTGGGTACCTGACTGGCTGACAGTGCTCTCCTGCATCCAAGAGCTGCCCTGGCATCATGGTGCCCAGTGTGTCTGCTGCACATGAGATACACCAAAGCAGGTGATATGGTTAGGGCTTTGTGTCCCCACCCAAATCTCATCTTGAATTGTAACCCCCATAATCTCCACGTATCAAGGGAGGGACAAGGTGGAGGAAATTGAATCATGGGGATGGTTTCCACCTTGCTGTTCTTGTGAACTATCTTGTGATAGTGAGTGGGTTCTCATGAGATCTGATGGTTTTATGAGGGGCTCTTTCCCCTTGGCTTGGCACTTCTCCTTCCTGCCACCTTGTGAAGAAGGTGCCTTGCTTCCCCTTTGCCTTCCGCCATGATTGTAAGTTTCCTGAGGCCCCCCTGGCCCCCAGCCATGCTGAACTGTGAGTCAATTAAACCCCCTTCCTTTATAAATTACCCAGTCTCGGGCAGTTCTTATAGCAATGTGAAAACGGACTAATAGGCCAGGCGCAGTGGCTCATGCCTGTAATCCCAGCACTTTGGGAGGGTGAGGTAGGCGGATCACCTAAGGTCAGGAGTTCAAGACCAGCCTGGCCACCATGATGAAACCCTGTCTCTACTAAAAATACAAAAATTAGCTGGACATGGAGGTGTGCCTGTAATCCCAACCACTCAGGAGGCTGAGACAGGAGAATTGCTTGAACCTGGGAGGTGGAGGTTGCAGTGAGCTGAGATCACGCCACTGCATTCCCACCTGGGCGAAAGAGCAAGACTCCATCTCAGAAAATGGACTGATACAGCAGGATTGTGGCACCCAGGGAGGTGTGCTCTGTGTTGGCACGTTAGGTGGCCAGGTCGAGTTTGTCCCATCTGATGGGTTATGTACCTATTAAAATAATATAGAATCATGAAAAATAATATATAAACTCATAAATGCAAGAAGTAGAACATTACAAAATCCCAACTATAGTGCTTAGAAACCCTTTGACAGCAACTGATAGCAACTCAAATATAATTAGTGTATACAAAAAAGAGAATTTATATGTCTGGGAGTATTCCTGGATTTCTGGATCCAAGGATTCAAACAATGTTCCCAGTTTTTCTTTCTTTTTTTTTTTTTTTTTTTCTGTCCCTATCTCTCAGCTTGCTTGTCTTTCCTCTGCTTAATTCTTGGCTGGGTCAGGGGGTCAAAGAACAGCTTGCTTAACAACCCCAAGGCAAATAGAGCTGCTTTTCTGAAAACCAGCAGGAAAGTCACAGAAAGGACTCTCTTGGGAAGGATGGTGGGGGTCATGTGGAATGACTTACTGAAGAAGGGGATGAAGGAGTGCCACACAGTGAAAACCACAACTGTGTGAGCACGAGGCACCCCTGATAGGACCTAGTGGTTCATCAGTCACTTCTCTGCCTGAGTGGTAGGAGCCTAGATTTTATAGTTGTTTTCAATGACAAAAATCATAGTTTATAAAAGAGCATAATCTGACCCAGAGGTGTCCTTTCTGTCACGTTATGATTGGGGACAAAATAGACATGCTTTTCAGCTTGATCATATAGTAGATACCAGGGTTTAGTACACTGTCTCTATAAAGGGCAGATGATAAGTAGTTAAGGTTTATGAGCCATATGGCTTCTGTTGCAGGCACTCAGCTCTGCCATTGTAGTTTGAAAGCAGCCACAGGCTATACCTAAAGAAATGGGCATGACAGTGTGCCAATAAAACTTTATTTACAAGAACAGGTGTTGGGCCAGATTTGGCCCACAGGCCTTATCTTGCCATCCCCTTGATATAAACATGACTGAAAAATTTATATTCTAATAGACCATAAGACACTGCTCTAAAGTAAATTGTATATTTTTAAATCATGTGTCTGATAAGGAGTTAAGATGCAAAATATATAAGGAACTCCTACTGTTCAATAACAACAACAACAACAACAACAAAAAACCTGATTAAAAAATGAGCAAAGGAATTGAACAGACATTTCTCCAAAGAAGGTATACAAATGACTATAAGTATATGAAAAGATGCTCAATATCACTAATCATTAGAAAAATGCAAATCAAAACCTCAATGTGTTGCCTGGGCAACAAAGTGAGACCCCCATCTCTACAGAAAAAACAAAAAATTAGCCGGGCATGGTGGCTTGGGCCTATAGTCCTAGCTACACAGGAGGCTGAGGTGGGAGGATCATTTGGACCCAGGAGGTCAAAGCTGCAGTGAGCTGTGATTGTAATACTGCACTCCAGCCTGAGCAACAGAGTTGAGACCCTGTCTCAACAAAACAAAACAAAAACCCAAAAAACCACAATGAGCTGTCACCTCATACCTGTTAGGACAGCTATTATAATAAAAACAAAAAATAACTTGTTGATGAAGATGTGGAGAAATGGGAACCGTTGTGCACTGTTGGTGGGGATATAAAATAGCATAGTCAGCTACTATGGAAAATAGTATAGAGGTTCCTCAAAAAATTAAAAGTAGGATTACCACATGGTCCAGCAATCTCACTTCTGGGTATTTATCCTAAAGAATTCAAGGCTGGGTATTTATCCTAAAGAATCCCAGCACTTTGGGAGGCCGAGGTGGGTGGATCACGAGGTCAGGAGATCAAGACCATCCTGGCCAACATGGTGAAATCTCGTCTCTACTAAAAATACAAAAAAATTAGCTGGGCGTGGTTGCGTGTGCCTGTAGTCCCAGGTACTCTGGAGACTGAGGCAGAAGAATGGCTTGAACCCAGTAGGCGGAGGTTGCAGTGAGCCAAGATCGCGCTACTGCACTGCAGCCTGGCGACAGAGCAAGACTCTATCTAAAAAAAAAAAAAAGAATTCAAATCGGGATCTCAAAGAGATATTTGCACTCCCTTGTTCATTGCAGCATTATTCATAATAGCCGAGAGGTGGAAACAACCTCAAAGTCTATAGGTAAATGAATGAAATGAAAAAACTGTGGCGTGTTCGTGCAATGGAATACTATCCAGCCTTATTAAGAAGGAAATCCTGCCATAGCCACAACATGTATGAACTTGTAGGACATTATCGTAAGTAAAATAAGCTAGTCACAGAAGAACAAATAATGCACAATTCCATTCATATGAGAAATTTAAAGTAGTCAAACTCATAAGAGAATGGTGGTTGCCAGGGGAGAGGGAAATGGGGAATTGTTGCTCAGTGGGTATAAAGTTTCTGATATACAAGTTGAGAAAGTTTGAGAGGTCTGCTGTATAACATTGTGCTTATAGTTAATCATACTGTGCACTTAAAAATTTGTTAAGGCCGGGCGCGGTGGCTCACGCCTGTAATCCCAGCACTTTGGGAGGCCGAGGCGGGCGGATCACGAGGTCAGGAGATTGAGACCATCCTGGCTAACATGATGAAACCCAGTCTCTACTAAAAAAATACAAAAAAGTTACCTGGGCATGGTGGCGGGTGCCTGTAGTCCCAGCTACTCAGGAGGCTGAGGCAGGAGAATGGCGTGAACCTGGGAGGCAGAGCCTGCAGTGAGCCAAGATCATGCCACTGCTCTCCAGCCTGGGTGACAGAGCGAGACTCCATCTCAAAAAAAGAAAAAAAAGAAAAAAAAGAAAAAAAAGAAAAATTTGTTAAGAGAACAGATCTCATGTTGTGTTTTTAAAAATCACAATAAAAATATACAGTTATCCCTTAGTATCCTTTGGGCATTGGTTCCAGGCCCCCCCTTGTATACTAAATCCATGGATGCTCAAGTCCCTGATATAAAGTGACATAGTATTCACATATAACTTATGCACATCATCATCCAAACTCTAATCTCTGGATTACTTATAATACCTCATACAATGTAAATGCTGTGTAATAGTTGTTATACTGTGTTGTTCATGGAATAATCACAAGAAAAAAGTCTATATGTGTTCAGTACAGATGGCTTTTTTTTTCCCCCTCAAGAGTTTTCAATTGGAGGGTGGTTGAATCCATGGATGTGGAACCTGTGGATAGGGAGGGCTGACTGTATGTGTATACCAAATCATGTAAATTTTATAATAGTTTATTTTTTGTTCCTGATGTAATGGGAAGCATTTGGAAAACATAAAATTGATCCCATCACAAAAGAGGAATTAAGATTGCCTTGGGTTAAGGGTTAAGTAATGTCCTATCACCAGTTAATTTGCCAAGGATGTTGGTCATGGCCACATTCAAGAAGTGGCGTCTGGAGGCCACAATGAGATGGCCCAGTTCAGACATCGGCTAGAATTGTGTGGCAGAGCATACAATTATGTCACGAATTTGGGATTAGCATGGCATACCTAGTTGAGGTTTAAAGCTCCCTCCTGCACCTTCCAAAGCAGGTGTTGCTTGGGGTTGAAAACCTTCACTGTTTGGTCAACAGAAGGCCCTCACAGCTCTGATGGGAATGTCACCTGAGAAGGGCTGGTCTCCTCGTGGATTTGCATTTCCGCACCTTCAGACTCTGCCTCAGCCAGCTGCTGTTTTAACTGGCACAGAGGGCCTCGCTGAGAGCCTCTTGGGGTCTATCCAGATCTGAGAAGGAATCTGGGATGCCAGGGTCAGATCCGTGCCCTGGCCCGAGGATGGGATTTTGTACCCCGTTGCTTTCTGCAGTTGTGATGAGGTGGTGCTTGGCAACGGCCTGGAGCTCGGCGTCTGAGTGACTATCCGTCCTAGGGCGTCCAACTCCAGACCTCTCTTACCCAGGCCAGCGGAGGGCGGAAACTCTGAGAACATTCCATTAGAATAAGATACGTTTAATAAGAGCAATGGAAAATGGTAAACCTGACTTGGGGAAAGGGAATGTGCTCTTTCATGTAAAACAAACAAACAAAAAATGTGACTGTGAGAAGCATCCAGAAAAATACGATGACCTGGAGGCTGGATTTAAAATTGGCACTGAGGGAAATCTCATTTCCACAGTCGATGACTCCCCCTTCAGCTATGTTCATGCCAGTGGAGCAAACCAAAATAACTTTATAAATTAAAGTTTATGTAGTCAGGAAAGCTATGCCTGGACTATCACACACCAGATGAAACCCTTGAAGGCTTTGTTTGCAGCCGACATCCTGGGGTTGGAGGTTAATAGTGTCTGGAGAAGGTTAGGTCATGCACATGTTTAATAGCAATTAAAACAAAATCACTGCTGATGGTCAAAGAGACACAGCTATGTTTACTTACGATAGTTTATGCCACCTTTGTTTGTTTGTTTGTTTTGCCCTCTGGAAAAAATGTCTTTGTCCTGCCATAATTAATTGTAACCAGCTTTTGTTTAGAGGGGGCCACATGGAAACTGCTCAGAGAGCTCAAAGTGTGTTGGCAAGTGGTGACTTGTAACTAGTACCTCAATCATTTTCTTTTATGATACACATAATAGAAGGATGCATTTGGGATGTAAAAGTTTCAAATTATAGGGTCACATATATATACAGACAATCATGAAAGTCCCCCCCACCCTGCCTGGCTGCTGACATTTGGTGATAATCTTTCCAGACATCTTTCTAAATGCTGACTGTTTATATGTGGGTGAACAAGTGTTTATATCCATATGCACACAAATACGTAATTAGCTTTATTTTTATTTTAATTTCTTTTGAGACAGGGTCTCAGGCTGGAGTGCACTGGTGTGATCATAGCTCACTGCAGCCTCAACCTCCTGGACTCTAGCAATCCTCCCACCTTGGCCTCTGAAGGAGCTGGGACTATAGGCGTGTACCACCACACCCAGCTAATTTTTAAACTTTTGTGTGGAGAAAGGGTCTTGCCATGTTGCCCAGGCTGGTCTCAAACTCCTGGGCTCAAGCAATCCTCCTGCCTCTGCCTCCCAAAATGCTAGGATTATAGAAGTGAGCCACTATGCCTGGCTGTTGTCTTTATTTTTGATCCATAAAAAGAGGGTCATGATGTGTGTGTTGATGTACAGCTTGCTTTTTTCACTTACATATCCAGAGTTCCTTCACACTGGCCCATGTGCAGATGACATTTTTTTAATCCTGCAGGGCGTTCCATAATATGAATTCTGTTCCTAATTTATTGAGCCATTTCCTCACCCTTTCTTTTTGATACTAAATGAAGCAATGATAGCATGAGATTATGAATGTGCCTTGTGGAGCTTAGACTGCCTGGCTTTGAAACAGGACTTAGACTAGATGAGTGACCTAGGGCAGGGGGTGGCAAGCTATAGCCTCCATGGCAAATCCACCCCACTGTGTTTCTGTAGGGCCTGTGAGGCAAGACTGATTGTTTCATTTTTAAATGGTTAAAAAAAAAAAGGTAAGTATTTCCTAATATATGAAAACGGTGTGAAATTCAAAATTCAGTGTCCATTAACTTGTTTTGTTGAACAGCATGCTCATTTGTGGATCTATTATCTAGGGCTTTTTTCATGCCACAGAATTGAATAGTTGTGACGGAGACCATATGGCCCACCTAGAATATTTACCATCTGGCCTTTTACAGAAAACATTTGCCGACCTCTGACCTAGGGCAAGTTACTAATCTCTCCATGTCTCAACTTTCTTTTCTTTAAAATGGAGATACTAGCTGGGCGCGGTGGCTCATGCCTGTAATCCCAGCATTTTGGGAGGCTGAGGTGGGTGGATCACCTGAGGTCAGAAGTTCAAGACCAGCCTGGTCAACATGGTGAAACCCCATCTTCACTAAATATACAAAAAAATTAGCCGGGCATGGTGGCGGGTGCCTGTAATCCCAGCTACTCAGGAGGCTGAGACAGGAGAATCACTTGAACCCAGGAAGCGGAGGTTGCAGTGAGCTGAGATCGTGCCATTGTGCTCCAGCCTGGGCAACAAGAGCGAAACTTCGTCTCAAAAAAAAAAAAAAAACAAAAAACAAAAAGGAGATACTAATAATACCTACCTTGTAGGGTGAAGTGACTTAATATATATATCAAATAAATATCATATGTAGAATACCTACTTTTTAGGCTTATCTAAGTTACTTAGTACCTATATCAAATAAATATTATGTGACACACCAGGTATATCATGTATCAAATATGTATGAATTGTGTGTAAACACTTTAAACATTTTATTTTATTTTATTTTACTTATTTGAGATGGAGTCTCACTCTGTTGCCCAGGCTGGAGTGCAATGGCGCGATCTCGGCTCACTGCAATCTCCATCTCCCAGGTTCAAGCAATTCTCTTGTCTCAGCCTCCTAAGTAGCTGGGACTACAGGTGCGCTCCACCATGCCCATCTAATTTTTAAAATATTTTTAGTAGAGATGGGGTTTCGTCATGTTGGCCAGGCTGGTCTTGAACTCCTGACCTCAGGTGATCTGCCTACCTCGGCCTCCCAAAATGCTGGGATTATAGGCGTGAGCCACTGCGTCCAGCTGACTTTGAACTTTTTAAATGCTCAAAAAAGTTTACTATTACTGTGTCATTGTTATTGTAAGTGTATAACTCTTTGTGCACATTTGCAAGGATGTCACAGATACCTGGCAGTGGGCTTAAAGATGAAGGGTCTTAACAAATTGCCTTCCAGAATGGCCCCATTAAGTCATGCTCCCAACAGTGGAGTCTCTGCTTTCCCGCATTCTTGGCAACTCTGGATAGGGACTAGGGCTTAGAAAAGAACACTGGATCCTCAAAGAACCTCTGACCTCCACAGAGGCTCTTCAGAGTCTGGGAGTGCTGTGCCCAGACCTGTGGGGTGAATCTCCCTGGAAAGCCTTCAATCAGAACATGCGCATTGTTTGTTGAGTGAGAGTCTCTTCTATGTTAAGCCTTTGACCTGTAAATTTTCATTTTACAGATGAAGAAACTGAGGGGCTCAGAGAAATTAAATCACCTGCTCCAGGTCCTGAAGCTACTTGTGGAAGTAGGGTTTGAACTCGGTTGTGGGGGCCTTCATACAACTTTCTTTGCCATTCTCCCTAATTCCAGGAAGGGTAAGGCAACGTCAGAGATAGTCATTTTCTTTAACTTTTTCTTTTTCTTTTATTTGAGGCAGGGTCTCGCTCTGTCACCCAGGCTGGAGTGCAGTGGTGTCATCACAACCTATTACAACCTTGATCTCCCAGGCTCCAGGCATCCTACAGCCTCATTTAAATTTTTTTTTTTTTTTTTTTTTTTTGTACAGTCAAGGTCTCACTTTGTTGCCCAGGTCTTGAACTCCTGGACTCAAATGATCCTACTGCCTCGGCCTCCCAAAGTGCTGGGATTACAGGCATGAGCCACTGTGCCTGGCCCTACACCACATATTCCATCCACACTTTTTCCTTAAGTCAGCACCTTGATGACTGGATCAGAGCTACACACAAAATTGGAAGTGAACCTTGGAGAAAGTGGCTTAGTCATGACCTGTGTTTATCTCCTCTTGCTCTGAGTAAAGAGGATGTGTAATAGAGTATGTTACTATATTTTTCATATCCCGATGCCATAGCCTGTGCTGCCCAGTCACACTGAGAACAATGCAGTTCTCATAGATAACCCGTTGTTGGGTGATATGTCTATTTCTAGGCATCTCCACGCTCTCCTATTGAGGGCCTTTGCAACAGTATTTCCCATGTTCCATCAGCGCGTCTGCAAAACATGAAGCAGCTTCATTCACCCAGAGACTCCTGACCTTGTGCATGAGGGGAAAATGTTTCTGGTTTTGTGTGTGTTTTCAATGACGAACATTTGCATTCTTTCCTCCCCTCACTTTTTTTTTTTTTCTCACGTTGACATTAAGAAACAACAACAAAACGCTGCTTGCTCCCAAACTGAATTTAAAACTCTGAATCTTAATTGCATAGACAGTAGTTCTTTACAAGGAATGTGAACCATTTGACAGAATTTCCTGAAGGAACAAAGAGCCATGATTTCCTGATTAAAACCATGTTAAAACAAAAAGCAGACTATAACCAAAAGGCTCTGTAAGAGTATTTCTTGTTTAATCAGATTTCAAAGGCAGCACAAGCTGGATGTTTATGGCATCACCAATGCCTTTCTGTGATGCCTGAGCTTTTCAAGAACGTACTCAGAACTTTGTCTTAAGCCTGTCTTTACTCGGAGCTGTCTCCCGAAGCCTTGGCCTTCCTCTCCGCAGCTTCAGTTACTGAGTCACTGGAACAGAGGAAGAAGCCCAGGCTTCCATTCTGACAGGCTGCGAACATTTATCTGGAGTTGTAATTGTCATACTCCCACGTTATTTTCTTGCTGTCTTCTAAAGCGATGATGAAAGATGTCTGGGGGAAAGAAAATAAAACAAAAAACCTTCTAGCATCTACGCACCTAAAGCAGGGTTTGTCAACCTTGACACCGTTGCCATTTGGGGCTGGATAATTCTTTGTCATGGGGGCCGGCCTGTGCGTTGGATGATGTTTAACAGCATCTGTGGCCTTTAGCTTCATAGTTATGACAACCAAAAATGTCTCCAGACTTTGTCAAATGTCCTCTTGGGGGTAAAATTGCTCCTGGTTGAGAACCACTCGCCTCGATTTTGGTGGTCTAGAATTTGCAAGCTGCTTCTCCGCCCTGTGCATATCCAATCCTGAGCCCTTCCACTAAGGATTAGAACTTGATTTTCTTCTTTTCATCCCACCCTCCCTGTCTTGAGATATTGCTGCATCTGGACAGATGTGCCAAGTACAATTCTGGCTCAGGTGACTGAAGTCTAAGTCAGGCATATGTCTTCACTCTCCCTGACCATCCCTCTTGCTGCTGGCCTGCGTGGCGTGCTCGTGCCGATAGGGGCAGCTGTGTGAGTAGCAGGACCATCCTGGAGACAGCCATGCAAAGGGAAACCATCTGGGTGGGGTGAGCTTGCCAGCCCCAGCTACAGGTCCTGGTGGAGTTGACAGTTGATGGATCACTGTGCTGTGACCTCTGGGCAGCCCAGGCCTGCGATGGGCAGAGAGCTGTCTTGTTTCTCCTTTTGGAACCTGAAGGGCAGAGACAGGGTGAAGTTGCCAGGAGAGGTTTTCAGCTGGATCCTAGGGGCCAGCGTGCAGCCCTTTCCCAGGGCTGGGGGTAGGGGAGAAGTGTCTCTCTCTGGGCCGTGTGGATGGGCCAGAACCCTGAGCTGGGTGCAGAGGGCTACGCTGGAGAGGCGGGGAAGGGCACTGGACCGGGTGTCTCGAGACCTGGGCATGGTTTTAGTTCTACCCCGGGTAGCAGCACGATCTTGTGCAAATAGTGTCTTCCTTCTGGTCCTCATGTTTCTTGTAAAGCTGACTTCCAACTAGAACAGTCTACCTTTCTATTTTTCTCCTGATTTGTAGAAAAAGATGGTGCTGTTAAGAGACGGAAATGTGGCCTTCCTAAATTTGCTTTGAGTCCTGAGTTCCTGATTTGGGGGCAAGTGTCTGTGAAGGGCTTGGGGTCACTCTGTGGCTTTTGCCTCATTTTTATGGGTCTTAGAGGATACCTCAATAAATAGCATTTTTCTTCCCTGAACAAATTGAGAGATGAGGCCATGGTTGAAACTTTGAACTTTGGAACTTGCCCAGATGTATCAGGTCAGTCACCCTCCTCCCCTGGGGCCAATAAACCAAGTGTTCCAAAGGCCAGGTGGTCTTAGGGAAAATGATGGACCCTGGAGGGTGAGGGTCATGGCCAGTGTGGACTACAGAGGATCCCCTAGCCACACTGGAGAGGGGACAGTGCCCTGGTTTTCCTGATACTCCCCCTTAGTGCTCAAGGCTGGTTTCAACCCTGCTGTACTAATCTGCTGATGAGGGAGAGTTGGTGGCTCAGTGGTGACAGCACAGGTTTGACAGAGGGTGTCTACACCACCCAGTGCCCCCTTGAGCTCACATCTGAGGGTCTGTTGAGATTACAGAGGCCCTTGATAGAGTCCGAAATTTGAAGGACAAGCAAGGAAGATTGGAGCATCTGTGAACTATCTCCAGTTCAGCATTGCATTAGAAAAGGAATTACATCAGGTCACTGATGTCTTCTCCTAACTCAGTGATCTCCACAGCCCCCTGGATCCTGCCAGGCCTGTGGAGAAGAGGGACAAGCCAGCCTCCCCACCACCCCTGCCCTCCGTTCCTTTTATATTTAAATCAGAAGCTTAGGCTCCTCCGTGTAGCTGCTCTATTTTTCATGCCTCTTGCCTGGGTCTAAGCCCTGGAGCTTAGGGTGCTGTGATATGCTTGCGGGATGCTGCCCCACCACGGCTGGAACCAGGGCTTCAGCCCGGCGCACACCCAGCTCGTTTGGAGGTCACGGCTCACCATAAAAATGGTGTGAGTGGCCAGCTCTTTTTTCACTGTGGCTCTGGGCAGCCCAGCCCAGCTCCCGGGTGGATGCAAGGCCTGAGAGTGAACTTTGTTGTGAATGATGACACAATTCCAGAAAAATGCAGTGTCTCCCAGATACGGCTTCTGGAGCTTTGCCTGGGGTGGGGGGCTGGAGGTTGTTTAGTGTTTGGGTTCCTGGTGGTTCTTTGCCCCAGGGGTGTGTGTGTGTGTGTGTGTGTGTACACATGTGCGTGCGTGCACGCTTTTTCATGGGGCACACTTATTTTCAGATGTTCACATGGACTCTTTTTGAGATTCCCCAGGGGAAAAGGAGAAAGTACAGAAAGCCGTGACACCTGATGGAAAATATTACGCTTTAGTCAACAGGGCTGATGTGTCTCCTCTGACTTTGCCTTTAAACCAAACCACACCGCAGTGGGGAAAGATGAGCCACACATGAGGCCTGCTGGGCCGGTGACTGTCCCCTAAAGTGGGACTCTTGTAATTCTAAGCGCCTTTGAAAAATGCTTTCAGAATCATCCAGTACTTGAGTTGTAGGGGGCCTGAAAGGTCATCTTGGCCCAGTGGCTTGTTTTAAAGGAGGAGGAAACTGAGGGCCAGAGAGGACCTATGACCCTCCCAGGGTTGCACAGCTAGAACTCAAATCCTGTCTCTTGATCCTCAGAGAAGGGTTTGGTCTGTTCTGTTCTGCCCTACTTTAGTTTTTAGACAGTGTATTGTGATAAGTTTTAGATTTTTTTTTTTTGTACTCTGCTCTTATTCATTCAACAACTCTGGGGATTTACTGGGGAACAGGCAGACCTGGTCCTTGTGCTCAGGGGGCTTACAGCCTAATGGGAAAGGCAGCTTGGAACAAGAAACCGTGCATGGGATTTGTAGCGGGTGTGGCTATCTTATTTCTGGCCAGTATGGGGAGGGAGAAGGGGTGGGAGTTGATGGCTGGGGCACGGAGGATGTCATTTCAGCTCTGTGGCCTGGGTCAGGTGCCCAGCCCAGCAATCTGAGTGTGGATGACTCTGGACTATTTCTCCAGGAGGAGGTGGGATTCACAGGCAGAGACATATCAAAACAGGGACCTTGGGATGTATGATGTATTTTGTAAGAAAAAAATGGAAAAACAGGCCGGGCACGGTGGCTCACGCCTGTAATCTCAGCACTTTGGGAGGCTGAGACGGGTGGATCACCTGAGGTCAGGAGTTCGAGACCAGCCTGGCCAATGTGGTGAAACCCCATCTCTACTAAAAATGCAAAAATTAGCTGGGCGTGTTGGCAGGTGCCTGTAATCCCAGCTACTCAGGAGGCTTAAGCAGGAGAATTGCTTTAACCCAGGAAGCCAAGATTGCGCCGTTGCACTCTAGCCTGGGCGACAGAGCAAGACTCAGTCTCAAAAAAAAAAAAAAAAAAAGGAAAAACAGAGTAGAGCAGGCAGCTCTGTGTATGTATGCGCAGGTAAGGTCGTCAGGTGGGAGGAGGCCAGGAGATGAGCCATTTGGAAGCCCGGAGGTGGCCTTGACTTCCCTGATGGGAGGAGAGAGAGCTGCTGGGAGAGATAGGATCCAGGGAGGGGTGTGGCACAGGCTTCTGGAGGGACAGCAGCTATGGCCAGAGGTGGATCTCTTATTCTCAGGGGTATCAGGGACCCAGGCTCTTTCCACTTGGAACACAAGATAGCAGGGGCCTTTGTCGCCAGCAGGATGGAAGCTGACACACAGGACACCCCTTCCAGGAAGCTTTGTCACATCGACTTCACCTAACTCCAATGACCTCTCCCTTCTGAGTCCCTCTGCACTTAGAGGCTCTTTCTGTTTGGACTGAGTGGTGGTTTTGGAAAGGCTCTTGCGTGATTTTCACTGGCGTGGACTCTTCCCCAGATGCTCACTTTGTGCTAACACCGCTGGCTCATTATCACAGAGTCATGGAGCAGGCACTGAGACTCAGAGAGCTCTGTGGCTGCCCAAGGTCAGGGTAAAGGTGGGACTTCAGCCTCACCAGACTCCAGAGCCTCTGGCTGTTCCCGCCATGCCTGCTGCCCCCTGTCCTGGTGTGTTTTCTGCCCATTCTCCCAGACATGGGCTCCTTGAGGGACAAGGTGGTGAGTTAGCCCTCTTGCTTCGAGCTGTCATTTATCATGGATTGTGCTAGCAGTCGTAGGTACACAGATGAGCAAGGCCTGGCTTTGCCCTTGAGAGCTGACTGGGTAGTAGAAGCTGGGATGCAGCGAGGGCTCTGGGCCCAGGGAACAACCACTTGAGGCAGCCAGGGAAGGCTTCTTGGAGGAATGACACAGGAGCTGGCTTGGGCTATAGTCTCTCACTTTGCTGAACTTCCATTTCCTAGTAAGTAATTTGGATATGACTGTGAAGTTATTGCAACCATTGTGTAAAATAGCTGTTCAAGCAAACCAGTTTGAAACCCTTTGCAAATGGAAGACACCAAGACTTGGTATTGACAGTCCTCTGTCAGGAGTGGATCCCAGTCTTGGCCCAGCCTCCACTGCACACCGTCCCGGGAAAGCCTCCCAGAGCCACCCTCTCGCTGCCTGCAGGGCTGCCCTTCAGTGGCCTCGACTACCGTGGAGACTCTGCATTCCTGGCCAGATTTGCCTTTCCCTCTGGGCGGACCCCCACACACACCTCACAGCACCAGCCTGGGAGCTTGGGAGGGGGCGTGAAACCAGCAGGTGGGAGTCTGGAGTCCTGGCTCCGGTAGTCGCCAGCCACTTCTTGTCCCCTGGTCCCTCATCCTCCATCCTCTAGGCCCACTCTTCTCTTTGCAGAAAGGCTCCTTGGGGTCCAGAGAATGTAGGAAACTTGTTGGAGCTCACACAGCTGAGTAACAACCAGGCCCTGCTGCCTCCTGTACACAGTATTTCCTGCTGCTTTCTGGGTACATGGAGTGGGAAGGGGAGCCCTGGGCCACAGCACCCCACCCCTCACCTCTATAGCACCCCACCCTTCACCCCTATCGCACCCCACCCCTCACCCCTGTCGCCTCTTTATTCTATCTCTGAGGTCGTGACTGTGTCTCTGGTAATGAATATTTTGCTTTGGAACATCCCCCCTCTTTTTATTGAGAGATAATTCACGTACCATAATATTCTCCACTTTAAAGTGTAAATTTAATAATCTTTGTACATTCACAATGTTGTGCAACCATCACCACTATCTAATTCCAAAACACTTTCATCACCATCACCCCAAAAAGAAACCCTGGATCTAATAGCGATCACTTCCCACTTGCCCCTACCACGGTCCCTGGCAACCGCCAATCTGGGTTGTCTCTGGATTTATCTATTCTGGACATTTCACGTAAATGAAATCATACGATATGTGGCTTTTTGTATCTGGTTAATTTCACGTAGCATAGTGTTTTCAAGGTTCATCCATGTTGCAGCCTGCATCAGTGATTCATTACTTTTTGTGGCTGAATAATATTCCATTGGATGGATGTACCACAATTTGTTAATCCACTCATCCACTGATGCTACCTTCGTTTTAACTTCAGTTACAGCCTCCTGCTGTCCCTTGAGTTCTTTGGGGAGTGTTCTTATTTTTAATTTCTCTAATGGAAACTTTGGTCAGTGTTCTCCACCTGTAGGCTGGGTATTTTGACATGTTTTCCAAGTGGCTTCTGGAAACACGGAAGCAGTGATTCTGAAATGGAAAAGAGAACATTCTCTCCCATAGGCCCCCCTGTCTGATATAACTCCCTGGTGGCACGCCTCAGTGAGGGTGGCACCATCGCAGGTGGGGGGGAGTATGTCTATTTCAGAAGTGCTGGGGCAGGGGCCGGGTACAGTGGCTCACACCTATAATCCTCCACTTTGGGAGGCTGAGGTGGGTGGATTACTTCAGGCCAGGAGTTTGAGACCAGCCTGGCCAACATGGTGAAACTCTGTCTCTACTAAAAATACAAAAATTAGCCAGGTGTGGTGGCGGATGCCTGTAGTCCCAGCTACTCAGGAGGCTGAGGCAGGAGAATCATTTGAGCCTGGGAAGTGGAGGCTACAATGAGCCGAGATCATGCCATTGAACTCCAGCTTGGGCAACAGAGCGAGACTCTGTCTAAACAAAACAAAACAACCCCCAAAAAAGTGCTGGGGCAAAGTGGCTGAGCCCACTGGTGAAAGGGCGCTGTGGATGGGGTGCCTCCGACTTGTGTGCAGCTCTTCAGTTATGGCCATGCCCTGGCTGTGACAAGGACGGGATTCTGGCACAGCTAGTCTAAGATCATGTTTTGGGGTCCTTGCTCAGAGTGTTGCCTTCATTCTCTTTTATTTTTTTCCCATTTATTTAGTGAAAATGTAATTTATATACAGTAACATCTGCCTCTTAAAAGTGCATAGTTCTGCGTGTTGTAACTGTGTACACCACGTAGTTAGTACACATGGTGTCATGTAACTACCACCACAATCAGGAGTACTTTCATCACCCCCTGAAACTCCCCCAGACTCCCTTGTAGTTACCTCCTACTCCTAGCCCCAGCCCCTGGCAACCACTGGTCTGCTTTTTGTCTTTACAAGAATGTCATATACATGGAATCACACCGAGTGTACCCTTTTGAGTCTGATTTCTTTCACTTAGAATAATGTATTTGAGATTTGTCCGTGTTGTTATGTGTATCAGTTTCCCTTTATTTCTGAGCAAGAGTTCAGGGTTTGTTTATTCCCCAGTTGAAGGATGTTTGGGTTGTTTCCAATTTTTGGTGATTATGAATAAAGCCACTATAAGCATTCACGAACAGTTTTTTCTCTGAACACAAGTTTTCTTTTCGCTTGGGTAAATATGTAGGAGTGGGATTGCTGGGTCACATGGTAGGTGTATGTTTAATTTTATAAGAAACCTGCAAGCTGCTTTCCAAAGAGCTGTACCGTCTTGCATTCTCAACAGTGATGCATGAGCATTCATTATCTTTCATTATGTTCTAGGCTCTCACATTGATCAGAGCCAATATGGGCTTGGCGTTTTAATTGCAAGGAACAAAGACTCTGCCTCCCTTGCCTGTTTTAGTTTAGGTTCCCCAGAAGTGGACTCTGGTGCAATGATTTGAGTGTAAGTAGTTTATCCGGGGGTCAGTGCCAGGAAACTCCCCCCACCTCCAGCAGGGGAGTGGAGAGGGGAGAGGAAAAGGAAGGTAGCTGGTAAAGGGTATGTCATCAGGCAGGAAGCCTAGTTTCTAGAATCCATCCCCTGTCAGTTATTGACTGAGGGCTCCTGCGGGAGTCTTGTCAATTCCCTGGCACTCCAGCCTGCCCCCTTCTCAGGAGAGCTGGCTTCGCTGGCTTTGGCAGCCAGTCTCAGGTGAAGGGTATTTGGAAGTCTGGCCCAGGTGCAACAGTGACAGGGCACTCTTCCCAGGTGATAGCGGTTCCTTCCATCCTCTTTCCATGACACTCCCTCTTTCTTTTTCTTTTTTTTTTTTGAGACAGAGTCTCGCTCTTTCGCCCAGGCCGGACTACAGTGGCGCTATCTCGGCTCACTGCAAGCTCCGTCTCCCAGGTTCACGCCATTCTCCTGCCTCAGCCTCCTGAGTAGCTGGGACTACAGGCGCCCACCACCGCGCCTGGCTAATTTTTTGTATTTTTAGTAGAGACAGGGTTTCACCGTGTTAGCCAGGATGGTCTCGATCTCCTGACCTCATGATCCTCCCGCCTCAGCCTCCCAAAGTGCTGGGATTACAGACGTGAGCCACCGCGCCCGGCCTAACACTCCCTCTTTCATCTTGGCTCTGTCTACTGGTGGCTTCCTTTTCTGCATCATACTTTCTGCTCATTGTGTTTCTCTTCATATGTTCCCACTACCAGCTAACTGACTGTTGACACCCCAAAGAGAGAAAAATTGGTTGGTGAGTTAGTCACTGCTTTTCTCTTGGACAGAGCCCTCAATTTAAGTCATCTGGTAGGCACACCAGTCATTGTTGGCTGCCCTTGGGTCAAGTGGCCTGCCCTGGGCCAACCGGCTGTGACCAGGGAAGTGGGTCAGAGAGTTCAGAGCAGTGCTGTCCAATGGAACCTTCTGTGATGATGGAAATGTTCTGTATATTATGGTAGCTACTAGCCATGTGTGGCCATTGAGTGCTTGAAGTGTGGCTTGTGCTACCAAGGAACTAAGTTTTTAATTTCATTTAATTTTAATAAATTAAGATTTAAATTCACATAGCTGCATATGGCTAGCGGCTACCATAGTGGACAGCGTAGCTCTAGAACATGGGCCCAGTTTTTGGCGATTATAAATAAAGCCACTATAAGCATTCACGAACAGCTTTTTCTATGAACATAAGTTGTCATGTTCTTGGCCTCTTCTCTCCACTAAATAATGTGGTATAACATTCTCTTGAGATCAGTTGTTTTTTTTTTTTTGAGACGGAGTCTCCCTCTGTTGCCCAGACTGGAGTGCAGTGGCGCGATCTCCGCTCACTGCAAGCTCCGTCTCCTGGGTTCATGCCATTCTCCTGCCTCAGCCTCCCAAGTAGCTGGGACTACAGGTGCCCACCATCATGCCCAGCTAAATTTTTTTGTATTTTTAGTAGAGACGGGGTTTCATCGTGTTAGCCAGGATGGTCTCGATCTCCTGACCTCGTGATCCGCCCACCTCGGCCTCCCAAAGTGCTGGGATTACAGGCGTGAGCCGCCACACCGGCCAAGATCAGTTTTTTAAAAAGCCAATTAATATCTGATTTGTGATTCTGAATCTTTAACATATTTAACCGTCTGCTTTAAAAATGGGAAATATCAGTATTTGAGGCAATGAAGTCAAAATTGACCTAATGAGATGTTGATACGATTCTTTTCATGAAGCTATCTTTAATACATTTACATTTTTATTTTTGGAAACTCACTTTCATTCTGTACATTTATACTGTACCTATTTTGTGTTGTCAGATGTACGTGTGTGAGTTACTGATTTTCTTCCTCACACATGGAGACACTTGGCAGCCAATCAGCCCACCAGGAAATAGGTCTAAAGTACTCTCTTAGAATTCAGAAGCACAAGTGGTGCCCCTGACAGCAGCCTAAGTGTGAGTTTCTGAAGTCAGAGCCAAATAGGGTTCTGTGCAGCCTGAAGATTATATATGAATGTTTTTAACTTTGGGTTTTTTTTTTTTTTTTTTTTTTTTTTTTGAGATGGAGTCTCCCTCTGTTGCCCAGGCTGGAGTGCAGTGGCGTGATCTCGGCTCAGCACAACCTCCGCCTCCCTGATTCAAGCAATTCTCCTGCCTCAGCCCCCCGAGTAGCTGGGACTACAGGTGTGCGCCACCACACACAGCTAATTTTTTAAAAATATTTTTAGTAGAGACGGGGTTTCACCATGCTGGCCAGGCTGATCTCGAACTCCTGACTTCGTGATCCGCCCACCTCAGCCTCCCAAAGTGCTGGGATTTGGGCGTGAGCCACCGTGCCTGGCCTAACTTTGGTTTTAATATTATTTTGCCTTGGCTTCAGGAAATGACGAAGAGATGCCTGATTAAGATTATTTTGGAATCATTATAATGGGATGGAGCTTCGAGTAGCGTTGGACAGGGAGTCAAGGAACCAGGGTTCCTACTCAAGCTATGCCACTGACTTGCTGGCTTTGTGATCTTTAGCAAGTAACTGTACTTTTCTGAGCATTGCTTTCTCCATCTGTAAATAAGGAATTTTGATTACACATGCATCTAAAAATTATTCCATGGCACCCCATTGCAGGAGATATTAATAGATACAGCTGAGGAAAAGGGTTCTATGGTCAAAGTTGTTGGGAAATATTTCTTACTATATCTCTTGAAGATTCACAATGTACATTTTTTTTTTCTTTTTTTTGAGACGGAGTCTTGCTCTGCCATCCAGGCTGGAGTGCAGTGGCGCGATCTCAGCTCACTGCAACCTCCGCCTTCTGGGTTCAAGCCATTCTCCTGCCTCAGCCTCCCCAGTAGCTGGGATTACAGGCACGCACACCACACCCAGCTAGTTTTTGTATTTTTAGTAGAGATGGGGTTTCACCATCTTGGCCAGGCTGGTCTCGAACTCCTGACTTCAAGTGATCTGCCTGCCTCAGCCTCCCAAAGTGCTGGGATTACAGGTGTGAGCCACCATGCCCAGTCCACAATGTATATTCTTATATCAAAGGCTCTGAGAAGTCCTGCAGTGGAAAAAAATTTTTTTTTTCATTGTATTAACAGGCTTTGGTTAACATTTAAGCATGGAATCTCACTTGTGTGTGTGTGCATATGTAAAACATCTCTTGGCATCTTCCAGAATACAGTTATACAGGCCCATCAGCTTGGCAAACAGGGATGGATGATTCTTCGGCTTTTCTGAGTTAAATGTCTCAGTGTCCTTGGACAAGGAAGAAGTTAAGTCTCTTTTCAATCATGTTCTCAGCTTTTTCTCTCCTCTCTTCTCTTCCCCTCTCCTCCAAGTATTAAAACCTAGTTGAGGCCAGGCGCAGTGGCTCACGCCTGTAATCCCAGCACTTTGGGAGGCCGAGATGGGCTGATCACGATGTCAGAAGATCGAGACCATACTGGCTAACATGGTGAAACCCCATCTCTACTTAAAAAATACAAAAAAATTAGCCGGGCGTGGTGGCGGGCGCCTGTATAGTCCCAGCTACTCAGGAGACTGAGGGAGGAGAATGGCATGAACCCAGGAGGGAGAGCTTGCAGTGAGCTGAGATCGCGCCACTGCACTCCAGCCTGGGTGACAGAGCAAGACTCCGTCTCAAAATAATAATAATAATAATAAAACAAAATAAAAAAATAAAACCTTGTTGATAACTAATTGTGGGTCTTTTCCTTTTCCCTGACACACATTCTGCAAGAGAAGACAGATGGCAGGCAGGAGGCAGATTGGAGCGAGGTTCTCAGCATGACTTTTCTCAAATGTGATGCTCCTCAGAGAGTCTATATTTGTTATCAAAATGAGCCACGTGCTTGCATGCCACCTTGAATGCTCTCCATTGACATTTGCAACTTGTTTCTGTGTAATTTTGCAGCCTGGTTCTGCTCAATTCCAGCAAGGTGACTGTCATTAGGCAGATCTCTTTCCATTACAGGTGACAGAAGCTCAACTCCAACTAGCTTAAGCAAAACAAATAAACAAAAACCTCCAGGGCATTTGTTGGCACATGTGCTTGGGAAGTTGAGTCCTGGGTGGGGCTCAAGTCCTACCATCTGGTGTTTGTCCTTCTCTGTTTCCTGCCTCCTGCTTCCTACAGCTCTTGGCTCTGCTGCTCTCTGAGTGTTGGCCTCTCTCTCCTACTACCGCTCATCCTTCTCCCCATGACGATAAAGATGGCCAGTGGCTGTGTGTCCTTAAAGTTAGCTATCCCTCAGCAAGAAAGACCACCTCTCCCAGCAGCTGTATGTCAAACATCATCAAGGCATGATTCTCATCGGGGCTTGGGTTTTGTGTACACATCTGAAATTGATCGTCATGGACAGGGGTTCACATTCTGTGCTTCGTGAGATCTGAGTCCTGTGTGGGTAGCAGGGCCCTGATCAGCAGCTTGGTGTTGTAAGTGGGGTAGGACTATTCTTCAGCAGTGGGAGGGACCCTGGGTGGACTAAAACCACACTTACCCACTACATGCCCTGCCCACTCCCTTTTCCTCCTGGCCAGGGTGCCCTGAGTAGCCTTGGCATGACGTGCCTCACTGTCATCTGACCAACCAGAATCATTTGTTCAGAAAACTAAGGTCCATAGAGCAAGGCACAGACCTGCCCCTGGGAGCTCAGTGTCCTGTTGGGAAGGCCGACTCAGAGACAGCTTTCATTCTTTTGTGTTACTCCATGCTGAGCTGGTTGGGGTCACAGCGGCCTCTTTGGGCAGGCAGCAGCCTTGCCTCATCTTAACCTGTATTGCCAGGAACCCAGCAGCCTTCCCACATGAATCAAGTTCATGTTTCTTATCTCAAAGTGCTCCCCACCAGCCTTTAATTTTGGGGGCCTGCTCAGGTGCTGGACTCTGTCCTCCTTGCTTTCTGTTCATTAGTTTTTATCTTGTTAATTCCTTTCTGAGTCAGGTATTACCAGCCTCTTTTACAGATGGGGAAACTGAGGCTCAGGGTAGAGAAGGCCTTTGCTGAGGCCCCCCCGCAGGTGAGTGGCAGATCAAGGATGTTGACCTAAAGTTGGTGCTATGGGCCTAATGTTTTTGTGCCCACACAATTCATTTGTTGAAGCCCTAACCCCCAGTGTGAGGTGGGGCCTCTGGGAGGTGAGTCGGTTAAGATGAGGTCATGAGGATGGGGCCTCCATGATGGGATTAGTGCCTTTAGAAGAAGAAGAAGAGAGACCAGAGCTCGCTCTCTCTACCACCTGAGGACGCAGTAAGAAGGTGGCCTGCACTGAGGAACCAAATGGGCCAGCGCCTAGATCTTGGACTTCCTAACTTCTAGACTCACGGGCAATGAATTCCTGCTGTTTCAGCCACCCAGTCTATGGCAGCCTGAGCTGATCAGTACAGTCGGAGTTCTCAACCTCCATTGGAGTGAGTGCCTGGGCTCCACTGTACTAAAAGCAAGTAGTCCTCCTCTGGAAGGGCGTATGCATATTTCCAGGCATTTTGGAGCCTCCAGGGAAACCCTGGGCCCTGCAGGTTCTTGTCCAGAACCACTGGCCACGTGCCCTCTCAGCTGCACTCAATGCCAGGAGACCTCTATGGCTGCTCAGGAGTGGGTCCCTGCCTGGGGCTGAAGTCCGGGCCCTGGGATCTGCATTGGGTCCTGCTGTCATGGACTGAGCTGCCTCGGTTCCCTCTTTGGGCCCCACTAACGGAGAGGTTCTCTGAGGACCCCCATCCCTTCAGCTGAACCGAAGGCTACCAGGAGACAGAGGGCATCTGTGGTCTCTCCCAGGAGGCTGTCCTGAGGTTGTGCCCATTGTCTTGGGGAGTTTACTGGAGGAAGCTGCAGGCCTGGACTGTGCAGTCTGATTTCTTTACCTATTTTAGGAACGATGCTGGCTGGATGGGCGTGAAGGCTCACACCTGTAATCGCAGCACTTTGGGAGGCCGAGGTGGGCAGATCACCTGAGGTCAGGAGTTCGAGACCAGCCTGGCCAACATGGTGAAACCCAGTATCTATAAAAACACAAGCATTAGCCAGGCATGATGGTGCTCCTGCTTGTAATCCCAGCTACTCGGGAGGCTGAGACGGGAGAACGCTTGAACCCAGGAGGTGGAGGTTGCAGTGAGCAGTGAGCCGAGATCGCGCCGCTGCACTCCAGCCTGGGCAACAGAGCTAGACTCCGTCTCAAAAAAAAAAGAAATGATGCTGGTTGTTATCAAGAAGAGCCCTTCCCAAACACCCAGCTACCTTCCAATGGGCTTTTCCTTCCCTTCATAACTTGGGTGTTTTCAAGGGTGAGGAAGTTTAAGTAGTGAAGCCAGTGGGGCTGGCCAAGGGAACCCGCTGTCTAATCCTGTGGCTGGAGGAGGAAGCAGGGAAGGTGGATTCTTCATGGAGTCAAGGAGGCTTCCACTGCTTTTTCTTATTGCTTCTGCTGATTTCCCACTAGGCTTGGATTTGGCCGTTTGCTGGGATTGGGTGGGTGGGGGGGAAGAGTTTTTTTTTTTGTTTTGGAGACAGGGTCTTGCTCTGTTGCCCAGGCTGGAGTGCAGTGCTGTGATCACAGCCCACTGCAGCCTTGAACTCCTGGGCTCAAGTGATTCTTCTGCCTCAGCCTCCTGAGTAGCTAGCACTGCAGGCGTGTGTCACCATGCCAAGTTAATTAAAAAATTATTTTTGTAGGGCTGGGAGCGGTGACTCATGCCTGTAATCCCAGCACTTTGGGAGGCCGAGGTGCGCGGATCACCTGAGGTCGGGAGTTCTAACCAGCCTGACCAACATGGAGAAACCCCATCTCTACTAAAAATACAAAAATTAGCCAGGCATGGTGGCGGGCGCCTGTAATCTCAGCTACTCAGGATGCTGAGGCAGGAGAATTGCTTGAACCTGCGAGGCGGAGGTTGCAGCGAGCCGAGATCACGCCATTGCACTCCAGCCTGGGCAACAAGAGCGAAACTCCGTCTCAAAAAAAAAAAAAATTCTTTTTGCAGTGACAGGGTCTGCCTGTGTTGCCCAGGCTGGTCTCAAACTCCCTGCTTTAAGCGATCTTCCCACCTTGGCCTCCCAAAGTGTGGGATTACAGGTGTGAGCCACCATGCCTAGCTGTGTTTTGTCGTCTGGCGCTGGTTTAGATGACCCCTGCTGCTATCAGATTGCCCGTCTGGGAGCTGGGGTCATACTTGTGGGGTCATAACAGGGCCTTGGGCAGCAGACTCCTCACCGTGGCCAGGCAAGGGATTCCCACCCTGGGTTGGGCAGCCCTCTCCACAGGATGGCAAGGGGCTGGAGGCTCAGCGGACGGGCCCTGTTTTAGGGATTGAGGACATGGCAGGTAGATAGGCAATAAAAGCACCGAACCAGCCTTAGGTTCTATAGCAAGGAGGTCCAGCACCGCTCATGGACCCAAACTGTCCTCCAGGAAAGGCGGGAGGCAGCTTAGGTGACCTCTGCATGTGTTTTCAAAGCTGTGGTTTTGGTTGGGAGTTTCATGCTGGCTCAGCCACACAAACAATGACATGGAACAGGGAGGCGCTCCCATGTCAGAAGATGGGTCCTCTCCACCCCAGCTCCTCCACACTCCCCACCCCCCACAGCCCAGCCAGGTCCAAAACCATACATGCTACCTCATAGGAAATGGGGTCCCCTGAGGAGAAGGACAAAAGCAGACAATTCCTGAGGACAAGAGGAAGAGGAGGACGGAGTCTCCCTTGTTTGTGCTGATTCCCAGTGAGCATCCTCTCTGGAGCCCACTGGGGTTTGGGACTTGCAGGGTGTGTCACTAAATGGCAAGGAACAAGGTAGAGACGGCTGGCACTCACTGTCTCTGTTGTGGACACTGGCCTCACCCACAGCTCCATGCACACGCCCAGATGCAGAAATTTTCTGTATTGGTTGTTTATCCGTCACCAACTTCTAAAGCAGCAGATGGGAAAATTGAATGAACAAAGTCAACTTTAGAACAAGCTTTGTGTTAAATTGAGTACACATAATTCGATTATTTTAAAAACAAAGCCCAAGCAGTGTTTTTCTGTTTTTTTGCATGCAGTGTTTTCCGGTGTAAAGAGAATTCACTGCTGGAGAAGCCCCAGCTTAGCTTCCTTCTGTCCCTGGGCAGCCCCGTTGGTTTCAGCAGATGGTCCTGATGTCTGAGGACCTGCTACAGTTTGCGCCAGTCCTTCCTTTTGCTACTTTTGTTGCCCAAGACGAGGTGTGATTTAGTGGTTAAATGCCAGAATGCTGGGCTGGCTGGATTTGAACCTTACCTCCTTTGAGATTCAATTAGGACGTGACCTCCGACAGCTTAATTTCCCTGAGCCTCTGTGTTTTCATCTGTAAAATGGGTACGATAATAGGGTTGTTGAGATTTGGCAGGTGATAAATGCTGACCAAGTGTTTGCTGTTGCAGTAGTTGTTACGGCAGTTGTCATCATTGTCCTCAATGTCATCACTATCAATCTCGTCATCTCAGGACACTGAGGAAAGGCTGAGCTAGTAATGAATAGGGTTGGACTGGTGCTGCCTCTTTAGTGCCTAAGAAACGCTACCCTGGCCCTGTCTCCAGGCCTTGATCTCAAGGTGGGATTCATCCATCATCCACCACGGCCCAGGAGCCAGCTGTCCTCACTTCTGGGGTGACTTGCGAGTAGATAACAAAGGGGGTGCCCTCACCCTGCAGCGGAGTCCCTGTGGGCCTTGGGGCCCAGAGGGAGATGGTATCTGTTTCCCATGGGCTTCCTGCCACAGGCAGATGACATCTGCTCTCTGCTCAGGGTAGATTTGGGGGCCTCTGCCACTGGCTGACTGGAACTCTCTTACCTCATTCTAGACTCTTCCGGGCAGCTTTCTGTTTGTTCTCTAACAGAAACATAGAAACAAACCGGCATCTTTTCTAAACAAAGAGGGACTTTTCACAGGAAGTTTGATGACCTGACGCTTTCCCCCTGCTTGTTGAAGCACGAGCCTCTTTGACAGTTAGGGTGACTTGCTGGAGAACAAACAATAGACAATAGTTGTGGCCTACTTCCCATGAGAAGCAAGAATGGTACAGGTGGATGTCGGGAGCCCCCACACCCATGGAAGGGGTTTCCTGAGGATGTCCTATAGTCCCTGAACATGCAGCCGAGGGTTCCTGGGGTAGCAGCACCCGTGTGGTTAGCCCTGTAATGGGCTCACATTATGAGGCTTCCGTGGGTAGGCCCTGTTCAGAGAGCTTTGCATGCTCTCATCCTGGGGAGTCAGGGTTAGGTTTAGGGTCAACACTGATATAATGGCCGGGCACGGTGGTTCACGCCTGTAATCTTAGCACTTTGGGGGGCCAAAGCGGGTGGATCACCTGAGGTCAGGAGTTTGAGACCAGCCTGGCCAACATGGTAAAACCCTGTCTCTACTAAAAATACAAAAAAATTAGCTGGGCATGGTGGTGTGCTCCTGTAATCCCAGCTACTTGGGAGGCTGAGGCAGGAGAATTGCTTGAACCCAGAAGGCGGAGGTTGCAGTGAGCCGAGATCGCACCACTGCACTCCAGCCTGCAAGATGGAGTGAGACTCTATCTTAAAAAAAAAAAAAAAAAAAAAAGTTGCTGAGTTGGCTCTCCAAGCCTCTTTCTCAGAACCACCTTGGAGGGGGCCAGCCAGCTCCAAAGCCTGGGGTGTTGGCCTTTGGGAGGGAGGGGGCCTTGTGCCAGTCCCCCACACTTTGTCTGCTCCTCCATTCAGCCTCCTTGGAGTACCTTGAATATACCTTCCTATTGCTGTTCCCTCTGCCCAGAGTCCCGTGCTCTCCTCTCCACATTCCTTCACTGCTCATTGGCATTCAGGGTTGGGCATAAATATTACCTTCTTGGGGGCCTGTTATTTGCATCCTAACTAGCGGGGCTCATTTGCAGCCCACTGCCAGCCCTGCCATTCTTCATCACAGTCCTCTGTTCATCTCTTTGCCACTTGTCACCAAAATGTGTAATTGTACCTTCATTGATGTCCAGTCAGCCTTCTGTATCTGCAACTTTCACATCTGTGGATACAACTGACCGCAGATTGAAAATACTCAGAAATAAAAGGATGCTTGGGTCTGTACTGAACATGTACAAACATTTTCCTTGTCATTATTCCCTAAACAATATGTTATAGCAACTGTATACACATAGCACTTACATTGTATTAGGTATTAGAAGTAATCTAGAGATGATGTAAAGTGTATAGGAGGATATGCATGGGCTTTATACAAATACTACACCATTTTATATCAGGGACTTGAGCATCCATGGACTTTGCCATCTGAGGGGGGCACCAGAACCAATCCCCTAAGAAACCAGGGGACAATTGTTCACCTCCATGACAGGCCCATAAGCTGCTCTGTGCAGGTGCAGGTCTGTCATGCGGCCCACAGCCTTCTCTGCAGAAGACCCTCAAATGCTGGGGGAATGCACAGATTAGCTGGGGGGCAGTCTCTAGGAGATTTTCAGCAGTTTCTCCTGAGAGGTGTGAAGCTAAGAGTTAAGTAGGGTTTTGTAGGTATAACAATAGGCATTTTCCTTCCAGCAGCTCAAACTGCAGTGTGCTTGGCACGTTAGTGCAAAGGAAAAAAACTCACTTCATTCTTAAGAAAGCTCTGGAAATTTCATCTGTGTTTGAGTGAGTTGGCATGCTGGGCCCCTGGCGGAACACAAATGTGGAATTTGAACTCTACCCTACCTCAGAGAGCAAGGCTGAAGCGATAGGATGAAATGCATTTAAATGTCATGAGTGTTATTATTAGTCGTAATCTTATCTTTGTTAATAATAATAACAGGACCCGCCTAGAAGTGACTGAATAGCAGACAGGGCTTTCGTAAGTAAGCTCACACTGTCAGATAGCACCAGGACCTGGGGTGGCGCCGGCGCCGTTAGGGAGGGAGTGTTCACCGGAAACCTGCCCAGGCCACACGTGTACAGCCACATCCTCCACGCCCTTTGGGCGCTGGTCATTCAGAGAGGCCCTCTCAGATGCGCCTGGCCTCTTTAGAGGCTCTCTCATCCCCTCCAGCTGCCAACACAATCAAGGGTCTGCAGGTTTGGGAACTCCAAGGCAGTTTCTCTTTACCAAGTTCTCTGCATAGCCTTTTGCCTTCTATTGTTTGCTGTCCCAGAGACTGGCTGAAACAATGTGTTTCCTACAGATTTTGTTTGCCTGCATTGACTTCTTTGTTTAGCTCTAGTAAACAGACATTTAGCATATACAGATCTGCACACTTGACAAAGAGGAATTTGGAGCCCTGGACGGGGTGGCTGCACTGAGTCACCAGCTCCTTGAACCTGAAGACCTTGGATGGTCCGGAGCTCGTAAATGACTCACCCCATCAGTGCTGGGCTGGTGTGTGCGGGGTTTTGTGGCCAGCTTTGGCAATGGAAGAAGGGAATGTGGGGCCTTTGACTCGTCAGGGAAAAACAGGTGTGTGAGCACTAGGTTGGTGACGAGGTTTAGCAGCAGGTGGACTCTGGAGCGTGACTCTGGAGTTGCCAGTCCCAGCTCCAGCACTTTGATTAGCTGTGTGACGTTGGGGAAGTTGCTTGCCTAATATGTGTGTGTTTCCTCATCTGTGAAGACAGCACTAACCTCGTAGGTACTCGGGAGGCTGAAGGAGTTCATCTGTGGAAATCATTTGGCATGATGCCTACTCTTATTCCTTGTCTGTGGGGCCCTGTTTTGTGGGCTTGCCACAGTCTCATGACTCTGCTGGGAAGAGCGTTCCTGCGGGCCCCCTTGAGCTAGGAATAGAACCTGGATTTCTGGCCCTGTAGGCTGACGCGGCCCTCCTAGATGTAGTGGTGATGCCCCGTTCAGCAGAGATGGTTCCAAATGTTCTGAACTTCTGCCTTGTATGGGACCCTGTGCCGGCTGAATCGCATGGTAGCTCAGGGCATAGATGCTAAATGGGACGGTCCTGGGTTTGCACCCTGGCCTCTGCTCTCACCAGCTGTGTGAGCTTGGATGTGTTACTTGTTACTCAGAGCTTTTCTCATGTGTAAAGCTGAGTGCATGAAGCCGGGCGTGGTGGCTCACGCCTGTAATCCCAGCACTTTAGGAGGCTGAGGTGGGCGGATCACCTGAGGTCAGGAGTTCAAGACCAGACTGGCCAACATGGTGAAACCCTGTCTCTACAAAAATACAAAAATTAGCCAGGCATGATGGCGGGTGACTATAATCCCAGCTACTCGGGAGGCTGAGGTAGGAGAATCGCCTAAACCTGGGAGGCGGAGGTTGCAGTGAGCCGAGATCATGCAGTTGCACTCCAGCCTGGATGACAGAGCAAGATTCTATCTCAAAAAAAAAAAAAAAAAAAAAAAAAAAAATGAAAGAAAGAAACAAGAAACTGAGTGGATGAGATCTCTGCTTCATGGGGTCGTTGCGAGCATTAAGTGTGCTAGTGTTTGTGAAGAGCTTGGGCGGGCCCTAGCACAGAGCCCTACATAGTTGAGGTTTTGCCCTGACCCATGAGCTGAGCGTTGGAAATACCACAGAATCTGGAGTGGGGAGCAGAGGAGGTGTCATGGTCCTTAAGGCCTGACCTGTCAGATATTCACAGTTGTCTGTGTCACTTGTTCTCGCATTGATAGACCTGGAGGGACAGGGAGGCCAGCCCGTTGTGGAGGGGCCTCTGCAGGCTGAGGGTTGATTCTGGCTCTGAGCAGGCTTCAAGCAGAAGCTGGCTAGCCCCTTGGCAGGGAGGCGGCAGTCCCTCTCTGACGCCTTCCAAGTCCTCCCCAGTCCTTCTAGGATTCTTTTACAGAACCAAAGATAACAGTCCCCTTCGATACCACATACAAGCCAGTCGTATTCCATGCCTCGGAATATGAACAAAACCAGACCGGCGATGGCTTAAGCCTCATTGAGAGGCCCATTTGGATAGCAGGAGATTACATGGGGTCATGAGTAGACAGAATGTGGATTTCCAGAAGGTGCCTCGGCAGCTCCACTGTAGGCATAAAGCAGGTGATTTTGAGATGTGTCCACTGGCACCTGTTCTGAGGCTGGTGGTGTCGGGGGTTGTGGTCATCACAGGTTGCATTAAAAGGGGGCTTTGATGGGGTCTTTTCCAGATGGAGCTGCTTTGTGGGATTCTGCTGCCCTGCCTTGGGATAGCAGGTCAGCAGAGGGTGAGCTCAGGAGCTGCAGGCTACGTGTGACGTTTAAAACATATTCTACATAAACTCATCCATGATCTATTCATGGTGTAATGGATGTCTGGGGCAGGGTGCTAGCTTCAGACGCTCCAGCCCAGGCTTTCTCAAGCCCTCCCATGGTGCTGAGACATTTGGCACCCTCAGGCCACAAGTGTGGATGGGCCGCGGCTTTGACCCACAGGGGAACTCATCTCCCCAAGCTTTGTCCCCATGGGTCACCTACTTTGCAACTCTAGTTTCGTGATTTGGTTAATGGTGTTTAAGTGGCTGAGCCATGTATCTGGGGTTTTTCAGTGCCGTCACTATTATTTCTTGTTGAGATTTTTGCACAGTCTCCTTCCCTCAATCCTATGTGTTCTTTTTTTTGATGGAGTCTCGCTCTGTCACCAAGGCTGGAGTGCAGTGGTGCAGTCTCAGCTCACTGCAACCTCCATCTCCTGGGTTCAAATGATTCTCCTGCCTCAGCCTCCCAAGTAGCTGGGACTACAGGCACATGCCACCACACCTGGCTAATTTTTGTATTTTTAGTAGAGACAGGGTTTCACCATGTTGGCCAGGCTGATCTCAAACTCTGGACTTCAGTGCTCAGATTATAGGCGTCAACTACCGCGCCTGGCCTATGTATTCTTTTAAACTTCAGCTCATTAGAGCTGGGTTTGTGTCATAAGTGAGAGAGCCCTGAGGTTCTTGGTTTGAAGCAAAGCTTGGTTAGCCATCAGCATCTGATTGGAGACTGGTCCCAACCCACCCATGCCGCTGAGGAGGGGACATGGGCGCTGGCCAGCACCGAGATTAGAACACTGACCCGGTGACATGGGAGACTGTGGTTTCCCTCATGGTACAGAAACATAAACCATACTTATTTTTGAGATGTCTGACCCTGACAAGACTGGGAAATAGAGCTAGCGACTGATAAGTGTTCAGGGGTGGGGCTGCATGTGGGCATTGTAGGAAAAGCGCACTGGCGAGAGGCGTACAGAGGGATCCCAGGCGTTAGCTTCCATTCCCAGCTTCTGTAGGGCACTTACCTGTGCTTCCTTCAGAAGGTGACCAACCAGTGAACTCTGCATGTTACCTTGGCCTTGTGTAGGGTGGCTGGGTCGTCAGAAACCTGGGAGGCTCTGGACAGTTGACTTTACTTGGCTGTTCTTTGGTGTTTGTTCCATTCAGTGATGCTGCTGTGCCTCTTGAGGTGCAGGTGCAGGCTGGGTATTTCTCCCTCTAGACTGTTGCCCACAGCTGGAGGCAAAGGGAGTCCATTCATTTTTGCCTGTTGAATGAAGTTAGAGTTTTCGGTTTCTCTGTCCCCTTAGCTGAGGGGCTTTCACATCCTTTAAGAGAGCTGGTGCCCTCTGGGTGGAACACTGATCGGGAAGTCAGCACCCAGGGGTTCCAGCCTTGGTTCCACCTCTCACTGGGGGGCCTGGGGCACTTGTGGCCTGTAAATACCTATTGTTATGAGAGAGTTGCTGTGCAAACAAAGACCCTTTTAGTTTAAACCTTCTTGGAGACAGCAATTTTGCAAAGCAGTAAGAACCTGAGATTTGAATTATGGTTTAGCCACAAGCTAGCTTCCTAAGCACTCAGCTTCCTCACCTGTAAAATGAGCTCATGATAGACCCAGCCTCTCTGGGTTTGGGGAAGATTGAGAGCATGCAGGCCCAGGAGCATGGTTCCTGGCACATGGGCTCAGCTTCGTAGGTGGCGGCTCCTCTATTACTACCCTCATGAGTGTGATGGTTTTATTACCACCAGAGTGAAGTTCCTGACTGTGAGGTTTCAGACCGGATAAGCGCCTGGAGTAAAGTGTCAGGGCACATGGTTGATCAGTATCTTGGGTTTCTCCTCTCCAAGCAGTGACCTGGACTTGACCTACTAGAAATGGGATCAGGTCTCCAGAGAGAGGAACCACCTTGGCTCTTTGACCTCGGTCAGGCTTGGATACCGGGCCTCCAGGTGAAAGCCTCAGATGCTGTTATCACTTCCTGAGACAGCCAGTCCTCTCACTTCTGTGTTTCCTTTATTACACTTTACTATGAAGGAGAATTGATACAGAGGAAGAAAAACATACAGTGAACCCTTTATTTCCTATGATAAATGATGACTTTTGGAACTGGGGTCCAGCCTGAATTCTCTAAGGCATGCTTGTGCGTGTGCACGCTCTCTCTCTCTCGCGCACACACACACACACACACACACACACACAGAGTAATGGTTTTAAAGTCATGACATACTGTGCTTTTGGCTGCTGCTGTTTCTGACTGATGACCCCAATGAGACGCCAAAAAATTAGATGGGTGCGTTTGGAAGGCATTCAGAAATTACTCATTGGAAGAAAAATGCAGTGTTTGGAGGAAGGGGAGGGCTGAGCATGTGTAAAAATGAGTGTTATGCGCTTAGTGTTCCGAATTCAGCATCAGTGAGGAAAGGGAGGGCCGCAGGAGTTTGGGGACCGTCTCGCTAAGCAATACTGCAAACACAGACAGTGACCCGATTTTCCATAGCTGTGCTAGCTCCTCAGGAGGTTTTGAGAATCCCCCTCATTTGGGTTTGAAGGAGGTCTCAGTGTCCTTCCTCCTCTGTTTGCCAGATTAAAGTTTCATACCTCAGAGCTGGGATACGCTGGGTTTTGTTTGTAAAGGCATGCAGCTCAGACTCTGTTGTAAATGGTGAGTTTTTCTTTTTTTTTATTACACTTTAAGTTTTAGGGTACATGTGCACAATGTG
This sequence comes from Pan troglodytes, assembly GCF_028858775.2. Classification (NCBI taxonomy): domain Eukaryota; kingdom Metazoa; phylum Chordata; class Mammalia; order Primates; family Hominidae; genus Pan; species Pan troglodytes. Next base: position 131,378,349 of record NC_072406.2, read on the forward strand.
CAGGTTAGTTACATATGTATACATGTGCCGTGCTGGTGTGCTGCACCCATTAACTCGTCATTTAGCATTAGGTATATCTCCTAATGCTATCCCTCCCCCCTCCCCCCACCCCACAACAGTCCCCTTCCTGTGTCCATGTGATCTCATTGTTCAGTTCCCACCTATGAGTGAGAATATGCGGTGTTTGGTTTTTTGTTCTTGCGATAGTTTACTGAGAATGATGATTTCCAATTTCATCCATGTCCCTACAAAGGACATGAACTCATCATTTTTTATGGCTGCATAGTGTTCCATGGTGTATATGTGCCACATTTTCTTAATCCAGTCTATCATTGTTGGACGTTTGGGTTGGTTCCAAGTCTTTGCTATTGTGAATAGCGCCGCAATAAACATACATGTGCATGTGTCTTTATAGCAGCATGATTTATAGTCTTTTGGGTATATACCCAGTAATGGGATGGCTGGGTCAAATGGTATTTCTAGTTCTAGATCCCTTAGGAATTGCCACACTGATGTTTTAAAAGTGAAATCAGAGAGTGTTTTTGGTTTTCTTGAAGCTGCCTTTGACATTTTAGCAACACAGCTGGGAGGGTAAGGTAGAAAACTCCGAGAAGTTGGAATTCAACTGTCAAAGTCAAAGCGGGGATGGACTTTTGGGAGTCCTGCCACAGCGGGACCTGAACTCAAGTCTTAACTTCTCCTCTAGGGCTCTTGTGTGAAAGAGGAATAGCTTCCTGCAGTTCACAAGGGTCGTACCATGATCAATTATTATTACGTTACACATCACTTCTGTACCAATTTATATTGGCACATGAAGTTAATATATCCCTATATCCATGCATTGCCTTTGTGATTTGGGAAAATCCGATGCCTTGGCCAAACCTCTGAATCATGTGACCACGTTTTAGCCTAATTTGGTGAACAAATCTTTAACCTCCATGTCTTCAAGTGCAGCATCAGTGGGTCATGGATCCAGAAGGTTGGCTGATTGGGATTCTCTTGCTGGGTGCTGCCGCACCTTGTGTGTCGGGGGCCGACACCTTGATCATTTCGGCCAGACCCCCAAGAGAGCCCACAGACCACCATGCTGGGTGGAGGCACCCAACACCTGGCTGACTGCGTGAACTTCTTGCTTCCCAGTGGCTCTCCAAACTAGTTATGGAGGACGCGAAGGGGTTTCCTGATGTCAAAATAAAAATAACGATGTCTGTAGTTTCCCAGGAGGAATAATTGTTGATGTTGAGGCATGATCTCTGCATGCATTCTGTACCTGCTCCAGGGTGCCAGTGGAGGCTACACCCCTCTCCCCCTCTTCTGCTCTCTGCAACACCCCTGCCACAACAGACCTTGACTCTCCAGGCTGGGACCCAGGAATCCGTACTCTTTCAAAACCACTTTATTGAATGTAATTGACAGACAGTAAGCCGCACATATTTAAAGAATATGATTTGAGAAGTTAGGATATATCCATACCCGTGTGAATCTACATACCACAAACAAGTTATCCATCACTGCTGAAAGTTTACTCATGCCCCTTTATAATCCTGCCCTGTCATCCCTTCCTGTCCCCTGAACCCTAAGCAGCCACTGTTCTTGCTTTCTGTCGCTCTGGATTCGCTTGTATTTTCTGGATTTGCTTGTATTTTCTGGATTTGTCTATAGATGGAATCATATAGCAAGTACCCTTTCTCATGTGCCTTTACTTACTCAGCATGAAGATTTTGAGATTCATCTACACTGTTGGCGTATCAGTAGTTCATTCCTTTTTCTTATTGAGTAGTGACCCACTGTATCGATAGACCACAGTTTGTTTACCCACTCAACTGTTTGAGCAGGTGGGTTGTTTCTAGTCTCTCTATGGACAGAGATTTCCTTTTCTCTTGAGTAAATACTTAGGAACAGCTGGATCATATGGTAGGTATAGGTTTAACTTTTCCAGAAATTGACAACCTGTTTTGCAAAGTGGTTATTCTTTGGGACAAGGAATCGTTGTTTTTAGATAAGCTTCCCCAATTCTCCTGTGGCCTCTCCCTTCCCGAGACGGTCTAATGGCCCTGAGTGATGGCTCCTATGTGCCCGTCTCCACCTGTTCTCTCAGGGCTAGCTTGGCCTTGGCACCTCACTGCAGGCTGCCCCTCTGCTTGGGGTGCTGGACAAGCAGAAGGGGAACACTCAAGTTCTTTCTCTCCATAACTGCCTTCGGGAAGCCATGGCAGATGTGTTGACTCTCTGTAGGGCTGGCAAGCTGTGTGGCGAGTCCCTTATCCAATGTCGCTGTGTCCCACAGGGAGGTCTTAAAGAGGCAGCCGACTTTTGTGGCCTCCTTGTGAAAGCTTCGATGCCTCAGGGATTATTTCTGAGCTGACTGCTAGTTTGACTTGGGCCCACTGAAGAGACAGCCTGGGATCGGATGTCCAGAAGAGACAGATCTGAGCACGTCTCTTTCCTCTCCCTCCTCTTTTCTTCTTAGCCCTTCCACCTATCACTCATTCATTGCCCCCTCCTAGGTTCTGTATTCATTTGCTGGGGGCTTTAACAATGAGACGTTATTTTCTCCCAGTCTGGAGGCTGGAAGTTCAAGGCCTAGGTGCCAGCAGGATTGGGGTCCCTGGAGCCCTCCCTCCTTGGCTAGGAGACGGCCGCCCTCTTGCTCTGAGCCCACATGGTCCTTCCTGTATGCACCTGCACCCCGGTGTCTTTCTGTGTCCTGACCTCTTCTTTTTTCTTCAAGACGGAGTCTCGCTCTGTTGCCCAGGCTGGAGTGCAGTGGTACAGTCTTGGCTCACTGCAACCTCTCACTCCTGGGTTCAAGCAATTCTCCCACCTCTGCCTCCCGAGTAGCTGGGATTACAGGCGTGTGCCACCATGCCAAGCTCATTTTTTGTATTTTTTTTAGTAGAGACGGGGTTTCACCATGTTAGCCAGGATGGTCTCGATCTCCTGACCTCGTGATCCGCCCGCCTTGGCCTCCCAAAGTGCTGGGATTACAGGCGTGAGCCACTGTGCCTGGCCCCTGACCTCTTTTATAAAGATACCAGTCACACTGGGCTGGGGCCCAGCCTAATGAATGGCCTCATTTTTGCATGATCTCCTCTTTAAAGGCCTTATCCTCAAATTTCTCCAAATACAGTCATGTTCTGAGGTGCTGGGGGTTAGAACTTCAACACAGGAATTTGGGGGCATACAATTCTGCTTATCACAGGTGCTGAGCCCTGAGTGCAGTACTTATGATAGAAAGATGAGCTGGATAGTTCTTCCCCTTGTGCAGCTCAGCATCCTGGGGGAGAGAAAGTGGGAAGATCCAGTTTTTTGATGAAAGAAGATGGAAGGAGGAGGGCTCGGTGCTACTAGGTGGGTGGGAGTGGATGGTTAAGACCAACTTGACTCCAGTGACAGCAGCAAGGGCTCCTCATTCCTGTTGATGGTGTGTCCTTCAAAACGTGCCGTGGTTCTCAAGGAGTGAGTGGCGGTGGCCTGCAGCCCTCTGGCACTCTGTGGCCGAGGCCAGCTCCAACGCTGCAGGGCAAGAAGAGCCACGCTGCAGGACAAGAAGAGCCATGCAGCAGCACTGATGTGTGTGCCAGTAACTGCCTGGTGTTCTAGTGAGTGCTCTCCCTCGAGGAGCCTACTCCATTCTCTAGGGGATCATGTGAAAAGTAGAGCAGCTTTGGGAAACTGTGAAGTCTCTGTTGTGTCTCTGGAGAAGTTATCGCCTGGTTTGCACATGCTGGAGGGTGGGGTGGTGGTGGAGGAGGAGGGCGCATGATGCCTACAACCTGGCTGCACTGGCTCTTTTCATCCTTGAATTCCTGCCTCAGGAACCCTACAAACCCAGTGCCCAGAGTATTGCACTGGGGCCAGAATGGGAAGAGCCCTGAATACAAGAGAACTGTGGTATTGGGGCTATACCTATAAGCATCAGGAAGTCCCCTGCTCTGTGCCCAGGGAGTTGGAGGCCTTAGTACCCTTATCTCTGGAGGCTTCTCCCTGGCCGTGCAGAACAGCTGCAGGAAAGGGGGAAAGCAACTTAACAAAAATTGGTCCAGGGACAAATTATGCTTAGTAATGGATTATCCCAAACATGCTTTGTCTGAGTGTCCTGAGGCCATGATGATAAAAAGTTAGTGCCGTAACACACACGGAATCAATTCTCTGAGCCTGTGCACTGTCACACTTGTTGCCTCAAGCTCACAAATGGAGTTTTTCTTGTTGGTTTTATTACCTGCAGGAACGTGAATGTCGGCTCTCCAGCCAGCAAGGCCAGCGCCCACCCATCCATCCCTCTGCCATCCTCTATAGGTGGTTCTGATGGCTCTGGTCAGCTGTCATTTGTCCTCCCATCTCTCAGCCTTTGTAGGATAGTTGATACCTGTTTTATTCTTTTATTGTTATTTTAGGGGTCTCAGCATGGAAATATATTGGTGTATAAATACCTGTTCCAGTCCTTGTTTTCACTTCTCTTGGGACTATACCTAGAATTGGAATTGCTAGATGCTATGGTAATTCCGTGTTTAATTTTTTGAGGCACTGCCAAATTATTTTTCTCCCAGAATGCTTTGGAGGCAATGACTTCCTGTTTTCTTCCTTCCTTCCTTCCTTCCCTCCCTCCCTCCCTTTCTTTTCTTTTTTTGAGACAGAGTCTCACTCTGTCACCCAGGCCAGAGTGCCGTGGCCCAATCCCAGCTCACTGCAACCTCTGCCTCCCGGGTTCAAGCAATTCTCCTTCCTCACCCTCCTGAGTAGCTGGGATTACAGGCGTGCGCCACCACGCCCGGCTAATTTTTGTATTTTTAGTAGAGACGGGGTTTCATCATTTTAATCAGGCTGGTCTCAGACTGCTGACCTCATGATCCACACGCCTTGGCCTCCCAAAGTACTGGGATTACAGGCATGAACCCCCACGCCCATCTGATTTCTCGTTTTCTACAGGGTAAAGCCTCTGGGCCGGCCCGTTGCTTTCAGGACTTTTCTCACTCTGTCCCCAGCACAAGGATCTTCTCCATCTAGATGGATTTGCCACCATGTGCTGCCTCCATGCTTGGGCTGGGTCATTCTGCTCACATGGACACCCCTTCACCTTCCTCTCAGGGACTCTGCACATGCTGCCTTCACTGCCTCCTTGGGAAAAAATTGCTCCTCCCAGCTGCTCCCAAAGCAGTTCTTGTGGGTCTGGCCAGGGACCCCCCTAACCCTACTTTACTAACTACCCTGGGTTGGCAGTCTCTGCCCCGAGCTCTCCTGTTCCTCTCCCCTGCTCTTGAGCTCCCATTAGGTGTCGAGTACCCAGAAGTGGTGATGGCTCGTTCATTTTGGCCACGTCTGTGCACGGCTCACCCCTGGTGCTTGTATGCGGATGCTTGTGACCACACAGCCTGTATTTGAGCCACTGTTCTGTAATCAGCCTCTCCTGTGGTGGCATCTTCTTCACAGGGAGGGATCTGGCCGACCTCGGGTCTTAGCACGGCTGAGCCTTTGAAGCTGGCAGGTTGCCCCGGGTTCCCGGGGTGGTGGTTGGCCGCCTCTTCTCTTGGGCCCCTGCCCATTTGGAAGCGTGCCCTTGAGCACTGCCATCCCCGAGCCAGGCCATCAAGTCATCCGATCCCCCGAGGTGGCTGAGAAGCTGGCTGAATGTCCCTGCTGTGAACCAGTGATGGAGAACCAGGCTGCTACTTAGCTTTGTGGATGGATTTGGTAAAGACTAAATCTCTTATTTCTAAGACGTGATCTCATTGCACAGACAACAGCCTGAGTGGCCTGTCACCCAAGCAGAAATCCTGGAGACATCTGTTGAGCCTATCCTGTTTCTCATTGCCATTGGTGACCTCCCTCCTGGGCATCTGTCCCTTGCCCTCCCCTCCTTGGTCCGCGTCTCTTGCTCTGCTGGCCACTGTCGCTTTCTGTGTGATCTCCCCATGCCAGTGTGCCCTGCTGTGATTTGCCTTTTCACACAGCACCTCTTCCTTGAGTTCGGACCCAAGCCGCACTCTCCAAACCACTGACTTCACTTGCTCCTCCCCCCACTCACATTTTGGGGCCCTAAATTACTTTAGTATTGTGAGTGAGCACTGGGTTGTCTCTTTCACAGTCTAGATTTGCACAAACCTTTCTCTGAGCCTGGACCATTCTCCCAGCTCTTCACCAGGCCAGTTCCTCCTGGAGCTCCAGACTGCAGCAGAGCTGTCTCTTGCTGGGATGGGAGACACTTCTCTGGCCCCAGTGCTGCTGTTCCCCCTGCTAGTTTTCCCCCTTTCCTTGGCAGCCCGTCTCACCAGGCTGTCTTGTAACAGTCTGTTTTCCTTGTCTGTCTCCCTCACCAACCTGATGTGTCTGCACTGCTGTGTCCTCAGCTCCTAGACCAGGGTCGGGTTCCGGCTGGGGCAGGAGAGGCGTGTGCTGCGGCCCTGGATGGGCTCATGGGCAGATGGACCATCGAGCAGATGGATCAAGGCCCCCTGTGGGTCCAGGTTTCTCCCCGGAGCCTGAAGGGTTGGCCCCGGTGGTCTGTGACAGCTTCCTGCTCTGGTGGTCAGCAGCTGGGCACAGAACTACCTGGAGTGGAGGTGAGATCCCAGGAGTTGTCAGGAGAGTCCAGGGTTGGCGGGGGCCCCAGAGGCTTCCGGGAGGCTTCTAGAAGCTCCTGAGCGCTTTCTCCTGCCCAACATGAATGTCTTGTCTTAAAGGTGAGGCCTTGTGAGAAAGCAGGACTAGGTGAGGCCAGAGGAGTGACAGTCGCCCAGTTGATGCTGTGGAGTTCTCCAGGTTGCTGGCCCATCCAGTCCCTCCTCTAGGCCCCGAGTTACTGTGTCACTGGGGCCTGGTCCTGCTGCAGAGTTGGGGCACATCTTAGGGCCTTTCAGAGCTGACAAGGGGCCTGGCCTGCTTTCAGTTTTTTGGTTTTGTTTTGAGGCTTCCAGTTCATTAAAAAAATTAAAATGCCCTAAGAAAGCTATAAATATTAATATTATGGTATTTTAAACTGGTAACCTTTGTCAGGATGGTGTTTTTTTTTTTTTAAACCAAAAACAACATAGCAATATAATTAGTCTAGTCACAAGGTAATGCTAGGATTTATAGGAAATATTAATTCATAGTGTGCTCAGTCTGGGTGGACCTGTGATGGGACGGGAGTGTCCTCCAGCCCTGCAGCTCAACATGGTCACATTTGGAGATGAGATGAAGTATTTGACTTTGAGGCTTCTGTGAAAATGAATCCACACCCCATTCCCACCTCGTCCCCTAACCTGCACCCCTCCAAGCCCTGCAAGTCCTTCTTCTAGGCTGGGAAATGAGGACATAGGAGTGAGGCTGCAGGGAAGGAGTGAGACATACATGTTCCTGAGGCCTTGAGTTCCAGGCTTCAGGAACGCCTGCCCGTGCCCGGGCTCTGTATTCCCTGGCCAGTGCTGACGGTGTCTCTGGCAAAAATGCAAGTACCCTTGGAGGCTAGGCCTTCGGGTGGAGCTAGCTCAGACACCTGCCCTCTGGGAACATTGCCTTCTTCTGCTTTCTAATGCTGATGGCTTCCCTGAGATCCCAGAGTCATCAAGGGTCACCCTGCAGATGGGACCATGAGCCCCACTCCCCAAAATGTGGCTTGCTCAAGGTCACATAGGTAGTAGCAAAGCTGAGACGTGAGCCTGGCCCTTCAAAGCCTAAATTGGGGATAACTCTGGCAAGAGAATGTTTCAAGGTTCATCTTTGTGTCCCCAGAGCCTGGCATGTCATAGGGAGATAGAAAGTATCTGTTGAATGAGCAAGAGCAGCCAACATGGATCGAGAGCCAGGAACTGTGGTAACTGCACATCTGTCTGATCTCATTGACTCCTCCCCAGCTCTGGGCAGTGTACTTCGGTACTCGGATCCCCTGTGGGCAGATGAGGAGGAAGCTGGGTACAGATAGGAAATGAAACCTGCCCAACATCAAACAACCAGTCAAGGAAGCTGAGGTTTGGGCCCAGATGGTGTATGTCAGAGCCACTGTCTAGGCCAGCGCTGTCCAGTGGAAATAAACGTGAGCCTCTTATGAAGTAGAAAAAATTCTAGTAGCCACCTTTAGAAAAGTAAAAGAGGAACAACTGATATTATTTTAATAATATTTTAATAATATATTTTATTTAATCCAGTATCTGCAAATGGTTGTAATTTTAGTATATCATTAATATAAAAATCCTTTTCTTTTTTGTAGAAATGTTGCCTGGGCTGGTCTCGAACAGTTCTCTCACCTTGACCTCCCAAAGTGCTGGGATTACAAATGTGAGCCACTGAGCCCGGCTATTTAATCCGATATGTACAAATGATCATTTTAGTACATCATCAATATGAAAATTATTAACAAGATATTTTACGTTCCTTTTTCTATGCTAAGCAGTTACAATCCAGTTTATCTTACCTCAGAGCACCTCTGAACTCCCACCAGCCACATCTCAAGTGCTCCTCAGCTTCTGTGTCCAGGGGCTTTGGCGCAGAACAGGCTGCTGTGGCCTCTCAGTCGTCAGTGGGTGAATATTGGGAGTTGTTAGCCATTTGGAGGTGTGGGAAGCATGAGGAGGTGATGAAAGGGCCTAACAGACAGAGGTGGAGGGTCAGGCCTGAGCCTGTGTACTGGGCTGCGAGTGACACCACGGGTCTCTCCCAAGTGTGAGTGCTGGATGCAAGGCTGCCGTCTTGGCAAAGGGATGTCTCACTGGGGCCTCTCGTGGAAATGGAGGGGAGGTCCTGGGCAGGGCTCTGCAGAGCACAGGCATCCGAGCTCCCCGTCCTGGGCTGCCCGGAGGACTTGCCAGTCTGCGTGGGGATCTGGCTCTGAGCTCTGTTGCTTTTGGCCAAGGGCTGTTGCAACACTCCCGGAGCCCAGAACAGGTACGATGTGTTCCTCATGAAAGGTTATGAGGTTTCAGACATAACAGAGGTTCTGAGGATGCAAAGAGAGGAGGTCTCAGGGCTCATGTCTAGAGTGAAGTCATCAGACCTATACATCATGGGGTCACGTTGGCTGGCATCTCTAAGCGCACCTCAGGCTGGGGGCAACCAGTACTAGGGGCGACAAGGACAGACTTTGGTGGAGGTAGGGGGAGCACTAAGGGACTCCTGTTTTCTCAAATGGGTCTCTAATGAAAGAGGTTAAAGAAACTGTCACTTAAAACATTTCCTGGGTTGGTCCTGAGTACAGTGGGAGGGTGGGTGGTAAGAAGAAACCTCCCTGGGCCAGGCTCCCCAAGGCTCGATTCCTGGGTTGGGGGCAGAGATTGGAGGAATCTGTGGCCAGCCCTGGCCCAGACAGTTTCTGAAAAAGCAAATCAGCGTTTGTAACAGTTAAGTCTGTCCCGGGGAAGTGTTCCATTGCACCTTGATTTATGCCACTGGAAACATTTTATACTGAGGACTGTCCATTGGCCAAACAAGCCTTGGGGCCAAAGGCACAGCAGGGAAGATGGTTGCTGTGTGAACCATCAGCTCTACTCTGCTTGTGGGGACCATGGGCGCAGTTCTTAAAAGCCTGCACTGGGTGATGCAGAAATGGGGTGGTGACACGGTAAAAGGAGCGGTGGCAGGCAAAAACTTTTAACAACAACAGTAAAACCTGTTTTAGAAAAGCCATATCCGTGGAGGTAGGAATTGGGAGCAGGGAGCCGCTGAGTGCTGGGGCTGGGACCTGGCCAGAGTAGGGAGGGATGAAGGACCCCTGTGATCAAGGTCAAGTCCTCACCTCATGACTTCCTGGCAGAACGTCCTTGGGCAAGTCTCAGCTTCCCTGTCTGCAAAATGGGGCTCATAACCCCTCCTTTCCTTGCAAGCTCATATTAGATGCTGCATGTGGAAAGTACAGAGCAAAGTACCCCACAAATCCAGGGGGTTATTCTATTAACCCCACTGTGAATGTTTTACTTTCATTTTTATTAACCCCACTGTGAATGTTTTACTTTCATTTTTATGTATTCTGTAGCTTTTAGGTGTCATGTTACTTTATCAGGATTTTAAAAACTTTTCATTATGAAGCGTTTCAAATGTACTCAAAAAATAGAGAGGATAGTGTAATGAACACCCTGTACCCTGCAGCCACCACTACAACTCTTAACTATTTCATCAGGGCAATTTGAGCTCACTGTTACAGTAATCCCTTTCATTAATTGAGTTCCCAAAGTGCTTTAAGTCCTTTGAAGTAAAATCTTCACTGCACAAGTTGCCGCAAAATCTGCCCCCTTGTTTGGGAAAAAGAGTGTTTTTGTATGTTAGGTTTTTTTGACTCATTCTCGCCACAGTCTGTGATTGGATTTTTCAGTACCATCTAATTGTTGGTTGTACAATATAGAGACAGTCACACGTGGGGGTCTGGAGGGCCCCAGGGCCCCCCTCAGCCTTCCTTAAGCTACCAGGGCAAGTTCAATTCTCTCAGGAGTTTGGGGGCCTCTGTTGACTCTGCTTTTCAATTTGCTATAATTTGAAGGGAAAAGGTTGTTCTGGAGTGGCTGGCAGGAATAATGAAGGGCTGGGAAGTTTGTTGTCTCCGGTCAGCCCACGTCCCCTGTTGCAGCCCGCCATGCAGGCACCCCTTGGAAGCGGTCACTTTGGGGCTGGTCACCCATTCCCTTGCCTGGAGGCAGAGGTTTTGGTGGAAAAGGTGAGGAGGTGAGGGGTCAGGGGATGAAGGCCGATTGTTTTTATCTGTTTGGGCTCAAAGGCTCAGTGTGTATAACAAGCTTCTGGTAAAACTCTTTTTCTTGTCCGTAAGATGGCATTGGTGATGACTCTGGGCAGTTGTGAGGATGAAATGTAAGGTCCAGGAGATGTCCTGTCTGTGTTGTTCACTAATGTGTCCCCTGTGTCTAGAACAGTGTTCGCACAGAGCACATGCTCAATAAATGTATATTGAAGAATAGGAGGGAAGGGAGGGAGGAAAGAAGGAAGAAAGGAAGGGAGGGAGGGAGAGAGGAAGGGAGAGAAGGAAGGAAGAATGGAGAAGGCAGGGAGGGAAGAAAGTAAGGGAGGGAAGGAGAGAAGAAGGGAGGGAAGGAGAGAAGAAGGGAGGGAGAGACAGGAGGAAGGGAGGGAGAGAACAGGGAGAGAGGGAAGAAAGGAAGGGAGGGAGAGAGGGAGGGAGGAAGGGAGAGAGGAGGAAGGGAAGGAGGAAGGGAGGGAGAGAAGAAGGAGGGAAGAAAGGAAGGGAGGGAGAGAGGGAGGGAAGGAAGGAAGGGAAGAAGGAAGGGAGGAAAGAAGGGAGAAGGTAAGGAGGGAGGGAAGGAAGAAAAAAGGGAAGAGAGGAAGAAGGGAGTGAAAAGCTACATCTGCCCATCCATTATTAATAATTCATCACAAATCTTTCATTTCAGGATAAGGAAATATCATTAGGCCCTCAAGGAAAAAAATGCCTGTTTTCACTCTGGGCTTAGAATTCTTTTCTCTTCTTTTTTTTCTTGTAGAAATTATATTTCCATCTCTGGGGCTTAGCTCAACTGATATCTCACCTCTTAAATTGTTTTGGCCTTCCTCTGGCAAAGTCCAGCCCCCTGCCCACTCCCACACTGCTGTCCACACCTCACAAAGCAGAGAGGAGGACAGCTATGACTGCACCGTATCCAGCGCCGGGGCTATGTGGTCATGGGATGTGTGTGCAAGGCTGGCACGGTCATCTCCCCCATACCATAGAGGACGCTGAGGCTTTCAGGTGAAGTGAGTTGCCCAGGTAGACACAGCCAGGAAGCAGGCTTAGATCCAAACACTTGTCTGATCCCAAAGCCCTGCTCATTCCCCGTCCTCCCTGCTGGCCCTGGGTTCATCCTAACCCTTTGCTTTTAGTTCCCCCTCTCTGGACTGGACGGTCCTCACAGGTAGAACGGCCTGTGCTTGTGTCCTCTGCTCTTAGGGTTAGCCCAGAGCGGGGAGGCCGTGGGTGTGCAGTAATCAAACTGGGCACATCCTCTGGGGCTGCACCTCATGTTAGAGACAGTGGTGTGGGCTCTGTTCCCCTTCCCACCCTTTCTGCCTGCCGAGCCTCCCTGGAGTTTATGAGTCCTGATGGAGGTGGGGAAGGCCATGGCTTACCCTCGACACACATTAGTACCCAGCAGGAGTGGCAGAAGGTCTGTGGACAGGGCATAGGGGTGCAGGGGGAGGAGAAAGTGGAGGGGCTCCAAGCACCCAAACATAAGCTCCATGGCAGCCAGGACCTTGTCTGTCTTGCTTGTTGTAGTTCTAGTGTCTGGTTCAGGGTCTAGCAAATAGTAGGTGCTTAACAAGTAGGTATCGACTGGATGGGTGGCCTCCGAGCCCTGGTTCCCTGTTTCCCCAAAGCTTTATTGTGGGTTCTTTAGCTACTGCTGAGATGCAGATAGGCCAAGCTGAGGGACCATCCCGTGTCTGTGACCCTGCTCTGGAGTGGACCACATCTCTGCTGCACCTCACTGTGTCACTGCTGCAGCAACATGGTGGGCTCTTGGCTGGCTGGAACGTGACCCCACACCCTGCTTCTGGTTGGACAAGCATCCCTCAGCATGGACTGGCTTGGGTGTGTGTGGGGAGTGGGAGTGGTTGATTCCCAGGGCAGCAGGCCGGCTGCTCTTCCTCCTCCCTGCCGTTCCTCACCCACCCGGCCTCAGCCACTCCATTCCTGGATGCCCATGTCCCAGTGGCGGCTGGCTGGTCATCCAGAGGGGAATGCGGAACATGGTGTCTGAGCTACTAACCTCCCACCTTGGGTGTGCCCTTGAACTTTTCTGTAAGCCAGGCTTTCCAACCCCCAACAGCACTCAGGCCACATTCCCAGAGAGCCTGCACAAGAGGGCTGAGTCTGTTTATTTTTCAAGATTTCAAAAAACATGCCTTTTCCCCCTCTGACCTTAAGCAAAACTTTTTTTTCCCTCCAACACTTGTATTTTTAACTTCATGAGAAAATATGGTAAAAGGGAGCAGATTTTATTTTCAGAAACTGTGATTTTTCAAGATTTTTTTTATTTAAAAAAGAAAGGCTTTGGGGGATGGGGAGAATAAAGATTTTTGTTTTGTTTTGTTTTGGGTGCTAAGGGGGTCCAGAGCCACTTCTCTGTGGCCCCTGCTCAAACTCCTCCAGAGATTCTGGCATGTTGAGGCTGCAGCTCTTTTGGTTATTGTGATCAAGGATTTCTGGGCACCTTTCCTTCTCCTTTTGAAGACTTAGGACTGGACCAGCTAAGGGCTGTAAACAAGCATTTCCCTCCCTTGGCAGGAAGTGCTTAATGTCTTTGCTTTTGGGAACCGGTGTTCTGCGTAGGCTAGGAGGCCGCGCCTTACCTGCCTGTGGCTCTCTTCCCACTGTGGGGGTCAGAAGATGGTGGCTGCCTATGTGCATGTCACAGATCCTCACTTCCAGCTGGTGGATGTAGGATCTGAGGCCCAGAGAGGGTTGGTGACTTGGCCATAGTCACACAGCCACCTGGATAGAGATGAGTGGTGAGTGGTGAACCCGGAGAAACATGGCTTCTTGCCTCCTTGGTCTTTGTGCACGGGCCTTCCCCTTCCCGAGTCTCTCCTGGCCCAGCAGTGGTTTGCTGAAGGCTGTTTTATTTTAGGCACCGGCTGAGCTACCTCTGATCTTGTTGGGTTAGCCTAGGCGTGGTTCTTTGGTTTTTCAGTTTGTATAACCATGTTCTTTGTTCAGCTCCTATCAGGGTTAGGGAGGTCAAACACCTATGTGTCAGGACACGCCTGACACACGCTATTTAAAACTGACACTGTTTTAAATGTATAGTATTTAAAACTTTATGGTCAGCTGTACTTACCGGCTGAGTACAGAACTAGGAAAGCTGGTGGCTACTTGCAAGGAGCAGCTGGTTAGTAGCGGAGGTTGAGTAATAAGGACCCCAGTTGCTGAACAGCTCCTGGAAGATCTGTTCCCGGCTGGGCGTGATGGTTCAAGCCTGTAATCCCAGCACTTTGGGAGGCCAAGGCAGGTGGATTGCCTGAGCTCAGGAGTTCCAGACTACCCTGGGTAACATGGTGAAACCCTGTCTCTACTAAAAATACAAAAATTAGCCAGGCATGGTGGCGGGTGCCTGTAGTCCCGGTGACTCGAGAGGCTGAGGCAGGAGAATCGCTTGAACCTGAGAGGCGGAGGTTACAGTGAGCTGAGATCATGCCACTGCATTCCAGCCTGAGTGACAGAGCGAGACTCCGTCTCAAAAAAAAAAACAACAAAAAAAAACTCTGTCCCCTTCTCCCTGTGGCCGTCACCTCTAACCTCTACGGCTGTTATTCTGGTTCAGTCTCATTTCTTCTCTCGGACTTTTGCAATAGCCCCTAAAATGCTGTCCTCCTGGTTTTGCTGACATCGTGATGATTTTAAAGCTGCATCTGACCGTTTCCCTTTCACAAAGTGGTTCTCACTTCTGCCTCTAGAAGGCAGGCACTGTCTTCCCTTCCCAGGTACCCGGCAATCCAGCCATTCCCAAGGACTCACACAGCCCTTGGAAACCTTTCTGCTTAGAATGTTGTCCTGTCCTCTTCTGCTTGGTGGCTACCTACTTGTCCTTCCGAGTCCCTCTGAGACATCCCACCTCCAGGGAGCCTTCTAGATTCCTTGGGCTGGGTTTCCCCTTCTGTGTGTGTGTAGCCTTCTGCTCACATAGGTCCTGCAACAGCCCTGTGTTGAGACATAATCATCTCTTCCTTGTTTGTCTCATCTTCTGGGCTGGGCTCCTCTAAGGAGGGGCTGCTTTCCATCCTTGTGTTCCTGGCAGCAAAGCCACTGCCTGTCCAAGTCAGAGACAGGAGCATGATTATTCAGTGAATGAGCCCAGGATGGAGTGAGGAGGATTGTGGGAGAACAGGAGGGTCAGACAGATTGTTCTGTAGTGGTGGCTTTGCAGAGGGGCAAGACTTCTGCAAGTCAGTCCTTGAGGGATGAGCGGACATTAGATTGGTAGTTGAATTTGGGATGGGGGATGTGCTAGAGGCCCCGGAGCCAGCCGCAGGGTATGGGGTGATCTGGCTGGTTGTACATTTTTCTCCATGATCTTCATGTTTCGTGTAGACTGATCCCTTCTACTTTCTGAAAGCTGCCACTGGAGGTGAAGCAGGGCTCCTTTGGGTTTGCGGTATCACCAATTCGGCAGGAGACGCAGTGAAGCTACACCCAGCTAGACCCATTTAGCTACACCCAGGGTTGGGCGTTCAGCCTGGCATCCTTGGAAAAACAGGTCTGGGTGCAGGCTCCCTGTGGCCACTGGCAGGATCCTTTGTTCAGTCTGGAGCTGGGTGTGACGGTGTGACCACAGCTGCCTCGGGCACTGGTGGGTGCAGAGCTGCTTCCTGGAGCCAGGAAGGAACTGCCACTGCCGCCTCCTCCTCCTCCTCCTCCTCCTCCTCCTCCTCCTCTTCCTCCTCCTCCTCCTCCTCCTCTTCCTCCTCCTCCTCTTCCTCCTCCTCCTCTTCCTCCTCCTCCTCCTCTTCCTCCTCCTCCTCCTCCTCCTCCTCCTCCTCCTCCTCCTCTTCCTCCTCCTCCTCTTCCTCCTCCTCCTCTTCCTCCTCTTCCTCCTTCTCTTCTTCCTCCTCCTCCTCCTCTTCCTCCTCCTCCTCCTCTTCCTCCTCCTCCTCCTCTTCCTCCTCCTCCTCCTCCTCCTCTTCCTCCTCCTCCTCCTCTTCCTCCTCCTCTTCCTCCTCCTCCTCCTCTTCCTCCTCCTCCTCCTCTTCCTCCTTCTCTTCTTCCTCCTCCTCCTCCTTCTCTTCTTCCTCCTCATCCTCTTCCTCATCCTCCTCATCATCATCCTCCTCATCCTCCTCCTTCTTCTCTTCCTCCTCATCCTGCTCCTTATCCTCATTCTCCTCTTTATCCTCATTCTCTTCCTTCTTCTCCTTTTCCTCCTCATCCTCCTCCTCCTTCTGCTCGTCTTCTTCCTCCTCCTCCTCTTCTTCTTCCTCCTTTTCCTCCTCTTTTTCCTCCTCCTTCTCCTCTTCCTCCTTCTTTTCCTCCTCTTCCTCCTTCTTCTCCTCTTCCTCCTTCTTCTCCTCTTCTTCCTCCTTCTCCTCCTCTTCCTCCTTCTCCTCCTATTCCTCCTCCTCCTCTTCCTCCTTCCCCTCCTCTTCCTCTTCCTTCTCCTCCTCTTCCTCCTCCTCCTCTTCCTCCTTCTCCTCCTATTCCTCCTTCTCCTCCTCATCCTCCTTTCTTCCTCTTCCTTCACAAACACATGGTGCCTCGGCTTCACAGGGATAGCCCCCATGTTCATCTGCTCATTGCTTCTGGGTTGCTGCCTTGGGCAGGTGGCTATTTTGGGGTCTTTCAGATAATTTAAAAAAACCCAATACCCTAAACCTCCCCAAACCTAATTCTCACCCTCAGGGCCTAAGTACATTTGAAATTGCACACAAACTTAAGGTTGCTGTGTGCTAGATGGGATGCGGTGAGGGACAAGGCTCTCCAATCATAGTTGTTCCTAGGTGTCTGTGAGGGATTGGTTCCAGGACCTCCTGAGGATACCAAAATCTGCAGATGCACAAGTCCCTGATAGAAAATGGTGTCATATTTGCATATAACCTATACACACCCTCTGGTATATTTTAACTCATCTCTAGATATAATGTAAATGCTATGTAAATAGTTGCTATACTGTATTGTTTAGGGAATAATGGCAAGAGAAAAAGTCCATACATATTCAGTACAGATACAGTTTTTTTTTTTTTCTGAATGTTTTCAATCCATGGTTGATTAAATCCACAAATGCAGAGCCCATGGATATGGGAGGCCAACTGCGTGTTGACTTTATGTTTTACAAAGCACCCTCTAATCATTGAATACTGGGAAACTTCGAGCTCTGGGCCAGGCACTGCACTCAGCATTTGGTGGCTTCATCTCCTGTCATACTCTGGAGCCGTATGAACAAGAATTTTCCCATCTTATAAACAAAGGAGCGAAGACCTGAAGAAGTTATGTATAAGCTGTTGTTTAAGGTTATGCAGCCAGGAAGTGGCTTACTCTCTTCTTTGAATCTTACCCCATTCTTGTGAAACAGTTGGAGGACATATTTTTATCTCCCATTTAACAGACAGGAGACTTGAGGTGGCTGGATGCCGTGGCTCACACCTGTGATCCCAGCACTTTGGGAGGCTGAGGTGGGTGGATCACTTGAGGTCAGGAGTTTGAGACCAGCGGGTGCTTTTCTCTGGCGGACGCCCAGTCTGTTTCATTAGCTAACAGATGCTAAGCTCTACCATGGGATAGTTGTAAAACCTTGAATGCAAAGCTTGAATACAATTGAGGAGCAGAGATGGGGTATACAGCAAGCACTCTGTGTATTAAGTGATTGTCGTTCCTCGTCCGTCTTTTGACCTCCCAGTGCACAGCCATGGTCTGTCACTCTGGTGACCTTTGGCCGTGGGCATTGGGAGGATAGTTTATGTTGACTGCGGATTGCCAGGTACCAAGTATCAGGCAAATTGGCTTCTTTGTACATTCCTCCTTCCGGATAGACCTTGGCCCCTCTCGTCACTGCCCAGGAGATTTGCTGGGAATCTAGGAGGGAGTGGATGATGGCCTGGATGCCTGGGCGGTGCTGCCTCTGCCCTGAGGCAGCAGTCAGTGCCAGGATGGGGCTGGGTGGGTGCTGCCATCGCCTCGGGGTGGTACCCGAGTCTGGAGTAGGAACAATACTCTATTGTTACGTTAAACCTGAAATAGACGCCTTCAGATGGAGGGGGTGAGTATGAATCTATTATGGTCCAATAATGACAAGAGCACTCTGTGTCTTTTCAGATGCTTGACAATCACCTGCTAATCCCGGGGGTCTGGGAGCTGAGCATTTTCAACCTCCACCCCCACCTCTGCTTTGTGGAGTTGGGGAAAAACAGAGACCCAGGAGCTGTGAAATGAGGGAGGCTCAGCTTCTCCACTTGCTTTCATGGTGTGAGGAGACGCATGTGTATTTGCCTCTGACCCCTCCTGCAGGGAGGAAAGGGTACCTGGATCTGGGTGAGAGGCATGTGTGGTGATGAGAACATTTCACAGACCCAAGTTCAAATCTCTGCTCTGCCACTCGAGCATATTTCAGAACCTGTCCTAGTCTCAATTTCTTGGTAAGGTGAGACTATAACCACTTTTAATGGGTCCACAAGGCCTGATCCAACCCAGCAGGTGCTCTTGCGGGTGAGGACCACATCTCAGTTTGTTAGACGTGTCCCCCCAGTCCTCTGCCAGGACCTAGGCGTTGGGGTGAGGGGCTGGGTTGCAGGGAAATGTTGAATCCCAAAAGCGGATTTCCCAGGCAGGCACTGTCCTGACCCAAACCTGCCGCCAGCCACCTGTCAAGCTGGACCTCTGGGCTTTTCTCTCCAAATGATCTTGTTCTCAGGAAAGGGCCAAGACTCACACCAGGCACAAGGTAAGTAGGAATCAGGTGTGAGCCAGTGGTCAGGAGATTTGGATCTAGACTCTGTGTGGCCAGGGTCATTGCTCAGGCTCGCAGGGCTAAGGAGGAGGGAGGCAGGGGGAGACATATAATTTCTAGAACTTCTGAGGTTCTAGGACAGGGGCCAGCAAACTGTGACCCTTAGGCCAGTTCTATTTTTACAAATAAAGTTCTTTAGTTCTTTTGGAACAGAGCCATGCCTATTTTTTACATATTGCCTATGGCTGTTTTGCTCTCCAATGGCAGAACAGGGTAGTCTTGACAGAGACCATGTGGTCTGCAAAGACAAAGCCTCTTTATAGAAAAAGTCTGGGCCGGGCATGGTGGCTGGCTGCGCGCAGTGGCTCAGGCCTGTAATCCCAGCATTTTGGGAGGCTGAGGTGGGTGGATCATGAGGTCAGGAGATCGAGACCATCCTGGCTAACATGGTGAAACTCTGTCTCTACTAAAAATACAAAAAATTAGCCTGGCATGGTGGCATGCACCTGTAGTCCCAGCTACTCAGGAGGCTGAGGCAGGAGAATCGCTTGAACCTGGGAGGCGGAGGTTGCAGTGAGCCGAGATCGCACCACCGCACTCCAGCCTGGGCGACAGAGTGAGACTCAGTCTCAAAAAAAAAAAAAAAAAAAAAAAAAAGTCTGCCAGTCCCTCCATCAGATCACAGGCATCTTAGGGGCAGAGAACATATCCTGTTTGTGGGGCCCTAGACTCAACACTGGTCAGGACACAGTTGGCACTCAATAGATATTAGCTGAATAAATAAGTGGAAAACCCATCAGGCATTGCTGGTGGGAATGTAAACTAGTACAGCCACTATGGAAAACCATGTGGAGGTCTATTAAAGAAGTAAAATTAGAACTACCATTTGATCCAGCAATCCCACTCCTGGGTATCTACCCAGAGGAAAATAAGTCATTATATGAAAAAGATACTTGCACACGCATATTTATAGCAGCAAAATCATGGAACCATCCCAAATGCCTGTCAATCAATGAGTAGATAAAGAAACTGTGATATATATATATGATGGAATACTACTCAGCCATAAAAAGGCATGAATTAATGGCATTTGCAGCGACCTGGATGAGATTGGAGACTATTACTCTAAGTGAAGTAACTCAGGAATGGAAAACCAAACATCGTATGTTCTCACTGATATGTGGGAGCTAAGATATGAGGACACAAAGGCATAAGAATGATACAATGGACTTCAGGGACTTGTGGGGAAGGGTGGGGGGTGGTGAGGGATAAAATACTAAGGTGCAGTGTATACTGCTTGGGTGATGGGTGCGCCAAAATCTCACAAATCACCACTAAAGAACTTACTCATACCACCTGTACCCCAATAACTTATGGAAAAAATATTTTTAAAATAATAATAAAAAAAGAAAACCCATCAGGATGATTTGGGCTTCAAGAAATAAGGCTTGATTACAAATGGTTTAAACAATAGCAAATGTTTATCATCCCACATTATAAGAAGTCTGGAGCTAGGTGGCCCCAGGACGAGCTTGGCAGCTCAGCAGTGCCATCAAGGACCCAGGCTCTTCTTATTTTTCTCCACCAGCATCCTCGACATATCGGCTTGGTTCTCAGGCTTGTCGCTTCATGTCACAAAATGGCTGCGACAGTTCCAGGCGTCACGTCTAGTCCCATTTAGATGCTCAGCTGAAGAAGGTACTTTTGGAAAAGAACCTTTCCTAAAGCTCCCCAGCAGACACCCTCCATCAGTTCTGCTAGCCAGAACCAGATCACATAGCAAATGCCCTAACTGCAAGGTAGGCTGGACAAGTGAATATTTGGCTTTTTCTGACTCTGTAGTTGAGGTGGACTCTGTCCACAGGAGTAAAGGGAGAGGAACCACTGGCTGGTGAACAGGCACTGTTCAATGTCTGCCACAAAGTTCTGCTGCAGATGGAAGAAGAGATGTTTAGTTGTGGCTGGGGAGGGCAGGCAGGGGTGGCAGAAAAGGTTTCTTGGAGGAAGTCCTGGAACAACTGGTCAAAGTGAAGGCTGCTGTAGAGGACGTCATGGTGCATCATTAATTCTGGTTGCTGGTAGGAAATGGTTCCCATGGCTGACAGACTCTGATGAGCGTCTCTCATGGCTTTGGCATATTATGGAGTTTTTCCTCCTAAAATCAGTTTTGCGGCCCTCATAGAACAACCCTTGAGGGGGATTGTATATATAATCTTTATTTTCTAGACAAGTCAATTAAAGCTGCCAGAAGTGAGGTGACTCGTCCACAAGCAGCACGTTCTGTGGACAGAGCCTAGGACTGACTGAGTCCAAGCGCAGGGCCCCACCCCCAGTGCTCCTGTGCAGAAAGACATACTGGTCACCCTGTGGGCAGCCACCTGACCTGTGAGAACTTGGATTCTGTCCTGGTATCTGGTGGCCACAGCTGAAGCTGGCAGCTCCCCTCACACCAAGATAGGAGCCTTCTGGGAGCTGGCCAGCCAGGAGAGCAGCCTCAGTGAGGAGCTTCCAAAGGGATTTGGTGTCATTAAGGGCTCCCTCCTTCAGGACACTGCGTGGAGACTGGAGGAAGGAGTCGGGAGTTGTATGGGCCCAGACTCTGCCATGGGGTTGGTTTGGAAATAGAAGCTACCAGGGAGATCTCATTCTTTCTTGGGTGTAATTTCAAAGTCGTGGTGAGAAAATGAAATGTGACAAAGCTGTAGTGTTGGCCTAGAACAGGATCTGGCATTTAGAAAGTTTGGCGAATGTTAGTGCAGTTGTTCCCATTATCACTATCACCATAATTGTCATCACCACCTCTGTTGTATGGGAGCCCTGACAGCCTGCAGATGGGTGAAGAGTCTGGCCTCCCCACTGTACAGAGGTCAGATGTCTCTCCCATCCTCCACCAGGCTGCTCTGGCAAAGGACTTTGCTATGGTTTGAATGTCCCTGCCAATACTCAGTTAAAATGTGATTGCCATTGCGATGATACTATGAAGTAGAACTGGTTAAGAGGTGATTAGGCCATGAGGGCTCTGCCATTATGAATGGATTAATGTTGTCAACTCAGGAGCGGGTTTGTTATGACAAGAATAGGTTGTTATAACAACCTACTCTTGTTTGGCCCCCTCTTGCTCTCTTGCTCTTGCCCCCTCTTGCCCTTCCACCTTCCACCATAGAGTGATGTAGCGCGAAGGCCCTTGCCAGATGCTGAAGTCATGCTCTTGGACTTCCCAGCCTCCAGAACCATGAAATAAATAAACCTCTGTTGTTTATAAATTACCCAGTCTCAGGTATTCTGTTATAGCAACACAAAACAGACTAAGCAGACTTCTGGGTTGAACTCAATGGAAACTTCTTGTTCTAACCTTATGATCTCTGAGCAGCATTTGAAATTGACTCACTGTCTTTGCTTGAAATTCATTTATTGCTGGGGCTCAGGACCCTACCCTCACTGGGACCTCACTTTGTCTTTCTAGCTATGTTTCTTCCTGAAATATTGACAGCCCTGGACTCAGGCCTCAGCATTCTGGGGGAAGTGCCTCTACTCAGAGTTAACATTTATTGAGCACTTACTGCATGCATGTGCTATGCTCAGCACTGTACATATTTTGTTTAATCCTCATGATGCAGCTCTCTGAGGTCAGTACTATTTGGTCATTTATTCATTCATTCACCAAGATTTTTGGGCTCCTATTATATACAAGGCACAATTCCAAGTGCCTAATAAGGCCGATGTGTTCCTACCTCTGGGGAGCTGACACCTAGTGGGAATTATTCAGGTTAACAGGAAACAGAGTGGAGACCTGAGGCTTCTTACCCAGTCACAGCCCTGGTGGGCAGAGGAGCCAACTCCAGTGCCGTGCTCTTGAATGCTTTGTTTCTGGTCCCACCGATGGCCATGAATCCCTCACCTCCAGTGCACATATCTCTCTTGATGCCATTGACTCTGCCGGGGTGTTCTCGGCATCTCAAACTTAGCATTTTTGATAGGTTTTATTGCTAGTGTTGTTTTTGTTCTCTCTGAATGTGCTCTGCCTTTTCACCCTGCATCCACAAATGGCCTGGGAGCCTGTCTCAACACCCCCTCCCTTAATCTCCAAATCCTGTTATCAAGAGTGGTCAGATCAGCTTCTTCAGTGCACCCCCAGGACCCCATTCTTACTCTTCCTGCCATGGTTCCAGCCCCACACTTCCTGGACACCCTTCGTTCTTTTCATGCTCTGGCATGTTCAGCTTTGCTTTCTCTTCACTGAGCCTTTGCACATGCTGTTCCCTCTGCCAGGAATTCCATTTACCCCCAGCCACATCCCCCACTCCTGGCCAACTTCAGCCTTTGCTCAAACACTGCCTGCCACAGGGCCTCCCTGACTCTCCCTGCAGACTTTCCCCATGCTCCCTGCGGTGTGCACATTCAACCCTCCTTGAGTCACACCTTTTATTAAAGTAAAGGCTGGCACATCCACTTCCCACCACCCTGGGAGACGGGGACCAGGCCCTGTCTCCTCTTTCATCTTCAGTGCCAAGAATAGCAGGTATTCATTGACCAGCAGAATGAATAAATGAATATTGGAGTAGGTTTCTGACAGAGGCCTAGGAGGCTTGAAATTATCTTTCGGCCAGGCGCAGTGGCTCACCTCTGTAATCCAAGCACTTTGGGAGGCCAAGGCGGGTGGATCACCTGAGGTCAGGAGTTTGAGACCAGCCTGGCCAACATGGCAAAACCCCGTCTCTACTAAAAATGCAAAAAATTAGCCAGGCGGGGTGGCGGGCACCTGTAATTCCAGGCTGAGGCGGGAAAATCGCTTAAACCTGGGAGGCAGAGGTTGCAGTGAGCCGAGATCACGCTACTGCACTCCAGCCTGGGTGATGGAGCAAGACTCCAGCTCAAAAAAAAAAAAAAAAAGTTATCTTTCATACCAGGAGAGACAGTAAAATCCTGGGTTTCCTTTGTGGAGCCTTAAGTTCATCTAACTCAGTAGTTTCCAAACTTGCTTAAATGTCTTAGAAACCTGTTGTGCCTCACTTTAGTGGTTCTGGGATGCGAGAGTTGTCCCTAGGGAATCCTGCAGGGTCCTGTTGAAAGGGTTTGAGAACTGCAGCTGTAGCTCAAGCCCTCATTTTCTGCAAGAAGGAAGTGCAGAGAAGGAATGGGTTGAAGGTGCCCTTGACCATATAGTGACTGAGCCTGGAGTAGCGTGCTGGGCTCTTGGCTCCCCCTGCAGTGTGTCACAGACTCTTCATTTAAGCAGATGTGTGTGTGTGTGTGTGTGTGTGTGTTTAATACACTTTAAGTTCTAGGGTACATGTGCACAACCTGCAGGTTTGTTACATATGTATACATGTGCCATGTTGGTGTGCTGCATCCGTTAACTCGTCATTTACATTAAGTATATCTCCTAATGCTAGCCCTCCCCCTTCCCCACCCCATGACAGGCCCCGGTGTGTGATGTTCCCTAAGCAGATGTTCTTAAGGGGAAGCAGCCTTTTCTTCCTGGTGTACTTAGCTTCCCTGGCATCAAGCATTCCCTGCAAAAGGCTTGGTGGGGATTTTTCTTTAAACTTAAAATGTTGTTCTCCCTAAAGAAAAATCCTGCTGCTGAGTGGAAAAATCTGCATGTCTCATGACCCTGGGTGCCGCTGTGCCACAGGTTTTTACGAGTTGGCAAATATGTTTTTAAAATGGAGAGGTGTGCAGGAAGTGAGCCAGCAAGGAAGGAGAATATAAGTCTTCTTTTTTGCAGGATGCAAAATTGGGTTTATTTGCAGACTGATGTGTTACCTTCTAAAGGACTAGCCACAACGTTTGACCCTCAATCTAAGGTCAACACTGCTATCCATTGCTCGCAGACCAGAGTGCATCTCCCATGAGGCAAAAGAGCAGGTGTGAGAAGTGGGTAAGCAGTCTGTATATTGGGGGTGTGGTGGATGGCATAGCGGATAACTCAGTCTAATGAAAGACATCAATGTGCCATTGGGAAAGGACAGAGGTTGCCCCCTCTTTCCCCCAGATAGTCGCCCAGCTTATAAATGCATAGATCTGGGAAAGAGAATAAGGTTCACCTAGGTTCCCCCTAATCACAGGCGGAACTAGGACTTTGGGAGATGATCTCACCTGTCTTTCATTTCCAAGAGATCAGTAGCACTTGTATTTTAAGAGGTGAGTCCTTCTATGAATATCTTGACCTTGAGGTTTACAAAGGACTTCCAGACCACGGGGTTTGCTTTTTATCAAGTCGTACTGTTTACATAAAGAAGTGCAGAACCTGGCTGGGCACAATGGCTCGTGCCTGTAATCCCAGCACTTTGGGAGGCCGAAGGTGGATCACTTGAGGTCAGGAGTTTGAGACCAGCCTGGCCAACATGGTAAAACCCCGTATCAACTAAAATGCAAAAAAAACAAAAAACAAAAAAAGCTAGGCATGATGGCGGGCGCCTGTAATCCCGGCTACTTGGAAGGCTGAGTCAGGAGAATCGCTTGAACCCAGGAGGCAGAGGTTGCAGTGAGCTGAGATCGTGCCACTGCACTCCAACCTGAGCAATAGAGGGAGACTCAGTCCCAAAAGAAAAAAAAAAAAGTGCAGAACCCATAGATGCACTGCTGGATGGTTTTTCATAAAGTGATGAAGTGCATACCCTGTGGAACCCTAGTCAAGAAGCACGTCATCTACACCCCAGGACCCTCCGGGAGCCCCTTCCAGGCCCCATCTGCCTTGTGGTGGTTCTAACGCCATGGGTTAGTCTTGCCTGCCTCTGAACTCTGCGTGAAAGGAGCCATGCAGCCTTGGCCCTTCTGAGGCTGGCTCCTTTCACTCACCATTGTCTTTGAGATTTGGGCCTGTGGCTGTGTGCAGTTGTGTTTGGTTCATTCTTGCTGCTGAGTCCTATTCCCCTGTCTCCACACATAGTGGGTGTTCACAGCAGCCCCATGAAGTACACAGGGTGTGGACTGTTCCTCCTGTTTTATAAGAAAGGAAGCCCAGGCTTGGTGTTACCCACAGCACAGAGGTGGCTCTAGAGCATGCCCCATCCGATGGCTGCTGAGGAAGTGACTTGACCTTTCTAGGAGCGTCTTGTCCTCTGCCCAAGAAGTTGCCAGCAGCTTTCTCTTTAGTCTTCCAGAAGCCCCTGGCTCTCCTTTTGAGTCACTTTGACCATGCCTCCTTACCAGTCAAACCCTGGGTTTTCTGAATTCCTGGAAGTGCTCTTTTAGCTGCTTTTCTGATCCCTGAACAGCAAACACTTATCGTGGGTAGCATTTTCCTCTGCCAGGCCAGTGGCAGACATTACTAACTAATTGTGGGACTCCTGTTCATTGAGCCTGGACCCTGTCTTGAGTTCCAGGATTCCCGGCAGCCACTGCCATCTTTTTGGAGCTCATTCACTTAATGAAATCTTTCTGCTTTTGTAGTGCCAGGTGGTACAAGCAGAGTTGCACTTTCTGCTGAGGAGACTTGATTTCTTATGAAAATACCAAGCAATGAAGGAAAGCTGCATTTCTAAAGCATTCGTTGGCTTCCTGGACTTTTTCCCTTGCAGGTGGGGTGGCAGGGAGTGGGTGATGGGGCAGTGGCTATTCTGGACACAGAAATCCACATTCCTTTAAGGTGTCATTTACTGCTTCCAGAATCCCACTTTCAAGGAGACTTGAAGCTAGTAAAATGAATAACTGGGCTTCTTCCCAGCCTGTGGAGGCCTCACAGTGGTAGCTTGTTAGCAGAGTCCTCAGAATATATCCAGGATAAAAATGTGACTTTGTGCAAGTCCCCAGCTTGAAACAGGGTTACATCCTGCTTCCTGGGTGATGCTACCTGGCAGAGGAGCCCAAGGGCAGGGGGCAGGCTCCTCGTGTCTGGGTGTGGTGCCCTGAGCTCCTTGCCCTGCTGTTTATTTCCAGAGCAGAACCTTGGGGCTCACTGGAGCAGTGACCACCTCTAATCACAAGAGCTGGTTGTACTTTTTCTTCACAGGCTGCATAGGGTGGAGGATGGGGCTGGGGCCTCTGGAGAGTGGCGATTCCTCCCTCAGCCCCACATTTCTACCTGCTCCCCAGGGCACCTTGTTATTACAGTTCAACTGGCTGGGGTGTGTCAGGCCTCAAGCCAGCCTACCTGGTGGTCTCAAACCAGACTTAATCAAAATGTAAATACTTCTTGGGGCCAGAAAGCAGGACTGTCCAGGTGTTTGATCAGAGGCTGCAGAGCCTGGGAACCACAGGAGAGGGTGGGGGCCTGGCAGGCTCCTTCCACACAGAGGCCTGGGGTTCCCTGGGGCCTCTCTGTCAGGGGCTTCTGGAGCAGCTTCTGTCCCCACGTGACCAACATCACCCTCTGCCCTACTGCTGTATATGCACACTGTCACTGGGGCAAAGGTAGTGCTGGTGATGCTGGTGACAGCACCTGCTCCCCTTCTCCATCCCTGAAGGAAGACAGCTTAGAGGTTGATGGATCGAATATCTTGCATTTTAGAGAGGCGGGACCTCAAGGCTCAGAGAGGGTCTGTGACCCTCGTGAGGTTGCACAGTGGGCAGGAGCGCAGAGAGGTGCACTCGTGGAGGGTGAGCCATGTGTCCGGTATTGTTCTAGGATCAGCAGTGACCAGGGCATATGCAGACTCTGCCCCGGGGGCAGGATGGTGAATTGAGAGTAAAACACTAGTTGGACGAGATCATGTTATATCTGTAAACAGACGATCTATACATGTGTAAACTAATAACGTCTGATAGTGATGAGTACTCTGTAGTGGATGAGGTGCAGCAGGATTAGATAAGAGAATGAGATAGATTCAGTGGAGGTGGAGGTGTTACCTTAGATGGGGCCTGGGGAGCCTCCAAGTGTGGGTGTGTGGAGGTCATATTAGTTGAGACCTAGTTGTCAGAAAAGGGATGGTCAGGCAGGGGCACAGCCAGCAGGGCGAAGGCTGTGCGATGAGCATGAGCCGCAAGGGTCTCCATGGGCCGGGAGGAGCTCAGAGTGTCTGGAGTGGAGTGTGGGCCTGGGGCATAGTGGTTGTGGGGGAGTCACGGGAGGCATTTGGACTTGATTCTAAACCTGTTGGGAAGTCATTAGAGGATTTCAAATGAGAGAATTCCATGATTTGCTTTGGGTTTGCATAACTCTGGCTGCTGGGTGGAGATAGTTTGACGGGGGCAAGAACGGAGGTGGGAGGGGAGGAGGCTGGTCCAGGTGAGGATGCTGGCCTGTTCCAGTGGCAGCCATGGGGCCATAGGGAGGGGGACAGGTATGGATTTCACTGCAGAGCCCAGACTTGGGGATGGATCCAGTGTGGCATGGAAGGTGGGGGAGGGAAAGTGAAGGACCCCAGCCGTCCCTTGGGTTTGGGGTTCAACTAGGGCTCCTTTGTTCACTCATCTCCCACTGCATGGTGTCCCTACAGCCAGACTCAGGGTCCTTGCCTACCCTAAAGCGCCAGGGTGGTGCTGGCCCTGCGTCTTCAGGATCATCTGGGGAGGGCTGACTCACCTGCCTTTCTGGATCCAGAAGGCGGAGGGTGTGGTGTTACCTGGTGCTGGGGATGTTGGAAAACTCAGAACCTGGGCTTTATCTTGACTGTGTTTAATGACTCAGCACAAATCTAGAGACATGACCAAGAGGCAGCTTTGAGCAGCCCTGGCTGAAGGACCAGAGCAGTGGGATGATGTGGCCTGTGGAGGAAGGAGACCTCCACCTGGAACCTTGAGGGGAAAGCAGGGCAACAACAGTACGCTAACTGTGTGAGCTGCTTTTTTTTTTTTTGACAGGGTCTTGCTCTGTTGCCCAGGCTGGAGTGCAGTGGCATGATCTCGGCTCACTGCAACCTCCGCCTCCTAGGGTTCAAGCAATTCTCCCTGCCTCAGCCTCCTGAGTAGCTGGGATTACAGGCGTGTGCCATCGCGCCTGGCTAATTTGCTGCTGTCTGTTGAGTGCTCACTGCACATGGGCTTCTGTGCATTTCCCCGTCATTCCTCACAACCCTAGGCGGCAACATTGACATTCTCCTTCCCATTTTGTGGATGCAGAAACTGAGGCTCAAAGAGCTTTTGGCCTAAGGTCATCCACCTAGCGAGCAGCTGAGCTCGCCCACAGGCCCCTGAGTCCCGATTTAGGGAGTCTATAACCAGCACCCAACACTGTCGCCAGTGCACCACGCTGCCTGCTCACCAGCCATCCACCAAGGGCTGGCTCTGTGCCTGTCTCTGTCTAGGGGTAGGGCATGAGAACCGACCCCATGCAGTCCCCACCCAGAGATGCTTGCCCTGTGCACGCAGATGCAGACCAGCAGGGCAGATGCAGACCAGCAGGGCATTTGCAGAAAGGCAGTTGTTCGCTTAATGAGGGGTGTTTGGGCAACTCCCTCCTTCTGTCCCTCCCTCCCTCCCTTGCTCTTTTCTTCCTCCTTTTCTTCCCTTCCTTCTTCCCTACCTGTTTTTCTTTCATCTCTCCCTTCCCTCTCTCCTCTCCCACCCCCTCCCTTCTCTTCTTTCCATCTCTCCCTGCAGTTTTTCTTTTGCTGACACCTGTTTCTGAAAAATCTTGGGTGTCTGGCTGTGGGGAGCTGCAGGAAAGCCCAGATGAGGTCTCCTGAGCTTCACCTTGCGGTTGGCAGCGAGGACTTGACCTAGAGCCTCTGACCTTCCGCCTCCCTGGGCTCTGAGCTCCAGAGTCCCGTGGTCCTCCAAGGCTGTGGGAACCCGTGGTCCCCTCCCTTGCCTTTCCTCTCTTCGCTGACAGAACAAGGGGCCGGCAGAGGACATGTCAGGTGTGTCTCAGAGACCTGGGGGAAGATGGGCTCAACATGACCTGCTTCTGGGGTGACACCTCTGCTCACTCACTTATTCAAGCATTCACTCGTTCACAGACCTGTCAGAGGTCTGCTGTGTGCCAGGCACATGTCCTAGGCACTGATGAGCAAAATGGACGTGGTCTCTGTCCTCTTGGGTGGAAGCCCCATAAAGGCATAAGTGAAAATTTGCTGACAAATTTTGATAGCTGCTTTTTCAAAGCCAGACACTGCCTGAGGAGTGGTGGGAGAGAGCCGTGTGGGTATGACTTGGATTGATTGATTGGGGATGATCAGGGAAGGACAAGACCCGAAGACCTGAGGACTTGGCCGGGTGAAGTGGGGGCAGCAATAAAGTGCCACTCCCCGGGAGACACGTGTAAGTGCCCAGAGCAACGTCATTTGAGAGGTAAAAACCTGGAAGACCTAACCTACGTGTCTCTCAACAGGAGAGTGGATGGAGGAATTATTTTGACAAAACCTGTGGGTATGCAGGTTTAAAGAAATTTTGTTCTCATTCTGTAAGCTTGAAATGTTTCATTGTAAAAAAATGATTCTGGAAGTGTGTATCTAGCAGAGGAAATGACATATGCAAAGGCCCTGAGGCAGAAAATAACTCCCAGTGAGGAAGCAGGTGACGGCCTGACCACTGTACTTCCGGTATCTCTGCTCTCAGCCACCCCTGAGACCATGGAAAGGCCCCGTGTTGAGCCCTTGGAAGGCCTCCCTGGGAGTCCTGGGTGTCAGCTGGAGGACTGTGTGATGGTGAGGGAGTTGAACCACTGGGGCAGTGCCCGCCTGGGCTGGATTTGCGGGAGGGGGGAGCATTTTGGGTGAGTCAGCCCTCTCTGGTTGGAAACAGCAGTCTAGTTGAGGCTCTGCCAAGGACCCGTGGTGATTCTTGTCGCCTTTTGTGGAGAAATTTGCCCGCTAACAGGCCATCTGTGTGAGGTGAGTCACTGTTTCCCCCGTTTTGTTGACTGCAGACACCTCTGTGTGAGTCTGTTCAGCCTGAACTGCACACACCGATAAACTTCAGTGCCTGGATGAGCAAGCTTCCTGTGTGCTTCAGCTTGGGGCGCATGTGCGCTTCTTCTAGGATTTTCTGAAACTTGGTCAGGGGCTCCTGGATCATGATTGCAGATTGAGAGCCACTGAGCCATTCCAGGTCCTGTTTTCTGATGTGAAATGGAAGCCCAGAGTGGGGATGTGTCCAAACCCACACTGAGATCACACAGCGAGGGAAGGAAGCCGGGGTCCTGGCTGACACTTGCGGGGCAGAGCACCTTCTCTTGGCCCCGAATATGGATTTTGGTGTCCCTAGTCAAGATTTGTTCTGCTGACTTCTCCTGGGGAAAGAGGTGTCACGTCTGCCTGAGCCCCTGAGCCTGGTGGGTGGGGTGTGAGGATCTGGCCGGGGCCGCTGCACCTGCAGGTGTTTCCTGCAGACGTTCTGCTGGGGAGCACTTCCCCTCTTCTCCCTCCAGGTGACTGACTGGATGCAGTGTCCTCTAGCATCTACTGGGTGCAGGGCACTGGGGAGACATGGGGGATGCTTCTTTGGGCTCGTCTGTACCAGGTATGGTTATAGGGTACTGGGGGTTGCCTAAAAAAATGCTGTGTGACCTTGATGGCTCACTTTTTCTCCCTGGGCCTCTGTGTCTCCAGCCGTCAGTGAGGAGCAGGCGTGGGTGATCACCAAGGTTCCTCTCAGCTCTGATGTCATTCATTCTGAGTTAGGTGGAGAGTAGGGGATAATTGCAGCCCTTATTCACTGAACTTTCTTAACTATGCTAAATGCTTTACGTGCATCAGCTCATTGATGCCTATATCTATGAGGTTACAGAGGAGTCAGTTGAAGCACAGAGAGGTTGAGTAAATTTCCTGGAGTCACACAGCTAGTAAATTACATACCTGGGTTTAAACCCAGGCAGTCTGGCCCTGGAGCATGCAGTCTTAATCACTGCATGATTAAGGCTGAATCATGGTCCCCTAAAGATGTCGTATCCGAATCCCTGCAACTTGTGAATATGTTACCTACCTGATAAAAGGGCCTTTTCAGATGTGATTAAGTTAAGGCTGTTGAGATGGAGAGGTTATCCAGGGATATCAGGTGGGCCCAGAGAAATCACAAGGGACCTGATTAGGGGGAGAGTGGGCTGTGCCTGTGAAAAGGAGTTCAGAGTGATGCAGCTTGAGAAAGACCTGACCAGCGACTGCTGGTTTTGAAGGTGGAGGAAGGGACATGAATTGAGCCAAGGAATAGAGGTGGCCTGTAGATTCTCCCCTGGAGTCTCCAGAAGGCACACTGCCCTGCCGACACCTGGATTTAGCCCGGTGAATCTGATTCCAGACTTCTGACTTCTAGAACTGTAGGATAATACGTTTGTGTCTATAGCACTCCATTTGTGCCGTTAATAACTTGTTACTGAAGCAAGAGGAAACTCATGCAGCCATGCTCTACTCTGGTCTCCTGGTGGCGAGCCCTCCTTTCTGCATACACACTGGATTTTGAATTCTGAGGGGTAACAACCTCATCTTCCCAACAGAGCCCTCCTTGGCCATTTCACAATTCAAGAAGCATTTTCTAGGAAGCCTTTTAAAGCCCCACTGCCTTGCCCCAGCTTGCTCTGTTGTGTCACAGGAATGAGGTGGGGAGAGGACAGAGGGAAAGGGTCATGGGGAACCTGGGGCCCCAGCCTATACCCTGCCTCTATGAGGCTCCATCTGAGCACCCACCTCTCCAGGCATCGTCCTTGGTCCCCTGGGAGTGGGCACCCATGGCAGGTCTGCACTGTATGCCCAGTGCGCCTTTGTAGGCCGAACCTGCAGGGTCAGAGCTGGGTCTAAGGCTGCTCCCCAGGTCCTTGCAGGAACATAAGTGCCTGGGTTTATCTTTGGGTACCAGAGCTGTGCCCACAGCAGCTCCTGTTCAGATCTGGATCAGGGTCAGGCCCCCATCACTGATTGCGTACCCCAGGCACGCCTCACCCTGCCCCGGCCTCAGCTTCCTGATCTACAAAATGGGTGTCATGCTGCAGCCCTGCCGAAATTGTGTGCTCATGGTAGAAGTGACTGGGAAGAACTCTGCGTGTGGCAAGGGCTCTCGCTGCTGCTTCGGTACAGTCATCTGTAGGGTCATCTGTGACGTATGGGCCAGGCGTGTGCCCCCTCAGAATCCTCTCTGGGTCCCCTGACTCCTCCCCAGGAGCAGCCCAATCCATGGAGCTTCCCTTGGCCCCAAGTGCTTGAAGGGAAAGGTGAACAGTCGGGATGACAAAGTTAGGAGGCATGTGTTTTTCTTCCCAGTGACGTTGGGCCGGTCAGCCCGCTTCTTCGTAGCTTCAATGGCTTCTCCTGTGCCACGCGGTGGGGGAGCTTTCTTACGCCTCATTCTGAGGATTAGAGACAATGGCTGCACAGGCACTGTGGCTGCCATGCTCAGGCCTGCCATCGCCCCTGACCCCCAGGCCAGCTGCTTCCTGGTTCCAGGGGGCCAGGAGGAGGATCTTAGTGTTAGCCTGAGATCCTGGGCAGGTCCAGTTCTGAGGCAGGGGAGCCCTGTATGGATTTGGGGAATGCTGGCAGGATGGCCTGCCGGCCCTTTTCTCCCCACTTCCCAGACGGAGCTGAAGGGAAAGGACTCTTCCCTGAGGGAGGCAGATCTTCCCAGGGCCTGTCTGGGAGCTCCCTCCAGTGAGGAGGCTGGTGCTGAGGCTGGGAGGGCTGGTGCCCAGGGCCCGGGCTCTTGAGCCTAGATGGAAACTGGGGCCACCTTCGGAGTTCTTGCCACATCCCTGCAGGGCTGGTGCGTGAGGGACCGTGTGGTCTCTAAGAAGAGAGGGTTCAGCCCAAGGGTCACCTCCTTCAGGAAGCCTTCCCTGATTCCACAGGCAGGGTTGATTGCGCCTCCCCTGTGCCCCCTCAGCCCCTCTTCCTCTAGTATTGTCACCTGGCATGGGTCAGTGCCGCCCACGAGCCTGTGAGCTCTTGTAGGGCAGGGGCCACGTGCCAAGCACCAAGTAGGTCCTCGATATGAGTCTGCATAGTGGATGGAAGAACTCTGGGGGAGGCAGAGCCGAGCTCAGTAAGGCCTTGGTGGGAGGGAAGCATGCTGGGAATGCAGGGTCCAATGGGAGTGTTGAGGGAGGTTGAATCAAGGACAAGGAAGGGTCCTTTCAACCCCCAGGTCCTTTGACCCTATGTGAGATCAAGAGTCAGGGCAGAGTAATGGCGACAGCTCACATTTACTGAGTGCTAACCACAATCTCACTTTGGCCCTAGCAGCCTTCTTAAGAGGGTGGTGTTTCCCCATTTTACGCTTGAACAATCTGAAGCTCAGAGAGGGTAAGCAGCTTGCCCAGGGTCACAGAGCTATGGACAGAGACCAGATGTGAACCCTCATCTCTGTGTTGGAATCCTCTCTACAGGTGCCTCTGTGCTGTGCTGGTTTTTGCTTTTGTGGCTTCAGACTTTGGGGGAACATTCTTAGGACCCAGCTCTTGCCTGTCCCTGGAGCCAGCGTCATCCTTGTGGACTGGGAGTTAAGAACTAGGCTCAAATCCCAGCTCAGCCTCTCAGCAGCTGTGTGCCCAGACCCCTGTCCTCTCTGGGCTTGTTTCCTCCTCTGCAAAACAAATCTACTTTACTGTAGGGTCATGAGGCCCAGAAACTATGGAGGTGGAGCACGGAGGCCACAGCCTGGTTCGTCCTAGTGTCTCCGTGGCGCAGGCTTCCCAGACCATGTGTGTACACAGTCATGTCCACATGGTAATTAATGTACCTGAGTGCTGAGCAGGTTTTGATTGGCCAGGATCTCTACAGCGTTTGTTTAGCTTCTTTGAAATAGGGGATGCAAAAATTCTGGGGAGAGCGGAAGTAATTAGTACTCACAGGAAAATGCAAATATTTTTATGAGTATCCTATGAAAAATTGTATTTTTCCTGAGCAAGTAGTCCTGTTTATTTCTCCAACAGAATTGCCACAGTTGCAGCAGGGGCTGACCTACGACTGCCAGGAGCATTTCTCAGGTGTCCACTTATCTCCCTTCCCCTGGCTTTCTCTTCCCCTTCAACCCAGAGAAAACATTATGAGGCAAAAGTGACCAAATTTGGGCCTTGCTGAGAGAAGGGGATTACTCTTGTAGTGAAAAGTCCATTTTTGTGGCCAGACTTTTCTCAACTGTGAAAACCAGTGTGGGCAAAAACATCGTGAGCACAAAAATACATTAAAAAATTATTTTGCTTGGAAAGAACTTTTTTTTTCCAGTTCTGCTACTTCTTGGGAAAAAACATTTTTAAGAAGATCAATAGTGTTGCAAGAGGACTAGGGGTCTGCTTTCTCCTAAGAGATGTAGAGGGATAGAGGGAAAAGGAGGGAAGCCCCAGGCAGGGCAGGGTTGGGGAGTTGGGATACAGAGCAAGAGGGCTTAACATGGGATGAGTGCCCACCTCGTGCCTCACACAGTGCGAGGGCTTCAAGCACATTTTCGAATCGACCCTTACAAAGGGCATTTGGTTATTAAGCCAATTGGGAAACTGTGGTTCAGAGAGGTTGGGGAAGTGGCCTGTGGTTATTCAGCTTGTGGACAGAAGAGTCAGCAGCCCAGCCCTCCCCGTCTGATGAGAACCCCTTCTCTTTCCACACTGCCCTAGAAGAAGGGACTCTTGATCCAGGGCTGGGTCAACAGACACAGTGAGATGGGAAGAGGCACACCCAGGGGAGGGGCTGTGTGTACCTTCCGCCTTGCTGGGAAGGTGGTTGTATTCCCTTTTTCAGAGCAGAAAATGGAGGCTCAGAGATTATGGTATGCAGTGTGGCTTATTTGTTGTTGTTTCTAAGTCCATTTGGAAATGATCTCTTCCCTTCCGGTCCTGCCTCGCCCATCTGTTTATCCATCCATCCATTCATCAGAGATTGATGGAGCTTTTGCTATGTCCAAGCACTGTTCTAGGTGTCTGAGAGACAGGAGGGAACCAAACAGGGATACCCACTCACATGAAGTCTGCATTCCAACGGGAGATGAGACAGAGCCTGGCAGGAAGCAATGAGCAGAATAACTCAGGAGGCCACGCAGAACGCTTGCTGCAGGGTGATGTGTGCCTGGGAATTAGAAATTAACAGTAAAAGAAAGGCAGAGGGGTCCTGAGATGGGGGCAGTGGGTGGGGGCAGGTTGTAGAATTAAAAAGGGCGAGTAGAGGCCTAGCTTGGTGACTTACACCTGTAATCCCAGCAATTTGGGAGGCCGAGGCAGGTGGATCACTTGAGCTCAGGAGTTTGAGATCAGCCTGGCAACATGGCAAAACCCCATCTCTACTAAAAATACAAAAATTAGCTGGGCGTGGTGGTGCACACCTGTAGTCCCAGCTACTCAGGAGGCTGAGGTGGGAGAATTGCTTGAACCCAGTGAGTGGAGGTTGCAGTGAACTGAGATTGCTCTACCACTGCACTCCAGCCTGGGTGACAGAGCAAGACTGTCTCCAAAAAAAAAAAGAGTGAGTAGAGGATTTTCCTTCCTAGTGACAGAAATGTTTTAAATGTTTTGGAATTAAACGGAGGTGGTGGAAGCTCAACACTGTGAGTGTACTGAATGCTACTGAATTGTTCACTTTTTTTTTTTTTTTTTTTTTGAGACGGAGTCTCACTCTGTCGCCCAGGCTGGAGTAGAGTGGCGCGATCTCAGCTCCACTGCAAGCTCCACCTCCCGGGTTCACGCCATTCTCCTGCCTCAGCCTCCTGAGTAGCTGGGACTACATCCACCCACTGCTAATTTTTGTTTTTGTATTTTTAGTAGAGATGGGGTTTCACCGTGTTAGCCAGGATGGTCTCGATCTCCTGACCTCGTGTGGTGATCCGCCCGCCTCGGCCTCCCAAATTGCTGGGATTACAGGCGTGAGCCTCTGCAGCCAGCCTAAATTATTCACTTTAAAATGGTTAATATTAAGTGAATTTCATTTCAATAAATGATTATTTTTTAATGGCGATCAGGGTCAGCCTCATGGAGAACGTGAGAGCTGTGCAAAAGCTGCAAGGAGGCCAAACCTGTTAACCCAAGGCTGTTTTCTCCCAAGGAGCAGGAGGAGGGTTCCAGGCAAAGGGAGCAGAGGGAGCAGCTGGAGCAGCCAGAGCAGCGAGAATGAGACCAGCTGCACCTCGAGAGCCCAATCCGGCCACTGCCTGTTTTTGTAACTGAAGTTTTATGGGAATACAGCCATGCTCATTTGTCTACATACTGTCTCTGTGACACAGAGACCCTATCTGGCCCTTTGCAGAAAAAATCCTCAGGCAGGAACATGCCTGGGGTGTTTGAGGAGAAGAGTGTGGCTGGAATGGAGTGAGTAGAGGTGAGAGTGGGAGGAGGTGAAGTCAGGGAGGCAGTAGGGGCCGAATCATGGTGCCCCTGCGAGACTTCCTGCTTCCTGTGGCACCCCTGGCAATGTCGGGACAGACGCTGGCATCATGCTGATGTGGAAGCTCTGGGAGTATGTGTGTGTATGTAGGGCATAGTAGGGTAGAGACATAGCTGAACTTAGAGTCAGATGTCAGAGGACCTAGTCTTGAGACCTGCTGTTTGTCCCTTGCCAGCTCTGTGTCCTCAGTTCTCTCACCCACAGAGCCTGATAGTAGTGGTGATGGTGGTAGTGATGGTGGTAATGGTGCTGGTGGCTGTGGTGATGGTGATGGTGATGGTGGTGGTAATGGTGGTGCTGGTGGCTGTGGTGATGGTGATGCTGATGGCGGTGGTAATGGTCGTGACGGTGATGGTAGTGGTAATGGCAGTGGTGATGGTGGTGGTGGTAATGATGGTGGTGGTGATGGTGGTGGTGGTGGTGATGGTGGTGGTAATGGTAGTGGTGATGGTGATGATGGTAATGATGGTAGTGGTGATGGTGGTGGTAATCGTAGTGGTGGTGGTGATGGTGATGATGATGGTGGTGGTAATGGTAGTGGTGGTGGTGATGGTAGTGATGATGGTGGTGGTAATGGTGGTGGTGATGGTGGTGGTAATAGTGGTGATGGGGATGGTGGTAATGGTGGTGGTGATGATGGTGGTGGCAATGGCAGTGGTGGTGATGGGGAGGGTGGTGGTGATGATGGTGGTAATGAGTGGTGGTGGCAATGGCTACATTTAGTGGCACCTATGAGGTGCTAGGTATTTTGCATATGGTGCTAATCCTTAACAGAGCAATGCCAGGTGGGTAGCAGTGTCTCAGTTTGCAGGAGAAAACACGGAGGGACTTAACCAAGGCCACACAGGTGGTATGTAGCAAGGCTCAGATAGCAGTGCAGTGACACCCGCTTACATTGCAGTGAAGATGTCATGAGGCAGTGGACGGTTGTGTCCTGGTGAACAGTGCAGCTGTCAGGGAGGGGAGGTAGCCTTTGTGGGGGAGGTGGCCCGGTGTCAGCACCACCCTCCCTGGAAGGGTTTCCTGGGAGGGACTGTCCCCAGCCTCTCCACCTCCCCTGGGTCACACCAGAGTGCTCCTCTCTCTCAGGCCCCATGTGCTGGGAGGGGCCCTGTCCCCATCCCCATGGCGACCAGTTACCCAGCCTGGTGTTGGTTTTGGTTTTCCTCATTTGAGGTTGTGGGATCCCTCTGGTTGAGGCTGAGGTTTTTCTGCTCTGGAAACCCCAACTGTGTTGTGGCCGTGAGGAGGGGCCTGGAGGTGCTGGCACCTGCCCACAGACCGCAGGCCCCAGATGCCCCGGGCCGCCCCATGCACCTCACACCATCCAGCCAAGACATTTCAGACACTCATAGCTGAGAACTGTGGCACAGGGAACTTTCTGGGGTCAGGAGAACTGTGTCTTTGCTCCCCAGTTCCGCTCCTGTAGAGGACAGAGCCACTGGGAGGGCTGGGGTGTATGATGCCCCGGTTCCCATCTACCCCGTGGCTTTTGCCCCCACTTTGGGTGGAATCCTTGAGCACAGCAAGCCCCTGACTGAGCGGCAGGCGGCCAGCAGGCCCAGAAAGGGTTCCAGCCCCTCTCGCCGCCTCCTGGCCTCACAGTTCTGGCAGCTGCTCCCTGGCCTGGCTGTGCCCACATCAGAGTGTCAGCCCTTTGAATGGAACCTGGGGCTGGATCCTGCACAACTCGGCCCATTCCTTAGGTCTCTGAAGTGGTTCTCCTCATGTGAAAAGAGCCAGTCCCCACCAAGTGGTGAAGCTGGTGGTGCCAGCCGCGGAATGCACCCTTGGACAGGGAGAGGCTCTGTGCCCCCCAGACCACCCCACTTCCCTCTCTTGCCTGCCACCTGGGGTCCTATGCTCCGCTAGGAAAGTGCGGGATACACTCAAAGGCAGCAGGACCATGGCGCCTAAAAGCTCCTGATGCTTCCTGCCCCAGGGAACAGTGGACCCATGCCATCCAGAGGCACTGCACAAGCCCCATCTCGAGAGATTCTGGGTCACAGGTGTTTTGGCAGCCCTTCATGTTTTCTTCTAAACCTCTCAATCAGGGGATAGTTACTGGGAGCAGTCTCCTCCTGACGCCACTAGACCTTGACCTTGCAGCTCCAGCACTCTGGGGCAGTGTAGTAATGGAGGAACCGAGGGCAGGATGAGGACTGAGGCTGGATTCCCCATGATTCTGGAGATTGTGCAGAAAGGCTGTGTAGAGAAGGTGCACCGAGTCAGGGACCCAGCCAGGGGCTGGCTGTTCTCAGAAGGTGAGAGCCATAGAGACAGAACGAGACCCTTGGCCTGTATCTGCCCCACTCCATCCCTTCCCTGCCTTGCCCACTCAGTGGGCTCCCCATCGTCTGTCTCACTTATGGGGATCTTCAAGAAAACTCTTGACAGAAGCGGCTCTGCGCCCTGTCCTGGTGTAACCCTCCTGGATCTCAGATGAAGAAACTGAGGCCAGAGGGGTGGTGCTTTCTCCTACCCCCGCCCCATACCAGGGGCCTGTCTCCCTTTCACAGTGGTTGCCAAGTGCATCGGGTTGGAGAAAGTACCCTACAGGCTGAGGTCACCTCAATACACTTGGCTGGAGTCATGTTGCTTCTGAAAAGGCTTGAGTCACTCGGTAACACAGCCCCTGATCAGGCCTGTAATTGGGATCTCGCCTTGTTCGGGCCTGGATGAAAAGAGACTTAGAATCAGTGAGAAGCCACATGCCCACCTCATCAGTTTCAGCTGGAGGTGCCTCTCTGGGGGTGGCAAAGGTGGCAGAGCCCTGGTGGATGGAAAATAAGCATCAGTGGAGGGGAGGGAGGAACAGGAGGCAGTAGACACAGGGGTAACCCATTCTCATCAGAACAGCTGGCCGCCTCCACTTTGCCCAGGCCAGATCTGACTCTGAGAACACCCACAGCCTCCCCACGGTGATATTTTCTGGAAATCCAGCCCTGCTGGCAGCACAGTGGGAGCTGAGTCCTGAAAGCCCACCTGGGTAGAAAAGAACTGGATGGAGTCTTTAGTCCTGCAGACATCACAGGCAGAATTGTGACACTGCCTTCCACTCTGCAGATGAGTCATCGGCCTTTTGTGGCTGGGAACGCGGTAGAGTGATCCTTCCACATGCAGTCACTGCGACACCTGAGACCCTCCCAGACTGATTCAGTTGCGTTGAGAGCAGCTTCTCCGGTTTTCAGGGCTTTCCTTCCTCCCCCTCCAAATTCATAGTCGAAAGACCCGCTTCATGACATAGTTTGGGTTTCTAACAAATGTGGTCCCCTGCATTAGCATAATGCTGACTTTTCTGAACCACAAGCCGGTTTCTGCTGGGAAGTCCTGGGGTCTCTGTAACCTGTGCCCCTCGCTACCCCATGTCCTTGTGCCTTTAACCAGCAGTGCCCCCAAACTATTCTGGAAATGGGGGTGGTAGTTTCTGTGGCCCCATTCCTGCTACGTCTGGTTGTGCCTGGCCCCAACCCAGGGGCTTCTGCTCTGAGCTGAGAGCTGGGGTGGCCATGCCATGTCACCCTGCCCTCTCCATACAAGGACCAGACCCACTGAATTGTTTCAAACTCTAGAGTCACCTGTGACATGTGGCCTGGAGAGAAAAGATGAGTTGGCCAATCAGATTTGCTCCTTGAGCCTTTGGAATCAGGATTCTGGGAGATGGGTAGTGAGCTGGGCTGAAGGGTGCTGAAGGTTCCTGAAGACATAGCAGCCTCAACAGCTGCAACACAGTTCTAACTACCCAGGATTAGTGCAGACATCACAAATGAAGAGCACAGTCTTCACAAGACCACCGTCACTCCAGGCACCTGCCACAAGGGTGGGGGTCCCCAGGCCACTGGCACTTCTGACCACGGCAACAGATTCAGGGATTCCCCTGAAGCTCTCAGGTTGGATAATTCGCTAGACTCCCTCGCAGAACCCAGTGCAGCGCTACACTGACAATTACAGTTCTATTGTTGCAAAAAGATACCCAAACCCTTGACAGGGAGAGGTGCCCAGGGCAAGGCCTAAGAGTCCCAGATGTGAAGCTGCCATGGATGTGCCACCTCCTGGCACATTGGTGTGTGATTACCAGGAAGCTCACCCAGGCCTCAGTGTCTGGAGTTTTTACTGGAGCATCATGATTTTGGCATGATTGATGGAATCACTGGGCACATGGTCGAACCCAGTGTCTGGCCCCCCGTCCCTCCCTGGAAGTCAGGGTGATACCACGTGGCCCAAAGCCTCAACCTTCTAATCCCATGGCTGGTCTCTCTGACATGCCCAGCCCCGCTCATGAGTCATCTTGTTAGCGTAAACTCAGATATGGCTTCAGGGGCCTACCATGAATGAAAAAGACACTCCTATTACTCAGAAAATTCCAAGGACTTAGAGACTACCTCTCAGGAACCAGGGACAAAAGCCAGTCAGATTCTTTATTATACAATGACAAGTTGGGGCCTATGCAAAGACGTGAGAGTGTCCTGATCTGTGGGGATGCCAGGAGTCTGCCCCAGAGGAGTGTGGCCCATGGGAAAACAGGCCCCCACTTATTCAGGGTCCAGAAAGCACGGCAGGTCCACTGCGGATCCTGCCTTCCCATCCCCAGGGATGACTCTCTTTTCTCTGGGATCTGTAAACAATAAAGGTCCAAGGGTCACCAGAAGGCAAAGAGGCATTCAGTAGATGGGTGTGTGTGTGTGTGTGTGTGTGTGTGCCCAAAATAGGTGTGAGGCTTGAGGTGACTTCTGCCCAACGTCACAGGGAGATGATCAGGGCCTGGGGGAGAGTTGGGGGGAAGTGGCCCCTGAGGCTGTCTCATTGGCCCAGACCCCTCAAGGCCGCAGCTGAACAGTGCTCTCCCTGCAGTCTCCCTTAGGCTTTCCGGTATAGGAGGGGCCTCATACGGTTTGCCCTGCCCCTGTGAGTGGCCCTATTAATGGCTTTAAGCCTGCCAGGCATCCTGCTGTGAGAAGAATGCCTGACTCAAGTCAGGCAGGACGCAGCGACCTTGTCAGAGTCAGAGCCCAGGATCACCAAATTCTGGAGCTGGGAGGAATATTTTTCAGTCAACTTTTCCAAGCGTGTGTGTGTCTCTTCAGGTCCTTTTTAGAAGACGTAGACAGGGCAGAAATAACAAGTCAGAGAGGAAGAAATTCCTAGAAAGAGTGGTCCCGTCATTCCTTTTCTCACTGATTTCAGGCACTTTCTCTTGACTTACAGCAGTGGTTCTCAAAGTGAGAGTGCATCAGAATCACCTGCAGAGCTCATTAAGTTACCGATGCTGGCCCATCCCCAGAGTGTCTGATTCTGTAGGTCCAGGGTGGGGCCCAGGAAGCTGCATTTCTAACTGGCTCCCAGCGATGCTGATGCTGCTGGTCCAAGGACCACCGAGAACCACTGACTTAAGGGCAAGAAGGAAGCTCCATCCAACAAATGCATGGAACCTTCCTCAGTTTCCCCCGTGGAACCTTTCTCTGATCGATTGCACATTTGTCACCAGGGAGGAAAAGAACATTAGACTAAGAGTCAGAACAGCAGAGCCCTGGTTCAGGTTATGATACACACTCCCTGATTGAGGCAAGGTTCTTTCCTTTCTGGGACTCTATTTCTGAATCTGTCAAACGGGTTCGATACTAGGACCTACGTCACGGGGGTGATGTGAGGATTGAACTAGATGACATGTTACTGGTGCAAATTCCCTGACTCTGGGGGTACAGCAAAGGCCATATAAGCAGTCCAGGGTCAGTTGTTTTGCACAGGTCTATCCCATCCCTCCCAAGGATGGTATGTGAACCTGTTGGGCTTAAAGGAACCCAGTAAGTTAGACCTTAGACCGTCCACATCACCAGTATTGCGGGCTTTGTCAGTGTCCTTTGGAGGAGGGGGCTGGGCTGGCAGTTCCACTCCACCGTGCCAGGCGATCACAGGGCTCTGGGGGCTGTAGGCCGCTCACTGCTCAGAACCCATCATCACTGCACCCCAGCCGCATCCCACTGGGCTGACACTGCCACAGGGACAATGCCTTCCTGGAGCTCAGGTCGTCCCACTGCCCTCCCCACAAGCACTGCACCTCCCCCATCCTCAGCTTCTCCCTTCTGTTCTCCACACCGGTTCATTTCAGCCCCTGCCTTGAAAACACAAACACCACTCTCAGAAACAGCAAAGGCAACAAGAATAACAGCAAGCCAGTTTCTTCCCCCACCAAGACAGCCTCTTCTCCCATGGCAGTTTTTTGGGTGGAATGATACCGTTATTCTTCCCTGGGTTAGCCACAGGAGCAAAAGAAACGCTTTAGTCTCTCAGTAGCTCACTGTGACAAGTGCTTGGCCCGTGCTTAAGAATCAGTGGCTTTTTATTATTACTTGGCTTCTGCCTTCCATCGGGCACTCCTTTCCCTGATAGGACATGCCCTCCTCCTGCGGGGCCCCCACCCTCCTTTGTTGGCCACTCTCCTTCCTCCTGCCCTGCCTTCCCCTTAACATACTTCCCCAGTCTGGCAGGAGGGCACCTGCTGGAGGACATTGCTGGCAGCTGGCAGCCGAGGGGGCCCCCGGGGCTGGAGAAAGCAGGAGTGAGAGTGGGATTGGACAAGCAATGCCCTCCCTAGAGTCTGTCCCTTCTAAAGGGCCAGTGGCAGCCCGAGCCATGAATCAGGGGACACACCATCTTGCTGTTGTCCGCCTTTCTCCAGGTTTTGTCTTGGACTCCTTCCGATCCGAGGCCACCTTGGTCCTCTGGTGCCTTCCCCAGAGCGGGAGCCCCCCTGATCGGCCCTGGGCCTCGGTCACTGCCATTTTCCCTTGCCTGGCGGGGCAACCCTTCTCCATGCAACCTCCCCTACCTGCCTGGCTACAACCCCAGCTGTCTTGCTCATCTTTGCTCTTTGATGCATGGAATGAGCTGGATGAGGTCAGGGACCATGTCCTCTTCCCTGACTCATTACTGGTACCTGGAAGGTAAACCCTGAACAGCAGAGGATCCTTTGGGAAAGCAAATAAAGCCGGAGGCTCCTCGGGACAGGAAATAGCGGTGAGCCAGTGCCAGCAGAAGATTGTGCTCCCGCCTGGGTGTGTGGCTTATTCCCTGGCTCCATTAATTCCTCTTCCTGAGCCTCAGCTTTCTCATCTGTGAATAGGGTCAGTACCTCCTGAATGAGGGCCGAATGTACAGTGCGCAGGTCAGTGCTCAGCCCAGAAGGCTGGCAGGGAGGGAGGTTGTCATTTATTCCTGCAAGCATTCATGCCTTTACCCAGTCAGCCAAGTAACTTAATGGAAGCTTGCAATTAAACAAGCATTAGCTGCACCCGCCCCCTTCCCGGGAGCAGGTCTGACCTGAGCTGGGAGAGGATGTGATCCAGACAGGGGGCTCTGCCTTTTCAGGGCAGCATGAGAAGGGACACTAGAGCTGGAGCTTGAAGAACAAGCATTCCTGGCAGAGAAAGCCATGCCTGTAGGGTCGGAGTGGGGGAACGATGATGTATACAGGGATTGGAGGGGCTGCCAGGTGGCCAGGTGGCTGGACGTAAAGCATGACACTTGCATTCACTCAGCAGATACTGTTTGGGCATCTACAGTGGACCAAGAAGAAGGTGACAGAGAACAAAGAAACCCAGGTCCCTGACACCACGGGTCCGCTATCAGCACAGGGGAGACTGATGACGGGCAAGGAAACAAATAAGTGGGAAGATTTCAGGTGGTGATGAGAGCTGTGGGCTGGGTCTGGGAGTCCAGCAGTCACTTGGCACGTAGAGGTTGAATGAGTCCATGAAAGTGTGCTGCATGCGTTGAGAGAATGGATCTGTAAGCTGATGTGCAGTTCAACACAGAGACAGACAGACTGACCGACCAGTGCTTCCTACACACTTCCATGGCACGTGGAGAATGGGCCTGCTTCACAACCGAGCTCGGAGGAGACCTCCAGGAAGGTAGAATTCAGGCTAAGACTGGAAGTGTGGGTGAGAAACATTCAGAAAGGTAGGAAGAAGGTGCTCCTGGCAGAATGAACACTGAGTGTAAAGTCCCTGAGAGCAGAGGCAGGGAGGGAAATAAAGCTTAGGAAGACAGTCACCGAGGCCCTGAATGGGACCAAGGAGAACGGGCTGAGCCTATGGGTGGTCAGGCCTGGGAACTGGCCATTCCTGCTGCTGGGACCTGAGCACGGGGGAGGTGGGAGGTGATGGCCCCAGCCCCTTGTAGGCCTAACACCCCTCCCCAGCAGTGAGGTGGGCCTAGGGCAGCGAGGGCCGTAGGGCCAGGACACAGGAGGAATTT
The DNA here is from genome assembly GCF_028858775.2 of Pan troglodytes. NCBI lineage: Eukaryota > Metazoa > Chordata > Mammalia > Primates > Hominidae > Pan > Pan troglodytes. The sequence goes on from NC_072406.2 coordinate 131,423,125, forward strand.
TTACAGTGGCATGGCTGGGCCCTGCCCCCTCTCAGGATACAGAGAAACAATCAAGTCCTATGAAATAATAAACAGTGCCAATACTTCAGTTATCAAATATGCAGCTTCACAACCCCGCAGCAGCTTGAGAGCCAAACATTCGTCTAGACGTGGTACCTTCTCTGAGGCAGGTTTTGTTTGTTGTTAAGAAGTGAAACCTTCTCCCAGCCCATCTGAGTCAGGAAGGTTGGGTTTATTTCACGGCACTTTTAGAGGAACTGGAAGCCAGATATGGGGTGAGAGGCCATTCTGGGGTCTGCTGTCATTTAGGGAGATCCCCTGCTGAGAACATCCTCGTATTAGCTTCCTGTTGCTGCTGTAACAGATTGCCACAAGCTAAGTGGATTAAAACACCACACATTTAGTATCTTACTGTTCTGGAGATCGGAAGTCTGACGCACTCTCAGTGAGTTATAAAGTCAAGGCATCAGCAGGGCTGTGTTCTCTCTGGGGGCTCCGGGGAGAAACCTTCCTGGCCTGCATGCCTTGGCTCGTGGCCCCTTCCCGTCTTCCAAGCCAGCAAATGGCGGGTGAGTCTTCGTCACATTGCATCACTCTGACACTGGTTGCTCTTTCTCCCTCTTCCACATTTTAGGACCCTGTTGGTGACAGTGGGCCCACCTGGATAATCCAGGATTATGTCCCTATCATTATCCATAATTTCATCCACAAACTTAATGCTCATTTGTCATGGAACCTAACGTATTCACAGGTTCTAGGGATTAGGGCATCCCTGAGGGCGTTATCCTGCCCACCACAGTCCCCCTGCCCTATTCTGGAAGCTGAGGAAATAGGGTTGAGGAGGAAAGTGAGCCCAGGCCATAGCTGGAGAGTCTGCACCCTCGGCTTGGGGCTGCCTCCAAGTGACTTACCTTTCCCACTGCCTCCAACCCCACCACAGCTGCCCCATCACTAACAGATCTCCCCCAACCCCTGTTCTTTTCCTAAATGTTGGTAAAATGGTCATTAAGTAAAGCAGCATTTTTCCACATCCCTACCCTTGACTTACTTTTTCTTTTGAGATGGGGTCTTGCTCTGCACCCAGGCTAGAGTGCAGTGGCATGATCATAGCTCACTGCAGCCTTGAACTTCTGGGCCCAAGCAATCCTCCTGTGCGCCACCACGCCCAGCTACTTATTTTATTTTTATTTTTAATAGAGACGGAGTCTTGCTATGTTGCCTAGGCTGGTCTAAACTCCTGGGCTCAAGCAATCCTCCCATCCTGGCCTCCCAAAGTGCTGGGATTACAGGCATGAGCCACCACATCTCGTCCCAACCCTTGACATTTTAGAGCCAACCATTCTTTGTTCCAGGGGTCTGTCCTGTGCACAGCGCAATGTTTAACCACATCCTTGGCCTGCACCCACTAGCTGCCAGTAGCACCTCTCCACCCAGTGGTGACAATTAAAAATGTCTCCAGACATTGCCAAATGTTCCCTGGGAGGCCGTCGCTGGGTTGGGAACCACTGAGGTAACGCGTTGGATGTGTCTGTCTTCCCTGCTAGCGACACTGCGTCCGGCACCTGCAGAGGGCTTGCCGCTTAGTATGTGCTCAACACATATTGGTTGAACGAATCAGTGAACCTATGTTAACTTTCTTAATGAATAAATCTATAAGTGTGCGTGTATAAAATAGACTCCTGGGTGCCATAGACTGGCTGCCTGAGAGTCACCCGGGGATCCTTTTAAGAAGTCACATTCCTGGGGTCCAATCACAGAGGATTGGGGTACAGCCTAGCAATCTGTATTGTCAAGAGTGCTTCATCAGTTCCCCCAAAACTTAAACATATATACCATATAATCCAGCAATTTCCCTCCTGAGTATATACCCAAAAGAATGGAAAGCAGGGACTTGAACAGATACTTGTTTGCAAATATCCATAGCAGCGTTATACGTAATAGCTAAAAGGTAGAAACAGCCCATGTGTCTATCCACAAATGAATGATAAACAAAAAGTTGTATACCCATACAACAGAATATTATTCAGCCTTCAAAACAAATGAAGTTCTGACACATGCTCCAACATGGGCAAAGCTTGAGGACATTACGCTAAGTGAAAGAACAGACACAAAAGAACATGTATGATTCCCTTATACGAGGTATCTAGAGTAGTCACAATCACAGACATGGAGTGTAGGAGAGAGGTTGCCGGGAGCTAGGAGGAAGGAGGGAATGAGAGTTAATGTTTAATGGGTTCAGAGTTTCAGTTTGGGATGATGAAAGAGTCCTGGAGATGGAAGGTGGTGATGGTTCCACAGCAATGGGAACGTCCTTAATGCAGCTGACTCGTTCACCTAAATAATGGTTAAACTGGTACATTTTATGTTATGCATATTTTGCCATATGCAAAAAATGGTGCTTCATGCCTGCCAGGTCTGAGAATCAGTAGTGTGCGAGAGGAATGGGGAGCAGGGGATGGACCCGTCGAGTTCTAACGACCCTCCCAGGCCTTGCAGCTGCTGGGATGGGGACATCAGACTCTGCTGAGCTAGGGTTTAGGCTGATTTCTTGAGAGGGTGGCCCTATCTGGGCGTGCATAGAAGAACCTCTAGGCTGCCTGAATGAGGGCTGCGGCTAGATGAGGATTGGCTTGTCTGGAGGCCACATGTGCTGTCCCCCGGGCAGCTGCTGCCCAGCTCCGGCTGATTCTTGCCATGTGGGGTGCCTGGCTGTGGGAGAGACGTCCAAGGTCTGGATTTCGATGTGAAATCTCCTCATTTTTATTTATTTCAATAGTTTTGGGGGAACAGGTGGTGTTTGGTTGCATGGAATGTTCTTTAGTGGTGATTTCTGAGATTTTGGTGCACACGTCATCTGAGCGAGGTACACTGTAGCTAGTGTGTAGTCTTTTATCCCTCACCTCCCTCCCACCCTTCCCCCAAGTCCCCTGAGTCCATTATATCATTCTTGTGCCTTTGTGTCCTCATCTGAGCTCCTGGGAATCTCCTAATTTTTCAATGTTGGCAACTGGTTCAGTGAACAAGCAAGCAGACAAACAAGCCACCTAAGGGTCACACTGGTGACCCTGCGGGCCTCCGGTCTGGCCTGCAGCTTTTCTGGGAGCTCACAGGCTGGGTCCCCAGCTAGATCCTTGCTCCTGCTCCCGTCATGGCTGCCGCGTCACTCCTGAAGTCTGACACCAGCTTTCTCTTTGATCCTCTGAGAATTTCTCTTGTATTCAGGGCACCCAAAATGGTGGTTTACAGAGAGAATAGCAAGAGCCAGGGCCCAGGGTCTGGATTCTGCTCAGGCTGGGGTCTTGGCTCTGCCAATTATGAGCCATGGGGCCACAGGTGACTTGCTACCTTTCCCCCATGCCTCGATTTCCTCATCTGTCAACTGGGTATATCATAGTTCCTGCCGGCCAGGTGCAGTGGCTCATGCCTGTAATCCCAGCACTTTGGGAGGCCAAGGCAGGTGGTTCACTTGAGGTCAGGAGTTTGAGACCGGCCTGGCCAACATGGTGAAACCCTGTCTCTACTGAAAATATGAAAAATTAGCCGGGTGTGGTGGTGCACATCTGTATTCCCAGCTACTCGGGAGGCTGAGGCAGGAGGATCGCTTGAACCTGGGAGAGGTAGAGGTTGCAGTGAACCGAGATCGTGCCATTGCACTCCATCCTGGGTGACAGAGTGAGACTCTGTCTTAAAAAAAGAAAAAAAAAAAGTTCCTGCCTTGTAGAGTAAGGGTGAAGCCTGCAGGTGAGTGGCTTGGCCCCGGGCAGGGCCAGTGCATGGCTGAGCAGTATGCGCGTGTATGTTTATGTGTACATGAAATGTGTGTGCACCTGTGTGTGTGGCCCCCGTTGGCAGAAAGAGTGAGCGTGGCGTGGGTCGAGCCACCAGCAGGCCCAGTGATTTCTTCCTCAAAGAGTCATTCTGAGGATTAAACAAGATAATGTACAGATGGAGCCTCACCACGGCAGGTGCCCAATACGCATTCCTTCTGTCCCTCGGAGTGTGAGGCCTTGGCCGTCTGTGGAGATTTGAGAGGAGGACACTGGGGCTAGTTGGAGAGGAGGGAGTTGGGTTGAAGATGCAATGAGAGGAGAGGAGAGAGATGGACTCCTCCCCATCAGCACTCTCTCCTGCTTCCTGGAGCAGGAGCAGAGTTCTGGTCCCATTCTCAGAGGCAGGTGCACTGGCTAATCAGGGCTATGACCTTGCTTTCCAGGATAGCTTGGATGACAGTTAAGAATCCCCAGTTCTGTGCCTACTTTTAAACACATGCTACCTTGTTATCCCTCCTTTCAGCCTTGGGAGGAAGGCCTTACTGTCTCCACTTCATGGATGAGGACTCAGAGAGGGTGGGTGCTTGTCCAGGCTTGCCTAGGCAGCGGGGGACGGCCACAGGGCCAGAGCAAGGTGGAGGACAGGTTGGGCTGGCTGGGAGAGGGCTGGAGCTGAGTGCCACTGGGCTCCCCTGGGTTGCTGGTGTGCAGAAGGGGCCTTGTCCTGCCCATCTGGTTCCTGGGAGGGTGAGAGAGTGGAGGGGCTGCATACCCACCCGGAGCAAGCAGACGAGCTACATAAAATCCTGATAACCAAGGGGCACAAAGGGCTCCATGACCTGTGGTGAGTCATGGACAGATGGTGGCTAAGCGCCACTGTAAGGGTGGAGAGTGGGTGATGGCACCTTGGTCCCCAGGAGCCCTCTGGCCACATGGCACAGCAGTGCCTTCAGGTCCAAGGCCCAGATGCTGGTGGGCTCAGGGACACTCAGGCCCAGAGCTTCACCCCATCGTTGTTTGCGCCTGTGCGCCCTGACACCTGTCCATCATCCCTTGGACCAGGAGTGCAAGGATGACGGGAACACTTGTGTGCGCCTCATGTGGTTCTGCACGTTACACGTGCCTGTTCATTACATGTGTTCATTACTAGTGCACATTCATTGTGCGTGTGCATGTTCATCACGTCCACGTGCTCAGTACTCGTGTGCACTGGGAAGGATGTGAGGCAGAGCGGGCCCCTCAGGAGTCCCTCTTTCTTCCAGCCTCGGAGACTCTGGGGTTTGTGAGAAGCAAGAAGAAGGGGGTACTTGACAAGTGGAAACTGAAGTTCTTGTCCCCCAACATCTAGCCTCCAGCTGGGGAAGGAGACTCTCCACAGAAAGCAAGAGGACAAAATGAGGGCCATGAGGGGCCATGGGCCTGTGCCTCTGCCCCACAGGGATGTCCCAAGCTAAAGGGGATGTTCAGATGTGGCAGGCCTGGCCCCTGCTGTGGGAAGGCTGTGGTCTAGTCTAGGGGAACAGCCGTGGGGGATGCCTGGTGTGGATGGGGTGCAGGGGAGCCCTAGGCCTCACTGCTAGGGGGCCGGGGTCAGGCAGGACTGTGCGGGATACTGGGGCTCGCAGCCCACCTGGGAGGAAGAGTGTGTGTGTTTGTGTGTGTCTTGGGCTGGGGGTGTGTCACTGGCTTGGCCTACAGCCCGTCCCTCTGTCTCTCAGCCCAGGAGGCTGGTGGGCAGGCTCACTGCGGGGACGCCGCAGGCTCTGGAGCCTCAGCCAGGCATCTTTTTCCCCATCTCTGCAGGGGGCGGAGGAAAGCGCAAAGGGAAAAGCAAGAAGTGGAAAGAAATCCTGAAGTTCCCTCACATTAGCCAGTGTGAAGACCTCCGAAGGACCATAGGTAAGCTGTCCTGCCTGGGGGCTGTGCGGGGAGTGAGTAGCAGGTGAGCCGCCAAGCCGTTTGTGCATTAAGGCAAATGGGTGAGCCGCCAAGCTGTCTGTGCAGTGAGGCAAATGCCAATCAGTGGACACAGTATTGTGCTTCCAGGTAGGGGCTCCAGGCTGACCTTTTTGCTAATCAACATAAACAGGCAACCAGTATTCATTGAATATATGGCATGTGCCGGGCAGAGTGACCTCCTCCCAGTTACCCTTTGAGGCAGGTGCTATTATTTAATATTTCACTTCACCTTTCAGATGGGGAAACTGAGGCACAGAGTGGTTCTGTAACGGCCCAAAGTCACACAGCTGATGGGAGGGTGGTGGAGGTGGGCCAGGCCCAGCACAGAGCCACCGCTCATAACTTCTCCCCTTTCTTCCTGGAGCCTGTGGGTCCTGCCCTCAGGGGGCAGCCCAGGCTTTGGGAGCTGAGAGTCAGGTGGGGTGGGGGAGGTGAGGCTCCCCTTTCCACTTGCTGGGGATGTCAGTGCTCCTGAGGAGCCACTGGGCTCAGTGGCACAGCTTAGCCCCCTGTATCCAGCACACACACACCAGGCACCTCCAAGAGCAGCCAACCAAGTGGGTCTGTGCCTGGTCCCATGCAGCACACGGCTGTGGTGAGGAGGCCTGGGTGCCTGGGGGAGAGCGCCCAGGGGACAGGCATGATGTGAGGCCCCACTCCAGAGTGTTTGGGGTCCCGGCCCTTCTCCCCTCTGTGCCCTGGGGTGGGTCCTTCCCCATCACTGCCTGAGGGCTCCCCATCCGCTTATTATTGTCAGAGGTCATGGACATGCTGAACACGTTTAAGAAGACTCAAGTCCACTGAAGGCTGGGCACGGGGTGGTGCTGCCCAGAACTCCATAGGCCCAGCTTTTCTGGGGACTTCTGCCCAGGGCCTCGGGTGAGCTGCCCCGTGCCTGCCCTGGAATTCAAGGCCACATGTAGCCATTTATTCAGCTTTTCTAAATGGCCTCTTCACGGTCTGTCCCCACCAGTTTCCAGGGCCGGGGGGACCTACCTGCCACCCCCAGGCTTGCTCCATCCTGGCCCTGGGCCACTCAGTCCACACTCCATGTTTATAGGTGATAGGAAGCCATCTGTGCCCCGCCCCACGAAGGCAGACATGAGCAGGTGAAGCAAGGTGGGATCCTGAAGGGTCAGGAAACGTCCTCAAGACCCACCTTCCATCCCTAAAATCCCAGGCACATCAGAATCCCCATGGTGTTCTCGGGCCGAGAATGCTGCTGGCCTGAGGGATCAGGGGCTCTGGGTCCAGGCAGACATGGGTTCAGATCCTGCCCTCTCTACTGGCCACATGACAAGTTAATTTATCCTGCTGAGCCTGTTTCCCCAGCTGTAACACTGTCTGTGAACCCAGTCATAGGGTGGTGGAGTGGGTGAGATGAGACCATGTGTGTAAAGGGCTTAGCTGGTGCCCTCCTCGGGAGACCAGGGGCCCATGCCCCTCTGCACACTGGCGTGCTTTCCGGAGTTCCCACAGACACCACGGTGCCATGGATGCCGTGTGCACCCTTGATGATCAGCTTTTCTGCTGGAGGCAGTCGAGGTCGGGTGGAAGAGAAGAGGGGCTGTGTTCCTGGGGCTGTAGCTTACTGGGGAGGATTTGACCACTGAGACTTTGCAGGGGGCCTTCAGAGAGGGGAGCCAGGGAGAACCCCTCTGGTGACTAGCCATTTCCTCATGGGGGACCATTTTGTTCTTCATGCTAATTTTGGCTCAGAGAGAATAGGGCCTGTTGTGGGACTGGGGAGGAGACCTTAGTTGCCATGGTTGCAACTCACCCATGTGTGCCCAGCAAGTACCCCCTTTCTGGTGAGCCAAGCCTTCTCTGTCATTTTCATCCTGGGTCTGCTGGCTGCCAGAAAGCCATTCCTGGATGCTGAGCCCAGCTTCTCCCAAAAGAGGGATGTTACCTCACAACCCATTCACTGTGGCCCCAGGGAACGTCTTGCACTCATCCACAGGGCCACAGGGCTGCTCGGAGAGACCTTTCTGGGGTGTTGAGTTGGAGGTGAGAGCTTACAACAGGAGGAAAGCATCTCCAAGGGGAGCAATGTGAGAAGCGGGCACCTGCGCACAGCCACGCTCACCTGGCAGGGCGGTGCTTCCCGGCCCTGGCTAAACTGTCTGCAGGTGGTGATGCCAGGAGTGCTATGGGGCACAGCCAGATGTGAAGGCCACTTCCTCAGAGAAGCCTCTTTTGACTCCTGAATTTAAATGAGCTCCAGACCAGAGTCTCTCAGAGCACCTGTCCTCTTCTGCCAGAGCACCCTTCCTCAGGGCTCTTTGGGGAGGAACTGGATTGTTAAAATTCACCACTGCGTAGTTGGTTACTGCCTCACAGGAGGGGCACAATAGATGTTAGTTGGATGAACAAGGGAAGGAAAGAATAAATGAGGTGTAAGTGACCACTCAACTTATGAAGTGTTTCTAATAAATAGAAGAAGAGCATTGAGAGCCAGATACTGAGCATTCATGTATCTGCCATCCAGATGAGAGAAATCTTAACATTTTGCTATATTTGATTCATGTGTTTCTCAAAAATATAAAAGATGAAAATATGAAATATAGGATTTATGGTTCCAGACAAGAGGGAGTAGATGCGGTGTTTCCTGTCCTTCCCGCTAAGGACAGTCAAAAACCCTGGACATTATGTATAAAACAAACATAAGATTTTGAAAGCCGGGAGAGAAGAAGGCAGACTGGCTGGTGACCTCGAGCCATGAAGGACGACACAGCAGTGAGTTTCCTGGGTTTCTTTTTTATATCCCAGAGTGGATACTAGACAAACTTGCAACCCACAATGCCAGTGGGTGCAGACTAAAAAGCTCCTTCCCTCAAGACCAGCCTGACCAACATGGAGAAGCCCCATCTGTACTACAAATACAAAATTAGCTGGGCGTGGTGGCGCATGCCTGTAATCCTAGCTACTCGGGAGGCTGAGGCAGGAGAATCACTTGAACCTGGGAGGCAGAGGTTGCAGTGAGCCAAGATTGCGCCATTGCACTGCAGCTTGGGGAACTAGAGTGAAACTCTGTCTCAAAAAACAAAAACAAAAACAAAAAAAACCTCCTTCCCCCTGCAGAAAAGCTTTTGCTGGCATAGCTGGTTACTGTAGAACTGTCCCGTTTCTGCTACAGTTCACACACCAGCAACGCAGACACCTACTTTTTTTTTTTTTTTTTTGAGATGGAGTCTTGCTCTGTTGCTCAGGCTGGAGTGCAGTGGCGTGATCTTGGCTCACTGTAACCTCTGCCTCCTGGGTTCAAGCAATTCTTGTGCCTCAGACTCCCAAGTAGCTGGGATTACAGGTGCCTGCCATCACGCCCAGCTAATTTTTGTATTTTTAGTAGAGACAGGGTTTTGCCATGTTGGCCAGGCTGGTCTCAAACTCCTGGCCTCAAGTGATCAGCCCATCTTGGTCTCTCAAAGTGTTGGGATTACAGGTGTGAGCCACTGCGCCGCCTTTTTCTCCTTCATGTAACCTATGTCTTAGCATGGGCTGCTTTAACAAATACCCACAGACTAGGTGGCTTAAACAACAGACATTTATCTCTCATTGTTCTGGAGGTGGGGAAGTCCAAGATGAAAATGCCGGCAGATCTGGTGTCCTCATCAGTTTTTCCTGGTGTACAGTTGGCTGTCTTCTTGTATCCTTGCATGGTGGGGTGGGGGAGGGAGGGAGGGAGGGAGAGAGAGAGAGAGAGAGAGAGAGAGAGCTCTTGTCTCTTTTTATAAGAGCACTAATCCTATTCATGATGGTTCCACCCTCATGACCAAATCACCTCCCAAAGGCGTTACCTCCAAATAACGTCACGCTGCGGGTTAGGTTTCAACATGTGTGTTGCAGGGAGGATGCAGACATTCAGTCCATAGTCTAGGACTAGGTTCACTGCCAACCTATTCCTAGATTCAAAGAGCCAGTGCACCCTGGCTTTCCACCTCTCCCCTGAGACACAGCTTCTCATACTTTGAGATTAACTAGCCCTGCCAAGGCCTGGTGTCCCTCCCAGCCCCCTCCTCCCAAATTAAGACTCTTAGATCTAGGATGGGTGTGATGGCTCATGCCTGTAATCCCAGCACTTTGGGAGGCTGAAGCAGGCAGATTACCTGAGGTCAGGAGTTAGAGACCAGCCTGGCCAACACGGGGAAACCCTACCTCTACTAAAAACACAAAAATTAGCCAGGCATGGTGGCGGGTGCCTGTAATCCCAGCTACTCAGGAGGCTGAGGCAGGAAAATCGCTTCAACTTGGGAGGCGGAGGTTGATTTCCTCACTCTAGGCCTCCTCCCCATAAGCTTCCAGGCATTGCCCTGGGAGCACCTGAGTGTCCCTCAGCTTCCAGTCTGCCTGGCCCCACCTCATTCACTTCCACTGTGGGGGACCTGGGAGCACAGGATTTGGCTCTGAGCTTTTCTCTGTCCATGGACCACCCCCCCGCCGCGACCATGGGCCCCAGCCCTGTCTGTCCTTCTAGGTCCATAAACTGGCCTCTTGGCAGGGCCCACTCCCCTGGGATGGTGTGAGGAACGTGCGTGCTGGCGTGTGGAAATGGATTCTTCTGTTCTGCCGGAGGGTATTGAAAAGGCTCTGTGTGTGAGTGCCGTGGGAGAGAGGCCCGGGAAGGGCAGGAAGGCTGACGTGAGCCGTGGGGCTGCAGCTCGTGGCCACGGGGCCAGGGTCTGGGCCTTCCCACTGTTTACAGTCCGTCGCTGAGGTGTTTGCCCAGTCTCTGCTGGGGTCCTGCTGGAAGGCTTTTTAAAATAAAATTCTCATTTCTTTCCTAGACCAATACACAAACCAAACAGTGGCCAATACCGCATTTATTTTTCTTGTGGACACATGAGCTCACTTTCTGAAGTTCTCTGGGAGGATGTCCTGGGACAGGCTTTGCGCCAAGGGGACAGGGCCCCTTTAGGGTGTGAGGTGGTGCCATGAGAAGGCTCTTGATCAGAGCTGAGGTCAGAACCCATGAGGACCCCAGGATGCCGCCATGTCTGGATGGCCCCGAACGGCAGTCTGTTAAAGCCCTGGCCTTCCGCCTTCAGCCCTGCCCTGGACAGTCACAGACCATCTCCACCTAGCAGCCAGTGTGATTTTTGCAAAATGAAAACTGGACCCTGTGAAATCATTCTCCTGCTGAAACCAACCCAACAGCTCTCCATTCCACTCAGTAAAACCCAGACTCCTTACTGTGGCTTGTAAGCACTTTGCCCTAAGGTGAAGCCTGTAGACCTCTTATCAGAAGAATGCTTTTACAGATAAAATAGAATACATAGGGTTACAGAGGAAACTGATCCTTTTTAAATATACTTACTACATACTTCTAAAATTTATGATACAGAAATATATGTGCTTCTTTGTTAATACTTTATAAGGTCTAACTGTGGGTCTAATAGCTATTGTAATTTTGATTTTTTTTTTTTGCCTCAGGGTTTGACTCTGTCGCTCAGGCTGGAGTGCAGTGGCGTGATCTTGGTTCAGTGCAACCTCTGCTTCCTGGGCTCAAGCTATCCTCCCACCTCAGCCTCCTGAGTAGCTGGGACTACAAACGTGCACTACCATGCCCAGCTAATTTTTGTATTTTTTGTAGAGACGGGATTTTGCCATGTTGCCCAGGCTGGTCTCAAACTCCTGAGCTCAAGTGATCCTCCCTCCTCAGCCTCCTGAAATGCTGGGATTACAGGCGTGAGCCACTGCACCCGGCCAGCTATTGTAATTTTGAACTTGTCATGAACCTGAGGGAGCTTTTCAGATATCTGCAGCAACTGATAGGAATGGATCTTTGATTTCTGCCGGTGACAAGTCCCGGGCACTGCTGACATCATTGTAGGTTGTTATCTACATTCATAATTGAAGGAAGTGCAAATTTTCAGTTAGAGGTTGGTGAAAAGAAAGATGACATTTTTTTCCACCCCAGTCCATGGACTCTCTAAATCCTATCCATGGTCCTTTTGTCAGTGCCCTCCCTGTGCTGCCCTATGTGAGCTGGCCCTCACCTTCATCTTGGATCCTTCCCTCCTCCTCCATTCACAAGCTGGTCTCCCTTTTGTCCTTTGAATAACACACGCTTGTCTCCAGCCCAGAGCCTTTGCACCTGTTCTCTCTACCCGGAATGTTCTTCCTCACACTTTTTCTTCCAGGGGACTTTAAGGTCTCAGTCCAAATATCATCTCCATAGAGAAGCCTTCTAAAAAGGAACCATACCCTCCTTCTAATTGCATCCTTTCCCATAGTGCTGTTTATTTAATGTTCTTACCCATAACTCCGTCTGAAGCCATCTTTTCGTTTACTTGTGTATTTTCTGTCTCCCACACTGTACTAGATGTTCTATGTTAATTGCAACTGTGTCTTGCCTGGTTCACTATGAGAACAGTGTCTGGCACATAATAGGGGTTCATTAATACTGGGTGAATGAAGGAATGAATGAGGTGAAATATTTGAAATTAGAGCTTTTCTAAAAAAATTGGTGACATGTGTTTGCTGTACCCATTTAACCTTAGCCAGTAGTTTACACTTAAAGTAATTAAAGTCTGGCCTTAGGAGGCACTGTAGGTAGCATCTGCTGTAACCCACCCCTCCCCCCGCCCACCATCCTCACCATCTGGATGAGGCAGCTCAGCACGGTACATGACTCAGCCACAGTCTCACAGCCACTAAGTGGGGAGGGGAAGCCGGTGGCTCCTGGGGCAGGTTGGTTTCCTCTGAAGCTGTAGTCGGAGTCATGATCACAGTGATGTCAGGTTTTCACAGAATCCTTAGCTCAGGGGACTGGAGAGCATCTTGTCCACCACCCATTGGTGGTGGAGTAAACAGGCTTCAAGGGGAGAGTGACCCGCCCAGGAGAGCCAGGTCCCTGGTCTGGAGTGACACCTTGCAACTCCCCATGAGCATATTGCTGCATAAACATGTGGGCAGGGCCCCAGCCAGTGCTCAAGGCAGGGAGACTCCTTAGGTGCTCAAAGGGGTGGACGTTTCTGTCTCTCTTGTATCTTGTAAGTGTGTGTGGCGAGTTCCTCTGCTTATTCAATGCATGTTTAGTGAGCACTGAAAACGTGCTGTCCACGGGGGAGCTGAGCGGATCGCTGATCTCCTGGAGCTCATCCACCAAGGAGCATGGGAGACCAACTGAAATTAAGATGAGATGACAAATCAAGAAAGTTCCACAAGGGTATGGAGCAGGTTGCTGAGCTGCAGAACCAAGGCAAAGATCTATCCCCACTTCCCTGGAGGAAGTGGCGTCCCTCCTGGCTTTTAAAGGATCTCTCTGTGAGCTCCCTGAGGGCCTGGACCACGGGCTCTCCATCTGGGCGTCTCCATTGCTGTAGCAGCATGAGTGGGTGGATGGATGTTGCCTTCTCTTCAACCTGGAATCCAGGACTGTGAGTGGCAGCCATGAGCACTGAGACAGATTCCTAGGCCAGGTGCAGCGGTGCAGACCTGAGCATTGAGACAGATTCCTAGGCCAGCTGCAGCGGCGCAAGCCTGGAACCCCAGTGCTTTGAGGGGCGGAGGCAGGAGGATTGCTCAAACCCAGGAGTCCGAGGATACAGTGAGCTATGAATGTGCTGCTGCACCGCTCCAGCCTAGGCGACAGAGCGAGACCCTCTAAAAAAAAGAAAAAGAGAGAGAGAGAGAGAGATTCCTTGCCACCCATCTCTCTGCTTCCAGTGTGAGCCCCACGTATGAACTAACGGATTTTCAACAGAACTGGCACAGGGCAGACAGACCATGAGAGGAAGAAGGGGTTCTCTAACGTCTGCTTGGTGAAACATCAAATAGTGACTTTATTAGTTAATGGGATAATTGTTCATGGGAGATCATTAGAGAGCCCAAATCAAAGAATTTCTTAGGATGTCCGAAACTTGGAAGGCTGGAACATCATCACGAAGATAAAAGATTGTTGAGGTCTGCAAATATTTCTCAGTGACGCAGAAAGGTCTGTTGGGCAAAAGTGTGGCATTTTTATTTATTTAGCTCAGGCTCATTGCGTACTTTATTCTTTCATTTAAAAAAGTCTGAGGGGGCTTGAGTGAAAGAGTTGATTATTCCACTGTTTGGCAATATTTCTGTAGGAACTGTCCAAAAGCTATATAATAAATCAAGGCCCCCTCCCCACCCCCCAACAGGACTGACGTTTATGAGGAGGCTGTTCACAGAAAGTAGCTGCTGTGTCTGGCGTGCCACAGCAGTGCCCCGAACCCTCACAGACAGACAGGGGAGATCGAATTGCCTTGTGGGAGAGCCTCTTGCCAAAGCCTTAACTGTTTCCAGGAGCAGAAGTCCCAGGCTGTGGGGGATTCCTAGAGGAAAATGTAGAATCTTTTAACATGGGGGAAAAAAATCATCTTCATAGTGTGAAGATTTCCTTGAAGTAGTCTAGTACTTGGTTATTCACCCAACATTGCCTGCCTGCCTGCCTTGCCTCTCTCTCTCTCTCTCTCTCTCTCTCGCTCTCTCTCTCTCCCCCCCTCCCCCTCTCTCCCTCTCCCTCTCCCCCCGCCTCCTCTTTCTTTCTTTCTTCCTTTCCTTCTTTATCTTTCTCTGATATTTATTTTTTGAGACAGAATCCCACTATGTTGCCCAGGCAGGGCTCAAGTAATGTTCCTATATCAACCTTCTGAGTAGCTGAGACTGCAGGTATGAGCCACTCTGCCCAACTGCCATGTTCCCTTTTTTGTTTTTTTGAGATGGAGTCTCACTCTGTCCCCCAGGCTGGAGTGCAGTGGTGTAATCTTGGCTCACTGCAACCTCTGCCTCCCAGATTCAAGCAATTCTTCTGCCTCAGTCTCCCAAGTAGCTGGGACTACAGGTACCTGCCACCACGCCTAGCTAATTTTGTGTTTTTAGTAGAGACAGGGTTTCACCATGTTGGCCAGGCTGGTCTCGAACTCCTGACCTCATGTGATCCACCTGCCTTGGCCTCCCCAAGTGCTGGGATTACAGGCGTGAGCCACTGCGCCCAGCCTGCGAATGTTCTTTAAACCAGACACTGGCTAACAGATACTTGTTAAGCTCCTCCTCTGTGCTAGGCATTGCTGCAGTCGCCGGACTTGTGTCACAGGCCACCCTTGTCCAGCAGCGAGGGCTCCTGGAAGGATCTCTGTCACTGTCATCAAGATGAAGTGGTGGTGCTGCTGCTGCCAGCCCTGTGACTTTGAGCAAGTAGCTTACTTTCTCTAGTTTGCAGTTTCTTTGTGTATAAACTGGAGACACTAACACCAACCTGGTAGAGCCTCTGGGAGGGCCAGCAGAGTGTTGCACACAGGCCATCATTGTCATCAGCATCGTCATTGTCATTGTCATCGTCATCCTCACGGCGATAGTGGTTTGAGGGCAGAGGTTGAGGACCCTTTGAGAGGGTTTTGGAGTTTCCCAGAGAAGCTGAATCGGCTACACATGATGAATGAGGCCAGCTGTTTTTGTGCTGAGGTGAAGTGGGTTCAGTGTCCCAGAGACTGTTGCCTTGGAGTCATCGGAATCCTCCTCTTCCTAGAGCACTGCCTCCAGCTTCCTCTTCTTGGAAGCCCGCCCTGATTCCTGCAGTCCTCAGCCTTCCTTCCTCCCCACGGCTCCACAGTTTGCCCAGGGAAGCTGGAAGCATCACACTCTGCCCAGGCCCCTGCTCTGGCCCAGTGTGTTTCCTTGAAAGGACGTATGTCATCTAGAAGCCTGCAGCCCTGAGTCCTAACAATGGTTACCCCCAGGGAAGGCGTGAAGGTCAGAGGGGACTCTGGCTTTATCTGTAAGATTGTTTTTTTTTTTAAAAAAAGAATGAATTGGCATGTTCTTTGTCTAATTAAAAATCAAATGAATAAAGACCAAATACCCTGCCTGATTCCACAGTGGGGCAGAGGGAATGGTGACACTGTTTCCCCCTTTCTTTGTTAGCTTTGTGCCCCCTGATGAGTCTGGGGCCCCTGAGAGGATGATCACAATCTCACACGTCTTGGTGACCCAGTCCCCTTCAGGCCTGCCTGGCTGGCACGTGAGCTCTTGATTTCATCGTCAGGGAAACCAAGTCTCTGCAGACGTCATTGCTGTCCTTGGGGTGATAAGGGCGCGTCATGTCTGTCGTTCTGCCACCTTGCCGTGCTGTGATAAGGCACAGCATCTGCTTGTCCTTGGAGGGCGAAATAAATTTAGATGTGTCGGGTTTGGAACATCAGGTGACCTGTCCGCAGCTGGAGCTCTCAGGAGGGAAGGGTGGCCCCGCTGTCTTTGCGGTGTGAGTCTCACCTCCCCACTACGGCCGGAAGCTCCTTGAAAGAGAAGGCACGAGCTCAGGCACATGCAAGATGCCCAGCGATACTGTCCGTGGGTTTCTTGTTTGGACAGTCTTAGAATGGAGTGGTGGCAGGGATTTTACAGATCACCTGGAGTTGTGGTTTTCAAAGACTGCTCTGCAGGGAGACTGTGTGATCCAGACCAGGCTTTTACCCAATTGGGCTTTATTTTACCTTTTATATTTGGGCTTCCGTGTCAGATTTCATTCTAGGGCTAAATTTGAGTTTGAAACCCACTGTTCTAGGCCAGGTCTCCCATTTCCAGATAAGTGAACTGAGTCCCAGAGAAACAAGGTCTTGCCAGGGTCTTCCCATGATTTGACTCCAAGGCAGGCTCTCTCCCCTACTGCGTTAGTTTTTCCTGAGGTTACCATAGTGAAATACCAGAGACCAGGTGGCTTAAGCAGCAGCAGTTTATTGTCTCACAGTTCTGGAGGCTGGAAGTCCAAGATCAGGGTGTCAGCAGGTTTGGTTCGTTCTGAAGGCTGGGAGGGAGAAGCTGTTCCAGGCCTCTCCCGTGGCTTCTGTGGGTTTGCTGTCATTATTTGGTGTTCTGTGGCTGTAGACTCATCAGCCCTATCCCTGTCTTCACCTTCACTCGGTCTTCTACCTGTGTGAATGTCTGTCTCTAAGTTTCCCCCCACTTTTTTTTTCTTTTTTTTGAGACGGAGTTTTGCTCTTGTTGCCCAGGCTGGAGTGCAATGGCACGATCTCAGCTCACTGCAACCTCCACGTCCCGGGTTCAAGCAATTCTCCTGCCTCAGCCTCTCGAGTAGCTGGGATTACAGGCACCCGCCACTGTGCCCGGCTAATTTTTTTAATATTTTTAATAGAGACGGGGTTTCACCAGGTTGCCAGGCTGGTTTTGAACTCTTGATCTCAGGTGATCCTCCTGCCTTGGCCTCCCATAGTATTGGGATTACAGGCGTGAGCCACCACACCTGGCCAAGTTTCCCCTTTTTCATGAGGACACCACTCATATTGGATTAGGGCCCACCCTAATGACCTCATTTTAACTTGATTATCTCTGTAGTGATGCTCTTTCCAAATAAGGTCACGTTCTGAGGTAATGGGGATTAGGACTTCAGTGTATCTTCTTTAGGGGATCCAGTTGAACCCATAACATATTCACCTGCTTATGTGGTCTGGTGGAGTTAAAGGTAGAGGGGTCAGGGATCCTGATTCCCACCGGGTCTGAGGGTGGACACTCCTTCTCTCCTGAGCCTGGTGGGGAGTTAACCACTGCAGTCCCAGGCTGCTCACTTCCCCAGTGGACCACAGGAATGTCTGTGGGAGGAACAATTGTTTTCCAGGCCATGTTGCAGCTTTTTCAATCTCCCTGTTTGTTATTGGTTAAGTCATAGTAATTGGTAAATTATTTTGCTAAAAAACACAGAAAATTATAAGGAAAGAAAGTCACCGCTAATTTTACATCTCAGACAGAGCCATAGTTAACACCTTCATGTAATTTCTTCTAGCTTTTTTCCCCATACATATACATGTGGTTTTGTTTCTTACCTCTTTTCTTAACATAGTATCAAAAATGTTTTCCCTTGTCATTAAAATCTTCATAAATGTGATGTACATTTTTCCATTTGATGCATATTTAGTGAGTGTCAGGCATGGTGGATACATCAGTGAGCAAAGCGCAAAACTTCCCATCTCATGGGCTGCCCTCCTGCAGGTGAAATGACATACTGGGCCATTGGGAGCTCACCTAGTACCCTCAACCCAGCATCCACCCAGGCCCCCCGGTCTCTCCCAACCTATGGCTTACTTCCTGTTGGTGAATTCTTCCTTTAAGCGATCTTGAAAATAAGCCCTTGCTTATTTTCAAATGAATAAATGTGAACCCAGAATAAATGTGATTTGTAAAGTTCTCATAACTATCACATGTATATATTCTACTATTTGGGTTTTTTCCACTAGTTTTTGCCATTACAATTAATGTTCAAATGAACATCTTTGTACTTCATTGTGACATTTTGATCTATGGCTCAAAGTAAGAAAGTCCACTGTCTTTTTGAAGGCCAGAACACAGCAGCCTGTACAGTGCTGTTTGCTTCCTCTGGAAGGTTCTTTTCATTTCCAGCTTTGCACTTGCATCCACAGACACCATTAACCTGAAATGTGATGGGGATGGACAAAGTGGATGATGTTTGGCGAGCGGCCTCTGCCTGGCTTGCCTGCCTCGGTTCACTGCAGTCAGCAGGTGTGAGAAGGATTTTTCTGTCTATTTTAAGGCCCCTCACTGAAAATGGGAAAAACAAGCTCGTTTGTGCGGGGGACCTCAAGCCAACACAAGAGCCCAGCCACCCTGCAGCAGCCTGAGTGTGACAGCGTTCTGCCCCATAAAGAGATGCTAGGAAAACACTTTTAATGGTCTCTGCCTAGACTCTGTTTACGGAATTTATTTCCCAGAGCTCAGGCCGTTCAGCAGTACCTTGGCAGCAGGGCCCAGCAAAGCTGCAACTCCTGTCTCCCCTCCACGTCTGCCTGGGTGTATTAAACCCCCTTGTTCTGAACACCCCAGAGCTAGTACCCGAAAGGCAGGAGTGGGGGGTTGCAGGGAAGAAAAGCCATGGGTTGTAGGATATTTGGGGCCAATATAAACTTCCAAATTAAAAAACAAAAACTAGCTAGGCTCGGTGGCTCACTCCTATAGTCCCAGCACTTTGGGAGGCAGAGGCATATGGATCGCTTGAGCTCAGAGTTCAAGATCAGCCTGGGCAACATGGCGAAACCTAGTCTCTACTAAAAATACAAAAAATTAGTCAGGCTTGGCAGTGTGAGCCTGTAGTCCCAGCTACTTGGGAGGTTGAGGCAGGAGAAATTGCATGAGCCAGGGAGGCAGAGGTTGCAGTGAGCTGTGATCACACCATTGCACTCCAACCTGGGCGATGGGAGTGAAACTCTGTCTCTATTAAACAAAAACAAAACCAACAACCAAAGAACAACACAAAATTACCCTCCAAAGAGCTAGGGGCATGAGCTACTGTTGGCTGCTAGCTGTGGCCGTTTCCAGCCAGCAGTAGAAAGGAAGATGTAAAATCCTGAAGCATTTTGAGTACTGCTTTGTTTTTTTTTCTTTCCTGTTTGACGGTTGATGCTGAACCATCTTTAAAGTGTGTTTTTGTTTGTTTGTTTGTTTTGTTTTGTTTTTTGTTTTTTTTTTGAGACAGAGTCTCACTCTGTCACCCATTCTGGAGTGCAGTGATGCAGTCTCACTCACTGCAACCCCCGCCTCCTGGGTTCAAATGATTCTCGTGCCTCAGCCTCCCGAGTAGCTGGGATTACAGGTGTGCGCCACCACGCCCAGCTAAATTTTGTATTTTTAATAGAGACAGGGCTTTGCCATATTGGCCAGGCTGGTCTTGAACTCTTGGCCTCAAGTAATCTGCCCACCTCAGCCTCCCAAAATGCTGGGATTACAGGTGTCAGCCACCATGCCCAGCCCCAAAACTTACTTTTAATTCCTTTTCTCATTACAAAAATAATATATGTCAATGGTTGCAATTTCCAAAACAATTTTAAAAGGGGAAAATAAAAACTGCCAATGAGATAAGGATAAGCACTGTTAACACTTTGGTCTGTTGCCCTTTTGTAGTTTGTTCTGCTTCTAGGGAGAGAATTGTACCAGCCTCGACTATCGTCTTCCTTGCCCAGACATCAGATATCATTTAAAATGGAAACCTGTGGGTTGTAGAATCCCCCTTGGACTGGGAGGCAGAAGACCCAGGTTCTTGTGTTACCACTTGGTCCTGTGGCCTTGGGAAAGCCACTTAACCTTGATTTGCTCATCTTTAAAATGGGGACTCAGTATTCCTCACCTTAGCAGATGGAGTGGCCAAAGGTGTTACTGGCAGAGAGTGCTTTGCAAAGTGCTGTGCAAATTGCTGGCCAGTTTTGATGTGGGTGTGTGAGCCTTTGGTTGGACAAATGGCCAGAGTAGTTTTCCTGTCTTCTTGGGGGAACTGTGACCCTTTCTCGTAAAGCTGTTCTGTCTCTGATCCTGGTGAACATCACCAGCTTCCTCTAGCTGCCCAGAGCTGCCCCTCCCCTCTGCCCTGCCGTGTGGCACCTGGCCCAGTGCAGTGTCCAGTCCCTCTCCAGGTCCCGATGCCTCGGCCTCCACAGTATCTCCTAGTCTGCCCCTCTCGCCCCATCTCCACCATTTCCACTTGATCCTTGTCCCTGCCTGAACTCCTGTGTCAGCTCCTTGCTCCCTCCAGGCGCACCTACTTCCAACCAAGCTCCATGCAGCAGCCAGGAGGCTCTTTCTGAAATGTCAGTCTGCTCTCGCCACCACCTGCTTCAGTAGCTTTCCACTGCTGTCAGGACAGAGTCCAGAGGTCTTGCTGAAGCTGACCAGGCCCGGCCTCTCCGCCCTTGCTGACTGCTTCAGCTTCACCCCTGCCGCTCATCTCCTGACTTAGCCATTCCTTCATGTTTCTTCTTTTCTCCAGGCCTTTGCCTAGGCTGTTCCCTCTGCTGGATACACTTCCCTAACCCTGCTTGGTAATCAACTCAACCTTAGTCCCCTGCTTCATAGGTCACCTCCTCCAGGAAGCCCTCCCTGGTGACCTCACCTAGTCAGGGTTTGCTCCCCACCCTCATGCTGCCACTGGCCCCACTGTGGTTGTCTGATGACTCACCTTTGTCTTCTGTTTGGCCGTGGGCTCTGTGAGAGTAGAGCCTGGGTCTGCCTGACTGTGTTTTGCCAGCACCCAGCATGAGTGTCTACCCTGTACCAGGCGCTTGTAGAATCTTGTTTAGATATTTTGTTCTCCCCTGGAGATGGAAAAACACTCAATCTTCCCAAGTGCTAGACTGATTGCTGATGGGTCTTATTTTTCTCTCTGAGTTCTTTTAAGAATCCTGGAAATGTGGACTGAGAACAGCTGTCGCATGTCAGTTCCGAAGTAGCCGCTTTTATCAGAAACGGTTTAGAGAGAGATTCCTAGTTGCACCTCCCGCCAAGGGCAGTGACCCCACTTTTCTCTCCCCTTGCAGGCCCCTATCCGACCTCAATGGGAGGCGTGGGAGAGTTATGGGGAGTACATCCCACCGGCACAGCTGTCATGTCAGCCCTGTCTGGCTGCCGGAGTTCGACTGGTCAGGCAGAGATGGGCACAGGCATGACTCTGCTAAAGGCCTTGGCTGAGCCCAGCTTGGGGCAGAGCAAGCCACTGAGAATGGCTTTGCCAGAAGACTCCGTCATCAGGCTTGGGTGTCCACAGCCTTGGAGAGCTGAGCAGCTGGAACATCCTGAGGCATGTGGCGGGTCAGTTGGGACAAAGCCATTGAGCTGCTAAACCAAACCGGTGCTGCTGGATTGGGACGGAGACAGCAGTGAGGAACATGAGCTCCAGTGTCAGAGGGACCTGGTTTTCATCCAGGCTCTATTCCTTACTGGTTGTGACTTTGAGCAAGTGATTAGATTTCCCTGAACCTCAGTTTCCTTATCTGCAAAATGGGAACTGGAGTGTTGCAAGGATTGAGTGAAGATCTGCATGGGGAGGGCCGCGTAGGGTGTGGCCTGCAGCAAGTGCTCATGTAGCATCTGCTTTCCCGTCTTCCTCTTCATCCTCATAGCCGTTCTTCATCGTGGTTGTCATCAACCGTCCCGTGCGGTGCAGAGCTTTGCTTCTTGGTTCTGCCTGCTTGGTGGTTGCCAGGTCCCGCCAGCTTAAGTTTATCTGTTTGTTCATTCATTCATTTATCTGTTAAGCCCCTCTTCCTTCTTCCGGGCCAGGGAGCCAGGGTGCTGCCAGGTGGTGGGGAGCGGCTTTCAGAAGTGGCTCTTGGCAGCGCAGGCTGGGCTACATTTATGGCCTTTATGTAACCCCTTTTCCCTGAGCCCCATTCCTGCCCCTCAGATCTTTATTTACTGACTCTTGGCAGACTTAGAGGTCCTGAAAGGCACCCCCCAATGCCCTCATCTCATTCATCCTTCTGCCTCCAGGCAGGAGGGTCCTCAGCCATGGCAGACATGTGGGGTGATAGCCAATCCCAGCCATGAGCCCCTATTCAGCTTTCACCCTGGGCAAGATCCTGTGGAGGGTCCCAGTGTGGGGCTGGGGGAGGGATGTGGGATCAGCTGAGATCCTTAGGAAGCTGTCCCTAGTTGGGAAGACAGCAGAAAGCCAACACGTGACACTGGGTGACAGCCCTGTGCAAGTGTGCAGGGCGGGTGGCTGCCAAGGTCCATCCTCAGTACTAAGAGCCCAAGGGTGGGGTGGGGAAGGGGGACAGAGACATCTGTGTGGCAGGGAAGGTGCCAAGTGAACAGATGAGAGAGAGAGAGAGAAAGAGAGAGAGAACACTTTTGGGTCAGCAGGTTCAGCGTTATCCAACCAGCAAACATTTCCTGGATGCTTACTGTGGGCCAGGCACCAGGCTATGTGCTTTGCAGACACACACTCGTCCAATCACTACAAAGCCCTGTGGGGCAGGTGCTGCCTTCCCCACCCCTATTTTAGGGATGACGATGCAGAGACTCAGAGAGGTTGGTAAGTTGCTCACAGGCATAGATCTCTGAAGGAAGTGGAGCCTGGATTCACACCTGGGCCTGAGTCGAGGCCATGCTGGCTGTGGATTTCCTCCATATTGGCCATGGCTTCCCCGTGGACGTGGAACAATATGGGCATGTTTGGGAGAGGAAGTGTATTCTGCTTTGGTGGGCTCTATGCAGAGGTCATGAGGCAGAAGGTCAGGGGAGGCTGGGTTGGGCCCGGGACACCAGCCATGCCTCCTGTCTGAAAGGTGAGGTCCTTGCCCCGCAGATAGTAGGGATCCATTGAATGTTCATCTCTGATAGCCGCTGTCTGCAGTCATCCTCAGGGTGAGAGCAGAGAGCAAAGGGAAGCCATGGACAGAGCAGGCTGGGCTTCCAGGCTATATGAGATGCAGTTCCTCCTTCTCCAAATTCTTATTAACCCACTGTGTATGGTGTTTCTCAAGTATCCAGCCCAGGACTTGGGATGTACCATAAACAGCCTCCAGTTCTGATGACGGTAGCACTAAGGCTCAGGTAACGCCACAGGAGGCAGGAGCGGCTGGAGCTTCTCTCTCCTGCAGTGTCAGGCCAGAGCAGGTTTTTCTTTTTTCTTTTTCTTTTTTTTTTTGGCGGGGGTAACAGATCCTTTTTTATTTTTTTGGCCTATGCAGCAGTTATTTTATTTTATTTTTTTTCAGTATTTTTATTTTATATTGATTTTTGATTATACTTTAAGTTCTAGGGTACATGTGCACAACGTGTGGGTTTGTTACATACGTATACATGTGCCATGTTGGTGTGCTGCACCCATTAACTCGTCATTTACATTAGGTATATCTCCTAATGCTATCCCTCCCCACTTCCCCCACCCCACGACAGGCCCTGGTGTGTGATGTTCCCCATCCTGTGTCCAAGTGATCTCATTGTTCAATTCCCACCTATGAGTGAGAACATGCGGTGTTTGGTTTTCTGTCCTTGCGATAGTTCAGAGTAAGTTTTTCTTTGTGATGCCCGGTCGCAGGATGTCTTTCAGCACCACCTGTCAGAGCTCTCCAAGCCGGCAGCTGTTCCCGCTGCCCACCTGTCCCTTCCCTGCTCTTTTTGGGGATGGTTTCTCGCTCCCCTGCTGTCTGTCCTCTCTTTCCCTTCCCCTTGCAGGGCCTTTTGGAAGGTGGCAGATGGGCATGAATGTCACACTGGCTGTCTCTTTGCCTGTGCTGTGCGTGGGGCCGTCCAGCCCGAGAGATCAGCTCAGGCATATTCCAGGTGCGGCTTATGTTGGTGAGAAGTTCTCATAACCTGAGCTGATGGGGGTCAGAATGTGCATGTGTGGGGTGCAGAGGGAGCTTCCCACCCCTGGCAGTCCCCTGCCCTCCTCCCTTGGCCAGCCGGCCACAAGACCCACCCACCCTTCCTTCCTTCCTTCCTTCCTTCCTTCCTTCCTTCCTTCCTTTTCCTCCCTCCCTCCCTCCCTCCTTCCTTTCTTTTTCTTTTGTTCTGAGATGGAATCTCGCTCTGTCTCCCAGGCTGGAGTGCAGTGGCGCCATCTCGGCTCACTGCAACCTCCACCTCCTGGGTTCAAGCAATTCTCCTGCCTCAGCCTCCCGAGTAGCTGAGACTACAGGCGCCCACGACCACGCCCGGCTACTTTTTTGTATTTTTAGTAGAGACGGGATTTCACCGTGTTAGCCAGGATGGTCTCGATCTCCTGACCTCATGATCCGCCTGCCTCGGCCTCCCAAAGTGCTGGGATTACAGGCGTGAGCCACCGCGCCCGGCCACAGACTCACTTTCTTGGGGGTTGGCAGGTCAGCAGGTTTTGTGCTCATTTGGCTTTAGCATGAGAGGAGTGGTTCCCAGCCCCGCAATCCAGCTGCAGTGTTAACTTCCCACTCATCCATTACCTGGATCCCTGTTTCCCACAGGGGCTTCCCAGCCTCACTGGGTGGAAACTTCAGAATTCTCCCATGGGTTGGATCTGTCCCCTCTTCTCCATCCTTGGTACTTGTCTTCCTGCATGGACTGGTGCAGTAGCCTCTTCTTTGGTCCTCTGTTTCTAGCTGGTATCTTTTTTCTTCCTTCCCATTTATTATGACTTTCTTGCTTGCTGTTCTTAACACTTAGAAGATTCTTGACTTCTCTGAAGTCGTGAAACTTGACACTCCTAGCAGATATCAAGGGTCTGTCCACTGCCTATGGTTCCTTCACCATATACTTCCCCTCCACCCCACCCTGCCAGCAGACTTCAGGCCCTTGGGGAAACCCAGCAGCAGCATGGTAGGTAATAGCGTGTTTTCCAAGTTATGGTGTCAAATCTCTGCTCTTCTATTTAGGAGCTGTTTGACTTTTTTTTTTTTTTAACCTCTCTGAGCTGCATAAACAGAAAAAAACAGATTTTCTTCCTGCTTTTAGGTCTTTGGTACAGCTGCATCCTCTGTCCTCTCCACCTGGCCAAGCCTTACCCCCAATGTCAGTGGATCCCTGTCCCAAATAACCACCCACCCCCTCCCCCAAGGCCCTAGAGCATTCCACATGTGTCCCCACCAAACATTCCCAAGGAACCCTTGCCATGGGGAGCAGGACTAGGCTTCAGGTGCCTGTTTTCATAGAAGGTGCGTGTGCCTCCTCCACCTTTGTAAGCCTAGCCCCTGTTACAATGCCTGGGCTCTGCGGGAGCCCAGAAGTGTGTACAAAACCAGTGAGCAAGCAAGGGAATCAGTGAGGAAGGGGAAGGAGGAATGAATGATGAGGCAGCATCGCCGCAGCGGGGCCGAGGAGAGGTCCCCCGGAGCATGCCCGTGCAGCCCTAGGGGTAGCTCCTCCCTGGAGCGGGTGTAGCTCACCCCCTAGCCTGGCAGCCCTGTCTTTACACCTCCACAGTCTACAGGGTTTTGGCATTTGCTTCAGTTATTTACTGACCATGATCTCCTAGGTCAGATTTATCATTTACTGGGTCAGGAAAGAAAAAGCCCCATGGGGCCAGGTTTATAGAGATTAAATCCACTCATGCCAAAGCTGGCTTCCTGCTTGGGGTATGCTGCAGTGATGCCTCAGGCCTGTTCCTGGAGCCCGTCAGTGCCGGCTGCTCTGGGAGTGGCCTGAGGTCTCTCTGGGACATGTGGGCTGGAGCTGCAAGCTGGGTGCCTTCTGCCAGCTGCACGTGCCACCTGGCTGGCCATCAGAATGCCATCAGAGAGGGCTGGCTGGCTGGCTCCTGGGCCTCCTAGGAAGACCATACAGGGACTGGAGTCCTCCCTGCTCACCGGGTCCCCCAGGCTCCGGCAGAGGCAACGGGAGGAACCAGTTGATCAGAAAGCTGAGCAGATTGAGCTGGCCTTTCTTGTTAGTTTCCTCCAACAGTGGTCCCCTCTGAGGGCAGAGCTGGACAGGCCTCCTCTCGGGCCCATGTGGAGGGTGTTGGATAGAATCTTTCTCCTAGGAACAGACGGAAGTAAGTCTTATGGAGATTAGACTGATTTGCTGTGTTTTGAGTTCATTTTCTCCACCCAGGCATCAAGATATGGTTACGATTTCTGGGAACCATTTCCTTAGACTGCTCAGTCCTGAGGGCTGAGGTGTGGCCAGCACCTGGCTTATCTGAGAGGGCCTGGGCTCATGCACTCTGTTGCCTCTCGGCCTTCCACACGAGTCTGCAGGGATTCTCTCTTATTGATGGGACCCAGATTGTCCTCAGCCAGGCCTTCATGAAACACCACAGTATTTCGTGTATGTGTGTGTGTGCACATGCAAGTTTGTATGTGTCCGTGTATGTTTGCAAGTGTGCATGTGTGTGTATACATGCAAGTTTGTGTGTGTCCGTATATTTGTGAGTGTGCATGTGTGTGCGTGTGTGTACATGCAAGTTTGTGTCCATGTGCGTTTGCGAGTGTGCATGTGTGTGCGTGTGTATACATGCAAGTTTGTATGTGTCCGTGTATGTTTGCAAGTATGTGCGTGTTTGTGTGTGCATGCACGTGCACGTGTGTGTGTGCACGCCCATCACCAGACTGTAAGTATCCTGAAGGCAAGGTGTTGGCTGTCTTAGGTCCCTTCCACCTCAACAGATATCAAGGGAAATGACTCTGACCTGGAGACAAGGCCGGGACGGCAATGGGGTGTTGTGGAGAGTGTCCCGGGCTGGAACCAGATGCTCTGAATTCTACCACAGTCCCCACTTACCAGCCCTGGGCCTTAAGCCAGGCCTGGTTCCTGGCCCCCCCACATCCTGCATGAGAAGCATGGTCCTTGCTGGACCAGTAGGCGTGTCTGCCTTGCTTCAGATAGTCATCTCTGAATTAAGGAAGAGCTCTCCTGGGACCTGAGCCTTCCCTGGGAGGCAGGGACAGCTTGGTAGGCAGAGAAGGGAGCCTCACCTGCCATGGTTGCAGTGGGGTGAATGCCGAGGCTGCCACCACTTGTCCCTTTCTCCTCCAGTGACCACCACCCAACCTTTCCTTCTCCACAAAGGAGGGGCAGAGTGACCTCCCATAAGTGGGCTTCTCTCATCCGCCATCGTTGTTCTAGCCATTCTGTCTCCCTCAAGGACAGGGCCGTGTCTCAGTCGCCAGTGCCCCAGCGTGTAGCACAGTGGCTGCACACCGTAGGTGCTTGCTATGTGTGTTGGCTTAATGAGGAGTCCAGGGGCCTGGCTTTGAGTTTCTTTCTACTGCTGGCCACCCACATGCATCCCTCTTTCTTCAAACTGCTGGGAAGCCCATAGCCCAGTTTGATGTCAAAAGCAAAGCACTCTTTCATCTGATGTCATCGGGGGAGCTCATTTGATTTTCCCCTCCCTCTTTTGCTGTTTGTTTCCTGTTCTTTGTCTTTTATGGAACAATTGAACATGTGCCTTTATTGGAAGATGCTGTGGATCGTTTTGGGAAGTAAGCAGGCAATGAGTAAGTCAGTGCGTTAGAAACGAAGGGGAGAAGAAGCTCCCTGCTCGGCCTAGGAAGCAGGCAGGTCTGAGCCTTGTTCCTCCTCTCTGGAGAATGGACATATGGGCACCTGCCCTGTAGACCTTGAGGAATGAGAACAGAATGGGTTCTGGTGGTCCAGTGTGCTGGGCAGCAATGGCCATGTCCTTCTTCCAGGGCTCTAGAAGGTGGGGCTACTCAGGCAGGACGATGCTGTGTGGCTCCGGGAATGGGCTGTGCTACAACCAGCCTGGAAGAGGCCAGGGCTTGCTGGGCGGGCACTGCTGGCAGCTCCCCATTCCGGAGGAACCAGCCAAGAGCATGCTGAGGCGGGCCACCAGTGAGTGCTTTGGGGGGACCAGGTGTCCCAAGTTTGAGCACCGGGAGGCCAGCGCTGTTGCTTTGCTCTTCTCCATCCTTGTCCAAAAAAGGAGTTCGCTCCATTGAGAGGTATAAATAGGAGTGCTGGGGGTGGCCAGGCGACAGGGCCGCTCTGCTCATATCCTCGACCACCACAGGAGGGCCGCTCTTGAAGTCCCGGCCAGCAGCAGGAGACATCTTTTTAAGATGTTGGCAAGAAATGAGAGTTAGGCAATCTTCCGTCACCCTCCGCCCTCCTCCCACCCACCGTGGCCATTATAACACAGAATTTCAAAGAATGAGCTCCCGGTGGGGAGAGGTTAAACACTGTGGATTTGTTGTTTCAGGGAAGAGCTCGTGGCCAGTGACCTGCTGGAGAAGAGGCAGGAGGAAGGAGGGTGCTGTGGTCAGCATGGGAGGGAGGCAGGGAGGGGCTGAGAGGCGGGATTTGCAGTCAGTCAAGCCTGGGTTTCCTCAGCTTCATTGTCACAAAAAAGCAGAGAGGGAGGACAGCCGCTGAAGGCAGAGGCATGGCTTTGGGAGGTGGCCGTAGTGATGCTGTGTCCAGCTCTGTGTCTGACTCTGTCCAGTGGTTCTGGAAGGAAAGCAGTACCTTGGAAGCAGGCATGGGTTCAGTTCCTTGCCCCTCCACTTACTCATTAGATGTCCTTGGGCAAGCCCTCACGCCTTTGGAGGCAGTTACCCGCCTGTACTGTGGGACAAATAAATAACGCCTCCCCAGGGGGTCTCCATGGGCACCAGCCAAGACCTGTGTGGGAGGGGAGGGCCTGTGCACTCAGGGCCTGGGGCCTTTTGGTGGGGAACATGGCTCACCAGGCCTCGAGATGGTCTTGAGGGGTGGGCATTGGGTCTGCCTCTCTGTAGGCCTGGTGACAGCCCTTTCTGGGGTCATTAGCCTGCAGCCAGCATTTTTCCCAGCTAGGTCTGAATGGTGAAAGCCGGATCTCCCATACAGGACTGATTCAGTGGCCACCACTTCCTACGCTTGAGGAAGGAAGAGGAGGAAGGCCTCCTATCATCCTCGGAACCACCACCTGCCTTTGGTGGTTGCTCATACGTGGGCACCTGCCATGGCTATTGCTGCGAGTGTGCCTGTCTTCACTCCCTGTGGAAGGTGTGGGCTGCTGTGCAGCTTGCAAAGCGCTTTTCACACTCCCTGAGCCCAAGTTTTCATTCTTGTTTTACGGACCAGGCTCTGAGAAATTGCCTCGGTCACCCACTTATAGGCAAAGCCTGAGCCACGACAGCTTAACCACAGGTGTGACCAGCTCATGGCCAGAATGTGCCACAGGATGGGGTAAGGATGCAGGCTGGGATGGGGCTGGAGGCCCGGCCCATGACTGCCAGATGGGCCTGTTGCCAGTGCCGGCTGCCATCTCTGATGGGACCCTCCAGCTCCAGCCCCTTTCACATGTGGGTCCTGGAGGCTCTGGTCCCAAGCAGCTACCGCCTACACCTGTCTTATTTTTTCAGTGCGGCATTTAGCCATGGGAGGGAGAGGTGGTGGGAGAAGTAAGTTACCTTCAAGTCTGAGTTGGCATGAACTTGCCAAATAAAACATTTAATGTATTGCCAAGAAACATTTTGCTTGCTTACTTCTTAGCAGACCAAGTGCACAATTTTCCATCAAAACTTTTCCATTGCTCAAAAGTGTCTCTGACACCGAGGCTGGATCCTGCAGCATCTTTGTCACAGCTCACATTTTATTTGGAATCTGGTGTTTTCAGAATGTCACCACCTCTAGCTTTGCGTTTCCCGATGGAAACATTTCACAAGAATCTTTTCAGCTGTCGAAGTGGTGCAACCCTCTTTCAGAAGGTTTTATTTGTCCAGCGCAGAGAAGAACCCCTTTTTTGTGAAGTCCCTGCCACGTTTCACTGGTCAGTTCAGATCTTGCCAGGCTGCCATGGAGTGGATCAAATCCCATTACAGCAAAAGCTGTTTGAGTTTCATGGACACATTTGTGGAAACAATTGCAGACTCCTCTGTTGACAGTCTACTTCCAGTGTGTAATGTTTGATAGAACATGCACGCAGCACAGCAGAAGAATTTGGACAGCCCTCAGAATGTGCTGGAATGGAATTTGGCTGGGCCTGCTGTCCAGGTCTCTGATGGGGCTGTGGGAGAATGTTTGCCCACCCATTAGGCAGATATTCAATGGGCTCCGTCTGTGTTGCAGATACTGGGCTAATCACAGAGATAAGTGCAACCTAGGCCCCACCCTCAGGGAGCCTAGTCAGTAGGGAATGGAAGAGGCATCTGCATTTTGTTCCTAAATACGTCAGAATCATGTTAGGAAGTGGATGGAATGTGCTATGCATTTATTTTAATGTATGTCATTAAAAAAATCCAGCCACTGCAACAGTAATTCCACTATGTTATTACTTAGAAAGACTAAGTTGGAAAAAGACAGGAGGGGCAGTTAATTACAACCTAAGTTAAAGATATTGAGTAAATACTGTAATGTTGGTAACTCTTTGATATGGTTTGGCTCTGTGTCCCCACCCAAGTCTCGTCTTGAATCGTAGCTCCCATAATTCCCACATGTTGTGGGAGGGACCTGATGGGAGATAGTTGAATCCTGGGGGTGGTTTCTCCATTACTGTTCTTGTGGTAGTGAATAAGCCTCACCAGATCTGATGGTTTTATAAGGGAAAACCCCTTTCACTTGGCTCTCATTCTCTCTTGCCGGCCGCCATGTAAGATGTGCCTTTCCTCTTCTGCCATGATTGTGAGGCTTCCCTGGCCATGTGGAACTGTGAGTCCATTAAACCTCTTTTTCCTTATAAATTACCCAGTCTCGGGTATGTCTTTATCAAGCAGAGTGAGGATGGACTAAGACACTATTATAGGTGGTAGGTAAAAACCATGACAGCAGCTCATGAATGGCTGGTATCTGGAAAAAATAAGTTCAGGTGTATTTTGTGTTGATTGGTTGCCAGGGGCTTTACCTCTGTCCTCATCCAGTCCTTGGGAACCCTGGATAATGGTAGTGTCAGATGGTAGTCCCAACTGACAGCTGATAAAAGCTCATAAAGTTCAAAGAAGTGAAATGATTCATCCAAGGTCACATGACTAGTAAGTGAGGGAACTTGGATTTGGATCCAGGTCTGTCAACTCCCGATCCTGAACTCTTAGCCACTATGCTATATGGCAATTGATCAAATAAAAAAGTGATCCTTCCCTCTGCAGAGTGTAATCCAGGAAAGCTTCCTAGGGGAGGTGGCCTCAACTGAGTGGTAGGCTTTAGCAAGGGAAGTTTGGGTGGTAAGGTAGAATGTCCCATGGGTCAGATACCCATAATTATTGGCTGGATGGTTTGAATTATAGTGACTTAAACACTTTTTCCTCATATAAATAAAATCTTGAGTTAGGCCATGGGTTGGCTCTTCTGTGTCATCAGGGTCCTAGGCTGCTTTTATCTCTCAATTCCACTAGGTGTCTCATGATCCAAGATGGCAGATAGAGCTCCAGCCACAATATTCTTGTTCCAAAGAAGTAGAAAAAGATAAGAGGGAAAAGGTAAAAGTACATATCTCCCAATGAGTGAGCCCCTTGAAGGAGCTTTTCTGGAAGGGAAAACTAACAAGTTATCCTTGCATCTCATTGGCTGGCCCTGGTTATTAGGGAGGCTACCCACTGTGTGCTCAGCATATGTGAATGGAGGACAAACATCCTGCCCTCAAGGTGCTTACAGCAGATCGAACTGCTTCCCGTTGAAGCTGTAAAGGAGACTGCAGTTGAGTGGGTAAGAAAAAGCCTCCTCTAACCAGACTTGCCTCTGGAGTGGCCCCAATAAGCTCCTGGGTCTGTTTTGGTTTCTTCAACACATTTATTTGGTATTTAATTGGAGGGGAAAGTTGCAGCGATTATGTCACCTGCCCAAGGCAGCCCCTGCCCACCATCTCATCAACCCTTCTGAAAAGACAAGAGTCACTCTTGGTACAAACCAGTCTCATTCCACCACCTGCCATCCTCTGGTGCAATTAGAGCAAGAGCCCACTTTCCATCCGAATCCTGGATTGGTGTCATTTAAGCTCAGCAGAGCCCCGTATGGTGGTGACCAGGCCCAAGTTCTGTGCAGCTTACGGGCAAGAGTAGGACCTGGGCACTGTGGGCCACCCGGGCTCCGTCCTCCCTCTCTCTCCCCTGAGGACCTGGGTTTGCTTTTCACTTCTTATCTCAGGAGGGTATGCTGGCCAGTTGCCAGAAATATCAAAAGTTTGGAGAGTTCTTTAAAATCAGTGGAGCCTTCTGGGTTGCCAATGTTGTTCTGGGGACTGGTTCAGAGATCAAATCTTGTTCATGTGAAGAAGCCCTCTCTGCTGGGATTTGGGTTCATGTGGGTATGAAATGCCCTTTTCACTTTTTGGGAATTGGGATGCTAGACCATGGAAAGAATGTTCGGGCTGAAATGGGAGCCAGGGGTGGGATACAGTCCCTGTTTCTCCATTTGCTTGCTCAGGAGACTTACTCCACCTGGTTGGAGGCAGAGATGGGGAGAGATGGCCTCTGATGTCCTCAGCCGGGGATCTGCCTTTGTTCTGTAATTACCTCCAAGCAAATAGTCTTGGAAGGAAGTTTAGAGAGATGTTTCATAGGGTGTTAGAAATCAAACTGCTATTAATATGCTAATTACAGTAGGCTCAATACTTACCATTGAAACAGGTCCTGGAGAGCCTCTCCTTGGCAACACTGTTAGACATTCTGTTCTTGAAATAGAAAGTCCATATTCTTTGGTGAAAGCTCTAAATCCAGGCTTTCCCTATGAACAGCCAGCCCTTTTCTTTGGATTCAGTAGGTTCAGCCCCGGCCTCTGGCAGCAAAGGCTGGGTGGAGTGAGGTGGGGAGAATTTGACGCACTCAGAAAGCAGTCAGCTCCGCAGAGGTGTCCAAAGGTGCTGGGGCCCCAGAGGTCCCAGACCAGCTACCTGACGATGTCATTGTACATCTAAGCATTATTTTTAGCAATGACATCACTGCTACTGGTTTTATTTTTAGATTGATGCTGCAGGTGCTGTTTGGAAATGTCTTTTTTCCCCACATCACTTTTGTCCTGGAAGTACCCAGTATATGAGGGAAACAAAATGGCAGCCACCCCACCAAGGGCAATCCATTTTTTCTTTTTCTTTTTTTTTTGAGGTGACTTATACTTTATTAGTGTGACTTCATTCATTTTTCTGTAGAAATATTACTATGTTGATTTTGGGGATGTTTGATATATATGACATATATAGATTATATTTCTAAAATCTGATAAGTTCTGAATTCTGAAATACATGTGATCTCAAGGGTTTCTTTATTTAAAAAAAGTCTATATCTAAGGTAGATAACATGATGTTTTGCTATATATGTACTTAGTGAAATGATTGCTACAGTTAAGCAAATTAATAGATGCATCACCTCTCATAGTTACCTTTGTCCATGGAGTGGGGCAGAAAGGTTAAGAGTACCTAAAATCTACTCTCTTAGCAGATTTCCAGTGTACAGTAAGATATTATTAACTATAGTTCTCATATTCTCATAGTGTACATTAGATCTCTAGACTTATCCTACATAACTGCAACTTTGTGCCCTACATCTCCTTTTTTTTTTTTTTTTTTTTTTTTTGAGACAAGGTCTTGCTCTGTCACTCAGGCTGGAGTGCAGTGGCGCAATCATGCCTCAC
The DNA here is from genome assembly GCF_028858775.2 of Pan troglodytes. Lineage (NCBI taxonomy): Eukaryota > Metazoa > Chordata > Mammalia > Primates > Hominidae > Pan > Pan troglodytes. The sequence continues at coordinate 131,456,604 of NC_072406.2, forward strand.
TGCAGCCTCGACCTTCCAGGCTCAATTGACCCTCCCACCTCAGCCTCCTGAGTATCTGGGGCTACAGGTGTACACCGCCATGCCTGGCTAATTTTTGTATTTTTTGTAGAGACGGGGTTTTGCCATGTTGCCCAGATTGGTCTCAAACTCCTAGGCTCAAGTGATCCTCCCACCTTGGCCTTCCAAAGTGCTGGGATTGCAGCTGCACCCAGCCCATCTCCTCCATTTTTAAGGCTGAATAATATTCCATTGTACAGTTGATCCTTGAAGAGCACAGGTTTGAACTGTGTAGGTCCACCTTTATGAGGATTTTTTTCAACCAAACATGGATTGAAAATACAGTATTCAAGGGATACAAAACCCTGAGTATTGGAAAGGCTGACTTTTCATATACTCAGGTTCTGTAGGGCCAACTATGGGAGTTGAGAATGCATGGATTTTGGTATCCATCGGGGACTGGCTCTAGGACTCCCCGAGAATGCCAAAATCCATGAATGCTCGAGTCCCTGATATAAAATAGTATATTTGCATATAACCAACGTTATTCTCCTGTATACTTTAAATCATCTATAGATTACTTCTAATACCTAATTCAATGTAAATGCTATATAAGTAGTTGTTATACTGTATTGTTTAGGGAATAATGACAAAAAAATACAAAGTCTGTACATGTTCAGTGCAGACACAACAATCCATTTCCTGTCAAATATTTTTGATCCATAGTTAGTTGAATCCACAGATGCAGAATCCATGGGTAAGGAATGCCAACAGTATATCACAATTTCATTATTTTTTCATCTGTTGATGACCACTTAGATTGTTTCCATATATTGGCTAGTATAAATAATACTGCTAGTATAAATAATGCTGCAATGAACATATGAGTACAGGTATCTCTACGAGGTGCTTATTTTATTTCCTTTGGGTATATATCCAAAGAGGGCTTGCTGGGTCATGTGGTAGTTCTGTTTTCCAATATGGAAAATATTAAAAGGTATAACCCACATAAACAAAAGCTCCTGGCTAGGCGTGGTGGCTCACGCCTGTTATCCCAGCACTTTGGGAGGCCAAGGCGGGTGGATCATGAGGTCAGGAGTTTGAGACCAGCCTGACCAACATGGTGAAACCCCCGTCTCTATTAAAAATACAAAAATTAGCCAAGTGTGGTGGCATGCGCCTGTAATCTCAGCTACTCAGGAGGCTGAGGCAGGAGAATTGCTTGAATCTGGGAGGCGGAGGTTGCAATGACCCGAGATTGCGCCACTGCACTCCAACAGCTTGGGTGACAGAGCAAGACTCTATCACAAAAAACAACAACAACAACAACAACAAAAACTCCTTTGGGATCTATAATAATTTGTAGAGGTATCAAGGTGTCCTGAGTCCATAAAGTTTCAGAGTCACTGCAGTAGAGGGAAGAAAAGAACAACAGAAACAGTGAAACTTAAATAGCATTTCCTGAGCCCTGAGAAACAACCGATGCTATATAGTTAATTTTTCACTCTAAGATAACTCAAGATAGAAACGTTTAAATCTAGAGAGCTGATAAAGTAAGATAATAATACATTCTGCAGGCCTAAGAACCCTGATCTGGAGGATCAAGACTGGGTCATGCATACATTGCATTAGACAGCGACACCTAATGAACAACAATGGTATTACAACCCAGCTCTATGAAACCAGGGACTAGCAAGAGTAAATGCTGTAGTGAAACTAAAGGACATAGATAAGAGCACACTCTGTCAGGCAGAGTATTTCATTATTTGATATTCTTAGACAAAACAAATTCTCAGGTTGTGGAGGGCAATTTACAAAATATATAATGACAGTTCACTTGCTTTGACCTTCTTCCTTAGTTAAGTTGAATGTTAGTGGTCCATCAGGGAATCTGGAGCATAGAGTAGAATCACAATCACCTTGGACTTACAAGAAATAATTCAAAGACTTTATAGAATCAGTCTCTAGTCCCAGAATTTTATGTTTTTACCATGTTCATGGCTCATGCTTTCTTGATTTCTGGCATCCTGTCTGATTTCTGAGGTTGGGCTAGCTAGAGTCTTGTTTGTCTATCTTCTTGATGCCCAATAAGATCAGCCCCTTTACTGTGCCTGGATTTCTATATCCAGCATTACCTAAATCCAACTTTACACAGGCTTTGGGCTCTTCCAGTTCCTCTTCTGCCCTTTAACCCCATGTGTGCCCCAGAACCATCCACGAGGAGATGCCAAGAATAGAGAAGATGAACAACAACAACAACAAAACAGAACTGCCGCCCTTCTGTATGCTTCAGTCTCTAGCAGGCTCAGCCCAAGCCACTACCGATCCCTTTTCTCACAAGTTTTCAATGCAATCTACAGGAGGCTTTGTATTCTCATATAGGAACCCTTCTCAAAACTGATAAAACGATAAAGCCTTTGCTTTACTAAAATTTGCTGTGCCAGCCCTCTCTTTAGCAACTGACCAGTGCTGAGCTATCTCATGCTACCTCTATGGCATTGTCAAAGAAGGCAGGGAATGTCTTTGCCCACCAAAGAACAGCATGTGTGTGAGGCCCATGCTAGGGAAGAAAAAATTCTTAACAAAGTGAGGTGTGAAGGTGGCTGGGGGCCAACTGGACCCTGGAGCCCAAGCGAAGTGAAGTGATGCCAGATGCCTTGCCCTATCAAAGTAATGAAAGTGATCTGGAAATGGTGTTTTTTCTCATTTTAATGACAGAGCAGGGCTGGGTAAGGAATAACTGTAAGTGCAGATGAAGCTTGTTTATGCTCCAAAGATAAAGTCACAAATGGGAGGTAGGGTGGGCTGTGGTCTTCCCTTGCTCCAGGCAAATTCCCTCAGCACTAGAGAAGGTGCCTTCCAAAGGGCCTGTGTTGTGTCTGCAGTTCTGTCCCCAGGGAAGTGGAAGCTGAGGCACCTGTGGCAAAGCCCCTCATGGGAGCGGGGGTCAGGGAGATGTTTGGAAAGGCTGTGGCTGATAATGAGACACGGGTAACCCTGGTGGATATCGTTCCATCCTGGTGTGTGCCTTCCTGGTTGCCTCCTGCTGCCTGCTCCTGGGGAGTGGAGTGGGGGAAGCATTAGTCTGGATTGTTGTTGGCTTGGTTGCCTTCCAGAGGCCTGCATCCAGGTGCCAGGGAAATTCTGACTGAAGTCCATTCAACAATAGCAATAGCGGCTCACACTCAGGCCTGCTGGCCCCACCATTGACAGCTTTGCATGAGCTTCTTTCCATGCAAGAGGGCTGTCCCCAGGTTCACTCCCCACTTCTTGTTCTGCTGCCTGCATTCTTGGCCACGTAGTTAAGTCTCCCTCCCTTTGTGCCCCCTTTATGTCTCTGGTCTTCTCCAACATTAGCCATGCCATTGGCAGGGTGGGGGTGGGTGGTGGGGCACGCTTCCTGACTCGGATGCCTTGACCCCACAGGGACTGAGTTTTGGACAAGGTGCGGCGGCAGCCTCCCAAGCCAGGGGTGGGCAGCGTCTGCTGAGCAGATCCTGGTCCTCTCCGGGTGGCTGCATCAATCACACCCAAAGGGGAGAGGCCTTAGTATGGAAAGTATGTGAGCCTTGGACGGAATCACGGATGGCCCGAAATGGCTTGGCCCCTTGTTTCCAAGGCCCCGGCTGGTTTCCCCATTGTGCAGTGGGGAGGGAGAAAGGGGCCAGCTTGCCTGAGTTCCTGGAGCACCAGTGAGAGTCCCTGAGCCACAGGTAGGTGAGGGCAAGGGTGGCAGTGTTTTGGGGTGTCCACGCAGCATGCATGGCTGGTCCTAGCTCGGATGTTGTCTGACAGTCACCCATGAGGAACAGGAGTCCCTCCCATTACTCAGCCAAGGGCACAGAGTGATTATGCCCGGGGTGTAGCAAATGCTCTGCAAACAGTAGCTGCTCTGACCATGTGATTTGACTGGCGTTGCCCAGATGCTGAGTGGTGGTGCCAGGATTAGACCTGTATCCATCTCATGCCTCCACCCAGGCCCTCCACCCGGCAGCCTGGCCGCCTTCTCCTGGTCCTGGTCCCCTTGCCCCCAGGAATTGAGGCGTGCATGGTACATTTCCATCTCCCAAATCATGGTCCTGTCTGTGCCCTCATCCGCTCCTCTTCCACAGGCCTCTCAGGGAGGCAGGCAGGGCAGAGTCAGCAGCCCCATTTTAGAGACCAGGAAACTGAGGCCCAGGGATTCCTCAGAGGTCACCAAGCTTGTAAATGGCAGCACTGAGCCTCAAGCCTTGCTCTTTGGATCATCCACTTTGTATTAGTCTGCTCAGGCTGCTATGACAAAATACCACAGAGTGGGCGGCTTAGACAACAGGTATTTCTTTCCTCACAGTTCTGGGGGCCACAGTTCAAGATCCAGGTGCCTCAGGGCTGGCTTCTGCCCTTGCTGGTTTGTAGATCCACTGTCTTCCTGTTATGTCCTTGCCCGGCCTTTCCTCTGAGCTCTCTGGTGTCTCTTCCTCTCCTCCTAAGGACACCAGCCCTATCAGTTAGGGCCCCACCCTGAAGACTTCATTTAACCTTAATTACCTCCCCAAAGCCCCACCCCCAAATATAGTCACATTGGGGGTTAGGGCTTCAACATATGAATTTGGGGACAACACAGTTCAGTTCATAACACACCCTGAGCCCCCTCCACTGTTTGGAGTCCCCTAGGTCACACCAGGGGGGTTGCTGCTGCTGTGCATCAGAGGAGCCATTTGGAGAGACTGTGCCAGAGGCCAGGGGTGGGGCTGGGGCAATCCAGGAAGGCTTCCTGGAGGAGATGTGTGTACACACGGGAGGGCTTGGGGCAGTACATGCCCTTACGGGGGCCTATTTCAGGGAACCCCACATGTAATCCACACCAGTAACTCAGATGAGCTGTAGCTGTTTTCCAGGAGCCACTTTCTCTCCATGGTTATGGCAAGAGGGGAGCCTCCGGGTCCTGCGTGGCCCAGCAAGGCAGCTGTGGGTTGATGCGGCAAAGCAGGTTTTGTTTCCAGGTCATTCGTGTGGAAGGGAATGGGATCCCAGGTGGGCAGGGCCAGGCAACAAAGGCCAGAAATCGAGCTGAGCACCCACGAAGCCTTCCTCAGAGCAAAGACCTGCAGAGGGGACCACTGCGTATGGCAGCTGCCCCAGATGCTGTGGCCCTGGCTGCTGTGGGAGGGTAATTTTTGTTAAGATGAACTAAGTTGGGACTGCATCTCACACAGTGGCCTTTGTATAAATTCGCTTGCCTTCCTCATCCGGTATCTGTCCCCTCTTTTGTTCACACCCTGCATGCGGGTGTTCGGGGGAATGTGCACTGCCACACTTAGAACATTCAAGTTTCTGCCATCCCTGTGTTTCTGGAGTGACAGTGATGTTCCCGGGGGGGAGGTGTGGGTTCATGCAGCAAGTCCCATGCAGAGTCCGGGGCAAATTCAGGTCCTGAGTGAGGTCGTAGTGGGTACCTGGCTAGCAGGCTGAAAGGTTGAGGAGATTGAGGAGGCTGAGGGAGTTTGAGGAGGCTGGGGAGGCTGAGGAGGCAGAGGGAGGCTGAGGAGGCTGAGGAGGTGGAGGGAAGCTGAGGGAGGTAGAGGGAGGTGGAGGGAGACTGAGGGAGGTGGAGGGAGGTTGAGGAGGTAGGGGGAGGCTGAGGAGGCCGAGGGAATCCGAGGGAGGCAGGGAGGGAGGCTGAAGAGTCTGAGGGGGTGAAGGAAGTTGAGGGAGGCTGAGGCTGAAGGAGGCTGAAGGACTCTGCTCTTTGGGTAGAACTTCCTGTTTCTCATGTTTCCTCTCTGTAGACCACAGTGCCCAGCCCTGCCCCAAAGCAGAGCCAGAGCTTGTGTCCATTTCTTGGGTGTGTAGTGTGCCTTTGGCTTCTCTTTGATTGTGCCTTGGAATGGCACACGGGGCCGGGTGGGATTCTGGAGGCGCTTAGTGGGTGGCTTCTCAGAGCTCAGGCCACAGCCCTTGTGAGTGGGAAGAGTCTGTGTGAGTGGGAGGAGCCTGTGTGAGTGGGAGGAGTCTGTGTGAGTGGGAAAAGTCTGTATGAGTGGGAGGAGCCTGTGTGAGAGGGAGGAGCCTTGTGAGTGGGAGGAGCCTGTGTGAGTGGGAAGAGCCTGTGTGAGTGGAAGGAGCCTGTGTGAGTGGGAAAAGTCTGTATGAGTGGGAGGAGCCTGTGTGAGAGGCAGGAGCCTGTGTGAGTGGGAAGAGACTTGTGAGTGGGAGGAGACTGTGTGAGTGGGAGGAGCCCCTCTCGCAGCTCCATGGTCAAGTGTTTGAGGCTAAGTTAGGAGAAGATGGTCTGTCCGTCCTCTTCCTCCCTCCTCCCTCCTCCCTCCTCCTCTTCCACACCCGGCCCAGGGCCCTTTGCTCTGGGTCATGCTCTGTTCCCAGGCCCTGTGGGGATGCTGGGAACCCTGGGAACACAGCTCCCTTCCTGCCCGAGGCCCTGAGCATTCTGAGCCTGTGGCCGCTGCTTCTCTGGTGGGAAACGGTGGTTTCCTCTTGAGGGAAGTGTTAGTCGCTGCCTTTCCCTCCCTCTGATTCCCAAGGATGAGTCTCTTTGGGACAGCAGGTGCCTCTGGGAAGGTCTCCTGGCTAGGTGGGCTCTGGCTCCCTGGGAGTACTGTGGGCTTTGGAGCCAAAAAGACCTGGACGCAGATCCCAGCTCCTCCACTGATGCACTGTTACCTTGGGCAATGCACAGACCTTAAACTGGCTGTGCCCTGGTTTTCTGTCCAGCAGGACTGGGCAGTGCTGTCCACTCTACAGTGGAATGAAGGGAGAGAATGGCGCATCAGAGGTGCGGCTCATGGCAGGTGCTAAACACTTGTGAGTGTCTGGGCGCCTGGTGCGGGAACATGAGCAGAAGCCCCACCCCACTTGGATGTCTGGTGGTCTTCGCTGCTTTCTGACTGCCTAGATGGGGAGGCCTCGAGGCCATCATGATTCAACCATTCTCTTACTCAGCAAGCCCTGACCACCATTCATTCATTCGTCCATTCACTTCCGAGAACCTGCCGTGTAGTAGGCCTTCTTCTCTGCACTGGGGCACACAACCATGGATAAGACAGACCAGGACTTGTGCTCCAATTCTATGTTGAAGGTGAGGGAAGAAGTTAATTAAGCAATCAGCCAAGCGGATTTCAAAGGACAGCTGTGCTGCACGCCACTGAGGAGACGTGAGAGGAATCCTGGCTAGGGGCCTATGCTGGGTGCCCGGCAGTGGGGGAGGTGCAGAGGGGGTTCAGAATTGAAAGGCTGGGTGCGGTGGCTCATGCCTGTAATCCCAGCACTTTGGGAGGCTGAGGCGGGCAGATCACTTGAGGTCAGGAGTTCGAGACCAGCCTGGCCAACATGGCGAAACCCTGTCTTTACTAAAAATACAAAAATTAGCCAGGCGTAGTGGCGTGCACCTGTAATTGCAGCTGCTCGGGAGGCTGAGGCAGGAGAATTGCCTGAACCTGGGAGGTGGAGGTTGCAGTGAGCCGAGGTCGCACCACTGCACTCCAGCCTGGGTGACAGAGCAAGACTCTATCTCAAAAAAAAAAAAAAAAAAAAAAGAATTGAAAGGCAGCCTTGACCTTAGGAAGTGTGCTCACCAGCTGCAAGCTGTCCCACCTCCATACTCAGTGATTATTGGAGGTGATGCTACTACAAGAAGGAATAATATTTTAAAGAATAAAGTCAGTTCTTAGGAAACCGGTAGTAGCCCTGTAACAATCTGGTGTTTAATCATTTAGATAAAGCCATAGCCTGGGGTCAAAGATTGGCTGGAGGTGTGCCTGGAGCATTAAGCTCATGCTCACCACCAAACTTCCTGTCCCTTGTAAGTAAGTCAGTGTCATCCCAGGTGCTGGCATGGCCAGTTTAGGATCACCCTTTGCCTGTGCCTTTGGGGAACCCCAGGACACTTGAGTCTGAATGGCCTGATGTGGCTAGGACAAGGGCAGTCTTGCGCAACTCTTCCATCTTGGGAAAACAAATGTGATTCCTAATGTGTTGCCTCGAGTTCCTGGAACCAGGGTGTTTGTTTTATGTAATAGACAGCAGAGACCATTCTGTTGACTTCAGAGCCTTCCTGCATCTAAACTATAACTCTTCATAAAATGTCCTTTCAATGTGGTTTATCCAGGATATCGCAGGGAAGGAAGACTAAATAGTGTCTCACAGGGAAGAAGAACATTCTGCATTTCAGGTCACCACCTTGAGATATGAACATGTGCTTTTGAGATTTGGGGACCTTAATTCCTCTGGGAAACTCCTCTCTTTGCTGAGTGCTGGGGCTGCCCAAGAAGCATGGGACCCTTGGAGCCTTATTATAGCCCCATGGGTCAGACTGAAGATCAGGTGGGTACATTGTGTTTGAAGCAACATCTGTATCTCCCAAGCCACGGCAAAGGAGCATCTGAAACTCATCCAGATTTAGTAGATGAGACTAAGCTGGTGAACACTCAGTTCCATTTAACCCCTTATTGGCAGCCTATGCTCACACTCTTTCCTGGTTGGCAAGTGAAGAAGGTGGGTATAGGGGATTTTGGCAAGGATGTTAGTGGATAGAGTATTTTTTGGCTGGGCATGGTGGTTCATGCCTGTAATCCCAGCACTTTGGGAGGCCGAGGCGGGTGGATCACCTGAAGTCAGGAGTTCAAGACCAGCCTGGCCAACATGGTGAAACCCTGTCTCTACTAAAAATACAAAAAATTATCTGGGAGTGGTGGCAGACGCCTGTAATTCCAGCTACTCGGGAGGCTGAGGCAGGAGAATCGCTTGAACCCAGGAAGCAGAGGTTGCGGTGAGCCAAGATTGCATCACTGCACTCCAGCCTCGGCGACAAGAGTGAAACTGTCTCAAAAAAAAAAAAAAAAAAACAACAAACAGTAGTTTCTGAGGACCCACCTTCCACCAGGAGCTGTGCTAAGTGCCTTGATTGATCTGTACCTTCTAGATAGGTCATACTATTATTATTTCTATTCTAGGACCAGGGAAGTAAATCTGAGAAAAGGTCATGCAGCTAGTACGTGGTTGTAGAAGGCAGAGTATAGGTTCAGCTGCTGTAGCAAAGACCTAGACTAACACTGGCCTAAACAAGGTGGAAGCCGGTTTCTCCCTCATGGAACAGTGCTGGGGTTGGGGTCTACTAGGGCTGCTACGGAAACTCTGTCTGCATGGTCACCCAGTTCCCAGTCTCTTTCTGGCCTTACAATGTTGCCCTCGTTGACATGGGCCAAGATGGTGCCCACTGTGTTTACATTCTAGCCTCTGGGAAGAGGGAAGCTGGGAGGGGAAGAAGGGGCACACCCTTTCCCTTTAAGGGTGTTACTCAGAACTAACTTGGATCTGTTGTTTCTGTTCACATTCCATTGGTCAAAATTTGGTCACCTAGCCACCCCTAGCTGCAGAGGTGGCAGGGAAGTCTTTCTTTTGGAGCTAAAAATGGGAGATCTATTACTATAGAAAACATGATGAACAGCTATTGGGTGACAGCTAGTGTTTCTGTCCCAGAGGTGGAGCTGGGATATGTGTCCAGGAGGACTATGCATGGGTTCACGCCTCTCCCTCTTCACTACCTCCTCCTGGAGGACATCTAGGTCAGCATCAAGGAAGAAGAGTCCGGAGCTAGACCAAGATCCTTGGGCAGGGGTGGCGGGTATTTCTGCTGATCCTTGGATTCTCTGGGCCTAGCACAGTGTAGGGCGCAAAGCAGGGTTCAGTAAATCCATCTTAAAGAAAGGGAGGGAGAGGGAGCCAGCCTTGCAGATCCAACCCCAGCCCAATGAGCTGAGCAAACCTGGATGTGAATCTAAGGGGGCTGGGAACTGAGGCACCAATAGCCAGAAGGCAGCTGGGTCTGGAGGGGTTCCCTTGCGGGTGGAGCTCTGCAACTGCTTTGGGCTGGACCAGAGGTTCAGGGTATCCTTTTGGCTCCCAGGGCTTAACCCCAAGATTGAAGGACATCTGTGAGCTTTGCTTCCAGAATGGAAATTTTTTAAGAAGCCACCTTTGGGAGGAACTGAATTTCTGTCCTGGTGGTGGTTGCTTGGGCCATGCCATATACTTTCTGAATTTGGTTGCAGCTGCTTGTAGGTCCGTGTTTGTCAGCTGCTGCCCCAGAGTAAGGCTGTCTGCAAGGAAGGGTCTCTGCCTCCCTCCTGCTGTACCCCAGCTGCCCACTTTAGCTGGCCCTGACTTATCTAGTACAAAATGCAGTTACAGTCTGACCTTTCAGAACCCCGGGCCCCCATGAAGGCATCCTTGAAGGGCTTTCAAAGGCAGCATACTGCATATGAGGAGTTTAAAGTTTGCCTGTCTCTGTGACTGTATTTTCTGAGCAAAGCTTTTCTCCATGCAGGTGCGCAGAAGGAAAAATAAGTAAGCATAAGAGGTTCCAGTTTGGAATTTTTCAATCATCTGAATGTTGTTCTTGGCAAGGAGTAATTTAAAACAGCTGTTATGGGTTACATTTTTAGACCAGTTAGAAATAAGGGTTTCACCACAATCATATTCTTTGATCATCCTAATTATTTTTTTTTCTTTTTCCCAGTTATCTCTCTTGTGCTGAGTAACTGAGGAGCTACCTATCAGGTTTAGCGTCAGTTACAGATCTGTTTCAAGCCTGGCAGTTGGAGGGAAGAGAAAAGCATTAACACGGAGCAGCAGCGCCCCAGGCTGAGACAGAGCTTACGAGGTCTAGACAGTTATGAGATATGTGGGACTCTTTAAAAAGAAAGAAAGGAGAGAAACGCACATGTTTTAGGTTCTCCATGCTTGTATTCTGTATTTGTATAGCTGAGAAAGCTTTAGTTTAAAATAAGTGGTATTTGGCAAGCAGTGGTATTGCATGCTGACAAATTGATTGTGCTCTTTTACTTAGATAAAAATGAAAATGCATGAGGCATGTTGCTTTTTTCCCCCTCTTGATGATTAAAAAACGTCTACTTGGCTCTCTGCAGAGACAGCCCTTGAAGATTTATATGAAACACCTGTGTGGCATCGATCACAGGCCTTCAGGCTGACAGAAGCAGCTATGCTTCATGGCGGTTAAAATGCCAGGTCCTGGGAGGGGATTTGGAAAGACCTGAATAGGGGTCTCTATGCCAGGCTTGGGTGGGACCCTTGGGTGAGGGTCTTTGAATTTTAATAAAGGACCTCCCCACGCTGTTCATAATGATGTAGGGCTTAGAGCAGCTAGGCAGGAGGCTAAGCATGCCCTGGGGTGATGAACAAGACAAAAGCCTTCCCCTACCCGGCCTCAGTTTCCCCACCAGGAAGATGAGGCCATCAGACTAGCTTTCCTTTCGGTTTTCTACAAGCTCTATGACTATGTTCCCCTCAACACACCCTTTCTTAGGCTCTGGCGTTATTGGGCCATAAAGGATGAGGATGTCAGTGCAGACAAGGCGCTCCGCTTCCTGTGTAGCAGTTCACAGCCTGGGCCAGCACAGGGAGAAATTTGGAAACAAGTATGTTATGATACAGCCATCAGCTGCAGTTGATGTGTTGGGTCATGAATTCATTCATTCATTCACTGGTCAAACGTTATTGCACCCCGGCTCTGTGCCAGGTTCTGTGCTGGGTGCTGACATGTGCAGGGAACTAAGCGACCTGGTCCCTGACTGCTCCAAGTTGGGTCCACCCCATTTGGGCTTCTGTCCTGTTGGCTTAAGGACTTGCCCTGGTGTAGGTCTCAGCACAGGAATGTGCTGTGAAATGCAATTCCAACACCCTATTAAAGCCAAGCATTTACTTCTGGACACCGGGGACTTTAAGACACACCCTTAAGGAGCAACGGATTTGTTTTGACAAAAGAAGTGTAAACAGGATCCTAGTGAATAGCTTTCTCATGGCTGCTCCTGCTTTCATCAATTGCATATTTATTGGTGACCTCATAAGTGTCCAGACTGTCCTGGGCTCTACAGGGGAGGCAAACGGGGTGGTGGAGGAGAGAGAGAATTTACAGCTTAGATGGGGAGGCAAGGCCAGCTCTCAGGACAGCCAGCGAAGGTGTGAGATAGCACATCAGTTACATGATCACACATGTGGTGCAGCTCACAGAACTGAAGGAACTCAGGGCAGGAGAGGGGCAGCTACTCGGCTCAGCTTTTCTTTTCGGGAAGAGCAACGGAAGAAAGGGCATTCCAGATCATTCTCCTGGCCCAGCCACTAGATGTTGAGGCCCAGTTGATAGCCAGCCCCAAAGCTGCCACAGCTTTCCCATGTCTTTCTATCCTGGAGGCTGGAGCACCCCTGGACCTGAGGAAATTGATTGACCAATAGGTCATTTGTACATCTAGGTGACAGGGGTGCCTCCTCCCCACCGTGGACCCCTAGAGGTTGCCAGATGGTACCACTGATGTGATGTCATCCACCTCTCAGGGTCCCGAGTCTTTGTCTGCTGCTGCCATGGATCCCTTAAAAGATGCAGAATAATTGTTCTGCTGTCAGCAAGAGCTGAGTTCACATCCCAGCTCTGCCTCTTGCTAGCCTGTGACCTTGTGCCATTTCCTTCTCAGCGTCTCGATTTTAGGCATCTAAAATGTGGGCTGATGATAGCACCTGTTCTGGAAGGCTGTTGTGAGGATTGCATGAGACATGCATGTAGTGTGCCTAGCATTGTGCCTGGTACACAGGAAGCACCTCATTCATGTCAGTTGCTATTGTTTCCGTTATTGTTATTATAATACATCAGGTGGCAAAGTGGAAAGGCCACTGTCTGAACCAAAGCTCATGTCTTTCTGAAAATCAGCTCTACCAAACTCTAAAGATCCGTGTCGAAAATCCCGACACCACGAGCTAGAATTCTGCTAAGCTCTAGCCTTCCCTGTGTTAGATTCTGCTGAAGCAATGTGCCTCTCCCCCATCTCTCATCTGGAGTGTGGGCACTGGTGAGCTCGTGTGCCTGTGAAACACCCATCTCTTCCTCCTTCAGGACACGAATCCTAGCCCTTCTTGAGTCTGGGGCCAAGCTGAGCAAAGATGGAAGGAGGCTTGGCAAGAGTTGATGTCATTTGACATTTAATCACCAAAGACCCAGATTGGGTCCCAGCGAGTTAAACCCACTGCGCCGTGTTCTTGGGCAGACAGGGTTGGGGTGTGGCCACATGGTTGGCTGGGAGAATCGGAGCTGTATCTAAGACTCTAAGAGCACAGAATAATTGCTTTCAAACATTTGTCCTCTACATCCCAAGAATGACAGCCAAAGGGCAGTATAACAGAAAGACAGGCTTGGTCTCGAAATGGGAATGGCCTCACAGCATGGTGTTGATAAAGAGTATTGGATGCTCTGCAGGTGAAATGCTTCCTGTCCCTGTGAGCGCACACGCCAGGGCTGGCTGAGCCCTTGATGGGGATCATGTTGGGAGGATTAAGGGTGGCTGGGGGTCTTGGGACCCTGAGACGTCAGGACTTTCAGGAGACCATCAGTTGCCTCCACCTTCCGAGGCATTCATTTCTCCAGCTGCTTTTGGCCAGCACAACCGTGATCCTCGCTAGACCCCGGCCAGTGGCCCAGGAAGAAGCCAGGCGCCTCGGCAGGGCCAGGGCAGGAAGAGCCAGGTCTGCCTGGAAGCTGCTATTTGCCTTGGTCCCTGGCTTGCCCAGCCGTTTCCTGGCCCGGCCCTCCGTGGCTTTTGCTTGATTAGCTCATAGCTCCAGGGGAAGCCAGACCCCAGGCCCTGGAAGGCAAGATTGGCCCCCAGTCCTCCCTGGCAGGCCAGGGCAGCGTGCAGGAAGGATGGGCTGGGCATTGCCATGTGAAGTCAACCTGAAATGCACTTGGGAGAGACTGAGGCACTGAGCGGAAGTAAAGACTCCCAGATTTCCTGAAATGAAAGCCAGGGCTCCTTGGCGCCCCTCAGAGCCCCAGGCCTCTGCAAAATGCTGCCTTTAAACTCATGCTTGTGTTGCTCCAGCCGTATTGCCACGTTGCAGGTGCGGGGTGGTGCTGGGGGCGGGGGATGGCAGCTGGGTGGGTTTAAAGATCCCCAGCAGTGGTGAACCCTCCTTGGGGCTCTGACGCTGGAGAAAGGCCCCATGCCCTGTGATGTCTCCATTCCCACCAGGCTCACAGCCCCACTGTGAAGCTACCAAAAATGGGAGGCATTTAAGCCCCCCTTGTTCATCAGCCCTATTTTGTAAAAGGGGAAACCAAGGTCCAGAGAGAAGAATGATGGGTCAGAGGTCATGCAGGGTCAGACGTGGAGCTGGACGCAAAGCCCAATCTCCTAGCCCCAGCCCCATGCACCGATGTGCTTTCTCGAAAGGGGCGTGCCAGGCAGGGCCCCTGGGCTCAGACCGCCTCACTTCTGGGGGCTCTGGGCTTACTGTGCTGCAGCTCTGAGCAGCAGGCAGCCTGGCCCAGCCTTGCCTCCACCCAGGGACCTGAGCCCAGGGAGCCATGCTGACCCTTTCGTTCCCTTGGACAGAAGCCACCTTAGGCACAGCCCTCATCATCTACTTGGTTCAGGGAGGCCTTCACTTCTGGCAGAGCATCAGGAGAACGTGGGCTGGAGATATATACTCCCCAGTTTGGAAGCGTGTGGCCTCCCTGTCACAGTGATCTGTTTGTTGGTTTGTTCGATCATTCATTCATTTTAGATAAACACCTGTGCTCCTGCCTGGGCCGGGCACTGATCCAGGTGGTAGGGATAAAATGGTGAACTGGACCTTACAGTTAATGCAGTGTTGGAATCACCTAGGGAGCTTTTTAAGAAAATACTCATGCCCTGGAGATTTGGTGCAGTCGGTCTGGGTGTGGCCTAGGAGTTTCACTTTCTAAAACTGCATGTATCTGGATGAAATTTCTTTACAAGGAGAAAAAAGGTTGTAGAAAGAATGTCCTTCTAAGTGGATGGTGTCCCAGGTGCTTTTAGGCGGAGCACAGGTGAGGAAAGGCCCTGGGTGTTCAAGACACAAACAGTGGTCATCACTGACCAAGGCTGTCCCAGGTGCCCCGTCCCGGCTCACTGGAAGGTCCCGCCACAGGCCACGCAGGGTAAAACAAACCCGAAGTTCTTCTGAGCACCTGCGCATTCCCCAGGCCCCGCACGGAAAGGAGAGCTGTCTGGCAGTCACAGTTCTTTGCTTTCCAGGCTCTTCCTGATCTCAGTGATTTTGCAGCTGTGCTTTTAGGAGAGCTGTTTTCCCCTCATTTGTAAAAACTTGAAAATCTGGAAAAATAGAAACAACCACAGGTCACGCATGGGTGTGTTTCCTTTTTGCCCCGGCTCTTAAAGCACCAGCACTGCTGATGCGCCAGGTGCCTTTTCTGCGGATGCCTCTATGGTGTCCCCAGGCTAGCACAAAAGTGGAGGTTGCAGTCAGCCTGCCGGGCTTCCGGGCAGAGGAGAGGGCTCAGAGCACAGTGCTTTGGACCTTCTTTCCGATATGCCAGGCCCCTTCCAGCGACTGCCTGTCCAGCAACAGGATCTACCTGCCATGTGGCCCTGCCGTTCCCTCAGTCCACCTCCACCCCTGACCCTCCGTTTACCCAGTCAGTTCTTTGCCCATTCCCACTGCAAGGAGATATCTAAATTGTTTGCCTTTTTTGTCGTTGGTGATAGAGGTCACTGCCGGACTCTGGCGGCTCCATTACTGCTCATGGTGATGGTATAGTCCATGTCCTGTCCATCTCAGCCCCCAGCCCTTCCCCAGACTCCTGGATACCTCCTTGACTGCATCTGATGGGTTCAAGCCAGAGACCTGGACCCTCATCAGAGAGGCAGGGGCCCGCACAAGCACCCTTCCACCCACCCTTTTCTTCCTTCCACAGACCCACAGACTAGAGCCTTCTTTCCTCCCCACTGTCCCCGCCACAATTCCCCTGCCTGGCAGCCCAGGCCCAGACACCCTGCGATTCAGTGGTTTCACATGTGGCTTCTCCAAGTGCCACCAAACTTTGTGAGACTTGGGCTTAATAATTTCGATCCCACAGAAACATGTGACAAGCACAAGACATTCAGTAAAACTAGAGCCCAGAACGAGAGGGACGAATGGCACAGGAAGATGGCAGGGCTTGTTTTGGGTGTGTTTGTGTGACACACCATATGTCATTTTTTATTCACACAAAAACATCTTTCTTGAAGCAATAGAAGGCCACTCAGCTGTTGCTAACCACATACCAAATGTTTCCTTTTTCCTCTCCTGCGCCTTCCAAGGGGCGGGCTGGGAAGCTCTGCCGTTATCCGTGATGCCATCTCGCCTTTCAAACGTCAGAGAGCTTTTTCCTCGGAGCAAACGCCCGATTGTTTTTTCCAGCTTTGGCAGGAATTTTTAAGAGAAAGCTGTTTTTGAATCACTTCTCTGTTTATTGTTTCAGACCTGAAATACGGCAGAGTAGAGGGCTGGCAGCCTCTGTCTGATCCTCTCTCCCCATGTCCGTTTCCTAAATTGCATTAGGATCTATCAGGGACCCCCTTCTCTGCCACAGTCCCCCGTAACCTGGTATTTTGGGAAAATGAAGTTAAATAAAATAAAATAAACCTTCAGTTGGTGGAGAGATGGTTCCAGGCATCCCTTTGGACACCCCCCTCCCTCCACCCCGCCGCCCCACTCCAGCCTCACAACCTTTACAATCAACATGTGGTTTCATTTCCAAGAGCCCCAGTGTTAGCATTTCCATTTCCTCAGGAAGCCGCGTTCCGTCCTTGCTCTTACTTCTGAAATTGAACGTGTGTTTTCCTTGGCCCGAGCTCTAGTAGTGCCTGAGGCAACAATGCACACAGTCCCAAGCAGGTTTCAGGGGGGTGGACAGCCCTCCCCGCACCCGGGCTGCGGCTTCTCCCCACTCCCCGTCCCCAGGGATGGCCGCCCACTCTCCCCTAGCCCGGTGGGAGGGCCTGGCTGTGCTCGGGCCCCGTGGCCATCCGAGGGAAGCTGGGCTGCCCTCACTGCCTGTGTCCTCGCCACCTCCTATTGGGAAACTCTGGTTGCCCTCCAAGAGTCCACATACTGCAGGCTCTTAATTAAGAAACTATGTTCCCATTTCATGTCACTCGAAAAGAATGAAAACAGTGACAGCATTTATTTATCTTAACTATCAATATCATTCCTGTTTCTCAGTCCGCTGGGGGTATGAGTCTCGAAGGAATTGACTGGGTTATGAGATTTGAACCTCGGGCATGTGCTGGTGGGACACATGTGGCCTGCTTCCGAGAAGGAGCCTCGAAGGAAGAGCAAGCAGGCTGGCATGGCCCTGCCCTGCCCTGCCCTCCCGGAGCTCAGGGCCGAAGGGCTCGGTGACAGTGGGGAACTCCTGCCTGCTTTAGTGCTAATGGAGAGTCAAGGTTCCTTTTTCACCAGCTACCTCCTATCTCCTTTCTCAATCATCGGAGAAGTAAAACCCATCATTTCCTGAGTCTGATAGAGGAGATAGGATCTGTCCAGTGGCTGCTGTTTCTGTGGCACCTACTGTGTGCTGAGGCTGGGCCAGGTGCTCACATGCGTTGTTGCCAATCCCCAGCAGCAACCAGCTAACTCTGATGGCCTCAGGTAAAGGGACTTGCCCAAGACCACACAGCCATCCAGAGTTGCTCCACTGTGGAGACACTATTGCCATTTGGAGCAGAATAATTATGTGTGGCAGGGAGCTGTCCTGTGCATTGTGGGGTATTTAGCACATCCCTGGCCTCCACCCACTAATCAGTAGTAACCTCACAGTTGTGATAACACAAAATGTCTACAGACATTGCCAAAATTTCCCCCTGCTGAAAACCTCTGAGCTAGGGGATGGAGGTAGGATTCAGACCCAAGCCTGTGCTTGTTCGCCACCCTGTGCTAGCTCTGAAGAAGTCCTCACCCAAGCAAGGCAACCCTGCTTGCCTTTAGGATCCAGGCAGCGTGGTAGTGCTTTGGTGTTTCTGAACTATGTACTAATCAGCCATAGATATAGGCATTCTAGAATATTCATGAGGATCCAACTTCGTGGTGGAGGCTGAGGACAGAAGTTCTTTAATAGTACTGCCCCATCTTGCTCTGGTGTCCTGACAGTGTAGCACTTTACTGCAAAGCCTTTGCATATAGGTTTTCATTTTGAGTCTCCCAGATACCCATTACGTCTGAAGGCTTATTACTCGGCACCAATAAATTGCAAGGGACTGAAACCCAACTCAAACTAACTTAAGGGTTAGAGGAAGTCTGTTGGTTTATGTGACTGAAAAGTCCAGGGGTAAATCTCATGGCTTCAGGTATGGCTGGATCCAGGTTTCAAACATCATCAGGACACTATTTATTATTCTACTTTCTACAGTTTTGACTTCATTCTCTGACAGGTTCTTTCTATATGGCCACAAGATAGCCACCAGCAACTCCAGGCTTACATGGTCCTAAGAGTTAAAGGCTTCAAATAAAGAAAAAGTAACTTTCCTTAGAGTGCCAAAAAATGTTCAAGTAAAGACTCAGATTGTTAAGGCCTGGGCCCCAGATTGGTAAGGCCTGGGCCCTGTGCTCATCTCCGAGCTTGGTGTTGGCCTCACCCAAAGAATTATTATAGGGGAAGGGATGACTCTCCAAAGAAAGGAATACAAGACCTTGTGTTTCTAGAGCAGTTCAAAGTGCGGTTCGTGGACTGATTTTACTGGTCTGTGATAAGTACAGAGATGCTTAGAAACACTCATAGCAATTCGTTGTGGCTGTAGCATCCAGGTGTGTGATCAGTGGACTCATCTTGTGGAACAGGTGATAAAGCAGTTGGCTGTTGTCAGACTCACGTGGAAAGTTGGGAACAATGTGAGATTTACAAAAGTATCAGTCCGTGATGGATTGGAAATTTAAAAAACTGGTTCTTTTCCATAGATAGCTGGAAAAGCACTGCTTTAAACTGGAGAGTATGTTAAAACACAGATTTCTGGGCCCTACCAGTGAAATTCTGATTCAGTCAGTAGGTGATATGGTTTGGCTATGTCCCCACTTAAATCTCATGTTGAATTGTAGCTCCCATAATTCCCACATGTGTGGGAGGGACCTGGTGGGAGGTAATTGAATCATGGGGATGGGTCTTTCCCATGCTGTTCTCATGATAGTGAATAAGTCCCACAAGATCTGATGGTTTTATAAAAGGGAGTTCCCTTGCAAACGCTTTGTCTTGCCGGCCGCCATGTAAGACGTCCCTTGCTCTTCTGTCATGATTGTGAGGCCTCCCCAGTCACGTGGAACTGTGAGTCAAGTGAACCTCTTTCCTTTATAAATTAGCCAGTCAGGTATGTCTTTATTAGCAGCATGAGAACAGACTAATATAGTAGGTCTGAAGTGGGGTGGGGGGAATGAGAATCTGCATTTTCAGTAGGCTCCCAGGTGGAATGTTTTGAGAGTTACTGAAATGTGACACAGACAGGAAGTGAGCACATGCTGTTGGGGAAATGAAAATGGTGCGGATAGACTTGCTGGACACGGGGTTACCACAAACCTTCAATTCATATAAAAAATGCAATATCTGCAAAAGACAATAAAGTGAAGTGCAATAATACGAGTGTGCCTGCGTATTGTCTGCGGAGGCTTTCACTACAACAGCGAGCTGAATCGTTGTGAAAGAGACCATATGGCCCTCAAACTACTACCATATGGCTAGTAGTAAATATCTCCTACTAGCCCTTTACAGAAAAGTTTGCCTACCCTTGCCTTAGAACCAGGGGGTGAGATGCGAGATCAGGAATCCCTAGTGGGGTTGGATGGAAACAGGTTTTGGAATCCTGGTTAAAACTGACCTCCAAGGTTGACCTTGGAATCTGGTCCAAGTCCCTGTAATCATCTGCATTTGTGAAGCTGGCATGCCAAGAAGGTTTCCAGGTTGAGAAGGGGCTTAGAGGTTATTATTCAAACCTCCTTATTTTATGGATGAGGAAACTGAGACCAAGAAAGGGGAAGTGACTTATCCAAGGTTACACAGAGAATTGATGGCAGAGCTGAGACCGACCCCTGCCCAGTGCTCATCCACTGTGGTGTCCTTGGCAACAGGCCTGGGGTGTGGTATCTTTAGTGGCTTATAATGAGAATAGGCTAAGAGGCAAGTGAGGTCTCTCCCAAGCACCCAAACCTCACCAGGTGAAGGTGGTGAGGACAGGGGCCCCTTGGCTTGCTGTGCCCTCTGTTGGTTGATGTACCCTCCGTTGGCTGACAACTTGGCAAGTGTCAGCCCTGTCCTGGGAAGGGCAGAGTTGGAAGTGAGTTGGCTGTGCCCAGGCCCCCAAGACATGTGTTGCTTATTGTATGTGCATGTGTCTTAGCATGTGGATTTTCAGCCAGTTACATTCATTACCAAGGAAGTGTACTTGCTGGTACAGTTTGGATATTTGTCCCTGCCTAAGTCTCATGTTGAGATGTAATCCCTAATGTTGAGGTGGAGCCTGGTGGGAGGTGTTTGGGTCATGAGGGCAGACCCCTCATTGTTGGTGATAGTGAGTTCTTGTGAGATCTGGTTGTTGCAGTGTGGCACCTCCCCTTCAACTCTTCTCTGGCCATGTGACATGCCTGCTCCTGCTTCACCTTCTACCACGATTGTAAGCTTCCTGAGGCCTCCCCTGAAGCAGATGCCAGTGCTATGCTTCCTGTACAGCCTGTAGAACCATGAGCCAATTAAACCTCTTTTCTAATAAATTAACCAGGCTCGGGCAGAGACACAACCAAAAAAGAGAATTTTAGACCAATATCCTTGATGAACATTGATGCAAAAATCCTCAATAAAATACTGGCAAACCGAATCCAGCAGCACATCAAAAAGCTTATCCACCATGATCAAGTGGGCTTCATCCCTGGGATGCAAGGCTGGTTCAATATACGCAAATCAATAAATGTAATCCAGCATATAAACAGAGCCAAAGACAAAAACCACATGATTATCTCAATAGATGCAGAAAAAGCCTTTGACAAAATTCAACAACCCTTCATGCTAAAAACTCTCAATAAATTAGGTATTGATGGGACGTATTTCAAAATAATAAGAGCTATCTATGACAAACCCACAGCCAATATCATACTGAATGGGCAAAAACTGGAAGCATTCCCTTTGAAAACTGGCACAAGACAGGGATGCCCTCTCTCACCACTCCTATTCAACATAGTGTTGGAAGTTCTGGCCAGGGCAATCAGGCAGGAGAAGGAAATAAAGGGTATTCAATTAGGAAAAGAGGAAGTCAAATTGTCCCTGTTTGCAGACGACATGATTGTTTATCTAGAAAACCCCATCGTCTCAGCCCAAAATCTCCTTAAGCTGATAAGCAACTTCAGCAAAGTCTCAGGATACAAAATCAATGTACAAAAATCACAAGCATTCCTATACACCAACAACAGACAAACAGAGAGCCAAATCATGAGTGAACTCCCATTCACAATTGCTTCAAAGAGAATAAAATACCTAGGAATCCAACTTACAAGGGATGTGAAGGACCTCTTCAAGGAGAACTACAAACCACTGCTCAAGGAAATAAAAGAGGATACAAACAAATGGAAGAACATTCCATGCTCATGGGTAGGAAGAATCAATATCGTGAAAATGGCCATACTGCCCAAGGTAATTTACAGATTCAATGCCATCCCCATCAAGCTACCAATGACTTTCTTCACAGAATTGGAAAAAACCACTTTAAAGTTCATATGGAACCAAAAAAGAGCCCGCATCGCCAAGTCAATCCTAAGCCAAAAGAACAAAGCTGGAGGCATCACACTACCTGACTTCAAACTATACTACAAGGCTACAGTAACCAAAACAGCATGGTACTGGTACCAAAACAGAGATATAGATCAATGGAACAGAACAGAGCCCTCAGAAATAACGCCACTTACCTACAACTATCTGATCTTTGACAAACCTGAGAAAAACAAGCAATGGGGAAAGGATTCCCTATTTAATAAATGGTGCTGGGAAAACTGGCTAGCCATATGTAGAAAGCTGAAACTGGATCCCTTCCTTACACCGTATACAAAAATCAATTCAAGATGGATTAAAGATTTAAACGTTAGACCTAAAACCATAAAAACCCTAGAAGAAAACCTAGGCATTACCATTCAGGACATAGGCGTGGGCAAGGACTTCATGTCCAAAACACCAAAAGCAATGGCAACAAAAGCCAAAATTGACAAATGGGATCTAATTAAACTAAAGAGCTTCTGCACAGCAAAAGAAACTACCATCAGAGTGAACAGGCAACCTACAACATGGGAGAAAATTTTCGCAACCTACTCATCTGACAAAGGGCTAATATCCAGAATCTACAATGAACTCAAACAGATTTACAAGAAAAAAACAAACAACCCCATCAAAAAGTGGGTGAAGGACATGAACAGACACTTCTCAAAAGAAGACGTTTATGCAGCCAAAAAACACATGAAAAAATGCTCATCATCACTGGCCATCAGAGAAATGCAAATCAAAACCACAATGAGATACCATCTCACACCAGTTAGAATGGCGATCATTAAAAAGTCAGGAAACAACAGGTGCTGGAGAGGATGTGGAGAAATAGGAACACTTTTACACTGTTGGTGGGACTGTAAACTAGTTCAACCATTGTGGAAGTCAGTGTGGCAATTCCTCAGGGATCTAGAGCTAGAAATACCATTTGACCCAGCCATCCCATTACTGGGTATATACGCAAATGACTATAAATCATGCTGCTATAAAGACACATGCACACGTATGTTTATTGCGGCATTATTCACAATAGCAAAGTCTTGGAACCAACCCAAATGTCCAACAATGATAGACTGGATTAAGAAAATGTGGCACATATACACCATGGAATACTATGCAGCCATAAAAAATGATGAGTTCATGTCCTTTGTAGGGACATGGATGAAACTGGAAACCATCATTCTCAGTAAACTATCGCAAGAACAAAAAACCAAACACCGCATATTCTCACTCATAGGTGGGAATTGAACAATGAGATCACATGGACACAGGAAGGGGAATATCACACTCTGGGGACTGTGGTGGGGAGGGGGGAGGGGGGAGGGATAGCATTGGGAGATATACCTAATGCTAGATGATGAGTTAGTGGGTGCAGCGCACCAGCATGGCACATGTATACATATGTAACTAACCTGCACAATGTGCACATGTACCCTAAAACTTAAAGTATAATAAAAAAAAAAAAAAAAAAAAAGAAGAATCGCTTGAACCTGGGAGATGGAGGTTGCAGTGAGGAGAGATTGCGACACTGCACTGCAGCCTGGGTGACAGAGTGAGACTCTATCACAAAATAAATAAATAAATAAATAATCAATCAATTAAAAAAAAAATTAACCAGGCTCAGGTATTTATAGCAATGCAAGAATGGCCTAATACACTTGCTGGCCACTCACTTAACACTATTTGCTGGTTCTCGCCCCTTCACGCCTCACCTCCCATCCCTAAGTGACCTACCACTTTCTGTCTGTTTTCTTTAGGACAGTCTTGAAGATCCACTCAGTGACATCCTATGGTGGTCTCAGACCTAGCCCAGAATTCTTGTCCTAATTCACCTTCTCCCACACTTCAGCACACCCTCCAGGTCCTCCTGGCATCTCACCTGGAGGTTTCACCTCCCCACTGTAGCTTCTCCTTGCCCCTCCTCCCAGCCTCAAGCCCCATTCTCTCTGGCTTTGACCTTTTTCCCTCTTCTTCACCTGGACTCAGCTTCTCCCCCTGCCTGCATTGTCTGCCCATTCCCATATTCTAGTGTGCTCTCCATGGCCACCACCCCTGAAACTGACCTAGCATCATGAGAGGGTGTCTTGCCCCCTCTGCCACGACACCTTCCAGGACACTTCCCAATTGACTTATGCAGTTTTGTTACATAGACATTGTTATGTGGCTTCTCTTTCCAGTGTTATCCATGAATGTGCCTCCCTCTCACACTGGCCAGTGAGCAAACTGCTAAGGACAAGGACTAAGCAAGTGTCTGGTACCTTGCTAAAGGGACTGCCTGCTGGGTAGACATGGTTCTGTCTGAGCGCAAGGCTGGAATTCAGTGTGCTGCAGGAAGGTGTGGCAATCCCGCCTTCCCAGGCCAGCTGTGGGCATGCCGGGGAGGTGGGGAGTGTCAGTCCCTTGAAGAAACAAACAACACATGTCGTTTTCTTGAAGCCAGTTCAGTCCAGCTGCTCACCAAAGCAGGATCCCAGCCGCAGGAGCTGGTAGCCTCCCTGCCCAAAAGCTGGGGCCTGAGCCCACAGGCCACAATAGCTCCCAGACCAATGACTTCCTCTGTAAATGTCTCAGACTTGCCGCCACCCCGTTTTTGTCCCCTTTTCTGTGGACTGCATGTGAATCATTTTTGCTCTAAATTATTGATTTACCAGTGAGACACTGAATCCATTCCAGACTCCTGGCCTGAGAGTCCAGCCCTTTCCTGTGTGAGTCCAGCTTGCCTTCCCAGTGTATCTCCCAGCACCCTCCTGTGTGCATAAGTAGGCCTAGCCCCTCCCAGGGTGCTCTGCTCCTTAGTCAAGGGCACAGCTCAGTGCCCTGCAGCTTATGATGGGCTTTCTAGGCCCTTCCCCTTTCCCAGTCACCTTCCTCTTCCAAATGTCACATCACAGAGATGATGTCCTCCATTCTTGGCCAGCTGTTAATTCCAAACCTGTCGCTGGATCAGTAACCGGCCAGTGGGTATAAGATGTGTCCCTTCCCACTGACCCACCCACATATCCCCACGTGTTGAGTTCAAGAAGATACCCTTAACATCAAAGGAAACTTCTAGTATCAAAAAGCAGGAGACCTTGGAAGAGAGTTTGTTGAGTGAATGAAGGACCCAAAATAGCAAAATTAGAATGGCTGGATGATTTGTGGATACTTAGGGGCCGAGGAGCTCCCCATACCCTACTCCCTAATGCCTTTTTTTTTTTTTTTTTTTTTGAGAGAGTTTCCCTCTTGTTGCCCAGGCTGGAGTACAATGGCACAATCTTGGCTCACTGCAACCTCCACCTCCCAGGTTCAAGCCATTCTTCTGCCTCAGCCTCCCAAGTAGCTGGGATTACAGGTGCCTGCCACCACGCCCGGCTA
The DNA here is from genome assembly GCF_028858775.2 of Pan troglodytes. Taxonomy (NCBI): domain Eukaryota; kingdom Metazoa; phylum Chordata; class Mammalia; order Primates; family Hominidae; genus Pan; species Pan troglodytes. Next base: position 131,481,547 of record NC_072406.2, read on the forward strand.
ATTATTTTGTATTTTTAGTAGAGACAGGGTTTCACTATGTTAGCCAGGCTGGTCTCGAACTCCTGACCTCAGGTGATCCACCCGCCTCGGCCTCTCAAAGTGATGGGATTACAGGCGTAAGCCACCGTGCCTGGCCACTACTCCCAAATGTCTTACATAAAGCAGCCTCTTTCTGGCTTGGAGGAAAAGATCAACGAGGCACATGGAAAGCAGGAGTTCCATGTTCTAGAAGAGCAAGTGCGCATGCGCGTGCGTGTATGTATGTGCGTGCATGTGTGTGGACAGTGTGTGTGTGCCTGTGTGTACAGCATCCCAGTGTTCTCCCACCCCTAAAGATAGATTTGGAGACAGACAGAAAAGTCTTCTGCCCTTGTCCTAGGTGTTTCTCCTCACCAACCCCAACAGACCACACTTGGGAGAAAGGTTGTGGGCAGGCCCCCTTCCAAGCTGGATTTCAACAACATTGCCAGCTTCTGTTGAAACAGATCCGAAAGGGTCCACTCCAAGCATGTATCGTAGAACTTCTCATGCTTCCAACTTCAATGTCATTGACTTTCCAGAAGCAACCTATACCTCGGGTTTGCTCTTGATACATCAAGAACTTTGATTTGCGCCTCCTCCTGTCACCTTGATCATTCCCAAATTCATATTCTTCCTTCTGTGGCCTCCTTATCCATTTCTATAGGAACTGTAAATGTTGCACTAGGGATGATTTTGTTTTTGTGTGTGTGCTTGCTCAGAAAACGGACCCGTTGATCTTGATTTGAGGTGAAGAAAGAAATCTAAAAAGATCATTACTGGTCCTTTTATTTCTCTCTAGGCTTCCAACGAGTAGTTTTTTTGCCTGGGATCCTCTCTACAGCTGGGAGAGGCTCGGAACTGAGGTGCTGACAGCTTGTGTTGGAATCGCATGGTGTTTACTGTGCTGGGAGTTTATAACGGCCTTGTTTCCATACTGACAGCAAATGCCATATGGAGAGAAAAAAAAAATCTGTCAAATGAACCCTTAAGGGATCACAATATGGCACATGAAATCTCAAAACTGCTTTTGGAAAAGGTGGGGGTAGAGGGGTACCTTGCTTAAATCACATAAGCAGCATGGTGCTCTCTCCCATAATTGAATAAAAATGGAATTTGACACAAGGTAATTTACTTTGGTTCTGTGTTTGTGCTGGGAAAAACTGATTGGGAAAGGATGCAAAGATTTGTTTTCCTCCCCTTGGGGGATTGTGTTGAGTGGGAGGCAACGGGAATGCAGGCTGTATCTGCAGGGCATTGTGCTAACAGGTGCAGGCTGCAGACCTGTCACAGGCCGCTGAGACCAGGTTCCCTACTGTGGCTGATGATCACACTCATCTAGCTTGACATTTTATTACTGTCATTTGAGATCTTGTCTGTTCACCCACACACACTCCTGCTGACCTCTCCAATCTGAGTCCAAGCTCCCTGCGGGCTGGGACCACATCCCTAGGTACCCCTCCCCGTCAGAACCTGGCACACATTGAGGCTAAATGCTTGTTGGAGTGGCTATTTGTGAACCATCTGTGCTGGGAGCGGTGGAGACTGCGCCCACGGCTGAAGGGCAGAGTTTAGGCTGCAGTCCAGGGCTAGTTGCAGCCACAAAACCATTTGAGAGTGGGCCAAGAGGGGACTTGGCAGGTTGCTCATCCATGCTGATCCAAATACTCACTCGGGAGAGAATGAAACGTTTTAGAGTGCCTTCTTCAACATACGCTACTTAGACCGGGCGAATTCCTCCAAAAAAAAACCTTGCCCTCAGGTAGGTTACCCATGAAAGAAGGGGGCCTGGCCGCGGCTCTTTCCGTTCCAGGAGGCAGACAGCGGAGTGCTGAGGCCGTGTCCCCGTGTGGTGAATAAATGCCCGGGAGGGCGGGCTGCCTTCAGGGCTCCTCTCTCCGCTCATCTCCGCCTGTGTGCGGGCTGCGCCTCCGTGGGCTCTCGCTGCGTGGGGGGAAGGCAGTCTCAGCAGCCCTCGGCTGACCAGTCATCCCCAAGAACCCTGCTGGCATCCCAGGGAACAGACAGTGTCTTTCCTGGAAGTTCTGGCAAAAGCCCTGGGAGGACTCCGGGGCCCGCACGGATCACAGGCCCTGACCTGATTGGCTAGAACTGAGGCATGGCCACCCTTGAACCTGTCATTATGGCCAGAGAGAGAGGCCTCTGATTGGCTGTGACTAAGTGACGTGTCCATCCGTGACCGTAGCACTGTGGCCAGGAGACAGAGGCCTTTTGATTGGCTATGACTGAGTCACGTGCCTGTCTCCGTAGCATGGGAGGCGTCAGCTCCCCTTTTAGATTCGGAGGCTTGGGTTGAATTGGTGCAGACTGGGAGAAAGGAGGTTCCCTAAAGGAAAGGGAGATGGAACAGACCAAATTATCACATCCATAACGATGAGAAATGGGGTTTATTAATGTGCCAGCATCTGGTCTGAGTGGTTTCTATGTATTGTCTTATTCATTCTTCGGGACGGTCCTAGGAGTTAGGTCTGCTTACCGTCCGCAGTTTACAGACTAGACAACTGAGGGGCAGTGTCAAGCCTGTTGCCCCAGGTTACACAGGCAGTGAGCGATGGGCTGGGATTTAAACCAAGGCAGTTTAGCTCCGGAGCCCACACTGACACTCACAGCTACCACGAGATCCTCCCTCCCGGCAAGCCATAGCTTTACATCCTGTGGATAAGCATTTTGAGACTAAGAATCAAAGTGTGCCAGCGCAGTGGTTGTGTTCATATCCCCTTGTTGCCTGGCGTATCTCAAGAGAAATCCTTTCTAGGGGGGATGGTATCTTAGCTCCTCTACACCAGGTAGACTATAGTCATCCCTTCCCTGCAAGTTGCTCTCCTTCCCAGGCTCTATCGCCCTCTTCCCTGTTTCCCACGAACTCATCCGACTGTGTCCCGTGCAGCTGCAACATCGATGGCCTAGTGTTCCGTGCTCCAGAGAGCCTGAGGCAGCATGTTTCAGTGGTTCCTTCGAGTATCTTCCTGGCCAGAGAGAACTTCTTGGAGAGGCTTTAGCATCACTGCAGGAAGAACCAAAAGGGAAAGGGCCCCCATCCCAACTCCAGCATGCCCTTCTGGTTTTCAGAGGAGAACACAGAGGCCCAGAGAGGGCAAGTGAATTGCTTGAAGTAACACAGCAAATTGTTGGCTAACACCATGGTCTCTGGGCCTCTTGGTGGGAGTCTTGCAGTATTTCCTCTTCAGAACCCTCTTGGCTATTGAGTGGGTAAGCGCGGGTGACTTCCTGTCTCTGTGCCTTTAGTGCCTAACTGGAAAAGGCAGGGTTTTCATAATTTGAAGCATCCTAAGACTGGGCTTTTCTCCAGTTGGGCAAAAATGATTTTTAAAAACTGTATCCATTAGGATGCTTTGAATTAGAAGTAATTTCTAAAAATGTTCAAACTGCCCTAAACAAGGAGAAGGTGTTGTCTCATAAATCAGCTTTTCAGATATGGTTTGAGCTACAGGCATGGTTTGATCCAGAGATTCATGACATCACCAGGGCACCAACTCTACTTCTTCTAATTTCCCAGCTCTCACCTCCTTGATGTGTCAGGCTCATCCTCATCGCGGCTTTTCTTGCAGTGTCAAGAACACTGCTGCAGCACCTGGCTTCACACCCACTCACCATGACCTCCAGAGGAAGAGAGCACCTCTGCTCCAGTGTTCCCAGGGAGTCTGCAGTCCACTCTGATTCGACTGGCTTACATTACAGGCCTGCCACCCTTATCCAGTCACTGTAATCAGAGAATGTGATGTGCTTAATGGCCACCAAGGAGATGGAATCACAGTCCCCAGAACTGCTGGCATGTCCATACAGAATCAGAGCATTGGACTGGGGGTGTGGGGTGGGGAGTAGAGGCTGGGTCATCACTGGTGCCTTCTTCTACACTGACGTCTCTCTGAGTCTGCGAAGACCATGAAATGAAGAAGGTGTTCTGAGAGTTTGCCAGTCACCTTCCACCATCCATCTAGGGCTCTGAGCCCAGGTGTGGGAATGACAGGAAGGCCCTGCCTGGCCTTCTCCTGGGTCTCATCACATTCTTCTTTTCTTGTCTCCAGACAGAGATTACTGCAGTTTATGTGACAAGCAGCCAATCGGGAGGCTGCTTTTCCGGCAGTTTTGTGAAACCAGGCCTGGGCTGGAGTGTTACATTCAGTTCCTGGACTCCGTGGTAAGTTCCTGCTCCTGAGGGATGGTCCTGTGGTCCTCTGTGATCAGTGATTGTTTTGGCTCAAAGGAAAAGATAGATCTCATGGGTTAGAAGAGTGAGGAATAAACTCACTGCTTACAAAACTCCCACTACAGACTTTGATTAGGAATGCAAAATTGTCTGAGGATCTAAACTCATGGGTGACCTTGGGTGGGCCCCCTCCCCTCTGGACCTTAGTTGCTGTTGCTATAAAGTGGAGCCCTATCAGCTCTTTGATTCTGGAAGCCTGGGTTATTATGGGAGGCAGTGCCTGGGGAAGTTAGGCCTAGCTCTTGGATCTCGAGGCCCCTTCCTCCAGCTGAGAACCCATTTTATAGAATTCCAAAGCTTTTGTCTGTTTGTACAATTGTTTATTGTCTGCTTCCCCATTAGAATGCAAGCTCCCTGAGGGCAGGACCCTGGGCTTCCTGTTCATACCTGCCTCACACAGTGCCCAGAATCTATGGGCACTCAATACATGTCAAATGAAGCACATGGCTGTCAAGCCGGTCTGACACCAATGGCTCCACTGGGCTCTGGCATGGGTGACATGCCTCACACCATGGAGTCTTCCTTCAGATGTGCTTGTTATTCGTTTGTTTAACAAATGCTGATTGATTGCATGGGCTTTTAAGACAGGTTGTGGGAATAGTCAGGAGTTCCTCTGCACCTGCCTGGGGAGCCTGGGCACCTCGGTTCAGCCAACTGCCCTTGGGTTTCTATCCGAGGAAGGAGGACAAGAGGGAAGGAAGAGGAGTGGAGAGCGGTCATGAAGGGTGTGAAGTCATCCAGGCCCCTCCCCTCCCCCCCAGGTGCAGGGGCCGAGAGGCTGCTGTTTCCTGAAGGGCCCTCATGCCACCATTGGCTGCAGCCATCCCGACCTCTATCTCAGTTTGGGGGACAACCCTTTAGGGTTTCGAGTCTCTGTATCTGCTTCAAGATCTCGATGTGCATCTCTAGACCCACAAACCAAATTGGCCACTGGACATCTCCCTGAAGTCAATAAGGCCCCCTTAAAGTCAGTAAGTCCCAAATGCACTCAGGACTTTCTCCCAGGACCCCAAAGCTACCAGCCCTGAGACATTACCTGTTCCAGTGACCAGCACCCTACAGTCACCCAAGCCTGAAATCTTTGCACTCTTTGATGCCTTCCCCTCCTCGTCCTTCCCCAACCTGATCAGGCTCATGTGCTTGGCTCCTTGACCCTGCCCAGGCCAGCTCCCTCCCCTCTGCAGGCTCTGCCTTGGGCTTCGGGCAGGCTCTTGGCGCCTCTTGTGTGAGTGATTACAGTAGTTTTCAATCTTAGCTGGGCATTAGAAACACCTGGGGAGCCTTAAAAACACACCAGAGCCTGAGCTGAAGCCCAGACCAATTAATTTGAATCTCTGGAGGTGGGGCCTAGTATTTTTATAACTTTTTATTATGGAAAATTTCAAGCTATAAAAAGTAAAAGTCAACAGAATAGTGTAATGAACCCCCAGGCACCCTTCACCCCACCTTTATGAACCCACAATTATGAACTCATGGCCAATCTTCTTTCATCCATTCCTCCATCCTTTACTCTGTAACACTTTGTAGCAATTTTCACATATTTTCTCATCTGTGAACTTTTCATTATGTATCTCTGAATAAGAGCTCTTTAAAAAATAGTACTATCACAGCTTAAAAAATTCTTTCCTATCATCAAATGTTAGTATTCAGATTTCCAGTGTTCTCGTACATTTTATGTGTATTTGTTTGAACTGGTCTGGCTAAGGTCCACACGTTGTGATCTGTTGATGTTTTCTTGACTCTAGGCTCCCCCATAACCATCCATCCCCCTTTGTAATACATTTGTTGTTCCTACAGAAGAGCTTCCCACAGTCTGAATTTTGTATTCTTATCCCTAAATGTCATTTAACAGGCTCCTCTATATTACTTTCTTTTTTTTTTTGTTTTTGAGATAGAGTCTCGCTCTGTTGCCCAGGCTGGAGTACAGTGGTGCAATCTCAGCAGACTGCAAGCTCCGCCTCCCAGGTTCACACCATTCTCCTGCCTCAGCCTCCCGAGTAGCTGGGCCTACAGGCGCCCGCCACTACACCCGGCTAATTTTTTGTATTTTTAGTAGAGATGGGGTTTCACCATGTTAGCCAGGATGGTCTCGATCTCCTGACCTCGTGATCCACCCACCTCGGCCTCCCAAAGTGCTGGGACCACAGGCGTGAGCCACCGCGCCTGGCCTGGCTCCTTTATATTTCTTATACATTGCTAGTTGGATCTAGAAACTTGACCAAATTCGGTTTCCGTTTTTGCAGGGTGGAGTGGGATTCGACTTCCTCAGTGGTTTCATGTTCTTCCATCAGGGGACATATACCATCTGGTTGTCTTTCTTTTTGAAATGGTAGCAGCTATTGCTAGTCTGTACCTGAATCTGTTAATTAACAAGGGCTTGCAACATGGCAACATTCTAATTCTGCCATTCCTTCTTCATTTGCCAACAGAGGCACTTCCTTTTGATGACCATGTGGTGACCCAGTGGTAAAGTTCATAGAGGAAATGGTTGATTCTTTTCTCGCATTAATGTTTCTAAAATACCAAACTGGTTCACTACCATCCTCCAGTAGCAGTAACTATTTTTAACTTGTGGTTTTAAACGCGTTGTGTGTGTATTGTTGCACTGTAGTCATTATCCTGACTGATGCTCATCGTCTCATCAGTGGCTAGTGGGGGCCTCTCCAGGTTGGCTTCTGAGTCCCTGGCTGGGCTCCAGCAGTTATCAGTAGTCTCCTTGCTGTCTGATATGACGCAGGGTTCTGGGCTCATCTTGTACTAGATCCATTGTTTTTCAGAGGAGCTGTGATTCCTTTTACTGGGACATAGCAGTTGTAGGCCACAGTTTGGCACAAGGGTTATTACCACTAGGCCATCGATTCTAGCACCTATTGGCATTTTTCAAAGCCCCCAGGGGTTTAATGTGTATCCAGGGTTGGGAAGTAATGACATCTAGGATAAAGTCCAGGTTCTGAGGCTGACTTACCGGATCTTCCAGCATCAGCTCCTGCCCACCTTTTCACCGTTGGCCTTCCCGGAGTCTTTCTTCAGCTCTGTGTTCTGGCCCAACCACCCACTTCTGGCGTTTCTGACTTGCCAGGAGAGTTCAAGCCTCTTGGCCCTAGCTCCCTCAGGCCTCCCTGCCTGAAATCCTCCCCACAGTCCCATTTGCCTGGCAAATGCCTACTTGTCCTTCTGTCCCCTATTCTCAGAGGCCCTCCCGATCTCCCTCTTCCTCTCTCTCCTGCTGTGCCCCTCTGCTGTGGGTGCTTGCTTCTCACATGCACCTGAGCCACACTGCTGCCCCGTGCTGGCAGAGGTGCATGATGCAGAGTGCAGCCTCCAGAGATAGGATGCCAAGACAAAATGGCTCTGCCACCATCTGTTGGTGAGACCATGGGCAGGTGTTTAACCCCTCGTGTACTTCGTGTCTTCATCTGTAAGTGGGGATATAGCTGTATCTGATGATGGGAGAGGTGTTAGCTGGAGACTACATGAGTTCCTACTGCTCAGAACCATGTCTGGAATAGCACTGAGGCTCAGTGAACCTAGCCATTGAGGGGTCTGTGTGCCTGTTCCTCCACTAGCCAGAGCCTCTTGGTGGCACAGACGTGGCCCATGGTCTGTGAATCCTCAGCCCACAGTGCCACACCTAACAGCTGAGTGATGCTCAGATTGGGCCCAGTGGAGGTTGGTGGCTTGCCTAGAGTCAAAGAGCATGTGAGGGGCAGAGGTAGGCCCAGAACTCAGGTCTCCTGGCTCCCAGTCCAGGCTCCTTCCTCTGCATCATGCTGCCTCTGAGACCATGAGCATCATAAGCCAATGACATGGAATGTTTGAAGGTGAGAACTGGGATGGAAAAAGAACTGGAGCAGGTTAAAGGAGGTTGGGAGTTTGGATATGGGGAGGCTGGTTGTATCATGAAGTAGGATGGTCAGCATTGGAGTCTTTGAAAAGGCGACATTTGACTGAGGACCAGGAAGTCGTTGGAGGAGTTAGCCAAGTGAATATGTGGTGAAAGGGTGTTACAGGCAGGGAACAGCCAGCACAAAGGCCTGAAGGCACGAGTGTCCGCAGTTGGAGGGGAGGGAGGAGGGGCAGAGGGGGTAGGAGAGGAGCTGATCATGTAAAACTTTGTGCCATCAGAGAACTTTGACTTTGGGTGAAATGGGGGAGCCACTGGAGGGTTTTTAGCAGAGCAGTGGCATGGTCTGACTTGGGGTTTTATTTTATTTTATTTTATTTATGAGACAGGGTCTCACTCTGTCATCCAGGCTGGAGTGCAGGGGTGGGTTCATAGCTCATTGCAGCCTCAACCTCCTGGACTCAAGTGATCCTCCTGCCTTGGCCTCCCAAGTAGCTGCAAATACAGGTGTGCACCACCATGCCCATCTGTGACTTAGGTTTTTCAAGAATCCCTCTGGCTTCCATGTTGGGAGCAGGCTTTGAGGGGCTGAGGTGGGAGCAGGGAGATCTGCTAGGAGGCTGTTGCAGCAGTCCAGTTGAGAGCAGCTGGTGGCTCAAGCCAGCTTAGTAGCCCCTGGCAGTGGTGAGAAGTGGTTGGATTTGAGACTTGTGTGGAAGGTGTATTCTCTGATGGATTGGGGATGAGAGAAGAGTTAAGGAAGACTTCAAAGTTTTGACCTGAACAAATGGAAAGATGGAGTAAGGATAAGGCTATGGGAGGGTCACCTTGTGGGGAAAATCAAGAGCTCCGTTTTAGGCACACACGCCTTGGGATGTCTACCAGATCCTTCAGTGGTGAAGCTCCAGGGGAGATGGGTATTCAAGTCAGGCTTCATGAGAAAGATCTGGGCTGGAAATGGAAAATTGGGAGTTGTCAACTTTTTTTTTTTTAATTTTTATTTTTGAGAGTCTTACTCGGTCACCCAGGCTAGAGTGCAGTGGTGTGATCTCAGCTCACTGCAACCTCTGCCTCCCGAGCTCAGGTGATCCTCCTGCCTCAGCCTCCCAAGTAGCTGGGACTACAGGTACATGCCACCACGCCCAGCTAATTTTTGTATTCTTTGTAGAGACAGAGTTTTGCCATGTTGCCATGGCTGGTCTCAAACTCCTGGGCTCAAGTGATCTGCCTGCTTTGGCCTCCCAAAGTGGTGGGATTACAGGCATGAGCCTCCATGCCCAGCCTTGGAGTTGTCAACATATATATAGCTGGTGTTTAGAGAGCCCTGGGCTGGAGGAGCTCACCAAGGAAACAAATCCACGTGGATGGAGAAGCGTGAGGACAAAAGATGCCCCGGACCAAGGGCTGCTCCCCATTTGGAAAAGAGGAGGCAGCAGCAGCTTTGGGAGCCATCTAGAGAGTTGATGAGGCAGAGCAGAGTGAGGCTAAGCCTAGGAGTCGGTGGAATTTTCCAGCCACGTGTTTTGTTAGACACTTACAGTCAGTTTGAAAAGGGGGAAAAAAAATCCAATGGATGCCCATTTTCATTCTGGTCGTGCCATCGTTCCCTCTCTCTGGGCCTGTACCAAGAGCTGTTTTTTGGAAAGGAAATGTGAGTCTGGCTCCTGTGTCAGCACGTCAAATGCTCTTCACATCTACCCTAATGAAGCTGCCACTCACGAGGGGCTGACTCGCTCCCTTCTGCGTTTTCATCTGCATCCCTGGGAATTAGCGAGACTTTTTCATCGCCCATCTTGACGTCAAATGACCAGCCTCTGGAACACCTCTTTTACGCACGGAGACTTTATTGAGTTTTCCAGGGCTGGCGTAACTTCTCGTCTAAAATCCGTTTTTTCTTCCATCCTGACTGGAACCCAGAGGCGGGAGGAGGTGGCGGGGTCCTTGGTGTTGCAGTAGCGCCCCGGGTGCTGCCTGACTCGGCCAGCGCCATCCACGCCATTCCCATCTCTCTGTTGAATTTCTACCAAGTGGAGCTTTTAAAAATAACCTGTCCTCGTTGGACTCTGATGTAGTCCCTGGGAAAGGCTCCTCTCCTGCACAGTATTTTTTTTTTTTTAATTTGAGACAGAGTCTCACTGTGTTGCCCAGGCTGGAGTGCAGTGGTGCGATCTCAGCTCACTACAGCCTCCGCCTCTTGGGTTCAAGTGATCCTCCTGCCTCAGCCTCCTGAGTAGCAGGGATTACAGGTGCACACCACCACACCCAGCTAATTTTGTATTTTTAATAGAGATGGGGTTTCGCCATGTTGGCTGGTCTGGTCCTGAATTCCTGACCTCAAGTGATCCGCCTGCCTCAGCCTCTCAAAGTGCTGGGATTACAGACGTGAGCCACCGTGCCCGGCCTTCTGTGCAGTCTTAATGTCCACATTTCTCAAGTCAAGTGGAAGGCTGCAACTGTTTTTTAAAGACGGCCCAGGTGATTTTCTGGGCAGCAGAACTGTTTGCGCGTCATTTACTAGACTGCAGGGGGAGTTTGGCCTTTGGTGTTGGTTATCAAGGGTCTTCCAGGAACCTGAGAAAGACTTTTCTCCTGCCACTGCCACCTGTCCTCTCAGCAAGAAATGGAGTCAGTGACCTAAGCCATGACTAGGTCTGGTCTCTAAAGGGCAAAGAGTTTGCCCAGCTGGTCAGGGGATTGAAGAGGGTCTAGGCTAGTGTCAGCCCCCACAGGGCAAAGAGTCTGTGGCATCTTGGAGACTGATGGACTTCTCTCTAACCTGTTCCCTGGGAGCCTTGACCACATGCTGGCTCATTTGAAACCATCTTATCTCCACACTTGGGTGAGACTTAATGGGTTCAGGTCTCTTCTCTTTGGGATTGAGGGATGTTTGGCAGATATGGAACCAGATTCACCCAGGGCATATTTATGGGGTGGCTCCTGTGTGCCAGGCTCTGTTCTAGCAGTTGGGAGAACACAATGAACAGGAGAACTAAGTTCCTGCCCTTGTGCAGCTTGTTTTCTGGTTAAATGAAAGATTAAAAAAATAAAGAAGATTTTTTTTTTTCTAAGAGGTGGAGTCTCACTCTATTGCCCAGGCTGGAGTGCGGTGGTATGATTATAGCTTACCATAGCCTCAAACTCTTAGGCCCAAAGCGAATCCTCCCACCTCAGCCTCCTGAATAGCTGGGACTACAGGCGCAGGCCACCATGCCTGGCTAATTAAATTTTTTTTTTTTTAGAGATGGGGTCTCTCTGTATTGCCCAGGCTGGTCTTGAACTTCTGGCCTCAAGTGATCCTTCCACCTTGGCTTCCCAAAGTGGAATCATGCTGGATTACAGGCATGAGGCACTGTACCTGGCCAAGGAAAATTTTGAAGTGAATTAAGCAACACCAGCTACAAGTTAAAATAATTGTTCAGTATTAGCTTTGGGTTTTTTGTTGTTGTTCTTTTTTGAGACAGAGTCTCACTCTTTTGCCCAGGCTGCAGTACAGTGGTGTGACCTCAGCTCACTGTAACCTCCACCTCCTGGGTTCAAGTGATTCTCGTGCCTCAGCCACCCTAGTAGCTGGGATTACAGGCGTGCGCCACTATGCCCAGCTAATTTTTGTATTTTTGGTAGAGATAGTGTTTCACCAGGTTGGCCAGGCTGGTCTTGAGCTCCTGACCTCAAGTGATCTGCCTGTCTTGGCTTCCCAAAGTGCTGGGATTACAGGCATGAGCCACTGAGGCCCACACAGTATTAGTTCACCTCAAAATATAGTGGCTTGAAACAACAGTCAACCTTTATTAGGTGATGGTTTTGTGGGTCAGGAATTTGGGCATGGCTTCGCGATGTGCTGTTGGCTCAAGGTCTCTCATGAGGTGAGATATTAAGAAGTTGGCTGGGCTGCAGTCATCTGAAGGCTTGACCATAGCTGGAGGATCTGCATCCACAGTTATTCACATGCCTGGCAGGTTGGTGCTGGCTGTTGGCAGGAGGGAGCCTCTCCATGGGATTGCTTGAGTGTCCTCACAACATGGCTGGCTTTCTCCAGAGCAAGCAATCCAAGAGAGCATGGTAGGAGCTGCAGTGCCCTCTATGACCTAGCCTTAGAGCATCCACACCATTTCCCTAATATCATACTGGTGGCACTGGTTAGCCCTGTTTCATATGGAAAGAGACTTTCCTAGAGCATGAATAATGAGGCAAGGATTATTGAAGGCCACCTTGGAGGCAGGCGACTACAAATATGAGGTTACAACAAATGAAATCTCATATAGGAAATGCTAAGAGGCATTCCTATCTGCTAAGTAGCCTAGACTCTAGGTGATGACATAAAATTAGTGGGCTATCACCTGGCTTTAGATGTGCCTGACCATTTGAAATTTTATTGTGAAATGATCCACTCTGCCTCACTGGGGGCTAAGTATTCTGCTTCTCTTGTTTATGAGAATCCAGTATTTGTCTTTGTCTTTCTCTCACTGGTGTGATCCCCCAAAATGGGAAGAGTGGAGGGTGCTTATAGTTTTTCAGGTGCACATAGAGACAGTCAGAACATCTAGGAAGCCAGACCCCGGGAGCAGGGCTGTCTTGAAAAAGTGCCACTTCTAAAATGGGTTTATATAGTGCACATCTGTGGGATCATCCAGTCTCCTGGGTGCCCCACCCGCATTCCCAAATAACATGGCTGTCCTAGAAGCTGCCATGTTCTTAATGATGTCACCCCCAAGCTGCAGTTGACTGGAGCAGGAGGGGGTCTGTGAGCCAAGGCAGGCCAACGAGTCCTTTCCCTGGAATTGATGGCCTCAAGGGGAAGTTCTTCCCTGCTAGAGAAAGCTTAACATAAAAACCCTGGGAACTGTGGACTGCCATGTTTCCTACACTGGAACAAGCCAGTCAGCACCCAGAGATCATGAGCAACACACACACACACACACACACACCCCCAACACACAGATGATGGGGGCTACAGAAGTGCTTGTGTCCCTGGTCTCTGGGCACTTGGCCCAGCTGCTTTTCTGATTTCCCCACAATTTGGTTGTTCAGCTCATCCTCAGATTCCAGGAGCCAGGAGCTTACAGTTTTGTTGAACTAGGTTAGGCTGGGATTGTTTTCACTTAGAACAAAAAGAGTAATGGGGAAAGTTAAAGACCTTTCCTGGTAGCCTTTAGATCCTTGGTTGGATGCAGAGACAGAGAAACAATTCTGAGAGGGAAGGAGGAAAAGCAGCTGGTGGGGGTGAGGATGGGTGGAGCTCTTAGGAGAAAAGTGACAGGGCAGACAGGAAGCAGGATGGCACAGCCCCTCTGTATTAGTCCGTTTTCAGGCCGCTTATAAAGACATACCCAAGACTGGGCAGTTTACAAAAGAAAGAGGTTTAACGGACTCACAGTTCCATGTGGCTGGGGATGCCTCACAGTCATGATGGAAGGTGAAAGGCACGTCTCACATGGTGGGAGACAAGAGAAGAGAGCGTGTGCAGCAGAACTGCCCTTTATAAAACCATCAGATCGGGCCAGGTGCAGTGGCTCAGCCTGTAATCCTGTAATCCCAGCACTTTGGGAGGCCAAGATGGGCAGATCATTTGAGGTTAGGAGTTCGGGACCAGCCTGGCCAATATGGTGAAACCCCATCTCTACTAAAAATACAAAAATTAGCTGGGCATGGTGGTGTGCGCCTGTAGTCCCAGCTACTTGGGAGGCTGAGACAGGAGAATCACTTGAACCCAGGAGGCAGAAGTTGCAGTGAGCCGAGATTGCACCACTGCATTCCAGCCTGGGCAACAGAGTGAGACTCCATCTCAAAATCTCAAAAAACAAACAAAATATCAGATCTCGTGAGACTTATTCACTATCCCGAGAACAGTACCAGAAAGACCCACCCTCATGATTCAATTACCTCCCACCACCGGGTCCTTCCCACAACACATGAGAATTGTGAGAGATACAATTCATGATGAGATTTGGGTGGGGACACAGCCAAACCATGTCACCCTCTGCCACCGGGGTGCTTATCACTTCCCCTGAGATGGGCGAGCCTGTCCCCTCCCCCTGAGAGAGGCGAGCCTGTCCCCTCCACCACATGGAGAGATGCAGCCCCCTTCCCTCCTGCCTTCTCTTCAGTGTTTGGCTCTGGCCAGGCCACGATTCACAAGCTGGTGGCTGTGGTACCTCAGGAAATCTGGAGTCGCTCCTACCACTTTCATTCTCCACCCAATGTGGACAGGAGTCCGTTCTTCCCTCCCTTCTCAGGTTCCATCCCATCTATTGCCCTAAGTTGGGCCAGTGAATCCCTCTTGACTGAGGCCTGAGAGGGCCGCTCAGATGGGAGCCGGAGCCAGAGACTAGAGAACACTTTGCCCAGGCGGGCACAAGCTCTGGGGTTGACCAGGTCTGTCTGACCCTGGGGCCCCTGGGGGACACCCCCTTCATGCACTGCTCGCCATTCTCACTGGGGAGCAGAAAGGAAGCAAGGCCAGTGCCCACCCATCTGAAGCACCGTGCAGGGCATCAGCCAGGTCCTGGCAGAAAACAGATGGCCGGCCCGATGTGTGAATGGAGGAATTTAATGAGGGCCTATTTACAAAGCGTGGGAGGGAAATCAGTAGCTGCTGATGCAACACCCCTGAGCCTCCACCACCCTGCAACCTGCAGGGCCAAGGGAAGGGACTGACGTGGGATCGTGGGAGAAGACTGCCCACAGGAGTCGGGTCTGGAGAAGAGGGTCCAGGAGCCTGCGGTGCCCAGGCGGGGACGGAGCCAGCAGAAAACCACCCCACCACTCCACCCCCACAGCAGGGTGGGAGAGGGCTGGAGGGGCTCTGGAGGGGCGGCCCACGTGGTCAGCACACACGAGAAGCTGGGGCCGTGGGGGTGGATCCAGGTGTTTCTCCAGCGGGGTGCATGGTGAGCATTGTGCTGACCAGGCGTGTCACTTGTCCCTGCCTCAAGGACTCTGGAAAAGCTGACCACATCAATAATTACAGAAGCTGGAGGTGGCAAGACCTCACGGCATCTCTGACTTCATCTTCCTGTTAGGGCAGAAGAAGGTCTCCTGGGAGAAGGAGGTGACATCTAAGGTTAGTCTAAGGCCAGGAGGAATTCAGCCCAGACTGCCCTTTCTAAACCTAGGGCCGGCTTCTTTGAAAACGTGGCAGGTTCTTAAAAGCATCTGAAGGAAATGTGTCTTCATAGCCAGGACATATTTTTCCTGGCAGATTCTGAGATTGATGATGCAATTAGGGCAGGCCAAGAGAATGAAGTATTAGGGCTATAAACTAAGATGCACATAGATGTTTCCACTCTTTGGAAGGCACAGATGTAGAAATAATTCTTTGTTCCTTAAGCTCAATGTAATAGTCTGCATTTTGTGTTAGAGCAGCATCTCCCCACAAAGGCCACCCCTGTGTTTGGCATAAATCACAATGCAGGGAGAAGGCTCATTCAGTGGTGTCTTCCCTGTTGGCACCTGGCACGTATCTGGATTATGGATTGTCATGGGTGCTCCCTGGCACCGTGGCTGTTAGACCTGAGCTCTGGGCAGGGAGAGCTCCGGGCTGGAGTGCAATGGCACAATCTCAGCTTACTGCAACCTCCGCCTCCCGAGTTCAATCGATTCTCCTGCCTCAGCCTCCCAAGTAGCTGGGATTACAGGCACCTGCCACCATGCTTGGCTAATTTTTTGTATTTTTAGTAGAGACGGGGTTTCACTATGTTGGGCAGGCTGGTCTCGAACTCCTGACGTCAGGTGATCCGCCCGCCTCGGCCTCCCAAAGTGCTGGGATTACAGGTGTGAACCACCGCCCCTGGCTAAGAGAGCTTTAAATGATCAGAACAGCAGAGGTGCCTGTGTTTCGGGGAGGGGACAAGGCCCATCTCTCTCTCTCTGGTTGGAAGGGACTCTCTTGCAGATGGAGGTCACGAGGGCACTCTTTGCATACAGTTTACCTTTCTTTTCATTGAAATCATTGTCTGGCTGCTATTTCCCGAGCTACATCTAATTGTAAAATTCTGGGTTGTTGGCACAAACTCTTACTTGCTGCTTACGTTTGCTGGTTAGGCTGGTTTAAGCTTTCTCCCACCACCTGGGCAAGGGTGTCCTCAGAGCAGTGGTTTCCAGGGTGGCCCCAGCCATGTGGAGTGTGATCTGCCTTGAGCTCGGCCCATCCAGGGGAGCCACCATGGTACCTTTCCTCTGTAGGTGGCCTCTCAGGGCTCCCCTCAGGGGGTCACTGTGGAGACATGGCCTGTCACTAGGTGTCTTAATCAGTGCGAAAAGCCCAGCTGGAGGCCTTCCATCCGTTTTCCGCCTCCCAACACAAATGCTCTTCAAGTGGTGGCCTGGCACGGACTCTTCAGAGAAAGGCCTTTTGATCCCGGCGGGGGAGGCCTGTCCCCGCGTGCTCCCGCTGCCGCCCTGTGGACCTGCGTGCCCATCCACCGGCAGGGCCTCTGCCGGGAGGCAGGTGACCTGAAAGGGATGTTATTTTTTTAACGTGGGTTTTAGTACCCACAGCAAGAGTATTTTTAGCTGGTTATTGAGGCTGATTAGTGAGCCCCAGGCCTCCATTTGGTTAAATAGAGCCACCTTCACAGATGTATTTTCGTACAGTGCAAATCTAGTGTTCTGGATGGTATAGAGTTACCCCAAATGATGGCCGGCCATTTGCCCAGGGCCTGGGTCCTGCAGAGCAGTCTAGCTACATTCCCATGGTGCTGGACCCACTGCAGGCTGTCCAGGGGCAGCAGGACCCTGGGTGCTTCTCATTCTGGAAAACAGCAGGCAGCTGGCTCTAGAGTGCTCAGCCCCTTTGGAGACGCCACTGCTGCCCCGGTCGCTTGCTAGCTGTGCTGTGTTGGAACCTCTTAGACCCTTAGTTTCCTCATCTGCAAATCAGGACTAATAATACCTACCATGTAGATATAATAATAATCATACCCTGCCATGTAGGGTGAGCCTGGAATCAGCACTCCATATGGGGTGCGTGTCTGTATGTGTGTGTGTAGGGGTGCGGGTGTGATTGTGTGGATGGGTATCTGTGGGTGTGTGATGTTTGTGTGCGGGTGTCTGTGTGTGGGTGCGTGCGGGTATCTGTGTGTGTCTGGGTCTGGGGGGGTGCGGGTGTGTTTGTGTGGATGAGTATCTGTGGGTGTGTGGTTGTGTGTGGGTGTCTGTGTGTGGGTGTGTGTGGGTATCTGTGTGTGTGTCTGGGTCTGTGGAGGGGGTGTGTGTGTGGGTGGGTATCTGTGGGTATGTGTGTCTGTGGGTTTGTGTGTGTGTGTGTGGGTGTGGGTGTCTGTGTATGGGGGTGTGTATCTGTGTGTGGGTACGTGTGGGTGTGGGTGTGTGGGTGTCTGTGTGGGTGTATCTGTGTGTGTGGGCACGTGTGTGTGTGGGTGTGTGAGAGTATCCGTGTATCTATGTGTGGGTACGTGTGTGTGTGTGTGTGGGTGTCTGTGTGTGTCGGTGTATCTGTGTGTGGGTGGGTGTGTGTATCCATGTGTCTGTGTGTGGGTACGTGGGTGTGTGGGTGTGTGTGGGTATCTGTGTGTCTGTGTTTGTGTGTGTGTGTGTGTCTGTGGGTGTGTGTGTGGGGGGTGTGTGTTTGGGTGGGTATGTGTGTCTGTGTGTGGGTGTGGGTGTCTGTATAGGGGTGTGTATCTGGGCACGTGTGTGTGGGTGTGAGTATCCGTGTGTCTTGTATGTGGGTGTGTGGGTGTCTGTGTGTGTGGGTGTGTGTGAGTATCCGTGTGTCTGTGTGTGGCTACGTGTATGTGTGGATATGTGGGTGTCTCTGTGTGTGGATGTATCTGTGTGTCTCTGTGTGGGCACATGTGTGTGGGTGTGTATTTGTGTGTCTGTGTGTGGGCGTGTGTGTGGGTGTGTATCTGTGTGTCTGTGTGGGCACGTGTCTGTGGGTGTGTCTGTGTGTCTGTGTGTGGGCATGTGGGTGCATGGGTGTGTGTGGGTGTCTGTGTGTGTGGGTGTGTGTATCTGTGTGTCTGTGTGGGCATGTGTGTGGGGGTGTGTGGGTGCGTGTATGGGTGTGTGTATCTGCGTGTCTGTGGGCACGTGTGTGGGTGTCTGTGTGTGTGTATCTGCGTGTCTGTGGGCACGTGTGTGTGGGTGTGTGTATCTGTGTGTGGGGGCACGTGTATGTTTGGGTGTGTGGGTGTCTGTGTGTGGGTGTGTATCTGTATGTCTGTGTGTGGGCACGTGTATGTTTGGGTGTGTGGGTGTCTGTGTGTGTGGGTGTATCTGTGTGTCTGTGGGCACGTGTGTGTGGGTGTGTGTATCTGTGTGTCTGTGGGCACGTGTGTGTGCACACATGTGCACTCAGGTTTAGGGGAGCGACAGGGGGCACAGAGGAAGAAAATAACAGGAAAAAGTCAAGAAGAAAGAGCCACCTTAAAGCATCTCAGGAATGCATCTTTCGAGTCAAATCATCAAGAAGTCCCCAGTCCCTCAAGGCTCATCTTGATGTGGAAGAGGAGTTGACTTCTGGGGAGAGGCTCTGCCCACGCGGCACAGTGGGAATCCAGAGGCCAGCGCGCCAGTCCGGCAGCTGTGACCTTGGACCTTGGGCAAGTCCCTGACTTCTCTGAGCCTCTGTGTCCAGCCCTATAAAATGAGGGGTGGGATTCCTTACAGAACCACTGCCCTATCTCCCTGTGATCTAAATGATTGTAGTGTTTATGTTTCTTCATGGGAGAAAATCGTTGGATCTTGGCTCTCCATTAGAAGAGAGAGGGCAAGACAAGGACACTTGCTCACTGTGGTTGGAAACGAGCCTGGCTGCCTCTGTGGTCACTGTGAGTGCCGCCTGCCTGCTCCCTTTGGCTGGCCTGGGAGGAATCAGACCCTAGACACTGAGGTGTGAAGTTTCCCTGAGGGCTGGCTGGGCATCTGACTGCATGGTGGGACGCCTGGGGAGGAGTTCGGGTCCGTCTGTGCTGGTGTCATTTCCTGCCTCTTTTGAAATAGCTGTACTTTTGGACAGAGGCTGACAAATCCTTGGGTGGTGGATTTTGAAATGGTTATAAACAATTTGCAATTAGCTCTTTTGTCTAAATGAGAAAGGGCCGCTTACTCAGGCTTTTTATTGACTCGAGGCCCTTTATCCATGTGGCGAGTGCGTCAGATGTGAGCGAAGGAGCCCCTCTGGGATTCAGGGAAATTAAAAAGTCTGTTTTTTGGAGACCTCCCATCTTTAGAGCTTGGGCCCCCTGGCTTGGCTAGTTATCAGAGTCCTAAATTCTGTGGTGTGGTTGAGGAGAAGCCCTGCGCTTGGAGGTTCAAGTCCCAGCCCTGCCACCTCCCGCTGCACGACCCTATGCAAGTCCCTTCCCACCGCCGGCCCTCAGGATCTCCACCTACAGACGAGGGGGTGGGATGGCAGCCCCTGTTCTCCTGCGTCACTGCTCTGGCTCTTTCGAGGTTCAGATAAGAACATCTTTAAAAACCTGTGTATGTTCACTTTGTAAACTGAAAAGCTGGAAAAGACCAGGCATCCACATTATTGTTTATCCTTGCAAGGTGTAATAATCACAATGGCGGTAACTATAGCAACTGTTTATTATTATTTATGATGGGCCAGGCTCCAGGCCAAGAGCTTGATCACTTCCGTCTGTATAATCACTGTATACCTAGGTGCTGGTACCATCTGCGTTTTATAGAAGGGTTAAGCAAATTGTCTAAGATCACACAGCTTACAAGGTCTGAGTGACCTAAGGCAGCTTCTCGGCGGCCTTCCAGTCTGGTGGGCTGTTATTTTTCCGGTAGTTTCCTTTGATTCATCTAAGTCAGTGGTCTTCAACCCCGGCTGCCCAGGTGCCAGCCCTCATGGCCCACTGGAAAGCCTGGTTTCATGGGTCTAGGGTGGGGCCTAGCATCAGTGTTTGCTCAGGGCTCCCTGCTGATTCTGATGTGCAGTCTGCATGGAGCACCGCCATCCTGAGACCCAGCATCTGTGAGAGAGGGCAAAGTAGTTTGGACTAAACATCGGGGCTCCATGGCCAGGTCTTCTCCCCCGGTTTCCTGACCTGCAGGAGAAGGGGATTGGTCAGGTGGCCTCTAGGGGGTTTCCTCCAGGGGCTGTGAGGTTCTGTAACTATAAGAAGCTCATGAGCAAACCTGTTATTGTTCTTTTTCTCCTTCTGTTTTAGGCAGAATATGAAGTTACTCCAGATGAAAAACTGGGAGAGAAAGGGAAGGAAATTATGACCAAGTACCTCACCCCAAAGGTAAGGAGTCTTCCAAACCCCACAGCAGGTGGCACAGGAGGCCTTATCCAAAAATAGGAGCCCCTAAGTCTGTGCCAGGCCACGTGGGGAGCTGTTAAGTGCTGGGCTGGTGGCTGTTGTTGACCTCCTGAGATCACAGTTCCCATCCTCCCCCAGAGAGTGCCCAAGCCTGGCAGGGCCAAGATGGGGATGGTCTAGGCCAGGACTGGAGTAGGGGCGGGATGCCTGCTTCTTGGGGCCCAGCCCCTTCAAGGGTCACCATGCTGCTGTGTGCTCACACCCAACCATTTGTGGTAGGGCAGATGGAGGCCTGGCCAAGTTCAGGAGAAGTGCCCAGAAGGAAGGGCTTAGCAGGGCAGTTCTGAGAGGTCAGCGTGGAGGGGAAGTGTTGGGGGTTGACTGGGAGGGAAAGGGGGTGCCCAACGACATCAAAGAATGAAGAGAATTCTGAAACATATTCTGGAGTATTCTGAAGGGTTAGGGGCCACCCCGACCCCACCTCGGGACCACCCACTGGATAGTTGAAGCATCGGGGTACCATTGTCCTCAGGGTCCAGCAGCCTCGGTTCTCCAAGATCTGCTTCCTCTTGACTCACCTTCACAGAAGTGTGTTCTCAACCCATTTAGTGTTCTAGTGTCAGTGGTTCTGCCCACTTGGTCAAGCCACATTCCCTCCCTGGGCCTCTGTTTCCCTTTCTTAAAAGTGGCCTTCCTGTCAGACTCACCTCCCGGAGGTATTGAGAGCCTGAGATGGGACCTGTGTGGGAATAGCTTTGCGTGTGTCCCATCCCCCAGGGCCAGTGGTGGCTTCACCCTGCTCAGGACCCTGTGGGCCAACCAGCTCCCCGGAAGGATATACCTCCTGGTGCCCATCCCAGGCTGCCAGTGGACTGAGGTCACCACAGCCTGTGGAAGGTCTTGGCCATCAGTCCCCCCAACCTCCTGCACCTCTTGCACCAAATGTAGCCCTCGTTCTTCTCCAGCATCAGCAGTTGGCGGTGGCCATTGCCCTTGCAGGGTGAGACCAGCCTCACGCCCAGAAGCGTTGCCCTTTGTCACGCCCCACTCTGGACAGCCTGCTGGACGGCATCCCTAATGCGCACACAGTCGCCATCACCTTGTTGCCTCCCCTTGCTGTTTCTCTGCTGCACCCATCATAATCCATGCACTTCTCTTTCTGTGAACTGCAAACACCCCCAGCCCTTTTGCACTTTTCAGAAATGACAGAATTTATGTTTATAAAACACTTCTAGGCATAGAATAGGGCTAGTTTGCTCTGGACAAGGTGTGGCCCTGGGTAGGCACAGCTGCCCCCACCTTGGGGGCCTTGCTATGCTCCAGATATGGGCCTGTTGCTGTCTGTGAGGTTCTCAGGTGGACACAGTCGAGGAGACGTTCTCAGCAGGGTCCCTGTTCACCCAGTCGCAGCCGATGTCGTATTGATGGGGCTCTGGCTAGATACATTTTTGATCTCCTGGCCACCACTCAAGACAGTGTGGACACTCTGGGCATAAACACATGCCCTGAGCTTAGAGGGGTGCATGCGCCCTAGAGGGCATAATGATGACAGCTCCCTGGCTGGGCTCCTATGGTGTGCCACGTGCCTCCGAGACGTCTCTGATGATTCGCGTATCCACGAGAGATTGCCCTGTTTACAGACAGGCCACTGAGGCCACAGAGCTGAATAGCGTGAGAGGCCACTCCGCTGAAGGGGTCTTCAGCTACCCTCTGCAGAGGCATCTTCCCACGGTGGCTCAGCTTGGCCCAGTCCAGCGCTTCATCTGTGCCCCCATAGGGCTACCCAGTCACATGTGTCCCCCCCAAACAATGGCAACTAGAATGTATTGAGGACCCCTTGTGTCAGGCACCACTGTCTATAGTCCTTGCTGTCACTGTGGGATGCAGATTATATTGGTTCCATCTTACCGATAAGGAAGGAGAGGCTCAGGGGAGCTGTCACATCCCAAGTCACACAACTAGTGAGTGGCGGAGCTAGAATTTGAACCCAAGTCTGGTTGATTCTAGAGCCCTGCGTGTTTCCCCTGGGTGTAGTCTCCTCACCCCGCTTCACTGTCCTGCCACTGTCTGCGGCCTGGCTCTGATCTGCAGTGAGGGCGGAGTGCTCCCTTTGCCTGACCTTGCTGTCTGGATAGGCTCTTGTGGCTTAGCCAAGAACAGGGTACAGGCAGGCACTGGGGCAGCCACTGAGGGCTGCCACCGGGTTGCCCCGTGGCCAACCTTGTCCAGAAGCCCCTGCTGGCGGCCCCTGACCTGAGCTCTCCAGACCTCCCTAGCTCTGCTCAGCCTTGCCTCCATCTCCTGGAGGGATGGGGCCCAGACACCCCCATCAGCTCAGACGGTTTTACAAGTGCCTCAGAGCCTGCCAGCATTTTTTCCCTTAAGTTCTCCTCAATTTAAAAAATTTAAGCCACACCATATGTTACGGCCAGGGAGGCCTCCAGGGGAGGTGGTTGATCCATGCCTTGGGTCAGCTGTTTTCCTACAATAAACTTTGCACTGCTTTCCCAGTTCTTCCCATAACAGCTTGTTCTGGAGCCTCATTTACCTCTCACGTGCCCCAGTGCCCCAGATGCAGCGAAGCAAGGTGCTGGCTGAGGAGCTGAGCGAGTGACTGAGGCCCCAGCACTGGCTCAGAAGACTTTGACCAACTGCAAAGCCACTGTCTCCAAGCCCAGATTGTCCTTGCCTTGGGACCCCTCCTCAGTATGTAGCTTGTGTGTCTCAGCTCTGAGCAGTGCTTCCCAAAAGGTAGACCATAGGAGAGTGGCCAGTGGAGAAGCTCTGTGAAAAAGAACCCTCAGTGGTCAATTACACGTGGGCAGCACTGTAATACCATGTCTCCCCCGGTAGATTCACTCAGCATGTGAGCATATTCAAGGCTCTGAGAAGTCCTGCAAGAAAGAAACCTCTTTAACTGTTACCAAAGCATTTCTCAAAGTTATTGACCATAATTTTTTTTCAATTTTCCATTCTGCTGAGCACACTTTGGGCTACAGAACACATCCAAGAGCCTCACGCCCACACCTCCTTCTGCTCCAGCATCCTTTCCTGGGACCTCTCCTGTGGCTTCACACTGGGCTGTGGCCACACTATTTCCTAGGCTCACCTGGATGTCCATACCTTGTGGCCTTTGTTCAGGCTGTGCCCCAGAAGGCCCTTTATGAAGGCGCTGTCCCCTACTCTGTCTTTCTCGCTTCTGTATCCCTGCATGTATTGAGGACGCTTGTGTCAGGCACCACTGTCTGCAGTCATCTCCAACATCCCCAGCTGCACAGAGCCTCTTCTGCCTCTCGTCAGAGTCCATTGCCCTCACCTGGGTGGTCTCTGAGCACACTGTTCCATTGTTGTGATTCTGTGCCCCATGATGGGGATTCTGAGGAGCCCACCTTCAGAGTAGGGCCAAGACATAAGCAGATTAACCAAATGCCCCACGATGGGAGCAGTGGTGGAGCTGTGCTCAGGGAAGTGTGGGGTCAGGTGAGCTAGAGGACGCTTCCAGGAGGTGATGCTGCTGAATCAGATCTTAAAGGATGTGGAGGAGGAAGCTGGACACAAAAGAAGGGGAAGGAGGAGCGGCCTTCATGGGTGCAGTGCAGTGGGCATTTGGGGCTATCTGGAGATACTTGTAATTGGCAGAATTGTGGGGGAGGGAAGTGCTCCTAGCATCTGATGCGTAGAGGCCATGGATGCCATTGAACATTCTAGAGTGCACATGGCAGCTTCCTACCCAGAGTTACCTGGGGGCAAAATGTCAATAGGCAGAGAAACCTTGGCACAGAGGTAGGAAAGCGCACAGGATGGGCAGTGCTGTGGGGGTGGGAATGGGGAGGGGGCCCCTCTGAGCTGTAGGCCCTGGGAAACCATGTTGAGGTGGCAGCAATGTGGAGTTGCCAGTGCTTCGAGTGCCACTTGTATTTTAGGACGATCTCCCTGACCACATGGAGGAGTAATAAGGGGGATGAGGAAGGACTGGAGGCAAGAGGCCATCTGGGGAGCAGCCCCAGGTCCCCAAGCTGGGCCAGCAGCCTTGGGGATGGGGAGGAACAAAGGGCCTTGCGAAACGGCAGAAGGAGGATGCCCTTGGGCTTTTGTCTTGAGTCTCTGGGTGTATGGGGGTGTCCCCAGGAAAGACAGAGCACAGGATGAGGGCCGTGGGAAGGTCCACCTGCTCTCGGCAGAGGCAGGGGAATTCACTTTGGATGGAGACAGTGGCATCTGCTCTCTGTGTCCCCGCCCCAGCATGATGCTGGACACATGGTTCTCGATCAATGTGAGTTGGTTGGAATGAAACACTGAGGGGAGCTCTGGAAGCTGCCCTCCGTGGGCCCATCAGCTCTCCTGTCTCATGTCTCTGGGGAGCCACACTTGGCGAGCTCACATCCTGAGGTGTCTGCCATCTTAAAATTGCTGGAAGCCAGGATAGAAAGCCCCTGCCTAAGCAATGCCTATGCCTTGAGCTCCGTTCTCCCTCACCACGGAGGACGCCCTACAAACCCGTGCCTGAAGTTTTTATCTCAAGAGGCAAACCCCACTCCGTAGACCCTGCCTCGAATCCTGCATCAGTCGCCCATACACGGCCAGCTTTGCTTTGGGGGTGTTACAGGGCAACAGCCAAGGGTGGGCTTGGAAGGGGTTGAAAGCTGTTGGAGAGCTCACAGAAGGGCAGCAGAGTGCTGAGAAGGAGGTGAGCTTTAGAGTCAGGTAGACCTGGGTTCAAAGCCAGATGTCACCTCTTTGGGCTGCATGGGTTTGGGAAAGTTGCTTAACCTCTCAGTGCCTCAGTTTCCTCATCTGTCAAGGGTGTGGGCCATGATGAGGATCATAAATAAAAGCAGCAAGTACTGAGCATGGTAGCTGGGGCATCTTAAGTGCCCAGCAGCAGTGCTTGTCATCTGCCTTTCCCCACCTTCTTCGTGCCTTCAAAGTCAGGCTGTTGAATGAGGAAATCGTTCAGATGTTGAACTGCCAGCTGTGGAGTGCGAGAGGCCAAGGAAGGGTCCGGAGGGCCTCCAGCTGCAGAGGGCTGGACAGAGGCAGTGAGCCAGTCAGGATGATTTATACTAGCTGCCACAACAAACAAACCCCCAAATCTCAGGGGCTCCTCCCAGCAAAGGTTCATTTCTTTCTCACGCATCATCTGGTTAGGTCATCAGCTCTTCTGGGTCCTCCCTGGGTGACTCAGGGATCCTGGCTGCTCCTGTGGCCCCACCATCTGGAGTGTGTTGTCCCATGGTCAGTGCCACAGAGGAAGAGAGGGATGAAGGAGGCACAGAAGCTTTTAAGTGCTTGACCCAGAAGCAACACTCATCACTTCCTCTCGCAGTCCATGGCCAGTGGGGAGGCTGGGAAAGGCAGAGGAGCATGTGGAATATTAGGTGAGCACACCAGTAAAGCTCCCTGCGTACATTCCCATCCCTTGAGCCCCAGGTTAAAAACATCACGTGGCAGGCTCGTCTCTGGTGCTGGTTAGACAGCCGTGAGCGTGGCGTGTCTTAGGGATTGTCTCGGGTTTGTCAACTCACAGAAGCTGGCCAGCGGGCCACAGTTGGATCTGAGTGTGTGCTGGGCTCTGAAGAGAGCTGAGCAGCTCACCTTCTACCCTCCAGTTCTACAGCCCAGAAGTGATACAGGTGACAGGTATTCAGGAGAGGGGAGGGTCACTCCGAGCTGAGGTGGCCCAGGAAATGTTCCCATTGTAATAATAATAATAAGTGAAAACAGAATTATATTTCATCCAGCATTACAGATGACTTTTTGAAATACCAATTTTATGGCCGGGTGCAGTGTCTCACACCTGTAATCCCAGCACTTTGGGAGGCTGAGGCAGGCGGATCACCTGAGGTCAGGGGTTCGAGACCAGCCTGGCCAACATGGCGAAACCCTGTCTCCACTAAAAATACAAAAAATCACCTGGGCATGGTGGCGCACACCTGTAATCCCAGCTACTCCAGAGGCTGAGGTACAAGAATCGCTTGAACCAGGGAGGGGGAGGTTGCAGTGAGCCAAGGTCGTGCCACTGCACTCCAGCCTGGGTGACAGAGCAAGACTCCATTTCAAAACAAAAAACAAGACAAAACAAAAATACCAATTTTTTTGAGATCTATTGGTATAATTCTCATACCATAGAACTAATTCTTTTAAAGTACAATTCCATGGTTTTAAAAAGATTCAAAATCATATAACCATCACTGCTTTCTGATTCCAGGGCATTTTATCACCCCAAGAAGAAACTGTTGTACCTGTTAGCAGTCACTCCCTGTTCCCCTTTCCTCCCAGGCCCTGACAGCCACTAATCTACTTTCTGTCTCTAGGCCTATTTCAAACATTCCATATAAATGGAATATCATATAATATGTGGCCATCTGTGACTGTCTTCTTTTTTTTTGAGACGGAGTCTCGCTCTGTCCCCCAGGCTGGAGTGCAGTGGCGTGATCTCGGCTCACTGCAAGCTCCGCCTCCCGGGTTCATGCCATTCTCCTGCCTCAGCCTCTCGAGTGGCTGGGACTACAGGTGCCTGCCACCACGCCCTGCTAATTTTTGTATTTTTAGTAGAGACGGGGTTTCACCGTGTTAGCCAGGATGGTCTCGATCTCCTGACCTCGTGATCCGCCCGCCTCAGCCTTCCAAAGTGCTGGGATTACAGACGTGAGCCACCGCACCAGCCGACTGGTTTCTTTTGTAGCATAATGTTTTTAAGATTCATCCACATTGTAACATGTATCAGCACTTCACTCCTTTTTATGGCTGAATGATATTCCATTGTAAAGATATAACACATTTATTTATTTATCTGCTCATCAGTTGATGGACACTTGTGTTATTTCTACCTTTTTGTTGTTGTTGTTGTTGAGATGGAGTTTCGCTCTTGTTGCCCAGGCTGGAGTACAATGGCGGGATCTCGGCTCACTGTAACCTCCACCCCCTGGGTTCAAGTGATCCTCCTGCCTCCGCCTCCCAAGTAGCTGGGATTACAGATGCCCGTCACCATGCCTGGCTAATTTTTGTATTGTTATTAGAGATGGGGTTTTCGCCACTTTGGCCAGGCTGGTCTCGAACTCCTGGCCTCAAGTGATCCACCCGCCTCAGTTTCCCAAAGTGCTGGGATTACAGGCACGAGCCACCGTGCCCAACCTGCTTCTATTTTTTGTTTCTACATTTTTGCTCTTGTGGAATAATAATGCTATGAAAATGCAGGTACAAGTTTTTGTGTAGACATGTTTCATTGGGGTATATACATGGGAGTAGAATTGCTGGGTCACGTGGTAACTCTATGTTTAAACTTTTGAGGAACTGCTGGGCTGTTCTTCAAAGCACTGCACCATTTTAAATCCCCACCAGCAGGGTTCCAGTTTTGCCAAAACCTCGTCAACACTTGCTATTTTCTGTGTTTTTTATTTTATCCATCTTAGTGGGTGTGAAGTGGTGTCTTGATGTGATTCTGATTCATACTTCCCTAATAATTAATAATGTTGAACACCCTTTCTTGTGCTTTTTGGCCACTTGTGTAACTTCTGTGGGAAATGTCTATTCAGATTCTTTGTTCATTTTTGAATTGGGTTGTTTGTCTTTAATGTCAAGTCATTAGAGTTCTTCATATGTTCAGGATACAAGGTCCTTATCAGTATATGACTTACACATATTTTCTCCCATTCTGTGGGTTGTCTTTTCACTTTCTTGATGGCGTCCTTTGAATCACAAAGGTTTTTCATTTTGATGACATTCAGCCTTCATTTTTGTTACTTGTTTTTAAATAACTTGTTTTCATTTTGTCTTACCTGTCCTTGTAAGAAGGCCTCAGTTTTTGAAGGGAAAGGGTGTGTATGGGAACAAAGTAAAGAAATCCTAATGTACATTTAGCCCCATGACCCGGTCTTCCTTTGAAGAACGAGAGCC
The DNA here is from genome assembly GCF_028858775.2 of Pan troglodytes. Lineage (NCBI taxonomy): Eukaryota > Metazoa > Chordata > Mammalia > Primates > Hominidae > Pan > Pan troglodytes. The sequence continues at coordinate 131,509,796 of NC_072406.2, forward strand.
CCACTGCCTGTTGGAAAGATCAGGGCCAGGCCTGGTCCTTCATGGACATTCAGCCCCTTATCCCCTGGTTGACATGACAACATCCCAGGGGCTTTGAGCCCTTCCATTCCTAGGACTGCACGGGCCTCTTACAGACTTGCTCCTGGAACTTCCTGGCAGCTCCCCAAGATGGGTATTAGTGTACCCATTTTACAGATCAGGTAACTGAGATTTGGGAAGAGAAGAGGCTGGTCCAGAATGGGGAAGCGCCTGCGTGACCTGCTTTGGCAGTGTTACTTGTAGGACATTTTGCTGCGGCTCATTTTAATTGGGCCGGTGAGCAACAGTGCTGATCTCCATGGTTGCAGTGCCCCACCGCAATTACTAAGGTCTGGCAAGGGGGGTGCCAGTTTTGATGTGGCTTTGTTAGGGACTATCAGTGGATTCCAGGGGAAGCTCAAACCCAGTCCTGGTCCTGCTGAAAGGGCCTGCGTGGGTTCTTCCCGGACAAGGGGGTGGACAGGTGGGTTGGGGCAGGCTTCTGGGGAACTGGTATGGCGTCCTTCTGTGGGGTACTGGGAAGGCCGTTGTGCAGGCAGCTCTTAGAGCGCATTTCTTGCCAAAGGTCTGCAGCAGGATATTGTTCTCTGGGCCCTCCATAGACGCAGGGCTGCCTCTTTGTTTCAATAAACAATGATAGGGTAAGACAGGGAAGTTGGTTCTTGTGAAGGGGGAAGTTACCCATCAGCCTGTTTCCACACAAACGAAATCTATTCGTAGTGCTTGTTGGGCTCTCTGGAAAACATCCACATTTTATAAAGTCAAGAGCTTGAATGAAAGGAAATAATAACGACTCCAAATTCCCTCCTCTGGCTCCCCACCCCCACCCAGGCACCAGCGTCAGGAAGCCGAACAAACCCACGCAGGCTGGGCCACGGCTCCTCGGCCTCTGGCACAGGCAGTCAGCTTCATCCTTGTCCCCAGGACCTCATACAACCCCAGTCCTGCCACTTTCCAGCTCTGCATCCTTGGAGCCTCAGTTTCCCCAACTGAGTATGGGGCTGATAAAAATGGCGCCTACCTGTGCCTGTGGCCATCAGTCATTCTCTAGCACTTGCGTGGTTTTGGCCATGTTTGCAGACTACCCTTAAGAGTTACCTATACAACGATTTTCTTTAAATCAACTTATCTTTTAACTTAAAATAGATGCGTTTTAAAAGGAAACCTTGTACCAGGAACATGCCTGGAGAACCAGTATTGATTTGTCATACATAACGGTAACTGGAAAAATTAAGATTAAATCCAAGCTAGATACTCTATTGTCTGCCTGAGGTTCTGAGCCTGAAGGCTTTGTCCTTGTCATTTTAAAGGAGATTAGTGAATGTGAGAGCCCTGATGACAGGACGGTAGCACTGCCTGCGACTTTCTACTTCATGATGGAAGGCTTGCAGGAGATCCGAAGAGAATCACTTTTTCACCGAGTGATTCAATATTATCTAATTGTGTCCCTGTACTTCCTAAGACCTCTCATCATCTTTAGAAGATGCTGGGCTAACTCTCTGCTTCCTAGCTATGGTGCGTTATGGAAATGGAAATGCTGGCTTGTTTTTGATAGAGACAGCATGACCTAGGGCAAAGAGCACTGGACTGGGAGTCAGGCTCATTCCTGATCTCCCTTCGTGGGGTCCATGGCCCTGGTCCTGCTTAGAGTCTGCCTGATCATCCAACCAATTCATGATCTCCAGGGCAACCAAGGGTGTGAAATATGGGAAGCTTGGGCAAATGGCTCCCTTCCAAGTACCTGTCCCATTCTCCATGGGGCTTGGGGTCCCAGACACTGGCCCTGGACCCAGCTGTTCATCTCTACTGAGATTGCCCGGCCCTCATTTCCCAGTCCCCGGAACAGGTCATCTTGTTGTCAATTAATCTAGTGAGCTCAGACTCCACCTTCACTTGAGCAGAGGGTCTGGCTGGGCAGCTGCCCCTGCTGGGCCATCTACCAGCATTTCCAGCTTCCTGTCACAGCCTCGCGTACAGGCTGGAGGGCGGAAGAGGATTGAAAAGAAAACTTGAGAAAGGGACTTCCAGGAGTTTTCTCAAGCAACAGTAGTGAGGGACGGGGGTTGGGCCTCTTCCACTTCCACTTCTGGGAGCAGCAGAGGGAGGAATTCACAAATCAAGCCACATGTGTGCTCATGAGCTGTCCTTGGACAGCTAGCATTTATTGAGCTACTACTGTAGCCTAGAGCTTCATATTCCATGTTTTGCTAAGTCCTCATCACAGCCATGTAAAATAACAAGAAGTGGAGGCTCACTCAGGATGGGCGCCCAGGGAAATCTCAGGGGCTGCCCAGTTCTGGGCACCGCACGCAGTTTTATCTACAGATTCCCAGCTTGCAAACAGATAAAAAGATCTGTGGTTGACCAAGCTGGGGGCTGGACTTCTCTTTTTCCTCCCTTCCGCTTCCCCTTCCCCTTCCCTAGGCTCTGACTTTGAGGAGAACATTTAGGGTTCTGTGGATCCCAGTTTAAGCACCATGGAGCTGAGCTAAACTCCTCATTTCCTAGATAAAGAAACTGAGGCCCCGAGAGGCCCAGCTTGGAAGAGGAGACTGGAATGTTCCTTGTGGGGCTTTCTATAACTCTGTGCTAGAAACAAGGAGAGGGGGCCTCAAAAGGGATGCTTACTGACTTGGTTTTCCTACTCCCACTGGGGATGGCCAGCAGCTGGGTTTCAATTCCTCTGAGGTGCTTTTTCTTTAAGCCAGTAAGTGTCTAAATGCTGAGACATTCCTAATGTCTGTGCAAAGCAGAGAAGTTGGCTGTTGCTGGAAGTTCTACTAGTTAAGCACTAAGTCATTAACTCTCTGGGTTTTAGTGGAGGAGGTGAGAGAAAATAGCATTAATTTAGCACCTACTGTATGCTACATGCTTTATAGCTTTAGTGCATTCTATCTTCATGACTATCCTATGTAGTAGACACTATTGTCCTTGTTTTACCCAGGCAGTCAGAGTTCTTTAGCTCATAATGGTAAAACTGGGGAATTGAAAACAGGGAGGCTGGGCATGGTGGCTCATGCCTGTAATCTCAACACTTTGGGAGGCCAAGGCAGGAGGATTACTTGAGGCCAGGAGTTTGAGACCTACCTGGGCAACACAGCGAGACCCCCATCTCTACAAAGAAAAGAAAACTTGGGGGGCTGGGTGTGGTGGCTCACGCCTGTAATTCCAGCACTTTGGGAGGCCAAGGCGGGCAGATCAGCTGAGGTTGGGAGTTCGAGACCAGCCTGACCAACATGGAGAAACCCCATCTCTATTAAAAATACGAAATTAACCGGGCGTGGTGGTGCATGCCTGTAGTCCCAGCTACTTGGGAGGGTGAAGCAGGAGAATCGCTCGAACCCAGGAGGCGGAGGTTGTGGTGAGCCCAGATTGCATCATTGCACTCCAGCCTAGGCAACAAGAGTGAAACTCCATCTCAAAAAAGAAAAAAAAAAAAAATTAATTAGGTGGGTATGGTGGCGCATGCCTGTAGTCCTTGCTACACAGGAAGCTGAGGTGGGAGAATCACCTGAGCTCTGGAGTTCAAGGCTGCAGTGTGAGCTATGATTGCACCACTGCTCTCTATCCTGGGTGACAGAGCAAAACCCTGCCTCAAAAAAAAAAAAAAAAAAAAAAAGGCAGAAAACACAGATGCAAACAGATAAGAGTGTGCAAATATTTATAGCAGCATTATCACAATGGCCAAAAAATGGCAACAACCAAAGTATCCATCAACGGATGAATGGATAAGCAAAAGTGGTCTATCTCTACAGTGCAGTGTTCAACCATATAAAGGAATGAAGCACTAATACATGCCCCAATGTGGATGAACCTTGAAAACATTATGTGAACTGAAAGAAGCCAGACATAAAAGGCCACATATTGTGTGATTCCATTTCTATGAGGTATCTAGAATAGACAAATACATAGAGGCAGAAAGTAAGTTAGCATTTACCAGGGGGCACGTGGGAGGGAGGGAGTAGGGAGTTGCTGCTTAACAGGTACAGAGTGTCTGTTTGGGATGATAAATATTTTTGGAACAAGATAGAGGTGATGGTTGCCATGATGAACGTAATGAATGCCACTGAATTGTACACTTTAAAATGGTTGAAATGGTGAAGTTTATGCTATGTCTATTTTACCACAATGAAAGAAAAAGAGCAAGAAAAGCGTGGGATGTAAGCTGGCCTGTCCAATGCTGGAGCCTGTGATCTTTCTCTTCCTCTGCGTTGTCTTCTTGAAAGTTAACCAAAGACAAAAGTTCCCACTGAATCAGCTTCCCAGGTGTAGCAGGGGGCAAGCAGCAAGGCCGGGGAATGAGCAAGCCCCGGAGGCGGTGTCGGGCTGACGTCCAGAGGCTGTGCATGCCAGCGCCCTCTGGGGCCCAGCCCAGCTCCTGACCCCCAACCTGGGCCTCGGCTTCCACTCTGCGCTGTGTCCTTAGCATCTTCTCACGTCACAGTCTCCTGCGCGGCATATTTCATGACTGTGTAATTGTCCTTCAAATAGACACACCCCACCCCTCACCAACCTTTCCTGGAAAACAAATTGTCTTTGCCCACAGCCTGATTTCGTCTTGGCGCCTCCTGACGCCCTTGAGGCTGATGTGCCTTGCTGGAGCTCCTCACAGTGGGCCAGGGCAGGCCCATCTAGGTCCTTTTTCCTTTCTCATGACCATCCAGGTCAGAAAATTGGAGGTTCCTTTGATGCTGGCAGAGCTGGCTCTGCCTCTGACCCTGTCCTTAATGTGTGTGCATAGTGTTTCCTGTCCAGAATGCCTCTCTTTGGAGTGGCGGCAGACAGAAGACTCAGCCACAGGCTTCCTGAGGGCACCCCCAACTCTGTCCTGGGTGGCAGTGATCCTGGTCCCTGTGGCTTGGCAGGCCCTCCCCATCTGTGGACCTTGGGCAGAGAAATGGCATCACGTGGCTGAGGTGAGGGGCAGGTTCTCTTGAATTTCCTGGCTCGTAGGAGATTCCTGCCCCCTGCCCCCCAACCCCTTTATTTCGCAGCCCAAAGGGATGAAGTCTTCACTGGAGAAAAATCCAACATGATTTCGGATTGAGGAGGGTGGTGGGTGTTCTGGAAGATGGAAAGTTGGTGGGCCCTGCCCTCGCCTCTCACGCACAAAGAATGAGGGACACTCCCCACCGTTTCCCCACTGTGAACATCCCCAGCACCTCGGGGCCTGGGCTCCATGTGTCAGTGACCTGCATGTGGTTGCATTGGCCTGAGCGGAGCTGGCTGCATGCAAACCACTGGCCAGGAAGAATCCCACTCCTGCTGCTGCTCCTGCAGCTGCGCCGGGTCCCGCGAGCCCCCGCGTGCGCGGCCTGTGTAAACAGCGCGTCATCTCCTGTTGCACACTTTGGGCCTGCGGGTCACGACCAGGGATTATCAAATTGACAGAGCTCAGCTGGCCTCTCACTCCACGTCCGGGCACATTGCATTTTGTTAATTATCGTCTTTTGCTTTTGACGTAAAGGGTCGGGGTCTGGGTCAGGGTCACTGTGTATTTTCCTTTCCTTCTCATTAAAGTTGCCCAGCTCTCAGGGCCCCCAGTTAAATTCTGCCAGCGTTTAAAGATACCTTCCCTCGCTTCCCGACCCCTAAGCGCACTTCTTCCTTATTTCTGTGAAGCCACTGGAATAGCAAAGGAAATGTGGGTCAGGGTCTTTCAAACCCAGTCCATTTTATTTTTCTTGAAGGGCTGCAGCTATTTCTGAAGGGCTGGGTTTTTCTACTTTGTTGGCCCAGAGAACATGACACGCTGGGTCTCAGGGTGACCAGGTCAGCAGGGCACTGTGAAGGGGCTGGAACCACCCCCAACCCTTTGCAGCCCCAAGGTAAGGCTTGCTCCCAGCACTTCCCAACCACATGGCCCTCACTTGGTTGCTCATAGCCCTGAGCCTGCTGTCTGCCTGTGATCCTCAGTGCAACCCTACCATCTGAAAGGGGTCTAGAAAAGTGTCAGTTCTGCCATTAGGAAAAGTGAATTCATCCAGAGCTCTAGTCTTGGAAGAGTTCCTAGTGCACAAATGGCATGAGCTGGAGGATAGAAGGGTCCTCCCTATTGCCTGGCTAAACCCCCTTTACCCTTTGGGCCATGATCAAACCTCTCCACAGCCGTGGAGCCACCTGTGTCTAAAGAGGCCACCTCTGTGAGCGCCCTCTCCTAGGTGCTGAGGGGCTGTGACCTGCACTCTACAGCCTGCAGTCCTTGCTGACCTTGAACTCCTGCCGTTGGCCAACAGAGTTGGTCTCTGGGGTCCTTAGGGTGGACCTCATGGCCTGGGCACAGAATGGGCACTCAGGGAACCCGTATGGCTGATGGACCCCAGCTGAAGAAGCTTTCCGACTGGTCACTGGAGCAGTGGCCCCACCTCCACCTCTGCTCACAAAGACAGCTCCCATGCCTTGAAGTCTCTTCCTGGCCTGGTGGAAAACCCAGCTACCCTCATGGTCACCACCAAAGAGGTACAAGAGATCCTCAGCCAAAGAATTAAGGAGGTTGCAAGAGTGGTGGTGTGTGTCTGCACCATGATGGAGTCACAGGCCTTTCGTGGATGCTGGTTACTTCTGAACACTGTGTCATGGTGTCACTCCCACTTTCTCCTCCACCAGACACACAAGACTCCAGAGAATCCAGAGACCCCTTAGACTCTAGGTCTTTGGACTGTTCACCAAGGAAAGATAAAAATGGCAGACTGGATGCCATCTTCCTAAAGGCATCATGGCCTCTGGAAGGGCCCTGGAGAGGCCCCTTTGAGAGTTGGAGACAAGGGAAGATCCAGAGTTTCTTTGAGGGGGGACTGAAGCTTAAATAACTTGCTGAGCATGCTTTTTAAGAAAAAGAATAGGAGGTTAGGTACAAAAGTGAATATTGAGAAGGAGAAAAGAAATCACAACAAATTACTGAGGGCTTGGAGATTCAGATCCTTTTCATCTGTGACCTCAATTTCCCGGAAGTGCTTCTGTAGAAATGCTCTGTCTCCCAAGATAGAGCATTCTGTAGCTCCCAGGACTACAAGTAAAGGACTACTCCGTCTCAATTAACAAACAAACAAACAAAACCCTAAAGCTTCGGCCTCCTCAGCTTCATTGCAGATCTGCTTCTTTTTTTTTTTTTTTTTTTTTTTTTGAGATAGAGTCTTGCTCTGTCGCCCAGGCTGGGGTCCAGTGGTGCGATCTCGGCTCACAGCAACCTCCACCTCCTGGAGTCAAGCAATCCTCTCGCCTCAGCCTCCTGCATAGCTGGGACTACAGGCATACACCACCACGCCTGGCTAATTTTTGTATTTTTAGTAGAGACAGGGTTTCATCATGTTGGCCAGGCCGGTCTCGAACTCCTGACCTCAGGTGATCCACCTCCCTCGGCCTCCCAAAGTGCTGGGATTACAGGCGTGAGCCACGGCGCCCGGCCTCAGATCCGCTTCTGATTGGAGGCTGTGCCCACCTTCATGGGAAACGGTGAGCATCACCTTCCTTTGAACTCAAAAGAGGCACAGTGAGTGCCTTCCAGCTTCTATCACAAGGACCTCTACCCACAGGCTGCCAGTCCAGTGTGTCTCTGCCCAGCAGGGCTGTGCCTGGCACAGTGCCCAGGCCGTGCAGTCCATCGCCTGGGCTGACCACGAGGACACCCTGGTGAAGAGCTGGGCGTGCTTGGGCTGAGGGCTGCTGGATGTTGGCATCAGACCCAGGGTGGAGGGAGGGACAGGCCACGAGCTCACACAGCTCGTGAGCGTGTGGCTGGACTGATTTATTTTCTCCCTAGTGACCCCGAAAACAAAACCCTGCCTTTTTTCCTTTGGTCTGTTCTTGTCTGGGGCTTGTGGATCATGTCTCCTGCCTGGCCATGGACAGAGAAAGGAACTACTCCAGACGGACGTGAGGGTGTGCGGCAGTGGCTTTTCCACATGGCCCTGAAGGTTTTGATTAAAAAGGTGGAAGAATGGTGCTTTTTCTTCCTGTCAGCCAGGCCTTAAATCAACCCTCAAGTGAGGAAATGCTCTCAGCAAACCTTTTTCTCTGGTTGTGACCGTATGAGCATGTTTAATTGCAAGCCAGGGTTTAGGGTTGGAACAGCCCGCATTTGCCCCACCACCCTCTGCTTTCCCCACCCCAGACCCGGTCGCTGCAGCTGGGTGAGCAGGGCTGAGTGAGCTCACGGAATCGGAGCTCGGCGAGACGAGGGGAGCTCTTGGCCGTGTGAAGAGCATTTGGAGGCCTCCTGCTCACCTGGCCTAAGCCCCTGATTTTACAGATGGTGAATTCGTCTGGATTCTTGGCAGCACGTGGCAGATACTTTCCTCCCAGTTGCTCACACAAAGAGGGAATTTACTGCAGAGATGAGGGGGAGGGCGCTCTCTCCTGTGGTCAAATGAAACCATGAGACCGACACGGCGGTACCTAGGCTGGGAACCCCCGAACCAGGGCACTTCTCCCCCACCCAGCAACCCTATCCTACAATTTCTTCCTGAGATGGCCACGGCCCTTCCATCTGGTTTTAATGAAAATTCCTTAGCACTGTGATTGGCCCAGCATGTTACAAAGGCAGGAGGCAGACCAGATGACCCCATAAAGGACCTTCTGGTGGACAGACCTGCTATTCTCTATCTCCTTCTTTCCTGCTGTGAACGTTCACACTCATGCACACAGGCGCGTGCACACACACACACACTTATCCAACAAGCATATTGAGCACCTACTATGTGCCAGGAACATCATCAGTTCATTCAGCAAAGCAGAGTGGAGAGATTGCAGGGTTTGGAACTGGGCAGGCCTGGATTTGCGTCTCAGGTCTGCTACTTGCTAAGCGTTCCGTCTGCGGGCATTTGCGGAACCCTCACAGCACACCTAGTGCCGTGCTGCATTCCATCCTGATGAGCAGGAATGAGACCACATTCCTCCTTTCACAGAGCTCTCTAGGGCTCTGTTTCCACATCTGTGACCCCGGAACAGTAAGCCCCCACCTCACAGTGTTGTTCCGGAGAGCAACAGGAGTAAAAATTTATGAGAAAACCCACATCAAGGCCCAGCACAACGCCTGCCTCTCTCAGGGGCCGTGACTGTTGGGCCGGCCCGTCCCTCAGGCGCCCACAGCGGCCTCCAGCCCTGGCTCCTGCTAAAGACCCGACTCCCACCCCTGCCCCCGCCCAGGCCAGGCTTCCCATAGCTGACGCAGATCCCCTCGAGGAGGGTCAAGGGGCGGCCAGGGTATGGTTGTGGGAGTGCCCCTCCTCTGTTCCCGCCCCGGAGGAGAAATGAGGGTGGCCCCCCAAGAAACAATGACCTCCACCCCGTGACAGCAGGACAGGGCAGCACCCTTATGTGGAAGGAAGGGGACCCCTGGGAGCCCCTTTCTTCCAGAGAGTCTCTCTCTCCTGCTCAGCCTTCCTGAAAGCTGAGCCTGTCCACGTTGGGAAATTGCAAATAGTTTACATGGGGAATGTCAGCTGCCCACATATGAAAATATACACATCATTAAGCCCTAAGTGCTTGCGTCTGGAGATAGAGCGGACAGTCTCCCGGGCCGACCTTTTGTCCACTGACGGAACCATGGCTAATGAGCATGGAGCTCCTCAGTGGGATGTTTTCCTCTACTGAAGCGAAGCATATGTTGGACGTTAGTGTGTGTGTGTGTGTGAGAGAGAGAGACACATGACAGCACTATACAAACACCATTGGTCAAAACACACAGAGTCCACCGCACCTCCTTATCCAGCCCCCATGGGCCTCCAGGGAGGGCTTGTTCCTCAACACCACATCCTCCTGCACACTGTCTAGGAAGGAATGTGGCATCCTTGGAGTACATGCTGGTGCTCAGGGATAAGGTTCTCTGGCCAGATTCCCTAGGTTTGAATCCTGTCTTTGCTCCCAGGCCAACTATGTGCCCTTGAGCAAGTTACTTAACTTCTGAGCCTATTTCTGCGCCTGTGAAGTGAGGACAGTAAGAATAATAAAACCTATCTTAAGAAGATCAAACAAGGTTACTCCACATAAAGCTCCTAGGACCTGGCATATCATAAGTGGGTGCTCAAGAAAAGGCAGTGATGGCCGGGTGTGGTGACGCATACCTGTAATCCCAGCACTTTGGGAGGCTGAGGCAGGTGGATCACTTGAGGCCAGGAGTTCGAGACCAGCCTGGCCAACATGGTGAAACACCGTCTCTACTAAAAATACAAAAATTAGCCAGGTGTTGTGGGGCGTGCCTGTAATCCCAGCTACTCAGAAGGCTGAGGCATGAGAATCACTTGAACCTGGGAGGTGGAGCTTGCAGTGAGCCAAGATTGTGCCACTGCACTCCAGCCTGGGTGACAGAGTGAGACTCTGTCTCAAAAAAAAAAAAAAAAAAAAAGAAAAGAAAAAGAAAAAAGAAATGGCAGTGATGGCAGTGATGATGAGAATGATCGTAGCAGCCTTCTCCAGGAGGTGAGGCTGGAAGAACGGTCCTGCCTGCTGGGAGGATCATCTTGGATGTGGTTATGTCAGAAGCAAGTCCTAAAGAACTGGGTGGGGTTTGGACATGCCATGAAGGGGTGGGAAGGAACGAAGGGACCAAGCAAAGGTCCAGTAGCCAGAAAGCTGGAGCTTGCCCAGGAAACAGCCAGTGTGGGGCCAGAGCACTGGAGAGCAGGGGAAGAAAAGGGGAAGCAGGTCGGGCAGGGTGTTGGGGGCCAGGTCTAAGAAGCCACTAGACTTGGTCCTATAGGCATTGGGGGCCTCTGATGCTGTGTGGTGCAGAAAAACTCCTTTGGGGACCATTGTGTCAAATGAAAGAGCAAAGAGTAGCAGAGACCTGTGAGGAGCCTCCTCAATAGTCCAAACAAGAGAAGAGAATTCTCCAAACCAGGGCAGTCCGCTGGGGATGGAGAGGAGGCAGTGGGTGGCAGAGACGCCACAGCTGAGATTGCTAGATGTGAGTGTTCCCAGCTGTGAAATGGGGACCAGCTGGTTTTGACTGGGGCCAAGGAGGCCAAAGCCATGTCCTTCCTAGAGGGCTGGCTCAGGATACCTGGTTAAGGGCTTATACCACTCAGATCCATGCCTCCCAGTCAGAGGTGCCAATCCTGGCCCTGCCATGGGCCAGCAAGTGACTTGCAGGGGACCCCTTCTCTCAGTTTCCCCATCTGTGCCATGAGTGGGTTGAAGGGCTGAGCCCTGAGGGGTCTTTCCTGGAGGGTCCTCTGATCTCCACCTCTTCCGCCGTCTCACTCCTGAATCTCTGAACGAGTATCAGGCCTGTGTTTCTGGACAGTTCCCAGGGTGACACGGGGCAAAGGATTATTGGTGGCTCTGGGGAGGCCTCTGGGTGTAGCTCTGAGTTGATTTCATGGTCTTTCAGTCCCACTCCATCCCTGGGTGCCTCCAAGAGCACCAGCCAAGTACAACTGATTCCATCTCCACTCTGACACTTGAAACAAGGGATGTTAATACAGGGAGATGCTTTGGGAACCAGAGCCTCAAACATCTGGAGTTTCTCACTGATGCAGGAAATGATGTCCCTTCCTCATGTCAGTCATTCATGGTGCAGAGGCAGGGAGCAGTGCCGGGAGAGCAGGTGCAGCCGCCTTGGCGACGTCATCCTCAGGGCTGATGACTCAGCCACGGATGGCTGCCCCAGGAGAGGGTCAGCCTCAAGCTACAGCAGCATGCCCTGTCAGCCATTCCTGCTTATTTCCCATGATCTTCACTAGTCCCTCTGACTCCGAACAGCATCTCCCTTTCTGTTCAGTGCTGACTCTGTCCTCCAGGCGCTGGCCCTGCAGTCCAGCTTCTCTCTCCTTCAAGGTCCAGGCCTGTATGACCTCTCTAGGGCTCCCTCTCGAATTGATCGCGCTCTCTCTTTTTTTTTTTTTTAATTTGAGACTGCTTCTCACTCTGTTGCCCAGGTTGGAGTGCAGTGGCTCAGTGATCTCGGCTCACTGCAACTTCCGCCTCCTGGGTTCAAGCGATTCTCGTGCCTCAGCCTCCTGAGTAGCTGGGACTACAGGCGCACGCCACCATGCCCAGCTAACTTTTGTATTTTTAGTAGAGATGGGGTTTCACCATGTTGGCCAGGCTGGACTCGAACTCCTGACCTCAAGTGATCCACACACCTCGGCCTGCCGAAGTGCTAGGATTACAGACGTGAGCCACTGCACCTGGCTGAATTGATCCCCCTTTTCCCCTCAGTTGTTGTTGCAGAGGCCGTACTCCTCCGGTCTGAGATTATAGTCAGTTGGTAATTATTCCAGGTGTGCCCACCTGGCCTCCCAAGTCTTTGGGGACCAGAAGGCTGGCAGGCCGGTGGGGTGAAGGAGCATAGGGAAGCAATGGCACCACCTTGTGGACGGCCTGCTTCATGGGCCTTGGCTGAATGCGTGGAGGCAGAGCTGGGGTTGGGCTGTCGCCTGCCCTTGTGCTTGGGTCCCTACCTCTGTAACGCCACTGAGGGTGGGTGTCTGAGCATCAGCCTCGGGTGTGGTGGGTGATCCACACTTGCTTCCCGGATCCAGTGCTGAGTGTGGTGCCCACTGGGGTGGCTTCATGCCCAGGCCTGGCCCCTGTCTTCCTCCTCAGCACCCCTCCTCCCCAGCCTGCCTCAGTGTCTGAAATACTCCAGATCATTCCTGCTTCAGGTTAAGCACAGATGGCGCCTGTGAAGCGGCAGTTGACCTGGGAGGGGTGCGGCAATGAGCATTTGCTGTACCAAGGGGTGCTGGGGGCAAGGGATTAGCCAGCAAGTCACCCCATTCACTCTAAACCCATTGCTGTACAAACGCAGCTTCAGGACAGGCCCCTAGCTCTTCTCTTCAACCACACTGCCACCCCAACAGTCTCATCATTGAAAATTCCGAGGCCTCCCATGCATTGAATCGTTAGTGGTCAGCAATACATCATCCACACCATGCCTGAATATCCCAGAGGTTTCTGCTCTGATGGAACAGAAGATGAGAGAGGCGACCTACGCGGCATGATACGGTTTAGGGTCACAGCAGCAGAGGATGCACAAGATGAGGACAAAAAGGAGGGGAGAGGCTTAGAGAGGAGTGAAGGTGCGAAGTCACCCTAGGCGTACTTCATCCGTTTCGGCGGGGGGTCTGCCCTACTTATGTTCCAAGTGGTGGGAAGAGCTTTTCTCCGTGCCCTGTGGTGCCCAGAAAAACATCCCAGGCAAGCTTCATCTCTTGCTACCTGAAAAGGTACATTCTGGTCATCACAGACATCAGGAACTGCCCGGATCCCCAGAACCAGTGGCATAGAGCAGAGAGCGAGTCTGGGCCATAGGGAAGAGGTGGTAAGAAGGAGTGAGTCATCGGGGGTCCTGAGGGGAGTTCCAAACCAGCACGAGCTCTGTCCGATCTGCCCGCTGGAACAGCAGGCAGCCTTGGCTCCCCTGGCCCAGTGCGGCCCCAGGTTCCTCCAGTGCAGGATTCAAGGTCAATTTCCCATCCCAAGAGAGAGGCAGGGCAGGTTCTTTTACCTCCAGGTGAAGGGGGCTTTTATACAGAAGAACCAGCTCACAGAGCAGGCAGAGTGCCCCCAGCTTCAAGGTCACCTCTGTCCCTCCCCAGCTTCAGGGGGGACCGGAAGGGGAGAGTCCTTCACCAAAGAAGTGGGTGGGGAGCTCAGCGCTGGGGAGTGATTGCCAGAGGGGTTCTCACAGCCCGCAGTTCCTCGTGGCAGGCAAGGCCTTTCTCATCCAGCCAGAGGGGAGAGATGTCTCCTGCCAGCACCCCAGGCTACACAGCTGTGTCCCCAGGGCGTATCTTGGTGTCTTCAGCTGTCCCAGAGAGATGATTACAGAGCCCTGCTCAGGGATAGCTGGGTGTCACCCTGACCGTCATCAGAGTGGACTCTGGCAGGGCCAGGCTGAGGCTGACCACTGGGTAGCTTCAGCTGTGCAAGGCCACAAGGGGCAGGCATTCATGGCGGGGCCTTCAAGCAGAGAAACTCCCCTGCTCCTTCCAGTTAACTTGATCCTTTCAAAGGAACCTTGGTGCCCAAATTCACTGTTGTGTTAAAGTCAAGGTCTGCAGCTAGAGCTGTCTAAGGAGACCACCTGGTGACCTGAGGGGGTCCCGGACCCCTGGGGGAATTCTACCAACGAGCACCACCAAGACCCCTTCCAACCTGGCTGCCTTCACCTCTGCAGGTATCTACAGGCCTTGAGGCCCTCACGCTTGGATTTCTGTATGGTTAGACATTCAAGGGGCATCTTTGATGGGGGAAGCGTGGCACCCCTGACCATCAGCTCCATCCCAGAGGGACATCCCTGCAGGAAGAGCTAGAGTGCTGCCCAGCCATAGCTCTCCTGACACTCCTGAGTCCTCAGTGGAGTGAGGATAACATTTCTCTCCAGAACCCACCCGGCCTGTAGGGTTCCCCCCTCTCCCTTCCCCAGCCCACTGCCCACCAGCCAGGCATCTGAAACTGCATGGAATTCTCCTGCCTTGAAAGACCCAGTGGATGGATCCCGGTGCTGAGCTGAGGTTACTCAGAACCCCAGAGCCCTCTGAGCTTCTGGGCGCCTTGTTTCTTACACGGTGTATCCGATCTGACACGCAGCCAGCGGAGGGCCTTCTTAAAGAGCCTCTCTTTGTAAGTGACTTCCAGGGAAGGACCAGACATCCTCTGGTTCCATTGATGCGAATAATAAATGTCCGACTGCAACTACTCGCTTCTTACCCTTCTGGCAGGTTTGGGCTTTAGTTTCAGACACAATGGCCAGCAGCTTCTTATTCCCATCTTACTGGCAAAGGTGTCACTCCCTGGAGGCACTTGAAAGGGGGTTGGGTTGGAATTGTTTAATCTCTTCAAGTCAAGCCAGTGGTTATAAAGCCAGACATTATTACCCACTCATTAACTCCCTTGTTAGGGCTTTGCCCTTGGGCAGAGCTCCCCTGCCAGCCAATCCAAAATATGAGAGTGGTGTGACTTCGTGTACACAGTTGGGTCACCTCTAGACCCTGGACAATCCCCTTCTCCCATCTGCTGAGAAGGGAGTTCAGTTGGCTGTCCCTGCCTGCAGGTAGGAGGGTCAAATTCTGCTTTGCCCCTTATTCCGTCTTCCATAAAGCCTTTCCCAGATGACCCCAGCTCACAATGACCCCTCCTTTCTCTGAGCCGTGGGGCTCATTGTCTCGAGCTGCATCACTTGCCTCTGCTATGGGACCAAACAGCACCCTGGTCCTCATGCTGAGCTCTGCAGAGTACTGGGGGCTAGGGTCAGACCTTATGGGTCCTGAGGGGATAAGGTGAGAGGGGGGCACAGGTGGCCCAGACAGCCCACTCCCTCCAGCCAGATCTCACTCATTAGACACCCAACCTGGGTTCAAATCCCCTCTCAGGCACTTACTGGCTGAGTGACCCTGAGAAAATTGCTTAACCTTTCTGGACCTCGGTTTCCTCATCTGCAAAATGGACACTATAATAATAGCCACCTCAGGGTATGATTCAGTGAATTAATGAAGCAATGTGTTTAGCGCAGGGCCTAACTAGAGTTAGCCTTCAGTACATGTAAGCTATTGTTACCAATTAAATTATTTTTATAGGCTTTAAATATTGGGTCTGTGGATAAATTTCATTTGGAGGAGAAAAGTTTGCTACTAAAACAAACAAACAAACAAAAAAAAAACAAGAAGAAAGAAGGTTTGAAAGCCATTGAATTTCAACCAACCCATTTTGTACATCACCGTGTACAGTACAACCGAGAGGCATAAGAACTTTTCTGTTGGGATATTATACCTTATAATATATCATTTCTGTCTTACTGGAGAAAAAGTATTTTGAGGTCAAAACCACACTAGCTCCATCTCTTTTTTCTTTTTTTTCTTTTTCTTTCTTTTTTTTTTCTTTTTTCTTTTCTTTCTTTCTTTTTTTTTTTTGAGACAGGGTCTCACCGTGTTGCGCAGGCTAGAGTGCAGTGGTGTGATCATGACTCACTGCAGCCTCGACCTCTTGGGTTCAAGGAATCCTCCCGCCTCAGCCTCCCAAGTAGCTGAGACTACAGGCAAGCCACCATGTTTGGCTAATTTTCTTTTTATTTTTAGTAGAGATAGGCTGTCACTATGTTTCCCAGGCTGGTCTCAAACTCTTGGCCTCAAGCAATCCTCCTGCCTTGGCCTCCCAAAGTGCTGGCATTACAGGCATGAGCCACTGAGTCCTGCCTGGCTTCATCTTCATCTTTTAATTCTACCCCTGCCCAGCACCAGGCTGTGCCTGTGGTGGGTAAGGGTGGGTCCTTCCTAGGTGGAAACAAAGGCAGAACCCTGCAGAGTGCACACAGGTGGGCAACTCAGGTCCCCCTTCTGACCATTCTGTTTCTCCCCATGGCCCACCCTGCTGGCATCTCTATCTGGTCCTTGCTGACTCGCACCAGGCTCAAGGTCATATCCTGGCACAACACATTGTATCGTCTTGCTCACGAACAGACAACCAGCACCAGCTCCGTGCCAGGCCTTGGGCCCTCCTGGACTAAGGGTGCCAAGCCATCGGCTCTCTCCTTCCTGAAGCAGATTTGCCCAGGGCCTCGGGATTTGTTCTAATATTCAGTTGCTCTGAAGTAGCCTGGAGGCACTGGTTCCCAAGAGACTCAGCTGCCAGAATTTCCAAGAAAGTTCTCCAAGCCTTAGAAGCACAAGCCCCCAGTTGTCGATTCCCAAATCTCAAAGGACCCTTCAGGCATCTCTGGAGCAGCTCCTTCCTGTTTCAGAGGGTGAGACGGAGGCACAAAATGGCCAAGGTCAGAGGCCGGGCCAGAGCTCAGGCTCCTGGCTCTTGGCCTGGGGCTCCTCCCATGACATCGAGGATATTTTCTGCAAAAGTTGTGACCCGTGCTCTGTGGGTTGCTCTTCTGTGTCTCCTGGGGCAGAGTGGGAAGGCAGGTGGGAGACAGCAGCCACTACCCAGGCTGCTGTTGGTAACTGGGAAATGTGCTCTGAGGCTGCTGTTTGGTGGGAATGGCTTGGCCTGCACTTGGGTAAGTGGTGTTTACTGTCACAGCAGCTCGCATCCACACTGCAGGCTGCCCCCCAAGAAGCTGAAGCCTGTCAGGCCTGGCTCAGCTGGGAGACCCTGAGGGCAGGGGTGAGCCTGCAGAGAGGGCTGGACCTAGAAAAGAAATAAAGAAGGAAGGAAGGGATTTGGACCTTCAGAACCGTGGGGAACAGAAAACAAACCACTGATTCCATTCACCAAGGACAGGCCAGCTGCTGCCTCGGGCGTCCCCTCCACCCCCAGGGATTGACACCCCCGCCCAGAAACCATCCGGTGGACTCTTAGCAAATCAGCCCCATAGGGAAGAGGAGGCAAGGCTTTCAGATTTCAGCATCCTTTTGGGAGAGAGCTGTGTCCACACCCCATCTTTCTGAGTCCACTCCCAGCAATTTTCTCAATTATCTCTGTAATTTATTACAAACCCATCTCAAAGCCCAGCTGGTGAGTCAGCCCCTGGGAACAGCTGGCAGAGGGTGAATGGTGGGAGGAGGGGAGGGGGTGGGTAAGGCCTGCCCTGGGTGGAGCTGCCTTCCAGATGCGGCCGCCACTCCTGGGTAGGACACAGCAACTCTCTGAAATGTCCTTTCAAATTTAAAATACTCAGGCCAGCAGCTTAACCTAGAAAGATAAAGAAACAACGGTGGTGACATTTATTTCGTGCTTGCTACTACTGCCAGATCTGGGCCAAATGCCTTACCTGAAGCTTTTATTGATTTGCTCCAAGAGAAACTCCTATTCCTGATTGTCTTCCTGACAAGAGTGAGGCTGAGCAGTTAAGACCAAGGCCACAGCTGCGAGTCACAGATCTGGGATTCAAACCCAAGCCTGCAGCTCCGGGGCTATAGCTCCCCTCCCCTCCTCACCACCCTCCTCCCTCCTGAGCCTTCCTGTCCACCTTGGCCTGATCCAAACCCTTTCACACATGAACCTCGAGGCTGGGCAGGTGTTCATCTTCTCTTTTGCCCTCGGAGGAAAGAAGCCCAGCATGGCCAAGGGGCATCACCAAGCCTGCTGGGGGCTCAGTGATGGGCTGGGTCACGCTGCACAGCCCCTTATGGTTGGGAGCATTTGCACACCTTGTCAGCTCTGACTACATGCCCAGGCCATGGGGACTGTCATTATCAATGTTTTGCAGATGAGGAATGAGGCTCAGAGAAGCCAAGTGACCTCCATGAGGTCACACAGCCTATAAGTGACACAGTCAGAAGTCTCATCCTGAACCTAGGCTCATTTACCACCTTCCAGCTCAGCCACCTCCCCAAACCACCAGTGTCCAGGTAGCCCTGAGCCAGGTGCAGCCTGGAGGGGGCAGCAGGTCAAACACTGGGGCGCAGACGGGCTGCCAGATGTACCAGCACCTGGAGCATGGCTGGTTCTTGGCCCAACACCTATGGGCAAACCCAGCCGCACTGCTGCTGGCTCCTCACTGACCACCTCCCTTCCCTTCCTTCTTCCAGTCCCCTGTTTTCATAGCCCAAGTTGGCCAAGACCTGGTCTCCCAGACGGAGGAGAAGCTCCTGCAGAAGCCGTGCAAAGAACTCTTTTCTGCCTGTGCACAGTAAGTGCCGTAGTCACCTGGCCTGTCCTCCCCGGGCTGCCCAGAGATGGGATGCCGCAGCTCTCCACCTGACCATACAGGGCACTGAGGCAGGTCTTCCATGCCTGACAGCTTCAGCCAAGTTATACCAACTGTTTGTATACTTCCCACGAAGAGAAAAAGATATCAAGGTGCCAAGTCCAAAGAAAACATCTGCTGCAAAGGGTGTTGAAAGCAAGTGGCTCTCCAGGCTGTTGAGACAGAGGAATGTGCAAACATTTGACCCTGTCTGGGTGGTTTGGAAGTCTTTCCCAGGGTCCTCAACCCCCACCACTGCCACCAACCCGAGCCAGTGCTACTGATGCAGGGGGAGCTTCTCAGCCAAACCCCATCACCTTGTCTGCAGGTGGCACGTCTGCCGTGCAGGAGGTGACACAAGTCGATGGCCATGCTGCCAGCAGAGCACCAACTAAACCCCCACCCCATCCTGCACACACACACTCTGAAGGCATGAGCACTGAGGAGCACACACAAGTACACACAAAGTGCACACACACTTGCTGACACACGCAAGCACACACACACACATACACACACACAGGCTCATGAAAGCTCTCCAAAGCCAGGTTACCCCACATAGTTGGATGATCTTAGGGGCTTTTTGTGTGCCCTTATTCAGCACCACAGATATCAATTGAGTACCTACTGTGTACCTGGCACTGTGCTGGGTGCTGGGGGATACCAAGGTGAACAAGAACCCAGTCCTGGCTTTCATGGAGTTTTTACAAGAAAAACAGCAACCTGCATGCACTTTGAGGGGAGCTGGGAGGGCCGTCCTGGGACCAAGCAGTGGGTTAGGTGCTGGAGAGAGGCCCTGGTGGGCAGAGCAAGCTTGGTTGCTGCTCTCTTGGAGCTGCCCAGGAGTCAGATCCAACAGTGGGTGGGGTCTTGGTTGGTGACTCTGACCCTGAGGGAATGGCCGTCTTGGCTCCCAACGATGGCTTTCAGGTTTGACAGGACACAGACTCTGATGTGCCCCACCTACCGTAGTCCCCTCCCTTCCCCAGGCTCCAAGTGCCTGTGCTAGATTACTCAGTGTGGCCACTTTCTAAAGGAAAGAAGCTGCCTGCAGACAGTTTCAGAACCTGCCCTGATGGCCTAAGACCCATAGAGATCCACAGCATCCCAGGGCTCGGCCTGGCACCTGGCCCACAGCAGGTGACCAGTAAATTCCAATGCATGCATAAAAAAACTCCCAGTGGCTTTGCTAGTCCAAGACCAGATCCAGAGCTGCGGTTCTGAGGGGCTGTGGCCCCACCCTTCCCCCAACCACCCACCACCCCTGATTCCCAGCCCCTCATTAAGTCTTCGTCTGTTCTCAGCTTAAGGTCACTTTTTCAGAGAGACCCCTCTACCCTTCCAGTCCCCCCAAACTCATTCATGATGACATACCTCTGGGATCATTTATTTCATGTTTGCTATTCACTGTTTGTGTCCCACATACAATGCCAACCCCTTGCTCCCAGCTATATCCCAGGGCCTAGAACAGTGCCCAACACTTGGCAGGTACCCAACAAGTGTTGGCAGGACCAACCAATTTCATACAACCCTCAGTAGAATGGCAGGACCTCTGGCCAGACGTGCTGCATCTGCATGGGTTGAGAGGCCCTGTTTGCTTGCATTTCCAAAGCTGGACACAGCTTTGCCCCCCTGCTTGAAGATTGGGATTATAAAATGTTCCTCCTCTTGTTCCATCTGCACTAGGTCTGTCCACGAGTACCTGAGGGGAGAACCATTCCACGAATATCTGGACAGCATGTATTTTGACCGCTTTCTCCAGTGGAAGTGGTTGGAAAGGTGAGTCCACCACACCCCATACAGATCAGGGAGGCAGAGGGTACACATTTTTCATCTGAGAATTCATATAAAAATCAGTTACCTCCCGTGGGCTCATGGTTAAAACAAAATTAACCCGACTCCCCCTGTTAATTAAGTTGTGTATTCTAGAAATGCTGTATGCTTATTCAAGCACACACACACACACACACACTCACGCAAACGTAAACAGCATCTCGTTCTTACTTTTTTTACTTCACTGTCTTTGTCAGCAAATAAAGAGCTGCCATATTCCTTGGAGTAGTTGCACATCCTTGATTTAATCCAGTGCCCTGTTGATGGATATTGAGTTGGTTCTCCATTTTTCTGTGTGGAGCCCTCCCTAAATAATAAATAGCTTTATACATAAATCTTTAAGTACTTCTGCAAGTACATCCAGAGAAATTCCTAGCAGAGGAATTTCTGGGTCAGAAGGCACCTGATTTTAAACCGTGAGTGCTGTTAAGCTGCTGTCCAAAACAGCTGCCCCTGACCTCCAGTGCCACAGTGCCCGAGTGCCTGCTCCTCAGCTTCATCAATGCTGTTCTCATCTTTTGCTATCCCGTGAGTGAGCAGGGCGCTTCCTTGTTGCTTATTTTCTTGTCTCTAATAATGGGGGAGACCAAGTGTCTTTTCTTGTGTGCTTGCTGTCTTATTCTCTTCAAAGTACTCGCCCATGCGTGGCTGTGACTTGGGCAGATGTGTCCCTCTGTGACAGATGAGGAAGCAGAACATAGGACCTGACTTAGCTTCCCAGCAAGCCAGCAGTGCTGCCGACGAGGCCCTGGCCCTGAGCCCCCAGCGCAGTGCTCTGCTACCTTCACTGGCCCAGGATTTGCAGAGCGGAGAGATGCCTGTGTAAAATCCATGCCGGGCCGAGCTGGTAGACGAGGGTGGGAGCCTCCCCTCCCACAGCCCAGAGTCCCTATCCCCAGAGGCCTGGCATGCACAGCCACCTGGGGGCATCCAGTGAGAAAGGAGCCATCCACTGCTGCCTGCCAGCCCCACAGCTGGCTGTGTCCCCCGTAGACACTCAGGAAGCTGCAGGCCAGGAGCCCTTCTGAACCCCACTCACAGCCCTTCCCTGCCTGCTTCCAGAAACCCAGCAGAAAACCCTTGGCTCTGCGGCCATGGATGGGTGGTTTCTCTCCACCTGACTGGTGGGGATGACAGCGTGACCAGAGATAGTCTCCTTAGTGGCCGCTGTCCACCCTGCACAGGCACATCATGGCTCCAGGAAAGCTTGAGAGGCAAAGGATTGGCCTAGACATCTACTGAGGGCACCAGAGCCCCCAGCCTGGGTCCGAGTCCCGCCTCTGCCTCTTCCCAAGGAGGGTCCTCAGAAAGGGTCACTCACGACTCTACACCTCAGTGTCCTCATTTGTAAAATGTGGATGATTGTGCCTGCATTGTGGGCTTGGGCTGAGGAGGAGATAAGATAAGCACAACACCTGCTGGAACAAGGCAGGTGTTCCGCAAAGCTCAGCCATTTGGCCACAGGAAGTAAACTGCTGAATGCAGTTGTTGCGTCCATCACCACCATCATCACCATCACCACCATCATCAGCATCACTGCTGTTATCAATATCCCACCGCCATCATCAGCATCACCGCCATCATCAGTATCACCATCATCATCAGTATACCGCCATCAACAGCATCACCACCTTCATCAACATCACCACCATCATCAGCATCATCACCATCATCAGCATCACCACCATCATCAGTATCATTGCCATCAACAGCATCACTGCCATCAACAGCATCACCACCATCATCAGCATCACTGCTGTTATCAATATCCCACCACCATCAACAGCATCACTGCCATAAACAGCATCACCGCCATCAACATCACCACCATCAACAGCATCACAGCCATCAGCAGCATCACAGCCATCAGCAGCATCACCACCATCATCAATATCACTGCCATCATCACCATCATCAGCATCACCGCCATCATCAGCATCACTGCTATCATCAGTATCACTGCCATCATCAGCATCACTGCTGTTATCAATATCCCACCGCCATCATCAGCATCACCGCCATCATCAGTATCACCGCCATCAACAGCATCACCGCCATCAACAGCATCACCGCCTTCATCAACATCACCACCATCATCAGCATCATCACCATCATCAGCATCACCACCATCATCAGCATCATCGCCATCAACAGCATCACCGCCATCAACAGCATCACTGCCATCAACAGCATCACCACCATCATCAGCATCACGGCTGTTATCAATATCCCACCACCATCAACAGCATCACTGCCTTCATCAACATCACCACCATCATCAGCATCACCACCATCATCAGCATCACCGCCATCAACAGCATCACCACCATCAACAGCATCACTGCCATCATCAGCATCACCGCCATCATCAGCATCACCGCCATCATCAGTATCACCGCCATCATCAGTATCACCACCATCCTCAGTATCACCGCCATCATCAGTATCACCACCATCCTCAGTATCACCACCATCCTCAGTATCACCACCATCATCAGCATCACCACCATCATCAGCATCACCGCCATCATCAGCATCACTGCTATCATCAGTATCACCGCCATCATCAGCATCATCACCATCATCAGCATCACCGCTATCGTCAGTATCACCGCCATCAACAGCATCACCGCCATCATCAGCATCACCACCATCATCAGCATCACCGCCATCAACAGCATCACCGCCATCATCAGCATCACCACCATCATCAGCATCACCGCCATCATCAGCATCACAGCCATCAGCAGCATCACCGCCATCATCAGTATCACCACCATCCTCAGTATCACCGCCATCATCAGTATCACCACCATCCTCAGTATCACCGCCATCATCAGCATCACCACCATCATCAGCATCATCCATCATCAGCATCACTGCCATCATCAGCATCACTGCTATCATCAGTATCACCTCCATCATCAGCATCACTGCTGTTATCAATATCTCAGTGCCATCAACAGCATCACCACCATCATTAGTATCACCACCATCGTCAGCATCACTGCCATCATCAGTATCACCACCATCAGCGGCATCACCACCATCATCAGCATCACCACCATCAACAGCATCACCACCATCATCAGCATCACCGCCATCATCAGCATTACTGCTATCATCAGTATCATCGCCACCGTCAGCATCACTGCCATCATCAGCCTCACTGCCATCATCAGCCTCACTGCCATCATCAGCATCACTGCCATCAACAGCATCACTGCCATTAGTCCCACTTCACCAGGTCTAATACTGGGAGGCACAGCCAACTCTTGCTGGAGGATCAGTCCTGATTCTGCCAATTACAGGGCAGTCTAGTGGAGCTGTGTTCGCCATGCCCACGCCCGGTTCTGGAGCCCTGGGCTGTGCAACACACAACCCCAATCTGTGTCCACCTTCCCAGAGTGGCAGTGTGGGGTCAGGATACAGAGCATGGGCTGCCTAGACCCCAACTCCAGCCCACCGCTACCAGCCAGGGCCTTGGGCAACTCATTTCACCTCTTGAAGCCTCAGCGTTCTCATCTGCAGAATGGGGACAATAATGATCCCTGCTCCCTGAGCTTGTGTGAGGATTATAGAAGCCCCCATGTGTGCTTGGAGCAGTAGGTATTGTTACTATAGAGACCCCCAGAGGGGGGCATGCCCTTTATTCCTAGGAGTTCAAATAATGACATCTGACACATCACCAGTTTACAAAGAGCCCTCCACTGGATGTAAGGCCTTCTCATGATCATTTTCCTCAGAGGAGTTGGAGCAGCCTTGGGCCACTCAGCAAGGGCCTGGCAAGGCTGGAACCTGAACCCAGAGGCCCCCTCCCAAGTCCTTGGGCCTTGGTCCACCCAGCACTCCAGTTCCCATAGCAGCCTTTGTCGGTGGTCACTGGCTTTCCTTTTTCGTATCTGCACCAAGCACATGAAATGGAGAAATTATCCTTTTTACTATGTGGCCTGATTGCAAAGAAGGCATTAAGTTTTTGGAGCCTGTAGGGCAGGACCCTGGCCTAGGAATG
Organism: Pan troglodytes; assembly: GCF_028858775.2. Lineage (NCBI taxonomy): Eukaryota > Metazoa > Chordata > Mammalia > Primates > Hominidae > Pan > Pan troglodytes. The sequence continues at coordinate 131,534,260 of NC_072406.2, forward strand.
CCCTACATATCAGATAGCACCCTGCACAAGATCCTGCCCGGTTGGTGCTGTACTGCTGAAATAGTCAAGGGTTTTTTTCCTCCCAAGGTTAACCAAGAAATTCCTGGGAGCTTGCATTCCACTCATTTCCCCCAGCAGAGGAGTTCTGCGGAGATGCCAACCAACCGTTTCTCCTCCATGCATCGTAAACTGTTAGGCGGGCCGCCTTCATGTGGTTTCCGGGGGCGGCTGTAGGGAAGGCTTCCCAGGGCCACGTGATCGAGGCAGGCGTGTGGCAGCTCTTCCCTTTGGCTGTCCAGCCGCTCCTGTGCAGAAGAGCGGGATACCCGCAGAGGGGCAGCTCTGCTTCGGTGGGGTTTGGGCCCTGCGTCCTGAGGAAGCACTGGTGAAGGGAGAAGTGAGCCATGGCACGCAAATTCAAGATGGGGTGCCAGAGAGTACCCTGGCTTTTCAGGGCCTTCCTCAGAGTGCGGCTGTGGTGCCACAGATGTGATTTCCAGGGAAGACTCATTCGTTCAAGAGCTGCTGGGTGACTGAAGGCTCCCTGGTCATCCTCAGCTGACCCAGTTCTTTGGCCCAGTTCTGCCTCGATCCAAACCCTGCCCTGGTCGGGACTTTTGAGGAGTTTAGGGGCAGGAGTTTAGTCCTGGAGAGCCAAGAGCCAATTTTCACGTTTTAAGCTGATTATTTGTAGCCAAACAGACCAGCAATGCAAACCACAAGCCCTCTGCACCGTGATGTCCTTTATGGCAACTAGATAGGACCATGTCTTTGCTTAGTCCAAAAAGTGCCATCATGCCTCATGATCAGAAGTTCTGTCTGATTCAATGTCATAAATGGCTTTGGCTCATTAAAACGAGGAGTTGGAAGACGCAAGGTGATCATTACTTCCAATACGATCTTGGCAGGCAGGATCTTCTCATGTTCCTCATCTATGTGGGAAATACAATAAAGGGTCCTCAGTGGTGGAAAGGTTGGGAACCAATGGTAAAGATCCCCAGGACACGATTTGAAGACCAGCAGCCTCTGCCCCCTCCTGAGGCCGGGTCTTCTGGGCCAGCAGCAGGAGTGCCCTCAGGAAGGAATAAGCCATGCCCAGGACAGGAAGCACTGTCATCCTGCTGGGCAGACTGAGATGCACAGGTGTAGGGAGGGCTGTGACCTCCTTCGTGTCCTTTGTGGGATGCTGGTCCTCTGTGGCTCCTGGCCCCCACCCCTTCCTGCACAGAAGGCACAGCTTCCTTCTGAGTTTCACCGCATGATTTGCAGAGAGAGGAGAACCACATGGAGAGTGTGGTCAAGCACCTCTGCACTCATGTTTTTCAAGCTTTCTGAGCAAGCGAGGCTTGTGCATCCCCCAGCTTGCAGGGGGCTGGGGGCTGGGGGCCAGGGGGCTTGGGATTTGAACACTCAGCTTCAGACTAAGACCTCGAAGGTCCAGTCTCCAGCGATGATTCCTGGGGGGTCCCTGGGGCTGCTGTGGGGCTCCTGGAATTATACCCCACCCCAGCTGCTCTCAATGTGCCACTGTTTCCTGTGGATTCTGAGTCTTGGCACCATGAGACCAGTGTGGGATTCTTCTTTCTTCCAGGCAACCGGTGACCAAAAACACTTTCAGGCAGTATCGAGTGCTAGGAAAAGGGGGCTTCGGGGAGGTGAGTGAACATTCACGTTTTTAATTGAAAGTTCTTATATTCAAGTCACCTTTCCTGTCCCTTCTGAATCGACCTAAAGGGTCGGCGCAGGGGTCCCCCGGGGGCACCAGTGGCTCAATGTGGGCCCCGGGGGCAGTGAGGGTGGGAGAGAGTCAGTGGCCTTGAGGCTATCAGGTGTGTCTAAGGTGGAAAGAGGGTGTGGAGCTGGGCAGGTGAGACAGAGGTGCTCTCCTGCCAGCCTCAGGCAGGATCCAGCCTGCAGAGGACAAATGGGCAGCCCTGGTCGTCTGTGGGGAGGAGATGTGAGGGCGTGAGGAGGCTGGGCAACCTTGGCCGCTCAGTGCCTGGATGACGCTGTCATGCAAGATTCGAGATTTCGTTGTACATTATCCGATCTTCCCAGCATGTGAGGCAAGCCTTGTTATTCCCATTTTAGAGATGAGGAAAGCTGAGGTCCAGAATGGTTAGGTGACCCAGGCAAGGGCGTGCAGACAATGTGAAGCAGAACTAAGACTTAAGCCCAAATGCTTTGGTTCCCGCTTATCTGGATTATAAAGTCAGTGTTCTTGAGGATCTCCTATCACTGCCTCCCAAAACAAACTTCTCTACCAGCAGCCAGTAGGAGAAAATCCTGTTGCCCTGGGAATGGAACGGTACTTGGGGCCCCAGTCAGTTATCTAAGCCTTGGTGTGAGTGGCTCATTCTGCCCCTTCCAGGGCTGGGAATCCTTGAAGGAGAGGAGGAGGGAGGGCAAGGGCCCAGGACAGCTGTGGGCCCCAGGCCAGGCATCACTGGGTCCTGGGAGCCTGGAGCACTCATGAAGCCAGGCAGGGCCGGCTCTGACCCCATCCATTCTCTACCTGGGAGCCCTGTGGTCCCCGCCCTGGAGGAGCTCGGGGCAGGCCTCCACGGTGCTCCTGCCACCCTGGTTTCTTTCTTGCACTGCAGGTCTGTGCCTGCCAGGTTCGGGCCACGGGTAAAATGTATGCCTGCAAGCGCTTGGAGAAGAAGAGGATCAAAAAGAGGAAAGGGGAGTCCATGGCCCTCAACGAGAAGCAGATCCTCGAGAAGGTCAACAGTCAGTTTGTGGTGAGTGAGCATCTGGGCCCAGTGACTGGCTCGCCCTTCTGTGGACTGGGGCTTCCCTCCCTCCGGAAGGGCGTGGTCCTCTAATGCGGCAGGTCCCCACCCCTGGGAAGGGGAATGCCAGTGGCAGCGCTGAGCTACAGAAAGGCAGCAAGACATTCCTCCATCACATGGCCCATTGTGGTCAACTGTGGCTGGCTTTGTCCCATCCCCAGAGCCAGCCGGTGCCTGGCTCCCTGCTGTGCATGAGACTGACGCCTCTGTTCTCCTGGACCACTTTGTAAACTCCTCAGTGGACAAAGAAAGTTCACCTGGGCCCAGGCTGGGAGCTGTGGGTTCCACAGACCCTCTAGGCTGGTGCCATCGTGGTGGGGACCTTAGTGCCAGCATCCTGGAATGGCACTATCAAGTCTGTGTGCATTGTGTTAGTCAGTCTAGGCTGGGCCCTGCTGCAGTAACATATTTGCCCCAAACCCTAAGTAGCTGAATACAGCAGAGGTTCATCTGTCACTCACCTGAAGTCCAATCAGATTGGGCCACCCTCCTCCATCTAACAGCTGCCCCATCTGGAGCCTTGAAAGTGAGTGCTAGGGGTTCCACACAGAGACTTTCCACTGCCTCTACTGGACAGATGTTCCTCAGTTTCACCCACAGTCTGCCAGCCAGAACCAGTCAATACAGAGACAAGTTAGTGTCAGGGGAGGCTGGGAAATGTGAAGTGCATGGATATTTGGTCAGCTCTAATATCTTCTGCTACACGCTGTTATAAAAAGTAAAGCTGGGTGCAGTGGTACATGCTTGTAGTCCCAGCTACTCAGAAGGCTGAAGCAGGAGGATTGCTTGAACCCAGGATTTCGAGGCTGCAGTGAGCTATGATTGTGCCACTGTACCCCAGCCTGGGTGACACAGCAAGACCTCATCTCTAAAAGTAAATACATGCATACATTAAAAATAATATATACACAAGGTAAAAATTTAAACAGCACAGAAGGATACACAATAAAACGAAAAGCTTCCCTCTTTGAGTAATCACTCCAGGCATGTTTTATTCATGCACAGGCTTTATTATTCTTAGCCAATGGGATCTTCCTGTACCTCTTATGGAGGAATGTTTTTCCCTTACATTGTAGATCTTTTTCTCCATCCAGACCTCTAGTCACACCCCTTTTTAAAGTTGGGCATCATTCTCCTGAAGAGATAAAGCATAATCCATATAGTCAGTCCCCATGGATGGAAATTGTTTTCCATCTTTAAACCACTACAGGGCCGGGCACGGTGGCTCACGCCTGTAATCCCAGAACTTTGGGAGGTCGAGGCAGACAGATCACTTGAGGTCAGGAGTTCAAGATCAACCTGGCCAACATGGCAAAACCCCATTTCTACTAAAAATACAAAAATTACCTGGGCATGGTGGTGGGTGCCTGTAATTCCAGCTACTTGGGAGGCTGAAGCATGAGAATCACTTGAACCTGGGAGGCAGAGATTGCAGTGAGCTGAGATCATGCCACTGTACTCCAGCCTGGGTGACAGAGTGAGACTTTGTTAAAAACAAAACAAAACAAACAAACAAAAAAACACTACAGACCAGTGGCACTTCCAGAGAATGGAAGTTTGCATCTTGGGATCTCATCCCAGGCCACCCCCAGCTGCCAGCCTTGTCGGGGGTGCAGGTGTGGGCAGTGCCATGGCATGTGGAGATGAGGCAGATGAGGCTAACTTCAGCCATCATTTCAGCTGTGGGCCTTCTTGGGTCCGAAACCTTCCTCCCCACTGCCAGCCGCTTCAGCAAGGACCCCTGGATGCTGCCTATGGAGCCTTGTCTCTGAAGGGACAGTGCTGGCGGGTTCTGCTCGGGGAAGAGGATCATGTGATTCACAAAGCTGGGCAGCACGTCTTTAAGGGCCTTCAGTTACGATGGCTGCACCTTCTTTAACTGTGCCCCATCCATGGCCCCGGCAGGGAGTTCCCACGATGTCACCTCCTGGAGCCCTTTCTCGGTGATCACCTGGGCAGATGTGGGAGAAAGGGGACAGCTGCAGCCATTGCAGCAGAAGCACAGTCCCCATGAGCTTGCTCATCCTTGGCTGCCATTTTGTCTCCTTTCCTCAAAAATAGCTGATGTTGATGCACCAGTTTTATGGCACAGCCAGTTCCCAGCCTGGCCCACGATGGCCGGGTTTCATGTGTGCCGCCTCCCTACGTGGAGAAGGATTACCTTCTGGTGTAATTTGCCCCTCCTGCCCCACCATGGCCTTGCTTCACAGAGCCTTGGGTGTCTGGACTCCACCAGCAGAGGACTAGACCCCCGTCTCTTGGTGGCCCCTTGCCAGGTGGACCAGTGTATTAGTCCATTTTCACACTGCTGATTAAGACATTACTGAGACTGAGCAATTTACAAAAGAAAGAGGTTTGATGGACTTATGGTTCCATGTGGCTGGGGAGGCCTCACAATCATGGTGGAATGTGAAAGGCACTTCTTACATGGCGGTGGCAAGAGAAGAATGAGAACCAAGTGAAAGGGGTTTCCCCTTATAAAACCATCAGATCTCGTGAGACTTATTCTCTACTATGAGAACAGTATAGGAGAAACTGCCCACAATTCAATTATCTCCCACCGGGTCCCTCCACAACACATAGGAATTATGGGAGTACAATTCAAGATGAGATTTGGGTGGGGACACAGCCCAACCATATCATTCTGCCCCTGGCCCCTCCCAAATCTCATGACCTCACATTTCAAAACCAATCATGCCTTCCCAACAGTCCCCCAAAATCTTAACTCATTTCAGCATTAACTCAAAAGTCCATACACAGTCCAAAGTCCCATCTGAGACAAGGCAAGTCCTTTCTGCCTACGAGCCCATAAAATCAAAAGCAAGTTAGTTACTTCCTAGATACAATGTGGGTACAGGCGTTGGGTAAATACAGCTGTTCCAAATGGGTGAAATTGGCCAAAACAAAGGGGCTACAGGCCCCATGCAAGTCAGAAATCCAGCAGGGCAGTCAAATCTTAAAGCTCTAAAATGATCTCTTTGACCCCATGTCTCACATCCAGATCATGCCGATGCCAAGACGTGGGTTCCCATGGTCTTGGGCAGCTCCATCCCTGTGGCTTTGCAGGGTACCGTCTCCCTCCTGGCTGCTTTCATGGGCTGGCATTGAGTGTCTGCAGGTTTTCCAGGCAAACAGTGCAAGCTGTCAGTGGATCTACCATTCTGGGGTCTGGAGGACAGTGGCCCTCTTTTGACAGCTCCTATAGGCAATGCCCCAGTAGGGACTCTGTGTGGGGTCTCTGACCCCACATTTCCCTTCTGCACTGCCCTAGCAGAGGGTCTCCATGAGGGCCCCGCCCCTGCAGCAAACTTCTACCTGAGCATCCAGGTGTTTTCACACATCTTCTGAAATCTAGGCGGAGGTTCCCAAACCTCAATTCTTGACTTCTGTGCACTCGCAGGCTCAACACCACATGGAAGCTGCCAAGGCTTGGGGCTTCCACCATGGCTCGAGCACTGCATTGGCCCCTTTCAGCCACAGATGGAGCAGCTGGGACTCAGGGCACTGGGCACCAAGTCCCTTGGCTGCACACAGCACGGGGACCCTGGACTCAGCCCGTGAAACCACTTTTTCCTCCTAGGCCCCTGGGCCTGTGATGGGAGGGGCTGCTGTGAAGACCTCTGACATGCCCTGTAGACATTTTCCCCATGGTCTTGGGGATTAACATTCAGCTCCTTGTTACTTATGCAAATTTAGGCAGCCAGCCTGAATTTCTCCTCAGAAAACGGGATTTTCTTTTCTATTGCATTGTCAGGCTGCAAACTTTCCAAACCTTTATGCTCTCCTTCCCTTACAAAACTGAATGCCTTTAATAGCACCTATGTCACCCCTTGAGTGCTTTGTTGCTTAGAAATTTCTTCTGTGAGATACCCTAAATCATCTCTCTCAAGTTCAAAGTTTCAAAAATCTCTAGGGCAGGGGTAAAATGCCAGCAGTTTCTTTGCTAAAACATAACAAGAGTCACCTTTGCTCCAGTTCCCAACAAGTTCCTCATTTCCATCTGAGACCACCTCAGCCTGGACTTTATTATCCATGTCACTTTCAGCATTTTGGGCAAAGCCATTCAACAAGTCTCTAGGAAGTTCCAAACTTTCTCACATTTTCCTATCTTCTGAGCCCTTCAAACTCTTCCAACCTCTACCTGTTACCGGTTCCAAAGTCATGTCTACATTTTTGGGTATTTTTTTCAGCAGTGCCTCACTCTTCTGGTACCAATTTACTCTATTAGTCCGTTTTCACACTGCTGATAAAGACATACGTGAGACTGGGCAATTTACAAAAGAAAGAGGTTTAATGGACTTACAGTTCCACATGGCTGGGGAGGCCCCACAATCATGGCAGAAGGTGAAAGGCACTTCTTACATTGCGGTAGCAAGAGAAGAATGAGAACCAAGTGAAATGGGCTTATCCTTATAAAACCATCAGGTCTGTGAGACATATTCACTACCACAAGAGCAGTATGGGAGAAACTGCCCCCATGAGTCGATTGTCTCCCACTGGTCCCTCCTACAACACATGGGAATTATGGGAGTACAATTCAAGATGAGATTTGGGTGGGGACACAGAGCCAAACCGTATCAACTAGGCACATCCTGCATGCAAGAGAAAGCCTTTACCAGGCCGTGTTCCACTTCCCAAAGCCCCACTGCCCCTCCAGCTCACCCTTACTTGGCCCTGTGAGAATGGCTCCCATACCCAAAAGGGCAAGTGAGCCCTGCTTTTCTGACTGGCCAAGAAGGCACCATCCAGTCTTCCCCAGCTGATGCACACATGTGCTTCTGTGGAGGAAGCACAGACGCCATTCTGTTGGATTCACTGGGAGGTCGGGGTGCTAGCCTGCCCTAACCCGCCTTGGCCTTCTCACCTTGATCCACTGAAAGGGAGGAGCAGGTGTGAGCCCCTTATCAGCCAAGGAGGCCGCAGGCAGGGTCACTGCAGAGGCCATCTGGGTGCAGGGGAGCAGGGTGAGGCTCCTCTGTTCCCTCACACCCCAGCTCCCAGGATCCTGAGGAGGGAAGCGGAAGTGAGTGGCCATTGTCACAACCTCCCCATGGCACTGTTCTTGTGCTCCCAGGTCAACCTGGCCTATGCCTACGAGACCAAGGATGCACTGTGCTTGGTCTTGACCATCATGAATGGGGGTGACCTGAAGTTCCACATCTACAACATGGGCAACCCCGGCTTCGAGGAGGAGCGGGCCTTGTTTTATGCGGCAGAGATCCTCTGCGGCTTGGAAGACCTCCACCGTGAGAACACCGTCTACCGGTGAGTGGAAGGCACCAAGGACTTCCAAGTCTAAGTCCGAGGGGGTGGGGCCGGCCCCTCCACACCCTCGGGCAGGTGGTTGCCATCGCTCTGGGAATCAGCCCTGGTCAGCACCAGGGGAGGGTGCAGAGTCAGACAGACTTTCCACTCCAGGAAGCTGGGGCCCCCGGCACTGAGGAAGCGAGGTGGGCCACCCTCTGGCCAGTGTTCTCCAGCCTCCAAAGTTTAGGGAAGCCAAGCAAGTGAAATGATGTTCCTGAAACTGACTGCTCCTTCAAGTCAAGGAGGACGGGCCATGACCACTGCTCCCTCCAGTCGCCTCCATCCCAGCAGCCAGGAAAGCTGGGAGGGGGCCTGGTGGCCGCTATCTGGGATCAGTCCTGGGAAGACTTGGGTCGGGTCACTGCCCACAAGCAGAATCGGAGTGGCCCATGGTCCCACTCCATGCTGTCCTCAGCTTGCTCTGGTCTTCACCCCCTCTCCCCACCCACCTCAATCCCAGAGGGACCTGGACATTGTAGGGCCAGGGGTCCAGATTCCACTCACAATGAGCAGTGCCCTTCAGATTTTTCTCCCAGTCCTTCTGAAAGAATTTTGAAAAATCTCTGTGATGCTGCATTTTAAGTAGACATTTGAAATATTCCATCATATTGAAATAGTGGCAATTTTTGATATATTGAAATTGAACAGTTACATTACACTCTTCAGGGGATCCAGTGGAATCTCTAGTTGCTGTAGCCAATTGATTTCCACCTGCATTTATCCAAAAAATGCACAGAAAGCTCTTTAGTGATGAGGAATTTTCTATCATTTCCTTCACTCTCTCCATCCCCCCAGAATGTTAATAATACATTTTTTTGCCTGAAAGTCTTTCACTGATTAGCATACATCTCTGAAACAAATATATAGATACATACAAGGGTTTTTGAAATTCTCCTTGACCGTAAGTCTCTAAGTGTTAAAATAACTTCTCTGGCCGGTTGCGGTGGTTCACACCTGTAATCCCAGCACTTTGGGAGGCTGGGGCAGGCGGATCACCTGAGGTCAGTGGTTCGAGATCAGCCTGGCCAACGTGGTGAAACCCTGTCTCTACTAAAAATACAAAAAGTAGCCGGATGCGGTGCCATGCACCTGTAGTCCCAGATACTTGGGAGGCTGAGGCTAAAGAATCGCTTTAACCTGGAGGTTGCAGTGAGTCAAGCTCACCACTGCACTCCAGCCTGGGCGACAGAGTGAGACTCCGTCTCAAAATAAAATAAAATAACTTCTTCTGTCGAGTTGCCATTGTAATTAGTAGTAGATCTCATTTCTAATCAGTCCTTTGGAAGCAGGGGTTTTGACATCTGGAGTGGGTCGCTACAGTCATACTCGGGAGGGGAGGAGGCTGCTTTTCTTCTGTAACTTGGGAGAAGAGGTATTGAGAAAGGGCAGATGGGAGGGAGATCCCAAAAGATGCCAGGACAGAGCATCCTGATGTGAAGAAATCCAAACCCTTCAAACTGCGGACAGGAGGGAACCCCCTGCTCGGTCCTGGCAGACCCCGACACGCAGCCCAGTTTGAAGACCTTTGCAGTGGAGCTCATCTTGGGACCAAGAAGGTTTTGAAAACAAGAAAGAATGGTCTTGATGACATGCCCTTCCCCCCATACCATCCCCCCATTTATGTTTCTGTTTTGTTTTCATTCAAATGAAAAGAGTCAAAATTTTCCCTAAGGGTTGAACAAAGAATTCTCTACTTGATTGCCTTTTATTTAAAAAGAAAAAAGAAAGCCCTCCAAGTTCCAGCTCGTCTTCTTCCGGGGGAAAGAGAACCACAGTGCCTCCTCCCTGGCTGTGACCACTCACCACGGCCTCTCTTTGGGCTCAGTTCTGGCCAGTGCCCACTAGTGAGCTGCCATGCTAGCCTGGTGGCAGCCGGCTTGTTGAGATGATGGCTGCTGCCCTTATTTGGAATTGTTAACACATCAAAAGAATGCCATTTAAATAACAGCAACAAAAGTATTTTATGATAAATAAGGATACACAAACACCAATTATCATTTGATGAGGCTCACTGGCTGGATTTGGGTACATTAACCACTCCGCCTGAGGACAGCTGCCATCAGTTAAATAAACAAAGCTGGGTGGTTGAGAACTGGAGCCTCCATCCAGATCCTGTGTACTGTTTGCCCCATGGCTTAACTGAGTTGCACACACTCTCCTGTTGGCTGTTCTTTTACCCATAGAGAAGACCTTTTCCTATAAAAGCAGCTCCTCTGCTGGCTCTCCCCCCATCCTGGGAATGCAGAGGCTCCCTTACTTGTGAGCAAGATCCTGTCATCAAGAGAGGAGACATTAGGGACAGGATAAGGCAGCCACACCTATGCCATGCCCCGTAGCTGTTCTTTCTCCCAGGCTGTAGCATAGCTGGTGTTGGGGGATATGCCAGTCTCCTGCAGGCCCCATCCCAAAGGGGGTCTTTTTCCTGTGCCCCCACCTTCTCCCCTTTGATCCTCTCTTCCCAATTGCACAGCTCCCTTCATTCCAGGCCCTGTTCTGCCTTCAGGGCTTCCTGAGACCTGCAGGGTCTTCTCAGCCTTGGAGTATCCTCAGACCTGCAGTCATTGATATGTGAACAGGGGCCATGACTGGCCTTTTCCTAACTTTCCCAGTCACCCTCCAGGACTGGAAAATGCCTGTGGCAAACGGCAGTGTTGCTTTAAATTACTGGAAGGAGAAAAATTAGCTGAAGATCATTTTGACTCAAACCAGACAGCCTGAGCCAGGAGGTGGGAAGGAAACACACTGTGGCCACTCAGGCCTGATTAGCCCGAGGGGTCGACCCAGATGCCAGTGCATCCTACCTGCCCAGAATGCCCACACTCTGATGCTTGTTGTTTTTCCTTTCAGAGATCTGAAACCTGAAAACATCCTGTTAGATGATTATGGTAAGTCTTTTCCTTCTCGGTAGCTGAGGCGAGCATTGCAACCCAGAGAAAGCAAAGGGCCTCCCAGGGATTCTCAGAGCGGGCTGGGGAAGCTGACCACGGGCCCCACTCCCACTGCTCAGTGCTGGGTACCTGGGGAAGGGGGAAAGCTGGGAGCGTGAACAGAGCTCCTGCTTGGTGAACAGGCAGTGTTCAGAGAGACTTTGAAATTCAGAGTTTTTGAAATTCCCTTTGACCATAGGCTCTTAAGTGTTAAAATAACTTCTGGCTGGGCGCAGTCTCTACAGCGCACTGAACAAGGAGTCCAGAATTTCAGAGATGCTGGGCAAATACTTAACTTCCATCAAGTTCTCCACCTCTCATCTTGTTTGTAAAATGGAAACAAAGCGTCCTGCCCTGCCCTGCCCACCCAGAAGGAAGAGGGTGGTGGAGAGGGTTCTACGTGACAGCTTGAGAGGGAATTGCTTGTCAGTCTAGCCAGCTGTAAATGTCTCAGGCATTACGTTTGTGCATTACCATCATTATTTTCTCTTGGCTGTGGACACTGAATAATAAGAACAACCACAGTACCCCTCACAGCTGTTTAGCCTCACACCTGGAAAATAGTTCCTATACCTTCTTTTTTTTTTTTTGAGACAGAGTCTCACTTGCTCAGGCTGGAGTGCAATGGCGTGATCTTGGCCTACTGCAACCTCTGCCTCCCAGGTTCAAGTGATTCTCCTGCCTCAGCCTCCCAAGTAGCTGGGATTACAGGTGCACGCCACCACACCTGGCTAGTTTTTGTATTTTTTTTTTTTTGAGATGTAGTTTTACTCTTGTTGCCCAGGCTGGAGTGCAGTGGTGCAATCTCAACTCAGTGCAACCTCTACCTCCCAAGTTCAAGCGATTCTGCTGCCTCAGCCTCCCAGGTAGCTGAGATTACAGGCATGTGCCACCACACCCTGCTAATTTTTGTATCTTTGGTAGAAATGGGGTTTTGCCATGTTGACCAGGCTGGTCTCAGACTCCTGACCTCAAGTGATCTGCCCTCCTTGGCCTCCCTAAGTGCTGGGATTACAGGCGTGAGCCACCGGTTTCCACACCTTTGATCTGACTAGATCTTCCCACCTGCACAGAGAAGGGCAAGACAGCATCTCTGTGCCCATTTAACAGATGACAAAACTGAGCCTCAGGGGAGCCATCCTGCCAAAGTCACCCAGCAGCATCAGTGGGGAGCTGAGGTCAGAAACTGGGTCTCCTCCCACCAGGCAGCCCTCCCACCAGGCTGCCAGAACCTGGCAGCCCCCAGTAGAGGGAGGGGAGAAACCGGGTCGCTGATGACCTGAAGAGAGGTCTGCATGGGATACTGCCCTGTGGAGGGGCGGTCGGAGGGCCCAGGGCTGCCGCCCCTCTCTGGATGTGCCCGGTGCCTCCCTTGGTCTAAGAACCAAGCCCACACTGCTCCTCTGCTATCCTGACTGTCAGCCCCCACCGAGCCAGGGAGTCCACACGGCTCCAGCCTGGCGGGATCTCGACACTGGCCCTTGCTGACATCTAGGCTGGAGGGGTGGGGGTGGGGCCCTGGTGTCCATAGGCAGGGAAGGGAAGGGGACGTGTTCCTTCCTGCGGGGTAAGTTGTGGCCGCAACCCTGCCCAGGTGGGCCGTGGGAGGGACAAAGACCGAAGTGGAGCTCAGCTCGGCGTCTCCCGCTCTGGGGGGTCAGTCCTGGGCTGTGAGCTGGGATTCATCTCCAGGCTCTGCCAGGTCAGACCAGACGTTTTCCCTTCTCGTTTCTCTAAAGTGAAAAACAACCAATCTCCAGAGACCAACAAGGCAGGCCGGGGAGCTGCTTCCCAAATCGTTTTATAATTTTTTCCCCTTAAGCAAATTGTTGCATAATGCCAGAAGAACCTCACATTTTTCCCATGAAGTAATCCCAGAACCAAGCCAAGATTCTCTGACCTCAGCCTTCCAGGAAGCCCATTCAGCCTTTGACTAGGCAGGTCGGTCAACGTCCAGCCGGGTCCAGGCATCCTATTGCATCTTTATGTTCCACTCCTGAAGAGTGGGCATTTTCCTGTGTCCTCCCACACCTGCACTCTCCCAAGGCTCTTGCGGTCACTCTGAGATGGCAGATTGGGGTCCCTCTTGTCCTTGGACAGATGAGAATGCCGAGAGCTCGTATGCCTTGCCCAAGGGCACACAGCAAGGCCGGGTGCCCATGCGGCTGTCCCAGGGACCCACTGACCCTGCTGTCCCCCTCAGGCCACATTAGGATCTCAGACCTGGGCTTGGCTGTGAAGATCCCCGAGGGAGACCTGATCCGCGGCCGGGTGGGCACTGTTGGCTACATGGGTGAGTGCTGGGCTGCCTGTGTCAACGCACCTTGAGACCCACCACCTGCTCACCGCCGGCTGAGCCCCCAGAGCCTGCCCGCAGAGCCTCTCGCCTCTTCATGCACTGCTGATCACACACAGAGTCACAGTCTCTGCAGGGCTGCTGGGGGGCGGCCTTAGCCAGGGGGCGGGGGAGCACAGGGGCCCAGATGTGATGACTGCTCTGAGCTCTCTGCACTCCTAGGCCCCCAGCCCCACCTGTGTCCAAAGCCAAGCCACTCTTAGGGGTCGGGGCCTGGCATACAGTGCTGCTAGGGGAGGCCACATTGAAGCAGGGGTCTGGGAGGAGAGGCCTTTGAGAGGAAGGAGGTAATTCACAAGAGCCCGCAAATGAGAGGCGCGCACAGCTGCTGTGTCACCAAGCATGATTCCAGTAGAGAGCAGCCTTGGGCTCCTGCCACCTTTCCTCAGTCTGCTCTGAGACCAGCGTCCTGGGGGTTGCAGGGAAGAGACCCAGAGTTAAGTCCTGTGCCCTAGAATCCCCCGTCCAATTGGGGGCACGCCCTGGGCTTCCTCCTGTGCATTTCACACACCTACCCTCCTTCCCCTGAGAGGCGCGTGCCCGGGGAGCAGGCATGCTACCGCCCTCCAGTCAGGCTGGTACCGACAGCAGCTGCACAGGAGGTGTGCCTTGTCTCTGGTGCCAGAGGGTCCTTTTCAGATTGCATGACATTTGGCAACCTGTGGGGTGTGTGTCTGTGTGTATGTGAGTGTGTGTGTGCCCACGTGAATGCTGATCGATGATTGATAGGGAGGTAGGCGGGTGGGCGGGTGGATGGATGGATGGATGGATGATGGATGATGGATGGGTGGATGATAGATCTGCCTACCTGTGTGTGCATTTGCCTGGGTCTCCTTTTGCAGAGTGTTCCATGCATCTGTCTGCCCCGGCTCTTGTGTGCAAACCAGCACATGTGTGGATGCATTTCCCTCCAGACATACGTGCTGATGCTGCAGAACTATCTTTTCTGTATTTCTATGGTAAATCTGTCATTCGGTTTATCAAAGTGGTACAGAAGACATAGCAAGAGATTGTTTGAATTACAGATAAATTTAAGATCATCTTTAATTTGGGTAGATACACCTTTATTCATTGAAACAAATATACTGATAGCACCTGTTCTGTGCCAGGTGTCATATTGTTACGATAGTGAATAAAGTAGCTCATGTTCTAGGCGAGGGGACATCAAGAGTGCAGGACACCTCCATCCATGGTGGTCAGAGTTCTAAAGCTACAGTCAAAGTCCTTCAGGGGCACAGAGGAGAGTCATCAGGGCAAGCTCCCTGGAGGGGGTGGTATTCACAGCAGTTGGTGGGGTAAGAGTTGGTGGTGGCCATGAAACTCCAGGCCTTCTGTGAGCAGCACCACCGGCTGTCTCCCTCCTCCTCACTCCTCTCTCCTCTCCTCTGCCCCCAGCTCCAGAGGTCCTGAACAACCAGAGGTACGGCCTGAGCCCCGACTACTGGGGCCTTGGCTGCCTCATCTATGAGATGATTGAGGGCCAGTCGCCGTTCCGCGGCCGCAAGGAGAAGGTGAAGCGGGAGGAGGTGGACCGCCGGGTCTTGGAGACGGAGGAGGTGTACTCCCACAAGTTCTCCGAGGAGGCCAAGTCCATCTGCAAGATGGTGAGCTCCTGGTGGCCAGATGCCACCCTCAAGCTGGTGGCTCCCCTCCCTGGGCCTGGCCCCAGTCTGTCCCCAGAACAGCAAACAGGCTGAAGGGACAGGGGTCTGAGCATAGGGGTGGGGGTTGCAGCCCACCAAGCTAGAGTTGAGGGCACTCCTTGCTGTGGACTGGGGTGGTCAGCGGAGACTTCCAGGAGAAAGCCTGGGTGGGGCAGGGACACCCAGGAACCCAGGGAAGAGGGGTGAGGGGAACAATGTGGAACACCCTCACATCCAGCCTGTGGGGGGGTCCACACAGGGCGGAGAAGAGATGGTCTGAGCTGGTGCCCCAGACACAAAGCAACCTTGGGCCAAGCCCCGGCCCCTGCCCTTGGGCCTCCTGCTCCCTCCACCTCTGGATCCTAAGGTGTTGGTTTAAGACGAAGGGCTACAGGGGGTGGGGGCAACGATTTCAGTCTTTGAACATCTTATAACAAAGTTTTCCACCACTAGATGGACTGCTGGTCACGCCAGCCTGGCTCCTGCATGACAGGGTCTAGGGGTAGTGAGGTCAGACCCACCCAAAAGCTGGGTGGGTGGGGCCAGAAGGGGGGACTGGAAGCCAGATAAGGAGTGACAGGAGCCATTGGAAGTGGGGGATATGGGAGTGGAGTCCGCCCGTGCACCCCTGCCACTGGGCCGCCCCATGCCGGCCCTCAGGCCCTTCCCTGGGAACCAGGACTAGCGGCTGGCTTTGTGGGGAGATGGCCACTTCCTGCTGCTGCCTGGCTCTCAGCCCCCAAGTCCAGCCCATGCCCCCTTGGGGCCCTCCTCCTTATGGTCCCCAGCACAGCTGTGCTGGCACCCCCACTGCAAGCAGCTGCCCTCTAATGCCAGCCTCACAGGGACAGGAGGGGCCGGAGCACCCAGCTCCACAATTGCCAGCCCACAGACTTCCTCTTCTCTCCCTGGAGCCACAGATGTACCCCGTATCCCATGTACCCGGAGCCACAGATGGGCAAACTGAGCCTGGGAGGGGGGAACCACACTTCCCACCCCTCTACATCTGCAGGGACTTTTGGGGCAGATTCAGCATGTGCATTGACAACCCAGGCAACTCCCGGAGTTTAGGAAGCAGCAGGCCTGGGAGTTGATTAAAAGTCGCAATGCTTCTGCTCAGGAAGACCTGAGATCTGCGCCGCAAGCGGCCCCAGGAGGGTCTGGCTCGGCTCCTCACCCCAGAGGCCCCTCTCCTGCAGCCAAACACCTCTGCTTGGCCCCTTCCTGTCACCAACCTCATCCTCACATCACAGAGCTGTGGGAAGAAGTCCTGTGTGTACGGCAGACACACGCCCTAACCCCACAGCTGTTGGCCCGCCGTGCAGCTGGGGCCTCAGAGAAAGCCACATGGTCATCGCAGCCAGGGCTAGGGTGGGGGGACCGGAGGAGCAGTGCAGCACTGGTCGGGTAAATGGAAATGTGGGTGTGAGCCATACTTGGCTGTCTCATTGGGAGATATCTGTCAGGTGCGACAAAACGAGACAAGGGAAAGAAGAAGGGGTCAGACAGCCGTGGGCAGAGCATCACCAAATGTCCCAGGTCAGGGCCAGGCAATCAGAGAAGCAGGTCTTGAGAGATCTCAGCAGGGATATGGGACGTACTAAGAGGATGACAAGGCGGAGAGGGTCCCAGTCCCACCCCCAGACCCAGACACCCACCTTGGCCCCTGGCTTTGGAGCTGGGATCTCCTGCTGCAGCCTGGAGCAGGGTGCTGCTGTCCCTCTGCTGCCCCCTGGTGGACACTGAGAGAAAGCCTGCTGCTCCCGGAGGACCTGTCCCGTGGGTACAAAACCACTGTCCTCTGGAAGCCTCTGGCCTTGCTGCGGCTTCCCTTACAAATGATCTTGGGTCTTGGGAGTCTAGTCTTAGGCCTCCTTCACGCCCTTGACTGCAGCATCTCCGGCATCTAGGCCTACCTTGTCCCCTCCAGCTGGTGGCAGCTCCGGACACTGCAGAGCCTGACTTGCCAGGAGACCTCGCAGGTCCTGGGTTCAGAGGGCTATTTCTAGGCTCTGGTGGCTCCAGCCCTGCCTGCCTAAGAGGGTCCCTCCACAATCAGTGAGGAAGCCGGTCTCTGGCCCCCAGGTCTGTCCCCCATTCTACCTTAGCAGCCGCAGAACCCACTCCCCCTCTTCTGGAGCCCAGAAATTCACACATCTCACCGCTTTGTCTCCTGAGCCCAGTCCATGGGCCCAGACCTCAGCCTCCATCTTCCCCAAACCCCTGCTCAGTCCCAGCACTGGGCCTTAGCCCCCCTCCAGCTCCCTCTTGCCCTTCAGCCGTCTTGGTCTCACTTGTCCTTCCAGCCCATCTGTACTCCTCCTCCAGGAAGCCTGCTCTGCCTGCCCCACCCATCCCAGCTCACACCTTCTCTTCCTCTCACTTCTCCTGGTGTCCACCTGATAGCATGATTGCAAACTCTTTACCTGACCATGTGACTGCAAACTGTTGACTGGATGCCAGGGTTTCAAATGGCAGCATATAGGCGGGTGTTCAACCTGCACACGGTTTTTCAAAAGAAGTAAATGGTAGGTTCATTGCCAAGATTTAGAAATGAGATTTCATGTAATAACCTGGATTTTCTGGCTTCTCTTGAAAAGCAGAAGCCCCAGGCCCTGGCTGCCGTCCCACCTGGCAGGAGCTGACACATAGCCTGGCCCAGCCCACCCAGCCCACCCCTCGCCTTTCTCATCCTCGTTTGTGCCACCTTCCTGGCCAGCTGCTGCAGCCCCTGCAGAAGGAGACTTGCCTCTGAGGGACTGCTTAGAACAGTGCAGCACCTGGGCCCAGCCCAACCCAGTGCCTTGAGCCTTTGTTGAACAGTGAAGCCCCCAGAGAGAGAAGCAGAGGCATGAGCGCCAGACTCTGAGCCGCCAGCCTGGCGGTCCGTGGGGGCATTAAGGGGCAACACTGAGCGACTGAGTGCTCTGCTTTGTCCTTTCAAGGGTGGAACCTGGTGCTGGCCCTGATGCCACCTTCGATTCCTTTGTTAGGGGGGCAGTCCCCTCCAGACCCTGAGCCCCAAGAGACCAGTCTGGCTGCTCACTCTCCCCGGCGTCCCCAGCCGGTGCAGTGCCTGCCCCACAGGGACCAGCAGGAAGTGTACATGGGATGAATATGAGCAAAGCACACGGGGCATTGGGAAAAGACAAGGCTGGGCCCCTACCCCATGCAGTCTGCTCCTCTGGATTTTAGCCTCAAAGCAGACACTTAGTAGACACCAACTGCGTACAGCTGCAGCGCTCAGTAAGGCAGAGGAGAAGAGAGAATCACGAGGCTGGGGCACTGGGAGTTCAGGTCAGGGGCCGGGGCCCTGCGGTCGTGTGGCTGGCCATGGCTAGTCAAGGCCCCCTGCGCGGGTCTAGCCCTCTGGCCTCATTCATAGCCTCATCCCGTCTCACCTGGGTGTCTGCTCCCAAAGACTCTTCCTCTCCTAGTAACCTTCCTGCCTCGTGGTTCTGATGAAGACACTCTCCTACCTCAACCATCCCTGGCTCCTTCTACCTCCAGATGAAAATCCCGCCACCTGACCTGGCCTTCAGGATCCTCCATCATCTCTCCCTGACCAGCCCCCTCCCCTTGACCCATCTCTGCACCCTCCTCCCGCTTTCTAAGTCAAACGTGTTTTGGGTGTTCCCCAGACACACCCTGCATGTCCTGCCACTCTGCTTTGCTGGTGCAGTTCCCTCTACCTGTATACCCCTCCCCCTACCCACACCTTGAAAGCCTATTTGTCCTGCAAGACTCAACTTAAATACCTCTTCCCCATGCAGCAGCCTGACCTCCAGCTGGCAGCCAGTCATGCCCCCTGCCCCCGGGGTGCCCGATCTGTATCACCTTGATGCGTCCTCTGAGCATGATTAGCCCCCCATGAGTCTGAGCATTCCTAGAGGCCAAGTGCCTCAGTGGTGCCTTCTCTGTCAGGAAGGGGCTTGCACCCAGGAGGTACAACTCTGCAAATTAGCTGAGTATGTGTACGAGACAGAGCTATTGATGCAGTCCTTGCCTTTTGTTGCTTACCCTACACAGAAGAGGTGATAGTGACTCGACACCCATTAATGAGTGCCCACCATAACCCAGGAATGAGGTCTGTAATCCTGAGAGAAACAAGATTCCTGCTCTCCTGTCCCATCAGGCATCTAGCCAGGCTGTGAATGTGTGAGCAGAGATGCACGCCAAGACTCAGAGGCAGCCCTGAAGCAAGACCTTTGCAGGGTGGGGCAGCGTGTCTTGGGTTCCTAGGCATGGTGCAGACACTGTGGAGGCAGGAGGTCCGGACAGGAGGAGAGGCCCAGGGGACGTGGCTTCATGGGGCTCTCTGTTTCAGCTGCTCACGAAAGATGCGAAGCAGAGGCTGGGCTGCCAGGAGGAGGGGGCTGCAGAGGTCAAGAGACACCCCTTCTTCAGGAACATGAACTTCAAGCGCTTAGAAGCCGGGATGTTGGACCCTCCCTTCGTTCCAGACGTGAGTAGCCTCCCCCAGCCCCCAGCAGCTCCCTTCACAGGGTACCCAGGGCTGCCCCCGAGTGCTGCCTCACAGTGAGCTGGTGCAGAGTGTGGGGCACATCGTGTCTTTGTGGGGACCAGAGTCCCCTCCCGGCCACTCCTCACCTAAGCTGCAGATGAACTTCACGCCAGGCAGTGCAGAAGAGGCGTGGGCCAGGGAGCCCACATTGGCTGTCCAGAGACTTGGGCACTTTCCCAGGTCTGGGGGTCCTGGACAGATTCCTTCTAAGCGTCAGTTTCCTCCCTGTCCAGTGAAACCAGTAACACTCATGCCTCCCACCTGCCTGGGAGATTTGAGGGTGAAATGAGAACTGAATGGGGAATGCTTTCAAGAGCATTGACGGCCACTACATTCAGTTCATCTTGACCAGCATGCATGCATTGAGCACTACTGTTGACGCCAGGTTCTGGGCCAGGCAGAAACATAAGAGGCCCCTCCCCCAGCAGCTCACATTGCAGGGAGTTGCATCTTCCCAGGAGGTCCCCAGGTCCCCCAGTCGGTGTGTGAGGCAAGATTCCAGCTGAGGTAGAATTGTCCTTGAAAGTCCCCTACATGGTCTATAAATCATGAGCTCTCAGCTGGATCAGAGGCCCAAGAGAGGCAGACCAGGCAGAGGCTGGGTGATCTGTGCGGGATACGTGCTGTGATTCCGGGGCCTGCTCTGTTTAAAGTCAGGGAGTCAGAAGCCAGGAAGGCCTGCTGTGCTTCGGCTCCTGCCACGCTCCCGTGGATGACCCCTTGCCGGCAGTGGGGACTGGGCCGGGGACTGTGGAGGCCGTGGGAGCAGCAGTGTGCTGCAGGCGAATGACTGCATCTCCAGAGAGCTCATGTGCACCTCTCTTCCCAATTCCGTGTCCAATGGCTTTGCGTCAGTAGCTTACAGTAGATCCCGGTGGTAGCATCTGCACAGCAGCAATTTGCAAATGCTACAAATCAGGGCCTCCGCGTCCCCCTCTCCCAGAACCAGTGGTTATCACTTACCAGTACCGCCCTGAGTGGAGGCGGGTGGGGACCGTCCTTGGAACTCTGGCACCCCCTGTACATGGGGATCCCCTGGTCCTCTGGGACAGAAGGTGGCTTGGGAAGCTGCTAGGTGCGCATCAGTGTCCATGGCAACCACACCACAGACCCCGTCTGGCCAGGGATGGCATCAGTGTGATGGATAATCAGGGAATGCTTTTTGGAGAAACACGGGGGCCACTGAGAATATAAAGAGTAGGCCGGGCACGGTGGCTCATGCCTGTAATCCCAGCACTTGGGAAGGCTGAGGCAGTCGGGTTAGGAGTTTGAGACCAGCCTGACCAACGTGGTGAAACCCCATCTCTACTAAAATACAAAAATTAACCAGGCTTGGGGGCACACACCTATAATCCCAGCTACTCGGGAGGCTGAGGCAGGAGAATCGCTTGAACCCAGGAGGCAGAGGTTTGCAGTGAGCTGAGATTGTACCACTGCACTCCAGCCTGGGCGACGGAGCGAGACTGCATCTCAAAAAATAAAAAGTGAAAGTCACTGAATGCTGCAAACTCAATCTGCAGATGAGCTTGAGCAGGCAGGGGGAGGATGGTAATCACAGCATTGCTCTCGACCCTGGCTGCCTGGCGAACCGCCTGGGGAGCATGAACAACACTCGCCTTGGATGCAGTCCCTAGGGAGTCTGGGGTAAAACTCGGGCTTCAGGAGTTTTGAAACCTCCCCAGCTGATTCTAGCGTAGAGCCAGGGTTGAGAGTCACTATTATGGGAAGTGCCACATGCAAGGAGTGTGTTGTTTATTTGTTGTTTGTTTTTAGTGTCAAGGGCTTTGGGAGTGGCCACTCCTTGGTGTTCCAGGAAACCACATAGCGTTGAGTGCATGAACATCACGGTTGTGCCATTGGGCTGATGTCCGAAATTGGAGAGGATGTGGGCATCCAGACTGGGGGTGTGGCAAAGGTTTGGAACCCGGGTGGCCATCCTTGTGGCCTCTGGGCTACCTATTGCTATGGTGATGGGCTGAGATTAGTCATGGCATTGGAACTATTCCTCTACCTTCCAGCACTCTCCAGGTCCCATGCCAGGCCCCAAGGGAGATCCCATGGCACACAAAACAGTTGGCTGTTTCCAGTCTGAAGAGGAGCAGGGGTGTCAGCAAAACCCCTTAAATAGAAGTAGAAATACGAGTCACAAGAGAAGAGAACAGGCAGCCTCCGGGAAGATGGGAGAGTAGCGGGGCCTCCGTGCGTGCACCCAGGCATGGCTGGAGAAAAGCGCTCCAGGCCCCGGAAGCAGCATGTGGAAGGAGGCGGCTCTGAGGGTCAGAGCGACCAACTGTCCTGCTTTGCCTGGGACTGTCCTGCTTTTAGCACTGAAAGTCCTGTGTCCTGGGGAGACAGGGACAGTTGGTCACCCTGGGAGTGACCCTGGCCACTTCGAATCAGGGCATTAGGAGGATGAGGTAGCAGAGCCCCGCAAAGCGCACAGCCTGACAAGGTGCACAGAGCAGCCCACCGGTGCCCTCCTGCCCCAGCCGTTTACCCTGTGGCCCAGGGCCTCTGTTCCTGGCATCCGAGGCCTCAGGTGAGCAAAGGTTGCAGGCCCTGGAGTGCGAAGCCGCTGTGAGCTGGGGACTTGGCCTTTTCCCCACTGGCCCTCCCCAGGCTGCACGCCAACCCCCCAGTCATCCCTGCCAGCCCCCCACAGTCATCCCGCCCCCCACAGTCTTCCCTGCCAGCCCCCCACAGTCTTCCCTGCCAGCCCCCCACAGTCGTCCCTGCCAGCCCCCCACAGTCGTCCCTGCCAGCCCCCCACCATTGTCCCTGCCAGCCCCCCACTGTCATCCCTGCCAGCCCCCCACAGTCATCCCATCCCCACACCACTGTTGGGGCTGCTGCCACATTCCTAAACCACGAGCACTGTGAGTGACATCATCTTTTTCACTTCCATTGACTCTTTTTTTAAAATAAAAATCAATGTATTTTAAAAGGAAACCTTTCCAAGGAAGTAATAGCCATGAAAGAGGGGTTTGGGTGTGCCAGGTAACTTTCTGTTCCATTACAGATTTTTCAAATACGCTCATTTCTTAACATTCCTCTGCAAGCCACCCAGGGCCAGCTTCGTGAGCTTGACCTGGCACCCCCTAGGGCACCCTGGGTCCCCACACCTGGCTCAGTGCCCTCTGTTGCCATCTTAAAATTCTAAATGTGGAACATGGACCCTGCGTTTTCATTCTGCGCTGAGCATGTGAATGATGTGGTCTTGCTTCCAGCTAAAAGTCCGCTGAGTTCCACGGTGGCGTGCACCCCGGGCTTTGGGAACTAGAGAAGGGTCGCAGCTCTGCAACTGGACACCCCTGCCCGCACCCCTGATTCCGCCCACGTGCACTTGGGCCCATGGTTTGCTTTGCTGGGGACAGCATGGCCTTGAGCCTTGAGCTAGAGACCAGAGCAGACTGGAGGGGAGAGTCCCAG
This sequence comes from Pan troglodytes, assembly GCF_028858775.2. Taxonomy (NCBI): domain Eukaryota; kingdom Metazoa; phylum Chordata; class Mammalia; order Primates; family Hominidae; genus Pan; species Pan troglodytes. Next base: position 131,557,242 of record NC_072406.2, read on the forward strand.
AAAGTGCCGAGCCCTGAGACCATTGCTAGAACCTTCCTGGCATGGCGGAGCCCATGCTGAGCCGGTGCACTGATTCACAACCTTCGTATTAGCCAAATGTCAGAAGACTATAAGCAGGAGGTAGCCTCTACCCTCCAGTGACAGATGTGTCACCAGGTCTGGGGATCCCTTCACACCCCACCTGGGGCTGTCTCTATAAAGGCCTCATCTCCAGAGGCTCTGGGAAGCCTCCCCGCACCAACCTTGAACTCTTAGAGGGCAGGGTCCACCCAGGTTCATCTCTGCCCTGGCATAGAGCAGGCCCCCAGTGCACAGCTGAGGGATGAGTAAGGCAAAAGATATGCCTACCATAATAATACCAGCTCCCAGTTACGGGCGCCAGGCTCGGTGGCCAGCACTGACAGCAGCCCCATCGCCCAGGTGCCTCGTTGTCCCCATTTTGCCGGTAAGGAAACAGGACATAGGCCTCAGGGGATATGAGACTTCCCCAAAGTTCCTAAGCCCCACAGCTGGGACTCTAGCCCACGTCTGTCCAGTATGGGTAAGGGAGTGATGGCAGGAATGAGCCCTGGGCTGGGCACCCAGGTGCCCCGAGCTCCTGTGTCACCCCAGCCAGGGTCCCCGTCATGGATCTGAGAGAGGGCTGCACTGTCATCTGGAGGGGTCGCAAAAAAAACCACAGGCCATCATCTGAGGTGGACAGGAAGCCCAGCCAAGCCACTGGGGCCGACCCCTCCCCTGGACTCACCTGCCTCTGAGCCACACACCCTCCAGCCACTACCCATAGCAGTTCTGGGGGTGTGTCCTGGGAAGACTCCCTTCTGCTCCCCAAAACCCCAAGGCCTGGCTCGGGGCCACTGGAGCCGCAGGCGGGACATATGTGTGACCAGCCCTCTGCTCCTGGCAGCCCCGCGCTGTGTACTGTAAGGACGTGCTGGACATCGAGCAGTTCTCCACTGTGAAGGGCGTCAATCTGGACCACACAGACGACGACTTCTACTCCAAGTTCTCCACGGGCTCTGTGTCCATCCCGTGGCAAAACGAGGTGAGCAGGGCAGGCCACTTGCTTTGGTCTGGGTGGGAGGGAGGGACTGATGGGGGGAAGGAGGCGTCGGGAATATGAGTTTGGCGGCAGGAGGCTGAGCGCATGGTTTCTGTTTTCTCCATGAAGGCAGCACACAAAAGCTGTCAGTGGCCAAGTAGGGAGCTGTAGCCACCACGGGCCAGTCATTGACGGGGAGCCTCGCCCAGCCCCTGAGACCTGGAGGGCGTGTGGCTCAGGGGCAGGTGAGGCCAGGGGAGGGAACCCCAGTGGCTTTGCTGCTGGGCTTCCTGACTGCCCCAGTTGACGGCCTGTGTTTTGTTTTCACGGCCCCTCCAGATGATAGAAACAGAATGCTTTAAGGAGCTGAACGTGTTTGGACCTAATGGTACCCTCTCGCCAGATCTGAACAGAAACCACCCTCCGGAACCGCCCAAGAAAGGGCTGCTCCAGAGACTCTTCAAGCGGCAGGTGAGACACCCATGCCTGGCCAGTCCTGGCATCAGCCCCGAGACCCCTGGCTCACTTCCATGGGAAACGAGAAGACCCACAGTAGAGACCCTTGGAAGGCTTGGAAGTCTGGGGCAGTAGCAGCTTGGAAGGGCAACTGATTATGTCCAAGGCCCCTGATACCCACGGCAGCTGATGGGATCCCCGGGGAGAAGGGTAGGGCCGGCCCAAATTCACCCTCCCTCTGGGTTCCTCTGCCTTGACACTGTTGGCGCCTGGGGCCGGTTAATTCCTTGTCACGGTGCCATCCTGTGCATCACAAGACGTGGGGCAGCAAGTTTGGCCTCCACCCACCAGATGCAGCAACACCCCATCCCCCAGTCGTGAGAGCCCATAAAGGAGCCAGACATTGCTGAATGTCCTCAGGGGCACAGTCACCCCTGGTTGAGAGCCACTGCCCTCTCTGGCCCTTACGAAGCCTCAGTCATATAAAGACTGAACATCATAAGCCCAGGGAGAACTGGGGGTAGAAGCTGACCCCACAGAACCTTCCGGCTCCTGGGATGGCCCCCATCCAATGCTGTGCCCTCTAGCTGGCAGCCAGAGGAGACAGAGCCCTTGGGAAATGACACTTAGAGCCTGGCCCTGGGTAAGGGTTGGTGTGGGCCAATGGAGGAAATGCCGGGGAAGGGCCCCCACCTCACCCCACACCATGAAGGTGGCCACCATACACCCCGTCTTGGCCTGGCCCTTGAGGAAGCTGTGGCCCAGTGTGCCCACCCTGGAGCCTGGGAGGCTCCCTCACCTAGTTCTGCTCCTTCCTCCTCCCCACAAAGAGCCAGCTCCAGGATGGACACACTCAGCCAGTGATAATATAAAAATACAACGCTTCAATGCTTCCATCAAGTAAAACGGAAGTTCAGAAAGAATGACCTCTCCCTCCCCTGATGGCCAGGCATGCTAAGAACACCCTGGGTCCTAGAAAAAGAAATTACCGTGGAGTCTCACAGACCCGGGTTCAAACCCAGCCCTGAGACTTCTTGGTTATGTGGCAACTTACGGAACCTCTCCCACCTCGGTTTGCCTGCCTGAAACATCAGGATAGAAATGCCCATTGCCTAGAGCCATGGGTGGCGGCCCACATATGGGCACCAGCACCTGTGAAGCAAACGCTTCTTGCCTCCCTCCTCCTCCCCTCTGCAACATGAAGGGCCCAGCACCCACGGGATGCAGAGGGAAGGCCTGAGCAATGGGAACGACCGCCCATCTCTCCCAGGCCGGCCGTCGCTAGAGCCCTTTGCATATGAGGCCCCATTGTATCCTCCCAGCCACCCTGTGCGGAAGCTGCTCTTCTCCCGTGTTACAGGAGAGGAAACTGGGAGATGGAATTGCATGCCCAAGGCCACTCTGCGAGGGAGGGGAAGACTGAGAATTCCAGCCCAGGCAGTGTAACCCCATGCCTGCAGGCTTAACCAAGGTGGATATTATAGGAGGGGCCGCCTCCACCCTGATTGGAGGTTCTGTTAATTCCATAGCTCTTCCCAGGTACCTGTGTCTCCAGGGGTGGCCCTTGTACCTGGCTCTGAGGGGAGACTGCAAAAGGCAATAAAAAGCAAGGGTTGGAGCTGGCAGAGGCAGCCCCTGACCCATCCCCAGGGCTCCCAGGACTGACTTCTGTTCTCTCCACCCCATCTCCCCCAACCCCAACCCCAGCATCAGAACAATTCCAAGAGTTCGCCCAGCTCCAAGACCAGTTTTAACCACCACATAAACTCAAACCATGTCAGCTCAAACTCCACCGGAAGCAGCTAGTTTCGGCTCTGGCCTCCAAGTCCACAGTGGAACCAGCCCAGACCCTTCTCCTTAGAAGCGGAAGTAGTGGAGCCCCTGCTCTGGTGGGGCTGCCAGGGGAGCCCCCCGGGAGCCGGTGAAGGAGGCCGTCCATCCCGTCGACGTAGAACCTCGAGGTTTCTCAAAGAAATTTCCACTCAGGTCTGTTTTCCGAGGCGGCCCCGGCCGGGGTGGATTGGATTTGTCTTTGGTGAACATTGCAATAGAAATCCAATTGGATACGACAACTTGCACGTATTTTAATAGTGTCATAACTAGAACTGAATTTTGTCTTTATGATTTTTAAAGAAAAGTTTTGTAAATTTCTCTACTGTCTCAGTTTACATTTTGTATATTTGTATTTAAATGAAAGTGAGACTTTGAGGGTGTATATTTTCTGTGCAGCCACTGTTAAGCCATGTGTTCCAAGGCATTTTAGCGGGGAGGGGGTTATCAAAAAAAAAAAAAAAATGTGACTCAAGACTTCCAGAGCCTCAAATGAGAAAATGTCTTTATTAAATGTAGAAAGTGATCCACACTTCACCTTTGAAGGATTGGTTGTATTTACCCACATCTATCTCTGGAGCCATTTCCTCACATTGGTGTCACCCTTCTGTCGGCTTGGAATAATCTGAATTAAATGTTCCAGACACACGTGGGACTTCCCCCTCCCAGCCAGAATGTCCTCTCCTGGGGCCCTCGGAGTCGCCTAGGCTGAGCCCTTCTCCTCGAGGGGCATGCCGAGCCACTGTCGCACCCACCTCTGTCTGCTCTTCCTTCAGGAAGGCGGCTGGCGCGCGGATCTAGGTGTTTGCAGCCTGGTGGGCGATGGGCCTCTTTCCTTCTAAGCAGGTCCTGACTGCTAAAGCCAGTCATTTGCAAGAGGTTTGCATTGGGGGATTTTTGCTCTATTTTTAACAGACGCATAGGACCGTAAAGATGTGTCATGAAACCCCAAGTGTCCCAAAGCCTCGGGGCCCACAGGAGCATCGGGAAGTGAGGCAGCGCGCTCATCCTGACGGAGCAGCGTCGTGTCTGTAGCGGGGAGGGAGGCTGGCCCAGGGACCCGGCATGTTCCTGAAGCGTTCACAGGGTTTCGAGACCTTCACAGCCCCATCAATGTGCTGGCCCATGTGGCATGGGTGGGGCAGTCTCTCTGGGCAAATGAGAGGCCCAAGGAGAGACCAAGCCACCAAAGGGCTCAAGACATAGTCACTGTTCCTTCCCCAGGAAGGTGGGGCAGAGGCAAGATCTATCGGACATTTCAAAGTTTCAGGCAGGAGCTCCTAGAGGACTTGGTGGCTTTGCCAGCCCAGGGGCCTCTGAAGGCAGCCCCCAGACCCTTGTAGCAGGGCTGTCCATCCCCAGGGAGCAGCTGGCCACCTCCTCCTGCCTCGATGAAGTGACCAGGGGCCAATCTGCTCCCACCTCCCGTCCAGGACAGGGTGAACATTTGACCTCACTGTCCCCTGCCCGGCTGAGTCCCTGATGTCTGACTGTGCCACCCAGCAGCTGCCAGGGTCTCTCACCATGTGGACCCTGCCCTAGCTGCAGTGGCACCTCCTGTCAAAAGTGCAGACTCGCAGGTTCCACCCCAAACCACAGAATGGGAATGCCTGGGAGCCCACCCCTGCTGTGGGCTCTCAGCAGGGCTTTGGGGGTGATCATCCCAAACACATTTCTCTGGATGACGCAGGCAGCATTGGAGCATGAGCCGTGGGGAGGACAGTCGTGAGCACACCAGCCGTGAGGCCCAGTTTCCAGGCCTAACCCCCGGACTCTACCCCTGGGTCCTGGGGCGTGCCGCTCAAAGGGTCCTGGCCTTTGGGACTGACCATTTTGAGGCCCTTTTACAAAGAAATGGGGGAGAAGAAATAGCTGGACTTCCCTCAAATCTTTTTAATGTGCAGTATTTTTTTGTTCAAGACCAGCTCTTGTTTTATGAGGCTCCTTCCATTACCTTTCTTGGGCTGAATGCAAAACAAATACAGCCATATTCAAGTCTTCCAAGGAAGTAGAAAACTCTTTGAATGGTATCTTAAGATCCTTAAGCTCTTGCTGAACTTCCTTTTTCAATGAAAAGAAGGACCATCATCCTAGGATGGTCACCAGCCCAAGCCACCACCCCAGCCACCCATCCAGGAGGTTGGTTCCTTTTCCCCAGTTCATAGCAGCTCAGTCCTTACCAAATGGATTCTTGGTGTTGGGAGGCAGCCTCTTTTTATTCCTGAAAGGCAATGCCCTGTCCGTTTGCAGTAGAGAACCCCCAGGGAGCAAGAAAGCTGACAGAAGTGTGGCTGCCGTGTTTCTAGGTCATGAGAGCTCTGGCAGTACTACCACAAGGCCTGCACGTGGACTCTATGATAACTTGAGTCTTCCATCATGTTTGCCACCAGCCCTCCCTGAGTGCCCAGAGGAGATGGGGGCAGAGTCACTTGGCCTACTAAAGCCTCCTGTTCCTTCTGGCTCATGCATTGCTTTGTGGTAAGAGAAAGGAAGTCTTTAGAACAGTGCCTGGGAATCAGCCCTTCTCCCTACTGAGTCCCCAGTCCTGTCCCTTCCCTGACTCGCTCCTCCTCCAACCTTGGTTTCTATAGCTGCATTTTTTTTTTTTTTTTTTGAGACAAGATCTCATTGTGTTCCCCAGGCTGAAGTGCAGTGGCATGATTCTGGCTCACTGCAGCCTCAAACTCCTGAGCCCAAGCTATCCTCCTGCCTCAGCCTCCGAGGTAGCTGGGACCATAGGCGTGCACCACCATGCTCAGCTAATTTTTAAAATTTGTTGTAGAGATGGGGGGGGTCTCCCCATGTTGCCCAGGCTGGCCTCGAACTCCTGAGCCCAAGCTATCCTCCTGCCTCAGCCTCCCAAAGTGCTGAGGTTATAGGTGTGAGCCACTGTCCCTGGCCTATACGGTCATTTTTAAAAAGATATTTTAAAATTAAAAGCAAACAACACTGTCCACCCATCTACCTGTCCAGGATAAGGCATATTTGGACGGTGAACAGATTTACTCTCGTTCGTGCATTTGAGCGCTTCACAGAAGAGTCTTTCTTGCTCCAGGCATGACATTTTTTTTCACCAGACGTTCACTGACTTCGTGACTTTGAGGTGAGACATGGGATCTCTCAGAAGCGTCTCTGCATCTGCATTTCAGGAGATGAGCTGCTGTCCCTGGTGGACAGAGGTGGTCTCTGCCATGGTCACCATGATGCCCTACAAGTGTTTATTGAGTCCCTTGGGGGGCACCCAGAATACCACCCAAAATAGCAAGAAGACCCAGTCCCCGCCTTGCGGACGATGCACTCACACGCCACAGCAACCCATTCTCGCCTCTTCCTTGGCCGGGAACCCGGGGCTCTAGGGCTGCTCGCTGCTGCTGTGGCCTGCGCAGCCATGGGAGGCTTCCTGAAAGGCATTGCTTGGAGGGGCGGGGGCGGGGAGGCCTAGCCTGCCCCACAGACACAGCTGTGAGGCCTGGGTCATACACATACCAGCAAGCAGCTGCCGAGACAAATGGTGGTGGGAAGTCCTGGGAACACACACAGCCTTTGCATTAACAGCACAAGTAGGATCAGAGCCCAGGTGAGCCCCTGAGGATACCGAGGCCTTCCCTCCCTGAGGCCCGCAAGTCTCCATGCGTCTCCCGGGAGCCTGGCCCCGCTGCAGAAATCCCTCCTCTTCCTCCACACCCTGTCCTTTCCCCAAAGGCTCGTGTTATCAGTTCCAGCTACCCATCGACTTTCCCACTGAGCCGCTGCCCTCAAAACGGAGGGGGCACCGCAGCCTCCTTGAGCCTGGCATCCCAGGCCTTGCCAAAGGGGACAGTGGCTTCCTGGATAATTGGAAATCTCTGAGAAGAAGAGGAAACACCTGAGTGACACTCAGCTGTCCTCTGGGGTCCCCTGGTGTGCATGCACGTCCTCCTGAATACCTGTACTTCCAAGAGGTGGTCTCCTGTTTTCATAACCCAACACTCTGAGATAGGATCTTCCAACTTTTTAGCCCCGGCTGTGGAAAGATAGTGAGTATGAAGTCTTTGTGCATTTGGAAGTGACATCGCTGTGTGGATTATGAACACAGAGAGCTGCCATCTTCCTGATCACAATGGACCACGAATGCAGAGCCTCCTCTCCCAGAGACCCCTTCTGCGCCTGCCCTCCCCACCCACCACCCAGCTGTTGAAGCTCAGCGTGTGCAAGTCAGACCCTGCACAGGCCGGGGGTGGCTCACCTGGCCTAAACATAAAGGCTTGTGCCGGAGACAGTGATTGAAAACATTTGAAAAGCCAGCTCTCCCTGGCAGAGAAAGACGCTTCCCCTGAAGTGGAATTTAGATGTCTTTCCCTAGTCCATCAAGAAGTCATTTTTGTAACAGTCCCTAAGCAAGTGTTTTCAATTAGAAGAGTTTAGGGGCTTTTGGTGTTGTTAAAATAATAATAATCCTTCTAGCATCCAAAGCTTTCTAATTTTTTTCAGGGAGATTTGGACATTAATGAATGGAAACTTCCATGGTGGCGGTCACTCCTGAAGGCAGCGGCTTCTGTTCTCCCGCTGCTGTAACTCTGTGTGTTCCGTCTATCGCGTCACAGTGCCGCTGGATCTAGATGGAGCCACTGTTGTTGTTTTTAAAAGAGAAATAAATTCCTTAATGGAAGTAGCATGGCATCGGCATCTCTCTCCTGCTGCTGAGCTCTTGTTCTGTTTCTTCTGCCTACGACAGCTGTCCCCAAGATGCCTGTGGCCTTTGGGCTAACCCTTTCCTAAGGTTGACAGTGGAACCCACCCAAACCCGGCCCCCACACTGACCACCCCCTGAACTACCCACAGATGGCCCAGCTCCAGTGGGCAGGGCCCAAGAAAACTTGAATTCTTACCAGGCCGTCGGCTTCTGATCTCAAACCCAGCAGATGGTTCTAGAAGTGCTCTGGCCACTTGGCACCAAGGAGGAGCTGGGTGACAAGGGCTCGAGCCAGTGCCAGCACCATGACACCAAACGGTGCATTTGCAGGTCCCACCTGCCCGGTCTTACACAGAAGAGGCGGGCTCTGCAGAGGGAGCCTTTCTGGCTGTCCAGGGTTCGCCATGCCAGGCACATGCTGGAACGTGGGGTAGCCAGTGAGGCACAGCGGCCCTTGCACCTCAGAACTGGGATTCCCGATCTGGGACCCAAGACCTCTTCTGTCTCCCTCTACCTGCTTGCCTTAGCTGTTAGAATGAGCAGGGCTTACTCTGAGATGTTTGTTTCAAAAATAAAGGTAAAAATAAATTCTAAAAATAAATAAATAAATAGAATGAGCAGGGCTGGGACTCAGCCAACACCCTACTGATGATATATGACCTTAAACAGGCCACTCTGAGCCTCGGTGTCTTCATCTGTAAATGAGATCACACCTCAGTGATGCGGCTGCTGGAGGATTCGGTGGGAACTCATGTGCCACCCAGCACAGAGGCCTTGGCTTTGAGCAGGGGCCTGGCCTTGACCTCACACCCATTCACACCCAGCCCTGCCTGGAGCCACACTCCAGCCAGGCCTGGAGCCTGGGGAAGAATCTGCTTACTGGGGGACCCTGTGGAATTGGACAGAGAGAAAGAGGGGCTGGCTGGCAATGAGGGTGGGATGAGGAAGGGGCTCTCCCAGGATGGAAGAGTGGGGGTACTCATGGCCGAGGATTTGCCGACCAGGCGGGAAGCCCTCAAGGGCAGAAGACGCAGGGGTGGGGCAGGAAATGCTCTGATCTCAGAACAGGGATGGGGAGGACCTCCCCGCAGGGCCCAGCTCTGTCTCTGGGGCTTTCACCATTCCAGAAACTCCACTGTCCGAGCCAGCCTCCAGGTAGACAGAAGCTGCCGTCTCTCCTGGGACAGACAGGGTGTGAGCGGGAGAAACTCCAGCCCCACAGCTGTGGCCCCCCTCACCATTTACACTGCCCTGCCCAGCAGCTTTGGCCCTTCCCAGGCAGATGGGCTGGGCTGGGCAGGAGGGGTACCCACCTCTTACCTCCTCCACACCTTTCAGGCCTGTGCCCGTCCTGTCCACACCAGACAACCGTGGATTTGGTGAGGGGACCAAAAGAGCCTCCATCTAACTCATTTTCAGGAAAGGCTCAAAGCCAGCATCCCTGGGCCCCAGAGAGCTCCAGGCCACAACCCCTGTGGGAGACGGTCCTTAAAGCTGTTAGGATCCACCTGCCATACCCAGAGACCGTGAAGAGGAGGGAGAGCTGGGGCCCTGGGAACAGACCCTTGAGCCACAGCATGGCAGGGCTCCTGGCACCACTTTGCCCAGCAGTTTGCCAAGCCAAACATTGCCCAGGCCTGGGCCAGTTGTCATGGGGCCTTGGCTTGGCTGTCTTGCGGGAGAGAGCAGGAAAAGCCCATTCAGCAGGCCGTGGGGTGAGATCTAGAGTTTGCACTCTAGGGGCGTCAACTACTGGCAGGTAAACCAGAAGGCGCAGAAGGCTTGGGTCAGCACCTCTCATGCTTCAGGAGTTCTGACTCATTTGGAATCTTGATAAACTAGAATCTGATTCGGTGGGTGTGGGGTAGGGGACAGCCCGTGCTTCTGTGCTCCTGGGCGAAGCCACTGGTCCTCAGACAACACTTTGAGCAGAGAGGCCTTAGAAAGCCCCAAACCTGGCTGGGCACCGTTTCTCACACCTAATCCCAGCACTTTGGGAGACTTAGGTGGGTGGATCACCTGAGGTCAGGAGTTTGGGACAAGCCTGGCCAACATAGTGGAATCCCAACTCTACTAAAACTATAAAAATTAGCTGGGTGTGGTGACATGCACCTGTAATCCCAGCTACTTGGGAAGCTGAGGCAGGAGAATCCCTTGAACCCTGGAGGTGGAGATTGCAGTGAGCTGAGATTGCACCACTGCATTCCAGCCTGGGTGGCAGAGTGAGACTCTGTCCCAAAAAAAAAAAAAAAAAAAAAGAAAGCAAGCCCCAAACCGGAATGGCAGGCTGGGTCTATAGTCAAACCAGGTCCTGTGTTCTATGGTACAGAAGTTTTATTAATACTCACCAACATTTGCCCTGCCCTTGAGGGGAACTGATACCAGTAGTTTTCAAAGTCTGACACCCTCACCACTACAGGCTGCAGCAGCAGCCCTGTGAACTTCTGAGAGATCCAGGTTCCTGCTCCCCATGCCAAGCCTATTGAGTTAGGAGTCTGGGTGGGACCTATGAACAGGACCCCCAGGTGACTGGGGTGCACACTCCAGTTTGAGGCCCACTGGTTTACAAAGTGCTTTCATCTCATTGAGGACGCTTAGGGCAAAGCAGCCACTGATCTTCCTGCTGATGGATTTTCGGAGTCACAGAGGGCTGAAGAGAGTGAGGCTCTTACCTGCAAATGGAAGCAGGTGGGTACAATTGGCTACCACTGTTCTTAAACAAAAGGAAAGAGGATATGACATAGAATCCTACTGTCATATTTTTAATGAAAAGATAAACCAAAAAAAGAAAAAAAGTTACCCACAGGGAGAGGGAAGCCACCAGGGGAGGAGAGTGAGAGACAGATATAAAAGCCAGTCTGCTCAGAAATGTGCCTTGTCTTGTAGATTTGACTTTGCAAGCACACGTCAAATAAAACACAAATCCAGACTCAGTGGGGAAAGAACTATTTGAAAGATTTTTGCAAGGGAGGAAAGGGGCTACTGCAACAGGGGCTGGGATGGAGAGCACTGCAAAACGGAGAAGGCTTGAGCATGCCATCTGCAAGGGTCTTGAGGGTTAGGCGAAAAGATGATCTCTTTTGTAGAAAGAACAAGGCTAGAAAGAGCCAGGTGTGGAAAGTGGGATGAAAGGGTGATGTGATTAGATAAATAGATCAGAAAATGTCACCCTGAGGCAGCCTCTGCTCTGGAGGGGCTGCCTGCAGGCTCAGGCTGAGTTGGTCAAAGTTTAGAGTCCAGGAAGAAGGAGTGAAACTTACCCAAGTCTGGCTAGCAAGCATTTTGTTTCCATGGATCAGTGGGAACAGGCCATTCAGCTAATCATTTATGAGGCAAAGAATGGGAATTTGGAGGGTCTGTGTCTGGCCTTTCATAGATAAATAAGGGGGACATCCCTTGGCCTTATGGAAGTCTGATGTGGTTGTCTGTGTCCCCACCCAAATCTCGAATTGTAATTCCCATAATTCCCACATGTTGTGGGAGGGACCCAGTGGGAGGTAATTGAATCATGGGGGCGGGTCTTCCCCATGCTGTTCTAGTGACAGTGAATAAGTCTCATGAGATCTGTTGGTTTTATAAAGGGGAGTTCTGCTGCACATACTCTCTCTTGCCTGCCACCATGTAAGATGTGCCTTTGCTCCTCCTTGCCTTCCACCATGGTTGTGAGGCCTCCCCAGCTATGTGGAACTGTGAGTCTATTGAACCTCTTTCCTTTACAAATTACCCAGTCTCAGGTATGTCTTTATTAGCAATGTGAGAACAGACTAATACAAAGTCATATGGGGAAAGGTGGTTTTTTGCAGCATGTTGTTTTCCTGGAAAACAAAAATGTGAGGAGAATCTCTTGTTTTGGCTTTTTGTTGTTGTTTTGTTTTGTTTTATGAGACAGGATCTTACTCTGTCACCCAGGCTGGAGTGCAGTGGTGCAATCATAGCTCACTGCAGCCTCTAACTCCTGGGCTCAAGCAATCTTTCCACTTCAGCCTCCAGAGTAGCTGGGATTACAGGTGTGTGCAACCACACCCAGCTAACTTTTTTAAATTTTTTGCAGAACTGGGATCTCATTATGTTACCCAGCCTGGTCTTGAACTCCTGGCCTCAAGGGATCCTCCTGCCTCAGTCTCCCAAAGTGCTGAGATTACAGATTGAGCCACTGCACCTGGCAGGGGGAATTCCTTTAATCTTCACTGTTTTCCAGGAGCACCGGGCTCAAGTAAAATTCAATATTGTCATATGTAAATGTTTTTGATAATTGTAAAACAAAACTAAAAATTTTTTATAGCAGCCCCTATAAACCAGAAGACAAATGGAAGAAACAAATCTGTTCATATGCAGGTGGTGGCATAATCACACAGAGACCATCCCCAAGTGACTTTAAGGCACAGATATGTGACTGTAGGTTCCCAAAGAGGGGCATGCCCTAAAGACAAAAAGAGTTGCCAAAAAAATCTTAAGCCATTTTCACTAAATATATTGTCAGTAATAACGTGGATGTTATTATTCCTCAACTAATGTATATTATAGGGCAAAACATCTAATTCTGTTAATGTAATTAAGAGCAAAGATTTTTCAATGTAAGAAAAAATAAAAAATAATAATATCAAAGAAGAAAAGCCTTTTAATCCAACCCAAAATGAGCTTTCTCTTTATAAAATAGGCATCCATGAGAACTTTGGCTCCTTGAGACAACACCATTGACTCCCCATGAGTGTTCAGGACTTTTTCCTGGCCACGGGAGATGGAGGAGTACTGGACTTTGATGACGGGGAGGTTCCTTCCAGTTCCAACATTCTGCCAGACTTATGCAGCTCGTTCTATCTTTGCCTCCCACTTTACCTCCCTTTTATTTTCTCTTTGATATAAGGATTGCCATTTCAGCCGGGCATGGTGGCTCACACCTGTAATCCCAGCACTTGGGAGACCGAGGCGGGCGGATCATGAGGTCAGGAGTTCGAGACCAGCTTCACCAACATGGTGAAACCCCGTCTCTACTAAAAATACAAAAATTAGCAGGGTGTGATGGCGTACACCTGTCGCGCCTGTAATCCCAGTTACTCAGGAGGCTGAGGCAGGAGAATCTCTTGAACCCGGGAGGCAGAGGTTGCAGTGAGCTGAGATGGCACCGCTGCACTCCAGCCTGGGCGACAGAACAAGACTCCGTCACAAAAAAAATAAAATAAAATAATTGCCATTTCTAAAAATAGTAATAATAAATGAAGGGATGAATGAAGGGTGAAAAATATCGGGGGTACCATTTACATTGTACTGTAGTACTCCTTGGAGTTATGCTATTCAGATGTTCTAGGATGGATGGATGGTTGAATGGACGGGTAGAAGCAAGGAATGAAGGAGGGAAGGAATGTAGGAGACGAAGGAATGTAGGAGGCAAAGGAAAGAAGGAAGGGAAGGGAACGGAAGGAGGAAGGAAGGGAGGGAGGGAAGGAAGGAAAAGGAAAGGAAGATCCATGAGTATGAATGAATAGATGATTAGATGGAAGGAAGCAAGGGTGGGTAGGTGGTAGATGGGTGGATGGGTAAAAAGGTGGGTAGGTGGGTAGATGGATTGGATGAGTGGATAGAAGGAAGGAAAGGTGGGTGGGTGGATGGATGGATAGATGAATGGATGGATGGATGGTTAAATGGATGGAAGGAAGGGTGGGTGGGTGGTGGATGGATGGATGGATGGGTGGGTGGATGGATGGATGGATGGATGGATTGATGGATATATAAAAAGATGAGTAGGTAGGTAGATGGATGGATGTGTGGATGGATAGATGAATAGATGGATGAATGGATGGCTCAGTGGACAGATGGATAGAAGAAAGGAAAAATGGATGACGGTTGGATGGGTGGCCATGGTCCTATGAACAAGTCACGCTCTATATACAGGCCCAGTGGAGGATACACTTCTGCAAAGGAGCACCTGTGCAAAGCAGACCTTCCCCAGAGAATGTCCAAACCTTTGCCTGGTATCTTGTATTTATGCAGGTGGCACTTGGCCCAGCCGAATCAGGTACGGAGGGTGGTTATTTAACCAAGGTCTACAGCTCTTGATATGGCAGCCCCTGGCCTTCAAGCACTTCTGTGTGGCAGTGCCCAGTGCAATGATGTGGGACAGAGCGCACATTCTGAACTCTATATAGAAGGGTTGGGTCAATGCTGGTCACCATAGTGACGCCATTTCTGCTCTTAAGGATCTGGTAAAGACACTCAGGACGGAACAGGGTTTCACTACTCCTTCTGGATAACTACAGTGAGTCAGGGAGTAAGAGAGAAGTATTAGAATTAAGTCTGAAGTCCCCTCAGGGCACCAGAGAACCCTGGCAGGAGATTTTGTCCCCAGGCCTCGGCAGAAAGGAGAGGAGCTTAGTGCTCAACTCCCCACAGAGACTCACCTGCACACCTGTATGCCGTCCAGACCTGGCTCAGGGGAGGGGATGCTGTCAGGAGAAGGTTCCAGCCAGGTGACCCCATGACCTAGCTGCCAGCTCTGCTCCCGCCACCACTTGTGGACTCCCCAAGGTAGCGGCTGGCTCTCCACCCAGCCCCAGACACAGACTGGTCCCTGAGCGAGAATCCGTTTCTGTGAAGGAGAAAGCGTTAAGTGGGCCACGCCCTCACCCCTTCCTCTCAGCCTGGGCATCCCGAGGCTCCCACAAGCTCACTGCAGGCGTGCACTTGAGGCCGGTGTGTTTCCCTGGGAGCAAACCTCCTCCTTCCTGTGAGGTCCTTCAGGGCACTGAGAAGTCCCACCCAGTCTCATGGGGACCCACTCGGGATGTTTTTTGCTTTTTCTAAGAGAAGCCACATGTCTCCTTTAATGGAGAACTACCATAAAAAACTTCTCTTAAAAATGCTTGCTTTTCTGAGTTATCAGAATTAACCCAGAAAGAGGTCACAAACGGGTTAGGTCCATTAGCCACTCAGAGTAACTAAGTAATTTGCAAGAGAACTAACAGCCTGGGTGTCCTCAGTGTTCCTGGGCCAGGCCAGCTTCCCCGGCAGGCAGAGGTGCACTGTCATCAGGAGGCATGAGCGGTTTGCTGCTGGGTCAGGCCCTGTGGTCTGCTTGTTGGGGAAACCACCCACCCCGACATCCACCCTGCCCAGCAAGCCTGGCGGTGGCCATGGTCCTGCCAGCGGGTGCTGCCCCTCTTTGCTCACATGTGACTCACAGCTCCCGTAACACAGTAAGAGCTTCCCAAGGCACAGCCAGGGCACCAAGCTAGGTATGGGCTGCAAGCATTTCCTTTTGCAATTAATAAACAAGAACTAGCACTTATAAACAGTCACCATCTACCCAAGTCTCACTATCTTCACAAACAACGCTCCATAAACTGAGGCTCTGAGGGGCTCTGTGTCTTGTCCAAGTTGACTAAGCAAATGAGAGGCTGAAACTCACAGTTGTCTCCAGAGTCCCTGCTCTTTCTTCTCTGCATTGCCAGCTTCCTTTCTTCAGCTGGGAGAACAGCCATCAACCCAGCTGGCATCCCCAGCTCTCTGGGCCTTACAGTGGGTGGAATGTTCCTTCTGTAAAATAGGGAGCCAGGGGGCAGCTGGACTGACCTGGGTTCCCAGGTATTTTGTTTTATTTATTTATTTATTTATTTGTTTGTTTTTGAGACGGAGTCTCGCTCTTGTCGCCAAGGCTGGAGTGCAATGGAGCGATCTTGGCTCACTGCAATCTCCACCTCCTGGGTTCAAGTGATTCTCCTGCCTCAGTCTCCCAAGTAGCTGGGATTACAGGTGCCTCCCACCATGCCCGGCTAATTTTTGTGTTTTCAATAGAGATGGGGTTTTGCCATGTTGGTCAGGCTGGTCTCAAACTCCTGACCTCAAGTGATCCACCTGTCTCGGCCTCCCAAAGTGCTGGGATTACAGGTCTCAGCCACCGCGCCCAGCCTGGGCTCCCAATTTTAACTGAGCATCAGACTCAGCTAAGTCTTACCTTCTCCAGGTGTGCTCTTCAGACCAGCAGCCTCTCCTGGGGGACTTGTCAGGTGGTGGACCCTCAGGCCCTGCTGAGACCTTCTGAATCAGGATCTGCCATTTAACCAGATCCTGCCCCAAAGCACATTCAACATTTAGATTCTCAGACTCTACCCCAGGGAGTTCAAGGTGGCCCAGAAACCAACCACACTCCCAAGGCAGCCCAGAAACTGACCAGCAACAGGGGCTTTGGTTGAAACTTCCCTAGGCGGCCCAGAGACCGACCAGCAACAGGGGCTTTGGCTGAAACTTCCCTAGGCGGTCCAGAAACCGACCAGCGCGAGGGGCTTTGGTTGAAACTTCCCTAGATGGCCCAGAAACCGACCAGCAACGGGGGCTTTGGTTGAAACTTCCCTAGGCGGCCCAGAAACTGACCAGCAGCGGGGCCTTTGGCTGAAACTTTCCTGCTGGACGCCATCGTCCTGGGCTCCTTGGGGAAAGCCCAGGGATGGGTGGCTAGAGTTCCACTTGTTACTACATGGCGCCTGGATTGGGAGGAGAGTGGCTTCTTTGCCTCTGCTTGGATGGGCCTACTGTCTCAGCTTTATGGAGTATTCTTTGGAAGTTGTAGGCGACCATTCTCCTGCCATTGAGATCTCTGTCAGGTGGGTTGCTCCCTGCCCTGCCGTCAGTCCTCGAGCGGTTCTGTCTTCACCGTGTCTCTTCATCGTGAGTGCAATGAGCTTCAGAGAAAAGGAAATGTATTGGACTTTCACTTGGAACTCTAGGGCAGGGAGTGGCCTCGCAGGCTGGTGAGAACTGACCGGCCCTCTTTCTTATCTCTCTTGGGTCCACGGCGGTGGATAGGCCTCTTGAGTTTCTCCATCGTCCTGCATCTGGGAATGGCTTTCCCTGCTTCCCAGCACACACGATGGCCCCTCATCTCCCCCCCCCCCCCCGCCCCCAGCTCCCAAGTTCACATCCTCTGGCCCAATCTGGGAAGGTGCCCCTGAAACCACCATGGAGTCAGCCATGGTCAGCAGAGCAGGGTAGGCTGGGCACTCACACTGGGACAGCAGGCACATCTTAGGAGAGTGAGGGGGCTGCACACAGATGGGGAAGCCACGAACTCCCGGGATAGCAGGGAGGAGGGGTGCCCCCCAACTCACCTCAGTCAGAGGCAGGCAGAGAACGGCAGATCTGACTACTCCCTGCCTTCCCCACACACCCTCGCAGGGGAGGCAGGCCAGCTAGTACACCCATGTGTGGGCTGAGTAAACGACACAGACACGGTCCCAAGACCACTGGCTTGTACATGGCAAAATTCAGCCCTGGAACCCAAGGCAGAGCCTGGAAGGGAGTAAGAGAGGAGGGACCAGAGTGAGGGAGGAGGGACCAGAGCGAGGGAGGAGGGAACAGAGCTAGGGGGGAGGGAACAGAGCGAGGGGGGAGGGACCAGAGCGAGGTGGGAGGGAACAGAGCGAGGGGGGAGGGAACAGAGCGAGGGAGGAGGGAACAGAGTAAGGGAGGAGGGACGGACCGGCTGGGGGAGCACAGGGTGTGCTTCATGGTTTCAAGCCAGGGCCCAGGTTCTCAACCCTGCTGCTCACCACAGTCACCTGAAGAATTTGCAGAACTAGGGCTGGTGGCGGCCCTGGTGGACACCATTAAGTCAGAACATCTAGGGGTGGGCTCAGCTGCGGTGTCTCAGTCTCAGCGCCTCTGCTGTAAAATGGGGACAATAACAGCCCTCCAACAAGGTTGTCGTGGGGATTTAATGAGGTGACCTGGCAGGAGCGCTTCACCAGGGGCCTGGAGGTGGTAAGTGCCAAGAAACAGTGGCCGTGTTCCTGTGGTCTCGAGTGATGTTACAACTCCCTGGCAAGGTGGGCAGTGGCACCCGCTATGGAGATGGGCACGCTGACCTGGTTGCTAAAGTGACTCACCCAAGGCCACACATGGAGAAAGCTGCAGCGCGAAGTTGTGGACCCAGCACCCTCTGACTGTGGAGTGTGACTGAGTTGAGTGTCCACACTGCTGCCTTGGTCTCCCAAAGTGCTAGGATTACAGGCATGAGTCACCACACTCGGCCATTTTAAATGTTTTATTAATGTACTGTATGCCGGCATGATATAGGTCAAAGAGTGTTACAGTTCACAAACCACCTTTCCCCACCTGCCAGTCCTGCCCTCCAGCCCTGCCAACACCTGGATTTTAGAGTTCTGGCCTCCAGAACCGTGAGGTCATAAGGAGGTGTTGTTTTAAGCCACCGAGCTTGTAATTTGTTACAGCAGCCACAGGAAACTAATACAACATCCCTTTTTTAAAAAAAAAAAGAAAAGAAAATTTATTTTATAAGCTCAACACTTTATAAGTCCTCAGATTTCCCTTGTTTATTTCCCTTTGGGCTTTGTGGGTTGTCAGTAAAGTTCCGTTGGAAAACCCTGCCAGCCTCCTTGAAGCCAAAAGAAACACAGAAGCAGGAGCCAGCTTTGCCCACGCTTGGCCAAGGAGAAGAAAGATCGGGGCCGGCAAGGGGCTGAGGGCGGGGCGCTTTGAGCCAAGAGAGCAGGTTAAGACCAGGCTCTGCAACCGACAGGTGCTATGACCTTAGAAAAGTTATTTACATTCCCTGGAACTAGATCTCTTCATCTGTAAAATTCATTCAACATTCACTCCACAAATGGCTTATTAAGCTCTTTCCTACATGCCAGACACTGTTCCTGGTCCCAGAGATACAATGATGCACGTACGAGGCAAAAGTCCCTGCTCTCATGGAGCATATATTATAGCGGGGGAGGGGAGAAAACAAACAAGACATGTAAATAAATATATAGTATGCTTGTTAAAAACGCCAAGGAAAAAGCAATAAAGCAGGGAGAAACAAGTGTCCTTCAGTAGGTGAATAGTTAACTAGCTTGTGGTCCATCCGTATCGTGGAATACTACTTAGTTAATAAAAAGGAATGAATTATTGACACACAACAATGTGGATGGAGCTCAAGAGAATTCTGCCAAGTGAAAGAAGTCAACCTCAAAAGATCACATACCCTGAGCAACACAGGGAGACCCTGCCTCTAAAAGAAAAAAAAGTTAGCCAGACGTGATGGCATGCACCTGTAGTCCCAGCTATTCAGAAGGCTGAGGCAGGATTATCACCTGAGCCCGGGAGTTCAAGGCTGCAGTGAGCCATGATCGCGGTACTGCATTCTAGCCTGGGTGACAGAGTGAGACGCTGTCTGAAAAAAAAAAGTCACATACCATATGATTCTATTTATATGTCATTCTCAGAATGTCAAAGTTATAGAGATAGGGAACAAATTGGAGGGGTTAGGGATAGGTGGGGTAGAGGGAGGTATGATTATAAAGAAGTAGAATGAGATCTTTGTGGTGATAGCATAGTTCTGTGCCTTGATTGCAGCGGCAGTTACACAAATGCACACATGTATTAAAATAGCATAAAACTACACACACATTGGACCAGTTGGAACAGTGTCCATTTCCTGGCCATGCTGTTGGATCCTAGCAATGTAAGATGCAAGCATTGGGGGAAACTGGGTGAAGAGTGCAAGGGTCCTTTCTGTACTATCTTTGCAACTTGCTGTGAACCTATAAGGTAGTATATTTTAATATATTTCAAAATTAAAACTTTTCAAAAATATGTGTAAGGCAATATAGACTAAACCAGGGAAGAAGGATAGGCACTATGTGGGTAGCAGGTGTTAACATTTTGGACAGTGCCTAACAATGTGTTACTACTTGTATTAGTTTGTTCTCATGCTGCTAATAAAGACATACCCAAGACTGGGTAATTTATAAAGGAAAGAGGTTTAATGGACTCACAGTTCCACATGGCTGGGGAGGCCTCACAATCATGGTGGAAGGCAAAGGAGAAGTAAAGGTACGTCTAACCTGGTGGCAGGCAAGAGAGCTTGTGTGGGGAACTCCCATTTATAAAACCATCAGAGCTTGTGAGACTTACTACAACGAGAACAGTGTGGGGGAAACTACCCCATGATTCAATTATCTCCACCTGGCCCTTCCCTTGACATGTGAGAATTATTACAATTCAAGGTGAGATTTTGGTGGGGACACAGCCAAACCATATTACTACTTCAGAGGGCAGGTGGATGGTTTAAATGAGATACGATGTGAACTTGGAATGCTGCTCATACTCAATAAATGCTAGTTTATAATTCTTTTTACTGGGGAGTTTAGTGTTGTGTTATATTTAAATAACTCAATTTTTTGGTTGAAGGAAACCTGTGTATAAAAAAATAAAAATATTGAAATTAAATAAATAAGAAACTCAACTTTTTAGATGTCACAATAGTATGGTGGTTATGTTTTTTTAAGTTCATCATTTTTGGAGATGCACATTGAAATATCTGCCAATGATATGATATGAGGTCTGGGATTTCAAAATAAAACAGAACGCAAAATGATTGGTTGTGGTTGGGCAGTACTGGTGATGGTTTGGTGGGTGCTGGGCTATGCCTTGGTGGGCTGAGTTACAAAGGTGGTAATTGTGATGGTTAATTTTAAATATTAACTTGACTGGGATAAGGGATGCCTAAATATTAATAGCTGATAAAATATTTCTGGGTGTGTCTTTGAAGTTGTTTCTAGAAGGGGTTACTCAATATATAATATTAATATTGCTATTTATCTCAGGTTCTCTAGAAGCAGAACCTGAGATGGAAATTCTGATGCAAGTGATTTATTGAGGGAGGGAGGAAAGCAGGACAGGCCCTGGAGGAAGCTGGGGAAAGATGTGGCTTCATGAGAAGCCCAGCCTCAACCTAACCCCAAAAGGACCTTTAGGGCATAAATTACAGCTCAGAGGTCAAACAGCAGGTGTTATGCTTCTGCGTCAATCAGTCATTGGCCATGGGCATCAGGGGAGGGGCAGCTGCAACTTCCCAGGCATCTTGGTGGAAAAGAATGACTTGATTGATTAGTACTGTCTGCAATGGATGTGAGAGGGGAAATGGTGGCTGTGTATATGCTTGTAGTCTTGAGGACTGCTCAGACCTTTCTAACATACCTCTCTAGAATTCTAACAGGTAACCATTTCCTCATTCATTCACCACATATTGACTGAGGGACTACTGAGTGCTAAGTTCTGGACCTTTTGCAGGGCCTTCAAGGAACTTACTGTCTGGGAGGGAAAGGAAGACACAGGCATAGAGAAAATGTGCCAAGCCATATGAAAGGGCACAGGGTAAAAGCTCTAAGCCCACCTCTTCACTGACAGCTGTTCAATGAGGTCAGTCAGGAAGAACTGTTTCCCAGCAATACAAAAATTCCAAAATTAAATTTAAACAGTTGAATACCTGGGTTTTGCTCATTCTTCTTACATATGTCCAACTCTCCGGGCTTCCTCCATGGTTTCCAGGCGGCATACAAGATGTTCACTGAGAGCTCCAGCTCTGGACCCAGAGAGACCTGGGATTGAATGCCGGCTCTGCCGCTTACTAGATTGTGTGACCTTGGGCAAGTCACTTAACTCTGAGTCTGTTTCCTCAACTAATAAACTGATCTAACAACAGCAGCTGCCTGATTTGCTGATGGGAGAAATGTAAAGCTCTGAGCACCTGCTTGGCAAGGGGACCTTTGGCCCCAAGAGGAAGGAGGTTTTCTGCCGAAGTAGAGAACTCCTCGCTCACCAAGGGAAGCAGGAGAGTGAGAGAGGCTGGTGCAGATGGCCCCTGAGAGGCGGAGGTGGGACCACCTCTGCTACTTTCTCTTTCCCTTTGCTGGTGGTCCAGTGTCTACTGCTGCCTTCGCAATTGAAAAGCCCGATCCCCAGCCGGGTATGGTGGCTCACACCTGTAATCTCAGCACTTTGGGAGGCCGAGGAGGACGGATCATGAAGTCGGGAGATCAAGACCATCCTGGCTAACATGGTGAAACTTGTCTCTACTAAAAATACAAAAAATTAGCTGGGCATGGTGGCACATGTCTGTAGTCCCAGCTACTTGGGAGGTTGAGGCAGGAGAATCGCTTGAACCCAGGAGGCGGAGGTTGCAGTGAACCGAGATCATGCCACTGCACTCCAGCCTGGGCAACAGAGTAAGACTCTGTCTCAAAAAAGAAAAAAGAAAAGCCTGATCCCTGTCTTGGTCCTGCCCCTACCAGGCCCCCTCGGGTGAGTCTCTGAGCCTCGACTTCCCCAGTGGTAACAAGGCTGGAGTGCAGCAGGACCCTGGGAGCCGCAGCCCTGCTGTGCTGCCTGACACCCCACCAAACCCTGAGGGAAATACTCATATGTCCCCATATGATATGGTTTGGCTGTATCCTCACCCAAATCTCATCTTGAATTCCCACATGTTGTGGGAGGAACCCGGCAGGAAGTAATTGAATCATGGGGGCAGATCCTTCCTGTGCTGTTCTCCTGATAGTAAGATCTGGGGTTATTATGAGGGGGAGTCTCCCTGCACAAGCCCCCTCTTTGCCTGCTGCCATCCATGTAAGATGTGACTTTGCTCTTCCTCGCCTTCTGCCATGATTGTGAGGCTTCCCCAGCCACGTAGATCTTTGTAAATTGCCCAGTCTAGGGCATCAGCAGCATGAGTACAGACTAATACATCATATTTGGAGGGGCTCGGACAGGGCCTGGAGGGCACACACCCCATATCAGTGAGAGAACCGAGTGGCAGTGGGGGAGAAATATCACCTACAGCCAGATTTGCTTCCTTCTGGGAAGCACCTGGGAGGCATTTTGGGGTGGGGGATGGCATGACTGGGCTGGAGGTAACCTGGGCATCCCCAAGCCTCTCAAAGCCCTTCATCCCCTCCCCATGGCCTCCTACCTGTAATCCTAGCACTTTGGGAAGCTGTGACAGGAGGATCACTTTAGCCCAAGAGTTTAAGACCAGCCTGAGCAACATAGTGAGACCCTATTTCTAAAAAATAAAATTTGTTTAATTAGCTGGGCATGGTGTTGCATGCCTATGGTCCCAGCTACTTAGGAGATTCAACTCTACCTGCTTTATAGAAAGAGAAATGCCTGTCTTAATGGTCCAGACAATTGCATGTTCCATCCCACACGGGGAGCATATTTCCCCTAAGTGAGTAAAAGCTGGAGATGTGAGTCCAGTCGGTTGCTCTCAACTGCCCCGCTTGGTGAAAACATCCCACCACTGCATGTCATTCTGATGTTTACCCATACGTGTTCTTCACCCAGCCTGGGCCCTCCACAGAGACCAACGACTGGGCGAGGCCCTTGCCCTAAGACCCAAGAATCTGTCCCCTGAGCCCGGGAGGTGGAGGGAAACCAGCTGTGCCGGTCTGCACCGTAGTGTTTGCCTAGGGTATGTCCAAGGGAAATTTTGGTGAAGCAAGGTACATGCCCGATGCAAGGCCTTAGAACCTCAGCCCATGAGGAAGGAGCTCCTCTGTCCTTTAGCCAGGAGTGGTCGGAGCAGGGAGAAGGAGTGGTGAGGCTCTTGGAAGTGGGACCTCCATGGCTTGAGAATAAAGTTTGCTCCTAGCTGACCTAACGTCACCATCAGGCTGGCCCTCACCTTGCCCATAAGGAGAATAAACCACTACTACCAGTGTGACCGCTTGGAGGTTCTTGGGTGAGTATCTTGGGCATTTCCAGAGGCAGCCACCCCCACTCTACCCAACCCTCACTGAGGCTTTAGGGCCCTCCCCACCTGACGACCTTAATTAAGCCTCTGATGAAATAAAAAGTATACAGTTTCTCCTTAGAAAAGTTGGGGCCCCTGAACTTGATGCCCACTGTTTCCCCAACATATGAGTGGTAAGAAGTAATAGAGAACAATCCTCTGTGCCCTTCACCCAGTTCCCTGCACAGGCAACATCTCACCAAACTCTGGTGCAACACCACGTGTACAGAACCAGGATGCTGACACGGACACTCAACACACGGAGCACGTCCGTCACCACGAGGGTCCCTCCTGTTGCTGTTTCATGACCACGCTCACTTTCCTCCTGCCCCCACTGCCTCCTTAACCCCTGGTGCCAGTAATCTGTTCTGTATTTCTAAAATTTTGTCATTTCAAGAATGCCCTTGAATCCCATCTCTACAAAAAGTACAAAAAATTAGCCAGGCATAGTGGCATGTGCCTGTGGTCCCAGTTACTTGGCAGGCTGAGGTGGGAGGATCATTTGAGCCCAGGAGGTCGAGGCTGCAGTGAGCATGATTGTGTCACTGCACTCCTGTCTGGGCAACAGAGTTGAGACCCTGTCTCAAAAAAAAAAAAAAAGAAAAAAAAAGAAAAAAGAAAAAGAAAAAAAAAAAAGAAAAGAAGAAAAGAAAAGAAAACTCTTGAAATGGAATCATGTGATGTGTACCCTGTAAGGATTGTCTTTTTTTTCACTCAGCATCTTTCTCTGGAGATTTACCAGGTGTTTGCACATGACAATAACACGTTCCTTTTTATTGCTGTGTAGTATTCATGGAACGGATGGACACAACTTGTGTAACCATTAATGTGGTGAAGGACATCAGAGTTGTTCCAAGTTTTTGGCTCTAACAAATAAAGCTGCTGTGAGCTTTTGCGTACAGGGTTTTGTGTTGTTGGGGCCAAGGGAACTTCCCCTTTGTCCTCTGAAGCTCCTCTGGAAAATCAACTCACAAAAGGCAGATTCATTGGAGAAAAGGTGTACAAATTTACTTGATCATAGTTTTATGGGACATGGGAGCCATCAGAATAGAGACCCAACACCCAGGAGAGTGCAGAAGCTTAGACATTGTCCTGAGGTTACAGAAAGAATGGAGGCTCGGATGCTGGCAAAGCAGGTTGTAGGAAGGGAGAGAGGAGGAACTTTGCTGAGGGCCAATAAAGGATTCCTATGGAGAATTCAATGGGCTTGAGGAACATAAAAGCATCTGGGGCAAAGTCTGTTGGGCCTGCAGAGCGGACAATGGTTTGTGAGAAAAGTCTGCCCAGGTTTGTTAAAAGAGAATTCCTTCCTTGCAATATGGGTTTAGTTCATGAAAACTCAGAGAAAGGATCAGAAGGCATTATTTTCTTCTTTGGTAGGTCCGGACTTCAGGCAGATAAGGAAACTTCAGAGAATCCAATGCTTTGGAGAACAGTTGGGCTGGGGCAGTCAGAGAGACCTTGAAACTCCTTTTTCAGTTCAGCATGTCCAACATGCCATATTTTGAAATATCCGCTTCTGAACCCCAACAACGTGAACGTGTATCTTCATTTTCCCTTCCTTCCTTCCTTCCTTCCCCCTCCCTCCCTCCCTCTCTCTCTCTCTTTTTCTTTTTCTTTCTTTTTTTCTTTCTTTCTTTCTTTCTTTCCTTCTTTCTTTCTTCTTTTTCTTTCTTCTTGCGAGACAGGGTCTTGCACTGTCGCCCAGGCTGGAGTGCAGTGGCACAATAATATCTCACTGCAGTCTTGATCTTCTGTGTTCAAGCGCTCCTCCCACCTCAGCCTCCTGAGTAGCTTGGGACCACAGGTGTGTGCCACCATGCCCAGCTAATATTTTTTTCTTTTTTTTTCTTTTGTAGAGATGGGGTCTCATCATGTTGCTCAGGCTGGTCTCAAACTCCTGCCTGAGCTCAAGTGATCCACCTGCCTCAGCCTCCCAACGTGCTGGGATTACAGGCATGAGCCACTGTTGCCTGCCCATATATCTTCATTTCTTTGGAATAAATGGAAAGCAACCATTGGGTCGCATGGTAGTTGTATGTTCAGGTTTTAAAGAAACTGTGAACATATTTTCCAGAGTGGCTCTACCATTTCATGTTCCCACCAGCAGTGTAAGAGTGATCCAGTTTTTCCAAATCCTCACCAGCATTGGATGTTGTCCCTGTTTTTTATTTTAGCCATTCTGATAGGTGTGCATCACTGTGGTTTCCATTTGCATTTCCCTAATGGCTAATGATGTTGAACATCTTTTCACAGGCTCAGTTCCATTTGCATATCCTCCTCAATGAGGTGTCTCTTCATGTCTCTTGCCCATTTTCAAATTCGATTGTTTGGCTTGTTGTTTGAGAGTTTGAGAGTTTTTTACACTCTCTAGATATTAGTCCTTATTGCTAAATTTGTTGCGGTGAGTGGTTGAAGCCTTCGAGCCCTGTTCTGCAGTTTTCCTTATGAGTATAATACACACACATCTGGCTTCGTAAAAGGCAGGGTCCCTCCCCAGAGACGGAGCTGGGCAGGTTGACGGTGCTGGGTCACTCCAGCTGAGATCATCTGCAAGCCTGTCTTTTACAGCCCGTGGTTCTCTTCAAACCCCGTGGGCATATTGCGTCTCTGGCTCCCAGTTCTTCCCACCACCTTTCCTATAGGTGGCTTCATCCTACACACTTTGGAGATGGTCATGATACCTTGATGATGACAGAGGGCTTGCACTTCTCCCTACAATGCCATAGATCTAGCCCATTCCTTAAACCGTCTCAAAAAGGCACCTCCAGCCCTTTTAACCTTTGATGCCATACCCTGTCCTGTTGTTCTTTGCCACAGATTCCAGATTCCTATAGATCCGTGTCACTCATTGTGAATCAAAGCTATTCTGCAGGACACAGAATAAATGGCAGAAAGGGAGGTCACTGGAAAGCTTCATGTAGAATCATAGCTCAGGGCAGGACAGCCTGTGTGCTGCACGCTTGGCCACACCAGCCAACGGTTAAACAAGTCAGCACTGCAGGGGATGCCCCAGACAGGGTGAGCAGGAAATTGCAATCTACATAGACCCAAAGGTGCAGAGGAAAGGTCACAGGACTGGGCATCAGAGCCCCCTGCTCACTGCAGGTCTCTCTGTGTGTGTGGCAGGGGCGTGGCGGGGGGAGAGGAACAGGTGTCACATGACCTCTGCCCCTAAGCATCTGAACTGAAGAAGTAAAGAGGTCAGCCAGCCTCCTCCCACTCCAGACCTCTGGGATACTTAAAGTAAGTGTTGCAGGGTTTGTAGCATCTTGGAACCTTTCTTCCTACATCACAGAAAAAAAAAAAAAAGTCCAGTGAACTGGTTCCACCTCTTAAGAAACTGTGGTTTCTACAGCCTGAACTTGAGCAAAACTGGAACATCAGAAAATTATTTCCTCCTGCCCCATCTCTGATGTAATAGCAGATCCAGTCCTCAGCTCTGTTTCTACAGAGAAAGCTGGGTGAACGGGATGGGTCTTTATTGAGTTCCCTTTGACGTTCTTCCAAAAAATAGATGTGATTTTCCCCTCTCCCTCCCTCTGCCTCCTTCCATCATCCTTGCCTCCTTTGGACCCAGAGAAGGGGGTTCTTGTGGGAAGTGATGATCTCTGGGCCAGGCCCTCTTTCAGATGAGCTATGAAGTTAGTTTGTTTACTTATTTTTTTCATCTAAACCCCAAATACCACAGAACCAGCACCTGCAATTTTTCCTAACACATCCTTTGAACTTGCTGCAAGTTAAACTGTAGAGGTTTCATTTCTCAGTTGTAATTCATGGTGCTTCCCCATGCCATTTGCTTCCAAGAAGCAACATCTTCCTTTCTACCCCAACTCCCATCAACAACTGAAAAAAACGAGAAATCAGAACTTAGCCACAGCAGCCTTTCTTGGCTCTGTGTGAACACCGTGGAGAGAATACGGCCCTTGACTCCCTGGCCCTCCTCCCTCTCACGTCTAAGCTGGGAACACCATAAACAGTCACAGTGCTGAGCCAGGCAGAGAGGCAGATGGGTACAGCCAGACGGGACAGATGTAATTAGCAGCATCATTGCTTTGGTGTGCAGAATAGATAGCAGAATGCCACCACCCACATGATGCTTTGGCAAATGTACTGTCGCTCATTTTCACAAACAATTCAATGGGTCTTTTAAAAGTGCCGACAACAAGCAAAGAAAGTCACGGAAAGAAACCAGAGTGACAACTCAGCCCGAGTGCCAAAGTTACTTGAGAGCTGCTCTGGGAACAGTGAAGCCAAACCAACTCCGAGTTCAATCTGATCCAAGTTCAGATGGACAGAGCCTGGCATCCATGGGGCAAGCAGTGGCGCCCGATTCATCGTCAGATAAAGTGAGCTCAGATGCCACCGTGTTCCTGACGTAGCTGTCACATGATGCCTCTGAGTCGTACTTTTTCCATCTGCTTAATGGGCATGTTGATCCTGGTGTGTCTATTTCTAGACTTGCTGTGAGGCTGGCGGGAGGCCACTTGGAAGGGAAAGTCTTTGTGATCTACGGAGTGGGGGTCGTCGTTAAGGAAGAGCCTCAGGAATTGCAGCCACAAAGACAGTGACATTCCTAAGGTAAATCACGGGAAGAAGAAGCCTCTTAACCCCACCTCCTACAGCAGCGAGCATTAACACCTCCCCAGGGGCAATTCCCCAGGCCTCTCTCCTCATGAAGCCCAAGGATCAATGAAGTAACTCTTACATTCTCCAGCACCCACATGGTCCAGTCTCAAGCCGTTGTGCAGCTGGAGAAGCACAGTCCAGTGTGTTTTTCTTCTGTTTCCCCAACACTCTGAAGGAGAGCCCAATACCAAGTTCTAATAATTTATTATTTTTTTATTTTTAATGCATTTTTATTTTATTTTATTGTATTGTATTTTAGAAGGAGTCACTCTCTTGCCCAGGCTGGAGTGCAGTGGTGCAATCTCAGCTCACTGCAACCTCTGCCTCCTGGGTTCAAGCAATTCTCCTGCCTCAGCCTCCTGAGTAGCTGGGATTACAGGCATGTGCCACCACACCCAGCTAATTTTTTGTATTTTTAGTAGAGACGGGGTTTCACCATGTTGGCCAGGCTGGTTTCGAACTCCTGACCTCAAGTGATCCACCCACCTCGGCCTCCCAAAGTGTTGGGATTATAGGTGTAAGCCGCTGTGCTTGGCCTTTATTTTTATTTTTAAAAGACAGGGTCTCACTTTGTCACCCAGGCTGGAGTGCAGTGGTGCAATCATGGCTCACTGCAGCCTCAAACTCCCAGGCTCACACAATCCTCCCACTACTTAGCCTTCCAAGTAGCTGGGACTAGAGGCATGTGCCTTCATGCCCAGCTAATTTTTTATTTTTTGTAGAGATGGGGGTCTCACACTGTTGCCCAGGCTGGTCTCAAACTCTTGGGCTCAAGCAATCCTCTCACCTCAGACTCCCAAAGTGCTGGGATTACAGGTGTGAGACATTGTACCTGGTTTGGGAGCCTATTAAAATCCTCATTTCTCTCCTATCCATGTCTCTCACACTGGCAGCCACCCTGGCACTCCCTTCACTTCTCCCTTCCCTCTTCTGCCCCTTCCTGTGTCATGTAGCTTTGCCTGGCATTTTTTCCATGGGCGGAGATGATGTAAGCCAGCTGGCAATGACGGGGTTTTCAAAGGCAGCTGGTAACAGAGGAAGGCTCGCAGACTAATACTTATTACCCCACTGCCATTGTTTCATTTGATGGTGTCCTCAAAGCTCTCCTGGGTTCAAACTTAAAACCCGTGCAAGTGTCAAAACAAATCGTGCCTTTTTGAGTATTTTTTTTTCTCTCCTGGATCTTCCTTTCAAGCTCGTTTCCTACGTTCCCTCCGGGTGAAAATGAAGATTTGAGTTCCTATTTTCTTTCTTTTTTTTTTTTTTTTTTTGAGACGGAGTTTTGCTCTCATTGCCCAGGGCTGGAGTGCAGTGGCACGACATTGGCTCACTGCAACCTCCACCTCCCAGGTTCAAGCGATTCTCCTGCCTCAGCCTCCCGAGTAGCTGAGATTACAGGTGCCTACCACTATGCTTGGCTAATTTTTGTATTTTTAGTAGAGATGGGGTTTCACCATGTTGGCCAGTATGGCCTCGAACTCCTGACCTCAGGTGATCCACCTGCCTCGGCCTCCCAAAGTGCCGAGATTACAGGTGTGAGCCACCGCACCAGCCCGAGTTCCTATCTTTCTTGAGAAGCATCTTCCAAAACGTAAATGCACAGACTCTCAGAGCTGGAGGAAGCCTCAGGGTCCAGCTAGTCCAATCCCCGGTGATGTCTGAATTCCCCTTACAACATCCTGGCAGGTGACCACCCAGCCTCTGCTCAAATGCCTCTTGGGAGCAGGAACCCCCCTCCTACCCCCTGAGGCTGAGCAGACCATGTTTGATTTTTTTCCAAGAAAATCTTCCCCAAAGGGCACCTTAGCCTTCCCATCCCACAAACTCAACTCCCAGTGGTCAGTGGTGGTGTTGGGAGGTCGAAGGAGGTGGCACAGAAGTGTCCACACCATCCCTGGTGTACAGCAGGTGCCCAAAATGTTTAAGCAGATGAACGTTCTCAAGGAAAATGATTTAAACTTGATCAACCAGTTACTTTCAAGAAGGGAGCTCCATGAGTGTGGAGGCAACTGGGACACACGCTGCTCACCGGGACTGCCGACAAAAACTGGGTGCAGGATGTGGCTCTGCCGGCACCTCACACCCGGGGACCTGAGCAACTCACTCGGCCTGTGACCCCACCTCTTCACCTGGACAGTGGGGCTGACGGTCCCTGCTCTGTGGGCCCACAGGCCATTTTCAGTTTTAGTGGAAATAATGTATATGTGAACTGGAAAGGACTTGATAAACATAAGGGTTATTCTTATTATTCTTCCTATTATTAAGGAATAAAGACCATAGAACAGTCCCAACGTCTCCATTTATAATCTTATTTATTTATTTATTTTTGAGACAAGGTCTCGCTCTGTTGACCAGGCTGGAGTACAGTGGCGTGATCATGGCTCACTGCAGCCTTGACCTCCTGGGCTCAAGCAATTCTCCCGCCTCAGTCTCCCAAATAGCTGGGACTACAGACGTATGCCACCACAACCAGCTAATTTTTGTAGAGATGGCATCTTACTCTATTGCTAGGACTGATCCCAAATTCTAGGGCTCAAGCAATCCTCCTGCCTCGGCCTCCCAAAATGTTGGGATTGTGGGTGTGAGCCACCGCACCTGGCCTCAATTTATAATTTTAATAATTCTCCAAGGAGATATTGATTTTTCATAGAAAAAGAGCCCAAACTCCTCCTACCTATCAAGACTTGGGGAAAATGGCCTCATTTGGCATGCGTGGGGTGGAGTAGGGAATACAAATTAGTATCACTCCATATCCCTGAAAAACTGCAGTAACACCGTTAAACCCACCCTGGCAGCAAGTCGTGCCCTGAAGATGCGTTGCTTATTCCTCTCCCTTCTCAGCTGCTGGAGGAACTTGAGGGCAGGGCTGGGCTTGCTCCTCTCTGGGTCGGGCACAGCCTGGAGCTCAGTGACTGTCACACTTGAGAAGTCCTAGGCCAGCAAGTATGGGAGTTGGTGAGGGGCATTCAGTGGCCACTGAAATGAATCTCTCATTGGCGGTTGAGCCCTTCTTTTCCTGCTTTTTCCCATTTTCTTCCCTGAGAGTGGACTCTGTTGATATGCTTTGGCTCTGTGTCCCCACCCAAATCTCATCCCAAATTGTAGTCCCCACGTCTCAAGGGAGGGACCTGTAATCCTCACGTGTGGAGGGAGGGAGGTGATTGGATCATGGGGGTGGTTTCCCCCATGCTGTTCTCGGGATAGTGAGTCCTCACGAGATCTGATGGTTTTTTAAGTGTTTGGCAGTTCCTCCTTCATACGCTCTTCTCTCTCTCCTGCCACCATGTAAGATGTGCTTGCTTCCCCTTTGGCCATGATTGTGCATTTCCTGAGGCCTTCCCAGCCATGTAGTACTGGGAGTCAATTAAACATCTTTCCTTTATAAATTACCCAGTTTCTGGTATTTCTTTATAGCAGTGTAAGAATGGACTAGTACATCTGTCAAAGAGGATTTGTCCTAACGCATATGAGGACATTGAGTATGAGACATTTTACAGCTCATTGATGTTTGCCCTGAAACTCCAATGGCCCCTTATTCCCCGACAAGATTTATCTGGGGTGTGCTTGATGGAAAGGTACCAGGGCCTGAGGCTGGGGGCTCCTGACCAAGAAAGGGGCTTTGAGGAGGACAGAGCACTGGACTGGGAGTCCAAAGACAGTCCTCATTCCATCCTGTCAGCTTGGGTATCCCCATTCCCCCTCAGCCTGCTTCCTATCTATGCCAGGAGGGCTGACCAGGGCTGCTCCCAAAGATCTCACCCACCTCTGCGGTCATTAAACTGATGGTGAAAGTCCCTGAGGTGGCCTGAGGGGTAATAACTTGTAAAGTCAGACGTCCATGGGTGGAACAGAGCAGAGACGGCCACGGGACTCGGAGGGTGTAAACAGCTCCAGGCACCCAAGCCAAGTCAGGCACTGGCAGAGAGTTTGGCATCTATTTTCTAATAGCTAAGGGAAAAAAAAAAAAAAAAAGCAAAAAAACCTTGCGGAGTTATATATTTCCTGTGGAAAGAAACATTCTCAAAGATCTACTTCCTGGATCCGTACTTGCCCGCCTCTAACAGAGCCACGAATAAGGTCTCTGACCACTGGAGATACGAAAATGGCACTCAGCCAGGTGGCCTATCAGTCGTCACGGAGAATAAAGGCACTGTCTCTACTCAGACTGTAGGAAGGCTGGCCTCCAGGGCCCTTTATGTTCCTTTTTTTTTTTTTGAGATGGAGTCTTGCTCTGTCACCCAGGCTGCAATGCAGTGGCGCAACCTTGGTTCACTGCAACCTCTGCCTCCCGAATTCAAGTAATTCTCCTGTCTTAGCCTCCTAAGTAGCTGGGATTAGAGGCGCCTGCCACCACACCTGGCTAATTTTTGTATTTTTAGTAGAGATAAGGTTTCGCTGTGTTGGCCAGGCTGGTCTCAAACTCCTGACCTCAAGTGATCCACCTGCCTTGGCCTCCCAAAGTGTTAGGATTACAGGCGTGAGCCACCGTGCCCGGCCCCCTTTACATTCTGAAGACCTAACTGAATGCAGCCCGAGAGCCTGGGTGTCTATCAGTGTTTCCCAAAGCATTGTTGTGCATGGCTTTGAACACACAAAACATGGAGTGTTCAAACCCTGCACATTCCATAGACTGGTCTGGCCCTTGATGGGATCCTAGGAGATGACCTCTAGGCCCTCAGAAAATCCAGCCCAATCAGACTGTCTTTACATGCTGAGGCCTGGGCCATGCCAGATAGTTTATGCAGGCAGTGTGGTTTATGGTTGGAGACATGGGCCATATGGTATCAGTTTAACCTCTGGAGGGGCTAGAGACTGAGTCACTAAGATCAGCCATATGG
This sequence comes from Pan troglodytes, assembly GCF_028858775.2. Classification (NCBI taxonomy): domain Eukaryota; kingdom Metazoa; phylum Chordata; class Mammalia; order Primates; family Hominidae; genus Pan; species Pan troglodytes. The sequence continues at coordinate 131,590,274 of NC_072406.2, forward strand.
ATGTTCCACACCTATGTGAATGATCCTCAATTAAAAAAAAAAAAAAAAGCCGGGCGCAGTGGCTCATGCCTGTAATCGCAGCACTTTGGAAGGCCAAGGCGGGCGGATCATGAGGTCAGGAGACAGAGACCAGCCTGGCTAACACGGTGAAACACTGTCTCTACTAAAAATACAAAAAAAAAATTCGTTGGGCATGGCGGCAGGCATCTGTATTCCCAGCTACTCGGGAGGCTGAGGCAGGAGAATTGCTTAAACCCAGGAGGTGGAGGTTGCCGTGAGCCAAGATCGCACCACTGCACTCCAGCCTGGGCGACAGAGAGAGACTCTGTCTCAAAAAAAAAAAAAACCCTGGACACCAAGACTTGGTCGCACTTCCCTGGTTGCTTCATGTATGTTGCCTCCCACTGCTCCTGGGAGAAGTAAGTGCTGTTCACATGACTCCACTGGGCAAGGACAATTGGAAGCCGTGCCTGTCTATGCACCTTTGCTGGTTTGAATCTGGATCCTTTCTGAGTATAACTCAGAGCTTTTCTGAGTTCTGTGAGTCCTGTTAGCAAATTAGGGAACCTGAGAGTGGTCTTGGGGACCTCCCCCCAACACAATGGTCTTTGGATAACTTTGACAACCTACTCTATCAGTTTTTCTGAGACAGAGCCAGGAGTGCTCATTTTATTAAGTTTCTCAGATGTTTCTGAAGCATAGCAAAGTTAAGAATCACTGCTTGAGAGAAGGAAGTGGTGTTTTCTGTTTGTTTAGTTGAGACAAATATATGTGTGTTTGCTTTGCCTTCAAATAGCTTGTAACCCTTACAACTGGAATTACCAAACATTGCACTTGTACTGTGGTCCCCAAACTGTCCATCCAGGCACCCAGATGCCACAGCAAACTCACAGGCATGCCATCAAATATTTTATTTTATTTTATTTTATTTTATTTATTTGGAGATAGACTCTCGCACTGTCACCCAGGCTAGAGTGCAGTGGTGCAATCTCGGCTCACTGCAACCTCAGCGTCCGGGTTCAAGAGATTCTCCTGCCTCAGCCTCCTGAGTAGCTGGGACTACAGGCGCCGGTTACCACGCCCAGCTAATTTTTGTATTTTTAGTGGAGACAGGGTTTCACCACATTGGCTAGGCTGGTCTTGAACTCCTGACCTTAGGTGATCCACCCTGCTAGGCCTCCCAAAATGCTGGGATTACAGGCGTGAGCCAGAGCGCCCAGGCTGAATATTTTAAATCTTCAAGGGCTAGATAGCAGTCATTAACAATGTGTGAACCAGCTCCAGGTGGTTCACAGTTTCAATGCTTGATCATGCTACCTTCCTTTTGATGGAATCATATCTTTGCACAGCTGGGTTTTCGGTGGTTGCTGTCATAAAAAGTAAGTACCACACAAAAATCAATGGGTACTTGTGTGGGACAGGAAATCAGGGTGGTGATGTCAATCTGATTCCAAGGTCTGGGAAGCTGCGTGATTTCCATGAGCATACACACCTCAGTAGTGAGCAGCTTTGGTTGTTTTACACTGAAATAGAAATGCTCTTTTTTCTTTCAATTTATGTATGCATTTTTTCCCAATGGCTGCTAATATTTATTAAGTTAGGACACAAATACTTATAAAGTTGTTTGGACCTAATCACTTAATATATGGAATTGTTCGATTTTGTTTGATCGAAGGACACCATGAAAAAATTACTGAGACACTAAGGATATCATTAACTGAAAAAATTCAGGAACCTTTGGACTAATGGGAAGGGTCAGCATAAGTAATATTGTTTCCTTCTCAGAAGTAAAGGAAATACAAGTTAAAGGACACCAAGAAGAAACAATAAAACAAATCCAGAACATGGGTCGTTTTACACTAATACTTGGCCTAGTGTCTTCAAAATGGTATTGCCACTACATTAAAAATAAGATTGAAGATTGGTTTACATTGAGAGATATTACAATGCCAACTTTTTTTTACTGGATCCTGGTTTTTAGAAGGACATTTCAGGTCAGGTGTGGTGGCTCATGCCTGTAATCCCAGCACTTTGGGAGGCCAAGGTAGGCTGATCACTTGAGGTCAAGAGTTTGAGACCAGCGTGGCCAACATGGTAAAACCCTGTCTCTACTAAAAATACAAAAATTAGTTGTGCCTGGTGGCCCACGCCTGTAATCCCAGCTACTCGGGAGGCTGAGGCACGAGAATTGTTTGAGCCCAAGAGGTGGATGTTGCAGTGAGCCGAGATCACACCACTGCACTCCAGCCTGGGTGACAGAGCAAGACTCTGTCTCAAAATAAATAAACAAATAATTTTTTTAAAAAAGGACATTTCAAAATGTTCTATAGCTTGGGAAGTTTGAATATGGAGTAGGTATTAGATGATATTGGGAATTATTGTTCATTTTATTAGGTGTACTAAATGTCCTTGTTTTAGGTGAAGCATTATGTCCGATTTTCTTTAAAATAGTTTGCCAGCAAAACATGAGCAGAGAAATGAATCACGGCAAAGTGTTCATTATTAAGTCAAGGTAATGCTTTTGTTATGGTTGTGTTTTTACTTTTCGGAATATTTTGAAATTGTCCTAATACAAAGTTTGTTAAAAGTGATGGGTTAGTGGTAAACTGAGCAAAATGATTTGCACTGAATAGGCAGGAATATAAAAATATGAACAACTCCACTGAAACTCCTCCCAACTCTGCCACAGAATCGGACATAGGCAAAATGGCACCTTGGCTGCTGAAGGTTTTGTGAAGTAGCCAATCTCCCTAATGGGAAAAATCAGAATACAACCTCAAAAAGCTCATGCATGGAGGAGGAGGGGCCACCTTCTTCTCACTCCACACGGCTGGACGAGGAGTTGAGGACAGAGTGTGTGGATTATCCATCTGCTGAGAACTGAGACACCAGAGCTGGGCGGCAGGATGACAGCACAGTGAGAGGCCCCGGACCCTCGATACCCCACCCCCAGCATCACCACAGCTCCCGGCTCACGTCGAATGTTCCACCTGGGTGGACTTCTCAAGGAGATGCTTGCTATGATCAGAATGTTTGTGTCCTCACCCCCAAATTCATGTTGAAACTAAAAGCCAAAGCAAAAGTATTAAGAGTTAGGGCCTTTGGGAGGTCATGAGGCTGGAGACTTCGCCAGTGAAATTCGTGCCCTTATCAAAGAGGCCCCAGAAAGCTGCCTCACCCCTTCTACCATGTGAGGACACAGGGAGAAGACGTCCATCTGTGAAGGAAGCTGGTCCTTGCCAGACCCTGAATCTGCCAGCACCCTGGTCATGGACTTCCCAGCTTCCAGACTGTGAGAAATAAATGTCTGTTGCTTCTAAGCCATTCAGTCTAAGGTATTTTGTTACCGCAGCCCAAATAGACAAACACAGTGTTCCTTAAAAACTGCCAGGCACAGCGGCTCACGCCTGTAATCCCAACACTTTGGGAGGCTGAGGTGGGTGGATCACCCGAGGTTAGGAGTTCAAGACCAGCCTGGCCAACATGGTGAAACCCCGCCTCTACTAAAAATACAAAAATTAGCTGGGCGTGGTGGCATGTGCCTGTAGTCCCAGCTACTCGGGAGGCTGAGGCAGGAGAATCGCTTGAACCTGGGAGGCAGAGGTTGCAGTGAGCCAAGATCACGCCATTGCACTTCAACCTGGGTGACAGAGTGAGACTCTATCTCAAAAAACAAAAACAAACAAACAAAAAAACACTGCATCCCAGGCTGGGTGCAGCAGCTCATGCCTCTAATCCCAGCCCTTTGGGAGGCTGAGGCGGCAGATCACTTGAGGTCAGGAGTTACTTGGGAGGCTGAGGCAGGAGAATCACTTGAACTTGGGAGGCAGAGGTTGCAGTGAGCCGAGATCGTGCCATTGCACTCCAGTCTGGGCGACAGAGTGAGACTCTGTCTCAAAAAAAACAAACAACAACAACAAAAAAAACCCTGCACCCCAGATGCTAGAAATATTCCATAGCCGAATGCGGTGGTAGTTATGAGTGTGTAGACAAATGGAGACAACCATAGAGCTGTCCACTTAAGATTTGTGTACTTTACTGAAATTAGGTATGTCTTAGTTTTTTTTAAAAAAATTCCTTCCACCAAAAAAAAAAAAAAAAAAAAAAAAGGAAGAAAAAATGCATCCCAGTGAGCTGGGGAGGAAAGAGTGAAATTGTAGCTGCTTATCTGGGAAGCTTCAGAAATAAAATATTTTGAAACGACCACCCCGAGGTAGAAGACGAGGATTTGGAGATACACTTTGAAAATAAAGTGATGGGAGGCTGGGTGCAGTGCTTCACACCTGTAATCCCACCACTTTGGGAGGCTGAGACGGGTGGATCACCTGAGGTCAGGAGTTTGAGACCAGCCTAGCCAACAAGATGAAACCCCATCTCTACTAAAAATACAAAAATTAGCCAGGCATGGTGGCATGCGCCTATAATCCCAGCTACTTGGGAGGCTGAGGCATGAGAACCCGGGAGGTGGAGGTTTCAGTGAGTCAAGATCATGCCACTGCACTCCAGCCTGGGTGACAGAGCAAGACTCTGTCTCAAAAATAAAAATAAAATAAAGTGGTGGGAAAGAGAGACGTTTAGTATCTCAGCCACATTAAACCTTTAAGCCTCTGTGCACACAGCCAGTCATTTCTTGATCTCTTTGTTAATATAACTTTAGTATCAGGCAGTTTGTTGTACAAAGTCCTGCAGTTCTTCAAGTAATAAACTCACATCAAAACACTGTTTCCGAGCATTAAAAATATATATAGCATTGATTTAAAAAATGAATGAACTGAACAAAGGTCTTCCACTAATGGCCCTCGTGGGATATTTGAGAGGGTTTTGGAGCCAGCAGAGGCCAAACTAGAGAGTGGGGCGGGGTGGGGGCGGGGATGGTAGTCAAAAACGTCAGCGCAAGCCCAGGAAGTACCTCAAAACCTCATCTTCCTGCCCGAAGAGGAACTGCCTGAACTGTGCGGGGCAGAAAGGATGGGAGCAGCTGCCCCACCTTCCTGCCCAGTCCCAGCCTCTGGGGAGAGGGTCTCCCCAGGGCACCCTTCTGGGAGAGACAAGGAGAAAAGTTGGTGGGAGGGGACGGTCTGACCAGGATGGGTGCCCAGGGCCTTGGAGGGTCCTCCCGTGCTGCAGGGACCCGCAAGAACCCCGGGAGCTGCCTCCCTCCACAGCTCACCAGCTCCCCCGTGAGCTCAAGCCAGGAATTTCAGGCAGGCTCTCGGGGGGGGGGGGGGGGTCCCCAGACTTCCTTCTACTCCAAGGAGCCTGGGGAGCCCGGGACCTCCCAGAAAAGCATGTGGGCAGCTCTGCCCTAGGAGACCATGGTTCTTGTCAAGAAAAAGTCACCGAAGTCCAAGAGGCTCCTCCAAAGAATGTCAACTGAATTCCCTTCCCCTTCCTTCGGACACAAAATGTCTGGAGAGGCAACAACCTGGTTCCAGGTTGGAAATGGAGCCATATTACGCTGCTGGGGCACCCACCACTCAGATCTCCCTCTCACTTCTCTGGCTTCCCCCTGCATGTCCCCTTCTGGGCCCTAATCCTCTCCTGAGAGCCCCCCCACCCCTGGTTTCGAGCCTGCAATCATTTGAATGACATTCAGGTCCAGCTGGCTGCCCGTCGATCACGACTCGAACGCGGGGTAACATCGTGTGCATGTGTGTGCGGGGGATTGGGGGGACAGTGAAAGAGTCCCAGGCAAGGATCCAGGAGTCAGACCCGGCCGGGAATCTGCTACCCTTCCCTGCGCACCTTAGGCAGACCACACGACCTATCCCTGGTTTGGTGGCCTCATAATAACCACCAAGGTTTATTAAGCCGCTGTGCGCAAGGCACTGTGCTGCGCACATTGCATGTATTATCTCATTGGATTTTATATAGTGCTAGCGTCTGAACGTTTGTGCCGCCCCCGACCCCCGCCCCAAATTCACATGTTGAAACCTAATCCCCAGTGTGATGATATCAAGAGGCAGGGCCGGCTGGGGCGCAGTGGCTCACACCTGTAATCCCAGCACTTTGGGAGGCCAAGGCGGGCGGATCACTTGAGATCAGGAGTTCGAGACCACCCTGGCCAACATGGCAAAACCTCCTCTCTATCAAAAATACAAAAATTAGCCAGGCGTGGTGGCGCATGCCTGTAATCCCAGCTACTCAGGAGGCTGAGGCAGGAGAATCGCTTGAACCCAGGAGGCAGAGGTTGCAGTGAGCCCATATCATGCCACTGCACTCCAGCTTGGGTGACAGAGCGAGACTCCATCTCAAAAAAAAAAAAGAGGCAGGGCCTTTCGCGGGTGATTAGGTCATGAAGGCTCTGGGTCGGCACCTGAATGAATGGGAATCAGTGCTCAGAGACCCTAGGGAACTTGCTTGCCCTTTCCAGCTGAGCATGCGCCCAGCATGTGAGGACATAAAAGTCACCATTGATGAGAAACAGGCTCTCACCAAACACCTCATCTGTCAGTGTCTTTAATCTTGGGCTTCCCAGCCTCCAGAACTGTGAGCAATAAATATCTGTTGTTTTTGAGTTACCCAGGTATTTTGTTATAGCAGCTGAAACAGACTAAGGCATAGGGACCAATATTATCCCATCTAATAATTGAGAAAACTTGGGCTTGAAAAGATCCATGATGGCTTACGCAAGCTCACAGGGCTAATAAGCAACGGAGCTGGGATAGAATTTAGGCAGTTGAACTTCATGACATGAACATAACCACAATTCTCATGCTAACCAATAGTAAAATAATAATAATAAACAAATAATGAGGCTAGGCGCAGTGGCTCATGTCTGTAATCCCAGCACTTTGGGAGGCTGAGGTGGGTGGATCACTTGAAGTCAGGAGTTTGAGACCAGCCTGGCCAACATGGTGAAACGCCATCTCTTCGAATGCTACAAAAATTGGCCGGGCGTGGTGGCACACACCTGTAATCCCAGCTACTCGGGAGGCTGAGGCAGGAGAATTGCTTGAACCCAGAAGCAGAGGTTGCAGTGAGCGAAGAGCGCACTGCTGCCCTCCAGTCTGGGTGATAGAGCATGACTCCATCCCAAAAATAATAATAATGATGATGATAGTTGACAGAGGTTCTTTTAGTGCTAAGGTTCTGGGGAAACCTGCAAATTTAGTAAAGGTGGACCCACATTTTCATGTTTTCAGGTCATGATGAGTGACCTCGCTCCTTTAGGAAAAAAGAGAGAAATATTCCCTTTGGGAGGCACAGGGACAGCCTCCTGGGAGATCAGAGTCTCGCCTCTGCCTCTGCAATCAGCCAGGATCTGTAGACACAGATATTTATGAGGCAGTCTGCGGTGCTCTATTTCTTCCCCCATTCTTATGGGGGTGAGAGGGGCAGAAGGAGACCAAAAGCCACATACTTGCAAAGTCATCCTTCCTCTGGAGACCAAGAAGCAGCAGATTCTTTTCCTGGGAAACAAGTGTATCAGGCAGACATCTGTTACTCTTTGCGATCTGTATGCCATAACAGTTTAAAAAACAGAGTTTAAATGCTTAAAGAAGAAGAAAACAGTTTGCCTGTGTTGCAAAGCAGCATATAAACGGTGCTGGAATTAGCACAAGGGAAACATTTATCTTTCCTAGATAATCTCAAAACAGGACTTTTTTTTGGATTGTATATAATTATGTTTATTGGCGTGGAAAGATGCTCATGATATATCACTAAAGGAAAACAAAACAAAAAACAAAACTGGTTGCAAACACAAACTAGGCTTTTTAAAGAAGCATTGACTCTGCCTCCCTGGCTGGGGCCGGGGCCCTCTGTGTATCCCATAGAGGAAAGGGTAGAATGGGCCGAGACTGGCTGGGTAGTAGCCTTCTTCCTGGGAGAACAGAGACAAAGTCACATTTTCCAGCAGGAATGACCAAAGATTTGCCTGAGCTGGATAAGCCCAGCCTGGTGTAGTGATGGATGGTGGGCTCTGGGGATCCAAAAGACCTGGGTTCCAGTCCTAGCCCCACTATGAGTCGTGGTGACCTAGTGCAGTTTCAATGCTGCTGGAGCTCACTTCTCCATGGACACAGTGGAAGTCACATCTCCTGCACACAGGGGAGGTGCTCATGAAAGGGTGGGCTTCTCTCCCTCCAATCCGTGTTTTTTTAATTTTTTTTTTTTTTTTTTTTTTTTTGAGATGGAGTCTCACTGTGTCTCCCAGGCTGGAGTGCAGTAGCACAATCTTGGCTCACTGCAACCTCTGCCTCCTAGGTTCAAGCAATTCTCCTGCCTCAGCCTCCCAAGTAGCTGGGATTACAGACATCCACCACCATGCCCGGCTAATTTTTGTATTTTTAGTAGAGATGGGGTTTCACCATGTTGACCAGGCTGGTCTAGAACTCCTGACGTCAAGTGATCTGCCCGTCTCAGTCTCCTAAAATGCTGGGATTACAGGAATGAGCCACTGCGCCCGGCCTCCAATCTGTGTTTTTATGACAATGGCATGGATTGGCCATGAGCAATGGGCAGCCCTGGGGTGGCAGGCTGTGAATGAGGCGGAAGGGGCTTCCTCGAGGGGTTCGGTCCCCTCCTCAGGAGCTAACACACAGCCTGAGACCTGAAGGATGAGAAGGAGCCGGCCACACCAGGGTCCGGAGGAAGCCACTCTGCGCAGTGGCCGTGGCCCACGCAAAGGCTGCGGGAAGCAACATCCTGCCTTGCTCCCGGTCGGCTTCAGGCCTGCGAGGCTGGGAAGGGCCAGCCGTGGTGGATGGAGGGTGAGGTGGGACTGAGCTACATGTCCCGGGCCTTGGTTATGATCTGAATTTTGATGTTGAGAACAAGAAAAAGACACAAAAGGGGCTTAAGCAGAGTGAGCAGCATGGCCAGGTTTGTTCTTTTAAAAAACTGGATACTAGGCCAGACGCGATGGCTCACACCTGTAGTCCCGGCACTCTAGGATGCCAAGGCTGGAGGATCGCTTAGGGTGAGGAGTTCAAGACCAGCCTGGGAAACATAGGGAGACCCCCCGTCTATACAAAAAATATATATATATATATAACAAATTAGCCAGGTGTGGTGGTGTGTGCCTATAGCACCAGCTACTCAGGAGGCTGAGGTGGGAGGATCACTGGAGCCCAGGGGTTTGAGGCTGCAGTGAGCTATGATCACACCACTGCCCTCCAGCCTGGGCAACAGAGTGAGACCGTGTCTCTTAAAAAAAAAAAAAAAAAGAAGAAGGATACTAGATGAAGATGAGGAGCAGGGGTGTGGCGTGAGGAGGACAGACCAGCTAGGAGGAGGAGCCTCTGGGCAAGAGATGAGGTGACCTGGTCAGGGCCCGTGGCCATGGAGATGGCAGGCATGGACACGGTGAAGCTATATTTTGGAGAAGAATCTAGAGGACTTTCTGATGATCAGATGTCGAAGTGCAGGACAGAGGAGACTCTCAGGCCACTTCCAGCTGCCCCTACCCAGTGGCCTTGTGGGAATCAGGAAAAGGGCTCCTCTAAACAAGCATGCAGCACAGGGCACCTGTGCAAGACCCTCACCCTGAGACCCTCCCTTGCAAGTGCGAAGTTGCTCAAGCCCCTGATTCTCACTCAGAGACCTGGGCAACTTTGGACTTGCAAAGCTTGTAGTGTCTGTGGCAATCCAAGGGGAGCCCTGGGCTCTGCCCAAGGTTTAGGGACCATTTCAACACAGTGATTCTACCCCTGGCTCCAGCTGTGTGTGGAGTTTCTTCCCTCCCTGCCTGGGCACCAGACATTTTACAGTACTCACTGCATTGGACGCAACTAACCTTGTGAAGAAAAGAGTTTTTAAAACCCTGGAAGCTAATGTTACAAGACTATTTAGCACTTAAATAAATGCGAGTTCTAGAACATCTGCAGCCAAAATGAAAGTAAATAATGACAGAATGTGAGTCATGAGTAGTTTGCAAAGATTGTAAACAAAGCATCCTCCCAAATTCAGAGCCGGCCTGAGAGTTGGGTACCAATTAATCAGCCCTTAACTCTATCACACACAAAAGGACACGTGTCCTCATTAGCAAGTCATGAGGGGAACTTAGCTAACTGACTGTCACTTTACTATCTGGAGTTCACTTAAAACTGAAATAAAAAGCTTATTCCCTGAAGAACAGAGCACTCATGCTCACATTGTTTGAAAGAATCACTTCACTGCCAGTGTCAACATGAAACTTAACATCCTGATATTTATGGGAAAGGCAAAACAACCCCGCTCGTAAACTGAAGAGATGAGCCCAACCACCCAGGCATGTACCATCAGTCCCTCTCCCAGGGGCTGGTCACTTTCTTTCTGATGGCAGTTGTTGGTGCAGACTTCATGTCCTCTCCTAGCCAATTGCTCTCCAAGGGCAGGGTTAATGCCTCATTCTTTCATCCACCTACATTCCTGTGTCTAGTATTTGGCCTGGATGTAGTAGGTGCACATGAAATGTCTGTTGTGTGAGTGGATGAGCATCTTTGCCAAAAGGCCAATGTTCACTCCAGCCCTGGACTTCCCGAGGGCCCTGTCCAGGCAGAGGATGGACCAAAAAGGGAGCTGGGTAGGAGACAGAAGGTTTGGCTCCTGTCTCAGACTCTGCCACTCACAAGCATGTGCTCATGTGAGCCACGTCATCCGTTTTGGTGTTCCCATCTCTAAAACAGGAGGAATAGCTGTCCCCCCACTTTTTAAGGGTTTGCGATGACGCGATGGGAAAGAAGCACTTGGAAAGGGGTTCCGCAAGTGTGATGTGGTTCCCCTCACACCTCAGAGGGGAGTTCTGCAATTGAGAAGGCGGGGCAGTGCAGGACCACGGTTAGACATGGTGTGCAACTTACTCTCAGAAAGCCAGCAGGTAAGCAGAGTGGATTTGGAGGTATAATGAATGACTGCAAAGTCACAGAAGACAAGGCCACCCAGGCTGTGCTCTCTGCACATGGGAACTAGAAATCAGAGTACAAAATATGGAGCCAGCAGATAACACAAATATGGGAGTGGCCTGCTGTAAGGCAACAGGGAATGGTGGGGCCTGCAGCCAACTAGAGATTACAATCATGCTCTGCTTCAGGCATTTGCAAAAAGATTTAAAACTTACACCCCATGAAACAGCAAAACACATCTATGGCCTGCTGGCTGGGAGTCTGAGACCCCTGCAGATGGCTGTATCAAGCATGTCTCTTTTTTTTCAGATGGAGTCTCGCTCTGTGGCCCAGGCTGGGTGCAGTGCCACAATCTCAGCTCACTGCAACCTTTGCCTCCCAGGTTCCAGTGATTCTCCTGCCTGAGGCTCCCTAGTAGCTGGGATTATAGGTGTGCGCCACCACACCGGCTAATTTTTGTATTTTTAGTAGAGACGGAGTTTCACCACGTTGGCCAGGCTGGTCTCAAACTCCTGACTTTAGGTGATCCACCCGCCCCAACCTCCCAAAGTGCTGGGATTACAGGCATGAGCCACCATGCTGGGTCTCTAGCACGTCTTTTTATTCCAATGCTCACTTGGGGCCTTGCTGACACTGGAGAGACTGCCCCTCCCGGGCAGGGCCCCCTAATTCCTAGAGATAGTAAACAACTAGGGTGTGCCTTTAATATGCAAAGCAACCAATCCAGAGCATGTAACCCAGATGCCTCCTTGATCAGATTCTCACACTGGGGGCCATGACCCATCTGCCCTAAGCACCTCACGGGCTGGCCAGACAACTAGGGACAGTCCCTATACCCCAGAGCCTGCTGAAATGACTCAAACCAGCCCGTCCGAAGCCTGTTTACCCTGCTTGCCTTTTCCAAAGAAACCACAGTAGAGGCTCTTGCCCACATTTTCCCTCTGGGCTGCCTCCTGACCCTGGTGCTTCCCCCACGTGGCCCTGCATGACTATCGCATGCCGCCTCAGCTTAGGAACTGCGAGCAACAAACTGTCTCTCCAGTGGCAATTGTCTCCTGACTGTTGGCCTCATTAGGCCTGAATAGTAAGAAAACCTGTATTTTCATACATCTGTAAACCCCACTGGAGCACAGATCGTCATTGCTGCTTTATTTCCCCCTGTGAATCTCGGCACCTAGCACAGTCTCTGGCACATTGAAAACACAATTTCTTTCTCTTTCTTTCTTTCTTCTTTCTTTCTTTCTCTCTCTCTCTCTCCCTCTCTCCCTCTCTCCCCACCCCGCCCCCCCGCCCCCTCTCTCTTTCTTTCTTTTTTAAGCCACAGTTTTGCTCTGTTGCCCAGGCTGGAGAGCAGCTCACTGCAACCTTCGCCTCCCGGATTCAAGCGATTCTCCTGCCTCTACCTCCTGAGTAGCTGAATTACTGGCATGTGCCATCATGCCCGGCTAATATTTGTATTTTTAGTAGAGACAGAGTTTCACCATGTTGGCCAGGCTGGTCTCAAGCTTCTGACCTCAGGTGATCCACCTGCCTCGGCCTCCCAAAGCGCTGGGATTACAGGTGTGAGCCGCCACACCCAGCCAAAGATACAATTTCAACGCTAATCGATGAATGGATGGGCATAGGGACGAAAGCAAAGGGCTGGGTAGAAGCATCTGTCTGGCTACGTGGGTCCCTACACTTCAGCCTCACATTTGCAATTGCTTCAGGACACTAAATTCTGCATATGCCTCATTTCTGCGACTGGCATAGACGTAGGCAATCAGGCAGGAGCAAGCCAGAGGGAGTGGCATAAGTTCACGCTAGTAGGAGTAAGTGGTGATTAAACTCTGAGGCTCACCACCCTGCTGGCATTCAGCTCTTCAGGCAGCTCCTAAGTGGGGGCCGGCAGAAGGCTTTTCTTTTAATGTCCGATCTTCTGGCTAACTCTGGCTATTTGCTTTATTCAAACTCTTAGAAAGAGATGGTCATCTCAAAGGGTCTCTGCACCCATTGATAAAAGGGGAAAAGTCAGAGAGCAGCCTTCTCGCCCACCTTCAGTCTCTGGGACCTGCCCACAACAGGCTCTTCCAAAGGGAGTCAATCAGGTCGCCCTGAAGCCTCCCTGCGTCTGCAATGGTGCAGTGGGCTGTCCCCGCATCCCTGAATAACCGAACTGCATCCGGTTAATAAACCGAAAGCTGAGCTAGAGAACCTGTGTTGTTTTTCATCTTTACTCTTTAAAATGCATCAATCTAGCCAGGCGCGGTGGCTCACACCTGTAATCCCAGCACTTTGGAAGGCTGAGGGGGGCAGATCACTTGAAGTCAGGAGTTTGAGACCAACCTGGCCAACATGGTGAAAACCCGACTCTACTAAAAATGCAAAAATTAGCTGGGCATGATAGTGGGTGCCTGTAATTCCAGCTACTTGGGAGGCTGAGGCACAAGAATCGCTTGAACCTGGGAGGCGGAGGTTGCAGTGACCTGAGATCATGCCACTGCACTCCAGCCTGGGAGACAGAGTGAGACTCCATCTCAAAAAATAAAAAATAGGCCTGGCGCGGTGGCTCATGCCTGTAATCCCAGCACTTTGGGAGGCCGAGGCAGGAGGATCACGAGGTCAGGAGTTTGAGACTAGCCTGACCAACATGGTCAAACCCCGTCTCTACTAAAAATACAAAAATTAGCCAGGCGTGGTGTCGCATGCCTGTAATCCCAGCTAATCAGGAGGCTGAGGCAGAAGAATCGCTTTAACCCATGAGGCATAGGTTGCGGTGAGCCAAGATCATGCCACTGCACTCCAGCCTGGGCAACAGAGCGACACTCTGTCTCAAAAATAAATAATAAATGCACCAATCTGCTCTGCTTGACAATGAACTGAATTTCTCTGATCACGGGGCCCTTGTGTGTCATTCTCAGCATCACCGTCTCCTTCCTAGGTTCTGGAAATAGGCAGAGAGAAGACAGGCGCAGAGTAGGCCTGTCTGGGAAGTACCTGAGGAGGGTGGAGAAGCCTGTGTTTGCTGTTTCTGATGAATGTTGTTGGGTTATTTAGTGCTTGGCAGTGAACGGTTCCCTGAAGACCATCCCTTTCCCAGGCCCTGGATGGAAGGGCAGGAAACATTTGACCACAGTGTCTAGACAGCGAGGCTAGGGAATCTGGGGGGCTGCCCAGGGGCTCATATGGGGGACAGCCATCAGTAGGGTAACTGTCCCAGACTAGAACCAGATTAGGGCTTGTAATAGGCATTATCCTAGTCTAATTATTGAGCTCACCCCCTCTTCTCTCCCAAAAGTGTCCTAGTTTGATTGATAAATTATACAGCCACCTTCAACATTAGTGAATTTTGCAAACAGGAAAGTCTGAGTTGGGAGGCTCACACGCAACAGAAGCTGGTCACTTTGTACAAATAGAAAGGGCTTAGCAAACATCCTGGAAAAGGCCTGGTGGCAGCACCCAACCCCCTACAAATAGCAGGAACAATTCACCAAAGGGAACTGAGCCTGACCTTGGCCCTGGTGGGCTCTGCTCTAAAAGTGGAGTTCCTGGGCTGGCGGGGACAGCCTGGCCCAAGCGTGCCCCATTCACAGCCTCCTCACCCAAGAAGGGCAGGCTTCAAGGCAGCATTTCTTTTCCCTGTTGAAGTCTCAAGCCAGAGTTAGCAAGTTCAGCAAAGGGCAGGAGCAGAGGGGAAAGGATTATGATGTGTCCCCGATGGGTACAGGAGAAGGGAACAGCCCCACCAACTCCAACCTCAGCACGCACCTGTGCTACAATCCCATTCAACAACACCTTGAGTTGCCGTGGGGACCCTGAACAATTTCCCACTTGTGTTTTTTTTCCTTCCTGGTTGAGATCTTGTTTCTGTCAAGATGAACTATTTATCTGTGTTGCATGAAATGTCATGGGTTGTGGTCAAAACCAGGACCAACCCACGCACAAGAAATAATAACCCTTTGATGACACTCACACACAAGCTTCCCAAGTCTTTAGAGGCTGTCAGTGATTCATTTTCTGTTTCCAGCACTGAACTTGCTCTCGAGAAATATTTAACCCAAAAGGCGACTGGCAGGCCATACCCCCAGTAGCCTGGGTTTGCCGGATCAAGTCATGTTTGAGTTAATTTACCAAGTGACCTGTGGACATGCGTCCACTCACCAGAGAGGCAGAGCACTTACAAGGTAAAAGGTAGTGATACGTTTCACCTTGTGGCCTTACATGAGGTTTAATTAAGCTACAAAATGCTCGACGTGTCCAGTGTTGAAGGAATCTCTGTTTTGTGAACTAAAACTTCCAAGTTATTATTATTCGTTTTTTATGTTAGCTTAGCCATCATGCAAAATTTACCGGTGAAGCAGTTAATAAAACACACATTCCATTGAAGGGTTTTGTACATTTCAGTCCTTACAAATAACAAAGCAATGATAAACCCGGCACGGTCCTGAGAGGAAATTTCTTTGCTTCTTAAAGCTGCCAGTCCCGGCTTTTTGGGGGCTCATGTGTTATAAATTCTGGAAGCTCTTTTAGCTGCAGTTTGAGCATCAGGCGAATCTTCTTCCTCTTCCTCGGTTCGCTTGTGTTTTAAAAACAAGTCAGACTTTAAGAAGCGGCTGTAGCTGTCGTACTTCATGAGATTAAAGATCTAAGGAGGAAAAGAAAAAAGAGTCTGAAGGCTGAGGCTAATCCAGGCCATAAATCATCCCATCAGATATGTATTAATACCTACCATGTGCCAAAGAATACTAATACGTGCAAAGAACACACTAAGAAAGCTCAAATAAGTCATCTGCTAGACAAGGCAGACTTCCTGGAGATTTTTGGTCATTATGCAATAATCTCAATGGAATATGTAGACAGTCACATGAACAAATATGCCTTTATTTTCCACAGAAATATAGATTCACACAGCACTGATTCAGACCCTTGTACCAAGAAGTCCTTCAAGACTCTCCATTTTATTTGCCTAGATAAGACAAGGATGTATTTCTCCAAGAGCTTGAGACAGCCGAATAGAAACCATTTCTGTAGAGACAGTGGTGTTAAAAAGATCACTGACATATCATATGATGCCAGCATTGTTAAGACTCCCAGTAAGTCTGGCATCCGAGATCTCAAACAGACCTATTATTGTACCAAGAGTCAAAATGAGGCGTGCTCACTGCAGGGCAAGGCAGCAAAACTATAATCTTAGCAAGGGAACAGGTCCCAAATAAAGAATAGAGCAGCCAGCTGCAGAATGCCAACATCTGTGCCATCAGACAGGCTGGGGAGCACATCCCTAGAATGAAACAACTCTAAGGTATGTCAGGTGAGCGAAGAGGACACCTGACAGAGCTCAAGTGCCCCAGATTAGACGGCTGCCCCCGCCGGCATGGCAGGGGCATGTCCCCAGGCACAGTAGCTTCCTCTGGCCGCCACTGAACCTCTTTTCTGGGCCACAGCCTTGTGACCAGCATTCATTCTCCCCCACTGCTACCCAATCCTGTGCCATCTGCCCTCCTCCCTTGCCCCAGGAAAGGGGCTGAGAAAGAGAAGCACAAAGCCTTTTCCAGCTGTCAAGGGCTATGATCTCTTTCCCACCCCTCATTTCTCTCTCTCTCAGACCTTTCCACTTAACTCGCAGTACACTCTGCAACTAAAAATCCACACGGTTCACCCTGGTACATGGAACAACCAAGTGGAAAGTTCCAGAGATGTCTAGAATGTCACTGACTGCCAGGCGGGGTTGTCAAGTGGATGGTAAAACCCTGACATCTTTTAAGGCTGCCGTCTCCCAACACACATACACTATTTTGTAAATTAAACATCTGAGGGTGCTGGGGGCGGTGGCTCACACCTGTAATCCCAGCACTTTGGGAGGTGGAGGCAGGTGGATCACTTGAGGTCAGGAGTTCAAGACCAGCCTGGCCAATATGGTGAAACCCCGTCTCTACTAAAAATACAAAAATTAGCCGAGCGTGGTGGCACACACCTGTAGTCCCAGCTGTTCGGGAGGCTGAGGCCAAAGAATCACTTGAACCCAGGAGGCAGAGGCTGCAGTGAGCTGAGATCACACCACTGCACTCCAGCCTGGGCAACAGAGTGAGACTCTGTCTCAAAAAAAAGGAAATAAAATAAAAATAAAAAATAAAACAAACATCTGAGGGACTCAAAGGACTCAGAACATCTGCTTGGAGGATGGGAGGTGCTTCAGGAGGGAACTGGAACCCTCAAATTTTACACCTTCATCTTCCCAAGATGGCTTCAACCACAGCAGAACTGCCTGAGTCACTGTGCTATAAACAGAGTCCACAACCCAGAGAAAGACCTGGGACTTTAGGTTTTCTTTAAACTGTTAAACTAGCGCCTGCCCATCCCCTGGTGCCCTTCTAGTCTTGCCCGAGTCCTCCAGCTGCTCAGCAAGACCCTGTCTCCTTAAGCCCCTGTCCTGTGCCACACTAGAGCAGTCATCTATCTTGCAGCCATCCTGTAATTCCAGGTGTGATTGTAATTTGCTGAGGTTTACAGAAAAAAAAAAAACTTTTTTTTAATCCCAGAAAATACAAAAATCATAGCCAGGGCTGAGGTGGGGGATGAGAAACACCATTACTCCTTCATGGCCTCCCACCGACGTGCTAAGCAAGCGTCACCATCTGCCTTATTCAGCCCTTCCAGGCACAAGAGTCCCCAAGGGGAAACTTTTAGAGGCTCACCTAGTTGAAAGTCTGCAATGAATGCTCAAATGTGACTAATGAAACCAGTTGCACGAAGGTCCCACCTGGCACCCAGCCTCAGTCCTGTACCCACTCCCACCCCAGGTCCACGCAGATGGGACCCACCACTCTGAGCAGGATGCGGTGCGACCCAAGCGTCTCGTGTGAAGTCTGCATGTGGGAGAGGAACATCCTGTTTGCCTGTAGTGGCTCTGAGGCTCAGACTTCAAAGTAGAGAAGAGAAAAGGCCGGTGCTGGGGGCACCCAGGGCAGAGGAGGAGGGGGAGGGAAGGAGGCTGCTTCGGCTGGGAGGAAGCTCAGGGGCTGCACCGGGCTGGCAGGAGTCGACCCCGAGATCCCGAGATCCCAAGGCTGCCAGCAAGCCTGAGGGGAGGGGGCTGCGAACTATTTATTAAGAGCATAAGGGCCACTCCCTACTGGGGCAGGTGTGAAATGCCCCACGAGTGCAGACGTCCCTCAGGCAGAGGCTTCCTCCTCTGAGAGCCCTTGCCCATCTCCCGTGCTGCTGCAGTGACTGGGAGGCAGCGGTGGCTGTCGGACCCAGACAGGCTGGAGAAAGGAGAGGATGTCGCCCCCAAAGTCCTCGTGCGCCTGGGCTGTGGGAAGCCTGATTGCTCTACATGGGGTGCACGGGCAGACTTCTGACTGCCACCGGCCAACGACCCCCTGGGCCTGGCTCAGGAGCACACAGCAACAGGGTGCTCCTGGGACGGGGCTCAGCAAAGGTGACTTACAGGATGGAGAATGCAACTAAGGCCGGGTGCAGTGGCTCATGCCTGAAACTCCAGCACTTTGGGAGGCTGAGGCGGGCGGATAGCAAAATCCTGTCTCTACTAAAAATATAAAAATTAGCAGGGCTTGGTGGCACCCACCTGTAGTCCCAGCTACTAAGGAGGCTGAGGTGGGAGGATCACCTAAGCCCGCGGAGGTTGAGGCTGCAGTGAGCTAAGATCACGCCACTGCACTCCATCCTGGGTGACAGAGCCAGACCCTGTCTCGAAAAAAAAAAAAAAAGAGAATGCACCTAAAACTTTCTTCCAAGAAAGCGGCCAGAGATCGTGTGCCCAGCTACTGGCCAGAGCCTCATCTATCACAGGGAAAAGAGCTGTGACTGGGGCCCAGTAAATGTTTACCAGTGGCTGAACAGAAATCGTGCGCTGTGCAGCAGCAGAGGCTGGGGAAATGAACCCGGCTAGTACCAACGCGGCCGCAGTGCCCTCCAGCCCTGCGCTGGGCAGCGTATGGGCATTCTTTCATTCAGTTCTCCCTCCAGCGCTCTGAAGACCCTGATTTGACAGAGGAAGAAATGAGGGGCTTAGGGGTTCCTCACAGTTCTGGAGGCTAGAAGTCCAAGTCAAGGTGCCATCAGGGTTGGTTTCTCCTGAGGTCGCTGTCCTTGGCTCGTAGACCACACCTTCTCCCTGCGTCTTCACAGGGTCTCCCCGGTGCACGTGTGTCCTTACCTCCTCTTCTCACAAGGACACTAGTCAGATTGGGTTAGAGCTCACCTCAATGTCCTCGTTTAATGTTAATTACCCCTTTAAAGCCCTATCTCCAAATAAAGTCACATTCTGGGGATTAGGACTTCAACATATGGATTAGGGAGGGGAGCACAGTTCAGCCCATAACAGTGAGCAAAAGAGAAGGGCGGAAGGCCAGCCCTGGCAGGCTCCGGAGCCCCCACTCCCAACCATGATGCCATCTGCCACTCGCATGGCAGGACAATACAAACGAGGGCTGCAAAGAGAGTAACATGGAAAACTGCCCGTGAATGTTAAATGACTGATACTAAATTTTAAAAACACATCCTATCTAAAAACAATGATCCCAAATATGTTCTTTTTTGTTGTTGTTGTTTGTTTTTTTGAGACGGAGTCCCACTCTGTCACCCAGTCTGGAGTGCAGTGGCACGATCTTGGCTCACTGCAAACTCCGCCTCCTGGGTTCAAGCGATTCTCCTGCTTCTGCCTCCTGAGTAGCTGTGATTACAGGTGTGCGCCACCACACCCAGCTAAGTAGAGACGGGGTTTCACCACGTTGACCAGGCTGGTCTCAAACTCCTGACCTCAGGTGATCCACCCTCCTAGGCCTCCCAAAGTGCTGGGATTACAGGCGTGAGCCACCGCGCCCGGCTCCAAATACATTCTTTAAGAGTGTATCCATGTGTCTAAGTGAGAAACAATATGTCCCCAAAGGTCAGTAGTGGGGTGAATGGTGTTCCCCCAAACTTACATTCACCTCGAATCTCAGAATGGACCTCATTTGAAAAGAGGGTTGCATAAGGGTCTCAAAATAAAATCATACTGCATTTAGGGTAGGCCCTAAATCCAAGGACTGGGTGTCCTTATCAGAAGAGGAGGGGACACGCTGAGGGAAGAAGGCGTGTGAAGGCAGAGGGAGACATCGGTGATGCAGCCACGTGCCAAGGAGCGCTAAGGAGTGCCGGCAGCCACCAGCAGTCTGTAAGCTGAAGGGGCAAGTAAGCACCCCCCACACCCTCTCGCCACCACCCACCAGAGTCTTGTGGAGAACAGGGCCCTGCCAACACCTTGATGTCAGATTTTCAATCCGTTTCTGCTGAGCGAATACATTTCTGCTGTTTGAAGCCACTTGACTTGGGGTCATTGCTTATGACAGTCCAAGGAGGCTCATCCAGTTGGCTTGTTGATTTCACCTCACCCCGGCTCAAACACAGAAAATGAGATGGGCCTAGGGGTCCCAGACAGTTCCAACAAGCAGGGATCCCTGAGGGGGAGACATGACCTCACCAGGGTTGGACTGTGATGGGCACCTGAACAACACGGTCAGACTCCTTAAGGGTCCACAAGGCAGAGAAAGAAGAAAATGGAGCCATCTGGGCTAAGCAGGAGGCCGCAGGTGAGTGGAAGACACGGGAACAGAGCTGAGGCCGCCATCCGTCCAACAAACGGCTGCTGGTGAAGCGGAAAACTCAAGTTGGCGGCTGAGCTGCATTCGCATTCTGCATCTTTTTTTTTTTCTGGCCAAGACAGCTGCGGCTTAGCAAGCTTTGGGGTTTTGGCAGCCCCACATCTGCAAGCTGCACGCCTGGACTGTAAACTGTTTAGCATCGTTGCCTTGGGATCCAATCCTACAGGCTGCTGGAAGTGAGACTCGGACAAAAATGAGGAGGGAGCCTTCCTGCAGATGTGCAACTCTGCACAACCGTCCTGCAGAACAAGGTCCTTATATCACCAAGCCACCTCCTCTCCAGATCCCAGACATTGCCATGGCTGAGCAGGATTTGCCTTCCTGAAAGAAAAATATCCATGCAGTGCCCCAACTTCAGACTGTTCCAAATGTGCCGCTCCAGGAAAGGACGTCCCCCTGACGCATAGTCATCTGTGCAGAAACGAGAACCTCAACCAGCCTTGAAGGCCCCTCTGTGAATATTGCGTCACTGTCTCCATTCATTGCGTTTCAAGCCTAATAAATATTTTAACACTTCTCAGAAGACAAGTACAGAAGACCTAAACAAAACATGCATCCTCTCTTCTCTTCAAAACCCTCTGCCATGTTATTTTAATCCAGCACAGGAAGAAAAAAATCATTCCTTAAGGCAATGAAAGTTTAATTAGCGGGATATCATATTTGCTTTAAGAACTTGGTTTCATTTGTATATGAAAATCGCTGAAAGAAGGTGGAAGCACCGCCGTCTCTGAATTGCGGCTCTAGAATGCGTCCTCTCTTCACACACATGGACTACAGACGTGCTTTTGTACCCACGCGAGGAGACAGAAAGGGGGAAGAAAGGAAGCTCCTGTCCCTCCAGCCCTCAGAAGTGGCTGGGCATTGACGAGGCTGTTGGGGCAAGGCGCAAACAGGGATGTGCCTACCCCCTAAAGTAAAGACCACCTCCCTTTCAAGTGGGAGCGGGCTGCACCCAGGAGGAGGTCTGAGGGCAGCTGGCAGACAGCAGATGAGCAGACAAAGTAGCTCAAGTCAGCCCTTGCCCCAGAGCGCCAGGACGGGCCACACAGAAGGCTCTGTCGCCTTGCACGGCTCTCCAGCTTCACGACAGACCAGCCAGAGATGGACAGTGTGCCAGGGGTGGGATTGGAACTCCAGAAGGAGTCTGGACACCAGCGGGATCAGAGAGACCTCGCTTGGACGATATCCCCTCCCAAGCTCACGGGTTCACGCGTGTGGTGGTCACACGTGTGGAGCGGATTGCCCGCTTTTTTCTACTGTCCACACGATTCAAATTCCAGGCCCAAATGACATGACTCACTTTCTGCTAGGGGTGAAGGCATTTTAATTTTGCCTTTTGCCGTCAGAAGGGGAGTTGAATGCTCCTCTGAGTGCCACTCTCCCCTCCTCTTCCCCCAAATACTTTTATTTATTTATTTATTTTGAGACGGAGTCTCACTCTGTCGCCAGGCTGGAGTGCAGCGGCGCGATCTCGGCTCACCGCAACCTCCAATTCCCTGATTCAAGCAACTCTCCTGCCTCAGCCTCCCACGTAGCTGGGATTACAGGCACGTGCCACCACACCCAGCTAATTTTTGTATTTTTAGTAGAGACGGGGTTTCACCATGTTAGCCAGGCTGGTCTCAATCTCTTGACTTTGTCATCCTCCCGCCTCAGCCACCCAAAGTGCTGGGATTACAGGCGTGAGCCACCGTGCCCAGCACCAAATACCATTTTAAAGTTGCAAGAAACATCTCAAAGTATCTCGAATACTGCCCTTCCCATCCTGACCCTCGTGAGGCAGATGGCTACGGTGTACGCAGACAGCCAACCTCCCTTCTGTTTGAACAAAAAACCACACCTGCCCTTTCTAGCGGAGCATGCTGGAAAATACCCATTTCTTCCCTGCATTTGATCTTTTGGAGCAAATGTCACCTGGCACCCATAAGACTGACACATCCTAAGTCCCTGGCTCTGGCCACCACCACAGCCTCTGCCACCACCCAGGAGAGGGGACCATGGTCATGCAGGGGCACTCAGGCCAAGGTCCTGTTTGGAGAAATAATGGGGCAGGGGAGAGAATGGGCCCCCAAATGACTGCCACAGGCCGGACAGCCCCTCTCTCACCCTCTAAGGCCCTCAATAGCTGGCCCACCCCTCTTACTTACATTGAAAAAGGAAGCACTTTTCACCTCTTACGTTCTGGGAAAACTCAAAGAAACTGCATTGCTAAAAAGGGACCCCATTCATGGCTCCTTTCTCTGTCAAGGATGTGGCTGGGAGCACTAGCATCTCACTCAAGGCTTTTCCCTTTTTTTTTTTTTTTTTTTTTGAGACAGAGTCTCACTCTGTTGCCCAGGCTGGAGTGCTGTGGCATGATCTCAGCTCAGTGCAACCTCTCCCTTCCAGGTTCAATTGATTCTCCTGCCCCAGACTCCCAAGTAGCTGGGATTATAGGCACATGCAACCATGTCTGGCTAATTTTTGTATTTTTAGTAGAGACGGGGTTTCACCACGTTGGCCAGGCTGGTCTCAAACTCCTGACCTCAGGTGATCCGCCCACCTCAGCCTCCCAAACTGCTGGTTTTCCATTTTTTTTGTAAGCACCAGAGGCTGAGGACTTCTTTTTGAGTGGAGAAGGCCACCTCATCTCTGCTTTTCCAGGCTAGAGTTTAGCACCAGACACAAAGCCTCGGGAAGGCACCCTAGCAGACGCAAAATCTGCTTATGTATTTATTTATTTTGAGACAGAGTTTCGCTCTTGTCACCTAGGCTGGAGTGCAATGGCACGATCTCGGCTCACCGCAACCTCCACCTCCCGGGTTCAAGCGATTTTCCTGCCTCAGCCTCCTGAGTAGCTGAGAATACAGGCATGCACCACCATGTCCGGCTAATTTTTTTGTATTATTCGTAGAGACGAGGTTTCACCATGTTGGCCAGGCTAGTCTCGAACTCCTGAACTCAGCTGATCCACCCGCCTCGGCCTCCCAAAGTGCTGGGATTATAGGCATGAGCCACTGCGCCCGGCCCAAAATCTGCTTTTAAGTGTAGGCATGGGGACCCCTGATATTCATGGAAGAAGAATGAGCACCCCACAACCCCAAACCCATGCCCTTCTCTTCCATGGACTGAGAAAGCCATGAAGCTGCCATGTGCAATGATCTGGACCTTTCTATCTTCATCAAGCTCATGGCTGTTCCAGACCATGCTGCGCTGTATATAGAACTTAAACCAAAGGCTTCTGAGCAAGAAAGGTGTGTAAACTGGGGCTAAGAAATGTGCCAGAGGAGAATTTTGTTTTAAATCTTTCATATGGAACAACTTTAAGTCACTGAGCAGACTTCAGTGTGTTCCATTCTTCAATGTTTGAGTAGAGCCTGAAAGGACCAATAACGTCATTGATTTCCTGCTAAGAAGAGAGAAGGAGGGGCAGGACTGGGGGATCTTAACTTTTCACTTCATACCCTCCTGGACACATGAATTTTCTTTTCTTTATCTTAACAATGAGCATGTACTACTTCAATAACTTAAGATAATTTTAGGCCAGACACTGTGGCTCACACCTGTAATCACAGCAGCACTTTAGGAAGCCAAGGCTGGAGGATTGCTTGAGCCCAGGAGTTCAAGACCAGCCTGGGCAACATAGTAAGACCCCATCCCTAGAAAAATATATTTTAAAAATTAGCCAAGTGTGGTGGCACATGCCTATAGTCCCAGCTACTCAGCAGTCTAAGGTTAGAGGATGGATCAAGCCTGGGAGGTCAAGGCTACAGTGAGCCATGATGGTGCCACTGTATTCCAGCCTCGATGACAGAGGGAGACCCAGGATAAAAAAAATTACAATAGGCAGGGCGCAGTGGTTCATGCCTGTAATCCCAGCACTTTGGGAGGCTGAGGTGGGCAGATCACTTGAGGTCAGGAGTTCATAAATACCTTATTATTATAACCTCCACTTCACAAATGAGAAAAGCTAGGCACGGAGAGGGAGCAAGTCTTGTCCGCAATCTCACAGTAACTAAATTCTAAAGTGAAAGAAGGCCGGGCACAGTGGCTTATGTCTCCAATCCCAACACTTTGGGAGGTCAAGATGGGAGGATTGCTTGAGGCCAGGAGTTTGAGACCAGCCTGGGCAACATAGTGAGACCCCATCTTTACAAAAAATTAAAAAAAAAAATCTGAGCATGGTGACACTCGCCTGTAGTATCAGCTACTTGGGAGGCTGAGGTGGGAGGATTGCTTGAGCCCAGGAGGTCAAGGCTACAGTGAGCCAAGATCACACCACTGTACTCCAGCCTGGGTGACAGAGTGAGACCCTGCCTCAAAAAATATATATAAATAAAGTCAAAGAAGTTGGGGTAGGGGCAGCAGGGGGAGTCAGATCTAAGGAAATAAGGCTGTAGTTATCAGTGACTTTTTAACACCAGGGCATTGAACGCTCATAGACTGCTTGGCAGCGCAGCTCAGAGAGGTAGCAGAGTATTTGCCCAAAGCCCGATGTTACAGATGGGGACTCAGAAGCCACAGTAAGAAACAGAACCCTCCTGGGGTCAGACAGCGGCAGGGCTGGACTAGAATCCCCCACTTCTGCCTCTGGTGCTCAGGGCCAAGCTCATGCATGCACTGTGATAACAGTGATGAATCTGGCATCTCCATATCCAGGGAGTGATGGGCAGGGGGAGAGGGGGAAGGGGGGAGAGGGGAGGGGCAGAGCTCAGGCCACTCCCACTCACCATACAAATGGTGAGCCACAGTCAGGAGGTCAGGGTTTCACGGCTGACTTTCTAATAACGGAGCTGGCTCTGCACCAAGCCATCCGCCTTCTCTTGCCCAACTGGTATGGGACGGGCACAGCCCTGAACTAGGGACCTGAGCCAAGGGGCTCAGGCTTTAAGAGGTCCAAGCCTTACCAGCCCAACCAGCACATTCTATAAACAGCCACTGTTCACATCCCTGCAATTAAACTGTCTACCACAGCCTCGGGGCCTGACCCAGCCAGTCCCTCCCAACTGAACTTTCACCACCCCCTCATTTGCTACATTCCTACAACACTGACCCCCTAACGCACCTGCTGCCCCTGCCTCGGGGCCTTTGTGCTCGCCTCTCCTTGGAAGGTCCCGGCTCCCAGGTCCTCTCATCCAGATCCCGCTTGCCATTCAGATCCCAGTCACCTCTCCAGGGAGCCCTCCTTGAGCACAGACACTACCAGGCCCCTTCCAGTCCCTCTCAGCTCATCCCCTGTTGCATTTCCTTCTTAGCATTGATCTTTCTCTGCCCTCCTTGTGGGGGCGGATGCGGATTTCCCTGTTGTACACACAGTTCCTAGCACAGTCCTTGGTACAGAGTAGGGCCTCAGTTCATAATTGCAGCATAAAGGAATGAATAAAACAACAAATCCACAAACCAGCAGACCAACCAGGACTGAATCAAATCTCCTAGGAATAGATATTTTTGTTTATTTGTTTTTTGAGATGGAGTCTCGCTCTGTTGCCCAGGCTAGAGTTGAGTGGTGCGATCTCGGCTCACTGCAACCTCTGCCTCCTGGGTTCACGCCATTCTCCTGCCTCAGCCTCCCGAGTAGCTGGGACTACAGGCGCCCACCACCACACTTGGCTAATTTTTTGTATTTTTAGTAGAGACGGAGTTTCACCGTGTTAGCTAGGATGGTCTCGATCTCCTGACCTTGTGATCTGCCCGCCTCGGCCTCCCAAAGTGCTGGGATTACAGGTGTGAGCCACCACGCCTGGCCGTAATACATGTTTTTAAAGAAGAAAAGACACTGTAAGGAACTGCAATTCCCTGAAGAAACCACCTCTTTGTAAGGTAACCCCCTTCCTTCCTGCTTCCTCCAGCTTAAATTTGTCCAACGGCAGCCTTTGACTCTAGGCTAACGTACTAGGGAAATGCCCACAGCACCACCTTTCGCCTCTCCTGGCTTTGCCTCCAAAGGGCTGGGCACACCAAGCTTGCAGAACTGAATTAAATCAGAGAACCATCTCACCACTTACATGAATTTCCCAGGTAGCAAAGCTTTAAGCCCCTCAAACTTCTCTTAAGATGGCTTTGGCTGGACACAGTAGTAGCTCACACCTGTAATCTCAGTACTTTGGGAGGCCGAGGTGGGTGGATCACTTGAGGCCAGGAGTTTGAGACCAAACTGGACAACATGGAGAAATGCCATCTCTACTAAAAATACAAAAATTAGCCTAGCCTGGTGACATACGCCTGTAATCCCAGCTACTCAGGAGGCTGAGGTAGGAGAATCGCTTGAATCCAGGAGGCGGAGGCTGCAGTGAGCAGAGATGGCACCATTGTACTCCAGCCTGGGTGACAGAACGGGACTGTCTCCAAAAAAAACGTTTTTGATGAAGTGCTCATTAAAATGAATAATGCACTCTTCACATAATACGCCGACCTCAATTTCACTTCTACTTGATGGTTTGGGGTCACCAGGCTCACTTATCATGTCACTGTCCCACAGCACAGGGATGCCCATGGTGTGGCATGTGGCAATGGAGGTCCCCACGCCCAGGCTCAGGCCTCGGTGCTGTGCTCGTGCTCAGTGTCATTTCTGTGTCCTCCCTAGCTGTCAGTGATCACCTCTTGCTGCTCATCACTCCATAGTCTCTACCACAACTTCAAATCTGCTATGAACGGAAAAACCTGTTAGAACTGTGTGCAAACCAAGAATAAACAGGACCTGACTGAAAACTCTTGAAGCTCTCCTTTAAACAGGGTGCATGGGAGTTGGCTCATCTAGCCTGGGGCTCAGGGAAGACTTTCCCGTCCTTCTAGGTTCCAGCGGTGCCCTACAAAGTCAGAGCTGCCCTACTAGAAGCTCAGAGAGCAGCGGAGCCGCACGTGGTGATGAGGGGCTCAGTTCCGGGGCGGCGGTGCTGAACACACGAAAGCGGCTGCTCTGCGGCTCCACCATGAAGCCCAGCAGTGCTCAGCAAAGCCAAAGCCACGGGAGAGGCTTTTGAAAGTTCCGTGAAATCTTGTGGCTCCAAACATGTTCCCCTCAGCTTCAATCTCCTTCACTTAGGAAAACAGAGCTCTCGAGGGAGGCTTTGCAAGAAAAAAACCGGGGCTAATGCTGAGCACGCATTTTGACAGTTACAGCAAGGCCCCGGAGAGGCAGAGTTTTCAAAGCAAAACGGGAACACAGGGGCCCTTCACATGGAGACTCACTGTGAAATCGGCTCTGATTCCAAATACCTTGTTTTCACCCAATTATGCCTTAGGAAGAAAGTTCGTGGATCTTTCTCTCTATGCAATTAAAAAAAAAAAATTTTTTTTTTTTTTGAGGTGGAGTCTCACTCTGTCGCTCAGGCTGGAGTGCAGTGGCACTATCTCGGCTCAGTGCAGCCTCAGCCTCCCGGGCTCAAGCAGTTCTCCTGCCTCAGCCTCCCGAGTAACTGGGATTATAGGCGCCCACCACCACGCCTGGCTAATTTTTGTATTTTTAGCAGAGATGGGGTTTCGCTATCTTGGCCAGGCTGCTCTGGAACTCCTGACCTCAGGTGATCCACACGCCTTGGCCTCCCAAAGTGCTGGGTTTACAGGCGTGAGCGACTGAGCCCAGCCTTCCAATAATAGATGTTTAACAACAGAGTATAACAGTACTTGCTTTACATTCAGCAGTTTGGACTGCACATCTGTTTGGTGTGCATAAACACATACATTATTATTACACTTATTAGGCCACATCTGTTAGGGGCATGTGCATATGTGTATTTATAGAAAAAAAGATGGAAAGTCTACAGATCAAATACTATTTGGTGGTTATCTCCAAGTGTGCAATTATGCAATAAAGAAATGATTTCTTCTTTATATTTTTGTTTCCCAAGTTTCTTTTGCTGAGCATGTGTGATGCTTACAGTTGGATAAAAACTATTTTAAAAAATTTTTCTGAGGCTGGGCCTGGTGGCTCTTGCCCGTAATCCCAACACTTTGGGAGTCCAAGGCTGGAGAATCGCCTGAGCTCAGGAGTTCAAGAATAGCCTGGGCAACATAGCGAAAGTTCATCTCTACAAAAAAAATACAAAAATTAGCTGGGCATGGTGGTGCACACCTGTAGTCTCAGCTACTTGGGAGGTTGAGGTGGGAGGATCACTTGAGCCCGGGAGGCCAAGGCTGCACTGAGCCGGGTTCATGCCACTGTGCTCCAACCAGGGCAGCAGAGGGACATCCTGTCTCAAAAATAAAATAAAATAAATAAATAAAATTCTTTGTCATTAAAAAAGAAAAAAAAAACAATCAGCCTCTGTCCCCTGTGTTTCTTCCTTTCTGTGCTGGCTAAGCCTCCCACTGAATGAGTCTAAGGGGCACGCCTACTCATAAGGTCCAGCTCCGTTCTGAGCTGTTGGGCAGGCGGGCTGGATCTCTCAGAGCCTGCAGTGCTACCGCATGGAGTCAGAACTCTCCCATTCCTCATCTTACCTTGGCTCCCGCAGTCCTGGGAAGTGGGATGACCTGCATTCACAAAGCCTTTCCAATCCCTCTGCTCCAGGGGCCTCACCGAGCTTTGAGAAACAGCAAGAGGCTGCCCAGGAGCCTGGCAGAGCAACACAGGCCATGAGGGTCATGGGGGGAGCATGGTCTTTGAAGGCAGATGGACGAGAGGGAATCTGGCTTCCAGCACTTTTGCTCCCTGCATGACTTAATGCTAAAAAAAACACTTAATCTCTCTGAACCTTGCTTTTCTCATCAGCAAAATGGGAATAATAACACTCATTGGAGATAAAATGAGACAATACACACCAAGTGTGACATCAGGCTCAAACGGGCGGTCCTAAATGGTAGTTAGGGCCAGGCGTGGTGGCTCACGCCTGTAATCCCAGCACTTTGGGAGGCCGAGGCAGGCGGATCACTTGAGGCCAGGAGTTCGGGACCAGCCTGGTCAACATGGTAAAACCCCATCTCTACTAAAAATACAAAAAATTAGCCGGGCATGGTGGTGTAGGCCTGTAATCCCAGCTGGTAGGGAGGCTGAGGCAGGAGAATCGCTTTAACTCAGGAGGCAGAGGTGGCAGTGAGCCGAGATCGAGCCACTGCACTCCAGCCTGGGCAACAGAGTGAGACTTCGTTTCAAAGAAAAAAAACCTGAAAAGGCCAGGTGCAGTGGCTCACGCCTGTAATCACAGTACTTTGGGAGGCCAAGGCGGGTGGATCACTTGAGGTCAGGAGTTCGAGACTAGCCTAGTCAACATGGTGAAACCCTGTCTCTACTAAAAATACAAAAATTAACTGTGTGTGGTGGTGGGCGCCTGTAATTCCAGCTACTCAGGAGGCTGAGGCATGAGAATCGCTTGAACCTGGGAGGCGGAGGTTGCAGTGAACCAAGATCAAGCCACTGCACTCCATCCTGGGAGACAGAGTAAGACTCGGTATTAAAAAAAAAAAAAAAAAAGAACAAAAACACAAAACCAAAAACGAAATGGTAGTTAGTGTTGTCATTACTGAGAATACCTAGAGCACAGAGGTCAGTGCAGGTTCGCAACCCTGGCTGCACTTTCAAGTGCCCTAGGGCGCTCTGACAAGATTCTGAGGTCCAGGGTGGGGTCGATATCCTCATATGGCTACAGTCACAAAAACTGCCTTTTCACCATACATTCCACTCCCTTTCCCAGCGCAAATCAATGCCCATGCGTCCTTCCGACTGGCTCAAATTCACCACTTCCAGGAGGCCCTCCGCAAGTCTCCTTCAATAGCCAAATGTGAATCAGAATTCACATAGAATATGCTGCCCGATGCTAACCTTTTCATTATGCCTCAGGGGCTACATGATGAACTATTAATAGCTTACAGCATTAGGCCACCAGAAGTATGTGGAGGTGTCTGGATATTTGCACAGAAACAGCCTGCCACTTTGAGTTCTCCTGCTTGCTTTCTGGAGTTTTCCGTCTATTCTTACCTTCAGCAATTATAGGTTGCTTTCTCAGTACAGGCTCCTCAAATAGCTCCAGCCTCCCCTCTAATCTGGACTGAGAAGGCAGATAAACTGGTCTAAACTGTGTGTAGACCAAGAGTAAACAGGCCTGGGGGGACTCCTGTGGGGCAAATCTCAAGCTTAGAATTCTGGTCCCCACTCTCCCCAACCATGGCCCCTCAGTGTACCTCGGTCTGCCCGGCCGTATGAGATGGTTTCCAGGGAGTCTAACATCGGGTGTTTCAGTAAATTCTTCCAGGCCTGGAATTAATGTAGGTTTTCAAATCAAGGTGCAGGCAGGGAAGTCGGGTTACCTGGTCCTGGAGTTTCTGGAACATCAGAGGGTGCGGTTCTTCCAGGATCTTCTCGTTGAGCCGAGACTGCCCCTCCACATTGACCTGTGATGAGGCCTTGCTGGACAGAAAGGTCATGTAGATCTCCTTTGCCTTTTCCTGCATCTGGAGGAGACAGATGGGGCCTTGTGCTATCTGCACACACAGCCTTCCTGGCCTGAGCCCTGCTCTCCCCTCCAGCCAGGCCCACAGGAGCTGCTGTGGCAAGAGAAAGGCACCCCCCACAGCCCAGCGGCTCTCAGGCCACTCCAGAGAGAATTGCTATATGGGAGAGCCTGCACTGCCAAGCCCCTACCCCCGCCCCTTCATGCGCCTGCAGCCACTTCTCCTGGAACAAAATTGCTGCATTAACCATTCAGAAGTGATGACAGAAAGAATCCTGGCCCGCAGAGAGCACTCAGTACCATTTACAGCCATCCTGTGGCCGGGCACAGTGGCTCATGCCTGTAATCCCAGCACTTTGGGAAGCCGAGGCAGGTTGATCACCTGAGGTCAGGAGTTCGAGAGCAGCCTGGCCAACATGGTGAAACCCCATCTCTACTGAAAAGACAAAAATTAGCCAGGCGTGGTGGTGCAAACCTGTAATCTCAGCTACTCAGGAGGCTGAGGCAGGAGAATTGCTTGAACCCAGGAGAGAGAGGTTGCAGTGAGCTGAGATTGCACCACTGAACTCCAGCCTGGGTGACAGAGTGAGACTCCCTCTCAAAAAAAAAAAAAAAAAAAAAAAAAAAATCAAGTTAAAGTATGCACACCTATCCCTACCAGTTATTAAGCGCCCACTGGGCTGCAGGCACCTGCTTGGAGGGATCCCATTTCCTTAATCCCCTGGACATGCAGCAAAGGGCATTTTCCTGTTAGCCCCACTTTCCCCATGAGGACACAGAGGTCAGGAGAGGTGGCAGGGCTTATCTGAGAGCTTCCGGGAGCCTTAGGACTGTTTGGCTCCAAGGCCTCTGAATTCTGCTCAGTTCCACTTCCGCAAGACACATTGGCCCCTCCAGGTTGTGCGGTATGCGGCCTTCCCAGGCAGGGTGCATTTCCTTTTAGCTAACGAGATACTGAGCACAGCAGTGGAGAAAACACTCACCGCCCGCCCTCAAGTCCCGAGTGCAGTCCTGCTGGGAAGCAGGAGCCGTGAGTAGGTACCGGCTTCCTGTTTCACCCGAAACTAACCGAGGCTGGCTCAGGAGCACTCACTGATGGTAAGGAGATGACTTCACAGTAAGAACTGTGTCTTCAGGACAGCGCGCCTCAGGGCGGGGCTGCAGGCGCAGGAGCCCTCTCCTCCAGAACTTCCCCTGAGGGCTCGATTTTCTTTTAGAGAAAGGAGACTTCCTGTGCTCATACCTCGCCAACAGCAAAAGCGGGGCTGTTTCTCTGAACGTTAGAGTCTAAAGCATGACCTTACCCTACAGAGCAAGGCAGACAACAAATGCCTCTAAAATGCAGCCACACAGCTATGACATGTGTGGGGGGGGCCTGGAAAACTGCCTTTCTCTCCAAGAGCCCACCTGGGGCTCCGCATGTGCTGTGGGGCTTGGTTTGGGAAATCCCAAGCTCTGCAAACCTTCTGCCCTTAAGGAAACCACCAGAAGGTTTTGATAGCTGGGGCATGAAAGGAAGGAAGGGTAGCCCTTTTTTAGTTCAGGGCACTGAGGACAAAAGATCCTGAGAAGCCGCCGCCTGGCCATGTCCTGTTCTGCGAGAAAGCAAGCCTCGCCAGCACTTGCAGGGAGACGGCCCAGGTTGGGTGAACACCGAAAGCCGTGCTGTCCACCCTGTCTTCACTGTCAATAGGAGCAATGAATCGATGCCAGACTCAGTGACACAGGAGTCTCTCCAGACAAGTGTGGCTATCTAAGGGACAGGTCTGGGGGCCATCCTCGAGACCCAAGGGGGTGGCACTTAGGAGCTGGCCCTGCTGTCCTCTCCAAGACCCACCAGCTCCATGAAGCCACAGCCTCCCTCCCACCACCCCCATTCCGTCAGGAAGCAAGGCTTTTGGAAAACCACTTCCTGTTTTAAAGCCACTTCATGAAAGGAGAATTTCGGCCAGGCAGATGAGCAAACTCCATGCAGAGGTCTGGGGGCAGAAATCACTTTAGACCTCCCCTCCTCCCCTTGAACATTCACATGCACACACGTGCACACACGCACACACATACACACGTGAATCCAGGATATCTTGAGTGATTCTGAAATAGAGAAGTGCAATGAATGGCTTGAGTCTTTGAGGTGGGGCAGAAGAGGCCGGGGGAGAGGAAGTAGGTTCCAGTGACTGCAGGTATATAAGCTTTGAGGGTCTCAGCCCTGCCCTCTCCCACCGGCTGTCCCTCCTGAGTCTGTGTGAGAACAGTGTGGGGTTCGAGGCCCTGGCTGACCAGATGCGCACTGTGAGCGGCTGCAGGGCTCAGCTTATCTCGGCGGAGCTAGGAAGTATGACTGAAAAGGGAAACCCTGAGACGGCGACCACAAGCCAGTCACGGGAAGGCCTGGTGTCTAGGCCGAGAACATGAGCAGAAAAGAAGAACCAGTCTCTGGAGCTATTTTGATAGATTTTTCCAGAGCTTTGTTAACCCTATTCTAGCTACTGTCAGGGTAGGAACAGAGCTAGTGGAGTTGATTCTGTGTCTGTGGCCTGGAAGGATGGCCAACTTCTCTTCCACGGCCCTGACACATGTGGCTGGCCACAGCCTGGACCAGAGAGCCCCTTTCTCCCTGGGGAGACCTGAAGTGTCCAGCATCTGAGGCTGTCCTGGCAGGCGCTGGAGAAGGGCCCCACCTTGGCCCATCAACTCGGGGACTGCCCAGGAAGCACCTGTACCCCAGTGAGCACCTTCCAGGCACCCCACAAGGCTGGGGCCCTTCTTCGAGGCCTAGCAGTGGCTCAACTGTGACAATGCTCAGCCAGACGTCAGCTCTCGAACACTGCTCCCTGCAGGTGCACGATCAGGAGAAGCAAATTCACTTTCCTATCAGCCCCAGAAGTGCACATCTATGCAGACGAACAGCAAAGTCACCAGGGGCCCAAAGCTCAGAAGAGCGCTGCTTCCCACATTGGCCCCGCCCTCCCCAATCGGCATGCTCGAACCTTCCCACCGGAAAATAAAAGATCCCCCTTGACCCCACAGCTCTCTACATGGGGGTTAATGGCCTCACCACCCCCAATCCCTTTTTTTTTTTTTCAAGATGGAGTCTCACTCTGTCGCCCAGGCTGGAGTGCAGTGGCGCGATCTCGGCTCACTGCAAGCTCTGCCTCCCGGGTTCAAGCAATTCTGCTTCAACCTCCCAAGTAGCTGGGATTACAGGAGTCCGCCACCACGCCCGGCTAATTTTTTGCATTTTTAGTAGAGACGGGGTTTCACCATGTTGGCCAGGCTGCTCTCGAACTCCCGGCCTCAAGTGATCCACCCGCCTCAGCCTCCCAAAGTGCTAGGATTACAGGCGTGAGCCACCGTGCCTAGTCTCCAATTCCTTTTTGAAATCTCTTAAAAGAAAAGCATGCACCCCTGTCTCCATTGTCCCTCCCATTCATTCCTCACGCTACACACAGGCTTCCGCCCAGCCAGCGCTGCTCCACCAGCCCGCTGACGCTGCCCAGGCAGCGAGGCCTCTCAGACCTTCCTCTGGAGCGAGCTGGCCCCAGCCCTGCTCAGCATTGCGACTTTCTTCTCTTCCCGCTTCCCTCACCTTGTAAGAGCCCTGTCCTTTCAGGATCCCCAACACCTCCCTGTGTCTGTCCCCCGGCTCCTGTCTCCCTGTGTCTGTCCCCCAGCTTCTGTCTCCCTGTCTGTCCCCCAGCTCCTGTCTCCCTGTATCTGTCCCCCAGCTCCTGTCTCCCTGTGTCTGTCCCCCAGCTTCTGTCTCCCTGTCTGTCCCCCAGCTCCTGTCTCCCTGTATCTGTCCCCCAGCTCCTGTCTCCCTGTCTGTCTCTCAGCTCCTGTCTCCCTGTCTGTCCCCCAGCTCCTGTCTCCCTGTCTGTCCCTCAGCTCCTGTCTCCCTGTGTCTGTCTCCCAGCTTCTGTCTCCCTGTATCTGTCCCCCAGCTCCTGTCTCCCTGTCTGTCTCTCAGCTCCTGTCTCCCTGTCTGTCCCCCAGCTCCTGTCTCCCTGTCTGTCCCTCAGCTCCTGTCTCCCTGTGTCTGTCTCCCAGCTTCTGTCTCCCTATCTGTCCCCCAGCTCCTGTCTCCCTGTATCTGTCCCCCAGCTCCTGTCTCCCTGTCTGTCCCCCAGCTCCTGTCTCCCTGTGTCTGTCTCCCAGCTCCTGTCTCCCTGTCTGTCCCCCAGCTCCTGTCTCCCTGTATCTGTCCCCCAGCTCCTGTCTCCCTGTCTGTCTCCCAGCTCCTGTCTCCCTGTCTGCCCCCCAGCTCCTGTCTCCCTGTCTGCCCCCCAGCTCCTGTCTCCCTGTGTCTGTCCCCCAGCTCCTGTCTGCCTGTCTGTCCCCCAGCTCCTGTCTCCCTGTGTCTGTCTCCCAGCTTCTGTCTCCCTGTCTGTCCCCCAGCTCCTGTCTCCCTGTATCTGTCCCCCAGCTCCTGTCTCCCAGCTCCTGTCTCCCTGTCTGTCTCCCAGCTCCTGTCTCCCTGTCTGTCTCCCAGCTCCTGTCTCCCTGTCCCCTCTGTCAATTCTGGGGTTTCCCAGACTTCTGTCCTTGGTGACAACTCTAACTCCATGTTCCCCCCAGATTTCAGACCAACCCTCCCCCAAGCTACTGACCCATGTAGCCAGTTGGTTTCTAGCAATGTGGGCATGGACATCCCACTGACACCTTGAATTAACACAAAGGAACAGAGTGGTCCCCTTCTGGCTGGCAGGCCCTGTAGCCCCTACTCTGGGAAGCTGGAAACTTCGATCCCCTGTAGCCACTCCCCACCCCCATCCCGTCTGCTGGCCTCCGGCTCCTCTCCACCCCGTCTTCTTCCAGAGATGGAATGTGGGAGACAATTCCTAGGACAGTGAAAGGATCAAGACACTAACTTTACTAACATCAATTTCAGAAAGAGAATGAGGCAAAGAAAATATCCAATAAATGATATGAGAATATTTTCAAGAACTGGCTCAGGAAATGGGAAGCAGTCGGAGACACAGCAGATGACTCTGCAGAGACCCAGAAGAATGAAGCCAAGCCCCTGAACAGGTGGGGAGGGGGTGCCAACGAGAAGCGCGTCCGGAGACGGCAGGAGCTCGAGGGCATCAGGTAGCCCAGACGGAACTGATGAGGGCGGCAGAAAGAAGCCATCAGACCCCCAGGTCCTCCACCCCAGGTCCTGCTCCAAACTTGAGCAGTCAGGTGGCTCCCCCGCCACCTTCAACAGAAGAGTTGAGTTTTCTTATCTAGAGAAACAGACCCAGGGAGGCTCCAGAACAGAGAGGCACAGAGGATGGCAAGAATGAGACGCCGAACCGAATAAAGGGATTCAGGGAAATTCCAAATATAGACCCCCCGCACCAGCAAAATTCTCCTGACACAGTTAATTAGAAATATGTTTAGTTCAGGAACATATCAGGCTTGTGGCCCCCCAGGAAGAGACTAGAGGGCCCTTGTCTGGAAAAATAAAAAAGCAGAAAAAACTCAATAGGAGGATCTGAAGATGTAGTCAAAATCTCCAAAAGCAAAAAAAAAAAAAAAAAAAAATTAAAAAATAGGAAGAATAAAACGTGAAATTAAGGGCTCAATGCAGGGGGTGAAAGGTCATCATTGGAAAAGAGACCAGAGACAATGGAAGGAAAAAAAGTTACTAAAATGATGAGAATAATAACAACATAAGACCATTTCCCAGAACTACAAATTTCCAGATTATATGGCTCCACAAAGAATTCACACAATGAATGAACCCCGCCTCTGCCTCTAAAGCCCCTGACTGAACAGTTTTAGAATACTAGTGATGAAAAGATCCTGACCAGGTGGAGTGTCTCACACCTGTAATCCCAGCACTTTGGGAGGGTGAGGCGAGAGGATTTCTTTTGAGACCAGCCTAAGTAACATGGTGAGACTGCTTAAACCCAGGAGGTCCAGGCTGCAAAGAGCCGTGACCTCACTATATTCCAGCCTGGGTGACAGAGTGAGACCCTGTCTCAAAAAGAAAAGAAAAGAAAATTGCTGGGCGTGGTGGTTCACACCTGTAATCCCAACACTTAGGGAGGCCAGGGCAGGTGGATCACCTGAGGTCAGGAGTTTGAGATCAGCCTGACCAACATGGCGAAACCCCATCTCTACTAAAAATATAAAATTAGCTGGGTGTGTTGGAGGGTGCCTGTAATCCCAGCTACTTGGGAGGCTGAGGTAGGAGAATCGCTTGAACCTGGAAGACAGAGGTTGCAGTGAGCCGAGATCATGCCATTGCACTCCAGCCTGGGCAACAAGAGCGAAACCCCATTTAAAAAAAAAAAGAAAGGAAGGAAGGAAGGAAGGAAGGAAAGGAAGGAAGGAAGGAAGGAAAGGAAGGAAGGAAGGAAGGAAGGAAGGAAAGGAGGAAAGGGGAAAAATAGAAAAGAAAATAGATCCTATACTATCCCAGAGAGGGAAAAAAAGAAAAAAAAAAACAAAACAGAACAGTTTACATATAAATTACTGATTCTCAATAAAAGTAGAAGACTAAGGAATAATGTCTTCAAACTTCTGAGTGTGTTTCACCCCAGAATTCTATGCTCTGTCAGATTATAAGTGAAGTAGGAGAGTAGGGAAAAAAATAACATTTCCACTCAACAAGGTCTTTACATACCTACCTGCCAGACCCCCCCTTCTCAGGAAGCTATTGCCAGCTGTGTTTTGGGTTCTTCTCTCATGAGTCATTCTGGAGGGAAGAAGTCATTCTCGTGTGCTGTTCCCAAAATGAGGGAATGACTCAAGAGAGAAGAGGACTTGGATCCAGGAAATGGAATGCCTTCATCCTACAAAGAGGAAGGAAGTTCACCATGTGTCAGGCATGGGTCTAGACCCTTGGAGACAGTGGGGAAGAAGAGGCCCCCCACTCCCAGATCCCAGAAGACAAACCACACAGAAGACGGACAAGTAAATGACATGGATATGTGAAGTTGGTGAATGCTGGATAATCCACGTCAAGGAATGAACCAACACAGTTCCTATTAAAACAACAGAGGCGAGAGTGGGATTTGTATCGACTCCTCAACAGCCTTAGTTGATGGAGAGAGAAAAATCCTCCCATGGTCTCCCTGCTGGAACAGATGTGATAAGTTTGACTGTGAAATCCAGTTAGGTTAAGTGCACAACAGAGGATTAAAAAGAACTGGCCAGGCGCGGTGGCTCACGTCTGTAGTCCCAGCACTTTGAAAGGCCGAGGCGGGTGGATCATCTGAGGTCAGGAGTTTGAGACCAACCTCGCCAACATGGTGAAACCCCGTCTCTACTAAAAATACAAAAATTAGCCGGGCATGGTGGCACATGCCTGTAATCCCAGCTACTCAGTAGGCTGAGGCAGAAGAATCACTTGAACCCGGGAGGCGGAGGTTGCAGTGAGCAGAGATCGTGCCACTGCACTCTAGCCTGGGCGAGAAGAGCGAAACTCCATCTCAGAAAAAAAAAAAAGAAAAAAACAAAGACATTCAGTTAGGCGACTTCTCCCAGTGCCTATGTTCCTCCACACTTTTTGTAGTAATTTAGAGCTTACTCCCTGGTTTTACTTCCTAGGCAGCGGGACTCACTAGGGAATGCCTGGAGTCAGAAATGTGGCTCTGAATTCTTTTTTTTGTTGTTGAGACAGGGTGTCACTTTGTCACCCAGGCTGGAGTGCAGTGGCGCAATCATACCTCACTGCAGCCTTGACCTCCCTGGGCAACTACAGGCGCACCCCATCATGTCTAGCTAATTTTTTTTTTTTTTTTGGTATTTTTTGTAGAGACAAGGTCTCACCATGTTGCTCAGACTGGTCTTGAACTCCTGGGCTCAAGTGATCCACCCACCTTGACCTCCCAAAGTGTTAGAATTGCAGGCGTGAGCCACTGTGCCCAGCCTCGGGCGAGCTGCCGCTTAACCACTCAAATCATATCCCTGCATCTTCGAATGGGAACAATGACTCACACTGGGGCCCAAACACTCCAGGCCAAACACCCCAGGTGTCACCAATGCCTCCACCCAATCTGCATTCTCAGGCAGTGACGGGAGGGTGGCATTCATCGCACTAAAGCAATTGCCGGGTGCATTCCAGGCTTAAGGACACAGACTTTCAAGAAGTCCTATGCTGGGCTGAGTGCAGTGGCTCACACCTGTAATCCCAGCACTTTGGAAGGCCAAGACAGGCGGATCACTTGAGGTCAGAAGTTCTAGACCAGCCTAGCAAACATGGTGAAACCCTGTCTCTATTCAAAATACAAAAATTAGCCAAGCATGGTAGCACACACTTGTAATCCCAGCTACTCGGGAGGCTGAGGCAGGAGGATCACTTGAACCCAGGAGGCGGAGGCTGCAGTGAGCCAAGACCGCACCACTGCACTCCAGCCTGGGCAACAGGGTCAGATCTTGTCTCAAAAAAGGAAAAGAAGTCCTATGCTGGATGTCAGGGGTACAGGCATGGAAAGGGGCTGCCCATTCGGAAGCTCTCTCTGTAGGATGTGGACAGGGCAGGGCAACCCAACACCAGACCTGCCTGACCTGAAAGGCTGGAAGAGGCACATTGAAAGTTTGACCCCCTCCTTCCAACCACTCCATTAAAGTCCTACAGGGGCTTTCCCAGCCCTGCTCACCTTGGCACCCAGATTCCCAGGTGTGGCTGCCCTGCCAGCCAGAAGCACAGCACAGTGGCCTCCCCCTCAAACATGCCATTCAGCCCTTCTGGTCTTCCCTCAGCTCTTTTCGCCAGCCCTGCCTGCCCACACACTGTCCCTGCTCCCGGGAACCCCCTCCCGATCTCAATGCCAAGTCTCAGCTAAAAAGCCACTTCCCCTGGATCCCTCCCCGTTGCCCACGCCTTGCTCCCACGACACATGTGCTTCCCATCTCTACACTCATTGCACTTGCATAGGCTTGCTCCCCTTGAGGTGCCCGTTCCCTGGAGCCGCTCACCTGTCCTGTCCCTGGGCTGCCTTCCTGTTCAGTGCTGGGCACCAAGCAGGCACTTCACAAAGATTTGGGGAATTCAACTGAACGGAGGCACAGAGCAGCATGGTGGTGCAGACAACAATGGGTGACTTCAGGGAGCTAGTTCAAGTCCTAGCTCTGCCACGGTGCGGGGACCTCACTTCCTTGTCTACACTGCAGGGGCGGACCGGCCCACCCACAGGCCCCTCCTACCTCTAACACTCAAAAGAATAAGGCGGGGGAATGGACATCTGTTGGCTTGCTTGACTCTGAGCTAGGATTTTATGGTGAGGCTGGTCACAGCAGTGGCACAGTCTAGCATTTATCGATGGTGGTCCCCGGGCCCTGTCCTCGGTGCTGGAGACAAAGGACAACAATGAGGCTCTTGTTCTGAAGGCCCTCAGCCTGAATCCTAGCATCCCAAAGCATCCCCCACCACCTGCTTCTCACTTTCCCCTGGGGCTCCTCTCTGCCCAGGAGGCTCCGGCCAACGTCATCCAGAGGAGAGAAAAAGCCAGAAAGCAAAATCCAAGGGTCCCGCCCAGTAACAGCTTTCGAGGTGGGCCTGGGAAGTTCAAGCCAAAGAGAATCCATCTTAGAATCCTCCCTTGCCACCTCCAGAGAGGAAGGTGGCGGAGAAAAGGCCGCGCTGCGCCATCCAGGAGGATGGGTGTCTGCGCCCGGAAAGGCCTTTGAATAAACCCATGATATACATTTTCCAAGCAGTTG
This sequence comes from Pan troglodytes, assembly GCF_028858775.2. Classification (NCBI taxonomy): domain Eukaryota; kingdom Metazoa; phylum Chordata; class Mammalia; order Primates; family Hominidae; genus Pan; species Pan troglodytes. Next base: position 131,630,762 of record NC_072406.2, read on the forward strand.
TCTGCAAACGCTTCACGGCTTCTGGCCCATAGATTCCAGCTTTTGGAGACGAAGCCTCAAAAACTGGCAACGCACAAGCCGCATCTGCCCATGGGTATGTTTTGTTTGGTAGGCAAGGTTTTAAATTTTTTTAAAATTAGTTCCAACATTTAAAAATCATCTGGTTTCATGTAAGGATCCGAATGTCCAGCTTCTTTAGAAAAACAGGCGGTACTAGGTGGAATATAAGACATGCCTTGGGAAGAAAGGCCACCAGGGTCGCAGGGCAAGCAAAGATCTAGGAGATCACCATCAGTAAGCTGGCGGAGACGGAACCTGAAGCAGGGGAAGCCCAGACAGCCACAGGCCCTGAACCACCAGCTGCAGCCTGTGCAGGCAGACAGAACGTCCTTAGCTGGCCCCAGTCCCCAACACTCCCTCCAGCCTCACACCAGGAGCCTCCTTCATTCACATGACTTACTGGCTCCTGCAGGCATTTAGCCAGCAGCCTCTCAGAAAGATATAGGGCCAGGCCTCATAAACCCACCCAGGGCACAGGCCTCCTTCCCCATAATCTCATCTACCCTCCCTTATGCCCAACCAGCTGACACTGGGAATGAAGGCAAAGAGGACGCATCTACCCAGGAGAACAATCAGAGGCTTTCTCTGCAGGATGCTCGCCAACTATGGGACGCTCAGTACGATACACTGAATAATTGACAATCCCTCTGATGCACCTTGTGCTTTTATCATTACACATCTGCGTATCGTTTTACCACGTCCAAAATGCTAACATGTCAAAATGTGGGGGAAACATCCTCATAACTTATTCATGAAGAAAAAAATTCTATGCAATGAGGAACTCTAAATGACATAAATTGTTATTTTTATTTTAAATATTGGTCCATTTAAACAGCTCCATTTAAAAATGGATTAACTCACCCTTTTAAAAATGATTAATATTTGATCAACACAAGATACCTAATCTGAAGCTTAAATCTTCCCCCAAAACTAATATGAATCAGGTTTCTTTAGGCAACTTCAGAATCTATTGGAAAGGCAGTTGTAACTTTACAAGGAAAGGGAAAAAAATTATCAGAGTGGAGGAAATACCTGCGTCTTATCTTGCATTTTCTTAAAATCTTCACATGCTAGCCAAAACAAAACATTTTCTTCACTGAATTCCTTTTTTAAAAATTCCTGTGGATACAAAGAAAAAGAGTCACACAGTATTCTACTTTAAAAAAAAATAAAACAAATGGCATTTCCCTTCAAAGACTGATTTGGCAAAATTCAACAGAGGAGCATGGTTCAGTTACTCTTCGAAAACCCCACTCTGAAAAACAAATGAGTATGTTTAATGTTAAAGCTATAATTTCATATGCATTTGACCTTAATGGTTTTGACATTGTAAAGAAGAGTACAAATGAAGCAGGAATGTACTCATATTTCTAAGCTGACAATAAATTACCAAAAAGTAAATTAAAGTGGAAGATATATTGGTTCCTTCCAGACAGTGTTTAAACAAAGTACATTCCTCTAAAATCAGACTTTTTTTTTAAACAAAAGAAAAGAAAGCACATTAAGTATGTCTAAAGACACCATGATACAAACTATTTTAAGTTGGAGGTATGTGTGTTTTCTTATGGCCGATCTTGGGCAGTCCATGGCACAGCCAGCTACTCTGCTGTGCAGAGACCTCCTGAGTTGCAAACACTGCTCACAGTGGCCTGGCGACCAGGAACTAGAAGCCTAGTACCACCTGCCACTCCCTCCCTGGGAGCTCCAACAGGCACCAACTGCATGAGGACTCATCCTATTCCTGACCCAAGACTTAAAGACAGAAGTAACCAGGACTCATTCTTGAAATTCACATATGGTCCTCCATCTGGCACCAGGGGCTTCTGCTGGTCAGAAAAGCTATTTCTAGATGGGATCAACAGTTCCCCATCCATCAGCCCTGCTCTCGGAGGTCCCTTCGCCAAGTTCGCATTGCCAGCCTCTCTTACTCTGTCAACAATGCATTCTGAGAATCCCCCAAGCAAGAGAGAACAAGCCTTCACATCAGAGAGACCCAGAGCTGGGAATTCCTCATACAGACTCCACCAATAGGCACGGTATCTTCTCTCTCCTCCCACCCTGTACCCCTCCCACCTCACTACACAAAAACCAGAAACAGGCTGCCCATCTGTGACAGCGTTGCCAACACAGTCATGACAGATGAGAAAGTCTCACCCTCAAGCTGGGATAGACAGTACTGAACTCTCAAGCTGGCATAGAGAGTGCTACGCTGATAGACAATGTTGAACTGGCCTATTTCTCCCCTGTGTGCATCTGAACTTCTGCACACACTGCATCCATCCCGATTAACAATGAAAAAGACAAACCCTAAATCTTTTCACGCCTTCTGGGTCTTCCAGCAGATTCTCCAGGGATGCCGCCCATTTGGCTGTGCTCTTGAGGCTCTGGTGGCTGCTGCTGGAACTGCCATCGCTGTCGTGGATGTCTGCAAAGCAAAGTTCAGACTGCATATGTGGCCAACAGACACTGTCATTTTAAGAAATCTGCATGCAGTGGTCAGCAATGCCATCACCATCACGGCTGACATACACCGACTTATGCGTCCGGCTCTGTTCTAGGTGCTTAACGTGATGGACTCATTCTTGTCACACAACCCTGTAAGGCAGGCACTACTATTTCCTCCATTTTACAGATGGGGGTAAACTGAGGCTCGGAGGGATGAAGGGACCTGCTGTTTCCCAGCAAATCCTTCCCTACTCTTGTGTCCACTGGCCAATTCAGAGGCAGCCCTCAAGTTGTACTCAAACCCTCCTCCAAGAGAACCTTGATTCAATAGCAACTGCTTCCCCATGGCGCTTTGTGCACAGACTTAGAATTATGGTGCTGTGTTGTGACTATTTACATGACTGACTCCCACTAGTCTGAAGGCTCCTATGTGTCCTCATCTTGTATCTCCAGCACCTAGCTCATTATCTGGCACAGAGATTAAAAAACTCATTGCAGGACGGGACCCACGTGATGGCGCAAAATGTCAGAGGGTTGCCAGAATACCCAGGCATCAAGATAAATGTCATTTCAGGCAATAGCTCTTTTTGTTTGTTTGTTTGTTTTTGGCAGAGTCACTCTGTTTCCCAGTCTGGAGTGCAGTAGCACAGTCTCGGCTCACTGCAACCTCTGCCTCCTAGATTCAAGCGATTCTCCTGCCTCAGCCTCCCAAGTAGCTGAGATTATAGGTGATTCCCACCGCACCCAGCTAATTTTTGTATTCTTAATAGAGACGGGGTTTTACCATGTTGGCCAGGCTGGTCTCGAACTCTTGACCTCAGGTGATCCACCCACCTCGGCCTCCCAAAGTGCTGGGATTACAGGCATGAGCCACCGCGCCCAGTTCCTCAGGCAATACTTTTTCAAAAAATCAAAATTTATGCTAAAAAATCCATGATGAACAAAATACCCAAATTTTAAATAAAGACAGGATCGGTTATGCTGATTTTTCCTTTTGCTTCAGGGTCCAATATGGCTCAGCATCACACTGTTATTTTTCCTGACTTTATTTAAACTTCGGATATTTGTTCATTACGGATGTTTTTGCATTAATTTTGATCTTTTAAAACACTGCATTAAATATCATTTATAGGCTGGGTGCAGTGGCTCACACCTGTAATCCCAGCACTTTGGGAGGCCAAGGCAGGCATATCACCAGAGGTCAGGAGTGAAACCTCATCTCTACTAAAAATAAAAAAATTAGTTGGGTGTGGTGGCATGCACCTGTAATCCCAGCTCCTTGAGAGGCTGAGGCAGGAGAAACGCTTGAACCCAGGAAGCGGAGGTTGCAGTGAGCCAAGATCACACCACTGCACTCCAGCCTGGGCGACAGAGCAAGATTCCATCTAAAAATAATGATAATAAATAAATAAATAAATATCATTATCCTGATGCCTGAGGTTTTCGGCAACCCTCTTACATTTTGGTGCACAGAGAAAATGGATGAAAACTCTTTGCATCTGCACATCTTCCACTGTACTCTCTGACTCACGACACTGAGAAGTCTCCTGGGAGGAACAGGGAATCTCCAAATAACACACTTTGGCCACTTGCCTGTAGGAGGAGGGAACAATGAAAGCATGCTTCATTCTATGGCATGTGATCCCTTCCTGGAGTCAAGGAAGAACCATGGAATGTCACTTCAGATGGGGCCAGGTTCAAAACCCAGTTTCTGGCCGGGCACGGTGGCTCACGCCTGTAATCCTAGCACTTTAGGGGGCTGAGGCGGGTGGATCACTTGAGGTCAGGAGTTCAAGACCAGCTTGGCCAACATGGTGAAACCCCGTCTGTACTAAAAATAAAAAAAATTAGCTGGGTGTGGTGGTGGGTGCCTGTAGTCCCAGCTACTTGGGAGGCTGAGGCAGGGGAATCATTTGAACCTGGGAGGCGGAGGTTGCAGTGAGCCAAGATCGTGCCACTGCACTCTAGTCTGGGTGACAAGAGCGAAACTCCAACTCAAACGAAACAAAACAAAACAAAACAAAACAAAACAAAAAACCCAGTTTCCCCAATTCAAAACTATAGGATCTTGGGCAAAATTCTTGTATATATTTGAAAATCATCCCCCATCTCTTGGGTTATCATAAGGATTCAAAAATGGAAGCACATCAGGCACCTAGCAGCACACCTGGGACACAGTAGATGCTCAACAAATGTGAGCTCCTTTCTTCCCATCTCTAAAATAACCATCTATCAAGCAAACTACTTCTATAACTAACACTTTTTTCCCCATTGACTTTTTTTCTTTCCAAAGCTAGAGACATGTTTCTATAAAAAAAAGTTCAAATCTAGGAGAAAATAAACTTTTAATTAAGAAATCAGCAAGGCTGGGCGAGGTGGCTCACTCCTGTAATCCCAACACTTTGGGAGGCCAAGGCAGGCAGATCGCAAGGTCAAGAGATCGAGACCATCATGGCCAACATGGTGAAACCCTGTCTCTACTAAAAATACAAAAATTTGCTGGGCATGGTGGTGGATGTCTGTAATCCCAGCTACTAGGGAGGCTAAGGCAGGAGAATTGCTTGAACCCGGGAGGCGGAGGTTGCAGTGAGCTGAGATTGCACCACTGCACTCCAGCCTGGTGACAGAGCGAGACTCCATCTGATTAAATAAATAAATAAATAAATCAGCAAAGCAAATCACCTCTAAATGATGTATTTTTTTAAATAAAGTCTCATAAATATTAATTGCTGCAAACAGCTAGGGGGCCACACAGCTAAAAATGGTTTTGGAGAAAATCTGTATCAGAGCACACTGGACTTACTTAATAGTAACAGCTCCTGTGATCTCTGATGTTCTATGGGAGGTCAAAATACATGTTGACTTCTTGATCCCCTGGGACTCCAAATCCAAGCACCTGGGGAAACTACCAGGATTTTAGACATTCACCAGATGACATGAGCTAAATTAGAACCAGGCCAGCTGGGCACAGTGGCTCACGCCTGTAATCCAAACACCTTGGGAGGCTGAGACAGGAGGATGGCTTGATCTCAGGAGTTCAAGACCAGCCTGAGCAACATACTGGGACCCCATCTCTATAAAATATTTAAAAACTAGGCTGGGCACGGTGGTTCACACCTATAACCCCAGCACTTTGGGAGGCCCAGGTGGGCAGATCACTCAAGCTCAGGTGTTCGAGACAAGCCTGGGCAACATAGTGAAATCCTGTGTGTACAAAAAATACAAAACTTAGCTGGGCATAGTGGCATGTGCCTTTAGTCCCAGCTATTTGACAGACTGAGGCGGGAGGATAGCTTGAGCCCAGGAGTTCAAGGCTGCAGTGATCCATGATTGGGCCACTGCACTCCAGCCTGGATGACAGCAAGACCCTGTCTCAATCAATCAATCATCAATAAAGCAGAAACCCAGAAACCCAGCAGGGACCATGCTTCAATGCTCATTGGCAATAGAGTACGTAAGAGAATTATTTGGGACAAATCCTTTCCTCTAACCATGAAGGAAACTCACTTAAACACATCACCAAATGGAGCTGATGCTTTTCTAAAGTGACCCTCCAGTTCATGGATATTAAATTAGTTCCCTGTTCTCTTTGTAAATGCTGCAGTAGCAGGCTCCTGAACACTGAGTTTCTTTCCAACAAAGTATAAATCCAATTAAAAGATCATTATTACAAGAAATTTCTGCAGCAGGGTTCATTCTGCCAAGCATTTCACTAATTTACTCTTCTGCTCTTTGCCCAGAGAATACAGTTTGACAGTTTACTCCATTTCCCCAGCAGATCTTCTCTTAAGTAAATAAATCTAGAGACACAAGTTCACTGTTCCAGGAACAATCTAGGCAGCTGCAAATTTCTCTTTGCCATGGCAGAACCACTTTGGCCATAAGTTTTCAACCTTGGTCTGAAAGGATTCCAAAACTCTTGACATTCTTTTCCATAATAAACCAGACCATGTTTGGGTTTTCACTGCCACGCTGTCTTGCAAATAAATACACACAGTAGATCACCATTTAGCCAACAGAATGTCTGAGAGTTAAAAGAACTGACCTCACTGTTAGACAATTGCCAACCCCCACCCTTTATTTCATACTCTAATCATTTTTGCATATTAGGTTTATGTGTCTGTTTTCATTTGAACAAAAAGTTTTACAACTCAAAACACACTAATGTGGTCCAGCCCCACCTCCCCCACCACCTCATTTTATAGACTGGGAAGCAAAAATCCAGAAGATAGAATGACCTATCCAAGGTGATGCAGCTAACAAATCACTGGATGGACCCAATACTGGGACCTGTATGGGAGGTCAGCTGTCCTCACCAGGGCCATGTCTGCAGAATCCCAGGGCTCCTGGGAGCATAGTTAGAAAACCGATGGGCCCTTCCATTCCATGGTCTCCTGGGCTAAGATCTCCCTTATATCATATGCCATGAAATACGTTAACAATTGACACTATTACAGAAGAGCATGGAGTTTTCAGGGACGGGTCAGAAAGTATGCCAAGATGGAGCTGCTTTTTATAGCCATGAGTATTGGTTTTCTGGCTATGGTGCTCTAGATAAAGAGCAATTCCTTCTTGCCTTTTTGCTCACCTTCTGTCCCGATAAGTGGAATAGAAGATCCTTCTATCTGAGATACCCGCTCTCTATCTGTCATAAGTTTTTATTTTCCCCAAAAATGTTGGTTTGAATTTTTCTAAGACTTCCTGACTGTCTTTCGAGTTTAAGGCTTTTGGCTATGGCACCCCACCCTTTTCAAATCCATCTTGACTGATATCAGTATAGACAGATCTTGATGAGACAGCATTTGCAAACTCCACTCACCCAGTGGCATCTCTCTTTTCCAAGTCACTATCCCCAGCCTCCAATATGACTGAGCAGACAGGGATAGCCCTTAGGCTGAGGGCACTTCCGCAACTCAGGGTCCCCTGCTCAGGGGGCACACTAAGTAATGAATTCCTAAGCCATCTCAGCTCAGTTACGACCCGTGGGCACGGTGGCTCATGCCCGTAATACCAGCACTTTGGGAGGCCAAGGCAGGCAGATTGCTGGAGCTCAGGAGTTCAAGACCAGCCTGGGCAACATGGTGAAATCCGGTCTCCACAAAAAATACAAAAATTAGGCCAGGCGTGGCAACTCACACCAGCATTTTGGGAGGACGAGGTGGGCAGATCACAAAGTCAGGAGTTCGAGATCAGCCTGGCCAACATGGTGAAACCCTGTCTCTACTAAAGATACAAACAATTAGCCTGGAGTGGTGGTACGCACCTGTAATCCCAGCTACTCGGGAGGCTGAGGCAGGAGAATTACTTGAACCCAGGAGGTGGAGGTTGCAGTGAGCCGAGATGGCACCATTGCACTCCAGCCTGGGTGACAGGGCAAGACTCTGTCTCAAACAAAACAAAATAAAACAAAAACAAACAAACCAAAAAAAACCACAAAAATTAGCTGGTCATGGTGGTATAGGCCTGTAGGCCCAGCTATTCAGGAGGCTGAGGTGGAAGGATCACTGGAGCCCAGGAAGCAGAAACTACAGTGAGCCGATATTGCGCCACTGCACTCCAGCCTGGGTGACAGAGCCAGACGCTGTCTCAAAAAAAAAAAAAAAAAAAAAAAAAAAAAAAAAGTCATAAAAAAAGAAAAGAGGCCGGGCGCAGTGGCTCACGCCTATAATCCCAGCACTTTAGGAGGCTGAGGCAGACAGATAACGAGGTCAGTTCAAAACCTGCCTGGCCAACATGGAATACAAAAATTAGCCAGGTGTGGTGGCACGCGCCTGTAATCCTAGCTACTCAGGAGGCTGAGGCAGGAGAATTGTTTGAACCCGGGAAGCGGAAGTTGCAGTGAGCTGAGATTGCGCCACTGCACTCCAGCCTGGGTGACAGAGAGAGACTCCGTCTTAGGGAAAAAAAGTTTAAAAAAAAAAAGAAAAAAATGTTAACAACCAAGGTGGAAGGGGAAGCAGGTTAAAGTAAGTAAGTAAATAAATACATACATACATACATAAATGTTACAACCAGTCCAGTAATATTAGAAGAAATAAATACTCTTTCTCAATAGCAAAGCAGGTTTACCTCTGAACTTAAGAATAAAGCAAAACCAAGATTTCCCAGCTGCCCAACTTCTGGTACCTGGATCCACAAAGTTGCAATATTCTTCTATCTCTTTTCATTGATAAAAGTTTCCATTTCAGACAGATTACACAAGAAAGCAGGACTGACATGAATAGGTGGAAAAAATGTCAAGCATGTTCTCCAGCAGCTTTACGATCTCTCCAGCTAGGGAAGACCTGCTTGTGATATTTGTTTGTTTCAATTTTATCATGCTGTTTTATTTTTATTGTCATTGTTTACTTCAGCTGTAAAACATTTTTGCAATGAATAAAAGTTTTTGGTGTTTCATTTTGTTTTCTTAGCTCCTGGGCTCTTTAAATCATTTTAGATCTTCAAATTTTTTGCATGCAAAATACATATTTTTCAGCAAATTTATTTTCAGACTACTCTGTCATTAGCTAATAATAATGGTTAATACTTCAAATGGGCCAGGCATGGTGGCTCACACCTGTAATCCCAGCACTTTGGGAGGCGGAGGTGGGTGGATCACTTGAGGCCAGGCATTCAAGACCAGCCTGGGCAACATGGCAAAACCATGTCTCTACAAAAAATACAAAAATTAGCTGGGTATGGTGGTGCACTCCTGTAATCCCCAGCTACACGGGAGGCTGAGACAGGAGAATCACTTGAACCCGGGAGGCGGAGGTTGCAGTGAGCTGAGATCACACCACTGCACTCCAGCCTGAGCAACAAAACAAGAATCTGTCTTAAAATAAATAAATAAATAAAAGGCCAGGCACTGTGGCTCATGTCTGTAATCCCAGCACTTTGGGAGGCCGAGGCGGGCAGATCACGACGTCAGGAGTTCAAGACCAGCCTGAACAATATGATGAAACCCTGTCTCTACTAAAATTACAAAAATTAGCCAGGCATGGTAGCACGTGCCTATAGTCTCAGCTACTCGGGAGGCTGAGGCAGAAGAATTGCTTGAACCCAGGAGGCGGAGGTTGCAGTCAGCCGAGATCGTGCCACTACACTCCAGCCTGGGTGACAGAGCGAGACTCTGTCTCAAAAAAAAAAAAAAAAAGGTTGGCGCGGTGGCTCACGCCTGTAATCCCAGCACTTTGGGAGGCTGAGGCAGGCAGATCACGAGGTCAAGAGATCGAAACCATCCTGGCCAACATGCTGAAACCCCATCTATACTAAAAATACAAAAAATTAGCCAGGTGTGGTGGTGCACGCCTGTAGTTCCAGCTACTCAGGAGGCTGAAGCAGGAGGATTGCTTGAACCTGGGAGGCGGAGGTTGCAGTGAGCCGAGATCAAGCCACTGCACTCCAGCCTGGTGACAGAGCAAGACTCTGTCTCAAAAAAATAAAAAGAAAAAAGAAAAACTTGCAAATGATTTACAGTGTGCTGGGTACCGTTCCAAGCTTTTACCTGAATTAAATGATTCAGTTCTCACAATAACCTACTGACGTGGTTAGTATTACTTCCACTTTGCAGATGAAGAAACTGAGGCACAGTAACTTACAAGCATCCCAGCTAGAAAATGGGAAATCACGGCCCAAACCCAGGTACTCCTGCTCCAGAGTACACGCTCTTTACCAAGGGCTCTACTGCCATTTTTAGCTTTTATATCTGCTGATCTTTATACTCACAGAGGCCAGAACACAACAGCCTTTAAGAGACCAAGAACAATCACACTTTGGGGAAAAAACAGAAAACTGTTAAGAGTCCAATCCATGCAGAAAAAAAAAAAAAAAAAAGTCACATAAGACCAGGTGGAATCATCCAGCACACAAACACAATGTATATGCGTTTTCCATTTATGATTATGCTGTCCTATGTGGCTTCTGGCGTCAGTAAAAGCCATTATTTCAAGGATGGGTGAAGCATCACGGTGCAGATGGCTGGGGCTGGTTGCTTGCAGCTTATTTTATGATGCATTATTTATAGATGCTATGATGTCATATCTAACAGAGACCTTCTCCAGACATTAATTCCTTGGAAATCCATACTCAAAAGGCATCTGTAACACTCATCGGAGATGAATGCTCACAGCATGGATTTCTGCTGTTAATTTGCAGGAAGGTCTGTGTAATCATCCTGCATAGACAATTTCTCCAAGTCAAATAATATTTTAGTAATATCTCACTATCCAGTTTCCTCAACAGCAGAGTCAACTTACATCCTCAGAAGGTTTGTCCTAAGTACTCCCCCAAACTCACAGGCTATTAAACATTCAAGTCCAGGAAAAGGCAGAGATATTAACCCTAAATTCCAAAGTCGTTTGGTACAACTCACATGCACAGGCGTGCACACACACACTGTACTCCTTTAAAATACTCTACTTTGTAATGAAGTTTCAAAGAAAGTACACACCCCACAAAACTTATTTAAAACCTCTTGTCACCTATACCACATCAAGTGTATTACATTTTTTAAAAAGTCCTCCCAATTTAGAATCAGAGAGTCATTTTGTTACAACTGGTGATCTGTGTAAGGCTCCAGAGAAACTGGGTCATGGAAACATGGTATCTAAATATTACTTAAGTGTTTATCGGCTCCAGTATCTAGCTGCTGAGAATAACTACCCAACCTGCATGCAATTCCCCTGCCAGGGAGATCTGATTGAACTGCAGTTAGCAGGAAATAACATCAAAAGTGAAAAAAGTTTTTCAATAATCATAGTAATAGCCAGCATCCAAGTCAGGAGCAGGAAAGCTGGTGGCAGAGGGTTGGCTCCACTCAGAAAGGGCATTGTGGCGTTTTTACATGAGGGTTCGGGACTCACAGAAAGCCAAGTGCCCCTACTGGCCCTTCCACAGTCACCTGTGCACCTCTGTGTCCTCACAGCACACTCTTCCCAGCCCCTGCCCCGCCCAGGGCCAAGGCGACAGGCAAACTGTGGACATGGAAAGGGGTGGGGGCGATTCCTTACGTTCCATGCTCTGGTGTCCACCTGAGAAGTTCCACGCAGACCAACAATCCACTGCCTTCCCAGAGACGCCTTGTGTGAGAAAGGCAGAGACTGGAGGGCTCCCGAGCACCCTTGGGTCCGAAGAAAAAACAAGTCTCAACATCCTCTTTTAAGTGGACTAAACAACAGATGGCCACTGGTTTCCAGTTTCTACTAGAGGGAAGGAAATAAGAACGCCAAACTGTTATTTGTAGCCTCCCTAGACTCTCCACTTTCTAGGCAAAGGCCAGAAAAAAGAAAATGGCCCAGCAGCCCTAGTCCGAAAACAAAGACCCTGTCATCGATTTTCTCCACTTCCAGAAGCCCCTGTGTGTCCTCTGGGGCCTGACATTTCTGCGTAAAGCTGCCCTCACTCTCCTACTCTGCCTCAATCTGTCCCGCACCCTCCCTCGAGGCAAAGTAAATGACTTTTTCCTCCAGGGTCAGTCAGGTGGATGGTGCATTTCTTGAAAGCAAGGGCTGTGTCTTCCTCAGGGTCAGCATGATGTCTGGCACTCAAGTATATATTTTATAGTGATAAACATTTTCTAAGGAATGAGCAAAGCCAGGCACCAGGCTAAGGGTAGAGGGCACAGAAAGGAGGACGGATAGCTATTAAAAATAGCTGAGGCCGGGCGTGGTGGCTCACGCCTGTAATCCCAGCACTTTGGGAGGCCGAGGCGGGCAGATCACCTGAGGTCGGGAGTTTGAGACCAGCCCGACCAATGTGGAGAAACCTAAAAATACAAAATTAGCCAGGCGTGGTGGTGCATGCGTGTAATCCCAGCTACTCAGGAGGCTGAGGCAGGAGAATGGCTTGAACCCCGGAGGTAGAGGTTGCCGTGAGCCGAGATGGCGCCATTGCACTCCAGCGTGGGCAACAAGAGTGAAACTCCGTCTCAAAAAAAAAAAAAGGAAAAGAAAAGTTGACATTTACTGAGCACTTACTATATCCCATCGAAACTTTGCAACAATCCTTGCAAGCTAGTTTCCTCAAGGGCCCCATTTTACAGATCAGGAAACTGAGGCACAGAGATGATAAATAATTTGCTACAAAGAAGCAAGCAAGGAAGTGGATGAGCTGGGATGCAACCCCAGGTTGTCTGGCTGGAGAGAAAAACACAGAGAAAGATGCCAGAAATGAAAGGTGGGGCCTATTTTCTCACAGAACTTAAAGTGAATTGAGGAGAGGAGGCCAGGTGTTCCCAGGTGGCCGCCTGCCCACAGTGCCACGGGCTGGTAGGAGGTTTTCTTCACTAGTCCACAAATAAACGAGAAGGAAGACTAGGAAATATTTACCAAGTGAACTGTGCTGGTAGAGGAAGGACAGTCTTGGGTTGCTTGTTTTGCTTTTGCTTGAAATAGATCACTACGTTTCTTTACATGGGGCACAGTGCAGGACATACAAAAGGGAGTGTGGTGTAATAGTCTTCCTCACACCTCTGTCCCTCAGGTGCCCAGTGTCTCTCCCCAGGAGCGACAACCTCTAGAAGATTCTATGGATCAGGACAGCTCTTTACCTGAGATTATATCTTTCCTACTATTGGGGGTGTTAAAATGTCCTTTTCTGTGTGAAATGATAAAGGTGTTTGATGATGGCCTTGTTTGTTTCTAATGTCCTGACTACAGAAAAGAAGGAAGGGAGGGAAGGAGGGAGGGAAGAAGGAAGGGAGGGAGGGAGTGGAGGAGAGAGGGATGGAGGAAGGGAGGAAAGTTGTCAGCTCCACATTCATTCTCTAAATATATTTTAGCAAAGTCGCTAAATGGTTGTTGTGTTTAGGTGGCCGTGGACTTGGGTCCAAGACTTGAGTTCTCTGCCCCTTCAGAAATGGGTGCCTCCGGACAAGTCCCTGCCCCTTAGTGGCCTCTGCAGCCCCTGAGGGAGAAATGAAATGGTTCCCTCCTGCTCAGACAAGCTGCTCTGTCAAGCATGGAGGGTGGGAGGCAGCGAGGCCTAGAAGGGTGGGTCTGTTGGAGCAGGGGGACCCAGGCTTTGGGACAGGACAAAGGACAGCTGGGGGAGCAAAGGCACAGAGGGAGTAATGTCCAGTCCCTCCAGGGGTAGAGTAGGGAGCAGGAAAAATGGGGCTGGGAAGGACTCAGTCAGATAAGGGGTCGCCCACCAGGCAGCGGGGCAGCAAGGTGGACCTGAGGGAACTTAGCAGGGCTCTTGACAGATGGGAACTTGCTTGGAAGGGAAATTTGTCCCCACAAGTCTGCAAGGGACTGTCTCACTCCAGCGGATGCCGCCTGACAGCTCTTATCAAGGGGCCACTGCTGCTGCCTGCTGGGGCCCCCTCCGCTCCTGCTGCCACCCGCAGGCTGCTGCAGCAAAGAGCTATCTGGGGGAAGCAGAAGAAACTTGGGGGCATAAATTTAGTGCAGTTTAAGCAACAGGTTCCCAGAGCCCAGCATCCGGGGACTCACTCCACCCAGGGAGGGAAGTGACTCAGTTCACCCAGGAAGCCCTAGGAAATGGCCATGCCAGGCATCTACATTTTCTAACCATGAAGAAAGGAGACATCACATCAAATACAAATCAGCCAACAGAGATAAAACACCGTGAGCACCTCACACCCACCAGGCTACGGGCTGCACTAGGTGGTGCCCAGAGCAGGTCCCAGAGGCTCAACTGGCTCATAAGCTGGCCACACCTATAGAAAACAAGGCCCTTCGGCCGGCCCCTCTGTCCCCGCAGGCCTGGGCCAGTGATATTCTGCAGAGAAAGTTGTCCCAGCTGCCAAGGCTACCCTGCTGCCGAGTTGTTAAAACAAAGACATTAAATTGCTGTGCAAACTGTCATCTTTAAATAAAACAAGCCCAGCCATAAACTTAAAACTGTTCCCAAGGGTTTAATCGGATCCTGTATGACAGGCCCGAGGGGACGGCCGAAACCTGCCCGGCAGGGTGGGAATTCCCCTGAGAGGTCACCCCTGGGTGCAGCTGCAGGGGTAGGGAGTCGGGTGGCTTCAGCTTGGCATCTCAGATGGGCATATTTCAGCTATCAACAATGCAAGGTTGATAACTGGGCAGGGTGAGTGGACAGAATCCCGTTGGGGGACCCTCACATTTCACTGGCCTGAGAATTCTCTGGGGTGCTTGTCAAAGACAAGCCCCACCTACAGTCCCCAACACCGAATCAGTCTGGGCAAGGCCTGAGAAGCTGCACTTTATCAAAGCCCTCCTGAACCCACAGGACGGGTGGAACACACTTTGAGAAACCTCAGGAAGAATAAGGAAATCCCACTCTGAACCTTGGAAGGAGGGGTTAGGAACTCAAAATCCTCCGCGGAAAGACAGTGTCTCCAGTGAGGTTTTGCTGAAAGGTAGGAAAAGTGTAAAATAGAAGGTACTGGGGGAGGCAGGACCACAGCCAGGTCCAAATCAGGGGTCCTGCAGGAGCAGCTCTGGCTTTTGTGGAGCCTGAAGTTTATACAATTTGAGGATCCTCTTTAAGAAAAATAATTCAAAATTACAAAAAAAAAAAAAAATTAAGTACAGGGTCCCAAAAATCACTTGGCTGTCTTCTCAGTACCTCGGCCCACAGGCCCAAATGACCCCTTTCTCACTAGGCTTCTTCTTTTCACACGGCTGGGTGGTGATGACCAGTCAGGCAAGAACTTACGTTATTTTCCATAATGGGGAAAGACCCTACACCTACAATTCCAAAGAAAATCAGGCTATTGGAGTCGAGGCATCCAGTACCAATCCATGATGTTTAGTGGCTGATCTTCCTTCCTTCCTTCCTTCTTTCTTCCTTCCTCCCTTCCTTCCTTCTTTCCTTTTCTTTGGATCTCACTCTGTCACCCAGGGTGAAGTGCAGTGGCACGATCTAAGCTCACTGTAGCCTCAACCTCCCAGGCTCAAGCCATCCTCTCACTTCAGCCGTCTAAGGAGCTGGGACTACAGGCACGCACCACCATGCCTGGCTAATTTTTTAATTTTTTTGTAGAGACGGGGTTTTGCCATGTTTCCCAGGCTTATCTGGAACTCCTGGGCTCAAGCAATCCTCCTGCCTCAGCCTCCCAAAGTGCTGGGATCACAGGTGTGAGCCACTGAGCCCGGCCTGAGACTGACCTTTCTATCAGTGATGTAACCACATTTTATGAGGTTTAAAATTTGTTGCCCTGATATAATCTGTTCCCTAAAACTGCCTTCAGCCTTTTTGGGGTGCAACCTGGCTACATGCAAAATCACCCCAAATCCATGTATCTCCCAGGATACAATGGTTCTATCTGTCAGTCTTCAACCCAAAAGCAATCTAAAGTAATAAGTAACGTGTACAGGGCTATTCATAGCAGCTCTATTTATAACAGGCAAAAGGGAGAAAAGCTACTAATTATTACACTTTTATTATGTGCCACACATTGTACTAGGGGCTTCATATGGTTTTGAGTATTTAATCCCATAACCCTATAAAACCCACTTTGCAGGTGGAGAAAGGAGCTGGAACATCAGCTCTCCTGAGTCAAAATGAAGCCTTCATTTTTAGCTTTGTTGATTTTCATGATGTAAATATCCCATCATAACTACTTTCAAGCTACCTATGGTTTACAACCAGTTTCCAAACTTTTTGAATATTTGGCAACTGGCTCTTGCAAGCCAGTTTGAGCCAGCTCCAGCACATCACTGAAACTGAGGCACAGAGAGATCAAGTAATTTGCCCAGTGTTGCTGAATGACAGAGTCAAGGTTAGAACCAAGAGTTTAATTCGAGTCCAGGCTCTGAGCAGCGCTCCACAGGCCTGTGCCAACCATAGAGAATGGTTAACATTAACACCCACAAGGGAATTCTTTGACTCACATGCAACACAAAAAGGTTTACATGACCACTAACGCTAATGGAGCACTTAGTACTTGCCGGGCAACAATGTAAGATCATTACAACAACCCTATGAAATCCTACATATTAAATACAATAATTTGCAAAACCTGATGGATGGGAGACAGGTTCCAATTAAGTACTTTAAAAGGCGAGTAGCTACTGTTATTCCCATTTTGCAGACCCTCATTCTGCAGAAAGGTCCCACGGCTGGTGAATATGGCGAAGGTGAGATTCGGATCCAGCCAGTCTGGTCCCAGTCTCTAAACCACAATGTCCCTCATAAAATACCAGGAGCAGAAAGGAAATGCACCAACGCGTTGGGACTCTGAGCGCCAAGCAGAAGTGAATCTTGGCGTGGGAAGCCCGGCAAAGCCCCACACATCACCTGCGGAGTGTGACTGGGGCAAGTTACCTAACAGCGCCTGGCTTCCGCTCCCTCCTCACTCACCGGGTTGTCCTAGGGGTGAAGGGAGAGTTCACCCAACGCGGTGGACAAAGCCCTTGGCGCACCCAAAGGCCTGCACAGGTCGTAGCTATTGTGATGAGCAAAAGGGTGGAAGGACCGGAATCAAGGGCATGGCTCCACCTTCACCGTGGGGTCTTTGTCCTATCAAGTTGCCCCAGATCGTGGCTCAGGCTGGCCCAAAGTGACAGCCAAGGCGAATCCTTCGTAACGTCAGAACTTCGCTGGCTCGGACCGCAGAAGTGCCCTTCTCCATCCTGGGGTTCCGCCACCCTCGCGATCCCACCTTTTGGCTCCTCGCGGCAGAAGCGAAGGCCCCCGACGCCCCAGGCCCAGGGGCCCAGTCGGATGCCCGGGTCCAGCCGTGCTCCCCCGGGCGCTCGGCATCCTTCCACCCACGCCCGCAGCGGAGGCGGAGAGCGTCACGGAGGGAGAAGCCCGCGCGCCGTTCTGCTTTCGGAATCTGGAGCCCCATGTCACCTCCAAAGTTTGGAGATTTGGGGCGCTCCTTTTTCTCCCAGACCATCACTAAAAAGAAAACTGCGGCTGTTCCTCTTTCAGCCAAACTTCCTCCCCGGGGCTCCCGGAGGAGCTCTGCGCTCCCGTCGCGGCTGGGACCGCGAAGGTGCGGTACGCAGCGGGGAGAAGTGGTGCGGTCGGCCGGGGCTCCAGTCTGGGAGGTACCACCGAGCCGCGCCCGAGCACAAGAGGGAGGGCAGGAGGCCGGGCGGGCGAAACGGCGCCCCGACCCCGAGCCCGCGGGCCCCCGGAGCCGCTTACCTGACGGCGGCCGCTTCCTGCTCAGCCGACTCACGGCGCGGTTGAACATCGCCGCGGGCGCCCGAGGAGGAAGAAGGAGCAGCCCGGCGGCGCGGCGGCTGAGCCGGAGGAAGGCGAGGAGGAGGAGGAGGGCGAGGAGGAGGAGGAGGACAAGGAGGAGGAGCGGGCTCAGCACCGCCCCGGAGCTCTAGGTCCCCGCCCGCCGCCCTCCTCCTAGCCAGGCGCCGCGTGGCGCGCTCAGTGCGCCCTGCCCGCCCCCGCCGGTGGGGACTCGCGGTTCCGCTCCGGGGTGCCCGGGCGGGGCAGGGCAGGGCAGCCCCGGGTGACCCCCGATCGCCCAGAGTCTGCCCCGCGCCTGGGATAGGGTGCACTGGCCCAGAGGGAGCCCGCGCCGCCGGGAACTTAGTAGCCCCGCGGAGGCGGTTAGCGCGTTCCGGGGTCCCTGGCCCTCGCCTGAGATGCCGCCCCGGCCCGCCCCGCCCAGCTTCAAGCTCCCGCGCCCATCGCGGTCTTCCCCCTTCTCCCTGTAGTCCCGGAGAAACTGGCACGGCGCTGCGGGCGCACCGCGCTTCGGGGCTCTCAGCGAGCCTTCGCAGGTGGCGGGCGGGGTCCCCTCCCGGGTCACAGGCTGGGAAGCCTAGGCCTCGCGGTTCTGCAGAGTCCGGGCGCGGCCCAGCCTGTGGCCTTTGCCTCCTCGTCACCAGGATCCCCGCCTGCTGGGGCCTGGCTGCTCCTCGACTTCGTGGGCGCTGCGTCTTCCCGCCCCGCGAATGCGGGTGGGGCGTCCCCAGGGCCCGTGCGCTGAGCTAGCCGAGCCGCCGCGGGTGGGCGCCCTCTCCCCGGCCGTGCCGCGCGGGCGCCAGGACTCGGGGAGATCTGAGAGGATTCTGCAGGAACCCCCCGGTTCCTGCGCCGGGCGGTGCTCTGTCCCGCACACCGCGCTTTCGGGACACTTCTCTAACTTTGGGGACAAGTGGGCACTGCCTCTGGCAGGGCCTTCAGGCTCCACGACCGGGACCACTCAAGCCCCCACGGCGTCACCTGCTGGGCGCTGCGCGCTCTACGGTCTCCTATTATTTCATTTCGTCTATGGAGCAGCCCCAGAGGGGATGTCATTAGCCCCCATTTTCTTGAACATTTGGTTTGCAAGAAATTGTCTTTCTGGCGAGTTTTATTTTTCTCCTTGTGCATCTGGCTTTGTCTCTAAATTGGTCTTTATTTTTAGCTGTACTAATTGCTATTTTTCCAAACCGTTCCCCAGTCGCCCTCCCCCCCATCCCCCCGTCCTTTTGCAGTTTTTTTTCACTACTTGGCACTTTCTTTTGTATCTTCTATTCTGAGCTTCCAGTTCTGCTCATTTTCCCTCTCCCTCTACCCACCCCACAGCCCCAGTTGCACCCCAAGTGTGTCCGGTGGTTGCTTCTTGTTTCCCTCCCCGCTATTCCCCCTCTAAAAGTCGTTTTCCTCCGAGCATTTCCAAGCACTCTCCCCCTTCTGCTGCCAAAAGAGGATTTCCAGGCTCCTGAAGCGAACGCGGTGACCAAGAACAGGGTTAGACCCAGCGGGGGGAGTTCTGCTTTTAAAACTGCTGTTGTTGGCCTACTCCGGGCCCAGACAAACTTCCATCTCATTGTAATGGGATCAAGCTGTGATACTTAACTATAGGCAAGAGTTTCACCTTTCGTAAGAGCGGGATTTTAAATGCTGGCAGAGTCCTGGATCCAAGTGAGGTCACTGCATTCTTATAACAATAACAAGGGAATTGGTGCAACGCACCCACCCAGAAAACTTCCTCGAGACCAAATTACAAGTAATCCTAGCACAGGAAATAAGCACACTGGCACACAGGGGTAAAAGTTAGGCACAGCAGCTCAGTGTTATGCTAGTTGCCAAGTCCACCCTAGCGTGTCCTGAAAAACACTGGTGTGGCTTAAGACATGCTATGAATCCCTCCTGAGCTAAGAACCCCAGGCATCTCTTAAATAAAAGGAAAATATAACAGCCTTAAATCACTTTTACTGTCCTGTTAGCACATCAGAGAGTAAGTACAAAAATTAAGATGCATAGTTAGGGCCAGGCGCTGTGGCTCACGTCTGTAATCCCAGCACTTTGGGAGGCAGAGGCAGGCGGATTACCTGAGGTCAGGAGTTCAAGACCAGCCTGGCTAACATGGTGAAGCCCCATCTGTACTAAAAATACAAAAATTAGCCAGGCCTGGTGGCAGGTGCCTGTAATCCCAGCTACTCAGGAGGCTGACACAGAAGAATCACTTGAGTCCGGGAGGAGGAGGTTGCAGTGAGCCAAGATCTGAAGGAAGAGGTTGCAGTGAGCTGAGATCTCACCACTGCACTCCAGCCTGGGCCACAGAACAAGACTCTGTCTCCAAAAAAAGGAAAAAAAGGCCGGGTGCGGTGGTTCACACCTGTAATCCCAGCACTTTGGGAGGCCAAGGCGGGCGGATCACCTGAGGTCGGGAGTTCGAGACCAGCCTGACGAACATGGTGAAACCTCATCTCTACTAAAAATACAAAATTAGCCAGGCGCGGTGGCAGGCATCTGTAATCCCAGCTACTCTGGAGGCTGAGGCAGGAGAATCACTTGAACCCGGGAGGCAGAGTTTGCAGTGAACTGAGATCGAGCCATTGCACTCCAGCCTGGGTGACTGAGCAAGACTCCATCTCAAAAAAAAAAAAAAAAAAAAAAAAAAATGCATGGTTAACGTTTAAGTACACAGTTTAAAATTTTTGCCTGGGACATTGAAATTGCTATAAATACCTGTTTTAAGTGTCTGAAGGTTCAAAAGCCAGGTTTCAAAGCGCATTGTGCAAAAGACCATGTATAAAAGTATAAAGCCTCCTAACTCCTAAAACTCGCCAAATGCACACACACATACACACACACACACACACACACACACACGATTAAGTTCCAACCGTGGTTTGCATTGGATTGAAGGTGCTCACCATCCCAATGGCATTTTTCCTGTAAGTCCAGCATGCACTTTCTGAAGCTTTTTTTTTTTTTTTTTTTTTTTGAGACAGGGGTTTCACTGTGTTGTCCAGGCTGATTTCTGACTTCTGGGCTCTCAAGTGATCCTCCCTCCTTAGCCTCCTAAGTCAAGCCTTCACAAACAAACTGTGGTAGCCAGTGTGGGGAAGAAGAGGATGAGCGGTTTAGCCCCTTTCTTCCCCTGCTGGTCTCACTTTTGGTTCAAGGATGTTCACATCAGGCAAGAAGCAAGAGCCCCGGATGTCTTCTGGTAACACAAGATTTCAGAGGGATTACTGGCTTTGGAGTTCAATATTTTCATTCTACCCAGAAACTAAAAAATTGGTAAGCTGTGAATACATTTTAGAGCCTCTCATCACCAGAATTTATGTAACAAGACTATTCTAGGCCAGTTGAGGCAGACAAGGTATAGTAAAATGAATAAGTGGCCAACTTAAAGTCAAGAGACCTGGGTACTAATCTGACCAAACAGCAACCAGCTGTGTGGACACACCAGATGTGTCCTCAAACACATCGTAGCCTCAAGGGACAGGGCAAGGAGAGGTCCACCTACACTCCGAACAAGTGGTGTTCAATAGCAATAAACAAAAAAGCATCTGGCATCGTGCCCAGCACATGTAGGCACACAAAAAATTACTGGAATTTTAATTACTCTTACTCCCCCTACAATGATGTTTTAATAAATGATAAACTTTATGGTACAGCCAGTCAAAAGTGGATTTATTTTCAATTATAGGAAATTGGCAGGGTTAGTAACACTGTGATGTTCACATTGTTACTACACTGTGAAGGAGGGAAAGTAAATTGTTACAACCTCTCTAGAAGGAAGAGAAGCAGATGTGTTAATATATGTATTTGACAACACATGTAAGAGTCTTCAAAATGTTTATACCTCTTGGACTAGTGAATAATTCTATAATTGGTAATTTGTGCCAAAAGAAAAACAATAAATGATGCGAACATTTACGTGTACAATTAAACATAACACTTCCTTTTATCAGGGTTATTTACAGTAGCTAAAAATGCCCGCTAAGAGAATGACTAAGGTATAACATATTCTCGTGATAGAATATTTAACAGTTATAAAAAACTGTGAAGAATCTTTGGAACTTGGTGGAAAAAACTAGCGCAAAGAGAAAAATGAAAGAATCTTAGACGAAGCTCTCGTTGAAAAATCAGGATACAAATACAGAGAAAATTTTCAGTGTTGAGGAAGAGGAGAATATGGTATGTTTATACCTAGAAAGCTAGCAGTTAATTACACCTAAATATTACTAGACTATATCTCTAGATAATAGGATAATGGGTTCTTTTTTCTTCATTACATTTTCCTGTTTTGCAAACTTCTGCAGTGTATGTGCTTTTAAATCAGGGAGAAAAATCACTAATTAGAGACTAGTTGAAATCTCTACTGGGTTTAATGCCACAAAAATACATAAGGCTTCATTTCTGTGGCAGTTTTGTGTTTTGTTTTTTAGAGACAGGGACTTGTTCTGTCGCCCAGGCTGGAGTGTGGTGCTGCGATCATAGCTCACTGCAGCCTTGAACTCCTGAGCTCAGGCAGTCCCCCTACCTCAGCCTCCTGAGTAGCTAGGGCTACAGGAGTGCACCACCATACCCTGCTACTTATGTATGTACGTATGTATGTATTTATTTATTCATTAATTTTTTTATTTTTAATTTTATTTATTTATTTATTTATTTATTTATTTGAGATGGAGTCTCGCTCCGTCCCCCAGGCTGGAGTGCGGTGGCGCGATCTCGGCTCATGGTAACCTCTGCCTCCCAGGTTCAAGCGGTTCTCCTACCTTAGCCTCCTGAGTAGCTGGGATTACAGGTGTGTGCCACCACATCCGGCTAATTTTCGTATTTTTAGTAGAGACGGGGTTTCACCATGTTGGCGAGGCTGGTCTCAAAATCCTGACCTCGTGATCCACCTGCCTTGGCCTCCCAAAGTGCTGGGATTACAGGTGTGAGCCAATGTGCCCAGCCGTCATTCATTTATTTTTGTAGAGCTGGGGTCTTGTTATGCTGCCCAGGATGGTCACAAACTCCTGACCTCCTACCTTGGCCTCCCAAAGTGCTGGGATTACAGGTGGGAGCTACAGCATCTGGTCCCTGCCCACCTCCCCTCCCCGCCCCCACTTTTTTTAAGAGTCAGGGTCTCACCGGGCATGGCTTCTCACGCCTGTAATCCCAGCACTTTGGGAGGCTGAGGGGGGCAGATCACGAGGTCAGGAGATCAACATCATCCTGGCCAACATAGTGAAACTCCGTTTCTACTAAAAATACATAAATTAGCTGGGCGTGGTGGCACATGCCTGTAGTCCCTGGTCTCGGGAGGCTGAGGCAGGAGAATCGCTTGAACCAGGGAGTCGGAGATTGCAGTGAGCCGAGATCACGCCACTGCCCTCCAACCTGGTGACAGAGTGAGACTCCGTCTCAGAAAACAAAAACAAAAAGAGCCAGGGTCTCCATCTGTCATCCGGGCTAGAGTGCAGTGGTACAATCATAGCTCACTGCTACCCACTCCTGGGTAAGCCTTCATTTTTACAACATTAGTTTTGCTTTCTTAAAACTCTTAATTTCCCATTGAAGGAGCAAGCAGACACTGGCTGCCTTTCCCATCTTTGATCTCTCTTGCACTTCAAGTCCCACATTCCTGGCATATCACAGCTGGAGGGATCCTTGGAGATCAGCATATTATGCTGCAGATCAGGAAACTGAGGCTCAGACAGCCGCTGAACTTGTGTTTAGCTACGATGTGATACTAGGTTTCCCGACTCCTGGGCAGGCAGTTTTCCTGGTACAGCACTCTTTATCTGGTTTGTTTGTTTGTTTGTTTGAGACAGAGTCTCGTAATGTCACCCAGGCTGGAATGCAATGATGCAGTCACAGCTTACTGCAGCCTCCACCTCCCAGGCTCAAGCAATCCTCTCCTCCCATCTCAGCCCTCTTCAGTAGCTGGGACCACAGGTGTGCACTACCACGCCTAGCTAATTTTATTTATTTATTTATTTATTTATTTATTTATTTATTTATTGCAGAGATGGGGGTCTGTCTCCCTTTGTTGCCCAGGCTCAACTGGAATTTCTGGGTTCAAGTGATCCTCCCTCCTTAGCCTTCTAAGTAGCTGGGACTACAGGCACATGCCACTATGCAAGGCTACTTTTTTTAATTTTTTTATTATTTTTTTTTTTTTTGAGACAGAGTTTCACTCTTGTTGCCCAGGCTGGAGTGCTGCAATGGTGCAATCTCGGCCCATCGCAACCTCTGCCTCCCGGGTTCAAGCGATTCCCCTGCCTCAGCCTCCCGAGTAGCTGGGATTACAGGCATGCGGCACCACACCTGGCTAATTTTGTATTTTTTAGTAAAGACAGGGTTTCTCCATGTTGGTCAGGCTGGTCTCAAACTCCCGACCTCAGGTGATCCGTCCTCCTAGGCCTCCCAAAGGGTTGGGATTACAGGCTTGAGCCACCACGTCTAGCTGGCTAGGTTTTTTTAATACAATTTTTTAAAAGTAAATTTTATTATATTATTATTTTATTTTTATTTTTTTGAGACTGAGTCTCACTCTGTCGCCAGGCTGGAATGCAGTGGCACAATCTTGGCTTACTGCAACCTCCATCTCCCAGGTTCAAGTAATTCCCCTGCCTCAGCCTCCCAAGTAGCTGGGACTACAGGTCCGTGCCACCACACCTGGCTAAATTTTTGTATTTTAATAGAGATGGGATTTCACCATGTTAGCCAGGCTGGTCTCCATCTCCTGATCTCGTGATCTGCCCACCTCGGCCTCCCAGAGGGCTGGGATTACGTAAGCCACCGCACCTGGCAAAAGTAAATTTTATTTTTAGAGCAATTTTAGGTTCACAGCAAAATTGAACAGAAAGTAGAGTTCCACATGCCTCCTGCCCCAAACACGCATAGCCTCTTATAGCATATGACCTCCCACACCAGAGAGGTACCTTTGTGCAATCAAGGAACCTACAATGACACATCGTTATCATCCAAAGTTCATATCAAATACCCTTTTTCCATCTCAGGACTCCCACCTTTTTTGGAGGGCATGGGGCTAAGGAGCAGAAAGTTTAATAGGCAGGAGTAAGAGAAAGGAGAACAGTTCTCTCTCTAGGGAGAGAGAGGGGTTTCCGAAAGGAAAGACCAACAATGGTGGGGTTCACTGGATTTTATAGGCAGGCTTGAGAAGGCGGTGAATGATTTACATAGGGCCCACATATTTGTTGGATCAGATGTGACGTTTACAAAGCGCCCAGGGAAGGCTGGCCACCCCACCCTAATCTTATTACACAAATGAGTTTTCCACTTGACTGGTGACATCGTGTCTGCTCCTTATATACATGCGGCTGGCAAAGACAAGGGAAGATGGAGCCGCCATTCTGAACTTGCCTAGTCCCAAGTAGCTTTTTTTCTGCCGGCATTCACCCGTGCAAGCATCCAGCTTGCTTGTCTATGTCTGCAGCCGGGCGTGGTGGCACATGCCTGTATACCAGCTACTCGGGAGGCTGAGGCAGGAGAATCGCTTGATCCTGGGAGGCGGAGGTTGCGGTGGGCCGAGATTGTGCCATTGCACTCCAGCCTGGGCAACAAGAGTGAAACTCCATCTCAAAAAAAAAAAAAGAAAGAAAGAAAGAAAAGAAAAAGGAGACAACAATGGGAGAGAGATTTCAGCCAATCAGAAAGGAGATGGAGAAGCACAAACACTTAACAAGAGGAAGGAGCTACAACCTAAATGCAGGCAGGGCGTGCCAGTTAGAACAAGCCAATTCACCCTGCAGAGCCTCAGAGGAGCTCCTGACCCAAAGGCACAGACCACAGAGAAGAGAACAGGCAAGGACTGAAAAGGGGGGATTGATAGAAGTCTATATAAGGAGACTTCAGTTCCCCTGCCACCTACCTTAGGAAATAATTATCTTGGGAAATAGTGAAGTACAGAAGCTCTGGACTTATGAACTACTGGCTGAGCTAAAGGTGCAGATGAGCTGTGGGCGTCAAAGAGAGTGTGAAGCCTAGGTCTGCACACAGGATTGGGAGCCCCTTCTTCCTCAGCTGCTTCCCCAGCAGCCAGATGTACTAGAAAAATTTAATCTCTCCAGAACAAATAAAAAACAAAACAAAAACACAATGGAAATTAACATTTAACGTTCTCCAGAGTTAGCACTGGCCAACTACGCAGACATACACAATCCACATGCCTCTTTCACACACACAGTTCCAAAGAGCTTTGGACACCTCCTTCTCAAGGATGAGGACTATGCAAAGACCACAGGTATTTAAGGAACGTCTCTAATGAGAGAGACAGAGAGAAATAGAAAATAGGAATTCAGGCGAAAGACAAGAGAATAGGCATGAATCTTTTAAAATACTATAACTAGCTCAGAGAGGGAGAGCGAGAAGCTATTTCATCCATTCATAAAAGAAGAAAGATTGGAATATAAAAATCAAGTAGAAACAAAACATTTCAATAAAGGAGTTTGAAGATAAAGGTGAAGAAATCTCCTGAAAATTAGAGCAGATGAAGAAATGTACAACAGGAGAGAAAGAAAGAAAGATTGGAGAATCAATCCAAGTAATAGGAGTTCCAGAAAGACATTACAGAGAAAATGTTAGAGAGAAAATTAAAGATATAATTCAAGAAAATTGCCCAGACTGAGATGGGCATGGTGGTGTGACCTGTAGTCCCAGCTACTCAGGAGGCTGGGGCAGCTGGACTGCTTAAGCTCAGGAGTTTGAGGCTGTAGTGTGCTGTGATCTCACCTATGAATAGTCATAGCACTCCAGCCTGGGCAACATAGCAAGACTCCATCTCTTAAAAAAAAAAAAAAAAGAATGAATGAAAGTTTCCCAGACTGAAGAAAATTCATCTCCAAATGGAAAGAGTCCATAACGGGCACAATGTGAGACCTACAACAAGGTACACCTGCATAAAATTTCAAAACAAAGATAATTTCCAAAAAAAACTTAGAAAGAGCACATTGGTGGTGGGAATACTAAATGGTACAGCCACTCTCAAAGGTGAGTTGGAAGTTTCTTAAAAAGTTAAATACATACCTATCATATCATCCAAACATTCCACTCTTAGGTATTTAACCCAAGAAAAGTGAAAACGTGTCCATACAAAAACTCTTACATGGGTGTTCACGCCAGCTTTAGTTGTCATAACCTGGAAACAACCCAATGTCTGTCAGCAGCTGCATGGATAAACAAATTGTGGTATAAACATACAAAAGAATGAATTATTGACACATTCAAAAACATAGGTAAATATCAAAATAATTACTCTCAATGAAAAAAAAAAAGACCAAAAAAGATATATACTGTATGATTTCATTTATGTAAAATTCTAGAAAATGCAAACTAAACTATAGTAACAGAAACAGATCAGTGGTTGTTTGGGGGAGAATAGGGAGTAGGGGTAGGGGAGTGATGGAAAGGATGGATTTCTTTTTGTTTTTTTGAGACAGAGTCTCGTTCTGTCACCCAGGCTGGGGTGCAGTGCCAGTGGCTCAATCTCAGCTCACTGCAAACTCCGCCTCCCAGGTTCAAGCAATTCTCCTGCCTCAGCATCCTGAGTAGCTGGGATTACAGGCATATGCCACCATGCCCAGCTAGTTGCTTTTTTTTTTTTTTTCTTGAGACAGGGTCTCACTCTGTCGCCCAGGCTGGAGTGCAGTGGCATGATCTTGGCTCACTGCAATCTCGCCTCCCTGGTTCAAGCGATTCTCCTGCCTCAACCTCCCAAGTAGCTAGGATTATAGGTGTGCGCCACCATGCCCGGCTAATTTTTCTGTTTTTAGTAGAGACGGGGTTTTACCATGTTGGCCAGGCTGGTCTCAAACTCCTGACCTCAAGTGATCCGTCCGCCTTGACCTCCCAAAGTGCTGGGATTACAAGCATGAGCCATCGTGCCCGGCCCAGCTAATTTTTGTATTTTTAAGAGACAGGGTTTCGCCATGTTGGCTAGGGTGGTCTCGAACTCCTGGCCTCAAGTGATCTGCCCGCCTCAGCCTCTCAAAGTGCTGGGATTGCAGGCATGAGCCACTGCACCCAGCTGAAAGGATGGATTTCAAAGGGGCGTGAAGTTTATTTTGAGTTGACATGTTCACTATCTTGACTGTGGTGATGGTTTTGTAAGTGTACACATGTCAAAACTTATATAGTTTATATATGTGCATTCCACTGTATGTAATTTTATCTCAATAAAGCTGTTTGTAAAAGTATGTATGTGCTGAGAATGTAAAATGATGCAGCCCCTTTGGAAAACAGTTGGGCAGTTCCTCAAAAAGCTCCATGTGGAGTTACCATATCACTCAGCAATTCCACTTCTGCATGTCTACTCTAGAGAAATGAAAACATACGTCCACGCTAAAACTTGTACACAAAGGTCCATAGCAGAAAAGCAGAAACAACCCATGTCCATCAGCTGACGATGCACAGGCAAACCTGGTAGCTCTCCATCTATTACATGGAATATTATTCAACCATAAAAAGGAATGCAGTACTGATATGCTACACCATGGATGAGCCTCGCAGGGGAGCCAGTGATCACCTCTAATCCCCCTTTTGGCTCTTAGTGGGCTCTTCAGCTGGATCTAGAAACCAAACTGACACCAAGCTGATCAACAAGAGCGAAGTATACACATTTTATTAGTTTGGCATGTACGTGGAGATCTTCACAAGAGACTCAAGTCTCAAGTGGCTAAAGCAAGATGCTTTTTTTCTGCATCACTTGGACTACGCAGAGCAAGATGCTTTTATACTTTTTAGACAAAGAACAATAGATTTGAGGAGGAAAAAATAGGACAAAGAAAATCTGGCAAGGGCGATAAAATGTTCTAGGAGATCCACTAGGAGATACAGGAGGGGGTGTAAATAGGTGGAAGATAAGTGTTATTTCATGAAGTATGTTTATTCAGGTCCATTGCCGTCCTCAGTTCCAGTCTCTGGTGATAAGGGCTATTTTCTCTTTCTGGTTTGGAGAGGGGACCCCTCCCAGAGGAATCTTTACCGCTTGATGCATGCAGGAAGAGGGAGGTCAGCTGGCCCTTTCTGAAGCCACCATTTCTCCAATGTTTGCAACTTGAAATAATCGATATAGCAGTTAGGCATATTTTGGGGTGGCGCGTCCTTCATGCTCTCAACCTTGAAAATGTTACGGTAAGTGAAAGAGTATCACAGAGAGCATCCCATGCTGCATGATTCCATTTATACCAAGTCCAGAATAGGCAAATCTGTAGAGACAAAAAGTAAATTTGCAATCGCCTAAGCCTGGGAACAAGGGAAGAAGGGGAATGACTATAATAGGTACCTGGTTTCTTTTTGGATCATGACAAAGTTCCAAAATTAGATTATGTTGATGGTTTCACAACCCCATAAATACATTAGGAACCATTTAATTGTGTGCTTTACATAGGCAGTTTTTTGGTATATAAATTCTATCTCAACAAAACTGTTTATTTACAAAGAGCAAAAACAGGTCACATACAAAGGATCAGAAATCAAAATGTCACTGGACTTTCTGGAAAGCTAGAAAGCTTGAGGGATATCCTGAAAAAAAAAAAAAAAAAGGATCAGGTGCAGTGTAATTTCAGCACAGGTGGATGGCTTGAGCCCAGGAGTTCGAGACCAGCCTAGGCAACATAGTGAGACCCTGTCTCTCCAAAACAAAAATACAAACATTAGCTCTGCGTGGTGGTGCGTACCTGCAGTCCTGGCTCCTGGGGCGGGGGCTGAGGGCTGAGGTGGGAGGATTGCTTGAGCCCAGAAGTTTGAGGCTGCAGTGAGCCGAGATCATGCCACCGCATTCCAGCCTGGGCGACAAAGGAAGACCTCATCTGAAAAAATGAAAGGAGTAAATGCAAAAAGAGAGGGCAGCACAGGCTCCAGAGAACAAGGGCCCAACCTGGGAGAGCAGCAGAGTCCTGATCAGGGTAACAGGAGTGCAGTGGGACTATGGCAGCAGGTGCTGGGGGAAGCACGAGAGAAGCCTCTAGAAGCCTCCTTTGATGACCTTGAATTTGAGAAACTGTATTGAAAACCATTTGATTCTACCAGGCATGGTGGCTCACGCCTGTAATCCCAGCACTTTGGAAGGCTGAGGCGGGTGGATCACTTGAGGCCAGAAGTTTGAGACCAGCCTGGGCAACATGACAAAATCCTGTTTCTACTAAAAATACAAAAATTAGCCAGATGTGATGGCTTGTACCTGTAATCCCAGTTACTCAGGAGTCTAAAGCAGGAAAATTGCTTGAATCTGGGAGGCGGAGGTTGCAGTGAGCCAGGATCATACCACTGTACTCCAGCCTGGGCGACAGAGCAAGACTCTCAAAAAAAAAAAAAAAAAAAAGAAAAGAAGAAGAAAGGATGGAAGGAAGGAACGAATGAACAAAAGAAAGAAAGAAAGAAAAAGAGAGAAAAGAAGAATCAGTAGTATATGCATATTGTTCAGATAGATGGAGGCAAATACTAGAAGAACAGCTGAGAATGAAAGATGAGTAGCTTTTGAGGAGTAGGCCTGGGAGAGGAGGGTGAAAGGGAGTGCTGGGGTTTTTTGTTTTGTTTTGTTTGTTTTATTTTGTTTTGTTTTTCAGATGGAGTCCTACTCTATTGCTCAGGCTGGAGTGCAATGGTGAGATCTTGGCTCACTGCAACCTCTACCTCCCGGGTTCAAGCAATTCTCCTGCCTCATCCTCCTGAGTAGCTGCGATTACAGGTATGCACCACCACTCCCGGCTAATTTTTTTTGTATTGTTAGTAGAGACGGGAGGTTTTACCATGTTGACCAGGCTGGTCTCGAACTCTTGACCTTCGTGATCCGCCCACCTCGGCCTCCCAAAGTGTTAGGATTACAGGCGGGAGTCACCACACCCAGCTGGGAGTGCTGTTTTTCTTAAGACTTTTAGTACACTTTGGCTTTTTAGACTATTATACAGATATATTATTTTAATGAAAATAAAAATTAATTTAAAAAAGTTCTAGTAGTCACCACTGGCCTAGTCCATAACAAAAGAGAGGACTTGGTGGTATCACCAATAATAGTAACAGCTAAATTTCACTGAGTACTCACTGTGTACTTGGCACTGTTTTATCTTATCTTTTAATTTTTAACATTTTTCTAGAAATGGAGTCTTGCTCCTCCACCCAAGCTGGAGTGCAGTGGCTCAATCAAAGGCCACTGCAGCCTCCACCTCCTGGGCTCCAGCGTTCCTCCCACCTCTGCCTTCTAAGTGGCTGGGACTATAGGCACATGCCACCATGCCAGGCTAATTTTTTACTTTTGTAGAGATGGGGTTCTTGTTTTGTTGCCCAGGCTGGTCTCAAACTCCTGGCTTCAAGTAATCCTCCTGCCTCAGCCCCACAAAATGTTGGGATTACAGGCGTGAGCCACCATGCCTGGCCCCAAGTACTATTTTAAATACTGTTCTTATTAAACAACCCCTTGGAGGGGCCTTAATCACTACCCCAGGTTGCCTCTAATGGCAGGCAGAATACCAATTGTAAGTGAAATTACAGTTCTTCATGGATTGAAAAGTACCACTTACAGATATATTCTTTGGATCATCACTAAACCTTGTGATATAGGAATTTATAGCTGGAGAAACTGAGTCTCAGATTTGGAGAAATGCTCAACAGCAGAGGTGAAAGTGAAAAGCAAGAATTCAGGTCTCTGGGCTCCTGGTGCCAAATCTTTACATAACTGCACCCAAATCCATGAAAAACAAAAATTTTTTTTTTTTTTTTTTTTTGAGATGGAGTCTCGCTCTGTCGCCCAGGCTGGAGTGCAGCGACGCAATCTCAGCTCACTGCAAGCTCCGCCTCCCAGGTTCAGGCCATTCTCCTGCCTCAGCCTCCCAAGTAGCTGAGACTACAGGCGCCTGCCACCACGCCTGGCTAATTTTTTTATATTTTTAGTAGAGACGGTGTTTCACCGTGTTAGCCAGGATGGTCTCGATCTCCTGACCTCGTGATCCACCCGCCTCGGCCTCCCAAAGTGCTGGGATTACAGGCGTGAGCCACCGTGCCCAGTCAAAGATATTTTTAAAAAATCAGTTTCAGATGTTTGCTTTGTAAATTGCTCCCTCCTGCTTTTTTTTTTTTTTTTTTTTTTTTTTTTCAGAGTCTCTGGAGTGCAGTGGTGTGATTTCGGCTAACTACAACCTCTGATTTCTGGGTTCAAGCAATTCTCCTGCCTCAGCCTCCTGAGTAGCTGGTATTATAGGCATGTGACACCACACCCAGCTGATTTTTGTATTTTTAGTAGAGACGGGGTTTCACCATGTTGGCCAGGCTGGCCTCAAACTCCTGACCTCAAGTGATGCACCTGCTTTGGCCTCCCAAAGTGCTGGGATTACAGGCATGAGCCACTCTCTCATGTTATTTTTAAATGTTAAGGAAAAAGGAGTTTACGATTTCCAAGAATCTTCACCCAGTTCTTCTTTCAAATCTAGATACAGGCCAGGTGAGGTGGCTCACGCCTGTAATCCCAGCAATTTGGGAGGCCAAGATGGATGGATCACCTGAGGTCAGGAGTTTGAGACCAGGCTGGCCAACATGGTGAAACTCTGTCTCTGCTAAAAATACAAAAATTAGCTGGGTGTGGTGGCTCGCATCTGTAATCCCAGCTACTCAGGAGGCTGAGGCAGGAGAATCATTTGAACCGGAGGGGCGGAGGTTGCAGTGAGCCCATATCATGCCACTGCACTCCAGCAGGGGTGACAGAGTGAGACGCTGTCTCAAAAAAAAAAAAAAACAACTTCAAATCTAGATATAAAAATGTTCTCTGAAACGCAAAAGAAAAACAGTGTACATGTGCACACACACTCCACAGACACCCACACATGTAAGGTGTTAGTATAACATGTTAACACTGTTCTGGGGTGAGTGGGTTGTTTGTTTTAAATAATCACACTGAAACACACACCTTCCAAGAGTGTCGTCCTATTCAGGGTAATCACTCACACTCCACTGAGTCAACTGAGCAGCTACCACTGCTCAGGACTTCTCCCAAGCTTCTTTGGAATGTCACTCACCTTCTCTCGGACATTTCTAGAACAATATTTTGTGGCCCTAATTGGTTTTTGGAAACTGCCAAAAACCATTGGTGAAAATTGGCAGAATAAGGTGGGTGATAACTGTTGTGAAATGCTGGGAAGCAGGGAGGGGTGTATGAGACAGAGTTATAAAATAGTTGGGCCAATTTACTGGTGTGCCATGTAAATCATGCTTGAAATAACTTTAGAAGAATCAGCATTTGGGGCCAGGCCCGATGACTCATGCCTGTACTCCCAGCACTTTGGGAGGCTGAGGCAGGTGGATCACTTGAGACCAGGAGCTCAGACTCACCTGATCAACATGGCGAAACTCCAACTCTACTAAAAATACAAAAATTAGCTGGGCGTGGTGGCTCACGCCTATAGTCCCAGCTACTCGGGAGGTTGAGGCAGGAGAATCACTTGAATCTGGGAGGCAGAGGTTGCAGTGAGCTGAGATCACACCACTGCACTCCAGCCTGGGTGACAGAGCAAGATTCTGTCTCAAAAAAAGAAAAAAAAATCAGCACTTGGCAAGAGGATTACAGATGACTAGCTTTTAGGGCAAACAGACATTTCCCATTTTGGATATGTGTCTAGCATGATTAAAGGAGGCTCACTTTATAAAAGCAGTAGTTACATTACTAAAGTTTATGGCCGCCATATATACACCTACGAATGTTCCTTACTATTAATAAAAATAATGGAAATTGTGTGAACTATTATCATAAGCCCCACAAGACAGAATTCAATTCAAAAAAATTGTTTTAACTATGTTTTTAACCTAAGCCTATTCACTTACATTTCTCTGATGTTGAAAAATATAAAAGTCTTTAGTGGTTTTTATCAAAAGTCTTCTGGTTATTCATCTATACTTATAAACAAATCTCAAACACTTTCAATGCTTTTTAAAATCATAAAACCCAACTGAGAAATAGTTAGAAAGTAATCTTCAAAAGATACATCACTTATCAAACATTCTTATTTATGATTTCCAAATACATTTTATCAGCCATCAAATTTCAGCTAAAGGCTATTTTCTACCTGTTTAACATGTGGTTATAGGAAATATCTCAAAAAAGGTAGTAAACCTATAATAAAAATCATCTGACAAGAATGCAGGGACTGGCACGTACCAGTAGTCCCGGCTACTTGGGATACTGAGGTGGGAGGATCGCTTGAGCCCAGGAGTTTGAGGCTGCAGTGAGCTATGACTGCACCACTGTACTCCAGCCTGGGTGACAGAGCAAGACCTCAACTTAATTTAAAAAAAAATAAAATAAAATTCAGGGTCTGAATATTATGTTGTTCTTGCTCAACTTTTAACCAGCTGGAAACTTTCCAGAATCACTAATTCCTAGATATACACTGCTCATGTTCTCAGGAAATGTGTTTTGGCTCACAAGTTTGATATTTTTATCAGGTATTAAAGGAACATTATATGTGTTATTATTAGTGACACAGATAATTTTACATCCTAATGAGAAAAGCTGAAATCATATATAAAGCCATAACTCAGATTTTGAAGATATTTAGGAGAGGAGATATATATGTGTGCATGTATGTATGTCTATACACATGTGCATATACATATATGTACACATATACATACATACACATGTGTGTTTATGTATACATATTTAAAGGGATTTGTAAACAAGCTGAAAAGTGGTGAGAGTCACTGGCACAGCAGCTATGTGAGTACACTTTAGAGACAGCCTGCATGGCTTACCTCTGTCAAGAGTAGGCACTAATGGGCTGGGTGCAGTGGTTCATGCCTGTAATCCCAGCACTTTGGGAGGCCCAGGCCAGCGGATCACTTGAGGTCAGGAGTTGAAATCCCATCTCTACTAAAAATACAAAATTAGCCAGGCGCTTTGGTGGGTGCCTGTAATCCCAGCTATTTGGAAGGCTGAGGCAGGAGAATCGCTTGAACCCAGGAGGCGGAGGTTGCAGTGAGCCGAGATCCCACCACTGCACTCCAGCCTGGGCGACAGGGTGAAACTCCAACTCGAAAAAAAAAAATTAATAGTTCCTAACTCCACAGAGATCTAAAAACTAATTCCGTAGAGATCTGGCAATTGTCAGATGCAAAGTTTTAAGCCCAAAGACCTTTCCATAAAGAAGTTACCTTTATGGAAAGGTAACTTCCACAGTGGCTCACCCCTGTAATCCCAGCACTTTGGGAGGCCGAGACGGGTGGATCGCCTGAGGTCAGGAGTTTGAGATCAGCCTGGCCAACATGGTGAAAGCCCGTCTCTACTAAAAATACAAAAATTAGCCAGGCGTGGTGGCAGGCACCTGTGATCCCAGCTACTCGGGAGGCTGGGGCAGGAGAATTGCTTCAACCCAGGAGGTGGAGGCTGCAGTGAGCTGAGATCGCGCCATTGCACTCCAGCCTGGGTGACAAGAGCGAGACTTTGCCTCAATAAAATAAAATAAGTTACCTTTATGAGGAGGAAAATGCCACAAATTTCTGGTTATCAGGATCATTAGATGATCCCTATTGATAAAGACAGAATCCATTAACAGTACTTAGCTTTACATGCCTCCAGTCATAAATACCAAAATACTTTCTTTAATAACTATAAGTCCTATATATTTACATAATAGGTTATAGAGTGCCATTTTGGGTCCAGTCCATGTTTTGAAGGGATTTATAAATACAGGTAAAACATGCTGCCAGACATTATTTACAACCTAAAACAATCTTTCCAGCTGGGCCTAGTCTGTTCTCAGCCACCACTACCCTCAACCTTTTTTAGTCAGAGTCACTAGAAAGTTTTTTCACCCTGAACGTAAACAGCAGTAAATTCTCCAAGTGCTCACATAACATCCTTGACTTTACAGGCGAGATGACATTATGGCAACTGAGGACTGAAGATTGGTGTTGGCTACACTTCGCAGGCAGCTGGCAGCTAATAATATTGTTGAGGTTGCTGATCCACTTTATTCCTTCATGTCCATTATTTTTATGACATTACATTAAAAATACCAGATTAGAGATATGGTCTCACTCTGTCACCCAGGCTGGAGTACAGTGGCACGATCATAGCCCACTGCAGCCTCGAACTCCTGGCCTCAAGATATCCTCCCGCCTCAGCCTCCTTAGTAGCTGGGACTACAGGCGTGTACTGCTGCGCCTGGCTAATTTTTTATTTTATTTTATTTTATTTTATTTTATTTTATTTTATTTATTTATTTATTATTGATCATTCTTGGGTGTTTCTCGCAGAGGGGGATTTGGCAGGGTCATAGGACAACAGTGGAGGGAAGGTCAGCAGATAAACAAGTGAACAAAGGTCTCTGGTTTTCCTAGGCAGAGGACCCTGCGGCCTTCTGCAGTGTTTGTGTCCCTGGGTACTTGAGATTAGGGAGTGGTGATGATTCTTAACGAGCATGCTGCCTTCAAGCATCTGTTTAACAAAGCACATCTCGCACCGCCCTTAATCCATTTAACCCTGAGTGGACACAGCACATGTTTCAGAGAGCACGGGGTTGGGGGTAAGGTTATAGATTAACAGTAAATTAACTTGAAAAGTCATTCTGGCCATTGTGTAGGAAAAAAACTAAGAAGGGCCGGGTGCGGTGGCTCACACCTGTAATCCCAGCACTTTGGGAGTCTGAGGTGGGCAGATCACGAGATCAGGAGTTCAAGACCATCCTGGCCAATATGGTGAAACCCCATCTCTACTAAAAATACAACCGGGTGCGGTGGCACTTGCCTGTAGTCCCAGCTACTCGGGAGGCTGAGGCAGAAGAATCGCTTGAACCCGGGAGGTGGAGGTTGCAGTAAGCCAAGATCATGCCACTGCACTCCAGCCTGGGTGACAGAGCGAGACTCCGTCTCGAAAACAACAATAAAAAAAACTAAAAAGGTTAAAAGCTTAGGTAAGATACAAGAACAGTTAAAAATGAAAAAAAAATCTGATTATATCTAGTGCTGGCAAAGCACCTGGAGTTTTCATTTCAGTACTGCATGTGAGTGTAAACCAATCCATCGTTTTGGAAGACTGCTGCAACGTCTACTAAAACCGATCAAACACACCTCCTATTACCCAGAATTCCATTCCTAGGTATACACTAAACAAAATGTGTACACATGTTCCCCAAAGGACATTTTAAAAATTCCTAGGCTGGGCGTGGGCTCACACCTGTAATCCCAGCACTTTGGGAGGCCAAGGCAGGCGGATCACCTGAGGTCCGGAGTTCGAGACAAGCCTGGCCAACATAGTGAAACCCCCTCTCTACTAAGAAAATAATGGCTGGGTGTGGTGGCTCACGCCTGTAAACCCAGCACTTTGGGAGGCCGAGGTGGGTGGATCACGAGGTCAGGAGTTCAAGACCAGCCTGGCCACGATGGTGAAACCCTATCTCTACTAAAAATACAAAAATTTGCTGGGTGCAGTGGCAGGCACCTGTAATCCCAGCTACTTGGGAGGCTGAGGCAGGAAAATCGCTCGAACCTGGGAGGTGGAGGCTGCAGTGAGCTGAGATGACACCATTGCACTCCAGCCTGGACAATAAGAGCAAGACTGCATCTCGAAAAAAAAAAAAAGAATGGATCAATTGTAGCACATTCACATAATAGAATATCATACCATATCATTGAAAAACTCAGCTACACACACACACACACACACGAATGAAACTCACAGTATCAAGTAAGCCGGATACAAAAGAACATATACTGCTTAACTCCATCTATATAGTTACAAAATAGACAAACTAATCTGTGGTCATATAAATCAGTGAGTGGTTATCTTGGGGAAGAGTGGAGATTAGAGACTAGGACAGAGCATGAGGCTTGCAGGGTAATGGCAATGGTCATATTTCCTGGATCTGGCTACCATTCACATGAATGTGTTCACTTTATGAAAATTCAGGCTGGGGTGGTGGCTCACGCCTGTAATCCCAGTACTTTGGGAGGCCGAGGCAGGTGGATTGCCTGAGCAACAAGGTGAAACCCCGTCTCTACTAAAATACAAAAAATTAGCTGGGCGTGGCAGCGTGCGCCTGTAGTCCCAGCTACTTGGGAGGCTGAGGCAGGAGAACTGCTGAAACCCGTGAGGTGAAGGTTGCAGTGAGCCGAGATAGCACCACTGCACTCCAGCCTGGGCAACAGAGTGAGACTCTGTCTCAAAAAAAAAAAAAAAAGCAAAGAAAATTCAGAGCTGTACACATATGATGTATACTTTTCTGTGTAATATTTTAATTTTTCAAGTATATATATGGTAGAGGCCAGACAGGAAGATACTGCAGTAGTCTGGATGAAGGAAAATATTGGTTTTGTTTTGTTTTGTTTTTGAGACAGAGTCTCGCTCTGTTGCCTAGGCTGCAGTGAAGTGGCATGATCTCGGTTCACTGCAACTTCCACCTCCTCAGTTCAAGCGATTCTCCTGCCTCAGCCTCCCGAGTAGCTGGGATTACAGGTGTGCACCACCAGGCTTGCCTAATTTTTGTATTTTTAGTAGAGATGGGGTTTCACCATGACGGCCAGGTTGGTCTTGAACTCCTGACCTCAAGAGATCTGCCTGCCTTGGCCTCCCAAAGGCGTGAGCCACCATGCCTGGTTAGATGTTGGTTTAGACTAGGGGTAAGAAGAACCATAAAGTGATCCGTTTATGTTTTTTGTTCGTTTCCAATTTTCCATTTTGTAACCACTTTAGTAAGTATAATACAATCATCAGCAAATCTAATGTCAAAACAAAGCATTTTCTTGAAAGAGTAAATTTGAGTAAGCCTATAAATAGCTGCGAATAAATGTAGGTAACTTCCAGGTATATTAAAAATTAAAATTTTCGTATTTGACAGCACAAATAGAATCCTGGTACTAATTTAAGACCTAACCAGATTAGGAATACAAAATATACGGCCAGGTGCCGTGGCTCACACCTGTAATCCTAACACTTTGAAAGAGGCTGAGGTGGGTGGATCACTTGAGGTCGGGAGTTCAAGACCAGCCTGGCCAATATGGTGAAACCCTATCTCTACTAAAAATACAAAAATTAGCCAGGCGTGGTGTCAGGTGCCTGTAATCCCAGCTACTTGGGAGGCTGAGGCAGGAGAATCGCTTAAACCCAGGAGGTGGAGGCTGCAGTGAGCTGAGATCGCATACCACTGCAGTCCAGCCTGGGCAACAAAGGGAGACTGTGTCTAAAAAACAAGCAAACAAACAAAAACAATATATAAGGCATTCAAGAAACATTTATCCTTCATGATACAAGGGCAAACTGGCCAGGCATGGTGGCTTACACCTGTATTTCCAACACTTTGGGAGGCTGAGACACGAGGACCGCTTGAGCCCAGGAGTTCAAGACTAGCCTGGGCAACATATTGAGACCCTGTCTCTACAAAAAATAAATAAAAGCTGGGCACGATGGTGCACATTTGTAGTCCCAGCTACTTGGGAGGCTGCGTTGGGAGGATTGCTTGGGCCCAGAATATCAAGGCAGTAATGAGCCATAATCACACCACTGCACTCCAGCCCCCCAAAAAGGGCAAACCAAATTCTAAATAACATACTACTTTAATTGTGCCTTCACATGGGGAACATCAAACAGTCAAATATCAACACTCAAATTGCCTACTGTTTTCCTAGGATTGCTACAAGTCTTTTATAATTTGTCTTATTCTCACTTAAACAATTAAGAAACTTCCTTCTAATCCAACTAGTTTATTCGCAAATACGCTGAAGCACATGCTGACTTCAGATGTCTGTGCTATATATATATATATATATATATATTTTTTTTTTTTTTTCCACTTCAAGAATCTCAACCGTGTCACTTCCCATGGCTAGTTCCATTTTTGTCTGTTATACTCAGATGTTGCCTGTCCAGAAACCCAGTTCTGCTGTGCTAGCAGCCCCTCTTCCTAAAACATGGCCCAGGATCACCCACATTCTTGAAGAGTCATAGGCAGAAGTAGTTATGGTTCCTGCCTGGCACACACCCAGCACATTCCCATTAGGAGTGCATCCTAATCATCTTTGTTCTTGTTGTTTTGAGACAGGGTCTCGCTCTGTCGTCCAGGCTGGAGTACAGTGGCACAACCAGGGCTCACTGCAGGCTTGAAATCCTGAGCTCAAACAATCTTCCCACCTCAGCCTCCCAAGTAGCTGGGACCCACAGGGGCATGCCACCATGCCTGGGTTTTTTTGTTTTGTTTTGTTTTTGAGACAGGGTCTCACTACATTGTCCAGACTGGCCTTGAACTCCTGGCCTCAAGCAATCCTCCCACCTCAGTTTCCCAAAGTGCTGGATTACAAGTGTGAGCCACTGTGGCCAGCCCTGACCACTGCTGAAAGATGCTTGGCAAACTACATTGCATAGCAGTAATGGATAACATTAACTACAAAAAAACCTAGATTTTAAAAAATCTGTACTTTTGAAAAAAAGAAAAACACCTAGTTTTTGTGAAAAATGTGTAACCATGGCTAGTAGTTTTAATCTCCCAAGCCAGGAAGAAAAAAGAAATCTAGGCCAATTAATTTAATTTTAATTACTTTTTTATTTATTTTTGAGAGGGAGTCTCGCTTTGTTACCCAGGCTGGAGTGCAGTGGTGTGATCTCAGCTCACTGAAACCTCCACCTCCAAGGTTCAGGCAATTCTCCTGCCTCAGCCTCTAGAGTAGCTGGGACTGCAGGTATGTGCCACCATGTCCAGCTAATTTTTGTATTTTTAGTAGAGACAGGGTTTCGCCATTTTGGCCAGGCTGGTCTTGAACTCCTGGACTCAAGTGATCTGCTTGCCTTGGCCTCCCAAAGTGCTGGGATTACAGGCATGAGCCACCACACCCAGCCATTTTTTTTTTTTTTTTTTGAGACGGAGTCTCGCCCTGTTGCCCAGGCTGGAGTGCGGTGACACAATCTCGGCTCACTGCAAACTCCACCTCCCAGATTCAAGCAATTCTTCCATCTGTCTCCCGAGTAGCTGGGATTACAGGCATACACCACCATGCCTGGCTAGTTTTTTGTATTTTCAGTAGAGATGGGGTTTCACCATGTTGGCCAGGCTGGTCTCGAACTCCTGACCTCAGGTGATCCACCCACCTCGGCCTCCCAAAGTGCTGGCATTACAGGTGTGAGCCACCACGCCCGGCCCCAATTTATTTATTTATTTATTTTTTGAGACAGAGTCTCGCTCTGTTGCTCAGGCTGAAGTACAGTGGCACAATCTCAGCTCACTGCAACCTCTGCCTCTCAGGTTCAAGCAATTGTCGTGCCTCAGCCTCCCGAGTAGCTGGGACTACAGGCATGCACCACTATGCTCGGCTAATTTTTGTATCTTTAGTAGAGACGCGGTTGTGCCATGTTGGCCAGGCAGGTCTCGAACTCCTGGCTTCAAGTGATCCACCTGCCTCGGCCTCCGTAAGTGCTGGGATTTCAGGCTTGAGCCACCGGCGCCCCGCCAGGCCAATTAATTTTATTTCAGACTACCTTCACCCACAACTGCAGAGTCTCAGAATCTACCTTTTCACAAGCACCCCACCAATTCTGATCAAGTTCTACTCAAATAGAACACAAGGTAATGTTCTGGTTTCAAGAGGGAGACTAAATAAAATACATGTTTACTTTCATTTCCTCTTATCATATTAATGTATTTAACATTTACTGAACACCTACCACATGCCAAGAACTGTTGTAAGTACTAGAATTTGTGTAGTTAACAAACCAAGTCCCTGCCTTCGGGGAGCTTCAACCAAGGAATGAAGTTATCCATTTTTAAAAAATAAAATATATCCCTGGGTATAAGAAGTTAAATGTGGATTTTAAAGGACATCCTAATCCCTGTCATTTTACCGAAAATGCTCAAAGGC
Source organism: Pan troglodytes (assembly GCF_028858775.2). Lineage (NCBI taxonomy): Eukaryota > Metazoa > Chordata > Mammalia > Primates > Hominidae > Pan > Pan troglodytes. The sequence goes on from NC_072406.2 coordinate 131,672,219, forward strand.
AACTATTGTAAAACAGGACCATTTGCCCAACATTCTAATACACAAGTAGAACCCATATTGCTAAATAAAAACATACCTTAAAGGAAATTGAAAACAAACTATCAGGGCCATCTATCAGCAAACATGTTGGTAATATTTTATTTTCAATAGGCTGGTAAGTCTCCTGGTAAGTCTTCCAGTCTTGATAAAGTGTACACAGTCTTAAACCAGGAACATATTACATATCAACACCCCACCCGATTATCCATTCATGGCTTATTACACCTGCCCAGAATTGTCTAGTCTCAGGTTAATGTGCTCCTGAATCAAGGACTTATCCCTCCTTCATCATCCTTCGTCACTTTTTCCCCAATCTGAACCCTTATTAAACAAAGTATGAGTTATGCCATCTGCTAAAATATAACCTAGCCAGAGAAAATTAAAAATGTTTTTCAAGTTTAGTCCTCTTCAAAAAGTAGCAAGCTAAGATGATTAAATGTGTAGTCTCATTTTTAAAAAAGCTGTTAAGACTTACACATTAGCTTTATTTTTGTGAGCAAAAGCAATCATACAAACCCAATATGGAACAACTCAATTCTTAACTTGTAACAGTAAACTGAACTGAATGTGAAAACCTGAAATTTATACAGTAATTCTCAGAACATGCACAGTTGCATATGGCTACGTATTTCATGCTTTATTTTGTCTAGATGGTTTCAGACTTCTCTTTGCTGGTATACCAAAACATAAGGAAGAAAGATAAAGGACCAGGAAAAAAAATTACACTTGGGCAAGTTATGGTATCTGCTGATTTTATACAGCAAAATCTGGTTTACCTTAACAATGCCGTAATTCTATAGCACCATGACAACCAGGCTTTTTGCAAAACTCTTGTCAGTTCCCAAGAAGGAAGGAAATGAAAAGAGGAGACCCACGGGCAAGCTAAGCCTCGCTGGAAGATCATCAACTGGACAGCTCACTCCTGAGATTCCTTTCCAGCATACAGTCGCCCTGGCTTTCCTCAAACGCTATCCAAAGGCACTTCAGTTTGATTCATGTTTGCAAACTTTCCAAGCTGACTCCAAGACGTTATTAGATGTGGATCACTCCCAGAGGAACGTCTCAGAGAAACAATGGTTAGTGAATTCTTTAAAGTGCAATAAATTGGAACAGACAAAATTCGGCATATGTATTTTGAGTTGGAAAGTTAAGGAAATAATTTATTGAATATACTTCTTTTGTCAGCTGTTACTCTGATATTCTTGTTTAAAAACCAAGCCATCAAAGTTATGTAGATTATGTCTCTCTGTTCCCCCAAACAAAAGCTTAATTCTTTTTTTTTTTTTTTTTTTTTTTTTTGAGATGGAGTCTCGCTCTGTTGCCCAGGCTGGAATGCAGTGGCACGATCTCAGCTCACTGCAAGCTCCACCTCCCGGTTCAAGTGATTCTCCTGCTTCAGCCTCCCGAGTAGGTGGGACTACAGGCGCCTGCCACCACGCCTGGCTAATTTTTTGTATTTTTAGTAGAGATGGGGTTTTACCGTGTTAGCCAGGATGGTCTCGATCTCCTGACCTTGTGATCCGCCCGCCTTGGCCTCTCAAAGTGCTGGGATTACAGGCGTGAGCCACCACGCCCGGCCACAAAAGCTTAATTCTATTAAAAAGTCAATTGCTATCAGTGCCTTTTTTCCCCCTTAAAATAAAAACAACAAATTATATAGATTTCATCTACCCCTATTTCCTAGATATAAATTAAATTTCTTCCACATTTAGGCAATTCAAAAACTAAAAGTCATCTTTGCTCATAAAAGAAATACTTGCACAAAGTAGCTTATGAATTATAGTACCTGGCCTATCTACGCTATCTTTCAAAATAAAATCAGTAAGTAGAAAATAGGAGCCCAGGTTTCATACTAATATTGCATTAAAAATTTTTTTTATTGTATTTTAGAGACAGAGATTCACACTGTCAGCTAGGCTGGAGTGGCACAATCATGGCTCACTGTAGCTTCAAACTCTTGGGCTCAAGTGATTCTCCCATCTCAACCTCCCGAAGTGCTGGGGTCACGGGCGTGAGCCACACCATGCCCAGCTGGAATAAAATGTTTAAGTTGGCTGGGCAAGGTGGCTCACGCCTGTAATCCCCGCACTTTGGGAGGCCAAGGCGGGTGGATCACCTGAGGTCAGGAGTTTAAGACCAGCCTGGCCAAGATGGTGAAACCCCGTTTCTACTAAAAATACCAAAAATTAGCCAGGCGTAGTGGCGGGTGCCTGTAATCCCAGCTACTCAGGAGGCTGAGACAGAAGAATCGCTTGAACCCGGGAGGCGGAGGTTGCAGTGAGCTGAGATTGTGCCATTGCACTCCAGTCTGGGGAACAAGAGTGAACTCTGTCTCAAAAAAAAAAAAAGTTTAAGTTATATTCACATAATTTCCTTGTTTGAAAATGGAATTGATGGCAATCTAATTTACAGCAACCTATTTAAACATAATTACTAGAATATTTTAATTTTTCAGACGGAGTCTTGCTCTGCTGCCCAGGCTGGATTGTAGTGACACAATCTCAGCACACTGCAAACTCCGCCTCCCAGCTTCAAGTGATTCTCCTGCCTTAGCCTCCTGAGTAACTGGGATCACAGACACACGCCACATCTGGCTAATTTGTATATTTTTAGTAGAGATGGGGTTTTGCCATGTTGACCAGGCTGGTATCGAACTCCTGGCCTCAAGTGATCTGCCCACCTCGGCCTCCCAAAGTGCTGGGATTACAGGTGTGAGCCACTGTGCCTGGCCAATTACTAGAATATTTAATTACTAAACATAGTAGAATACACATTTAAGCAAAACCCTCATTTGGACCACTTAAGAGTGAAGGCTTACAAAAACTAGTAAAAGTCTAAAGGAAATAGGTTTTGCATCTTTCCAATATGTAATAAAATTGCAAAGTCAATGTTTATAATGTATTAAGTAGAAGCTCAAATGCTTTTAATAGGGAAAATTTAATTTGGACATACTAGTAAAGTATCTAAAACATTTATTAAATTATTTTTGTCAAGTATCATCTTTACTCATAGATACTACCAAAGAGCAACCTAGACAGTAAAATTAGTTCCCATATCTGAGGACTCCAAATTAATAAATTTTAATATATTAATATTAAACAGAGCATGCATTTTTAGAAGGATGCAAATTTCTACTCCTTCATATCCAGAGATTAAATTTTAATTCCACAAAGCTAATGGACTTGTTAACACTTACACAGAACATGGAAATAGGTCCTGACTACATACATACTCCACATAACTTACTGAAAACTTAAAACAAAACCCAGTTGCTTATTTCATGGCAACCCGGTAGAATAATTATGTAATAAACGACAATAAGAAAAAGCCACTTATCATATAGTCTAGTCTTTATTGAAAGACTTACTTCAACTGTTGTTTACAGCTTTGGCTTAAGTTGGCCATTTTAGCCTCTCACTGCCAGCAGACATAAAAATCAAGTGGGAATGGCATGGGGGTTGGGAGTGAAAATACTAGTAGAGAAATTATGAGAACAAAGAATATGGCAGTCAGTCAGAAACACATCACCAAAATAAATCTCAAAATAATTATGAAATAAAAAACATTTCCTTGCATGCCCAAAAAGTCTCTGCTGATGTTTTTGATGAACGGGGTGGGGAGCAACGAATCTTAGGCTTAAGTTGGATCAAGATAGCATTGGGTCATGTTATAAAATCGTCTGTTAGCTCAATAGCCATACTTTTAATTAATTAATTTATTTTTTGAGATGGAGTCTCACTCTGTCGCTCAGGCTGGAGTGCAGTGGCGCATTTTCAGCTCACTGCAACCTCCACCTCCCAGGTTCAATTCTCCTGCCTCAGCCTCCCAAGTCGCTGGGACTACCGGCGCCCACCAGCACGCCAAGCTAATTTTTTTGTTATTTTTAGTAGAGATGGGGTTTCACCATGTTGGCCGGGCTGGTCTCGAACTCCTGACCTTAGGTGATCCACTACCCGCCTCAGCTTCCCAAAGTGCTGGGATTACAGGTGTAAACCACCATGCCCAGCAACAGTTGCACTTTTTTTTTTTTTGAGACGGAGTCTTGCTCTGTTTCCCAGGGTGGAGTGCAATAGCACAATCTTGGCTCAGTGCAACCTCCGCCTCCCGGGTTCAAGAGATTCTCCTGCCTCAGCCTCCTGAGTAGTTGAGACTACAGGCACGGGCCACCACGCTTAATTTTGTATTTTTAGTGGAGACGGGGTTTCATCATGTTGGTCAGGCTGAGCCACCGCGCCCAGCCCAGTTGTAGTTTTTAAACGGTACATTTCATTTGGATAAGTAGGTTTGTATTTTAAAAACCACTTAATGGCCAGGTGCAGTGGCTCACGCCTGTAATCCCAGCACCTTGGGAGGCCGAGGTGGGTGGATCACAAGGTCAGGAGATCGAGACCATCCTGGCCAACATGGTGAAACCCTGTCTCTACTAAAAATACAAAAATTTACTGGACATGGTGGCATGCATCTGTAGTCCCAGCTACTCAGGAGGCTGAGGCAGGAGAATAGCTTGAACCCAGGAGGCGGAGGTTGCGGTGAGCCGAGATTGCACCACTGCACTCCAGCCTGGCGACAGGGCAAGACTCCGTCTCAAAAAAAAAAAAAAAAAAAAAAAGGCCAGACACCGTGGCTCACGCCTGTAGTCCCAGCACTTTGGGAGACCGAGGCGGGCGGATCACGAGGCCAGGAGATCGAGACCATCCTGGCCAACATGGTGAAACCCCATCTCTACTAAAAATACAAAAAAATTAGCTGGGCATGGTGGCACGTGACTGTAATCCCAGCTACTCAGGAGGCTGAGACAGGAGAATCGCTTGAATCTGGGAAGCAGAGGTTGCGGTGAGCCAAGTTCTCATCACTACATGTACTCCAGCCTGGCGACAGAGCAAGACTCCATCTAAAAAAAAAAAAAAAAAACCACTTAATATGAAATAACTTCCATTAACTGATCATGAAATTTTGCCCTCTTTCAGATTAAGATGAAGGACACTTCAGTCACATGTTTACTGTGGCAATATAACTAGTCTGGATAATTTTATTAAATCATAGAATATACAGTCAGGAAACACTACAGCTATATTTAGCTGTTAGTTATCTCAGTAAGCTACTTAATTTACTGGCAGACCAAAACAGGCATACTAAGCATTTTTATCAATTAAAAAAAGTCTTCAGTTGTTCAAGTTTCACATATACTCATAAAATTTTTAACTCGGGGGCACAGTTAACATAATTTATTGAGTGTTCTCCCTATAAAATATAAATTAACTTTTCCAAAAACATTCCTCAAAGATACTATCAACAAAAGAAATAAGGGTATATTTTATAACATAAGAGTGTAATAGATGACCATTATGGTAAAACTAAGGTGCCATAAAAAATTTGGCCCAGCTATGAATTTCAGACCCTAGGAATTTTTATGTTGAATACATTTGGCTATATTGCTAAGTGGGAAAAGGAGGAGAGTAATACCAAAATTATTGTGATCACCAATTTATAAAATCATCATTATTTTAAAGCTAATCGTAAAACTTCAAATGTTTAGAAAACAGTAATTTGTGGGTACCAATCACATCTTACTATGTAACTGTAAAAGGCTATTTTCTCTTTGGTGCCCAGGCCAGTATTTTGAATACATTGCCAAAACATTTGCACTCCCTAGCTCTGACAATTCAAATACATAGGATTTTATCTATTTTACATTCCTGTTTGATAGAAATTTGAGGCAAATTTTACCCACACAGCCTGAAAAATACCTTGAAAGCAAACCTCAGTCTTCTGCATCTTCCAATTGATTCCTTTACAAACTCTGCACACATACAACTTAAGTCTCTGCTCAGGCTTATGATACCATGCACACTGCCCACAAGGAAAAAAATTAATTGAAAATAAAAGCCACAACTCTGTGTACTATTTAAACTGAATATCCAATTATAAATTGGTACATTGAAGTGTCTAAATAAGATGTTTTTAGCAATCTTGTTAAAAAAATTCTTGGGCAAAATATATCTTAATTTTTAAAAACACCCCAAGATTTTTAAAAAACACTTGTACTATACAACTTATAGTAACCTTGAAATTGGTTTACAAGGTTTTAATCAAGGTATTTACATACCAAGTAATATAAAGCAAAAAAAAAAAAAGAAAAAAACAAAAACAAAAAACTAATTCCCAATGACATTTTAGAACATACTAATGCATCAAAGATTGTATGAAATTAAAATTAAGGCTTTTTCTGCACAATTTGTGTAATTTTAATTTTACATAGTAGCCAACCTTGGAAATGTCAGTCTTAACATTCTGATCAATCCACTGCATTCAATGCAGCGGAGTGTGTTAAGTGTTACTTCAAATAATTACATTGCTGCTACTTCTATGTTGAAGCATGCTTTTTAAACACTGTAGTTATTGAATATTTACAATGTGTATCATTTAAACTTCATGTAAAAGCACAAGTATGACTGTCTGACTTCAATACAAACACCATACTTGGATTTCCCCCCAAAATGAAATGTAAAATACTACAATTTTAATAATCGACACTTTTGGAAGTTTTAAAAATATGTCTTAACGTGGACCACCACCATTTGCTCAAGTAACTCAAACAACGCTGTTCCTTTTTTAGGGTGCAAAACTTCAGTCTGGCTTCAGTTTCTTTAGGCATAGAGAAAGAAAATATTTCCTCCAAAGCGACTCCAAAATCACGCATTTCTTCTGAATATCACACTTTTTCTCTGCTGACTTCAAATGTGGTCCACCTCAGGGAAGGGGAGGGGAGTATCAGGATTCAGGATGAACTTATATGTGATTCCCAGGTTTTCACGATCCTCCCTTTTTTGCTCTTTTAAAAACACAGTGAGTTAAAATACTGAACAGCAAGATAAAAATGGAATAGTATCTAAGAATCAAAATGTATTAGCCATTTTTCCTATTATATCAAAATTTGTAGTCAGAATTGTCTTTATTGACTTTATTTTAGTTTTTGTACACAAAGAAAAATCATGTTCATATCCATCATGAACAAAAACTTAAAAAGGCAGAACTAGAAGACATGTGTCCTTCACCAAAGCAAATCTGTGCTAAAGGTTCCAAACATTTCAATTTTTAAAATAAATATTTTCATTTTCCGATGTCTACTTTCATGTCTTCAGAGTGTCACAGGAAATCGAAGCCTATCATGAATTACAATTTTTTTTAGAGTCCCGGCTCACTGTGTTTGGTAACTTGCCATACCATATCCGGCTTGGTTAGGAGGAGGTATTACAGGGGGAGGAGCTTGTCCTTGGGGAGGCTGAGCACCAAATCCACCCATCCAAGCAGCAGAAGGTGATTGACTTGGAAGAAAAAGAAAAAATCTTCAGCAAACACAAGAAAAAAAAAAATCACATATGTATTTACACAAAAATCAAGCAGAGCCTAATCACAGAATAGAAAACCAGAAATCAACACACCTACAACAAATAGAAAGATCAAAGAAATAAATGATATATATGTAGAATACATATTCCAGTATTAGTCTTTGATATTTTTAAGATAACCACAATTTAACACACTGATGTCTGAGGAGTATCTGCAAACTAATTTTTTAAAAATTGTGAATGATTCAACACATCATCTATTACATAAGAAATTTTAAAAACAAGTTCATGTTGGAAACAGTCTCAAAGGAAGAAATCAGAAAATAAAGCTATGGGCTGGCCCTGGGCAGGGGAATTACAAAGGAGGAAACCACTCTATCAACAAAAGAAAAAAAAAAAAAAAAAGGCCAGTTACTTTGTATCACACAAACCTCAGATTTCTCACACATACCACATAGGCATAAAACCATCAAACTTTTGAATATATCTGGACAAAGATCTTTTACATGCAAAAATAAATAAAAGTGTATCAGAAATCTAAGTCAAATTCTACCAACTGCTTACAGGGATCATAGGACACACTAAATGTTACCCCAATCCCCCCTTTCCACCTAGGTAATGAGAAGTAATTTCTTAGCCTCATAAATCATATTTTGTTAGATTTGTTTCTATAATGCTCATAATGCCAAATAGCTCAATGTATATAATTAAAATAGATTCTCCCTAGGAAAACACACTTTTATTTATTTTGTCAGAACCATACGTTTCTATACTGGAAAAACCCAAACAACTTACTCTACTCCAAATCCTTGTTGATTCCATGGTTGCCCGTATACTCCATAAGGCGGTACTTGCCACCCATTTGCCATATACTGTCCATACTGTTGTGGGTTTCCATACACTTGGCTCCATTGGCCCCACTGACTATAGTCAACCTAGGAAAAAGCAAAGTATTGTTTTAGGGAACACATAAGAAACACCGTATATGAAGAAAGAGTGGGAGACAAGGAAGAGAAAAACTAAGTAAGCACCCTTATGTGAATAGGACTCTGTTATTTATCATTGTCTAAGTTTATTGGGGTGGTGACACCTGTGAAAAGAAAGTATTAAGATTCAGTTAATACCGCAAATAATCAATTTTGAAATACAATCAACTGAAAGTAGCTATATGCTTTATTTTATTGTTTATTTTACAGAGTTTCCAAAGCTTTTATGTGACATGTAAGATGGAAACCTTAAAGAATGCTATGAAAAATCGAATTACCTGTTGGAAGTTTTTAGTCATATCAGGAGATTCTTTACCCCAATAGCATTTAACCACATGTCCTTCAATCGTAGTACCGTTCACCGAAACAATGGCATGGGCTGCACTTTCATGGGTTGAAAATCTAAGAAAGAAAAATGATATGATTTTGTCTTTTATTTTTTAAGAACCTAACACAATAAATAACATGGAAACTCATCAGTTTACACCTGCAAGTTGGTATTTTTTTTCTAAAGTACATTAGGTAGGTAGCTTAAACTTCTATACTGCAAAGAAGCACTAAAATAACAAACACTGATACCCTGGAGAACATAAGTGAAAGGAATGAATCAAATGTAAGAGTAATAATGATATTTCAAGTAGAGTGTTACCTGACAAATGAATAGCCCTTTTCTGGGAAAACTCTTATTTCCATAATTTGTCCAAATGGTGAGAATGTCTGTCTCATAAGCTGATCTATAAAACAAAACATACAAATAAAACATGGCTCATGTGTATCACGAAATTCATATGAACAGTGATGAAGCTCCTCAGAGGTGATTAGAAAACCAAACATTGTACCTGTTAACCCAGACGCAATTCCTCCACAGTACACAGTACAATTTTTTGGACTTGACTGGTTTACTACATCTTCAAATCTCAACTGCTTAGTGTTGTCTGTATGCAGAAACAAAACAAAAACGTTGACTGTTATATTGTACTATAAAACTCTTTTGTTAATTACTATATACTATTAAGATATGCCTCAGGCCAGGCACCCAGCACTTTGGGAGGCTGAGGTGGGCAGATCACCTGAGGTCAGGAGTTCGAGACCAGCCTGGCCAACATGACGAAATCCTGTCTCTACTAAAAATACAAAAATTAAGGCAGGGCACGGTGGCTCACGCCTGTAATCCCAGCACTTTGGGAGGCTGAGGCAGGTGGATCACGAGGTCACGAGTTCGAGACCAGCCTGACCAACACGGTGAAACCCTGTCTCTACTAAAAATACAAAAATTGGCTGGGTGTGGTGGCACACGCCTGTAATTCCAGCCACTCAGGAGGCTGAGGCAGGAGAATCGCTTGAACCTGCGAGGCAGAGGTTGCAGTGAACTGAGATCGCGCCACTGTACTCCAGCCTGGGTGACAGAGCGAGACTCCGCCTCAAAAAAAAAAAAAAAAAAAGATATGCCTCAATGGGAGGAGAAAACATAATTTTTCTTGATGCTATGATTTGACACAGACTTGATCTATAAAATCAGGTGATTCACAGCTCCAAAAATACTTATACCACAGCCCAATTATTTTCAGATAATGAAATATAAAATGAAATAATTAGTGTCTTGCAACACTAATTAAATACTACGTCAGCCTGGACAACGTAACCAGACCGTCTCTATAAAAAAATTACAAATTAGCTGGGCATGGTGACATGTCCCTGTAGTCTCAGTTACTCGGGAGGCTGAGGTGAAAGGATCACTTATACCCAGGAGTTTCAGGCTACAGTGAGCTAAGATCATGCCACCGCACTCCAGCCTGGGCAACAGAGCAAGACCCTGTCTCTTACATAAATAAATTAGAAATTGAGACTAGATGAATACATGATATATGATTTTGTGAAGAATCTATAATTTTAACACACACAGTGGACATATCTTACTTTCTTGTGTGCTTTTAGGTGCAGGTGGTTTACGTGTGGCCCAATTGGTTCGGATTTGACGACCACCCAACCACTGACCGCCCATATGCACAATCGCATTTTCTGCATCCTATGGATAAAAAAGAAAGCACAATCACAAAGAAAAGAGTGATAAATAAGACTCAGTAAGATGAAATAAAATATCGGCGCTGCTGGTTCCATACAAATCAGTAGATGAATTTACTAAATATCCTAAACAAAACAAAACTGAACTATTACCAATTAGAAAATGATTTGAACTTGAGATTCAATCTAAGCAAAAACAGAATACTCTGGCCCTTTATCTTACCACTTCAATAAAATGTAGATGACCTGTAATCCCAGCACTTTGGGAGGCCAAGGCGGGAGGATCACTTGAGATCAGAAGTTTGAGACTAGCCTGGCGAACCCAAGTGAAACCATGTCTCTACCAAAAATATAAAAATGAGCTGGGTGTGGTGGCACGTGCTTGTAATCCCAGCTACTCAGGAGGCTGAGGCAGCGCGATCGCTTGAACCCGGGAGGTGGAGGTTGCAGTGGGCTGAGATGGCACCACTGGACTCCAGCCTGGGCAACAGAGCGAGACTCTATCTCAAAAAAAAAAAAAGTTGATTTAAGTTATTGAAACTGCTTTAAAATCAAAGCCCACTTTATTATTTAATGTTACAGTTAATGCAAATGCTTACTTTGGTACCCCTTTTGCAAAGAATATATGCAAAAATCAAGATGAATTGCTTAAATTTTTATTTACATAATTTGTTGTAGTCATTCACATCCCAGTTATATAAGAGTATGAGTAATAATTTAAAAGGAAGAGTTAAAACTGAGATTTTCATGGTTAAAACTGAATATAATTTACCTACCCTCTAAATTCTCAGATTAGCTCGTCTGTCCTAGACTTGGGCTTTACTTCTAAATCCATCTGACCTTTACCAATGTACAAACGCAATTTTAATTATCTTTCTTATAGTATAATCATTCTTTTTCTAGCTATTTATTTTCGAGTTTATGAAAGAGGAATGAAATTATACTCTATTATTAAAACATACATAACATTACATAAAAGTTGTGTTTGTAGTTAACATTCAAGTATATTCAAGTTTCAGATTCAATACATTAAGTAACTAATGACTAAATTTAGTATTAAAAAATATAAATTGAGATGGAAGAACGTACCAGTTTGTTATAAAAAGATACAAAACCATAGCCTTTGGATTTTCCAGTTGCCATGTCTTTAACTACCCGGGCATCCCTGTGAAAAGAAGCACAGCTAAATGAGGGAAGTAAGAGCCACCCTCAAAATAAAAACTAAAAGGAACCACACACACTGTATTGTGAGCATTTTTAAAATAAAATTCCAGTTAGCCCTAATTAACTACAACCATTCCTGAACTCTCCCTAATGCTTCTTTACCTGTTAGAAAAAAGCAGTAGGACAAAAACATGTAATAAACATGCAACCTAATCAAATAGCCTGTGCTTTCTAAACTAAATGCTCAAATTTGAAGATTAATAGGAACAACAGTTTCCCTTTCTAATATTCTATTTACTAGTGTCCTCTAAGGTTTACTGATTCTATAAATTACTGTAACAATACTAACTACTTTACCATGCAATCTCTAAATAGTTAAATGTCTTCTGCCTAGTGATACAAAATATATGAAATATTAAAAAATTGAAAAAGAGGAAAAAATAGGAATTAAAAAGGCATACATGGCCTGTTAACAGATTTCTTTATTTTTCTTGGTCAATTCTCTACCATCATTTTGGAGTTTGGGCAGCTGTAAATTTTGAAAAATTGACATTTTCAGAAATTTAAGAAAGGAGAATAAAAAACTAACAACAATGCTAAGCACACCAGTACGAAAACAACAAATTTACACAGAAATTTTAGTGAGTAAGTTAAATGATTGGAAATATAGAACTCCACTGAATATAGAATGTTAAAATGTAAATACTAAAATATGTATATATAAATAATGTATAATAAGAATAAATAGAAATGAGAAAAAAAATCTACAACTGAGTTCCAGTGTGCACAGTTCCTTGCAGTTAGCCTTCAAGATCCTGTCCATTCTTATGAGCAATTCTGCAAAATAACCAGAATGCTATTACTTTTAATTGTGACTTGGACTTAAGAAAAACTGCAGGTCTCAGGTATAAATAAAGATTGAAAAACAGCAACCTGTATTATTTTTATATTGATTTTTAAAATAGTACTACTTACCACATTTAGATTAAAAAGCAAAGCAAATATCAAAACAGAAAGTTAAGAATTACATCTTTTAAAGAAATTAAATCTATAGAGCAACAAATTGTATAGAGAAAATACTGTTGTTCTTAGTTGAAACACTTTCCTGTAAAGTAGTACTAACATGTTTATTTTAAATCTACAGGAAATATACAAAATAAACTGATTTTAATCAGAAAGATAAATTATGATAAACATTTTTTACAATTCATAACCATTTTTAGTTTTCCAATATATTTTTTACCAAGTAACAACAGTAAAATCTGAGCATAAATTTGTTAAAAATCAAACCACATTTGCCTCTTAACTAGTAGAATCAAATATCACTAACAAAAACATCTACTAATTAATCCCACATTTATGACTCATACATTGAAACATTTTAATAGTATAATAGTACTTTTCACTTACAGCTAAAATATCAAAAACACATTTATCATAATAAAACATGAACATTTCCAATTTAATCACAATATATCCAAGGATTTACCTACTCTCCCCCATTTATAAATTCCTCCTATAAAAGTTATTGAACTCTTACATAGTATAAATCACATTTACTTTTGATTAACTCATTATCCTAAACCACCAAATTTTGAAAACATATGACAAAAAGCTAGACTTTATAAGTTTTACCATTCAAACATCTGCTTCAAAGATAACAAACAGAATCACTTAAATTTTTTTTAACATATTATACACAGGATTAGATGAAAACGAGACCCCAAGACACTGAAATGACATTAACATTTTCAACAACATCCACTACTCAAAACAAACCAAAATAAATAAATAAAAAATAAGAAACAAAACAAAACCATACTAACTAGAGAAAGAAAATCTTAATTCAATTACAAGTTAATCATATACAATTCTGCCTATCATGACTGAGTGTAGTACTGATTATGATACTTACGATATTTTACCAAAAGGGGCAAATGCTGATTTGATATCTTCTGTTGTAATTTCTGGACTCAAATCCCCAACAAACACATGGAAGTGATCTGAAATCAGAGCATTTGGTAATCAAATACTTAAGAAGTCAGCCACTAAAACCTTTTTAAGGCAACTCTAGAGGAGGAAAAAAAAACCCTATTTAAGCTGGTAATGCCTCCTGGATAATTTCAGAACTCTTCCACAGTAAAATGCAGCAGGAGTACTTACTGGAAGTATCTTTTTTCTGGCTACTTGGTGTGGTTGCCCAGTTTACTTTGACCTCCTAAAAATAAAGATTATATTTAATAAAATTATTAGGCATGTCATGAGTTACAACACTTACCACTTATTAAATCATTTATCAAGCAGGGTTATTTTTGTAAAAGCACTAAGCTGAATAAAGCAAAACCATCACTCAGCAGCCAAATATTTGTTCAAAAATTTGCCTAGAAAGAATACAAACTAGTTTGACATGCAAATATATGTACTCATAAGGTGCCATCATCCTATTATCTTACCTTTCCCAAAATTTTTCTCCCATTCATAGCAGCTAATGCAGCAGCTGCATCTCTGTGTTCATAAAATTCCACAAAGCAATATGGGTCATTGCTTGTATGCTGCAAAACAGAAAATCCAACAGAAGAGTTGACCCTTCTGCTATCGGGTTGCTGAGAAGAAAATCCAGGAAAAAACATTACTGATAGCTGGGAATATACAAGGTGAGACTGCATAAGCTTATGAAAGCCTAACACTTTTTAAATAAGATTTAAAGCTAAATCTGACTTTGCACCTCAGAATACTGCTGAACTCAAACGGAACTATAAAAGCAGTTGTAGAATCATGAGCATCAGTATTAAATGAAAATAAAGAATTCTGGTGAAGTGTGTTAAATATAAAATAGAAGATTATATTAAACCAAACAAAACCTCAAACTCAGATCTGATGAGGACCACTCCTTACCACTACTTTCCTTCTCCAATATTATTTTTAAATTACGTTCTACTTATGCATCATAATCCTCTATAAGTGGTATCCCAGGATACAGAAATACAGCAAGAACCAACTTCATAAACTACTGATCAAAATTAGGATCAATACTACAAATGATGGAATTCTATGCTGCTACAAAGACTGAATTTTATTGATTTCTTTTCTGGATATGGAAAGAATGAAAATAAAAACAAGAAAACTTAAGCTTTATAACCAGCTACTGAAATGAATTCCCTACCTTCCAAAATAGTCTAATGTACTGAAGATTCTATATACTTTGAATTTGGTCTTCCAAAGATCAGAGAAGTAACAGCGGTGATCAAGAAAAGAGGTTCTGAAAATGTATCTGAATAAAATATTCCAAGACAAAGCTACAATTTTACATAAGAACACCATATAAAAAATCTATATTAAATATATTCTGCAACCCTGTGCTTGACAGTAGTTACCTAAAACACATTTATAAAGATGTGAAGAAAGTAGTACTACCTAAGCTATAGCAACATTCTCACCTGACAACCAAACTAGAAATGAATTTCTATGAAACTGCAACCTGTACTGAATAGCTGCACAACTGTACAAATACATATTTTTATGTAAGGCTAAAAACATCCATCATTATTCAATGTAAAATGCCCTATAAGAATAATATTTAAAATGTGGAATTCTAGCTGGACTTACAAGGGATAAATATACCAGATAAAATAAAGATCTTTTCAACCATAACAGTTTTTCATTCCAGGAAAGTTTTAGAAGAAAAATCCAAAATAAGACGTCTAAACAATAGTGGCAAAGGAACCAGAAGGCATTTCCTTGAGGGAAAAAAAGTGGGATCGTTAATACTGACAACAAAACTATGGGCTCTCATACAAAATCCTACTGTTGTAGCCACGTGAATGCTGTTCTTAAGAGGTAAAGAAAGGAAATGGGGGAAGACTTCAAATGAAAACACACATTTAAATTCTTGTAAAAGAGTTATTACATTTACCATAAATATTCATTGAAGAAAGGACATCAAAATAAATAAGAGGCTAAAATTGTGCTAGTTGAGTTTTCCTTTCACTCCTATCTCTTTTGCCCCAGTGGTCTCTAAGGAAAACATTGATAATCACAGCAAAACATACAGGGGTCCAATAGTAGATCTATGATAATCCCATACACTTTAGGAAACTAGTCTACTCGTGAATACCAATTTCAAATCTATCTAATAGTAGGCCAGCTCCCAATCAATGTATGCATGTGCATGTATATATACACATATATTCACTGACATCACATATTTTATATATTCACATCACACTGCATATCATCTAATTTAAGACACCACTTATTTCTAAGTCACATCCCAACTGTCAGAGATATTAAAATTCTAAAAAAATTTGACTTAGAATCAATAATATATATTTGTATTATATAAGGAAAGCTAGAATCTATGATAAACAACATCTAAAGTAAAAAAAAATCATAAAACTATGGGGGAAAAAGGATTTTTCACATACTGAAATGAAATTTATGAAAGAAAAATAAATAGCTGCTAGATACTCTGCTAGAGTTTATACCCTCTGGTAGCTTCTTATTTACACCACCAAGTGACATCCTAAAAATCAATTATGGGCTGGGCGCAGTGGCTCACACCTGTAATCCCAGCACTTTGGAAGGCTGAGGCAGCTGGATCACTTGAGGTCAGGAGTTCGAGACCAGCCTGACCAACATGGTGAGACCCCCATCTCTACCAAAAATACAAAAAATTAGCTGGGTGTGGTGGCGGGCGCCTGTAATCCCAGTTACTCAGGAGGCTGAGGCAGGAGAATCGTTTGAACCTGGGAGGCAGAGGTTGCAGTGAGCCAAGATCGTGCCACTGCACTCCAGCCTGGGCAACAGAGCCAGACTCTGTCTCAAAAAAAAGTGCTCACGCCTGTAACCCGAGCACTTTGGGAGGGCGAGGTGGGCGGTTCACGAGGTCAGAAGATCAAGACCATCCTGGTTAATATGGTGAAACCTTGTCTCTACTAAAAATACAAAAAAATAAAAAATAAAAAATATTAGCTGGGCGTGATGGCACACACCTGTAGTCCCAGCTACTTGGGAGGCTGAGGCGGGAGAATCACTTGAACCCAGGAGGCCAAGGCTGCAGTGAGCCGAGATCATGCCATTGCACTCCAGCCTGGGCAAAAGAGCAAGACTCCATCTCAAAAAAAAAAAAAAAAAATCAATTATGGCTGGGTGCAGTGTCTCATGCCTATAATCTCAGCACTTTAGGAGGATGAGGCAGAGGCAGGAGGATCACTTGAGCATAGGAGTTTGGGACCAGCCAGAAGTTCGGGACCATTGGTAACATGGTGAAACCAATCTCTACAAAAACATTTAAAAATGAACTAGGTGTGGCGGTGCTGTCCCAGCTACTTGGGAGACTGAGGTGGGAGGATCACTTGAACCCAGGAGGTGGAGGCTGCAGTGAGCCATGATGGCGCCACTGCACTCCGGCCTGGAGGACAGAGTCAGACCCTGTCTCTTAAAAAAAAAAAAAAAAAATCCGTTATGTCCCTACCTTATTTAGCGTTGACACCAATTTTTGTTGGATGACGTAAATGTCAAGACAGAGAAATATGAGACTTTACAAGCTCAAATCTAGGAGTTCTAGAATATGGATGTTATGAAAATTCATTTCGAGTCCCTCTACCCTTCAAATAGCTGTATGTATACATGGGGTTTAAAAAAATAGTTAAAATAAATCTTTATCAAATGTTTCTCAAAAATTTTCTAGTGAGTCTTTCCCCACTTTCTCACAACCCGTTCTCTCCTAAACCTACTTCTGTCGGCTTCCAAGCCAACCATGCCACTGAAACTGCATGTTGAGCTCAACAATGACCTCTCTGCTGCTTCTGTGATTCCTTTTCCATCCTAATCTTTACTTCCAAGCAGAATTCACTACAGTTGACCACCATCCTCCTTTAAACATTCTTTTCTGTCTCCTACCACACTCTGGTTTTCCTGTTTCCTCACTGTAGGATCTTTCTTCCCTTACTCAAACTCTAAATGTTGAGCTTGTCCAGGGCTCAGACCTCACGGCCTCTGTGCTCTTCTTTACCATCATTCTCTCTCTGTGAACTCATCTAGTCCCATGGCTTCATGGATTCAAATACCACTGCAAGCTTCAGCACTGGTCTCTCCAGAGTTCCAAACTACTTTATCCAACTGCCTAATCTAATGTCCACTTTGATGTCTAATTCATGTCTTAAATCTAACATCCAAAACACAATTTCTGATTCCCACCACTCCCCATGGTGACATCCATCAGGTCACCCCCATTTTAGCAAATAAATAGCATTACCATCTATACAACTGCATTAACATGAATCTTAGCGTATTTCCTGATTTCTTCCTTTCCCTATGTCCCACAGCCAACCCAGTCCTATCAATTCTACCTCCAAAATATATTCCAAATCTATCAACCTCTGTCCTTATCTTGACTTCGGCTAGCACTTTCGAGAATAAGCCTCCATCATCTCTTACCTAGACTAGTGAAGAAAATCCAGATGGTTTTTCTCCTTCTGCTCTTGCCCGCTACAATCTATTCTCCATAAAACAGTCATTCTCTACATAAAGTAGTAAGCTTAAATATGCAAATCTTGGCACCTCATTCCCCTGCTTAAGCCCCTCCACTGGTCTGCCACTGCAATCAGAGTAAAACCTAAACTATGTCATGGACCATAATGTCCTGTGATTCTGAATCCTGCTGTTAGACTCATTTCCCTTAACTCCCCTCCATCCCTCACCAAACTCTAGCCATCGGTCTTTGATTCCACAAACACAAGTTCATTACCAACTCAAGACTTGTATTTGCTGTTTCCTCTGCCTCCAGCTCTCACCATAGATAGCACCATCTTGTTATTCATCTCAGCTCAAAGAGGTGACATCTCTCATCACCTAGCCTATATAGCACCAACCCTCCAATCATCACAGAACTCTGTTTTATTCTCTTCATGGCTTACATCCCTATTTGCTTGGGAAACTCATTTGGCTGTCTCTCCATTATATCTCCAGTACCTTGTATAGTGCCTAGTGCAAAGGAAATTTTTGATCGATGAAAGCACAAATAAATAATTAAAGGCAGGAAGGAAAAATATAATACACCAGAACAAAATAATGATTGTCATTACTTGGGAAAGACAATCAAAAGGCCAATGCACTTTAAAGGTTTTTTAACAGTTCTCCGTTTCAGGATAAAACAAACTCTTTAGCACAGTTTCTAGCCCTTTCCATAAACTCCTGCCATCTCTTATGACTAATTCCATTTTAACTACAACCATGCTACGGGTTCTATTTTTCCCTCTCTGTCTCAAGCACTCCTGCTCTCCCTACCAACCTGGATCAAAGTTCCCTTTATTTGGAATCCCTTCTTCCCTCAATTCCTTTCTAGCCAGTATGTACTACTATCCTTTTAAGGTTTCCGCCTAGGCAGTGAGTCCTCCAAGAAGCCGCTCACTGACCTAAGGCTGCACTGGATACACATTTGCTCCCACAGCACTTTAAGTTGTCTGCTTCTAGAGCATTTATTATCCTACTTCCTAAGTGCCTGCTAACTCCTTTGTCTCCCTACTAAACTGTAAAATTCTCTGGGCCAAGGAACTATCTTTATTCACCAGTGTATCTCTAGCACTTACTGCAGTATCTAGTACATAGGAAATAGTCCAAAAAAAAAAAGAAAGCTGATCAGTGAACAAAAACACAAGGAAGAAAAGCCTAAAACATGACTAATTGGGTGCTGCTACAGTCTTAGCAGGAAAGTATAAAAAGGTAAGTATTTGCTACAGACACACGAGACGAACGGTGCTGCACACTACACACATAATAACTTCGTGTTCTCGCACATGAACACATGCTGTCTAAATCGTTAACATTCTTATTGGAATTGTATGAAATACTTTCCAATTTTTCACCATTCTGAAATGAGCTCTAATAATGTTCTGAAAGCAGAATCACTTCAAGATAACCACACCATGAAGAACGACCGTTTGAGATTAACAGCACAGAAACTTTGCCCTCTTAAATAAAACTCCATTCTAAGCCTAGTTTGTCAGCCAAATCAAAGTAATAAGTCAACACAACACAAATCTCTCCACCAGAATAACTTGAGGCTTACAATGAAATTTTAAAATCATGCTAATCAACCCATCATGCTAATTGTCAGCACATGGAACTGGGAAGATCTTACCTCTGTTATCATTTTACAGCTTTTACAGGGTCCAATCTGACTGAACAACTGAAGTATAAGGACTTCTGTCACATCTCTGGAAAGGTTACCTACGTATCTGCACAAGAAAAAAATACGTTATCAGCAATTTTTCCTTTAGCTCTGGCTCTAATGTGTTATCATCCAATTCATCACCTTTTCTTTCTTTCTTTCTTTTTTTTTTTTTGAGATGGAGTTTTGCTCTTGTTGCCCAGGCTGGAGTGCAATGGCATGATCTCAGCTCACTGCAACTTCCGCCTCCTAGATTCAAACGATTTTCCTGTCTCAGCCTCCCAAGTAGCTGGGATTACAGGCGCATGCCACCATGCCTGGCTAATTTTTGTATTCTTAGTAGAGACGGGGTTTCATCGTATTGGTCAGGCTGGTCTTGAACTCCTGACCTCAGGTGATCTGTCCGCCTTGGCCTCCCAAAGTGCTGGAATTACAGGCGTGAGCCACTGCGCCCGGCCACCTTTTATTTCATTTTAACTTCCTCTGTTTTCAACAAAATTTCTCCAATTAAACCTGATCCTATGAAAGTAAGATTAACCCTTATTTAGGAAAGCAACAATTGTTCTTAGGCCACTAAAATACCACTCTGAAAGACATTTAAAGAACAAATCAATGTGATCTTGTATACCCCAATGGCATTATTATTCTGTACCCTGGATATCATTTTCTCATCTTATTCTAATTGTTAAAATTTTAAACTGGTCTCAAGATAACTACAATTTCTAATTAAAAATAATTTATAACACACACACACATACAACAAATACTAATTCATTAAAACATCTGATTGTAATAGGATATTAAACATAAAGTGAGTTTATCTTAGATTCCCAACCAAAGCAATTACATGAACAAAGAACAGAATTAAAGTTATAGTAAAACATACAGAGGGTGGAGGGTTTTTGTTGTTTTGTTTTTGGCTGAGTAAGGTTGTTTGCAATGATGTCTTCACTGTTTCATTTTAGGAGAGCAGGGTAAAATATAAAATTTCCTAGTCTAAAATGCATCAGAATCAACAAAATATATATGTGTTTTTTTTGAGATGGAGTCTCACTCTGTCACCCAGGCTGGAGTGCATTGGTGCAATCTCGGCTCACTGCAACCTCCGCCTCCCAGGTTCAAGCGATTCTCCTGCCTCAGCCTCCCAGGTAGCTGGGACTACAGGCGTGCACCACCACGCCCGGCTAATTTTTGTATTTTTAGTGGAGACGGGGTTTCACCATGTTGGCCTGGCTGGTCTCAAACTCCTGACCTCAAGTGATCCACCTGCCTGGGTCTCCCAAAGTGCTGGGATTACAGGAGTGAGCCACCATGCCCAGCCAACAAAATATATCTTAATGTAGATAAAAAAGCTAATACAAAGATTTCTTAAGAAATTCAGAGAAAAACTAAGACAAATCCAGGCATACTTTTGACTATGGACACTTAAAAATTTGGGTTTTTTTTCCTAATTACAATTGAATGTGTTTTGTGTAAAAGATTTTAAATACAGGAAAGTTTAAAAAAGAAAAGAAAAAAATGCTACTTCATCACACAGAGATGACCACCTTGGTTTATGTCTTGTACTATGGATTTATCTTAATTTATCTAAATAAATTGCCAAACACTAAAGTCTTTCTGGTATTCTACACATAATTCCTCAAATTTGCATCTGTTATGAACAACCTCATAAACCAAACAATATCTGTAAAATTTAACAAAGTTCATTCTGGAAAGTAAATTTCTTTTTCTACTTGTAATATACATCTGGAAACTGAGTATTAAGACCAAAATAAGACTTGCAACATAGCTGCCACATTAAATACACAACATGCTTTAAGATGGAATACTCAAAGGGAAAAATAGACTGAGAAAGCTTAGGTTAAGTAAAAAACTGAAAAGATCCAATTAAGAATTAGTAGCGATTTTCCAGTTAAGAATTTTATTGCAATGAGTACTAATAACCTTAGTGTACCTGCTCTAAAATTGAAACACACATCCAATATTACCTAACTAGAGGACTAAACAAGTGACAAACTGTTTTACGTCCACTATGCCACCTTTTCCACGTAATTAAAGAGCTGATCCATCAGCAGGCCAATGTAGTGACATACTTTTTCCAGCAGGACTAAAAGGTTATTATTGGGTTACGAGCCAGCGATAGGCTGCTTGCCCCTTCTTAACTCATAGGGGTTTGTGAGCCTGTATCTCTGAAATGATTTCTTTTTGTACAGAGTAGACCTATCTGTAAGAAAAATGAACAAGTGACCAGGCACGGTGGCTCACGCCTGTAATCCCAGCACTTTGGGAGGCTAAGGCGGGCGGATCATGAGGTCAGGAGTTTGAGACCAGCCTGACCAACATGGTGAAACCCTGTCTCCACAACAAATACAAAAATTAGCCGGGCATGGTGGCGCATACCTATAATCCCAGCTACCTGGGAGGCCGAGGCAGGAGAATCGCTTGAACCTGGGAGGCAGAGGTTGCAGTGAGCTGAGATTGCACCATTGCACTCCAGCCTGGGCGACAGAGTGAGACTCCATCTCAAAAAAATAAATAAAAAAGAAAGAGAGAAAGAGAGAGAGACAGAGAGAAAGAGAGAAAGAAAGAAAGAGAAACGAACAAGTGATCTTGAGCTTCTAAACATTATGCTCCTTGCCTAAAGGGCTAGTTAGCTCACTTCTAAGAGAAAAGAAGGATGGATAAAACTGGTTTTCACATATTGAAGCTAGCTAATAACAAAATTAAAATAGAATTATCATTTTAATATAACACATTTAAAATGATTTAAATAGTTTTAAATTTCCATTAATGTTTAAACATCGATTTCTTCAGGAAAAACTGTATTGGAATTAGTTACCTTCTGTATCTAATAGTCACAAAAAAAGCTGTCACTGCTTAATAAGATCTTTATTCCACCAGGTGTGGTGGCTCACACCTGTAATCCTAACACTCTGGGAAGCCGAGGCAGGTGGATCACTTGAGGTCAGGAGTTCAAGACCAGCCTGGCCAACATGGTGAAACCCTGTCTCTACTAAAAACACAAAAAATTAGCCAGGCATGGTGGCGGGCGCCTGTAATCCCAGCTACTTGGGGGAGGCTGAGGCAGGAGAATCACTTGAACCCGGGAGGTGGAGGTTGCAGTGGGCTGAGATCGCGCCATGGCACTCCAGCCTGGGCAACAAGAGCGAAACTCCATCTGAAAAAAAAAAAAAATAAATCTTTATTCTAAGTCAACCTATTTCCCGCCAGTTACAGATCTTGAAGAATTTCTAGAGGCATATTTAGATATATTAATTTACATTTCTAGCACTGAAGGCAAAGATGAAAATGTTAATATCTAAGTTTAGAATGTCATGAAATATTTATTTAAAAATCCAATATTAAGGTTTCCTATTTTTCAAATTATCTCCACTAAAAGTTAAATGTTAAGCAGCAAACTAAATTTCAAAAACTAACATGAAAGGCCTTCCATAACAACACATACAATATCTTAATTTACCAGGATTAAAAGGCCATGATTCACTATATAATTTCACCTAAACTTTACCCAAATTTCAGACTGTCTTTTCTTTTACTGAGTTCTTGTACCCAAATTTCAGATTGCCTCTTCATTTACATTTGCCTTCGTGCATCATAACACTTGAGAGACGTATTGTATAGCTTTTAAAATACTGTACTATTCTATTTTAAGTACTTTTACAGTATCATAAAATAATCTGTCCCAAAGTAAATACTAACAAAAATATTTAAGACAAAGTTCAATGCCTGACCTAGTAAGATCATCTCTTGGTAGTTCATTGAAATGATATCTTTATTCGTTCCAAATTATAGCTTCTACACTTCACTTTCTTTCTGCTCTGGTTATGAAATAGTCAAGCTAAAGAGCCAAGTCTTTAAATATATAATTGCTACCTAAAGAACATACACAAAATAACAGAAAAAAGATATATGGCTCTAATTTTTGTATTGAGAGGTCAATTCAAAGAGTAAACACTTAGGAAATTCCAAAATGATTTTTAACTCAAGGAAAAAATTTAGAAGAGGCATACCTTAGAGTCTATTTTGTCTTCTAAGAACAGGAACTGTAGGAACTGAAGCATTAAAAACTGAAAATGACACCTTTATCTCTAATATCAGGGTTAAAATCCAATTTGAGGCTAAAAACTTAGCAGTTTCACAGTAGGCAGAAATTCACATTGCCAAACTACTTCCTGTGTCCGACTGGGCAGAATTTTAAGTTAAGAATATCATGCCTTTCAGAAGACTAATGACACTTTTTCAACACTGAATGTGCTCTCACTCTGAAAAGAGTAGCCCTACCAAGGCTGAAATTATCAGCACTTTCACACAAAAAACTATAGCTAAATTTCCATAACAGTTTTGCTTTTGTTCTTGACAAGTCCTATACAAGAAGAGATTTTGCAATAATATCCTTCAATAGATCTCTAATTAATTGTTCAATTTGTCGGTACAGTACTTCATTTTAGGAAGGAGGCATGATGGAAGATAGCTGCAGGAGGTACAACTAAATTGACCAACTATATATATGAGATATTCTCACACACACACACTCACTCTCTCTCTCTTAAAGAAACAAAGAATATGATTAAGTTGAATTTGAATGAGGGGCTTGATTATAGCCACAGTATAGCCAAATCCATGGTATAGCCAGTCAATTTTGTAATAGTTTATAGAATTTTCTTCTGCTTTGTTCTTAGATGTTCAGATTATACTCTAAATCATTAGCTTATTTCCAGGAAGAAAGAATAGCCTTAAAGGAAGGGATTGTGTAACATGGTATTACACGAATTCCTAGCAATTTTGGTGCATCAGACAGATGAAGAAAATAAAATAAGCTACAATAAAACACTATTACAATTTAGTGTCATATTGTAGATTCAGATATACCATGGATCAAATCACTGCACTACAAAGATACACACAACCCAAGCCTGAAACGTGTGTCCCACAAGGCAGGTGTCAGACAGTCCAGTTCCAACACCAGTATTACACAGCATGATCTTGTTTGTTTTTTTAGATCACAAGTTACTCAATGCATAATACCCCAAAATAAATGTCAAATGAGAATGAAGAACATCAGAAAACAGACCTTTAAAGCAACTATATGACAAACAGAAATTTAGGCTCAACATCAAAGCAATTCTTGCCACTTTAAATACCATCAAATAAATTAGTAATACTGTAGGTAATGAATATTTAAAGACCTACCTAGGCTCTAAACACCATATTGTTTTCTGAAGATAGAACCATATGTCTTAGCTTGTGTGTGTCTGCAGGAAAAAAACCTCACTAGTAACACACAGGCATCTTAAGGAAACAATTTAAGATAAGCTTTGTTAAGAACACATTCTTTTAAAACATACTGGCCACTGGAAAAACCTAATCCATAGCTCACAATGTAAAATATAAGATCTCCATAAAATAAAACCCTACTAGATATCAACGTCTAAAATCATGTTCAGTTTTCATCATGTTACTTATATCTAATAGAACCCTTTGAGAATATGTAAAACGTACACTTAGAAAAACTATGCATTATTTGTATTAAACTCTAATAAAAATCCCAATTGTTAAACATTTGCTTTTATCTCAAGATTTTACATTTGAAGGTTTTAAAAAATATATAAAAGTCAACAGACTGCACCACGTGTGACAGTAATGTCTGCCTACAATCTTAGTTCAACCAGGACTTTTAAAAAAGAACTTAATACTAATTTAATGAAAGAAGTATAATCATTGTAGAAATTCTGAGTACCTCTTATGTTCCAGGCAGTGAACTAAGTGCTGTGGGGGTAAGACCTAGGAAGATGTAGTAGTCCTTCTCTTAAAAAAAAAAAAGGCCCTATGGAAAAGGGTGGGAGAAGGAAAAAGGAAGACAGAATAGTAAACACGTACTGACATACAAAACAACAGAGTTAAGATGTTTATTTATTCATATGAACATATGTCACAGTTTTAGAGAACTGTAAACATAGACAACTTAACTGTGTTTCAAAGAAAGAACAAGAGATTAGAGAAGGTAGAGGAAGGAAATAAGTGACAAAGAAGTTAGCTTATTATTCCCCTGGAGAAACTCTGATAGGGATGAAGGCAAGGCAGATGCAAAGATAAATAAAAGACATCAAAAAAGCACATTCTTTAGCACTACAAAACCAGAGATTCCTCTTGGTAAGGAACAGATACAGTAAATGAGACCCCTGCCATGAGTATTTATCAATCATTCAGTGTGTGATGATACTTCAGATTTTTAGATACAATGTAACTTTTATCTTTGTTAAATACATGTTAGCTAGTCTTTAAGTCTAGCTTTCCCAGATGCTTATATCAAAGTACACATTGTAACTCAACACCAAGTCTTGGCTTCAACAGATGTTGAAGGATAAATTTTTTTTTTTTTTAATTGTTTAGACGAAGTCTCGCTCTGTCACCAGTCTGGAGTGCAGTGGTGCGATCTCGGCTCACTGCAACCTCCGCCTCCTGGGTTCAAGTGATTCTCCTGCCTTCAAGTGATTCTCCTGCCTCAGCCTCCCGAGTAGCAGGGACTACAGGCGCGCGCCACCACGCCCAGCTAATTTTTGTGTTTTTTGTAGAGACGGAGTTTCACCATGTTGGCCAAGAAGGTCTCGATCTCTTGACCTCGTGATCCGCCCACCTCGGCCTCCCAAAGTGCTGGGATTACAGGCGTAAGCCACTGCGCCCGGCCTGAAGGACAAATTTAAAGTGTGTCCCAATTCTTTCTTCTAGGGAGAGAAGGCAGAAATGGAAGACAACACAAAACACAAAGACGTTCTATTAAGCAGGCGTTTCACTGAAGCATTTGATGTGCTTCAGTAGGCCTCAGATTCTCAAAACGGGACGGATACTTCAGTGAGACGTTAGAGAACACATTTATTCCTGTACAAGGCCACACCAAAAAAATCTCTATCAATACTGAACATCTATCTTCTTTACTGAGCATCCTTTCTTTGGTAGGAGTGAAGAGATGTGAAGCTAGTCAAACTTCTCGAGTGCCCCTCCACCTTCATCTATTCCCTAAAAAGCAATTTCCCCATCAGACAGCAGAGCCAAGTGGACTATGATCCTATCAATACCAGGAGAGGCAAGAGAAACAAAGCAGCGATCTGACTCCTTGGTACTCAAGGTAGGAGTGCTAGACCTGGAAAGGCCGGGAAATTAGGGTGCCCAATTTAAACATTTAATTAAAAAGTATTCAGACTTAAAAAAAAAAAAAAAAAGATGCAGAGCAAAGGAGTGCCACACTATTCAGAAAGGAATGCAAATGCTGAGTCATCACTCTTCATTGGGAAAGGAAGGAAACCAGAATTAAGTGGTTGGAAGATGGAATTCATTCATTAGATTGAGCTTCAGGTAAAAAGCAACAGCAAGACAGGAGAAAAAGCGTTCAGAAGACACACATCAAATAGCGGATGAAGACATAATTTTAGCCAACTCTGAAGGTTTCGACGCACAAACAGATTAGGAAGAGGCAACACCTAGAGAGCAAAAGGAGTTTAACAACTGGTTGTCAGTTTAGCGTAGGGAGCGCTCAAAGTAAACTTCTTTATCCAAGAAGGGAAAGATGCTCGGGCAGCCAAAGGTATCCCTTATGTACTTCAAAAGTAGCGGGCGCTAGGCGGGTGTTTCTGACAGCGTGGGCGGGGGCACGTGGGGCATAAAGAGAGAAGGGGCTTGAGTGGTGAAAGAGTGTCCTGCTTCCTCCGAGAGCTTAGCTGGGGAGAAGAGCTGGGAGCGACTCGAGCTGAGGACGTGGAAGGGGTGAGTGCTAATTCCTCAGGGCCCGCGGGGCCCACCCCCGGGCCCACCCCCAATCCCACCCCCGCCAGGCCCTTCCCCCGTGGGCGCCGGCAGCTCCAGGCCCAGCCCAGGGCGTCCAACGCGGAGGGGGTGCAGGAGTTCTCCTGGGCCTGACAGCCTCAGCCGTGCAGAAACCCGGCCTAGGGAGGGCATGCAAAGAAGGACGCCAGAGAAAAAGGTCGAGACAAGCCCCAGACCCCAGGAAGTGACTGTTTGGGGGAAGGGAGGACTTCCTTCCCAAGGAAAAGGGGACAGATGAGGAATGCACTTCGCGTCCACGCCGCCCTGGTCAGGGAGCCGCCTAGAGTCCCGGCTTCGGCCCAGTCTCTCCTGCTCCCTCCCTTAGCGTCCCGCGGTGCCCGGGCCTCTTGGCGCCTGACACCCCTCGTCTCGGGTACTCACAGAGTCCGGGGCTGCCCGTCGTCTTCCATCATGGTGGGTGCGACGGAGCGATCCCGGGACAAGGGGGAGGGCAGGGTTGGGGAGGGGGGGGGTGGGGAGGAAGGGGAGGGGGGCTCTGGGCACCGGCTGGGGACAGAGGAAAAGGCACCGAACCCTGCTCTCGGGCTCTCTCCCCCCAGCCCGCTCCGGACACTGCGCTCCAACCAGGAGGAGCAGGAGGAGGAGGAGGATGAACAAAATGGCCGCCGCCACCAGCCAGGCAGGAAACAGGGCAGAGCGCAGGCGCGACCCGCCAGGTCACCGCTCAGGCCAGCCGCGACAGCCTGCAAGGGGGACGACCGAGGGGAGAGAAAAAAGGGCCGCCGAGGAAACCCTGGGACCCGCTCACGACGGATCACGTCGTCGCTGTGGGCCTCTGGCCGGCCGAAGCCCAGCCAGCTCCGGGAGAGATCGGGCAAAAAGAGAAACGTCGTGAAGCCGAAGTCTCTGGGAATTGTGGTCCTGGAAATGAGAGAGGGAAGCACTTCTGCAGAGGACTTCTGGAACCTGTAGTCAAGAGGAGCCGCCGGCGCCCGCCCGCGCTGGGACGTGAAGAGGAGACTTCTGGGTAGTGTAGTCATACGTGAGGACGTGCGACGACCAGGAAGTCGGCGGGCTGGGAGGTAAAGGGAAGAATAAAAGCGACATTGAAAGGCGGGGAGACCAAGTGGGAAAAAGCGCTGTCTGGGAAAGCGAACTACAAGTCCCAGAGTGCCTCGCGCCGGGGGCTGTCCTCGGACTGCTCCAGGCATTGTAAGGCTCTTCTGTTGGCCCAGTCTGAGCTGCTGCTCCGCCTTCGTCCAGCCCGAGAGCGGTTTCTTCAACTGTGGCTCAGGCAGCACTCTCCCTCCGCGTGGTGTCCGAGCCAGCAGAGCCGTCCGGCCCTCCTGTGTTCATCAGAACGGCTGGCTCGCGTTAGTCAACCGCCGCTTCGCGCGACAGTCAGAAGAGAGGCTGTGCTGGCGGGGACCCGGAGGGGTTGGGGTGTTTTGGGGGCGCGATTTCCCACAAATAGGTATTTCTAACCTATTTGTTAAATACAAGTAGGTGGCCTGCTTGTAAATTGCTTTACAAGTTTCAGAGGTTTCCCTATCAAGTGTCTCATCGGATAGTGGGGTAAGAAGAGGAGCCCTATTATAATGACTTGCCCAACTCCCCCTGTATTCTTGGAGTTAAAAGAAAAAAAAATCCTTGGGCAGAGACGTGCACAGACATAAAGTTGCGTTTACAGACATCAGTCATGTGGGCTAGAAACGCAGTTTTGCATGAAGATAGGGGAAGCCATGTTCACACTAGCTCTGCATCCCTGTAGAGTTTGTCTTCTCACCCCCCACAACAGTTCCTGGTGTGCTTTTTTCCTCCTCTAAGTACCTTCAGGAGAAAGTACTTGGTCTTGTAGCTTAGTGAAGAGTGGCGATGAAGAAAGATCTTTCAGCCCATTGCCAGAACTTAACTGCCCCGGTTAGTAATGGCTTAAGAGTTGCTTCTGCCGACATGTACTAAGTGCATGTCGACCTCTGCAAGTGGCGGTGCATATGCGTGCCACTGAACATTACTCTTGAAAGCAGAATCAACCATGCAGCAAGCCCTTATGTTGTCCATTTTCAGGGGAGGAAATTTCAATCTGAAAGACTTCATAGAGACACGGCAAAGGAGTTGAGCCCCATAAGAGTCCGTAGGAACAACAAAAGGCTCAGACGCCAGGACCCATGGCTAAAATGTATGGGCTGGGGATGGGGGCGGGAGTGGGGGGAAGGGAACTAAAGCTAGAGAGGACCTTGTAGAACCGTGTTGTCAAGAATCTATTTCATGCTGAGGAATTTGAGCTTTCTCTTCCAGGCAGTGAGGAGCCACTCAAAGGTTTTGTCTATGTTTTTAATTGGACCTAGGTGTAGAACTGGATTTAATTATAATCCAATTCATTAACCCATGCCTGGCCCGCTGTGATAGTTTCCTGTTGATGCTGTAACAAATTACTGCAAATTTAGATACTTAAAACAACACGAATTTATTTTCTTACAATTCTGGAAGTCAGAAGTCCAAAATCAGTTACACTGGGCTAAAATCAAGGTGTCGGCAGGGCTGGTTCCTTGCCTTTTCCAGCTTCTAGAGGCTGCCTGCATTCCTTGGCTCTTGGCCCCATCCTCCATCTTCAAGAAAAGAAGCACAGTATCTTCTTTCTTCTCTGCCTCTGTACGTACATCGTGATTCTCCTGCCACCCCTTTTCATTTACGAGAACCTGTTGTGATTACTTTGGGCGAAGATTATCTCAAGATTCTTAATCACATCTGCAAAGTCCCTTTTAGCATAACATTCCCAAATTCCGGGAATTAGGACATAGAAATCTTTGGTGGACCATTATTCAGTTTACCGCACCCACCTTTATTACTTTAGTTTTGATTATAGCCACAAACCCACCACACTAAAAAGTTATAATGACACGAGTTTATATCTGTATCTATGCTATACCTCCTACACACAATAACACACACCCCTGCCTTCGCTTGGGGTAACCATCTTTCTGAATCCTGTCTTTACTATTTCTTGCTTTCCTTCTACAAGGTTTTATTCCACATGTACATAGTCCTAAAAATCATATGTATATACATGTATATTTGAGTTTTTTTTTAACTTAGTAAAAAGAATATGCCCACTACAAACTAGAATGGTTAAAATGGGCATGTTTACTGGCAGTGAAATTATTAAGGTTAAAATCCAAAACACTAACACCACCAAGTGCTGGTGAGTATGAAAAGCAACGGGAACTATCATTCTTTGCTGGTAGGACTGCAAAATGTTATAGCCCCTTTGGAGGACAGCTTGTCAGTTCCTTACAAAACTAAACATAATGCCTAGGTACTTACCCAAATGAGCTGAAAACATGTTTACATAAAAACCTGCACACAAATGTTTACAGCAGCTTTGTTCATAATCATCCCAAATTGGAAGCAACTAAGATGTCCTTGATATAAGTGAATGGATAAACTGTCATACCAGGTGGCACATCCATGCAAAGAAATATTGTTCAGTGATTTTTTAAAAAAGAGCTATTGATATGGTTTGGCTCTGTATCCCCACCCAATCTGATCTTGAATTGTACTCCCATAATTCCCATGTGTTGTGGGAGGGACCTGGTGGGAGATAATTTGAATCATGGGGGCAGTTTCCCCCAGACTGTTCTTGTGGTAGTGAATAAGTCTCACGAGATCTGATGGTTTTATCAGGGGTTTCCGCTTTTGCATCGTCCTCATTTTCTCTTGCTGCCACCATGATTCTGAGGCCTTCCCAGCCATGTGGAACTCTAAGTCCAATTAAACCTCTTTTTCTTCCCAGTCTGGGGTATGTCTTTATCAGCAGTGTGAAAACAGACTAATACAGCTCTCAAGCTACAAAAAGACATGGAGGAATGTTAAATGTACATCACCAAGAGAAGCCCGTTGGAAAAGGCTGTAAACGCTACAACTTTAACTATATGACACTCTGGAAAGGGCAAAACTCAGTGGTTGCCCGGGCATCAGGGAAGGAGAGAGGGATGAATAGGTGGACCACAGGTCATTTTTACTGGTAGTGAAATTATTCAGTATGATATTCTTATAGTGGATACATGACCTTATGCATTTGTCAAAACCCATAGAACTGTGCCACACAAAGTGAGTCCTAATGTAAACTATGGACTTCAGTTAATCATAATGTATCAATAGTTGTTCCTCAATTGTACATTTGTTGGAATTGATGAACCAATATTGATACATTATGATTAACTGAAGTTTATGTATCAATTATGAATGGATACACTTGTTAACACTAATATAAAACAGTAATAACAGGGGAAACTGTTTGTAATGGGAGAGAGGGCACATGGGAACTCTGTACTTCATGCACAATTTTTCTATAAACCTAATACTGCTCTAAAAAGTCTTATTACAAAGGAAAAAATTACGTCCTTGTAATCTTTTGAGACTGCTTTTCACTTAATTAACACACATAAGATTCAGCCATATTTTATGGCTATCATTCATTCATTTAGACTATTATATGATATTCCAGTGTATAAATATACTACATTTGTCTGATTTCTCATTAATGGATATTTGGGTTGCTTGCAGGTTTTTATACTGTGAATAATGCTTCTATGAACATTCTTTTTTTTTTTTAACCTTTCTTTCTTTCTTTATTTTTTTTTTTTTTTTCATTTTTGAGACGGAGTCTTGCTCTGTCATCCAGTCTAGAGTGCAGTGGTGCAATCTCGGCTCACTGCAACCTCCGCCTCCCGCATTCAAGCGATTCTCCTGCCTCAGCCTCCTGAGTAGCTGAGACTACAGGTGCCCGCCACCACTCCCGGCTAATTTTTGTATTTTTAGTAAAGACGAGGTTTCACCATATTGCCCAGGGTGGTCTTGAACTCCTGACCTCAGGTGATCCACCCGCCTTGGCCTCCCAAAGTGCTGGGATTACAGGCGTGAGCCACCACGCCCAGCCAGCTATGAACATTCTTGTATGTGTCTCCTGTGATAGATGTGGAAGAGCCTTTCACCCCTCAGCCATTAGACCGCCAGGGAGTGCAAGAGCTTTTCTTTGATCTATTTGGATCTATACCTAAAAGTGAAATTGTCAGCTAACAGGGTATATGAACACTCCATTTTGGTGGGTAACATCAAACCTTTTTCCCAAAGTGAATACACAAATTTGTACTCCCATCAGCATCGTTTAAGAGGCTCTGTGAGCGGATCCACATTTTCTTCAGTACTTAGTTTTGTAGTCTGACAATCAAAGTATTAGCTCAATGTGGTCTTAATTTTTACTTAATAAAGTTGAACATCTCCTCATATTCTGTTAACCATAAGTTTCCTCTTCTGAAGCATGCCCATTGATATCTTTTGCCTATTTTTCTATTATGTTATATGTGCTTTTCTCAAATTTTTAGGAATTTTTGATGCTAATTATTTGTTATATATGTATATTACAAATATCTTCTCCTAGTTTGTAACTTGTCCCTCTCTTTTTAAAATGCTTTTGATGCCAGGCGTGGTGGCTCACACCTGTAATCCCAGCAGTTTGGGAGGCTGAGGCAGGTGGATCACCTGAGGTCAGGAGTTCGAGACCAGCCTGGCCAATATGGTGAAACCTCGTCTCTACAAAAATGAGCCAGGAGTGGTGGCATGTGCCTGTAATCCTAGCTACTTGGGTGGCTGAGGTGGGAGAATCGCTTGAACCTGGGAGGCAGAGGTTGCAGTGAGCCAAGATCGCTCCACTGCACTCCAGCCTGGGCGACAGAGCAAGACTCCATCTCAAAATAAATAAAATAAAATGGTTTTGATGAACAAAAGCTTTTAATTTTAAAATGGTCAAATATCTTTATCTTGAGTGTATGTGTGTCTTTGTTTAAGAAATGTTTCCCTACCTCAAGGTCTAAATTATAGATTATAAAAGATACTCATCCATAGAAACTAAGAGTTTTAAAACTTTGATATTTTCAGGGATCCCAGGAGGATAAAAAATATATAAATAAAAAATGCAACTTTGAGCCGGGTGTGGTGGCCCACACCTGTAATCTCAGTACTTCGGGAGGCTGAGGCGGGTGGATCACTTGAGATCAGGAGTTCAAGACCAGCCTGGCCAGCACCCCTCCTCTACTGAAAATATAAAAATTATAAAAATATAAAAATTAGC
Source organism: Pan troglodytes (assembly GCF_028858775.2). Taxonomy (NCBI): domain Eukaryota; kingdom Metazoa; phylum Chordata; class Mammalia; order Primates; family Hominidae; genus Pan; species Pan troglodytes. The sequence goes on from NC_072406.2 coordinate 131,705,879, forward strand.
CAGGCACCTGTAGTCTGGCTACCCAGGAGGCTGAGGCATGAGAATCACTTGAACCTGGGAGGTGGAGGTTGCAGTGAGCCCAGATCACACCACTGCACTCCAGCCTGGGTGACAGAATGAGACCCTGTCTCAAAAAATAAAATAAAACTTTAATATTTGGAGTCATTAATCTACCTGAAGTTAAATTTTGCATATGTGTAGGGTAGGGATCCAATTTTAAATTTTCCATACGGATAAGCATTATTTTCAAGCTCTATTGAACACCCTCCACCAAGTTGATCTAACATGTTCCCTGTGTTATTGTGCAATTTGAGTCCTTTAAGAAGAAGATCACAAGAAATTAAATGTGCAAGAGATGGACTGAAGGAAAATCTTGTAAAAAAATGAAAGGAGGAGGGAAATGGAATAGTCAAGGATGCCCACAGTTCAGGTTGGACACCTGTGAAAACAGAGAAGGAAGGAGGGCTGAATGGGAATTGTCTCAGACTTGGTGCAGCTTTGAGAAAGCCCTGGCTAGCCCTGTGGGGAGCCCCAGAGCCAAGACTGCCCCCTAGAGGAGTCCCATGGATTCTAGCTCCAGTACCTCCACAATCTCAGTCACTGGCTGAAAGCAGTTCTGGGAGAGCCTGCTCTGGGAGAGTAGTTACCTGAATACTGCCATGGACATGAAGACGCAGCACTTGGAGGTTGTCCACTAACTACACTCCTTGCAGCAGGTTCTCTTGGAGGGAGGTCTGAGCAGCACAGCTTCATGGCCACCAGGGATACCAGAGTTTCATATAGACTGAGTTTATTATTATTATGGACTCCAATGGAGTAGTCCATTGGCCAACTTGTCTATGCCTGTGCCAATACCAAACTACAGCTTCATTATAAGTTCACATCCTGGTAGGGTATGTCTCCTTCTTGCTCTTCTTTAGAAGGGTGCTGGCTATTCTTGGTCCCTCACTCTTCCATATATATTCAGGGGTTTTAAGCAGAGGACTAACATCAGATCTGTATAGTAGCAGGATAACTCAAGCATTAGTGTGGGGTATTATAGGAATGAAAGACAGCAGGCTGAGAGAACTTCTGGGAGATTATTTCAACAGTCCAAGTAAGAGAAAAGGAGGTATATGTTGAGTGGATTTAGGCAGTATCAGTGAGAAGAGTCTGAAGATTATGGATACAAGAGAACAGGGCAGAAGGATGAGAGAAAGGGGAAACTGAGATAACTCCCATGTTTGTTTGAGATGGAGTCTCACTCTGTCACCCAGGCTGGAGTGTAGTGGTGTGATCTCAGCTCACTGCAGCCTCCACCTCCCAGGTTCCAGCAATTCTCCTGCCTCAGCCTCCCTGGTAGCTGGGATTACAGGCACATGCCACCACACTCAGCTAATTTTTTTTTTTTGTATTTTTAGTAGAGGTGGGGTTGCACCATATTGGCCAGGCTGGTCTCAAACTCCTGAACTCAAGTGATCTGCCTGCCTCAGCCTCCGAAAGTGCTGGGATTACAGGCATGAGCCACTGCGCCTGGCCAACTCCCATGTTAATGGCCTGGCTGACTGTCCAGACTGGGGCCTTTTTTTTTTTTTTTTTTTGAGATGGAGTCTTGCTCTGTCATCCAGGCTAGAGTGCAGTGGCGTGATCTTGGCTCACTGCAACCTTCACCTCCCAGATTCAAGCAATTCTCCTGCCTCAGCCTCCTGAGTAGCTGGGATTACAGGTGCGTGCCACCATGCCTGGCTAATAATTTTCTATTTTTAGTTTCACCATGTTGGTCAGGCTGGTCTCGATCTTCTGACCTCTTGGTCTGCCCACCTCGGCCTCCCAAAGTGCTGGGCTTACAGGCGTGAGCCACCATGCCTGGCCTAGACTGGGGCCTCTTATTGAGTCAGGGAATATGGGAGAAGAAACAGGTTGTAGGGAAAGTTCATTTGGTTTTGTACTTGCTTGTGGGGCATGTATTTTAAGCTGTCCATTGTATAAATGGACATAGCAGTCTGGAGCTCGCTCAGACTGGCTTTGGGAGTAATAAATCTGCAGGTGTAGTTTAACTTTAGTATTAGAGAAAATATTCCCTGGGGAAGGCATGGACGAGGAGTGGACTAAGAATCCTGGAGGTTGCCGACATATAAGAAGTCAGAAGAGGAACTACTTAAAAACTTGATAAGAAACAACCAAAGGGGCTGGGCACAGTGGCTCACGCCTGTAATCCCAGCACTTTGGGAGGCAGGTGGATCACTTGAGGTCAGGAGTTAGTGAGACCAGCTTGGCGAATGTGGTGAAACCCCATCTCTACTAAAAATACAAAAATTACCTGGGCATGGTGGCACACACCTGTAATCCCAGCTACTTGGGAGGCTCAGGCATGAGAATTCCTTGAACCCAGGAGGCGGAGGTTGCAGTGAGTCAAGATCGTGCCACTGCACTCCAGCCTGGGCAACAGAGCCAGACTCCTCAAAAAAAACAAACAAACAAACAAAAAAAACTACCAAGAGGAAAGAGCATCACACCCACCAGGATGACTACTACTGACCCAAAAGGGAAAATAGCAAGTGTTGGCATGGATGTGGAGAAACTGGAATGCTTTGTGCACTGCTGCTGGGAATGTAAAATGGTCTAGCTGCTGTGGAAAACGGTATAACAGTTCCTCAAAAAATTGAAAATATAATTACCATATGATCCAGCAATTCTACCTCTCAAAATATACCCAAAAGAATTGACAGCAGGGTCTCAAAGAGACATTTGTACCTCCATTGCTGTCTTCTGAGTTTGTCCTCCCAAAATTCATATGTTAAAACCTAAACCAAGGTGATGGTATTAGAAGGTGGGGACTTTGGGAGGTAATTAAGTCATGGGGGTGGGGCCTTCATGAATGGGATTAGTGCTTTTATTAAAAAGACCTCGAAGTCCAGCATAGTGGTTCACGCCTATAATCCTAGCACTTTGGGAGGCTGAGGCGGGAGGATTATTTGAGCACAGAAGTTTGAGATCAGCCAGAGCAATATAGTGAGATCCCATCTCTAAAAAAAATTAAAAATTAGGCTGGGTGTGGTGGCTCACGCCTGTAATCCCAGCACTTTGGGAGGCTGAGGCGGGCAGATCGCCTGAGGTCGGGAGTTTGAGACCAGCCTGACCAATATGGTGAAACCCCGTCTGTATTAAAAATACAAAAATTATCCAGGCATGGTGGCGGGTTCGTGTAATCCCAGTTACTCAAGAGGCTGAGGCCGGAGAATCGCTTGAACCCAGGAGGTGGATGTTGCAGTGAGCTGAGATCCTGCCACTGCACTCCAGTCTGGGCAACAGAGTGAGATTCCAAATCAAAAAAAAAAAAAATTAGCCAAGCATGGTGGTGCATGCCTGTAGTCCCATCTACTCAGGAGGTTGAGATGGGAGGATTGCTTGGGCCCAGAAGATCGAGGCTGCCGTGAGCCATGATTGTGTCACTGCACTCAAACCATCTACAAACCAGAAAACAGCTTTCACCAGAATCCAATCATTCTGGTGCTTTAATCTTGAACATCCAGCCTCCAGAACTGTGAGAAATAAATTTCTATTGTTTAGAAGCTATCCAGGCTGGGCACGGTGGCTCACGCCTATAATCCTAGCACTTTGGGAGGTCAATGTAGAAGGATCACTTGAAGCCAAGAATTCGAGACTAGTCTGAGCAACATAGCAAGACCCACCCACCCCCATCTGTACAAAAAGAAAAAAAAATTATCCAGGCATGATGGTGCACACCTGTAGTCCTAGCTGCGTAAGAGGCTCACCTGAGCCCAGGAATTTGAGGCTGTGACGACCTATGATAGCTCCACCTCACTCTAGCCGCCTAGGCAACAGAACAAGACTCTTGTCTCTAAAAATAAAATAAAAAATAAAAGCGTCCATTTGTTCAGAGGGCAAAAAATAAAAAGCTATCGCATTTAGTGTATTTTGCTACAGCAGCCTGAATAGACTAAGACATCTTATGTTCACAGCAGCATTATTCACAATAACTGAAAGGTGGAAGCAATGCAAGCGTCCATCAAATGGATGAATGGATAAACAAATGCTGGTATATGCCTACAATGGAATAGTATTCAGCCATTAAGGGGAAGGAAATTCTGATGCTTGCTACAACATGGAGGAACTTTGAGGACATTATGCTAAGTGGTATAAGCCAGTCACAAAAGGACAAGTATTATATGATTCCACTTGTATGAGGTACCTAGACTAGTCCAGTTCCTAGTAGCAGAAAGTAGAATGGTGGTTGCCAGGGGTTGGGGGAAAGAGGACTGAGGAGTTATTACTTAATGAGTATGATACTTCAGTTTGGGAAGATGAAACAAGTTCTGGAAATGGATGGTGGTGATGGTTGCACAGCAGTGGGAATGTGCTTAAGCCACTGAACTATACACTTAAAAGGGATTAAAATGGTAAATTTTATCTTATATGTATTTTACCACTTTTTTTATTTTTTATTTATTTTTTATTTGTTTTGAGACAGAGTCTCGCTCTGTCACCCAGGCTAGAGTGCAGTAGTGCAATCTCAACTCACTGCAACCTCTGCCTCCCGGGTTCAAGTGATTCTCTTGCCTCAGCCTCCCAAGTAGCTGGGACTACAGGCACGTGCCACCATGCCCGGCTAATTTTTTTGTATTTTTAGTGGAGACAGGGTTTCACAGTGTTAGCCAGGATGGTCTCGATTTTCTGACCTCGTGATCCGCCCGCCTCGGCCTCCCAAAGTGCTGGGATTACAGGCGTAAGCCACCGCGCCCAGCACCACTACTTTTTAAAAGGCTGTGATGGAGATTTCTTTAAGAAGATTAAATTTAAAGAATACCTAATTTATTTGATCTTACTGAAAGGAAAGCAAACAACTGAGGGATAATTTGGGGATATCTTAATAATAAGTACCTAGAAAACCAAGTGAACAGAAAATAAGGAATTTACTAACTCTCCTTTTTTTTTTTTTGAGATGGAGTCTCGCTCTGTCACCCAGGCTGGAGTGCAGTGGTGCGATCTCGCTCACTGCAAGCTGGGCCTCCTGGGTTCACGCCATTATCCTGCCTCAGCCTCCGGAGTAGCTGGGACTACAGGAGCCTGCCACCAGGCCCAGCTAATTTATGTATTTTTTTTTTTAGTAGAGACGGGGGTTTCATCGTGTTGGCCAGGATGGTCTCGATCTCCTGACCTCGTGATCCGCCCACCTCGGCCTCCCAAAGTGCTTGGATTACAGGCGTAAGCTACCATGCCCGGCCGAAATTTACTAACTCTTTAAGATGAAAGTTATATAGGAAAGGAAAAGTGATTATGTTGCATTATTTGGCTCAGCTGTAGATAGCATTTACAGGGTCATAATAACATACACATGAGGCCAGGGCAGGCCGACCATTTGAGGTCAGGAGTTTGAGGCCAGCCTGGCCAACATGGCGAAACCGCATCTCTACTAAAAATACTAAAATTAGCCGTGCATGGTGGTGGGCGCCTGTAATCCCAGCTGCTCAGGAGACTGAGGCACGAGAATCGCTTGAGCTCGCAAGGTGGAGGTTGCAGTGAACCGAGATCGCGCCATTGCACTCCAACTTGGGTGACAGAGTGAGACTCCATCTCAAAAAAAAAAGAAAAAAGAAAAATTCTGCAAGTGATTCCCATTACCCTTGGGATAAGTTCTCGCATCCCTATAGAGGCTCCCCGGGCCTCACCTACTTCATCAGCCAGAGCCCTATTCAGCATGCTGAGAGGCACAAGAATTGCTTGAACCCAGGAGGTGGAGGTTGCAGTGAGCTGAGATGGCACCACTGTACTCCAGCCTGGCGACAGAGCGAGACTGTCTCAAAAAAACAAACGAACAAAACAAAAAACAAAAAAACAACTACACACAGCGCCCCACTTATGATTCTTCAACTTTGCGATGGTGCAAAAGCAATAGCATTCAGGACACGCCTCAACTTACAATGAGGTTATATGGGGATAACCGAGTCGAAAATACTGAAAGTTGAATTCCTACATAGGATATTTTAAATGTTCAATGGGTTTATCGGGAGGTGGAGCATCCCGATAAACCCATAAGCAGGGGAGCATCTGTACCATAATTTCTGTTTTCCTCACTGGACCCTGACTGATAACGCGGATCCATTATATCCACTTTAAAGATGAGAGAAGTGAGGCTCAAGGAAATTAAGAAGCACACCAAAGGTCACTGCTGCACAGGGCCCTGGCTGATTCTCCAGCCTTTGCCATACTCCATATTACCACTATTAAGCTACATATCAACAGACAATTGTCCTCTATGAAAAGCAGATTGTCACAGGTTATTATGACAATTATTTGAAGCTGATGTCGCCGTGGATGGGCTCTGTTCTGCATCCTGAAGGCTGCGGCTGGTGAGACAGCAGAGGGAGCTCTGTCCCTAAGGAGACAGCCTCTAGCCTGCTGGCCCCGCCGGGAATAAGGGCACCTCGATACCTGTCGTGATCAAAAGATTTGGGTAAGCTCTTCATCCTAGAGAAGGTAGGCTCCTTGAGGGGAAGGGAAAGGAAGCAAGGGAACACGTATTAGGCTCCAGGAACTGTGTTAATTTGATTTTTAAAATGTTAAACGGGAACTGCGTTGTTTGAAGCAGGCTGTCCTCCAGGAGCAGGAATACAGGGCCCCTTCCTGTCCTCCTCCCACCCCACGCCTGATTTCACCCCCAAGTTAAGGGGAGCTTCTCTGAAGTGGGCTACACTGGCCACTGGACAGTTACTGAGTAAAAGGGACCTGGGATAAGGGTGTGGTTCTCCTCCCTGGATCCCCTGATGCCACCTCACAGGAGCACTGAAGGGCAGCTGGCACCCTCGCTGGAGAGCGAGCATTCTCATTCTCCCTTCTCCTCCCGAGACCTGCACCAGCTTTGCCTTGGCTCCAGGGGCTGTCTTGTTCTTGCTCTTGCTCTCTGCATCCATTCTTCCGATGATGATGGATCCCTGTGAAACTGACTTGTCCCATATCACAGACCAGCATCTGAGACTCAAATCTGAGCATCAGGGAAGTAAACCCTCAACCTTGGAACCTATACACAGACCTCACAGCTTGATCAACTCAGACACAGAGGGCAGCTGTGGGTCCAGCCCAGCCTATCCACTCTCTCTAGTGGGATTTGGAGGAACACTCCGCAATCCCTTGGCTGGCCTTCCATTTACCCTCCATTGCCTGCTTTGGAACTAGGTCTAGGTAGATGTGACTGGCCGGAGGTAGAATATGGCCCTTTCTTTCTTTCTTTCTTTCTTTCTTTCTTTCTTCTTTCTTTCTTTCTTTTTTTTTTGAAACGGAGTTTCACTCTTGTCACCCAGGCTGGAATGCAATGGCACAATCTCGGCTCACTGCAACCTCTGCTTCCCGGGTTCAAGCGATTCTCCTGTCTCCGCCTCCCATGTAGCTGGGACTACAGGTGTGCACCACCACACCCATCTAATTTTTATATTTTTAGTTGAGTTGGGGGTTTCGCCATGATGGCCAGGCTGGTCTCGAACTTCTGACCTCAAGTGATCTGCCCACCTCAGCTTCCCAAAGTGCTGGGATTACAGGCATGAGTCACTGTGTCTGACTGAATATGGGCCTTTCTGATTCCCCTAAACAAAATGCTATTTCAAAACAAGATGTAATATGTTACTCATTATATATATATAAAAATATATATAAAATAATATATGATGTATATATATCATATGACATTGTCAAGAATAAATTGAATTCTTAGGAATTCACCACCCAACCTAAGAATGAATAAGTCACCCACACTTGATATCTATATGTTCCTTCTCTCTCATCTGTTTCGCCTCCAGAAGTTCTGAGTTTGTGCTTCTAATATTTTCTTATTTAAAATACTAATTTATCACAATTATATTTATTTATTTTGAGACAGGGTCTTGCTCTGATGCCCAAGCTGGAGTGCAGTGGTGCAATCATGGCTCTCTGCAACCTCCACCTCCTGGGCTCAAGTGATCCTCCCATCTCAGCCCTCCAGTAGCTGAGATTACAGGTGCGTGCCACCACGCCCAGCTAATTTTTGTATTTTTTTCAGAGATGGAGGTCTTGCCATGTTACTCAAGCTGGTCTCAAACTGCCTGCAGTCCTCCCACCCTTGGCTTCCCAAAGTGCTGAGATTACAGGCATGAGTCGTTGTGCCCAGACAATTGTATTTATTATTGAATTACATGAGCACTTTTTTTTTTCTTTTGAGACAGAGTCTCATTCTCTTGCCCAGGCTGGAGTGCAATGGTGTGATCTCGGCTCACTGCAACCTTTGCTTCCTGGGTTCAAGCAATTCTCCTGCCTCAGCCTCCCAAGTAGCTGGGACTATATAGGCAGGCGCTACCACACCCAGCTAATTTTTTTTGTATTTTTAGTAGAGATGGGGTTTCACCATGGTCAGGCTGGTCTCAAACTCCTGACCTCAAATGATCTGCCTGCCTCAGACTCTCAAAGTGCTAGGATTATAGGCGTCAGCCACCGCACCCAACCACCTGGCTAATTTTCTGTAGCTACAGGGAATCTCACTGTATTGCCCAGGGTGGTCTCAAATTCCTGGCCTCAAGTAATCCTCCCATCTCAGCCTCCCAAGTGCTGGAATTAGGCATGAGCCACTGCACTTGGCCAAAGGCAAGATTTGAAAAAGAAATGAAACTTTAAAAATGTAAAACAATTGTTTAAACAAACATAATGGTTAAACACCAAATTTGATGCAGATATTCAGAAGATGAGTGAACTGGAGGAGAGATCTGAAGAAATCACCCTGCCTGCAATGGGGACAGGAAGGAGGTGGGAAACACAGAAGAGTTCATGGAGCAGGGAGGAGAGAATAAGTTTAATATTCATTAGATTGCAGTCTAGGAGAGGGCAGAGAAAAAGAACAAGAGCCAAACAGCTGAAGAGGAAATATAGCCAAAGAGAAACAGCTGAGAATTTTCCAGAATGTAAAAGACACGCATCCTTAGATGCATCTTTACATTACAGAATGTAGAAGACATGCATCCTTAGATGTCAGGGTATCCATTTGCCAGCGCTGAACTAACAAAGCACCACAGACTCGGTGGCTTGAACAACAGAAATTAATTTTCTTACCACTCAGGAGTCTAAAAGTCTCATGTCACGGTGTCAGCAGGGTTGGTTTCTTCTGAATCTCTCTCCTTGGCTTGCAGGTGGCTGTCTTCTCCCTGTGTCTTCACGTGGTCTCCCCTCTGTGTATGTTTGTATCTTAATCTCTTTCTATAAGGACTCCAGTCATATTGGATTAGGACTCAGCCTACTGACCTCATTTAATCTAATTACCTCTTTAAAGACCCTATCTCCAAATACAGCCACATTCTGAGGCCATGGGGGTTAGGACTTCAATAGGTGAATTTGGTGGTGGCAGGGGAACACAATTCACAATTCAGCCCATAACAATAGGAATCACAATGCATACTAGGTGAAATAGATGAAAAGAAATCCACACCCAACACAATATAGTAAAGCTGCAGAACACCAAAGACAAAGAGAAGGTCTTCAAAACAATCCGAGAGAAAAGCCACACCCTGCTTAACAGTGGAGTGGCTCCTCACCCACCATCTATATTTCTTTCTTTCTTTTTCTTTCTTTTTTTTTTTTTTTTTTTGAGGTGGAGTCTCACTCTGTTGCCCAGGATGGCATGCAATGGTGCAATATGGGCTTACTGCAACCTCCGCCTCCCCGGTTCAAGCAATTTTCCTACCTCAGCCTCCTGAGTAGCTGGGATTACAGGTGCCCGCTACGATGCCCAGCTAATTTTTCTTGTATTTTTAGTAGAGATGGGGTTTCACCATGTTGGCCAGGCTGGTCTCAAACTCCTGACCTCAAATGATCCACCTGCCTCAGCCTCCCAAAGTGCTGGGATGCTGGGATTACGGGTGAGTCACCACACCTAGCCTTTTTTTTTTTTTTTTTTTTTTTTTTTTTGAGACAGGGTCCTACTCTGTTCCCCAGGCTGGAGTGCAGTGACATAATCATAGCTCACTTCAGTCTCAGTCAATCCTCCTACCTCAGCCCCCCAAGTACCTGGGATTACAGGCACACGCCACCATACCTGGCTAATTTAAAAAAATTCTTTGTAGAGACAGGGTCTTGCTATGTTGCTGAGGCTGGTCTTGAACTTCTGGGCTCAAGTGATTCTCCCATCTCAGCCTCCCAAAGTACTGAGATTATAGGTGCAAGCCATTGTGCCTATTGCCCCCAACCACCTATATTTCAAATACTCACACTGGCATTTATGATTTTTTTATTTTTTATGTTATTTATTTGTTTATTTATTTATTTTGAGACAGAGTATCGCTCTGTCGCCCAGGCTAGAGTGCAGTGGCGCTATCTCAGCTCACTGCAAGCTCTGCCTCCCAGGTTCATGCCATTCTCCTGCCTTAGCCTCCCAAGTAGCTGGGATTACAGGTGTCTGCCATCACACCCAGCTAATTTTTTGTATTTTTAGTAGAGATGGAGTTTCACTGTGTTAGCCAGGATGGTCTTGATCTCCTGACCTCATGATCCACCCTCCTCGGCCTCCCAAAGTGCTGGGATTACAGGCTTGAGCCACCGTGCCCGGGCGATTTTTGATTTTTTTGGTACCACAGCCCTACCCCTTTTCCCCTTGTGAAAGACATAAGCTTCTGACTCCATCTAGGTTGATCCAGTACTGTTTCCTGAACAGGTGGTGGGCGCCTGTAATCCCAGCTACTCAGGAGGCTGAGGCAGGAGGATTGCTTGAACCTGGGAAGTAGAGGTTGCAGTGAGCCGAGATTGCGGCACTGCACTCCAGCCTGGGCCACAGAGCCAGGCTCCGTCTCAAAACAAACAAACAAAAACAGATGTGTGTTGCGGGTAGCTAAAGCTGCCAAGGGGGTCTGGGTATATTCAGTGTGGGAGATGGGCGTTGGTCCGTATTCCTGGCTGGGGAAAAGAAAGGTGGTATAGACCTTTCCTATACCAGGTGATATACAGAGTTCATAGTTTTGCCAAGGGTTCCAAAGACAGGTGTCGGTGGTGATGACAAGTCATCTCTGCTTCCTCTAACTCTAGTGCTCTTGGTCACCAATGCCTGAGGCCTGGAATTTTATAATTTAATTTGTCATGTGGGGGTGTTTGGTCTCCCCAGTGAGACAGGTGTCTGTCTTAATGTGTCCCATAACCCCTATAGCACCAGACGTTTGCCTCTGCACTAGGCCGTTGCCCAAGAGCTCACCAGGGAGTGAGTTAGTTGGGGACCCCTGGAGAACCTTTGTGTTCTGGAGCTTACAGAGGGCTCTGGCCTGCCGGAGGGGACTGATAACAGCTGTACATCTGCTGCTGCAGCCTCTGCCTCCACCAGCATCATCTTTTGCAAGGGAAACTGCAGTCTTCTCCATTGGCCTCCCTCCTTTCAATGCATTCTCCACACAGCAGTCAAGTGATCTTTTTGAAAAGATAGGAATCAGGCTATGCCACTGTTTTCTTAATGTCTTCTGTGGCCTCCCATAGCATTCAGAATGAAATCCAAACTCCTTGCTATGGTCTATACAAACCTGCAGGAGATGGCCTATTGCCTTAGTTTCTTCTCCTCTTGCCCACTCTGATTCAGCCTCCTGGGTTTTTTTCCCAGTTCATCAAATATGCCAAGCTCTTTCCCACCCCAGGGCCTTTGCCCTTGTTCTTTCTGCTTTCTTTTTCCCAGAGCTGGGCTGTTGTCATCTATCAAGTCACCGCTCAGGGGTCACCTTCCTCATCTCCTATGGAAAGTGGATTCCCCTTGTTACTCTCTATTTCATCACTGTTTCTTTCTTTCACGTGCTAATCACAAGCTGATATGGTTTGGCTCTGTGTTCCCACCCAAATCTCATCTCGGACTGTAATTCTCACATGTCAAGGGAGGAACCTGGTGGGAGGTGACTGGATCATGGGGGCGGTTTCCTCTATGCTGTTCTCATGATACCGAGGGAGTTCTCATGAGATCTGATGGTTTTAAAAGTGGCAGTTTCCCAGTTAGCTGGGCGTGGTGGTGCACACCTGTAATCCCAGGTACTCGGGAGGCTGAAGGTTATGGTGAGAATTGCTTGAACCTGGGAGGCGGAGGTTATGGTGAGCCACGATCACGCTGTTGCACTCCAGCCTGGGCAACAAGAACAAAACCCCATCTCAAAAGAAATAAAAATAAATAAATAAATAAATAAATAAATAAATAAATAAATAAATAAAAGTGGCTCTCTTTCTCCCGCTTTGCCATAGTAAGACATGTCTGCTTCCCCTTCACTTTCTGCCAGATTGTAAGTTTCCTGAGGCTTCCCCAGCCACGTGGAACTGTGAGCCAGTTAAACTATTTTGTTTGTAAATTACCCAGTCTCAGGTAGTGTCTTCATAGCAGTGTGAAAATGGACTCATACATAAGTTCTATCTATTTGGTTTGCTTGCTTGTTTGTGTCAGTCTCCCCAACTAAAATCTAAGCTCCACCAGTCTCCTGTTGTCCATTGTACCTCTAGGTCCCAGCAGAGTATCTGGTGCATCCAGTAGGCATCACAGTAACTGGTGGAAAGCATGCCAGGTGCTATCTGGCCTAGGCCCCGGACCCTGTAGCACACCTCTTTGTGGAAACTCAAAACCCGGCAGTTACCAGAGCTGTACCTGTGACCCAGTGCACCTCAGCTCCCAACCATCCAGTATACAGTCAGAATTTCAACTGGTCCCAGCAGCCGAAAGGAGTGGAAATGCAGAGCTAGCAACAGTTTACCTCCATAAATTCGACTCCCTGTTGCTCCTGGTATTAACTCTGGTTTCATGCACTTCCACTCCAATGAAGACTTGGCACATTTCAAAATACCTCTGCACAGCAGGACACTGATTGAATTCGAGGTGCTGGGAAGCCAGTTGAAGAATATAATGGTAAAATCACTGGTCCCTTTATATTGCTGTAAAGAACTTGAACAAACAACTATTACACCTCCTTTAATATTCCATTCTGTTTCAAGTGAATCTGGAATAAGTATAGTAACTTATACTGCTTTTAACCTGCCCCATTAGACTTGTCCACTTTGGCCCACGGTGCTTTTGATTCGAGGTTCCAGTCTGTCTCTCAGCAGCACTGTTTGTACATAACGTGGGTCCAGTTTGTAACACTTGTACATTTTGAAAATGTGTTTGAGTTATTCAAATGGTTGTTTGCCTATATTTTCAAATATAAAACCTCTGAGCAAATATGTAATTATTTATTTTATATTATTATTTTATTTTATTTTATTTTTGAGATGGAGTCTCGCTGTATTGCCCAGGCTGGAGTGCAGTAGCGTGATCTCAGCTCACTGCAGCCTCCGCCTCCCGGGTTCCAGCAATTCTCCTGCCTCAGCCTCCCAAGTAGCTGGGATTACAAGCGTCCACCACCAAGCCCAGCTAATTTTTGTATTTTTAGTAGAGATGGGGTTTCACCATGTTGGCCAGGATGGTCTCGATCTCTTGACCTCGTGATTCGCCTGCCTCGGCCTCCCAAAGTGCTGGGATTACAGGCGTGAGCCACTGCGCCCGGCCGGTAATTATGTATTTTAAATGTTCCCATTTGGTCATATAAATTATGGTACATCCATTCAACAAAATACTGCCCGGTCATTTTAAGAGTGTGGGGGAATTAATAGGCATTAACATGCTCAAGATTATTGTTAAGTGAAAACAGCAAGTTGCAGAGCATTAAGTATAACATCTCTCTGTGTATAAGTGTGTGTAAATGTGTTTTCTTATAAACATGGCTTATTTTTGGAAAGAGACTCTAAGTCATCTCTGGATGTACAATGGCTATCATGGTAATCGCTAACATATATCACATGCTTGTTCTCTGCCAGGCATTGCACCAAGTGCCTTTCCTATCCTTCATTTAATCTACATAATAACCCTAAGAGGAAGGTATTACTATTGTCTTCCATTTATAGATTAGGAAACTGAGGCCAGAAGAAGTCAAGTGACTCAACTTCAGCATTCTATACTATTCGTTGTGGGTTTTTCTTTTTTAAATGTATCTGCGTTACTTTTAAAATAAAAATAATACTATTAAATATTTTAAAATCTTCCCCTCTTCTGGGATTTTGAAACTGAGAGTGGCAATAGAACTGTTCAGTGCCAAGTTCTATTGTGGCAGTGAATGAAAACCCAGGTTGTGCTAGGTGCAGTGGGCCAGTGGCTCATGCCTGTAACCCCAGCACTTTGGGAGGCTGAAGCAGGAGCTTTACTTGAGCTCAGGAGTTTGAGACAAGCCTGGGCAACATGGTGAGACTCTGTTTTTACAAAAAAATTAAAAATTAGTTGGGTGTGGTGGTACATGCCTGTTGTCCTAGCTACTGAGGTGAATGAGATGGGAGGATCACTTGAGCCAGGGAGATGGAGGCTGTGGCAAGCTGTGATCATGCCATGGCATTCTAGCCTGGGCAACAGAGCAAGATCCTGTCTTATAAAAAAAAAAAAAAGAAGAAGAAGAAACTCAAGTTGTGTCACTTCTAGGCAGGCGCCCTTTTTCTCACAGTCTGGTGTGGAGAGGTGGTTGAGAAGCCTCTAGGCTCATAGGCAGAGCTCAGTAGAAGCAGGAGGAAGAAAGGTCAAGTTGGAGGCCCTCAGGTACTGCTGCCTCTGGTTTTCTGAGTGTAATTATGGATGGGCTGACCCCACTGCCTACCGTGGTGACACTAAGGGGAGTCTCCAAACTGAAGGGCAGCACTGCCCCCCAAGTAGCCAGAAAAATTCAAGGTCAGTTGTTAGCTGCAACCTTTTATCCAATAGCATCTGGAGGCATCTGGATAAGATCCATTAAAATACTCATTGTGATGCCAGACCTCATACGAACATTCATTTGACACCCACAACTACTCATAAGCCTGACTGTCCCCATTTGAGCAGCGAGGTTTGTGAAATTAAGTGATGTAAGTCTCACAAACAACTGCAAGTTTAGGACTGACCTGACCTCAGGACTGTCTGGCGCTCCACTAATTCCCACGCGGGGGCGCTGGTGGAGGAGCTGATGGCAGCCAGATGTTGCAGTTTTTGTATGTTGCGCCCTCCCTTATTAAGTATCCTTCACCCAAACTGTGTGATATGGCTTGGCTGTGTCCCCATTCAAATCTCAACTTCAACTGTATCTCCTGGAATTCCCATGTGTTGTGGGAGAGACCTGGGGGAGGTAATTGAATCATGGGGGCTTGTCTTTTCCGTGCTGTTCTCATGATAGTGAATAAGTCTCATGAGATCTGATGGTTTGATCAGGGGTTTCCTCATTTGCTTCTTCCTCATTTTCTCTTGCTGCTGCCATGTAAGAAGTGCCCTTTGCCCTCCGCCGTGATTATGAGACCTATCCAGCCATGTGAAACCATAAGTCAAATTAAACCTCTTTATCTTCCCAGTCTTGGGTATGTTTTTATCAGTAGCATAAAAACGGACTAATACACTGTGGAACATATAAAAAACGAACAACGTTGGGCGTGGTGGCTTGCATTTGTAATCCCAGCTACTCAGGAAGCTGAGGTGGGAGAATCGCTTGAGGGTGAGAGTTCAAGAGCAGCCTGGGCAAGAGAGCAAGACTTGTCTCTAAAAAATTTTTCTGAAATAAGAAATTAGCTGAGTGTGGTGGTGCATGTCTGTAGTCCCAGCTACTCAGGAGGCTGAGGCAGAAAGATCGTGTGAGCTGCGGAGTTCAAGGCTTCACTGAGCTGCGATCACAAAACTGCACTCCAGCCTGGGTGACAGAGCAAGAACCTGTCTCTGAAAAAGAAAAAAGAACAAATAGAGGCATCTGCTTCATGGACCAGCCTTCAAAAGGAGCCTCTGTTGTGCTCCCAAGTCATTTTCACACTGGAAGAACAGTCAGCAAGGTGGCATCTGTTATCAAATCAGCCCGCTGCTACCTCCCTAATGACCTCCAAAACTGCCCTGAAACTCAGAGACGTTCCAGGATTGATTGCTGTGTGTCCTGAAGTTTCCCTCTGGGCTCAGGTTCCTCAGCTTCCATGAACTGGCTGTTTGGACACCTACTGAGCCCTAATTCTGTTAGTAATACCGAGGCCCCACTGTAAACTAAAGATTAGAAATGTAAAGGCTTGGCCTCTGCAAACCTTGGGAAGACTCACTGGGCTCTGAATCTCACACCCTAGAAGTCTGGTGTCTTGAACCCAAGATTTTGGGGCAGTTTCTGAAGGACTTTCTGATGCTAAAAATGATGGTGAAGGGCAAACGTACACCCAGTTACTCCCTGGGCACTCCCTTTCCTGTACTTGAATACTGGGCTGGCTAGGCTCAGATACACATGCACGGACACACATACACACACACACACACACACCCCTGTTCCATATCTTTGGGTCTCTGCTTGCTCTTACCCTTGCTTCGAATATCCTTTCCACCTTACTTCACACAGCTGACTGTTGCTTAATTATGGAGATTCAGCTCGGGGATCACTTCCTCAATCCCAAGCTGGGCTAATGTTTTCACAGCACCAGGGTTGAGCACCATCCCAGCCTATTACATAAAATGGCCTGGTGATACATCTCCTCCACTGAACCAAAAGTCTCTGAGGATGGGGCCCACGTTCGGCTCCCTGTGGTTCTCAGAGTCTCACCGGATGTCTGCCGCGCCGCAGCTGCTCAGCGCAGGTTTGTTGCTCTCTCCAGCGATTGTATTCTCAGCCTGCAGGCAGCCTCTTCCTTGTAGCATGGCCAGGTTCCCATCGTGCAGACTCATTACATCCGTGCCAGGGCTTGTAAGTTTGCCGCTTATCTGAGGTTCATCTGCAAGAAGCTGTAATTGAAACAGCTTCCAGGATGGAAATATCGCTTCCAGAATTTAATTTTCAAGCTTACAGCCTGGATCATTCAAGCCGATTACAGGAAACGGTTGCAGTGCTGGTGCTCCCCGTGTTGAATCCAGATGGGTGTGTTTACTAGGCTGAGAAATGTTAATCCTGTCTTTGGCCTAGAAATGTCTGGCATTCACTTTGGAGGGAAATAGAAAAATAAGGTAGTACAGCCAGCCAGGCTGTTATATTTCCCTTAAATAATGCTTTTTTCAAAACAAGGTGGGGAGAGGGTCTGCTGGAGGGGACCTTTGCCTGAAAGGAGATAGTGTGCAACTGTCATTGATTTTGAAAGTTCAGAAGAAACATTCTGAATAGTCAGTCTTTAGTATCATTACAAGGCTGGCCAAATAACCATGGGCCTGAATGCTGACAGGTGCATGCTTGGGGCTAAGGAACAGAGATCTGAATCTGTTCTCTTCTGAAGGCCATATGTAAGCGTGCATGAAGCCAAATGACAATGAGAGGAAGGGCCTGCACATTTACTGAGCCCTGGCTTCTTGCCAAGCATTGTACTGAGCACTTCCCATTTTTTATATCGTTTGATCCAATAACTCTTTGAGGTGGATACCACTACTACTAATCCCATTTACAGTTGAAGAAACCAAGATTCAAAGAGAGGCTTGCCCAAAGTAGCAGGGCTTCCATATGCTTTGCAAACACTTTTATAACTTTAAACGATTTTTTAACCCTACCACGTGCCGGCACTACAACCAGCCCAGCTGGCGGGTGGTCACTCCTGTCCTGTGTAGTGAAGACCCAAGATCCTCTGGCAAGGCAGCAGGGCAGTGGGGCCCATTTGTCCCTAATAAACCTTTCTTCCATGCAGTGCTCAAACTCCTCAAGAAAGCAAAACACAACAGCTTCAGTAACTAAATAGGCAACCAGCAACATGCCTGCCCAGAGCTCTCTGAGACTTTTTGTTTTTTTTTTTGTGAGATGGAGTCTCGCTCTGTCGCCCAGGCTGCAGTGCAGTGGCGCAATCTTGGCTTACTGCAACCTCCACCTCCCGGGTTCAAGCAATTCTCCTGCCTCAGCCTCCAGAGTAGCTGGGATTACAGGTGCCCACCACCATGCCTGGCTAATTTTTGTATTTTGGTAGAGATGAGGTTTCACCATGTTGGCCAGGCTGGTCTTGAACTCCTGACCTCAGGTGATCCACCCGCCTTGGCCTCCCAAAGTGCTGGGATTACAGGCGGGAGCTACCGCACCCTGCCTGAGACTTTGTCTTCAGTTACAAGTGCAGTGAGTGACGAGGGGAAGGAAGAGAGCTTTTTGAAGCCATGTGACCCTGGCATGTATTTCTGGGCCTCGCGTAGCACCTTCCCACGGATGCTAGAGAGACAGGAGAGGAGGAAAAAGCCTCCCTCTCTCAGTCAAGAGTGCCACCTTGTGATGCCAGCACCAGAAAAGAACTGAACATCACTCTGGCCCCTGAGCTCAGCCCTGTGATTCATCCCCACAGCCCCTCCCTGGCAGTAGGCTCTGTTTGTGATGCTCTGTAATTAGTTAATGAACTATCTGAATGATATTCCTGTAGTCATTCAACCAGCACCGTCCTCAGGGTGGTAATTGTATTTGAGGTTATTTAAAAACATTATTGTATCCAAATAGAGTTTACATCAGCAGACAGCATGATTCGTAATCCTGCTATCCCTGGTGTTTCTAAATTGTGCTATAAACTGCCTGATGAGTCGTGCAAAAATGGCTGCACCAACAGAGAACAGTGGGGCTTCTCTGGCAAAACCCACCAACTATCTAAGGGGAAGAGTAGTAAAAGCAACTTGTGGCTAGAACCCAGTTGACTTCAGTATAGAACAGATTGTTTTCAAGAGGCCCTCCACTAATTTGATCATCACCTTTGGATGAACTAACTCTTCATTACCTTTACAAGAAAATGCTTGGAAAGGAAGTGGAAGGCTGATCTGAAGAGCGGCAGGGGCTGCTTCACTTCCTCTGCAGTTTCCTGGAGCTGCCTTGCTCCGCCTCAGGGAATTTGCTGGGAGAGGCTCTCCAGCATCCAGACCCCCGTGCAAAGGTGTTTCGGGATCTGCAGGAACAGGACCCAGGAGCATCCCTCGGGGCCGAATGTGCAGTGGGCGATGCCCCTCCTGACCCAACAGATCCAAGACGAGCATGATCAATACAGTCTTGTGGCCAGCCTTGACAATGTTAGGAATCTCTCCACTATCTTAAAAGCTATTCATTTCCGAAAATGTGCCGTGTGTTTCGCAACTAAAAATGGAATCAAAGTAACAATGGAAAACGCAAAGTGTGTGCAAGCAAATGCTTTTATTCAGGCTGGAATATTTCAAGAGCTTAAAGTTCAGGAAGAGTCTGTTACTTTTTGAATTAATTTCATTGTCCTTTTAGACTGTTTATCTATTTTTGGATCAAGTCCTATGCCAGGGACTTGAACTGCACTTCGGATGTGTTACCAAGGTTATGGTTACCCTTTGATGCTGTTCCTGGAAGAAGCAGGAGAGGTGGCAGTCTGCAAAATCAATACACAGGAACCTGAAGGGACCTGGACTTTAATTTCTACAGCACTAATGTTATTGATAAAATTCTGCAGTCAGAGGGGCTCTGTGAAGCTTTTTCTGAATTGGATATGACGAGTGAGGTCCTACAAATTACCATGTCTCCTGACAAGCCTTATTTCAGGTTATCTACTTTTGGAAATGTAGGAAGTTCCCACCTTGACCGCCCCAAAGATTCTGATTTGATGGAAGCATTATAATCAGACCCAAGTCAACAGATACAAGATTTCCTTACTGAAACCCTCTACAAAGGCATTAGTCCTGTCTTGTCAGGTATCTACTCGGACAGATAACCAAGGCTTCCTTTCATTACAGTATATGATTAGAAATGAAGATGGACCAATATATTTTGTGGAATATTACTGCTGCCCTGATGAAGAAGTTCTTTAATCTGAGTCTTGAGTATGACGATTCACTGATATTTATGTGTACATTGATGATAGATGAAGTTCTCATTCTGAGTACGGTGCTTTTTTTTTTTCTTTTTTGAGATGGAGTCTCACTATGTCGCCGAGGCTGGAGCGCAGTGGCGCCATCTCAGCTCACTGCAACCTCCGCCTCCCAGGTTCAAGCGATTCTCCTGCCTCAGCCTCCCGAGTAGCTGGGATTACAGGTGCCTGCTACCACGTCTGGCTAATTTTTATATTTTAGTAGAGATGAGGTTTCACCATGTTGGCCAGGCTGGTCTTGAACTCCTGACCTCAGGTGATCCACCCGCCTCGGCCTCCCAAAGTGCTGGGATTACAGGCATGAGCCACCACGCCCAGCCTTGAGTTCAGTACTCTTTATAATTTCATATTGGATTTCCTATAGAGAAGAAGCGTGGGGAAGATAGAAACAAGGTCTGTGTACCCTAATAGTTGCTATGTGTTTTGTAAATACATTTTGTAAAGGGCATGTAAGTAAATGTTTTCATGTAGTCATAGATTTTTCAGGACTGTCCTGTAGTTCTGTCTTTTGAACTCATGGGAATGATTATGAGCCAAGATTAATAAATTATACGTTCTATTTCAGTAGAACATTTCAAGAGTCTAAAGACTTATGCAGCTACCTGAAATGTTCTTTTATTTATTTACTATTAGAAAAGGCAAAGGTATATGCTCATTGCTTATTAGTTTGAATTCTAGAGACTAGATCTTAAAGCAGTGCTTCTCAAAGTGTTGTGCCCACACCAGCATCAGAACCACCTGCAAACTTGTAGCAAACTCTGGGGAGGAGGCCAGCATTCTATATTTTAACATGCTTCCCCCAGGAGATTCTGACGCATGCTAAATTTTGGGAACCACTGTTTTAAAGGAAACTTTTTTTTAAACTAGCATTTAATTGTATTGAGATGATTGCTTTTACATGTGATTTCTTTGCAAATGTTCTGAAGTTGAGGCATCACCAAACAAGTCTGAACAATTCTTTATGTGATTTATTTTTAAAGTAGACCTTCTGAAGAGATCTATGAATGGGATATAAAATAATTTTCAGGCCGGGTGCAGTGGCTCATGCCTGTAATCCCAGCACCTTGGGAGGCTGAGGCAGGCGGATTGCCTGAGGTCAGGAGTTCAAGACCAGCCTGGCCAACACAATGAAACCTCATCTCTACTAAAAATACAAAAATTGGCCGGGTGTGGCAGTGCATGCCAGTAGTCCCAGCTACTCAGGAGGCTGAGGCAGGAGAATTGCTTGAACCTGGGAGGTGGAGGTTGCAGTGAGCCAAGATCGTGCCACTGCATTCCAGCCTGAGCAAGAGAGACTCCGTCTCAAAAAGAACAAAAAACAGAACAATTTTCAGAGTTACAGGTTTTCTTCTTGTTCTCACAACTGTTCATTCCAGTAAGTAACTGCAGTAAGTACTTATTAGACACCTTCCATTTGCTTATAAGTTTCTTGACAAATCAAGCTGTAGAAAACCAGTTATTAAGTGATTTTGTACTTTTCTGGTAGTCGTCACTAAAATAATTTTTGTGGCATATAAATATTTTTATATTTAATAAAGTACAATACTAAAAAACAGAAAATACATGGACACCAATCTTGGTCTGCCTTTCTTTACTATCTGTTTTGCAGATAACAGAGTAATACAGTTAAAAGCATGGGAATGGCTTAATGAATATCTCCCAGCCTCCATTTCTTTGTCTGTAAAATGGGGATTACGGGCTGGGCGCGGTGGCTCACGCCTGTAATCCCAGCACTTTGGGAGGCCGAGGTGGGTGGATCATGAGGTCAGGAGTTCAAGACCAGCCTGGCCAACATAGTGAAAACCCATCTCTACTAAAAAGATATAAAAAATTAGCCAGGCGTGATGACGGATGCCTGTAATCCCAACTACTCAGGAGGCTGAGGCAGGAGAATCACTTGATCCCAGGAGACGGAGGTTGCAGTGAGCCGAGATTGCACCACTGGACTCCAGCCTGGGCGACAAGAGTGAAATTCCATGTCCAAAAAAAAAAAAAACAAAGCTTTTAGTACAATACCCAGGACAAGGCCACTGCCCAGTCCCAGGTGTTAGGGCTTTAGAAGTTTCTGCATAGTTTTAGTTATTTCTGTATATCTTGTTTTTTTTTCTACAGCCTCACAACAAAGGTGATATTTATGTAGGTTTTAATGCTCCTACTACTAGATTATGAATTCCCTGAAAGCAAGATTAATGTTTGCTTCCTTTCTATGTCTTCACACTTCTTATACACGGTAGGAACTCAGTAAATATTTGTCGAATAAATGAACATATTGATCCTATATTTAAGTGAAAAAAACTGCAAAATGTGCTTTATCTGGGCATTAATGCAAAAGTTCTCAAGATAAAGTTAATCTGTAGCTGTAAGTATATCTGAGATCTAGAATAATATATCTATGTCAGTTGCTAAGAGGGTCAAATGAGATGTGTATGAAAACCTCTTCAAAAATAGTAACATAGGGCCAGGCGCTGTGGTTCACGCCTGTAATCCCAGCACTTTGGGAGGCTGAGGCAGGTAGATCACAAGGTCAGGAGTTCAAGACCAGCCTGGCCAAGATGGTGAAACCCTGTCTCTACTAAAAATATAAAAATTAGCTGGGTGTGGTGGCAGGTGCCTGTAATCACAGCTACTTGGGAGGCTGAGGCAGAGAACTGCTTGAACCCGGGAGGTGGAGGTTGCAGTGAGCCAAGATCGTGCCACTGCACTCCAGCCTGGGTGACAGAGTGAGACTTCATCTCAAAAAAAAAAAAAAAAGGTAACATAGGGCCAGGCATGGTGGCTCACACCTGTAATCCCAGCACTTTGGGAGGCCAAGACAGGTGGATCACTTGAGGTCAGGAGTTTGAGACGAGACTTGCCAACATGGTGAAAACCCATCTCTACTAAAAATATTAAAAAACTAGCTGTGCGTGGTAGCACATGCCTGTAATCCCAGCTACTTCGGAGGCTGAGGCAGGAGAATCGCTTGAACCCGGGAGGCGGAGGTTGCAGTGAGCCAAGATTGCACCACTGCACTCCAGCCTGGGTGACAGAATGAGACCCATCTCAAAAAAATAAAATAAAAATAAAAAATGGTAACACAGCAAACATAAGTAATGTGTTATTGGTTTATATAATATACATATATAATATATAGAAGAAATCTATATATTATATATGTAAATATAAATATATTATATATATATGTATATTATATATAGAGAGAGAGAGAGGGAGAGAGAGAGGGATTTCTTCTTCTATGCTTCTAGTGGAGCAGCTGCTAATTCCAGGGCATAAACTGCCCCTAGTATGTAGTTGGGCCACCAACCACACATGTCAGCAGTAAGCAACTAGCAAGTGCTTATACACAAGTGAATACAAAGACTTTTTGTTGTAAAGAAACAAAAAAGTATATTAGTAATCTATTGCTGCCTAATGCTTTACTCCAAAACTTAGCTCAGAAAACAACAGCAAACATTTATCATCTCACAGAGTTTCTGTGGGTCAGGAATTTGGGAGCAGTGAGTGGTTTTAGGTTGACTGGGGCAGGAGGATCCATTTCCACAGTGGTTCACGCACATGCGTAGTGAGTTGGTGCTGATTCTCGGTGAAGGCCTCAGCTCCTCCCGGGTGTGGCCTCTCCACAAGGCTGCTTGAGTGTCTTCACAACATGGTGACTGGCCTTCCTCAGAGGCAGTGATTCAAGAGACCACAGCAGAATCTGCAATGTCTTTTATGATTTGTCTTGGAAGTCACAACCATCTTGTCTGGAATATCCTATTGGTCTACCTTATTCAGTGTGGGAGGATACAATACCAGAAGGCGATGGTCATGGAGCCATCTTGGAGGCTGGCTACCACAAAAGGGAACTGATCTCAGAAATCAAGAATGGTAGCTACAGCCCAGCCAGGCTTCCCAGAGACAAGAGCTGGAGGGCATCCCAGGAGCCAGGGCAGCTCAAGGCACTTCAGTGGCGGCCATCCCCCTGTCTTCACTCCTCCTGTTCCTTCCTCTTCATGTGACTCAGCCACACCCCTTCTCTCTTCTCCTGCCAGTTCTTCCCATGTTTCTTAGTTCACATGCCTAAAAGCAGAGCCTGATGGTTCATCTTTTTTCTCAGGTCATCACAGGTCACATGCCAGCCTATGGGTTGGCTTCCAAGGATCCACTCTAAGACCAGGCATAGGGGAGGCAAGGTTCACATGGTCCAAAACATGGGCATCTTACCCCAGGGCTGTGGTCAGGACAGTCTTGCTAAGATGAAATAATAGGTGGGACACAGCTTGGGAAGTGTGGCCTGCCCCATATGGCTACTGCTCACCAGGCATCGTGCTGGATGGAGGGGCCACAGATGGGGCAAAGAAAGAAAAATGGGCAGGGCGCGGTGACTCACACCTGTAATCCTAGCACTTTGGGAGGCCAAGGCGGGTGGATCACCTGAGGTCGGGAGTTCGAGGTCAGCCTGGCCAACTTGGTGAAACTCTATCTCTACTAAAATACAAAAATTACCCAGGCATGGTGGTGTGTGCCTGTAATCCCAGCTACTCGGGAGGCTGAGACAGGAGAATTGCTTGAACCCAAGAGGCAAAGGCTACAGTGAGCTGAGATCATGCCACTGCACTCCAGCCTGGGTGACAGATCAAGACTCTGTCTCAAAAAAAAAAAAAAGAAAGAAAGAAAACTGAAGACCCATAAATTGATCCCTGGCCTCTCTGTTTAGCGAGGCCATAACCAAATAATTTGTGCATGATAAGGCTGTACTAGATCTTTCATGGCACTATGAGTGTTGATTCCCTCTACCTGGGGCCCATGGAGAAGTCTCCCCAAGAAACTTCTGCCAGGGCCTTGAAGGATGAGCTGCCAGGGCCTTGAAGGATGAGCTGGAGTTTACCAGATGAAGAGAAGGGAGAATAGCATTTCTGGCAGGAAGGAACCTGCACAGGGTATTTTGGCGGAAGGTGAGACGCTGTAGGTGGGACTGGGGAGCAGGGCAGCTGGGAGGAAAGCTGGCAGGGCCAGTAGGGTGATGCTGTGACGAGCTTGGTGGGACCAGCAAAGAGCTTGGGCTCTACCCGAGAGCAGTGGGAAGACCTCTAAGTATCTGAAACAGGAACGACCACCGTGGGTGGCTCCGGGGTGATAGTGACTCAGAAGGGAGGCCGGGTCCAAGGAGGCACCTGAGCGTCCTCCCCTCTTCAGAGTCCAGTTCACAAGGAGCTACCTGTGATTTTTTTTGGAAAGCTGTATTCTCTGTTACAAAAAGACATCTGAACTTGTGAGGAACTAACGACTGCCCCTCCACTGGTTCCCTTGAATAGCAATCCCTCCAAATATAATTCCACAGCCATCCAAATTAAGCAAAGCTTTATTAAGCACCAAGCCGGCCACATCTGCATAATGAAAATATTTCACTGGAAGCCTGAGAAAACTCCCTGTGGACTCCTTATCGAATAACCCCTCATCCTCCTACAAATACCTACCCAGCCAATTCAGAAAATAACATCTGGAAAAGAAACCCCTTTTTTCAGTTCAGGTCATTCCAATGAGCAGCTTACAGCAGACTCGGAATTTCTACCTCAGGGAATGAGGGCTGAGTACGCCAGTCTGGAAGGCTTATTATTTAAATGTCCTCAGGCGGGGCTGGACATGGGCACTCACAGCTGTAATCCCAGCACTTTGGGAGGCCAAGGCAGGAGGATTGTTTGAGCCCAGGAGTTTGAGACCAGACTGGGAAACATAGTGAAATCTTGTCTCTACAAAAAAATAAAAATATTAGCCCGGCACGGTGGTGTACATTTGTGGTCCCAGCTACTTGAGAGGCTGAGGTGGGAGGATGGCTTGAACCCGTCAGCTGTGATCTCATCACTGCAGTCCAGCCTGGGTGACTGAGCGAGACCCTTCTCAAAAAAAAAAAAAAAAAAATCCTAAGGCCAATTTTATATCTTACTGACCATGTTTATAGAGTGACTTCAGAGGAAAAAGCAAGCTCCTGGGCTTTTTTTTTTTTTTTTTTTTTTTTTGAGATAGAGTCTCACTGTCTCCCAGGGTGGAATGCAGTGGCACAATCTTGGCTCACTGCAACCTCTGCTGCCCGGGTTCTAGCGATTCTCATGCACCAGCCACCTGAATAGCTGGGATTACAGGCACACACCATCACGCCAGGCTAACTTTTATATTTTAGTAGAGACAGAGTTTCACCATATTGGCCAGGCTGGTCTCGAGCTCCTGGCCTCAAGTGATCTGCCCACCTCGGCCTCCCAAAGTGCTGGGATTCCAGGCGTGAGCCACCACACACAGCCACT
The DNA here is from genome assembly GCF_028858775.2 of Pan troglodytes. Lineage (NCBI taxonomy): Eukaryota > Metazoa > Chordata > Mammalia > Primates > Hominidae > Pan > Pan troglodytes. The sequence continues at coordinate 131,731,948 of NC_072406.2, forward strand.
CCTGGCCTCTTTTACTCAGAGAAATGAGTTGCTCTGGTGAGGTCTGGCCTCAGGTAAGGGGACCATTACATTGCAGGAACCCCTGGAAGCTGCATGGCCTGTGATTAAGAGGCCAGCCTCTGCAGCCAGCCTGCCTGGGCTTATATACCCCGGTGAGACTTGCTACCGTGTGACCTTGGGTAAGTTCCTTGAGCTCTATGTACCTCAGTTTCCTGGTCTGTGTAATGGGAATGATACCAATAACACCTCCCTCTCAGGGCTCTTAAGAAGATTAAGTGAATCCTCTAAGGATTAACCTCTTAGAAGAACTTTACATAGTGCAGAGAAAGTACCATACAAATGTTTGCTATTATTATTATTACTTTAGTGTAAATTTACTGATCTGCAACTTTCCTCTCGTTAAGGTATACCTACAACAAATTTTCACTTTGAAATAGCTGTCCCGATGTTACTAAGTGGAGCTAATCATTTATCACCAAGTTCTGTTGCTTTTATTTTTTTTATTTTTATTTTTTGAGACAGGGTCTTGTTTTTGTCACCCAGGCTGGAATCCAGCACTCACTGCAGCCTCAACCTCCTAGGCTCAAGTGATCCTCCCACCTCAGCATCCTGAGAAGCTGGGACTACAGGTGCGTGCCATCATGCCTGGCTAATGTTTGTGTTTTTTGTAGAGATGGGGGTCTTGCTATGTTACCTAGGCTGGTCTCGAACTCCTGGGATCAAGCGATCTGCCGACTCAGCCTTCCAAAGTGCTAGTATTACAAGCATGAGCTATGGCACCCAGCCTGTTGCTTCTTACTCTGAAGAATAGTTTGAGTTGATCTGATTCTCTCCAGTATAGGTGATAATTGAGCCCATGGGGCATGGGCTGTTATGGGTGGCAATTAACCCCAGGAGTTCAAATCCTGGCTCTCTGTTCACCAGCTGTGTGATCTTGGGCAAGTTTCTTAACATCTCTGAGCCTCAGTGGTCCCTATAAAATGACAATCATAATAGTACCTATTTCATAGGTGTTTGTGAGGATTGAATGAGATCATGCAGGTAAATTGCTGAGCACAGTGCCTGGCACTAATATATATTCAATCAAACCCATTCTTACCCCAGCCACATCATCTCTCCCGGAAACGTTCATGTTGGCTTTTTTTTTTCCCCTCTGCCTTGCCCTCTGGCCTTTGAACTTATATGGAAACCTGGAGTCTGCTTCCAATCTTACCCTCCTGCAAGGCATTCTCCACATGGCAGCGAAATGATTTTTTAAAACACAAACCTGACCATGCCACTCCTCTGCTTAAAATTCTGTAAGTGGGCCAGGCACGGTGGCTCATGCCTATAATCCCAGCACTTTGGGAGGCCCAGGTGGGTGGATCACCTGAGGTCAGGAGTTCGAGACCAGCCTGGCCAACATGGCGAAACCCCCATCTCTACTAAAAATACAAAAATATTAACCGGGCATGGTGGTGGGCACCTGTAATCCCAGCTACTCAGGAGGCTGAGGCAGGAGAATCACTTGAACTCGGGAGGCAGAGATTGCAGTGAACCAAGATCGTGCCATTGCACTCCAGCCTGGGTGACAGAGTGAGATTCCATCTTGAAAAAAAAAAAAAAAAAGAAAAGAAAAAGTAAGAAAAATTCTGCAAGTGATTCCCATTACCCTTGGGATAAATTCTCGCATCACTGTAGAGGCTCCCCGGGCCTCGCCAGAGGTCTATTCAGCATGCGCCTCCCTCAGTGGCCTTGTCTCATTCCCTGAAGGTTCCTTAGCACAGACCTTCACACCTGCAGTGGCCATCGTTTCTTCCCACACTCTTCCTGCCCAGCTAAGTCCCACTCATCCAACAAGCCTCAGCTTACACGTGACTTCCTCAAGATGCCTTCCTGACCTCCCAACTTGGAGGGTTCCCTCCATATTTAATTTCTCAAGGCATCTTATTCTATTCCTTCTTAGTGTTAACATTTGCACCAAAATTATTATCTGTATAATTTGAGTGTCAGAGTTTGTGTTGTTCACAGAACATCCCCAGAGTTTGGTGTGGTGTCCAGCCCATAGTAGGCACTCCATAAATACTTAAAGATTGGGTGGATGAATGAGTGAATCAATGAACAAATAGTGGCATTCCCAGCCTGAGGCCTATAACCGACTCTGCAAACACCATTCTGCAGAGCCTTGCTTCACTCGGCCCTTTCTTGCTCTGTGGGGGCAAAAGGACACGCTGTTTAGAACCCAGCAGGCTGAGGACAGGCACCCCCATCACAAAATTCAGAGTCCCAAGTCCTTTTAGAAGCTGAGACAATCCAGTCTTCTGCTCTGTTAATAAGGCCAGTGACCAGGAGCTCACTCCTACTTGCTAGCAAGTTCTTCCCAATATCAGCCTTAATCGTGTCTCCTTAAGAGTCCCCACCCATTTGTGAGATTTTTATTTGTTTGTGACTTCTGTATTTTCTTTTCTTTTTTTTTTTTTTTTGAGACGGAGTCTCGCTCTGTCGCCCAGGCTGGAGTGCAGTGGCGCGATCTCGGCTCACTGCAAGCTCCGCCTCCCGGGTTCACGCCATTCTCCTGCCTCAGCCTCCCGAGTAGCTGGGACTACAGGCGCCCGCTACCACGCCCGGCTAATTTTTTGTATTTTTAGTAGAGACGGGGTTTCACCGTGTTAGCCAGGAGACTTCTGTATTTTCTAATTTTTATTTATTTATTCGAGACACGGTCTTGCTCTGTTATGAAGGCTGGAGTGCAGTGGCACAATCAGGGCTTACTGCAGCCTCGAATTCCCAGGCTCAAGTGATCCTCCTGTCTCAGCCTCCCAAGTAGCTGGGATTACAGGTGCATGCCACCATGCCTGGCTGATTTTTTTTTTTTTTTTTTGAGATGGAATCTTGCCCTGTTGCCCAGGCTGGAGTGCAGTGGTACAATCTCAGTTTACTGCAACCTCTGCCTCCCGGGTTCAAGTGATTCTCCCACCTCAGCCTTCTGAGTAGCTGGGACTACAGGCATGCGCCACCATGCCTGGCTAATTTTTTTGTATTTTTAGTAGAGACGGGGTTTCACTACATTGACCAGGCTGGTCTCGAACTCCTGACCTCAGGTGATGGCCCACCTCGGCCTCCCAAAGTGTTGGAATTATAGGTGTGAGCCACTGTGCCCGGCCAGCTGGCTAATTTTTAAAAAATTTTATTTTATGTAAGTACAGGGTCTCCCCCTATGTTGTCCAGGCTGGTCTCAAACTCCTGGACTCAAACAATCCTCCTGCCTTGGCCTCCCACAGTGTTGGGGTTACAGGTGTGAGCCTCCACATCCAGCCATTCAACTTTCATAGAGTGTATATAAATTGCTTTTGTAATTAGAGAGAAAGCAATACATTTTCTAAAGTTTTAACTGCAGAATCTAGTTCTGCCCTTTATGTTAACAATAAAGGCAAAAAAAGAGAAAGAACCATATTACTGGCCTCCTCTCCCACATCATGTTGGCAACTGAGTCCAACACAAGCACACCTTGGTCTTTGTGTTTGGACTTGCCTGCCATTTGCACATACAGTGAGCTGCCACTAACTAGCAAATGCTTTCCCCAGTTTTCAAAATGTGCCTTTACCAGCCTAGTGTTGAGGCCTGAAATAGTCTTGGGGCTACCAGTCCTAACCCTGAGGGCACAGGCTGCCTCGCCAGGTATAGAGCCCTTGAGGGCAAAGATTGCCTGCTCCAGTTCAAGAGTAGGTCTTGGCATCCTGTGGCCAATCAACAGTACAGAATAGCTGGATGAGTAACCCACAGGTTTTTGTTTTGTTTTGTTTTTTGTTTTTGTGATGGTGTCTTGCTTTGTCACCCAGGCTGGAGTGCAGTAGTGAGATCTTGGCTCACTGCAACCTCTGCCTCCCGGGTTCAAGCTATTCTCCCACCTCAGCCTCCCAAGTAGCTGGGACTACAGGCACACGCCGCCACGCCTGGCTAATTTTTTTGTATATTTAGTAGAGACGGGGTTTCACCATGTTGGCCAGGCTGGTCTCAAACTCCTGACCTCAGGTGATCCTTCCACCTCAGTCTCCCAAAGTGCTGGGATTACAGGCACGAGCCACCTCACCCAGCTGTAATCTACAGATTTTGAATGAAATTAATCTGGAACAGAGGAACTTCAGAAAATCGTAACAAGTTTTCCCCAGGTGCAAGTGCATTAAGCTCCATGCCTATACCCTATAAGAACAACCCTAAAAAGGGGCGAGCGTGGTGGCTTATGCCTGTAATCCCAGCACTTTGGGAGGCGGAGGCAGGTGGATCACTTGAAATCAGGAATTAAAGACCAGCCTGGCCAACATGGTGAAACCCCATTTCTACCCAAAATACAAAAATTAGCCAGTTTTGGTGGCACTGTACTCCCAGCTACTTGGGAGGCTGAGACAGGAGAATCACTTGAACCCAGGAGGCGGAAGTTGCAGTGAGCCAAGATCTTACCACTGCATTCCAGCCTGGGTGACACAGTGAGACTCCATCTCAAAAAAAAAAAAAAAAAAAAAACCCTAAAGAAAGCAACATTATATTGAATATTGACAATGGAAAAAAAAAAATAAAATAAAAAGAAAGCAACAACAAAAAGGCCAGACCAAGATTTGTTGGATGATAAGCTTCCTCTATTCAATTGTTTAATATTTTATTTTTTATTTTTTTATTTTTGAGACGAAGTCTCGCTGTCACCCAGGCTGGAGCACAATGGTGCGATCTCGGCTAACTGCAACCTCTGCCTCCCAGGTTCAAGCGATTCTCCTGCCTCAGCTTCCCAAGTAGCTGGGATTACAGGTGTGTGCCACCATGCCTAGCTAATTTTTTTGTATTTTTAGTAGAGATGGGGTTTCACCATGTTGGCCAGGCTGGTCTTGAACTCCTGACCTCAGGTGATCCACCTGCATTGGCCTCCCACAGTGCTGGGATTACAGGCGTGAGCCACCGTGCCCGGCCTAAATTTTAAATACATTTTCAAACAAGCATATGTGTTATATATCATTTATGTACTTAAAAATTATTAACATTTAAAAAATCAAAATATAAGGCCGGATATGGTGGCTCATGCCTGTAATCCCAACACTTTGGGAGGCTGAGACAGGAGCATTGCTTGAGGCCAGGAGTTTGAGACCAGCTTGAGCAACATAGTGCTTGAGCAACCTCACCTCTATGAAAAATAAGAAAATCAACTGGATGTGGTGGTGCATGCCTGTAGGCCAAGCTACTCAGGAGGCTGAGGCAGGAGGATTACTTGAGCACAGGAGGTCAAGGTATAGTGAGCTATGGTTGCACCACTGAACTCCAGGATGGACAACAGATCAAGATCCTGTCTCTAGAAAACAAACAAACAAATAAACAAACCAAACATAAATAAGGAAAACGGTGTTAAATATTCTTTCTACTTACTAAGAACAATGTTTCTTTTCATTAGTGAAAAGTAATAAAGTTAAACCAGTTTGGTCTGTCAGGGTAAACAGCTGCTCCCTGGTAGAAGAATGTGATCTTTAGACACAAACAACAACAACCAAGAAAATCATTAAACTGAAGCCAAGTTTCCAGAGGGACCCAGGGGAAGTAATGAAAAGAATCCTTCAAAATGTAGCAACACATTTTCTATAAGATGGAAATGGCTTTGGGGAAATGTTCTGAGGGGTTTGTTCACCACAGCTTGGGAAAAGAAAAACGTGTTTTCAAGCACAGCAAAAAGAACCTGTGTCCAGCAGCCAAGAGATGATGCAGAAACACCGGAGTCTGTAAAAGCTTTGATTCTAGAAAACTTTCTCTCCTTTTTTTTTTTTTTTTTTTTTTTGAAACAGAGACTTGCTCTGTCACCCAGGCTGGAGTGCAGTGATGCAATATTGGCTGACTGCAACCTCCACCCTCCATTTCTCAGGCTCAAGCAACCCTCCCACCTCAGCCTCCTGAGTAGCTGGGACTACTGGTATGTACCACCACAGTACACACTCAGCTAATTTTTTAACTTTTTTTTTTTTTTTTTTTGAGACAGCCTCCTGAGTCGCTGGGACTACAGGCACGTGCCACCATGGCTGGCTAATTTTTTGTATTTTTAGTAGAGACGGGGTTTCACCATGTTAGCCAGGATGGTCTCGATCTCCTGACCTCGTGATCCACCTGCCTTGGCCTCCCAAAGTGCTGGGATTACAGGCATGAGCCACCATGCCCGGCCTTTTTTTTGTTTTTTTTTTTTTAAGACGGAGACTTGCTCTGTTGCCCAGGCTGCAGTGCAATGGCACAATCTCGGCTCACTGCAACTTCCACCTCCCAGGTTCAAGTGATTCTCCTGCCTCAGCCTCCCAAGTAGCTGGGATTACAGGCGCCCGCCACCATGCCTGGCTAATTTTTGTATTTCTTAGTAGAGATGGGGTTTCACCACATTGATCAGGCTGGTCTCGAACTCCTGACCTCAGGTCATCCACCCGCCTTGGCCTCCCAAAGTGCTGGGATTATGGGCATGAGCCACTGCGCCCGGCCCAAGAGATTTTTCATAGAGATGAGGTCTTACTATATTGCCCAGGATGGTCTTGAACTCCTGGATTCAAGCAATTCTCCCACCTCAGCCTTCCAGAGCACCTGGATTATAGGCATGAGCCGCCACGCCCACCTGACCTAGAGAACTAACTAGACACTTCCAGAAGCCAGGAATACCCTATGCTTCCCTTATTTACCTTTGTATTTCAGATCCTACACACTGGCTAACACACAGCAAGCACTCAATAAATATGAGGGTCTTAGTTCAAGAGCAAGGAAAGATCTGATAATGTGGCAATAACAATACACTACATTTTACAGTCAGTGGCAATTTAATGTTATTTCATTTCTCAACTCATCTCTGGGCAATGAGATTACAGATGTTCTTTTTTGTATTTTTATGCATTATCTGAATTGTTTACAAGGATGTATTTTGAAATAGAAAATAATAAAATTGACTCCCCATTAGGAAAAAGCAATTCTCATAACCATCATTGCCAGTTTTTTGACACCTTTTGGAAAAGGGTAGGGAATTAATTCTGCCATTGACTATAATTCAGCAGGAAGGCAAAGTGAATTCATTCATTTCATAATATTTAATCAACACCAACTTGTGTTAAGAATGGAACTAAGTAGGCATGAGGAATGTATATGTGCTCCAAATACCAGCTTATGGCCTAAGGAGAGAGACAGACATTGAACACATACTGCCACTAACAAGTGTCCAGGTGCAACTGTGGCAGCTGCTATGGGAAAGGTAACAGAGCACCTGTGACCCTGAGATTGGTCTCCTGCTTGGGCCTAACTCCATATGTTTGCTCTTACAAATGTGTTTCCCTACCCAGAAGGCCCTTCCTTCTTCCTCCATATAGTCAAACTTGACTTTGCTTTGGAATCTTGCTTAAATCTCTAGTTCCTGTTCAAGGTCTGTCTGATTGGAGGCTTCCTTCGGGTAATGTCAGATATCACCACGAAGATAATGCAATTCGTTAGGAGTTATATTAGCCAGGGTTTCCCAGAGAAAAAGAACCAACAGGATGTGTAAATATAGAGAGAGATCTATTGTAAGGACTTGACTCACAAGATTATGGAGGTGCAAATCCAAAGTCTGCAGGTTAGGTGGGCAAACTAGTGATTTAGGGAAGGGGCAGGGGCAGTCTGCTGACAGAACTTCTTACCTGGGGAGGTTCGTCTTTGTTCTGTTGAAGACCTTCAACTGATTGGATGAGGCACACCCATATTATGGAGGTCAATCTGCTTTACTTAAAGGCCACAGACTTTTTCCCCCTTCATAAATCTTTCATTGGAACCAAAGACCACGGATTTAAATGTCAATCTTGGGCTGGGCACGGTGGCTCATGTCTGTAATTCCAGCATTTTGGGAGGCCAAGGCAGGTGGATGGCTTGAGCCCAGGAGTTTGAGACCAGCCTGGGCCAACATAGTGAAACTCTGTCACTACAAAAAAAAAAAAAAATTAGCCAGGCATGGTGGCGCATGCCTGCAGTCTCAGCTACTTTGGAGGCTGAGGTGGGAGGATCGCTCGAACCCAGGAGGCAGAGGTTGCAGTGAGCCAAGATCACGCCACTGCACTCCAGTCTGGATGACAGAGCAAGACCCTGTTTCAAAAAAAAAAAAAAAAAAGTCAATTAATGCCATCCAGAAAATGTCTTCACAGAAATATCCAGTATAGTCCCTCTCCCTCTCCCTCTCCCCACAGTCTTCCTCTCCCTCTCCCTCTCCCCACGGTCTCCCTCTCTCTCTCTCCACGGTCTCCCTCTGATGCCGAGCCGAAGCTGGACTGTACTGCTGCCATCTCGGCTCACTGCAACCTCCCTGCCTGATTCTCCTGCCTCAGCCTGCCGAGTGCCTGCGATTGCAGGCGCGCGCCGCCACGCCTGACTGGTTTTCGTATTTTTTTGGTGGAGACGGGGTTTCGCTGTGTTGGCCGGGCTGGTCTCCAGCTCCTAACCGCGAGTGATCCGCCAGCCTCGGCCTCCCGAGGTGCCGGGATTGCAGATGGAGTCTGGTTCACTCAGTGCTCAATGGTGCCCAGGCTGGAGTGCAGTGGCGTGATCTCCGCTCGCTACAACCTCCACCTCCCAGACGCCTGCCTTGGCCCCCCAAAGTGCCGAGATTGCAGCCTCTGCCCGGCCGCCACCCCGTCTGGGAAGTGAGGAGTGTCTCTGCCTGGCCGCCCATCGTCTGGGATGTGAGGAGCCCCTCTGCCTGGCTGCCCAGTCTGGAAAGTGAGGAGCGTCTCTGCCCGGCCGCCATCCCATCTAGGAAGTGAGGAGCGTCTCTGCCCGGCCGCCCATCGTCTGAGATGTGGGGAGCGCCTCTGCCCCGCCGCCCCGTCTGGGATGTGAGGAGCGCCTCTAACCGGCCGCGACCCGGTCTGGGAGGTGAGGAGCGTCTCTGCCCGGCCGCCCTGTCTGAGAACTGAGGAGACCCTCCGCCCGGCAACCGCCCCGTCTGAGAAGTGAGGAGCCCCTCCGCCCGGCAGCCACCCTGTCAGAGAAGTGAGGAGCCCCTCCGCCCGGCAGCCACCCCGTCTGGGAAGTGAGGAGCGTCTCCGCCCGGCAGCCACCCCGTCTGGGAAGTGAGGAGCGTCTCCGCCCGGCAGCCACCCCGTCTGGGAAGTGAGGAGCGTCTCCGCCCGGCAGCCACCCCGTCCGGGAGGGAGGCGGGGGTCAACCCCCGCCAGGCCAGCCGCCCCGTCCGGGAGGGAGGTGGGGGGGGGTCAGCGCCACCCCCCCCCCAGCCAGCCGCCCCGTCTGGGAGGGAGGTGGGGGAGTCAGCTCCCCGCCCGGCCAGCCGCCCCGTCCGGGAGGTGAGGGGCGCCTCTGCCCGGCTGCCCCTACCGGGAAGTGAGGAGCCCCTCTGCCCGGCCACCACCCCGTCTGGGAGGTGTACCCAACAGCTCATTGAGAACGGGCCATGATGACAATGGCGGTTTTGTGGAATAGAAAGGGGGGAAAGGTGGGGAAAAGATTGAGAAATTGGATGGTTGCCGTGTCTGTGTAGAAAGAGGTAGACATGGGAGACTTCTCATTTTGTTCTGTACTAAGAAAAATTATTCTGCCTTGGGATCCTGTTGATCTGTGACCTTACCCCCAACCCTGTGCTCTCTGAAACATGTGCTGTGTCCACTCAGGGTTAAATGGATTAAGGGCGGTGCAAGATGTGCTTTGTTAAACAGACGCTTGAAGGCAGCATGCTTGTTAAGAGTCATCACCACTCCCTAATCTCAAGTACCCCGGGACACAAACACTGCGGAAGGCCGCAGGGTCCTCTGCCTAGGAAAACCAGAGACCTTTGTTCACTTGTTTATCTTCTGACCTTCCCTCCACTATTGTCCTATGACCCTGCCAAATCCCCCTCTGTGAGAAACACCCAAGAATGATCAATTAAAAAAAAGAAAATTAAAAAAAAAAAAAGAAATATCCAGTATAATGTTTGACTAAATATCTAGGTACTGGGGCCAACTGGACACATAAAATTAACTATCACAGAAGGCTTAACTCCCCAACTAGAGTCTACCATTTTAGAAGGCATGGATCAGCTCTTCCATGTCTTTGAAAGCTTCCATGGAGCCTAGCTGAGGGATTATTGTCTGGAGGTGTTCAAGAAATCCCTGAAGAGGGCCGGGCACAGTGGTTCACGCCTGTAATCCCAGCACTCTGGGAGGCCGAGGTAGGCGGATCATGAGGTCAGACCAGCCTGACGAACATGGCAAAACCCCGTCTCTACTAAAAATACAAAAATTAGCCAGGCGTGGTGGTGCGTGCCTGTACTCCCAGCTACTTGGGAGGTTGAGGCAGAAGAATTGCTTGAACTCAGGAAGCGGAGGTTGCAATGAGCCGAGATCATGCCACTGCACTCCAGCCTGGGCAACAGAGCAAGACTCCTTCTCGAAAAAAAAAAAAAAAAAAGAAATCTCGAAGCATATAAGAATAGAAGAATGAGATTTAACAGGCTCTCTGGAAGCAACTTTGTGCACCTTCTGGAAACAATAGAAGACATGTACCGGTACCTACTTAAACCTCAGAGTGCAATTCACATGGTGGCAGAGATCCCCAAAGCACAACCCTGATTCTTTCTCCATCCTGAAAACACTGCCCCACACCTTCTAAGACAGTAACGGATTTAGATAGAAATGACTGTCCATTTGGGTTTTAACTTAGCACAGCCCTAGCCAGTGAAGAAAAGACAAAAGAACAAGGCAGAAGAATATTTTGTGGCCTTGGAAGAAATTCCTGACACTGGTCTCTGACCATCATTTTATGACATGTGTACCTGTTTCAATCTTCATCTTCCTCTCAGCCTATTAAGTCATGCAGCGAGCTCCTACCTCTCACTTCCTTCTATCCCCGACCAAGCTTAAATCAGCCTCAGAGGCTGGAGATAAACCAGGCTCAGAGGAGGGGCCTGGTGGTTTCTCAGTCAATTTGCATTCCAAGCTCAAATTTTCATTTCTAAACCTACAATTTCATTTCCAGGCTTTCCCTTGGTTCCAGAGCTGGCTGCTGCTTAGGCGAGAGTGGGAGGGGGGGCCTCAGTCAGAAATCTCAAGCAACTGGACCAGAGGTAGAATGCCTCAGGCCATTTTTCAATGCCAGTCCCCATTGTTATGGGTCCCACATCGACCTGGTGCTCTTGTTTAACCCCTTTTGCATCTGTAAAAATCATTTTCATTATCCCTTAGTCCCAGTGGAGAAACAGGCAAAGGATAGGTTCAGACTGTTCGCAGAAGAGAATTCCAAATGTCTCTGAACACATGAAAAGATGCTCAACAGGGGCGAAGTGCAGTGGCTCTCGCCTGTAATCCCAGCACTTTGGGAGGCCGAGGTGGGCGGATCACGAGGTCAGGAGTTCAAGACCAGTCTGGCCAACATGGTGAAACCCTGTCTCTGGTAAAAATACAAAAATGAGCCAGGAGTGGTGGTGGGTGCCTGTAATCCCAGCTACTTGGGAGGCCGAGGCAGGAGAATCGCTTGAAACCACAAGGCGGAGGTTACAGTGAGCCGAGATCGCACTGTACTCCAGCCTGGGCAACAAGAGTAAAACTCTGTCTCAAAAAAAAAAAAAGAAAGAAAAGAAAGAAAAGATGCTCAATTACACGCATCATAATAGAAATTCAAATTAAAAGCATAAGGGGAATATATCAGATTGGCAAAGATCAGAACATTAGCTAACACAGTCCGGTAAGATCATGGGGCGTCTTTTCAGCCAGCGCCGAGTGATGGGCATCTCTCAGGACAACTGGCACAAGCGCCGCAAGACTGGCAGCAAGAGAAAGCCCTACGACAAGAAGCGGAAGTATGAGTTGGGGCACCTGGCTGCCAACACCAAGATTGGCCCCCACCACATCCACACAGTCCGTGTGAGGGGAGGTAACAATAAATACGGTGCCCTGAGGCGGGACATGGGGAATTTCTCCTGGGGTTCAGAGTGTTGTACTCGCAAAACAAGGATCACTGATGTTGTCTATGATGCGTCCAATAGCAAGCTGGTCCGTACCAAGACCCTGGTGGAGAACTGCTTCGTGCTCACCGACAGCACACCGTACCACCAGTGGTACGAGTCCCACTATGCGCTGCCCCTGGGCTGCAAGAAGGGAGCCAAACTGACTCCTGAGGAAGAAAAGACTTTAAACAAAAAACGATCTAAAAAAATTCAGAAGAAATACGATGAAAGGGAAAAGAATGCCAAAATCAGCCGTCTCCTGGGGGAGCAGTTCCAGCAGGGCGAGCTTCTTGCGTGCATCGCTTCAAGGCTGGGACAGTGTGGCCAAGCCCATGGCTATGTGCCAGAGGGCAAGGAGTTGGAGTTCTGTCTTAGGAAAATCAAGGCCCGGAAAGGCAAATAAATCCTCATCCTTTCTGTCTTTGCCCATGGAATAAAGGTGTCTATTGTTCTGTGGCAAAAAAAAAAAAAAAAAAAATCATGGGGAACGTGCACTCTGAACGCTACTGGTATGAGGCTGACCTTCTCTGACCTCCTTGGAGACAAATTTGGCAAAATAACTTAAATTTTAAAACGCATTGGCCTGATGATGGAGCACTTCCACTTCCAGGTATTGATAGATCTACTCGTACTTTCTTGCAAAATGACCTGTGCACAAGAAAATACACTGAAGGCCAGGCACAGTGGCTCATGCCTGTAGTCCCAGCACTTTGGGAGGCTGAGGCAGGTGGATCATTTGAGGTCAGGAGTTTGAGACCAGCCTGGCCAATGGTGAAATCCCATCTCTACTAAAAATACAAAAAAATAAGCCAGGCATGGTGGTGCACGCCTGTAATCCCAGCTACTTGGGAGGCTGAGGCAGGAGAATCACTTGAACCCAGGAGGTGGAGGTTGCAGTGAGCCGAGATCATGCCATGCACTCCAGCCTGGGTAACAGAGTGAGACCCTGTCTGTCTGTCTCTGTCTCAATCTCTCTCTCTCTTTCTCTCTCTCTCTCTCTCTCTCTCTCTCTCTCTCTATATATATATATATACACACACACACACAATGCAGCATTGTTTGTAATAGCAGAAGATTGGAAACTAAATATCTATTAATAGGAGACCAGTTCAATAAATTAGGAAGTACTGTACAGTCACTTAAAGGAGTAAAGAGGCTCTGTGTGGAGTGATACGGAAAATTTCACAGGAACATTGTTAAGTAAAAAGAGGAAGGTGAATGCCAGTGCACATGGCTATCATTTTACGAGTAGGAAGAACGTGCACATATATGTTGGTAAATGAATGGGAGACCCCCTGGAAAAACACCCAGTAAGCTGGAGACATTGGTTGCCTCTAGAGCAGGGAACTGGGAAGCTGGGGAGCATAGAGGAAGGGAAGTTTCTTTTTCTTTTCTTTTCTTTTTTTTTTTGTTTTGAGACAGAGTCTTGCTCTGTGACCCAAGTTAGAGTGCAGTAGCATGATCTCGGCTGACTGCAACCTCCGCCTCCTGGGTTCAAGTGATTCTCCTGCCTCAGCCTCCCGATGAGCTGGGATTATAGGTGCCACCATGCTGGGCTAGTTTTTTTTTTATTTTATTTTTATTTTTAGTAGAGACGGGGTTTCACCATGTTGGCCAGGTTGGTCTTGAACTTCTGACCTCAGGCGATCAGCCCACCTCGGCCTCCCAAAGTGCAGGGATTACAAGTGTGAGCCACTGAGCCTAGCCGGGAGGTTTATTTTTCACCGAGTACCTGTTATGGGTTGAATTGTGAACCTCTCCCACCCCCGCCAAGTTATATGTTGGAGTCCTACCTCAGGACCTCAAAATGTGAGTGTATTTGGAAATAGTGTCATTGCAGATGTGATTAGTTAAGATGAGGTCACACTGGAGTAGGGTGGGCCCCTAATGTCCTTGTTGAAAAGGGAGAATTTGAGGCTGGGTGCGGTGGCGCATGCCTGTAATCTTAGCACTTTGGGAGGCTGAGACAGGAGAATCACTTGAGCCTAGGAGTTCAAAACCAACCTTGGCAACACAGTAAGACCCCATCTCTATATAAAAAAGAAAAAAGAAAAGGAGGCAGCCGGGTGTGGTGGCTCATGCCTCTAATTCCAGCACTTTTGGAGGTCGAGGCGGGTGGATCACCTGAGGTCAGGGGTTTGAGACCAGCCTGGCCAATATGGCAAAATTCTGTCTCTACTAAAAATACAAAAATTAGCCAGGCATGGTGGCAGGTGCCTGTAATCCCAGCTACTGGGGAGGCTGAGGCACAAGAATTGCTTGAACGTAGGAGGCAGAGGTTGCAGCGAGCCGAGATCATGCCACTGCACTCCAGCCTGGGCAACAGCGTGAGACTCTGTCTCAAAAAAAAAAAAAAAAAAAAAAAGGGAGGAATTTGGACCCAGGCAATCATACAGGAAGAATGCCATGTGAAAATGAAAGCAGAGATCAGCATGATGCCCAGCAAACTACTAGAAGCTAGGTGAGAGGCATGGAACAGAGTTTTCCCTTGCAGCCCTTGGAAGGCTCTAACCTTGCTGACACCTTGACTTGGACTTCTAGAGTCCAGACCTGAGACAATGCATGTCTGTTGTTCTAAGCCACTTAGTTTGTGGTACTTTGTCCCAGCAGCCCTAGTGAACTAATGCAGTCTCCTTTGGCACCTGGAGTTCTGTATCGTGTGTATACTACTGATTATTGATTTAAAACTTTTTTCAACACAAATGTCTCCTGGAAGCCTTCCCAGATTCACTAGGCTGAGTTAGTTGCTCTGTCTTTTCGGCTCCCACAGCATTTTATCTGTATCTCTGCAATAACATTTACCATGTTGTAATGTAACTTAACTCTTCACAGGGTTCTTGACTTCACAAAATCATTAACTCCTGAGCACAGAGGCTGAGCCTGTTTCATTCACCATTGTAATCCCAGAGACTGGCATCAAATGCTTGTTGGAGTGAATAAACAAATGGGTAACCAGACATTTTTCACTTCCCTCCTACATTCATATCATTATTTATTGGTTTTTGGCTTGACAAGCTATCCATTCATTCATGTTTAGTCAGGGTGATATAATTGAAAACTGATCTTAAAAGAAGAGGTCAGGAATGAAGGTGGTGACAGGGCCATGCTCTCTCTAGAAGACTCTAGGCGAGAATCCTACCTGCCTCTTCCAGCTTCTGGAGGCTGCAGACAATCAATCCTCAGTGCTCCTTGGCTTACAGGTGCATTGCTCTGATCTCTGCCTTCATTGTCACTTGGTCTTCTCCCTGTATGTCTGTGTCTCTGTATCAACATTTCCCTCTTTTTATTTTTATTTACTTATTTTTTATTTATTTATTTTTGAGACAGAGTCTTCCTCTGTCAGCCAGGCTGGAGTGCAGTGGCGCGATCAAGGCTCACTGCAACCTGCACCTCCAGGGTTCAAGTGATTCTCCTGCCTCAGCCTCCCCAGTAGCTGGGATTACAGGCGTGCACCACCACACCTGGCTAATTTTTTTGTATTTTTAGTAGAGATGGAGTTTCACCATATTGGTCAGGCTGGTCTTGAACTCCTGATCTCAAATGATCTGCCCGCCTTGGCCTACCAAAGTGCTGGGATTACAGGCATGAGCCATCGCACCCGGCCCCTCTTTTTATTTTTTTTCTGAGGCATAGGTCTCACTGTGTCACCCAGGCTGGAAGGCAGTGGCATGATACTGGCCCACTGCAACCTCTGCCTCCCAGACTCAAGCTATCCTCCCACCTCAGCCTCCCAAGTAGCTGGGACTACAGGCTCACATCACCACGCCCAGCTAACGTTTGCTTATTTTGTAGAGACAGGGTTTTGACATGTTGCCCAGGCTGGTCTCAAACTCCTGGACTCCAGGGATCTGCCTGCCTTGGCCTCCCAAAGTCCTGGGATTATGGTTATGAACGGTGTCCTCTTCTTATGAGGACACCAGTCATTGGATTAAGGCCCACTCTAATCCAGTATGACCTCATCTCAATTTGATCACATCTGCAAAGTAATCTCACGTTCTGAGGTTGTGGGTAGATATGAACACATCTCACATTCTGAGATTGTGGGTAGATATGAACTTGTGGTGATACTATTCAATGCAGTTCAGCTGCTCAGCTAGGACTCACCTAAAAAAGAGAAGCAGCAAGAGGTGGAGGGCTGTTTTGCCTTGTGGTTAAATACAGGTTGCAGAATCAGCCAGACCTGGCTTCAAATCCTGGTTTTACCTGCTGGTCAGCTACGTGAGCTCAGGCAAGTTATTCAACATCTCCAAGCCTATTTCCTCAACCATGCAATGGGTTTAATAAAAGCCTGTGCTTCCTAGAGTTGCTGGGTAGATAAATGAGATCAGGACAGTGTCTGATATTAAAAAAAAGAAAAAAGAAAAAAGAAAAAAAATAGCTGAGTGCAATGGCTCTCGCCCATAATCCCAACACTTTGGGAAGCAGAGGCAGGTGGATTGCTTGAGGTTGGCAGTTCGAGACTAGCCTGGCAACCCCATCTCTGCTAAAAACACAAAAATTATCCAGTGTGGTGCCACACACCCATAATCCCAGCTGCTCAGGAGGCAGAGGTTGCAGTGAGCTGAGATCCCATCACTGCACTCAGCCTGGGCAACAGAGCAAGACTCCACCTCAAAAACTAAAATGTAAAAAATAGTTAGCGTTTGATGCTAGAGTCCCCAGTACCATGGTTCCTGCCATTCTTTCAGGGAAGAATGTAGAGAGTTAAATAGCTAAACAGGATGGTTTGTGATTAAAGGCCCAGATGCTTGTTCCAGGATGTACCTGCCGCACAAGGTCAGAGAGCACAGGGCGACTGGGCTCAAGCAGGCACAGACTTTAACTTTTAATAACAAACAGATGCAAAGTTAGTGCTGCAATCTGAAACTCTGCAGCGAAGCCATATTGATTTCCCCTTCCACCTCCAGCAGGGCGTATTTATAGAGCTTATCATAGAAGTCTGCACAGTATAACCAGGCCGGACGTCTTCTATCCCCCTCAGTGCTAATACCTACTGCCTGTAGCCCTTCTCTCCCAATGCACTCGACCATCAGGACATTAGAGAGAGGCCATGGCTTCCATCCAGATGGCCCTGGCCTCCTTTTATCTAGGCTGCCCCTAGTGGAAGGGCCCCCTGAGAGGGCATGGCTGGTGAAGGTGTGCATGGCTGCACGTGCCGATCTCTCACAACATCCCAAAAGCAAAAAAAAAGACCTGGGATGACCAGCATTTTGCACCGATCAGGGAGAACTGGCTGTTCTCCTATGCTGGCTCTTGTGTTCCAATAGAAATGGATCAAATCACCCAGACGCTGAAATCTTGTGGTTGACATTTTCATTTAAAACTCACCATTATAGCTGGGCTTGAGTCCTCTGTCTGTGACCTGTGCTATGAGTCAGTCAGGCCTGGGCACAGCATTAATAGGGCTGATTTATAATCTTCCACAGCAGCCAGCTATGGCTCCTGTTTCCTCAGCATTGAGAAAAAATCATTCGCACAAAACGTTGTTTCTCAATTCTAGCTTTTTACATTTTTTCCCTTGGTGACAAGTGGGACTAAGCCGTTGATTCACTTATGTTTGAGCGCCTGGTTAATAGCGTGGGATCCAGCGTCAATTGCCACAATTCAAATCCCGCCTCCACAAATCAAGAGCCTTGTGTTAATGTCTCCAAACCTTAGTTGCTTCATCTGTAAAAGGAGAATCATAATAACGCCTACCCAGAAGGCTGCTGAGAGGATTGTTCCAGGCTTGGTTCCTCAGGAAGCGGACTATGAGAGGTAGCAAGCTGGACTTTATTATGGAATTCTCCTAGGAGCAACACAGGAAGCAGGACTGTGCAGAGGGAGAAGCTGAGCTGTGAGGCAGTCCCAAAGAAAGCAGCAGTCAACCCCAGAGGGCGCTCTGGAGCCGGGGTAGCCCGTTAGCCCTATCCTGAGTTGGACCCAAGGGGCTGGGCCTCTAAGCCCCTCAATAAATCAGTCACTAGATGCAGGTTGTCCCTGGAGGGACGTGTGACCTTGGGCGAGGCAGTTTTCTTTAGCTGCATCAGTCCCCATAGGTAGCTGAGATTCGGCTTCCTACAGCATCCCCAACAGCAGGTGGAATAAGTCCCTCATCCCTGAAAGTGGATCTGGGCAGCACACATTACAGCTTCTCCCATAAAAATTAAATGCAGCAATCCACACAAAGCCTTTCACACAGTACCTGGCATGCAGTAAATGTTCAATAAATGGTAGCCATTACAACTATTGTTGCTTTAGTAACTACTGTCTGTCAGGCACCATGCTAGAGGCTGGGGACCCAGTGGTGATTGACAAGTCTGCTCCTGCCCTCACGAAACTCAATCCATGGACACATTAGACCATCAGACAAGCAATTGCAATGCAGTGCAATTGACAGGGTGGCACGGGATGTATAAGGGAGCATGTTATAAGGAAAATGTTTATTTAGAAACAGAGTGCTTGTTCCTTGGTACGGCAAGGAAAAATTAGCATTTAGACAAAAAAATTTTTTTAGCAAGGCAATTTTACTTTCTGCAGAAAGGGTGCTCCTTGCAGATGGAACAATAGCAAGAGCACACTTGAACAAAGAATTGAAGTAATTTTTATCCTTTATGCAGTTTGTTTCTGCTACTGTGTCCTGTCTCTATTGGCTGGAGCGGGACCTCACAGTCTAAATTAAATCCGACTTGCTAATAATTTAAAACTTTCTTAAATAGGTAAAAGCAACAGAGAACAAAGGAAAAGAGGAAGTTGCTTGCGAAAGGACTTAGAAAAGTAATAATATTTTTAAATAAGGAAGGGGCACAGGCTGCAAGCTGGAACGTGCCTGTGAGCACGTCTAGTACGAATATCTTGGTTAAAGTACAAGGACATAGACTGTACTTATTCTTTTTTTTTTTTTTTTTTTTGAGATGGCATCTCGCTCTGTCTCCCAGGCTGGAGTGCAGTGGTGTGATCTCAGCGCACTGCAAGCTCCGCCTCCCGGGTTCACGCCATTCTCCTGCCTCAGCCTCTCGAGTAGCTGGGACTACAGGCGACGGCCACCATGCCCAGCTAATTTTTTTTTTTTGTATTTTTTTAGTAGAGACGGGGTTTCACTGTGTTAGCCAGGATGGTCTCGATCTTCTGACCTCATGATCCACCTGCCTCAGCCTCCCAAAGTGCTGGGATTACAGGTGTGAGCCACTGTGCCTGGCCAACTGTACTTATTATTTTATATCTAACAGCTACATAGGACAAGGCTTAACAAAGAGTTACTAGCACAAAGCAAGGAGGCTTGAAGGAAGTTTAGTCTTTAAAAGAAACTATTATTTTTAACATTTATGATTTATTCTTTAACAAGAAGGGAAACTTCGAAGAGGAAACTTTTTACTTTCTGCAGAGCACCTATTGGGTTGGTGTAAAAGTAATCACAGTTTTTGCCATAATAGAAGGGACACATGACTCAGACCAGGAGGATGAAGAAGAGAGATGCCAAAGGTAATACCTGATGATGAAGGGCAGTCAGCCAGGCAAAGAGAGTGGAGGCCATTGGGTGTTGGAGAGAAGGGCTCTCCAGGTGGAGGAAGCAGGGTGGGCAGAGGCAAGGGCAGGCTGTGTCAGTGCCTGCATGATATGGTGCAGCAAGGCCAGCCAGAGTGCACACCAGGCTGAGGGGAGGAAGGTCTTGTGTACACCAAGCCAAGGATTGTGGAGTCAACAGAGAGGCATTAAAGAATTCTAGGCAGAGAAGGGGCAAGGCCTGTTTTGTGCTTGAAAGATTGCTCTGGCTACCACGTGGGCAACGAATTGGAGATGAACAAGATTAGAGGCTGGTTTACGTGACCAACTGCTTACGCACACACACAGACACACACACACATACACACACACACACACACAAAGATTAGAGTCTGGGAGATCCATCAGGAGGCCGTGCCAAGATCCAGATGACAGGCAAAGGTGACCTGGATGGGTTGGTGGCACTAAAGACAGACAGGAGTTCACAATCAAGGAATATCTAGGAAGTGGAATCCACAGATTTAAGGATAATTAAATGGGCCAGGCACGGTGGCTCACATCTGTAATCTCAGCATTTTGGGAGGCCAAGGCAGGAGGATCACCTGAGGTCAAGAGTTCAAGACCAGCCTGGCCAACATGGTGAAACCCTGTCTCTACTAAAAATACAAAAATTAGCTGGGCATGGTGGCGGGTGCCTGTAATCCCAGCTACTCGGTAGGCTGAGGCAGGAGAATCGCCTGAGCCAGGGAGGCGGAAGTTGCAGTGAGCCGAGATCACGCCACTGCACTCCAGCCTGGGTGACAGAGCAAGTCTCAAAAAAAAAAAAAAAAAAAAAAAAAAGGATAATTAAATGGTGAGGGGCAAAAGAAATTTAGGGTTATGCTTAAGCTTCTGATCTGGGCAGATGAACTCCAGGAGGCCTAAAGAGGGAGTGTCTGAGGGCCTGGAGAAAAGAAAAAGCCACCGAGGACAGACATGATGCTCAGTATTCAACGTGGCTCAAAGCAGCTTCTTCCAGCCAGCTCTCCAAGACTTGTGTCTCTGTTTTAGACAAACCCTGCGGAAGTCCCTAGCGGAGGATAACTGTTCTGCGGTGAGCAGGTCTATGCACACCTACCCTCAAAGGCTGAGGAAACTGAGAAGCTGAAGAAAGAGGTGGACAAATCCAGTTTCTCAGAGAGAAACACTTAATAGGGACTTACAAACACAAGCCATGTCCTGGATGGCTGCAAGACAAGATGGCGGGTCCCTGCACTGTTACCCTGAGGTCCCAGGGCTTGTATACCACAGGGAATTCGCCACAGGCAGGATTTATAGTAAGTATGTGTTTACAGTAACACCAACGTTATTTTGACCTAAGGGTAAGTATGTGAAAATAGAAATCTTAGAGGCATTCCTGGAACGGGTTCATCAGAAACGAACATGGCAGATGAGCATCCAGGATGGAGCTGCTTTAGCCTCCAGAGCAACTGTCAGAAGCAGCTATGTTAATCCCAGAGTAACCTGCTTCCTCCCTGCTGCTTCTTTCAGGGGAAAAATGGCCAACACCACTTTCAGTATTTGTTTGTTTATTGAGACAGAGTCTTCCTCTGTTGCGCAGGCTGAATGCAGTGGCTTGATCTCAGCTCACTGCAAACTCTGCTCCCCGGGTTCCAGCGATTCTCCTGCCTCAGCCTCCCAAGTACCTGGGATTACAGGCACCCGCCATCATGCCCGACTAATTTTTGTATTTTTAGTAGAGACGGGGTTTCACTATGTTGGCCAGGCTGGTCTCAAACTCCTGACCTCAAGTGATCCCCCCCACCTCTGCCTCCCAAAGTGCTGGGATTACAGGCATGAACCACCACACCCAGCCTCTGTGTTTATTTAAACGGTAGTTATTTAAACTGTAGTGGAAAGCAAATTGAGCAAGGAAGAAGATAGAAATAAAATTTCACTCTGGATTCAATCTTCGATAAACATCAACATTTATTGAATATGGACTCTGGGTTCAGGGCTGCAGACATAAGGAAGCATAAGGCAGACACTGACTAGTGAATTTGGGGGTCTAGTTCCTTCAACAGTAATATTTCCCATGGGAAACTAGTGCATTGACATTCGGGTTTATACACCTGTCTCTAACATGTTTGGTGACCTGCATCAGTCCCTGGGGCCTAATCATCACTGGAGTTACTGGACTCCAAAGCGGATAAGCATACTTTTACAAGTGAGAATCATTCCATTGTAAATGATAGGCAGGCCTCTCTGGCATTTCCTCCAGAAGGAGTAAGCTGAGGGCAGGAAGGGGCAGAGGTATTGACTGGGGTTCGAGGATATTCTCTGATTCCGAATTGAAAACTAGGCCCAATATTAGTTCAAAGCGTTTCTGGGAAAGGGAATGAGTCAGTATGCCTAAAGATCTAAAATGTCACCTCCCAAACATTCTCTCTTTCTGGAACACAGTCTCTCTTTCCCAGGGGAATTGGGGTGCTCATTGACGTTTGTTAAATAAAAGTTATAAGAGGTCACTGTTTTGGACTAAGCTCCTGCATTAGGCCTTAACAAACCCGACGAAAAATCAGAAAGGAGTCACTCATGCTAAAGTTCCACATCACCAAACCAAAACCAAGTTGTTATCTGACTTTCTGAGAAATCAGGAGAGGTGATAGTCTAATTTCCCAAACAGGCTACTTTCGAATGAGGGGTGAGGGTTGGGGGGTGACAGGAGGTGGCTGGCGGCACCAACTCCGTGCAGTCGAAAATCCCTGCAAAGCTGGGCGAGGTGGCTCATGCTTGTAATCCCAGCACTTTGGGAGACTGAGGCGAGTGGATCACTTGAGACCAGGAGTTTGAGACCAGCTTGGCCAACATGGCAAAACCCTGTCTCTACTAAAAATACAAAACTTAGCCGGGCATGGTGGTGCACACCTGTAAACCCAGCTACTCGAGAGGCTGAGGCAGGACAATCGCTTGAACCCAGGAGGCGGAGGTTACAGTGAGCTGAGATTGCACCACTGCACTCCAGTCTGGGAGAGAGAGCAAGAACCTGTCTCAAAAAAATAAATAAATAAAATAAATAAAATAAGAAAAGAAAAAAAAAAGAAAATCCCTGCATACTTTTTTGTTTGTTTGTTTTTGAACTGGAGTCTGGCTCTGTTGCCCAGGCTGGAGTGCAGTGGCATGATCTTGGCTCACTGCAACCTCCACCTCCTGGGTTCAAGCAATTCTCCTGCCTCGGCCTCCCGGGTAGCTGGATTACAGGCGTGTGCCACACATCCAGCTAATTTTTGTATTTTTAGTAGAGTTGGGGTTTCACCATGTTGGCCAGGCTGGTCTCAAATTTCTGATCTCAAGTGATCCGCTGCTTGGCCTCCCAAAGTGCTGGGATTACAGGCGTGAGCCACCATGCCCCGCCCCTGCATACCTTTGAATCTCCCAAAACTACCAATAGCCTACTCTTGACCGAAAGCCTTGCCAATAACATGAACAGTCAATTAACACATATGTTGTATATGTATTATACGTATCCGTGCAATAAAGTAAGCTAGAGAAAAGAACATGTTAAGAAAATCATAAGGAAGAGATTTTACATTTACATAAGGAAGAGTAGTACACTTACTACTCATTTAGTGGACGCGATCATCATAAACGTCATCATCCTCATTATCTTCATGTGGAGGCTGAGGAGGGGAAGGAAGAGGAAGGGTTGATTGTCCTGTCAAGGGGTGGCAGAGACAGAAGAGGTGGAGGAGGTGGAAGGGGAGACTGGAGAGGCAAGCACATCGGTGTAAGTTTTATTGAAAAAAAAATCCATGTACAAGTGGACCTGCTCAATTCAAACCCATGTTAAGGGTCAACTTTACAGTAATCTGAAGTATGTAACCTGATGTTACATTTCTCTCAATCATTTCTCTCTTTCTTTCTCTCTCTTTCTTTTAAAGAGACAGGATCTTGCTCTGTCGCTTAGGTTGGCATGAAGAGCAAAATCATAGCTCATGGCAGCTTCAAACTCCTGGGCTCAAATGAGCCTCCCACCTCAGCCTCCTGAGTAGCTGGGACTACAGGCATAAGCCACTGCACCTGGCTTATTTTTTGTTTATGCAGAGATGGGGGTCTTACTGTGTTGTCCAGGCTGGTCTCAAACTCCTGGACTCAAGAGGTCCTCCAGTCTTGACTTTCCAAAGTGCTGGCATTATAGGCATGGGCCATGATGGCAAGCCCTCATGAGTTATTTTTCTATGATTCTGTCTCTCTGTCCCCTCCTTACAAGGAAAGTAATTTTGAAACAACCAATCCAGTCTTGGTTCTTTGTTTCTGCTTTCTTCAGCCCTTCTCTGTCTATAAAACCAACCTCTTCTGCTCAGCTCATGGGAGCACTTATTCTAATTTAATGGAGATGTTGCCCAATTTCTAGAATCACAAATAAGATCTTTAACAATAAAAGTTAAAAAATGAAAATCAACATCAACAACAACAACAACAAAGATCTTTAAATGTTTTGTAATTTTCTCCTTTGACAGGTTACAAATGCAATTGAATAAACCAAACAAAAAATGTCATGGTTATTCGGTCTTTACTTCCCAAATCAGGGTCAAGATATAAGATAGCAAGAACCAACCTCTACGATAAAAAAGATCCAGACCCAAGAAAATGTGATTTATCTTTAAAGCTGTTCACTGCAACGAAACTTTCTTTTTAGTGTAGGAGACTAAAAGCCATCAGCTGATACAATCTCTTTTTTTCTTGAAGTTTCCAAAGGAAGGCAGGTGAGTTTGCACTGACTTCCATTTTCTCCCTGGCTTCCTTCCGGTGTCAGATGAGAGTCCCCGCGCTCCTCCCGGACAGCCCTCA
Organism: Pan troglodytes; assembly: GCF_028858775.2. Lineage (NCBI taxonomy): Eukaryota > Metazoa > Chordata > Mammalia > Primates > Hominidae > Pan > Pan troglodytes. The sequence continues at coordinate 131,756,198 of NC_072406.2, forward strand.
GGGTCCTCGGCTATCATATATGGGGGAGGAGGTGGAGGTGGGCGAGATGGTTTTGTTTGTACAGGAAGGACGGGCGGCAGGCACGGGGAGCACGGGCTCCGGCCCCGGGAACACTCACTCGGCGCAAAGGAGAGGGAGAGAGCGAGTATGAAAGCCGAAACCCGCCCGGGGCGCACGGAGGACGGCCCCAGTCCAGCTCGTCCGGCTTCCCACCCGCAGGCGAACCCCGAAGGCGCGCCCGCGCCCGCCCGCGGCGACTCCGGCCCGGGCACGCGCACGAGGCGGAAGGGGGAGGGGTGGGAGGAGGTGGGGGAGGGGCGGGAGGAGGTGGGGGAGGGGCAAGCGGGCCGATGCCCCGCCCCCGCTCCTCAGCCCCGCCCGCCGCGATTATAGCCGATGACTCAGGGCGGAGCTCCGCATCCAACCCCGGGCCGCGGCCAACTTCTCTGGACTGGACCAGAAGTTTCTAGCCGGCCAGTTGCTACCTCCCTTTATCTCCTCCTTCCCCTCTGGCAGCGAGGAGGCTATTTCCAGACCCTTCCACCCCTCTCTGGCCACGTCACCCCCGCCTTTAATTCATAAAGGTGCCCGGCGCCGGCTTCCCGGACACGTCGGCGGCGGAGAGGGGCCCACGGCGGCGGCCCGGCCAGAGACTCGGCGCCCGGAGCCAGCGCCCCGCACCCGCGCCCCAGCGGGCAGACCCCAACCCAGCATGAGCGCCGCCACCCACTCGCCCATGATGCAGGTGGCGTCCGGCAACGGTAACCGCGACCCTTTGCCCCCCGGATGGGAGATCAAGATCGACCCGCAGACCGGCTGGCCCTTCTTCGTGGACCACAACAGCCGCACCACTACGTGGAACGACCCGCGCGTGCCCTCTGAGGGCCCCAAGGTGAGCCGGGCCCGCGGCCCGCCCTGGTCGGTGGCGCCACCTCGACGGCAGGCGGCGGGGAGTGGGCTGGGCCGGGGGGACGCGAGGCGGCGGGGCCCGGGGGTCGGCGAAGGCCCCTCGCGGGCGGACACCGGCTTCGCGCCCCGCCACACACTCCCGCTGCGCCCGGACGAGTCCCCGCTCCGGACCCGCCCTTGACAGGCGTCGGGGCGAAAGGAGGCCCCGGGATTCGGTGGCCCGGGAAGCGACCCCGCAGTGGCTCCGGTGCCGTCCACGGCTCGACTCCAGGGCGGAAGGCCGGGTGTCCGGCGCTGGCCTCGCGCTCTAGGGCTGGGAGAGGGGCGGCCGGCCTGGTCAGCTCCGGAGGCCCCGGCCCACCGCGGCCCCTGCTGCCCGCTCGGCCTCCGGGCCCGGGACCCGCGGCGCACCCTGCTGACCGCGGACTCGAGGGGGACACTCGCAAGCTTGGATGGTGGTTTTGGGGGGAATTTTACCGCTCAACTTCTCCAACTTGGTTGAGGGGTATCTTGGCTACTGTCCCATGTTAGGCACCCAATGACTCTGGAGGCTGGTGTCAAAACATTCATATATATATGTGTGTGTGTGTGTATTTTAAATTAAAATTGTATTATTGTTTGAAAGTGCTTTCAATATGAAGGTATCCTAGTATGACTTGTAAAATAAAAAACAGGGTGTGCTTCTCCCCAGCAGTTTCTAGAGATCTAGACTAGAGATCTGAGACTGTCTTACAGTTGGCCATTGCCTTACCACATTGCCTCACACTGGAGAGAAAGAGAATGATACGTGTATATTTATAATGGCATTCGCTTCCTGCCTTGTTATGGTATTAAAATACTGAGGATTTGTTACCAGTACACAAATAACTGACTAATGATACTCTTGTGAATACAGCAGAAGTATGTCTCATTTACATACAGGCAAGGATATATACTTCTTAATCCCCAAGAGCATGAAATTTGAAAACGTAAATTTGGAATGAGTGTGTTAATTTTCAAAAATCAGAGTTAGTTATACTATTCTTTCAATTTTTTATAAATTTGAGCTTTCAGGATAAAAAGTTTTTAAAATAAATATGTTATACTTAAAGCTGAATTGTTAATGCCGTCTGGGCAAGATACAAGCAGCAAAGAGCTGGTAAATTATTTTGAAGATTTAAAAACTCACCAAATTAAAACTGCTTTGTAACCCATTGTTTTAGAAGAAAGACCTGTATTATTTCCCTTCATCTTTATGCACTTTTTGTTTTAACAATATTGATAAAACTCCGGTGCCCAGCAGTGAGACCGTGTACAGGCAGCAGTTTACATTTACGAGAGATTAGTTGTATATTTATTCTTGAAAATTAGTACAAGAGGCTGTAATTAGCTGGGATGGGCACAGTTACATATACCTTTTTGTGTGTCTGTTCCACCCATTTTTGGGTGAAACTGACACTCATTTCAAACCACCTTTCTTAGGAGTCTGTGTGGATGTACATGATCTTTAGTGTGGTTTACAACTATTATTTTGAGGCCTTCTTCCTGTAGACATAGGGACAGTGGTATCTGCTGGCAGCCTTTATTGTGAGTGAAGATCAAGTTTGAACATAAACATTCCCAGCACTTTGTTCTCAGCATGAAACTTACCCAGCAAGTTGAGATCTTCCTGTACCCACCTGGTGCATGGGTTAGGCTGTGATTTCATAAACCTTATTAAAAGAAAAAAAGCAGGTTTAGTTACCATTATTCTTGTCAGCAAATAAAAAGAACTACTAAATCAGAAGTCTGATGCTGGAAAGATTTATTTGAAAATTTCACAGTCAGAATTTTAAAGTTGAAAGGTCCTTGAAGATCTCTTATGTTAGGCTTCTTTATTTTCTGAAACCCAGAGAGTTCAGGTGTGACTTGGAAGGTCATCCAGCTAGTACCAACAACAGGGAGAGAACAAGTGTCAGGAAAGTCCTAGTAAGAGGCAGTGTGTCTCTTCAGAAGTTGGCAGTGAGTGTTTTGGGAAACTGAAGCGTGCAGGCTAGAATACTTGATTATCTTTGTGCCCTCCTGGCCACCAAGTTATTGGGTCACTGACCTCTGTGCTGAGGTTGCTTGGATTTTGATGATGGGACTGATCAACTCAAGAAAAGAGTTCCCTTTACCAAGTGAATGACTTGAGACTTGTCAGCATGGCACCAAAACTTAAGGAGAAAACTAACATTCAGCCCATGGCTGTTTGTGCTTCATTGCTTTCAATCCTGTGCTTTGACACACACAATATCAGGTTGCACTTGTGTGAGTTACACCTTACTGGAGACTAAATGTAGTGGAAAATCCTTGAATATCATTTTGTATTTGAAATTGGCTTCTCAATGCATAATGAGAAAAAGACCCTTGCATAAAACAAAGGGCGATTTTGGAGGAGCTGAGCTGAGGCCCGTCTGAGCATCATCATCTTCAAGAGGAAATGCTGCCAATCAGTAAAAAGCTGTTCATTGAGCATGAGGAGCTCAAGAGACGACCTCTCTTTTGGGGGAGGACTCAGCTTCAGGATGTTTAAAATTTAATCACGTTAGTAAGAAAATGGAAAGAAAAGACTAGACCTTTGTATTTTATTTCGTCTTCTACTGCCGTCTTGCAGTTGATCCTCCGCCCTCTCCTGAAGTAGTTAGGACAACTCCCTGTTTTCACAGAGGGGCAGAGCGAAAGCAAGTATCTTCTGTCATTGCTGAAGCAGGACGGCTCCCGGCAAAGATGTTGGGCTTCATCCAGCCCCATTCTAAGCAGCTGGGCCTCCCCACCTGCAGTCTTCCTGGATTTTGATTTTCTGCACACTTGGGCTTCCCACTAATTTGGCAAGTTCATACCAGTCCAGGCCCCTTCCTGGCAGAGGATGGCATTCAGTGCTGGTGCAGCCACTCCTCCAGGCTCCTCCCTGAATAAACAGAGGCCGGATGTTCTGGAGTGCTGTTCCCGCCAGGCCTCCTTGGGATGAGAGGGAGACCTTCCTCCCTCATGGAGCAGGGCCGCTCTAGCTCCATGGATCTTGGGGGTTACCAGCCTGGCAGTCTCCAGGGAGTCCTGTTAAGAACACAGATTGTGGCTGTGTCTCATCGCCTCCCTGCCCAAACCCCATGTTCAAATCTGAATTGCTCAGTGTAGGGCCCAGAAAACTATTAAGTCCAAAAAGCTTTTTTGGTGGTTCTGATTCTGCTGCACTGGCAGTGGGAGCCATGGATGGCCAGTGATCCCATTTTGGGGAGGAGGAGCTGCGGCTTAGTGCCTCCTGAACATCTATCCTGCAGAGCATTTTCCCAAGCCTCCATTTTCCTTCTTGGGGAAACTCCCCAGGTACGCGGGCTTCTGGAGGTGTGAATATGGGGGTGACATGGGAAGCGAGCCGAGACAGCACCTTGCAAAGTCTGGCAGGGTGGCTGGCAGTGCGAGAGTGGGGAGGTGGTCCAGAGATCTTCCTGGACCCCAGGAAGAAGCAAGCCCAGAGCCTTTTCTTTTTGTCTTGCCCATCTGGCAGAATCTCACCATAATCATTTAACAGATTATACTCAGGCACTGTGACAGGGAGATAGAAACATCCTTTCAGATAACACTGGAAATGTTTCGAGTTATGATTGAAGTAGAGAGACCCATTTATTTTGCTTAAGGTTCAGCAGAGACTCCTGAATTTTCTTAAAGATGAGATCGTTTTGCTCTTTCCAGATCTATTGCAAGCTGTTACGCCTCTTAGCAGAGGCGGAGCACAATCAGGAAATGAGTGGCCGTTCTCTCCTTCGTATTTCCAGCAAGTTGCAGTTGTGGCTGAGCAAGTTCCTGTGCGACTGCATGAAAGTGATTTGTTGGGGGGCAGATGAACAGCATGGCCAGATGCCTTGGAGCCCAGCTCATCCAGGACTTTCATTTTCCCCTCTAAAGAACAGCCTGTGTTGTTCACATGAGAACCGACTGCACCTCCGAGAACATCATTTGTCCCGTTTTGTAGGGTAGATTTACCCTTTATGAGGGTGGAGCCTGTACACAGGACCTGCGGCAGCGTTTGACGTTATCCAGGGCTGGGAAGGCTTAACTGTTGGATGCTATCAGGGCTGCTTGTGAGTCAGAAAGCTTCATACCACCCATGAGGCTTGCTTAGTGCTGTCCTCGTTTCTGGAATGACACACAGTCACCTTATGTAAACCACTCTACGTGTTTATTACTTTCTATTGACATTTAAAAATGATGTTCTGATGTTTATCATCCAAAGTAGAAAACCATTCATCATCCAGACCTACTCTTTCTCCTTTAAGTTTTGCTGTTTTAATATTGCTCTTAAATGTTTAAGAGAGCTTACAGAAGAAACTGAAGACAAAGGCCTTGCTTATTAGGATCTTTGAGACCCTCTGGCACCGGCGAACACGAGTGAACCCTGTGTCACACTTGACCGTGTTATTCTCCAGCCCCTCCTGGGTTCCCTTTTGTTGTGAGTCAAGTAGACACCCCTGATCTGCTTCTGCCTCAGAGCATAGACTCAGCTGGCCTTCTTTTTTTTTTTTTATTTATTTTTTATTTATTTTTTTGAGACGGAGTTGCACTTTGTCTCCCAGGCTGGGGTGCCGTAGTGCGATCTTGGCTCACTGCAACCTCCGCCTCCTGGGTTCAAGCGATTCTCCTGCCTCAGCCTCCCAAGTAGCTGGGATTATAGGTGAGCGCTACCATGCCCATCAGCCGGCCGTCTGAGGCAGGCTCCAGAGCCCCTCGTTTTGCAGGTGCAGGATTCATCTGTATGCATCATGTGGCACATGTGATACCATGTGAGGTATCTGGTGTTACTAAGTTGTCACGTATTTCGATGAAGGTATCTTTGGGACCTTGGCAGCCTTTTAGGAAGCCAGGCAGCTTGCAAAAGCTTAGGAAGAATTTGGGGGGAGAGGAATGAATGTAGTATTTTTCTGTCTGTCAACACACACATATATATATGTGCCAGATATGAGTGGGTGCTTTTGGTAACCTTATCTCTAAATCCTCACCAGCTCTTTGAACTAGAAACTATGAAGTGTCTTACACATGGGACAGCAGATTTGGAGAGGCAGTGTGCCTGGCCTGTGATAAACAGAAAGACTTCTGTGGCTTTACCCCCATCTGAGTTCCTGAAGGGGTGACAGACAGACTTGCCTTTAGTGGGCCTGGCTGCTTTATACTCCCCAGGCACGGCTGCTTTATACTCCCCAGGCACAGCTTGAGGTGATAAACAGCCCTGAGTCCATCTTTGTACAGTTAATCAGAAATGTTGGCCTGTTTCTTGAACCTGGGTCTGGATTTAGGAGATGGGCCCGACTCTTTACTCACTCCTTTACCCCATCTGAAATTCACTGAGTGCCCACAGTGTGCGAGTCACAGTGTTAAATGCCGTATAGAGGACAAGTCTGCCCACTTTGAGACTGTTCTCCACAAAGCATGTCCTGCCTCTCCCTGGTCCGAAGCAGGCTGTCTCTCCTCTGGACCCCATATTATTTTAACTTGAATCTTTTTTCCTAAGCTCTGCACTTTTCTGCTTTGTCTTGGGGTCACACCCCTGTTAGGAGTTCTGGGGCAGAGTCTGTGTGCTTCATCGCTGCCTCTTGATGCCTGGCAGGGTCCACAGGCTCAGAAAAGATCGAACGAGTGACTGTGGAGAAGGGTAGAACATGGGCCTGCCCAGAGCACGAAGGCAGATACAGAAGAGCTGCCCGTGAAGGATGCAGGTGTGTCCCGGGAAGCCTTCCATTGGTTCCTAAGAACTGCAGAGTTGTCCTGGGCTCCTAAAGGTCCCCAGAGGCCTGCTCCTTTTTGTCACTTTGTGAATGGCCTTCTCTGCACAAAGGACTTCAGTATTGATTCCCTAAGTTCATCCTTACAGGTCTGGAGAAGCTCTTTTTTGTTTCTCCCAATGACACAGCATCTTCCAGCAGGGCTGGAGAGGCTGGGAGCTGGCAGCAGCCAGACCCTACTTCCATAGCTGTGCAGAGAGCAGCCCCTGGCACTGTGAAAAGAGTCCTTAAAAATTTTTTTCGTGTGGCTGGCAGCAAGATCAGACACCGTATACGTGAAGGTTCTTATTCACTGTCAATTCAGAAAAGCCTAGAATCGCAGAGTGCCAGCTCTGTGCGTCAGGAGCCTGTAAACAGCTCAGCTGTCCAAGAGCTCCCAGCACAGAGCTGTGCCCCAGTGAACTGGGGAGACTTTTTACGGAAAATTCCTTAGCATTCAATTGGAGAACAAACGTTCGCTGTTTTAAAGTATCTTTCTCAGTGTTTATTAAAGTAGAATTATATATTTTTTTCAGTTATTTAAAAAATTCTTCCTTGACATTGAATGAATGAATAAATGAATGGATGGTTTAAAAATTCAAACAGTGGGAGGATGGGAAGGCCCCTTCATGTGCAGAAGAAAAGCCAGCCCCTTCGCTGGCCCACCCTTTCAGGGTCAGTTCAGACCCCCAGCATCCCAGCGGGGTTAGCACTCCTTCCTGGGTTGGATGGGGTCTTCCCCGGTTCTGACAGCGCTCCATGCCGGGCGTCCCTGCAGTCTTGGGGCTGTGGTGACTCAGAATTAAGCTGAGTGCTCTCACTCTCGTGTGCCCTGCCTGGCTGGCCCGATGACTCAGCATGGAGCGCTGGCTCCCTGACCCAGAGCATACTTGAACTGAATGTTCCAGGTCTGAGCCTCAGCCGAGCGTGGCTGGGCGAAATGGAAGCCTTTCTCTCCTGCTGCCTCTCCTGCTGCATTTTACCCCGGGAGATGAAGGTTTTGGAGACGTTAGTGACACATGGATGTTATCACAGTGTACAGCTGTGACAGGAGTAGCAGAAAGGTTAGCATCTACCTGGCCTTACCATCAGACAAACCTGGGTTCTAGAGATCTTAGGCAAAGCACTTACCCTTCCTGAGCCTCAGTCTCCCGTTGTGTGAAGTGGGCATAGCAACACTTCTGTTAGCAGGGTTGGGAGAATCAAGGAAGATGGTGTGTGGGAGGCGAACGTCCCAAAGCCTGAACTGATGCATGCGTGGAACTCCCGGAAACATATGCAGCCTGCTCTGTGGAGTAGAAGTGTGTTTGTGGATAGGTGTGTGGCCTCTCCACACAGCAGACTGTCCTGGCTGTCCGTGGGCCTTTCAGCTGTCAGAGAGAACTGGGGTCTTGTTTCTTAGAAGCAAGGCCTCCTCTTATCCCCCTTGTACGGAATGTAGCTGACTCCCCCGACCAGTGTCCAGGTGGCCCTTGGAGCCCTCCCTGGGGCTTCCCGTGCCCCTTGTGAGTGGAGGATGTAAAGGAACAGTAACAGATGAAGCTGCAGGGCCTTCGGGAGCCTTGACCCAGCTGCCAGACCCTGCGCCATGCGTCCATAGATGCATCTCCCCATCCTCTGCCCGAGATAGGCTGGGTCCTTGTTTCCTCCACTGTGCTGTGTAGAGCGCTGGCTTTACTCAGCCTCAGCTCCTCAAGGGGAGGGTCTCCCTCAGCCGTGTCTGTGCAGCCGCAAAGTACCAGGCAGGAGCTAGGAGCGCTGCCTGTGAGGGGGGACGTCAGCCCACCTTACTGAGGGGCCGATTACCTGCACAGCTCTTCTGGACCCAGCTCTCAGGGGTGTAAATGTCACCGCAGATGGAAGGAAGGAGGGGTTTTCCAAGTGCCACCACCCTCTTCTGGGGGGTGTGGCTGCTGTGGACCGAATGCTTGAGAAGCCACTGCAGGTGGGAGCAGAGCCCCCCCGGGACTCAGGGGTCTCACCGTCCATCAGAGAGGGTCCCCTTGCCTGCATGGCAGCTGATGAACTGAGGATGTTTTTCTTTTGGAAATTGTATTTTGTACAGAATACACGTCCGCTGATGTCCTGTATACTGAGACCTAACAGGCACTTGTAGGGTCGTGTCTGGAGGATGGACTTGCCAGGTGGCTGACCATTCCATTTAGCATGGAAATGTAGCAGATGAGAGAGGTCCTTTTCCTTGACTCTGTCTAAATTCAGAGTTTGCTTCCTGGGATGGAAATTTCAGATAGTTTCCATCTGTGATTTGTGACTTTGGCTTGATTAAAGCAGGTGGCTCCGCTCTTTTTTTTTTCCCCTGAAGAAGAGGTAGGTAGGTTCTAACATGCCCTGAAGCTAACTTCATGTGACCTTGGGCCACATTCCAGTTCCTACCTCTGCCACATGGAACCCGTGAGGCAGGCTGCAGGGCTGGGGCTGCAGGGAGGCTGGATGCTGACTCAGGTGCCCCCAGCAGGGGAAATACCAGCAGCTGTGGATGGTGCCTGGCCTGGAGATGGCTGACGTGTGCCCTGGTGAGGGGCCATCGAGGATGTTGAGGAGACGCCAGCAGATGTTCTGCTCCCAGGCGGACCCTTCTGTGCCCCAGCCTGGCCTGGCTTTTCTCTCTAGGCCTCAGGGAGATGTGTCAAGGAACCACAGTCAGTGCAGCTGGGCGCCCTGCTCAACCAGGAGTTTGTCTGCAGAGCAGGCCTCTTCCCCAGAGCAGCGGCCCAGCCTGTTGGAGAGGCGGGTCTTTTAGGGCTCAGGTCCCTAGAGTTGTCTTTGGCTCTTTGCTTCCAGGCTGTGAAACTTTAGATAAAGTCTTAAGCAGAGAAAGTGACATCCTTGCTAATTAGTCCTCTTAAGACTTTCAGATAAAGGGGCTTCTAATTCTAACTGTCTTACTACCAACTTGGTGAGACAGACTAAAGAATTAGGCTTTGTTGAACAGGGCGCGGTGGCTCACACCTGTAATCCCAGCACTTTGGGAGGCCGAGGCAGATGGATCACTTGAGCCCGGGAGTTCGAGAGCAGCCTGGGCCCCATAGTGAGACCTTGTCTCTAAAATAAATAGATAAATAAATATTTTTTTAAAAAAAGAATTAGGCTTTGTAAACAGTAAGCCCAACCAGCTAGTGCTGGAGAAAAGCTGAGTCCATCAATAACTATTTGTGGAACAAAGAAGTGCAATTGTGGCTGGGCGTGGTGGCTCACGGCTGTCATCCCAGCACTTTGGGAGGCTGAGGCAGGAAGATCACTTGAGATCAGAAGTTCGAGACCATCCTGGCCAACATGGTGAAACCCCATCTTTACTAAAAATACAAAATTAGCTGGGTGTGGTGGCACATGCCTGTAATCCCAGCTACTCAGGAGGCTGAGGCAGGAGAATCGCTTGAACCCGGGAGGCAGAGGTTGTGGTGAGCCGAGATCATGCCTTTGGACTCCAGTCTGGGCAACAAGAGTGAATCTTCGTCTCAAAAACAAAAACAAAAATTAGCTGGGCGTGGTGGCAGGTGCCTGTAATCCCAGCTACTCGGGAGGCTGAGGCATGAGAATTATTTGAACTCGGGAGGCGGAGGTTGCAGTGAGCTGAGATTGTGCCATTGCACTCTAGCCTGGGCAACAGAGCGAGACTCAGTCTCCAAAAAAAAGAAAGAAAGAAAGAAAAAGAAACCCAATTGTTTAGGGCACAGAGCAGCTCAGAGTTTACAAAGACTTGTACCTTATTTCATACCTTATTTCACTTAACTCTTGCAAAAACCCCTGGGAAATATGGGGATCTTTACAGCTGGGGAAACAGTAGCAAGGAGTCCTGTCCGTGGTCACACAGCTGGTGAGCATCAAGGAGGGACTGGAACCCAGGGTGGCACCTTGAAGACCTGGGTTCATGCTGGTTCATTCCTGTTTATTTGGACACAGCTGCAGAGAGAAGCAATGTTGGTTTCATCTTCTAAAAAAATTTTTTTTCCCATTGAAAACACATAGGGACAGTCATCTGTTTATCCCAGGATAAAATGTATATATATTTTAGTAACAGGCATATTAGATAAAGCCTCCAGTAGCCTGTGACTTATGATAGTTTATAGAGTATGTGGTTGGCACACACCTCTTATCTTACCAGGAGTCTTTGGACAAAGCCTAACTCCTCAGGTGTGCTGTAAGTGGAATGTGGACTTAGTTTATTATTCAGAATTTTCCCCGACTCTATTATGTGCCCAAAATAGTGCTGGGGGAGTGGGAGAGACCCTGTATTACAATCCAGTGGGGACTGAAGGGATTTTGACTTTGGCTGTAGGGATGTTAATGGCTGTTTATTGTGTATTTCAGTATCAAATGGGCAGTAATACTTAATTCATTCATGCACCCCATCATAGCAAGCAGAGAGCTTCGGTAGGGTGCTGAAGCTCGACTCTAGTTGCACTTTGTTTTTTGTTTTGGTTGTTGTTTTAATTCAGAGCCTCACTCTCTTGCCCAGGCTGGAGTGCAATGGCATGATCTCAGCTCACTGCAACCTCTGCCTCCTGGGTTCAAGCGATTCTCCTGCCTCAGCCTCCCGAGTACCTGGGATTGCAGGCTCCCGCCACCATGCCTGGCTATGTTTTTTTTGTTTTTTTTTTGGTTTTTTTTTTGTATTTTTAGTAGAGACAGGGTTTCACCATGTTGACCAAGCTGGTCTTGAACTCCTGACCTCAAGTGATCCGCCCACCTCGGCCTCCCAAAGTCTTGGGATTACAGGTGTAAGCCACCACGCCCAGTTCCAGTTGCACTTTGGAAGAAAAGTGTGTTTTGTTTGTTTCCTGCCTGATGGAGGCGAGCCAGGCCACTTAATTTTGATCCAGGCCTTAGCCATATGGGGAGTTCCAGGATTCCTGTGTTCTTGCATCTTTTTTCTTTGTTTTAGAAGTTTTGAAGTGTTCACTTGACCCATGTGAAGGCTCTTCTGGCCTAAAAACCCAGTTAATACAGTCTGTGTCCTACTTAATACCCCAGGCCTGCCAAGTCGGAAGTGCTACGAGACAGCCCTAAGAGTTGCCTTTGTTACTGTTTCTCCTAGTTCAGACCAGAGTGATGGAAGCTGTGGTTTGTAGATGTGGAGCCCACTTTTTAAAGAGCACTGTACTGGCCAGGCGTGGTGGCTCACGCCTGTAATCCCAGCACTTTGGGAGGCCGAGATGGGCAGATCATGAGGTCAGGAGATCGAGACCATCCTGGCCAATATAGTGAAACCCCGTCTCTACTAAAAACACACACAAATTAGCTGGGCATGGTGGCGGGCACCTGTAGTCCCAGCTACTCAGGAGGCTAAGGCAGGAGAATGGCGTGAACGCGGGAGGCGGAGGTTGCAATGAGCCGAGATCGCGCCACTGCGCTCCAGCCTGGGCGACAGAGTGAGACTCTGTCTCAAAAATAAAAATAAAATAAAGAGCACTGTACCATGGAGCCAAGATTGGGGCTCACAGAAGGTGCCCATTTTCGGGTTTCAGTGACCACTCAGTGTACAGGGAGTCAGTTGTGGGTGGGTCAAGGTAGATTCTTCTCCATGGCTCTTTCATGAACATGTGCCTGGCATACGCCTCTCTAGGCAGACACCTCGCAGGTGCCCAAGGGTTGTGGTTCCCACCCTGCTTTTAGGGCACAGGGTTGGGGGTTAGAGGCTTCCTTCTCTTCATTTGTTTTTGGTTTTGTTTTTTTGTTGTTTTTTTAAGACAGAGTCTCACTCTGTCGCCCAGGCTGGAGTGCAGTGCTGCAATCTTGGCTCACTGCAACCTCTCACCCCTGGGTTCAAGCGATTCTCGTGCATCATCAGCTTCCTAAGCAGCTGGGATTATGATGCCCACCACCACGGCCAGCTAATTTTTGTATTTTTAGTAGAGACGGGGTTTTGTCATTTTGGACAGGCTGGTCTCAAACTCCTGGGAATGGATCTGACCTCAGATGATCCACCCGCCTCGGCCTCCCGAAGTGCTGGGATTACAGACATGAACCACCAGACCCGGGCCCTCCTCTTCATCTGGGACATGAAACTTTGGGGTGCTCTGAGTTCCGGCAGTTCTGATATGATTTGAGTGTAGTTAGGAGTAGTCGTTTTTAGATTTCTGTGACATTAACTTTTCCATGTTTGGGGGCTTGTATAGCTGTTGAGAGCTTGAAGGGACTTTGGAAATCAGGCCACGCAGAGTGTCAGAGCTGAAAGGAACTTTCCATCATTGTTCTTCTCACTGCGGACCTTTAGGCTTCCTCACACATCTACGGAATCAGACCTACTTGGGTTGGGCTTAAGAGTCTGCAATGTTTGCGTTTCCTGGGTGCTTCGATACCCCAAGCGCTGGAGAACCACTGCTTTCTAGAACATTTTTGGGCCTCCCCTTCATTTTGCAGCTGAGAAAACTAAAGTTCACAGAGGGCATGTGAGCCACTTCCGTAACACATGTATTTAGGGGCAGAGCCAGCGTTAGGACCAAGTGCAGCCTCTTCCCAGGTCTCCTGCTGTTCCCTCAGCGCCCATGTTGCTGCTAAAAACCACTAGTGCAGTTTAGACCTGCTCTTAAGCAAACGAGCCCAACAGCTCACCAAAGCTCAGAACCTGACCTCAGACTTTCTCTAATCATAATATCTTGTACATCATAGGGCAAATTTTGACTCATCTCGGGTCATTTTTTTCCTGCTTTCTATCTTGGCCATCTCATGGAGTTGTTTGGTGCCCTGAGACATGCCTCAGATTTTTCAGATTTTTAATGCAATGCACAAACAAGGGGGCAGAATTAGCCAATTCATTTTATAAATTAATATAGCGAGATAAGCAGTGAGAGTCAGGACTGAGCCCCTGGGCTCTTCTTTCCTAATTGGATTTTGTATAATATGTGTTCCTGATGTCTTTAGCCGAGATAAGGATAATGAGCTCTGAGCTGCAGGCGGGCCCTGATGAGGTGGCCATGAGGATCAGCAGTCATCTGCTTGGTCACCGTGGTTGCGTCCCAGTCCCTGTCCCATGATCACACAGAGCTGTCCCCCCAACTTTGAGGAGGCAGATTCCGAGCTCCCGCTTGAATCAGGAAGGGGCACATAGTAAGCCTTATCTGAGAGATGCTGGTATAACCAAGAGGCATTATCTGGATGTGCTTGAACTTGAAAACACTTAGTAGACTGAAGAGACATGTTTTAGTCAGATTCTAGAATTATAAATATTACACATTTTTTCTTTTGATTCTTTTATTTACAAAATATCTCTCTTTGCTAGATTGTGTTGAAAACACCATAGAAGGGAGAAAGGGCAATTTAACTCTTCCAGGCGGTGTTTTTTGTGTGTGTGTGTGTGAGTTTTTTGGCAGAGTTTCACTCTTGTAGCCCAGGCTAGAGTGCAATGGTGTGATCTTAGCTCACTGCAACCTCTGCCTCCAGCTTCAAGCGATTCTCCTGCCTCAGCCTCCCGTAGCTGGGATTACAGGCACCCGCCACCACACGCAGCTAATTTTTGTTGTGTGTGTGTGTGTATGTGTGTGTGTGTATATATATATATATATATATATTTTTTTTTTTTTTTTTTTTTTTTTAGATGGAGTCTTGCTCTGTCGCCCAGGCTGGAGTGCAGTGGTGCGATCTCGGCTCACTGCAAGCTCCACCTCCCGGGTTCACGCCATTCTCCTGCCTCAGCCTCCCGAGTAGCTGGGACTACAGGTGCCTGCCACCATGCCCAGCTAATTTTTTTTTTGTATTTTTAGTAGAGATGGGGTTTCACCGTGTTAGCCAGGATGGTCTTGATCTCCTGACCTCGTGATCCACCCACCTCAGCCTGCCAAAGTGCTGGGATTACAGGTGTGAGCCACCGCGCCCAGCCTAATTTTTGTATTTTTTTTAGTGAAGATGGGGTTTCACCACGTTGGCCAGGCTGGTCTTGAACTCCTGACCTCAGGCGATCCACCCTCCTCGGCCTCCCAAAGTGCTGAGATGACAGGTGTGAGCCACCGCGCCTGGCCCAGGTGGTGTTTTTTACTTAGTAAAAGCCGAAGCATTTGCTGTTGTGACCCTAATGATAGTGGATGGGAACATTAGAATGTGGCATCAGCATTCCCGGCATAGACCTCATTACGGGTGGGAGTTTCATTTTTCGTTGAAATTATTCATTCATGTAGAAGTGTTTAATTGCCTATTTTGTGAAATTCATGTTTTTTTTTATTTAAAGCAATTTTTTTTGTTGTTTTTTTTTTTAAACAAAACCCCACCAGAGTAGAAGGGGAGCCTGGAACATCTTTTAGATGCAATGCTCACAAGGAGACACTTGGTTTTTTATTAAATGGCAAAAATGGGTCATTAATTCACCCAAGCCCAGGAATACAGACCTTGGGACTGTTGGAGAAGCAGCCAGGCCGCCCTTGCCTGTCCTGACCGTCTCTGCTTTCCAGCTGTGCCGGCAGGCTTGGCCTGTTCAGTGGACCTCACGCACGGTGGAGACCTTTCCCCTTCCCCCACATGCCTCTCATTTTTCTGGGTGCCCTTTACCCTCCAGGCCCTCTGCCCTGCTTTGTGCTCATCTCCTCCTCCCTGACGTCCTTCCTCACTTCCCAGCATGTCCTGGCTTCTCCTTTCCAGTCCCTCTGTCTTGCTGAGGCATCTCCTGTGATGGTTGGAACACTCAGAAGGGTGGACCTCAGCCCCCACTTCCAGCCTGGCCCCTGGTCTCTAGCCTCATCTCCCTCAGCTCAGCACTGACCCCCAAGCCTGCCCCTTGCCACTGCTTCCCACCACTCTTCTGACACCACTGCCTCTGCCTGCAGTGACCACATTCCTTCCCCGTGGACCAAGCCATGTCTCTGGAAAGGTTGAATATTGGCTCCAGCAAGCAGTCTCTGCTGTCACAGTCTTGTGTGCAGACAGAGTTGTTTTTCCTTCCTCCCTCTCTCTCCTGTCTTATTCCCCTTCTCTTTTTCAATGGAGGCACAAAATGTGCTCAGCGAGATGCACGAGGTGCTCAGCGAGATGCACGAGGTGCTCAGCTCGTGGCTGGCTCAAGGGCCTTCTGGATCCAGGGGCTTCCCCCAGGAGGAGCTGCATCTCCTCAAGGCCTGTCTGAGGACTCCAGGCCCTGGAAGGGTCTGGCTATAAGGGGTTGGGATCAGCAGCTCTCCCAGTTAAAACCGGAGAGTGTGGGTGGGATGTGGCAGAGTGGGCAGTGTGGGGGTTTGATGGAGTTTTACACAGCCATACACCCATTTACCACTGCCCAGAAAAAGAGAATATTCCCATCACCTCAGAAAGCTCTTTCGAGACCCTTCCCAGCCACTACCATCTCCTCCAGAAGTGACCACCATTCTGGTTTCTAGCACCATTGATTCACTTTGTACTTCACTTTTTCTTTTTTTTCTTCTTTTTGAGACAAAGTCTTGCTCTATTGCCCAGGCTGGAGTACAGTGGCATGATCTCAGCTTACTGCCACCTCTGCCTCCGGGGTCCGGGTGATTCTCCTGCCTCAGCCTCCTGAATAGCAGGGACTACAGGTGCCCCCCACCATGCCCAGCTAATCTTTGTATTTTTAGTAGAGATGGGGTTTCACCATGTTGGTTAGGCTGGTCTTGAACTCCTGACCTCAGGTGATCTGCCCGCCTTAGCCTCCCAAAGTGCTGGTATTACAGGCTTGAGCCACCGTGCCTGGCCCTATCCTTCACTTTTGATTCCTTTGACACTTTGGAGTCTGAAAAGCATAATTTTGTGCGTATTTAGGGAGAAACTCACATTTATTGCCAGTCTTCCGGGCATCCCTCTTGATATGCCCTTATAAAACCTCACAACATTTCTCCAGGGCAGGTGTTGGCTAGCTCCGTTTTCTAGAAAAGGAAGCAAAGGCTTACAGAGGTAAGAGAATTACCAAGCTCACAGAACTGTTAGAAATAGAGGTACGAATCACACTTAGACCCTACCTAGGGCGGCGTCTACCCTGGAAGAGCCTGTGCCTTTCCCCATCCCTCAGGGCCTCCGTGCTTTCCAAGTAATTCTGCTTCTTGTTTGTTTCCTGCCCCCTTAGCCCATCTTGTAAGCCCCTGTTGGCAGGGAGTGCCCCTTGCTGGTTTGGTAACCCCATAGGACTCCTCAGCGGGTGGCAGGATGTTCCCCCAGGTGGTGGATGAGGGTTTGCTCACTGCTGGGCCCTGCTGTGTGGAGTGTGCAGATGGTTGAGGCTTTTGTGCGTGGCTGGAAAGAAACAATGAGCCCCTGGGCAGCCAGCAAAAATGACACTGCAGGACTAATGCAGGCCCTGATTTCGGCTGGAAGGAGGAGGACCTCAGTGAGTGGACAGAATGCCCACAGGCACGTTATGACTCAACACTGAGTAGCAGAGGGTTTCTTCAGTGCCTCTTGCTGGCTCCCTGTCAGGGCCGTCTCACAGCAGGAATTCAGCTCTGAATGTGAGGCCTGGACCTGCTCCTGCTCTTGGGTGACCTGAGAGTTAAGCAGGCTAATGTAATGCCGCCGCCCTGAGCACGTGGCTGTTCTAATCTGAGAATGCCTGTCTGCCCATGTCCCCAAGGACACAGTGACACCCATGCCTTTCCTGTGTGCTGGAGGCCCTCCAAGGGCAGGGTCTCAGCAGGAGGGAGGGAGTTGATGGGCCTGAAAGGGCTAAACCAGGGTCAGCCACCTGGTGCCCACGCCTGCACACAAATAGAAACATCACAGAATTAATGGTCTGTTCTCTCAAAGTGCAGAGCAGCCCTCAGTATCTGTCCTTACTTTTGATTGATTCCGCAGCAGTAGAGATTGTCCCCTGCAAGCTCATAGATTGTTAGCCTTTGGCGTTTGTTCGCCGTGCAGACAGCTGCCTCCGTCAGGAAAGATCACTCCCCTTCTTAAGAGTTGCCTTACACAGATATATGCAAATGACACTTATCAGTAGCTCCCCTCCTGGGAAAGGACCCTCAGTGCTCGGGGACTGTTAGGACTTCTGTTGCGCAGCCCAGCTTGCTGAGAGATGGCATTGCCCAGTGAGTGACTGGCCAGCCTTGTTTTCTGAAATAAGATCTTTCCTGTGGTACATCTGGAACTTGGCCTTCTCAAGGGTCCCAAAATAGCCAGGCCACTGAAGGGAGAACTTCAAGAGAGGACATAAGAGAAGGACCCCAACTGCTCCTTGCCCAAGCAGGCTCTGTTGCGTTGAAGAAAAAGTTCTTCAGTGATACTTGTTAAGCACAGTCAGGAAGATTTATTCGGGGCCATCAAGATAGGCACAGGGACCATGGCAGTAGGGTCTTGCAGTCATGGGTAGAGACTGGGCACAACTTCAAATACAACACGGGCGAGTGGGAATTTATAGTCAAGGAGCAGTGTGGATGGAAAATTAGAAGAGGAAACATCAGGGCTAAGGGTGTTTCTGGCTATGCTGACCAAACAGGATTCTTGCCGAAGACAGGCCAGGGTGATTAGACAGCACCTGGAGGCTGTGGAAGCTGATCAGATAGTGAGGCTGGGGGGTGGTTTCTGGCTAAACTGACTTAGCAGTGTCTTTTGCTAAAACTTGACTTTACAAGGAAGTGCACAGATGGGCCTAGGAGATGCTTCGGAAGCCTAAGGTTTGGTCAAGCAGAGAATCTTTGTCACTTGGCATCGTTAGGCGACACAGTTAACCCTGGGTGCTCCTCTCTCCCTATGCTGCCTCTGCATCCCTGTCCTTCCCCTTCCTGCAAATTGTTCTAACAATACTCCTGAGGAGGCAGCCCTCGCTCCCCAGCCCACTTCTCTGTAAAGATTCCCAAACTGTGTCCTGTGTTTGGGCCCAGTACAAGCTCTATATTGCTGGGAAATGTGAGGGCCTTTTTGGAAACAGAGACGCTTGCTGTAATGTAGAAGTTGGAGCTGACCCCTGCTCCTGGAGCTCATCTTCTGATTCGGGCCTCTGAAAATGCGGGCGTGGACAGCTCTCCTACACGCACCGCTTCCCTCAGTCACCCAGAAAAGAAACCTGTCTTACCAGTTTGGAGAACTGGGACCTTTCCTTTGCTTAACAGATACTTTTGGCTTTCTCCTGATGCCCCTAATTCCTAAACTGTTGGCCAAATAGCAACCTCTATGGGGTGGGGGATTTGGAGGGTACAGGGCTGGGAGCTGGCTGACGCTTTGAGGCCCAAGTCACTTGGGAAGATCACAATGCCAAGCGCCACAGTGTTTCCTCTGCCAGGAGGGTTCACTTCCCAGTTTCTAACCAGCCTGTGTTTCTCCACTTTTTATTTCAGGAGACTCCATCCTCTGCCAATGGCCCTTCCCGGGAGGGCTCTAGGCTGCCGCCTGCTAGGGAAGGCCACCCTGTGTACCCCCAGCTCCGACCAGGCTACATTCCCATTCCTGTGCTCCATGAAGGCGCTGAGAACCGGCAGGTGCACCCTTTCCATGTCTATCCCCAGCCTGGGATGCAGCGATTCCGAACTGAGGCGGCAGCAGCGGCTCCTCAGAGGTCCCAGTCACCTCTGCGGGGCATGCCAGAAACCACTCAGCCAGATAAACAGTGTGGACAGGTGGCAGCGGCGGCGGCAGCCCAGCCCCCAGCCTCCCACGGACCTGAGGTAAGGAGAGGCCAGGCTCACCAGCCTGCTGGGGAGCAAGCCGCTGTGCTTCCCAGGCCGGGCCCATCCCCCGAGGACAGTGCCCTGGGCCAGGCACCTGTTCACATGCAGGGCATCTGGGTCTAGCCTGCAGCATCAGAGGTCACCCAGCAAAGACAGGGTGATGGCCCCACATCATCCCCCAGCATCTCATAGGGCTGTTCTTCAGTGGGGCAGGGCAGGAATCATGTGGCTTCTTTTTGTAGCTAAGGAACGGCTCGGAAGGGCACACCGCAGCCTGCCTGCTCCAGATGCACACAGGTGGAGGGAGCAGAGCTGGGACTGGAAGCCTGGCCTGCCTTCTGGCGCCTAATTTCCATGCTCCTTATTCACACTGGGCTTTCTATTCAGAAGCACAGAGATAGCTGTGCATTATTTTATTCAGTTCAATGCTTATGGATAAATCTTAACCGCTTGTGGAGCTATGTTGACAGGAAAATGAGACCCCATGCCTGCCCTCACCGTGCACCACAGTTTCAAAAGAAATAAGGAGTCAGGAAGGCAGCTGCTTTAAGACAGCATTTTAATCCTGAAGCCAAACATCTCAGGGATATGTCAGTGGATTCTGTGCATTAATAGCTAAAAAATAGTTCTTAATCTGGTTCTTAGCTGAGATTTGAGGCATTCCTAGTAGGATTCCTGAGCAGTAAGTCCTCTCATTTTCCTGTCTGCACATCATCCTGTGGTGTGTGCCAGCGTTGTTCCTGGGCACAAACCCCCGTGTCCTATCTGCACCCTGAGTCATGCTTGCCTCTCAGCTCCGTCTGAATCTGTTCAGCTTCACACCTGCTTGAGAGTGAAAAGTTACAGTTAATGTGGGATACCTTTTTTCTTTTCTTAAAGAGGTAGTACCTGGCTGAGGCAGGTGGATCACTTGAGGCCAGGAATTCAAGACCAGCCTGGCTAACACGGTGAAACCCCATCTCTACAAAAAATACAAAAATTAGCCGGGCATGGTGGCACATTCCTGTAATCCCAGCTACTCAGGAGGCTGAGGCAGGAGAATTGCTTAAACCCAGGAGGCAGAGGTTGCAGTGAGCCGAGATCGCACCACTGCACTCCAGCCTAGGTGATAGAGCGAGACTGTCTCAAAAATAAAAAAATAAGTAATGCCTATATTTATAATGGTTTTGCTGCAAGAAATCAAAGTGACACATAAATGCGAGACATCTTCACAAATTTAGGCTAACAAGGCACTTAGAAGAGGAAATGCTCTCAATTTCAAGGTGAATAGAAGGTGGCCCAGCAGGGAAAGGTGCTTGACCTGCCTTGGGCCACACGGGATGCTGGCAGCTCCCAGTTGCTCAGCCGAGTTCTCTGTAGATTGGCAGAGAAAGGGTAGTGGGGACAACACATCCCTTGTATGAGCGCTTCCTGTGTGCTGGCCTGGGGCTGAGGCACATGCCCAGGTGACTGACCTCATCTTCAGAGCAGCCCAGTGAGGGAGGGGCACTCTTCCTATATTTTGAATGAAGCTTAGAAAATGATTGAATTACTAGGAATTTGAACATAGGCCCCTTGATTCCAAAGCCTTCAGTCTTTGTTGTGTGTGTGTGTGTTTTGTTTTGTTTTGCTTTGTTTGAGGTGGAGTCTCTCTCTGTTGCCCAGACTGGAGTGCAGTGGTGTGATCTCAGCTCACTGCAACCTCTGCCTCCTAGGTTCAAGCAATTCCCCTGCCTCAGCCTCCTGAGTAGCTGGCACTACAGGCATGCGCCACCACACCCAGCTAATTTTTGTATTTTTAGTAGAGATGGGGTTTCACCATGTTGGCCAGGCTGCTCTTGAACTCCTGACCTCAGGTGGTCCGCTCACCTAGGCCTCCCAAAGTGCTGGGATTACAGGTGTGAGCCACCGCGCCCAGCCCCAGAGCTCTCAGTCTTAACTGCACATTTTGAAAATTGAAAATTACAGATAGGAGGTCTTACAATATGGATTGCCCTGAGGAGGTGCACAGCAGAAGGCGTGGTCAGGATGCCAAGCCAGGGGAGTCATTTGTGGGGTCATGCCCTCTACCCTGTGTCTCTTGCAGCGGTCCCAGTCTCCAGCTGCCTCCGACTGCTCATCCTCATCCTCCTCGGCCAGCCTGCCTTCCTCTGGCAGGAGCAGCCTGGGCAGTCACCAGCTCCCGCGGGGGTACATCTCCATTCCGGTGATACACGAGCAGAACGTTACCCGGCCAGCAGCCCAGCCCTCCTTCCACCAAGCCCAGAAGACGCACTACCCAGCGCAGCAGGGGGAGTACCAGACCCACCAGCCTGTGTACCACAAGATCCAGGGGGATGACTGGGAGCCCCGGCCCCTGCGGGCGGCATCCCCGTTCAGGTCATCTGTCCAGGGTGCATCGAGCCGGGAGGGCTCACCAGCCAGGAGCAGCACGCCACTCCACTCCCCCTCGCCCATCCGTGTGCACACCGTGGTCGACAGGCCTCAGGTACGGGAAGTTAGTCGTCAGCAGACTGGTTATGGTGGTATGTCTCCAGGGGTGCAGGAGCTCTGTGGGTGCCCTGGGTTCCCCCTTCATCCCTGCCTATTTAACATGCGTGTACCTAGAGGCAAGTGAGATTCGAGAAATTGCTAGGTATTAACAGAAATGCAGGACAGTTGCTCAGGCTGTGAACCCTCTGCACTCTGCAGCTTTTGCTGGGCTGATCATTGTGCATTGCGGCTGACTTAGAGCAGACGAAACAGCTTGGCAGAACTTACATACCTGGGACCAGCTTCCTTAGTGTCCACCACACCCTTTCAGGGCTCTTCACACCTGCATCCACACCGCAGCCACAGCCTCATCTTGGGTGTAGGCAGTGTGTCACCTTCCGCTCAGTTACCCACTCCACTCTGCAGGCCCATTTTGCTCATTCCCACCCCTGTGCCTTTGCCCATGCTGAACCCGCTCCCTGAAATGCCTGCACAGTATAGGTTCTCCCTGTCCTCTGAGGGACGAGCCAGTCTTGTCTCCTCCATGAAGCCTACTCATCCTTCTCATCTCATGATGCCTCATATGAGTCCCTTAATGAGAACACCCAACTTGTATGAGTTCAACATGTCATTATTCGGGGCATTTCAGAAGTGTTCATTTTATCTCTTCAGCTTAGGGCTGAGCCTGACCACAGGGCCCATGTCTTAACCCCCCTCCTCCCTTTGTAATCAGGTACCATGTGGTCTGGCTGAGGCATCAGCCAGCTATGGCGGATTGGAAGCCGTGCTGGCCTGGGGAAGGTTGTAGGCAGGGGTCTGGTTATCTTCCAGTGGAGACACAAGGTGCAGGTTCCTGGAAGAGGATGTCATTTAGTTGAAGCAGCTCGCAGCTTAGCAGCAGGACAGTCAGCAGCCCTGGGCCCCCTGTGGCTGCAACTTGAGCAGCTGAATGCTACAGTTTTTAAAAAGGAAAGCCCCCCGTGAACAAATGTGGGATATTCTTTCATTACAAATGGTCACACTGGCCAGGGCCCTGGAATAGAGCACCCTCATCTTAAAATGTTGTTTTATTTGGAAATAATTTCAATCTCATAGAAGAGTTGTGTGAATCATACAGAGTCCCACATATACTTCATCCAGTTCACTGTTTGTCAATATGTCTGCATTCGCCTTGTCATTTCTTCTCTCGTATATTATTGATGTGTTTTAACTGTTTGAAAATTAATTGCAGACATCATGTCCCTTTTCCCCTGAATAGCAAATATTTTCCTAAGAGGAAGACATTTTCGTTCATAACCATGGTAGACTTACCAGATTCGGGAAATTTGACATTCTTACAACATTATTATCCAGTACACAGCCCATTTTTGAATCTTTTTTATAGCAGTTTGCCCCCACTTCCAGGATGTCTTCCAGGACTGAAACAAGGATCATGAGCACCGCATTTAGATGCAACTTCTCTTCAGTGTTCCCTCAGCCTTTCTTTGCTTTCACGGCCTTGACGTTTTTGAAGAGCACAGGCTGTGGAACACCCTCTCTAAAGTGTTTCTAAAGTCACTTCTTACACAGCCATCGCTGTTAGAACCTAGGAGGGGTGCGTGGTTGGGTTGTGAGTGGTAAGGGCCAAAGTTGCGAATGTCTGCATTGACGAAAGAGATTTGATGGAAAAGGAGGTTGCTGGAGTGTAGACAGCTACATCGATCCATACTTGGGTTCAGCAATCCTAGGAGGGTCCCATTTGTAGAGAGAGGGATATTTTCTCCACATCATTCCCATGTGTTTCTCATCATCAGTGAAATGATATTTCATCCTGTTCTTACCATTAACCGTGTTTGTGGTGACCTCCCTTTTAGAGCTGATTCAAAGTTCCCTTTTGGGAGGCTTTCCAGGAGTTCACCAAACTGAACGTTATAGTGGAATTGAGTGTTTTAAGCTGGGAATAGTTTAGAAATAATATAGTCCAGTTATTTCCCAGTTGATGAAATTAGGGTGAGATTTTAAAAGAAGTGTTAGATATTCACTTACATGAATAAGAGCCAAGATAAGGCCAAGCGCAGTGGCTCACGCCTGTAATCCTGTAATCCTAGCACTTTGGGAGGCCGAGGCGGGGGTATCACTTAAGGTCAGGAGTTCAAGACTAGCCTGGCCAACATGGTGAAACCCCATCTCTACTAAAAATACAAAAAAAAAAAGTTAACCAGGCATGTTGGTGGGCGCCTGTAATCCCAGCTACTCGGGAGGCTGGGGTGGGAGGATTGCTTGAACTCGGGAGGTAGAGGTTGCAGTGAACTGAGATCACACCACTGCACACTCCAGCCTGGGTGACAGAGCGAGGCTCCGTCTCAAAAACAAAAACAAAAAGCGTCAAGATATTTTTGCTTTGAGCATAGCTCATTAAAAAATATATGGCTTACTAGGCGTGGTGGCTCACACCTATAATCCTAGCACTTTGGGAGGCCGAGGTGGGCAGATTGCTTGAGCTTAGAAATTCAAGACCAGCCTGGGCAGCATGGTGAAACCCTGTCTCTACAAAAAAATAGAAAAATTAGCCAGGCACGATGGTATGTGCCTGTAGTTGCAACTAATCATGAAGCTAAGGTGAGAGGATCACCTGAGGCCAGAAGGTTGAGGCTGCAGTGAGCTGTGATAGCCCCGCTGCACTCCAGCCTGGGCAACAGAGTGAGACCCTGTCCCCCACAAAAATCTATAT
The DNA here is from genome assembly GCF_028858775.2 of Pan troglodytes. Classification (NCBI taxonomy): domain Eukaryota; kingdom Metazoa; phylum Chordata; class Mammalia; order Primates; family Hominidae; genus Pan; species Pan troglodytes. Next base: position 131,780,572 of record NC_072406.2, read on the forward strand.
ATCTATATGGCTGTAGTTTATAGTCACAGGAAAACCTGTGCAGCCAGAGGTTAGCACAGAGGCGCTGTGTCATTGCTGAATGTTAGGCTACAGCACAGCTATCCTGAAGCAAAATTGTTCTGAAGTTAACCATTTAGAGCATCTTGGCTAATCCTAAAAAAATACATTGGTCTGGGCAGAAACTACTAGGCTGTCACGGTTTTAAAAAAAGAAGATCATATCTTTCCTAAAACAGGAGACAAGAAGATCACACCGTGAGCAGACTGTCTGCACAGTGTAAGGAAGGAGGACCAGAGGCAGTGACTCCAAGGCTGCAACACCTGAGAGCTGGAGTCACTCAGGACTCTGCTCTGAGTCAGCCTAGTTCAGCAGTCAGCATGAGTTTTTGCTATCTTTTTCCTTCTTTCCTTCCTTCCTTCCCTCCTTCCCTCCCCCTCCCTTCCCCCCTTCCCCTTCCCCCCTTCCCTGCTTCCTTCCCCCTTCCCCCTTCCCCCTTCCCTCCTTCCTTCCTTCCCCCTTCCCCCTTGCCCCCTTCCTTCCTTCCTTCCTTTCCCCCTTCCCCCCTTCCTTCCTTCCTCCCTTCCCCCCTTACCCCTTCCCTTCTTCCTTCCTCCCTTCGCCCTTTACCCCTTCCCTCCTTCCTTCCTTCCCCTTCCCCCTTGCCCCCTTCCCCCTTCCTTCCTTCCTTTCCCCCTTCTCCCCTTCCTTCCTTCCTTCCTTTCCCCTTCCCCTTTTCCCCCCTTCCCCCCTTCCTTCCTTCCTTCCTTCCTCCCTCCCTCCCTCCCTCCCTCCCTTCCTTCTTTGAGACAGGATCTTGCTCTGTCACTCAGGCTGGAGTGCAATGACATAATCGTGGCTCACTAAAGCCTTGGATTCCTGGGCTCAAGCGATTCTTCCGCCTCAGCCTTCTGAGTAGCTGGGACTACGAGTGCAAGCTCCCACACCTGGCTAATTTTTAAAGATTTTTTGTAGGGTTGGGGTCTTACTATATTGCCCAGGTTAGCTATTTTCATTTTTGAAAATTTTATTGGGTTTCTTTTCATTGCCATTAAGAATACCATCTACAGAGAAATTCAGTGAGAGGTAACAGACAAATAGCCTGGGGTGATCAATGGAAGCCTGACTAATGATTTGGTTACATACATGATTAATACCATGTTTTTATTTTGTAACAGCCATTGATTGACTTTGAAAATCTTTTATACTATTAAACTTTTTTAAAAAAGCCATTTCTCAGTTTTCTTTCTAATCTGTACTAGCTACAAACAATTTCTGTGACTTTCAGTCAGTTATTAAAAATATCTTTTTGTGTCCTTTTTTCAGCAGCCCATGACCCATCGAGAAACTGCACCTGTTCCCCAGCCTGAAAACAAACCAGAAAGTAAGCCAGGCCCAGTTGGACCAGAACTCCCTCCTGGACACGTCCCAATTCAAGTGATCCGCAAAGAGGTGGATTCTAAACCTGTTTCCCAGAAGCCCCCACCTCCCTCTGAGAAGGTAGAGGTGAAAGTTCCCCCTGCTCCAGTTCCTTGTCCTCCTCCCAGCCCTGGCCCTTCTGCTGTCCCCTCTTCCCCCAAGAGTGTGGCTACAGAAGAGAGGGCAGCCCCCAGCACTGCCCCTGCAGAAGCTACACCTCCAAAACCAGGAGAAGCTGAGGCTCCCCCAAAACATCCAGGAGTGCTGAAAGTGGAAGCCATCCTGGAGAAGGTGCAGGGGCTGGAGCAGGCTGTAGACAACTTTGAAGGCAAGAAGACTGACAAAAAGTACCTGATGATCGAAGAGTATTTGACCAAAGAGCTGCTGGCCCTGGATTCAGTGGACCCCGAGGGACGAGCCGATGTGCGTCAGGCCAGGAGAGACGGTGTCAGGAAGGTTCAGACCATCTTGGAAAAACTTGAACAGAAAGCCATTGATGTCCCAGGTCAAGTCCAGGTCTATGAACTCCAGCCCAGCAACCTTGAAGCAGATCAGCCACTGCAGGCAATCATGGAGATGAGTGCCGTGGCAGCAGACAAGGGCAAGAAAAATGCTGGAAATGCAGAAGATCCCCACACAGAAACCCAGCAGCCAGAAGCCACAGCAGCAGCGACTTCAAACCCCAGCAGCACGACAGACACCCCTGGTAACCCAACAGCACCGTAGCCTCTGCCCCGTAAAAATCAGACTCGGAACCGATGTGTGCTTTAGGGAATTTTAAGTTGCATGCATTTCAGAGACTTTAAGTCAGTTGGTTTTTATTAGCTGCTTGGTATGCAGTAACTTGGGTGGAGGCAAAACACTAATAAAAGGACTAAAAAGGAAAATGATGCTTTTCTTCTATATTACTCTGTACAAATAAAGAAGTTGCTTGTTGTTTCAGAAGTTTAACCCCGTTGCTTGTTGTTCTGCAGCCCTGTCTACTTGGGCACCCCCACCACCTGTTAGCTGTGGTTGTGCGCTGTCTTTTGTAGCTCTGGACTGGAGGGGTAGATGGGGAGTCAATTACCCATCACATAAATATGAAACATTTATCAGAAATGTTGCCATTTTAATGAGATGATTTCCTTCATCTCATAATTAAAATACCTGACTTCAGAGAGAGTAAAATGTGCCAGGAGCCATAGGAATATCTGTATGTTGGATGACTTTAATGCTACATTTTAAAAAAAGAAAATAAAGTAATAATATAACTCAAAATGGTTTTTGTGGTTTCTAAATCTTTGAAAGCAGTGGCATCATGGAGATTGTCTGTCCCTGGTTTCAGTCAGAATAAATGACAGGTGCATTTAACAAGCCTGCTTTGGGTTTTGTGACGTCTCCAATAGCCTGGCTCATGAGAGAATTGTCTTGGTCACCTTTCAGTCTCAGATTGCAACAGGAACCTGGGAAGACTCAGGGCTGTGAACTCCGGTAATGGGAATATGCCTGCTGCATCCGTTCGGACTGACCCAGCCAACAGCCAAGGTGCCAGTTAGGTAGCATGTCTGCCCACCTGTCCTCAGGCCTCACCAAGAAGCTGAGATTGTCCAAAAGTGCCCAGAGGGCCTGGCGCAATGGCTCACACCTGTTATCCCAGCATTTTGGGAGGCCAAGGCAGGAGGATCCCTTGAGGCCAGGAGTTTGAGACCAGCCTGGGCAACATAGCAAGACCCTGTCTCTACAAAAAACAAATCAGCTAGGTGGTGGCATGCATCTTCAGTCCCAAGCTACCAGGGATGCTGAGACGTGAAGATAGTTTAAGTCCAAGAGATGAGGCTGCCGTGAGCTGTGATCCCGCCACTGCACTCCAACCTGGGCGACAGAGTTGAGACCCTGTCTCTAAAAATTAAAAAAGGAAGCGCACAGGGAAGCCAGCTCCCACTATTGCCCAAGGCTGGCCAAAGTGTTCCTTGGAGTCTAGGTCACTGGGGGTTGGAAATGTGCTCTGAGAATCTTGGGGTCATCTTTATTAACACCTTGTGAGTCACCAAACCAAACTGAGACCAGATTTATCTTCCTGGATTGGGTTCCTAGAAGCCTCTGGAGTTAGGGACGAGATACACTCAGGCCTGGGTAGAAGGAGATTCTTCTTGCTGTGCCAGTGGCTTTTTTTTTTTTTTTTTTAACCTTGGGAGGGACCACAGCCCCACAGCATGGAGATGTGCTGGATTTGTTTATTTTTTATTTTTATTTTATTTATTTATTTAACTACTTGCCAAATAAAGTGAAAAAAGAAAGGCCTGAGACCTTGGAACTCTCAGTGAAGTGCTGACTTAAGAGCCCCCGAGCTGAATTTCTCATGACTGTATTGAGTTTAATACTGGTGCCTGACGATGCTGCACAAAAATACACCCTGGTGTGCTTGCCACTGTTAGCCTGCTGAGGAAGGCTGAAGTCATTCCCATGGGAATCTGCCAACATCATTCCTGGGTGAACTCATTTGGGGAGTACAAGCCGACATGCCACTGATTCTAGAAACTCGAACATGTAAATAGGAAAAAAAAAAAACCTACTAGACTATTTTAAAAATGAACCAGGCTGGGTGCAGTGGCTCATTCCTGTAATCCCAGCACTTTGGGAGGCCGAGGCGGGTGGATTACTTGAGGTCAGGAGTTCGAGACCAGCCTGGCAAACATGGTGAAACCCCACCTCTACTAAAAATACAAAAATTAGCCGGGCGTGGTGGCATGCACCTATACTCCCAGCTACTTGGGAGGCTGAGGCACAAGAATTGTTTGTACCTGGGAGGCAGATGTTGCAATGAGCCGAGATCACGCCACTATACTGCAGCCTGAGCAACAGAGTGAGACTCGGTCTCAAAAAAAAAAAAAAAGAACCAAAGATGATGTGACCACTTCTCTTTGGGACTCAATGGACCTCATACGATGTTAAGCCTCCTTGAGTGGTTACTGGATTAAGTTGATAGTATTTTTATCACTAAACATCATCAAATAAGTAGCTGTTTAATGTGGTTGGAATATTTTCAATCATCCAAATGAGACATGCTGTGGGCATCAGGACGGGAGTTATCTGGCCTGTGTTGGTGGCCCCTGGGCCTTGTGTGGGGAGCAGGGCATAGAGCTAGCTGTACGCTCTTGGTGACGCAACTGTCTTGGCCCCTGTAGGCGTTGGGGGGCTATAGCCACTGAGCATCTACCGAGTGTCAGGGCTATTTCCTGCGATGCCTGCTTGGGCCCTCTCTATCTGCTTTTCCAAATCTTCCGACTCCATTTTTTTTTTTTTTTTTTTGAGATGGAGTCTTACTCTGTCGCCCAGGCTGGAGTGCAGTGATGCAATCTCAGCTCACTGAAACCTCTGCCTCCCGGGTTCAAGTGATTGTCCTGTCTCAGCCTCCCTAGCAGCCGGGATTATAGGTGTGCGTCACCCCAGCTAATTTTTGTATTTTTTAGTAGAGATGGGTTTTTGCCATGTTGGCCAGGCTAGGCTAGTCTTGAACTCCTGACCTCAAGTGATCTGCCCACCTCGGCCTCCCAAGTGCTGGGATTACAGCTGTGAGCCACCATGCCCAGCCTCCAGATCTTCCCACTCTGAGGCCCACCTTGGGTTGAAACTTTCCCCACCTGGACCACGCATTCCTTCTCAGACTCTCCCTTCCCAAAGCTCCTAGCACCCTTCTGTGCATTTGCCAAAACCCAGTTGTTTTCTCAACATCCTGAGTCATTTCCTCAGCAAGATAGAATCCCCGGAGGGGTGGCAGGTTCATTCCAACACTTCCTTCTTCCCACATTGTTGTCCAGACCTGGGCACAGAAGCACCCTGGATGGTCAGGGAGTGCTTAAAAGTCCCTTCCACTTAAGATGTTAGGATTCTAAGGCTAAATTGATGTTCCTGCACAAATAAATACCTCTTTAGGAGCTGTGAGTTGAGGGCCAACTCTTTCACCAACTTTCATAATTCCCAGATATGTAATTTATTTAAGTTAATTTATGTAAGTAATTTCCTCTCTCTGTGCCCTTTGCTCTCATCTGTGAAAGGAGGGCCTTGCCCAAGGGCCCTCTTGGTGATCTGGATGTTTCTGGCAGGTCTGCACTTGGCTACTGTTGTGGTCTCTGCCTTGGTATTTCTCCCTTAGCAGCCTAGCCAGGAAACATAGCGTGGAGCTCCATTATGGGCTGTGCGGCCCTGCAAGCCCCTGTGTGAGTGTGGCTGACCGGCCTGCCCACTGTCTGTAACATTATACAAATGTAATCGAATGCCAACGGACAGGATCCAGGGTTGCAGTTATTTTGGGATGTGCAGGAGCCTGTGGGAAAACGCTGGAACATGTCTTAGTCACTTGGGCAAATACCTTTCTTTCCCTGTTCCAGCGTGTTTTGAACTTTCAGGTAGCACAAAAAAAGCTCCAGCAGGCACACCCACCCTTTGTGATTCCGGTGCCCTTACACATCCTGTGGCTCTGAAAAGTGTGAGTGCAGAGGGCTGAGAGCGGGGCTGGGGAAGCCCTAGACACCCACCTATGGAAAAAATTGTAGCGCTTCCCTCAATACGTAATTCAAAATAAAAACAACAAAAGAAACGTAAGGAAGATGTGCAATTCCCACTTTATACTTTTGTTGCTTCCTAAAAATTGTAAAATTTCCTCCACTCATGCGTATGTGCGCTTGGCCAGGTCCCTGCCTTCCTGGTACTCTGTTGTCCAGCACTACCCAGTAAGAACCACTGGAGACCAGGAAGAGCTCCATCAGTCCCCGCGGAGCATCTGAGCAGGTGAGGAGGTACAGGACCACAACAGAGGGCAGCAGAAGCCAGCAATGGTGCCATCCTGCGCTCGGTGGAAGGGATGAGGAGGCAGCCACAGGTCCTCCCGATGGACAGTGTTGCCCCCGCACCTCACACGTGGGCCCAGAGTTCCTGGTGCAACTAGAAGCCAGCCTGAAGGTGTGAAGGGAGTTGGAAAAAGCATTCCAGATGGAAAGGGTCTTTTTCTAAAACATTTTCTTGCCTGTCCTTGCCTTCTCTAGCCAGAGCTTTGCCCTAGGATCTGGCCGGCTGCATGGAGGCTGAGGAAGTTCTCCTCTAGTTTGAAGAGGGGAAATCCTTCTGCCAGCCCCTCACTCACTGTCTTCCACTTCATCTCTTTCTCTCTCCAATGGCTCTTTTCTTGTCCTTAGCCTACAGAAAACACAAACCAAAAAGAAATGCTTCCTCCTCACTTTACCCCCTGCCCCCACTTTTCTTTTTCTTTTTCTTTTTGAGACAGAGTATTGCTCTGTTGCCCAGGCTGGAGTGAAGTAGTGCAATTTTGGCTCACTGCAACCTCTGCTTCCGAAGTTCAAGCAGTTCTCCCACCTCAGCCTCCCGAGTAGCTGGAATTACAGACATGTGCCACCACACCCAGCTAAATTAAAAAAAAAAAATTCTATTTTTAGTAGAGAAGGGGTTTCACCATGTTGGCCAGGCTGGTCTTGAACTCCTGACCTCAAGTGATCCACCTGCTTTGGCTTCCCAAAGTGCTGGGATTACAGTCATGAGCCATCGCGCCCGGGTCACCACCCCCAGCTCACCACCCCCACTTTCTGATCACATGTCGTGGAAGAGCCAGCTAAGTCCCCTCACTTCCCACGTCCTGATCCACCCACAGCCATCCATTCCTGCACCCACCCCTACCGAAACCACTTCTGTGGGCACACTGTCACTGGTGTTATGCAATGTCTCCAGCTCTCCTCCCCAGCAGGCTCTGACTCACCCTCTTCCCTTGCCCTCTCTTCAACATCAAGGTCTCCAGGGTTCCTTCTTCAACCACCGCTCTTCCCACCATGTGAGGGTGTTTCAGGCGGCACCTTGGCTGGACCATAGCACCCAGCTATTTAACTCCAACACTAGATGCTGCTGAGTAGATATTCTACAGACTTGGTTAACATCTACCATCAGTTGACTTCTCCCGGAGGAGAAGAAATTCTGCCTCAAGACTACAGCATCTGCCCTGGCTGAGTTTCTAGCCTGCTGCCCTGCCCTGACTTGCCCTGCCCTACAGCTTTCCAACTTGTCTGTCCCCACAATCATGTGAGCCAATTCCTTAAAAAAAAAAAAATACACACATGGCTGGGTGCGGTGGCTCATGCCTGTAATCCCAGCACTTTGGGAGACTGGGGAGGGTGGATTGCTTGAGCCCAGGAGTTCAAGACAAGCTTGGGAAACATGGCAAAACCCCATCTCTATTTATAATAAAAATTAAACCCACACACACATACACATCCCCACCACACAAGCGCTGTATATGTGTATTTTGTTTCTCTGGCGAACCCTGACTGACGCATACTGTTCACACTCACCGATTCTCCAGCTTCCTCCTCCCAGACCCCAGTCATCTCTGGGTCTGTTTCTGATACCCTCTTTTTTTCTTTCTTCTTTTTTTTTTTTTTTTTAAAAAGAGTAGAATTCATATTTTGTTGTCATCCAGATGGCAGTTGGGTTTATAGTCTCCATACTTTATACTTTATGTAAATAAAAATAATTACAAGTTTTAAATAGCCAATGGCTGGTTATGTTTTCAGAAACCATGATTAGACTAATTCATTAATGGTGGCTTCAAGCTTTTCCTTATTAGCTCCAGAAAATTCACCCACTTTTGTCCCTTCTTAAAGAACTGGAAAGGGCCAGGCACGGTGGCTCACACCTGTAATCCCAGCACTTTGGGAGGCTGAGGCGGGTGGATCACCTGAGGTCAGGAGTTCGAGACCAGCCTGACCAACATGGAGAAACCCCGTCTCTACTAAAAATACAAAAATTAGCCAGGCCTGGTGGCGCATGCCTATAACCCCAGCTACTCGGGAGGCTGAGGCAGGAGAATCACTTGAACCTGCGAGATGGCGGTTGCTGTGAGCCGAGATTTTGCCATTGCACTCCAGCCTGGGGGACAAGAGGAAAAATCCATCTCAAAAACAAACAAACAAACAAACAACAACAAAAAACTGGAAGGTTGGCATGCATTTGACTTCACATTCTGAAGCAACATCCTGACAGTCAGCCACATGTACTTCAAAGAATACCATGTTGGAATACTTTTCAGAGAGGGAATGAAAGAAAAGCTTGATCTTTTTGCAAGGCCCATACCACGTGGCTGAGAAGTCAACCATGACAAATTTATCACCTGCAGCCTCCAAGCCTTCCTGAAAAGCAACCTTGCTCTCAATTTGCTTCACCATCTTGGCTGCTAGGGTCTGAGGAGCAGCTGTAAGAACCGATGGAAACGGATCCAAAAGTGCCGGATCGAGCTTGGAGCTCTGGTACCCTCTTTCTCCTGAACGCCAAACTTATCTATGCCTACAGGGCACACAGAAAGGTGAGCATTCAGCTGATATCCTCCAGGAACCTGGAATTCAAATCCTGGGGTCCCCTCAGGGATCCCCCAGCACTGAGTCAGCTCTATCCCAGCACAAGCCTTCCACAAGGTGCGATCCCACAGTTCACAGAGGCCAGCCAGGTGGAGGATTGACAGAGCCAAGCTGTCACAAGTTGGATGTAGGCTGGGGGCAGACCCAGGGACTGATGCTTGGCTCCACGCAGCAATTGTCATGTGGGGCATTGGTCCAGTGTTACAAGAGATTTCCAATTTTCCAGAAAGACCAGAAATTTGTTCCTGTGAAATCTCTCAATTTTTAATTTTTTTTTTTTAAGATGGAATTTCACTCTTATTGCCCAGGTTGGAGTGCAGTGGCGCAATCTCTGCTCACAGCAACCTCCACCTCCCTGGTTCAAGTGATTCTCCCATCTTAACCTCCCAAGTAGCTGGGATTACAGGCACCCGACACCATGCCCGGCTAATGTTTGTAATTTTAGTAGAGACCAGGTTTCACCACGTTGCCCAGGCTGGTCTCGAACTCCTGACCTCAGATGATCTGCCTGTCTTGGCCTCCCAATGTGCCGGGATTACAGGTGTGAGCCCCAGCCTGACAATGAAATTGTCCCATCAAGAGGTATTAAGGGAGGGACAGGCTTCATGAACCCTTTAAAAAAATGTTTACGTCACTTTTCACTCAGGGCAACGAGTGCTTACTTGCCCTACATTTTCATAACCAAAAGAGTACACACAAGACTCTTGTCTAAATGTGACTGTTCTCAGCCAACTCTGTCCACCCTCTGACATTGAAGTAGCTGACATAATTTTAAAATGTCTCCCAAAAGGTGCCCAGTTTCATTAACATTTTTTGGAGATAATTTTGACTAATTATTGGGTCACAAATTTCCTTCAGACAAAAAAAGACAAAAAGGCCCATTATCCCAAATATATACCTTTCAAACCCTTAGGATTTAAAAATACTAAAAACATGGTAACTTCTCCATGTTTGTTTTTTGTTCCTTATATTTCACTCTAACGATCAAGATACAAGAAAATACATAGAGGCGATCGATGTCTCAGCTACCCTGATTTGATCCTATGCATTTATACATGTATCAAAATATCCTCAGGATAAGAACAACTATAATATATCAATAGAAATTTAAAAATTAAAGAAATTAACAAAAGAGTCTGTGCATGGTGGCTCACGCCTGTAATCTCAGCACTTTGGGAGGCCAAGGCAGGTGGATCACTTGAGGCCAGGAGTTTGAGACCAACCTGGCCAACATGGCGAAACCCCGTCTCTACCAAAAATACAAAAAAAATTAGCCGGGCGTCATGGCGCATGCCTGTAATCCCAGCTACTTGGGGGGCTGAGGCTGGAGAATAGCTTGAACCCAGGAAGCAGAGGTTGCAGTGAGCCGAGATCACGCCACTGCACTGCAGCCTGGGCAACATAGACTCTGTCTAAAAAAAAAAAAAAAAAAGTAAGAAATTAACAAACAAAAGAAAATATATTGTTTAAAAATAAAATTACATTTCATAATTATTGCACGAACAGATTTAAGGATAAAGTTTCCAGTTAGAATGAAAGAGAGAAGGCATGTGTTTACAAACAAGCACGAGGCCCAAGAATAACTTACTGATTAGTATAAAATGTAAATGGTTGATTTTGCACAAATGCAATTTTTCTTTCTTTCTTTTTAATTTTTTTGTGGTCCACTGGAATGAGAAACTCAAAATCTTTCTTTAGAGCTAAGGCTTTTTTCTTCAATCGACTTCCTCAGGTTGAAAGGAGTTAAGGCTTTACCAAAGCAATTTGAAGGTTTGAAATCTCCAGGGAGATTGATTTATGAGTACAGTACACGTTAAGGCTACCTCTGACCTTGGCAGATTGTGGCTGTTAAATTAGGCCCTGAGTCCTGAGACAGGGGCTCTTCATCTTAGCCTCCTTAGTATCTCACTGTGTGTCAGCAATTCCATGAATCCCATTGGATTCATGAAATTTCATTCATGGAATTGGATTCCTACTCATGGAATTTAATGTAATTCCATTGGATTCATGGAATTCCACTTCAGTTCTGTGATTCTCAGTAATATTTCTTTCTTTTCTTTTTTTTTTTGAGACAAGGTTCCTCTCTGTCACCCAGTCTGGAGTGCCGTGGCACGACTTAAGCTCACTGCAACCTCCGTTGGCCTCCCTGGTTCAAGCAATTCTCCTGCCTCAGCTTCCCCAGTAGTTGGGCACCACCATGCCCGGCTACTTTTCGCATTTTTCGGTAGAGAGGGGGGTTTCGCCATTTTGGCCAGGCTGGTCTCGAACTCCTGACCTCAGGTGATCCTTCCACCTCGGCCTCCCAAAGTGCTGGGATTACAGGCGTGAGCCACCGCGCCTGGCCAGTTCTGTGATTCTTTGGAGTGCCATGGCGCCATCTCGGCTCACTGCACCTCCGCCTCCCGGGTTCAAGCGATTCTCCTGCCTCAGCCTCCTGAGTAGCTGGTATACAGGTGTGTGCCACGACGTCAAGCTGATTTTTGTTATTTTACCTGAGACGGGGTTTCACCATATTGGCCAGGCTGGTCTCAAACTCCTGGCCTCAAGTGATCCACCTGCCTCGGCCTCCCAAAGTGCTGGGGCTACAGGTGTGAGCCACCACACCAGGCCTCAGGTCTGAGGTTCCTAATCCAGGACTCACCCGCACTAATTGAAACCTGAGGTGAGGGATTTCTCCTCGCTGACCAGTAGGGGGCGCGTCGTGACTGCGCCTTCTGCTTTCACTCCCCGCGCAGGGAAATCCTGTCCTGCTCTCTCAGGGAGCAGTTCCTGACTGTGGGCTCCATTTTATAATAGAATGACTCACCTGAAGAATCACTTCTTTCATTATTTCGTATTCCTCACAATACCAGTGACACACAAAGGCTTTATTTGAAAAACCAAGTAAAGGAAACGAGCACAGGATGTCTGTGCTGGTCTGGTCGGCGTTTATCTCAGCTGGTGAGAAGGCAGCCATGCCTCTGTTCACACTGTCATTCCTCCAATAAATAAGATATCCCTGTTTTCTAAAGTCAGGGAGATTTATGAGTCAGAAGTAATCGGATCCACAATCTGATTAGAATTCTATCCTCATAACGGGAGCTGACCGCATCCGCATCCATTTGTGGTCCGGCCCAGTCACCACTTGGTTGGTGTTCTAGCACTACAAGCCAGACTGTGGGGTGGAGGAAGGTGAGTGCTCCCCGCACTTTAATGCCGGGCTTATTTTTCCCTAAGGACCAGGATCAAAATAATGTTAACAGGAAAAACATGCTTCCTCGTATGAGACTGCAGTATTTCACCTTGTATGAGAAAGGAAAAATGAAGGGTGAGACCTGCTTGTTTCTTACATAACTAGGGAGAAATCTATCCCCCCTCTCACCCCGTAGCTCTTCCTGGTGGCAGTAATGATCAGAACCGGGAGTATCCAACTTCTTTCATGCTTGGGGGACTAGAGCTGCCCCCTCCATGCAGAATGGGCAAAGTAAGGGCAGAGGAGAGCCATTAGCATCACAATAGGCCTAAAGCCTGCATTTGAAAGCTTCAAGAAAAGACTGAGAGGCAATCTCTTGCTGTTTCCCCTAAAGGCAGATTGGCAGATCAGCCCTCCTATCCGGAGCAGCTAGAAAAGCTGGCAAAACAAACAAGACCTATCTGAAGGTGAGCCGCCAAGGGGGTGAGGATTTGAGGGTCAAGGTCCTGGAGAGAAGGGTTAGCAGAGCTTTGAATTTTGAGGCATTTGCCTATTTCATGAGGCAGAGAAGCTCCCAGCAGTCTCATGCTAAGGAAGGAAGAGCTCAAGTAGTCGCCGCCAGCTTTCAACTTCCAAAGGGCCTCACCCTTTGGAAGGAACGGGAATGAAAATAGAGAAACTCTCACAAAGACTGAAACCCAGCTTCCCATTGGCTTACCGTTTGACTGTGTTACAGGAAAGGGGTCTTGATCCAGACCACAAGAGAAGGTTCTTGGATCTGGAGCAAGAAGGAATTCAGGGTGAGTCCACAGAGTAAAGTGAAAGCAAGTTTATCAGGAAAGTAAAGGAATAAAAGAATGGCTACCCCATAGGCACAGCAGCCCCGAGGGCTGCGGGTTGCCCATTTTTATGGTTATCTCTTGATGATATGCTAAACAAAGGGTGGATTATTCATGCCTCCCCTTTTGAGACCATATAGGGCAACTTCCTAATGTTGTCATGGCATTTGTAAACTGTCATGGCGCAAGTGGAGTGTGGCAGTGATGACGACCAGAGGTCACTGTTGTCACTATCTTGGCTTTGGCGGGTTTTAGCCGGCTTCTTTACTGCAACCTGGTTTATTAGCAAGGTCTTTATGACCTGTATCTTCTGCTGACCTCCTATCTCATCCCATGACTTAGATTGCCTAACCTTCTAGGAATGCAGCCCAGCAGGTCTCAGCCTTATTTTACGCAGCCCCTACTCAAGATGGAGTTACTTTGGTTCAAACACCTCTGATAATTGGATTAGGGCAAGCTTTCGCAACCTCAGTGCTATTGACACTGATAAATTGACATTATCAGTGGACCATCCTATGCAATGTTTAGTATTCCTGGCTTTTAACCACTGGATGCCAGTAGCACCTCTCCTTCCCCAAATTCTGACAACCAAACTTTCTCCAGACATTGCCAAATGTCCCCTGGTGGGGAAAATCACCTGTGGTTGAAAACCACTGGATTAAGGGTGCCTGCGCAGACCCCAACTGCCTTCCAGAAGCAAAAATAAATCTTACTATCATCTAGGGCCTCAAATTATATCTATAATTTTTCATACATGATATGCAGCACTTAATAAAGAACAAAGCTTTAAAATACATAACAAAGTTGACAGAACTAAAAAGAGAAATAGACAAATCCACAATCATAGTGGGAGATGTTAAGACACATTTCTGAGAAAATGATGGACTAAGCAGAAAAAAAAATCAACAAGGTTAGGGTAACAGGGTAAACTACGGAGAGAAGTATCTGGAGGAAAAGAGAAAGGTATCAGGTCTGGTTGCGTGAAAGAGGGGTTGGCAGGAAGGGGGGTATTGAGCGCAGATGGAGAAATGGAGAGAAAAGGAGGGTCTTTGTGGGCCCCCTCTTTCTGGAGGCCTAATTCTATAAGGCCTTTTCCGCATGAACGGTACAAGGGAACTGTGTCGTTTCCTTTGTTCCTTCATCCAGACTATACTGGCTGCTCTGTGAGATCTATCTGTACCTCCAGTCTGCCGGAGGCATGTGAACCAGAGCAACTTCACCTTGAATAGGAGCTGGGTAAAATGAGGCTGAAACCTACTGCACTGCATTCCCAGAAGGTTAGGCATTCTAAGTCACACGATGAGATAGGAGGTCAGCACAAGATACAGGTCACAAAGACCTTGCTGATAAAACAGCCTGCAGTAAAGAAGCTGGCCAAAACCCACCAAAACCAAGATGGCAATGAGAGTGACCTCACTGCTACACTCCCGCCAGCACCATGACAGTTTACCAATGCCATGGCAACATCAGAAAGTTACCCTATTTGGTCTCAAAAGGGGAGGCATGAAGAATCCACCCCTTGTTTAGCATATAATCAAGAAATAACCATAAAAATGAGCAACCAGCAGCCCTTGGGGCTGCTCTGTCTTTGCAGTAGCTATTTTTTTTTTTTTTGAGATGGAGTCTCGCTCTGTCACCCGGGCTATAGTGTAGTGGCATGATCTTGGCTCACTGCAACCTCCGCCTCCCGGGGTTCAGGCAATTCTCCTGTTTCAGCCTTCTGAGTAGCTGGGTCTACAGGCGCGCGCCACCACGCCCGGCTAATTTTTGTACTTTTAGTAGAGACAGGGTTTCACCATACTGGTCAGGCTGGTCTCGAACTCCTGATCTCAGGTGATCTGCCCACCTCAGCTTCCCAAAGTGCTGGGATTACAGACGTGAGCCACCATGCCCGGCCTTTGTTTTCTTTTCTTTTCTTTCTTTCTTTTTTTTTTTTTTTGAGACAGAGTCTCACTCTGTCGCACAGGCTGGAGTGCAGTAGCGCGATCTCGGTTCACTGCAACCTCTGCCTCCTGGGTTCAAGCGATTCTCCTGCCTCAGCCTCCTGAGTAGCTGGGATTACAGGCGTGCGCCACCACACCTGGTTAATTTTTGTATTTTTAGTAGAGATGGGGTTTCACCATGTTGGTCAGGCTGGTCTCGAACTCCTGACCTCATGATTCTCCTGCCTTGGCCTCCCAAAGTGTTGGGATTACAGGCGCCTGGCCACAGTAGCCATTCTTATATTCTTTACTGTCTTAATATACTTGTTTTCACTTTACTCTGCAGACTCACCCTGAATAATTTCTTGTGTGAGATCCAAGAACACTCTCTTGGGGACCCCTTTCATTGTGGACTCCGTAGCAGCCAGTGGGGTTTGGGTTGGCAAAGACTAGTGAGGCGGCCAAAAGGGTGGTAAGCACATTCTGATCAACTGGGAGAGTGTCTCCAGCAGAGCTGCAGCCCTCCACCCCTGCCATGGAGGTGCTACCAGGTGTCACTAAACTTAGAGAGTCCTATGGTCTGAGGCAGTTTCAAAATTGAGAGACAGTAAGACTGAATATTTAATTCCTGTCTCATCTCTCCTCACTGTATTTTAGCAAGAAGTACTCCAGGATACAGAAGAGGAGCCTGTCCTACCTGGATTACACAGGTATATTGATACCTACTATACGGCAGACATTATTCTAATTGTTGCTAAGAACAGAGAGTAGGCCAGGCACGGTGGCTCTTGCCTGTAATCCCAGCACTTTGGGAGGGCAAGTCGGGAGGGTTGCTTGAGCCTAGGAGACCAGCCTGGGAAACGTGGTGCGACCTTGTCAGTGATCCTGAGGTGAGAAGATCACTTGAGCCAGGAGTTCGAGGCTGCAGCAGTGAGCCATGATTGTGCCACTGCACTCCACAGCCTGGGTCATAGAGTGAGACCCTGTCTCAAAAAAAAAAAAAAAAAAAAGAAAAAGAAACACAGTGAGTTTAAGACTGGAATATAAAGATGGGTAAAGCCTATCCATTGTCTTCAGGCCTAATAGGGGTAAGGGGGTTTGGGCAGTGAATCAAGTAAACCAGCAGTTTGAATACAGTATGCTGGGGCAACTCAGGACAGAGCACAACAGGCTAAGAAGATGAAGAGTAATCGGGTGCTGGAGGGGAGAGAGAGAGAGAGACAGTAGATAAGGGGAATCTAGTTAAGAGTCTGAAACGGGAAGAGGGTCTTCTGGGGAGCAGGAGTATCGTGAACAAAAGCCTGCAGGTGTGAAAGCATAAAGTGCATTCAGGGAAAATTGTATCCCACAGGTATTACTGAATGCCTACTCTATACCTGGCACTGTGCTAGGAGTTCGATGTACCTTGACGAACAAGACCCAGTCCTTCTCCGCAAATTGCTCAGGGATCTTTAGTAGGGCAGATTGAAAAGGAATGGGGAGCCGTTCTACAGTGAGCTGTCTGGAGGAGCTGGGGCATAGAGTGTTTGCAAAGAAGTAATGAGAAACGGCCAGGCGCGGTGGCTTTGGCTGGGTGCGGTGGCTCACGCCTGTAATCCCAGCACTTTGGGAGCCCGAGGCAGGCGGATCACGAGGTCAGGAGATTGAGACCATCCTGGCTAATGTGGTGAAACCCCGTCTCTACTAAAAATACAAAAAATTAGCCGGGCGTGGTGGTTGGCTCCTGTAGTCCCAGCTACTTGGGAGGCTGAGGCAGGAGAATGGCCTGAACCCGGGAGGCGGAGCTTGCAGTGAGCTGAGATCGTGCCACTGCACTCCAACCTGGGCAACAGAGTGAGACTCCATCTCAAAAAAATAAAAAATAAAAAAGAAGTAATGAGAAACATGCCTGTTAGGTTACGAGGGGCTGTTGTATGCCTTAACACTGAAGGTGAAGACAGCCAGAATATAACCAGCGCCACCTTTGAAGCTCTGTATTAGAGCTGGCTGCTGCTCAAGAGTCCCATCACAAGTGATCACACACAGCTGTCAATGCTTCCTGGAAGTGACTTAGCAAGTCTGGGAGGCATTTGAAGTGAAATATCAGGTATCCAACCCAAGATGCTAGCAGCCTGATTAGAAACGCAGGGTTGATGAAGACAGGGCGGGAGTTGCTGTGGCTCCTCTCTTTCCAGGGAGGTAAGAAAGAGGCCTCTGAGAGGAGACCCGCCCTGTCCTGGGGAGGCCGAGGGCCCAATGCATTGGTGCCAATGACATGGGGCTCACAGTCTCTGTTCAAAGATGATCCCACCATCCACCTCTTCTGAGACCTTGATTTTTCAGTTGTCCCAGCTCTCTTGTGTGTCCAACTTCTCCTCTTGATTTATCCCCAGCAACATTAATATATCTTTAAGTTAATAGGCCAGGCATGGTGGCTCACGCCTGGAATCCTAGCACTTTGGGAGGCTGAGGCAGGCGGATCACGAGGTCAGGAGTTCAAGACCAGCCTGACCAATGTGGTGAAATCCCATCTCTACTAAAAATACAAAAATTAGCTGGGCACGGTGGTGGGCATCTGTAGTCCCAGCTACTCAGGAGGCTGAGGCAGGAGAATCACTTGAACCCGGGAGGCGGAGGTTGCAGTGAGCCGAGATCGCGCCACTGCACCCCAGCCTGGATAACAGAGTGACACTCCATCTCAAAAAAAAAAAAAAAAGATATATATATATATAATCTTTAAGTTGCTCTCACCACTCTATCCTGTTGTTGCCCCATTTCTCTCCTCCCTGCAAAATTAAACTCTTAAAGGAGTTGTCCACACTCAGTGCCTCTACCTCCTCATTTCCTGTTCTGTTCAAGTTCCTTTGGAATAGAGACCCATCTGGCTGGCTCTAGGGAGCTGCTTCTTATAGGGACACACTGGCAACCATGTGCAAATCTAGCAATAGATCCTCTGGGTCTGGATTTCCCATTCTTTTCCAGAGTCCTTTCTAGTCCCTCTCCAGGCTGTCTCCCTCTCCCACATGGCCTCGTTCACCTGCTCTACACGAATCCGTTCCGACTTTCTGTATCTGCTGAACCTCACCCCAGACCTCTTACCCAAGATGCTGAAGGATAATTGGCCTCATGGAAACCTGGAATAGGGGCTGCAAACTCATCAGGATGGGCTCCTCCTCCTTTCTACCCTGCCCTCTCCTCCCTCATCTGTGTGTGTGTGTGTGTGTGTGTGTGTCTGCTTCTCTCTGACCATCTCTGCCATTTCCCCCACTCTCTACTTACCCATCCTGCACCATCCCATAATGACCACTCCAGCTTCAGTCAACTTCAGGATCTTTAGCCCAGCTCCCACCGTCAACAGACAGATGCTCAAGAGATGGAACCCAACTAGCCTGGTAATTTCTTCAAGTGAGGAGACAAGTCATAGGTCACTGGCCTCAGATTACAGGATGTGGCTGTTTAGGACCACAGGATGGTGGACAGGACGGCCTCCCTGAGAGGCGGCGGGGAGAGCAGACCACAAGAAGCAGCTTTGTATGCCTCCCATTCACGCCTCCACCCAAGGCATGGCCTATGTGCTCAGCAGCCCAGAAACTGCTTTCACTGAGGTCATAAACAGTGTCTTTGTTGTTGAATCCAATGGACAGTATTCCTTTCTTTCTGTGTATGAATGTTCAGTGGCTTCTGGAGCTGTTGACCCTTTTCCTGACCCCTTTCCTGTAACTCCCATGAGATTTACCCTCTTTAGTTTTCCTCCTATATTTTGGCTATTTCCTTCCAGCCTATGTTGTGGGCTCCTGTTTCTCTGCCTGTGCTTTCAAAGCTGACCATCCTCTGGGTCTGGATTTTCCTTTCCTTTCCAGAATCCTTTCTAGTCCCTCTCCAGGCCATCTGCCTCTTCCACATGGCCTCGGTCACCTGCTCTATACGAATCCATTCTGACTTTCTGTATCTGCACAACCTCATCCCAGACCTCACCCAACTGGACAGCTCCACCTAGACATCCCACAGGTACCTCGAAGTCACTGTATGCACAGTGGCACTCCATCTCCCTTCTACCTTCTTCTCCCTGATGTTTCCTACTTCAGGAGATGGTGCCACCCACTTGCCCAGGCCAGAAACAGCATCATGCTTAACACCTCATTTCCTTCACTCTAAACCCAACCAAACACCAAACATGAAAGAATCAACAGGCCAGGTGCAGTGGCTCACACCTGTAATCCCCGCACTTTGGGAGGCTGAGATGGGCGGATCACCAGAGGTCAGGAGTTCGAGACCAGCCTGGCTAACATGGTGAAACACCATCTCTACAAAAAATATAAAAAATTAGCTGGGCATGGTGGTGTGTGCCTGTAATCCCAGCTACTCGGGAGGCTGAGGCAGGAGAATCGCTTGAACCTGGGAGGCAGAGGTTTCAGTGAGCCGAGATTGTGCCACTGCACTCCAGCCTGGGCAACAAGAGCAAAACTCTGTCTCAAAAAAAAAAAAAATCGACAATAATCCCTTCATATATCAAATATCCAGTGTTCTACTTTCAGAGCATCCATCTTTTCTTTTTCCCTCCTGCCACCACCATCATTCTTGGAGTCATTCTCCTAAATGGGCTCTTCACTTTCAGTCTTCCAACCACCCAATCTAGTAACCCCCACTGAGTTACTCTCCCCATGGCCAGAAGGCTCCTTTCCTGCCTCCTTCCTCCTTTTTAAAAGAAATGTAGTTTTGTCACAGGATCCTTGGGGTGTCGTTTTTCCAGCTGGAAAACCTCTGTGGCCAGCAGCGCCTTCTGCCTGAATATTGCTTCTGCCCACTGGGCTCATCCCACCCACTTGGCCCAGCAGGCTGTGCTCAGATCCCACACCTGCCAAGGGCAAGCCAGGCGTGGAGTGGCGGGTGTGTGGGCAAGCAAGCATGGGGTCTGGCCACTATGCACAGCC
This sequence comes from Pan troglodytes, assembly GCF_028858775.2. Lineage (NCBI taxonomy): Eukaryota > Metazoa > Chordata > Mammalia > Primates > Hominidae > Pan > Pan troglodytes. The sequence continues at coordinate 131,800,228 of NC_072406.2, forward strand.
AGGCATGCCAGCTGCTATGGTGGGACAGGCAGCTCCAGGTGCCACCACAGGTGCTTGCTCCATGAAAAGCTGTGGCTGGACCAGATGTACTGCATGCAGCTTCTGATGCAGGCACCCGTGTCTGGATGAGGGTAATATGGTGGCACCTGCAAACTTGGAGATGCCAGGAACCGCAGAGCCCCAAAGAGAGTGTCGCAGCCCTGGCTTGGAGAGCCCCTAGGTCTGAGCTCCCCGAAGGGCCAGAGCTCTTCTTTTCTTATTGCCTGCAATGTGGTGAGCCAGGGGGTTGTGTTTCAGCCCTGTTTGTGTCACAGCTTTTTCAGTCCCACCATTCGACAGGTCCCAAGTTCTTGTCATGCATCCAGGAAGAATGAGGTACACAGACAACTGGAGGGTGAGTGAGGTGGAGAGGAGCTTCACTGAGTGACAGAACAGCTCTCAGGAGATTCAAAGTGGCTAGCTCCTATCCACAGGCAGGTCATCCTGATGAGTCAAGGAGACCGAAGTGGGTAGCTCCTTCCTGCAGCTGGTAGTCCCAACATCTTTAGCCCTCAGAAGAGAGGAGCCCCAGAGTGGGTAGCTCCTATTTGCAGGCAGGTCATCCCAACGTCTGCAGCCCTCAGTGGAGAGGAGACCCAGAGGGGTTAGCTCCTATCAGCAGCAGGTCATCCCAACGTCTCTGTGAGTCTGGCTGAGTTGAGGGTTTGTATGGGTTTCAGAAAGGAGAAAGTGCATGCTGATTGGTCCATACTTGACTAAAACAAGGTCCAACCTAGCTGTTTCTGTAAGATGGCAAGAGGTAGACAATCATATTATCTATAATAATGATAAATTAATTTATCCTATGTTGTGCCTCGTGTTCTTTTTTTTTTTTTGAGACAGAGTCTTACTCTGTTGCCCAGACTAGAGTGCAGTGGTGCGATCTCAACTCACTGCAACCTCCGTCTCCCAGATTCAAGTGATCTCCTGCTTCAGCCTCCCAAGTAGCTGGGATTACAGGTGCACGCCACCATGCCTGGCTAATTTTTGTATTTTTAGTAGAGATGGGTTTTCACCATGTTGGCCAGGCTGGTCTCGAACTCCTGGCCTCAAGTAGTCCTCCTGCCTTGGCCTCCCAAAGTGCTTGGATTACAGGCATGAGCCACTGTGCCCAGCCTCTCTTATCCTTTTTATTGTGTTATTACAATGCCTAGCAAAAATGCTAAATAATATCAAGAATAACAGACATCCTTGTCCTGTTCCTTAATTTAAAGAGAATGCTCCTGGCATTTCGTGGATAAATATGATGTTTCCTGTTAGTTTCCAATAGCCATCTTTCTTCAAATTAATCAGTCTTGACAAATCATCTTGCACCTGCCTGGCTGCTTAGACACTTCTTCTGTTGTTTCCTCCACACAATGGCTATGCCTCAGACAAAATAAACTACTGAGTCTTTTCTGGACTTGCCATGATCTTTTGTGGTTCCATGTCTTTGTACATCCTTCTCTTCATGTCATGAACACCTCCCCAACTTCCAAATACCTGATAGCTTAAAGAGAACCAGATAGAAGTTTAGTTCCTCTTTAGACCCTGGATGTGGAGAAGATTTCTCTTCCTATTGGAAGAACATTTTGAGGAAACACTTCCATCATCCTTCTCCTTTCCTTTAGTTGCCCCCTCCCAGGGGAGAGGTTGAAGGTCTGATTGGGCCAACTTCATTGGTGGGTGGAGTAACTGGTCTTAAAGGCAAGGCCCCAGGTCCCACCCTTCTTGCTTTGCCTGAGCTCAGATACAATGCTTCTGTGGGGTTAGCACCCCTTGGCAGGACCACTTCTGTGGCAGGGGAAGCGAGGATCTGTCATTCTCTTTTTTCCAACTTCTCCAGTATGACTGGATGGGTAGGTCCGGTGACCCTTGCCTCATGAGTCTTCCTCTGTTCAGTTCAGTGGAAAAGGAGGATTTTGTCTCCCTTAGATCTAGGTTTAAGCCATGTTCAAATCCAGCTTTTACTAGAGCTTTGCGTCCAGGTTGGTTTTCTGCTTCCTGCTTGGCTAGAGATCCTTGGACATATATTCTATTGGTGTGACTCTTAGAGTGGGGGTAGGGGGAGTGACTCCCTAGACCCTTAACCCTGACACTGAGTGTGTGCTCTCATCAAACGTTTGCTGGATACATGAATGAATTGATTGATGTCCCCCAGCCTTTCCCACCTTTAATAATAACTACTGTTTACTGAGTACCTTCTGTGAGCCAGGCATTAGTATCTCATTACATCCTCCCAACAACCATACCAAATAAGTATTAACATTTCCATTTTATAAAAAATGACATTTTATATTCCACTACCATATTAACTATCCTAAGGCAAATCTCTGCTTTAAAAAAGGTAGCAGTTTGGCTGAGTGTGCAATGGCTCATGACTATAATCCCAGCAATTTGGGAGGCCGAGGTGGGAGGATCAGAAGTTCAAGACCAGCCTGGGCAACATAGCGAAACCCCATCTCTACAAAAAAAGATTTTTTTTTTTTTCTGAGACAGAGTCTGGCTCTGTTGCCCAGGCTGGAGTGCAGTAGCACGATCTTGGCTCACTGCAAGCTCCGCCTCCTGGGCTCCTGCCATTCTCCTGCCTCAGCCTCCTGAGTAGCTGGGACTACAGGCACCCACCACCATGCCCAGCTAATTTTTTGTATTTTTAGTAGAGACGGGGTTTCACCGTGTTAGTCAGAATGGTCTCTATCTCCTGACCTCGTGATCTGCCTGCCTCGGCCTCCCAAAGTACTGGGATTACAGGTGTGAGCCACCTCGCCCGGCCCACAGTATTTTTTTTTAATTAGCCAGGCCTGCTAGTCGGGAGGCTGAGGTGGGAGGATTGCTTGAACCTAGGAGTTTGAGGCTGCAGTGAGCTATGATGTTGTCACTACACTCCAGCCTGGGCATCAGAGTAAGACTCTGTCTCTAAAAAGTAGACTGTGTTTCCCATCCTTCCTTGCATCTGGGCTTGGCTGTGGGATGTAAGTGGAAGTGTGGGGTGCTACTCAAGGTGTGTCCTTAAAGGGAGGGAGGGAGCTCCTTCTTTCCCCTCCCATCCCAACGCTTGATGGATATGAAGCCTGGAAATCCATCTTGGGTTATGAGGATGAGAGCCACCTTGTAGGGATAGTGGAAAGGAAGCTGGAAGTAGCCTGGGTCCCAGATGCCCCCCAAACCATTATATCAGTGTTCTACAGTCACCACAACAAATTATCACAAGCTAGGTGGCTTGAAACAATATAAAGTTATTCTCTCATAGTCCTGAAGGCTGGAAGTCTAAAATCAAGGTGTCAGCAGGGCCATGCTCCCTCTGAAGGCTCCAGGGAAGAATCCTCCCTGCCTCTTCCAGCTTCTGGTGGTCCCAGGTGTTCTTGGCTTGTGGCAGCATCACTGTAATCTCTGCCCCCATCTTCATGTGGCCTTCTTCTCTGTGTTCCTCTACGTCCTCTCCTTTCCTTATAATGACACTAGTCATTGGATTTAGGGTCCACCCTAAGTTCAGGATGAGTTCATCTCCAAATCCTTAACTAATTACGTCTGTAGGGACGCTGTTCCCACGTAAAGTTGCATTCTGAGGTTCTGGGTGGATATGAATTTTTGGGAGATCCTATTCAACCCACGACAACTACCATATGAACTCTAAGCTGCCTACATACAGCTGTTCAAGAAAGGAAAAAATAACTGTTTTCTCTGTTTATACCGTTATTATTTGGGGTCTCTGAACCCATATCCCAACCAATAGAGTCATTTTAGGGGGCACGCCTGTGGAGCCTGCCAGTGACTGCTCTTGGGTGACTGCCTGTCCCACTCACAGCAGGGGCTGGAGGGCGGCAAGACCTTTCTCCAGTGACCATGTTATTGGGCCACAAGCACACACTTAACCCAAGCTAAAGCAGTAATACTTTCTCTTGAGGGGTTTGAGACTTTAGGGAATTAGCCTGAGAGACAGCCAATACCTGAACTTATTGGCCTCTTGAATGGAGGAAAAATTACTTTATGGATTATGGGATAGTGACCTTCTGTTTATCATGTGAAGAGAGAAGCAGAGAAAACTGATCTCTACATGAGAAAAAAAGAAACAGATGTTCCAAGAGGGGAAGAGATGTGATTCTGACAGGGAGTCTGAGTGGTTCTCATTCTTGGTTTTGGGGCTGACCCGAGGCTTGGCTGCATTTGTACTGACTGCTTAGCATGAGTCAGGGCCAAGTGCTTTACCTGCATTACCTGGTATTCGGTCCAAATAATATACCCTAGACCAGTCGTGGTGGCTCCTGCCTGTAATCCTGGCCCTTTGGGAGGCCAAGGTGGGCAGATCGCTTGAGCTCAGGAGTTTGAGACCAGCCTGGGCAACATGGTGAAACCCCATCTCTACAAAAAATACAAAAATTAGCTGAGCATGGTGGCGTGTGCCTTTAGTCCCAGTTACTTGGGAAGCTGAGATGGGAGGATTGCTTGAGCCGGGAGGCAGAGTTTGCAGTGAGCCACGATCGTGCCTCTGCACTCCAGCCTAGACGACAGAGTGAGACCCTGTCTCAAAACAAAACAACGAAAACAAAAACAAAAACAAAAACCAATCTATCCTAGCTTCTGCAATGTTTCAGTGGCTTAACTCAACACGAGTTTATTTATTGGCTCACATGAAGTCCATAGTGGTCAGGCAGCCCCCTCCTAGCTTGCATCACTATCATCTGGAATAGTGGTCTATAAGGTTGCTGGAGTAGAGGAAGAAAGAGAGAGGGGAGGTATAGTTCCTCTTCTTCTCTTTTTGAGAGTGCCTATTTATTTTATTCTATAATTATATAAAATATCTACACAATTTCAAAATCTAATCTATAAAGCAAGGTATATTCAAATAAGTCTAGCTTATATCCCTGTGTTCTCCACCCTGTTCCCTCTTTTCCACTAAAGTTAGCAATTTAAAATTTATATTTATTTTTCCTTGTAATACATAAGTAATAATATACCTAGATTTATCTACCTCCTTACTCAAAACTATACACATTTTCCCTACCTTGCTTTTTTTTATGGTAAAATATGCATAACATGATGTTTACTATGTTAACTTTTTTTTTTTTTTTTTGAGACAGTGTCTCTCTCTCTCTCTCTCTCTCTGTCACCCAGGCTGAAGTGCAGTGGCGTGATCATGGCTCACTGCAACCTCCACCTCCCTGGTTCAAGCAATTCTCCTGCCTCAGCTTCCCGAGTAGCTGGGACTACAGGCACGTGTCACAATGTCCAGCTAATTTTTGTATTTTTAGTACAGACAGGGTTTCACCATGTTGGCCAAGCTGGTCTTGAACTCCTGACCTCAGGTGATCCACCCGCCTTGGCCTCCCAAAGTGCTGGGATAATAGGCATGAGCCACCGTGCCTGGCCGGATTCTTTCTTTCTAACTGGTAATATTCTTGTGCTGCTTTTCAAAATTAGAATTAGAATATTGGCATTAAAAGAACCCTGAATCCAGTGTTGAGTCGATCTTCTAATTTAACTTTCTCTAGACCACATATTTATTTCAGTCAACATTTATTAGACACAGTGCATTGAGCACTTAGGATGCATCAAGAACTGTGGGGACTGCGGGGACACAACATTGAATAAAATTTGCTTCTACTCTAATTAGTGAAAAACATCAGATTGTAATTACTTGTTTGACCTATGACCCAAATGTTTCATTATTAGATTGTGCTACTGACTGAAATCTATGCGTATACCATGAGCATAGTTTTGAGTTGTAAAATTTCACTTCCTCTTCCTTTCTCCACACTTTTACTATTGGTAATACTGTATCAAAATTTCCCCTTTTCTTCTTTGTATTTCTCTTTTTCATAAAATTAAATAAGAACACCGCATTTCACAGATTTCATGAAATCATCTGCCATCTACTCAGAAAAATGACATCTCAAACCTTTTAAGCACCAGAATAACTAAATCCATACTTGCAGTGAGCCGAGATCACACCACTGCACTCCAGCCTGGGCAACAGAGACTGTGTCTCAAAAATAAAAATAAATAAATAAATCCATACTTGATGGCCCAGAGCCTAAGATTTGACATTAGTACGCAGCACAACAGATCAGCAGGTATGGCAGGGATATGAAGATGTCTTATATGAATGTGGCATTAGATCTAAAGAAGGAATTGGAGCTGTATTCAGGTAATCAGGACATTTGGGTTCCAGTGCCAGCTCCTCCCACAAATTAACTGGAATACTTTGGACAAATTCCCTAAACCTTAGCTCTTCATCTGTAAAATGATGCTGCTAAACTAACTGAAGATCCCTTTTCATATTAAATTTCTACACTTTGATGATTCTAGAGAGAACCATAAGAAAGAGAGAGTGAAATAGCTGGGACAATTAGGAAACTGAAGAAGAGGGAAAAAATGGGGGGCAAAGGACAATTCTAAGAACAAAGAAGGTGATAAAAATAATTCAGAACAGCAGAAAGTGACACAGTAAAGTAAAATATGGTAAAAAGGAGAAAATAAAACATTAAATATTTTCTTGGAATTACAAAGATAAATCACATGAGATTTCATTTTTAAGCCCAAAGAGAAAGAAGAAATCTGGTTATTTGTATTTCTCTTGCATAAAGAGGCAATCTTCAGGAGTTATTTTGACTTGTCTCTCTATGGTTTCTCAATTCTAAAGAAAAAGAAAAGCTGGGCGCGATGGCTCACGCCTGTAATCCCAGCACTTTGGGAAGCTGAGGCGGGTGGATCACGAGGTCAGGAGTTTGAGACCAGCCTGGTCAACATGGTGAAACCCCGTCTCTACTAAAAATACAAAAAATTAGCCAGGTGTGGTGGCACATGCCTGTAATCCCAGCTACTCAGGAGGCTAAGGCAGAAGAATCGCTTGAACCTGGGAGGTGGAGGTTGCAGTGAGCCAAGATTGAGCCACTGCACTCCAGCCTGGGCGACAGAGCTAGACTTCATCTCAAAAAAAAAAAAAAGAAAAAAGAAAAGGAAAAAAAAAGAGAGCTGATGTCTATCTCTTTGAGCTGTCAGATTGTTAAAACTAGCACATAGCAGTTATTGAGTGAACACATGCTTTTGTAGGAGAAGGTAGAGAAAGAATATTGTGGGGTAAAAGGAGGTAATTGGGGTCAGGAATGAATCATTCAATTTCGTTGGATTGCTTCCAGACTCAGAAAGAATGCTTACATTTCATGATTTCATCCAACCTCCAAACAACGCCCTGGATGGATCAGGGGAATAATGCTTAGCTCTCAGCCACCTGACTTCCATGACAATGGGTCCCTGTTGTGGGGTGTTGTATGAGTGGCTTATTCTGATTCTGTTGGTCGGTCAGAAATTTGCTGAGGTGCAGAGGCAGCACTGCACAAACGGAAAACGGTAGCTCCTGAACAAACCGCTGCTTGGTGCAAAAGAAAGGAAGGAAGCTTCTGTTCCTGGCCTTTCTCATCCCATCCTCTCTACTCCTTTCACCTGTCCTAGTTGTGTTGCTCTTGGGGTCAGAAGCAGGGTGCATATGCCTGTATCTGTAGTTTACCCTTTACCCTCTTAGGGTCCGTGAGACTTTGGCAAGTTCCTTCTGTGCTCTGCCCTTCATTTTCCATGTCCCTAAATGGGAATGGTCATGTGTATTAAACAGACTGATGGTGTCTACCACAGTCTTAAGCAGAATGGAAGCTCAAATATGTTAATTATTTTTACTATATGTTTTCTGTCTGTGAACATCCCTCTCCTTTCCTTCTAAAGGATACATGAACTGTTTAGAACAAAACACTCCATTTCAGGACAAGTTTCCTCTGGAAAAAAACAAAAAACAAAACAACAACAAAAAACACAGTTACCAGCTTCAAGGATGGGGATGTGAAAATGTTGTAATGGAAAAGCCGCATATAGAGAGAGAGTCTGTGAGATGGTAAGTTTTAAGTCATAGATAATCATGAGTCTTAGAGGTGGGAAGAACATCTAGAGAGAGCTTATTCAGAAAGACATTCTGGGCTATTTCAACAGTAAAGATGATGCTATCTCCATTTTTGGGGGGAGAGTCATGGCCTTTGGTAGTTTTGAGTGTATTTACCACTAGGTAGTAATATCTTGTTTTCAAACTGATTATTGCTGATTGAATCATGTCCCCTTAAAGATATGCTCAAGTCCTAATCCCCGGTACCTATGAATGTGAGTTTATTTGGACATACATCCTTCGTAGATCTAAAAAAGTTAAGATGAGGTTTTACTGGAACACTAGTTCAATGACTGGTACCTTTATAAGAAGAGAAAAATTTGAACACTGATACAGACACACAGGGAGAGTGCCGTGTGACAAATGAGACAGAAATTGGAGCGATATATCTACAAGCCAAGGAACACCAAGAATTGCAGGCAGCCTGCAGAAGCTGGAAAAGGCAAGGAAGGATTCTCCCCTGGCGCCTTCAGAGGGAGCCTGGCCCAGCCAACACCTTGATTTTGGATTTCTAGCCTCCAGAATTGTGAGAAAATACACTTCTGTTGTTTACTGCCACCCACTTTATGGTCATTTGTTACAGCAGCCCTAGAAAACCAATACACTGACCAAATGACCACATCTCTTTGTCCCCTCTCTTATTTTATTTATTTATTAATTCACTTATGTTTTATAGAGATGGGGTCTCACTATGTTGCCAAAACTGGTCTCAAACTCCTGGGCTCAAGAAATCCTCCCACCTTAGCCTCCCAAAGTGCTGGAATTACAGGCATGAGCCACTGTGCCCAGCCCCCTCTCTTATTGTAATCAGTAGATTAATCCTGGTTCTCAATAGCCTTGAGGTTTCTGATGGAAATTTTAATATAATTATTAACATATTCTTTGTTTTTGAGACGGAGTCTTGCACTGTTGCCCAGGCTGGAGTGCAGTGGCGCGATCTCGGCTCACTGCAAGATCTGCCTGTTGGGTTCACGCCATTCTCCTGCCTCAGCCTCCCGAGTAGCTGGGACTACAGGTGCCCGCCACCATGCCTGGCTGATTTTTTTATATTTTTAGTAGAGACGGTGTTTCACTGTGTTAGCCAGGATGGTCTCTATCTCCTGACCTCGTGATCCGCCCGCCCCGGCCTCCCAAAGTGCTGGGATTACAGACGTGAGCCACCACGCCCTGCCAACATATTCTATTTTTACATTAAAATAATATATATTTAGATTGGGGAAACCTTCTGATGACTGAGTTGGTAAGCTCCTAGGAAAGACAGAAACTCACTCTGTAGGCCCCATCCTGCACAGCTACTAGATGCTGCAGGGAGAACTGGGCATCCCCCAATGATGTGACGCTTCAGTTTCACCATCTGTAAACGCTGCTGATATTTCCTTCCTGCTACTTCAGAATAAAAATACGTCTTTAAAGTATTTTGAGCTCTATGGAGCCTGCTGTAGAAATTTAGAGGTAGCATGATAATCTTCCTTCATCTCCTTTTTTTTTTTTTTTTTTTTGAGTCTTGCTCTGTCGCCCAGGAGGCTGCTTTTTTTTTTTTTTTTTTTTGACTGACATTCCCTTCTTCTGAACTTGTTATTCACATCTTGTCCTCAAGACATTTTCTCCTTGGTACCGAGCAATAAGTTTTGTTCTGATGTCATTGGTGATTCCGCACCTATGGAAAGCTGTTATTTTCCATTCTATCAGGAACTCAGGTATTTATTTCAATCTGTTCGTAGCAGAGAAGAATATTTCTGTTGAATGTATTCCTGTTCTTGTCAGGTTGTAAAGATGAGTAGAATGGGATGCCTCCCTAGCGCTGTGAGTTGTTGTTGTTGTTTGTAATATGTGAAATTGATGTAAACCCTCCTGACTTCAAGTTTTCGAAACCTCCCACTACTGCAATGAGTCAGATAGAACCAGGAACTGACACTAAGCTGATGACCCGAAAAGGGATCCATTGCTGAATTACACCATCATTAGTGAGAAGCTCCTGATCTCCTACTTTCTAACTCCAAGAAAGGTTCTATTTGTCGGTTGAAAGAGAAACTCAGCCACAGGTGGTGGGGTACGTCTATAATTCCAGCACTTTCGGAGGCTGAGGCAGAAGGATCACTTGAGGCCCGGAGTTCAAGAGCAGCCTGGGCAACAGAGTGAGACCCTGTCTTTACAAAAATAGATAGGGATATTTTTGTATGCTTCCTTTCTGGCTCCAGTATAACCTTCTTCTAGAGCTTCTTTGTCCTCAAACCCTAAGGAAAATATGAATAGCTATTCGGTTTTGTTTTTCAGTGCATACAACCTTTGGGCTCTTATTCTGTCTGCAAAATTTAGACGTTTTTGTTGCTCATTGCTCACCTTCTTAATTTTTTTTTGTTTTTGTTTTTGTTTTGTGAGATGGAGTCTTGCTCTGTCGCCCAGGCTGGAGTGCAATGGCGCAATCTTGGCTCACTGCAACCTCTGCCTCCTGGGCTCAAGTGATTCTCCTGCCTCGGCCTCTCAAGCAGCTGGGATTACAAGGTGCCTCCCACTCAGCTAATTTTTGTATTTTTGGTAGAGATAGGGTTTCACCATGTTGGCCAGGCTGGTCTCGAACTCCTGTGATCCACCCACCTTGGCCTCCCAAAGTGCTGGGACTACAGGCGTGAGCCACTGCACCCAGCCACCTTCTTAATATTTTTAAGAGGAAGATACTTTCCCACATTAGGTGTTGATTATGATTGACATTTTTATGATTTAAAAAAACCCTGTTTATTCTTAGTGGGCTTACTCATTCAGAGAGTCTGAGTATTATTTTTAGCACACAGCAAACCTGTTATTTTAGATTAGACTAATAATGAAACTAAGTCAGTTTCTTGACTTTTCTTTTCCACTTTCTCAGTTAAAAAATATTTTCAAGATGTCTCTGAAAGGATCTTATTGATTGATTGACTGAGACTGGGTCTTGCTCTGTCGCCCTGGCTGGAGCTCAGTGGCACGATCATAGCTTACTGTAGCCTTGATCTCAAGCGACCCTCCAGCCTCAACTTCCTGAGTAGCTGATACTACAGGCATTTGCCACTACACCTGGCTGATTTTTTTTTTTTTTTAATTTAGTAGATACAAGGTCTTGCTTTGTTGCCCAGGCTGGTCTCGAACTCCTGAGCTCAAGCAATCCTCCCACCTTGGCTTCCCAAAGTGGTGGGATTATAAGTGTGAGCCACTGTGTCTGGCCTGAAAGAATAATTTTTAATAGGTACTCCCATTTGTCCAAGAACCTTAAGGGTATATCAGTCATGAATAGGTTGTTGCAAGTATCTGGTTTCTATATGTCTATATTATTTCATATATTTCATATTGTGCATAGAGAAGGGACTCCACATTTTGTAGGGCAATTTGGATGGGCCCTAAGGTAGGGAATGATGGGGGGAGGAGGGAAATGCAGGTAAGCTGATGATCAGATCTTTGGCTGGTGGTATGGGCTGAATTGTGCCTCCCTAAAATCTACGTGTTGAAGTCCAAACCCCCAAGTACCTCAGACTGTGACTGGGTTTGAAGACAGGGCTCTTAAAGAGCTGACTGAGGTAAAAGGAGGTCAATAGGTTGGGCCCTAATACAATATGACCGATGTCCTTGTACGAAGAGAAGATTAGGACACACACAACACATAAACCTGGAGATAGCCATGTGAGGACACAGCAAGAAGAGGCCAATGGTAAGTGAAGGAGAAAGATTGCAGAAGAACTCAACCCTACCAACACCTTGATCTTGGACTGTGTACCCACCCAAATCTCATCTTCAACTGTAGCTCCCATAATCCCCACATGTTGTGGGAGGGGCCCAGTGGGAGGTAATTGAATCATGGGGGCGGTTACCTCCATGCTGTTCTTGTGATAGTGAGTTCTCACAAGATATAATAGTTTTATAAGGGACTTTTCCCTGCTTCACTCTGCACTTCTCCTTGCTGCTGCCATGTGAAGAAGGACATGTTTGCTTTCCCTTCTGCCATGATTACAACTTTCCTGAAATCTCCCCAGCTCTGCAGAACTGTGAGTCAATTAAACTTCTTTCCTTTATAAATTATCCAGTCTCGGGTATGTCCTTGCAGCAGCGTGAGAATGGATTAATACGACTTCTAGCCTCCAAAAGTGTGAGGATGTAAATTTCTTGGCTAAGCCTGCCACTCTGTCACACTTTGTCATGGCAGCTTGAGCAGTCTCAGACAGCTGGGTCCTGGCCGTATGATCTTCCCCATTCTGGAGTTCAGCTTGAAGGGTAGGGGGAGGGGCGGGAAGGAGGATGAATGACAAAGCCATCGATTTGGCCATCTGCTCCATACAGCTTTGAGAGCTTTGAGCAAGTCATCAGATACAGGTTGGCTGCAGAGATGGAGCCTTCTTGAGAGTAGGGAAGGGGAGAGGAAGTGTGAATAACAATAAAACATACTCAGGTAGTGGGGGCAGAGGGAGAGGCTGCAAATAGTCACTATTTAACAATTTGGTTGCTGTTATACTTCATTCCCTCATGGCTGATGTTTTACTTTTCCTTAAGAGTAAATAGATCTGTACTCTTTAAAAATAGAAGGAAACAATATGATTAATTTAGACAGGCTTCTATTACTCTCTATATGACTTTTTCTTTCTGAGTGACTGTATTAGTCCATCTTCACGCTGCTGATAAAGACATACCCGAGACTGGGTATAAAGAAAAAGAAGTTTAATGGACTCACAGTTCCTCGTGGCTGGGTGGGGGTGGGGGCCTCACAATCATGGTGAAAGGTGAAAGGTGAAAGGCACATCTTACATGGTGGCAGGCAAGAAAGAATGAGAGCCAAGCAAAAGGGAAAACCCCTTATAAAACCATCAGATCTCATGAGACTTATTCACTAGCATGAGAACAGTATGGGGAAACCACCCCCATGATTCAATTATCTCCCACTGGGTTCCTCTCACATCACACGGGAATGATGGGAGCTACAATTCAAGATGAGATTGGGTACACAACCAAACATATCAGTGACATAGGAATTGGTATATTAAAGGGAGCAGTAGAAGCCATTCAAAAAAAGTACAATCCCCCTTGGGCATGTTTACTGGGTTAGTGTTCTCCCCAAATTCATGTCCACCAGGAATCTGTCAATGTGACCTTATTTGGAGACAGGGCTTTTGGCAGATGTAGTTAGTCATTAAAATGAGGTCCTACTGGGTTAGGGGGTGGGCCTGTGGGTTGGCCCAACATCCAATTTGACTGGTGCCCTTATAAGAAGAGAACTGGGTGGGCGTGGTAGCTCACACCTGTAATCTCAGCACATTGGGAGGCCAAGGCTAGAGGATCACTTGAGCCCAGGAGTTCGAGACTAGTCTGGGCAACATAGGGAGACCCTACCTTTACAAAAAAAAAAAAAAAAAAAAAAGCTAGGCATGATGGCGTATGCCTTTGGTCCCAGCTACTTGGGAGGCTGAGGTGGGAAGATTTCTTGAGTCCAGGAGGTTGAGGCTGTGGTAAGCTGTGATGACACCACTGTACTCCAGCCTGGGCAACAGAGTGAGACCTCATCTCTTAGAAAAAAAAAAAAAAAAAAAAAAAAAAGAAGAATGGAGCTGAGAGAGACACACACAGACAGACAGGAGGAAAATGCCACATGACAGTGGAGGCAGACATTGGAGTGATGCAGCCGCATGCCAAGGAATGCCAAGGGTTGCCAGAAGCCACCAGAAACTAGGAAGAGGCAAGGAAGGATCCTCCCCCACTGCCTTCAGAGAGCACATGGCCCTGCCAATGCCTTGATTTCAGACCTCTAGCCTCCAGAATTGTGAGATAATAGATTTCCATTGTTTTCAGCCACCCAGTTTGTGGCACCTGGTGATGGCAGCCCTAGAGAGCTGATACAGGGAGCAGTGCAGGGATAGGCACAGTGCTTGACAAGTGCTTGTGAATTTCAAACAGTAGCTGCAGGTCCAAAGAAGAGATCTCAAACCTGTGTTAGGATTATACAAGTGGTACAGGGTGCAGTGGCTCACACCTGTAATTCCAGCACTTTGGGAGGCTGAGGCAGGTGGATTGCCTGAGCTTATGAGTTTGAGACCAGCCTGGCCAACATGGCAAAACCCTATCTCTACTAAAAATACAAAAAAAAAAAAAAAATTAGCAGGGCGTGGTGGCGTGTGCCTGTAATCCCAGCTACTTGGGAGGCTGAGGCAGGAGAATCACTTGACCCCGGGAGGTGGAGGTTGCAGTGAGTCAAGATCATACCAGTGCACTCCAGCCTGGACAACAGAGTGAGACTGCCTCCAAAACAAAACAAAACAAAACAAAAAAACAAAAAGAAAAACAAGTGGTGTGAATTGTCTAGCACACACCCACAGAAATAGTTTCTTTCCCTTTCAAACGTACTGCATGACAAATGGAAACTACCGACCAAAATCCCTTGAGATCTCTTGAGGGTATTCATCTGCACAAGTAAGGTAACACGTACAAAAGGCTTTAGAGCCAGAGAACTCATCACAAACTGGGAGGTGATTATTTTTCCTTCAGTGCAAAGAATCTTCTACATTCTGAAACATCAGGATAGCTGCTTAGGGGCATAAAGTCAGCTAGCTTTTGATAAATTTTTCCATTTTTGAGAAAAAAATAATCATTTAGCAACAGGAACAGGAAGAGAAGTATTGGAATCATAATGTTTTCTTAAATTTCTCAGACATCAACTTGAAGTATGACACCCATGTTTAGTGTATGGTAGGCTTGTCTTTTCTGCCAAAAGGGATTGTATGAAGATTGACAATGTAGATATTTGAAGCTGATTTTATTTGTTTGTTTGTTTTGAGGCAGGGTCTCCCTCTGTTGCCCAGGCTGGAATGCAGTGGCGCTATCATAGGTGGCTATAGTCTTGAATTCCTGGGTTTAAGTGAGCCTCCCGCCTCAGCCTCCCAAAGTACTGGGATTACAGGCATGAGCCACTTCACCTGGTCTGAAGCTGATTTTGAATGGAATAGCACTGTTCCTAGGTAGGGAGTTACACGAGAGGCTGGGTGGTGCAGTGGAAATCATGCTGGGTTAGAGATTCTGAGGTTGGTTTCTATGAGGCCTGGTGTCAGAAATTTGCTGCCTGACTGTGGGCAAGTTGCTGCAACTTGCCAAGTCTTCGTTAGGCTGGGTAGGTGACTGCTGGATTCTCTATACTTCCCCCACTGAGTGGGAGGGGAGGGTATTAGCCCCTGTAATGAGTGTCCTCCCAAAAGATATGTCCAAGTCCTAATTCTCAGTATTTATGAATGTGACCTTATTTGGAAGTAGAGTTTTTGAAGATGCAATTAATATAAGGATCTTGGGATAAGATCACCCTGGATTAGGATGGGCTCTAAATCCAATGACCAGTGTCCTTTCAAGAGACAGAAAAGGGGAAGACACACAGAAACACGGGGAGGCCTAGCGTGGTGGCTCAAGTCTGTAATCTCAACATTGTGGGAGGCAGAGGCAGGAGGATCGCTTGAGGCCAGGAGTTCAAGACCAGGCTGGGCAACATAGCAAGACCCTGTCTGTATGGAAAAAAAAGAGAAAGAAAAGTATATGTTAGGCTGGGCATGGTACCTAATGCCTGTAATCCCAGCACTTTGGGAGGCTGAGGTGAGTGGATTGCTTGAGCCCAGGAGTTTGGGACCAGCCTGGGCAATATGGCAAGATCCAGTCTCTACAAAATATACAAAAATCAGGCATGGTGGTGCATGCCTGTAGTCCCAGCTGTCCCAGCTACTCGGGAGGCTGAGGTGAGAGGATCACCTGAGCCCAGAAGGTTGAGGCTTCAGTGAGCCATGATCATGCTACTGCACTCCAGCCTGAGCAACAGAGTGAGACCCTGTCTCAAAAAAAAAAAAAAAAAAAAAATTACACACACGCACACACACGCACATATATGAAAATAAATAGAAACCCATGGAAGAAGGCCAGGTAAAGATTCATGTGAGGGTGGAGTCAGAGATGGAGTTATTCGCTCTAAGCCAAGACACACCAAGGGTTGTGGGAGCTGCCAGAAGGTAGGAGAGAGGCATGGAACGGATTCTCTCACAGAGTCTCCACAAGGAACTGACCCTGCCAACTCCTTAATTTTGGACTTGGCCTCCAGAACAGTGAGAGAATCAATTTCTGTTGTTCTAAGCTACCAAGTTTGTGGTCAATTGCATGGCAGCTATAGGAACTCATATAGACCTCTACAGGTTAGGAGGGGGCACTGCCCCAACAGGCCTTCTGATATGGTTTGGCTGTGTCCTCACCCAAATCTCATTTTGAATTCCCACGTGTTGTGGGAGGTAATTGAATCATGGGGGCAGGTCTTTCCTGTGCAGTTCTCATGATGGTGAGTAAGTCTCAGGAGATCTGATGGTTATTATAAGGGGGAGTTTCCCTGCATAAGCTCTTTCTTTGCCAGCTGCCATCCATGTAAGATGTGACTTTGCTCCTCCTTGCTTTCCACCATGATTGTGAGGCTTCCCCAGCCATGTGGAACTATAGGTCCATTAAACTTCTTTCTTTTGTAAATTGCCCAGCCTCAGGTATGCCTTTATCAGCAGCATGAAAACAGACTAATACACCCTCTCTACTAGGAACCCCTGAGGAATCATCACTGCATCTGATGATGGGATGCCAGGGCTGCTCATCTTTGTCAGACCAAATGCATGGGATTCTGAATGAGGTTGTATTTGTTTCCTGTGGCTGCCATAACAAATTAGGACAAACTTGGTGGCTTAAAACAACACACTTTTATGCTCTTATAGTTCTGTAGCACAAAAGTCCAAAATCAGTCTTACTGGGCCAAAATCAATGTGTTAGCTGTGCCTTTCTCCCTTCAGAGGCTCTAAGGGAGAATCAGTTTCTCGTCTCTTCCAGCATCCAGTGGGGGCTGGTGTTCCTTGGTTTGCCCATCTTTTTTATTTTGTTATTTTTTTTTTTGGAGACAGAGTCTCACTCTGTCACCCAGGCTGGAGTGCAGTGGCATGATCTCAGCTCACTGCAACCTCTGCCTCCCAGGTTCAAGTGATTCTCCTGCCTCAGCCTCCCGAGTAGCTGGGACTACAGGTGCGTGCCACCACAACTGGCTAATTTTTTGTATTTTTAGTTGAGACGGGGTTTCACCATATTGGCCAGGCTGGTCTCGAACTCCTGACCTTGTGATATGCCCATCTCGGCCTCCCAAAGTGCTGGGATTACAGGCGTGAGCCACCGCGCCCGGCCCAGTTTGCCCATTTTAAAGAACAGCACCTTCAAATCTCTCTTGGCTCTGTCTTCCTATCACTTTCTCCCCTGTGTGTAAAATCTCCCTCTGCCTCCTTTGTTTTTTTGAGACAGAGTCTTGCTCTTGTTGCCCAGGCTTGAGTGCAGTGGTGCGATCTCGGCTCACTGCTGCAACCTCCGCCTCCTGGGTTCAAGCAATTCTCCTACCTCAGCCTCCCGAGTAGCTGGGATTACAGGCACATACCACCACACCTGGCTAAATTTTTGTACTTTTAGTAGAGATGGGGTTTCACTATGTTGGCCAGGCTGGTCTCGAACTCCTAACCTCAGATGATCCACCTGGCTCAGCCTCCCAAAGTGCAGGGATTACAGGCATGAGCCACTGTGCCCAGCCCTCTGCCTCCTTCTGATTCACATACATGTGATTGCATTTACGGCCTACCTGGATATCCCAGGATAAGATCCCTAATCACATCTGCAAAGACCCTTTTTCCAAATAGGTAACATTTACAGGTTTCTGATATCATTGAGGGCTGTCATTCAGGTGACTGCAGGGGGTTAGACATGATGGAAATGTCAGACAAGCGAGCGAAAGTCACCCAAGGATAGGAAGCTGCACCTTCATTCCACCATACCACTCAGGGTGAAAGTAATGTGGGGCAGGCCTCTCTGTTCAGGCCTTCAGAGACTATTCTGAAGATGTGCTTAGGCAAAGGTCCCAGCTCTCCAAGGTCAGTTTCTTCCTATGTAAAATGGAGATAAAATATAAAATTTTCTCTACAAGGTTGTTAGCGGAACTACACGAAGTTTTTGAAAGGGTGTCTTAAACTATAGTGTTACAGAAATATTTATACTTTAAAAAAATCTATTTTATATGTAAAGTTTTCCCCTCCAAAATCATTATTTGACAAATTGCTAACATATATGTGTGCGTACATATATATATGTACGCACACATATACACACATATATATGTACGCACACATATACACACATATATATGTACGCACACATATACACACATATATATGTACGCACACATATACACACATATATATGTACGCACACATATACACACATATATATGTACGCACACATATACACACATATATATGTACGCACACATATACACACATATATATGTACGCACACATATACACACATATATATGTACGCACACATATACACACATATATATGTACGCACACATATACACACATATATATGTACGCACATATATACACACATATATATGTACGCACATGTATACACACATATATATGTACGCACATATACATACATATAATATTAACAGAATTAAATATATTAAGAGAATATTCCGGCCCAGGCACGGTGGCTCACGCCTGTAATCCCAACACTTTGGGAGGCCGAGGTGGACAGATCACAAGGTCAGGAGTTTGAGACCAGCCTGGCCAATATGGTGAAACCCCATTTCTACTAAAAATACAAAAATTAGCCGGGCGTGGTGGGGGGCATCTGTAGTCTCAGCTACTCGGGAGGCTGAGGCAGAAGAATCGCTTGAACCCAGGAAGTGGAGGTTGTAGCGAGCTGAGATGGTGCCACTGCATTCCAGCCTGGGCGACACAGCAAGACCCTGTCTCAAAAAACAAAAAACAAAACAAACAAAAAACAACAAAAAAGAGAATATGTGTTTCCTCCATTTATTTATTTATTTATTTATTTATTTATTTATTTATTTATTTATTTATTTATGTGAGACAGAGTCTTGCTCTGTTGCCCAGGCTGGAGTACAGTGGTGTGATCTTGGCTCACTGCAACCTCCACCTCCAGGGTTCAAGCGATTCTTGTGTGTCAGCCTCCCAAGTAGCTGGGGTTACAGGCATGTACCACCACACCTGGCTAATTTTTGTATTTTCAGTAGAGACGGGGTTTTACCATGTTGGCCAGGCTGGCCTCCAACTCCTGGCCTCGAGTGATCCACCTACCTCAGCCTCCCAAAGTGCTGGGATTACAGGCATGAGCCACCACACCTGGCTTTCCCCTAATTTTTGATTGTCTCCTGCTCTCCTTTAATCCCCCTCCCACTATGAAATCTCCTAAACCCTACCTTGGAAATTCCAACCCTTCCCACAGGTTGGAACCTGCCTTCTATCTCCCTAAGTATCCCACAATCCCTACCACTACAGCTCTGATGGCTCTGGAGTTGGGGCGCAGTGAGCTTGGATTTCTATGAATTAGTGGAGGACTGTGATTCCTTGCTGCTTCTGGGCAGTGCCTTAACCAGCAGTGGCTGTGGCCAGGTTGATCCTGAATCCCCCAAGGACAAGCTTGCCTTGCCACTGAGTATTACATTTTTTCCTGAAACCACCCAGTCTAGCATCACACGATGAAAACACTCTCCACCTATTAATAGTACTTTTGAATCTACTCCTGGAAAATCTATACCCTGGCATTACTGAATCAAAGATGCTTCCTAGCTCTATTTTCAATATAAGGGCTCCACATGAACTGAGAATAGCTCTGTCTGAGTCATTGGGATGAATGGTGCCATCTTTAAACATAGTTTCCAATCTCTAAATTTATCTCTAAAACAAATGTGTGTATGTGTGTGTGTGTGTGCTCATCCAGCTCCATAACTGTTAGTAGATTAGAGAGCTGGAGGGAGCAGAAAGTGTATCTGAGCTCAGAAGAGGAGGAGCGGCTAAAAGGACACGGGAGAATGATCACAGAGGGGAGACAAGCCAAGAGAAGACAACGAACAGGCACAGATCCTCCTGGGATGCAGAAGCACAGAAGGTTCTTTCCTGCTAGCAATGGGGGCAACAACTGTGATGCCTGAAGCTTCTTCCAATAAGGAGAGTCCCTTTAGAAAGGAGAATACAAAATAGTGAATACAGAATTAGGGCTTTGGATGAAATCAAGGAATCTTGAAGCTTAAGCTTCTTTTGCCTCAGGACAAATTCTCTGTCTCTGGCTGGGAATCAAGGCCAACATCCAACTTATAGTTACACAGTTAACGTCCACTACTTCTATTTCCTGGTGATGTGATTTGAGCTAAAAACGTGAATCACTTACATATATAAAATTAAAATGTGTTTAGCTTTACATATATATGTTATTATATATATATAAAAAATATTTTATACATATGTTAGGAATTTGTCAAATAATGAGCCTAGAGGGGAAAACTTTACACATAAAATACATATTTTTTTTGAGACAGGGTCTTGCTCTGTCAGCCAGGCTGGAGTGCAGTGGCATGATCATGGCTCATTGCAACCTCTGCCTCCTGGGTTCAAGTGATCTTCCCACCTCAGCCTCTTGGGTAACTGGGACTACAGTTGCACACCACCACGCGCAGCTACCTTTTTCGTATTTTTTGTAGCAATGGGGTCTTGCCATGTTGCCCAGGCTCATATTCAATTCCTGGACTCAAGCGATCCGTCCACATCAGCCTCCCAAAGTGCTGGGATTACAGGCCTGAGCCACTGCGCCCAGCCATAAAATATATGCAAAATATTTGCATAAAATATATGCATATATTTTAAAAATATATGCAAAATAACGGTGCGATAACTCTTTATAGTTTTTTGTTTTGTTTTGTTTTGTTTTTGAGACAGCGTATCGCTCTGTCTCCCAGGCTGGAGTGCAGTGGCCTGATCTTGATCTTGGCTCACTACAACCTCCACCTCTCGGGTTCAAGCGATTCTCCTGCCTCAGCCTCCCAAGTAGCTGGGACTACAGGCGTCTGCCACCACTCCCAGCCAATTTTTGTATTTTTAGTAGAGACAGGATTTCACCATATTGGCCAGGCTGGTCTCGAACTCCTGACCTTGTGATCCACCCGCCTTGGCCTCCCAAAGTGCTGGGATTACAGGCATGAGCCACCGCGCCCGGCCAACTCTTTGTAGTTTAAGACATCGTTTCAAAGAGTTGACTTCATTTAATTCTGATGACAACCTTGTGAAGAAAATTTTATATCTTATCTCCATTTTGCTTAGGGGGAAACTGATCTCGGAGAGCTGGGAGATTTGCCTTAGCACATCTGGCTGGTGAATAGGTGAGGTGGGCTGGGACCCCAGTGACACTTGCCGGTGTTGACTGGGGGTAAATACAATTTGCAGGCTGTTCTGCTTCCTAGGGCTGGGGATGGGTAGAGGAGAACAAGACAGCAGAGGCCACCGCAACTGCCCGCCCCTTGGCACTTGTCTCTTTCCATCTCCCTTGGATTTCCCAGCTCCAGGCTCCACAGGCAGAAGAGTCAGTAATTCGCTCCAAATAGGAGCAAATGGGGGGGCTTTGGGGAATCACTTCAGACCCAGTGCTTGTCCCTCTCTGCAGGCAGGCAGCAGCCCCGGAAACTTGCTGTCCTCCTCTGAACCAGACTGCCTAGTTCCAATTAGGAAATCACAAGGGAAGAAAAGTCCAGAGACCAGCCGGCAGCCTTTGAATGTACGGACCCTGCATCAAATTGTTTACAGGCCACATTTTGTTCCCATTCAAAATGAAAATACTTGTTACTGAATCCCAAAGGGGAAATATGTTTATGCTGAAGTGATGGGCTAGATTTGTTAATGTTTGAGTGTTTCTAGCCTTTCCTCTTCCCCCCCAACCCCAGCCGCAGCTAGAGAGTTTTCTGGCTTAGCTTTGTGCTTTTTCTTCCCCTGTCTCACCCTCTAGAGAAGGCCAGGCCTTGCCAGGGAAATAGCCCTAAGTGGTTTGGTCAGATTTCACAACAAAGAACTGAAAAAGATGCTGGAGGGAGAAAGCTTTCTGGAGTTTTGAGAGGAGAGATATGGGAATATTTGTGCTATATGAGGACAATGGTGAGAAGAAAAAAAAGATTTAAAAGAAATTATAGAGGGCTTTAGAATATTTGAGAAATACACACAAAGGATTTGAGTTTTCTCAAATTGTTTTTAATTGTATAGAATGGATTTTTTTTTTAACCTCAATGCTGCCTGGACTGAATCCCTTGGATTGTAGCTTTATAAGCATCATAGCTACAAGTTAGAATCCCCACTCAATTAACTCAGAGAATAGCAATGAGAAAAGCCGTGAGAAATGATGTGCTGCTTGGGAGTAACTGAAATGTGAATATCTTCCAGGGTTTCAGAAGCAGCAACAGCACTCTAATCCTGAAATTAGAGTGAGGGCCAAATTTTCAAAATATATTTGCCACATTTTTGCAGCTGGTCTCTGGTTACCCATCATAGTTAAAATCACCATCTTGGAAACTTGCAAATCACATTTCGTGCTTTGTTCACCGTCCCCCTGCCCCCCGCCTCTATACCCCCATGCCTTTGCTTCTGTAGTCAGAAGCTGTCCAAACACCCCATCTGCAACACACATCCCCTCACTGTACTTCTCAGTCTCGTTGAAGGATTGCTGTAAAATGGAAGGGAAAGAACAGCACTATTAGGGAAACCAAAACCCCATGTTTCCTTGTCACTAAGTGCAACTCTTATGAAATGGTGAAACACTGTAGGATATTATTTTCTTTAACCAGGAGAAGTAACAATAGGTTCAAAATCCACTGGGCAGCTTTTAGGACGTACCAACTTTCTACCAGAGTAACATCCCCCTGTTGTTTTTCTGTGCAGTCCAAAGCATTATTTGAAAAATCTCTAACATGATTATCTAACAATGCATTTTTTTTTTTTTTTTTGAGACAGAGTTTCTCTCTTGTCGCTTAGGCTGGAGTGCAATGGCATGATGTTGGCTCACTGCGGCCTCTGCCTCCTGGGTTCAAGCAATTCTCCTGCCTCAGCCTCCTGAATAGCCAGGTTACAGGTGCGCTCCACCACGCTCAGCCAATTTTTTTATTTTTAGTAGAGATGGGGTTTCTCCATGTTGGCCAGGCTGGTCTCAAACTCCTCACCTCAGGTGATCCACCCGCCTCGATCTCCCAAAGTGCTGGGATTACAGGCGTGAGCCACTTTGCCCGGTCAGAGGCAAAAGACTTTAGATCCTTAGGTAATACATTGCCTAAAAATATGTTTTTATGTGTGGTAGAGGAATGATTTGTGTGTGTATATATATATATACACACACACACACACACACACATATGCATATATATACACACATGCATATATATATACACACACTTAATTAGCTTTTTAAGATTTAAAACATTAAAAGCACATGGTTTTTTAAAAAATCAAGAGCGTACAGCTGTATCAAGATATCTCATGTATCCCGTAAATATATACATCTACTATATATCCACAAAAATTAAAAAAAAAAAGTGCACAGGTATATAAAGTGAAAAACGTCTCCACCCTCCTTCCTACATTCCTCATTCCCTTTCACAGCCCCTCCACTCACCAGCCCCATTTCCATCCCTCAAAGGGAACTAGATTTTGTGTTTTGTTTCAGAAATGTTCTGGACTTATAAAAATATAATCTCTCTTCCATTCCCTCACTTTAAAAACTCAAATGGGATACTAGAAAATACTGTTCTGCAATTTGGACTTTTTCTTTTTCTTTTTCTTTTTTTTTTTTTTTGAGACAGGGTCTCACTCTGTCACCCAGGCTGGAGTGCAATGGTGCAATCTCAGCTCACTGCAACCTCTGCCTCCCATGTTCAAGCCATTCTCCCGCCTCAACCTCCTGAGTAGCTGGGAGTACAGGTGCATGCCACCATGTCCAGCTAATTTTTGTATTTTTAGTAGAAACGGGGTTTCACCATGTTGGCCAGGCTGGTCTCAAACTCCTGGCCTCAAGTGATCCACCCACCTCAGCCTCCCAAAGTGCTGGGATTACAGGCGTGAGCCACCGTGCCCGGCCTAACTCGGACTTTTTCTATTTAACAGTGTATCCTGGACGTTTTTTCCAAAGTAGCTTATTTAGAGCAAACTAATTTTTTAAAGTTATCTTTTGTTTTGTTTTTTAATCGAAGAGTAAATGCATAACAGAAAGGAAGTGAGAGACAGCTGGTTTTAGACAACTATGAAATTATCACTGAACAAGGCTAATTATCTTCTCTGCAAGGAGAGAAGAGAAAAATTAGCTGCAGAAAAGACATTCTCACTCTCTCTCGCACACGCACACACACACACAAATAATTATGGCTGGTTTAATAAAAAAAATTTTTTTTTTTTTGAGATGGTGTTTCGCTCTTGTCACCCAGGCTGGAGTGCAATGGTGCCATCTTGGCTCACTGCAACCTCTGTCTCCTGGGTTCAAGTGGTTCTCCTGCCTCAGCCTCCCGAGTAGCTGGGATTACAGGCGTCCACCACCATGCCCAGCTAATTTTTGTATTTTTTTTGTAGAGATGGGGTTTTACCATGTTGGCCAGGCTGGTCTCAAACTTCTGACCTCAGGTGATCCACCCACCTCAGCCTCCCAAAGTGCTGGGATTACAGGTGTAAACTACCGCACCTGGCCTAAATTTTCTTTTCTTTCCTTTTTTTTCTTTTGAGACGGAGTTTCGCTTTTGTTGCCCAGGCTGGAGTACAATGGTGCGATCTTGGCTCACTGCAACCTCCGCCTCCCGGGTTCAAGCGATTCTCCTGTCTCAGCCTCCTGAGTAGCTGGGATTATAGGCGCCCGCCACTACGCACTGCTAATTTTTGGTATTTTTAGTAGAGATGGGGTTTCACCATGTTGGCCAGGCTGGTCTTGAACTCATGACCTCAGGTGAGCTGCCCGCCTCAGCCTCCCAAAGTGCTGGGATTACAGGCATGAGCCACCACGCCCGGCCACCCCATTTTTTTTTTTTTTTTTTTTTGAGACTGGGTCTCACTCCTCGCTCTCCTGCCCAGGCTAGAGTGCAGTGGCTCAATCATAGCTCATGGTAGCCTTGAACTCTTGGGTTCAAGTGATCCTCCCATCTCAGCCTCCTCAGTAGGTCCTTGACAATTTTATCAGGCCGTACAATTAAAAAGCCAGTAATTATTAACCCCCAAAGTAAAGAAGTGAAAAAAGGGTGGTCTTCTACATTA
Source organism: Pan troglodytes (assembly GCF_028858775.2). Lineage (NCBI taxonomy): Eukaryota > Metazoa > Chordata > Mammalia > Primates > Hominidae > Pan > Pan troglodytes. Next base: position 131,825,287 of record NC_072406.2, read on the forward strand.
AATAAAAGGGCCTCTTTTAGGCCAACATGACAGTCTCCTCATGAGGGACTTTCCTTTTTCTTGGTCCTTGGTGCTTCTCAACTATTTTATCTTATTTTATTTTATTTTATTTTATTTTATTTTATTTTATAGACAGTCTCGCTATGTCACCCAGGCTGGAATACAGTGGCGCCACCTCGGCTCACTGCAACCTCCGCCTCCCAGGTTCAAGTGATTCTCCTGCCTCAGCCTCCCGAGTAGCTGGGATTACAGGCGCCCACCACCACGCATGGCTAATTTTTGTATTTTTAGTAGAGACAGGGTTTCACCATGTTGGCCAGGCTGGTCCTTGAACTCTGGCATCAAGTGATCCGCCTGCCTTGGCCTCCCAAAGTGCTGGAATTACAGGTGTGAGCCACTTTGCCCAGCCTGAAGAACTTTATATATGTCAAAGTGCTCCAACAGTACAATTTCCAGCCATCCTTGATGAAGTTATGTGAGGAGGTAGCATTAAGTTTGCTGGCTGATAAATCCATGAGAGATTGGCTGTTGATTGGCCAAACGTAAAAATTTGGCTTGTGTTTTAGTCTGTTTGGGCTAACAAAAAAATACCATAGGCTGCGTGACTTATAAACAACAGAATTTTTTTTTGTTTCCCAACAGTTCTGAAGGCTGGGAAGTTCAAGATCAAGGCACTGGTAGATTCAGTGTCTGGTGAGGGCCTGCTCTCTGGTTCTTAGACCAACATCTGTTTCCTCGAGATGCCCTCATGTGGCGGAAGGGGCAAGGGACCTTGCTGGGGTCTCTTATAAGTGCTCTAATGAGCTAATTACTTTCCAAAGGCCCTCTCTCCTAATACTATCACCTTGCAGGTTAGGATTTCAACATACAAATTTTGGGAAAGCAGTCAATTGCATTCTGCCCTCATGTTTCTCCAGAGAAACAGAAACAATATATATGCATATACAGAAGAAAATTTATGATGAGGGATTGGCTCATGAGATTATGGAGGTTGAGAAGTCCCAGTCTACCTTCTGCAAGCTGGAGAACCAGGAAAGCCTGTGGTTTAGTTCCAGTCCAAACCTAAAGGCCTAAGAACCAGCGAGGTCAATCTGGGTCTGAGAGCCCAGAACTATATCTGCTCAGATATCTGCAGGCAGGAGGGATGAATAACCGGGTTCAATGGGGAACACATTTGTTCTTCTTCCACCTTTTTGTTCTATTCTTGTCCTTAAGGATTGGATGACCACCATATAGGTGAGGGCAGTCTTCTTTACTTAGTCTACCAATTCAAATGCTAATCTCTTCCGGAAACACCCTCACACACACATATCCAGGAATAGTGTTTTACCAGCTTTCTGAGTAGCTCTTAGCCTAGTCATGTTGACACATAAAATTCACCATCACAGCTTGTGAGTGTTTTGGGCCCTTAACCCTAAAGTTAAGCCACCTGTCAGACCTGCAATCCTGGCACTTTGGGAGGCCGAGGCGGGTGGATCATGAGGTCAGGAGTTCAAGACCAGCTTGGCTAACATGGTGAAACTCCATTTCTACTAAAAATACAAAAAATTAGCTGGGCGTGGTGGTGCATGCCTGTAATTCCAGTTACTCGGGAGGCTGAGGCAGGAGAATCGCTTGAACCCGGGAGGTGGAGGTTGCAGTGAGCCGAGATCGCGCCATTGCACTCCAGCTTGGGTAACAAGAGTGAAACTCCATCTCAAAAAAAACAAAAAACAAAAAACAAAGTTAAGCCACCTGGACTGCTGACCTGCAACATTAGCAGCCTCCAGGCAGGCTGGGGGAAGGGGGAATATATTTATATAAATATAAATCTCTTCTTTTGGGAGATTTCTCATAGACAAGACTGAAGAAAGTTATCATAGACAACAAACAAGACTATGGACAAGTAGACAGAAGACAGGAGATGATGTTAAAGTCAAATCTCACCAGAGGATACCAAAATCTAATCCAAAGATCTCAGAGATATTGAAGGGCTAAATCGATAATCACAGTTGGCTTATTTACCACCATTATTTGTGTAGGTTTAACTATGTGGACACATTTCCTCACATTGATTTCAGCACTGGAAGGGAACACTTAGTGATCATCTCTTTTCATAAATAAGGACCCTGAGATCAAAAGAGATTGAGTGAACTGACCAAAATCACACAGAACTGGCTAGAACCAAACTCCTTAGTGATTATACTTAAATTAGCATATATATGCCATACATGTAAAAGAAGATATATAATATGTATGATGGTCATCCGTGTTTAAAAAGGAGAGCAGCATCACGTGAACTTTCCATTAAAACCTGGGTGGCATCGGGGCAGGAGGACCTTGAATTAGGAAGCTGGAAGAGGGTGATGAGGCTGGCAAGTTAGCCACAGGCCGAGGATAGGCTAGCCAGGGAGTGGAGAGGCTGCAGTGGCCAAGGTTCAGGAAGTTCATAGCAGAAACAAGGCAAGGCAACTGTGGCAGTAGATTGGGGATGTGACATCTACCAGGGACAGAAAATATGTGCTCTTTTCACTCTGCTCAGCCAGGCTAGAGCTGTGCCTACCCCACAGCATGTGTTTGGAGCCTGAGGGAGACAGCAGTGTGCATTGGGGTCAGATAATTATAGAAGCATCTCCCCTCCATGTTTTCCTCTCTCCTAAAGACTTTGCGTGTTAACTCTGCATTTACAGGTAACCAAGCCCATATGATGGCATTAGTTAATGACTGACTGCTGTTTTTTTCCAAGCTGCTGTCAGGCAGATTTTACTAATTAATTTCACTTAAAATAGTGGTGTTCAAGCCTGACTGCATAGTAAAGTCATCTGGGGAGCTTAGAAAAAATAAACAAACTGATACCAGAGCCCCACCCCAATTAAATTCTGATTTAATTGGTCTAAGGTCCAAGCATTGATATGTTTGAAAAATTCCCCAGGTGATTCTAATAGGCAGCCAGGGTTGGAACCATTGATCTAAAACATCAGGAAAAGTTTCAATGAACTAATTAATTGTTTAAAAACAGTTGCAACAGCATTGTTTTCTTCACATCTGGCAATGTAATTCATAAAACAATAATGAAATAATTTGCAGGATACAGTGTCTTCATAGGATTTTCTCATTCTCATTTTTGCTAAGTCAACACATGGCTGAATTAAACAATCAATCTGAAACCGATGGTTCCACTAAAGCTTCTTACAGCTTCATTACCTTCTTTCTCCAAATCACATCACAAAGATTTGATAGAGTAACCACCTCCCTCGACCTTTATGTTGAGATGTCTGGACAGCACAGAGGCATGGTACTTAGAAAAGATTCCAGGACGCTTTGTTATCATTGGACTTTCTGTGCTATGGAAATTCAACACTGTGGGCTGGAATAATTAGTCATGTGGAACTCCTTCCTGCTTTTGTACCCTCTCACTTTTACTTGAGCAGAAGGTTAAAAGTATTGCTTTCTGAGAAGTCGCATTCGGTCACTCCTCTCTCTCGCAAGAAAGACAGCTGTTCTCCCTTTTCTTTTGCCTATAAACTTCCGCTCCTAAACTCAAAAAAAAAAAAAAAAAGTATTGCCTTATTTTTCTCATCTCCTACTTCTTGTCTTTTTCTCTTGTTTCCGATTCAGGCATTAGAGAAGGCAAGGAGTTAGGAGTAGGAAGACTCAATGATTTATAGAACTGGGGGTGTCATAAAAGGTCATTAGTTCAACCACCATCTGAGGACCAAGAGACTTCCCCAAGATCACACAGCTAGATAGTCCTCGAACTGGCCCCGGAAGTGGGGGCCTCATTCTCCAGACCCATTCTGTTCAGGATATCAACTGGTTTTTCAAGACAGACTGAGCTCAAGGATGTTTGGGGGAGACTCCTCCTTCCCCGAGAGGGTCTCCATTCATCTTATCCTCGCCAAACGATATTCCTTCCGCTTGCTTCATTAACTGGCTCCATTTGTGAAGTCTTCTCCAAACCGCCCTGCTTAATTCGGGACACAGCAGCACCTGTACATTCCTCCCTTCCTCCTCGCTCTTTAGCCGCGTGCTGCTAATGCTTGTGTGTTTTCTATTGTTACATGCTTTCCCTCGTTGATGTGCATTTATTGAATGCCTCCTGTTGTCAAACTTCTAATAGGGAATACGAAAACAGAAGACGCCTCCGCTTGGCTGTGGGCCTGGCTGGGGATGAACCCCTGTAGCCAGGCCCCGGGGTCTCGCCTGGTTTCGGTACGGGCAGGCAGCGCAGGCCCGCGGGGAACGTACCCCGCACCGCTCCGGGAGAGCGGGTGTGGGGTTGGATTCAGGTCTCGGCCTGGCTTTAGAGGGCCTGGTGAAGCGTGAGCGCCTCCCTGCACGGAGGGGAGGCCCCAGCGGTGGGCGCCTGTCCCCAAGGCCGCGCGGAGGGAGGCGGTCAGCCCAGACCGACTCGGCCGAGCTCCCGAGCTGCCACCGGTGACCACGACAGGAAGGCTGGCGCGCCGGGGGAGGGGCCTGGGCAAGAGCGGGAGGGGTGGGCGGAAGGACGAGAGGGAGGAGGAAAGACCCGCGGGGAGGAGCTGGGAGGAGACACCTGGGAGAAGGCGGAGGAAAGGGCAGGAAGCGGGAGGGAGCTGAAAGGAGGAGGAGGCTGAGGGGCGGAGCCGGGCGCTCGGGGAAAGGAGCCAGCAGAGGGGGTGGAGCCGGGCCTGGGGCGGAGCCAGGGAAGGGGAGGAGCCGGGGGGAGAGGTCTCTACGGCCGCCGCCGCCGCCGCCGCTGCCGCTGCCGGGGCGCGTTCTCCTCCTACCGGTCGGGTGCCCCGGGGCGTTCCCTCTGCCGCTGCTTCTCGGCGCGGTTCCTACCCGGCCGCTCCCCGAGGCGCGGGCTCTGGCGGCCTTGACCGACTAGGACGCCCCGTGCGCCGCCCCCCTGGGCGCGCGGGGCCAGCATGGAGCTCTTCCAAGCCAAGGACCACTACATCCTGCAGCAGGGCGAGCGCGCGCTGTGGTGCAGCCGCCGCGACGGCGGCCTCCAGCTCCGACCCGGTGAGGCTGGTGGTGCGGGCGGGGGGCACCCCGGGCCAGGGCGGGGAGAGGAGGGGGCGCGGCCGGACCCCTCAGCCGGGCGGGAGGAGCCGCCTGCGGGCCTGGTGAGGCGGGGCGGGGCGGGCTGCGAGCGCGCGAGCTGTCATTATTCCCTGACTGGAAGGAGCCTGGCCTTTCTCCGAGGACAGCGCCGAGCCCCTACCCCAGTGCGGAGCAGAAGGGGCTGGCGACCCTCGTCCTTCCCACCGCGTCACGCAGCCGCCCTTGGGGCTTGGGGCCCAGGCCGAGGGGAGGGGGTCCCCTCCGGCAGAAAGTTCCAGCAAGGTGCACCTGGCCGTAAAGGCCTCTTCCTCCTTGGAGTGGTTCTTACATGGCCTTCGCCAGAAGTTCTGGGTTCGAATTCCGATCTGGAGCGGTTGCGCCAGTTCCGTCTAGGGCTCTGCTGGACACTCACTCCCTGTTGCCATCCCGTGTGTTCTTGGTCCCTTATTATTAAAGGTGTGACTTTACTGTGGTTACCTCATAGGCACTCGGTTTAAAGCCTTTGTCTTTGACTTTAATACCACAGCACAATTAAACTGTATTGTAATGTATAATTTTGAGATTTTTGTGTGACTTGATGTTGTGCGACACAAAATGTATTGTGGGTCCATGTTTGGGTGTCATGTAAGCTGTTCGGAGAGGCTTAAGTCTACAATTAGCTTGCTTTAGGAAAATGTGTGTGCAGTCGTGGTTTAAACAGAGCAGTCCCTGCCCTCAGAGCGCTGACAGTCCAGTTTCTTGTAAGATGGGGCTGGGTGGCACCTGCCCCTTTTGGCTTGCTAATCCTTTCCTCATATCACTCAGAGATTCTTCCACTTTAGGGAAAGTGAGAGGATAGAGTTCTTTACGGAAGGAGCCAGAGCTTTTCAGACTTGTAATTCTTATGTGCAGTCTAGACAGAAGGATTACATGATATGAATTGAAAAGGATAAAAGGTTCAGATGAGCTTTTCAGATCACAGCGTGGTATCACTTATAGGATGGTTTTTAAGGACAGGCCTTTTAATATATTATTTCCAATCCCCACAGCAACCTTACAGGACACGTGTGGGATCCTCTTTTTCAGGTGAGGAGAAAGGAGTGAGAGGTTATTAGTAACTCGCTCGGGGTCACAGCCTAGAGTTGAGACACTGACACAGGGCAGTTCTGTGACCTCCAGAACACTTTTGGGCAGGCCCCACTGCTTTCTTAGGAAGGCCTACTAGTTGCTTTGCCAGAGCAGTGAAGGATAACTTATTTTTTTCCTCAGGCTCTGTCTATATTCTCTTGCTATTACGTTTTATTTCCTCTTTTCAGAATGGAGGATAAACTCCTTGGCCCAGATAAAGTTCTTGATGATCTCGGGATAGAGTTGTTATGGATAGGCTAATTTTGGCCAGTCTTCTGTCATTCTCTTCTCTGATTTGACCATTTGTCTGGCTTTCTCCCCTTCCCTCCTTTCACTCCCCCAAATTTGGGTAAGGCTTCAGTACAGCTTGAAGTAAAGCAGATTTCAAAATTCCTAGGTTGTCAAAAGAGTCAACTCCTTGGATTCTAAAAGCTTAGACTATTAGAACTGGATGGGACTTAAGATCGTCTCCAACTCATCTGACAACAAACTTTTCTACACCCCAGTTTCTTGAACTATAAAGGCTAACCTGCGCCTAGATTCTTGGATGAAGCCATGCAGTTTGGATTACTGTTTGTTCAAAGTCCATGTCAGAAGGCAAATTTAAAACTTTTTTTGGGGAGGAAAGTAGCTATAGCCTTTGCACTTGAGATTGGCATACTTTTTAGAATATAGCGGGCCACAGACCAAGTAGACCAAATGTCTGGAGGAAGGAAGAGGCCATGTTTCAGAAGTAACAGCCAGTTTTGATCTTAAGGTGTTCAGGATAGCCAGGGAATAAAGAATCCCATGCACTTGATTTTCCTATAGTTTATCCTGTCCAGGACTGAAGATCCTTTCTAACTAATGGCTATTTAAGAATGGCATTTTAATTGAATAAGTGCTTTTCAGATCTTTTTCTATATATGGAATCATTTAAAATTCTCTTTATTTTATTGGACTTTTCCCCTGTGCTTTTATGGCAAGTTTTGCTGCTGTTTGTAGTGATAGCATTTAAAATCTTTCATTGTTTCCTACTGGTTATTTAGCTGAATAGATGATTAAGTCCTTTTCTTTTTTGAAAGGGCAGTATTATGAGCTCAAAAAAGCTTGTGGGCATCGTGGTTTTTACATTCGTGACTATTGAACAACCTGAAACAAGAGTTTTTCTTTTTCTAGAGACATTAGAAGGATAAGTAATGATGATATTTAAGATTAAAATACTCATTTATTTAGCCTGGAATGTTTGTTACTGTCAACCTCTTTTCCTACCTAGTCCATTCCATAAGACCCAGCTCAGATGCTACCCCTCATCCTTGGGGCAGAATTATTGGCCACCTTTATTGTGTTTCCAGGCATTTTCTACACTTAGTGGACACTTCAATTCTAACCCTTATGCATCATCATAATAAAAGTTTGCCTACTTCTTCCCCAGTGGGAAGTCCCAGTGTGTTCCCCAAGGCAAGGGCTGTATTTACTCCTCATCTTGGTGTCTCTAGGCTTTAGAGTACTTAGGACACAGAAGGTGTTTTTGTTTGAGTTGAGCTGAATTAAAGTTAAGTCTAAGTTCTCTCTCAGTAATATCATTGCCTTAAAAATAAGATGTTATATTATGTTTGTCGCTCTTTTTAGGGCTGTTTTTTTGAGGGAGGGGGAAAGGGCGGGCCGGGCAGTGGACAGAGTCTTGCTCTGTTGCCCAGGCTGGAGTGCGGTGGCGTGATCTTGGCTCACTGCAACCTCCGCCTCCTAGGTTCAAGCGATTCTCCTGTTTCAGACTTCTGAGTAGCTGGGACTACAGGTGTGTGCCACCTCACCCAGCTAATTTTTGTATTTTTTGTTAGAGATAGGGTTTCGCCATGTCGGCCAGGCTGGTCTCAAACCCCTGACTTCAGGTGATCCGCCCACCTCGGCCCCCCAAAGTACTGGGATTATAGGCTTGACCCACTGCGCCTGGCCTCTTTTTAGGGCTGTTTTGAATATATTTTAATTGGAGTGGAAAATCTCTGTCCATTTGGATGAGGAAATATGAGGAAAGGTACACCGGCACTTGTGTTATATTTCTATCTGATGTAGCATTATCTCATTATCTTTTTTCTTTTTTTTTTTTTTTTTCTGAGACAGGGTCTTGCTCTGTCACCCAGGCTGGAGTGCAGTGGCGTGATCATGGCTTGCTGTAGCCCCTACCTCCTGGCATCAAGCTATTCCTCCCACCTCAGTCCCCCAGGTAGCTGGGACTACATGTGTGTGCTACCACACCTGGCTAATTTTTTTTTTTTTTTGGTAGAGATGGAGTCTCACTATATGGCTCAGGCTGATCTTGGCCTCCTGGGCTCAAGCGATCCTCCCACCTTGGCCTCCCAAAGTGCTGGAATTATGGGCATGAGCCACCACACTGGGCTTTTAAAATATCTTTTTGGTAGTATTCCTTACTTTCCTCTTTAACATTATTTACACTTTTTCAGGTTTTTTTTCTCCAAGCTAAAAAACCAAGTATTGTTTTTTTTCTGGTGTTTCTAATTTTTTTAAGGGTAATGAGTAATCTGTATTCATATATAGCAGTTTTTTGATAGATGCTTATGTCTATTGTAAGATAATGACTACTACTTCTCTTTTCTTTTTTTTCTTTCTTTTTTGAGACAGAGTTTTGCTCTTGTTGCCCAGGCTGGAGTGCAATGGTGCATCTCGGCTCACTGCAACCTCCGCCTCCAGGTTCAAGCGATTCTCCTGCCTTAGCCTCCTGAGTAGCTGGGATTATAGGCACCTGTCACCACGCCTGGCAAGTTTTGTATTTTTACTAGAGACAGGGTTTTGCCATGTTGGCCAGGCTGGTCTCGAACTCCTGACCTCAGGTGATCCACCCTCCCCGGCCTCCCGAAGTGCTGGGATTACAGGCATGAACCACTGTGCCCGGCCTGGTTATTTTATTTTCTACAGGGAAAGTGATAAAGCACTGTATAAACATTCAGTAATCTTCTGAGAGTAGAGTCTAATATCTCAGGATAAGAATTGTAATTTGAAGATTCAAAAAGAAATAGAATACAATCCACTTTGGGGGAATGCTGATATGGTCTTATCTCTTTGGTCTTAAAATTGCTTCCTCTAGTCCTTGTGGCTTTGTCTGATATGACAGTATTATATAATTTATAGCTGTGTGTAAATTATATAATAATTCACATTCTGTTCTGAGACTGAGCGACCAAGAAGAGATCTCAAAGCATCTGTCATACACATAACATTCATAAACATAGAAACTGTATATGGAAAGGTGATACTCTTAAGTGATGAATCCCAGTGAACTTTTTTTTTTTTTGAGATTGAGTCTCGCTCTGTTGCCAGGCTGGAGTGCAGTGGCGTGATCTTGGCGCACTGCAACCTCTGCCTCCCGGGTTCAAGCAATTCTCCTGGCTCAGCCTCCCGAGTAGCTGGGACTACAGGCACGCGCCTCCACGCCCAGCTAATTTTTTGTATTTTTAGTAGAGATGGAGTTTCACCATGTTGGCCAGGATGCTCTCGATCTCTTGACCTCGTGATCCGCCCGCCTCTGCCTCCCAAAGTGCTGGGATTACAGGCGTGAGCCACCGCGCCTGGCCTGAACAATTTTTTGAGGGATACTAGGTATTAGTTAGAATTCACAGAAATGTTAAAAATTTTTTCTGTTCTTCTTAGAGTTAATTTTTGATAATGAAATTATTTTTACTATGTCATATGAGGTTAACTTTTTTGAATGAGAAATCATAATTATGGAATTGAAATCCACCTGGAATTTTTTTTTGAGGAATCATTTTTGTGAAATGATTCTGTTTATTTGGAGTTTTGTGGCATTTGGTATTTACTTAAAAAAAAAGGATTTTGAACTTTTTCTTTTTAAAAAATTCTGTTTGTGGCTAGGCATGGTGGCTCGCGCCTGTAATCCCAGCACTTTGCAAGGCCGAGGTGGATGGATCACTTGAGGTCAGGAGTTCAAGACCAGCCTAGCCAACATGGTAAAACCCCATCTCTACTGAAAATACAAAAATTAGCTGGGTGTGGTGGCGGGTGCCTATAATCCCAACTACTCGGGAGGCTAAGCCACAAGAATCGATTGAACCTGGGAGGCAGAGGTTGCAGTGAGCTGAGATGGTGCCACTGTACTCCAGCCTGGGCAACAGAGTGAGACTGTCTCAGAAAAAAATATTGTGTTTACTAAAAATTTGCAAATTACTATGACAGAATTTAATAGGGCACTTTAAATTACGTATTAAATGGCTTACAAAATCTTTCTGATCATTTTTGTTGTTGAATAACCAGGTTTTTTCTTAGTGTATTTAGTCTTCAGTTTTTATAATGGGTTACTAGTTTTATATCTTGTACTACTTTTTACTCCGTATTTTATATTGCTGACAGGCTAACAGTTGGGTTGAATAGATCCGTATGTTTATTTTTATGCATGTACATATTTGTATGACTACATTTATTTCCCATTTAAAGGTAGAAAAGACTTATCTTTACAAAGTTTTCACCCCACCCATTTTTGGCTTAAATAAAAGAAGACAGGTGGTTTTTTTTTTTTTTTTTTTTTAGTGTAGACAGCCCAGGCTGGAGTGTGGTGGCATGATCTTGGCCCACTGCAACTGCAACCTCGGCCTCCAGGGTTCAAGCGATTCTCGTGCTGCAGCCTCCTGAGTAGCTGGGACTACAGGCGCCTGCCATCATGCCCGGCTAATTTTTTGTATTTTTAGTAGAGACAGGGTTTTGCCACGTTGCCCACGCTGGTCTTGAACTTCTGAGCTCAGGTATTCTGCCTGCCTCAGCCTCCCAAAGTGCTAGGATTGCAGGCGTGAGCCACCACGCCTGGCAGGAGTACAAAGTCTTTCTAAAGTGACTGACAATTTTTGGAATCAGGTTTTACAGATTGAGGGAGGTTTTTGTGTATATTTTGTTGTCTACATCATCATCTGAGATTAACAGTGGCTAATAATAACAGCTTTTATTTCTTGAGCACTTTTCTTTTTTTTTTTCTTTTTTTTTTTTTTTTTGAGACGGAGTTTTATTCTCTTGCCCAGGCTGGAGTACAATGGCATGATCTCGGCTCACTGCAACCTCTGCCTCCCGGGTTCAAGCAGTTCTGTCTGCCTCAGCCTCCTGAGTAGCTGGGACTACAGGCTACTGCCACCACGCCTGGCTAATTTTTCTATTTTTAGTAGAAACGGGGTTTCGCCGTATTGGCTAGGTTGGTCTTGAACTCCTGACCTCAGATGATCCACCCGCCTCAGCCTCCCAAAAGTGCTGGGATCACAGGTGTGAGCCACCGCAACTGGCCTGTAATCTCAGCTGCAACTGAGCACTTTTCTGAGCCAGACACTGTTCCATGACCTTTACATGTATTATTTCATTTCATCTCCACAGTAAACCTTGGGAGGAGGGTTTCATTATTATCCTCATTTTACAGATGAGGAAACTGAGGCACAGAGAAGTAATTTGCCCAGGTTCACAGAGGGAGAGCCAGGCTCTAACCCAGTGTTTGACTCTAAAACCAGGTTTTCCTCAGTATTGACAAAAATGTTTTATGAACCTTTTTACCTTCTTGACTACAAAGTGATAGGATTTATATTTTCATGGGTAATAGCTGAAATGTATCTTTAGCTATCCTAATCATTATAGTGTAGCCTATATAGAGAATTAAATAGCCTCTCAAATGTCAAAGCAAGCACATTAAGGAAGGATCTATGTAGAAAGAAAAGGCTAATAATGTGATAACTAGTTTGTTTGTTGATCCTATGCCTGCATTGACTTTCTTGCAAAATTCATATAGTTACAGGGAATGTTGTTATGTAATGAATTGACTAGTAGTAGTTTTTCCAGCTACGGTCAGTTGATCAGGTTTCTCTTCTTAAGTGTTTGGAAGATCTGCAGTTTGGGAAGGGAATAGATACAGGGGAGATCTTTGAGCAGAAGCATTGATATGTGTACTCATTGGGAACTATTTCCTCCAGTGATGAGCAACCTGAAGCCTTTCTCAGTGTAGCTTTTCAAGAGTCCTAGATCCAATTTCATAGACATCCTTTCAGAGCATGCACAGCAGAGGTGAAATGGAGGAGAAGCGTGTAGGGCAGAACTACCTTCAAAGAAGGGAGAAACTTTGTAGAATCACTGGTTCCTAGACGCTTGTGTTTTGGCCAGGCCCTGGCCCCAGAGGCTAGCCAAAGGCATGCTTTGGAGGAGAGGTAGTATCAAGTTTTTTAAGAGTAGACCGTGAAGGTGCCAGAAACTAAGGTGCACTGACAGCTTGGTCTATGGGGAACCTGGCTGCATTGGTTCAGGTCCCCACTTGTCCCACTTGCCTGGCCTAAACACACCCCTGGCATGGAGAAAGAGGATGAGACTCATTGCTGGATCCCTAGCACCTGGCCCATAACAGGTTTTTTGTGAAAGTTGTACTGAATGAATTGAAATAATTCTAGTCCCTGGTCTACCTTCTATAGTTTAAGCAGCAAAGGGGTTGTAGGGACGTTTAAAGGGAGAATATAAGAACAAAAGACTAGAACACACTGCCTCTCTTGCCACCTAAAAAAGTCATGCAAATTTCTCACCGTCATTTTATTCAGTGAAGCAGGAATCTCACTCTTAAGCCTGTGGAATTCATTAAATTTGTTTTCTTTCTGAATAAAAATAAATGGGACCCATAGACATCTTTGTTTTTTCCCAAACCGGCCCTTGTGCAGAGAAGGTTGTTGTTGCTAATTTTAGTCCTTGTGATTTATGGTGGAATTTATTCATGTATTTGCAGATAATACTGGACTACTGGAAAATCAAAGTAGTTTGATCAAACTAGTTTGGGGTATATCCCAACACATTGCCAACACATGTTTCTTGGGTGATGCATTATGAATGCATTATCCAAGGATTTATCTAATCTTTGTTTGAGGTGGTTGTTACTTTCAGGTTCTTAAGGTAATTAGTTTGGAAAGTTGTAATTTAAGCTGTACTTCCTTTTTCATTCCCAAACCATGACTTTTCTTTTTTTTAAATAATAGAGACAGGGTCTCACTATGTTGGCCAGGTTAGTCTTGAACTCCTGGCCTCAAGCAGTCCTCCTGCTCAGCCTCCCAAAGTTCTCAGATTACAGGCATGAGCCACTGCACCTAATAGCAGAATCAATCTGCTATTGATTCAATACATTCTCAGAATCATAGTCCAACCTTGTTTTGGCATGGTTTTATGGGGAATTAAATGCATGAGATCTTTACAAGCTGTGTTACTATGTCTCTGTGTGTCTTTTTATAAACGGTTCTTTTCCTGTTCAAATATATTTTAAAACATAACCTTTAGAAATCTACCTTTGCAAACAGAAGTTTGAGAAGTAGCAGCAATGTCACAGAGCCTTTAGTCAATCTAAGTCCTTAGCTGATGTAAGTCATAATCATTATGTGTCAGCTGCCCATAATTGAGCTGAGGAGAACATTTGAATCAGTATGTTTAACAACATAGGGAACTAATAATTGTTAAAGGTTATCAGTAGCTATTGATAATACATTAAGTGATAATGTATAAATAGTATTTTTAAAGTGAGGATAAACACTGAACATTCAGCATTACAGTACCTTCACAAGACATACTGGTAGTATCTTAATTAAATCACATGTTTTTAGGATGACTCATTTTCTGGTTGTTGGAGACTCTTAAGGGATCTGCTTTCATTCACAAAATAGCATCCACACATTCTTTCTTTGGTAAGTCTGAAATACAGGTTGATTTTAGGTCAGTGTTCCCTGATATTTTTTTTCTTTTAAGTTATTTTATTTTAATTTCAGTTTCCTTCAAGTTTACCCTTGCATTTTTTTTAACTTGATAGTGGGATGCTTTAAAATACTAAGCCAATTTTCTTTATGAATCTCATTCTTTGAAACAGCTTTTCACTTTGAAGTTAACACTGAATTTCAAATTTCACAATTTCTGCAATGTCAATATGTACGATTTGAAGCAGTTATCTAACTGAAATGTTAGGAAATTTAAAACATGCCATCATGCTCTCAATTTTAGTAATTTGCAGGTATAATATTGATGTTTCACAGTATCATTATACATTGTTTTTATACCAGATATAAACATTCTCTTATTTCCAGCTTAAAGAATGTCCCTTCCCCCAGGGAGCAACTGTGGTGGGTGGACCCGGGAGTTGAGCAGAGTAACAGTTAAGTCTCTTTTCTAGGCAGGGACTTCCAGAATTCATCTGTGCAGCTGTGTCATTTACTCCAATTTGCACCTTCCAAATACTTTTCTTGAAGAAGCAGCCCTCATCCCCCAACATCTAACTAATTTAGTATTATATTTATTTCTCCTAACAAATTACATCGCCTAAAATTCTGTGGGCCAGGCGCAGTGGCTCATGCCTGTAATCCCAGCCACTTTGGGAGGCTGAAGTGGGCAGATCACCTGAGGTCAGGAGTTTGAGACCTGCCTGGCCAACATGGTGAAACACTGTCTCTACTGAAAATACAAAAATTAGTCGGGTGTGGTGGCGAGCACCTGTAATCCCAGCTTCTCTGTTAATAGCTCTAAAATGAGGAAAGGAAAATACCAATTCTTAGCTCATCTGTGCTTTGATTTAGCTCTCAAAATCTTGTTTTTGAAAGTGATATCAAAAGACAGTTTTGGGGACAGCAAAAGGTGAGGGATATATCCCAACACATTGCCATATTTCTTGGGTGATGCATTATGAATGCATTATGAATGCATCACCCAAGGATTTATCTAATCTTTGTTTGAGGTGGTTGTTACTTTCAGGTTCTTAAGGTAATGAGTTTGGAAAGTTGTAATTTAAGCTGTACTTCCTTTTTCATTCCCAAACCATGACTTTTCTATTTTTTAAATAATAGAGACGGGGTCTCACTATGTTGGCCAGGTTAGTCTTGAACTCCTGGCCTCAAGCAGTCCTCCTGCCTCAACCTCCCAAAGTTCTCGGATTACAGGCATGAGCCACTGCACCCAGCCCGAACCATGACTTTTAAATGTGTAGGTTTCCTGTACTGGTATTAAGTGGTATACAGTTAAGTCTATACCTTTCATAGTTGTATTCATTTCCATCAGGTCCTCCTAGGCTGAAATGTCCTAATTACATTGTGGGACCTTTCATGAAAGTCCTTTTGTTTAGTTGTCCTCTGTTCCTTTTTGAGTTGCTTTGGGTCTTTTCTTGAGATGTGACAGTTAGGACTTTATGCTTCATATAGAGAATCAACAATTTTGTGTTTGGATATTGTAGAGTTTAAGAACCAATTTCTAATTTCCTTCATGATGATCAAAACTTTGTGGCTGTCTTGCTGTGCTGTAATTAGATCCCTTTTTAAATAAAAATGTCTAGAAATTTTTAATTTTTTTAGAGACAGGGTCTTGCTCTGCCACCCAGGCTGGAATGTGGGATAGCTCACTGCAGCCTCGAACTCCTGGGCTCGGGTGATCCTCCCGCCTCAGCCTCCTGAATAGCTAGGATTACATGTGGGCACCACCACACCTGGCTAATTTTTTAAAAACATTTTTTATAGAGACAGAGTCTTGCTATGTTGTCCAGGCTGGTCTCAAACCCCTGGGCTCAAGTGATCCTCCTCTCTGGGCCCCCCAAAGTGCTGGGATTACAGACATGAGCCACTGTGCCTGGCCTGGAAATTAAGTTTCTTTTCTAGGTGGTATCTTTAATCTTTTAAATATTCTTGTGGTTACTTTTTGAAGTGTATTTCCTTCTGCTAGTTTAGACTAGCTTTTATGCCACCTCCCTATATTACGAGATCTTTATGCAGTTTGTATTACTTTATTACGTGAGAGTTTAAAGTTGTGTGTGCTACAGGCATCATCTTTCAGTCAGACTGATAAGACCAAGTTACTAATACAGGTCCTTCCCAGTGACCTATATATAATCATTTAGACCAGTGATTCTCAAGCTGGCTGTACAGTAGAATCACCAGGGGGAGATTTAAAGAATACCTATACCAGGGCCCCGCCCTAACCAATTGAGACCATCTCTGATGCTCAGGGATTAGTATTATAAAGCTCCTAGATGATGATAATGAGCAGCCAGCACTGATAACCCTGAATTAGATTTAAGACTGGGAAATCACCAGCGCTAGAACTTCTAAATTGGATTAGCTCTTTAGCTTGTGGAATGCTGGAGAATAATTACCATTAGAGAGTTCAAGGAAATGTGTATCAAACTTTGCATTTATAAGATAGCACCTGAATCAAATTATTCCTTACCCTGTTTTCCTGGCCTAATTCTGAGAATTAAAGCATAAATTAGCTAACAATTGGAACTTTTAGTTTCTCATTCTAAAACCCTTTTCCTTATCTGTTTGATTTTGTGTTGGTGATTGTCTTTTTAGAGCCGTAATATCCTTTGTCTTTAGCAGGAAATGAAATATGGGTCTGATTATTTATGCATACTCTGATACCTTTTTTTTTTCTTTTAAGACACAGTGAAAGTGCCTATAGGCTTCAGCAGCTGTGCTTTAAAACCCAGGCTTGTTCTTGGGCTGAGGGAGTGCCTTCATTCTTCCATCTTGGAATGAGTGACTCATGCTCTGTGCAGGCACACAGTACTTAATCACTTGTTTTCTGTGTACCAGGAAGAGGAGGGCATATGAAAATAGAAGCCATGTACTGCCAAATGGATCTGAAATAAGAGTGAAAATGTTGACCTGATGGGTCAAACAATTGAGCTTATTGCAAATACTTATGACTTAGGGTGTATGTTGCATTATTATTTCACTAAAATTTGGCATTATTTCAAAAAGGCTATACTTTTGTAATTTGTAAGCAACTCTTTTCCTTATAGATAACGTTGATGATCTTAAATTTTACAATTTATTTGTGAATTTTAAATTTTTCTTTTTTTGAATTTGTATGCCACGTTAGAGTATACCTTCTGAAGGAAAGATTAGAAAACAATACATTTGTTGGATTAGATCAGTTACATGGTTATTCTTTGCAGAAGGATAGTATGAGCCCGCTGGCCATTTTCTCTGCCATTCCAGTGCCTTCTGCCCCCAGAGTAGCCATTAATATGATCAGCAGGATATCTACTACTAAGGGCATTTGCTGCATATGCCTGGAATAATACTGTCTACACATGTCCTCTGTACAGACAGACTCTTTAATGCCAACTTGTTTTATTTCTTTAGTGAAGAGCCACAGATTTTAAATACACACACACACACACACACACACACACACACACACACACACACATATTTTGAAGTGTCAGCTGTATGCCAGGCGCTATACCAGGCAGCAAAGTCAGAGCAGCTCGACACAACACACACAGTCTCCCTTCTTGTGTCAGTTACAGTACCTGCTTCAGGCCTTCCTCTATTGTTTTGTGTTTCTTATCTCTATATTAGTATGAGAAGTTTTGTGTACCTGCTAGAGTTTTCAAGATAATATAAAAATTTCAAGATAATTTAAATTGCCCAGGCCAGGCATGGTGGCTCATGCCTGTAATCCCAGCATTTTGGGAGGCTGACGTGGGAGGATCACTTGAGTCCAGGAGTTTGAGACCAGCCTGGGCAATATAGATAGACCTTATCTCTACTAAGAAAAAAAAAAAAAAAATGAGGTGGGCATCATGGCGTGTGCCTGTATTCCCAGCTACTTGGGAAGCTGAGGTGAGAGGATTGAGTCCAGTTGGAGGCTGCAGTGAGTTATGATCAAGCTGCTGCACTTCAGTCTGGGTAGCAGAGTGAGACCTTGTCTCAAGGGGAAAAAAAAAATTGCCCAGAAGTTTTAGGTGAGTCTTTCATTTTGAGCAACCATATTCTAATCATGTATAATATTTATTGAAAGATAAATGCTTTTATTATTAAAAGCACCTGAAATTAAAAATCCAAGCTCATTCCTGGTTTGTATAAAAGAAGAAAATAAATACATAAATAAAAGTGCCTGCATAGCAAAGACTGATATTTTGGGGCTAACTTCAAAAACAATAAAAACTTTAGATGGTATTCTTATTACACGTCAATGAAAATAAGCAATTGGTAGGAAAAACTTATTTTTATTATCTGATGCTTATTTTTTAAATTTTGTTCAATAACTATTGAATGAGTGCCTGCTATGCTGGACTGCAGGTATGTAGTGGTAAACTGTAAATAGCCATAGAATTAAATAAACTGATGGAGGGATTCAGACTTAATAGTCTGTCTGTATTTATTTCTTTATTTTTTTTGAGATAGGGTCTTCATTTGCCACAGGCTGGAGTGCAGTGGCGTGATCATGGGTCACTGCATCCTTGACCTCCTGGGCTCAGGTGATCCTCCCACTTTAGCCTTCTAGGTGGCTGGAACTACAGGTGCCTGGCTAATTTTTTGTATTTTTTGTAGAGACGGTGTTTTGCCATGTTGCCCAGACTGGTCTTGAACTCCTGGGCTCAAGCAATCTGCCTGTCTCAGCCTCCCAAAGTGTTGGTTTACAGGTGTAAGCTACCACACCCAGCCAGTAGTCTGTCTTTTCATTGGTTAGTTGAAACTGTTTACATTTATTGTAACTACACATGTATTAGAAGTTATTTCTACCTTTTATTTATGTTTTCCATTTATTATGCTTTTCTTAATTTTTTTCCCCCTATTTTCTATTGGATAACTGAAATTTTGTCAGGTATTGTTGCCATTAAAATTTACACTTTCTATTTATATTCTTCTGTAGTTTCCCCAGCCTTAGGACCTCGTACTTACTCACATATGGAACTGGAGTTTACCAGTATCCATGTCTTTCCCAAGCATGTTTTTACCTCCCTTGAGATTCTGCCTTTTCTAGATTCTCCCTCTCTCCTGTGTATGTAGCGGGTGTGGGGGCAGGGCAGGAAGTTGGCAGTCATGCTCGATTTACCATTTGGACCAGAATTTGGTTGTTGGGACTGAATGCTGGATGCCCAGTTTTATGCTGTATCAGAGCTGCAGGTCAATGTTTCCCATTCTGAGAAAATAGAATTCTGGGGCATATCTAGGCATTAAGATATTTGCGTGAAGCATTTATTACTCTGAGAAGGCTTTCAGGAATTATGGTCCTACCATGAGGTTTAATAATTGAAAAATGTATTGAAGTTGGGTTTTTTCTTTCATACTTTTTTCTTTTTTTTTGAGACGGAGTTTCACTCTTTCGCCCAGGCTGGAGTGCAGTGGTGCCATCTTGGCTCACTGCAACCTCCGCCTTCTGGTTTCAAGTGATTCTCCTGCCTCAGCCTTCCGAGTAGCTGGGATTACAGGCACCTGCCACCACGCCCAGCTAATTTTTGTGTTTTTAGTAGAGACAGGGTTTCACCATGTTGGCCAGGCTGGTCTCAAACTCCTGACCTCATCATCCTCCTGCCTCGGCCTCCCAAAGTGCTGGGATTACAGGTGCGAGCCACTGTGCCCGGCCCCATACTTTTTTCTTTGAAGCCATATGAAGACCCTTAAATTATGGAGAGGTTACTGAATGGTAGGAGCCTGGAGTTTTAAATACCGACACATTTCTCAACTTGATGTGAAAGTTACTAACATTTATTATGTGACGGATGCTGGACACTTTTCACATAATCCTCATGAAAACCTGGGACTACAGGTGTCCGGCTAAGTTAGATGGAATTCTGTTTACGAAGGAGGAAACTGAAGCTGAGAGGGGTTCAGAGACTGTAGTAGAGCTAGGATTCTTCACCCAGGACACCAAATGCAGACTACATCTATAGCACATCCAAGTAGCTGAATTCTGTCCAGCTTTCCAGTTCTACAGTCAGCCCCAGGTCACCCTTGCACATTCTTTCCTGTCACCTGGCTCTCTGGCTTCAGGCCCCTTCATGTTCATCCTCTACAGATTTGTCCTGTGTTCTATCTCAAATCCAAATCTGCCCTGCTGGAGGAAGCGGCTCCTGAATTTACTACCTGTTGTCCCGCTGAGTGGGTTCCTGTTTAGTTCTTCAGCCTCATTCTTCCTGCTGCCTGTCTTATTCTGCATGGCCAGCAGTACCGAACTATTTAGAGTCTTCTTTGCCTTCAGTAGACATCTGAGTGTCTGCTATGTGTTAAGCAGCCTGCTAGAGGCCAACAACAGCTTTTTATTTTTATTTATTAATTTTTATTTTTATTTTTTCTTGAGGTGGAGTTTTGCTCTTGTCACCCAGGCTGGAGTGCGGTGGCGTGATCTTGGCTCATTGCAACCTACGCCTCCTGGGTTCAAGCCGTTCTCCTGCCTCAGCCTCCCAAGTAGCTGGGATTACAGGTGCTCATCAGTATGCCTGGCTAATTTTTGTGTTTTTAGTAGAGACAGGGTTTCACCATGTTGGCCAGGTTGGTCTCAAATTCCTGACCTCAGGTGATGCACCCACCTCAGCCTTCCAAAGTGTTGGGATTACAGGCGTGAGCCACCGTGCCTGGCCATTATTTATTTTTTTTGAGATGGAGTCTCACTCTGTTGCCGATTAGTCAGATCTCAGCTCACTGCAACCTCCGCCTCCCAGGTTCAAGTAATTCTCCCACCTGGTGCTCCCAAGTAGCTGGGATTACAGGTGCTTGCCACCATGCCTGGCTAATTTTTGTATTTTTAGTAGAGATGGGGTTTCCTTATGTTGGCCAGACTGGTCTCAAACTCCTGGCCTCAAGTTCTTCAGCCTCATTCTGGTCTCCCAAAATGCTGGGTTTACAGGCATAGAGCCACTGCGCCCGGCCCGACGACAGCTTTTTATTTGTTATTTTACTTATTTATTTATTTATTTTTTGAGACAGAGTCTTGCTCTGTTGTCCAGGCTGGAGTGCAGTGGCGCGATCTCAGCTCACTGCAACCTCTGCCTCCTGGGTTCAAGCAATTCTCTGCTTTAGTTTCCCGAGTAGCTGGGATTACAGGCGCTCGCCACCATGCCTGGTTAATTTTTTTTTGTATTTTTAGTAGAGACAGGGTTTCACCATCTTGGCCAGGCTGGTCTTGAACTCCTGACCTCGTGATCCACCTGCCTTGGCCTCCCAAAGTGCTGGCATTACAGGCATGAGGCACTGCGCCTGGCCAGACAACAGCTTTTTAAATGATCAAGATGGTGAAGGTCTTGGCCCTGGGCAAGGATAGTAGCAGTAGGGGTCAAGAGAAGTGAAAGATTCATCAGTTATTGAGGAGATACATCCAATAGGACTTGGCAAGAAGAAAAGGCATTTTGGAGTACCTGGGATGATGGTGGTGAGCTGAAAGCCCCATACAAACATGAGAGAATTGCACCAGAAAGAATTTGGTAGAGAAACTTATGGTGTTAGAAAGAGCCCTGGTCTGGCTTGGTGCGGTAGCTCACGCCTGTAATCCCAGCACTTTGGGAGGCTGAGGTGGGTGGATTACCTGAGGTCGCAAGTTTGAGACCAGTCTGACCAACATGGTGAAACCTCGTCTCTACTAAAAATACAAAATTAGCCCGGCGTGGTGGCACAGGCCTGTTATCCCAGCTACTTGGGAGGCTAAGGCAAGAGAATTGCTTGAACCCGGGAGGTGGAGGTTGCCATGAGCCGAGATCGCGCCATTGCACTCCAGCCTGGGCGACAAGAGTGAAACTCCATCTGGCTAAGAAAAAAAGAAAGAAAGAAAGAGCCCTAGTCTGAGAGTGGGAAAGTGTTTTGATGTTAACAAGCTGTGCAGTGTTGGGCAGTTACTTTACCTATGCCAGCTTTAATGTCTTTGTCTCAAATAGACCAGATGAGATGACTTGACTTTTGCCACCTTAAGTAGTAAATCCTTCCAACTTGATTCTGTGCAAATGATCTGATTTCAACTTGCCTCCCCCCTTTCTACATCATATGTTTACCTATCCATTTGGGAGCCTTCTGTGTACCATGCACTGGGAACAGAAGCTCGAGGAGACAAGGTTTAAGTGAGCTTCCTCTTCCTCATGAGTTCCTGTTCAGTCAAGGAGACAGGCAAGTCAGTAATGACATGCACTAAACCAAAGTAAGATGCCGTGATGGGAATATGCACAGGGTTTAGGGGATCCACACGAGAGAGTCTGGTCAGCTCTGCTGGGTGTGGGTGGAGTGGGGAATGTGTCCGGGAAGAGGACTGACCCTTGTTCTAAGTCTGGAATGAAGGGCAGGCAGAAGTGGGTGGGGAGTCGGATTCCAGGCCCAGGCTGCACATAGTTCAGGATGACTGAAGGCTAGGTTGCTGGGGGCGGGGGGCGGCGGGGGATGGAAAGGACTAGCCTATGCAGGGTCTCACAAGCCTTTCCAAGGAATTTGGACTTTATTCCCAAGGCTGTGGGAGGTGGACAGGTAGTTAGCAATATTCATATTTATCCCTTTTTAATGCCTAATGTGTTTCTTTCACAATATTAATGTTATACCAACTAGACTTTAGGGCAAAAAGTATTATTTGAAATAAAACCAGTTATTACGTCCTGATAAGCAGAGCAGTTCACCAGGAAAATATAATAATCCTGAGAGATATAAAAATAAGGAAGAAAATAAAGCATGAGATTTTAAAAAGTAAGACCTCTCTCAAAAACTAACAGGTGAAGCAGTCAGAAAAATTAGCAAGTACATAGAGGGGTTGAACAAAATAATTCACAAGGCTGTACCAGAAACAAAAGTTTCATTAAATATTTCTCCATGCACTGTGGTTTTTGTTTTCTCTTCTATTCTGTTTTAGTGCTATTAATGCTGATCTCTTTATAAGAAATTGATTTGATGACCCACTGATGGATTGACTCCCCCCCTTTTTCTTGACAACACTGAGTTAAAAAATATACATGCATTTCAAGCACACATAGAACACTTGCAAATTGACTTGTCAAATTCCTTTCCCACACCTAGCCTCCAGTGCCCCATTACTCCTCCGTCCTTCCCCTTGCTAAAACAAAGACGACTTTGACTCCTGTTTTTACTGAGTCAAGGGCATAGGATACACCCATCTGCTTCTCTTCTCCATTTCTGTGTTTAGCCTTTCATCTTTTTTTCCAGACTTAGAAGAAAAAAATAGTATCTTCTTTCCTTTCCAAGGTTAGCTTTTATACCTGTAGCATTTTTTTTGTCATCTGTCTTCTTTTCCTTTTTCATCATCTTATCTCTTTCTTGTTTTTGTTTTATTTTGAGATGGAGTCTCGCTCTGTCCCCCAGGCTGGAGTGCAGTGGCACCATCAGAGCTCACTGCAGCCTCAAATTCCTGGGCTCAAGTGATCCTCCTGCCTCAGCCTCCTGAGTAGCTGGGACTACAGGTGCGTGCCGCCACACCTGGTTAATATTTTGTAGAGGCAGGGGATCTTGCTGTCTTGCCCAAGCTGGTCTCAAACCCCTGACCTCAAGTAATCATCCTGCTTCAGCCTCGTAAAATGCTGGGATTACAGGCATGAGCCACTGAGCCTAGTCCCTCCTCTCGTTCTTAAATCCAGTTATTTCTTCTTGATCATCTCATCATGAACTCAGTCTTATGGGTTTAACTGGTTTTCATTCTCGACTACTAATGACTATTGTTTTTAGTCATTAGACCACAACACAGACATTTTTATAGTTTTTTTTCTATTTTTTTTAAAGTCGAAATCTTATTTTCTTGACTGGATGATGCATTTACATGGTTCACAATGCCAAAGATGGAAAAGGGTATTGAATAAGGAGGTTCTCATCGGCCCTTCCTTTCAGCTGCTGTATACGCTATCCTTTCTGCCATGCTCCCTCTTGTTCTTTCCCACTCAGGAGAGAATAGGTGCCTCAGTGAGTGTCATCTTTGATTTCCCCTCTCCCCATCCTCCACATAGCTTCTTTTGAGGACTTTCATGTTCATCTCCTCCTGTGGATTCTTCACCCACTACCAGCTCACTCCCTAAGCTCTTTTTCTTTTTTTGTTTTTTGTTTTTAAATCTTTTTTTGTTATTTTTTCTTTTTTTTTTTCTCGATCTCTTTTTTTCCATGACCTTTCATGTCATTTCAAGCCAAGACTTTTGCAGTAACCCAAGTGGGTTTCTTACTCCCAATCTCCACCTCTTTTCAAATACTATTTCATGAAACTTTTGTTTCTGGTACTTACATACATCTATGTGTTCACTAGGTCTTGATGTAGAAGTATCTCTTACAATGGACCTTCTGAACGACTGAAAACACGATTTAACTTTTGGGTAAGGTTTCCTTAGTTACATCAACCTTGTGATGTAATCCCTGGCCGTAATCTTATTTTACTTATGTTATTATCTGCTTGCCATGGTCTCCAGGAAGCTCAGGCTCATTCCTTTTTTTTTTTTTTGAGATGAAGCCTCACTCTGTTAGCCAGGCTGGAGTGCAGTGTCGTGATGTCGGCTCACTGCAACCTCCACCTCCTGGGTTCAAGCGATTCTCCTGCCTTAGCCTCCTGAGTAGCTGGGATTACAGGTATGCGCTACCATGCCCGGCTAGTTTTTGTATTTTTAGTAGAGATGGGGTTTCACCATGTTGGTCAGCCTGGTCTTGAACTCCTGACCTGTGATCCACCCGCCTCGGCCTCCCAAAGTGCTGGGATTACATGTGTGAGCCACCGTGCCCGACCAGGCTCATTACTGTTTATTCAAGTTTTTCCACAGTTGGCCTTAGTTTACTTTTCTAGCATTATCAATTCATATCTCCAGTGTACCTACTGGTCTTCTGTTATTTACACTGTTTGCTTCATTATTTTTGTATCATCTTAACGTGATACAGTGTCTGGTTCCTGGCAAGTACTTGATATGTGTTTCTCCAATGATGGGACACATACCAGAACAAATCTTGTACTTTTTTGTCTGCTGTATTATTTTTCTTGCTGCTGTCCTTGTGCCTGATGCGCCACTTCTTCTACATGACTCTCCGTGACTGCTTTAACTCTGTTTTTTCCTTCCTTTTCTGTATTCCTAAAGCTTATTTGGTACCCAAGGGATAGAGTCCTACAACTGTGGTCTGTTCATCTAAGGTCAAGGTGGTAGGGTTCTGGGTAGCTGGAGCTCTTTCCTTAGCAGGGGCATCTGTGTTGGCAGATGTTGAGACATGGTCTGCCTGATACAGGGATTCTGGCTCACTATTTGGAAAGAAATCAGGGTATCTTTATTCCACTGGCATTAGGGTTAAGTAGTTAACAACTAACAGATGAAATCAGTAAATACGGTAACTGATACTAAGGAACAGCTTTGTAAGCCAAAAGATATAAAAATTAAAAACTGAAAATATTTGCAAACATGTCAAAGAGTTGAAGTCCTTAATGTGAAAGGAACTTGTAAGTCAATGAAAGATATAAAGAAAAATTAGGAGGCATGAACAAGAAAGTCACAGAAGATGACATGACATATAAGCAGCCAAAAATTTTTTTTTTTTTTTTTTTTTTGAGACAGAGTCTTGCTCTGTCGCCCAGGCTGCAGTTGAGTGCAGTGACGTAATCTCAGCTCACAGCAACCTCTACTTCCCGGATTCAAGCGATTCTTGTGCCTCAGCCTCCCAAGTAGCTGGGATTACAGGCGTGTGCCAACATGTTCAGCTAATTTTTGTATTTTTAGTAGAGATGGGGTTTCTCCATGTTGGCCAGGCTGGTCTCGAACTCCTGACCTCAAGTGATCCTCCCGCCTCGGCCTTCCGAAGTGCTGGGATTATAGGCACGAGCCACCATGCCCGGCCATAAGCAGCCAATTTTATAATTAAGTGTTTAATCTTATCAGCAATAGAAAGGAAATAAACATCATGTTAGGCAATAGATGCCAGATGCCATCAAATTAGCAAAATTAGATAAATTCTAAATTTTTAACTCAAAATTATTAATTTTTTTTTTTGAGACAGAATCTTGCTCTGTCCCCCAGGCTGGAGTGCAGTGGTATGATCTCAGTTCACCACAGCCTCCATTCCTGGTTCAAGCAATTCTCATGCCTCAGCCTCCCAAGAAGCTGGGATTACAGGCACGCACCACCACGCCCAGCTAATTTTTTGTGTATTTTTAGTAGAGATGGGGTTTTACCATGTTGGCCAGGCTGAACTCCTGGCCTCAAGCAATCCACCCACCTTGGCCTCCCAAAGTGTTGGGGTTACAGGCGTGAGCCACTGTGCCTGGCCTTGCTTTAAAAAAAATTTTTTTTTAATTCAAAAAAGAAATTCATATGCTTCTGGCAGAAATCTAACTTGGTATGTAACCTTTGTAGCAAACAATTTGGTATTATTTGAGAAGTTTACATTTTTAAGGTTTTAACCTATTAATTTAATTCCCAGGAATCTATCCAAAAGCTATTAATTAGAGAGGCAAATATTTGCATAATATTCATCATTTATCACAGTGTTTTTTATGATGGGGGAAAAACTTCAAATCACTTAAACGCTTTCTTTGAGGAAGTACTTCCTTAAGTGGAAAATTATGTCACCATGAAGTTATAATCTTGAAGAATACTTTAAAGAAGAAAATACTCATGAAATTTTAGAAAAACTATGTTAGAAATGTTAGAAAAAATTACTTAAAAAACTGTAATGTCATGGGATCCTTAGGGTGTTGCTTTTCTACCTGGACACTTCTGTGGCCAGTGGCGATTTTGCCTGAGTTTTCCTCGGGTCCACTGGGCTTTTTCCACCGTCTTGGCTCGGCAAGCTGTGCTGGGCTTGCACTACCAGCCCGGATCCCATGCCTGCCAACGGCAAGTCAGGTGCGGAGTGGCGAGTAGTGTATGAGCGAGCGTGCACGGTCCAGACACTATGCACAGCCAGGTGTGCCAGCCGTGGCAGGGCAGGCAGCTCCAGGCACCGGTACAGGCACTGGCTTTGTGCAAGGCTGTGGCTGGACCAGGTGTACCACAAGCAGTTTCTGCTGCAGGTACTGGGGAATGCAGTGATGCCCAGAAGCTTGGAGATGCCAGGAACTGCAGAGCCCCACTGTCACAGCCCTGGCTCGGAGAGCCCCTAGGTCTGGTGTTCCCGAAGGGCCGCAGCCCTTTCCTCCTTGTTGCCCACAACCTGGTGAGCAGGGGGCGTGTTTTGGTCCTGTTTGTGTTACAGCTTTTTCAGTCCCACCATTCAGGGGTCCCGTGTCCAGGAAGAATGAGGTACGCAAGGTATGTGGACAACTGGAGGGTGAGCAAGGCAGAGAGCAGCTTCATTGAGCCCCAGAAGAGCTCTCAGGAGACCTGAAGTGGGTAGCTCCTTTTTGCAGGCAGGTCATCCAATGAGGAGACCAGAAGCGGGCAGCTCCCTCCCGCAGCTGGTGGTCTGGACATCTGTGAGTCTGGCTGAGTCCGGGATTTTTATGGGCTCAGAATGGAGGAAGTGTGTGCTGATTGGTCCATGGGAGGCCACGGACGGCCTGGAGAAAGCACCCTGAGTTCTTACTCCAGCTCACGGACTCCACCCGGAACCTGCAGCTCAGACCCCAGGCTTCAGGTTGTCCCTGGCTTGAAGGTGGGGTTTTACCTGTGATCTGCCCCTTTCTGGACAGGAACCTGTGTCTGTCTCCCTCCACTGCCCAAGCTGTTTGGGCTGAGGGGTGCCTGCAGGCCCACTTGGAGCTGCCCTCACCCCTGCTGGCCTCTCTCCCACGCTTATCGGCACCCGAAGTCCAGAGGGGGCTGAGGCGGCAGGGAGCTGGTGTGACAGCAGTGTCCAAGCCTGTGCACACCCGACTCGGTCGTGATGGTCCCCAGGCTCGGCCACAACTTGCTCTGCACCAGAGCAGGTGCTGGGAGCAGGGAGTGGGAGCAGGCACTTCTGAGCCTGTGGGGAAAGAGGGTCTTCCTGGGTAGCTGAGAGTACAGGAATGCCCAGGTCTGGAGCCTCTGCTGGCTGCAGCTGTGCCAGGAGCCCTGCCAACTTGGTAGGGGGCAGCGCTCCCACTTGTTTTCTGCCCTGCTGGCTCCATGGAGGGCGCAGCCCTGGCCGCGCCTCCCCGGATGCATCCAGACAGGCTGCGGCTGCCATCAGTAATGCTTATTTATAGCGCTGCAGTTTGGTATGTATAGAAACAAATGCCCTGAAATGTAGCTGAAGAAGTTGTCTCTGGGTGGTGGGATAGGTGATTATTTTTTTTCTTTGATTTTATAGTACATGTTATTTAAAAATCACTGCCTTACTGATTAGTTCCACGTATAATTTCTGAAGGGGACACTGTAACAGAAAGGTTTAGAGCAGGGGCTAAGCGTCAGGCTGACCTGGTTTTTGGTAGCCGCCTTGATCCAATCCATTGTATGACCTGACCATGTTTTACTTTTCTCAGCATTTGTTTCCTCATCTGTAAAGTGAGACTCCTTAAACTAAACTCAGAGTTGTCAAGATTAGAAATGATAATGTATTATAATAGCCTTTAAAAAATAAATTTCTTATTTTGCTTTAATTCTTGCAATAAAAACAGTATCGCACTGTTGCCTGGGCTGGAGTGCCGTGGTGCGATCTTGGCTCGCTGCAACCTTCACCTCCTAGGTTCAAGTGATTCTCCTGCCTCAGCCTCCTGAGTAGCTGGGACTACAGGCGCGTGCCCCCATGCCTGGCTAATTTTTGTAGAGATGAGGTTTCACCATGTGGGCCAGCTGGTCTCGAACTCCTGACCTCAGGCGATCTACCCTCCCCAGCCTCCCAAAGTGCTGGGATTACAGGCATGAGCCACCACGTCCAGCCAAAAACAAGTCAACTTTTTTTGCCTTCCATTGAATGTATCATAACAAAGACATTCAAGATGCAATAGTCAAAACTCAAATGAATTTGGAGGCTAAACTATTAAGTGTATAATTACTCTGTGAGTTACAGATTGAGTGTAAGTTTCACTAAAATAAATTGTAAATGATAATAATGAAAATGTAATTTTAATTTTCTGCCAAGACAAATATTGTTTTCATTCTTGCTAATCTTCACCTTTTGAACTACCACAAATGTTATGTTTATTACCACGTATATAACCTTTTGCAATCTGGGTCACACAAGAGAATAAACCCTGTCCTTAGGCATCCGTTGCATGTAATGAATTTGCTTCTCTCTTGTGTGTCTAGAATGGAACCAGCTTGTGTCATCTAATTTCTCATATGGAAGAAGTGAGAAAACTGTCACCCAAAACAAATCACTGTTCTGTGGTTTAGATGAGGAACCCTGATTGAGATGCCTGGCACGTAGAAGGCACTCAAACGGAAACAGTTCCTATTGTATTTGTCCTGGAAGTCAGATAAAAGAGCAGTTGCTTTCCGGATTTCTTTGTTTGGTATAAGCATCTTCGGGAAAATGTATTTTCCAGAGTGTGATCCAGTAAGTGGACAGCTCTGTGGCAATTTCTTAGGCCCTGTCTTTGGATCCTGTGCTGTAGGACCACACGCAGCTCCTCCGTTTGCCCTCTTGTAGTGTAATGGCCCTGTTCCTCCACTGTAGGGCGCCAAGGTACTGCTTCCTATCTGGGAAGAGTTTCTGAATGTTACTGCTCTCCCCTTAACTGTCCGAAGCCTTATTGTATCCCAAGCCTTATTCAGGCCTCACATTTAATACTTTGTCACAAATTGCTTTATGGTAATGTATTCCATTTGGATATTCATACTGCTTTTTTGGGACATTGATTTTTTTTTCAATACACTGCTAAAGATACTGTTTTAATATATTTTCTGGTGAATGTTTTCTCATCACTGCTTCCTATTTTATTTTAGCTACTGATCTACTTCTTGCCTGGAATCCCATTTGTTTGGGGTTGGTAGAAGGTGTTATTGGGAAAATTCAACTTCATTCAGGTATGTTTCTATAAACTCCTTAAACTTGTCAAATTTATTGTAGCATTTTTTGGTGTTTTCCTCTTTGAGGATACATGAGATTCTCTTATAGCTTTGATTCCTTTGTTTTAATTTTGGGTCTGCTCAAAGTGGGTGTATAATGAGCGAAGACCTGTTTCTACTCTTATGGAGCTTACAGTTTAGGAGGAAAGACAGGTATCAAAGAGTAATCATGGAAATAAACGTATGATTATTTGGAATTGTGGAAGGTGCCATGAGGGAAAGATACAGCAAATGCATTGATCTCAAAGGAGAGTAGTAGGAATAAAGCTGGAGAGGCAGGCAGGTGGCAGACCATGACTGGTTGGCTTTATGTCAGCTGACTGTTCCTGATGCAGTCAGCTCTGCCAGAGACAAGTATGGGTCTCTTAGCACACAGTGTGGTCCTGTCAGGGATCCTTATCCAGGACAGGCAGATTGATGGGAAGTCCAGGTCACTCACCAGGCCCTCACTTGGAATGACAGGCACCTGTGTCCTCAGTTTAAAGGGAATTTTGTTGGTGGGAAGGTATAACAGGTATTATACAGGTGGGTCCCAAAAGGCTAACTGAAAGGGGCCAAATGAAATTTTATTTTTTCTTTTTTGGTGCCTTACCCTTCAGGGAGCTTTTTAAAATTAGAGATGGGTTCTTGCTACGTTGCCCAGACTGGTCTCAAACTCCTGGCCTCCAGCAGTTCCCCTGCCTTGGGCTCCCAAAGTCCTGGGATTACAGGCATGAGCCACCATGCCTGGCCTAAATGAAATATTTTAAGCACTACATTTAAATAAATATTTTTCCTTTGGTATCAATTTTGATGAGTTATGAATTATAGGAGGCTTTGCCATTATTTCTGTATAATTGTGAGTATATATCTTTATAGTGTGTCCTTTTTATTTAAAAATAATATTAAGCATTTGGGAGCTAGATTGATTTTTGTGTATTAGAAATAAGCACGTATATCTGGAAAATCTAATTTTCCTTTGCTAGATTCTTTGGTTGTTTTTAAAAGTGTGTTTTTATCATGAAATATTTTACAAATTCCAAAAGCTGTTTATCGCAGATGTGCGGTAAGGTTGTTTTAAAATACACGCATGTATCTACCACCTAGGTTAAGAAATGAAATATGGGCCAGGCGCAGTGACTCATGCCTGTAATTCCAGAACTTTGGGAGGCCGAGGCAGGTGGATCATCTGAGGTCGGGAGTTTGAGACTGGCCTGACCAACATGGAGAAACCCTGTCTCTACTAAAAATACCAAAATTATCTGGGCATGGTGGCGCATGCCTGTAATCCCAGCTACTCGGGAGGCTGAGGCAGGAGAATCGCTTGAACCTGGGAGATGGTGGTTGCAGTGAGCCGAGATTGCGCCATTGCACTCCAGCCTGGGCAACAGGAGTAAAACTCCATCTCAAAAAAAAAAAAAAGAAATGAAATATGACCAATGTGTTTGGAGCCATCTCTGTGCCTTTTCCCAAATGTTTCCAATTTCCTTCCCCTTAAAGGAACCTGCTATTTTGAATTTTGTATTCCCTTGGTTTTCATTTTTGCTTTTATTGTATATGTATTCCTAAAGATGTTGCTAAGGGTTGTATTTTGGGGATTTTATATAAATGATATTAAGTTGTTTTTGTTCTTTCACTTATTTTTATTTATATTTTTGAGATTTATCCATGCATGAAACTGTAGTTCCTTATTTTCACTGTTTATGAATATATTGTGATTTGTCCTTTTTCCTCTCACTGGGTAATTGAGTTTTTTCTTTTTTTTTCTTTTTTTTTTTTTTTTTTGCTATTAGAACTAATACTGCTATGAGCATTGTTGTATATTCTGTATTTGGTAGGTTTTTTAAAAAATTCTTTCAACACAGAGGAGAAAAGCACTTAGTCGTTGTGTAACCATGTAACCAAGTATTTTAATAACAGTCTCCTACCTGTCCACATTTACGTACATATATTTTTAATTCATTTACATGCTGACAGGATAATTTCACAGCTGGGTGTTCTGAGCTAAAATTCGTTTTCTATTATTTAAATGACACGTATGGAACTTTTGAGTTATTTTTCTCATTTTCAGTCACATCTTAGCACAGTGAATAAATCACTGCAATCAGTTAGGAGACCTGAAGACAAGCTGTATTTATTTAGCTTTGAGATATAGGAGAAGCTGCCTAACATCTGTGTCATGTATCTCTTGTTATGTAACAAGCCAGTCCCAAAAGTTAATGGCTTAAAACAACAACAGTGTATACTTTCTCATGATTCTATGGGTTGACAGAGCAGCTCTGCTCTTGTCTGTTGTGTTGGCTGGGGTCATTCACGCAGCAACATTCACCAGGAGTTTGCCTGGGTGGTCTTAGTTCTCCTTCACCTGGCCCCTCTCTCCATGTCTCTCATCTCACAATGCCTGTCTTGAGTCCTCCTCTCTCTCCTGGATAACCTGGACATCCTTTCAGGGTAGTGGCTGGGTGCTGAGAAGACAGCTACCAGTGTTCAAGGGCCTGTATGTCTTAAGTTGTTACACAAGGTAAAAGAAACTGGTCTCTTCATTTCCATAGGGTACTGTGAGTCCCGAATGAGATTATTGTACCTGCAAGTGCTTAGTAAATTGTAAATCACTATTTTATCAAGGCTCTTTGGTTGCAAATACAAACCTATCATCTTAGGCAAAAAAACACACTTTTTAATGAAGAACCCAAGGGACCAAAAACAAGAAAGAAATGGATGTTGTACAGGACCCAGGATTACTTTATTGGGGCAGCTGGTCTCTGACAAACTGCCTCTCCCTCTATGTCTCTTTTATTCTTCTCTCTTTTTGGCTTTCTCTGTTTGTGTGTATGTAGGTCAAAATTTCTGCCTTTAAAATGACACCCTTAGCCTCAAACCAACTGACATCTGATATTCCCTGTAATAACTGGAAACTGACTAGCAGTTAAAAAAGATTGAGTAGTGAGTCCACGTTAGACTTCTAGGTAAGAGACTTATTTGCCCATCTTGGGCCAGGGGACTCCTGGCCAGGGTCACGTAGATCAGACGTGCTCCAGAGTCCCAGTCCTCTAGGTGGGAGGCAGAGCAGGAGGGTTTGGACTTGACAGACAGCCCAGAAGCTGTCTCCTACAAATAATGTACAAATGTAAGTTTGTTAATGGTTGATGAGTTTACGATACAGTCAAAGTATGGTCATTTAGGAGGCGGTGAAGGTATGGTCATCTGTGGTCAGCCCCCTTTATATGTACTTCTCCTCCTTGCCATTCTTTGGTCCCAAAATAGGTGATTGATAGGCAGTGAGAATACCTGTGATGTAGGATATTTTGAAAGAAGGGAGAGGTGGAGGGTAGAGTGAACTGGAGAAAGAAAGTATAAAAAAGGAAAAAAGGGCAGGGAAATTCTCTTAATTTTTCATTCTCCTAATCCTTGGACATTTTTTTTCCTTCTTCTTGTCACGTCACTTGAACGGTTTGGCTCTTAAGAAAAAGAGTCGGGAGGAAGCAAAGGGAAACACTTTTCTGGGCCCCTGCTGCTTTTCCCTCCCTCCCAACCCTCTCCATGTCACTCTGCCCCCAGCCCCTTGCCTGTGAGCACCCACCTTACTTACTCTCCTCATCTGTCCTCAGGGATGCCTCCTCCTCTCCTCTCCCTGCCCCTGATTAAAGCTCTTGCCCTGGGTCAGATTGGCTAGAAGGGAGGTATGTGCCTGCTGTGTGTGAGAAAGAATTGAGAAAATTACTTCAGGGGCATTTTCCCCAGGAACATCTTATCTTTGGAGGATAGGGGATGAGGGGAATGAAATGTCTATACTGAAACTCTCTCCTGTTTCCCTCCTACTTATTCTCCACATATTAATGCACAAATTTTTCTTCTCACCTAGGGAGATGGGAACATAAATTTATTTGAACAGATGTCATTGACAGTCTTAAAGTGGCGTGGGTGAGCCATGCCGCTGTTCCTGACTGTCACTGAACTCTGAGCTCTGTGGAATGAGCAAGTGCTCGTGACTTAGGAACTGTATTAGTTTGCTGTCATAGCAAAGTGCCACCAGCTGGGTGGCTTAAACAACAGAATCGTATTTTCTCACAATTCTGGAACACAGAAGTCTGAAATCGAGGTGTTGGCTGGGTTGGTTCCTCCCGAAGCCTCTGTCCTAGGCTTGTACATGGCCACCATCCCCTTGTGTCTTCACGTGGTCTTCCCTCTGTAACTGTGTGTGTCTGTCTAAATTTCCTCATCTTGTAATGACCCCAGTCATTTTGGATTAAGGCCCACTCAAATAAACTCACTTTAACCTAATTACCCCCTTCGAAGACCCTGTCTCTAAATATAATCATATTCTGAGGTCCTGGGAGTTAGGACTTCAGCATATGAATTTTAAGGGGAAACAGTTTAGCCCATAACGGAACATAATATCCACCAAAATGCTTCATTACAAAAGCATGTCAAAAAGAATTCCTTCTAGTCTGGTGTTGCTGTTTCCTGCTGCTTGCACTCATTTCAGTGTGATAGGCCAGTCCTCAAGTATCATTGGCTAGGAACCCACTCCAGATGTGGACTAATTCTGAAAGATCACACAATTGCCTCGAATCAGGTGACCTCATTTAAGCCTCAGTTGCCATCTATAAGACAAAGCTCATGGTTCCTTGATACAGTTATTGCGAAGATTTAATAAAACTCACATAAAATGAGTTCTTGGTAATAATAAGCATTTCAGCCAGGCGCGGTGGCTCACGCCTGTAATCCCAGCACTTTGGGAGGCTGAGGTGGGCAGATCATGAGGTCAGGAGTTCGAGGCCAGCCTGCCCAACATGGTGAAACCCCGTATCTACTAGAAATACAAAAATTAGCCAGGTGTGATGGCACACGCCTGTAATCCCAGCTACTCGGGAGGCTGAGGCAGGAGAATCGCTTGAGCCCGGGAGGCAGAGGTTGCAGTGAGCCAGGATCGCGCCACTGCACTCCAGCCTGGGTGACAGAGCAAGACTCTGTCTCAAGAAAACAAAACAAAACAAAACAAAAATTCAATATATGCTGATTACTATTTTTTTTCCCTCTTAAAGATCCTCATAGATATCAGATATTCTACTCAAGAACCACTTAGATTGTGGCTACACAATTTTGAACAAATTTTAAACATGGACTATTTTTCTAATGTTAGTTTTTGCTGAAACTATAATAAGAACAAGTCACAGGCCCGACATGGTGACTCACGCCTGTAATCCCAGCACTTTGGGAGGCCGAGGCGGGTGGATCGCTTGAGGTCAGGAGTTCGAGACCAGCCTGGCCAACATGGTAAAACCCCGTCTCAACTAAAAATACAAAAATTAGCTGGGTGTGGTGGCGGGCACCTGTAATCCCACCTACCCGGGAGGTTGAGGCAGGATAATTGCTTGAACCCAGGAGGTAGATGTTGCAGTGAGCCAAGATCGCACCACTGCACTCCAGCCTGGGCTACAGAGCAAGACTCTGTCAAAAAAACAAAACAAAACAAAACAAAAAAAATAGAACAAGTCACTAAAAGACTACATTGTGAAAATGTATAAAAAGTAATGTTTTTGGTAACAACACATTAGTAGCGTTAGTGAAAGTTATTTTGTAATCCACACATTTCTTTTAAAAAATATATGATAGAAGAATTTCAAACTATTTTTGTGCGTGTTATCCTTTGTTGATAATTGCCTGCCCTTTTAGCAAGCTCTGCCGCACACACACACAAAAAATGGTTCTATTTGCCCTAATGCATAGAAAATATCTATTTAGAACCATTAGCCTATTTTTGGGTTGCAAGACCTCTTCCTCAGACATTTGCAGGCAGGTGGATTTCAGCCAGGGTGTAATGTAGTCTGTCTTCCGACAACTCAAACGTGTCTGACTTTGGTTTGACCAGTTGAGATTTCTTTACTTTATTTATTTATTTATTTATTTTTGAGACGGAATTTTGTTCTGTCGCCCAGGCTGGAGTGCAGTGGCACGATCTTGGCTTACTGCAACCTCAGCCTCCTGGGTTCAAGCGATTCTCCTGCCTCAGCCTCCTGAGTAGCTGGGATTACAGGCACGCGTCACCATGCCCGGCTTATTTGTGTAGTTTTAGTGGAGATGGGGTTTCCCCATGTTGGCCAGACTGGTCTCGAACTCCTGACCTCAGGTGATCGGCCTGCCTCAGCCTCCCAAAGTGCTGGGATTACAGGCATGAGCCACCGTGCCCGACCGAGATTTATTAATATGAGGAATAGAAAGTAGGAGGGATGTGTAATGCATCAAGCAGGTGAAAGAAAAGTATAGATCTGTGAAAAAATCAACATTAAAAAAATTCATTGTAGTATCCAGGAGGAAATAAAAATGGTAGTCAAGGCCGGGCATGTGGTGGCTCACACCTGTAATCCTAGCACTTTGGGAGGCTGAGGCAGGCAGGTCACTTGAGGTCAGGAATTTGAGACCAGCCTGACCACATGGTGAAACCCCATCTCTACTAAAAATACGAAAATTAGCTGGACACTGTGGCATGCGCCTGTAATCCCAGCCACTCGGGAGGCTGAGGCATGAGAATTGCTTGAACCCGGGAGGTGGATGCTGCAGTGAGCTGAGATCTCGCCACTGCACTCCAGCCTGGGTGACAGAGTGAGACTCCATCTCAAAAAAAAAAGAATGGTAGTCAATTTCATATCACAATTGTAATTACATATTAATTTTTTCTTTTTCTTTTTTGTCTGCCTTCTCATGGAAATAACCTCCAAGAAGACAGCAACTGGGGCCATGTCTATTCTGCTTACCTGCTGTGTCTCTGTGTGCTGGCCCACTGCAGGGCAATTCAGAAATATTCAGCGAGTACTTATGGATTTAACAAGTATCTATGGAGTACCTACTGTGTCCCACGGCCTGTACTCAGTGCTGGGGCTGCAGGTTGAACAAGCTGGGGCTGCAGGTCGAAACTTCTAGAAACCTAGACTCAGAATCTGAGTGATAGATGTTAATTACTAGTCACACAGTTTTACCATTAAAAACATAATCATCTGAAGACAAGTGTGGGGTGCTGTGGTGTGTATGACAGAAGAGCCTAACTGGGTGGAGCTGGTGCTCCTGGATGGAAAGCATCTCATATGGGTGGAGCTGGTGCTCCTGGATGGAAAGCATCTCACACGGACAGGGCCAAGGTGGGAGGGGGGAGGCCTTGAGAGGAGAGGTAGTTCTTGGCGGAGTATGCAGCTGTGCAAAAGGCCCGGTTCTTGGCAGAGTACGCAGCTGTGCAAAAGGCCCACATGATTGATGTGTTTCTTCTCTTCATTTTCTGTGTAATGTCTGGGTATAGTCATATCTTCACACAGACATCCAGGAAAAGACTGCTTTAGGCTGGAGATTTAAAATAGATCACAAAAGCTCTTCAAGTTAAAATGTATTTTCAAGATTGAGAAGAGGATAAGCTCAATTAGGGTAAGAAGTATCTGAAGATAAGCAAAAAGATTCATTAGTAAAGGAATATATCCCACGATATATTCAGGACTAGTTTGAAGAGAAAATTGTCAGGAGTCTTGATTAATGTGGCAATAGAGGCTCTTTGTTTAGTAATTAACTGAATTACTACTGATAGTACTGAACAATCCTAGACAAAAATTCACTCAAGTAGATCTCATTCATTAAAATAATACTCGCCATCTGCTGTTCCTCCACTTTTGTAGTGGTGACGATGTCTCAGTCATTAAGATGGTAAAGTGTGTTATGCATATGATTTTAATACTGATTGTAGTCTTCTGTCTATGGAGACTTTGCTATGGCACTAGTGACATGAAATATTTTACATATTTTAGTGGTAAATGAATGGAGTGTCACTAGCATTGTTTTAGTGCATGCCTTAAAAGCCACTGGAAACCCCACTCCTTAAGTACATTGGAGAGAAACAAGAGGGTCTGACAGGGTCCCTGTGGAGCTCTCATCCTCTGCTGGAGGCTGGGTCATGGGACAAGCCTTTTAGTTATTGCTTCTGCTTAGATATGAGTTTGCCTGTGTATATACAGGCATGTACCACCGTGCCCAGCTAATTTTTGTATTTTTTAATAGAGACAGGGTTTTGCCGTTTTGCTCAGGCTGGTCTTGAACTCCTGGGCTCAAGCAATCTGCCTGCCTTGGCCTTTCAAAGTGCTGGGATTACACAGGCATGAGCACTGTGCCCAGCCTCAGATACAGTCATTTTTATGTTCATTTTCTCATGAGGATCTCAGAGTTACTGACTTTTAGAGGTAAGATTTACTTTTTTTTTTTTTTGAGACAGTCTTCCTCTTGTAGCCCAGGCTGGAGTGCAGTGGCACAATCTTGGCTCACTGCAACCTCTGCCTCCTTGGTTTAAGCGATTCTTGTGCCTCACCCTAAGGTGGCTAATTTTTGTATTTTCAGTAGAGACAGGGTTTCATCATGTTGGCCAGGCTGGTCTCGAACTCCTGGCCTCAAATGATCTACCTGCCTCGGCCTCCCAAAGTCCTGGGATTACAGGCATGAGTCACCACGCCTGGCCTAGAAGTAAGATTTTCATTGGTGACCAGATTCCTGGTTAACCCTTAGAAGATTCTTTAACTATAATTTAGCTGACCCATTCTCTTAACAGACTTGAGTCTTGGAAGCAGGCAGCTAAGTGGTGTGAGGGGATTACATTCTCCGGTATCTTCTCATTGGTCTTGTTTTTGCTTCTCTCCTGTTCCTTTTCTTCTCTCCTCAGGTACCTAGATGCTGAGTGCTTCGTCCTTCTCTCTTTGCTCCCCTCAGCATGTTGCAACATTTTGTGCTTCAGAATTTCCCACCTCCCTTGTTCCTAGTCTTGAGCCCGTCTCCTTGGTGCAGATGGTTCCACCTCCCGGGTAGAAGTGATGCTTGAACAAGTCACATGAATGCGACCCACAGTTCTGAGCTCCCCAGAGTGTGGTTACACAAGTATGCTTCTTATTCCTGAGCATATCTCTAAGTGGCATGGCAGATATTTATGTTTTCAGGCAGAGAGATACTTGAGAGGCAGGCTAGCGTGCCTCATGCTATTCCACTCTCATTCCTTTTTCTAGTCATAAACCCATTTGTTCTTAAACTCCAGTTTTCTTCAGTGATTTCAGTAGCAGCCATATTAAAGGTTTGTTTTCTAGCCTCAGAAAGAGGGGAGGAAAGCTGGGTGCAGTGGCGCGTGCCTGTAGTCCCAGCTACTTGGGAGGCTGAGGGCAGAAGGACTGCTTGAGGCCAGGAGCTCGAGGCTATAGTGTGCTATGATCATGCCTGTGAATAAACACTGCACTCCAGCCTGGGCAACCTAGTGAGACCCTGTCTCTTAAAGAATAAAAATAAGAAAAGGAGGATTATTAAGGTAAAAATGACTATGTGGGCCACCTATACAGGTGCTTTCTGTATTTATTTCCTCCTTTGTATTACCTTTTGGACTTTTTATCTTACTGAACATTTAAAAGTAATTCCAGTCAAATTATTGTCAAAGCTAATTGTGTTTAAGAAAGGAGATTCTCGATAAATTTGTTAAGTTCTCACTTAGGCTTGGCCAGTAACAACCATTGACAGCAAAAAATGAAGGTTATTTAATTGACTTGGATAGCAGGTCTGTTACAGCCCGTGGGCTTGATTCCCTTTGTGTACGGACCAATCACCTCCAACCTTGAAGCATTTTTATGTCACTTTTCAAAGCATTAATTTATCTTTATGATGATTAACTTGTATTGTGAGTAAAAATCCTGATTGTCTTTAGTATGCTGGAGTTTAGTGGCTAGGAAAGTATTAAAGCTTTCAATAAACATATAGGAAAACATTTTAGTACTTTAGGGGGATAAGCTGTAGTTGTCTGAAAAATACATTTTTATATAGAAAATCATTTTGCCCAACAGTACTTAATAATTTAGACTTTTCTAGTTTTCTAAGTCTTTTCTATTTCTTACAGTTACAAGAGTTTATATATTTTTAGAGTATAATAGATTATTTCAAGGTTATTTCATTTTATAACAGATTTATTTAGGGATTTAACTACAGTCTTAAGCTTTACAGGCTAAGCAGAATATACTTCTAATTGCACCATTTGGTACTTTTGAAATAGAGCCTATTAAAAATGTCTCTCGCTCTAGATGCTCTCCCTATGAGTCATTGTCAGTTTTCTATAAACCGAGACTTAGGAAACTTTAGTAAGGAACAGAGCAACCAGTCAGGAAACATGGAATAGCTGCTATGTTTGGAAGATGAACAAATTAATAGTTGGCTCTTTAGTCACTGAGAGCATTAGAAGCCTAATGTGATGTACTTTTAGCTATTAGGTACCTGACGTTGAACAAACCAGCACTGGCATGGTGGTAGCATTACTTGTTTTTCCATTTACTTGATGTGTGTTGTTCCCTGAAATATAATCAGGGATATATGGTGCTCTACTTCCATTAGGGGGGACAAAACATTTCTCTTAATGTAGTTTTTTTTGTTTTTTTTTTTTTTTTTTTTTAAGACATGGCTTTAAATGTAAAACAGAAAAATTCACTAAACATACTGTGAATTCATATTTTTAGTTGAAATTTAAATTCATGCATAAATGTGCATAAAACCTACTTTATAGACTCACGTTCTGTTCACTTAAAAGTGCTAAATAGCCAATTAATAGCTTCTGCAGCAGATACCAATGAAGTAGGTTTTATGCACACTTAGGACTCAATTTACATTCCTACCAAAGATTTGTAAATAAAATTGGAGCATAATTGGAACATAATATGCCTTGGAATAAACTATTAAGATATTTTCCTAATTATTTGTTTCTCTTAGCATGTTAATATCATAGTTCAGTTGTCCCTTGGTATGAAGAGGAGGGATTGGTTCCAGGACCACCCACATATACCAAAATCCATGCATGCTCAAGTCTCGAAGTTGGCCCCATAGAACCTCCGTATATGAAAAGTTGGCTCTCTGTTTATGTGGGTTTCTCGTT
Source organism: Pan troglodytes (assembly GCF_028858775.2). Lineage (NCBI taxonomy): Eukaryota > Metazoa > Chordata > Mammalia > Primates > Hominidae > Pan > Pan troglodytes. Next base: position 131,865,960 of record NC_072406.2, read on the forward strand.
CCACGAATACTGTATTTTTCAATCTGCATTTGATTGGAAAAAATCTCCATGTAAGTGGACCCTTGCAGTTCAAACTTGTGTTATTCAAGGGTCAACTGTGTATAATAGTTCTTTGTCTGTTTGGGCTGCTATAACAGAATGTCATGGACTGGGTGGCTTGTAAACAACAGAAATGTATTTCTGATGGCTCTGGAGGCTGGACAGCCTAAGATCAAAGCCCCAGAAGATTTGATGTCTGGTGAGGGGCTGCCTTTTATTCATGGATGGCCTCTTCTCACTGAGTCCTCACATGGCAGGAGGCGTGAGGGAGCTCTCCTGGGTCTCTTTTATAAGGGCACTAATCCCATTTGTGATGATGTAGCCCTAATAACCTCATCATCTACCAAAGGCCCCACCTCCCAATACCATAATATGGGTTTCAACATACAGTCACGGTCCTCCCTATCTGTAGGTTCCACATCTGCAGATGAACAATATTCAGGAAAAAAACCCAATAAAAATAATATTAACAACTATAAACAGCATTTATATTGCATTAGGTATTATAAGTAATCTAGAGATGATTTAAAGTATACAGGAGGATGTGTATAGGTATATGGAAATATTAATACTATGCCATTTTACATAAGGGACTTGAACATTTTGAGGATTTTGGTATCTATAGGGGGTTCTAGAATCAATCCCCTGCAGTTACTGAGGGGTGACTGTATGAATTTGTGGGCACATAAACATTTAGCTTATAATATTTTGCCCTGTCCCCCTAAATGTATGCTCTTCTCATATGCAAAATACATTCATTATAATCCCAACATTCTTAAACTCTTAACTCATTCCACCATCAACTCTTAAAGTAAAAAATCCGAAGTCTCGTTTAAATATCATCTAACTCAGATGTGGGTGAGACTCAAGATATGATTCATCCTGAGGCAAATTGCTCTTCAGCTGCAAACCTGTGAAACCATACAAGTTATGTACTTAGAAAATACAATGGTGGGACAGACTTGGGCTAGACATTTCCATTTTCAAAAGAGAAATAGGAAAGAAGAAAGAGGCAGTGGAGCCCTAGTAAGTCCAAACTATAAGGCAAACTCCTTGAGATCTTAAGGCTCGAGAATAATCTTCACTGAGTCCGTGTTCTGCACTTCAGGCCCACTGCGGTAGAGGTTCTACCTTCCAGACCTGCTGAGGTGGGGGCCCTGCCTCCACGGCTCTACCCAGGAAGGGTTGTGCCCCTAGGGCCCTGCTGGTTGTTCCTATCCTCAGGGCATCTGGCAGAGACCATCTTGCCTGTTGAATAATGCAGTCCCTGCCTACCCCTTTTGAAACCAAGGAAGCAGCCCTGATGATCTCTTAATCACCTTTGGGCTTGTTCTGCCTTTGTCTTGAAGAATAGTGCACATTCTCTGCCAAAAAGCTCTATGGTCCTGGCCTGTAAAACCCAGGAAGACTGATAGCCATCCTTCATTCCTTCCCAGTTCATTCCCTTTCATCTCACACTGGCTGTTCTCCTGCTGAAGTGGCTTAAGTACATGGTTCACACCCATATTACTCTCCTTATCAGAGGGACTTGGGCACACCTGTAGTGTTTTCCCCTGAACGGGCCTTTTAAAAAATTTCCATAGTCTGGCTAGAACTTTTCAAATCTTTAAGTTCTACTTCATTTTTGCTTAACAACTCTGTCTTTAAGTCATAGCTCTCTTCTCGCATTTTACTATAATCAGGCAGGAGGAGGCAAACTTCATCTTTGACATTTTGCTTAGAAATTGCCTCAGGTAAATATCCAATTTCACTCTTAAGTCCTCCCTTCCACAAAATACTAGAACATGCACAAATTTCAACCAAGTTCTTTGCCACTTTATAACCAGGATCATCTCCATATTGTCCAATAACACGTTCCTTATTTTCATCTGAGACTTCATCAGAATGCTCTTCACTGTTCATGTTTTCTACTGACATTCTGCTCAGGATTACTTAGGAATTCTCTGAGAAGATTGAGGCTTTTTCTACAGCTCATCTCTCTTCTTTCTGAGTCCTCACCAGAATCACCTTTAAAGGTTCACACAGGGCAGTGTAGGCTTTTTCTAATAGTATGCACCTCCAAACTCTTCCAGCCTCTACCCATTACCTGGTTCCAAAGCTGCTTCCACATCTTTAGAGGTTTGTTATAGCAGCACCCCTGCTGCTTGGTACCAAAATCTCGATTAGGGCTTTCCAGAACCAATAGTGTATACGCGCGCATGTGCTTGCATACACAGGCGTGTGCACACACACACACACACACACACAGTTGACCCTTGGACAACACAAGTTTAAACTGTGTGGGTTCATGTATAGCGTATTTTCTTTTGCCTCTGCCACCCCTGAGACCTCAAGACCAACCCGTTCTCATCCTTCCTCTTCCTCAGCTTACTTAACATGAAGATAAGGATGAAGACCTTTATAATGACCCACTTCCACTTAATGAGTAGTAAATACATTTTCTCTTCCTTATGGTTTTCTTTTTTTTTTTTTTTGAGACGGAGTTTCGCTGTTGTTGCCTAGGCCGGAGTGCAGTGGTGCGACCTCAGCTCACTGCAACCTCCGCCTCCCGGGTTCAAGCGATTCTCCTACCTCAGCCTCCCAAGTAGCTGGGATTTCAGGCATGCGCTACCACGCCTGGCTACTTTTTTGTATTTTTAGTAGATATGGAGTTTCACCATGTTGGCTGGTCTTGAACTCCTGACCTCAGCTGATCCGCCTGTCTTGGCCTCGCAAAGTGCTGTGATTACAGGTGTGAGCCACCACACCTGGCCCCTTGTGGTTTTCTTAATAACATTTTCTTTTCTCTAGCTTACTTTATTTATTCATTTATTTATTTATTTTTTGAGACAGAGTTTCCCTCTTGTCGCCCAGGCTGGAGTGCAGTGGCGCGATCTCAGCTCACTGCAACCTCTGCCTCCTGGATTCAAGCGATTCTCCTGCCTCAACCTCCCGAGTAGGTGGGATTACAGGTGCCTACCACCACGCCCAGCTAATCTTTTGTATTTTTCGTAGAGATGGGGTTTCACCATGTTGGTCAGGCTGGTCTCGAACCCCTGACCTCAGGTGATCCACTTGCCTTGGCCTCCCAAAGTGCTGGGATTACAGGTGTGAGCCACCGTGCCCAGCCTAGCTTACTTTATTGTAAGAATACAGTATATAATACAGCATACAAAATATGTGTTAATCAACTATTTATGTTATTAGGCTTCTAATCAGTAGTAGGCTTTTCATAGTTAAGTTTTGGGGGTGTTAAAAGTTGTATGTGGATATTGTTTTTGTTTTTGAGACAGGGTCTTGCTTTGTCACACAGGCTGGAGTGAAGTGGCGTGATCTCAGCTCACTACAGCCTCGACTGCCTAGGTTCAAGCGACTCTCATGCTTCAGCCTCTTGAAGGTGGGACTACAGGTGCACGCCATGATACCTGGCTAATTTTTGTATTTTTTTTTTTTTTTTGTAGAGATGGGGTTTTGCTATGTTGCCCAGTCTGGTTTCTAACTCCTGAGCTCGGGTCATCCAACTATCTCGGCCTCCCAAAGTGCTGGGATTACGGGTGTGAGCCACTGTGCCCAGTCAAAAGTTGCATGTGCATGGGGAGTCAGCACCCCTAACTCCTGCATTGTTCAAGGGTAAACTGTGTGTGTGTGTGTGTGTGTGTGTGTGTGTGTGTATATATATATAGTGTATATATATACTATATAGATATACACTATATACTATATATATAAATACTAATTAATCTCTCTCTATATATACACTATATACTATATATATATAGAGAGAGAGACAGAGATTTAACATCTATACCGAAATTATTATTTACAGAGATTTGTTATTTAAAGATAATTATTATAAGGGATTGGCTCATGTGATTATGGAGGCTGCCATCTGCAATCTGGAGAACCAGGAAAGCTGGTGGTATAGTTCCAGTCCAAGCCCAAAAACTGAGAATCAGGGGAGTCAGTGATGTAAGTCTCAGTTGGAATCCAAGGGCCTGATAACCAGGAGCACTGATGTCTGCAGGCAGGAGAAGATGATGTCCCAGCTTAGAGAGCAAGGTAGCCCATCCTCTGCCTTTTTGTTCTATTCTGGCCCTCAGTGGATTGGATGATGCCCACCTGTATTGGTGAGGGCAGTCTTTATTCAGTTTACCAATTCAAATGCAAATCTCTTCTGGAAATACCCTCAGAAATAATGTTTTACTAGCAATCTGGGCATCCCTTCCCAGTCAAGTTGACCCACAAAATTAACCATCACAGGGTCATTTTACGGATATTTCATACACTTTAAAAACGAGATCAAGAAAACTAGTCAGAGGTTCTGTTTCTGACAACAGCAGTATTTGATGAGATAATGGCCAAGAATTTTCTAAAACCAACTATAAATACAAGCCACAGATTCAAGAAGTACTTTGAATCCAAGGAAAAAACATAAAACCACACTCAGTTACCTCATAGTAAAACTGATGAAAAGTAAAGACAAAGAGGATATCCTAAAAGCAGCCAAAGAAAAAAATACACATTAAATTCAAAGGCATGTAGTAAGCATTGATAGAAACAATGGAAGCCAGAAGACAATGGAATGACATCGTCAAAGTGCCTGTCCAGAATTTTATACCTTCAGAAATTAAAAATAAAGACATTTTGAGACAAATAAAAACCGAGAGAATTTGTCGCCAACAGTCTCTGCATTAAAAGAAATACTAGAGAGGGCTGGGCACAGTGGCTCATACCTGTAATCCCTGGATTTTGGGAGGCCAAGGCCGGCGGATCACCTGGGGTCAGGAGTTCAAGACTAGCCTGGTCCAACATGGTAAAACACTGTCTCTACTAAAAATATGAAAATTAGCCAGGCGTGGTGATGGGAGCCTGCAATCCCAGCTACTTGGGAGGCTGAGGCAGGAGAATTCCTTGCACCTGGGAGGCAGAGGTTGCAGTGAGCTGAGATCATGCCACTGCACTCCAGCCTGGGCGACAGAGTGAGACTCTGTCTCCAGAAAAAAAAAAAAACAAAAACAAAAACCTAGAGAGATTTTCAGGCAAAAGGAAAATGATTCCAGATGGGAGCATGGAGGGGTAGGAAGAAATGAAGATCAATGGAAAGGGGAAATAGTAAATTTAAGTGAATTTGTCATCATATATGGGGCTTAACTTTAAATGTAGAATTAAAATACACAACAATAATAGTAACAATGGGGAGTTAGAGGAGTTGGTATTCTAAGTCCTTTCACTGTCCAGCAGCTGGAAAAGTACGAATTTACATTAGGCTTTTGTAAATTAGGATTCATGTTATCCCCTACAGTGTAACCACTAACAGAATAATAAAATATTGTAAAAAGCTCATAAAGGAGAAAAGCAGAATAATAATGATTTAAAAACTTAATCCAAAAGAAGGCAAGAAAAGATATGTATGGAACAAATGGGACAAATAGTAAGATGATAGTTTGATTCCTAAATATGTCAGTCATTACATAACAAATGAGTAGACTTCATGCTTCAATTAAAAACCAAAGATGTTTATACTAGAAAAACAATAAAATCCATCTACATGCTTACTTTCAAGACAAATGCCTTAGAGATATGAATACAGAAAGTAAAAGCATAGAAACTGTGTGAATATTAGCCTAACGAAAACTGGTGTCACTGTGCTAATATCAAAGTAGACTTTAAGGCAGGAAGTAGAGAGAGAGAATCATTTCAAAAATAACAAAATGTTCAAGTCACCAGAAAGATAGAATAGTTTGAAATTTGTATGCATCTAAGTATAACCTTAAAACCAACTATAAATATATGTAAAAAGCAACGAGTCATTTGGTTTACATTTTTTAGTTTAGACTGTCAATTTGAAATGACAGAGGAACGTGAGTATTCCTGTTGGCAATGTGACAGAGAAGAAAGGAAAGGCGAGCAGACTTTTCCCCTTTTCAGATTATCTTTTTCCTTCTTTACCAACATGTCTCCATCCTCTGATGTATCCAGTGCAAATATAGACTCTTCTGTGGCGTTTTGAGCATAATCTGCAGAAGTCCTTCAAGAAATGTTTGTATTTAAATATTATGCTACAAAAGACTTTGGAGTATATAGTATGCATCTCTGTCTTTGGGTTAATATTTGTTGGTATGTCAATATAATTATAAATTCTTGTCAAGTGTGGTGGTGCATACCTGTAGTCCCAGCTAGTAGAGGTCTAAGGTGGATCACTTGGGCCCAGGAGTTCTGGGCTGGAGTGAGCTATGCTGATTGGGTGTCTGCACTAAGTTTGACATCAAATATGGCAACCTCTTGGGAGGGGAGACGACCAGGTTGCCTAAGGAGGAGTCAACTGGCCCAGATCAGAAATGGAGCAGGTCAGAACTCCCACGCTGTGATCAGTAGTGGGGTCGTGCCTGTGAATAGCCACTGCACTCCAGCCTGGCCAATATAATGAGATCCTGTCTCTTAAAAGGGAGAGAAAGAAAAGGAAAAAAATTACGAATTCTCCTGTGCTAGCTCCTCAAGTCATAATTGCACAACCGTGTGAGTGTTCAGGCTGATGGGTGCTCTCTGTTTCACCATTTCCCAGCCTCTCTGTGACTGTTCCAGTGGACCTAGGAAAAGTAATCTTTGCCTCAGGAATGTAGTGTGCAGTATTAGAGCATACTAAAGGAAGTAAACACCTGAGACTCATTAGTAAATGCACCTTCTCTTCCTTTTTACCCTTGTTCCTCACATGAATGTTTATAGAGATAAACTGGAAAGTGTCCAAAAGAGCAGTGAAAATAGAACCTACAAAATAAATTATGGTTGTATGCTGTGAACATAAGTCATTTTAAGTTCTCAAGTAAAAGTAAAAGGACTAGTGCCAAGAATGGTAACTGGTTACTTTCCATTTCTCCTGTTCTCCTTATGTGAGAGAACTAAGAAAGCAGGGTTTGGATTAGGTTTAAAGAATTTCCATGGAGAGGGGAATAGTGGTCAAAGAGAACTTCAGTTTTATCTGTAATGTTTAAACTTTCAAAAAATGGGATATATTAATATATTCCCTATATAATGTTAACAAAAATAAAAATGATTGCTGGACATGCATTGGTGGATTAAATGTATATCTTTTCTGTATGTCAATAGGATGGTGAGCCATGTCTAGAAATACGTAGTTGCAGTACCCCTTAGAGGCCAGGTCATGAGTAGGGAGTCGGTTAATTTTAAAAATTTTATTTATATTTATTTACTTTTTGAGACAGTGTCTCACTATGCTGCCCAGGCTGGTCTCAAACTCCTGAGCTCCAGTGATGCTCCTACCTCAGTCTCCTGAGTAGCTGGGACTGCAGGCACACACCACCGGATCTGGCAATGATGTTTAATTTTTTGTGTTAACTTGACTGGGAAGGGATGCCCAGAAAGCTGGTACAAAATGATTTCTGGTCATGTGTGTGAGGGTGTTTCCAGAAGATACTTGGCATTTTGAGTTGGTGGACCGAGTAAAGAAGACCCATTCTTACCAGTGTAGGTGAGCATCATCCCGTCTGTTGAGGGCCGGAACAGAAGCAAAAAGGAAGTATGAATTCACTGTGTTTGAGCCAGGGCATCCATCTTCTCCTGCTCTTGGACATCAGAGCTCCTGGTTCTCAAGCTTTCGGACTCAGATTGGGGCTTAAACCATCAGCCTCCCAGTTCTCAGGCCTTCGGACTTGGACTGGGACTTTTACCATTGACTCCCCTGGACTTGGACTGAATTACACCACAGGCTTTTCTGGTTCTCCAGCTTGCAGATGGCAGATTGTGGGACTTTTTGGCTTCTATAGTCACATGAGCAATTCCAATAATAAATCTCCTCTTATTTATATATCCTCTTAGTTCTGTTTCTCCAGAGAACCGTAATGCAGGAGAAAAGTTTTTTTTTCTAAAGTGGTATGAAAATCTTTATCCTACAGTTGCTCATCTCCTTGTAAGTGAGTCACTTTCTAAGTCAAGCAATTGAATCTTTTCCAGGACTATTGTTTTAGCTTGCCCTACTGGTCATGCTTTTCAAGATAATCACTTCCTAATCAGTTTTTTTTATCTTGCTGGGGAAGTCAGGTTTCCTTGTCTCTCTTTTCCAGGAAGAGGCAAGGTTACAAAATTGACTTTTTCCCCCTATTGTAATATGTTTAAAAAGTTGGAAAGAAATCTTTATGCCATCAGACCTTGCTAGGTTCTATTTTTTTTAATTCCTTGTTATACTGTGTATATCCTGATCTCAAAATGGTGGCTTTAATTGAACCAAGTTTCTTTTCCTGGTGGGTAACAAATAAATACATAGCCTGCTTTGGTGCTTTTAAAAATTGTACTGTGAAATTAGGCCTGATGGATAATAGGATTGCCAAACAATAGTGACGCTGTACTTTTACATTTGTCTTGTTTTAATTCTAAGTATAAAATGTAGAGATCATTTAACCCTGTAGCTCAATATGCACATTCCTGCCGGACATCTCAGGCTTTTTATGTGGCAGTGGTGGTGTATTTTGTTTCACCTAAGGCAAAATAATTACAGGAATAGAGATTGCTGTTATTTTCTGTGAGGTCTTCTTTTGTTTGTTTTATTTTCTAGAGTGAGTGTTTTTGCTTGGAAATAGCTCAGTGTTCAGTTCATAATTTTTCTTTTCATTGTGATAATTTTGATTATTTCCTTGAACACTATTCCAGACAGCTACATCTTTTCACTAGTGTTGATACATTTCAAGAATTATAGGCTGTCCTATCCTAACCTCCATTTTTGGCAGAAAGTATACTTTTAGTTTTTTATCCTCTTCTTAAGACTCCTAACAAGTTCTTTTGTTCTTCAGAAGGAGATATTTTTGAAAAAAAAAAAATAAATAAAAAACTTGAGATTTAATTTACATACCATAAAATTAACCCTTTTAAAGTGTGCAGTTAAGTGGTTTTTAGTAGATTTGCAAGGTTATGCAACATTTACCACTCTCTAATTCCAGAACATTTTCGGCATCCAAGAATGAAACCTCTCAGATGGCCAGTTATTTCTCATTACCCCTACACCCAGCTCCTGGCAACCACTAACCTCAGCTCCTAATCTACCTTCTGTCTCTAGGGATTTTCCTGTTCTCAATATTTCACATAAATGAAATCATACAATATGTGCACCTTTGTGATTGGTTTTTTTCACTTAGCACAATGTTTTTGAGGATTGTCCATGTTGAAACATGTATCAGCACTTCATTCCTTTATAGCTGAATAATATTCCCTTGTGTAGATAGACTATGTTTTGTCTGTTCCTTCATCCCTTGATGGATGTTTGGGTTGTTTCCACAGAAGGAGCTTTTTTTTAAAATTTAAATTTTTAGGTAGTACAAGTGCATGGTTTAACAACAATGTAAATAGTAGTAAAAGGTATTCAGCGAAGCCTCCCTCACTCCTCTGTCCCTATCTGCCCTATTTCCACTGCTTCATCCAACCTAGCACCATCATTATTAGTTTCTTGTGAATCCTCTGAGAGTTTCTTTATGCATTTACAAACAAATACAATTATTATGCTTATAGTCTTCATTTTCCCAGCCTTCCCAAGTCTATAGACTACATTTCTAGGAGAGGAACAGATTGGATAAAGCATGTACACAGTTTGAATTTTGATGCATCTCCAACACTAAGTATTACCTTTAACAAAGAGATTTCTTTTTGACAGTCTGATACAAAGTGATCTTCCTATTTTAATTTATTTCATTATTGCTGAGCTTAATTATATTTTTAATGTTTATCATCCATACTCCATAAAGTATGGATTTATATATATATATTTTTTTTGTTTGTTTGTTTGTTTTTTGAGACGGAGTCTCACTCTGTTGCCCAGGCTGGAGTGCAGTGGCGCGATCTCGGCTCACCGCAAGCTCTGCCTCCCGGGTTCACACGCCATTCTCCTGCCTCAGCCTCCCGAGTAGCTGGGACTACGGGTGCCTGCCACCGCGCCAAGCTAATTTTTTGTATTTTTTAGTAGAGACAGGGTTTCACCATGTTAGCCAGGATGGTCTGGATCTCCTGACCTCGTGATCTGCCTACCTTGGCCTCCCAAAGTGCTGGGATTACAGGTGTGAGCCACTGCACCTGACCTATCTTTTTTTACTTTGGGGACATTACCTTTTTCTTTTCTACAGATTTTATTGAGGAACTGTTGCACAAGGGGAAAAGAAACCTCAGTCCAGGATTGTGCTCAATTCCAGATATAGTAAGGACAAGTGGGGATTTACAGCAAAAGAGTGTGGTAGGAATCTGTGGATGGAAAATTACTGAGAGGAAACCTATTACCTTTTTCTTGTTGATTGATACAGCTCTTTCTATTTCGTAAATACTAACCTTTAGCATGCCGTGTGTTGCAAATAATTTCCTGTTTGTCATTTGCTTTTCATTTTGTTCATAGTATGATTTACCACCCAGATATGTTTCATTTTTAATGGAATCAAGCCTGTTCATTTTATGACTTCTGGATTATGTATCATGCTTCCGAAGGTCCTTCTGCTCTGAGATGATAAAGAATCTGCTATATTTTGTTTTGCTTTTATTTTTAGCAATTAGCTCATCTGCAATTAATTGGGGGGCATGGCTTGCAGTGGGAATTTAACTTTTTTTTCGTGTGGAGAACCAATTATTTCAACATTGTTTTAATTTTTTTTTTTTGAGATGGAATCTCGCTCTGTAGCCCAGGCTGGAGTGCAGTGGTACAATCTTGGCTCACCGCAACCTCCACCTCCCGGGTCCTGGTTCAAGTAATTCTCCTGCCTCAGCCTCCTGAGTAGCTGGGATTATAGGCACGCACCACCATGCCCAGCTAATTTTTGTATTTTTAATAGAGATGGGGTTTCACTATGTTGGCCAGGATGGTCTTGAATTCATGACCTCGTGATCCGCTTGCCTTGGCCTCCCAAAGTGCTGAGATTACAGGTGTGAGCCACTGCGCCCAGCCTAATTTTTAAAAATTATTATCTTTTTTGAAATAGCGTCTTACTCTGTTGCCCAGGATGGAGTGCAGTGGCTTGAACTCAGCTTACTGCAACCTTCGCCTCCTGGGGTCATGCGATTCTCCCATGTCAGCCTCCTGAGTAGCTGGGACTACAGATGTGTGCCACCATGTCCTGCTAATTTTTGTATTTTTTGTAGAGTCAGGGTCTTGCTGTGTTGCCCAGGCTAGGCTCAAACTCCTGGACTCAAGCAGTCCACCCACCCTGGCCTCCCAAAGTGCTGGGATTACAGACATAAGCCACCTCTCCCAGCCTGTTTTTCAAATTTTAGTTTCGGGGGGACATCTGCAGGTTTGTTACATGAGTATATTGCATGATGCTGAGGTTTGGTCTTCTGTTGATCCCGTCACTCAAATAGTGAACATACTACCCAATAGACGGTTTTCTAACCCTTGCTTCCTTCCCACTATCCGCCGTTTCGGAATCTCCAGTGTTTATTGTTTCCATTTATTGAGACACCATTCTTTTCCCTTCTTTATCATCATTTATGAGATGCTCATTTTTACATAGGTCGTGTCTGGCTTCTCTATTCTAGTGATTCATTTATCTTTTCCTTTACCTAGTATCAAGTTTTAATTACCATGCTTTTTTTAATCCCCCTCTTGCTCTGTCTCCAATGTTGGGTTTCACTCTGTTCCCCATGCTGGAGTACAGTGATGCAATCATAGCTCACTGACAACTTCTTGAACTTCTGAGCTCAATCAGTCCTCTTGCCTCAGCCTCCAAAGTAGCTGGAATTACAGGTGCAGGCCACCACGCCTGGTGTTACCATAGTTCTGCCTAGGAAGACAAGTAGTCTCAATTTCTTTTCAAAATCTTTACTGGATATTTTTACGCATTTAGTCTTTCAAGTGAAATTTAAAATATATTTAAATTTCCTGGCCGGGCTCAGTGGCTCATGCCTATAATCCCAGCACTTTGGGAGGCCAAGGTGGGCAGATCACAAGGTCAAGAGATAGAGACCGTCCTGGCTACATGGTGAAACCCCGTCTCTACTAAAAATACAAAAATTAGCTGGGCATGGTGGCGTGCGCCTGTAGTCTCAGCTACTCGGGAGGCTGAGGAGGGAGAATTGCTTGAACCCGGGAGGCAGAAGTTGCAGTGAGCTGAGATCACGCCACTGTACTCCAGCCTGGTGACAGAGGGAGACTCCGTCTCCCAAAAAAAAAAAAAAAAAACAAAAAAAAACTCCCTAGAAGTCCCATAAGAATTTTGATTGAAATTGCATTAAATTTCTATATTAATTTGAGAGATACCAACAAGTTTGAAATGTTGAACCTGTGCATCCAGGCTCATGGTGCTTTCATGTATTTATTTTCTGTATGCTCTAAATGAAAGTTCTATGGTGCTTTTCATGTAGATATTAGACCTTTCTTTTATTCATTTGTTTGTTCGTTTTGTTTTTTTTCTTTCTTTCTTGAGACTGGGCCTGGCTATTTTGCCCAGGCTGATCTTGAACCCCTGGGCTCAAGCAATCCCTCTGCCTTGGCCTCCCAAAGTGCTGGAAGTACCACTCCCGACCTAGACATTTCTTAATTGGAATTAGTCCCAGAAACTTTATTGCTCCTGTTGCTAATGATACCTTTTTTCTATTACATATGGAAGTGGCCTATATTAATGCTTTTTTGTATGTTTTTATTTATATGTGGCCACATCAGTGGACTCCCATCTATTAATATATTATTGGTTTCTCAAGGTCTGAAAAACTGCTAAATATATAATATTCCATTTCCTTACAATATGTATAGTTAGTTTTTAACCTTTTATATTACATCTAGAGTCCACGCTTTTTCCATGAGGCTGAGGTTTAGCAAATGAAAAATATACAGCATATAGTAAAGGCTCGATGTTAGTTTTTTTCCTCACTGTTTCAGTCTAACACATAGATCAAAAATAAAAAAAACTAAACTAAGTAAAATTTGTAAGGAAATAGATATCTACACGTCATAATCTAAGTTCTCTACCTTAATTTCTCTCTTCTTTGGAAAATGGTATGATGATAGGTGGTTGGAATTTTTCTTCACTCAGATTCTCTTTAGGTTTCCTTAGGGGGGAAAATCAATCAAAGAAAAATTTTATATATTTGATTATGCTAGAATCTAAAATTTTTTTTGCCATTTATTTCTGGAAGAAACTGGATTATCAAATATAATTCTTTTTTCTTTTTTTGAGGCAGCATCTCTCATTCTGTTGCCCAGGCTGGAGTGCAGTGGTGCGATCATGGCTCACTGCAGCCTCGACCTCTCTCGGCTCAGGTGATCCTTCTACTATCAGCCTCCTGAGTAGCTGGAACTACAGGGTTGCTCCACTATGCTTGGCTAATTTTTAAATGTTTTTTTTTGTAGAGACAGGGTTTCCCCATATTGCCCAGGCTGGTCTTGAACTCCTGGGCTGAAGTGATCCACCTGCTTTGGCCTCCCAGAGTGCTGGGATTACAAGCATGGGCCACGGTGCCCAGCCTCAAATAGAATTCTAACTCAGGTTTTTAACCCAAAGCCCATGGGGTTTCTTCTTTACTTTCTAGATTTGGAATTCTTTTAAAGACAAGTACAGAGTCATTGGAAAAAAAAAAGTTGAACATCATAGAAGACTGAGTCATTCATTGATAACTGCTGGGCCTAAGTGGTGGGTGGATTTGGTTTGATTATATTGCTCTCTCTACTTTTATGTATGTTTGAAGATGTCTAAAAGGGAAGTTTAAAAAAAATCCTGTCGGCCAGTTGCAAGCCTGGGGCACATTATTTGAATGTTTTTTAGTTTTTCAACTATAGATTGGAAATGGAATCTATTAGCAGGGTGTAGTGGTATTAAAAATATAGACATAAATTGCCTGGTGATACTTATAGTAGATGTTTAGTAAACATTAATTCTTAGGAATAGCATCATGAATTATACAAATTGTTAATCCTCATAGCCATTCTCTGAAGTAGGCAGTTTTATCCCAGTTTTCATATGAGAAAACTGAGAATTGGAGCAGCTAAGTATTATGCTTTGAAGTATACAAGAAGCAAATGATGGAGCTAAAATTTGAGTCCAATTTCTGACCTCAAAGTCTAGGACACTTGAAGCCTCCTTGAAAAAGGAAGGCTACTATTGACAAAGCTTTGTTGCTGTTACATTATATTTTCTCAGATTTAATCTTCATCATAACTGCAAGGCATATTGAATATCTGTAACCTTTTAAAAAGAAGCACATAGATTTTTCACATTTTTGTATATGAGTAGTTAACTCTAAAAAAATGTGTATTTTATTTTAAAATATATTTGAATGTGTAAGTTGAGTTTACGTATTGGCAATACCAGTGTTTTTGTGGGAAAAAAGATGCCTCTTGGTTTTCCAGGTGAGTTTGTATATGAGATAAAACCTGTGTTTGAAAGTTAAAAATTTTATATTTTTGGTACTATACCTTTAGATGGTTTATTGGAAAGATACTATATTTGATAATGTACGTTGTGTTTTTGTTATTGAATTTATTAAAATCATAATTTGTAATGTTGATATGAAATGAATCCAGAGCAAATCAGGGCAAGAAGATGTAAACTAGGAAGGGCCTTCCTCTGTGTGTGTGTGTGTGTGTGTGTTTGTGTGTGTGTGTGACCCACAGAGAGAGAGAAAGAGAGGTCCTTGAGTCATAAAGATTTCTTGTTTATTTTTTTTTAGAGACATAATCTTGCTCTGTCATCCAGGCTGGAGTACAGTGATCCAGTCATAGCTCACTGCAGCCTTGAACTCCTGGGCTCAAATGATCCTCCCACCTCAGCCTCCTGAGTAGCTGAGACTACAGGCATGTACCACCATGCCCAGATAACTTGTGTGTCTTTTGCAGAGATGGGGTTTCGCCATGTTGCCCAGGCTGGTTTCAAACTTCTGGGCTTAAGCGATCCACCCACCTCAGCTTCCCAGAGTGCTGGGATTTCAGGCATGAGCCACCGCACCTGGCCTCAGCTAATTTTTAAAAACAATTTTTAAAGGGCTGGTGCCTTGCTGTGTTGCCAGGCTGTTTTTGAACTCCTGGCCTTGAGTGATCCTCCCTTCTCAGCCCCCCAAAGTGCTGGGATTACAGGGATGACCCACCATGCCTGGCCCAACTCTAAATTGTTCACTGTAGGACAGAAATGGCCGGGCGCAGTGGCGCACACCTGTAATCCCAAGCAGTTTGAGAGGCCAAGTCGGGCACATCACAAGGTCAGGAGTTCGAGACCAGCCTGGCCAATATGGTGAAATCCTGTCCCTACTAAAATAACAACAACAAAAAAACCCACAAAAATTAGCCAGGTGTGGTGGCGGGCGCCTGTAGTCCCAGCTACTTGGGAGGCTGAGACAGGAGAACTGCTTAAACCTGGGAGGCAGAGGTTGCAGTAAGCCGAGATTGCGCCACCGCACTGCAGCCTGGCAACAGCACGAGACTCTGTCTCAAAATAAATAAATAAATAAAATAATATAAGTTAGAAATTATTCCTGTGAGGTTAAGAGACCTAGTGTAAAGATTTCTTTTTATTCAACAAAATTTATTGACATTGAACAGTTTATTATCTGTTATGTGCTTTTTTTTTTTTTGAATCTGTTGTATTTCTAGATACGTAAATAATTTATTCATATCAATGGAGTAAAATATTCTTTTTTTTTTTTTTTTTATTGATCATTCTTGGGTGTTTCTCGCAGAGGGGGATTTGGCAGGGTCACAAGACAATAGTGGAGGGAAGGTCAGCAGATAAACAAGTGAACAAAGTTCTCTGGTTTTCCTAGGCAGAGGACCCTGCGGCCTTCCGCAGTGTTTGTGTCCCTGGGTACTTGAGATTAGGGAGTGGTGATGACTCTTAACGAACATGCTGCCTTCAAGCATCTGTTTAACAAAGCACATCTTGCACCGCCCTTAATCCATTCAACCCTGAGTGGATACAGCACATGTTTCAGAAAGCACAGGGTTGGGGGTAAGGTCACAGATCAACAGGATCCCAAGGCAGAAGAATTTTTCTTAGTACAGAACAAAATGAAAAGTCTCCCATGTCTACCTCTTTCTACACAGACACGGCAACCATCCGATTTCTCAATCTTTTCCCCACCTTTCCCCCCTTTCTATTCCACAAAACCGCCATTGTCTTCATGGCCTGTTCTCAATGAGCTGTTGAGTACACCTCCCAGATGGGGTGGTGGCCGGGCAGAGGAGCCCCTCACTTCCCAGTAGGGGCGGCCGGGCAGAGGCGCCCCTCACCTCCCGGACGGGGCGGCTGGCCGGGCGGGGGGCTGATCCCCCCACCTCCCTCCCGGACGGGGCGGCTGGCCAGGCGGGGGGCTGACCCCCCCTCCTCCCTCCCGGACGGGGGGGCTGGCCGGGCGGGGGGCTGGCCCCCCCACCTCCCTCCCGGACGGGGCGGCTGGCCGGGCGGGGGGCTGGCCCCCCCACCTCCCTCCCGGACGGGGCGGCTGGCCGGGCGGGGGGCTGACCCCCCCCACCTCCCTCCCAGACAGAGCGGCTGGCCGGGCAGAGGGGCTCCTCACTTCCCAGTAGGGGCGGCCGGGCAGAGGCGCCCCTCACCTCCCGGACAGGGCGGCTGGCCGGGCGGAGGGCTGATCCCCCCACCTCCCTCCTGGACGGGGTGGCTGGCCAGGCGGGGGGCTGACCCCCCCTCCTCCCTCCCGGACGGGGCGGCTGGCCGGGCGGGGGGCTGGCCCCCCCCACCTCCCTCCCGGACGGGGCGGCTGGCCGGGCGGGGGGCTGGCCCCCCCACCTCCCTCCCGGACGGGGCGGCTGGCCGGGCGGGGGGCTGACCCCCCCACCTCCCTCCCAGACAGAGGGGCTGGCCGGGCAGAGGGGCTCCTCACTTCCCAGTAGGGGCGGCCGGGCAGAGGCGCCCCTCACCTCCCGGACAGGGCGGCTGGCCGGGCGGGGGGCTGACCCCTCCACCTCCCTCCCGGATGGAGCGGCTGGCCAGGCAGAGGGGCTCCTCACTTCCCAGTAGGGGCGGCCGGGCAGAGGCGCCCCTCACCTCCCGGACAGGGCAGCTGGCCGGGCGGGGGGCTGACCCCCCCACCTCCCTCCCAGACAGAGCGGCTGGCTGGTCAGAGGGGCTCCTCACTTCCCAGTAGGGGCGGCCGGGCAGAGGCGCCCCTCACCTCCCGGACAGGGCGGCTGGCCGGGCGGGGGGCTGATCCCCCCACCTCCCTCCCGGATGGGGCGGCTGGCCGGGCGGGGGGCTGACCCCCCCACCTCCCTCCCGGATGGGGCGGCTGGCCAGGCAGAGGGGCTCCTCACTTCCCAGTAGGGGCGGCCGGGCAGAGGCGCCCCTCACCTCCCGGACAGGGCAGCTGGCCGGGCGGGGGGCTGACCCCCCCACCTCCCTCCCGGACGAGGAGGGAGGACGCTCCTCACTTCTCAGACGGGGTGGCTGCCGGGCGGAGGGGCTCCTCACTTCTCAGACGGGGCGGTTGCCAGGCAGAGGGTCTCCTCACTTCTCAGACGGGGCGGCCGGACAGAGACGCTCCTCACATCCCGGACGGGGCGGCAGGGCAGAGGTGCTCCCCACATCTCAGACGATGGGCAGCCGGGCAGAGACGCTCCTCACTTCCCAGATGTGATGGCGGCCGGGAAGAGGCGCTCCTCACTTCCTAGATGGGATGGCGGCCGGGCAGAGACGCTCCTCACTTTCCAGACTGGGCAGCCAGGCAGAGGGGCTCCTCACATCCCAGACGATGGGCGGTCAGGCGGAGACGCTCCTCACTTCCCAGACGGGGTGGCTGCCAGGCAGAGGCTGCAATCTCGGCACTTAGGGAGGCCAAGGCAGGCGGCTGGGAGGTGGTTGTAGTGAGCCGAGATCACGCCACTGCACTCCAGCCTGGGCGCCATTGAGCACTCCAGGTAAGACTTCTTGAACGCACACTGTGGGCCAGTGATGACTGCTGACACCTGTCCAGCGCCGCTCTGGGGTTGGCCCAGCGTGTCTCTCCTGCGGCTCGGCGAACCCAGGCCCCCCGCCCGGCACATCTCCCGGAGCCGGGGCTGGGGGGAAGCTGGTAGGAGGTGGCGGGGCGAGGGCGGCCTCGTGTCCCTTCCTTCCCCTGGCCCCTATGTGCTTTTTAAGAAGATTTACATGTTAGGTTTGTTACCAAGCACCTAAAGGGTAAAGTTTCACATAACACCTACAAGATGCTTGGTAATGTCCATTCATGCCTGATGAATTTCCTAGCACATGGTAGGTCTTCAGTTAATGTTTAATGATAATAGGGAAATGGCCTATAAAAGCCTTAAAACTTTGGAGTAAATTTCCACCCTACTTTATAAGGAATTATGAAATGTTTCCAAACTTCTGCATTTGTGAAACGCTTAAAGCATATCTCCAAAGCACCATTTCTAAAATGAAAGTTGATCAATACTTGGAGAATAAATGAGGGAAATGAAAATATTATATATCCTTTTTATTTTTATTATTTATTTATTTATTTTTGAGGCAGGGTCTCACTCTCTTGCCCAGGCTGGAGTTCAGTGGTGCCGTCACGGCTCACTGCAACCTCTGCCTCCCAAGTTCAAGCAATTCTCATGCCTCAGCCTCCCGAGTAGCTGGGATTACATACGTGCACCACCATGCCCGGCTAATTTTTGTTATTTTTAGTAGAGACAGAATTTTGCCATGTTGGCCAGGCTGGTCTTGAACTCCTGGCCTCATGTGATCTGCCCTCCCTGGCCTCCCAAAGTGCTAGGATTATAGGTGTGAGCCACTGCGCCCAGCCTGTATATCCTTTAAAAAAATTGTTTTATATGGGAAATATATGGTGTTATTTTTCTATAATAAATTCCTGAAACACAATTTCAATAATTTTTGGTTTGGGGTCTAATTGGGGAGTACTTTTTAATGGTGTAGTCTCATAAACTGAAAAATTGATTTGCATGCTGTCTTTCATAGACTATTTTTTGTTTAATTAAAAATCTCTTGTGAGAAGTAGAAATTTGGATTGGAAAGACTGGGTGTTTGCTTCTTTCTGTCTTGTGTTTATTAAAGGTTTCTTTAGGTTGTTTTGCCATTTTCCCTCCATTCTCCTCATTATATTTAGTTCTCTGTTCAATCCTAGTGTACACACAAAGTAGTTGGAGAATTACCAACCCATACTCTTCTGAAAAATAAATTTAGTAACCAGAGTACAGTAGTGCATACGGTTCTTTTTGTCTTTATTTTTACCAAATAGTTTTCTGAAGTTAGTTCGGTTAGTTTTTTCTTCTCTATCTCCTACAGTTTAGTTCTATTCTTAATTTTTAATAGAGTTGGGTTTGCAGTTTGAGGTTCTCCCACATTCTGGTTGATTTGAACTATTTATTTTAAGGGATATGTGAAACATTACCGTTGTTCTAAGAGTCAGAATTCTACTCAGAGACCAGTCATTTGCCAGGGCATACTCAGAGAATTGTCATTTCCCCTTCATCTCTTTTATCCTGTTCCCATCCCCCTCTTCTTTGTACCCCGTTTCCACCTACTCTGTGGAGATAACTAATCTCACTGACTTCTGGTTCTCTCTCCTCTTCTTGTTTTTGTACAAATGGGTGGATACATATAGTTATGCATCACTTAATGAGAAATGCATTGTTGGGCAATTTCATCTAAACACAGAAATGGTACAGTAAAAATACTGTACAAAAGATATGGTATGAAAGGTAAGAATGGTACACCTGTATTGGGCATTTACTATGAATGGAACTTGCGGAACCAGAAGTTGCTCTGGATGAGTCAGTGAGTGAATGTGAAGGCCTAGGACATTATCGTACACTACTATAGACTTTATAAACATCATACATGTAGGCGACACTGACTTTATTTTAAAATTTTTTCTTTCTTTTTTAAACATTTTTTTGGGTTTTTATTTTTATTTTTTTATGAGACGGGATCTTTCCTTGTCACCCAAGCTGGAGTGCAGTGTCATGACCATGGCTTATTGCAGCATCAACCTCCCAGGCTTAAGCGATCCTCCTACCTCAGCCTCCCGAGTAGCTGGGACTACAGGTGCGTGTCCCAACTCCTGGCTAATTCTTTAATTTTTTGTAGAAACGAGGTCTCCATATGTTACCCAGGCTGGTCTTGAAGTCCTGGGCTCAAGCAGTCCTCCCACTTTGACCTCTCAAAGTGCTGCAATTACAGGCATGAATGAGCCTCCATGCCCTGCCAGAAGTTCTTTCTTCAATACTAAATTAACCTTAGCTTACTGTAACTTTTCTACTTTATAAACTTTTTAATGTTTTAAAACTTTTTGACTCTTCTGTAATAACACTTAGGTTAAAACACAAACACATTGTATAGCTGTGCAAAAATGTTTTCTTTTTACCCTTATTTAACTTTTTTTATAAGTAGAAGTATACCTAAAATAATGGTAAAAAGTACAGTATAGCAAATACGTAAACCAGTAACAGTCATTTATTATTTTCAAGTCTTATGTATATATGTAATTGTATGTTGTATACTTTTCTATCACTAGCAGTGCAGTAGGTTTATACCAGAATCACACAAATGTGAAATGTGTAATGCTACATTTATGATGTCACTATGTGATAGGAATTTTTCAGCTCCATGATAATTTTAAGGGGCCATTACTGCATATGTAGCTCATCGTTGACTGAAACATCATTATGTGGTATGTGACTGTATAGATATATATCACCTCATATTTTCTTCCTTACATGAAGGGTAGTACACTCTAGGTATTCTTTTATGCTTTGATTTAATAATATATTTTATTGGCTGGGCACGGTGGCTCATGCCTATAATCCCAGCACTTTGAGAGGCCAAGGCTGGCAGATTGCTTGAGCCCAGCAGTTTGAGACCAGCCGGGGCAACATGGCAAAACCCCATCTTTTAAAAAAAAGTACAAAAATTAGCTGGGCATGGTGGTGCATGCCTGTGTTCCCAGCTACTTTAGAGGCTGAGATGGGAGGTTTGCTTGAGCCCAGGAGGCAGAGGCTGCCATGAGCTGAGATTGCACCACTGCACTTTAGCCTGGGTGACAGAGTGAGACCCAGTCTCAAACAAAACAAAACATATATTTATTATGTTATTATAACATAGCCTTATTATGTACAGTCGGCCCTGTGTATCCATTGAGTTCTGTGTCTGTGGATCTAACCAACCACACATGGAAAATTTTTGGAAAAGATGGTTGCATCTGTACTGGACATGCATAGACTTTTCTTTCTCGTCATTATTGCTTAAACAATACAGTTTAAAAACTGTTTACCATAGCATTTAGATTATATCAGGTATTGTAAGCAATCTAGAGATGATTTCAAGTATATGAGAGGATGTGCATAGGTTATATACAAATACTACACCATTTTACATGAGAGACTTGAGCATCCGTGGAGTTTGGTATCCACGGGGGGGTCCTGGAGCCAGTCCCCTGCAGATACCGAGGGATGGCTGTATGTTAATAATATATTCAGGTTATCTACTAAGTGCATCCAGGAATCCTTCCTTATTAATTCATAGAATACTTTTTTGTTTTTTTACAGCTGCATAGTACTCCATTGCATGGATGTGCCATAGTTTATTCAACCACTGTCCTGTATCTGGACATTAGGCTGTTTCCAGTGTTTATTGTAATTATAAAATAGGCTTCAGTGTATATACTTTGGTTGTTGAGGTGTACCCTCAGGGTAAATTCCCAAAGATGGGATCACTGGACTGATTAAAGGTAAGTGCATTTGTTGTATTGTTAGGTATTGCTAAATTTCCTTCCAGAAAAGTTGTGTTTGTCATCGGTATTCTCACCTGCACAGCTGTTTTGAGTTTTCTCACAGTCTCGCCAGCACATGTGTTGTCATTCTTGTTAATTGTTCCCAATCTGATGGGTGAGCATGGTGTCACAACTGGTTTTAATTTACATTTCTCTAATTATGAGTGAGATTGAACATCTTTTCACATGTTTAAGGGTCATTTTATGTCTTTGTGACATGTTTTACTTTAAAAGTTTATTTTGGATGCACCCTTTTTTTTTTTGTTATCATTGTTAGGTTATTCACCTTCAACTTGTCAGAACAGTAGCACTCTAAAAACGCCAGACTTTATTATGACTCTCCTCTTTCAGATCTTCCATGGTGGCTTATTCTAATTCGGCAGAAAGCATTGGTGGGCAAACTCCCAGGAGACCATGAGGTCTGTAAAGTTACCAAAATTGCTGTGCTCTCACTTTCTGAAATGGAACCTCAGGATCTTGAGCTAGAGGTAGGTGAAATAAAGGGAAATTATATGGAAACCTGATATAAATGTAATAGCAAATATGAGGATTTGGTTCAGTAGACCAGAAACTTACATTTTTAGAGCTGGGTAATGTTTTTAAAATAATTTAATCCTAAGATTTTCCAACTTAGTAGTGGAACTCTTGTCTCAAAATCCATGAAATCTAGTGTAGAAGACACATAAAGGCAGGGCTGCTGTGGTTGCAGTAGTGTTGGGGGAATCCCTGGGGCTCTGTCCACTTGATCTCTCCTGGGAAGCCACCTTCTGTTTCCAGGGTGCCCTAGGGCTCTGCACAGTACAGTTTGAAAACTTCTTAGGGAAAAGGAGTGAGTTAAGAAAAGGAGAGCTCTTATTATATCCTCTTTTGTCTGCATTTCTTGAAAATTTTCTAAGCATATATTACTCTATTAAAATTTACAAAGAAAGTTTTTTAAAAGGAAGACAGTCACTCATCTAATGTAATCTCTTTATTTTCCAGAGGACAGCTCAAGTCCACAAGTAGAGTGATTTAAGGACGGAATAATGAGATTGTCTAGGGCTAGTGTTTTTTACCACAAGGTGCTGCCTCCTAGTAGAAGTAACCCATGAAAGCATTTATGTCCTGTTTGCTCTTAGTATGGGAATTAGATGCCTAGTAATTGTCATCACTCCGATTGTTTTGTTCACTATGTGATGTGCCAGGTGGGCCCTGTGTATTACATAGATGATAATATTTAGTCCCCAAGACCCCCCTATGAGGTAGACATTACTACAAATAAAGGAGGCTAGGTGGGTGGCTCCTGTCTTTGACAGGCTGAGGCTGGAGGATTGCTTGAGCTGAGGGGTTCGAGACCAGCCTGGGCAACATAGCCAGACCTTGTCTTGTGGAAAAAAAAAAATTAATGAGTGAATGGATTTTAGAAAATAAAATAAAAACAAATAAAGGAGGCCTGGCAAGGGTTAAGTCACACAGCTGGCAGAGGTGGGGCCTGGATCTAGACTCAGGCTGCCTGGTCCTATATAATTCTGCTGAGCTGCCGCCCTGTTACCTGAACATCAGGTAACAGCAAAGCACACACTGCCCTACAACTCAACACATGTTTTTCCATGTAGAGTTCTTGGGGAGGAACTTTGGGGACAGGGTTAAATTGCCTTAAGAATAAGTAAAAATAAAACTATTTTTATGCTTCAAATGTCACTGGAAGTTTGACAATTGAATTTTAAGAAACAAAATGAATTTAAGTGGACTCTGATATTAATTATTTGTTACAGGAATCGAAAAAAGTTTGGAGTTCTTAATTCTCCTTTTATTGGTACTTATGCTAGAACACTATTCACTATTGCTGATCGAGAGACAAAAAACCTAGATGGCAATTAGGCCTATTAAAAGCAGATGTTTGCAGTTTTTGTCTGCATTTTTTTTGGGTGAAGAGCAGCCAGACTAGCAAAAATTGTGTTAGTTTCCTAAGCCAGTAAATTTGCTGGCAGTGTCTTTTGGATGGTTTTGCTGACACACTGAAAGATCAGGATGGCTTGTTATCACAGACCTTTCCCTTGAGGGTGGGCACCCCTTTGGCCTGGCATTCAGGTTTGAGCACTAAGACTGGGGTATCTGGCAGTTTGATTTAGAGATGGGAACCAGCCCGCCCAGCACTTTGTCCATCTGCCAGTCATGATTTGCATATTTGGCACTCCCAGTTCTGGGGAAATTAAATGTCACACATCATCCAGAAAAGGTTGGGACCTTTGTTAGGCCTTTCAGGGAGGTGTTCTGATGTCCTTCATGGCCACCAATCTGTAACATTTTTGAGACTAGTAGCTGACTATTCAATAAAAAGGGAAAAAACCAAGATGGCTTTAGGAACTAACATTTACATGGAGTCTTTAAGGGCAAAAGTGTGAATATTATCAAAGCTTTAAGAACTTCTTTATTCTTCATACTTTCCCTTTTTTCTCTCTCGATAGTCTAAGGGAAAGAGATTATATTCAAATAAAAAGGAAGTGAGATTTCCTCCACTGACATAATTATTTTTACAGCTGTTGGGCTGTACAGTATAAACTACCGTACTTCTCGGGCAGCGAGATCGTGGTTCACGTTAAGAGTTGAGTATATGTAACGACTCTTGCTAATTGGGAGTAAAAGTAACTACAGAGAAAGTATTTCCAGGTCCTATCTCAGTAAATAGTTTGGTACACCTTTCTCTCAAGAGATTAAAATTTTAGAAATTTACACTTTTGCCATTTTTTCTTTCCTTTTAATCCTGTTTTATGGTAAAGGAACTTTGCAACAGTGAATAACAGGAAGGGCAAAGAACCACATGTTGAAAATCACAACTTTATTATCTTTTAACATGTTAATTTAAATCTTGGTATCTATTTCAATTTCCATATAACTCAATTTAAAAGAGTTTTTAGAAGCTTAATCCTTTTTAAATTGTTTTTTGGTTATACAGTAAATTGTAAAAGAGAAGAAAAAAATTCCTCCACTTGGAAATAATTGCTATCAATATTCTACTGAGTTTTGGTGGGTGTTTCCATTTGTGCCTAGGCTCTTTGGAGGACCAGTGTTACTTTCACATGTTTCAGAATAGTTTCTCTGTTTTGCACTTTTACATATTTCCCTCTAGTCTTATTATTTTTTTAAGAACATAGGAAGACTTTGTTAAACAAAACTACTTATTTCTCCTTAGTATGACTTTCTGATTTGGATGTCTGTGTATCAGTTTGAATAATCTGCATTTATTCCAGCAGCATCCTTTAATGTGGTCACTGTTCCCAGATTTGCTAAAGCCTAAGTCTGTGTTCTGTAATTGGAGCAGAAGCAATCTTATTTCAGAGACGGGTATTAATAGAATTTCTAGTTTTCTGCCTCTGTTGTCTTTTTATCGCAAATATATGCCTTATTTGTTTGCCAATTAAAAAAAATCCACATACCATAATTCAAATACCTTACAGTTCACCCGTTTAAAGTATGTAAGTCAATGGTTTTTAGTGTATTCAGAGTCATGTGGTTATCACCACAATCAATTTTAGAACCTTTCATCATCCCCCGAAAAAACCCTGTCTTCGTTAGCAGCCACTCCTCACTTCCTCCCAAACTCCAGCTCCCCAGCACCATGCAACCACTAATCTCCTTTCTGTCTCTGTAAATATTTGTCTATTCTGGACATCTCATAGAAACGGAATAATACACCACGTGGCCTTTTGTGATGGACTTCTTTCACCTAGCATAGCTTTTAAGGTTCATGCCAATTGTAGTGTGTAGCAGTACTTTATTCTTTTTTATTGCCAGATAATCCCTTGTATGGGTGTGTCATGTTTTATTTATTTGTTCATCAGTTGGTAGACATTTGAGTTGTTTCCACCTTTTAGCTATTATGAATAATGCTATTATAAGCCATTTTGCATACAAGTTATTGGTGGTATATTTGTTTTAATCTCTCTTGGGTGTGTACCTAGCAATGGAATTGGTGGGTCATATGGTAACTCTTACCTTTTGTGGAACTGCCAGACTGTTTTTTTTTTTTTTTTGAGACGGAGCCTCGCTCTGTCGCCCAGGCTGGAGTGCAGTGGCACGATCTCGGCTCACTGCAACCTCCGCCTCCCGGGTTCAAACGATTCTCCTGCTTCAGTCTCCCGAGTAGCTGGGACTACAGGTGCGCGCCACCACACCCGACTCATTTTTTGTATTTTTAGCAGAGATGGGGTTTCACTGTGTTAGCCTGGTTAGATGGTCTTGATCTCCTGACCTTGTGATCCGCCCGAGAGAGAGAGAGAGAGAGAGAGACTGAGACTGACTTTGCCTGTAATATCAGCACTTTGGCGGGGGGCCGAGGTGGGAGGATTGCTTAAGGCCAGGAGTTCGAGACCAGCCTGGGCCACATAGCAAGACCCTGTCTCTATAAAAAATTTAAAAATTAGCTGGGCATATTTGTGTGTACCTGTAGTCACAGGTACTCAGGAGGCTGAGGCAGGAGGATTGCTTGAGTCCTGGAGTTTGAGGCTGCAGTGAGCTGTGATTGCACCACAGCACTCTAGCCTAGATGGTGGAGTGAGACCCTGTCTCTAAAAAAGAAAAATTAAAAATCTGTATAAGGGTATGAAGAATCTGTAATGGTTTAAACAATGAGGACATAGTTGTTGCTTCTTTAGAAAAAAAATACCCTTTAAAGTTATATAGGCTTATGTTCCATGTCTGCATATCTTATTTGTGTATCTCATTGCCTTAATAGATAACTGCATCATTTTCCGTATTTAGTTTCCATCAGACACCTGTTTAAAATTTTAGCTTCAGATGGATGTAGATACCAGCTTTTCACATAAAATTATTTATGTCCCTTTTCTTAAATGGCAGCAGCAACATCAACCCTTAGTCTCGGTCACAAGATGTAAGTTGCAAGTGTAATTTAAAAACTAGGGAAGTGCTGTGGAGCTTGTGGCTGTGGTGTTTTCTTTTTGAGATCGCGTGTTTCAGAGTTGTGATAAGGACCTAACCACATACCACACAGAACTGGCTGGGCCTCTGGAAAAGGGAAGGTGATCCTGTTGCCAGTGCTATGCATTGTAATCCCTGGGGCTCTGTGTAAACAAAATACCTTAGGACTGGGAAGGAATCCTAAGAAGTAATTTTCTCTATCCCTGTTTTTTGTCAGGACTGAATTTAACCTTTTCAGAAAGGTAGTGTTCTATACTTTATTTTCTAAAGATAACTGTGTAGCAGATTCTAACATACTCACTGGAAATGTTTGCATTTATAGTAATCTCATTTGTTTGTTTGAGACAGGGTCTTGCTCTGTCACACAGGCTGGAATGCACTGGCGCAATCATCCGGCCTTCAGCCCCCCAAGTGGCTGGGATTACAGGCATGTGCCACCACCCCCTAATTTTTTTTTTTTTTTTCTATTTTTTGAAGAGATGGGGTCTCACTATATTACCCATGCTGGTCTTGAATACCTGGGCTTAAGCAATCCGCCTACCTTTACCTCCCAAAATGCTGGGATTATAGGTGTGAGCCCCTGCACCTGGCCAGTAATTTTAGATTTTTATTTAGAAAAAATCACTTTTAAGAGACAGAGAAAACCTTCCAGTGAAGGTGTTTCCATGAGTTTGAACTTTGTTATACAGATCCACAATCCTTATCTGAACTTCTTGGGGCCATATTTGTTTTAGAATTCAAGTTTTTTGGGGTTTTCAAAAGGTTATTCCCTGTATTTTCTACCCTCTAAAGTGGTTCTGGAGCATTACCCCACGATAAAACACATTAATGTTTCTTAAACAATGGTATGAATGTTCATACTAAGGGAGGTAAGTGATGATTATCAGTATCTTCATATCAGTTCAGGGCATGCTTTGCCATTAAATGAGTTTTTAACTTAAAAGATACACTTTCAGGTTTTACAGTTTTTTGGATTTTGGAATTGTACATAAGGAAGTTAAGGGATGATGGGCTTATATTAACTCTGTTTCAAGCCCAGGATGAGGGTAGATAAAAGAAATAAAAATAGAAAAGACCAGGTGTGGTGGCTCAAGCCTGTAATCCCAACACTTTGAGAGGCCGAGGCAAGCAGATAACTTGAGGTCAGGAGTTCAAGACCAGCCTGGCCAACACGGTGAAACCCTGTCTCTACTAAAAATACAAAACTTAGCCAGGCATGATGGCATGTGCCTCAGCTACTTGGGAGGCTGAGGTGGAAGAACCGCTTGGATCTGGGAGGCGGAGGTTGCAGCAAGCTGAGATCGCGCCATTGCACTCTAGCTTGGGTGACAGAGTGAGACTCTGTCTCAAAGAAGGAAAGAAGGAAGGAAAGGATAGAAGGAAGGAAAGGGAAGGGGGAGGGGAGGGGAGGAGGAAGGGAGGAAGGCAGGCAGGCAGGCAGGAAGGAAGGAAATGCCAAGCTTAGAGAATAAGCATTTTTTAAAGTAGATCAGACTGAAGCCAGAGGCCTTTCTGGGTCTGCATCTAGAAGCAGACAGTAGCAGGTGGGAATTTGGCCCCTACACAGTAAAGAGGACTAACAGGGCTTCATGGGAGATGGGAT
The DNA here is from genome assembly GCF_028858775.2 of Pan troglodytes. Lineage (NCBI taxonomy): Eukaryota > Metazoa > Chordata > Mammalia > Primates > Hominidae > Pan > Pan troglodytes. Next base: position 131,894,191 of record NC_072406.2, read on the forward strand.
CCTGGGGCAATGCTTAGCACTTGAGGCCTGGTGCTCAGGTGGAACTCCCTAGATCGTGAGGGGAGCTGTTAGAGTGTCTGCACTGAGTTGGATAATCCTGCATAGAACATCTCCTGTGTGCCATGCCAGTAGCATTTCCATGAAGAAATACTGGTCTGGGCAAAAGATAGGGATCTGAATCAACACCATAGCAATGGGCATGAAGTGGTTGGGGTTGATAGGAGAGACTTAGAGAAGGAGAATGATGGAAGATGATTCCAAGGTTTCTTGCTTAAATGATCCAGTGGGTGGTGCAGTCATTACCTGAAATAGGGCATACCAGAGAAGGAACAATATTTGGGGAGCAGGTGTTGCGCAGTTCTAGAGATGCTGAGTCTGAGGGTCTAGTGTGTCTCAGTGTGGGGGAGACGTCACATCCATCAGTCTTGAGATTAGGGCAAAAGAGTGGAGTTAGCAAACGTAGTAGTAGTTAAAACGAGGAAAGAGGGTGACATTTTCTAGATGGAGCATGAAGACTGAGAAGAGAGTTAAGGGTAGAACACTGGGAATACCATCAGTTTTAGAGAAGAAAGATACACCCACAAAGACTGAGAAGGAACAGCCAGAGATGGGGAAGGACCCTGAGAGATTGTTGTCATGGGGACCAGAGGAAGAGACAGCAGGGAGTGTTCTCTCATTCCGAGAGAGTTAGGAGGCCTAAGCAGTGTCATCGGAGCCTTTACTCCTTGACCTGCCCCAATCAGACTATAGTCCTTACAGTTCCAGTGGCTGGGACACTGTACCCTGCTGGCTCTCGGAGTGGATTCCATGTTTGAGGAATGGATTTAAAAGAAGATTCTCACTTGTGTAAACATGTCACAAGGTGCTAGGAAGGGGGCTATTAGAGGTTGGGACAAAGGAAAGGGGCGAATGATGAGCCCAGGTCCTAATCCCAGAAACTAACCTTGAAGAGAACAATGGACTCGGTCTTTCTGAGTGAGGAAAACCTGGGTGCAGACTAGGTGTGCTGTTGCACATTTACTTGAAATAGCGGACCTTTGATAGATTCCTGGGAGGAAATTTTTGCTGGCTTGAGTGCTCTTAAAGAATGATTTTGTTGGCTGGGCGCGGTGGCTCACGCCTATAATCCCAGCACTTTGGGAGGCCGAGGCGGGCAGATCATGTGAGGTTGGGAGTTCGAGACCAGCCTGACCAACATGGAGAAACCGCGTCTCTACTAAAAATACAATATTAGTCAGGCATGGTGGTGCATGCCTGTAATCCCAGCTACTCGGGAGGCTGAGGCAGGAGAATTGTTTGAACCCAGGAGACGGAGGTTGTGGTGAGCCGAAACTGCGCCATTACACTCCAGCCTGGGCAACAAGAGCGAAACTCTGTCTCAAAAAAAAAAAAATAATGGCTATGTCTGTGTATCCCGTTTTGAATACTAAAATTGTAACAATCTGTAGCTCGGTTTTGAGCAAGTAAGCATGTTTTCAGGTTTTTAAAAGAGTTATTCATATGACTAATCACTGATATTTTATATAAAAATTGCTAGCCAGCAGTTGCCAAGTGCCACAAGCAAAGTAGTAGCAGGAGACCAAAGGGAAAGCATCTTTTTAAAACTGCTGCTCTGCTGCCCCACTGATGCTGTATCAAGGAGGGTGGGGTGTGTGCAATGTCATGGGAGAAGGGGAGTGATGGTCGTGAAAGCTCCAATGGCAGCTACTGCTAAGGCACTGGAGGTAGGAGTCAACAAGACAAAGATCCTGCCTCAACCTCTGGTTTTGGACGTGTTGAGTTTGAGATGTCTGGTAGACATCCCAGTGGAAATGTTGGGATATGTGAGGCTGGAGTTTTGGGAGAGAGCTGGGCTCGAAATAAACATTTGGGAAGGTGGGGTTGGCATAAGGACAGTATTGGAATCCATGAGTCTGGATGAAATCACTGAGGGAGTGAATGCAGATGAGAAGGGGATGAGGGACCAAACGTTGGGGCACCTAGACATCAAGCAGGAGGCTGGAAAGGAACTGCTCAAAGCGGCAGAGGAGGAGTGACCAGTAGGAGCCAGGTGAAGCCGTGTGTTGTAGGATGAGGGAGGGACTCAGACGCTACTGAGAGTTAAGAACCAAGAGCATTGGATTTAGCAAAGTGGAGGTCATTGATCATGCTTCAGACAGTAGCTTGGGAGAGTGGTAGGGGTGAAAGCCAAATCAGGGGTGGGGGGGGCGGGGGTTGGGGGGCGAGTTGGGGAGAGAATGGGAGGAGTGGAGCTGGAGGTACTGAGGAGTGCAGAGTGAGTAAGAGGACAGCAGTGGCTGAGGAAGAGGAGTCGCACGGGGGTGTGCGGAGGAGAGGAGCGGAGGAGGATGGGCCTGTGTGCTGACGGAAACGATCACAGAAAGAGGGATGCCATGTCCATAAGCTTGGTTCTGTCTTCTCTCCTTCCCTGTCACCTGGAATTCTTGCTAGTTTTGCTTATTTGAAGGGAAATAAAGTGAGCTGTTCTGGTAGTAGGAGTATAAAGCTTTTCTCCCTCATCTTTAGTTCCCTTGTCTTTAATGGTAGGGCAGGAGCAGCTTAAAGCTGTAATCATGGTGTGAAACCTGTGTGGACAGTTTTTGATAGCCATGATTTTGAAAAGGCTTGAAATCATCTGGAGATTCCATTGCACATGAAAATTTGGTCCAGTTATTAGTTTCTACTTCCAAATTTGATAAAACAGGGATTCTCTCTCTCTCAATCAAAGCTTAAACTCGCTTTTCTTCTCACTTTATCTTAATAGTTATTTTGTAACACACTGATGATAATAAGCATTTAGTAACTATTAGTTCTTATTAAGAGTCTCCTACTTAGTGTAGCAATGAAACTAGTTTGTTGAAAAAATGGAATTGGTCTGCATATTGTTAACAGAATTTGTGTGTACATTTCAGAATATTTGCTTTGTTTGCTGAGCTACATGAAATTATATGTAAATCCCTTAACTTTAATCAGGTAGCCTTCTTTAGAACCTTCTGTGCCTTCTCTTCTCTTAACATAGCCGTATTCACGCTCCCACGCCCTTCCTTACCCTTGTCAGCTGTGCGGCACTTCTCCTGCAGCCCCTAATTACTGCTTCTTCAAGTTTAACTAATCTCCGGACCCAAAGCGTATGTTATTAAGCTGATTTCATTAGTGCATGTGAGCGTAGGAGGAGAGGGAGTGGTTGAAATGTCCAGCTTTTAGGGCTCCCACTAGACCAGGCTCTTAAGCCATCTTCTCAACCAAAACACTCAATTAGCATCAGTATTTAGCACGGATACCTGTAAAGTCATAACCCTGAAGCATAGCAAATGTGCATTTTGCAATTTTTAAATTCTTAGATACTAATTTCCAAAGCATTAATAACCTCAGCCGGAACATTTCACTCTTCAGTTATGTTAGAAGAGAACCGATTATGAGCCTAACCTGAATTTTCCACCTCTAAATCCTAAGTATATCCTGCCCTGTATTCTTTGTGTTTTATCCTCTGCTATAGCTTTCTCATCATGGGACTCATAATTGTGTTTGCCATCAATTGTCTACTTGATAATTTTTCTAACTCTTGAAGTTTACTGTTAATCAGAATGCCTGAGCAGTATCATTCTCTTTTGCACTCGAACATTTAACAAACAGGTATTAGTAATAACAAATCATCTTTCTCTTCCTATTTAGCTCTGTAAGAAGCATCATTTTGGTATTAACAAACCAGAGAAGATCATACCATCTCCTGATGACTCAAAGTTTCTGCTGAAGACCTTTACGCATATTAAATCCAATGTGTCTGCTCCTAATAAAAAGAAAGTAAGAGTTTAATTGATATGGGCTTTGAATTCATCTTTGATTAGTTTTAAATAGAGAGATAATTCTCCACTCAGAAAATTTATTTTTAAACCATTTGTTGTATTGAAGCACCATCTCCTTATGCCCTTGGGATTATTTTCACTTCTGTCTTAGGAATTCATGTGTTATCCCCAGACTACTTTACATTTAATTTCTGTAGTAATAGTAGATTAATTTCTTATAGGTTAAGGAAAGTAAAGAGAAGGAGAAGTTGGAGAGGAGATTACTTGAAGAGTTGCTGAAGATGTTCATGGACTCAGAATCCTTTTATTATAGCTTGACCTATGACCTGACCAATTCCGTGCAGAGGCAGAGCACTGGGGAGAGGGACGGTCGGCCCCTCTGGCAGAAGGTACCACTCACAGCTCGTAGAGCAGGGTTTGCCCTTGGGAAGAAGTGATGGCCTGTTTTGGCTTTTGTAGGAAAACTGAAATAATGTGTTTCTGAACTATTGTTCCTGCACCTTTTCTAGGTTGATGACCGATTTTTTTGGAATAAATACATGATACAAGATCTTACTGAGATTGGTGTGAGTAGTTGTTTCTAAAATTTCCTAACCGTACTGAAATTGGTCTGTTTGTTTCTAAAACGTCTGGTTATAATTGTTAAGCAAATGTTTTTTAATTATATTAAGATACATTTTTAAAGATCACTACGTTTTCCCCTATGGAATGGGAATCATTTAGCCAGGAAAACCAAGGCATTATTTTAAGGCAGTTTACAATTCCACTGCCTCGTCACAGGCCTGTCTTTTTAGCACATTCCCATAGGATAATGGTAAGTTAAGGCTGTGGAACTCATGTTCATAGAGTTCCTGCAAAAGAGGTATTTTCTTTCTACCCATTGGGAATGTTTGAGCCCAGTTTTCCTGAAATGGTACCAGTTTTTTTTTTTTTTTTTTTTTTTTTTACCTTCGCCGGACTTCTGTTTTCTATCTGGGAATTGGAATAGCCAAATCTCTGAGGCCATTGCTGTACTACCAGTATTTGATAGGGGGAAGATACAGAATATGATGAGATTATTGCATGAAGTTCCTTTGGTTTGATGATTATTTTTTTCCTTTTCTTGGTCATGTATGTTGGAAAATTGACTGTCTAAAGACAATTCATTCAATCAACAAATATTTATGGAAGGCCTGTTATGTGCCACTTGTCTTTTAGACATTAAACAAAGCAGGCAAATAGGTGAATAAAGTCATATGTTATCTTTTAACCTTTCAGAAATTTCACACCTTTTCCTTTTGGTTTCTCCCCCTTAGTGGTGGTTAGTATCAATGATTTTCACATAATCTAGTGGTGTCTTCGCTAGATACCCATCAATTGCCTCTATGGAGAATGAGGCCTGAGATTATTCTTACCTCTGTTTGCAATGCTGATCAAACTGTGACCACCAAAACCCAGTGGTAGAGGAGAAAAGCAGGGGCATCTGTAATGAGCATTTGTCCTGTGTGCTGACAATATCGAGCTCTAACATGTTTTGCCGAGTTTTTGTCAGAATGCTTTTACATTACCATTTAAAACTGACGACTGGAAGTCATCATATTCAAAGGTGACATTTGGCAGCATAAATTTCTCTATGCCTGTCAAGAGTTTTGCATTTATTGCTAGAACAGAAATACAAATAATGGGAATGGTGATAAGAATGCAGGTAGATCCTTTACCTCATTATTTTCAACTTTAGCCACCTTCCTAAGATCCTATCTGCAGGCTGCATAAAACAAAACAAAACAAAACAAAACAAAACTGAGATAGGACCTGGAGTGTTTGGTGATGGAAGAAGAGGTGGATTTGAAGTGGATGCTGAGATTAAGGCTGGGTACACTTACGGAGATAAGAGAGAAAGTAGGACAAAGAAGAACTCTCTGGAACATTTTTATCCTTTGCTGTCTCTGCAGATAATAAGTTGAGAAATCTGTCTTCTTAGTCTGAAAGAGACAGAAGAAGAAATCTTTATTTTATTTATTTGTTTTTTTTGACACAGTATCTCTCTGTCACCCAGGCTGGAGTGCAGTGGCACGATCTCAGCCCACTGCTACTTCACCTCCCGGGTTCAAGTGATTCTCCTGTCTCAGCCTCCCAAGTAGCTGGGATTACAGCTTGCGCCACCAGGCCCAGCTAATTTTTTGTATTTTTAGTAGAGACGGGGTTTCACCATGTTGGCCAGGCTGGTCTCAGACTCCTGGCCTCAAGTGAATAGCCCACCTCAGCCTCCTAAAGTGCTGGGATTACAGGCGTTGATCCACTGCAACTGACCAGAAGAAGAAATCTCTAATCAGTACTCTCCTAATTATGTTGGATGACATTTTAAAATAAGACATTTATGAAATGGGTTTTTTCTTTTTGGTTTCATTTATTACTTAGATTTTAGCTTCAGGAATTGAGACTTTTTTTTTCTAAGCCAGAAAATAAAGCCGACCTATGTGTTTTATAATAAAGTGATCAGAGTTGGTTGTATTTTATTAAAGCCTTAATACAATTGGGAGTTGAGAATCATAATCATAAACATTTGTTAAATACTTCCCATATGGCAGGCACTGTGCTAAACACTACGTGTATTATCCATTTAATTTTCACAATTCATGAAGTAGTTGTTACTATTTCACGGAGAAGGACAGCGACGGCGAGGGTGACTCCCCTCAGTGAGTTAATAAATGGTGAGCTTGGATTTGTACCCAGGCAGCCTGGCTCTTAGGCTGTGTTCACCATAAAGAAAAGGAAAGACCTCCTCTGTCCCTTCCTTACGTGGTGTTCTTCAATAAGCAGAAAATATGGTTGAATAATGGAAGGTTTCTGCTTCTAATAAACTGAGAAATATGTGCTGACTACTGTTTGGGTTTAAGAAAGTAGCAGTGCCATACAGAATAGAAACAATATCATGTTCATTTTGTTTTCAGACTCCAGATGTGGACTTTTGGATTATCCCCATGATCCAAGGTTTTGTGCAGATTGAAGAACTTGTGGTTAATTATACCGAATCATCTGATGATGAGAAAAGCAGCCCAGAGACCCCCCCTCAGGAGTCCACCTGTGTAGATGATATTCACCCACGATTTCTAGTGGCTCTCATTTCACGCCGAAGTAGGCACAGAGCAGGTGAGTGGAGGGCTGTAATAGCATGCAAATCAAATCCAGGTGAGAATGGAAAAGCTGCAGATGTGTTGAAATGCTAATGACAATAATGGATTTGGAAACACAGTTGGCTTCAAAGTGCTTGGGGACTCTAAATACTGTGATATAATTGGGGACAAATTTTTGAAGAGGGGTGAATAAGAGAGAGTTAGCAAAATGAGAAGGAAAAGGAGGTACATATATAGAGAGAAGAGAAAAAGTCACTTGAGATGTGCTTCAGAATACTGGCACTCCACTGACAGCCTGTATCACCGTGATAAATCCTTCCTATGTGCTAGTGCCTTTGGGAAAACCTTTCTCTTTCAGTTCAGAGGAACTGAGCTTCAACTTGTTAAAAACAATGATGCATACAGTTACGATTTTGGGTAAGTTGATACTGTTCCGCTTGGCAGTTGCACACTGAATCCCCAAGGCTATCCTGGAAGACATACATTTGATTAGGAAGCGTAATCTAGCCAGACTAAATAAATTTTTAAAAATGTTGCTGTTTTCTGTTTTAATTTTCTTTCAGGAATGCGCTATAAACGAAGAGGAGTGGATAAAAATGGAAATGTTGCCAATTATGTGGAGACTGAGCAGTTGATTCATGTTCATAATCATACCCTGTCATTTGTTCAAACACGAGGCTCTGTGCCTGTCTTTTGGAGCCAGGTTGGGTATCGATATAACCCAAGACCGCGGCTGGACAGAAGTAAGCAGGTCAATTATTGGGTTTGCAAATGATGATTTCAGAGAGAATAGTTTTTAAGAAATTAGTTACCTGTTAGGTTTGGATTTGCTTTGCCAGATACTTCTTTCAAAACGATAACTTGTATTTGAAAAATGTAATAGAAAGTAATGTAATAATCATAGGAGTAAAAATAGTTGACTAAGTCATTTATTTAACAATAAAAAATTTCTCTAACAGTAGAGCAAAACAGCTTACCTCAGAGATTTTAAATTGCTATTGCTTTGAAGAGTACTTTATTGAATGTTTAACTTTGGAAAGGAGCGAATCTAGCCAATATTTGTAGAAGCAGGAAATATCTTAAGATGGAATCTACCAAAAATCAATAAGATGCCTTTACTCAAATATTTTTCTGTGAAAGTTTTTTTTTTGTTTTGTTTTGTTTTTTTAATCGAGTATTTTGTTTCTTCTAGTATTTTAACTTTGGTCTTGGAATAGCTAAGTCATTTAAATCTAATTAGATTACTGAATGAGCTTGATTTTAAAAAAATTGTTAAAGTAAATTTCTCTCTCAGTTGGTATTCTTTGTGAGAATTCAGTAAAGCTTTGGTTTTTAAAATATTGTTTTAGAGGGGTTTTTATTCTCTTATAAACTACGTGAAAGCTTTTCTGAGAAGTAGGCTGGATATATAAATAATCTCATAATGTCATAGTTTGCACTTTCAGATATATTTTAGTGTAGTATAACTGGAAAAAAAATCAGATCTTTGACTTAGCATTTCATTTTTAAATGATGGTTTTAGACAATCTTAGTTCATTTGGGCTGTCAATAAATTATTTAAAAGTAAGAAAGATGGAGTAGACACTAATATGTCTTAAACATGGGAAGGAAAAAAAGATTTTGTATCACTTCTTTGTAGGTGAAAAGGAAACTGTTGCCTATTTCTGTGCCCATTTCGAAGAACAACTGAACATTTACAAAAAACAGGTGGGCTTTGATTTACAGTAGTAAAATGTTCCTTCATCTTTAGAAATAAAGTTTTCTTTAAATTTCATAAAAATAACATTGTACTATTCAAAATTAAAGCATTTGTCATGAAGTTTAACACATTTAAGCTAAGAGTTTCCTAATATTCTTTAAGAATAATCATTGAGTCAGCTACTTTTTTTTTTTTTTTTTTTTTAAGAGACACTGTCTTGCTATATTGCCCAGGCTGGACTCAAACTGCAGGGCTCAAGCAATCTTCTCTCCTCAGCCTCCCGAATAGCTGGGACTACAGGCATGTGCCACTGTGCCCGGCAGGGTCAGCTACTTTAGACTGTGTTTGGATAGCGTGAAGAGGTTAGATTGCTATCAATTAATTATAACAATCTAAGAAGCATCTAGACCAAGGAATGAAAGTCATGTCTCAGTACCACCTACAGTTCAACCTCCTGGAGATAACTTGTTATGTATTTTTCAGTATCTTTTTTTCTCTGCTCACCTTCATATTCACTCACATATAAGAATGCAAGTGTATAAACCAAAATCAACTGAAAACTGGTAGGTGAGATACAAGTTCAATGATTTTGATACAAGATGAATATATAATAGTAATTCTGTTATCCATTAGCAGTGACCAGTGTGAATGAGTAATGCCGTGGAATGTGTAATGAATAGGTAAATGCCTTTTTTTTTCAGCAACAAAAATGAAGTAGGAAGAAACAGCCTAAAATAACATACAAAAAGATAGCATGTGTATGGAGGAAAAAAAAGAAAAAAACTACTGAAGAACACAACAGAAAACCTGACTTAAGTGGAGAGAAAATACCATGTTCCTGGAAGGGAAGTCTCAATATTAAATAGATTTCAGTTCTTCCTAAATTAATATATAAATTTTGGGCAATCACAAAGTCTCAGCAGGGAAATAGCAAACCCTCAGATTGAAAAAAAAATGAGGTTTGATGATAAGAGTTAAAAGGGGCGAGTATTTAGGTTTTGAAATAACTCTCACACATTGGTTGAAGGAGCATAAGTTGGTACAGCCATTTTGAAGGTATTATCAATTAAATTAAACATACTTATACTGCTTAGCCCAGTAATTTTAATTTTTGATATCTATCCTATATACCCTATACAAAAATCAGTTGAGATGGATTATGATCCTAAATGTGAAAGGTTAAGCAATAAAACTTTTAGAAGAAAAAATAGACATCTTTTTGACCTGGTGACTTAAATAGGACTTTAAAAAGCACTAACTATTGTCTTCCCATGTTTTCAATGTATTATTATGTATCACATATTTTATTAGTTGTTTAATGAGAGGTAATGCCCATCTAGGAAATAGTTTTTATTTTTAAAAAACACTCTAATGAAAAAAATGATAAATTAGACTTTAAATTCATTTTTATTAAAACTTTACTAAATTATAAATATTAAAATACTGTTGTAAATATTATTAAAATTTTATTAAAATTATATAGGACTTTAGAAAACACCATAGTGAAAAAAACTTGATACATTTGGCTTTATTAAAATAAAAAACTTGTATTTGTTAAGACACAAGAGAATGGAAAGGCAGTTCACAAAGTGGTAGAAGATATTTAAGATTTTTCAGTGTATGTATGACAAAGGTCTCATATCTAGAGTATATTTAAAAATGCCTGCTGGGCGTGGTGGCGTACGCCTGTAATCCCAGCACTTTGGGAGGCCAAGGTGGGCGGATCGCGAGGTCAGGAGTTTGAGACCACCCTGGTCAGCATGGAGAAACCCTGTCTCTACTGAAAAAAAAAAAAAAAAAAAAAAAAAAAATTAACCAGGCATGGTGGCTTGTGCCTGTAATCCCAGCTTCTCGGGAGGCTGAGGCAGGAGAATTGCTTGAACCCAGGAGGCAGAGGTTGCAGTAAGCCAAGGTTGCGCCACTGCACTCCTGGACGACAGAGTGAGATTCCATCTCAAAAACAAAACAAAACAAAACAAAACCTAAAAATTTATTCAAAAGGATGTACAACCCAAAAGAGAGCTGGACAAAAGAGGATATCCAGAAAGTCAGTAGATGTATGCAAAAGGGCTCCACTTCATTAACTGTCAGGGAAATGCAAATTAAAGCCACTACTCAACACACCAGAATGGCTAACATAAAAAAGTTGAGAAGCTTAGGTAACATGGAGAAATCCTTTCTCTACTAAAAATACAAAAATTAGCTGGGCACGGTGGGATGCATCTGTAGTCCCAGCTACTCAGGAGGCTGAAGTGGGAGAATCACTTGAGCCCAGGAGGCGGAGGTTGCAGTGAGCCAAGATCATACCACTGTGCTCCAGCAGGTGACAGAGCAACACTCTGTCTCAAAAAAAAAAAAAAAAAAAAAAAAAAAAAAGGTGGAGGGATACCAAGTTTTGACAAGGACATGGAGCAACTAGAACTGTAATAGAAAAAATTTTTAAATCTGTCTGAGAGAAACATATTCAGTCAAGGAGGCATGTACAAGAACACTCATTGCAGCATAGAAACAACCTAATTGTTCATCAGGAGGACAATAGGTGGGAAAATCAGGCATGGCACATCTAAAGTATTGAATATAAATGATGGAAAAGAATGAGGTAGATCCACGTGTACTAATGGGAAGATCTTAACATCACCTTGTGGGGTAAGAAGAGAAAACTTTTAACAGCATATGGTATGTTAGCCATTTAAAAAATCCCACAAAACAAAATTAGGTCATTTACATACAGTTGGTTCTCTTCCATTTATTCTATCCACACACATATGACATGCATATTTGTACAGAAATGCATTTATGTGGGCTGAATGGGGATACACCCAACTGATAACAGGAGTTACCTCCAGGGAGGGCCATAGGATTGGGTTGTGGTCAGGAAGGATTTGACCTTATTTTACATTTGAATTTGTTTCAGTGTAAATAAATTCATGTATTAGCAATGTGTGTAATTATAAGTAGATATAAAGAATAGAGCCTGTCTGTACAAAAAAATTTAAAAATTAGCTAGGCCTGGTGGCACATGGCTGTAGTCCCAGCTACACAAAAGGCTGAAGTGGGAGAATCACTTGAGCCCAGCAGGTGAAGGCTGCAGTGAGCCATGATTGTGCCACTGCACTCCAGCCTGGGTGATGGAGTGAGACTCTGTCTCCAAAATAAGTAAATAAATAAAATTAAAAAATAAAAATACAATAACGAATAAACCACATTTTAAATGTAACATGCAATTATAAAACAAAACAATACTAAGGTGTGCAAGCAGAGGAAATAACCGCCTCCCACACTCATCCTGCTCCCTGTTGACATTCACATCAATTTTCTAGGTGTGTGTATTGAGCAGATACTTCCTGATTTCGAACAGTACCCCAGCAGTGTTCATTTATCCACCTTTTCCTGGGTAATTACTTTCCAGGGCGTTGGGCCCACAGTCAGTCTGACTCAGCCATGGTGGTCCTATTGCTGTCACCAGTGATTGGTTCAGGCACGGACCTGTGTATGTTCATTGGGGATTTAGCCAATGAGATAGGTGATGTGGGGGAAGTCTCCTGGGAGGCTTCTGGGAACAGGTTTTCTGCTCTAATAAGAGATACAGGAACCAATAGTCCCTCTGTGGTTGCTGTTTCTGGGTTTGATGTGGAACTGCTACAGCTCTCTCAAGACTGTGAAGGAACCAGCCTCAGGATCAGCCGATATGCTGGCAGAATAAAAAAGATGGGAAGAATGGCAGAGTAAAGGGATGGAAAGAACCTGTGTCCTTAATGGTATTGGGAATCACTATTAAGCCATGTTGGAACCGTCCTACCTCCAGACTTGTTCTGAGGTATGAGTCAGTTGACTCAAATTTGTCATCCGCAGCAAAAAAAGCCACCTTGACACATGCATATACACAATAAAAAACTCAAGTCAAAACAAAACTATGCCATATATACTATTGTGCAGCTGTTTTCATTTAAGATCTCATGGCTGCTGTTTAATCATTTCTCTATTGGTGGACCTTTAGGATATACTAGTTATTTTGCTATTATAAAGACTCTCCAGAAAATATCTTTCTTATTTAAAAACTCCATGGACTAGGAACAGAAAGCATTTTATATATTTTGGGATACTTGTATGTTTTATAGAATAAATTTATGGAAATGAAATTGCTGGATCAGACATTATGTATATTTAAATTTGATACCACTCTGTTGCTTCTGAAAAGATCACTCCAGGTTTTTTTAAAAAATTGTTTTAAAGCGACAGTAGGAGCTAGTGCCCATTTCCTCACATATTGACCAGTGCGGTCTGTGTTTAGTATTCACGTTTGCCTAGGTATAGGTGAAAACTCATTTTCTGTTTTAAATTGCATTTCTTTTGAGTATTAAAGTTGTCATCTCTTCATTGAGTATAGGTTCAGAAATTGTAGTCTCATGTTTATTAGCTATTTGTATATTTTTTTCATGTGGATTTTCTCTGTATCCTTTACCATTTTTTTCCGTATTGGATTTAGGACTCTTTATGCATTATTGGTTTTTATGTTGCAGGTATATTCTCCTAGGTAGCACTTTGCTTTCTTACCTTTGCTTATACTGTCATTTGGTACACAGGCTTAAAATTTTTTAAAGTTATGCTTAGAAAGTCATGCTCCAACTTACATTTATAGAAGCATTATTCTAAGTTTTCTTCTAGCTCTATTATCATTAGAAAAACTATTTAGATTCTTAATGCATCTAGAATTTATTTGTGTATAATTAATGAGATGTAGGGAGCTAATGTAAGTTTCTCCTTACCCCACACATAGACATCCCAGTATCATTTATAGACTAGTCCATATTTGCCCCACAGTGGTATCATGAGCATAGCTTAGATTCTTCAGTGTTTACATAGGTCTGCTTCTGGGCCACCATTCCTGTTCTGTTGAGTCACTTAGCTATTTCTACGCTAGTATGACAGTTTTAATTGCTACAGATTTAGAGTATGTTTTGCTTTCCAATGGGACAAGTCCCTTTTTTATTATTAGCTTCCAAATTTTTTCCACATATTTACTCTTCCAGATGAACTTTTGAGTTGTTAAGTTCATTAACAGATCCTGATTGAATTTTGATTGGGATGGTTGAGTGTATAGATTAATTGGGGGAGACTTGAAATCTTTACAATGTTGAATCTTGCTGCCTAGTAACATGGTATATGTTTCTGTTTATTCAGGTTTTCTATCATATGCTTTATGTACTTCAGCAGCATTTTATCATGTTCAGTATTTAGGCTTTCTTTATTTCTTTTTAAATCTAGATATCTAAAATATTTGCTGTTACAAAGGACCTTGTTTTCATTATTTCATTCTAATTGGTTATTGCAAATATATAGAAAAGCTATTAATGTCATTGATGTCAATTCTCACAAACTTAAATGTATGTAACAAATGAAAATTTTATAGAAAAAAATTGATGTTTGCGTGGATTAATTTCTAAGTATGGCTATAAAATATTTCTAACACATAATTCCAAATTATTAAAAACCACACTGTGATTCTAACATCTAATTAAATTTTAAACCACATTGTGATTCTAACATCTAACTAAATTTTTTCTGTTTCTTTGCTCTTATAGGTTATTATTAACTTGGTAGACCAGGCAGGAAGAGAGAAGATTATTGGCGATGCTTACCTGAAGCAAGTGTTGCTTTTCAACAACTCACACCTCACTTACGTGTCGTTTGACTTCCATGAGCACTGGTAAGATGGCTTTCGGAGAATAGTGTTGATCAATTGCAGTGTTTTTGGTAGATGCTGCCACAGGGACCTTAGTTTCTCTTCTTTGCTGGGAATAAAAATTTCTTCTCATTGTTGGAAAGAAAAAGGGTATCATTCATTTACTTTGTTTTAATTTTCATGTGGGCATTATTTTGGCTAAAATTTTGAGTTGTTTCCAAAATATTTACAGTCGTTCTGTTCCAGAAGATCTTGGAGATGTAGAGTTCCCTTTTTGCTTTGATCACACCAGCTAAAGAACTGATGGCATTGCCTTTCTGCTTGGGTCTGAGCCTAGCAGAAGTAATAGAATTTCCTTAAGGGTATCTTGCTGGCTCCTCTTCATGTCTGGTAGTGATACTTCTTTCTCGATGGGTAAACTTCACTAGAGGAAAACAACAACAATGAGGGCATCTTTTTTTTTTTTTTTTTTTTTTTTTTAAAGACAGGTCTCACTCTGTCGCCCAGGCTGAAGTGGAGTGCGGTGGTGTGATCTGGGCTCACTGCAACCTCCACTTTCTGGGTTCAAGGGATTCTCCTGCCTCAGCCTCCCGAGTAGCTGGGACTACGGCACGCTCCACCATGCCCGGCTAACTTCTGTATTTTTTGATAGAGATGGGGTTTCACCATGTTGGCCAGGCTGGTCTCAAACTCCTGACCTCAAGTCATCCGCCCACCTTGGCCTCCCAAAGTGCTGGGATTACAGGCATGAGCCAATGTGCCCGGCCCAGTGAATCATTCTGATGGTGCCTTTAACGTGTGTATTCTGACAGCAAGGTTCTTTTGCCATAATCCTGGTTCTAACTTAGGTTAATTTACCTAAGTATTGAAATTTGGTGGGGAAAGAAGCTTCTGATGTCTGTAGTATGTTTTAATGTGTTTTTAAGTATGCTTTATTTCACAATGCAGATTAGCTATAAACATTTACCTAATTGCCCATATAATATATAGTAGTATTAACCTCATATATGTACAGCAACAATTCTTTTTAATTTTTCGAAGCTACATTAAATAGCATATCTTAAGTTTAAAAAAAATCTATGATTAAATTAAAGATTTTTTCTTTCTTTTGGCATGGATTTTAGCCGAGGAATGAAGTTTGAGAATGTTCAGACACTAACAGATGCCATTTATGACATTATTCTTGATATGAAGTGGTGTTGGTAAGTATTTTACAAGAACTCCTTTTTACAGACTCTGGGATCTGTAAAATAGTACCACTGAGCATTAAACTGATAGCAGCAAGCAGAGACAGCATTTTTTTTTGTTCGTTTTGCTTCCCAGTTCCTATTCTTTTCAAGAGAATGTTGCTGACCCTTAAGCAGGTGGTGTTAGCTTTGAACAGGGAGAGGGTGTGAAATGGTCAGGCCAAATGAAGTGAAACGCTCTGACTGTTCTTTAAGGACATGAATTTATTCCTTCTCATGCCCCACGGTCCACATTTTCTCTTTCTCCTCTTTCTTTCTCACTGTTCCTAACACAGGAAGGAAGTCTTAGAGGTACTTTATCTCAGTTTTCAGGCATTTCAAAATTATCAGAGATGGAAAATGATTCTGAGTACAGGAGGTTTAAATTGGCTTAAAGGACAGAAGAGAACATTTGATTAGATGTTAAGACTACACGGTGGCCAGAGAAATTAGATGAGCAAGCCATGCTGTGTGCCTCCTCACTGGGGGGTAAAATAACTTCGTCTGTTTTGGAGAGTTTAGATGCATTTCTACTTTAAAGGAACAACGGTGTTTTAAAGTGCCTTCTGTTTTTTTACATGTAGGAAAACATAACTTGGGATGATGTCAGCTCTGCCTAGTAGTTATAGGACTTGGGGCAGGCAAGTCTCTCTGCACCCCAGTTTTTTTTTTTCCTTAAGATGAGGATAATATCTTCCTTGCTATGTTATTGTGTAAATTAACAATGATGTCTATAAATGACTCAATAATGCATAGCATATAAAGATACACCAAGCAAATTACAGCCAGTGCTGCTGTTTTATTGATATACTTTAAAGAATTTTGTCTTTTGAAAACCCTATTATTTTATATTGTAAAATAATTCTGTATTATTTTTAAAAAGGGTTGATGAAGCTGGGGTAATATGTAAGCAGGAAGGGATTTTTCGTGTTAATTGTATGGACTGCCTGGATCGCACCAACGTGGTCCAAGCTGCCATCGCGAGAGTGGTCATGGAACAGCAGGTAATTTGGAGTCTGTTGGATTGCAGATATTCATTTCGAAATGCTTTTTTTTCCATGAGTAAGCAAATAGCTAAATATTTTTCAAATGTCAAATATTCTATACAACATTTACAACATACAAACACCCTTGTTGCATTAAAATCTGGAAAGCACAACCTGCACTGAAAATCAGTTAAATAAAGTGAGATTTTCTTAATCACTCGTTTCAAAAATGTGACGGCCAACATTTTAAAGTCCATTGGGTGGCATTGTGTGGTCATTTACCTTTTCCCTCTCACCTCCAAGCCCACCCTTCTGTGTTTGGGGCTGGGAGTCTTGATACTGCATTTCTTTTTTTTTTTTGAGATGCAGTCTTGCTCTGTTGCCCAGGCTGTTGGGGAGGGAGCTGCTGGCGGGAGGAACACAGGTGAAGGAGCCTGTGTATTTTTCTTCCTCCTGTCTCATGGGCCTCCTTGAGTGCCTCCTATTGGCAGATCCAGCAGGCCAAGCAGAAATGTGGTGTGTAGGCTGGGCGCAGTGGCTCATGCCTATAATCCAAGCACTTTGGGAGGCTGAGGTGGGTGGATCACTTGAGGTCAGGAGTTTGAGACCAGCCTGGTCAAAATGGCAAGACCCCCTGTCTACTAAAATCCCGTCCCTACTAGCTGGGCGTGGTGGCAGTCATCTGTAATCCCCGCTACTCGGGAGGCTAAGGCATGAAAATCACTTGAACCCAGGAAGCGGAGGTTGTAGTGAGCCCAGATTGTGCCACTGCACTCTAGCTTGGGAGATAGAGTAACACTCTATCTTCAAAATAAAAATAAAAATAAAAAAATAAAATACATAAAATAACCTTGTGACTGTACTTTGAGGACACGAATCTGTTTATCTTATGTACAGTGTTTAAGCAGCCAGGTTTGAGTTTAAGCCCTGGCTCTACCACATACAAGGTTTTGACTCTGTACAAATAACTTAACCTTTCCAAACCTCAGTCTCATAATTTGTAAAATGTAGGTAATAACAGTATCGATTACATAGTGTTGTTAGGACTAGTGAATGTGAAAAAACTGTAAAAAAGCTCTTAGAACCCTAGCCTTGGCACAGAGTTAACACTTACTAGGCACTTAACTATTCTGCCACTATTAGTATTGTTTCTGTGTGCTTTTTTGATATTCAGTTTCACTTCATAGGCAAATTTAAAACAAAGACAAAATATAATAGTATGATCCTGCACATTAAAAATTGTACCAAAACAGTATAAATATTTCATTATATTTATTCAACTTGTAGCAATTTATAAAGCCATCTTTCAAGCACTACTTTATTAAAAATGAGTCTGAAAAGACCATTTCTCTTATTTAAGGGTCCTAAATTGTATATGAATATGTTTCCTTTTTCTGCAGTACACATTTTTTGCTATGGTTTCCTGGCCCGTATACAGTTAATCCACCAATGTGTTCATTTTAGCTGAAAAAATTAGGTGTGATGCCCCCGGAACAGCCATTACCTGTGAAATGTAATCGCATCTACCAGATAATGTGGGCCAATAATGGTGACTCCATTAGCAGACAGTATGCTGGGACAGCTGCTCTGAAGGTAAATACTTGCAGGAAGCATCTGTGGGTCATTATGTAGGACACAGCTTAGACTATGGTTTAAAACCACAGAAATGTGTGCGGGTTCCAGATTGCAGATGTGTGTAGTTGACTCTTTTCTGAAACGGTTGGCTAAGGCAGGGCCAGGTAATGTGACTCAAGCAGGCCACACATTACATCAGAGGGAGAGGGGGCTGTGTGGGCCTGAGGAGGAGTGTGTGCTCTCTCTGGAGGGGCCTATGTTGCCAGACCCTCCAGTTTTTCAAGGGATTCTGGAAATCCAGAATTTTATATGAAATGGTTGGTTTTCAAAACTGACAAAACAGAGCATGTCTGCTGGCAGGTTTTGGCCACCAGTGTCATACTTCATCTTTGAGTTTGAATCCCAACCCTGCTTCTTAACTAGCTGTGACCTTGGGCAAGTCACTTAACCACTCTCATTTGTCACACAGGAATTATACTAGACCTATTTCAAAAGACTGTTATGGGATCATATGAGTCAATGCATGTAAGGGCTTAGAATATTCTCTGACACACATAAATGCGGAAGAAATGTTTTAGTTACTGTTAAAAGTAAAGTCCTTTGAAGATCCTATAGAGCTAGTCCTCACAGAATATTAAGTTAAATATAAAATATATTCTCTAGTAAATAAATTACTCAGTCTGAGGGCGTTGTCCTCTGTGGCAGTAGGAAGTGTTAGAATTTGTTTAAATTAGGTTTATGTTAATCATTCTTCAAGGTTCTAGTTCATCTCAAGGTACTTCTTACACAGATTGTACCATCAAGGACTTAACAAGCATCAGTCCTTCTTTTGCATTGAGTGATAAATATCAAAAGCTTTTTATTAATTACAGAAAGTAAACTTTGGAAGTCCTGGTAAAGACCAGGTACAGTGGCTCAACCCTGTAATCCCAGCACTTTAGGAGGCTGAGGCAGGTGGATCACCTGAGGTCAGGCGTTCAAGACCAGCCTGGCCAACAAGGTGAAACCCTGTCTCTACAAAAATATAAAAATTAGCTGGGCATGGTGGCGTGCGCCTGTAATCCCAGCTACTCAGATGGCTGAGGTGTGAGAATCACTTGAACCCGGGAGGCAGAGGTTGCAGTGAGCCGAGATTGTGCCATTGCACTCCAGCCTGGGCGACAGAGCAAGACTCTGTCTCAAAAAAAAAAAAAAAAAAAAAGCCTGGTACAAGTTAGTGATTAAAGAGAAATACTTCTCTTTTTTTCCCCTTGATTTTAAACTTCTTCGGGATGAGTATTATACCTTTTTTCTGTAATAGAGACTTGTTGCTCTACTAATATTCCCTGAGACTGACCTAATTGGCAGCATGTTCTTCCTAAATTGTCGGTTTTTGGACTGAGATTTCTGAGATTGCCTTGGAGAGAAATAGAGGGGATGGGATGGGGAAAAAGAGACTACACCTTCCTTGCCTTAAGTTTAAGTCACCACTTCTCTAGGGACTTGCTCTGACATCTTTGTTGTGAAAAGCGCAAGAGAAACAAAACAGTTTAAGTTGTCACTGGGTTGTTCTACAGGTGCTGGTGATGTGCAGCAAGGTAAGGAAACCCCTGCTTTTCCTCCCTGTGTAGAGCTGCTCATCTGCACACCCAGGCTGAAAGCCCATTGTGATCAACTCTAGGGAACTAGCCACATTTTCCCATGTCAGAAACTCGGTTTTTGAATATTACACCAGTTTGAGATGTAAATAATTTTTATTGTTTTGGTGTTTGTCATATAATTTGTTTTGACCTGTAAATTCTAGAAATTCTACAAATTGCCAAGAATGGCTTTACCCTAAAGCACCATCTAACTGTGAAGACTTGATGCCACAAATAGCATTTGACAAGCTTAGATCAGGGTAGAATACTAGTAGATATTTTAATTTAACTATACTATTTGAAAATTATAGAAGTCAGACCTTGGAAATTATAAAAGCCTGTAGAATTCTAGACTTGAACTGAAAGCCCACAATTTATTTTGGGGGCATTCTTGTGTTTAAATAAGATGTCAAAATCAGTTTTTGTTTGACAGGGTGACTTTACAAGGACAGGAGAAAGGAAGTTAGCAGGAGTTATGAAAGATGGAGTGAACTCAGCAAACAGATATTACCTCAACCGATTTAAGGATGCTTATAGGCAAGCTGTTATAGGTAAGAAGCAGAAAAGCTTTTCTTTCCTCAAAATTTATGTCTTCTGTGACTAATATTTTACAGAAACCAGCTTCATTAACATAATCCATATTTTGTAATATACTTGTGTTTCTGTATTGAGCATCTTACCCAATATATCAAATTCAAATTTTTACAAGATTAGAATTTGACAAATATTTTTGGCTGGAGCAACAAAAGAAACCATCTATTTTCCATGCATATTTGTCAGTTTATTACTCAGGTAATAGAAAGCAGGGTTTGAAGCTCCTGGAGTGTGGAATAAGGTGCCCTAAAACCTCAACAATTAAAAACTTCATATTCCGTTTGTTTTCTCATTACTCAAGGCTGAGCAATGTAACCAGATTATTTTTTCCTGTATATTATTTGTTCTGTGTTCTTGCTGTGGACAAATATACCAGCCTTTTCCATAAGCATGGTTTATCAGAATATTAGGGTACCAGATTTAGAGATTACCCTAACCAACTCATCATTTTTTTGGAAGAGGAAATGGAAGGATAGATTGCCCAGTAGAATGTATGCATTGACATTTTAAAAATTTAATACTCATGAAGATGTTACTGTATAGGATTAAAGTAAATGCAGAGTGTTCTGGATTAGAACCAAATGTAACATAGCTGACCTGTGGTCCCTGAGGGTCTTTTTGAAATCTTATTTCTTCACCTGATTATTTAGTGCACACATCAGACTAGTAGGGCCTAGACACAGGCCACTTAGGAATTTGAGAAGTCTGATGTGAAGATGTTTGACTTATTTGCCAGACATGGAGGGTGCATGCTGTGACTACAGAATTGGATTTTAGCAGTTGATATTCAAGGAAAAAAGAAGATATCTTGCTTCCATTGGTTGACCTAGCTACTCAGTTATATCACTGAGGACCTCAGTTCTGTCCTCTCAGTTCAGCCATCCACAGCATCAGCTGCATCCAGATCCTGAAGCTGGCTGAGAGATCTTCAAGGTTGAGAGATAGAAGCCAGTAGCAATCTGTGCTTGTCTCTTTCCTGTGTAGGGCCAGTGGTTGGCAGATCTTCTTTCGCTGAAGCCTCCTCGAGTGTCATTGTCCCATGAGACAATGAGATAGGGAGGAATAACTCCATAGGGAATGGGATTATAATGATTTATTAAGGCTGTGCCGCATGCCCCACCAAGAGGAAGTTAGCTTGTCTGTTCAGATCTTTGCTCATTTTACAATTGGCTTATCTTTTTATTATTGATTTATACCAGCTAGATGAATTGTAAATATTTTCTCCTGTTCTAGGGGTTATCTTTTCACTTTTGTGATGGTGCCCTTTGAAACACAGTTTTTAATTTTTATGATGTCCAGTTTGTCTGTTTTTTCTTCTTTTATTGCTTATGATTTTAGTGTCATATCTTAAAAATCATGCCTAATCCAAGGTTACAAAGATTTATGCTTGTGTTTTCTTCCAAGAGCTTTACAGTTTTAGGTCTTACACTCTCTTTTGTTTTTTAAAAATATATTAGTAAACTAAAATGATGATAGATATTAACAATTCCACCCTAGATTTGATGCAAGGCATTCCAGTGACAGAAGATCTTTATTCCATATTTACCAAGGAGAAAGAACATGAAGCTTTGCATAAGGAAAATCAGAGAAGCCACCAGGAACTAATTAGCCAGCTCTTACAAAGTTACATGAAGTTACTACTGCCTGATGATGAGAAGTTCCATGGGGGCTGGGCCCTCATTGACTGTGACCCTAGGTGAGTTGGAGTGGTGTCCAGGTGACCAGCTTGCTTAACCGATGTTGGGAAGTTGTCATGATTAACACTGGCAGTTGTCCCTAAAGCTGTGGGCATGGATGCATGGCGCGTGACTATTTCCTCTATGAGCTGGTAGTGAGGCAAGCTGACTGAGGCACTTGCCTTGGATGCAAAATTAAGGGGGTTCTAAAAACTTGGTAATGAAGAAAAATATTTTAGTGCTGTATTTGATTAAACAAAATTCAAATTGCCAAACTACAGCCTGCAGCTGGCTGTGGGTTCCCCACTCCCTGCCCTAGAATCTAGGTTTATTGTATTAATGCACATAAGTGAGTGCAACAAGAGGTGTAATGAGGCTGGGTATTTTTATTGGTTATAAAGTGGTCCTGGCCTTTTATAAAATAAATAGGTCAACTAATATTCTTTTTTTTTTTTTTAAACAAAACCCAGTTTCAAGTGGTTCTTCAAAATATCAATGAATAGTGGGATCTAAATTTATCCACTAGATTGAATGCTTGCCTTTAGGCTGAAATCTAAAATCATAATCTTTAATATTATAAATCAGAAACATTTTGGGAAATTGTAGCCCAAGCTTTAAGAATAAAGCACTCTAGTTCTATTTTATCTCATACGTTTTGTGTGTTTTTAGTAAGAGGGGCATAAAATGTGCTTGAAAGTACAATTAAAGATAGTATTTATGTATTAAAAGGAATAAAAAACGTTGACTGTGGATTCATAGGGAAACATCCCATGATATTAATCTCATGGATTTTTTTCACTTTGATAGTAAATACTGTTATGTATGGATATAATATGTGGACTTTAAAAATAAGAGATGAATTTTCCTCACACACAACCTAGCAGAAGATTTTTGTGTTTGTTTAAGCCATTTGGTAAAGCTATTTTGATTCATGTCCTTCACTTGTTTTTTTAGTGGCAGCAATCCAACTTAATATAGCACCAAAAAAAAAAAAGAAAAAGAAAAAGAGCACTTTTACTTCCCATTCAGAAATAACTGCTGGCAGCACACCTGCATTTTCCTTGAGTTTTAACTGCACTTAGATTTTTAAGAGGGTATCAATATCATGATTGTCAATATCATCTTTCTTCAGTCAAGTGTTTTTGTGTCTACTTTGGGATAATCAAAATTGGGAAAAACCAAAAGGTTTATTTCTAGTGTTGGCTACGATTTTGTAGGGTCACATTACACTTGATGATTTGATTTTCCAATTCTGTAATTTTTATGGAAAATTGGTACCCTGGGGTGAAGAGTATTAGAAAATGTAAAGTGTATATAGCTTTGCTATTTAAAGTTTGCAACAAAGTCTGGGTAAGGATGCTTTAAGAGTCATTAGAAGCCTCTTGCAAAGATTCATAAAAACATACTTATTTCTGGCAATTATATTAATAAAAATAATGAATAATGGTGTGGTGGCTTGCACCTATAACCCCAGCACTTTGGGAGGCCAAGGCAAGAGGATCATTTGAGTCCAGGAGTTTGAGACCTCATCTCTACAAAAAAATTTTAAAATTAGCCTGGTATTGTGGTGCACAGCTATGATCCCAGCTACTCGGGAGGCTGAGGAGAGAGGAACTCAAGAGCCCAGGCATTTGAGGCTGCAGTGAGCCATGACTGCAGCACTGAACTCCAGCCTGGGTGACAGAGTGAGACCCTGTCTCAAAAAAAAAAAAAACAAAGCAAACAAAAAAACTCAAAAAAACACTATGGTGAAACAAGAATAGTCTTCTAGGATTAGGTCTTTAAATCACTGGCTGGGCACAGTAGCTCACACCTGTAATCCCAGTGCTTGGGGACGCTGAGTTTGGAGGGTCCACTTGAGGCCAGCAGTTCAAGACCAGCCTGGACAATGTAGTGAGACACTGTCTCTTAAAAAAAGTCACCATTGGGTGATTAGAGTCTCAAATCTTTTAAGTTCTCAGCTACCAAATATCTGCCTCAGAAATGACATTGTGCTTCAGTTTTCTTTTCTTCATTAACATGATGAAATGCTTCTCTTTTTTTTTTTCCTGATTTTTGACTCCCACCTCTGTCCAGTGCCCAGTAAATGCATTTCCTATTTTTCTTTAATCCAGCACTATAAAATTTGACTTCCCGGTAACAGGGAGCCAGTGAGTATCTTCTGTTCATCTTCTTTAATTAAAGTTCCTAGTGCTGGGCACGGTGGCTCATGCCTGTAATCCCAGCACTTTGGAAGGCTGAGGCGGGCAGATCACAAGGTCAGGAGTTCGAGACCAGCCTGACCAACATGGAGAAACCTCGTCTCTACTAAAAATAAAATTAGCTGGGCATGGTGGTGCGTGCCTGTAGTCTCAGCTACTTGGGAGGCCTAGGCAGGTGAATTGCTTGAACCCGGCAGGCGGAGGTTGCAGTGAGCCGAGATCACACCATTGCACCCCAACCTAGGTGACAGAGTGAGGCTCCATCTCAAAATAAATAAATAAATAAATAAATAAATAAATAAATAAATAATAAAAGTTCCCAATGAAGAATAACTTACCATCAGTCACACGTAACTTATCATCAGTCATACGTAACTTACCATCAGTGACACGTGTTAGACAGCAAGGGCCAGTGCATCCTTCCTGTTTCTCATTGCTGCCTTTGGGCTGTACAGCTGAGGAGTTCTTCCCCAAAAAGCAGCTGCCCACACTCCTTCATGACAAGTGAAGCTGAAACACACTCATTCAGTGCGTTATCAGGTTTTCAGCACATGGGGCTACCCCTAAAGATGACCCAGATAGTCTCACATGGCATGATGGACAATGAAACCTTTAAGTTCATTTTGTTTAATCCTTATTGCTGCTTTGCCTTTAGATGCTAACCTGGTCCAGGGCTTGCAGCTGCCCCACTGTGGGTCTCAGGCTGAGCTTTCTGCTGAGTTTGCCTTTTAGTTGTATGTTTGTTTCTTGTTTCTTCTACTTTTTTTGGTTTTTTTTGGACAGCGTCTCGCTCTGTCGCCCAGGCTGGAGTGCAGTGGCGCGATCTCGGCTCACTGCAAGTTCCGCCTCCTGGGTTCACGCCATTCTTCTGCCTCAGCCTCCCGAGTAGCTGGGACTATAGGCAGCTGACACCACGCCCGGCTAATTTTTTGTATTTTTAATAGAGATGGCGTTTCACCGGGTTAGCCAGGATGGTCTCGATCTCCTGACCTCGTGATCCACCCGCTTCGGCCTCCCAAAGTGCTGGGATTACAGGTGTGAACCACTGTGCCCAGCCCTCTACTTCTTTATTGTTTTGGGATAGCTTCCACTGGGGGCCTCTAAGTCTCCCAATTACCTTCCAATTTGTTGTCGGATTCCCTGACTCTCTTGCTCAGATGTTGCTACACAGTGTTTTTTCCTCTGATTCTTTCTTAGATGGTCAGTTGCCAAGAGTGATTGTGAGAGTATTCTTTACCTGTGTTACGTGCCAGAGCCTCCACTGCCATCCTTATCTTCTTCCTTGTGGTCATTGGTATCCAAAATAGACCCGTCAGATCACTGGCTCAGTGATTCCCTTTGATCTTCATCCTTTGGGACACTGAAAGATTCTGAAGATTTTCCCATCAATGTAGGAATCGTTAGCTGAGGTGCTGTCTTTCCTGATGTATTGTTGGTTGTGAAAATGTTGTCTTCTCTGATGTGTAAACCAGTGTCTGATGCAGAGTGGTTCTGTCTGTTGGCTCTTCAGTCCAGAGAAGCTGACTTGGGTTTAAGGCAGAGATGGGCAGGGGAGCTCCATCACTAACCAGGACAGCAGGAGTGTCTGAGGGAATGACGTGTTAATTGTCAAGAGGAGGAAGTAGAACACAGGACACAAGGGTCACTGACTTGTGGAATTTTTGTGTGGTCTGCTCTTTGGAGACAGGCATGGCTGCTAAATTTTGAGACTCTCCACTCTGTTCCGGAAAGATCTCCTCTAAAGCTCACCATGCCAGACTGATTGCATCTCACAATGGTTGAGGTGTTGGCCGCTTGCTAGATTTTCCTTGCTGTTGGTGGTCCCCGTGGTTAACGTTTTGCTAGAAACTTGTTCCTTTGAAGGTTGGGGACAGGATGAGGTGGATGTAGGAGCTAGTGAAGCCAATGCTTTGGAGCCAGCAGCTTCTCAGGTCATGTTTTCCTTGTTGGCTTGCGTAGCAGGATGAGGCCTGCCTACCAGGAGTCTTGGTATTTTTCTAATGGAAGGCACTTAATCTCCCTGTGGCTGGCTCCACTGTGAGCCCCTTTTGGAGAGCCAGGTGGTTTAGGGGTTTAGGCTGGGGCACAGGAGGAGCTAGCTGGAGGAGGTGGAGCAGGGGCTGGCTCTCAGAATGGTTTTCAAGTGTTTTCTTTTCTTCTAGAGGTGATGCTTTTTCAGATAGAGAACTGTTACCTTCTTCCTACATTTTCCTCTTCCGTGGATTATGGATTACTCTTGGTGGACAGCGGATGTCATGTGCTGTTTGAGTTTTCAAAGTAACTATTGCGTTTCCATCTAGATTACAGAATTCTTTAGCAACTCCTCTTTGTACAGGCACGTCTTTGTCTTGTGGGTGTGATTCTTGCTAATAATACTGCTGAGATTTCTTTGAATTTGCCACCGATATTTTTTTTCCACTTACTGCAAGGCTTAAAGATTTTCCTAGTGGTGCTCTGTTTCCCTTTCTCTTGATGAGAGATTTGGAAACCTGCTCTTGGGCCGAGTTTGCTATAGAACCTCTGTACAGTCCATCAGCTCAGCTGGAGATGTTGACCCAGAACAGAGGCTCCTGGTGGAGGACAAGAGGTGGCCCTGGAAGTGGAAGTGGGGTTGCGGGTCTCTGGAGAGCCAGGCAGCGGAAGGCTCAGCTCCCAGACTTGGGGACTTGCTCTCACTGCCTGCCTGAACCATCCACTCCTGGAGTATGTGTGTGTGTTTAAACAGTTTTATTGAGACATATAATTCATATACCATATAATTCACCTATTTAAAGTATATAATTCAGTGGTTTGTAGTATATTCAGAGTTGTGCAGCCATCACCATGGTCAATTTTAGGACATTTTCATCACCACAAAGAGAAGCCCCGTACTTTTTAGCTGTCACTTCCCTACCCTCCACACTACCATCCCTAAGCAACCACTAATCTACTTCGTCTCTGCATTTGCGTATTCTAGACATTTCATTCAAGTGGAATAATATAATACGTGGCCTTTTGTGACTGGCTGCTTTCAGTTAGCATAATGTTTTCCAGGTTAATCCATGTTGTGGCATGTGTCAGAACTTCATTCCTTTTTGTAGCTGAATAGTATTTCATTATAGACCACATTTTGTTCATTCTTCTCTTGATGGGCATTTGCGTTATTTCCACATTTTAACCATTGTAAGTAGTGCTGCTATGAACATTTGTGTACAGGTTTTCATTTGAACACCTGTCTCTATTAAATAGTTCTTTTGGGTGGAAATGGCCAGATTATCTGATAATCCTGTTTAACTTTTGAGAAACTGCCAAACTATTTTCTACAGTGGCCACGCTGTTTTACGTTTCCACCAGCAATGTATTTCAGTACATTCCAGTTTGGAGGGTTCCAATATCTCCAATCTTTGCCAACACGTATTTTCCTTTTTTTCTAAATGCAGTCATCCTACTTAGTGTGAAGTGGTATCTCATTGTGGTTTTGATTTGCATTTCCCTGATGACAAACGATGTTAAGGATTTTTTTTTTGTACTTGTTGGCTATTTCTGTGTCTTAGTTGGAAAAACATGTATTCAAACGCTTTGCCAATTTTTTAATTGGGTTGTTGATTTGTAAATAAAGTTTTGTTGGGAACAGGGTTGGGATTAGGGTCAAGTGAGTGAGGTACGATCATGCAACTACAGGGATGTATTCTATCTTAAATGTTTGATGCTTTGTCCATCATATTTATCATATTTTTGCATTAATTTTGATTTTAAAAAATATTGCACCAATTGTCTTGTTGACAAAATTAATGACACCCTTTAAAATCTGTACCAGAGACCAGTACCTCACTCACTTCACTGCAGTCCCAGCTGCGTTTAAATATCTGGTGGAAAAACAGGCAAGCAGTCTGGAAATGCGCAGTCCCAGCAGGGAAGTAGGCCTGGCTGCGGGGTCGCGGCCTAGGGCATTGGTCGCCGGATACAGAGAACTAGAAACCGGGAACTGTCCAGCACGCCCGTGCCTGTCCTGGCCCTTCTCCCATGCAAGGCTGAGCGCAGCTCTGTCCGGGCTACCTTAGACAGACTCCATCGTGGCCAGGGCCGACCTCTCTGCCTTTCTTGTCCTTTCCCGCCCGTTATCACAGGAAACCCCCGACTCTATCGACAGCGGGAAAGAGGCTCTGAGACTGGAGAGGAAACCACGGACCTGCAGGGCCCGCCTCGCCTCTCCGCTAAGCCAAGTGGTGTTCCCAACTTGCTTCGACTTGCTTCCGTGCGCTCAGGTCGACTGCCCGGTCCAGCCGTGGTAATGGAGTGGCCAGGCACGCGGCAGCCACTGTCTCTTAGGCATGCGATGGCCTAGGGGCCAGACGCTCGGCGCGGTACCCTCGCCCGGCCCGCCAGCGCCCCCCTCCAGCCGCAGGCACTGTTCCTGACGAAGGCGAAGGCGCCAGCGAACTCTCGCGGGAGTGGCCACCCTGGCGCCCCTCCCCCGCCGGGCCGGGGTCTGTGCCCTCCTTGGTAGGCGTAGGATGCGCAGGATGGAGCGCGCATGCGCACTGGCCGCCAGCCGAGGACGGAAGTGGGTGTCCGGAAGCTAGACGTGTCCCCTGGGCGTGACTTGGCACTGCCGCGTCGCAGTTGCCGCATTCGCCGCATTCGCTGCAGGCGCGAGGTTGGGTGCAGGCAGCTGTTTGAGCCTCGAGGCATCGACGGACGGACAGACGGACGGACTGACTGACGATGCCGCGCTCTCACAGGCCTCCGCCTACCGCGCAGCGGGCTGCCACTGCCGCAGCAGCCGAGCCCAAGTCTGAGGGCGTTGTGGCTATGACTTTCAAGATTTTTCTCCTTTTTGCAGGGCTTATGGTTAAAGTTCCTGTGGGGTTATATTTTTCCTGCAAATTACTTCTTTTCCAAAGTCTGATGTTGATGTCCCCTGAAGACAGCGGCTTTTATGCGACCATTGTCGCAGTGGTCGGGCTTCATGTGGTGCTGGCAATTTTCGTCTTCATAGTGTGGAAGGAGGGCTTGCCCCAGTGGCGGGAAAACAAAAACGAATAGAGCAGCTTCTTCAGAGCTGCAGACGTGGGGGGTGGGGAAATACCTAAAGGGTTTTTGTCTTGTTTCTTGTTCGTATTGAACGTGCTTTTTTTTTTTTTTTTTTTTTTTTTTAAAGGGGAAGGGTGGGTGGGGAGGGAATTAAATATTTACTGCAGCTAAGACTTCAGTAAAATTGGGGGTGGGGGGAGGGTTGACATTTTCCGACTGCCTGTTGCGTGCCAAGTGCTTTTTGTTAAGGACATAATGTTTTTGACTGGGGATCATGTTTGGCTGATGTAAATATTAATGCCAAAATAGGAGCTAGGATGAAAGTAACACTGTAATTAGTAGTAGAATTTATTTCATATTAAAATGTGTCGTGACGTAATTTTTATGGCTTGGCTCAAGCAACAATTTTCAGAGTGCACGTAAGTATCAATGCGTAAAACTTAACATTTTACAGTGTTATTTGGTATTATTCTCTATGAAGCTGCCTGGATCGGTCTCCTTTTCCCATTGGTTAATTGGTTAATGCTCAGATTTTGGCTCCTAGAATCGATCTGTGTGTTCCCGGTCTTGGCATTTCATTATGTCATTTGCTGTATTTTTGGATATATTATTGTACGTGCAAATTGAGGTGAATTTGTTGTTTTAGATTAAGACTGTTAGACTCAAGCTACAACGGGGTGTCTCTGATGTAAAAAACTGCAGTTTAAGATTATGGTAAATCCTTCCCTGCAGTACCTGTTAAACAATGACCTCATTCTTACGCAGATTTAATACATGTTTTTTTTCCACTATTATTTTCTGCTTGTTATTAGTAGCATTTTGATAAGGTCTAGGGAATAGGTATGAAATCCCAAGGGAGAAATGTCGGCTTTCTTACAGTGGAATTTGGAGACCAGCATAAGAATGCAGAAACATCTCTCTTTTGCTGGAAAGGCTATTATTGTTAGATTAATATTAGACTAAAAGTTTCACCTTAATTCAGATTCTGCCTGTGTTGTTAATTATTTGTAGATTTTATACTTTAAGAATTTTCTTATTGGTAATTTTACAAGGATGTACATTTTACTGTAGTTTTGGTTTCGTGGTTCATGAACACTACCTGGATTCTAATTCTTATTTTCATCATTGATTTTAGAATGGGTATAAATATGGCAAAATGGAATAAGGAAGTGTTTGTTTATTGAAAGCCAAATAATCTATAATGACAAAAATGCAAAAGTAGCTTGGACTTGTTCCATTTTTGCACATAAATACTGTATTCATGTAAAAGTCTTTCAAAAGATGCATTCCACATGAATGTAAAGATATCCTGAATGTATAGTGTGTTATTTTGAAGATTAGATAATGTGAGATAGTTTAGGTGATTTCTCCCTTCTCACTCTCACGTATTTCTTTCTTCTTCCCTTAACTGCTTCTCTATCATCCTCCAATACCACCAGTCCCCCACCTCAAATTATCCCATTTCCTGAGGGACTCCTTCCTCCTTTGGCTGCCTTTCTCTACGCTCCATCCCTCACTTCCCACATCTGCTTTTCCTTGTTTTTTAAAGACTGTCCAAATGGTTAGATTGTATTACATCTAACTGCAGTAGAACTCGTTGATTACCTTCTTTTTTTCCCTCCCCCTGGCCAATTTTTTGTCCTAAGTAGCTCTGCTCTAGAAATATGCTTGGCAAAAAATGCAGATGGAAATGAAAATACTTAATCTCCTGTGTCATATTTGTTTAGCCTCATTGATGCTACTCACAGAGACGTGGATGTGCTGTTACTGCTTTCTAACTCTGCCTACTACGTGGCCTAGTAAGTTGCTTATTGATTTAAAGGTTTTGATTTTGTTTTTTAAACTTGAGTAAATTTTCTTTTTAGAATTTGTAACAAAAAAATGTGAGAATATGGTTTTGTTATGTATTTTATGAAACTTCATTGAACCCCTTTACCTTATATAACTGTTACGTCATTCTAACTTCCTTTTATCTTTATCGGTTTGAAGGCAAGATTTTACAGTTAAATTAGTGTGTTTATGTTATGGTGTATTCTTTTGGCATTTGGTGTTATTTCCTATATATTTCCCAGGTTTTGATATATTCCATACGTTTTTATCACTAATGACCACGTATCATTGTTTGCATTACTATAGTGAAGTTTTTCCTCACTGTTAGGTATTAAATTACTTACAATTTTTTGTTACTACCAATGATGCAGTTGTCTTTATGCAATAACGTGTGTGTGTGTGTGTGTGTGTGTGTGTGTGTGTGCATGCGCCTGCGCACTTCTTTGGTTACAAGGGTATGATGAATTATGACTTTTGTGGTTTGTTGTCAGATTGATCTCCAGAAAGACTCTCAATGAACAGTGCTAGTAGCAAAATACAAGCACTTGTTTCCTCACACCTTACCAGAATTGTTCTAATTTGTATTTACTAAGTAAATATTCAATTTATTTTTGGCTTTGTGTAAACTATTGTTTTTTAGTCATTTGCCCAGATGCCTGTTGGCATATATCATATGGATTTTTCATTCTCGATTTTGGATATCAGATTTAACAGCTGTATTGTTCCCAAATACATAGTTTGTTTCTCTTTCTGTCTTTCTCCCTCCTTCTCTCCCTCTCTCCCTCCCTTCATCTCTGTCTCCCTCCGTCTCTCGCTCTGTGTGTGTGTGTGTGTGTGTGTGTGTGCACGCGCGCGCATGTGTTTGCCTTGTAAGTTAGGTTTTAGGTTTGTTTTCATTTTATATGAGTTTTTATAAAACTTAAAATATTTTAACCTTGTAGTTGCTTTTTTTTTTTTTTGAGACGGAGTTTCGCTCTTTTTGCCCAGGCTGGAGTGCAATGGCATGATCTCTGCTCACTGCAACCTCCGCCTCTCAGGTTCAAGTGATTCTCCTCCTGGGTTCGAGTGATTCTCCTGCTTCAGCCTCCTGAGTAGCTGGGATTACAGGCGCCTGCCACGACGCCCAGCTAATTTTGTATTTTTAGTAAAGACGGGGTTTCTCCGTGTTGGTCAGGCTGGTCTCGAACTCCTGACCTCATGATCCACCCGCCTCGGCCCCCTAAAGTGCTGGGATTACAGGTGTGAGCCACCACGCCTGGCCGTAGTTGCTTTTTTTTAACTGTTAGATGTGTAAACTTATTTTCCCTTAGCTGTTGAACTATATATATGTTATTCTTGTTTAATTTTTAACAGAGTTCTTATGTTTAACATTTTACCCCAGAATGTATGTGCTGTGGAAGATTTTGTTAACTGTATGTAACAGTTTGCAGCTATTATGCCTTCCCTGACAAGCCAAATATGCTTTTGATTTAAATCCTCTTTTAACTTCATTTCCCTTTATCTAGTTATGATGATGAAGTTGATAAAGTAAACCAGTATCAACGACTAAGTCTAGAAAACCTGGAAAAAATTGAAATAGGTAAGTTTTAACATACTAATCAAGTCATAAAAAGCAAATGCTGTTGTTTCCAAGAGGGGGTCAAATTATTTAAGCAAGAACCTGGTTTAAGTTTCACCTACAAATGCTTTTCTTCACTATTATTTTCCATTTGTTGTTAGTAGCATTTTGATGAGGTCTAGGGAATAGGTATGAAATCCTAAGGCAGAAATGTCGGCTTTTCTTACAGTGGAATTTGGAGACCAGTATAACATCTGTTAGAAACCAGAAAGGGATATTCCAAGCTGTCTACTTCTTAGAACTTCCTTTCTATTCGTTATAGGTTAGTGATAGATATGGTCTTATCATAATAACTGTGTTCCTTCTATTATTTACCTTGTGAAGATTACCCCAGGGATCAAGAAAGCTTAAATGATTGAAATTGAAAGAGTTCTTCTAGCCTTATCAAACCAAATGGTCACCAGAAGTTTGTATTTTGTGTGCTGTCATTTATATTACGAAGAAAAATGTGTTGGGTCTTTTGAAGATAATAGAAGAAAATGTTATGTGAAACATTTAACTTTATACGTATTCATTTGGGATTTTAGGCCCTGAACCCACTCTTTTTGGTAAGCCAAAGTTCTCCTGCATGCGACTGCACTACAGATACAAAGAAGCGAGTGGCTATTTCCACACATTGCGAGCTGTAATGCGTAATCCTGAAGAGGATGGAAAAGGTAAAAAGAGGAAGAGATGAAAGTATTCAGTGAAAACTTTCTATTTATTCTTAAAAGCCCAAATGGAATTGGGGACATTTCATATCATAACCAACTGAATAAGAGAGGGTCCAGGGAATAGCTTTGGAATATGAGACCTTGAAATAGCAACTCTGTTTCCAGCAACCCAGGGAAATTATCTGAATGTATTATTTAGTCTGGGGCAAGGGAATCTTTAGCGGGGATTCTCAGGGAGTTTGGCCCCATCAGTGATCGTATGGGTGTCAAGGCTCTTCACGTGTCATGTTCTTTTCATTTGTAGCAGGTAGGAATCATGCCTGTCTCATTCATGGCTGTTGTCTCGGCATCTGTCACAGTGCTTGAACAAACATGAACTAGAACAAACTTTTAATTCCCCGATTTCATTCTTTTGCTTTTGTTCTTTTAAAATTTTAGAACATTGTGAATTAAGTGGGGAGACTAGTGAACAGGTGGCAGTTTTCTATAAATCGAAGCAAATAAATTTGTATTTAATTATACGACGACAAATTTCATTCAGCGCTAAATGGGTTAGAACTGCTATTTTTGTTAGTATGTTTATGGAGAAATTGGCAGGCAGTTATATTTGGGTTGCAGATACCCTTCAGTGCATTGCAGAGATGCTGCAGATCACCAAGCAAGCCATGGGATCGGATGTACCCATAATTGAGAAGAAACTTGAGAGGTGAGTATACTGCTTCTCTCAAGAATAAAGGCATTCTTATCCAAAGTCTTATTTGTTTAAAATTATTTGCAGGGGGAAAGGGGAGGAGATCACATTATGGTAAGGTGTTGGTATTTAGAGAGGTAAGGATCAAATTTCTGCAGATCAAAATACTTTCAACATTCTTCATGTATACAATTTTCAGGTAAGTTTTAGACTTACAGAAGAGTTGCACAGGTAGTTTAGAGGGTTTCCATGTACTCTTCCTTCGGCTTCCCTTTATATTACCGACTTATAACCATAGACCATTTATCAAAACTTAAGAAAGTAACCTTGGCACGGTAAGATTAACCAAAGTACAGATTTCACTAGGTGTTCACTAGCATCCTTTTTCTGTTCCAGGATCCAGTCTGGGATTCCACACTGCATTTAGTTGTCTCTATAGTTTAATGTTATTTCCTCAATCTTGTCTTTTCTTTCATAACTTTGACATTTTTTAAGAGTACTGGTCAGCTGTTTTGTAGAACATCCCTCCATGTAGGTTTGTCCAGTGTTCTTTCCTGATGAAGCTGAGGTTATGCATGGTCAGGAAGGACACCGCAGAAGCCACGTGCACTTCTCAGTGCCTCGTGCTGTGGGGAGGGAGGGCGTGATGGCCTGTGTAGTATTGTTGAGGTTAAGCTTGATTACTTGGCTGGGGTAGCATCTGCCAGGATTCTGCACTGCAAACTTTGTGTTTTCCTCTTTATAATTGCTAAATATTTAGGGGAAATTACTTTGAGACTATGTAAATATTGTTTCTGTGTAAACTTAAGACTATTCATTTTCATAACCATTGTGGATCTTTTCTATAATAATTATTCCTGTCATGATCTATGGTCATTTTTCTAATTTTCATTCCTTCTACACTTGTTAATTGGAATTCTTCTGTAAAGCCACTGCACCCAGCCTCTTGTACACATTTTTAACCTATACAGGTTAATAACCTTTTATTGCCAAAGATTGTATTTTATGCATTTTCCACATTACTGTAGAATTCATAACTACCATTTAAATAGATGCCTCCTGTGATCAGTTTGGAAATGTATTGTGTGGGTTCAGAACATGGACTCTATGACTCCTGGTTCTATCAATTACTCTTTAACCTTGGAAAACATACTCCTTTACTTCAGTTTTGTTATCTGTAAGATGAGAGAAAATCCATGTCAGTGCATTGCATGAACTGAATAACGCACTCAGACCTGGCACACAGCTATTAAACTCAATTGCCAAGAATTTTGGTTGCTAAGCATTTTTTCCTTTTATAAAGAAGTCATGACAGATACCTTTGTCATGTATTACTTTTTCATGTTTAGGATGATTTCTTTAGAATAGCATCCTCAGGTTGTGAATCTGGATTAAAAGATGTGGGTATTTCACTTGTCCCTAACAGTGCCATACAAAGGTTATTGCTCATCCTCAGTTTCAAGAAAAACTCTGAAGACCCAGAGTTTCATTATCTTGAGTGATATGGCATTTAAAATATGCTTAGGATATCCCTCTAGGTGTGTTTAAAAGTTTTGATACAGAGTAACACTGACTGTCTCCACAAGTATTTACGTAGGTGGTATTTTGCCAAGAGAACCGGTCTGAGAGCAAGGGCCCTGCAAGGATTTTGCCATCCTTGACACAACTCACGCGGCCACAAGTGATACATTTTTAACTCCTAAGTAAACTGATGAGAGGAAACATTGAAATTTTTTCTAAATACTTTGTAGAGAAAATAGTATGTTTTAAACACTAGGCTTTTGAATTTGGAAAAAGAATGCCTATCAACAGATTATTTCATATTTAAAAAGTGTGGCTTTTCTTTCTAATGAGCATCTGTCAGGTTTTGTGGTCCACGTTCTGCTAGTGAAGAGAGCCATTTGGCCGGAAGAAAATTGTTCAGGCTTTTGTTAAAGAATTACTTTAACCCATAATTTTTCTGCAGTATGCTCATGATCAGTGATCTTGCATGATCCAACAGTACAAATGCACACACTGAGACATTTGTGGCAAATAGCATCAACTTTTCTTTCTTATTTATAGCTGTCATGAGGGATACCAAAGGAGAGAAGACACTAATTGTTAAATGTCCCAAATCTTTTAAAATCAGGTAACCCACAGGACATATAAGAAAATGGAAGTCTTACTCCTGTCTCCCCCCACTATCTGAATTTGAGCCACACTGGGATGTGTATAGATAACCTTAGTTAAGGTGCTGCAGATTCCCATTTACAGTCAGAGATGTCTTTGCTGATTGTACAGATGGTGGCTGTGCTAGACCCGCACTGCTCACAATGGTAGCCACTCACCACATGTGGTTGTGAAGCCTTTTAGAATGCGACTAGGCTGAATTCAGGTGTGCTGTAATTATAGAACACTACACATTGCCTATATTGAATTAGTCCAAAAAGGAATATTAATCATCTTTTAATATTTTATGTTGAAATATTTTGTATATATTGGGTTAAATGAAATACTGTTAATTTCACTGCTGCTTTCTAATGTGGCTGCTAGAAAAATTGTAATTATGCATGTATTTCATATATTTCTATTGGATAGCACTGTTTTAATGTCAACTCTGAGGGTTATCTGTCAGTTAGCAATGCACTGTTTTCAAGAAGTTGGGACCAATTTGAATAACTGTTTTCACTTATGTTAATAACTGGAACTGGCATATTGGATTCCATGGGGAATTAACTTTTTTTCTCTTCTAATTTGTAGGAAGAGCAGTAAACCTCACGAAGACATCATTGGTATCAGGTCTCAAAACCAAGGTTCTTTGGCCCAGGGAAAGAATTTTTTAATGAGCAAATTTTCATCTCTAAATCAAAAAGTGAAGCAGACCAAATCCAATGTAAATATTGGCAACCTCCGAAAGCTAGGAAACTTTACCAAACCTGAAATGAAAGTTAACTTTCTAAAACCAAACTTAAAAGTAAATCTTTGGAAATCAGATAGTAGTCTTGAAACTATGGAAAACACAGGAGTGATGGATAAGGTTCAGGCAGAGTCTGATGGGGACATGTCTTCAGATAATGACTCATACCACTCTGATGAATTCCTTACAAATTCTAAGTCTGATGAAGACAGGCAGCTAGCTAACTCATTAGAGAGTGTAGGGCCAATAGATTACGTTCTTCCTAGTTGTGGTATTATTGCCTCAGCGCCTCGATTGGGCAGTCGGTCCCAGTCTCTTAGCAGCACAGATAGTAGCATTCATGCTCCTTCAGAGATTACTGTTGCTCATGGGAGTGGGCTTGGAAAAGGCCAGGAGTCTCCTTTGAAGAAAAGTCCTTCTGCTGGCAACGTACACATATTGACTGGCTTTGCCAAGCCTATGGATATTTACTGCCACAGATTTGTGCAAGATGCACAAAACAAAGTGACCCACCTATCAGAGACCAGGTCTGTGTCTCAGCAGGCTAGTCAGGAAAGAAATCAAATGACCAATCAAGTTTCAAATGAAGAAACCCAATCAGAATCAACAGAACAGACACCTTCTCGGCCATCCCAATTAGATGTCTCTCTTTCTGCAACAGGCCCACAGTTTTTGTCAGTTGAGCCAGCGCATTCAGTTGCATCTCAAAAAACCCCCACCTCCGCTTCCAGCATGCTTGAACTTGAGACAGGGCTTCATGTAACTCCTTCTCCTTCAGAAAGCAGTAGCAGCAGAGCAGTCTCTCCCTTTGCCAAGATTCGAAGTTCCATGGTCCAGGTTGCTAGTATTACCCAAGCTGGATTAACCCATGGGATAAACTTTGCAGTGTCAAAAGTTCAGAAGAGTCCTCCAGAACCTGAAATCATTAATCAAGTCCAGCAAAATGAACTTAAAAAGATGTTTATACAATGCCAGACACGGATAATTCAGATTTAGCTTTTAGCCATAAGAATCCTTCCATGGCTTTTATTTAAAAATATGAAATTTTCACCTCTTGGGGTATTTTAATTGTACTGTCTGAACCCAGGGATCACAAATTCTGTTCATTGGAAAGGGTTTTAAACGGAGTCTGAACCTGAGTAGATTTCCAAATTTTACAGCCAGAACTACAGAAGTGCATCATTCTAGAATGTGTAGACCTGAGTAGCTTATACACTACAGAGCACTTTGCTTATTTGAAAGTAATTCAGCAACAGGTCACTTTGGGATATAATCTGAACCTTTTTTTGGAGTGGGGTGGGTAGACTACATTAAGTAGACACAAGGGCTGGACATGCAGATGCTTAGGGGATTAGCATTTTTCATAATTTGTTCTGTTTGTCAGTTCATTCCTGTGTGTTCTTACCTCTACAAAGTAAATTACACATTTAGTTTTTAGTGACTTTAACATGTTACGGAAGCATTTGAATATAAAGCTATTTTAGTTTTGATGGCTTAACTGTTCCCTGAGGAGTTGAGGGTTATTGACACTAGAGAAATGAATTCTCATTTGATCCTAATTTTCCCCGTATTCTACTTGAACACATTAAAAATACTCTGCTGCCTATACAATGTAAACCTAGGAGCATTAAGACTTGTCACACAGTAAACCTGATACATCAGAGGTGAATACCAGCACCTATTAGGTTTCATTTTGCTGTTTTCAGGAATGTAAGAACACCCATATTGGCTACTGGAAATTCTAGAAGTCAGTCAGGTTTTAATTTATTCCAGGAGGGGCATCCTCGACATCTTATGTAGATGATCCACAACTTCAAAATTTAGTCTGGGCCTAGTGCAGTGGCTCACACCTATAATCCCAACACTTTGGGAGGCCAGGAGTTTTGAGACCAGCCTGGGAAACATCTGTCTCTACAAAAAAATACAAAAATTAGCTGGGCATAGTGGCGCATGCCTGTGTTTCTAGCTACGCAGGAGGATTGCTTGAGCCCATGAGATTGAGGCTGCAGTGAGCTGTGATCGTGCCACTGACCTCCAGCCTGGGGGACAGAGCAAGACCGTGTCTCAAAAACAATTTAAGTCTGAAACACAATTGTGCTGAATCTGTCTGACTATAACTGTGACCACACAGAACCAGGGCTGCCCCTGTAATCCCCACAGTAAGAAAGTTGTATGGCATATTCCAACAAGTATTGGTTCGTCTGGTGTCTTTAGAGCTTTACTCTGTTGAAGTGACTGATTCTCAGCTGAACATTATGTCGTAACTTTGATAAGCATTCCACTTTTGTTATTTATTAGTGCTATCTTTTTACGTGTTAAATCTTGTGATTATTAAAGTACCATTGTAATTTAAAGTGACAAATGTGTATGAGAATTCCTTGCATAACAGATGATTAAAGAATTTGTAAACGGCAGATTTGCTATAACTGAACACTTGGTCTAGCTGTTGCCAGTATGTTACTCCTTTGAAATATACTCATGATTTAAAAAGTGAAATGGATCAGAAACTATACTTTAAATCCAAACATTCAAAACTGAATGCTTGCTTCTACCAACTTTTCTTCCGGGTCCTGAAAATATTAAGGGTTCCCAACATGGGAGAAAATACAACCCAACATTAGGTGATAAAATACACGTTTAAACTCTACAGAAATTAGTTCGAAAGAGATCTTTGAAAAATCATTTTAAGAAGGCAAAGTTCCAAACAGGGTTACACAGGAGTCTACTCAGTTTCCTGGCCATACAGGATTAACGCTGTGCCTTACGTTAGAGCAACAAACTTGACTGTCCGTGTATATATAGGTGAGGGACAAAGGGTTTCTGCAGCCAAGCACTGCACTCCATTCCGCTGCCTGGGCGGGCCTTGAGCAGGAAGGTCCCTCTTGCACCACCTCCTCCACTTCAGTTCAGCTCTCTCATGTCTTCCACCAAGAGGACATGGTCTTTTTCCACACAGATCACATGGGATGGTGAATCTGCTTACTCATGAAAAACAGCCCAAGGTACTGCTAATTTGGGACGTTTTATTTATTGGAAAGGTTCTTTCAAGGGAACTTTTCTGCAAGACCAAGCAATGTATGTATTTTTCTTTGGTAAATTACAATTTACATTGGCACAAAAAACACATGGTGACTAATGTACTTTGCTCTAGGACAATTAAAGAAAATGTATTTTATCCTCACAAATCCAGTGAAGCCTTCGTTTTATTTCTAAAAGTTTAAGGAAGGTCTAGTCTACCAGTTATAAAAATGAAAACCAGTTCAACTCTAATATAAACATTATTTACATTTGTTTATAAAAATAGATTTGAGTTTAGGAAAAGTTGAACAACTAGTAATTTTTACTTCAGTTATTAGGTACAATGAATTCCTCGATTTTTCAAGGCTGACCCTGTTTCCTTGGTTAACAATTTCAATTTAGGCCTTATAGGAAAAAACGTAAGGGATCCTTTATCTGCCTCCAACTAGGTAAGTTAGTTATTTGATACCACTGACAGCTTAAAAAGTAATGTCCTAACCTTTCTGAAGATTCTGGTTGCCATAACCATGCTACTACAGTCTGTTAGTTTGCTCTATTAAAACTAATTGGTCTGGAGAAAACCTACCTGCAGTTGTACGAGGCTGTTACTGGAGTAGCAGATGTTAGCTGATCTAACATACTTGGAACCAACTGATGATCCCATATAAAATGCCAAAAATCCAATCGAATCAAAGCAACTCAGTGACATTTAAGAAAATAAAAACTTTCTAAAGGGGGTATTGCTTTTTAAGTTTACTATTTTGTTTGTTTTCATATTTGGGCACAGCTTTGTAGCACAGCATTCCCTTATGCATGGTTCTCAAATGCACTGGGATAGGAGAAAATAAAGACAATGTAGTGTCTTGGTTTCTTTTGCCCCCAAAAGCCACATTCATTCCGTTTAAAGGACTCCTCTTATTCAGAGATAGATTGTCCTTTTATGAAAAAAATGGTGATAATACAGTGATTTATTCGGATTACTTGGCAAGGTAAATTGGCAACCTTATAGTACCCCAGATTTTTGGAAATATTACTACCGGTCCATAAAAT
This sequence comes from Pan troglodytes, assembly GCF_028858775.2. NCBI lineage: Eukaryota > Metazoa > Chordata > Mammalia > Primates > Hominidae > Pan > Pan troglodytes. The sequence goes on from NC_072406.2 coordinate 131,935,138, forward strand.
ACAAAAGTCTGGGAACCACTGCCATGTACAAGTTTAGTTTTGCAGGCTGTTAACAAATGTTAAGTGGGAAAAAGTTTCTGTGGCCAAACATCTGGGAAATGACAGTACAGAATTTCATGTAGTCATGTGAATCAATGGCAAGTACGCCTCCGTTCCCCAAAGATGGACTACTGAATGCACCCCAACCCACTGTGAACTGGAAAAACAGAGAACTAGAAAACATAAGAAATCCGAAGCACGATTCCTCTGACTTTGAAACTGCAACAACCTTCTTCATTTCAGCATTTCAACAGTCTGGCCTATGACTCAGCTGAAGCTAAGGAAATGGTACAATCAGCAACATTATCAATATTAAACTTTTAATATCAAATACTTTTTTTTACATCATTACTAATTTATATAATTATAAAACAAACTTCAAAAGCTCCATGAAATCAGTAAGGTAAAAGTCCTTACTGAATATCATATAAACATCAGGTGTTACCAGGCTTGATTTCAGGAAATGTCACTGGTTTGTGATAGAAATTACCTATAAAACAATGTGGTATAAATGAATATCTGAATTTTACAATTATGTGGCTACAATTTGCCCATTACTCTTCATAGGTATTACATCTTTAAAGTTCATTTCCATTCACACATTTTTGCTGCTGAAGCCTCGTTCTTCTTAAAGACTCTAGCTGCTTTGCTCTCAGCCATCGTTCTCTTGACAGTGTTGTCTGACCAGCACTGAGAGACAGACACCTGGTTTGAAACACAGAAACAAATTTAAGTCTAGAGCTGGGATAGTAAGTTTTAAATTTTTTTTAAGACCTAGGAATACTTTGTGAAAACACAGAGCACGTTAGGAGACAAGACCGTATGGTAGTTACACACAAGTCAACAGCCAAGTTAGGCTTCTAAAAAGAAATCGTTGAAGAGTCAGAATTGGAAAGTGGCTCACTCTTTGAAGCTTAGAGAACAAGCAGCATGCCTGTTCCACTGAAGAGATCACCAGCCAAACTCGATTCCCCCTCAATGAGCCCTTTCATACAGCGTTTTTAAAAGGAAAAGTTCATTTCCGTTTTTAGAAGTCTGCCTCAGTTACTGCTGAATAACTCAGAAGACATATACACAAGCTTACCGAAACAGCAATAATGGGCATGCGCCACTTACCGAGCCACCACGAGCAGCTGGTGAAGATCATCAGCAGTGATGCTCTGAGGGTCGTTCTTCCGCATTTCCACAAAGTCATCTTCAACTGCCTTTATCAAAAGAGTAAATGTAAATGATGTGCATTTTTGTAAGGAAAAGAAAATTAACATGGTTCCTTGACTGAGGTAGTAAGGTGGATGTCAGCCTCTTAGACAAAGGAGGCAATATGGGTGAAAGTACCAAAGCATATACATACATAATGCTGCTGAGGAAAATAAAATAATGAAACTCAGATTCATTTAAGGTCAAGCAAACATATAAATCAGCAACTGGCATAGGAAACAATGCTTTTCCACAAAGGAAGAGTGATGTTAGTGAAAATGGCAGAGAAGGGACCGCAGAAAACTGTCTCTACTGTTAACAGTGATCAAAATCAGCTTTTTAAAAACTAGAAATAAAACCATACTTGCAGCAATCCAGAGAGCATTTATGCAAGAAAACCAGGTGATTATTGGTAAGAATGTTGAGCCTTGCAGCATTTTAACATGTCCTACTCCTAAATTCCAACCCCTTCCCCTCCAGGCGATAATTAGTAGTTTCAAAAATCAACAGCCTGGCAGCCACTGGAGAGAGAACAGGGCTAGGGCTCCTTCCAAGTGCCATTCCCGGAGAACTGTCATCTGACCACCTGTCTGGTGGCTCCCTGGAAGGACCCATTTGCAAGGTTGTCTTTATTTAACCTGACTGGAAGCCTGTCTACTATGAACCACCTCTTTCCCCAGGGCATTTATCAAAAACAATCGGAAGAAATTACCAATCACCTTAGCTACCTGAGACACTGGGTAACAGCTGCGGCAAACAGACTAACCCAAACCCTTAAACGGAAAAGCTAGCTGGGAAATGACATGTCTGTAGAGGGCTCTGAAAACCTTAAGTATGTAACTCCTAGGAACTCAGAAGGCTGCAGACATGCTCAGAGACCTTAACTCCCACCTCTGCATCACCTGGAGGCTCTGTGCGAGCAGGAAATGAAGGCTAAGGCTTGTAAATTGTACGGCTAAGTGTTGAATTGAAGGCTTGCCCCAACTTTTATTTTTATTTATGATTATTATTCACCCTTAGACTGGGAGACTACTTCCCAGCATTTAAGGAAATTTCTTTCCAATCATTAACCACAAAACTAACAGAGCAGAGACTTCAGTGCCCACATGTGACAAAGATACAGACTTTATAGAATTAGTCAAAAAAGTTACTAAACAACCTACCAACGGTAACAAACAGCAACAACAATAAACCCTAGGGAGGTTTAATTTCCAGAGTAACTTCCAAAGCAGAGTTGCCATATTATATAATTTAAAATGTCTGGTTGTGGCTAGATGTGGTGGCTTACACCTGTAATCCCAACACATTGGGAGGCCAAGGTGGGAGGACTACTTGAAGCCAGGAGTTGACCAGCCTAGGCAATAAAGCAAGACCTCATCACTACAAAAAAAAAAAAAAAAAGAAAGAAAAAAGAAAAGAAAAGAAAAAACAAAAAAACAAAACTTTAGTTGGGCATGGTGGTGCACACCTATGGTCCCAGCTACTGAGGCAAGAGGATCACTTGAGCCCAGCAGTTTAAGGCTGCAGTGAGCTGTGGCTGTGCTACTTACTATTCCAGCCTGGGTGATACAGTGAGACCCCACTGACCAAATAAAATGTCTGGTTTTCAACAAAAAAGTACAAAGAAACCAGAAGGTATGGCTCACACTTTGGGGATAAGGGAGTCAGTAGAAAACTGTCCCAGAGGAAACTCAAACATTAGACAAAAAGACACTAAATTGGCTATTTTAAACATTCAAAGAAATAAAGGAAACCACATAAAAAGAACTTCAGGAAAATATGAGAATCACCAAATAGAGAGTATCAATAAAAAGAGAGAAATAATTTTTTAGAAGAAGGAAATAAAAATTCTGGAGTTGAAAAATATAGTAAAAATTCTCTAGAGGTGCTCAGATTTGATCAGGCAGAAGAAAATCACTGAATTTGAAGATAAGTTCACTGAGATTAGTCTAAGAAACAGAACAAAAAAAGAAGAATGAGGGAAAATGAACAGAGCCTTGAAGATCTGTGGGATACCATTAAATGCACCATCAGATACACAGTGGGAGTGTCAGAAGGAGAGCAGAGAGAAATGAGGCAGAAAGAAACATGGCCAAAACCTTCCCAAACTTGTTGAAAACTTCCCCAAAATATGAATTATTCTGCACCTCCAAGAAGCTCAACAAACTCCATGTAGGATAAACTCAGAGATCCACACATAGACACATCATAGTCAAAACTGTCAAAAGCCACAAAATCTTGAAAGCAGTGACAGAAAAATGACTCAGTGCGTACAAAGGATCCTTATCAGAAACTAATTGGCTTCTCAGTAGAAACCAGAGGCCAGAAAGTGGTGGGAGGACATATTCGAAATGATGAGACAAAGACTATAAACCAAGAATTCTACATCCAGCAAAACTAGCCTTAAGGAGAAATTAAGACATTCCCAGATAAACAAAAACTTAAAAGAGGGCTGGGCGAGGTAGCTCACACCTCTAATTCCAGAATTTTGGGAGGCTAAGGAGAGAGGATCACTTGAACCCAGGAGTTTGAGACTAGCCTGGGCAACATAAAGAGATCCCCTATCTGCAAACACACACACACACACACACACACACAAACAAAAAAACCCAAAAAACAGAATTAGCTGGGCACAGTGGCACATGCCTGTGGTCCCAACTACTCAGGAGGCTGAAGTGGGAGGATCGCTTGAGCCTGGGGAGGTTGAGGCTGCAGTGAGCCATGATCACAACACTGCACTCTAGCCTGGATGACACAGCGAGACCCTGTCTCAAAAAAAAAAAAGAATTTGCACAAGTAGACCTGCCATGCAAGAAACACTAAAGACAGTTCTTCAGGCTGAAATGAAAAGACACTAGACAGTAACATGAACCCACATGAGGAAATAAAGGGTGCTGGTAAAAGTGATTGCATAGGCAAATAGAAAAAATAGTACAGAAGTCTTTTCCATTTCTAACTTTTTTCTCTAAAAGACAACTGCAAAAGCAGTAATTCTAAATGTGTTGATGGACATACAATGTACTGAGAGGTAATTGTATGACAGCAGCACAAGGGAGAGGAGAAGGAATGGAATTATAAAGGGGCAAAGTCTTTGTATAATATAATTAAAATGGCATTAGCCACACAAATTTTTTTTAAATTAAAAATAACTAAACAAACTGGCATTAATCCCTAATAGATGATTATACTAACATGTTAAGTTTATCCCCCGAAGACAACTACTAAGAAAATAACTTTAAGAAACTTCAAGGGATTAAAATGGGACACTGGAAAATACCTATTTCAAACAAAAAGACAATAATGGAGTAACAGAGGAATAAAAAAAGACATGACAGAAAACAAATAGCAAAATTACCTTATCAGTCATTATGGTAAATGTAAATTGGTTACATACTGCAATTCAACACAGGGAAATCCTTTATTTTAACCTAGACATACCTTGGTTATTTCATCAGATATGCTATATTCCAAGAATCTCAAAAGGGTTAGATAAATGCGGAATTTGTTCAGCACGGAAGGCAGCACCGCTGAGAGAAGGCTGTTCATGTACTCCTCCATGTTTGGTGGAATTAGCTGGGGCTGTAAGTGAATCTGGCAGTCTGCCTGAAAAGAGAAGGAGTACACTGTATTTTCTGAGTTCCTAAATTAATCTACATTTTTAAAGAAAGATGCATCATCTCTGTCAGCCCCTATAGGAATTAAAAAATTCCACTTATTATTTAGGGGGAGGGAATAATGTTTTTTTTTCTGTGTGTGAGACAGGGTTTTGTCCTGTCACCCAGGCTGGAGTGCAGTGGTGTGATTGCAGCTCACTGCAACCTGCCTCCCAGGCTCAAGTGATCCTCCCACCTCAGCCTCCTTAGTAGTGGGAACACAGGTGCACGCCACCATGCCTGACTAATTTTGGATTTTTTGTAGAGACAAGTTTCGTCCTGTTGTCCAGGCTGGCCTCAAAGTTCTGGGCTCACGCAATCCACCTGCCTTGGCCTCCCAAAGTGCTAGGATTACAGGCGTGAGCCACCGCAGCCAGTGAGCATCTATTTTTAATATTAATTTACATGCTTTATAACTACCTCAGAAATAATTATGAAAGCTTTTTCTTGGTTACTTATGTTTCCTCAATGGTATCAGTAAGCACACAAAAATGTAGCCAACCTCTAAAAAGCAGCTAATTAAAAAGGTCTATCAATACTTGCACACAGAAAACATATCCTTGAGCCATTTCATTCTTAGTCAAAGGCGGTTTCTCATCAATCGCAGGTGAATACTATTATTAAAATGGGAGCATTTCCCATCATCCACAGAATTAAAAGCTCTCTTTACCAGCCACTCTGAAGACATACCAGAGCATTTCACCACAAAGCATGAAAATAACTACCAAGTGACCAAGGACATTTTAAAAGGAACTCTAAAATATTTTTCACATAAGATTAGCAGAAAACAATGGGTCAAAGGTAGCAAGAACAGAAGTCTGGATGTTAAAATCAGGCAATCTCACTATGCTCAGATGTGGGTGTTTCTGCTGCCAACAGCCTTGCTGGTCTCATGACTTGCTGATACCTGAGCTTGGTAGATGTAAGGTTTTCATCCATGGCAGTGCAAAATACTCAATTCCCTTAATGATCAGCAGTCACAGTTTTTTTTTTTTTTTACAACAAATGTAACTTATTAATAAGCGGTACCAAGAAACAGCAAAAATGTAGATATTTTTCCAATGTCAACCTCCCTCCATTTAAAAATGACTCATCATACCGGGAGGAGTGACCTCCCCTCCGAAGTAATGAAAACGTTAATATTGCAGGGGAATTCCATCTGATGGTAGCTGAAGTCATAATCCACCTTCTGCCACGTTATGAGGTTGCTCAGGGCTGTCACATTATGAACACCTACGAAGGCAGGAAAACACTTTCAGTCATTTGACTTTAATCATCTAAACACATCAGTTTTGCTGACACCGATGATGAGCCATGAAGTTTCTACCACTTTTAATAAAGGGTATGAGGCGCTGTCCAGTTTACTAAGCTAAACGTCACTAAGTGTGTAGGCTTACAACAGTCTTGGTCAAGGTAGAACTTTCTTGGGGCAGGGGATACCCCCGCAAATCTAATACCTAGCATCTGGTATGCACCTAGACATAAAATAGTTCCCAAGTATGATTATTTCTAAGTGGTGTATTTACAGGGCGAAACCAAGGAAACACTAAAACTACCTTCATACATAGATCAGCCTAGTGAATTTTACAGATTTTATATTCCCCTTTGCCTTAAACATGCCCAGTCTACCTCATTTTTTCTTCTACCTTTACCTCTTGAGCTGATCGCCAGCAGTGTATTCTTAATTGTCTTCATTTGAGCACTGGTAAACAATCTGCTTTCTTGTGATTTTATAATATATTCCGCAACTGAGGTTAGTGCAAACCATTTGATCTATTATTTCTCAGACATTCTCTGAAAACCATTTACAAACTTTACAACGGGAGGTTAAAAAATAATTAGCCAGGCGTGGTGGCGGGTGCCTGTAGTCCCAGCTACTCGGGAGGCTGAGGCAGGAGAATGGTGTGAACCCGGGAGTTGGAGGCTGCAGTGAGCCAAGATTGGCCACTGCACTCCAGCCTGGGCGACAGAGCAAGACTCCGTCTCAAAACAAAAAAAAAATTCTATTAGATCTTTTCTACACTTCCCTTTTGAGGTATTAGATGACTAAAGGCAAAGCTTCCTCCCATTTCAGCTTTTTAAAAAGCTATTTGGGGCAGGTGCAGTGGCTCACACCTGTAATCCCAGCACTGTGGGAGGCCAAGGCAGGAGGATCACTTGAGCCCAGGAATTCAAGATCAGCTGGGCAACATAGCGAGACCCTGTCTCTACCATTCCTTACACTCACTGAAAAAAAAATTTTAGGTTATATACAACTACGCAAAAGAACCCAACACTGTAGGCCCATGAAGACTGCTCCAGCCATTTGCTGACACAATAAAACTTTTCACCAAAGAACCCTTATGACCCTCAACATCTAATACTACCCTTTATATTACTGCTCCATTATATTAATACTACCCTTTATATTATTGCTCCATTATATATAATATATAAAATATATAATATGATATATATTAAATGAGACATTATATATTATATGATATATATTATATTATGTAAGATATATATCTGTTCCATTGTACTACTTTCAGAATACTATGGCAAAACATAGTTGGTGTATATAATTAGTTTATAACATATGCTTTAATCAAATTCATATGCCAAGCCTTTATCTTACGTTGTTAAATGTGAATTTGTCCATAGATCCTCTTCTAAAAGTTATTCCTAGATCTGGCTTTAGTGCGAAGGAAGTCAGAAATGGAAGAGAAACATCTATGTACGTACCTGGGGTATCCAGCTGCCCCTGTTCCAGGAGAGTCTCATCGATTACAAGGGAAGTATTGCTGGGCAGCTGGAGGAGCCCACTGACCAAGCGATTGGCTGTGTAGTCTTTGTGGGGAATGAATTTCAAATGGTTCATGTTCTCTATAGTCATCTGTAGACGAAAAGACTGCAAAGAGAAATTTTTTAGTGAACAAGAATTTAAGTTTCCCTGTTTTAAGTAAATATGTACTTGGAATTAAACATTGTGTTTCATATGGAAAAAGTGATCTTATAAATTTCTAAGGGAGTAGTGATATGGTTTCTTGAACTCTAGAAGCAAAAATAGTATCTAGATCTTACATTTGAATTTCATCCATTTTATGAGCTACTTTATTCTCAAATGTCTTGTTCAATATTCTTGAAAATCAATTTTAATTTAACCAATGAAACAAATGGTAGATAACTGACATACAAATATTAAATACCCCAAAACCTAACTTCTTTCACCTAACACAAGCTAGCTAGCAAAAAGAAAATGTTAATTTTACTCTTCAAGACAGGGAGAGAAAAGCTTAATTTTCCTCTATATTCTTTGAGTTAAAATTGTATTCATTTATCTTAGACATTTTTGAACAAACTTTTCAGAGAAAAATCAAGGAGCAGAGCACACTGAGCTGTGGATGGACTTGCAGCTCTCAGGAGGTGCCTCCAGGACGCGAGCACCTTCTCACTCAGTGTTTAACGAGTAAGCGAACCATCTATGCTCCTCCTCCAGCTCTTGAGCCACCATTCCCAACACCCTCTGTGCTCTGCCTTATACATCAATCCATTCTTCCATCCCTCCAGCCTGAAACAATGTGGCAGGGATGGAGAAGAGGGTATGGTGGGGGAAGGCTGTCAAGGAAGAGGTAAGATATATTGCGAAAATTTAGAGGAGTTTTGTGTATTACCTCAGTGATTCTAAGAAAACGAGGAGCTTAGGGGTGCTTAAATGACCTACCATGTATTAATTTATTTGTTGGTCTTCTACCTAAACTCTGTGAGGGCAAAGGATCTGTTTCAATAATTCTCAAAATGTGGTCCCGAGAACCCCCAGGGAATTGCTTAAACCCTTTTACAGGGTCAATCAGGTCAAACTCATGCATGGATAAAAGATCCTTTCAATGTGCGAGACTAATGAATTTTACCATAGCAGACTATGGAAAGTTTACGAATAGGATTTCAGATTCCACACTTAACTATCTTTAAGAAAATCTCATGTGGACAGTTTTGGTCTAGTATCAAAGACCACCACCCGGTTATCTGCAAAGGCTATCGAAACCATCCTTCCTTTACCAACTACTTTTCCATCTGTGTGAGGCCAGCTTTCCTTCATATACTTCAACCAAAACCTGAGACTACAATAGACTGAAGGCAGAAGCAGATACAAGCATCCATTGTCTCCTATTAATCCAGACATTGAAGAGATTTGCAAGAATGTAAAACAATGTCACCTTTATCACTAATCATTTTTGGCTTGGGAAAAGTTGTTTTTATAAAAATATTTATATGTAATTTTTTATTTTTAATAGGTGTATTTACTTTATCTTCTAGTTTGGTAAATTAATGATAAATATAATCATAACATGAAAAACAGCTCTTTGAGTATGAACACATTTTTCAGAGTGTAAAGTGAGTCTAAGGAGACTGAGAACTGCTGGTATATTCCAGTCCACTTCTGCTTCTTGAGGGCCTGGACGAGTGTTAGCACTGAGACACTGAATACATTCGGTTCAATAAGGATCTAGTGCACCCTCTTCAATTTCCAAAGAAGTGATCAGTATTTTCAGTCACACAACTAATCAGAAGCAATTCCCCTGTTCCCAAGATCCTACCACCACGCAAATACTGCATTCCAGATACCCTGGCAAATAAAGTGAGCTCAACTTTCCAAACAGGAATTAAAATTGAGGCAATGGAGATAAAGAACTTTATTACCTCAACTAAAAGAATTATGCTCCTACAATTTAGAGTTTATTTAGATTTAAGACTTTAGTGTACAAAAAGGATACCAAATTGGACAAATTGGTATCAACAGAGTGTAATTTTAAGGGAGTTACTACAATTGTTTTGTTAGACTTACAGAAATTTGTGCTTAGGCAAAAAGACAAAAAAAAGTGAAACGTTTAGGGGAACGTACATTTTAAATTATGTAATTTGGCAGGCTTTGTTTCCCCTTAAATAAGATCTATTAAAATCTCTAAGTTAAATATTTGAAGTGAATGAAAGACAGTTAGATGGATTTTTTAAGTGTGCTTAGGTTTATAATACATATTTATATTCATCTTACTGCTGGAACAAGATGTTGAATAATTCGATACAAGTGTTCCGTGAAGGTACTATTCCGTGGGCAACCACTCAAGTTAACTGTAAATTTTCCTAGTGGAAGGACATCTCTTCTTGTATATCTAGAAAAGAAAGAAATCAATCAATAAGATGCTGAAGTGACTTCCTGATTTCTATCAAATAGCGAAGAATAGAAAAATTAGCTTAATATTGTCATTAAAAATAAACCAGAATATTCTGACCAGTTATTTTATCAGAATAACAGCAATAAAAGTAATAGCCAATATTTGTACGTAAGTGCTGCTGGTCACGTGCCAAAGACCGTTCTGAGTATGTAAATGCTTCCTCATTTAACCCCTAACCATTCAGCGGTAGGTGCTGTTGTCTTTGCTTCACAGATGAGAAATCCGAGGCACAGAGATGATAATAAGCAACATGTTCATCTAAACGGAAGCTGACAGAGCTGGGATATGAATCCGGGTAGTTTGGTTCCAGAGCCTGTGCTCTCAACCATTATGTACTACTGTCACAGACTGATTTGAGAAAAGATAAGATTTACAGCACAAAGATGTTTCCTGCAACTTTATAATAGAGAAAAGCTAGGAAAAGCTAACATTTAGGGAAATGGTTACAGTATGGTACAACTGCATAGTGAAATACTTTGCAGCCACTACAAAGTTCATGAAGCATTATGATGGGAAAATGTTTAATATATATCAACTGCTGAAAACAAGACATGCATCTGTGCTTAGAGTGTAACTAAGACCTATGCAAGGATGTATACATATGTAAACAAAAACCAATGAACATGTACCTAAAGGTTAACGGAGGTTCTAAGTGGTGAAATTACAGATGATGTGCATTTTCCTCCTTATGTTCTTGGAACTTGTCAAAGGCCCACACTAGTTTTAAAATGAGAAACAAAGAAATACAGTGGAGTCAAGGGATGCGGTGCTAGTGTCGATGTCCACGTTAAACGTGCACATGACGTGGGCGCCTTGGGATGTATAAACAGAGCGTTCAGAATGCAAAAGGGATAAAACAGCTCATTTTACTCATCAGCCAGGTCCTTTATCTCAGGGGTCCCCAACGCCCAGGCCGTGGACCAGTACTGGTTCATGGCCTGTTAGGAACCAGGCCACAACATAGGAGGTGAGGGGTGGATGAGTGGGCATTACCGCCTGAGTTCCGCCTCCTGTCAGATCAGCAGTGGCATCAGACTCTCACAGGAGCGCGAACCCTATTGTGAACTGCACATTTGTGTGTTCCCTATGAGAATCTAACTAATGCCTGATGTTCTGAGGTGGAACGGTTTCATACTGAAACCATTCCCACTCCGGTCCATGGAAAAATGGTCTTCCATGAAATGGGTCCTTGGTGCCTAAAAGGTTGGGGACCACTGCTTTATCTGATTTTGGCTCTAAAATTTAAGGGGACATAATCAAAATGCTAAATGTGAAACTGTGAGAAAAGGAATTTGTCTGTGATTTGGTATAACAGTTAACACTGAACAGATAAAAACCATGTGATGAAGCCCAATAAGGAAAACACACAAATGACACCAGCAATCTTCCCGCTCTTCCACTTCCACACACACCAAACTCCCCTAATTCCCACCAGGATACAGCACTTACACTGTGGAGATGAGATGTAATATAAGGTATTCAGCAGCCAAACTATCCCCCAGAAGGGCATGAGTAAGGAACCCAAGAAGTTCTGCTCTGACTGGAGACAATTCGGACATGAAACTTGAAACAACTGAAGGAGAAAGGAAGACCTGATTCAGGACACACACTCCAGTTCCTCTCAAGTGTCTTAGGTAAAAAATAACTACGTGAGCAAAGCACAATTCAGCAGACAGTAAGTAAAGCTTAACATATCCGTCAGTAAGTGATGCTAATCTTAAAAATAAGGCAGTTTGCATCCTCCTTTTTTTTTTTTTTTTTTTTGAGACCAAGTTTTGCTCTTTTTGCCTAGCCTGGAGTGCAATGGCGCCATCTCAGCTCACCGCAACCTCTGCCTCCAGTTCAAGTGATTCTCCTGCCTCAGCCTCCCGAGTAGCTGGGATTACAGGCACACGCCACCACACCTGGCTAATTTTGTATTTTTAGTAGAGCCAGGGTTTCACTATATTGGCCAGGCTAGTCTCGAACTCCTGACCTCAGGTGATCCACCCACCTCGGCCTCCTAAAGTGCTAAGATTACAGGCGTGAGCCACTGCACCCAGCCTTGTATACTCTTTTGTCCTCATTTCAGTGAAGAGAATTAATGTAAGAGAAAAATGGGGCAACGAGAGAGAGATTACTGAAAACACTTATTGTGAGGAATGAAGACCTGACTCTCAATTCCACTATGAGCACGTTACAGGCAGCTCTGGACACACTGAGGCTAACAGTCGATAGTTGACTAGGCTGTAACACTTACACTTACAGGTTTTGCTCTCCTCTTTGTTAAGGCAGGCAGGCAATAATGGGTTGATGTGTTGCAACTTCTGGGCTAAGATCACATGAATTCTTGGCACTAATGAAGCAGGAGGACTGTGTACTCTCTGCTCCTCTGCTGTGTCTGTGCACTCCATCGGATCCAGCAGTGCAGAGGCATCCCTGTGGAGAGATGATAAAGTTTCAATTTAGAGAGACATCAATTGCACAGATGCAAGAATAATGTGCATCTTGGAAAACAAAATTAGAGTTAAAGCCAAGAATATTTCCACCTGTACATCTCCTTAAAGAACAGAAAGTGGCCTCTCATTCTAAAGTGTTACATCACACAGACTTCAGGCTTGTTAAGACATATCATGAAATAATGCATTTATTCAATTTTTCAAGAACGGTATTTTTATTTTTATTTTTTTTTGGATGGAGTCTCACTGTGTTGCCCAGGCTAGAGTGCAGTGATGCGATCTTAGCTCATTGCAACCTTTGCCTCCTGGGTTCAAGCGATTCTCATGCCTCAGCCTCCTGAGTAGCTGAGATTACAGGTGCACACCACCATGCCTGGCTAATTTTTGTATTTTTAGTAGAGACAGGGTTTCACTATGTTGGCCAGGCTGGTCTCGAACTCCTGACCTCAAGTGATCTGCCTGCCTTGGCCTCTCAAAGTGCTGGGATTACAGGCGTGAGCCACCATGCCTGGCCAGAAACAATAATATTTGTTATTCAGCACTTCAATAAATGGAATGTAGGATGTCACTCATAAGGCTATTTCAAAACACAGGTACTCCTTGAACTATTGGCCGGGACATCGAATACTTGACAGCAGATCTCAAAAACTGGGGTCTTTTTCTCAAAAGCCATCTGGTATCTATTATTCAGCGTGTGGAGAATCCATTCATCTCTTATCTTGCTAATTGTTTTTCCTAAATTTAATTCTTACACGATCCCTCGAAGACTGAGTAGACAAGCAATGAAAGTATGAATTTTTCAGACTTGCTAAATAAATCTGCAGAGGATAGATTTGTGAGACGACCGAAACAAATGGCTAATCTTTTAGATCTTGACTTTATAGAATCTATAGACACTGAAGTAATAAATTCATACTCCTGTATTTTTTAATACAAGCATAATAACCTTTTCCATAGTACGTACCATGTGACAGACAACGTTCAATGCCTTACACGTACAAATTCACCAAAACCTCACATCTACCCTTATTTACAATGAGGAAACCAAGCCCAAGGTGACATAGCTAGTAAGTGGCCAAGTCAGGACTCCAACCCAGGCTGCCTGTCTGTGCTCTTAACCTCTGTGATGGTTAATACTTTGTCAATCTGACTGGATTGAAGGATGAAAATTATTGTTCCTGGGTGTGTCTGTGAGGGTGCTGCCAAAGGAGATTAACATTGAGTCAGCGGGCTGGGAGAGGCAGACCCACCCTCAGTCTGGGTGGGCAGCATCTAATCAGCTGCCAGCATAAAGGCAGGCATGTAAAGAGCAGACTGGCTGAGTCTTCCGGCCTCCACCTTTTTCTCATGCTGGATGCTTCCTGCCCTCAAACATCAGACTCCAAGTTCTTCAGCTTTTGGACTCTTGGACCTACACCAGTGGTTCACCAGGAGCTCTTAGGCCTTCAGCCACCGACTGAAGCCTGCACTGGTGGCTTCCCTACTTTTGAGATTTTGGGACTCAGGCTGGCTTTCTTGCTCCCCAGCCTATTGTGGGATTTTACCTTGTGATCATGTGAGTCATTCTCCTAATAAACTCCCCTTCATATATTCATCTATCCTATCAGTTCTGACCCTTTAGAGACCCCTAATACAACCTCTAAACTAAACTACATCAATAGTGAAGTAACTAAAGCAGGAAAGTCATCACAATCAGAAATTGCCAAGATGAACAATCTCATATACTATTATTAAGGGATGGTTAAGCTTATTTAAAGTTGTCTAAAATTTTTGTTTTGTACCATTTTTTTTTAACTGTGAAAAATGTTAAGTTCATCCTACACAGAAACTAAGATGATTAATGTCCGGTATTCAACAAGAGGACTCTGGTGTAGATGAGGGACATCAGCCCTTGCTTTTGGCAATCTCAAAACAAAACAAAAATGAATGAGGAAGATCTAGATTTCCAAGATATGTTGTTAATAAAAAAAATTAAACAGTGTAAGAGTATATATACCATGTTATCTTTTATAGAAGAAAAAGGTAGAAATAAAATGTATACGTATCTTCATATTTTTGTAAAAAAATAAATACAGGAAGGATAAACCAGAAACTGTGGTTCCCTAAGGAGGCTGGGTGGGAACAGACAGCAGGAATGGGGATAGCCGAGAATGACACCTCTGAGAATCTTTCTAAGTAAAATAAATAATGAAATCACACTGAAGGGGAAGAAAAGTTACCTGAGTAACTGGAACATAGCTCTGACTACACAGCTGCATTCTAAAATAAAAATGAACTGGAAATGTATTGAACTCTAATTACCAGGTTTCTGTTTTGTAGTGGTATGGGTTACCAATTCTGAAATTCCCTTCTGTATATGGTAGAAATGGGGAAACGACAGATTGTGAATAATAGGAATCAAATTTGTTAGAAAAGGAAGTCATAAATATAGAAAGGAGAACAACTAGAACATGTGACTCCTGCTGTGCTGAACTGTAATCAGAAATATGAACCCATGGTTTTTCACAGACATTAGAAATACACAAAACATGCATGTGAGTGTATATGTGTGCATTTAAATGTGGGTGCGTATATATGTATCCATATGCTGCATGTATCCTAGCTCTGTCTACTTTAAGGGCCTAGATGCAAATCTAATCCAGTACCAACGAGCACATCTAGGACTCAGATCTTCAAAGCATACGATGAAGCTGCAACAGCTTAATATGCCAGAAAATAAATGTTAAAAAATAACATCATCTCAAAAAAAGGACCCGGCACCTGCTTAAAGTGGCTCCCACTAGCCAAATCTGGGAAAATTTGGGTCTCGAAATAAAATAATGATATTAACATTGAATAAAATCAGAATCTATTAGTCCATACTAAATATAGGTAAATACATTACTTGAATAAACAAATGGAAGAGGTATCTTTTATAGTAGAATGCCAATAAATAAATGTACTGCGTTAGAAAATTGCCAACAAATAACTGATTCAAGCAAGAATCATCAATGAATGCTAAAATAAATTGGTGAAAGTTTAATGAGAAACTGGATATTTATGTCCCCAAGTACCTTCCTCCAAGTTACCTGTCAATTACAAAGTGAGAAATGTAACTTTACAGAAGAGACATCTGGAAGTCACCACCTTAACCAACTAATGAAAATTAACCTCACCAGTAAAGGGACAAACTGACATCGCATGCCTCCTGCTGTAACATACTGAGGATACATCAATTCTGTAATATTCCTGCCAAAAATGCAAAACATTGAGTCTAACCATGAGGAAACAAGTAACTGGTAACTGGCTTACACTCTTCAAAAGCATCAAGGCTGTCTGCTCTCTACCACATGAGAAGACAGCCATCTGCAAACCAGGAAGTGGGCCCTCACTAGAAACCAGATCTGCTGGGAACTTGATTTTGGACTTCCCAGCCTCCAGAACTACTGGAAGACATATATTTCTGTTGTTTAAGGAAAAAAAAAAAGTGGCAAGACCATGAAAGACAAAGGCTGACTGTTTCAGATTGAACTCTAGTTATTTAGGTTTATGTTTTGTAAAGGTATGAGTGAACAATTCTGAAATTCCCTTCTCTATGTTGTAAAAATGTGCAAATGATAAGATTGTGAAAAATGGGAATCAAGTTTAAGAGAGTTACACTAATACAGAAAGGAGAACAAGCAGAACGACACCTGTGGTGCTGAACTGGAATCAGAAATACAGTATGAACTCAGTAGAAACAGAGAATGAGCGAGATTCTGAACCCTGGACTGGGGGATGCAGAAGGGAGACGTGTAAGAAAGAACATGATTAAGACAATTAGTGAAATTAAGTATAGATTGTGGATTAGTGTATTGTATATTTGTGGCAAATTTCCTAGTTTTGATACCTGTACTCTAATTATATATGAGAAAGTCAGTACTCTTAGGAAATGTTGACAAGCAGTTAGGGGTAAAAGGGCTTGATTTCTGCAACATACTTTCAAGTGTTTCAGAAAAATGTGTGCATAGATAGAGAGCACAAATGAATGACAAAACACATGGGGTGCAAGTGTTTACAACTGGTACATCTGGTAAAAAGGGAAAAGGGAGTTCTTTAAAACCATCCTGTAACTCTCCTGAAAACTTGAAATTATATAAAAATAAAGGAGACCAAAAAAAGAGCACACAGACTCACCTTTCATCATTATTCAGTATACTCAGCACAGGATCCACAGACAGTATGCCATATAGCTCAAGAATGTCATTTACTTTGAAACAATCCCAATCTTCATAAACCTAACAAGAGACCACATGAAATCACACTGTTAGAACAGACACAAAGCTTAAGATATTAGTCTTGAAGTACCAATATCTTGGAATTTTAGATCAGGAAATAGACCTTAAAGCAAGTCCTTTACTTTATAAATTTTTATAAATTGAGACCAAGAGTCATTCTGCTAGTTAGCAAATAAGTGAAAAACCAAAACACAGGATGCCTAACTTCCAGACTAATGTCTGTTTTCAATATACCACAGTACTACAAAAAAAAAGGCTTTTCCTAAAATTAAAAAAAGCCTTTTCCCAAAGGCTGACAGTTAAAACTAGAACTGTGTACTATTTCAAAACCTATTAAACCACACCAAGAAAAGGAAAAAACAAAAACAAGATGATTAACTTTGCATTTATTCATAAACTGCAACATCGGATTAACACAAAACTTGGAATGGCCAGAAGATTTTTCACAATTAAAAAAAAAAAAAAAACCTTTCAAAATTGTCTGTCATGATGGACTTAGTAATAGTCAAGGCCATTTACTGATTAGACCTGGTAGAAGCAAGGCAGGGGAAAAAATAGTAATTTTGGTCCCTGTGCCATATGACTTAAGTGTCATTTCAGTTAAAACCACTGAGAATCTGGGTGCAGTGACTCACCCCTGGAATCCCAGAACTTTGGGAGGCTGAGGTGGGTGGGTCACTTGAGGTCAGGAGTTCGAGACCAGCCTGGCCAACATAGTGAAACCCCATCTCTACGAAAAATATAAAGAACGAGCTGGGTGTGGTGGTGCATGCCTGTAATCTCAGCTACTCAGGAGGCTGAGGCACGAGAATTGCCTGAACCCAGGAGGTAGAAGTTGCAGTGAGCCGAGATCGTGCCACTGCACACCAGCCTGGACAAGAGAGTGAGACTGCCTCAAAAAAACAAAACAAAAAAACCCCCCAAAAACAAAAAAACCCAAAATGCACAAAGAATAAGGATAGAAATCCTTAACAATCATTTCTGAACCTCTATCACTTGCTCATTTATCAGGATCAAAACACTAGCATAAGTAAGATGGAAGAACAAACTATTAAAAGTTTTCTTCCTTCTGTTTTATTTTAAATATAAGTGAGAAATAGGTTTTGCTGAGAGAAGGAAGAAGACAAAAATGAAGAAGATATTATGTTAGAAATGATACAGGAAGGGAACAGACATAATTTAAAAGTTGTTCTGCTTCTGCATTTGAGATGTTCTTCGATTCTTTTAACTTGTTAGCTTACATGCAAAAGGAACGTGCAGGTGTGATTAAATTAATAACCTTGAAATGGGGGGGATTATCCTCGATTAACTGGCTGGGCCCCATGTAATCACACGGATTCTTAAAATTGGGGAAACTTTCCTGGTTGTGGTCAGATGAGATGTCAACATGAAAAAAATGGTCAGACAAATGCAATGTTGCTGGCTATGAATATGGAAGAAGGAGCCATAAGGCCAAGGAAATTCTCCCTTAGGGGCTCCGAGAAAGGAATGTAGCCCTGCTGGCACCTCGAGTTTACCCCAGTGAGACCATGTTGGATTTCTGACCTAAAGCCTGTAAGATGATAAACTTTTGCTGCTTTAGGCTATTAAATTTGCAGTGATTTGCTATAGCTAGCCCAGCACAAGGAAACAAATGCAAATGCTCAGACACTAAGCTACTTTCTGAGACACATAACATTTCAGTGTTGGATCTACGAAAGGTTTTATTACCTTCACAAGGCATGCAGGGCCCTTCTCTCCTGGCAATGGAAAATTCAAATCAAAAGGAGAAGACAAGTTCAGAGAGTTCAGCTGTTGCCCAGTAGAAGCTTCAGTTTCTAAACGTTTTGGCTCTCCACACCATTGAAGACCACCAACACTCCCTAAATTCAAAGGATAGCATTGCACTTAGTCATTTCTAAGGCCTCCTGGAGAAAAAGAACATTCCATAAGTGCCTTTCAAGTTTGATATACGTGATGCTTCTGAGCTTGCAAAGTTCAAGTTGTTACAGTTTTTAAGGAAACAGCACATACTAACAAAGTCTTTTGTTTGATCTGTAAGAGGACAAAGATAAACATGAAGATCTAAAAATTTTACTTTTTTTTCCCTTACTGTAAGATATCAACAAATTCCTCCCATCAAATCTCATGTATAACCAGTTTCAAAAGTTGATTTGCAATATGGTTACTTTGACATCTTTGATTTAAGGAATACATGGTCTATCGACAGCAAAACTCCTTGGTAGAACATACTTTTTCTATTAATTAAGCAGAATAAAACCATACAGCAATAAATTAATTTACCAAATACTTATTAATATCCAGTATGTACCAGGAATCAAACCAGTTGTTGGGGATATACAGGTCATTAAAAGAATAACCCCAACTCCTGAAGTAGTTACACTTTAGGGCTGATAACATGAGAATCAAATTATAGCCTGCCATACCACGAAACACCACTCAGCAATAAAAGGGACAAACTACTGATACATGCAACAATTGGGATGGATCTCAAGGGAATTGTGCTGAAGAAAAGACAATCCCCAAAGTTTATGTAATATACAATTCCATTCTTAAAATGACAAAATTATGAGAGATGGAGAAGAGACCAGTGGTTGCTAGGGTCTAGAGACTTCTGGTGACGGAGGAGGCAGGAGAGTGGTAGTTAGGAGCATAAAAGGGCAACATGAGAGATCTGGGTAATGAAATATTCCCGATTTTAACTGTGGTGGTGGTCACATGAATCTACCTATGCGATAAAACTGCAAAGAACAGGCCAGCTGCAGTGGCTCAAGCCTGTAATCCCAGCACTTTGGGAGGCTGAGGCAGGTGGATCATGAGGTCAGGAGATTGAGACCATCCTGGCTAACACGGTGAAACCCCGTCTCTACTAAAAATACAAAAAATTAGCCAGGCGCAGTGATGGGGGCCTGTAGTCCCAGCTACTTGGGAGGCTGAGGCAGGAGAATGGCGTGAACCTGGGAGGCGGAGCTTGCAGTGAGCAGAGATTGCACCACTGCACTCCAGTCTGGGTGACAGAGCAAGACTCCGTCTAAAAAAAAAAAAAAAAAGGAAAAAAAATGATTGTATCAATATCCACTTCCTGGTTATGACATTCTACTATAATTACGTAAGGTGTTACCACTGGGGGAAGTAGAGGCTAAAAGGCATACAAGATCTTTCTGTTTTTTTTGTTTTTGTTTTTTTTTGAGACAGAGTCTCACCCTGTCACCCAGGCTGGAGCATGGTGGCGATCAGCGCTCACTGCAACCTTCGCCTCCCGGGTTCAAGCAATTCTCCTGCCTCAGTCTCCTAAGTAGCTGGGATTACAGGCGTGCACCACCATGCCCAGCTAATTTTTGTATTTTTAGTAGAGATGGGGTTTCACCATGTTTGCCAGACTGGAACTCCTGACCTCAAGTGATGTGCCTGCCTCGGCCTCCTGAAGGGCTGGGATTATAGGTGTGAGCCACCGCAACCAGCCTCTCTGTATTATTTCTTACAACTGCATGTAAGTCTATACTGTGTCAAAATAAAAAGTTTAAAAATATGTATAGCCTGAAACATTGACTAAACACCAACAAGTGTTACTTTATATAAATAAAGTACTCAAATGCATAAAAAGCCTGCATTAAGACATTCAAACAAGAATGGTAAGAAATAAAAAGTAGCATCAACTGCTTAAGTGATAAGAGAATTAACATATTTCCTGGACTTAAATACACACTCGAATATATTACAATATATAAGTTACTATGATATTTATTTGAGATGGAGTCTCTCTGTCACTCTGGCTGGAGTGCAATGGCATGATCTCAGCTCACTGCAACCTCCGCCCCTCTGGGTTCAAGTGATTCTACTGCCTTAGCCTCCCAAACAGCTGGGATTACAGGCGCCTGCCACCATGCCTGGCTAATTTTTGTATTTTTAGTAGAGATGGGGTTTCGCCATGCTGTCCAGGCTAGATGATAGACCATTAATTTTAATATATTCTGGGGATCGGTGGAGAAAAAGAATACTACGACATTTATATGTATTTATAGTAAAACATTCCAATTTTAAACACATTAAAATATATCTTAGCATTAAGAAAATCTGGAAATATCAATTTATAAAGTAGAGTAATATAAGGGTAAATAAAATTCATTAGTAAATCCCTGTTTACCACTGACTGTTAAATTTGCCTTGGCCAGGCACGGTGGCTCATGCCTGTAATCCCAGAACTTTGGGAGGCCGAGGCAAGTGGATCATCTGATGTCGGGAGCCCAAGACCAGCCTGACCAACATGGAGAAACCCCGTCTCTACTAAAAATACAAAATTAGCCAGGCGTGGTGGCGCATGCCTGTAATTCCAGCTACTCAGGAGGCTGAGGCAGGAGAATTGCTTGAACCCAAGAGGCGGAGCTTGCAGTGAGCCAAGATCGTGCCACTGCAATCCAGCCACTGCAACAAGAGCAAAACTCTGTCTCAAAAAAAAAAAAAAAAAGCCTTCTCTACCCAATCTTGCAGATAGTAAATGACCAGACTGATTTGTTTTGCCTCCTTGTCCTTTAATTTTTCCTTCTGATTAAAGGTGCTGAAGGGAAGTGGATAGCACATACTCGAATATATTACAAACTTGAATATATTACAAATATAAAGACAAACTTATATACCCACCATAACAAAGAAATCCACTGCTTATAAAAGCTAAGACTGGTTGGGCGTGGTGGCTCACGCCTGTTATGCCAATGGCTTTGGGAGGCTGATATAGAAGGATCACCTGAGCCCAGGAGTTTGAGACCAGCCTGGGCAACATAGTGAGATCCCATCTCTACACAAAATTTAAAAAGTTAGCTGCATGTGGTGGCATGCGCCTATAGCCTTAGCTACTAGGCAGGTTGAAGTGACAGGGGATCACTTGAGCCCAGGAGGTCAAGGCTACAATAAGCCATGATTATGCCACTGCACTCTAGCCTGGGTGATGGGAGTGAAACCCTGTCTCAAAACACAAACAAACAAGAAAATTAAAAAGAAAATGAGAAAGCATGTTTTCAGATAAAAATAACTCATTTTTAGGGTAAAGTACCAGGCTTCTGTATTAAAAATAAATATGAAGATAGAAAAGACCTTTCCAGATAGTCACTTGAGACTCCAAAAACATACATTAGAGCAGCCACTTGTCACAAAGTGATGCCTAATTGCTCATTTGCGAAGCACAGTCTCATCAGAGTACTGTAAAAACTCTCAACATGTCTGTAACTCTGATAAATTGCCAGCTCCTAAATATAGAGCTATATTATGTAACAATTCACTCTGAAAACCAATCTACTGTAAGAGAGCAAAGTCTAGAGAAAACCTGTTGGCACACACTACCTGCTTGTCTGGCACCTGCATGTTGGTCTTTCTGCTTATTGGGCTGTAGGTCCATATCATCATCATCTTCATAACTCCTCTTGTGGCGACTAGGAGTGTAGGATGTTGAGGGACTGACTCGAGCTTGGTTTGCATTAACATAGGCGTTAAACGAAAAGTTAAGAAAAGACTACCATAAACTGAGGAATATCCTAAAGTTTTGCTAATTATATGACTTATAAAAAATTACTAGTTTGGCAATTCAGTTAAAATAGAATGCATTTTCATAAAAGGAGGCTAGACTTCCAGTTCTGGTCATGAGAGTAACAGGTATCAACCTTATGCTGCTATCCTTGCTGTAAACAACAATGTAACTGGACAAAATATGTGAAGCAACTGTTTTCAGTCACTGGACAACAGGGAGCATAAGGTTATGATCCTTGAATGAGGAGAAACACAGCAGGTAAACTCCAAATTCTCCCAGCTCTCTCCTGGAGACATTCTCCAAACTGCAACAAAGAGCAGTAGAGGCCCTCTCTTACTGGGTGGAGAAGACAGAGCACATGGTTCAGGGCTAGTGAAGCAACTGGAATTTGCAGAGAAGTACTAGAAAGGAAGTAGTTACGGATAAAAGACCCTGAAGGTTCCATTTGGATCTCTGACAAAACACTAAACTGTGGATATACAAGTCAAGATTCCCTGAGGCCTAGCAGAGAACAGCTGCTAGTTGGCAGAGAGTTAAATGGAGACTCTGGAAGTAGTATAATACTAGAATGGACCCTACTAGTCATCCTAGGCATTTGGGTAAGACCTAGAAATAGCAGACCTCATGAATAAGGATGATCTACTGTTCAACAAGGGCTGTTCTACACCACCCCTAACAAATCCCAGGTGGATGCAGTGGCTAACATCTGTAAATCCAACACTTTGGGAGGCTCAGGTGGGAGGACTGCTCAGCCCAGGAAGTTGAGAGTAGCCTGGGCAACACAGTGAGAACTCATCTCTTTTTTTTTTTTCTTTTCTTTTTTTTTTTTTTTTTTTGAGACAGTCTCATTCTGTTGCCTAGGTTGGAGTGCAGTGGTGCAATTTCAGCTCACTGCAGCCTCAGCCTTCTGGGTTCAGGTGATCCTCCCGTCTCAAGCCATGGGAGTAGCTGGAACCACAGGTGCCCACCACCACGCCCGGCTAGTTTTTGTATTTTTTGTAGAGACAGAGTATTGCCATGTTGGCCAGGTTGGTCTCAAACTCCTGGCCTCAAGTGATCCTCCTGCCTCTGCCTCCCAAAGTGCTGGGATTATAGGCATGAGCCACTGTCCCTGGTCTATTTTTTTAAAATAAATTATTAAAATAAAAAATAAAAATTCTATATCCAATGAAAATGTTCTTCAAAAATTAAGGTGAGGCCGGGTGTGGTGGCTCACATCTGGAATCCTAGTGCTTTGGGAGGCTGAGGCGGGTAGATCCCTTGAGCTCAGGAGTTCGAGACCAGCCTGGGCAACAAAGGGAGAGACCCTGTCTCAAAAATAAATAAATAAATAAATAAATGAATAAAACAAAAATGAAGGTGGAATAAAAAACATTTTCAATTGAACAGAAACTGACAGAATTCGTCACCAACAGAGCTGTATTTTAAAAAAAAAAAAATTGCTGGCCGGGAACAGTGGCTTATGCCTGTAATCCCAGCACTTTGGGAGGCTAAGGTGGGTGGATCACCTGAGGTCAGGAGATTAAGACCATCCTGGCCAACATGGTGAAACCCCGTCTCGACTAAAAACACAAAAAAAATGGCGTGGTGGCACACACCTGTAGTCCCAGCTACTCTGGAGGCTGAGGCAGGAGAATCACTTGAACCCGGGAAGCGGAGGTTGCAGGGAGCCGAAATTGCACCACTGCACTCCAGCCTGGCGACAGAGCAGGACTCTGCCTCAAAAAAAAAAAAAAAAAAAAATCATAATCATAATAATATCGCTAAAGGAAATGATGCCAAATATAAAAAAAGATGAATTCTTCTTGCTTCTTAATTTATATAAAAGACAAACGACTGTTAAAAACAAAAATAGTATGTCGTGAGCTATATAATCTAAGGATGAGTGAAATCTATGACAAAAATAGCACGAAGAATGAGAATACACAGAAGCAGATTGTTGCAAGGGTGAAGGATCAAAGAAGAAATCACAAGGGAAATTAGAAAATATTTTGAATTAAATGACAGTAAAAACCTAACAAATGAAAACTTGTGGGATGCAACCAAAGCAGTGATTGGGGAGAAATTTATAGTTTTAGTTGCTAACATTAGAAAACAAGAAAAATTTGAAATCAATAATCTGAGCATCTACTTTAAAAAGCTAGAAAAAGGGCCAGGCGCGGTGGCTCACGCCTGTAATCCCAGCACTTTGGGAGGTTGAGGCAGGTGGATCACGAGGTCAGGAGTTCAAGACCAGCCTGGCCAACATGGTAAAACCCCGTCTCTATCAAAAATACAAAACAATTAGCCAGGCACGGTGGCAGGCACCTGCAATCCCAGCTACTTGGGAGGCTGAGGCAGAGAACTGCTTGAACCTGGGAGGCAGAGGTTGCAGTGAGCCGAGATTGTGCCACTGCACTCCAGCTTGGGTGACAGAGCCAGCAAGACCCCGTCTAAAAAAAAAAAGGCTAGAAAAAGACCAATTAAAACCAAACCAAAAAGAACGAAATAAAGCAGAAATGGATGAAGCAGAAAACAGAAAATTGAAGTGAAAAATAGACTAACATTATTGGGAATGAAAGAGATCAATGCTAGATATCCCACAGACATTAAAAAGAAAATACTCTGACAAGTTTTATGTCAATAAATTCAACAACTGGGTTTAAATGACTTCAAAACAGTCCTTGAAAGATACAATTTATCACAACTGACTCAAAATATCTGTTAAAAAACTGAATTAGTCACTCCTGTAATCCCAGCACTTTGAGAGGCCGAGGCAGGCAGATCACGAAGTCAAGAGATCGAGACCATCCTGGCCAACATGGTGAAACCCCGTCTCTACTAAAAATACAAAAACTGGCAGGCATGGTGGCGTGTGCCTGTAGTCCCAGCTACTCGGGAGGCTGAGGCAGGAGAATCATGAACCCAGGAGATGGAGGTTGCAGTGAGCCAAGATCACGCTACTGCACTTCAGACTAGCAGCAGAGCAAGACTCCATCTCAAGAAAACAAAAACAAACAAAAAAAAACAAACAAAAAGAACTGAATTGGTAGTTTAAAATGTTCTCACAAAGAAAATGCCCAGCTTAAAACCGTAAATAACCTAAATGCTCAATTGGAGACTGTATAAACAAATAATACTTAGCAAAAGAAAACAAGAAAGAAATGAAGAACTACTGATACACACATGACTCAAATGGATGATGTTAAACACAAGATGTCAGACACAAAGACTATATATTATATGAGTCCATTTAGATGTCATTCAAGAACAGGCAAGACCAAGCCATAGTCAAGAATTCAGGATTGTGCTTGCAGGGGAGGAGGTAGTGACTAGAAAAAGGCAGAAGGGAATTTTTAGGCACAAGTTCTTTACTTTGGGGTATAAATTATATAGGTGTATGCGTTTATCCAAATCACTGTGCATTACCTTAAAATCTGTGCATTTCAGTGTAGGTGGGCCATGCCTTAAAAAATTACTATCGTAAATAAAAAGGAAATGTTTCTACAATCCCCTCTCAAAAGAGCCAACACGTTGTTTTCCCTTAATTAGAATGAATTCCAATTTGAAACTATTTTTTTACTTTAATTATCATATTTTTTCAGTACCTTTAAATGTGCCTTAGGCGGAGCATGCACTCTGGTAGGCTGAGGTGAGAGGATCACTTGAGCCCAGGAGTTCAAGACCAGCTTGGGCAACAAAGTGAACCCTGTTCGTACAAGAAATCAAAAAATTCGCCAGGGATGGTGGCACACGCTTGTGGTCCCAGCTACTTGGGAGGCTGAGGCAAGAGGACTGCTTGAGCCCAGGAGGTTGAAGCAGCAATGAGCCATGTTTGTGCCACTGCACTCCAGCCTGGGTGACAGTGAGTCCCTATCTCAAAAAAAAAAAAAAAAAAAAAAAATTACTTCAATCATTTTAACAGTATTTCACTATAGGAATGTACTGTTATTTTAGCATTACTCAGTGACAAATACTTAGCCCGTTTTATGGGTTTTCTCAATTAGAACAAATGAAACACACTTTATTAAAATAAAGCCAAGCTTTGCAAAGGAAGAATAATTAAAGGCTAAGTTTTTAGAAACCATCAACACAGTAAGAAAGTTCAGATAAAGGATATTTCTTTTACCCACGTAGATTCCCCAGGCACCGGAACACAATAGAAAGTCTGTCTTTCCAAAGTGGTATTTCGTGGAGAGTTTAAATCAAGTTCTTGTTGAGGCTGTGATATACATAAAAAGTGTTTTTAAAAATTTATTTTAAAAAACCCAAAATTTATTTTAAAATTAGCAACCACATTTTCACATTATAACACCACAGCAAATATTTTACAGATTAATTAACAAGTAACTAATTCCAAACTATTACTTTTTAAAAGAAAATGGATATAAAATCACTTCAAATACTGTCATCAAACACTTCTCCCCTCAAATCCAGAAAAATGGGACCTCTGTGGAGTGACTTATAATCTGGGTCTAGTTCTCTGCTTTGTGGATCTAGAACTTTACTTTTATGATGTTATCTAGGCCTTTTTATATTCTTAGAGTCTAACTCTTGGCTTATCCAAACCTTAGGAAACTGATTTATCAAACCCCAATATCAGTCCATTAATTCACAACAGAAGTTGTTGCTCATTAAATATTCTAGTTCAGTAGGCAGATCTGGACAGAAAAATTGCCCTAATTTGGAAGGTTACTGCAAAGATTATATTAAACAAAAATGTAACTTCTGACAATTATTTAGAGTAATGAACTCATTTGAAAGATAGATTTGTGTAACCTTACACATGATGAACTTCAGGTCTGTTTTTCTTTTAGAGTGTTTCCATAAAATAAACACTGTGCCAAGCCTAATGGATCAACTGTATTAATGATTACAGTATCCCTTGTTTAAGGAGTCCTAACACATTAGGCTAATATATTACATTACTGTATACCATAAAAAGCTGTGTATTAATGTAACTCAGTAATCGCAGCATCTGGAAATGGGTCAATAAAATAGATGAGGCTGTCCATGTGTGACACTACCAAAGGCTAACAGAGAGTTGGTACACATGTTGCTCAAGAGTCATAAATAAAAGACTCATTCTAGGAGAAAGGTACCTTGGGCCTAGAAAGAAAGGCAAACAAAAAAATCCTTGCTTGTATGTATTAGGCTCAAATTTGATGTCTCCTGGGTCCTTTCCACTTCTTAGAGTTTTCTAAGTATATCTGAAAGAGAACATGCCTTTCCTAGGGAATAATATATGACTTTTGAATCTCATCTCCGAGCTACCTAGGAATGAATATTTCATTAAATTTCTGTATTATAGGCTGATTCTGACAGTTTTCTATGAAAGAAACAGTGAGATTACCATTGGCTTTGTCTTTGAAGGAATTAAAAAGGATTTAATTTTGCAACCTAGGGTTCTTTGTTTTACATATATTATATACAGATATTGGAGAGAGGAATTAATTTTGGCATTAACAGTATTTCCCCTTCAAAAGATCTTTAGAGGATTAAAAAAAAGTCACATCAAACTCCTAAATAAAACCAAATAAGGAAAACATTTCACATGATTTCTTGTAACTTATACACAAGATAAATAAATTTAAGATTAGCTAAACAAATAAATTCTCTGTTTAGGAAAAAATTCTTACTAAAAATGTTTCATATATATTAAAGATACATACCCCACACTCTGCTACATCTCTATATTTTCCAAAATGAAGAACCTATGACCCCAAACATAGAAAAACAGAATTATATCAATATATCTGAACCAAAACTACCACCAACAGTAAAAGAACAAAATTAATACCACAAATTCATGAAAACAGCAATACTTACATGTGCTTTTGTGTTTTGGTTAACCGTTTCATAAACTCCCATGTAAAACTCAGGGTCAAACATATCCTGAATCATGCAACGAAATTTCACAAAACTATTAGGTTTCAAATAATGAAGGGGAACTTCGTTCAGTGATGGTACCTTAAAGGAAAATAATCAAGTCAGTCAACTAAATATCCTGTCTATACAACATTAAGCATATATACACAAACCTTATATCCAGACTCAAACTGTTACACACACACACACACACACACACACACACACACACACACACCCATGCCTCATCAGAGAGCCAAATGATCTCAATGGTCAATATAATTGCTGGAACCCAAGTTCTCTTCCATTTCTTTCAAGTTTTAGATAACATTTGACCACAATGTAAAAGAATGCTAAAAAATGCTTTTCATTCAGAACACTTTTCAATGATCAAAAAGGCATTTACTTTGTTGAGCTCTTCTCTTAAAACTAGCACATGCCAATTCTTTTAAAATGAAGGTAATAAAACAAAGGTAACTGACACTCTTGCAACTAAAGATTTGTCTCAGGAAGCAACACAGTCAGTTACTGCCACCTAGAGGCATAATGTATAAGTATTTACATGCTTAAACCTAATTAGCAAAAGACCAAAATCTTTTAATACAAATGTACTTGAAGCAGAAGTACATTAATTTACATATTTTTAAATTACATGTGGGTTACTTAGTTACTCTACTAAGAGAAACTGTATAGTCTGTCCAACCCTCTCCCTCGAAAATAGCAATAAGCTTACCCACTTAGGAGCATTATTTTCCTTCAGCTTTTCCTTAAAATATTCAATTACTTTCTTCTCCCAGTCAGGATTAACTCCATTTTGGGCTGAAAGAGAAATATACTTTTCAAAGCTAATGTACATGCAATATATAATAAAAGACTATGATCAGGTGAGTCACACAATAGTTTAGTCAGCAAAAAACAAACTAAAATTAGCTACTATGATAGAATGAATTTTTAGATAGGGTGCATTTTATGCTTCAGTGTGTCTGAAGTACTACACAAGACACATTCAAGAAGCTGTACTGAGCAGGGGAAGGGGCAGTTACAAATCAGGAGGATGCTGACCTCCTGCAGGCTCTCTAGCACCCACAGTGTAGCTGGGGACACCTACAGAATGTGCTACAAGGCCACCTAGATTCAGCAGCATATGAAGCACTGCTTGTAAAGCATTCTGTTCTTTCAATACATTTTTATGTAGTTTTTTTATCTTTACAACTATCCTGAAATAAAGAGCCTAAGTTTTTTTGTTTATAACTTCATTTGGGAATAATTCCAGATTCAAAAAAGTTGGAAAGAACACCTGTATCCTTTGCCCCATTTGCTCCATCTCATATTTTTTCTGACTCATTTAAGATTAAGTTGCAGTATCATCATTAAAAAGTCAGGAAACAACAGGTGCTGGAGAGGATGTGGAGAAATAGGAACACTTTTACACTGTTGGTGGGACTGTAAACTAGTTCAACCATTGTGGAAGTCAGTGTGGCGATTCCTCAGGGATCTAGAAGTAGAAATACCATTTGACCCAGCCATCCCATTACTGGGTATATACCCAAAGGACTATAAATCATGCTGCTATGAAGACACATGCACACGTATGTTTATTGCGGCATTATTCACAATAGCAAAGACTTGGAACCAACCCAAATGTCCAACAATGATAGACTGGATTAAGAAAATGTGGCACATATACACCATGGAATACTATGCAGCCATAAAAAATGATGAGTTCATGTCCTTTGTAGGGACATGGATGAAATTGGAAATCATCATTCTCAGTAAACTATTACAAGAACAAAAAACCAAACACCCCATATTCTCACTCATAGGTGGGAACTGAACAATGAGATCACATGGACACAGGAAGGGGAATATCACACTCTGGGGACTGTGGTGGGGTGGGGGGAGGGGGGAGGGGTAGCATTGGGAGATATACCTAATGCTAGATGACGAGTTAGTGGGTGCAGCGCACCAGCATGGCACATGTATACATATGTAACTAACCTGCACAATGTGCACATGTACCCTAAAACTTAAAGTATAATTAAAAAAAAAAAAAAAGATTAAGTTGCAGTATCAGGTATTTTTGCCTACAAATATTTCAGCGTGTCTCCTAAGGAACAGTACTAACCATAGTACTGTTATCAACCTCAGGAAATTCAAAATTGGCACAATACTTTTTATTTAATCTACCATCTATATTCCTATTTATCATATGACCCAATACTATCCCCTCTATAGCACTTTTTTCCGTTCAGTTACAGGACCCAGCTTAGGATCACTTTTGCATTTAGCTATCAGATCTCTTTAATCTCCTTTCATATGGAATAGTTCTGCAAACTTTATATTTCATGACATTGCTATTTAAGAAGAATAAGGTCCTTTTTTAAAAATTGAATGCTTCTCAATCTGGATCTGTTGGTTCCCTTATGATCAGATTCCAATCAAGTATAACCGAACTGCTGTTTAAACAATGTTGTCAAACTACTGTATAAGTGATGTTTATCCTTCCAGATGTCTGAAAAGACATGATGTCCATCTTCCCTTCATTGGTGATGTTAATTTTGATCACCCAAAGTGACAGCCAATTACTCTACTGTGTAGTTACTATTTACTCCTTACAATTAACAAGCCATCTACAGCAGGCACTTATGGGAACTGGCCAAGACCGAAAAGTGAGCTATTGACGGAATACAGATTTATGTGAACTAAAACCACCAAACCACACAGCTGGCCAATCCTGCTGTTTATATTCATCACACAAATGTTATGAAGATTTGGAGTAAAAAATAAAAAGTCTACACTTGTTATGGAGCTGCATCTGTTGAAAAGGACCATAAAATCCTAACACCATGTTTGAGCAGGACTTCCAAACACGTTTACTTAACTGGACAAGGGCCAGTTCTGAAAAAGAAGTAGGGATGGGGAACTCCTCAGGTGATACTAATGTGTAGGCATTAAATCCACTAACAAACTAGTCCTCAAAGTTGGTTCCCTGACCAGCATCATTAGCATCATCTGAGTACTTGTTAGAAATGCAAATTATTCAGCCCAACCCCGAACCACAGAATCAGAAACTCTTAGGGGTGGGGCCTAGCAATTCATGTTTTAAAAAGCCCTCTATGTGACTGACTATAATGCACATTGAAGTTTAAGAATCGCTGCTCTACTAGATACAGTGAATTGGGTAAAAGATAAGTGGGTATTTTCGCTTGTATTCAAAATGGATGTTTAAAGAAAAGACTATTACACAGCCACAACTGCCACACCAACTATTCTGCCTGCAATTGTGTAAAAGACGTGAGAATACCACATAACAAATAGTAAAGCTACATCAAGCAGTGACTGGGGAGCAGCAAGTTATTTCTAAGTTACTTGAATGTATATAAATGCAATTTTCTTTTTTCAGGCAGGGTGTTGTGTTGCTTTGTCACCCAGGATGGAGTACAGTGGTGTGATCCTGGCTCACTGCAACCTTAATTTCCTGGGCTCAAGTGATCCTCTGGCCTCAGTCTCCTGAGTAGCTGGGACCACAGGCACGGGCCACCACGCCTGGCTAATTTTTAAATCTTTTTGTAGAGACGGAGGTCTCCCTATGTTGTCCAGGTTGGTCTGGAACTCCTGGGCTCAAGTGATCGATCCTCCTGCCCCTGCACTTAAAATGAAAAAATCCTCTTGGCTGGGGGCGGTGGCTCACACCTGTAATTCCAGCACTTTGGGAGGCCGAGGCAGGCGGATCACCTGAGGTCAGGAGTTTGAGACAAGTCTGGCCAATATGGTGAAACCCCTTTTCTACTAAAAATACAAAAATTAGCTAGGCGTGATGGTGTGCGCCTGTAATCCCAGCTACTTGGGAGGCTGAGGCAGGAGAATCGCTTGAACCTGGGAGGTGGAGGTTGCAGTGAGCCAAGATTGCCCCATTGCACTCCGGCCTGGGCGACAAGAGTGAATCTTCGTCCCCCCCCCCGCACCACCTCCTCCACCACGCAAAAAGAAAAAATTATCAAGACACTGGATTCCTCCAGACTCCATGTGTGTCCTTAGGATCCAACTATGTATCCTTACCATATTGCTGCAATAAATCTTAGGAGAAGTACAACTATACAGTGAATCATATAAGTCCTAGTAAATCTTCAAGCATATGGGTGGTTATGGGACTCCCCAACACATTTGTATATCAATACTTCATTTCTTTTTATTCCTATTATTCCTCTGAATAACAACCAATTTGTTTATGTATTTGCTTGCTGAAGGACATTTAGATTGTCTTCAGGTTTGACAACTATAAACAAAACTATAAAACACGTGTCTGCAGGTTTTCATGTGAACATGAGCTTTCATTTCTCTAGAATGAGTATCTAGATATGACACAGTTGAGTACCTGGTAAATGTATGATTAAGATTCTACCTGTCTTCCAGAGTGGCTGCACCATTTTGCTAAGAGATCCAGCTGTTCCCATCCTTGCCAGTACTTAGTACTATCACTATGTATTTTTAAATTTTAGCTGTTCTAATATGCAATATCATGGCTTAAATTTGCATTTCCCTAATGGCTAACAATGCTGAACTCTTCTCAGGGGGATATTTGCCATCCTTGTATCCTATCTGGTGAAATGTCTATTTAAGCCTACTTAAATCTTCTGCCCCTTTTAAAATTGAGTTTTTAAATTACCGCTGTGTTTTCTTATATATTCTGGATTCAAGTTCTTTTTCTGATACCGGATTTTCAAATATATTCTCCCAGTGTATAGCTTGTCTTTTCATGCTCCTAATAGAATTTTTTTTTTACAGAACAAAGGTTTTTAATTTTGATGAAGCCCAATTTATCAAATTTTTGTTTTATGCACTGTGCCTTTGGTGTCATGTCTTAAGAACTCATTGCCAAACCCCAGGTCACAAAGATCTGTTTTCTTCTAAAAGTTTTATATTTTCAGGTTTTATACTCAGATGTATGATCCATTTTGAGTTAATTTTATATAAAATATGAGGTAAAGGTTGAGGATTTTATTTTTCCATGTAAATGTTAAATTGTTCATGTCTTTGATGAAAAGAATATCCTTTTTCCATTTGAATTAGCTTTTGTATCTTTATTAAAATGCAGCGAGGGCCAGGCGCGGTGGCTCACGCCTGTAATCCCAGCACTTTGGGAGGCCGAGGCGGGCGGATCACCTGTCAGGAGTTCAAGACCAGCCTGGCCAACATGGCAAACCCCCGTCTCTACTAAAAATACAAAAATTAGCCGGGCGTGGTGGCACACGCCTGTAATCCCAGCTACTCGGGAGGGTGAGACAGGAGAATTGCTTGAACCCAGGAGGCGGAGGTTTCAGTGAGCTGAGATCGCACCACTGCACTCCAGCCTGGGAGACAGAGTGAGGCTCAGACTCAAAAAAAAAAAAAAAAAAAAAAAAGCAACGAAGACACAGAAATAAACCTTGAAAACATTATGCTAAGTGAGATAAGCCAGACGTAAAAGGTGAAATATTATTCTACTTGGGTGAGTTTGGATAGTTTGTGGCTGTGATCAGCAGAATAATGACCCCCTCCCACCCAACCAAGATATTGATGTTCTAATCCCCAGAACTTGTAAATATATGTTACATAGGAATTAAGGTAGCAGATGGAATTAAGGTTAATAATCAGTTGAACTTAAAAAAAAAAAAAAACTATCTGGGTGGGTTCAATGTAATCACAAGGGTCCTTAAATGTGGAAGGATGTGGCAAAAGAGGAAGTTAGAGTAAGATGTGAGAACAACTCGACTTGTTGTCTTTGAAAACGGAAGGGGGCCACAAGCCAAGAAATGTGGGCAGACTCTAGATGCAGGAAAAGACAAGGAACAGATTCTCTCCTAAAGCCTCCACAATGGAATGCAAGTCCTGTCAACAATTTGATTTTATCCCAGTAAGACCCATGTCAGACTTCTGTCTCCAGGACTGTAAATAAAAACCTTTTGTTTTAAAGTCACTACATTTGTAATTTGTTACAGGAGAAATAGAAAGCTAATACAGTGGTTTTTGAGGAACTGGTCCATTTAATCTAAGTTGATGAATTTCTATCTGTAGAGCTGTTTGTATTATCCTTTTCATGCCTGTACAGTCTACGGTGGTTATCTCCTCTTTCTTTTCTAATATTGGTAATTTGTCTTCCTTTTTTTCTTTTCTGCTATTGGTAATTTGTTTTCCTTTTTTTTTTTTTCCTTTGCCAGTATGGCTAGAGGTTTACAATTTTATTGATTTTTTTTTAAAAGAGCTTTGAGTTTCACTGATTTTTTCTTTTTTTTTTCTGTTTTCTATTTCATGGATTTTTGTTCTCTATTATTTCTTTCTTCTGTTTAATTTGGGTTTATTTTGCTCTTCATTTCTAGTTTCATAGGTGGAAGCTTAAATTATTCACTTGAGACCTTCTCTTCTAATTAAGGCAGCTAATGCATCTAAGCACGTCTTTGGCTGTATCCCACAAATTTTGGTATGTTGAGTTTTCATTTTGGTTTAGTTCACAATATTCAAAGCTTTCCTTTGAGAGTTTTTAATCCATGGATTGTTTAGAAGTGTTCTTCTTATATATAAAGTTTACTATTTGGTTTATGACCCAGAATGTGGTTTATCTTGGTGACTTTACATGTGCACTTGAAAAGAATGTGTATTCTGCTGTCATTAGGTAAACAAATGTCAATTAGATCTACTTGGTTGACAGTGTTGTGTAGTTTTGTGTTGTTCAGTATTCTTTTTGATTTTCTACCCACTATTCTGTCAAGTACTGAGAGAGGAGTAGTAAAATATCTAACTACAATTGCAGATTTGCCTATTTCTTCTTTTATTTCTGCTGGTTTTTGCATCATACATTTTGAAGCTCTGTTGCTTGGTGCATATATAGTTAGGTCTTCTTGGTGAACTGACTGTTTTAACATTATATAATGTGCCTCTTGTTCTCTTCTCACACAACCTTTCTTAAAAACATTTTAGGCCAGGCGTAGTGGCTTATGCCCGTAATCCCAGCACTTAGGGAGGCCAAGGCAGGCAGATTACCTGAGATCAGTAGTTTGAGACCAGCCTGGCCAACATGGTGAAACCTCATCTCTACTAAAAATACAAAAGTTAGCTGGGCTTGGTGGCGGTACCTGTAATCCCAGCTACTTGGGAGGCTGAGGCAGGAGAATTGCTTGAACCTGGGAAGTAAAATGGTGCAGCCACTGTGGAAAAGTTTGGCAATTCCTCAAAAAGTTAAATATAAAATTATCATATGACCTTGCAATTCCATCCCTAGGTATATCTGGGAAAGAACCAAAAAGCTTACATTCACACAAAAACTTGTACATGAATGTTTATAGTAGCACTATTTATAACAGCCAGGAAATAACCTAAGTGTCCATCAGCAAATATATGGATAAACAAAATGCAGTATAGACATACAATGGAATGTTATTTTCAGCCATAAAAAGGAATGCAGACTGGGTACAGTGGCTCACATCTGTAATCCCAGCACTTTGGGAGGCCGAGGCGGGAGGGTCACTTGAGGCCAGGAGTTTGAGTGTAGCCTGGGCAACATAGTGAGACCCCAAATCTACAAAAAATGATTTAAAAATTAGCTGGGTGTGGTAATACAGGTAATACATGCCTGTAGTCCCAGCTACTCAGGAAGCTGAGGCTGCAGGATCACTTGAGACTGGAAGTTCAAGGCTGCGGTGAACCATGATCTTGCCACACAGCATTCCAGCCTGGACGACAGAGCTAGGCTCTATCTCTTAAAAAAAAAAAAAAAAAGGAATGCAGTACTGATGCATACTATGACATGGATGAACCATGAAAATATCATGGTAAATGAAAAGAAGCCAGACCTCAAAGGCCACATGTTGTATAATTCCACCTACACGAAACGTCCAGAATAGGTAAATCCATGGGCAGAAGTATAGTTGTTGCCAGAGATGGAAGACAGAAGAAATGGGAGAGACTACTAAAGGTATGGGGTTTCTTTTTGGAGTGATGAAAATGATAGGGGTGGCCGGGCGTGGTGGCTCATGCCTGTAATCCCAACACTTTGGGAGGCCGAGGCGTGTGGATCACCTGAGATCAGGAGTTCAAGAGCAGCCTGACCAACATGGTAAAACTCCGTCTCTACTAAAAATACAAAAATTAGCCAGGAATGGTGGTGCATGCTTGTGATCCCAGCTACTTGGGAGGCTGAGGCAAGAGAATCGCTTGAACCCGGTAAGCAGAGGTTGCAGTGAGCCAAGATTGCACCATTGCACTCCAGCCTGGGCAACAGAATGAGACTCCGTCTCAAAAAAAAAAAAAAAAAAAAAAAAGAGAAAAAGATAGTGGTGGTGATGGTTGCACAACATCATTATGAATACAGTAAAAAAAATTCAATTGTACATTTTAAAATGTTAAATTTTGTTATGTGAATTTTATTTCAAAGAAAAAAAAATTTTTTGGACCAGCCTGAGCAACATAGTGAAACACCATCTCTACGAAAATACAAAAAGTTAGCTGGGTGTGGTGGCAGGCGCCTGTAGTCCCAACTACTCGGGAGGCTGAGGCAGTAGAACTGCTTGAACCTGGGAGGTAGAGGTTGCAGTGAGCCGAGATCGTGCCACTGCACTCTAGCCTGGGTGACAGAGCGAGACTCTGTCTCAAAGAAAAAAACCTCTAAAAGCAAAAACAGTTAAAAGCGGTTACTTCAGGCAGGGCACAGTGGCTCATGCCTCTAATCCCAGCACTTTGGGAGGCCGAGGGTGGTGGATCACGAGGGCAGAGGAGGTCGAGACCATCCTGGCCAACATGGTGAAGCCCCGACTCTACTAAAAATGCAAAAATTAGCCAGGTGTGGTGGTGGTCGCCTGTAGTCCCAGCTACTCAAGAGGCTGAGGCATGAGAATCGCTTGAACCTGGGAGGGGGAGGTTGCAGTGAGCCAAAATTGCACCACTGCCCTCCAGCCTGGGCGACAGAGCGAGACTCCATCTCAAAAAAAAAAAAAAAAAAAAAAAAAGTGGTTACTTCAATGGAGGGAGCACATACTTTCACTCAGTTCATACCATCATGTTGATTTTTTTTAAAACCATGTGTAAGTTATTATAACTTAAAAACGCCTACGTTTGCCATCTGCCATGGCTGCCGGAGCTATTCTTCTTCTCTGAGAACGCCCCCAATGTTGAGGTGTGGATAATAGTCACGATTGTCCTACCTAACTCTGTGCCATGGCCACAGATAACTGATCCCTGAGTGAATGGATTCCTGACTCCATGTTGTGCCAATCAGATTTTCTATGCCTGAAAATAAAGATGCTAGCTAGCGTGGGTTGGAACTGAGAACAAGTAAATTTGGGAGACATGGAGTAGAGAAAGTGTGCAGAGATTAATGTATCCCAAGAGAAGAAATACTGAGTTGCTTGGATTCCTGCTAGCTTTCCAGTTCCTGATTCCACTCAGTCTCTTCGAATACCCAACCACTTCCCCTGTTCTTGGGTTTTATAGCCTTAATATAAATTAACTTTTTTCAGTGGCCTACCAAGGACAGAGTGGTAGAAGAGGTCCAAGCTGGGTACAGACAATAAGGGCACAGATTGTCTGTTTAGATTCATGGTGATAATAAAAAGCAGACCAACTAACTTTTAGTTCATTTTATTATTGCTTTAAATTCTCTAAAATGCTAGTGATAAAATAGTCTGCTCTGCCCCTCTTCACCCAACCCTGCTCTTTTTTGCATGAGCTAGTCTAGTTCTGTTAGATACAACCAAAGAACCTTAAATATAACGAGAATAATGATCTTGGTCTAACCAATAGTTGAAGGGAAAACAGCTAAAGAGGCTGGGCGCAGCAGCTCACACCTGAGATCTCAGCACTCTGGGAGGCCAAGTGGGGGCAGATCACTTGAGGCCAGGAGTTCAAGACCAGCCTGGCCAACATGGCAAAACCCTGTCTCTATTAAAAATACAAAAATTAGCCAGGCATGGTGGTGCACACTTTTAATCCCAGCTACTCGAGAGGCTGAGGCATGAGAATGGCTTGAACCCAGAAGGCGGAGGTTGCAGTGAGCCGAGATCACGCCACTGCACTCCACCCTGGGCAACAGAGCAAGACACTGACTCCAAAAAAAAAGAAAAGAAAAATTTTGAGATTTGTGATCTCACTAGCCATTTCAATTAACAACATTTCTGATTAATCAGTCTTTTCACTGCTTTTGTTCAACAAGTGTCCACTGAGCACTTTCAATGTACAAGGCAAATTCTAAGAAATTAGGATACAGTGGTGAATAATGCAGATACAGGGGCCCTGAATTCGCGGGGTCAAAATCCAGCAAAGGAACTTCCAAAACAAAGAATTTCAACAATGTGCTTTACACACTATTTTTCAAAGACATATATAATAGGATCCTGCAGTAACATGGAGCAGGGGTACCCTACTTTGGTACCTAACTTAAGTTCCCAAAGGAAAAGTAAGACTTAGCCAGAAAAGTGGACATGGGATGGGAGGGGGAATCAGGCACAAGAAATCAGCAGATGCAAAAAGGCCTAGACACAGGTTCAAAATTAAAGAACTGAAAAAAGGTTCAGTGCGGCTGGGATGGAGTATGAGGAGGGGGTACGCAGTGATAAAGTCTCAGAGCAAGGCAAGGGTGGAGCCAAAAAGGGCCTCATAAACCACTTTAAAAGTCCTGGATCAGATAGTAAGGGTAACAAGAAGTCACTGAAGGACTTGGTTCCAGTATGGCAGGTGGAAGAGAAGCAAGACTGGAGGCAAGAAACCAGTTAGAGGGCTGTTCCAGCATCCAGGAAAGAGACTACGATGGCTTTAATTATGACAGTAGCATTGGAGATGAGGGTCTGGGCCGGGCGCGGTGGCTCACGCCTATAATCCCAGCACTTTGAGAGGCCGAGGCAGGCAGATCACCTGTTCGAGACCAGCCTTGCTAACATGGTGAAATCCTGTCTCTACTAAAAATACAAAAATTAGCGGCTCGGTGTGGTGGCTCACGCCTACAATCCCAGCACTTTGGGAGGCCAAGGTGGGCGGATCACTAGGTCAGGAGTTCAAGACCAGCCTGGCCAACATGGTGAAACCCTGTCTTTACTAAAAATACAAAAATTAGCTGGGCATGGTGGCATGCACCTGTAATCCCAGCTACTCAGGGGGCTGAGGCAGGAGAATCACTTGAACCCAAGAGGCAGAGGCTGCAGTGAGCCAAGACTGTAACACTGCGCCCTAGCCTGAGTGACAGAGCAAGACTCAGTCTCAAAAAAAAAAAAAAATTAGCTGGGCATGGTGGCAGGCACTTGTAATCCCAGCTACTCCAGAGGCTGAGGCAGAATTGCTTGAACCTGGGAGGAGGAGGTTGCAGTGAGCCGAGATCACACTGTTGCACTCCAGCCTGGGTGACAAGAACGAAACTCCATCTCAAAAACAAAAAAAGCAAAAACAAAAACAAAACCCCTAGAACGGATAAGATACAGTGACCAAATTCAGATCCTGAAAGAGAGTCAGTGAGTAGCTGGTTATCCAAAAAAACTAGCATCACATACTAAAAAGCGGTGTCCTCTAGATCAGTGCTGTACATAGAACTTCCTGATGTTAGGAATATGCTAGATCTGTGCTAATATAATAGCCCCTATCCACATGTAGCTACTGAGCACTTGAAATGTGCTAACACTGAGGAGGTGAATTTTTAATTTTGTGTAATTTTAATTAATTTACATTTAAATAGCCACACATGGCTACTGCCCTGGACAGCACACTCTAGATTATTGTGACACCTAACTTAAAATATATGACAGGATTAATAAGTTTATACAATACTATATGACAAGGACAGTAAGAAAGGGAAAAATTCAGGCTGCTGGATGCAGTGGCTCACGCCTGTAATCCCAGCACTTTGAGAGGCCGAGGCGGGCGGATCACGAGGTCAAGAGATCTAGACCATCCTGGCCAACACTGTGAAACCCCGTCTCTACTAAAAATACAAAAATTAGCCGGGCGTGGTGGCGCGCGCCTATAGTCTCAGCTACTCCGGAGGCTGGGGCAGGAGAATCGCTTCAACCCAGGAGGCGGAGGTTGCAGTGAGCCGAGATCGCGCTACTGCACTCCAGCCTGGGCGACAGTGCGAGACTGTCTCAAAAAAAAAAAAGCATATTTCAAAATAAAATACACAACAAAACTTAACTTTTCAGTTTAAAAAAACTGTCTAAATATATGCAGAGAAAATAAACTACACAACCACGAACCAGTGGTTATCTTGAAGGTGAAGGATCTTCAAAGATCTTTCCTTTTCTGCTATATGTTACTGAACTGCTTTTTTCTTTTTGTACAATGCATATGCATTACCTATCTGGGGGGAAAACAATTTCCTCCTAAACCAAAAAGTGCCTATAAGTTATCACACAAACATACTTGTAATGCTGTTATAATAAAGATATGCAATACAATCACAGTGATACGAAAATATAGCAACAGCTTCTACGAACACATTATGACTTTTCTATAAGACACAACGTACACGGGAACAAGACATTCTGGGGAGAAACACATCAAGAAAATTCTCAGGTTCCCACAACAATCCACATAATTTATAAAATACTCTGAAGCTATTATTTTATATCTAAGTTACATCCTTCCTGTACTATGATGAGATGTGTCCCTTAGGATCATACATTTAGAAGACAAAATTTGACACAAATACATTCAAATCTCTACCAAATATGAAATCATCTCATTTATCCAGCAAAATCAGAGTATGGGGTATTTCTAATAAATAAACTTCCTAATATTAGTAACTGAAATTTAACCCTTTAAGCACCAAACCTTTTTACTTCGGAGGGATTTTTCCTAAAAAGTATCTATGCATCTGCACCCTCTTAAACCAATGCTACAATTGAATCTTCACTTGACATTTTGGGGCCATTGTGTTGAGCATCGATTATCAATTCTAGAATTTTTATGAACATAAATTACTAGGATTTAGTGGATAAATATATGCCCCTTCCTCAAAGCACCCTTGACTGCTATATAGTGATTTTTTTTTTCAAGTATGAAGGTAGTTTTAAATTTCTTCATCAGGCTGTCAGTGTTCACTGGCTAAGTTCGGACGTCTATCCAGGCTTTTTTCTAATGTAATGCCTTTAGTTACAGCCTGCGAAGCCAGGTAACTAAACTAATTAGAATTACAGGTAAATTAATAAGGACTTGCTGAGTCGGCACTAGAGGCCCTCCTATAAGAAATACCATACATTGTTTGCCGTCGATTTTGGCTGCTGAGGATGATTTAGCTTCCCACTGCCTTTTCTCCCTAGTACCCCAAGATGTTTTTTTCAATGAGCTAAGGCCGCTCTACAACTCTAAGTTAACTCCAGACAAGTCAGGTGTTGCCATCTACAGTGATTTCTAGCTGGATCTGACTCCGCCACTCATTACGTGTAAAAAGACACTGGGGAATGGAACGGTTGTCAAAATGCCCAGTTAACGACAACAAATATAAATTTTTCTTCGTATACCCTTCGCAGTAAAGTAGCAACAGCAATCGCAACCAAAATTTACTAAGCTCGCCTGCAGGATTCTCAGCCCTGTGTACAAACTCAAGTAGCTCAATATTTCTTGCTGGCTCTGGCACAGGAGCAGATTCAGACTAGATGGGTTCTAAAGTCATCCCAACAGGAAAACTAAGCTATGAACATTAAATCTTATCTCTGAAAGAGAGAATGAGGGTAGCACAGGAGTTAGAACCAACTTCTGTGCAAGCGAGCACTCCCCGACGCACCGGAAGTTTTGAAATATCCTGTGGGCTTCCCACAGGCAAAGTGGTTTTCCCTCCCCGCGGCTCTGCGGGCCCTCCCCAGGGTTCGAGGACCTCCGAGTTTGCTGCGCCCGGGGCCGGGGCCCTGGCCCTGCCACAGGCTGGGAGCGAGGCCGTCAATCACAGTCCGCGCCCCACGACTTCACCTTGGCGGCTCCCAAGCTGCGACTCGGGCAGGTGGGAGGTACCTGCGGCCCGGCTCCTGCCCCTGCCTGCTGCGACCGGGGGAGAGGCTGTCCCAGCTGGGGCCGGTGCAGGCCCCGGGGCCCCGTCTCGGGCCACGCGA
The DNA here is from genome assembly GCF_028858775.2 of Pan troglodytes. Lineage (NCBI taxonomy): Eukaryota > Metazoa > Chordata > Mammalia > Primates > Hominidae > Pan > Pan troglodytes. The sequence goes on from NC_072406.2 coordinate 131,977,359, forward strand.
GCCCTCGAGATGGTACCGCGTGGGGGCCGCGCGGCGGGGCCCTGCTCCGGGGCCCGGCAAACTCGGCTGCCCACCCGGCCCGCCCCCCGGCGCCGCCACTCACCGAAGAATCCCTGCACGATTCCCAGCGGGTGGCTGAGCCAATCCTCCCCACACGGCATCTCGCCAGGGGCCGGGGCCGGCGTAGACCGGGCGGAGGCGATCCGCGGGCCGAGCGCGGCCGGGCGGCCGGCGCCCAGCTCCTCTTCAGCGGCTCGGCCGCTCCTCGCCCGCGTTCGCTCGCGCCCTCCCACGCACAGCGAGCCGCGGGGCGCGGGCCTCCCGCGCCTCAGGGAGCGGCGGCTGCGGTGGGGCCGCGGAGGAGCTGCTGGCGACAGTCAGGCGGGCGCGTACGGGCCCCTAGCCTTCACTTCGCACAATGGCGGGAAATAGCCGCCGCCGACCGCGCTGCCTGCGACCTGGGTGGAGCTCGCGTGGGGAGGAGCGGCGGGAGCGCGCGGCGCAGCGCGGCTCTGCGCGGCGAGGAGGAGGGGCGGCGGCGGCGCCGCCATCTTGGAGACGGGCAAAAGGAAGGGCACGCAGCGCCGCTGGAGGCTGCGCAGCGCGGGGCCCGGCGACGCGTTCCAAGGGCGGCACGTTGTCGTTTGTACCCCTGGGCCGGCGTGTAGCGGGAGCTCCCATAGTGGGCTTGTAAGAGGGCAAAGCGAGTCTGCACAACAGCTGAAAAGCATTAAGGTCAGAGACCTCAGAGTCATCTCTGGGCAAAATTAGTGGGCGAAACCGCCTTGGGAATCCGCCCACCTCCTCTTCGTGCCTTTTTTTTCTTTTTTTGCTGATGGCAGCACTTTTATTTGGGTCCCCGGCCCGAAACCCTGAGTGGTGACTTTTCCCTCAGCTGCACAAGGTCTCCTTGAGGAAGGTGCACATTTAGAGAAGGGGAACCACGGAGGACCCCACGCTCCTTCTGCAGTCGCGTCAGGCCCTGTGGCTCAGGGACGGTTCCTTACCGAGGGGCGGGCGCTCCAAACGCTCCGGGCCCGGCCTGCGCCCTGGTTGCGAACACCGGGTCGGCGTCTGTCTGGAAGCTGGCAGCCGCCGTCGGGGAGCGGTGCGAGGCTCCTGCACTGCGCGCCGCTAGGATACCCTGGAGAAGGAGCTACGAAGACCGACTACAGCAGCCTTTTGCTGAGGCAATTTGGAAAATACCCAAGTTCAAGAGTGAGACTGTGGGAGTCGCTCTGAACCTCTTCTGGTTCAGGAGGCTGTCCGATAAAAAAGAAAAAAAGAATGAAACTGTGTTGCCCCTGGGCCTGAAATGTACCTAAGAAAACCCCAGGCCCATCACATATATCTACTCAATGAAAAAAGGGCATGGTGACGGAAGGGGAATGACCTGAATGGAATCTACAAAGTGAGAAGCTGAAGGAAAAAAACGGAACCCGTGTCTCAAACCCTCCTTGGGGCTGTAGGAAGGGGGGAAAATCTTTCTACCTTTCTAGGTTCTCCACTGCGGCCCTTATCACAAAGCTCGGATTGGCAAAAGAAAAATTTAATAACATGTACATCTTATATGGGCAAAACTCAAGGAAGAGTAACTCGAAGAGGTGGCTTAGAATGGGGGAATTACGTAGCATTTACAATGAAGAACAATAACTGGGGAGAAATGGCGAAAGCAGTTTGAGGTTTCCAAAAACAGCAGAGTGGGAAGGCAGAGATACGAGAAACTAATGGTAGTTACAGGTAGTGAGTAAAGTGTGTTATGTAGGTTCCTCTAGCGCCATCGCTGGCTGATAAGGGTCTAAAGTTGTCTCTGGTGACTAACTTTTGTCCCTGGTAGAAAGAGGAGGTGGGACACCTTTGAAAATGTATGTCCTGCTCTTAGGTACATAGTGGAAGGGTAGGGAGCTTGTTTTGTACAGATGCTCCTCTACTTACTCTACTTAGGATGGAGTTACATCCCAATAAACCCATTGTAAATTGAAAATATCATTAGTTGAGGCCCAGCGTGGAGCCTCACTCCTGTAATCCCAATACTTTGGGAGGCCAAGGCGGGCGGATCATGAGGTCAAGAAATGGAGACCATCCTGGCCAACATGGTGAAACCCCATCTCTACTGAAAATACAAAAATTAGCTGGGCCTGGTGGCGCACGCCTGTAGTCCCAGCTACTCTGGAGGCTGAGGCAGGAGAATCACTTGAACCCAGGAGGCGGAGGTTGCAGTGAGCCAAGATCATGCCACTGCACTCCGGCCTGGTGACAGAGCGAGACTCCGTCTCAAAAAAATAAAATATCATTAGTTGAAAATGTGTTTAATACACGGAACCTGTCAAACATCAGTAGGCTACTGCAAACATGCTCAGAACACTTACATTAGCCTACAGTTGGGCAAAAGCATCTAACACAAAGCCCGTTTTATAATAAAATGTTGAATATCTCATGCAATTTATTGAATACTGTACTGAAATTTAAAAACAGAATGGCTGTGTGGGTAATTGAAGTATGGTTTCTACTGAATGGGTGTTGCTTTCACACCATCATAAAGTCAAAAAATCTTGTCAAACCATCGTTAAGTTGGAGACTGTCTGGATCTACTTTTCAGTTACCAAGATAATAATACTATAATTAAATTAATATTATGAAAATAATCCTTATGCCAAAGTGGCACATTTTGGGGTGACATTCTGGTTTACTTCAGGGCAAAAACGAAGAGTTTGTATTTCTTAGTGTAAGGTAATTAATTGACACACTCAATTGTACATCTGGTTCCTGTTTGTTTGGGTATGTTGAGAAAACTTGAGTTTCAAATCCAGGTCATTACCACCATTCCACTCATTCATTTAGGAGACAGGGTTGCCAAGATCCTGGCATCAAAAGGGGAAATCCCATATTTTCGCTTCATGGCCAGTAACAGGCAAATTAAATGTATGATATGGAAATGTCTGCTCTTAAATCCCTGTAAATTCAAATTTACTTTATCTAAATTGCAGCTTGATACCAATTCAGCAGTGGCTAGTGTAAGGGAGGAAAAATATCTTTTCCGTCTACCCTTCTAGATTCTACGTTGGACCCCCTGTAACAAAAGATAGATTAACAAGAGAAAAGCATGCACTTTATTTCATATACGTTTTACAAGAAATGGGAGCCTTCATAAGGAAATGAAGATCCAAAGAAGCGTTAAAACCAAGTGTTTTTATGCTAGGTTTGATGAAGAGAGTCATGGAAGAATGTGATAGGACAAAGGTTGTGAGCTAAGTCCAGCAAACTAGGGGAAATTTAGCAAGGCCTGTGCATTAGATTCCTTTCTGTGTCCCTTCATCTTTAAGATAGGATGCTCCTGTCCTCCAGGAAGAGGGAGGGCAGCTCTCGTGTCAGGGTCTTATAATCTGCTTCAGGGGAAGGCCAGGGAGCCTTTCCTGCATGTGCTATTTCTCAAATTCCTTCAGCTCAAAATACTTAATATGCCAAGGTGCCATATTTTGGGGTAGCAAGTCGTGAATCCCATCTCTGTGAAAACTTCTTTTGGTTTCTTCCTTGGTAGAGTATTTAGTGATTTATAAAAAAAAAATTGCTCTGATTTTACTTAAGGAGACACTGTGATCCTTCTGAAATGTAATTATTTTATAATGTGAATAATTTAACCCTCTGATTTTTCTGTGGCAAGACGTTTTGATACTAAGTAGTTATGGAGCTGGGGGAGGTAGTGTGCACTTGTAGTCTCAGATACTTGGGAGACTGAGGTGGGAGGATCACTTGAGCCCAGGAGTTCGAGGTTACAGTGAACTATGATCGCACCACTGCACTCCAGCCTGGGAGACAGAGGAACACTCCATTTCTAAAAATAATAACAATGACAATAATAATAAGTAGTCATGAAAATGTAAAAGGCCAGGGGAGCGTTCATGAAAGTCTGTCTCTATGGCAAGATTTCTTTTTTCCCACTATCAGTAACCACACTTCTGCCCTGACCGCGAGCCTGTATTTTTATGGAGGGCATTAAGTTACTCTGTCTATAAAAAATTACTGAGAGAGCAGCCAGGCGCGGTGGCTCATGCCTGTAATCCCAGCACTTTAGGAGGCCGAGGCGGGCGGATCACGAGGTCAGGAGATCGAGACCATCCTGGCTAACACGGTGAAACCCCATCTCTACTAAAAAAAAAATACAAAAAATTAGCTGGGCGTGGTGGCACGTGCCGGTAGTCCCAGATACTTCGGAGGCTGAGGCGGGAGAATCGCTGGAATCCTGGGGGCGGAAGTTGCTTTGAGCCAGGAGCGTGCCACTGCACTCTAGCCTGGGTGACAGAGTGAAACTACGTCTCAAAAACAAACAAACAAAAAAATTACTGAGAGAGCACTGGAAATACGGGGTGAAAAAAGAGATTCCATCTCTGCCCTCATGGAACATACAGTCTAGCAGAAGACTTATTACTAATTACTCACGAGAGGTGCTAGGCAAGAATAGGTGAATATTTATAAGAGGAATAAACAGATGTGTATATGTTCTAGTGAGGGAATGCTAAGGGTTGAATGTGTCCCCCTTAAAGTTGAGAGGTAGAAACTTTAAGGGGCAGGGGCAGGGCCCTTATGAAGGGATTAATGTCACTATTGCAGGAGTGGGTTGGTTATAAAAGTGAGTTTGGCTCTTTCTTCCGCGTGTGTACAGGCATGCACACACACACAGACACACACTCACACACATGCGTGCTCTTCCTTATGCTCTCTTCCACCTTCTCTCACCCTTTTTCCCTTTGCCTTATGATGATGCAGCAAGAAAGCCCTTGTCAGATGCCAGCACCTTGATATTGAACTTCTCAACCTCCAGAACTGTGAGAAATAAATTTATTTATTTATTATTATTATATATATTTTTGAGACAGAGTTTGGCTCTTGTTGCCCAGGCTGGAGTGCAATGGCGCGATCTTGGCTCACCGCAACCTCCACCTCCCAGGTTCAAGCGATTCTCCTGCCTCAGCCTCCTGAGTAGGTGGGATTACAGGCATGTGCCACCATGGCCGGCTAATTTTGTGTTTTCAGTAGAGACGGGGTTTCTCCATGTTGGTTAGGCTGGTCTCAAACTCCTAACCCCAGGTGATCCACCTGCCTCAGCCTCCCAAAGTGCTGGGATTACAGGCATGAGCCACCGCGCCCAGCCAATAAATTTTCTTTATAAATTACCCAGTTTGTGGCAATGTTATGGCAGCACAAAATGTTCTAAAACAAGAGAATGGGGAAGAGTTGTGGGGTAGGAGAAAAGGATGCTTCAGGGCTTCTCTGAAAATGTGACACTTACACTAGAATTTGAAAGATAAATAACAGTAAATTAGGTGAAAATTGTGGGGGAAAGATTTTTAAGCTTTAAGACTGCAAAAACCAAAACTTGTACAGGAAAACTAAAATAGTTACAATTTAGTATATGACTTGCTATTAAAAGTGTTTACATGGTCACAATAAAGTTAAAATTTGAACATTGATCTAACCAACTTTATAGTTAACTATATTGGGAGGCTGGGGGGATGCGAAGGACTCACATATGTGATGATGACCAAGAAGATAAAAAAGAGAAAAATCCTAATCTTTCTTCTGAAAAATTAACAGATAATGCAATGGAGGAAAAAAGGAAAAATCACAAGTAGCAATGGAATCATGTTAATTTAGAAATATAGCAATACTGAAAGAATCAGCTTAAAGAGGTGAAAGTAGTTGCCTCCAGGTTGCGGTAAATGGGGTAAACATTTGCTAGTTTTCTGTGTACTTATCAAAAATGCAATCCCAACTAGATTTTCCACTAGGTTATAAGATCCTTGAAGCAATGATTTTGGTATTTGTATGTTTTGTTTCCCAGCACCTAGAATAGTACCTGATTTATAATAGATGCTCAATGAATAGTTGCTGAATGAATAATGCCCACTTTCTATAAACTGCCTAAATATCATCTCTAGATATTTAGACACATCAGATATTTAGACACACTACTTCATTTTCTTGGACCTCTTTTCCAGAGTCTTTTGACCTATTCCAGTCTGGACTTGCTGCCTTTTACTTCTGGTCCAAAATTGTCTTCCTAGGATCTTCTACCACCATTACCTTAAAGATTATCTTTTTTTCCTCTTTTTTCTTTTTATTGAGGCCTCAGAAAAAAACTGTTCTCCTCTTTTTCCACAGTTACAGATAGGTTGCCCAGCGAAGAACTGCATTTCTCACCTATAGAGATGTAGCTGAGGTTGGTTTCCCAGCAAGGAACCACATTTCCCAGACTTCTTTGCAGCCAGATAAGGCTGTGTGATTAAGTTCTTACCAATGAACTCTGAGTGAGTGAGATGTTTGGAACTCCCACTTCTATTTCTTTTTTTATAGTGACAACATCTTATGTTGCCCAGACTGGTCTCAAACTCCTGGGCTCAAGCAATTCTCCTGCCATGGCCTCCCAAAGTGCTGGGATTACAGATGTGAGCCACTGTGCCCAGCCCAACTTCCATTTTTTAGGGGAAAAAGATTTGGCCCTGCATGTTTTTTCCTCCTTCCTGATGCATAGGAGGGTGATGACTAGAATGATCTGCTTAAAGACACCTTGGATTTTTATGTGAACATTGCAGTCTGAGGTCTCTTTATACAGCTGCCAGCATTTGCTCTTATTAGTTCAGAAATTGGTATCAGAAGTGAGGTGCTATCATAAGAAACAGAAAATAATGTGGCTCTAATTTCGTGGTCAGATAGTGGGTGGTGATACATGAAAGCAGAATGCTCCAGAAAAATAAGGGGATGATTTGATTCAGGCTGTTGCAAGCGGGAGAGCATTCATTCATGAACATCTCAAACAGGAGGGTTAATATTTGGGGCTTTATAAAAACAAAGGAATCATTGTGGAAGGGTGGAGGCAGTTCTTATGTTGGAATATGCAAGAGCAAAGTGGTCCTTTGCAATTAACCCTGTCTTAGAACACAAAAAGGTAGGGGGGATTCCTGAACTGTTTCTGTTTTTTGGGGGTAGGCAAAAAATAGGGAAGATGGCACTCATTGACCGAGTCACAACGTATCTGGTCTAATTGCTGCAGAGGTTGTGGGTCAGAGTTTTATTGTTAACTATAGTCTGACTGCTGGGCACAGTGGCTCATGCCTGTAATCCCAGCACTTTGGGAGTCCAAGGTGGGTGAATTGCTTGAACCCAGGAGTTCGAGACCAGCCTGGGCAATGTGGTGAAACCCTGTCTCTAACAATAATATGAAAATTAGTTGGTGTGTGCCTGTAGTCCCAGCTACTTGGGGATGAGGTGGGAGGATCACTTGAACTCAGGAGGTTGAGGCTGCAGTGAGCTGTAATTGTGCCACTGCACTTCAGCTTGGGTGACAGATTGAGACCCTGTCTAAAAAAATAAAAATTAAATATAATCTGACCATTGTCTGTTTGTATATGCAGTTCGCTTAGAAATATTGTGCAAGCCATGTATGTAATTTAAAAGTTGTCAGCAGTCATACTTTAAAAAGTAAAAATAAATATGTAAATTATTTTTAATTTTTTTATTTTTTGAGATGGAGTCTCACTCCGTTGCCCAGGCTGGAGTGCAGTGGTGTGATCTTAGCTCACTGCAACCTCCACCTCCTGGGTTCAAGTGATTCTCCTGCCTCAGCCTCCTGAGTAGCTGCAATTACAGGCACGTGCTACCACACCTGGCTAATTTTTGTATTTTTTGTAGAGGCGGGGTGATTCACCCGTCTTGGCCTTCCAAAGTGTTGGGATTACAGGCGTGAGCCACTATGCCCAGCCATAAATTAGTTTTTATAGTATATTTAACCCAGCATGTCAAAAACAATACAATTTGAAAAAAGAATCAATACAAATATTATTAATAAGATATTTTACTTTGTTCCCTGAAGTCTTTGAAATTCTGTATGTATTTTATACTTATAGCACTTCTCACTTCAGATAGTCATATTTCTAGTGCTCACTAGACACGGGTGGCTAGAGGCTACCAGATTGGACAGCACAAGAGATGTTAGAACGTTACAGGACTGGAAATGCCAATCAATTCAATATTCAAATCACAGGAGGTAAAATTTTTGCTGAAAACTATTTTCAAGGGTCCTTTGAGACTTCTTGGGTAATCAGAAGAATCCAGCCTTACAGCAAAGTTCAAATCAAGGATGGTCCTCTCCTACTGGAGCCTATTTCAAATCACTTCAAGTTAACCCCCAGTTAGGCTGAAAAATGAGCTTGAATCAGATAAGGAAGTAAAGAATTCGGAACGGACTGGAAATAAAATACCAGGAGCAGGGCCTGAAAAAGCCAGCAACTGTCCAGCCTAGGCAACATAAGGAGATCTCACCTCTACAAAAATTAAAATAAAATAAATGAGCCAGGCATGGTGGCACAGGCCTGTGGTCCAGCTACTCAGGAGGCGGAGGTGAAAGGATCGCTTGGGTCTGGGAGGTTGAGGCTGCAGTGAGCTGTGATCACGCCACTGTGCTGCAGCCTGGGTGACAGAGCAAGATCCTGTTTCAGAAAAAAAGAAAGAAAAAAAGCAAAAAAGCTAGGAACTTGTGCAGGCCTCAAAAGCAAGTCTTAGGCCTCAAACTTTTACCAGCAAGAAATGGACTGCCAAAGAGAGACAGACATGCTTCCTGATGCCACTTTTTTTTTTTTTTTTGAGATGGAGTCTTACTCTGTCGCCCAGGCTGGAGTGCAGTGGCATGATCTCAGCTCACTGCAACCTCCGTCTCCCGGGTTCAAGCAATTCTCCTGCCTCAGCCATGAGTAGCTGGGACTACAGGCATGCGCCATCACACCTAGCTAATTTTTGTATTTTTAGTAGAGATGGGGTTTCACCATGTTGGCCAGGCTGGTCTTGAACCCCTGACCTCAAATGATCTGCTCACCTTGGCTTCCCAAAGTGTTGGATTACAGGCGTGAGCCACCATGCCCGGCCCTGATGCCACTTAAAATTTTTTTTGAGACAGGGTCTCACTGTGTCATCCAGGCTGGAGTGCAGTGGTGCAATCACAGCTCACATCAGCTTTGACCTCCTGGGCCCAAGTGATCCTCCTGCTTCAGTCTCCAGAGTATCTGGGACCACAGGCATGCACCACCATGCCTGGTTATCTTACTTTATTTTATTTTATTTGAGTAGAGACAGGGTCTTGCCATGTTGCCCAGGCTGGTCTTGAATGCCTGGGCTCAAGTGATCCTCCTGCCTCGACCTCCCAAAGTACTGGGATTACAGGCGTGAACCACTGCACCTGACCCCCTAATGCCACTTTAGATATGGCCAAGGAAGATCATGGATCAGGAGACATCTCCCTGTGTTCGTCTGCTTTTTATGTCGCTATAAATACCTAAGGTTGGGTCATTTATGAAGAAAAGAGGTTTAATTGGCTCACGGTTCTGCAGGCTGTACAGGAAGCATGGTGCTGGCATCTGCTTCTGTTGAGGGCCTCAGGAAGCTCACAATCAGCCAGGCATGGTGGCTCACGCCTGTAATCCTAGCACTTCAGGAGGCCGAGGCAGGCGGATGACAAGGTCAGGAGATCGCGACCATCCTGGCTAACATGGTAAAACCCTGTCTCTACTAAAAATACAAAAAAAAAAAAAAATTAGCTGGGCGTGGTGGTGGGCACCTGTAGTCCCAGCTACTTGGGAGGCTGAGGCAGAAGAATGGCATGAACCCAGGAGGCGGAGCTTGCAGTGAGCCGAGATGGCGCCACGGCACTCCAGCCTGGGCGACAGAGCAAGACTCTGTCTCAAAAAAAAAAAAAAAAGAAAAGAAAAAGAAAAAAGGAAGCTCATAATCATGGCAGAAGGTGAAGAGGGGGCAGGTGCATCACACTGCAAAAGTGAGAGCAAGAGAGAGAGGGGCGCAGGTACCATACTCTTTTATTTTATTTTTTATTTTATTTTTGAGATAGAGTCTCGGTCTGTTGCCCAGGCTGGAGTGCAGTGGTGCAATCTCAGCTCACTGCAAGCTCCACTTCCCAGGTTCATGCCATTCTCCTGCCTCAGCCTCCCGAGTAGCTGGGACTACAGGCACCCGCCACTATGACCGACTAATTTTTTTGTATTTTTAGTAGAGACGGGGTTTCACTGTGTTAGCCAGGATGGTCGCGATCTCCTGACCTCGGCCTCCCAAACTGCTGGGATTACAGCCATACTCTTTTAAATGACCAGATCTTGCCTGAGCGTAGAATGAAAACTCATTATTGTGAGGACAGCACCAAAGTGCAAGACATCCATGAGGGATCTGAGCCCCTGACCCAAACACCTCCTACCAGGTCCCACCTCCAATATTGGGAATCACATTTCAACATGAGATTTGGAAGGGACAAACACCTAAACCATAGTACTCCCAGAGGGCAAAGCCAGTGCCTCAGAGGACTGTAGACTGAGGAGTTATTTCCAGGGTGCCAGGGAGTTATTAACATACCAGAGGCAGCTGGACAAACCATGACAATTTTCCACTCTCAGAGCAGGGAGTATTTCCAATTCATGCCTATCAGGATTCAATCATTTCTATTAAAGTGATTGCTGTGTTTTCCATTTCTCCTTTTTTCCAGTGGGGGCTTGATGGAAGTTACGTTGTTCTTGCTCCACTATTGGCTATTGGGCATCTTAAAGCCATGGTTCAGTAGACTATAAAGAGCCACATTTGGACGCAGTCAAAAGGGCTGAGCTACACTCAAAGATCCTGGACTTTTAAGTTGGATATAGGTGGTTGCCTCCCTTGGGAAGGGACATAGACATATGTTCTATGTCTGGGAAGGGTGGGAATTTGCTAGCCAGAGGGGCAGACTGTGGTGGCAATTGTCATTCCCCACCAAATCTTCTTCGTCCACAGTTATATGTAGTTAGAATGTGGTTATCCAGGTGGGGACTGTATTTACCAGCTCTTCGTGCACCTAGACATGCCTTTTGTGGAAGTTCTCATCAATGGAATGTGAACAGAAAGGATGCAACTTCTGCCCCACTTGTTAAGATGAAATATTTGTCCCTCAACTGCTTTGACCCTTCCTGCTAACTTGGATGGCAACAACTAGAGCAGCCTTGGCAGCCCTATGTTGAGGACAGAAAGCTGGTCACCAACATGTACTCTTATGTGAGTGAGGGCTGAGCTTCTATCATGTTTGAGCCATTGCATTTTTGGGTCTTTCTGTTAAAGTAGCTTACTGTCCCCTACTATACCTTGGAGCAGTTACTTTAGAAAGCTTGGAATTATAAACCCTTCCTCTGCTACTTGAAGATGTAAATCTTTTACTGCACCAATCAGCACTGTGTAAAAATATACCAATCAACACTCTGTGTCTAGCTAAAAGACTGTAAATGCACCAATCAGCACTCTGTAAAATGGACCAATCAGTGTTCTGTAAAATGGACCAATCAGCACTCTGTAAAATGGAACAATCAGCAGGACGTGGGCAGGGACAAATAAGTGAATAAAAACTGGCCACCCCCAGCCAGCAGTGGCAACCTGCTCAGGTCCCCTTCCACACTGTGGAAGCTTTGTTCTTTCGCTCTTCACAATAAATCTTGCTGCTGCTCACTCTTTGGGTCCATGCCACCTTTAAGAGCTGTAACTCCACAAAGGTCCGTGGCTTCATTCTTGAAGTCAGCGAGACCAAGAACCCACCGGAAGGAACCAACTCTGGACAAATCTTGGCGACCACGAAGGGACTACTGCCAAGTAGTGAGTAACATCGGACCTCTTTTGCTTGCTATTCTTTCCTATGTTTCCTTAGAATTTGGGGGCTAAATCCTGGGCACCTGTCGGCCAGTTAAACTAGCATGGCTGCTGGACTAAAGAAATGGGTGTCAGGCTTTCTGGGAAAGGGCTCTCCAACAACCCCCGACTCTTTGGAGTTGGGAGTGTTGGTTTGCCTGGAACCAGCTTCCACTTTTCTTGTACTTCTGGGCTGAGCTGAGGGTTGACTGACAGGAAAGCCACTCAGCTCCAGGGTCCCAACAAAAAGTTGGTTGACCCTGTAGCCATGAGTGGAACTCTCAAAGTCACGTCACCCAAGTGAGACTTACCCATCTATCCTATCTATCCTGACCCTTGCCTCCTGGGTCCTAACGCCTGTCAGACAAACTTCCTTTTGCCTCTCTTCTCCAAGGCTAGTCCTGCTTCTAAAAACCACTCCCTGTCTCTGGTGCTTTTCTAGTTTCTCCTATAAGAATGATTTCTAGTATAAACTTCAGGACTCTGTTCCCTTCCTTAGGCACCTGGGCTCACCAATCAGAAAGACATAATTTTTGTGCAAAGCCCCATCAGGTGAGGAGACCAACTACCCTTTTAGGATCCCTCCTCAAACAAGCAGGCCTAACAAAGGCTATTCCTGAAGCTAGGATATGGGGAGCCTCAGAAATGTTATCCTTCCTATTCATATAATGAGAAGTGAGGACAAAAGACACTCTTCCAACCCTGGAGATCCCTTCATTTCCTCAGGGTATGGCCCTCCACTTCAGTTTTGGGGCATAACACCTTTATAGGACAGGGGTAAGTTCCCAATACTAACAGGAGAACATTTAGGACTCTAATTTTCGAGAATGCATCGGTAAGGGCCACTAAATCCAACCTTCCTTGGTCCTCTTTGTGGTCTAAGAGGAAAACTGGGGTTTCTGCTGCTGCGTTGGTGAGTGCAACTATTCTGATCAGCAGGGTCCAGGACTGTTGTGGGTTCTTGGGCAAGAGGGGTTTCTGCTGTGTCAGTGAGCACAACTATTCTGATCAGCAGGTTCCAGGGACCATTGCAGGTTCTTGGGCAAGAAGGGGAAAACAAACAAACCAAAACTGCAGGCAGTTTTTTCTTTCAGATGGGAAATACTCAGGCACCAACAGCCTCACCCTTGAAATGCATCCTAAGCCATTGAGACCAATTTGATCCACAAACTCTGAAAAAGAAGTGGCTCATTTTTTTCTGCACTGTGGCCTGGCCCCAATATTCTCTCTCTGATGGGGAAAAATGGCCACCTGAGGGAAGTATAAATTACAATACTATCCTGCAGCTTGACCTTTTCTGTAATAGGAAAGGCAAATGGAGTGAAATACCTTATGTCCAAGCTTTCTTTTCATTGAAGGAGAATCCACAACTATGCAAAGCTTGCAATTTACCTTCCACAAGAGGAATTCTCAGCTTACCCCCATATCCTAGCCTCCCTATAGCTCCCCTTCCTATTAATGATAAGCCTCCTCTACTCTCCCCCACCCAGAAGGAAACAAGCAAAGAAATCTCCAAGGGACCACAAAACACCCTGGACTATTGGTTATGTCTCCTTCAAGCTGTAGGGAGAGGAAAGTTTGGCCCAACCTGGGTACATGTCCCCTTCTCCCTCTCTGATTTAAAGCAGATCAAGGCAGACCTGGGGAAGTTTTCAGATAATCCTGATAGGTATATAGATGTCCTACAGGGTCTAGGGCAAACCTTCGATCTCACTTGAAGAGATGTCATGCTATTGTTAGATCAAACCCTGGCCTTTAATGAAAAGAATGCAGCTTTAGCTGCAGCCTGAGAGTTTGGAGATACCTGGAAAGGGACAAATTCCCTACCGATCAGCAAGCTGTCCCCAATATGGATCCCCACTGGGACCTTGACTCAGATCACAGGGACTGAAGTCACAAACATCTGTTGACCTGTGTTCTGGAAGGACTAAGGAGAATTAGGAAAAAGCCCATGAATTATTCAATGATGTCCACCATAACTCAGGGAAAGGAAGAAAATCCTTCTGTCTTCCTCGAGTGGCTATGGGAGGCCTTAAGAAAATATACTCCCCTGTCACCCGACTCACTCGAGGGTCAATTGCTCCTAAAAGATAAGTTTATTACCCAATCAGCCACAGATATCAGCAGAAAGCTCCAAAACCGAGCCCTGGTCCCTGAACAAAATCTGGAGGTATTATTAAACCTGGCAACCTTGGTGTTCTATACTAGGGACCAAGAGGAACAGGCCAAAAAGGAAAAGTGAGATCAGAGAAAGGCTGCAGCCTTAGTCATGGCCCTCAAACAAACAAACCTTGGTGGTTCAGAGAGGACAGAAAATGGAGCAGGCCAATCACCTGGTATGGCTTTTTATCAGTGTGGTTTGCAAGGACACCTTAGAAAAGATTGTCCAACAAGAAACAAGCTGCCCCCTCACCCATGTCCACTATGCCGAGGCAATCACTGGAAGGCGACTGCACCAGAGGACAAAGGTTCTCTGGGCCAGAAGCCCCCAAACGGATGATCCAACAACAGAACTGAGGGTGTCCGGGGCAAGCGCCAGCTCATGTCATCACCCTCACTGAGCCCTAGGTATGTTTAACCATTGAGGACTGGGAAATTGACTTCCTCCTGGACACTGGCGTGGCTTTCTCAGTGTTAATCTCCTGTACTGGACAGTGTGCTCAAGGTCTGTTACCATCCGAGGAGTCCTGGGACAGCCTGTAACCAGGTATTTCTCCCACCTCCTCAGTTGTAACTGGGAGACTTTGCTCTAAACATGCCTTTCTTGTTATGCCTGAAAGTCCCACACCCTTATTAGGGAGGGACATATTGGCCAAAGCTGGAGCTATTATCTACATGAATATGGGGAACAATTTACCCATTTGTTGCCCCCTGCTTGAGGAGGGAGTCAACCCTGAAATATGGGCATGGGAAAGACAATTTGGAAGGGCAAAAAATGCCCACCCAGTCCAAATCAGGCTAAAAGACCCCACCACTTTTCCTTATCAAAGACAATATCCCTTAAGGCCTAAAGCTCATAAAGGATTACAGGATATTGTTAGACATTTAAAAGCTCAAGGTTTATGAAGAAAATGCAGTAGTCCCTGCAACACCCCAATTCTAGGAGTACAAAAACCGAACGGTCAGTGGAGACTAGTGCTTAGATCTCAGACTCATCAGTGAGGCAGTAATTCCTCTATATCTAGTTGTACCCAACCCCTATACCCTGCTCTTTCAAATACCAGAGGAAGCAGAATGGTTCACTGTTCTTAACCTCAAGGATACCTTCTTCTGTATTCCCCTGCACTCTGACTCCCAGTTTCTCTTTGCCTTCGAGGATCCCACAGACCACACGTCTCAACTTACATGGATGGTCTTGCCCCAAGGATTTAGGGATAGCCCTCATCTGTTTGGTCAGGCACTTGCCCAAGGTCTAGGCCACTTCTCAAGTCTAGGCATTCTAGTCCTTCAGTATGTGGATGATTTACTTTTGGCTACCAGTTTGGAAGCCTCATGCCAGCAGGCTACCCTAGATCTCTTAAACTTTCTAGCTAATCAAGGGTACAAGGCGTCTAAATCGAAGGCCTAGTTCTGCCTATAACGAGACAAATATCTAGGCCTAATTTTAGCCAGAGGAACCAGGGCCCCCAGCAAGGAACGAATACAGCCTATACTGGCTTATCCTCACCCTAAGACATTTAAACAGTTGTGGGGGTTCCTTCGAATCACTGGCTTTGCTGACTATGGATCCCTGGATACAATGAGATGGCCAGACCCCTCTATACTCTAATCAAGGAGACCCAGAGGGCAAATACTCATCTAGTAGAATGGGAACCAGAGGCAGAAACAGGCTTCAAAACCTTAAAGCAGGCCCTAGTACAAGCTCCAGCCTTAAGCCTTCCCACAGGACAAAACCTCTCTTTATACGTCACAGAGAGAGCAGGAATAGCTCTTGGAGTCCTTACTCAAGACTCGTGGGACAACCCCACAACCAGTGGCATACCTAAGTAAGGAAATTGATATAGTAGCAAAAGGCTGGCCTCACTGTTTACGGGTAGTTGTGATGGTGGCCATCTTAGTGTCAGAGGCTATCAAAATAATACAAGGAAAGGATCTCATTGTCTGGACTACTCATGAAGTAAATGGCATACTAGGTGCCAAAGGAAGTTTATGGCTATTAGACAACTGCCTGCTCAGATACCAGGCACTACTCCTTGAGGGACTGGTGCTTCAAATATGCATATGGGTGGCCCTCAATCCCGCCACTTTTCTCCCAGAGGATGGAGAACCAATCAAGCATGACTGCCAACAAATTATAGTCCAGAGTTATGCCACCCGAGAGGATCGCTTAGAAGTCCCCTTAGCTAATCCTGACCTTAACCTATATACTGATGGAAGTTCATTTGTGGAGAATGGGATACGAAGAGCAGGTTACGCCATAGTGATGTAACAATACTTGAAAGTAAGCCTCTTCCCCCAGGGACCAGCACCCAGTTAGCAGAACTACTGGCACTTACCTGAGCCTTAGAAAGGGAAAAAGAATAAATGTGTATACAGATAGCAATTATGCTTATCTAATCCTACATGCCCATGCTGCAATGTGGAAAGAAAGGGAGTTCCTAATCTCTGGGGGAACCCCCACTAAATACCACAAGGAAATCATGGAGTTGTTGCATGCAGTGCAAAAACCCAAGGAGGTGGCAGTCTTACACTGCTGAAGCCATCAGAAAGGGGAAGGAGAGGGGAGAACAGCAGCATAGCAGCATAAGCGGCTGGCAGAAGCAGGGAAAGACCAGCAGAGAGAAGGAAAGAAAGACAGAGAGAAAGACAGAAAGTCGAAGAGAGAGAGAGAAAGAGACAGAGACAAAAAAGGAGTCAAAGAGAGAAAGAGACAGAAAGTCAAAAAGAAAGAGAGAAAGGGAGAGAAGTAGTAAAGAAAAAACAGTGTACCCTATTCCTTTAAAAGCCAGAGTAAATTTAAAACCTATAATTGATAATTGAAGGTCTTCTCCGTGACCCTGTAACACTCCAACACCACCTGGTTGTCAGTGTAAACAAGGGCATAGCCCGAAAGCACTGAGGCCACTGACAACCCATAGTCTTCCTATCAAAAATCCTTAACCCAGCAGGTTTCCTAACAGGGGATCTAAATCTTAATTATCATACAAAGGTCCAACCAGATCTAGGAGGAACTCCCTTCAGGACAGGACTATAGCTGGTTCCTCCCCAGCGATTAAGGGAGAAAGACACAATGAGTATTCAGTAAGTGATAAGGAAACTCTTGTAGAAGCAGAGTTAGGAAAATTGCCTAATAATTTGTCTGTTCAAATGTGCTCCAGCTATCAGTACTCAGCCAAACCTTAAAGTACTCACAGAATCAGGAAGAAGCCATCTATACCAATTGTAAGTTAATATGGATTGAACAAGGTCTTATTAATACAAAGAATAATTGAAATCCCAAACTTACAAGGTTTTCAACAAAAGTTTGCTAAAAGTTAACAGTGTAACATATATTATCCTACTACCACACACTCTCAAAGGATTTCTCAGACAGTTTGCCAGAAATAACAAAATCTATCCTTATTCTACAATTCCAAATAGACTCTTTGGCAGCAGTGACCCTCCAAAACCACTGAGGCCTAGACCTCCTCACTGCTGAGAAAGGAGGACTTTGCACCTTCTTAGGGGAAGAGTGTTGCTTTTACACTAACCAGTCAGGGGTAGTATGAGGTGCTGCCTGGTGTTTACAGGAAAAGGCTTCTGAAATCAGACAACACCTTTCAAACTCTTATATCAACCTCTGGAGTTGGGCGATATGGCATTTCCCCTTTCTAGGTCCCGTGATGGCCATCTTGCTATTATTCACCTTCGGGCCCTGTATTTTTAACCTCCTTGTCAAATTTGTTTCCTCTAGGATCGAGGCCATCAAGCTACAGATAGTCTTACAAATGGAACCCCAATGAGCTCAACTAACAACTTCTACTGAGGACCCCTGCACCAACCCGCTGGCCCTTTGACTGGCATAAAGAGTTCCCCTCTGGAGGACACTACAACTGCAGGGCTCCTTCTTCAACCCATCCAGCAGGAAGTAGCTACAGCGGTCATCGCCCAATTCCCAACAGCTCTTGGGGTATCCTCTTTAGAGGGGTGATTGAGAGGTGAAGCCAGCTAGACTTCCTGGGTTGAGTAGGGACTTGGAGAACTTTTCTGTCTAGCTAGAGGATTGTAAATGCACCAATCAGTGCTTTGTGTCTAGCTGGAGGATTGTAAATGCACCAATCAGCACTCTGTAAAAACACACCAATCAGTGCTCTGTGTCTAGCTAGAAGATTGTAAATGCACCAATCAGCACTCTGTAAAAATGCACCAATCAACACTCTGTGTGTAGCTAAAGGATTGTAAATGCACTGCAATAGTTTTCATTAAATAAAATCTAATTTACTGCTTTAACGAGTGTCCCACTTAAAAAATTTTTCTTGACAGTAAGCACACGAAATCGTTATTGAATTAACAAACTTAGGTTCTATATATGCATAAACAGCTGGGCAGAGTTTCATTATTTTGAGCATTCTTTTGGGATCTCCTCTCCCAACCTCCAAGAAGCTGAAATATGGCTTAAGTTATATTTTCCTTCAAAATCTCTAACTATGAAAGATGACAATTATGTCCAAGTTATCCACAGTACCTCCTGGATTGAAGTAAGTCAGCTTACTGTGGATATAGAAAGCTATCTAAAATGTCAGATCTCTAATTTCAATGCCCTGGTTTCTTTTTTTTTTTTTTTTAAGGAGACAGGGTCTCGCCGCACAGTGAGTGGCAAGATCAGGGTTAATTCGGCCTCAAGCAATATTCCCGCCTCAGCCTCCTGAGTAGCTGGGAATATAGGTGCCATGCCACCAAGCCCGGCTAATTTTTGTATTTTTAGTAGAGACGGGGTTTCACCATGTTGGCCAGGTTGGTCTCAACCTTCTGGGCTCAAGCTATCCTCCCGCTCTGCCTCACAAAATGCTGGGATTGCAGGCCTGTGCCATGACGTCTGGTTTGATTTCTCTTTTAAATATTTTTTTTTTGGCCGGGCGTGGTGGTTCATGCCTATAATCCCAGCAGTTTGGGAGGCCAAGGCGGGCGGATCACGAGGTCAGGAGATTGAGACCATCCTGGCCAACCCGGTGAAACCCCGTCTTTACTAAAAGTACAAAAAATTAGCCAGGCGTGGTGGCGGACGCCTGTAGTCCCAGCTACTCGGAGGCTGAGGCAGGAGAATCGCTTGAACCCGGGAGGCGGAGATTGCAATGAGCCCAGATTGCACCGCTGCACTCCAGCCTGGGCGACACAGCAGACTCGTCTCAAAACAAAAAACAAAACCAACCAAAAAAACAAAAAACAAACGCAAAACAAAAAACAACAAAAATAAAACGAAATATTTTTTTTCTCCCTATGGATTAAACACTTAAAAAATGTTTTACCACTTCTATTTCTGGGTCAACCACAATGTTCGGTTCCGTCCAGAAAGACAAGTGGGTTTTGGAGAGGGTGTTTGGTTCCGCTTAGCACGCGAATTCCCATTCCCGCACAACGCTCTTCCTCCCTTCCTCCCTCCGGTAGCGTCCAGCAGGATTCCGCTGTTCCTCCAAAATCTTTGTCAGGAGAGCCATCCTGACGGTACTTTTAGGAAGCCCATAGATACCCGCCACAACCTGTGACTTTCAGGGTCAATTGCGTCTCAATTCGCAAGTCTATCCAGAACCTGCGGGGACCACGTCCCCATCCTCCCGCCCGGCCTCCGCCTCCGAGGGTGTCACGTGCTAGACGCGGGCGTGAAGACAGTGTCGCCATGTTGATATCTGGCGGCGCCAGGTAGGGGAAGGGAGAGGGCGGCTGACTAGCTACCCGTAGTTTCGGCTCCTGTGCGCAAGTGCGGAAGTGCGCTGGCCAGGAGCGTGATCGGTTTCCGGTCAGTGGTGCGGTACCGGGTACCCGGAGACGTGTATCGGACGGTGGGCCGCAGCCATGGCCGAGAGAAAACCTAACGGTGGCAGCGGCGGCGCCTCCACTTCCTCATCGGGCACGAACTTACTTTTCTCCTCCTCGGCCACGGAGTTCAGCTTCAATGTGCCCTTCATCCCAGTCACCCAGGCCTCCGCTTCTCCGGCCTCCCTGCTCTTACCCGGAGGTACTAAGGGGAGGGCGGCCCCGTGTGTGGTGGGAGGCGGGCGGGGGACGTGCAATGACAAAGGTCAGACGGGAGGTTTTCCTTCTGCCTCGAGCTACCCTGTGGATAGCTTGCCAGGATCATTAATGGCCAGGTTTGAGTGGGTCGGGGGCTTTGGGATCTTGGAGGTGGCAGGTGATGAGACTTGCTCTTCACAGAAACCCACTGTTCCGAGTTGTCCAGAGTGCTGGACATTCATTCGTACCCTGGCATTCCGCAAATCTTTGCTGAATACCCGTTGTTGGTACGCCAGGTGCTGGCAGGAAATGCAAATAAATTAAACAGTGGCCCTCTCCTAGGGTACAGTAGTCTATCTCCCACTAGGAGACTCCTAGGATACGGTAAGATACCTCCTAGGATGGACTGTGCCCCTCTCCTAGGATACGGTACACTGTCTCCTACTAGGAGATTGTTGTGATACAGTACGATATCTTCTAGGTTACAGTAAGATATCTTGTAAGATGGACTGTGCCCCTCTTCTAGAAGCCTGTAATATTTGTGAAGTAGACATATACAATGCATTCCTTATCTTTTTTGAGACGGAGTCTTGCTCTGTCGCCCAGGCTGGAATGCAGTGGCGCGATCTCGGCTCACTGCAGCCTCCACCTTCCAGGTTCAAGTGATTCTCCTGCCTCAGCCTCCTGAGTAGCTGGGACTACAGGCGTGTGCCACCATGCCTGGCTAATTTTTGTATTTGTAGTAGAGACAGGGTTCCACCATGTTGGCCAGGATGGTCTCAATCTCCTGACCTCAAGTGATCCGCCTGCCCTGGCCTCCCAAAGTGCTGGGATTACAGGTGTGAGTGCCCGACCCATTCCTCATCTTTCAAGACAATACATCACTTCTTCCAAGAAGCTGTTTCTTGTTCTCTTAGGCCCCCACTCCTATGTGCACTCCTAGCTCTTTTTTCGTATTTGTATTATTGTCCAGGGAGATTGCTTTTTGATGATTATGTAGCATTGCCCAGAGCATAGTGTTTAAGAGCACAGACTGTCTGTATTCCAGTCCTTGCCCTGCCAGTAACTTGCTGTGTGTCTGTAGGCATTTTACTTTACCTCTCTGTGCTTCAGTTTCTATGTATGTGTAGCCTCACGGAATTGTAATTAGAAATGCTTTAATTTTTGCAAAGCGCTAAGTATAGTGCCTGCCAGACAGTGTGATTTAATGTTTGTGAAATAAACACACCTGCCTCTCCATTTGGACGGCAGTCTTCTTCAGCAGCTATGACCTAATTGCCTTTTTATCTCCAGGATCTTGTTTAGGGCCTAGTACATAGATCCTCTTTGGATGCTGAGTTTCCAGTGAATAATTTATTCTTGTTTGAAGGACTAAAGACAGTTTCATGGAGAAGCGAAGACAGGCACACTGCGAACAGCTGTACATGAAGGTTCCCCTGCCCATGTGTTATGTTTCTTCTTGATGCTTGTCACTACCTGACATGTACACATATTTGTTTATTCCACTGCACTAGGATGTAAGACCATGAAAGCAAAAGCTTACTTTTATTCACGATTATATTCCCACTGCCTAGAATGGTGTGTGGTATTTAGTAGACCAATTATTCAGTAGATGTTTGTTGAATGAGTGAAAGGATGGGAGTCAAAATGATGTCTCATTTTGACCTGTGGTTGAAAGGTTAGGTGTTGCTGTCTTTGGTGAAGAACCAGCATGGTTAGAGCAGAATGCTGTGGGAGGATGCAGGAATAAATAGGGCTATACTTGGGGTTTTCTAATTATCCTCTGCACCATTAAAGTTGTTTGGTTATGTCCGTCTTCCTTGCTATGTAGTATTTGGTTTGTGTGTGTCACTGTGAATTCATGCTAAACGTTTTCATTGTTAAGTCTGGTATAGCTACACCTGTCTTTAATGCTTTTGTTTCTTGGAGACAGTCTGTGTGTATGTGTGTGTGTGTGTGTGTGTGTGTGTGTGAATATTAATAATTTTAGAACTAAAATTCGTCTCTAAAAATCTCAGAAACGCATTCAGAGAATTTCCAGAGACAAAAGAAGAACCTGTCTCCCTGGAAGCAACAGTTAATCATATAAGTGGAAGAGAGACACAGGAAGCAATTTCATACATTCAGCAGACATGGAAGGCCTGGCACAGTGGCTCACGCCTGTAATCCCAGCACTATGGGGGGCTGAGGCGGGTGGATCACCTGAGGTCAGGAGTTCAAGACCAGCCTGGCCAACCTGGTGAAACCCCATCTCAACTAAAAATACAAAAGTTCGTTGGATGTGGTGGTGGGCGCCTGTAATCCCAGCTACTCGGGAGGCTGAGGCATGAGAATCGCTTGAGGAGGAGGTTGCAGTGAGCTGAGGTCATGTCACTGCACACTCCACCCTGGGCGACAGAGTGAGACTCCATCTCAAAAACAAAAACCAGACATGGATTGAGCAGTTTCTATTTGCCAGGCACTGTTCCAGAACCTGGGAGACACAGAAGAGCAGACAGCCCTGCCCTCAATGACTGCACAGTATGTGTGTATACACACACACCCACCTGTGTAAGCAATTGTGATACAGGTTTAGAACAGTTAGAAAGAGGGATTGATAGATGGCTATGAATGCTACGGGTATCAGGCTGGCTGAGCCGGGGAATGGATGTCCCTTAGGCCTTCAGGGCCTCTTAGGGGAGGTGATGCTTGAGCTGAATGTTGAAGGATACATAGAAGTGAGGGAATCTGGAGAGACAGGTGTATGTGAAGTCTGAAGGTGTGAGAAAATCTGCAGATTTGGCAGGAGTTAGTGGTTGGTGGAATGGGACAGGGATGGAGCTCATCCCTCTCTCCTGTCCCTTCACCTTTGTCTCCTCTCCCCTGTGTCCTCTGCCCCCAGTAGATCACTTTGACTAGAGTGTGTGCAGTGGAGTGGCCTCAGTGATCTATGGGCCACATATGCCATACTCAGGAGGAGTTTGTAGTTCATCTTGTGGGGTGTTGGGGAGCCTTTGAAGGATTTTCAACAAGGCAGTGAAATTAGACGTGTGTTTCAGAAAGACTGGAGTTTTCTCTAGTCGCACTGGAATAAGGTTGACTGTAGCAAGAGGATTCAGTTGGGAGGCATAGTGAGAGGCCGGCAGTGGCTATGGCAGTCTAGCCCGAGTCAGCCACGTTGGGTGTGAGGAGCAGGGAGCAGATGTGCGAGATGTGTGGACTATACAGTTGTAGAGACTCACAGAAGACCAGAGTGTCAGCTCTGTCTGTCAGAACAGAGGCCCATTTTTGTTTAGTTTTAGACCCAAGACTGAGCTCTGTACCTGGCACAGAATGCATCCTGAGTAAATATTTCTTGAATAAATATTTGAATGATTAAATGAAGGGTTTGAGAGAGAGGGAGGAGTCTCAGACTTGAGGTTTCTGGTTTGAATGTCTGAATGAATGTTGGCAAACATCTGTGGAGATTGTGAAATACAGAAAAGGGAGCATGGAGGTGGGTAGTTAAGATAAACTCTGTTTTAGGCTTACTAAGCATGAGGTATATGTGGCTGAATCTGCCAAAAACATTGAGGAAGTAGTTGGAAAACAAGTTCTGGAACACACGAGAATAGTCTGGGCTTACGATGGAGTTGGGAGTGTCACAAATATACAAGTGCCTGTTGTGGCTTTAGATGACATGTGTCCAAACGAAATGAGAAAGTGCCCCTGAGGTGAGGGTAGCAGTATGTGGAGAGCACTTCATTTGTAGTTGATGCTAATCAGAAAAAAAGTTTCTCAGACCAGGTTGACCTCAAGTTTTTCTAAAGGATGAAAGATACCACTGAGTTTTTTTTTTTTTTTTTCATTCTTTTAATTGTTGGGAATGAACTAAGAAATACAGATAAGTCCAAGTGAGGGTCACTGACCTGAAAAGAGGGGTGGGAGCTGGAAATATATCAGAGAAGTGGAATGATTCAAGTAGACACAAGGCCTTGTGCAGCAAGGGATATTTTATTTTTAGTTACAAAGAAACTATCAAAAGGAGTATTTTGAATGGTGGAGTATTTTAGTTAAACTGATGTGTGTAAATAATGAGAGCTCAAGAAGCTCAAGCCCTAGTCTCAGCAGAGGTCAAGAAGCTTGGAGCCCAGAGCTTGGAATAAGGCTGCCTTTTGGCAGGTCTCCAAGGGCAGGGACCGAAGTGTGCCTGTGTGCTGTGAGTGAGTCCAGCCCTCTGATGGATTCCACGCCTCCAGCAAGGAGGTAAGAGGGAATGAGGCAGGAGCAGGGAAGATTAGGAGGAGGAATATGAAAGCTACAAGCTAGGGAACATAAAAGTTTCGTAAGGAATAATAGTAACGTGGACTTTTGAGGTGATATACAGGGAAAATGCTTTTATTTTACAACTTGGTAGTAGAACAGAAGCTAAATTATTTGGAGTTGTTAATACCCACAGTGAACATCAAGTTGGGCAAAGGGATGGGAGATCTTCCCTTGGTTAGAAAGTGACCTTCTCAGCAATTTGGTATTCTGTAATGATAAGTCTGTGATAGTGCATGATTTTAGGGAATGGCAATTAATGGTTGACCTACTTTGCCTTGGGAATACAAATACCACGTGTTCATTTGTACAATAAGTGCTTTGTAGGTAAGATTCCTGACACACCCCTTCTTGTCAACAGAGTTATCTTTAGTCTCTCGTTATCACTATAGAAATAAAAATATACGTATTTGGTAGTCGAGTAACAATTGAATTATTTCTTACCAAGAAAAAAAAGATAAAAAATAATATGTAAGGCTGGGCACGGGGGCTCATGCCTGTAATCCCAGCACTTTGGGAGGCCAAGGCAGGCAGATCACTTGAGGTCAGGAGTTCAAGACCAGCCTGGTCAACATGGTGAAACTTCATCTCTACTAAAAAAAAAAATATACAAAAATTAGCTGGGTGTGGTGGTGGGCGCCTGTAATCCCAGCTACTCGGGAGGCTGAGGCAGGAGAATGGCGTGAACCCAGGAGGCGGAGCTTGCAGTGAGCTGAGATTGCGCCACTGCACTCCAGCCTGGGCGACAGAGCGAGACGCCGTCTCAAAAATAAAATAAAATAAAATTAAAAAAAAATAAAAATAGTAAGTATAGATTTTGTTTCTATTTTTAAAAACTTATATACAAATATATATTTACAAAATAAATAACTATTTGTATTTATTTTAGAAGTATGGAAGGGTATGTAGCAAAATGTTAACAGTGTTAACAGTGTGATTGTCTCTGGGAGGTGGGCTTATGAATGAATTATAATTGTTTCCTCTTATGTTTTCTTATTCATGTTTTCTAGTTTTTCATTTCTAAGAAGCAAGTTTTCAAAGAAAAAAAGAAAAAACTGTTTTTTTCTGTAATGCAGAAATAGCAAGTTTGAAGAACAAATAAGGAAGTATAATTGCTAGCCCTTCTTTATAGAATCGTTATCTGCGGAATGATAGAGTACCCTTTAAACCACATGCTCTCCTGTTCCGTTTCAGAGGATTCCACAGATGTTGGTGAGGAGGACAGCTTCCTTGGTCAGACTTCTATTCACACGTCTGCCCCACAGACATTTAGTTACTTCTCTCAGGTATCAAGCAGCAGTGATCCTTTTGGGAATATTGGACAGTCACCATTAACAACTGCAGTAACCTCAGTTGGACAATCAGGATTCCCCAAGCCCCTGACTGCTCTCCCTTTTACAACTGGATCCCAAGATGTCTCGAATGCATTTTCACCATCCATTTCGAAGGCTCAACCTGGTGCTCCACCTTCCTCACTGATGGGAATAAATTCTTATCTGCCTTCTCAGCCAAGTAGTCTCCCTCCTTCACATTTTGGGAACCAACCCCAAGGATTTCCCCAACCAGGATACAATCCATATCGCCATACCCCTGGCAGCAGCAGGGCTAATCCTTACATTGCACCACCCCAGCTGCAGCAGTGCCAAACACCAGGCCCTCCTGCTCATCCTCCACCTTCTGGACCCCCTGTTCAGATGTACCAGATGCCTCCAGGATCTTTGCCACCGGTATGGAGACATGATTTTGTGTCCTACTTATTCACTCTGTTTCTTCTTTCTCACCTGAACCTATGTTTTAAAAAACATTTCACATCTTATAATCAATATGGTGACAAATTAGTTTCAGAGGGTATTCTTTGTAAGCTACATGAAGTAAACATTGTCTTAAAGATAGCTTATTGGATGGCTCATATTTTAGTGTATATTACCTGTTTATTGAAGTAGTAACTGATTTTAATGAGTTAGCTACGTGTCAGTATTTCCAGATTTTAGAGTAAGGTAAAAATAAGTGTTGTCTAGAGACATAGGAGAATTGAAGCAGTTATTGTCTTAACAGACTGCTAGTTTCTCATCTTTCAATTATACTAGTCAATCAAAACACTCAATTACAGGGACTAAAATTGATTACTTCAGTAATTTCTTTATGGAGTTTGGATCTAGATCAGTCAAACTCTATCTAGGGAGAGTTGGTGGAATAACGTATGCATTGGGTAAATTTCATGAAATTCCCTTATGCATTTTTCCCAACTAATTGTTCATTTGATTTCCAAAGAAAAATCAACAGAATTAAACAAAAAGAGAAATGATTAAAAAGAATTAAGAACCCATTTCAGTGTGGTGGAGATAGCAGTATTGTGATCAGAATGTAACTAACTTCTCTGTTAGAGATAGGGAATGGACTCTGTTTTATCATTTCATTTAAATCATACCAATACACAAATTTTTGACAATGTTGGATTTCGGCATTCTGAAAAGTAACCAAATTCATAGCATGTGGTATATAGTTAGTATTTTTGCTAACTGTAACAAACTAATTGTAGTTTGTTGCTTAAATTTTTAAAAAGGTTTTTAGATAAAAGTTTAAAAAATGATAATTTCAAACTTGAAGAAAAGTTGCAAAAATAAAAAGAGTACAAAGAGCACTCTAATATCCTTTACTCAGGTTTACTTATCATTAACATTTCATCCCATTTGTTTTTTAATTTGTGCATGTGCACACCCTGGTATATGTGAGCCCTCCCTCTTTCCCCCATCCCTTTCTCCTGCCCCTTCCTCCTGCTTCTCCTCCTGCCCCTCCCTCTTCCCTCCCTTCCCCCCATCGTTTTTTTCTCTTTCTGTATATATGCAATTTTGGGGGGAATATTTGAAGGTCAGTAAAATACATTATGATTCTTTACTCCTAAATTCCTGGTGTACATTTGCTAAGCATAAGGACATTCTTCTTATGTGCACAGTGCAGCTATGGATCTCAGGAAATTGAGTGTTGATGTAATACTTCAAAATGATTTTTTAGAAATTATATATGTGTATGTATATGTACGTATGTGTGTGTGTGTGTGTGTGTGTGTGTATATATATATATATATATAAATTTTTTTTGAGGCCAGGTCTTGCTCTGTCACTCAGGCTAGAGTGCAGTGGCATGGTAACGGCTCACTGTAGCCTTGAGTTCTCAGGTTCAAGTGATCCCCCTACCTCAGCCTCACCAGTAGCTGGGACCACAGGCACATGCTGCCATACCTGGCTAATTTTTTTTTTATGTTTTGTAGAAATGAGGTCTCACTATGTTGCCCAGGCTGGTCACAAACTCCTGGGCTCAAGCAGTCCTCCTGCCTTGACCTCCCAAAGTTCTGGGATTATGGGCTAAATTATATATTTTTTTGAGACTGGGTCTCACTCTGTTGTCCAGGTTGGAATGCAGTGACGCAATCACAGCTCACCTGCAGTCTCAAACTCCTGGGCCTCAAGTGATCTTCCTGCCTCAGCCTACCAAAGTGCTGGGATTACAGGTGTGAGCCACCACACCTGTCCCAAAATGGTGTCTAATTAAAAAATTTTAAAATAAGTATAGTCTGATTTTAAAATCGTTTTTGTAGAAAATTTGAAAAATGCAGAATACTCAATTTAATAAAAAATGTCCATAGATAACCACTGTTTTCATTTTGTTGTATGCCTTTTTTTGGCAAACATATATTACCTATGGTTTCTATAATCTATTTTTTTGTGTGTGAACATACTTTAAATGTTACTAAGATTTTTTCTAAAACATTAAAATTTTTTTCTTTTTCTTCTTCTTTTTTTTTTTTTTTTTTAAAAGAGATAGGGGGGTCTTGCTCTGTCATCCAGGGTGGAGTGCAGTGGTGTGATTACAGCTCACTGCAACCTTGAACTACACTTCAGCCTCAGGAGTAGCTGGGACTACAAGTGTGCCCCACCATGTCCGTGTGATTTTTAGATTTTTTTGTAGAAACGGTATTGCTGTGTTGCTCATGTTGGGCTCAAACTCCTGGCCTCAAATGATCCTCCTTCCTTGGCCTCCCAAAGTTCTGGGATTATAGATGTGAACCATCGTGTCTATCCTCTAAAACTTTTATTTTTGTTTATTTACTTATTTTTTTTTTTTAGCTATCTCCTGCAGAAAGGATATAAGACATTTTTAATGGCGCTGGAGGATCTAGCATTTGAGTGAAATATTATTTAATCAGGTTTCTGTTAGACATTTTGATTATTTCCAGTGATTTCCTATTTTATTTTATTTATTTATTTTTTTGCAAACATTCCAAATTTATTAGCTATGATTTTATAATCAACATTATTGAGGTATAATTTACATACAGTAAAAGGCATCCATTTACAGTATACAATTCGATTTATTTAAAGTGTACAATTAGCTGAGTTTTGACAGTTGTACACACCAATTTCCTATTTTAAATAACCTTTTGATGTATATCCTTGGGGATAAATTTTTATTTTTATTTTTTATTTATTGTTTGAGACAGAGTCTCTGTCACTCAGGCTGGAGTGCAGTGGTGCAGTCTCAGCTCACTGCAACCTCCGCCTCCCGGGTTCGAGCGATTCTCCTGCCTCAGCCTCCCAAGTAGCTGGGATTGTAGGCCCGTGCCACCACGCCCAGCTAATTTTTGTATTTTTAGTGGAGACAGGGTTTCACCATGTTGGCCCGGCTTGTCTCGAACTCCTGACCTTAGATGATCCACCCACCTCAGCCTCCCAAAGTGGCAGGATTACAGGTGTGAGCCACTGCACCCGGGCTATTTGTTTTTATAATTCTATCTTTAGGATAAATTTTTAGAAATGGAATGAGTAGGTCAAGGAGTAGGCACATTTTAAAGGTTAAATAGGCCGGGTGTGGTGGCTCACACCTGTAATCCCAACACTTTGAGAGGTCAAGGCGGGCTGGTCACTTGAGGTTGGGAGTTCGCAACCAGCCTGACCAACCTGGAGAAACCCTGTCTCTACTAAAAATACAAAATTAGCTGAGTGTGGTGGCGCATGCCTGTAATCCCAGCTACTTGGGAGGCTGAGGCAGGAGAATCGCTTGAACTCGGGAGACGGAGTCTGTGCATTGTGCCATTGCACTCCAGGCTGGGCAACAAGAGCAAAACTCCGCCTCACACACACAAAAAAGGTTAAATAAATCATGGGAGATGTATTGCTAGATTGATTTCTGTAAAGGTGTTAGTTTACTTTGTGTTCTGTGAGAAGGTCTGGTTCACCTTGTAATTGATTTTTTTCTAAATTTTTTAATTTTTAATTTTTGTGGGTACATAGTAGGTATATGTGTTAATGGGTTACATGAGATATTTTGATACAGGCATGCAATGTGTAATCATCACATCAGGATAAATGGGGTATAGATATCCCTCACCTCAAGCATTTATCCTTGATTTGGGGTTTTGTTAGGTTTAAAAATTCTTAAAATTGCTTTGGGATCTAGTTATTACACTAAGTAATTGTCCAGATATACATGTAGGATAATCTACTAACATCAGTTTGGGTGTGAAGCATATTCAGAATTCTTCTGGACAAGCATGACAGTCTTAACTTTGCCGTCCCCTCCAGGTTCCTTCTTCAGTGCAGTCACCAGCACAGCAGCAGGTACCTGCCAGACCTGGGGCTCCCTCTGTTCAAGTGCCACCTCCTTTTCTACTTCAAAACCAATATGAGCCTGTTCAGCCCCACTGGTTTTACTGCAAGGAGGTAGAATACAAACAACTGTGGATGCCTTTTAGTGTGTTCGACTCTTTGAATCTTGAAGAAATCTATAATTCAGGTAAACATTGGTCATACATCATTCATATCTGATTTTAGGAAGAGAAGGAATGAGATCATTTATTCATGATCTATTTTCTGTGAATGTCAAATACCTTAATCCTTATAGACCCCAGACTCTGTACCTTAAGGTGACGATATTAGTATAAGTCCTGAGTTACCTGGGTAAGGTATTTGAAGAAATGTTTTAGTAATTTACTCCGTAGTTTAAAGGTATTTTGAATCAGAGAAGTTGAGCAGTTCATATAATCCAGGTTTCAATTTTTCTGTTTCCCTTGTTCATTTGTAGTTATTGGGGCATTTATAAAGGGCATTCTGTGGAACTCTCTATCCTGGAGATGCTCTGTGAAAAAAGGGTTCCCTGGTCAGATAAGTTTTGGAAATGCTGCTCTCTGTATCTAGGTCTTGAGAGAGATGGTGTGCAGGAGTACATTAATGCTTTGAGAAGTCCTGCAGTGTAGAAATGTGTTTCTTTGTTTATCCTGATATATTATTATATCACTGTATTATTGTATGTAGATACTATTGTTCTGATAAAAAAAAATCCATCAGTTCTTTGAATTATGTTTTTAAAGTTTGCCCTAGCTGTTTCTTTTCTACTTAAGAGTCATAATTTTGAGCAGCACAGATTAATCTTAAACTTCTATTTTGAAATAAAAATGAGCCTAGTTTTTTGTCTTTAAAGATTGAGTAGTCACCGTATTCATTATTTATTATTTTATTTTTATTTTCTTGAGACGGAGTCTCACTCTGCTGCCCAGGCTGGAGAGCAGTAGTGCAATCTGGACTCACTGCAACCTCTGCTTCCTGGGTTCAAACTACTCTGCCTCAGCCTCCCGAGTAGCTGGGATTATAGGCGTGCGCCACCACGCCTGGCTAATTGTTGTATTTTTAGGAGACAGGGAGGTTTCACCATTGGCCAGGCTGGTCTCAAACTCCTGACCGCAAGTGATCCACCTCTCTCGGCCTCCCAGAGTGCTGGGATTACAGGCATGAGCCACTGCACCCAGCCGATTATTTATTATTTTAAAATATGCCTTGCAGCAGTCAGGAAAAGTGTTAATTTTGTTTTCTAGTTCAGCCAGATCCGGAGAGCGTGGTTCTTGGCACGGATGGAGGGCGCTACGATGTTTACCTCTATGACCGAATAAGGAAGGCTGCCTACTGGGAAGAGGAGCCAGCTGAAGTGAGACGCTGTACTTGGTTTTACAAGGGGGACACAGATAGTCGATTTATTCCCTATACTGAGGAGTTCAGTGAAAAACTAGAGGTATGGGTGCTTTATTTCTTTATGAGTTTCTTTAAAAAATGTAGGTCCTATATACATTGGTGAGTAACATCATTCACAGTGGAGTGGACTTTATTTACAAGACAGCTTGTTTTGATGCTGTTCACAGAGATTACTTTTTAAGTGGTGTCATCACTCATGAGGTGCTAATCGTGGCATCTGTGTCTAAAGATAGAATATGATTTACAGAGATACATCACAGATCTGATAAGGTGCTTGTGTCAAGCCTTCAATAGAACCTAGGCCGCTGGGATTTGTTGTTGATAGAAGATGCCAGGCATATGGACATTTTCAAATTAGTATTCGGTAAAAGGCTTGAAATTAACCTCTGATTTGTGAAAATAAATAAATAGAATTGGAAGAAGTGTCTTGAGCCTTCTTAGCCATCTTAAATCTAGAATTTCTTCAAGAAATTATATGTTGTTTTATATAACTGTGTTAAATGCTTGTGTTAATTCTACTTAAGAGTTGAATGTTAGATATTTGAAATACGTTCAGTGAATTCAGTTGCATAGATAGGAAATGAGATACAGAACATTTTAGCTAACTTCTGGCTGGGTGTGGTGGCTCGTGCCTATAATCCCAGCACTATGGGAGGCCGAGGTGAGCAGATCACTTGAGGCCAGGAGTTTTGAGACCAGCCTGACCAACATGGCGAAACCATGTCTCTACTAAAAATACAAAAACGAGCCAGGCGTGGCGGCACACGCTAGTAGTCTGAGCTACTCGGGAGGCTGAAGAGGAAGGATCACCTGAGCCAGGGAAGTTGAGGCTGCAGGGAGCTGAGATCATGCCACTGCACTCCAGCCTGGGCAATGGGAATGAGACCCTCCCTCAGAAAAAAAAAAGTATATATTTGTATATGTGCATATATGTGTGTGTGTATGTATATAAAGGAAAAAGTGTAAAGGAATGCTGATATCTATAGCTTAATTTTAGATATAAATAAACAAATAAAGATATATTATAATTTTTGGTACCTTTTTGGTAGGCCCCTATGAAGCTATCATGTCCCCAGATTAAATGTTTAGTTTTACTATTTTGAAGCTGAAGTATATATTTTCAAGTCCAAGCAGTGTCTGAAAGTCTACACTTTCTCTTAACTATATTTGATTTTATATGGGTGACATAGACTTTGAGGCGGGATAGATATCCACATACCGACCATTGCAGCAACACATGTCTACCTAGGGAGACCTTAGCTTTTGTTCGGCTTCTTCCAGGAAACTCAAACCAGATCAGGGAAGAGGCAGAGGAGGTTAGGAAGTGAGAAAGCCGATAATAGAAAGGGAACAAAATGATACATATTGCTCAGCATCCTGTTGGTGATCGTGTTCTGTCAGAGCACTAAGACAAAACAACGGAAGGGTTGGAGACAGAGAATACCTTTAATTTGATGAAGACATGATTATTGTCTACGTGGAAAATCAGGAGAACCTCTAGAAATATTAGCACCAATACAAGAGTTTTTTTGCAAGTCTGTGTATATAAAATTAACATACGTAAATTAGTAACATTCCTGTGCCATAGAAATAACCAATTAAAAATAGAAAAAGAAGATACTATGTATTTATAACAGAGAGACTATATAAAGCTACAGGCAATGTAGGAAAAAAGCCCAAGAAAAGTACCTGTAAACTTTATGGAACACTGAAGAACGTAAAAGGTGACCTCAAGAAATGGAGCTAGGCTGGGCGTGGTGGCTCCTGCCTGTAATCCCAGCACTCTGGGAGGCCGAGGTGGGTGAGTTGCTTCAGCTCAGGAGTTCCAGACCAGCCTGGACAACATGGCAAAACCCCGTCTCCACAAAAAATACACACAAAAAAATTAGCTGGGCATGGTGGCCCATGCCTGTGGTCTTAGCTACTCAGGAGGCAGAGGCAGTAGGATTGCTTGAGCCTGGGATCTTGAGGCTGCAGTGAACTGTGATCGTGTCACAGCACTTTAGCCTGGGCGACAGAGCAAGACCTTGTCTCAGAAAAAAAAAAAAAAGAAACGGAGCTAAACATTATGTTCATGTAGGCACTATCATAAAAGATGTCAATTCTTCCCAAATTATCTGATAAATTTTAGGCAATCCCAATCAAAATTCACATCAGGGTTTTGTTTTTTTTTTGGTAAAATTTGCAAGCTGCTTCTAAATTTTTTGTGGAAGATCAAAATGTCAAGGATAACCAAGACCATTTCGACAATGAAATGTGAAATCTTTACCAGATAATACTTACTATAAAGCTGTGGATTGAAAGGGAATATGAAGAAGTGAAAATAATTTATTTATTTATTTTTAAAACAGGATCTCACTCTGTCCCCCAGGGTGGAGTGCAGTGGCGTGATTTCAGCTCACTGTAACCTCAGCCTCCTGGGTTCAAGCGATTCTCCTGCCTCAGCCTTCCGAGTTGCTGGGATTACAGGCGCCTGTCACCATGCCCAGCTAATTTTTCTATTTTTAGTAGAGACAGGGTTTCACCATGTTGGCCAGGATGGTCTCGAACTCCTGACCTCAGGTGGTCCGCCCACCTCGGCCTCCCAAAGTGCTAGGATTACATGCGTGAGCCACCAGACGTGGCCTGAAAATAATTTTTAAGATGGTGAAAGTTTTCTTTCTTTAATCCTTGTTGTTTGTGGCCTTGCTTTTAGAAATTATGAATTACATTTGAAGTTTTTTTTTTTTTTTTAAATCGAAGAGGAGGGTCAGAAGTACAAAAGACTAGGCTGGGCATGGTGACTCACGCCTGTAATCCCAGCACTTTGGAGGCCGAGGTGGGCTGATTGCTTGAGATTAGGATTTCGAGACCCGTCTGGCCAACGTGGTAAAACCCTGTCTCTACTAAAAATACAAAATTAGCCAGATATGGTTATGCACGCCTGTAATCCCAGCTACTCAGGAGGCTGAGGCAGGAGTATCTCTTGAACCTGGGAGGCGGAGGTTGCGGTGAGCTGAGATCACGCCATTGCACTCCAACCTGGGTGACAGAGTGAGACTCCATCTCAAAAAAAAAAAGTACGGAAGACTGATGAAGAGGAATTGTTACTCAATGATTGTCCAAGAAACAAAAGGAAATACTTCTATTTTCACGTGATTGTCAAATACTCACTGTTACTAGTTTAAAAAAAAAGACTTTGTAACAATTTTTACTTGTCAATTAAAAAAATAAATGAACAAAAAAAAAGGACTTGTGGATATGCCAGAGGCTCCCCCTTACTTTTGTGTTGAATCTCTCCCCAAGAGGTCCTCACGCTTGTGCTTTATAGAAACTAGAATAGTACGATCGGCCCCTCCGTATCCACAGGTTCTGTATCTGCAGATTCAACCAAATACTCTGAAAATATTTAGAAAACCACAACAATAAAAATAACACAGGCTGGGCACCATAGCTCATGCCTGTAATCCCAGCACTTTGGGAGGCTGAGGTGGACGGATCATCTGAGGTCAGGAGTTTGAGACCAGCGTGGCCAATATGGTGATACCTTGTCTCTACTAAAAATAGAAAAATTAGCCAGATGTAGTGGCTCATTGCCTGTAGTGCCAGTTACTCGGGAGGCTGAGGCAGGAGAATCGCCTGAACCTGGGAGGCGGAGGTTGCGGTGAGCAGAGATTGCACCACTGTACTCCAGACTGGGCAACAGAGCAAGACTCTGTCTCAAGAAAATAAAAAATAAAAATTACAGTTTAACTATTGATATCACATCTACATTTCATGAGGTATTATAAGTAATCTAGAGAAGATTTAAAGTATAAGGGAGGATATATGTAGGTTTTATGCAAAAACAATGCTATTTTATATAAAGGACTTGAACACCAGGGATTTTGGTATCTTTGAGGGGTCTTGGATCCAATGCCCTGCAGAAACCAAAGAAAGACTATATTTGGAGGAAGAGTAAGAAGATGGTTGGACAGTGAAGATTTTGGAGTCAGAAAGTCCTGGGTGATACTACTCCAGCCCACATGAAAAAAAGAAAAAGTCAGTCCTAGGTGGCAATGAACTACAGTTCTCCCATTGCTGCTTCCCAGTTGTGTCATCTTGTGCAACTGTATACAGTACTTAAAATGTCTATTATGGGTTGAATTGTGTCTCCCCATCCCCCAAATATGTTGAATTACTAATCCCCAGTGTCTCAGAATGTGACCTTATTTGGAAATAGGGTCATTGCAGATGTAATTAGTTAAGGTGAGGTTTTACTGGAATAGGATGGGCCCCAAAGCCAATATAACTTGCCATGTGAAGACAGACACACAGAAAGAATCCCATATGATGATGGAGGCAAAGGCTGGAGTTACACTGCAAGCCAAGGAAAGCCAGAGATTGCCAGCCACCACCAGAAGCTAGGAAGAGGGAAGGAGGATTTTTTTATAGCTTTCAGAGGAAAGGTGGCCTGCCTTCCTGGCACCTAATTTTCTATTTGGAGCCTCCAGAACTATGGGATGATACATTTTTTTTTCTAAGTCACTCTGTTTGTGATACTTTGTTAATGTAGCCCTAGGAAATGAACAGACCATCTAAAACTTGGTTTTCTTCATTATATAATGAGGATCCTGTTACTTAGGCGTGATTGAGAGTAATTACTTCAATGGTATGTGTAAGGTGATAAAAAATATGTTAACCAGTCAGGAAATGAGAACTGCTATTACTGTTATTTTTATCACCATTATAGTTACCGTTTTCCTGCATACTTTCTCTCAATGTGGTATAAATTTGTCATATTGGAATATATGTTGTTTCCCCCATTATAGGCTGAATATAAAAAAGCTGTAACCACTAATCAGTGGCACCGAAGATTAGAGTTTCCAAGTGGAGAGACAATTGTTATGCACAATCCAAAGGTAATGATGCTGTTTCAAATTTTAAGGTATTAAGTTCATTTTAATATTTTTCTGTGTATGTTTGATAAATTGTTCATTTTTAGTAACTTCTACAGTGGGAATGTTTTTATAACAAGTGCATTGCTTTTAAAATACTTTATTATTATAGTGGATAATACAGATATTATTTCTATGATTCACACTGATCATAGAAACAAAAACACAAATTTTTCGTAGGGCGAGGTGCACACCTGTGAGAGGCTGAGACAGGTGGAATGCTTGAGCCGGGGGACAGCAGAACCCTGTCTCTATAAAAAATAGAAAAATTAGCTGGGCATAGTGGCACATGCCTGTAGTCCCAGCTACTCGAGAGGCTGAGGTGGGAGGATTACTTGAGCCCGAGAGGTTGAGGCTGCAGTGAGTCATGATTGCTCCCCACTGCACTCTAGCCTGGGTGACAGAGCAAGACCTCGTCTCAAAATAAAAAGTAAATTTTTCTCAGGCTGGGTGTGGTGGCTCACACCTGTAATCCCAGTGCTTTGGGAAGCCAAAGTGGGAAGATTGCTTTAGGCTAGGAGTTTGAGACCAGCCTGGGCAACAAAGAGACTCCATCTCTACAAAAATTAAAAAAATTAGCTGAGCATAGTGGTGTGCACCTGTCTAGCTACTCGGGAGGCTGAGATATAGGATCACTTGAGCCCAAGAGTTTGAGATAGTAGTGAGCTGTGATCACGCTCACTCCAGCCTGGGTGACAGAGCAAGACTCTGTCTAAATAAATAAATAAAATAAGTATTTCTTATGAAGTTTCTGTTTATGGCAACATGATAACTGGAGTTTAGTATGCAATGTAGAAGTTGCTTGATAATTTTTTTCACTTGATCAGAAGTTGGCAAGCTTTTTCTATAAAGGGCCAGAGACAAAATATTTAAGGCTTTGCAAGTTACATGTTCCCTGTTGCAGCCACCAGCTCTGCCACCGTGGTGTGAAAGCAGCCAGAGACAATGTGTAAACCAATGGGTATGATATTTTCAATGAATCTTTATTTATAAAAACAGATGGCCAGATTTTTCTGTGGGCTGTAGTATGCCTGTCTGCCCTTGATGTGGTTTGCTCTAACCTTTCAAGTAAAAATGTGTCCTTTTTCTTTTTACTTTTATCGTCTCTATGAGTTTATCTTGTTTTTAAAAAAATATTGATTGCTGGTATTCTGATTCTATCATTTGCCAACCTTAATTTCTCAGAGCTCCAAGTTCCTCACCTGCAATAATGATCTCCCAGGGTCATATTTTAGACGAAGTAAGGTAATTTATGCAAAAGCATCTAGCATGGGGCTTAGCTCACAGTAGTTTCTGAGAACATAGGCTTTTTATTTATTCATTTGTTTTTATAGAAAAGTATATAAAAAACTTATAATCCAACTACTTCTATAGTCCTTATTGATACTGAAATAAAAATAACATTCATATGCCAACAAAATGTAAACAGTTTAAAAGGATATTAAATGAAAAATAAAAGCCTCCTATCTCTGCCTTCCTCATTTCTCCTCTCCATAGTAACCATTCTTAATCTTTTTGTTTGTTTTTTTAAGAAATAAGGTCTCACTCCCTTACTCAGGCTGTAGTGCAGTGGCCAATCACAATTCGCTGCATCCTCGAACTCTGGGCTCAAGGGATCCTCCTGCCTCAGCCTCCCGAGTAGCTAGGACTACAGGTGTGCGCCACCTTGCCTGGCCAGTTTTTAAGACTTTTTTTGCAGAGATGGGGTCTTGCTATCTTGCCCAGGCTGGTCTTGAACTCTTGGGCTCAAGTCTTCCTCCTGCCTCGGCCTCCCAAAGTGCTGAGATTACAGGTGTGAGCCAACGCACTTGGCTAACCTTTTTTTTTTAGATAAACATTTTGCATACATCAAGTATATGTTCTTTTTTTTTTTTTTTTAAAGAAAATTTTCTTTGTGGTACAGGGCTGAATTTAATACAGTTGGTTTAACAGAATGGATTTCCTAAAAAGTGGTAGGGTTTTGTCATTATGTTTTTGTCACTGAAATTGAAATTGTAGTTTAATTGGGAATCTTACTATTTTTAAAGGATTTTGCTTTACTTGTTTTTATAAGACAGAGACTCCTCAATTGCAGGTTACTTGTCCTTGATTTCTTTTTTTGTTTTTATTTTATTATTATTATTATTTTTTGTAGAGACAGGGTCTCTAACTTTGTTGCCCAGGCTGCTCTGGAACTCCTGAGCTCAAGCAGTCCTCCCACATTGGCCTCTCAAAGTGTTAGGATTACAGGCATGAGCCACTGTACCGGGCCTGTCCTTGATTTCTTTTGTGTAAACCTGGAGTTTTATGTTAGCTTTTATTTTTGTTTTGTTTTTTTTTTGAGACAGGATTTTGCTCTGTTGCCCAGGCTGGAGTGCAGTAGCACAAACACAGCTCATTGCAGCCTCGACCTCTTGGGCTCAAGCAATCCTTCTGCCTCGGCCTCCTGAGAAGCTGGTTCCACAGGCATGCACCACCGTGCCTGGCTAATTTTTAAGTTTTCTGTGGAGATGGGTCTCACCATATTGCTCAGGCTTGTCTTGAACGCCTGGGCTCAAGTGATCCTCCCACCTCAGCCTCCCAAAGTGCTGGGATTACAGGTGTGAGCCACCATACCTGGCCTATGTTATTAGCTTTTAAATCAAGGTGTAATACTTCTGATTTAATTGTATAATTTTCAACATAAGCATTGGAAAGGTATCGATTTGCTTAATTTTGGTGGTTAATGAACACTAGCAAGACTCCTTCAAAGTTTGTTTTGGGGAAACAGTACTAATAATTTATAAACTCTCCATACTCTGAGGTATAGCTTAGTATGTGTTAAACTACTTAGCCTGTAGTGGAAAAGAATTTGTTAATGAGCTTTGACATAATTCTGTTGCATCTTGAAGGTTATTGTTCAGTTCCAGCCCTCCTCAGTGCCAGATGAATGGGGCACCACTCAAGATGGACAGACAAGGCCCAGGGTTGTAAAGCGTGGAATTGATGATAACCTTGATGAAATTCCCGACGGTGTGTATAGTTTGTTTAGAACTGAGGTCTGTTTTAGTCCTCTCCATTTTAGCATCATTCTTTAGAATGATGAAGAAATAAACAGTTATTAGAATTCCCTGCCACAGCAGCCATTGCACCACCACTCCCAGCTAATATATCTATTTTTTGTAGAGATGAAGTTTTGCCATGTTGCCCAGACTTTTCTCGAACTCCTGAGCTCAAGCTATTTGCCTGCCTCGGCCTCCCAGAGTGCTGGAATTACAGGCATGAGCCACTGTGCCTGGCCATATCTTTCTTTTTGATTTTA
The DNA here is from genome assembly GCF_028858775.2 of Pan troglodytes. Taxonomy (NCBI): domain Eukaryota; kingdom Metazoa; phylum Chordata; class Mammalia; order Primates; family Hominidae; genus Pan; species Pan troglodytes. The sequence continues at coordinate 132,016,700 of NC_072406.2, forward strand.
TTACTTTTGTATCTTTATTTTTTAATTGATACATATTAATGGGGTACACCTGGTATTTTGATAAATGCATAGAATGTGTAATGATGAAACTGAAGTAAGTAGTATGTCCATCACCTCAAACATTCATCATTTCTTTGTGTTGGGAACATTTCAGATCTTTTCTCCTAGGTATTTTTCTTTTTCTTTTTTTCTTTTTTTCAGACAGGGTCTCACTCTGTTGGCCAGGCTGGAGTACAGTGGCGTGATCTCGGCTCATTACAACCTCCGCCTCCCAGGTTCATGCGATTCTCTTGCCTCAGCCTCCCGAGTAGCTGGGATTACAGGCGTGCACCACCACGCCCAGCTAATTTTTGTATTTTTAGTAGAGATGTGGTTTCACCACGTTGGCCAGGCTGGTCTCAAACTCCTGGCCTCAAGTCATCCACCTGCCTCAGCCTCCCAAAGTGCTGGGATTATAGATGTGAGCCACCGCACCCTACCTCTCCTAGCTATTTTGAAATACACAATAAATTATTGTTAACTGTTGTCACCCTACTGTGCTATCGAACAGTAGAAGTTATTCCTTCAACATACCTGTATGTTTGTACCCATTAATTGACCCCTTTTTATCTTCACTTCCCCTCAACCCTTCCCAGGCTCTGGTAGCCATCATTCTGCCCTTACCTCCATGAGATAAACTTCTTTAGTTCCTACATATGAGTGAGGACATACAGATATCTTTATCTTTAAATTTGGAATTCTGTTAAAATACATATACCACATAGTGTAGATTCTAAAATATGTTTTGTTGTGGAGAAGCACTTTGGTGGTTGGAACTAAGGTTTGGCAACACTTTTAGGCTTGTGGTTTTACACCTCACTGGTTTGTATTCCTCTGGTGCGGGGATTGCAGACTTTTTCTGTAAAGGGCCAGATAGCAGATAGGCTTTGCAGGCCATATGGACTCTGTTACAAACTACTCAGGTTTGCTATTGTTGTGTGAAATCAGCTGAAGACTATATGTAAACAAATGAGCATATCCATTTTCCATAAAACTTTTTTTTTTTGAATGGAGTCTCACTCTGTTGCCCAGGCTAGAGTGCAGTGGCGTGATCTGGGCTTACTGCAACCTGCACCCACTGGGTTCAAGCAATTCTTGTGTCTCAGCCTCCCAAGTAGCTGAGATTACAGGCGCCCACCACCACGCCTGGCTAATTTTTGTATTTTTAGTGGAGACAGCGTTTTGCCATGTTGGCCAGGCTGGTTTTGAACTCCTGACATCAAGTGATCCACGTGCCTCGGCCTTCTAAAGTTCTGGAATTACAGGCGTGAGCCACCACACCCGGCCCATAAAACTTTATGTTATTTTTATGTTTTTCCTTGAATGGTTTCACCTTTGTCAAAAACTTTATTTATAAAAGCAGGTGGCTGGGCCTGGTGGCTCACGCCTGTAATCCCAGCATTTTGGGAGGCTGAGGCAAGTGGATCACCTGAGGTCAGGAGTTCGAGACCAGCCTGGCCAACTTGGTGAAACCCTGTCTCTACTAAAAAAATACATATATAAAATTAGCTGGGCGTGGTGGTGGGTGCCTGTAATCCCAGCTACTCAGGAAGCTGAAGCAAGAGAATCGCTTGAACCCGGGAGGCGGAGGTTGCAGTGAGCTGAGATGGCGCCATTGCACTCTATCCTGGGCGACAAGAGTGAAACTCCATCTCCAAAACAAAACAACAGGTAGGATGTGGGTAGGATTTGGCCTGTGGGCCATCGTTTGCCATTGCCTGCTTTGGTGTATGTGCTTTGGTTTCTTCTGTACTATTATTTAAGAATGGATTTTATTTTTACAATTACATACACTTCATGTTTATTGAAGTGTATGTAAAATGTTTCAATAAAATGTATGTTTCTTGTAAAATAAATACTCACACGATGAAATCTGAGTAATCTCCACTGGGGCTTAGTGTCCTGGGGAGTTCTGAAGCATCACAAGGTTGTGGAGCCTCCATAGATACAAACCTGCTGCTCATCATGTGCTATTAGCTTCCGGGAACAGAGAGAGCCTGCTGCCTCCACCTCTTGTTCTAGTTCGCTTTTATATGCCAAGAGGGACAAATTGTTCCTCTAATTTGATAGGGGTAATGAGGCTTATTCTCTTTGAAGGGTCATGAATTTCTTTGGCAAGTTTGTGATGACAAAAGGGATATCTAGAATATTGCCATTAGGAAAATCCAAACAAATTCCCATCTTTTATGTATGTTTAAAAATTTTTTTTGATAGGGGAGATGCCTCAAGTTGACCATTTGGTGTTTGTGGTGCATGGCATTGGACCTGTGTGTGACTTACGCTTTAGGAGCATTATTGAGTGTGGTAAGTGTTGGGTATATTGTATTTCATGGGATGATCTGAGAACTAATAGAAGAGCTTTGGAGTATTCATTTTTAGGATAGTTCCCAGCTGTGTACTACTTGCTGAGGAGTCTGTAAGAGGAAATTTAAATGGTCAGTGGGAAATACTAAGTTGTACTTGATTTGCTCTTGTGATATATGTGACGCATACAATCCCAGACTGTGAGGAATTAGAAGGGATCTTGGAAGTAGTTTAACCTTGCTGACAGCCTTTGCCTGAGCACCTGCAGCAGCTAGGAACACCTCTGCATTGAATGGATTTATAGTCAGTGAGTTGGGAGAAGTTGTTTAATGGAAACATGAATCTGCCTGGTTGACTTAAATTTTTGAAGTTTTATTTTTATGTCCATGTAATAATAGTTCGTATTTATTGAATATTTGGTATATGCCAAGTATCTTAGATGCCTTGTCATTTGACCCTCACAAATAAACCTTTGGGGTATAGGTGCTGTCACTGTTATCGCCACTACTGTGACTAATGAGGAACTGAGGCCTGGGGCAGTGGGGGTTGGGGGTGAAGAGGTAGGTAGGGGTGGGGGTAAGTGAAACTCTCCCTTATCACAGTCAGTAGGGCCTGGAGCCTGGAGCCGGCAGTGTGATTCCAGAGCCTTTCCCCAAGGTGCCACGCTACCTCCCAGCAGTGGTGGTTAAACGGATGCATCCCAAGCATCTATTCCTTTGCAATAATGGAAAGTTTAAAAGAGCTTCCCAAAAGTGACTTATTCCTTTCTTTTTAAAAAATTTTACTAATTCTCTTATCCTCATTTTTTTCTTTAAAAAATGTATCTTTATGTTATTAAAAATACTGGCATTTTTGAGGTAACTGCTGACTAGCTACCAAGCTAGGAGAGTTTAATTTATTTTCTCTGTTTTTTTTTTTTTTTTCTTTTGAAGTGGATGATTTTAGGGTGGTTTCTCTCAAATTGCTGCAGACACATTTCAAGAAATCTTTAGATGACGGGAAAATAAGCAGAGTGGAGTTCCTTCCAGTTCATTGGCATAGTTCTTTGGGTGGGGACGCCACAGGTGTGGACAGGTTTGTGGATTTTGATAACTTGTTTTTCAGATTAGTCATATTTAAATTTAAAATTTAAACCGTAATATGAAATAGTTTATTGTAGCTTCAATCAATATGTTTTTAAAAATTGTATACTTCTGACATATGATTAAATATTGGCTGTAAAGTTTACACACTACTTTTCTCTGTGTGTGTGTGCACTCCTTTTGTAAATATTTAAGAGAATCTTAAGAAATTTTAGCTGGTTTTAAAATACAATTTTAATCTGTAGCAGTTTAGACAGGGGGCTGTCCTTTATGTAGTAGGATGCCTAATGGCCTTTCCACCCCAACAAAAATGTCTCCAGAAATTGCCAGATGTCCCCTGGAGGGTAAAAATCACCCCTGGCTGAGAACCACAGATTCAGAATATTGTTTCTCAGTGGAGATGCTCTTGTCAGGACAATTCTTTGCTGTCGCAGTGCAGACCACTTAACTTCCTTAGTGTAAAGGCCACTCAGTACTAGCAGTGCTCACCAGGCACTGTGACAATTAAAAATACTCTGCTCAATTTTGAATGCTCCCAATTGAGAATCATAAATACAGGTAATAGTTTTGCTGGCACATGTCTAGATTTTAGTGAACACCGTAATATTTCAGGGTACATAGTTTAATAAAACTATTTCTACAAACAGCGTTTTGTCTATGTTAGGCCCTATTGTAAGGGTGTTTTCTTTCTCTGTGTGTATTCCTAAACTTCATTTTGGTCATTCTCAAATTAGGAAAGATTTTTCATTCCATGTAGCCCTGTTTTTTCTGTTTGATATTCTCTTTAGTCCTTTTGACCCACAAGGTTTGTCAGGTGTCCAGATTTGCAGTTAACTGGAAGAAAAATGGAAGAGTAATCTTCCCTCTTTAAAAATAAAATAGAAATCTTTGCATATGACTTATATAGCAACTAACTCTTCAGAGAATCCCAAAATTCATAGTATAGTTATAGGCACAAATAACTTAAAAAAAAAAACTGAATTGTTTTTGAGACAGCATCTCACTGTCACCCAGGCTCTGGAGTGCACTGGCATGATCATGGCTCACTGTAGACTTGGCCTCCTGGGCTCAAGTGATCCTCCCACCTCAGTCTCCCAAGTAGCTGGGACTATAGGTGCAAGCTGCCATGCCTGGCTAATTTTTAAATTTTCTGTAGAGATGGGGTCTCACTGTGTTGCTCAAGCTGGTCTTGATCTCCTGGGCTCAAGTGGTCCTCCTGCCCTAGCCTCTCAAAGTGCTAGGATCACAGGCATGAGCCACCACATATGGCAGCACAAATTTTTTTGGTTTATCTTTATTTATATTTTTAATTTTTTTTTTGATGTGGAGTCTCGCTCTGTCGCCCAGGCTGGAGTGTGGTGGCAGAATCTCGGCTCACTGCAACCTCCACCTCCTGGGTTCAAGCGATTCTCATGCCTCAGCCTCCAAATAGCTGGGTGTACAGGTGTGTGCCATGACTTGTGGCGGCTAACTTTTGATTTAAATTTTTTTTTTTTTTTTTTGAGATGGAATCTTGCTCTGTCGCCCAGACTGGAATGCAGTGGTGCAGTCTCAGCTCACTGCAACCTCTGCCTTTCAGGTTCAAGCAGTTCTCCTGCCTCACCCTCCTGAGTAGCTGGGATTACAGGTGTACACCACCACACTCGGCTAATTTGTGTATTTTTAGTAAAGACGGGGTTTCGCCATGTTGGCCTGGTTGGTCTTGAACTCCTGACCTCAAGTGATCCACCCACTTCGGCCTCCCAAAGTGCTGGGATTACAGGTGTGAGCCACCGCATCTGGCCTATCTTGATTTATTTATAATGACTATCTACAGAAACAACTCATATTTAGTCTGTGGGGTTTTCTTAGTGTATTTTCAGGAGTCAAAAATCTAAACTTTAAAAAATCTGTAAATTTAAGGTAGATGCTGACTGAATGTGCTGTATTTTTCTTTTTAAACAGGAATATTAAGAAAATCACTTTGCCAAGTATTGGTCGATTTCGTCACTTTACCAATGAAACTTTGCTAGATATTTTATTTTATAACAGCCCCACGTACTGTCAGACAATTGTGGAAAAAGTAGGAATGGAGATAAACCGTCTGCATGCACTCTTTATGAGTCGGAACCCAGACTTCAAAGGAGGTGTCTCTGTTGCTGGTCACAGTTTAGGTAAAACTGTCAAATATTCACATTTTAAATACAATTTTTGTTGAGTCATAACTGCTTTCAGTGTAGGTGATATTGTTAGTGCAAAATTAAGAATTACAGATTTTAAGTTTCAGAAAAGGTAGAAATGAATGCTTTGAGTTTAGATTCTGCCTTTTCTATATTCACCTCTAGTATTACCTAGGGAATGCTATGTATTTTAATTTATTCTGCTGTTTGATAAAATAATGATCAGGTCTTGAATAACATGTAACTTCTGTATGACTTTTGACTATAGACATTGAAAAAAGAATTAGTGTTATAAAAATACCTACTACATTATAAGGCAAAATGTTTCTTTTTCATAGGTTCTTTAATATTGTTTGACATCCTGTCTAATCAAAAAGATTTGAATTTATCGAAGTGCCCTGGATCTCTTGCTGTTGCTAATGGAGTTGTGAAGCAGCTACATTTTCAGGAAAAGCAGGTATGTCTGTACATGGCCAATTAACATTTCGATTTAGAGTCTATGGAGCTGAACAATTTTCGAAAGTCTGAACTGTTTCCTGAAACTTTTGTTTGTTTGTTTGTTTGTTTGTTTGTTTTAACGGAGCCTCATTGGTTGCTTGGGCTAGTCTTGAGTTCCCTCCTGGCCTCAAGCGATCCTCCTGCCTTGGCTTCCCAAAGTGCTGGCATCAATAACTCTTCAGAGAATCCCCAAATTCAGAGTACAGTTATAGGCCCAAATATAATAGCTTCCGTGTCCAGCCCTGAAACTGGTTTTACATATTAAAGTACACCGAGGTTTAGAAATGGAATGGAAATCATATAGCTCATTATTTGAGTTTCTCACTCTTCTTCTTTATGGGTTATAAATTTAAATGTGAAAGTTTATGATTTTTAAAAATGTAAATTATAGGAAATGGAGACTTGAGTGATTTATTAAACTTGTATGCTTTTCAGAATATTCAATTTTTTTTTTTTTTTGAGGTGGAGTTTCACTTTTGTCACCCAGGTTAGAGTGCAATGGTGTGATCTCGGCTCACTGCAACCTCCGCCTTTCCGGTTCAAGCGATTCTCCTGCCTCAGCCTCCCGAGTAGCTGGGATTACAGGTGCCTGCCACCAAGCCGAGCTAATTTTTGTGTTTTTAGTAGAGACAGGGTTTCATCATGTTGGCCAGGCTGGTCTTCAACTCCTGACCTCAGGTGATGCACCCGCCTCAGCCTCCCAAAGTGCTGGTATTACAGGCGTGAGCCACTGGGCCTGGCCAGAATATTCAAACTTTGAATGGCAAAGTACTGTGCCTAAAATTATGATTTCTGTGTAAAGCAAAATTGTTTCAGAGTTTTCGTAGATCAGGAGTCATTATACGGGAGTTTTTCTGAGCTTATAATGTTTTTCATACTTTTTTTTTAAAGATGCCTGAAGAGCCAAAGCTGACTTTGGATGAGTCTTATGACCTTGATGTTGAAAATGAAGAAGTCCTAACTTTGCAAGAAACTCTGGAAGCACTTAGCCTCTCTGAATATTTTAGCACTTTTGAAAAGGAAAAGATTGATATGGAATCCCTGGTACTGATCATAGTTTGCTTCATTTTGTTTGAAATTGTTTTTCTTGCGTAGATTGAAAATTAGGAATAAACATTTTCGTATCAAAATACACTCCAGAGTAGACAAAGACTGAAATGTTTTAAAAAATTGAAAAACACAGAAGAATATTTTTTTATAATCTGAAAGGCTTTTCTGAGTATGATGCAAAATCCAGAAGCCATCAAAGAAAAAAATTGTGTAACAGTAGACACCATAAACAACATCTAAAGGCCAGTGATACATTTGCAACACACATTATAGACAGAGGGCTTATTTCATTGATTTTCAAAGCTTCTACAAATCAGTTACAGAAAGACCATCACATCAGTGTGATATGTAAATAGGCAAAGAATATAAACATGATTTACAGAAAAGGAAATAACAAATGGTGTCTTGGCGTATGAAAACTCATAAGAGAAATGGAAATTGAAAGTACAATGGGATTTTTTTTTAACTTACCAGTTTGAAAAAATAGGAAGTTTGATAATATGCTATGTGGCCAGGGTGAAGGGAACTAGGCATTGTTATATATTGTTGGTCAGAGTGTAAATTGGTACAAACTCTTTGGAAGGCAGTTTGGCAATATCTTTAAGAATATAAAAATTACCCTTTGCTTCATCAGTTTCATTGCCAGGAATATTTCCTATAGAGAAATATTCACACAAGAATTATCTACAAGGATACTCACAGCAGTGTTTGCAAGGTAACAAAACATTAGAGACACCATTGGTGTTGAGGAGTAGGGTGCTAGTGAAATCATTTATGGTGCATCCGCATAACGGAGTACCCTACAGCTGTTGAATGAATGATGCAGTGTCAGAGATACCCGTCTCTAAGGTACATTTACATGAAGAGAGCAGAGTTCATTACTGTGTGCATAGTAGAGCACACACACAGAGAAAAACATGTAAGTGCTATGCATACATAAGACATCGCTTCAAAGAGAGCAAATTTCCACAGTTGGTGCTGAGAGGAGAATTCTATGTTTGGGACAGCAGTGGGAGGAAGATATTTCATCGTATGCTTGACTATAGCTTTGGAATTTTGTATACCATATGTGTATTTTCTGTTAATTAATAGAATGATTTAGGTGTGGAGGCCTAAGATTTTATAGCCTAAACGGATGCATGATTTAAATACAAAATAACTAACTTGTAAAAAGTTGAGTGGCTCTTAGATTGCTTTAGATGATGTGGTTTCTTTATAATTTTCATATTCTCATTTCAGTTCTTCTATCACTAGATTGATTAATGTGCTTGTCTGTTTCCTTTTAAAGCTTATGTGTACAGTTGATGACCTGAAGGAAATGGGGATACCCCTTGGACCCAGAAAGAAGATAGCTAACTTTGTAGAACATAAAGCAGCCAAACTGGTAAAGTTCACCTCTGACTCAAGAAAAACTAAAACTCATGGTGTGACCAGCTCGTTTATATTATAGAAAATTTTAATACTACTATGGTTAGGTAAGCTAGTTTGCTCCCTACCTAGGGCACAGTAATGGAGCTGATGGAAACCCAGACTTAGGAGTCAGAGTTGGGCTTAAGTCCACATTAGGCTAAGTGACCATCCTGGTTTTCCTGGGACTAAGTTCCTAGGATGAAGGGCTTTCAGTTTTAAAATGGATATTTAAGGTTTTCCTGGTGCAAAAAGTGGTTAAGTTCTGACAAATAAATTCTCAGCTCAACTACTCATTAACTGCATATTAATGAGCAATTTTTATTTGGTTTTATTCATTTGTTTATTTTGAGATGGGATCTTGCTGTGTTTCCCACTGCTGGTCTCAAACTCCTGGGCTCAAGCTATCCTCCCGCCTCAGCCTTCTGATCATGAGTGATTTTCTTAATTTTTCTGATCCTTTGTTTTCTTCATTTCTAAAATGGAATAATACCTTCCTTATAGGATTGGAGTAAGCATGAAATAATGCATGCAAAGCTTAGCACCAAGTAATAGCTCACTTTCTTCCCAGTCCTTACCATCTAAAGAGATGAGGAAAAACATACACACTGAAGTCTCATTAAACACTAAACAGCAAAAATTGTTAACAATACAAAACAAGGCAACAGCTAAAAAGCATTTAAAACTAGAACAACTGGAAAGTATACTTGTTTTATTAATTTTAATTTATTGATCAAATTAATTTTACAGAGGTTTTCTAATTAGAAAAATTAGATGACTCTTAGGGTGGCCGTCTTATTTGTATTGTTATTAACATGCTCTTTGATGATCCTTCCATCTTTTGAATTTCTATGGTTCTATTATTTTACTACCTATTTGGAACTTAACCTACATCATTTCTTTATATGGGAAATGACTATAAAGTCATAGGACTGATTTTTTTTTTAATGGTTAGCTTAAGGAATTGAGTCTTTCATCATTTTATTGAATAGCAGCTACCTCTTTTGAGTCAGGCACTGTGTTCAATTCTTGGGAGCCGGAGATTAACCAAGAGTGTGCTGTCTAGTTGGGGGGAGCACGTTGAGCTCAAATGACAACATACCAGCCCCATAATAGCGTGCTGTGTGTGTTGTCCTGAGGCAGATGAGAGGTGGCAGTTCTGGCTTGTTGAGACAAGCATGGGGTTGGTGAGAGAAGACTTCTCCAAGGTGATGGTGCTTGAGCTTGAAGGAGGGGTAAGGTCAGGGGAGATGGCCTTCTGGAATCTGGCATGTGTTTTCCTGTAGCATCAGGGAAGCTGGAAACTGGGAAGCACAGAGGGTTCCAAAGGCCCAGATGGCAGGTGTGGAGGCTTGGATTTTCTCTTGTAAGGGAGTGGTTTTCAAACATGTTCTTATGGCCATGAAAGTCATGGTGTTTTTAAACATTGCAAAATGCTGACCTGCTTATTCTATCACAAGTTATGATTTAGCACCAAATCATCTGTGTAGTCTAAATTTTAATTTTAACTTTTGGACTGTGGAGAGTTTGCTTGGTCACAGTGCACAGATGAAGTTGGAAAGGCGTGAAGTGGAGGCGGCTGCAATCTTATATAGTAGTAATTGTAATTGTACAGTGACTGAAAGAGAGATGATAAGGGTATAAGGTAGGAGGTGGAGAGGAAGGGAGCAACTCAAAAGACATTTTAGACATAGACAAGCAGTATTTGATTAAGTGCTGAGAAAGGTTATTAGTTTTAGCAGTTAAGAGGTATCTTTCATGTCATTTTTCTTGTGTGTTGAATCGTTCTGTAATTCCAATTTACAAAGAGCTTTTCATCTCACCTGAGCCTCACAACAACCCTGTGAGTAGATCCCCAGGCTTTTGTCTCTGATGAGCACAATAGTCAAACTGAGACTAGGACACAAGCGTGTCAGTGTTGTTCCTGTATACAGGCTGTGTGCTCCGTACAGAAAAATGCTTGTCTCCGTGTATACATCAGTGAAGCAAAAGCCTATAAAAAAAAAAAAAAAAAAAAAACAAGAAATGAGAAGCTTTGTGTTCAGGCCCTACACCATGTTCTTAATTTATTCTGTAATGAAAGGGAAAAAAGTAGAAAAGGATTCTATAGTTCTTGAAGAATTTCTAGAAGGAGACTGGTTTATGGACTGCAGTTGCTTAGATATATAAATTATGGCATTATAAGAATGTTTTGAAATGAGCAAAAATCTATAGAGTGATCTTATTTTTTAAATTAAAAGGTAATTGCCTTTGGATGAACCATGAAACTTTCTCAGCTGAGTTGCCATTGATTGCTTTACACTTCTTACAGATAACAAGGTGCTACTAGATCAATACAAAAGTAATATGGTATGTCCTGTTGATTTACTGTAACTGAAATAATGGGACCAAAATTAGCGATTATTTTATAACAAGGAGATCAAATATTTGTGATATTTGTGACTGTGTGCTTTTTTTTTCTTTTTAAAGCATCTTAGTAATTTTCATTTGAAAAGGAATTGTTTCTAGTGTTGGGGATATTGATAGTCAAGTATGTATATGTTGGTTCAGTTTTTTTTTTTTTTTGAAAGGGAGTCTTGCTTTGTCTCCCAGGCTGGAGTGCAGTGGCACGATCTCGGCTCACTGCAACCTCTGCCTCCCAGGTTCAAGCCATTCTCCTGCTTCAGCCTCCCAACTAGCTGGGATTATAGGCGTCTGCCACCACGCCCAGCTAATTTTTGTATTTTTAGTAGAGATGGGGTTTCACCATGTTGGTCAGGCTGGTCTCAATCTCCTGACCTCAGGTGATCCACCTGCCTTGGCCTCCCAAAGTGCTGGGATTACAGGAGTGAGCCACCACGCCCAGCCTATGTTGGTTCACTTTTAAACACTGTTGGTTCACAGTTTAAAAAGTATTGCAAATTTAACAAAGCAACTCTTGGCAACAGGACAGTTTCTGATCTCTTTAGACAGCTCTCAGCAATTTAGAATGTTTTATGAATTTAACGGGAGGTACTTCTGAGTGAGAAAGCAGATTTAAAGTGAGGAACCCTGAAAATGTTCCTTATTTCGGATTTTAGGCTTAATTTTGTGTTGCCTCCGAAGGGCAGAGATAACCAAGCCTTCTAAAACATTAACGGTGGAAACAGTTACAAGCTGGCTAAGAGTTTTCTTTTTTATAGATTGCCTTTTCAATTAACCAGTTACTTACTTTCCTGATTTCCTGGTGTTTGGAATTAAATAATATCATTTTGGCCAGCTGTGGTTGTTTAGGCACTGTCGATAGCTGTTTAAACCGAGACTAACACTTAGTCATTCACAGCCTAACTTGTGTTATTGGGAAGTAAACAAGTCCCCCTCCCACCCAACTGTTTAAATTTCTCTGATGTTATTGTTGCTGCTGTATTCAAGGCAAATTAGAAAACCAGTGTGAATGGCTTTTCTCTCGTTATAGAGATAACACCTTTTTTTTTTTGAGACGGAGTCCCGGCTCTGTTGCTCAGGCTGGAATGCAGTGGTGGATCTCGGCTCACTGCAACCTCCGCCTCCCAGGTTCAAGCAATTCTCTTGCCTCAGTCTCCTGAGTAGCTGGGATTACAGGCGCTCGCCACCATGCCCGGGTAATTTTTTTGTATTTTTAGTAGAGACGGGGTTTTGCCATGCTGGTCTCAAATTCCTGACCTCAGATGATTCGCCCGCCTCGGCCTCCCAAAGTGCTGGGATTACAAGCGTCAGCCACTGGGCCCAGCTGAGATAACACCTTTTATATAGATGCCCCAAAACTTTTGTTTATTTATGGAAATGCATAGATCTTTTAAAAAATTATTATTTTTTGAGCAGGATCTCACTCTGTCACTCAGGCTGGAGTGCAGTGGTGCACGCATGGCTCACTGCAGCCTCCACCTCCTGGGTTCAAGCAATCCTCCCACCTCATCCTCCCAAGTAGCTGGGACTTCAGGCATGCACCACCATGCCCAGCTAATTTTTCTGTTTTTTTAGAGATGGGGTCTTGCCATGTTGCTCAGGTTGGTCTTGAACCCCTGAGCTCAAGAGATCCACCCACCTCAGCCTTCCAAAGTGCTGGGATTACAGGCATGAGCCACTGTGCTGAAATGCATAGATCTTCAGTGTGCAGTAGGGTGAGTTTTCACGATTGTATGCACTTGTGTCGTCACTGCCTAAAACAAGAAATTGAACATTTCTGAGTTCATTTCTATGTTCTGTGTTCATTTCTGTTTCATGAGAGAGCTCAGGTAGCTCCCTCATGCTTCTTTCTAGTTAACTCCTCCTACAACAAAACCACTCTTCTGATTTCCTTCAATATGGAATAGTTCACCTATTTTAAAAATTCATCTAAGTAGAATGAACAGTATGTATTCTTTTATACCTGGTTTCTTTTACTCAGTATTTTTGAGATTTGTCTAATGAGAGCCAATACTTCTGCTTAGTTGTAACTGTCTTGCTATATTTTCTTTGCTTCTTAATTATTTTTCTTAAGAATTTTAAACTATAGACATCATGACATTTGTTCCCTAAATATTTAGTATGCATTTCTAAAAAGGACACGTAAACATTTTTTTTAATTTAAAAATTTTTTTGAGACAGGTCTCTCTCTGTTGACCAGGGTGGAGTGCAGTGGTACGATCACAGATCACTGCAGCCTTGACCTTCTAGGCTCAAGTGATCCTCCCACCCTAGCCTCCTGAGTAGCTGGGACCACAGGTGTGCACTACCAGGCCTGGCTAATTTTTTCTTTTTTCTAGAGATGGAGGTCTCACTATGTTGCCCAGGTTGGTCTTGAACTCCTGGTCTCGAGCTATCCTTCCACCTTGGTCTCCCAAAGTGCTGAGATTACTGGGGTGAGCCACTGTGCCTGACCTGGACATTTTTTTAAATTAGCTGAAGCAAAAGCTGCAGGGAATAAAAAGGCATTTTTTAAAGTAATCACAGTGTTGTTACTATTCCTAAGAAGTTGCTAATCATTCCTTAATACTGAGATAGCATGTTTTGTAATGATAGCTGAGAGCTGAACTTTTTCTCATGATTATGTTACTAAATTTTGGTATTTTACAGAAAAAAGCAGTGTCAGAAAAGAAGGCAGTGGCGGCCACTTCTACAAAAGGTCAAGAGCAAAGTGCCCAGAAGACTAAAGACATGGCTTCCCTCCCCTCAGAATCCAATGAGCCAAAGAGGAAACTTCCAGTTGGTGCTTGCGTGTCTTCTGTGTGTGTGAATTATGAATCTTTTGAAGTTGGCGCCGGACAGGTGAGTTTACGTATTGACTGGGGCTACATAGTTCATGTTGGAATCATACATCTTTATCATTTGGGTTGGCTTTAAGTTCTTTAAATATTTATTTAACATTTATTTGTGATGTGGAAAAAACTGATTTTCTCTTAGTGAAAATTTTTTTCTTCTTCAACAGTACTCACAATAAGGGATTAAATGCATACAGAACGTGTTGTCTAACTTTTGAAATTGTCTCTATTTCAGTTTTCCCACCGCTCATACTTTTATAGCATCAGTCTCTTATAGCCACTAACAACAGAAGTGGCCATAGTTAAGAAATTATGTTCAGAATATACTTCAGTTTCTGTGAGAGCAACTTGGCTGTATTCACTCAACTTATGTTTCCTAGTACTCATAATTCTTCCCTTGGGGAAAAAGTCTTATAAAAATTGACCAATGCTGCATTTAATGATATACTTTAACATACTTGTATCACAGTGGCTTTTATAATTATTAAAATCCTTTTAGACAGTGTTACTGTCAGGATATTTACAGTTGGGTATATAAAGATGCATTTCCGTAAGTAAGTTCATGAAGGTACAAAATGAAATTGGATGTTTGATTTGTATTAAAAATGAAGTTTTAGAGGAATATATTCTTATGTAAGTAAATATTCCTTTACAACTTCATTTTCTTTTCTTTTTTCCCTTTTTGGAGACAGAGTCTTGCTCTGTTGCACAGGCTGGAGTGCAGTGATGCGATCATAGCCTATTGTAACCTCAAAACAAGGGTTTAGGGTTTGGGTTTAAGGGATACCTCCTACCTCAGCCTCCCAGGTAGCTGGGAGTGTAGCCCTGCACCACCACACCTGGCTAATTTTTTCATTTTTTGTAGAGGCAGTCTTGCTGTGTTGCTCAGGTTAGCCTCGAACTCCTGGCCTCAAGCAGTCTTCCTGACTTGGCTTTGCAAAGTGCCAGGATTACAGGCATGAGCTACTGCATCGGGCCTCCAACTGCATTTTTAATGACTGCTGTAATCAGTAATGACTAATTTCACTGTTTGGAGAGATAATGACTTATTCTTATTTCCTTATTATTGAAGGTATTAGTTTCTTAAGGCTGCCATAACAAAGTTCCACCACCTGGGTGGCCTTGAACAGTAGAAATTTGTTGCCACACAGTTCTGCAGAGCGGAAGAGATAGGGTGGTGGCGGGACCATTTTCTCTCTGAAACTTGGAGGGGAATCCTTTTGTGTTTCTTCGAGCTGCTAGGGATTTGCTGGCCATCTTTGGCAGTTATAGGTTTATAGATGCATCCCTCCAGGCTTCTTTTCTATGTCATATTCTCCTTATCTCTTAATATCATCTTCCCTCTGTGAGTGTCTGTCTGTGTGTCCAAATTTCCCCTTTTTATGTATCAGTCAGATTAGGGCCACCACAGTGATCTCATTTTAACTTGATTACCTTTTCAAATACCCTATTTCCAAATAAAGTCACATTATGAGGTATTAGGGGTTAGGACTTCAACATAAATGTTTTGTGAGGACACAGTTCAACCCATCATATTAAACATGTAGGCAATTTCTACTTTTTACTCTTTTAAGTAGTCTAGTGATGAACATTTTAAAGCCAGTTTTCTGTGCACATTTTTTATTATTTCTTCCAGTTAAGTTGGTAGACATAGGTTAGCTGGGCCAAAGGATGGACACAGTCCCTTCCCCGGGAGAGACATCAATCTGTATTCTCACTGGCAGTTTAGAAGTTTGCCTGTTTCCTCTGTCCATTGCCAGTACTGGTATTATCATTTTCCTTTAAAAATATGTAGTAGTTTCACTTTGACAACGCTATTCTAAAGAATTAATTTTTTGTGTGTATTTTCATACAGTTTTTTTCTTTCTTGTTAGTACTTCTTACTTTCTTTTTAGTATTTCATTTACGTTTCTGATAACCCCATAGGGAAAATGGTATCACACTGTATTTCTTTGAGCACTAGTGAGGTTATTTTCTCATATGTTTTTTAAACATTTTTCTTTTGTGAAGTGTTGAATTTACCTGTTTTTCTATTTGGTTTCTTTTTTCCTTTACTGACATTTACAAAATATTTACATATTAAGGTTATTAGCTCCTTGTCATGTATGTTATAAATATTTCTTCCAGTTTGTAATTGTTCTTTAACTTTCTTTTTCTTCTTTTTGTTTGCTGGAACAAAACTGTCGAATTTGCAAATATAAGGGCAAGCCTAGGAATGTGAAGTCTAAACTTTGTTAGAAGGGGCAGCTTAGTGTAGTAGAAAGAGAATTGGATTTGGAATTAGAAGTCCCACATCTAAGTCAGCACTCCATCACTCACTGGCTCTGTGTTCTTGGGTTAAGTCATGTCACATATTTGAGCTTTGCCATAGGCATAATGGTTCTTGCCTTGCCTCCCTCTTTCTATGGACCTCTGTTGAACACTTGGATTATGCCATTCATTGTGCTTCACTCTCAAGATACTAAAATAAAAAGACACATTTCCTACTACTGAGAAACAAATGAAAGAGCTTTGCAAATTGTACAGTGCTATTCAGATGACAGTGCTTTCTCTTGAGAGAGGCTACATGTAAGCTACTCAAAATGTGCTCTTTCAGGACAAATCATTTTTCTGATGGAAAGAAACTTAACTGGAGAGGATGATAGTTATAATAGTAACAGAAGTAATGCTCATTGAGTGCTTAAGCTGTGCCGAGCTCGTGCTAAGCACTTTATGTGGATTAGGTTATTTATTTTTCAATCACATGTGAGCTTGGCATTGTTATAATCCCCATTTTATAAATCAGGAAACTGAGGTGGAGGAGAGAGAGGTTAAGAAACTTGCCCAAGATCACACAGTGAATGAAACCATGATTCAGACCCAGGCAGTTTGAGTTTAGAAGTCTAAAGTTTTAACCATATTTATAACCATAATAAATATAGTAATTCTTATATACTATTATGCCGTGCAAAACAATATGTAAAAGTATAGCCAGAGGATATAATAGTCTATAAAGATTTTAAAGAGAAATTTTTTAGTACTTTTTTTTTATTTTTTGAGATGGAGTCTTGCTCAGTCACCCAGGCTGGAGTGCGGTGGTGTGATCTTGGCTCACTGCAACCTCCACCTCCCGGGTTCAAGCGATTCTTCTGCCTTAGCCTCCCAAGTAGCTGGAACTGCAGGCGCACGCCACCATGCCTGGCTAATTGTTTTATATTTTTAGTAGAGACAGGGTTTCACTGTGTTAGCCAGGATGGTCTCGATCTCCTGATCTCGTGATCCGCCCACCTTGGCCTCCCTAAGTGCTGGGATTACAGGCATGAGCCACCACCCCCGGCCTGAAAATTCAAAAGAATTTTCTACTAGGTGACATTGGAACAATCATCTTTCATTGTTATTTGATTCTTTCCAGGTTTCTGTTGCTTACAACTCATTAGATTTTGAACCAGAGATATTCTTTGCCTTGGGGTCTCCAATTGCTATGTTTCTCACTATTCGAGGAGTTGATAGGATAGATGAGAATTACAGCCTTCCTACCTGTAAAGGGTTCTTCAATATTTATCATCCGGTGAGTAATTGAATTTACTTTGTTTTTTAAAATCTTTTTTTCTTTTTTAAACATTTTTTACTTTTTTATAGAGATGGGGTCTTACTATGTGGACCACACTGGTCTCAAACTCCTGGCCTCAAGTGATCCTTCCATCACAGCCTCCCAAATTGCTAGGATTATAGGCGTGAGCCACTGTGCCTGACCTTTTACTTTCTTTTTTGAAGAAGATGAAGAACCTGTCCTCTTTATCCTAGTAAATTCTCATATTCTTATTTCTTGGGAATTAATACCTATCTTGATTTTATAAGGTTCAGCTTTCTGTTCTAAGAGATATAGTCTGACACTTTCCAATAAACTTATCAAAAGCCTTTGTTCAGGGAAATAATTCTTTTGCTTTGCTTGCAAAGTAATCTTACACACAAACTAGAAAATCTTTTCATAATTGTCAGTATTTGAATAAGGTGTGGAGAAAAATAAAAATCTCTGATTTGCCATGTATCCATTTTCTTACCCAGCGAAGGCATATAACTCAAAACAGCTTTCATAAATTTCTTTTATTTATTCATAAATTCTTCTATTTATAGCTTGATCCAGTGGCATATAGATTAGAACCTATGATTGTTCCAGATTTGGACCTAAAAGCTGTTCTCATTCCACATCACAAAGGCAGAAAAAGACTTCATTTAGGTAAAAAGCAAATACTATAAAAACTTTTTTTCCTGTCATTTGTAATCTGTAATGAATTATGAAAATTTTGACGCTAAATCGTCTCTGAGAGAATTAATATTATTTAAGTGCCTACTATGTTCAGAACTTTTAAACTAAGAATTTGGAAGAGCTTTAACAAAATTACAAATGAATTATTTCTCTTTGATGGCATTCTAATTGTCAAGGTAATTAGGAATAGGGAGAAGTTGGTAATAAGGCAATAAGATGCATAATTAGATTTTGATAGAGTTTGGTTACAAGTTTTGGAATTAGGAAGAAGAACAGTATTTAAAGTAATGAACAGACCATCAAGAAATAAACTTGATGTTGTCAAAGTGAGCTGTTATTTTCTTGCTAACTAGACACACCTTCCTGTTAAAAAAATTCATTAAACATAATGGATTGGTGATTCCAAGTTGAATTTAGGTTTCTCTTCTTCCTGTTAATGGTGTGTATTAACGCTACATTTAAAAGTTTGGGTGGAAGGGATGGGAGGGGTAGAAGAGAAGGAAAAGTGATTACGCACTCTTATGTGAAAGTGTGTTTTTTGTTTGTTTTGCTAACATGCTTTTTAAAAATATTGAACTCTTTTGAAGTTAAAATAAGGCATGCGTTTGATAACTCAGAGACCTTGAATTCACATGTGATTATTAGACAACAGTAGAAAAAGTGAAGGAGCAGGGATTTCTTCATTTCTAAATTGGAGTTTAAATTGTGGTTTTATCAGAATGTTTAATTCTCCACTTGAACCCGGGAGGTGAAGGTGGCAGTGAGCCAAGATCGTGCTACTGCCCTCCAGTCTCCGAGAGACTCCGTCTCAAAAAAAAAAAAAAAGAATCCTCAAAACCACTTCCTGTTTACAGATTAGAAAAACAGTGATTTTTAAATCTCGTAGGCCTCTTTTTATTTTTATTTTTTATTTTAAATAGAGACAGGGTCTCACTATGTTGCCCAGGCTGGTCTTGAACTCCAGGCCTCAAATGATTCTCCCTTCTTGACCTCCCAAAGTTTTGGGATTACTGGCATGAGCTACTGTGTCTGGCCCCTATGTTTAAACTTACAGTAAAAACAAACAAAAAAGGCATAAGAATGTGCTTACATTTTTTTTTTTTTTGAGTCGGAGTCTTGCTCTGTTGCCCAGGCTGGAGTGCAGTAGCACAATCTTGGCTCACTGCAAGCTCTGCCTCCCGGGTTCATGCCATTCTCCTGCCTCAGCCTCCCGAGTAGCTGGGACTACAGGCGCCGGCCACCACGCCCGGCTAACTTTTTGTATTTTTAGTAGAGACGGGGTTTCACCGTGTTAGCCAGGATGGTCTCGATCTCCTGACCTCGTGATCCACCCACGTCGGCCTCCCAAAGTGCTGGGATTACAGGTGTGAGACACCGCGCCTGGCTGAATGTGCTTACGTTTTTATGGTATTTGAACTTCTTTTATTTGGAGAGAGAAAATTTATAGATTTTTGCTGGATCAAGTTTAGTCATTAAAAAAAAAAAGCAATAAGACTATCCATGACATTTTAACATGCTGAGGGTTCTTGGCTGAGGCACTCCGTATATTTGACATTGAAAAGAGGAAGAAACAGTCTTATCCTGTCTGAGAAGAGTGTTAACTTACAATTTTTGTGAGGCAGAAGTTTACCCAGTGACTGACTAACTTGTTGTGTCATCTTAATCTCTTTAGAATTGAAAGAGAGTCTCTCTCGTATGGGATCTGATTTGAAGCAGGGTTTTATTAGCTCTCTCAAAAGTGCTTGGCAGACATTAAATGAGTTTGCCCGTGCTCATACCTCTTCAACCCAGTTGCAAGAAGAATTGGAGAAGGTGGCCAATCAGATCAAAGAAGAAGAAGAAAAGCAAGTAGTTGAAGGTAAATTTGACATTTGAGGCATTTTCTAATACAAATGTTTCATATGAACATAATACTTAAAAGTTATATGATGATGCATTTCCTTTCTAGACTTTTTGGTTAAATTATAGAAGCTCTTTAAAGGAAAATCTGTTAAGATAAACTGTACTGTCAATAGCATTACTTCAAAATCCATGCCATCTTTTTTTAGTGGGTTTTTATCTGATAGTTACTGAACTTTTTCCTCTGCAATTTAAAAATTATATTGAGATTCTTAAGGCCAGAGTGGAATATCCGAGTTGAGAACTCAATTTGTTTTAGGGTTTGCATTTTAAAGACTCACTCTGAGAGGTTTTCTTCCTGAAACTGTTGTTTAACTATGTTACAGACTTGACATGCAATGTGAAGGTCATCGTGCTGTGATGTTTTTGACTTCTTCAGATTCTAATCCTGTTTCCTTTCTTTCTACAATGCTTTCTCACCCCTTATCTTCACAACTTCTCTCAGCTTGTTGGCTCTTTTCTCCTCTCTCTCGGGTAACCAGCCCCTCTTCCCCTGGCTCTTTGGAGGAACGGGGAGTGAGCCTGGTAGCTCCTCAGGTTGCTACATGCGTCAAGCAGTATTCTCATTGAGCCCAGAAAGTCAGCTAAAGTCAAAGGATAAAGATTAAGTGATTGACTTTGATATTGAAATGGTTTAAATTCTAGCAGAAAAGGTTGTTGAAAGTCCAGATTTTTCCAAGGATGAGGACTACTTAGGAAAGGTTGGAATGTTAAATGGAGGCCGCCGAATTGACTACGTTCTCCAAGAAAAACCAATAGAGAGTTTTAATGAATACCTTTTCGCTCTTCAGAGTCACTTATGCTATTGGTAAGTGTTCTTAAATTTGGTAACATTTGAGTGGGCTTTTGGTGCTAGCACGTGCAGCAATTTTAGTTTTAGTGAGATTCTTTTACTGATACAATGTGCTATGAATATTCATTTGAATTTCTATATGTTCAGAATCGTTATTTTTCCCCCTTAGTTACCCACAAGATGGCAGTATGTCATCTGCTTTTGACCAGAGACCCTTGGTTCTTGCACACTGTTTTTGTGGGAATGCCTTTCACAGTGGTAGTGGTAGGGACTTTGAAATGCCATTCTTTCCTGTATCCCTGTCACCAAGGAGAATTGCAACACAGCTGTTTTGGAGCTAATCAGTATTCATCTAGTTTTTAAGGACAGCTCTGAGATTACGCTGCTTTATTTATTACACTGAGATTACATTGCTATCATTTGCCCTTCTTAGATAGAGTTGGATAGAATAGAACCTGCATTTTCAACCATTGTGCATAGAAGTTAATTTCTTCTAATTGTCTCTTAAGTAAATATGCTTTTCCTTTTCATAGGGAATCTGAAGATACTGCTCTGTTACTACTTAAAGAAATTTATCGAACAATGAACATTAGTCCAGAACAGCCCCAGCATTGATCAAACTTCAGTTTTACTGTGTGAGTTTATCCTTATTGAATGTATAAATTCTGAATGTTTGCATTCTCAAATCTGTTGTATGGAGTTGATGTTGACTGATTTTGCTTTTTTCTGTTTCCTCTGAGTTTTTGTCGTCGTTTTTAAAAATTTGCAATAGAGACATTAAGAAAGATAATTGGTTTGTAATTTACATTTCTGATTTATTACAGTCTTCTTTCTAAATTTACATAGAATTTGAGTTATTTTTAGTTTCTTTTTAAAATAGATTCCCAAGAATATCAGTTAGGAATTCCTTTGGTTGCAGGTTCACAGAACCCAGTTTACAATACATTAAACAAATAGAGGTTTATTTTTCTTCCGTAACAAGAAGGGTTCCTCTGTTGAATGACTCCACCAGATACCCAGAGTGCTTGCCTCTTCCCACCTGAATGTTGGCTCTTGCTGCCTCATAGTTATAAGGTGCCCCCATGGTTGCAGATACCATATCTACATTCACAACATGAATAAGAGGGGAGAGGGTAGTACTCCTCACATCTGTCGCTCTTAATTAGGGAAGCAGAAGCTTGTCCAAAAATTTACTCATACCTATTGACTAGGCCTGTGTCTAATGTCCAATATCTCCAGTCTGTATGAAAGATTGTAGAAGTAATGTTTTGAGCATTCCCAATCTTTATAGAGGGAAAGAATAGGGAAGGAGGTTAAGTCTGTGATGGGTCAGCTGACGTGCAGCTCAGCCACACTCTGTATTCCTAACTGTCCTCCTGAGACACCAGATACCTGGTTTTCCTCACTAGATTATGCATTACTTTTAAAAACAAGTAATGTGTTTTTTACAAAGTTAGAAATTTTAAAGGCTTTGAAAGAATCAGACACAAAATGCTGAGCTCTAAATTACTGAAATCAAAGGAAGTTCCTGCCATTTTTGGTTTTCTAATAGTAAGTGGTAAATGAACATTCCCTTCAGCCTCATCTTCTACCTCCTCGTTTTAGAGAGGTAAGTACTTTTAGTAGGGCTTCCTTAGAGAAAGTTTTTTGGCTCCATTTCCAAAATTAAACTTGTAACAAAGTAAAAGAAAACTAAAGTGTAGGCCAGGCATGGTGTCTCACGCCTCTAATCTCATCACTTTGGGAGGCCAAGGCGGGCAGATCACCTGAGGTTAGGAGTTCGAGACCAGCCTGGCCAACATAGTGAAACCCCGTCTGTACTAAAAATACAAAAATTAGTCGGGTGTGGTGGTGGGTGCCTGTAGTTGGGAAATGCAAGGCCAGAAGTGAAAGATGGCTTTCCCATAACTCATCCCCAACCTCCCTGCCTAGAGGCAGCCAGTGTTCCATGTTTTGTGTATCTTTCCAGATATCTGTTAACACATCACACACACTTTTAAGTTTTTCTTTTTTAAAAGACAAAAGAGGCTGGGTGTAGTGGCTCACGCCTGTAATCCCAGCACTTTGGGAGGCCAAGGCAGGTGGATTACTTGAGGTTAGGAGTTCAAGACTAGCCTGGCTAACATGGTGAAACCCTGTCTCTACTAAAAATACAAAAATTAGCCGGGCATGGTAGTAGGTGCCTGTAATCCCAGCAACTCAGGAGGCTGAGGCAGGAGAATCTCTTGAACCCAGGAGTTGGAGGTTGCAGTGAGCTGAGATTGCGCCACTGCACTCCGGCCTGGATGACAGAGTGAGACTCTATCTAAAAAAAAAAAAGACAAATGATAGCAAAATTGACACACCGTTATTACCTTTGTATCTTTGAGATTGTCCCATATCTATCTATCCATCCATTCATCCATCTGTCCGCCCATCCGTCCATTCATCCATCCGTCCAGTATCTGTTGAGCACCTTACTTAAGTGCCAGGTATTATTTTAGGTATTGGGTTTCACAGCAGTGGACCAAAGCCTCTGCCCTCAAGGACCTTTTTTCCTCTAATGGAAGGCAGACAGCACGTGGACAGTTGAAATGAACCACATGGTAAAGACTGAGCAGCTGGACAAGGAGGAGAGGAATTCATTTGGGATGGGTGCAAGTTGTTAATGTATATAAGATGGCAAAGGACCCCCTTCACGGGTAAAGTAAAGTGTCATTTGAGCAAGCGAGCCAGGTGGATATCTGGAGGAAGAAGACCACTTCAGGTGGAGAGAAGAATCTGGATCAGAACATGAGAGTGACCTCGTTCTTTTTGTGTATTCCATTGACTATTGCACCATAATCTGTTTAAGCAGTCCCTACTGATGGGCATTGAAGTTATTCTAATCTTTTATTAGTATGAACAGTACTACAGTGATACATGATATTTTAATAGTTGCATTTCATTCCATTTGATAGTTTTTATTAAAATACTTTATTTTACCCCATTGTTGGGTGTTAGATGATTTTCCAAATTTTCTCCATTATAAATAACTCTGATATGTAGTTTTACACACTTTTTGCCAATCTCTGTTTGCTTTGGATACATTCTTAGAAGCAGTGTTCTTATTTCTGAGAATATTGCATATTTTGAAAAGATTTTTGGCTGGGTGCGGTGGCTCATGCCTGTAATCCCAGCTTGAGAGGCCGAGGCGGGCGGATCACTTGAGGTCAGGAGTTCGAGACCAGCCTGGCCAACATAGTGAAACCCCGTCTCTACTAAAAATACAGAAAAATTAGCAGGGTGTGATCTCACCTACTTGGGAGGCCGAGGCAGGAGGACCGCCTAAAACCTGGGAGGTGGAGGTTGCAGTGAGCCGAGATTCCACCACTGCACTCCAGCCTGGGCAACAGCATGAGATTCCGTCTCAAAAAACAAAAAAAAAAACAAAAAAAACTTTTTGATCCCTGCATTTTGCTAAATTGCATTCCAGAAAAGTTGCTCAATTTTCATATTTACCATCAGTATGTAAAGGCCAGTATTCTTGCACTCTTGGAAACACTGGGTATTACTGATTTAAAAATTTTTTTTGCTAATTTGATAGCCAGAAATAGTTATAATACCGTTTTTACTTACATTTCTATTATTAGTGAAGTTGAGCTCTTTGGGTGTATCTTAACTGGCTGATTATATTTCTTTTGTCAGTTGCCTGTTCATGACCTTTGTGTTTTCTTGGAGGTACGGGGTAGGGTCTTTTTCTTTCTTTATTTTATTTTATTTTTTTTAAGACGGAGTCTTGCTTTGTCGCCCAGGCTGTAGTGCAGTGGCGTGATCTCGGCTCACTGCAAGCTCCTCCTCCCGGGTTCATGCCATTCTCTTGCCTTAGCCTCCCGAGTAGCTGGGACTACAGGCGCCCGCTGCTGTGCCCAGCTAATTTTTTGTATTTTTAGTAGAGACGGGGTTTCACTGTGGTCTCGATCTCCTGACCTCGTGATCCGCCGGCCTCGGCCTCCCAAAGTGCTGGGATTACAGGCGTGAGCCACCGTGCCCGGCCAGGGTCCTTTTCTTTCTTATGGATTTATAAATATGATACTTAAGGATATTAACCTTTGTCATTATAAGTATTTTTTCCCAGTTTGAAATTAGCCTTTTATTTTTCCTTATACTTTGGATTTTTTTGGCGGCAGTTTGAGGGGAGCATGTTTTAAAAATACGTAGCCCTACGCTGGGCATGATGGCTCACGCCTGTAATCCCAGCACTTTGGCAGGCCGAGGTGGACGGATCACCTGAGGTCAGGAGGTTGAGACCAGCCTGGCCAACATGGAGAAACCCCGTCTCTATTAAAAATACAGAAATTAGATGGGTGTGGTGGCTGGCACCTATAATCCCAGCTACTTGGGATGCTGAGGCAGGAGAATCGCTTGAACCCAGGAGGCAGAGGTTGCAGTGACCCTAGATTGTGCCGCTGCACTCCCACCTGGATGACAGAGCGAGACTCCGTCTAAAAAAAAAACAAAAAAACAAAAAACATAGCCCAGTCTTTTATGATTAATTATTTTTTAGATATTTACATTTATTTTCTTTTAGTTCTTTTTTTTCCCCCATTTGGCTTTGTAATTTAGAAGAGTAAGGTGTAGAGAACAATTTAACTTTTTTCTTACATAATCGTTTCTGTCTGTGCCATATATTGAACAATGTACCCTTTTGTCATTGGTTTGATGTTTTTATCATATGCCAAATATTTTGCTGTTGTTTGACATTTTAATTAATATTTGTTTCCTAGGCTTTCTCATCTCTTCTAGTGATTTATTTGTCTATGATACTTCATTGATTTCAAGTCATTTATTTTCCACATTTTAACATATTTAAATTTGTAATGCATCTTAAAATCTGCTGTTGGGGCTGGTGCAGTGGCTCATACCTGTAATCCCAGCACTGTGGGAGGATTACTTGAGCCCAGGAGTTTGAGACCAGCTTGGGCAACATAGTGAAACCTCATCTCTTAAAAAAAAAAAAAAAAAATTTAAGTCAGCTGTTGCTTTAAGGAAAGTTGAGTTCTTTCTGAGAAGCCGTGCATTCTCTTCTGCTGGTCACTGGGGGAGGGGCTTTACCAACTTGTCTCTGCTTAAGCTAATTTCTCTGCTTGGGATTTTTTAGGATGATGCTGGTAGTGTGAATTCAGCCCCCAGAATTTGCAGGGGTGGGGTTGTCAGTTCAGATATTGGAGTTTTTGTTCCCTCTTTCCATTGTCAAGGAAGAGGTGCGCAGGCCTCTTTGCCATCCCTTCTGCATGTAGTTGCTTGCTTTTATCCCTCATTGAGACTATAGATGTTTGGTCCCCCACTTTTTGTGAGGGCTTCTCCTTTGAGACTCCCTTTCTGGGCATCTTTTTATGGTACATAACAGTGAAGTGTCACAATCAACGGCGTCTTAGATTTGGTGAAATATGGTGTTTTAATCATTGTAATTTTTTGCATAATATCTGGCAGTAGAAGTTCTCACTATACCATAGTCTTCGCAGTTATCCCGAATGAAGTTCGAAATAATTTAAGTTCCCCTGACGCTCTCTCCCCTAACAAAACAAGGCAAGACAAACAAAACCAAAAGAATAGTAATTCTAGGATTTTGCCATCACCTTATATGAAAAACTCGGAACCTTCTATTTCACATGATTCGTTCACTATAATTGTTTTATTTACTTCTTCTTACACTTGGCTGTAAAATTTAGGCAAGAATTTAAGTTTCTAATACTATACTAATGTCATAAGATAATCCATTTAAAATGTTAACAGTTATTCTATACATAGTTCATTCAAGCTTAGATCAGTTTTGCTGAATGATTGTTTTATGTTTATGTCCTTTTAGACCTTTTTAGGATTGTTCTTTGAAAAGCCTCAAATTGGCCAGGCGTGGTGGCTTACACCTGTAATCTTAGCACTTTGGAGGCTGAGGCAGGCAGATCGCTTGAGCTCAGGAGTTCGAGACCAGCTTAGCAACATAGACAAGACATTACTTGTCTCTACTAAAAGTAAAAAAAAAAAAATCACTGGGGCATGATGGTGTGCACCTGTAGTCCCAGCAACTTGGGAGGCTGAGGTGGGAGGATTGCTGGAGTTCGGGAGATTGAGGCTGCAGTGAGCTGTGATCATACCACTGCACTCCAGCCTGGATTATAGAGTGAGAACCTGTCTCAAAAATAAATAATTAAATAAAAAATAAAAAAGCCTCAAATTAACATGGCAGATAACTAACTTTATTTTTTATTAATATTTTAGCTGGTCACGGTGGCTCATGCCTGTAATCCCAGCACTTTGGGAGGCCAAGGCGGATCGCAAGGTCAGGAGTTCGAGACCAGCCTGGCCAAATAGTGAAACCTTGTCTCTACTAAAAATACAAAAATTAGCCGGGCGTGGTAGCACACACCTGTAGTCCCAGCTACTTGGGAGGCTGAGGCAGGAGAATCTTTTGAACCTGGGAGACTGAGGGTGCAGTGAGCTGAGATCATGCCATTGCACTCCTGCCTGGGCGACAGGGCGAGACTCTGTCTCAAAGAAAAAAAATAAAATAAAATACTTCATTTTAATTTTTTGAGAAGGGGTCTCACTCTGTCACCCAGCTTGTGTGAGTGCAGTGGTGCGATCTTGGCTCACCGCAACCTCTGACTCCCAGGCTCAAGCGATCCTCCTAACTTAGCATCTCGAGAGGCTGGGACCACAGGTGTGCACCACCACGTCTGGCTAATTTTTTTATTTTTTGGTAGAGACAGGGTTCCCCCAAGTTGCCCAGGCTGGTGTCGAACTTCTGAGCTGAGATGATCCACTTGCCTCGGCCTCCCACAGTGCTGGGATTACAGGCGTGAGCCACAACACTTGGCCATAACTAACTTTAAATTGTGTCTTTTACTCTCTGTACTGGCTTTGCTATGAAGAAATCATGCTGGTTAATCTTACTGAGTGTTTCCTGGGCATTCTTGTCCCTTTGGAAGGCCTGAGGACTTGCTCACAGGCTGTGCTCTTTGGAGGCGGTTTGCGGTGTTTGTCAGTAAAGTTGAGCACTGGATTGTCCTTTTTTTTTTTTTGAGATGGAGTCTCACCCTGTCCCCAAGGCTGGAGTGCAGTGGCGTCATCTTGGCTCACTGCAAGCTCCGCCTCCCGTGTTCACACCATTCTCCTGCCTCAGCCTCCAGAGTAGCTGGGATTACAGGCACCCGCCACCATGCCCGGCTAATTTTTTGTATTTTCAGTAGAGATGGGGTTTCACCATGTTAGTCAGGATGGTCTCGATTTCCTGACCTTGTGATCTGCCCACCTCGGCCTCCCAAAGTGCTGAGATTACAGGCGTGAGACACCGTGCCTGGCCGATTGTCTGTTCTTTTACTTCAGAAAAGACAACGATGCATGGTATTTGACTGTAAATTTGTAAAGTTCACTGAGGGTTTTTTT
Organism: Pan troglodytes; assembly: GCF_028858775.2. Lineage (NCBI taxonomy): Eukaryota > Metazoa > Chordata > Mammalia > Primates > Hominidae > Pan > Pan troglodytes. The sequence continues at coordinate 132,044,818 of NC_072406.2, forward strand.
TTTCCTTTTTAAGACTTTCTTGTCTGCACAGAAAGTCCCAGTACAACTTCCATTGCTGAGAAAATCCTCAGAGGACTTTCCCACTTCGCTCCTGTGATGGATGACAGAAGAGTGATTCATTAACAATTGCTCAGCCACAATTCTCGGATATAGGGATTCAAAGGACAGGACACAGAACTAACACAGTGAAAAAAATCAGTACCACATTTGGACAGTATAGGTGAGAAAACATAATTATAAAAATGATGCCATGAAAAATTCCACAGATCAGTTTAGTTGTATAGTTGTCAAAGTTATGTGTGATATCAATGAAGAAATATTTGTAGCATGTAAACGGTTATTTCTGTTTCTTAAAAAGTACTGTTAGTGGGCTATTAAACTTGGATTTTTCTTTTTATTAATGCAGTATGTTCTTTTTATTCAAGTATGAACTTGTTGAGAAACTATAGTAATATGATTTTTAAGAGATTTATGTTCCACTTAAATGTGAATTGTACTTCTGAGCTGCCTTAATGCAAGGTTATTTATATTTGTTAAGAGGAAATAATCAAGATCACTCATATCCCAACTGAATCTGAGGTTTTATAAATCTCTCAAACGATTGCTGAGAGCCTGATTGTGGAAAGAAGTGAGATGCACCTTATTTTCAAGAAGTCCTGTGAAGCGCTCTCCTAGCACGTCCATTTCCAGGAGGAGAAGCAAGCAGATGAGAGGTTTTCCATTTTGTCATCCAAGGTAGCTGTGCACTTGCCTTGTTGCTGAAGTTCCAATAATGTGAAAACCAAAGTAGAGGTTTTTTTTCTTCTTTTTGTTTTGTATTAATTTCACTTATACCAAAGTGTTTGAAAGTATGAAATGTGTTGCTTCTGAGCTATATAAGGCTACTTCATGACAAGACTGCTTTGTAATATTTCACTTTGTTTTACTACAAATTCAGATCACTTTGTTTTACTATAAATTCAGATTATCCAAATATTTTCCTAATACTACGTGGGAATGCTGATTTTCTTTTGTTACGTAGTGGAAACATTTTGCATTGTTTACATAGTTCTCATGGAACATGGAAATTTTTGAAAGTGATATATGATACACATTTTTTGTGTATATATTCTAATTAGTGTGAATAAAGCAGTAACATTAATGCATTTTTTAAGCAGCAAACTTATGTATTTCTCTTGTCTTCCTTAAAAGTGTCCCCATGAACTCAGTGTTTATTCCCTTTTCATTTTGAGTACCTGCTTATATGGTCAGTATGTAACGTTAGCATTGGCTCCTAATGGTAGAATTAGAACAGCAAAATTGTAGAGCTGTAATTGACTCCAGACAACACAGATTTCAGCCACCTCATTCTACAGCTGAGGCCAGGACAATAAATGCCTTTCCCAGACTGGGTAGTGGCAGATCTGGGATGGAATATGGTTTTCTTGATTCCCTTTCAGCCTTCATTTCTCTCTCTCAGGACTACTACTTTTTAATTACTTTTCACTTAATTTCCCAGTACTGATGAAATAAAGAAAAATGAGGGTTATTTATATATATTTCAATAAAATCCAATTTGATTTTTCAACTTACATCTGATTTTGTTTGTGTCATTCAGCCTGTCTTCTGAGTAATGGGCAGAGAAGGACCAGGGTTCGTAGAAGAAGCATGTGGCAGCTGAGTGGCAGCAGTCTTGCCCTTTCATTTTAATACTTGAGGACACAGAAAATAGAATTTTTGAGTGACGCTGCCTGTGGATATATATACTCATACATACATATATATATATACACACACACACATATGTATGTATGTATGTATTACTATTCAATCTCTTAAAAACCAAAAAACAGTAGATCCCCTGAGGGTAGAGTCTTTATGTATGAACATATTGTTCACTGTTGTAACCACCTTGCAGGATTTCAGTCTATAAACTAGGTGAGAGTCCAGCTGCTGAGTGAAGCTTGATCTCTGCCTCTTCCTCAGGAGCAGCTCATCCCCTGAAAACCTCCCCTCCCGGCCCCTAATCTGGTTTAATGCCCTCCTTTTCCCCAGATAAAGAAAGTCATGTCTGTAGTTATTCCAAAAGTGTTTCATGTGTAGAGTTTGGCACAAAAAGTAAAAAGCGCCAGCATCTGAAATCAAAGGTGAAAGAGTCATCATAGTACTGATGAAGACACCCAGGCCTCGTCAGCTATGTTAACGTGCTGTATGGCAAGAGGAACCTGCTTTCTAAGTCTGCTGGACACGCGTGCTTCTTGAATCCAACCAGACAAGCATGCTTTCTCAAAACCACAGTATAAGACAAGGAAACTGCACAGATTCGAGTGATTTTTGAGGTAAGTATGTTATTGGAAAGGTGTGATCTATATAGAACCCTGAACATGAAAAGGAGGAGATGCCGCTATCTTGGCAGGGATGATCATGTATTTGAAATAGTAACTCACAGCATTTGGTCTCATGATAAGAGTACTGAAGATTATCCCAGAAAACCTAGGATGATTGGTATTTATAGTACCGTTGTTTCAGGTTTTTATGACTTGAGGCATCTTACTATCTTAATGCTGTACTTTAGTGTTTACCAAGCATCTTTCTGGTGGAAACTTGAACTGCAAACACTGAGTGTTTTGGTTTTCCTCCAAGTTATAGTTCTCATTGTAACTTAATAAGTTGGCATTCCAGCTTAGTTTGAGTCAGTTTCCCAGGGCTGGGTCCTCAGAGGAGAGTGGATAGAATTCAGTTCCTCTATGAGCTGGGGTGCTGACATTGTGTTCCTGCTGTTGACTGTCCCTGCGGTGCACGGGACGGACTGTCAGCTAACCTGTCTTCATGACATTTCTATAATACTCCTCAGGGGGTTAACCCCATCTCTACTAAAAATAAAAAAAATTAGCTGGGCATGGTGGCATGTGCCTGTAGTCCCAGCTACAGGAGGCTGAGGCAGGAGAATTGCTTGAACCCAATTGCAGTGAGTTGGGATCTCGCCACTGCACTCTAGCCTGAGTGACAGAGCGAGACTCTGTCTCAAAAAAAAATAAATGAATAAAAAATAAAACAGCAACTCTTGCAGATTTCCCAAATGTATTGGTCCCAGAGAACACTGAAAATAATGTCATGTTGTTAACACCAGTGGGAGTTTGGGAAATAATTCCAGCTCTTTAATACTTCTTTCAGCTTCAGATTAAGTGAAATGAGTTTCACATATTTCAATATATGAAATTGTATGATGACACATAAAACAGGCCAGGGGTTATTGAGGACACATCCGTGAGATAGTGGGCAGTGCTACATATTTGTTAGTGGTTGTGCTGCAGTTCAGGTTCATGGACAGGTGGGACTGGTGTGGTTGGGATAACCCACCATGTTTGTCTTTCATTTCTTGTATAAAGAGTGGTTTTTAAAAGACCTTACTATGGAATTTTCACAAATACTCAAAAGTATGGAGAATGGTACAGTGAATCCCCATGTGCCCTTTTCCCAGCTTCAGGGGTGGTGTCAGTGATAATGATTTGGCTCTGTGTCCCCACCCAAATCTCATCTTGAATTGTAATCCCCACGTGTCAGGGGAGGGACCTGGTGGGAGGTGATTGGATCATGGGGGCTGTTTCCCCATGCTGTTCTTGTGATAGTGAGGGAGTTCTCACAAGATCTGATGGTTTTAAAAGTGGCAGTTTTCCCTGCACTCTCTCCTGCCACCTTGTGAAGAAGGTGCCTGCTTCCCCTTTGCCTTTCGTCATAATTGTAAGTTCCCCGACGTTCGTCATGATTGTAAGTTTCCTGAGGTCTCCCCAACCATGCAGAACTGTGAGTCACTTGAACCCCTTTTGTTTATAAATTGCCCAGTCTCAGGTAGTACCTTGATAGCAGTGTGAAAATGGACTAATACAGTCAGGGACCTAAAAGACAGGTAAAGAGATGTGGCCAGGTGAAGACGGAAAAAGGACAGTGCATTCCAGACCTGTGGAAAGACGCGAGGTGGGAAAGAACATCACAACTGGGGCGACTGAAGAAATTAAGTTGTTAAGCACGAAATGCAGAGAGAGCTATGTGAATGTGTTGAGTGTGATTTTCATTAAACAATTTTTAAAGAAAGCATTTCTAGTGGTGCTTTTATTTTTGCAGCCACTTAATAGCATTCGCTCTTGTTGAAAGGAGCACAGTGTGGAATATTGGAAAGTGCTTGCTACCAGCTAAGATGCATTACTCTCCTATGCCGCTGAACACCTGTGCCCAGCTGTTTCTTTGAGGCCAATTTGCTCCTCTTTTCAGGGTATATTTACTAGTCAGGAGTTGTAAAACTATTTTGAAGAGTGCCTCTGACCCCTAGAGCAACTTCAAGTGAAGGAGGCTGTTGTAGTTCCCTGGCTGTTACCTCCTGGAAGAGGCTGGGGAGGGAACTCATGCGTTTTGGGTGCTGACTGTGTCTTAGGCACTGCACAAGCTCCAGCTCATGTGTGTAATCTTTACAGAGGCGATTGAGGGAGTTGTCATCCTTGCTTTGTAGAGGAGAGAAGCAAGGCTCGTAGAAGCTACTCATCTTGCCCAAACCTACACAGTTAATGGCAGGGCAGCATAAAGAAAGCGTGCTTGTGCCTCAAACATAAAAATAAAGGGAAACCTCTACTATAGAAGGATGTATTTTCAAATACTTACAAATTGCTGCCTCTTTTTGCAAACATTTAGGCAGTCAAAGCCCATTTTAATTTTTTTTTAAATGTGGGAGTAAAGACCTTGTGTTAATGAAGATCCCCAAATTGTTCTAAACAGTATAAAGGCCAGGCATGGTGGCTCATGCCTGTAATCCCAACCCTTTGGGAGGCTGAGGTGGGAGGAACACTTGAGACCAGGAGTTCGAGACCAACATGGGCAACATAGCAAGACCTTGTCTCTACAAAAAATAAAAAAACAAAATTAGCTGGGTGTGATGGCACATGCCTTAGTCCTAGCTAAGGATGTCGAGGCTGCAGTGAGCTGTGATCGTGCCACTGCTCTCCAGCCTGAGAGACAGAGTGAGATTCTGTATTTTGTATTTTTAGTAGAGATGGGGTTTCACCATGTTGGCCAGGCTGGTCTTGAACTCCTGATGTCAGGTGATCCACCCGCATTGGCCTCCCAAAGTGCTGGGATTACAGGCATGAGCCACCGCCCCCGGCCGAGATTTTTTCTTGATGCTGTGTCTCATTTAACGCAGATACCTTTCATCTAACTTCTGTAAAAATTCATTTTCTGATACCACTTTTCATTTTCTAACACATTTTAGAATCCAGCCAAATACTTCTACATTTTTGCCCGTTTTCCAAATCAGTTTTGTCCACATCCGAATCTAGCATGACTGTGACCTTGGATGACTGTGTATGACTATCTCCCTCGGCCATCACTTTTTATTGCTGGGGTCCTAAGGAGTTCTACCATTTATATAATCAGGATAATTTTGTTAAGTGACAATAATAGTCTGTTAACCTCAACTGTTGTCAAATATAAGGAGTTTTGAATTGATTTTGAGACTCAATAAAAAAATTAAGTCTTCTCCATAAGAAACACGTTAAAATTAAGGTTTCAGAATCCTTGGGCATCTCTGTAGTCGAACACGTGCTGCTTATGTGTAAAGAATTAAATTCAGTCTGGTGGCTGGGTTTTAGAGCCATATCTGTCACCACTTTCTTTGGTGCTGAGAGAACATCATCAACATTCTACTCCGTGGCATATCTGAAAGTTCTGGAAAGCATTCTTGAATTGCAGGAGGGATCATGGGGAGTCAACTGGAACTAAATTCCCATTTGCTAAGATCCAAAAAGAAATGAACATTTAAAAAGTTTTTATTTTATAGATGTTTAAATTTGCATAGTATAAATCCCAACCAGCTTGAAAGTGGTCACTTTTTATTTTTATGTTGACAGTTAAGTCTCCCATATTTTTAGCTGTGGAAGAAATTGCTGTACAGATTTTCTTATGGTGAACTTTTAGCAACTTAAAAACATGAAAAGGACATAAACAGACAATTCAGTAGGAAAAAAAAAACCCAGTTGAAGAAGATGTTTATCCTTATTACTTATCTCAAAAATATAAATTAAAATTTAAAAAGAGATGTCTTCTTTTTAACTGCTCATATTGGCAAATAAAAAGAGATGGGCCCACAAGCTCATACATTGCTCATGGGAATATCAATTGGTGCTTCTTTTCTAGAAAATGACTTGGTGTAATATGTATCAAGAGCCTTAAAATGATCTGTGTCTTTTAATCCAATAATTGAACCTTCAGAAATAGAGTCTTTAAAAAAAAAAATGGACAGGGCTGGGCACAGTGGCTCTCACCTGTAATCCCAGCACTTTGTGAGGCCAAGGCGGGCAGATCACTTGAGGTCAGGAGTTTGAGACCAGCCTGGCCAACATGGTGAGACCCCTGTCTCTACTAAAAATACAAAAATTAGCCGGGCATGGTGGCATGCGCCTGTAATCCCAGGTACTCGGGAGGCTGAGGCAGGAGAATCGCTTGAACCTGGAAGGTGGAGGTTGCAGTGAGCCGAGATCGCGTGACTGCACTCCAGCCTGGGTGACAGAGCAAGATTCCATCTCAAAAAAAAAAAAAAAAAAAAAAGACAAAAATTTATGTAAGCTGGATTGTTCATCATGGGAAGTTTATAGAGTGGAAACCTGGAAACAAATGTTCAGTGTGGCTAAATAGGATGGTCAATTTGGTAAGAAACTGGAGGAAAGAAGGGAGGATGCCTTGAAATGTCACAAATTTCTAGTCTTGGTCACAGGTGTCTTATCAGACAATAAAATCCCGTGGACACATCAGTGCAAATCTGTTTATTTCTGTAACTATGAAAACAACTCAAATGAACGCTGTTATTGGCAGCTTTGCAGCACCATCTGTATAAAGTCAGCACAGCAGACAGAGGCAGAATGCTGCCTGAAATAACAGGGTGGTCACTTGTATATAAACAGTCCATTCTGGGAGACCAGTGGATGCGCAGACGTGTATAGTTTGAACCGTGGCTGGAGTGCAGACTCAGGAATCTGCCAACCAGTCCCAGCCAATCTGAGAAGGGAGGGGGTGTGATTACGGTTGTAGATAATGACAAAGCCAGAACTAGGGTCTCAGTCTCCTGTGTCCAGGTCCATTCATGTCCACCTCGAGTCCAAAACTGATTAAGAGCTTCATACATCATATTGACGTTTGTGGCACAGGAATGGCACAGGCACATTTTACAGGTAAGGAAACAGATTTTAAAAGTTGAGTGACTTGCTCAAGATCACAAGATGATTAAGTGGTAGGATTGTGGTCAGCGTAGAGAAAGCAAAAATTTTAAAATTAGATGAAAATCCAAAAAAATCCATTATTTATTTTGTTTTATTTATGAATGTTCTTCCAAAGTTTGGAAAAAATCTCTGTGTGTGTTGATCAAGATTCTGTTTCTAGTGGATTTGGAAGGGAGAGGAATATGTGATTATCTAAAAAAAAAAGATGATCTCAGCTGGACACAGTGGCTCATGCTTGTAATCCCAGCACTTTGGGAGGCTGAGGTGGGAGGATTGTGTGAGCCCAAAAGTTAGAGACTAGCAATATAGGGAGACCTCATCTCTACATTTTTTTTTAGATGGAGTCTCGCCTGTCTCTCAGGGTGGAGTGCAGTGGTGGGATCTTGGCTCACTGCAAGCTCCGCCTCTCGGGTTCACGCCATTCTGCCTCAGCCTCTCGAGTAGCTGGGACTACAGGCGCCTGCCGCCACGCCTGGCTAACTTTTTGTATTTTTAGAAGAGATGGGGTTTCACCATGTTAGCCAGGATGGTCTCGATCTCCTGACTTCGTTATCTGCCGGCCTCGGCCTCCCATAGTGCTGGGATTACAGACGTGAGCCACCATGTCCGGCCGCACTGCAGTGGTTTTTATAAACATCTTGTTTTTTTCTCTCTGTTGGCTGGTGCTCCCCACCTGTCCAGCAGTCCTGACTTGGTGTTCTGTGCAGGTCCCACATTCACATTTGAGGGAGCAGGTACACGGTAAGGGTGGCTATATTATCTGATGTAAAATACAGAGCCTTTAACTTTAGAAGCTTGAGTCATAGATCTACAAGAACTTTAAAAGCACTTTTAGGCTGGGTGCTGCAGCTCATGCTTGTAATGCCTGGCACTTTAGGAGATTAAGGTGGGTGGATCACTTGAGTTCAGGAGTTTGAGACCAACCTGGGCAACAGTGAGACCCCGTCTCTACCAAAAAACAAAAAAATAGCTGGGCATGGTGGCGCATGCCTGGGTCCTAGCTACTTGGGAGCTGAGGGGGGAGGATTGCTTGAGCCTAGGAGTTCAGGGCTGCAGTGAGCTGTGATCACATGGCACTCCAGCCTGGCAAGACCCTGTCTCAAAAAAAAAAAAAAAAAAAACACTTTTAATAGTTACTAACTATTTCTTTTCTTGGATCATGCTTCCACTTTGCAGATGGCTTTCATGGACTTTACTTCATTTGACCTTCATGCTTATTGAGGGAAGAAGGCAGGACGGGGATGATGATCTCCATCATTTTATTTTCATTTTTTAAATTGACAAATAAAAATTATATAAATGTTGTGTGACATGATGGTTTGAAATATGTATACATTGTGGGATGGCCAAATCAAGCTAATTAACATATGCATCACCTCATGTACTTAGATGACCTCCATCTTCGTAGAAGGGAGAGCTAAGAGTCCCCGAACTGACGCGACTTGTCCAGAGTGACTCAGGCGTGAACGGTGAAGCTGGGACTTGGCTTATATCTTCCTACTCTGGGTCAAGGCCTTTTCTGTGATACTGTTTTGCTTCTCTATGGAAATAGATTATTGGTAACTGATAGGCCCTAAAATGAGTGAATAGGAAATAGCTCTTGGCACTGTGTTGGATTAGAAAATTAGGAAAATGCAAAAAGGCATAAATGAAAAAATAAAAATCACATATTCTACCCGCACCATTTTGCATTTTTCCTTATAAAAATTTGATCACATTATGATCTTTGGAACTTTTTTCCTTTACTAGAATGTGAATCGTTTTCATGTTATTAAGAAAATCTTCTATTAAGATACTAGTTAAGTAAAAATCCATTTTTACTTAACCAACCCCCTATTATTTGATCTTTGGATTGTGTCCATGGTATGGTTTGGCTGAGTCTCATCTTGAATTGTAGTTTCCATAATCCCACATCTCATCTTGAATTGTAGTTCCCAATTCAAGTCTCCCACCCAAGTCTCATCTTGAATTGTAGTTCCCATAATCCCCACGTGTTGTGGGAGGGATCCGGTGGGATATAATTTAATAATGGGGGTGGTTACCCTCATGCTGTTCTCGAGAGTGAGTTCTTCACAAGATCTGATGGTTTTTTTTTTATTTGAGCATTTTTATTTTTATACTAGCAATGAAGAAAAAATTCAGTTAATCAAGAACTTCCAGAATTAAACAAGTTTTTCTTACTTTTTGCAATTATTGAAAAATTTGAATGGGATCAGTTCTATTTTATTTTTTAAATTTGGTTGGTTTTACTCTCTCTTTTTATTTTTATTTTTATTTTTTTCAATTAGATTAAAAAATTTTTTTTTTTATTATACTTTAAGTTTTAGGGTACATGTGCACATTGTGCAGGTTAGTTACATACGTATACCTGTGCCATGCTGGTGTGCTGCACCCACTAACTCGTCATCTAGCATTAGGTATATCTCCCAATGCTATCCCTCCCCCCTCCCCCCACCCCACAACAGTCCCCAGAGTGTGATGTTCACCTTCCTGTGTCCATGTGATCTCATTGTTCAATTCCCACCCATGAGTGAGAATATACGGTGTTTGGTTTTTTGTTCTTGCAATAGTTTACTGAGAATGATGATTTCCAATTTCATCCACGTCCCTACAAAGGACATGAACTCATCATTTTTTATGGCTGCATAGTATTCCATGGTGTATATGTGCCACATTTTCTTAATCCAGTCTATCATTGTTGGACATTTGGGTTGGTTCCAAGTCTTTGCTATTGTGAATAATGCCGCAATAAACATATGTGTGCATGTGTCTTTATAGCAGCATGATTTATAGTCCTTTGGGTATATACCCAGTAATGGGATGGGTGGGTCAAATGGTATTTCTAGTTCTAGATCCCTGAGGAATCGCCACACTGACTTCCACAATGGTTGAACTAGTTTACAGTCCCACCAACAGTGTAAAAGTGTTCCTATTTCTCCACATCCTCTCCAGCACCTGTTGTTTCCTGACTTTTAAATGATTGCCATTCTAACTGGTGTGAGATGGTATCTCATAGTGGTTTTGATTTGCATTTCTCTGATGGCCAGTGATGATGAGCATTTTTTCATGTGTTTTTTGGCTGCATAAATGTCTTCTTTTGAGAAGTGTCTGTTCATGTCCTTCGCCCACTTTTTGATGGGGTTGTTTGTTTTTTCTTGTAAATTTGTTTGAGTTCATTGTAGATTCTGGATATTAGCCTTTTGTCAGATGAGTAGGTTGTGAAAATTTTCTCCCATTTTGTAGGTTGCCTGTTCACTGTGATGGTAGTTTCTTTTGCTGTGCAGAAGCTCTTTAGTTTAATTAGATCCCATTTGTCAATGTTGTCTTTTGTTGCCATTGCTTTTGGTGTTTTAGACATGAAGTCCTTGCCCATGCCTATGTCCTGAATGGTAATGCCTACGTTTTCTTCTAGGGTTTTTATGGTTTTAGGTCTAACGTTTAAGTCTTTAGTCCATCTTGAATTGATTTTTGTATAAGGTGTAAGGAAGGGATCCAGTTTCAGCTTTCTACATATGGCTAACCAGTTTTCCCAGCACCATTTATTAAATAGGGAATCCTTTCCCCATTGCTTGTTTTTCTCAGGTTTGTCAAAGATCAGATAGTTGTAGATATGCGGCGTTATTTCTGAGGGCTCTGTTCTGTTCCATTGATCTATATCTCTGTTTTGGTACCACTACCATGCTGTTTTGGTTACTGTAGCCTTGTAGTATAGTTTGAAGTCAGGTAGTGTGATGCCTCCAGCTTTGTTCTTTTGGCTTAGGATTGACCTGGCGATGTGGGCTCTTTTTTGGTTCCATATGAACTTTAAAGTAGTTTTTTCCAATTCTGTGAAGAAAGGCATTGGTAGCTTGATGGGGATGGCATTGAATCTGTAAATTACCTTGGGCAGTATGGCCATTTTCACGATATTGATTCTTCCTACCCATGAGCATGGAATGTTCTTCCATTTGTTTGTATCCTCTTTTATTTCCTTGAGCAGCGTTTTGTAGTTCTCCTTGAAGAGGTCCTTCACCTCCCTTGTAAGTTGGATTCCTAGGTATTTTATTCTCTTTGAAGCAATTGTGAATGGGAGTTCACTCATGATTTGGCTCTCTGTCTGTTGTTGGTGTATAGGAATGCTTGTGATTTTTGCACATTGATTTTGTATCCTGAGACTTTGCTGAAGTTGCTTATCAGCTTAAGGAGAGTTTGGGCTGAGACAATGGGGTTTTCTAGATATACAATCATGTCATCTGCAAACAGGAACAATTTGACTTCCTCTTTTCCTAATTGAATACCCTTTATTTCCTTCTCCTGCCTAATTGCCCTGGCCAGAACTTCCAACACTGTGTTGAATAGGAGTGGTGAGAGAGGGCATCCCTGTCTTGTGCCAGTTATCAAAGGGAATGCTTCCAGTTTTTGTCCATTCAGTATGATATTGGCTGTGTGTTTGTCATAGATAGCTCTTATTATTTTGAAATATGTCCCATCAATACCTAATTTATTGAGAGTTTTTAGCATGAAAGGTTGTTGAATTTTGTCAAAGGCCTTTTCTGCATCTATTGAGATAATCATGTGGTTTTTGTCTTTGGCTCTGTTTATATGCTGGATTACATTTATTGATTTGCGTATATTGAACCAGCCTTGCATCCCAGGGATGAAGCCCACTTGATCATGGTGGATAAGCTTTTTGATGTGCTACTGGATTCGGTTTGCCAGTATTTTATTGAGGATTTTTGCATCAATGTTCATCAAGGATATTGGTCTAAAATTCTCTTTTTTTGTTGTGTCTCTGCCTGGCTTTGGTATCACAATGATGCTGGCCTCATAAAGTGAGTTAGGGAGGATTCCCTCCTTTTCTATCGATTGGAATAGTTTCAGAAGGAATGGTACCAGTTCCTCCTTGTACCTCTGGTAGAATTTGGCTGTGAATCCATCTGGTCCTGGACTCTTTTTGGTTGGTAAGCTATTGATTATTGCCACAATTTCAGATCCTGTTATTGGTCTATTCAGAGATTCAACTTCTTCCTGGTTTAGTCTTGGGAGAGTGTATGTGTCAAGGAATTTATCCATTTCTTCTAGATTTTCTAGTTTATTTGCGTAGATGTGTTTGTAGTATTCTCTGATGGTAGTTTGTATTTCTGTGGGATTGGTGGTGATATCCCCTTTATCATTTTTTATTGTGTCTATTTGATTCTTCTCTCTTTTTTTCTTTATTAGTCTTGCTAGCAGTCTATCAATTTTGTTGATCCTTTCAAAAAACCAGCTCCTGGATTCATTAATTTTTTGAATGGTTTTTTGTGTCTCTATTTCCTTCAGTTCTGCTCTGATTTTAGTTATTTCTTGCCTTCTGCTAGCTTTTGAATGTGTTTGCTCTTGCTTTTCTAGTTCTTTTAATTGTGATGTTAGGGTGTCAATTTTGGATCTTTCCTGCTTTCTCTTGTGGGTATTTAGTGCTATAAATTTCCCTCTACACACTGCTTTGAATGTGTCCCAGAGATTCTGGTATGTTGTGTCTTTGTTCTCGTTGGTTTCAAAGAACATCTTTATTTCTGCCTTCATTTCGTTATGTACCCAGTAGTCATTCAGGAGCAGGTTGTTCAGTTTCCATGTAATTGAGCGGTTTTGAGTGAGATTCTTAATCCTGAGTTCTAGTTTGATTGCACTGTGGTCTGAGAGATAGTTTGTTATAATTTCTGATCTTTTACATTTGCTGAGGAGAGCTTTACTTCCAAGTATGTGGTCAATTTTGGAATAGGTGTGGTGTGGTGCTGAAAAAAATGTATATTCTGTTGATTTGGGGTGGAGAGTTCTGTAGATGTCTATTAGGTCCGCTTGGTGCAGAGTCTCTGATAAAACAGACTTTAAACCAACAAAGATCAAAAGAGACAAAGAAGGCCATTACATAATGGTAAAGGGATCAATTCAACAAGAAGAGCTAACTATCCTAAATATGTATGCACCCAATACAGGAGCACCCAGATTCATAAAGCAAGTCCTGAGTGACCTACAAAGAGACTTAGACTCCCACACATTAATAATGGGAGATTTTAACACGCCACTGTCAACATTAGACAGATCAATGAGACAGAAAGTCAACAAGGATACCCAGGAAGATCTGATGGTTTTATAAAGGGCTTTTCCCCCTTTTGCTCAGCACTTCTCCTTGCTGCTGCCATGTGAAGAAGGATGTGTCTGCTTCCCCTTCTGCCATGATTGTAAGTTTCCTGAGGCCTCCCCAGCCATGCTGAACTGTGAGCAGCATGAACAATTAAACCTCTTTCCTTTATAAATTACCCAGTCCTGGGTATGTCATTATTAGCAGTGTGAGAATGGACTAATACAGTCCAGTTTTCTAATTATGTGTGTGTGTGTGTCTGTCTGTCTGTATCTCTGTGTATGGATAGAAAGATAGATATGTAGATAGATCCACCTTTCGATGAACCTGTTTTCAGAGAAAGCTTTGTGAATATCTGACTTAGGTTTCAAATTCAGTTTACACTGCACAGGTAAGATTTCTCTGAGATCAAGTGAAATGGGAAGTTGCTAAGGAAATGAGATTTCCTTCACTTGACTCTGAGTCTTCATTCACCCTCTTTGAAGGCTCATGATTCTCAAGATTTTGTTCCCTGAATGGCAGTGTTGGCATCCACCAAAACTCTGTGATAAATTTAGAGTTAAACCTCAGCTACTTAGCTAGGTAGTAAAGTGACTTTTCTGTTACTCAACCAAAAATTAATTTTACCAAAGAACCCAATGAGAGAGAGAGAGAGAGAGTGTGTGTGTGTGTCACGGAAAGTGTGAATTCTGGAAGGCATTCCATTGAACACAGTGGCTATTTAATACATTTCCCAGGGCTCTCAAGTCTGATTCAACTAGAAGGAGAGAGTTTACCAAAAGGCAGTAGTTTGTGTCTGAATCCTGGGTTCACCAGTGGATGTTATTTAAATGTGGCTTGCACATATAGTTATGGAATATGTAACTTTTCTGGAAAGGACTAATATTTTAGAAAGTTTTGAATTATCTAGTTTATGCCATGTATGTGATTTGTATTATATTTGTTTGTTTTCATTCAGATGCTTGTGTCTTACTTTAGTGTTTGATTTGATCGACATAGCTAGTATTAGCAATATTTTAAATCATTTTTGCAGTATCGGTGGCATTTTATTAATTTACTTTTATTGTAAAATGAAATTTGCCCTTGAAGATGTCCCTTTATTTTCAGAAAATCTAATTATTAGCTATAGGTATTATTTTCCCACAAACCTGTTTAGCTCCTCTAATTTACCTTCCTAAAGCTCTTAAATCCAGATTATGTATATGAGAGGAGAAGAGAGAGATCAGAGTAGTCCACCCCCTGTTTCGTCTTGCCAAGAAATCTTGTCTTCCAGATTGTAACTGTTTCCTTGTTGCCTTTTTTTCCCCATCCAATTTTCAGTACCCAGCTCGCCACATTTTCAACGGCTAATGCCATGAGGGAGATTTGCACTTTCAGTAATGGTGGACTAACTTATTGTATACCAGCCCTCCCACTGAAAACAACTAGAAAATATAATGTATGTAAAAAATCTGTTTGAAGGTAGCAGCGCCTCCCAAGGAAGTGAGGACATGAGGGGCCACCATCTCAGAGAGAAAGGAAGCACAGCAAAGTAAGTATGGCATTTGGTGCCACTTCTCCCTTCGAGGTTACTGCCAAAGCAGAAAGTGGCAAATGAGAGGCTGAAAAGGTGAGAGAAGAGCCTCTGGCACTTATAGGATGGAGGAGACAAAAGCTGTATTTAGGGCACAACAAGCAGACTTTGGTCTGGTATGTACCTTGGGTCTATTTCTTCAGAAGGGGATGAGCCAGAAGTAGAGAAACCCTCACAAAGACAAGCCCACAGTTAAATCAGCTTAATCATTGATATTATTAGGGTGATCTACCCCTCTTTGAACTGACTTCCAGAAGCAA
Source organism: Pan troglodytes (assembly GCF_028858775.2). Lineage (NCBI taxonomy): Eukaryota > Metazoa > Chordata > Mammalia > Primates > Hominidae > Pan > Pan troglodytes. Next base: position 132,059,989 of record NC_072406.2, read on the forward strand.
AACAGATTGCTTTTGGGAGGAAGATAACATCACCCAGCGCTTCAAATTACTTCTATAGTTTGCCATACACAATGTCTAATCTACATGACTGAAAACCAAAAGGAAAAAGCACAGTAAAAACAGATCTACAGTAGATCCAGACATTGGAGGTATTAGACACAGACATTAAGGTAACTGATTAATATCAAGACATTAAATCCAGTTTAGTGACTTCTAGTAAAGAACTGGAGATAAAAAAGAACTGGATGGAAATTCTAGAACTGAGAAATAGAACAACAGAATTTTGAGGGTTCAGTAGTGGGCTTCACAATAGATAAGGCAGTTGAAGAGACAAATAGTGAATTGGAAGGTAAGTCAAAAAGAAATGGACTGGAGCAGAGAGAGGAAAAGGATTGAAAATGCAGGAAAGAGTATGTGAGACACACAGGATATGGTGAAAGGTTTCACATGTGTAACTGGAGTCCTTGAAGGCAGGGAGGACAGAGATTAGGGCAGGAGCAGTATTTGAAGGGATCGTTAACAAGGATCTTCCAAAACTGGCTCATGGTTTCAGGAAGTACTGTTTACCCTAAGCCGGGCAAGAAAAATGCAAAGAAAACCCAACACTGAGGCGCATCATAGTAAAACGCTGGGTGGCTTTAAATCACTTCTTAAGTCGTTACTTGACAAAGATGTCTTGTACTGAACAGGCCTTCACATAATGGGCAGACACCATTTCTGTGAATTTCCACAGTGGCTTTTATAGCTTTGCCTTTAGAATTCTTCCCAGTCACATCTCTTTTTTGGGGAACACTTCCCAAGGACCAGCCTTGGCCCTTAGTAAGGTTGCCGTGCATGCACAACTAGTGTCCTCTGTGCACCTTTGTCTGTAATTCTAGGGGAGAAACAGTGCCACTGCCTCATCTGCCCCAACAGTTCTCTCACTGTGTCATATCACTGAGGAGTTGGACGGGGTATAGGCCAGTGGCTAAGAGCACAGGCTGGAAACAGACTACCTATGTCTGATCAAGCTCTTGTTCCAACACTTACTCATTGTATAATCTTGGACTAGCTACCTCGTCCTAGCTTTAGTGTACTAAGTGTACAAGAAGGGTTATAACATTCCTTACTTTTTAGGGCTATTACGAGATTTAAATGAGCCCATGGGTGTATGTGTTTTACATATAGAAAACAATTAATAGATGGGCTTATTTTTAAATCTCCTTGACCCGTTTCTTGAACCATATATTTCTCCCTTAATAATAGCTGAGGCTTCTTCAAACTTTTTATGCCTGGTTTGGTCCAGTGGGAACTGAACATGAAAGGAGAGGAGATGGTGTACATTTTATATCAGAGCAGAGAGCTTAAAAATTAATCTCTTTAAGTATGTACAAGAGTTGGTGAACTTCACTCTTTAAAGGAAGAAGTGAACATGAAGTCTGAAAAGTTTCCAGAGTTAGAGAAGGCAGACCCTGATAAAACACCTGGATAAGTAAAGGATTTTCTCCTTATAGTAAAAGTTAACTTTTCTGACCCAATTTAAATTTGATTTCCTGTTTCTGCCTTAAAAAAAATTGATGCGTAGAATGCACCATCTTCTGTATCAGAAAATTCTTTCATAACAATTTCCATTAATGGAATCATTTCTTCCTCCCTCCCTCCCTTCCTCCCTTCCTTCCCTCCTTCCCTCCCTCCCTCCTTCCTTCCTTCTTTCCCTCCCTCCCTCCTTCCTTCCTTCTTTCCCTCCCTCCCTCCTTCCTTCCTTCTTTCCTTCCTTCCTTCCCCTTCCTCCCTCCCCCTTCTCCTTCCTTCCCTCCTTCCTTCCTTCCTTTCTTTCTTCCTTCCTTCCTCTTCCTCCTTGCCCCCTCCCTCCTCCTTACCTCCCTTCCTCCCTTCCTGCTTTTCTCCTTTTCTTCTTTCTTTTCTTTTCTCTTTTCTTCCTTTCCTTCCTTCCTCTCCTTCCTTTCCTTCTTTCCTTCTTTCTCCTTCCTTCCTTCCTTCCTTCCTTCTTTCTTTCCTTCCTTCCTTCCTTCCTTCCTTCCTTCCTTCCTCACGCTGTTGCCCAGGCTGAAGTGCAGTGGTGCAGTGATAACTCACAGTAACATCAACCTCCTGCGCTCAAGCAATCTCCTACCTCAGTCACCTGAGTAGCTGGGACAACAGGAGCGTGACACCATGCCTGGCTGATTTTTTAAATTTTTTTTTAATGCAGATGGGGTCTTGCTATGTTGCCTAGGTTGGTCTTTGAACTCCTGAGCTCAAGTGATCCTCCTGCCTCAGCTTCTCAAAGTGCTGGGATTACAGGCGTGAGCCACAGTGCCCATTGAATCTTTTATTTCTGATTCAACTCTGGACATCAACCTGACTACTTTTACTTCTTGGTTAATACATTTTTTTCATATATTCACATAAATTTTTTATTCTACACACTAGATATTTGACTTCTCCTTAAGTGAATACATATGTATACAATTTAAATTATAATTATAACTACATTACAGAAAATTGGAAAATAAATTTCACCTAACATCAAAGACTAAACTCAACTTCCACTGGCATCAACCTGTCTGATGTATTGTCTCTCCTTGGGCCAGCACTGAGGAGCACTGAGAAGGAAATAAAAGAAGCAGCTGCATCTGCCTTTCATAAAGCACGTGCTGTGTGCCAGGCACTAGATGAAGCTGTCGCCATGCGTGGTCTCATCCAATTGTCACATCCACCCGGAGAAGCCTTTACTTTGGGCCAAGGGCATCATTCTCTTTTTTTTCACTAGGCAAAAATATGATCTTAATGTGAGTGTAAATTTGGACACTGAAATTGGTGGCAATCTTTGCTTGCAAGGTAGATGACGCAGAACACAGTGATTGAGAGAGGATTCATAGACTCACTCCTATTTCCCACACTGACATGGAAAGCTCTGCTGTTGTTGTTTGAGGAGCGTCTAGGGTTCTGTGATGCAGGTTTGGATTCACTCATCCATTCTAAAGATTCGCGGTTAAGCCTACCACAAGCCAGGCTCTGTTCCTGGCACTTGGGCTATGGTAGTGAACAAAACAGAGATCCCTGTCATGAGCTTAAGTTCCAGTGGGAAGGGAGGCAGCAGATAAGCAACGTGCAGGATAAATGGTATGTGGAGATGTATGGCAGGCTGGAATGTGACAGATGCTCTGGAAAAAATAAAGTGGGGCTGGGTGCTGTGGTTCGTGCCTGTAATCCCAGCACTTTGGGAGGCCAAGTTGGGCAGGTCGCTTGAGCCCAGTAATTTGAGACCAGCCTGGGTAACATAATGAGACCCAATCTCTACAAAAAATACAAAAATTAGCCAGATGTTATGGTGCATGCCTGTAGTCCTAGCTACTTGGGAGACTGAGGTGGGAGGATTGCCTGAGACGAGGAGCTCAAGGCTGCTGTGATTGCACCACTGAACTCCAGCCTGGGTGACAGAGTGAGATCCTATTTAAAAAAAAAAAAAAAAAAAAAGTGGGCCAAGGGAGGTAATTTGGGAGTGGTATCAGTCTTGACTTCATGCACAGGTAACATTTGAGCAGAGACCAGAGGGAAGTGAGGGCATGACCACGCAGAGGGCTGAGGCCAGAGTGCAGTGGGCAGAGAGAATCCAAAGTGGGAACCCAGGCTCAAAGGTGGGAACATGCCTAGCGAGGCAAGGAGGCTGGGGAGGCTGTAGGAAAAAAGCCAAGGAGAGAGAAGTCAGGGTGGGCTGGTCAGGCTCTTGGAGCCATTATTAGGGCCTTGACTTTTACCCTTAGAGAAATGTGGAGCCCCTGGAGAACCTGGGCAGAGGTGTGACATGATGGGCCTTGTATTTCAATAGTATCCTTCTGGCTGTGTGGGGAGAGAGGACAGCAGGGGTGTCACAGGTTGGATTTCCCCAGAAACAGACTCTGAGAGAGAGGAAAACATGCAGGAAGTTTATTGGGGTGCACCCTTGGGATCAACATCTGTGGGGGAGTGAGGGAGGCAGGATTGGGCAGAGGCCAAAGTGTGGCAGTTGCAGCAGAGGCCCAATGGGATGGCCTTTCAGAGATGTCTCGAATGGAGGCGAGGGGCCTTGGACTTGATACCCCTGCATCAATCAGTCATAGCATGTGGGCCGCTCCCAGAAAGGGGGTGTGAACTCAGCCAGGCAGCTCTTATCCTAAACCCAGCCCCTTCCCTAAGAAGGAAGTTCCTGAAGGGACTTGACCGAGTGCCATTGGCAGGTGACACTTCTGGAAGCTGGGGAAATGAATGCCTCTGTTTGAAGAGTTGACCAGGGTGGTACGTCCCAGCCTCAACTACAGGGCAAGGGTGGGAGCCATGAGGCCACAGAGGAGGCTCTTACAGGAGCCCAAGTGAGAGATGATGTGGGCTGTACCTCCATGGTAGAAGGGAAGGGGTGAAGCGTGGCTGGATTCTGGACCTAGTTTGAAGGTAGAGGCTGGAGGATTTTCTGATCAATTGGGTTTGGGATGGGAGAGAGGAGTCAAGGACCACCCCCTAGTTGAGCAGAGAAAGACCAGACTGGAGACAGAGGGAAGAAGGAAAGCTGTCATTAGAAGAGGCCAAGTCAATATAGATCATAGGGGGAAGGGCCTCTAAGGGCTGGTGGTAGAGGAAGAGCCTTAGGAGGAGGGGTCTTCTGAGGAGCTTTGGAGAAATCGGGGTGGTGTGAAATGGGGATTTGAGAAATATTGCTGGAGGTTATGGATTAGATCCCTTTTAATATTTTTGGAGGGGCTTAAGTTAAAAAAATTAAAAGGGCCAGGTGCAGTGGCCCACACTTGTAATCACAGCACTTTGGGAGGCCAAGGAGGGAGGATTGCTTGAGCCCAGGAGTTCAAGACCAGTCTGGGCAACATGGCAAGACCCTGTCTCTACAAAAAAGCTTTAAAAATTAGCCAAACATGGTGGCACGCACCTGTAGTCCCAGCTACTTGGGAGGCTGAGGTTGTGGGGATGGCTTGAGCCCTGGAGGTCCAAGCTGCAGTGAGCCATGATGGCACCACTGCACTCCAGTACAGGTGACAGAGTGAGACCCTGTCTCTAAATTAATAAAAGGAATTTCTTTGAAAAGATTGTTGTCTGTTTGGCCTGTGTTCTTCCACCCCATGTGACTAGCCTAAGCATGGCACTTGTCCCTTTACCAGTGATGGCCCAGGGATGGCCACATACTCAGTCCTGGCTGGTGCTGTTGGGGAGACAGCTGGCTGGTGGGGGTGGGGTGCTTCTGGGAAGGCTGCCTCCCTCCCAGGAAGGTCCATATAGAATGTTTTCTGACCCTGATCACAGTCCTCAGGACAGTCATGATTGCTGCTCCTCCCAGTCTCGAGTGCTATTCATGCTTCATCTCCATCACCTCTCATAACAGCCACAGGAGCAGACATTGTCATCTTATTCTACAGGACAAACTTGGGAGTAAGGGAAGTCAGGAGACTTGATTACCATCACACATCTAGTAAGAAAAATTACACATGAAGCCCTTAGGACTGGCACCGAGGAGATGCTGAGTAAATGGCATTGATCATTGTAATACAGGGACTTCCTCATTTCCAGGGAGGAGGGGAAGATCATTTGTCCAGATTTATGTGCTTCTGAATTCACTATTGATTTTTATAGCTTTTCTGTTTCCCCCTTCACCATGTATTGGCATTTGTAAATATGGTCACATGTTTACCTGAGCTACAGTGTAACAGAAAGAACTCCAAGGTCTATAAACCTGGCTTTGAATCCAGGCTGCATCACCTACTAGCTGTGTGACGTTGGAAGAGTTACTTACCAACTCTTGAGCATGTGTCCTCATTTATGAGACGTGGATAATAATAACCTCCGAAGGCGGTTTGAGGATAATAAGGTGCTTATTAGCTCATTATCTGGAACACAATCAGTGCTCAAGAATGCTAGGTATTATTATCCAAGTTATTATGTAGATGGCTTATTTGGACAGATCACATGAAAGGGCCAAATGAAGGTATGCAAGAGTGCTTTACAAATGCATGTTATTATATTGTTAGAGAAACTCCACTGCACGGAGGAATTTGCTATATGAAAAATGGGCTGGGCACAATAGCTCACGCCTATAATCCTAGCACTTTGGGAGGCCGAGACGGGCGGATCACCTGAGATCAGGAGATTGAGAACAGCCTGGCCACATCGTGAAACACTGTCTATACTAAAAAAAAAAAAAAAAAAAAAAATTAGCCAGGTGTGGTGGCGCGTGCCTGTAGTCCCAGTTGCTTTGGAGACTGAGGCAGGAGAATCTCTTGAACCCAGGAGGCGGAGGTTGCAGTGAGCCGAGATCACGCCACTGCACTCCAGTCTGGGTGACAGAGCAGGACTCCGTCTCAAAAAAAAAAAAAAAAAGAAAATGAATTGATACAAGAGACGTGCATGCCTAGTGGGCTAGAAATCTTGGTGTGGGGAATAGCACAGCATGAAGGAAGGAGGGAGAGAGAGAATGAGTGAGAGAGAGAGAGCACAAGTGCCAATTGACTGGGAGTTCCGGGCCACGCATGCATTGCCATGGGGCCTTGTAAAGTGCCCAGGATTTGGAGGGATATTAGGCTAAAGTGAGAGGGAGTCTCCCAAGGGAATGTGAGCCTCTGGAGGCAAGTGATGGGTTTTTTTTCTGAAGCACCCTCAGGAAACTGCCTGGAGCCCTCAAGAACGTGGAGGCCTGAAGTGCTGCCCCTGGTCTGAGTTCCTGGAGCCTGGTCTGTCACTGGGGAAGTCCAGAGCTCCAAGGCTCAGTGCCCAGGGGACGCAGAAGTCATGAGCAGGGTGAAGGTGGACAGTGTCACTGAAGGATCCTAGGCAGGGGGAAAACTGAATCCAAGCCAAAGGGCCAGTACTTGGGGGCTCGACACAGAAAAAGGCTCAGGGGAAACCAGGCGGGAAACTGAGCCCAGAGCAGTAGCTCTGCATTGAGCTGTGGTCCAAGGGGCGCCATTCACTTAAAGCACAATCCCATCACCCTTGCCCCAGGTACACACGGTTACCCTGGCTCGAAAAGCTCCTAAATCAGGGAGTCTTCTATAGCGATTCTGTTCACACGAGACTGAACGCTGCATGCGGGTGGGTCACTGAGCCCCCACGGGAATGTGGATTTTGTGTTTTTATTTTGATGATGATCCTTAGAAAACAAACACACACACGGCCGGGTGCGGTGGCTCACGCCCGTAATCCCAGCACTTTGGCCGAGGCGGGCGGATCACGAGGTCAGGAGATGAGACCATCCTGGCTAACACGGTGAAACCCCGTCTCTACTAAAAATACAAAAAATTAGCCGGGCGTGGTGGCCGGCGCCTGTAGTCCCAGCTACTCGGGAGGCTGAGGCAGGAGAATCGCTTGAACCTGGGAGGCGGAGGTTGCAGTGAGCCGAGATCGCGCCACTGCACTCCAGCCTGGGCGACAGAGCGAGACTCTGTCCTAAAACAAACAAACAAAGCGAAACAAAAACAAAATGCAAAAGCAAACAGAAAACGCCCACAATGTCTCTTTATGGAAGGAGACATCCAACCAAGTCTTTTCCTTCTGGCTTTGTAATCCAAAAATGTCCTTCTAACGTGTGTGTCCTCTCAGGATGACACGTGGCACCAGCCAGCAGTCTTCTTGGGTGGATTCTAGGATGGCAGAACATAAAGGAATGGCCTTTGTTTGTTTGTTTATTTAGAGACAGAGTCTTGCTCTGTTGCCCAGGTTGGAGTGTGGTGGTGCGATCTCGGCTCACTGCAACCTCTGCCTCCTAGGTTCAAGCGATTCTCACGCCTCAGCCTCCAGTGTAGCTGGGACCACAGCCGTGTGCTGCCGCACCCGGCTAATTTTTTGTATTTTTAGTAGAGATGGGGTTTCGCCATATTGGCCAGGCTGGTCTCAAACTCCTGATCTCAAGTGATCCGCCTGCCTCAACCTCCCAAAGTGCGGGGATTATAGGCGTGAACCACCACGCCCGGCCAGGAATAGCCTTTGAATTTAGACCAATTCGCTTTCAGATATTGACTCTGGACAATTTTCTTAACCTCACATTTATATTAAGATTTTGTTGTACAAAAATAATTGTAAAAATTCAAACTATGCAGAGATACACCAGGTAAAAGGTGAATTTCTTCCCTCTCTCTTGTCCTAATCCCTCTCCTATTTACATTTCTCTACTAGATTTTTTGTAGCCCCTTTCCCAGTATTTTGTGGTTTTGGTTGTTGTTTGAGTGGGACTTTTAAAAAACAATTTCAAGTTGGTTATTGTTCGTACCTAGGAAAGTATTGGTGACTTCCCATTGGTAGCGTGTCCATCTGCCCCACTCCTTTCTCTCATTAGTGCTAATAGTTTTCAGCTGTTTTTCTTGGCGTTGTTGAGCATTAGTTTTCTCATCTGTAAAATGCAGATAATGTTGACCTTGCAGAGCTTTAATAAGGATTCGATGAGATAAAGTAAGGAGCTTAGCTTAGTGCCTGGCTCAGTAGGGGCCTGATTAATATGAACTTGTACTTTCACTAATATCATCCTCATGATGAGATCTTTTCTGTACAACTCTCTTCTCTGATTGTGGAGAAATGGATTATGGAGAAAAATGATTCAATCAGAGAAGGCTCTGCATATGGCTGCTTATACAGAAAGACTGATGTCAACCAAGGGGCTGCCAATGTTTATTTTTTTACTCTGTTAAGGAGGGGAGGGGTGAGGAGGGGAGAAAGAAAGAGAAATGGTTGTACAAATATCTCATAGAGTCTCTGCTTTCAATTCTTTTGGGTATAAACACCAGTGGGTTTTGGAGAGTTATAGATCACTGTGAAAAAAAATCTCTGTGTACCTTTCATGGTGTCAGTAGCTCTGGAAAGAGTGGCCTGACCAGTGCACCCTGTGCTTCTTAGTCTGCCGTGACAGGAGGGAGGTGTCTGCATCTGATGGTTACTGTGTGTTGAGCTTGCACAGTCCCCATCAGCCTGCTATCTGAGCGCTCAAGGCTGCAGAAGACCCTGAATGAGTGTGAGATTTGTAGTTGTTATTGTTAACTTTCAAGACTTCCACAAATGTACATTTTTCTATTTTACTGTATAGTTCCAATGGCTAAAATGACCCTGAACAAGGTGCAAAATGCAATAAAGCATCAACAGTGGGCTTCCAGGTAAATAAAAATGCAGCAGGAAGAAACAGCAGCAGGGAAAAAAAAATTACTGGGAAACACATAATGAAATGCCTCCGCTATCTTTTACATTTCCCCCTGTTGTTTAAACTCTCTATATTATTCAATGCAGCATTGTTTGTAATGGCAGAAGATTGTAAATAACCTCAATGTCTATCAATGGGAGATGGTTGGATAAATTATAGTCCTCCACACCAGGGGATACTGTATAGCTGTAAAGAAGAATGCTCAATCTATTAGTTGAGAAAGGTCTACCAGACATTTAAAGTGAAATAAAGGCAAAATGCTGAATAGATTGTACAGTGTGCTGTCCTTTGTGGAAAAGGGAACAAATAAGAATGTGTGTGTATATGCATATAGAATACATTTTTATCCTTGCTTGTGTATATTTGGTGAAACTCTGGAAAGATGCATAAGAACCAATATCAGCAGTTTTATATGCAGGTAGGAGGGAGACGTTTACAGTATCACTTTTGTTTATTTTTTATTTCTGAGCCATGTTAATATATTACCTATGGGAAATAAAGAGCTTGGGTTTTCCCACCAGCCTGACCACAGGAGAGGCTCAAAATTGAAATTAGCTTGTATAGGCAATGAATAATTTTACAGGTTCTTGCAAGAAAAACAACTCTCTGTTACAGGCTATTCAGAATTTATCTTCTAGTCAAGGAAGCCAACTTCTTCTTCCCATCTCAATCCTGTAGATTCTCAAGAAGCGACAGGGAGGGTGATGCACTCAAAGCCTCACTTGGCAGCCAATCCTAAGTGCTTTGGAGAAAGGAGAGCGTTTGGTCTGGGGCAGGGGGTCTGGAGTTGGGCAGGGGAGGAAATCAAGGCCAGAATGGACTGGACTGGGTTTTACTCGGGGTCTTGCCTGTCTCTGACACTGCCCTGGGTGAACTAGGTGGGAGCTGGGAGGCCCTCCCCAGTGCAATTGCAAACCTTGGCTTGTATGGCTAGACCCAGAAGTCGGCTTGCTCAAAATCTTACAATCTCCAGTAACTCTTAAGTAAGCAGGCAAATGAACACACTGATTGATCGAGTACCCACTTCTACTAGACCAGAACCTCTACCACTGTTCACTCCACAGGGTCCCCAGGCAAGATTTGCTTGAGCCTGGAAGGCCTTCGTAGAGGTTCTCTGCCTTCTCACCCCCAGCTCACCTGGAGAAGAATAAACACTAGGCTCTTTCCTCTCTACCAAGGAGCCGTCACTACCCGAGGGATAGGTAATCTTAAGGGAATAATGGAGAGCTCCGAGGAACAATTAGAAGGCATCTGAGGAGCAGAAGCCCTGTGAAAGAAAGGTAACTGTCAAAACTCAGACAGTCTCGATGGGCTAAATGAGGGGATCCTGGGACCCAGCAACATATGATCTACCGAGTCACTCTTACAAGAAAAGAATATACGTAAATGGAAAATAAGTTAACAAAAAGAGATGCAGCAGGCAGGTGTGAACAAGAAAAAGCTCAGGGAGTAATCTTAGTATCAGACAAAACAAATTTACAGCAAATGAAACACAGCAGCAGCAAAACAACCTGACCAAAGATGAACGAGATGCTACGTGCTGATAAAAGGAATGATGGACCACGAAGATACAACAATTACAGACACCTGCTTCTAATATCATACCCCTGAAATATATCAAGTAATTTATGGTAGAATTAAGATGAGAGGCTGGGCATGATGGCTTACACCCATAATCTCAGCATTTTGGGAGGCTGAGGCAGGAGGGTCACCTAAGCCCAGGAGTTTGAGACCAGCCTGGGCAACATAGCGAGACCCCCATATCTGCTAAAAAATAAATAAATAAAACAACAACAACAGAAAGAATTAGATGATAGATAAATCAAAAATTATAGTTGGAGATTTTGACACATACTCAAAAGCTGATAAATTAAGGAGAAAAAAATGACGAGGGATATGGAAGAGTTTAACAATGTGATCACTTATCTCAAATTAGCAGAGAGAAGTTTAACTTTACATTTCAGAAAAAAATATATTAGTTTGAGCAAACACAGAACAGGCACAAAACTATGTGTACTATATCTGTGTCACAAAGGAATTCTCAGTGAATCAGAAAGAAATGACTTCATGTGAACTATATCCTGTGGTGGAAATAGAATTAAATTACAAATCAGTATCGGAAGATGTGGTAGCAAGAATAATGGCCCTGCAAAGATGTCCACACTTAAATCCCCAGAACCCATGACTATATTACTTTACATGGCAAAAGTGATTTTGCAGATGTGATTAAGGTTAAGGGCCTTGAGATGGTGAGAGTAGCCTGGTTTATCCAGGTGGGCCCACTTGAATCCCGTCAGTCCTTAAAAAGGGGAAAACCATTCCCAGCTGCAGCCAGAAGGAGACATGGTTATGGGAGAATGGTCAGAGAGGTGGAATGTGAGAAAGTCCTGACCTGCTGTTGCTGGCTTTGGTGACGGAGGGAGGGGGCTGTGAGCCAAGGGCTGTGGGTGGCCACTGAAAACTGGGAGTGGTCAATGGCTGTAACAAAACAGTCAGTAAGGAAACGGGGATCTCAGGCCAAGCGCAGCAAGGAACAGCCTGAATGAGCAAGGAAACGAATTCTCCCTCAGAGTCTCCAGAAAGGAACACAGCCCTGCCCACACCGTGACTTTAGCCTGGTAAGACCTGTGTCCAGAACTGTAAGATAATAAATTTGAGTTGTTTCAAATTTACCACTAAGCTTGTGGTTGTTTGTTCCAGCAGCAAGAGAGAACTAATACAGAAGACTAATGACAAATCCTGTATGACTAAAAATTTAAAAATATATCACTGAAAATTAATTCCTGGGTTAAAGAAGATATAGGGGTATATTAATCATCTATTGCTATGTAACAAATTATCCCAAGACTTAGTGGCATAAAACAAAACATTATCTCATAGCTTCAGTGGATCAGGAATTCAGGTGTGGTTTAGCTGTGTGCTCTGGCTCAGGGTCAAGATGGCAGCTGAGGCTGCAGTAATTTTTTTTTTTTTCTTTGAAACAGGGTCTGGCTTTGTCATCCAGGCTGGAGTGCCGTGGTGAGATCTCAGCTCGCTGCAACCTCTGTCTCCTGGGCTCAAGCCATCCTCCTACCTCAGGTTCCCAAGTAGCTGGGACCATAGGTGCATGCCACCGTACCCAGCTAATTTTTGTATTATTTGTAGAGACGGGGTTTTGCCATGTTGCCCAGGCTGGTCTCGAACTTCTGAGCCCAAGTGATCCACCCACCTCAGCCTCCCAAAGTGCTGGGATTACAGGTGTGAGCCACTGCACCCAGCCTGCAGTCATCTTAAGGCTTAACTGGAGAAGGACCTTTTTCCAAGCCCACTCACATGGTTGTTGGCAGGATTTAGAAACTTGCCGCCTGTTGGACTGAGGGCCTCAGCTCCTTACTGGCTGTGGGCCAGAGGCTGCCCACAGTTCCTTGCTCTGTGGATGTCCCAGCATGGCCCCTTGCTCCATCAGAGTGATTAAGAGAGTGTGTGCTGGCAAGAGGAGTGTCATAGTCTTTTATAACCTAATCTGGGAACTGACATCTCATCACCTTTGTCATATTCTAGAAGCAAGTCTCTAGGACCAGCCCTCTCTCCAGGAGAGGCGTTACACAAGGGCAGGAGTACCAGGAGGCAGGGATCACTGGAGCCAAGTCAGGAGCTGCCCTACCACAAGGAGAAATTACAAAATTCTCGGGATTAGAATGAGAATCAAAGTGGGACATGGTGATATTTGTGTGATGCAACTAAAACTATACCAAGAGGGGAATTTATGGTGGTGAATAAAACTAGAAACAGGGAAGGTGGAAAAGAAATGAACTCGGCTTTCAATTCAAGAAACTAGGATAGAGTAAATTTGAAAGGAGAAAAGAAGTAATGGTAAAAGCAGAAATCAATGAAATAGTAAAGTAAAACAGAGTGAATAGATGATTTTTCAAGATCTAAAGCTAGGTTTTGGCTAGTGAGTTGTAAGGAGGAGCTGTGTGTGAAATTTCTGAGGTGTTTCCTCTGTGGGTCCTGCATGGATGTGATGCCAGGAGCACATGGGAGCATGAGGATGAGGATGCACCCCAAGGCTGCTGTCGAACTTTCATACCAGGCCTGGACTCCCTACATCTTAACTTTTACATGAGAGAGAAATGAATTTCTATCTTCTTAAACTACTGTTATTTGGAGGCTCTGTTATATATAGCTGAACCTAAATCACAACTAACACAAAATTGAAGAGACAAAATTGTCATTATTTTTAGATAGAATAAGACTTTTCAAAGTAAACCTAAGAGATAAACTAAACCATTAGAACTAAAAAGAGAATTAAAAGTTCAGCAGGTTTGGAGGTACAAAATAAATTTTAATAATAGTACCTTCTGCTCTAGAAATAACTCATCATAAAATATAAAGAAAATAAGGTACAAATTAAAATAGAAAAAACTCGAAACTCCATAGACCTATAAATTTTCTAGGAATTAACATAATAAAAAAGTCTCAAGACTTTTATAAAGAAAAATTAGAAACTCTATTAAAGGATATAAAATAAAATGTAAACAAAGAGCTATGGATTGATGACAACATTATAACACTGGTTGATTCTCACATAATTAGTCTATAAATTCAGTGCAATTCCAATTACAAGTCTGAGTGTTTTAGAGGACTTAATAAATGGATTTTGCAAATTAGATGGAGGAATCAAACTTCATGAATAACTAAGACATTTTTGGGAAAAGGGGCCAAAGAAATGAGACTTACACTATCAGAAACTGACATATATTATAAAAACAGGCCCAATGAAACAGAAAAGCATCCAGAAATAGACCTTCTATATTTGGGAATGTGGTACTTTATAGAGATAGGAAAAGGGAGAATATTTGGTAAATAATCTTGGGAAAATGGGCTCCATTATCTGGAGCAAAATAAAGTTGGATCCTCATCTCATACCATACCCAGAAGTAAACTCCTGGTGGATTACACACCTAAATTTAGGCCCAGTGGTGGCTCACACCTGTAATCCCAGCACTTTGGGAGGCCAAAGCAGGTGGATCACTTGAGGTCAGGAGTTCGAGACCAGCCTGGGAAACATGGTGAAATCTCATCTCTACCAAAAAATACAAAAATCAGCCGAGCGTATTGGCATGCAACTGTAGTCCCAGCTACTTGGGAGGCTGAGGTGGGAGAATCAGTTCCAAATGGGAGCCAGAGGTTTCAGTGAGCCGAGATTGTGCTACTGAACTCCAGCTTGGGTGACAGAGTGAGACCCTGCCTCAAAAACAAACAAACAAAAAGCAAAAACCTAAATTTAAAGATAAAAGTGCCATGTTAATAGAAAAAAGAGTAGATTATTCTTTGTGATCTTGGGCAGGGGAGATCTTTTTAAACAGGATCCTCAAAGTATATATAATAAAGGAAAAAATAGATTTGAATATATTAAAATATACTTTTGAGGGGGGTGATGTTGAAAGGTGAGCACCAGTACCAAAGTAAATGAATAGGTGATGGCTGGTAAGATATATTTGCAACATCTATGACTGAGAAAAAATTAGTTTCCAGAATGTAGAGAAAAATACCAAAAAGTCAGCATTGGAATAAACAGGAAACACATTTAAACAAAAGAAAAAGGGAAAAGGGGAATTATATGAATAATAGGAAAGTTATAGGAGGGGAAGCCTAAATGAATTTGTATATGAGAAGATGCTCAACCTCAATAAGAAAAACACAAATTTAAGTACCAATGAGAACCTACATCCCCTAAGTGGCAAAAGAAAGCTTATGACCATGTCACTCCCCTGAGTAAAATGCTTAGAGGTTCCCTAATCAGAAGATGAAACACACATACCTCATATGGCCTGCATCGTGCACTCCATACCTACCTCTCCACCTGCCTTCACTTCCTCACATTGGATTTGCATTTTAAGATAACTAATGACCATGGACATTGGAGAGAGAAGATACTAGAAGGAAATGACTAGTTAGAAGTCTATTTAAATAGAATGGGAAAGGATGCCTAAATTGGGTTACAAAGGAGGAGTCAGAGTGAAGAAATGTTGAGAAAGAAGGGTAACAGAACTGTTGTTGAGAGACAGAGAGTGGTTGAGAATGGTTTCCAAGTTTTGGCTTGGGCAACTTGTTGAAGGGTGGTGTCATTCATTGAGATTGAAGGGAGAACATATAATCTAAGAGGCGTTTTAAATAGGCTGAGTTTGAGATATCCTTAGGACATTTAGAAGGAGATATACGTTGCAGGTGTTACAGGACCACCAGGTTCATATGCCAGCTGTGCAGTAACTGACCAATGAACTGAAACAGCAGAGTTTGCAGCAGAGAAGGAGTTTAATGATTGCAGGGAGGCCAAGTGAGGAGATGAGAGGGACCCTCAAATCCATCTCTCCAAGGAGTTCTGGGCTGGGGTTTTTAAGGAGATTGTGGAGGGCAAGGGGCTAGGACATTGGGGTCATTGATTGGGCAGGATAAGGGAGATGAAATCATCAAGATGTGGAAACTGCATTCTTTGG
Organism: Pan troglodytes; assembly: GCF_028858775.2. Lineage (NCBI taxonomy): Eukaryota > Metazoa > Chordata > Mammalia > Primates > Hominidae > Pan > Pan troglodytes. Next base: position 132,075,610 of record NC_072406.2, read on the forward strand.
TGAGTTGGCTCCTTTTGGGGTCCATCAGACCAGCTGGCATCAGTAGTTTCATCAGTATGCAGGACGTGAAAGAATATCTCAAATGGAAAACAACATTTCACAATGTTCAAGTTCAAGTTGTTATCTATAGAGCAGTTAAAAGGAACTATAATCTAGGGTCTATGTGATTTTGGGGCAATGGGTGGCAAACAACTGTGAAGAAGTAGTCAGGGAGCAAGCTGACCTCATGATTAATGCTGAATGTGCTGCAAGCTTGATTTATTTTCATTTCTCCCCCTCCCTTCTTCCCTGATTAATTTTATAAAGTTTATAGGGATGAGTTCACTGGTGGCTCTGTGGCTTAGAACTTAGAAGAGGTGTCTGGCCAGAGGTTTGATTTGGGTGTTGTCAATCTGTAGTAGGTAGTTAATACCATTGGATACAGTAGGACTATTGCCTGAATCAGAAAACACAATAGCTTTTCTTTGCTTCTAACCACTGTTATGATTACTTTTTTTTTTGTGGCAGGAATAGAGCAATTCCCCCCACCCCCAATTCAACCAGCTCCTAATTTTTTTTTGGTCACACAATAAAACTCACCTCTTATTTTAGAGTCTGACTTCTTATGATTGAAAGATTATTAGTTGAAGTTAGTGGGGGAGATTATGACAGCAGAAGTGATTAAAGTAAACTAGTATATACCTGGAAATTCAAATTCATGACCTTGGCCTCTGCGGTACTGTGCTTTAATCAGCCATCTGGTTATTAGAAGATGATGTTTTAAATGAGTTGTAGATTAAACTAATAAGTGCTGTTACTATGACATCCAGGCTATTGATGTTCAAGGATTTATATGATCTAGGGTTACTTTCTAATAGTACTAAGGAATATTCAAATTCAAGTTGCAGAGGTTCCAGAAAAGTGACATGAGCTAATTGGAGGCCCTTGATGTATAAACTGTTGTGAAAAATTGGAGGCCCAGGTACAATTCATTCATTAGGCCCTTTTCCCTGGTAAGTCTTTCAGTGTGGACTATGAGCTCAATTAACAACATGGGATTTGGAGATAGATTTAAGACCTAGCTCTTCCACTTAAAAATGTGTATCCTCTTAAGCTGCTCTTAAAAATATATATTTCTTATTTTGAAATAATTTTAGATTTACAGAAAGATTGCAAAGATAGTAGAGAGGATTTCCATATGTCCCTTACCCAATTTACACCATTGTTAACATCTTACATTACCATGTCACATTTGTTAAAACAGAGAAACTGACATTGGTTAGTTTCATTAACCAAACTATATAGTTCATTAACCAAACTCCAGATTTTATTTGGATTTACCAGTTTTTCTATTAATATCTTCTTCCTGTTCCAATCCAGGGCGCTGCATTATATTTAGTTTTCACATCTCCCCAGTCTCCTGGTCTGTGACAGTTTCTCAGTCTTTCCTTGTTTTTCATGACCTTGACAGAGATCTGAACCCTACTGAAAGTATTTTTATTTGGTAGATTGTATTTCTTTGACTGTGACCCTGCCAGGAAATTGAACCACAGAGACCCAGGCTTTATAAAAGTTATAACACTTTTCCAATTTGACAATTAGTTTTACATTCATTTGCACAATTATTTGGTTGTCTGCCTTCCCCATTAGCTTGGAAGATCCGTGAAAGTAGGGGCCATGTTTGTTTTGGAAACAGAATGTGATGTCTAGCACTTAGTACTTGCTCCATAAATATATGCTAATGAATAAATGGATAGTTAATGATCTATGAGTTTTTTTTTTTTTTTTTTTTTTTTTTTTAAGACGGAGTCTTGCTCTGTCGCCCAGGCTGGAGTGCAGTGGCGCGATCTCGGCTCACTGCAAGCTCCGCCTCCCGGGTTCATGGCATTCTTCTGCCTCAGCCTCCCGAGTAGCTGGGACTACAGGCGCGTGCCACCACACCCAGCTAATTTTTTTTTTGTATTTTTAGTAGAGACGGGGTTTCACCGTCTTGATCTCCTGACCTCGTGATCCGCCCACCTCGGCCTGCCAAAGTGCTGGGATTACAGGCGTGAGCCACTGCGCCTGGCCGATCTGTGAGTATTTTTAATAAACCAGTGAGTTGCCGTATTCCTCAGTGGACTTACAATTTTGCCTTAATTATAGTAAGTTTTAAGCAAATAGTAACTATATGCCAGACCAACTGCCAAGTACTTTCTCTGCAATAGCTAAATAAATGTGTATTGAATTCAGTTACATAAAATGAGGATTGCAAAATTCTTTCTGAGGGACAATGCTTTGTTTCCCCTAGATGGGGAAGTCTTACTGCCTAGGAATTACTCCTTTTTATTAAGCCCAGTGCAGTTGGAGGAAAGAAAGCTGTTGGACTGGGCACAGCAGCTGTTCTCTGGGAAATAGCAGTGTGTGTAAATATAGCAGATCTGTGTGCCAAGGAGGGAAAGGAGAAATTAAGTCAGGCTTCTCAGGAGCAACGAATGTAGAGAAAAACATCACAAATTAACAGCATGGGGGAAGAAAATATAAATTCCCAAGACTCACCTCTGCCTCTTTGAAACCTAAAGCCTAAGTTCTGAAAACCTTATTCTAATTAAACACAACTTCATTTGAATTCAAAACTTTCACCATCTCTTCACATTTGAATTTAAAAATGTTACGCTTTAGTATTACTATTCATATTACTATTGGCATTTTAGTTAAAATGCTAAATGTGCAAAACATTTTTTGGACTTTGTTTACGGTGGGGAGATGTAGAGAGGGTGATGGCACCATCTGGGAAGATGGAGATAAATCTTAATGGAATTTGGGAAATGAGAAAAGCTGAGTTGGTGATGTCTATGTCTGACAACAGTGATGCATTCCAGTGGCAGCTCAACCAACATTATTATTAAAGACTTTATATGGTGGTTTATGTATTATTTAGAAATAATAATAAATTGGAATTGGACTTTTGGCTCTTCTCCCAGATGAAATCCCCTGAGTGTTTATCTTATAGAAGACACAGAAGGGATTCAATTTTGGAGTCATGTATTTGTCTAAATGCAATAAGTGACAATTTGTGTGTTTTTTTTGTATAGGGAAAAATAAAAGTATGTTTCAGAAAAAAATACAGAAAAAATCATCAAAGTAAAAAATTCAGGACTCAGACTCTGGCATATATTTTGCTGGTGGCAGCATAGCCTGATAAATCAGGGGTGTTTGTTTACTTTCTTTATAATTGATTTTCCATATTTTTCAGCAAGCTACAAAAAGTTCAGCTTAAAATATATCTGTTTGTATCTACAACCTTCTATGGGAAGAAATTACTTGTGTCCATCTTTTAAATTATTTGATGGCCTTACCTCCAGATTGCTTTTCCAAAAAAGGGACTCATTCATGTATTCATTCATTGTTTATAAATGCCTTGCATTGGATATGAAATATAGTGGCATTTTATTCATTTTTGTTGAATGAAGAAACGTCTGCATGCACATAGCATCATTCTGAACGTATTTCCTAAGGCATGGCCGCTTGAGATGGCTAATTTCCTTTCATTATCTGTTCTCCCTCTCTTTGGTATTATAATAAGAGAACTTTTAACTTGGTTCTGTCTTTAAAAGGCAGGGGCTTGCCCTTCCTTTCCACCTTTACCCCTTATAATGCATTGAGCCATTGTGGACAGCTGAAGGCAGTCCTCTAGAGATGGCAGAGCCACAGATGGGAGATGCTTTGATCCCTGCGTAGCACTGTGGAGCAGAGCCTCTCTCCAGCCCCACACTCTGCAGCTGTACCATTATGTGAGCGAGAAACAAACTTCCACCATGTTTAAGCCATTGTTATTTGGAGGTGCCTCTTATATAGCACCCAAATTCATCTTTGAACCATACAATTCTCAAGGCCTTAGTTCTAGAAGGAGTGAGAAGAGTAGTCCTCCAGTAACCATAATGTAAGTCAGAATATGGAAAATTCCATGAGAAAGTCCAATAAATGCTCTGAGGGTTTAGAGGAGGGAGAGTTCACATTCATTTGGAGAACAAATTAGAATTGCTTTAGAAACTACGACATCTGAATTTTGAGAGCAGCATTACTGTAGAGTCTGAAGGGCATGGATATTATTATTCATGGAATCCTAACTGTCTAGCTTATTTTGTCTGGATGTCTATCACAGCATTGCTACCTACAGGCTTAGGAATAAGGCACAGTCCAGAGAGTCTCCGGGGGTCATTGTGGACTCAGTCCCCACCAGAACAAACAGGCTGTGTAAGCTTTCTCTAAATAAATGAATTATGATCCTCACAAATTATTAATATCAAGGTGGTCAAGAATGGGGGCTTTGGAGTCAGACACAGTTTCTCGTTCTACCTCTACCACTTACCAGCTGTGAGACTGAGCAGAATATTGAAGTAATTGAGATCTTTTCTCCTTGAGTTCAAATCTCTTTTCCACCACTTAGGAACTATGTGACCAAGGCAATTTGTTTAACCTCTCCATGACCTGATTTCCTCATGTGTAAAATGTAGATAATAAAAATACCTTCTTCACAGGGTTGTTGGGAGGATTAAGCGAAAACTCCTTATAGTATTAAGTCATTAAGACATGTTTAATGATTAGTATGTGCCTGGCAATCATGTGTGCACACACACACATTTATATTTTTATTTCATATTTGTAAACAGAATAGTTAATGCTTAATATTAACTGTTGTTGTTATTAATGACCTAACTTCCTGGCGTCTCAGTTTACTCATGTAAAACAGAGGTGATAGTATCTGACTCTTTGTCCTCATTTGTAAAATAATATTCATTCTCAGAGTTGTAAGATTATGTCTGTAAAGCTTGTGCACAATTCCCGGTACCTAGCAGAGTCAATAAATTACACAACTTTTGAAGTAGATCTCTAAACAAATTTCTTTACATGAAGGGAAGAGACCACCCCTCATATTGTCTTATGCCCAATTTCTGCCTCCAAAGAAAGAAGAAATAAAAACTAAAAGTTAGAAATGGAATCCACAGGCAGACAGCCCAGCACTGTGCCTTGGGCCTGATAGTTAAAAATCAACCCCTGACCTAACTGCTTGTGTTAGCTACAGATTTCAGACATTGTATGGAAAAGCATTGTGAAAATCCCCATCCTGTTCTGTTCCATTCTGGTTACCGGTGCATGCAGCCCCCCGTCACGTACCCACTGCTTGCTCAGTCGATCACACGACCCTCTCACGCAGACCCCCTTAGAGTTGTAAGCCCTTAAAAGGGACAGGAATTGCTCACTTCGGGAGCTCGGTTTTTGGAGATGTGAGTCCGCCGATGCTCCCAGCTAAATAAAACCCTTTCCTTTCACAAGTCGATGTCTGAGGGGTTCTGGTCTGCAGCTCGTCCTGCTACAACATATTTCCTATGTTATTATGTTATTTTTATTTATTCATTTATTTTGAGACATGGTCTCACTCCATTGCCCAGGCTGGAGTAAAATATTGTGACTGTAGTTCACTGTAGCCTTGAACTCCAGGGCTCAAAGGACCCCCCCGAGTAGCTGGGACTACAGGTGTTCGCCACCCACACCCAGCTAATTTTTGTGTATATATATATATATATATATATATATATATATATATATATATATATTTTTTTTTTTTTTTTTTTTGTAGAGATGGGGTCTTGCTGTGTTGCCTGGGCTGGTCTTGATATCCTGGCCTCAAGCTGTTACTGGTGGAGGGTCTTGACTACGAGTGCTCCAGGTTCTTGGTGTTTTGAACAAATAATTGGGCAAAAAAAAAAAAAAAAAAAAATGCACAAAACAATGAAAGAATGAAGCAACAAAAGCACAGATTTATTAAAACAAAAGTACACTCCACAGAGTGGGAGCAGAGTTGTGTAAGTGGCTCAAGAGTGCTGGTTACAGAGTTTTCTGGGGTTTAAATGCCCTCTAGAGGTTTCCCATTTGTTACCTGGTTAACACCTATGTAAATGAAGTAGTGGCCTGCAACCAGTTTGATTGGTTGTGGAAGGTGACCAATCAGAAGTTGAAGTGAAATTACAAAGTTATACATGAAGACTTGGCCTACAACCAGTCTGATTGGTTGCAGGAGGGGACCAATCAGAGATACTTTCATTTTTCATCTGCAAGGCAGAAAAGTGGAGGGGGCGGGTTTGTAAAGGGAGTGGCCGCTGATCCTTTTGTTACTTGGGCGTGGAGAGGTGGAGTTTTCCTTTTGATTCCATTCTAGGAATTCAGCAGAATCGGCTGTGGGCTCCCTAGGGGCCTTAAGACCCTATTCTCCTGCCTCAAAACTGTCTTCCTGAATTGGCCTCCCAAAGTGCTGGGATTATAGGCGTGAGCCACCGCACTTGGCCCCTATGTTATTTTAAGGGAAATAAAGAGTTATGTGCAGTTTTGTTAAACGCAGTCTTGTGGGGGGATAGGCATATGTAAAATACTAAGTATTTAGCCTTAACGCCCTGCTGCCTTACCTGTCTTTTTAAGGATGCTGTGAAAAAGTATGGAGAATTACAGCTGGTGCTGGGGAGAGGAAATAGGAACAGCTACTGTTTATTGGGGCCACCTATGCGGTTCACCAAAGCCCTTGAAAGTGCCTGTGTCCCTTCTGACAGTCAAGGAAAGTGGGGTTCAGAGAAGGTCACTCACCTGTCTTTGGGGACTTAGTGCACACCCTCCCTGGGAGTCCTATTCTGGCTTAAATGCCAGTAACAGGGCCAGGAGCCAGGCTGAGCTTGGAGTATCTTCCCCAGGGCCTCCTGCTCCTGCCTCCCACAGTCCAAGAAGGTGCTCACCCAAAGACCCTGGACCCCACGGCAGCCCCTCCAGAGCTCTTCCCATCTGGTCATTTCTCAACCCTTTGGGGAAAAAATACCCACCTCCCTCCTCAGCGAGAATGGGAGAACTCCTGCCACGGCGCCTCGCAGCCGGGGAACACCCAGGCTTTTGTGTCATTGTGATCGTGGAGATGGTGGCAGGGGGCCAGAGTCACCCTGCACATCCAGGAGGCCTCAGAAGCACTGACCCACAGTGGATCCGCCCCAGAGGTAAGGGGTTAAAGAAGACGAGAAACAGCAGGAGGAGTGCTGGAGGCTGGCTGCCCGGGAGGCTGGGAGAAGCCTCCTGGGATTAATTCTGTGAGTTTTGTCAAGAAAGGGCTGGAAAGGAGCAGCAGGGAGTTGGAGGCTTCCTTCCCCTGAGAAAGTGCAGGCTGAAGAGGTGGACCTCGAGAAATGGGGCCAGGGCCCTGCCCCGCCGGAACGAGGAAGGCGGTGACTCAGATCTGGTCCTTTCTGCTCCTGCCAGGACAGTGGCTGCTGCTGGGCCTAACTCACTCTCGTCGTGGTTACCTTGTCACGTTCCAAATCACAGCCAGGCTGTGTTCTGCCTGCGGGATGGAAAAACCAATGAGGTCCCAAGAGAGCCAGCAAACAGATTAGGGCCCTGCAGACTGAATGGCAGACAGCAATGGCATGTCATAAGGTCCCAAGTGCCCCAGACTGTGGGGTGGCACCAGCAAGACCTTGTTGGCTGCTTTGGGTGACTTTGCAACTGATGAGGTAGAAGCAAGATGGGACCCTCAGTGCCCACCCCTCAGGGGCTGTCGCCTATGGCAGGCCCTTGTGTATTTCCAATGGCAAGGGGAGGACACGTTCTCATCTATTCTCTCTAGAGTGGTACACATTTCTATAGACTTGGGTGTACAAGGAATATAATTTTTTTTTGTTTTCTATTATTTAATTTCTGATCTCTAGCCTTCATTTGTGTGATACAGGAAAATGCAATCTGGTCACTTCCATTTGAAATAAAATCAGTGACTTCAATCACATTCATCTTGAAGGCCAGGCATTCTCGGGGTGGCTGCTGAGCTGGGGCGGAGCTTTCACAAATGCCACTGAGGCAGCCTTCCTGGCTCTCCTGTGATCTTGGTCCTACCTCGGCCTCCTGCCCTGGTTATGTCACTGGGTCCTCAATGGCACTGTCTGTGGTGTCTGTGGTCCTCCACAGACAACTAAATGGCCCCTAAATGCCAGACTCTTGCCCACCGTTCTGCATTCTTCCCTTCCTGGATGCTAGGCGTGGGGAAGGCATGGGTGTGGGGAAGCTTCGGTTCTTTTTCTTGCCTTTCTGGGTCTTTGGGAGGGTGACTGGCTGTGAGCGCCCACTCAGTTCCAACAACCCTTGCTGCCATCTTTGTGTTGTTATTTCCTGGCCTTTGTGATGCAAGGGACAAAGTTGAAGCTGCCCTTGCCCAGGCTGGGAGAAGATGGAGGGCTCAGCTCAAGCAGGCAGAGAGGCAAATCCTCTCTTTCTCTGCCTTTTGTTCTGTTCATGCCCTCAATGGATTGATTGTTGCCCACCTACACTGGGGAGAGCCATCTGCTTTCCTCAGTCTACCCATTCAAATGCTCATCTCTTCCAGAAACAGCCTCACAGACACACCCAGAATAACATTTAACCAAATACCTGGGCACCCCATGGGCCATTCTAGTTGACACGATGATTACACCCCAGTGAGATTACATCCTAGTAAGAGGTTTCGTGAGTGAGGGTAGCACATCATTCAGCCACATTATCTAGAGTTCAGCTAATTTGCCACACACGCTTTACCCAGAATATGCTCTAGAAAAAGACATTTGATGTTCCCACGGCCCAGACTGGAAAATATCGTAAAATGGGGCTTCTTTGGGGTCTTTGCACTTTACCTAAATTTTTTTTGTTTGTTTGAGACAGAATCTTGCTCTGTCACCCAGGCTGGAGTCCAGTGGTATGATCTCGGCTCACTGCAACCTCCACCTCCCGGGTTCGAGCGATTCTCCTGTCTCAGCCTCCTGAGTAGCTGGGACTACAGGCATCTGCCATCACGCCTGGCTAATTTTTGTATTTTTAGTAGAGACAGGGTTTCACCATGTTGGTCAGGCTGGTCTCAAACTCCTGACCTCAGGTGATCTGCTCACTTTGGCCTCCCTCAGTGTTGGGATTACAGGCGTGAGCCACCGTGCCTGGCCTACCTAAATGTTCTGCAGTCATCTTCACCAGGACCTTTGCTTTGAGTCTCAGTGCTTCTGAACATTGTGGGTGTGGGCAATTGGGGCACAAAGGGAGCTTGATAAACATGACATTTGAGAACCAGCTTCCTTTTGGGATTACTCTTGAGCATGTCTTAATGCTGGGATTCTGTTTGACATGTTGTCACTTACTGGCTATGTCAACAGATGCTGTCATGACAGGGAGAAGTGAGAGAGGAAATACTGTAGCGGGGAATGGGATGTGGAAATCAGGGTGGGGAAGCCAAATAGGAACTTTCTGTTTCAGTTAAATATAGGAGTGAGAGGATGAGGGTGAGATATGATTTAAGATACAAGATTTATCTTAAAATTTTTCATTGTTTATTATTTTTCCCAGATTATAAAAGTAGAAAATTTGGAGGATACAATTACAGAGAAGAAAATAATTACCTCATAGTTCTATTACACAGAAATAAGCTTTTTAATGCAGAAATATATCTCTATGTCTAATATGTATTTTATAAGAACATTTCATATTGACTGCTTTATAATATTCTATTTTAAGAGTTTATAACCATGAAAGGAATCCCTGCTTGCTTTAGAACACTCAAGCAGAGGAGACTGTGTAAATGAACAGTCTGTCATTCTCTGGGAGGGTTAGTGTTGACATTTGGTGTGTATCCTTCCAGATATTTTCCTCACACATGTACCTTCTGCAAATTGGTTTTTTTTTCAATTAACTATCCTTTCCCACAACCACCAGGCCATAGGTTTCTGATATCTTCTTTTCATTCCCTGCGCTGGTGCCTGCTTTGGTGAATTAATGAGCTCATAATGTTAAACAGGCTGAGGCCACTGGTTCACTCCCCAAGAAGTGCCCTTTCGAGGCATAGTTCCTGATGGTAACTATGGGGTGATTCCCAGGATAGGAGATGAGAGCAAAAGGCCACTCCCTTCCTGGGAGAGAGGACCGCAGGCAGGCAGGTCAGTTCCCTGTATCCTCCCCGACTGCTGCCGCCATGCTCAGTTATTCGCACCTGGTCACAGCTATATCCCATGTGGCGGCTGTGGCTTGCTTAGCAGAGTGCTACCAGCATTTCAGTTGACTTCAAGAAATTATAGATGGGACATGCCTTGCGTCTCAGCATTGGTGGTTACATGTTCGCGTGTGTTCCAGACTTGAACAGCCTCTCGGGAACTCTGAGGGGTCGCTTCTGAGGTGGCTTCTAATTTGTCTGAAAAGTTATAGTGGTGCCTGGAAGCAGGGAGGAGTCAGGCAATTTCATTGTCACCTTGTTTGCAAACATTACCTGCCTCCTAAGAGGAATGATGGTGAATATTAACACTGGCTGGGCCACTAACAGAAGGACATGTGACCTCCCAGGGTGCTCCTACTTCTGTTACCAGCTGGGCTTGTTTCTCTGTCTGTCTCTCTCTCTCTGTCTCTCTCCCTTTCCTTTAATAAATCCTCGATGCCGATCAGGAGGTTCAATTTCAAATACTTACAGGACTGGGATGGTGAGAGAATTAGTGGAGTGGGAGCAGTGGAGCTCTCACGGGGACAGTTCCACTGACTGCTGACATGCTGGAGGATGGGCATCGTGTTGCCAGGAATTGGGTTTTCAGTGTGATTGGCAATCCACATTTTAATGTGAAATCTCCCGATTTTAAATACAGGCAATTAAGTTAATTTTTCAAAACCCTACGCAGGCTGAGCACGGTGGTTCATGCCAGTAATCCCAGCACATTGGGAGGCTGAGCAGGCCGATCACGTGAGGTCAGGAGTTCGAGACCAGCCTGACCAACATGGCGAAACCCCGTCTTTACCAAAAATACAAAAAATAGCCAGGCATAGTGGTGCACACCTGCAATCCCAGCTACTCTGGCAGCAGAGGCACGAGGATCACTTGAACATGGGAGGCAGATGTTGCAGTGAGCCGAGATCGTGCCACTGAACTCCAGCCTGTGTGACAGAGCAAGACTCCTTGTAAACAAACAAAACAAAAACCCTAAGCAGGTGGAAAAAAACCCATATCTGTAGGCTATATTTGGTGTCTGCAGCAGTGTAGGTAAGGGCAATATTCCAATGGCCCATCAGGTTACGTTGTCTTTTCATAGATGTTTTTTTATCTGTCTCTGAAATCCCAAAGTCCTTATTTTGCCTATATCTTGTGATTTATGAGGCAATCAGATGAGTTCTTATATATTAAACCTCCTTCAGTTTCCCCTCTAACAGGACTGATGGACTGACTTAAAAACCCTTAAAACAAAAAGGGGACTATTCCTCTGGATATATTTTTAACATATGCTAATGGGATTTTGGTTTAAGGAACGAATTCTGCAGTCTTGTAAAGAGAGGCTGAATGAAAATTAAATTTATTATGGAAATATCAGTGGTTATATTTACTTTCCTAACATGAATTTAAGCCTAAATTGATTTGTGTGTTATGATATCATTTATCTCTTTGAACAGAGTAAAATGGTAGTTTAAATTATAAAACTAAGAGGTAGTAGAGTAACTTTCTTCAGGATTAGAGTCTACTGCTCCTTCTTTGTGAAATGAAAGATGATGATGACAGAGAAAAGGATCAGATGCTCGCTCTACACTCCCTCCACCCCCACACACCTGTAAAATACTCATCTTTCTCCTGTTTCCTTAGTACCTTCTAAAACTACCTACAAGGTCAATAGGAAATGTATGGTGGCCTCATGGCTGTCAGCGTGGACTGGTGATTCATCCAGTTTCTGGTGCATCACTGTTTTCTTTCTTTTTTTATGAAATGGAGTTTTGCTCTGCCTCCCAGGCTGGAGTGCAGTGGCATGATCTCAGCTCACTGCAACCTCCACCTCCCGGTTTCAAGCAATTCTCCTGCCTCAGCCTCCTGAGTAGCTGGGATTACAGGCACGAGCCACCACACCACACGCCTGACTAATTTTTTGTGTGTTTTTAGTGGAGACAGGGTTTTACCATGTTGGCCAGGCTGGTCTCAAACTCCTGACCTCAAGTGATCAGCCTGCCTTGGCCTCCCAAAGTGTTGGGATTACAGGTGTGAGCCACTGCGCCTGGCCCATCTTTGATTTCTTTCAAGGGATTAACTGACTTTCAAGACTCTAAGAACTATGAATAAGGAAAATGGGTTACTGGAATTTAGCCATAGTTGCTGCCTTCACTTTTTTATGTTCCAGTCACTGGGGTGACAAGCTATAATAAAAGCCGCTTCTTCAATGAGTTTCTTTTCATCAGAATCCAGAGGCTTCAAGTGTCAGTAATTTATTTCCCATACCAGTGGAGACCTTAAAACTCTGCCCTCTATTGAGCATGCAAAGATGCCCTTCTACAGTCAACTCAGACATCCAACAATTAGAAACAATTGTAAATTTTGAGACAAGATAGAGTTTAACAAGAGCTAATTCTTAATGATATGCTGTACTACATTTAATGTGAGGACAAACCATATATTAGAAGGTCACAAAAACTATTCTTGTGACTATATTTATTTCTTTATAGTTCCTTATGGCAATCGATTGAGGTTTAAAAGTCACAGATGGTTGGGTTGAACTTTCCTTGCATTTGTCTCTATTGGTAAAGATATTCTCATACATAGTAGACTAGACTCCTATTGGCTTCCAATGAAGACTTTCTGGCTGACATCTCTTAATTCTACCATAGTTCTAGAAGCCACACGTTTTCAATTTCAGCATGTCCCAACTGTGGTATACATTGCTATAAGTATAATAAATAAAATCTCAGAGAATACATGAATAGTTTTTAAAATTTAAGTGACTATGTATTTATTTTAAAGATAGTTTTAAAAATATAACTAGCACCCAAAACCAGTGAGTTCAAAGATTTTATATACTCCTTTTGAAATAAAGTAGATGATTTAAATCAGATTATTAGGTAAATAATAGTTCGGGTGATACATGAATATGGAAAAAATCATGCAGATGGTGGAGAAATAACTGAAACATGGGAAACTGTGAATTAATGGAGTCTATTTGAGTCTGCTGGGGTGATACTATTTCTTAACTTTATAAAATTTCAATCAGACTTGGATTAGATGGACCTGAAATGTCAACATAGATAATCCAAATTATTTTACATCTTGACAATCCTGAAGAGGATGCCAAATCAGCTGTTGATTCTAGTTTCCCTTTTGTCCTCTGCTGTACTTTAGGTTTCATTTCTACAGGGCACCTTGTTTTATTTAATCGTGTAGGCTCAGGAGTCAGACTGTCAGTGCTTGAACACTGACTCCACCACCTATTTTTTGTGTGAACTCAGAAAACTTATTTATCTTCGAATCTTGTATTTCTTACATGTAAAATGGGGGAAAACAGTACTTAGCTTGTGAAGTTCTCCTTAAGATTAATACATCAAAACACATCAAGGAACTATCACCTCAGTAAGTACTGAATAAATATTAGCTATTATTATTTTATGTCTGAAAGGTTGTGTAAAGATAATGGTGTATGTTGTGGGTAAGTGGCAACTCTCTGGGCCAATGGTGTGGGTGGTAGAAGAATTTAACAAGACAGTTGCAGTTAAAGAAAGGCAGATTTATTAGAAAAAGTATGAAAATACATCCATGCATTAAAAAGGTGTTGTAGTAAAGAAAAATATGTTGCAAGAAAGCAACAGGCAAGTCAACATGAGAGGAGCTGACTGTAAGGAGACAAAGGCTTGCTGGGGATTTTATAGAATGGTGCCTGGGCCATGTGCTGAAGAGGCCTTTGTGCACTACTGGTAACGCCAAGGTTGCAGTGAGCTAGCTGGCATTTTTGTATCAGCTGAGGATCTGGTGATAGCTAGACACAGGAAGATTGTGTCCTGGACCATGAAGGAAGGCAGACTTATAGCTTATCTGCTTTTTCTTTTTCGCTTTCCCCTGCTCCCACCAGCCTGACTCCTCTTCCCTATTTAGGACTCCACTGTTTACCCAAAAAATTCCATTTATGATGCTACAAAAGAGTTTATTTAAAAGAAAAACTAGTGAGTCCCATTGTGAAGCAAATACTGGCATTATTTCACAGTAATGAATTACTATGATATGTACTGCTTTTTAAGGTCTGTGCTGTTGACTAGGCTAGGTTTAAGTTGAAGATGTTCTTAGAGACATTTAAGTCCCATAAGGTTTGAAAGGCATTTCTCTTCATGGTTTTCACCATGACTTGGCACAAAGAAAGTCCCTTTGAAATGTAATATAAATGAGCTCAACATTCTTGAAACCAAATATTCCTAACTGTGTATGGAAGACTTTAGACTGGCCATAGGTCCAGAAAGAGAACTTTTTTTGGAAATCTTTCAGAAGAACTCAAGGTTAAAGCTCTTGGAAACGAGTTTTTTGTTTTCATTCTCTTTAGCACTACCTGAAAGAAGAACTTTCATTCTTAAAAAGGCTTGTAATTTATCGAGTCTTCTGCAATTAAGAATGTCATATATTCTCACTTGGAGAATATTTTGATTGCAGCTATTTAGGTAGGGCTGTATGTAGAATCATAGGATTCTTAAAGTTGGAAAGAACTTAAAATATTGTTGAGTTCTCATCTCTCTCCTGTTCCTTCTCTCATAGAGCCCTAGAAATGTTTACCAATTTGTCCCAGTTTGCCCAGCGAGTTGGCATCATTGCCCAGCTAGGAAACAAATGCAGATGACTCAGCAGGGTCCCTGACTGAATTCCTTTCATGGACAACAGCAAGCCTCTGGAGGAGGAGAACAGCATCCTGCTCACCTTTGTTGATCTTAGGTTCCCCTTTTTATCCTTGGCTGTACTTTAGGTTTCATTTTTGTAGGACATGTCATTTCATATGACAGTGTAGGCTCAGGAGTTAAGCTGCCTGTGCTTGAATCCTGGCTCTACCACCTATTTACTGTGTGAACTCAGAAAATATATTTAACCTCTTTGAGTCTCATATTTCTGGTTTTTTGTTTTGTTTTGTTTTGTTTTGTTTTTTGATACGGAGTCTCACTCTGTTGCTCACTGCAACTTCTGTCTCCTGGGTTCAAGCAATTCTTCTGCCTCAGCCTCCCAAGTAGATGGGATTAGAGGCGTGTGCCACCATGCCTGGCTAATTTTTGTATTTTTAGTAGAGATGGGGTTTCACCATGTTGGCCAGGCTGGTTTTGAACTCCTGACCTCAAGTCTCGAACTCCTGACCTCAAGTCTCGAACTCCTGACCTCAAGAGAGCCGCCTGCCTTGGCCTCCCAAAGTGCCAGGATTACAGGTGTGAGCCACCACGCCCAGCCAGAGTCTTATATTTCTTACGTGTGAAATGGAGTTGGGGGGAATAGTACCTAGCTTGTGAAGTTCTCCTTAAGATTAATAAATCAGAACACATCAATGAACTGTCACCTCATGAGGTACTGAATAAATACAAGTTATTATTATTTTGTGTGTCTGGAAGGTTTTGCACCTTCAGCACTGTTTCTGGCACACAACAGGCCTCCACTAAGAGTTTGGTGGCTCAAAGAGATCACTCCTCTCCACCCAGGGGCCCTGGATGGAATCCTAGGGATAATTACATAAGAGTGATATCATTTCCACTTTGGAAGACTCTATTTACTAAAGCCACGTACATCTTAGTTATAAAGTGTTTTAAAAAATATTTTTAGGGAATGTTTTAATATGTCTTAAAAAATTATGATCCATGGGTTACTTACATCAGAATCTGCTAGAGTTGCTGTTCAAAATCCAATCCCAGACTCTTGGAGGTGTCTCAGGATCTGCATTTGGAGTCTCACTGTCAATGCTCAGTTTCTTTATCCAGTTCACTACTGAAGGGCATCTAGATTGAGTCCATGTCTTTGCTATTGTGAATAGTGCTGTGTCTTTACGGTAGAACAGTTGATATTACTTTATATTCCTTTGGGTATATACCCAGTAATGGAATTGCTAGGTTGAATGTTAGTTCTGTTTTAAGTTCTTTGAGAAATCTCCAAACTGCTTTCCACAGTGGCTGAACTAATTTACATTTCCACCAGCAGTGTATAAGCAATCTCTTTTCTCTGTAACTTTGCCAGCATCTGTTATTTTTTGACTTTTTAATAATAGCCATTCTGACTGGTGTTGAGACAGTATCTGATTATTGTTTTGATTTGTGTTTTTCTAATGATTAGTGATGTTAACCATTTTTTTATATGCTTGTTGGCTGTGTGTATGTCTTCTTTTGAGAAGTATCTGTTCATCTCCTTTGCCTATTTTTTATTTTATTTTTATTTTTTGAGATAGTGTATCAAAAAATGGCATGGACATGGCTCACTGTAGCCTCGACCTCCTGGGCTCAAGGGATCTTCCTGTCTCAGCCTCCCGTGTAGCTGGGACTGCAGGTATGCAGCACCACGCCCAGCTAATTTTTGATTTTTTATAGAGAGAGGGTCTTACTTTGTTGCCCAAGCTGGCCTTTAACTCCTAGGCTCCAGTAATCTTTCTGCCTCAGCCTCCCAAAGTGCTGGGATTACAGGTGTGAGCCACTGCACCTGGCTCTTTGGCCATTTTTTAATGGGATTGTTTTTTGCTTGTTAATTTAATTTCCTTATGGATTCTGGATATTAGGCCTCTGTCAGTGCATAGTTTACAAATATTTTCTCCCATTCTGTAGGTTGTCTGTTCACTTTATTGATAGTTTCTTTTGCTGTGCAGAAGATTTAGTTGGGTCCCACTTGTCAATTTTTGTTGTTGTTGCAATTGCTTTTGGTGTCTTTGTCATGAAATCTTTGCCCGGGCCTATGTCCAGAATGATATATCCTAGGCTTTCTTCTAGGGTTTTTATGGTTTTAGGTTTTATATTTGTCTTTAATCCATCTTGAGTTGATTTTTGTACATGATGAGAGAAAGGGGTCCAGTTTCAATCTTCTGCATACAGCTAGCCAGTTATCTCAGCACCATTTATTGAATAGGGAGTTATTTCCCCATTGCTTGTTATTGTTGACTTTGTTGAAGACCAGATGGTTGTAGGTGTGTGGCTTTATTTCTGGGTTCTCTATTCTGTTCCATTAGTTTATGTGTTTGTTTTTGTACCATGTACAGTACCATACTGTTTTGGTTACTGTAGCCCTGTAGAATGGTTTGAAGTTGTGTAGCATGATGCCTCCAGGTTTGTTCTTTTTGCTTAGGATTGCCTTGAATATTTGGGCCCTTTTTTGGTTCCATATGAATGTTAAAATAGTTTTTTCTAGTTCTGTGAAAAATGTCATTGGTAGTTTAATAGGAATAGCACTGAATCTATAAATTACTTTGGGCAGTATGGCCATTTTCATGATATTGATTCTTCCTATCCATGAGCATGGAATGTTTTTCCACTTGTTTGTACATAGCAATCCTATATCACAAGTACAGATCTCAGGAAGGGATCTGTCTTAGTCCATTTGGGCTACTATCACAAGAATACCTTAGACTGGGCAATTTATAAAAAACAAAAATTTGTTGCTCACAGTTCTGGAGGCTGGGAAGTCCAAGATCAAGGCACCAGCAGATTTGGTGTCTGGTGAGAGCCTATTCCTCATAGATATCACCTTCTATCTGTCCTCACATGGCAGAGGGGTGAATAAGCTCCCTTTGGCCTCTTTTCTAAGGACATTACTCCCATTTATGAGGAAAGAACACTCATGACCTAATTACCTTTCAAAGGCTCCACCTCTTAATACCATCACCTTGGGGGTTAGGATTTCAACATACGAATTTCGTGGGATACATTCAGATCATAGTAGGTTCTTTATTTTATTTTTATTTTTATTTTATTTATTTATTTTTAAATTTTATTATTATACTTTAAAGTTTTAGGGTACATGTGCACAACATGCAGGTTTGTTACATATGTATACATGTGCCATGTTGGTGTGCTGCACCCATTAACTCGTCATTTAGCATTAGGTATATCTCCTAATGCTATCCCTCCCCCCCCCCACACCCCACAACAGTTCCCAGTGTGTGATGTTCCCCTTCCTGTGTCCACGTGTTCTCATTGTTCAATTCCCACCTATGAGTGAGAACATGTGGTGTTTGGTTGTTTGTCCTTGCGATAGTTTGCTGAGAATGATGGTTTCCAGCTTCATCCATATCCCTACAAAGGACATGAACTCATCATTTTTTATGGCTGCATAGTATTCCACGGTGTATATATGCCACATTTTCTTAATCCAGTCTATCATTGTTGGACATTTGGGTTGGTTCCAAGTCTTTGCTATTGTGAATAGTGCTGCAATAATCATACGTGTGCATGTGTCTTTATAGCAGCATGATTTATAATCCTTTGGGTATATACCCAGTAATGGGATGGCTGGGTCAAATGGTATTTCTAGTTCTAGATCCCTGAGGAATCGCCACACTGACTTCCACAATGGTTGAACTAGTTTACAGTCCCACCAACAGTGTAAAAGTCTTCCTATTTCTCCACATCCTCTCCAGCACCTGTTGTTTCCTGACTTTTTAATGATTGCCATTCTAACTGGTGTGAGACAATATCTCGTTGTGGTTTTGATTTGCATTTCTCTGATGGCCAGTGATGATGAGCATTTTTTCATGTGTTTTTTGGCTGCATAAATGTCTTCTTTTGAGAAGTGTCTGTTCATATCCTTCGCCCACTTTTTGTTGGGGTTGTTTGCTTTTTTCTTGTAAATTTGTTTGAGTTCTTTGTAGATTCTGGATATTAGCCCTTTGTCAGATGAGTAGGTTGCAAAAATGTTCTCCCATTCTGTAGGTTGCCTGTTCACTTTGATGGTAGTTTCTTTTGCTGTGCAGAAGCTCTTTAGTTTAGTTAGATCCCATTTGTCAACTTTGGCTTTTGTTGCCATTGCTTTTGGTGTTTTAGACATGAAGTCCTTGCCCATGCCTATGTCCTGAATGTTATTGCCTAGGTTTTCTTCTAGGGTTTTTATGGTTTTAGGTCTAACATGTAAGTCTTTAATCCATCTTGAATTGATTTTTGTATAAGGTGTAAGGAAGGGATCCAGTTTCAGCTTTCTACATATGGCTAGCCAGTTTTCCCAGCACCATTTATTAAATAGGGAATCCTTTCCCCATTTCTTCTTTTTGTCAGGTTTTTCAAAGATCAGATTGTTGTAGATATGTGGCATTATTTCTGAGGGCTCTGTTTTGTTCCATTGGTCTATATCTCTGTTTTGGTACCAGTAGCATACTATTTTGGTTACTGTGGCCTTGTAGTACAGTTTGAAGTCAGGTAGTGTGATGCCTCCAGCTTTGTTCTTTTGGCTTAGGATTGACTTGGCAATACGGGCTCTTTTTTGGTTCCATATGAACTTTAAAGTAGTTTTTTCCAATTCTGTGAAGAAAGGCATTGGTAGCTTGATGGGGATGGCATTGAATCTATAAATTACCTTGGGCAGTATGGCCATTTTCATGATATTGATTCTTCCTACCCATGAGCATGGAAAGTTCTTCCATTTGTTTGTGTCCTCTTTCATTTCATTGAGCAGTGGTTTGTAGTTCTCCTTGAAGAGGTCCTTCAAATCCCTTGTAAATTGGATTCCTAGGTATTTTATTCTCTTTGAAGCAATTGTGAATGGGAGTTCACTCATGATTTGGCTCTCTGTTTGTCTGTAATTGGTGTATAAGAATGCTTGTGATTTTTGCACATTGATTTTGTATCCTGAGACTTTGCTGAAGTTGCTTATCAGCTTAAGGAGATTTTGGGCTGAGAGGATGGGGTTTTCTAGATATACAATCATGTCATCTGCAAACAGGGACAATTTGACTTCCTCTTTTCCTAATTGAATACCCTTTATTTCCTTCTCCTGCCTGATTGCCTTGGCCAGAACTTCCAACACTATGTTGAATAGGAGTGGTGAGAGAGGGCATCCCTGTCTTGTGCCAGTTATCAAAGGGAATGCTTCCAGTTTCTGTCCATTCAGTATGATATTGGCTGTGGGTTTGTCATAGATAGCTCTTATTATTTTGAGATATGTCCCGTCAATACCTAATTTATTGAGAGTTTTTAGCATGAAGGTTGTTGAATTTTGTCAAAGGCCTTTTCTGCATCTATTGAGATAATCATGTGGTTTTTGTCTTTGGTTCTGTTTATATGCTGGATTATGTTTATTGATTTTCATATGTTGAACCAGCCTTGCATCCCAGGGATGAAGCCCACTTGATCATGGTGGATAAGCTTTTTGATGTGCTGCTGGATTTGGTTTGCCAGTATTTTATTGAGGATTTTTGCATCAATGTTCATCAAGGATATTGGTCTAAAATTCTCTTTTTTTGTTGTGCCTCTGCCAGGCTTTGGTATCAGGATGATGCTGGCCTCATAAAATGAGTTAGGGAGGATTCCCTCTTTTTCTATCGATTGGAATAGTTTCAGAAGGAATGGTACCAGTTCCTCCTTGTACCTCTGGTAGAATTCGGCTGTGAATCCATCTGGTCCTGGACTTTTTTTGGTTGGTAAGCTACTAAGTATTGCCTCAATTTCAGATCCTGTTATTGGTCTATTCAGAGATTCAACTTCTTCCTGGTTTAGTCTTGGGAGGGTGTATGTATCGAGGAATTTATCCATTTCTTCTAGATTTTCTAGTTTATTTGCATAGAGGTGTTTATAGTATTCTCTGATGGTAGTTTGTATTTCTGTGGGATCAGTGGTGATATCCCCTTTATACTTTTTTATTGCATCTATTTGATTCTTCTCTCTTTTCTTCTTTATTAGTCTTGCTAGCGGTCTATCAATTTTGTTGATCTGTTCAAAAAACCAGCTCGAAACAAGTTCACCCAGGCTGGAGTGCAGTGGTGTGATCTCAGCTCACTGCAACCCCCACCCCCTAAGTTCAAGCCATCCTCCCACCTCAGCCTTCTGAATAGCTTAAGGGACTGCAGGCATGCACTACAACACCCTTTCTTTGTATTTTTTTTGTAGAGATGGGGATTCACCATGTTGCTCAGATGGGTCTCGAACTCCTAAGCTCAAGCAATCCACCTGTCTGAGCTTCCCAAAGTGCTAGGATTATAGGCATGAGCCACCATGCCCAGCCCTTTATTATTTTAAGTACAAAATGGCCCAACATGTCTCCAGTAGGAATAGAAGGAATGGGGTGGGAGATTTCCTTTTCATCTTCCAAGCAGGGGCTGCTTTGAACCAAGTTGTCAGGAGCCAGGCCAGAGGCTGGTAAGTGCCTGTGGATAGGCCAAGGCATTTACAGGAGGAGTCCCAGCCTTTAAAATGGACTATATTAACATAAATACATAACTCCTTCCAGAAGTACTGTGGTCATGACCTCTCCCATGGGTTGCAGTTCCTCTTGTCCTTGTACAGGTTGCCTTTGGATTCTGCATGATCCCAGGAATAACCCTCCCCTGCATTTTCTATCTGCAGTATAGACTCAATGACCATGTCCTTGCCTGCTTCCTGTCCTGGGCCTGGAATGTAGGGTCTCCTATAAATCTACTTTGATTTATGTTTGGTGGGTCTAGGTGCTCAGGCTTTCTTCTGATTGGATAATGACTATGACAAACATTCCTGGAGCACTAAAGGTTTCACATGCATTCGTTCACTCAATCCTTACAACAGGCTTATGGATCAACTACTGACACTTTTATGCCTGTTTTGCAAATGAGGAAATTGAGGTTCAGAGAAGCTGAAGGCCCCACAGCTGGTGAGTTGCAGAGCTGGGATTGGAAGGCAGATACACCTGACTCTAAGGCTTTTCCCCTTGCTCACCTGTTAGACTATTCTGGCTGGCCAGCCTATATCATCCCTACCCAGGGCTCGGGGATTCCCTGTCTCCTTCCCTCTCAATCAAGTTTGGGTTCTGTCCATGCAGAAGTTGTCCTTCCCCTGTTTAGAAAGCAGCGTGGCTCCCTGTTTTGACAGTTTGCCATCAGAAGGAGGTAGCAAGGCTGGATGGACAACTCAACTCTTGGGCTACCTGTGTGCTATGCAGCAAAGTGGAGGGGCCCAGTTTGGGCATTAGCTGGGCCTGCAGCTAGGGAGCTTGTGCCAGAGCTTCCATAGCAGCTCCAGAAAGAAGTACCAGGAAACAGAAGAGCTGGTCTCAGCCGGGCCACCAGAGAAATGTCAGTTTTTCAGGAAGACCCAGCCTTCCTGCACAATGTGTGTACCCACCTGCTCACTGCCAAGCCTGGTGTTGGTCAGTGAGCATGCCAACATGGACCCCACACTGCTTGCCTGGGCCGTGGAGGACCAAAGCCAGTGATGCATCCAACTGTGGGAAATTGTGAGGACCCAGAGGTCCAGGGTGATCTCTGGGTAGGTGGGGTATCTCATATGTACACATATATAATATATATAACATATTATATATATTATATATATATACTTATTTATATATGTATATATAATATATTTTATATATAATATATTATATATTTATATGTTATATATAAATATATACATATATATATATAGAAAGAGAGAGACAGGGTCTGGCTCTGTCACCCAGGCTGGAGTGTAGTGCTGTGATTTTGACTCACTGCCACCTCCACTTCCCAGGCTTACGAGATCATTCCACCTCAGCCTCCTGAGTAGCTGGGACCACAGGTGCACACCACCATGCCCAGATAATTTTTTATATTTGTTGTAGAGGTGGGGTTTCACCGTGATGCCCAGGCTGGTCTCGAATTCCTGGGCTCAAGCAATCCACCTGCTTCGACCCTCTTAGAGCCTGTGCGGATGGGGGGTGGTGAGAGTGAGAGGTGTGGCATCAGAGGCTGTGGGAGGTGTGGGGAGGAGCTTGGCATCAGAGGCTATGGGAGGGATGTGTGCAGAAGTGGGTAACATCAGAGGCTGTGTGGGAAGTGTGTGTGTGAGGAGGGGCGGGGCATCAGAAGCTGTGGGAATGGTGTGTGGGAAGGGGTGTGGCATCAGAGGCTGAGGGGGGTTGTGGGGCAGGACTTGGCATCAGAGGCTACGGTAGGGATATGTACGGAGGCGGGTGTCATGAGAGGTGGTGGGAGGGACGTGTATCAGGCTGTCAGATGTGAGAAGAGCAGGGCATCATAGGCTGATGGGTCTTGTGGACAGAATTCAACATTCCTATAAAGTCTGCACACACCACGTTTCTCTTAATTAAAGGTATAGCTGGGTGAACTGTATTGGGTCTGTATTTTCCAGCCACTGGCGGTGAGTGTAACAAATATGTTTTATGCATAAGGGCAAGAATGCTTAAAACCATGGAGACTTCCCTAGAGATGAGACCTAGACAGATGAGGATTTCAGGAATATTATTTTCCTAAGTGATGCAGGGTGATGGTGGAAAACTCTCCCAGTGAGACTTTGGGGGCAAATAATAAGTATTAGCAAAATTATCCAGACGCTTCTTTTCATGAAGAAACACAAAGGCTCTAGCATGCTAAAATCCAAACTCCTGATTATTAAAGCAGTTGAATTCTACTTTGCTATTGCAAAGAAGAAAGGATAAAAATATCAGTTCTCATTACCTCTGCCCATATTTTGCCCCATTTCTCCTTTCAGCTCTTGCCTGAAGGTTTGTGGTCCCAGCAAGCTCGGTTGTTTCATGCTGACCACTTTGTTTATTTATGTTACCTCTACTCTGCATCTCTGGTCTCATCTTCTTTGATGCATCATAAATACTAATGAGCTAGTTTGCCTTTCTTACTGACAATAATGAAGAGGAGTAAGTATTTGGGTGGTTTTCCTGTCCCTAAATGTATCCTCCCAAAGAGTCTCAATTCACCAAAGAGTTGTTTAGATTAAAACAAGCTCTTGTTTGGGCAGTTTTGAGAGAGGAAGTAGCAGCCACTCACTATTAATGTGAAAAAATAACTTAGACGATCGTTCTTCCAACACCCAGTCGAAGGCTCCATGTAGGAATAGATCTATTTACGAGGCAGTGGGGAAGAGGAATAGCTTGGAGGGGAGTTCAGCTGCTTGTGCTAATTCAGAATGCAAGAGAGCATCGCTGGTGGTGGCAGGGTGCAGGCTGCTGGAAGGTGAAAGAGAGGGCTAAGATCAACTTGGTACGTTAGTCATTTAGTCCCGAAGAGGTGGGCCTTCTCCAATGAAGAGTAATTGTATGGACGTGACTATTCCTGCTCCTTCATATGTATTTATTACAAAGTCATCCTGAAATAGCTTGGTGGGGCTTTTGTCCTTTTTTCATTTCAAGAGCTGACATGTTTCTAGTGGGAGAAATATGTTGCACAGCACATTCGAGATTTTGCAGAGGGAGGCTTTTCGTTGGCCAGCTGTGCAGCTAACCTTTCACCTGATTGCTAATTGCCTGTGGATCTCAGAAGCTGAAAATAATCAGAAATCAAACAATTAGAAATCTCAGTAAATGGGGAAATTCTGAACGTCTTTAGAAAACTTGTTTCCCTCCCAAAGCAAGGGGTGTATTTTGCTTACATATACCTCTTGCCACTAAGAAGGAAAGTA
Source organism: Pan troglodytes (assembly GCF_028858775.2). NCBI lineage: Eukaryota > Metazoa > Chordata > Mammalia > Primates > Hominidae > Pan > Pan troglodytes. The sequence continues at coordinate 132,099,928 of NC_072406.2, forward strand.
GGATCTTAATGTCCTAACATGAGTAGATCTCCAAGATATATTAAGAGAACAAAATATGTTTCAAGACTAAGCCTTAAGTATGATATATTTTATGCTGAACACACACAGTGCTATAGATCCTTGAGAAGTAAATATATGAGTATATTTATGTAAAGTAGCTGTCTTACGGGGTTGTTATGAGGATTTTAAACAGATAAAAATCTAGAAGGATGAGGGATGTAAAATGCTTAGAATACTGGTATTGTACCAGTGTTGGCTATTATTATGATGTAATGCATTTAGAGAGATTGGTAATGAACTTGCAGCCAAACCTATAACCGTGGAGTCGGGTAGATAGATGAGTTAGATTTTAGCCTTATCCTCAACGTTTAAATAATTTTGGAACAAAGGAATATATTTACAAATTACTTGTATAATTAAAGATTAATTTAACTGATCTGAATAAAAAGTGGATATATTCAGATAAAAAATGTAAGAGAGTTACCACAAGCACTGGTGCATTTAGACTTCAGCTCTATGCTTTAGAGAGTCTTATATGTCATAAATACACACACACACACACACATCAAAGACCAAATGGTCAGCTCTGTCACTTAAGAACTGGTGCTCAACATAGGCTTACGTACTATGTTGACTAACACCATTCAGGTCCCAGGGAAATTCTCCTTCATACAAACTCTTGCCCTATGTCCTTGAAACAAAGGCAACTGTAACCGAATGCCACGAATTTGAGGGTTGTGCTGCTGCCTGGGTTGGACTTGCCTGGGAGGGTAAGAATGATTTGACCAGCAGAGAACTGAGGTAAAGAAAAAATAATGTAATTAATTTATCTTTAATTAACTTGTAATGAATTCTTGCATAAAGAATTATTGTTTCTCAGTAGTGCCAAACGTTCATTTTCTTGTTTCTCTTTGTGCTCCAGTTCTTGGTTCCAGAGGTACTCATAAATTAGCACAGTTTTGCAATAGCTACACATGGTAGCTGAGGAATAATTTGCAATGTTAAAACAGTGCATATTATTCTTAAATTTGTATTTATGTAGGTCAAGAAGTAATACGCCTGAAGTGTGTTATATATTCTTTATATAGGGGGCTAGATGGAAATTGAACACTAAAATTAGGAATAGTTTTACTTCTATAAAATATATTTAATATGCTTTGATTACATTTTCCAAAAATTAAATACAACTTCAGCTTTAAAAACTCTTGATGTAAAAATTTTATATTCCTTAATTAAAATTTGGATTTTGCATAAACATATACTTTGGAATATTTTAGAAAAATAACCTATCTTGAAAGCATGAAAATAATTTTAATTTTAAAAATCAAATAATTTATATTTTTAATGAAAATTCATTCTAATTTTATACATTTTGAAATATTACATTTTATTATTTAATAGTTTAGGGCATTGCTATCAATCTAACACAAATTCTATGAAAATTGTTATTTTTGAGACAAGGTCTCGCTCTGTGGCCCAGGTATGATCACAGCTCACTGCAGCCTCGATCTCCTGGGTTCAGGCAATCCTCCCATCTCAGCCTCCAGAGCAGCTGGGACTACAGGCACATGCCACCACACTTGGCTCATCAAAAAAAATTTTTTTTTATAGATACGGGATTTTGCTATGTTGCGCAGGCTGGTCTCAAACTCCTGTGCTTGAGCAGTCCTCCTGCCTCGGCCTCTCAAAGTGCTGGAATTGGCATGAGCCACTGTGCATGGCCTGAAAATCTTGATTATAAAAATATAATTTTGCTAAAATGAAGTCAGGAAAAATAAAACTTATGAAATAAATATAATGTATGAATGATGTATACCTTTGTTACATGTCAAACACCACTAGCCCATTGATAGAACACTCAGACATAGGCAATACTAAATTTAGTTGTTTGATATTTTGCCAGCCTTCAGTTATATTAAAACCCAACTTTATACATATTTTAAACTTTGTCCATATGAAGGTATTTGGACTAATTCTGTTTATGTGGTATATCACATTTGTTGACTTGCATGTGTTAAACCATCCCTGCATCCCTGGTATGAAATCCACTTGATCATGGTGGATTATCTTTTTGATATGTTGAATTTGGCTAGCTGGTATTTTGTTGAGGATTTTTGCATCTATGTTCATCAGGGATATTGGTCTGGAGTTTTCTTTTTTTGTTATGTCTTGTCCTGGTTTTGGTATTAGGATAATACTGGTTTCATAGAATGACTTACAGAGGATTCCCTCTTTCTGTATCTTTTGGAATAGTTTTAGCAAGATTGGTACCAGTTCTTCTTTGAATGCCTGATAGAATTTGGTGCTGGACTTTTTTTTTGTTGGCAATTTTAAAATTACTGTTTCAATTCACTACTCGTTATTGGTCTGTTCAGAGTTTCTTTTTTTTTCTGCTTTAATCTAGGAGGTTTGTATATTTCGAGGAATTTACCCATCTCCTCTAGATTTTCTAGTTTGTGCATGTAAAAGTGTTCACTGTAGCCTTAAATGATCTTTCGTGTTTCTGTGATATAGTTTGTAATATCTACTGTTTTGTTTCTAATGAAGCTTATTTGGATCTTCTCTCTTTATTTCTTGGTTAATCTTGCTAATTGTCTATTAATTTTGTTTATCTTTTTGAAGAACCAGCTTTTTGTTTCAATTATCTTTTGTATTTTTTTCAATTTATTTAGTTCTGCTATTTGTTATTTCTTTTCTTCTTCTGGGTTTGAGTTTGATTTGTTCCTGTTTCTCTAGTTCCTTGAGATGTGACATCATATTGTCTATTTGTGCTCTTTCAGGCTTTTGATGTAGGCATTTAATGCTATGATCTTTCTTCTTAGCACCACTTTTGCTGTATCCCAGAGGTTTTGATAAATTGTGTCACTATTATTCAATTCAAATAATTTTTAAGTTTCCATCTTGATTTCATTATTGACCCAAAGATTGTTCAGGAGCAGATTATTTAATCTCAATGTATTTGTATAGTTCTGAGGGTTCTTTTTGGAGTGAATTTCCAGTTTTATTCCACTGGTCTGAGAGGGTACTTTATATAATTCTGATTTTCTTAAATTTGCTGAGACTTGTTTTCTGGTCTATCATATAGTCTATTTTGGAGAATGTTCCATGTTCTGAAGAAACGAATGTATATACTGCAGTTGTTGGGTAGAATGTTCTGTAAATATCTGTTAAGTCCATTTATTCTAAGGTACAGTTTAAATTCTTTGTTTTTTTGTTGACTTCTGTCTTGATGACCTGTCTAGTGCTGTCAGTGGAGTATTGAAATCCCTCACTATTATTGTGTTGCCATCTATCTCATTTCTTAGGTCTAGTAATAATTGTTTTATAAATATGGGAGCTCCAGTGTTAGGTGCATATATATTTAGGATTGTGATATTTTTCTGTTAGACTGATCCTTTTATCATTGTACAATGTCCGTCTTTGTCTTTTTGTTTTTTGTTTTTTTGAGATGGAGTCTCGCTCTGTTGCCCAGGCTGGAGTGCAGTGGCGCGGTCTCGGCTCACTGCAAGCTCTGCCTCCTGGGTTCACGCCATTCTCTTGCCTCAGCCTCCCAAGTAGCTGGGACTACGGGCATGCACCACCATGCCCAGCTAATTTTTTTGTATTTTTAGTAGAGATGGGGTTTCACCGTGTTAGCCAGGATAGTCTTGATCTCCTGACCTTGTGATCCGCCCACCTTGGCCTCCCAAAGTGCTGGGATTACAGGTGTGAGCCACTGCGCCTGGCCCCTCTTTGTCTTTTTAAACTGTTTTTGCTTTAAAGTTTGTTTTGTCTGATATAAGAATAGCTACTCCTTCTTGCTTTTGGTTTCCATTTGCATGGAATATCTTTTTGCACCCATTTACCTTAAATTTATGTGAGTCCTTATGCGTTAAGTGAGTCTCTTGAAGGCAGCAGATACTTGGTTGGTGGATTTTTATCCATTCTGCCATTCTGTATCTTTTAAGTGGGGTATTTAGGTCATTTACATTCAATGTTAGTATTGAGATGTGAGGTAATGTTTTATTCATTGTGCTAGTTGCTGCCTGAATACGTTTTTTTCATTACGTTATTGTTTTATAGTGCCTGTGAGATTTATGCTTTAAGGAGGTTCTATTTGGTGTATTTCGAGGTTTTGTTTCAAGATTTAGAACTCCTTTTAGCATTTCTTATAATATTGGCTTGGTAGTGGTGAATTCTCTCAGCATTTGTTTGTCTGAGAAAGGCTTTTTCTCTCCTTCATTTGTGAAGCTTAGTTTTGCTGGATACAAAATTATTGGCTGGCAATTATTTTGTTCAAGGGGGCTAAAGATAGGACCCTAATCCCTTCTGGCTTGTAGGGTTTCTGGTGAGAAATCTGCTGTTAATCTGATAGGTTTTCCTTTATAGGTTACCTGATGCTTTTGCCTCACAGCTCTTGATTCTTTTCTTCGTCTTGACTTTAGATAACCTGATGACTATGTGCCTAGGTGATGATTTTTTGTGATGAATTTACCAGGTGTTTTTTGAGTTTCTTGTATTGGGATGTCTAGATCTCTAGTGAGGCCAGGGAAGTATTTTTTTTTTCAATTATTCCCTCAAATATGTTTTCCAAACTTTTAGATTTCTCCTTTTCCTCAGGGACACCAGTTATTCTTAGGTTTGGTCATTTAACATAATCCAAATTTCTTGGAGTCTTTGTTCATTTTCAAAAATTCTTTTTCTCTTTGTCTTTGTCTGATTGAGTTAATTTGAAAGCCTCATCTTTGAGCTCTGAAGTTCTTTCTTCTACTTGTTCTAGTCTATTGTTGACACTTTCCAGTGCATTTTGTATTTCTTAAGTGTGTCTTTTATTTCCAGAAGTTGTGATTGTTTTTCCTTTATGAGATCTGTTTCTCTGGAGACATGGTCATCCATATCCTGTATTGTTTTTTATATTTCTTTAAGTTGGTTTTCACCTTTCTGTGGTGTCTCCTTGAGTAGCTTAATAATCAACCTTCTGAATTCTTTAACTGTCAATTCAGAGATTTTTTTCTTGGTTTGGTTCTATTACTGGGGAGATAGTGTGGTCTTTTGGGGGTGTTATAGAACCTTGTTTTTGTCACATCACCAGAATTACTTTTCTGATTCCTTCTCATTTGAGTAGACTATTTCAGTGGAAAAATCTGGAACTCAAGTGCTGCTGTTCAGATTCTTTTGTCCCACAGGGCAATCCCTTGATGTGGTGTGTTCTCCCTTTTCCTAGGGATAGGGCTTCCTAGAGAGCCAGACTGCAATGATTGTTATTGCTCTTCTAGAAACAGTACAAATTTCAAATCAAGCTGCAGTTACTTCTTGGAAACACTGAACAAGTTGTTTTCAGTTGGTTACTTTGTTAATTCCATAATAGCATTTACAACATAATTACTGTTGTTCTTCAGGGCTTGGACTGCCTTTGCTCTTGACATATTTGCTTGTGACATGACCAGTTCCATGCCCTTAACTTCCACACCTGTTTTATCAACTTCTTCCTCTTCACTCTCCTCTTGTACAGCTGGGGTCTGTGTTGTTTCTTAAATGTTTGAGATAGATTTACGTTGAACTTTGAATTTCTCAGCAGCTGCTAGCTGTGCTTGCTGAGATAAATCTTCATTTTTGGTTCCCCCCAAAACTATGTAGGTATCCAAAGCAGGGCGCTTGTAGACATCTGGTTTTATGATGACAAAGAGGATATTCTTAGATTTCCAGATAGTGACTCTAGTAACCCCTGTAACCTGTTGAAGACCCAGTTTGGACATAGCCTTCTGTGCTTTCTTTTCACTCTGACTCCGTTTTGCTTTGCTGACTGGTTCTTTATTAATTTCAGCTGCTGTTGCCAGCTGGGCTTGTTGTGTGGTTGTCTGTGTGGAATCCTGTTCCTCAAACTCTGGTACTGATTCATCACTGTCAGATTCTGTTCCAGACCCTCTGTCAGCCTGGGGCTGCGGCAACTCCTGTTCCATAGCAGGGATGGTTTCTGTGGCTTTGCTGGACACTTTGCTCAGGGAATGCAGAATGCTTCCCCTTTTTTTGACGGGATTATTTGTTTTTCTCCTTGCTGATTTGAGTTCCTTGTAGATTATGGATATTAGTCAAAATATTGTTGGATGCATAGTTTGCAAATATTTTCTACCATTCTGTGGGTTGTCTGTTTACTCTGCTGATTATTTATTTTGCTGTACAGAAGCTTTTTAGTTTAATCAGGTCCCATGTATTTATTTTTGCTTTTGTTGCATTTGCTTTTGGGGTCTTAGTCATAAATTCTTTGCCTAGGCCAATGTCTAGAAGAGTTTTTCCTAGGTTTTCTTCTAGAATTTTTTTATAATTTCAGGTCTTAGATTTCAGTCTTTAATCCATCTTGAGATGATTTTTGTATATGGTGAGAGATAGGAATCCAGTTTCATTCTTCTACATATGGCTATCCAGTTTCCCCAGCACCATTTACTGAACAGGGTGTCTTTTCCCTAATTTATGTTTTTGTATACTTTGTTGCAGATCAGTTGGTTGTAAGTATCTGGCTTTGTTTCTGGGTTCTCTGTACTGTTCCACTGGTCTACGTGTATACTTTTGTGCCAGTACCATGCTGTTTTGGCTACTATAGCCTTGTAGTATAATTTAAGTTGGATAATGTGATGCCTCCAGATTTGTTCTTTTTGCTTAGGATTGCTTTGGCTATTTAGGCTTTTTTTTGGTTCTATATGAATTTTAGAATTGTCTTTTTCTAATTCTGTGAACAATGATGTTGGTATTTTGATAGAAATTGCGTTGAATCTGTAGATTGCTTTGGGAAGTATGGTTATTTTTATGATATTAATTCTTCCAGTCCATAAGCATGACATGTATTTCCATTTGGGTCACTGTGATTTCTTTCAGCAGTGTTTTGTAGTTCTCCTTATATAGATCTTTCACCTCCTTGGTTAAGTATATTCCTAGGTATTTTATTTTATTTTATTTTTTTGCAGCTATTGTAAAGGGGATTGAGTTCTTGATTTGAGTCTCAGCTTGATTGTTGTCAGTATATAGTAGTGCTACTGATTTGCGTACATTGATTTTGTAACCTGAGACTTTACTGAATTCATTTATCAAATCTAGAAGTCTTTTGGAGGAGACTTTAGGGTTTTCTAGGTATATGATTATATCATTGGAAAACATAGATAGTTTGACTTCCTCTTTTCCAATTTGGAGGCCCTTTATTTCTTTCTCTTGCCTGATCGTGCTGGCTAGGATTTCCTTCCTCTACATCTTTGCCATCAGTTGTTATTTTCAGTCTTTTTAATTTTAGCCATTCTAGTGGGTGTGTACTGGTGTTTCATTGTGATTTTTATTTGTATTTCCTTGATGACTAATGATACAGAGCATTTTTTCATGTGCTTATTTGCCATCCATGTCTTCTTTGGCCAAATGTCTGTTCAAATATTTTGCCTATTTGTCTTATTATTGAATTGTAAGCATTTTTTATGTACTTTGGATAGATGTAAGTTTTGCAAATATTTTTGCAAAAAGGGTTTTTTGAAGAGTAAAATGTTTATATTTTTGATGGAGTCCAATTTATCAAAAAAAAAAGTTCCTGCTTTTTGTGTCTTACCGAAGAAATCTTTGCCTAACCCAAAGTCATTAAGATTTTCTCCTGTGTATTCCAGAAATTTTATAGTATTAGCCCTCATATTTAGGTCTATAATGCATTTTGCATTGTTCTTTTCTTTTTTGCATGTGGATGAGCAATTGCCCCAGGGCCATGTGTTAGAAAGATTTTTTTTTTTAATCCATTGCCCTGGCACCTTTGTTGAAACCCAACTGATCATTTATGTGTGTCTAATTCTGGACAGTATGCTATTTCATTGATGTCTATGTTTATTGTTTCATAACTGCTGCACTATTTTAAATGACTGAAGTTTAGGAAGATAAAAGAATAAAAAGCTTCAGGCAGCTCAGAAATAAAACTCTAATGAAAGGATGACCAATGGCACCCAAGTGTGTATTTTGGGGCATGCCAAATCACACTGACAATTTGCAGTGAAAAGAATTTCTATTTTGGGATTAAGCCTGCAATTAAGTTTCTCTATAAGGTTGCTTCTAGAATGCTCTGTGTCACCCTAACTCAGGGGTACCTCTGTATTTAGGGATACATAAAATAAACCAAACCTTGGACACTTACTCTGATCTTGTAGATAGGAAAAGGCAGAAAGTTTGTGCATGTTGCCCATCAGAGATGGCATGCTAGATGTTAAATTGCAATATCTCTGCAGAACAAGTTCTTACCAGCTAAAGATGAGATAACCCTCTTACTGATATGAAAGGTAAAAATACGTGTTGCTCTGTTTACTGGAAGTTTAGCATCCAATTTTTCTGTCTTTGATTGACAGCGTGACCTTGGCTATGAGTCCCTTACCTGAGATGCATCCCATCTCAGTAGGTAGACAACATAATTTTGTCTTTACTTGCCACCTGCCATCCATATGAGTAGGTTGAACTCACGAGTGAAGTACAAGGCTGAATCAGGTCAGAAGGGCATCAGTGTTCATAGTCTTAATCTCTTAATATCCTCTATTCCAGGAAACAAAGACATGATTAAAAAAATTGGCTCTGCATTCCTTTGGAAACAAAGAGTGAGAGGGTAATCATAGTTGGGCATGGAGGAAAGGTGAGTGGGTCACATGATATACTACCTGGCAAATTATCTGCGCCTAGGCTGTCCCCTTCCCCAACATCAGCATGGAAAATAGTTCACAACCTTTCTTTTTTTTTTTTTGAGACAGAGTTGCTCTATCACCCAGGTTGGAGGCCAGTGGCGCGATCTCAGCTCACTGCAACCTCCGCCTCCTGGGTTCAAGCGATCCTCCTGCCTCAGCCTCCTGAGTAGCTGGGATTACAAGTGCATGCCACCATGCCTAGCTATTTTTTTTTTGTTTTCGTACTTTTAGTAGAGATGAGGTTTCACCATGTTGGACAGGCTGGTCTTGAACTCCTGACATCAGGTGGTCCACCTACCTTGGCCTCCCAAAGTGCTGGGATTATAGGTATGAGCCTCTGCACCTGGCCAACAAAACCATTTTCTTATACTTATTGAAATTAAGTTGCTTATATTTCAGTTAGATTTACCGAGCCACAGCTCTCTGTGTCCTGTATGCTTAGTGGATTTTTGTTGACTAGAATTGTTCTAACCACATTTCTTTAATAATCCACTACACAAATTCTACCCTTGTCTTCAAATGGCAACACGGTAGCCCAATCAACAGGGGCCTTGTTATTTGGAGCAGAGAGCTCCTGGTGGTTGCTGTTCTCCTGACCTAGCTTGTTCAGCCTTCCCAAGGTACGTGTCTGGGAGATAAGAGCTACCATTCATGAAGAGCGTCTTGTGATGTTTATCACGTCGGTTATTCTGAAGGCATCTCCCCACCCCCGCCCTTAATTGTGAAATTAAGACTAGCTATAGTAAAATTAGGAAACATGTGAAAAATCTAGAAAATCATCGTTAAAAAAATCCCCAAGTGCTAAATTTATGCTAGAGTATACCTCAAATAATGAATATCTCAAGTGAAAAATAATGTGCAGTATGAGTTTTTCCCCTAAATAAGAAAACTTTGTATAGGGTGTGTGTGTGTGTGTGTGTGTGTGGTCAGGAGCTCTCCTCTAACACTGATGTTAACTCAAGAATAATAGGTTGATTATTAGCACTGAAATTTAATTTTACAGGTAGGGAAACTAGGGCCCAGAGTGATGAGGTGATCCTCCTAAGGCCTGGAGTGATGAGGTGATTCTCCTAAGGTCCTACAGCCTCGATGTGGCAGTGTCCAGAGAAGCTCAGGTTCAGTGGTATCAATGGTTTTAGTCTTTTTGAGGTGTATTAGGCAGTTTCTTCAGAGAAACAGAACTACTAGGAGATATATACGTATTATAGGAATTGGTTCACATGATTATGGAGGCCAAGAAGTCCCATGGTCTGCCGTCTGCAAGCTGGAGAACCCGGCAATCCAGTGGTGTAATTCAGTATGAGTCCAAAGGCCCGAGAGACAGGAGAGCTGGTGGTGTAAGTCCTGGTCCAAGTCCAAAGGCCCAAGAACCGGGAGCACTGACGTCCAAGGGCAGAAGAAATTGGACATCCCAGCTTAAGCAGAGAGAGAGAAAATTCATCTTTTGACTGCCTTTTTGTTCTATTTGGGCCCTCAGTGGATTGGAGGATGCCATCCACATTGGTGACGGTGGTCTTTACTGATTCTAAGGTCTCTTCTGGAAATACCTTGACAGACATACTTAGAAATAATGTTTTATCAGCTATCTGGGCATTTCTTAGTCCAGTCCAGTTGGTACATAAAATTAACCATCACAAGGGGTCACCTTATCTAGTATAAATGTGCATGGCATAGGCTTTGTTGTAAACTGTTTCTTTTCGAAAAGCTTTCCTTCTCCTATTAGAATTTTACAGGTAAGGTGACCAAGCATTCTGTCTGCCCAGGACTCACAGGGTCTCTGGACTCAGCACTTTAGTGTGAAAACTAGGGAATGTCTGGAAAGGCCAGTATGAGTTGGTCACCCTAGTTTACAGGCGTTTGCATCTATTCACCTGGGTGGTTTTGCCATACATTTCCTGGTGACCTGTGGATTCCAGCCCAAGCTACATGAAAGGAAACAAGACGACTCTATTCTATGGCAAAGAGACAAACTGTGGCTCTCTCTGGGTTATGAGCTCACCTTAACCTAATCCTGCCTGTCCTTCCAGGGCAGCCCCCCCTCACTTCCTTTACCACCCTCCTGACTACCGTGGTTGTTGTCAAACACCGCGTGGATGGATAGAACTGAATTCTGTACTTACCATTTCACTTTCTGCTATCAAGTACTGTTGACTAAAGCTTCACTTAGAAAGGTTTTATCTTGGCAGAGGTATTTTAAGACCCTTTAGGGATCTTTGTCAGATCCTTGTGTCCCAGGCAGGTTAAGATCACAGACTCTGGAACCAGATAGTCTAAGTTAGAACCCTGGTGTTCTGCCGCTGTCTTGGCCGTGTGATCTGGGCAAGTACCATAACCTCTCTGTTTCTTAGTTTGCTTCTATCAAATGGGGATAATAATAGTACCCAACCCATAAGAGTACTGTGAGATTTAACTTAGTTGATATACATAGAGTGTCTAAGGCAGCACTTTGGCTATGATGAATGAGGTCTCAGTAGATTCTTTCTTGGCTGACTGGTTTGAATGCATATTCATGAGGCTAATTCCTTTACCTTTGCTGTCCACGTGCAAGGCGTGCATACTGAAAGTGAATATGGTTGTGGAGAAGATTCCTGGCTGCTCAAGCTGTTAAAGGATTCTGTCTGTGTGGTTCATTAGAATTCTAACTGCAGTGGGGCTTGCCTTGAAATGGAATCTTTAGGCACGAGGCCATCTAATGGTGTCCGCTTGAAGATTACTCTGTATAAGTACACTTTTTCATCTTCTAACTCTCCATTTAATATCAGTATGTTAGCAATTAAAAATAGTTTAAAAGCACATTCATGATAACTAATTTCAATTCATTGGAATAGATTTTTATCATATTTGATGCATAATTTCAATTTTATTGCTGAGATAAAAGGTCAATCTGATAGGTAACTGAAATAGAATATGTGCTTCACGGGAACTTTACCTTTAAGTTGTTATGTATCTTGGTGTAACTAATAAAGCATTTCTTACAGCAGAATTGCACCACAGAGCGAATCCATGAACTTCCTGACTGTCAAACCAAATCAAGCTACTTCAATCCTTGAAGAATAAAACTGTTCAAATTGCAGTGGCTTGTAAATTCCTAGCTTTGGGTGAAGGAATCTGCACTATCTTCAGAAGAAGGAATAAACATTTCCTGCCACCCAAAACCGTATTCCTCTTTCTCCATCTCTAGGAAATCTGGCCACAGATGATGACAGTGTGAAATGACGCAGTTGCTCCTAACCAGCACTCTTTACCCTCTTCTTCCAGTAATAAGGCCCCTCTCCCTTTTCTGGGGTACAGCTCATTCTTCTCCTCCAGGCAGGTATTAGGGGCTGCGATTCATAGTACCCCGCCTCCCTTCCCACTGCAGTGGGCATCTGATCGACCTGCAATCCAGAGAAACAGAACCACTAGGAGATATATATGTATTATTGGAAGTTGGTTCACGTGATTATGGAGTCCAAGAAGTCCCATGCTCTACCGTTTGCAAGCTGGAGAACCAGGAGATTCCATGGTGTAATTCAGTCTGAGTCCAAAGGCCTGAGAGACAGGGGAGCTGGTGGTGTAAGTCCTGGTCCAAGTCCAAAGGCCCAAGAACTGGGAGCACTGATGTCCAAGGAGAGAAGAAATTGGACATCTCAGCTCAAGCAGAGAGAGAGAAAATTCATCTTTTGACTGCCCTTTTGTTGTATTTGGGCCCTCAGTGAATTGGAGGATGCCATACGCATTGGTGATGGTGGTCTTCTTTACTCAGTCTACTGAGTCAAAGGTCTCTTCTGGAAACACCCTGACAGACACACCTAGAAATAATGTTTTATCAGCTATCTGGGCATCTCTTAGTCCAGTCAGGTTGATATATAAAATTAACCATCACAAGGGGTCACCTTATCTTGTATAAATGTGCTAGATAAGAAAAGTTTTTGAAAAGAAACAGTTTAAAACAAAGCCTATGCCATGCACATTTATACTAGATGAGGTGTCCTGCCCTCCACCTTAGTTTCCTACAACTGCTGTAATGAAATGCCACAAACTGGGTTGCTTACCACAATAGAAATGGATTCTCTCACAGTAGTAGAGGGTAGGAGTCTTAAAGCAAGGGGATGGTAGAGGGTTGGTTCCTTCTGGAGGCTCTGAGTTAGAATCTGTTTCATTTCTCTGTCCCAGCTTCTGAGAGTTGCTGGCAACCCCTAGTATCTCTTGGTTTGTAGATGTATCACTCCAACCTGTGTTCAAACTTCTCGCTTCTTGTAAGGACACCAGTTATTGGACTAATACAATACAACCCCATCTGAACTTGATTACATCTGCAAAGACCCTATTTCCAAACAAGGTTACATTCACAGACACCAAGAGTTAGGACTTGCATATATCTTTTGGGGGAATACGGGTCAACTCCAAACACCCTCTTTCTCGTAGAGATTGGTCCAGTGATAAGCATATGACCCAAACTGGGCAGTGAGAGAGTTTCTCACTGGAGCTGGTGGGGGGCAGGCTTGACTCTCCACCTGAGAGTCTGCGTGACAGCCACGGGATGCTGGCCATTGTGGTTCCAGCCCCGTGGAGAAATCTGCCTGAGAGAAGGCAGCTGATGTGCAGAGAAAAGCCGAGAAGAGGAGGCAACATCCTGATGGGGTGCTTAGATCCTTACATCCAGACACCCCTTTCCTTGGTTTGCCCACACGAACCGTTAAATGTGTGCTTTTCTTTTTTGCCTTCTTAAACCATTCTGAGATAATATTTCAGTCACCTGCAACCCAAGGACACTGAATAATACCAGTTGAAGACAGCATTTGAAGATATGGGCAAGGACCCTAACATGGAAATGTTATCTTCTAGAAAAGTCAGTGCTTAGCCAAGACCATTCCAACATGCCTGTACTGTACCTGGCAGGTAGTGACGCATGTACAGGGACACATCCCATGTCTCAGGCCATGTGAATGCCCAGCTGGTAATGTGGCTTTTCAGGAGGCTGCTCTGGGTCCTCACAATGGCAGACACAAGCTCTGACCTCACTTCATTTATTTATTTTTTTCCTCTCACAAGCTTATTCTGATCATCTATCATTTTAATGAGTTTACAAAAGAGACATTTTCCTGAATTCCTAAGAACAAAAGAATAATGTAGAATAATGTGCTTTTTCTAAGATGACATAAGCAATGCTGCAAGAACACGTGTCTTTTTCAATTGCCCTATTCATGGTAAGCATTCTAAGATGACATTGCAATGCCACCGTAAAACTGCCACTCAGTGCCATTCAGCAGGCAGGAGGCTGTCTTCCTGTGGCACCTGCAGGACAATTTAAGCTGCAAATAATGAGACCTGGCAAAAGGAGCTTAAATAATAAGGAGCTTCTTATCTTATGTAACAAGAAATGCAGTCGCAGGGCTTCCACGTCATCAGTTCCTTGCTGCTTTCTCGCTTTCAGCTCTGCCATTTTCGGTGTGTGGGAAACATTCCCCCTCATAGTTGCAAAATAGCTTTGGGAGTTCCTGCCACTGAATGTGACAACATTTAGCAAAGGGGAGCAGTGTTTCCTCCTTTGTGTTTCTTTTTATTGGGAACAAAAACCTTTCTGTGAATTCTCCCACCTCTAACCCTGCCAGGCTTTCCTCCAATCCCAATGGCTCAGATTGAGTCACATGCAACGTTTGTTCCAATCACATGGAAGGGAATTGGATTCCCACAGTGGCTCAGTACTCAGCATTAACCCCTTGGGGCTGGAAACAGCCTGAGAAGCCAAGGACTCTCAACACCTGAGCAAAACTGGGAGCCAGTGAGCAACAAAGGGGGAAGGGCGCAGTGTGGGTTGTGCCACAGCACTTGGGGGGCCTTTGATGGAAACTGACGTCAGTACCCAGCAAGCTGCCCCACAACTCCTTGGGGTCAGTGGTGCATGAGGTATTGGTGAAATAGTAAATCCTGTGGAGTATTTCTTAGAAGGAGATGGATAGTGTTAAATATTTAGTGTAATTTAATATAACATGTTAAATATATATGACATAAAATATAGGATATCCCATTTTATATTTACTAAGTTAATAGCATATTGAGTATTAATATTAATATCCCGTATTATATTTAATAAATTAATATTTAATGTTAAAAAGGCAAAAAATTAATGAACTAACAACCATCAGACTTAAGTAGAAAGAAAGTAGAATAAACCTAAATCAAATGAAAAAGTAATAGGTTAAGGACAGACATTAACAAAATAGAACACATTAGAATAACAATAGAAAAACATTTTCTGTCGAGAGGATCAATAAAGCCAATTTTATTCTTGAAAAGACTAAAACAAATGTCAAACTTTTGGTAAAAATGATCTAGAAAAGAAGAGAGAAACAAATAATATTAGAAATGAAAATATTAGGAATCAGACACTAAAATATAATATAAACCACTTTAAGCTTACAAACATTAAGTTTAGATAAAATGGACAAACTTGTCAAAAAATATACCCTACTAAAATTAACTTAAGGAGAAATTGAATATTGAATAGTCATATAATCTAAGAAAATTGAACCATTTGTTAAAAGTCTTTCCACAAAGGATATTCCAAATGGCTTTTACTGGCAATTTCTGTCAGACATTCCAGAAATAAATAATCCAAATTATATACAAATTATTCCAGAATATCGAAAAAGAAGGAACAATTCTCAAGTCATATTTTGAGAGTTGAATAACTTTGATTCCACAACCTGACAAAGGCTGAATGGGAAAGGAAGGTCACTTACAAACATGATTACAAAAATCCTACCGAAAATATTAGCCAGCCAAATCCTGCCTCCATTAGTTGTGTAAATCATGAACAAACTGGGTTTGATTTAACATTATAACATCAATTGAGGTAAATTATATTAATGGGTTAAGGGAGAAAAGTCTGTGATCATCTCAACATGTGCCGAAAAAGCAGTTGATGAAATTCAACACTTGTTCATGATAGAAACTCTAAGCAAACCGAAGACTGACAGTGTGTTTGGCTGGTCCATTGGCTGAGCAGCATTTTCTCAGAATGCTCCCTTAATGCTCAATGGAAGGCAGATGCCAAACTCCCCTGTTTTTTTGGGCTGCTTTCCCAGTTTTTACCATGTGTGGTTGTGTGAACGTTTCTTGTATCTCTTTATATATAATTATCTTTTATTTATTTATTTATTTTTGAGATGGAGTATCGTTCTTGTCACCCAGGCTGGAGTGCAGTGCCGTGATCTCAGCTCACTGCAAACTCCGCCTCCTGGGTTCAAGCAATTCTCCTGCCTCAACTTCCCGAGTAGCTGGGATTACAGGCACCAGCCACCACACCTGGCTAATTTATATATTTTTAGTAGAGATAATGTTTTGCTATGTTGGTCAGGGTGGTCTCGAACTCCTCACCTCAGGGGATCCGCCTGCCTCGGCTGCCCAAAGTGTTGGGATTACAGGCATGAGCCACTGTGCCCGGCCTGATCTTTTATTTTTTCGAATAAAAAATAGGCACATATATATGCCATTCTCCTCTTTACTTTGTTTCATTTGACATACTATAGACATATTTTCTCTTTTACATATATATGTATATACCTACTTCTCTTTTTAGAGGTTACATAGAATTTCATTGTATATAAGCCATAATTCATGAACTATGTTAAGAAAAAATAATTCAGCCACCTGAAGACTGAGTGTAGCTTTTAACATGCATAGAATCATAATTGAGTTGGGGGGAATTAAAACCATATACCATAAAAAACTGGGCACTCAGCAGATTTCTGCCTCTTACAGAAAAATCTGGGCTCCTTACAGTTGTAAAACTACCACCCTGTGAATTGAGATTTGGGTGATTGTGACCACAGCACCGTTTGGAGGTCATCTTTCTGCATATAGGTATAAAAGTGAGAGAGGGCAAATCCAGCATTGCTTCTGGTGATGTGATCGGATAGTGAGAACTTGACTACAAATTCTATGAACACAAGTGCTTTCATCCTAAAAAGTCTTGTAACCACTCCCACTCCTCCCCACACTCTCAGCACCCCTGAAATTTGTTAGGCTGTTCATTTCAAGTCACACACAGAGTCTATGATTTCCAGTTTGGTGGACTGGCTGAGGGGCATGAAGGGGCCAGGCAGTCACGTTCTGGAATTGAAAGGCATCTGGGTGGAGGGAGAGAGAATCCAGTCTCCACCGCACACCACTGCAGGTTTTGGCAGGTTACTTGTGCTCCCCTGAGCCTCTCTTCCTCATCTTTAAAATGGGCAGGATGCTACACACCTTACATGGTGTTTGTGAGACCTAAAGATAAGCCTCCCTGTCCACAGAGGGGTTAGTTTAAGAATGTAGCAAATATCATTGTTTTTGGAAAACATTATTCCCGAGAATAGTTTTTACATGGAGTCAGGTGGCGTTTCTGTTTGTGCACATGCCTCACAATTAGAGTAATGGTGAGAAAGTTATGAAAAAAATAACATCTGGGCTAATCAGCTGTCAGCGTTCACCTGTCTTTTTCACTGGGCCCTTCCCTGAGCATTGAGGAACAACGGGGGCAGTCACTGGAAAATTCCTGGAAGAAACAGAGGGAGGACTTTAACCACCCTTCACCTCAATAACTGACTTAAAAATCCCAATTAGGCATTTCTCTCTGTCCCCAAAGTCCCTTGCCTTTTGCCCTTCTACTAGGGATCTCTTTGCTTCCCTGTGCAGGGCTCAGCCTAACTTGCTCAGCCAGTTGCATCAATGCAGGTAACAGATCTTGCTCTCACCTAGAAGCAGTTTAGTGACCTACAGTTTTACTGGAACATAACATTTGAGGTCTCATCATACTTGCTCACTCTGAATTCTTAGCAGAATGTCTTTTCAACAAGATAAGATGTCATGCCAGTTGCTAAAAGAGGATGTTTCCTCCTCATATTTTTGTGTCAGCAACATTGGTTGTGGGCATGTGAAGCTGCCAGAAGCCTCTTCTTTCACTGTCGTAGCCCTGATTGCTGTTGCATCTGTTATCCTGGCCACCTCTGGCTCTCCTTGGTTACACACAGCTGTTCCTGGTTACGCGCAGATTCCTCCTAGACACCTCCAATCCCCATGCTACTCCCCCCATGCTCCCTAAGCACTTGTCCTGGCTGTAGGGAAGTCAGTGTTGTGGCTTGAGAGCCTATCTGACTGGACCATGATTTAACCTCTGTTATAGCCCTGGAGCCAAGCACAGTAGCTACCCAGGGCAGGTACCCAAAAATCTTTGTGGAGTAAATCCATGAATATCCACAGACCACCCAGTGTTGTCTATTCTCCACATAACCTACGCTTTCTGGTTGTGGAAGGAAGAATGCATCACTTTCCCTACACTTTCTGGTTGTGGAAGAATGTATCAGTTTGCTAGAGCTACTCTAACAAACAGCACGCAACAGAAACTTTTTTGCCCCACATTTATGTTGATTAAAAACTGACATAAACAAAACCTGTACAAAAAATATCCCAAATCCCATATCACTTTGAAGAGTCATCTTGAGAGACGTTATGACCTGTGACCCCCTCTTCCTCTGCCACAGCCACGTCCTCTTCCTCTACCTCTGCCTTGGTTTCTTCCTGCAACAGAAATTTATTATTTCCCAGTTCTGGAGAGTGGAAATTGGAGATCAAGGTGTTGGGAGGATTGATTCTTTCGAAGGGCTGTCAGGGAGAGTCTATTCCAGGCCTCTCTCCTGGCTTTTAGTGGTTTGTTGGCCATCTTTGATGTTCCTTGGCATGTAGACACGTGACCCTGGTCTCTGCTTTCATGCTCACATGATACTCTCCCTGTGTATTCGTCCATTCTCGCATTGCTATAAATATCTGATACTGAGTAATTTATTAAATAAAAGAGGTGTAATTGGCTCACAGTTCCGTAGGCCATACAGGAAGTATGATGCTGGCATCTGCTTGACTTCTGGGGAGTCCTCAGGAAACTTACAATTACGGTGGAAGGTGAAGGGGAAGCAGGCTCATCTTACGTGGCTGGAGCAGGAGCAAGAGAGAGAGTGGGTGGGGGGGCAGGGGCTACATACTTTTAGACAACCAGATCTGGTGAGAACTCAGTATCATGAGAACAGCACCAAGGGGTATGGTGTTAAACCATTCATGAGGAACCACACTCATGATCCAGTCACCTCCCACCAGGCCCCACCTCCAACATTGGAGAATATAGTTTGACATGAGATTTGGTGGGGACACAGAACCAAACCATATCACTCTGTGTGTGTGCCTGTGTCTAAATTTTTCCCTTTGATGTGGACACCAGTCATATTGGATTAGGGGCCCACGCTGCTTTAGTATGACCTCATCTAACTTTATATTGAGCTGCCTGTGGTCCCAGCTATTCAGGAGGCTGAGGCAGGAAGAATCGCTTGAGCCCAGGAGCTCAAGACTGCAGTGAGCTATGATTGTGCCACTGCACTCCAGCCTGTGCAACAGAGCAAGACTCCATCTCTAAAATGACCCTGTTTTCAAATAGGGTCCCATTCTGAGGCCCTGGGCACTAGGACTTCAATGTATGTTACCAAACAGTGTAGTTACTTCCCTTGTTCTCAATTCTCTTTTGCTGTTTCTCCATTTATATCAGAAAAGATTGAAACTTTGATAGCTTTCTGTAAAGTATGAACACTGCTGAGGAGGCACATAAGGAGATGTTCCTTATATTTACATAGTTTTTGATTTTTGTCTGAAAATGACAACTGAGGTTGAGAATCTTGGTGGTCAGATAAACAGCACTATTCCATCCGGACCTTGTGTAATTCCTGGGAGTAAATCACTGTTTTCTCTTTGGGATCAGTGACTTGCATCAGGATACCTCAGTTTTAGCTGTGTGCTTTTGTGTAGTGAAATGCAGTGAGGTCTTGTGATTCCAGGGACACGAGAAAAAAAGAGTTGTTAGAAGAAACCGGATAGGATAGAAATAGCAAACCTTTTTGATAGAGAACACTGACGCTGAACACTGGACTCATTCAATCCTCCCTATAACTCTCCGCAGCCCCCCAAGAAGCGCAAAAGAGCTGTCTGCGCCTTTTGTCACCACCCCATTTGCTGACCCTGGGTCGCTGCGCATGGAGCGGCCCGCAGGCGGCGCAGGAGGGACAAGGATCCCCGTCTGGCCCCGGTGCGCGGCTCGCGGCTCTTCCTGGCCCTCTCCGGAGTGACCAAAGTACAGAGGGAGAGAATTCGGAAGGTGCAGTGTGACCCTGGCTCCTCGCTCTAGCCCGCCAGCGCCCACAGTGTCTCTGAGAGTACACAGCCCCCTGGAGGAACGCGGCTGCCTTCGTAGAGGGCCCTCGAGGAGCTCGGTGCTGGGGCTTCAGCTCTTGTGTGAGGCCGTCGTGCGTTGCAGTTAATTGTTGCACCTGTATTTCTGGTCGAGAAGCTGTACTGCTAAGATGCGTGCTCCTGCTGAGAGCGCAGCTCCGGGTGTGACAGTTCAGTGCAGCTGGGGCGTGACCCCACCGCACGCTGGCCGGGCAAGGTCACCGCTCCTTCGCCAGCGGGGCCTATTCCCTTTGGAGCTTCTCCAGCTTCGTGGCCTCCACCGGCCTGTGGCTGCTGGTCTTTG
This sequence comes from Pan troglodytes, assembly GCF_028858775.2. Taxonomy (NCBI): domain Eukaryota; kingdom Metazoa; phylum Chordata; class Mammalia; order Primates; family Hominidae; genus Pan; species Pan troglodytes. The sequence goes on from NC_072406.2 coordinate 132,120,130, forward strand.
GGCAGTTGTCCATTCATTAATAGCTCCCTCAGAGGTTGGGGCAGAGAAAGTAAAAGAAGCAAAAAACAAAACAAAACAAAACAAAAAAACCCCAGTGTTGAATCTGGCAGAGGAGATGCTGGCAGAAACGAGACTGGAGCAAATGGCTGCAATGCCTGGAGGGAATTTGCATTCACCCTGGCATCTGCGTGGAAGTCAGCGCCCAGCACCCCGCCTGGCAGCATCTGTCACTGCTCCAGGAGCATCCAAGACAAGCCTACACTGGGTTCCGCTGGGAAGCCAGTATGAAGGCTTGGTCCCCAAATGTCACTGCTAAGAGACACACATTTTGCTTGGAGAGAGAGAGGGAGACAGGCTGGTTGTGCAGGACCTCTCTGTTCACCCGGAAGTGACAGAAAACATGTCCCATAGGATCCCAAGCCAGGGACACACCAGGGGACTGGGATGGTTTTGAGGGCTAGGTAAACATAAAATTTTGTGCACAATTCCATGGAGTTCACAAATCAGGTGGTCCCTCTCTGGTTAAGAATTTCTTATGGATCAGAACAAGGATCTCTGAAGGATATGCTCACAGAGTGGGCTGCTGGTAGGTGATTAGCCAGGATTGGAGGTTGGTGGGGGAAGAAGTAGAAAGGGGACAGGCTGGATGGAGTGCAAGAAGAAGAGCCGAATCTGGCCAGCCTCACTGTCTTGCCCGGGGCTGATCTGGACTTTTTACCTTAGGGCTGACTCAGTGCTGTGGTTAACAGGTCAGAGGTAACCACCTTGCTCTTGGAGGAATGGGAAGAATGCTGGCCTGTGAGTGACCAAATACTGTATAGACATACATGCATCTCTGTTTTCTTCTCATTAAACTGGGATGCCACCTTCCCAGAATGGCCTGTGGTTGGGAGGCTGGGTTCTGCAGCTGCAGCACTGCCTCGCTCCCCATCCAGCTCTGCTGCTTTCTTTCGATGGAAACATGAACATCTCTAAGCCCGGACAAACTCTTAATAAACAACAGAAATACATTGGAGAGAAATACAGCAGGGGTGGGAGTGAGGAGAAACCTTTAAGAGACTTACCTGTTGAAGATCAGAACCTGCATTCTCCATGCTGCGAGGTGATTTTTTTTTAAACGAAGTGCCCATGTGGATCTGACATCTGCTTTCTGAGTTTGTGTGGATGAGACACACACTCTAGAGTTTGTCAGAGAAGATTCTAGAGAATAGAACTGGTCTCACCTGGGATCATGCAAGACAAATCAATAGCAGCTGTTAAGATAATTGTATATAGGACTGTAGTCTTGGGAAACCACAATATGCTAATCACTTGATTTAATTTTGTGACTATCTGCAGATGTGGATATGAATTTAAATTGCAACCTCACAATGTTGTGTCTACAGGTACAGGTTAAACTGAAGGAAGGTGGAAGGGTTTAAGAGCCTATCTGTTAAATTTCAAGTCTCAAGTAAGCCAAGTCAATGTAAGTCATTGCTGATTTGGAGCAAGTCTTTGTAAAACGTACCTGATTTGCTTTAGCATTGTGAGTTCTCTTAATTGATGCTTGCCTAATTTTGTGGGACTTGGTTTCAAATTTTACAATGGCTTTTGACTCCACTCCCCATTCTTGTACGTAATAGGTACAACAAAAATTGCTTGAATAAACTAGTAGAGTGAAAGTATTTCCATAGCTCCTGAAGACCAGATTCTGAATATGGTAAAGATGGCAGCAACCAAAGGGCCAAGCCAAAACTAGGTTCTGCTCAGTCATTCTACCTCTCTTGGGAGCCTTTAAAATAATGAACCTACAGCTTTTTTTGGGTTAAGAATCCCTCTGAGGCCTTGATGAAATTATTGCCCCCTCTCTAGATGATGCAGATAAACACACATTTTGTGCAAAATTCCAGGGAGTTCACAAATCAGGTGGTCCATCACTTTGGGAGGCTGAGGTGGGCAGATCACTTGAGGTCAGGAGTTCGAGACCAGCCTGACCAACATGGTGAAACCCTGTCTCTACCAAGAATATAAAAAATTAGACAGGCATGGTGGCATGCGCCTGTCATCCCAGCTACTTGGGAGGCAGAAGTTGTGGTGAGCTGAAATCACACCACTGCACTCCAGACTGGGTGAGAGAGCAAGACTCCGTCTAAAAAAAAAAAAAAAAAAGAAGAATTTCTTAATGCATCAGAACAAAGATCTCTGAAGTAAGAAAAAAAAGATAAAAAAAGAATTTCTTAATGCAAACCTCTGTCTGTCTTATGTTCTCTGATACGAATAGAGATTCTGAAAGAGAGGAATGTTGTGTTTATGACTTGAGGCAAGGGGAGGTGGACTGTCAGTAGCTTATCATTTTCATCAGTTTCCCCCTATCTGAAGATGTGCAAAAAATTCTAGAGTGAAGAGAGGAAGACAAATATGATGGTATCCAGACTTTAGGGCTTGTTCTGTTTACTGATTCTCTAATTACCAGTTTGGTGCAATAGTATTTATTTCCTTGGTTTGTTTCTTTCCTTCTTCTCAAGGAAGATAACAGTAGGAGATTTATTTGGGAACCTTGGACAGTTCCTAGTGCACGCATTGCATTGTGTTCTGTGCCTGCATCTCCTGAAATAGATCCCAAGGAAAAGCAGTCTTTAGAATAATAATATGTTTTCTTGTCAACACTGACAAATTGGACTTTTTTCCCCTACAGTATTGAGGAATTTCTGGGTGAAGATGCTGCACAAGTGTAGCTTTCAGATTTGCATTCAGTTTCTGATTCCAACTTTGCATCATTGCTTATGAGTTACTTTCTATGTACATTCAGATATGTCTCTTTCCTAGTCATTGTCCTGTGCAAATGTTCAACTTGAAAAGAGTGTGTCTAAGGAACAGCAGTGTGTTCAGATGTTCTCTCCTCCTATGGCCCCATGTGGAAAGAATTGCACTAGGAATTGCATTATCTCTTCCACCCATTCAGCTTTGAACCTGCTTTAGCTAATTTCTGGTTGCAGGCAGCAGAGTTATTTTAAAGTCCTGATAAGTTATTTTAGAAGTGAAGTAGTTTTTAACTCTAGGGTATTTCTTTCTGGGAGGGAAGAGTTGAGAGTCATGGCCTGGGATTCATAATTAACTTATCTCTCTTGTACAGTACATTTCCTTAGAGTAGGGTTTTATGTGGAGATGGGGCAAATATAATAAGGCTTGAGCCAGCAAAAAGTGAACTTTCCAGTGTTCTCAGATTCCCTGATTTGTTTAAAACTCAGGTTTTTCCCTGTGCAGGGGCTGGATCCTGAGTATGGATGGAGATTCACGTCCTAGAGGAGCTTCTGAGTGCTATGGTGCATGGTGTTTCCGTGAACCTGAGGGGCTGTCTTGGGGTGGGAGAGTTTGCTCTCCCACACCCAAGGTACTCAACAAAAGGCAGACATAACCATGACACAGCTTTAAAGAAAGAAGTTTGGGAGATGTTGACATTTGCATTTTTTTTTCTTATAAGAATGGACATAGGAGATGGTAGATAGAATATTGTGGCTGGGAGGTTCCCTACTCAACTAAACCCATAGTCCTGTAATTAAATCTGTATCTCTTCAGAAGATTATGACCCATCCAAAGAATTCCACACTTCACTTTTGAGTGATGTGGAGGGCAGCAGGCCTGCTCTCATAAATATGTTTTTACTATAAGCATTTATTATACCATCCTCTTACTTAGTTGTTAAAATTTCCATATAGCATTTATTAAGGTAAATGCCTTGTTTTATAGAATTTAAAAAATTGAGGTGAAATTCACATAAGATAAAATTAGCAATTTTAAAGTGAAAAATTCAGAGGCATTTATACATTCACAATGTTGAAAAGTCACACCTTTATCTAATTCTAAAACATTTTCTTCACCCCAAAAGGGAACCCCGTATCCATTAAGCAGTTGCTCCCTATTCTCCTCTTTCCCTAGCTCCATGCAACCATCAATTGGCATTCTGTCTCTATGAATTCACCTATTCTGATATTTAATATAAATGGAATTATATAAGCCCAGAAATAAACCTCCACATATACAGTCAAGAAATCTTTCATAAGGGCATTAGGAACACACAGTGGGGAAAGGATAATCTCTTTAAAAAATGGTGCTGGGAAAACAATATCCATGTGAAAAAGAATGAAATTAGATTCTTACTTTACACCATATACAAAAATTAACTCAAAATGGATTAAAGACATAAATATAAGACTTAAAATCATAAAATGTCTAGAAGAAAACATAGGGAGAAAGTTCCTTGACATTCGTTGGTGATGATTTTTTGGATATGACATCAAAAGCACAGGAAACAAAAGGAAAAATAAGCAAGTGGGACTCCATCAAACTAAAAATCTCCTGCACAGCAAAGGAAACAACCTGCAAAATGAAAAGACAACCTCCTGAAGTGGCAGATCAAAAAAGAAAAGAAAAAAAATTAAGAAAAAAGAAAAGATAACCTACAGAATGGGAAAATATATTTGCAGACCATATATCTTATAAGGGGTTAATATCCAAAATATATGAGGAACTCATACAACTCAATAGGAAAAAATCAAATACCTTGATTAAAAAATGGTTGCAAAGAACCTGAATAGACATTTTTCCAAAGAAGATACGCAAATGGCCAACAGGTATATGAAAAGGTGCTTAATTTTGCTAATCATCAGGGAAATACAAATCAAAACCACAATGAGATATCACCTCACACCTGTCAGGACAGTTATTATTAAAAAAAAAAACCCAAGAGATAACAAGTGTTGGTGAGGATGTGGAGAAATTGGAACCCTCGTCCACTGGGAATGTAAATTGGTATAGCCATTGTGGGAAACAGTGTGGAGGTTCCTCAAAAAATTAAAAATAGAACTACCATACAATCAAGCAATCCACTTCTGAGTATATATCCAAAGGAAATGAAATCAGTATTTTGAAGAGATATCTGCATCTTCATGCTTATTGCAGCATTATTCACAATAGCCAAGATAGAAAGACAACCCATTGACGGATGAATGGATAAAGAAAATGGAGTACTCTTCAGCCATAAAAAGAAGGAAATCCTGCCATTTGTGACAACAGGGATGAACCTGGAGGGGATATTATGCTAAGTGAAATGAGCCAGACACAGAAAGACAAATACTGTATGATGTCATTTATGTGTGGGATAAAAGAGCTGGACTCCTAGAAGCAGAGAGTAGAATGGTGGTTGCCAGGGGCTGAGAGGTTGGGGGAAATGGGGAGATGCTGGATAAGAGTACAAACTTTCAGTTATAAAATGAATAAGTTTTGTGGATATAATGTGCAGCATGGTGGCTATAGTTTAATGATACTGTATGATTTATTTGAAATTTGCTAAGAGTAGATATTTATTTATTTATTTATTTTTTTAGTAGAGACAAAGTCTTATGTTGCCCAGGCTGGTCTTGAACTTCTGGACTCAAGCAATCTTCCCACCTCAGCCTCCTAAAGTGCTGGGATTATGGGTGTGAGCCACCACACCTAGCCAAGAGTAAATCTTAAGTGTTTTCACCACACACATGTGCACACACACATAAAATGGTGATAGTTGTGTTAATTCGATTGTGGCAATCATTACACAATTTATACATGTATGAAATTATCATGTTATACACCTTGGATATATAAAATTTTATTTGTCAACTGTACCTCAATAAAGCTGGAAAAATAAAAGAATAATGACCATTAAAGAAAAAAATGAAATTATACAATATGTGACCTTCTGTGTCTGGGTTATTTCACTTAGCATAATGTTTTCAAGGTTCATCCACGTTGTAGTATATATAAGCACTTAATTCTTTTTTTATGGCTGAGTAATATCCATTGTGTGTTATGCTGATAACATTTCGTTTCTTCATTCATGTGTTGATGAACATTTGGGCTGTTTCTACCTTGTGACTATTGAATGCCTTGTTTGAAATCAGACACGAGAGGATAATGCGACAACTCATATGTTGTAGCATTCTCTTTGGGAAGAGTCACTCCACAGCACGTGGCAAGGGAACAATGACAGTTCTGTCTCATCTGTAGGAGACAGAAAGAGAAGCAAGTTCCTGTTAATTCACAAGTCACTGGAACAGCTTTACTTTATTGCTCCCTTATTTCCCTCTGTTCACAAGATGAATTAGACAAGTCTTAATATACATGAATGAGCAATATTTCCAACCTGGTTGATATGGTTTGGCTGTGTCCCCACCCAAATCTCATCTGAATTGTAGCTCCCATAATGCCCACATGTCATGGGAGGGACCTGGTAAGAGGCAATTGAATCATGGGGGTGGGTTTATCCCATGCTGTTCTCATGATAGTGAATAAGTCACATGAGATCTGATGGTTTTATAAAGGGCAATTCCCCTGCACATGCCCTCTTGCCTGACACCACATATGAAGTCTTTCTGCTCTTCCTTCAGCTTCCGCCATGATTGTGAGGGCTCACTAGCCATGTCGACCTGTGAGTCCATTAAACCTCTTTTTTTTTAAATAAATTATCCAGTTTTGGGTATTTCTTCACAGCAGTATAAAAATGGACTAACACACCTGCTTTGCTTCACAGTTACCATTTTTACAAATCATCAGCCATTTGGTAGAACTTAAACATTTCCTTTCACTTGTGTGCTTACCTTCCACAAAACATTTATTTCAATAGATTTTTTTCATGTCCACTTTCCTCAAGCAATTCATAGTGAAATTCTACAAATAAATCCCATTTTCTGTCACTTACGGAGAAAGAAAGTCAAAAACAGGGGAAACCCTTACGCCTCAGCCTCAATTCTTCTAATGGCAACACATTTTCAGTCTGCGGTGCGTTCCAAGGCTTTACCACTGAGCCCTTTTTCTTGATAAAAAATGGGAGCTGACCTATTTTCCCCCATTAAATTTTGATATGTTCTTTTCATTAATTTAAAATATCTAGACTCAGCACTTTTAAGACTTTTCTGTTTCTGGCCCAATGGAGAAATGTACCCCAAATGAGAAGCAGTGAAGCAGACTGCATGTTCGGACTCAGATGTGTTTTTTCCAAATCTATGTCAGTTGATCTGAATGAAATTTTCATCGGACATTTGTTAGAGCATTGCTGTAATTTTTAGGGACATGTCCATCAGGAAGCCCAGGTGGGGTTGCATAGAACAGTGCCTATGTCTATTGCATCCAGAGGAAACCCTGAAGGAGTCTTCCTTATCCTCCTAAGTCTTGATGATTTATAGTTTGCATTCTGGTCTCAGGGAATGTGTGAGTCCTGGTGAGCAGCATTCATAGCAGGGGGTGGGAGGAGATGCAGACCTCACAAACCCCAAGGTGGTTTGTGCTGCTGCTGGTAATGTAGTTTGCAAACTTATTGCTTTCAAGAGATTCCTAAGGTGGTCTTAGATATATGGTCTTATGTCAAATTCCAGCTGAGAAGTGAGGATTAATGTACTCCAATCACTCCTAGCCTCAGGTTCCAGTTTCCAGTTTTATGACAGACAATAAGAGAATAAAGAAAGTAACACACATTCTTAGAGCAATAAAATAGTTGCTGGGAACATAATGAAATATAGTCACTTGTTTTTGGTCAAGCTTCTTATCATCCTTTTGGGTTAACATCACACCTGTTCTCAGCCCCCTCCTTTTCTTCATTTGGCTTGTGTTTGGGTGTAATTGCACCCATTGATAGGGATGATGGATGGTTTAGAATCTGATATCCTCAGTTTGGTTCTGGGCTCTACCATTTACTATCTGTAGCATATTGAGCAAGTTACTTAATCTCTCTAAGTACCAATTTCCTCATCTATAAAATGGCAACAATAATGACTATTCAGGACTATTGTAAGGATGAAGTGAGATCATATATGGAACACTTACATATAAGTAAGACCTGCTTATCTGCTTATTATTGTTATTTAAATAAACACCAAGCAAGTCATTCAGCTTCAGTCATTTGAAAAAAGCATCCTGAGATCTGAAACATGAGATAATTCCTAATTAGTGTTTTTGTCACCAGGTAACATCAAGTCCACAATAATAAGTGTGGCCTTATGTTCCAGAACAACATAATGGTGATAAATGGAACAATCTCAAGTTCAAATGGAAAATCTGAGCGGGAGAGGGTGCCAGACAGTCTGAAGCAGGCAGAATGTGGGTGAAATAGATTGAAATCGACTCTGGAGAAATAGGATTCCATGGGCAAGGATAACTGCTCAGGAAATTAAAAAGTATATGTATGGGTGGCAATGTTTCATATCCATTACATTGGTCACCAGCAAGAATTCACCTTCTTGATAATTTGTGTATGTGTCCAACATTTACTGAATTCTCCCAACCAGCCATGCAAACAACTGACCCTGGGGAATCAAGTTTCTGGCCTTGAGGAGCTCCTGGTTTCACTGGTGAAGAAGATGGCAAAAAGTGTTGTACAGAACACCATGGAAGAGCAGAGGTGGGGCATCTAACCCAGCAGGGCCCTGAAGTCTTGCTGGGGTAGGGGATCCATGAGCTGAAGGTTAAAGAAAGAAGTAGGTGGCTCATGCCTGTAATCCCAGCACTTTGGGAGGCCAAGGTGGGTGGATCACTTCAGACCAGGAGTTCGAGACCAGCCTGGCCAACATGGTGAAACCCCATCTCTACTAAAAATACAAAAAATTAGCCAGACGTGGTGGTGTGCACCTGTAATCCCAGCTACTCTGGCAGCTGAGGCACGAGAATCGCTTGAACCCAGGAGGCAGAGGTTGCAGTGAGCCCAGATCACGCCACTGCACTCCACCTAGGGCAACAGAGTGAGACACCATCTCAAAAAAAAAAAAAAGAAAAAAAAGTTGGAATTAAGCAGGTGAATGAGCCAGGTGATGTGGGGGCAGGCAATGTCATTCCAATGAATTCTCTCTGCTGAAGCCAGCTCAGCTGGTTGTTGTTACTTGCAGCCAAAAGAATATTAACTAGAAGAGACATTCAATGAGGCAAAGATGATTGTTAGAGGAACATGAATTTGTAAGAACAAAGTGATTTTTCAAAAAAGTAAGTAAACGAAATCTGTGTCAACAAGGAAGGAGATATGCTAGAAGCTGGCCACCAGGCACAGAGACGAAGACCAGTGTGGTGAGTAGGAGAGCCATGAGCCTTTGATGTTGCTGGTGACCAGAGGGCAGGACTGGGGCAGGGAGAGGGGAAGTGAGCAATGTGGCGTAGCCACAATGTCTAGGTCTGGGATTTGATCTGTAGGTGGCAGGAAGTCATAGAAAGGCTTCACTCACAGAAATGATGGAATCCGATTTCTGGGCCCTGTTAATTTGTTTTGTTTTAATTTTTAGAAAATTGCATATTTTTCATTAGTTTTTCTCTCTCTCTTGTCCTTCCACATGTTCAACAAAATAATAATTGTGGGACAGAAATTAAATGATGATTTCTCTCTTTTGTGCTGGTGGAGTGATTATAACTTTGCAAAGCATCTTCCCATCTGTCACTTCATGGGCTTTTCCTGAGAATACTGTCATTAGCTATGAAATTTTGAAGTCTGCTTTTCAGCTCTAAGTAAGGGAGGGCATCCTCTGGGGCCAGTACAGCTGATTGGGTTCATATGAACCATGGCAGAAGGTCAAATGTCACTTATTCGCTTATGGTAATGCAGTTATTCATTCCTTCCCTACCTAGCTTCAATTTTAAAGATTGGCCTCTTTCTGCATGTTTCCAAGACAGCTGTCAATCCAGTTTTCTTTTTCAGAGTAACTGCTCCTTTTCTTCATCTTGACATCACTAGCACTAGGAAGAATAATATGCCCATGGTCCCTTGCCTGACACTCATCCTCCAGCACGTTCATCTTTGGAGACATGGATTTGGTCTCCTTACTTTTTTTAGGGGGGAAGGGAATCACTTTGCTCTTTTCATTAAGTTCCTCTAATAATCATCTTTGCCTCATTGAATGTCTCTTCTAATTAATACTCTTGGCTGCCAAGTACCAAAAATCCATTTGAGCTAGTTTCAGCAAACAGAATTCTTTGGGGTCCATGGCGGAACCCAAGATCAGGACCACGGTTGGGCCTCAGCATAAACCAGAGCCAGGATGCAGTGTGTAGAAAATTGCAGCCAGCAGCTCTTGCAGCTATAGTCCTCCTTGCCCTCCTGTAGGGCTGAGCTGCCTCTTCTGGTCTTCATTCCAAATTCCTGGGCTAGAGGGTGTTGGTCTGTGGTCAGGGGATGGTGGGAGTTGAGGTTTGTGCTGTGTGAACATGGTCATTCCCACTGTAAGCCTATCGATGGAGAAAAGGGCAGCTACTCAAAAATGGTCCCAGGCAGAGACCAATCAGGCAGTGGATTCAGTCATATGAAATTACAGTTGGGCTATGTTTTTAAGTAGAGGCTGGAAACTTTTTTCCCCCCTTTTGGCTAGCATTTGAAGGGGAAAACAGATGGTCTTTTCTGAATCTCTTAAAAGGCATTTCAGTTATTATATTTATTATTCTCTTCATTTTCTTTGCATGGACCGCCTTCCTCTTGACTTTCTGAGCAAAACGTTCTACAATCCTTTCCTTTAGCTCTTTCTTTTTACCTTAGGCATAGAAGTACGTGTGTGTGTGTGTGTGTGTGTGTGTGTTTGCAGACTGAGTTTAACTTGGTGTTCAGACATGTCTGAGCATGTGTGACAATGGAGGGGCAGAGCACTATTGACTGGAAGGGGAGGGAGGAGAGATTTTTGCATTGGTGCTGATGAAGAGCCTGGATTGAGGAGGACAACAGGGATCATGCCTTGCACATTTACCTTCAGTTCAGATTCAAGAACTTGATCTGAGTCCTAGAGAGAGTGTGGCTGCTAGCAGAAGCTGTAGGAACCAGTGAGGTTCTGGGGTCTAAGTTGCACTCAATGTGCAGCACAGTGAGGGGGCCACTGTTCCTTCTCCTGTGTGGAGCACAGTGTAGCTCAGGTGTGGTGAAGACCCCAGGGGACTTCAAGCAGTCTTGGCTCCTCAAGGGGAGCAGAATCAAGAGTATCAGGTCTCGGCATTGACAACCAGCTCTACTAATGGTGCTTAGTTGTGCCGAGAAATGGAAGAAACCCAAACCAAACTGGGTCCAGCACAAAGGAGAATTGATGCTTGTACCTGTCCAACCCAGGGACCGATCTTCAGGCCTGGATGGATGTACAGGTTCAGGTGACGGTACTTGGGCTCTCTGTCTCTCTGAGTATTGGCCTCCTGAAGAAAGGCTTTCTCCACCTAGAAGGAAAAATGGCTGACAGTGTGCTAGATTCAGGGAAACAGACTTAGTGGAAAGACACCTTTTCGTCTCCCAGTATTTGTTGAGAAGAACTCTGGGTGACCAGGCTTGTGGCAGTGCTCACTCCTGGACCAACCATTGTCCTGGGGTATGGGATACTATGACCAGCTGAACCCAGGTCGAGTGCTTAGACTTGTGGCTGGAGTGCTATGATCATAGTCCTACCAGCTCCACAGGGAACAGGGAAGGGTCCTGAGCAAAGAGTACTCTCATTTCCACTGAAGCATGATCCTGAAAGGCATCCTCTCGGTGGCCAGCCACAGGGAGATGCCACCTCAAGTGACTTTTTGAGTAGCAGATGTCAAAGAGAGGAGGACAAAAGGTACCATGTTGAGAGGACTGTACACGAGCATGTGAGAGGCTCCCAGGCAGCCCCAGAAGTGCAAAAGGGGCTGAGGCCCTCACTAGCCTGTGAAATCTGAGTGATCCTTATGACTGGACCCCACTGGTGGCTGGCTACAGTCTGGAGCAACCCGGACAACCCAGGTGATGTTCATTGATGGCCTGGATTATTTCAGTTTTTGTAATCCCAGAGAGTGGGAAAGAGCACGTTTTGGGGAGGCGTAGGAGGAGTGCCTGAGTGTCATTTGCACATCTGATATAAATGTGAAATGAGTCCAGTCAGCTTGGCCATGCAAGAATCTCAAGAAGAATTTCACTATGTGTTTGGGTTAAATGGAGTTTAACCCAACTGGGGTTCTGAATAGTGAAAAAGTGTTTGGGCCAGTGGATCAGAAAACCTTTGCTAGAGTGGAAGTACTAGAGTTTGTGTCTTAGTCTATTTTTGCTGATATAATACCTGACTGTTTATTATTTATAATAAACCGAAATTTATTGACTCACAGTTCTAGAGGCTGAGAAGGTCAAGATCAAGGGACCAGCATCTGGTGAGGCCTTCTTGCCACGGTAGAAGGCTGAACTCACCCTTTTATAACAGGACCAATCCCACCCATGAAGGTGGAGCTCTTTTGGCCTAAGCACCTCATAAAGGTCCCACCTCTTAATACAGCTACAATGACAACTATACTTCGACATGAATTTTGGAGGCAACGAACATTCCAACCATAGCAGTAGGTGAGTGGAAGGATAGGAAAGGATGGACAAAGATTTAGATGTTTGACTTTGAGATTGGAGGAGGCACCATTATTTATGACTCTAGTTGTGAGGTTATGGTGCAGTGAAGGAAAAGATTATTGAAACTAAGATTAAAGGAAAAGACTGAAAGGCCAGAGTTTGGGATGGGGCATCCAGTGGATGTTGAAATCACGGAGAATAATAACAGCAGTGGGAGGAGAAAGGGATTGAGACAAATGCTGCAGTCATCAGTGAATGGGGAGGAGCGACCAGGAGGTTGGTAGATAGAAACTGTATGGAACAGTGAAGACTGATGCTGGGGATGTTCTGTTCCAAGAGCTTGCACCTCCAGGCTTTGAGGGATGTGAAGTGCAGAAGGGAAAGCAACACCCCTTGAGGGACCGCAGCCCAGGCTACCTCCCAATGGTCACATCGAATGCTCACTGCACAGCATTGCCTCCCATGTGAATGGCATCCCCTGACCCTTTCCAGCATGGTGGCCCTGGCTTTAGGGAAGGGATATGATTAGAGATTGCAGGGGATCAGAATATGTCACCCCAAAATATGCCGCTTTGGCAAAGGAATTATTTTGAGACGGAGGCAAATGAGAGCCAATGCAGAAAGAAGGTTTCCCAGAGCTTCCCTTATCTTATTAAAAGCAGGTACTCCTGAGAAATAAGGCTGCCATAAATCCCTCTCCCAGGGAAGTTTTATGGCCATGGAGAAGAAGGAGTATCAGCACCAAGATGGGCTGCACAAACAAATCTTACTAAATTATCCTTATCTTCCATTAGTTTCCCCCATATGTTTACCTTCCCATGGTCTGCTGCCCCTAAATGCTTACATGCCTTTTCCTTTGTCTTGTCATTTTTCCAAAAATGTATTGTTCTTTATTAAGATGCTAAACAAGCCCCAAGATCTAATGACCACGTTGAGTTTCTTATCACTGATTCTCATCTGTGTATGCATGTTGCATGTGTTACACACTCTGTTATTTTCTTGTTAATCTGTCTTTTGTCAGTTTAGTTTCCAGAGCTCCAGCCAGAGACCCAGGGAAGGAAAAAGATTTTTTCCTCCCTACCAGACCATCTGATTTCCAGAGGAACAAGAAGGAAATGCTCAGAGAAGAGGGTGAGGGCTTTGAAGGGTGTCTTGGTCTGTTTTGTGTGCTATAACAGAATACTACATACTTGGTAATTTACAAAGAACAGGAATTTATTGGCTCACACTTCTGCAAACTGAAGTCCAATATCAAGGGGCCAGCATCTGGTAAGAGCCTTAGAGCTGCACCATCCCATGGTGGAAGGTGGATGGACAGAGAGCACAAGACAGTGAACCCACTCCTGCAAGCCCTTTTCATAATGGTATTGACCAATGGATGAGGGCTGAGCCCTTTTGACCCAACCCTCCCATTAGGCCCCACCTTCCAACACTGTCACATTGGGGATTAAGTTACGAATTCTGGGGGATACATTCAAACCATAGGAGGGGTTGCGTTGATAACGGATGTGAATAGAAGGGCTATGGGGGTTAGTGAGGTGAGAGATGGGGTAACAGAGAGGATGCATGGAGTAGAATGTTGAAACTCACCCGGAGCACACACTAAAAAGAGAGTTGCCCATGTAGATAGCAGCTCTGTTACAGATCACCATCTTCCACTTGGAGCATCCAACCTAATGAGTTTGCCTAGATGCTCATACTGGAAGCCACTGTGTGTTTTCTTTGTCCCTGGCATCATGGAAGACATCTTTCCTAATAGACTACCCCATAGATTTCTTGCTTGGTGTAAATCTCAGTAGTCCTGGGCCTGACCCTAGGAGCCTCAGAACTAAATCCTGGAAATCCTACACAGTCTGTATTTTAAGCCAGGCTGTCCAAATATGCCCCCATATCACTGTTTTTATGTAACATGGCATCAAACTGTCAAAATCTTAACTCTGGTTGTATAGATTCCCTGCCTTATTCCAGAAAGGATTATGAGACAATAATAGATTTAGTTTAACAAAATAAAAACAGGTGAGTAAAGAAATGGAGGTTAAAGGAAAATAACTTTACAAAAAATCCAATGATGCCCAGGGTAAGGTTAGCACATCAAGTGTGCATGATATGGTTCCAGAAGTGTGGCTATGAGCTCCTTAGCCTTCAAAGCCAGGCATAAATAAGATTTGTGGCACATAAAAGATTAAAAACAAGCCAGTGTTCAGAAAAGCACAGCTATTTTTGTTACACGGGAGCTGAGAGATTTCTCCTGTGGGTCTTCAAAGGAGACCCAGTGTGATGTAGCAAATAATATCCTCAAAAACATTCAGAGAGAATATGTAATCATATAGAATAATGAGTTTCCCAGGGTTGTGTCTCATAGTATCTTTCAATGTGGGTCAACGGTAGAGTGAAAAAGTATAGTTTAGTAAAAACTTTTATATGGGAACAAAAAATGGTTCAACTTTTCTCTCTAAGGGTCTAGCTGATGCCAAAAAAAGTTACATTAAAAATTAAAGGAAAGAATCCAGGCGGGTTGACTCATGCCTGTAGTCTCAGTGACTACAGGAGGCTGGGGTGGGAGGATCACTTGAGCCCAGGAGTTGGAGGCTGCATTGAACTATGATATCACCACTGCACTCCAGCCTGAGTGACACAGTGAGCCTCTGTCTCATAAATACATAAATAAATAAAGTTAAAGGAAAGAATATATGGCACATTCTCTAGGCAGCCCTTCATCATATTTCTGGCAACTAAGTGGGAGTTGCTAAATATGTAGCAGTGAGTTTGATGTCTGTCCTCTGACAAATAGCTACAGAGCATCAACTAAGTCACCCTGGGCTGGAGAAAGGGTAGGCATCCTTTTAAGACAATGGCAGGATCTGGCCAGGATTTGTGCCTGAACCGAGGGCTGGCTCACTTGCCCAGGGCTCACAGAAGTACTTGTCTGCAGGGCCAACACTTTCCTTGGAAAGAAATACTAGATCTGTTCTAACACACAGATAAGTGGGTGATTAAAGCTCTAAAGTTTTATGTGAATCTTAGGAAAATATTGAAAGCAGGTTTATTCATGGTGAGCATGAGTAGGGTCCCGCATTGTACTCAGTGTTAAGAGTAGAGACAAACTCCTTGCCTTTGTGAAGCTTCCTTTCTTATGGGAGGAGGATGGAGAGTGAAGATGTAAATGAGTGAACAAATAAAAAGATAATTATGGCTGGGCATGGTGGCTCACACCTGTAATCCCAGCACTTTGGGAGGCTGAGGGGGGTGGATCATGAGGTCAGGAGATCGAGACCATCCTGGCTAACACAGTGAAACCTGTCTCTACTAAAAAGCCAAAAAAAAAAAAAAAAAAAAATTAGCTGGGCATGGTGGCATGTGCTGTAGTCCCAGCTACTTGGGAGGCTGAGGCAGGAGAATTGCTTGAACCTGGGAGGCAGAGGTTGCAGTGAGCCGAGATCGCACCACTGCACTCCAGCCTGTTCAACGGAGTGAGACTCCATCTCAAAAATAAAATAAAAAAAAAAGATAATTACAAGTTTTGTTCAGTGGAGGGAGGGAGATGGGATGATGAGAGAGAGGAAAGTCCTTACATGAAGTGAGGTGTCCTAGGTGGGGACACTGAGGCTGGGGCCTGCATAAGACACTGGTCTTGCAGAGCCAGGAAAGGAGCCTTCTAAGACGAGGCAGTGACAAGCAGGCAAGGCTTAGTGTTGAAGGAACTGAGGGCAGACCTGTGTGGCCAGAGCCCAGGGAGGAATGGGAGAGGGTGTGAGACGAGGCTTGGGGGTAGAGGGAAGGGCCCATTGGAGGAGGCCTTGGGAGGCCACAAGACAACCTTGAACTTTAAGCATTATATCTTCTTTGTAGAGTTTCTAAAATAACTTGGTTCCCAAGTATACCCTTGGGGAATTCAATGAGTAAATTCACTGTCCAGATTGGTTAGTATAAAAGTTATGGTTTAAAGTGGGAGACAACATAGTGACTTTTATGGTATGTGGATTTGATCTCAATTTTGAAAACATCATAAGGGCAAGAGTCACATCTTAGTGTTCGAAGTGGCCATATATCCAGTTGGTGCTCAATAAATGACCTTGATGATTATAAAAAATAGTTGCAAGCCCTCTGGTGTGGTTTGGCTCTGTCCCCACCCAAATCTCATCTTGAATTCCCACATGTTGTGGGAGGGACCTGATAGGAGGTAATTGAATCATGGGGGCAGGTCTTTCCTGTGCTGTTCTTGTGATAGTGAATAAGTCTCATGAGATCTGATGGTTCTAAAAAATGGGAGTTTCCCTACACAAGCCCTCTCTTTGCCTGCTGCCATCCATGTAAGATGTGACTTGCTCCTTCTTGCCTTCTGCCATGATTGTGAGGCCTCCCCAGCCATGTGGAACTGTGAGTTCTCCATTAAACCTCTTTCCTTTGCAAATTGCCCAGTCTCGGGTATGTCTTTATCAGTAGCATGAAAACATACTAATACATTGTCTATAAAAAATAATAATTTTGACTTTGGAAGAGTTGATAGTTCTTCTGCTAATCATTATCTGGCATGGCCACTGGTCTTCTTTGACCCCTCCTTGTGTGTGACAGGATCCTGTGTGTCCAGGGAATGCTGACTTTTGGTTCAGAAGTCAGGGCTGTTGTGAGGGGTTTCAGCCATTCCTCAAGAGATATGAAGTCATCAGGGACCGAGTAAAAAAATAAAAAGGAAAAGGGTGGGAGGGCAGTACCTACTAGAAAAGATCTACTCTGTTAAAGGGAAATTCTTGCAAATCCCAATGGTCGAGGTAGTGATGAAATAAATGATAAAGCATTGAGTCATGATTACCCAAAGTTGGCATTCTAGACTCTTTTAAAGGGGGTTCAATTCCCTTCTTTTAACTTGCGCACATCCAGGGCTGAGTCTCTGACCTTCTAGGGCTGTTAAAGTGGTGGTGGCAGCGGGTTGAACGTGGAGTGATGGTATGAGCTGGAACTTCAGTGCGTGAGTCCTTGCTGACTGTCACCCTCTCCTGACGAGGTTTCCAAGAGAAGCACATGCCTGGAGCACATGGCTGGCCAAAACACACTCTTTGATGGTAAGGGCTTGTCCCAAACCCTGGTGAATTCTCTTTTGTATAGAGGAGACAGCCTGCTGTTAAATGGTTTTTTCTTTTCCTCCAACTGCACAAGCTCCTGTGATATCTATGGTGATTCTGTGCAAAGGAAGCAAGAAGGAGAAAAGAGATTCCCTGTAAGGTCTATGCAGCATATGCAGCACACATCTAGCCCTTCCAATGCAGGTCTTTCTTGGTGGCACACTTTCTACATGGGGGCAGCCCTTGCCTGCCCTGCCTCAACAGAGAGATTGTGGGAGGAGGTGGGAGAGGGAGGAGAGGGACGGGGAGGGAGACGGAGGAGGAGGGGAAGGGGGAAGGAGGCGGGGAGGGGAGAGGTCCTAATATTTTTCTCTTACAACTGGACCCTTACTCTTCCACATATGCAAGTGGTTTCAGGAGTCCTTATAAATAGTTTCTCCAAAATAGACAAAAGCAAGTGCTGTGCTTTCTTGTTTTGTTTTGCAGACACCTTTTTCTCAGTGAGTATAGAATAGTTCCCTCTTATCCACAGCTTTACTTAAAGTGGTTTTAGTTACCCATGGTCAACTGCAGTCTAAAAATATTGAAATATTTTAAGAGAGAGAGAGAGGCCACATTTACATAACTTTTATTACAATATATTGTTATAGTTCTATTTTATTATTACTGTTTTTAATCCCCTGCTGTGCCTAACTGATAGGTTAGACTCTGTCATAGGTATGTATGTATAGGAAAGAACATAGTATGTATAGGGATCAGTACAATCTGCAGGTTCAGGCATCTGCTGGGGGTTTTGGGACATATTCCCCACAGATGAGGGGGACTGCTGTGATACAAAGGGAAGCTTCTGGAGGGGGCAGTTAACAATCACAAATGTGAGGGAGAGGCCGGTGGGCTGCCGATGGGCTGGGTGGGTATTTTTGATTCCAGCCCCTTCTCTACTGTGTTGAATCTCTTCTCCAGGTGGCAGATAAAAGCCCCATCATTCACTTACCCAGAAGAGCTGGTGTGTGAAGCAATGTTCTTCAATTATAGGTACTTTTCTCCCTCTTCTTAGCTTACTTTATTTTTAAATTCTAGAATAGAAAACAAAAGTGGTTAGTAGTGCCATCCCTGAGAGGTGGACAAATAGATTGCTCTTCAAAAGACCTATTTTTTGTTTAAAGTAACATTATCACAAAGTACAGGCTTTGTTGTAAAATATTCTGTCAGTGCTAAGGTTGATAGAGTTCTAGAGTACAGTGTCTTACTCTCTCCACAAATTCCACTCCCTTCCCAGGGGAAAGGACTGGCAATGATTGATGACTGTGCTTTCAAACAGTTTCCTGTGCATCCATAGACACTCATATCCATATATGTACACACATACAGAGTTTTTAAAATATTCTATGTAATTTTTTTGTATTTGTTTTTACTTACAAAAAACTTTTTATTTTGAAGTAATTATAGGTTAACAGGAAGTTGCAAGGATAGTGCTGTGAGGTCCCCTGAACCCTCCACCCAGTTTCCCCCAATACCAAAACCAGCAATGGACATTGGTACAATGTGTGTGTATTTCTCTGCCATTTGATCACATGTGTAGACTCATGTAGTCACCATGGTGATCAAGGTATAGAGTATTGTCCCATCACCACTGCTATGGCCTGGATGTTTGTGCTGTCCCCAAATTCACACATTGGAACCTAATCCCCAGTGTGATAGTATGAAGAAGTAGGGCCTTTGGGAAGTGGAGCCTTTATGAGATGGATTAGTGTCCTCATGAAGAAGAGATCCCAGGGAGCCTGTTTGCCCTTCCACCCTGTGAGGACCCAGCGAGAAGGCACCATCTGTGAGGAAAAGGGCCCCCACTAGACACTGAATCTGTCTGTGCCTTGATCTTGGACTTCCCAGCCTCCTGAGCTATGAGAAATAAATTTTTTTTTGTCTGTTTGTTTATAAGCTACCTAACTTACAATATTTTTGTTACAGCAGCCCAAATGGACTAAGATAATTATAATAATCTTTGTGCTACCCATTTATAGTCACACCTACTTCCCCTCTCATTCCTCAACATCCAGAACCTATCGTTACTGTGTTTTTGTTTTTTTTGAGATGGAGTCTCGCTCTGTTGCCCAGTCTGGAGTGTAATGACACAGTCTCAGCTCACTGCAACCTCTGCCTCCCGGGTTCAAGCAATTCTCCTGCCTCAGCCTCCCGAGTAGCTGGGATTACAGGCACATGCCACCATGCTCGGCTAATTTTTGCATTTTCAGTAGAGACAGGGTTTCACTATCTTGGCCAGGCTGGTCTTGAACTCCTGAACTTGTGATCTGCCTGCCTCATGAGTAAGGCTGAGGCCTTACTTTGGGATTACAGGCTTGAGCCACTGTGCCTGGCCCCTGTTTTTTTAAACACATGAATTGTTACATACTACATCTGTTGATCCACAATTTGCTTTTTTTCCCTAACAATTAGGCCTAGAGAGTTTTCCACATTAGTATTGAGATTGGTCTGGGAAGGCCTAGCCACTGCAGGTTATTCTATTTGGGTGGTATATAACCTATAACTACTGAGGCACATATAGGTTAGGTTTTGTCCCCCATGCTTTGGTGATTATCAACAACTGCTGCATTGAATATCTTCTTGCGTGGATCTTTGTGCATTTAATCACAAGTATGTGTGAGGATCAAGTCCTATGAGTGAAATTTGTGTGTCAAAGGGTTTGTGTATTTCTTTGGGGATACTGTCACACTGGCTTCTGAAAAGGCAGCATCAGGGCATACTCTGATCTGTAGTTTTTGAGGGTGGGAAGTCCTGCTTTCTAGGGTGGTTATTAAAGGCTGGTGGCAATTTTTATTTCATATTTTTATTCTCTCCCTTTGAGTGGAATAGGATCTCAGGCAGTGTATGACTGCGCTGGGGCAGATTCTTTTTGCAGTAATGTAGGTTTTCTGTAAGTGCATTGGTTTTCTAGGGCTGCTGTAACAAAGAACCACCGACCAGCTCTTAGAACAACAGAAGTACATTGACTCACAGTTCTGGAGGTCAGAACTCTAAAATCAAGGCCGGGTGTCGTGGCTTATGCTTGTATTTCCAGTATTTTGGGAGCTGGGGAAAAACCCAGGGGCATAAACAAATCCCTTGGCTGTTATCTTTGTCTCCTTTCTGCCTGTACAGTTCGAATACAGCTGATGGATTTGAGATTTGCAGAGTGGGAAACTACTGAAATGTGATTTTGCTTGATGAACAAATGATAGATTTACATCCAAAGAATGCTTTAATTTGGATGACATGTTAATCTCTGCACCTGGGTCCATTCATTCTCCCCAGTAATCCTTTATTGTCCTTCAACATGTTCCTGAACACCAGGGGTTCTCTCTAGGTCCCGTTGCCCACTGCATAGAAAGCCAATCACTGAGACAATGAGTATTGCCAGGGAAGAAGGTTCATTATTTTATGGATGATGTCAGCCAGAGAAATGGAAGCCAAACCACAAATCCATGTTGTCCCTTACTAAGTTAAGGGTTTATCTAGTTGAGAAGGAAAACAGCAGGGGCAAGGAAGAGGAGGCAATAAACAGGCAGCAGGTGGTTGAATGAGGGGTCTAGCATCTCATTTTAACGATGTGCATGCTGGAAAATAGGAATTAGGGAGGGGTAAGGAAGAGGAGTTGGTTAACAGGCAGCAGGTGTGTTTCATTGTACAAATGTAAGTTTCTCAAACTTCAGTTCTGTAGGCATACAGCTTGTTGGAAAATTGGGCTGGTTTCAAACAGAATTTTTCTTCTCTTCTCCCATAACCTGCTTTTCTAGGATGGAATATAAGCTTCTGAACCACGTTGAAGGTGGTAATGACTATGAGTTTCCCGTGTATACATGTTAAATAAATCTGTATGCCTTTCCTCCAATTAACCCACCTTTTGTGAGTTGATTTCTCAGTGAACCCTCATAGGGCCAAGAGGAAATCTCTCTCTTGACCCTCACAGCCCTCAGGGGCTTCAGCATTTGCTTTAGGATATGCACAAAAATGCTTGTGTCTGTCTGATCTTAGAGAATGTTGTGAGGAGGTGGCTCAGCTTACTGAAAGCCAGTTTGCTGAAAATCTCTTCCTGGGGGGTGATCAATTAGCCAAACTCCAAATGCCCCCAGAAAACAAAGCATTATTGTATGAAAGTTGGCAATTATTGTTTTTAAAATAACTGTTTTGTTTTGGCACATGGTGGCCTGCAAGGGGCTTATCAGAGCTGAGTTTCTGGTGAGATGATGGGAACTCAGATACTAGTGACAATGTTGCATTTTTCCTTAGCCTTGTGCTCCCAAAACACAGAGCTGATTGGGAAATTTCCCACCCTTTTGTATTCTGAGAAAGGGCTAACTGTAGATGACCACTCTGCTCTTGAATACTCCAACAAATCCCAAGATGAGAGCCACCTCCGCTCTTCCTTATGACCCCCATGAGAATTGAGGATGACTTCCTTGCCTACTTGCCTCTATTTAAAAAAAATTTTAAATTTATTTTATTTTTTTGAGATGGCATCTTACTCTGTTGCCCAGGCTGGAGTGCAATAGCACCATCTTGGCTCACTGCAACCTCCCCCTTCCAGGTTCAAGTGATTCTCCTGCCTCAGCCTCCCAAGTAGCTGGGATTAGAGGTGCCTGCCACCACGCCCAGCTAATTTTTGTATTTTGAGTAGAGATGGGGTTTTGCCATGTTGGCCAGGCTAGTCTCAAACTTCTGACTTCAAGTAATCCACCTACCTTGGCCTCCCAAAGTGCTGGGATTATAGGTGTGAGCCACCACACCTGAGCTACTTGCCTCTAGAAAACCCCAGGACAACTTCCTTTTCTTTGGGGTGTTCCTCATTAATCAACATCTTCTTTATAGCTGTAGGGGAGGGAAAACTTCCTCTGTACCCTGTGAAGTTTCCATGGTTGAGTCTGTGCAATAGATTGACAGTAGACAGATTAACAGGAGAAAAACCACTTTAATTATGTGCATACACATGGGAGTCCCACAAAATGTGAGATTCAAAAAAGGGTCAAATGATTGAAGTTTATAGAGCATCTGAGCTACAGAAAGGAAAAGAGGCCTGGGGCTTCTGGGGGTGGTAGTGACACAAGGTATGGGAAGGTGAGGGGAGGAAATGCACGACAAACAAAGGTCATCTTGTTATGTAGATAAAAAGTCTCTCAGGAAACAAAAATTATCTCTGAACAGCCCTTAAAAGAATAGGTGATAGCCTGTGATAAAGCCTGTCTAGGCATTCAGTCTCTTCTCTTGCGATACAGTTAATCTTCCCTGGTTTTTGAGATTCTTGGGGAGGGAGCTTATGATAGTTGTATTCTTTCTGGAAAGTCTATCTTTAGGTGGATAAGGGAACTTCAGAGAGAGATCCTCCCTGTGGGAGAGTGGGGGAAAGAGGGGAGAGAGACAGAGGGAAGAAGGTCCAAGAGACCTTGTTCTGAGGCTGCTTCTGGGGTGTTCCAATCTCCTATAGCTCAAAGTACTCAGCATGCCAACATGCCATACTTTAGGGTATTGCTTTCTGGGCCCCAACATAGCAGTAGCTTGAATGAAATCATCCCCTTAATTAATCCAGGTACTCTGTCTCTTACACTAGACAGGAATCAGCAGGGTCTAGCAGGGGGAGGTCAGATGGGCAGGCAGGGAGTTCAGCCTATACTTCACCAGGGGCACCCACCAGCAGGCTCCATGTGCAAGAGGAGGTCAGCCAGCAGATAGTGGGCATCCAGACCAGAGGTGGGGCATTAACTAGAAGGACTCTCATCTCTGTTTAGTCTAATAAAACCAGGTTGTGCTCTGGTTGTAGAAAAACCAAGAGCTGAGCTTTCTAACTGGCAGTACCCACAGCTATGCATAAGCCAAATATCTGGCTAGAAAGTGATTCTAAATATGTTGGTTTGAAGTTAGATGAAGGAGGTACAGCATTGAGAAGATGCACTGAATATAACTTTTAACTTTATACCTAGCGATAGGCAGATATAGACTTAACCATGTACTAATTGCATTTTTAGTTGGGAGAGAAAAAGTAGAGAGAGATGTTTTTTCCTTCTGTCTAGGACAGAATTCCCTGGGCAATTGAAATGAATTGATTTGGGCTATTGCAAATGGGATATCATTCATTAATGAGGGAATATCCCAAAGAAAAGGGAGAACATTTGGGATTTGATAAACAAGGGAGTCATTTTGGAAGGATGGAGATGGGCCTGGAAGAGCAGTGGGGATTTCTCAACTCTTGCTGCTTACAGTGGCTTTTTCTGAGCCGAGGGCCCAGGTAAAGTTTGACATTGCCACTTCCAATCTATGTCCCTTGAAAAAATGAAATTCTGGTACTTCCAGTTCCATGTGACGGACATCCTTAAGAATAGTGTAAATATTTCAATAGGGCTACTGTAATGTCTTTTTTAAAAAGTAGAACTATGTTGTTCCACAGAAGCTCAGTTATGGCACTTGTATTATCTGCCAGCAAATGAATCCTCTATCTCCAAATGTGTAGTGATTAAACCTTTTCCCCAATACATAATGATTTCTTTATAAAACTAGCTTCATAATTAGCATTTCTTAGAATGAAATGAAAGTAATTATGCTTAAATTCACAAATCTTTGCTCTGGAATGATTTTAACCAGAGTTCACATTTCTAAATTCCTAGGTGCAACACATTCAAATTCTTTGTAATTAAGAGCGTTTTAATTCTCTTTGTCTCCTGAGTCACCATCTCTTCAACTTGAACCTCTAGGGCATTCACAAAAAAGTCGAATTAGCCAAAGGTCCTGGATGACAATGACTAACACATCAATGACCTGAGAGTCAACTCTGAAAGCTCAAGTCCAGCATCTCTCTTTGATGGGGATTGTTTTAGCTGGGATAATTTACCACTTGGTTCATGCTGTGTTGAAAATCACTGTCCTCATATGGCACTGATCAAACAGCTGAATGTGTCGATGCCTCTTGTAAACCCAGTTGAAAGGAGGCCCAGGGCCAGGAGACAAGCTCCACAAAGAGTTTTAGATCTCATAAATGTCTCTGCTTCATGGTTCTCAGAGCAGCATGTGGGCATTGGAGCAAGCTTGCTGGCTGTTAGGTCCTGAGGCCTCAGCAATCCTTCAGAATTCCACTCTTGTGACCAAAGAAGATAGTAGGAATGAATAATGCCTGGCATAGGAAAACTCTGGACTTCTCAGGGGAGAGAGCAAGAGTCCAGAGAATAAAATCCCACTTATATTTAAAACAGAACAAATGTTTAACCAGCACTTTAATGCATTCATCTGCACTGGGTAAGATGCTATAGGAGAGGCGAAGAAGCCCAAATACTGGTATAAGAGAGGAAGAAATAATTTCCCCCCAACCTTCCTCTTACCTGTAACAGACCCTTATAACAAAAAACAGGTTAACAAGAGAAAAGCAGAAGTTTATTAACATGTATGCCTCATGTAGTCATGGGAGATACCAGGGAAAAATGAGTAAATCTCAAAGAGGTGCCTTACAGCTCTGGCCTATACAGCATCTTCAACAAAAACAACACATTTTGGGAGAAGCGACAAGACAGAGAAAGGACCTCGATACACGTTTTCCAGGAAATACTACACAGCCATAAGAAGAATGAAATCATGTCTTTTGCAATAACACGGATGCAGCTGGAAGCCGTGATCCTAAGCAAATCAATACAGGAACAGAAAACTGAACAATGTATGTTCTCACTTAGAAGTGGGAGCTAAACATTGGGTACACATAGGCAGAGGGGAGAAATAGACACCAAGGCCTACTTGAGGGTGGAAGGTGGGTGGAGGGTTAGGGTCAAAAAATGACGTATTGGGTACTACGCCTATTATCTGGTGTCAAAACCATTTATGCGCCAAACTCTAGTGACACACAATTTACCCATGTGACAAATTTGCATGTGTACCCTTTGAATCAAAAATAAAAATGGAAATTAAAAAAAGAAAGAAAGAGGATCTTGAGTCTTTATGAGCTGGAAGTTGTGGGAAGGAAAATAAATGAGAAAATGAATGATAGATAAAGGCTGGTTAGTAAAGTTTGTTGGGTAGATTCCTCTGATGTCATCTCCAAGCTGATAAGGGTCTAAAGTTGTCTTTGGTGATCAACCTTTGTCCTTCCTGGTAGAGAGGGAAGGAGGGACATCTTTATAAATTTATGTCCTGCTTTAAGGCAGAAAATGAGAGGTAAGAGAAGTCTTCCTTCATCTGTTGATTCTCAGTTGCCTTTGGCTCAAAATAATCCTTATATTAAAGTGGCATATTTTGGGGTGGCATGTTCTAGTCTCCAATACTGGCCCCAGCCTTCTTGATGCCATGCTGAAAGTGCTTGTATTAGCTTAGGGCTATTTTTGCATAAACACTGTGGAGTGAGTGAGTTTTACCAATTTCATATCCGTATGAGGAAACTGAGGCTCAGAGAGGTTAGGTCACCTGCCCAAGACCATGTACTTAGTAAGGGGCATAACTGGGACTAGAACCTAGGTCCCTCTGATTCTAAATTCCATGGTAAATGGCCTGTTGACCAGTATCTATAGTTGGGCTATAGTATCTATAGTTGTATCTATAGTCGGGCTGGGAAGATAAGGTAATATGAAAAAGTAACTAATAATTTACTGACTGTATAATAAGTACCAGGAGAGTTTAAAAGTGGGGAGATAGTCTTGACTGGGGGAGGTGGTGATATAAAGCATTCTTCAGGGTGTATCTGCACTGGGCTTAATAATATGAACAGAGTCAAATGTCCTCTGTGGGGGAAGACAGTGATTTTCATATTTAAACCTTCATTAGAATCACCTGAAGTGCTTATCAAAACACAGACTACTCTGATTTAGTAAGTCTTGGATGAAGACTTAGATTTTGCATTTCTGGTGAATTATCATGTGATGCTGGTGCTGCTTGTCCAGGGACCACACTTTGAGAATCACTGCTCTAAGCAAAGGAAAAAAAAAAAAGTAGAATTATAGGGTATATTTGGAAGCCAGTAATTTGGCTAGTTGGGTTCCAGAGGAGGGTTTGAGCAAGCCAGTGCATTTATGGAGATGAGGTCAAAAAAGCAGTTTAGAGCAAATATATTCTGTCACTTTTAAAGAAATAGTTTTATTATTGAAAAAAAAATCAAGGAACTGTGTTCAACTATAGAGAATTTCAGTCCATATGCCTTATGGGAAAAATGCATTTCTCCCTGTCGTAGATTGCATTATTAGCCCCTAGGTCTACCCTTCCCTATATCATGCATTCCATCCATGACTTTGCCCCCTTGACTTTGGGTTTAATCTATGTGCGTTGCTTTGGCCAACAAAATGAGGCAGAAGTGATGGTGTCAAGTCCAAACCTAGGCTAAGTGACTTTGTGGGTTTCCACCTGACTTCTTGTGCCTGGCCATCAACACAAGGAGACTATGCCTCGGTTGGTCCACTGGTCCAGTGAAGATGAGTGACACATGGAGTAGAGCCATCCCTGCTGAGCTTAGACTAGACTAGTCACCCCCTACCTCCAGGTGCATGAGAAAGAACAACTGATTGTTGTTTTAAACTACTGAGTTTTGTGATGATTTGTTTACTCAGCAATACGTTACTGATACCTCTTCTTTAAAACACTTACAATGATTTGAATGCATGTATTTTAGGCTGTCTAATCACAACACCAAATTCATTATTCATTTTTCTTTTTATAAAGAATCATAAGTGAAAGTTGCTATGCTTACAAAGCCATGATAATCTTTTGCAAAATGCCAAGTACATCACCCAGACAGTTCCTTTTTAAGAAGATCTACTGCAGCCTCTTGGCTTTTTTCATATCTTTCTCTGTGGTTTCCTCAATTTTAGGCTCAGGCAGAGCCCCTTCACTTGGCTGGGACTTATTATTCTTGAAGGATCTAATGAGCAGCCCATTATGCTGTCAGTTCATTGATTAAGAGTGTCTTCAGCATGAGAGAAGATCATTGTTATGGAAATTTCCCTGCTCCAATCTATTTTTCCCAATAAACTGGGTGCAAATGAGAACCTGAGCTTGAGGAGAGAGAAAACTGAGCTGTTAGAGCAAGCCATAAATCCAGGCCAAAGAGTGGGTTAGCATTTATAAAACATTGCACTTTAATTTTTCATAAATATTGTTCTGTTGATTTACCACTTAGATCCTTGGCTTGAACCCATTATGGTTCCTATGAGAGAAACTGGGGGGCTCCTTGGGGCTATTGGACAACATGGTACATTCTAGAAGCAAAAGGAACTTCATGCATTCTCTGTTCTTGTTAACAAGTCTCTACAACCTGACCTTTCATGAGAGTGTAGTGTCACTGGTTAGCCGCTTTACTGCCTATGTGGGCCCCGAATAGCTGAGTGAAGTGGAGCCTTTGGAGCTGTGATCGTCATAGACTGCTCTTTACACCAGTGGCTGTTGTGTCCAAGTATCCAAACATACAACCAGCTCTTCTGTGGGTTCCTGTGGCATAATAGGACATACATATTTGGCTGGGTGCGTTGGCGCATGCCTGTAATCCCAGCACTTTGGGAGGCTGAAGTGAAAGGATCACTTAGAGGTCAGGGATTTGAGACCAGCCTGGGCAACATGGTAAGCCCCCATCTCTACCAAAAATGCAAAAAATAGCCGGGCATGGTGGTGGACGCCTATAATCCCAGCTACTTGGGAGGCTGCAGCAGGAGAATCGCTTGAACCTGGGAGGCGGAGATTGCGGTGAGCTGAGATTGCATCACTGCACTCTAGCCTGGGTGACACAGAGAGATCCTGTTTCAAAAAAAAAAAAAAAAAAAAAAGAAAAAGGCATATATATTTGGTCTTTGTCCCCGGTTCCTGGCACATAGCTCCAAAAAAACTCTGGTAATCTCCAGAGTGATATGTTAAGGACATGACTGGTGGCTGGGTTCCCCTACACAGCTTCAGGATGAGGGCTGGTCACCAGAAAGACCAAGGCATGATTAGAGGACTGGAACTTTCAGTCCTACTCTCCCGACCTCTGGGGAGGGGAGGGGGGCTGCAGGTTGAGTTCAATCACTAAAGTTTAATAAATCATGCCTGAGTCATGAAACTTCCATAAAAATCTCTAAACAATAGGGTTTGGGGAGCTGGGTTGGTGACTACATGGAGGTGCTGGGAGGGTGGTGTGCCCAGAGAGTGCATGGAAACTCTGCATCCGTTTCCCATACCTTGCCCTGTGCATCTCTTCCTTTTGGCTCTTCCTAAATTGTATTCTTGATAATGAACTGTTACAAGCAAGTTGTGACTTCTGAGGTCTGAGAGCTGTTCTAGCAAATTATCAAAGCTGATGAGGGGTTTGTGAGAACACCTGATTTATAGCCAAGTTGGACAGAAATCCTGGAAACCTGGGGACCCAACACTTGTGACTGGCATCTGGAGTAAGGTCAGTCCTGTGGGACTGAGTCCTTGAACCTGTGGAGTCTGACACTATCTCTGGGTAGTTAGTTCAGAACTGAATTGTCGAATGTGATACCACACCTGGCTAATTTTTAAATTTTTTATAGACATGGGTCTCCCTATGTTGCCCAGGCTGGTCTTGGACTCCTAGGCTCAAGCGATCCTCCTGCTTTTGGCTCCCAAAGTGCTGGAATTACAGGTGTGAGCCACGACACCCGGCCTAGAATTTGTATATTTGTATTTCTTTTTCTTTCTTTTTTTTTTCTTGAGACGGAGTCTCACTCTGTCGCCCAGGCTAGAGTGCAGTGGTGCGATTTCTGCTCACTGCAACCTCCCCCTCCCAGGTTCAAGAGATTCTCCTGCCTCAGCCTCTTGAGTAGCTGGGATTACAGGCATGTGCCACCACACCCAGCTAATTTTTGTGTATATATTTTTTTTAGTAGAGACGGGGGTTTCACCCTGTTGGTCAGGCAGGTCTTGAACTCCTGACCTCGTGATCCGCCTGCCTTGGCCTCCCAAAGTGCTAGGATTACAGGCGTGAGCCACCGCGCCCGGCCTAGAATTTGTATTTCTAACAAGTTCTCAGGTCACGCTGATTCTGCTGGTCTGCTGACTTCACTTCAAAAAGCATTGTTCTACCTGCCTTTTCAATGCTTTTCCAAAATTCCTTATCGCTAAGTTCCCTGCACTGTTTTCTTCCCATTCTCCCAGGTTTTGTCCATCTCTGATGGTGGAAGCCCTAATTCCACTGCCACTTTTACTTCCAACAGACTTAGTTGGCCCTCTCTCAGCAAGTGTGTGTGGGGCAAGGGCCTTGACAGAAAGCATTTTTCTTCTCTGTGCAAAGCACATGCCAAATAACTGAAATACAGCGAAATTTATGGTATTTTTGCTTGAAAATATAAATGATAAATTTATGGTATTTCAGGGGATTGAAAACATAAATGAGAAGACATTTGTATAGTGAAAGGCCAACCTTGACCCCCAAAAGTTTGGCCCTCGCCTAGCTCATGGGAGGTAACCTCCAAGCCCGTGGAATATCCTGCTTGGGAAGAATGTCTTATTTACCTGGAGGCCTTAAGTCATACCAGATAGTCTGTGCTAACAGTGTGTCTTAGTCTGTTCGGGCTGCTATTATGGGCACGGCACCCAGCTGCGCCCCCTTGCAGCCTGGGGCAGGGGCTCCAGGCCCTCACTGGGCCCGGGCCGGCATCAGGGCAGGGGTGATGTTGCCGTGAGCTCCCGCTGTGGTCCCGGCCCTCAGGGGCGGTCTGGAGCTCCCTCTTGCCCATAGCACAACCCAGCCTGGCCCCATCGTGGCAGCCCCCAGGGTGGTGGGCTTGGGGTGGGAGGGGCTGTTTGCCTCCTCCCTGTGTCTTCCCTGCAGCAGCCAGCATGATGGCAGTGGCTGCACGAGACGGACTGCTGCTGTTATCACTGCTACAACAAAATGTCTTAGACTGGGTAACTTACAAAGAACAGAATTAGTTGCTCACTTTCTAGAGGTTTAAGATCAAGGCACCAGCAGATCCACTGTCTGGCCAGGACTCTCTGCTTCATAAACAGCACCTTGCTGCTGTGTTCTTCCATGGCAGAAGGGGTGGAAAGGCTCCCTCAAGCCTCTTTTATGAGGGAACTAATCCCATTCATGAGGGTGGAGAGCTAATCACTTCCTAAAGGCCCTGCCTCTTAATACTATCACGTTGGGGATTAAGTTTCAACATAGGCATTTTGAGGGAACAAGCATTCAGACCAAAGCACAGCATGATTTGTGGTGGTGGCCTTGGGCTACATAGCATGGGTTTGACTTCTGGAGGGGCTGGAGCCTAAGGCCAGCCACACAGCTAGCCAACCATGTTCGCGACTGAGCTGCGGTAAAATCCTCAGATACCAAGACTCAGCTGAGAGGAGTAAGCATTGTCTGTGTGACTGTCCTGGGAGAGCACACCTGGAAGCTCATGCCTGGTCTCCGTTGGACTCTACCTCGTGCATCTTCTTTCTTTGTTGATTTTAATCCGTATCCTTTCACTTTGATAAACTAGAATCATGAGTGTAAGGATTTTTTTGAGTTATTTGAGTCCTAGCAAAAAATTAAACCCAAGAGTGGTCTTAGTGACCCCCCAGACTGCAACAGTAAACATATGTAGTAATAAATTACCAAAGATATCATGTGCCAAGTGCTAAGAAGAGGAAGTGGTTTCACATGTGCTGTTGAAGGAAGACAATCTTTGTTGGAGGGACCAGGGGAGGCTCTTGGAGGAGAGAAGACTTGAGGTATTCTTAAAGGATGGGTAAAATTAAAACAGTAAAAAAAAAAAAAAAAAAAAACCCTAAAATGTTATGTTCCTAAAAAAGTTTTGATAAAAATTATGGAGAAAAAATTGGAAATCATCAATAACCCTAATTCTAAAAACCATGACCAATTTAATGTTATTGAAGTTTCTTTTGGTCTTTTTCATATGTGCATATGTATAAGTCCATCTTGCAATGCTAAAAAGAAATACCCGAGACTGGGTAATTTATAAAGAAAGGAGGTTTAATTGGCTCATGATCCTGCGAGCTGTACAGGAAGCAAGGTGCTGGCATCTGCTCAGCTTCTGGGAAAGTCTCAGGAAACTTATAATCATGGCGGAAGGCTAAGGGGAAGCTGGCATTCTGCGTGGCTGGAGCAGGAGGAAGAGAACGAGAGGGGAGGTACTACACACTTTTTAAACAACCAGATCTCACGAGAACTCACTTTTGCAAGGACAGTACCAAGGGGGATGATGCTAAACCATTCATGGGAAATCCACCGCCACGATCCAATCACTTCCCACCAGACGCCGCCTCCAACATTGGGGATTACAATTCAGCATGAGATTTGGTGGGGACAGAGATCCAAACCATATCAGCATGTAATTATTTCTAAGTTTTTAATGTGGAAAATTCCAAGCATACAAAAAAGTAATGGGAAGAATATAATGAGCCTCATGTATCCATCACCCAATAATTAACTTGTGGCCAATTTTGTTTCCTTTGTAGTCCCTTTCATTGTATCCACCCCCCTGAATTATTTTGAATCAAACCCTAGACATTGTATACTTTCATTTGTAAACAGTTTGTGTAAATCTCTAAGAGATAAGGATGCTCCTTCTAAATGTGCCACAATACCTTCATCATACCCACCTCTAAATCAGCAATAATACCTAAATCATGGAGTATACAGATTATGTTCATATTTTCCAATTTATCCTTTAAGTTCTCTTGTTTCCCTCAACTGTTTGAATTAGGATCCAAACACGACCCATAACTTTCAGCCAGTTAATATGTAGCTGAAATCTCTTAAAAAAATCAACTTTACTAAGGTATAATTTACATATAATAAAATGTAAAAAGGCTGGAGCGCAGTGGTGCATTGATTTTTGGTGTCGAGTCTATCTGCCGTTTAACCACCATCCCAATAAAGATATAGAATACTCCCATCACTCCAAAATGTCCCTCATGCTTCTTTGAAATCAATCTCCACCCTCCCTCAACAGCTCCAGGAAACCCCCATTAGCACTGTCACTGATTCAGAATGCAGTTCTTCTGTAAATCTCTCTGATCATGGCCGCCTGGACAGCCCTTGCACCTGGTGTTTCTCTGTAGAGGCTATGGAGTTCTCTGGGGCCCTTGGGGGTTAGCCTCAGTTGTCTCAGGTCTTCTGGGCTAGCATTTTCTCAGTTCTAATTTTTTATACTAATGTAACTCCATCTGGTATCTTCCTGGGATTTAAAAACATTTTATAGCCTTTTGATGGCCTTTCTTGTTTTCCTGTGCTATTATGATTTTGTTGTTAAAAATAATCTGTAACCTGTCAAACTCAGGGGGATATAAACAAAAAATAGTTTTTATTTCTTGCAGTCATTGCCTATAGCCATACTTTGTCAATTTCCTCTTCCCTGTCCCTTAATAAAATCTTGAGCTAATTCTTTAACATTTTAATTACTTTTGACTTAGTTCTATCCAGGCTGTAACTGTAATCTATAATTGGCTTAAACTCTTCCCCCAGTCCAACTTGTGACTCCAGGGACCTATAGTGTGAGGGGAGAGGCTTAATATGTTCTTGAAGTTCAGTCGTGTGTTGCTTAATGATACAGATACCTTCCGGAAAATGCATCATTAGGTGATTTTGTCATTGTGTGAGTATCACAGAGTGTATTTACATAAAACTAGACGGTTGATCCACCTAGGCTATATGGTAAGGCCTGTTGCTCCTAGCAAACCTACACAGGATGTTACTGTACTGAGTACTGTAGGCAATTGTAACACAATGGTAATAATTTATGTATATAAATATATGGAAACATATAAAAAGTACAGTAAACATGTGGTATAAAAGATACAGAATGGGCCGGGCACAGTGGCTCAAGCCTATAATCCCAGCACTTTGGGAGGCCGAGGTGGGTGGATCATGAGGTCAGGAGACCAAGACCATCCTGGCCAACATGGTGAAACCCCGTCTCTACTAAATATACAGAAAATTAGCTGGGCTTTGTGGCTTGTAATCCCAGCTACTCGGGAGGCTGAGGCAGGAGAATCGCTTGAACCTAGGAGGAGGAGGTTGCAGTAAGCTGAGATTGTGCCACTGCACTCTAGCCTGGCAACAGAGCTAGACTCTGAAAAAAAAAAAAAAAGATACAAAAAAGATACAAAAAAAGATACAAAATGATATACCTGTCAAGGGCACTTACATAAATGGGCAAATCAGTGAGTGAGTGGTGAGTGAATGGGAAGGCCTAGGACATTGCTGTGCACTACTGTATACTTTAATAACACTGTATGCTTAGGCTACACTAAATTTATAAAAAAAATTTTTGCTTCCTTCAATAACACATTAACCTTAGCTTACTGTCAAGTTTTTTACTTTTTAAACTTTTTAATTTTTTAAAACTTTTGACTCTTTTGTAATAACACTTAGCTTAAAACACAAACACATTGTACAGGTGTACAAAAATATTTTCTTTCTTTATATCCCTGTTTTATAAAGTTTTTTCTATATTTTAAAATTTTTCACTTTTTAAACTTTTTTGTTAAAAACTAAGTCACAAATACGTATGTTAGCCTAGGCCTACACAGGGTCAGGATCGTCAGTAACACTGTCTTCCACCTCTGCAGCTTGTCCCACTGGAAGGTCTTCAGGGGCAATAACAGGTATGGAGCTGTCATCTCCTGTGACAATAATGCTGCCTTCTGGAATTCCTCCCAAAGGACCTGCTTGAGGCAGTTTTACATGTAACTATTTTTTCTTTCTTTCTTTCTTTCTTTGAGATGGAGTCTTGCTGTGTCGCCCAGGCTGGAGTGCAGTGGCACTATCTCGGCTCACTGCAACCTTTGCCTCCCAGGTTCAAGCGATTCTCCTGCCTCAGCCTCCTGAGTAGCTGGGATTACATGTGTGCACCACCACACCAGGCTAATTTTTTGTATTTTTAGTAGAGACAGGGTTTGTATTTTTAGTAGAGATGGGGTTTCATCATGTTGGTGAGGCTGGTCTTGAACTCCTGACCTCGTGATCCGCCTGCCTCGGCCTCCCAAAATACTGGAATTACAGGCGTGAGCCTGCACCCGGGCTACTTTTAACTATTTTTAAAAAATGTTTAAGTAGAAGAAGTACACTCTAAAATAATAATAGTATAGTAAATTGATAAACCAGTAACATTGTCATTTATCATTATCAATATTATGTGCTCTACACAATTGTATATGCTATACTTTTATACAACTGTCAGCACAGGTTTATTTACACCAGCATCATCACAAGCATGTGAGTAATGTGCTATGCTGTGGCATGACAGCAGCTACGATGTCACTGAGAAATAGGACTTTTTCAGCTCCATTATAATCTTTTTTTTTTTTTGAGACGGAGTCTCGCTCTGTCACCCAGGCTGGAGTGCAGTGGCGCAGTCTCGGCTCACTGCAAGCTCTGCCTCCCGGGTTCATGCCATTCTCCTGCCTCAGCCTCCCAAGTAGCTAGGACTACAGGCGCCCGCCACCACACCCGGCTAATTTTTTGTATTTTTAGTAGAGACAGGATTTCACCGTGTTAGCCAGGATGGTATTGATCTCCTGACCTTGTGATCTGCCCGCCTCGGCCTCCCGAAGTGCTGGGATTACAGGCGTGAGCCACCCCGCCTGGCCTCCATTATAATCTTATGGGACCACCCTTGTATATGCGGTCCTTCATTGACTGAAACATCATTTTGCCACACATGACTATGTATCTGCTTCTTTCCCTGAAACCAGTTCTTCCAGAATTGGCAGCAGGTGGCAGGGGCAGTGGAAACCGATCTGATGCAGGCGACTGCCCATGAGTGGAGGGAAGATATCTTGACTCTGCTCTGGCTTAGAAAGCTTCCATCTGGAGAGGGAGGCCTCCTCTGACTCAGGGCCTCCCTGGAGAAAGTGGTCAGTTTTCTCAAGGGGCAGTGACTGCCTGGAGAGAACATCAGCTGTGTCTCACTTCAGCCTGTGCTGATGGTCTACCTATGTAGCTAAGTGTGTGTGCGTGTGTGTGTGTGTTTGTGTTTCCTAAGCCACGCTGATGGTCTAGCCATATAGCTAAGTGTGTGTGTGTGTTTGAGTTTCCTAAGCCATATGGCTCAGAATTGAGAAAGTACAGTTCCTCATTGAAAATGTGGGATTCCCCATTCTACTATAAAGACACATGCACACGTGTGTTTATTGTGGTGCTATTCACAATAGCAAAGTCTTGGAACCAACCCAAATGTCCATCAATAATAGACTGGATAAGGAAAATGTGGCACATATACACCATGGAATACTATGCAGCCATAAAAAGGGATGAGTTCACGTCCTTTGCAGGGACATGGATGAAGCTGGAAACCATCATTCTGAGCAAACTATCGCAAGAGCAGAAAACCAAACACCGCATGTTCTCAATCGTAAGTGGGAGTTGAACAATGAGAACACATGGACATAGGGAGGGGAACATCACACACTAGGGCTTGTTGGTGGGTGGGGGGCTAGGGGAGGGATAGCATTAGGAGAAATACCTAATGTAGGTGACGGGTTGATGGGTGCAGCAAACCACCATGGCGCGTGTATACCTATGTAACAAAACTGCACGTTCTGCACATGTATCCCAGAACTTAAAGTATAATACCAATAAAAAGTTGAAAATGTGAGATCCCCTTACAATGAAGGTGAGGAAAAGGAGGCTATGTGAACAGATGCCCAACACATATGCTTAAAGACCTTACCTTCTGAACAGTCACATATAGAAAAGGAGAAGCCATTTTCCCAAAAGAAAATGGAATGGTCTACATTAAAGAAAATGGTATGGACTACATTATGGCCTCTTTTACATCTTCCCTGAATACGTATTTTATTCTTTTGGAAAAATATGCTGAGCAGGAAGATTGGGATTTAAACTTTCAGGAAATGCAGTGTGCTTTCTCTTTTTATGCTAACTTCCTTCCTTCCTTCCATCCCTCCCTCCCTCCTTTTTTCCTTTTCTTTCTTTCTTTCTTTCTTTCTTTCTCTCTTTTTCTTTCACAAAGGTGATGGTAAGAAAATGCTTGGATTTTGTTATTACAGCTTGATAGTAATCTCATGTTTGTATTATAGCTCATGTCTTCCTGGATTTGTCAGTCTTTCTTGAATTGACTTGTAAGTTGCTTTTAAATCTCAACTGTGTCTGAGACCAGGATAGTCTTTATCTCTCTAGTCTCTGTCTTCGAATTGTCTCAGCAGAGATACAGCAGCTTTTGTTCTGTGTTTCTCAGGCTATCATTAAATGCAAGACTGCAAGGCTGTCTGAACAGGCTTGTGAACCAGGGATGAATTTCTTTTCTTTCAAAAATGAATTATCATGAGACTCCACCAATGCTGGAAGCACATTTAATAAAGGAACGTCTCCAGATGGTTGAAGGTAGATAGGTTTAAATTCAGAACATTTTTCATTATAATTGCAATACCATGCACAGATTTAAACTGACACTTTGGGGAGTTTACAGATGAGATGCACTGCAATCTACTACCAGGCATCATGGTCACTAGGTTTTATTGTTTTAGAAATGGCATAATGACTATTGAAAAGCACTAATTGCCCACAGTTTGGTGTGATGGAAGAGCATATTACATTTGTTCTACCCTGTAGACCTTTGTTTCACAAAGACAATTTAAAGTACATAAGAAAACAATCACAGATTGTTTTAATCTCCACAACATTTGCAAATTATTTTTCTTAAATCAGAGGGCATTTTAAATAC
The DNA here is from genome assembly GCF_028858775.2 of Pan troglodytes. Lineage (NCBI taxonomy): Eukaryota > Metazoa > Chordata > Mammalia > Primates > Hominidae > Pan > Pan troglodytes. Next base: position 132,157,137 of record NC_072406.2, read on the forward strand.
TTTTTTTTTTAGCAAATAAAATCCTTTAATGAAAGTAGTAAAGTGGAGGAGGAAGAGGATGGGCTGGATTTGGATTCTAGTTTTTATCCAGCTTCTCACAGGATTTATGAGCATAGTGATGTTGTTCCAACTCAGTGGGGTTGGTAGTTTCCTTTATAGTGAACAGGGAGCGAGACTGAATAATTTCTCAGGCCTCTTACGGCCACAAAGTTCATTGATTCTGGGTTGTATTAAAAGAATCAAGAAAACATGAAGTAAATTATTCCTATCATCCTCTTGATTATTAAATAATAAGTCTGTTTTATTAATTTTAATTTTTGGCATTAAACATTTAAAAAATATTTTGAGGTGGATCTACTATCCCATTATGTTTTATAATTTCGTGTTGCTGATATAAATGAAAACTTTGATTTGAATATATTTAGCTTCAGTTTTTTTTTTTTTTTTTTTTTTGAGATGGAGTCTTGCTCTGTCACCCAGGCTGGAGTGCAGTGCCACGATCTCGGCTCACTGCAAGCTCCACCTCCCGGGTTCAAGCCATTCTCCTGCCTCAGCCTCCTGAGTAGCTGGGACTACAGGAGGCTGCCACCACACCCGGCTATTTTTTTTGTATTTTTTTTAATAGTGATAAGGTTTTGCCGTGTTAGCCAGGATGGTCTCAATCTCCTGACCTCGTGATCCATCCACCTCGGCCTCCCTAAGTGCTGGGATTACAGGCGTGAGCCACTGCGTCTGGCCTGTATATATTTAGCTTTAAACAGTTGTGTTACTGAATGTTTTTGGTTCTAATAGGTTTTTAGTTGAGGTGTGTGGATTTCCTGGGAATAAAATCTATAAATAATAATTTCAGAACCTCAAGAACAATGTTGAAAAGTAGTGGTAATAACAGGCATCCTTTCCTGTTTTAACTTCAGTATCATACTTTTATGTAATATGCTGTTTGCTGTTGATATATGTTGAATACCCTATCAAATTTAGAATTTTTTAAAATTATAATTTTACTCAGCATTTTTACATGATGCTTTTCTGACATCTATTAAAATAAGCATATGGATTTTTCATCTTTAACCTACTGATACAATGAATTGCACTAATAGATTTCCTGATGTTAAACCACTTAATAATTTTAACCCATCCTGAAATCCCTGTAATAAACCCAACTTGCTTACTGCGCTTCAAAAATATGCTTTCAAGGGAAAGCTTATACACTGCTGGTGGGAATGTAAATTAGTACAGCTTCTATGGAAAACAGTATGGAGGTTTCTTAAAGAACTAAAAGTAGATCAACCCTTAGATCCATTCTACACATTCTACCCAAAGGAAAATAAGTCATTATATCAAAAAACACCTGCACACTTAACATGTGTATTTATTTATTGCAGCACAATTCACAATTGCAAAGATATGGAACCAACCTAAGTGCCCATTGACCAATAAGTGGCTAAAAAAATGTGGCATGTATATATATATATATATATATATATATATATATATATATATATATACACACACACACACCATGGAATACTACTCAGCCATAAAAAGGAAAAAATAATGTCTTTTGCAGCAATTTGGATGGAGCTGGAGGCCATTATTCTAAATGAAGTAACTCAGGAATGGAAAACCAAAATATATATTGAAAAAACAAAAACAAAAACAAAAAATATACTTTCAAATTCATTTTGTTAATATATTGAGTAAGATTTTTCATCTATATTATTAATAATGCAAGACTATAAATTTTTTTAACTTAAAAATTATATTTTGAATCAAAGTTATGTCTATTTCTCAAAATAATTTGGAAAAAATTTTCATCTTCTTTCATTTTCTGTTATGATTTGAATAGCATAGGAATTAACTATTCTTTTAAGGACAGATAGAATTTATGGACAAAAGCATTTGGGCCTGGTTCCTACTGTAGTGGTAGATGTTTGACATATTTTCCCCAAGAATTCTATCATGATTGTTCAGTTCTATCTCTTCCTGAGTCTGTTTTGGCAATTCATTTTACTAACAGCCATCAATTTCATCTTGGTATTCAAATTTATTGGCAATAACCAGTTATTTTCATTAACTATTTTAATTGCTCTCATATTTGTAGTCTCATTTCTAATTTTTCTTACTTCCCTGCTTTCTTTTTTCCCCATTTTTTGAATTGTTTTGAAGGGGTTAGTCCTTTTCATTCAGCTTTTCAAAGACCCCACTTTTGGCTTTCCTTATAACATGCTTAGATTTCAAGCAGAAAAAGGAATTTAACTTTTGGGTTAATTATTTATTTGGTCCACTACATTGAAGATAGTCCCAAAAGTTCACTGGTTATTTTGTCTGCTCCCCGAAAACCCCCTTTACTTCATAAATAGAGTTTAGAAGAGGGCCAGGACAGGGGATTTGGGTCAGGGAAATTAACCTTGACTGCACTGTGAGCCACTGCGAGCCACTTTGTGACTTTATTACTATGCAACATTGATTAATGTACACTCTAGAACTAACTGCTGGAAGGAGACACTGCTGGGCAGCTTGAAGGCTTGAGGAAGAGGAAAGGCAGAGGGAAGGAGGGGAGACAAGGGGAAGGGAGCAGAGAATTGGGGTTGGGGGAGAAGGAATGCTTTAGCTTTTCAAATGATAGAAACTTTGGCCCTTTGTTTTAACCTCTTCAGCTGCCCAAGCCACTCCCAGAGCTGTGATCCTTCAGTGCCTCTGGTTTCCAATAGTTTCTCAAAAGTCCCCTGTGTAGTTTAGCTCTTCACATCCTCTCCTGGCAGAACACACAATATAAATGTAAACTGTCATCATCATGGCCCGGGACCCCAGGGAAAGAGATGACATTTTCTTGTGAGACTGAGAGAAGCAGCAGGAGCAGGTGTGGGGAAGGGTTGTTTTGCAAACCAAATGTTGTGGAATGGTTTTTACAGTCTTGGGGGAGACACAGTGTTTACTAAGAGGAAGTGGATAATGGTCCTCAGGTTGTTCTGTCTACAATAGTGAAGAATAAGCAGACGGTGTGCGCCTGTGGTCCCAGCTACTTGGAAGGCTGAGGTGGGAGAATTGCTTGAGCCCAAAAGTTTGAGGCTACAGTGCGCTATGAGTGGTACCATTGCACTCCAGCCAGGACCACAGAGTGAGATGCTGTCTCAAAAAAAAAAAAAAAAAAAAAATGCAGACAAGATCAGTGTATTCAGGGTACTGGTGAGTGCCTGTTGGGCCCAGGAATTTGAATCCAGTTTGGGCAACATAACGAGATCCCATCTCTCCAAGAAAGGAAGAAGCAGCAGATGTACTGATGATCTAGCTTAGCACTCTCAATGCCTGCTCCTGCCATGCTGATGCTGGGCTTTGCTCAGAAGTGAGGGGCATATAGGTGGCACTCCCTAAAAATAGGTGGCAATCACTTGTTCATTTTCACAAAATGGGTCAATATTAGTTCCCATCCAGGGTGATTTTGCCCCCCCGGAGCAAAATCATTTGGCATTTGGCAATGTCTGGAGACATTTTTGGTTGTCACAACTTGGACTACTCCAAGGAGTACCACTGTCATGTAGTAGCATGGAGGCCTGGATGCTGCTGGACGACTTACAATGCACAGGACAGCCCCACAGCAAAGAACTATTTAGCCCCCAGTGTCAGTCCTGCTTGGGATGAGGGGCTCCGGGTGAGGGTGAGGCCCAGCATGCAACATTCAGCCTGGGGATGTTGGTCGAATGGTCAGGAGCTTTCAGTAGGGCAGCACTGGTCAGTATGATTTCAGGGGATCCATTTTTGTAATTTTTTTGCCTAATTTTTTTAAGTCCATGAATGAGACATGATTACATTCATAGTGCAGAAGATTTAAACAATTCAGGAGTGAGGAGAACAAAGTGTGACTGTTCTGTTTGCTTTCCTTTCTTGCTTTTACCCTTTTCCTCCTCTTCTTTCCACCCTTTCCTTTCTGGGGGCCTGGTCCAGGTGTCTTCAGCTGCTCACACATTTTTTTCTTACATAAATGGCATCATTCCACACCCACTCTTATATAACTTACTCTTTTCACTTAGCATTTAAGTAAATCAACTTCCAGGCTGTTCAAAGTTTCACAATGAATAGATAGTCTCATATTGTGGAAGTAATCAAAGTAGCACTACTTTATGGCACCTGCTCTATGCCAGGCAGGATTCCAGAGTCTCTGCATGTGACTTCTTTAGTCCTCATAAAACATTGTGGGTTAGGTGCTATTTTATGGATCAGGAAACGGAAGCACTCAGAGGCAATCTGGGTGAGTCCTCACTTTTTACCCCTGCACTGTCCAGAAAAGCTATTATCTGGGGACCAGGGAACCTTTGGTGACATCCACAGGTATCATTGAATGCCAGTCATGTGCTCAGCACTGTGCCAGATATCCCTGCCCTCCAGGAACTCCTGGTCTTGGGGGAAATAACAGACAGATAGACAGAAAGCAGCAGCTCACAGCAGCTCAGTGTGGCAGGGGCAGCAATAGGGACAAACTTCATAGACAACAGTCACCACTTGATTTATGCCTCAACACCCAGAGGACAGTCCAGAGACACTGTTAATTAGAAATGGCCCATCCTCATAATTCAGCCTTAGTGTCTCTGACTTTTGAAGCATGCCTCATCATAACTTGCTTTATGATCTTGTTCCCAAGTTTTGTAACAGGAGCTGTCAGTAATCAAAATAATTCTTCTGGCTTTGTAAAATGGGAGGGTTTGGAATGCTGCTGTTTTTATTGCATTTCCAGAGCAGCACTTGAGATATACTTCTCATCATTTCCCAACTTTCAAATGCATTTCATTAAATATATCACTCCTTTCCCTCCCTATTCTGTAATGTCATTTTTCTCTTTTAAGAAAGATGACTTTCCAATAGTTTAAGAGAGCAAAATACTCACATGCCCACTAGAATATAATTCAGCTAAAGGAGACTTTAGTTATCTCTGGGTTGTGCCAGGCACTATAGCAGGTGCTAGGGAGGAGCTCATGGGGACATTCACAATGTCTTCTGACAATGGGATGAGTGAAATATAAAGACCACACACAGAGGGTTATAGGAATCTGGGGTAGGATGTGGTTGTAGCTATTTGTCCATGTACCAGGATGCATCACACAGGGTGACCAACCATCCCTGTTTGCTTAGGACTAAGGAATTTCCAGGATGCAAGGTGTTGGTGCTAACATCAAGAAAGTTCCAACAAATTGCGACAATTTGGTCATCATGGTGTTAAAGAAAATAAGAAGGAGGCCATTAACACAAGGTTGTCTCTGTACCTGGAGAGCAAACCAAAATCCATTTAAATGGAAATCGTAAAACAAAACTTGAGCTTAACTAATCAGAAATCACCAACCAACCTCTAACTCGGGACTCTCCACTGGATTATACCCAAATAAGGCAAATGCCAAGCTGTAGCCAATCAACTAATTTCTCTACTTAGCTTCTGTTGTCAGCCTATAAAAGCTTGCTGGTCATGCTGTGGAGCAGAGCTCTTTGGACCTCTTTTGGTTTTGAGTGATGCCCAGTTCATGAATCCTTTAATGCTCAAAGGAACGCTGTTAAATTGATTGATTGATTGACTGAGATAGGGTCTTGCTCTGTCACTCAGGCTGCAGTGCAGTGGCACAATCATGGCTCACTGCAGCTTTGGCCTCCTGGGCTCAGCCTCCTGAGTGACTGGGACTATAGGTGCAAACCACCATGCCTGGCTTAATTTTAAGATTTTATTTTTATTTTTATTTTTTTTTGTAGTCACAGGGTCTCACTGTGTTGCCTAGGCTGATCTTGAACTCCTGGGCTCAAGCAATCCTCCCACCACTTGGATTGCAGATGTGAGCCACAACACCCAGCCTGTTAAATTTATTTTGTCTACAGTTTTTCTTTTAACAATGGATTAGCATAACTCTACACTTTCTGTGAGAACTCTGGCCAAGTTAGCCATGGATTGTAAAAAAGATAAAAAAAAGGGCAGGTGACCACAAAAGTCTATGGTAATGATGAGATTGCAGGTCTGGTTATTCAGACACTTGAGGGATTGCCGGCTGCACCCCTAATGTTTGTGCTGTGGTGAGGTTCAACATCCTCTGTGCCATCTGAGCTGTTTTTATTGTTATAGGCTTGGGGGCTGACCTCTAAGAGCTTTTCCAGGAGGCCAGACTTGGGAATCTGCTGCTATCCCTGCTGGCAGACTGCAGAAGGCTGACTCCTGCTTTCTGGACAATGGCTAGTGTATTAATTTGCCATATGAAATAGGACTACCAGAGGGCTGAACACGCATGTCTTCTGACCTATGTTCCCTGTAAGGGGAAATTTACACAGTGTATTAGTCAGGGGATAAGTTCAACTGAATGAGACAGGTCCAAGATCCAAGTTTCATGGTAGCCCAAATGCCACAGAAATTTGGTTATTTGCATATAAAAGTCCAAACTCAGAAAGACCTTAGGGACCCAATTTTCTTCTATTTATGTTTTCATCATCCCTAGGGTGTGGCCTCACCCATGTGATCCAAGAATGCCCCCTACCATGTCTGCTTTCCAGCCAGTGAGAAGGTAGAAGGAGAAAAAGGCTGATGCATTTCTTCTAGGAAGGAGCTTGACACAGAGGTTGCCCATAACACTTCTCATATCCTATTGGCTAGAACTAAGTCACATGGATAAGCCTGGCTGCAAGGGTATGTGGGAAATATCGTCTTTATTCTAGGTGGCCATATATTCGGCTAGATGTCCTATTAAAAAACGAAGGAGATAAGAATATGCCACCACAAAATATGCCATTTTAAAAAAGACCTACAAGCTCTTTTCAATTTTCTTTTTTTCAATTTTCTTTCAATTGAGAATCAAGAGACCCAGGAAGAATTCTCTGTCCTCCTCTTATCTGCCTAAAAGCAGGGGATAAATTTCCCTATGAGAAGTGCCTCGTCTGAACCAGGAGTAGTAACTCATCACCGAAGGCAGAGAGTGGATACTGAGATGAGTTTGCATAAACAGGCCTTACTAATAAAAACTAACAGCTATTAGTTTTCCTGTAACTCTCCTAGTCCCTTCCCCACAATTTATTGTCCCTTACAACCCAACCCCAAATAGGATGAGAGGAAGTGAAACTATCCCTGTTTGCAGATGATATGATTCTATATCTAGAAAACCCCCTAGTCCTGGCCCAAAAGCTCCTTCAGCTGAAAAAACAACTAAGTTTCAGGATACGAAATCAATGTATAAAAATCATTAGCATTCCTCTACACCAACAATAGCCAAGCCAAGAGTCAAATCAGGAACACAATCCCATTCACACTTGCCACAAAAATACCCAAAATGCCTAGGAATACAGCTAACCAGAGAAGTGAAAGATCTCTACAATGAGAATTACAAAACACTGCTCAAAGAAATAAAAAATGACACAAACAAATGGAAAAACATTCCATGCTCATGGATAAGAAGAATCATTATCATTAAAATGGCCATACTGCTCAAAGCAATTTATAGATTCAATGCAATTTCTATCAAACCACTAGTGACATTCTTCACAGGACTAGAAAAAGCTATTTTATTATGTATTTATTTATTTACTTATTTTTTGGTGTTCTGTCACCCAGGCTGAAGTGCAGTGGTGTGATCTCAACTCACTGCAACCTCCGCCTCCTGGGTTCAAGCGACTCTTGTGCCTCAGCTTCCCAAGTAGCTGGAACTACAGGCATGTGCTACCATGCCCAGCTAATTTTTATATTTTTAGTAGATATAGGGTTTCATCACGTTGACCAGGCTAGTCTTGAACTCCTGGCCTCAAGTCATCCACTGACCTTGGCCTCCCAAAGTGCTGGGATTACAGGCAGGAGCCACCTTGCTGAGCCGAAAAAGCTATTTTAAAGTTCATATGGTACTAAAAGCAAGCCCAAATAGCCAAGGCAATCCTAAGCAAAAAGAACAAAGCTGGTGACATCACATTAACTGACTTAAACTATACTGCAGGGCTCCAGTAACCAAAATGGAATGGTACTGGTACAAAAACAGACACATAGTCCAATGGAACAGAATAGAGAGCCAGAAATAAAGCTGCACACCTGCAATCCTCTGATCTTTGACAAAGGTGACAAAAACAAGCAATGGGAAAGTGTTTCCTATTCATTAAGTGATGTTGGGATAAATGGCTAGCCATATGCAGAAGATTGAAATTGGACCCCTTTCTTACACCATATACAAAAATCAACTCAAGATGGATTAAAGACTTAAATGTAAAACTTAAAACTATAAAAGCCCTGGAAGACAACCAAGGCAATACCATTCTGAACATAGGAATAGCAAAGATTTCATGATGAAGATGCCAAAAGCAATTGCAACAAAAGCAAAAATTGACAAATGGGATCTAATTAAACTAAAGAGCTTCTTCTGCACAGCGAAAGAAACTATCAACAGAGTAAACACACAACCTACAGAATGGGAGAAAATATTTACAAACGATGCATCTGAAATAGGTCTAATATCCAGCATCTATAAGGATCTTAGATAAAGCAAAAAACAAACACCTCCATTAAAAAGTGGGCAAAGGACATGAACAGACACTTTTCAAAGAAGACATACATGCAGCCAACAAATAAATGAAAAAAAAAAAAGCTCAATATCACTGATCATTAGAGAAATGTAAATCAAAACCACAATGAGATATCATTTCACACCAGCCAGAATGGCTATTATTAAAAAGTCAAAAAATGACAGATGCCGGTAAGTTTGTGGAGAAAAGGGAATGCTTATACACTGTGAGTGGGAGTATAAATTAGTTAAACCATTGTGGAAAGCAGTTCCACAATATGGCGATTTCTCAAAGAGCTCAAAACAGAACTACCATTCAACCCAGTAATCCCATTACTGGGTATATACCCAAAGGAATAGAAATCGTTCTACCGTAAATACCTGCACATGTGTGTTTATTGCAGCATTATTCACAATAGTGAAGATATGGAATCAACATAAATGCTCATCAATGATAGACTGGATAAAGAAAATGTGGTAATATATGCCATGGAATACCATTTTCACACTCATAAAAAATGAGATCATGTCCTATGCAGGAACATTATATGGAGCTGAAGGCCATTATTCTTAGCAAACTAATGCAGGAACAGAAAACAAATACTGCATGTTCTCCCTTATAAGTGGGAGCGAAATGATGAGAACTCATGGACACATAGAGGGGATCAACAGACACTGGAAACTCCCTAAGGGTGGAGGATGGGAGTAAGGAGAGGATCTGAAAAAAATAGCCACTGGGTACTAGGCTTAGTACCTGGGAGACGAAATAATCTGTAGAACAAACCCCCATGACACAAGTTTACCTATATAACAAATCTGCTGAAACCTAAATTTTCATGTATCCCTGAACCTAAAATAAAAGTTAAGAAAACAACCACTGTCTTGCTTAAAGAACCCACTCAATCCCTTTTTCCTTGTTAAAATGGCATATAAGCCCCAGTTCTGTCTGCTTCTTTGAGTTTCACTTCTTTTCTGTGAACTCTCATGCATGTAAATAACTAAAAATGTGTACCTCATCTCCTTTTAAATCTGCCTTTTGTTTGTTTAATTCACAGCCCTCCATGTAAACAATACAAGAGGGGAGAGAAGAAGTTTATCTTCTTTGACAGAAAGAAGGGGAAAATTAGTATCAGGAAGGTAATTAAAAGCCTCTACCATATCTTGAAAGCCAAGTTACGATAAGAATGTTGTTGGCTGAGCACAGAATTGAAGAAAGGGGTGAGAGCTGGATGTTTCACTGCTGTTAGAGCCTTTACTGGCTATTTCCAGACAACTCAAGTTTGCAGACCATGTCACTGTATGCCCATCGAGGGCACTTGGGGCCCCCTGATCTCTTTCTCTGCTATTCTTTCTGTGTGTTCCAGGCTGTCCAGCTTCCTCCTTTTCAGTATAGAACCAAGAACCCTGCTCATCATGTAGGAGTGTGGGGTTTGATTTTTTTGGTGGAATGACAAGTACTTTTTCACTAGACTTTAAGCTTCATGCAGCTAAGGAGTGCATCTCTCTTATTTACCACCATCTGGGATTGGTGCCTGGCATATCCCAATAAGGAACTCTATAGATATTTGTTAAATTAGCAGCTGATCTTTCCTCTTCTGATATCTTCACTCCTTAGAGGTGTTAAACTCATTTGCTCTATAGCAGATGTTTTTCTTTTTCTTTTCTTTTTTTTTTTTTGAGACAGAGTCTCACCCTGTCACCCAGGCTGGAGTGCAGTGGCACAACCTTGGCTCACTGCAGCCTCCGCCTCCCAGGTTCAAGTGATTCTCCTGCCTCAGCCTCCCATGTAGCTGGGATTACAGGCGCCCGCCACCATGCATGGCTAATTTTTGTATTTTTAGTAGAGACGGAGTTTCGCCATTTTGGTCTTGAACTCCTGACCTCAAGTGATCCACCTGCCTCGGTCTCCCAAAGTGCTGGGATTACAAACATGAGCCACTTTGCCTGGCCAGATATTTTTCAAGTAAACACAGACTTCAAATGCACTCCTCATCCTGGCCCTGGAATATAGTCTCTCACAAAGTTAATATTGAAGTATCTGTCTCATCCTTTAGGTGGGTGGTGATTTCATGTTCAACTCTGAATGTTTGGGGGAACCTTGACATTCCCTGTTCTTATTTACTGTTCTTGAAATAATTTGCTACACCATTTGCTAGTGAATTTAACTTCTTTTAGCTTGCTGCTGATTCCCTATGTATCAGAAAGTAACTTTGCTATTTAAGAAGCCAGATTAGGCCAGGTGCGGTGGCTCACGCCTGTAATCCCAGCACTTTGGGAGGCCAAGGCAGGCAGACCACAAGATTAGGAGTTCGAGACCAGCCTGACCAACATGGTGAAACCCCGTCTCTACTAAAACTACCAATATTAGCTGGGTGTGGTGGTGCCACCTGTAATCGCAGCTACTTGGGAGGCTGAGGCAGGAGAATCACTTGAACCTGGGAGGCGGAGGTTGCAATGAAACGAGATTGTGCCATTGCACTCTTGTCTGGGTGACAGAGCAAGACTCCATCTCAAAAATAAATAAATAAATAAATAGAAGTCAGATTAAACCACACAATGCCCTTGAGTTTTTAAAAATATAACAGACCTTTATTGAGGCAACCAAATTTTTTAACATCCTCCACAGGTCTCTGGGATTTGGGCACTTGAGCCTTTTCTAATAGTATATTTATAGGTGTAAACTGTAAAGGGTCTTGGATTTTCTTCCTCCAGGCATGTTTGGAGAAAAGATTTCTTGGTAGGAGAGCAACTTTAAAAATTATTGAATAAGCCTGGAGCTCATGTGATATAAACTCTTTATGAGATTGTCAGGAAAAGATTACAATTTGGGCTTGTAGGAACAATACCTGTCATGAGGCCCACAGGCTACATCCTGATATCAGAGAGGGGGAATATATGACCAAAAATATACATACTGTTAGCACGTTCCTGCAGAGAAGGAACTCACATTCCAGTGTTTTCCAGATCATTCCTTTTAACAAGGAATTCTCTATTTCACACAATGAGGATCTCTCAGAGGACATGGAAACCAAATACAGTAGAGGAGTGGGATACTGGGAGTAAGTGACTAAGAGAAGGGGCTCTACAATCCAAGCTCTGAGAAATCATTGCTGGGTGTCTCTCAGGGAAGAGCTTGGAGAACTTGGCATTAATGAGTAAGAATGAATGACGAATTGGTTTTCCTGGTATCTACTGACTGGAAACTTACTGTTTTTTTCATTTATACTCCTAATCACCGAGTGCTTATTGTGTGCAAGTTGCTAATTAAATTTTGATTAAAAAGTTGCAAGTCTTCACTTACCAGGAGTTTACAAGGTACTTAGAAAGAGTGCAAATGACAGGTTCAGAAGACTTATTTTCTAAGAGCTTGTTGTTGACTTTGCTATGTTTTCTCTCAAAGTTCCATTTCCTTGCTTCAGATCTTGGTTTCTTTTAGGTCAAAGCCAGGTTTAGTTGAATGCAGGAAATAATGGAAGAGGCAAAGTCAGATAAGTCATTAATATTAAGACTGAAGTGGACTGTTCCAGTGAAGTGTGGATTTGTACCTCCTGGAAGCCGGTGGATAGGCTCCAAATGCCCCTGAATCTGCAGTGATTATTGCATTTATAGAACACTTCTTATGGGCTAAGTGCTTATGTGGGTCATAGAATTTCATTCCTATAACAGCTTTAGGTGGCATGTAGGTATTATTTTTGGACACATTATACAGATTGGGAAACTGAGGATCCAAGAGCAAAGTTACATAGCTAGGAAGTAGCTGAGTCAGATTTCAGACCTAGAGAGTCAGATTTCAGGGATGACTTGTGGACTGACATTCCACACAAGTGAGTACGTTTCATCCATGTCTTGAAGGGGTTCAGAACATGCAACCTCAAAATATGTCACTTTGGTAATTGATTATTTTGAGTTGAAGGCACTTAAGAAATAGCAGACATAGGGAGGGTGCTCTGACCTTCTCTTCTACCTAAAAGCAGGTCGTAAAACTTCTCATGAGAAAGGGGCCATCTATATACCTGGAAGAGAAGAACATTCTCATCACCAGAGAATAGGAGTTGATAATGAGATGAACCGGTACAAACACACCTACTAACATAGCCCTTGTCTCCCACTAGTTGCTCCCATATATTTCCTAGTCACTTTCTCACAACTTACCACCCCGAGAAGCTTGAAACCCTTTTCCTTTGTATTGACACATCTTTTCAAATTAATCATTCTTTTGTTAAAAAGGCATTTAGACGCTCGGTCCTAACCACTTCTTATGGTCTTCATCTCTCCTGTAAGGCTCCTATGTACATGTAAAAATATCATATATAATTTGTGTGCTTTTCTCTGTTAGTCTGTCTTATTTCAGCTGGATTCTCAGGCCCAGCCACAGAACCTAAGAGGCAGAGGAAAGTTGCTTCTCCCCTCCAGTCTTATTTTTTATTGAATTATCTGAATGATCTCATTCCACGCGATCACGAGTGAACAATAGCATCTTATTCGGTAATGTTAGAAACCATGGCTCTAAGGGGGAGCTAGCTCTTATTTAAAGAAAATAACCCTGTTCAGAATGAAGCTGTGGCTAGTGTTAACTCAATAAAATATAACCCTTCTTGGGAATCTGCAGGGCTGGTGGGAAAAGCCATTGAGGACCATGGAGTGAGGATAAAAGGTTTGAGGAGTCCAAGTGTTTTCAGGACAGGATTCTGTGTGGCCAGATGGGACAAATGGATGCAAATTCCCCAAATGGCCCACAGGTACATTGGGTGTAACTCAGGGCTTAACCACATGGCTGCCTGTGGGAGGCTCAGCTAGAAGCAGAAAGTCTGACAGGTCCTTCCCTTGTCTGGCTGGAGGTTGTCTGTCCTCCCTGAGGGCAGGGAGCCACACCTGCAGAGGAGAAATTAAATAGTGCAGTGAAGTTAGTGGCATCCTTGGGAAAAAGATGTGTCTTTTGGTGCCTTCAGGGTAGATTTTGTATACAGAAAAAAAGAGTTACTCTTCAACCTTTTAAGATCAATTTGTGTATTTCACTGCTTTAAGTCTAGCAAGTTCCAATAATTGCATACTTAATTCTAAGTATTCCTGAGATTAGAAGATGTGTACTCAGTAAGGAAACTAATTTGCCACCCTGCACAGTGTTGGAAGCTGCCTTCTTGGCTTGGTTGAGCCAGCACAGTGACCAGACCTTCATCTTCATCTTCATCTTCACCCCACTGGACACGGGCCAGGGCTACAGAGTGCTGTGTTTATAGGAATCCTTAATCAAAGACTCCACATCTTCAAGAGGGGTGTTGTCTCCTAGCCTGTGTCCCTGGATTCAAGTTATGCATCTTCTCATTCTCCTGTCTACATACACTCCCATGCAATTTGATTGCCTGATTGGATTTTGTACTTTATTGGCTCTTAAAACACAGAAATGTCTTTCTTATGTGATTCTAATGACGTTGACCTTAATGGAATGTTGTATTTTTTCTATATAATTCCTAAAATCACCCAGCTCTTGCTAAGTTTAAAATAATCTCTGATTAGTTTTGTCTATTCAGTCACCACCTCCATCCCACTGATACCAGAGAAAGGCAGGGCATAACGTGCACACCGTAGACCTGAAGGAGGAGACATCATAAGTTTTAGGAAAACAAAGACATAATTCCATAGTCAGAACACAGGGAAGAGATTTATCACATGGGGAAGTTTTGGGCAATGTAGCCCGACTTGGAAACCTCAAGTCAGTTTCGGGAGGGAGGAAATGGCAGCCCCGAGAGGGTTGCTCTTTGCTGGTATAGGATTTGGATGAATGGTCATCTCTAAAGGACAGGAAAGGCACATGATTGAGTATGGCATAGATCTGGAAAGATAGTGTTAGAAAGACCAAGGATGAGAATGATTTGGGATTTGAAACAAAAATGCCAAGGATGGTCAGAAGGCTTTCTAGCGCTCGGCAGAGCGAGAATGACAAGGATGGCTTGGGGTCAAGCCTGTGTCAGTCATGCACTCCTGTCTAGAGGGCCTCAAGGATTATCTCTGCTCCATGGTTAACCTGGAGTGAGCTGGAACTAAAAGGGAACCCTCGGGAGTGCACACAACACCATCATTCCAGAAGGAAGAGATTTTTATGAAGGAGTAAAGAAATTGCATGTAAAATGGATTCTGACAAATCACTTTTCTCCTTTGTGAGGGATTCTCCTGTTCATTCTTCCTCTACTCTCTTTGATCTAATGCTGCTGGGTTAGTAGGGCCTGGGGATTGAAATACAAAGGCAGCCCATGCTGCCAGCTAGCCTCAACCTGGCACTGAAGGTTAAAAGTTCATGCATTGCTGTGAAGTTGGTACATTGCTCATCCAGGTCATGGGGTTGGAGGCCAGATGTGGACGTGGGGCTGCAGCCCTGATTAGTGCTAAAGAGTGTGCAATTGGCGTGTCTCTTATCTCTGAGAAGCTGGAGGTGAGCTGGGCACAGAAGGCAGCTAGAAGGACTCAAGCATTGAGGATCCACCGTTTCTTTCCAAAGGAAACAGCTAACTGTTCTGGAAGATGAATCTGATGAATGTAATTGACATGGAGAAAGTAGAATGACTCTATTCTTATCTTGCTTCTGTTTTATTTCAGAGAAGAGACTCAACAAGAGTAGTAGAATACATACTGATAAAAAGTGAATTGGCACTGAGCACCTGAGCTCCTCTAAATGACTTCAAGTATCTTGAGGCAAAGGAAATATTTGCCAAGTGGATTCTCCAAGTGGGTTCAACCCAACCATTGTGGGTGGATTTGAGGAATTGTGGAGGACAGAAGGGAGTGGTGTTGGAAGTTTGGAGACCTACAACGATAGTTTTGATTTTTGAAAAGGGAAAGATGGCTCCCCCCTCCCCCAAATTATAGACTGGTGAGCTTGACAACAGAAGCCAGTCAAGATTCTGGAAGAAATTATTAAGGGAATTACTTGTGACCACTTAGAACTGGAAGTGATCAATAGAGTTAATGTGGGTTTAGTAAGAATAAATCAAATCTGATCTTTTTTTTTTTTTTGAGATGGAGTTTCACTCGTCGCCCAGGCTGGAGTGCAATGGCACGACCTTGGCTCAATGCAACCTCTGCCTCCCGGGTTCAAGTGATTCTCCTGCCTCAGCCTCCAGAGTAGCTGGAATTACAGGCATGTGCCACTGTGCCCGGCTAATTTTTTTTGCATTTTTATTAGAGATGGGGTTTCACCATGTTGGCCAGGCTAGTCTTGAACTCCTGACCTCAGGTGATCCACCTCGGCCTCCCAAAGTGCTGGGATTACAGGTGTGAGCCACCTCACCCGGCTCTAAATCTGATCTTATTTCCTTTTTTCTAACAGTTGTTAGACCCAACTGCCAATTACCTAGTTAGAGTTTAACAAAGTATCTGACAGGGACATAATAATCTCTATACAGAACAGAGTACTATAAGCAAGGGTTGATATAATTAGATAGATTCATAACAGAATCGCTACTCAAAGGATGTTGATTAATTGACTTGGTCTCCCTGTATAGGGTTTTAATGGTGGCCATAGGACATTGTCAAACATTCAAATATGCTGTCCTTGGCATTTTCCTGTCAAAGCTCAAATGCAAAAATGCACACAAAGCCAAGGAGAGAAAACAATTTGGATGAAAGCATAATTTTGAAGACTGCATAGGAAAAGTTGTGGGCCAAGACCAAATTATTTATTGATGTATTTTATGTGTAGACAAGACAGTGGAAACAAATAGACCCAAAATGTTATAATGGCTCCTATACAATGGAACTTTAGTGCTTGTTCACATAACAGCCTGAGGTGCTGTTCATGGCTGGCTGATGACTTCCCATGAGGACCCAGCTTCTTCCATCCTGTGGGCCTCCCATCCCCAAACACCTCATTTGCATCCACCTCCAGGTGTGCATTCTTAAGAGGAAGCATGGAGGAGGGACATTTACTTTCTTTTAAAATAAACTTTATCTTTTTTTATGGAATATTTGAAATGTGTAAAAGAACAGAGGTCTAAAGTTCACTCCAAATGCATATCATTCAGATTCAGCAACAATCTATTTAGGACCACCCTTGTTTCATTTCTATTCCTCCCTTTCCTACCCTACTGGATTATTTTGAAGCCAATCCCAGCCATCATCTCATTTTTATAGGTAAGTTTGGATGTCTGAAAGAAAAGGACTCTATTTTTTGTAAGCATGGCTATGACACCATTATCACTCCTAAGATACTGACAGTAGTTTCCTAATATCGAACACCTTATCAATGTTCAAGTTGCCCTGATTCAGATTCTCTCTCTTTCTCCCCCTCTCAACACTTTATTTGAATCATGATTCAAACAAGGATGTTCACATTGCATTGGTTGATAGGTACACATATGTGGTTTTTGGATGGTGGGGGATTAAGTCTCTCTTAATCTATACATCTCCTTCCCTCCCCACATCTGTCCTTTTAACTTATTTGTTATTGGGTCACTTGTTCTGTAGAGTCTCCCAGTTTGGATTTTGCTGGTTGCATCTCCATTATGTAAACATGTTCCTCTGAACCAATACTTAAATTTAGAGTCTTGTTGAGATACAGGTGATTTTTTTGGACAAGTTTAGTTCATAGATGGTGTGTGTTTTTACTATTGATGATCACAGTGTACATTCATTATTTCATTAGGGGTCTGTAAAGTGGTGATATTCTAATTCTATCATTCCATCCTCATTTATTAGAGTTCTTCTATAGAGAAAAACATTTATCAGCAACTATGTGGTGTTCTGAAGTCACACTTGCTTCTTAAATACCTCGACTTCGGTTCACATTGTGTTGGCTGAGGCTAAGTCACCTGCAAGGGAGGCTGGGAAGCGGATTCTTGCTGTGTGTCTGGGAAGAAGAGGAAATGGATCTAGAGCACCAGCTGGCAGTCTCTGCCACAATGTCATAGCAAAGTGAAATTTACCTGGATCTATTTAAGGTCCATGTATTAGGGTTTCCAGAAGGACAGAACGAATAGGATGTATGTATATGTGAAAGGGAATTTATTAAGGAGAATTGACTCAACAATCACAAGATTAAGTCCCACGAAAGACAATCTACAAGCTGAGGAGGAAGGAAGCCAGTAGTGGCTCAGTTTGAGTCCTAAAGCCTCAAAAGTAGGGAAGCCCATAGTGCAACCTTCAGTCTGTGGTTGAAGGCCCGAGGGCCCTTGGCAAACCACTGGTGTAAGTCCAAGAGTCCAAAGGTCAAAGAACTTGGAGTCTGATGTTCAAGGAAGCATCCAGCACAGGAAAAAGATGAAAGCTAGAAGACTCAGCAAGCCAGTTTATCTGACCTTCTTCTGGCTGCTTTGTTCTAGCCATGCTGGCAGCCGATTGGATGGTGGCTACCCAGATTGAGGGTGGGTCTTCTTCTGCCAGTCCACCGACTCAAGTGTTAATCTCCTCTGGCAACACCCTTACAGACACACCCAGAAACAATACTTTATCAGCTATATAGGCATCCTTCAGTTCAATCAAGTTGACACCTAATATTAACCATCACAGTCCCTAAGCCCAGCTGCCCCATTTAGAATGAGAGGGGTATGGCTTAGCAGTGACATGAATGGAAAAGACTGGGAGGAGTTGGTTGACCATAAACTCAGTGAGGAAGGACTGGGCTGTAGCAGCCAAAAGAGGTAATAGAGTCCTGGGCAGCATCAACAGCAGCAGAGTTGGTGACATTGCTGACTTGTTGACAAACCATGACAGGTGGCAAGAAGGGTAGTCAGGGTGGTGGGGGATGCAAAGCCCTGTCCAGGGAGGAGTGGTTGGAAGAGCTGGAGATATTGAATCTCAGGACTCTGATGGGACTTGGGAGGATTCTGAAGGGCTCTTTTCTGGAAAAGGGATTACACTGGATCTGAGTGGACCTAGGGGTGAACCAAGAGTATTGGGGAAGAATTACATGGAGGCAGATTATGGTTGAACACAGGATTTTTTTCTCTTGTAGGTATGATTTAATGGTCTTAGCTCTGTTATGATAGAATGGGCTGCCCTGGAAAGACTGTGTTCTCCTTGCTCTTGAGGTCATGAGGAGGGATTTGGCACCACTTAACACAAAGGGGAGTGAGAAGTAACGGTGGATGGGTGGCTGCCCTGTCCCTTGATCTCCTGTGTCCCTCCAACCCTTGAGAGGCAGAAGATCAGACAAGCTGTGGGGAATCTAGTACATGATAACTGAGCGGAATTGCATGCTATGTGTTCAGCAAATGGCCATGCAGTCTGTGGGCAAGAGTATATATATAATCATTCACTTTTAGGCAATTCTTTTCCCCTTTTTTGTAGTTATAGCTTTATTGTGTATAATTAATATATAAAGCACATATTTAATGTGAATAAAGCACAGTTTGATGAGTTTGGACATATGCCAATACCAGTACCATCACCACAGTCAAGGTAATAGACATATTCATCACCTCTCAAGGTTTCCTTGTGTTCCTCTTCCCTTTTTTTTTTTTTTTTTAACTGCGTTAGGAGCACTTAATATAAGATCTACCCTCTTAAACTTTGAAGTGCATAACGCTGTGTTGTTAACTATAGACACTGAGTTGTACAACAGACCTCTAGAGCTTATTCATCTAACATAACCAAAACTTTATAGCCATTGAACAAGTCCCCAATTCCCCTCACCCACAGCCACTAGCAATCTCTTGTATTCTCTGTGCTATGAGTTTGACTATTTTAGACACATCATATAAGTGGAATTGCCTATGTAGTATTTATCCTTCTGTGGCTGGCTTATTTCACTTGGCATAATATCTTCCACGTTCATCCATGTTGTTCCAAATGGCAAGATTTTCTTCTTTTTTAAGGCTGGATAATATTCTTTGCATGTACACATTATGTTTTCTTTATCCATTCATCTGTTGATGGATGCTTAGGTGGTTTCCATATCTTGGTGATTGTGAAGGATGCAATAGACACAAAAGGGCAGATATCTCTTTGAGATCCTGATCTCAATTCTTTTGGAAATGTATCTAGAAGTGGGATTGCTAGATCATATTGTAGTTCTATTTTTAATTTTTTGAGGAACCTCTATACTGTTTTCCGTAGCAACTACACTATTTTCCGTTCCCACCAACAGTGCAGAAGGGTTCCATTTCTTGACCTTCTTGCCAACATTCACCTTTTGTTTTTTTGATGATAGCCATCCTAACAGGTGTGAAGTGGTATCTCATTGTAATTTTGATTTGCATTTCCCTGAGATTCTTCTGTTTCTTATGGAAAGCAATTATTGTTCAACTTTTGGCTGAACTTTTAACTTACAGAGATAAAAAACATTTGGGGGGTGGTAGAAAATGCACTTGACAACCAATTTTTCTTTATTGACAAAAATTTGTACATATTTATTTTGCACACATGCTGTTTTCAAATATGCATACATTGTAGAATGACTAAATCAAGCTAATTAACATCTACATTTCCTCACGTACTTACTTTTTGTGGTAAGAAATAACCAGTTATTTCTGAGTGTGATCTCAGTGGCTGTTTGCTTGTTTGTTCCTTCTCTGTGGAGCACGTCTAAGTGCCAGCCCTGCCCTATGTTCCTGGAGGCATAGTCGAGCAACACGTGGGACTCTCTCTTGAAGCTTGCAGAGGGAGGTAGAGGCAGATATGCACTGGGGTAAAGATGCTTTCATGTGGAGGACGTGTGTGTGCAGCTGGGGGAGTGAGGAGGAAGGCTGAGCAGGGTGGGCAGGGAGGAGTGTTGGTGTGTGGGTTGGATATTAGGAAAAGCTCAGGGAATCATACCGGGGAGGTGCTGTAAGAAACCTTGAAGGATAAGTAGAATTAATCAGACAGGTAGGGGAAAAGGCATTCCCTGGGAGTCACTTCTATGGGGACAACTTGCACAAAGGGAGGGAAGGTATAAGCACGGCATTTTGGGACATGGTGGTACAGGAGAGCAGGCTTAGCAGGCAGGGCATGCCCTGGTGAGACTGGAGGTGAGGCTGGAGGGTTGGCAGGGTCTGGACCAGAAGGGGTGGGGATCCATCCTTCAGAGCTGAAGTTCTCCCTGAAGGCCTCTGACTTGGTCCCTTGGGTGAAGAAGTTGCTGTGGACCACTAGGCTGGGAGTGGGTGCCCCCGATTCTGGGTCCTGCTTTTCAGTCACTCACCTTTTGATACAGCCCACTTGCCTATGCTCCACCTTAGTTTCCACATCTGCAGAACAGGGAGGATGCATTAGGAGAAGCACGGTGGCTAGTTTGGAGTCAGATATCCTGGGTTTGAATCCTGCCTCCAACACTGATTAGCTTTTATTTAACCCATGTGCCTCTTAACTGGTAAAATAGGAATAATCATGGTACCAACCCCATGGGGTTATTATGGGGTTTAAACAAGAGGATTCTTGTAAAGTGTTTACCTATCACAGTGCTTGGATTTAATTGAGTACTGATTGCTCACTACGTGGTGGCTGTTATTATACTAAGTGGTTAATACTGCTAGGTGCCATTTCAGACCACACAGTAGTGTGTGGCAGCAGCTTCTGTGACTTTGCACAGGATGTGGGTCATGCCAGCTTTGTATCCCAGGAGAGCTGTGAGGTGGACTGGCTTGGAAGGGTCATCCTTGGGGAAGCTCTTCACCTTCCCAGGATGCCTGCCGCTACACTTCTGAGGCAGGAAGCCCGAGGCCCCCTGTCTGGGAGTGGAGAACTTCCTGTGAGACATCTCGCCATCAAATCCCACTAGTTAGAGCCCCAGCTCCTGTTTGTAAATTCCTGTCTGCTTCTCTCCTCTCTCTCTACTGCTCGCTCTCCTGCCTCTGACTGCCCCCTTCCCAGAACATTTTTCTTTGGACATATTTCTACATCCTATAGCTATAATTGCCATGGGAAGTTTCGTATCAGCCTCCTCATAAAGTCAATTATCAAAAGGATATTAATATCAGATAATGACTAGAGTTTTTCTTTTCCTTCTTTCTTTCTTTTTTTCTTTTTTTTCTTTTTTTAACTCTTAAGAGGTCTGGAGACACAGTCCCTCCTACCCCAACCCCAAGGAATTAATCCTAATGGTGGATTTTCAGACTCAGTCTTGGGTGGAGGCTGAGCAGCCTTTCAAATTTCAGCCTGGAGCAGCTGCAGTTTAAAAGAGTATTTGCCCTTTTTCCAGTGAAGCTCCCTCTCCCTCCTGCATGTGCAGAGTTGAGACGGGTGTGCGTGTGAGATCCAGGTGTCCATGTTTACTGAAGCTGGGACAGCTCTGAGCCTGGTTTAATGAAGTCTGTGTCTGATTCTGTTTCCCAAGTTCTTAACTGTGGCAGAAAACATCAACTAATAAAATGTCAGGAGAGTACAGCTTCCCCCAGTAGACCCCAGAATCATGTTTGGTGATCATTATGGTTGTTTCTATGGGCATGCCTTTCTTCCCAAGCACTCTGTCTTATGAGGGGGTCCCTCAGAAGCTGGCCCTGAGTCAAGGATTCAGGTGCGAGTGATTTATGAAGGAGGAAGCGAGAAGGGAGTGGGATTCATAAAGGATGTACTCCTAGGAAAAGGGAGTTGTAGAGGCAAAGATGGGAAGAGAGAAAGGGGCCAAGCAGGGGTCTGACTGGTGAAGAACCAGCTGCAGCCTGAGCCAGAGGGGAGCTCTGGAGTGTGAGTTGCACCTCAGAGTTTGTCAACTGGAGGAAAGCGAGCCTAGCCCTGGCACTGGTCAGCCAGAGGCTACCAGCCACCCCAAGGGATACAGATGTCCAGATATTTCCACTCTCCACATAGGGAGGTGGTCTCTGGAGCCCAAGGGTGATGCTCTGCTCTGAGTGGCTTGTAGTTATGAGCTGTCAGTGGGGGCTGGAGCATGGGAACACAGCACCAGGAGGGGGATCCGAGGGGATCCGGGTAGGGTCAGTGGTGTCTGCTGCAAATGTGCACCCCCTCCCTCCCCACAGGGCACCTGCAACGGGCTCATTCAATGTGGCTAAAAAACTATTAGACATAAAGTGGAAGACAAGGCTCTCCAAGCACATGTTGGGGCTCAGGACACACCACCCCAAAATGTGACAATAGGAGCTCAGAATATGCCACCCAAATATCCCTTTTTAGCATATTGATTAGTTTCAGCTGGTTATTTTGAGAAACTGCAGACCCAGGAGTAGATCTGAGAAGTTGCCCTTTTGTAAAAACAGTGGACCTCTCTAAAGGGAATTTTCATTAGTCATTAGAGCTGCTCTGACAGCTTTTATTATATGAAAGACTTTCATCTGCATAACAAAACAACCTCTATTCACCATATATTTCCT
Organism: Pan troglodytes; assembly: GCF_028858775.2. Lineage (NCBI taxonomy): Eukaryota > Metazoa > Chordata > Mammalia > Primates > Hominidae > Pan > Pan troglodytes. The sequence goes on from NC_072406.2 coordinate 132,179,872, forward strand.
TCCCTCATCCTCTGTATTAGTCTGTTTTGCATTGCTATAAAGAAATACTGGAGCCTGGGTAATTTATAAAGAATAGAGGTTTATTGGGGTCACAGTTTTGCAGGCTGTATAAGCATGGTGCCAGCATCTGCTCAGCTTCTGGGGAGGCCTCAGGAAGCTTTGACTCATGGCAGAAGGCCATGGGGGAGCAGACATGTCACATAGTGACAGAAGGAGCAAGAGAGAGAGAGGAGGAGGTGCCAGGCTCCTTTAAACAACGAATAGAGTGAGAACTCACTCATTACCATGGGGAGAACACCAAGCCATTCATGAGGGATCCGCCCCATGACCCCACCTCCCATCAGGCCCCACCTCCAACACAGGATCACATTTCAATGTGAGATTTGGCGGGGACAAACATCCAAACTATATCAACTTGTGTTGCCCCTCCTACCCCTTTCTGTAGCTTAGGATGCTGTATAAGCCTCAATCATCTGGCCACTTCCTTGAATCTCAAATGTTTGTGGGACTCCATTGCATGTGTGCATATTAATATGACTTTTCTCCCGTTAATCCATCTTCTGTCAGTTTCATTCCTAGACTAGCCAAAGGCCCTAGAAGGGTAGAGGGAGGCATGTGTTTTCCTCTCCTACATACATTTCAGGAGATGTCACAGTAGGACTTCATTAAGGTAGCGAATAAGCGCTACGTGTCTCCAAAACAAGGGGAAGGCTTGGCCGATTATTCTGTCGAGACTGGAAGATAGCTCAGGGAGAATTGATGCTTTCTCTGTCGGGGCTGTCTCCCTCCTGGCCTGTGGTTATGCATTTGAGACTGAACAGGGCTGGCCAGTGTTGTGCGAGCCCAGGTACTGGAAAGCCTCTGGGATTGAAATCAGGATTGTGTTTAATTCTTTATGGTCCTGTGCCTGTCAGCAGCTGGCTTCATTTATCTTCAATGAGAGTCTACATTCCTCAACCGTCTGCTTATGCCCAGTTGACTGTAAGACCAAGGGACCCATCTCAGATGTGAATCTCTGAAAGCAGACTCGTATTTTATGTAGTTCTAGCTTGTGCAGTGATTCAGTAGAAGGAGCTTTCTTGTCCTATGTTTGCTGCATATTGTGCAAATAGAAATTTCCTAAGACATACATTAGTAGTGTGTTAGTATACGCTATTGCTGGTTGGGTAACACTAATGTTTGACACTTACAAAAATTAATTCAATTTACTGTGACTTAGAATAGGGTAAACCAGAGCAGTGAGTTTTTGTGGAGTTCCCAGAATTATTCTGCAGGTCCAGCTTGTCTCCCTAAGACCCCCCTTTTATTTGTCTCCATGACTGAGTGTAATTTCCATGACAGAAGTTGTCTTTGAAGGTAAACTTTCAGATATTTTTGTCTGCAAATTAAAAAATTTCTCGAGACAAGTAACACTTTAAAAACCAAAAAAAAAAAAAAAAAAAAAATTAGGATATAGTCTAACAAGATTAAGGCATGACTAAAGCTTACTTTGCTCTCACATAACAAAGTCTGGAGGTAGGAAATTCAGGATTGGTATGGCACTTCCGTGAAATTGCCAGGGACCCAGGCTTCTCCCAGGTCTCCCCTCTGCCAATCATAGGGTGTGGCCCTCACTCTTGTGTTTATGACAGCTGCCTGAGCTCTGGTCTTCACATCTGAGTTCCAGGCAACAGGGGTGGAAAAAGAAAAGCATGCACTTCCCTTTAAGGCACCTTCTGGGAAGTCTCCCATTTATGTATCATTACTTAGAACATGGTCACATTATCACAGCTAGCTGCAAGAGAGGCTGGGAAATGTGACCTTTTAGCTTGCTAATAATGTACACAGCCCCAACCAATGAATCTAAGATGGGCAAAGGAAAAATGTATTTTCTTCTCCTCTAAAACTCATATTTGACCATAGATTATTTCCCCCAAACTCTCCAAATATGGAAGTCTGAAGAGCCATATTCATATGTTTCTGCAAAAACCAAAAAACCAAAACTAAACTAAAACAAAACACAAAACAATCCCCACCATACCAAAAAACAACAACAAGAAACTCCAACAAAGCAGATAAAAATGTTATTTATATAGACTGCCAAAAGTTCCCAACTTGGCCTTGTATTCCAGTTTTACTTCTAGGATTAAAACTCCAATAAAAAGAGCTTCTGCCCAACTTCAGCAAGCCTTATTCCTAGGATGCTTTATGAGCTAACCCTGTTTAATGTTCTTCCTATTATTCATCCTGCCTTTCCCCACCTGCAGCCTTCCTCCAGGAACAGCCTTGAACCTGTGGGGCACCATGTTTATGGAGCTTCACTGCTGTTGCTCTTGTCTGGCTTTGCTGGGCATGTTCTGCTTGATTGATCCACCTTCCTTCCCTATATTCTCTTCTAACTGGCCCTTATTTGCAGTTTTCTGAGTAAGAAATATCAGTCTTCTGGGCCTCAATTTTCCCATTTATAAAAAGGAATGGTAAGCTTAAAAGTCTTTTTTAGGGATTATAATTTTGCTTCTAGTATTACCTTTTAAGCAGGAAACACACTGCCCAAAAGAAGTTGTGTACTTTCTAGAAGGGAGAGAAGTGAGGTCCAATCATAAATGAATGGCAGATGTACGAGTAACTATGATTTATTGAACACCTGGAACTATGTGAGGCATTTTACACATACCATTTCTTTTTTGAAATAACAGATTTGTTGAGATATAATTCACATATACATTTTATCCATTTACAGTGTTATGATTCAATGGTTTTTAGTATATTCAGATATGTGCAACCATCACCACAGTCAATTTTAGTGTATTTCCATCACCTCAAAAGGAAACCCTATATCCATTAGCTACATTCCCTACCCCTCATCCTTCTCAGCCACCACAATCTACTTTCTGTCTCTGTAGAATTGCCTGTTCTGGACAATTTCATATAAATGGAATCATGTATTATGTGGCTTTTTGTGTCTGACTTCATTTATTTGGTGTGATATTTTCAAGATTCATTCATGTTGCAGTATGTATCTGTACTTCGTTCTTTTTTTATCGCTGGATAATATTCCATTTTTGGGTTTGCCACATTTTGCTTATTCATTCATCAGTTGACATTTCAGTGTTTCTACTTTTTTGCTATTATGAATAATACCACTGGAAACATTCATGTACAAGTTTATGTATGGACATGTGTTTTCATTCCCCTTGAGCAGATACCCAGGAGTGGAATTGCTGGGTCATAATGCTAACTCACATTTACATAGGTCATTTCTGATCCTCCTAAGAATCCTGTAAAACAGGAATTACTATTCCCATTTTACTGATGAGACAACTGAGGCTGGAGGAGGTTAAGTATCTTGCCAAGGAGACACAGCCAGTAAGTGGCTGAGTCTGGATTTAAACCCAAGTCTTTCTAATGCCAAAGCCACGGTTTTTCTTACTGTGCTCAACAGCCAAGGTTTAGCTCAGTTTCTGGTCTTACACGTGTTGATGTCAGAATGCTACTAAGGGCTTGCGGAGTCAGCTTCCTACATGTGGCTCTTGCTTTCAAATCACAAGAGCTATTCTGCTAGGAAGCCCCTGGAGTAAAGGTCAACATGAACTGGATCTAAATGGAATTCTCTCTTTACAGTGATGTTTAGATGTTTAAAATGTGCCAGGACCACCACCTCAAATATAAACACCTCCTTTAGGAATACTCAAGGTACAAGTTTCTGATTAGTGACTGTTAAGTGCATTGTCATCTTCTCCTTTCTTTCTCTCAACAGTTCCTATCCAACAGCTGCTACTGTAGGAATAAGCTCTGCCTGCTGCCGCCAGATTGTTGTTACAATAACATGCACCTTTGACAATTCGTGGCGGCTTTGTGTTTCTCTTGTTGTCATTCTGATTTTCAGCTCTGGGAGAGCACACAGCATATGGTGTGGAAATCGCTGACTTTGTACTGAATGGAGGTTCTGGTCATGGAAGCAAAGGTAGACAGAATGTGGAGCGTGGTTTCCAAAGTGGAAATACAGTATTTCACTGGATCGATTTTTTTATCCTGAATATTGCTATGTGTAAAGAGATGGTATGCTAAAAGAGCATCAAAAAGAAAACTGTAGTGGCAGTTTACATGTATATACCATAGAACCTGTCTCTGAAGAACCAGCTGCTTTGATAATATTTAGGACCATTAATTCTGTTATCTGAGAAAGGGAGCAGACAGGATCATTAGGCAGCCTTATTTTCATTATAAAACTTATATGAGATAAGAAACATTTACATAAACCTATCTCAACACAATACAATCATTTTTAGCATTTTGGTACATTTCCTTCTAGTCTGTGTTTTTTCTTTATGCATAGGATTCAAAACAAATTTGGTTTTAAGACATGTACACAATTTTACATCACCTTATTCTTTTATAACTATATGATCATAAGTATTTTAATTTTCCCCATATTATTACATCATTTTTATAATCATTTTAAGTGGCATTTAAGCATTTCATTAGATATGCCAATCTATTTTATTATTTGCCAATACTGAACATTTAGATTATTTTCTTTGCCTTGCTATTATTTGTTTGGTTGGTTTTTTAGAGACAGGATCTCACTATGTTGCCCAGGCTGGTCTCAAACTCCTGGCCTCAGATCCTCCCACCTCAGTCTCCTGAGTAGGCGGGATCACACGTGCAAGTCACTGTACCTGGCTGCCTTGCTATTCTTAATAACATCTGTATATCCACAGCTTTTGTGCATTTATTTCTTTAGAAATTCCTAGAGGAGAAATTTAGAAGGGTCTCTAATGACTGTTGTCAAATTGTTTTCCAAAACAATTGAGCTCATTTCCACTTCTCTTGGCAGCATGAGAGTGTTGATTCCACCACGTCTTCACAAGCATAGCATTGGCTGGTATTGGTAAGTTTAGGTACGAGGAATGAAGTTGAGCTCAAAGAGAAGATAAAAGCTATCCTCTGTCTCTGGGGAGAGTGTTCCAGGAAGGCAGAAAACTCATTTTGAGGAGATAAAAATTGGGACATGTGGCAAAAGAGGGTCATGATGGGGAAGGAAGACTTCAGCAAACTTTTTTAAAAAAATTTTTATTTTTTAATGTGTTGTTTCTTACCTCTTGTTTTCCAGTCTAAGCCCTGGGAGCTTGTCATAAATTCTCTGCAGAGAGACCTGTGGACATGTAAAAGCAAGCGCAGCTCTTTGGGACCTACAGGACTCACAATCTTCCAGGGCTGGCCATCCAGTTGCCACTTGTGGGGAGAGCCTCCTTCCTCAGGGTCAGAAGCAGAGCAGAACCAGCAGCCATGGAGCAGAGACCAAGCCCGGCTGGAGGCTGGTGGCAGAACAGTAAGTGTCACAGTAGCGAAACGGCATTTTCAGAGAAAGTGGAGGTAGCGGCAGTGGGATGGGGGAACAAGGCAGCTTTGTGGGGATGGGCTTGCTGGGTCAGCTGGGAATGTGTGTGTGACCGTGTGTGTGCATGTGTGTTTGTGTGTGTAGAGGGAGCAGCAATGACCAGCATAGCCCCAGGGCAGAACTGGGCTAAAGAGCTGCGGAGTAATTAGAACAGCAGGCAGTAATAATTGTTATTATGTATGAAAGCACCTTTATTTGTAAAATTGTTTTATGTGCCAGGCTTGGTGCCAGCTGTTGGCTTCCTGCTTACCCTGGCTAGCGGGGGCTCATCCTGGAAAGTCTCTTGACCAGAGGACTGGTCAAGAGAGGGTCCTTACCTTCTCATTCATTCATTCATTCATTTATTCAGTGAGTGTTTACTGTGAAACAGGCCCTGGGGGTATGGCTCTGAGCAATGTGAAAGTCATCCTTTACTTTTCCTCCTCAGAGCTGAGTCCAGCAGGGCTGGTTTCATGGGTGTCTGACCCATGCAGTTGCACAGGGCTGTGGTCTCAGAAGGGCTTCAAACTTGGTTTGATGCTCTGCCGTTACCATCTTGAAATTTGTAATAATTTTATCTTCGAATCTGGGCTTTGTCGGTGACGTCGGATAGGGCAGTGGAGCATCTGCGTGAGTAAAGGACGCACGCACAATGCCCGCAGCACCTGCCGTTCTCCATTTGCATGTGTGTTCACAATGTCCCATGAACCTAGAATTCCCGCAGCCCCCTGTGGGAGCTCAGTGAGACATAAAGCAAGCACAAGGTAGGTGTGATATGAGTGTGTTACATTTACCACTTAGGAAGCAGGGAACCCACAGCGCCAAGAAGCTACACGTTCCGTTTGAATCAGAACTTGTTTTGAATGCAGAAAGAAGGCGATGGTGTTCTAAGAAACCTGAATACCTATTGCGCCTTATCAGATCCCTTCTTACCTGTGTCACTTCCCTGTGTTAGCCAACCACTATGCTGAAAATGATGACACAGGAGGAAGGAAAAGAGAGGGCAAGCCACAGTTCCTCCTCCTCACACATCAGAAACCTGATTGGTAAATGTGTTCTTAGAAGAGAAGGGAGTTGGTTGTGTGCAGCATTCCTGCTGCTTAGGTGAGATCAAAATACTCATGTTTGTGTGAGGTACGAAGTGCAAATTGTGTGATTTTGGTGATTCCACATGTTTGTTAAATGTTCTTATATTTGCATTTAAAATTGGTATTGTGCAATATACAGAAGAGTGGTAAAATTCACACTAATAATTTTCTGTTTTATTTCTTTTTTTAAACTTAGAATGACAGTAAATATTACTGACGTTGGTGCAAAAGTAATTGTGGTTTTTGCCCTTACTTTTAATAACAAATATAATAACACCATGACATGTAGGGCAAGCAAGAGAAATTGCAGGAAAAAAGAAAACGTTTTATATTTTAGCATCTTTAATGACATTTTTTGCCTGTTTTTTTTGAACAAAGTGCTCTGCATTTCATTTTTATACTGGTCCTTGCAAATTCAATGGCCAGCTCTGAGGCTGAGTTCGTGACTACAAGGAGGTCCATTCCTCTCTCTTCTTTTTTTTTTTTTTTTTTTTTTTAAGATGGAGTCTCTGAGTTGCCCTGACTGGAGTGCATTGGCACGATCTCAGCTTACTGCAGCCTCTGCCTCCCAGGTTCAAGCGATTCTCTGCCTCAGCCTCCCTAGTAGCTGGGATTACAGGTGCGCTCCACCACACCTGGCTAATTTTTGTATTTTTGGTGGCGACGGGGTTTCCCGACGTTGATCAGGCTGGTCTCAAACTCCTGACCTGAAGTGATCCACCAACCTCGGCCTCCTAAAGTGCTGGGATTACAGGCATGAGCCACTGTACCTGGCCCCTCTCTCTTTGATTGCATCCTGGACCCTAGATACTTCCACTAGCTGATCTAGTCTGGTGGAGATGCCTTAGTAAGAGGTAGGGTTGTGAGGTACAAAGAACCCGAGACATGGATTGGTAGACTTGAGTTAGAATTCCATCTCTGGCTAAGTTGCTGTTGGCATGCCATCTACCTGCTCAGCGCTCCTGTTTTCTCATTTTAAGAATGGGACAGTGATGCCTACTTCTCAGGTAGTTGTGAGGATCATCATCATTGTTATCATCGTTACCACCAGCAGTGTAGGACAGGCACAGAAGGATTAGGAAGGAAAAGGTACAGGCTTGTTGGGACAGATTTGGCAAGGTAATGATTCGAAGGTGGGTAGAGAAACTCACCCACCAATACAAGGTTGTGGCTACCATTTGATTCTGTGGGCCCAAGAATTAGTCCCCCATCTGTAAAATGGGCACCTACCATTGATTCCCATTTCTGCTCCCACCACCCATTCTGGGCAATCGCAAAGGGCTGGAAGAATAGCCCAAATAGCAGCTTGCAGTCCCAGACTAAGTCACAAGGGGAAGCCCTAAGAAAGAGATCTACCATTTCCCAGTCCCAAATTATGTTCAGGTAATTATGCTGATAGGTAGAGCAGGTGAGACAATGTTGATTCATAAATACTTGGTTTACTGGTCCTGGGAGCAATTGTTTCAGTGGAAAAGTGGGTAGAGTATGTGTATTACCTACAAGTTCTGAACACACAGCCTCAATTTAACCCCTTTATGGACAGTGCAAATTCTCCCTTTCATGAGCTTATTCTTTGTTGCACAAACACCTCCTGTATTAGTCTGTTCTCACACTGCTATGAAGAACTACCTGAGACTGGGTAATTTATGAAGAAAAGAGGTTTAATTGACTCACAGTTCCACAGGCTTAACAGGAAGCATGACTGGGAGGCCTCAGGAAACTTACAATCATGGTGGAAGGTGAAGGGAAGCAAGCACCATCTTCCCATGGCAGAGAAGGAGAGAGAGAGAAAAGGGGCAAGTGCCACACTTTTAAGCCATTAGATCTCGTGAGAAGTCACGATCACGAGAACAGCATGGGGGAAATCCGCCCCCATGATCCAATCACCTCCCACCAGGTCCCTTCCCTGACATGGTGGGGATTATAATTCCATGTGAGATTTGCGTTGGGACACAGAGCCAGACCATATCACCTCCCAAACTGCTTTTCAGACAAAGGCAGAGTCACTGTGAAATGAATGAAGCTTCAATCCCTCCCAAGACTCCAGCGATGTGCTCATATTTTTTGTAAAATTTACAAGGGTAGGATTTGGGCTGTGAGTGTTTATGACTTCTGCTTCTTTCCACTCCAGCTTCTGCGTTGCCATACACTTCTCCTTGTGTCAGGTGCTGCTGGAGGTTGAGTGCATTTTGGAATCCAGATAAAGGGAGTTGAATGGGGGTAATTAGTGGGAGCTATTGCTGTGGATTGTGGTTCTTTCTGTGTATAGATATTTCTAGTCACCTTGGCACAGGAGAAGCTTCTAGGACACTCCGGCCATCCACTCTGTGATTCTCCCTGAGTCAGGCCTGCAGGTGTGACAACAGAGATTATGTGGCCCTGGAGAAGAAATAAGATTTGACATAGAGAGAGCCAGATGCTAGTCTATGGAAAACACTTCCATTCATCAGACGGGTAAAGTTAGAACTAGTGGAATCATTTCTTGCCACTTGCTCAAAATAGATGTTCTTTCCTGTCAAGAGTATACATTAATGCAACATGTACAATTATAAACATACCACAATAAATTGCAATGTTTTTTTTTGATGGGAGTCGTGTGATATAGACTTCATCAGAATTTTTGGTTGTAGAGCACAAATGTGTGTGGCAGTGCTATAATTGATGAATATGTTTTTGCAGGAAGATGTTTGTGCATACCAAATATATTGAGCCATTAATAAATTCTGAAGCTGAAAAATTTTTTTCTGAATTTTGTTTAATAAAAAACAATTTAGATCAACTATACTAGAGAAAGACTGAATTATTTATCTATTCTCTTTGTAGAAAATGATATAAAATCGTTGTCTCATAAGAAAGGCAAACAAAGTCTACGCAGCCGACAATGAAGGAAAATAAGATTATAAATGTAGGGCAGGCAGTTAACTAATAAAAATGTCATTTTATAAATGGGCTCTGAATGTTTTTTAGCTTTAAAAAATTCATAATTTATCATTTATTTTCTCATTAGAAATATCCAGTTTTGTACCTAATTTTGCATTTGCATTTTTTATTGTAATAAAAAAGCACATCACCTTTAATCCCAGCACTTTGGGAGGCCGGGGGTGGGGGCGCGGATCACCTGAGGTCAGGAGTTTGAGACCGGCCTGGCCAACATGGTGAAACCCCTTCTCTACTAAAAATACAAAAATTAGCCAGATATGGTGGCAGGCGCCTGTAATTCCAGCTACTCAGGAGGCGGAGGCAGGAGAATCACATGAACCCAGGGGGCGGAGGTTACAGCGAGCCAAGATCGCACCATTGCACTCCAGCCTGGGCAATAAGAGCAAAATTCCATCTCAAAATAAATAAATAAATAAATAAATATATATTTTTAAAAAGCACATCACATAAAATATACCCTCTTAAATGTTTAAGTGTACAGTGCAGTATTGTTAACTATATGCACATTGTTGTAATGTATATTTTCAGTAATGTTTTTTTCTTCAAGAATGCCCCCAAATTATATAAATTTCAGCCCTCAAACCCAAATCTGCCCAGAACTTTTCTCATTGCATCTCTTTCAAAACCACATATTTCTTCCTTTTTTTCTCTTCCTTTTTAGACAACAGTTTTATAATAGCTTTATTGAGATATAATTCACATATTACAAAATTCACTCTTTTAAAGTGTACAGTCATTTTTAGTATATTCACAGAATTGTACAACTGTCACCATGATGTAATTTCGGAACATTTTCATCACCCCTAAAAAAGAAGCCCTATACCCATTAGCAATCACTCCCTGTTTTCCCTCCCCTCAGTCCCTAGACACCACGGATCTACTTCTGTCTTTATGAATTCCATTATTTTGGACATTTCATATGAATGGGATCATATCATATATGGTCCTTTGTGACTTTTTTTTTTTTTTTTGTAGACGGAGTCTCGCTCTGTCACCCAGGCTGGAGTGCAGTGGTGCCATCTCAGCTCACTGCAACCTTCACCTCCTGGGTTCACGCCATTCTCCTTTCTCAGCTTCCTGAGTAGCTGGGACTACAGGCGCCCACCACCATGCCTGGGTAATTTTTTTTTTGTACTTTTAGTAGAGACGGGGTTTCACCGTGACTGACTTTTTAACTTGGTATAGTGTTTGTAAGGTTCATCCATGGTGCAGCATGTATCAGTACTGAATTCTTTTTTATGATAGAATAATATTCCATTGTATGGATATGCCACATTTTTTTCATCCATCAACGAGTTGGTGGATATTTGGGTTATTTCCACCTTTTGGCCATTATGAACAATATTGTTACGAACCTTCATATACAAGTGTTTTCATTTCTCTTGGGTAGATACCTAGGAGTAGAATTTCTGGTCATATGCTAACTATATGTTAAATCTTTTGAAGAATTGCCAGACCGTTTTTCAAAGTGGCTCTACCATTTTACAATCTCACCAGTAATGTGTAAGGATTTCAATTTCTCCAAAGCCTCACCAACACTTAATGTGTGTCGTTTTGATTTCAGCCATCCTAGTGGGTATGAAGAATATCTTACTCCACATTTAATTAATGTCTCACTTTTTTACTTAGAGCTGTTTCATTAACACATGGAGGGACTTCCATTACACCCGGATTGCAGGGACAAGAATACAGACATTCGTAGTTGTTTAAGCAACATACCGACACATTCAAACTTGTGTATTCATTCTCTTCAAGCCCTTGACTCTATTTGTTCAAACCCTAACTATATTCTTGTCTTATTTCATCTTTACAGTTTAAAAAATCCAGACAATGTGTAGACCCCTCTCAATATTTTACTGCAGGACAACTTTTTGAGCCAGGAATATTCTATCCACCTCGTTTTATTTTCATTAGTAGCAATCTAATAGGGCTGTTGTGATTAAATGAGGTATTGTATATCAAATGTATGGTCCATTAGTTCAATAAATATTAGCTAAAAAAAAAAAAAAGATTGGATGCACTAGTCACACGGGGAAAGCGGCTTCACTTCAGGTCGAAGCCACCAGAGGAATCAACTCCTCCGACACCTTGATTTCAGCTTCCGCTTTTATGAACTGTGAGAGAATACATTTCTCTTGTGTGCATGTGTGTGTGTGTGTCTGTGTGTGTTTGTGTCTGTGCATGTCTCTGTGCGTGTGTGTGGGTTTTTTTTTTTTTTTTTGAGCTAGGGTCTCAATTTGTCACCCAGGCTGGAGTGCAGTGGTGCCATCACGGCTCACTGCAGCTTCAACCTCCTGGGCTCAAATCATCCTCCCACCCCTCCCAAGTAGCTGGGACTACTAATTTTTAAAAAATGTTTTATAGAGACAAGTCCCACTGTGTTGCCCAGGTTAGTCTCGAACCCCTGGGCTGAAGTGATTCTCCCACTTTGGCCTCCCAAAGTTCTGGGATTACAGGCATAAGCCACCATGCCTGGCCTATTTTCTCTTGCTTTAAGCCACCCAGTTTGTGATAATCTGTTATGGCAGCCCTAGGAAACTTAGACACCAGCTGTCAGGTAAGAAGCCTGAATACCCTGATGCCACGGTGCTCTGAAGAAGCCCAGGCTGGCTGTGTGAAGAGAGAGAGAGGTGCCCATGTAGCCCTCAGCTTTGCCAAATGAAGAAGTAATCTTGAACATCATCCCATTGGACCCTCAACAGACTCCACCCTCAGCCAACATCCAACTGCAACTCTCTAAGAGGCCTCATGTGACATCAGCCCAGCTAAGTCCAGGCAATGGACGGAACCATGAGAGATAATAACAAAGATGGTTTGAAGCCACTGAGCTCTGTTGTGGTTTGTTTTGTACTAAGGTCTTGAAACAAAACCACTGACCATAGCCTTCTGAAAAATGGGGTCCAGCTTTCCTCATCTTTCTCATAAGAATCAGTTCTCATCCCTCTGCACTCTGGAATTCAGATGAACACCATTCTCTATCTCTTCATATGTATAGCAGACGGCTCCCTTCTTCAGTGAGTTTACAACCTGATGGTAGGGGTAAACCATAACTGAAAAAAACCGTTTGGAATTCTTTCTAAACATCATGATAACAAATTCAAAATTATATGTCAGGCAAGTGTGACTAAAATGGTTTGTAAAGATGACAAGATGATATGGTTTGGCTGTGTCCCCACCCAAATCTCATCTTGAGTTGTAGCTCCCATAATTCCCATGTGTTGTAGGAGGGACCCAGTGGGAGATAATTGAATCATGGGGGCAGTTTTACCTGTACTGTTATTATGGTAGTGAATAAGTCTCACGTGACCTGATGGTTTTATAAGGGATTTCCCCTTTTGCTTGGCTGTCATTCTGTCTTGTCTGCCGCCATGTAAGATGTGCCTTTTGCCTTCTGCCATGATTGTGAGGCCTCCCCAGCCATGTGGAAATGTGAGTCCATTAAACCTCTTTTTCTTTATAAATTACCTGGTCTTGGGTATGTCTTTATTAGCAGCATGAAAACAGATTAATACAGAAGAATTCCCTCTGGGAGAACTCTGAATTTTGAAGGAAGTGATGGGTATGAGTAAGGGGATGAGCTGAAAGGGCATTCAGAATGGGAATAACGTGGGTTATTATAATATTACATTCCTTTATTGGAGGAACAGACTGAAAGGAAGTTCACTGGACTCAGAGTGGCTGCCATGGCCAACCCGCCTGAAGAAGATGGGCTATAGGAAGTTCTCTGTGCACGGGTGTCCTTTTTCTGTCTTGTGACCCTATTTCCCTGGCTACTACTGATCAGACTAGACCTTCAAGCCCTGGTCAAAGGCCAGTATCTCTGACAAAGATTCAACCCCAGCTCCCTGACCCTCAGGGGTCCACGAATGGCTTTTAGCACATGTGAACAACCTAAAATTGTGTGCAAAATTTACTGTTTCCCTTCATGTACTTTTCTGGTAAGCATATCCATAACTTATTACATTATCCATAACTTTTATCACATAAAAGGGGGGTAGGGCTTGACCCTGGAAGAGAAAAACCAGAATTTAAGGAAACAGAATGAGATCAACAACATGCACATAATGTACATTTATGAAAATGCACACATAATCATGTATACATTTTGAAAGAGTGCAAACAAGAAGGTGCACATTGAGCACTTTGGAGAGGTTGCCTATGGAGGTGGAGGGGAGGAGGGAAATGGGAGTATGGTTTGGAACCAAAAGAAGAAAAAAGAACCAGTATGTAGGTCAGTGGTGGCCTCTCAAGTGACCGGGCTGGAGAACTCTGGTCAATAGGGCACTCCTCGTTGGAAGACGGCCAACTGACAGATGGAACCCTTTCTCCAGGAAGTTTTTGACTGGAGGCCTTGAGAGTGGTGTGAATGGAAGCAGTTGCAGGATGAGAGCTGAGCCTGGCAGAGCCCTGGGGAGGGGAGCAGATGCTTGCTTCTGCAGAGGTGACAAGATGGATGGGCTGCCACAGCTTTGCTTGGGTCACTGCAGCGACTTGAGCTAATGCAGAGGGAGAAGCTCCCTCATTATACCTCCTTCAGTGCAGTCTTGCTGCAGACCTGGAATGCTGAGAAACGCTCCTAGACTTGCATCCTAGGTTGCTTCAAGACAACAGCAACATAAATAATGTTCAAATGGTGAGGACACTGTGAACCTGTGAATGCAGCAAGGGTGCCAGGGTCTCAGGAAGTCAGACGCCTACGGGTGTAGACTTTTGGCCTGTTTTTGTGTCCCTGAACCTGGCTGCTTCTCCAGGTAGGCAAACCATAAGGCCTTGTTCGTGCCCATTGGGTTAATGAAGCTGATTAACATGTATCAGGCTGAATGTCTGCAGAAATAATAGCGCTGCTCTCAGGCTCTCCTAAGCAGCACATCAGCTCGCTGTTGTTGGCAGGAGGTCTGGAGAGAGGCAATATTTTAAAATGGGCTCTGGGTCAAAACAAAAGTTAGATCATTAGGAGAATTGTATTTCCCTGTGGAGGAGCTGGGGTGCACAGCTGGGATACTGTGTTGGCTCTTGCCCATTTTGAGAAGGAAGGAGACACATTTATACCCACATAAATTATACGTCAGGTTAATGACAAAGTGCTTATTTCCAGGCTTAATGGAACGGCATGGTTCTAGCCTGTGGCGGCCCTCTGAGGCACTAGCTGCCATTTAAGCATTCTTAATTAGTGGTGTGCTATGATGCAGTTTGTTATGAGCTATTCCCAGCTCCCCGGGGTGAGTCCATGTTCCGTAACAACTGCGATTCTCTACTTTTTTTTTTTTTTTTTTTTTAAGTTAAGGAGTAGTTTGATTCTTTGAAATGTTCTTTTTCAAGAGCATAAACACCACAATAGATCTCAATTTAGTAAAAAAATACATAATCATTAATGTCACTTATAGTGGTTGGACAATATGGTCCCATCAAGATGTAGAAGGACCTCATGGTGTGACCTCACCTCCCACTCAAGGAGAAAGGCATAAAAAGGGTAACTCATGGCCTTTGAGGTCAGTTGGACCGGGGTTTTGTTCTTGTTTTGTTTTTCAGCTGTGTGTCCTTGGAGTAGATTGTAAAAGACTATTACCCAGTACTTGGCGCATATTGTAGGGTCAATACATCTTGGTTGTTATTATAATTAATGTATGAAGCACTCAGTTCAGTGTCTGGTATATGGTAGGAATTCTAAGAATGCTCTTACCTTCCTTCTCTTGCATCTCTGAGAGCTGACTTTTCAGCGTTTGTCTAATCTGGGGAGTCACTGACTCGGGGCCAAAATGAAGTCTTACCCTTCACCTGAGGTGTGAATTCTTAATCTTTAGCATCCTCACCTTGTGATCTTATAGACCTTCTTGAATACCTAATACATGAGAAATTCACATCTCTCCGAGGCAACCTATTCCCTCCTTAAGCAGCTCTGAGAAAGGAAATTCAGCTCCATCATGAAAGCTGTCCTCTTGCTCCTGCTCTCATAAAGAATCAACATATGTTTATTGAATAATAAATATTCATTGTGTAGGAAGAACTAGTGAAGGATACAAAGGAATTTAATCTATGTTTCTTGACCTGAAAGGGGAGTAAAGAATTACACCCAGGGAAAGATAAATGAGAATGGAAGGTGGCTTTGACACAGCAGGAGCTGCGGGGACCAGTATCTGCATCCCTGAGCTTCACTGATTAGGATGGCTACAGGAAGGAGGCGAGGAATTTGGCTTTCTCGATATGACCTGCCAGCAACTCAGGCTCTAATTCAGTGCAGAGAATTATTAAGAAAGCTTTAAAAAATTTATTACTATTTTAAAAATTTACCTAAGGATTATGACTGTGGTGTGTCTTAGTCTGGGATTTGTAAAAAACAGGCTGTAAACAAAGTTTAGGTGCTAAAGCAGGGACTGGCACACTTTGGCCTGTGTCACCTATTTTTGCACAGGCTGTGAGCTAAGAAATCCCACAACTCAGTGATTTAAATCAGGGTTTGGCGGCCGGGTGGGGTGGCTCACACCTGTAATCTCAGCACTTTGGGAGGCCAAGGCGGGTGGATCACGAGGTCAGGAGATTGGGACCATCCTGGCTAACACGGTGAAACCGTGTCTCTACTAAAAATACAAAAAATTAGCCAGGTGCAGTGGCGGGCACCTGTAGTCCCGGCTACTCGGGAGGCTGAGGCAGGAGAATGGTGTGAACCCAGGAGACAGAGGTTGCAGTGAGTTGAGATCGCGCCACTGCACTCCAGCCTGGGCGACAGAGCAAGACTCTGTCTCAAAAAAAAAAAAAAAAAAAAAATCAGGGTTTGGCAAACTATGGCCTAGGGGTCAAATCTAGCCCACTGCCTGTTTTGTACTGCCTATGAACAAATAATAGTTTTTCCTTTTTTTCTTTTTTTGAGACAGAGTCTCTCTCTGTCACCCAGGCTGGAGAGCAGTGGCACGATCTTGGCTCACTGCAACTTCCATCTTAATTGTGAATTATGTTAAAACAATTCACCTGCCTCAGCCTCCCAAGTAGCTGGGACTACAGGTGCGCTCCACCATGCCCAGGTAATTTTCGTATTTTTAGTGGAGACGGGGTTTTGCCATATTGGCCAGGCTGGTCTCAAACTCCTGACCTCAGGTGATCTGCCCACCTCGGCCTCCTCAAATGTTGGGATTACAGGCGTGAGCCACCACTCCTGGCTGTGGTTTTTCCATTTTTAAATGGTTGACAAAATATTATAAGAAGACTAATACAGGCATATCTTGTTTAATTGTACTTCACTTTATTGCTCTTTGCAGATATTGTGTCTTTTACGAATAGAAGGTTTGTGGTAGCTCTGCATTGAGCAAGTCCATCAGTGCCATTTTTCCAGCAGCATATGCTCTTTTTGTGTCTCTGTTTCCCATTTTGGTGGTTCTTAAAATTTTCCAAACTTTTCCAGTATTATTATATCTATCACAGTGTGATCAGTGATCTTTGTTGTTATTGTAATTATATTTGTTTTAGGGTGCCATGGACCCTGTCCATAGAAGATGATGAGCTTAATCAATGTTGTATATGTTCCCCACTCAGGCCTTCTTATTCCTTGAGACATAACAATATTGAAATTAGAGCAATTAATAACCCTGCAATAACCTCTCTCTGTTCAAGTGAAAGGAAGAGCCACACCTCTCACTTTAAATCACACAAATGATAAGAAAGCAAAACAATCTATTGCTGATATGGGGAAAGTTTTAGTAGTCTGGATAGAATATCAAAGCAGGCATAACATTCCTTTAAGCCAAAGCCTAATCCAGAGCAAGGCCCTAATTCTCCTCAATTCTGAGAAGGCTAAGATACCTAGAAAGAAACTTCAGAAGAAAAGTTGGAAGCAAGCAGAGGTTGGTTTATGAGGTTAAAGAAAGAAACCATCTCTATAACAGAAACGTACAAAGTGAAGCAGCAAGTGCTGGTGTAGAAGCTGCAGCAAGTTATCTAGACGATCTAGCTAAGATCATCGAGAAGGTGGCTACACTGACCAACAGATTTTCAGTGTAGATGAACCAGCCTTCTATTGGAAGAAGATGTCATCTAGAATTTTCATTGCTAGAAAGAAGTCAATGCTTGGTTTCAAAGCTTCAAAGAATAGGATGACTCTCTTGTTAGGGGTTAATGCAGCTGGTGACTTTAAATTGGAGCCAGTGCTCATTTTCCACTCTAAAAATCCTGGGGCCCTTAAGAATGGTGCTAAATTGACTCTGCCCATTCTATATAAATGCAAAAACAAAGCCTGGATAACAGCGTATCTGTTTACAGCATGGTTTACTGAACATTTTAAGCCCACTTTTGAGAACTACTACTCAGAAAAGTTATTCTTTTCAAAATATTACTACTCATTGACAATACATCTGGTCACCTAAGAGCTCTCATGGAGGTATACAGGAGATTAATGTTCTTTCCATGCCTCCTAAAATAACATTCATTCTGCAGCCCTTGGATCAAGAAGTAATTTTGACTTTTAAATCTTATTATTTAAGAAATACATTTTGTAAGGCTATAGCTGCCATAGATATTGATTCCTCTGATGGATCTGGGCAAAGTCAATTGAAAACCCTCTGGAAAGAATTCACCATTCTAGATACCGTTAAGAACATTTATGATTTATGGGAGAAGGTCAAAATATTAACATTAACAGGAGTATGGAAAAGTTGGTTCCAATCCTCATGGATGATTTTGAGAGGGGTTCAAGATTTCATTGGGGAGAGTAACCACAGATATGATGAAAACAGCAAAAGAACTAGAATTAAAAATGGAGCCTGAGGATGTGGCTGAATTTCTGCAATCTCGTGAAAAAACTTAAACGGATGAAGAGTTGCCTCCTTTTTTTGAGATGGAGTCTTGCTCTGTCGCTCAGGCTGGAGTGCAGTGACACAATCTCGGCTCATTGCAACCTCTGCCTCCTGGGTTCAAGCAATTCTCCTGCCTCAGCCTCCCAAGTAGCTGGGATTACAGGCCACCATGCCCGGCTAATTTTTGTATTTTTAGTAGAGATGGGGTTTCACCATGTTGGCCAGGCTGGTCTCAAACTCCCAATCCCAAGTGATCCACCCACCTTGGCCTCCCAAAGTGCTGGGATTACAGGTGTGAACCACTGCACCCGGTGAGGAGTTGCCCCTTATGGATGAGCAAAGAAAGTGGTTTCTTGAGATGGAATCTGCTCCTGGTGAAGACGCTGGGAATGTTGTTGAAATGACAACAAAGAATTTAGGATATTACATTAACTTAGTTGATAAAGCAGTGGCAAAATTTGAGAGGATTGACTCCAATTTTCAAAGAAGTTCTACTGTTGGTAAAATGCTGTCAATCAGCATCACATCTTATGGAGAAATCTTTCATGAAAGGAAGAGTCAATTGCTGCATCAGACTTCAGTGTTGTCTTATTTTAAGAAATTGCCATAGTCACCACAACCTTCAGCAACCATCACCCTGGTTAGTCAGCAGCCATCAACATTGAGGCAAGATCCTCCACCAACAAAAAGATTATAATTCACTGAAGGCTCAGGTGATTGCTAACAGTTTTTGGCATAAAGCATTTTAAAATTAAGGCATGTATGTACACACACACACACACACACACATATATATGTGTTTAGACATAATGTGATTGCACACTTAATAGACTACAGTATAGTGTAAACATAACGTTTATTTGCATGGGGAAACCAAAAAATTTGTGTGGCTCACTTTACTGTGATATTTGCTTTATTGTGGTAGTCTAGCACTGAGCATGCAGTATTTCTGAGATATGACCATATTGTGTGACATGTGACTATTTTATGAAATTCAAATGTCTATGCTCATAAATAAAGTTTTATTGGAAAACAACCATGCCCACTTGCTTACAAATTGTCAATGGCTGCTTTGGTGCGGGCAATGGTAGAGTTTAGTAGTTGCAGCAGTGACTGTCTAGCCTGCAAAGCTGGAAATATTTAGCATCTGGCCATTTACAGAGAAAGCTTGCCCTGCTCTGTACTCAAGCTTTATTGAGGGTGAGACCCCAAAGGGCAAATGTGGGAGGAAGCAAGGAAAGGAAAGACAAGGTCGTGGGTTACAGAGTGCACCAGAGTTGGTAAGAAAACAGCATGTGGGTCAGTCACTGGACCACAGGTGAGGAATCCCACTGGGGGTTCCATCCAAAGTGGGGAGGGAGGGTGAGAGTCTCACCAGCTTGCTCTTTCCTGTCTCTTGGCTTCATCAGCCAAAGTTCATGCTGTAGGCTGTTAGCACATCTGGGTTGTTTCCTGCTCCCTCCAGGGAGCTGCTGGGGAGCACTAGGCTGCCATGGGTCCTGTCTGGCCAGTGTGCAGCTGGGTGGACTTTGCCAGTTGATGCCACATGTAGGACACCTTAACTGGTGCCAGCAAAGGTGGTGGTGGCAGAAGCCGGGGCTCTGCAACCAAGAGACTGGCATGAGCCCTTCTAGGATGGCTCTAGGAAGCAAGAAGGGAGGAAGTGGATGGGCAGGGAGGTTGGAAGGCCTGGGGAGGTTCATAAACTGGATTCAGCACGTGATGACCCCAAAGAGCTGTAATCAGTTACAGTACTCACCCTCTTGTCAGTTGCAAGAAAAAAATCACATGATGCTTGCTAGAATGAACACTACATGAAATTTGGGCACAGAGTGATATTTGAGGTGTTGGGTGGAGTTGAGGTGGTAGAGGTCTTGGTGAGTCTGGGTTTAGGGAATGAGAAAACCTTTGTAGCTGGAACTCTCCAGTATCTCATGCCCCAGTTATGTCAGAAGAAAAAGGCAAACATTTCCTAAATGGATTTTATTTTTATAGAGCCATCAATTCAAGTTGCAGTGAAGGGCTGGCTGAGAAGAAGAGATTGGTTTCTCAGGGGCAAGCTCTGGAAATTTGGAAGCTATAGAAGGACGAAAGTTGACTTTTCCCCCCAGGTACCACTGGGCAGTGCTGGATTGGTCAATAGTGAGCAGAAAGACATAGTAATAAAAGGGTACAGTCATTGTTAGGTAACTTCCTCTTCAAAGGCTCAGTTTCCCTTATATTAAGTGTGGGATTGAATAGGGTCATCTTTATGTTTGTTTCAAACTCTCACATTTTACACATCCAGAATTCCCAGGTCAAAGCTGTGACCCAGGCTGACCCAGCATTCACTCTTTGGCAGTGGGTAAGGTTGATGATGGGACAAAGCATTTTTAGTGCAAGTCAAATTACTTGGGTGATGGTTGCCATTTCCTGAATTTGATGAGGGAGCCCTAATGCCTAGAGGACTATGTGCTGGCAGCTTCATTTCTTTAGTGGGAAAGTTTTTTGTTAATAAAAGCCAAATCAAACAAAAAACAAGTAAAGTTTAAGTACAAAAGCCAATGTGTGTGTGTGTGTTTTTTTAGATGTTACATAATCCACAGCAATCTGAATGGATTGAAAAGACTTCATGGAGATGGTTTATAGTTTTTGCGGTCACCCCTGTTGCCAACACTTGTAAAGTTATAAAATTTAGCAAGGAAAGGAATAGGTTTGCCTGTGTGGCCGATAATAAATAAAAAATCTCCCAAACTGAGCTGACAGCTAAGAAAGAGAGAGGACAAGCAACACAGAGAAAGAAAACAAAGGATAATGAAAAAGGCTCGGGGCAAACAGGCAACAGTGAAGAGAAAAATTTCCTGCAAAAGACCAAGACCAGGGGCCCTTGTCCTTAAATAAGAGGTAAGCGTGGGGGTGGGTGGCAAGAACCGTTAATCCTGGTGATGGAGGAGGCACTCGTCCCATCCCATTTATAGAAGATGACAGTGATAATAACGATGGCCAATGCTCTTGTGCACTTGTTCTGGGCCAGGTGTTGGGCCAGGAGCTTCCCAATGCATCCTTGAAATTTCTACCTGATTTTCCTCATCTCTGATACCCAGTGTCATTGGTCTGGATCATGGAACTTAGCATCTCTGCCTTGTTCTCCTGCTCTTTCACCTGGGCCAGGTTTGTTTCCTCAGTGTCCCTGTGGGCGACCTGATGGGATAATGTGTCTTTCTCATGTGTACTGTCCTTCACCCTAGCACAGGGTTAGGCCCAAAATGCATGCTCAAAATGGACTTGATGGAATAGTTAGCAGACTATTTAGCTAATAATGATTCTTGACATTAACAGAGGGCTGTGTGCTGAACTCTGTGCTCAGTACTTTATAAGCATAACCTCATTTCATTCTCACAACAGTTTTAGCAGGTATGTTAAAAAGTTTTTAAATTGTAGTAAAAACCACTTACCATAAAATTTACCATTTTAACTATTTTTAGGTGTATAGTTCAGTCATGTTTTAAGTATATTCACATTGTCATGCAACAGATCTGCCAAAGTTTTTCATCTTGCAAATATGAAACCTTAGACCCATTAAACAAAACTCCCCATTCCCTTCCCTCCCTATCCCTGGTAACCACCACCCTACTTTCTCTTTCTATGAATTTGACTACTTTAGGTACTTCGTATAAGTGGACTCCTGCAGTATTTGTCTTTTTCTGACAGGCTTATTTCACTTAGCATAATGTCCTCAAGCATCATCCATGTTGTAGAATGTATCAGGATTTTCTTTCTTTTTAAGGCTGAATAATATTCCCTTGTAAGTTGTATTAGCCCATTTTCACATGGCTGATAAAGACGTACTCAAGACTGGGTAATTTCTAAAAGAAAGAAGCTTAATGGACTCAGAGTTCCACATGGCTGGGGAGGCCTCACAATCATGGTGGAAGGCAAAGATGGAGCAAAGGCACGTCTTACATGGCAGCCAGCAAAGAGAGAATGAGAACGAAGTGAAAGGGGTTTCCCCTTATAAAACCATCAGATTTTGTGAGACTTATTCACTACCATGAGAACAGTATGGGGAAACCACCTCCCTGATTCAATTATCTCCTGCTGGGTCCCTCCCACAACACATGGGAATTATGGGAGCTATAATTCACGATGAGATTTGGGTAGGGACACAGCCAAACCATATCATATGTGTACACCACATTTTGTTTATCCATTCAGCTGTTGATGGACATTTGGGTTGCTTCCAAGTTTTAGCTATTGTGAATAATGATGCTATGAACATGGATGTGCAAATTGGAGGTGGGTAATTTTATCTCCTCTTTCCATGTATGGGGCTGAGGATCAGGGAGGTTATGCTACTTGCCCGAGGTCACAGGCAGGATGTGGCCAACGTGGGTTTTGAACCTGGGTTGACCTGACTCTGCAAATTTTGCTTGTCACTACTCCTATGCACACTTTTGCTCAGGGCAGCCCCCAAAGGAGGACTGGAGAGCTCTTTTGCAGTTAATGAAGGGCTAAGGTTTATTTGTGGGAATTTTTCTCAGGCCCTGGAACTCTCCTGTGCTTTTGCAGAAAACCTATCACCGGAGGCAGTTTAGGAATGAATTGAAGTGGAAATGACACCAATTGCTGTTTAGGTGGAAGAACAAAGCAACAGAGAAACAGAATTCAAAGAAAGTTGCAGAGGTGATTTAGCACTCCCTGCACTTATTTTTTTAAACATATTATATAAAAGCATTTCAAAGAGTTCACATAAATGTGTAAACATGTGCAGGCACACACACATTCAGAAAACAAGACTGTGACTTCTGTAAATAATCCAAGTGATAAATGACCTTGGTCTGCGTATATCATAAACCATGACGACAAATTATTGGGACAAGTTTGCTAACAGGTGTGATCTATTTAGCTAAACAGATATTAATTTTCCAGCTCTTTGACCTGCTGATAAATTACATCCTGTTGGAGATACATCATGACAAGTTACAATAAAAGCTGATGTTGCATGTGATTGTCAAGACACAATTCAAATGAGATGATTCTTGCCACATATGTTGTGGTTTGGTTTAGAAACTATCCACAATGTAGGTTTTAAAAAAATGATTTTTGATTTACATGGTAAAGGCATTTTATTAATATACTTAAAAATCAATGTATTAGTCCAAATGAGTTGCTCAATATTTGCGGCCATTTACATTTCTGGGCCAGGTTTTGGAATTGTGTCCTGCTTTTTGGAATGACGCTTTCCTCTGGCACTTCCTGCAGAATCTTTTGACACCACATACCTGCCTTGAAATGTTGCTAGGCTACAAAATCAAGTCCCTCGGGATGGTCTAAAATACATGTCCCTTTTGTGTGATATATGATCATGATTTGGAGTTTCCAGTGATTGAAAAGCTGCTGTCAATGTGAGCTTATGCTTTTTTCATCTATGAAAAGCAGGTTTCTCAGCCTGGAAGGTGTTGAGACTTTAGCCCATGTAATTTCTTGCTGTGTGCACCCTTCCTGTGCATTGTAGGATGTTTCACATCATCCCTGGCCTTTACCCACTAGATGCCAATAGCACTCCCCAGTTGTGACAATCAAAAATATCTCCAAACATCACCAAATGTCCCCTGGGGGCAAAAATTGACCCCTTGATGTCTGCAAACCCCTGCATGTTGCCCTGGTTTTATGGATAGTTGCAGAGTTATTTCACATGCATTTTCTCTTTGTGGTAGCTATTAACATAAATATTCTTATTTGTAATTCTGGCAACAGCCTGGCAGGGAATATTAATGGAGAAGAAAAAAGCAAAAAAATGCTCCTGTGATATTGCAGTCCACTGAATTACATGCTATTGAGGGGCTAATAAAAGAGATGATGATAAACAGAATAACCTTCAGTTAAATACCGTGTTCCCTGTGGATACCTGCTTCCTGTTTTATAGCGTCCCTCAACTATAGCTTATCTTCATAGATCAGTTAATGGTATGTTTCTTTTTAACCTTCATTGATATCACCCAGTGTTTATTCCCTAGTATTTCATTTTTTATTCTCTTTATCAATAAAGCTTTGCTACCCATTTGTCATTAAAAGTGTCAGTTTGTTTTTCATTCCATGTATCTGGCTGACTTCCTGCTTGGATGAATGGAGAAATCTATTTGACTTTGATGGAACTAAGATTATATTGCTAGTAATCAGTGTCTTTTGCATGACAAATCTTGTTCAAATAAAAGTGGTAGAATTTCAGCCTGTGCAGGTGAGCAATAATACTAAGGACAAACACAATATTCTATTAACAGGCTGAGAATAATCTCTTACACTAGGCCCCAGAATATATCATTTGGTTTACACGATAATATAATTTGGACTGTGAATATAAGAATTTTATATTTCTAAAAAAATTACTTGACCATCCTTACATTGTAAATTAAAACATTAAGGTCAGACAAGAACATTTCTCACTGCTGCCAAGTCCAATGTGGGTTCATCCAAGCCACTCTCCAAGGAAACTTTGCTCAC
The DNA here is from genome assembly GCF_028858775.2 of Pan troglodytes. Taxonomy (NCBI): domain Eukaryota; kingdom Metazoa; phylum Chordata; class Mammalia; order Primates; family Hominidae; genus Pan; species Pan troglodytes. The sequence goes on from NC_072406.2 coordinate 132,204,518, forward strand.
CTGCAAAGGGATAGACCTACCGTACTCTTTGCAGGATGTTGTGAGGGATTTCACGTAAGTTTTGATGGAGCTTCCAGAATCTTTGTGGACGCGTGGGACTGTAACCCTCAAGGCAGATGGCATGGAACATTCTGGGGCCTAGGCCAGGATGGGATGCACAATAGCCTAGCGGAGCCACAGAGCCTGGGTCACAGTTGGGAAGAGCCTAGGCTACCTCCAGGAAAAGCTAAGCAGATGTTCCAGAACTCAGAGGCCGAGAAGGTGATGAGGCCGTGAAGGAAGTGTGAGGAGAGTCAGGGGACCCCTGTGGGCACATGGCAGGTCATGGTGGGCAGAGGAGAGGCCTAGTACAGGGCCTTGGGGTGGAAGAGGTCTGGGTTTGAATCATGGTTTTGCCCTTATTACTTGCTGTGTAACCATGGGCAACTTATTTAACCTCTCTGAGCCTTGGTCTCCTTGTCTGAAATAGGGCTAACAAGAGTATCCATCTTGTAGGATTGTTGTGAAGAAAAAATGAGAGAATATCTATAAACTACACATGGTAAGTACTTAATTATTAGGGGCCATTTTTACTTTATTATTGGGGTTAATCTACAAATTCAGGGCCAGGTGAGGTGGCTCACGCCTGTAATCCTAGCACTTTGGGAGGCCCAGGCGGGCCAATCATTTGAGGTCAGGAGTTCGAAACCAGCCTGGTCAGCATGGTGAAACCCTGTATCTACTAAAAATACAAAAAAATTTAGTGGGGCATGATGGCAGGCACCTGTAATCCCAGCTACTTGGGAGGCTGAGGCAGGACAATTGCTTGAGCCTGGGAGGTGGAGGTTGCAGTGAGCTAAGATCACACCACTTGACTCCAGCCTGGGCACAGAGCGAAACTCCATTAAAAAAAAAAAAAATCTACAAATTCAGGAGATGTGTCAGTATGCCCAATTCAAGTGGTATCCACTTAGTACATATCCATCTGGCACACGCAGCAGCTAATTTTTTTTGTTTGTTTGTTTGAGATGGAGTCTGTGTTGCCCAGGCTGGAGTGCGGTGGTGCGATCTTGGCTCACTGCAACTGCTGCCTCCTGGGTTCAAGCAATTCTCCTGCCTCAGCCTGCTGAGTAGCTGGGATTACAGACGCCCAGCACCAAGCCCAGCTAATTTTTGTATTTTCGGTAGAGATGGGGTTTCACCATGTTGGGCAGGTTGGTCTTGAATGGCTGACCTCAGGTGACCTGCCTGTCTCAGCCTCCCAAAGTGCCGGGATTACAGGCATAAGCCACTGCACCCGGCCAAGTTTTATTAAAAGGAACATTCTAGGTCGGGGAGGTAGGGTGGGCAACTGACCTTGCTTGGCTAACATGATGGTCAGCTTGCTTGGCCAGTATTTACACCTTAGGGGAATAATATTTTGGAAATAGACTGAACTTGCTGTCATAATAAGTTCTGGGTCTGTTGATACTAAACAGAACTGTGACCTGTGGGGGCTATGAAAACCAGACAACCTAATTTGATCCTGCCTGAATTCTCTGAAAAAGAAATGTGGTTGCTCATGATCTCCTAAATCTCCTAGCTCAGAGGAATTTAGTGTGCACTTGAAGTCTCTTAGTGGCTTTAATGTTTTTACTTCTTTTGGTGGAGGCAGAGGGGGAAGAATAAAAACTTTAAAATTTATTCTCTTTTAATTGCACAAAGGTAAGAATCATGCACAGATTAAACTATGTGGCAATTTGCATTTTTACTGGGCAATGTTAGCAATATGGGGACCATGAGAAAGAACAGTTTGATTTTATGCATGATACACATGTTCCAACCGAATGCCTCTGGTCCCTTTTAATCGTTAAATGCCTCTGGGGTTTTAGCTTATTGGAAGGATCAGGAAGCAAAATTCTAAGTGGGCCAAGTTCCAGAAAGGGAGGGTGAGAGCAGGAAGGTTTTTTCCCCCTTGCCTTTCCCTGGCAAGTGTGATTTGAGATGCACATAGATAAAATGCCTGGCTTGGATCTAAGCAAGGACTAGCAGATGAACTGACCAGACCCTGCTGGGAAGGCAGAACAGAGGCTCTGGGTGAAGGCTCTGAGATGGTTCTTAATAGCTACTAGAGGGCATTTGGGGATCCCCTTTCAGGTTTACAATTACATTTTGGGCAGCAAAGTCATACCACTTGATTAACCCACTTATGCCAGAGGTTGCAATTTTTTGAATTTTTGCAATCAGATCTTGGCGATGACCTTGAGCGGTAGGATATAAATAACTCCCACATGCTTAGCATTCCAATAATGGAACACTAGGCATAAATGGGTCTTAAAGATGTTGCAGATAAAGCATGCTTGGAGCCAAGAGTTAGTGTGTCATGTCATTAGAAGAAAAGATAACTTTTCATACCAAGAAAAAGATGTCCTGTGAATTAATTTCCCAAGTATTCATTCTTGCTATGGGCATTGCCCAGTGCCTGAGAACCAGGGTATAAAACTCGAAGAACTGAAATGATGAAACAAACTCTTTATGATTTTTAAGGTAATACGATGGGCTCATATTCACTTTGGAAGTCTTTGAATCTCGCAGCATTTCTCTCCATTGCTAAGTTGATAATGCAGTCAGAGTAGTTTTTAAAATACTTTCATGCTTAAAACATAAAGGCTGATGTGGCCCTGGTTGTGTATTGAATTCACAAGCAGAACTCCTGCTGTTAGCCTGAAAGGAAACTATCACCTAGGAATTCAGATAACTGTTTTAAAGTATATTCCAAAAAAGGAAGCAATATTATGAAACAAAAATGCCTCAAATTTGGAGATATGACTTCTAAGGGCAACTTTTATTTTTGTCCCTTTTGCTATACTTCTCTTCTGCTTCTTTTTATGTCTTTTCCATTGTTTGGGGATTTGTGATCCTTTTGAAATAATTTTCTAATTTAGTCTAAGTTTTAGATAAAATTACTTTGCTTGGAGGACCCCCAAGAATGATCTTGGGGTACAACTTCCGTTTGTTCTGGTTTCAGAAAATTCAAAAGATATTGCAGCACTGCTGTGAAGCCTAATTAATGTGATTAAGTTGCTTTTAAGTTCCAAGATAAAAGCAGCTAGATAGGTATGAAAGAGAGAGCCCCGTTCTTGTCCCTTGTCATTGAATGGAAATGTGTGCACGGTGGGTGGAAATGAAAACTGGTTGACTTGCAAACTGCCTGGTTTCTCTTCTACCTGCACCCAAGGCATTAAAGTATGTGTGTGTCCACATGTGTGCACCCATGTACACGCATGTGTGCTTGCATATTTTAAAGCAAAGTTTTGTTAAGACAGACGTTCTTTGAATCTCTTTGGTCCCAAGCATTGCAGTTATGGTTGTAACGGGCATTATCCTTGGTTTCCACGTTCTATACATAAGATCACAGGAAACAAATTCAAAGGAGGAAAAGCCAAAGCAATTTGCAATTCTGTGTTCAATTAATCTGCCTTTTGGAGTTGGAATGTGCTCCTAAGGGAAGAGGAATGGGGTTTGTAGTTTGTGTAGCTTTGAGACCCAAACTGCAAGCCAGTGTGTGCCAAATGGCGTTCGGGCGAAGGCCTTGGGGAGCCAGGACCCTTATCTTCCTGGCTCAAGACTGGCTTCCCAGAGATTCTCAAGAACCCAGGGGCTGGAGGCAGGTTAGCATTTGGAAGAAAACCAGCGCACGCACTGCAGACATATGAACAGTTTAAAGTCTGTGATTGATAGGTTAATTAAGAGGCTTTTAGGTGTAAAACGGTAAGTCTAAAAATAAATGTGCAGATATATTTGGATTTCTAAATGTATGAGAGACATGGAAGATTATGAATGCCTGCTTTTCTAGGCACAGTGAGTACAGTACAACACACTCGATCAGCACTCAGCTCTTTCTTTGGACGGCATATGACCTGCCTTTGACGATCCCGTAACTAACCATTGGTGAAGGGTTTCTTCCCTAGATGGTGGCTTTTGATGGAGTTAGGAAAACTGCCTGCCAGCCCAGGTCTCATTGCAGAAGTGCCATTTATCATAAAAAAAATAGCAGGTTTCCAGTATTTTCAGTGCTGACATCATTGGTTTGTTTGATTTTGTGGCTGTGTTTTGTTCTTCTGTCTCCTGAGCCTATCCTTAGGTGATCTACTCATTTTAAACCTTGAAATGAACTGAAGCTACATTTTGTGTGGCTAGGGATGACACCCCTATATATTATTTAAAATGTTCTAGAGCATCACAAAACCAGGGGTCGGATCCCTGAATTACGGAAGAGAAAAATAAACCAGGCTTTTATTTATCCTTGTGATTCTTTTTTCTCTAAGAATGAATTTTTCCAAATAAAACTTTTTTTCTTCTTTAAATAATTTTACCTTCCAGACGTTTTTTATTTAAGAATTGTTATAGTCTTCATGATTCTACTCACATTAGACTTTACTGTTCCTGGGGGGCAGAGACAGTGTCCTGAAGTCTTTCTGCAGGTAAGGTCACAGGCCCTGTGGTGGGGAATATATATATTTTTTCTTTTTTCTTTTTTCCCTCAGACTTCTCAGAGATGAAGGGAATATTTTTAATGTATACCCCATAGCACTTGGCACAGTTCTGGCTTCATGACGAATATTCAGGATGTGAGACTTAACACCATATCTATAATCTGTGTGTGTTTACTTGTTTCATTTTATTTACAGTCAATGATCCTGGAATCGAGAGGTTTCCTTGGAGAACTGAAATCAGATGAATTTTAAATCCACACAGGGTCTCACTATGTTGCCCTGGCTGGTCTCGAAATTTGGCCTCAAGTGACCCTTCCACTTTGGCCTCCCAAACTGCTGAGACTACAGGTGTGAGCCACTGTGTCCTGCCAAGAAATATGTTTAATGTTTGTTTCCCCAGTGTTTCACATAAACTTAATAGAGGAGTGTATTTACATACAGTAGGTCTAGTGCTCATCATGTCTGCTTGGAATCTGGGTAGCTTTGTTCCTTGGCAGGAGAGGTGTTTTGCAGCTCTGAGTAAGCCTGTATACCACGGGCAGCCCTCCTGGCTTAACTGCTTGGCTGGCCTTCTCATCTTAAATGCAGCCTCTCACGGATGGCTCAGTGAGAATGGCAGGAAGACCAGCTAAGGAAAAGTAGACCAGGCTAGGGCTCACAATAGCCTGAACCAGGGCCGTGGCAATGGGAATAGTGAGGAGTGAACAGCTGTGACAAGGGTCCTGGAAAAGTGGCCTCAGGGGAGAAAGCAAACCCAAGTGGGCTGTTGGGTTTTGTGGCTGGATGCCTGGGATGATGGGGGAGCAGAGATCGGGAAGCCTGGAGGTGTCATCTGGAGGAAAGATGATGAGCTGGGCCTGCACAGATCCAGTTTAAGGGCTGGGGGGCCTTTGGGGACAACTGTCATCGGGGTTTTAGGAAAGAGTTGAGGCTGTGTGTGCAAACTAGGGAGTGAATGAAGAGAGAATCCAGAGAGAGAATGGTGGAGGATCATGGTCAAAGCCATGGTGGGAGCATCTTCCTTTAGAAAGCAGGCAGGGAAAACAAATTAATAGCATGAAGGAGTGAAGGAGTGCAAAGAGGTGGAAAGCCAGCCAGCGCGAAGCAATATCTTGAAAGCTGGAGGGGAAGACCATGTCCATAAGTGGGAGTTGGGGGGTGGCAGAGGAGAGGAGGGCGAGGGAGGGGAGGGGGATTCTCTCAAATGTGCTGAGAGGCTCAGGAGGGTGAGTGGTGGTGGAGAGGGGGGTTCTGGACTAAAGTTCGGGAGGTTTCAGGGTGCTAACCTTGGAGAGCAGTTTTAGGAGGGTGGTAGAGGGAGAAGCTGAATTGAGGAGGTGATGGAGAGGGTTGAAAATGCTCTTTGGGGAAGTATTTTTGATCCTTCCCTTTAAAAATACCTTTTATTTTCACAATGTCATTAAAAATTGTGGCTGGCATACGGCAATGACAAAAACAGGCAATATAGTATTTTATGAATAAGCTTACTTTAATAGATCCAGGGGACTGTTTAATGCACTGAAGAATTATTTTTCAGGCATTCTGTGATGTCCAAATTAGGTTAATATACCTCTGAGAAGTGAATCAGTTACTCCTCGTTGGATAGTAAGGTCAGAACAACTGTTCCTGAAACCTTAGTACACACTAGCTGATAAGACACTGTTGCCCATAATGTCTATTTATTGGATCAGCAATTTATAAGTCCCACATTCTCATGCCACATAGCTCTACACAGCTGCAAAAATATACCATAGCTTGCAGGTGATCATTGGTTTGATAAAAGATATTGAGTCGCTCATCTTGTGAAAGTGATCTTTGATATAAGAGGAGCATCAGCGGGGAAGCTCACATGTCCCGTGGCTCACACACCAGAAGGTATTTGTGTCTTGTCATTGTCTGTCTGGCAGTCCATGGCAATGGCTTTTTCAGAGAGGCCTGTTTTGTGGTTAACTGTGTGTACCTTTCTTTCCAGGCCATGGCAAAAAAAATCCAATTATGTCCTTCATGAGTCTGTGGTCTTAAAAAAAAAAAGAAAAAAAAAGATAATTACTTAAACAGACTTTTTTTTTTCCTTATTCTAATTTTGTCCTGATCTCTACATAAGGTAGGTTTTGAGGTTTTATGAACATGGTCTGTATATTAATATTAAAGCTCTAATGTATGAAAGTAGCCTTCATATCTGGTCCCTCTTTCCTCCATCCCTTTCCCAATTTTAAACCTGTTACAATTTTAGCTCAGAAATGCAGAGAAGAAAATTGAAAGCGTCAAAGGGAAGGTATAAAAACATGAAACTGTGATGGTGTCTACATCCCACCCTTTGGACCTCATGGGGCTGGCAGCACGGGGTGAAGAATGGAATGTTTGTCTATTATTCTTCATGCCCTTTCCAGGGGAACCCTCTGAGAATAGGAAGCTAAGAACTTCTTTCAGCATCCAAAGAAGGCCCAACAGTAAAAGTCAAATCTAGAAAGGCAACTTTGTCAGTGGAGAGTCAGGGAATCATGTCTATGAGACAGATTAATTTAATTACCTGGTGCTACTGCTTCATTTGCAATGATTATTTATTCACTGAGCTGGCTAAATTATGCCCTTATCATTCACCACCTCATTTCACTATCCTGGAGATCAGAGCTGTAGATCTCTTGCGTGTTCCTAGGAATGAATTAAACCACCCCTTTAATCCAACGCTAGGCTTTGTGCAGCAAAATGTTTGTTCAGCCGCCCCGGGAGGCGTTCTGGGAGGAGAGCAGGCACTTATCTTGCTTCTTATGTAGTATTTCCTTTGTGAGCTGAAGATTAATGCATGGATTCACCGCCTTCAGCACATTTCATTTCAATTGTGAAGAAAAGATTCCAGGCACTGAATGTAAAATTGAACATGACATTTTGACATTCCTTCTTCTGAGAGCTGGGTTGGTCTTAGTTGCTGTGAGGCTCTGGACACCGACCATACAGGGCATGGGGCTGCTCCTGGACATGAACATCCTCCGAAGTTCTCCCCAGTCCACTTTACCCACTCTGGGCTCACCTCTGAATGTATCTCTTTGTCCACACAGGCAGAGATTCGCTACATCTGGAACTTGGCTCCTCCCAACTTGAAGTAGCATGAAGATTTGGTTGGGGTGGGGTGGGAAGTGCCATGTTAAACAAACTTGGTAAGGAAAGAGAGCTTTACATTTCCCAACCCAATCTCCCACCCACGGGAGCAATCCCTGCATTCCTGGTTCCCGACTCTCACCAAGGGGTAGCTAAGCCCATGCCAGACAACAGACTTGGCATCATTTAATGCTGTTGACAGTATGACCTCACCAGCCCTACCTAGTTGCCCTGAGTAGCTTGTTCAAATTCCTTTCTGTTCCTGTGGCTTTTCAGTACAACCCTCATCTTCTCTTTGCTGTTTCTCTTAGAATCGGCCAGAAGCAACTTTTATTTGCATCTCATTCTGTGTGCTCTGTGAGCCTGTGAGTAAGGTCCCAGGGGGTTGCTTCTACCCCTTGAATTGAACTATTCTCAACCCCTCTGGAACTTTACATTTACTCCGATTATGGCTCTTATGCAGTGTGATTTCCCCCGCCACCCCAGGGATAGAGACATTTTTGGTTGTCACAACTCAGGAGCTACTATTGCTATTCAGTGTGCAGAGGCCAGGGCTTCTCCTGAACCCCATACAGTACACAGGAAGCCCCCTGCTCCAGAGATCTCTCTGGCCCAGAGTGTCAGGAGTGCTGAGGTTGAGAAGCTCTGCTCTAATGCTATATCATAAACCATAGTTTAGCATGTTCATGAACATATTGCAACAGGGCCGGCGGTAAGCACATGGTATCTCCCGTGTCCAGCACAGAGCTGAGCCCATGGTTGGCTCTCAGGGATGCTCACACCAGAGGAGACACACGATCATACCGTCTGCTATCCCACAGCCTAGGTGTGACTCCATCTGTTTCACTGAGCACTCACTGCTGAGTGCTGAGCAATGTTTTGGAGCTGGTGCTTTCCCCAAATTTTTCAACTTTTTTGATTCCTCTCCCAACGTCTATGGAGAAAAAAATAAGCGATTTTTTTTCCCTTCAAAAATGGAGGGAAACCACATAAAATAGTTTTTTTTTCCTCTTAGTACTAAAGACAATGACTTTCTGCAGGTTAGTAAGCCTGAATGGTCTTGTTGCAGATATCTGTATCTCCATTGTGCAACCACTTTGGGCTATAAGAGGACAGCCAGAAGCTATAGTTTCATCAGAGGAGAACGTGCTGCTGTTTGCTTTTTGACCCAAAAATACTCTTTGAAAGTGCAGAGTGCTTGCAACACTGCCAGGGCCTTGTCCTCTCAGGGACAGATGAGGGTGGTTCATGTCTGTAGATTGAGGGTCAGGGATTAAGAAAAAGAAAAAAGGGGATGAAGCGAAGCCATGATTCTGGATTGTTTGGAACTCAGCTAGACATTTATAAATGTTATGGGGGAATGGAAGAACTCAGAGAATTTCAAAATCTAGCAGAGGTTTAAACTTAAGAATCACTCTGCCTGCTTTTAAAATAACAGATGTGTTGGTTTTATTTTACTTCTTTTGAAAACAGCTGGCAATGTGACAGTTAACAACATTTTATCAGTTGGTCTCCAAGTGGGTTGGAAATCAAATCAAAATTTCTGCTGCCAAAAATGATAACTCTTTCCCTGACCAGGGAAATCTTGATTCCTAAGAGTGATAATACTTGCACTTATATTCCGTATTTTCTTCTGCAATAGTCAGGTACTAATATATCATCCTTCTCTTTGAGAGGTTAGTCCAGCTCCCGCCCTGCAGATGAAGAGAAGGAGGATGTTGAAAATGACTCACCTGAGACAATGGGCCCCATTTGTGGTTGTCTGATGCTTTATGAGGGTTTCTTTAGAAAAAAGGAGAATAATTGAAGAAATGTGTTATTAGCATTTCTATTAGTTATTTTTCCTGGAAAAGGCAATTTGATGGGAAGTGAGGCATAAAGAAGGCAGAATGATGATGTTGCTGTGATGATGAAGTCAGATTTATTTTTATAATAGCTTTATTGCGATGTAATTTTCATACTTTACAATTCACCCATTTTAAAATATGTAATTTAATGATTCTTAGTGTGTTCACAGAGGTGTGCAACCATTACCATAATCAATTTTAGGACATTTTCATCAGCACCCCCCAAAAACTTTATCATCTTTAACTATTGCTTCCCATCCCCTCACTCTCCCCAACCCCCAAATCGCCCAGCCCCTGGCAACCACTTACCTGCTTTCCATTTTTATGGGTTTGCTTATTCTGGACAATTCACTGAAATGGAATCATACAATGTGTGGCCTTTTATGTTCACTGCTTTCACTTAGCATAATGTTTTCAAGGCTCATCCATGTGGTAACATGTATCAGCACTTCATTCTTTTTATGGCCAAGGAATATTCCATTGTATGGATAGACCACATTCTGTTTATCCAGTTCATCATTTGTATACACATCACTCAGCAAAATCCCCAGGTGCCTGTTGAGTGCTCAACCAATAAAAGGATAAATCCAGTAGTTTGGCACATATTTGCTGGTGCCCTATATGATGTGTCAGATGCTGTTCTAGGAGTTGGAGATTTTCCTGTGAATACAAGAAAGCTTCTGCTCTTCTGGAGCTTACAGCATGCTGGGAAAGACAGGCAGGGGACAAAGGAACTGGTAACATGTTGGGTGATGGTAAGAGCTATTTTCACACATGTCTGTGTGAAGAGACCAGCAAACAGGCTTTGTGTGAGCAACAAGGCTGTTTATTTCACCTGGGTGCAGGTGGGCTGAGTCCGAAAAGAGAGTCAGCAAAGTGTGGTGGGATTATCATTAGTTCTTATAGGTTTGGGATAGGCATAGAAAGTACATTCTTAAGGGCAGGGAAGAATATTACAAAGTACCTTCTTAAGGGTGGGGGGAGAATATATGTATCATTTAGGGTGGGACAGGAACAAATCACAATGGTGGAATGTCATCATTAGAGATGATTCTCAGTTCTCCTCCCTAAAGGCAGTCCCATTAAGGCTATTTTCACTTCTTTTGTGGATCTTCAATTGCTTCAGGCCATCTGGATGTATATGTGCAGGTCACAGGGGATATGATGGCTTAGCTTTTGCTCAGAGGCATGACAGCTATGAAAACCACACGGCAGGGTGGGGAAGATGGAGAACATAGGAGGGTCATGATTTTACATATCATGACCTGTTCCTTTCTACTGCATAATCCCAGTACTTCCCAGGGAAGTGGGAGCAGAGCAAGCAAGAAACCAGTGTGAAAATAAGTAATTATAAAACTAAGCTGTTGGAACTCTAAAGTATTTTGAACCTTAAAGGAATGTGATTATGGGGCCTGAGTCATGTGACAGACAACTGTAATGTAGGCAGCTGTAACCTTTGCTTCTCTGATTATAGATTAGTCTTCTTCCCTAACTGCACTGTTTTGTAAAATGTTATAAATGACTAAAGGGTGACAGGGAAGACCCTTTCCTTCTTTGCTATTGATCTTCATTTTAGATTACCTTCCCTTTGCCTTTCCTATGGAAAGACTTTATGGCTATCACGTTGTCTGAAGATGGATTATTAAATATACTCTTCATCACAGCACTATTCAGAAGAGCAAAGACATGGCATCAACCTAGATGCCCATCAGTGGTGGACTAGATAATGTGGTACATATACACCATGGAATACTACACAGCAATAACAAGAATGAAATCATGTCCTTTGCAGCAACATGGATGCAGTTGGAGGCCATTATCCTAAGCAAATTAATGCAAGAATAGAAAAGCAAATATGGCATGTTCTCATTTAGAAGTGAGAGGTAAACATTGGGTACACATGGACATAAAGATGGGAACAACAGACACTGGAGACTATTGGAGGGTGACAGAGGAAGAGGGGCAAGAGCTGAAAAACTGTTGGGTATTATGCTCACTACCTGGGTGATGGGAATGTTCATACTCCAAACCTCAGTGTCACACAATATACTCAGGTAACAAACCTGCACATACCCACTGAATCTCAAATAAAAGTTGGGATTATTTTAAAAAATAAATTGGAAAGGAGATGAAAACAAGTTGTACAGGAAGGAAAACAGACTGTAAGTAATTAAATTGTTGTCATTCATAAACTAGCCTTGTGTAGAAAAATGTTACCCTGTCAGATTTCTTTGTTTTCTGCCTGTATAAGCAAGAACTTAACTTTAAACTTTGGAACACTGATCCCATTTCTCTGGAGTCTGTCTCTCAAATGGCTATTCACAGTTTTTCCCTTGAATAATCTTTTTATAACTGGATTCTGATCTCTTCGATTATTTCAGGCTGGCGCCATGTCTCTTATTTCCCAAATGGTGCCACTGACATCATAAGATGAGCCTGGATGCTAATGCAGGGCACTCTGGTCCATATTTCTCTCCTTTTTTGCACAATTTCAGTTGTCCAGTTGTTCCTACAGAAAGTGCTAACCTTCCTTTCTCTTTCCTGCATCCTCTGTACTCTGAGCTATAAATAATATACATGAGAAGCTCACTGTCTTTTTGCCATTTGACACTTTTGCAGTCACTGACTATTCACTTTTTATCGATTGCATTCAGTTTTTACCAGTTAATAGCGGAAGGAGCTTGCTTGTGGTGCTTCATCTGAGGCCAGACTTTGTAAGTGCCTGGAGGCTTCCTGGTGCTGGAGGAGGAACTTGTGCAGGGACAGGAACTGCTGATTTTGTGCTGTGCATGACACCTATCATGGACTGCTTCAAATCACATAATAGCTGAATGCCTCAAAGAATCCTTGTTTTCCTTGACCTACCTTCTCTTGCAGTGCTGACAATCTGGTTTTTGAGAATGATAGTGAGAATTTGCAAAAATTGTGAAGAATAGGTCCCAAGCAGAGAGTTTTTTTTTTTTTTTTAAACTATAATTTCTTCTCTGTGTGCAGATTTGTGTATCTGAGAGAATGAGGAACCATGGGTTGAAGTCCACTTAGGAGAAAATAACGTTGCTACCATAGGATTTTCATGAAAATGTGTTTTCATCTTTAAAAATTTAGAGCTGAATCCATTGAGTCTTAGTCTCTGTATCTCGGCCTTTAGGACTGGGGGGAACAGGACATCTGACATAGAGTTGGAACCACTAATGAGACTCCATGGAGTCAGTAGGGTCAGATCAAAGGTTCTTCCCAATGGGTCCAGGACTTGTGAGGAGGCTTTCTGCTTTGCCTCCCAGGCAGTCTGGGGAACAGAATGCTCCCTAGGATAAGTTATTCATCCAAGTAAAAGCTGCTCACTGCCTCCGGGAGAAACACAGGCAGTGGAGCTCACAGAAAACCCGACATCTGAGGCATGGGGGAATTTTCTCCTTAATTAACTGGGCAGGGTTCTTGCACAGAAAAGTGAGACAGTGTTTATGTATTCATTTTTGACTTTTATTTCAGGTTCAGGGGTACATGTGCAGGTTTGTTATTTAGGGAAACCGCGTGTAAAACAAATATCACACTTTCTCACTTATAAATAAGAGCTAAACCATGAGAACACATGGACACAAAGAGGGGAACGACAGACACTGGGGATTACTTGAGGGTGGCGGGTGGGAGAAGGGAGAGGATAAAAAACTACCTCTCAGGTACTATGCTTAGTACCTGGGTGACAAAACAATCTGTATGCCAAACCCCTGAGATGTGTAGTTTGCCCATATAGCAAGATTGTGTTTTTTGTTTTTTTTTTCTATTATACTTTAAGTTCTAGGGTACATGTGCACAACGTGCAGGTTTGTTACGTATGTATACATGTGTCATGTTGGTGTGCTGCACCCATTAACTTGTCATTTACATTAGGTATATCTCCTAATGCTATCCCTCCCCCCTCCCCCACCCCACGACAGGCCCCAGTGTGTGATGTTCCCCTTCCTGTGTCCAAGTGTTCTCATTGTTCGATTCCCACCTATGAGTGAGAACATGCGGTGTTTGGTTTTCTGTCCTTGCGATAGTTTGCTGAGAATGATGGTTTCCAGCTTCATCTGTGTCCCTACAAAGGACATGAACTCATCCTTTTTTATGGCTGCATAGTATTCCATGGTGTATATGTGCCACTTTTTCTTAACCCAGTCTATCATTGATGGACATTTGGGTTGGTTCCAAGTCTTTGCTATTGTGACTAGTGCCAGTCTGTAAGTAACCGGGGACAATGCTGTGAGGAGACACTCTACCCCCAACAAAAAGAAACATCATCAACGTGTTTATAATAGTGTTGTTGCCACTCTTACTGACAAAGCACTAATGTTGATAAAAGTCTACTTACCAAAATTGCAAATTACACCAATCTTTACTTGGGATTTAGTTTTATTTCAATTTAAAAAGTTGCTTAGGTTACATGTGTTGCTAAAATAAAAAGATCCAAACAGTAGAGATGACAGATAAGCTGTGAAGAATAATTATCTCTCTCACCTCTGATTCTCAATTCTCCTCCCTAAAGGCAAATAGTGCTCCATGCACAGCGTTCCAAAGATATTTGATACATTGTCAATGTTGCAACAATTGCTAAATGATTGCATGTAAATGGCATGCAGATACCTGGGCCAGGACTTGTGTCCTGCTCTTACCACCTCACTCCAAGGAGCCTCTGTCTTTACTTCTCTCATAAGACTGTTAGCATCAAATCATTCTTATAAATCTCAGGCCCTGGTCATAATTAGTGCTGAGTAAGTGATTGCTGTGTGAACAACAATTTATGAATTATCTACTAAGTCAGAGAGTTGCCCAATAAACTGCAGGACACCCAGTTAAAAATTCAGATAAACAATGAATGATTTTTTTAGAATTAGTATGTGCCAAGTATTGCATAGGATATACTTATACCAAAAAGTTATTCACTGTTTATCTGAGACTAACTTACCTGGGCATTCTGCATCTGTATTTGCTAAATCTGGCAACCCTACCCTGAATGTCAAACTTCGAGCAAGTCCATGTGAAAGGCAGTATCCTAGAATGTTGAAATTTCAGTGCTAGAGGGGGACTGAGAGATGATCTGTGAGGGTCTAGCACTCTCAGTTTTCAGGCATTAAGGCCCCCTGTTAGCCTCTGAGTTCCTATCACCCCAGCCAGTTTCTTTTTCTTTTTTATTTATTTTTTTATTATACTTTAAGTTTTAGGGTACCTGTGCACAATGTGCAGGTTTGTTGCATATGTATACATGTGCCATGCTGGTGTGCTGCACCCATTAACTCGTCATTTAACATTGGGTATATCTCCTACTGCTATCCCTCCCCGCTCCCCCCACCCCACAACAGTCCCCGGTGTGTGATGTTCCCCTTCCTGTGTCCATGTGTTCTCATTGTTCAATTCCCACCTATGAGTGAGAACATGCGGTGTTTGGTTTTTTGTCCTTGCGATAGCTTGCTGAGAATGATGGTTTCCAGCTTCATCCATGTCCCTACAAAGGACATGAACTCATCATTTTTTATGGCTGCCACCCCAGCCAGTTTCTGGACCGCAAAAGCAGCGAGAAGGTAGATGATTCTGTTCCAGGCTCTAACCTCATGCTCAGCCTATTACTGCACCCATTCACTGTCTCCTTCTCCCTGTCCCTCCTTGCCCCTCATCCTTTCTTGAAAGTCTGGAACCACAGATCTTCAGTGATGGTTGTGGGATTACTACAGTGAGGGGAGGGGAGGGAATGCTTGAGGAAGACTATTTACCATGCCCTGGGGCAAACAGATGGGTCTTAAAATGAGTGGGTGTGCAGTTGGGAGGGTCGGACACAGTGACAAAGATCTGGACATACAGGGACATTTTTGGCCAGTCTCTCAGGGTTTATGAAACTCAGGACCAGTTTTAGACTGTTAATGTGTGAGGTCCTCTCCTTCTCTTTCTCTAAACAAAGCAAACAAACAAAAAGAAACATGCCATGCTGTTGGTGAATGTTGGGTGTTGAAAGAGGGAGGAAGAACTGTTTGATGCTTGGTAGCTGATGACTCAGTTCAGCTGTCTCTTAAAAGCATGTTGTGATTACGTTTTTCATGAATAATACGGACATTAAGTAAACATGTTTCAATGGAAAAATGTAAACACCCCTTCCCCTTTCCCAGTAAAATACCACTCTATAATTTAGATGGCAAAAAATGTTTTTGGTCTGATTTTAATGAGCAGAACTTTTCTTTTCTTGTGCTGTCTGGCTTTCTCTGTCTTGGTCTCTGTCTCCTTCCTCTCTGTAAACCATTCCTTCCATCTCCCCCACTGCCATCCCAAGTCATTTCTAGAGCACTTCTGAGATTCCTGTCAGTTCCAGTTTTCACGAAGCCCACGAGAAATTCCTTTTATTGCATGGGATATAGGATATTCTTGTGGAGTGGCAGCCCAGGAAGGCAGGCAGTAGGGAAAGAAAATGTTTGGAGACTTGCCTTTCCTGTTTGCTGCCACCATAGAGAGGATGCCAGTGGCCACCCAGTGGAAACCCTCCAGAGCTGAATGCTTTCTAAGCGAATGGCTGTCCCGACATTCTGGGGGAGTGCATTGACGAGGCAAAATGGGAAGAGAGGAGTGATTTGGGAGATGAAATAGAAAGCAACAGTAAAAGACATTTTATGACACTCACAAGTCTGGGAATGGTTGGCAAAATTATTTTGATCTTGTATATTTTTTTGTACAAGAATATATATTCTTGTCTATTTGGAGAGCTTATTTTTTGAGATATTTTGTTTTCTTTGCATCCTTCTGAACGCAATTGTCAACTTCTTGGGGAAATTGTTTCAATATGGCAATTACTAAAATACTAAGATTAATTTGGTCTCTTAAAAAGGTTTTGCATTTTGGGGTGTGTGTTTATTTCATACTTTTCATCATATTTGCTTTAGGATGAATACTAAACAGGTCCTTTCAGGAATGGTACATGCAAAGATGACGTGCACGGTGAAATGTAACCCATTTTTGTGAATTCTGGAAGGAAAATCTGACTGATCAGCGTGGGGCTGACATGTTATAAAACTTCCCAAGGCCTTTAGGCAAAGAAGGCATTAGAATCACAGGCCTGGAATATTACCATCAGTAAGTTTGGAATTTAATGAAGTAAAACATAGGCTTCACTTAATGGTGTCAATTAATTAATCTTTGGTATGCTCGGTGAATTTAATTATTGCAAAGTCATGATTTTCTTTTGTAAAAACCAGGACAATGGTTTACCATCTTGCCCTCTAATTTATCTAAAAGTAAAATAAAGTGGAAAACATTTTTTACATATTAGTCATTAATGAAGTAGAGGATGAACTTGCATATAATAATAAACCCACTCGTTTAAGAGTTGGTTTGACAAACTAGGTTGACTATGTGACTGCAAAGTGTCAGTTAAAGAATTGGTGCATTTATGATGTATTTTATGTGAAAAGAAATGAGCCATCAATTCCTTATAAATGAAGGTAAGTTATAATAAATAAGAAAGATGTACAGAGATTACATGTTTGGCATATGTTTGGTAGCTTAGATATAGATATGTTTCTAATGTTTTTACTTTGAGATTAATAAAAGTTTCTCATTTATGTTCCAAGATAATTTAGATCTAGCACACACAATTTTCTTTGGCTTGTTAGAAAAGTTTGCTTTTTAAAACGATTCTTTACATACATAAAATAAAGAAGCTAACCTAAGTTAATGAGAAAAAAACTAATAACACAAGATGAAAACCTTGAAAGTGTATTTTCTCTGTTTTAACTGACTGGTCTCCTCGTGGTCTTTATTTCCATAAATATGCTGAAATTCTCTGTTTAACATGTCTATATTTCCACTAGTTTTTTAGAGTCTATATTATTATTATTGTTATTTATTTTATTTTTAATTTTTGTGGGTACATAGTAGGTGTATATATTTATGGGGTACATGAGATATTTTGATACAGGCCTGTAATACATAATATTTCCATGTGATGGAAAATTAATAGAAAATGGGGCATCCATCCTCTCAAGCACTTATCCTTTACTTTACAAACAATCCAATTATACCCTTTTGGTTATTTTTAAATGTACAGTTAAGTTATTATTGGCAATTGTCCCCCTGTTGTGCTGTAAAACACTAGGTCTCATTCATTCTTTCTATTTTTGTACCTATTAACCATCACTATTCCTCCCAGCCTCACATTACACTTCCCAACCTCTGGTAACCATCCTTCTATTCTCTATCTCCATGAGTTCAATTGTTTTGACTTTTAGATCCCAGAATTGAGAACATGTGATGCTTGTCTCTCTGTGCCTGGCTTATTTCACTTAACATAAATGACCTCCAGTCCATCCGTGGTGTTCCAAATGACATAATCTCTTTTTTATGGCTGAATGGTACTCCATTGTGTATAGGTACCACATTTTCTTTATCTATTCATCTGTTGATAGATCCTTTGGTTACTTCCAAATCTTGGCTACTGTGAGTCATGCTGCAACAAACACAAGAGTGCAGGTATCTTTTCGATATATCATAGTTATTTTAAAGTTCATGTCTGATAATTTCAAATGCTGGGCCATCTTTGTGTCTGCTTCTGTTGACTATTTTTTGTCCATGGATCATATTTTTTCTTTTGCTTCTTTGTGTGCCTTATAATTTTTGATGTATGCTGGATATTTTGTATAAAAGAACAATAGAGACTGAAGTAAAGAAAGTTTACTTCCAGAAATGGGCATGTTCTTTCTTATTTCAGGCTGATAGAGTGAGGCGGTGAATCAGTCCTATCTGTAGTTTAGCTAGGACTGGCCATTGTTGCAGCTTTGATTCAGTTCACCATTTGCTTCTAATATTTTGGGAGCAGGCACAGGGCATTCTCTTCTGTAGGGCATTCAGATTCTGTAGAATCTGACCACGGTCGAGATCAGAAGAGCTCTTTGTTTATTATAGCTGAATTGCCAGTTTTCCTAATGGATCTCTCTGTTTTTTTACAATCCACTTCCAGATTTTTGGATGCCCAGATACCTCACTTTCCCCCACAGTCCTGCCCTAGACATTTTGTACCTAGGGAGATTTCTCTCTACTTTCCTGGGTGCTATAGGGAAGTTTTTCTGAGCTCTCTGTGGCTGAGAGTGTTTAGTGCCTTGGATTGCTATCCTGCTCTTCTCCTACCTCCCGGAGACTTGGAGGGGTTCCTCCCTGTGTGCCTCAGGGAAAATCTCTCCAGTTCTGCCTCCAGCTTTTAATGTACTGCCCAAAGCACTCAGTGAAGACCTGTTCACAGACTGGGCAGGCAGGTGCAAGACCTGCTCTGGGGCTGGGACTCCTGGAATTCTAATCTGTCATTCCAGTTCACTGTGATCTTTAAATGTTATTCAAGTTTTGACTGGTTCCTTTTTACCCCCACATTTGGAGCATTAATCCTGTTGTTGCTCAGCCAGGGAGGAGAGCAGCCGCAAGTCTCTTCTCTTCTATGAATGGCTGTTCATTTTCTAGAGTGAAGGTTTAGTTCATATGCATGTATAGCTTATTCACATTGTTTGGTTGTTAGATAAACGGTAATGGTCTCTTGCAACTCTCTACTTAGTAACTAGAAGCAGAACTCTTCTTCGTTATCTTTAAATACATAAAATAAATCCCCACCTTGACTTAAAATGTTTTGTCATCCATGTTTTGTGCTTCCTTTTCTCGGCCTATTGAAATACAAATGGTATTTTACAGCCAGATTAAGTTTCATCTCCTCCGTGAAGCCTGCCTAATCACTCAGTGTTGCTCTCACTTCTGAATTCTTTTAGTACTTAATATCTCTATAACTCCCTTGGTATTGATAACATAGCTGTGCATTTTTGGGTATTTTTGCCTGGGTACATCCTGTCTCCCATCCAGCAAGTCCAAGTTTTGAAAAGTTGGGCATATTTACATCAACAGAATTTGTTGACTTATATATTCATTCATTTGGCCCCAAATGTAGAGGCACAGACCACAACTAAGAAGAAGCCAAGAAGAGCAGCTGAAGTTTAAGAGGACCCAAAAAGTTAGAAACTTTTCCTTTAAAAAAGGAAAATGAAAAATACCTATTTTATCATCAGTTGTTCCTGAGACCATAGCAAAAAGCAGAAACGATTTATTAGTCAATCCACAGTCACCTGGAGAGCGCAGAAAGCAATAAAGCAAGCAGCATGGTTCTGTGGAAAGCAAGCCCAGCCAAGTCTATTTCATTTTCTTGGTAAACAGTGGCTAGTCACAGAGGCACGGGATGAGATGGGCGTGATCTACCTGGAGTTGACAATGCTGTTTCCCTTTAATTCTTCGTGAGTCTAAATCAAGCGGTTCTGGCAGAGACCGAGAAGGAAAAGTCCCCATACTCTCAAGAAAATACTGCCAATTTTATAGCCATGGTAAGCAGTACAAACCAGAAGTGGCTGTAAATCAGTCAACAACAACTTGCTTCATTGAGCATATCTCCAAAAGCCAACCAATCAGAGCCAACCTTACGCTTTGAAAGTCAGTTAATTGGTGATGGACTTACTCCAGTGAGCACACTTCTAAGCTGATGCCAATCTGCTCCAGTGTCTGCAACCAGCACAAAAGGCACTTCTGAGGCTGACATTTTCCCACTCTTGCCCCTTCTCCCAAACTCTGTAGCAAATCTTCCAAACTCTGTAGCAAATCTGCTCAAAGGGGTTTGTCTCAATGATCTCTTTGCTCACTTAAGTCTCGTATGACCAGCATGGCTCTCCCTTACTTAAGTAGGTAATAAATTCAATATTTTAGTTTCAGCTTCTGAGTGATGGTCTCATTCATTGACAATGATTTTGGTGGAATTCACAGATTAAAAATCATTTGAAGACCCTTGCTTGGTAGTATTCTATGGGTTTTTTGGGCTAACAGACATGTTTATTAGACCACCTGTGCCCCCATTTTATGTGTCCTTCTTTTGTGTTGCTGCCAGGTATGTCTGTCTCAACAAAGATTTGAGCTTTAACTTATTTCCATGAGCTCTTATTGATGAGTTTATTTTGTTACCCTTTGTAACCAATCAATCTCTGACTTATTTTAGTAAACTTTGGTTGTTGAATTTATTTTGATATTCTGATTTGTGTCTTAGGATATATTTAAGGTCATTAGACCTATAATAACATATAAAGTAATTAAACCTTTTAGTTTATGGACACATAATTTGTTTTAAAAAGTCAGACTTAAGTATATATATAAAATCATTAGAGGCTTTGGTTTGTAGTTGCACTATTTGGTAAATTTTTTTGCCATTTACCTGCCTATCCTTCTTGTCTGTTGAACACATAAGGAGGTGCTCCTGAGAGAATAAGGTAGGTGCAGGCTGAATAAGCCTCCCATCCATTCCAAAACAACTTCGAAGACTAATGGTTGCAGGTCTGTTAGACTGTTGGCCAATTAATGTAAAGGTGATGGATCAAACTCTGTATTGGATCCCCTTTGAAATCTCCATAAAGACACTCTGTCAAGACTGTTGGAGATTGTTTTTGTTGAGTTCATCTTCTGGAGTCAACAGTTACCTGCATGATCCCTTCTTAGGTCTTTTCTCATTTGTCTATGTCAAAATTTCACTCTCCTCAAGAATAACTGTTTTCTGTAAGAAGTTGCACTGTGACCTTAACTTGGTAAATGGTAAACATATTTTTGATTTAGAATAACAATGCCCATTGTGGGAAACTTCTGATATGTCAAAATGAATACATTTAAGAAGAACTCCAGGAAAATTAGGAAATAATAACATTCAAAACTTCAATGGTTAACTTCTTTAAAATTGATAAGCCAAGGGGCCAGCAAAACAAAATGCTGACTTCAAGGTTATTTTCTTTCCAAAAAGTTCTAATTCACTAGTGTTCACACTATCCGAACTCACTTGCTCTGTACCTCCTTCTCTCTGAATTATCTTCCCCATTCACTGTATTTTTTATTTTATGTTTATGTAAATTATATATATATATATACACACACACATACACACACACACACATATATATTTATTTCAATAGCTTTTGGGGTACAAGTGAGTTTTGGTTACATGGATGGACTGTGTAGTGGTGATGTCAGATTTTAGTGCACCCCTCACCCAAGTGGTGTACATTGTACCCATCCACTTTACATTCCTTCTCTTTCTTCTGTTCCTTCCCCTGACCTCCAAAATGGATAATTCTTTTTTCAGAGTTTTTCAAGAAAAGAACCATCACTTTATAAAATTGCTTGACCAAAAGACTGATACATGAAAATTGAATTTAAATCATTGTCTATAGCAGAGTTAAGCAGAGTGCAGCTATAATTAAAAAATTTTCCTTTTTTTTTGTAGAGACAGGTCTCACTATGTTGCCCAGGCTGGTCTTAAATTCCTGGCCTCAACTGATTCTCCCGTCTTGACCTCCCAAAGTGCTGGGATTACAGGCATGAGCTACCACGCCTGGCCTAATTAAAGCTTTTTAAGCCTCAGAGAAACAGATAGAAATTTACTGTAGAGTTTGACATTGTATTAGATACTTGTTGTTCTGGATGTTCAAATTTGTACCAACTAGTTTATTGGATTGACAACCCCCTCAGATGGGGAACATGGTTAAAAACCCAGGATGGGAAAGACGAAGAGAATGTAAATAACCCAGCTCTGTATAATTTAATGATCTCCTTGAGAGGATAAGCAAAACATGCAGTGCATTAAAAATTAACTCAAGATGGATTAAAGACTTAAATGTAAAACCTAAAATCATAAAAACCCTAGAAGAAAGCCTAGGCAATACCATTCGGGACATAGGCATGGGCAAAGACTTCATGACTAAAACACCAAAAGCAATGTCAACAAAAGTCAAAACTGACAAATGGGATCTAATTAAACTAAAGGGCTCCTGCAGAGCAAAAGAAACTATCATCAGACTGAACAGGCAACCTACAGAATGGGAGAAAATTTTTGCAATCTACCTATCTGACAAAGGTCTAATATCCAGAATTTACAAGGAACTTAAACATATTTACAAGTAAAAAACAAACAACCCCATCAAAAAGTGGGCAAAGGATATAAACAGACACTTTTCAAAGAAGACATTTACGTAGCCAACAAACATATGAAAAAAAGCTCAACATCACTGATCATCAGAGAAATGCAAATCAAAACCACATTGATATACCATCTCATGCCAGTCAGAATGGCGATTATTCAAAATTCAGGAAACATTAGATGCTGGTGAGGCTGTGGAGAAATAGGAACGCTTTTACACTGTTGGTGGGAATGGAAATTAGTTCCACCATTGTGGAAGAGAATATGGCAATTCCTCAAGGATCTAAAACCAGAAATACCATTTGACCCAGCAGTCCCATTACTGGGCATATGCCCGAAGGAATATAAATCATTCTGCTATAAAGATACATACACATGTATATTTATTGCAGCACTAGTTACCATAGCAAAGAAATGGACCAACCAAAATGCCCATCAATGATAGACTGGATAAAGAAAATGTGGTACATATACACAATGGAATACTATGCAGCCATAAAAAGGAATGAGATCATGTCCTTTGCAGGGATATGGATGAAGCTGGAAGCCATCATCCTCAGCAAACTAACACAGGAACAGAAAACCAAACACTGCATGTTTTCACTCATAAGTGAGGGCTGAACATTGAGAACACATGGACACAGATAGGGAGCAACAGACACTGGGGCCTTTTTGGGGTTGGGGGGTAAGGAGAGGAAACCTAGGAGACGGGTCAGTAGGTGTAGCAAACTACCATGGCACACATATATCTATATAACAAAACTGCACGTTCAGCCCCTGTATCCTGTTTTTTTTTTTTTTTTTTGAAGATATAAAGGAAGAAAACAAACACAGAAAAACGGCAGTGTATTACTTTAGGCCATTGCAGAAATCTTTCCCATAGAGGATATGGGAGAAAGATTTAAAATGGCAAAGAAAATAATCAAGAGGAGACTTCAAACACAGACTCC
This sequence comes from Pan troglodytes, assembly GCF_028858775.2. Lineage (NCBI taxonomy): Eukaryota > Metazoa > Chordata > Mammalia > Primates > Hominidae > Pan > Pan troglodytes. The sequence goes on from NC_072406.2 coordinate 132,227,856, forward strand.
AGGAAGCTTTCAGGCAGTATTCAAGCTAGATCTAGGAGCCCAAATATAGAGAACCTTGTCCTCTCTTTTTGTAAATGTAAGGTTTAGACTTGATATAGAGGATTTGGTCATAAGTAAATAAATTGGAATGGAAAATTGCCAATTTAAAAGATCTCCTGCACATGGCAGGCTATCTTAGAAAATAAATAAGCTAGAAATGAAAATAAACCTCTGGATCTCTAGATATAAAAACTGACCCTTGAAATAAAAAAGGACAAAAACAAGAACCAAAAGTCTATGAATAAAGATACTTGTAGATATTTGCAAGCATCAGGGCCATGAGAGAACCAAGGTTCCATATCAGCAAAGTGTGCAATAACATTGTGTCTAAAAAACAATGTGCATACACTAATCAAAACATACTTTATTGCTTAAAAATGCAGACTCAGAGACACGAAGTGAGCATGTACTCTTGGAAAAATGGTGTGGATAAAGTTCCTCAACATAGGATTGCCACAAACCTTCAATGTGTAAAAACCACCATTGAGTGAAGTGTAATAAGACAAGGCATGCCTGGATACATCCAGTACCTGGGGAGCGGCTGGGGTATGAGTGCAAGTAATGTGTATCACTCTCAGGCCTGGCCTGTAAAATCTCATACTCAGGAACCTTCATGCTCACTCTCCTTTCTTGGTTTGATGAAGGTGAACACAGTAACCTTAGAAGACAAAAACCCAACATATGGTAGACCCATAAGATGAAAGAAGCCAAGGTCTTGTGCCAGTTTTGCTCCTTTGGGAAGCATATGCCAAGAAGGAGTTAGAAGTTCAGGGGATTTATGGGGGAAATGCCTCTGAAAGATCTAAGGGAAGGGGAGGATGAACAGGCATGGAGAGCCTTCAGGTGGGGCTGCAGGTCTGACACCTGTGAAAGAGAGGGTTCTGGAAGGAGATTGGGCAAGAAGTCTTATCTTCTAGTTTAGCACCCCATTTGGCAAGGAAGATGCAAACCCAAGAGGGATGTGGGGCACAGATAATCCTGGGTATAATGTGGCAGCCGAATTTCTGAAGATACCATCAGTGGTAACCTGGGAAAATGTCCTAGTGGAATGAACCAGTCCTCAAACCCCATATAATGGTTCTTTCTTGAGCCAATCCTAATACCCCTGTGTCAGTTCAGGTCTTCCAGGAGGCAGATGCCATGACAGAGTTAGAAGTGCAGGAGATTTATTGAGGGAAGTTCTTGGGAAGGGGAAAGGGAAGAGTGGGTAGGGGGATGCAAGGGGAACCTTCAGACAATGGTTCTTGGTTTCCTGAAGAAGGGAAGAGGGAAGGAAGGTGGGATTGGTAGGAAGAGTCTCTGACTACAGTGCAGCTCTGAGAAAAATCTCAATGAGAGAAGCCCTTGGGCAAAGATCATGTCGCGGGCACAAGAGTCTGGTTCCAGAAGCTCTGCTGGGCTCAGTGATGGGCTGGGAGCCTCCTGGGGTAGTGTGGACTTGGTGTGAAAGCTGTGGTAGATTCCAGATGTGCAGCAAATAAAGGCTGTTAGCCCAGCACACTCCTCATGGCAGGTTTCCTCTTGTGGGGGATCTGAGTGGTGGCACCTCTGTGGCACCCCCAGTTTCTGAATTATAAGTTGGAGGATAGTTACCTACTGACCAGCAACACCCATTTTTAACTTAGGTAAGTAAGAGATAGACTATTTCAAGAGACTGAGATTTGCTATATAGCAGTTAGTGCTGTCTAATCAATAGGAGATATTGCATTAGGCAGCCTCTACTATGGCTCCTGATGGCCTCTGCCTTCTGGTGTCCTGCCTTAGTGTGTGGGCTGGATCTAGACTCACTTCTAATGAATAAAATATGGTAAAAGTGATGAAATGTTACTTCTGAGATGAGGTTATATAAAGACTGTGATAGGCTGGGTGTGGTGGCTCATGCCTGTAATCCCAGCACTTTGGGAGGCTAAGGCGGGAGGATAGCTTAAGGTTAGGAGTTTGAGACCAGCCTGGGTAACATAGTGAGATCTCCCTCTCCACAAAACAAAACAAAAAATTAGCGAGGCGTGGTGGTGCATGCTTGTCATCCAAGCTACTTTGGAGGCTGAGGCAGGAGGATTGCTTGAAGCTGGGAGGTCGAGGCTGCAGTGAGCCATGATTGTGCCACTGCACTTCAGCCTGGATGATAGAGTAAGACCCTGTCTCAAACAAACGAAAACAAAAAGCTTGTAATGTTCTCTCTGTCTTCAATTCCTCCCACTAGGGGAGCAAGCAGCTGTGTTACGAAGAGCCTTCTGGAGGGGCCCACATGGCAAGAAACTGTGATCTCCTGCCAACAGCCAATGAAGACCTTGGTCTGTCCAAAGCTGAGTGAGCACAGAAGTGGCTCTTCTGAGACCCACCAATAGCGATGTGAGTGATCATGGAATGCAATGCAATTAATGAATCAATATTGAATCTCTCTCCCTTGAGCCTTGAGATGGCGTCAGTTCTGGCCAGCATTATAGTTACATCATGAGAGACCTGAGGCCATCAGCCAGCTAAGCCCAGGTTCCTTATCCACAGAACCTATGAGATGATAAATGCATGTTGCTTTAAGATTCTAAGTTTTGGGGAAATTTGTTATGTGGCAACAGATACAAATACAAGTATATAAATGTTATTCTGGTGAAACAGGTTCCTACGAAACAAATGTTCAGGAAAGTTAAGACAGAATCTGAGAACTGGATGAAGCCTCAGGAGCCATCTAAGGAGCCATCAGCTCCAGTGGTTCTCTTCTTGACCACACATTAGAATAACTCATGGAATTAAAATTGGTACTTGGGATCCACTCCAGACTATTAAACCAAAATCTCTGGAGAAGAGGCATGGTCATCAGTATTTCCAAAAACTTCTTAGGTGATTGAAATCAGGAGCCAGAAATTAGAACCACCAGGATCAAGCTAACTCTCAAGCTTTAGTAAAGAGTATATTTATCTGGGGAGTGGTTCATTTAAAACGTGGATTTCCAAGCTGGGTGCAGTGACTCACACCTGTAGTCCCAGCTACTTGGGAGGCGGAGGTGGGAGGATCATTTGAGTCCATGAGTTCGTGTCTAGCCTGGGCAACATAGTGAGATCTCACCTCTAAAAACACAAGCAAGTCCCCAGAGATTCAGATTCAATAGTTCTGGGAGGAGCCAGGGAGTCTTCACATTCAGCCTTCTCTCCAGTGATTCTGGTCAAGATGGCCTGTGAACTGCACTGAATGGTTCTGGGCCGGCTGGGAGGAGAGATACTGTGACGTAACCCAAGTTTGTGACAGAGTGTTGGCATTAAAATGGAAAGAAAGGCTCTGATTCAAGAAACAATGAAAAGGAGATGTCGACAGGGTTTGGCAATTGCCTGAGATGAGGGAAAGGAAGGAATCATTGGTGATTCTGCAAGTGTAAGCCCAGTGACTGGAGAGTGATGGAAAATGGCATTCTTTACAATATTAAGAGCACAGAAAAGACAATGCAGCAAAAAGACAATTACTCGCATGCTAGACATTGAGTCTGAGAGTGAAGGGCAAGCAAATAAGATGATCTGTTTTGTCTCTGGTACTAAGTGATGCAGGAACCAAAACTAGGATTGGAAAGCTGGGAAGCAGTGAAAATAAAGTTAAAAATGACTTTTTAAAAAAGAGAAAGAATATCATCACCAATGTAGCTTGAAATTTGCTAAGGAGAACCTGGGGTTTGTGTAGTCAGATAAGTAAAACAAATGCACATTAGGGAAAGAGAGCTGGGAATGAAAAAGGAAAGAAACCTCTGGAAATCTGGAAATAATCATAGTTACCCATAAAGCTTATATAAATAAAGGCATACTGTTATAGGAATGACAAACTCTCTAAAATTGTTAGAAGGAGCCTCTAGAATGTAATTGCATTTTCTTACATTTTTACTTTAATTTTTTTATTTGTTTGTTGTTGTTGTTGTTGTTGTTGTTTTTTGAGACAAAATCTCAATCTTTTGCCCAGGCTGGAGTGAAGTGGCCCAATCTTGGCTGACCACAACCTCCACCTCCCAGGTTCAAGTGATTCTCCTGCCTCAGCCTCCCGAGTAGCTGGGACTACAGGTGCCTGCCCCCACGCCCAGCTAATTTTTGTATTTTCTGTAGAGATGGGGTTTCGCCATGTTGGTCAGGCTGGTCTTGAGCTCCTGACCTCAGGTGATCCACCTGCCTCGGCCTCCCAAAGTGCTAGGGTTACAGACATGGGCCTGTGCCCAGGCTACTTTAATTTTTAAAATACATTTTTTTATTTTAGAATTTTTAGATTCACAGAAATATTGTGAAGAGCTATGGAGAGTTTCCACATGCTCGACACCAGTTTCCTCTATTATTCACATCTTAATGTGGTACGATATGTTCTTTACAATTAATGAACCGATATTGATACACTGTTATTAGCTAACATCTATACTTTATTATTAGGTTGATGCAAAAGTAATTGCAGTTTTTGCCATTAAAAGTAATGCAAAAAACTGCAATTACTTTTGCTCCAACCTATAGATATCCTTAGTTTTTACTAACATCTTTTTCTGTTCCAGTTTGGCAGCCACATTCCATTTACTTGTTCTGACTCCACAGATTCTGCTTGGCTATGGCAGATTCTCAGACTCTTGATGTTTTTTTAGTTGATCTTGGCAGTTTTGAAGAGTACCGGTCAGGTATTTTGTAGAATATCCCTCAATTGAGATTCGTCTGATGTTTTTCTCATCACTAGACTGGGGTTATGGAGTTCTTTTTTTTTGAGGTAGAGAGGACAATCACAGACGTGAAGTGCCATTTTCAGCACATCATATCCAAGGTACAAACTATCACGACATCACTGTTGATATTAACATTTGTTACTTGGCGCAGGTAGTGTTTGAGGTCTTCATTGTAAAGTTACTTTCTTTTTCTCTTTCCATACTATACTCTTTGGAAGCAAGTTGCTATAAGCAGTTCAAACTTAAAGAGAAGGGAGTTATGATTCTGCTTGAGGGGAGTGTATCTATGTCAATTATGTAGAATTCTGCAGGGAGATTTGCCTCTTTGCTCTCATTTATTTATATCAGTATGGACTCATGGATATTTATTTTAGCCTTTGATTATGATCCAATACTTTATTTATGTTGCTGATGTTGTTCCAGCTCTGGCCCATTGGGAGCTCCTTTACTTGGCTTCTGTGTCCCTTTGACATAACCTCATCATTGTGGTTTATTAAAAAAATTTTTTTGTTAGCACTCCCTTACTTTATTACACTCAAGATGCTCCAAGCTCATCTTGCATATTTCCTACCCCAGTCCTAGCATCAGCCATTTATCCAAGGATCCCTGGATCCTTTTATTGGAGAATTGCATTAGAAACAAAGGTTCAGGAGCTAGGTATGCTCATTGCTGCTGGAGTGTAATTGCTTCCAGTTCCTCTCAGCTGACAGAGCTGCTTTAGCTGTGTCCCAGAGATTCTGGTACGTTGCCTCTTTGTTGTCATTGGTTTCAAAGAACTTCTTGATTTCTGCCTTAATTTCATTATTTACCCGGGAGTCATTCAGGAGCAGGTTGTTCAATTACTATGAGATTGTGTGGTTTTGAGTGAGTTTTTAAATCCTGAGTTCTAATTTGATTGCACTATGATCTGAGAGACTGTTTGTTATGATTTCAGTTCTTTTGCATTTGCTGAGGAGTGTTTTACTTCCAATTATTTCGTTGATTTTAAAATAAGTGCCATGTGGCACTGAGAAAAATGTATATACTGTTGATTTGGGGTAGAGAGTTCTGTAGACGTCTTCTAGGTCTGCTTGATCCAGAGCTGAGTTCAAGTTCTGAATATTCCTGTTAATTTTCTGTCTCATTGATTTGTCTAATACTGACAGTGGGGTGTTAAAGTCTCCCATTATTATTGTGTGGGAGCCTAGGTCTGTTTGTAGGTCTCTAAGAACTTGTTTTATGGACCTGGGAGCTCCTGTATTGGGTGCATATATATTTAGAAGTTAGCTCTTCTTGTTGAAGTGTTCCCTTTACCATTATGTAGTAATGCCCTTCTTTGTCTTTTTTGATCCTTGTTGGTTTAAAGTCCATTTTCTCAGAGAGTAGGATTGCAACCCCTGCTTTTTTTTGCTTTCCATTTGCTTGGTAAATTTTCCTCCATCCTTTTATTTTGAGCATGTGTGTGTCTTTTCATGTAAGATGAGTCTCCTGAATATAGCACACCAATGGGTCTTGACTCCTTATCCAATTTGCCAGTCTGTGTCTTTTAATTGGGACATTTAGCCCATTTACATTTAAGGTTAGTATTATTATGTGGGAATTTGATCCTGTCATCATGCTGCTATTTGGTTATTTTGCACACTAGTTGATGCAGTTTCTTCATAGTGTCATTGGTCTTTATATTTTGGTGTGTTTTTGCAGTGGCTGGTACAGGTTTTTCCTTTCCATATTTAGTGCTTCTTTCAGGAGCTCTTGTAGGGCAGGCCTGGTGGTAACAAAATCCCTCAGCATTTACTTGTCTGGAAAGGATTTTATTTCTCCTTCGCTTGTGAAGCTTAGTTTGGCTGGATATGAAATTCTGAGTTGGAAATTCTTTTCTTTAAGAATGTTGAATATTGGCCCCCAATCTCTTCTCGCTTGTAGAGTTTCTGCTGAGAGGTCCATTGTTAGTCTGATGGGCTTCCCTTTGTAGGTGACTTGGCCTTTCTCTCTGACTGCCCTTAACATTTTTTCCTTCATTTCAACTTTGGAGAATCTGATGATTATGTGTCTTGGGGTTGATCTTCTTGTGGAGTACCTTAATGGTGTTTTCTGTATTTCCTGAATTTGCATGTTGGCCTGTCTTGCTAGGTTGGGGAAGTTCTCCTGAATAATATCCTGCAGTGTGTTTTCCAGCTTGTCTCCATTGTCCTGTCTCCTTTGGTATTCCAATCAATTGTAGGTTCAATCTTTTTATGAAGCCCCATATTTCTTAGAGGCTTTGTCCATTCCTTTTCATCCTTTTCTCTCTATTCATGTCTGCATGTCTTATTTCAGTAAGGTGGTCTTCAAACTCTGATATACTTTCTTCCGCTTGGTTGGTTCGTCTGTTGATACTTGTGTATGCTTCACGAAGTTCTTGTGCGGTGTTTTTCAGCACCATCAGGTCATTTATGTTCCTCTCTAAGTGGGTTATTCTAGTTAGCAATTCCTCTAACCCTTTATCAAGGTTCTTAGCTTCTTTGCATTGGGTTAGAACATGCTCCTTTAGCTCGTTGTAGTTTTTTATTGTCCATCTCCTGAAGACTACTTCTGTCAATTTGTCCATCTGATCCTCCACCCAGTTCTGTGCCCTTAATGGAGAGAAGTTGCCATCGTTTGGAGGAGAAGAGGCACTCTGGCCTTTTGGGTTTTCAGCATTTTTTTGTTGATTCTTTCTCATCTTCATGAGTTTGTTGAGTTCCGGTCTTTGAGGCTACTGACCCTTGGATGGCGTTTTTATTGGGGGCCTTTTTTGTTGCTGTGGTTGATGATGTTGTTGCTTTGTTTGTTTGTTTTTTTTCTTTCAATAGTCAAGTCCCTCTTCTGTAGGGCTGCTGCAGTTTGCAGGCGGTTCACTTCAGGCCCTATTCATCTGATTTGCTCCTGTGCCTGGAGATGTCACTCAAGGAGGCTAGAGAGCAGCAAAGATGGGTGCTTGCTCCCACTTGTGGGACTTCTGACCTCGAGGGGCACCAACCTGATGCCAGTAGGATCGCTCCTGTATAGGGTGTCTGACAACCCCTGTTGGAGGGTCTCACCCAGCTGGGTGGCACTGGGAGCAAGACCTGTTTAATGAAGCACTTTGTCCCTTGGTGGAGAGGGTGTGTTTTGCTGGGGGGGAAATCTACTCATCTGGGCTGCCTGGATTCCTCAAAACTACCAAGAGGAAAGGCAAAGTCTGCTGGTCTGCGGAGACTGCGGCCACCACCCCCGCTAGGGGCTCAGGCCTAGGGAGATCCAAATTTTGTCCTTGAGCCTCTGGCTGGAGTTATTGGAGTTCCTGCAAGGAAGCCATCCACTGAGGAAGGATGAGTCAGGGTTGGGCCTGAAGAGGCACTCTGGCCGCAGACTGTCACAGCTGGTGTGTTTGGCTAGGGGGGCAAGTCTTGGGACCAAGCTGTCCAGCCTCCCTGGCTCCAGCAGGGGAAAAATGCAGCCCGTAGCTACAGAAATAGGTGCCGCCCTTCCCCCGCTCAGGGAGCTTAGAGTGTTAGGCAGTTGCGAGTCTCAGTGCTGGCTGCTACCCCTCCGCCAAGGAGCTCAAAAGGCTTAGACAGCAGGCAGCTGCAGCGGGTGCTTGTTGCCCCTCCCCTGGGGAGTTTGGTAGGCTTAAGCAGATTCCATCTGAGAGGCTGTAAGAATCTGCGTGTTCCGGGGTTGGGACGCTAGGCCCCAGTGGCATGGGTTTGTGAGTGGGATCTTCCGATCCGCGGGTTGCACGGTTCCATGGAAAAAGCACAGATTCCCTGGCTGGGTAGCGCACTCACTCACTGCCTCCCTTGGCTGGGGGGAGGTTGCCCTTCCCCATGTGGCTCTAACGAGGGCTGCTGCACCACACTGCTCTTCCTTCTCTCCCTGGGTCACGCCAGCCTTCTAGTCAATTTTGATGAGAGAACCTGGATACCTTGGTCGCATGCTTATTATGGTTTTTTTCTGATGGGAGCCTCTACAGTTGCTGCTTCTAGTCGGCCACCTTGGCCCCGCCCTTCCCGTGTATTTTGCGATTTTTACAAGTCTTTCAAAATAGGCTGAGTAGGGATTGATGTTTCTTCTCATATTATAGATAAAAAACAAAACAGGCCGGGCGCGCTGGCTCACGCCTGTAATCCCAGCACTGTGGGAGGCCGAGAAGGGCGGATCACGAGGTCAGGAGATCAAGACCATCCTGGCTAACATGGTGAAACCCAGTCTCTACTAAAAATACAAAAAATCAGCCGGGTGTGGTGGCGGGCGCCTGTAGTCCCAACCACTCAGGAGGCTGAGGCAGGAGAATGGCGTGAACCCGGGAGGCAGAGCTTGCAGAGAGCCGAGATGGCGCCACTGCACTCCAGCCTGGGCGACAGAGCGAGACTCTGTCTCAAAAAAAAAAAAAAAAAAAAAGAAAAAAACTAAAGAAAATAGCTACTCAGAAGAAGTCTTGTAGCATTTGGAGTATTTCAATCTTTTTTTCTGGAAAAAACAAACACACCATTTTTTTTTTTAAAGAGATGTAATAATTAACTCTTTCACTTAAAAATTTTGGATTTATTCTATTATTTCCCTTACATTTCATTATTTACATCATATTTTTTCTTACACATATTTTATCTCCTCTTTCTTACCCAGTTATTTCTTGCAATTAACTTTGCAATTTGGCCTCTTTTTACACACAGAAACTCAATATTCTTCTATTTTTGTAGTTCTAATTTTGTGGGTTTTATTTATTATCTTTGCTTTATAACTCTTGTCATTGCCTTTGGCCAAAGGCAATAGCACTTTATAAATCTGAACAAATAAGACATTAATTACTAAAATGATCAGTTGAATGTAATCTCAGGATATTCTTTAGAAAGCAAAATCAAGGTCTATAAGAGAAGAAGCAAGGAGCACATTCTTTTTATTAAAGAAGCCATAACATTTTGTTCCCAGATGTGCCTTATGAATATACCATTTATGAATAGAAAGTAGAAAAATACCAAGGGTGGCCATTTTTGTTTGAGATTTGATACTGTTTGGAGCATCCAATGCAATCCTATTAGAGTTTAAGGATTATGCACTTTTACTATACAATAGAACTAGAGGAAAAATTATGATAAAGTCAATTAAGATATGAAAAGCTGTTTACTAAGCTCAATATTTTGGATAGCTATAACTTTGTTACAGGTAATTTTAGAAAACAAGATGAAAGGCAACATAAGATTCCTGGACATTTTATGAAGCACAGTAAATTTTAACTTTTGGAAGCATATAATTTTGATTGTAACACACGTAAATCACCCAACGGTCTTGCCTAAGACCTAGGCCGTGCTTATGAGTTAATGTAAAACTTAATTACTAAAATTTCATGGGTCAATTGGATGTAATCTCAGGATGTTCTTTAGAAAGAGAATCAAGCTCTGTAAGAGAACAAGGAAGGAACACATTCTTTGTATTAAAGAAGCCATAACATTTTGATCCCAGATGTGCCTTAAGAACATAAGAACAGGATGAAGAAAAATAGCAATAGCAGCCAATTTTGTTTAAGTTCATGTAAAACTCAAAATTGCAGCCTACGTCTTAGGCAAGACTGTTGCCTAAGACTGTTGAATGGTTTCCAAGTGTTACAATCCTCTTTCTCTGGCTGAGACCCTAAAGGTCATGGTACTCTTTGTCTCTGTGATTGATTCAAGTGTCCATCTACAGATTTTCAGCTCAATGCCTTCTGGATTCTTGGAGGAAGATGCTGATTCATTCTTCTGAGTAATGAGTATATGAAAAGTATAAACAATTCCACATTCTCCAATGGAAAATGATCCCCCATATCCTTTAATGATGACAAATGCTGGGATAGTAGAGATGTCTAGACTATAATCTGTTCTAGGTATACCCAGTAGCTGTTACCTTTCAATGGCCATCCAGCAATAATGGTTATTTATTAATAATGGGATGCCTGTTCACATTCTATACCCCTGATATAACTCCAGTTAGAGCCATTTACATAAGGTCTTCTTTAAAGCATGGGATCAATATGGTTCCTATTCAGGAAGGCTTTGATTCCTGTTTCTTGGAGGTTCAGCATCAGGTCACCCTGCTCAGGGTTGAGGACTCTTGTCTTCCCCTGTGTAACTCCTGCTGGTATATTCAGGTGCAGTAACTTGGTTCTTGTCTTGCCTCATTATGTTTAGGTCTTTGACTTTGTTTCATGCCTGGTAGTTCTTTACAGTGGTGTTGTGTGCAATAGGATATAAAGTGCTTTTATATGCAGTGCCTAATTTCATTAACTTATTATCCATCTAATTTTGAGTTTCAGGCACTATGTTAAGGAGGAGGAGTAAGGATATAAGTACAACAATCTCTTCTCTTAAGGAGTCGAGTTTGGGAGACAGACATCTAAACAGATGACCACACCATAATTCAGAAAGTATAGAACTTTAGTAGTAGCAATGAAAAATAATTCAGGCATATATCTCAATTATAATCATTATTACTAACATCCTCAATTTGCAGGTGAGAGAATTGAGACAGATTGAATACTTAAGGTTAAGTAGCTTATAAATATGAGAGCAGGAACTTGAACCCAGGAACTCTGACTTCAAAATCCCATTTCCTCTAAGATTGAGGTCCTACTCTTTTGATCTTCCCTCTCAGGGACAAAAACTCTCAATTCCAGTTTCTGGGGATGCTGAGGTTTCTGCTTCTAGACTGATGCTAACTAGGAACTTCTGCTTACTGCCAGGGTCTTTTACCACTGGGCTCCACCTCACTTACAAGACACCCCTACCTGCCCCTGGGATCTGATCAATGGATTGGCTTGGTTCTTCATTCTCCTGAAACCACAGAGATAATTGCCGGGCTTCTTGTGGGGTCCAGGGCGGCTCCCCAGTTTCCACTCCCTTAGGGCCTCCCCTTTCTTATTCTAGAGCTCAACTGCAGGCTTCCTAATAGTTGCTTTTTCAGCACTAGGTCCAGGGGACAGCTCCAAGCAGTTCCCCGCTGAGATCCATTAGCATTAGCTTGGTGTTGAACACAGACCCAGCTAGAACCAGATAGATCTTCAAGGGCCTCTTGAATTGTACCAGGAAGTATCACTGTGTTTCATCTGAAACAGCTCTTTCAGGGTCCAGCCTGCACTACAATAGTCAATTTCACATTTTTTGGTTGTAAGAAACAAAAGTCAAGTTACTTAAGCACAAAGGACATACATTAGCTCTCATAGCTTGTGAGTCTGGGAGTGCATCTACCTTCAAGTCTGCTTGGCTCCAGAGGCTTCAATAATGCCACCAGAATTTATTCTTCTGTACCTTGGATGAGCTCTTCCACATGATGAATGAGGTGACTACCTACAACCCCGGACTCAGGCCCTGTTAGCTTAGAAAATCCCCAAAAGACACAATCTTTCCTGATAACACCAGCAGCAGTCCCAGGGAAGTCTTAGAAAAATCCATTTGCCCCAACTAAAGTCTATGTTCACCCTTGTGCTGAGGGTGGGTTGGAGGGGCTGTGTCAGAGTGGGATCCACACAGAAAGGAGGTACTTTAGATCATAAGAAGGAGGCAGTGGTCCTAGAGACAAAAATAGCAGGGGTACCCTGTAGTGGAATGCTTGCAATCCATAAGTGATCTGAGGACTATTCTGAGGTAGAACCATCATAACCCCCTCATAGTTCCTGAAATCAGCTTTCCAGAAGACTCAACAAAGCTTCAGATTACAGATTACCCATTTCTTCACTGTCCCTCTTCCCCAGCAAATAGGTCCCAGGGATAGAATAGCCTGGGGTACCTAACCCCTCCCCCCAGGATTAATATGCAAATAAGATCATAGCATATAACCCAAGGATACATATATTTTTATTTTTATTTTTAAAATTTTTGTAGATGGGGTCTCACTCTGTCAACCAGGCTAGAATGCAGTGGTACAATTGTAGCTCACTGCAGCCTCAAATTCCTGGGCTCAAGCTATCCTCCTGTCTTGGCCTCTCAAAGTGTTGGGATTATAGGTGTGAGACACTGTGCCTGGCCCAGGTTACATTTGTAATCTCATCTCTAACATGCTTATAGTGTAGTGTATTCTATAGTGGCTTCAGAGATTGTGACGTGAATGAATATTTTTTGAAGAAATAGCCCAAATGTGATAAAATGGGCACTTCACTTATTTTGCAAAAAAATACAATCCTGTCATTTACTTGATTTGTCTGTGAGGAATGACTGTGTTTCATTGTGCAAGACACTAATTTCACTTGGATTTTAAAATTCATGTGCTTTCCAACATTCATTTTGGAGAAGAACAAGTTTGTACTCTCTGCCAGCACTTTCTTTTTTCCATTGTTTATGATTAACTTGATGCTTTTATTTAAAGGAGACTCTGCCCAAACTGCTTCTCTGATTTAATTCAACATTGACAAATAAGAGTGAAGAGCACAGCAAGGGCCTAATGGCTCCTACCAGGTCAAGACCCATACTGGGAAAATGCAGGGGCTGGCAGATGTTTCTTTAGATTAATTAGCCCCATTGCATAATATTAAAAACAGAATTATTAAGTCTCACATCTAGGGCCAATGTGGTTTGGCATGTGGCTGCTGGAGTCCTACAGAAGAAGCAAGGGCAGCCCAGTTTTGTGATGAAGAGGAGTCTTGGTGACCTCTTCCTGTCCGCTGTGGTGTTGTTACTTCTTATCAGGGCATGCCAGGATCTGATTACACAAATTTGCCTCAAACTCTTCAATTAGGGGCTGTAAGGTTTCTCAAGGGTTCTAAGAAGTGAGGGAATTGGAAAGTATCGTCTGAAGTGGACCTCCAGCATTATTGGGAATGGCGTGACCCCATGAAGAAAGTGCTAATTATGTCTTGGATGTCAGCTACTTGATTGGTGGATCAAACTTCAGGACATTCTCAGGGTAAGAAAAACTTGCTGTCATCTGAATTCTTGTTCTTATGCTGGCCTTTCTGCACCAGCACCAGCAGCAACAACAAAGACCCTTTTTGGAGGTCCCTCCATGCCAGGCACTCTCCTGGGCATGCTTCCCTCTTTGAGTTAATTATTTTCCAGCCTTGTTTTGAGTAGCAGTAGCAGGATGTGTCTCTTCACTTTTGCCTGGCTCGAAATGTCTGCAAAAAGCAGAAAAGGACATGTTAACATCAAACATCTGCCAGTGATCCTGCCTGGGAAAAAGGGAAGCAAACTTTTACCAAGTAGCCACACTCTATCTGGCACATGCTGAGTGTGGTCACGTGTCACCCATCCAATCCCCACAACAACCTGAGAGCAGATGTTATTATTATCCTCATCTTACAGGAGAAGAAATCAAAGCTCAGGCAGGTGGAGTAATTTGCCCAAGATCAAACAACTTTCAAGCTCAATGTTCAAACCCAAGCCTGTCAAATGCATAGCTTGCCTTCTTTCTGCTATTGCATGTCTGCTAGGCATTAATGGGAATGGAGGGTCCAGCACTACTGTGTCTATGGACTAATCATAGTATTTTTATCAGGACAGTTTATTTATTTATTTTTGAGACAGGGCCTTGCCCCATTGCCCAGACTGGAGTGCAGTGGCAGTCATAGTTCACTGCAGCCTTCAACTTTTGGGCCAAAGTGATCTTCCCACCTCAGCCTCACAAGTAGCTGGGACTACAGGTGCATGCCACAATGCTTGGCAAATTTTTAATATTTTTTGTATAGATGGAGTCTTGCTATGTTGCCCAGGCTGGTCTTGAACTCCTGACCTCAAGCAATCCCCTCCCCTCAGCCTCCCAAAATGTAGGGATTATGGGCATGAGCTACCATGCCCAGTCCAGGACAGTACTCGTACAGGTATGAAGACATTTCTTTATGATCTTAAATGAAGAGCAAATGGCTTTCTACTAGTCATTCTTCCCATTATTCTGGGGAAAATGTTTTGATGGTCAAGGAGCAGGGGTGACTCAGGCATCTTTGTACTTCTCTCTGCAATAATTCTTCTTCCTATTCTAACCCCACTAACAAGGACCCTGAACATGCAGCAGGGGCATGGGGTGGAGTTGTGGAGCTTTAGAACTGAAGAGGTTAGAATTCAAGACATTTGGATCAGAGCTGACCCAATCAGGTTATCATCAAAAGGGAGCAAAATGGCACCCAAAGTGGCTGCCCAGGAAGAGGTGGTTCCTCCTTCCAAGTCGCCCTCCGTTTTGAGGCTTCTCCGAATGCCAGGGTAAGCCTGCCTTCTGTGTTGCCTTCCATCCTTGCCTTTCATCTCCTGCAGAGCCACCTCTGATAATCGATTTGAACTGAGGTCTGTTCCTCACTCTTCCATCCTGAAGTGGCAGCCACTCTCCTGTTTTCTGCCAGCCCTTTCCTGATACCTCATTTCCACTCCCACTACCTCATTTCCATCCCAAGTGAGGGTTGGGATGACCTCACTTCTCCATTTCTAGACAGCCTCCTCTTACCTGTTTTCAAGTACAAGGCACCTTTGCACAGTTCCTCATGAATCCCAAGTAAAGGGGCTTGTGGGCTCTTCTGCTTAGAATCTTTTCCTGCCTGCCACCTAACTTGGAATCAGATCTGAACTTCTTACCAGCGCCCCTCTCAGACCTCATCCTATTCTCCCTACACTCTGGGCACTCTGGCCTTCTTATAAATGCTCCCATCTTGTTCCCATCTTGGAGCCTTGAACTTGCTCTTTTGTTCCTGGCTTCTCTCCTCTGACACTCACTTTTCCTTACATTTCACCTCTCGCTGGCTGTTCCATCACCATGTCTTATTTATTCGCAATATGTATCAATATATAAATTTATCCTATTCAAGTATTTGCCTCACCCCCATGAGAGCAGCACTCTATTGCCAGGGCCAAGCACAATGTCTGGAAAATAATAAACCCTCAATAAATATTCAATGAATGAATAATTAAAGAACGATGCCTGGAGAATATTAGGTTTTCAATATATGTTGTTGGATGGATGATTATATTTCATTCTAAAGTGATAGCCCTAGATTCCTAGAGGGTCAGGGATTCATCAACAAAATAGAGCAAAATAATTTCACTTTTGATCAAAATAGAGCAAAATAATTTCACTGTTGATCAAAATAGATCAAAATAATTTCATTTAACAAACTATCTGTTCAGTGCAGGAGCTTAAATTCATAAATCTTTCCTTTTTCTTGAATATGACAACATTTCCTTTGAAACCTATGTTCTCCCTTTGAAGTACTTTTTCTAAGTCAGTGTGTTTTGATGGCACTGTCATGTGATTATGCTGGTTAGCTGTTTCTTATCAGTAGTTCACGTGGGAATTTTTTGGAACATATGTTCTTATTAATTACTTGTGTAAATGAAGGACATTTTCTAAAAGAACCCAAAGGAATAAAATACAAAAGCTTGCATTTGAGGGTAAAACTTTTATTCTTGTTAAATTCAAGGCCACTGAGAATAGTTTGCAAGATGATCAATGCCAGACTGATACCTTTCCCTTAGAATTTTATGGTTTTGTTTGTTAAAAAAAACCCCTATTGGAAAACCAGTGCATGGCCTATTATGGTCTCCAGTTATCATAGAAACCCAATTATTCCAACAAGATTCACATGCTCAGTCTGCCTCACTGACCCTTGGGAGCTGATTTGAAAATGATGATGCTGGGGAAAGAACAGAACGCTAGGTGACATCAGGGAGTTATGCAGAGGCTGTAGGCTTAGATTTATTTTCATTTGTGAAATTGAAATAAGTCTCATAAGGACAGGCTGAGATGACATATTTAAATGCACACTGATACAAGTGAAACATGCTGAATACATCATTAATAACTTAAACAAAATATTTATAATTCATCAATAGAATAATCACTCTATCGAAGCAGGGCAACCTTTATAGTAAACAGAAAGGAAAAAGTCTGATGTAGAAAAAAGGCAAGCCACCCCATTCTATATACAATGTATTTGGTTCCGGACTTGCATCAGCCGATTACAAGGACTGAACTTTGCTTCCAAGAGCAAGGGCTGGAGCCAAGGGAGAGCATTACAACAGGATATAGAGAAAAGAGCACCAAAAAAGAGGAACCCTCGATTTCTTACTCACAAATCCGCATAGACTTTACTGGGGAACTTACTGGGTAAGCAATGTGGCCTTTGTGTAAAATGTTATAAATACATGAGGCAGTGTTCTCCACTCCTGAGCTCAAAGACAATGCTGGCAAGGACCCACAGAATCTGTGTACCTTTGCAAAGGTCACAGAGAATCAGTGTTGTCCCAGACATGTCATCCAGTTCCGTAGTTTAAACCA
This sequence comes from Pan troglodytes, assembly GCF_028858775.2. Taxonomy (NCBI): domain Eukaryota; kingdom Metazoa; phylum Chordata; class Mammalia; order Primates; family Hominidae; genus Pan; species Pan troglodytes. The sequence goes on from NC_072406.2 coordinate 132,244,771, forward strand.
TCACCTCCACATGCGGACCTCTCCCAGGGACATCCCTTGAACTCTCCCTGCATTTCCAGCTCTGTACTGGATATATCTACCCAGGGGCAATACTGGGACCTTGCACACAGCATAACTAAACCAAAAATAACTATGTATCTGTCACCTACTTGCCATAACTGGCTTTTTTCCCCTTTGCCTTATTTCTATCCATGGCATAACCAGCTCCCTACTCAGTCAGCCACTGTCTTCAAGACCCCTCTTCGACCATTGTTTTCCATGCCTTTTTCTTTCATTTGGCCATTCAGTGATTCTTCTTTAGCAAAGTTCCCATTTTCTTCTCCTTCCATTTCTTCTACCATCACCTTAGATCTCTTTCCCCAGATGTTGACAAGTAAACTCCAACTTGAACATCTTCATCTCTAGCAGAACAAAATCAGTGAGCCTGGCATTCTAGATCCTATTAATCAGGCTTTCTCATCTCTTCAATCCAACCTTCCATGGCTTCTCGTTCAAGTTCTCAACTCTAACTGTCCAAACCAGCTCCCTTACCATTCACCAATCATACTGAGTGCTTTTTGTTTTTCACCTCCAAGATTTGTTTCCTGCTGTCCATTTCCATAGAATACCCCATTCTCCATTCCCAGCTCTGTGTCTCAAGATCCCATCTATTCTTCAAGGCCCAACTCAAACATAACCAGCCAGGAAGTCTTCCTTGATATCCCTGCTGGAAGTGCCGTCTTGCTCACTTGGGGAAGGTGGTGCACATTCTGGAATCAGACAGACCCGAGTCTGAATCCTGCCTCTGCCATGACCAGCTGTGGGACTTTAAGCCTCAGTTTCCTCACTTCTAATGTAAGGATAATACTACCTATGTAGGATTCTAATGAGATGGTGTTCACAGAATTTCTAACAGTGCGTAGCATACAGATGGAGCCTGACAAATGATCATTTCATTAATTTCCTCCAAACTCTGTGTATTCTGTCTTCCTTGTTGCCTCTGCGTTGGTATGTATCCGTGGGGCTTTAGTTTATGGTTGTTTTGGAAAGGTGCTATCAAGAGGCATTCAAATTCTGGTTCTGTTGTTTCTGGGCTGTGTGATCTGAGGCAGGTCACTTTACCTCTCTGTGCTTCAGGTTTCTGATATGTAAAACCAAGGTTGTAAGCATACCAACCTCAGAGCATTGTTCAATGAGCTAATACATGAGTTTGGCAAACTTATTTTCCCATAAAGGCCAGATAGTGAATATTTGAGGCTTATGGGCCATGTGATCTCCGTCACAACTACTCAGCTCTGCTGTTGTAACATAAAAGCAGCCATAGACAATACCTAGCAAATGAGCATGGCTGTGTTCCAATAAAACTTTATTCACAAACATGGGTGATGGGTAGTAGCTACCAACCCCTGAATTAATATATAAAATGCTCAGAACAGAGCCTGACAATTAGTAAGCACTCAGTTACTATTAGTGGCTATTATTATTGTGTAATGAATCATATTTTGTTTACTTGACTCTAAGAATCATGAGAGCAAGATTTATGGTTCATTCGATTTAATTCTTGTGATTGTCAGAATAATCTTTCCTCCACACACACAAAGAGATCCATGTCCTAATTTCTGAACCTTTGAATACGCTAGCCTACATAGCAAAAAGGAATTAAGGTTGCAGATGAAATTAATGCTGCTAATCAGTGGATCTTAAAATAGGGAAGTTATCCTGGGTTGTATGGGCGAGCCCTGTATAATCACAGGGTCTTTCAATATGGAAGAGGGAAGCAGAAAAACACCAGAGAGATGGCAGAGAATGACTTTGCTGTTACTGGCTTTGAAGAGGGAGGAAGGGGCCGTGATCCAAGGAATGCAGGCAGCCTCTATAAGCAGGAAAAGGCAAGGAAATGGCATCTCCCTTGCATCCTCCAGACAGGAATGCAACTTGCTGGCAATTTGATCTTAGCTCTGGGACACCTATCTTAGCCCTGGGAGACCTGTGTGAGACTTTTTAATAGGACTGTAGTATAATAAATCTGCATTGTTGTAAGTCATTACATTTATGGTGATTTGTTGCAGCAGGAAAAAAAACCGAATACAGTTTTCCACGTGCCTAGTGCAGAAAGCACAAACTAATCTTTGATGGAATGGATATGTTTCTTATTCCTATTTCATGTCTGTGTTAGAAAATGATCTGACAACATATGTTGCTATTACAAACATTGATATGCTTGCAAGGCTTTTAGCATCAGCTATTTATCTTCATACAATTGCTGACCTGTCAATAATTACTGACTCCTTCAATGCGTCCAGACAGCTCTGCAGACACAGTGTTTGCTTTTGGGCATTCCTTTCCTTTTCTCTCTCCTCAATGTTTATTTCATGAATTATTTGCACCAGCCTCTTCCCAGGACACCATTTGAAATGTTCTTGTGTAATACTTCATCTTCTCCCAGACCCAGTGACTTACAAGAAAATGGCTTTTCCCTCTCCCTTCTGTTTCTACTCTGAGTTTTAACTCTGTAAGATACAGCTTCTTGGTTTTTGAAGTTGTCTTTTATATTTTAAATCTGTTTGTCTCTGCTCTTCCCTGTTGCCAAATGGGAGCGTTTAAAAGTTTTCTGGACTTCTTTTCCCGCCTAGCAGAAAATCATTAGCATTATCCCTATGTATTTTTAGAGAGCGTCTGTAAAAATGTTTCTTAATTTTGCTTTGGCTTAAGAAAGACACATGTTCCCCATGAGGCAGAGTCTGGCCTTACTTGCAGCTCTGTGGATGTTAATGGTTCCTCTTGTTTCCCACTGAATTGGCTTTTATAGCAGCAGAAGACAGGTTGGAACAACATCTTCTGTGCAGTTACTGGAGTGTAGATGAAAGGGCATATACTCCCGGGACTGCTCCGTCAGCCTTTCCATGAATACTTAACTTAGCCTCACTGGTAGGCACTGTGAGAGGTTATGAAGACAAAAAAGCTACTCTACCAGCCTTCAAAATGCCCCGATGTTAGTGAGAAATAGATGTGTATGTAACAGGCCATAATATAGCTTAGGTTTCTCCTCTTGTGCTCACGGCAGGTAGCTATACCACATTCTCCAGCCTCCCTGAAGGTAGGAGTGACCACGTGGCTGAATGCTAGCTAGGAAATTTGAGTTGTCAACCTAGGCAACAAGCAGAGAGAGGTTCTCTAAAAGAAAATATGTTTATTTGGGAATAAGGCATTGCAATGGTAATGCCATAGTAAACTATGTGCATATTCAAGGAAGTAAAGGAAGACAGAGGTTTTTTTAGGAAAAAATAAGGAGAATTATATAATTGTTTTGAAATAACTATCCTTGGCTACAAAGATCAATAACAAGAGTGATGCCAGTCCAAGGTTGGACAGGCAGTTGCTGGGCAGATGTCCTTCTAGAAGTATGTTTTGTGTAAGATTGCAATGCCCTTTATGCAAGGTTCTGTTTTTTTGTACAGTCTGGTTTGTTATCAGGCCTGATACATACAAGTGAGAACCCTCTCTGCATGATCTTCCCCAGCTCTGTTTTGTTGAAGTTTTCTTAACATTAGTGACTCCATTTTGATTCTGAATATTTTCACAGAGTAAACACAGTGGGTGCCCCTTCAAGGCCTGGGCATGACAATCCCTGGCATCCTTTGCCACGATTTTTTTTACTCCTCCAGGTTGGTCAAATGGACATGGCCCCCAGGGTGGCTGAGGCAGCAGTGTGCTAAAGTGATATATGAGGCCAGGCTGTGTGGAGGAAGTCAGTTTGTCCTATTGATCCATTCACCTGCCCTGGACTGTCATATGGGCAAGAAATAAATACAGGCAGTGTTGAGATGTTATTACCTGTAGTTTATTTATTTGAATAGTTAGCATTGCCTTAATAAATAGATGAGACAATTTGGGATAGGCATAAATGACATTTTAAAATTTTAATAGTTTATTTTTGTTTCAATGTTTAACAAGAAAATTAACACAAAAAACCATGACTTCATGCATGCATGTAGGGCTTGGCTAAAGTAGGTATTTCAGTTTAAAAGGTGATAGCTTGAAAAAAAAGAGAAGGTAAATCATGGTACTAGGTGTATGGCCAAAAATTGATGGCCAAGTGGTGATGTGGGGAACCAGGGGCGGGCATGGTTGTCTGTGTCTACAATTTGGGGGATTCATACCCAATTGTTTCTTCAGTTCTGTGACCTAAAGTTAATATATCTGGGCCCTTTCAGAGGCTCAGGTACTGCATAGTTCTTGACATTTAGTCTCTTTGCAATGACTTTCATTTACACATAAGAATGAAACATAGCAGAAACAAACCCCTTCCTTGTTATTTTTTTCTCCTGCTAGGGTGTTGCAGGGGTAGAAATTCCTGATTGCCAGTTTGGTTTTTTTCTCCCTTCTCTTTCTGGACCCCAGGTGCAGCTTTGAGTTAAATTATTTTATTGTCACTGTTGTAGGACTTTGTCATTGTCAGTTTGGGCAAGGCCTGCATGCTTTGTTTTATTTTTCCTTTTCATATCCACTCTCTTCTCTTCCCTCCTCTATAGGCAATGACTGCAATGGATTTATATATGTCCTTACATTTGTATGTATCCTTTGAAATATTTAATATTGTTTGTTTTACATGCATTTTGATTTACCTAAATGGTATGGTGCCATAAATCCTGTTGTGGTTCTGACATTTTACTTTTTTCTTCAATGCTGTTTATTTATTTATGTTACAGTCTTTTCTGGTGCTGGATGCACATGTAATTTGTTGCTTCTTTCTGCAGTGTAGCATGCCATAGCATTTTCTTTCTATATTTTTCTTATCTATCTCCCTAAGTAATAGACTTTGCAAAATTGTGTGTCCTTTTGTTTTATGATATAGGACAAATAGAGCCTGGTCTGTGTCTTAAAGAGAAGCCCAGCTCTTACTGAGAAATATTTTATATATCTATATATAAAATGAGTTATGAGATAATTTATAATATGAGATTAATAGCTATTGCTATTGGATTATTTATATATATAATCCTGTATATAGTATATATATAGAATTATATTACAATATTATATATATAATCAAATAGCAATAGCAAGTGATGAAGGTTACTTCTTAATTATAGAACCATGGAACTAAAAATGGCACTAAAGATAATAATGTGCAGGGTTTTAAAAAAATTCCAAGGTGGGTTAAGCAAGTGTTTGAATATCATTTTGAAAAGTATAATTTAATCTATTTCCAAATGGCATGAATGAAATAGCATGCACATTTAAATGTGATACATATCAAAGATTAACATGCAGCTTTCAAACTGATATTTCAACAGGAGCCAGGCAGATAACACCGAGGGAAGTGGTTGGTGTGTTTCCCTAGGGAGGGGTGGTAGGGACTGAGGCAAACCAGCGGGTACCTGGTTGCTTTAGAGGAGCAGACACTGTTTGGTCCTGGCCAATGCCTGCCAGGTGGGAGTGTGGGTCCAGGGTGGTCAGATCTTTTGATTTTTCAGGAGAAACAGACAATTCCTATTTTCATGAGAAATCTCATTTTATAACAATCTGTCAGCCAAACAAACAAAAAAATGAAACAAAACAAAAAGCCCAAACACCAAAAAAAAAAAAAAAAAAACCCTATAAAACAAACTGTGTTTGTGTCCCATATACAGTCTATGGGACACCTGCTTATGCCCTGAGCGGGGGGAGGGAATTTCTACTTGAGACTAAACTAGGACCCTAAGGACTTCGGGATATGGTTTTGTTGCCTGGTTAATGTGGGTGTTCTTAGGAGGACAAAGAATTCCTCTGTGAGGAGGTCTCGTGAGTTTGCATGCAGATGTGGCCTTCTCAGAGTGAAGGGGACAGCATCATGGCCCTAGTGAGGCTGTTCATGGCTGTCACAGCCTTCTACTCAGAAGGCTGAGCCTCCACAATGTCTGATCGCTTTTCTGCAGTCAGGTTTTGTTGCTGTCCGATTGGACATGTGAACAGTTAAATCTTGTGCCATTGCCTGCTGGGTGCAGATTAAATGCCCAAGAATACAGACTCCATGGGTGTTTGAGGCGTGCCCCCTCTGGAGTCTCTCTGGCACCACTGGTCTCTCTGTACCTGCATCAGGGTTAACCCTCTCCTGTGGTTAATTCTGCTTGGTAGTGTCCTCTGGAGCTCTGAGTTACACCAGGGGTGATCCCCAGGAACGGTACTCCCCAGGTCTTTGTGGAAACTCCAAAGAAAACAAATCCACCTTGAGCAAGGCCCTGCTTCTCCCTGTCTTCCCTTACTGATTGTACAGCTGAAATTACAACCTGTTCTAATTGGGGTTCTTCCAAAAGCCTACCCTGAGACAAGCATTTGAGTGCAGGTTGGTTTATTTGGGAGTTAATATCAGGAGTCACTAGTGAGGAAGCAGGGAAGATGAGACAGGGAAGGGAGATGAGCCCACAGAGTGTGTTAATGAGTGGGCATGCCTGTGCAACAGGGCTCAGTCCCAGGAACTCTCTGCAGAACCTCTGAAAGAACATGCCGGCAGAGAATGGGGAGGCTGGGCCATTTGTCCTCCAGTTCTACCTTCCTTTGGTTGAGGGCTGTTCTGGGGAGGGGTGGTAGTGACATTAGGCACTTCACTCTTCTGGGTTGTGCCTGCTTGCACTGGAGCCAGCTCCTGTGGGTGCTTGCAGTGGTGAGCCGTCTGCATGCTAGAAAGTCCCGCAGCTACAGGTGAGCTCAGGTGGGCCAGGGAGATGCAGGGTCAAGACGAACATCTATCTGTCTTCTCTACAGCCTGTGTCTGAGAGTCACAAGGGATAGATAAAACAAGGTCATCTGGGAACAAATGATAGCTGGAGCTCTGATTTGCTACGTGTGATATGATTCTGCCTCCCCTGTAGGTTTTCATCTTTGACTTTTGGTTTTCTTTCTTTCTTTTCTTTTTCTTTTTTGAGACGGTGTCTCACTCTGTCTCCCAGGCTGGAGTGCAGTGGCACGGTCTCGGCTCACTGCAACCTCCGCCTCCCAGGTTCACGCCATTCTCCTGCCTCAGCCTCCCCAGCAGCTGGGACTACAGGCGCCCACCACCACGCCCGGCTAATTTTTTGTATTTTTTTTAGTAGAGACGGGGTTTCACTGTATTAGCCAGGGTGGTCTTGATCACCTGACCTCGTGATCCGCCCGCCTCTGCCTCCCAAAGTGCTGGGATTACAGGCGTGAGCCACCGCTCCCGGCCGACTTTTGGTTTTAACTCTGTATTCCCCATGGATGACCCTGGCCTCTCTGGGGTGTTCATATGGAGGTCAGCACTCATTTCAGTGGGCCGCCAGGGGGCACAAGACTATCCTGAATCTTTGGCCAAGACCAAAGGAGGATTTGGACTACCCTATAAAGCTCATTTGTAGAGGAGAAACCTCAACATAGACACAAACTTGGCATATGCAGTGAAAACACAGTTAACCATTCAAGAATTGCCTCTAGCTGCCATAACATGAAGGAGGTTTTTTTTTTTTTTTTTTTTTTTTTTTTGCTTTTTTTTGTTGCTGAGATGGGGGTCTCATTATGCTGCCCAGGCTGGGGTATAAACCCTCTGTAAATTCAGAGATTACTTGGCTCTGTACTGGATCTGAAGACAGACACCCCTCAGCAAAGTGGCAGAAATGAAACCATCAAAGATATTAAAATAGTTTAAATAGAAATGACCACAATTCTGGCATGTGTTTGGGATACTTTCCCATGGAATACTTATGCTCTGGGTCTCACAGATGGAATCTCTTGCTTCAGTAACAGGCTTAAGCCAATGGGAGATTGAAAGCCAAGGTCAATTGTATGGAAAAGCCAAGAGTGCTGATTTGACATTACAGGCTGTAGAAGTCAGTGCAGTGTTTTGCCTGGGGAATGTGGTAAACTTCTGAACATAAGGTTTCACGTTGACACAGTCGTTTTGGAATCAGAAGTCTCCAGGGTCAGGGATTATGACCTCTTGGGTTTAGATTGCAAAGTATCAGGGGTGATGGGCAGAGTCTGCCAGAGGTGGGGTGTCCCCATCCCACAGGGTCCCCAGGGCTCCTGCCTACAGTAAACACACTTACGATGACAACTATTTCTATTAATTGAGTGGCTTATTTATGTATTATTCAACAGCGAGTTTACTGAGTCCTTTTGAAATGTCAGGCACTGTGCTAAATGTTGGGAATTCATTAGGGAATAAGACAAATGCAGGCTGGGTGTGGTGGCTCACACCTGAGTTCGAGACCAGCCTGGACAACATACAAAAATTAGCTGGGTGTGGTGGTGGACGCCTGTAATCCCAGCCGCTCAGGAGACTGCAGCATGAGAATTGCTTGAACCATGGAGGTGGAGGTTGCAGTGAGCCAAGATCGTGCCAGTGCACTCCAGCCTGGGTGACAGAGTGAGACTCTGTCTCAAAGAAAACAACAACAAAAAACAAACAAACAAAAAACAGATGCATGACCTGCCATCCTGGAGATTACCATTTAATAGAGAAACCAGACAAGAAAACCCCCAAAATACCCCCTGTTCCCACAAAAAAGAAAAGAAACAAATTACTAGACCATTTTCAATTGTGATGGATATGTGACCTGGGTGGGAGTGTGTGGGGGAGGGGGACTAAGAGAAACCGCCCAGGAGAAGCCACCCAGGAGACAAGGTTGTAGCAGAGAGGCGATATGATATGAAGCAGCTGGCAGGGAAGAGCAGGGAGCTGGGGGAAAACCACATGTAAAGTCTGCAAATCAATGATAAGAAAAGCTGTGCATTTGAGCAACTTGTAGATAAATATTGTGTTTGTAGCTGTTTTTGGAGATAGACAGACCTGAGCCACTAACCCATCTTAGCCACTTCTTAGGGACGAGATCTTGGAAAAAGATAGCCTGGCACAGCCTTGTTTTTCTCATTCGTAATCACATAGGGTGTGAAGGGAGGAGAGAGGATGGGAAGAGCTTGATCTGCTCCTGGTGCTGTGGCTTTCAGCTTTGGATGCTGCTTAGAACACAGGAAGCATCTGAAAATACCAACACCCAGGCTGTTCACAGGCCAATGGCCCCAGAGGCTTCAGGGATGGGGTTGTGGCAACAGGTTTTTGTTTTTGTTTTTTTTTAAAGCTCCCAGGTGATTCCAATGAGTGCCGGGTTGAGAACATCTACTTGAGCATGATGTGTTCAGCTCCACAGCTTAGAAGCATCTATACCTATTATTTGAAAATACAGAAATGATCGAATCTCCCCAAAGCCTACGTACTGCTTTGTTTTTCAGTCCTTCTGGACTTCCGGTCAGTTGATCCACCATGGCTGTTGTTTCAAGTTCAGCATTCATGTTGGGAATTTTGGAAAAACATTTTTATTGAAGTGCACTATACACACATATCCTAAGTGTACAGTTTGAAGAATTGTCATAAGGTGAACACACCTGTTTAACCAGCATGAAGGTTGAGAATTAGGTCTTTATTCTCCCAAGAGCCCTTGAATGCCCATAGCAATTACTACCCCCATCCCATCCCCATAGGTCATCCCTAGCCTGACTCCTAACAGCTGCACTGGGATTGAACTCCAGGTTGGCCTCATTATCCAGAGATGCAGATAGCCAGGCATGGTGACTCACGCCTGCAGTCCAGCTACTTTGGAGGCTGAGGCAGGAGGATCACTTGAGCCCAGGAGTTCAAGTCCAGCCTTGGTAACATAGTGAGACTCTGTGTCAAAAAAATGTATACACATATGTGTGTGTATATATATATATATATATATATATAATTATATATATTTATACATATGAAATATATAAAATTATATATTTTATACATATTATATATATATGTATATATATCTTGCTTTTGTGAGTCAGAAATCAGCAAGACACACACCCAGAAACCACAGGGCACCTACCTGTTACTTAGGAGTTGATAGTGCTGCAAAATCAGGGAAATACTTTTGGGCAGGAACCAAGAACCCTGCTGGCTGAGGAAGTGGTGCAGTGATTGTGTGCTGGGCTCTGGAGTCAGACAGATCCCCTAGATTTGGGACTGCTTCTACCATTCCCTAGCTAGGTGACTTTGGGCAGCCTTTGGGCAGTTGAGTAACCTCTCAAAGACTCAGTCTCACCATCTGTAAAATGGACACCAAAGTATCCAGTTTTCCATCTGCTAGATTATGGCAAGGATGACATCAACTGTGGCACACGAACAATTCAGTTCAGTGCCTGTCACACAGTAAACGCTGAATAAATGTTAGCTCTTCACTTGACACAAATAGTTATGAAATTCCCATGGAGAATATGTGGCTCAATTTATGAAATATACATTTGAAATCTTTTCTTGCTTCTCTCCATTGTATTAGTTCAAACCACTATAGAGTTTGTGTTGGTTTCTTTTAAGCAATTTCTTTGATAAAATACACACAACAGAATTTACTATCTTAACCACTTCCAAGTGTACAATTCAGTAGTGTTAAGTATATTCACCTTGTTGTGCAACCATCACCACCATCCATTTTCAAAACTCTTCTCATCCCGCAAAACTGAAACTGTATACTCATTATACATCTTTCCAATCCCCTCTCCCCACAGTAGATTCATGCTACTTGATGAATCTGACTACTCTAGGTATCTCATATAAGTGGAATCATTCGGTGTTTGTCTTTTTGTGACTGAATTATTTCACGTAGCAGAATGCCCTCCGGTTTCATCCATGTTGTAGCAGGTGTCCAAATTTCCTTTCATTTTAAGGCTGAATAATATTCCATTGACCATATAGACAATATTTGGTCTATCCATTCATCCAAGAGATGTTTGGATTGCTTCTACCTGTTAGCAATTGTGAATAATGCTGCTATGAAAATGGGTATACCAATATATCTTTGAGACTTTGCTTCCAATTCTTTCAGATGCATATCCAGAAGCGGAATTGTTGGATCATATGGTAATTCTATTTTTAATTATTTGAGGAGCTGCTATATTGTTGTCAACAATGGCAGCATCATTTTATTTTAATTAATTAATTAATTAACTTATGAGATGGAGTTTTGCTCCTGTTGCCCAGGCCAGAGTGCAATGGCATGGTCTTAGCTCACTGCAACCTCCACCTTCCGGGTTCAAGTGATTCTCCTGCCTCAGCCTCACAAGTAGCTGGGATTACAGGTATGTGCCACCATGCCCGGCTAATTTTGTATTTTTTGTAGAGATCGGGTTTCATCATGTTGACCAGGCTGGTCTTGAACTCCTGACCTCAAGTGATTTGCCCCCTTGGCCTCCCAAAGTGCTGGGATTACAGGCGTGAGCCACTGTGTCTGGCCGGTGGCACCATTTTATATTCTCACCAGAGATGCATAGGGTTCTAACTTCCCCACATCCTAACCAACATTTGTTAGTTTCTGTTTGTTTTGCTTTTATAATAACCATCCCCGTGGGTGCGATGCATTGGTTTCTTGGAAAAGCGTGCATTTGCCACCTGCTCCTGAAGCCCCAGGCCTCACTTAGGTGCCACCTGTGTTTGCTGGAAGCACAGCCGATGACCACTGTTGAGTTTTCCAGGGTGAATGGATGCTGGTAGAGCTGAAGTTCTGCCCATGGAGGGTTTTAAAGGGTGACAGAGTGCACAGAAAGCTGTATAAGTTGTTTGGAATTCACTTATTTACATGTTTGAACTCAATTTTACAAAATCTGCCACAGGAGAATACTGTCAAGCAGAAACAAAAATCATGTAGCCTAGAGGCTGTTAGCTTCTGTACAGGCATCACTTTACAAGACTTAATGATATTTTTCATTTCTTTTTATTTTTTAATTTAATTTTTTTTTTTTTGAGACAAGAGTCTTGCCCTGTCGCCCAGGCTGGAGTGCTGTGGCACTATCTTGGCTCACTGCAAACTCCACCCTCCAGGTTCAAGTGATTCTCATGTCTCAGCCTCACCAGTAGCTGGGATTGCAGGCACCAACCACCACGCCTGGATAATTTTTGTATTTTTAGTAGAGATAGGGTTTCACCACGTTGGTCAGGCTGGTTTTGAGCTCCTGATCTCAAGTGATCCACCTGCCTCGGCCTCCCAAAGCGCTGGGATTACAAGTGTGAGCCACCTTGCCTGGCCAATATTTTTCAAATAGTTCATTGGTATCACATGTTTACTAAACACACAAGAAGAGCTGCAGACTGTTCTGCACTGAGTACGTCTGCCAGAGCCCTGAAAGTGGGAGTGTATTTATGAAATATATGTCTTTTTTCCCACTGCTTACAGAATTAATAAGGATTTTTCATGAAGAATCCAAACATTGGAGAAAGAATGTCAAATGTGAAAGCCCCTAGAATTCCATCCTCCATGTAAAACCACTGCTAAGGGTTGGTGTATGGTCCTTCAAATACACAAAAACATATGTGTGTAGGGTAATGCACCTGACAGCAATAACTGAAGCATACCCTTAGAATGATGGTGTATGTCAGACACACCTGAATGTGTTCTGAGATACGGAATCCAGGCGTGGCCAACCCAGAGTCCCATTCCTTGTCTATGTTAAACATCTGAGCCCCTGGCCCATTCGGTGGAACACCGGCTGTATGGGGGATTGAGGCCCTGAGTTTTTGGATAAATGAAGGTTGTCAAATGGAGGTCATTAAAGGGAGAGTGTTAAGTGAAAATGCTGTATGCTATAGAAACTGCATGATGTTCACAAGTAGTTGCAGGTTTTCCTGTCTAGCCTGCTGCCATTGGAGTGTATGTAAGGTGGATATGTTGTCCAGGACACTGCCACTGGACTCTCTCCACTGTATGTAGCTCCTAATAAAACCCCATGTCTTGTTTGCTGGCTCTGGGTCTCTTCATCAGCCTCTTGAACCCGGTGGCTTCCCTATTGAGGTTAACAGGGGTTCTGCACAACAGTGTGTACTCACATTTTCTTTTTGGAAGCATGTACTTCAGTGCAGAGCATCAATATGTATTTTCACAACCTCACTTTTTACTGTGACTTCCCAGGGAGTAGGCTTCTCCATCTGGTTGTTTTTGGTTTTTTTTGGAATGCATTTTTTTTTTATATTTTAAGTTCTGGGATACATGTGCAGAACGTGCAGGATTGTTACATAAGTATACATGTGCCATGGTGGTTTGCTACACCCAACAACCCATCTACATTAGGTATTTCTCCTAATGCCATCCCTCCTCTTGCACCCCACCCCCTGACAGGCCCCAGTGTGTGATATTCCCCTCCCTGTGCCCATGTGTCCTCATTGTTCAGTTCCCACTTGTGAAAGAAAACATGCAGTGTTTAGTTTTCTGTTCCTGTGTTAGTTTGCTGAGAATTATGGTTTCCAGCTTCATCCATGTCTGTGCAAAGGACATGAACTCATTCTTTATGGCTGCATAGTATTCCATGGTATACATGTGCCACATTTTCTTTATCCAGTCTAACATTGATGGGCATTTGGGTTGGTTCCAAGTCTTTGCTATTGTGAAGAGTGCTGCAATAAATATACGTGTACAGGTGTCTTTATAGTAGAATGATTTATAATCCTTTGGGTGTATACCCAGTAATGGGATTGCTGCAGGATCTAGTTCTAGATCCTGGAGGAATTGCCACACTGTCTTCCATAATGGTTGAACTAATTTACACTCCCACCAACAGTGTAAAAGCATTCCTATTTCTCCAAATCCTCTCCAGCATCTGTTGTTTCTTGACTTTTTAATGATCGTCATTCTAACTGGAGTGAGATGGTATCTCAATTGTGGTTTTGATTTGCATTTCTCTAATGACCAGTGATCATGAACTTTTTTTCATATGTTTGTTGGCAGCATAAATGTCTTCTTTTGAGAAGTGTCTGTTCATATCTTTTGCCCACTTTCTGATGGGGTTGTTTTTTTTTTTCTTGTAAATTTGTTTAAGTTCCTTGTAGATTCTGGATATTAGACCTTTGTCAGATGGGTAGATTGCAAAAATTTTCCCCCATTCTGTAGTTTGCCTGTTCACTCTGATGATAGTTTCTTTTGCTGTGCAGGAGCTCTTTAGTTTAATTAGATCCCATTTGTCAATTTTGGCTTTTGTTGCCATTGCTTTTGGTGTGTTAGTCATGAAGTCTTTGCCCATGCCTACTTCCCGAATAGTATTGCCTAAGTTTTCTTCTAAGGTTTTTATGGTTTTAAGTCTTACATTTAAATCTTTAATTCATCTTGAGTTAATTTTTGTATAAAGTGTAAGGAAGGGGTCCAGTTTCAGTTTTCTGCATATGGCTAGCCAGTTTTCCCATCACCATTTATTAAATAGGGAATCCTTTCCCCATTGCTTGTTTTTGTCAGGTTTGTCAAAGATCAGATGGTTGTAGATGTGTGGTATTATTTCTGAGGCCTCTGTTCTGTTCCATTGGTCTATATCTCTGTTTTGGTACCAGTACCATGCTATTTTGGTTACTGTAGACTTGTAGTGTAGTTTCAAGTCAGGTAGCATGATGCCTCCAGCTTTGTTCTTTTTGCTTAGGATTGTCTTGGGTGTACGGGCTCTTTTTTGGTTCCACATGAAATTTAAAGTAGTTTTTTCTAATTCTGTGAAGAAAGTCAGTGGTAGCTTGATGGGGATGGCATTGAATCTATAAATTACTTTGAGCAGTATGGCCATTTTCATGATATTGGTTCTTCCTACCCATGAGCATGGAATGTTTTTCCATTTGTTTGTGTCCTCTGTTATTTACTTGAGAAGTGGTTTGTAGTTCTTCTTGAAGAGATCCTTCACATCCCTTGTAAGTTGTATTCTTAGCTATTTTATTCTCTTTGTAGCAATTGTGAATGCGAGTTTGCTCATGATTTGGCTCTCTGTTTGTCTATTATTGGTGTATAGGAATGCTTGTGAGTTTTGTATATTGATTTTGTATCCTGAGACTTTGCTGAAGTTGCTTATCAGCTTAAGGAGTTTTTGGGCTGAGACAATAGGGTTTTCTAAATATAAAATTATGTCAATTATGTCATCTGCAAACAGAGATAATTTGACTTCCTCTCTTCCTATTTGAATATGCTTTATTTCTTTCTCTTGCCTGATTTCCCTGGCCAGAACATCCAATACTATGTTGAATAGGAGTAGTGAGAGAGGGCATCCTTGTCTTGTGCTGATTTTCAAAGGGAATACTTCCAGCTTTTGCCCATTCAGTATGATGTTGGCTGTGGGTTTGTCATAAATAGCTCTTATTATTTTGAGATATGTTCCATTAATACCTAGTTTATTGAGTGTTTTCAGCATGAAGAGGTATTGAATTTTGTCAAAGGCCTTTTCTGCATCTATTGAGATAATCTTGTGGTTTTGTCATTGGTTCTGTTTATGTGATGCATTATGTTTATCAATTTGCATGTGTTGAACCAGCCTTGCATCCCAGGGCTGAAGCTGACTTGATCATGGCGGATAAGCTTTTTAATGTGCTGCTGGATTCAGTTTGCCAGTATTTTATTGAGGATTTTCGCATCATTGTTCATCAGGGATATTGGCCTGAAATTTTCTTATTTTTGTTGTGTCTCTGCCAGGTTTTGGTATCAGGATAATGCTGGCCTCAGTAAATGAGTTAAAGAGGAGTCCCTCTTTTTCTATTGTTTGGAATAGTTTCAGAAGGAATGGTACCAGCTCCTCTTTGTACCTCTAGTAGAATTCAGCTGTGAATCCATCTGGTCCTGGGCTTTTTTTGTTTGGTAGGCTATTAATTACTGCCTCAACTTCAGAACTTTTTATTTGTCTATTTAGGGATTGGACTTCTTCTTGGTTTAGTCTTGGGAGGGTGTATGTGTCCAGGAATTTATGTATTTCTTCTAGATTTTCTAGTGTTTTTTTTTTTGCATAGAGGTGTTTATAGTATTCTTTGATAGTAGTTTGTATTTCTGTGGGGTCATTGGTTATCTCCCCTTTATAATTTTTTATCCCGTCTATTTGATTCTTCTCTCTTTTCTTCTTTATTAGTCTGGCTAGTGGTGTATCTATTTTATTAATCTTTTCAAGAAACCGGCTCCTGGATTCATTGATTTTTTGAAGGGTTTTTCATGTCTCTATCTCTTTCAGTTCTGCTCTGATCTTAGTTATTTCTTGTCTTCTGCTAGCTTTTGAATTCGTTTGCTCTTGCTTCTGTAGTTCTTTCAATTGTGATGTTAGGGTGTTGATTTTAGAGCTTTCCCGCTTTCTTCTGTGGGCATTTGGTGCTATAAATTTCCCTCTAAACACTGCTTTAGCTGTGTTCCAGAGATTCTGGTACATTGTGTCTTTTTCTCATTCATTTCAAAGAACTTATTTATTTCTGCCTTAATTTTGTTATTTACCCAGTAGTCATTCAGAAGCAAGTTGTTCAGTGTCCATGTAGTTGTGTGGTTTTGAGTGAGTTTCTTTTTTTTTCTTTTTTTTTTTTGAGACAGAGTCTCATGCTGTCACCCAGGCTGGAGTGCAGTGGCATGATCTCAGCTCACAGCAACCTTCGCCTCCTGGGTTCAAGCAATTCTCCTGCCTCAGCCTCCCAAGTAGCTGGGACTACAGATGCCCGCCACCACACCCAGATAGTTTTTTGCATTTTTAGTAGAGATGGGGTTTCACTATGTTGGCCAGACTGGTCTTGAACTCCTGACCTCATGATCCACCTGCCTTGGCCTCCCATTGAATGAGTTTCTTAATCCTGAGTTCTAATTTGATTGCACTGTGGTCTGAGAGAGTGTTATGATTTCCGTTCTCTTGCATTTGCTGAGGAGTGTTTTACTTCCAATTATGTGGTCAATTTTAGAATAAGTGCTATGCGGTGCTGAGAAGAATATATATTCTGTTGATTTAGGGTGGAGAACTCTGTAGATGTCTATTAGGTCTGCTTGGTTTAGAGCTGAGTTCAAGTCATGAATATCGTTAATTTTCTGTCTCATTGATCTGCCTAACATTGATGGTGGGGTGTTAGTCTCCCACTATTATTGTATGGGAGCCTAAGTCTCTCTGTAGGTCTCTAAGAACTTGCTTTATGAATCTTGGTGCTGCTGTACTGGGTGCATATATATTTAGGATAGTTAGCTTTTCTTGTTGCATTGATCTCTCTACCATTATGTAATGACCTTCTTTGTCTTTTTTGGTCTTCGTTGGTTTAAAGCCTATTTTATCAGAGACTAGGATTGCAACCCATGCTTTTTTTTGCTTTCCATTTGCTTGGTAAATCTTTCTCCATCCTTGTATTTTGAGCCTATGTGTTTTCTGCACGTGAGATGGGTCTCCTGAATACAGCACACTGATGGGTCTTGACTCTTTATCCAATTTGTCAGTCTGTGCCTTTTAATTGGGGCATTTAGCCTGTTTACATTTAAGGTTGATATTGTTATGTGTGAATTTGATCCTGTCATTGTGATGCTAGCTGGTTATTTTGCCCATGAGTTGATGCAGTTTCTTCATAGTGTCAATGGTCTTTACATTTTGGTTTGTTTTTGCAGTGGCTGGTAGCAGTTTTTCCTTTCTATATTTGGTGCTTCCTTCAGGAGCTCTTGCAAGGCAAGCCTGGTGGTGACAAAATCCCTCAGCATTTGCTTGTCTGTAAAGGATTTTATTTCTCCTTCATTTATGAAGCTTAGTTTGGCTGGATATGAAATTCCAGGTTGAAAATTCTTTTCTTTAAGAATGTTGAATATTGGCCTCCACTCTCTTCTGGTTTGTAGGGTTTCTGCAGAGAGATCTGCTGTTAGTCTAATGGGCTTCCCTTTGTGGGTGACCTGACCTTTCTCTCTGGCTGCCCTTAACATTTTTTCTTTCATTTCCACTTTAGTGGAGGCAAAAAGGATCTCAGATGTAATTTAAGAAGGGCTGCCCTCTTCTTCAGAAATGAAGAGAAAAGGCCTAGAATAGAGATGGCTTTTGCCCATCATCACACAGCTGATCGGGGGCAGAGAAGTCTACACTCCCTGTTCCCCACCTGGCTCTGAATCCAGTGCTCTTCCTGCCTCACTTGCTGTCCTTTCAGGGGTCACGCCATCCCCTGCCCCATCCCCAAGCCAGAGACACAAAGGCAACACTCACTGTTTGCAGATTCCATATTAACAAATTTGCTTTTAAAAATTTAAAACATATTTGTAACCCCAGAAATCAGTATGCAGGCACTTTCATGGGCATTCACAGACATGCACAGAGCAGCAAAACAATTGAGTCACCCAACATGCATGTTCCCAGCTGAAATGGAACAAGACTATGTTCTGCCTTCTTGTTTCAGCTCTCATACTATAAACAGTGTCCTTTTAATGGTTTATTTAATGCCACTTTATTTTGCATTGTTGTGCTTTTTGCTGGTGATTTCACTGTTTAAAATGACATACCACAGAAGCACCATCTATTGTTTCTAAGGGTAAGAAGGTTGTGGTATATATTACAGAGAAAATACATGTATTATAGAAGCTCCATTCAGGCATGAGTTACAGTGCTGTTTGCCATGAGTTCAATGTTAATGAATCAACAACATCTATTAAGTAAGGTGCCTTTACACAAAAACACACATTTACAAGTTACATATTAATTGGCTGATGAAAAGCTTGTGACCAGAGGCTCATGGGAATCTAACCCTGTATTTCCCCTAGAAACAATGGTTAAGTATTGCTAATTAAGTGTTCAAGGTGACTTTATAAAATATAACTACTATGAATAGTGAGAATCACCTGCATATTCGAATAGGCCATCAACACAGATCACAAAGCAAAAACATACAAGTCATATAGGAAAGGTAGATGATCAGAACCAGGCCCTGGGCAGATGCATCCAAGAAGTGAGGCATAAGGTCAAAGTCCCTGCAGGTACTCATCCCAGAGAGAGAGTCTTAGTTTCTAAGTGTTAATTGGGAAGAACCAAGTACCTCAATTGAGCATTTCTGAAAGTTCATCAAATGTCTACTGAGCATGTGACCAGCATTTGAAAATGTGTCATTCTCAGATCCATGATGATTTTTGAAAGCAAACAGAGCAGGAAGCCCAGAAATTTTGAAAGAGAAGAATCACAGCAAATCTATGCATTAGCCTCTCTGCCTCAAATTCTCCCTCCAATGAACTCTGCTGTCTTTGGAGTCAGATGGAGCTTTCTTTTGGCTGAACCTCCTGCAACCCTGGCTCTGGCACTAGTCTTTGATTCTTGCAAAAACAAAACACAACACACACAAAAAAACAGACTGAGGATTCCTGGGCAAGATGGCCAAATAGGAACGGCTCCGGTCTGCAGCTCCCAGTGCGACCAATGCATAAGGCCGGTGATTTCTGCATTTCCAACTGAGGTACTTGGTTCATCTCATTGGGACTGGTTAGACAGTGGGTGCAGCCCACAGAGGATGAGCAGAAGCAGGGTGGGATGTCGCCCCACCTGGGAAGTGCAAGGGATCAGGAAACTCCCTCCCCTAGCCAAGGGAAGCCCTGAGGGACTGTGCTCCCTCTTTGTGTTTAAGAGATAATCACCTTTCTCTTCAAGTCAGTCCTATGGCCCTGTGTTTTCTCATGTCAAGATCTTGAGCCTTAAAATAAAGTACAAAAATCTGTTCATACCTTGACTTGCAAAGAAACATCCTGGCTTGCAATTGTGGAAAGATCAAGGTGACTAATGAGAGTATCATTATATAAAGAACACGCAATTCTAGAGCCAGGGGTGCCTTTTCCAAGCAAAGGGGCAATTGAAGGTGTTTGTAGCATGGCTCTGGGTTAATATATCAGTAGAGGTGAGTGGTATGGTTAATGCTTCATAGTGCAATTTCTGTGTAACTTTGCCCAGCAGGTGAAATGGCAAGAATAACCTGGCAAAATTTTCAGAGGGAAAATATCCGAGAGAAGACTGCAATGACATGTTTATTATGAAGTGAAATTATTTGTTCTAGGAACTAAGGAGCACCCACCATGTGGATGTACTCTGCCAATCATTTTTAATTAGAATGAGAAATGATCTAATAAACTTGTGTTATGATAATAGCAGTTAATTAAAGAGTATGCCGTAGGAATTCCCCATTTTTCTTTCTCACAACTAGGAGAGAAGGCACCAAGGATGGGCTGGAGAGGAAGGTGACCTTTCCAGGCAGGCAGGTGAGAAAGCCACTAAAGAACATCCTGATTCATGCTTTCTACCACGTTTCTAATGAATGTGGCCCAGTTCCCACTGGAAGGTGGAGAAAATCCATAATGTGCTAGAGTGCTTTAGTTTTCCTCTCAAATCAGAACCCAATTTGTCACTGCCACGTAAGAAGTGAAAAGGTCATCTTCTCACTTTGAAGTTTCTGAATCATTTAATAGCTAATTTGGACTGCTAATTACTACCTTTCACTTCTGTAATTATTTTGAATTATTGTTCTCCTGCTACTATTAATGGGCTAGGCAGGGGACAATAAAACATGGCTCTAAGTTCCAATTGGTTAGCCTGGCAAATTGAGCCACTTTGAAGTGGCAGAGGGGGCTTTGCTATTTCACTCAGCTTTGCTGGGCCATTGACAAAAAAGAAAAAGAAAAAGAAATCAGCAGCTGAAACATTATTTGCATTTTCCCAATCTGGAACTGCTTTTCATTAATAGTTTGCATGGCGACCCTCTTTCTGGCTGAGCCCCAGCGATAATGAAGTTAAGCATACTTCCTCCACTGTTCTAATTGCTTTTGTGGTCCCCAGATAGACCCAAAACACCTGTAGGCTTAATTATCTATCCACAGAGTCAGCCATGTGGCCAGAGAGGTTAGGAGAAATCTTGGTCAAACACTGAGAACGAATTAGACAACATCTTGGGAATGTTTTTAATGTTATGATTCTGGAATGCAATTTCTGTGAATGTAGTCGTGTTGATCCTTTTTTTTTTTTTTTTTTTTTTGAGACAGAGTCTCGCTCTTTCACCCAGGCTGGACTGCAGTGGTGCTATCTCAGCTCACTGCAAGCTTCGCCTCCCAGGTTCACGCCATTCTCCTGCCTCAGCCTCCTGAGTAGCTGGGACTACAGGTGCCCGCCACCACGCCCAGCTAATTTTTTGTATTTTTAGTAGAGACAGGGTTTCACCATGTTAGCCAAGATGGTCTCGATCTCCTGACCTTGTGGTCTGCCCGCCTCGGCCTCCCAAAATGCTGGGATTACAGGCGTGAGCCACCGTGCCCAGCCATGTTGGTCCTTTTTAAAGTCATTTTGGTAAAATATTTCAGGTTGACTTTAGACAGATGATCAGTCATGTTGGTGGTAATGAAAGAGTATCAAAAAGAATTTGCTGACTTCTCCCAAGCAATAGCCAGAAAGTCTATATTCATTCCTTAAAACCCAAGTCTATATTCATTCCTTAAGTTCTTAAGAATGCCCTAATAACTTCAGGAAGGCCAGCATCTTAACCACTCATCAACTATCTTGCCAGAGGATCTAGCTGTGGTTATAACTCTGGTGAGGGTGGGGAGGGCCCTGAAAGACAGAAAAAGTTGAGAACAAACTTTCTCTGCTCTGCCAGGCTTGGTGGCTCATGCCTGTAATCCCAGCACTTTGGGAAGCTGAAGTGGGTAGATCACTTGAGGTCAGGAGTTCGAGACCAGTCTGGCCAACGTTGTGAAACCCTGTCTCTACTAAAAATACAAAAATTAACTGAGCATGGTGGTGTGCACCTGTAATTCCAGCTACTTGGGAGGCTGAAGCAGGAGAATCACTTAACCCTGGGAGATGAAGGTTGCTGGGAGCTGAGATCACGCCACTGCACTCCAGCCTGGACAACAGAGTGAGACTCCATCTCAAAGAAAAAAATAAAACAAACAACAAACAAACAAAAAAACCTTTCCCTCCCCTGTAATTTTAACCAGGGCACACCCTTCTCATAATGTTTGATGAAGTTACTGTAATGACTTTTGTTGATGTACTTTACACATTATACAAATTCATTTATTTTATTCAAATGGTTGAGTTGGCTATTACTAGGTATACGTGGAAAGAGAAATTTGGTGTAGATATGCCAGGTAAATGTTTCAAAGTGACAGAATTTGAGAAGTACAGTTTGGGGTACCTTGGAAGTGATAGGGCTGAAGGGTTAACATTGTATGTCATTCATTCACCATGGGATAAGAGTGACAGCTTCAGAGAACGTATTCTCTTTGATTTTTTCCCAGCATTAATCATGACCATCTGTCAGCTGCAAGAGAGGCCTCACGACATTATGGAATAAGAATAGGATTTGGAATAATAAATATAATAGCTACAATTTATTAGGCTATTGCTTCCAAGCTGTGGCTGTACTCAGTTCTTTACATGTATATTTCAATTCCTTCCTCTGATGGAGGCATCATAATCAATCATTCTTATAGATTAGTTAGGTAGGCAAATCACACATGGCCACACAGCCAGGAGATGGCAGAGTTACTGGATGTGGGCTCAAGTTTCTCTGTCTCCAGGGCCCATACTCCCATACTGTCATTTTGGGGGTCCAGAAAGTTCGTTCTCTGAGTAATAGGAAAATGAATAATCATATTGTCAAATAATCAAAATAAGGCTTGTGTGGATTAGTAAAGACCAAAATATGTTGAGGAATAAAGGGTTTGCATTTGTTGCCACTGTGACTACAGGTCTTCCATGCATCTTACTGTGGTTTTCTTGGTGCTTCTTACCCTAGCATTAGTAACCATATCATTCTCTATCCTGCTAACCCATGGGATTCAGTCCCACTCAACTCCAGATAGACCCCTCCCAGGAGGGTTTAGATACTGATGTAAGAGGACACCCTAACATAAAGCCCTTCAACCTGGTCTTCTAATAAGTTTCTCCAACACCATAATCTAGTCACAGCTGTGTATGTTGTATACCTGGAAGAGTCTAGCACCATGGGTGAGGGCCTTTGGAGACTAAACTGCTCTGGTCCCACTTAAAAAAATAAATTAGTGGACTTTATTTTTAAAAGTAGTTTTAGGTTTGCAGAAAAATTGAGTAAAGGATATGGAGAGTTCCCATATTACACCCCCAGTTTCCCCTGTTACTATCTACTTGAATTAGCATGCTACATTTGTTACAATTGATGAACCAACAATGATATATTATTATTAACTAAAGCCTATAGTTTACATTAGGACTCATTATTTGTTTTGTACAGTTCAATGGGTTTTAGTAAATATATAATGACAAGTGTTCACCATTAGAGTATCATACGGAATAGTGAAACTAAAAATCCCCTGTGCTCCACCTTTTCATCTCCCTGGCAACCCCTGATCTTTTTACTGTTTCCATAGTTTTGTCTCTTCCAGAATGTCATATAGTTGGAATTACACAGACTACCTTTCAGACTAGCTTCTTTGATTTAGAAATATGCATTTAGGGTTTCTCTATGTCTTTTCATGGCTTTTTATCACTGAATAATATTCCATTTTCTGAATGTACCACAGTTTATCCATTCATCCACTGAAGGACATCTTACTTGATCTAATTTTTGGCAATTATGAATAAACTTGCTATAAACATTTGTGTGTAGGTTTGTGTGTGGACATAAGTTTTCAAATCATTTGAGTAAATACCAAGGAGCACAACTGCTGGATCATATGAGAAGAGCATGTTTAGTTTTGTAAGAAACTGCTAAACTGTCTTCCAAAGTGGCTGTACCATTTTGCATTCCCACCAGCAATGAATGAGCGTTCCTGTTGCTCCACACCCTCACCAGCATTTGGCATTGTCAGTGTTCTGGATTTGGGTCATTCTGAGAGACCTGTAGTGGTACCTTGTTGTTTTAATTTGCATATCCCTGATGACATATGATGTGGAGCGTCTTTTCGTATGCTTATTTACCATCTGAATATTTTCTTTGGTGAGGTGTCTGTTTAGATTATTTGCCTATTTTAAAAACTGTTTTTTTCCCTTAAGTTGTAAGAATTATTTTTCTATTTTGGATACCAGTTCTTTAAGATATGTATTTTGCAAGTATTTTCTTCAATCTCTGGATTGTCTTTTTACTCTCTTAATGGCCCCACCTTTTAAAGATACATAGATTTATCTCCCTGGGCAAAGTATCCAGTTATTGCTTTCAAGACCTTAACATTATTTTCCCTACAATCTCCTTGGCAGAGCTGTGTCTGCTTTGAGTTTTCTAGTAGGCTGTTCATGCTGTATTTTATAGACAATGATGTGATCAGTTTCTCTTATGGAGGCGGGTTTAAAAGTCAAAATTAATGAATCAAGTATTTAGGGAACATCTGCTATGTGTGCTGCATCCAGGAAGGTGCTGGGTGATGATGGTGAGCGAGGCCGACTGAGTCCCTGTCCTCGGGGAACTTACAGTCTAGTGGGAGCGACATCATGAACCAAGTGCAGCCCAGTGTGGAAAGGAAAATGGAAGCAGATTCTGGGGTGGGTGTGGGGGGTCAGACCTGGACCCCAGCTCAGCCCAGAGGGTCAGGAAATGCTTTGCATAAGAAGTGAGAGGATGCTTGAGACCTGAAGGGTGAGCCGGAGTTAGGCAGTGAGAGAGGCAGTGGGTGTATGATGAGGAGACAGTACCAGCTGAGCAAACGGCAGGTACCTCTGGATTATTTTAGATACAGATATGATTGGGTTTTTGGAAACCAAGGAAGGTGGTGAAATTTGCTTAAATTTCCCTTAAGTTTCTTTAAAAAGGAACATTTAAGATCCTTTAGGGACCATCTTAAATCAGTGGTTCTCAAGTCAGGCAACATTTTAGAATCCCCTGGATGCTCTTAAAAATTACCCATGCTGGGCCTCCAGCCAGACCATCTGAATCAGTCTCAGGGGGCAGAGCCTGAGCCCTGGCATTTGTTCAAGGCCCGCAGGAGAGTTTCACACATACAGGGTGGAGAATCACTGTCATGAAGGGAGGGGGTTTTGCAGGACAATCCACTTCTGTTTTTGTGATGACATTCTGCTTTTAAATACAGGCAAGCTCTGTGCATGTATGTGTTTTTTGGTGGGCAGGTTTATGCAAACCTACCCCCAAGAGTCAGAGGAAACTGAGAGGCCCAAGAAAGAGACTGAAAGATGCAGTTGCTCAGAAAGAAACATCGAAGAGGGACTTATGAACAGAAGCCATGTCTGAGTCTCAGGCGGTGGTGAGACAAGATGAGACGGTGGATCTCCGTACCATATTATCCCACATATTCAGGGCAGGAGTGACTCAGACGGGATGTATAAGACAATTGAAGTATGGTAGCATCAAGGTTGTTTTGACCTAAGGGCAGGATTTATGGTAAGTATGAGCTCTTACAGTTTTCAAGTAAGTCTATATGTTTTTATATTATCTTATATTGATATTTAGTTAATAAATAGAAAGCCAGTAAACTGATCAGTCAGAATTAACATAGAATAGGTGCTGTTTGTCCTTATGTCTGGAATATTTATACTGGAGGTTTGAATCTCTGGGTGGCATTGATCCACATGTTGTTGAACCTGTAATGATTAAACTTTGATATTTGTTGCCTTGGGTATTGCTGATGGAGTAATACTGGGCAACACCATGGTTTCCATGTTGCCAACCAATAGCGGAGTGTGTTTTGAGGGAAGATATCTATATGTGTATATTTACATATATTTTGTCTGTATATCTATTTTATAGCTGAGATATATTAATATACATATTATAATTTATTATATTACACTTACAATATTACCTGTATATTATGTTACTTATTTTATCTTATAAAATTATTATGAATTATGTATAATTATGAATTATATAAAATTACATGTATATTTAAAAAATATAATGATACACAATAATTACAGTTTATTTTATATATTATATACTATGTATTAATTATATATAACACCGGGGGTCTCTGGAGGGCAAGGCCTGTGTGGGCTGAGGGTGTGGTATTGGGCAGAAGAGCTGAACTGACCACTAGTTGCAAACTGGAGCCACTTCAGGTGAAGAAGAACGCTGGGATGGTTAGAGGTTTGGTCATGGCAGCCACCTGGGCATTTACAGGATTCTTTTCTTTGTCATGCCCTGCAGACCACTTGGGGAGACCAGTCCCAGCACTTCTGCCATGCGTGACATGGATCTGGGCCACTTTTATTTCTGTATTTGATGCTGGCTGGAGACCTTTTTCTTGTCCTCTCCTCTTCTCTCAAGAGTATTGTGTTCAACCTGGGTCATGGTGACCATTTTTTTTTCCAGTTCTCGTTGGGTAACAATTTCGATAAATCAAGCATGGGTCAAGCCACACTGCCAGGGTTGGGTGCGCCCACAGTGCTTCTCTCAGTGGTTCTTAATCTCAGCCAACTGGCAGAACCACCGAGGTGCTTTTAGAAGTCTCTGTCTGAGTTTTCTGGGTGCAGAAGCTCAGAGCCAGAGGTGACCCTGAGAATTTAATCCCCCAATTCACGCCACTGTGGAAATTTGCAGAGCTCTTAGGCTGCCCATAACTTTAGACTTCCCATAATCCGTAGGATGGATCTGAAGGGGTAGAAAAATCCCAGCTTGCCTCTGGGTCCAATTTCCTAATTTTACACATGGGGAAATGGAGGCCCACAGAACAAGGTCACACCTTTGGACACATAGCACAGTGTGGATGAAGAACCACGTCTTTAGCTCCAATCTGCCTCCGATAGTTGGCTCAGAGTTTATGAAGCTTGAGGTGAGAGCTGCCGAGGAATAAAGGCACTGCTCAGGTCTCAGCTTAATTTATCCTGGTCTGTCTGACAGAATATATTCTCCATTTGCATCTGGAAAAAGGGGAAACCCTAAATTCCTTCTAATTCTAACTTAGGTGTCGCATGCAGCTGAGCCTGCCTCTCTCCGTAGCCAAGCACACCGTGGAATGCAGGGAAAAGACCACAGAGCATAAAATGGGCAGAAATGGGTTTGAAATGGTCCCTGTTGAATCCTTCCTACCTTTTAAAATTTATGTTGTTGCTGTCGGATAATTCTCCTTTCTAGCAACCTTTCAGGTTTTGTTTCCAAGCAAAGCAGCATCTTTCGGAAAAGTGAAAAAAAAAAATTACCTTTGAATTAAACCCTTTGAATATACGTATATGCTTTTCAAAAATGACAGTAGTTCACTGGCTAATGATATGTATTTGATGAGTGAATTTTGCACTGTTAATGAGGTGGGTCAGAAGAGCTTTTTTTTTTTTTTTTTTTTTAAAGGCCTCAGTTATGAATATGAAATGCATGGTTTTGGAGATAAAAGGGCTTTATTTTGATACAAAATTGAAATGTGGAGACTTGGAAGGAACATTGATAACCCCAAGAACCCCTGGTGTGATATAAATGTTACTGCTGGTGACAGAAAGTTCAATGAATTTGAAATAAAAATAATTAATTTCATTGCTTCCTGGTTAAAGGGACCAGGGGCGCAGAAGCTCCATGGAACACTGTGAGATTTGTGATTTAGTTGTAACAGATTTCCATAAATGGGATTTAGAACTGGATTTCATCATTAAAAATTGATTGCTCTGGATAAAGAACAGTTCTAATTTCAATTACTTGGCCCTCATGGTCCAATGTGGTAAATATTTCATGGCTTGGTGTACAGGGCTGTTTTCCAGGTGTCATATATTCACTTAACTTGCCTGGCTGTGTCCCTTGGGTGTCTTTTTCTTCCGATTGAAAATCTTGTTTAGAGCACAGACTCTCCTATTGTCCCCAAAGTCTGGTTTTCCTGGTCACTGAGACTGGCATTTCACATGAATTGGTTACAGCCAAGACGTTTCTTGCCTGCATGAAGAGATGTGGTGCTTCTGGGTATTGGTGTTTCAAATTAAATAGTGGACTGTTGACTGCTCTGAGCGTAATTCTTCCAGGAATGTGTATGCTACTGGGCATTGTTCATCTTTTTCTGTTGCTGTCTCTTCTCTTTCGTTAGACTGCAAGCTTTAAAAAATAAATCCCAGTGCAAATAGCTTTAGAATTTTTCTGCTTATAAAAATAATATTTTTATGGTTTTGAGGTTTACGTTTAAGTCTTTGATAGGTGCAGTAAACCACCATGGCACATGTATACCTATGTAATAAACCTGCACGTTCTACACATGTATCCCAGAATTTAAAGTAAAATAAAAAAAAGTTAATTGCAAATAATTTAGAAACTATGGAAATATATGTTTAAAAAAGAACCCATAGACTCTCTACCCAGAAATAGCTTCTGATAATACTTTAATGTATGGTCGTCCAAGATTCTTTTTTGATGCATTCAGGTATCTATGTTTATCTACCTATTTTAACAAAAACATGCTGCCATCCAATATATGCAGTTTTGAAACCTGTTCTTTTTATTTACCAGTGTGTTGTGGACATATTTCGTGAATATTATGATTTTTTAAAGAGCTCTGTTGTGTTTTATTGTATAGATGTTTTGTAATTTATTGAATCCATGTCTTATTAATGGATGTTTGGGTTATTTTCAGTTTTTCGTTATTAAAAATAAGGCTGCAATATATATCCTTTAACTGCATCCTTACAGACTTCCTTAGGACAAATTCTTAAGAGAGTAATTTCTGAGAAATAAATAAATAGTCTTTAAAACTTCTAAAGCATATTGCTAATCTGCCCTCTACTTAATCTTTTAAATCGTTGCCGAGGGAAATGGGAACTCATTGTTTTTTTAATTCGTATTTTCTTGACTAAGTTTTTTTTTTCTATTTCTACCCCCTAGTTGTTTTAATACTGTATTTACTGAAAAGCCAACTCCATGCAGGCTGAGATTTTCATCTGTTTTGTTTCTTCTCTATCTCCTATTCCAAGAAGAGTGGTTTTGACATATAGAAGGAGCTCAAATGTTTATTGAATGTTGAATGAATTACCTTTCCTGTCTTTTGCTCATTTTTTCCATAAAGAGTGCCTGCTTTTTAATCACTGATTTTAAAAAATTTTTATATACTAAAGATATTAGTTCTTTGCCATGGAGTGCAAATATTTTTCCCAGTTTGCCTTTCATGTTTTAAGTTTGAGGATTTTTATTTTTGCATATATAAATATTTATTTTTTAACAGGGTCAATTGTATTAACATTTTCTTTAGTTTTATCTTTCCTGTTGAGCTTGAAGAAAAGACTTTCTTATTCTAGAATTAGACAACTGCAACCTTGATTTTTTTCTAATTACTTTTGATGGTTTCACTTTCAACCTTTAAGTTATTAATCTCCATGAAAGTGTTTTGGTGAAAGGTAGGGATTTACATTGAATTCTTTCCTTCCATATGGTTTGCCAGTCATCACAACACTCTCTCTTTTTCCCCTGGTTGTAACCTTTGAAGGCAGGGAGCTGGAGGGTGAGAACTAACATTTACTGGGGGACTGTTTCTAAGACATATGAAACTTGCCCTATTTATTGCACTTATCCCTCCTAATGCAGCCCTGCAAGGTAAAAGATCCCAGACTAGCAGACTGAGGCTTAGAGAGGTAAGAAGTATGTCCAGAGTCACTGACTAACCTGGGATCCAGGGATCTCAAGCCCCTGCTCCTTCCACTGATTCCTCAGTCCCAGCATCTGGGTACTTAGGGCTGGCGGACTGTCCTGCCCAGTAGTGGAGCTATCAGCATTGGATGTGCTAACAGCAGACTTTCTACAGCCATTAAAAAATGAAATTCTTGAGTTAAAATGTTTAAAGGAAAGTATTATTTTGGAGGAATCACAGATGTATTTAGAGCCTCCCTTTCTAGTCCTAATGTCTGGTAGAGTACCCAAAACATATTTTTCTTGGCTCCTGGACTTGACGTCAAAGAGAAGTACAGAGGTTAGAGGCAGAGAGTATGAATTTTAAACACTCAACATGGAATGAAAGTTAATGTGTGGAAAATAGGGCTAATGATTATTATTTAAGATGTGTGAAATGCATTTAAAGTCATAAATGTTTGGCAATTCTAGGATGGCAAACATTATTATTTTATTGTTAAACACAATTTGCTCCATTGAGCTGATGCCCAGTGCTTTAAGTGATGTCATTAAGGAATGATGTTTTTGTGCAGTAGTTGTAGTTTAATTGTGTATAGTTTATATGTAACAGAAGTATTTTACCTTAATGCTTTTTCCAAATATTCACATCAACTACATGTGAGTAATTACTTGAGTGTACTTTTAATGATGCTAAAAATTTAAATTCTGCAGCAATGTAAATCTCTGACAAGACAATATATTTACTAACACTGAAGGAATGTAAGACCATTGTGCATTTTTAGAGGCTTGTATTTATGCATATGGCACAAACATTTGCATTTTTACATTCATTTATCTTAATTATTGGACACAGTTAATTTAAAACACTAACTTGGACAAAACTAATTGTTCTGTATTATATCAGAATAAATAACATATCTATTTTATAATATATAATATATGCCAAACTATTTGCCATATCTTTATAATAATAAATAACATTTAATAAATAATAAAAGTAAAATAATAATTATACATTAGGTAATATAAACAAATACTACATAAATATATATTTATATTGGGCATATTATGCAATAATTATGATTCTATAAATATATTATCAATAATATTTACATTTTAAAATTAAAAGATGATATTGTATCATTATTTGCAAATACTTCCTCCTGGTATTGCTTGCTTTTCATTTTCTTAATAGCATCTTTGACGAACATACACTATTAATGTTGATGAAGTCCAGTTTATTAATTTTTTTTCTTTTTAGTTAGTGCTTTTTGTGTTCTAAGGATTGGTCGATAACAACAAGATTGTGAAGGTTTCTCCTATATTTTCTTCCAGAAGCATTTTGGTTTAGCTTTTACTGTTAGGCCTGGGATCCATTTCAAATTACTTTATGTGTATGGTATAAGGTATGGGTTAAAATTCATTTTTTTCCATATGGGTGTCAAGTTTTCCAGTAACATTTGTTGAAAAAATTCTATTTTCTCTTTGAACTACCTTGGTGCCTTTATCAAAAGTCAGTTATGTGTATACACAGGTCTGTTTTTGGGTACTGCATTCTGTTACATTGCTCTGTGTGTGTATCTTACACTAAAACTACAATATCTTTATTACTGTAGCTTCATAATAAGTTTTGAAATCAGGTAGTGTAAATCATCGAACTTTGTTCTTTCTAAAGTGTTTTGGCTATTTTTGGTGTCTTCATATACAGTTGAAATAGCTTGTTAATTGGTACAAAAGTAAAGTATATGCTGGGATTTTGACTGGGATTATGTTGACCCTGTAGATCAATTTGAGATAATTGACATATTAATAGAATTGAGATATTAAATCCATGAAAATGGTACATTTCTCCATTTATATATGCCTTATTTAATTTCTCTCAGCAATGTTTTTGGTGTTTTGGTGTACAGGTTATATACATCTTTCACTGAATTTCTTCCTAAGCACCTCATATATTTTGATGCTGGTGCAAATGATACTTAAAAAATTCCAATAGTTTTTTGCTTATATATATAAATATACAAGATTGTTTTGTATATAAATCATATTCTGGAACATTTTTAGATTATTAACTTTATGATATTTTAAATATATTCTTTAGTATTTTTCTATATAGATAATTAGGCTGTCTACAAATAAGGATTTACTTCTCCCTTCCCAATCCTCTTGCCTTTTATTTTTCTCTTGTCTCATTGCATGGCTAGAACTTTCAGTGCAATAGTTGAATAGAAGTGGTGAGAGCAAACATCCTTACTTTGTTCCGGTTCTAGGAGAAAAACATTTATTATTTCACCACAAAGTATGATGTTAGCTGTAGGTTTTAGTAGCTGCTCTTTATCAAATTGAGAAAGTTATATTAATAGCATGCTGAAAATTTTTATCATGAATGGTTGTTTCATTTTGCCTAATTTTTTTGCTGTATGTATTGAAATGATCATATAATTTTTGCCTTTATTATGTAAATATGGTAAACTACCTTGATTGATTTTCAGATATTGACTCAATGTTGCATTGCTGGGATAAGCTCCACCTTGTTATGATATATTGTCACTTTTATTTATTACTAAATTTGTTTTTTAAAAACATTTTGTTGAGGGCTTTTGCACTTTTGTTCATGAGAGATTTGGCCTGTAGCTTTTTTTCTTCGAAAGTGTCAGGTTTTGGTATTTGTTTTATGTTGGCTTCATAAAATGAATTGGAAAGCATGTTCGCTACCTCTATTTTCTGAATTTGTGTAATGGTGACATTATTTCTTTAGTAAAGTTGGCTTGTGTCAGAGGAGAACCTCTAGGTCAGTGGCAAGAAGTAAAACTGCCAAAACGTCGTAGATGCTGAAAGTGGGCGATGAGACCTAATGGATTAGAGTAACGCAGTTTATTACTCACAGCAATGCGAACAGCAGGAGCAGTTCCTGCTGCAAGACCTGCAGGGTGTTGTGATGGGATCAGATGGTGACTATGCGTGCTGTAGCTGAGAAACCCAGGGCCAAGAACTCAGCATCCTTTTAGCAAGCAGGCAGCAGGCCAGTCTCCCTACCCTAAGGAGTAAGTAGGGCCATGGTGGTTACTAGCGGTTGCTTTGACCCACTTAACTGCCCATATGACTGGCTATATAAACTGCTCAGTATTAGGGGATGGTTGAGTCTTGTAGTTTGGCATACTCAGCCAGAACATGCAGGAATGCTCAGGGTACATGACAGACTTGCCTCTCCCAGGGAAATCACTTGGGCATGAGGTTTTCTTTGTGAGAAGGTTTTTGATTTACAGATTCAATTTCTCTAAGTTATTCTGATTTTCTGTTTCTTCTTGATTCCACCTTGGTAATTAATGTCATTCAAGGCATTTATCTAAGTTGTCAAACTGATTGGCAATAAAGTCTTCATATTATTCTCTTATAATTCTTTAAACATCTGTTGGATATATTTATATTCCTATTATTAGTAATTTGTGCTTTCTCAATTTTTTTATGTATTAGTCTTGCCAAGGGGTTTATCAATTTTGTTGATGTTTTTCCCAAGAACCAACTTTCGACTTTGTTAAATTTCCATATTTATTTAGTCTATTTTCTATTTCATTGATTTCTGTTTTTACCTTTATATCTTAGTTGATATCCAGTTAGTTCTTTTTCATCTAGCTTCATAAGGGGAAACTTTGGTCAATGATTTTAAATCTTTTTTCTTTTTCTATTGTAGACATTTAAAATAATAACTTTCTCCCTGAGCTAGCTTTAACTGTATCCTGCATGTTTTGGTATGTTGTGTTTTCATTATTATTCAGTTGAAACATTTTCTAATTTCCTTGTGACTTCTTTGATCCATGGATTATATATAAGTATGTTATTTTATTTCCAGCTATCTGGGTTTTTTCCTAGATATATTATTTTTAATTCCTAATTTAATTTTATTATGCATGGCAAACTTACTCTGTAAGGTTTTAATCTTTTGAAACTTATTGAACTCATTTCATGACCGAGCATATAACCTATCTTGGTGATTTTGTGTGCACTTGTAAAGCACGCGTGTTTTGAAGTTGTTGATTTTCATGTTCCAAAAATATTAATTTAGTCAAGTTGGTTTATAGCGTTGTTCAGATTTTCTTATTCTTAATCAATGTTTTGTTTATTTGTTCTATTGATTACTGGGAAGCAGAAAGCAAAACCTCCAACTATGAAAGTGGATTTGTCTTTTCTCTCCTTAGTTCTGTCAATTTTTGCTTTACATATTTGACACTCTGTTATTTGGTGCATACATATTTCAAATTGTTAGGTCTTCATTATACAATAATTATTTTATCATCATGAAATATCCCTTTTTATCTATGGTAATATTTTACTTCTTGATATTTGTAATGTTTGACGATAGTACAGGCACCTCAGCTTTTTTATGATTATTGTTTGCATGGTATTTTTTTCCATATTTATTTATTTATTTTTTTTTATCTATTTTTGAGACAGAGTTTCATTCTTGTTGCCCAGGCTGGAGTGCAGTGGTGCAATCTCAGGTCACTGCAACCTCTGCCTGCTGGGTTCAAGCAATTCTCCTGCCTCAGTCTCTGAGTAGTTGGGATTACAGATGTGCACCACCACGCCCAGGTAATTTTTTTTATTTTTGGTCGAGACAGGGTTTCACCATGTTGGCCAGGCTGGTCTTGAACTCCTGACCTCAGGTGATCTGCCAGCCTCGGCCTCCCAAAGTGCTGGGATTACAGGCGTGAACCACCGCACCTGGCCTTTCATCTTTATACTATAAACTTATGCCTTTATCCTTAAATTAATAACAACCAACAATATTAAAGTTTGTCATGTTGCTATTTGTTTATTATTTTTCCTTTCTGTTTTATGTTCCTCAGTTACTCCTTTCCTGCTTTTTTGTTTTGGATTAATCAAATATTATTTGGCATTCTATTTTATTTCCTTTATTGACTCCTTAGCTACATCTTTTATTATTATTTCTCTAGTGTTGCTCTAAGGCCATTAATATGCATCCTTAATCTATCAAAGTCTTAGAGTAAATAAAGTTCCACTTCACACTTTCATTTTCACATTTTACCCATGACACTTTCCACTTCCTACTTTACCCTTTCCACCTAGCAAACAGTTTAATTCCACTTACCCATACCCTTCTCTTTGTGTTACTGTCGTTGTATATTTTATTCCTTCATAATTATAACTCACACCTTACAATGTTATTTTTGTTTTAAACTATCCTTTTAAGACTTTTGTAGTTTGGCATACTTAGCCAGGGCAAGCAGGAATGCTCAGGGTACATGACAGACTTGCCTCTCCCAGGTAAATCACTTGGGCATGAGAAGAAAAAAAAAATCAAGAGAAGAAAATACAGTCTCTTATGTGTGCTTACATCTTTATGTTTGCTGCTGTGCTTCATTTCTTCTGCACATTGACATTCATTTCTTTTCATTCTGAAGAACATCTGTTGGCCATTGGACTTTCAAATTAAAATCTTTAAAAAATTTTTAGGATTTAAAAATATTAGTGTTGGCCAGGTGCGGTGGCTCACGCCTGTAATCCCAGCACTTTTGGCGGCCGAGGCAGGTGGATCACGAGGTCAGGAGTTTGAGACCAGCCTGGCCAAGATGGTGAAACCCCATCTCTACTAAAAATACAAAAATTAGCTGGGCGTGGTGGCATGTGCCTGTAGTCCCAGCTGCCCGGGAGGCTGAGGCAGGAGAATCACTTGAACCCAGGAGGCGGAGGTTGCAGTGACCCGAGATCGTGCCACTGCACTCCAGCCTGGGTGACAGAGCAAGACTCCGTCTCAAAAAAAGAAAAAAAATAGTGTTATTTTAAATCTGTAATATTTTTAGTAATTTTTTTCCATTCAAATCTTCTTGCTCTTTTTTTTGGCAGGAGTGGGTAGCTTTATTGGTTGATGCGTATTTTGAATCTTTGTCCTTTTTATCCTTTTCTCTCTAATAGCATTTATCTCTTTGTTCCTCTTTAAAAAATGGAATTCTGAAGAGATCTCTATATCTCTATATTCTCAGTCACACTTAATCCACTTTTTGTGGCTTCTAATAGGTCTCTGTGAAGATCTTTTTCATTTCTTTTCTGACCTTCACTGCCAGCTTGCACTTTCTTTTCTCCGGTTGTCTATATCTTCTTTGTTTTTCTTTTTTGTGTGTCTTATTGAGCTCTTTTCAGAATAATTAAACTGTCTGAATTTATGTAGAATGATTTGTCTAAACACTTCTGTTTTCCAGGTGAATTCCCTTCATCAACTCTTGCGTTCTTCTTTCACTCCGTAACTCTTCACCCTTCTTACTTTTTGTTGTTCTCTGTTGATTTCTTACTGGTTACCACTCATTTTTAAATGTGAACATCTCTTTCTTTGCCATATGTGTGCTGAAGAATAGTAAGGTATGGGGGGGACAGTGAGCTAGGGCTATTCATAACTTATTTTAAGACTGTTTTCTTATATGGACACCACATTCTGTTAGATTTTCTGTCCAAGGGTCATGTTTGTCTTCTATTTTTGGCACTGAGTGGGGAGTTTACTCATGGTGGAGCCCCTCAGGCCACAGGCCTTTTGAGTGGTGATATGGAAAGAAGTCCCTAAAGTCCCTTTTTCCTTCTCCAGCCCTTCAAGAACCCGTGGCCAGAAGGCTGGAACACGATCAAGTGGCACGTCACATGGTTCCTCCTTCAGCTCCCCTCCCCTGCCATTCTGCACTGACTCACTGAGAAGCTATTGGAATGTTATTCTGTTCTCACAAGGCTTGCCAGACCCCTGCCTCCTGTCTTGATGTCTAATAGGTCAATCTTTCAAGAACACTTGTGGGGAGACCTGTGTCCTGGTCTGGATCGGAGATGTGATGTATTAACTTTCAGAGTCCCCCTTCACCCTGGCCTATTTGGGTGTATTTGGTAGCTGTTCTTCTAATTTTGCATTTTGGGATTATGACCATTACTTTGCTTCACTGACAATGGAGACTTTGTAAGATCTCTTTTTTGTTCTTTTTTAAAAATAATTTTCCTGTAGGTTTCAAGGTAAGGAGTACCTTTTCTTTTGCCATATCTAACTGGGAGTTCATACATTAGGTATCAATTGACTTTGGTCAAATTAGTTTCTGCAGATGACCCTAAAAAATAAAATGCTGGGAAAAAGGGTAAATACTGTAGTTGCTTCTGAACAAAGTGTTTAACTGTATATAATTTTGTTATTTAATCAGAACTATATGTTTCTTACTCTAAAATTTGCATTGTGGCAATTCTAACACAATCAGCTGCCAAGAAGATGCATGCCACCCATGTACCACCTTATTTATTTAAAATATATTTATTGAGTATGAACTGTATGCTATATGCATTGTGTTCATTACTGCTTCAAAAGGGCAGCATCAATATGGAGAATGTTTTGATAATCTTTTCAGGTGAAACATAACAACTCATGGTAAACATCTGTCGTACCTTGTATAGAGCTGAAATCCAGCACACATTGATTGGTTACTGTGTATATTTTAGTGATTAGTTTTGGAACTTAAAGAATGACACTTTTTCTCAGTTGTCCTTGGGGTCCTCACTCACTATTCATAGTTCATTGTTAGGACTTTATTTTTATTTAGTCATATATAAGATAAACCCTACATTTTGGGCCCCTTGATTATTTTAGGGTAATAATCACATTACCCTAAAATCTCTAAAATAATTGAGAGACTTCTATAAACTCAGGAGAATTCAACACATCTTTGAGATCAAAGACAATAGTGTTATGGACCTGGGACAGAAAGACTTCTAATGGACACTAAATAACTTATGTAAATAAATGTTTATAAGAACTTGACATTTGTGCGTTTGTGAGAGAGGCAGCATAGGAAACTGTTTTCTCAGCCTTTTGGTCTCAGTTCATTTATCCTTTTGCAAGTCTTGTTTTCGCATCCTTTTGTTTATTTTCATTACTTTCTTCTGGATGTTCTTCATATCTTTTAAGCATCCTGTCCCAACCTTTCTTGGTATTCCATTCATACTACTATGAATTCAATCAGAACCCAAGAGAGATATTTACCTCATTCAAAGAGAAAAAATCAGTTTCTTGGGATGTAATTGGCTCCTAAGTAAAAAATACTGAATTAATTCCCCAAAAGGGTGACGGTAAATAAGTTACTTAAGGCCTTTAAATGGATAGCTCAGCTTGCTATTAAGCAAGCTGTGCACGTGAAATGGGGAATAAGAATACCTGGAGTGGTAAACCTTGAGATGTGTCACTGATTTGAGTTAAATGGAGTAGAGAGAGGCTGTTTATCCTCACAATGAAGTAGGCGGCACAGTGAATACAGGACTGTTCAGAGCTCTTGAGCGGTTTATGAGTTTTTCTATGCTAGGAGGTAAGGCAGGTGCTTAAAATTACTGAGGTATATCCTAACTAATTACAGAATCCTAAAGTGAGAAGTGCTGATCAGTTGCATTTGGAAGAGGAGCTGACAATTAAACCTTCAGGCAAATGACAGACTAAAACTTGGAGCTGCGTCAGTCAAAAATATATTTATGCCAATCAAAATTGAAATAAGATTGCCATTCCTAAAATATCCAAACATATAATATCTCTCAGCACAGAGAAGAGACCCAATAGGATCTCTTCATTAGAGTGCTAATGAGTATTTTAAAAACTATAGCAGGACCATGGAGTACACTCAGCAGTGATTTGAGCATAGGTTGCAATATGAAAAGAAGAGAAAACAGACTTTTGGATGCTCACATAAGCCAAATGTTAAAGAGAAGCAGCAGTTATTAACAGGGCCAGAGATGCTTTCTTGAAATGTAACAAGTCCTGGGGCTCTTTTCCAAGCCATTTATGTAAGACTTCATCCAGAATTTTGGGAAGTCCTTTCTAACTGGATTTTACAATTCCATGAGGAACAGGTTGATGAACTTTCTCTAAATGCATGCTTTTTTTTTTTTTCTTTTGGCCTTCTAGAGCTGCCAGACTTGATTTTCATGTTTGTGGTTTGGACATTTTGTGTGACTACATTGAAAACCCCCTTGAATTACAATGGCAAAGATATTCAAATCATGAACAAACGTCACTTGAGCCTGCGGGGCAGGTCTTCCATGGATTATTTATAATAACAAATTTCAGAGCGACTGCTGCAAGCTAAAGGAGATTTATACTGCACTTGACCTCTGGAGAGCTCTCATTTTATGAGGTCTCCAGGTCCCTGAGATGCCTGAAGATAGTACAGTTTTCATAGTTATAGGAAAATAGGTTTACAACTAAGCCTGGAGTAATTTGAAGCTTTGGATTTCAGAGCTAAAAGGGACTCTCACCATCCTTATTTTCTTCACTCCCAGCAAAGACTCTTGGAGACCTATACATTCTTTGGGTAGGACTTGCTGCACTAGGAAATTGAAGATGGCTGTGAATTTTACTGGTCCTTGTCTTATGTTTTCCCAGTGATTATCATGGATGTTGGGGGCCTGTGGCCGAAGTGTTAGATGTTGGAGCTGAAAGGGAAGTCGGAGACAAACAAACACATCCTGAAAAAGTGCACAGGAAACAAGCATTTTGCTTCATAGTGTTTAGGATTTCATACTGTGTTAAGCTTGGAATTACATCTGTGGCTTTGCATTAGCTCAGAGAATTATTGTCACCTTGCAATTGACTAATTTTTTTTTATAAATTCCTCTGATGCATCTCTTAGCAGGTACTCCAGCAATGAAAATCTTATTTGAAAGATAATCTCAATACAATCTAGGGCTTAATGTGTATTAGAATTTTCTACTGATTTCACTATACACGGATCATATTTTCCCTACCTTTTATAATAAAACTAAATGCAATTGTTTAGTTAAAAGTTCTCTCCCTCCACATTAGGTATACATGTTTTTTTTTAAAGATTCCTAATATTTGCATCTATAAAATCAGTAATTTTCATTATTTCTTCAGTTTACCTTGCTGCTGAAAATCCATCTCTGTGTCAGCACATTCATGCAGCACTTGACCTCTGGAGAGCTCTCATTTTATGAGGTCTCGAGGTCCCTGAGATGCCTGAAGATGGTACAGTTTTTATAGTTACAGAATAATAGGTTTATAACTAAGCCTGGAGTAGGTTGAAGTTTTGGATCCGAGAGCTCAAAAGGACTCTCCCCATCCTTGAAGGCTTTTAGGCCTGGTGTCCAATTAGAGGTTGACAAGGAATGGTGACTTTGGCAGCTACAATGGAATAGACATATGGAAAATTCTGGATACTGTAATAGGCTGGACCCATTTCATTTTTATTCCAGTGGCTACATTTATATGTCAGTGACTAAACTTGTTTATCTTAAAATGAAGTTATTCCCATAGAAATCCTTAGAATATTAAATATACACACCGCATTGGCAATAAATTGACTAAAAAATGTGAAGACAGGCAGAATTTGCATAATTTTGATGGTCTAAAGTAATGTTTTGATTTCACTAATTTATTTTGTTTTATTTATTTATTTATTTATTTATTTATTTATTTATTTATTTTTTATTATACTTTAAGTTTTAGGGTACATGTGCACATTGTGCAGGTTAGTTACATATGTATACATGTGCCATGCTGGTGCGCTGCACCCACTAACTCGTCATCTAGCATTAGGTATATCTCCCAATGCTATCCCTCCCCCCTCCCCCCTCCCCACCACAGTCCCCAGAGTATGATATTCCCCTTCCTGTGTCCATGTGATCTCATTGTTCAATTCCCACCTATGAGTGAGAATATGCGGTGTTTGGTTTTTTGTTCTTGCGATAGTTTACTGAGAATGATGGTTTCCAATTTCATCCATGTCCCTACAAAGGATATGAACTCATCATTTTTTATGGCTGCATAGTATTCCATGGTGTATATGTGCCACATTTTCTTAATCCAGTCTATCATTGTTGGACATTTGGGTTGGTTCCAAGTCTTTGCTATTGTGAATAATGCCGCAATAAACATACGTGTGCATGTGTCTTTATAGCAGCATGATTTATAGTCATTTGGGTATATACCCAGTAATGGGATGGCTGGGTCAAATGGTATTTCTAGTTCTAGATCCCTGAGGAATCGCCACACTGACTTCCACAATGGTTGAACTAGTTTACAGTCCCACCAACAGTGTAAAAGTGTTCCTATTTCTCCACATCCTCTCCAGCACCTGTTGTTTCCTGACTTTTTAATGATTGCCATTCTAACTGGGGTGAGATGATATCTCATAGTGGTTTTGATTTGCATTTCTCTGATGGCCAGTGATGATGAGCATTTTTTCATGTGTTTTTTGGCTGCATAAATGTCTTCTTTTGAGAAGTGCCTGTTCATGTCCTTCGCCCACTTTTTGATGGGGTTGTTTGTTTTTTTCTTGTAAATTTGTTTGAGTTCACTGTAGATTCTGGATATTAGCCCTTTGTCAGATGAGTAGGTTGCGAAAATTTTCTCCCATGTTGTAGGTTGCCTATTCACTCTGATGGTAGTTTCTTTTGCTGTGCAGAAGCTCTTTAGTTTAATTAGATCCCATTTGTCAATTTTGTCTTTTGTTGCCATTGCTTTTGGTGTTTTGGACATGAAGTCCTTGCCCACGCCTATGTCCTGAATGGTAATGCCTAGGTTTTCTTCTAGGGTTTTTATGGTTTTAGGTCTAACGTTTAAATCTTTAATCCATCTTGAATTGATTTTTGTATAAGGTGTAAGGAAGGGATCCAGTTTCAGCTTTCTACATATGGCTAGCCAGTTTTCCCAGCACCATTTATTAAATAGGGAATCCTTTCCCCATTGCTTGTTTTTCTCAGGTTTGTCAAAGATCAGATAGTTGTAGGTAAGCGGCGTTATTTCTGAGGGCTCTGTTCTGTTCCATTGATCTATATTTCTGTTTTGGTACCAGTACCATGCTGTTTTGGTTACTGTAGCCTTGTAGTATAGTTTGAAGTCAGGTAGTGTGATGCCTCCAGCTTTGTTCTTTTGGCTTAGGATTGACTTGGCGATGCGGGCTCTCTTTTGGTTCCATATGAACTTTGAAGTAGTTTTTTCCAATTCTGTGAAGAAAGTCATTGGTAGCTTGATGGGGATGGCATTGAATCTGTAAATTACCTTGGGCAGTATGGCCATTTTCACGATATTGATTCTTCCTACCCATGAGCAAGGAATGTTCTTCCATTTGTTTGTATCCTCTTTTATTTCCTTGAGCAGTGGTTTGTAGTTCTCCTTGAAGAGGTGCTTCACATCCCTTGTAAGTTGGATTCCTAGGTATTTTATTCTCTTTGAAGCAATTGTGAATGGGAGTTCACTCATGATTTGGCTCTCTGTTTGTCTGTTGTTGGTGTATAAGAATGCTTGTGATTTTTGTACATTGATTTTGTATCCTGAGACTTTGCTGAAGTTGCTTATCAGCTTAAGGAGATTTTGGGCTGAGACGATGGGGTTTTCTAGATAAACAATCATGTCGTCTGCAAACAGGGACAATTTGACTTCCTCTTTTCCTAATTGAATACCCTTTATTTCCTTCTCCTGCCTGATTGCCCTGGCCAGAACTTCCAACACTATGTTGAATAGGAGCGGTGAGAGAGGGCATCCCTGTCTTGTGCCAGTTTTCAAAGGGAATGCTTCCAGTTTTTGCCCATTCAGTATGATATTGGCTGTGGGTTTGTCATAGATAGCTCTTATTATTTTGAAATACATCCCATCAATACCTAATTTATTGAGAGTTTTTAGCATGAAGGGTTGTTGAATTTTGTCAAAGGCTTTTTCTGCATCTATTGAGATAATCATGTGGTTTTTGTCTTTGGCTCTGTTTATATGCTGGATTACATTTATTGATTTGCGTATGTTGAACCAGCCTTGCATCCCAGGGATGAAGCCCACTTGATCATGGTGGATAAGCTTTTTGATGTGCTGCTGGATTCGGTTTGCCAGTATTTTATTGAGGATTTTTGCATCAATGTTCATCAAGGATATTGGTCTAAAATTCTCTTTTTTGGTTGTGTCTCTGCCAGGCTTTGGTATCAGAATGATGCTGGCCTCATAAAATGAGTTAGGGAGGATTCCCTCTTTTTCTATTGATTGGAATAGTTTCAGAAGGAATGGTACCAGTTCCTCCTTGTACCTCTGGTAGAATTCGGCTGTGAATCCATCTGGTCCTGGACTCTTTTTGGTTGGTAAACTATTGATTATTGCCACAATTTCAGCTCCTGTTATTGGTCTATTCAGAGATTCAACTTCTTCCTGGTTTAGTCTTGGGAGAGTGTATGTGTTGAGGAATGTATCCATTTCTTCTAGATTTTCTAGTTTATTTGCGTAGAGGTGTTTGTAGTATTCTCTGATGGTAGTTTGTATTTCTGTGGGATCGGTGGTGATATCCCCTTTATCATTTTTTATTGCGTCTATTTGATTCTTCTCTCTTTTTTTCTTTATTAGTCTTGCTAGCGGTCTATCAATTTTGTTGATCCTTTCAAAAAACCAGCTCCTGGATTCATTAATTTTTTGAAGGGTTTTTTGTGTCTCTATTTCCTTCAGTTCTGCTCTGATTTTAGTTATTTCTTGCCTTCTGCTAGCTTTTGAATGTGTTTGCTCTTGCTTTTCTAGTTCTTTTAATTGTGATGTTAGGGTGTCAATTTTGGATCTTTCCTGCTTTCTCTTGTGGGCATTTAGTGCTATAAATTTCCCTCTGCACACTGCTTTGAATGCGTCCCAGAGATTCTGGTATGTTGTGTCTTTGTTCTCGTTGGTTTCAAAGAACATCTTTAATTCTGCCTTCATTTCGTTATGTACCCAGCAGTCATTCAGGAGCAGGTTGTTCAGTTTCCATGTAGTTGAGCGGCTTTGAGTGAGATTCTTAATCCTGAGTTCTAGTTTGATTGCACTGTGGTCTGAGAGATAGTTTGTTATAATTTCTGTTCTTTTACATTTGCTGAGGAGAGCTTTACTTCCAAGTATGTGGTCAATTTTGGAATAGGTGTGGTGCTGAAAAAAATGTATATTCTGTTGATTTGGGGTGGAGAGTTCTGTAGATGTCTATTAGGTCCGCTTGGTGCAGAGCTGAGTTCAATTCCTGGGTATCCTTGTTGACTTTCTGTCTCGTTGATCTGTCTAATGTTGACAGTGGGGTGTTAAAGTCTCCCATTATTAATGTGTGGGAGTCTAAGTCTCTTTGTAGGTCACTCAGGACTTGCTTTATGAATCTGGGTGCTCCTGTATTGGGTGCATAAATATTTAGGATAGTTAGCTCCTCTTGTTGAATTGATCCCTTTACCATTATGTAATGGCCTTCTTTGTCTCTTTTGATCTTTGTTGGTTTAAAGTCTGTTTTATCAGAGACTAGGATTGCAACCCCTGCCTTTTTTTGTTTTCCATTTGCTTGGTAGATCTTCCTCCATCCTTTTATTTTGAGCCTATGTGTGTCTCTGCACGTAAGATGGGTTTCCTGAATACAGCACACTGATGGGTCTTGACTCTTTATCCAACTTGCCAGTCTGTGTCTTTTAATTGGAGAATTTAGTCCATTTACATTTAAAGTTAATATTGTTATGTGTGAATTTGATCCTGTCATTATGATGTTAGCTGGTGATTTTGCTCGTTAGTTGATGCAGTTTCTTCCTAGTCTTGATGGTCTTTACATTTTGGCATGATTTTGCAGCGGCTGGTACCGGTTGTTCCTTTCCATATTTAGCGCTTCCTTCAGGAGCTCTTTTAGGGCAGGCCTGGTGGTGACAAAATCGGTCAGCATTTGCTTGTCTGTAAAGTATTTTATTTCTCCTTCACTTGTGAAGCTTAGTTTGGCTGGATATGAAATTCTGGGTTGAAAATTCTTTTCTTTAAGAATGTTGAATATTGGCCCCCACTCTCTTCTGGCTTGTAGGGTTTCTGCCGAGAGATCCGCTGTTAGTCTGATGGGCTTCCCTTTGAGGGTAACCCGACCTTTCTGTCTGGCTGCCCTTAACATTTTTTCCTTCATTTCAACTTTGGTGAATCTGACAATTATGTGTCTTGGAGTTGCTCTTCTCGAGGAGTATCTTTGTGGCGTTCTCTGTATTTCCTGAATCTGAACGTTGGCCTGCCTTGCTAGATTGGGGAAGTTCTCCTGGATAATATCCTGCAGAGTGTTTTCCAACTTGGTTTCATTCTCCGCATCACTTTCAGGTACACCAATCAGATGTAGATTTGGTCTTTTCACATAGTCCCATATTTCTTGGAGGCTTTGCTCATTTCTTTTTATTCTTTTTTCTCTAGACTTCCCTTCTCGCTTCGTTTCATTCATTTCATCTTCCATTGCTGATACCCTTTCTTCCAGTTGATCGCATCGGCTCCTGAGGCTTCTGCATTCTTCACGTAGTTCTCGAGCCTTGGTTTTCAGCTCCATCAGCTCCTTTAAGCACTTCTCTGTAT
Organism: Pan troglodytes; assembly: GCF_028858775.2. Lineage (NCBI taxonomy): Eukaryota > Metazoa > Chordata > Mammalia > Primates > Hominidae > Pan > Pan troglodytes. The sequence continues at coordinate 132,289,302 of NC_072406.2, forward strand.
TGGTTATTCTAGTTATACATTCTTCTAAATTTTTTTCAAAGTTTTCAACTTCTTTGCCTTTGGTTTGAATGTCCTCCCGTAGCTCAGAGTAATTTGATCGTCTGAAGCCTTCTTCTCTCAGCTCGTCAAAATCATTCTCCATCCAGCTTTGTTCCGTTGCTGGTGAGGAACTGCGTTCCTTTGGAGGAGGAGAGGCGCTCTGCATTTTAGAGTTTCCTGTTTTTCTGTTCTGTTTTCTCCCCATCCTTGTGGTTTTATCTACTTTTGGTCTTTGATGATGGTGATGTACAGATGGGTTTTCGGTGTGGATGTCCTTTCTGTTTGTTAGTTTTCCTTCTAACAGACAGGACCCTCAGCTGCAGGTCTGTTGGAATACCCTGCCGTGTGAGGTGTCAGTGTGCCCCTGCTGGGGGTTGCCTCCCAGTTAGGCTGCTCGGGGGTCAGGGGTTAGGGACCCACTTGAGGAGGCAGTCTGCCCGTTCTCAGATCTCCAGCTGCGTGCTGGGAGAACCACTGCTCTCTTCAAAGCTGTCAGACAGGGACATTTAAGTCTGCAGAGGTTACTGCTGTCTTTTTGTTTGTCTGTGCCCTGCCCCCAGAGGTGGAGCCTACAGAGGCAGGCAGGCCTCCTGGAGCTGTGGTGGGCTCCACCCAGTTCGAGCTTCCCGACTGCTTTGTTTACCTAAGCAAGCCTGGGCAATGGCGGGCGCCCCTCCCCCAGCCTCGCTGCCGCCTTGCAGTTTGATCTGAGACTGCTGTGCTAGCAATCAGCGAGATTCCGAGGGCGTAGGACCCTCCGAGCCAGGTGTGGGATATAGTCTCGTGGTGCGCCGTTTTTTAAGCCGGTCTGAAACGCGCAATATTCGGGTGGGAGTGACCCGAGTTTTCCAGGTGCGTCCGTCACCCCTTTCTTTGACTCGGAAAGGGAACTCCCTGACCCGTTGCGCTTCCCAGGTGAGGCAATGCCCCGCCCTGCTTCGGCTCGCGCACGGCACGCGCACCCACTGGCCTGCGCCCACTGTCTGGCACTCCCTAGTGAGATGAACCCGGTACCTCAGATGGAAATGCAGAAATCACCCGTCTTCTGCGTCGCTCACGCTGGGAGCTGTAGACCGGAGCTGTTCCTATTCGGCCATCTTGGCTCCTCCCTCTCACTAATTTATTTTGTAAAGAATTTTTTTTCTTTTATAACCCACAGTCAACTGCTGTTAGTGTTAAATTTCCATGATGTGGTAATTGGCAAACTCTTGCTAGTTATTTCGGATGGCTCACAATGGGAACTTTCTTCATCTCAGGTTCAAAGTTGGTTCTAGACCGTGTGCACTCGGCATATAGAGAAATGAAGTGCTGAATAGTTATCCAGCTGATTAGGTCATTGTAGGCAGCCAATGTAGGCAATCTGATCTGGTGCTGAGGAACAGTGGGGAAAGAATAATACGAGAAAGAGGCAGGAACCGCAAAGTAACCGAAAGGCCGGGCTTTGAATCTCCTGTATTCCTCCCCTTGGCAGGCTGATTTGCCTGCACATCAAGATCAGTCAACTGTAAGCAATAAAAGAAGTTTTTAGACCGGGCTGGGTTCCCTTAGTGCTGGTGGCTCATATTTGTTCTCTGAATACCTGGCACTGGCCCCCTAGCCTGCGAGAGATTTAAACTGACCCCTTGTACCCATTCTAATCTCCTGTGGCTTTTCTATTTCAAACCCACTGCTCTGGGTGGGAGCCACCTCCCACTTGGATTCTGGCTTACTCCTCCAGGAAGATCTTTGATTATCAAGTGTGTGTGTGTGTGTGTGTGTGTGTGTGTGTTAGTGTATACATGTGTTCATGCATGCCCATTATGGCTACTTATCAACTGTTGACCTACCAACTTAGCCCAAACACTCGACTTTTCATATTTTCTGGTTTCATGGTTTTGTGCCTTCAAGGCACCCCAAATTCCCACCCAGCCAATGGAAATGGCAAGCAGTTGTACTTTCACCATTTGCAAGGCAACTATCTGAAACATCCTTCTCTCCTCTAATTGGATCTGTTTCCTTCTCTGTCTCCAGGACTTATGTCTTAACTCATAACCCCTGAACATCTGAATGGAGTGAGACACTCCAAGCCAAGTGTAAGTTTTAACATAGCAAACGCCATCCCTTGATTTCCAGAGAGGAGCCCCTGAGTGCCCCTCCTGTTTGATGAGAAGCAGGTGCAGAATAGGCTGCTTTAATCAGTGCTAAACGCACACGTCTTACTGAAACCTGAATGGGCTGTGCTTCACAATACCGTGGTTTGATGGCAAATGCAGATGATGAAGAGAACACTACGCACTCCATTAACAAGTGTGTTGTAGCTCAGTGATAGCTAATGATAATGAAGCGCTGACTGAACGCTCAGTGCTAATACTCGATTGAACTGGAGAGCCTCCAGCTGTCAATGTGATATTCTGGATACAATAAAAAATAGATTAGATTCTCACCAGGCCGTGCTAGGGCTCCATACTAAGAACCCTCTGTTGAGACGTATGCAATAATATCCCTAAAATGGCATGAATAACATCTTGGCTTGATATGTTAATATTGAAAATGTGCCTGACTGTTAATTTTGATAATGTTTTCTGAGGTCTGAATGTTATGGGGATTTCCCATTTTTCCTATAAAACCATTCCTTGGTGACTTTTTGTGATTATTCTGAAAATGATTAGAGAAGCAGTAGAGAGCAGAGGTCGAGATCAAAGTTATAGAAATCAGGATTACCTGGTTTTCAATCGAAGTCCTATCATTTTTTTTGGTTGTGTGATCTTGGGCCTTAGTTTCCACTTTTGTAAAATTGGGAAAACAACAGAACTTTCCTCCTCCAGCTGTTGTGAGGATTTGACAATACTCTGTTCCTGTAATGATGGAAATTGCCAGATGAATTGCACCTCCAGAGTTGGAGTATTCTGGTCTATTTAAATATGGCTTTAGAAAAATAATCCAGAAACTTCTGCATAGGACATTTAAATCTGGGATGAGTTTGCAAATGGTGTCAGTGTCCCAAATGAGGTTAAGTCCAGGTCAAGCCAATCATAATACTTCAAATTCAACAAATTCTCTAGGCTGCAGTCACCACTATTTTTTTGTGCAAGTTTACATTATTAGGACTTAACACAGTACTTGGCATATAGTAGGCATAAAAGAACAATAAAAATGACCCAACAACTGGTCTCCCTGCCTCCAGTTTTGCCTTCTTCCTAATCTTGTTTTACTGCCAATGTTTTCTTTCTAAATGCAAATCTAAACCTGTTTCCAGCTTGCTTACCGCAATCAAGAAAGAGGTGCTCTTTGTTTACCAGGAGCACCAGCTGTCTGAATGATCTAAGTCTAGAACCTCCAGGCTCTACCCACTGGTGGAGCTGGTGTCAAGGGAGGGCCATTAGCCGGCTCCCAGTGGGAAGTGGATGGCATACTCAATGTGGGTCACTTAAGCATCATAAATAGATTATTTGCCAAGATATAGGAAAGGATTTAGAGACACCAATAAGGGATAATCCAGTACCTTGGCTGCTCTTACCTCCCTAGGCCTGCCGGAGCAAGGAGGGGGCAGTTACTGGAACCTAGGAGGCTTCCTGACAGGAGCTGTGGCCTTCGGCAGTGGAAGAGAAGGAGGTGGGAAATAAACCCTAAACCTCACTTTCCTCTTGTCTTTGGTTCTCCTACTGGTGACTCCCATTGGACAATCCTAGCTGGAAACCAGAATGCCGAGGAGCTGTGAACACAGGCCAGACTGTGGGTTCCAGGCATCAGAGCAGGGTGAGGAAGGGTGATGATTGGGTTTGGAGGGCCAAACATAGATAGCCTCAAAGGTTCACCTCGCTTGAACCCCATGGAAGGAGCTCCTTTTAAGGAGAAAGGGTGAGAAAGGCATGCTGGGCAAACACACATTGTGGAGATCTCTCAACTACATGAAGAAGCTACTGGAATCAGCATCTCTTGATGTTGAGTCCAATGTTCTTCAACTACACAGTTGCCTGATGTTCAGAACTTGTCCTGTGACTACTGATGTCATATCTTATGAGACTCCTTGGAAATTGCACCTGAAATTTTATTTATGCCTGGCTTTTAAATACCTATAATTTAACTTCTTTAATTTGGACCTTCCTTATAAACCTCAGAGTATATTTTTAGTTGCTTTTCACATGTCTTCCATCTCCCATAGGTAATTTATACTACTTAGTATTTAGAAGTTACCTATTGGATAACATGGTTCTTAGATCAATCTTAGACAATTCTCTGGGTGGAATCTGACATATCTGGTGGTAGATTTATACTTTTCCCATTGGATCCTTGTGTGCCCTCTTCTATAAAGTTTTCAGGTCACAATTGATGGGCTTTTTTTTTGAATAGATATCTAATTCACTCAATCAGTTTCACCTTATGTAGAGAGAATCAATCTGCTGAGTTTTCTAGACATTAGCAATACATAAAAATCCTATAATAAAGTATGCTATCATCTCTTTTTGAAAATGAGAAATGAGGCATGACAATTTCTTTCTAAAGCAATAATCAAGAAAGAGAGCCCTGCGTTTAATTCATTATGTGAGTCCACAGAAAGAGCAAGGGAAAAATAAATAATTTCACCCATCTGAGTCAACTTCAAGCCTAAAATTATAGGTTCTTGCAACTTTGACTTAATTGCTATCACAAAGAAGCACAAGTTGCTGTGATCAGATATCTCACAGAATACAAAAGCACTAATCCTTGACATTTCAGAAAGTCATATCATTATCTTTGCCCCAACCTGTACTGATTTTCTTTCACAGTGAATTTATATATATATGTATATATACACATATATATACACATACATATATACATATATGTATATATCAGAATTGAAGAAAAAGCCAAAACTTGGGATATTTAAATGAAAGTCCTGTTACCAAAACACAGCCTGTAAGAGATGATAAGAACTCAGCTCATGGCATTTCCCAGTATCTACATTTACAATGAATAATGAATATTCTTATTAACATCAGGGGTTGGCTAATTTGAAAGCTACACACTTTCTTAATACAAAAAATCTTAGCCTCAGTCTTTATGGCCTGTCATCAAAGTCAGTATGGTGATTGGAATGTGGGCTGGGAACTCAGGGCAGGAGAAAGGCCCCTCCCACGGTCATGAACACCCGAGGGAATAACTGTGGTGAGTGGGCACTGGGCACTGGGATGGGGAGGTGACACCTGTACTGCCGTCCTCCAGGCCTGTGACCCACGGAATTGCTTCCTCATCTTGGAGTCCTGTTCCAACTCTGTCCTTATTTTTAATGCCACAGTTTCACTCGTTTTCACCATTTATTCACTTTATAAAAATTGTGAAATATTTCAAGCAAGCATGCAGTTCAAACAATAACATTCATATATCCGTCTCACAACTTTCTCAAATATTATATTTTTATCATGGTTGCTTCAGATTTTGTTCTTTTTTGTAAGAAAGAAACTTCAAAAAAAAAAAAAAAAAACAAAAGAGAGAGAGAGAAAGAAGAGTATTTCTGGAGACGAGCAGGACAGGACCTCACATCCCTACTCCAGCCTTTGGTTCATTCTCTGAGGTTATTTGTAACCATGTGAGGGGCTTTCTCTTGCCCAGTCTACTATTATTATTGTTGTTGTAACTATCTCCAGGGCCCAGCCAGCCCATATTCCCAACCATCCCATACCCCTTGGATGCCATTTGCAGATCCCTCATTATTAGTGGGATTGGGCATCGTTTCATATTGTTTTTGGCAGTTCAGTCTTTCTTTTCTGGGCTGTCCTCTTTTATTATTGATTTGTAAGGATAAAGAATCCTTTATCCTTTTATGTGGTATGTAATAGATATTGATCCATTGTCAGTGAAGTAAGTTGCAAATATCTTCAGCTGTGGCTTGCTTTCTATATTTATAGTATCCTTTATAAAATAAAGACATTTAAAGTGGAAAGTCTCTAGCTATATCAATCAAACCTTTTGTGGTTTATCGTCTCTGTGTTGCTTTAATTACAGGCTAGTGAGGGAAGTCTTTCCTGCCAGGAGATGTTCATTGAAGTGCAGACTGCTCGGAGCCACACCGCAGGCTGGCAGAGGAAGTGTCTCGGTGTTGCCTTGGCCCGTTCACTCCCTGTCAGGCCAGTAGAGGAGCTGAGGAGTCTTCGCCATGGTTTGAGAAAAAGGTCTGGAGCCCCATGCTGTTCTCAGATCACCAGGACACCTGGAGATGGCAGAGTCTCAGCATTCTAACCACAGCACAGCCCCCACCGAATGAGGGGCCTGGTCTACAGAGCTCCTCAAACTCCACTTTCTCCATCTCCCTGTTGCCTTCCCTCTCCCATGTCCCCAGTGTCACACAGTTGGTAAGTGCCAGACCCATGCCTGAGACTGGCCTGGCAACCCCAATCTGTTTTAGCACAAGAAAGCGGGCAAGGTGTGGGGAACAAATGTGCCATTTGGAGGTGCCTATGGTTTTCAACCCATGAAAGAAAAGGCAGACATCACTTTGTAAAAGCAATGAGGAAGACAGATCTAAATGTCCTTGGGAAAAAGCCTTTCTAAAAAGCAACCAAAGACTCTATACTGACAATACACATTTCCAAGGCGATCCTAAGAAATCCATTTGTGTAATCAGCTGATAATTTCTTTCTTTCTCCAAAGTGGCTCTGAGCTCAATTCAGACTGAAAAACTCAATAGAGAGTCCTAGAGCCTGTAATCAATGCTTTTTGCTGGGGGACCCTGGGCACTCTTTCTGTCATTCAGAAGCATTCATTTAACCTTGATATCATGGGAGGTGGGGTGACAGGAAGGGCTTCTCTCTACTTTCTCCCTGCTTGGTAGCAAATCTGTGTGAAGACACATTTCATTTCATATCAGCTGGCCTGTCCTAACAGGCCCTGCATAGGTAGGGACGGAAGTGTCACAGCTTGGCAGCCCTTCTCAGAGCGTGGACTCGCCTCTAATCAAGCTCTCCATTGCATTTAAAAGAATGAGAAGCTCATCCTTCCTGTCAATAATGTGTGGCTGTGGTCTGGAATCTTACTGGCCTTAGGTCTTCGTGGGCATTCTGATCTGTGTCTGAGAGCTGCCCTGGAGTGCCACCGAATGAGATTGTCAGCTGGTTTGGGCACTGGGGTGTGGAATGATGTATATAGTGACATCTTGTAATTTGATTTTGCTTTCAAAAGGTAAAAGAAACCTGTCATTTATTGGGAGCCTCTGTATGTCACTTACTTTCCATATAGCATCGTGTTGAGCCCTCTAACAATCCTGGGAAGGAGGAGATTGTGTCTCCATTTTTTTACATAGACTTTTAAATTTAGAGCAATTTTAGGTTTGTAGAAAAATTGCAAAGATAGTACAGAGAGTTGCCATCTACCCCATAGCCAGATGGCCCTCTAGTTAACATCTTACATGAGTATGGTATATTTGTACAAAGAATAAATCAATATTGACATATTATTATGGACCAAAGTCCACACTGTATTCAAAACTTCTTTAGTTTTTAGCCTAATAGTCTTATTTTCTGTTCCAGGATCCTATTCAGGATCCCACATTCCATTTGGCTGACATGTCTCTTTAGGTGCCTCTCAGCTATGATGGTTTCTTGTACTTTCCTTGTCTTTGATGACTTTGACAGCTTTGAGGAGTACTGTTCAAGTATCTGTAGATTGTCCCTTAATTGGAGATATTGTTTGACATCTTCCTCATGATTAGACTTGGGTGATGGGTTTTTGAGAGAAAGACACAGAGATAAAGTACCATTCTCATCACATCATATCAAGTATATGCCATTTTTGCTGATGAGGAAACTGAGTCTCAGAGGACAGTGACCTGCCCAGGCCTCCAGGAAGCTCTGGTACCAATTTGAATCCAGCTCTGCCTGGTCTTCAAGTCCATGCTCCCTTCATTCCATGATATCACCCTCTCTCAGGTGATGAGGGAAAACCAGGCTTGAGAGAGACAACCAGGTTGCAGAAAGGTAGACCCCTCCTTCAAACAGCCATCTCTTCCTGTGCTATGCCCCTTCTCCGTCTATCTTACTGGTATAGTTGTTTGGAGTTTTAGGGGTCAAGTAAGAGGGTGGAGAGTTGTGTCGAAATTGGCGGTGGGGTGTCCAAGCCAACTGGAAAAGGCCAGATGTTCCTTCTGCCCTCAATTAAATGCCCACTCCCATTTGAGGTTAAAATGCCTATTTCCTTCAAGTTCCATTTAACTTGCCATACTCGAAAGTGATAGTTCTGGCAGGCTTATTAGCCCAGGCAATGTTCTCTTAGGCTCTAGTCACCTGAACACCACCTCTACAATTTTTGTTGTATTTCCAAACTACCTGAGCTATTATTTACTTAATTAAAAATTTAATGTCATCCCAAGCAATACCACACAATGAAAGATTTTATGTGCCAGTTATGTTTTTTCCCAACTCACATTAAAATCGGTACTCAACTATTGTTATTATTAATAAATCCTCATCATTTGCTCCTACCATGTACATGGCAATCACTAGTAGTGTCTCTATCCCACTCCAGAACTGCTGAGTCACCCAACAGTGGAGGTTGGGAGGAGTAATGGTCTCTTTTTATTTCTTTATAAAATAACTTTTACAAATCAAGGCACATAATTTTTAAAACTCCAATAGCAAGGTCAGGAAAATGAGCAGTCTTCCCTGGAGCCGCTCAGTTCTACCCCCAGGGATAGTGACTTTTACCTCTCTGAGCTGCTGCTTCCGCTTTTTCCTTCCTCTTGCCCAACGCTGTGCGGTGGCGGGTGCTGCTGGTGCCCTGCCTGTGTCCCTGGGGCTTGCCACTCTGTGCCGAAGGCCTGTCTTCTCACTGCCAGGGCCTGGGTTCTTGGTATTGGCACCTTCTCTTGCCCCTGGAGCGCGCTCTTCCTCCCCTACAGTAGGCAGAGAATGTGGGGAAATGAATGCCCCTTGGGAGCTACCCTCACCCAGCCACAGAGGAGCATTTGTGCAGCCAGGCCCTGGCTCCATTGCCTCTTGGCGGGGGACCTCTGATATGTGAGTGTTATACTGGCTCCCCAAGCCTCCCCTGCAGCATTAAGCTCCAGTCGCCCAGGGGAGGCAGGAATATTGTACTTTTGTTAGCTGTCTTCCTAGTGGTCAACTCTGCTTCTCACCTTGCACCTCATTTCACTGTGTGCAAGTCTGGATTTCTTCCCAGGCTGGAAACTTGTTCAGTGCAGGGATTATGTTTTTCCCTTTAGGCCCGGTGCAATGCCTGTCATATAACAGCTACTCAATCAATGCTTGTTGGATGAAGAGCAGGCTACATGAACTAGGATGAAGAGATTTCCTGGGCTGGTTTGTACCTGGTGATGCATGATGCTGTAACAGTGTAGCCGTGTCTGCAGCTTTTCTACATAATTGTATTTTACTTAAGTTCCTTTGATTGAAAACCATAGGAACTGACTCTGGGTAACTTAAGAGAAGGGAATATACTGGAAGGCTACTGTGAAAGCTCATGGAATTGAGGGAAGAGCTGGAGCCAGGTCAGCTCTAGGATGGAACAAGGACAACAATTACAGTAATAGCAGCTAACATTTACTGAACACTTCTACATGTCAGGCTCTGGGCCAAAAATGTCATCTGATCTACTTTTCACAGCAACCCCATGAAGTCATTATCGTTTTTATCATCCCCATTTTGCCATTGAGCTTCTTGGGGCAGAGAGGTTAGAACCCAGGCAGGCTGACTTCAGAGCTTCTATTTTTAACACACATGGATGCCTCTGCAGTGGGCCTTCTGGATCAACTTTCTGGGTTGCTACCTTTGAGAGTCAGCTACAATGGCATCCAGTCTCTGTCTCTCTCCTTTCTAAGTTTCAAATTCTTGGGAAAAACCATTAAGTTGGCTCGACCTCAATCAGTGCTGAACAAGAGGCAGAGTCAAGTGGTATAAATACGACCCCTGGGGGCCCACTCTGTGTACTGAACCATTTCCAGGGGAGGAAGAATAGGGTCTGGGGAGTGTCCCCCTCTTTCCTGCTCTTGAAGCTTTTGTCTTCTACATCTATGTTTCCAATGTACAAATTATAGTTCTCAAAGTGTGACCCCTGGACCAGCTGCATCAGCATCGCCTGAAACCTGATAGAAATACTAGTTCATTTGCTCCATCCTGGACCTGTGGAACCTTAACCTCTTGGGGTGAGGTTAGGATCCAGAGGTCTTAGTGATTAGGGCGTGTTTGACTTTTTGTGTTTTCTGTGCCCGGGTATTGGGAATGGAGGTTCCGTTAAGGCATCTTCAGAGCACTTTCGCCAACAGTTGTACTGTTAGGGTGTACTCAGTTGGTAGGAGGCTGGCCTTGCTCTCTGCTGTTTCTTCCTATTCCTTCTTGGCAGCTGGCTGAATATTTTTCACTCTTTGAAAAGTACACAACCTAAATTAGAGCCCAAGGGTTTACTTGAATCCTACCAAGAAAGGTAGATAGGTCAGAACTTTCTCAGTTACAAGAGACGGAAACATGACTTATACTTTCTTAAGCCCCCAAAGTTTTTTTTCTCTTAAATATCTGAAAATTCCAGGAATTAGTTCCAGTTTCAGGTATAGGTGGATCTAGGTGCTCAAATGACATCACAAATGTTCTCTTTCTTTTCTCTAGTTTCTTCTTTGTTGGTTTCTGACATGCTTCCTCTACATGAAGATCTCCAGCAACTCCAGGGTAACATGAACCTTTCAGCTTATGATCTCAAAGGGAGAAGGAGCTTTCCTCTAGCAGCATCCATATTTATCCCCTTTCCAAAGATCTCTGATTAGCTCTGTTTGGATCACATGATCTTTCCTGGACCAATCACTGTTTCCAGGAGCTATATCCCCTATGGTAGAAGAGACAGGGGAAGCTTCTTGACAACTCTATGGAATCCTCACCATTGAGGATGGGTTAGACCCACAGGTGTGCTCAGAAATGTTAACAACCTATTCTGCTGAAGGGGGATGGGGGCCTGGGATTTGTGTTATCTTCTGATTTTTACGGTGCAGCCATTCCCAGTATGGGTGATGTCAAGCTGCCAACATGACAGTACTGAAGATGAGGTTGGGAAGAGATGCTTGGTAGTGCACCATTATATATTAATGGTATTTTCTCCAATGAGATATAGCAGATGCAAGTAGCCTCGAGTATAGACAATTACAAAGGGAAATAAAATACTTAGAAAGTGATGAGTTTTCAATAATTATTATCTTTTTTCTATAATTTATTTCAATTTATTTCATTGTAAGTTTATGTAACTTAGTTTTTAATAACGGCTTTGTTTAACAACTGGCTCACAAAGTTCCTGAAAATTTAAGTCACCTCTCTCAAGCTGGTACAAGCTAGGTCCAGCACACCAGAGGTTAGAATCTGACAGGGCTGGAAGAGAGTGGTATGTTCACTGTAGCTGCCATTTCGCCTCCCACTTCTGGTGGAGACAATATCAAATTCACTCCTGAGTGGTGCTTCAAGTGGCTTTTCAAGGTTGAAGGATATTAATAGCTTAAGAGTAGGTCCTTATAGACATCCTGGCCTGCAGCTACTTGCTTTTGAAGCATTGTCAAGTAGGGCTCAGATGTGGGAATAGAGCACTTTTAGCCTGTAGGCATAAAAGTACAGTTCACTGTCAGTTTCTCAGTAAAGAAAGATAGCATTACTTTATGTCAGTCCTAAATGCATTTCACAAAATTTAAACTAAAAAGAAACATAACCTCTTGCTGGTGCCCACTTTGTCAGAATGAAAGCTTGCTTGTTGACAATTGTTCACTCTAAAGGTTCCCGAGGAGGAAGGAATATTGAACATGTCCCTAGTCATCCTTTCTCTATTGTTTGCAGAATCTCACTTGTTTTGAACTTACTGGGAAGGAGTAACACTTTGCACTCACCTTTTGCCCTACCCTTGAAGCTTCTTTCAGCTTATAGAGGCCTGAGGCTGGAGGCAGGGGGATCAGTGAGGAGGCTGCAGCATCAGTCCAGGTGAGGGATGATGGAGGCCTGAGTGTAAGCATGGAGGTGGGGGTGACATGATGGAGGCCTGAGTGTGAGCATGGAGGTGGGGCTGACATGATGGAGGCTTGAGTGTGAGCATGGAGGTGGGGGTGAGATGATGGAGGCCTGAGTGTGAGCATGGAGGTAGGGGTGACATGATGGAGGCCTGAGTGTGAGCATGGAGGTGGGGCTGACATGATGGAGGCCTGAGTGTGAGCATGGAGGTGGGGCTGACATGATGGAGGCCTGAGTGTGAGCATGGAGGTGGGGGTGAGATGATGGAGGCCTGAGTGTGAGCATGGAGGTGGGGTTGAGATGATGGAGGCCTGAGTGTGAGCATGGAGGTGGGGGTGAGATGATGGAGGCCTGAGTGTGAGCATGGAGGTAGGGGTGACATGATGGAGGCCTGAGTGTGAGCATGGAGGTGGGGCTGACATGATGGAGGCCTGAGTGTGAGCATGGAGGTGGGGCTGACATGATGGAGGCCTGAGTGTGAGCATGGAGGTAGGGGTGACATGATGGAGGCCTGAGTGTGAGCATGGAGGTGGGGTTGGAGAGGTGCCTGATGGCAGACTTCGGCCAGAGCAATGGCCCAGACCTCACTTTTAGCTAAAAGAGCATAGGCCAGTGATATGCATGCTTAAAAAATGTAAACCATGAGGGAATAAATGTACTCTATAGTCTAGTAAACTTCATATATTTCTTGGGAAAAGCTACTTAACAACAAGAACTGAAGAAACTGTTTCATAACAAAAGTCGGATCCACTCCACCCGCCAACATGCAGCAAAAAAAGTCATTTGTACTTGGGGATGTAAAAAAGAATGAAGCATTACTTTACTGGGGATATTTTCAGTAGGTAAAGTTAAGATAATTCAGTAGGTAAAGAATTAATGCATACACAGAATGTGGTATATCTCACTAAATATGGGTGTTCGGGGATGATTTATTATTTACAAAATATCTGGTAAAGGCCAACACTCAGACATTAATTCCATTTTAGAGTCTGCAAAGAAAACTCCTACGGCAGCTTGCTTAAAAAAGAGTAAGCTACGTTGCTTTCCTCTTGCATGGGCTGAAACCATCAAACCATTTCTTCTATGGAAATTGAGTCACCTTTTCATCTAGAGAACAAAGTGGCCAGGCAGGGACCAACCTAAGGTATAAACGCAAAAAGGTCACTCAGTGTTTCTGCCAGAAGCAACACGGCTCCAGCTAAATAATGTTCACCTGATCTGTATTAAAGAGAAGTTGAAGGACAAAAGAATAATCATTTAGTGCCTTTGAAAAGCTGTTGGAAGTCTTTCTAATGTCAATCAAAAGCACTACAAGGTACATCACTGTGCGCCATCAGCAAATACCCTTCGGATGCACCCTAGAACTACCTTTACAAAGTGAAACTTTTTGGGAATATTGGAAATATGCAAATGTACCAGTAAGATTTAACAGACCAATGACTGAATTTTTAAAAAGTGGCAGGTGTCTATTTCCATAGATCTTATTTACCTCCAACAAATTAATGAATTAGTGTCAATTTTCTATTTTCAGATTTGGGTTTGGGACATGGTTGGATATTAGCACTACCGTATATTTTGCTACAACTGACTGAGCTGGGGCAAGGCCAATTGAGGCCTCAGTATTCTTTATACCAGGCAATGTCTTAGGACTTTACAAATACTTTCCCTGGAAGATACATGATCTATTTCACAGATAAGATTACTGAATCTTAGGGAAGTTAGGTAACCTTCAGTGTTAGGAAGGGTGTTGAACCACATGCCCCACACTAGAATTTATGTTCTTAATTTCTACCTTCTATTGGTTGCCCTGTTAAGTAATAATGCTACTCAATATACACGGCATACTTTACAGTTTGTAAAGTGCTTTGCCAAACGTTATCTAATTTGAGCATAATTCCCCAAATGCAGTAATTTAGAATTGTCCTTAGTCCCTGCAGTACTCACTTTAATTATTGACCTCCTTTATTCATAGAGGAAAACCAAAATGATTGAGGCCCAGAGTGAAGGCCACATCCACAATCGCCCTGAGATAAGGTAGTTTTTCCAGGGCTCTCTTTATCTCCTTCCCTGATCTCTGTAAAACTGTCTGCCTCGTGAGCCGAGATTGTGCCACTGCACTCCAGCCTGGGTGACAGAGACTCTGTCTCCAAAAAAAGAAAAAGAAGAAGAAGAAAAAAAGAAACTGTCTGCCTCATTTGGTATCACACCCAGCTATTAGGCTCCACTAATTGCCAGCTGATTGCTATATTATTTCAACAATGCCCTGGAGCATAGATTACTCTGTGGTTTAATCCAAGAGGTAGTTTTTGAGGTCAGTGTTTGAGGTTTCTTCTGACTCCAGTAGGGCTCTTCTTAGCTGTCTCTTTCCCTGGTTCTCCCTGGTGAACTAGCTGGCCTATGGTTTAGATGACTGCTATTAATTGAGAAGAGCTATCAGCCTCCTCTTATTTTTTTGGCACCAAAATCTCCATTGTTTCTGAAAGTGCCCTTAGGCCTGAACTTTCTCTCTGTTTTAAATTAAGTCATTTCCTTTGGGGGTCTGCTTCTCACCCTGGGCAAAATCCCTGAGCCACCACTCAAGGCAGTGGGTGAGGCACTAGTCTTTGGTCGTCTTGGTTTGCCTCTATTGATGTGAAACTTCTGCCTTCTGACTGAGCCGGGGCAAGGGCAATTGAGGCCTCAGTATTCTTGGCCTGATGAGCATGGGGGTAGAGCTCTGTGCTATGAATGGAGGTTGGATGGAAGAAGGGAGCCCCTGATTTCTTAACTTCACTCACCAGGAATTTAACCTCTTCAATTGGAGATGGCAGCCTGCTTCTCCTGGTGAGTTACACCCTTTGTTTAGGACCTGAGAGGAGAGGGACCCCCATCTTCTTGGCCACAGCTGCCCAGGGTGGATGAGAGGGATGGGAGCTGAGCTGGATGGGAGACAGAGGGTGGGTTGTGGTTCAAGTCACAGACTCTTGCAGTTCTTACTGAGTTTTAGTAGATTTCCTTGAATAAATTGCTTCTTCATTTGCTATATGCCCTTAGGACAGTTTTCAGAGACTTTAAATGGTTGTTTGTTTTTTTAACAGTTTTACCAGGTATGCTTGTTTCACCAGGGAATAGGTCTGTAGAACTCACACTGCCATCCAGGAAGTGAAACTCCCCAGTACAGGCATACTATGGACATATTTCAGGTTCAGCTCCAGACCACCACAGTGAAGTGAATATTGCAACTAAGCAAGTCACGCATGTTTTTTCTTTGTTTCTCAGTGAATATAAGGTATGTTTATATTATACTGTAGTCTGTTAAGCATATAATAGCATTATGTATACATATACATATGTTTATTAAGAATACTTTATTGCTAAAAATGCTAACAATCACCTGAGTCTTCAGTGAGTAGTAATCTTTCTGCTGGTGGAGTGTCTTGCTTTGATGTTGATGGCTGCCGAGTGATAAGGATGGTGGTTGCTGAAGACTGGAGTCGCTGAGGCAATTTCTTTAAATCAGACAACAATTAAGTCTGCCACATTGATTGACTCTTTCTTTCATGAACAATTTCTCTATAGCATGCAATGCTGTTTGATACCATTTTACCCACAGCATAACTTTTTGTTAAAAAAAATTGGAGTCAATTTTTTCAAATCCTGCTGCTGCTTTATCAACTAAATTGATGTAAAATTCTAAATTTTTTGTTGTCATTTCAACAATATTCACAGCAACTTCATCAGGAGTAGATGGCATCTGAAACAACCACTCTCCTTACTTATCCATAAGAAGCAACTGCTCAGCTGTTAAAGTTTTATTATGAAATTACAGTAATTCAGTCACATCTTCAAGCTCCACTTCTAATTCTACTTCTCTTTGCTAATTCCACCACATCTGCAGTTACTTTCCCCAGTGAAGTCTTCAACCCCTTCAAGTCATCCATGAAAGTTGGAATCAACTTCTTCCAAACTCATGTTAATGTTGATATTTTGACCTCCTCCCATGAATCATGCTTGTTCTTAATGACATCTAGAATGGTGAACCCTTTCCAGAAGATTTTTAATGTATTTTCCCCAGAACCATCAGAAGAATAACTGTCTATGGTATCTATAGCCTTATGAAATGTATTTCTTTAATAATAAGATTTGGAAATTGAAATTTCTTCTTGATCCATGGGATGTAGAATGAATGTTGTGTTAGGAGGCATGAAAATGGCTTTCATCTCCTTCTACATGTCCATCAGAGCTCTTGGGTGACTAGGTGCACTGTCAATGAGCAGTAGTATTTTGAAAAATTTTTTTACTGAGCAGTAGGTCTTAGCAGTGAGCTTCACATAGTCAGTAAACCATGCTGTTTAACAGACATGCTTTCATCTAGGCTTTGTTATTCCATTTATAGAACACAGGCAGAGTAGATTTAGCATGATTCTTAAGAGCCCTAGGATTTTCAGAATGGCCAATGAGCTTTGGCTTCAACTTAAAGTTATGAGCTGCATTAGCCCCCAACAAGAGAATCAGCATGTTCTTTGAAACTTTGAAGACAGGGACTGACTTCTCTCTAGTTATGAAACTCCTAGATTGCATCCCCTTCCAACAGAAGGTTTGTATTAGTCCATTCTCATGCTGCTAATAAAGGCATACCCAAGACTGGGTAATTTATAAAGGAAAAAGGTTTAATTGACTCACAGTTTAGCATGGCTGGGGAGGCCTCAGGAAACTTACAATCATGGCAGAAGGGGAAGCAAACGCATCCTTCTTCACATGGCAGCAGCAAGGAGAAGTGCAGAGCAAAAGGGGGAAAAGCCCCTTATAAAACCATCAGATCTCATGAGAACTCACTCACTATCATGAGAACATCATGGGGGTAACCACCCCCATGATTCAATTACCTCCCACTGGGTTTCTCCCATGACATGTGGGGATTATGGGAACTACCAGTTAAAGGTAAGATTTGGGTGGGGACACAGCCAAACCACACCAAGGTTGTTTCATCTACAATTAAAATCTGTTGTTTAGTGTAGCCACCTTTATCAATGATCTTAGCTAGATCTTCTGAGTAACTTATTGAAACTTCTGTATCAGTACCTGCTGCTTCAGCTTGCACTTTTATGTTATAGAGAGGGCTTTTTTCCTTAAACCTCTTGAACCAACCTCTGCTGGCTTCCAGATTTTCTTCTGCTGTTTCCTTACCTCTTTCAGCCTTCATAGAATTAAAGTCAGGGCCTTCCTCTAGATTAGGCTTTGGCTTAAGAGAATGTGGTGGCTGGTTTGATCTATCCAGACCACTAAAACTTTTTTCACATCAACCATAAGGCTGCTTTGCTTTCTTATCATTTGTGAGTTCACTGGAGTGGCACTTTTCATTTCCTGCAGGAACTTTTCATTTGGATTCACCGCTTGAATTAGCTATCTGGGGGCAATCCAGGCCTAGCTATCAGCTTATCTGGTATTTTGACATGCTTTCCTCACTAAGCTTAATTATTTCTAACTTTTGTATTTTTTTTTGTATGTACATAATGTTTGTACATACTTATGGGGTACATGTGATATTTTGATACATGCACAGAATGTGTAATGATCAAGTCAGTTCACTTAGGATATCCATCACCTCAAGCATTTATCATTTCTTTGTGTTAGGAACATTTCAAATACTTTCTCCTAGCTATTTTGAAATACCCAACGCATTGTTGTTAACTATAGTTACCCTAATGTGCCATCAAACTTTAGGAGTTATTTCTTCTATATTTCTTGTTTTAATGTTTGTACCTATTAATCTACCTTTCTTTAACCACCTGTACATCCTTCCCAGCCTCTGTGAACTATCTTTCTAGTCTTTGCTTCCATGAGATCAACTTTTTTAGTTTCCACATATGAATGAGAACACACAGTGTTTGTCTTTCTGTCCCTGGCTTATTTCACGTAACATAATGGCCTCCAATTTCATCATGTTTTTGTAAATGACAGGATTTCATTTCCTTTAATAGCTGAATAATATTCCATTGCATATATATACCACATTCTCTTTATTCATTCATCTGTTGATGGACACTTAGGTTGATTCCATATCTTTGCTATTGTGAATAGTGCTGCAAAAAACGTGGGAGTCGGCCGGGCGCGGTGGCTCACGCCTGTAATCCCAGCACTTTGGGAGGCCGAGGCGGGTGGATCACGAGGTCAGGAGATCGAGACCATCCTGGCTAACACGGTGAAACCCCGTCTCTACTAAAAATACAAAAAATTAGCCGGGCGTGGTAGCGGGCGCCTGTAGTCCCAGCTACTGGGGAGGCTGAGGCAGGAGAATGGCGTGAACCCGGGAGGCGGAGCTTGCAGTGAGCCGAGATCGCGCCACTGCACTCCAGCCTGGGCGACAGAGCGAGACTCCGTCTCAAAAAAAAAAAAAAAAAAAAAAAAAAAAAAAAAAAACGTGGGAGTCTTTGATATACCAATTTCCTTTCCTTTGGATAAATAGTCATGGTATCATTGGAACATATGGTAGTTCTATCTGTAATTTTTTTTTTTGTAAATCTCCATGCTGTTTTCAGTAATGGATGTGCTAATTTACATTTCCATCAACAGTTGTATAAGAGTTCCCTGTTTTCTGCACCCACATCAGCATCTGTTTTTTTTTTTTTTTTTGCCTTTTTGGTAATAGCTATTTCCAACTGGGGTAAGATGATATTTTATTGTGGTTTTAATTTACATTTCCCTGATTAGTGATTTTTTCCATATATCTGTTGGCTGTTTGTGTATCTTTTTTGATAAATGTCTATTCAGATCCTTTGCCCACTTTTTAAATGGGGTTGTTTTTATGCTGTAGAATTGTTTGAGTTTTTAAAAATATATTCTGAATATTGGTCTCTTGTTGGATGAATAGTTTGCAAATATTTTCTGTCATTCAACAGATTGTCTCTTCTCTCTGTTGATTGTTTACTTTGCTGTGGAGAAGCGTTTTAGTTTAATGTAGTCCCATTTGTCTATTGTTGTTTTTATTGCCTGTGCTTTTGAAGTCTCAGCCATAAAATCTTTGCCTAGACCAGGGTGTTTCCCTTATGTTTTCTTCAAGTAGCTTTATAACTTAGGTTTTTACTTTTAAGTCTTTTATCCATTTTGGGTTAATTTTTACATATGGTGAGACACAAAGGTCTAGTTTCATTCTCCGCATATGGATATCCAGTTTTCCCAGTACCACTCATTCTAGGGGTGTTCTTTCCTCAGTGTATGTTCTTGGCATCTTTGTTGAAAATCAGTTGGCTGTGTTTTGTAGTTTTCCATTTAGAGGTCTTTCACCTCTCTGGTTAAATTTAGTCCTAGGTGTTTTATTTGTTTTTATGCTATTGTAAATGGGATTACCTTTTGTTTGTTTCTTTTTCTTTTAAGCTTGTATTCTATATATATTTTTTATACTTAAATTCTTCGGTATATGTGCAGAATGTGCAGGTTTGTATCATAGGTATACATATGCCATGGTGGTTTGCTGCACCCATCAACCCGTCATCTACATTAGGTATTTCTCCTAATTCTATCCCTCCCCCTGTCCCCCATCCCCCAACAGGCCCCAGTGTGTAGTGTTCCTCTTCCTGTGTCCATGTGTTCTCATTGTTGAACTCCCACTTATGAATGAGAACATGCGGTGTTTTGTTTTCTGTTCTTGTGTTAGTTCATTGTTTGTATATAGAAATGCAACTGGCCGGGCATGGTGGCTCATGCCTGTAATCCCAGCACTTTGGGAGGCCGAGGCGGGCAGATCACTATGTCAGGAGTTCGAGACCAGTCTGGCCAACATGGTGAAACCCCGTCACTACTAAAAATACAAAAATTAGCTGGGCGTAGTGGTGGGTGCCTGTAATCCCAGCTACTTGGGAGGCCGAGGCAGGAGAATTGTTTGAACCTGAGAGGCGGAGTTTGCAGTGAGCCGAGATCATGCCATTGTACCCAAGCCTGGGTGACAGGGCGAGACTCTATCTCAAAAAAAAAAAAAAAAAAAAAAAAAAAAAAAAAAAAAAGAAGAAAAAAGGAGAAAAGAGAAGGCAACTGACTTTTGTATATTTATTTATTTATTTTTTTATGGAGTCTTCAGGTTTTTTTAAATATAAGATCATGTCATCTGCAAAGAGGGAAAATTTGACTTCTTTTCTAATTTGTTTGCTATTTCTTTCTTTCTGTTGCCTAATTACTCTGGCTAGGATGTCCAGTACTATGTCGAATAGGAGTGGTAAAAATGGGCATCCTTATCTTATTCTAATTCTTAGAGGAAAGGCTTTCAGCTTTTCCCCATTCAGTATTATGTCAGCTGTGGGTTTTTCATATATTACCTTTATTATGTTGAGGTATGTTCCTTCTGTTCCTAATTGGTTGCAAGTTTTCACCATGAATGAATGTTGAATTTTATGAAATGCTTTTTGTGCATCTATTGAGATGATTACATGGTTTTCGTCCTTCGTTCTGTTGATGTAATGTATCCTGCTTATTGATTTGCATACGTTGAACCATTCTTTCATGCCTGGAATAAGTCTCACTTGATCATGATGTATTATCTTTTTAAAGTCTTGCTGAATTTGGCTTGCTAGCATTTTGTTGAGGATATTTGCATTTGTGTTCATCAGAGATGTTGGTCTGTAGTTTTCTTTTTTTGTTTTGTCCTTGTCTGGTTTTGGTATCAGGGTAATGTTGGGCTTATAGAATGAGTGGAGAATAATTCCCTACTCTTCCATTTTCTGGAATAATTTGAGAAGAATTAATGTTAGTTCTTCTTTTTAAGTTTGGTGGAACTTGGCAGTAGTCATCTGTTCCTGGACTTCATTTTGTTGGGAGAATTTTTATGACATTCAGGTTTTCCATTTCTTTCTGGTTCAATCTTGGTAGGCCTGCAGGAGGAGTACACAGGTGCCATCAGTGGTGGATGAGGCAGGGTAATCTCCAGAGCCCCAGATGATGCACTTGGACACTGGGGGAGGGTGGCATTAGGTGGTGTGGGCCTATCCTCAGGCCCCCTGATGGTGCATATAGGCACAAGCCATGATGTGCAGTGTGAGTCAATCCCTAGGCCTCTAATTAATATGCTTGGGCAATGACAACAGGCGTTTTGGACCTGTCAGGCCTCCTGATGGTGTATGCACATGCCCAGCATGACAAATGGGGTTAGGTGATCTCTAGATGCTTGGGTGGTGTGCTTGAGCACTGGGAGGGATGATGCTAGGCAGGATGGGTCTGTCCTCAGGCCCCTCAATGGTGTGTCCAGGTTGGGCTGTAGTGGGCAGGGCAGGATGATCCCCAGGCCTCTGGATGGCATGTTTGTGTGCAGGCAGCAGGAGTTCTGGGTTCATTGTTAGGCCCCCTGATTGTGTGTGCACACATCCAAGGTGAATGATGGGTGAGGCTATCCCCAGTCCCCAGATGATATGCTCAAGCAATGGGGGAGGTGGCTGGGTGGGACAGGCCTGTCCTCAGGTCCCCCAGTGGTGCCCATGGGCCTAGGCTGTGGTGATCCCTAGGCCCCCCGACAGCGTGCTCAGGAGCCAATCGCAGATGGGCTGAGTCTTTTGTCAGACCTGATAATGTGTGTGTATGCACAGGGTGATGATGGAATGAGATGAGGTGATCCCCAGGTGGCATGCTTGAGCTGTGGAAGAGGTGGTGGTAGGCAGAGAAGGCCTGTCCTTAGGTCTATCTGACTGCATACATTGGCACAGGCTGTGGTGGGTAGGGATAGGCAATCCCCAGGCCTCTGTGCGGAATGCTTGGGTAGTGGTGACAGCAGCAGCAGCAGGTGGGAAAATCCTGTACTCAGGGCACATGCAAGTACATGGCAGCACTGCTGCTGAGGGAGCGGGGTTGCTGTTAGTGGTAGTGGCCTGCAGGCTGGTAGTTCTCAGGCTCTGGAGAACACTTGCTTTGACTGCCTTTTTCCTCATGGCAGCCTCCCTGGTACACTGCACCACTCTTTCCCCAAGGTGTAGGACATTGTATGGGCTAGCATGCCAGAGACCCAACTGCACTGCTGGGTCCTGTAGCTCTCTGGGTGAACATGGGGGTATATCAGTGGAGATGCAGGGGCTATTGGGCCTGAGGGCAGAATACAGTCTGGTGGGAGGTGGGCTCTCAAAATGACATCATGCTGCAGCTGCTTCATTCTTGGGAGTTATGTGGGACCTAGGGTGAGCTCCCTCTCTGGAGCAATGCCATCCTGTAGACTCCAGGTAGTTTCCTATGCTAGTCTCAGGGCTGGCCTGTGAGGATCGAGGGGCTCTCCTGTCACGAAGATTGCAAGAGTTGGCTGTGGGAATATGGACCAGTGGGGATCTCTCATTCATCATTTTCCCACATTGGAGAAAATCTCTGGGCTTCCAGCCAATCCCAGCTGAGCCAGCTGCCTCACTTTTCTCTCCTTGTGTGCCTCAGGTATTTCCTATCAGTTCTCTGCTGAATTCCAGTGTTCTTTTAGATGCTCCATTCAAAGAGTGATGATCTACTCACTGTTTCTGTTTTTCTTTGTGGAAGAAGTCAGTGCCTGGTGCCTCCAGTCAACCATCTTTAAGTGCTAGCCTCACAGTGATTGTTTTGAGTGGGGACTTTTCTAGCTTTTGATTTAAAGTGAGAGATGTGTGACTCTTCCTTTCATTTGAACACTTAGAGGCCATTGGAGGGTTATTTATTGACCTAATTTCAATATTGTTTTGTCTCAGGGAATAGGTAGGCCCAGGGAAGGGGAGAGAGATGGGGGAATGAATGGTTTGTGGATCAGTCAGAACATATACAACATTTTTGGGCTATTTCTTTTCTCTTTT
This sequence comes from Pan troglodytes, assembly GCF_028858775.2. NCBI lineage: Eukaryota > Metazoa > Chordata > Mammalia > Primates > Hominidae > Pan > Pan troglodytes. The sequence goes on from NC_072406.2 coordinate 132,312,043, forward strand.
TTTGTTTTGGAGATGGGGGTCTCACACTTATCATCCAGCCTGGAGTGCAGTGGCATGATCATGGCTCACTGCAGCCTCGACTTTCTGGGCTCCTGTAATCTTCCTATCTCAGCCCCCCAAGTAGCTGGGACTATAGGTGCACGCTACCATGCCTTGCCAACTTTTTGTATTTTAAGTAGAGACAGGGTTTCACCATGTTGCCCATGCTGGTCTTGAATTCCTGGGCTTGAGGGATCCACCTGCCTTGGCCTTCCAAAGTGCTGAGATTATAGGCATGAGCCACTGTGCTCAGCCTAGGCCTTTATCTCTAAATTGATTTAATTATTTTCAAGAAAGCCCTCTCAGACAGCTGTCAGTACCATCATAAAAATGAAATTTGTAAATAGATTACATGCTCAACAGATTTCTGGATTTTATATCTCCTTTTTTTTTTGTAAAGATAATTTCAACTTTTATTTTATATCCAGAGGGAACATGTGCAGATTTGTTACCTGCGTGTATTGCATGATGCTGAGGTTTGGGGCACGACTGATCCTGTCATCCAGGTACTGAGCATAGGACCCAGTAGTTTTTCAACCCTTGCCCCACTCCTTCCTTATCCCCTCTAGTAGTCCCCAATTTCTATTATTGTCATTTTTATGTCCATAAGTACTCATTGTTTAGCACCCACTTGTAAGTCAGAGCATGTGGTATTTGGTTTTCTGTTGCCATGTTAATTTTCTTAGGATAATGGCCTCTAGATGCATCCATATTGCTGCAAAGAACATGATACCATTCTTTTTTATGGCTGTGTAGTATTCCATGGTGTATATATATCATATTTTCTTTATTCAGTTCATTGGTGAAGGGCATTGAGGTTAATTCCATGTCTTGCTATTGTGAATAGTGCTGAAATGAACATATAAGTGCATGTGCCTTTTTGGTGTGACGATTTATTTTCTTTTGGATATAGAGTCAGTAATGGAATTGCTGGGTTGAACGGTAGTTCTGTTTTAAGTTATCTGAGAAGTCTCCAAGTTGCTTTCCACAGTGGCTGAACTAATTTACATTCCCATCAAAAGTGTATAAGCATTCCCTTTTCTCTGCAGCCTTGCCAGTGTCTGTTGTTTTTCGACTTTCTAATAATAGCCATTCTGACTGGTATGAAATGGCATCTCATTGTGGTTTTGATTTGCTTTTCTCTGATGATTAGTGATGTGGGGCATTTTGTTGTATGTTCATTGGCCACTTCTATGTCTTGAGAAGTGCCTGTTCATGTCTTCTGCCCATTTTTTAATGGGGTTATTTGGTTTTTGCTTGTTAAATTAAGTTCCATATAGATTCTGGATGTTAGACCTTTGTCAGATGCAAATATTTTCTCCCATTCTATAGATTGTCTGTTACTCTTGATAGTTTCTTTTTCTCTACAGAAGTTCTTTAGCTTGATTAGGTCCCACTTGTCAATTTTTGCCATTGTTGCAATTGCTTTTGAGGACTTAGTTGTAAGTTCTTTCCCAAGGCCAATGTACAGAATAGTGTTTCCTAGGTTTTCTTCTAGGATTCTTACAGTTTGAAGTCTTACATTAAATCTTTAATCCTGAGTTAATTTTTATATACGGTGAAAGGTAGGTTTCCAGTTTCATTCTTCTGCATGTGGATAGCCAACTATCTCAGCACCATTTACTGAGTAGTCTTTTCCCCACTTGCTTATTTTTGTCCACTTTGTCAAATATCAGATGGCTGTAGGTTTGTGGTTTATTTTGGGGTTCTCTATTCTGTTCCATTGGTCTATGTGCCTTTTTTTGTGCCAGTACCTTGCCATTTTGGTTACTGTAGCCTTATAGTATAGTTTGAAATTGGGTAATGTGACACCTCCAGCTTTGTTCTTTTTACTTAGGATTGCTTTGGCTATTCTGGTTTGTTTTTAGTTCCATGTAAATTTTAGAATAACTTTTTTTTTTTAGTTCTGTGAAAAATAATATTGGTAGTTTGATAGGAATAACATTGAATCTATAGATTGCTTTGGGCAATATGGCCATTTTAATGATATTGATTCTTCCTGTCATAAGCATGGAATTTTTTTCGATTTGTTTGTATTGTCTGCTCTGCCCTTTCCTTTCCTTCCTTTCCTTTCCTTTCCTTCCTGTCCTGTCCTGTCCTGTCCTTTTTTTGTCTTTTCTTTTCTTTTTTTGATAGAATCTCACTCTATTGCCCAGGCTGGAGTACAGTGGCACAATCTTGGCTCACTGCAACATCTGCCTCTGGGGTTCAAATGTTTCATCTGCCTCTGGGGTTCAAATGTTTCTCCTGCCTCAGTGTCCCTCAGTGTAGCTGGGACTACAGTTGTGCACCACTGCACCCAGCTAGTTTTTGTATTTTTTGCTAGAGACAGGTTTTTGTTGTGTTGGCCAGGCTGGTCTAGAATTCCTGGCCTTAAGTGATCCATCCGCCTTGGCCTTCCAAAATGCTAGGATTATAGTCATGAGCCACCATGCCTGGTCGTCTATGCTTTCTTTTTATCAGTGTCTTATGGTTCTCCTTGCAGAAATCTTTTGTCTCTCTGGTTAGATGTATTTCCAGGTATTTTTTTGGTAACTATTATAAATGAGATTACATTCTTTATTTGGCTGTCAGTTTGAATGTTATTGGTGTATAGAGTTGTTACTGATTTTTGTACATTGATTTTTGTATCCCGAAACTTTACTGAAGTTGTTTATCAGTTCTGGGAGCCATTTGGTGGAGTCTTTAGGGTTTTCTTCGTATGGAATCATATCATCAGTGAAGAGAGATAGCATGACTTCTTCTTTTCCTATTTGGATGCTTTTATTTCTTTCTTTTGCCTGATTGCCCTGGTGAGGAATTCCAGTACTGTGTTGAATAGGAGTGGCGAGAGTGGGCATCCTTGTCTTGTTTTCATTCTCAAGGGGAATGCTTCCGCTTTTTGCCCATTCAGTATGATGTTGGCTATGGGTTTGTCATAGATGGTTCTTACTATTTTGTGGTATGTTTCTTCCTATTTTGTGGTATGTTTCTTTAATGCCTACTTTCTGGAAGGTTTTTTCATGAAGGAATGTTGGATTTTGTCAAAAGCTTTTTCTGTCTATTGAGATGAGCATATGTTTTAATAAACAATAATTAATAATAGTTTTAATTCTGTTTATATGGTGAATCACATTTATTGATTTGAATATGTTGAACCAACCTTGCATCCCGGGAATGAAGCCTCTTTGACCATAGTGAATTAACTTTTTGATGTACTGTTGGATGCTGTCTACTTGTATTTTATTGAGGATTTTTGCATCTATGTTTATCAGGGATATTGGCCTGTAATTTTCGTTTTTCATTATGTCTTTGCCAGGTTTTGGTATCAGGATTATGCTGGCTTCATAGAATGAGTTAGGGAGGACTCCCTCCTCTTTGAGGTTATGGAATAGTTTCAGTAGGATTTGGTACCAGCTTTTCTTTGCACATCTGGTAGAATTTGGCTATGAATACATCTTGTCTAGGGCTTTTTTTCTGGTTGGTAGGTTTTCTTAAATTGTAGATCCAATTTCAAAACTAAATATCAGTCTGTTCAGGGTTGCAATTTCTTCCTAATTCAATCTTGGGAGATTTTGTATTTCTAAGAATTTATCTATTTCCTCTAGATTTTCTAGTTTGTGTGCATAGAGGTGTTCATAATAGTCTCTGAGGACCTTTTGTATTTCTGTGGGATTGGTTGTAATATCACTGTTGTAATTTCTGGTTGTGCTTATTGGCATCTTGTCTTTTTTCTTTGTTAATCTAGCTAGGGCTGATATGGTTTGGCTGTGTCCCCACCCAAATCTTACCTGGACTTGTAGCTCACATAATCCCCATGTGTTGTGGGAGGTTCCTGGTGGGAGGTAATTTAATCATGGGCGCAGTTAGCCTCACGCTGTTCTCGTGATAGCAAATAAGTCTTATGAGATCTGACGGTTTTATAAGGAGGTTTCCTCCTTTTGCTGAGCACTTCTCTGTCCTGCCGCCCTGTGAAGAAGGACATGGTTTCTTCCCCTTCCACCATGATTGTAAGTTTCCTGAGGCCTCCTCATCCATGCTAAACTGTGAGTCAATTAAACCTTTTTCCTTTATAAATTACCCAGTCTTGGGTATGTCTTTATTAGCAGCATGAGAATGAACTAATACAAGGGCCTATTCATCTTGTTCATCCTTTCAAAAAACCAACTTTTGGTTTAGTTGATTATTTGTATGGAGTTTTGGATCTCAATTTCATTCAGTTCAGCTCTGATTTTAGTAATTTTTTTTCCTTCTGCCTGCTTTGGGGTTAGTTTGTTCTTGTTTTTCTAGTTCCTATAGTGTGATGTTAGATAATTAATTTTCAATCTTTCTAAGTTTTTGAGGTAGGTGTTTAGCACTATAAACTTTCCTCTGAACACTGCTTTTGTTGCATCCCAAAGATATTTAGTATGTTTTTCCTGTTTTAATTTATATAAATAATTTTTGATTTCTCCTCTAATTTCATTGCTTACCCAAAAGTCATTCAGGAGATAGTTTGTAATTTCCATATAATTGTGTGGTTTTGAGAGATCTTCTTGATATTGATTTCTATGTTTGTTCCATTGTTGTCCAAGAGTATGGTTGGTGTGACTTGATTTTTTTTTTAATTTATTGAAACTTGCTTTATGGCCAAACAATGGGGTCGATCTTGGAGTGTGTTGTATGTGAAGGTGAGAAGAATGTGTGTTCCGTGGTTGATGGGTGAAGTAGTCTACAGATGTCTATCAGGTCCAATTGGTCAAATGTTGAATTTAAGTCCAGAATTTCTTTGTTAGTTTCCTACCTTGATGATCTCATACTATCAGTGGGGTGTTGAAGTTCCCCACTATTATTGTGTGGCTGTGTAAGTCATTTTGTAGGTGTAGACACACTTATTTTAGGAATCTAGGTGCTCCAATGTTGGGTGTGTATACATTTAGTACAGTTAAGTCTTGTCGAATTGAATCCTTTATTGTTACGTAATACCCTTCTTTGTCCTTTTTTTTAACTGTTTTTTACTGTTGTTGGTTTAAAGTTTGTTTTATCTAATTTAAGAATATGTAAGACCCTTGCTTTTTTTGTTTTTTTCCATTTGCATGGTAGATTTTTCTGCAACCCTTTACTTTGAGCCTGTGGGTGTTTTTACATGATGAGTCTTTTGAAGACAGTAGATGGATGGGTCTTTTTAAAAAAATCCAACTTAACCCCTCTGTTCCTTTTATGTGGAACATATAGACTATTTACATTCATTACATCCAATACTAATTCACATTAATATTTATGTGTGAGGCTTTGATCCTATTGTGACATTTTTTGCTGGTTGCTTTATAGTTTCTATCATGTAGTTCCTCCATAGCGTCTGTGGGCTATGTACTTAAGTATGTTTTTGTGGTAGTAATATTGTTCTGTTTTTTTCATTTTTAGAGCCCCCTGAAGGATCTCTTGTAAGGCTGATCTTGTGGTAACTAATTTCCTTAGTGTTTGCTTATCTTGAAAACATTTTATTTCTCCTTCACTTATGAAGTTTAATTTGGCAGTTTATGAAACTCTTGGTTGGAATTTCTTTTCTTTTAGAATGCTGAAAATAGGCTCCCAATCTCTCCTGGCTCATAAGGTTTCTGCTGAGAAGTCTTCCGTTAACCAGATGCATTCCCTTTGTACATGACCTGACCTTTTTCTCTAGGTGCCTTTAAAATTTTTTGTTTATTGTTGACCCTGGACAGTCTGGTGACTGACTATATGCTTTCGTGGTACTCATTTTGTATAGTATCTCTCAGGTGTTCTCTGGATTTTTTGTATTGGATGTCTACCTCTCTAGCAAGATTAGGGAAATTTTCATGAATTAGTCCCTCAAATATGTTTTCCAGGTTGTTTTCTTTTCCTTTGTCTCTCTCAGGAACGCCAATAATTTGTAGGTTTGGTTGATTTACATAATCCCATATTTCTCAAAGACTTTGTTCATTTTTTAAAGTTCCCTTTTCTTTATTTTTGTTTGGCTAGGTTAGTTTGAAAGACTGGTCTTCAGGTTCTGAAATTCTTTCTTCTGCTTGGTCCAGTGTATTGATACTGTTTTAATTGTATTTTGAAATTCCTTAAGTGAGTTTTTCAATTCCAGAAGCTCCGATTGATTTCTTTTTAAGGTGTTTATTTCTTCCTTCATTTCCTGGATTGCTTTAGAAGTTTCTTTGTGTCAACTTTGTCTTGCATCTTGTTGAGCTTCCTTGCAATCCATGCTTTGAATTCTTCATCTGTCGTTTTTGCATTTCCATTTTAGTTAGGGATCACTGTTGGAGAGCTAGCATGATACTTTTGTGTTGTCACTATATTCAGATTATTCATGGTGCCAGAATTATTGTGCTGGTTCCCTTTCATCCAGAGACACTTGCACTTTATATTTTTGTAATTATTTTCTTTTGGGTAGATTTTTTTTTGTTTTTCTTTCTTTCCTTATATTATCATCGAGGCTTTTCCCTTACTCTTTGCCCTCCTCCCTAGGGGTTGTTACAGTAGAAAATGCTGGGTAGGATCTTTCTGGTTTGTTTCTATATTCCTATGCATTTCTGTTGATAGGGTTTTTAATAGGCTGTGTAGTTCTACCTGCAAGCCGTGCTTATAGATTGTGCTTATAGGTAAGAGGCAACTGTGGGCAACATAGCTGAGTGTATATTTGATATTTGCTTACTGGGAAAAGCTCTCTGTTGCTTCAGGCAATGGCCTGATGTGTGGAGTACACAAGAGGTCTGAGCTCCCTGCTTATCCCCCAGGGTTGCGGGAGGGGAGTGCAAGATAGGTGGAGCTGGACTTAGCAGGTCTGCTTATAAGTCCACTAATGACAGGCACAAGCACCAGCACCGAGGGAGAATCCAGTTGGGTGGCCACCAAGTGACCAGAGGTGTGTCTAGGCCTGGAGCTAGGAAACATTCTTGGTCCCAAGTTCTCTGGATGGGAATGTGGTGGCCTAAACTCCTAATCCAAGAAAGTGGGTGCTCCAGATGCCTGCAGATCTTCCCAGATGTGGAGCAGAGAGGGCCACTCTGCACTAGGATCTCTGCACAGAAAGGGTGGGGCAGCTCAGGCTGCTATTCTAGGTGAACAGGTGCTCTGAATGCCTCTGGAGATCTGCCTGGATGTGGAGCGGAAAGGGCCCCATTGCACCATGATCTGTGTCCATGAAGGGTGGGGCATGTCAGGATTCTGGTCCTAGTGAGCGGGTTCTCTGAATACCTGGATTTATGCCGGGGGGCAGGGGGTGGAGCAGAGAGGGTCCCACTGTACCACAATCTCAGGAGAGCAGCAGGCTGGGACACCCTGGCACATGCAGATTGTTTCTAGGTGGCCAAGGCTGCAAGTCTTGTCACCTAGGAAAACCTGCAGCTGTAGCAGCTCTCCAATTGCCCCAGGCCTGTGATGGGGGACAGCACAATTCCGGTACCTACTTCTGAGGAGCTTTCTATAGTTCTGGCTGTAGAGGCCCTTACCCCCCTCCAGAGCAAGTACTTCAATCCCTGGCCCCAGACTAAAATGCCTGCATGGCCACACGGCTGGGTCACCAAAGAATGGTTGACTTTGTATTTGTCTGGATTTAAAAGAGTATCCTCCTCTGAGTCCCAGGTCTGGGGAAATGATTGCAGCTTTTCCTGGTGTCTTTCTTTCACAGCATCTCCAAGCCTCTCTCCAAATTCGCTCCAGGGCTTGCGAGAAACAAAGTGCTCTCCCTCAGCCCCAGCTCCTCGCACACCCAGTGGAAAGGTGAGTCACAGAGGGAGGTTCTTTGCTTCGCTCATGTACTGGGGTTTCACTTACTTTTATCAGCTGGATGCCATCACAGGGGCTGTTTATGAGTTCTCCTCCCTGGGATTTGGGGTGTCCTTCATGGTTCTGGTGGATTCCCATTTTCCTTCTTGAATTAAAGCTCAGAGAGTTGACCTTTATGCACTATCTTGCTATGGTTGTGGTTTGTGGTACTCCGAAACAATTACAATAGTAACATCAAAGACCACTGATCACACTAGCAGATATAATAATAAAAAAAGTTTGAAATATTGTGAGAAGCACCAAAATGTGGCACAGAGACATGAAGTGAACACATGCTGTTTGAAAAAAATGGCACTGATAGAATTGCTTGGCACAGGGTAGCCTCAAATCTTCAATTTGTAAAAAAAAATGTAACATCTGTGAAGTATAATAAAGTGAAGCACAACAAAATGAGGCATGCCTGTACTAGTGTTAGCATCTCCGTTTTATAGATGAGACATCTGAGGAACAGATAAATCTGACTTTCCTGAGGTTTCCTAGTAAAAGATACAGCTGGAATACAAAACCAGGCAGTTTTGGCCCTTGAGTTTGCACCAGGCCAAAAGGAAGGAAACTTGCAAGAAATGGCACATAGAAATCTTCAGGTGGAGAAGAGATCCAGAGCAAATAATTCTTAGGAACTGTAATAAAAGCTTTGCTGCTCACCTGGACACTTCTGCATGCTGAGGCCTGTGCCAAGTCATGCTGACTTCTTTGATCAGGCCTGAGGCATCCTGCAGGGAACCTGGGCGTGTACCTTTTGGGCATGCCAAAAGGTGGATATGGATTCTGTCTAAGCCAGTATTCTGTCCCTCTGTTGGTTGACAATCACCTCACAGAAATCTCTGTGCTTCCCTTTAATTGAGGACTTTGTTTCTGCAGTCAGGGATTTGGGTTTAGCAAAGGTGATTTGGTTCAGATCTTTCATGCAGGCCCTAATTGACAGTGTCCTCCTGAGATGCCTCCCTGCTCAGGCCCCACCTCCTAGGACCTGCCCTAGGCTTGTCTTTCATCATCAACAGTGCCCCTGCCCCTTCCCGTGTCTCTCTCTTCCCTCCAGGTTCACAACCTCCTAATGAGAGCACTTGCAGATCCAATCAACTGAGCAGTCGTGTCATGTGAGTGTGTAACACTTTGCTGGCCACTCAGTAGCATCCTTCTGGAGCCTGAAAACCTTAATCCAAACAAATGAAGTCAGTGACAAGAATTGGCTGAAATTTTTTTTTGGCATGAGCATAACCTGTGGCACCTACTTGCCTCCCAAATAATATGCAATCGACCCTCCATGTCCATAGGTTCAGCATCAGTGGTTGCAACCAACCAAGGATTAAAAATATTTTTTTAAAAAAGGATGTTTATGTCTGTACTGAACATGTACAGTCTTTTTCTTGTCATTATTTCCTAAACAATACAGTACAACAACAATTTACATAGCATTGACATTGTATTAGGTATTATAAGTAATCCAGAGATGATTTAAAGTAAATGGGAGGACGTATGTAGTTTATACGTAAATACTATGCCATTTGGTATAAAGGACTTGAGCATCTGTGGATTTTGGTGTCCGCGGGGTGTCCTGGAACCAATCCCCAGCAGATACTAAGAGATGACTGTATCTGCCTACTTTATAGCACTGCCTGGATATTGAATAGCCATCTTGGCAGTGCATGTCCAAGGCTGAACTCTTAATCTTCAGCCCCACATCTGCTCTCCCAAAAGTCTTTCCTTCTTACTCTTATCATCTTGCCTTTCTTCACAACCTGCATCTCATCTGCAAACAAGTCTCCTCCACAACTGTGTTTCAAATCTCCTCCTTCCCTCCAGCTCCACTGCTACCATCATCTCAGGCCACCACCACCTTGCATCTGGACCGCTGCAGTGACCCACTTAATTGGCCCCCACCAGGCCCCATCTATTATCTCCTCAGCAGCTAATCATTAAAAAATGTGAATCGGATAATATTTCTCCTGTGTACCAGCTTTTCACAGCTTCCCATAGCACTTAGGACAAAAGCTCACTTTGTGTCACAACCTGCAAGGCCTCCTTGGAGCAGCCGGCCCTTGTCACCTCTTCAGCTTGACCCTGCCTGGCTCTTTCCTTGCTCTCCCATCTAGACACACTAGCCTTATTTCCATTCTATGCCAAGGCCTTTGCACTTGCGGTTTCCTCAGGGCCCCCAGGAATGTCCATGCCCTAATCCCCATAACCTGTGACATCTAATGTGGCATAGCAGAAGGGACTTTGCAGATGTCATTAATGCTACAGACTTTAATCTAGAGAAGCCTCTCTTATCCAGATGGGTCCAGTTAATCACATGAACCCTTAATAGCAGAGAAGTTTCTCCAGCTGGAGGCAGAGTAGAAAGAAGTCAATGAGATTAGGAGCATGAGAAGGACTCAGGCACGATAGCTGGTTTGAGATAGAGGGGACACCTGGTGAGGGGGTACAGGCAGCCTCGGGAGTGGAGAGTCCCTCACAACCAGTGAGGAAACCAGACTCAGCTCTGCGGCCACAAGCAATCCTTCCCCCCTTCCCCTTCCCCTTCCCCTTCCTGTCTGGGCTGAAGTGCAGAGGCGCAATCTTGGCTCACTGCAGCGTCGACCTCCTTGGCTCAGGTGATCCGCCCACCTCAGCCTCCAGAGTAGCTGGTACCACAGGCGTGTGCCACAACACCCAGCTAATTTTTATACTTTTTTGTAGAGATGGGGTTTTGCCATGTTGCCCAGGCTAGTCTCGAACTCCTGCACTCATGTGATCTGCCTGCTTTAGCCTCCCAAAATGCTGGGATTACAGGCATGAGCCACCGCACCTGGCACAATTCTGAATAAGCTTGGTAGCTGATTCTTCCCAGAGGCTTCAGATAAGAGGCTGGCCAGTTTGGCACTTTGATTTTGGCCTTCTAAGACCTAGAACAGAAAAACCAAGAGAGCTTCCCTGGAGTCTGACCTGTAGAACTACAAGATAACATATTTATGTTGTTTTGAGCTGCTAAGGTTATGGTAATTTGCACCACAGCAATAGAAAATGGATCCAGCCTGGAATATTATTCTTTTTCCACTACTAGTTTCCCGATGGCACATTCTCCTGCTCAAGCTCAGCTGTCTCTGATTGGCCCATCTAAAGTAGGTCCACCTGCTATTCTCTCTCAGGCCATCTTCTTTTTCTTCCTAGCATCAGCCACAATTTGCCATGTATACTTTTTGAGAGGCAGTACAGCATGGGGGAGCTGGTGCAATACTCACATACGCAGACTCTGGAGCTGCTGGGTTCAAAATCTGGCGCATCCTATTTGCTGCTTGTGTGACCTTGGCTAAGTTATTAACCTTTCTGTGCTTTAGTTTTTTCATCTGTAAAGTGGGCATACTACTACTAGCTCAGAGGGGTTTAGTGAGGATAAAGTGAGTAAACATCTGTAAAGCATTTAGAACAGTATTTGACACAGAGCAGGCTCCTGTAACTGTAGTTATTTACTATGTATGTATTTAGTGGCTTTCTAGACTTGGGGTCAGCAAACTACTGTCTGTGGGTCAAATTCAGCCACCACCTGCTTTGGTAAACAAAGTTTTATTAGAACATAGTCACGCCTAGTCATTTATGTACTGTTGATTGTACTTCCATGCTACCATAGCAGAGTTGAGTAGTTACGACCACATGGCTTGCAAAGCCTCAATTATTTATTCTCTGGTCTTCTACAGAAAACACTTGCTGTAATTGGAAAGCCCCGAGAAGGTTGAGAGCACTTTTGTTTTCTTCATCTCTGCGTCCTTATTTCTTGGAACACTACCTGGCAAACCATGGGTGCACCATGCAGCAAGTTAAGGTCGCCGAAGTAGAATTGCGTATTAAGCCAGTGTCTCCATCCAGGTAAGAAAGAAAGTGGGTTCCATCCTTGCTTCCCCTGAGTAGCATGAGACCAGTCTCTAGCATGGTGTAAAGTCCCACAGCACTAGGACCAGCGATTCCACTCCATCAGCATTCAATTCATCTCTTCACCAGCTTCATTAATGCTCCCCTGCTAGGGTGTCTTGGGCTTTAACATTAAGTGCCATTTTTACTTTCTAAATTAAAGCTGCTTTGTAGCTGTAGTTAATAAGCTCAATCTTCTTTGGCTGTTTGTCTCCCAGGTTGGTACCTGAGTTGGACTGTCTAGGGTGTCTCAGATGTCACAGTGTCCAACTGCCAAGTCATAAATTGGTAGGAGGTACAGAACACATGGTGTTTTAATGACATTCTATTATGAGCTTTAAATTGCCTCCTTACAGAAAAGCCCAAAGATGGTGTTAGCCTTTGACCTGTGTTGCTGGGAAGTTTTAAAATGTCTGAAGTTTTCATTAATTACTTCCACGCCTTTCCTGCAGCTGTGTTTTACAGGGCTGGTTTGCTGCCATCTATCACGATATTTTCACATTTCTAGTCTCATACTCTTTAATTATTCCACGGGGGCTTTCAGAGCGTTTTTAATTATCCGATATATTACACTTGCGGGGAAATCAGGTTGCCTTTTCATGAGGTGAAAAGACAGAGCTGATTGCTAATTGAGTTGTTTGCCACCAGGATCAGCTGTATCAGCATCTACCACGTTGGCTTAAAGGGGTGGAGGCTGGCAAGTCCTTCTTAAATATTCCCCTACTGAGGCTTCAAAGCTTACCCTAGGTGAATTATTTTCTTGCATTGTGCACTGTCCGCTCCAGAGCCATTCTTTTTTTAATCTCCTGCTGATAATTCATTGAGTGATAATAAAGTTTCAAAATCCCATGCTTCCTTCTTGAGTGATTTGGGCAGGTGAAAGCAAAACTGAGTGTTGGGGGTCCTTGAGACTCCGGTTGGGAAATCGGGGAGGGGGACAGAAAAGTGGTAGGGGCTTTGCCTCACCAGGTCAGCCTGGTTGTGAAATCATGGCAGGTTGGTGTTATTTTTAGGAGGTGAGAACTCAGATAGTAGGTAATGCCAACCTACTCCGGAAGGTGAGGCATCTTCAGCCTGGACATGGCTTTGGTGTCTCTCACTCTCCTTTCACCCAGCAGTCCAGGGTGAGCAGTGGAATTTCCACCTGTAGCTCCCCAGGTCACCAGACAAGAGGCCTCATCACCTGAAAACCTTCACTGAGTGAGCTCAGAGCATGTCGAATCTCTGCAGTTACAATGCAGCTACTGCCTAGTTACTTCATATAGGTGAACGTTGCCCTCCAGCATAGATAAATCCACTCAAACCTTAATTGCATCGGTTTATCTTTAAAATGGCCACTAAAGTATCTTCATAATGGGATTGTGTAAATTAAATAACTTAATACACAGAAAGGGCTTAGAATAGTTTTTGGCCCATAGTAGTATTCAACAAATGTTAATAGTTACTACTACTGTTTTCTTCCTATGGCGACTATTACACAATTTGATATCATGCTTTTTCATTTTGTTATGAACATTTCCTCATGTTTTAAAATTTTTGATGGTTGTTATTATTTGTGTTAACTATTTTACTAAGTAATATTTTGATGAAAATTATTTTAATATAAATCATTTTAGGGATTTAAAAGGTAATAAAATGGATTTTTAGAGGTCAAATTACTGGGTGAAAGAATACAACATTTTTGTCAACCTGTCCTTCTAAATGTAATGTATGAGTATGACCATCCGACCATCCTTGCTAATGCCATCAGTGACAAAAAGTTGCCAATTTGGGTGATAAAAATAGTTCTCTTGTAGTTTTACTATGCATTTACTTTATTACAACTGAAGTATGACATTATTTTAAAAGTTTATTTGAATTTTATTTCTTTCTCTGAGTTTTCTTTATATATTCTCTGCTTATTTTTCTATAGTTTGTGTTTTTCTTGATTTAAAGGAATGCTTTATGTATTATAAATGTTATATATTACATTCATGTGTTTTAACTTAATTATTTGCAGTTATTTTTCTTCATCTTTTCCTAATATTTTAATATTGCTTATAGGATCTTTTGTTATCAAATTTTAAACTATGTGGTCTATCGATTTAAATCTGTAGGTCTTAAATCTATCTTGGTTAGTCTTGTCTTTTCTGAATTTTGTGTGTTTCTTTGCTGTGTCAAGACTTTAGAAGCTTCGGTCTATAATTTCTGCCACTGTTTTAATAATCCACCTGGATTTTTTTCTTAGGTGGTATATTCATCTGTTTTCTTTTGCTTATAACAGAATATCAGAAACTGGGTAATTTAAAAAGAAAAATAATTGATTTCTTACAGTTCTGGAGGCTGGAAAGTCCAAGGTTAAAGGGGCACGTCTGTTGAGGGCCTTCTTGGTGGTGGAGAGTTCTTGGAGTCCTGAGATGGTGTGGGGCATCATATGGCGAGGGGCTGAGTGTGCTGAGCGTGCTAGCTCTGGTCTCTTTTCCTCTTCCTACAAAGATAACTCATTAATTCATTAATTGCTCTTCATTGTTTTACAAACTATTTTCTTGGAAATTTGTGGGCATATTCTACATGAGTTTTAGCATTAGCTTGCCAGAATTAATAAGATATTCTTGAGTTTTGGATTGAAATTGCATTGACTTTATAGGTAAACTTGTGAAGAACTAAATCTTAACAGTGTTGCAGCTTTTTATTTGGGATCATTGTAATTCTCTCCTATAGAAAAAAATTCTAGTTTTCTCCATATTTGTTTTGTGAATTTTTTGATAAATTTATTTCTAGGTTTTGACAATTTGGGTTGCTGCTGCGAATGCAATCTTTTCCCATGACATGTTCTAATTACTTTTATAGTGAATTTGTTCCTCTTGGGTACAGCTACCCAACTGAAGTCTCCTTTCATTCCAATGTTGATTCCATTGGATTTTCTAAGTTGATAAATATATTGTTTTAAAATTACGTCTTGTTTCTCTTTCCCCAATATTTATGTCAACTTTTCTTTTCCTATTCTTGTTGCATTGGCAAAGATCTCCAGTGCAATTTTGAATAGCAGGGCTGATAGTGGGCATCTTTGCCTTATTCCTGATTTAGTTAGATCTTCTCTAATGTTTTTCATTAAGTATGATGTTAGTTTCTTTTAGATAATTTTTATAAAGTTAAAAATCCTTCCTCTTATTCCATGTTTGTTAAAAGTTTCATTGGGAATATGCCAAATAATATTTTTAAAAATATTTCTTATTATTTATTGAGATCTTGTTTTTGTTTTACTTGTTAATGTGATGAATTACATCAGTTAACATCAACTTAATGTTGAACCAACCATTTCTTTATTTCTGTAATAAGCCCCTTTTAGCCATATTAAAGTGTTATTGCAATATACTTTTGGATTTGATTTGCCAGAACTTAATTTAAAATGGTTTCATCTGTATCAGTTTTTGAGCTAGTCCTCCAGGGTGATGTATTAGTTTCCAAGTGCTGCTGTAACAAATGATCCTTTTTCCAAATAAGGTCACACTGACAGGCTTAGGGGATTAGAGCATGGACATGTCACTTTGGAGCCACCATTTAACCCACTGCAGGTTTGTCATTAGCGTGGCACTCTGCCTTTGGAACATGTGGTGGGATTATATTTCTTGGATCCCTTGGGCTGGATGGAGCCATGTTAGTAGTTTTGGCCAATGAGTTAGATGTGGAAATAATGTCACTTTTCTGAGCCAAGCATTTTATTGCCACTACAAGATATCCAGGGCTGTCTTTTCCTCCCTTTGACTCAGTGACCAGCAACCTTCAAGGCTAGCCTGGGCCCTTGAGTGACTATGATGAACAGACTCTTGCCAACCAGCAATGGACATGTAGCATGAGCAAGAAATAACCTATCATTGTTTAAATGAAGGGTTGGCAAAGTTTATCTGTAAGGGACCAGGTAATAAATATTTTAGACTTTTCAGGCCAAGCAGTGAAATCAAAGATATTACATAGGGACTTAGATCATAAAAGAGAAATAAAATTTCCAATTATTTTTGATGAAATCCAAAATACCATAATAGAGGATAATTTTTTTATAATACAGGTCTACTAATAAGAAGAATGAATATTATATTTTTGGCAGGGGGACAACAGTTCACTTAGCTGGAGTTTAAAGTTAGTGTTCCCTATGATCAAATCAATTGTAGTGTTTATTTGTTAATGGTAGCATGTAATGAGATTTTATGTATTTCAATTTAAAAATGTCTTTTCACACAGATAAGCACTATCAAATGCTGATACCAATTATTAGCATATGCTTTTTTTTTTTTTGAGGCAGGGTCTCACTTTGTCACCCAGGCTGGAATGCAGTGGCGCAATAATGGCTCACTGTAGCCTCAGCCTCCTGAGTAGCTAGGACTACAGATATGCACTACCATGCCTGGCTAATTTTTAAATGTTTTGTAAAGAGGGAGTCTCACTATGTTGCCCAGGCTGGCCTTGAACTCCTGGCCTCAAGTAATCCTCCCACCTCAGCCTCCCAAAGTGCTGGGATTACAGGCATGAGCCATTGTACCTGGCCAGCATGTGCTTTCAGTGGAGCACATTCATTGCTTGGAAGGTGGATAAATTAGATAGTGCCCCTCTCCTAGGAGCACACAGTCTAGAAGGGAGATATCTATGTAGTATCTGTAAAGCAGTGATATAAAATGCATTCCTCATCTTCCAAGACAGTGCATCTTTTCCTCTAAGAAGATTTTCTCATTCCCTTAGACCCCCACTCCTATGTGCATCCACAGCTCTTTGTTCAAATTTTTATTATTGTCTAGGGAGGCTGATTTTTTAATGCTTACGTGGCATCACCCAGAACATAGTATTTAAGAGTGCACACTCTTTGGGTTCCAGTCCTGGCCCTCCCAAAAACTTTCTGTGTGACTTTAGGCATGTTACTTTATCTCTCTGTGCTTTAGTTTCCAAATATGAACAGTTTCGTAGGGGTGTAATAATAAATAAACGAGTTTTTGTATATGTTTCACCTATAACTGTTGTTTTGCCTTGTAATTTTAGGTTGAATTCATTAAGAAACATTATCACGTCTGGAGCAAAAGCTAATTTCCAACGGTTAAAAAGTTAGCTTATAGGCCCTACAAAAGCAGGTAAAAGGCCCAATTTGGTCCATAGGCCAGATAGGTTTGCTGACTCCTGGTCACTGAGATGTTGGGATTGTGTGTTACTGCAGCATATCTCTCTCTCTCTGTGTGTGTGTGTGTGTGTGTGTGTGCACACTTTTTTGTTGGAACTTGGTATCAGAGCTAGCTTTGAAGAAATGAATGGGAAGTTTTGACATTTTCCTGTACTTTGAGAATTTATTATATAAACATTGTTTATGAAGATTCAGTAGAACTGATAAAAACATCTAAGGCTATATACATATTCACACACACACATATAATAGAGTATATTTCTGCTCTTTCAAATTCTTATTTATTTATTTATTGATTTATTGATCATTCTTGGGTGTTTCTCGCAGAGGGGGATTTGGCAGGGTCATAGGACAATAGTGGAGGGAAGGTCAGCAGATAAACAAGTGAACAAAGGTCTCTGGTTTTCCTAGGCAGAGGACCCTGCAGCCTTCCGCAGTGTTTGTGTCCCTGGGTACTTAAGATTAGGGAGTGGTGATGACTCTTAACAAGCATGCTGCCTTCAAGCGTCTGTTTAACAAAGCACATCTTGCACCGCCCTTAATCCATTTAACCCTGAGTGGACACAGCACATGTTTCAGAGAGCACAGGGTTGGGGGTAAGGTCACAGATCAACAGGATCCCAAGGCAGAAGAATTTTTCTTAGTACAGAACAAAACGAAAAGTCTCCCATGTCTAATTCTTTCTACACAGACACGGCAACCATCCGATTTCTCAATCTTTTCCCCACCTTTCCCCCCTTTCTATTCCACAAAACCGCCATTGTCATCATGGCCCGTTCTCAATGAGCTGCTGGGTACACCTCCCAGACGGGGTGGCGGCCGGGCAGAGGGGCTCCTCACCTCCCAGTAGGGGCGGCCGGGCAGAGGCGCCCCTCACCTCCCGGACGGGGCGGCTGGCCGGGCGGGGGGCTGACCCCCCCACCTCCCTCCTGGACGGGGAGGCTGGCCTGGCGGGGGCTGACCCCCACCTCCCTCCCGGACGGGGTGGCTGCCGGGCGGAGACGCTCCTCACTTCCCAGACGGGGTGGCTGCCGGACGGAGGGGCTCCTCACTTCTCAGACGGGGCAGCTGCCGGGCGGAGGGACTCCTGACTTCTCAGACGGGGCGGTTGCCAGGCAGAGGGTCTCCTCACTTCTCAGACGGGGCGGCCGGGCAGAGATGCTCCTCACCTCCCAGACTGGGTCGCGGCCGGGCAGAGGCGCTCCTCACATCCCAGACGGGGCGGCGGGGCAGAGGCGCTCCCCACATCTCAGACGATGGGCGGCCGGGCAGAGACGCTCCTCACTTCCTAGATGGGATGGCGGCGGGGAAGAAGTGCTCCTCACTTCCTAGATGGGATGGCGGCCGGGCAGAGATGCTCCTCACTTACCAGACTGGGCAGCCAGGCAGAGGGGCTCCTCACATCCCAGACGATGGGCGGCCAGGCAGAGACGCTCCTCACTTCCCAGATGGGGTGGCGGCCGGGCAGAGACTGCAATCTCGGCTCTTTGGGAGGCCAAGGCAGGCGGCTGGGAGGTGGTTGTAGCGAGCCGAGATCACGCCACTGCACTCCAGCCTGGGCACCATTGAGCACTGAGTGAACGAGGCTCCGTCTGCAATCCCGGCACCTCGGGAGGCCGAGGCTGGCGGATCACTTGCGGTTAGGAGCTGGAGACCAGCCCCGCCAACACAGCAAAACCCCATCTCCACCAAAAAAATACGAAAACCAGTCAGGCGTGGCGGCGCGTGCCTGCAATCGCAGGCACTAGGCAGACTGAGGCAGGAGAATCAGGCAGGGGGGTTGCAGTGAGCCGAGATGGCAGCAGTACAGTCCAGCTTCGGCTCGGCATCAGAGGGAGACCGTGGAAAGGGGAGGGGGAGAGGGAGGGGGAGGGGGAGAGGGAGGGGGAGAGGGAGAGGGAGAGCGAGAGCGAGAGTGAGAGCGAGAGCTGCTCTTTCAAATTCTTACAAAGGTTTTGGAGTAAATTTTCTACCTTTTCTTAACTCAATCTTTGTATTGTTTCTTGAGTACCGTCTAGTCTATTATAGTTTTCATCAGCATTATGTGGTTATTGAAATTTAGTTAAAATCAAATAAAATTAAAAATTCAATTCCTCAGTATTATTAGCTGTATGTCAATTGCTCAGTGGTTGTATGTGGCTAGGGCCTAACATATTGAACAATGCAGATACAAAATATTTCCATTCTTACTGAAAGTTCTACTGGGCAGAATTGGAAAAGTATCATTTCAATTAGATTTTCCAGTTTTAAATTCAAGTTTTTAAAATACTGTATAATTGTGGAAAATAATTATAAAATAAAATCAAGAACTTGAATTTCTTTATCTAGAGTTATAATCTTTTTTGCATTCCTAATGTTTATGTACACCTTCTCTTTCTCTCTCTTCTTACCAGTTAGAAGTTACAAATCCCAAAAGTTTTTTTTTTTTTTTTTTGAGATGGAGTTTCGCTCTTGTTGCCCAGGCTGGAGTACAATGGTGTGATCTCAGCTCACCGCAACCTCCGCCTCCCAGGTTCAAGCGATTCTCCTGCCTCAGCCTTCCCGAGTAGCTGGGATTACAGGCATGCACCACCATGCTCAGCTAATTTTGTATTTTTAGTAGAGACGGGGTTTCTCCATGTTGGTCAGGCTGGTCTTAAACTGCCGACCTCAGGTGATCTGCCCTCCTCCACCTCCCAAAGTGCTGGGATTACAGGCGTGAGCCACCACACCTGGCCCCAAAAGTTCTTTCACTGGACTTCTCAAAGTACATGTTTTTTTATTAGGTCTGTTACTTAAAACATGTAATTAATATTTTACGTATTTTTTTATTTATTGAGACAGAGTCTCGCTCTGTCACCCAGGCTGGAGTGCAGTGGTGCTATCTCAGCTCACTGCAACCTCTGCCTCCTGAGTTCAAGCGATTCTCCTGCCTCAGCCTCCCAAGTAGCTGGGACTACAGGCATGTACCACCATGCCTGGCAATTTTTGTATTTTTAGTAGAGATGGGGTTTCGCTATGTTTCCCAGGCTGGTCTCGAACTCCTGACCTCAGATGATCCACCCACCTGGGCATCCCAGAGTGTTGGGATCACAGGTGTGAGCCACCGTGCCCGGCCGTAATTAATATTTTAATCTTTATTGCCAACTTTTTTTTACTTTTATTGAAGTTTATTTTGTGGTTCTTTTTATCTAGTGTCTTAGGTGCTCAGTTCATTTACATTCAATCTTTATTTCTGAAAAAGGCAAGACTTTTAAGCTAAAAACTTTCCTTCATGTATATGGCTGCATCCCATAGGTTTTGAGATGGAGTGTTTCAATTTTATTCATTTATAAATACTGTAGTTTGTAATTTCAGTTTTGATTGCCCCTTTAAAAGGGTTTAAAAATACTAAGAAATATTTTCTTTCTGTTACTATTTGATCATTAATATCTAATTGTGTTGCTTTGTGGTCAGGCAAAGTAGATTGTATAAATTTCAGTTGGGGAAATGTACTGAGTTTTAAAAAATGGCTTAGTTATCTATTGTCATAAAACATTACCCCAAAACTTAGTAATTTAAGACAACAAACACTTATTATCTCACACAGTTTCTGAGGGTGAAGAATCTAGAAACAGTTTAGTTGGTGGTTCTGGTTCAAGATCTCTCATGATATCTCAACAAGCTGTCAGCAGGACTCAAGCATGGGAAGATTAGCCTGGGCTGGAGGGCAGCTTCCACGATAATTCACTCACATGGCTGTTAGCAGGGGCCTCAGTTCCTCACCACCTGGCCTCTTTAGCTGGCTTCTCCTAGAAGGAGCCATCAGTGAGAGTGACGCCACACATCCTTTTGTGACCTAGTCTTTTGAGTCTTACACCATCAGGTCATTAGAAGGGAATCGTTAGGTCCAGCCCATACTCAGTGGGAGGGGACTACACAGGGTGTGATTCCCAGGAGGCAGGGGTCACTAGGGGTCATCTTGGAGGCTGCCTACCACAGCCAGGCACATGGTTGGTTTTTTGGTATTGGTTTGTCTGGTTTAACAAGAATGTTTTGAGCTTGTTATTGGGATATGTTCCATAGAGATCTGTTTGCTCTAACTTTGTAATTACGTTAAGTCCTCAGAATTCATCTCTCATTTTTGCTTGCTTTGTCAATTGATTTTGGCCTAGGATAAAGTCTATCTTGATGACTGTTCCGTGTCCACTTGAAGTGAGTGTCGATTAGGCAGCTGTTGGGTAGATGGTCTATAAATGTCAGTGAGGTAGTATTGCTAGCCAGTGCTATTCGAGTCTTCTATATCCTTACTGATTTTCCGTCTACTTTTTCTATTAGTTTCTGAGAAAGGAATGGCAAAATCTCCATGGTTGTGGATTTGTCTGTTTTTCCCTTTAGTTCTGCCAATTTTTGCTGCATGCATTTTGAAGCTGTATTAGATGTGTCACATTTAGAATTATGTGTTGATGAGCTGACCACTTTATCATTATGGAATGATTCTCATTTCTCGGTAGTATTTCTCTTGCCTACTTTGGTTGATTCTTATGCTTAGTGTTTGCAGGGCATATCCATCTTATTTTCTACCTGTCTGCATTTTAAAAATTTAAATTCCATCTTTAACAGCATAAAATTGGTGCTCTTTTAAATCCAGTCTGATAATCTCTGCTTTTTTTTTTTTTTTTTTTTTTCTGAGACAGAGTCTTGTTGTGTCACCAGGCTGGAGTGCAGTGGCGCAATCTTGGCTCACTGCAACCTCCGACTCCCTGGTTCAAGCGATTCTCCTGCCTTAGCCTTCTGAGTGGCTAGGATTACAGTCATGTGCCACCATGCCCAGCTAATTTTTGTATTTTTAATAGAGATAGGGTTTCACCATGTTGGCCAGGATGGTCTCGATCGCCTGACCTTGCCATCTGCCCTCCTCAGCTTCCCAAAGTGCTGGGATTACAGGTGTGAGCCACCACACCCAGCCAATCTCTCTGTCTTTTAATTGTAATGTTTATTATCAGTTGATTTTAGAGACAGCTGTACTAAAATCTCCCACATTGATTGTTGATGTGTCAATTTTACTTTATTTTTATTTTTTTCCTCTAACAGATTTTGCTTTACATATTTCAAAGCTAAGTAGTTATGTGCTTTATGAGTTAAAAACAGCATTTGGCTTTAGGTTACAGAGACCTAAAAAGCAGATACTTAAGTAGGGTAAAGGTTTATTTTTTCTTTACATAAAAGAAGTCTAAAGCTAGCTGCCAGGCCTGGTATGGTAGCTCCACGAAGCCACCAGGGACCTAGGTTCCTTCTAGCTTTCTACCCCACCAGCCTTAGGATGTGACTGTCATCCTCATGAACATGAGATGGTTGTCAGAGCTCCACCCACTGTATCACATCATCCTACAGGAAGAAGGGAAAGGGTGAGAGATAAAGTCACACATGCTAACCTCATCTAGTAACTTCCATTTAAATGTCACTGCCCCAAACATGACCACTTCAGCCACATGGAGCTCAGGAAATGGATTTTAATAGCTGGGCATAAGACTACCCTGAACAAAACTGGGGTTGATTTCTAAGGTAGATAAGGGGAATAGATATGGAGTAGGAAATTGTCAATGTTTTCCCCAGAGGCATAAAGATTCTTAATAGTTACATTTGTAGGTGGGTTATACCTTTAGCCATATAACATATCATGCTTTGACTTAATGCTTTTGCTCTGAATTATATTTTGCATGATATTAATATTACCATTCCTATTTTTTGTTAGTTTTCCAGATGAGTGTGTTTATAATTACTGTGTTTCAATCTCTCTGTCATTTAAGAACTTGTGTACTGTCTTATAAACAGTAGAAAGTTAGATTTTGTGGTGTCATAGCTGGAGTGCCTGTCTTTTCGTATGGGACTTTAACCCACTGATATTGTGACTTCTGATATGTTTGGGCTTCCCGTTCTCTGCTGGCTTTTTTCTCATAGCATCCTTTCTTATTTTATGAATGCAGTAGGCACTCAGATCTCTCTGAGGATGTAAATTTGAATTTCTTTTCAGGTGCTCTTCTGCCCGTGGCTGATCTTTGCTGTTCCCGTTTATCTTGGTTCCTTCTCTTTAGCCTGTTGGTTTGCCTTGAATGTCTGGAAGTGGTGGTTGGAGCTCTGGGCAGGGCTGATGTTGTGTTTATAGTTTTCTTGTTCTGTTTTCCCAACAGGCCTCTCCTTGAATGTGGGGGGAGCTGATAGCAGGTTCTGTGTAACCTGATGGGGCTCACTAATTATTGTCTGGAGTGCTGCATTTTGGGGTGCCTGGCTGTGAAGTAGAACGGCAGTCCAAAGACCCATCATGACCAAAATAAGAAGGTATTTGTGCTGGGGGTAGTGGTTTTGTGATGGAGGTGGGGGTTATTTTCTGGGGGTGGGGGGCAGGGTTTTGGTGCTTTCCTCCCTTGGACAGAGCTGCCTCTCCTTGCCCCATCAATGTCTTCCGTGCAGGTCCTGAGTACCTCCAAGTCAGCTCTGAGGCTTCAGCTCCTATACCTGGAAGCCCTTTGAAGGCAAATAATTCCATTTCTTCAGGGCTGTTTTCAGTTTCCACCCTGAGGCCTAACATTACTGCTATTGTAGGTCAGTCTCTTAAAGGTGACCCAAATGTATTTCTTAGATTCCCTGTGAGGGGCTCATGGGCATCTCTGGCCCCTTGGGCCTATGCCTATGAGGCTGGCCATGTCCTGTATCTGCTCCTGCCCCAGAAGCCAGCACACCTCTGGTCTCTCTGGGAAGTTTTTCCTTTCTCTACTCATGTTTCTTGGTCAGTTTGCTTTCATTTGCTTTCTATCTTCCAATAATTCTTCATACCTTCGGGTTTTCTGATGAATCCCTTCCTATGCTTTTCCCCCCGTATGCTTTTATAGACATATTCTTTTACAAATATGATTTTTAAAATTTTAAGCAATTTTGGAAGTAAACTTTTAAATATTTTACTTCTGCCAGCTTGATGCCACCTAATCAGCCACTTTACAGATTTTTTGTGTGGTCTTTCAGTTTTTCTTGCTATAGAGAAAGGGGAGTTTATGCAATATATATTTAATATATTATATAGGAGAGGTACAAATTTTGTATAATTTGTGTCCAGTCATTTACAAATTCTAATATTATTACCACAGTTTTTCAAGTGGCTTCTTGGGTTTTCTGAAGACATAACCACAATTCCTACAAATAAGTTTTATTTTTCCTGTTCAATTGTCATACCTCTTATATGTGTTTTAATAGTTTAGATTGTTTTGTAAAGTGGCAGGGCATCAGTTATAAGTGTAAGGAATTAAGGGGTTATCTCATTTGGTGGTGTGTGGCTTCTATTCTTTTACTTTAAATTTGAGCAAATTCACACAGAATGTGAACTTTTTCCAGCTTTAGTTTTACTCAGGATGTATTAGCTAAAACCTACCCTTTCTGTCTGCTAATAAGAGTGACTGATTGGTTTATCTTCTTTGTTAACAAAACAGAACGAGGCTCTATAAAAATGCTTTCTTATGGGTCTTGTTGGGACATCAGCTGTTTTAATGCTTGAACTCTTATTCTTAAGGAACAGAATGAATGCTGGGAACACACAAAGCTCCTTTCATGAAAGACTATCAAGTTTCAAGGGTTGTGCCCCCTCTAGCTGAGTTCTTAGTTTTGTACTTAGAGCTTTATAGCAGTCTGATTATGCTTGGCTGTTAGGTTTGGAAGGAAATGGGAAAGCTCGAGGTTTTTAATATGACTCTTTGTTAACACCAACACCAACACCACCTTCTGCCAAACAAATGGAATGGCTTTCTAAGTATTACCAGAGAAGTGAACCGGCTTGAGTAGGTTATGGACTAATGGTCTCTCAGCTCCAAATTCACCCTTTTTGCCTGCTCTGTGGAAATGGATCTGGGTCCTTTACATAATTTTCCACTGATGTTTTGCCAGTAGAGGGTGCTGGTGAGACACTGTAGGAGGAAAGAGTTTGCCTCCTGGATCTGGGTGTGCTTGCTCAGCAGCCTCTTGTAGCAGGAATGGCTTTCTCCAGCATCACCCAGCTCCTGCCATGCCCACAGCCTCTGCACACTCAGCTCTGGAGTACACAGCAGCCATCAGCTTCCCCAGCATCCTCTTGGGTGGCTTTGCAGAAGAGTATCTCTGCTTCTGGCAGGGCTTGCAGCCAGTAGCATTCAGCAGCCAGAAACTTCCCCAGCACCCCTGCCTCAGGCAAGAGTGCCTCTGGTGAGACACCTCCCATAAACAGGTTTCCCCAGCAACTTAGAAGACACCCACCAATGTCTTCCCTGCCGTCCAATGAGCCACAGCTGTGCCTTTTCTAACACAATCGAATCTTAGCTCTAGGAGTAGTGGCTTCTCCTAGAGAAGCTATTCCTTTATTTAAAATTCATTTTACTACATGCTAGCTAGTTCCTGGCAAATCAAATCTCCTTTTATAGTTCATACTCTTTATATTAACCTTTTGCTGTTCAAATTTCTGTGTGGTTTCTCTCTCCTGGTTATGCTCAGATTGGTTTGGAAATTCTCCCAGTTAGACAATTAATCTCTGATCATTGCAATATGGATCCTGGGGAATTTGAAAAGGAAAGAGAAAAATGACAAGAGCATGGAATGGGAGGAAAACCTAATCAGTGTCTTTATTTCTCAAGGAAGTCACTATTTCTGCTTTCAGGTCATTTATCACAGAATACCAACAGTCACTTTTATTAAATTGAAATCTGCAACTGAAACCGAAACTGAGGGCCAAAGATGCGTTCCTGAATTCTGCCCTTAGCTCTCAGTTTATCCCCTCTCAGGCTGCCATTATTACTCCAAAATTTCGGTCTCAAACTCTGATTATTTTCTTAGGCCTCAGACCCACGTCACAAGCCTCTTCTTAGACACTTGAAAGTGGAATGCAGAACCGTGGTCTGGGTTCATGTCTTGATTCTGCCACTCACTCCCTATACGATGCAGGCCTCAGTTCTTCCATCTGTAAAAGGGGAATAATGTATCTGTCTCATGGAGCTTCCATGGCAATTTCATGAGTTAATATGCATATATACATGACTTAGAATGTTGTCTCAGTGGTGAGTTCTGAATAAATGTGACTATTTAATAGTTGAACATTTTTCTTGGATATTTTACCTTCCATTGAACACATCTAAAATCTGCAATCATCATACTTCCTCCACTTGAATTTGTATTATTTTGATTAATGACCCTAGTCATATGGGCCTAAAAATATAGAGTCTGCTTTCTCTCTCTGTTCTCCCATCCAATTAGCCTCTAAGCCAGGACATTCTGTTTTCAGCATCTCTCACATATAACTCCTTTATTCCCTCCCTCGCCAACCTGGCTTGTGCCTGATCTATTTCAGTAGACTTACACTGGTTGCCCATCTTGTAATTCACCTATCTGCACTTTGCACAATGCAGGGGCATTAATCTTTCTAAGTCATGTCATTCCCCTTCTCAGCAAGCTCCACTGTCTTGCAATTGCCTAAAGGAAACCATTCAGATGCTTTAGCTTGGCATACAAGGTCCTTCATTTTCTGCTTCCAATCTCTAGTTTCTAAATAAGTCCTCTACTCCAGTTAAAAGTTCTGCTTTCCATTTTTCCACACAGGCATTGTGTTCCCTTTTTCTTAAGTGATTTATTCTTTCTCTCCAATCTGGCTGGAAAGTCCTCTCATCACCTCTTCTTCTCAGCTCCCACCTTTTCCTGGTTTTGTCCACACTGCTATATTCAACTGCAGTCTACCACTCTCTCCTGACTCCCAGAGGAGAAAGACTGTTCATCCAGTATGCTGCATTCCACCGATACATTTTCCCACAGCTGTCCTATTTTTCCAACAAGTTTCACCAAGGATTCAGCAATGATTTGCAGAAACAATTTTTAAACTTAAAAAAAAAAAGTCTTCTATAGGCCTCACTCATTTTAGTTGTGCCATACAAATTAGATTGAATTAGAACTTTCTTTACACCATATTGAACTAACCATTTGATTGAAATGAAGTCTATATTCCCTGGTAGTTGCTTATTAGTAATTCAATAATTTTATCTGCTATCCTTCAAGCAATAGCACTTGCTGAAATTTTTGGAATAATATAGAAGAAAATGTGTAATTGGGAAAACTGCCTCTTTCTGTTTTCCCTTATGTGACTTAAGAAAAGTTAGCCAACATTGGAAACATTTTAGTCTGAGTCACAGAATACCTGGGCTCTAAAAGGCAAAATGTGAGAGTCACTGGTATAGATACAGTTTTTTTTTTTTTTAAATGAGGGGTTGATAATTCTGGAAAACATTTAAAGCTATGAGGTGAAACAAAACGGAAATTTTGGCTTATGTCATCAGGGACCTTAAATTCCTAAAACGACGTTAGAAAAATTACATCTAGAGGGCTTTACATTTGTATTTAATAACTTACTTACTTAAGGAAATTTTATGTCTAGAAGGTTTCCATTGGTAAATATGAAAATCCTGATTTATAAATAAATATGACAAGCAAATTCCAAGGCCTAGCATCTCCAGCAACATTACCGCAGACAGGAGGAGAGGCACCTGTATTCCCACTGCCTGTGAATGCATCCCATTTAAAAGCCTGCTTGGTCATTGTTTCAGAAGAGAGAAGTCCTGGGGTAAATCCCATCTCTATCACGTTCTTGAATCTACTGTTAGTCTGACTAACCATGTTGATTTTCACCTTCCTAAAGGGACAGGCAGGCACTTGTGTTCCCTTATTCCCTTTGGTCACGTCACCTAGCTGATCAAACTCTTAGGAGGAGCAGGCACATGGGCAAGAGCAGAGGCCGTGGGCAGCACTTTTGGGTTCCAGCCCCACAGCAGCGTCTAGGGGTGGGTGTCTCTGACTCCTGAAGCCCAAGTGGGCGTGTGTTACAGTGTGCCCTTCCAGCTTTGCCATCTGCAGACAGCTTGTGTTAATCAGCTCACTAGACCCTCTGCCTGATTGCAAGGGCAGAGGGCCAGTGTGACAGCTTTCTGTATCCTTAGCTCTTGCCCACCGTACTGGAAAAATCAGATCAAACTGGGCTTGAAGGATGAGTGCAAAGTTTTACTGAGTGGTGGAGGTGGCTCTCAGCGCGATGGATGGGGAGCTGGAAGGTGGGGATGGAGTGGGAAGGTAGTCTTCCCTTGGAGTCAGGCCACCCAGCGGCTGGACTCCTCTCTGACAAACCCCAGCCAAACTCCCCGCAGTGTCTAGACATCCCTCTTCTTCTCTCTCTGACACATCGTTCCACCGTTACTGGTCTGCCGGTCTGCTGGTCTGTTCCTGTGCTCCTCTCAATGTTCAGCTGCTTGTGTCTGTGCCTGCTAAGATCTTGGGTTTATATGGGCACAGGATGGGGGGTGCATGGCAGGCCAGAGTGGTCTTGGAAAATGCAACATTTGGGCGTGAAAACAGGAGTGCCTGTTTCACTTATGTCCGTGGGCACAGGCCTGAGGGTGGAGCCCTCACCAGGGACCCCGCCCTTCTCTACCCAGCACTTCCCTGCCCCCCTCCCGTATCAGTAATTTTGAGTAATAAGATAACACCAGACAAATTCTAGATTAAATTGTATTAGATGCATGTAGAGTTTCATAGAGAAGTCTAGATTTGGGTGTTTATTTTGTAAATCCAAATCAGGTTCCCTAATTTCTGTTATAAATGGCTTTTGTGTTCAGTTCCAACTATGATGCTGACAGCTGACTTTACAAAGGTTCATAGATCATGTTGAAATTCAGTCAAAACCAGGGGGCTCCAGTCAAAATCTTGGCAGGTTGCATTTGTTTACTGGACCGAGCCAAGTCTCCTTGGCTCTCTGTGGCAGCTGGAGCATCTGCCTCAGTGATGAGCCCTTCAACGTCTCCAGAGGAAGAAACCAAAACCAGCAGAGGGAATAGAAAAATGCCATGCTCTAGTTCAGATTCCTGCATATGCAGCTTTTCATCTATTGCCATTGAATTTTATATCTGTAGTTTGGAATTATGAACATATATGAAAGATGTTTAAGAAAGTCTTTCTAGGACAGGCCCGGTGGCTCACGCCCGTAGTCCCAGCACTTTGGGATGCCAAGGCGGGCAGATCACAAGGTCAGGAGTTTGAGACCAGCCTGGCCAATATGGTGAAACCCCATCTCTACAAAAAATACAAAAATTAGCCAGGTGTGGTGGCGGGCGCCTGTAGTCCCAGCTACTTGGGAGGCTGAGGCAGGAGAATCACTTGAACCCGGGAGGTGGAGGTTGTAGTGAGCTGAGATCACGCCACTGCACTCTAGTCTGGGTGACAGAGCAAGACTCCATCTCAAAGAAAAGAGGAAAGTCTTTCTAAAACTTCAATGACCAAGGACAAGACATCTCTAGCAGATATTTGATTTTTCAAGTATGGATATATTAGTCATAATTATAAAATTCAAGCATACAAGTAGTCAAGTTGGGTTTTGAATTATGACTTAACCTTATGAAATAGATAAAACAAGTCAGATTGCATTGATGAAAACACATACATCACTCATAAAATGCAGTATGGATGCCAGGACTATTTGATCAATGGCTCCCCTGCAGCAGAGGTTTGGGCTCCAGAACTCTGGTTTTCAGACATTTACATCAGTCAGTTGTGTACAATGAGAAAGTCATTACCTCATAGCAACTCATTAATTTCTTCATTTGTCCATTTATTGATGAACTAAGCACTGGAGAGATATGAATAATATGAGGCTCTTGCCCTCAAGAAACTCTTGTCTAGTGAGGAAGATGGTCTTGGACACAGATCATTAGAGCACGGTGCAATACATGTTGCAATATAGATACACACAAGATCTATTGGAGCATAGAGAATGGAGGTGAATCAGAGAAGACTTTCCAGGGGAGGTGATCCTTAAGGAGGTGACGTGAAGTCAGTGCTCAGCTGGAGACTGTGAAATTGATAACTGAGTAAAAAGCTATGCAGACTCATGGAATGATCTGGGGAGACTATAGAGGTTATTTCTTCATTTACAAATGGGGAAAGTGACCCAAAGATAGGCTGACTTATCCAAGGTCACACAGCCAATCGGTCTCCAACTTCTACTAAGGCCCTTCTTTCCATATTCTGTGCATAGGAATAAAAAAAAATAGCACATCTTCCTCTCAGCTGTGCCACTTCATTATTGGCTTTTTTGTAGAAGGAAAGAATTGATTAGATTTAGTAAGTCAGCATCATGGAGAGAAAAAAAAAGCAAGAAAACAAATGAAGTCTTGGGTTAAATATTACTTTCCTTATTGCTGCTGTAAAAAAAATCACAAATGGGGTTTAAAACAACAAAACCATTCTCTCATGGTTTAGGAGGCCAGAAGTCTAAAATCAGTGTCACTAGGCTTAAGTCAAGGTATTGGTTACCTCCTAAGACTCTAGAGGAGAATCCTTCCAGCTTCTGGTGGCTCCAGGTGTTCTTTGGCTTGTGGCCGCATCACTGCAATCTCTGCCTCTGTCTTCACCTCATTTCCCCTCTTCTTTGTGTCTAACCCCCTCTGCCTCTCCCTTATAAGGATACTTGTGATGGCATTTAGGACCCACCCAAATAATCCAGCATCATCTCTCCACCCCCCACATAATGAGTTCCTTAACTTAATCACGCCTGCAAAGCTGCACAGACTCTTTTTCCAAATATGTTAACACAGGTTCTGGGAATCAGGACATGGATGCACCTTTGGGAGCCATTATCAGGCCACTGCAGTTTGCATAAATAGAGATTAGTACTGCAATGGAGGTGACAGTTCTACTCTATTCTCCTCTGGCTGGCACTTCAACTTGAATTATTTCTTCTTTCTGGGGCCCCACATCCTGAGAGGGATAGAGAGAATTTGGAACTCATGCAGAGGGGCATAAACAGGATGGTGAAGGGCCGTTTTAGGAAAGGACAATGGACATGTGGGATGCTAGTATGGAGAAGAAAGGCCTGAAGGCAGCAGGACAGGGTCTGTGGCTGGAAGTCCTGAAGGCTAATGGGTGACACCTGCAAATGGGACCAGAGGGTGGTCAGGGCTTGACTCCATGGCTGTCCTGTCATCCACAAAGTGACCTCATGAGGTAGAGGCTAAAGGAGGGGAGATTGAAGGAGATGGCCCTAAGGTTCCTCCCAGGCCCCTGTGCCTGAGATTTGAAGAGATTTTCACCCATCAGGGAGCTTGGCCCCTCACGTTAAACTCAGTGAATGGAGACTGAACACTGGCAACTTGGGGATAGCAAAGGATTTGCACCCACTCCTGGAAGAATTATGGAGCCATCACAGTGTTTGGAGGAGAAAAATGACAGGATTCAACATATTTTTCAAGAAAGTCTGTGTGACCATTTAAATAAATGTAATCACTGAAAAAATGACTGCTGTACAAAAGTATTAAGTGTATTAGGAAGCTGTATATAAAATCTGTACTTAAAATCACCTGTGGCCAAAAATAACTTTTCGAACTCGTTGGAGAACTTTTAAAAGACTGCTTTCCTGAGGCCAGAAACAATTTCATATCAAGGGCATATATAGAAAATCAACATTTATTTAAAACTATATATAATCATACATGAAAAATATATAACTACATATAAGCACATATATAAAAATTATAACTATATGTCTATGTGTGTATATACACAGGTGACTCTTGAACAACACAGGGGTTGGGACATTGACTCCTCTTGCAGTAGAAAATCTACATAAAACTTTTGACACCCCAATAGCCTACTGTTGACTGCTGCCTGGAAACCTTACTGATAACATAAACAGTTGAATAACATATATTTAGTATGTTATATGTATTATATACTGTACTCCTACAATAACTTAATCTGGAGAAAATAAAATACTTTTAAGAAAATCAGTGGGAAGAGAAAATATATTTGCTATTCATTAAGTGGAAGTGGATCATCATAAAGGTCTTCATCCTCACTGTCTTCATGTCAATAGGCTGAGGAGGAAGAAGAGGAGGGATTGGTCCTCTTATCTCAAAGGTGGCAGAGGCAGAAGAAAATCCATGTATAAGTGGACCCATGCAATTCAAGGGCCAAGTCTACTGTTGTTCCAGAAGATGCTGAATTTAGGGTTTCTGTACTGAAAGCCACATTGCTGTTTGTTTCCATTCATCTATCTTTTTTTTTTTTCTGAATAGAATGATACATTCTCCATATGCCTGGTGCTTGGTAGGTCACTGTGTCCCCTGATACAATGATTTGGAACAACCCCTGTGTTATATTTCAGGCCACACATCTAGGGGACAATGGAGAAATGAGAGGCTGTAGAACTCGGCTAAGAGAGAGTCTCTAAGTGCCCTGGTCTTGGCTGAGAGGCCAATGTCTTAGCCACAGCTGGCTGCATATTTATGCCATTGCATGGATTTCAGCTGTGGAGAGGTGAATAATGAGGACCAGCCATGGGTAGACAGTCTACTAGGTTCACCCAGGTCTCTAGCATCATGCCATCCACCAGCACTACTAGATCTGTACAAGAGTCAGCCTAGTTTTGAGAAGGTATAATTCCTGAGTCTCAGGGCCCAACTCATTCACTTGGGGAATTTTTTAGTGAAGAGTCCTATACCTACAGGTAAGTGCACAAATTCTAAACATACTACTTGGGTTTTCTAGAAGAGACTCACCCTTTCTTCAGCAGCCAGCTCAAATAAGAGAACATTATCCTCATCCCAGAGACCCTGGTTCCCTCTAGTCTCTAGTCTCCCATTGTAACCTGTCTCCTGACTTAACAGTGTAGCTTAGAACAGTTTCACCCATCTTTGTATACTGTGTAAATAGAACCATGCACTATGCCCTCTTTCCTGTCTGGCTTCTCTTGTCAATGTTATGTTTATGAGATTCATTTGTATTGTCACTGTGGTTTGCTCATTTTCACAGCTGGATAGTAATCCGTTGGTGAGCATACCACAATGTATGCATTCTACTACTGATGGAGCGCCCATAGCAGTCCTTTTCTTCATTCTATTGGTGATGGCTAGGTACTATCCATTCTAGTCTTTAGGTAGCTTCCAGTTTGGGGATATTACAAAAAGTGCTACTGTGAACATTCTTGCGGTTGTCTTTTATGAACATCTGTACACATTTCTGGTGGGTAAATACCTAGGAATAAATTTTCTGCCATACTGTATGACTATGGTCAACTTTAGTAGATGCTTGGGCCTAAAGTTCCTGGGGAGCATTAATGAGATCCTCAGAAACACTAAATATAGAGGCAGTAAAGATTAAAAAATAAACCCGAAGAGCTAGCTGAATACTTTCCTTCTCTTCTCTTATTGAACAGAACTTTCCGTTCCTTCTGTTAATAATTTCTGCGCACTTACTATTTGCCAGAGGCTTGACATGCCATTATCTTTTTCCTAGTCTTCACAATAACTCTGTGTTCCCAGTCTTCACAATAACTTGTTCCTGGTCCTCACAATAATGCTATGAGTTGAGTACTATTTAAAATCTTCATTTTGCAGATGAGAAACTGAGGTTGCTAATGGTGGAGCTGGATTGAAACGTGGCTCTTAAGTCTTATGTATGCGACATTGCTTCTCATTCCTTTTACATACTTAAGAAATCCCGTGAGTCCAGTTCTCCAAAGAGTCCACGACATATGTGCCAGTAGGTTTCCCTTTTTATATTGCCATTCCAATGGTCTTATATATGTCCATGTGGAGATTAAGTAAACCTACTCAGGGTAGGTTTATTTTAATTTAGTGATTTATTCAACATATACCAATGAAATAAAATAATTAAAACTGTGATGTGAGCCCACCTGGACTTTTCTTTCCAGCCATTGGCCTATTTTTATTTACAACCAGCATCCATTTTTTTGCACTTATACTTTAGAATACTGGGCATTTAATTATCATGCCAATTTCATTGCTTAGTAGCACATGGATGACAGGAGGCCTTCACCTGATCTCTGAACCTTCGTAAAATTTTGCATTAGGGTATTTTGAGCTGGGAAGTGAAAAGATAATTATCAATCTAATCGAGTTTATGAGAATAAGTGCAAATATTGCAATGGTGCCTGTTTCATAACCAGGCCATTGAGGAAATCTCAGGAGTCATGCAAAAGTCATACTTTTCTTGATGCAATTACAGTGGAATTATGCTTTTAGGCTTGTTTTCTATTAAAAGTTTACAAGATTTAACAGATTGCAGTATTCTGCAATATCTCATACTGCACAATCATGCCTAGATGTTACTTGCAAATGAAGCATATAATCAGTGTTTGAAAAGGTAGCTGATTCATAGGAGAATCTTACGATAGTGTAGCCTGGTTCAGGGACTGTCTAGGTATATAGTATAGTTCACTATGGAAATATCTCCTGCGGAATGCCTTGCTTGGCAGATTCAATCCAATTTCCTGGTCAACAAACAGTTGAGGGCCTGCTGTATGCAAGGCTCTGTCCTAGGAACCCTGTTTAGAAGATGAAGAAGAGACAACAACTTCCCTTCAGGAGCTTACATTCTATTTGGGGAGACAGGTGTGCAAACAACTAAAGGGAATGTGAGATAAAATAGAGTGCTGTCATAGTGGAGTCCTTGAGATGTCATTCTGCCCTGCAAGCACTCCAGCACTCCTTTCTTTTTTCTTTTCACTTGCTTGCTGGTGCTCTCTCTCTCTCTCTCTTTTCTTTTCTTTTTTTTGAGATAGACTCTTGTTCTGTTGCCCAGGCTGGAGTGCAATGGTGTGATCTTGGCTCACTGAAACCTCTGCCTCCTGGGTTCAAACAATTCTCCCACCTTAGGCTCCCGAGTAGTTGTGATTACAGGTGCATTCCACCAGACCCTGCTAATTTTTGTATTTTTAGTAGAGACAGGGTTTTGCCATGTCGGCCAGGTTTGTCTCAAACTCCTGGCCTCAAATGATCTGCCTGCCTTGGCTTCCCAAATTTGCAAGCACTCCTTTCTGAGGGAATATGCCCTACTGCCTCATTTAGGGTTCCCCAGAAGCATATCTTGAGACAAGGATGGGAGTGTAGGTAGCGTATTTTGTAATGTGATCCTGGGAACCCTATAAGGAGAGAGAGCACAAAAAGCAGTCAATAGAGTGTGTGTTATTGTTGTGGTTTGAATGTCCTCTCCAGAATTCAGGTGTTGCCAATGTGGAAGTATTAAGACATAGAACCTTTAGGAGGTGCCATGAGGGTTAGCTGCCCTTATAAAGAGGCTTGGCTGAGAGAGTTGGTTTTCTTTCTTGCCGTTCTGCCTTCTACTATGTGAGGATGCAGCTAGAAGGCCCTCACCAGATGCCGGTGCTTTGATCTTGGACTTTGGTGCTTTGATTTTGGACTTCCCAGCCTTTAGAACTGTGAAAAATAAATTTCTGGTCCTTATAAATTACCCAGCATCACATGTTCGGTTACAGCAGCACAAATGGACTAAGACAGGGATCAAACGGGTTAATGTTCTGGGCAGCTGAGACTTAATTCTGCTGGGCAATTCTGGGGCAGAGTGAAGAACACTCTACATTGCTATCTCAACAGAGATCTAGACAGGGTTATATATCAACTGCCGTCAGTCGTTGGTCAAGGGCATTGGTTGGGAAAATGTTTAATTCCCCAGCACATCTGACATGCTCTGTGAAGCAGCCAGAGACAGCCTCAGAAGAGAGTTTCAGCACTCCTGAGCTGTGCAGAAGGACACCATTGCATTTGTGCACACAGGAAGCGTAATTGGGAGGGCATATGGACAGGGCACCCACAGCCCCTATTGAAAGCTAGACATAGGCAGCTGGGCTTGTCTTAGGACCCTAATCAGTGACTGTTGACTGGACCAAGGGCACACCTGACCAAGGAAGAAGCAATGTGGGTGGCTTGAGAAAATGAGATTCTCTGGAAATGTGAATGAATAACTGGAGTCGTAGTGGGCGTGGTCCTGGACATTGGCCTGCTAAAGTGGGAGCTAGAATGGGTACTGCAGGAAGAGTAAAGCCTGTGGGTGGGTGGAATATGGCAGACAGGAAGAGCCTTACTAGCAAGACAATCTGTGGGGAGAAGCAGATGAATGGAAGAGAGGGGGCAAAAGGGAGAGGGAGAGACAGATGAGAATTCAGGCAACCGTATGGGAGCCAGAAGCCTTGTATCTCTACTGCTGGTTTGAGTTCCTGTGTAAATGCTCAGCTGTCCTTTACTTCCCATCCTTGGATGCTGGTGAGTCTGCCTAATGTCCCCTCCATGCATATCCCCTTTATCTATGCTCCCTTGAGATAGTTTTTGCTCCTTACAACCAGTCAATCCCTAAATAGAACCAAAGTACCAAGGGTCATGGCAGAAGAAGTGGACTCAAAGTGAAGTTTTACCTGGGTCTCAGTACATCAAGTGATGGGGAGGGTGAGGTCACAACCAACTTATCTCTATTACAGGAATCAAAAGACATTTCTTAGGAGGCATCAGTGTGGCATGGGGACAGATTGGATGAGAGGGAGGTGAGGGAGAGGTGGAAGGCAAAATTGAAGTTTCAAGTATGGGCATCTGGTGGATGGATGTGCCGATGACAACAGAACTGAGGATAGGTTTTGCAGAGAGCAGGTAGAGAGGGAGCTACTCTGTTTAATTTTAAATGTATTGATTTCTCATCATCAACTGATCACTTTTACTGGTTGCAAATAATATCAAAGAGGTTGATTTTAATCAAGGGAATAGGCAAAGGAACCAACGAAGAAGCATCTTATATCCATCTTGAAGGAGAAATCATAAACACGTGAAGAAATCAAGTGTTCAAATCTTTCTTATATTTACAATTTTAGAATAAGTGTTCATTGGCATGTGAGTACAGTCTTCTGGTTTTGATCTCTCTTGGGGACTTTCTTGCCTGCTATCTTCAGGATTTCATACAAGATTTTTGAAAGAGATCAGTAGGGGTAAGATAGAGCCTCTGGTTGTGGTGGGGTGGGACTGGTTGAGGATGGGGAGGGTATGTCTATCTCCACAGTGAGGTGTTCCCTATGTGTAAATGGAACTTCGGGACAGGCTTTTGAAAACTGTGTTCTTAATGTAGTCTCATAAATAATTATCTGACACCTGAATAGTCTGGGAAAAAAAGAGTCTCTGCTCAAATCACTTGAACCCAGGAGGTGGAGGTTGCAATAAGCCGAGATTGCACCACTGCACTCCAGCCTGGCGACAGGGCGACAGAGTGAGACTGTCTCACATAATAATAATAATAATAATAATAATAATAATAATAATAATAATAATAATAAAAGAGTCTCTGCTCTCTGATTACCAGGGAATAATTTGTTTATTTTATTTTATTTTATTTTTTTATTATTATACTTTAAGTTTTAGGGTACATGTGCATATTGTGCAGGTTAGTTACATATGTATACATGTGCCATGCTGGTGTGCTGCACCCACTAACTCATCATCTAGCATTAGGTATATCTCCTAATGCTATCCCTCCGCCCTCCCCCCACCCCACAACAGTGCCCAGAGTGTGATGTTCCCCTTCCTGTGTCCATGTATTCTCATTGTTCAATTCCCACCTATGAGTGAGAATATGCGGTGTTTGGTTTTTTGTTCTTGCGATAGTTTACTGAGAATGATGATTTCCAATTTCATCCATGTCCCTACAAAGGACACGAACTCATCATTTTTTATGGCTGCATAGTATTCCATGGTGTATATGTGCCACATTTTCTTAATCCAGTCTATCATTGTTGGACATTTGGGTTGGTTCCAAGTCTTTGCTATTGTGAATAACGCCGCAATAAACATACGTGTGCATGTGTCTTTATAGCAGCATGATTTATAGTCCTTTGGGTATATACCCAGTAATGGGATGGCTGGGTCAAATGGTATTTCCAGTTCTAGATCCCTGAGGAATCGCCACACTGACTTCCACAATGGTTGAAGTAGTTTACAGTCCCACCAACAGTGTAAAAGTCTTCCTATTTCTCCACATCCTCTCCAGCACCTGTTGTTTCCTGACTTTTTAATGATTGCCATTCTAACTGGTGTGAGATGGTACCTCATTGTGGTTTTGATTTGCATTTCTCTGATGGCCAGTGATGATGAGCATTTTTTCATGTGTTTTTTGGCTGCATAAATGTCTTCTTTTGAGAAGTGTCTGTTCATATCCTTCACCCACTTTTTGATGGGGTCGTTTGTTTTTTTCTTGTAAATTTGTTTGAGTTCATTGTAGATTCTGGATATTAGCCCTTTGTCAGATGAGTAGGTTGCGAAAATTTTCTCCCATTTTGTAGGTTGCCTGTTCACTCTGATGGTAGTTTCTTTTGCTGTGCAGAAGCTCTTTAGTTTAATTAGATCCCATTTGTCAATTTTGGCTTTTGTTGCCATTGCTTTTGGTGTTTTAGACATGAAGTCCTTGCCCATGCCTATGTCCTGAATAGTAATGCCTAGATTTTCTTCTAGGGTTTTTATGGTTTTAGGTCTAACGTTTAAGTCTTTAATCCATCTTGAATTGATTTTTGTATAAGGTGTAAGGAAGGGATCCAGTTTCAGCTTTCTACATATGGCTAGCCAGTTTTCCCAGCACCATTTATTAAATAGGGAATCCTTTCCCCATTGCTTGTTTTTCTCAGGTTTGTCAAAGATCAGATAGTTGTAGATATGCGGCGTTATTTCTGAGGGCTCTGTTCTGTTCCATTGATCTGTATCTCTGTTTTGGTACCAGTACCATGCTGTTTTGGTTACTGTAGCCTTGTAGTATAGTTTGAAGTCAGGTAGCGTGATGCCTCCAGCTTTGTTCTTTTGGCTTAGGATTGACTTGGCGATGCGGGCTCTTTTTTGGTTCCATATGAACTTTAAAGTAGTTTTTTCCAATTCTGTGAAGAAAGGCATTGGTAGCTTGATGGGGATGGCATTGAATCTGTAAATTACCTTGGGCAGTATGGCCATTTTCACGATATTGATTCTTCCTACCCATGAGCATGGAATGTTCTTCCATTTGTTTGTATCCTCTTTTATTTCCTTGAGCAGTGGTTTGTAGTTCTCCTTGAAGAAGTCCTTCACCTCCCTTGTAAGTTGGATTCCTAGGTATTTTATTCTCTTTGAAGCAATTGTGAATGGGAGTTCACTCATGATTTAGCTCTCTGTTTGTCTGTTGTTGGTGTATAAGAATGCTTGTGATTTTTGTACATTGATTTTGTATCCTGAGACTTTGCTGAAGTTGCTTATCAGCTTAAGGAGAGTTTGGGCTGAGACGATGGGGTTTTCTAGATATACAATCATGTCGTCTGCAAACAGGGACAATTTGACTTCCTCTTTTCCTAATTGAATACCCTTTATTTCCTTCTCCTGCCTAATTGCCCTGGCCAGAACTTCCAACACTATGTTGAATAGGAGTGGTGACAGAGGGCATCCCTGTCTTGTGCCAGTTTTCAAAGGGAATGCTTCCAGTTTTTGCCCATTCAGTATGATATTGGCTGTGGGTTTGTCATAGATAGCTCTTATTATTTTGAAATACGTCCCATCAATACCTAATTTGTTGAGAGTTTTTAGCATGAAGCGTTGTTGAATTTTGTCAAAGGCTTTTTCTGCATCTGTTGAGATAATCATGTGGTTTTTGTCTTTGGCTCTGTTTATATGCTGGATTACATTTATTGATTTGCGTATATTGAACCAGCCTTGCATCCCAGGGATGAAGCCCACTTGATCATGGTGGATAAGCTTTTTGATGTGCTGCTGGATTCGGTTTGCCAGTATTTTATTGAGGATTTTTGCATCAATGTTCATCAAGGATATTGGTCTAAAATTCTTTTTTGTTGTGTCTCTGCCTGGCTTTGGTATCAGAATGATGCTGGCCTCATAAAATGAGTTAGGGAGGATTCCCTCTTTTTCTATTGATTGGAATACTTTCAGAAGGAATGGTACCAGTTCCTCCTTGTACCTCTGGTAGAATTTGGCTGTGAATCCATCTGGTCCTGGACTCTTTTTGGTTGGTAAGCTGTTGATTATTGCCACAATTTCAGCTCCTGTTATTGGTCTATTCAGAGATTCAACTTCTTCCTGGTTTAGTCTTGGGAGAGTGTATGTGTCGAGGAATTTACCCATTTCTTCTAGATTTTCTAGTTTATTTGCATAGAGGTGTTTGTAGTATTCTCTGATGGTAGTTTGTATTTCTGTGGGATCGGTGGTGATATCCCCTTTATCATTTTTTATTGCATCTATTAGATTCTTCTCTCTTTTTTTCTTTATTAGTCTTGCTAGCGGTCTATCAATTTTGTTGATCCTTTCAAAAAACCAGCTCCTAGATTCATTAATTTTTTGAAGAGTTTTTTGTGTCTCTATTTCCTTCAGTTCTGCTCTGATTTTAGTTATTTCTTGCCTTCTGCTAGCTTTTGAATATGTTTGCTGTTGCTTTTCTAGTTCTTTTAATTGTGATGTTAGGGTGTCAATTTTGGATCTTTCCTGCTTTCTCTTGTGGGCATTTAGTGCTATAAATTTCCCTCTACACACTGCTTTGAATGTGTCCCAGAGATTCTGGTATGTTGTGTCTTTGTTCTCGTTGGTTTCAAAGAACATCTTTATTTCTGCCTTCATTTCGTTATGTACCCGGTAGCCATTCAGGAGCAGGTTGTTCAGTTTCCATGTAGTTGAGTGGTTTTGAATGAGATTCTTAATCCTGAGTTCTAGTTTGATTGCACTGTGGTCTGAGAGATAGTTTGTTATAATTTCTGTTCTTTTACATTTGCTGAGGAGAGCTTTACTTCCAAGTATGTGGTCAATTTTGGAATAGGTGTGGTGTGGTGCTGAAAAAAATGTATATTCTGTTGATTTGGGGTGGAGAGTTCTGTAGATGTCTCTTAGGTCCGCTTGGTGCAGAGCTTAGTTCAATTCCTGGGTATCCTTGTTGACTTTCTGTCTCGTTGATCTGTCTAATGTTGACAGTGGGGTGTTAAAGTCTCCCATTATTAATGTGTGGGAGTCCAAGTCTCTTTGTAGGTCACTCAGGACTTGCTTTATGAATCTGGGTGCTCCTGTATTGGGTGCATATATATTTAGGATAGTTAGCTCTTCTTGTTGAATTGATCCCTTTACCATTATGTAATGGCCTTCTTTGTCTCTTTTGATCTTTGTTGGTTAAAGTCTGTTTTATCAGAGACTAGGATTGCAACCCCTGCATTTTTTGTTTTCATTTGCTTGGTAGATCTTCCTCCATCCTTTTATTTTGAGCCTATGTGTGTCTGCACGTGAGATGGGTTTCCTGAATACAGCACACTGATGGGTCCTTACTCTTTATCCAATTTGCCAGTCTGTGTCTTTTAATTGGAGCATTTAGTCCATTTACATTTAAAGTTAATATTGTTATGTGTGAATTTGATCCTGTCATTATGATGTTAGCTGGTTATTTTGCTTGTTAGTTGATGCAGTTTCTTCCTAGTCTCGATGGTCTTTACATTTTGGCATGATTTTGCAGCAGCTGGTACCGGTTGTTCCTTTCCATGTTTAGCGCTTCCTTCAGGAGCTCTTTTAGGGCAGGCCTGGTGGTGACAGAATCTCTTAGCATTTGCTTGTCTGTAAAGTATTTTATTTCTCCTTCGCTTATGAAGCTTAGTTTGGCTGGATATGAAATTCTGGGTTGAAAATTCTTTTCTTTAAGAATGTTGAATATTGGCCCCCACTCTCTTCTGGCTTGTAGGGTTTCTGCCGAGTGACCCGCTGTTAGTCTGATGGGCTTCCCTTTGAGGGTAACCCGACCTTTCTCTCTGGCTGCCCTTAACATTTTTTCCTTCATTTCAACTTTGGTGAATCTGACAATTGTGTGTCTTGGAGTTGCTCTTCTCGAGGAGTATCTTTGTGGCGTTCTCTGTATTTCCTGAATCTGAACGTTGGCCTGCCTTGCTAGATTGGGGAAGTTCTCCTGGATAATATCCTGCAGAGTGTTTTCCAACTTGGTTCCATTTTCCCCGTCACTTTCAGGTACACCAATCAGACGTACATTTGGTCTTTTCACATAGTCCCATATTTCTTGGAGGCTTTGCTCATTTCTTTTTATTCTTTTTTCTCTAAACTTCCCTTCTTGCTTCATTTCATTCATTTCATCTTCCATCGCTGATACCCTTTCTTCCAGTTGATCGCATTGGCTCCTGAGGCTTCTGCATTCCTCACGTAGTTCTCGAGCCTTGGTTTTCAGCTCCATCAGCTCCTTTAAGCACTTCTCTGTATTGGTTACTCTAGTTATACATTCTTCTAAATTTTTTTCAAAGTTTTCAACTTCTTTGCCTTTGGTTTGAATGTCCTCCCATAGCTCAGAGTAATTTGATCGTCTGAAGCCTTCTTCTCTCAGCTCGTGAAAGTCATTCTCCATCCAGCTTTGTTCTGTTGCTGGTGAGGAACTGCGTTCCTTTGGAGGAGGAGAGGCGCTCTGCTTTTTAGAGTTTCCAGTTTTTCTGTTCTGTTTTTTCCCCATCTTTGTGGTTTTATCTACTTTTGGTCTTTGATGATGGTGATGTACAGATGGGTTTTTGGTGTGGATGTCCTTTCTGTTTGTTAGTTTTCCTTCTAACAGACAGGACCCTCAGCTGCAGGTCTGTTGGAATACCCTGCCGTGTGAGGTGTCAGTGTGTCCCTGCTGGGGGGTGCCTCCCAGTTAGGCTGCTCGGGGGTCAGGGGTCAGGGACCCACTTGAGGAGGCAGTCTGCCCGTTCTCAGATCTCCAGCTGCGTGCTGGGAGAACCACTGCTCTCTTCAAAGCTGTCAGACAGGGATATTTAAGTCTGCAGAGGTTACTGCTGTCTTTGTTTGTCTGTGCCCTGCCCCCAGAGGTGGAGCCTACAGAGGCAGGCAGGC
Source organism: Pan troglodytes (assembly GCF_028858775.2). NCBI lineage: Eukaryota > Metazoa > Chordata > Mammalia > Primates > Hominidae > Pan > Pan troglodytes. Next base: position 132,354,568 of record NC_072406.2, read on the forward strand.
CTCCTTGAGCTGTGGTGGGCTCCACCCAGTTCGAGCTTCCCGGCTGCTTTGTTTACCTAATCAAGCCTGGGCAATGGCGGGCGCCCCTCCCCCAGTCTCGCTGCCACCTTGCAGTTTGATCTCAGACTGCTGTGCTAGCAATCAGCGAGACTCCGTGGGCATAGGACCCTCCCAGCCAGGTGCGGGATATAATCTCGTGGTGCGCCGTTTTTTAAGCTGGTCCGAAAAGCGCAATATTCGGGTGGGAGTGACCCTATTTTCCAGGTGCCGTCTGTCACCCCTTTCTTTGACTTGGAAAGGGAACTCCCTGACCCCTTGCGCTTCCCAAGTGAGGCAATGCCTCGCCCTGCTTCGACTCGCGCACGGTGCGCGCACCCACTGACCTGCGCCCACTGTCTGGCACTCCCTAGTGGGATGAACCCGGTACCTCAGATGGAAATGCAGAAATCACCCGTCTTCTGCGTCGCTCACGCTGGGAGCTGTAGACCGGAGCTGTTCCTATTCGGCCATCTTGGCTCCGAATAATTTGTTTTCAATAGGTTGAAGTCCAAGGGCATCAGACTTGCATTGTTTGGGGCAAAGAGCCTTGAACTAGGAATCCTCGGGTTTGACATTTTTGCCCTGGTTTTACCACTGAGCAGCTGTAGTGATTTGGGCAAGGCACAGAAGCTCTCTGTGCCCCATTTTTTCACATGCAAACAGAAGTGGACTACATTTCTAGTGTGCTTTCTAGCTCTCAGGTATGATGGTTTTATAATTCTTATGCTTTGCTTTGCCATGAAAACCTCACCTAGGAGAAGCTGAGTGCTGAGTAGATGCAAGATATGGGCTGTTTTATACACATACCATAGAAAGAGAACAAAAGGTCAATATGGAAATACATAGCCCATATGCTCCTTGGTGAGTTAATGGTGCAGCAAAATTTCAATGTTTGTATCTATCTATCTGGAAATAAATATGCTTACTGGCCAAGGAGATAATGGATCTGAAGCAATTTTTCACAACTGTGCACATGAGAAGCACATTATTTATTGCTGAAGACATGGAAAGGTGCTCATTACTGAACAGTGATAGAGGAATTATTACTAGTGTGAAATTCATGAGGAGACCACATTCTCAGACAATATGCTTACAAGGCTCTCATTATATTGCTCAGATTTCAGATGATGCATAGAAAACAGTCTTCTTGGGATGTTGTCTCATCCCGGTTTTTTTTTTTTTTTGGTCATAATATGGTCCCTGAATGTTAACCTTCCTGAGGAAAGTCTAAGATATGGTCATCACACTTATTTGGATCTTATGAAGGTGGCATGAAATAGTTAAGGGTAAAAGCATAGGTCATGGGTATGATTGATCAAAGAACACTAAAGGCGTTGTTAAGTCTATGACTTTTGTCTTGCTGGGAAATGTATAATTTGGAAGTTCACTTCTTGCCAAAGACCAAGGGTCTAGAAAGTAGCACTCTTCTCAGTTAGACAAAAGCCAATTATGGTGAGAAGCATACATTTTGCAAAGCTCCCATGATCAGTATCAGTAGTTGCAGAGATTCTTGTGGTTGCTAATTGAAATGAGGATGCAAAACTAGAGAAAATTCAGTTCATGATGACTTTATATAAAATCTAAACTATGAGCAACTGAAGTCAGGGAGTTAGAGTATTCCAAACAGCTGTCATGAAAAACCAGCTATGAAAAAGGGAACATTGGAGGATAGACTAGAATGATGATGTGGATCACTTTCATTCACTCATTAATTCATTCAACCAACTTGATGGATTCAATTTCAGACATATTGGGTTTGAAGTTCCTTCTGCATTTCCAAAGAAAGATGATCAGTATCTATAAAATAGCTACTACCCTTTGATAAGGGCATGACCAAGGGAGCAGTTGAGGTCAGAGCTTCTTGAGAGTTTACTCTGGGCCAGACCATATAATCACTATTTCTCAGAAGAGGAGGCTGAGCATTATAGAGGTTAAATAGCATACCCTAAATCATACAACTAGGGATATGGCAAACTCAGGAAAAAAGCTTTCTATAACACTTTTTATAGAAAAGTTCAAACATACACAAAAGTAGAGAAAATAATGTAAGGAGCCCAATATGTGGTTTCAGTAATTATTGGGTTATCTTGTTTTATCTATACCTGCCACTGGAATAGTTTGGAAGCAAATACCATTTTATCTGTAACTATTTCAGTGCCATCTCTGAAAGATAAGGGCTTTAAAGAGCAAAACCCAATGCCAATATCATATCTCCCCAAATTAACAGTAATTCCTTATCAGCAAATGTCCAGTGTGAGGATGCCCCATTATCTCATACTTCTTTAAAAACTTTGCTTAAATCAGGGTCTAATAAGGCCCACATGTTGCAGTAAGTTGATATTTTGCTTACCAATTTTGATCCCTAATTTCTCCCTTTTGCAAATTATTTGTTGAAGAAATACATTAAAATTTCCTCTTCCACGTCTCACTTCTCTTTCTCTCCCCATAGGGAACCATTTTCAAGTGTTTACTATTTAGGCTCTGAGACCGTCTTATATCTCAGAGATGTATGCACACATATAAAATGTACCTATTTATGTTGATATATATGATACATTTTACATGTGCATATGTATGCATGCCTTGGCTATTGCTATATGCTGGTTGATCCACCTAATCCTAGTGGCTATATGGCAATTCCATGAGAGGTATTCCTGTACCCCAGTGTATCCCAATGACATAAATCTAGATCCTATTTTTTCTCCGGACTCTGACTATTAAACACAGTTTAGAAATCAATGCTCAAATTCTTTCTGTTTTGTTGTCATGGACACAATAGAAATAGCCACTAGCACTTGTAGAGTGCTTTATTATTTACAAAACATTTTCATGCCTCTTTTCTTACTTAATCATTGTGTAGAATGTTGTGGCTTAGGAGTTAAAAATATTTCTCTTGCTGGTTGACAAGGAGGCTTGGTATAGGGATAAAAATTCTATTTCAGAATTATTATTATTCCTATCTATTTTTAAACATTTAGCTACCCAACTTGTAGTGGCAATGTTACCAACATTGATGGGAACCTCCTGTGAGAAAGATGTACAGCCACCCAAGGGCTTGGGAGGCCATGGATCAGGCAGTGAGAGGTATGGGTCAACATCAAGGGGGCAAAGACTGGACCTGTTTGCCAAGAGCCAAGGAAAGAGGCATTTGCTCTTGGGAGTACAAAGACACATGAGGTCTAATCAGCCCAGAGGCCAAAACTGGGTAACTGAGGCTGACCCTGCCTCTCTTATATTCTTACTCTAGAATGGCACTCCCGACCCCTGTGCTCAGGGTCTCAAATGCTATTGCCAGGATCCAGCTTGTTCCACCTGGATCGCTGGAATAGTGAAAGAGAAGTCAGTCTGGATTACTGAACATTCTGAATGGTGCCATACTAATATAATAATGTGTTAGATAAAATAATATGAAATTGCCAATATTTGTTATTTTTGACCTACAAAAATGTCACATTTAATATTGAGTACATTTCTAAGAACATTCATACCTAGAAATAATAGTATTTCTAAGTACAAGATACTTGCCTAGGATAGCCATTTTTCTTCCTAGGAATAGATTAGCATTTTACCTAGTGTAATGGAAAAAACCAAACTACTTTCTCCTCTGTATTTACACTCAGCACTTAATACTCTGGCCACCAAAATGTGTAGGAGTGTCCTCATACTGACAATTTATTCAACACCAGCAAACTTTTCTATAATTTAATTGAATTCTACCACTATCTACCTACAGATAGCATCAGATAACCCCTTAAGGGCTCAATCCCAAAAGGCTGCCCTCCACTTCAGATGCCAGTAGCAAGTACCAGGTTCCAGGTTGTCACCCGTGCTTCTGACTGACAGAGGGAATCAGACCTGCCTCCTCATGATCTCCTCATTGGGTTTGATTATTTGTTAGAATGGAATTCAGGGAGACCCTTTATTTACATTTATTAATTGTTCACTTATTACAAAACGATGTAATTCAGAACAGCCATATGGAAGAGATGCACAAGGCGAGGTATGGTGAGGCTGTAGAGCTTCCATGCCCTCTCTGGGGGTGCCAGCCTCCCAGCATCTCCATGTGTTCAGCTACCCAGAAACTCTCTGAACCTTTCAGTTCGGGGATTTTATGGAGGCTTTGTTGTGTAGGCATGATCCATTATTAGCTCAGTCTGTAGCCCATATCCCCTTCCTGGAGATGGGCAATAGGGATGAAAGTTCTACGTTTCTAATTATGGCCTGGTTTTTCTGGGGATCAGCTCCTATCCGGAGTCACCTCATTAGAACAAAAGATGTTCCTATTACTCAGGAAATTCCAAAGGATTTATGAGCTCTGTGTGAGGGAGAAGTATCAGAGACCAAATATTATTAGAACAAAAGATTCTCCTAGCACCTTGTTGCTCAGGAAATTACAAGAGTTTTAGGGATCTCTGTGCCAGGAACTGCGGATAAAGAAAAAAAAATATTTCTTATTACAAATCACAATATTTCATCTAGTACATAGGAGACTAAATTTAACAAGTAGAAAGTACTGAGTTGCCACATTTATTTTCTGGAGTTAAATAATAATTTTGAAATACTAGCAATGCATACAAATAATTGGTATTTGAGTAGTTTATTCTTTCTGTAATGATAACCTCTCTAGAGGGGAACCAGCTCAGTCATCATCTGTAAAATGGGAAAGATGGCACCTACTTTATAGTATAGAATATATATTTGGATTCTGACAACAGAGGGGAGTTGATACAGTTTGAATGTTTGTCCCCTGCAAATCTTATGTTGAAATGTAATTAATCCCTTATATTGAAGGTGGGGCCTCCTGGGAGGTGTTTGTGTCATAGGGGTGGATCCCTCATGAATTAGCTTGGTGCCCTCCTCATGGTAATGAGTGAGTTCTTACCTGAGTTCACATGAGATCTGGTTGTTCAAAAGAGCCTGATACCTCCCTCTTCTCTCTTGCTTGCTCTTTCCATGTGACATGCTGGCTCCCCTTCATCTTCCACCATGATTGGAAGCTTCCTGAGTCCTCACCAGAAGCTGAGCAGATGCCTGTGCCATGCTTTTGGTACAGCCTGCAGAACCATGAGCCAATTAAACCTCTTTTCTTTATAAATTACCCAGCCTCAGATATTATTTTATAGCAATGCAAAACAAACAAACAAACAAAAAAAAGCAAACAAACAAACAAAAAAACAGAATAACACAGAAAATTGGTACCAAGGAGTGGGGCATTGCTACAAAGATACCTGAGGATGTGGAAATGGCTTTGGGACTGGGTAATGGGCAGAGGTTGGAAGAGTTTGGAGTGCTCAGAAGAAGACAGGAAGGGAAAGTTTGGAACTTCTTAGAGACTGGTTAAATGGTTGTGACCATTTAATGCTGACAGAAATATGGACAATGAAGGCCAGGCTGAGGAGGGTTCATATGGAAATGAGGAATTTATTGGGAAGTAGAGTAAGGGTCACCCTTATTATGCCCTAGCAAACAGCTTCAATGTATCCATGTCCTAGGACTCTGTAGAAGGTTGAACTTGGGAGTGATGACCTAGGGCATCTGGTAGAAGAAATTTCTAAGCAGCAAAGCAGTCAAGATGTGGCATGGCTGCTTCTAACAACCTATGATCAGATATGGGAGCAAAGGAATGACTTAAATTTGGAACTTATATTTAAAAGGGAACCATAGAGTAAAAGTTTGGAAAATTTGAAGCCTGGCCATGTGGTAAAGCTGAGGAACACAAGTGGGCTGTGTTCTACTTGCTAGAGAGATTTGCATGACTAAAAGGGAGCTAAGTGCTAACATACATGACATGCAAAAAAGTCTTTGAAGGTGTTTCCGAAGTCTCTGAGGCAGCCCCTCCCACCACGGGCCAAGAATGAATGGTCTAGGCAGAAAGAATGGTTTTGGGGGCCAGGCCCAGGGCTCTACTGACCTGTGCATCTTTGGGACCCTGCTTCCCACATTCCAGCAGCTCTGGCTCCAGCCTCAGGTCAAGGGGACCCAGATACAGCTTGGGCTGCTCTGGATGGTGCAAGCCATAAACCCTGGTGGCTTCCATGTGGTGTTAAGCCTGCAAGTGCAGAGAGTGCAACAGTGAAGGAGATTTGGCAGCTTCTACCTAGATTTCAAAGGATAGAAGAAGTCTGGGAGTCTGGGTGCACAGAAAAAAGCTTGCTGCAGGGGCGAAACTCCCACAGAGGAACTCTACGATGGCAATGTCAAGGGGAACCCCCTCACAGATTCCTCACCTCTTTTTTTGTTTAAAAGAAATTACCCAGCCTCAGGTATTCCTTTATAACAATGCAAAAACACACTAATGCAGGAGTTAATGCTGAATAGTTATTCCTGTTTTAAGAAAATTTATACTAGTGATAAATACCCAGATAGAATACTTGAGGCCCACAATAATACTAAAATATTTGATGATGGGTTTTTGAAAAATAAACTTGACCAACTAAGCAAGCAACTTTGTGGAAAAGACCTTGTGCCTCCAAAAGGTGTCATGGAACAGAACGGAGACACCATGAGATGATGAAGAGTACAGCTTCTGGGCTACCATGGTTTTCCAGCTGGGTGCTCTTGGACAGAAAACAGACTTGTTCTCATCTCAGAGGGTCATTGTCAGCATTAAAGTAAATGAAAGCAGCAGAAGAAAAGTGATTAGGACAGAGTAGCTTCTCAGCCTCTGCTAGCCTTGTTTTCCCACCTCCAAAAACCAAGCAGAAGTTTAATCATTTTCCCGTGGCTCTGAGGCTTAACATATTCTCCATTCCAGCACATTATTAATATATTACTAATGGAAAAATACAGTTTAACTGTGAATTGCCAATTAATGAAACTCTGCTGTAGAGGAACTAATTTAAATCAAACCCCTCAACAGATGATGGTAATGCAAGAGCATTAAAAAAACCCTTTGAATAGAAGAGATTTTTGAAAGATGATGGAAGCATGCTGAGCATATTATTCATAGACTTTTCTTGAGACATGATTAAAAATGTTTCAAATGGTATTAATGTTGAGGCTTGAAGTTGCACAAGAAAAAGTGGTGGTGTAGAAACAGAACATGTTTGTATGTCAGAATACATTTGTGTGTTTATTAAGACTTTAGTAAGTCCTGCAGATAGGATGAGAAAATCTGTCAGCCTGTTTTTCTTTTTTCTTTTCAGGCTCTGGATTTTCAAGATCTGATTTTCTTCTTCTATAGACCAATTCAGTTTCTGGCTTATATCTGTGGAGTAGAATAATTTCTCTACCTCCATGTCTTCCCTGTCAAACTTATTGTCAACACTAAAGTCAAGATGACTTTATATAACACAATTCTGATCACATCACTCCCTGATAACGTGAGTCACCAACTCCCACAAAGTAAGCCGTATAGCTTTCATATCTGAGTCAAGGACTGTCATCCTCTCATGGTATAGAGATGTGGATAAAGAGCCTGGTCAATGGAGCCAGACTGCCTGAGTTCACACAAGTGAAGAGCTTAGAACGGTGCCTGGCATGCAGGGAAGGAACAAGAAAATTCAGCTGTGATGGTAGGCTCTGGGCTATCTTTGTCTCATTTCCATCCTGATCCCTCCCACAGAATCCATCATCATCTTTATTAATACTCCTTAGGAACTCTGTATTTATTACTTCATGTAATCCTTATGACAATCCATGCAACTGGGTTCTTTAATTAACCCCCTTTACAATAATCCCTTGGGATTATGCCACATTGGAATCACTTGGGTTGCTTTTAAAACACTGATGCCTGGACCCCACACTTAGAGATTCTGAAATAATTGGAGTGGGACTCAAACATTGACTTTTATTTCTTAATTTCCTGCGCTGAGGCTAACATGCAGGTAGAGTTGTGGACCACTGAGTCTGGTGATTTGCCCAATGTCCTCCCAGGCCATAAGCTAGAATTGGTGGTAGGATGGACTTCAGAGCCCACATTCCTCTTCCTGCAGGGCTACTGGTCATCCTGTCCAGGCACTACCTATTCCAGGCCCTGGTGTCCTTGCAGGCACTGCTCCTTTCACCCCATGGACACTCCATTCCTTTACTTCTTCACCTAATGAACTTTTTTCCTTTTCCAAATTCCAGTTCATAAATCACCTTCTTCTCATGTGGCAATAGTCATTCCTAATTCTGAGCTGCTGCTGTCAGCTCTTGGGCACATATGACATTATATTGTAATCTGTTTACTAGTCTGGCTCCCCCTCCCAGACTATGGTTCTTTGAAGGCAGGTCTGTCTCATGCCTTTGGGGCCCAGGATATTGACACTGCTAGTGTAGATGTCAAGAAATGTTTAGTGAATGAATGGGTGAATGACTGCATGCATGGTTTTAAATCAGATTCTTCCCATGGGGGAAGAGTATACTTGTTCAGAGTCCCTAATTTTTTCCTCCAGTGATTAAATTTCTCCCCTATGTAAACCCTCCCTTTCCCTGTATGTAACTGATCTGGTTTCCTCCTGCCTCCCTCACTCCCACCATTGGACTATTAGGAAGAGGTGTTCTAAATGCCTGATTTGGATAACATCAGATGCATTCCCTTCCACTTGAGTGTTTCCAAGGTCAAATCCTTAAATGTGCTTTTAGGAAGTGAGTCTAAAGCTCCATTTTTTCCTTTGAGTCTTTGGAGAGAGGGTAGGCAATAGAAATGCAGCTTCTTATAATGCCATTCAAGAAAAAGTTTAAATGTCCTATTTTCCTGAGGATTCCAGAACCCAAGAGAGAAGGATAATTGAACCTAGAGAAGAGCAGGGATTTGGAGGAGGGAAGACTGGATTTCTAAGCACGAGACTGAAGACTGTTGGTGCTGTAGCATGTGCTTTCTGGAGTTACTTAGGTTCCTGACATCTGTCTGTAGGGGAGCCAGCAGCGCCCTGTGGCGCTCCAGCTCTGAAGAGTTGCTGACCTCAGGGCCTTTGATTAGAGAGGTCCTTGCAAAGGGAAGATGCCCACTCTGCTTGGACTACCTAGCTAAAATACTTCATATATCCAAAATCAAATCCCCCAAATCAGTGAAATATTTATTTATTGAGACAGGGTCTTGTTCTGTCACCTAGGCTGGAGTGTCATGGTATAATCACGGCTCACTGCAGCCTCGATCTGATGGACTTAAGTGAGCCTCCCACCTCAGCCTCCAGAGTTGCTGGGACTATAGGAGTGCACCATCATGTCTGGCGAATTACATTTTTTGTTGTTGTTGTTGTAGAGACAGGGTTTTGCTCTGTTGTTCAGGCTGGTCTTGAACTCCTGAGCACAAGCAATCCTCCCACCTCAGCTGCCCAAAGTGGTAGGATATTACAGGTGTGAGCTACCATGGCTAGCCAAATATTTTTTAACTGAAAGATTTATTATTATTATTTTGGTTTTTCTAAAGGGGGAGAAGTTAAACAGTGACATGGAATAATAACTGTTATTTACTGTGTCTGAAAGAGAAACTATATTGTGTTTAAATTTTCATCAGGGGAAGCTGACTGTCCGTGACACCACTGGGGATTATAGTTTTGACATGGTAAAGAATATTTTCTTATTGTATTGAATATTCACTTTAAGAAATTACCATAAAATATGAATAAACATGAACAGGGACTTTAGAATGGTTATCCTCTCAAATCCTCAGGGTATGTTTGTGGAAAGCTGATTTTCCTGTCTTAATAAATTCTAACTCTTCTAATAAAATAAGAGTGTTGAGAAAGAGTGGCTTGAAACAAGTTTTACATGAGTGAATTCTTTTTTTGTGAAGGTTTCAAAGAATAATTTTGTGGCATTCAAATTTTAAAAATCTGTTATGGCTCTCCAATTCTACTCTGGGCATTGATTGATTTTTCTGCAAAAAGACACTTTGGTGGATTTCATAAGACATATTGGAGACATCTGTAAAGCAGGGAGACACACAACTTGTATCAATAGGTCTCTACAGGTAAAGTCATCAAAAATCTCTACTAGATGTAGAAAAGGCTGAATTTTGGGTGCCTGGCCATCCCCAAACTTTTCATGGACCCATTTCCAGTATGTGATTTAGGCCTAGGTGGACACATTTGGTCTAAAAGATTCTCCATGACCTATTTTATATTGATTTTCCTTTTATCTCTTTTGGGAGAGTTGACAGTCATCTCTAGGTGGATAGCAATAGCTACCAAACATTATACCTCCTGAGCTCCAGTGAGTTAGTGTCTTACCACCTGCAGCCTGAGGTAATTTGATTTCACTTATGGCTAAGCAGAATGGTTTCTTAAATTCCTGAAAGACATAAGAAACAGAAACTCAAGGAAGAACAATTTCTGCTGGAAAATGTGCTCTCCACACACCATAAATAGTGACCCCAAAAGTATATTTCAACCCAGAACAACTTTTCCATTTGTCCAGTGATAAATGTGCTTGTCAGGAAGATAGTCTCAGAATGAATATCTGAGATATGTATCAATCACACAGTTTATTTATAGTTCTTCTCTTGGTAAGCTTTCTCACCCTAATCTTTTTTCTCTTCTTTTTTTCTTTTAGGCCAAACTCCTAGTCTAGGCCTTTATTTGCATGTAAGTTATCTTTTTTGTTTGTTTTTCTGAGGCAGAGTCTTGCTTTGTAACCCAGGCTGGAGTGCAGTGACGTGATCTTGGCTCACTGCAGCCTCCGCCTCCCTGGTTCAAGCGATTCTCCTGCCTCAGCCTCCTGAGTAGCTGGGACTACAGGTGCACCCCACCAAGCCTGGCTAATTTTTTTGTGTTTTTGGTAGAAATGGAGTTTCACCACGTTGGCCAGGCTGGTCTTGAACTCCTGACCTTAAGTGATTCACCTGCCTTGGCCTCCCAAAGTGCTGGGATCACAGGCATAAACCACCACGCCTGGCCAAATTATCTTTAAGATGATAGTTGGAATAGCATCTAAAATTTCCTTCTAGAATTTTCTAATATGTAATCAATATTGTAGTAATAAATAATATTTAATGACTTTTTAATAGTAAAAATTCTGATTCCTGACTAGCTTTTTGAGAGCAGATACAATGCCCTCTTTTTCTTTGCACTTTCTGAAATGGTTCTGGCACGTAACATGTATTTGTTGAATAAATAAAAATAATTTTATTACAGCACATTGCTGATGTCACGGGAAAACAGTAACTTTCTGAAAGATTACAGTAGAAATAGAATGGAAATATTATGAATATAGGGATTTTATTTTATCTGCAGCACGATAGAATCTGTGGAAGAAAATGTGAGAGGCACAGGATATGAAGCTCCTGGTCTCTTTTTTTCTAACCCTTCTTCAAAGACACATCCCTTAATTCTTTGGTAAAGAAGAGAGCTGTAATAGGACATTAGTCAGAGGTTGATTGTTCATCCCCACACTTGGGTAGTAACATTCTGGAGTCATGCAAGTGTGTCCGGAATTGGTGGGTTCTTGGTCTCACTGACTTTAAGAATGAAGCGGCGCACCCTCGCGGTGTTACAGTTCTTAAAGATGGTGTGTCCGGAGTTTGTTCCTTCTGATGTTCAGACGTGTTCGGAGTTCCTTCCTTCTGGTGGGTTCGTGGTCTTGCTGGCTTCAGGAGTGAAGCTGCAGACCTTCACGGGGACTGTTATAGCTCATAAAGGCAGTGTGGACCCAAAGAGCAAGCAGCAGCAAGCTTTATTGCAAAGAGTGAAACAACAAAACTTCCACGGTGGGGAAAGGGACCCAAGCGAGTTGCCGCTGCTGGCTCAGGCAGCCTGCTTTTATTCCCTTATCTGACCCCACCCACATCCTGCTGATTGGTCCATTTTACAGAGAGCTGATTGGTCTGTTTTGACAGGGTGCTGATTGGTGCATTTACAATCCCTGAGCTAGACACAGTGCTGATTGGTGTATTTACAATCCTCTAGCTAGAGGTAAAAGTTCTCCAAGTCCCCACTAGATTAACTAGACAGAGAGCACAAAGTGTGTTTACAAACCTTGAGCTAGACAGAGGGTGCTGATTTGTGCATTTACAAACCTTGAGCTAGACACAGAGTGCTGATTGGTGTGTTTACAAACCTTGATCTAGACAGAGTGCTGATTGGTGTATATACAATCCTCCAGCTAGACATAAAAGTTCTCTAAGTTCTCACCCACTCAGGAGTCCAGCTGGCTTTGCCTAGTAAATCCTGCCTGCCAGTCCCGCAGCACCCGCAGTCCTCAGCCCTTGGGCGGTCAATGGGACTGGGCCCGCGGAACAGGGGACAGGGGAAGGCGCCCGTCAGGGAGGCTCGGGCCGTGTGGGAGCCCACGGGGGCACGGGGAGGGGGTGCGGTGCCGGAAGTGGGGAAGGGGGTGGGAAGGGGGGTTGACTGGGGCATGGCGGGCTGCACAAGGATATAACTAACTGTCACTGTTTCAGATTCAGTATCTGTCACATCACATTCTGTACGCAGAAAGAGCCTATGAATGTGGCAACTGCCACAAGGCTGTTGAGTCTGTGCCAGCTACTTGCCATGGTAATTGGGAATTGTGGGAATGACAGGGAGGAGTAGGTTCAGCCTTCCAATAGCAGATTTTTAGATCTCTCTCTCTTTTTTTAAGGAATGGGAAAAATTTCTTATCAAGACTATCTTAGCTGTTTTGTCTAACTCTGGGACTTTGTCATTTAACCTGTGTGGACTGAAATTTCTTCGAGACATAAATTTAAAAATTTAATTTATCTTTTATACATGATGTTCATACATATTTATGGAGTACATGTGAAATTTTGTTATATGTATAGAAGGTGTAATGAACAAGTCAGCATATTTAAGGTATCCATTACCTGAAGGTTTATCCTTTCTAAGTATTAGGTACATTTCCAGTCCTCTCTTCTAGCTGTTTTGAAATATGTAATACATTGTTGTTAACTGTAGTCACCCTACTTTGCTGTCAAACATTAGAATTTATTCCTTCTATCCAACTGTATGGTTGTACCCATTAGCTCACCTTTCTTCATTTCCTCCACACCCTTCCCGGGAGAGACATAAGTTTTTATGGCTACATTAGATATGATGAAATTGAATCCCTTTTACTTTAATAGTTTAAACATTTTTGTTTTTGTAAAATTTATATGAACTCATTGTATTTTGAAAATCAGACAAGACAGAAAAACACAAAGATGAGAGGTAAGAAATAACTAAAAAATCTTACCACCCCAAATAAACAACTTTTATTAATATTTGATTAATATTATTCAAGTTCTTTCCTTATGTACAGAAAGAATAATAGACAAAAATAGTTTGGAAAAAAATGGGATTACAGTATATTTTTATTAGCAAAACCATGAAGTTTCATTTTTCTTGAATTTAACTGAAAAAAAGTGAAATGAAATGAAAAGAATTGTTGGATTTCCGAAAATGTTTCTGTGCTGTTGACTGGTCTCTGAAAACTCTAATGCCCTGCAATACCTTGTTGAAAGCAGAGAACTGACAAATATTTGTTGAATGAGTATATGAATATGTTTCGGTGTTTGTTTTTAAGAGCTGATTTTTCTTAAGATTATAATTCAGTCTTGTGTGGCCTCAAACTCAAGGTTGATTTTGTGTTTGTTCATGGGTTATAAATTCTTTTGCAAATATTTATTGAGGCCTATTTCCCAGGTACCACGATAAGGGCTGGATACATATCAACACGCCACAGGGGGTGGATTGTGTTAAAACCTCCTCCTAGACCTACCTTTGCCTAAAATCTCCTGCTAGACCTACCTTTGCTGTTCTTTAGCCTCATCTGTGGCACTCTGCTCCTTGCCCTAGGACTCTAGCAACACTGGCCCCTGTTCTTCCCCTTAAATGCTCCTTCCTATCTTGAGAACTTTGGGTTGGTTACTGCTTCCATTGAATGCTCTTGTTTATCCTTTTGCCTAATTTCTCTCAACTCTTCCTTCAGCTCATATATTTCTTCCTGAGGGAAGCCCTCTAGAACCTTCTGAATAAACCAGATCCCTTTGTTGTACATCCTGCTCTATTTGTTTGTAGGCTTTTCACAGTATGTATTTATATATTTACTTATTTGGTCATTCACTTGTCTTTTTCTGCCACTAGACTCTCAGTGCCATTGGGCAAGAGGGCTGGGTCCTCACCATCATACCCTCAGTGCCCAGCACGTCTTGGCCATGTTGTCTCAGACTACATTTAACTTTTCATATAACACACGGAAGTTAAATAAAACATGGTCCTTATCCTCAAGGAGTTTATGCTCTACTGTAAGTGAATCAATTATTGTAGTAGAGTATGAACATTGCTATGAGAGATGTATATTTGTACATCTTTGTAGGGAGTTTTGAAGGATGGGTAGGGAGGTGCTGGATTATGATGTGTCCATGTGTATGTGGAGGTAGTCGTGGTGATAGGGATGGGATGAGAGTGTGGGAAAGAAAGCACTCTAGCCAGAGTCACTGAGTAGAAAGGCTCAAAAGCCTTAAATAGAGAGACATGTTCAGGGAAATACAGGTTATTCTGATACAGCTGAGGCCAAAGTCGGGTAGTGGAAAGGGAGAAAATTGAGGAAGATTATGTGCAGAATATGATTGGCTTTAAATGCTGCTCAAAACATTATGTTGCATAATGTAATAACACTTTTCTTTCAAAATGAAATTGAACCATTAGGTTAGAAGTGCTCATAGCATGAGAAAATGTATTTACTAGTTAGAAAAGATTGTTTGGTTTGTCTTACTACACATCAAATAAATCTATTTTTTTAGTCTCAAATTTTATTCTGATATTTACATGAAGCCACAGAGGTAAAACTTATTGTATAAAATAAAACAATAATTAAAGCTGTGGATAAAGTCTGAATATCTAAATAAAAGTAGAGGTTAAAGCTATTTAATTTTGCCATGAAGGATTTAAAAAAACCTCTTTTTTATGTCACATGGCCTTTTTTGGTGATAATTTTGAGGATTTTAGAATTATTCTGTGAAAAGTGGGCAAAATGGGTCAGTTACATTACAGATTTGTAAGTTAAGTGGAAATGCCTTTGTATGAAAGAACATTATTTAGGAAAGGAACAGCATGTAGTCTGTGCTTATTACTTCTGACGGGAGGACATTGAACAATATTTTGCTCTTCTTCTGTGGAGTGACAGAATATGTTTCATGAATGTGCTAAGTTAAACTGCTCCCCAGTATCTTCTACCACTAACATTCTTTCAGGAAATATGGATTCTCATCCTGGCTCTGCCAATACTAGGGTGGCTGGACCCAGAGGGCTTGATAAATGTGCATTCCTGGACCCCATGCTCAGATTTCTGCTTCAGAAGGTCTAGAGTGGGGCCCAGGAACGAATTTTTAAAAAGTCCCTGACCAGATTCTAATGCATACTGAAGGAGAGGAGGCAAAGTCTTCAGTCCATCAAAAATAGCAGTCTTCATAATGCAGGGAGCCATGAAAAGGATATGAGAAATTCTATTCACCTGTCTAGGGCACAGTAAGAAAGCTGGGCCTCTATTCAGGATGGTAGATGGGAAAAAAGAAGAGTCTGAGAAAGTTGACACTTCCCAGACATTAATTAGTATTCCCATGAAAAATAGAATCACTAAACCACCCATTTAAAAAATGAAAAGCTCACATGAGAATAGAAAAACACCATGAGGATTATCACACTAGTGGATTTACGTCACAAGAATTAGAGATAATAGGCCAGGCGTGGTGGCTCATGTCTGTAATCTCAGTACTTTGGGAGGTTGAGGTGGGCAGATTACCTGAGGTCAGGAGTTCGAGATCAGCCTGGCCAACATAGTGAAAACCCATCTCTACTAAAAATACAAAAATTAGCTGAGTATGCTGGTGTGTGCCTGTAATCTCAGCTACTCAGGAGGCTGAGACAGGAGAATCCCTTGAACCTGGGAGGCAGAGGTTGCAGTGAGCCAAGATTGTGCCACTGCACTCCAGCCTGGGTGACTGAGCAAGATTCTGTCTCAAAAAAAAAAGAATTAGAAATAATAGCAATAAAATTTCCAAAAAGAGAAAAGTTGGGCTAGAAACCACAAGACAAAAACAGGATAATATGATACATAAATAGGAAGATTCGAAAAGAAACTACATAGAAATCATAGAAAATAAAATATGGCCATTATGAGAGAATATCCCTCAAATAATGAGTCTAAATGTAGATTAGACACAGCTGAAAAGAGAATTATTTAAGTAGGGGAAAGATCTCAGGAAATTATTCAGGATGTAGCATAGAGAGATAAGGAGAAAGAAAATATGAAAAAAAAGCCAAGAGACGTGAAGCAGAGACTGAAAGGCATACTGAGGCTCCAATAGAAAAAATGAAAAATGTGTATACCCAGACAGCAACATAGTGCAATGGCAGCACATGAATTTCAAAGCAGAAATCAAAAAAGCTGCCAAGGATAAAATATTGATTATGTATGGGGAATGACAATCAACTAATAACAAGGCTCTTATCAGAAATAATAGATGCCAGAAGATAATGGAATAATGAATGTATAACGCTGAGGGAAAATAAGAGTTCACCTAGAATTTTACACCCAAATTACCAATCAGGAGAGAGGATGATGAAATAAAGACATCTAACAGTATATGAAGACTGGGAGGGTTTGTTACTCACAGACCCTGCTAAAAGGAATGTCTGAAAGGTATTTACCTCATGGAGGCTGGGCGCAGTGGCTCACGCCTGTAATCCCAGCACTTTGGGAGGTAGAGGCGGGTGGATCACAAGGTCAGGAGTTCAAGACCAGCCTGGCCAAGATGGTGAAACCCCTTCTCTACTAAAAATACAAAAATTAGCTGGGCGTGGTGGTGGGTGCCTGTAATCCCAGCTACTTGGGAGGCTGAGGCAGAGAATTGCTTGAACCCTGGAGGCGGAGGTTGCAGTGAGCTGAGATTGTGCCACTGTCTTCCAGCCTGGGCTACAGAAAGACACTCGGTCTAAAAAAAAAAAAAAGATATTTACCTCATGGTAAAGCACAATACAGAAGGAAATAGTAGTATGCAAGAAGCATTTGGTGGGGAAAATTGATGTTTGTGTATTAGGTTTCTGTAGAGAAACCGACTGGCTCTGTATATGAGAGGAGATTTTAAAAATTTTTTTTATTTTACTTTAAGTTCTGGGATACACATGCTAAACGTGCAGGTTTGTCACGGTGGTTTGCTGCCCCTGTGCACTCATCATCTAGGTTTTAAGCCCTGCATGCATTAGGTATTTGTCCTAATGCTCTCCCTCCCCCTTTCCCCCACCCCCAACAGGCCCTGGTGGGTGATGTTCCCTTCCCTGTGTCCACGTGTTCTCATTGTTCCATAAAAAAATAACTCATTATTGAATACAGCACACTGATGGGTCTTGACTCTTTATCCAACTTGCCAGTCTGTGTCTTTTAATTGGAGAATTTAGTCCATTTACATTTAAAGTTAATATTGTTATGTGTGAATTTGATCCTGTCATTATGATGTTAGCTGGTGATTTTGCTCGTTAGTTGATGCAGTTTCTTCCTAGTCTCGATGGTCTTTACATTTTGTCATGATTTTGCAGTGGCTGGTACCGGTTGTTCCTTTCCATGTTTAGTGCTTCCTTCAGGAGCTCTTTTAGGGCAGGCCTGGTGGTGACAAAATCGGTCAGCATTTGCTTGTCTGTAAAGTATTTTATTTCTCCTTCACTTATGAAGCTTAGTTTGGCTGGATATGAAATTCTGGGTTGAAAATTCTTTTCTTTAAGAATGTTGAATATTGGCCCCCACTCTCTACTGGCTTCATCCCTGGGATGCAAGGCTGGTTCAATATACGCAAATCAATAAATGTAATCCAGCATATAAACAGAGCCAAAGACAAAAACCACATGATTATCTCAATAGATGCAGAAAAAGCCTTTGACAAAATTCAACAACCCTTCATGCTAAAAACTCTCAATAAATTAGGTATTGATGGGACGTATTTCAAAATAATAAGAGCTATCTATGACAAACCCACAGCCAATATCATACTGAATGGGCAAAAACTGGAAGCATTCCCTTTGAAAACTGGCACAAGACAGGGATGCCCTCTCTCACCGCTCCTATTCAACATAGTGTTGGAAGTTCTGGCCAGGGCAATCAGGCAGGAGAAGGGAATAAAGGGTATTCAATTAGGAAAAGAGGAAGTCAAATTGTCCCTGTTTGCAGACGATATGATTGTTTATCTAGAAAACCCCATCGTCTCAGCCCAAAATCTCCTTAAGCTGATAAGCAACTTCAGCAAAGTCTCAGGATACAAAATCAATGTACAAAAATCACAAGCATTCCTATACACCAACAACAGACAAACAGAGAGCCAAATCATGAGTGAACTCCCATTCACAATTGCTTCAAAGAGAATAAAATGCCTAGGAATCCAACTTACAAGGGATGTGAAGGACTTCTTCAAGGAGAACTACAAACCACTGCTCAAGGAAATAAAAGAGGATACAAACAAATGGAAGAACATTCCATGCTCATGGGTAGGAAGAATCAATATTGTGAAAATGGCCATACTGCCCAAGGTAATTTACAGATTCAATGCCATCCCCATCAAGCTACCAATGCCTTTCTTCACAGAATTGGAAAAAACTACTTTAAAGTTCATATGGAACCAAAAGAGAGCCCGCATCACCAAGTCAATCCTAAGCCAAAAGAACAAAGCTGGAGGCATCACACTACCTGACTTCAAACTATACTACAAGGCTACAGTAACCAAAACAGCATGGTACTGGTACCAAAACAGAGATATAGATCAATGGAACAGAACAGAGCCCTCAGAAATAACGCCACTTACCTACAACTATCTGATCTTTGACAAACCTGAGAAAAACAAGCAATGGGGAAAGGATTCCCTATTTAATAAATGGTGCTGGGAAAACTTGCTAGCCATATGTAGAAAGCTGAAACTGGATCCCTTCCTTACACCTTATACAAAAATCAATTCAAGATGGATTAAAGACTTAAACGTTAGACCTAAAACCATAAAAACCCTAGAAGAAAACCTAGGCATTACCATTCAGGACATAGGCGTGGGCAAGGACTTCATGTCCAAAACACCAAAAGCAATGGCAACAAAAGCCAAAATTGACAAATGGGATCTAATTAAACTAAAGAGCTTCTGCACAGCAAAAGAAACTACCATCAGAGTGAACAGGCAACCTACAACATGGGAGAAAATTTTCGCATCCTACTCATCTGACAAAGGGCTAATATCCAGAATCTACAATGAACTCAAACAAATTTACAAGAAAAAAACAAACGACCCCATCAAAAAGTGGGTGAAGGACATGAACAGACACTTCTCAAAAGAAGACATTTATGCAGCCAAAAAACACATGAAAAAATGCTCATCATCACTGGCCATCAGAGAAATGCAAATCAAAACCACTATGAGATATCATCTCACACCAGTTAGAATGGCAATCATTAAAAAGTCAGGAAACAACAGGTGCTGGAGAGGATGTGGAGAAATAGGAACACTTTTACACTGTTGGTGGGACTGTAAATTAGTTCAACCATTGTGGAAGTCAGTGTGGCGATTCCTCAGGGATCTAGAACTAGAAATACCATTTGACCCAGCCATCCCATTACTGGGTATATACCCAAATGACTATAAATCATGCTGCTATAAAGACACATGCACATGTATGTTTATTGCAGCATTATTCACAATAGCAAAGACTTGGAACCAACCCAAATGTCCAACAATGATAGACTGGATTAAGAAAATGTGGCACATATACACCATGGAATACTATGCAGCCATAAAAAATGATGAGTTCATGTCCTTTGTAGGGATATGGATGAAACTGGAGACCATCATTCTCAGTAAACTATCACAAGAACAAAAAACCAAACACCGCATATTCTCACTCATAGGTGGGAATTGAACAATGAGATCACATGGACACAGGAAGGGGAATATCACACTCTGGGGACTGTGGTGGGGAGGGTTGGGGGGGGAGGGATAGCATTGGGAGATATACCTAATGCTAGATGACGAGTTAGTGGGTGCAGCGCACCAGCATGGCACATGTATACATATGTAACTAACCTGCACAATGTGCACATGTACCCTAAAACTTAAATTAAAAAAAAATATATATATATTAAAAAAAAACTCATTATTTTTTTATGGCTGCATAATATTCCATGGTGTATATGTGCCACATTTTCTTTATCCAGTCTATCATTGATGGGCATTTGGGTTGGTTCCAAGTCTTTGCTATTGTAAATAGTGCTGCAATAAACATATGTGTGCATGCGTCTTTATAGTAGAATGATTTTTAATCCTTTGGGTATATACCCAGTAATGGGATGCTTGGTCAAATGGTATTTCTGGTTCTAGATCCTTGAGGAATTGCCACAGTCTTCCACAATGGTTGAACTAATTTATACTCCCATCAACAATGTAATTTACTTTCCTACCAAAAGTCTGGAGCCTTGCCAGCATCTGTTTTTTTCTTTTTAATAATAGCCATTCTGACTGGTGGGAGATGGTATCTCATTGTGGTTTTGATTTACATTTATCTGATCATTAGAGATGCTGAGAATTTATCATATGTTTGTTGGCTGTTTGTATGTCTTCTTTTGAGAAGTGTCTGTTCATGTCTTTTGCCAATTTTTAATGGGTTATTTGTTTTTTGCTTGTTGAATTAAGTTCCCTATAGATTCTGGATATTAGGCCTTTATTGGATATATAGTTTATAAATATTTTCTCCTAATCTGTAGGTTGCCTATTTATTCTGTTGATAGTTTATTTTGCTATGCAGAAGTTCCTTAGTTTAATTAGGTCTCACTTGTCACTTTTTTTTCAATTGCTTTTGAGGACTTATTCATAAATTCTTTTCCAAAGCCAGTGTCCAGAATGGTGTTTCCTAGGTTTTCTTCTAGGATTCTTATGTTTCTAGGTCTTATATTTAAATCTCTAACCCATCTTGAGTTGATTTTTATATATAGTGAAACATAAGTTTCCAGTTTCAGTCTTCTGCATATGGCTAGCCAGTTATCGCAGCAACATTTATTGAATAGGGAGTTCTTTTCCGATTGCTTATTTTTGTCAACTTCGTCAAAGATCACATGGTTGTAGATGTGCAGCTTTATTTCCAGGCTCTCCATTCTGTTTCATTGGTCTGTGTTCTGTTTTTGTGCCAGTACCATGCTCTTTAGGTTACTGTTACCTTGTAGCACAGTTTGAAGTCAGATAATGTGATGCGCTGGCTTTGTTGTTTTTGCTTGGAATTACCTAGGTTATTTGGGCTCTTTTGTGAGCCCATATGAATTTTAGAATAGTGTTTTCTAGTTCTGTGGAAAATGATATTCAGAGCTTGACAGGCATAGTGTCGAATCTGCAGATAGCTTTAGGCAGTATGGCCATTTTAACAATATTGATACTTCTAACCCATGAGCTATTTTTACCACATTTATAATTACTTCATTTAAGTCTTGAACTCCTCCAAATTACCCAGGAGGGCTGAAATCAACTTCTTCCAAATTCATGTTAATGTTGACATTTTGGCTTCCTCTCAGCAATCATGAATGTTCTTAATGACATCTAGAATGGTGAATCATTTCCAGAAAGTTATGAATGTATTTTGCTCAGAACCATAAGAGAAATCATTATCTATGTCAGTTATAGCCTTATGAAATTTTTAAAAAAATAATAACACTTGAAAATCGAAATTTCTCCTTGATCCATGGGATGCAGGATAGATATTGTGCTAGCAGGCATCAAAACAACATTCATCTCCTTGTCCATGTCCATCGGAGTTCTTGGGTCTGCAGGTACATTGTCAATGAGCAGCGATATTTTGAAAGGAATCTTGTTTTCTGACCAGTAGGTCTCAACAGTGGGTCTGATATCTTCAGTTAACCTTGTTGTAACCAGATGTGCTATCACCCAGGCTTTACTATCCTATTTATAGAGCACAGGCAGAATAGATTTAGCATCATTAGGAACCCTAGGATTTTTGAAATGGCAAATGAACAGTGGCCTCAAATTCATGTCACTAGCTGCATTATCCCCTAACAGGAGAGTCAGCCTATTATTCAAAGCTTTGAATTCAGACATTAACATCTTCTCTGTACCTATGAAAGTCCTAGGTGGCAGCTTCTTCCAATAGAAGGCTATTACTCCATTGAAAATCCATTGTTTGGTATAGCCACTTTCATCAGGTTTCTTAGCTAGATCTTCTGGATAATTTTTGCTCCTTTGACATCAGCACTTGCTGGTTTACTTTACACTTTTCTATTATGAAGACAACTTCTTTCCTTAAACCTCTTAAATCAACCTCTGCTAGCATCAAACTTTTTTTCTGCAGATATATATATATATATATATATTTTTTTCACCTCTCTCAGGCTTCATAGAAGTAAAAAGAATTAGGGCCTTCCGCTGGGTTAGGCTTTGGCTTAAGAGAATGCTGTGGCTGGTTTGATTTTCTATCCAAACAAATCACTAAAACTTTCTTCACGTAAGCAATAAGGTTGTTTTGCTTTCTTATCATTCATGTGTTTACTGGAGCAGCACTTTTAATTTCCTCAAGGACTTTTTCTTCACCTCTACAACTGGGCTGTTTGGTGCAAGAGGCCTGGTTTTTGGCCTGTCTTAGCTTTCAGTACGTCTTCCTCACTAAATCATTTCTAGTCTTTGATTTAAAGTGAGAGAGTTGTGACTATTCTTTTCACTTGAACACTTAAAAGGCCATTGTAGGGTTATTAATTGGCCTCATTTCCATATTCTTGTGTCTCAGGGAATAGGGAGGCTCAAGGAGAGGGAGAGAGGCAGGGGAATGGCCGGTCAGTGGAACAGTAAGAACACAGACATTTGTTGATTATGTTTGTTGTCCTTTATAGGTGTGGATCGTGGTGCCCCAAAACATTTACAATAGTAACATCAGAGGTCACTGATTACAGATCATCATCACAGATATAAGAGTAATGAAAAAGTTTGAGATAGTGCAAGAATGATCAAAATGTGACACAGAGACACACAGCGAATACATGCTGTTGGAAAAATGACGTGAACAGATTTTCTTAATGAAGGATTGCCACAAGCCTTCAATTTATAAAACATACAATACCTACAAAGCATAATAAAGTGAAGATCAATAAGATGAGGTATGTTTGTATTTTAAAGTAAACAAAACAATACACAATCTTGCATATATATACTAAAAAATATACAAATATAAAAATGGAACATATCTTTAAGATAATGGTTGTCCTTGCAGAAAAATAAGGAATGAGACAGAAGAGAGATACCAAGAATCCTTGAAATGTATCTGTAATAGGTTTTTATGCAGAAAAATCCAGAGAAAACACAAAAATGACAAAATTCATAAATGATCTGTGCTGGGCACTTGGCTGTTTTAATGCATGACATTTCTGTGTGTTTGAAATATTTTATAGTGATATTTCAAAGCTCTAGAGTTATTCTTTTGTGCTATTAGGTTTGGGAATGGACAGAATAGATGACTGTCTGTCACCTTCCAGTTCGACTTTTGGCCAAGTTGATACATTACTTGAAAAGCGCCTTGATGAAGCTTATGTAGACCCAAGCCTCTTTGTGTTTCTGGAGAAGTTAATAAGAATTGGGCCACAAAACTGCTGAAGACTTAAAGGGAGCAGTTTAATCTTGGGCTGTCACATTGAGTAAGTGGCTTCTGTTCCAGCCATCTGTTCTAGTCATAGTGCACCACATCCCATCCTGTATGCTTGGCAGGGTCTCATTCCCATCATTATCCCTCAAAGAGCTCTAGACTGGAATTTTAAAAATTTCACATTGACACGTGGGGGAAATTGTTGACAGGAGAAAGGCTCTAGATGACATGTTTTCACCCCTGGTGTTTTTCATGGGAGAGGGAAGGGGTGTGTAAAAGTATAATTAGACGATTCTTCAGAGTTTTGTCCAATGGAGCTCTGTGGGTAGCTCCCCCCACAACCCCAGCAGAACTATCACCCATTTCTTGCCAATGTGTTCTTTTCAATTACTCTTAATATCCCATCCAGAATTAGAGATGGAAGAAATAACTGGGTCAGCTCATCTTTGCTTTGCCAAAGCAGGTGTTTTCTAACATGTTTTCTGTGGTGGTGCCCAGTTGTTAATAACATGCCTGTGCACAGTGCAATTATTTTGATGGTAGAGAGAAGATGATAAACGGAGCCTGTTCTGTGCTACAAGGACCGTTTCACCACAGCCCTTCTATGCAGCATCACTGGGGAAACTCGTTGATTTCCACATCTGCATTGAAAACCCTTGACTGAAAACCCTTGACTGAAACTCCCTTGCAAATCAGGAGTGAGAAGAAATGGAATGTTTTGGGTAACAAGTAAAGCTTCATGTCACCTTGTTTTTAATGTCTTAGTTCTAGCCAGATATGGTCTAGCCACAGGATGCATATAATCATATAGTCTTAGATATTTCAGGACAGCTTTTGTTAGGCAGGATCTGTCCTGTGATCCTTATAGCACTTAGCAGATGATGGTCACTGTGACTATAATTCCTTCAGCAACTGAACCAGCCTCTTTCAGCTATGAGTTATGTGGCTCTTAGCAACTGTACTTATTTTTATTGTGGCATATATTATTTTGTGTTGTAATGACTGTTTGTCTCTCCCGCTATATAGAGCCCTGTGAGTATAAAGATTGTATACTTGCCCTTCTTTCCTCAGGATCCCAGCATAGTATGTGGTACATAATTTGTATTTTGTGAATATTTTTGAATGGATCAATTAATCTTGATCTTAGGTCCTTATGAAAGAGAGGTGGTTATGATGCCTGAATTGTAGGGGTTCCATGGTTAGTTGGCATAGTTAGTACCGGCAAGTTACTTAAGACAATATACAAATTTCATTAGTCACCTTTTCATTCAGTAAGACTTTGAGTGTTTTTGAGCCAGGAAGGCAAGATGTTAGAGGTCATGCAGAGTCCAAGAGAGAAGATATATTCTCTGCCCCACAGGAGCAGAGGAAATAAGAGAGAACTCAAATAATTAGAGTAATGAGATAGGATGCTAATTAGGAATGTTGACAAAAACATTTAAATGGGCTAGAAGTTGACAGTACTTTTGGCTAGTTTAAAATAAATTGGTACTGTCTGGTTAGGAGAAACCTCTTCTGCTGGAGTTTTAGGGAGACAATAAGTAGTATCCCTTTTCCCCTGTTCCCAGTTTGAAAAATATTTTTAATATGTGTCTCCTGAGAACAAGAACACTTTGCTATATGGCTACAACACAATTATTGAACCCGAGAAATTTAAAATGGATTCTAGGCTGTTTCAGTAGACAGAGCTGGGAAAAAAAGGTGTATTTCCCTCTAATTAAAAATCTCATCTAGTTCTTCCTCACTCTCTCATGTTCTATATTCACATCTCCCTTCTCCTTTTTGATAACTCTTTAAATCAATACATTTATGAATTTTTTCTATCTTTAAATACATGCAAGTGGTTTCAGGATTATAACACTAATATCACTACCAATAACAAACCTACTGAACAAAGTTCAAGATTTTTTGGCAGTTCTTTTGGCTCTTAAAATATGTCCCATGAAGTGTATGTAATCAGATTGTTGTGCTAAAACATTACGTGAATTATTTTTTGTTCTCTGTGTGGCACTGATATCAAGTTGATATACAATTATATTAATTTGTTTCTTTTTACATTACATTTTAGGATTTTCTATCTCATTTAATTTTGAAAATGAAAAACAGCTGCACATTTCAAGTCAAAACTACACAAAAGATGTATTCAGAGAAGTCTCTCTGCCATCTTTTTTCTTTCTACCTCCATTTCTACCCTTCCCATAGATAACTTTTTATTAGGTTCTAGGTAATCTTTATGTTTATGATAAATGAAGTAAATATGGGTCTATTCTTACCCTTCATTCTCATGCAAGAAGTAGCATGCTAAATAATTCTTTGGAACTTTGATTTTGAAAATTAACAATACATCCTGAAAGTTATTGCATATCACTCTATAGAAAGTGTTCTCATTCTTTCTGTAAATGGCTACACATTACTCTGGTGTGTGGACATACCACAAGTACATGACTTATCTACAGTTGGCCATTTGGACTGTTTCTAACAAACAACTCAGCAATGAATAACTTCCACATGTGCTGTTTCTTATTTGTAGAGGTGGTTTCTCAAGGTAAATTCTAGAAGGGGGATTTCTGGGTAATAAATTACCCACTTGCATTCTGAGTCAGTTTGAAACAGAGAAGTCAGGCAGATGGAGAGGAAAATGTCGGCTTTCTTACCCCTAGATCATTTGGAAAAGGTGGCTCAGATGCTTCCTATACTAAATCCCTGGAGCAGTCTTAACCACCCAGTGCAGGCCATTCTAGAAAACTGTGGGCAGACTCTCAATGGGCAGAGCCACTACTGCTAAGCTTATGGCCTTGCGCATGGGTGACCAAAGTGCTTCCACTCTGCAGGAAGGCAGATGCCAAGGGATAGCAAAGAGATGGAGCCATGAGGTATAAGTATCCCAACTCCACCAGTCAGAGAAATCTCTCCTCCTCCCATGGGGAGAAAAAAGTAAGGGGCAGAGAGAGGCCAGGAGTGTTACTCTAACTTATGTCCCTCTATGTGGAAACATGAAGATGAAGGAAAATGTTCCCCCTTTCCTCAATGCCCTGTAGCTACTAGCATCAGGCTCTTTAGTGGACTCTAGTGGAGTGGGTGAGGGCTAGGAACATCTGAAGAATGAATAAAAATGAAAGAGTAAAACCTAGAAACCTTGGAGACTGTGAATCACATATTCAGTTGAATGGCCTAAAAAACTGTACCAGATTCCCTCTGCTTGGTATAATTTAAAATTAAAATTAAGTTTAAAAAATAATTTAAAATGTAAATTAAAAATTCTGGGACCTCTTTGCCATGATAGAACATGTAGGGAGGGGATGGGATGCGCCGTGTGGATACGGCTGTGCTGGAGGTTGTGTTCGCTGCTCTCACACCATGTGGTTAGTGGGATGTCAGGGAGTATCATTGTGTTATACATTTGGTTCTGCTGAAAATGACCTACTTTTATTTTTACTATAGTCACACCACTATAGGTGGGGTGACCATAAGAGATGGGGAGGCGCATATCATTCTTCTCATCTATAAAGTGTTGTGGAGGCATTTGGATTAGGAGGGGTGCATTTTTTATTTAAATTTTCCAGAGGCTGTTTGACCAATAGCTGTGCTTTTAAATGCTTTGTGTAAAAGGAGAGCAGTGCGTTGAGTTGTCAATCTGGTAAATTTAAGAACATCAGACTCAAAAAAAATTAAAGAAAATATTTCCATGTTTCTCTTAGAATATTAAAAATTAAACATGTTCAATCACGTTTCACTGCAAGCCTAAAGAATTTATACTCAGAACCTGATGGGAAGATTTTGGATTTCTGTGAAGTTTCATTTATTTTGAAATATATAATTTTTTTTCTACTTACATTGTGATAGTTGAAACCCTAGAGAAATGTTTAATAGAGAAGGTGTGAATTCTTCACAGTCTTAGACCTCAGAGATAATCTTTTATATATTTTGGTATAGAGCTTTCCAGTATTTTCCCCTTTCTATCTCTGTGATAGCATGTTTTGCACTTTGTGCAGGGAAAATTCAATTATATTGTATTGCAACTCATTTTTTTTTTCAGTCACCATATCCTGGATACTTTTGTAGCAGATATACACAGTCTATGAGCCTAGACCACCTCCCTTCTCCCTGAAGCTCCCTTGCATGCTCCCTGTCCTAACTTACATCGGTGCTAGGCGACTCCTTATGTTTTTATATAACCTCCCCCGCAGAAAGAGTTGACTGGTTCAAGCTGTGTGAGTCAACATCTTTCCCTGGCATATTAGAAACTGAAATGAGAGGAATATGTTTCCCTTTGAAGATGATATGAGGATATTTGGCTTAGGTACTCTCAATAGGGAGGAAGCCAACATAAAGCCAATGGCAGAAACACAAAGTGGGTGCTGGCAAGGTGAGTCCCAGTAGCGTCTTAGCCCCTGGATTGAGCTGTTCTTTTCTCAGTTTGGTTGATCAGTCACATTCTACTTCCTTAATTTGGAGGAGCCAGTAGCTTTTCTTTTTTTCCTCCTAACCTAGTTTGAATTATATTTCTTGCTGGTTATATTCAAGAGTATTAATACATCTTGCTATGCTAATGTATCAATATTGTCCATTTTTATTGGGTGGCTTATAGTTTATTAATATGTGAACTCATATTTTAAAACTCTTCTATTTATAATCATTTGCATTATTTTGAAGCTTTGACTTTAGACAACGCGGCAATGAGCATTCTTTTATATTTGCACAGCTGTTGAATATCTCTAGGGAAAAATCATAGCAGAAAAACAGAAAAGGCTTAGATGTTTTAAATTTTAGTAGATTATATCCAACGACTGTCTCCCAAATTGTACCAATATTCCCCAAGATAGTGGCAGATAGTGTGGATATCCTTACAGCTAGATGTTGCCAATAGTTTAAATCTTTGCAAATGCAATAGGAGAACAATAATTTCTAGTTTTAACTTGCATTTTAAAATTATTCCTGTACAGGAGCACCTTTAATATATTTATTACATGCAGTAGGACAAAGATGAGTATTACACTGGAGTTCTTGTTGGAAATAATACAAATCAGATGAGAGTGGAACACTGTGTGAAAAATGCTAAAAGAAAAACAACTGAGAATTCTACACCTACTGAAACCATTCTTCAAAAATGGAGGTGAAATAAAGGCTTTTGTTGACATAAGAAAGTTGAAAGAATTCATTATCCTCAGAGCTCTACTATCAGAAATGCTGCAGAAAGTCCTATGAGAAGAAGGAAAATGACAGCAGAGGGAAATCTGGATCTACACAAAGGAATCAAGAGCCCCCCCTAAAAGTAACTGCATAGATAGGTACAAAATACTTTGAAAAATTAATTATTCATATCTCTTTAGAAGATACTTGTGGGCTTTCCTGATATCTATTATTGTTTCTAAACAATAAATTGTTTAAAGCAAAAAATAATAATTACATTGTGGGATTCTAACATGTAGAATTAAAATATATGACAATAATCATACAAATGTCATAAATATGATAATAGTACAAATGTCATAAAAGAGGAAATAGAAATATACTATTATAAGATTCTTATGCTATATGCAAAGCAGTATAATATCATTTGAACACAGACTGTGATGAGTAAAACATGCATACCATATGCCCTGGAGCAATCTCTAAAATGATGTCAAAAGGATTAGAGCTAAAAAGCCAACAAAGCAGAAAAATTGGAGCCGTAAAAATACTCCATTAGTTCAAAAGAAGACAGGAAAAAAGGAGCAAAGAACAGATGTGACAGAAAATAAATGGCAAGATAATAGATTTAAACTAAGCGATATCAATAGTCACATTACATGTTCTTAGTCTAAACACTAATCAAAAGGCAGAGAATGTCATATTGGATAAAAATAGAAGATCAAGCTATATGGAAACTCACTTTAAATACAAATATATGTTAGTAAAAGAATGAGAATATATATGATGTTAATATTAATCAAAAGAAAGTTAAAGTGGTAATATTATATCACATAAATTAGATTTTATAGCAAAGAATATTACCAGGGATAAAAAGGACCATTTCATAATGATAAAATTGAGAGAACATAACAATCCTAAATAATTATGCAATTAATAACAGATTTTCGAATTATCTGAAGCAACAACTGAAATAATTACAAGGAGAAACAGATATTTACACAATTGCAATCACAGATTTAAAAACCATTCTATTAATAACCAGTAGAATAAGTAGACAGAAAATTAAGTGGAATATGAATTACTTGAACAACACTATCAGCCAACTGGACTTAATCAACATCTATAGAATACTTAATCAGACAAAAGTAGAATACACATTCTTGTCAAGGGTATACAGAACATTTACCAAAATAGACTAAATTCTAGACCATAACATAAGTCTGAATAAATTTTAAAGGACTCATAAAATATGGTTTCTGAATGTAATGGAATTATGTTAGAAACTATAATAGAAAGATATCAGGAAAGTCCACAAGTATCTGGAAACTAAATAAACCCCATCTGAAAAACTCATGTATCAAAAAAGAAATTTATACTTTAAATTGAATAAAAATATAAATGCAACATATCATTATCAGTGGGCTACAGCTAAAACAGTATTTGGAGGAACGTCTATAGCACTAAATTGCCTATAGTAAAAAGAAGAAAGATTTCAACTAAGTGCTATAAATTTCCAACTTAAGAAACTAGAAAAATAGCAGCAAATTAAACCCAGAGTAAGTTTATGACGTGAAATAATAAGGATCAGAACAGAACTCAATTAAATAGGAAAAATTAAGAAAAACAATATAACAAAAATTTCATTCTTTAAGAAGATTAATAAAATTGATAAACCTGTAGTCAGACTGGTCAGGAATAAAACATAGGAGGTAAAAATGATCAATATTCAGAAAATTAGACAGGTGACACTACTTCTAATTCTACAGATACTAAAAGGATAACATGGAAATATTTGAATGACTTTAAGCCAATAAATTTGATGATTTAAGTGAAATGGGAAAATTTCTTGAATGGCCAAAACTCTCAAATCTCACTCAGAAAGAAACTGAATTTGAATAGCTCTATATCTATCTAACGATTTGAATTTATAGTTAAAAGCCTTCCCACAAAGCAAACCCAGGCCAAATGGCTTCGCTGGTGAATTCTCCTAAACATTTAAGGAAGAAATAATGTCACAGCTATGCAAACACTTCCAGAAAATTAAACAGGATAAAATACTTTCCAACTCTGTAATTTCCAAAATACTTACAGACTAATGTGTCTTATGAAAAATAGATGCAAAAATTCTCAACAAAATGTTAGCAATTTGAATTCAACAATATATAATTAGGATAGTACAGCATGACCAAGTAAGGTTTGGTTTGGAGATGCAAGGTTGATTTTACATTTGAGAACAAATGGATGTAATTTACCATATTAACAGACTAAAAAAGAAAAAGCCCTAAGAGCTCAATAGATGCAGAAAAAGCATTTGAAAAAAATTCAACATTCATTACTGTTAGAAACTTTCAGCAAATTAGGAACAGAAGAGACCTTCTTCAAGTTGATAAAAGTCATTTACCAAAAACCCATAGCCAACATCATATTTAATCATGAAATATCAAATGCAGTATTCCTCAGATAAGAAACAAAACAAGAATGCCTGTTTTTTTTTACCACTTCTATTCAACTGGCCAGTTGATAAGGCACACTTTCTCTCTCTTACCCCTGCCAAAAAAAAGGGCATTCAGACTGGAATGAAAGAGGTAAAATTATCTTTATTCGCTCATGACATATTTATGTAGAAAAATTGATGGCATCTGCAAACATAGTTTTAGCACTAATAAGTGAGGCTGGCAAGGTTGCAGGATACAAGATCAACATACAGAAAAAAATTGTAGTACTATAAACTAGCAACAAACAGAAATTTAAAGGAAAACAGTGCCATTTTCAATAGTATACAAATATGAAACACTTCGGGATAAATCTGACAAAAATGTATAAGATCTGTACGATAAAAACCATGCTGAGAGAAATTATAAAAGACACAAATAAATGGAAATTTTACTGTGTTCACATAATAATTTTGAGAAGAACCAATATTCTTCAGATGTCAGTTATTCCCCAAGTGACCTAGAGTTAATGCAATTGCAATTAAAACTCCATTAGGCATTTGTGTTTTTTTGGTAGACCTTGATAACTTGATTCAGCACAATCCCAGTTAAAATGTCAGTAGGCTTTTTTTCCCTAGAACTAATGTGTGGGCCTCAAATTCATTCAGAGATGCAAGGTATCTACTATAATTAAAACAGCATTATTATATTAAAGAAAATAGTTGGAGGATTTATACTACCTGAGTTCAAGACTTATATTAAAGCTATAGTAATTAAGACAGTATGATATTGGCATCAAAATGGACAAGTAGTCAATGCAACAGAGTCCAGTAGTGACCCAGGTACATGTAGTTAATTTATTTTTGACAAAGGTATAAAGGCAATTAAGTGTAGGAAAGACATTCTTTTTCAACAAATGCTATTGAAATAATTGTAACTCCTATTTTAAAAATTAATTTTTATTCCTATCTTATACCTGTATAAAATTAACTCAATATGTATCATAGGTCTAAATGTAAAAGTTTAAATTTTAAATTATAAAACTTCTAGAAGAATATATAGGAGAAAATATTTGTGACCTTGGATAGGGCAAGAATTTCTTAGAAATGATACCAAAAGCACAGTTCATTAAAAAAGATAAATTAGACTTTGTCAAAATTAAGACCATCTGCTCTTTGGTGGATACTCAAGAGAGTGAAAATACAAGCTACTGATTGAGAAAATATTTGCAAATAAATACATCTGATAAAAGATATATGTCCAGGATATGTTATTAAAACTAATAAAACTCAATAACAACAACAAAAATGTCTGATAAAAAATGGGCAAAAGATTTGAATAAATATTTCACTGAAGAAAATATATGAATGGCAAATAGGCATATGAATAGACTCTTAACATTATTATCACTCAGTT
The DNA here is from genome assembly GCF_028858775.2 of Pan troglodytes. Taxonomy (NCBI): domain Eukaryota; kingdom Metazoa; phylum Chordata; class Mammalia; order Primates; family Hominidae; genus Pan; species Pan troglodytes. Next base: position 132,387,086 of record NC_072406.2, read on the forward strand.
AAATGCAAATTAAAGCTACAATGAGATGCTAATATCCAAAGTTTTTTTTTTTTAAACCGATCTTATCAAATGTTGGCAAGGATGTAGAGCAACTGGAACTCTGATACACTGTTGTCAAGAATGTGAAATGGTACAACTACTTTGGAAAATAGTTTAGTAATTCCTTAAAAGTTAATCATATACTTGTGATCCAGGAATTTCCCCAAGGGAAATGAAAACATCTGTTCATACAAAGGCTTGTACGCAAATATTTATAGCAACTTTATTTGTCACTGCCAAAAGCCAGAAACAATCAATGACAATTAACAGATAAGTGAATAATTATGATATATTCATATAATGGAATAAGAGTCACCAACACAAGTAATGAACTATTGATGTATGAAACAACATGAATGAATCTCAAAATAATTAGGCTGAGTGATAGAAGCTCGACAAAAAAATTAGCATGATACTTTGTCTTTGTTTCTGCTGCCTTAACAAAATACCATAAACTGGGTAGTTTATAAATAGCAGAAATTTCTTACAGTTCTGAAGGCTAGAAGTCTCAGATCAGGGTGCCAGTGTCATAGGGCTCTTGTGAGGGCCCCATTCCAGATTGCAGACTGCTGGCTTCTCACTGTAACCTCACAGAATGGAAGGGATGAGTTAGCTCTCTGGGGTCTCTTGTATAATGGGTGCTGATCCCATTAATTAGGTCTCTGCTTCATGACCTTGTCGGCTCTCAAAGGCTCTACCTCCTAATACCATCAACTTGGAGGTTAGGATTTCAACATATGAATTTGGGAGTGGGGGCGCACAAACATTCAATCCATAGCAGTATGAGTCTCTTCATATAAATTTCTAGAAAATGAAAACTAATCTGTAGTAACAGAAAGCAGATCAGTGGCTTGAGGGAGTGTGGGTGAATAGGGGATGGCAGATGGAGCAGAATAGAGGGAGGGATTATAAACGGATACAAGGAATCTTTTGCCATGTGGGATAGATAAATTATCTCAATTGCGTTGTTGGTTTCATGGGGTATACAAAGCTTATGAAAATGAACTTTTTAAGTATGTGTGGTTTATTGTATGTCTTATACCTCAGTAAAAAGGCTCACAGAAATGATGCTAAAGAAACCATCATTCACCACTGGTGCAGTGCTCTAGAACATGGGCATTGGAGGTGGACATGCCTGGGTTCAAACCCAATCCTGCACCTTGGACACTACTTTTTTCTGTAAGTCTATTTCTTCATTATAGAGGCTCAGACTGTTGAATTAATATTATATTCTGCATACAAAATGGGGATAATAATGCCTCTCTAACAGGGTTGTGGTGAGGATCAGATGCAGCAACATGTATAAATTGTGTGCATCATAGTAACTACTCAATCATCAGTCCTTTTTATTATTATTAGCACATATTTGGAAAATGAAGGGATAGTTCTTATGAAATGTGCTTTTGGCTCAATGGGAGACTAGTTCAGTGTGTCAGATGCAAATGAAAAGACCCATGAGGTTGGTTTCTCACTTTAAGTGATCTTGCCACATTCTGAAATTGAGCCTTCTCACTTCTGCTCGGCAACAAGAATGCAAATGTGCCCTGAAGCCTTGTTTGCAGAAAATATGACATTATTCTTACACCAGGCAGGAACCATTCCCTTTGGAATCTCTGCATTGCTGCATCTGTCTCTAAGATTTCAGGAACAAGTATCTCTCTGCGGTTAATTCCAGTCAGTTGAAAATAAGGCCAGCTTCTAGAGACTAGGCTGGGGACCACGATTCCCCCATTGCACTAATCCTGCCTTGTTCCAAAAGCAACATCCTGTAAGAATGGGTTTGTGGATTTGTGAAAGCATTTAATACAGAGAGATGCCTATTAGTTTAAGCCTGACTTACTGAGTCCTCGTGAAGCCTGCCTGTACTTTTACAAAAGTTTTAGAAATTACAGTGCTCGGGATGGTGCTTTGACGTGCTGGATTTGTAGGAATGATGGTAACATCATTGAATAATATTTATCTTGGGTATGTTGTAATCAGATTTTGATCCTAATACCAAACTGCTATAGAGGAGGGGGTAAACCCTTATTGTTTTTATGACTGATGGGGCTATCTTTGCATTGTTGTTTACAAATTGTTCTATAATATAATGCCTTCAATCAGAGTATTTTTAAGAGCAATCAGCAGAATTTTGTAATACCCCCATCAATTGGCACTTTTGTGTTATTTTTCACAGATAATTGAGCCAGTGGCACATATGAGAGACTTCTTAGTCCACATCAAGGTGGCAATGATTTGACCGTGTCAGTTACAAGGAGACTTTGTGCTCTCTGGGATGACTAGGCTGAGGGCCCTGTGAGAATAAGAACTAAGCTTGACTGTTTATGATCATATCCATAGCAACAAGCTCAGAGCTTGCCTCTTTCTCAGCACTAAATCAATATCTGTTCAGTGGCTGATTGATTGCTGAAGAGTGCTACTCTCTCTCAACTATTAGAAAAAACCCCTATCTCTGTATCATCTGTCTGTCCACCCATCTATTATACTCCTTCCTCTCTTAAAAATACTTTTCCTGTATTCATAAATTTAATTCTAACAACTCTATGAGAGAGCCTATTATTATCCACTTTTTACAGACAAGGAAACTGAGACACAGAGAGGTTAAGCAATTGCCTGAGGTCCCACAGCTGGCGAGTTATGGAGCTTGTGTAACCTTATTTTCTATGCCTTAATCGCATGATTTTTACAAGGACAGCCTGTTCTGTAAGTCCAGGTCTTTTCAATGTGGGAAAAATTGGAAAAGGATAGATTTTATCTTTTGTACTTTTCCTAACCTTATGATTCTAATCCAAGTTGAAGACAGAAATGGTGAAGGCCCAAATAAATTCAACTGTGTGTGTATGCATGTGTGTATATATGCATGTGTGCTTGTGTGTGTATGCATGTGAATATATATGCATGTGTGTATACATGTGTGTATATATTCATGTGTGCTTGTGTGTGTATACATGCATGTGTGTATATATGCATGTGTGCTTGTGTGTGTATACATGCATGTGTGTATATATGCATGTGTGTATATGCATGTGTGTGTGTATGCATGTGTGCTTGTGTGTGTATACATGTGTGTATATATGCATGTGTGTATATATGCATGTGTGTGTATGCATGTGTGCTTGTGTGTGTATACATGTGTGTATATATGCATGTGTGCTTGTGTGTGTATACATGTGTGTATATATGCATGTGTCCTTGTGTGTGTATGCACAAGGGCACATGTGTGTGCCCTGCCTGGGCATAATGGAGAGAGGGCAGAGAGAACCAGCAACAGCAACCTCAGAATCCCAGTAAGAATTCGTAATGACTCTGTCTGGAAACACAAGAATAAGACCTTTCTGACATTTAAAAAATTCTGTGCACGTATTTTAGGTGATGGCATTCCCCTGAAGAAGATTAAAATATGACATAGCTGAAAATTCTCTTGAAGCTGAGAAAAAGTAGTTAACATTTAATAACAAATTTTGACCCTTGAGCGTTAAAAGTATCTGTCAGTGACTATACATACTCAATCCGATTTTGCTTTTCTGTGGCAGTAATCATGGTGATATTTGGATTTTAAGGAAAAATAATTAGGAGAAAAGCAGAATTGGGGGCCCTCATCCATGTTCTACTTTCTAAAACTCCTGTGGGTAAATTTTCCTTAAGAAAGGTGGTTTGGTCTTGCTGATGGCATAATTTCAATAATGAATAATTCAGAGAAGCAGGCAGTGAGTGTTAGCTGAAGACAGGAAACGTATCTTTGAATTCCTCTTCATTTTATGGGCCTTTGGAAGCAGCCACCTATCTATACAAGGCTCTCTAAGGGAAAAATGGGCACCATTCTTAGGCTAATGGGAATAATGGTGTGATCAGTGAAGCTCTTTTCTTGGAAGCCTGCAATAGAGCTTAGCCATCTGAACCTCTCTGCTTCACTGCTCTGGTATCTGGACTATTATCAAAGAAGGGGTATCGAAATGGTAGACTTTTACAGGGGAAATCAGCAATCCACCTGAAGCAGTGCTGGTCTCTGGTGTGTGGATCTAGAAGGAACACAAAACTGAAAACTGATAAGGTGTCATTTCATCCAGCAGACCATGTAAGTGAAAATTCTGGCTTGCTCTGCTGTTTTCCAGTTTCTCCATGTCCAGGATGAAAATACTTTTGCCTTCTGGATTCTGAAACTGTTATGCATCTGTGCTCGCTGGAGGAGAGCTGATAGGGGATTGTGTGTCATCAGTCAAGAGGCTTAACCATCCTCTCTATTAATTAGGGGACAGAACACTGCTTCTATTTAACTGCCCCCTACCCCAGTTGGTGCAACACCCTTTTCAAGTGTTTTCCTTGCACTTTGTTGAACACACACATAGGAGCGGATCTACCTATGCACAGGTGGATGTGTAGAAGTGAGTCAGGTGAACCAGCATCTTTCTTTCCGCATGCCCACTGCCTCCACCTTTGCTAGCAAGTCCCTGATGACTTGGCAGGGGCTTTTGACCATGTCGTGGGTAATAGTGGGGGGACATCCTAGCTCAAACACAAACTCTCCAGCCTCCCAGAACTACAGTTGGGCAGTACCAATCATCCTGAAATACCCCTATTGCTCCATCCTTCTGACAAACCAGTGTGAGGTCTTCGGTATTTTTCAAGTCTCAATGATATATCTTTGACTTGAGGCACCATGGTAATGGAAAGCAATTTCCATTCTTCCCAGGAACAACCCCCATGCCATCTCTTCATCCACTAGTCTGGCCCAGCAGGCCAGTTTCCTTATTGACTTTATTTCTATCCCTGCTAAGCCACATCTTCCTCATATACTGAATTTCATATATCACCTAAATTGTTGGTGATTTTAATTTTCTTCTTTATGCTTTGTGTAATGTAAAAGTGTTTTCCAATAAGACATTTATAATCAGAACTTCCTCCAAATTCTCCAAATACTAACCACCAAGTACATCCTACCTGTCTTCTATGATTTAACCCAACTTCCGTTTCCACTATGAATCATTCCCTTTCTTGGTGACCAACTGGGTTTTGTATTCCATACCTACTGTAACACCCATTTATGCATTCATTCCTCCATTTGCAGCAATTATTTACCAAGTGCCTGCTATGAGCTGGGCCCTGTTCCAGAACACTCTGTGGCATACATTGTTTACATTTCTGCCTCTTCCCTTGTAGGTCTTGAGTTCCATGTGAAGTATACATTTTTGCAGACTGTGATGGTTAATTTTGTGTTAACTTGACTGGTTTAAGAACATCTAGATAGCTGGCAAACTATTATTTCTGGGTGTGTCTGTGAGGGCGTTTCTGGAAGAGATCAGCATTGGAATCAATAGACTGGGTGAAGGAGATCTGCCTTCAGCAACATGGGTAGGCATCATCCAGTTGGTTGGGGGCCCAGAGAGAACAAAAAGGCAGAGAAAGGGTGAACTCTCTCTCTTCCTGAGCTGCAATACCTATCTTCTGTCCTCAGAAGCTGGCACTCCTAGTTCTTGGCCTTCAGACTTTACCCCAGATTCCTCCACAACCCCCGTGTGTTTTTCAGGCCTTTGTTCTCAGTCTGGGAGATACACCATCAGATCCCTTGGTTCTCAGGCCTTTGTGCTTAGATGGAATTATACCACCAGGTTTCTTAGTTCCAGCTTAAAGACTGTAGGGCTTCTCAGCATTTATAACCATGAGAGCCAATTCCCGTAATTAATAAATGTCCTCTTCTATATTGATGTATATCCTATTGGTTCTGTTTACCTAGAGAATATTGACATACATAGACTGAATCTCTCTCTCTCTCTCTTTTTTTTTTTTGAGATGAAGTTTCACACTTGTCACCCAGGCTGGAGTGCAGTGGTGCAACATTGGCTCACTTCAATCTCCACCTCCTTGGTTCAAGTGATTCTCCCAACTCAGCCTCCCAAATAGCTGGGATTACAGGTACCCGCCACCACACCCAGCTAAATTTTGTATTTTAGTAGAGACAGGGTTTCACCATGTTGGCCAGCCTGGTCTTGAACTCCTGACCTCAGGTGATCTGCCTGCCTTGGCCTCCCAAAGTGCTGGGATTACAGGCGTGAGCCATCACGCCCGACACACAGACTGAATCTCTTACAGCTATGCTGATGCATAGATACGAGTTGACTACTCAGCAGGAGAAAACATTTTCTAGGAGAAGAAAATATTTATAGCTGGTCATGAAGGTGGCATGCTGATCTGCTGTACAACAACATGACAATCTAATTGCTTTGTGGTTGGTATAAAGTATTATGCTCAAGACGTCCATCTGAATTTTGGTTTCTCTGCCTAGATGTTTTCATATCACGTCGAGGCCGGAATAGCCAGAATAGCCATCGAGTCCCTGGTCAAAGGGCCAGCTGATGGGACCTTGACGTGGCTGTGGGTGAAAGTCAAGCTTTTAAGTACAGTTAGGGATCTCACCCAGACCCAGATCCAGCTCTGACCTCTGGTAGATGAGGACAGGGAATGGAGGCTGTTTTTGGGAAGAATGAGAAATTCAGTTAGCCATACCATGGTGCCTCAAGTCAAAAGAGAGCTAGTGCATTGCTGGATGGATGGTGTAAAGGGCGTAGGAGGCCTCCTGACCAGCCTGCACCATTTGGGGCTTAGGAAGGCTGAGCACTGTCATTAGAGCCCAACCGAAGGGGACTGGCCAAGGTCTCAAGACCCTCCTTTTGACTGTGATAGCTCTGGCTTTACCTCTTTCTCATTCTGCATGCTTCATCCTCCCCAGACCTACTGATTTGGTTCTTGAGCTCTGTGGTCTCATCAGCTAACATGCTGCTTGTCCTCTATTCTCTCCCATCTGCCCCACTCCATCCTCATCTTACCTTCCTTCCTGTCCCTTCAGATATTTACTGGGAATCTGCTCAGGCTATGAGAAGCCCACTCTGGATTGCTTTATCTATTTATTATACAGGCATTGAGGACTAACATCTATTCACCATGGGTCAGACATTGGGACTAACACATCCAGAGGATGTGAGATGGGAGAGAACAGCAAATTCGAGGGCCTGAAAGGGGCCCAGACTGGCTAAGCACAGAGTAGGAAGAGAGCAGTGGCAAGAAATGATGCAGGAGGTATGGGCTGCAGCCAGGCCATTAAGAGTCTTGTGACACATTTTGCACTTTGGTTTAAGAGCCAGGAAAGCCATTGCAGCATTTAAGCTGAGGAGTGACATGGTCAGATTTGCATTTTATAAAGCTTGCTCTGCCTACAGCGTGGACCATGGATTAGAGAGTGGCAAGAGTAGAGGCAGGGATCATTGAAGTGGCTGTTGCAGTGAGCAGCTGAGCCCAAAAGGAGGAAATGCAACAATTAAGAATATCTAGAGGAAGACAGTGTGGTGAGTCCCCAGAGACCTAGAACCAGAAATACCATTTGACCCAACAATCCCATTACTGGGTATATACCCAAAGGAATATAAATCATTCTGTTATAAAGATACATGCACACACATGTTCACTGCAGCACTATTCACAATAGCAAAGACATGGAATCAACCCAAATGCCCACCAATGACAGACTGGATAAGGAAAATGTGGTACATATACACCATGCAGCCATAAAAAAAAAGATCATGTCCTTTGAAGGACATGGATGGAGCTGGAAGCCACTATCCTCAGCAAATTAACATAGGAACAGAAAACCAAACACCACATGTTCTCACTTATAAGTGGGAATTGAACAGTGAGAACACATGGACACAGGGAGGGGAACAACACACACTGGGGCCTGTCGGGGGTGGGGGGGAGGAAGAGCATCAGGATAAATAGCTAATGCTTGCAGGGCTTAATACCTAGGTGATGGATTTATAGGTGCAGCAAACCACCATGGCACACGTTTACCTATGTAACAAACCTGCACGTTCTGCACACATACCCTAGAACTTAAAATAAAATAAAGAATATTTAGAAGAGGAACCCACTTCTTTTAGAGAATAATTATATGGGTGGCCCACATATGTGGGTAAAGCTTTTAAGTACCATCAGGCATCTCACCCAGACCCAGTTCCAAGGAGCAGGGGACAGTGGGAAAGGCCCCTACCTCCAAGGAGCTCATAGTCTAATATAAGTGATTCTTAGTTTCTGGGGTAGAATAAGAAACAGATGCCAAGACAGCCAATATGAATCTCTGGGGAAGAGGTAAGTGGTTAAAAACACGTTTTAAAAAATGCCAATTTTTAGCACAATCTGCAGAAGGTGAAGTTCTGCAAAGTCTCGGTTAGTGATATTCGTAGAAAAGCATGCAGGAACAATGGGTTATAAGATGTGTCAGCCGGGTGTGGTGGCTCATGCCTGTAATCCCAGCACTTTGGGAGGCCAAGGTGGGTGGATCACCTGAGGTCAGGAGTTTGAGACCAGCCTGGCCAACATGGTGAAACCCTGTCTCTACTAAAATACAAAACTTAGCCTGGCATGGTGGCGGGCACCTGTAATCCCAGCTACTTGGGAGGCTGAAGCACGAGAATCACTTGAACCTGGGAGGTGGAGGTTGCAGTGAGCCGAGATCGCACCACTGCACTCTAGCCTGGGCAACAAAGAGAGACTTTGTCTCAAAAAAAAAAAAAAAAAAAGTGTCAATCCTGGCATGGAAGGGAAACAGAACATGATAACTGATTAGATGATGGGATCCATTTGCAGTTGGGACAAGGGGAAAACGCTATTTTGGAAACCTTAGCAGTTTATGACAAAAACAAAGCAATCTTTGGGAGAGATGTTCCCCTTGCTTTGGGGGTCCCTTTAGTGAGCCCCTTTGGTCATGCAGATGGAAGTTAAGGACCTACCTCTTGCTATTGGGAGCACCTTTCTTATATATATATGAACTTGGGATTTTTGTAACCTTTGAAGAAAAGATAGTCAAGGCTTTCGCATTCCTTGTGTGGCCAGAGATGGAAACTTGAGTTGTCTTTAGGGCTCAAAGCTCCTCGCCTTGGGGGAAATTATTATTTGATGCATTTGGCTGTACAAAAGACAAAACTATGGTCTGAGTTTGGAATGGGTAATGAGGCATCCCCTGCCTAAGGATGGTGACTCCATTGAGAGTACAGTGACTCTGCAGAGATTTTATCTCAAACAGATTTGAACTCAGGGAGTAAGGAAATGATCATGGAGGTTTTTTCATTTATTTATTTATTTATTTATTTATTTATTTATTTATTTTTAATGGGGCCTATGAATTGACTTCAGAGACCTGACTGCTGCATTGGAGATAAGGGAAAGAGGGTCATTGAGGATCCCCGGTGAAATTATTTGGTCCACGGGGTTGTGATACCTGATTTTTTTCCAACTTATGCATTGACTTCTATTATGTGCTCCTTAAACTTTGGCAACAGGTCTGCATTTGCAGTTGGAGTAAAGTTTTTGCGACTAGAGACTGGGTAGATTGTAGAGAGCTGGAGTAACGTGGCAGAGCAGGTAAGAGGTGACCAGGTATGACAGGTGGGAAGCTTGGGGAGCAGGGCAAGGTGGAGCCATGGGATATGGATGCATTTCCCAAGTGTCCTTGGGAACACTTGTTGTAGCTTTGTGGGAGGGGGCTCAGTTCAGGATTACTTTGTTATTATAGAAAATTGAATGGTAAAAAGGAAGAGAGGGATAGGGAGAGATTTGTTAAGGATACAAAATTACAGCTAGATAAGAGGGATACATTTTAGTGTTCTCTACCTCTGTAGGATGAATATATGTAGGTAACATATTATGTAGTTCCAAATAGCTAGAACAAGAATATCGAATGTTTGCAACACAAAGAAAGAAATGATGTTTGAGATGATGGATATGTTTTACTTATACTGATTGGTGATCAGATTAGTATATGTATCAAAACATCACTGTGTACCCCATAAATATGCCATTATTATGTCAGTTAAAAAATTAAGAAGTTAGATGCAAAAAAAAAAAAAAAAAGAGAGGAAAGACTGGTCTCTAGAGGGCTGTAAAACTTAGTTTGCAGCTGTTGTCACAGGGCTGCAAGGTGCCAAGAGGAAGAAGTACTGGCACTATATTAGTCTCCTCAGACTGCCACAACAAAATACCATAGGCTGGGCAGCTAAACAGGAATTTCAGGCAAGAGAAAGAAATAAAAGGCATCCAAATTGGAAGAGAGGAAGTCAAACTATCTCTGTTTGCAGATGATATGATTCCATACCTAGAAAACCCCATAATCTCTACTAAAAAGTCCTAGATCTGATACACGACTTCAAAGTTTCAGGATACAAAAATTGGTAGCATTTCTATACACCACCAATGTCCAAGCTGAGAGCTAAGTCAAGAACACACCCCTATTCGTAATAGCCACAAAAAATATAAAATACCCAGGAATACAGCTAACCAGGGAGGTGAAAGACCTTTACATGGAGAGCGACAAAACACTGCTGAAAGAGTTTAGAGGCAACACAAGCAAATGGAAAAACATTCCACATTCATGGATAGGAAGAATCAATGTTATTAAAATGGCCATATCGCCCAAAGCAATGTACAGATTCAATGCTAGTCTTATCAAACTACCAATGTCATTCTTAACAGAATTAGAAAAAGCTAATTCTAAAATTCATATGAAACCAAAGAAGAGCCAGAATAGCCAAAGCCATCCTAAGCAAAAAGAACCAAATCTGGCAGTATCACATTACCTGACTTCGAACTATACTTCAAGGCCACAGTAACCAAAATAGCATGGTACTGGTACAAAAACAGATGAATGGAACAGAACAGAGAGTCCAGAAAAAAATGCTGCACATCTACAACCATCTGATCTTCAACCCAGTTGACAAAAAACCAAGCAATGAGGAAAAGACTCCACCACTTTTATTTATGGTGCTGGGATAACTGGCTATCCATATGCAGAAGATTAAAACTGGACCCATTCCTTACATCACCTGCAAAAATCAACTTAAGATGGATGAAAGACTTACATGTAAAACCTAAACTATAAACACCCTGGAAGATAATCTAGGAAATACCATTCTGGACATAGGTCTTGGCAAAAATTTCACGACGAAGATGCCAAAGGGAATTGCAGCTAAACCGAAGATTGACAAATGGGATCTAATTAAACTAAGGAGCTTCTGCACAGCAAAAGAAACTATCAATGGATTAAACAGGCAACCTTACCTACAGAATGGGAGAAAATATTTGCAAACTATACAACCAATGAAGGACTAATATCCAGAATCTATACGGAACTTAAATGACATGCAAAAAACAACCTCATTAAAAAGTGGGCAAAGGATATGAACACTTTTCAAAGGAAGACATACATATGGTCAATAAGCCTATGAAAATATGCTCAACAACACTAATCATTAGAGGAAGAGAAATCAAAACCACAATGAGATACCATCTCACAACAGTCAAAATGGCTATTATTAAAAAGTCGGGCTGGGTGTGTTCGCCCACGCCTGTAATCCCAAGCACTTTGAGAGGTCAAGGTGGGCGGATCACCTGACGTCAGGGGTTTGAGGCCAACCTGGCCAACATAGCAAAACCCTGTCTCTACTAAAAATACAAAAATTAGCCGGGCATGGTGGCATGCGCCTGTAATCCCAGCTACTAGGGAGGCTGAGGGAGGAGAATTGCTTGAACCCAGGAGGTGAAGCTGAGATCGTGCCACTGCACTCCAGCCTGGGTGACAGAGCAAGACTCCGTCTCAGAAAAAAAAAAAAAAAAAAAAAAGATGCTGACAAGGTTGTGGAGAAAAGGGAACACTTATACACTGTTGATGGGAGTGTAAATTTGTAAATTAATTCAACCATTGTGGAAAGCAGTGTGGTGATTTTTTCAAAGAACTTAAAACAGAATTACCATTCAACCCAGCAATCTCATTACTGGGTATATACCCAAAGGAATAGAAATCATTCTATCATAAAGTCACATGCATGACTGTGTTCATCACAGCACTATTCACGAAAACAAAGATAAGGAATCAAGCTAAATGTGCATCAGTGGTAGACTGGATAAAGGAAATGCACATATACACCGTGGAATACTATGCAGCCATAAAAAAGAATGATATCACATCCTTTGCAGCAACGTGGATAGAATTGGAGGCCATTATTCTAAGCAAACTATTGCAGGAACAGAAAACCAAATATTGCATGTTCTCATTTATAAGTGGAGAACACATGGAGAACACAAGGACACAAAGAAAACAACAGACAACAGGGCCTACTTGAGAGTGGAGGATGTGGGGAGGGAGAGAATTGAAAAACAGCCTGTGGGTACTATGCTTATTACCTGGGTGACAAGATAATGTGTAAACCAAACCCATGAAACACAATTTACCTATATAACAAACCTGCATATGTACCCCTGAACCTAAAAGTTAAAAAGTAAAAGTATTTAATTACAAAAAAAAGAAAAAGAAAACCAAGCAAACAGAAATTTGTATTATCGCCATCCTGGAAGCTGGAAGTGCAAGATGAAAGTGCCAGCATGGCCACGTTCTGGTGTGGGCCTTCTTCCTGGCTTATGTCATCCCACTGTGTCCTCACATGGCCTTTGTTTGATGCCCCTGCATGAGAGGTGGGCTCACAATCTCTGTTATCTCTACTTATAAGGGCACTAATCCCATTATGAGGGTTCTACCCTCATGACCTCCTCTGAGCCTACTACCTCCTAAAGGCCCACCTCCAAATGCCATCCCATTGGGGGTTAGGGTTTTAACATCTAAGCTTGGGGGCACACAAACATTTAGTCCATATCACAGTCCAAAGGAGGCATTGTGGAATAGCTGACATCTCAGCTCCCAGAATTAGAGAGTTTTTTTGGCTGGGCGCAGCCATTTGTCTTTCAGAGGAATATGAATGCTCAGTACTGACCAGGTCAATTTAAGTGGGCCTTTGAAGACTTGCAGAGCAGGAGTCAGATCTGGCCCAGCAGCAATAAAAATGATAAATATCAGGACTTTATATGTATTGAGTGCTTCATGTGCTGTGCACTGTACATGTGTTATCATTAAATCTTCACCACTGTCCCATGAGAGGGGCATTGGCATCTTCATACAACAGATGGAAGATGGGTGCTCAGGGAGACACTGCAGGCTGCCTGGCTCCTGAGCAGTGGCTGTCTCGCTTGGAGGCTGAGATCGGTTTCAGGTGAGTTTACCTAAATGCTCAGGATCTGGAAAAGTGAACCAAGAGTAGGAGGGCCCCACCCCCACACCTGGAGCCAATTCATCCGTACCTGAGGGACCAAACTCTAGGTTCAGGACCCCCCGCTGGGACCGACGCCATCCCTACCTCCTGTCCCCACTACCAACCAGCTGTCATGGTGTCTGTCCAGGTGAACTCCTGGCTGAGGTAAAGGTGTTCATTTGGGTGGGCTTAGCCCATGCTGCCCACAAAGTGAAGCTCATCTCGGCGCGTTCTGTTTCCCAGACTCCACAGCTGTAGGGGACCCGTGCTCAGCATAGCCCAAGTCAATGTTGCTCCTGCATAGAGAGTGATCCACAAAGCACCTTAAAGCTCCTGAATGAAAACGACAACAAATCACAGTCCTTGCTTAAGGATGTTGTTATAAATGGGGTCCCTATGGTGCCTCTGTGGAAAAGGCCAGTTGGCAACTCATGTGATACAGGAGCAGATCTGCACTTAGGATGCTTCCTGGAAAATTAATGGACCTGGTTAACAGAGATCTCCATAAAATATAGATGGCCACAGTCCCCAGGGTGGAAATGGAAAGAGATCGCCGCTGCTACGGTATGTGATTTATTGAGGGCTATAAGTTCACACGATGCTTTGCAGAATGTATAAAAAAATGAAGTTCCTGGCCCCAAGGATTGCAAGCCTAAGACGGAAATCATTGAGTATTGAAGTTCAAACTCACTGCAACCTGCGATCGTTATCAAGAATAGACTTTAGGCAGACAGGCTAAGGACAGCTGTTCATTCTGAGGAAGTGTTTAAAGGAGATTAAGAATGATGATCTCTGAAGAAAGGCAGAATGTTAACTTAGAGCGAAACAAAAATGTATGTACATCTTGAAGGCCTCAGAGACAAGAAGCTGTATTAAATGTCAAGTTAAAAGACAAGTCTTCAATGATAATAAATGCCTGCCTCTGTTAACATGCAGCAGAAGCCTGCCATGGGCTTGGTGAGACGTGGATTATTTCTGTTCTGATTAAATTACCTTGGTTATATCTTCTCTGGGGGCAAAAGCCTCCACATTTGAAAGAATTGTGGTTAAGCCTTAAGGTGAACTCTCTAGCCCGAGACAAGAATTTTAGGCATAGGAAGGAGCAGCTTTTAAACACACATACCTAAGCTGTTGTACTTAGTCTGATGAATTATAAAATGTCCCTACTGTCCCCTCCTCACTTCCACACCATCTCGCTTCTAGAAGCTTTGAAGAATTAAACTTGCACTTAAACATGCATCATCTGATAGATGTGACACATGTGTAAGTTATATTGTACAACCTCAAAGTATGTTAGTTATACTATTATCTGTTTAAATCCAGGTTTCCTTTTTGAAAGCTGTAGTTTTTCCAACTGATTCATATTCAAAATCACAGGCTGGGCTGACAAACTATTACCTCACCCCAGATAAAATATCTAGTTGTATGTACAAAAAAGGAAAAAGAAAAGCTTCTTGTTTCTCAGTGCTCAGAAGAACACATTTTCTTTAAAGAAAATGCATGGGTTCTATGTGTTGCCCATCCTGCTGTGCTGAACTTTGTGTCTGCAAGAGTCAGTGGAATCGGGATCATTAATGTGTTTCAAAAGCTCCACGGAAATGGCTCTAAAGTAGAAGGTGCTAGCAAGCAGTACCCACGCTTGCCTCCCTACATGTGCACATCTTTGCGGGGCCTCCTTTGAATAGTTCTGCAGGTGGTTTGGACACTGCTCAAGAGTCCCCTTGGCTGGCAGGCAACGGGCCACTAGTCAGAAATAATTGCTTCTCCTCCTTTTCTTCTCTTTTCTCCCCACCTCTTTCCCTCTTCTTTAGATATTACATTTGAGGGGTGAGTTGGCTGTGGCCTCAGGACCCAGCGGAGTGCAGCCATAGCCTCCTGAAGACCCTCTTCACTTGCTCTTCAGAGGGTGCTGGAGCACAGTCGCTGAGCACTTCCTGCTACTGGGCCTTTGGATCTGAGACCCGGGGCAGGCCTCCCTGGTAAAATGGGTTTGAGGACATAGAGGACCTTTGTTTCCTAAATCTAAGTGGCTCAACACTCCCAGCAGTCCACAGGGACTTGTCACCAGAGAGCAGGAAATAGCAAGAGAAAGCCCTGTTAGGTCCCCACACCCAGGGCTGACATGGCCTGGCCGCTGTGTGGACAGAGTAAACCAAAGCCGTTCATCTTAGAGGGGTGAGAGAAGAGACCTCTCACCCGCAGCTCTCACCAGTGAGCGTGGCACTGGCCTTGCCCTGGAGGCCAAATTCTCCACCTAACAAAGGGTCCTCTCCACCGGGCAGGCAGCGTGGTGGCGGACAGAGAAGCCTTGAGATTCTTCCAGTAGAGCCCACTAAAAATCATCCTTGTATGTTATATCTTCTAGTACAACATCTGCTCTTTTTTGAGTGTCTCTTACTTCCACCATGCAGGAAGGCACCCAAGTGTGAATTCACACAATTCTAAAAATCAAAACAAACAAAAAACCCCAAGACCACGCAAAATTAGGATACTGTATGTTTTAGATACTGTTATGGCATATAATTATTGAAGTCAAGATGTTTCTAATATGCCAGCGGAATTTATAGAATACTAGGCGCTAGGTACTATTTTCCCTTTATGGATGTGCTAAAAACAATGTCACTAGCTCTGTAGTGTGTTTTTGTGACATTATTTGAGGTTGTTTTGTCAAGATTGTTTTCGGTGGTAAACAGCTTCATTTTCTAAAAGCTTCAACTCAAATTAAGATCAAAGTGAATACCTTTTTTTTTTCTTGAGTTTCCATCAGTTAAGTGTTTGTGAAATTTCAGGGATGAATTAATGGTTCAAAACGAAGCATCTTTTTTTCTTCTTGCTTCCTTTCCACTTTTCCCATCCAGCTAGGCGGTGGCTGTGCCTATCCCATGCTGGGACACCGGCCAGAGCGGTTCTTGCCAAGCCCACCAAAGCCTCCTCTGACTGCATGAGTTTCCTTTCACTGCTGTAACAAGTGGCAACAGACAGAGTGGCTAAAAACGAAACACATTTAGTATCTTATGGGTCTTTAGACCAGAAGTCCCATACAGGTTGTGCTAGGCTAAAATAATTTGTTAGCAGGGCTGGTTTCTTTCCGGAAGCTCTAGGGGAGAACCTATTTCCTTGCCTTTTCCAGCTTCTGGAAGCCACCACTCTCTCTCTCTCTCTCGAGGCCTACCTCCTTCCTGCTTCAAAGCCAGCAAGAGTGGGTAGGGTGCCTTTCACATTGATCTGTCTTCTGCCTCTTCTTCCATTTTTAAGGACTTGTGATTAGATTGAGCCCATCTGGGTAATTCTGGATGCTCATGCCTTCTCAAGGTCAGCTGATCCACAACCTTGGTTGCACCTGCAACCTTTATTCCCTTTTGCCAGGTAAAATGACATATTGCAGGTTCTGAGATTAGGATGTGAACATCTTTTTTTTTTTTTTTTTTGGTGGGGAGGTTGTTATTTGCCTACCACAGTGACCTAGGCCTCTCTTGTGGCTCTGTGTCCTGTGTCCTCTCTGCTCAGTCTAACTGTGCTGGGTGCCCACATTTTTCACTTTTTGAATGTACGTCAGCTTCTTTACCTGGCAGAATTCTCTCGGAGTTGTAGCAGGAGTGGCTGAAGCCTGGGGAAGCAGGGAAGCATGGTTAACCTGTAGAGGGCCCTGAGGTTGGAGGGGTGAGGTAGGACTGCAGAGAAACTGGGAATGGGAGTTCTGGGCCTTTATGGGAAAGATGGGAGAGCAGGACCTGCTAAAGGTGTGGGCCTCGTTAGGTACCTCTTATAGGTGTGGCCCTCCCTCACTAGCTACCTGCTGCAGGTGTGGCCCTCTCTCATGAAATACCTGCTGCAGGTGTGACCTTCTCTCACTGGGTACCTGCTGCAGATGTGACCATCTCTCACTGGGTATGTGCTGCAGGTGTGGCCCTCTCTCACTGGGTACCTGCTGAAGGTGTGACCGTCTCTCACTGGGTATGTGTTGCAGGTGTGGCCCTCTCTCACTGGGTACCTGCTGAAGGTGTGAGCCTCTCTTGTCTAGGAGGTAGCTCCAGGTGGTGGTAATAGGGTGTGGCAGTGTGGGATGCAGACCTGGGCCTGTGCGAAGCACTTGGGTAATCTGCAATGCCAAGAGCTCACTGCTGAACAGTGAGGACTTCCCTGTGCTGGCCCCGAGTCAGCAGTGCAGCCTAGCTGTCTATTCCCAGAGATCCACACCACCATTTACGCAGACTGTGGAAAAGGCACAGCAAATATTCAGTTTATGAAGTGGAGGCTGACAGCAATTTAGCCCAAGAGAATAATTGACTTAACTCTGCATGACCAGGGCCTAGGCATCCCCTTTCCCACATACGGGAAAATCTATTCTTGGCTGAAATTGCTGTTTGATTTTTCCTTCCATACTCTTATATTCCTGAAGGTGACAAATAGTTTTCTGACAAATACAAAATTTCTCTGATATCCTGCTGCCTGCAGCCTGATTGTCTTCTTCTTGTATATTAACGTGACTGCCCACAGCCTGGATTGATCTAGCTTGTTTACAGTGGGGTGAAGCCATTGATTTTAACCAAGTCCTCATTCTAGAAATCAGGAGAATGCATCCATTTTGGCCCCCCATCCCATTCTCAGAACATTAATCAACTCGCTAAGTAATTCAGTTTATGGGCCCCAATTAGCCTCTCTCCAGAGACCCAGAGAATTGAGATGTACTGTTCATTTCCAAAAACTTTGAGTCATTAATTTTGAATCCTCATGTCCGAAGTTCAGGGAACTTATTCAATAAGACTTTAGATCATTTTCTAGTTGTTTCCTTTTGCATCACGTACTTCAGTACTTACAGTTAGTGGGCAAAATGCTTTGGGCTAGAATCTCTCTGTTGAAAGGGGTCCTGGAGATCACCTGGCATCTCTTGTCTCCACCATTGCTGGAATTCCCTTTCTGATGTTTTTTCTAAGTCAGCAGTCCTCAAACTTCAATGTGTATAAGAATCACATGGAGAGCTTGCTTAAACAGTGTTCTGGGCCCCTGATTCTGACTCAGTGGATCAAGGTGGGGCTTGAGAATTTGCATTTCCCGCAAGCTCCCAGCTGATGTTGCTGCTGGTCCAGGGAGCCCATGTCAGGTGACGCTGCTCTAGGCAGAATTTTTGGGGGCAGCTGTGCAAGGAGAAGCTTCAGTGGGCTATTGGGAAGGAGGGCCAGGTGAGGTAGTCTCACCAAGCATTTTAGTACCACAAATGTTCTGCCAAGATGACTACTTATGGGAGATTCTAGGTAGAGACACAAGGCATTGGTCCCCCAAGAGGGTGGGAAAGGAGAAACGGAGGCAAACTGAAAACAAAAAACAAAAAAAGAAATAGATAAGCTGCATGTGATTCTTAACTGTGCTAGTCCAGTTCTGTGATACGCAGAAAGAATTTCTGGGCAATATATCTGGTTACTTTTTAATGTTTCTTACTTGAGGCCGGGTGCTCATGCCTGTAATCCCAGCACTTTGGGAGGCCGAGGTGGGTGGATCACCTGAGGTCAGGAGTTCGAGACCAGCCTGGCCAACATGGTGAAACCTCGTCTCTACTGAAAATACAAAAGTTAGCCAGGCATGGTGGTTGGTGCCTGTAGTCCCAGCTACTCGGGAGGCTGAGGCAGGAGAATTGCTTGAACCCGGGGGGCAGGGGTTGCAGTGATCCAAGATCATGCCACTGCATTCCAGCCTGGGCAACAGAGTGAGTCTCTGTCTCAAAAAAAAAAAAAAAAAAAGCTTCTTATTTGAGTAATAATGAACACATAGACTATTTTTTTTTCCACCACTGCCACAGCTTTCCTGTTAATCCAACTCATTTAAGTTCATGTGTGTTCCTTTTTTCTCTAGACTTTTTTTAGCAAGCATACCTTAGGAAACTGAACTTCACTTGAAACTGAAACTACCCTCCCAAAATCATCTCCAAGGTAGGTAAAATTTTAATTGGTTTAATTTTCAGAAGTGCCTTAAAAATTATTCTGTTACGAATTGACATCAGTGAGCAAGGAAAGCCCTCCAAGTTCGTGATCTTCTGCCTGCACTTCCCATTTCTTACCACGTTTTGAAAGCTGACATTGTTTTGCCATGTCTCTAAGGGAACAATGACTTTGATGCAATGAAACTCTTTCTGAGGCTTAATATTAATCATAATCATCAACAAATATGTATGATATGCCCACGCAAAATGTCAAATGCTTTAAGCATTTAGAGGGGGTGGTATCCTGATTTTTTAATACACTTAAAGTATGGTTTATAAGTGGATTTGTGAGGATGCAATTTTTTTTTTTTTGAGGTGGAGTCTCGCTCTGTCGTCCAGGCTGGAGTGCAGTGGCGCTATCTCGGCTCACTGCAGGCTCCACCTCCTGGGTTCAGGTCACTCTCCGGCCTCAGCCTCCCGAGTAGCTGGGACTACAGGCACCCACCACCGTGCCTGGCTAATTTTTTTTGTATTTTTAGTAGAGACGGGGTTTCACCGTGTTAGCCAGTATGGTCTCGATCTGCTGACCTTGTGATCCACCCGCCTCAGCCTCCCAAAGTGCTGGGATTACAGACGTGAGCCACCGCGCCCGGCCAGATGCAAATATTTATAGAACATTTTATTTGCTTTATAAGGTAGTTCACTAAAGGTTTTCCCTAAGTAGAAAATCCCCTCCTATTAAGATCTGATTTATTTTTTAAAAATTGGACACTATTTTTGGGAACAAAGTGATTACGAAAATGAGGAATAGGCACAATGATGATCTGAGAGGTGAAGTAAACAGAAAGTCATAATTATGAGTTTGCTGAGTGTCAGGTTTTCAAGCTTTTTAGTTGTGTTGGCCATGACTAAACACTATTCTTTCTTGCATAAGAGTTTGAAGGAAGAGGTAAAACCCAAAAAGAATCCCAAAGGGGATTCAATGGATAGACTAGGAAGGTGCTTGGAAAATTTGCAAATGATTTGGGGATGTGGTTAGGAAGGAGTATAGAAAACAAGGAGAAAGGAGAAGAGGGTGGAGAATTACACAGAAGACTACAACTTGATAAACTGCCACAAAAAGATAATGGTCTATGCCATAAATGATGCATTTGAAGCCAATTTTAATTTTCTTTCCATAGCTTCTTTTAAAAGTTGTAGTTCGTTACCTTTAAGCATAATTCCAGATTTTTAAAACTATTTCTATAAGGCTTTATTTAAATTCCACGAGAGCCAGTCCAGGAAGAAGAATCAAGCAGGATTCTTTAGTTCTAGTAATGACTTCCTCAATTCCCCACTGATTCACTTAGAGCTTTCTTTATTATTCCATTTTATTTTATTTTATTTTATTCTTTCGAGCAGCCATATCTGGAACAGAAAGCTTTTTCTAGGCCCCAAATATTTAGTGGCTGTGATATAATTCCTATTAAATGTTAAATGCTCACTGAACCCTTTCTTCTCAGCTTTCAGAGTAAATTATGACCACCCACATGTTCTGGGACCAAGTGTTTTTTGACTCGCAGCAGGATGATAGAGAAGTTGTCCATGCTTGATTTATTTCACAGCCCAGCAAGGCCACAGGTGCCTCACCTTAGTATTGCTAATTCCAATCACGCTGCAAAGCCGTGGACTGGGTGTCAGTCTTGCTTATTAAAGAGAGCCAGAGCATTCCTAATGCAAGCCGAGGGGAGCAGCTTTAGAGAATTGTAGGACACAGGGAAAGTCAGCTCTGGTGCTCTCAATCTACCTTTATTTCCTGAGGTTTTGTCTTGAATACATTTCCCCTCTTGCCTTACTTCTCCCTCCACTAGGGAGTGCTTACTGTGCTTTGAGGTTCATTTCAAAGAGTGCTTTCTCTGAGATGTCAGCAATCCACCCCAGCGTAATTACACTGTCCCCTGGGTCATCCTACAATGTTCTCACATCTTTCTGGTGTGTGGTAGCAGTGGCCTCATTGTTTTTTGTTGTTTGCATTTCTGTATTTCCAATTCCTAGCACAGTGCCTGTCAGGTGGTGTCTATTCAATGAAATGTTGAGTGTGCCTCTTCATCCATGTTTCACATACACAACAGAGATCTCCACATGCCCTTTGACCTGACCTAGGTCAATGTGTACATGGCATAAGCACACAAGTTTCAACTTTTCATCCAGATGCATTGGTGCTCTATAGGCAGAGCCCAAATCACTTATACAAGGAGAGAATGGTCTAGAGTTAGACCTGGATTCAAGTCCCACCTCTTTCTTTTGCCATTTAACCTTGGACAAGCACTCTCCTATCTAAGGCTGTTTCCTCTTCTGGGACAGAAACAGCACCTGTCATGAGCTTGATGAAATAATGCATGTAATATGCATGATCTCATGACCAGGACTTAACATGAGAGTCATGGAACCTGGGCTTGAATTCTTTCCCCTCTTAAAATGTGCCCCTAGAACACACACAAATGACTATTTTTGTAATGTGTATTTCAAGCTATTTGCTCTTCTACCCAGATTATCCAGCTAATCTGCTTTTAGCTCAGTTCTAAAAATGGTTGTCAAATATCATGTTTCCTCTCATTTTTATTCAGTCCATGAAGTTTGCACTAGTCTTAAGAACAGTTGACCAGCAATGCCTCTCTCTGCACAATGAATCTGTCTCCCTAATGTATGAAGGGTCCTATCATTCATGGCTTGGGGGCTACTGGCTTCCATTGAATATAATGCTCTTTTCCCAGGGCCAGTGTCAGGGGCTTACTCTAAGTGTGGCCCATCTTCTCTTGGTCTGTTGTGATTTGAGCCATCTGGTGACCTTAAAGAAAAATGGCAGAGTAACGATGGATCTAGGTGAACCCATCACTGACACTGAACAAAAACACCACGGAATAAAAGCCAGAACACAGCAGTAGCAGCATCGTCAGCATCAAGAGTGTGTCTTCCTGAGCGAAGGATTAGGATGGTTCCTCTTTACAGGAAAAAGTTTAGAGTCATAAAATGCCAGATTGTTGAAACCAGAAAAGAAATCTGTTGATCTCAGGAGTCCTTCCCCCAACTTTGCAGATAATAAAATTGAGAACCAGAGAGGAATGGAAGTAGCTTTCCTAAGACCACCCAGCGAATTAGTGGGAGAAACAGGAAAATGGAATCTAGAGCTCATGACTCCCCCGGTCATTGTTTTTCCCAAGAATTTATGGCTCTTTGGCCTAAATCAAAATTATTTTGAGATCCCCTGTTGTATTAGCCTTTTCTTGTACTGCTATAAAGAAATACTTGAGACTGGGCAATTTATAAAGAAAAGAGGTTTGCTCACAGTTTTGTAGGCTGTACAGGAAGCATGATTCCGCTATCTGCTAAGCTTCTAGGGAGGCCTCAGGAAACTTACAATCATGGTAGAAAGCAAAGGGGGCATGAACACCTCACATGGCTGGTGCAGGAGGAAGGGGGGAGAGATGCTACATGCTTTTAAACAAACAAATCTCATGATAACACACTAACTATCATGAGAACAGCACCGAGAGGATGGTGCTAAACCATTCGTGAGAACTCTGCCCCCATGATCCAATCACCTCCCACCAGGCCCCACCTCCAACACTGGGAATTACAATTAAACATGAGATTTGGTGGGGACACAGATCAAACCATATAACCCATAGACCTGGATGTCTATGAACACCAGAAGTGAAGGGAAATCAAATTTAGACATTTCTCTTCCTTCTCTGAACTCTGGTTCACTACTTGATCTTTCTTTCTCTTAGACACTTGGTCTGCCTATGCTCTGGTTTCTAGTTAGGGGAAATGCCATGACTCCTTTCAAGATGTTTTGTCTCCCCAAAGAACCTCAATGTCCTTGTTGTCTGCCCCACAGACACTTACCATCAATGTTCCTAAATGTTAGCTCAAGGAGCAAGTAAAAAAATGTGTGAATGAACATTGCTCTGACCTTGTTTTGAAAACAGCCCATCTGATTTACATTAGTATTGCTCTCATATCCTATCTGACCTGAATAGAAATTATTTTATGCCTAATGCCTTCTTAAAACTAGTATTGAAATCTCGTACTTTTCTGGGAATTTGAAACAAGTAATGGTGGCCCTAAATTAAGTATAAGTGATGTGTAAATTTAGATTTTTTATGATTACAAACAATTCTTAACATGTTCCTTTTTCTTTGAAACCAAATTTATAAAGAGAGTCTATGCTTCTTATTTTTGAATGATTAAGACCTTTATCAACATTTGGATCTTGTTTGAAGTTAGGAATATTATAGCTTAGTAGTTAAGAGAAAGGACTCTGAAATAAAGCTTACTCTGTTTAGATGCCTATGCAGCCTCTTACTCCCTGTGCATTCTTGGGAATCTATTTAAACTCTTCCCAAGCTTTAATATCCTCATCTGTAAAATGAAATAATAGGAGGTATTTCATAGGGTGATTGTGATAATTGATGCAAAGGATGGATGCAAAGTAGCTGGCTAATATCTGTCACATAGTAAATATGCAGTAAATATTAGCTATGATGATGATCATAATGATAAAACATATTAATATGTGTGTAGGAAAAAAAGTGCCATTGAATAGGAAACTTGTTCCTGAAAAGTTGTTCCCAGAGATTTCCGGCAATCTAATAAATGATTTCCATCCTCGTATTGACTTTATATCCCATCAGCTGAGGTGGAAATGTTTCTTAGAATTCCTTGCCATATCTGGTTCTGGGTTAGAGTGGGTCACGAGAGGAATTTGCATATGATTTAGAAGCCGAGATAAAGTGGTGGCCATTGTGCACTGCAGGTCAGTGTAGAGGGCATCCGATGGCCTCTCACCTTGTTACTGGCTCACTTTATTGGCACAGGGCAGCAGATGAGCCCACACCTCCTGTAGCTCCCACCAGAGCTCCTCCACCAACTTCTCCAGGTCCTGGGGCAGGTACGTGTGCAACTCCATGGCAAGGGATGCCATCTCCTTCTGCTAGTGACTGTATCATCAGGTTACTGTGGTGAGTGGCAGACACACATTCCAGTTCGTGTTGTGGGTTCCAGTCTGTCCCTGTGTGATCTAGAGAGTGTCTGCAGTTTATGTCTTGTCCTTGATCTCTCCCTGTCTTCATGTCCAGCTTTTGTTCCTGACTTCATTCCTGCCACCCCATAGTGATGTCAAACTTATCACCAGATGCAAAGTCAACAGCCTTTGTAGACTTTTTCACCTGCTCCTAGTTTTGTAGGTGACTATGTAGTTTCTGCCATAGAATAGTTTAGTGAAAGTCAGGAACTTAATGGTTAGGTTGGTTAGCTGTAAGTGAATTGGGGTGGAAGTGTCTGCAGGTTCTTCCGGACAACATAAAATGCTTAATGACAGGCCACCAAAGGACTATGTGACCTGAGCAACCTATTACAAATTGGGTATTGTCTGACCCACTAAGCCATAAGTGGTAAAGGAAGATAGTTGTACCAGCTTGACTATGTGACCAGCTGCAGAGACTATAATAGTTATGAGTGTTTCTTCCTTATTTTGATAGGCCTATATTTGTGCGCATATTAACTGTTTTCTTCCCTCCTTCCTCATTCCCTTACCATCTTACCTAAGATGTATTAATAGTGGTTAACTTTTTTTTTTTTTTGAGACAGGCTTTCACCCTGTCACCCAGGCTGGCAGGCTGGAGTTCAGTGGCACAATCATGACTCACTGCAGCCTTGACCTCCAAGCCCAGGTGATCCTATTACTTCTGCCTCCTGGGTGGCTGGGGCTACAGATTTGTGGCGTCAAGACCAGCTAATTTTTGAGTGTTTTTTTTGTTTGTTTGTTTGTTTTTTGTAGACATGGGGTTTTGCCATGTTGCCCAGGCTGGTCTTGAACTCCTGGGCTCAAGCAATCCACCCACCTCAGCCTCGCAAAGTGCCGGATTACAGATATGAACTACTGCAGCTGGGCTAATAGTAGTTAATCTTGTATCTCAGTATTTAAGTTTTAGATATTCACAAGGGGAGTTTGACTCAGCTAGATGAGGAATGAATGTGACCCAAAGATGGATAAAGGGTCTCTGTATCTTTTGGAAAGTGTGTTTTCAGGTATACATGTGAGGAGGAAGAGTGATTTTGCTGTCTTTTTTATTTGGAAGTTAAGTACGGCTAACAGAGGTGTGTTTAGATGCCAAGTTGACAAGGGGTGGACTGTAGTAGCTTTATTATCTGTCAGTTTTTCTAAACTAAACCTTTCAAGAAACAAGATAAAATTATTCAGCATTAAGCTGCTGCAGGTGACTTTGCAATTTAAATGAACAAATAAAATGAAACTTTGAAAAGAACATCACTAGTATTTTGCTGAGTCTACCATCTATTCCATCTATTAGGAAAAGGAAAACTCTTAATTCTGATTAATAGGTACCCAGAAGATGAAATGAAACCTGGTCAGTTAAGTTTTGGCAAAGGAAATTGGTTTCTGCAGGTTGTGGATTGAATGGAGAATTGTTTCAGAAATCTTGGAAAACCAGTGAAGCCAACCTGATTCCTTCTGGTTAGAAGGCTGAACTGAAAACAGTTTAATATCCAGCTATTGGAAGCAAAGTCAGGGCTGTAGCTGAAACTCAAGTCCAGCAATGACCATGGCACAGAATGGAAAATGTGCAAAGGAAACTCCTCTCCTCCTTGGCTGGTTGGGCTTTTCTGGGTCCTCTAGGGAGGGGGTCCTAGGAGCCCTCCTGATCCTTCCCCTTGAGGATGGAAAGTCAAAAGAAGTTGAAAGTATTCACTAGATATTTTTCCTCTCTACAGCATCTTCTATAGAGACAGCTTTATGAAGTCTTCCTTCTGGTAAGCCTCAGGGAAACTTGATCATAAATGCAACAATTCATGTGCAAAACAACTTGCTCTGGGGCATTTCGCCTGCCTTCTCCAGCTGTTGCTCATCTTGAAGGGCCTGTTTAGCAGGTACCACCTGCTGGCTCCCAATACCTTTTTGTCATCTGTGGCCTAAGACTTTCACAATCTCAAAGCCAACCAGAAGTAGGTGTCACTTATTTGTACTGAGCCCAGGAGACAGCTGGACTCCAGTAGTTCCCAATGATCAAAGCATTTCAATATATTTTGATTCGTACAAGATCTCATGATGTTACTTTTCATCAAGCTGAATAGACCCAGATGATAAACATAGCACAGGTGTAATTGTTTTCTATAATCTAAATTTGAAAAATGATCAAATGGTGAGCCCAGAAATACAATGGGGTAAGCTTAGTCTAACTGACATTCTTACCAACAAGTAATGTCTGGAAACCAATCAACTGAATATACAAACTGACCAGAAACTCCCCCACTGCCTTCTGTTTCATTCATTTAACAAACTTAAATAGTACTTCTCATGTATAGCTACCGTTCTGCTTAACAAATACTCTTCCCTTTAATCCTCACAACAGCTCTGTGGATTAAATAGTAACATGGTTGCATTTTACAGATGAGAAAACTGAAATCCAGAGAGGTTAATAAACTTGCCAGCGGTCATACAGCTAGTAAGTGGTAAATCTGAATTTAAACCCAGGCTGTCTGATTCCAGAATTCATGTTTTGTGGATGAGGAAAATCTTAACAAAAAACATATCAAGAAAACAGAAACATACTTCAAAAATAAGCTATTGCTTTGGGAGGAGTTCACTTCCATCCATTTCCTTTACCAGCTATGGTACCATCATCTATGGTATTGATAATTAAATACTATTATTATGTTAGCCAGTATTGATTGAACCTCTACTATATTTCAAGAATTACGATGTTTTTCCATGCACTTGCTCATGTGACAACAGCTGAGGTGCTTATCATCTTTATCCCTCTTTCACAGATTGTAAAACTAAGCCTCAGGGAAAGATGATAACTTGCCCAAAGTCACACAGACTTCCCAAGAAGTATGAAGGGTCATGGTTGTAGCCCTTGCCATACACATAAACTCAGCATGAAATTGAAGAAAAAGTGTAGTCCTAAACTTTCGTACATATCTGAGACAAATGTTAGAAAGAGAAGGGCTGTTGGTCCCTGCAAGAAGCACCAACTAGAATGGTGGCCTCATGAGAGGAGCAAGCTCCATTCCACTGAGAAGCAGGCTCTGGACATTTACAGGGTCCGGGGTCTCCAATGGAGCGTGGGTCTAAGGGGTGGGGAGCCATCATGTCTGCACATCACCACCTGCATTCTTGGCTGAAGTGGTTGGCAGTGGTGTCATCATTTATTTATTCATTAGTCCATTCATCAATTCATTTGAGATTTATGGAGCACCTGTCATAGAGCACCAGGCAAGGTATCAGGCATTGTCAGTACCTGCCTGTACATCTCTTTTGAGGATTGAATTAGATAATGCAGGTGTATTAGTCCATTACTGCATTGCTATAAAGAAATACCTGAGACTGGGTAATTCGTAAAGAAAAGAGGTTTAATTGACTCACAGTTCCGCAGGTTGTACAGAACTCATAGCAGCATCTGCTCAGCTTCTGGGAGGCCTCAGGAAACTTACAATCATGGGGAAGGTGAAGCAAGAACAGGCATGTCTCATGACAAAAGCAGAAGGAAGAGAGAGTGAGGGGGAAGGCACTACACACTTTTAAATGACCAGATCTCTCGACAACTCACTCACTATCTCGAGGACACTACCAAAGGGGAAGGTGCTAGACCATTCATGAGAACTCCGTCCCCGTGGTCCAATCACCTCCCAACATGCCCCACCTCCCACACTGGGCATTACATTTCAATATGAGATTTGGGCAGGGACACACATCCAAGCTATATCAGCAGTTAAAAGGCTTTATGTAGCACTTGGCCCATTGTAAGTGCTCAGAATATTTACCCATTAGAAGTGCCTAGAGGGAGTTTCCAAATTACACATGTTCTAGGTCCAAACAGTATTAAACACCAACTGGAACTTAAAGACCCAGTCACAACAATTCCTCCAGAGGCAGGTACTATGATCATCTCCCTTTCACAGGTAATTAAACAGAGGCAAAAAGAGGTCAAGTAACTTTCCCAGTGTTACACAGCTTAAGGAAGGACACACTCCCATAGCTGATTGATGCAGGGCAGAGATACCCTTCTCAGCCTCGCCAATCCTGCAACTCCTGGGAAATGTGAAATTACATGGAGATTCACAAATAGATGAGGGTGATGAAGCTGAGTTACCCTGAAACTCTTAGAACTTAGTAGAAGGTTCCTGAACCTTGGCTGCTGCCTTTCCTGGAGTTGCCTCTGGTTCTGTCCTTCCCACGCCCTGACTGCTCAGTCCCATCTTTGCATCCATAAGCTCCCTACTGTCCTTCTAGAAACTCTCCCCCTTTTGTTTCTCAAATTAGCCAGAATCAGATCCTTTATTTGCAACCACAGTAATCTTGATAAGTATACCTCTGTTGAATTAGAAATTTGGAGGGATGTTTTATGTTTGGAAAAGGTGGCCGGAATGGCTCTGCACCATAGTTAAAAAACACTGCCCAAAATGATTGAGAAACTCTACCTTATGAATATTTAAAGACTTTTAACTGAAATACAACATCTCTGTATAAATGGAGTCCAACTAATTATTTGTAATGAAAATATGTTGGCCTCACTTACAAATGTTCTGCATCTGTACTTTGGTTGCAAGCAATGGACATAATTTCATTTATGTGACTCTGTCCTTCTTAGAAGGAATGGTCTTTGAGTCAACAGAATTTAGCCTGGCTGTGGCCTGACCATCACAGATCATAGTCCAGTCACCACAAAACAAAGCAGGCCTTAATGACACCTATTTAGAAATAAGATTTATTGGCTCCAGGAGGAGCTGCTATGGCAAAATAATGCTTTGAGGTTAAAAATAAAACCTGGGGTTCCAGGAGATAACTTAGTAATGCACTACATAGAATTTATGCAGATAATTAAATGTGTAGCTTAGTAATGCATTGTGTAGGTAGATTTCTGTACCTTAATAAAATATAGCAGTGCTGGATTATATGGATGGTGTTTCAGAATCATTTATTCTTCAACATCCATTGCATTGCCCTTACTCCATCACATGCTTCCCAGCCTCCTGGCAGTTAGGTCCTAAATGGAAGTAATTGGTGTTTCTTCAGGGCTGGAGCACTTAAAAGCTGGTAGGCAGTCCTCCATCTCTCCTATACCCTGCCTTAGCCACCTGGAAGCCATGTGCTGAGATGTCAATGTCATATGATAGAATAGTCTGGATTGCTGAGCCACTACAGAAATAAGAATCAGCAGTCCATGAAAGACTTTGCAGAAGCAAATTGCAAACCTTTAGGTGTCAAGCCATTGAGAATTTGGAGAACATTGAAAAATGTTTATTATTTGGACCACTGCCTGTTATCCTGAATAATATGGTAGACAATCCTATTTTCTAGGTGTCAAAACCTTGGTACTATTGATGTTTTAGGACAAATAATTCTTTGTTGAGGGGAGATATCTGTCCTGTGCATTGTAGGATATAGCAACATCTCTGGCTTCTAACCACTAGATGCCAATAACGTACTCCCTCCCCAACCAGTTGTCATAACCAAAAATGTTTCCAGACATTGGCACATGTCTCTCGAGGAAAAATTACCCCTAATTAAGAATCACTGCTCTGGATAATGAGTGAGTTTTGTATTTATTGTATTGTTTCTACTATCTCCTTCACTGTACTGGGTAAGAGATTAATATTACTGAGGCAGGAGGATAGGGTCTGGAGGCAGGGAACATAAGGCTGATTCATGCTGACTTCCTAGAACTAAATCAAATGGAACCACTTCAGCTATGACAGGAAATATCCTCTCCATTTACATAGGGCATACACCAAGTAAATAATTTTGTAACTTTACTTCACCCCCTTCATTTACATAAGGCATACACCAAGTAACCAATGGAAACCTCTAGAGGGTATTTGAACCCCAGAAAATTCTGTAACAGGACTCTTGAGCCTCCATGCTCGGGCCCACTCCCACTCTTTGGAGTGTACTTCATTTTCAATAAATCTCTGCTTTTGTAGCTTCACTCTTTTCTTGCTTTGTGCATTTAGTCCAATTCTTTGTTCAAGATGCCAAGAACCTGGACACCCTTCACCAGTAACATTATATCCTACTCCGTGGGCATACCACAGAGAACACTAGATTCGGTCAGGAGACCTGGATGTAAAATTAAGAGCTTGGGCAAATCACAAGCCTGTTGCTGGGTCCTTTGGTTGCATGTGTAAACCAAAAACCAAAATTCTAAGTCCTGCAACTGACTGAATGGACCCTCTTCTCAGTCAAGGGGATCCAACTAAACCTGAAAAACCAGTTCAAACCATGACAGGGATGGGAGGGGGTCAGATATGCCTCATTATACCTTCCCCTTGGAGTTCTGGCCAAAGATAGCAGGGCCCTGAAAGAAATCAAAGTATTTTACCCCAAAATATATTCCTTTGATATATTTTGAAATGGCCCTGCAAAGCTGTCTCTTGTGGGGGAAATTCTCTTTCTATAGAGAATCTTATGCCCTTTCCAGGTCTTTTTCTGATCCTGAAGAGTTTGGCTGAGAATCTAGCACCTTTTAAGGGTCTGAATAGGAAACATTTGTCATCTACTGCCTCTCGGTGTGGCCACCTAGGAGACTTCATCTACATAATAAGAATCTTGGTTTTCATAACCCCTTAGCTTGACCCAGACACTCCTTGCTATTGATTCCAAGTATTTAGATAATAACTTTTTCAACCAGTTGCCAATCAGAAAATCTTTGAATCTACCTATGACCTGTAGGCACCCTGCTTCAAGTTGTCTGGCCTTTCCAGGCCAAACCAATGTATGCCTCACGTGTATTGACTGATGTCTTACATCTCCCTAAAACCTATAAAACCAAGCTATAACCCAACCACCTTGGGCACATATTCTCAGGATATCCTGAGGCTGTGTCATAGGTCATGGTCCATAACTTTGGCAAAATAAACTTCAAAATGGATTAAAACCTGTCTCAGATACTTTTTGGTTTACAGAAGCAACAGAAACTAATGGATTAACTAAAGCAAGAAAATGATTTTTTAGGACAGTAGGAATATTATAGAAAAACAGGGGATTTGAGCAACCAGGTAGGCTACTCCAGGGCTCTCAGCAGTAGATACTGTGGGCTGTTTCTTGGTTCCAACTGCTTTCTGCCTCAGCATTCTCTGCTTGGTTCAAATTACTGGGCGACAGAGTCTGATTGGTTTTTCCTAGTCATGATCCTCTCTTTTAGCTTAGGGAGGTGGTGGTGGCAGTGGTGACGGTACAGGAGATAGCAGCAGCAGCTGAGTCTTATGATTAACAGCCTTATTAAAATCAAATGGATGTGGGAGGAGAACTTTCCTAAGGGAAAAGGAGACATCAGTATTAGGAGAAGGGAAGGGAGGCTGGGCAAGCAGAAAGACCAGATGTCTATTACGGGGCCTTAGTTCCCATAACTTTAAGGTGGGGATCATAATATCTGCCCTGCTTTATTCACTGTATTCTGAGAATCAAATGAGTTGAATGTAAAAGCCATAAATATAAAAAAGGAACCTTGAGATGTCAAATGAGTTTGACTCTGGGACTTGTGATATA
Source organism: Pan troglodytes (assembly GCF_028858775.2). Lineage (NCBI taxonomy): Eukaryota > Metazoa > Chordata > Mammalia > Primates > Hominidae > Pan > Pan troglodytes. The sequence goes on from NC_072406.2 coordinate 132,418,710, forward strand.
CAAGGCTGCTGCCATGCAATGATAAGGCAGGCTTCTGGGACATGTGAGAACTCTCATTCCAGTAGGTGGTTAGCCAGGAGCTGATGATTTTGGATGGAGTTTTATGGGACTTTTGGCTCTTTGAGACATCTCTAGAAGTAGTAGAGAGCATGATAAACTTGTTTCTGTCCTTTCCCTTCTCATGACCCCAACATCAAATCAGAGGTTGTAGATTGTAGGGAGGTCAGGCCATGCAAAGCAATTCTGTTGCCTCTTCTGTTTAGAAAATCACTATTTCAACCTATTCTGCCTCCTTCCCTCCTATGGAGTAGAGTATATAAATGTTATTATAGCAAAATAAGAGAGTCTTAAGAAACATGTAATCCAGTCCTTTTTCCTTTTTTAAACAGGAAAAAAAAAAGTGCCAGTAGAGGGAAGCTAATTTAAACCCAACCCCAAATCCTGAAAGCTATTGGAACTAGATGAATTCACAAGAACCTGAATTCAGGGATCAGGTTGTGGGATTGGAAGGTCATAGCCTCTGCAGAGTCTGATTTTTGGGTCAACGCAGAGCAGAGATTGTTTACCTGAAATCTATTTAACTCAAGACTTATAGTGAGTTCTATTATTTCTTGACAATGACATAATTAAATAAATCAAAGTTTCCGTCGTTGTCTTCAACGTAAGGGAGGGATAAATCAAGCTAGCATCAGCTTTTCCCAAATCCTAAATGTATTTACCTTCATTTGGAATGACCACTTTGATCCAGTTGTGCTCTGTCACTGATCAGTAATTCCATCAGTACAATTTCATGTACATAAATCTTGAGCTCTGGGGAGGATGTGCTTTGTAAATCCACTTAGCTGTAAAGACAGAACATCACAGTGAAAGTGCATTGAAGGAACAGTGGCAAACACCACACTATGGGTTTTTGATTAATTTAATGTGAAGGCAAAGAACAAATGTTAAACGAAATTGTGTTCTAAATGCATTAGGGTCTGGGCTTCTCTGAGAACCAGGACTGGAAGATACACCCTCAAGCCTTCAATTCCTCAGACCCAGGCAGGAAGCTTATTGAGAGAGAGAGAGAAAAATGTGTCGAGGGAAAGATGAGAGAGCTAATAGTGTTATTTCATAGTTTATATCATTCATTTTACACCTGGGTGACTGGACTCATTCAGTTGATCATTGAATGAATGCCTATGGAGGGCCAACTGTGATTAGGTTGTGGGAAGCAAAAACAGGATATCTGTCCTGAGGACTTTACAGTTTAGTGGTACAGATCAATGCTCACCGAAAAACCACACAGTGAATGCAATACTGTCATTGCAAGAAGAGTTGTGAAAAGACAAAACATAATGCTGTTGGAAATTATAATGGGGGAATTGACTCATTGAGGAGGTCAAGGGTGATTTCCGTAAGGAAGACAGGATTGAACTGAAATTCAAAGGAAGAGTAGGAAGTAACTAGGAGAAGGGATTTGGAGGTGGGGGTGGAGAGGGAGGCCGTGTTTCTGGGTTTCAGAGGGCTGGTGAGTGTGCTATGAGATGGAGCCCAGAGGCTGGCAGGGTCAGACCATGCAGAGCCCTGTAGGTCAAGCCTTTAATACCCTCCTATTAGAGGGTATTAAGCAGGAAGTGATGTGATGAGATTTTCACTTTTGAAAAGGTCACTTCGACATAAGAGCCACAGCAATGACTTTGACATGGTAAGAGCCACACAAGAGGGGGTAGGAGGAGTCAGACTGAGTAGAGCATCAAGTGTCCTGGTAGACAAGAGGGAATCCAGGAACAAGGCCATCCCAACCTGGGTTGAGCAGCCAAACACTAGAAAGAGCAAGACGGGAAGTGAACCTACTTCTGAGGCAGTGGCTAGTCCAGCCATGGACTTCCTATGTGCAGCTGCCCAGGAAGTAACCACAGATTAGACTAGGGGAATAGCTTCACCTGGTGGGAAAGAAGATTAAGAAAGTAGTGCTGGTTTTTAATTCTCCCTATTTTAATTCTTGTCTCAGAGAAGCCATACCCTGCCCCTCCTATAGTTCTCTTCTGATGAACTCTGTTTCTATTGTGGATCTAACTCTCTTATTTTATCATAGAAAATGCCAAAAAATGTTAGCCATTATTACAGAGTATTTCAGGAGTTCAGAAGAGGAATTGTCTCATCCCTATGGGGAGCAGATAACTCTTGTTGAATGAAATTAAGATGCCTTTTGAGCTGAGTATTGAGAGATGCTCCAATGGAGAAGTCAAGAAGTGCCCAGGAGACCACCAGGAGAAGGCAGGATATCCACAATTTAAAGAGGAAGCAGTCTGAGCAAACATTTAAAGGGAAATGACATCGTCTTTGAAACGGATGGTGGTCAGACATGGGATTTAGAGGCAGGAGGGTTTTACCTAAGAATATAGACTGTGCGCCCAGACTGCCTCAGTGAAAATCTCAGCCCTGGCATTCCCTAGCTTTGTGACCTCAGGCAAATTCCTTTAGTGTTCTGTGGCTCAGTTTCTTTACCTTTAAAATAGAAATAAGATCAGATTATCTACTTTATAAGGTCATGATGAAAACTAGATTTAGCACGTGGTAAGTACCATGAAAATTTGCAGTATTATAGCAGTTGGAGGCCATGTTATCAACACAAGTGGAGGCTGTATTGTGAAGAGGTCAAAAGCCAGGCTGCAGAGTTGGCAAATATTGGGGATTTTCCAGATAGCATTCTGTTTTTGATAACTAATTTCATTCAAGTCCGGTTAGAGATATTCTCTTAATGACTTGAATCCTTTTAAATTTACTGAGACTTATTTTGTGACTGAGGATATTAGAAAATGCTCCGTGTGTATTTGAGAAGAATGTGTATTCTGTCATTGTTGGGTTGAGTGTTCTATAAATGTCAATAAGGTTAAGTTGGCTGATAATGTTGTTCAGCTCTTCTATACCCTTATTGATTTTTTGTCTACTTGTTTAATCAGTTGTTGAGAGGGGTGTATTAAAATCTCTGACTATAATTGTGGACATGTGTAATTTCACCTTGCAGTTCTATTGGTTTTTATTTCCTGTATTTTGGATCTCTGTTATTAGGGCATACATATTTAAGGTTGTTTTATCTTCTTGTTGAATTGATACCTTTATCGTTACAAAATGACTTTCTTTACCTCTGATAATATTTTTCAGCTTTAACATCTATTTTGTTTTTGTTCTACCTGTTACTTAGTAGTAATGCCACTCCAGCTTTTGTCTAGTGTCAGCATGATATATATTTTTCCATCTTTTTACTTTTAACCTTTTGGTATCTGAATATTTAAAGCATGTTTCTTATACACAGCATATAGTTGGGTCTTACTTTTTAAAAGTCCAGTGTAATAACCTGTACCTTTTGACTTGAGCATTTAGATTATTTACATTTAATGTAATTATTCATATGATTGCATTTAAATTTGTCATTTTGCAGTCCTTTTTCTATTTGCTCCAATTCTTCACTGTTACTTTTATTCTTCTTTTCTTGCCTTCTTTTGGATTAATTGAATACCTTTTACTATTTTATTTTCTCTGTTCCTTATGATCTGTAATTCTTTATTTTGTTTTCTTGGTGTTTGCTTTAAGGTTTATGGTATACATTTTAACTTATCATAATGTATATTCAAGTGATATTATGTCACTTTACATATAGTGTAAAAGTTTGGCAGTAGTTCATTTTCACTTCTCCTTTTCTAATCTTTGTGTTACTGTCATATATTTTAGTTGTACATATGTTATAAACCCCATGGTACATTGTTATTTTTGTTTTAACCATCAATAATCTCTTAAGAAATTTAAACAATAAGAAAAAATCTCTCTATACCCAGGATGTTACATTTTTGGTACTCTTCATCCTTTTGTATAGATTTATATTTCCAACTAGTATAATTTTCTTTCTTCCTGAAGGACTTTCTATAAAATTTCTTGTAGTGTGGCTTTGCTGATTACAATTTTTTTCTACTTTTGTATATCTTTAAAAAAGTATTTCACCTTTGCTTTTGAAAGATATTTTTTTGACAGTTGACTTTTTTTTTAGTACCTAAAAGATGTTCCTCTACTGTCTATTTGGGTGAATTTTTTTAACAAGAAATCTGTAATTTTTAGTTTTGATCATCTATATTTAAAACACCTTTTTTTTTTCCTTTGGCTGCTTTTAAAATTTTATCTTTCTCACTGGTTTTGAGCAATTGGATTATGATATACGTTGGCGTAGTTTTCTTCATTTTCTTTGTGCTTGAAATTTGTTTAGATTTTTGGACCTGTGGGTTACAGTTTCCATCAAATTTGAAAAACGTTAGCCATTACTTCTTCAAATATTTTTATGTTTCCCCTTCTCTCTCCTCTCTTTTGTGATCTCCAATTACACATTTGTTAGGCCATCTAAACTCTTCCCACAGTTCGCTGATGCTCTGTTAATTTTCAAGATTCTGTTCTCTTTGTGTTTCATTTTGGATGTTTTCTACTATGATATTTTTGAGTTCATTAATATTTTTTGTTATGCTTAATATGCTATTAATCCCTTCCATAAACTTTTTAATCTCTGACAATGTGATTTTCTTTAGAGATGGAGTCTTGCTATGTTGCCCAGGCTGGCCTCAAACTTATGGGCTCAAGCAATCTTCCCACCTCAGCCTCCTGAGTACCTGAGATTATAGGCACTTTGCCACCATGCCTGGCTTCTATAAATTTTGTTGAGCTTTGTACCGTGACAGAGTTATGTAAGTTGGAAACAATTTGATTCTTTTGGGTCTTACTCTTGAAATATTTTTAGGTGAGAGCAGAACCATGCTCAGTCTAGGGCTAATTATTTCGTGCTACCTTAGTAAGTCTTTTTGTGTGCTTTACCAGTGTTCCATGATTCTTGGGGTTTTGTGGTCTGACTGGGAGGGACAGATATATCCTCAGTTCTATATAAACATTACTCACTGTTACCTCTAATCTTCTCAGGTGATACTTCCCCTAGCCTCAGGAAGTTTCTGCAAACACATTTGCTGACCAGTATTCAGCTGCGTATATGAAGAGACCACTCTGAAAATCTCTGGAGTTCTCTCTCTGTGGAGCTCTTTCCTCTCAGTACTCTTTCCAGTGAACTCTGGCTGCCTTGGTTTCTCTGGACTCCCAGCTCTGTCTCCTCAATTCAGGGAGTCTGCCAGGCTCTGTCTAGTATCTCCAACTGGTATTGTAGCCTGGAAACTCACTTAAGGCAGTAAACTGGACCAATTGCAGGACTCATCCTGTTTGTTTCTTGTCTCTCAGAGATCACTGTTCTTCATTGCCCGTTCTTTGAAAACCTTTATTTCCTACATTATATTCATATTTGGTTGACTTAGGTGGGAGGATAAACCCTCTTGTTCCATATTGGCCGGAAGTATAAGTTTCAGACTGCAAAGTTTAAATCTCATTGTTTAGGCAATGCAGAAACATTAAACCAGGGGAATGGTGATCAGTTCTGGCTATCCAGAAGGCAACTCTAGTAGTGTTCAGCGGAGGAGAAAAGAGATTGGAGAGAGGGAGGCTCATGCAAAGCCATAACATGAGGCAATGAGGACCTGGAAAAGGCATGAATTTGAGAGACTCTGAAATCTGGGTATAGAAAGTGTCCTGAAATAAAATGCAAAGGTCCAAGTTTGTGCAATAGAAACATGATGTAAAGTGCCATTGGCCTTCCATATCCATGGGTTCTGAATCCATGGATTCAGTCAACCAAAGATTGACAGATATGAAGACAGAAAAAGATGCTTGTATCGACACTGAACATATACAGACCTTTTTCTTGTCATTATTCCCTAAACAATAAAGTATAACAACTATATACATAGCATTTAGAATGTATTAGGTATTATAAGTAACCTAGAGATGATCTGAAGTATACAAAAGGATGTGTGTACATTATATGCAAACATTACACCATTTTTTATATAAGGGACTTGAGCATCTGAGGACTTTGTTATTTGCGGTGGGTTGGGGGCAGGAGGTTTGGGCTGGAACCAATCCCCATGAATACCAAAGGATGACTATAATGTGTTATAAATCTGTAGCATTTCGTGTGTCCCTGCCAATACAAATTGAAGGCTGGGTTAAGGCAAAAATTGTTGTTTCCCATAATGCCTTCCAAACACTAGGTGCCAAACACCCTGAGAACTGGGGAGTGTGGGACTCATCAGAGACACCCCGAAAGGTCCTGCAGAGTCTGAGGTTTGAAATTTGTGAACTTAGATAACCTTAAGGACTTCCAAATGACTGTTCTTGTTTGGACAACATTTGAGCATAGTTCCTATGTGAAATCACGATGTTTTATTCATGTGCACTTGGAAACTTTGTGAATAGCAGAGAATATTTTAGAATTCTAGAAAGCAAATCTCCACATGTGTTTATCACAGAGCTTTTGAGTTTTCAAGTCATTTTGGAATGAGAAATTTTTTCTTCTAAACCACAAAATCTAAATGCAACTGGGATCTTTACATTTGAACGTTGTATTTCCCCCAAGTTACTGGTATGCCTAATGCTAAAATAATATATTTTGGATAATAAAGTAAAGTAGAGAATAAAAAAGCACAAGGCATAGTCAAATAAAATCAGTCTTGAGAAAATGTACCATTACCACTTTGAAGGAGTTAAGCTTAAATGGAATCTCTTTAAACTTAGTATGGGAATGCTTGTTCAAGGAACAAAGATCAGAGAATATTAATAAGTTTGTGTCAGAGAAAGGCTATTAGAAACCTCTGAGCCCTGGGAGAGCAGTTCTAATTCTAAAAATATTCTTTCTGTGATGGAAATGACAGTGGCAATGGTGGGAGTTAGCACCTATGGCTGTGTGCTGGAGTCCTCTCAGGGTGGAAGGCTGGGGCCAAAATTATGCCTATACCTCGAATTCCTTTAGGCTTCAGAATGACTGGCAGACCATCTCCCAAGATTCTTACTGATAATCCCATAAGGAGATCTCAAGGGAAATATAAACCCATTTACATGCAAACCCTTTCCAAAGCGAATGTTGATCAACAACAAAAAGTGACCTTTCTCACTGCTTAAATTCAGGAAAAATGACCTGTTATTTCTCAAGCACTTGGGTACAATACAGCTACTGGGTAACTAATTTTATTATGGAGAAGTGGGTGAATAAGGTGGCAGGAAAAAGGCAGAAGAATAGAGAACCTGGGTAAAACAGTGAGATGAAACTCTTATCACCTATGTGGTATCTTTTGATGCTAGTATGGCAAATTGGCTCCCCCATTTTCTATATTGGAATATTAACTCCCCTTCCCATCTCTGTTGATGCTTTTGGAAACACATGTTTGAAGGCTGCATGACAGCTCATGATGGTTACAGCTCTGTCTGTTTGAAAGGTCTTTCTTGTTTATTGGGGACCCTGTCCCATGACTTATAGCCCTGTTAGGGTGAGTCAGAATCCCTTATCCCCACCCCTGCCAGAGGGAATGGTATGTGACCCAGGCTGGCAATTAGGAATTTCTTTCCTCATGCAAAGGATGAGAGGTGAAGGACGGGCACAGGGCCCAGATAGGACCACTGGGCTTTTCCCTGGGATGGATGTGTAGACATTGGGCAGAGAGTTCCACTTTGCACTAATGGTAACTAAGTCAAGTTGCTGGCTACACAGAGTTGAGGGGAAGGAGGATGCCACAAGGGAAATGTGGGCAGCAGAATCAGAGCCTGTCTTTGTAATTATGTTAAATACCCAAATGAGGCCTATTTCATGACAGATGGAAGATTTTAGAGATTGATGAATTTTTCCAACAGCTTCATAATTGCAGTCACTTACGTTTGATATGAGTGTGCTTTCTATCACATGGATCTTAGCTATCATTCAATTCCTTTCCAGGCCTCCTGTCAAAATAACAAATGACCTGTATCAGAAAAGTGCCAGCTGGCAGAGACCATCAACCCAGAATTTCATGACCACCAGAAACGGTAGTTGCAGGGGGGACCTGCTGCTGTTTCTTTCTTCCTCAGGATTTGGGTTTTCCTGCAGGAAAGTATCCCCTAACTATGTACACGGATAGTTCTAATAAGAAGCAATCTTCTTAAGCACTTGGCAAAATTGAATGAGAATTGGCTACCCTTCCTGTGGTAGACTGTTCTTTATAAATTGTGTTAGCTGGGAAGAAAATAGAAATCTCCAATTTCTCAGTGGCTAGGAGTTGAAATCATCCTATAAATGCAAGATTGGCCAAATCTATTGCAGAACAGAGCAATGAGTGAGATTGTTTACAGTTGGATGTCAATTTTGAGTTTGTGTAGGGATGTGGTGACCTGGGCCAAAGTTTTTGATACTTCGGTAAAAGAGAACCTGTTAGGGATCACCGGAAGGACTGTGTGCTACTGGAGGAGAGACATGGATTCATTCTCTCCCCATTCTCATCAGAGACTAGAAACTTTGCTCTGTTCTCCAGGAATCTCCCTTTTCTTGGTTAATTAAGCACTCCTGTGGGAAGCGTCTGAAGCTACGACCCAAGTCCATTGTCTACAAATAGTTATTATAAATGAGAAAGGCAGATTCTTCTATGTGTGCACACACATACTTATACACACATTGGAGTAATTTTCTCAGTGCATATCAGCATGGGGATGAATCAGAGAACTTAGAAGATGTCATAGAAAGCATTTAATACAGAGCTTAGCCAATGTTTTGTGGAAACAGCTAGATAGTAATTACTTTAGGGCTTTCAGGCCGTACTGACTATTGCAACTATTCAACTTTGTGTTGTGTAAAAGCAGTTATATACAAGACATAAATAAGTGGATGTGGCTGTGTTCCAATAAAACTTTATTCACAAAAACAGGTGGCAACTAGGTTTAGCCCTTGGGCCCCAGTTTTCTGACCGCTGGTCTAGTCCTATGCCCTTGGTGAGGAAATTGAAAGTCAAAATGATCTACCAGGCCATGTGGGTAATAACTGGCAGAGCTTAATCCAGATCTCAGACCCCTGAGTCCCAATCAATTTCATTTCCACTGCCTTATGCTCCACTGTTTTTTGCTCTTGAAGCCAACTAGGAGAGTTATCTAGTCCTCCTCTCTCTGAAGGGCTACACATGGGCACTAGTAGTACATTCTGTATAACAGGGCTCCTCTACTTAGGTTTGGTACCACCATCCTGGGTGCACAAGGCTGTGTTTCCATGCGTGTGCCACGTGTTGGAAGCAGGGCTGTGTCAGGTGCCAGCATAGGCTTTAAGGGAGACCCAATCCCAGAAGGTCAGCTCTAACATTAGCATTTGTCAGCAAATGAGAACAAGTGATCTAAAACACATCTTGTATCTGCTTATCTGAGTCAACCTCAGAAACCCCACAGTCAATTTTGAATATACTTCTGCAAATTCTTACAGAAAGATAATTCTACCTTCTAACGGAATGAGGTATGTTCAGGGCATTTTTCTGTGCCTTACTGCCCTCTTCCTATCTAATATACCTCATTGCCATCCCTAAAACCTCATTATTCAGTTATTTACCCTTTTTAGATAGTCAGACTCACTTATCTCTACACCTTTAATCTTTATTTACTTGCTTGTGGCATTAATTATTTTAATCTTATCTCATGAATCACAACTCTCCTGATTTTGAATTACTAGCTTAACTTTGCACTGAATATTCTGATTCACCTTTATTCCAGAGGTGAAATTTAAGCTGTAAATAGCTACAGGAAAATGTGTAAGAGCTAAAATCCTTTTTGTTCATATGTTGAAACTTTGCCTTGTGAAATGCTAAAAATATTGTATTAATTTAAGTATTGAAGATAAAATTGTATCCCAAAACTCATTTGGCCCATTTGATGTCTCTCTCAGCATAAGCTAAACAGGATTGAAATGTCATTAAACCCAATTCAGCTGCTAATTTGTTAGTGATTGTTTGGTCATAAAGAACAGTAATACAGCCAAACTAACTTAAGCAAAACACAAAATGAAATTTATTGGAAGAAAACTGGACACAGGCCACAGAAGGCTATGTGGGTATCTATAGGAACTCAAACTAGGAACTGGCATGTCAGGGCCAAATTACCTTCCACGTCTCTCTGGGGCTCAGCCTCTTACCTCCTCTCATCTTTGCAGTTTCCAAAGAAACCGCACACAGCCTCGTCTAGCGTTCAGGACTCACAACTCCAAGTCTCCTCCTCTGAACCTTTTACCAGTACTTGTTAAACTAGACCTGTGAGACCTCTGGGCTCTGCAGGGGTGCCACAGGGCATCCCCAAATACTCAAGAATTTATCTAAACCAGCAAAGATGTAGACCATCTGGAGAATCCCTTCCTGTCTTATCTTGGCTTTGTCAGTTGGGGTTCCGTGTAAGAGAGGCATTTGAAAAAGAGGTTCTGCTGTCTATTTTGTGCTTCCACGGAATTGGTATTGAGAAGGATTGATTAAAACAACAAAAGAGTAAAAACTCTAAGTTGTGGGATGATAGTTTGGATAATTGTACTTTATTTGGTGGCAAATGAGTGAGTTGTCTTCTTTACCTTTAGAATGGGTTTCCTTTTAGTTCTTGGGACAAAAGAGTCCATTGGCTTTCCGGCTCTCAAAATCTGGGACAAGATGTCACTAAAGCAGGGATTGACAAACTATGGTCCTCAGTCTAAATCCTGTTTTAACTGCCTGTTTTTTCAATGAAGTTTTATTGGAAAACAGCCATGCCCATTGATTTACATATTGTCTATGGCTACTTTTACATGACAATAGGAAAGATGAGTAGTTGTCACAAGGACCATAGGGCTCACAAGCTTAACATACTTACTATCTGGCCCTTTTCAGAAACTTTGTTGATCCCTGGACTAAAGAGTTAAGACAAGAACTCTCTGACCTCAGTGGGTCACAGAGTGATGCCCAGATGGCTCTGGAGTCAAAAGACAAGTGGTGGAAGAGTCTACAATGAGGAAATCATTTAGAGTCCCAACCTCTCAATCTCATAGTGGAATCTGGCCATGGACTTGTTTCAAAGAATATTAATAAACTAGGCTCCACCCAATTGATTTGCTATATCAAATGTTTTCAGTCTGTGCTGCAGTTCAAATAGTTTGACAAGAAATAAATAAGCTACTGGGGAGTGTGAATGATGACCAGGATCTGGGTGTAGCTTATTGTGACATTGTAAACTGTGGACTAAACAATTTCTTCTATTAAACATTGCTCGAACTGTTGAGCAGTTCTAAGTTAAAATCTGACAAAAACTAAAAAGAAAATATGTGCTTGACAAATAAGGAAAATACAACCTATAGGCAGAAAACTGCATGATTCAGAAAAGCATTTTGATATTTTTATATTCATTCCAGGATAAAGGAACAAGCCCAACTTGAGGCCGGCAGGAAGAGCCTAACTTGGTTTCCATGACAAAGTATAGCCACTGCTGTTTTATATTACCCCTTCATAGATGCTGCCAAAGAAAGTGGAATATCCAAGGGAAGATGTTATATTGGCCACCTCTTCCTTCTGGCACCTGGTTAGCACTCCTATTCCCTTTTTCCTCTTATCCAATTTTCATCTCTATGCCTTCATTTTAATTTGTGGCCTTACATCTTATTAACCGTTTTTCCAAATGTCCCTGTAGTGGTTTACCTTTTAAATTGTCATCTTTAAAGAAAAACAAGCAACTTTGACACTCAAAGTAAAATATTAGCTTTTATGACTGATATGGTGACCCGGTGGGAGGTCGTTGAATCATAAGGGCAGGTCTTTCCCGTGCTATTCTCATAACAGTGAATAAGACTCACAAGATCTGATGGTTTTATAAAGGCGAGTTCTGCTGCATACACTCTGTCTTGCCTGCTGCCATGCAAGAGGTGACTTAGCTCCTCCTTTGCCTTCCACCATGATTGTGAGGCCTCCCCAGCCATGTGGAACTGTGAGTCGAATAAACCTCTTTCCTTTATAAATTACCTAGTCTCAGGTATGTCTTTATTAGCAGCATGAGAACAGACTAATACAATACCCATAGTAATGTCAATGATAATGATATTAGTTATAACCTGGTAGCCATCATCTACTGAACGTCTCCAATAAGTAAAGCATTTGAAATACTTTATCTCACTTGATCATCATATCAGCCATGGGAAGTAAATACAATTATAATTACTATTTTACTAATGAGGAAATTCGGGCTTAGGGAGATTATGTAACTTACGATAATTTATGTATTCCACAAATATATATTGGCTGACTGCATGTTCCTAGTATAGTGCTGGGTCTACCACTGTGAACACTTAGCCATGAAGTATGGAGTCTGTACCCCCCCAGTGTAGACAGATAATACACAAACAACAATAAAAACACATGATTCCAAAGGGGGGTAAGTGTTCAGGAGGAAAAGGACAGGGTGCTGTGAAGAACAGTAAGAGGCTACAATTAATACATGGTGGTCTGGCCCCAAGTTTGTCTAAACTCAAGCCTGTCTCTGAGGACTATGTTCTTAATTGACCTTTCTGTCCTTCCTCTATGGTACAGCACAGCCTAGAGCTGGATGGATGGGACTTTGAGATCCCTGGGCCTGTCCAATGTATCTTGCCAGCTGAATTTCTCAATTGTCTACTTTCATCTTGGTCTTCTTTGGGTATGGAGACCCTATAGTCTTTCCCAGAAGCCTTTTCTACTATTTTTTTCTTTCTCCTTTTTTTTTAACATATGGGCAAGTCCCTTCCTTCCTGTGTTCTTCCCTCATTCCCTCCTGCCTTTCTTCCCTCCTTTCCTTCCATCATCTGTTTATATTACTTTATTTCTACCAAAAATATGATGTATTCAACAAATATTTATCTTTAATAAATTTATTCAATATTGAATAAATTTAATATTTATTTAAATATTATTTATTCTTAAATGAATAAACCAAAAACCAAACCAAGACAACCACCATGAATCACCTTCCAGTGGCTTCTGGGTGATCTCAGAGTAACACCAAGTCCTTAATGTGGCCTCTCCTGGTGTCCATTGCAGCCTATTATTAAATATTAAATAAAATTAATATGTATTTAATATTAAAATTAATATTAAATATTAAAGTTAATATTAAATATTTAATAAACTTATTAAATATTAAATATTTAATAAACTTATTAAATATTAAATATAAAGAAATTTATCTTTAATAAACATTTGTTGAATGCATTATATTTTTGGTAGAAATATGCCAAATTTTTATTGGTAACAGGGCTTAGCAGAGTCTTCTCTATAAGTACTTATTGACTAAATGAATGTACTGGACTTAAAAGAAAACAAATTTAAAACAAACAGGATCCGTGTTCTCAAGGAGTTTACATTGGCTGAGCAGAAAGACACCCAGAAAGCAGGTACTAATGAGTAGGGTGCACTTTGGATGGCTCTCCAAAAATTCTACTGTGCAAAATTCTAACAGATTGGATTTGTCTCATAATTCTTTGAAGAGCTCACTTCAATGGTTCCCAAAGCTCTGATTTGTAGTTTGCTCATTAACTGTGTCTATGGATCTCTTGATGCAAAAGAAGGAAATTTTTTCAAAGCTCAAATTAGGCTCTGCAGGTCATTGTCCAGGATGGGTTTACTAGCACTATTCCCAGTGGCATAAATTTATTAGGATGGTAGTGAGCAGAGTGATGATGAAGGGGGAAAGGGGGTGGGTGTGTCATGTGAGACTTCCTCATCCATGTGCAATGAACTTGGCTACACAGTCAGTGCTCCCAAAGTTAATAATTTCCATTTGCATCATCAGCACTCCAAAGAATTTGATGGATATCCACAGATGAGCATGTGATTTACAGCCTCCTCCATAGAAAACTCATTCCATCAATAAAATATGTGTCCCTTTCACTCTAGGTCTACACAGCCCCCTGCCATTCTTTTTACATGCTATCCTCTCTTACAGCCTTGGATTCTTTCCTAGTGCTGCTGGAACAAATTACCACAAACTGGGTGGCTTAAAACAATAGAAATGAATTCTCACAAAGTTCTAGAAACTAGAGGCCTGAAGTCAAGTTGTCAGCAAGGCCATGCTCCTCTGAGGGCTGTAGGGGAGGACTCCTCCTTTCCTCTTCCAGCTCGTGGGGGCTGCCTGCAATCCATGGCATTCCTTGTTTTGCAGATGCATCACACTGATCTTTTTCCCTGTGTGTGTCCGCGTCTTCACATCTCTCTCTGCTTGCAAGGACACCAGTCCAATTTGGCTTTAGGTATCACCCCAATGCAGTATGAACTCATCTTTACTTGATTACACCTGCAAGGACCCCATTTCTAAGTAAGATCTTATCCACAGGTACTATGGATTAGTGCTTGGATGTGTATTTCTAGGGTATATGACACAACCCACCACAAATCTCATGCCTCCAAAATGTATCTGGAATCCTCACACTTCTCACTAGCTCCAGTGTGATCACCCTATCCTGACCACCATCTTCTCCCTCTTGGTGACTCCAGGCCTCCAGATGGGCCTCACTGCATCCTCTCCTGCCCCCTATGGTCACTCTCTACCCTGCAGCCAGTGTCATCTATTGGAAATGCAAATCATAGTGTTTCTTTCTAGGGAAAACCAAACTGGAACCACCACCACAAATCCCCTTCCAGTGGCCTCTGGGTGATCTCAGAATAACACCAAGTCCTTATGTGGCCTCTCCTGGTGTCCATTGCAGCCAGCCACAGTGGTCTCCTTCCCCTCCCTCAAATGCCTGGAGTTTCCTCCTGTCTCCAGTTACAGGATTTGCCATGGCCTCTGCCCATGAAGTGCTGCATGACCTTGCAGGACAGGCTTCTTCTTTTGTTTAGGTCCCATCCCAAATGTCATCCTGAGAGACGCCATCCCTGGTCTCCTGATCTATAACATTTTTCCTGTCCCCCAGTTCCCCACGCTGTTCCTCTTGTCCCACACACAGATGCCTTTCTGCACGACATTATAATTGCCTGAATTATGTTGTTCATTTATTTTAATGAGGTGTGTCTATCTCTGCAGCCCACTAAAATGTCAGTCCCATTAGAGCAGGACTGGTCTCTCCTGGTCCCATGGTGTCCTCGGTGCCTGCACAGTGTCTAGCACTTACTGGGTGCTCAAAAGTCTCTGTTGAGTGACTGGATGGAGGGATGAAGTGACTATCCATAAGTTGATGATATTTGGCTATCTGATCTAGACTGTGAGATATTGAAATAAGGCAACTAGAAGAAGAAGGGGTGCTGTTGACAGTGAGCAGATTGGCCATTGAGGGAGGAATCCAAGACTGGTGACACATGGCAACATCAGAGCTCAAATGTGTAGAGTGACCTGGGGACATTTAGTGTAGGGGCCAAGAAAGTGAGCCCTTCAATAGCTCATGCAAACCTGGCTTTTGTGAAGGGACTATCCCAGGTCTCCTCCACCTGTAAGCGCAAATGAAGCTACATGAAGAGCAGGGACTCCAATCCCTTGCTCTTGTCCTCATCTGGCTCATGGTCTCCATCCATCCCCACCTGGCCCTAAGCCTTTTTGGTTTCCATGGGAACCTCTCTCATGAAGTGTGTGGTGCTCTCAGTGAGATCTCAGGCCCTGTGCCAGGGTGCTCCCTCTCAAAGCTGCCCAAATCACCTGTCCTTGAGGGTCTGTACCCTGCTGGGTCCCCAAAGGCCTTTCCTCTAGCTCCAGTAACCACAGCAAACATTTCATGGCCCTTGCTTATGTGCCAGGCACAATTCTGAGTCCTTTATGTAAATAAATGCACCTCATTTCATCAATCCAGACACTCTCCCCTACCTCCTACATTTTAACATCTCTAAAATTGGGATGCATCCTACAATGATATCATAGACCCAGTTGAATAGGAATGTCAACCCTGCCAACAACCTTCTGAGGAGGGTGCTATTATTATCCTGCCCTCAAGAGAAGGCACAGGGAATTTAGGGAATCTCTGTTATGTACGCTGCTGAGCTGGAATTCAGCCACAGCTCAGAGCCCAAGCTCTTCAAGGAAGCACTTTATGCTACCCTGGTCACCTGCACACCAAACCACATCATTATCTGTCTCTCCCTTCTGTCCATTTCCTTTGTGACCATGGAACTTAGAGCATGCACCCTCAAATAAGCTCTTTTCTCCTTTGTAGCCCATTTAAAGGCCTTCTTGAATATCAACTTATGTAGTTACACCCTCAGAAGGGTCACCAGGCCAACTATTCCACAGACTCTGATCCCAGTTTGGGTTTTCCCAGAGACTTTGTTTATAAGCTAAGTACTTTTAGCTGCAAGAAAAAGAATCTCTTGACTGTAATGACTTCACAGGAAGACACTCATTTTTTCACTTACCCAGAAATTCAGGAAAGGCCAGGTGGGAAAGGGAGTTCTATCTGGGAATAATTCAGCAGCTTAGAGATGCTTTGAAGGACTCAGGTGTCTGCTTTCCTTGGGGTATTATCATGGCTCCTGATCAGGTAGACACAGCTATGTCCAGAAGAGAAATTATCTCTTTCTCATCTCTTTTTATTTAGACTCAAAACAAAACAAACTCCCTTCACCCTCAACTTTTCCACAAGTTCCCCAGAATGTTCCATTGGTCAAGTTTGAGTCATGCATTCAGGCTCTAGCTGCAAGGCAGGCTGAGGAAGCTGGTGCCTGGCCATATCAGTCTGGACAATGGCAGATGGGCTTCACCAGCAAAGGAGTGGGTGAGTTGGTGGGAAGGGTTACAACAGTGCCTGTGAGTCCTGCTATTAACTGGCAAATTTTGTGCAATCAGAGATGTTCAATGATGCTGAACCTGAATATCCAAAAAAGGTTAATTGAGCTCATTATTATCAGTATAAGCATCCAGGGAAGCAGGTACTATATTTTAGAATGTTTTCTATCCTCTATGTTTAAAAACAAAAGCTTTTGTGTATCAATTTTCTAGAAAATTCACTTTCATAGAACCTTCATCCTCTGATAATTCCACATCGATTAAACATGATTGTAAGTGAATAACTTGCTCTTCTAATTGGCCAATCATACCAAAGAAATCTTGGTAAGTAATTATTTGAGCTCCGACCAATTTATAGTCAGGCTGATTCTCAAACAGGCTTACTGAATTGTCTTTAGGGCCTTTCCCTATGTCTTCCTTTTCTCTTGCTTTTTCTAGCAGAGTAGAAAAAAATGGGCAAAACCTGAAATTTAATTAATATCCAGACAGTTATACTCTGGGCAGAGCATTGGTGGGATAAAACACTTGAAACTCATGATTTCAGAGAGCTTTGGGGGCTTATTCTTGAGTACTTGAGTAAAATATCCCTGTTTTTCCTGTGATTCTTAGATCCTTGCTATTAAATTCACAGAGCCACTGTGTTTTGGAACCAAACAGCACATTAGAATTTCAGAAATATTTCATTTTTAAATGAGTGATTAATGGTACCTTAATAATGCTTATTATTGATAGAAGATTTAACTTATTTTTCCTAGTATGGGGGAAACTGAGAATCACATGATTTGTTTAAAGTCACAAACAGTTACTAGCAGAAGACTCTAAACTTAAGTGCAGCACACTCCCATGCCCGACTGGAACAATTGGAACAAACATAGTTGTGATGACTTCTTTGTTCTTTCTCTCATTTTCTTGTTGTGGTCTATGAGGAAATTCATCTGAGGATCAGAAACAGTACGACTCAAATAATATTTAATTATAAATGAGAAGAGTCAGAGTGGCCTCCTGCCAATAAAACTCCTTTGCTTTTAACCTTTGCAAATGCAACGACCAGAATAAATGATGCTCTGGATGGGCTCACGTAATCACATTTAGTTGCCTTTCTGACCTTATCTTGGAAAACATTATAAAGGCATGTTTTCTAAGTATTGTGTACAGGGCATGTGTAGGATATAAGATTTCTGTCAAAAACCACTCAAATCGTCTTTAAACAATTGATGTTCAAATATGAACTGTCTGCTTGGAATCATAAATATTTACAAGACTGACATTTGATTATTTTTTATGAAAGTAGAGAAAACACTTCAGCTGCCATTTAGGTGTTTGGAGAGGTGTTTGCTTTTGTTTTTCGGAGATGTTTGGGCACTCCTTGTTATTGACTGCCTCGCTGGTCAGTTTTAGGAAGCTTCCATCTTGTGGCAGACACAAATGCCTTAACATCTTGGGAAATTCCCATTGCAGATTATGATCAGAGGCACAGGGTAGTTAAATAACTGGGCCAAAAGTCACAGAGCCAGTAAGTGGAGTAGCTGAATTGAAACCAGGTGGTCTGGCTTCTGAGTCCATTGTTATTATCCACAGTGCTACACTGCCTCCCATTGTATCTGCTGTAGTCACTATCCACTCATTGACTAGCTGCTCTTGTCAATATTCAGCCAAGCATTTGCAAATCCTACTGTGTCCTCTTGTCACCTTTGTGTGGTGGTCAGATGCTCAGGTGCTGAGGAGGACAGGAGAAGATTGGACAGGAGAGGTCCATAGGCAACGGGCCCCATAAAGTCCACCAGAGAAGCCTGGCTCTACAGACCTGGTCCTCTGTGGACTGGGACACGACAATTGCAAAGGATCATCATCATGAAGAATGAAAAGCCAGGAGCTCTTTGGTAGCCAGGATCATACACTGGAGAACAGAAGAGAGCTGGGGTTTGGTGGTTACCTCAGCAGCTGTGTGTCCAGGATGGACTAGGAATTTCCGGGTGTTCCGTTGAAGGCACTTTCTCAAACTCTCACTGTATCCACAAAACCAGAGTCCAGCTCATGTCGAGGAAACTGCAGGAAAAGAAAAATCAGTTTCAAGGACAGCTGCCAAGACAGAGCAGGTAGAATCTTGATGTTTTTTGTTGTTGTTATTGGTGGTTTTTTTGTTTTTGATTTGCTCCAAAAGGCAAATAGTCAGGAAAGTTTTATATGAGGCTTGAGCAGGAAGGGAGTTACTTAGTGACAAAAAATTTTTTGATGTCTTTTTGGGGGAAAGGAAGAGAGATCAGACTGTTACTGTGTCTATGTAGAAAAAGGAAGACAAAAGAAACTCCGTTTAGATCTGTACAAAGAAAAATTGTTCTGCTTTGAGATGCTGTTAATCTGTAAGTTTAGCACACACTTAATCTGTAAGTTTAGTGCTGGAGCTGGCTTCTGCTGGCTGGCTTCCCAAGTCTGGGTTTAGTGACTTTGCATTAGTAGTTTGAAATTGGCCACAGTAGGAGTGTTCATACCATAGAAAGTGGTAAATTCTACAGATGAAGGTTCCTCCAACCCTGGTCCCTCCCGCTAGCCAGTAGTTAAACATTTACAAACACACTCATGGAAAGGAGTGAAAGTCACAAAAATCAGTTTAGATTTAATTCCTTCCCAATTAGCAGGATGTCCTTGCTCTTGAGCCAGGCTTCCAAATCCTGCTGAAGTCACCACCTGGGACCACTTAGGCTTATTTTCCCCTTCTCCTTAACCAACTCTGCTCTCCTCTGTCTTCTGAAATTCCATTCTGAATGTGCCTCTATCCTTTCCCATCTCCATCCAGATGCTTTGGCCTAATTCTGGGCTACTCTTTTGACTCTGGTAGCAGCTTCCTAACTTGTGCCATTGGACAGAGTCTTGCCCTGCTTAGCAGCTGTCAACCCCCCCCTTTAATCCCTGGGATGATCTTTCTAAAACACAACACAAGGTACATCTATTGCCAGGCACTTGTTTTAAAAGAAATACCTTAGCTTGTTATGGAAGACTTGGCCACAATCTCTTTCTCACTCTTTCTGTCCAGCTTCATCTCAGGCTCCTTCCTTTGCCTCACCTTGCATTTTAGCCTCACTGAGCTCTGCTGCTGGAAGGAAACCCTGAGTCCCCACAGCATTTTGTGCAAGACATGATGATCACTCACACCCCATTATGTTGAAATCCGTGTATTCCTCTATCTTCCTCTGATCTGGTCCTCAATCACCAGGAAGATGTCTACTCCATGTAGTCACTATCATAGATCTCTATTGGTTTGTTTACTCATTACCACTCCTTCATCTTTTTCTTTGGGAAACTGTTTATCTCACCCCTACCCTGTTTCCATGGCTCCACGTGGCCCCCTTTTGAACCTCCATCCAAGACGATGTAGGACCTTGGCTCAAGATGGGCCAAGTAATGTCTTCTTTGGTATATTGGAACTGGAAGAGAGTGGAGGGAAAGCAAGCTTCTTTTCTTGGTGCCTGGAATGTAAGATGTAAAATTCAAAGAATGTCTGGTGGTCATATTCTTCTGATGTGTGGACTGAGAGTGAAAGAAGCCAGTCTTCAGTAGAAGTCATCGCCTGCTGATGTGTAGCCAAGTAGACATGAGAGACTCATTTGTGAAATTGAATAGCAAGTATGTTAACAAGAAGGTAAAAACAACTTCTTGTATTTTCTGGCAAGTTTTAATTAAGGAAAACTCTAAAATATTAATTAAAACTAGCCACCTCCCACCAATTTTAGTTAAAATTATAAGACAGCACAGCATGTATGACTCAAATCTGCTTACTGCTTTTTGAGAACTTAAGTGTTTGATTTTTATTCTTCTCGGACTTTTCATCTTTTAATACCAGAGGTATTGGTTTCAGTCATATGATGGGAAAGAGGGATTTCTGGATTGACTCTGTTCCAGAGACTGGGCTGCCTTTAAGGTGTTGTGTTATTATGACATCTTTCCAATAAAAAGCCTTGTTTGCTTCAGCTAGTTTGGATTGGGATTTTCTAGTAACTTCTGTAAAATATTAAAAATAATGCCTCCACCCAAGATATCCATGTCCTAATCCCTGAAACCTATAAACATATCACATTACATAACAAATGGAAATTAAAGTAGCAGATGGAATCAAGGTTGCTAATTAGCGGATTTTAAAATAGGGAAATCATCCTGGATTATCTGGGTGTACCCAATATAATCACAAGCATCTTTAGAAGTGGCAGAGGGAGACAGCAAAGAAGTTCGGAGTGATGGGATGTGAGGAGGATTTGACCCACTGTTGCTGACTATGAGGATGGAAGAAGGGGCCATGAGGAAGGTGGAGGGGCTCCAGGAGCTGGAAGAGGCAAAGAAACAGATTCTCCCCAAGAGGCTCCAGAAGGAACACAGCCTTGCATTCCTTGATTTTAGCCCTGTAGGGCCTGTTTTGGGCTTCTGATCTGCAGACCTGTAAGATGACAAATTTGTGTTGCTTAAGCCACTACATTTGTCACAGCAGCAAGAGACAATTCATATACTCTAGCAAACTTATAATCATTAAGACCATCTCTGCTTTTAATATCTCAAATGTTCCAATTCTCTTCTATGAACACATTTCTCCATTTCTGCTCTTTGGTCTTAGTAAGATTCTTAATTCCTTATGTTCTTCAGTCTCTGCTTCCACACACACATATTTCGTTTTCCTCCAAATGATGCAAATCTTCTAGCAGAGTTGCTGGCACATGAAAGGCATCCATCAGAGTAGTGATAGTAGTAGTGGTTTTGATTATTGTTATCATACTAAAGGGATTTCTTACTTCTACAGATCTTAGAACAATGCTTCCCTTAGAAGTAGTTGTGATTAAACATTTGTGAAATTGAATAGCAAGTATGTTAACAAGAATGTAAAAACAACTCTTTGTATTTTCTGGCAAGTTTTAATTAAGGAAAACTCTAAAATATTAATTAAAACTAGCCAGCTCCCACGATTTTAGTTAAAATTATAAGACAGCACAGCATGTATGACTCACATCTCCTGCTTACTTCTTTTTGAGAACTTAAGTGTTTGATTTTTATCCTTATTCTCAGGCTTTTCATCTTTTAATACCAAAGGTCTTGGTTTCAGTCATATGATGACAAACTGAAAGCCATTTATGTTTTTCAAAAGATGAGATGAACCCA
Source organism: Pan troglodytes (assembly GCF_028858775.2). Taxonomy (NCBI): domain Eukaryota; kingdom Metazoa; phylum Chordata; class Mammalia; order Primates; family Hominidae; genus Pan; species Pan troglodytes. The sequence goes on from NC_072406.2 coordinate 132,440,436, forward strand.
TCAGCTCATACACATTATTCAATTAAGAACTTGTAATTTATGTTCAGCTGACCAAGTTGTATGTCTTCAGACCTTCCTATTGATTTTAATTTTATTTTATTCAATATTTTGAATGAACAAGATGTCCAATAACTTGAGATTTAGTAGCTTTGCCTTCTCTAGAATTTTTAACTGCCTCCTGAAGTCTATCTATACGACCTTTGTCATTAATGTAGGACCTGTCATATGAGGAGTTTGTGAGAACTCAGAATGTAGTTGTTGTAAATAGCAACCAAAGTTTTAAAGTAAAATCAGAATTTTGCTGAAATGTAATTCAGAAGCCTGCTTGAGCATAGTATAAATGGATTAGGGTAATATGCCTGGGTTTTAATGAACAGGCTGCAGAAATGAGGGGACACTTAGTGCAGTTTGTAGCCAGGCTTGGGAGCCGGAGCTCAAATCTCAGTTTGATATTAACTTGTGGCCTTAAGTCAATTACTTGACTCTTCATTTTTATGTTTTTTAAAAAAACTGTGGAATGCTTCAAATATGCAAAATAACATAACGAACTTACCTTCTAGCTTTAATAAGTGTTAACATTTTTTCATATTCGCTATGGCTCTTTTTTGGGAGGTAAGAAAGAAAACACTGCAGATCTGTGTAAACCCGCCTCTTGCATGCCTCCCCTTTCCCCAGCCCCTTCCTCTCCTTCTTTCTGTGGAGTAGCTTCCACCATAAAGTTGGTGTGTTGTACTCTTATGTCTTAAAGAATGAGTTCTACATGTTTTTAAACTTTGCATAAATGGTATCCTACTGTGCATATTTTACAGCTTCCTTCTTTTACATACCATTTTTGAGGATTAACCATGTCAGCATTGCTCTTAGTCATTTGAAATGCTTTGCCATTTTCTATTAGACAAATATGTGACAGCTTATTTTTCTAAAATTCTATCCATAGATTTTAAAATTACGCTCAGTGAGAAACAATGATGTAGCAAGCATTTTTGTGCATAGGCTTGAGGGAGAGTTTTTCTAGATTAGAAAAGTAGAAAAGGAAGTGTTGGGATTTAGTGCACGTGCATCTTGAACTTCCCCAAATCTTGTCACATTGCCCTCCGAAATGACTGGCATACCAGCTGTGTGTGACAGTCTTGTTTCTCTGCATTCTTACTGTTTTGGTGGTCCCCAAGATTACTCCTCAGTTCAGCAATTTCCTAGAAGGACTCACAAGACTCTGTAAGAGTTATTACCCATGGCTAGGATTTATTCCAACAAAAAGATACAAAGCAAAATCGATAAAGGAAAAAGGCACAACGGGCCAAGACTTGGGAGACCAGTTTCCAGAATCCCTTCACAGTGGAGTGGTACAGAACATGCTTATTCATCCAGCAACTCACTGCAACAAGAGCTATGAGTTTTCTTTTCTTTTCTTTCTTTCTTTTTTTTTTTTTTTTTGAGACAGAGTTTTGCTCTTGTAGCTCATGGAGTGCAATGGTGTGATCTCGGCTCACCGCAACCTCCACCTCCTGGGTTCAAGCGATTCTCCTGCCTCAGCCTCTCGAGTAGCTGAGATTACAGGCACCCAACACTGTGCCTGGGTAATTTTTGTATTTTTAGTAGAGATGAGGTTTTACCACGTTGGCCAGGATGGTGTCGATCTCTTGATCTTGTGATTGGCCTGCCTTGGCCTCCCAAAGTGCTGGGATTACAGGAGTGAGCCTCTGTGCCCAGCCGTGCTGTGAGTTTTCTGCCCAGAGAAGCTCGTTTAAGCCTAAAGGTCTAGAGTTTTAAATGGAGTCTGGTCCTACAGCCTTTGTGACTAGCTATAGTTATTGAAACTCCAGACCTGCAGAAGGAAAGCAAATGTCCGCCACAAACCACAGAATTTGCACAAATTGTCTAGACAAGCTGGTACTACATGGTTAAAGGCTCCAAGTGTTTAAAATGCCCTATCTGTTAGTAGCATAGGAAATAGCTCAGTTACCAGGAGCCAGCCAAGGGCTGTCACACAGCAGGCCCCGCTGAGGATGCACAAGATTTGAGCAATCAGGCCTGCTGAGTTCATTTTTCTGCACGTTTGACAACTTGATATTTTCATCATAAACTTTTAGTCAACTTGATGAGTGTGAAATAGAACCTCATTTGTATTTTAATTTGCATTTCCTTGATTATGAGTGTGACCAAGTGGGTTTCCTCTTCTCTGACTTGCCTGTTCATTTATAATGCACATTTTTCCTTGAAAGTTTTTCCTACTTTTTTTCTTGATTTGCAATTCTTTCCACATTTTAAATATTAAATCCCTTGTTGGATGTATGTATTGCAGATATCTTCTCCTCGTCTCTAAATTGCATTTCTTTTCCATTCCTGGGTTACTGAGTTATTTTCTATGAATGAAGGCTGAATTTTCTTGAATGGTTTTTCTTTATTCATTGGTGGATTAGTCTCTTGCGGCTGCTGGAACAAATTGCCACAACCTGGATAACTTAAAATAACAGAAATTTATTCTCTCACATTCCTGGAGACCAAGGTCTAAAATCCAGGTGTCAGCAGGACTGGTTCCTTGTGGAGGCTCTGAGCAAGAATCCATTCCATGCTGCTCTTCTAGGTTCTGGGGGCTGCAGGCAATGCTTTGTGCTCCCTGGCCTGTAGCCGTGTCCCTCGAGTCACGGAATCTGTCTTCGCAACACCTTCTCTGTCTTCCATGTGTGCCTCTTATAAGGACACCTGTCACTGATATTCAGGCCTATCTAGATAATCCAGGATGATTTCCTCATCTCAAGATCCTTAATTATATACACAATGATACTTTCTCCAAATACGTTAACATTCACAGTTTCAGGGATTAAGATGAGGATGTATATTTTTTGAGGGGCCAACATGCAGCCTAGTATAATTGAGATGAGACTATCATTTTCTCCTTTCATCTGTTATTGTAGTAGATTATATTTAAAGATATTCTAATGTTGACCCATTTTTGCACTCCTAGGATAAATTCTAGTTGGCCCTAATGTTTTTTTTAACCCATCTCAGTGCAACCTGAAGGCCCTAATATTTTAATTAAGTGTGTGTGTGTGTGTGTGTGTGTGTGTGTATGAGATAGAGCCAAATTCAGTTTCTTTCTTTCTTCCTTTCCTTCCTTTCTTTCTCTCTCTCTCTCTTCCTTCCTTCTTTTCTTTTCTTTCTTTCCCTCAATTTTTTTTTTTTGACAGAGTCTAGCTTTGTTGCCCAGGCTGGAGTGCAGTGGTGTGATCTCTGCTTACTGCAACCTCTGCCTCCCAGGTTCAAGTGACTATCCTGCCTCAGCCTCCCAAGTAGCTGGGATTACAGGTGCACACTACTGTGCCCAGCTAACTTTTTTTTGTATTTTTAGTAGAGATGGGGTTTCACCATGTTGGCCAGGCTGGTCTTGAACTCCTGACCTCAAGTGATCCACCCTCCTCAGCTTCCCAAACTGCTGAGATTACAGGCGTGAGCCAAATTCAATTTCTTTATATTAATATTTAACATTTTTACATCTGTGTTCATAAATGAGATTAAGTTACGGTTTATTTTATTGCCTGGTTTTGATTCAAAAGTCTCATAAAATGAGGCCTTCCCTCTTTTATACTCTCTGGAATCGTTTGTAGAAGATTAAAAAAAAACGTACCTGTCTAAATGTGCTTTACCTTCCTCGGGCTCAGTTTCATCACAGGTCAAGTGAGGATATTGCTGCCATCAACTTTGTGAATTGTTGAAATTTTGTGAGATGAGCCATGGTAAAGGACTTGGCACACAGTGAGTGCTCAGTAAGGTTGGCCATTGTTACTAACTTTGACACCCATTTTGAAGAGCCCTTAACTTTGCAGTTGTTGGCACTTCCTGAAACTGTCCTCTTTTGAGATTTCTCTGAACTACTTCAAAGCCTCACAGTGAGAAGCATCTGGTGTAGAGGAGTGAACATTCTGAACGAGGATCTCAGACAATCTGGCATGGGCATTTATTGCCTGGGTAATATTGATCAAAGTACTTATCCCCTCCTTTTTTGTTTTAGAAAAGAAAGAAATTCTCTTCTGTTTCTTGTGCAGGGACAGCATGAGTTTTTGTTTGTTTGTTTGTTTGTTTTTTGTCTGTTTCTTAAGTTCCAGAGAGATTCTCATCTGCAAAAAGAAAAAATAAAACCCTCAAAATCCCCAAAACACATGCTATGAGGAGTTGCTGCTCTCTGTGTCTCAGCAAATCCTCTCCCTACCTGAAGAAAGAGATGAGTCGCTTTGTCCCCATCTACTCAGTTCCATCCACTCAAGCAAAGAACTTACCTTATCTCAAGGGGACAAAAAGAATTTGTTTATTAATGGGCCAAGCAGATTTCATTTGCCTTTAAGTGTGTCCAAGTTGATTAGGAACAATATTCAACATAATAAGGGGCACCATTTATTGATATCTTATTTCATTCAAGACACCTTGCTGAAGTCACTACATGCATCCCACCAGCATGTTGTGAGTCTGCCAGTATTTAGTTATCTTCATTTTATAGATGAGGACACCGACACTTGGAGAGGTGAAATAATATGCCCAAGGTTACAGATGTATGGATATTTATTTAATCCTTAAACTTATTCCCTTAATCTGACCAAGCCACAGATTTGCCAGAGATTAGCTGATGGAAATCCCAGAAGGTCTCATTCAGATAAGAAGAGACTGGGATCCCCAGTATCTCTGAGCAGCCAATGTGAGCTGGAGTCAGCCCAGGTGGTGGCTGGAACATCATGGGACCTTCTGCATGAAGGGACCCCTGCTTGGTCACTGTTTGATCACAATTTGCTATGCACCATTTGCCATGCAGAGCATTCTCATGTGTGTTAACTGACTTGATCTTCACATCCATGCTAAAGAAGTATAAACACCTGAGCTTATCTAGAAGGATCCAAAGCACAGTTCAGGCTATTTGTCCCAAGCAGCCATTGCCTGACTTAAAAAATGGGAAGGGGCAATAAAACCATTAGCATACTGTTAGTAAACATGACTGCACTTAACTAACTGCACTTAACTTTGTTAGAGTTTTGACACATAATATATGACCACGACTGTGCTGTCTGCTCCAAAGGTCAACAGACTCTCCCCTGGGATTCTCCAAAGCTACAAGGAACGATTAATGAGCCTCATTAGCCAGGGTAATTGGGTGTTAGGAGAGCTACAGCTTTTGCCCTGATGGGAGTAACAGACACCAACCCAGACATGCTGCTCAGCCCTGTTATTAATGAGGCTCACATAAGTTTTAAGGTACTTTCAAAAACTCCAACCTGACTCTTCTTTGGGTTGGTTAAAGAAGAAATGAAAACAAATCAGATTGCCAGTTTGGGTAGCTTTTAACCACTGGTGTAAATGACTCAGAAGTCATTATCTCAGTCATAGAAGCCTTTTCCATTCAGTTTCTTAACAATGGTAATGAGGAAAATAAATGTGAAAAGAATGTCTCAGTAATGATGTATGCCATCTCAAAGCCATTTTATCACAGAATGCCAGGATGTTCGAGAAGATGACAGTAGTGCTTCTGGGAGGCCATTCTTCAAAGAACTGGTGACATTAATTGCTATTAATTGGTGACATTAATTGCTATTTGTTTAAAATAGCAGCTTGCATTTAATCTAATTTCTGGAGCCATCTCTTTGGCCTTTTGGAGTGGCCCACACATAATTTCTTTGTGATCAATGCTATAATCACACCATTGTTTCATCAAAGATGGCTTCATAAGTGTTTGTTGAGTGAATCTAAGCTTCCGGTGGTAGTAGACCACACTGACTTGGTTCTGTGTTAAATTTCTGGAATAGAAAAGGAGCCTAGATTGCTGTTTATGTCCAAGATGGGAGCCGGTACTACCTTTGATACAAAGATGCAGAAGATGTGTTTCCTGCCCTTCAAAAAGCTGACCATCCAGCATATATCAGGATGAAAGGCAGGCTTCTTATCATACGCCACTGGTGTTTGGTTGGCTGGTTGGTCATGGCTGCCTGGAGTGCTGTGTGGAGAAAATTCTGAGACTTCATCTAGGTCAGTGGAAAGAAAACACTGTGATCAAAGAAAACATCTATCATGGACGAGTTGGGTAGGAAGAGGGCGCAATGCTACATATTTTCCATCCCTATTTCAAAGAGCATAAATAAACATTATATCACAAGTGCCAAGGAGCACAGGAAAGATAGAAATAATACTTGGTTGTTGTTCACATGAGGGTGAAAATACCTTCCCCTCCAGGGCCAGTGGTTGTTCTGTCCACTGTGGACAGACCCTGTGGGTGCCTTATGGGGGAGGAGGCTTGCGTCACACACAGCTTGGCACCTGTGATGGCAGCTGGTCTATGGAGATGCTGCTGAGAGTCCGGCAAAACTGCTTTTGTAACTGACCACAAATCCAGTTTGGGGTTGATAAACCCCAAACACTCCCTGGTCTTTGGAAACATTATAGAGTTTATTACATAGAAGAGCTTGACTTTTAGATCAGATGAATGGGTTTTGTTTCTTATGTCCATAATGCAGCTTTAAGAAGCCTCCAGGTTTGTGGTTGGGGCTGGGTTAGAGACCTCTCACAGCAACAAGCTTACCACACCACCCAGCACGTGGAATTCAGCATGAGACTGACTTAAACCATTACAGCGATTTGTTTTCGCAATAACACAAAACTTACATACATGCTGAAATTAAGTGGCCTCTCACTGGGTTTTTGAGTTTCTTCTTTCTCTCCCTTCTTTGTTGGTGCTCTGGGTATGTATTTACTTTGCTATTGGGTAACCCAGTCCTGTGCTTTATGGTCATCTAGAGCCTCTGCCCATATTCACTCCAGGCTTTACCGGCTCTAGGTCTGGTCTCTGAAAAATAGGCTTTAAAGAAACTCGTATTGATGCCATTCCCAGTGGCTTATTTGCTTTGCCCTCATAGGCAGTAAAGAGATCATGAGCAGAACTGACAGAGCAGGCAGGATCAGAGGAAATGCTCAGTATCTGGAAGGAGCTATAATTCTTCTGACACCTCTGCTCTCAGGAGCATGGAACCTGCTAGAGAGGGTCATCTCCTGACAGTCCAGTGGGCTTCTTAGTGCTGCCCCCACCCAGGATTAAAGCCATCTCAAGTTCTCATAAGGCCCTAAGCAGCCAGCCTGCTAGATTGAAACTAGGCATTGGGAAATCCCTTGGCTCTAAAGAATCCTGGTTATAACACTCTGAAAAAGACAAATCTGTCACCCTGTATATCAACAGATCTAAGGAGCCCCATCTGTCCCCACATCCTTCAATAAAGAGGTTATTAGTAGCCAGTACTTCTGACATCCATTGCATGAAGGAACACAGTGTTTGCCATGTCGAGTGAACACCCATCTGGGTGAGGAGAGGCTAGCAGGGCTGGGCTACAGGTAGTCCCTACCTGTGACTTGCTTTCCCAAGCAGTGTCTAAAGGCATGTCTCAGCTTTGCTATTCATTGGTTAGTCTTATGGCAGAGATGCTCATTTGGACCATCAGACCCAACACATTTCTTGCCTGTGTGTTCTGCCCTGGACTAGACATTAAACATTTGAACACAGCATCTGCCTTCACTGGGACTCAGTCCAATAAGGGAGAAAGACACACAGACATTTATGACCCAGTGCCATAAGGGCTGTCTTAGTGGAGTCACCCTTTACTCCTCTCTTTCTCTCGTATTTCATAATCCGTCCTGTTGGCTTCTAACCAAGGTGATGAATCTAACCACCTCTGCTCAAAATCCACTGTTGTCTCTCAATTCACTTTAGAATGTCCAGCGAGGCTCCACATGCCTGCTCCCTGAAGTCTCTTCCAAATGCCATGTCCTGCTCTCCCACTCTGCTCCAGCCAAACCTGTCTCCTGTCTTAAGCCTCTCTGAAATGCTTGGGACCAGAGGTGTTTGGGATTTGGGATTTTTTGGGGGGAATATTTGCATTATACTTACCAGTTGAGCATCCCAAACCCAAAATCCAAAATAGTCTAATGAGAATTTCCTTTGAGCATCATGTTGTTACTCAAAAAGCTTTGGATTTGGGGGCACCTCAGATTTGGGGTTTTCAGATTTGGGAGGCTCAACTTGTATCTGTTCCTCAGCCAGGAATATTTGTCCTCTACAAATGGGTAACTCCCTCTTTCAACTTTGTGTACAGATGTCACCTACTCTGTGAGGTCTACCTGACCACCTATTTTACTTTTTAAACTTATTTTTTATTGAAGTAGGATATATATATATATATATATATATGTAATTTACCATCTGTAGCATTTTTAAGTGTACAGTTCAGTGGCAGTAAATACATTTATATTCTTGCTTTTCCCCCTCATTCTCCCTTTCCTCCTTTCTTCCCAGCCTTTGGTAACTGACCCCCTATTTTAAATGAGAAGCTACCTTCCCACCCTTGTACTCTGTGTACATCTTTTTTCTGCTTTATTTTTTCCCATGGAGTTTCTCATTGTCCAGTAGACTGACATACATTATTTTACTGTACTTTGCTTTTTGAGCTTCACAGATATTGGAATTTTTACAAATGGAATGTTTGTGGCAACCCTGCCTTAAGCAAGTCTATCAGTGGCATTTTTTCCAATAATATGTTTGCTTTGTGTCTCTGTGTCACATTTTGGTAATTCTGACCATATTTCAAACTTCATTATTATTATTTCTTTCAATTATTATGTTTGTTACAGTGATCCGCCATTGGTGATGTTTGTTACTATTGCAGTTGAAAACAAACCGTGTTCGTAGATGACAAACTTAATTGATACATGATGTGTGAGTTCTAACTGTTCCATAGACCAGCTGTTCCTCCACCTCTCTTCTTCTCCCTATTCCCTGAAACACAACAGTGTTGAAATGAGGCCAATTAATAACCCTGCAATGTCCTCTGAGTGTTCAAGTGAAAGGAAGAGTCCCACCTCTCTCACTTTAAATCAAAAGCTAGAAATTATTAAACTTAGCGAGGAAGGCATGTTGAAAGCTGATGTAGGTCACAAACTAGGCCTCTTGTACCAGTTAGCCATGTTGTAAATGCAAAGGAAAAATTCTTGAAGGAAATTTAAAAAGTGCTCCTCCAGCGAACACATAAATGATGAGAAAGCAAAACAGCCTTATTGCTGATATGGAGAAAGTTTGAGTGGTTTGGAGAGAAGATCAAACCAGCCACAACATTCTTTTAAGCCAAAGTCTAATCTAGAGCAAGGCCCTAACTCTCTTCAATCCTATGAAAGCTAACAGAGGTAAAGAAGCTGCAGAAGAAAACTTGGAAGCTACCAGAGGCTGGTTCATGAAGTTTTAGGAAAGAAGCTTTCTCTATAACATAATAGAGCAAGGTGAGGAAGCAAGTGCTGATGTAGAAGCTGCAGCAAGTTATTCAGAAGATTTAGCTAAGATTACTGATGGAGGTGGCTACATCCAACAGATTTTTGAGGTAGACAAAATACCCTTCTGTTGAAAGGAGATGCCATCTAGAACTGTCATAGCTAGAGAGCAGAAGTCAATGCCTGGCTTCAAAGCGAAAAAGGACAGGCTAACTCTCTAATTAGAGGCTAATACATCGGGTGAGTTTAAGTTGAAGCCAATGCTCATTTTCCATTTTGAAAATCCTAGGGCCTTTATGAATGATGCTAAATCTACTCTGTCCATGTTCTATAAATGGAAAAAGAAAGCCTGGATGACAGCATACCTGTTTACAGCAGGATTTACTGAAAATCTTAAGCCTACTGTTGAGACCTTTTGCTCAGAAAAAAGATTCCTTTAAAAAATTACTGCTCATTGACAATGTACCCAGTCATGCAAGAGCTCTGATGGATGTAGACAAGGAGATAAATGTTGTTTTCATGCCTGCGATTACAGCATCCACTATGCAGCTCATGGATCAAAGATTCATTTTGACTTTCAAGTCTTATTATTTGCAAAATACATTTTTAAGGCTATAGATGCCACAGATAGTGATTCCCCTGATGGATCTGGAAGGTCAGTTGAAACCCTTTTGGAAGGGATCACTATTCTAGATGCCATGAACGACATTTGTGATTCATGGGAGGAGGTCAAAATATCAACATTACCAAGAGTTTGGAAGAAGTTGATTCCAACCCTCATGGATGACTTGGAGGGGTCCAAGGCCTCAGTGGATGAAGTCATTGTAGATGTAGTGGAAATAGCAAGAGAACTAGAATTAGATGTGGAGCCTAAATATGCGACTGAATTGCTGCAATCTCATAATAAAACTTGAATGAATGAGGAGTTGCTTTTTATGGTCGAGGAAGGAAAAGTAGTTTCTTGAGATGGAATCTACTCCTGGTGAAGATACTGTGAATATTTTTGAAATTACAACAAAGGGATTTAGAATAATCCACCAACTTAGTTGCCAAAGCAGCAGGTTTTGAAAGGATTGACTTCTAATTTTGAAAAAAGTTAGACTGTGGGTCAAATGTGATCAAACAGTATCACATGTTACAGAAATATCTTTCATAAAAGGAAGATTTAACCAATGTGGTAGACTTCATTGTTGTCTTATTTTAAGACATTGCCACAGCCACCCCAAACTTAAGCAACCAGTATCCTGATCAGTCAGCAGCCATCAACATTTAGGCAAGACCCTCCACCAGCAAAAAGATGATAACTTGCTGAAGGATCAGATCATTGTTAGCACCTTTTGGTAATAAAGTATTTTAATTAAGGTGTGTGCATTTTTTAGACATAATTCTATGGCGTACTTAATAGACTACAGTATGGTATAAACATAATTTCTTTCTTTCTTTCTTTTTTATTTTGAGATGGAGTCTCGCTCTGTCGCCCAGGCTGGAGTGCAGTGGCATAATTTCAGCTCACTGCAAGCTCCACTTCCCAGGTTCACACCATTCACTTGCCTCAGCCTCCCGAGTAGCTGGGACTACAGGCGCCCACCACCACACCTGGCTAATTTTTTGTATTTTTAGTAGAGATGGGGTTTCATCGTGTTAGCCAGGATGGTCTCAATCTCCTGACCTCGTGGTTCACCCGCCTCGGCCTCCCAGAGTGCTGGGATTACAGGCATGAGCCACCGCATCCGGCTGGTATAAACATAATTTCTATATGCATTGGGAAACCAAAAAAATTATGACTTACTTTATGGCAACATTTGCTTTATTGCAGTAGTCTGAACTGAACCCAAAATATCTCTGAGGTATACCTGTAGTATATTTCACTTATGTGTTGTTTGTTGGCTGTTCTCTCCAGTTGAAATGTAACCTCCACATGGCAGGGATTTTTACCTGTCAGCTTATGAATATATCTAGGAGCTAGAGTGTTACCTGGTATATGGAAGGCCCTCAGTGAATATTTGCTTGGTGAATGAATGCCTGCGTGAATAAATGCCTGAATGAATGAATGTATCAGTGCACAGAGCAGAAAGCAGAAAGTGACTATCCTAAGGGGGTAGTATAAATGTCTGAAAGGTTTCAACCATGAGGAGACTACTTCTGGGCTGGGAGTTTTCCAGATGGAGGGTGAGGAAGGAGAAGAATTGGGCGGCTTTTCAGGTAGAGGGAACGGCAATTATAAAGTCACTGGGGCCTGGAAGAGTTAATTTAACACTTATTATAACATACTTATTATAACAATTTTATGCCATCGAGGTATGCCTGTTCCCAGACTGTTTATTCTTGTAAATAATATATCATGTTCTTATAAAATAGTCTGAAGTTTTGTAGGCATGGCAAAATCTGAGTCACAATTATTTTGGTTTGCAGTAGTGCTCTGAAAACCAAATTCCTCTCAGAAGATTGAAATTTGAAATCTGAAACTGTGGGGGTATTCTCACCCATTCCTAACAGATTCCTAAGATGTTCAAAAGTGTACATCTATAAAGCTGTGTAGCTAGAAATTCAGAGACTCAGATTTATTGATATTGATTCTATCTCACAAGGAAAGGTAATGAAAATGTCATTGGAGGTAGCTGGTTGGTGGAGATCTCTCCACCCTTAACCATGATGTCTTTCAGAGAATGAAAGCTGGCCGAGTTTGACAGCTTCCATTCTGCATCTCAGAGAATTGTAATAAGATGACCCATGAAATACTGGCTTGATCTTTCACTTGTGGGAATTCAAATATTTGAAGTAATACTCTCCTAATTTCAATGAGCTTATAAAGAAGGTTGAATAAAGAATCAAAAATTCTGTATCTGAAATTTAAAAAACAACAATAGCAAAATGCCACAGCAAAGGCATGGTGTAGCATAGTAGAAAAAGCACTAGATGGCTGGGCATGGTGGCTCATGCCTGTAGTCCCAGCACTTTGGGAGGCCAAGGCAGGTGAATCACGAGGTCAGGAGTTCGAGACCAGCCTGGCCAACACAGTGAAATCCTGTCTCTACTAAAAATACAAAAAATAGCTGGATGTGGTGGTGTGCACCTGTAATCCCAGCTACTCGGGAGGCTGAGGCAGGAGAATTGCTTGAACCCATGAGGCGGAGGTTGCAGTGAGCAGAGATCATACTACTGCACTCAAGCCTAGTGACAGAGTGAGACTCTGTCTCGGAAGAAAAAAAAAAAGAAAAGAAAAAGCACTGAATTTTAAGTTCGAAGCCCAGGGTTAAAATACTGGCTCCATCCATGTGACCTTGACCAAATTGCTTTATGTTTCTGAGCCCAGATTGCCTCAGTTATAAATGATAGGTTTGTTATGTGAGTAAGGCCCAACATAGGCCTCAACAATTGTTAGTAATGTAGGAATCTGGAAGTTATAATTCAGGCAGACATGCATGGACATTGTATAAGTGAAAAGGAAGTGAAATCTAGAAAATGTGAGTCAAAATGATGGAAATGTAAAGATTATGGGAAGAGATGACAGTGACTAGAGAATACCATTTTTTATTTTCTAATGTTATTGATGAAGTTGGTATTCATTACAACACCACCGATTCACTTGGGATTGAAAAGGGATGCCATCTGCCTTGCTGGGGAATCAAGTCATAACTCATTACTGTTAGAATGAGATCATTAAGATGACACATTGCCAACATAAGGAACACTGTCACAAAGCTCTGGGAAAATAAGCAGTTTAGGAAGGGAGTCTCCGTTGATAGGAATTGTTGAGTGATTATAATATTGCGGCTCAAGCTTTATCCCAAACCCCGCACCAGACATTGGCTGAGGAAAATAAGAAGGGGAAAAGTTGTATCTAAGGGAAAAGACAGAAGCACTTTACCTTAGCTGACCTGTTATTTACAACCTATGTGCTAGACAACTTATCATCATCTTTGGCTAAACTCTTTTCTATGTTTGAGGAATTCCCTACTTTCTGAGGTTTGGGAGGAGGCAGAATCTCCTGGGAGGGGATGACAGAGCCAGGTCCTCCCTCTTGAGGACCCTAACAGCAGAGAATAATCTCTGCCCTCATCCAGTTCTTTGTTGCCCAGGCAGGACTTGAACTCCTCAGCTCAAGCAATCCTCCTGCCTCAGCCTCTGCAGTAGCTGGCACTACAAGTGCATACTACCACCCCTGGCTATTTTGTTTCATTTTTTTTGTTAACATTTCAAATTGACGCATAAGTGTGCATATTTATGGGGTACATAGTGATGTTCTCATATACACAATGTATAGTGATCAAGGGTAATGAGCATTGGGTTTTGATTGAATGTAACTTGCAAGAGAGTGAGTGGCAGGATTTGAGCACAAAATGAAGTAGAGCGTGCAAATGTAAGTGCTTTGCAAATTGTAGAGTGCTAGAAAAAATGTTGATTCTTTTTAATTTTCTCCCTTCCAGGGTTATTTACAGACTAAATGAGACAGTGTATATCTAACATTGCTTTGTGGATGCTATCAAGTGCTGGCAAATGTGTGGGAGAATGAATGGAAAACTTCATCAATTTCTAGGATAGTAAATTGGTGCTGCTATTTTGGAGAGCAATTTGTCAGCCTTCAGGGGAAACTGAATATGCACATCCTCTAAGACCCAGCAGTTTCACTTCAAAGAAAATTTCTTATATGCACAGAGACTTGTACAATGATATTTATCACAGCACTGTTTGTAATAACAAACGGCTGGAAATAAACCAAATGGCCAATGATAAGAATTGATAAATGTGGTAAATGCCTAAAATAGAATGTCACACAGCAGTTAAAAAATCATTTATTCACTAATTAAGCAAAGGACAAAAAGCCTCAACAGAAAAAAAAAGACAAAAGCCTTCAATAGTCACTTTGCCAAATGTTCAATACACGTACAAAAACATGGGCAAGTCCATTGGTTGTCAAGGAAGTTCGAATTAAAGCCACATTTTGCAGGTACAACACTGGCACAAGTTTAAGTGTGATGATACCAAGTCTTGGAGAAGGTTGAAGCTACTGGAAAACCTGCCCTCTGCTGGTGGGAGTGCAAATTGCTGCAAGCTCTTTGGACAATAATTTGGCATCCTCTAGTGAAGTTGAAGACGTGTGTGCTTGAGACTCAGCAATTCCCCTTTGTGACATCAGGATGCTCCCACACATATGCTTAAGAACATTCATGCCAGCTTTGTTTATATAACAAAAACGTGGAAATAACCCAAATGTCTGAGGATGGGGAATGGACAAATAATGGTTCATAGTTATGAAAATGAATACACAACAGCTACAAGCATCTACTGGAATGAATCTCACATGCATTGTGTTGTAGAAGAATATGTATAATTCCATTTATGTAAAGTTTAAAAGCATGCACAACTAAATGATACGTTATTTATGAGTATATGACATATATGATAAAGGCAAAGAATAAATAAAGTAAGGAAAGGTAAGACAATAAGAGTTTGGGATACTGTTTACATATTATGGGGAAGGATGTTGGGGACAGGTGGGACACCTTGGGGATTATCTGATACTGGCAATCTGACAGGTGGTAGGTCACCAGGTGTTCTTATTAACTTCAATACTCTATATATCCTAACACTGATAAATCTCAAGTATGTAATACTGAATGAAAAAAATCAAAAGTCAAATAGTACAGTCCTATTTGTGAAGAAAAAATAACCCAAGTGAATAAAGTATTGTTAGGGATGCCTCTCTATGTAAATAAAGCCGTACAGGGCAGCTACATGTTAAATTCGTTGGCGTGTGCACATACAGTGGAATGATAATGGGATTAGGGACTGAGTGAAGGGGAGGGCAGTACATAACATTTCAAAATGGTAAACATGAAAATGGGGCTGTTTGTGAACTCTTGATGCTTGTGTGCCATGAACTGACTTGAGGTGGTTAAATTAAGCAATTCGCTCTCTTTCCATGCATCTGATATCCCAAAGGGAAAGAAAGGTTGCTTTGCAAATTAGAATAATCAAAATCAAGTATGAACCATTAAACATGTTTTGCTTGCTGGTAGATTAAGGATCACACTGGATATACAGTAGAAAATAAAGCTATTTGCTAATGCGTCTTGAATCTTTAGTCAAAAATCTGTCATGAACTGAGACACATGCTAAATTTCCTTCTTTTCTCCTCTTTTAAAATAAATAATAAGTTATAGGGGATCTTCGGGTTGACTTAAAATGACCACCAGCCATTATTACAGCACATCTAAGCTACTGACGTGGCCTCTTTGCTGTTTACACCGACTTATAGCTGTTCTAGACCCAACTCTATCCTTTTTAGGCTGGTCAAAAATTCAACACCAATATCTTCATTCTAGAGAACTTTAACTACATAATGGCAAAAATGATAAGGCAGAAAACTGAAAACAATATAAAATCCTATAATAATTGAAAAGAAAAAAATAAAAGTGTCCTTATTTTCAGAAGATATGTATCTAGAAAATCCCAGTGAATTAATTGGAATGGAACTAATAAGACAATTCATTCAATGAGATGGCCAGGCAGAAAATGAAGATAGAAATATCAAAGACTTCCCTATGTGTATGTGCATACCTTAGTTAGAAAGCATGATGGGGGAAAAGCACCATTCATAAAAGTCACCCTTCCTGGGGTGCTGGGTTCAAGGTCTCTCATGGAAACAATCCCATTTACTTTTGGCCTCTCGCCCCATCACCCTGGGCTGCACCCTGTCCAAAGGGCTCTGTGGGGACAAATGCCATGGCACCTCCTCTGCTGCCCTTGACACATGTTTCTTTTTACAACAGTTAAGATCTGCAGCCCTGCCTGTGACACAGAAAGCTTTAACATTCTCCCATTCAAGGCAGTGCCAGCTCCTCAGAATCATCTCCAATCACATCACCAATTCAGAAGGCTCTGTGTTTGTATCGCTAAAGAGCCCATTTGGCTGGTTTTCCCAGAAAAATGGAACAGTCTCCCCAAATGGACTACTGAAATCGTTTCCTCCTGTCAAACTGAAATGGCTTACTTAGAGTTCTCAAATAACTGACTTCTTTTTACATTGTTAGCTTTGATGTTTCAAAAAGCAACAGTTCTGAGCAAACTTCTCTATAATGGTAAAAACTCTGAAGTCATGGCTTCTGGGGCTGGGAGTTGAAAAAGGCAAGGAGATAATTTTCTGGGGTGATGGAAATGTTCTATATCTTGTCTTGGGTGGTGATTCCACAGGTCGGTTTTTGATTTATCATCAAAATCGTTTTTGATGATTATATCGTCAAAAATTATTGAGTAGAAGACTGAAGATCTGTACACTTTATTGAATGTAAATCAGACTTCAATTAAAAAGTAGCTGTAATTCTTAAAAGTTAGGATATATCAGAATTGCCCAGAGTCTTCATAACTGTGCAGAGGTTTAACCTTGAAGATTGTCAGTAGAGCATTGATGGGTGGAGGAAGCTGTATTTTTATCAAGCATCTCCAGGTGGTTCTCTCATTATCCTATGGGAGACACTGACTTAGGTTCCGAGTTTCAGCCTGGGCACTCCAGACATGGTTCTCGGAGTTTACAGGTTTCTGTGCAGTGTGTAAGCATCAGATGGGCTGGCTTCCTCTCCCTATTGCTGAGGATGACCTTGCTGAGCACACATCCACCTAGAAGTTTCTAGGGGCACTTTCTAGTGACATAGGCCCAGAGTCTTTGGCCACCTCTACTCCAGGCAGAACACAGAAGCACAGCTAAGTCAGAGAAATGGAGTTGCCTGCAGGAAAGACGATGTATTTGCTTTAAATTTCCAGAAAATGCTGATGTCGCCACAGGTATCCCCACCTTTCTTCTGAGATGGGATTTGAAATTTACTAACAATCTCACTGTAGAATCAAAAGTCTTCCTAACTTTTACCTCACCCTGATTCATGGCAGAAAGTTCACTACTGGAGTCACTGCTGTAGGATGAGGTGGAATTTCTTCCCGTAAATCCCTGTTAGAATGCAGAATAACAGAGTAGCAAAGAGCTTCAGAAATTAGATACAAGAACAAATGCCAGGGTGACTAAAAGAAAAATAATCATCCTGGAAAACATGGTGAGACCTCATCTCTACTAAAAATATAAAAATTAGCAGAGTGTGGTGGCAGACACCTGCAGTCCCAGCTACTCAGGAGGGTGAGGCATGAGAATCGCTTGAATCCAGAAGGCGGAGGTTGCAGGGAGCTGAGATGGTGCCACTGAACTCCAGCCTGGGCAACAGAGCGAGACTCTGTCTCAAAAACAAACAAACAAACAAACAACAAAAAAAGACAAATAATCAGGGTAAGAAAGGAAGTGGTTTGCTACCCAATGGGCCAGTAACAGGGCCTAAGAGTAAAAAGAAAGTGTGGATTAAGTTACCCTGAATATACTCCTATTGAGGAATCATTTCTGTTTTGGGAAGAAGAGAAGGCTGTAAAGTAAAACTGAAATCTGTGTATCCCTGGGAGCCAAGCAGACAATTCTACTAGGGATGTCCATTAGATATCTATTACTGCATTACAAACCATCCCAAAACTTGTTGCCTTAAAAAATCGAACATTAGTTCCTAGTTTCTGTAGGTCAGGAATTCTTGAGCAGCTTAGGTGGGTGGTTCTGGCCCAGGGTCTCTCATGAGTCCTAGGCTGCAACCAGCTGAAGGCTTGACTAGGGCTGAACACTCTGCTTCCAAGGTGGTGCACTCACATGGCTGTGGGCAGGAGGCCTCAGTTCCTCAGGAAACAGACCTCGCCCTAGGGTTGCTTGAGTAATCACAACATGGCAGAGGGCTTCCTCCAGAACAAGTGATCCTAGAGAGAGAAGCAAGGAGGAAGTCACTATATCTTTTCTGATGGAGTCTCAAAAGCCATACCCCATTATTTCTTCCTCCTCCTATTTGTTAGAAGTGAGTCCTTAAGTACAGCTCACATTAAAGGAGAGGAGAATCAGGCTGTACATTCTGAAAAGAAGAGGATCAAAGAATATGTGGACATATATGAAAACCAATATAGGGTCTCACCCCTTCACTACCTGTGAAGACACTACACACACATACACAAATATACAAGAAGAGGAAATTTACCTATGCTTTAGAGTGAGAGGTAAACATCTGCAGGAACCCTTAAACATCTTACTCCCATACATGTTATTGAGTCAATAGATCCCTTTTATTGTTAAAGACATTTTGAATTAGATTTCTGTCCCCACCAAAATTTTAACTGCTGCAGAAGGCAATGTGTTAGGGCTATCATGCAAGTAGGCAAGTAGAATGGAGCATAGAGAGACAAGAGCCTTGTGCCCAGAGATAGGGATGCCATCCCAACCCAATGGAAAAAATCATGATTAGTCTAAAGCCAGTTGTGGCAATTCCATTACCCTTGTCATGTAGTTGGCTTAGGTCAGTGGTTCTCAAACTTGAGCATCAGAATCAGCCCCACGTTCTGACTCAGTGGGTCCAGGGTGGGCCAATAATTTGCATTTCTTTTCTTTTTTTTTTCTTTTTGAGATGGAGTCTCACCCTGTCCCCCAGGCTGGAGTGCAATGGTGCAGTCTCGGTTCACTACAACCTCCACCTCCTGCGTTCAAGCGATTCTCCTGCCTCAGCCTCCTGAGTAGCTGGGATTACAGGCGTCCGCCACCACGCCCAGCTAATTTTTGTATTTTTAGTAGAGACGGGTTTTCGCCATTTTGGCCAGGCTGGAAGAATTTGTATTTCTAACAAGTTCCCAGGTGATGTTGCTGCTGCTGGTCCAAGCACCACATACTGAGAACCGCTGGTTCAGGCCAATGAAATGGTAGAGGGAGCAGGTTTCAAGGAGGCTCCTGGAGAAGATTTCCTAGGACTTAAAGAGATCCAAGGAAGAGGCAGGGTTGTGTTTGCTTGTTTTCTGCTTTCCGATGTTTGTGTGTGAAAATGTGCTTCCAGAGCAGTGGTCTTGTGACCAAGGGGAGTGAGCCAACAAGCTAAGGCTGGCAGAGCAGAGAGAAGCCTTTGATAATGCTGAGTTTTCTAATTCATGAGCCCTGAAGCTTTCTACAGCCACGCTTGTATTGTCAGATGATAAGTTTTCCTATTGACCAAGTCATTAGGAATCAGGTTTTCTGTTTTCTCAGCTGGAAAACAAATACCAAGCGGATTCATATACAAAATGTTAAGGTTTATAATGCACGCTCTGTTCCAGAAAGCAGCATCAATTTACACCTCCTCCAGCAAAACATCTGAGCATTTTCTCCACACTGTTGTCAACACTGGGTAATGGCAATTAAAAAAATCTCTACTAGTGGGTGAAAAATGATATCTCTGGGTGTTCATTTGCATTTCCATGATTACAAGTGAGCTCGAAGATTTTCTAATACACATTCTTCTGGAGGCAGATGCAGTGTAGACAATGAGGCAGCACTATAAACACGTCTCCATGATAATCACCATTCATTGCTTTTGCTCACTCAGGTGGGACTGAAAATACGTGGCTTAGGCTGTAAGCTTGGGTACACTGTTGCACTTGGCAGAAGCTGTTTTGCGGCAGAGGCTTCAAATCTATCCTGATAAGTGGCAAAGAGAAGAACCTTATCCCCAAGATTTGTCTTATGCCTTTGGATCTCTTTTGCTTGAGAAACGTCCTTGTGTGGTTGTCATTTCTCTCTTTACCAAAGCAGTCAGAAGTGTAAACTGTGCTGACACAGGCTTCCTTTCTAAAGCTGTATTAACAATGCATTCTAAATGCAAGGGAAAATCCTCAGGCATTTCACTGCTTCATAAAGCAAGATGCAGCAGCTGCCTGAGGACTGGGTGCTTGTCTGTTTGAAGATAATTACAGCAGGCGATTTGTATCTGCCTTTACCTCTAGCATCATGTATTAGAGTGATCAAGCTTTAGAAGTAATATTTCTGACCAGGATAGGTGGGGTCAGTTGGATCATTTTCTACCAGTTCCCTAAAGCTAAGAATTACCAGGATTCTTGCTCAAAGTCTGCTCATGTGGTATTCTTTCCCCATTTATATTTGCAATTGGAGGCAGCTTGGAGAATAAAAAATTGTCTAAGAGATGTGGTTCTCCATCAGAGAGGCCAAAAGGTCAGGTTGAATAAGCCACAGTGTAGGCATAAACTGTTTTCTTTATTAATCTGACACACACATACACACACACACACACACACACACACACACACACACACACAGCCTAGGACTCACTCATACACTCTGTGCTCAAAACTGTATGTTCAGAAATGAAAGTACACAGACTTGTATTTGGACATTCTCTTATTGATCTGTAGTTTGATGACATCTTTATTGGCACATTGGAGTGATGCTTTCTGGCTACTCAAATAATTAAGTTATAGAGATTTTCAATGACAGTGGAAAACTGGGACCTCTAGCCTGGCTAAAAATTGATGGCAGTTTATTGCTTGAGGATGAAGGCTAACTACTTGGCTGTTTTAAGAAGGCTTACAGAAAGACACTCCTTGCTTTCATCATGGTTGAGAACCCAGATGTCTGCTGTGTGAACCCAAAATCCCGAATATGTTGAGACTTCTTCAGTGGCACTGTCTGGCAAGGGTGACTCACATTGCCCAAGCACCCACAGGGTAGTTTATAAAAGAAGCAGCCTTTATTAATTTAGATTCAAGAGTATTCATGTAAAGAGGAGTCAAGCAATTGAATCCTGTGGCCCAGAAGATTCTCTCCCCAGGTGATGGTTCAGTGGGAAGCCAAGTTATCATTAGAAATGTTGTTTGTCAAGTAAGAAGCTAAGGGACCGGTCAGGCAAGAAGAAAAGTGTTGGTAAACACAGAGGTGAGAAAGCATCTGTGATTCAAGAAGCTGCAGGTGTTGCAGTATTCTTGGGGGCTAAAGGCCCAAGGTGGGTGTAGCAGGAAATGAAGCTGAGGAAAGGTAGGCAGTGTGTAGCTCATTCATGATGTGTATCATGTGCAAAAAGATCGAGTTTCTTTCCTGCTCCACCTCCCTCTCCACAGAAAGAAATCCCATTATTTATTTCTATTATAAAAGCAATACCTGTTTATTACAGAACATATCAACAAGTAAAAAGAACCAAAATATTAACAATCATCCCTCCTACCCAAAGATAATCAACCTCATGTCTTGTTGAGCACCCGATTCTGTTGCTGTTTGGGGCACCACTATGTAACCTGCACGGACCTGGGGGGACTGAACAAAGGGGGCAAACGCGGGAATAAAAAGAGACAAAAGAGTATATTTGGAAGTAGGGGTCAGGGGGCACCTTGCCTCTAGTGGACAAGCGCCCTGAGCTTTACACAGCCCTCCATATTTATTAGGCAAAAGAGATAGTGAGAAGGGGGGTGGAAGAAGGTGTCAGCTACTCGGTCAAGTGTAGGCTTGCCAGACTGCATTCTCTAGATGTCCCAGTAGATAACCTCAAGGAGCTTGGCACCAGGAAGCGATTGCTCTCAGCAAACCTTCTGGGGCAGGCACAGTCGTGAGTTTGCCCACATTCTGTATTCATGATGAACAGTTTGCTGTTTGGTCATATAGCCTCAGTGGAAGGCTGAGTTGGTCACGTCCCATGGGCCTTTGGCTCCCTGCAATGCCTCAATCCTTATTCTTCTGTGTGTGAGCAATAAAATACTATTTTCTAAATTGCCTTTTCACTTAACAATATATCCCAAACATATTTTTATGTCAATAATATATTAATATTTCTGCCACATCTTATAAAATGATGCAAAGTATTCTGCTATATTTATGAGCCAAAATGAACAGTGGTCATTCAAATACCACTTTTTCCTCTCACAAATAATGCTATGGTGAACCGCTTTTTGCATATATCTTTGGCATATGACTGTTCTTTCCATAGGACAAATTTTCATAAACGAGTTGATTATGTCAAAGGACATAAAGAAAGAGAATCTTTTGTCATATCCACACCTTCTTCAGTGTTTTGTCCGAAATACCTTTACAACACAGAATAATAAATACATTCAGAGAGTTGAGTCCAAAGTGGCCATTCAGACATGACAATATTTTAAAGTCTTGGGTTTCAACTTTAAGTTTTATATAACATTTGTGAATGACTCTATGTTATATAGACATTGATAAAAACGTTTTTCCACTCAAATCTTTGAGTAAAACCTGCTGTTTATTCTGCAGCTTCCTATAGCTCTTGGCATGACTCTTAGTACCTAATAGACAGGTGTATCTCCAAGCTGGAGGATTAATATGGATGCTGAAGAGCCACCTGGAGGATTTCTGTTGGGGAATAATGTGTTCAGATGATCAGATTGGCTAGCATGAGAGAGAAATTGGAAGGCGCTGGGACAGGAAGCAGGAGGCCTGGTTAGTGGGTTGCCAAAAGTGAAAGTGGGCTGTGCTTACACCAAGCTGGAAGTGTGGGGTTGGGGTTGGCAAACAGGGTTGGAAAGCGGGATGTGAAATTGTCAGACTTTGCTTAATTGATTTGTTATTAAGAATAAGGAAGAGTGAGGAATCTGGGATTATAAGTGTGTTTCCTTTTTTAATCTGACAAATAATCAAATGAGAATTATGTTCCCATCATGTTCCCAGTTTTGCTTTGACCAACAGAAAGCTCACAGCTCAGTTAGTGATCAATAACTGTGCAGTCATGAGCCGCAACAACAACATTTTATTCAACGATGAACCGCATATTCTACATTGGTCCCCTAAGATTATAATTCTGTATTTTTACTGTACATTTTCTATGTTTAGACACATAAATACTTAGCATTGTGTTACAACTGCCTACAGTATTCAGTATAGTCACATGCCATCCAGGCTTGTAGCCTAGGAGCAATAGGCCCTGCCATATAGCCTAGTTGCAGGAGGCTATGCCATCTAGGTTTGTGTAAATACACTCTATGATGTTCATAAACCAATGAAATCATCTAATGATGAATTTCTGCAATTGTACCCTTTGGGGTAAGTAGGTAAGTGATGCATGACTGTATTTGTATTACTTGTGATGGTGGTTGACTTGCCTGATTCTGATTTTCTGATTCTGGAAGATGGCTCTGATATGTAATTGTAACTAGGCAGTGCATAGTATGTAGGTCAATAATAAATACAAACTGGCTCTTAAGCAAGGCAAGTCCTTTCCACTGGTGACATAAATTCATGAATCCAAGGACAGAGGAACAATAAAGGATATGGATTAAAGCTAAGCATGGCAAGGTGGGCATTATTCAGATTGTGAATAGAGTGGATGAATCCATACTAATCTAGGTAAATTGGGTTGATTATTTATAGAATTTAAATTTTTAAAATTTAATTCAACCAAGCAACGCTTTCCTCTTCCTTCCCTATTTGTCATTACCAAACAGCCACTTTTACTACTTTTTGACACTCCTTTAAAATATATCAGTAAGTGTATTGGAAATCAGCGTTTAGTCCCAATATTAGCTTATTTTAAATAGAAACTTTGAATTCGTATCCTGAAACCTTCAGATTTCGTTTTATTTGATCCAATTCTTGTGGAGCAGCTCTCTTAGTTACTTGTATCTTTTAATCTTCATCTTTTTATTTGTGCTTCTCTCCTCTTAACTTATGGAGACAGAAATCAAGGCTCCAGCTTGACGCTGGGGTGCTTGAAACTTGAGACTTGGAGAAGCTGCTGTTTGTCCTGAGGCAGGCATGGGCTCTTCTCTGTTTATTTCTTTTTATTAAAAAATGTTTTCCCCTTTCTTAACGTTTTTCTTGATTTTATTTTCAGAATTGCAGAAAGCAGATTGGATTTTCTCCAGTGAGCATGCAAAAGATGATTCTGCACCTTTCTCTTCTCTGCTTCCTCCCTTTCTTCCTACCTTTCTTAGGATGCTTGCTATATTTTTCCTTTAATTTTTTTCATTCTTTTGAAGAGGAGATGGACTGACTTTAAAAAACCCTATACATACCCCCAGAGGAAGGCCAGTCCCAGTTACTCAACATTGTATGAGCTCCTTCCTCATCCCTCATCTTAGCCTTTTTTTTTTCTGGGTTCCTTTAGGGAAAATCATTGGGAACCCTGGTGTTTGCATTGAGCCATACCTATTAATTCAACAGTTGAGAATTAGTAGTTTATTATTGGAAATAGTGCTTAACAACAGAACCTGTGTTTTGTCGCTATGTATTAAAGAGGAGATTATTCTAGAAAATGTGGGTCATTTGCACAGGTGATCTATATTCTGAAGAACTTTTATGCCTTTAGAAGGTTTCCAGGAGGGTGAGCAGCTCATTAACTACTAAAGTGAAATAAAAGGCAGGTTTTAAAGGTAATCTCTGACTAACCTGAGAAAATGTCAACAGTTTGTAAAAAAATATATATATATGTATTTGGAAGCTACGTTATCTTTTGAGTGTCTGATAAAACTTTAGTTATCTGAGAAGGAGGGGCGGAGCAAGGTGGCTGTGTAGAAGTTTCCACAGATTGTCTTCTTGCAAAGACATCAATTTAACAACTATCTGTGCAAAACAAAACAAAACAAAAAAAACGCCTTCACAAGACCCAAAAATCAGATGGGCACTCACAGTACCTGGTTTTAACTTTGTATCACTGAAAGAGGCACTGAAGAGTGGGAAAGACAGTTGTGAATCACTGATGTCACCCCGCCTCCATCCCCTGGCAGTGGCTGCATGGTGCAGAGAGAGAATCTGCCTGCTTGGGAAAGGGAGACTGCAGCAATTGTGAAACATTACATTAAACTGAGTGCTGCCCTGATACAGCAGCAAGCAAAACTGGGCTGAACTTAGCTGACACCGACCCCTGGAGGGAGTATTTAAACCAGCCCTAACCACAGGAGACTTGCCCATTCCAGGAGTCAAAACTTGAGTTCCAGCAAGCCTCACCACCATGAGCTAAAGTTCTTTGGTGCCCAAAATAAACCTGAAGGGCAGCCTAGGCCACAAGGACAGCAATTCCTGGGTGAGTCCTAGTGCTAAACTGGGCTCAGAGTTAGTGGACTTGAGGAGCACAAGACCTACCGAGAGACCAGCTGGGGCAGCTAAGAGAGTGCTTGGGCCATTCCTCCCCCAACCCTCTACTGCACAGCTTCCCCACACCCCAAGAAAAGACTCTTTCCTTCTGCTTGAGGAGAGAGGAAGAGTAAAGAGGACTTTTGTCTTGCATCTCGAATACTAGCTCAGCCACAGTAGGATAGGGCACTGGTCAGAGTCATGAGGCCCCCATTCCAGGCTCTAGCTCCTGGATGGCATTTCTAGACACACCCTGGGCCAGAAGGGAACTGCTTCCATGAAGAGAAGGACCCAGTCCTGGCAGGACCCATCACCTCCTGACTAAAGAGCCCTTGGGAGCCCTCCCACTGCTCTGAAGGCTGAGTCCCAGGCCGGGCAGCATTCACTTCAAGCTCACTGAAAGGCCCTTGTGCCTTAACAGCATAGCAGTGGTAAGGCGCCAGTACTCCTCATGGGCCTGTGGTGGTGGTGGCCATGAGGTGAAGCTCCTCTGCCTGTGGAATAGGGAGAGAAGAGCGGGAAAGACAACACTTCATGTTTGAGTGCCAACTCAGATGCAGTAAAATAGAACACCAGGTAGACTCTAAGGTTTTTGACTCCAGTCCCAGCTCCCAGTTGACGTCTCTAGATCTGTCTGGGGCCTGGGAGAACTTGCCATTCTGAAGGGAAGGACATAAACCTGGCCAGCTTTACCACCTGCTGACTGTAGAGCCCCAGGGCCTTGAGCAAACCTCAGTAGTAGCCAGGGAATGATTGCAGCAGGCCTTAGGTGAGACTCAGTGCTGTGCTGGCTTCAGGTCTGACCAAGTGCAGTCCCAGGGTTGTGGTCACAGGGGTGCTTGTGTCACGCTACACCTAACTCCAGGCAGCTGAGAACAGAGAGAGAGAGAGAGAGAGAGTGACTCCATTTATTTGGGAGAAAGTAAGGGAATAGAATAAGAACCTCTGCCTGCCAGATGTTATCTAAGACCACCAAGGTGGTACCTCTACGAGTCTGCAAATCCCACATCATTACTAGGCTTAGGGTGTCCTCAAAAGCAGATAGGCTTGGATCACTAAGCTAAGTCCTTTTGAATACCTAGAAAGTCTTCTCAAGAAGGATGGGTACAAACAATCCCAGATTACAAAGACTATAATAAATACCCAACTCTTCAATGCTCAGACACAGATGAACATCCACAAGCATTAAGATCATCCAAGAAAACATGACCTCACCGAACAAACTAAATAAGGCACCAGGGACCAATCCTGCAGAAACCGAGATATGTGACCTTTCAGGCAGAGAATTCAAAATAGCTGTTTTGAGGAAACTTAAAGAAATTTAAGCTAGATACAGAGAAGGAATTCAGTATTCTATCAGATAAATTTGACAAAGAGATTGAAATAATTAAAAGGAAATTCTGGGGTTGAAAAATGCAGTTGACATACTGAAGAATGCACCAGTCTTTCAATAGCAGAATTGATCAAGCAGAAGAAAGAATTAGTGAGCTTGAAGATATGGTATTTGAAAACACATGGAGGAGAGAGAAGAAAAGAGATTACAAAAATGAAGCATGCTTACAGGATTGAAAAATAGCCTGGAATGGGGTAATCTAAGAGTTATTGGCCTTAAAAAGGAGGTAGAGAAAGAGATAGGGGTAGAATATTTATTCAAAGAGATAGTAAGAGAGAAAGTCTCAAACCTAGAGAAAGATGCCAATATTGAAGTACAAGAAGGTTATAGAACACCCAGCAGATTTAACCCAAAGAAGACTACCTCAAGGCATTTAAGAATTAAACTCCCAAAGGTCAAGGATAAAAAATGATTCCAAAAGCAGCAAGAGAAACAAATAACATATAATGACACTCCAATATGTCTGGCAGCAGACTTTCCAATGGAAACCTTACAGGCCAGGAGAGAGTGGCATGACATATTTAAAATGCTGAAGGAAAAAAACGTTTTCCCTAGAATTGTATATCTGGCAAAAATATCCACAAAGAAATAAAGATTTTCCCAGACAAACAAAATTTGAGGGATTTCATAAACACCAGACCTGTCCTAAAATAAGTGCCAAAGGGAGTACTTCAGTCAGAAAGGAAAAGGATGTTAATGAGCAATAAGAAATCAACTGAAGGTATAAAACTCAATGGTAATAGTAATTGTACACAGAAAAACACAGAATATTATAACAATGTACCTGTGATATGTAAAACTCCTATTTTAGGTAGAAAGACTAAATGGTGAACCAATAAAAAATAATAACTACAAATTTGCAGGACATAGACAATACAATAAGATATAAATAGAAACAACAAAAAATTGAAAAGTAGGGGAATGAAGTTAAAGTGTAGAGTTTTTATTAGTTTTTTTGCTTATTTATTTATGTAAACAGTATTAAGTTGTTATCAGCTTAAAATGATAGGTTATAAGATAGTATTTGCAAGTCTCATGGTAACCTCAAATCTAGAAACATATAATGGATACACACACGAAAAGCATGAAATTAAATAATACCACCAGAGAAAATTATATTCACTAAAAGGAAGACAGGAAGGAAGGAAAAATGAAAGAGAAAAACCATAAAACAACCAGAAACCAAATAACAATGGCAGGAGTAAGTCCTTATTTATCAATAATAACATTGAATGTCAATGGACTAAACTCTCCAATCAAAAGACATAGAATGGCTGAATGGATTAAAAAAAAAACAAAAACAAGACCCAATAATCTGTTGCCAACAAGAAACACATTTCTCCTATGAAGACACACATAGACCAAAAAAGGGGGATGGAAAAAGATATTCCATGCCGATGGAAAAAGATATTCCATGCCAATGGAAACTAAAAAAGAGCAGGAGGAGCTAGCTGTACCTATATCAGACAAAATAAATTTAAAGACAAAAATTATAAGAAGAAACAAAGAAGATCACTATATGATGATGATGGGGCCAATTCAGCAAGAGGAAATAACAATTATACATATATATGCATCCAACACTGGAGCACTCAAATATGTAAAGCAAATATTATTAGAGCTAAAGAGAGAGATAGGCCCTCATACAGTAATAGCTGGAGTCTTCAACATTCCACTTTCAGCATTGGACAGATCTTTCATACAGAAATCAACAAAGAAACATCAGACTTAATCTGCACTACAGACCAAATGGACCTAACCGATATTTATAGAACATTACATCCAATGGCTGAAGAATACACATTATTTTCCTCTGCACATGGATCATTCTCAAGGATAGACCATATGTTGGGTCAAAAAGCAAGTCTTGAAACATTAAAAACTGTTGGAGTAATATCAAGTATCTTCTCTGACCATAACAGAATAAAAGTAGAAATCAATAGCAAGAAGAATTTTGGAAACTATACAAACATGTGGAAATTAAACAATATGAACCTGAATGACCAGTGGGCCAATGAAGAAATTAAGAAGGAAATGGAAAAATTTCTTGAAACAAATTATAATGGAAACATAACATACCAAAACTATGGGATACAGCAAAGGGAGTACTTACTAAAAGGGAAGTTTGTAACTGTAAGTGCCTACATCAAAAAAGAAGAAAAACTTCAACTAAACAACCTAAGGATGCATCTTAAACAACTAAAAAAGCAAAAGCAAACCAAATCCAAAATTAGTGGAAGAAAATAAATAATAAAGGTTACAGCAGAAATAAATGAATTTGAAATGAAGAAAACAAAAAATCAACAATAAAATGTTGCTTTTTTCTGAAAAGATAAACAAAATTGATAAACCATTAGCTAGACTAATTAAGAAAAAGAGAGACATTAGACTCAACAAAATCAGAGATGAAAAAGGAGACATTACAACTGATACCACAGAAATTCAAAGGATTGTTAGTGGCAACTATGAGCAACTATATGCCAATAAATTTGGAAATCTAGAAGAAATGTATCAATTCCTAGACACATACAACTTACCAAGACTGAACCATGAAAAAATTCAAAACCTGAAAAGACCAATGACAGGTAATGAGATCAAGGTCATAATAAAATGTCTTTCAGCAAAGAAAAGCCCAGAACCTGATAGCTTCACTGCTGAATTCTACCAGACTTTTTTTTTTTTTTTTTGAGATGGAGTCTCACTGTGTTGCCCAGGAGGGAGTGCAGTGGCGCCATCTTGGCTCACTGCAACTTCCATCTCCCAGGTTCAAATGATTTTCCTGCTTCAGCCTCCTAAGTAGCTGGGATTATACAGGTGCACACTACCATGCCCAGCACACACCTGTAAACCCAGCTACTCGGGAGGCTGAGGCAGGAGTAGTAATTTTTTTGTTTTTTTGTATTTTTAGTAGAGATGGGTTTTCACCATGTTGGGCAGGCTGGTCTTGAACTCCTGACCTCTGGTGATCTGCCCTCCTTGGCTTCCCAAAGTGCTGGGATTACAGGCATGAGCCACTGCCCTTGGCCCATACCAAACTTTTAAAGAAGAACTAGTACCAATCCTACTCAAACTATTCCAAAAAATGCAGGAGGGGGGAATACTTTCAAACTCATGTCATGAGGCCAGTATCATCCTGATACCAAAACCAGACACAGGCACATCAGAAAAAGAAAACTACAGGTCAATATGCCTGATGAATACTGATGCAAAAATCCTCAACAAAATGCTTAGCAAATTGAATTCAGCAACATATTAAAAAGATTGTTCTTCATGACCAAATGGGATTTATCCTAGGGATGCAAGGATGGTTCAACATATGCAAATCAATTAATGTGATACTTCATATCAACAGAATGAAGGACAAAAACTATATGATCATTTCAGTTGATGCTGAAAAAACATTTGGTAAGGCTCAACATCCCTTCATGATAAAAACTCTAAAAAAAAATTGGATATAGAATGAACATACCTCAGTGTAATAAAAGCCATATACAATAGACCCATAGCTACTATCATACTGAATGAGGAAAAACTGGAAGTCTTTCTTCTAAGACTGGGAACATGACAAGGATGCCCACATTTACCACTGTTATTCAACATAGTACTGGAAGCCTTAGCTAGAGCAATCATACAAGAGAAATAATGAAGAGCATCTATCTGGATTGGAAATGAAGAAGTCAAATTATTCTTCTTTGCAGATAATATGATCTTGTATTTGGAAAAACCTAAAGGCTCCACCAAAAGACTATTAGAACTGATAAACAAATTCAGTAAAGTTGCAGGATACAAAATCAACATACAAAAATCAGTAACATTTCTATATGCCAACAGTGAACAATCTGAAACAGAAATCAAGAAAGCAACCCCATTCACAATAGCTACAAATAAAATAAAATACCTAGGAATTAACTTAAGCAAAGAAGTAAAAGATCTCTACAATGAAAACTATAAAACATTGCAAGAAATTGAAGATACCAAAAAATGGAAAAAGATTCCATGTTCATGGATTGGAAGAATCAATATTGTTAAAATGTCCATACTACCCAAAACAATCTACAGATTTAATGTAATTCCTGTCAAAACATGAATAACGTTCTTCATGGAAATAGGGAAAAGAATTCTAAAATTTATGTGGAACCACAAAAGACCCAGAATAGCCAAAGTTATCCAAATGCAAAAAGTACAAAACTGGAGGAATTACATTACCTGACTTTAAATTACACCACAGAGCTATAGTAACCAAAATGGCATGGTATGGGCAATAAAACAAACACATAGACCAATGGAATAGAATAGAGAACCCAGTAATAAATCCATACATCTACAGTGAACTCATTTTTGACAAAGGTGCCAAGAACCTACACTGGGAAAAAGACAGTCTCTTCAATAAATGATGCTGGGAAAACTGAATATCCATCTACAAAAGAATGAACTAGAACTCTATCTCTTTCCATAGACAAAAAGCAAATCAAAATAAAGACTAAAGACTAAGACCTCCAACTACGAAGCTACCAAGAGAAAATATTGGGGAAACTCTCCAGGACATTGGAATGGGCAAAGATTTCTTGAGTAATAACCCACAAGCCTAGGCAACCAAAGCAAAAATGGACAAATGGGATCTCATCAAGTTAAAAAGCTTCTGCACAGCAAAGGAAGCAGTCAACGAAGTGAAAAGACAACCTAAAGAATGAGAGAAAATATTTTCAAACTACCCATCTGACAAGGGATTAATAACTAGAATACATAAGGAGCTCAAACTCTATATGAAAAATCTAATAATCCAATTAAAATATGGGCAAAAGATCTGTATAAGCACTTCTCAAAAGAAGACATACAAATGACAAACAGGTATATGAAAACGTGCTCAATATCATAGGTCATCAGAGAAATGCAAATCAAAACTACAATGAGTTATCATCTTACCCCAGTTAAAATGGCTGTTTTCCCCAAAATTCAGGCAACAAGAAATGCTGGAGAGGATTGCAAGCATCTGTGGAGTCATTCTATTTTTAAATTCACCTTCCAATTGTTTTCTTAAAACCATTGACAAATATATAAACTGGTTAATCTTTCTAAATATTGTCTCATTACAAAAGCTTTCATTATTTTCCAGATTAAGTAGAAATCATTGAATAAAAATAACTCCAAATTATTAAAAAAAACAAACAAACAAAAATGATCCAATGATCTGGAACATTTTCTTCCCAAGTGAAAAGAGTTGAAAGTTCATTCTTGAGCTGAGGCAGACAAACCATTTGGCTTTCTTCAAGGCAAATCACAGGTAAACATGGATTTAGATTATGTCTGTTCTAGCAAACTTTTTATTCATATGAAAAGGGCCTACATAAATATCAGTTCAAAGCAGAGAAATATGCTTTGGATAAACCAGGGAAGTTTGTTTCTGCAACAATATCAGTAGGTTGAGTATTAGATAGACCAAAGAAGGTGTCATTCGTCACCTGGAAGGTTGAGAGAGAAAAATCCATTGAAAACTGAAGATGGAAGAGACTGATACTGCTGTTTTGAATTTATGAGAGTCCAGAGGTGAGAGTTATAACCAGGCATTCCCTATTGTAGACATTTGCCAATTTATGCCCTCATGTTGCAATGAATCTTCAGAAGGACTAAGCATGGATGCTATTATTAAAGCTAATTAAATTACTCTGAATTACAGCTTATCCAGGGTATTAGCTAACAGAATGGTCATCATACTGTCTGGAAGAAATAAATAAAAGGGGATTGGTTGAGTAAGGAATTCCACGGATTGGGTTTTTTGTTATTTTTCATTCAAAAATAAGCTCTCTGGAAATACTAGAAATTAAGACCCACTGTGCTTCATCTCTTAGAAGTGTTGCATAATAGTGGTCTGACCCATGTTCATTGTTGAGAAGCAGGAACTGATTTTCTTGTCTAGTTTTTTAAAAAATCACATTTGCCAAAGTAATTAAATGAAAGGCTAATTGACAACAAACTTCCTATTGCCCTATAGTCACAACTTACATATGAAATAGAGTATTTTGTTTCTCTTTTTGCATTTCAATATGGCAAAACCATTGATGTCTGAGGGACAGGCAGAGAGCAGATTAGTTTCCAGGCTCTAAACAATAACCAGAAAATGGCTTGTAATGAAAATCCAAGTTGAATATCACCATTGTGACAAGAAAAGGGAGATGTAATGAACCCAACAGCATCATCTATAGGAAAAGTAATTTAAAATGTTCACATAAAGTACAGCTAGTTTGGAGTGCAAATGAGTAGGAAAAGGGTTTTTGGAATCCATTTGGATGCATGTGGAGTGCATTTGAAAGTGATGTTGTATCATACTAGATATATATGTGTGTTTGTGTATGTGTGTGCACAAATGGATGCCTGAGTCATATATATATGTGTATATATATGCATAGATGTATATATGTATATCTACATATGTAAAGTTACAAGTATATTTGACAAAATGAATGCAGTGGAGGAATGTGATTAATCAAATTATTTTTTATAATCCCTGTAGTTTGAAAAATAATTCACTTGGCTGGATTATGGCATGGAGGAAATCCTTAAAAAGAATCCCAGGGACCTGCTACGTCTCTGTGAGGGTCAGTTTATGTGTCAACTTGCCTAGGACATAGTATCCAATTATTTAACCAAAACAGTAGTTTAGGTGTTGTCGTGAAGGTATTTTGTAGATGTAGTTAGCATCTATAAGCAATTGGCTTCAAATAAGGGGATTGCCTTAAGAGCAAAAACTGAGATTCCCCAGAGGGGAAATTCTATCTCAATACTGCAGCATCAGTTCCTGCCTGAGCTTCTATCCTACTGACCATGTCAATTTCAGACTTGCGAGGCCCCGCAATCAAATGAGCCAATTCCTTAAAATAAATAAATCTCTTTAATTATTATATGCATTTGTATGTGTATACATGTGTATGTCTATTTATATCTATCCTACTGGCTCTATTTCTCTGGAGGACCTTGACTGATAGTCTCAGATAACCTTCATATACTAGACAGTTCCCGCCTTCCTTGTACATTGCCTGATTTGAGTCTCAACTTTCAATGACCTCACTTGATTTATATTTAAATTATTTCATATTCATTTAAACACAGATATAAAAATGTGGATGGAATTCTGATGAAAGTTTTCACTGAGGGAAAGCAGCTGAGATAATGGAATGATATTCCGTACCATACTTATTCTTCAGAGATCTGAAGCTGGGATTTCTTTCCTTGAGGTTTATGTTCTTTTTTGTTTGTTTGTTTGAGACAGAGTCTCATTCTGTCGCCCAGGCTGGAGTGCAGTGGTGCAATCTCGGCTCACTGCAAGCTCCGCCTCCCGGGTTCACGCTATTCTCCTGCCTCAGCCTCCTGAGTAGCTGGGACAACAGGCGCCCGCCAGCACACCTGGCTAATTTTTTGTATTTTTGGTAGAGACGGGGTTTCACCGTGTTAGCCAGGATGGTCTCGAGCTCCTGACCTCGTGATCTGCCCGCCTCGGTCTCAGAAAGTGCTGGGATTACAGGCGTGAGCCACCGCGCCCGGCCCGAGGTTTATGTTCTTATATAGAGACACAGAGCAGACTCAACATAGTAATGCAATTTATTAATAGGTAGCTGTTAGACTTTGGATGTACAATGTTTAAGAGGAATAAGATGCTATCAGTTTTCTTTCTTTCTTTCTTTTAATATTTATTTATTTATTTATTTTGAGACAGAGTCTCACTCTGTCGCCCTGGCTGGAGTGCAGTGGCACGACCTCGGCTTACTGCAACTTCTGCCTCCCAGGTTCAAGCGAGTCTCCTGCCTCAGCCTCATGAGTAGCTAGGACTACAGGCACGAGCCACAACACCTGGCTAATTTTTTGTATTTTTAGCAGAGACAGGGTTTCACCATGTTGGCCAGGCTGGTCTCAAACTCCTGAGCTCAAGTGATCCATCTGCCTCTGCCTCCCAAAGTTCTGGGATTATAGGTGTGAGCCAACGTGCCCAGCATTTTTTTTTCTTCCAGATTCAAGTGATTCTCCCACCTCAGTCTCCACAGTAGCTGGCACTACAGGTGTGTGCCACCACACTAGGCTAATTTTTGTATTATCAGTTTTCTTTAAGTGAAAATAGTAGGACAAGGATTTCAAAATTTGCGAGCAGTTTTGAATTCTTTGGTCTGAGGTACAGTTTTAAATTTTCTACCATTACTAAGAGAAAAGAAAAAATCTTACCAGAAGTAATCTAAAACCTGGATGATTTGCTAGATGAATGAGCTAACTGCCATTATTGAGGATCTACAGTTTACCTAGCCACTGACTTTCAGGCAAGCAACTTCAGTATCCTGGAACAAAAGTAAGGGTGCAGTTTGTCCCCATCACCCCCAAATCCCCACTTTTCCCCAGAGGATGGGGAGGGGTCCTCTGGCTGGTGAGTTGAGGGGATGACCAGACATTTCTAGGGATCAGCCTTCCTGCAGGATGGGTGTGTTCTGCCTGCCTTGCCCTCTCCAGGGGGCTAAGAGGCCTCACACTGTGCAGAAAGCCAGTGATTGCTCAGTTCAGCTTGTGCCTGGGCAGCCAAGTTCATTTCTAAACTGCTAGATGCCTTGTTGTGGCTGCGCGTGAAAGCCATGTCCAGAATTTATAGTAAGAAAGTGGAGTGGAGCTGCCACTTTGATCTCTGTTGGTCATGTGGGTCTTATTCCTCAATTAATTTCTAACTCTAAAAAATGAAAAAACGGAATGTCATTTAACTACCTAAAGTCCCAACGATATCAGCCCGACACTTCTTGAGCACCACACCAGACAGGGTTCTTGATTGAGCACAATCATGGATTGAAATAATCACTAGTTTTAAAATGTTCATATTACCCAATGCAATCTACAGATTTAACGTAATCCCTATCGAAATAGGACTGACATTCTTCATGGACACAGAGAAAAGATTTCTAAAAT
The DNA here is from genome assembly GCF_028858775.2 of Pan troglodytes. Taxonomy (NCBI): domain Eukaryota; kingdom Metazoa; phylum Chordata; class Mammalia; order Primates; family Hominidae; genus Pan; species Pan troglodytes. Next base: position 132,475,952 of record NC_072406.2, read on the forward strand.
TTATATGAGACCACAAAAGACACAGAATACCAACTTGGATTAATTTAAGCAGAAGAGGAGTTTGTGGCAAAAGATTAGCAAGCCCCAGGGGAAGGCTGGAAAACTACACTTGGGTAATGGTCCAGTGCAAGGGAAGCCAGGCAGCCAGAACCGAGGGTCACCCATGGTTCCAGCCTGGTTAGAACCCCCGCGCCCTAGGGTACAGGTGGTGCCCCTGGACCTGGGATGCAGCCCCTCTACACTGTCCCTCCTTTTCTGCTTCTCTCACTCCCAGGTCACAGGTGCAGGCTGGGGCATCCTAGTTGCTGAGCTTAAGTCACCAGTAAACCACGTTAGGGACAGCAGGACCAAGTGAAAAGCATCTGGGCCTTGACCTCTGTAGTTGGATGTCCCTGCATCCCACCAACCTTCAAACAGAGGAAGAGCACTGGAAAAGATCCCTCCCAAAAGAAAAACCAACAAACATTCCCTGCCAGGGCTGTATCTCCACATTTATTCTTCATAGCTACCATTATTGTCCCCATTTTACAGATTAAGACGTTGAGCTTTAGAAAGGTGACGTGCCCTCCGTATGGCCACACAGCTAAAAAGCCATCTGACTCCATAGCCCAAGCACTGAACTGCTCCAACAACTACCGCTGAGCTCTTCATTTTCATACAGCAAATTGAGGGACACACTTCACTGTATCATCTTAGCTCAGGCTGCCATCACAGAATACCATAGGCTGGGTGGCTTTAACAACCAAAATTTATTTTCTCATAGTTCTAGGGGCTGGAAGTTTGAGACAGAGGTGCCAGCACGGTTGGTTCTGGTGAAGGCCCTCTTCCTGGATTGCAGACAGGGCCTTCTTGCTATGTCCTGACAGCGGGAGAGAGAGAAGAAGCTCTCTCTCTTTTGTTTATTCTTATGAGGACACTCATCATATCACATCAGGGCCCTAACTTTATGACTTCATTTAACATGAATTACTTTTGTAAAGGCTCAATTTCCACAAAGTCACATTGGGAGGTTAGGGCTTCAACATATGAATTTTGAGGTTTATAATTGAGTCCAGAGCATATACGATTAAGACCAACACAAATGCCCATCAGTGATAGACTGGATACAGAAAATGTGGCACATATATACCATGGAATACTATGCAGTTGTGAAAAAGAATGAGTTCATGTCCTTTGCAGGGACATGGATGAAGCTGGAAACCATCATTCTCAGCAAACTAACACAGGAACAGAAAACCAAACACAGGACATTTTCACTCATAAGTGGGAGCTGAACAATGAGAACACATGGACACAGGGAGGGGAACATCACACACTGGGGCCTGTTGGGGGGTGGAAGTCTAGGGGAGGGAGAGCATTAGGAGAAATACCTAATGCATGTGGGGCTTAAAACGTAGATGATGGGTTGATGGGTGCAGCGAACCACAGTGGCACATGTATACCTATGTAACAAACCTGCATGTTCTGCACATGTATCCCAGAACTTAAAGTAAAATTTAAAAAGACTTTCCCGCCTCAAAAAAATTTTAAAAAAGACTTTCCTGGTCTTGGCGGTTTTGCAAAACAATCTCAAACCGTGCAGCTGATTTCCTAAAGGCTTTCCAACTTAGTATATTTTTCAACTTGGCAACAGCATCTTCTCACCAGATGTTTTCAAAAATCTCTTAACTAACCTGAGGATGTGGATGTATTTTTGTTTAGGGATTAAAAGTGTTTTCTCCTCTCAGTTACTGAATCTTCTCTTCGCTATTCATCTGATGCGAAGGGCTTGCCATTTGCTGTAGTGAGCTGGGGAGATTAGAAATTGTAAATCAAAGTCTAATCACATTTACCCCCAGAAAATCTGATGATCACAGAAAGCCTCCTCCCAAGCCCTAAAACTACCTCCTCCTTGTATTCTCCTACTGTGGTTATGTTGCATGTCTGATCATTCTAACAGTAACTTACTCTTTTGAGCATGGCGGAAAACTTAAACCGGATGGAAACAGTTACATTTTAATTAACTCCCGAGAGTAGGAAATCGTGTTAATTAAAAAAAAAAAAAAAACCCATTCTGCATTTTTCTCCCATGTGATTTTTGCCTTCCATTTGCTCATCCTTTTGTTTCTGGAATTGAGTCTGACACAGGTGAAGCCTGTGTAGGAGGCATCCTGGGTGCAGAAGCAGTTGCCCAGTTTACTGTCTAAGGAGACCATCGTGGTTTCCTTAGCTGGAGCCCCACTTAGAAACCTGAGACAACAACCCTCCTGAAAGGCCAATGGGCCCCTGTGTAAGTGCTCTGACCACAGTATCCAAAGGAGATCAACCAGTGTACCCAACGCTGTGCCCACAGTTGTCAGGAGAATGAGTAGGGAGATGAGCAGGAGTGGCAGGAATGGGCATCAGAGCCAGTCACAAGCTTCTGATATGGCTCAGTCCACTTCCAGCTGTGATCCAGGGACAGAGCCAACCTTGCAAACTAAAGGTAGGGGGATATAAGATACTAAGTTTAGCTCTATATAGTGTAGACTCAAAAAATGGTATCTTTTTATTTTATTTTATTTATTTATTTTTATTATACTTTAAGTTCTAGGGTACATGTGCACAACATGCAGGTTTAAAAAATGGTATCTTAAGAAAAACAGGTGTTTATTTTTCTCATCTAAGGAGAAGTCTATAGGTGGGAAACAAAATATAAAATTGGGACTCCATAAAGTAATCCCAGGCTCATCTACCTTTCTGTTCTGTCATTCTTAGTATATAGCTTTGAATCTATAGGTCGCTTCTTGGCCACAGACCTGCTGCTGGAGTGACAGCTATCACACCTAAGTTCCAGGCAGGGAGAAGGGATACGAAGGACAAAAGGCATATGTCAATGGAATTATCCTCTTCCAATCCCTCTCCTCCTTCTAGGAAAATTTCCCAGAATCTACAACTCTTGTCACCTATCCAACAACTTTTCTCTGCTCATGTGTCATAGACCAGAACTTGGTTGTTCATAGACCAAAATGTGGCTACTCCTATCTTTAGGTGATGCTGGGAGATACAGGTTTGTTTGTCTGTTTTTAGCCTGGACACATTGCCTCTTGAGAAAATGTTGGGCATTAGAAACAATCAGTGTGCCTGGAGGGTTGGCTTGAGAAATTTCACCATATTGTGAAATTATCATATTTATGAAATTACCATATTTATGAAATTATCAAAATAAACTTTGGCTCACAAGGTTTGCCATGAGCTGGCCTCTGCCTACTTGTCCTAATTTTTTTTTTTCTTTTTGAGACAGAGTCTGGTTCTGTCACTCAGGCTGGAATGCAGTGGCACGATCTCAGCTCACTGCAACCTCCACCCCCTGGGTTCAAGCGATTCTCCTGTCTCAGCCTCCAGAGTAGCTGGGATTACAGGCACCTGCCACCACGCCTGACTAATTTTTGTATTTTTAGTAGAGACGGGGTTTTACCATATTGGTCAGGCTGGTCTCGAACTCCTGACCTCAGGTGATCCACCTGCCTCAGCCTCCCAAAGTGCTGGGATTACAGGTGTGAGCCACCTCTCCTGGCTAAATCTTATACTTTCTCTGTCTGAATTTTTGTGTGGCTGGCTCCTTAAATGTCACTTTTTCAGAGAAGATGTTCCTCAAGTTTAATGCATCCTTCCCACCCCCCAGTCGCTCTCTGATCACCCAGCCTATTTTATTTTCCTTCTGCAGCTTTCAACATGAGACACTGCTATGATCTGAATGTTTATTTTCCTCTGAAATTCAAATGTTGAAATCTAATCACCAAGGTCATAGTGTTAGGAAGCAGGGCCTTTGGGAGGTGATTAGGTCCTGAGGTTGGAGCCCTCGTGAATGGGATTAGTGCCTTGATGAAAGGGAGCTCAGAGAGCTGCCTTGTTCCTTCTACCAGATAATGATACAGCAAGAAGGCATTGTCTATGAGGAATGGGTCTTTGTCAGACACCCATCTGCCAGTACCTTGATTTTGGACTCCCTAGTCTTCAGAACTGTAAGATACAAATTTCTGTTAAGACCTACTATTTGATACCACAACAGAGTGACTATAGTCAATAATAACTTAATTGTACATTTCTAAATAACTAAAAGAGTGTAATTGGATTGTTTGTAACACAAAGGGTAACTGAGAGAATGGATTTAAATAACATATAAAAAAAGAAAAGGAAATAGAAAAAAAGAAAATGGGATTTTCTTTACTTATAATGGAATACTACTCAGTCATAAAAAAGAATGAAATCATGTTTTTTCCAGCAACATGGATAGAACTGGAGATCATTATTTTAAGTGAATAACTCAGAAAGTTAAGTAATACATGTTCTCACTTATAAGTGGGAGCTAAATCATGGGCACATAAGGACCTAGAGAGTGGAATAATAGATATTGAAGACTTGGAAGGGTGGGAGTTGGGGATAGGGTGAGGGGTGATAAATTACTTAATGGATACAATGTATACTATTTGGGTGATGGCTACACTAAAAGCCCAGACTTTACTACTTCGCAATAGTAACAAAATAACACTTGTTATTTTGAATCTATAAAAAATTAAAAATCGAAGGTGTTACTTACAAAAAAAAAAGAAAGAAAAAAGAAAAGAAAAGAAAATGGAATATGATTCTGTTGTTTAAAAGCCTCCCAGGCTAAGGTATTGCATTATAGCAGCCTGAACACATGGACAGGCAGGCTTCTGTTCATTTGTCTACAGCCTGTGTCCCCCCACCAGAATACAATCCCTTGGAGAGAGCAGGCACCTGTGTGTCTTGTTCCCTGCTGATGACATCTCAAAATTTCTGGAGGAACATAAATGATGAGCTTACCTAAATTTGAAAAGAAACCACTTTAAAACAAATCACAATGGCAATTAACCTTTTATATGACAATGGATAAAGAACAACACCTCACTGCTCCACATTTTTCTCCAGCTCCTGGTTCACATTTGGACCTCAATCGAATCACAAATTAGTACCTGACCTGGACCTCCAGGGTTATTCTAAAATGGAAGGAACCTTGATTGCAAAATCTCAACAAGGCACAGCTCTACCGTGCACCTGTGATCCATGATAGTGAGATTGATGTCTGTGGAGCCACAAGGAGAGATGGGCACATCCCTATTGCAAACAGTGGCAGTCCCTGGAGGGCTGGGGACTTAGAAAGTCATTCCGGGCCTGAGCCTTGGAGAGGCTGAAGGGAGGGCCAGGTTGGCAGCTGGTCCAGTAGGCTGAGAAGCAACTGAGACTCATAGTCTTAAGTCACCCAAGAATATTCCTTGGAGGCAAATGTGGAGCTTCCTCTCCCCAACTTCTTCTTCCTTGGAAGTGGAGAATGCCTCTGCCCAATCCTGGACCTCTCTTAGGCTAGCCATTCTAGGGATATATTTACATTTTTATTTTCTGCTTCCTGAAGCCTGGAGACTTCATCATTAAACATTTGGCTTGGGAAAGGATAAAATGCCTTTATCAGTCAAGCCTCTCCAGGGAACAGAAGTAGTAGGGGATGTATGTATGTGTATGTACACACACACACACACACACACACACACACACACACACACACAGAATACCTCCCCAACAACACCTAGGCTAGAATTTGACTGAATAACTGGACACAACCACCCATCCATGCTGACACATAGAACTAACCATCACGGTGTCCCTGGGAGTAGTCAGGATTTGGCTGATGCTCCACCCTCTCCACCTCCACCTCCAAAGGGTAGGAGGACAGCCTCACGTTTACATTTCTGCCTGATCAGATGTTCATATACTTTGAACAAGAAGATGAGTGACTTCCCACCTACTTTTCCTGTGTACTTCAGACCACTAAGTGCAGCAATGACTGTGCCACAGAGCTGCACCCTTGACAATGAGGACCCGAGAGAGAAACAGGGTCACCCTGCAGCTATGCATCAGAACCACTGGGTGCTTGCTAAAATGCAGGTTACTTGGCCCATCCACACTCCTGAATCAGAATATCTGCATTTGAGCAAGCTCTTCAGGTGAATCAGTTGCCCAGTCGAATTTGAGAATTGTTTCCATTCATGAATCAGTAAAGCCCTTGTGGTTTTACCATCCAGAAAATCTCTCTCAGGCTGGGCTGAAAGGCATTATTTTAGGGTAATTTTCCTAAGATATTTACAATTAATAATTCCATTTAAGGTTTCTTCTTTCTTTTAAAAATGTTTATTTATTTTTTAGAGATGGGGTCTTGCTTTGTCACCCAGGCAAGAGGAGTACAATGGCACAATCATGGCCCAACTGCTGCCTCAAATTCCTGGGCTCAAGCAATCCTTCAGCCTCAGCCTCCTGAGTAGCTTAGACTATAGGCATGTGCCATCATACCTGGCTAATGAAAAAAAATTTTTTTGTAGAGATGGGGGTCTCACCATTTTGCCCATGCTGATCTCGAACTCCTGCGCTCAAGCAATCCTCCTGCCTTGGCCTCACAAACTGCTGGGATTACAGATGTAAGCCACCATCCCCAGCCATTTTCCCTCTTTACATCCAATTTCACAGAGCCAAATTGAATGATTTTAATTCATGTAACTATCTAGAAATCAGCCTCCTATTCTCACCTGGGAGATGAATGTGGGCAAGAAAAACAGTAGCCCCTCTTATCTGTGGGGAATAAGTTCCAAGACCCCTACAGGTTGCCTGAAACTTCAGATAGTACCAAATTTTTGTTTTATCCAATACATACATACCTATGATAAAGCTTAATTTATGAATTAGGCACAGTAAAGGATTTACAATTATAATAAAATAGAACAATTATAACAATATATTGTAATAAAAGTTATGTGAATGTGGTCTCTCTCTCCCTTTCAACATATCTTATTGTACTGTACTCACCTTTCTTCTTGTGATCCATTAACCTGATAACTGAGAAAACTGCTAAGGGAGTAACGGGTGAGTAGACAGTGTGGAGACGCCGGACAAAGGGATGATTCACATCCTGGGTGGGAAGGAGCAAGATGTCATCACACTACACCGAGTGGCATGTACTTTAAAACTTATGAGTTATTTCTGGAATTTTCCATATAATATTTTGAACTGTAGTTGACTGCAGATAACTGAAACTGTGGAAAGTGAGGTTGTGGATGGAGGGGACCACTGCAGGAAGCGGAAAACTCACTCATCTGCATCTCTACATGGCTCTCCTTGCAGCTCCGAGAGTTGTGCTGGAAACCCAGTGCCTTTGTCGGGGGGGAGCATGTGCTTATTTTATTCCCCTTGTGTCCTATGAGGTCTCTTCTTTGTGGAAACTCCTTTCACCACTTGTTGAGAGCTGTCTAGTTTAAGACTGCTCAGCACCCAAAAGCCCAAATTCCGCAACTTGTGTGTAATTCCCATATTTATTTAACATGCCATTTAATGTATTTCGATGTAATATGCATTTGTTATGTATCTACTGTGTAAGCATTATGCTAGACTCTGAGAGAAGAGGCTGAAATAGATACAAAGGTAACTAAAATGAGGCTCCTGCTGTATAAGAGCTGTCAACCTATTGGGAGAGACATAATTAAACAACTAATTATGTGAGTGCAAGGAAATATAAAGTAAATGCTGAAATGGAGGTACAGCAACATTTGAGGCGTGATTCAAATAGCGGGGGGAGAAGGCTGCTCCGAGGCATTGTCATTGCTGCAGGATGAGGAGAGGAAACAAGTTGTCTGGAAAGCAAATGAGTTCGCATAAGAGAAAGCAGGGGGAACATCGGTGTGGAAAGCATTCCGTGCATGAAAGATGGGTCTGCATTTCTGTTGCAGGTTTTAGTTCATAAATCTGAGGACAGTGGAGACTCTGTCCCTGCTAATGTGCTTTACAAATCTCAGCCTCAGTACCTGGAGCCCCGGGTGGTCAGATGAGCCCCATTCACTGTGCAACCAGCCAACATCACCAAAACCCTGGTTCACATTTGGGCCTGGGTCAGCCATCTCAGCTCATCCCTTCTGCCCTCAGAAGCAGCCAATGTGCTGTCTGTAAACTGTAAGTGCTGATAAATGAGGCAAGAAATGCAAAGCTCCCAAAGCCAGTTTAGTCACACTCTAGCTTCACTCATTTGCCATAAACCAAACTATTATCTAAGAATCACCCTCAAGTACTCTGTGAGCCCTAGTGGGGGCTGCAAAAGCTGCATACAGGTGCTCTGCCTCCAGAGCTTGGGGACATAGAGAGTGTTCTGTGGTCATACCACACACACATCCTGACACTCACAGTGATGCCTTTAGTGGCTAGATGCTGAAAGGTCTTCCCTTGGTCAGATTCCCTCTCTCTTTCAGGGACCTACGTGCTCAGTCTTTTGTAGTCAAGTTCCCTGGTCCATTTCCTACCTCCTTTGAAAGTATCACATACAGACATGTAAATCACATGACCTTGTAGGTGGGCTGTGTTTGGAAAGCAACTGAAGCACAGCAAACTACATTGAGATCCAATTCTACAGCCCCAGCAGTCACACCAGCACGTGCTCTTTGGGGCCGGCTTGGTAACTTTGTGATTTGTGTGAACTGTGCAATGTAGACTCCAGGTTCTCACTTCTGCCAGAACCAAGAATGTTCAAACATTACAATAATGTGATTGTTTTAGTCAGGAAAACTCAAACCAGCAAGCAAGTTTTAGTTAGACTCAACTAAATGAACTAATTGGCTTATGTAATAAAGAAATAATTGGCTTATGTAATAAAGAACTATTGGCTTATGTAATAAAGAAATTCAGGGATCAATCTGGGCTCCAAGCTCTGCTTCCTTCTCTATTCTTAGGCTGGTTCTTCTATTAAGTGGCAGCTCCCAGCTTACATGGTCCTCATTGCTCACAATCCCAAGCATCCACTATAACAAGTCACAGGAGGACTCTGGTTCTGCTCCAGCCACATGGCTGTCCTTGGACCAATCCCTGTGGACAGGGAAGGGACTTCTGGGTTATCTCATCACTAAGGAGCAGGCAAGGCAGTGTGACCACCTGGCAGGAGAGGAAGGACATTGCCCAAAAGCAAGTGTCTTAGATAGACAACCAGTGACCTCCGTATTGCCTGGGTTTTGTCTTCCAAAGTAACAGGTGCTTCTAATATTTGAGGCAGGGCATGAATGCTTTGCCTGAGGCTTGGGAATGGCGTGCTTCTGATTCCATACCCTCCTTTTCCAAGTGACTTCGGCCTTCCAGGGCTCTCTGGGTTCATGGCACACCTGACTCGTAGAGGGAAGGGTTTTTGACCCTGGGTCCCTGCACTGGCTGTAAAGTCAAGCATGGCTCTGAATATGGCAGGACAAGAGCTCTCCTGATTCTCTGATTGATTTTTCTGCTTCAATCCTGTTAACCTAATGCTACCCCTCAGAAAGCTGAAGAATGCGCACCAGCGTGTGACATCTACCTGCTTAATTTCCATTTGAGAGACTTATGTGAGAGATCGAGCACATTATTACCCTTGTGTGGGCACTCAGCAGTGTTTTTGAATTAAGATTGATTACATGGACAGCCACCTACACGAATTGCTTAAAAGTCATTAATTCGTGGTTAGCATTAACTTGTTTGATGGATATCATCAAACGCAAATCAGAAAGAGCCATCAGCTCATTTCAGGGAGGATGGGACATGTTGCTTCTAGCACTTCCGCATGATGAATTACCTAGTGATGGGTTTTTCTAAGTGTGGTCCCCTGTACCACCTGCTCCCCGGGTATCTGAGGAATCAGTTTAAAGTGCAGATTCCTAGACTCACATAAACTGAATCACAATCTCTGGGGATGGGACCCAGGAAACTACATTTTCAAACATGCCCCCCAGTTGTTCCTTGTATGCACTCAAGTTTGAGAACTTTGTCCTGGAGTTTCCGTAGTGCTATTCTGTGGCTATTTCAGAGTGTGAAAAAAAGCAAGAGGCGACTTTGTGGGCACTGAGAGATGTCTGGCTCACCAAAAAGTTGCTTTGCTGCATGCACAACCAGGCAATTGCAAAATCAAGAATAAGAAAGGTCAGAGAAGAAAGAATTTGTACAAACAAATGTGGCAACACAGTAGGACTGAGTAAACACAGTGTGGTGTCGACTTTGTAGCTGTAGGGAGATTAAAGGTTTGGACTCTACTGTATTGCGGGATCTTCCAATCAGATCAATGGGGAAGATCCAGAAAGCCTGGTGTTAATTAGAGAACAGCACCTCAGACTTGAGGGTGGATCAGAATCCCCGAGGGGCTTGTTAAATCACCAAATCACACTTCTGAGCTTCACCCCCAAAGATCCGGATTCAGTACGTTTGGGGAGGGCCCCAAGGTTTTGTATTTTTAAAAAGCTCCTAAGTGGTACCCATGCTACCTTAAGTGGGTCACCTTTGGAGTATTGAGGTAGAAGAAGCTTAGTCAACCTCCAGGACTGGCCATGCCTCCTTCCTCATCACTCCAGCTTAGAAGATGCACACATCTTTCTGGAGTTCTACTGGGGACCAACAAGAGGATTTGCCACATTCTTACTTTGTGCTTGTCACTATGTGTAGCATTTTACTGTATCTTTTTAAAGCCCAGGTTGTCTGAAATGTAGGACATTTTCAACCCTGCGATCAGCTGCCTTAACAAGAAACAGCTGGGCCCAGGTGTGAGCTAGGAGCACAGCTGTTGATGAAGGAAACAAAGCTCTTGATCTGAACAGGATGGCTTGTCTTTTGGTGGGTTAGAGGAGGAAAAAATGTTTTCCCTCTACCCTCCAAGGTTCTCTGGCTCAGGCTCTGGAAATGAAACTGACAAAGATGAATTAACAAGAGAAAAACAAACAGAGCTTATTAACATGTGCATTGTGCATATCCACGGGAGAAACTCAGTCATGAGTAAAGTCAAAGGGGTGGCTAAAACGTGGGGCTTAGATCACATCTTAGCAAAGAACAATAAACTTACAGAGACGTGACAAGACAAAGGAAAATGAGTTTAGGCTTCCAAGGGCAGCAAACCATGGACAAGTAAATATATGGGGGAAAACTAATGGAAGATGAAGTTTATTTTAATAAGATTGGTTATGTAGATTCCTGGTGCTATCTCTGGGTCAATAAGAGTCTAGAGTCATTCCTGGTGATTCAGAGTCTAAGCCTGCTTTTAGGCAAATGTGGAAATGTCAGGGAGGGCAGAGAGCTTTGATGGCATCTGCTGTTTCTTGAGTGTCTTCAGCTCGAAATAATCCTTGTGCTAAAGTGGCAGAGTTTGAGATGATCTATTCAGATCCCTTACAAGAACCTTGCTTCCTCTCCTTGTCTTCTCCTTCTTCCTTGTCCTCTCTTTCTCACTCTTAGCCAAGTCTCTGGGTTTTCTGTCTCAGAACTCCCTGTGACTAGAGACAACACAGTGTTTCTTCTGAAGATGAGCATCTTCCCTCCCACCCCAATCTCTTTGCTCCATAAAGGATTGTACCTAAACTGGGTTTCTGGAGCAGATGAGATAAAGGCATTAAAGTACATGGCACAGCTCATATTCTGCATGAATTTTAGATCTTGAGTTCTCAGCGATTATTTCCAGGCAGTACTTCTGCACATTCTAACTTTTTTGTTGATTTCAGACTTTGCTAATTGATCTCTGTACTTTTTTCACCAGCCTTGGATGCAGCTTCACAATCTTCAATACAATACAGAAGCAGTTGAGTTTGGATTTTTTAGAGTGAAGATTCTTTATACTCTAGATCTAATAAACTTCAGATTTTACGTCAGGGAGACATGGAGGCTCAGTAAGGCACAGAGCTAGGTCTGGAAATCCAGGTACCCTGGCTCTAAGCCTGACATTTTTTCTTACCCTAGTAAATGATCAGTTTTAAAGAATATTGTCTAGAAAGCTTGGAATTATACCATAAATTTTAACAGCTAAAATACAAATTTTATGTAATTTTTTTCCTATATGCCTGGAAATTTCTTAAGTGTTATGGAAATTGTAAAGGACTGAGTATGTAAATAGACATTGTTAAATGGTGAGTCTAAAAATTGACAACCTGTTAACTTCTAAGGATAATTAGCAGATTAGTTGATTCTGTGCTATTTATAATTTAGGGTTGTAACTAGTGATTCATTTATTTCACAGAGAAAGGAGGAACAAGATAGCTTAATTTGCAAATACTTTGGTGTCTGGCATTTGCAAATAAAGAAAATAGAGTATGTATCACTTTGTTGAACTCTTGTCCCGCACACTATTTTTATGTACCAACAGGTCCTAATGAGTACGCGCGCTATTATTCCCATTGAACTTACAGCTCTCACACTGGGAGTTGCATTTGTTATGGCCATTCACCAAAAGGCATGTAGTGCTGTGTCCAAAGTGGTGCAATGACCAAGTCCAAGATAGAAATCAAGGTCTGTAGAGGGACCTCTCACTCTTTATGCACTCTCCTGGGCTTCCAGTTCTTTTTTTTTTTTTTTCTTTTTTTGAGACGGAGTCTCATTCTGTCGCCCAGGCTGGAGTGCAGTGGTGCGATCTCCGTTCACTGCAAGCTCTGCGTCCCGGGTTCACGCCATTCTCCTGCCTCAGCCTCCCGAGTAGCTAGGACTACAGGCACCTGCCACCACGCCCGGCTAATTTTTTTGTATTTTTAGTAGAGACAGGGTTTCACCGTGTTAGCCAGGATGGTCTCGATCTCCTGACCTCGTGATCCACCCGCCTCGGCCTCCCAAAGTGCTGGGATTACAGGCGTGAGCCACCGCACCCGTCCCCAGTTCTTATACTGAATGCTACCTTGTGTACTCTCAGTTATTATCAGACATCAGGAGGAAGGATTTGGAATACATTCAGTGGAAGTCATTCCCATTAGAGGTGGCAGGAAGTCCTAGCTGAGATCCTGCCTCGTGGCTGACACCAGCTCCTCTGCTGACAACACAGTTCTTCTTTCTCATTTCATCCTTTCCCTCCCTCTCTTCTCTCTGTAGTTGGTATTTCTTTGCCAAGCCCTCAAGCTGGATTAATTGATAACTCCAATAATGTGGTAAAGAATCTGAAGTTATTTTGCCCGGAGAAGGTGTATAAAGTAAGCTGCATAATTTTCATTCATGTTTACCCACGAGCAACCCATCTGCTTACTCATCATTGCTTTTGGAATTTCGGCCCCGGCATTGGAAAAGTGCTCAGATTAATTTTAACTTTAGGGATAATTAAGTCCATAAAATGTGTGTTTGTTGCTCTTTGGTTGAAAGTAGTAAGAACAGGAGAAAATTGGAAAATGAAGTGGAAATGTTCTAGAAAATTAGCTCAAAGTAGATCTGTTAAAAACTCTGGAGAGGATATTAAGATAATTTCCTAAGACAACTTCTGAGCAAGAAAATAGACCAGATGACATCAATTTGAAAAAGAATATTCTTGTTGAAGAAAACATAATTTGATTTTCTTTTCATGTATTCCTAGTTTTCCAATAAAATGCTATATATGTAATGTTATTGTATAGAATTATTTTATATATATATTTATACATACATACCAAGAGGCCAACTGGGAAAAAAATTGGATGATAAGGCAGTTAAGAACTTACAGATTGTCTATTAAGATTTAAAATTCACTTATAGATGAGTTGTAAGAATAAATGTAAATGGATTCTTTATTTGGACTTGAATAAATTAGAAAAAATTAAAACTGGAAAACATTTTTTTCTTCCCTTTAGATTGAATTGACTTGCTCTGAATTGAGCCCTGAATAGCCCCATAATACATGTATTAGTTTATGCCTTTAAAATCACTTTCTCATCCCTGTAGCATTGGATCTTTCTGCAGTTCTGGATCATGCAATGCACTGGTTGTTTTTTCACTCCATGTTACAGATGAGAAAACAGTAGTTCAGCGAGGCTGATGACTTGTTCAGCATGAAGCAGCTGATAGTGGCAAAGCTGGAAATTCAATTTGGGTCAAACACCTTTTGTTTGTTACTAACAAGTATTGAATGTGTGCTCTGGAATAGGTGCTGGGGCCGAAGGCAGTAGAGTCAGTCCCTGGCTACAGGGAGCTCTCAACAACAGGGGGAGGTTCTGCATACACAGACTATGTGAAACTAACGTTCCCCAGAGCTGGGGGCTGGTTGAAGGTGAGCAGGATGAATAAGGTGGGGGGTTGGAGGGGTTAGACAGTTGGAAGACAGAGAGCCAAGGAAAGGGGTGCAAATGTCCTGAGGTTGGAAGACACGAATATGGCTCTTTACCCACAACTTTGCGCCCTTTGAACACTTTCATTCACCAACACGTGAAATTATGATTGAAATCTATTTTCATTTTGTTGGCACTCCAAACTATACAATGAAACTAGAAGTCCCTAAAAATTGGAATCACTTATTGACTTAAAAAAGATGAATTCTCCTGGGGCCTAGCTGTATAGTTAGAGTTAGACTTCTGGTTTTTATTGATGCTGTCAATGAGGAAAACTTGTCTTTTTGTAAAGTTTCCGTTCAGTTTTGCATTATTTTCTTTGACATAAGAAGGTAAAATCTATCCGAGAAGAATATTGGCAAACTCAAATCTGTCCTTTTTCATTAGTAACACAGTTTGAATAATATATACTTACTGATTGTTTTGTGACAGAACCACAAAAACATTATAAATGATATTTTTAAATTGTAATGAAATCACTGTCAAGTTTTTTTGGTTCAATACTTCTTGAACAGCAGGTGATAACATTCAAAATATTGATGTATGCAATTTTTTCTGGGCTCTGCCAGAATGATTAATGGTTTGGCCTTGATTTGAATTGTGAAATAAGTATAAGGCAAGATCAATTACGGGTGTACTTGGACTTCATTATCACAGAACAATCAGTAAACTCAGCTCTGTTCTCTGAATGTATATGAAGGGAGAGAGGGGGCAGAATATGAGGATGGAATGGTCTGGGCAAGTCAGCTACCTGTGCACAAGTGGCGCTTGCTGTCACAAAGTCTTCTAATTTAATCAGTATTACAACACAAGCTCCTGGCCTTATTAGCAGTTTCATTTATTTTTCTGATTACAAAAGCATATATCCTCACTGTTAAAAATTCACATACTATGAAATGTCTGACTTGGAACATGAGAATTGTTTTGAATCACTGTCTTTCTCTCTCATCTCAGAGAAAACCACCATTGAGTTGGATATTCCTGCAATTGTTTTCTGTGCTGGTACTAACACTCATTGATCTGTTAACAGAGAAAACATCCAATAATACATTGTGAGCTTGATTTGTGGCTTAATCTCTCTATGCATTAAAAAAAACCAACCCAAATGCACCTGGGCTGCCTTAGGTCAGGCTGTGCCCCTGGCTAGCAGCTGGCCTTGTCCCCAGGTCCACTGTCCTTTAGTAAGGCCTTTTTTTGGATGTTGTAGTAGGATTGATCAGGATTAACAGTTTCCTGAGCTGGAGTCATTTAAATGTGCCTTGTCTGTAAATGGAGGTAATAATAGTACCTACATCATAAAATTATGCTTGCAAGGATATGAAACTGTTTACATAAAGCACTTAGCCCAGCAACTGCTATATTGTAAACACCCAGTAAATGACAGTTTATATTCCCTTGCTAGATGTGCAAGCTCCTGAGGACAGGGTACTAGCTGTTTACCCTTCTATCTCCCGGTCAAAGATTGGCCCACCAAGGTTGTCAATAAATATCTGTTGAAGGGATGGATTCCTTCTTGTTGCCTCCTGTATTAGTCCATTTTCATACTGCTATGAAGAAATACCCAATTCTGGGTAATTTATAAAGAAAAACAGGCTTAATGGACTCATAGTTCCACATGGCTGGGGAGGCCTCACAATCATGATAGAAGGTGAAGTAGGATCAAAGGCATGTCTTACATGGCGGCAGGCAAGAAAGCGTGTGCAAGGGAACTGCCCTTTATAAAACCATCAGATCTCATGAGACTTGTTCACTATCATGAGAACAGCACGGGAAAAGCCCACCCTCATGATTCAGTTACCTCCCACCAGATCCCTCCCACGACACGTGGGGATTATGGGAGCTACAATTCAAAGTAAGATTTGGATGGGGACACAGCCAAACCATATCACCTCCATTGAGCTTACTGACCAGGGGTCCATCAAGACCCCTTCAAGACCACATGTGTGCTTCACACTGGAAGAAGAATCTGGAAAGAACAGTTGGAGGGTCAGAGAAGGCAGAGCCTGCAGTAAGGCTGGGAAGCTGCCAGGCAGGTCTTGGTGTTAAAGAGGGGCCATGCCCCAGGGGCTGGGGGCAGGGTCTGTGGACAGCTGTTCCTCTGTCTCAGGTGGGCCTGAGCATGCTTCTGGTCAACAGGGTGGCATTTGGGAAGAAGAACTGGATGCAATATGGGAGGACAAACTGGAACCTCCTGGCAAATAGTTCAGCCTCTCTTTTCACCTTGCCTAACCATGATAACTTCCTGAAAATAACAGCTGCTGCTCCACTTCTCCCTTTCAGATCTTGGGCAGATTTCTCCTCTGGCCAACTTTACATCAGATCCATATACACAGAAGGCATTCTAGGAAATGTCCTTGCCCAGCCAAGGTGACTCAGTCAGTGAACCACCATCTAAAACCCATTCTTCTGTCTGCTGGAATAAAACACTCAGGGCCCTTCAGTCTTTGAGCTGCTAATGAATCCCATAGCTTTTTGCTGGGACATTCAGAATAGTTTTAACCAGCCAGCTATACCAAGTTAGATCTCTTCAATCCCATGCACAGAGGGGCCTGCCGCCCAGGACAGATATGCACAGACACCCATTGTGTGGGGCCATCATCTCCCAGTCTAATGATGTTGAAGTTTATTAGCTGTTGTAGCAGGCGAGGTCTCCTAGGATTTCTCTAGTCTATAATTGGCTTTTACTGTGGTGGGTTCTGTGAGTGTCAGAAATAATGAGGTGACATTTGGGTATGACATGGCATCATTAGAGGACTGGTAATGCAGATTATGAACTCGCATTCTTGTAAGGAAGAATAATAAATCAAGTCGAAAAATGCTTGATAAGTAATAAGGGTCACATCTAAATATAAACTCTTTTGGTGTATATTAATGCCAGCAACTAATAATTTATAGGTCCTGTCCTCCATGGGGCTTGCGAGTCCCCTGCTGAAATAGTATTTCTCAGGCTACTGGAAAAACCCATGGTGAGTGTCAGTTAAGAAGTTTGAAGATCATTTGTGGCATGTACAGGGTTGGGTGGGATGCAGATTAATTCATCAGGAGTGAGAGGAAAGGCATGTAAGAGCCTAGATTTCCAAAACGGAATTATTTTGAGCCCATTTTTATATGCCCCTATATGATTCCAACAGTATTATGTTTTCCCAAAAAAATAGCAATTTGTAACAGTCATTAAATTGCTGTGACATATGAGTGAGCAGCATTTCCCCACCCCCCAAGAAACACTGAAAGCTATATATTTTAACACTGTCAGGAACCAACCAATGCAAATAGTTGTCTCTGGCTGTGGAAGTTCTTTTTCTTGTTCTCGTGCACTAGGTATTTATAAGATCGAACAGTTCTGCTCATTATAAAATTCAGAACTTTTAGCACCAATGTTCGTAGTCAGCAGTGATAAGAAAGGGAAGGCTGGGAGAAACATTAGTGGGTTTCCTGCTATGTGCCAGGCTTTTCCATACAAATAGTTTCAAATATCTCATCCCTTGCTCTCATCCTTCACCCCATGCCAATGTTTAGTATCCCAATGATGGCCCCATATCAAATGCTCTGAGAGACAGCAGAACATCTATTAACACTGGTCCCTCCCTGCCCCGTCTGCCTCCATCTGTCCTTCTTTTTGCCTCCAACTCCATCTTTTTTTGCTTACTATGTCTAAAAATCTCTCCTTACCTTTAACTTTTTTTTATGTTGATGAATAATACACATACAGCACAGAAAAGTACGTAAACCATAAGAGCTCAGCTTGGAATTTTCCTAAACTCTAACCAGCATCCTAGAAGCTGCTTTGTATTCCCTTCTAATCACTACCTCTCCCTGTGGACAGCCCCTCTCTTGACTTCTAACAGCATTGATTCTTTGGCCTGTTTTTACAGTTCATATGAATGGAGTCACGTGGCTGCTTTCACCCAGCATTCTGTTTGTGAGGCTCAACCATGCTGTGTGTTGTTGTAAATTGCTCATTCTCATTGCTGGACACTGTGTCATTGCATACCTGTTCCACAGCTTATCCATTCTACTGTCCCTGGGCACTTCTGGCCAGTTATGGGCAGTGCTCCTAGGAACCTTCTAGTATATATCTTCTGTTGAACATATGCTTCCATTTCCATTGATTATATACCTAGAGAAGAAATGCTGGCTTCCTTTATTATAAATTTTACCTGTTCTTCAATCATCTCAGTCCTCACTGAAATGAAAAGGAAGTCTTGAGTGATGCTTAGGCCATAAACTCAGGTGTGCAAGAAATAGAATTTTATTTCTAAAATTTAAATCTACTTTTAAGCTCCAGACTGGGAAAAATCCAATTCTAGTCATTTTTTGATTCTCCCTCTTCCAGTGTAGTAACCCAGATCAGAAGACAGAGGAAAAGGTCTCTAGCCCCGTCTGTTCCCAAGCTGACAAGGTTCAGGCCAAAAGGGTTTTCTGCGCTATGCTTGGGGTGTGGGAGTTTGGGGAGGCTAGGACTCTTGACATCTTTGAGATATCCTTCTGGGTCCTTCCTGGGTGGCTATCTCTTTGTGGGGAGCCATATTCCTGCTGCTCTCAGGGAAATCCCTTCCCTTCTCTTCCCTTCCCCTTCTGCTCCTCTCTCTCTTTCTTTCTCTCTTTCCTTTCTTCAGGGTCTCATGCTCTGTTACTCAGGCTGGAGTGCACTGGTGCGATTAAAGCTCACTGCAGCCTCAAACTCCTGGGCTCAAGTTATCCTCCAGCCTCAGCCTCCTGAGTGGCTAGGACCACAGGGTGCACCACCAAGCCTGGCTAATTTTTTTTTTTTTTTTTTTTGGTAGAGATGAGGTCTTGCCATGTTGCCCAGGATGGTCTCAAACTCCTAGCCTGAAGAGATCCTCCCTCCTTGGCCTCCCAAAGTGCTGGGGTTGCAGGCATGTGCCACCACACCCAGCCTCTCTTCTTTTTCTGTGAGAAGACACTGTCTGCATTATCTGGCTTCTCAGAGCCCCTCTGCCTCTTCCTCAAGCTCTGCTCAATTCTGTGGGCTAGGATTTTGGAGAACAAAAGTCAAGAAGTCTTGCAGGCTGGTTGCATTCTGCTCTGGCATATTCCTGGCCTGAATATTCAACACAGAACCTGCTACCATCAATGCGGAAAGGTGACAATTCAGGAGAAAAATATAAATCATCTCAAAGTCTCCCAGCTCTTTGCTTGGCTAACGTGTTGGGGAAAGGGGTGACACTGGTGACATAGGCTGACGCTTAACACAGCTGCTTGCTGTATGGCCTGAGGGGCCACCTGGGCACCACCTGAGTATGGCGGTTTCTCTCTTACAGGACTCTTGTGACCCCATGTTTGTCTTGTCCCAGGAAGTGGAGAAAGGGTCTTGGGTGGAAAGGAGGGAGGCAGGAGAGACTGAGAGGGAAGGAAGAGATGGGACAGGGGCTGTTATGGGCACACAGGCCCCGGGAGATCCCTGGGGAGAAGACACATTGTCAAAGTAGAACAGTTACCAATCTCAGGCACGTGCAGAAGTGGCTGATGCATTAACAGAGCAGCAGGGATGACGACCTCATGTCCTGAGACAGCAGCAAGTCACATGAGAACACTCGCCCCATGTTCCTTTCCTGTGGCTGCCGGAACAAAGTGCCACAAACTGTGGGGGCAGTGGGCTTAAAACAGCAGAGATGTATTCCCACACAGTCCTGGTGCCTAGAAGTCCCATTCAAGGTTTCGGTAGCAGGGCTGTTCTCCCTCAGAAGGCTCCAGGGGAGGATCCTTTCTTGCCCCTTCCGAGTTTCCAGGGGTGGCTGGCAAGCCTTGGGGTCCCTTTGCTTGTGGCGGCATCCCTCCAGTTTCTGCCTGTCTTCACATGGCTGTCTTCCCTCTGTGTGTGTCCGTGTTTTCTCTTCTTAGAAGAGGACAGTCCCTTGGATTTGGAGTCGGGCCCGGCCTACTCCAAATGACGTTGTCCTATTACTATTTACATTTGCAAAGATTGTATTTGCAAATAAGGTCACATTCTGAGGTCTGGGTGTACATAAATTCTGGGGGGATGCTGTTCAACCTAGTACACCCCCTGAAAGGAATTGACGTGATTGGAGGTCGTTGTCAGTTGAGTTCTCCCAAAGCACACATAGTTTTTCTCATTTTTCTTTTCTGTCTTGATAGGAGCAAATTTGAGGATCCTTTCCCCTTTCTTTTTCCTTTTCCTTCTTTTTTACATTTTCTCAATGATACAGAAACCAGGACTTACTTACATAATTCATAACTCACTCCAGAAGTCATAGACTCAAGAATTCCACCAGCTTTCTATGGGTTGTGGCATTTCTTCCCCTCCCCTCACTGGGATTTTCCCTCCTTTCCTCCATTGCTCACCTTTCCTCATGCCACTGGCTTGATTTTTGTCCTTTTCACCTAGGCCTTGATAACTGTCTGCTTGGGGCGCCTGCCTGCCTTCTGGCATGTGCATCCTCGTTTCCTCTCACTTTTGGAGAAGAGGAAACATGGCTGGGTGCGGTGGCTCACGCCTGTAATCCTGGCACTTTGGGAGGCAGAGGTGGGCAGATCACGAGGTCAGGAGTTCAAGACCAGCCTGGCCAACATAGTGAAGCCCTATCTCTACTAAAAATACAAAAAATTTAGCTGGGCATGGTGGTGGGTGCCTGTAATCCCAGCTACTTGGGAGGCTGAGGCAGGAGAATCACTTGAACCAGGAGGCAGAGGTTGCAGTGAGCAAAGATGGTGCCACTGCTCTCTAGCCCAGGTGACAGTGTGAGACTCCATCTCAAAAAAAAAAAAAAAAGTAAACATAATTCCTAAGAGATTTGCTGGGGGTCACATACAACAAAGGAAATAGTTCATGGAGTGCAATGGCCAGGGCCCAGCAGGAACCAGGGAGGTTTACACAGAGTCACTGGGCGGCATTTAATAAAGAGGCTATTTATAAAGGTGTCAGCCGTATTAGGAGAAAACAGCAAGGGATGTTGCAGGACCCTAGAGTTGCTCCTACCAGCCCTTGGTTTGAGGGGCAAGAGGAGGGAGTATTTACAGGAATGCAGAGGGAGGAGCTAAAGCTGGAGGGGAGGAGCTAAAGCTGGAGGGGAGGAGCTAAAGCTGGAGGAGAGGAGCTCCCACCAGGACATGGCCCTAGGTAGAGGAAGCCAGCCAAACTGCAGAGACCACAAACGGGGCAAGGGACACAGGCATCTGATATGGTTTGGCTGTATCCCCACCCAAATCTCATCTTGAATTCCCATGTGTTATGGGAGGCACCTGGTGGGAGATGATTGAATTATGGGAGTGGGTCTTTCCCATGCTATTCTTGTAATGGTGAATGGGTCTCAGGAGACCTGATAGTTTTAAAATATGGGAGTTGCCCTGCACAAGCTCTCTCTTTGCCTGCTGCCATCCATGTGAGATGTGACTTGCTCCTCCTTGCCTTCCACCATGATTATGAGGCCTCGACAGCAAGTCCAATTAAACCTCTTTCTTTTGTAAATTTCTATCTTTATCAGCAGCATGAAAATGGGCTAACACAGCATCCCAGCTTCACTTTCCTCCCTTTCTCTGCTTCCTGGCAGTGCCTCTTGAGGTGGAACCAAGTGGATGTCCAGCTGATGCAGCTTACAGTGGTGGAAGGGAAAAGGCAGATCTGGAGAAGTCAACAAAAGCTATCCAGACATGAAGCTGAGATCCTGCTCCTGGGTGAATGTGGGGTGAGGAGGGCTTGCCTTGCTAGCTTTCTGGCCAAATGGCTCTGAAACAAGCCCAGAAGTTGGGAAGTTGAGTCTATGCCACCCAAAAAGCCCATTTGCAACTAACGAGTTGCAATTCGTTACAGGGCAATTTCTAGTTTCCAGTCAGCAAAATTAGTTTCTTGCTTTACGTGGGGGAAAAGCAATCTAGATCTTTTTGGATAGATAGTTTGGAAAACATCAAAATTTTATAGCAGCAATTGGTCTTGCTGAGAGTAAGAAGAATTCTAGAACAGAAAGTGACAAAAATACTAAAAAGACGATGCACCGTGTTGTATAACTAATTCAAATCATTCTACCTCAGATTGGATCTAATAATTTAAATATTTCAAATACTATTAATTCAATTTAAATTATCTGGATAATAAACTCATATTTTCTCCTCAAAGCAGTCTCCTTTTTAATATAAAATATCTGATTTATGAAAAATGGAATTCAGTCAACATACTTTTCAGTAATATGACACATCATTTTTCCCCTTTTCTCCTCTTGACAAATGAACTCAAAGGTGACATACATAGATGTATTTTTTTTTGTTCACTGGCATTTGAAATACATTTTTCTTGTTTAAGTCAAATGAATCATTATATATTAATTTGTATGATCAGATTTATTAGGGTTTCTGGAGCTGTTAGGAGTTTTCAAATACGTCCTTAAAAACTTCTGGGTCATTTCTGTGATTTATTGAAAAGTAATATTATATAAATATGAGTTTAGGTGCCCATTAAAAATAAATTTGAGTCCCATAATCTGAAAATTACTCAGTTCTTCATACTTCATAATGCATTACTTTAGCTGGCGGTATAGAGTCATCATGATATTAACACAGATTTGAGCAGTAATAGAAATGTACTTACAGGAAGGTTAAAAGAATAAGATCCACTTCTAATGGCTCTTTGTGCCACCCAGAACAAAGTAATGCTTTGTGAGCATATTTTTAAAAATTTGAATAATGAGTTTATAAGATTTAAAAATACTGATTTCTGGATGCTATTTTGAAATACCATGTCTTGTACAATATTATTTAAAAATATAAACATTCAAAATAGCCAGATGGGGCTATTTTTTTCCTCTTCCATTTTGAAGATGACTAGGAATCTGTGAAATGTAAATTATGAGGAATGTCTGCCTGGGGTCCCTAATAGAGTGTGTCGGGAAGCTCCCTTCTGCCCTTCTTGACATGAATGGATGCTGTAAGGAAATTGGCAGAAGCTATGTGGGAATGACTGCGGGGAGTGTCCTGGGAAGACAGATGAGTCGCTCACTAGAATATGAACAGTGGTGAGAACGGGCTTTTCCCTGAGGGTCCACTGAAGCTGGGTCTCAGGTTAGCTCAGTCTTTATCATGCCAGTCATGTTGGCACTGTTCCCCCAGCTGAGATCTGTTGAGATGAGTCTGTGTTTCCAATTTCTTCATCGTGAATTTAACTTGGGTAAAGACATGCTGGGACAACTTCAGGATAGCACCCTGGGACAATTTCAGATCCCTCACTCCCTCTGCCTGGTTCAAAAACATCCAAAGATGGGAGTTATTGGAATTCACACTCTGCTAGATCTCAGCCCAAATTTAATAGCTTAACATAATGGCTAGTTGATTTAAAAAAATCCTTGGTATTTGTGATATTTTTTCTTTTTTCAGAGGGCTTGAGGTGATCAAATATGCTGACTTCCTCCTGGCAGTAAGGAATCCCTAGACTGCTCATTGGCCTCAGATGCATGCTAGCTTCATCTACAGACAGGCTGATCAATATCAGTGCTCAGCCACCCCCCTTCAAACCTGTTCATGAGAATCGCTCAGGACCAGAGTGACCAACCTGGACCGAGAAGGGGAGGTGAGGTGTCCCCTACTCCTTTCTCTCAAGTCTAGGCTTCCCCCACCCACCCACTTCATTCACCTTCTAACAACCTGCTTCCAGGAGGCCTTGGCCTGCATGTGTTCAGCTGAGCAGCGAGGTTTTGTAGGGAGGAAACAAGATTGGGATGGGGTGAGTCTCAGACATTGGTGGTCCTGCTCTGACCCCAAGGACTGTGTCTGAGTCCTCTGGAGAGGGAGTGAGGTGAGGAGGGACACCATGGCATGGCTTTGAGTAGGAGCCATGACCACACGTGAGGAAGAGAGGATGCCCCCACCTATGGAGGGGCACCACATAGCTGCAGAGTAGGAGAAGCAGCTTTCCCCTGCCTACAAAGACTGGCAGCACTGGGAGAATGAAAGGACTGCCCCTTTGACTCCAATGTTAGCATTGCCACTGTGAACACTGGCCTGCACTAGCAGGATGGAAAAGCAGGCAGGAAGTGTCCTGAGCCAATGCAAGGGCTCCCTGGTGACTCTTTGGAGGTATGTGTGTGAATGTGCATGAGATGAATGGATGTTGTGAGGAAATTGGCAGCCACGTCTACAGAAGCTGTGTGGGAATGTGTGCATGTGTGTGGACATACACATGCATTTTTTTCACAGGGCTGGAGGGCACATGGGAGAAGAACCAGGGACACCTGGGCTGATGCATATGACACTCACTGTAGCCACAGGCTGGTGCACCAGGCCTGGGGAGCCTTTGGTGACATGTTGAACTAGTGTTGGTTCCCATGTCATCTTTTGGGTAGACATGGGATGGCCCACAGTGACTAAGGAAAAAAAACAAAGAAACCATCAACATTGGCACCTGTCTTTTGGCTTCAACAAATTCATGCCCCATGAGGTGCGCATAGATCCCAAGTCTCAATGCTGCACTTTGCCTAAGATCTGATGCTCTCCTCCCTCAGTAGCAATATGAGATGATCTTTAATGACCAGGGCCAATGTTGCTTTCTCCAGGAAGTCTTCCCTGATCTACAGCAGCCACAAATATTTCTCCATCTGGTTTACTGAGACTCATTAACTGTACTTCTCCTATTGAGGTTTTCCACTTTCTCACTTGGATATCTTCAAATGACATGTGTACATGGGACATGCTGTGGAGTCTCACCATCTGTATTTGTCCACTTTCCTACCAGGTGGGAATCCTTGAGGACAGAGTTTACTTCCTAGCTCTCCTATTTCTGTAATAAAGTACGTTCAGGGAATTCTCCCATACATGTTTCCTGAACAAATGAATGATTAATCCTTGCATCCTTTCTGTTGAACAACTGTGAACATTTTATTTTGCTTGGAAAAATAGGCTTCACAAAAGGGTTCTTATTGCTGTTTTAAAAACATTCCTGTTTAAAACGGTTTGAGTCCGTAGGGGACTTTTCTAAGTACATTTACTAACCACCGACCCAGTAAGCATGAAGCGGGGCTCTCCAGGCCCTTTCCAACATGGCTCACTAGGTGTGCGATTCTTTGCTTGTTGATCCAGTACTTAGGGTTTTGAGTAAAACCACTTTGCTGGGTACTCAAACATGAACTAGAAAAAGCAACCCTCAACTTGGAGGGGACTGAGGAATACCCTAATTTTGATGGCAAAAACATCAACAGATCTTGACTTTATGGTAGTTATACTTTTAGTACCTGTTAATTGAGAATGGATATAATAAAAAATGATATGGATAATTCAAGGAATACTTTTAAAGTAGTGTGTGTGTGTGTGTGTGTGTGTGTGTGTGTGTGTGTGTGTACTATAAGGCTACAGAAACCAAAACAGTGTGGTACTTGTCTAAAAACAGACAAGTAGACCAAGAGAACAGGACAGAGAACCCAGAAATAAAGCTACACACCTACAGCCATCTGATCTTTGACAAAGTTGACAAAAATAAGCAATGAGGAAAAGACTCCCTATTCAATAAACAGTGCTGGGATGCCTGGCTAGCTATATGCATAAGAATAAAACTGAACTCCTTCCTTTTACCATATAACAAAATTAGCTCAAGATGGATTAAAAATTTAAATGTAAGACTTCAAACTATAGGAATCCTAGAAGAAAACCGAGAAAACACCATTCTGGACATCTGCCTTGTGAAATAATTTATGATTAAGTCCTCAAAAGCAATTGCAACACAAATGAAAATTGACAAGTGGGACCTAATTAAACTAAAGAGCTTCTGCACAGCAAAAGAAACTATTAACAGAGTAAACAGATAACCTACAGAATGGGAGAAAATATTTGCAAGCTATACATTAGACAAAGGTCTAATCTCCAGAATCTATAAGGAACTTAATTCAAAAACCAAATTATCCCATTAAAAAATAGGTAAAAGACATGAACAGACGCTTCACAAAAAAGACATACAAGTAGCCAACAAATATATGAAAAAATTCTCATCATCATTAATCATCAGAGAAAAGCAAATCAAAACCACAATGAGATACCATTTCACACCAGCCAGATGGGTATTATAAGAAAGTCGAAAATCAACAGATGCTGTCAAGGCTGAGGTGAAAAGGGTACATTCATACACTGTCGGTGGAAATGTAAGTTCGTTCATCCACTGTGGAAAGCAGTTTAAAGATTTCTCAAAGACCTTAAAACAGAACTACCATTGAACCCGGCAATCTCATTACTGGGTCCCTGAAATCTCATTACCCAAAGGAAAGTAAATACTGCTACCAAAAAGACACATGCACTCATATGTTCATTGCACCACTGTTCACAATCGCAGAGACTTGAAATCAACCTAGATTCCCATCAGAGGTGGACTGGATAAAGAAACTATGGTACATATACACCATGGAATACTACACAGCCATAAAAAGAATGACATTACGTCCTTTGCAGCAACATGAATGCAGCTGGAGGCCATTATCCTATGCAAGTTAATGTAGAAACAGAAAACCAAATACCACATGTTCTCATTTATAAGTGGGAGCTAAACATTGGGTACTCATGGACATAAAGATGGCATCAATAAACACTTGAAACTGCTAGAAAGAGGAGTGGGGAAAGAGGAAGGGTTGAAAAACTAACTATTGGGTACTACACTCACTACCTAAGTGATGGATTAATTTCTATCCCAAACTTCAGCATCATCCAATATACCAATATACCCATGTAATAAACCTGTACATATACCCCCTAAATCTAAAATAAAGGTTGAAATTCTGAAAAAGATTAAAAAGTAGGGTTTGAAAAAAGTATTTTTATTTAATCTTAATAGCACCCACAGGCATAAATCTAGCATTATTTTGTTTTTATGGAAATGCAGATCAAAATGAGAGTGTCTGTTGCCATATGTATTCATGAATGCTTTGAAATTACTCCTGTGTCCCTCAGGTCTGTGGCCTGTGGATCACCCGTCACTGAGATAAACGATCCTTTTGATTAGACAGCATGGTCAAGGTGCAGCACTGAAATCTGCTGGCTTCTGCGGTGGCTTCAAGCTTCCCCTACGTGCATTTTACTTCGTGTGTGTGCAGAGCTTACAGCCAGCCTGTCTGCAAAATTAGGAGAAGGGGGTTATGACTGTATCTGTTTGGAGATAAATCCTCCCAATTGTATCATGCTGTCTGGAGCCAAACTAGAAACAGGACTTGCTCCTCCTGTATTATGACTGGAAGTTTAAGTCAATGCTGGATGGGCCAGTGCACAGGCAGAGGACAGGCTCCCTGAGGTAGTTTACGGGCATCAGTCTTTTCTTTTCAGTTAGACTTGACAGGTTGGAAAAGGGAATGTGGCATAAACATAAACTAGGTCTTGAGAATCCAAGTGTTTTTTGTCCTGTTGTTTCTAAAAGCTTCCTTTTCAACTCACTTTATAAACTGACCATGCATAGCAGTTTCTGTGGGATAAATTATTAAACCTGGGTCAAAGCATAAAGAATGTTCTGTCTTTGGATATTAGCAATTTGGTGAGATTTCTCCATTCTTGTATCACATTAATTTGCCTGTGTGTATTCAGGCAGGACAGTGTCATATCGTATTTTCAGCTTGCTGGTTTTGATGAAATAACACACCATTTATTTCAATATTTCAAACATATCCAATCGTTTTCCTTTTCTTCATTGGCTATTTTTAAATTTAAAGTCTTTGGTGTGACAGGTGTTTCCTAAGTAGAAATTTTCCTACGTCAGTTTATGAAGTAGAGGACGTAATATAATCTCTGAACTTCATATAATCAGCACATTTGTGCTATTTCTATGGTAAGATTGAAGAAGGGTTCAATTACTTGGAGAAAATTTTGTCATTTTCATGAAATACATCATCTCACACAAAGTTCCACCTTCTACAGGCATCTCTGTCTCATTTCTGACAGATTTTATAATGCTTGTTTCAACCCTGACAGTGTTCCAGGACACATTCCATCTTTCATTAGTAATACATAAACTGCCTTTCTTTTCCCAAGGAAATAACTGAGACTAGAATCCAGGTCTCCTCTTCCTGGCTGCTGGACTATTGACTTAATGCTACTGATCAGGTCCTTGTAGACATCTATGGGGAGAGGGGATCTGCCTGCCCCTCCTCTCCAACATATCCCTTACAGGGGTTTGGCCTAGGAGCTTGATTTTGGCTCCTTGGTTCTATGGTTTATTAAACTAAGAGTGGATTCTGGACCCAAGATAGGCCACTTAGATTTGTTTCCTGAAGAAAACATGGAGAATCGGAAGCAGGGCATGGAGAGATATACAATAAAGTATTTGTCAGATCTTTGTCCCTGGCTTCTGAGAGGGAGCTTCTAAACCCTAGGAATATCCTGAGTGTATGAGTGTCTTTGTTATTCGTGGTGTGCCCTTAGACCACGTCCGAATTTATGTGAAGATGACTCAGGATGGGGGCTGGTCATGTCTGAAACACCAACCATGTGATTAGGGGCTTAGGGCTTTGAGCCATCAGTCCCACCTTTGAGGAGAGGAGAAGGGCTGAAGATTGGGTTTAGTTATGTGGCCATTGATTCCATCAATCATTCCTACAGAATGACATCTCAGTAAAAACTCTAGATACTGGGGCTCTGATGAACTTTCTGATTGGTGAACCCATCAATGTGCCAAGAGGGGCATGGGCCATGATTCCATGGGACGGGGAACAGCTCTGCATTTGAGACCCTCCCAGACCTCACTGTATGTGTCTCTTCATTTCACTGGTCCTGATTTGTATCCTTTATAATAAAACTTCCATTGTAGGTATAGTGCTTTCCAAGGTCCTGTGAGTTATTCTAGTGAATTTTTAAATCTGTGGTGGTCCCGGGAATCTTCTGAATATGCAGCTAATTGGTAAGAATCTCAGGTGGCCTGGGACCTCCAACCTTGTGGCTGGCATCTGGAGTAAGGACAGTCTTGCCAGGAACTGAGTCCTTAGCCTGTGGGGTCTGTGCTAACTCAGGACAATTAGTGTTAGGAGTGCCCTGCAGTGTCACAGGAGCCAAGTTACATTAAAGGGAGACATTTAGAGAGAAGGCCTTAGACTCCTTAGCTGTGCAACTCCCTGGTTCCTATCCTCTCCATGAGATACTCTAGTATCCTTTCAAGAATTTTCACACCCCCATCTAGCTAAAGTTGGTCTTTCCCTTGCAAATCAAAGAAACTTTAGTAGTTTGGGCAGGGAAAGAGGCCACCAGAAACTCTTGGGCCCCCTCCCAGCTGGGGTTTTATTAAGTCCTAAGTGTTCCAGAAGGTGGCCAGATGGGAGACCATGATCCCTGGACCAACCCCTCCCATCTTACATAGTCTGCCCCAAGCCTGGTTTAGGGGCTGCAGCCCTCTTGTGCGTCCCCTTCCTGGCCAACTCTGCTCTGAACTACAGCAGATGCTTGTAGGGAAGGCGGACAGGAAGTGCCTGAGGGAACCTCCTCCAACTGTGACCCCAGAAGCTACTGCACTAGTTTCATGTAAGGTTCTTCTCTCTGCTGTCAATAGCTTTTTCCATTTGGCTACCATTTGGTCTTTGTGTTAATGTCTTTGGTGTTTCAGTTTTATGTAATGACAGACTATATTGTCTCTTTTTCTCTTTAATTTCTAAATATTAAAGATTGAATTACTGGATTTCTAAGCAGCAGCTAATGATCCATATCTCCAATATAAACAAATGGATTTACATTTAATACTTAATTTGAATATTTTCTGGAGTCTTTTCTAAAACATTTTAACTTGATTTTAGGCATATAAATGTGCAGATTTTTAAAATTTTCTTTGAGGCCTCCCCTTTTTTTCCTGTTCTCCCCAGTTCCTCATGTTATTCGGGAATGAGATTGATTGGACTGTCAGTCTTGTGTTTAGTTTTCCACTTGGGTGAATTTATTTTTATTTTTCTATTTTATTATTATTATTATTGTTTTGAGACAGAGTTTCACTCTGTAGCCCAGACTGGAGTGCAGTGTCACATGATCTCAGCTCACTGTAACCTCCACCTCCCGGGTTCAAGCAATTCTCCCTGACTCAGCCTCCCAAGTAGCTGGGATTACAGGTGCCTGGGACCACACCCGGCTAATTATTGTAATTTTTTTTTTTTTTTAGTAGAGATGGGGTTTCGCCATTGTTAGCCAGACTGGTCTTGAGGTCCTGACTTCAGGTAATCCACCGCCTTGGCCTCCCAAAGTGCTGGGATTACAGGGATGAGCCACCATGCCCAGCCTTGGGTGAATTTAGAAAACCTTCCAGTGATTTCATTAAAGTACATGTGAAAAAATTTTAAATGTACATGAAAACTTTTTTCTTTACATGTATCAACCTTAGGAGTCTTTAGGGACAGGGACTTTTACAAGCTTCTAGGGTGATTCTAATGAGTCCTAAAGTTGGAGCCACTGCTTAATGGTTTGATAAATTCTCCACTAGCATATTTTTGTAATCACATATCTGTCCCTCATAATTGGCAATACACCTTTTCAAATAAACAAAGAGAGGGCCTGAAGTGCTTATTTTAAACAGCCAGGAAGTTGGGGATTTGCATTTACTTCCAGAGCTTAGCATGGGATGGAAAGAAGAACCCCAAGAAGTAGAGTTGGGGGAGGTAACTGTGAGAAGCTCAAAGCGATAACCCTAAGGGACTGAGGGAAGGAAGAAAGGCCCTCTGGAAGGTTTAGAAGAGATAAAAAGAGACAAGAAAGGAGGAGATGTAGGGTAGCCTGCAGAGCCACTGAATTAGTCTGTTCTCATGCTGCTAATAAAGACATACCTGAGACTGGATAATTTATAAAAGAAAGAGGTTTAACTCACAGTTCCACATGGCTGGGGAGGTCTCACAATCATGGGAGAAGGCAAAGGAGGAGCAAAGGGAAACCTTACATGGTGGCAGACAAGAGAGCAGGTGAAAGGGAACTCCCCTTTATAAAACCGTCAGCTCTCACGAGACTTATTCACTATCATGAGAACAGCATGGGAAAGGCCTGTCCACTATGATTCAATTACCTCCCACTGGGTCCCTCCCATGACACAGGGGAATTATGGGAGCTACAAATCAGGATGAGATTTGGGTGGGGACACAGCCAAACTATATCAGCAACAAATTATTGCCTCTGATGTCCTTCTTAGCCTCAGCCACAGTTTGGTGCCTGGGACCTTCCAGGTGAATAAGCGCTTGTGTTTATTATCATGAGCCCCTGCTCAGTGGTTATACTGTATTCACTATAGAACTGTTGTTGGTGGTGGCTCCCACTCCAGAGCTTTGTCTCAAAGTTCCCGTGACATACAACTTACATGATTTTTCCAGTTATTTTCAGCAGATATTTTAATTTCTGATGCTTCATGCAAATTGATTGGCTAGGGCTCAGCCTTGTATTTTATAAACTTCCAATACCATCCCTGCCCGCCATCTCCCTTGTCATGCGGCCAAGAATCACTGACTGCATATTCAAAACTGGAGCCCCAGGAGTTCCAGAGAGACAGATCAATGCCAATGAATGAATGCCA
This sequence comes from Pan troglodytes, assembly GCF_028858775.2. Taxonomy (NCBI): domain Eukaryota; kingdom Metazoa; phylum Chordata; class Mammalia; order Primates; family Hominidae; genus Pan; species Pan troglodytes. The sequence goes on from NC_072406.2 coordinate 132,507,467, forward strand.
CACTTTCAGAGAACTGGAAACTTGGAAGCCTGTATAGCCAATATCTCAATTTATAAGTCAACAGGAAACCGATTTTATTTTTTGTATTATTAATTTGCTTATCTTTTTTTATTAGAGAATCAATACACATTGATCATTAGAAATTGAAACCCAACGGAAGAGCATAAATAGTGGTAGTCTTCCATTCCCTAAATCCTCTTCTGTAGTCCAGCTCCTGCGACATGATACTGCTAGCAGTTTGGTGTGTATTCTTCCAGACCCTGAGACAGATACACACACACAAACACACACACACACTTGTCCATAGCTTTGTTCTTTTCATTCTGGCAAAAAAGTGTGACAATGTAAGGTGTTCCCTTTGCCCTTAGCCATATACCATCGACAGCTAACATTTTGGCTCTTGCTTTATCATTAATCTCTGAGCTGTAGTCTTGGTATGCCTTCATTAATTTAGCTATTCTCTATTGGTTGATATTTGGGTTGTCTCTACTTTTGTTATTTGATCATTTAATAAATATGTTTCAAGTGTTTATTAAATGGCAGCGTCTGTTCTAGACCAAGATTCTTGCACTCAGGGAGTTTGTGGCCATAGATACTCATGTACCCTCTCCTTAACCACCCAGGCAATGTTTTGGGGTACAGTGCTCAGAGTAGGTCCTGCCCAAATCCCACATGTCTAACTTTAGATTGTGTCATTTAAAATTCTGTACTTTTTGTTTCTATGTAGAAAGATTAGTTTCCATTCCAGAGTCCTGTCTCCTGTGGACCAATGTGAAGGTAATTCTATTTTAATCAGAAAGGCTGAGAGAACAATTGAAGTCATAATGGAAGAGACCTTTTGTCAAGGAAACACTGATGGAGTTTCTCAGTTGTATTTTGTCTGCTTTCCTTTCTCAGCAGATGTAATTTAACCCGTTCAAAGATCCATCATTCCAAGACACCCTCAGTCCCTGAAGTAGCTGGGGACTGACAGAGGTTTCCAATGAAACCTGATATCTTTCTAGAACTTCCAATGGAGGGGGAGTGTTTTAGAAACTGGGGGGTCATTTTCAGAGTTTCAGCACTGGCAGCTTCAGCTCACTTTGCCAGTCTTGTGATAAGCCTGCTCTGGGGAAAGGAATAGCAGATTTGGTGATAGAATCCTTTTGTGGTTTCTGATTCCCCCAAAATGGACGGATAGACTACAGAACATTAATTTAAATCAGACCTATGATTTCAATAGAGTGTCTTTATTTTGCTAAGTGACCTCTGACTTCGTGTATTTTCAGCAGCTCTGTAAAGAGAGAAGAGAAATTGTTGCAATCAGCACCTGCCAGAAATGCAAAGAAACCAGACTTGGGTTAAAAAAACTAGGCAGGGAGTTCTCCATCAGCCTGGGTCTCAATTCTCTAATCCTTTTCTCTTAGGTGTTGCTGCTTGGGGTTGAGAGTGATACTGGCTATGGACAGAAGAGGGGCACGTTATATAGGGGAAGGGGAGTCAAATAAGGCAGGAGCTCCCAAGCCAGAGTCTTGAGTTCAAATACCTGGAAAGGCACTTACTGATGATGAACTGTAGGCATGTACTAACCTCCCCAGACTTAGTTTGCCCATCTGTAAAATGGGATGATAATACTGTACACCACAGGGCTGTGAGGATTATCCAGATTTCCGGTCACACAGTTGACATTCAGATGTGAGCTCAGTCCCCCAGTTTTGCTGTAGCAGAACTGACTGGGGCAGAGGGTGGGGAAGTGGAGGCAACAGGGAGGTGATTTATCTGGTTTATAATCCACAGTGACTCACTCTGCTGGAGTCACACATACTGAGGTCTGGAGCTCTGGGCTACACAATTTCCTGCTGTGGACTTTGGCTGATACGCTGAACCTCTCTGAGCAACCCATTCCTCAGTCAAAGGGACTCGCATCTGGAGAGTGTTTGTGAGAATTAAACAAGAGCGTACCTAGAGGGTGTCCTGCACTGTGCATGGCATGCAGAGAGAGCTCAATAAACAGCACCCAGCATGCTCAGCATCGTTCTCACCATTATTGCTGCTACACCTCTTCATTTTATATCTGTCTGAATTGTTTGATTGGGCTTTAGTTGAATGGCTGCCTGCCCATTTGGCATAGCAAATGAAGGATAAACGGGGTTCGTTTCTATTTTGTTGACATCGTTTCTCTACCTTCAAACAGATGCCTAGAGAGGCAGCCAAATCTGTTGGGTAATTTTCTCAGAAGAAGCACTACCTGTGTTGCAATGGAAATCATTATTCTTGGCAAACATCGTCTAATGTTCCAATGGATAAATCAGCATAAATAACCTCCCTGAACAGTTTTATATAAGGTACTTGGGGAACATTTTCAACTAGTGCCAACCATGGGGAGGCCCACACTGTTTGCTCACTCACTGTCCTGGTAGCTGCAGCGGTTGCCTTACTGAGATTATTTTATGACAAGCTGGGTGATCAGTGGCACTTCCTTTACACGTGTCCAAAAAACAAATCATCTCTCCCACCCTGCTGTGTAGTGCAAGATACCAGAGTTTCAATCAAGTGGGCACACAGGCAACTACAAAGGCATGCACATGTTCATTCATTCATCATTCATCACGTAGCAATTCAATAAGTGTTTGCTGTGCACCTAGTACATGCCAGGTACTGATTAGGTCAGGAGAATGTGATAATGAGGAGAAAACACAGTGCCTTCCCTATGGGGCCTACAGCATAGTAAGGGAGAAATATGCATCTGCATCAAATAATTGTACAATGAACACTAAAGTGGAAGAAAGGAGAGGCATACAGTATCAGAGAGTGTGCAATGGGAGAACAGATTTAAGCAGAAGTGATAAGGAAGGCTTTCCAGGGAAGCAGTGCTTGAAGGGAATCTGAAGGCTGAGGTTGGCTTACTTGGTTCAAGGTGAGAGAAGAACATTCCAGAAAGATGGATCAGCAAGTTCAAAGGCCCTGAGGTGAGAAGGGGCACCCATGTACCAGGAACTGAGCAAAGGCCAGTGTGGCAGTGAGTGAGGGGTGAACAAGTCAAGGTGGGTCTGAGAGGGCAGGGAGTATTGTACAGGCTATGCAGGGTCTGGTAGGCATTGCCAGGAATTCCTGTTACACTTATTCCCATACCAAGGGGAAACTCTTACAGGGTTTCAAGAGCGAGTCCTTTAAGAACGAGTGTTTGAATCTGTGTTTTAAATGCAATTGATTTCCATTTTGCAAGGACCTCTCTGGCTACGGTGTAGGTGGGGCAGGAATGGAAATGGGAGCGCAGCAGGGAACCCGGGAGAGATGGGGGAAATGGGATGGAGATGGTAGTGGGAATAATTGGATCTTTGGAAGCAATTCAAAAGATGACATTGACAAGATGTAGTTTTAGATTTAGAAAGGTAGTGGAGAGGTTCAGGGTACAGGATGACGCTTAAGTTCCTAACTTGATGCCAGGATGGACAGTGGGGTCATTTGCTGAGATAAGAAACACTGCGCAAGAGCTGGTGGGCAGGGGAGATGGGTTGGAGGTAGGGCATGGAGAACCCTGAACCCTTCGTCACAGCACTCTCTGGGCCTTGCCTGTATGTGTCCTGTGGCCACTCCACACAAAGGAAGAACCTGCTTCTGAACTTTGTGCCACCAGCACCTCTGGGAACAAGCTTTCAGATTTCTCCTCAATACCACTAGATTGTTGCATTTTTGGTACTTGTCAGGAAACTCAATTCAACCTCTGAAAGAAATGCAGTTTCATCGAGACCAAATCTAAGAGTCAAGTTCACTCTCCTTTCAGTAATAAATGACAATACCAACAGCCCCTGCTGCTGGAGGGCCACTGTGCTAGGTGTTTAACATTGGCAACTCTACCTAAGCTTGGTTCCAATTCTGACTACCAGCAAGCACTGTGCCTAGTTCTGGTTCAGTGGTCAAGGAATTAATTTATCAAACAGACATTACTCACCAGAGACCTATTGACCTATTGTGCTGTGCTAGGCCCTTGAAGTATAAAGACAAATAGGACATGGCCCTGTCCTCAGAGTGGGGAGAATGAGTCAGTGCTGTGTTGTTATTATGCCAAGAGTAGGTACCAGGGGCTCTGTTTCCTCACCAGGGAAGGGGGGAGGGAGTTGGCTTGAAGTAGTTCCTATTCATTTTCATGAGCACCTGACATGAGGCGTGCTGACTCTACTCTGCTGCAACCAGTTAGAAGCTCACACCACTGTCCTTAAATCATCCATGTCTCTCTTCCAGAAACTTCAATAGCACCTACCATGTGCTGGCATTCACTCATACAGGCTACAGTTCCTAGCTTGAAGAGACGCCCTGGCAGGGAAGATGGGCATACCAAGGCCTAGCTATAGGCAGCAGGAAGTAATACAAGGAGTGGGGTCTGGATTATAGAGGAAGATGAATTAACCTTCCCACCCCAAGGGAGGATTGGGGCAGGCTTTTTGGAAGAGGTGGCATTTGTTTTGGGGATGGCTTGAGGGATGAATAAAGAGTTCAGGAGGTAGAGTGCATGAGGGAATAACATTCCGGGTTTAGAAATAAAAGTCAAAAAGCAGGGTATGTTGGGGGAAGGGTAAATAGCCAGGGGGTGCTGGAATGCAAGGCATATGATGGGGAAGTAGTGAAGAAGAGGCAGAAATGAGAAAGGGATGGGTACTGGAGGGCCTCCATGCTAAGGAGTTTGGATTTGATTCTGCAAATGACCAGAGCTGTGACGTATATCCTAGGAAGGGTGTGGCAGGATGGTTCCCATAATTTAGAAAAATGACTCAGGTCACTTGGTGTTAAGGTGAAGAATGGGTTGGGAAGGTGAGAGTTTAGAGGCAAGTTTCCAGATTTAGGCAGCTGTTATGGGTTGAATTGTGTCTCCCTGAAAATATATGGTGAAGTCCTAACCCCCGGTACCTGTGAATGTGACCTTATTTGGAAATAAATTCTTTGAAGACGTATTCAAGCCAAAATGAAGTCTTTGGGGTGGGCTCTAATCCAGTATGACCGGCGTCTTTAGAAAAAGAGAGAAATGTGGACACAGGTGCACACAGGGATAATGCAATGTGATGATAATGGAGGCAGAGATGGGAGCTATGCAGCTGCAAGCCAAGGAATGCCCAGGCTTGCCTTGACACCAGAAGCCAGGAGAGAGGTTAGGAACAGATTCTCCCCTGAAGCCTTCCAGAGAATATAGCTCTGCTGACACCTTGTTTTCAGGCTTCTGGCCTCCAGAACTATGAGATAATTCATTTTGGTTTTTGAGGCCACCTAGTTTTTGGTAATTTGTTATAGCAGCCATAGGAAGCAAACACAGCAGCTTTCAGTATTTCTTGGAAACCAGCTAGCATGGGACTCACATTTAGAGTATTAGCAGAGATGGTACTCTCCAACCATAAGGAGAATTCAACATTCAAACTTTCTTGGTCAAAGGAAGCCGTGAGGACCTTCATCAGCCCAGGCAAGTCCTGACAAGCCATGCTGCTGCTGGTGGTGAAGCTGTGATCACCTGTTGCCTCAACAGACAAAACGGAGTTGCTCTTAGGAGAATGATTGGGCAGGAAGGAGCAGCCAGTCATGAGAGAGCCATACTGCCCACCGAGACCCACTTCACAGCTGGGATGCCACCAATAATTGTAATGGAAAAGGCAACGTTATGATATACTCCAGATGCTTTTGAGAACTTTAGAGCCGACAAACAAATTTGAGTTGGATTTACCATTTGTCTTGCATGAAGAGGATGCTGATGTGGTGAGAAGGAAGCTTCTTCTCCTATCTTTGGGTTAAGTGGCTGCCTCCTCTTGTCACTGACTGCAGTGACAGGTTAAAAATGAAAGTAAGAAACTCACTCCATAATTAATGCAAATCAGAGCAACAAAGTAATGCCATTGTTCACCCATCAAGTTGGAAACAATTAAATTAACTGTTGTTGGGACAGGGTAGGGAGGTGGTATTTGGCAGTCAACCTCCTAATGTCAGTGGGAGTAGAAATGTTTGTAACCACGTAGGAGGGTAATTTGGTCATGTCTGTCAAAATGTTTAATGCATAGACATGTAGGCAAAGGAGTTACCCTGCTAGGAATTTACCCTATGTTTATATTTGCAAAACTTTGCTAATTTATATGTGTAAGGATACTCATTGCAGCACTGTTTACAATAGCAAAAATATAAAAATTTAAAAACTGCAAACAAGCTAAACATTTTTAGTAGGAGAATAGAGAGTTTAGTTATGCACATCTATACAATGGATTACTAAAATTAATTGGAATATTTATTCTAAGATAATTATATTACTGGTTGGAGTACAAATCAGTACAACCACTTTGGAAAAAAAAATGCATACCATATAACACAGCAGATCCACTGCTATGTGTAAACACCACAGATATGCATATATATAATCAACAAAAGACATTATAAAAATGTTCCTAACTGCCGTAGAGTATTTATATTAGCCCAAACTGGAAACAATCCAAATATCCAAACATCATAGATTGGATCAATAAACTGTAGAATAAACATGCTATTGGAATATCATACACCAATTAAAATGAATAAACTAACAACATAGATGAATTTCACAAACACAATGTTGAGTAAACGAAGTTGGACATAAAAAAGATAATATAATACAGTTTGAGTATTCCAAATCTGAAAATTTGGAATGTGAAATGCTCCAAATCCAAAACTTGAGGACCAACATGATACTCAAAGGAAATGCTTATTGAAGCATTTTGGATTTTGGATTTTTGGATTTGGGATGCTCAACCAGTAAGTATACTGCAAATGTTCCAAAATCTGAAAAAAAATTACAACATTTCTAGTTCCAAGTATTTTGGATAAAATATACTCAACCTGTAGGACATATTATAGCTTATGATTCCAGGTGTCTAAAGCTCAAAAGCAGGAGAAACTAAATGATAGTAATAGAAGCCGGAGTGAGGGGGACCTTTGTTGAGGGTAACTAATGACTAGGATGGGGCATGAGGGAGCCATCTGGGGTGCTGAGTAATATTTTATCTCTTGAAAAAGATGGTGATTATTTGAATGTATTCACTTTGAAAATTCATGAAGTTCTATACTGATGATTTTGGCACTTTATATATGTAGTGCTTCAATTTAAAAAGTTTATTTAAAAAATAAATAGATAAAACTAAAAAGCAAAAAGAACAATCTAATTCAAAAATGGGCAAAGAACTTGAGATATTTCTCCAAAGAAGATAAACAAATGGCTAATAAGCACATGAAAAGATGTTTAACACCATTAGTCATTAGAGAAATACATATCAAAACCACAGTGAAATGCAACTTCATACCCACTAGGATGGCTAATTTTTTCAAAAAGAAAATAACGAGCACTGGGTACAATATGGAGAAATTAGAACCCTTGTGCATTGCTGGTGGGAATGTAAAATGGTGCGGTGGCTGTGGAAAATGATTTGGCAGTTAAAAAGTTAAACATAGAACTCCCATATGATCTAGCAATTCCGCTCCTAGCTTTATACCTAATATAATAAAATGCAGGGACTCAACAGATACTTGTACGGTAATAGCATTATTCACAGTCACCAAAAGTTGGTGTTCATCAACAGATAAATGCATGAACAAAATGTGCCATATCCATACAATGAAATATGATTCAGCCTTAAAAAAGAATGGAATTCTGAGCATGCTATGACATCGATGAACCTTGAAAACATTATGCTAAGTGAGATAAGCCAGGCACCAAAGGACACATAATTGATTCTGCTTATATGAAGTACCTGAAATAGGCAAATCTGTAGAGACAGAAAGTAGAAAGAAGTTCCCAGGGGCTAGTGGGAGGGGAAAATGGGGAGTTATTGCCCATTTATGCCTAGTGTTCCATTACTGGAACAGTAAGCCTGTAGGAGCTATTTATATCCTATTGCTCAAGGTCATTGCCAAGGTCTGATTTTTCACACGTCTGCAATTCCAAAAATTGCAACCTCCAGCATAAATGGGTTAATAGGTACAGAGTTTCTGTTTGGTATGATGAGAGAGTTCTGGAAATAGATAGTGGTGATGACTATATAACATTGTGAAAGTACCTAATGCCACCGAATTATACACTTAAAAAGAATTAAAATGATGTTTTATATATATTTTACCAGAATAAAAAGTAAAATGAAATATAAATTTAAAAAGAGATGTATGTGATGTGAAATGATTTTCAACACGTGTTAAAAGAAAAATCAAGAATAGTATATGCATATATAAAACATAACCCTAATTGAATATGTTAAAAGCATATGCAAATGTATGCAGTTACACACATTAATATTTTACTGAAAGGATATGCAAGAAATATTGATAATGGTTATCTTTGCAAAGGACTCAAAGTGGAAGGGGAGAGAGAATGGTCCTTTCTCACTTTAACCCTTTCCCTGTATAGTTTGAGATTTTCTTTTTCCCTCCTTGTGCTTGCATTGCTTTTATTAAAATAATGATAATGTGGGCCATAATGGAAGTTCCCTTGCACACATTTTTTTGCATTTGCAGGCAAGTCTCTGCAGAGTGGTCCTGAGCCTAGGGTGGGAAACAAGCCCAGCAGGAGGGGGACATGATAAATAAGGCAGGGCAAGGCAGGTTAAATAATGAAGTTACATTCTGGAATGAGCAGAGCATTCCAGAATGCTGGGAACCAGGCTCCTTCATGGACAACCCAGTCCATTTCATTTTTACAGGCCAAATTACTGAATTATTCTCCTTCATTTTATATAGTCATTTTAATAATAGATAAAATGGCACCATACATTTACTGAGTTATTTGCCAGAGAGAGAGAGAGAGAGAGAGAGAGAGAGGAAGAGAGGGAGAGGGAGAGGGAGAGGGAAAGAGAATAGTTCTGTCTTTGAATAATTGTCTGCTGTATATTTTATGCCTGCATATCACAGATGCTAGCAAAGTGGCTTCCTGGAGGAACCATTCCATGCTCCTAGATGAGTTTTGAACTTTGCAGAGACTCAGTGGAGCTGTTTGCATTAGAGTCATTGTGAGATACAGTCATCATTTCATCTAACCTGTGACAATGGAGCTGGGTCCTGAAGTCCCCTAACCGTTCTCTTGGTGAAAAACAAGAAATTCCTCAGCACAAGCTATTTGATTTATGGAGCTGTTTAAATACATCAAAATGCAATAGGAATACCTCCTACCTCATTTTCCTGGGAATTCCAGGAACATGGTTGTTATTTGTGTAGGAAAACGGTAGAACAGCTGTCCCCAGGAGCTGTCTGAGCATTTTGCACTGTCAGGTGTCCCCCAGACAGGTTAGACAGACACTACTTTAAATCACAGGATAGGGCATTGTTTAAATACCTGATTACTAAGAAGTTTCTAATTGATTCAAAAGTGTAACTTCCCTTTTGAGGAGCACTGATAATTTTAAAAATTAAAGTGTTATTAGGTGGGGATAAAAATCAAGTTTTTCAACAGTAGACTTCAAAGCTGGGTTTGAAAAGGGAGGCAAAAACATTTTATTACTTATTGCCCTGGGCTGAATGTTTGTACCAATTTCCAAATTCGTATGTTGAAGCCCTAATCCTCAATGTGAAGGTATTTGGAGGTGGGGCCTTTGGGAAGTAATTAGGTCTATAGATGAAATTATGAGGGTGAAGCTACCATCATAGGATAGTGCCGTTATAAGAGAGGAAAAGAGACAAGAGTGTGCTCTTGCTCTTATGCTCTCTCTCTCCTTCTCTCTCTCTCTCTCTCTTTCTCTCCGTGCCATGTGAGAACATAGCAAGAAGGTGGCCATCTGCAAACCAGAAAGAGAGCCCTCACCACATACTAATCTGTTGGTACCTTGACCTTGAACTATCCAGCCTCCAGAACTGTGGGAAACAAATGTGTGTGGTTTAAGCCACACAGTCTATGGAGTTTTGTCATAGCAGCCCAAACTGACTAAGACATACAGAAACCTTCGTTACACTCATTCAATAAGCATTTCAAAGCATAATTTTGGCTGTGTTTTATAACACAGTAAATCTATGGGATATGATGCTGTAGCTTCCCAGAACAATCTCACCATAAAGTTAGTTCTAGCAAGGTTCTGCTATAGTCTCCAGCCTTTGTTCTGTAAGATGCTTCCTTTAGAAATGGAACTGGCATCCACTGAAACTCCAGGGAGTAGCTAATGCTTAGATGGGTGGGGGGGCTTTTTCTTAGGAAGGGTGTGCTGATTTGTTTTGTTTGAGGAATCATAAACTCAAGTACTGACGACTTCTCCAATTCTACTTGACAAGGAGGGTATCTAATCATCATTAATTCTGTTGGTGTATGCACTGTGGCACCAGCCCTGCCATAAGCATGTTTGGAATCAATCTAAATATAAAGTGGCATCGTTTCTGTATCACTGGTTAATTTCCGCTCTCAAAACTAGAAGCTCCAGAGTGCACTTTCTATGCAAATGGGTAACACAAAGGGACGAGACTTGGCATCTGCATTTGAGTAGGGGCTGGAAGATGCCACAAACCAAATTTCTATGATGCTCTACAACTCAGAGGAAGCCTCATGTGCATCCTCCCATCCTTATGAATGAAGGATGAGATGAGAAGAAGGCACTTAGTACCTGGGGCTGATGAGAAGGCAGACAGGCCTTGCCTAGCTTTTTTTTTTGTTGACAGAACTGTGCTATCCAGAGTTGATCTTATGGGTGATGAGAATGACACAATGGGCCTATTAGCAAGTATAAATTAAACTAATGTGTTAATAACTGTCTGCCAGTCCTTTTAGTAAATTACACCAAGGCAAACATAGTGTATACTTTTTGTAGAACAATCTGGAAACAAATCATGCTTCATTTTCATGTGCAATTGCATCAACTGTGACGTTTTTTCCCCACCTATGCATCTGATAAGCTGTATTTGCATCATTTCCTTGGTTTTCTTAGCCTTGTTTTATTTTAAATTGAGCAATTTTTTTGCTCTGACTCAACATTTTCCCAATGAAGAAAGATGGAAGGGCTGACACTTTCAGGGATAGGCTCTCAGGCATCAAGAGGGGATCAAGTCCCTTAGTCCCCATCAGGCAGTTTTCTGGGATCGGCCTTCTTGATCTTACCCCAGTGCCTTTGCACATGCTGATCTCCTAAAAACCCCTGTCCTCACTCTGTATACTGAGGAATCCTGCTCTTCTTTAGCTGTTTTCCCTATGAAGACTTCCCTGTCCTCCCCAGACATCTATTTATTCAGAAAACATTTGAAATTACACATAGGCAGTAACTGGGGCACTGGGGATACCATGGATAACATAGCAGATGTAATGCCTGCCCTCCTGAGGGTGTAAAGGAATAAGTAAATATATAAATACAAATGATTTAAAACAGTGGTAGTTAACATAAGGCTAATCAGATGCTAAGCTGGAGAAAGATGGAGGAATTCTAGATCAAAGGGGACCTCTTGGAGGAGGAGACTTGTAATCTGATCCTTGGAAGATGAATAGGAGGCATTCATCCCTAGGGCAAGGGGAAGAGCATTTCAGACCCTGGGAAAGCAGAAGGAGAAAGCTCAAGAAGTTTAAGGAACTGAAGGAAGCCAATGGTATGAAAAAGAGCATGGATTAATAATTCTTGATTGTGCCCTCAAAACATTTGTGCATACTTCTAATACAGGGTGAGTCATAGTTCTCTAAGTTGGGTGTTTGGCTGTCTCCTGTCTCTGTTTTCTATTCACCTTGCATCTCCAGCACTTGGTTGCTTCCAGGGCATGTAGTAGGTACACAGCACATATGTGTTGAATGGAGGAATCAATGAGTCAATCATCTTTGTGCTGGATCCTCCTTATGTGCCTCCTTGTAAGTTGTTACTTGTAAAGAACGTGGTGGGAAGCCAGGCACAATGGCTTATGCCTGTAATCTCAGCACTTTGGGAGGTCAAGGCAGGCTTATCACTTGAGGTCAGGAGTTCGAGACCAGCCTGGACAACATGGTAAAACCACATCTCTATTAAAAATATAAAAATTAGCCTGGTGTGGTGGTGGGTGTCTGTAATCCCAACTACTAGGGAGGCAGAGGCAGGAGAATTGCTTGAACCAAGGAGGTGGAGGTTGCAGTGAGCCGAGATCATGCCACTGTACTCCAGCCTGGGCAACAGAGCGAGATTCTGTCAAAAAAAAAAAAAAAAAAAAAAAAGAATGCTGTGTGGTTTGTAGGTCCTCCAGGGGATGGCATCAAGGTGCTTCTGTGCCATAGTTTCTGATTGCTGGGATCTTCTCTGGCATTCTCATCAGGCACAGAATTGCCCGGACTGTGTTTCATTGTTGGTGAGTTGATATTTCCACCTATGATCCTTGCTCTGGGTAATTCTGATTGCTTGGGTAACTTTGTGGCAACTTTGGCTTAACACCACAGATGAATTCCAGAGATAGCAATATGGTAATGTAGCTATTTCAGGCTTTGGGGCTAACAGATATAAGAGATCATGTAGTCCAGCCTTCTCATTTTACAAGGGCCACAGGGGTAAAGTAACTTACCCAAGGTCACAAATTAGGCAGCAGCAGGACTGAGACTAGTATGTGGGGCCTTTGGCTCTTAGGCCTTGCTATTTCCACTTTACACCCAGCCTCCTATGATGCCTCAACGCTCAGTGTTTCCCCTCCATACAAAGGGGGAGGGTCAGGGGTAGATCCTGGGCTCAAGTCAGGCTGCCTCGCTGTAATCCCAGCTTTACCACCTATGCTTGGCTGCAAGATGGAGCAATGCCTTAGTTGCCCTATCTACAAAGTGGGGTAATAGCTAAATTTATATTTTAATGCGGTGATAATTAAGTGAAATAATTCATACACAGAACACAGCACTCGGTAAGACTTTCATAAATGTCAGCTATTGTTACTATCCTTCCTCAAAACACTATTCTGGAGACAGCACAAGCAGGCTTAGTGCATATTTTCCATAATCCTTTCTTCTGCTTATACATTTATTTATTTATTTATTTATTTCTGTTAGCTACTGAACCAGATTTTATTTATCCATCTCTCTCTGGGCAAATGTCTCTACTGTTAGTAAAATTATAAACCCTAAGCTATTGTTTCCTTATTATGTTTAAGGAAACAACACCGCAATGCTTATGATGTGTTCTTTCCTAACACTGACAGTGTTGGAAGGAGGCTTATTGTGATTAAAGAAGTTAATTAGTCATGCACAAGTAATGCAAATACTGTGGAGGAGAAGGGGCCTCTATGGAGAGAAAAATGGCTTGAATTGCAGCCTTGAAGATAAAATTATAAATAAGACAAGGGGTTTACATGCATAAAATCCATCATTTTAAAGAGAAATTGAGATATATGATTGGAAATGGAAAGGTCGTCTAAATGAAACACTGAATTTCATGTCTTATACTTATGAAGTGCTTAATAGGGACTCAAAGGAATGGATATATGAATGGGTAGCAAGTGGATGGGTGGACTGACAGGTGGAAAGGTGGAAGGGTGGACAGTTGGATGCACAGGTGGGTGGATGAGTTTGTGGGTGAGTAGAAAAATAGGTAGACAGATGACTGAGGGAGGGATAAATGCAGGGGTATATTGGTGAGTAGGTAGACTAAAACAAAAGAATCACCTGATTTTAAACTATTAACTCACCTGGAGTGCCGCTCCTCTGTCTGTCACTGCCTGTGATGGTTAATTTTATGTGTCAACTTGACTGGGCTAAGAGATGCCCACATAGCTGGTAAAACATTATTTCTGGTAGTGAGTGTTTGTGTGGGTGTTTCTGGAAGAGATTAGCATTTGACTCAGTGGACTGAGCAAAGATGATCTGCCCTCACTAATGTGGGTGGGCATCATCTAATGTCCACTGAGAACCAGAACAGAACAAACAGATAGAGGAAGAGCAGATTCTCTCTCTCTTCTTGAGCTGGGACACCCATTTTCTCCTGCCCTTGGTTCTGTTCTTCTGGTTTTCAGGCTTTCAGATGTGGACTGGATTACACCACTGGCTTTCCTGGTTCTCCAGCTTGCAGAAGGCAGAATGAAGGACTTCTCATCCTCCATAATCACATGAGCCAGCCTCCATAATAGATCTCATATACTCACATATACCTTATTGATTCTGTTTCTCTGAAGACCCCTAACACACTGCCTGACATACAACTGTAAACACCCATGTAACATGAGGAGGAGGCTGTGAGTATGATGAGTGCAGACATTCCCCTGGGGGACATCAGGCCTTTTGCATCCTGTCATGGATTCCAAGCCTGAATGCCTTGGGCACCTCCAGAAGTGCTGGCCTCCAGGTAAACCATTGCCACCCTGACTCTTATGCTGGTCTGACTGTAGTTTGACCCAGTTCCCCACCTGCCCTGCTTTCTGGCTTTTCCACTGGACCATTTGGGACACAGGGGCCACCATCATCAAAACACGATGCAGCACAGTCTCTTCTCTGAAGGCTTTTCTCACATTCTTACATCTGCAGATATGAAGCTGCACCCTGAGTATTCAGCGTCCCTACAGACTTCCTAAGAGGTGGGTTGTTTTTCATATTTTTCATACTATGTTTTGCGGAGCCTCAAATGAGTTTGGTGTCTTCCTCTCTTCCATTACCTGTGCCCCGTAAATATCCCAGCTTGTTGCAAGCCCCACCATCGAGCTATGCCATCTGCTGCCCCTCATTGCGACAATAATCCTCTTACTCTGATTCTCTCTCCCTTTTATTCTCCTTCATTCATTTCAGGTTTTAACATATAATCACCTTAGCTAACACTTGAATAGTGTTTCCTACCTGCCAGGCACTCTTCTAAGTGCTTTCTGTGTATTAACTTATCTTCATAGCAACCTTCTAAGGTAAGTACTGTTATTACTCCACATTCCAGAGGCAAGGAAAATGAGACAGAGACAGGCTAAGCAATATGTCTAAGGTGATACTTTGTTAGTCATTGGTGGAGCCAGGATTTGAATTCAGTTAACCTGGCTTATTGTCTTCTTATACCTAAACACTTTGGTGATAATTTTTAGATAATTCCAATATCTTCTAGAGCAACGCTTTCCAACTGAATGTTCTGCAACGATGGAAATGTTCTCTATCTGTTCTGTCCGATACAGCAGCCACCAGCCACATTTAATTGTAGCCATTTTAAATTTGAGTACAGTAGCCACATATGGCTGGTTGCTGGTATACTGGACAGTGCCTCTCTAGAATCCATTCAGTGCCTTTTAAGTTCCCTGGCCTGCTTGTTTCCAGTGATCACCACTTCCAGGCTCTTTAAGGCCCATGACTCCCATGGTCACACTCTTGTTCTTGTTTCTGTTGAACCTTCACTGAATCCAAAGTCTCAAATCCAAGCTTCTCAGCCTGTGGCCCACATCATCTGTATTCCCAGGACATTAACTCCATTGCCACCCACTTCAACTCTTTTCACCATGAGCCACACATTCCATTCATTTACTTTGCTCTGTTTTTACTACCTATATTAATAAGGGCTTTCCAGAGAAACAGAATAGGATATGTGTGTGTGTGTGTGTGTGTGTGTATGTGTCTCTGTGTCTGTGTGTGTGTACATACATAAGGAGATTTATTTATTATGGGGATTGGCTGTCATGATTATGGAGGCCCCAGAGTCCCTCAATATGTCATCTGCAAGCTGGAGAACCAGGAAAGCTGGGAGTATAATTCAGTCTGAGTCCAAAGTCCTGAGAGCCAGGGGTGGGGATTGCTGGGGTGAGTTCCGGAATCCAAAGGGAAATTCTCAACCAGGAGCTCCAACGTCTGAGGTCAGGAGAAGATGGATGTCCCAGCTCAAGAAGAAAAAAATTGCTCTTCCTTCATTTTTTGTGTTCAGTTTGGGACCTCAACAGATTAGATGATGCCCACCCGTGTTGGTGAACATGATCTTCTTTACTCAGTCTACCAATTTAAACGCTAATCTCTTCCAGAAATATTCACCCAGACATGTCCGGAAATAATGTTTTACCAGTTCTCTGGGCATCCCTTAGCCCAGTCAAGCTGATACTTAAGATACAGTATCACATTGCCTAATACCCCTTATGTGCATAGTTCTTGACTAGCTTGGAGATGATTGACCCACCACTACCATTATGCCTTACAGAGAAGTTTGAGTGTGTAGCTAATGGTATTTAGGCTTTGAGGTCTCCACAAACAGGGGCCTCTTCCAAGGACCTAAAAGAGGCTCTAGCAATGTGTTCACAGGTCTCATGCTAATTGTAAAATTTGCAATTGTGAGATATTAAACCATAGGGAGTTACAATCACTTGTCTCTTCCTCCTCAAATTTCCCCTCTGTTGCACATCCCTTTTGGTGGGTGGGACTGGTGGGTGGGGCTGGTGTAGCCACAGCCAGTTTTGGGATATGGCTAAGGGGAAGTTGAGTGGGGCATGCATCTAGTTTGGGTTTACAGGGATAACATCTAGGTATGGATACACTATTGCTAGCTGTCTTCATGTAGAAATGGCTTCCAGGAATATGCCTCCTGACTATTGTGCTGATTTGCCCATCATTATGACATGAGAGGCCAGGGCCAGAGGTTATATCGTGATCTGATCATGTCCTACAGTGCTCAGCACAGGAAGTATATGAGTAGTGGGGGAGAATTGAGCTTGAACTCTATAGATCTAGAAGTGAGTCTGGAAATTTCTCGTAGATGCCTTGCCAGAAAGAATATCCTCAATGATGCAACATTTACAATTACAAACACAATATGTATTTTTATGGGCATCATGTGTAATAGAATTTGTCAAAATGTCTCTATTCGTAGCATAAAACCTATAGGAGTATTACAAACAATAAGAGTATCTGTGTGAAGTCACATGCTTTATTTGCCCCAACCATCAGTAAGAACAAATAAATATCAATCAATCTTGTTAAAAGAAAGGCTGAGTTATCTTTTTGTTCTCTGTATAGAAAATATCACAAAATTGTTGGCACATAAATAGGTGAAAAAGTAAGGAAATTAATATAATAAAAAGTTGTGTTCTTTAGGAAAAGTTATTTTCATGGATTAGGTGATGTTTCTGGGATGTGTTGAGTTTCAAAATTTGTGATTTGTCATGATCTATTTTATCATTCTAAACAAATATTTGCTTTTGTTTTTAATTTTATATTTGTGATTTTGTAAACTTTTTCTTAAAGACGGCACCCAAAAGTGTTAAGTTTCAGGCCCCATAAAACCTGGATTCCCCTGGATGCCAAAGCATGAACCTCAACTCTGGTGCTCCTCCCCACTTCTTCACACACACCTGTCAATGTCCCAGCCCTTACTAATCCAGGTCACCTGTGTGCTGACACCCACACACCTGAAAGTGTCTGGACAAAGATCCACAACTGGGATGGCTGTTTCTGACCTCAAAATGAGCACTTGGCCCTCCTCCCACCTGTGCTGTGTTTTCTTGGTAAATTCACTTTCCACGCTTCTTGATGACACCTCACACCTTCACTTTCAACAAATCTCCAGCAATTTCACCTGCCCACCTTCTTTAACAGATGACCCCCCTTTCTTATTTCACTGATAAAATAGATGGAATGGCCCCATCTTCCTGAATCTACCAATATGATTCCTCTGTGCCCTTCTCTCAGCCTCCCATCGGTCACAATGGAACTGTGATGGTTACTCTTCAAGCCGGCCACTCCCCATGGGCACCAGCCCCAGCCTTTCCAGAAGACATGAGAATCTGAGAGTAAAAGGTGCTGTGGGAGGTCCCTCGGCCCACCCTGGAGGCCACCAGGGACAGTTCTCTTACATGCCAACAGCTTCCTGGTTCTCTGTCCAAGGGTGTTCTCTGGCTGGGGGTTGAGGGTGATCTGGCCCAGATATAATTTCTGGAATGGCCCAGAAATTATAACCGGGAGCAACCCTCAGTCAACAAGGGATGAGAGTTAGTGGACAGACACATCAGTGTCCTTGCCCTTTCTGGGGCAAGTGCTGATTTACCCATCATCAGAGCAGTGCTAATTCTGAGAGTTCCCAGGTATCTGGAGGCCCAGTTGTCCACAGAGGTTAATACATCTTCTATTGATTTTCTTCCCTTCCTTGCTTTACTTTCTCATGCCCACACTGATTTCTTGGAACTATATCACCCAAATCTTTGCTCACGGTCTTCCCAGTCTTCAAACTGCACTCCAAACTCATCTTGTTCTTGCCACCTTCACCAGTGCCCACTCCAAGCTACCTTCACTTCCCACCTGCAATATTGTGATAGCTTCTCACTTCCTTTCCGTCTGCTTCCACTTTTGCTCCAAGGTAGTCTAATTACACAGAACAACCAGAGTAAGCTTGATCTTTGAAATGCAGAAATCAAATCATGTGATTCCTCTGCTTAAAATCTTTGGATAATTTCCTACCAAATGTGGCGTAAAATCCAAGCAACTCACCACCGCCCCTTCCCCCTCTCTGGCTGCATTTCATACCCTCTCCCTCTCACCCAACCTCCATTCACATGAGTCTTTCCTCTTGAAAATGCCAAACAGGACTGAGCTATTTGTTTACTTGTTTATTACCTGTGACCCCCATTAAAGCATTAGCTCCCTGAGGGCAGGGACTCTGTGTTGGTCACCACTGTACTCCCAGCTGGACCTGTGGCTGCAGCTTTGCACAGTCCGTGTGCACATATGTCTGGCTCTGGCTATCATGTGCCAGGCACATTGCTGCTCACATAGTTGAGCGTGTGATGAAGACTGTTCTCCAACATGACCATAGATATATTCTTTCATTTGTCTACGCACTGCGGTCCCTCCCTCGGCAGTGCCTGCATTTGACTTGATTTTCTTTCTAGCATTGGTATGTTTGCATTGAGCCAGACATGCCTGCCTCCTGGTCCCCTTGTAGGACCAGTGGCACTGCCTTGAGACTGTTGCTTGCCAGGACCCATTTAGATTACCCCAATAGTGAGATGTAAGTATACTCCCCAAATTAGGAGGACAGAGATCAGTGGTAGAGCTGGGCCTCATAAGAGAACTGGGAGGACATTTGGGTTCCGCCACCATTCTGGAGGCCACATTATTGCATCTCCCAGTTGCAGCGGCCATTCATTGCTCCCTGTCCTGGAGTTCAGCTGTCATGGAAGCAATACGTTCTGCCTATTTTAGCCACTACTGTGAACTTCTACTTCTCCATAGCTTCTGTGCATGTGGAATTGCTACTAGTGTGTGGTTTGCATCAGTTTATGATTATTACCACTCTGCCTTCCAAAAAAGAGCAAATGCTTGATTTATATACATGGAGCTGGTTCCTTGTTGTTGCCAATAGTGAAGGAAATACAGGTTTTGTAGGTTTGCAATGTAAACTACTCTTGATCAAATTAATGCCCAAATTAGTGAGGCTGTGAACAGAACACCCAACAGTTTACATGGGGAGTCAGATTCACTAAAGTCATTTCCTCATTAAAGGAGAAATCACCTTGAACAGCCACCAAAGCCTTGGTGAAATTAGCATTTTAAAACAATCGAACGCATCCTTTCATCTTTTATGCTGCAATAGACTTAAAAGCTAGTAAAATATGAAAGGGAGAAATTAGGTTGACTGTAATCCTTTAGTAGAATTAAACACAGAGCCCTCAAAGGTATTATGGAGCTACTTTACAGAAATAGCTAAATAATTCATTCATTTTATATATCCTCGTGTGGCACCAAATGCCAAATCTCTTAAAAATATTGTAACATTTGTTTCTGAGTTTCTCAGGAAAGTTACACAAGGAAGCATTTTAGGTGATGTTCAGCTTCTCTAAAACATTTTACCCCGGCCATCCCAATGAGGCGAACATTGTCTTGGGGACTCTATGGACAAACCCTGGGCCCTGGGGCTGGGCTATATCAAGGAGGAGGGAGAAGATTGCCCTCTTCTCCTTTTCTTGGGAGAAATATCTCCTGACTTACAGACTGGTGAAGAAGTTTTGAGTCTGTGAAACTGCAGGCTTAGTCTTGGAAGTCTGGGTCTTTACTTCATGGGGAACTGGAAGTTATCCAGAGGAACACTGGGGAGTGGGTATGGTGCCTGTCCTGACCCTAATCATTTATTTAGGGCAAGGCATTTCATTCATAAACAAATGTTTCTGAGCCCCTACTGTGTATGGATGCTGTGCTGGGTGCTGGGGTGATCTGGTGGTCAGCATATCAGACCTGGTCCTTGCCTTTTGAGGCCTGCATTCTAATGAGACAATAGCTGAGCACAAACACACGCCTTCAGAAGTGCCTATGAAATAACCTGTGCTGTGAGGGAGATTAGCAAACAAGACCTTCTTATTGCATTTAAGCTGAAACCTGGAGATGAGATGGGAAGTGGTAGGGGAGCATTTCTAGGGGAGGCAAGGGCTTGTGGAAGAGCTGAGAAGAGGTCAGTGCATTTCAAGAATTGGGGAAGGCAGGTATGGCTGGGTTGCTGGGGGAAGGAGGAAAGAGTGTCAAGGGGGGTGCTGGGCGTGGTGGCTCACACCTGTAATCCCAACACTTTGGGAGGCCAAGGGGGTGGATCACCTGAGGTCAGGAGTTTGAGACTGGCCTGGCTAACCTGGCGAAACCCTGTCTCTACTAAAAATACAAAAATTAGCTGGGCGTGGTGGTGCATGCCTGTAATCCCAGCTACTCGGGAGGCTGAGGCAGGAGAATCACTTGAACCTGGGAGGTGGAGGTTGCAGAGAGCCGAGATCGTGCCATTGCACTCCAGCCTGGGCGACAAGAGTAAAACTCTGTCTCAAACAACAACAACAACAACAACAACAAAAAACGACTGTTGAAGAGGAAAAACTTTCTCTATTGTCTTAAGTTCAGCGGGCAGGGCTTGCAAATTTAATGGAAAAAAGACAGATTAACAGGAGAAAAGTAATATAAATTTTATTAATATTTTATGTGGATAGGAGTTTACAGAAAGGAAGTGAAACTCAAAGAAGCAGTTCAACTCAGCAGCATATATATGATACCATTTTAGCAAAGTAACGTGGGGTTAGGTTTCAAGGCACAATAAGTTGTGGAAAAGTGACTAGAAAATATATGGGAGAAAGTAAGGAAGAGAAGGGCTATTTAAGTAAGGTTTGTTCATGGCAACTTTTCTTGGTGCCGACTCTATCTCTAGTGATAAAGGTTATTCTCCTGTTCCTGGTAGGGTGAAGGGGACACCTTCACAAAGGGAAATTTGTATCCTGCTTTTCGGCAGCAAACGGGAGGCAAGATAATTCTTGCCACTGTTGGTTCTCAAATGCCTTCAGCTCACAATGAGCCTCTTACCAAAGTGACGTATTTGGAGGGTGGCATATCCTGATCCCCATCAAGAGGCACAGTTGATGGGGGAAGAGAGAAGAGGCTCTACCATGGAGGGCTATGGGCCATGGTGAGGTCTTAGGATTTTATTCAAAATGCAATGAGAGAGGCTGTTGAAGAGTTTTAGGCAAGAAAATGACATGAACTGATTTATATTTTAAGCAATTTGCTCTGGCATCTTTGTGAATAATCATGTCTCTCCTCTCTGCTTGGGAAGTAACCTGAGAATCTGAGTGTCTCCCATTCCATAAACGAAAGCTTGTGTGAGGTCAGGCAGTCAGCAGAGAACTGTGGGGGTTATTTGGAGAGACCTCTGCCATTAGTTCCTAGAGGCAGAAGCTGAGAGGGGCTGACTACCACAGTGGCCACTGCTGAAACCAAGCCCAGCTGACACTCAGAAGGAAGGATAAAGAAACCAGGTATCCACACAGGGCAGACGCTGCCTTAGCCAACTGCTATCATGCTTCAGGTTACCCTCCTGGGCAGGGAGCGTGGGTAAGGTGACTGCAGGAGCCAGAGCACCAGGAGCTCCAGAGAGACGAAGGAAGAACAACTTCCCTCGGTTCTCAATGTGGGAGCCCAGAGGAGAAATCCTCAGGGCCAAAATGGCAGAGATCTTTAGGGAGAGGAAAGATGGAGTCCCTCCTGCCCAGTGGACTAATGCCATGGCCAACCTCAACATTTGTGTCTAATTCCACCCCCCACCCACCCCCAGTCCTAAGATTGAAGTGGAAATGGGCCATGGGACAAGGCAGGAGTAATGTGGAAAGTGGACACTGGGGTTGGTTGTCTCCACTGGAAGCCAAGGGCTCCATTCTGAATTAGGAAATGTACCCTGAAGGCGGATGGCCCTCCCCATGGCATGCAGTAGCTACCACGTTAGAAGCAGGAGCCTGGCTGGGTATGGTGGCTCACGCTTGCAATCCCAGCACTTTGGGAGGCCGAGGCGGGCAGATCACGAGGTCAGGAGATCAAGACCATCCTGGCCAACATGGTGAAACTCCATCTCTACTAAAAATAAAAAAATTAGCTGGGTGTGGTGGCGCATGCCTGTAATTCCAGCTACTCAGGAGGCTGAGTCAGGAGAATTGCTTGAACCAAGGAGTCAGAGGTTGCAGAGAGCCAAGATCGTACCACAGCACTCCAGCCTGATGACAGAGCAAGATTCTCTCTCTCAAAAAAAAAAAAAAAAAAAAAAAAAGGAAGCAGGAGCCCAAGGGCAGTGCTTTTAATGAAAGTGCAAAGGAAGAGAAGCTCTAAGAGGAAAATAAGCAAATTTCAAGAAAGATGAGAAAATAAATTTGTGGATGATTCACTTGCATTATGTTGAAATGGAAGATCTTAATCATAGTGAGTACCATGAATAGAAAACAACATGAAACTGTGTAAAAACATTAGAGATCACGAAGGGAAGGACACAACAGGCAAAGAAGTCAGAGAAATGAGTGAAAGGTTAATTCCAACAAGTGCTTTGCTGTATGGAAGAACTTAAATTCAGTAAAGCAAGAGCTTAAAGAAGAGATTAAAATATTAACAGATATCAGGTCTTAGATAAGAAAGAAACAGAACTTTAAAAAAATTAATGAAGTTGTAAGAAAGAGAATAGACTTGGCTAAAAACAAGTTAAGAGAGCTGGAATAGAAGGCTGAGGGAATCATGATGGACACAGCACACAGAACCCACTATGGTACATGTATACCTGTGGAACAAACCTGCACATTCTGCACATGTATCACAAAACTTCCAGTCAAATTTAAAAAAAAGAAAATCTACTCTTAAGTAAACCCAACAAGTTTTCTGACTGGCCTAATATTAAATTATCTGTATTTGCTTAATAAAAAAAAAAAGAAAAAAATGCCTGTTTGAATAGAATATTGCGCTGAATCATTTGGTTCTCAAATGCTATAGGCACTTGGAGGTATTACAATAAATTAGGAGCTCATCTATCATTTCTGTCTCCATCGGAGGACTGTGATGCCAATATCCAGGCTGTACTGCAAAATCCCAATATCGTGGAACATCTGGCTGTTCTCTAATTTGAGGAGAGAAGCCGATCACCTCTGCACAAACACATTCCATTTCCATAGACAATTCAGCAGCATAGATGGAAACGCTTCAGGACACATCCCAGGACTTGCACCATCAGCCAAGCTCTGCGTTCACCTCCCTGAAAAGCAATCATCCTGGTGTTCATTATCTAGAACTTTCTAAGAATGGACCATTTTATTTTAGAAAAGAATGGCAACAAGAGTTAAGATCAAGTTTTAACCAGTATTTAACATACCTTTCCCTCAACCTATTTAATACACCATGGGCTCGCTACAGGAGTGTTGAAATTTCTGTATAAGAGTCACTGCTCTTGCGATAGTTTACTGAGAATGATGATTTCCCATTTCATCCATGTCCCTACAAAGGACATGAACTCATCATTTTTTATGGCTGCATAGTATTCCATGGTGTATATAAGCCACATTTTCTTAATCCAGTCTAACAAAAAACCAAACACCACATATTCTCACTCATAGGTGGGAATTGAACAATGAGAACACATGGACACAGAAAGGGGAACATCACACTCTGGGGACTGTGGTGGGGTGGGGGGAGGGGGGAGGGATAGCATTGGGAGATATACCTAATGCTAAATGACCAGTTAGTGGGTACAGCACACCAGCATGGCACATGTATACATATGTAACTAACCTGCACATTGTGCACATGTACCCTAAAACTTAAAGTATAATAATAATAAAAAAATAAAAATAAAAATAAATAATAAATAATAAATTTCTAATAAATAAAAAAAAAAGAGTCACTGCTTTGAAGAGTCAACACCAAAACGCCAGTTTTGGCATGTTCTGATGCAGTCGAAATTGTCTAAGTTGGTGTTTGAGGACCCCCATTGCCTGGGCCCTGTCTGCCTCTCCTATGTCATCTCCTCCCAGTGCCCACATCAATCATCCTTCATGCTTGAGCAATGCCAATCTGCTTGTCTCGAATATTCATGCACTCACTCATGCCTTTATCATTGCTTGGAATGCCTTTCTCATCTTTCTTTGCTGAAATACTCCTACTTGTTATCATCTGTCTCTCCAGAAATTCTTCCTAGACTCTTCTGGCTAAGCAAAAGACCCCTAATTTTTGAACTCATAAGTCTCTGTTTATGGCACAAATTTTTTTTTTTTTTGAGATGGAGTCTCACTCTGTTGCCCAGGCTGGAGTGTGGTGGCACGATCTCTGCTCACTGCAGCCTCCGTCTCCCAGGTTCAAGTGATTCTCCTGCCTCAGCCTCCTGAGTACCTGGGATTATAGGCGCGTGCCACCATGTCTGGCTAATTTTTGTATTTTTAGTAGAGATGGGGTTTTACCAAGCTGGCCAGGCTGGTCTCAAACTCCTGACCTCGTGATCCACCTGCCTCAGCCTCCCAAAGAGCTGGAATTACAGGTGTGAGCCACCGTGCCTGGCCTATGGCACTATTTTTATCAGTCACCAGATGAGACTGATATTATGTGTGCATGTGGCAGTCTCTTAAACTGGATGAGAAGCTCCAAGAAGACCTTGTGGTCTATCTCTTATTGGCCTTCATCATCCAGGCCTTAACACAGGGGATAACTCTTCTTAGCGGCTCAAAATGCTTACTGAATTGAAATGGGAAATGCTTCTCTTCTCAAGACCACATTCTGTGCTCTCTTCCTCTCTCCTGCAGTCAGTGTGTGCTGGGCACACGGTGCCTGGACAGGTCACAGTTGCTGCTGGGACTGGTAAGGAGGGCAGGAATGAGATAGAAGCCAGGCCACCCAGGAAAATGTGAATCTGATGAGAACCCAGTCACAGCTGAAGTGCCCAAGCACTTCAGTTAATCAAGACATTATTGTATTGATGTGACTAAAATTCAACGAACCAAAAATGATTTAGCCTTCCCCTATGTTGAGCTAATCTATTTCAGAATCTTCAAAAGAAAACCAAAAACCACATGGGTGATTCATTATCCACAGCAGAGAAGGAAAAATTCCAATGGAGCTTACTCTTCCCCTTATCACCGGGTAATGCTATGAATTTGCCCTTATTTATAGAAATGCTGAGTTTCTTTTTTCATGAGCTGTGAGACTAAGGATTGAAGAACACATTTTCTTTTACTTCCTGGGGAGGGTAAGGAATAGTCGACAAGGAAAGGAAAAGACATGCATTGACCCAAAGCAGGCTCAAAGCCAAATGGTGGAGGGCACACATAACAGACGTCCTAAACCTTGGATGGTGCTTACATGCTCAGCCACGAATAAGTCAGGAGTCAGAATCCACAAACAACTGGCCAGGTGAATGAGGATGCAATCAGGGCAAGCTAGAAATGCTAAGATGGCCTGGATCAAGCCATGTGCCCAGCAGGGTTTTTAGCTGAGAGGGGCCTCCGGTGAAACCTTATGGGATAGCTCCCAGGGGAACCTCTTCCTTTTCTTTACTTTTATCTTTAATTGAGAAATAATAATTGTATATATGTATAGGATATAATACGATGTTTTGACATGTATATTTATGTTGTGGAATGATTAAAGCAAGCTAATCAGCAAATTCATCAACTCACATACTTACCTTTCTTGTGGTAAAACATTTAAAATCTACTCTTTCAGTAATTTTGAAATTCACCTTGCATTATTTATTATATAGTCACCATTCTGTCCAATAGATCACTAAAGTTTATTGCTCCTGTCTAAATGAAAGACCTTGAAAAGCCAAAGCAATCTTGACCAAAAAGAACGAAACTGGTGGCTACCTGATTTCAAAATCTATGACAATTTTGTAGTAATCTAAACAGCATGGTACCAGCATAAAAACAGACACATTGACCAATGCAACAGGATAGAGATTCTAGAAATAAACCTATGCATTTAAAATTAATTGAATTTTGGCAAAGTCGCCAAGAACATACATTGAAGAAAGGACAGTGTCTTCAATAAATGATGCTAAAATAACTGAATAGCCACAAGAAGATGAATGAAATTGGACCCCTATCTAACATCATACACAAAAATTAACTGAAAATAGATCAAAGACTTTAATGTAACTTGAAACTGTAAATATACTAGAAGAAAACATAAGGGGAAAGTTCCACAACATTGGTTCAGCAAAGGTTTCTTGGATATGAATTCAAAAGCACAGGCAACAAAAGCAGCAATAAATAAATAGGATTGCACCAAACTAAAAAGCTTTGCACAGCAGGAGAAACAATACATAGAGTGAAGAGACAACCCACAGACTGGGAGAAAATATTTGTAAATCATATATCTGATAAGGGGTTAAAATCCAAAATATATAAAGAATTCAAACAATGCAATAGCAAGGAAATAACCCAACCAGGGGGACCTCCGTGTGAAGTGATATCACAGTGCTCTTTTACCTTCTTCTTTCGATATGAGATTTTTGATGTTTTTTAAAAATCACAGCAATATGTGACTACAGTTTCATTGTAAAAATTAAAACATTTCAGAATTATTTTAAAAGTCAGTCAGTTTTCTCCTTCTTTTCTTCCTGGGAAATCACAGATAAGAATTTGCTAAATATTCTTACAAAACATCCCAAATATTTCAGAACATGCATTTACATCTGTGTGTGTGTGTGTGTGTGTGTGTGTGTGTTGTGTGCGCACACTTACAGGTCTAGTTTCTTTTCCTTTAAAAATACAGATATGACATCATTCAGTCCATACTAAAATGCTATCTGACTTTTTCTACTTAGCACTATGTCTTGTAGATCTTAACATGCCATTGTATAATGTCTTGATCAAAATTTTTTAAATTGTTGCAGAATAGTTTACACAATATGGTGGTACCAAAATGCATAATTAATTTCCAAATTAATTAATTCCTAATTAATGCCCACATCAATTTCCTTATTAATATTTGTTTTTCATTCAATTTTGGGCTATTTCAATAGTTAACTTTTTAATGCAGATATTTACTTACAGAAGTGCAAGTATATTGATGAGATAGACAGTTAAAAGTGAAATTGGTGGGTTAGAAAGTGGATTTATTTTATTTTATTTTTATTTTTTGAGATGGAGTCTGGCTCTGTCGCCTAGGCTGGAGTGCAATGGCGTGATCTTGCCTCACTGCAACTTCTGCCTCCTAGGTTCAAGTGATTCTCCTGCCTCAGCCTCCAGAGTAGCTGGGATTACAGGTGCCCACCGCCACACCTGGCTAATTTTTATATTTTTAGTAGAGATGGGGTTTTACCATGTTGGTCAGGCTGGTCTCAAACTCCTGACATCAAGGCATCCTGCCGCCTTAGCCTCCCAAAGTGCCCGGATTACAGGCATTAGCCACCGCACCCGGCCCTGAAAGTGAGTATCTTTTAAATTTTTCAGGGTGCTTATAGAAAGCATGGATTCTCCATGTATTCCTGCCTGTTTCTCCACATCATCACCAGGAGATATTCTTTGTAATGTGAGGTCTGATTCTAGTGTTCAATCTGCCTTCCATGTTTCGAATGTCACCAATAAACCATGTGATGAATAACCCTCTTCTCCCACTGTCACGCACCCTCTACATTGTCACTTAAATAGATTATCACTTTCTAGGCAGGTCTTTTCTGATCCCTTGAACTAGGTTTCATCTCTGTAGGCTGCACTGCAGCCTACATTTATTTGCAGTTATGTAGGGATTGAATAATTATTTAATATTTCTCCTCTACCCTAGACTCTTAGTTTCACTCATTCATTCATTCTCATGTTTGTTTTTTCATTCCTTCCTTCAAAATACTGACTGACAAATTGAGCGCTGGTGTAATGTAGAGGTTGGGAGATGGGACACTAAAACTTCTTTGGTTCAAAATCTAGCTTTACCCCTTATTAACTGCAAGTTATATTGCTTCTGTCCGCCTCTGTTAGTATTTTCCTCATAGGCTTGGGGTGATTATTAAATTGGAGCATGCACAAAAATCACTCAAAAGGGCAACTGACATACAGTAAGTGCTAAAAAAATTCTATGATGCCTTATTGTGTGCCAGGTGCAGAGGATCTGGAGGAAGAATATAAACCAAGAACTTCAAAAAAAAGTATACCAGCTATAAGAAAAATAAATGCGGTTGAGTGCGGTGGCTCACACCTGTAATCCCAGCACTTTGGGAGGCCGAGGCAGGCCGATCACCTGAGGTCGGGAGTTTGAGACCAGCCTGACCAACATGAAGAAACCCCATCTCTACTAAAAATACAAAACTAGCCGGGCGTGGTGGCACATGCCTGTAATCCCAGCTAGTCGGGAGGCTGAGGCAGGAGAATCGCTTGAACCTGGGAGGTGGAGGTTGTGGTGAGCCGAGATCATGCAATTGCACTCTAGCCTGGGCAACAAGAGTGAAACTCTGTCTCAAAAAAAATGAAAAAAAAAAAAAAAAAAAAAGAGAGAAAAGAAAAAAAAAAAGAAAAATAAATGCAGAGTATGGAGGCTCCTTTATAGTATAGCCAGGGAAGACTTCTCTGTAAAGGTGACCTGTGAGCTGATGCCAGAAGGATAGGGGAGGTGTGAGCTTGCTGAAGAGTTGTGAGAAGAACACTTTAGCTAAGGAAACAGCAAGTGCAATTGTCCTAGGGTAAGAGCAAAGCCCATGTGAAGGGAGAATGGGGAGAAAGGGGAGAGATCAGGTCTGGGGCCTCTTCACCATGGTCCCCAGTGCTTAGTACAGGGCATAGCACTGTGTAGATGCTCAGCAAGTTCTTAGAATAAATGATTGAGAAGTGGATGAAAGAATGAGTGGGGAAAGGAAGGGATGATCTGAATGGTTAAAGGCTTTCTTCTGCTCTCAGGCAGCATCTGTCTATTTTCATTCACTCTAGTCTTCTGGAGAATAAGCTGGTAGGCGTAGAGATGAGTGGACATTTTGATCCAGTGGTATTGAAGACCCCTCAAATCACATGTGGCACCTATGGTAAGGCTAATTTTTATATTTTTAGTAGAGATGGGGTTTTATCATATTGGCCAGGCTGGTCTTGAACTCCTGACCTCAAGTGATCTGCCCATCTAGGCCTCCCAAAGTGCTGGGATTACAGGGGTGAGCAACTGCGCCTGTCCTAGTTATGCATTTTAAATAATAAAGTGCAGCTTTGTGAAGAACCACAGGTATTGCTGTGTACTAGATTTCATAAAAATGTGTTTTCTTTTTCTTCTCAAATTATGTTGGGGTTTATATATTAAGTCTCAACAAAAGCAAAACAGGATCCTCATGTAGCCCAAGAACTGAAGCCTACAACATGCATGCTGGAGGCTGCCTTGGTCATGGTTATGGAATGGGGTGGGACAGCGGTGGGCAGGGCAGGGCAGGGCTGTCATCCAATAAAAGAAGGGATCCTTATGGACCATGTGCCCAGAAAAGGTGACAATGGACATTCCAACCACCAAATTTAGTGAAATCATTTGCCCTGAACCAAGCTTAGAAGAGTCAGAGTCCAATCACCAGGCTTTTGCTTGTCATGTCAGGATGGCCAGAGGTTTCCACTCAATGTTATATGTCCACCCGTGCACAAAGATAAGTGGCCATGTGCCCATAAACACACTCACTTCACAACGTCCTCACAGCCTGACCTCAGGTTCCATGTGATGGCCAAAGACAACAGAATAGGAATATTTAATACTCACAGAAAAAAGGAAGTAAGGTCCAAGTGAGCAGAAACAAGGCCCCAAGGCTGGTGAGATGAGATTAAACAAACATTATTAATATTGGATTAGAATTTTAGCTTTTCCAAACTGTTTTCAACCATGTACTATATTATTTATTATCATGTCCAGCCTCAAAGGAGACAAATAGCTTACTAGTAGCATAAGATCCTAGGTTAACATCCCTGGTTTTTCCTACTAGTCAATGTTGATGTTCTAATCACAAATTACAGTGCATTAGAACAACCAATCTTCAGAGCCACTTTAGTTTTCTAGGTAGTTTTATGGAAAAATTATATAATATATATATTTCTATGTTTCAGTTTATAAGAAAATCCAATTTTATAAAAAAATATTCCTTTCTTCATTAGTATTTCAAAAAATAGTTTTTGAAACAATTGCATGCCAGGGCAAAGATTAAAAAACAACCTGTTTTTGATATTTACAAAGCCTGAGTTAGTGGGCTGAAAATTCAAGAGGCTTTCATTGCTTTCCTGTTCACACTTATCAGCCTTTACAGTCTTTCTACCCTGTGGCTGGCTTTATGGAGAAGTCCTCAAAAGAAAACCCATCCCCTGGGGCTGGATCTGTCTGTGTTTCTCATGAAATCTCTAACACTAGGGTTGTCTTGTTCATGAGACTTTCCAAATTTGATGGTAAGGTTGCCATGGCAACTAGTGTAAATGGACAACTCTCGTGTCATGAGCAGTTGCCTGGAACACGTTTCTCACTTGGGACTGCCTCTGCCTCCCTGCAGCCATTGCCTTAGTAGGGCTTTGCAAGAACTTGGGTCTATACTCTAACCTCAATACAGGTCATATCTGAAGCCCCTGACATATTGCAATCTCAGGACACAGTCCACGTGTGGCTGGTGTCTTCCAGCATCTTTACAACAGCTATTTATCAGCATCACCATAGGATGTGTCAATGGAATGGGAGGCGTGTATGATGGTAGAATTATCATCTTCATGGAGGGGTGAAACAAAAAAGTTTTCTAGACTCATAGGACCCTGAAGAAGCAGAGACGAATATCAGTGAGGCTCATGTTTTCTTAGGCATTACCTTTTATAAGATGGACTGCTCTAATAACACTATAGACAACTGTTCTTCCCAAAAGGTGGTAGGGAGTGGAGGAAGGGGCATGGACAATCATTCACTTCACAATTATTTATTGAGTACCTGTGATGGGCCACAGTTCTAGATGTTGGAATATAAGGCGCTGGAGTCAGATGGTCTCCAGTTAGTATCTTGCTAACTGTGTGTGAACAAGAGTGCTTTTTATAACTTGCTTAGTGTATTTCTGATGGAGGGAGAGAAAAGGTGTCCTGGAGTCTGTCTTGCATGGTGTCTTATACACAGGAGGTGCTCAACAAACATTACCAATGCCAAGGATGACAGTAGGGAACAGCAGATGGAGGTACAAAAAGCAATGGGTTTTAAACCAGGAGGCTTCAGGACCCCAGGCAAGTTACTTTTGCCTCTCCAAACTTGCTTCATTTTATAAAATGGGAATGGTAATGTCTCCCTTGCACGGTTATTGTGAGAATTCAGTAAGATGATGTCCATGAAAGGGGTTAGTGTAGAATGGGGTGTAGGAGGGGAGGGTGGAGGAGCAGGAGGGGCCTGA
Source organism: Pan troglodytes (assembly GCF_028858775.2). Taxonomy (NCBI): domain Eukaryota; kingdom Metazoa; phylum Chordata; class Mammalia; order Primates; family Hominidae; genus Pan; species Pan troglodytes. The sequence continues at coordinate 132,538,909 of NC_072406.2, forward strand.
TCATGCAGGCCATGTTGGGCATGCTTGCTATTTTGGACTTTCTCCTAAAAGCACTAGGGAGCTTTTAGGAGCTCCTAGAGGGTTCCAAGTGACAGAGGGAAGGGAGCTTTGTCTTTCTGGAAGTACCCTCTGGCTATAGCCTGGAACTGGGGAGGACAGCCGGCAGGCTTTTGCTATAATGCAAATGAGTCATGATCATGACCTCTGTAAAGAAAGCGTGGCTGGAAATGGAGAGCGGTGGGCACAGTCAAGCGACTGGAATGTAGGATTTGCAGAAGGCAGTGTCTGCTACTTATGGATGGGAGATGTGGGGCCGGCTCTTCAAATGCCGGGGAGTCAAGAGACACTCTGATTTCTGGCTTATGCGACTAGGTAGGAAATGGTGCCTCCAAACTGAGATGATGAATGACAGGAGGAGGAATGTGTCTGTGGGACAAGACAGCTCAAGAGTTGAGCTTTGGACACAGAGTGTGAGGGGCCTGTGGTCAACCCAAGCAGGGTGTCTAGGCACTCACACCCAGCTAATACCTGAGTGTTTTGGTCAGGGGCACATGTGTGAGTGAGACAGATCTGGACCCACTAGAGTTTCTGTTCTAGTGTGGGAGACATGTAGCTAACATGTGGTCAGCAAGTGAATAGGATAAAGAGGTTCTAGTGCTTGACAGGACCTAGTGTGGGTGGGTGGGTGCTGGCATAACTTTATACAGGATGGTCAGGGAAGGCCTCTTTTGGGAGGCAGCATTTAAAATCAGATTGAAGGACGAAAGACCTTGGGCAAGCCACATCATCCTCTGAAGCCTCAGTTTCAACATCTTTAGATGGGGACAACAGTGCTTTTCTTACAGATCAAAGGCTACTGTACATCAAAGCAACTTGAAGCTATATAAATGGGAGGAGTTGTTCTTGGATAACACCTCCTTGGAGGCTTGGAAAGGTTTGGGCTCTGTCCTGGCATCTCTGTTGGCATCCAGAAGGAGAGGGTGTGCTTACTGCCCAGAAGTTTTCTTAGAATCAGGGGTCCTGTCCTCATGCTTAGATTCTTGGCCCCCTAAACTCCTCCAGGACTCAAAGGTAGAGGGAGGGCCTAGACTGCACTGTGCTTTGTGGCCACAAGAGGGCTCACGGCTCATAGACTTTGCATCCAATAAATCTTCCAGGTTGGCTCTTGACAGTTTCATTGAATGGGGCCCCATCCTGCAATGCTGGAGATTGCTATTTAATTATGCACGATCATTGGACAATTATGAGCACTTCTATAATAGCTAAACATTAATTTTAGCATCTTAATTTTATAAATGTTTAAATGTGTTGCTCATGCAGAGCTATTCAAATGCAGATGATTAAATCAAATTATTGCGTTTATAATTTTCTAGAGGTTTTTCCTTGGAAATTAAATCTCATCATTAAAAGTTTCCCTTTGTTGTCACCCTTGGTCAGCCGCTTGGTTCTTAGTCACAGTGCTAATTGTGCTCTCTCCGTAATGTGCACATTCTGCCTTGGTTTCAGCTGCCAGATTCTTTAAGCACTCAGTATGTTCATAGCATCCTGCTTAGTGACTCATTGTCTGACCTTCCAGTGACAAATTGGAAATAAGCAAAAAGATGAACCTGCAACATAGGAGAGCTTTGGGAGCTTGGCAAAGTGGATCACTGCCATAGTGTTTACACCGTGATCTTCAGGTCATCACAAGTGTAGACAAGGAAATTTGGATGCAGGTCCAACCCTCGCTCAGATGAAAAAGAAAATATTACAGTCTTGGGGACTTCTTCTGTGGATATGAGATCAGCAGACAGGCATGAATTTCCCCTACTCTCCAGCACCTTCCCCTATTACCGTTCCTCCGCGTGTCACTCAAAGAGCAATGTGCTCACAGGGGTCACGAGGCAGAGGTGTTTCCAGCCTGCTGACTCCAGGAGCATTTGGTCATCCTCGTCGACCACTGCTCATCTATCACTTATAATAAGAACCTTGTCATCTGGATGACATTGGACCTCAAGGTTTTGGAGTCTTTCTGAGTGAAGGAGAATTTGTCACAAGGCTGATGACAACTCCCAAGGAAAACGTCTTTAAAGCTAAAATATCTAATGAGACGGAAGGCATGTTGGTTCCCTTCTCTCTTGGACACCTTTCTAGCTGTTTGTGTACTATGGCATGCAGGCTAGCTGGTCATCAGGATCTCAGCTAAACTTGCACAGGAGCATCTTTGTTCAAGCTGCCATGGATGCTGTGGGTTCTGGAGGAGAAGGGATAGGATAATTAATCTTGTGTTGTGTGACTCTTGATGGCAGAAAGGATTCTGCCAGAGATTCTAGAAGCTCAATGGGACATGGACCCTGGCTCAATCTGATGCCCCACCTGGGGGTGTGGCATACCAATGAGGGTATACTGAGCAGTCACTCAAAGCCATGGTAGCAGAATCAGGGACAGGTCACAGTTAAGTGCGCAGGGATAGTGTCCTAACTGAACTGTTTTTTGGGTGTGATCATGATGCAATTTCTGCTGCTTGGATCTCACTTGTTCTTGCCTGCTTTTGCTTTTTAAGTCTGGTTCTTTGTCTCTTCTATCATTGATAGAAATCCATCCAAAAAACTGCTTGTCTACTTAAGGTAGTTAGATCTGGCTTCTCTTCCTTACAACCAAGACTCCTGATGTAGCTCTTGCTATAGCAGCTCATCTTCTTCAGGTCTCAATTTTTTTTTTTCCCCCTTTGTAATTGAGTTTTCTTTTTCTGCACCTGCCTCAAGCCTCAGGGCAGCTCCATCCTCTTTATCTCATGCAAACAATCTCCTGAACCTGAAACCATAACATTTTCTCAACATTTGAGGAACTTTCCTGACTACTTCCTGGCTCTTTCTGGATATCTGTTCATCCTCAGGCCTCTGTACCTTTGTAGTATTGTTGGTCTTTCTTCCTACAAGGACATTGCTTAAAAGGGTGGATTTTCAAGTCAGAGTGCCTGGGTTCAACTCCAGGCTCTGCTGTTTACTTCTGTATGACTTAGGACCCGATTCTTAATTTCTTCATGCCTCAAATTCCTCATCTGAAAAAGGGGCATCATAATAATATGTAGTTCATGAAGTCGTGATAAGGGTTAAATTCATGAAGCTACGTGAAGTGCTGAGGACAATGCTTGACACATAGTGAGTACTCAATAACAATAGCTATTTTTATTAATGCCTTGTTGACTTGTTATGTGGATTAATTAAGTTTCCTGGCACATATTAGGTACTCAGTTGTTGTTCATTTTTGTCTCATCTTCTATCAGATGGACTCTTTCTCATCTTTCACATCTTCTCAAGTCACCTCTGTGCCAGGTGTCCTGATCTTACCTGCCTTTGGTTGACTTAGCCCAAAGGAGCAAGTAGGAGTAAGATTAAAGAGATGTGATCTGGGGGTAGAATTTCAGGTGAGAGAGAGAAAAAAATCTGCCTATCAACTTGGGCTCCCCTGGGATGATGGCATTTCTATTTGGATAGCCCTTTGATTACATTTTAATGGAGAAAATCAATTAGCAGGTCCTTGTTGTGCTACTATTGTAGGATCAAACCCCAGTCCTCAGAGTGCACCACTTGTTTTCTGGATTTTGTTTGTTTCTTTTATTTCTTCAGGCTTCTTTTTCTTTTTTCTTTTTCCTCTCCTTTGGTTTTAGTAAAGCTTGGATTACAAAACTCCAGCCTGCACGGGGGAACATTAAGGAAACGAGAGTTACACATTTTAAAGGCAGGGCATGGGGGCTGCAAGAGGTGAGGGGCCTTGGAGAGGGGGTGGGGTGGAAGAAGAGCTGAGATCTGCCTAGGAGTGGTCCACCCTTCTTACTCTTCCCTGCCCCTATCCTGCCTGTTCTCCTTGCCACCCCGTTTCCCTCCCCAACTCTTTCTCTTCCTATCTTTCCTTAGTTGAAAAGAATCTGGCTGGAAATACCTAGTGAAAGGACTGTTTCTGCATTCTAGGGATCTTCAGAGAGAGGAATGTAGATGTTTCTAGTTAGTAGTAGGCTAGTGGGAGGAAGAGTTTGAGTAGGCAGTCACATATTTTGAACAAGATGGATTCAGTCTACAATCCTTGCCTAGTTACCCTCTGAGCTGCCGAGCTGGAATACCTCTTCCTGTCTTAGAATTCTCATCTGTGACTCACTGACAATCTTTTTCCGTTTTTTTTTTTTTTTTTTTTTTTTTTTGAGACAGAGTCTTGTTCTGTCACCCAGGCTGGAGTGCAGTGGTGTGATCTCGGCTCACTGCAACTCCACCTCCTGAGTTCAAGTGATTCTACTGCCTCAGCCTCCCAAGTAGCTGGGATTGCAGGTGTGACCCACCAGGCCCAGCTAATTTTTATATTTTTTTTAGTAGAGATGGAGTTTCATCATATTGGCCAGGCTGGTCTTGAACTCCTGACCCCCAGTGATCCACCCGCCTCAGCCTCCCGAAGTGCTGCGATTACAGGCATGAGCCACCATGCTTGGCCTCCTCTTCCTTTTAAAATACTTCTCATCAAGTGCTGTTGCACCAATAATGATGGTAACAGTAATGATACCAGTGACAAACATATCTTGAGTGTTTGTCATATACTATGCACTGTTCAGCCTTTGCATGCATTATTAATTTACTGGGTAACACCCTATATATCAGGTCTTATCATTCCTATTTTGCAGAAAAGGAAACTGAGATTTACAGAGGTTAAATGACTTGCCAAAGGTCACATAAGCAGCAAATTGTCAAGGCAGGATTTGATTCCATATAAGCTCTTAAAAATCTAACTCATGACAAGAAATTTACATGAAATTTTTACTATGGTTGTGTACTAGGTTTGCCTATTTTTTAAAGACCAGATTTTTTGAACTTGAAGGTCTTTATTCAAACACAGATTGCTGGGCCCTATTTCACAGTTTCTAATTTAGTAGGCCTAGGGTGGCTCAGAGAATATGGATTTCTAAAGAGTTCTTGGGTGATGCCCATCCTACTGGTCCAGAGACCTCAAGTTAAGAACCACCATCCTAGATCCCTATTAACTGCTGATTGTGTGTTGATTGGAAATACTCAACCATAAAGGCTTGGTTAATTTAGACCCAACTTATAGGGATTTTCTAATCATGTGACTAGGGCTAAGACAGTTTGTGCAAAAAAAGATAAGATCTTTCCAACAAAGCATCAGCACACAGGGTTATCAAGAAGAGGTTGAAACTATGAGAAAACAAACTGCCCTCTGACACTTATGGCACAAAAGTGATAATTTATCGGCACATTTTCTCCCTAACAGGTACCATAAATTGTGCTCTGTTGTGGTGTTAAATAACATTGACCCACAAAATAAGAAAGTTACTCACTTTGCTGTTCTCTTTCAGTTCCAATTATGTCAATGAGAAGGCATCAGTTTTGTGCTATTTCCTTTAATGCCTCTAAAAACACTCCTTAATCTCCCCTTCAACAAACAGAAAGTAAGACTCAGGATAGGCAACAGTAACCAGAATTTAATACATTGTTTGTTTTTATTGATATGCTTTATTTTGCCATTGACTTATATATACCCCATATAAACAGCTTGACACAAATTAGGAAGACAGACTGCCTTGGCTCTGCCATTTACCAGCTGTGCAACTGTGGGCAACCTCTCTGTGTTTCAGTTGCCTCACTTAAAAAAATGAAGATAAAAACAACCTCTGCTTCAATATTGTTATAAAGATTAAAAGAGTTAATATTTATAAGACCCCTAGAAGATTGTCTGGAATATAGAAAGTGCTACATAAGTACTTGTAAATAAATACAAGTACATATATTTTTATATAAGTAAATAATTCACTGAAGTATGAAAAATACTGTCTTAAAAGCAATGAAAGAGCAGAGATGGTGTTCTGGCAATCTGAGGCTGTCCTTGCCCCACCTCAGCCCATTCAGACATTGCAAATCCATGAAGGCAAGTTTCTGATTCAGCTGTCAGAAGTCACTGGCCACAGCCCTCCAGGTAGCCACAAGCAATGGTTAAAAGTTACTTAAGACCAAGATCTGTTTACAGTTTACAGACACTGGTTTGGCTACCCAGGGCATCTGGGGCAGGGGCTGTGGTTGAGTGAGGGATGGACCTTGATGGCTCCAGGCAGGGCAACCCCCACAGGGGTGAGACCCATCAGAGAGTACCACTGAGGTTCCAGCACCAGATTGGCTATCATCCAATGGCCAATTGTCTTCATGACCATGACCAGATTGTCTTCATCCACTCAGTGTCCTTAGGGGAACAGTGATCCGCTCTCCCCTTCAAAGCCAACCAATGTTGAGTCTAAGGATGTGGGAAGGATATTGGAAATTAGGATATTGGGGTCATGAGGGAGAATGGATGCGGCATCCGTGATGGGGACGGGGGAGCTATGGAGTCAGACAGGCACTGAGCCCCATGTCTCTGCTCCTCACTAGCCAGCCTTTGATTCAAGACTCAAAAATGAACTTAGTTTTCTCCATGAGCTTGCCTCAGTCAGGCCTTCCTGTAGTTACTGGGGACCTTATTTAATAAAAAGCAGACCCAGGCCTGCATTCCCAGAGATTCTGATTCAGCAGGACGTCTGCATTTTTATTAAGCACATTAGTGATTCTGATGCTGAGAGTTCACGGGATACACTTTCGGGAATCCTGCTTCCGTTTCTTTTTAAAGGAGAATGTTCCTTTGTTTTTACTGCTTTAGGATCATCTGTGTAACTCTTTGCTGCAGCAACAGTCTCTTTTGACAGGAAGAAAGTGAAAAATGCTGCCAGATCGAGATGAGTGATGGTGTTGCAAAGAAGGATGAATTTATAATACAGAGAGCTTCAAAGACATTAAGTCACTTTCCCTGTTTGACCTTTTTCATTCTTTGCACATTATGAAAAATTATATAAATTGTTCTTAAGTTATGAGCATAATATTATATGTGCCTAAAATCTTTGGCTAAAATGAATCAGAACTTTTAGTTTTCTGTATTAAAAAAAGAACCCAATATGAGTTTCTTTGCCAGATTCTTTAAAATAGGAAGCCTAGAGTATTATGCTATTATAAACTGGTCTTTTAAAAAAATTTTTTTCTCCCAACTTCTTACATCCAGTGGAATGTCTACTCCATGGGGCTTCTGACATAGAATAGTCAGTTGCCAAGAAATAACGCTTTGTCAGCCAGAGAAAACAAGAAGGTGAAAAATGCAAGCGGGAAAGCAGGGATGTGATTACAATAGTCAACAATGTGAGCTGTGAGGGTTGCTGTGGATCATTGCTGTGCTTGGGGCTTTGGTCGATGTAAAGACATCAAGATGGGAAATCCCTCCAGTAGGGATTTTTTTGTATTGTGGTGATACATATAAAATAACATTTATCATTTTAACAATTTCTAAATGTACAGTTTTATGGGAGTAATCACATCCGTAGTGTGTAACTTTCCACCATCCATCTCCCAGTCTGAAACTCCAGACCCATTAAACACTAACTCCTCATTCTCCCATCTCCTGTCCCCTGGTAGCCATCATTCTACTCCCTGTGTCTATGAATTTGACTAGTCTAGGTACCTCATATATATGGAATCATGCAATACTTATCCTTTTGTGATTTGGCTTCTTTCACTTACCATAATGTCTTCAAAGTTTGCCCACGTTGCTGCATATGTCAGGATTTCCTTCCTTTTTAAGGTTGATTGATATTTCATTGTATGTGTGTGTGTGTATATATATATATAAAACTTCTTTCTCACCTCCCCCTTCCCAGTCTGTTCTGATATTCTAGAGCTGGCAAGTGGCTGTTGGGTTGCTTGAGTGACACTCAGCAGGAGACGAGCTGAGAGAATGGTTAAACTCCCAGAATCACTGGCTAAGCTCTTAACGTTTCTGGAATTTTCTCATGTAGTTCATTGATTTAGAAGTCCTCACATGGACTCTCACAAGTAGACGTTTAACACATCCTGTAGGTGATTTTTTTTTTCAAATTTCAGTTGATTGAGACCTAAAAATTCCATTAGATGGTTTGAAACCAGAGAAGAGGATGATTCTGTTGATGCTGATGGCATTGGAGAGGGTAATATTATTGCCAGCTTCAGGCTTTTGCATTAAATGTTGCTCCCTGTGTGTTCCAATTGCTTTGTTTCCAGTGAGTAATCTTAGGGTTGGCTAAACCAAGGTAGAGTGGAAGAGACCTCCTGGTGAATCCTGTTTGATGTTCAAGTAAGAGGCATAGCGTGCAGGCTTATCATTTGACAGATTTATAATGCTATGGATATGAGAGTCACTAGGTAGTGATGACCTGCACCCTAGAAGCAGGGCTTGTTATTGAGCAATTCATAGAAATTCCACCCCTGCCCCATGCCACTTAATCTGTAGGAACAAGAAGTCAGATGAGAACGGTAGTATTGTATACATCCCATTTTCAAGGCTGTGTCTCAAAGGAATCATTGTTGATCTGCTCCCTTTGAAGGGTGGGCTTGCAAAGTTGTAGAACTCTCTGGAAGAGTGGCGGGTAGTCAGAACAGAGCATCTGCTTCAGAGGAGACATTTTTTCCTTCTGGTTCTGACCCCTGCAGGTGTCTGAACCTCACTCCTCTCTTTAAAACTGGCCTGCAGAAGCCCTCCCATGGAGTGCCTCCCAGGAGGCTAGGCTGTTTCCGAATTCAGTTTTTGAAAACGGCTTTGTAGATAAAAGGAGGTGTGTTCTGTTCATGCTACTTCCCCCCTTAATTTAATCTGGTCTTGCAGCCTCCCCCTAAAACCAGCCTTCCCTCCCACGACAGCGATTCTAGGAACTGTGGGGCCGGAGAAACCTGCAGTACGGGCTTCAGCCCTCCTCCTGGAGTGGGACTTTGCCAGTGCACCACAAGGATCCCCTCTGCAGGCCCTTCAGCCACATCTGCTCTCTAGTTCTGAAACCAGTCTAGCTGGCTTAGAGCTTCTGTAATGAGGAAGGTAACACTTCATTTGCCCAGCACTGCCAAGAAATGGATAATCCAGATCATTGAAATAGACTCTTCCGAAGCACAAACCTGAACGTCTCTTATGATTCTTGTGGGAACTCTTTCAGAAACCACATCATATCCTTCTGTTCCTTTTTAAAGAGGAGGTGTTGAACACTACTTAACCTTTGCATGATCACTTGCATTGCGTACTCATCATTAGGCCATGCAGCATTGCAGTGAGATTGCCCGTCGTCCCTGCATGCTGAGACACAGCTGCCGCATGTCCGTCTGGCATTTTTTTTGTTTCAATCTGCCATGGGAGAGAAAGATGGAATAACCAATTAGTTAGCATTACACATGAGAACAAATAAAACTGATGGTGGAGTGATGAAACAGCAAGGATTCTGAGGTCAGATGGCTCCAGGTTTGATGCTGAAGCTATAGTTTATAAGATGGCATCAGGGGCTAATTATTTAACCTCTCCAAGCCTCAGTTTCCTCATCTGTAAAATGGGAATAGAAATAGCACCTTTTTCATGGATTGGTGCGAGGATCATGTGAGGTAATATAGATAAGGCGCCTGGCACACAGCATTGCTAGCTGTCACTAAAAGTGGAGGAGACGGGAGAGAGGGGAGAGTGACAGATAATATTCATGCCTTGCCCATACCACCCTGCCCTACCCCTACCCCTCAGTATTCACCACCTCTTCCATGCCAGTCTCAGCTGCCAGCTGCAAGCACCTGTAACTTTTTTTAAAGGGCTTTCTCTGGCTGTTGTCCTCTGCTTGGCTCGAGTGCAGGGAAGGCTATATGTGCCAGGAGCTATCTTCTTGGATCCCTAGAAGTGGCTCTCTACAAACCGACAGAAGTTGGTGAATGAAAACCATGGCTCCAGGTGGGGCTGGGGCTAGGGGATGATTCTGAGACACTGCTGTGTTTCCCCAGCAGGACTAAGTCTCATCTGCCCACAGGGGTCACCTGCTTGCAATGCGCCTTGTATTGCCTTTTCTCCCTTCCGTGTGTTATTTCCTCACTCGCCCTCTGGGCTCCCTGGATCACTGCCCAAATGAGCTCCAAGCACTTGTGCCCTTGCTTAGGAATGGCCTCTAGAGGAACCCAAGCTAAGACATTATTATGCCTGCTAGATGTTACCTTATTTTCCTCTCACTCTTCCTTCCCATTCCCTTCTGTATGTGATTTGGATTGTATGGAAGAGAAAAAAAATTCCATTTTCACACAGATAGTTACAAATACTAACAATACATATTTGAGATCTTGCTTTGCAATCACAGTATATATTCTTCAGTAAAAATGTTCCAGAAGCATGAGAGATGGATAGTCATTGTTTTCAGAATTGGACCATTAACAGAATCTAATAACCGTTTCCACTCTTCAACTCTTAAGCAAGAAGTGGTAGAACCTTTGGAGAGAAGCACAACCTGCCTCCAGCATCCGATGTTAACCTAGTGGGACAGCTGCACAGTTTGCATGGCATGAATGTTTGTACATTCACCTGTCACTGCACAACTGACTGTTTCACGGTGACAAGGGCAAACACTGGGAAGTGAATGCTGTGCCCACTTGTGCATTTGATGCAAGGAGATGTGCAGAGGCCAGAAATTTTAAAATCAGCAGTGCGGCTTGCCACACTCCCACGTACCAGTACCTTTATATGAAGGTCAGACTTACATAGAGATGGAAGGTGGGTTTTCTTTCCCCCAAAGTTTGTGCAAAAATGAGTTTATGTGGCTGCAGCAGTTCATGCACTGTCAAGCTCTAAGTCTGTTAAGATGTAGTATGCCGCCCAAGGAGGCATATGTTCTTTTTTATTACAGTTTTTGAAGTGGTTAAAATATATTTTACAACACCACCTGCTTGACTAGAGGCCCTTGAACCAGGTTTAAAACCCTCTCATTCTAGCATGCAGCCTGCAGAAATGACAGCCCCTTCCTTCCTCCTTCAGTCGAACAGCTCTAGAGGAGACAGATGGACACAGAGGCAAAGCCAAACTGCAGAAGAGACTGGCTGAGAATCACCAAGGTTGCTTAGTGGAATGAACCTTTCTGCCTATCCACTCTGCTCCTGGCAATAAAATCACCCCCAAAATAATACCTGCTGCTCTGTTTCCTGAGCACAGGCCATGTGCAATGCCCTGTGCTCAGTGCTTACGTGCTTCATCTTGCTGCATGCCCCAAAACTCTGCAAGGCAGGTGTAATTTTTATCACCATTTTATAGAAACTGGAATACAGAGAGATTAGGTCACTTGCCTGGGGCCACCCAGTGATGGAGTGGCAGAGCTGGGTTTCGAACCAGGTCTGTCAGACTCCAAAGGCTACATCGAGACCTCATTTCTGATGGGTCTAATTGCAAAATGTGCACGCCTCCTGCTCCACTACACAAATTTATTAGCTGTTGTTAATGGCACAGATGAGGAAACACTGAAAATGAGAAACTTTCCCCTCTGGGAAAGTTTTTGTCTGCATGATGCTCATTTATCTTTTTGTCTACTTGATGCTCATAGGATTCAATTAAAAAACTGATGAATTGTGTACAATCATGTTCCCTATGTTTAAAACAAGTCATTCAATGAGCAGAATATGCAGTATCTATTTCCGATAGAAGTTCAACGTCCCCAAATTGTTCTCTTTACTAGTAATTTTTTTGGAATTGTGTTTACAGTAAAGACCACAAAAGGCTGGGTGCAGTGGCTCATGCCTGTGATCCCAGCACATTGGGAGGCAGAGGTGGGTGGATCACCTGAGGTCAGGAGTTCGAGACCAGCCTGTCTACATGATGAAACCCCATCTCTCCTAAAAATACAAAAATTAGCTGGGCATGGTGGTGTGCACCTGTAATCCCAACTATTTGGGAGGCTGAGGCAGGAGAATCTCTTGAATCCCAGAGGTGGAGGTTGCAGTGAGCCGAGATGGTGCTACTGCACTCCAGCCTGGGTGACAGAGCAAGACTCCTTCTCAGGAAAAAAAAAAAAAAAAAAAAAAAAAAAGCCGCTACAAAAATAACCTGATGGGCGGGAACTAACTTTTACAGACAGATATGCAACTAGTTGGGTTATTTATTTTTAATTTACTTGCTTTAGAGTCAAATAGGGAACAGCTGGATTTCTCTCTGATTTTTCCAGTGGATTCCCTGGAACAAAGGAGTCTCCTCAGGGTCTGGATTTGAAACTAAGACCAAAAGTACAGTACTAGCTAAGAGATGCTAAGTAGAGAAACTGAGGCTCAGAGAGATTGAGTCATGTCCCCAAGGTCCTGTGGTGTCAGAGTGGGGTTGGAACCCAGGTTAGGCAGACTGCTGGCTGCAAGACCTCTGGGTGTTGTATGTGGCTGTCATGGAGATGGGGGACAACTTGGGGTGGGTGGGTGGCTGTTGGACCAGCCTGGCATTATGAGCACCTGATGTGATACAACATAAGATGCTCAGATGTCCCATGAAGTTTTATTGCCTAGGATACTTAGCCTGAATCCAACCAAGTCTGTGGACTAAACTCCCAGCTCGATGGGATTGCCCAGGGGTGGAGGTAAAGGAACAAGCTAAATGCCACCAGGAGGAAGCAATCAGATAAATCCAGAATGTGGTTCTGACAATCTTGGCATTCCCCAAGACAAGTGGCCTGAGTCCTTCAAGATTTCAGCATCACGAAATAAAATGGGAGGTGGGATTAAAAGAGGCCAAAGAGACATAGTAACTAAATGACATAGGCTGAGTCAAATTTTTTATGAATAATCAAATGTATTTTGGAGATGTTTAAATATAGACTGGATATTGGATAATGTTATGGGATTATTGTTGATTTTTCTTAGGTTTAATAGTGGTATTGTTGTTATGTAGGAAAAAATCCTTAGGAGATTCATGCTGAAGTTTTGGGGGTTAAAATGTCATAATGTTGTCAATATAGTTTCAAATGATTCAAGAAAGAAATATATATGGACATAGATACACACACATACACACACAGGTGTGTGTGTGTGTGTATATATATATATATAGTGAGAGAGAGAGAGAGAAAGAAGAAAGAAAGAGGAGAAAGCGGCAAAAGTGTTAATACTTGGTGCATCTAGGTATGGATGTTCACTGTGCTATTCTGTAAATTTAACATATTTTAAAATGAAAAAAATCAGGAAAAAACAGATCTACATGATTTGAATTCTATTTCCAATGCTAGTGCAGACCCATCCCCTGTGGGATGTGCCCCTACCCTGTGTTTCAGTCAATGACCAGTGGCTGATCCACTCAACATCCTCCCTCCCTAACCTGGTTTCAGGGGGTGGGATTGGGGGAGGGTCCTGCTTTGGAGACAGCTGTTGGCGATTAAAGGGATAGCTGGCTGTCCTTCCTGATGGGCCAACTGTGACCTTGGCCTATTTATTAAACTTTTGCTTCAACTCAGCAGACACAACCAAAGCAAAACTTCTAGGTTGTTGGTATGGTCTGAGTTACCGCATCTCCATTTTGGCTTTTTCCTTGTGTAGATTAAAGACATTGTTGGTCTTTAATCTACACAAGGAAAAACATAACATTAGACCAAAGCATAACATTAGACCTAATGATGATATGAAACTTGAAAGGGGGAGGACTGTTACCTTACGACTTTGACAAAGGTTGGGAGGAGAAGAGCTATGGCACCCGTTCTCATTAGCACCCTTTGCATGGAATAGGGGAAAACGTCTTGTGAATATCACTTATTACTCAAGTGTCAGAACATCTTGCATCCTGGAAAGTTCTAAAACAGACCTGTGAATTGAATAAGGAGATGAACTTCAGGTAAGATGGGAAGGGGTCAGCTTTGTCCTGACATCACTCTTTCCTTCTTTTCTCTGCTGGCAATACCTCATCGTGCACATGGATCACTAGAGGGCAAAGGAGAGAGTGAGTCACTCCAGAATGGAATTTTATTCTTCAGCCGACGAAGGACATCTCCAAAGCCGCCACTGTCTCCTTCCTCTTGCCAGTATCTGTGCCCTTTAAGGTGGCACTTAGTCATGAGCTTCTTGCTTTGTGGATACTGATCTTGCTTTCCTAACTAAGCCCTTGTAGCCTCTATACCTCCCGTGTCCCCCACATATCCCTCAACGGTGCTTGCCACATGGTAGATATTTGGCAAGTACTCTGTGGTTGATACAATACATTTTAATGATTCATTCAGGTCTCAATGACAGAAAAAAAAAAAACCCCAGATCAACCCGTCTTACACAAAATCAGGAATGCAGTGGCTCATATAACTGTAAGTCCAAGTATTAGTGGCTTTGTGCACAGCTTGCCTCGGGGCCCCCCATATGGTGTCAATAGAGCCTAATCTCTCCAAGTCTTATGTCTTCTCTCCTCCATATTAACTTAATTCTCAGGATCTACGTGGTGACAAGATTCCTGCTGTAGTCCCACATCCTCTAGGGTCTAAGTCCAAAGGAGAAGAAAGAGGGCCTTTCTCAGCAGTAGGAGGAATTGTCTTGCGTCTCATTGGCTCTAAGTGGGTCATGTGTCCATCCCTGAGCCAATCACTGTGGCTGGTTGAATGTCCACTCTAATTGGCTAGGCCCAAGGCAGATACACATCCCTGAAGCCGGAAGTGAGGTCAGCTTCACTAGAAGCATCGGATCTGAGAGTCATGGAGGGGTTGTTGTCTTAGTCACCTCCTATTCACCTCATTGGCAAGGGAGGGCTGTTATGGAATGGCTGGCACATGAGTCCTGATACCGGACACGTGAAATGAACATCAGTTTATTGCCTGGGGGAGGAGGATGCTGCATGCTATGCAGGGTGACATGGGGGCTACACTTGAGAACAGTGAACAATTAGGGTCTGTGAGAGGCAGGCTTTGTAGTATCAAGGGCGTGGGGTGACCCCTGGTTTTTTGGGGGAGGACGTGATTGGCCTGTTTGAGTAACTCTCAGGCTGGTCGGGAACGGAAACCTGACACTTGGGATAAGTAGAAACTGCTTCTTGTCCCATTTGTAAGGAGGGCCATTTGGCTAGGGGACCTTATCCATGGGAGCAGAGTTGAGAGGGAAACTTGTAGTTAGGCCATTCGAGCCCCTCCCAGTTTCACCAGATGTCAAGGCAAAACAACATTGGATCTTAATTTTAAGTCTTACACTGCAGTGGTCCCCAGAAGAAAATTAGGAACTATTAGCATAAGAAGGGCAAATGGATGCTGAGCTCACTGGAGGAGTAATATGCGTCCACTATCCTTGAATCAAGAAACCTCAAGAAAGGGGTCACTGGCAGCTGGTCATCAAATGCCATCTCTTTGCCTGGACTGGTCATTCCTATGCTCATCCAGTCTTCAGAATCTCACATGAATGTCTCTAGGGTCCTAATAGAGGAGATGAGGCAAGTAAATGCGGATGGCACAGGAAAAGCCTTGAGGATATCTATCCTGGGGAGATGAGTCATTTTTTTTTTTTTTGTGGAGAGAGACTTCATTACAGACAGTATTTTGAAATGCCAGACTTCAGGGGTACCCTGGATGGGCCCGCTGCCCTGCTCAAGGCCACGTCCTTCCTCTTTCATCATGTTCAGAGGCCCTTGCTAGGTCGAATATTTTGATAGACAGGGTCAGATACCTGGCTGGACCTGATTCCAAGTCTGATCATGGTAGGAAATCTCTGTTATTCAATTGGAACTGTTTTAAAAAGTGTCATCTAATGCAGCTGGGGCAGTCCTGGAATTGCTGCTGATGAAGTTTTAAGGGGGTCATAGGTAATTTGATGTGATAATTATAAAAGCAGAGATTCTTGACTTTTTTTTTCTATGAAGCTTTCTGAGAATAACATGAAAAACTATGGACTTATGAGAAATATAAACAAATACCCCAAACTTTACAAGCAATTTCTTGGGGCTTCATGTAGCCCCTAAAATCCCAGCATTGTACATACATCATGATTCGTGAACCCCATAGCTTTGAGAGTCATATTTGGAGAAATTAATTAGTATCAGGTCAGCTAAGGCAAGCTTTATTCCCAGGAGGGAGGCAGCTTTATGTTCTAGGTCTGCAAAGACTCTACATCCACAGGGCAAAACCTTTGGAAATCCAGGTGGCCTGTGCTATCAGTCATTGGCAGTGCTGTCTGGGATCACTGTGTCAACATATATGTATATCCATCCGTCACTGCTGTAAGCATGTTGCTCCCCAGCAGCAGACTTTTAGTATCTTTGAAGGGGAATAAAGAGTAAAAATGACTTTTTTTAGAAGTTGGGCTCTAAGATGCAGTCTTCATATATATATTAACTTGTGAAATTCATCAATGTTACCTGCACCATGATAGAAAATAATATGGGCTGTCTGATTTAAGTTCAACCGGCAAACAGACTTTCAGAAAGGTGAGTTTAACATGACCTAGGATAGCCACTGGAGGTACTGGGGACCCACCTCTTCCTTGTTTGGACAAGGGAAGAGAGGAGCAAAACAAAATTACATAACAGCCTATTTGGCAGATTCCCTCGGTGCTTGAAGCTCATTCGTTTATTTATTCATACAACAAATATTAATATTTGCTGAATTCTTACTCTGTGCCAGGTATTTTTCTAGGGGACATAGCAGTGAACATGACAAAGGTCCTGTTGTAATGGTGATTATCTTCTAGGGAGAGCCATGTGGTGGGTAGCTGAAACTTGTCTTCCAAACATCCCTTTTCCCTTCTGGTAACAGCACATGACGTTAAAGATCTACCCCTTCTTCACTCTGAATTCTCTTGGTTTGAGGGATGGATCTCTGACCCAGAGTTAATCCAATCAGCATAATTGCACTGCAAACTCCAGCTGCGATAGCCACAGGACCCAAGCTGGTCTAATTAGGAAAAATCTAGGGATTTTTTTGAAGAAGTTATTGGAAAAAAATGTGTGTGTGTATGAATATATGTATATATACATTCTTATTTCTTTTTATTTTTTTTCTCTGCTGAACTTGAACCTGAGAGGCTTTAAGTTGGAGCTACTTGCTGCAAAAGGAGACAAAATCTTGAGTATGGAGACAACAGAGGAGGATTGAGTGACACTGGCAAAAGCACCGAGGCTTTGTAACGTTGTTTGGGCCCCTCTGGACATTGCTCTCCAGGGCAATTTGAGTTGGGTTTTTATCAGTTGGTACTAGAGGAATCAATTGATTCACCTGCCGGCCTGGAAGACTTGGTGAAATAGTTGTGGCTACAATCACATTCTATACATCTAGTGAATGCAAGTTTCTCATAGGACAGATATGCTTGGCAAAACTTGTGCAAGTGAAGGTGGGCCTGGTCCTCCCTTCCCTCGTGTCATAAGCCCCTTCTCCTTACCCCTAACACAACAGCCCATGCACTCTTCTTGCCTCTCCCAGGCACTGGTTATGCATTCTATTTCTGCTGTCACAGAAAGCAATCTCCACTTGAATAGTGAGGGCCAGGTGCCTTGGCATATGGGAAGAGCACACAACCTGCTGTAGGAAGACTTGTCCTTTAGTTCCCGCTCTGAAACTGCCCATCTTGGTGGTCTGGGTGAGCCATATAACTGCTTGAGATTTATCTTCCAAAAAGATAGGTGGAAGTAGTAGTAGTAATATTAATAGTTAACAATAATACTTTCTCTTCTGTATGAGCTCCTGGTTGAAGGTCAAATCAGGTAACACATGGAAGTGTGTTATGAACAGCAAATTAACATGAAAAATAAGATGTTAAAAAACAGATGAATATATGACTTTACTTGGGAAATTCCACACGTTAAAAGGGGGTCTTTGAAGAGGGAAGCCCCTTGATTCCTTATACGAATGAAGTGATCGTCGTGAAAGAAAAGCCTTAGCAAGGGTTGATATTTTGAGGTTAAAAGGTCCTTTTTCACTGTCCAGTTATTCCTTGGCTTTGCAGCTGATTTCATTCCAAGGATAGTAGTTAAGGCCTGGAGGTTCCTGTTTCATAAATGAGGATATTTTTCTTTTCATTGGTGGATGTTTCTGCAGCACTCCTAAGGCAAGAAGTGTTGTTGAAAAAGGATGGATCAAATGAACAGCCTGGCCTCCCTTGACTCTAAGAAGAGTGCAGGTAGGGAGCTGTGTGGAGCTGTCCTTTCCTTCTTCTGAAGGTAAGAAAGTGACTGACAGGTTAAAGATACTAGGAAGAAAATTGCTAGTTAATTATGGCTAAGATGGTATCTCATTGTGGTTTTGATTTGCATTTCTCTGATGGCCAGTGATGGTGAGCATTTTTTCATGTGTTTTTTGGCTGCATAAATGTCTTCTTTTGAGAAGTGTCTGTTCATGTCCTTCGCCCACTTTTTGATGGGGTTGTTTGTTTTTTTCTTGTAAATTTGTTTGAGTTCATTGTAGATTCTGGATATTAGCCCTTTGTCAGATGAGTAGGTTGCGAAAGTTTTCTCCCATTTTGTAGGTTGCTTGTTCACTCTGATAGTAGTTTCTTTTGCTGTGCAGAAGCTCTTTAGTTTAATTAGATCCCATTTGTCAATTTTGGCTTTTGTTGCCATTGCTTTTGGTGTTTTAGACATGAAGTCCTTGCCCATGCCTATGTCCTGAATGGTATTGCCTAGGTTTTCTTCTAGGGTTTTTATGGTTTTAGGTCGAACGTTTAAGTCTTTAATCCATCTTGAATTGATTTTTGTATAAGATGTAAGGAAGGGATCCAGTTTCAGCTTTCTACATATGGCTAGCCAGTTTTCCCAGCACCATTTATTAAATAAGGAATCCTTTCTCACACCAGTTAGAATGGCAATCATTAAAAAGTCAGGAAACAACAGGTGCTGGAGAGGATGTGGAGAAATAGCAACACTTTTACACTGTTGGTGGGACTGTAAACTAGTTCAACCATTGTGGAAGTCAGTGTGGCAATTCCTCAGGGATCTAGAACTAGAAATACCATTTGACCCAGCCATCCCATTACTGGATATATACCCAAAGGACTATAAATCATGCTGCTATAAAGACACATGCACACGTATGTTTATTGCGGCATTATTCACAATAGCAAAGACTTGGAACCAACCCAAATGTCCAACAATCATAGACTGGATTAAGAAAATGTGGCACATATAAACCATGGAATACTATGCAGCCATAAAAAATGATGAGTTCATGTCCTTTGTAGGGACATGGATGAAATTGGAAATCATCATTCTCAGTAAACTATCGCAAGAACAAAAAACCAAACACCGCATATTCTCACTCATAGGTGGGAATTGAACAATGAGAACACATGGACACAGGAAGGGGAACATCACACTCTGGGGCCTGTTGTGGGTTGGGGGGAGGTGGGAGGGATATCATTGGGAGATATACCTAATGCTAGATGACGAGTTAGTGGGTGCAGCGCACCAGCATGAAACACGTATACATATGTAACTAACCTGCACATTGTGCACATGTACCCTAAAACTTAAAGTATAATAATAATAAATAAAAAATAAAAAATTAAAAAAAAAAAGATGGCTAAGAACTTGAAAGCAAACAAAAAGTTATTCCAGAAGAATGGGCTGGGAAGTATTGAGCTCACAAGTGGGATCAGGTCAGTGGCCAGATTCCTGTTCAGTGGGAATGCTGGAGAAGGGACTCTGGTTTGAAGAGATGTTGGGTGGATGGTATACTGGTTCTCTCCAACTCAAAGATGTGAAGCTCCTGCATACCTTCAGCATTTAGCATGCATGCAGTGGGAAAGACAACATAGATTGTCTTATGTTTCTTGATCCCTCTAACCAGTTGCAGCAAGAAACATAATGCTATATTTTGACTCACGCTTTTGAGGGTAAGCTTTTCTTTCAGAGTGTGTGTTTCTGGGGAAGTAATTTACACTATTACCTGAGTGTCTCCTTGCAAGGAGCATTTGAGTAGTTTCCAAATATTTCCTGGAAGCAATCTTTTAGTTGGGGTCTCTGTGAGACAAACATAGCATTATTTGTGGAGAAATCTAATCTCATGGCAAATAGAATGCTTGGACAAATTGAGAAGCTGGTGTGGTTTTCTTGAGGGATGCCACTGAGAATTTACCTCCATATCCTGTGACTTACTTTGTTTTCCTTTTGTTCTTCCTCTTTTTAAAAAAATGAGGTATAATTTACACATAATAAAATCACAAATTTTAAGTATAGAGTTAGATGGATGTTGACAAATATATGCATCTATGTCACCTACATCTTCAGTAGGTACAGAATATTTCTAACACCTCCAAAGTTCCCCATGCCCCTTTCTTGTCTCCATCCAGAGGTAACTGCCATCTTGCTTTCTCTCACCACAGCTCAGTTTTGCCTGTTCTAGGACCTCATATAAATGAAACTATAGGGTAGAACTTCTTTTATGTGTGGTTTTTTGCTTAAAACAATGCTTTTGAGATTTATTCATGTGTTTTGCATATATCAGTAACTCTTTATACTATTGAGTAGTATTTCATTGTATGAATATGCCACTATTTTTCATTCTTATGTTAATGAGCATTTGAGTTGTTTCCAATATTTGATTATTATTAATAAAGCACTATAAATATTTTGTGCAAGTCCCTTGGTGTTGGCTATCACAGATCAGGACCCAAAAGAGATGAGTGGAAAAAATAAAAAGAATTGAGTGGACTCGCACAAATGATCAGTTTTTGCCAATGTGTCAAGGCAATTCAATATGAAAAGACAATCTTTTCAACTAACAATACTGCAAAACCTGAATATCCTTACGAAAAAAAAAATCTCATCTCTATTGCGTGCCACATGCAAAATTAATTTGAGATATAACACAGACTTAAATATGAAAGCTAATATCGTAAAGCTTTTAGAAGAAAACATAGGAGAAAATCTACAAATGTGGAGTAGGGAAAGATTTCTTAGGACACAAAAGGTACAAACATAAAAGAGGAAATTGATGAATTGGGCCTCATCAAAATTAAAAACATGTTCTTGTTGAAAGGTACTGGTAGGAAAATGAAAAGTTAAGCCACAGATGAAGAGAAGAAATTCATAATATGTGTAACTAACAAAGGACTACTGTTCAGAATATATTGTACATTCTTTAAAATCAATAATAAAAAACAACAATCCAATTTTTAAAATAGGCCAAATATATGCATAGGTACTTTATGAAAATGAGAATGGCCAAAACACACATGAAAAGATGCTCAACAGGGCACATGGACACAGGGAGGGGAAACACACATGGGGGTCTGTGGGGCTTGGGGAGCAAGAGGAGGGAGAGCATCAGGACAAATAGCTAATGCATGTGGGGCTTAAAACCTAGGTGATAGGTTGATAAGTGCAGCAAACCACCATGACACATGTATACCTATGTAACAAACCTGCATGTTCTGCACATGTATCCTGGAACTTAAAGTAAAATAAAAATAAAAAAATAAAAAGAAAATATGCTCAACCTCATCATCCATGAAGGAAATGTAAATCAAAACCACAATGTCAAAAATCAAAACCAGATGTCACCCAAGATGCAGCTGGTGCCATAAAAGAGCACAGGAGTGCAAGAGAGGGAATCTGGATTCCGGTTCTGCCCCAGATCCTGTCCCTCCCTCCATGGGGCATCTTGGCAAGGCTCTGGACTTCCAACAAATGAAGGAACAGAACTAGCTGTACATGAAGTACAAAGATGTCTTTATTTTTTATGTTGTTCTTGCCCTAATATTCCTGGATTCTAGTTACTGCCACAGCATCTATGGGAGGGGTCCTCAACCCCCGGGCCACAACCCCTTAGAAACTGGGCTGTACAGCAGGAGGTGAGTGATGAGTGGTGTGTGGGAAGTGAGCCAGAGAGTGAAGCTTTATCTGTATTTACAGCCACTCCCCATCGCTGGCATTACTGCCTGAGCTCCACCTCCTATCAGACCAGTGGTGACATTAGATTCTCACAAGAGCACAAACTCCATTGTGAACTGCACATGTGAGGAATCTAGGTTGCATGCTCCTTATGAGAATCTACTGCCTGGTGATCTGTCACTGTCTCCCATCACCCCTAGATGAGACTGTCTAGTTGCTGGAAAACAGGCTCAGAGATCCCACTGATTCTACATTATGGTGAGTTGTATAATTATGTCATTATATGTTGCAATATAATAATAATAGAAACAAAGTGGACAATAAATGTAATACACCTGAATCACCCTGAAACCATCCCCACCACTCTAGTCCATGGAAAAATTGTCTTCGATGAAACTGGTCCCTGGTGCCAAAAAGGTTAGGGACTGCTTATCTATGGCAATGAGAATCCTATTGGAGGCTCCCACATGATTCTTTCTGGATGAAGTAAGGGAAATGATACTCTGACTTTTCACATGATGAATTTGAAAATAATACACATAGTTCCTCACTTAAACTTTTCTAAGAAATGAAGTACCAGCCAGGAGCGGTGGCTCATGCCTGTAATCCCAGCACTTTGGGAGGCCAAGGCAGATGGATCATGAGATTAGGAGATCGAGACCATCCTGGCTAACATGGTGAAACCCCATCTCTACTAAAAATACAAAAAATTAGCTGGCGTGGTGGCAGGTGCCTGTAGTTCCAGCTACTCAGGGAGCTGAGGCAGGAGAAAGGCGTGAACCTGGGAGGCAGACCTTGCAGTGAGCCAAGATCACGCCACTGCACTCTAGCCTGGGTGACAGCGAGACTCCGTCTAAAAAAAAAAAAAAAAGAAAAGAAAAAAGAAATAAAGTACCATGTTTTTCCTGAAGATGTTATTAATTCATATATGTTCTCCTTTGATAGAATGACATCTACTCTAAAGAAATGAAATGGGGGTGGTTCCAAGATGGCCAAATAGGAACAGCTCCAGTCTACAGCTCCCAGCATAAGCAACGCAGAAGACGGGTGATTTCTGCATTTCCAACTGAGGTACCAGGTTCATCTCACTGGGGCTTGTTGGACAGTTGGTGCAGGACAGTGGGTGCAGCGCACTGAGTGTGAGCCAAAGCAAAGCAAGGCATCGCCCCATCTGGGAAGCACAAGGGGTCAGGGAATTCCCTTTCATAGCCAAGCAAAGCTGTGACAGACGGCACCTGTCAAATCGGGTCACTCCCACCCTAATACTGCGCTTTTCCAATGGTCTTAGCAAACGGCATACCAGGAGATTATATCCCGCGCCTGGCTTAGAGGGTCCCACGCACACGAAGCCTCGCTCATTGCTAGCACAGCAGTCTGAGATCAAACTGCAAGGCAGCAGCCAGGCTGGGGGAGGGGCGCCCGCCATTGCTGAGGCTGGAGTAGGTAAACAAAGCAGCCAGAAAGCTCGAACTGGGTGGAGCCCACAGCAGCTCAAGGAGGCCTGTTTGCCTCTGCAGACTCCACCTCTGGGGGCAGGGCATAGCCGAACAAAAGGCAGCAGAAACCTCTGCAGACTTAAATGTCCCTGTCTGACAGCTTTGAAGAGAGTAGTGGTTCTCCCAGCATGGAGTTTGAGATCTGAGAATGGACAGACTGCCTCCTCAAGTGGGTTCCTGACTCCTGAGTAGCCTATCTGGGAGGCACCCCCGAGTAGGGGCAGACTGACACCTCACACGGCCAGGTACCCCTCTGAGATGAAACCTCCAGAGGAAAGATCAGACAGCAACATTTGCTGTTCACCAATATTTGCTGTTCTGCAGCCTCTACTGCTGATACCCAGGCAAGCAGGATCTGGAGTGGACCTCCAGCAAACTCCAACAGACCTGCAGCTGAGGGTCCTGACTGTTAGAAGGAAAACTAACAAACGGAAAGGATATCCACACCAAAACCCCATCTGTAAATCACCATCATCAAAGACCAAAGGTAGATAAAACCACAAAGATGGGGAAAAAACAGAACAGAAAAACTGAAAATTCTAAAAATCAGAGTGCCTCTCCTCCTCCAAAGGAACGCAGCTCCTCACCAGCAATGGAACAAAGCTGGACGGAGAATGACTTTGACGAGTTGAGAGAAGAAGGCTTCAGATGATCAAACTTCCCTGAGCTAAAGGAGGAAGTTTGAACCCATCACAAATAAGTTAAAAACGTTGAAAAAAGATTAGATGAATGGCTAACTAGAATAACCAATGCAGAGAAGTCCTTAAAGGACCTGATGGAGCTGAAAACCATGGCACGAGAACTACATGATGAATGCACAAGCTTCAGTAGCCGATTTGATCAACTGGAAGAAAGGGTATCAGTGATTGAAGATCAACTGAATGAAACGAAGTGAGAAGTTTAGAGAAAAAAGAATAAAAAGAAATGAACAAACCCTCCAAGAAATATGGGACTATGTGAAAAGACCAAATCTACATCTGATTGGTGTACCTGAAAGTGGCGGGGAGAATGGAACCAAGTTGGAAAACACTCTGCAGGATATTATCCAGGAGAACTTCCCCAATCTAGCAAGGCAGGCCAACATTCAAATTCAGGAAATACAGAGAATGCCACAAAGATACCCCTCAAGAAGAGCAACTCCAAGACGCATAGTTGTCAGATTCACCAAAGTTGAAATGAAGGAAAAAATGTTAAGGGCAGCCAGAGAGAAAGGTTGGGTTACCCACAAAGGGAAGCCCATCAGACTAATAGCTGATCTCTCAGCAGAAACTCTGCAAGCCAGAAGAGAGTGGGGGCCAATATGCAACATTCTTAAAGAAAAGAATTTTCAACCCAGAATTTCATATCCAGCCAAACTAAGCTTCATAAGTGAAGGAGAAATAAAATCCTTTACAGACAAGCAAATGCTGAGAGATTTTGTCACCACCAGGCCTGCCCTACAAGAGCTCCTGAAGGAAGCACTAAACATGGAAAGGAACAACCGTTACCAGCCACTGCAAAAACATGCCAAATTGTAAAGACCATAAATGCTAGGAAGAAACTGCATCAACTAATGAGCAAAATAACCAGCTAACATCATAATGACAGGATCAAATTCATACATAACAATATTAACCTTAAATGTAAATGGGCTAAATGCTCCAATTAAAAGACACAGACTGGCAAATTGGATAAAGAGTCAAGACCCATCAGTGTGCTGTATTCAGGAAACCCATCTCATGTGCAGAGACACACATAGGCTCAAAATAAAGGGATGGAGGAAGATCTACCAAGCAAATGGAAAACAAAAAAAGACAGGGGTTGCAATCCTAGTCTCTGATAAAACAGATTTTAAACCAACAAAATCAAAAGAGACAAAGAAAGCCATTACGTAATGGTAAAGGGATCAATTCAACAAGAAGAGCTAACTATCCTAAATATATATGCACCCAATACAGGAGTATCCAGATTCATAAAGCAAGTCCTTAGAGACCTATAAAGAGACTTAGACTCCCACACAATAATAATGGGAGACTTTAACACCCCACTGTCGACATTAGACAGATCAATGAGACAGAAAGTTAACAAGGATATCCAGGAATTGAATTCAGCTCTGCACCAAGCGGATCTAACAGACATATACAGAACTCTCCACCCCAAATCAACAGAATATACATTCTTCTCAGCACCACACCACACCTATTCCAAAATCGACCACATAGTTGGAAGAAAAGCACTCCTCAGCAAATGTAAAAGAACAGAAATTATAACAAACTGTCTCTCAGACCACAGTGCAATCAAACTAGAACTCAGGATTAAGAAACGCACTCAAAACCACTCAACTACATGGAAACTGAACAACCTGCTCCTGAATGACTACTGGGTACATAACAAAATGAAGGCAGAAATAAAGATGTTCTTTGAAACCAACGAGAACAAAGACACAACATACCAGAATCTCTGGGACACATTTAAAGCAGTGTGTAGAGGGAAATTTATAGCACTAAATGCCCACAAGATAAAGCAGGAAAGATCTAAAATTGACACCCTAACATCACAATTAAAAGAGCTAGAGAAGCAAGAGCAAACACATTCAAAAGCTAGCAGAAGGCAAGAAATAACTAAGATCAGAGCAGAACTGAAGGAGATACAGACACAAAAAACTCTTCAAAAAAATCAATGAATCCAGGATCTGGTTTTTTGAAAAGATCAACAAAATTGATAGACTGCTAGCAAGACTAATAAAGAAGAAAAGAGAGAAGAATTAAATAGACACAATAAAAGTGATAAAGGGGATATCACCACTGATCCCACAGAAATACAAACTACCATCAGAGACTACTGTAAACACCTCTACACAAATAAACTAGAAAATCTAGAAGAAATGAATAAATTCCTCGACACATACACCCTCCCAAGACTAAACCAGGAAGAAGTTGAGTCTCTGAATAGACCAATCAATAACAGGCTCTGAAACTGAGGCAATAATTAATAGCTTACCAACCAAAAAAAGTCCAGGACCAGACGGATTCACAACCGAATTCTACCAGAGGTACAAGGAGGAGCTGGTACCATTCCTTCTGAAACTATTCCAATCAACAGAAAAAGAGGGAATCCTCCCTAACTCATGTTATGAGGCCAGCATCATCCTGATACCAAAGCCTGGCAGAGACACAACAAAAAAAGAGAATTTTAGACCGATATCCCTGATGAACATTGATGCAAAAATCCTGAATAAAATACTGGCAAACTGAATCCAGCAGCACATCAAAAAGCTTAGCCACCATGATCAAGTGGGCTTCATCCCTGGGATGCAAGGCTGGTTCAACATACGCAAATCAATAAATGTAATCCAGCATATAAACAGAACCAAAGACAAAAACCACATGATTATCTCAATAGATGCACAAAAGGCCTTTGACAAAATTCAACAGCCCCTCATGCTAAAAACTCTCAATAAATTAGGTATTGATGGGACATATCTCAAAATAATAAGAGCTATTTATGACAAACACACAGTCAATATCATACTGAATGGGCAAAAACTGGAAGCATTCCCTTTGATAACTGGCACAAGACAGGGATGCCCTCTCTCACCACTCCTATTCAACATAGTGTTGGAAGTTCTGGCCAGGGCAATTACGCAGGAGAAGGAAATAAAGGGTATTCAATTAGGAAAAGAGGAAGTCAAATTGTCCCTGTTTGCAGATGACATGATTGTATATCTAGAAAACCCCATCGTCTCAGCCCAAAATCTCCTTAAGCTGATAAGCAACTTCAGCAAAGTCTCAGGATACAAAATCAATGTGCAAAAATCACAAGCATTCTTATACACCAATAACAGACAAACAGAGAGCCAAATCATGAGTGAACTCCCATTCACAATTGCCTCAAAGGGAATAAAATACCTAGGAATCCAACTTACAAGGGATGTGAAGGACCTCTTCAAGGAGAACTACAAACCACTGCTCAATGAAATAAAAGAGGACACAAACAAATGGAAGAACATTCCATGCTCACAGAGAGGAAGAATCAATATCGTGAAAATGGCCATACTGCCCAAGGTAATTTACAGATTCAATGCCATCCCCATCAAGCTACCAATGACTTTCTTCACAGAATTGGAAAAAACTACTTTAAAGTTCATATGGAACCCAAAAAGAGCCCGCATTGCCAAGTCAGTCCTAAGCCAAAAGAACAAAGCTGGAGGCATCACACTACCTGACTTCAAACTATACTACAAGGCTACAGTAACCAAAACAGCATGGTACTGGTACCAAAACAGACATATAGACAAATGGAACAGAACAGAGCCCTCAGAAATAATACCACACATCTACAACTATCTGATCTTTGACAAACCTGACAAAAACAAGAAATGGGGAAAGCATTCCCTATTTAACAAATGGTGCTGGGAAACCTGGCTAGCCATATGTAGAAAGCTGAAACTGGATCCCTTCCTTACACCTTATACAACAATTCATTCAAGATGGATTAAAGACTTACATGTTAGACCTAAAACCATAAAAACCCTAGAAGAAAACCATAAAAACCCTAGAAGAAAACCTAGGCAATACCATTCAGGACATAGGCATGGGCAAGGACTTCATGTCCAAAACACCAAAAGCAATGGCAACAAAAGCCAAAATTGATAAATAGGATCTAATTAAACTAAAGAGCTTCTGCACAGCAAAAGAAACTACCACCAGAGTGAACAGGCAACCTACAGAATGGGAGAAAATTTTTGCAATCTACTCATCTGACGAAGGGCTAATATCCAGAATCTACAAAGAACTCAAACAAATTTACAAGAAAAAAACAAACAACCCCATCAAAAATTGGGCAAAGGATATGAACAGACACTTCTCAAAAGAAGACATTTATGCAGCCAAAAAACACATGAAAAAATGCTCACCATCACTGGCCATCAGAGAAATGCAAATCAAAACCACAAAGAGATATCATCTCACACCAGTTAGAATGGCGATCATTAAAAAGTCAGGAATCAACAGGTGCTGGAGAGGATGTGGAGAAATAGCAACAATTTTACGCTGTTGATGGGAGTGTAAACTAGTTCAACCATTGTGGAAGACAGTGTGGCGATTCCTCAGGGATCTAGAACTAGAAATACCATTTGACCCAGCCATCCTATTACTGGGTATATACCCAAAGGAATATAAATCATGCTGCAATAAAGACACATGCACACGTATGTTTATTGTGGCACTACTCACAATAGCAAAGACTTGGAACCAACCCAAATGTCCATCAATGATAGACTGGATTAAGAAAATGTGGCACATATAAACCATGGAATACTATGCAGCCATAAAAAATGATGAGTTCATGTCCTTTGTAGGGACATGGATGAAGCTGGAAACCATCATTCCCAGCAAACTATCAAAAGGACAAAAAACCAAACACCGCATGTTCTCACTCATAAGTGGGAATTGAACAATGAGAACACTTGGACACAGTAAGGGGAACATCACACACCGGGGCCCATTGTGGGGTGGCAGGAGCGGGGAGGCGGGAGGGATAGCATTAGGAGATATACCTAATATAAATGACGAGTTAATGGGTGCAGCACACCAACATGGCACATGTATACATATGTAACAGACCTGCATGTTGGGCACATGTACCTTAGAACTTAAAGTATAATAAAAAAATATAAAAAAAGAAAATGACTATGTTAAAGGCATTATTAGCAACAAAAAAGTAAGTGCAAATGTTTACCTTTGCTGTCAAATATCTAAATTTGAATGGACAACCAATAATTCCTATTAACGAGCTTTAAAGAGAGTAATTCTGGAATTTGGAGACGTAATATTTTATGCTTTAATATAAATTTAAACTATTACAAAAAAAGACATGAAATGGTTAATTTATTTTACTGTGCTTTACTTCTTCCCTGGAAGTAGGAAAATGACCTTTTATTTTATTGTTATTATTATTATTTGAGACACAGTTTTAGTCTGTCATCCAGGCTGGAGTGCAGTGGCACGATCTCAGCTCACTGCAACCTTCTCCTCTGGTTCAAACAATTCTCTTGCCTCAGCCTCCCGACTAGCTGGGACTACAGGCACCCGCCACCACATTTGGCTAATTTTTGTGTTATTAGTAGAGACAGGGTTTCACCATGTTGACCAGGCTGGTCTCGAACTCCTGACCTCCAGTGATCTGCCTCCCTCAGCCTCCCAAAGTGCTGGGATTAAAGGCGTGAGCCACCGTGCCTGGCCAGAAAATTACTTTTTGTTATGTGGAATTTGGCCTAATGCAGTTCCGCATCAGGTCTAGCGCCATATTCTCAGAGGTCTTATAAATATTGCTGCTTGAAAGAAGGTGAAATGAAGGAATATTTAGATTGGTAAAGAGAAGACTCTGTCTTCCTCTCTCTCGCTCTACATATCTATCCCTATCTTCTTTTGTAGTTGTAGGATAATTAAAGGGCTATATTGTAGAAGAATAGACATTACATTTATTCTATGTGGCCCCCAAAGAACAATTTGGGCCCATCGATGTAGGCTAGAGGCAAATCTGTTTCTACTCAAACATCTGCTTCTACTCAAACATCTGTTTCTACTCAAAAATCTGTTTCTACTCTCCCTGGAAATGGAATGAGTGATGAGTGATTTCTACATCCCTGGAGGTGTCAAGCAGATATTTATTGAGACCATTATGGAAGATATTCATGGACCAGGTTGAAGTGGTAACCTTCTAAAATCCCTCTTGGATCGCAGCTACATCATCAAGTTCATGCCAGGCAGCTACAGAGGAAAGTTTGGATATGTGCATCTTTGTGGATAAGGGTCGCTGTGCTGGCTGCCTGTTACCAGGACAGCTCTTAGTGCAACTGGGTAGGTAGCACTCAGATACAGAGTATAACTTCTGGAAATGAGATGATAAGAAATTGTTGCAAGTTTGTGTTCTCTCTGAGGTGGCTTTGGGTTTTGGAAACAGTCAAAAGTCTGGTCAATTTGGGGTCAGCATGCTGGACAATACTGTTTGGGGGTTTAAAAAAAACTCTAACAACGTAAGCATAACTACAGAGGGATGGAATTTATTTTCTTGGCATGCCCATAAGCTCAATATGAAATATTGGGGAATGTGAAATATGAAGCTCAATATGAAATATGGGGAAATGGGAGATTTCCCCAAAGTGGCACTTTGAAAATGTGTGCAGCCACAAAAGCATTGGAGAAAGCTACACTCAATGAGTGTCTAGATTTTTCAAAGTGATTTTTCAAAGATCAGTCTCGCACTTTACAGCTATGTTGTTCATCATGTCTTGGTAGGGGGATTGCCATGTTTATTCTCTTTCTTATGATAAAGCATTTCTGAGGCTGCTGAAGCTCTGACCCATGGTTCTGTCACCAGAGGACTCATCACATTCCATGGGGATCTTAAAAAGACCCAGCAGGGGCTGCCAAGCCTGGCACCTGGGTGCTGTGGCTGGATCACGTTATCTAACCTGGCTCTGTTTCTTGACTCCCTGTAAGCTCATTTGTCTGCTGGTGCAGCAACATGACATTTCAGGAGGGCTCTACCTGCTTGGCATATGCTCATAGCTGAACAGCTGCTAGAGCCAGCTACCTCCAAACACATGGAAGGAATGTGGCGGGTGGCAGGTGGCGGGTGGTGGGGGGTAGGGAGATGGGTGTTGCTTCCTGCTTTTTGTGATTTGGGGCACTGAAGATGCCATCTGCAGTACTTTTCAGAGGTATCAGAGCCTATCTGCCCTTCAAGAAGGATCTGGATTAAATTATAGATCCTTCTGTGTGAGAGAGCCCCCAGAGACATCCTGATCCAGGTTTATATAATGAATAAGGCTAGAGCTTTCCCTTGACAACAGGCTTTGGTAAATGGAAAAAGGGATCATTAGAGGAGATGACAGGGTTGCCAAAGGGACTGGAGAAAGAAGAGACTGGGCAGCTGAAGACAAGCATCAAGGATGACATCATAGCTTTGTTTAAAGCCACCTTCAGAGAACACAAACTCACAACAAATTGCAAATCTGTACTGACAGTTGTAGAAATTGGGCAGCCTTATCATGGAGCACCCAGAATAACTCCCTTTTACTGGTTAATGATCATGGGGTTGGACAAGAATGGTTGGGGATGACCCCACCATGCAGCATGGAACAGGATGGCCCCTGGTTGTTTACTTTCCCATCAAACATTCTCCCTGCTCCAAAGCATCAGCCCTGTATATGTAGGGTCACCTCTCCCCAGTCTCGGAAGCTTTGGGTAGGGATGAAGCATGTGACCAGGCTTGAGACAATCAATCCGTCATGGTTCCCTGACTGCAGTGATTGGTTCAGGGTTGGCAGCAACAATGACATTCTATGACACTTTTGCTGGGAGTGCTGGGACCTAGGCAGAGGTCTTTCTAGTCAGACTTGAACTTGAGAGGGTGTAAAGCTGGAATGCCTGCAGCCATCTTGAAACTACCAGGAGCCTGAGACTGAAGTCAATGCAGTGCAGACAGAGCAGAGAGTTGGAAAGAACCGGGTACTGATGACATTGCTTGCACTCAGAATTCAGTCATGTGTGAAGGCTGACCTTCCATTGGACTTTTCAATGGTCTTTTCTTAAATAAGTTTAGGTTGAGCCATCTGTTGTTTGTCACCATAGAAGTGTTGACTGTGATAGTTCCGAGTAGCTGGTGGGACAGGAGTAATGCAATGATGTAAGTTGCAAGGTGGTGTGTAGCAATTCCCTGTAAGGAAATGCTTTTGAAAGAGCCATCTGAAGAGGGTACATGCTCCCTCAAGGGTGAATGCCTTTTCAGTGGCAGGATTTGCACCCTGCACTGGATGAGCACTTGGGGGAGATAATGGAGAATAAATTCCAGCAAAATGGGGGGTTTTATTGGGCACTTCTTTCGATCTATGTGTTTCAGAGTCTCTTAATGACCATGAAGTGAAGTTACATGCCCCTTCTGACTCCCTCTCTGGGTATCTCTATACAAATACGAAGTGATAAACTGAAGATTCTCTCTGTGACCCTGGTAACAGACCCTGGTGGGCAGGATTGTCACGACTAGGTCTCCTCCACCAACCTAACCTCGGGTGGTTTCTCTGCTCTGTCAGACAGGTTAACTCATTTTGCCCTCCCAAACCACTTCCACCTTCTGCTCCTTGCACCTACTTTCTTGCCCCTACCAAGAATTTCTCCCCTTTATTTTTTTCTTTCTTTGCCTTACAAAAGCCAGCTCCTTTTTTTTTCCTTTTCTTTTTTTTCTTTTTTTTTCAGATGGAGTCTCGCTTTGTTGCCCAGGCTGGAGTGCAGTGGCGTGATCTCGGCTCACTGCAACCTCCACCTCCCGGGTTCAAGCGATTCTCCTGCCTCATCCTCCTGAGTAGCCAGGACTACAGGCATGCGCCACCATGCCCAGCTAATTTTTGTATTTTGAGTAGAGATAGGGTTTCACCCTGTTGGCCAGGATGGTCTCGATCTCTTGACCTCATGATCCTCCTGCCTTGGGCTCCCAAAGTGCTGGGATTACAGGCATGAGCCATCGCGCCTGGTCCAAAAGCCAGCTCCTTTCCATGAGGCTGTGTCCTCAGGCTATCTCAGACTGATGATGTGGTTCCAACTTCTGACCTCTGAGCGATCCAGATTTCTGAAGCATGTGTTTGTGACTTATTAATACTGCTTTGCATACTTCCCTGATGTCTCCTTGTGGTCTATCAGCTCCCCAGCTTCTTGAAGGCAGAGACAGATTATGAATCGTCTCACCCAGCACACAACTTTGCACAGGCTGTGCTCAAACTCAGCAGATGCTTATAGGTAAGTGGTGCCCCAATGTCAGGGGCTATTGTCAGTATGCCCTGCTGGAATATGGCCACCTGACAATCTCAGACGGAGATCATCAGTGTTCACTAGGCTGCCTATGGGATCTCCTACAGCACTTTGCCAACCCGTGGGAGTTGTTACGTCCAAGGTAGTTGCTGGGCCCAAGATACAGAGGAGACAGAAGCATACCTCCTCCCTCCAAGACCTTCCTACCTTACCTGCACCTGACACCCCATGTGCCTGATGATATATACGTGTATATATATATCATATATATAGCCATATATAATATATATGAATGAATATATCATATATATAGCCATATATATATATATGTATGAATAAATATTTATTCATTTACTAAGTACCAACCAGTTATCCACAGTGTGCCGGGCACTGGGCATAGAGTGATGAGGAAAGCAGATACAGCTCCTGCCTGTGGTGCCTCAGGGCTGGAGTCCCTCCCACACAGAGCCTGGGTTGTTCCTACTCCCTCTGCCTCTCTCTCCCTAGACCCTGAGATATCTGGGCTCAGGTATCTCTGATCTGCACGTGTTTCCTTTGGAGGTAGGGTCTGTTTGCCCTTTGCTGATGCCAAGGGCTTCCTCCTAAGTTCTTTCTACCTGCTCCCCCTTTTATCCAGGACTGAGCCATAGCTCCTTAGTCCCAGGAACCACCTTCTAATCCGTGTCCTCTGCTCACACAATTTTGGCTGGGTCTCTCCTAAAATCCAAGAGAGGCCTGGGCTCCCCAGGAACAACCTAATGGTTATAATCACTGTGTGTTTTGCATTTTAAATGTCTGCTCGGTTTAAATTAGTGAAGCCAAGAAGTCAAAATTCTAAGAAAAGTAGATAAAATTCTGACCGGTTTGGGAAAAGCAAATCCAAGCTCCTGCTGGGCTCCAGCTGGAGGTCGTGACCCCCAGGCTGCGAGGGTTGGGCTTTTGGCTCTTAACCTGAGGATGAGGCTCTGGGTTCTACCTGCTGCCTGGCTGACGGCTGGTTGAATGCTGTGTCAGCGACGAGCGACCCTGACCTCCCACACACCGGCCAGGCCAGGGACGGTGGCAGGAGCTTTTTCATATTCCACAGTTCAGCAGCCCCAAGCTGCTGGGGGCGGAGGACAGGTGGTGGGGGAGAAAGGATTCGGTCCCCAGGGGCCACCTGGCGCTGGTGGCATGGCGGGGAGCCAGGCTTGCCTTTGCCCTCTCTCTGTGCCGGAGCCCTGGACCCTGGCTGGCATCTCCTGAGAGCAAAGCGAAGCCCGCGAGTGATCTCTGGGGAACTTCCTAGAAAAAAGAAAGAATTTCAGGTTCGAACGGTGTAGGGAGGGCCGAACACGGGAGCAAGGTTGGCCAGGGCTGCCCTGAGCCCTGGAGAATCCCCAGAGCGATCGTCCACTACATGCCCACGTGCGTGCGTGTGCCAGGGAGCGAGAGCCCGGACAGCGGGAGTCGGAGGCAGGACCAGGAGCTGCAGAGGGGCCGCGGGCAGAGCCCCAGCGAGCGCGCTGCCCGGGCGCGGAGCCCAGGGGCCGCCCACTGGCGGGGGAGGCGGGGAGCGCGCAGGGAGGCGGCGGCGGTGGGGCTTCCCCGGGCTTCCCCTCCCCGGGCCGCGGGTGCCCGGCGCGGGCCCAGGACGCGGAGGCGGCTCCTGGGGAGAGGGATCCGGGAGTCCCTGAGGCGGCCCCGGCTCCGCACTAGGAGGCGGGGTCCGCAGTATAGCCAGCGGCCGGCGCGGCTTCCCGGAGCCCCGGAGCCCGAGGCGCGAGGTTTAGGCTGAGCCCTCCCCGGCGCCTGCCCCCGCCCGGCGCCCGCCTCCGCCCCCGCCCGCGGCCTGGAGCGCGCCTCCCTCGCCTCCCAGGGTCTGGCGAGCCGGCGCCGGCCGAGCTGCGGGAGCCGCGGAGAGCACCAGCTGTCGCCGCGGGAGCTGCTCCGGCCGCACCATGCGGGAGCTGGCCATTGAGATCGGGGTGCGAGCCCTGCTCTTCGGAGTCTTCGTGTAAGTAGTGGCGCGCCGCGGGCAGGGCGCACTGACGCGGGGGAACAACCGACCAAGCCTCTCTGTGCCCTAACTTAGTTTGCGCAGCCGCTTCCCACTGGGGCCTGGGTTCGAGGTCCCTTCCCCGCCAAGTGCCCGCAACGTGTCCTACGGGACCAAGAGAGACCCTTCCTCTCTCCTTCCTGGGACCCTAGGCGCGGAGCGACCACCGCGCGCCGAGGCTGAGACCTGCTCCCGGGTCTCACCGGGCCCGCGCCTATCGCCAGCCCCGCACCACCTGCCCGGGGGATCCAGGGCTGCACCTCTAAACAGGGACGCGCACCCTGGCCCGTGCCCTCGGGAAGTTTCTCCTTCTGTGTGATCTTTGAGGCCCACGTTGGAAGTCTTTACCCCTGGCCCCGTCTCCGATTCCTCCCCGCTGTGCCCAGGGCCAGACTCCTTCCTTGTCCCCTGCTTTAGCGCCCGCGGTCCTGGCGAGCGTTTTCCCAGCGGGCGTTTGCGGCGCTTCTCCTACCGAGAAACTGTTGCTGTGGAGGCTTGAGAAGTCAAGGGGCTGCAGGCCGGGGTGGGATACACACACCCTGGAGCTCTGTGCCCAGTCGATGTCCGCTTTGGGGGCGGAGGCCCTCCAGGGGTAGCCGTGAAATGCCCAGGGTGGCTTTGAGCGGCTGGCACTGAGAACAGCGATCCCGAAAAGAAGAAGGGGTGGTGGCGCAGGTTCTTTCAGAGATGCCTGAGCCTCCTCCGTGCGCCCAGGGACCCACCGCTCATTGACTTCCAGGGCCCAAGCTGCAGGGAGCTGTCGCATCTCTCTTTCAGACCTGAGCCCAGAACACCAGCTCAGAGCCACCCCGCAGCCTCCTGTGAGCTGCTGTCACCTAGGCACCCACACCTGCACTGGTCCCTCCATCAGTGAGCCAAATTCTTTCCCCCTCTCTGCCCACGGATGTTTTCTGCCACATTCTAAGTATTAAAGTTACATGAACTTTTTGGATTTGCCATGCATTTATTTATTTGTTTGTTTTTGTTTTTGTTTCTGGAAAAGCCCTCCCGAGCCAAACAGGAGGCCCTCTTTGAATTTCTGCCTCAATCTGGAGTCATCCATGGCAGGTGTGCTGTGTCAAAGATGACTTCTGTTCTGGGCAGCCCAGGGTATACACATGGAAAGAAATGCCCTTTCTTGCATGTTTTTCTTTACCAGGGATTAAATTCATCCAGAGTAATTATTCACACCATCAGAAAAGGCCATGAGCTCCCCCAGATGCAAGCAAGCCCCCCTCTCCCGCCTTCTGCCCGAACACTGGTGTTATTCACTGGGAAGAAGGAACGAGAACTTCAGTTGGATTTTGATGCATTTGGAAAAACAAAACACTTTTCCCTTCTCTTACTCAATTTTCTACCTTTGGAATGTACGTTAAAACTAATGATTGCTGTGTGATCAGATGGGGACAGTTTCTAATTGGCAGATAGGCTAAAACCTCATTAAATTATTATGTGATAGAAATGATAAACTAGTTTTCAGTGCACAGTAGAATTTAACATTTGTTGGGTGAATGTAGGAAGAATGCTGAGATACAGTGAGATAGGCTCTTACACTATCTCACTATCTGGTTTGACTGCTGCTGGGGGTGCTCAGATAAAAAAGGGTCCAACAATATGTAAAAATATTTATAGTTTTCAGGTGTCCCTTCCAATATCCCCCCCAAATATTTATGAGATGTTTACAGATATACAATGGTCTATGCAGTAAATTTGAAAACTTGGTAATTATTGCTTATGCGCGTCTTGCTTTTTCTAAGGGTGTTATGTAAAAGCTGGACAGGCAGTTTATGTTCTGTTCTCTGAAGTTCCCTCTTGTGTTACTTAATAGGGGATCTGTTGTCACACATGGACATTGATAGCATTTTTGGATGACTCCCAGGTTTCTTATCAAATTATTAACAGTGTGTCCAACTTGTGGCTCTTTTACCTGCAAAAACCAGCTTTGGTATTGATGCGAGCCTCCCTAGGGGGCAGATCTTGGATGTTCAGATGCTGTTAGTATCAGGCATGTACCGACTTCTGGGAGGACGGCTGGGAGCATGCAGAAACAGATGACCCTTTGTTTTCTCAGATAAGCGTCTGGCACCTTGACAGAGGCTGACTTTTGTGGGAAGTTTAATTCTTCCTTTTGCCAGTACTGGAAATGATGGCAATATTGGGTTGTACCTACCTCTGCTCACGAAGATGGTGGTCTTAGCAGCACAGGGGTTTAGAAAGTGCCCCTGGGAAGGCTGAATCCGATTTCCCTGCTGCAGCCAGTGTCCAATTCAGCCAGTGTAGCTCATCAGCTAGTTTTGCTTGGTATTTCTACCCTATTGCTCAGGATGAAAGAATTATCTGCGGGGAGAGGGGGTATCTTGCTTCTTTGCAAACTTATGCCCCTGGAGAAACATCACCTGTAGATGTGCTTGTTCTCTGACTACATTTGCTCTGCATGAGAGCAGGGATCCTGTTACCCGTAGCCCATATGCTCCTTAAAGATTCCAAGTTAGAGCTAAGAAAATGCATTTTGGGCCCACGGGTAGTAGGGATGCAAGCTTTTCCTTACTGACTCTTAAAGATCCCTTTTTCTGTTTCTAGACTAGGCACAGTGCTGAGGTTTTGTGCATTCAGAATTCTGAGAGGTTGCTCTCCAGGCACCCCCGCTCCCACAACCAACCCATAGATGCTCAGTCCTGCCTAAGGACTTCAAATCGCTGGGAAGGAAATTAGTAGAGTAGTGCAAATCAAGGCTGGCATATAAAGTTTAACATAACAGAAGATAAATTGGTTACAGGAACCCAGTGTTTAGGAAAAATAAAAGTAAAATGTGAAGCTTTGAGGCTGTGTTTAGTACCATGAAGTGTGTAGGCCTTGAGGTCCTATTGCTCTTACTCATGGATTGTGGGCAGAGCAGGAAGGAGAAGCACTTTTGGGCTTCTTCTGTCCTGCTGCTACCCAAGACTCCAGGAGAGATTCTTTTGAGTATTTCTGCAAATGCCAAGGCTAGCAACAGACCTTACTCAGCAAGCACATAGTGTAGAAATGAGATGGCTGGTTAACACCCAGCAGACCAGTGGTGCACTGCTAGAAGCATGCTACTCACTTTGACCACTATCACCAGTACAATAGCAATCATTTACTGAGATCTTACTGTGTGTCAGGCACCAATGAAGACTATCCCATATGCCATTTAGCCTGATGAAGGGGGTATATTGATATTTCTTTGTCATAGATGAAGAAACTGAAGCACAGTAAAATTAAGGAACTTCCCAAGTAACAGGGCTAACAAGGGCAGCTCTGAGATCTAAATCTAGATGCTCCATCTGCAAGGTCTGGACTCTCAATCACTTTGCTTCATAAAAAATAGCAGCCAGTTTTGGTCAGTCCAGGGCTAACTTCATGCAAAAGGTATTCCATGTGATTTCTCTTTTAAGCCTCATCTCACTGGATTCTGTTCATTATTCCCACTTTACAAACAAAGAAACCAAGGTTTAGAAAGGTTGAGTAAGTTGCCTGAAGTCACTCAGCTAGCAGGAGGTATAACCCTGATTCAAACAGGCAGCTGACCCCATGTCCCTGAGTGGTCAGCCTCTGAGACAGAAGACATCCAGCCCCAGGCTTCCAGACTGGTGCTAAACTGACCACATCCTGTGAGCAATTCCTTCCATGACTCCTTATCTCCAGAAGAGCAAGTACACATTGCCTGGAGTGATGTGTGGGAAGCTGTCACTGTAGCTCTAAAATCTCATGCTAGGATGACACCTCAAAGGTGGAGGGATGGCAGCAGTGGTTCACAGTTCCTAAAAGATGGGATTTGATCATGGCATAGATTTTAAGAGTACGATGTGGTGAGTAAATTGCCGGTGAGAACATCAATTGTAGTAGTAAGAAACTAGGAATACACTGCTTTCTTCCACCGTTTTTGGCTGTCATCTCCCAGGACATCTGTTAGTTCAAGCACTCTGTATTTACAAGATTGCAGAAAGGACCCTAGAAAGATGATGACAATCTCATGTGCTGGACGGGGGGAAAGATGGTCTGTCTGTTTCACTTGTAGGCTTGAGTTCCTTGGCGTCTTATCTTCCTCTTTCCTTCCTTCCATCTGCCCTTCTCCCCATCCCTCCCTGTCATTTCTGGTGGCTCTCTGTCTGCAGGGTCCCCCTAGGAGCTGCTTAGGATGCCAGGGTGCACAGGTAATGGTGTTTACCTCCCCTTAGATAATCCAGCATCCTTCTTTGAGCTCTTAGGATGCAAGAGGCCTTTGCCAGGCACGGGGGATGAGAGGAGAGAAGGCCAGGTGGCCCCCAGTACCTTACAGTCCAGTAGGGAAAGTACACAGTGGGCCACCATTTGTTATTGTCTCCAATGCAATTACTGGCTTTGAAAATTTTGCCTCCAAACATTTCTCTTTCATTGTTCATCCACTTGACGGATATTTGGCACCTTCTAGGTGCAAGCATTTGTGATAGTCATTTCCTTTTCCCTTCATTGGTACGCTTTGATTGGTGTAATTCCAGCAAGACAGAGGGAAACTTGGTGCTTTACCTGGTCCAGGTGACTTGCTTGAGGGCACTGGATGTCAGGTAGATTTTTGAAATATCGACAAAAACAGATTCATCTTTATTACCTCTAAGAGCCCAGTGTAAGACTCCATGCTGGGGACAGTTGGAGCAAGGTGCCAGGTTTCACTGAGAAGGAGGATGCATGTGCCAGGGAAGGCTGCCCAGGGCTGAGCACCGAATGCCAGGTGTACAGGTCCTAGGCCCAAGGACATTCCTGCAGGGCAAAGGCCTGGAGGTGTGGAGGCATATTTTGGGTGGAGATGAGGTCACCAAATGTGGCCTCAGTGTGGGCTTTGCGGTGGGTGGGTGTGGGAGTGGCAGGAAGGGAGCCTGGAAGGAGAACGCAAGTGGCCTCAGGGCCCTGCAGGGCAGGGGTCATTCCCACAGAGGCAAAACTGGGGGGGCCTGGTGGTTTGAAACAAAACTGTACCATGCTCAGATGTTTGCCCAGGGGTGGAAAGGAACCATTTGGCCAGACACACAGGCCCTGCAGACTGTGATGTGTGACTGCACACTGCTTCGTGGCCGCAGCCCTGCTTCACAGCTCCCCAGGACAAGTACTGTCTGCACTGCGTTGTGGTCAGCCATCTGCATCTTTAACTTCTTTGCTTTCCCCTGCTCCCAGCCTAGCCTTGGCACAAGCATGGTCGGTGCCTCCTGACTCAATTTCCCAGGATCATTTTTACAGACCTAAGCATTCTGCATCAGTCCAAAGCAAAGCTACTGAAGGGGCGGACGGCCTGCTGAACACCTGTGTCAGGATTACACGGGGCCCAGGTCAGGCTAACTGAATTAAAATAGAGATCGAGGCCCTCAGAATCTGCATTTTGAACAGGGGCTCCTTCCATCCACTGCCTTTGGGAACTACTTATGTGCAGTCTAGCGAATGGATGGCAGCACTGCAGGGTGGAGTCAGCAGGCGGTGGCCCTGTAGAACCCTGCCACTAGAGTGGCCTTTGTAAGAGGGAGGGGGACTTTTTGTGTTAAGTGAAGTTTTGGAGTTGATTGGCTACTCTACCATCAGTCCTTTCTATGTAATGAATACATTCAGAATCATTCTGCTTGCTCTCTAGCAACAAGTTTCTTTCTTTTTTTTTTTTTTTTGAGACGGAGTCTCACTCTGTCACCCAGCCTGGAGTGAGTGCAATGGTGCGATCTCAGCTCACTGCAAGCTCCGCCTCCTGGATTCATGCCATTCTCCTGCCTCAGCCTCCCAGTAGCTGGGACTACAGGTGCCCGCCACCACGCCTGGCTAATTTTTTGTATTTTTAGTAGAGACGTAGTTTCACCATGTTAGCCAGGATGGTCTCGATCTCCTGACCTCGTGATCTGCCCACCTTGGCCTCCCAAAGTGCTGGGATTACAGGCGTGAGCCACCGTGCCCAGCCTAGAAACAAGTTTCAAATGAGTTGTTTGAAGCAAAGAGCTATAACAAAAGACCTCGGGCTTTGGAGCCAGACAGGTCTGTGTTTGGGTTTCAGCTCTGCCACTAACTAACAATTGCCTTCAATCTCTGAACCTCAGTTTCTTCAGGTAGGAAATGGAGCTAATACTTACTTCACTGGATTTTATTAGATAAGGTACTTTAAGTGCCTGTGGTACATATAACAAAAATTGGTAACTTCTCGCCACCCTTGTTAATCCCTATTGCATACATGTAGTGTCTAAGAATGGCAGCACAGCACAGTGGTTACAACAGTGGCCTTTGGCGTCAGGTTACCAGGGCTTAAATCCTATTTTGTTTTGTTTTATTTTGAAGACAGAGTCTCTCTCTGTTGCCCAGGCTGGAGTGCAGTGGCACAACCATAGCTATTCTCCTCAGCTCCAGCCATCTCCTTGGGCCCTGCTCTTACAGGCCCCAGAGGATTCTTTTTTTTGTATATATAAATAGAGTCTTGCTCTGTCGCCCAGGCTGGAGTGCAGTGGCATGATCACCACTTACTGCAGCCTCAACCTCCCAGGCTCAAGCAATCCTCCCACCTCAGCCTCTCGAGTAGCTGGGACTACAGGTGTGCCATCGCAGCCAGCTATTTTATTTTTTGAAGAGATGGGGTCTACATTGCCTATGCTGGTCTTGAACTGCTGGGCTCACAAGATCCTCCCACTTTGGCCTCCCAGAGTGCTGGGATTATAGGTGTGAACCATTGTGCCTAACCAAATCCTGGTTTGCAACTTACCTGCTGTGTGAGTTTTGGGAGAAAGTATTTATCCATCTTCAGTCATTGTTCCTCCTTCTGTTCAATGGGAATGTCCATCATATTCATGAATGTAAGAATATGTTAAAAACATATTGTATTGAAGTATAAGTTTGAACCATATTAAGCATATTTTGTTGAAGTATTGTGAGTATTAAATGGGACAGTATCCAGCTCATTGTAGGTGCTCAGCAGATGGTGATGTTATTATTATTATCCTTTTGTTGAAATGAATCCATAATATACACTAAAGAGAAACACCATAGGTGTCTAATGATGTTCTTATTACAAATGATTTACCACAGGATTTCTAGACAAGAATAAACTCCTGGAAGTGTATTTCTAATGATTCCTTTCAGGCCTCAAAAGTGAGGGATGTACCTTGCCATGAGTTTGTCCGATGAGTCGGAACCCCAGAGCTTGCTGTCTGATGGGGTGGGCTGGTCTCAGCCTTGCAGTTTCTCAGCAGTGGCTTAAATTGCTGGCCCTTTGCAACAGTGGTTCCAGGACATCGAATTAAAGCGCTCTCAGCATAGCTGCATTAGATAACATACTAGAAAATGCTATGTTGTGTTCTTAGATAACATAACATAAGGAAAATGCTATGTCCCCATTGTGAACTTTGCACACAGGGCTCAATTAGAAGCCACATCCAGGGAGTGCTTTTCATCAGGCACCCTCTCAGCCCATCTGTGCATGCTGTGCAATGGGGCCCAAGTGTTTCTTCTCCCCTCCCTGGGAAGGCGTCTGCCTTGTTTGATAAATGGGGCATCCTTCTGTTTGAAATACTACTTGCCACTGTAAAATGAGTTGGCTGTACCCAGAATTCTGAGAATGGATGTTTTCCCACAGGGAGATAAATGCTCCCGGCACTGCAAAAGAAGCATATGGTTTCATAACTTGTGGATAAAGGTATCTCAATTAGTTGTAAAGATTATGCCTTTTGTGAC
Organism: Pan troglodytes; assembly: GCF_028858775.2. Taxonomy (NCBI): domain Eukaryota; kingdom Metazoa; phylum Chordata; class Mammalia; order Primates; family Hominidae; genus Pan; species Pan troglodytes. The sequence continues at coordinate 132,581,541 of NC_072406.2, forward strand.
ACATGCAAGGCTCATAAAAGCTCACTACCTCTATTTTTCAATGATAGCATTTGTAAATAGAAACATTATCTTGGTAATAGTGCTTCTTTAAAAAATATTATCTTGCTGTTCTATGTGGATGAATTAGAAGCACTGTTTTTACAGTGAGGAAGCTCCTTCAGACAAGACTGCTGCCTGCCAGTGGGCCCTTGTCGTCATTCAACCAGAAGCTTCAGAGGTGTTAAGAGCAAGGTTTGGGATGCCTGGGACGAGTGAGAGGAGGCTGAGAGGACCTGGGGCTGCAGAACCCAGAGGCAGCTTCATCACAGTCTCTCAGTATGTGAATGTGAAACATTATCCCACAGAAAGGAGGAACTAGTTGTTATTCTGTCTCCACTAAAGACAAAGCAGCAGAAAAACAGGGCCAGAGGAGGCAGGAGCATTTAGGTTGGTTTCTAGAAAGGTAGCAGTCTGCCAATCAAAGCTAGATGTTTCTTTCTTCTTTACCAGAGGGTTTTTAAAAACATATTTTATTGAAGTATTAGTTTGAACCATATGAAATTGCTGATATTTGAGTGTTTTGACCTATAAAACTGGGAATTTCATTCAGTTCAACCTAAAATAACATACACAAAGAAATGTGCACTATTCATAATTGTACAGCCGTCCAGAAAACTACCCGATCTACCAAGCCCCTTTCCACCACCGTGACTTCTACCATCATTTGAATTCTATAGAAATGGAACCATAAAGTGTGTGTTCTTTTGTGTGACTTTTTTGTTGAACGTGTTTTTGAGATTTATCTCTTTTGTTGTGGGTAGCGGCAGTTTGTTCGTTCTCGTGTGCTCCAATTCATTTATTCATTTTACCCATGGATATATGGGATATTTATCATTTTTGGCTATTAAGTGCAATGCTGCTATTGGTTTTTGGTGAACATCTTATAATTTCTTGTAGGTATATACATACGGGTGGAACTGCTGGGTTCTTCATCAGAAGTTCTTAAGGAAGGATTTGGCCTCTCTGTCCAGCTATACCTCTAAAAGCAATATTTAGCCTGTATGATGCTGTAATCTCCATCTGCTGAGCAGCTACCTTGTAGAAAGCATGCAATGGGCCTGGCAAGTGACAGGGCCTGGCAAATGGGTCCCATTCTGCAAGCAGATGGGCAGCATGGCCCACTTCTGATGAAAAACCCAGCAGTTGCACCCCTACGTATATATGTACAAGAAATTACAAATAGGTTCACCAAAAACCGATAGCAGCATTGCACTTAATAGCCAAAAATGATAAATATCCCATATATCCATGGGTAAAATGAATAAATAAATTGGAGCACACGAGAATGAACCAACTGCTGCTACCCACAACAACAGAGATAAATCTCAAAAACATATTCAACAAAAAAAGTCACATGAAAGAGCACACGCTTTATGGCTCCATTTCTCTAGAGTTCAGTGATGTTAGAAGTCAGGGTGGTGGAAGGGGGCTTGGCAGACTGGGGAGTTTTCTGGGCAGCTGTATAATTATGAACAGTGCACATTTCTTTGTGTATGCTATTTTTAGGTTGAACTTAATGAAATTCCCAGTTTTATAGGTCAAAACACTCAAATCATGCTGAAGAAGTGACACCCTGACTTTGCTGATTATAGAGATGCACCTGAGCCTCCTCACCTGTTAAACGGGTACACTCTCTCACCTCCTAGGGAGCTTGTAAAGATGAGGTGATGTAAGCTGTGCCAGGTACCTTGCACAAAGATGGCATGTGTTAGGTGCTAAAGCCAGTCTCTTTTCCTTCCTCCACCTCCCTCCTTCCTAGAACTGAGGTGGAGATACAGGTCAATGAAAAGATGCCTGACATCACAGTGTAATAATAATGACAATGAAACAGTGTAGCTCTCAAAAGTGCAGGAAAGAGCTGAGACTTCAACTAGGATTTAGAAATTTCCTAGGAGACATCTGAATCGTAATCCAAGAAAAAGAAATTGCCAGTATATAAGTATGTGTAGGTTTGTTTTTTTTTTTGAGATGGAGTCTTGCTCTGTCGCCCAGGCTGGACTGCAGTGGCACAATCTCGGCTCACTGCCAGCTCCGCCTCCCAGGTTCACGCCATTCTCCTGCCTCAGCCTCCCGAGTACCTGGGACTACAGGCACCCGCCACCATGCCTGGCTAATTTTTTTGTAATTTTATTTTTTTTTAAGTAGAGATGGGGTTTCACCGTGTTAGCCAGGATGGTCTCAATCCTCTTACCTCGTGATCTGCCCACCTCAGCCTCCCAAAGTGCTGGGATTACAGGCGTGAGCCACCGCGCCCGGCCTGTGTAGGTATATTTTAATTGACATCTATCATCACCTTGGTTATAGGAAGGCAGGGAGGTGGAGAAGGAGACACCTACTAGCTACTAAGGAAGAACACTTTAATGCCTACTATGTGCCACCTTTGTACTAGGCACTTGTCACAGTCATAGGCTTTAATTATGACACCTCTCAGGAGGTAGCGTTGTCCTCATTTACAGAGTTAAGGGTTAATGCTCCCTCATTCAGAGAGCTCTTACCAATTAAAAAGAAAAGAGAAGAGCTCATCAACAGAAAAATAGGCAACAGATATGAGCAGAAAACTAACAAAAGTTCAAAAACTGACACACTTTAAAACCGTGATTTTTTTATGTTAACTTTTATTTTAAGTTCAGGGGTACATATGCAGGTTTGTTACAGAGGTAAACTCATATTATGGGGGTTTGTTGTACTGATTATTTTGTCACCCAGGTATCAAGACTAGTACCTATTAGTCACTTTTCCTGATCCTTTTCCTCCTCCCACCCACTCACCCCCTTCTAGTAGGCCTCAGTGTCTGTTGTTCCCCTCTATGTGTTTATGTGTTCTTATCTTTCCACTTATAAGTGAGAACATGTGGTACTTGGTTTTCTGTTCCTGCATTATCTTGCTAAGGATAATGACCTCCAGCCCCATCCATGTTCCTGCAAAGGACATGATCTCATTCTTTGTTATGGCTGCATAGTAGTTCATGGTGTGTATGTACCACATTTTCTTTATCCGGTCTACCACTGACGGGCATTTAGGTTGATTCCATGTCTTTGCTATTGTGAATAGTGCTGCAATGAACATAGTGTGTACGTGTCTTTATTATAGAATGTAAATCTGTGATTTCTATAGCAATGCAAGATATGCATCTGAAAACGACAAAATAACAATGAGTATACATTAGTAGAAGCTTTTTATGTGCTACAATGAAAGAATGTGCAGCTATTAAAGTTAGTTCTATAGTAGGTAGTTATTTGTTTACTTGAGAAGACATTTATAACAATTGTTAAGTGATAAAAGCAGCTTAGAAAAGTGTGCATGATGCTATTTTAATGTGGTAATGTAATAAAATCAATTGTGCCTATATCTCTATAAAGATACATAATACAGTTTTAACGGTGGTTATTTTGTGCTGATGGGATTATGTAATATTTGCTTTTTAAATGTTTATGTCTAAATTATTTTATAGTAAGCATTTATTATTTTCATGCACAATCAAAAAAATCAATATAGATGTTTTCTTTTACAGAACAAAGGAGAGGCCAATGAAATATTCCAGGATAGGGCACTGAATGATTTTTTTGTGATTGCTTTAGAAATATTTAAAGTGACAATGTGTCAAAATATCAACCTTTCTACATTTTTTATCAAGTAAAATATTTAAGAAAAATCTGAGAGTAAAGATTACTATCCAGAATGTATAAGTTTGTGTTTTCAAATGTGATCGGCTGCTCAGGTGGAATAGTAAATGGGTACAACTGTTTTGAAGAGCAATATTGCAGTGCATAAACAGCCATAAAATTATTCCTGCCCTTTGACTTAGAATTCTTGGTAAAAAATACATGGAGGCACTAATGGAAGAGACACCAAAATCCTCACATATAAAGATTTTTTTGCTGTGTTCCATACAAAACAAAGTAAATATATTTGTCAAATAAAAATTATTAAAACTCAAATGGTCAACATTTGAAGATGATTTGGTAGATTGTGAACACACAGAATATTATCTAGTTATTGAAAGAATCATTTTGAAAATCGTGAAGAAACGTGGTAAAATTTTATGATGTAATAGTTAAGGAAAAGCACTATACAAAAATATACCTCAGAACTGCAACTTTTTTTTTTTTTTTTTTGAGACAGAGTCTCGCTCTGTCACCCAGGCTGGAGTGCAGTGGTACCATCTCAGCTCACTGCAAGCTCCACCTCCCAGGTTCATGCCATTCTCCTGCCTCAGCCTCCCAGGTAGCTGGGACTACAGGCGCCCGCCACCATGCCCGGCTAATTTTTTGTATTTTTAGTAGAGACAGGGTTTCACCGTGTTAGCCAGGATGGTCTTGATCTCCTGACGTCGTGATCCGCCCACCTGGGGCTCCCAAAGTGCTGGGATTACAGGCATGAGCCACTGTGCCCGGCCGCAACTATTTGAAGTATGTCTGATTTGGGCCAATACTAGGAAGAATTACACCACAATGAATGTGATGGAAATGAATGTATTTCTCCTCACTTACATTTCTTTCAGGATTACAAAATACTTGTGAAAATTAAAGCAATACAAAAAGTATAAGGCTCCTGGAACCACTTCATCTTTCTCTGCCTATTCTATTCTCTTCACTTTTTATACACATTTGTATATAATTAACAAAACTACTGGAAACACATTTTATTTATAGCTTAATTTTTTAACTCATTATCTCTTTAAGATATTATATATATAAACACATGCTTCATTGTTTTTTACTGGGTGTGTGGTGTTCCATTGTATTAACCTATTCATGGAATCTTAGGGTATTTTCATTTTTTGCTGTGAAAAACAATATTGCAGTTGTTGTGTACATTGTAGTGCACCTGTTCAAGTATTGCTGCATGATAAACTCTTACAAATGAATTTTCTGGGTCAAGACCACGTACATTTTAAATTCAGATGAATACTGCCAAATTGTCCACCCAAAGAGCTACACATATTTACATTTCACCACAGTTGTGTGAAGGTGTCCATCATTATGCATCCTTGCCAATGTTGGATGTTTTGTATTTCTGCCATGGCCTGGAATGTAACATTTGCTTCACTTTGCATTTCTCTATGTTTAGTGTTGAGCATCGTTTCACAAGCGTATTGGCAATTTGTATTTCTTCAGTGAAATATCTGTCTTTTCCTTTATCTATGTTTCTGTTGGATCTCTGAATTATTCTTACTGATGTATAGGTGTGCTTTATGCCTCATAAATACTAATCTTCTCTTTCATGTATTGCAAATATTCTTCCATGTCTATGGTTGATTTTTAAGTTTCTTTGTAATTTCTATTATTGTATACAAGTTTTAATTTTATGTAGTTAAATCTATGAGTCTTTCCTTGTGGTTTCAGTTTCAGTCCTATTTAGAAAGTCCTTTCCCACCTAAAACATAAATATTCTTCTGTATTATCTAGTATTTTACACTTTTGTTCTTTAATTTTAATTTGCTAATATCTTGGTTCTTTATCTGTTAGTTGTCCCACTCAAATGGTTTGTCGGTTATGGAATAGTCCATTATTTTCTTGCATCTTATGGGATTGCAACTAAATTCTATTCTGAATATCTATCTGCCTGGTATTGTCTCAATTAACATTTTAATTATTGTAATTTCATAGTATTTTTAGATATCTGTAGGGAAAATTTGCCCCCCCACACTCACCCCACTCCACCCACTGGGAAGGAGTAGAGTACAGTGGTTAAGGCTTCAGGCTCTAGTGCCAGGATACCTAAACACAAATCTGCTACTTACTGGTTATAATTTGGGTAGGTTGCTTCATGTCTCTGTGCTTTAGTTTTCTAGCCTTTAAGACAGATAATGATAGTGCTAAAATAGTTTTATTGTATTGAGACCAGAGACTGTGGCTTGTATGATTTCTGTGTTTTATAACTGGTTATGATTTTCTGTGTGGCCACATACATAGTCATTTTTTTGGCTGTAAATTTACATAGCTTGAACATAATGAATAGTTTCTGTTTGGTGAGTGCAAAGTTCTAAATATATTAAAAGAAGTTAGCCACGCTATTAAAATTTTCTATAGTCTTATTCTTTCAATTTGGTCTTTTTAATTTGAAGGTATGCTATCTCTGTCAAACAAGAATAATTAAAGCCTTCATATTGTTTTTTGGAAATAACTAATATTTTGTGTTATTAAAACCAACTTATTATGTGTTTTCTTTTTGTGGTGCTTTATTTTTATGTTTTATCCCCTTTGTTTCTTTCTTTAGCTGACTAGCTCAAGTGTTCTTTGCTACCCTCCTTTTTTACTTTAGTAATTTGGATGTCATAATTTCTATCTCTATATTTCTAGTTAGTATTCTTAAATTTTATCTCCTTCTGATGCTTGAGCTTTTATTATTCTAAAATTTCTATTTGTCTTTGTATTAATATTATTATCTGAAGGTCTACTTTATCTAACATTAACATATTACTACATTATATTTATTGAGATTAAAGTCTGCACAGGTTATCTTTTTCCATCCTTTTACTTTCAACTTATCTGTATCTTTATTTTTAACATACGGCTCTCGTAAATAGCATTTAGTTATATCTTTTAACTTTATCTGTCTAGCCAATCTCTGCCATTTAATTGGAATGGTTAAGCCATTTACAGTTAATACAATTATTAATATGGTTGAATTTAAATCTACCACCTTTTACTATTTGTTGCATGTGTTCTTTGTCTCTCTTTTTCTGTCTTCTTTTAGATTAGTTAGATACTTGTTTGTATTCCATTTTACCTCCTATATTGAATTGTTAGCTATATCTCTTTAAAAATTTTAGTAGTTTATTTCACAATTATAATATGCACTTTTTACTTATTACCATCATCTTCCCTGTGTCATTTATTATACCATTTCATGTACAACGTAAAAATCATATGACAGCATACTTTCATTTCTTCTCTCATGCCTTTGGTTTATTGTTATAGATTTTACTTCTAAATATAAATCTCATAAAACATTTCAATTATTTTTACTTTAAGCAATCAATATACCTTCACAGAAATTAAGATTTTAAAAAATTTACCAACATATTTATCATTCTCAATGTTCTTTATCAGTTCAGTTAGATTTGGTTTTTCCCTTTGGGATTATATCCCTTTAGCCTGAATAACTTCCTTTAGCATTTCTTATAATGCAGATTGCTGGAAATAAATTCTCCTGGCTTTTGTTTTCTTGAAATTATTAATATCTTTATTTTGCCTTTATTTTTGAAAGATTTTTTGGTTGGATGTAGAATTTTCGGTTGACAGTCGTCATTCAACACTTTAAATATGTCTTTGCATTATCTTGTGGATTCCATTGTTTCTGATGATAAGTCAGCTTCTACTGTTATTGTTGCTTTTATGAATGTAATGCGTTTTTGCTCTTGATTGTTTTTAAAACTTTCTGTTTATGTTTTACTTTCAGCAATTTGATTGTGATGTGTCTAGGTTGGTCTCATTTGTATTTTTCCCATTTCTTTTCATTGAGATTATTGGAGATATGGTTTGATGTCTTTCATCAATTAAATAGTCCTAAGACTTTATTTCATCCAATATTTCTTCTACCCAATTCTGTTGCTCCTGTATTTTTGGTTCTTCAGGTACGTATACATATATATTAGACAGTTTGATAATGTCCTACAGATCTTGGATGCTCTATTCTATTTTTAAAGTATTTTCCCTCTCTGTGGCTCAGTTTAAGATAAGTTCTATTGACTTGTCTTCAAATTCACTAATTCTTTATGCTACTGATTCTACTGTGTCTATTCTGCTGGTATGTTCATGCAATAAATGTTTTATTTCAGATATTCATGAGTTCAGATCTAGGATTTTCATTTGGTTTTTAGAGATTTAATTTCTCTGTTGAAGTTTTCCATCTATTATCCATTGTGTTCATCTTTCCCTATCATCTTTTAACATATTTATAATGGCAAATCCCTTTCCACCAATTCCCACATCAAGATGATCTATACCTTTGACTTTCTCTGTTGATTGTGGGTCACATTATCTCTCTTCCTTTGCATGTCTAGTAACTATTATATATTGGACATTGTGAAACATACATTGTAGAGATTCTGGATTGTTATTTTTCCCTAAGAGTATTGAATTTTGTTTTGGCATGCAGTTAATTTACTTTTGGGTCATTTTAGTCTTCAGAACTTTAATTCTAGGCTATTGTTGGGCAAATCTATCTTGTTTTTTTTTTTCCAAGATTGTATTCCTTAATCTGGGACATGGTTTTTACTCCTATGGTTTTGCCCTTCTGAGGTTTCAGTAGAAAGCCTAAGTTGGATAAATTTCAACCCCAGATTGTATCTCCTAGCACTGGCTAGGGGCTGAAATCTCTGCTTGGCTCTTTAGACTGTGACTGTTACTTTCCACTGGGGTTCTTGTAGTCTTTTTCTGCACATTGCAATTTCTGAGTTAGCCAAATAATTTGAAGGAAATTTATACACAGAACTTGGGTTCCCCGTCTGAGGCTGATATGGTTTGGCTCTGCATCCCCACCCAAATCTCATGTTGAATTGTAATCCCCACGTATTGAAGGAGGGGCATGGTTGGAGGTAACTGAATCATGGGGTGAGACTTCCCCCTCGTTATTCTTGTGATACAGTTCTCATGAGATCTGGTTGTTTGAAAGTGAGTGGCACTTCCCCCTTCACTCTCTCTCTCCCCTGCTGCCAGGTGAAGATGTGCTCGCTTCCCCTTTGCCCTTCTGCTATGACTGTAAGTTTCCAGGGGCCTCCCCAGCCATGCTCCCTGTGCAGCAGAACCATGAGCTAGTTAAACCTCTTTTCTTTATAAATTACCCAGTCTTAGGTAGTTTTTTATAGCAATGTGAGAATGAACTAATATAGAGGCTAACCTCCTTTACATGGAGGTTTCTTCTTTGTTGTATTATGTATTATTTTATTTCTATCTGGTTTATATTTTGCATAATTATTTTTTTCTCTTCTGCTTTGCTGATTGGTACTCTTTGAAGCTCTTCAACCTGTATATGGATTTATGTTTATGTTTTTATTCTTTTCAGTAGTGTTTCAGGAGGGTAGAGAGACAAAATATATGAGTTCAATCAGCCATCTTGACCTAGATGTCTCTTTAAAGAGATCTAAAAGTTTTTCTTTGACACAGGTTTACATTTTTTAGATACAAATTTATATTTTAAAAAATTTTATCATTTATCCATTTTTACTTTTACCATGACTATTTTTATGGTTCTCTGAGTTATCCTTCAAATGACCTCACTTTGTCTATCTAAAATCTACCTGTTTTACAAAATTCAGCTCAGAATTTACTTTTCTGTGATGTGTTGTTTGAAATATCAGCCCTGAATTAATGTACATAATACGGATGACAGTTATATGGAAGTCCCACATTTATTTTTATTTATTTTTTGATTATAGAAATACTTGTTTCCTGGATATATTATGTTTTCATTCATTCTTGTGGACCAATAAAAAATCTTCAGTCATATAATGAGAACATATTAAATTAGACTTTTAAATATTAATGCTTTATTTATGAAAACCCATGTGAAACATTGATGCTTTGCTTTTATTTCTCCTGACACAAAAAAATCATATTGTTCATTAATAGCAAACTGGCGTGTTTGGCTTTAGAGATGATGATATGATAATGATGAGAACAATGATAGTAATAACTAATATTTATTGAGTATTTTCTATATGCCAGGCAGAGGCATAGTTAAGGCAATTTACCCCTTGACTATTCAAACAACTCTATAAGGTAGGAATTTTATAATGCTTTCATTTTTTTGGATGAGAAATTCAAAGCTTAGAGAGGTTAAAGATTTCACCCAGTGTCACATTGTTAATAAATAAGATGACAGTGTTTTGAGTGAAAATTTTAAGTTGAGTATTTTATGTGTTGAAACAATTTACACCAGATTTGGATGGGGAGGGGGAAGAAAGGGGCTGGTAGTGAGGCTTTCTTATAATTAAATGACCCTAATGACTTCAGTGAAATCATGGATACAAAGGGGATTGACAATTCCCGAGCAAGTGGGGCTTTGACATTCACCAGATGGCCCCCAGCATGAATGATGTTATACCCAGCAGCTCCCTGGGAGAATCCTTAGGGATTATTATATCCATTCCCTTTTTTTTTTTTTTTTTAAGAAGATTTTTCTTTTTTTCCCTCTTAACCAAGGGCCTTACTCAGAGCCTCCTTGTTGCTCAGTGGCAGAGCTGGGCCCAGCACCTCAGTGTCTTGACTTTTGGCCCCACAGGCCTGCGTTAGCATGGAACTTCCTCCCTTCCTAATAATGGGTGGGTTCTGCACATTTGGCCTTGTCCTTTTCCCATTCATTGGGGGTTATATGAATGCAGCCATGTTTCTAGATAGGCTTTGTGGGGCAGCTACTTGGGAGAGCTGCTCTTTATTACAACAAACTCTTGCTCTAAAGGAAGTCCTGGCAGTTCCCTTCTGTGTATTTATCATACTTCTGTGGGATGCATGAGACAGACATGTTCACAGGTCCAGAGAACAACACGAGATGATGAGTGAGCCCGGCCTTTGGGCGGTGTATTCTCCTGCAATGGTCTCCCTGGCCTGAGGTTTCCTGTGGATTTTATTCTAAGTATCGGGAAAAGGGATGGAACCTGAAGTTCAGGGGTGGGTGTTCCTGGAGGTGTTTTTTCTATGAAGACCAGCTTGAAAACCCAGAGGGCACCACATGTCACAATGGGAATAGCTGCACTTTGGGAAAAATATCTGCAGATGGTAACACTCACCTTCTTTGTTCCAGGTTGTTATCCTGGCATGATGTGGGCGGGGGGCACAGTGTCCACTAATCTCACTTAAGATAATGTCTGAAATCACTTCCATTCCTCCACTCCTGCAGCCTCGGACACGCGTTGATTGGGTCCTACTGTGCCAGGCCCAGGGAACATGGTGACGAATAATGGCATGTGCCTGCATCACCACTGTCCACATGGACAGCAGGGCCCTTGGAGGTCTGGGCTGCAGTGGAGCTGGGACTTGGGTGGGAAGAATGGTGGCTCTCAGAGCTAAGAGCAAAAAGGGAGTGGAGGACATCAGGGACGCGTTTTGCCTGGGGCCAGCTGTGCCCCCTGTGCAGGCCTTGCCTCCAGCTCTCCAGCCCCAGGGCCAGCTCTTTGGACTCTTTTCCATAAGTTATAACAACTGTTTCTTCTCTTTTTTTTGTTGTTGTTGAGTGCTTACTCTGTGCCAGGTAACGTTTTTATGCTGTATGTGCAGTTATCTCATCTAAACTTTACAACACCACCATGATGTAGATGCTGTCATTTTTCTCACTTTATAAATGGGGAAACTGATGCTCGGGGAAGGAAGTCATTTGCCCATAGTCATTTGCCAACAGGTGGCACAGATGGAATTAGAGTCCAGGCTGACTTTCAACTTCCTTGTTCCCATTGCTCTGTTGCTGCAGTTGGGTGGGGTGATACTTTGTCCCCAGCTTCCCACATACTGGCCCGCCCACTGCGGGTCATAACAAACCCACACTCAGATGCAATCCAGTCTAGTGGTGATGATCCGAGCATCAGGAGCCAGAATGTGTGGGACTAAATGCTGCCTCTACCTCTACTTGTATTACTCTAATCTCTCCTCCCTCAGTTTACTAATCTGAAGAGGATAGTAGAAATAGTGCCTACTGGATGGGGTTCTCAGGGCACAAATGCTAGCAGAGTAGTACCTGGCATGCAGGGAGAACACCACAAATGTAAGCCCTTACATTGCCTTCATAGGTGCTTGGCTAAAGCTTTCCTTACCCTTCTTCTTGCCCCTGTCTTTAGAGCACTGTGTTTTTCTGTTCCCTCTCCCAATGGTCTTCTTGTCACCCTGACCTTGTCTTGCCTGTGAGAGCCACTTGTTTATAAGAATTATCTTAGTTCGCCATAATCTTGGCTTCTTTCTTAAATCCAATCTCTCCCTGGATGTCAGCAGACTTGTTGGAAAACAGTGTCTGCCTTAGAATAACCAATGTAAAAAACATCAAGAGGCTCGGACGAAGCTTGATTAATTATCTGTGTACTTTATGCCGAAAGAGTGAATCATGGTCTTCATTTTCCTCTCAAGAATGTGAGCTGCCTGCTTTGAATTAATCCAGAATGGTTCAAAAAAAGAAAAGAAAAGAAAAAAAAACTTCTCTACTGCTATGTCAGCATTTGGAATTACTGCCTGAGGCTTTTCTTTTTCCTTCTCAGAGAATCTAAAGGTATGTCGAATAATTTTTGGATTAAATGTAATTATTTCAAGTTTAAAAAAAAAAAAAACAGAAGAAAAGAACTTTGTGAAAGTTGTGCTCCAGAAAGAAGTGTTCCCATCGTCAGTTTTTTTGTTTGTTTGTTTCTGAGCAAGATGCTTTGAAAATCACCCCCCATTTTTCTGCTCACTGAGCTGGAAATCACAAACTCTTGCCTCTGATGGGAAATCAGAAAGCAGCTCTTGGTCTGGACTGAGCTGGGTCTGATGCCACATTGAACAGAGTCAGGTTCTATATAAGAATCAGTGTCAGAGAGAAAGAAGTCTGGGTGTCATTTCCTGGTATGGCCTTGAGCTAGGAAAGCATTTGCCCCTCTCTACAGTGAGCCCCTTGGGAGGAGGGGCCTTGGCTATTGTGTTCACCTTGTCTCTGTCACCCCTGATATATGCCTGGCACATAGTAGATACTCAGGAAATACCAAGTGAATGAATTGACTGCAGTGAGGGGATTTCAGATCACACTTCTGCCTACTGGAGGAACGGGCTGTCCCCATGGGAATCTCCTGGGCCTGAGTACAGCAGACAGGGGCCATGGCTTGTCCGGCTGACATGCAGAGAATCTTAGAGGACAAGTTGAGGAGGGCATGAGTCACTCAAGAAGGACAAGTTTCTTCTCCAGGAAGACACACAACAAGGAAGGGGTCAGGAGTTTCACTGAGATGTCCTTTGGGTCTGCCACCCCACCAGATCCCTGGAATGGGTGGCCCCTGGCCCTCCCGCATTGCACTTTGCCACTTAGAGGCTGTGCAGGGTTGGACCAAGGAGGGAGATGGCAAAGGTGACAGTGGGCTTTTGTGGGTTTGTGCTCATATGGCTAAATGTCAGGACACATACCAAGGTTTTCCACGTTTTCATTTCTCATCGTGACCCATGCCTAGAGCTGACTGTCCCACCTTCTTGTGAGGGGTCCTTGGTGGAGTCTGGCCTGTTTCCCCAGGTGCAGCTTCCAGGCCCAGATACTTGGCACATCTTCCAGGAAGGGAGGTGTTCAGGGTGCCTGCTTTACCCTCATAGCTGAAGCTCACCTCTTCCAAAACCACAGCTTTTAAACAACTTATCTTTGCTGGAATTTTTTCTTTTTCTTTTAAGTCAACTATTTGGTAAAATTATGAAACAAGCATAGGCTTGATGTAGGAAACTTATATGATACACAGAGAAAATGGATAGAAAATAAGATTATTTATGATCCTACTACCCAGAGAAAACCACAGTTAACATTCTTGTGTGTGGTCTTTTAGTCTTATGCCTGCTCCCATGATAATACATACTTTCTTTACACAAGAGGTATGTCTCATCTGGAATAACATTTTGTAGCCTGCCTTTTTCCCTTGGTTTTATGCCTTCAGCATTTTCCTATGCCAAATATTCTTTCCTGACTTGTTTTTTAAAAAGCTGCAACACAGTCCATTAAATGAAAGCAAATAATTTAATACAGCCAGCCTGCTGGTGTTGGACACCCAGTTTTTAGTTGATGTAGTTAACACCATGATGAACAACCTGGAACATTCATTGCTGTGCATACCTCTGTATGTTCTTAGGCTTAATTCCTGGATGAGGAAATCCTGAGTCAAAAAACTGGCTGGGCGCAGTGGCTCACGCCTGTAATCCCAGCACTTTGGGAGGCCAAGGTGGGCAGATCATGAGGTCAGGAGATCGAGACCATCCTGGCTAACATGGTGAAACCCCATCTCTACTAAAAATACAAAAAATTAGCCGGGCATGGTGGTGGGCGCCTGTAGTCCCAGCTACTTGGGAGGCTGAGGCAGGAGAAGGGCGTGAACCCGGGAGGTAGAGCTTGCAGTGAGCCGAGACTGTGCCAGTGCACTCCAGCCTGGGCAACAGAGCGAGACTCCGTCTCAAAACAAAACAAAACAAAACAAAAACAAAACAAAACAAAACAAAACAAAAAACCTTCCCATCCCCCCTACTGCCACCAGTTTTGCCAAATCGTCCTCCAGAAATAATTTTCTGATTTACATTCCTCCCAGTAGTGCCTGATCTGGCCGGTGTCCTCATGGGACCTGCTCAAATGTTCCTTGCTAGAAAAACTATCACTGAGCATCTGTCTCATGTTCCACACCCTTCTCTGTCACATTTTCACATTCCTCTGTTTTGTTTTTCTTATGGCATTTATTGTGATCTGAAATGATGCTGTCCATCATCTGTCCCATGTTCCACACCCTTCTCTGTCACATTATCACATTCCTCTGTTTTGTTTTTCTTATGGCATTTATTGTGATCTGAAATGATGCTGTCCGTTATTTATTGGTGTCCCTGTTTATCATCTGCCTCTGCTCAGCAGGCTGTATGTTCTGTGGGTGCAGGGACCTTGCCTGTTGGGGTCATTGCTGTCCTGCACTGCCTTCCCACCATTCCCCAGGATCTGGCTCACCATGGTGTGCAGGAGGTGTTTGCTGGATGAATGAATGTTTACCCACACCATTAATGATACTTATATTATCATGCATTTTTTAATAAAAATTGTTGCCTTCATTCTAAAACAAATGCTGCCAAATTTAATTTAACCGATGGCTGGAGATGAAATGGTGACAGATGGCCCTCAGGTAGTCATGTAATTCCTTCTTGTTCTGATGAGGTATGAGGTCCTTTTCCATGAAATAACTGGAGGTTGTAATTATTTTGGTTTGTTTCTTATAGTTTAAAATGTTTTCTCTATTATTGAAAGGCTATGGATGGTATGCTCTCTAAAGCAAGTTAGTTTCTGTTTCTGATTTGCAGCTGATAATCCGATAAGGCCTTGAAAGGAGATAGTCACCTTGTTAAAATTGTATGTAAAGTAAGATCACTCTTATTTAATATTTAGGTTTAGCCTGAGTGTCTGGACAGCTGCAGGGTTTAGGTGCTGGAGGATTCTACCTGCCTAGACCTTTTTGATTACTGCCTGGTTCTTAGAGAGGGACAGTTTTGACGGTTGAGTACCTGGTGCATGAGGTTTTACCATTCTTGTTACTGAGTGTGTTGCCCCCTTGAGTATAATAGCAGAACATCTTCTGACTAATCCAGTAGTTAGAGGTTGAATAAGGAGTGCATCCAAGGATTATTGGCTGTGGATGTGCATCTGGTGCAGGCTGGGGAGGCTGTCCAGGGCCATGCCTCAGGACCCTGAATCTGACCTCCTTTGTCCAAGGTTTTGATCAGCAACTTGGATAAAGACATAGAAGCCAGCCTTATCAAATTTGCGAATGACAGAAGACCGAGATGGAAAGCTAATATATCGAATAATAGAATCAGGATTCATAAAAATCTTGACAGAGAGGATGCATCTGAAACTAACAAGGTAAATCCTAACAGGATTACACATGCAGTTGGCAGCTCACTTCAGCAGAGCTGGCAGCAGCCACCAATGACGGGAGAGGACTGGCTTGAAGGCAGTTTGTGGAATTAGTAAGGTCCTGGGTTTCCTAAATGTTGATTTTTAAAAGTAATTCTTCCTTCTATACTATTAACAGCAGTAAGGCATCCAGACCTAAAGGGTGCTAATCTGCCCCCAACACTGCTCCTGCCTCCTTGTCTTTCCTTTCTTGCTACAACAACACTTTCCCCACTGTCCTCTGCTCCCTCACCCAACCCATTTGATTTTCAGGCCCAAGTTGGGCTCTACTTTATCTGAGCAGCTTTCCCTAAGTCTCAAGGCACAGCAAGTTATGCTCTTCTTCCAAGCACTCTAACAGTACCCCTTCTTCCCCATTAGGGTGCTCACCAAACCATGTGACCAGTGTCTGTCTGATTGTACATCTTCCCTTTGGATTAAGGACTTCTGGTGGGCAGGGCCTGTGTCTGCCTGTGAGACGCTCCACCCTGAGCTGTGACACAGTGACTGGCACAGACAGATCCCAGTGGACACTTTGGTTGGTGGCATACATTCCTGGAGCATGGGGTGGAGTCTGGGCCCCACACTGTTGGATCTTGTACCCCTGTAGGCCATCCAGGAGTGGCAGCTTTCTAGCCCTTATGCTATGGAAAGCACATGGTGGAACTGCAGATACCTAACCAGAATACAAAAGGATGTGGTGAGGACTGTACCATGTGCAGGCTGTCATGGATGGAGGGTGTGGACTATTTTGAGGGGCTTCAGGGCAGCCCAGGGGACATCAGGGAGAAGGGATAACTCAGTTCCTAGAATGGAAAGGGTTTAAAACCATTGTAGCTCCAACCATCTATGTACTGCTTGCTTGGTAGGAGTTGTCCATTCACTGCAAATGTTGAATTGTGGAGAGGATTTTTAAATTGGAAGTGGAAGAGTTGAAAGATAATGATAATGGCAACCACAATATCAACAGCTAACTCTTTCTGGAAGTTCCCTGGGCATCAGGTGCTTTATACAACTGGGTCCTTACAGCCTCCCTGAAAGGTGTCTGGTGCTCTGTGACCTCAGTGGAGCAGACAAGGAAACAAAGACCATGATCAAAGTTTTATGGCCAGTAAGGAGCTGATAACTGAAGCTTGATCCCACTCTGAGGGCATCTGATGCTGAGATTCTACTGTGCTGCCATTTAGCAACTGATATGTTTGACTGTGTCCCCACCCAAATCTCATCTTGAATTCCCATGTGTTGTGGGAGAGACCCAGTGGGAGGTAATTGAATCATGGGGGCAGGTCTTTCTTCTGCTCTTCTCATGATAGTGAATAAGTCTCACAAGATCTGATGGTTCTATAAGGGGGAGTTTCCCACACAAGCTCTCTCTTTGCCTGCTACCATCCATGTAAGACATGACTTGCTTCTCCTTGCCTTCCACCATGATTGTGATGCCTTCCCAGCCACGTGGAACTGTAAGCCCATACAACTTCTTTCTTTTGTAAATTTTTCTTGGGTATGTCTTTGTCAGCAGTGTGAAAACGGACTACTAATACAGTAAATTGGTACCAGCAGAGTGGGGTGCTGCTGAAAAGACACCCAAAAATGTGGAAGCGACTTTGGAACTGGGTAACAGGCAGAGGTTGGAACAGTTTGGAGGGCTCAGAAGAAGACAGGAAAATGTGGGAAAGTTTGGAACTCCCTAGAGTCTTGTTGTATGGTTTTGACCAAAATGCTGATAATGATATTGACAATAAAATTCAGGCTGAGATGGTCTCAGATGGAGATGAGAAACTTGTGGGGAACTGGAGCAAAGATGACTCTTGTTATATTTTAGCAAAGAGACTGGAGGCATTTTGCCCCTGCCCTAGAGATTTGTGGAACTTAGAACTTGAAGGAGATGATTTAGAGTACATGGTGGAAGAAATTCCTAAGCAGCAAAACATTCAAGAGGTGACTTGGGTGCTGTTAAAGGCATTCAGTTTTATAAGGGAAGCAGAGCATGAAAGTTTGGAAAATTTGCAGCCTGACAATGCAATTGAAAAGAAAAATCCTGTCGCCAGGCGCAGTGGCTCACACCTGTAATCCCAGCATTTTGGGAGGCTGAGGCGGGCAGATCACGAGGTCAGGAGATCGAGATCATCCTGGCGAACAGGGTGGAACCCTGTCTCTACTGAAAATACAAAAAAAAAAAAAAAAATTAGCCAGGCATGGTGGCTGGTGCCTGTAGTCCCAGCTACTTGGGAGGCTGAGGCAGGAGAATGGTGTGAACCTGGAAGGCGGAGCTTGCTGTGAGCCGAGATCGCACCACTGCACTCCAGCCTGGGTGACAGAGTGAGACTCTGTATTATTCCTGGGTGTGTCTGTGAGGGTGTTGCCAAAGAAGATTAGCATTTGAGTCAGTGGACTGGGAAGGGCAGACCCACCCTCAATCTGGGTGGGCATCATCTAATCAGCTGCTAGTGTGGCTAGAATAAAGCAGACAGAAGAAAGTGGAAGGACTTGACTTGATGAGTCTTTCAGCCTTCATCTTTCTCCCATGCTGAGTGCTGCCTGCCCTCGAACATCAGACTGCAAGTTCTTCAGATTTTGGCCTCTTGGACTTATACCAGTGGTTTGCCAGGGGCTCTCAGACATTTGGCCACAGACTGAAGGCTGCCTCTCGGCTTCCTTACTTTTGAGGTTTTGAGACTCCGGCTGATCCACCACTGGCTTCCTTGCTCCTCAGCTTGCAGACAGCCTATCATGGGCCTTTACCTTGTGATGGTATGAGTCAGTTCTCCTGAATAAACTCCCCATTCATATATACGTCTATCGTATTAGTTCTGTTCCTCTAGAGAACCCTGATTAATACATTCTCTTAGGGGTCTTGTGAGGACTGAGTGAATTAATGAAGTTAATGAGTGTAAAGCACTTAGAATGTCCCAGGCATACACTGAGTCTTTGGGCATTCCACTGTGGTCACCACCATGGGCCTTGAATCCCTGCAGTGATGGGGCCCTGGAATAGAAGATTCTGTGATTTGAATATTTGACTCCTCCAAACTTCATGTTGAAATTTGATCACCGATGTTGGAGGCAGAGCCTAATGGAAGGTGTTTGGGTCAAGGGATTGGATCCCTTAAGAGTAGATCAGTGCCCTCCTTGGGGATGGGGTGAGTTCTCACTCTATTAATTCCCATGACAGCTAGTTGTTAAAAAGAGCCTGACCCCTCCCCCACTGTCTCTTACTTTTTTTCTGGCCATGTGATCTCTGCACGTGGAGCTTCCCGGGCCTTCTGCCAGGAGTTAAGCAGCCTGAGGCCCTCAGCAGATGCAGATGCCCAATCTTAAACATTCCAGCCATTAGAATTCTGAGCAAAATAAACCTTTTATCTTTATAAATTACCCAGTCTCAGGTATTTCTCTATAGCAACACAAAATGGACTAAGACAGAGGGAGAGAGAGACAAATGAGGGCTCTGCAGTCATGGAGCTTCCAGGCTGGTGGAGATGACCAGCAATGAGCAAGTATCTGTATAAGTGCTACAGGAAATTTCAAATGTGATGTGCTAGTAAGTGAGCAGATGTTACCATTGTTAACATTTTGGGAATTTTCTTTTTGTCTCTTTTTTTCTATGCATATGTGCATGTTCTATAAACAATAACAACATTAACAAAAGGGAGAGCACAGGATCTGCTATATTCTTCCCTTTTACCTAACAGTATATCATTGCAAATAGTCAATCACCATAAATGGTCAGTGTATGGCTGTCTTAGTCTGTTTTATGCTGCTATAACAGAATACCTGAAATTGGATAATTCATAATAAACAGAAATGTATTGGTGCATGTTTCTGGAGATTAGGAAGTCCAAGATCGAGGTGCCAGCATCTGGTGAGGGCCTTCCTGCTGCACCATCCCATGGCAGAAGGTGAGAGGGCAAGAGAAGGTGAGAGAGGGCAAAAGGGGGGTGAATTTGTGCTTTTATAAGGAACCCATTCCTGCAATAATGGCATTAATTCATTCAACGGGGCAAAGCCCTCATGGCCTAATTACCTCTTAAAGTTCCCATGTCTTAATATGCTGCATTAGGGATCAAGTTTGTTGCATTGGGGATCACCTCTTAATACTGTTGCATTGGGGACCAACACATGAACTTTGGGGGACACATTCAAACCATAAAAATGGAGGAATAATGTTCCCCCAGGGATGTCCACATCCTCATTCCTGGAGCCTGTGAACGTATAACCTTACATGGCCAAGGGAATTAAGGTTACAAATGTAATTAAGGTTCTATTCAGATGACCCTGAGATGGAGAGATTATTCTGGATTAGCTGGTGTGCCCAGTGTAATCACATGAGTCCTTAAAAGTGGAAAAGAAGAGGCAGAAGAGGGGGTCAGAGAGATGCAATGTGTACAGGACTCAACCTGCCATTGCTAGCTTTGAAGATGAAGGGACCACAAAGCAAGGAATGAGGGCAGCCTCTAGATGCTGGAAAAGGCAAGGAAGTAGATTCTATTCTAGAGCTTCCAGAAAGGAATGCAGCTTTGCTAGCACTTTGCCTTTAGCCCAGGGAGATCTGCATCAGACTTTTGACTTCCAGAACTTGTGTTACTTAAAGCCACTATGTTTGTAGTCATTTGTTACAGCTGCAGTAGGAAACTTATACCATCTGTTTCTAAACCTGTGCCTTCCCCCTAGAGCTCCCTGAAGGCAGGGACTGTGCCTTATTCACTCTGGGTCCAAGTGCCTGGCACAGGCTTTAAGCTCAACAAACATTTGCTAAACTCTTTTCACCTGCTCAGGAGCTGAGCCTCTGCATTAGGACTGGAGGGGACCCCTTTGTCTCTCTTTTCCATACCCAAACCCTAGTCTTGATGTGGCCCACTAGGAGTGGCCTCCAAGGCCTACAGACCTACTTCCAGCCCAGGCCAGCCTAAAGTGAGGGCAAGTGGTACAGAGAGAACACTGCCTGCTGGCTTAACTCACACCAAATAGCACCTCCTTCAGAAGGGGAATTCCTGTTAAGTAGAAGGGTTCATAAGTGGAACTCAAAACATGCACATGGTTTTTGATGCTGGATACTGTGAATTTCTTGCCATATTTTTACAAAAGGACCATTATTGATTCATTCATTAGGGAAATAAATGAGGTAAAGACAAAAACCAAAAAGAAAATTGAAATAAAAGAAAAGAACAAGAAAAGCAAAAAGAATACAGCGATGTGAGCTGTTCACCTCCTGAGTTGCTGCTTGCCCATCTCTCCTTGTAAGGTGACTGCACAGTAGGCCTGCCCCACCCTGGCTGCCCTGAGATTTGTATTAGTTGGCCTAGGGTGAGGCAGGGACAGTGATATTTTTAAAAGCTCAACGATGGAGCCTAGTAAGCAGCCAGTGGGGACACCAACTGCTGCACGATATTCTTGGTCTGCTCTGGTCTCAAGTTAGAAGCTCCCAAACCCTAAAACTCTGTAAAGGATGCTGCTTGAAAACCAGCCAAGCAGCCCTCTCATCTTATAAATGGAGAAACCGAGGTTTAGAAACACAGATGCCAACCTCACAGTCATGTAATGTCACACTTGGTGTCCGGGTTGAGGCCAGGGCCTGCTTCTGTGGATTTTTCACGCCCACCCTCTATCTTACTAGTGTTGCCAATAGTCTTAAATTCGGGCAGCCCCATCAACCTCCATCTGTGAGAGGCTTTCCTCCCATTTCATTTAAGTTTTTTTTTTCCTCCTCAAATGCTCCTTTGAAAGATCTGCTTTTGATGGGAGACATGGACTCGCCCTGCCTCCGCCTCCATGTCTACTGTCCCCTAGATGAGGCAATACCAATTAGCTAGTATGAACATGGGCTCTGGAGTCACTCAGGTGTTGCTCTGAAATTTGGCTGCACTAATACTGTGTGGTCCCTGAAAGCCTCAGTTTGACCAGCTGTAAAATGGGCTTAATACTAGTACATCATTCATAGTGGTTGTGAGGTTGAAAAGACATGGAATACATTTAAAGTGCTCAGAACTGCGTGTGACACATAAATGCCAGCTGTTATACGTTATATTATTGTTTTAAATTACTACTGATATAGGGAGGAGAATGTGGTTTCAGGTGTCAGAGCCAGTAAGGAACATCGACAGACGTTTTTGCCATTGCTTATTGGCTTCCTTTGGAATGTATGTGGCATTGGTCAGTGGTGTCCACTCCTTGACCAGACAGGCACAAGTCCTCTCTTGGGGACTGGTAACAGTGAGCTTCCAAGGGAATGGTGTGACGAGCTTGTTAGCCTTGGAGCAGAGGCTCCCTGGGCTTTTACCTCTTATCTACTTTGCCTGCCTTAAGGTCAGCCCACCCGGGCTGCCTCCTGCAGGGGTCCCAGGTGTATGGACAGACATGAGCCCTTGCTTATTGTGGGATTCAGAAGGGGTTTGCTGCCTTCTCCTTCACTGTCTCCATTACAGAAACATTTTCCATGCAAGTAATTGCAGAATGAGATAACGAGGAGGAAGATGGGGCAGATGATAGTGGGTAAACTGAACTAACTTGATTACACTTTTTCCCAAACTTGTTATCCACACTTGCTGTGCTGTGCGAAATCTCAAAAGCCAATTAAGACCTTACAATCACAACTGCAGGTTCCAGAGAAGTCTCCCGTATAAGTCTAGCAGATCTGCCAACAGATTGAGCATGGCGAGAGTAACTCTTCTGCTTTGGATTTTTGTATTTCGGTGAGAACAGGGAGTTTTATTGTTACGCTTTTAAACAAAGCTATTACACATTGAGGTGGGAAGGCAACTCTTCCGCTGATGTGGTGTGTAGTGATTTAGGTGAACCTTTGGTATTTTAAAGCGGGATCGTTCTGATTGGTAACATTGTCAATTGCACAGAGAACTGATTCATTTTAAGACATGTTGATGCCACTTACAAAATCACAAGTTAAAGGACTTTGGGAAATCATTTAAGTCAGAGAAGCAACATTTGATTTATTTCTCAGCTTACTATTAGCTTCCTTTTATCAATATTACTTGACCTTTAAATCAGTTTTTTAATAGACAAGATAACCTCATAAGGTCATGGTAAGTGTGAATGAAATAATGTATGTTAAGTGTATAATTCAGCACCTGGAATGTAGAAGGGGTGCTGAAACTTTTGGCTTCTCCATTGTTTGGGAGGGGAGATTCATAGCATTTGGACAGAAAAAAACTCTAAAGTCATCCAGTCCAGTTCCTTAGTGAGAAAAATGAGGAACACAGAAAGAGAGAGAACTGTAAATGATTTACTCAGATTGCTTTAGCAGCTAAGCCAAGGATAGAACGTGAATGTCCTGGCTTCCAGAGTTGGTGGCTACTTTTTACCTGGTCCTTGACTGTTTCCCATGCCAGCAGGAAACCCAAAGCTCTCAACCCAGAGGCACCTGGAAATCCAAGACAGGGGAGGGCAGGGGAACTAAGGGATGGAGACCATGATGAGAAAAGGCTCCAGAAGTCAGGGGCTCTCTGGGAGCAGATGTGGTCCCCACTGGAGAAGGACCATGTCCCAAGATGGCCTTGTGGGGTGACATTATTCAGGAAGGGCCTGGATGGAGGGAAGAGGAGCTTGGGGAAAAGAATGATCAGGGAGAGTGATCAAAGAACAGAAGGGCAGTGTCAGGAGCCCAGAGTCAATGCCAGCCCCCCTTGAGTGGTTTATAAAGCATTTTCACATTTATTATCTTATTTGAAGCCTTAAAACAGTTCTGCCATGTGGGTGGAATGTCAATATGTGCTGAATGAATGAGTGAGTGAATGAATGAATGATGACTGAAAGCTAACATTTATTAAACCTGCTTACTATGTGCCAGTCATTGCATTTAAAATAAGCCTTTTACAGATGAGGGAACTGAGGCACACAGAAGTAAAGTGATTGGCCAAGGTCAAACCCTAGGAAGCGTATTTCAGAATTTGTGCTTTTCATTTAACTATCTTGCCATACTGCAAGTGCATGAAAGAAGAGTAGGTGGATGGATTTCCATTTTACCAATAAAGAAGTAGCAACATTGAAGGGCAAGAGGCTCCTACGGTTGTAAAGTAATCAGTGGTCGAGTCACTGCTAGTTAGCTCTTTTGATCTCTAGTCCAACATGCTGCTAACTAGCTCCAGCTTGTATCCCACACTACTTGGGCAGGCTCTGGGTCCTCCCACCACATACCGAGTCAAGCTGTTGTCTTCAGCCCACCCATTGTCCCACCCTCACCTCAGTGTGCTCTTGCCCCACATTTTCAAAAATAGTCATAATGGAAATAGCCCAGGATTATGGTTAGAAGTTTAAGTTCCAGTTTTGATGCTTGTTAGCTGAATGGCTTTGGGCAGGGCAAGAAACCTCTTTGAGACTCAGCTTCCCTCTCTGGAAAATGGAGAAAACAGTGCCTACTTTTCACTTGTAAGGTTTGAGATAAGATATAAGAAGTGTCTAGCAGCTTCTTGGCAGGTAAGAAGCACTCAGCAAATTGATCAGCTGATCCTTCCCTCCCTCCCTACTTCCTTTTGTCCCTCCAGGTGCCTCTGAAGATGACGTCTCATTTACTGTATGAATAAGGAGCAGTTTAGGCAGCTGTCATGTATGAAATCCAATTCTCAGTGAGCGCAGCAGGGCTGATATAGCTCCATCAGTTGGGATAGATGATGAAGAACTCAAGGTTTGCAAGTTGATCTTTCATTGGAGAATTGGTGGTGATAGCGGTGGTGGACAGGGACACATTGACCACACAAATGCTGTGGACCAGTTCGTCTTAATGAACCACTTGGCGAATGAGTACCCAGCAAAGTCCAGGCTCCCTGAGAATAGACATGCATTTGTTCACAGGGGAACAGACTTCAGAGAGTGGGACCAAGGGGCCCTGGTGACTGTTAAATACACGCCACTCCCCAGACGAGCTAGCAGCCAGTTTGAGCAGCCATGAGAGGTGGTGTGAACACAGTGTCACACTGCACAACTGCGGTAGGAGTGGGCCACCAACACATGGGTGTGGCGGTCTGGATGGGGAAGACCTTGGGGTGGGCATTTGCCTTGTCCAAAGTGGGCAGCTGCTTCTTAGTTTTTTTGGACTGAGTGCTGCCATGGGGAGATGCAGACTCAAGGTTGCCAGATCAAATGCTTCATCAGAAGCCAGAAATTCAGATGTTAATGTAAGAGCTCCTGTTTTTAAAATATTGGCCATGAGTTACATTAAAAAAAAAAAATTTTAACGTGGAGCAGCTCAAACCAAATATGCAGCAGGCTGCAATTAGTTCAGGTTGCCAGCTGCCAGCTTCCGATTAAAGATTCCATGTGGCAGAGGCTTGGGTCTTCATTGGAACAGCTGACATGGATTTATTTGTTCAGTCATTGATTCAACAAATATTTATTGAGCACCTACTGCATGCCAGGCACTATTCTAAATGCTGGGGATACAGCTCAGATCACAAGCAGACAAGAATGCCTGCTGACCTTGTGGAGCTGGTGTTCTGCTGTGACCCCTCCATTCTGCCTGAGGCCACTGAATCTTTGCAGTAGTAATGATGATGATGACCTGGTTATTCCCTCTCCTCTTCTTAGGGAGACTTAAAGTGAGCAGCTCAACCTCAGTCATAAAGTCCAGTTGTACCAAACAGGCAACCATTCCTGGTCCTTGACTCAGGTGATGGCCGCTGGTGGGGACAGAGACCCCACCTTGGGGATGTCTCCAGCTGTCCAAAGTCAAGACCAGTTCTATAGGCCACGTGGGTGAGATGCCTCCATTTGCATTTGAATTGAGAAGTTCAGAGTTTGCAGTACAGGTGGCCATGAAAACATTTATTGATATCCACTGTGAGCAAAAACTTTTGGGACAAAAATGAGGGCTCCTTATCTGCTTAAAAAACAGCCCCTGCCATTCCTTAGGGTGGGAGGAAGCTCCCGAGTTCTCCAGAGGTCAGCCACCGAGCAGATAGACATGCTGTGGGAAGCTGCATTCCAGAGCCTCATTGAATGCTCACATGTTTGCAGCCCTGTCCTGGATGCCTGCCCTCAGCCTCTCCTCTAATCATGGGCTGTATTTGTGGCTGTTTCATCTTACACATCTGATTCCTCTCACCTGCCAGACCATTCTAGAACACAGCCTTGTTCCTCCATGGGGGAACAGTAGGTCAGAGAAATGGTCATGGGTGTCAGGTCAGGACTGTGCTGATTTCTGCCAAGGACTGGGGTGAGATCTCGAGGGAGCAGCAGAAAGGCCTGATGCCACCTGTGCTGCTGCTCACTGGAGCCAGGGGAACTCAGATGACATTACAAGGAAGGAAAATCTCAAAGACACCTCACAGTCCCCTATTTAGGAAAACGCGTTCTCTGTATATTGTGTTTTAATGAAAATGGCAGCTCAAAAGCACCTTCAAACTAAGTTGTTTTTCACTGTGTTTTCCCCTGAGTGATGAGTAGCATTCTTTCCTGTCCTCGAGCCCCTATCTCTGCTCAGGGTTATGTCCTAGAGTCTTGCTGTGTCCTGATGCGGGGTATACAGACTGTCCCAGACTGCTTTCCCATTGGGAAATTTATTTGGCCAAGACAGGAGCCGAGTTCTGGAGGTCTCTGGGCTGCTGGCCCTGCTGGGTGAGGGGACCTGGCTTGTGCTAAGGTGGATCTGAGCTCTGGGTTGCCCAGGAAGCCAGTAGGAGGTGAATTCTGCAGATTTCCCTGGGTCACAAGCTTACTGGCCTTGTTCTGCCCCAAGTCACCTGCCACTGTGATGTTCACTTTCGCCAGTACCTCATCACTCAAAGTTATTAAGCAGCTGCTTTTGGAGGCATTCAGGGCCACATCCGAGCCAGGGAGAGGGCTCCTCAGTGCCCCAGGCTCCAGGGCACCAGCACCTTTAACCTGAGCATTTTGAAGGTGACTCATTTTGTGATTGACCCAACCTCTTTCCAGTTCTCTTTCTTTCTCTTTCTGATATTTCTTATCCTGCCCTTCCTTTTACTTTCTAATTTTTCTCATTATTCTTCCCATTGTCTTCACTGAAATCTAGATGAAGCTAAATATTTCCCAATAATAGGCTGTTTCTTTAGTTGGTAAAACACCTAATTTTGTAGCATCTCAATGGCCAATGGGCAAAGTTGTTTTACAGAACTTTTTGATGTGAAAATTTTTAAATACCCTCCACCAATTATTAGCACTTTTATTTCATCTGCTTCCCTCTCTCCCTTTTTTGGTGAAGTCTTTTAAAGCAGATCCTAGATATGGCATCATGTCTGTAAATACTTTGATATGGAATTTTAATCTGTAAGAACAACAACAACAAAACCCAACAACAACAAAACCCAACAACAAACATACAAGCAAACAAAAAAACCCAAGTGATCTCCCATTACTATTGTAATACCTGATGAAATTAATAATAATTTCTTTGAGTCAGGATCCAAATAAGGTCCACACATATTTGGTATACAAGTTTTTGGAAATAATTTGTTTTTCATTTAGAATTCTTTGGTAATTAGTACTACTATTAATGCCAGTTGCTGAGTGCCTCTTTTGAGATCTTGACAATTATCTCAAATCTTCACCACCTCCTAACAGAGTGCTCTGCCCATTTTATAGATGAGCAGGGCAACTTAACTGCTTGACCCAGTTTATGAGGCCTCGACTGGATCCTGCTCTGTCAGCTGCTGCACCCAGGTTTACGTAGACCAGGATTTTCTGTTTGTGTTCAGACAATGAAAATATTTTCAGTCTTCTGTTGTTTACTCCCAAAGGAAAGGCACCCTCTGTAGAAAGGTTTGAAAATAGTTGCACTAAACATTTGGACTTCTGGGGTGATGCATGTGGTTTCTGCACATTGTGTTGCTGCCAAATATGCTTACGTTTACACCATGCCCCATAGCAGGCATGTTTGAATGTGTTTTGCTATTTTTATTATGAGGCAGAAGTGGTTTTGAATATCCTGTTGCTGCTGACGACAACTCCTGCAGGAAGGGAAGCACGGAACAGCCTGGCTCTTTACGTCCATTCTGCATTACCTCACTGTTTATTCCTCCCCACAGCTGCTGAGATAGTGGCAGTTATCTCCATTTACAGAAGAGGGCTCAGAGGGGACATATGCCTTGCCCATATCACACCATGAGTAAGAGGCAAGGGCAGGATGCAGGGGTTTCAACTCCACAGCTCTGGCTGCCAGCCATTGTACTTTCAGAGCAACACTATCTTCCTTGCTATTTCCCCACTTTTGAGGTCCTGCTTCTGGACCTTTCTATGCCAACATTTTATCCTGAAAAATTCCAAATATTTAGAAAGGTTGAAAGAGTAGAATGATCCCCTATATACTCTACCTAGATATAGCAGTTGTTAACATGTAATCATATTGGTTGGATATCTCTGTTTATTGATCATATATGAATTTTTCTGAACTACCTGAAAGTAACTTACTGATACCTGAGGTTCCTAAACCCCCCTAAATGTTTCAGCTGCTTCTCCTACAAAGAGGGCATTCTTCTACATATCCATGTCATTACTGCACTGAAGAAAATTAGTATACTTCCTTACTATCACCTAAAATCTAATTCATTCTCTAATCCCACAATTTCCCCAATCATCCTCAGTGTTTCTTTTTAATAGCTTTTGGTCTGTTTTGACCCAAGACCTAGTCAGAGCACATATGTTTCATTTTTGATTGTTTTGTCTCTTCAGGCTCTTGTAATCTGGAACATTTAGCTTTATTCTAACTTTATTCGTGGGTTCACCTAATTGTTCATTGAGGGTGTTTGACTTGTTCCTCTTCCCCTGTTGGGTCTAATGGTTTGATGAGATCCGGAGTATGCATGTTTGGGAAGAATGCTCAGTGGGATGCCATGGCCGTCCTGTCTCCTTGTGTTGAGGGCACAGGAGAAAGGGTCTGTGGTTCCAGTGTCAGGGGCCACAGGTAAAGAATGCAAGTTAGGGTCATTTTTCTAAAAGCTGAAGAAGAGTCGGCATGAGCAGGCAGAGGCTTTGCATTGGGAGCTTTGCTTTACCCGCACGGCCTATTCTGGTCCTCTCTCTGCCAGTCCCGCTGCCTTCCATGCCCTGGGAGCTGGATAGATGGATGACATCTCCAGGCTTGGGCCACACATTTCCACACTGTCCACTCACCAATCCCCACCCATCCCACCCCAGTGTGTTTAGGAGGGTACAGCAGTAGAGTACATGTTTTCATTGTCTCTTATACACCTTTTCGTCGAGGGAGGGATTCCTGCCCTAGGGTTATGAGGATGGTCATACATGACACTCAACACTGGGCAGATGAGATCAACGGCAGCTTATTCCCCACATATACTCACAGCCCAGGGGAGGAGTACACTGCACGCCATGCAGGGACACAAGGAACAGAGTGAACAGCCAGGGATAATGGGAGGCAGGCTTTGTAGTGTATCAGGAGGGTGGGGTGCTCCCTGGTAGTGGCAGGAGGATGTAATTGACTTATTGAATAATTCCACGAGCTAGCAGGAAGCTGAGACTCACTATTCCGAGATAAGCAGAAACTGTGCCTGGTCACATCAATAAGAAATGTTGTTTGGCTACAGGACCTTATTTGTGAAAGCAGAGTAGGGAGGGGAACTTGTGGTTAGGACATTTGAATTCATTTTGGTTTCAGATGTCAAAACAAGACATAACATTGGGCCTCAATTTTAGACTTTACACTGCTCAAATTTAACACCCTTATTATTCATTCACTATGTGTACTCATCCTCGTAAGCACTTCATATGAATTAATTCATTTAATCCTTACACCAACCCTCTGAGGTAGGCGCTTTTATCAGCGTCACTTCAGAGATGAGGCAACTGAGGCCTGACAAGTCAAGCACCTTGCCCAAGGTCACGTGGCTGGTAAGGAAAGAATAAAAATCCAACCCAGGAGTGCTGCCTGCAGAATCTGTGCCCCCACAGTTGAAAAGGGCATGAGATTTAGAGTGAGGGCACGAGGACATGAATCCTGGCTCTGCCTTGGTTGGGCATTTATGCTTGCTAAGCCTCAGTCTTTGCATCTGAGTTGGGAGGCTTATCACAGAGCAAGAAGAACCATCCCCAAGAGGGGGTGGTAATTCCAGGAGCTGTTCCTGGTCCAGTCCTGGCCTGGTCTCTACATGCCATTCTTCCTTATCCAGGTGAGGGGTGGATTATTTGATTAAATCAGCTGCTGCAAAGGAAGCCCCTCTTTGGATGATAGGTACAAGAGAGTTGGTAGGAGCAACTTCTTGGGGTCTTCATTTCTTTTTCCACCTCCTTCCCTGTGCATTCTTTCTTTCCCCTCTTTCCAACAAACATCAAACTTCGCTCTGCAAAAATCTGATCTCAATTGTCCACACTGAGTGAGACTGGAGATTGACATGTTGCATTTCCCAAGTAAGGTCATATCTCTATATCTCTAATTGGGGAAAAATCTGTGTCTTATTAAAATAATTGCAGATGCCATTGAGCTGGTGGGGAAAGCATGTATGTGTGTGTTGTATGTGTGTATTGTGTATGGCTGTGTTGCTTGACTTCCTTAAAAGTCCAGTGCATGTACGGAGGAATAGTGCACTCCGTGCCGTATAGACTTAGGCAAGACATCTGACATCTTGTAGCTTCAGTGCACTCATTTCTAAAATAGGAATAATGGTAATTCCTGCCTCATAGGGTTCTTATGAGGGTGAAGTCCTGTTGGAAAGCAGCAAGTGAAGGGCTTGGCATAAGATGTCTGCAATATCATAACTAACTATGATTATTATTCTAATTGTTAGCTTTGTTTTGGGGGATAGCCAACTACTCCAATTCAGAGTAAAGACCTGTCTGAGGGCAGTTTGCTGGCCCACAGGCTTACAGAGATAATCCATCAACATGTTCTCCCTATAACCACACCCACCCCTTGTTCCCAGGACTAATGAATAATCTGATAGGCCTCCTTCCTGCCAAGAGTGGAGTGGCCTGCCTTTACTGCTGACCACATCGGATGCCTGTTTATAAGAGCTTTTCCCCATTGCCCAAGAGAGGCTGACTAGGGAGGAAAAATCAATAGTGCAATGAGGAAATATGCTTTCCTTTCGGCTCTCACCTGGAAAAGGTTTTTTGTTTATCATGTGTCTTCAAGTGTTATTATTTTTTTTCTTCAGATCTCAGGGGTTGAAAGTGACTTTCTGGGCCATGGTTTGTTCACAGAATGACCAAATGATGCAGAGTTTTGTTGCCATTCTTCTATCTGCTCCCTTTTCCCAACACACAACCTCACTACCCTCGGGTGGAGCTTAAAGAAGGTGGGGCAACCTTCTCAGACCCAGCATATTCATATTTGTAAGATAAACAGCCACTGTTTATGGAGGACTTCAGTGCCCCAGGTGCTATGCTGGACCCTAACTTATTACTGAACAGAATATTCACAATGGCCTTGGAAGGTAAGGCAGCGTCCTGGGGGACAGGAGGAAGATATGTAGCCTCAGAGAGGTCAAGTGACGTTTTTCAAGCCACCCTGCCAGCAAACACCAAAGCAGGGATTTGGACTAAGTCTAATGATCTGATTTGGTTTATATTTCAGTATAATCTTTTGTTATTTATAGTTGGGAAAAAGGGTGATGAAGTCTGTCATCCTAGTACTTGACTTTAAAGCCCCCTGGAGTCTTAACCTATCTTGAAAAAGGCCTGTCATCCAGGCACATGGGCTAAGGGCATTGGCAAATCCATGAAATCTTTTAGAAGCTTATAGGGATCCTCTGGGGCTTTGGGCACTTGACTTTGAATTAGAAGAGAGCCAGGGGGAGAGTGGCATCACTGTCCCTTGTCATGGACTTGCTGTTTCTGCTGGTGTGATGTCAATATCAGCCATTCCTTTGGATTCCCAACTTTGGGCTGCACCTGTTGCCACATTTGGCATATGGACTGTGATAGATACATACCTTGGAACATCCCTAGAGGACCAGGGTCCTCACAGGTGGCTCTGGGTGGGAGGCTATTTCATGAGACCAACTACTGGGGCACTCCAATCTAGACATCTTCTTAAAGCAGAGTGCAGTGGCAAGCTCATGTGTTCTGATGCGTACAAGCAAAAACCTCAACACCCAATTCCATGATCTGTTGTGACCCAGATTATACAATCTGTAATCTCCATAAGAGTTGGGACCATATTTGTATTCACCAGTGTTATAGGACAGTACCTGGCACATCATGGACACTCAGTAAATATTTGTTGAATGAAGAAAAATTTGGCAAAGATGATAGTCCACTCTCTGTCCCCTCCTGTGTCCTTTCTATGTAACAAGACACATATCCTGGGGTCTTTAAGTCATGTTGAGCTATGGAAACAGAATTAACCAACAAGAGCATGGGAGTGAGAGAGAGAGAGAGAAAGGAATAGCGAGAGAGAGAGAGAATGTGTGAGTGTGTGTGTGTGTGTGTGTTTGTGCAGGTGAGCATATGTGAGTGTAGTTTTTATCTGTCATGAGTCTAGATGCTGCCCCATCTAGCCCTAGTCTGGGGATCCTCCTAGGGGGCAGGACCATATTTTAATTTGATGCCAAGGCAGTTAAAGGCCTGGAGAGCCCCCAGTGATGCCACGTGTGCCTCTGGAATTGCATCTGCTGCTTGTAGGTGAAGATTCAGGTGACCAAAAAAAGGTAGTCGGTGGTGCTTTTGTGATTTAGCAGTGAAAGAGCCACTGGCAGCCACGGTTTGCCTAAAGGGGAAGGGTGTGTGGTTTTCTGTAATATTTTGCTTTCAGATCACTCCAACTTTAGTTTTCTTCCTGCTTTTCATTCTTAGTCAATATCAGATCCTCCTTTACCTCTTTTCCATTTTGGTTAATTTTAGTGGATTATCCCTGCATCTTAAATAATTACATCCTTTTGCTTGCCTTCCACTCACTTAATTTCAGGCAGTGTGTATGTGTGTGCACACACAAGTGTGTGTTTATGTGTGTGGGGTGTGTGTGTGCATTTTGTGTGTATGTATATATAATTATAAGCTTTATCTAAGGAAGATTTAAACATCTGAACCACGCATGAACAATGCACAAACTAAAGAGAAAATTGCTTGGCATAAAGTTAGAATTACATCTTTGAATTTTCTTCATGAATTTTTTTTCTTGCCCTGTCTTATGGTGCTGAGTGAATGTGTTTTAAGGTCTTCAAACTATATCATGAGAAAATTAAGGAGAAAATATAAATAACTTCCCCCACTTTGCCCAGGAGAAATTAAGTTACAAATAAATCAAGATAACTGTCCGGCCAGGCGCGGCGGCTCACACCTGTAATCCCAGCACTTTGGGAGGCTGAGGCAGGCGGATCACGAGGTCAGGAGATCGAGACCATCCTGGCTAACATGGTGAAACCCCGTCTCTACCAAAAATACAAAAAATTAGCCGGGCGTGGTGGCCGGCGCCTGTAGTCTCAGCTACTCGGGAGGCTGAGGCAGGAGAATGGCGTGAACCTGGGAGGCGGAGCTTGCAGTGAGCAGAGATCGCACCACTGCACTCCAGCCTGGGTGACAGAGCGAGACTCTGTCTCAAAAAAGAAAAAAAAAAAGATAACTGTCCAATTTAAACAGCAAAGAAATAGTAGTATGTCTTGGATTAAAATCCAACAACAATTTATCTGACTTTGGGCAGTTAAAATTATCATTAAAGAAAATAATATGTTTACTTTAGTAGTAACTTTGCTTTTCAATGTAGTAACATTTGACCTATGAAGTCTAGACATTTTATTTTTAGTTTGAATCCCTATTAAGTGAAATGATGTTGACAATAGTTAACAATTCATGAATGCTTGTAATGGGGGAAGTCCATGATTTTGAGGTGAGACTGGCACTGCTGCTGAATTAGAGTTTATTGATAACAATGAAGAAAATATTGCATTCACACCTATACAGTCTCATTAAATAGCATTTTTCCTTTGAAATGATTCATAAATGATACCTTGTAATCTGTTACAGTTCCATGCCTCCTACTCATGTAAGGCTGTTTATTTTTGGTCATCAAACCTAATGAAGTTTTAGGAGTCTTACTCTACTCTTAAATAAATTGTGAGATGCAATGATACAATGGATAACTAATGGGATTATCCACATGATTTCAGTACAGAGGGCCCTGAGTTATGTACATAGACACACCAGCTCTTCTATTCTTTTTTTTTTTCTTTTTTTTTTGAGATAGAGTCTCACTCTGTCACCCAGGCTGGAGTGCAGTGGTATGATCTCAGCTCACTGCAACCTCCACCTCCTGGGTTCAAGCAATTCTTGTACCTCAGTCTTCCAAGTAGCTGGGATTGCAGGCACGCACCACCACACCCAGCTAATTTTTTGTTTTTAGCACAGAAGGGGTTTCGCCATGTTGGCCAGGCTGGTCTCAAACTCCTTGCCTCATGTGATCCACCTGCCTTGGCCTCCCAAAATCTCTTCTATTCTTAATGAAGGCTTTGCAGAGATGGGGAAAGGCCATCACAGTGAGAACAACAGGCCTGACCCTCATCCCCAAAGGTACTCTGCATCCTTGGATCTGTCTGAGCCTTCTGGACATTAAGATGTTTTTAGCCGTTCTGTTTTTATTGGAAGTAAAAGTAAACTAAATGGTTTTACCCACCTTCTAGTGGTTAAAGAGTTGCTGCAATTTCTTTAGCCTTTTCTTGAAAAACTCAAGGACATCTGTCATTGTGCTGGCCAGGAATATACTGACACTTGCAAGCTACTAAGGCTGGCAGGGCTATAGTCCTCTACGCTGAATGGCTTCAGGTTGCTGTGCCTTTTCATTTTGTTTTCTATATTTTTTTCTCCCCCATGACACAAGTGGTGCTTGAGATGATTTTAATGGCTTTGTGAGGTGGGTTTAGATTCAGATTGTATTGGGTTGGTGCAAAGGTAATTGGGGTTTTTGCCATGCTTTTTTTTTTTTTTTTTTAAATGGCAACAACCACAGTTACTTTTGCACCAATGTAATACATGGATGTGACCCACCTTCTACCACAGTCATGGAGAAGATCCCCTGGGGATCATGTTAAATGCAGACTCTGATCCACTAGGTCTGGGGTGGGGCCGGAGATTCTGCATTTTTAACAAGATCCCACATGATGCTGCTGCCCTGGCCCCTTGTGACTCAAGGTTTGATCTACAGATCGGCAGCGTGGGCCCCCCAGGAAGCTTGCTGGAAATGCTAGCTCTAAGGTCTTTTCTGAACCTGCTGCCTCTGTATCTGCAGTCACAAGACTCCCAAGTGATCCCTGGACACATTAAAGTTTGGGAACCGCTGACCTAACACACTGCTGGAGACCACACCTTCACACCTTCCCTAGAAGCAGGGTTCCCATTTCTTGGATTCCAAACCACTTCCAAAGAGCTTGTGGAAGGATGTTTCCAGGCCTGGGCATGTCCTCTCTTGGGAACACCTTTAATGTCTCCAGGACTTTCCATTCCACTATGTGCCCACCTCTGTCCCTGTTAAGATCCTTAAGCTTTATTAAGACCTTGGTCCTCTGCATATTAGCTCCACTGTCTGCGTGCTTTGAGACAGACGCCAGTGGCTGGAGCATGGCTGGAGAAGGGACATCGATCTTTCTTAGTACTGCTACTCCCAGAGGATATAATTTGCTTGATAGATGTGTTCTGGCTGCAGCTACTCAGGGTAGAGTGAGGGATTGTGCAAAAGCCTGGGTGCACCAGGCTTTAGAAAAATTGCCACAAGGATAATAAAACCTGAAAGACAAACAAGACGAGGAAGGAAGGTGCTCTGTGGTGTACCTGGTCCCATTGCCCTATGGCCGGTTGTGTGAGAAGAAATAGGAGTCAAGGTTCTGGGGTCTCACAGAGTGGGGGTGTGTGGCCATCACAGTGTCAATCGCACCCTGTGGGTGGCAGAATATATTTCAGAGGTGGCTGCAGCCATATCCCTCATCCACCTGCTTTTCTATAGTAAGAACTTGCCACTACCCAGTCAATGGGTGGAGTCATTTCCCCTCCCTGGAATCTAGACTGAGCTTAGGACTCACTTCTAACTGGAGATGACACCCCACAACTTCTGAGACTAGGTTGGAAAAAGCCACTGAGCTTCTGCCTTGTTCTGGGATACCTGCTGTGGGGGAAGCCAGTGGCTATGAATAATTCTGACCACCCTGAGCCCACAGTGCTGGAGAGGAAGGGTTTTTCTGGGGGTGGGGTTCCAGATCCTTTATTTTCAGAGCTTGCAACAGTTGGTTAGCAATGCTAGCTAAGCTGGTATAATCCGAAGGCAATCCACCTTTCTCTTTGGGCACTCAACCAACCGAATCTCTTTCTTACAAACAAGATCATTGACCAGTTAGGATCTGTCTCAATGTGTGTGTGGGAAGAGGTTCTCTCCCCCACACTTTTCCCAACAAGATTGTTTTATAGCCAAATGCAACTCAAATCCATAACACAGCAACTAGTCATCTCCAGTATCACTGATTCCCCCCACCCCCAGAATAGGAAGTTGAGGTAAGAGGGGAGAGACTGTGTCCTGTTATAAGAAAAATAATAGCAGGGGTTCCAGCTCCTGCCAGGGTTCCAGCTAACAGCCTGGTCAGTGGACAGCCATTGACTGTGCCCACATGAGAGATTCTAAGTGGGAACTACCTAGGCGATGAGCCCCTCTCAATTTCCTGATCCACAAATTCAT
This sequence comes from Pan troglodytes, assembly GCF_028858775.2. NCBI lineage: Eukaryota > Metazoa > Chordata > Mammalia > Primates > Hominidae > Pan > Pan troglodytes. The sequence continues at coordinate 132,617,718 of NC_072406.2, forward strand.
GAGCAAAATAAAATGTTTTGAAGTAATTTGTTACGTAGCTACAGAAACTGGAGTATTCTGAAGCTTTAGTTATCAGAGATACACTACATATTCTTAAAAACATCCTTCAAGCAAAATTTATTTCATTTCATTTCATGTCTTAAAAACACTTGGGAGCAGGGAGTAGGTTGTCACAAAATCAAACAAAGCCCGAAAACTGTCTAGTAAAAATATGCAGCTTTAGGCTAGAGTAAAATGATAATAGTAATACAATTCTAGTTTTTGTTTCTCTTCTGTCAGGCCCTACATATATATTTCATTGTTTAACTTTCATTCCAACTCTGTAAGGTGTGTCTATTTTAGAGATGAAGAAACTGAGGCTCAGAAAATGTTAAATGACTCATTATGTGCCACATAGCCAGAGCTTGGATTTGAACGCTGCTGGACCTGACTCTAGAGCCTGTCCTGCAGTGGCTGGAAGAGTTGTTAATGAGAAGAGTTAAATTACAGGATGTCCTGTCCTTGGATCCAAGGGTTTGGGACCCTTAGGTATCATTTAGTTCAATGCTGGGGACTCCTGGCCCATCAGGGCCACCTAGGGGAGTGTTTTAAAATCCACATTACCAGACAATGTTCACTTGGAGTCTTAGGTCTGTGGTAGGGTGTTTTCTAGAAGGTTCTGACCCTTCTCAAATTGAAGTCTCTGATTTAGTTCAGCCTCCCCCATTGCAGAGGCCCTGGGTGGGGAAGCAGCTTGCTCCACAGCATGGAGCAGCTCAGTTGGTGAGCTGGGGCAGAGAGCAGAGGGGCAGAGAGCAGCTGGGGCAGAGACCAGGGCAGAGAGCTGATGCCCAGAGAGGGTGCTCCTCCATGCTGCTCTAGAGGAATTTTGGAGGGCTGATAGCAGAAGTGACTTGCACCCCAGTGAGGGGATGCAGTAGGGATTCTGTAATAGAAGTGCTCCAGATTTAGGGCTGGTGAAGGGTTGACTGGGTTCTGTGATGATGGCACTGCAGGAGTCCATTCAGTCATCTGGCAAATAGCTACAAGCGATGCCTGTGTACCAGGCAGAGGTGCTGGGGGCCCAGTGCTGAGCAGAACAGTCATGGGTACCACTGCTTTTTGAAATTACATAAATACACAGACTTTTAGGACTTAAAACCTCAGAGTTAGGGGAGGCAGGGAGAGAAGGGGGAAGAGAAGGAGGGAGGGAGAGACAGGGAGAGAGACACAGCAGATGGGTGGATTTTAGGTCTCTTAGATATGCAATAGAATTGAGAGTCAGGCTGATCAAAGTGAGAATAGTTTCAGTGTCACCTGTTCAAAGTCCCAAATAGATGTTAACTTCTGTGGTCTCTGAGTGCCTACAGTGGCCCGGCAGTGCTACTGGGCTCTGGAGTGGCTCCTGCCCTCCAGAGTGACACTCTACAGTGACAGCCCTGGAGTGGCTCCTGCCCTCACACCCTCACAGGGAAGCTGAAGCTGCAAACAGCACATGCTCATACAACGTCCCAAATCTGGGATAGAAAGCGGGGCTGTGGGACTCCCGATTCTGTCTGGAGACTGGGACGGCTTTAGGGTGACCAACTGTTCTGGTTTGCTCAAGACTGAGGGGTTTCCTGGGATATAGGACTTTTGGTGCTAAAACTGGAAAAGTTATGGACAAACCAAGACTGCTGGCCACCTTAGAGGGTTTCCTAGGAGAAGCTCAGCTTTCTCCTCCTCTCCCGCTCCCCTGCGCTCCTCATCTTGGATCATGGAACTCCTTTTCCCAGAAGCCCAAACCAGAAGCCTAGGAATCAGCTTCAGCCACTCCTGCCCACAGGTTCTCCATGCCATCCATTTCCTCTCCAATCTGCTAGTCTCTCTTGTAGGGACAGCTGCCGCAACCCCAGCACCTCCCACTTTGCCTTCTCTTCTCTCCTCTGAGTCCCATCCTCACCATGGCCAGGGCCGCCATTTTGAATTGGAATTCTCACTCCATGCTCCTCTGCCAAACCTCTCCTTGGCTCAAAATCAAAGTCCTCTAGCCTGGCACTCACAGCCCCAAATGACTTGGCTTCTTTTGCCCTCTCCAACTGCATCTGAAGTGGTGCTGAACTTAGTTCCTCAGGTAAAGATTGGCTGGAGAGCTGGGAGGTGGCCTGATGGCTGAGATCTGAAAAAGCAAACCCCTGCATCTCTGCCCCTTTCTTCCCCCCAGTTTTTCTCTTGGCAGTGACTGCTTTTCATTGACCAACCGATGAAGACAGCACATTGGCAGCTGTGCCAGTTACTCCCTCCCTTATGTTCCACCTCAAACCCATTTTGTTTTCAAGAGACCATGCTGCTGCCCTGGCCTTGCCCTATTCTGACTTCAGTTTCCAGTTTACTTTGGAACCGCAAGTCCTTGGAGTCTTTGTACACACAAAGCTACTCCCTTATGCATGGAATTGGTCCTTCTGGCAGGTAGTGATGGAAGAGTCTGCAAAGTCTCAGTGATTCTTTCAGTCCTTCCCAAGCCTTTGAACCAGCTGAGAACTGACAGCAGGGCCTGTCTCTTTCCCCTTCCCCAGCAGGCTGGATTCCCACCCTGAGGGTGCATAGAAGGGGGGCCTCCTTGGGAACTTCCCGCAGCAACAGAACACTCAACCTTCATGTACTTTTCTTTTTATGTTTCAGTTTTACAGAGTTTTTGGATCCGTTCCAGAGAGTCATCCAGCCAGAAGAGATCTGGCTCTATAAAAATCCTTTGGTGCAATCAGATAACATACCTACCCGCCTCATGTTTGTAAGTACCATGATTTCATTCCTTATTTGACTGCTCTCTCAAAGATGAACCAAATGGGTTTTCATCTTTGTTTTTCTAACCCTGAAGACAGTGGGTGGCCTGAGAGAAAGAGAAGGTGAGCAGCCCATCAAATTAAAATCCAGTTCCATGTCATGATAAGAACTGCTTGGTCATGTGAGAAGTAGTCTGTTAGAAATGCTCATTCCCTGGTACCACAAAGAAATAGCACTCAAACATAAATTTAATTCTCTCAGCAAGGCCATTTTTACTTTCTGGAGAAAGGGTGCTCATCGCAGATGGAACAATGGCGGGAACATGCTTGAATAAAGGAGGGAGGCAATTTTTATCCCTTATGCAGCTTGTCCCTGCTACTGTGTCCCGTCTCCATTGGCTGGAGCCGGACCTCACAGTCTAAACTAATACCCGATTGGCTAACAGCTGAAAACTTTCTTAAATAGGTAAAGGCAAGGGAGAACAAAGGAAAAGAGGAAGTTGCTTATGAAAGATTTAAAGAAGCAATAACATTTCCAAATAAGGAAGGGGCATAAGCTATAAGCTAAGATTTGCCTCGGCCTGTCTAGACATGCCTGAGTAAGCCAAAGCAACTAACTGGGCTAAAGTGTAAGAACCAGCAGTTGATAGGAGGCTTTAGAGTAAGAAGCTATTATTCCTAGTGCCTATTTTATTTTTAAACTAAGACGAGCTTTGAAGAGGAACTTTTCTACTTTCTACAAGTCATTGCCCAGTATTGTGGAATGAGAAAGGACTTGTTTGTCTGGGCTATGCTGAGTTACAGTAAAGGAAGACTAGAAGCCAGTGATGAGAATTTTCTGTCCCCTCTCTTTTTAGGATAAGCCTTGATTCTGCCAAATGAAGGTACCCAGATAGCTCTGTTTAAACCTCTTTGCTGGTTTTAGCTGGTCAGTTGTTGGCCACTAATAAGACTACCCTGTGCTTCAACCTCTTGAGAGTGTCTTATGTCTCTCTCCTTCTAGAATAAATGGGCAAGCACCCATAGAGCTGGTGAATATATTGAGATAAATTTTACCTCTCCCACCCCCAATGCCACATGGCAATTGCCACATGGCAGTTGTAACCTTTTACATTTCACTGCCTATATGCCAGGCTTTTTGCAGAGAGCTTAAGAAATGGTGGTCTAATTTAATTCCACCCAGCATCCCAGTGAGGAAGATGTCATTATTGTCCACATTTCACAGATGCAAAACTGCATTCCAAGAGAGATGAGGGAACTTGCCCAATGTCACACAGCTAGTGAGCACAGCACCAGGTTCTAGCGGCCAGCTCTTGGAGCTCAGCTGTCAGCCAAGAGGCTGCCCTGAGGGTTGGGGGCAGAGTGTCTGGGACTCCCTGCTGATGCTAATGAAGCCCTGGAGAATTGGATGATTACCATCAAACCTTTCTAGAACAGAGGAAATATTTAAGCTCCTCTTTGTTATGGAACGATAATGTCACTTTTGGATGGGCAGCCTCCCAGCAGTTTGAAGCTTATTCCTGTTGACCTGCCATGGTGTCTTGTGCCTCTCTGGGAACTGCTCCAGAAACTTCATAGACACACCGGGAACATTTTTGTATTTTGAAAGAAATCCCTCTGATTTTACAGAGGAAATTTTGTTAATTAGTGATGATTGGAAAGATCTGTGTTTTTGCAAACTCTTGGAAATGCCCATAATGCCAGCGAGCATTAAAGTATTATTTTAATTGCTTCTTAATAATTACTTTTCTACTGGAAAGTAAACTGGATTTTTATAAATCTTAGGGAAATTGACAAATTAGGGTGGTTGTGAGTAGGGAATTACTAACACATGACTACTAAAATCAGGCTTTTTTCATTTCTGCTGTAACTCAAATATTCTATAACTCCTAGAAATAAAGGAAGCAGTGTATGTGTAATGAGTTTACTCAATGGCTTTAGTAGGGAGAAGCTTCTATTTATCAGTTACTCCTATTTTTCATAACATTTTACATTTCATGTGTTGTAAAAACACAATTTGGAGATGAATGTTCATATGGGATGTTGTGAGAAATCTGTGGCTGTGTCCTAGATTTATGAACAATGGATTGTTTTGAAGTCTAGATACAAATGCCACAAATATTCTGGCTACAGACATAAATACGATGGAGCAATTTGCATGCTGGCGGTGGTAGAAATTAGTCAGTAGAGGGCTTATTCAGTGCTGGGGTTCTCAGAGAACAGAAGGATATTCAGCTACACATACTGATTCGTACCCTCTATTCTAATGAAATAAGTTCAACCTTTTATTTCATTAATAGCAGTTGATGAATTTCATTCATTTGGTCACACGATTTAGTACAATTCCATAATAACACAAGGAAAGCAGCAGATACATTTATAATACCTGTAACACAAAGATGAAAAATATTTTGTCACCCCGTAAAAAAGATTTGTTCTCCTGGGTTTTAAGAATTTAATATAAGGCATTATATTATTTTGGTCTTTTAAAACCTTCAGATGTTAGTAGAAGAATTGGTAATAGAACATCCATTTTCACTGATGTATAAAATGGCTTGATTTTCTTTGAAAGCTCACATTTTTTTATTTACTATGTAAAAAAAATCCTGGGGTCTCCTTTAATTTTGGTTGGAATGTTTTAATCTAAAGATGAACTTTCTTTCTTACCAAGGTGTTTTTTAAAGGTAGCGGCATTGACTTGGATTTTTTTTTATTGGATAATTAATGCTTCTAGAGTCATGTGTGTGCAAGTTAGAGGAGCCAATTCGGCAAATGTAACAAGAAAATTAACAGAATGATGGCTAGGGGATTAAGTGCAGAGTAAATGGTAATAATGTCACTGGAAGCCTCCTAACTTGCACTTTCGCTGTCTGTGGCACCATTAGCTCAGGTGATGTCTGTCACTCTGAAAGTTGGGTGTAGTTGGAACTGTTTGATTCCAAGAGCTTGTTTCCCTTGACAACCCAGTGTTCCTGTTGACTAGAGAGACTGGCTGAGAATTCTTTTCAGATGCACTCAAAAGTCTTGCTTAACATTTCTGGGATATGCCCAAGGCCTTTATGGAAGGCTGTTTCCTCATTCAAAAGAGGTACCGGTTTCCTGCTGAGTGTGAGGGGTTTATCAGAATATTTTTTAAAACCTACTTTTTGTGTAGGACAACTTAATCGGTATTAGTTGTTGCTTTTTGGTACACTTTTTGTTGTCTATAGTAGTTGTGTCTTTGTACATTCAGGGGACATTTTCAGGGAGCCTGCTGTGGGTAAAGAAAACCATAGGGGCTATAGGGGATGAGAAGTCCCATGAGACTTGGGAGGTACCCTCAGGGACCTTCCAGGATCCCTGGTACATTAGAATGGTACTCTAATACAAAATGGAATCTGAAAAGGGCCAGAGGAGAGGCTCAGGTAAACTTCTAGGGAAGTTCTTCATCATCATCATCATTATCATCATCAACAACAGTAAACATTTCTCGAATTCAGGGGCTGTGCTTATCACTTTATAAAGAACATCTCAGTTAATCTTCAGAATCCTTTGAGGTCAGCACTTTTGTTAATCTCATGTCAGTGGAGAAAACAAAACTGAAGAAATTATACAACTTGTCCGAGATTATACTACTATCAGTGGCTGAACCAGGATCTGAGCACTGGCTCTGAGTGCAAACTCTCACTTGGAGGCACTCCGCTGTGATGCTTCCTTGGTGATTGGTTAGGTGGAGAGGCGTGTAAAGGCAGAGAAATGCAGAGTGAGCCTGTGTGGGTCCTGTCAATAGGAGTTTGTTTGGAGTATCTATGCGTAAGGGCTAAGAAAGGGGGCAGGGATAGAGCTAGACTGGGGGTAGCTTTGGATTGGTTAATTACAAGCTAATTCAGTGGATGGTTATGAAACACTTGCCATGAGGAAAGATGAATAAGATATGGTTTCTAGTCTAGGGAGGGGCACAGACATGAACACAAGGTGAACAGTTCAGCATCACTAAAAAGCCTTGAGGAATAGGTAAGACTCAGTAAGAAGTTTAAGGAATGATAGGTTTTGCAAATTTTTTCCTTGGCTTCCAAAAGAAATCCACCCAAGGCTTATTCTTTACCCTCTTCTCTTTTTGCTTCGACCGTGATATGTCCAGAAGATATATTCTCATAGACTATTACTGATAGATACTGTGTTGATTTGATACCAGGGTTTTCTATTCTGGGATAGGATGCTTCTAAGGAAGGCAGAAATAAAGTCATTTTGGGGAGGAAGAAGGAAGAAAAAGAGACAAGGCTGGATCATGATAGACAATTTAATTTTTAGGCTCTTTTTAAGAGTCTTAGACAGCTCTTTTATCTGTGATGGGATGTAATTGTTTACCCAGAGCAGGGCCTTTTCCAAGTGTCTGAGTGTCTTAAAGTTGTCTTTATAATCACCCTGCATCACACCTTTCTGTCAAAAGCCAGAAATGAAGGCACTTTGGGCCCATTGTTTTGTTTTGTCTGATGTGAATGAACCCCAGTGACAAGCTCCTCTCTGGCTAACACCCTCGCATCGAGGCTGCTCTGGCTTCGATCCCTTCTGGTTGTTAGAAGTCCTTGGCATCCTCATGCCCTCCCCCATCAAACACACTGCTTCACATTTTGTGGTTTCCCAGAAGCGCCCCGGCAGTGTGGTGCATGGTGCCTTACATCAGCAGGTGGGGATGACTCACTTTCTGGGTGCAGCACTGGCCAGGGATTGATGCCCCTTCCTGTGTTGATTCATGGGTGGATGCTCCATAACTTAGTTTGTCATTTAGGGTATGGTCAGGGTGCCTGGGAGAGTTAGGCTCCCTCTTCTCTCCCCAACCTCCTCCTGCTACTCAAAGGTGCACACTCCTTAGATCTAAGGGTGCAGGTGGGCTTGAATTGAAAATGCATCAATCCTATGTGTCTGGTGACAAGATCCTGATACCCTTTTAACAGTCTTTTCCAGAAAATAATGAAATACTAGTCAACAACCAGCATTTGCTGGATCCTAGCTCTCTGTTGGATCCTGTTGGTGGGCAGTTGGTTTGGGCTCCACAGTGGCCTACAAGGGGTCAACTCCCAGCTTTGCCATTCACTAGCTATGCAAATTTGGAAGATCACCTCCCCTCTTAGCACCTTACTTTCTTTATCTGTGAAAGGTGTCTTTAGGAACATGTCCCATCAAGCTCTAGAGAGCATCAGATGGGGGTGACAGACCTTTGGTACTTCACTTAGTGTGTGGCACCTAATCAGCATTCCATAACTATTAGTGAATTGAAATCCTGCCAATAATACTTGCCATGGATATTATTATTGTCATACCCATTTATAGATAAGGAAACTGAGAATCAAAGAGGTTACATGATTTGCTCAAGGACAAAGAATGGATAAGTGTCAGGAGCTAGGGCTGAACTCACCTCTCCTCAATCTGAGTCCATTCCGCACATTTTTTTTTTGTACAGAGCTCTGGCTTCCCAGCCTGTGGAATACATACAAAACTAGCCACATTCCAGATCCTGCTTAATGATACATACGCTATCTCTTTATGTGGGCACTGTGCAGTACAATTAGTAACTTTAAAGATGGTGTTCAATATATAATCTCTGCCAGCCTCAGTTTCCCCATCTGTAAACTAAAGCTTTTGGGCTAAGGGAATCACCGAGATTCAGGACTCCAACCCAGGAGCATGGCAACCCAGTCTGGGAGTCTTGGTCCCACTAGCTGTGTGCATTTGTGTGTTCACTCATCTCTCTGAGTTTTAGTTTGATTATTTGTACAATGGGAATAATATTTTCCATAGCAGAGTAGTTAGAAGATTGGAAAGTGTGAGGAAAGTCCTTAACACATAGTAGGTGCTTAAGATATGACAACTGTCCCTGAAATTTCTATGACTTATCTATGACCTGGAAACAAGCCTCCTTACCTTTCTTTTTTAACTTGGAAAAAAAGCATGCACTATGTTTTATTTAATATTTACTTTCTAGGGTAGGAACTGCTCTAACATTGTGGTCAAAAGTGCAGAGCCTAATTTAGATGGTCTGGGTGCAACTCCTCATTTTACCACTTGATTAGTTGTGTGACTTCCAGCAGGTTGCTGAACCTCTCTGTGCTTTATTTTCCTATGCATTAAGTAAGAAGCCTTTTCCACGTAGGATTGCTGTGAGAAGTGAATGAGTTAATTTGCATGGGGTGCCTAGAATAGACCATAGTCCTTAGTAAGTTCTCAGTACACGTTAGCCTTTGTTATTCTAACCTAGGTATGTACATTCAGCAGCCCCATACTCATAACAAGTGAGCAGAACTCAAGTCCAAGAAGGGTTCAATATGTTCTCTGAATCCTGCAGCAGTGTTCGGCTGGAATTCTTTGTTTTCTCTCAGGTCTCAGTTAATAAGCTCTGACCACTCCCCATCTTCCTACCCTGGGCTCATCCTAGGATTTCCTAGGATTTGATTCTTTTAAAATTAGCCATGGAAACATTAACAGAAGAGAAAACAATACCAAGGGAGACTTTGCTTGCTCATGTTTTTCCTCCACCTCTGCCCATGTGTGGAGGTACAAGGGAGCATCCCCACCTTACGTCCCTCTGTCCATCTTCATCTGCTCCCCTGGCTCGGGCAGCAGAACTGCAGCTACCAATGGCCTTTGTCCGAAGAGTGGAATGCTTATGCACTGGTTTCAATTCAATCTGCTTTGCTGAGTGAAAGTGAGGTGGTGGGGTGCTTACTCGCTTCATTCCTCCTTTACCCAGTTCAGAGGTGTTTTGCCCCAGGAGGAAGTTGTTTTCCTAATGTGTTGGCTTCTGAAGTTCACCTCTTAATTCCAACTTTCATTTAAAAATGTTTGTGTACAAGGGGGTGAATGATACATGTAACTATGTCTCTATCCATCCTGATTCACGGACTGTGCTGCCCAAGGATATGGCAGATACATTTCCAGGAGAAGAATGAGACACCAGGTCCCATTGCTTTTAGGATGAGAGAAGGAAACAAGCCACATCTTGCAATCACACAGACACCTCTGCTGCAGCAACTCTGGGGTGGGAACCATGGCATTTTGAAGGCTGCATTCCCTTGCCTGGGAAGCCCTTGATGTGGGGAGCCTTGGGCCCTCCTAGGTGCTTAGCATTGGCTCAAGAGCAGTTGATAGTGGTCCTAGAAAAGATACCAATATGCATCTACCTAGGAAATTTGCAGCATGAGTTAAATTAAGTCCAGCCTTGTTGGGGAAGTGGGGGTGAGGGTCCAATTAGGAACAGGCAAGTTGAGGCAGGGAGCAGTTCTAAAGGAGACCGCTGGGCCATCAGGCCATGAGCTTGGAGTCATTGGGCAGCTCTAATGAATTCTTCAGCCTGCACACCTGGCCTTGATCCTGAGCGCCTCCCACCTGGCACCCACATCTCCTATGTGGGCAGTGACTTTCTGCTCTGGAATTTCCTTTGGAAGCCTCATTGGGAAAGTCATCCCAACTCATACTTTTTTCTGGGGTTTCATTGTTGCCTAACCTTAGATTATACCAGCTGGGATTGCCTTGAAATGTTTCCTTCAAAACCATGTTGTTCTCCTATATAAACACTGACTTGGTAGTATCATTACTGGGTCATCCACTATTTAGTGAGTTGCTTTCTCCTATTTGGAAGCACATTGCCTGGTCTGTATGCAGTGCTTAAAGGGACAGAAAACAGGAAGGTAAGCTGGTAGCCTTCATGTTTGGATTTGGAGAAACAAGGACTCCTTTGACCTTGACCATAACATTGGACTTTAGTAAGTGGTGCTTCAATTCTTGTTCTTTAAGCACTAAATGCATGAGACAAAAGTCTAAGGCATAATTCTCAATCATCAGCATCAGTACCATTTGAGATATTGTTAAAAATGTACCTTTCCGGGCCAGGTGCGCTGGCTCACGCCTGTAATCCCAGCACTTTGGGAGGCCGAGGTGGCGGATCATGAGGTCATGAGGTCAGTTTCATCCTGGCTAACACGGTGAAACCCCATCTCTACTAAAAAAGTACACAAACTTAGCCGGGCATGGTGGCGGGCGCCTGTAGTCCCAGCTATTTGGGAGGCTGAGGCAGGAGAATGGCGTGAACCCAGGAGGCAGAGCTTGCAGTGAGCCGAGGTCGCACCACTGCACTCCAGCCTGGGTGACAGAGTGAGACTCCGTCTCAAAAAAAAAAAAAAAAAAATGTACATTTCCAGACCAGCTGTATAAGCATGTTTGAGGAAATCAGTACTTTAACAAGCCGTGTAGTTATTTAGGTGTGAGAGCTGCCTAATAATTTATGGCACAGACTTACTGGACCTCTTAACTCAGGAGTGTTGCCCTTCTGAATAGCCCCCAGGGGAATCTTCTGCTTTCTCTGTAGCAGTTCTGAATCTCCTCTAGTGCATCAGCCCTTTAGCACCTGAACACCCTCCATGGTGGCAAGACTTGCTTATTTGACTTTTAAACAGTCCAAGTCATTCAGGGCCACAGCTGAATCATCAAACTGGTTACTAGCACTTCTGGTCAGAAATAAATGGTAGCAGGTAAGAAGAGGGCTTTTTTCATGTCTCATACAAATGGCCTCTGAAGACAGTTCCCAAAGAGGAGTCCCCGAGATAATTTGAGCTCTAGCAGTCTGGTTGTAGTAAGGGTGTGGAGCATCTAAGCCTGCATTCATTTGGTTGAATTCTGTTTTTATAAAAGAAGAGCTCTTGGCCAACATGGTGAGACCCCATCTCTGCTAAAAATACAAAAATTAGCTGGGCGTGGTGGTGTGCACCTGTAGTCCCAGCTACTCAGGAGGCTGTGGCAGGAGAATTGCTTGAACCCGGGAGGTGGAGGTTGCAGTGAGCGGAGATCACTCCACTGCACTCCAGCCTGGTGACAGAGTGAGACTCTATCTAAAAAAATAAAAAAATACATTTAAAAAAGAAGAGCATATTCCAGCCATGCCTTAGTTCCATCAGGAAACCCCTCTCCAAAAAGTGATGTCTTACTAGAGCAGAGAGAGAGATTTCCACAATTATGAACACTATTGGTCAACAGTTACACCCCAGCCCTCCCACCACTGACTGCTAGGTCAATTCTGGATTTGTGAGATGTTCGGTCTCTTCTGATATTGTTATCCTGAGATGTTATAGTCATGAGGAAGTAACAAAAAAATGCCTTTTATGTGGTTGGTGGAAGGTTTAAAAACAATTTACTAATTACGGAAAGCTGGAATAAAGACTCAATATGGGAATGGAAACCTTGTCCCCAAATCCTAGCCTCGCCCCTTTCCAGTTGTATGTTCCCAGGCACATCACCTAGTCCTCAAGCCTGGAGGAGGCAGTCACAGAGTTATCATGAGAATGTAAGAGGCTCCTGGACTTGATGGTACCACCATTACCATGGTTTCCACCTCACAGTAGGTTCTGTAATGAGTGTTGGCTGCATCTGAATCCCACCAGTTTAACTCATTAAGTCTGAGTTGAGCATCTATGTGGAGGAAAGGGGATAGAGGAAGGAAGAGGAGAGTCTTTATACAAATGGACTAAACTCTGCTTTGCAGAAGAGATAAATATTCAACAAAAGAACACCAAAAGAAAATGCATTGATTGACTCTAAGTGAGTCTCAAATGCACTCGTGTTTCCAGAGAGATAGGAGTCGGAGGCCAAGGGTTCTTCACCCTTCCACAGAGGAGAGCATGAGGGGAATTACTGGCAGACATGATTCATCGTAATTATAGACTATTCTTTTCCATTTAAAAAGTCACTGCTTTAAACATGGCTCTCAGCAATTACAAATCAATTATAACCTACAATCAGATCTTCCATTTTTAAAGTCTGTGTAGTCTCTAAACACAGACATACATCATCCTTTTTTGTTTGTTTGTTTGAGGTCAGGAGTTCAGTAAGATTATTCAACCAGGGAGTCTAAATGAAACTAACGGGAGCTAATTATCAATCAGCCCTTCTGATAGCAAACTGATGTCCTCATAAGGGATTGTTTGTTATTTCTTCCAGGCAATTTCTTTCCTCACACCCCTGGCTGTTATTTGTGTGGTGAAAATTATCCGGCGAACAGACAAGACTGAAATTAAGGAAGCCTTCTTAGGTAGAGTATTCACAGTTCCTGCTTTAGGGAATGGGGCTGACCTTAATTAGATGATCACATTTAAGAAATCTCAGTTACACCCAACTGATTTTTTTCTTTTGGTCAAATTAAGCTGGGGAGGAACAAGATAAAATAAAGATAAACTTTAAGCGCAAAGAAGAGCCAATGTGCGGTCCTAAATGAAGGATGTTCAGACACCGCCCACTGTCGCTGTCCGTTGTGCTGAATGCTCGTAACACCCCGTACACACCAGAGAGCCGTGCTGCTCAGGCACAGACTCCGGGTAGCTCTTGGCAGTAAGGCAAAGTAAATCTAAAACTTTGTTGCCTCTGACTGTCCAATCTCACATTTTTGGCTAATAGACCCACATTATGGGCAATTCAGAAATCAACCACAGACTCCTCGACCAAACACTGTTGGCTAGAAGCAATAATAGGCAAATGCGGGAGTAAAATAAAATAGATATTACAAACAAGCTCTATAACTCATCTTAAGTTTGAAGATATTTTGGTAGTTAAGTGTTCATTATTATGTGAAGAGTGCTATGATCTTTGTCATTGATTATAACATCATTGTTATAAAGTCTTCCCAAGCCGAGCCATGTCTGCATGGGACAAGAGTTTGACATTTCAGGATTAAATGCGTTTTTCTGGTCTTCATGATAATCAAATCCTGAGTAAATGACAGCATTAAGAGATAGCCAAAACGACTTGGCTTGTTTAGCAAACAAAATAAACTAACCTGTAGCCAGGTTTTCAGCGTTTTGACCGTGAGAAAAACCAAATCAGGTTGATTTTTTCTTTTTTTGACACGTCACCTAAAAGTTACCCAAATCCTCAGCCCAAATTTTGTTTTTGGTGTGTTATATGGACTTACCATTCAATGGGCTAGTAAGTCTGGAAAATGAGAGCCTTCACTTAAGGGTATGTTTGTTTGTTAATTATTGGGCTTTGGGGAAATGAAAATGTAGCAAAATATGATCCTCCCTTTTCCATGGTAAGGGAGTGAGTGTGAGAGCTGCATCTAGGGAGTGTGGGACAAGCAGCAGCTCCTGTCCTAAAGCAGCACAGAGAACGCTTCCTATATAACCAGGCTCCTGTTAGGCCTTATCTACTTGAAAGGAACAGAATCCCTCTCAAATTAGCTCAAATAAATTAGGGGTTTAATTACAGGGCTCTGATAAGCAATCTCACAGACATCCAAGAAAAAGGGGGAAAGGTTCAGAGGCACCTCACAGGGACTGGAATGGGGAGCTGGGCCATCAGGAGGGGAGACCTCCCTCTTGGCTCATGACCACTGCAATGTGCCTTGCCTCTTCTCCTCACACTCCCAGCCTGATTCCTCTGCCTCAACTTTGTTTCTGCTGCCCCATGTCTGGTTTATGTGAGGCTTGGGCTTGCAGTGGTGGTGATTTCTGCCACAAATCTGTCTGCCTGTTCAACTTCGGTGCCCACCCACCAAGCTTCACTGTGTTTCTTGGTCCAGACTTCCTAGACAGAGTCTCTGGCTGAGCTCATTTCTCCAGCCTGGACACAAAAGCCGTGAGTCCCTGGCCAGCCTGTCGATGCCCTCCCTCAGGTCAGGTGTGTACCGCAGGCTGCCCTTGTGTGGCTTGGACTTTTGGTCACAGGTTTCAGTCTCCTCAGCTGAGGTGGAAAAAGGTCACATTCTCCAAGGATTCAGGTAGGTGTGCCTCCACACATGGCTTGAGTGGCCGGGCAGTGTTTGGATGGATATCACCATAGTCTCCAAAAAGTGCTGTTGGGAGCCCCCTCAGTTCATTTGGAAATCCCTTTAGTTCATTCTTTATTCTAGTGGCTCCCCTGGCATGGAGTCTCAAGATAAGTGACTGTGGGTGAGAACTGTCTTTCATGGTTATGGTTCTCACTGACGGCTGGCTTTTGGAGTGGGGCTGCTGTCACAGCAGTAAGTAGCTCACAGTTGCCTTCTCCAGACTTTTCATTCTCAGCTAAATCTCCCTTAGGGTGACATTTCAAAATTGAACATCATACTCTGTCTCCTATACGTTAACAGAGAAGGTGGAATTATTGGATGTTCTGTTTGCCTAAATAAATGAGAGCCTGCCATATAAAAATGATGAACAGCCTCCCATTGTGTGTAGAGGTTTTTTTTTCAATCACTATTTTTAGGAAGCCTTGGAAGTAGCGGGTGGGAGTGGGTGATCTTTAAAAGCCAAGGACAGAAAACAGGGTGTAGATTTTCCAGTGTTGTCTGGAATTCAGGACTCTATCGACCAGGAGGTTTAGTTCTTAGCATGCTTCTTTACTCAGATGTCTTCAGCAGACTTTAACCCAGGCTTCCAAACCTGGATCCCAAGTGCTGCCCTCATCTCCAGGTAAACAGTGGCCATGTTTGTGCATCTGGCATTGGATGAGAGGAGTGAGGTTTGCCCCATGCAGCGTTGGGCTTTTAGGAATTCAGGCTGCAGAACAGTCAGGTCTGTATAATAGAGAACCCTCTTATAAAAGCACGATAGTGCTGAATTTCCTACAACAACAAAAGTAACAACAAAATCCCTCTAATCTCCTGGAATGCTTATAACCAGTAGCGTCCTGAGTACAGGCTGCTTACAAGCCGACTCACGGGACATGTTGCTTTGAGATTTTTTATCAGACACAGTATGGTTTGTCTTTTTGACTCTTCTCTGAAACCCACAGTGCTGTGGGATGCTGTAAAAAGAGAACAGCCCTTATGAATCAGACCCACTGGGTTATTGCTAATGAACAAGTATTCCTGATGGGGGCCATTTATTTTCCTGTTTGTCCAGCCTTTCATGGGTCTGATCCCAGCACAGCCTTCTCTCTGGTATCAATGAGGGGCTCCTGCATTGATCCCCGGAGGGTTGTGCTATTCCAGTAAAAATATTAAGCAGTTTGGGTTCCTTCTAGAATGCTGAAATGACCTCCATGTTAAATATCATCACCAGCTTCCTACCTTTCTGTTTCCTTCAGGTGTTTGGATTAGACAGGAAAGTTGCCAACTGTAGGTGGTTATATCATATCCATACATTTTCCAGTTCAGCTATTTCAGACTTTTTAAAGAACTGCTCTATGCTGCGATAAGCCCACCAGGCTCAGAGGCTGGGGAAGTGATCCATGTGGCTGTGTATGAAGTTCACCAAGATTTACATGGGGCGATAGGGAATTGGCTAGGGATGCTTGTTCCCAGAGAGGCCATGCTAGGACCAGGATGATAATGAGTTCAGCCCCACTGGGAAAACACAGCAGTGAGCGTGGCAGGCCAGCCCTAACAGAGAAAAGACCACAGTAATTTTGCGGCAATCTCACAACCTGTTAATTATCAGGGTTTGTGGAGAGAATATGGCAAAGATATCCCAGAGAATTTGCTCTCCCCTCTTGGAGACAGGCCTCTCCACAGTGCTCTGAGCTTGCCAGAGAGAAGGGAAGCTGGCATTTGAGGAAGGAAGGATCTGTGTGTTCAGAATGCAATCAGTGGATCTTTCCAAGTTCCCTCATATTCAGTTCCAATTTCTGCACCCCCATTGCATGCTCAGTGTTTTAATGGCAGTGCTGTGCGGCTGATTCACACTCTGCCCTCCAAGTCTGTGGCCTGTCCTTCCTTTCTGCCACACTCAGATATGGCCAGTTGCCCCCATCTCACACTTAGGTGATTTGTTTCCCTTTGACAAAGATGTTCATTTGAATGTGTCCCTCCCATTCTCTCTGCTTCGGATAACTTGTTAAAAGCAGGTGGGTTGTGTTCCCATCTCTGTGGCTTGTACTCTTAGTGACCATGTTGGCCATTCCACAGTACTTTCTGCTCATAGAACAACACGTTTGTCTCTCTCGATGGGCCATGAATTGCCCTAGGCAGCTCCTTCACGAAAACGCCCCCATTCACTGCTATATTCTTATATAAATCTCAGCTAGTATTGAACAGTTAATATTTGCCAAAGGGAAATGGTAGCTCACATGCTTTATTATTCAACAAAGCAGTGGATGGGGCATCAATAGGTTTGTATTGCTTCTGTGAGGCATTTGACCTTCTATCACATTGATGGTGATGACTCTGCCTTTTACGCACTCTCGATAAACCACAGGAGAGAAGTACAAGATTTTGCAGTGAAAGCTCTGTGACTCATGTTACCTGCCGCCTTCGGGACAATCTGTGCTGCATCTGGCAAAGTCTTCCCAGACTGTTTGGAGAAAGTCCCTGTGCTCTGTATGGTCAAATAATGTATCCCAGAAGTTCTTGCTGTTTTAGATGGCAAAAAGCACTGCCCGGGCAGACCTTCTCCAAACCCAGTGAGGCTTTTGGACTCTGCACCTTGGCAGAAACAGTGATTTGTTTGATAACAAATGGACAGCTGTCAGCCGGTGATGGGTCAATAATGAGATAATTGCCGAGTGGGAATGTCCTTTTCTGCAGTAGGATTCCAGCAGCTGCTCTGATTAGAATTATGTCTGAGAAGGTTGCCAGGAGGAAATAAAAAAAGTTATGTTTCTTGCTACCAGTAAAAGAAATTCTACATGCTGTGGTATTAAATCTGTTCATATCAGGCCAGAAAATGATAGATAAGCTCCTCTGTGATTGTGAAAATTTCAGTCAAGGAGGAGAGATAAATTTCATGTCACAGGGGCCTAGAATTTTATGAGTCACTTTCCAAAGTCCTGGCATAATTATATTTTGCTCTCTAGCAACCCAAACGCATCTCTGTTTTCAAAGTATTCGTTCATATTTCTCTGGTCATTAAATAGTATTATAATGTAACAGTGATGATGATGATAATGATGATGATGATTTTGATTTAAGAGCCAGCTTGCTATTTTTCTGTCTGTTGGTTTTGTTTTGTAGCGGTGTCCTTGGCTCTTGCGTTGAATGGAGTCTGCACAAACACTATTAAATTAATAGTGGGAAGGTAAGTTCCAAGAAGAATGAAATGGTGACTTAGACTATCAAGGTCATCTATATAGGAAGCTGGGCCAGAGGACACTGGATGGGACAGATTTGAGCTCATCTAGTTCTCCCTTAAATTGTTGTCCTTCTGAGCTTTCCATCCTTAGCACAGATCTTTCCTTTGAATTACAAACTCACTATTTTAGAAAGCAGATCACTAGCAAGGAAGTGCCCACTGACCGCACTTTCTTGTGGGACAAAGCTTACTGCTGGCATTTTCAGATTCTTCCCCTGCCAGCCCAGGGCCTCCCCTGACACCCACTCACTTGTCAGTTTTGGCCTCTAATAAATAAGTAGGATTACTTACCTATCATTCTCTTCAGGATGAGACATATGGATTGGCATTTGAGCCTTGGCTTATGGCACATTTCTCTTACTGCCCCTGAGAAATGATTTCTGTTTTCCATGTATCTTTCCTTCTCTTCTGACTGCTCTGGTGAAGAGCTGGTCTCTACAGACATGAGCAGTCAAAACATCTGAATTCAAGACCTAACTAACTCTAGCTGGCTGTTGGCCTGGGACACACTAGATTCCCTCTCAGAATGTTAGTATTTATTTTATCTACTGGATGCAGGCCAGGGACTGAGGGGGCAGGAGATAGATAAAAATCAGGCAGTACATGGCCTGTTGCTGCTGTGTTCCCTTAACTTTGTGTGCCCTGACCAGTGCTTACTCTCAGGCCTCACCCCTCTGAGGTTCTGGTGCATTAGGTGGACATCCATACTTGGAGAAACACTGGCTGAGTACCAGAGAGACAGTACCCCAGCTGTTCTGATAGACTGCTTAGGCCCTACTGGAGTTGCAGAGCTGAAGGACCAGTGATCAGGACTGTGACCTGGAGTGCTCAGAAAGCAGGCGCTGTGTTTCCAACATTAGCTAAGCTTCACCCGTGGTAGGTGCTCAGCGAATATTAGTTGAGTATGAATGTGAGGTGATAGGCCATCACCCACCTGTGTGAGGACCCTCATTCGAGTGAGGCAGTAAAGCATGGGGTGAAGTGTGTCAGCATGAAGATCCAGGCGCTGGTGTTCAAAGCTTGTCCTTGCCACTTATGGGATGTGTGTGACCTTGAGCAATGAAGAGCCTTCATTTTTGCACCTGTAAAATACAGACAGCTCCAGGCTCTGCCTCAGGGTTCTCCTAAGGATTATATGGCACAGCGGGTGTGTGGAGCTTAGCACTGTGTCTGAAGCCTAGTAAGCACTCAGGACTTCCTGCAGCTGTGATTGCTGCAGGAGGCTCGACTTCAGGCCCAGGGCCACCCCTATGTGCCTCTAGAGATCTCTTTCCCATGTCCTAGACCAGAGAGGCCAACCTGGGGCACTGTGTCTTCTGCATCATGGAGCTGAGTGTTCAAGGTCTCTCAGTGAGGCCAGGTGAAGCCTGCCATTTCAGGAAGGGCAAGTGGCCACCCGAATTCAGGATATACGGACATGGGGAGCCTGGAGTCTTGGATCCCAGAGGCAACCTCTGAAATAGATCAAGCAGTAGAGTGGTAGATTAATAGGATTACTTATTTATCGTTCTCTTCAGGATGAGACCTATGGATTGGCATTTGAGCAATCCATGCCAATATCCAACAATAGAGCGGTAGATCAAGACAGGAAGTAACTTCTAGTCCACAGATGGCATGAAGCCTTCCTTTTCACACCTGTCAAACAAGGAACTTGGGCCAGAGGACACTGCTTAGGTGCCTCCTGTAAGTCATGTCACTCTATCCTCAGGACCTCAGCTTTGGGTCAGTATTGATTTCCCCCTTCTACAGATGTGGAAACTGAAGCTGGGGGAGACCAAGTGACCTTCCCAAGGTCATAAAGTGAGTAAGTGGTACATGGGAGCGCCAACTCAGATTTCTCTGACACCAAAACCTGAGCTTTTTCCCAAACGGCTGTGTCTAGAGTATTCTGTGAGGAGCTCCAGTGTTGACAGCCAAGGGGGCTGAGGAAAGAGCTGGGGGCAGTGGGGAGTTGGGGGGGTCAGCTTGGGGTCATTTGTGATGGCAGCATTTTATATTGAAAATGTCCATGGTGTCTTTTGTAGACCTCGCCCCGATTTCTTTTACCGCTGCTTTCCAGATGGAGTGATGAACTCGGAAATGCATTGCACAGGTGACCCCGATCTGGTGTCCGAGGGCCGCAAAAGCTTCCCCAGCATCCATTCCTCCTGTAAGTTCATGGCTGGGATTCTCTTAATGCCCCCAGTCATGTTTCCTGCTCACTGTCTTTGGGAATTTAGGTGCAGAGAAAAGCACTGGTACAGGAATGTTAAGCGCAGTTCATTTTTCTTCACTTTACGGCGTTTGACTTAGAAACAAGATTATTCAACAGGAAGTAATATGCCCAGGATGAGGCTCTGGAGCTTTGCATGTGTTGCTTTCATGAGCTTGGCAGAGCATAACATGTGATACTTCACCCCTGCACAGTACGATTTAGGACAAGGGAATTCTCTACGCTCCCTGGGACCCTCCATTGTTTAGGTCATTGTTCTCTCTAGTTTATTTCTTCAATTCAGGTGTTGCGTGTGTGTGTACACAAATATATAGCACATATGTATACATATATACATATACATACATATGTTACATGTATATACATATACTTTCCCCCATGCCTCCAGTTTATAGTCTGACTATAGATGTGTGAACACCTTAAAACAAAGACTTAATACTGTGAATCAGAAGCCGTGCAATGTAGCTGAAAAGGAGACAGGTCTCTGAAGTCTAACAAACCCTGGCTCTGCCAGGTATTAGCTCTGTGACTTCACCTCCCTGTGCCTCAGTTCCTGCTGTGTAACATGGGAATAAGAATGCCTCCATTATTGGTTGGAATGAGGATTAAAATAAGTGGTGATGATCGCTCACATTTCTGGAGCAGCAGCTATGCCAAAATGGCAACATAAATTATCTTATTTAATCCATGCAGTATATGTAAAGCGCTTAGTATTGTGACTTTCAATAAACAGTAGTTATCTACATGATTATTGATTATCAGAGCTGAAGTTTCCTGAGCATTCTGGCTTGTGCCATCATCCATTCATCAGTTCATATTGCATGGGGGATGCAAAGATAAATAAGATGCAGCTTGTGTCCTGGGGAGTGCCCAGGTAGTGACAGATGGTGTATTTAAGTTGATGATTCCTGGGATAATTGGAGAACTATGGTCACAGGTGACCATCTTGAATAGGACAGGCTCTTCTCATGATGCCAAGTCCTTAATTCTC
Organism: Pan troglodytes; assembly: GCF_028858775.2. Classification (NCBI taxonomy): domain Eukaryota; kingdom Metazoa; phylum Chordata; class Mammalia; order Primates; family Hominidae; genus Pan; species Pan troglodytes. The sequence goes on from NC_072406.2 coordinate 132,638,673, forward strand.
CCACGAGTCTGATTATTATTTACCTTTAGCAAGCCTGCTATTTTAGTTTCTTTTTTCCCTAAATACCCGAGACACATCCTACTAATGGCTGAATCAAGAAATAACTGAACGCTGTTTCCTGGGGAGTGTCTGTTGAACATGTTGCTCAGAGCCGTTGAAGAATAGGGCCTGTCAACGAGACATTAGCTGGGGGCAGACACTCTAAATGAATCACTGTCAACTTGCACAACAACCTACCAGGTGGGGGATTGTCCCAGTTTTACACATAAGGGCACTGAGGATCAGGCAGGCTTGGTAACTTGTCTAAGGACACCAGCTCTGACAGGAATAGCTGTAGGTACCAGCTGGAGGAATTCCTGCTGTCTTGGGACTTTCAATGATCAAATACAACAAAACATTTACAGTCCATGTTTATTTAAGTAAATAACGAATTTTCTTCTCTAGTTTGTTGGAAACGGTGGTGAGTTGAGTAGTTGCCTCCAAACAGATACGTTTAAGTCCCAGCCCCTGGAATGTGTGAGTGTGAACCTTATTTGGAAAAAGTGTCTTGGTTGATAATAATATGACATCGTAGACTAGAAATTTGCTAAGAGAGTAGATTTCAGGTGCTGTCATCACAAAAAAATAAAGTAACCATGTGATGAGATGGATATGGTAACTTGTTTGACTGTCGTAATCCTTTCGCTATGAATATTTTTATTTGAAAGAATGAACACTGTTTTACATGCCAAAAAAGAAAAAGGAAAAGTAAAAGGATCTTGGCAGATGCAATTAAGTTCAGATCTGGAGATGAGATCATTCTGGATTTAGGGTGAGCCCTAAGCCCAGTGGCAGGTGTCCTTATAAAAGAAAGGATCGGCCAGGTGCAGTGGCTTACGCCTGTAATCCCAGCACTTTGGGAGCCCAAGGTGGGCGGATCACGAGGTCAGGAGATGAAGACCATCCTGGCCAACATGGTGAAACCCACCTCTACTAAAAACACACACAAAAAAATTAGCTGGACTTGGTGGCGCATGCCTGTAATCGCAGCTATTCAGGAGGCTGAGGCAGGAAAACAGCTTGAACCAGGGGGTCAGAGGTTACAGTGACCTAAGATTGTGCCAGTGCACTCCAGCCTGGCAACAGAGTGAGACTCCATCTCAAGAAAAGAAAAAAAAAAGCTCAAAATTCTTGTAGGCTCTAGCCATTCCTGTGACTTAAGGCAGAACACCCATTTGGAGTTGCTTCCTCTCTAAACATGTTTTTTTCCTCTATGCAGTCCCATTTTAAGTGAGCACCTGTTTTGGAGGCCTTGTAGTTACCAGCTGGAGGAATTCCTGCTGTATTGATTTTTTGTCTCCTTGTTTCCAGGGAGTCCCATGCTGGCATTGTTTAGAGGTACCTGGAATAGTATTCACCTGGGATCAGCTCCCATCTGCTCTCCATCTGTCTCCTGGTAGGGTCACTCAAGTTCTCTTAGATTTTTTCTCCCTTTGTTCTCTTCTCCTTTTCTTCTCTTCCTTCTTTCATTCCTCCCTTCTCCCTCCTGTCACTTTCTGTCCTCCCAAAGACTTGGTGCTGAATCTTAAGGGGCTTCAGAAATTAAAAGCACCTAAGAAGTGAAATTCTAAGGAATACCTTAATACGGGCTTCCAGAATGGTTGGTAGGGGACTGTAGCACAATTTACTGTCTACTGTTGCATTTGAACTTGGGAACGAAATAGCTGTCATGTGAATATCTCAAGCTGTCAGACTACTGGACCTCAGAGGTTAGAAGCTGGACCCCACAAAGATGTCGATTTTTGATGCACATCCTCCCCTCCAACCAGCAGGAAGCATTTTCCGACATGGCTGGCTTTCGGCTGCCTTGTCAAATGGTGGCTGACATCTGATCTGTGCTAGACAAGCTTTTTGACAGAGGCAATTATATCCTTTGCTTATGATGCTGCTTAAAATGTTACCCATTTTTACTACCTGGCAGACATGGAATTCTACCCAGTCTGTAGGCTTTGATGGTGGTATTTTCATTTATTTTCTCCTTTTTTTAAATGACAGGTTAGTGATTGGCTTGAAGGGAGTGCCATATCCACTTAGAAAAACCACCGGTGCTGTTTTCTGGATTTCTTAGTAGCTAATAAGAAGCCTAGTAGTTGATGTGACTGCTCCTCAGAGGGGGTGACCTAAGTGGACTCCCATTTTGATATAAACACTCTTTTTTTTCCTTAAAAAATCAGTTTCATAGGCTGGACTTGAGTGACTGGGCAGGGGAGTTCTGGACTGAGAGATCTCCTAAGACTAATTCTCCATGCTAGGTAGACATGGGTTTTGCTTCTGCTGTGTTTGCAGATAATTGGCGGCTGGAATGAAGTCCAGGTCCTCATATCGTCCTTAGAACAGTTGGTTTTCTTTGAACTTAAGAACAAACATTGATTTCTTTTGGAAACAAAGGATCTTATTCTTAATCTACCATAAGCAGCCAAACAACACTTGTCTGAAGGGCTTTTGTGTCAAACTCTCAGCAAACAGCATTTCCCCATGGCAGCGTTTTTATGGGGCTCGCTCTGTAAGGCAGCCTAAGCCACCCTTGATTGGAAAAGCAGAGACCACAATTTCAAAGAGCAAGTGATTTTCATCCAACCTAAAAGAAGCTTAGGCTTTAAAGTGGAGAAAGGCAGTGTACCTTCCCATAGTGCTTAAAGCAGGGATATTCTGAAAAGAGAATTTGTCTCTCAGAGCATAATCCCGATTTTTTATTGAGTACTGATTCAACTTCCAGAGAGAGGATAGATATAAGAGAGAAAAATAGAAAAAACAAATTATTAATGCTAAGTCGAGGTATTAAGAAACTTCTTTCCTGTGAAAATGGTGGGAATAAATAAAGCAATACTCTCATCCAGGTGTCAGCGAATGACAGCATGTGGACCAAGTCCAGTGGCTGCTAGCTTTTGTAGGTAGAGTTTTACGGGAACACAGAGATGCCTGTTCATTTCCATGTTGTCTATGGCCTCTTTCACTTTACAATGGCCATGTTGAGGAGTTGCAGAAGAGAAACATGGCCCACAAAACTGAAAATATTTATTATCTGGCCCTTTACAGAGAAAATTTACTAACCTTGCAGTCGCCCATGCTCCAAACAGATAGTATTAAAAAGCTTTACTAAAGCAAGACCAGTGCACTCAAATTGTGCACATGAATGTTTCAATTTTAAACATTTTAAAACTCTATTACAGTATAAAAAGGGGCAGTTGTTGCTTGTGGAATACATTTTTTAAATGACGGAGAAAGCCTAAAAGGTATGCCTGGCTGATGAAGATTCAACAGATGCTTCTTGAGTTCTTTCCGTTAGGTATGTACCAGGATGAGCCCTTGGGGAGAGTACAGGGTGATCAGACATGGCCCACGTTTTCCTCCAGGATGAAGGCAAACACTAAGTTGTTGAACACCACACTCTGGGATTGGGGAGCTGAGAATTCCAATCAGGGGACAGGGAAAGCCTCCAGGGAGGAAAAGCCCTTTATCTTGTAGTTTCCCATAAATGAGTACATACAAGTTACATGTTTTGAGATGTTTACTATTCTTTAGCTGCATGTAGAATTCTAGGAGGAAAATCATTTCCATGCAGGATTCCAGTTCACACTGTGCTTGAGAAGTCTGACTGCATTCCTTTCCTTTGCTTTGTTTTTCTTTCTTTCTTTGGAACCTTTTATGGTCCTTTCTCTGTGTCTCACCATCTAAAGTCCACAATGATGTACCTTACCGGGATTTGTTTTTGGTATTTATCGTTCTGCTAACTCTGTAGGTCTTTTTAACCTGGAACTTCATGTGCCTCACCTTTGTATTCCCCATTTCTTCTCCTTGGAACTGTATTAGGCAGATGTTGAGTCTCCTGGACTGATCTTATCTTTTTAGTATCTCTTCTTTCCTACTGTCTATCTCTTTGTCTTTTTTGTTCATCCATCAGGGAGACTTTAAAATTTTTATCTACTAAAGCTTCTATAGAATTTTTATTATGATTTTTATATTTTTAATTTCCAAGAGCTCTTTCTTGAACTCTGATTAGAAAAATCATTAACATCCTTTTTTTGTCTTTTCATGGATACATCATCTCTTACCCCGCTTTGTTTGCCGGTTTCATGTGTGCCCTGCCTTCCCTTTGTGTGTTTTTGTATCTAGCTTTCCTTAAATATCTGGTACCTTTGCTGTATGTTGTTATTTAAGGTTGAGTCATAAAGCTAATTGGGCAGGGCTTGTTAATTGGGCTTCACTGAGGGTGACTGGTGTGAGCTAGGTTTTCATTGGTTGACCTCCAGTGTTAGCTAGCGTCTGGCCTTTACTTTGAGGCTGTTTGATTCCCTAGAGGAGGCTCTTCATACTCCTGCCTGGTGTATGTGAACCTGGCATTCTGGAAGCTGTGCAGAAGGGCGTAGGTGCTCACAGGTCAGTTCTTAGTCTTTCACATCATCTCCCTATTTTCCATCTGTTTGTTCAGGCATGCCCTCTACTCATCTGTTTTTCCAAAACCAGAGCCTCAGATAGTTAAAACTTCTGTCTTCCTCAAAAGTTGGAAAGGGGATGGTTTCCTGGCTTTGAAGGAGGGGTGGAAACCTGGAGAGTTTAGCTTCTCTTTATCGGCACTTTCCACCTATTTGCCTGTTTCTAGCCCCATAGTTCACCCCCTGCCTTCTGCAGTACCTGGTGCCTTTAGTTTCAAAGGTTTGCAGGGCCCTGCCTGGTGAATGGGCTGCCTCTCATCAGCACCACCCTCTGCAGGTGTGTAGATTGATCTGTCTTCAGCTCTGCAAGTCAGTATCTACTTTGCCACCTGCTTCCCATCTTCATAGAGTGGTGTGGTGTTCAGGTGCTCCTAGATGGAATGTGTGTTCTTGTTTGTATTAGTGAGGGCTCTCTGGAGAAACAAAACCAGTAGGATGTCTGTCTGTCTGTCTACCTATCTGTCTATTTGTCTGTCTACCTATCTATCAATCAATCATCCGTCATGTATCTATCTTAGCAATCAATCAATTGATTGATTTATTTTAGGGAATTGGTTCATGAAATTGTAGTGGCTGGCAAGTCTGAAATCTATAGGGCAGGGTGGCAGGCTGGAAATTCAGGTAAGAATTGATGTTACATTGTTGACCCCCCAAATATGCAGACCAGCAGGCTGGAACTCAGATAGGATTTCTACGCTGCAGTCTTGAGGTAGAACTCCTTCTTATCTGGGAAACCTCAATCTTTACTCTTAAGGCCTTCAACTGATTGGATGAGGCCCCTCACATTATATAAAGGGTAATAAATAATACCCTCCATAATTTCTTACTTAAACTCAATTGATTGCAAACGTTCCTCACTGCTAAAAATACCTTTACAGTAACATCTAGGCTGGTGTGTGTTTGACTGAACAACTGGCCACCATAGTCTAGCCAAGTTGACACATAAGGTTACCGATCACACAGTTTTTCCTTTCTTCCTGCATCATTTTAAAGTCACAAATACCATCATGATGGTCTAATGCATTCGTTGTAGAGGAATCATTTTTTAGAGAGTTCTTGCTTTGCCTCAGTGTTATTACTATTGATAGCAGAGTCCTTGAGGGTGGAGGATACAGACTATAGGGTCTTTTACCAGCTGCGTGTCTGGGAGTTTGCTTTTGCTGAAGGAATCTAAGTAGGTTTTAACTATGAATTGAGAAATTATCACATGATAGCATGCATCTATGCCAGGTTTAATGCCATTGAGCATGAATATTCATTATTATAAACCAGCTGGTTCTTAGAGTGGTTGGGCAGGCCTTTGCATAAAGAAAGAGGAAACAGGAAAGTAGAGGAAATTGCAAGATTTGTTTGTTTTGCTTCATTTAATGGAATGAAATTGCTGTCAAGGGGTTTTGCTGGTAGATGGGAAATTTGAAAAATACCACTCTCTTTCCTTTTTTTTTTTTTTTTTTTTTTTTTGAGGCGGAGTCTCACTCTGTCGCCCAGGCTGGAGTGCAGCGGCGCGATCTCGGCTCACTGCAAGCTCCGCCTCCCGGGTTCACGCCATTCTCCTGCCTCCGCCTCCCAAGTAGCTGGGACTACAGGCGCCTGCCACCATGCTCGGCTAATTTTTTGTATTTTTAGTAGAGACGGGGTTTCACCGTGTTAGCCAGGATGATCTCCATCTCCTGACCTCGTGATCCGTCTGCCTCGGCCTCCCAAAGTGCTGGGATTACAGGCGTGAGCCACCACGCCCGGCCGCCACTCTCCTTTCTTTTAAGAATTGTATAAAATGGCATGGGCTGCTTAGGTCATTTGTTCCAACAGGACACATTGGTGGCCATGTGTCTGAGGTCACCTTAACTTGTATGGTTTCTCTTATAACTTACAAATGAAAGCTCCCAGGTTCACTGATATGTCAAGGGGTATCAGCGAACTTGGCAAGATCCCCTCATGGTTTTTTCCCTGAATTTTTATAACCCTACATCTCAAGCTTCCAAGACAATTGCGGAGGTTCTGGGAAGTAACAACAGTTGTTTTGCCAAATAAAGGAAGACTCCCCCTAGATCCTGGGAGGCTTGCTTTGGGCATGCCAAGTCCCTGGAGGGAATGGTTGTTTAAAGCTGAATCAGACCTCTTTGGAGGGCAATGTTTCTCAACTTGTTGTTTTTTTGTTTTGTTTTGTTTTGTTTTGTTTTTTTAATCACTCCCTCCTCCCCATGGAGCCTTTTTAGATTTTTTAAAAATAATTCCCCACCATAAAATGTTAATACTGCAGATATATTGTATATCTGTTTATGTCTTAAAAATATAAGCATCTAGATTCACAGTCATGTTAAGGGACATCAGCATACTAGGCAAGAGCCACTCACGGTTTTTTTTTTTTTTTCCCCCTAATGATTTTTTCCCTAAATAACTGTAATTTCTAAGATTTTAAGATCTCCCAAGGAACCAATTACCAATTTTCATCTCCTCAGGGGGCATATGAGAATGCATGTTCTAGGGCAGTGGTTCTCCACTGGGCAGTTTTGCACCCCCCAGGGGACATTTAGCAATGTCTGGAGACATTTTTGGTTGTCACAAGTGTGCGTGTGTGTGTGTGTGCGTGCATGTGTAACAGGGGGTGCTATTGGCATCTCGAGAACAGAGGTCAAGGATGCTGCTGAATATCCTGCAGGGCACAGGACAGCCCCTGTGGCAAAGAATTATCTGGCCTCAAATGTGAATAGTGTCCAGGCTGAGGAAGCCTGTTCTAGGGTAATTAGGCAAATATATGGAAGAAATTGATCACTGTGTTAAATTCGTCCACTCTCCAAGTTCCTGGTCTGAATAAGTAGAATATTTTTAGCAATGGATACTGTTTAATTAATTCAAAATACTCTTTCTCAAAGAAATAGCTCACTATTTGATTTCTATGAAAAAAAGATCAGAGTCAGATTAAAGGTTATAATGAAAACCCAGTGCAAAGCCAGAAATAGTGGCTCATGTCTGTAATCTCAGTGCCATGGGAGGCTGAGGTAGGAGGACCACTTTAGGCCAGGAGTTCGAGACCAGCCTTGACAACATAGTAAGACCATGTCTCTAGAAAATATTTTTTTGGTATGCAGCAGAGCAGCTCCTTCGCTGAGATCTATTGAAAGCCCTCAACACAAGGGTTTGTAAAAAAGAAAAAACAAAAAATAATAAAAGAAACAAAAAAATGTTTTAAAAAGAAGCCAGGGATTGTGGCACACACCTGTAACCCTAGCTATTAGGAGGTGGGAAGATCACATGAACCTGTGAGTTTGAGGCTCAAGTGAGCTATGATTGCACCTCTGCACTCCAGCCTGGGCAACAGAGCAAGACCTGTCTCAAACAAACAAACAAAAATCCAATGCCTCTTTCTTTCAACTTTTTATTATACAACATTTCAGGCATATGAAAGACAGCAATGTCTAGTGAATCCTCATCCCCCGCGGGTACAGCATTCTGCCCTTCTTGTATCCTGTCCTTCTCTACCCATTTCTCACCACCATTCAATGATGATGATTCTTAAAGTTATTTTAGCATTTTAAGGTAAAATTAGCATCAAAATGCATAAATCATAACCATTCAGTTTTTACAAATGGACATACTGTATAACCCATATTCCTATCACAATACAGAATATTTCCATAACACCAAAATCTCTCTTATGTCCATGTCCAGTCAATCTTCATGCCCATGAGGCAGCCACTGTTCAGGGTTTTTTTTGGTTTGTTTTTTGTTTTTTGTTTTTGTCTTTTTTAAACTTTAGATTAGTTTTGCCTATTTTAGAACTTCTTAGAAATGGAGTCATATAGTATGTGCTCTTTTATGTCTGACAGCTTTGGCTCAGTATGTCTTGAAATCCATATATGTTAAGTATCAGTAACGTATTCTTTTTTATTGTTGAAATGTATTTCACTATAATGAGTATCACACACGTTCTTTATCCGTCTTATCTTTGCTAAACATTTAGGTTGTTCTAGTTTGTTCAGTTGTCAATAAAGCTGCCCTGAACATTTGTGTGCAATTGTTTAGTGGACATATGTTGTCACTTATCTTGGCTAAGTATCTATGAGTGGCATTGCTTGGTTAAAAGTGAGGTCTGTGTTTAACATTGGAAGAAACCATCCAGCCTTTTTACTAAATGCTTGTGTCAGTTGGCATTCTCATGGGCAATCTATGAAAATTCCAGTACTCCATGTCCTCACCGACATTTGGTGTCATCACTCTTTTCAATTTTAGTCATTTTGGTGGGTGCATAGTGGTATCTCTGTAGTTGTAATTTGCATTTCCCTGATGACTAATGTTGCTGTGCACCTTGTCATTTGCATACAGGCTGTTCACTTATCTTACTATATTAATTGGTGGAGTTTCTCCATATCCTGTTTGCAAGCCTTCTGTCAGATAATTTTTCATGCCTATTTTCTTCTATCAATAGAAGAAAGAATAGAAGAAAGAAAGAAGAAGAAATGTATGCCTGTCATTTTCTTTTTTTTTTTTTTTTTGAGACGGAGTCTTGCTTTGTCATCAGGCTGAAGTGCAGTGGCACCATCTCGGCTCGCTGCAACCTCTGGCTCACTACAACCTCCACCTCCTGGGTTCAAGTGATTCTTCTGCCTCAGCCTCCCAAGTAGCTGGGACTACAGGCACGTGCCACCATGCCCAGCTAATTTTTGTATTTTTAGTAGAGACAGGGATTCACCGTGTTGGCCAGGATAGTCTCGATCTCTTGACCTCATGATCCGACCGCCTCAGCTTCCTAAAGTGCTGGGATTACAGGCGTGAGCCACCGTGCCTGGCAGCCTTTTATTTTCTTAATGATGTCTTTTGATGAGCAGCATCTTTTAATTTTGATTAAATCTAATTTACTACTTTCTTCTTTTATGGCTATTGCACTGTGTGTCCTAAGAAACCTTTTCCTGCCCTCAAGTTACAAATCTGTCTCCATATGTTTTCTTTAAAACATTATGGCTTTTATATTTAGGCTTTTCTCTAATTTTTGTTTATAGTATGAGGTAGAGTTTGAAGTTCATTTTTTTCATATCAGTATTCATGTATTCAGCACCATTTGTTGAGATGACTTTCCTTTCACTATCAAATTACTTTGGTGCCTTTGCAAAAATTAATAGACTGTATAAATTTGGATCTACTTCTGTACTCTGCATACAATTCATTAATCTGTGTTCCTATCCTTAATCAAGAATCACAGTACATGTATATATATGTACACACACTACACATATATATGTGTGTACACACACTGCACACACACACACACACACACACATATATATATACACACATACATATTTTATACTTTTAAGTTCTGGGATACATGTGCAGAACATGCAGGTTTGTTACATAGGTATACATGTGCCATGGTGGTTTGCTGCACCCATCAACCCATCATCTACATTAGGTATTTCTCCTAATGCTATCCCTCCTCTAGCCCCTACACCCCCAACAGGCCCTGGTGTGTGATGTTCCCCTCCCTGTGTCCATGTGTTCTCATTGTTCAACTCCCACTTATGAGTGGGAACATGCGGTGTTTGGTTTTCTGTTCCTGTGTTAGTTTACTAAGAATGATGGTTTCCAGCTTCATCCATGTCCCTGCAAAGGACATGAACTCATCTTTTTTTATGGCTGCATAGTATTCCATGGTGTATATGTACCACATTTTGTTTATCCATTCTATCATTGATGGGCATTTGGGTTGGTTCCAAGTCTTTGCTATTGTGAATAGTGCTGCAATAAACATATGGAACCACACTATATTGATTAGTATAGCATTATATTAGATCTTGACATCAGACAAGATCTTTATTTAAATAAATTCATTTGAAATAAATTTCACATATGATTCAATTCACCCATTTAAAATGGTTTATGGTATATGTTTTTAGTATATTGTCTATTGTATATTCACAGCATTTGCATAATCACCACAATCTAATTTCACATATTTTGTCTCTCATAAAATAAAACCTGAATCCATTAGCTCTCTCCCTCCACCTCTCCCCACCCTTCTCTATCCCCAGACCTAAACAAACATTGATTTACTTACTGTCTCTATAATTTGCCTATTCTGGACATTTCATATAAATGAAATAATACAATATATAGTCATTCGTGACTGATTTCTTTCACTTGGCATAATGTTTTCAAGATTCATGATGTAGCGTATATTAGTACTTTATTTTTTATTGCTCAGTAATCTTTTATTATGTGGATATAGATCACATTTTATTTATCCATGAATCTAAGTCATTTGATGGACATTTGGGTTGTTTCCACCTTTTGGATATTATGAATAGTGCTGCCATAAAAATAGTATACAAGTTTTTGTGTGGATATATGTTTTCTTTTGGGTATATATTAGATAGGTGCGAAAGTAATTGCGGTTTTTGCCACTGAAGGTAATAACAACTAAGAATGGAATTGATGGGCATATGGTAACTCTGGGTATAAATTTGAGGAACTGCCAACCTGCTCCATTACAACTGCCCATTTTATATTCTGACCAACAGACTGACATCTGATATTTCCACAACCTTGACATCATTTGTTATATTCCATCTTTTTTATTATAGCCATGCTAATTGGTGTGAAGTGGTATCTGATTATGATTTTGATTTATGTTTCCCTAATGACTAATGAGGTTGAATACCTTTTCATGTGCCTATTGGCCGTTTGTATATATTATCTGCAAAATTTTCTATGCAAATCCTTTGCCCATTTTTAAATCCGGTTATGTGTCTTTTTATCATTGAAGTTTAAGTGTGGTTTTACATATTGTAGATACAAGACCATTCTCAAATATATGACTTGCAAATATCTTCTCCTATTCTGTGGGTTGTATTTTTACTCTCATGATAGTATTGTTTACAGCAAAAAGCTTTAAATTTTGATGTAGTCAAATTTATCTATTTTTCCCCTTTGTTATCTGTGCTTTTGTCATAATATCTAAGAAACAATTTCCTAACCCAAGGTCACATTTTTCCTATATAGCTCTCTTGCCTTCTCCCTATTTTCATGCTGTTATTACTGTACATATTGTATCTTTATATATTACAAACCCAATAATATGTTGTTACAATTATTATTTATATAACTTTATGTCTTTTAAAGAAGCTGAGGGAAAAAAGGAGAGCAAATATATATTCCTAGAATTTGTTATATTTACCTTCTTACCATATTTGGTTCTTTTCATTTGTTCCTGTGGATTCGAGTTACCATCTGGTTTCATTTCCTTAGTCCAATCCGACTTTGCTCCCACCCACTTCTTTTGTGCTGCTATTAGCAAATATATTATCTTTCCATATGTTGTAGGAACAACAATGCAATTACATATGTATCATTCTTTATTACTGCTTTTTAAATCAGTTAAGAAAGGAGAAGAAAGATGCATTTATACTGTCTTTTATAATTACATAATTAACTTTATTGGTGTTCTTTGTTTTTTGTGTACGATTTCAAATTACTATCTGGGATCACTTGTTTGTGGTCTAAAGACTTTAGTATTTTTTGTGAGGGGGGTCTGCTAGCAATGAATTCTCTCACTTTTAGTTTTTGTTTCTCTGGGAACATCTGTATTTTGCCTACATATTTGAACAATGATTTTGTCTTGATTGACTTTTTTTTTTTTCCTTGAGTCTATTGTTCTGTTTTCTTCTGGAGTTGTTTCTATTGGGAAGTGAGCTGTTCATCTTATTAGGGTTCCCTTGTAAGTGACAAATCATTTTTCCTCTTGTTGCTTTAAATATGTTTTCCTTCTTTGGCATTCCTCATTTTTATTATGACTTATCTGTATGTGGATCTTTTTGTGTTTATCTACTTGGAGTTCATTGAGCTCCTAGGATGTATACATTAATGTTTATCATCAAATTTAGGATGTTTTCAGCCATTATTTCTTTGCATATTTTTTTTTCTGCTCCCCCTCCTCTCTTATTACTTCTTCAGGTACTTCCATTACATCTACATTGGTATGTTTAAATGTGTCCTATATTTCTGTAAGACTGTTTATTTCTCTTCTTTTTTCCTTCTGTTTATTGGATTGGAAAATCGCTATCGGACTATCTTAAATTTGCCTATTCTTAATTCTTTGTTTCCAATCTACTGCTAAGGCCCTCTAGTAAATTTTTCCCTTCAGTTATTGTACTTTTCAATTCCAGAATTTCTATTTGGTTCTCTTTTATAATTTGTGTCTTTATTGATATTCTTAATTTGATGAGACATTGTCATCATCCCTTCCATCCCTTCCTGAGGCGTGCTTTCCTTTAGTTCTCTGAAGAGAATTATAATGGCTACTTTGAAGTCTTTGTTAAATCTGGCATCTGGTGGCCCTCACAGGCAGTTTCTGTTGCCTCCTTTTTCTCCTGGTGTGTGATCAGACTTTCCTGTTTCTTTGCATGTCTCATTTTTTTGTTGTTGTTGGAGACCAGTGAATTTAGGTAATAGAGAAATTCTCAGTACTAGTCACCTTGCATTCTAAAGCTTATTATTGTCATTTGCAATGAATGGCTGGATTATTTTAGCGAAGTCTATTTTCCCCACAATATGAGACCTGTGGTGGTGGTATTATTATTATGTCCAAGCATTTTCTACATTCCTTTGTGATTTCCTTTATCTGTGGGCTATTTAGGAGTTGATTGTTTACTTTCCAAATCTTTAAGACTTCCCTACTTAATGTTATAAATTTTTAGTTTTATTGTGAATAGAAAACATATGAAATTTTACTCTCTTGACATTTATTGAGGTTTGTTTTATTGCTTAATGTATAGTTTATCTTGGTGGATGTTCTATGCACACCTGAAAATTTATTCTCAATCTGTTGGGTGTTGCATTCCATGTGTCAATTACTTAAGATGATGTTGTTCAGAGATTTTTTGTCCTTGTGTTTTTTGTGTGTGTCTTATTCTATCGGTCACTGAGAGTAGAGTTTGATAGTCTTCAACTATGATTGTAGATTTGTCTGTTTCTCCTTTTAGTTCTGTGAGGGTTTGCTTCATATATTTTGGAAGTCTGTTCATAGGCACATTCATATTTATGATTAGCATGTCTTCTTGATATTTTGAGCCTTTTTTTCCAATATTAAATGTCCTCGTTTTTTATTTTATCTCTTCCTGTTTCATGATGTGACTTCATATGGATGCAAATCCCCCTGGGATCATCAATTGTGAAACCTTTTAATAACAGAGTTCTTGTTCTTAACCCTTGGTGATGGAATGGACTTAAATTATAAAGGGATTGGATAGCAGCTATTTTGTGTGGTTTTCTTTTATTACTGTTTCAAATTACTGACTTGTAACAGTCTTCCAAATTTGAGTTTAGAGATCATTCAAGACATTTCAAAAATAGAAATTCAAAATTACCATGTGTCCTTTGTAATGGACATCTTTTGGGAAATGGACATCTATAAAATATTGATGGAAGAAATTAAAGACACAAATAAATGGAAAGATAGTTCATGCTTGTGAAGAATCAATATCGTCAAGATGTTTATATTATCCAAAGCAGTCTAGAGGTTCAATACGATCTCTATCAAAATTCCAAAGGCATTTAGGCATTTTTCACAGAAATAGAAAAAAAAATCCTAAGTTTTGCATGAAAAGACAGAAGATCCCAGATAGGTAAATCAATCTTGAGCAAGAAGAAGAAAGCTAGAGGCATAACACTTCCTGATTTCAAATTATATTATAAAACTGTAATAATAAAAACAGTATAATACTGGCATAAAAACAGACCAATGGAATAGAATAGAAAGCCCAGAAGGAAACTGATGCATATAGAGTCAACTAATTTTTGACAAAGACTCCAACAACACACCAGAGGGAAATGGTACTCTGTTCAATAAATGGCATTGGGAAAATTGGATATCCACGTGCAAAAACAAGTGAAATTGGGTCCTTATCTTATATCATACACAAAAATCAATTCAAAATGAATTAAGGATTTAAACATAAAACCTGAAACCATCAAACACCTAGAAGAAAACATAGGGAAATAAGATCCTCAACTTTGGTCTTCTTGGCAATGGTTTTTTAGCATATGATACCTAAAGCACAGGCAAAAAAAAAAAAAAAAAAAAGGCAAAAATAAACAAGTAGGATTACAAAAAAACTGATGTTTTTGCACAGTAAAGGAAACAATAAACAAAATGAAAAGACAACCTTGAAATGGGAGGCAATACTTGCAAACTGTATATCAAATAAGAAGTAAACCTCAAAAATATATGAAGAACTCATACAATTAAATAGCAAAAAGACAAATAACCCAATTAAAAAGCGAGCAAAAGACCTGAATAGACCTTGTCCTAAAGAAAGCTACAAATCTCCAACAGATATATTAACAGCACTAATTATGAGGGAAATGCCATTCAGAACTATAATGAGGTGTCATCACACATCTGTTAGGATGGCTATTATCAAATAGACAAGAGATAATAAATGTTGGCGAAGTTGTGGAGAAAAGAGAACCCTTGTACACTGTTGGTGGGAATGTAAATTGGTATAGCCCTTATGAAAAAGAGCATAGAGCTTCCTAAAGAAATTAAAAATGTAACTACCATATGATCAAGCAATCTCACTTCTGAGTCCATATCCAAAGGAAATGAAATCAGTATGTCAAAGAGATATCCGTACCACCAAATTCATTGCAGCATTATTCACAATAGCCAAGATATGGAAACACCCTGTCAATGGATGAATGAATAAAGAAAATGTGATAGATATAGATAAACAATTGAATATTATTCAGCTTCAAAAAAAGAAAAGGAAATTCTTCTATTTGTAACAACATGGATGAACCTAGAGGACATTACGCTAAGCGAAATAAGCCAGACACAGAAAGACAACTACTGCATGGTCTTACATACACAGATGTGAAATCTAAAAAAGTTGAACTCATCAAAGCAGAGATTAGAAAGTTGATTGCCAGGAGCTGTGGGGTTGGGGAAAATGGGGAGATGTTGGTCAAAGTGTACAAACTTATCAGATGAATAAATTCTGAAAACCTAATGTACAGGAAGCGAGTATAATTAGTAATGTATTGTATACTTGAAATTTACAAAGAGCGTAGCTCTTAAGCATTCTCACCCCTCCCCCAAAGGTAACTATGTGAGGTGATGGATATGTACATCAGCTTGCTCATGGGAATCTTTTCACAATAAATACATATATCAAAATATCACATCGTATGCTTTGAATATATACAATTATTATTTGTCAATTATAGCTCAATAAAGCTGAAAACAATCAAAGATCTAAATACCATGAGCGAGCACTGTTCCGCATTCCCTTTTTCTGGAAATTGTCTCAATCCTGAGCTGGGTGTCCATCCTCAGCCAGGGCCCTGCCACAGAAACCTTCTGTTTTGGGTTCAGAACCACCAGGCCCTTTCTCTCTCTCTCTCTCTCTGTGTGTGTGTGTGTGTTTTCAGATTCATATCTAGTATGCATTTCCTTAGAACCAGAATATTTTCTTTTCCCTTTTGGATAGAACTCATAAGTCTGGATAAGTCATTCCCATGGGGGCCTCCACAGCAAACATTTCCTTCCAGGCTTGCTTCCTTATGCCTCCCGGTGAGGCTGGGCTGCCTCTCTTGGCATCTCCTTGGAAAATGCAAACTCGTTTGAACGTTAGCCAGAACCATCATAATTAGGGAGTTAACTCTGCCAAAGGAAAATGAAACAGATCATTCTATAGCCAAGTCTGTGCCATCTTTGGATGATTCAGACCAATGCTTCTTTCCTTTCATCAGCCTTCGGAGTCTGCTAATTAGTGCTAAATAGCACCTTCCCTCTATGCCAGCAGCAGATTTAGTGCTGGAGATATAGACATAGAAAAGGCGTTTCACGTTTTTGGAGAATGACATTCTAGAATGATCACGTCAGGTCACTCCTCAGCTTGAACTCTGCAGTGTCTTCCATTGCACCTGAGAGAAAACCCAGGCCCTTTCACATGGTCTTCAGGCCCTTCCAGGATCTGGCTCCTGCTGTCTCTTCAACCTCATGTCCTTCTCCCCTCCTCCTTATACATTACATTCTAGCCACCCTGTCCTTTTCATGATAATGCAAATGGCTATCATTTATTAAGTGTGTGAAATGTGTCAGGTTTTGTGTTAAGGGCCTTAAAGCCTTTATTTTATTTAATCCTCAAAATCTCTGAGGTCTTTACTATTACTAGCCCTATTGTCAAGTTGAGGAAACTGAGAGAGGGCAATAATTTGTCTCAATCTCAACAGCCAGCATGTCACAGAGCTGGCATTTATACCCAGATCATCTGACATCAGAACCCAAACCCTTGATTTCAGAGCTCAGCTCTTGCCAGCAGACTCCACAGGAGATATTGCTTCTCTTTCCTTCCTTGGCTTTTGCACTTGCCCTTCTCCCGTATTTCCCACGTGCTGTCAGAAGCCCATACATACTAATTCCTTCAGCCCTTACTACCTCCCTGCACACCTGTCTGATTTCCAACTAGTGGCAGCTGAACCTTCCTCTCTGAGGGCTTCTGCTGGCTGCCAGAACCCATGCTGCCTGTGCTTGTGGGGAACTGGAAGTGCAGGGAGCAGATGCTTAACCCGTCCCCTAGAGCCACTGCTGTTAGAGGCAGAAGGGGTCAGGATATGGTCACAGGTCAGGTCACTTGGAGTTAGGAAATTCTGTGGTCTCTTTCAGCCTCGGTCTAATCAGCTTTATAAGAGGGCTTAAAAATGCCTGTCAAAGAAGGTCTGGTGATAATTGAAAGGGATAAGAGGTGTGAATACATTGCACTGTGCCCGGCACACAGTGGGCCCCTTGTAACTGCTGGATTCCCTCTCTGCCTTCCCAGCAGAACTAAGGATTTGAAAGACTAACATGAACACCTGTGAGTTAGGGCCCTTTCTACCTGGAAGCTTGAGGTGGACCTGGAGAACTGGGGACTTGGGGCGGGGCAGAGATAAATGATCACTTTTACTCCAGAGCCTGGACATACCTCAAGCCTTTTATTTATTTATTTTTAATAAGCAGACATTTTCAGAAGGTAAAAGTTATTTGAGAGCCTCTTTCTGCTTATTTCTACCAGTAAATGGATTCCATTTCAGGCCACAAGTTGTTCTCTTTCATGGGCTCTCCCTCAGTTTTCTGGGTCATGAGGAACTCTATATAGTTTTGGGAGGAGTGAGGGAGGAAGGACCTTTGCTTTCCTTATATACATTTATTTACTATTAGGTTGGTGCAAAAGTAATTGCAAAAACCATTACTTTTGTGCCTACCTAATAACAGATGCTAGGGAAAACACTTGGTATTTTTGAGTGCCACCAGCTGAGCCTCCCTCCACAGATCCCAAGGTGATTAGTAAACTTGTAAAAAAAAAAAAAAAAAAAAGATTTTTGCCCTTTACTAATATGGCCTTTTGGTCAAATCTTCAAATATTTTGTCCTAGGGGTTATTTCCCATACTTTATAAATAAGATTCTAATTATTTTCTGTCAAAACTATTTTCTTCCAAAAAAGAAGAAAAATGACTACATTTGCTGACTCTGGAGAGGGCAAGGGAGCCAAATGCACAGCTGCCCAGCTCTCCCCAGGGCCTGTCCTGTGAACCTGGGTCTTGTGTCCTCCTGTGGCTAAGGTTTTAACTGCTAGAACAAGTGACATGTGTTTCTATGCTTCACAATTTGGCCTTTGTCACGATATCTTTGGTAAAACTCTCAATACTCTGTAAACTCTTTAAAAAGTATTCTCATTTATTTAGTCACTTAATAATTTGTTCCACACATATTTACTGGATACCTACTAGGTTTATGTTTGGTGCAGGAGGAAGTAGACAGACACAATCCCCACCCTAGCAGAGCTTACAGGGCAGGACCGCTGTGAGCCCATACAATGCCTTATGCCAATTAGGAAGAGGCATCGCATCCTCCTGGCAGGTGCAACCCAAGGTACAGGGCAAAGTGAGAAGAGAAGAGGCCTTGCTCCTCTGCTGGGCACCCTTGGGCAGTGCACATCCTGAACAACTATTCTTGGCAGCCCTGATGGACAGCAATGGACATTAAACAAATAATTACAGAAATGGCCACTTAATTACAATCCTGTTATGCACTAGTATGAAAACTATATAATGCATAATAATGGTGTCTCTAGCATAGAGAAATCTGGGACAATTACTTCTGAAGGAAGAATGAGGTGAGAACAGGCCATGAGAAGTGAGAGCATTTCTGAGCGGAACACCCTCCAGTGCACTTGTCTGTCATCATGACACATGTGCTGGAGAGGGAGGTGAGTTAACCTGTGGTGGAGAAGGACCAGACCATGTAGAGCATTTTAACTTTAGAGTTTCTGGTCTAAATACCATGACCATTCATTTTTAAATTATTTTTCTGTACATTCGTAACCAGATATTATTGTGTGTCAAAAGAATGCCTTTTTAGGACTTCACCTGGGGCTAAAAATGATATATTTGCTTTTATAATCATTGTTCTACATAAATAAATTGAGTTACTTTGTAAATAACTATGTTTCTATATTGATGAGAGTAGAATTATTTTCAGACTCAGACAGACCTGAGTTTGACCTGGTTCCATGACTTAGTAATAATGCAATATTGGACAAATTGCTTCACTTTTTGCCTCAGTTTATTGATTTCTAGAATGGGAGTTTCAGTCCTTACCTGTCAGGGTGTGAGGGAAAATTAAATGGGATAATGCAGTGCCATTCCCTATTGAACTGTGATTCTGGAGAAGTCAGAAACTGATCTTTGTCCCCAGATGATGGGAGAGCCAGCGACTGTCCTGACAGGTACCTACTGGAATGCACTTTTGTCTAATGCAACACTAGAGGAAGCTACAAATCCTTCAGTCCAGTTTATTTCCCCACTAAAAGGTACTTGTTCGATTATTGCATTCTTAATGATGTCCTCCATGGCATGTGTTTTGCTGTGAGGGGGGACATATATTTAGTCAACACGTTCCTTTTGGAGTGGTTCTCATGTCTCCACTTATGGTATTAATTTGATTCTGAGTACAGATCCACCTGCTTCGGAAACTCCATGTCTTGCAGTTGTTCAAAGCAAAAATAAAAAATTGACTGTTTCTCTGGTCATGGCCTGCTGTGCATTCAAGAAGCATGAAGTGTCATTTAAGTCATTCTTTTTTTTTTTTTTTGAGATGGAGTCTCGCACTGTTGCCGGGGCTGGAATGCAGTGGCACAGTCTCAGCTCACTGCAACCTCTGTCTCCCGGGTTCAAGCAGTTCTCCTGCCTCAGCCTCCCGAGTAGCTGAGAGATTACAGGTGACCGCCACCATGCTCAGCTAATTTTTTGTATTTTTAGTAGAAATGGGATTTCACCATGTTGGCCAGGCTGGTCTCAAACTCCTGACCTCGTGATTCATTAAGTCATTCTTGAAAGTTAGTGTGTACTTCAAAGAGCCCTCCCTTGAGTTAGGCCTCTGGAGGTGGCCACATGTAATGAGCACAGCAAGGCGCTCTTGCCTGCTAGCCTCCAGCTTGGAGGTGAGGAAGACTGCTGGAGGTTCATTTCCAGGAACATTGGTTAGTGGTTGCACCCGTAATGACAGAGGTCACCGAGGCAGGAACACCCAGGGTGAGGTCAGCCAGCATGGGCTCAGATGCAAATGACCAGAGTCATAGCCTGACTTTAAACAGTGGGGACAGAAGGTCATTACCTGCTGTTTTCTTCATTGTATTGTTTATTGGATGGTGGCTAAAGTGGAAGAACAGAATTAATAGTGAATCACATAATTTATGGAAGCAATTGTTAGAGACACAAAGGAAGCCTCTGGGTACAACCAGGATAGTTGTCCTAAAAAGTTAGAGGCAACCTGGGGACCACTGTTTCCTGGGTCTCCTCCAAAATGTTTATGAGAGATGGGATTTGGAATTGCACAGGCTTGGCCGTGCATTCTCATTGCAGACGAGCTGGCTGCCTCCCCCAGAAAAGGTGCTACTAGAAGACTGTTGCCCCACACGTGTAAAACTCAGCAAAAAAGTGACTTTGTAAAAGTGTGTTCAGTTCTTTTCTTGCACTCAGCCTACATTCTCAATTCCGCAAGCGCTGCTGAGTAATTAAGTGGTAAAAGCTTTTTCATGCAGTAACAATCTCTAAACCCACTGCAGAGTGACTGTCGATGATGCTTCATTGTGGGCATTTGGATCAGTTAGACCCCTGATTGTGGGGCAAAAGATGGCTTCATCTTCCAGAATTATTCTGTGCATTTGCAACATGTAGTGGGATGAGGTTTGCTTCTCCCAGAGGCAGTTCGTGTCCTTTATTCTTGAGAGACAGAGACGCTGCTCCAAGAAATGTGTCATAGGGATCATGTGCATGTAGAAGGAGATTATGAAGAATGTGGTAATGTGTGTAGCCTGACACCCATCCCCAGGACGGTGGGTGAGTGTGGGTGTGGGTGGCAGGACTGGGCCACCTTGGTAGAGATGAGCAGTAGGGAAGAGTCACCAGGCTCTGCCAGCACTTGAGACCTGCCTGCCACAGCTAAGTGAGTAACATCACAGGGGATAGAGCCGGGGGTCCCAGGGACACCCAGGGGACTAGAGTCAGTGTCTTTAGCACAGGCACCTTTTCAGTCCTTCCTCCTCAAGCTGGCATTGTCTAGCAGGGGATGTTGCCTGTGGATGGTAGAGGCAGAGGAGGGGCAGAGCCCAGGCACCTTGCAGCTGCCTGTCTCAGGGTTCCCTGCTGTTATGGTTGGCCTGTTGCCCCTGATAGCTCCTATGGTGGGAAGAGCTGGAGCTTGTGAAGCCCCTGGTGCTCAGGTGAGGGTGTAAGCATTACTAGCCTCTGGCATCAAGTCCAGATTGGCAGATGCTCAATGCAATAAAAAAAAAACACACTCAGCTTGTCATTTGGCCCTGACTAATCTCTGCAGCCTTGTCCATGAGGGACAGAGGAGAGAACATTTCTGAAGGTGTAGATTTTTTGGGTGTTGTGAAATATACATAACAGAAAATTTACCATCTTAGCCATTTTTAAGTGTGCAGTGACGTTAAGTACATTCACAGCGTTGTGCAGCCATCACCACCATCTATCCACAGAACTCCTTTCATCTTGCAGAACTAAAACTCTGTACCCGTTAAACACTGACTCCCCATTCCCCTTCGCCAAGCCCCTGGCAACCACCACTCTGTTTTCCGCCTGTGATTTCAATTACTCTAGGTCCCTCATATAAATGGAATCATACCGTATTCGTCTTGTTGTGACTGTTTTCTTTCACTTAGCATACGCATCCTCAGGATTCATCCATGTTGTAGCATATCTCAGAATTTCCTCCCTTTTTAAGACTGAATATTATTCCACTTTATGTGTACATGACATTTTGTTTGTCCATTCATCCAGCAGTGTACACTTGGGTTGCTCTCATGTTTTAGCTATTGCGAATAATGCTGCTACAGACACAGGGGTACAGATACCTCTTTGAGCCTCTGATTTCCATTCTTTCTGGGTATAAACCCAGAGGTGGAATTGCTGGATCATATGGTAATGTTTTTGAGGAACCACTATACTGCTTTCCACCGCAGCTGCATCATTTTACATTTCCACGAACAGTACATATCCAACGTCCTTGCCAATACTTGTTATTTTCAGTTTTAATTTTTTTTATAGTGGACTCCCTGAGATTTTGACAGAGCCCCTGGGGGGATGTGTCATCTTCTCTGCCTGGGAGACTAGAGTCAAAGTAAAATGAAGATGTAGTAACTGAGTTTCCACATTCTCTCGATCCTCCCAAAAGCAAGTTGCCCATTCCTGCTGCTAAGCTCCTCACTGCCCTTCCTGCCCCGCAACACAGAGCCCTGGTCAAGGCTCTCATTCAAGGCCCAGCTCACACCCCCACCTTCTAGGAAACTTCCCCTCCGATACACAGACTCTCCTGCTCCCCGGGCCTCACTCTTCCCTCTTCCACCTCCAGCCAGTGGAGGTTGGAGTGTGAGCCTGTCCTCCCTTCTAGACTACAAGCCCCCGGAAAGCAGGCCTGCCTGCTCATCTCCCCATCTCTTTGGGCCCAGCCCAGCACGTTGTACGTGTTATAGGTTTGGTGAACAGCACAGGCTGAGTTGTTGAACTTCCACAGAGAAAGAAACCAGAAAACCTAGGGAAACTTTTGAATCAGACTGGCAGGAGGGCCCATTGGTTTGAGGCTTTGTGTAGCCCATCTGAGCAGAGCCAGGGGACCAGAGTGTCAACCAGGGAATAGGATGATGCCTAGGCCATCTCCACTCAGACATTTGCTAGGGAAGTCTATGCCAGAAGAAGAGAAGGGTCATTGTCAGGGCCAGGGATTCTCCCTGAGTGTTTGCTTTTGGCTGAGGAGTGACATGTGCTTGGTTGATGGCGTCACTTCTGCTTTGAGAAGGCATTGCTGATCAGAGTTCTGGGACCATCTGTAGGTCTCTGAAGGTGAGGATCTTTATAGGGCTGCCAGCTTGCCTGCATGGCACTGTGGCAGACACAAGGAGGCAAACTGGAGAGCCAGCCACTTAGCCAGCACCTGCCATTGCCCAATTCCAAATCCATTTGCTCTTACCCTTTCCTGGACCTTCAGGAAACTAAGTCCTGGGTGGAGGCCCAAGGCTTCCTCTTTATTTACGAAAGCAATTTAATAGGATAAGAATGATTTTTGTTTTTTTCCCATCTTTGTCTTTCTACTACATCATTGTGATTTTCAGGGCCAGAGATTTGGCCACACAAAGCCAAGGGACGAGTATGATATTCTGCCTTTACTCATGGACATTCTTTCCTTTCATTGCCCTGATAGCTTTTCTGGCCTCTGCTCACTTTTACCTTCTCGTAGCAGGCCCAAAAAAGGGCTTTGGCTCTTTCTCCTTCTCTTTGTGTCCCTCCAGCATTTGGGAAGCTAGGGTGATGCTTCTGCCCTGGAAGGGAGGCTCAGAGACCTCACTTGTCCTCTTCTGCTGGTAACCCATGCTCAGCAGAAGTGGGGTCCTGAATGTTGTCTCGTCTCACTTTGCCCTGGAAGTGGCAATGCAGCTTAAAGGAAGGTTGGATAGGGGTTTGGCTGCCTTCCAGTTTTTTATTTAAATCTATAATGGTTAATATTGAGTGTCAACTTGATTGGGTTGAAGGATGCAAAGTATTGTTCCTGGGTTTGTCTGTGAGGGTGTTGCCCAAGGAGATTCACATTTGAGGCAGTGGACTGGGAGAGGCAGACCCACCCTCAATCTGGGTGGGCACCATCTAATCAGCTGCCAGCGCGGCTAGAATAAAGCAGGCAGATGAACGTGGAAGGATTTGACTTGTTGAGTCTTCCAGCCTTTATCTTTCTCCTGTGCTAGATGCTTCCTGCCCTTGAACATTGGACTCCAAATTCTTCAGCTTTTGGAATCTTGGACTTAACCAATGGTTTGCCAGGGGCTCTCGGGCCTACAGCCACAGACTGAAGGCTGCACTGTGGGCTTCCCTATTTTTGAGGTTTTGGGACTTGGACGGCTTTCTTGCTCCTCAGCTTGCAGATGGCCTTTTGTGGGACATCACCTTGGGTTCGTGTGAGTCAATACTCCTTAGTAAAATCCCTTTCATATATACATCTATCCTATTAGTCCTGTCCCTCTAGAGAACCCTGACTCACACAAACTCCTTCTTGAGAATGGAAAATGGACCTGCATTCTACACCTCCCCTGTCCCCCAACCTGCTATAGAGCCTTCCTGTTCAGTTCTCTCACACAGGGGCACCAGAAGTCCTCATCTCTTCTCTGTGGCACCAGCCTTGAAAACCTAGGGATCTGCATCACTCAGAATCACTCATCAATTCCTTTAATAACTCGCTGGGGAATTCTAACCTGGAGATTTTCCCAAAGCATGCTTGAACCAGTTTGCATTTTCTCTCCTACCCATATGAGAAGAGCACATTCTCTCTCCTCCAGCATGTACTCTTCAAACCAGTCAGTCCCAAGTCCTCACAGTCCCTGCCCTGGTCTGTGGCTCCTGCTCCTTCCCCCAACGCAGTGCCCTCCTGGCTCTTCCCTATAGCCTACCCTGCCTGGAACAGTAGATGTTGAGAAAATGCATCCACATCCTGCCTACCCATCTGTCAGGTCTGGATTCATGTTTCCAAACTTCCTAGGAACCTTTGATTATCAAGATCCACATTTGCTTCTCCATATCATCTATCTTGTCTCCCTTGCAAAGTGGTTGTTAGGATAATGCTAGAGAATACATGAGAGAGTGTTTCCCACTGTAAACCTGAATGTAAAGAAGAATTAAAAGCACAGTTCTATGATTGTTTTCAGCACTGGATAATTTGTTGTGTGTATTGATTCACAGGTGAAATGAATAATAGATGTTCACAGGTGCAGGTCTAACATGTATGTTCAGTGTTTTACTAGA
Source organism: Pan troglodytes (assembly GCF_028858775.2). NCBI lineage: Eukaryota > Metazoa > Chordata > Mammalia > Primates > Hominidae > Pan > Pan troglodytes. Next base: position 132,663,489 of record NC_072406.2, read on the forward strand.
GTTCAGGGACCCTAGGTAGCACGTTCTTTTTTAAAAAATAGATGTTCCTGAAATAGTTGTCTTTTTTTTTTAATCTTTAAGAATGATGAACATAGATAATGGAAATGAAAGTTATTTTTCTTCATTTTCTAAAATAAGGCATTCAATAACAATAAGTCCTGAAATAAATGTTTAGTTAAACCCTAATATTTCTTGATTAAGAAGAAATAAATGCCTTTCAAAGAAAGGCATTTATTTCAAAGAAATCTCTAGAAATTAGAGGGCAAATCATAACCCTATGAGAACCTATTATTTAATAAAAAGAAATGGCATGATTTGATCAACAGAGCATATTATAAGCTTGCAAGCGATACTTCCCATCCTCATTAATCATATTTTTGAAATGGATGTTGAAAATTATGTATGTGTTTTAAAAATTGATATTTTGGAGGAGAAACCCAGTAGGAGAATGACTGATTATTAATAAGTCAAGAAAGAGCTACATTCCTCTAGAGCTGCATTCATCAAAGTGTTGCTTTCCGTTGTTTCCATCAACAATAGTATTTTATTCAGTACAATGTGAAACTTCTTGACCCATGTGAAAAACTGAGAGACATCCTTTTTTATCATAGATTCCCTTTTTCCATCTGTATTTATCGCAGTTTCATGAGGCACCATACCTTTCCAAAGGTTGACTGCTCCAGTGTTGGTTATAGGACCTTCAATTGTTTGTTCATGAAAACGTCATGGTTTAGTTCATAGGCATTGGAACAGTGGGAAGTTCCTAGGCACTGGAACAGAGAGACATGAGTTGAATCCAAAATAGCTTTTGTGACTTTGATAATTGCTTAATTTCTCTAAGCTTTGATTTTCTATTTTTGAAATGGATATAATAATAGTTCATAATATTATTATGAGGGTTATATCATGAAACTTTCCAAATATGCTGATTTGTTTTAGTCACATGCTATTGAATTTCTTAAGAATAATGAACACATGTGGACCATGATGATTGGTGTTAGATTTGGGGAATTAATGTAGACGGCAATTGTTTAAAATTGCCAAACTTTTTTTTAACTTTTAGATTTAGGGGTATATGTGTAGGTTTGCTATATAGGTAAATTGTGTGTTGTGGAGTTTTGGTGTACAAATTATTTGGTCACCCAGGTAATAAGCATAGTACTCAATAGGTGTTTTTTTGATCCTCACCCTCCTCCCACCCTTCACCTTCAAATAGGCCTCAGTTTTTGTCATTCTCGTCTTTGTGTTCATATGTACTCAGTGTTTGGCTCCCAGTTATAAGTGAGAACAAGTGGTATGTGGTTTTCTGTTTCTGCATTAGTTTGCTTAGGACAAAGGTCTCCACCTCCATCTATGTTTCTGCAAAGGACATGATCTCATTCTTTTTCATGGCTGCATAGTATTCCATGCTGTGTATGTACCACATTTTCTTTATCCAGTCTACCACTGATGAACATTTAGGTTAATTTAATGACTTTGCTATTGTGAATAGTGCTGCGATGAACATACCCATGCATATGTCTTTATGGTAGAACAATTTATATTCCTGTGTGTATACATCCAATAATGGGATTGCTGGGTCAAATAGTAATTCTGTTTTAAGTTCTTTGAGAAATTGCCAAACTGCTTTCCACAATGGCTGAACTAATTTATATTCCCACTAGCAGTGTATAAGCATTCTGTTTCCACAACCTCGCCAACATCTGTTATTTTTTTACTTTTTAATAGTAACCACTCTGACTGTCATGAAATGGTATCTCTTGGTGGCTTTGATTTGCATTTCTCTAATCATTAGTGATGTTGAGCATTTTTTCATATGCTTTTTGGCAACATGAATGTCTTCTTTTCAAAAGTGTCTGTTCATGTCCTTTGCCCAACTTTTGATGGGGTTGTTTGGTTTTTGCTTATAAATTGGTTTAAGTTCCTTATGGATTATAGATATTAGACCTTTGTCAGATGCATAGTTTGTCAATATTTTCTCAAAATTCCAAAATTTTTAGATAAAGTACTTCTGATTCTAGACATGAGGGAGAAACTGGTACTGAACTTGCCATCATTATTATTATTATTATTGTTATTTAATATTAATGAAATCAATAAACTCCTAACAAGACTGATCCAGGGAAAATAGAGAACCCACACAAATTAGCAATATCAGGAAAGAAAGAAAAGCTATTAAATATTTCCAAAAATCCTAAATACTTTTTAAAAAAAGATAATTTGTGAGCAGTTTCATGCCAACAAATTTAAAAACTAAGTAAAATGATTAATTTCCTTGTAAACCACTGCTAACCAAAATGGATACTAGATGAAGGCGAAATCTAATTTTTAATTTAAAACCTTTTCAGCAAGAAAGCTCCAGGCCCGGGTGGTTTCACTGGTGTCTTTAATCATACATTTAAGGAAGAACAAATGTTAACCTTACCTAAAACTTTCAAAAAAGCCAGAAGAACAGGGAACATTTCCCAACTGGCTCTGTAAGGCTATACAGATAAGGTAATAGGATAATCCTGATAACAAAATCTGATAAAGATATTGCAGAGAAGAAAATTATAGGCCAATATTCCTCATAAATGTAGATACAGAATTCTCAAATTATCAAGATAAGTCCAACAATACATAAAAAAGAATTTGAACTTATTCCAGAAATGCAGTTGATTTAAAAGTTGAAAATCAGCCATTGCAAGTAAGCACATTAACAAAATAAAGAAGAAAAATCATATAATCATCTCAATAAATGTGGAAAAAGCAACACTTATACATGACAAAAAATCTGTCATTAAACTAGGAATAGAAAGAAACTTCCCAGTCTGATAAAGGGCATCTATGAAAAGCTTGATGCTAACTTCATACTTAGTGGTGAAAGATTGAATGCTTTTCCTGTTTGATTGCAGACATCATAAAGAGATGTCTATTTCTACTGTTTCTATTCAAAATTTTAGTGGTGGTCCTAGCCAGTACAATTAGACAATAAAATAAAATAAAAGGCAAAGAAGAAGTAAAATTAGTTTTATTTGCAGATAACATGATTATTTGTTTATAAAGTCCTAAGATCTACAAAATGTATTAGAATGAGTGAATTTTGCAAGATCATAGGATACAAGGTCAATATAGAAAATCAATTGAATATTTATACAATGTCAATATGCAATTAGAAAATAGAGACTTTTAAAGTACCATTTGTAGGTACTTAGGAATTAATAAACAAAAACTGTGAAACCTATATTTTTCAAACTGCAAAACATTGCTAAAAAGCTAAATAAGACTTAAATAAGTGGAAAGTATACCATATTCATGAGTTGAATTATCCAATATTGTTAAGATATTGATTATCCCTAAATTTAAGTATAGATTCAACATAATCCTATTTAGATTTTGTATGTAGAACTTGGAAAGCTGATTATAAAATTTATATGAAAATCCAAAGGACCTAGGATAGCCGAACACTTTTCAGAAAGGGGGATACATTTGAAGTACTGACAGTACCCAATTTCAAGAGCTCTTATAAAGTTATAGTGATCAAGCCAATGTGGTTAAGGACAGATAAATAGATCAATAAAACAGAATAGAGTCAAGAAATTGACCCACACCTTTCAAAAAAGTGTCAAGGTAATCTAGTGGCAAATGGAAAGATTAAAATCAATGATATTAGAAATTCTGAATAAAAGTATGGGAAAAAAGTAAGCTTGACCCCTACCTCATGCTATACATAAAACTTATTTCAAAATTAATCACATACTAAACAGTTCATCTATAAATCATATAGAAGATAATATAGAATAACATCTTTGGTACTTTGGGATAGACAAAGATTTCTTTAGGAGAAACACAACAGCACCAACAATAGAAAATAAAAGATAAATTGAACTTAAGCAAAATTAAAAATGTCTGCTTTTCAAAAGACATTCTAGAAATAAAATGGCAAGTCACAGACTGAAAGAAAATATTTACAATTCATATGTCTCAAAAGGACTTGTACATTCATATCCACAATATATAAAGAGTATGTACAGATCAGCAATAAAAAAAGCCCAATACAAATGCAGGCAAAAGACTTGAACAGAGACTGCATAAAGGGAACTGTATGTATGATCAGTAAGCACATGTGCTCCATTATTCCTCATTAGGGAAATACAAATTAAAATCACTTCACGACAATTAGAATAGCTAAATTCAAAAAGATCAGCAATGCCAAAATGTTGATGGGTATGGATTTAAGTGTAATTCTCAAATGTTGCTGGTGATGTATAAATTGTTACTGCCACTTTGTGAATTGGTTGTCAGTTTCTTATAAAGTAATCATATACTTATCCTACTACCTAGCAGATGCATTTCTAGGTATTTGCCCAAGAGAAATAAAAACATACATTCATAAAAGGTCTTGTACAAAATATTAATAGCAGTTTTATTCCTAATGATCCCAAACTAGAAACAACCCAAAGTTAATCAATAGGAGAATGGATAGCAATTAAAAGGAACAAACTACTAACAAATATTGCAACATGGATGAATCTAGAAAACATTATGTTGAGAAAAGGAAGTCAGACAGAAAAGAGTATAAGCTATAATATTCTGTTTATATGCAGTCCAAGCACAATCAAAACTAGTCTATGGTGTAGAAATTAGAGTAGTTGTCCTAAGTGGGGAGGTCATTGGCAAGGGAGGGAACTGGCTGGCAAGAGCTGTAACAGATTATTCTGAGGTGATGGAAATGTTCTCTATGTTTATTGAGGTCTTGCTTACATGAGTGTCTATGTTTTGGGGGACTTAAGACCTATGCACCTTGGACACTCCTTTTAATGCTCTTTGCATAAGTTGCTTCTTCTCATCTTTCAGGTTTATATAAAGTGGAGTCTCCCATCCTGTCATCAACCATTCTGTTTTTCATAAGCCTATTTGTTGCTTTCCTAACTTTTTTTTACAATTTGTAATTATTTCTCTGTAAATTCCATAAGGCCAAAACCCAAGTGTGTCTTATTTGCCCCCTAGAACTGAGCATAATACCTGGCCAGACTTGTAGCAGGAACTGAGTAAATATCTGTTGAATTAGTAGCTTCCTTATAAAATGCTCAATTCTGTTGCCCCAGGTGGTGATAATGATGGTGATTGTGTTGTTGTTGGTGGTGGGGCGTGTGTGTGTGTGTGTGTGTGTGTGTGTGTGTGTGTGTGATGTTATGTTTTGTGAAGTCCACACATTTCTCTAAATCCTGGCAGGCCAGATTCTTATTCATTGAAAAAAACTTGTATTACCAGAGAGAATAAGGCATCTTTCTCTAAACTCAGGTATTTGGCTGCCTATAGTGAGATGACCTTTCACTGAATCACAGCTTCTTTATCTAACGGATGAAACATTGAAGCCAAAATAGGGGTGGTATATCATCATCCCTCCAATGGGTAAAGTTGGAATCTGATTTGATTCTAATTCTTTTTGACATTATCCATTCTCATTCTATCACCATTGGCCATCAAAAAATAATGTCTTGGGAAGTCTCCAGAACTTTATTTGAATTCGATGTGCATATTTCCTGTGTTTCACATGCACATACTTTTGTGCTCATTCCCAGGAAAGCAATCTGGCTGGTGGGTGAGAAGCACCATTTTGACTGTCTTGACAAGCGGTTTGGCTGCTGCTTTTTTTGTTTGTTTTTTGTTTTAACTGAACTTTACTGAATCTGTGACCTACTTTGGCCCTATAGAACACAGACTAACTTTCACCACTGAGCCTCATTTCTTGCAAGCTATAGACTTGTATCAGTGATTAGAGACAGGCATATGGGCTATGGTGATTTACACAACTCTTCAAAGAACTGAATGACAAGACTGCAGTTGATGGAATTGATGCAGGAAAAGGCCTTTGGAGGATCCAAGAAAGCTGAGACTCTGCTGCTGACTGACACACCATAGGTTGCACTTCTGCTGTGCTTGAGAGGGGCATGGACATTAGAGTTCTCAACATTCGAGTTACTATTATCTGATTCTTCTGATTCTTTGTAGTTATGAGATTGCATGGGGAAGCCAAAATCAGCATGATATGAAAGAAAATATGTAGTAATGAATTGACCACTTCCAAGAGATGCTTTCAAACACCTATTTCTGCCAAATCCTGGTGGGAGCCTCTTACTCATTCTCAGTTACCATTGGTTATTGGTCATTTTAATATGACAGTTGTCATGATCTGAATGTGTTCCCCAAAATTCCTATGTTGAAAAGTAATCACCAATGTCATGGTTTTAGGGGCTGGGGCATTTGAGAGGTAATTAGGTCATAGGGCCTAATGATAGGTCATAGGGTCATAAGGTCCTTATGAATGGGATTAGTGCCCTCCTAAAAGAAGCTCCAGAAAGCTCTCTTGCCCCTTCCACCATGTGATGACACAGCAAGAAGGTACCACCTTTGAACCAGGAAACAGGCTTCACTAGACATCAAATCTGCCTTAATCATGGACTTCCAAGCCTCCAGAACTGGGAGAAATAATTTTTTGTTGTTTATAAAGTACCCAGTGTATGGTATTTGTTATAGCAGTCCCAATGGATTAAAACAACAAATAGCACAATGCAAATCACACCAATTTGATGGCAAAGTACATATCTTGAGAAAGAGACAGGAGGCTTCCAAGCCTCAACTCTTGCCCTCTGCATACCCACAGACTTAACACCATATGGAAGCTGCCAAGGCCTATAGCTTGCACCCTCTCAACGAACAGCCTGAGCTATACCTTGGCCACTTTAAGCCATGGCTGGAGCTGGAGTGGCCATGAGGCTGAGTGCCATGTCCCCAGGTTACTCAGGGCAGTGGGGCCCTGGGCCTGGCCCACGAGAAACTATTCTTCTCTCCTAGGGATCTAGACCTTGATGGTAGGAGCTGCCATGAAGGTCTCTAAAATGCCTTTGAGGCATTTTCCCCATTGTCTTGGCTATTAACATTCAGCTCCCAGTGTGCAAATTCTGTGGCTGGTTTGAATTCCTCTGCAGAAAATGTTTTTGTTTTTTGTTTCCTACCACATAGTCAGGCTGCCAACTTTCTAAGTTTTTATGTTCTGCTTTCCTTTTAAATATAAGTTTCAGTTTCAGATTATCTCTTTGCTCATGCATATGACCATATGCTGTTAGCAGCAGCCAGGTTACCCCTTGAATGTTTTGCTGCTTAGAAATTTCTTCTGCCAGATACTGTAAATGATCACTCTCAAGTTCAAAGTTCCACAGATCCCTAGAGCAGGGGCACAAGTCTGCCAGTCTCTTTCCTAAAGCATAGCAAGAGTGACCTTTATTCTAATTTTCAAAAAGTTCCTCATCTCCGTCTGAGACCACCTCAGCCCGGACTTTATTATCCATATAACTATCAGCATTTTGGTCACAACAATTTAACAAGTCTCTAGGAAGTTCCAAACTTTCCATCATCTTCCTGTCTTTGGCTGAGCCCTCCAAACTGATCCAACCTCTGCCTGTTACCCAGTTCCAAAGACACTTCCACATTTTCAGGTATCTTTATAGCAATGCCCCACTTCTCTGGTACCAATTTTCTGTCTTAGTTCATTCTCAAACTGCAGTAAAGAACTACCCAAGACTGGGTACTTTATAAAGAAAAGAGATCTAATTAGCTCACAGTTCTGCAGGCTGTACAGGGAGCATGACTGGGGAGGTCTCGGAAACTTACAATCATGGCAGGAGGTGAAGGGGAAGCAGGCATGTCTTACGTGGCTGGAGTAGGAGGAAGAGAGTGAAGGTGGAGGTGCTACCCACTTTTAAACAACCAGACCTCATGGGAACTCACTATCATGAGAACAGCAAGGGGGAAATCTGCCCCCATGACCAAATCACCTCCCACCAGGCCCCTCCTCCAACATTGGGGATTACAGTTTGACATGAGATTTGGGTGGGAACACAAATCCAAACCATATCACCCTGCATACGTCCAGCACCCAGCTGGCTCTGTCTGCCACTTGGGACAGGTATCATATGTCTGCCTTACCTGCCCCAAACCCACATTTGAGAAATTTTGGGAATGCTGATAATCTCCCAGTGGCTGTCAGATTACAGCAAGTGGCAAATGTGGGGGGTGGGGGTGGAAGAGAGTGGGGAAAATACAGGTAAAGGAGAATAAACTAAAAATACTGAAACCAAGCAGAACCTACATAGCAAAATACTTATTTTTACCTCTAGAAAGGAAAATGAAAAATCTGGCTCCGTGGTAGAACTTTTACTCCCAAAGCTAGACTGAAAAAAAATCGTGTTTGTCCTATGGTTGGTCTGCATAATGTACAAGCTTACAAATGGTAGGCTGTCCCCAACTGGCTTTTTTCTAGTGTTTAAATCACATTTTGTATTTTCCTTCCATTGTGCCTGGGCCATGTGAGACAGTTTAGATAAAAAGGACTTTATTTGGTACCACAGTTTTCAGTCTTTCACCCAACTCATCTGGAAAGACTGGGGTCTCTGAACCCAGTGTTCAGAGACCGGGGTCTCTGAACCCAGTGTTCAGAGACCGGGGTCTCTGAACAGGTCAGCATCCATACTTTTTAGTTTAGTTGTTCAGTCAGCTACTGAAACTCCAAAATAGCTCTCTGCTGCTCAGCCTGTTTTGCTTCTAAACTGTGGCCTTGGCAAACACCTTACTGTATCAACACACACTGGGTGCAGAGACAGAAAGAGCACGGGTCTGCCTGGCGTAGTGCCTGCCTGTTTGAATGAATGAATGCATGAATGAATGTAATTTCAAGTCTTGTATCTATCACCTGCCAGCCATGACCTTCAGCAGGTTTCTTTGCATCTCATTCATTCACCCAACAGATATGTATTGATTGCCTCCTGGGTGCCAGGCACAAAATTAAGTTATGAGGATCACAAGGTGAAAAAGACAGCATCTGTTCTTAAGAAATTCCAGTCTGGTAAGGAGGGATCCTTCCAAGAGAGTAACTGGCTCTGTATACTGAGGACCAAATTGTAGGTGTGCTCACTCCCTTTATCTCTTGTTTTCTCAGACTGGTGGCTTGTGGCTTGCAGGACTGCCCCCCTCTGCTTTCTGTCTTAGCTAAAGTGGTAAGCCTTGTTAGATCACACACTCCATTCTGTGACTATTGCCAGAGACCTGTATCAAAAGCTTTGGTCTTTACCTTCTGGAATTCCAAGTTTTACTTTAAATGTATATGTATGTGTATTTTAACAAATCAGGATATTTTCCTGTTGTCAGGCTTCTGGTAGCTTTCCTGTTGTTCACATGTTGCAAAGACTCCTGGAAGGAACTTTTGATCACACTGGGGAGAGTCTCTTAGTGCCCTGGGGGGTAATTCTTCTAGTCCTGTATTTTTTGTCTCTCTTAAAGCTGACAGGTGGCTGACATTGTTCTTGATTTTTCTGATGTTTGTTCTCCTTTGTCATGTTAGAAATCACAGCGGGAGTGGAACAGTTATGTTTAACTTAAACTATTTCTGGCCCACATGTCTGTTTGTGAATGCAGGGAGTGTTCAGATTTCTTGGGCAGTAGGCCAAATGGTGTGGACAAGAGTATAAAATTCAAGTTTGTCATTCATGATAGAAGAAATGCAGAAAAAAAGTCCAGTCTCCTGTTGAGTGTAGTAAACTAAGCGTAGAGGCTTTTGCTAACTATAGTTCCAAAATACAGCTAGCATTTATTGAGTACTTACTGGATGCTAGGCATGCACCAAATGTTCTACAAGGGCTGTTTTACTTAATCCTTAGGAAGACCCTATAAGATGGATATTCGTATTGATCCCATTTGCAGGTGAGAAGCAGAGAGTTAAGTATCTTGCTTGAGGTCACACAGCAAGTAGTGAAGCTAAGATTCAAACCTCGGCACTAGATGTTACTTTGTATCCACATCTACCTATCTTATATTTAGGTTGGTGCAAAAGTTATTGCAGATTTTGCAATTTTAATGGCAAAAACCACAATTACTTTTGCACCAACCTAATACTTAGGTTAAGATGTTGCAGTCAGTGAAGAGATCTCCAACTGATGATTCATGCGGCTGTTTTCCTCCTCAAAACTTTGTAACAAAAGTATTTTATTTCATTCTAATGTTTGTGGGGCATGTTTCATTGCTAATAATTCTCAAGGAAAATAAGTAATTCAAGTCCTGGCTTAGCATTTTTCTGAGCCTGTGGGAATCATGCTGACCATCGTGACAAATGGCCAGTCTCAGGTGTGTGTTGTAATGAACAGGAAAAATAGGAATGAAATCTGACTTTTCACCCTCAAGAAATAGCTGCATTAGAAAAATAAAATAGCAATGAAGCTTGAAATATGTTCTGGTGTAAGATCTGTAACAGGTAACCTGGCCAGTTTCATTTATTCTGAATTTATTCCCATTACAAGCCTTGAATGCTCCCTGGGCTCTCTCTTGCTAAATCGATGTTTTCAGAATTCTCAGTGGCTTGAATTTTGTAATCTGAGAAATCAATCAAGTGCCTCCGGAGAATGCCATGTCTTATTCTACTCTGAGCCTCCAAACGCCTCTTGTAATTAAGTATTAGTTGGAGTTCATTGCACTTGAATAATGAGGTGATGTTTGGGTAGGTTTCCTTTGTTGTTTTTTTCTTGAGGAGCACAGCTTCTGTTTTTCTGGTTAGCTGAATCACAGTTGTCACAAAAAATGCTATGTAAAGCCTCCCTAATTATAATAGTTAGCATCTCCAAAAACCAAATTCAATACTTTATGGTCATTAGTGTGTTGCTGCAGTCAGCATGCGTAGCCCTGGCATGTGTAGCGTATGCCCTGTGATTATGGAATTTTACAATTAAGCTTTGACAATGAAAAAAGGGCTGAAGGAGTTGAATTTGTTCCTTTTTAAAATGGTCTGACTTGCCTGATGACCAAATGAATGGCTGCATAACTCTTGTTATAGAGCAAACAGTGTGGTCACTAGCTCTTTCTGCATTTGCTCTGCACTATATAATTTTCTTGCCATACCACAGTTGTTTAACAGGGATAATTGGTTAACAGTGAAATGTATGTACAAAATCATATAGAAAAATAATCATTGGCTTAAATATTATATTTACTATTAAATAATAATATTAATAAATATTAAGTAATAATAAAAAAACAGACCTTCATGTACCCAGCACTTGGTTTAAGAGGTTGAATTTAACTATACCCTTAGAAATCCTACATTACCCTCCTGGTGGCTGATCCTTCTCTCTCTTACTGTGGCCATTATCTTGAGATTTTCAAAATTATTTCTTTGCTTTTCTAGATAGTTTTACATGTGCACACATACACATGTATACATTCCTAAGCAAATTATTGCTTAGTTTTTCCTGTTTTTGAACTTTACATAAAGGGAGTCACACAGCATATGTTTTGTGATTTGCTAATTTTGCTCATTATTATTTTTTGAGATTCTTCTATTTATTGATGTATGTAGCAGGAATTTATTCATTTTCTTTTCTTTCTTTTTTTTTTTTTGAGATGGAATTTTGCTCTGTCACTCAGACTGGAGTGCAGTGGTACAATCTCAGGTCACTGCGACCTGCAACCTCCACCTCCCAGGTTCAAGCTATTCTCCTGCCTGAGCCTCCTGAGTAGCTGGGATTACAGGTGCCCACCACCACACCTGGCCAATGTTGGTATTTTTAGCAAAGACGAGGTTGCACCATGTTGGCCAGGCTGGTCTCGAACTCCTCACCTTAAAGTGATCCGCCCACCTTGGCCTCCCAAAGTGCTGGGATTATAGGTGTGAGCCACCACGCCCAGGCTAAGTTTATTCACTTTCATTTTTATCTGCCATTTTAAGCCATGACTATACCTCAATTTAAAAAAAATCATTCTAATGCTCATGGACATTTGAGTCATCTCTAGTATGGACCTATTATAAAGTGTCAGCATGAATTCTTTTTGTGCTTCTTCCAAATATAACTCTCAGATAAATTCCTTGCAGTACAATTTTTGGGTCATTTGCTTATCTTCAGCTTTAATAACTAATGACAAACCGTTTTTACACTCTCACCAGCAAGTTATGAAAATTCCCATTGCCCCACAGTCTTGTCGGCACTTAACATGGTCAGAATTTAGTTTTTGCTTGTCTGAAAGATGTGTTGGTAGCTCCTGGTAGTTGTGATATGTATTTTCCTGAAGACTACTGAGCTAGATCATTCATTAGTTTAATGGATCTTAGCTTTTCTCTTATATAACATACCTGTTCATGCCTTTTGCCCATTTTTTTCAATTAGGTTGTCACTTTTTTCTCATTAATTATTAGGGTTTTAAAAATATTATGGATATTAGTTCTTTGTTGGTCATACTTGTGGCAAATATCTCCCTTTCCTTGCTTGTCTTTTCATTTTCATTTTTTTTTTTTTGCCGTCCACAAAAAAGGGAGATGTTTGTGTATTTATTATTTATTTTTCTTTTGTGGATTTATTAATTCATTTATTTTATAATCCTTATTAAAGAAAGAGTACATACACATTGTAGAAAGTTAAAATATACAGAGAAGCAGACTTTTTAAAAAGAACTTTACATTCCTACTGCCCTGAAGTCACCAGAATTAGCTTCTTATGCAGGATTTCATATTCTGAATTTCATACCTGTATGTGTATGTATGTACAGTTGACCCTTGAACAACACAGGTTTGAACTGTGAGGGTGCACTTATATGTGGATTTTTTTTTCAATGAATATATTGAAAATTTTGGGGGGATTTGTGAAAATTTGAAAAAACTCATAGAGGAATCACAAAGCCTAGAAATCTAAAAGAAAAATTTAAAAAGCTATGTCATGATTGCATAAAATATATGTAGATACTACATCTACATATATCATTTACTATCATAAAATATACACAAATCTATTATGAAAAGTTAAAATTTATCAGACCTTACACATACAAACATAGGTGGTACGTGGCATCATTGCAGTCAATAAACTTGAAGCGGCAGTATTAAATCACAGCTGCATAAAATTAACTGTAGAATGCGCTGCACTTCTGTGGTAATTTTATAGCCACCTCCCATTGCTATTGTGGTGAGCTCAAGTGTTTTGAATATCTACCTAAAACACCGTGTGGCGCTGATCACCTTCACGTGAGCAGTTCATGTCTCCACGAAATTGGCGGCGGGCCACAGTGAAAGTGATTTCTCACAGTTGTCGCATATTTCCCATTGTGTTTGGTGCAATGTTGTAAACCTTGAATAACACCATGGGACTTATGAAGTGTCACTAGTGATGCTGGAAGTGCTCCCGAGAAGTGGAGAAAAGTCATGACATTACAAGGAAAAGTCAAACTGTACTGACTATGCACTATAGATTGAGGTCTGTAACTGTGGTTGCCCACCATTTCAAGATGAATGAATCGAGCCTAAGGACCATTGCAAAAAAAAAAAAAAAAGAAGAAAGAAAAAAATCATTTGTGAAGCTGTCACTGCAGCTGCACCAGCAGATGTGAACACCTTATACATTTTCTGAAATATTAGGTTAGTGCAAAATAAGTTGTGGTTTTTGACATTAAAAGTAATGGCAGACTGGGCACAGTGGCTCACGCCTGTAATCCCAGCACTTTGGGAGGCCGAGGCAGGCACATCACCTGAAGTCAGGAGTTTGAGACCAGACTGGCCAACATAGTGAAACCCCATCTCTCCTAAAAATACAAAAATTAGCTGGATACCGTGGTGTGCACCTGTAATCCAAGCTACTCAGGAGGCTGAGGCAGGAGAATCGTTTGAACCCATGAGGCAGAGGTTGCAGTGAGCTGAGATCGCACCACTGCACTCCAACCTGGGTGGCAGAGTGAGACTCTGTCTCAAAACAACAAAAATAAAAAAATAGTGGTATTAATTTTAATGGTAAAAACTGCAATTATTTTTGCACCAACCTGTACAAAATATGGGTTAATTGACCATTTATGTTATCAGCAAGCCTTCTGGTCAACAGTAGGCTAGTAGTAAAACAGTAGGCTAGTAGGGAGTCGAAAGTTATACTCAGATTTTCAATTGCATGGGGTGTCGGTGCCCCTATCCCCCACATTATTCAAGGGTCAACTGTATATGTAATCAAAACAAATTTTCAGTCACCAACCTCCAAGTTTTCATTTGAGTAGATTTCCTCTCACCATATAGGTAAACCATCTTCAGATTTTCCCAGTTGACCAGCAGTCCTTTAGCGCTTTGGTCAAACAAGTATCCAATCTAGGACTTATTATGTATTTGGATGAACCAAGTTCTCAATGTTAAAGTCAGTTTTATCAGTCCTTTGCTTTGTGATTAGTATTTTTTATATCTTTTTAAACACATGTCTTTCAATCCCAAGACTGTATTATCTTCCAACAGTCCTATAGTTTTGCTTTCTCCTCTAACTTCATAATCCAGAATTGATTTCTGGGTATAGTAGCAGTCCAATTTTTTTTCCATATGGATACCAGCACCATTTATTGATATTCACTGACCTACAACATATCATGACCCCTGCCATATTTCATGTTCATGTAAGGATGGGTCTTTTTCTTGGCTTTTAAAATTCTGATTCATGGGTCTGTTTGCTTATTCCTATACCAATGCTGCAGTGTCCTAATCATTTTACCTTTATAATATGTCTTGACATAATAAATTTTATAATGAGGTTTAAATAAGACAAATCTCCTTGGATAGATTAGGATAGGTTGGGCTGTCTTTGGGTACAAATCTCAGTGGCTTAAAACTCAAAGGGCTTGTTTCTTGCTCATGCTATGCATACAGTTGTGGTCACTCAGGGTCCCAGGCAAACAGAGGCTGTGTTACTATCTCAATATGTTCTTCCACATGAGAGAAGAGAGCATGGAGAATCACTTGTCAACTTGTAATGCTTTCTCCCAGAAGTGACACATGCCAGTTATATTTACATTTCATTGGCAGAGCTACTCCCATGACCACACCTGATTTCAAGGGTGCAAGGGAGTGTAATCCTTGCATAACTGGAAGCAGAGGATTCTACCACATCTCTCCCATTGCTTTTCTTCGGAAGTGTCTTAGCTATTCTCAGCCTTGAGACCCATTTTGTCAAGTTCCATGAAAACCCTTACTAAGATTTTGATTGGGATTTTAGTAAATCTAGGGTTCAGTTTGGGGAGAAGTGATATCTTCCTTTCTAAGCGTATGGTATATTTGTCTATTTATTTAGGTCTTAATGTCTTTTAGTGGTTTTATCCTTCTCTCTTTAAAGGATTTGCACATCATTTATAAGACTAATTCTTAGGTGTTTTATATTCTTATTGCTATTATAAATTTTATTTTTTAAATTACATTTCCTAGCTAATTATTTTCTGGTGTCCAGAAATGCTGGTGACTTTGGTATATTAATTTTATTAATGCAGAAATTTTGAAAAACTCTCCTAGTAATTCTAATTACTTATCCATAAATTATTTTGAGTTTTCTACATAGAAAATCATACCACCTGCAAATAAGTACAGTTTCATTTTTTTCGTTTCTAATTCCTAACCCTTTTTATTGAGTTCTCTTGTCTTCTCTAACTAGGGCTTCTTGTGCAATATTCTAGAAGTGGGAATAGCAAACATTTGTGTCTTGTTACTGATCTTAAGGGAATGCTTTAAACGTCTGACCAATAAGTAGGACTTTTTTGCTAGATATTCTTTATCAGGTTCCTTCCATTTCTAGTTTGCTAAGAATGAACTTCGAATTTTGTACATCAAAAAAAGTGATACTTTCCCTTTGATGTGTTAATGCGGTCATTTATAGTAATCAATTTAAAAAATTTTAAACCTGCTTTAATTCCTGGAATTAACCTACCTTGGCTAAGATGTATTCCCCTTTTACTCAATGCTAGATTTGGTTGATAATATTCTGTTTAAGACTTTTGTAAATATGTTTTGAGTAATATTGGTTGGTAATTCTCATTTCTTGTACCATACCTGTATGGTTTTGGAATCACTGTTACTAAAATAAGACAGATGTACAAAATAGAAATATGAGACCTACAAAATCCATGAAAATTGTTTAAGATATAAATATACATTTCAGGCTGTGCATGGTGACTCACGCCTGTAATCCTAGCAGTTTGGGAAGCCAAGGCGGGTGGATCACCTGAGGTCAGGAGTTTGAGACCAGCCTGGCCAAATGGAGAAACCCCACTTCTACTAAAAATACAAAAATTAGCCAGGCATGTTGGCAGGTACCTATAATCCCAGCTAGTTGAGAGGCTGAGTCAGGAGAATCGCTTGAAGCCAGGAGGCAGAGGTCGCGGTGTGCGGAGATCGCGCCACTGCACTCCAGCCTGGGTAACAAGAGCGAAACCCCATCTCAAAAACCAAACCAAACAAACAAACAAACAAAAAAGATGTAAAGATACATTTCAGTGAATGATAGATCAAACATAAATTGGAAAATATATAAGACTTGAATATCATAGTTAACAAGCTTCATAGAATAAATATCCCCTCATTTTTAATTCTTTGTAAAGAGTCTATGTGAGTTGATTTATTTTTTGGAGGGATGTCTGGAAAATATGCCCATGAAAATGTGGTCCTAGATTTCAAAATATAGAATCAGTTTACCTAGAGTTATAAAAGTCTTGAATTTTAAAATATTTTTGTCTTGAGATATTTTAGTAATTTTTATTTGTTTTTAGAACTTAGTCATTTCAATTTATTTCATTGGTCTTTTCAAAGAACTGGTATTTTTGCTTTGAGCCTCTTTACTGTATGTTTGTTTTGCTTTTCATTATTTTCTTTATTATTTTTCTCTTTCAATTTTGAATGTATTCTACTGTTCTTTTAAACTTATTGTTAATTTAAATGCAGTGCAATAATGCTAATCTTGTTTTTCTAACAAAAACAATTTAGCTATAAATTTTCCTTTAAATATTGCATTAGCTATATTCTATAAGTTTTAATACATATTATTTTCATTAATTTTAATTCTGGATATTTCTAATTTTCATTGTTTTCTTCTGTGACCCACAGTTGTTTAGTAAAGCTTTAAAAAAATCCCAAACGTAAGATATTTTTCTTGTTATATCTTCAAAATAGTTTATAATTCAATTGCATTATGGTCAGATAGAGATCTATACAGATAACCAGTCCTTAGATCTTTGATTAGCTTTGAGAATTAGCATAAGGTCAGTTTTTATAAATATTCTATATGACTTTAAAAGAACGTGAATTTTAAAATTGTTGGACACAAAGTTGTTATATGTCTATTAGAACAAGATTGTTAATTTGGTGTTCAGATCTTATATGTCCTATCTAATATTTCTGTTTTCTGTTTATTCTTAATTTGTCAATAGCAAATATGTGAATTAAAATTTTCCACTATTATGGCAAGTGTTGTAGTTCTAGGGTATTTGTAATTTCATCAATTTTTGATTCATATATTTGGAGTGATGTGTAAACAGTTTAGAATTGTAATACTTCCTATTATACCTTCTACTACCTGTGTAAGTCATGATCATCTTTATCTCTAATATTGCTTCTTACCATAAAGACAAACATTAATATTGATACAGAATTGTATTCATTAATATTTGTCTCATTTTTCTTTCTTTTTTGTGTGTGCCCTATATTTTATGTAAGTATTTAAAAAAATTTTAAATAGGGAGCAAATTTCTATTCTATTTCTTATAATTACTCACATATTTAAAGCCTTATTCGTATATTCTTTATATACTTCTTTGTCCTTTCTTACACTGTTTTTATGTCTGAATTCATTATTTTCCTCTTTTAGTTTGAAAGTTCTATCAAACCTCTAGTTTAACACACATAGTTAACGAAGTCTCAAGTTAATACCTTTTCTTCCTTCTGAGCAATGTAAGAACATTAAATGCTTTAACTCTGATCGATAATATGTTCTAACCTATTTGACAATGTTATCTGGTATTTTAATTCTAGCTTGATTCTTTCTCCTTCCTCCCAACAAACCACCAACCTCTGCATACTTTAACCCACAGATATGCCAGTGTCTTTGCTTACCAGTCCCTCATGTATCAGCCTTACCACTTTCTGCCTGAAACATATCCCTTACATTTCCTTTGATTTGTTTGTGTGGTGTGTGTGTGTGTGCCTGTGTGTGTGTATGTGCTGTATGCTCTGTGTTTTTGAATTTCCTAAATTGTCTTTGATTTCATTCTTGGAAGATGGCCTTATTCAATATGGAATTCTAGTTTGACAGTTACTCTTTCTTTCTGAACTTTGATGATATTATTTCACTGGCTTCTAGCTTTGATTTTTTGGATCTTTTGAAGTCATCTGTGAGTCTTAAACTGCTGCTCCTTTGTAGGTATTCTTTTCTTCCTTTCTGCATGTCTTTAACAACTTGCTTCTTTTTTTGTGTTGTAAAGTTTTATTAATACTGTGTCTAGGTGTGGAGTTCCTTTTATGTATCTTGTTTGGGATTCATTGGGCTTTATAAATCTCAAGTTTGTGTCTTTCAGTATCCTGAGATATCCTCTGCCATTATCTACTTGAGTATTTCTTCTTCTCCATTTTCTCTGTTACTTCCTCCTGTAATTTAGAATTTCACTTAGATATTTGTTAAGGCCTTCTCACCACATCATCCATGTCACTTACTCTTTCCTTCATTATTTTTCATATGTCTTTTTAAATTTTTAACTAAATTCTGGATAAAATTTGAATCTATCTTTCAATTTGCTAATTCTCTACTTAGGTTTGTTTTACATGCTATTTAATCCGTCTACTGAGTTTTAAAGTTTAATTACTATATTTTTCATTTATAGAAATTCTATTTGGTCTTTTTAAAAATCTATTTTATTATTCTTTTATAATGTTTGTTCTCTGTCCTTAGTTTTAAGCTTCTCTCAAATTTCTTCAAGCATATTGCAAATAGTTATTTTATATTCATGTCTTGTAACTATACTATCTAAACTTGTTATTAGCCAGTTTTTCTTATAGGTTCTCATTTATGATGTCCTAAATCTTTGTGTTTCAGTTTTCTTACTCTGGGCTTTTAATTTTTCCTAGAAGTTTATTTTTTGGAAATATTTTGATGTCTGGGTTGAAGTTGAATTCCTCTAGAGAGATATTTTGCCAATTGCCTGACAGCACTAACTACCCCAGGACCACTCAAAATTAACTCCCCACTTAAGGTTTTTTGGAGACCATAGGAGAAGCATGAATTGGATAGCAAAAACCTATGAGAGTTGGCTTGTAGTTCTAAAATCTCTCCACATAGCACAAAGATGGAGACAGGCAGGTGTCCTTGCTGTTTCCTTCTGAAGGGCAGACTTCTTTTCCTACTTATTCTTTTTTTTTTTTTTTTTTTTTGGTCAGATGGAGTCTCATCCTGTCACCCAGGCTGGAGTGCAATGGCGCAGTCTCAGCCCACTGTAACCTCCACCTCCACCTCCACCTCCCAAGTTCAAGCAATTATCCCACCCTAGCCTCCTGAATAGCTAGGATTACAGGTGCTTGCCACCATGCCTGGCTAATTTTTGTATTTTTAGTAGAGATGGGGTTTCACTATGTTGGCCAGGCTGGTCTCGAACTCCTGACCTCAGGTGATCCACCTGCCCCAGCCTCCCAAAGTGCTGGGATTACAGGCGTGAGCCACGGCGCCTGGCCTTTTCCTACTTAAGCAGGTTGTTTAGTCTTTGGGGTGCAAGATTTACTCAGGGATCTTCTGTGACATTTTTAACCACAGGTAGTCCTGAGACTTTGTTTCTTCATCCTCAAAGTGGAAGCTCAAGGTCTGCAGTTCCCCACAGACACGCTCGGGGCCAAGTGTGGATCTCTGGCTTTCCTGTGTCCTTGCACCCTAGGTTTTTTCTCTCCCTTCATTTTTGGGAACCTTGTTTTTATTAATTTTTCTCTGTGTCAACATAGCGGCATGTTTAAAAGATTGTTTTAATATTTCGTCTAACATTTAATTATTTCAAACAAAATATATAGTCTGCTACACTGCTAGAAATAGAAGTCCTAGGTTTGGGAATTATTAGGTATTCTTGTATTTGAAAAGGGGAACTAAACTTTGGCTCAGAAATAGACATGTCTGGGTGTGAGACCAGATTCCGTATTCAATATTTCCAGATATCTGTTTCCTCGGCTTTACTAATAATAACACCTTTTATTTGTATGTTGAATTTCTGTTTACAAAGTCCTTTCACACATATCAAGTCTTTGGAGAGTTGGCTGAAGCAGATGTTGTTATGCCTGTTGAGTGAATAGATGAGATTGTTGAGGGGGACACCACACTGATTTGGAACCCAAGTCTTAATACCTAGAAGAGTTGTATTTTTTTTTCAATGCCATCTTGGATTAAATTATCTCAAAGAAGTCAGCAAGTGGATCTCAATTTGTTGTCTGGGGCAAGTCACTGCTTGGACACTATCTTGAGGGAGATCCGGAGCCCAAAGCTGGGTTTTCTTCTTCTTGTTGCTGTTTGTTTGTTTGTTTGTTTGTTTTGATAAAGAGTTCATTGATCCAGTTAGCAGTGTCTGCAAAAGTTACAAGAGATGAAAAATGCAACTTATTTCCTTTCCCAGATTTAAAATGGCCTTCCTGACTTTAAAAAATTCACAGTTCTCATATAAACATAAAATATATCTTTCTAAATTCAGATGGCATAAGTAATGGAAAGACAGACTTTGCTTATTTCAAATAATGAGGCTACTAGTTCTATTTATGGTCAGCTTCCTTTGTGGTGTGTGAGATGAGCATGGAATGGTCTTTCATGATAGGGAATTTATTGCAAGAAAAACTAGAACATGAGGAAATCTTGGAAAGCCACCTCATCATTGATACAATCACTTGGGGCTTCTCATACGGTTGTGCTACAATCTTCTTGAGTTACAAAAATAAGGACCTGGCTTAGCTCGGGACAGTAGCTTGAAGTCAATCTGCTTGCCTTTTTCCACTCATACAATATTTAATATCTGATTGGGCCATGTGGCCAGCACCCATCACAGACTGTCCCTATTGGTCAGCATTTAAGCCAAACATTTCAGGAGTAACAGATCTTCTTAATGCAAAGGCCATTTATATTCCCTTCCTGTGCTGGCTGAGACCCTCATGCAAGGCTGCCAGCAGCAGGTTAGAAGGGTTCTTTTTCTCTAGCAAACCCTGAGACAGGTTGTATGACATCTCGTAAAAGGCAGGAGGAGTTGAGGCTACTCTTTTAGAAGAGAGCAAGGCAGTAACAATCATTACAACCTAAGGGCTTCTCCTGAAGTCCATGCACCCCAATTAGAGGATGATCAGATGAGCACACTGGGCAAATCAATGACTACTCCTTTTTGGTGGTTTCTTAAATGTGCATTACTATTCAAATATCTTCATCAAATTTATGCTCTGTTAAGTCCTTTGAAGGTAAACTAAAAATCATTTCTCATTAAAATATCATCTTTATTTCAAACCTACTCATGCTCATATCAGCTCCTCTAATGTCATTATGGAAAAAGGCAATTTCTTTCTTTTGATGGCTTATTTTTATATTTATGTTTCAGATCATTGTGGCATATAATCAAAGGAAAAGTTATCCTGGGGATTTAGACCTTCTGTAGATTAAGATGCTCAGATATGCAAAACCACTTCCCATCCTTGTGACTGTCAGTAGTTTTCTCCAGTGCAAGGAGTAACATTTATGAGTTTTCATAAGCATTTTTCATCAAGGAGTGTGGGGTGGACAGTGGAGCCAAAGCACCTTCTGTCATTCAAAAATCCTTAATCCCCAACCAGATGCGGTGGCTCACGACTGTAATCCTAGCACTTTGGGAGGCCAAGGTGGGTGGATCACTTGAGGTCAGGAGTTCAAGACCAGCCTAGCCAACATGGTGAAACCCCAACTCTACCAAAAATACAAAAACTAGCTGGGCATGGTGATGGGCACCTGCAATCCCAGCTACTCGGGAGGCTGAGGCAGGAGAATCACTTGAATCCGGGAGGCGGAGGTTGTAGTGAGCTGAGATCACACCACTGCACTGCAGCCTGGGGTAAAGAGTGAGACTCCATCTCAAAAAAAAAAAAAAAATTCTGAATCCTCCTCTGCTGCTACTTTCCCTCCTTGTATCTGCCCATTCCCTGGATCAGTGCCTCCAGCCAGTTGACAAAAGGACAGCCACCTTCCTCCTGCTATCATTTTTCTTCCCACCACTGTTCTTCCTCTGCACTTCTTGTGCGTTGAGCCTGAGTTGATTCTTTTTCTCAGAACAAAATCCTCTTTGAAAATGCAACATGAGGTAAGAAAAGGAGTTTATAGTCTGCTTTTTTCTGTTTGCATTTCCTGCCTCTGACATTTGCTTTCAGACTAATTAGGAGTTTTGGAGTTCCTTTTCCTTGTCCCCATTGCTCATTTTCAAACAGGACTGTGCAACCCTTTCCATCATGAGATGAAAATATCACATGGCTCAGGTAGCTCAGGTATCACCCTGCCTAGAAACAGGGGATAAAGGACATGACCTTTCATGTCTTTCTGCCCCAAGGACCTTGGCCTCTTGCTAGAATACTTAAGAGGGTCCAGGTATGTTTGTAAAATGAATACATGGTCTCTACTATTTATATATTCATTTGGGCATTACATATCGGGTGCCTCCTATTGTCAGGCAGTGTGTTCGGTCCTAGAGCTTCAACAGTGACCCTGATGGGCATGTCCCTAATTGGGGGTATGAAAACAAATAGGCAGTTAGCATTGCTCTAACTGCAATAACGCTAAGAACATCTGTGATTTTTGCTCTATTTAAAGAGAACACATAGTTTCTAAAGAGCTGCATCACACCTATATAAATGATTTGTACTTTCTGAGCCTCCATTTCTCATTCATAGAATGGCCTAATGACTACATCATTATGTTGTTCTGGGGATGAAATGAGGCAACATAATGAAAAGCTTCCAGCACAGTGCCTGGCCCATGGGAGGTACTCAACCTCTGATCACCTGGCTGTCCTTCTGATGGAACGCTCCTCTGCCTGCTCTGCTTGGCATGGTTTCCTCCTGCTGATGAGGGTGGGCAGGCACTGACCAGGCAGGCTTGTTTCCCACATCCTTTGTTTCAAATGGTCTTCTGGAGATGCACTTACATCCTCTGCAAAACACCCTTCCACACTAAGGTTTATTAAACTACCCAACGTTGCCTTTCTCCCTCAGAGAAGATCATACCAACTCTCTGAACATCCCAAAATGGAAAGTTTGTATAGATTGACTCATCAGAGCACAATTGAGTGTTCAGTGCCAGAAATTATCAGCTTGTGTGGAAAAATATAATTAGCAAAAGTAAAAAAATACAACATAAAAAGCAGGATCTGTCTTCCTGATTCTTATCTCATTTTTTTTTAAGAATTTTCTTTTTTGGTGCCAGTTTTGTGTTTCTTGCAATCAGTAGGGTCCAAAGATTTTCCACTTGGTTTAAGAGTCAACTGGGGATGAAGGGAAAACTACAACATTGCACCTAAGCTAGTACAATGACTAGACCTTTCTTTGCAAAGGGAGAGTTTTGAACTCATCTGGGTTGCTGGAGAGAAGAATCAGTGATTCCTTTTCAGTGTCACCAGGCAGGCAGATAGCCCTGTTCGTGGGATGGACCTGGTGTTACCGCCTATGTCAGCTCCTTTTATTGTAATGCTTTGCCTATCTACCCTCATTCGTAACAACCAGTGAGCATCACAAGTGTCAGAAACAGGGTGAAAAGTCATTATCTTTCATCTTCTTCCTAGTTTAGACCATCTTTCCTACTCACAGACAGATCAACACATAAATATTAACAATCAGCTGCTACAAATAAAGAAAACCTACTACAAGGCTTTGAAAGCGAGGGACATATGCTCTTCCCACAGGTCACTATGCCTACTTCCTTCCCATCAGTAGTAAAGGGGCGTGTGTGTGTGTGTGTGTGTGTGTGTGTGTGTGTGTGTGTGTGTGGTCTGTGTGTCTCCAACTCTGGAGAGCAAATGAACAAGTTTGTCCAGGACAAGTAGACTCTGAATATCCTCTCATCCCACTGGCTCGGGAGTTTTCTACTTATATTTCTGTTGTTGGTAATGTTAGCAGGATATGAGCACATTTGTCCTGTCTTATAATCCCAATGTTTAAAAATGTTTAATGCCCTAAGTCTTTGAATGCTCTTGTCTCAGTTTTAGTTCTTAATCAAGCAGAAAGCTAGGACTGTGCTTAAAGGGAGGATGGAGGTAGGGTGGGGGACAGACACTCACTTGGAATGCAGGTCATTTAACTTGTTCCATGCTAGCACCCTCCCCCTCCTCACAGTGTGTAAAATGCTTGTTTTCTTTGAGAAGAGAGTAGCAAGTCCTATGGCTAGAGTCAGAAAACATGTCTTGGACAGCCTTCCTGGTTTTTTGTTGTTGTTGTTTTTTCCTCCCAGTTGAACTTGAATCTGAGCCTTGATGATTTAGAGTCCTAGGATTTCAGAGTTGGGTGGGAGATGGCTCATGGGAGAGATTGCACCTTGATCCCAAACCCCTTAGCTGCCAGGAAGAGTGTCAGAAAAATTATGAAATCATACTAATTCAGTATGGGTTGGTAGAGTCTCGTTCTTCCTCAGGTAGTTACTGGAAAAACAGGAGTGCAGAGAACCAAGGCTTCCCATAGCTCAGACATGCCCTTGGGCCAGAGGGAATGGCCTCAAAAGTCCTTTGTCAAAGGATATTATGTTAATTCAATAACAGTATAAATATCAGTAAGAAAGTGACAAGCATAAGGTTTAGCATGAAATTGGAGCCTCATTGTGTAACTTAGGAAAGTAAGGGCACACAGTGAAGTTT
Source organism: Pan troglodytes (assembly GCF_028858775.2). Lineage (NCBI taxonomy): Eukaryota > Metazoa > Chordata > Mammalia > Primates > Hominidae > Pan > Pan troglodytes. Next base: position 132,688,155 of record NC_072406.2, read on the forward strand.
AAAAAAAATATTAAAAGGCCCAGTAGCGTGTGGGCAGGAAGACTGGCTGCTGCTGGGTGCCCACAGGATCTAGGCCCTTGCACATTGCCTATAAAGATGACTTGGAATTCATCCTCTTTTTCAAAGAGGCAGAGGCTTCAACATTTTGGAGGGGTCACAGTGGTGGTCCTGGCTCCCGCCGTGTGGGAGAGAATACATTTTACCTACCCTCCAAAGAATGAGTTAGAGCCTGGGGTGCCAATGCAGGCCAAATACAAGTTCCTGAGACAGCGAAATCAGGCGGATGCTGAGGATCTCACCTCAAACCATTTGCCCGACAGTGGAGGGTTTCCACGGCCCTTCCCCTTCTCCATGCCCTGGATGTGCCCGGAGGTGCTGTAGGCAGTATTGGTTGCTTGGGCTGATGACTCATATGTCTTGAAGTCTCCAAGTCATTTTTTATGGGGACACATAAAAATTCCTGCTCAACAGCTGCCCTATGTTCATTGATTTGTTTGTTTGTTTGTTTCCCTAAGAGATGCCAGTTTGGCAACACCCAAGGCTGCCTCTCCCCTGATTCAGATCTTGGAGACTTTCATCCAAAACCATGCAAAGCCCCAGGGCAGTTTTTTTTGTGTTTCCATGCATTTAGTGTAATTAGGTGGATAAACTTGCTAAGCCACCTGATTTGAATAAAGTCCATTATTCCTCCTGAAGGAGCTCAGGATGGGGTCAATACCAATGGGAGCCAACTCTCCAGCCTCCTCTCTCACTGGAATACCTCAAGGAAGAATGTAAATGAATAGAAGGAACAGAGCAAAGGGGATGAGGATAGAATTTAAGAAGTCGTTGTGCTTGCTAGGATGGTGGCCAGATAGGGCCACTTTGGAACATCATGTAAACCACTTAATAACCTCCCACCACAGTATCTAGAGCAGGGCTGGGCCATGCAGTTTCTTCTCACATATTTTTACTTTAAGCAGAGTGCTTAATATCTATTGGCACGGCTCTGATGTTAATCATCAGACCTAACTCTGAAATCCTAGGACTCTAAATCATCAAGGCTCAGGTTCAAGTTCAACGGGGAGGAGAAAAAACAACAACAAAAAACCAGGAAGGCTGTCCAAGACATGTTTTCTGACTCTAGCCATAGGACTTGCTACTCTCTTCTCAAAGAAAACAAGCATTTTACACACTGTGAGGAGGGGGAGGGTGCTAATCATTACGCAGAAGTGTTTCAATGCACACACCACTCACATTTAGATTTACTTTCTTTTGCTGCATCTTTATACCTAGGATAAACCTGGTTTAATATTCCATTAAAAATTTTTTTAAAACCACTGTAACTTTGTTTAATTTGGTTGCTGAAAAAAGTTCTACTTTGGTATAATCTTGTGTTTGTAACCGAGATCGCTTTTAAGAAGGCACATTCTTATCAGAGATAATTTGGAAAAGCTGCAGGTTGTTCGCTGTTTGGTACTATAGTAATGATTATCTTGAATTTACAATTTAGGGTCCTACTTGTTTCACTTAGCATGCATCCTAAATATTGTCTATATTGTTACATAATCATGTGGTTTTCATGGTTGCATCGTAGTCTATTACATGGAAATGTCACAGCTTGCTTATCTATTCTTCTGTACTGATCATTTTCAGTTTTTCAATATTTATCAATAACTTTGAGCAGAAAATCTTCTAGATTTCCCTTATATTTTATATTATTTTCTTAAGATGGACTTTCCAAGGTCTCTTATAAAGACAATGAATGTATTTTAGGCCAAGGCTTCTCCAAGTGCAGTGTATGCACAGATCGCTGGTGGATGTTGTGAAATGCAGATTCTAACTCAGTAGGTTAGACCTACTGAGTTGGACCTGAGGATCTGCATTTGTCACAAATGCCTGCATGATGCCCAGACTGTGGCTCAGGGCTTTGGGCAGTCTCTTAAATTTGCTGGTGTATTGGCATTGAGAATATGTATAATACTCGTTTTGCCAAGTCACTGTGTGGGCTGGTTACCTAGGAGCTCCGCCCCCTCAGAAGTACTTTCTAATCAAGAAGAAAGTTTGGATTAGACTGGTGTCCAGAGGGATGGGGAGCTGTAACACCTGCCTTCAATAAAAGCCTCTAAGCTTAGTTGTGGCCACCATTAGAATCATCTGGGGAGTACACACACACACACACACACACACACACACACACACACACACTCTCTCTCTCTCTCTCTCTCTCTCTCTTTCTCTCTCTTTCTCTCAGCTCCCTCCAGACCACTACAAACAAAATGGCTGGCAATGGAACCTGGCTATCAGTATTTTTTAAAGCTTCCCAGGTATTAGAGGTGACTCTGTATAGCCAGTGTTGAGGACCATTGTTGTAAGCCCTTCCCACCTTAAATCTCACTGAGCTCCCAACTATGTTTTATACCTGCTTGGATGTAAAGCTTGGGGCTTATACATGCTACACTCAGACCTCCACACTTTCGACAATGGATTTAGCACAGCCATGAGTTGTCTTTGCAATTCAGAAAAAACAATAACCATTATTTCAGACAGAAAACAAGGTATTTGTCATCGCTGTCTTCTCCATCAAACTCACTCTTTTGTAGCATTTGCTGGTCCCATCTTACTGAATGCCACCATTGTACACTCAATCTCCCAAGCCAAAAACCTGGGGCTGATCCTAGCCCCTTTACTTTCCCATGCCCTTCAGATCTAAGCAGTTCTCACAGTCCTTTGCTCTGTATGTACTTGTTTCTTATAGAATGTATCACATTATATTAAAATTATCTCTTAGCATGGTATGTCCTTCAACTAGACCATGAGCCTCTTGACTCCAGAGATAGTATCTGATGCATCTATTTATTCCCCACATCTAGTGCAGTGCCTGTCTAGCACAGAGTCGAGACTCCTGAAGTAGCTATTGAATGAATGGATGAAATAAAATAGGTTTTGATCACATGTAACCCTGGAAGATTATTCTTATGGTTGAAAGTTTCATAGCAGCGTGGTGCTAGCAGGAGCACAGATTGCCTAGATAGTGCCTGGTGCCAACATGGCCTTGGCCTTGGGGGTGTGCAAGACGGCAGACGGAATGCCCAGCATGCCCTGAGTCCCTGCCACTCACCACCTGCTAGAGTAACACCTGCTGTTTCTGTTTGGCAGTTGCCTTTTCGGGCCTTGGCTTCACGACGTTCTACTTGGCGGGCAAGCTGCACTGCTTCACCGAGAGTGGGCGGGGAAAGAGCTGGCGGCTCTGTGCTGCCATCCTGCCCTTGTACTGCGCCATGATGATTGCCCTGTCCCGCATGTGCGACTACAAGCATCACTGGCAAGGTGAGTCCCTGCGCAGGGCCTGACTAGTCCTCACTGTGGTTGCCCCTCTCCTCCAGGGATGGGTGTAGAAATGCACCAATTGTGGGGATCTAAGTGCCCATTGTCCAAAACCAGAGGAGGCTGAAATGACAGAGCGGATAAAATTTTGAAGCAAATATGCTGGTTCAAGTGAGGTCTGGCCTTCCTGGGGAAAGAATTGGAGCTCTTCTTCCTCCTTCATGCTCCAGGAGACTGCTTGAGTCCTGCCAGAATGTCAGGCCCTTTGGTTTAGTGTCACCCTTGGCCTGAGACCCAAATGTGATTTTCCTGCTGGATCACTTGCCTCAGTCCTCAGAGTTGGTGCCAAGTGGTTTTTGGCTTCGTTTGCTTATCAAATCCAGCCTACAAGGATGTATTTGTCACCATGGATGCTCTTCCGAAAGGTATATCCAGCCAGGGATTCATTCCAGTAATGCTCACAGCAGCAGCTGCAAGCCTGGGGTGAGGTTTGCCTATATATATATATATATATATATATATATATATATATATATATATATATATACACACACACACACATACATACATACACACACACACACACATATACATATATATACATACATACATATATCAGTCCTGGGATATTTGTTAAAAATCAAAATAACACAAAACAAGGGAGGGGCTTGTTCCTGAAATATAACTAAACCATGCCATGTCCTTCTGCAGACAAACTGCAGCTCACAGTCTGTCTGAAAGACAACCACCACCTGCCAGAGCACACAGAGAGCTGAGACGGAGGCGATATCCATGGGAGGTGTGGCCTCTGGGAAGCGTGGGGTCTAGGGCAGGGTTTCCCAAGGGCAATCCTTGGATCACCTTGATCAGGCTGCCCTGAGCTAGAAATTGGACTCTCTAGGGGTGCATCTGGAGCAGTGGCCTACAATCTTCCTGGATAATAACAAGCCTGTCATTGCTGATGAAGTCTAAGAAACACTGGTAAAGAGCTCCACCATATGTGTCCCTTTTAACCAAACAAAGCAAAGAAAGTGTGCCTGAATCCAGCTTCTTTGGGTGAATGGGCTCTCCTCTCCCTTTCTTGTTTTCCGACTGTTGCTGGGCATTGTTCAACTCCTTCCTCTCTCTGTCTTTGCAGCCAGCTGCCTTGCAGGACTGCCCTCTTCCTACCTTTTCCGGGGGTTTGTTGCAGTGGTAATGAGGCAATGGATGGGGACAGGGTTGAGGGGAACTCCTAGCTGAGAGCCCCTCCTTCCTCATCTTCTCTGGAGACCTTGTGCTCCTTCCAGCACTACACAGCTTCTCCTGTTCCTTCCTGGTCTCATCCCTACCCCGTATCCTCCTGGAGCTCATGCTCTGGGTGTCCTGTGACCCCAGCAGGAGCTTTGGGCTGGAGGATGAAGGGTATAGGGAAAGAGATGCTGACATGGTTTGGACAGGTGGATGCAGCAAGCATCAAGTGCTACTAAGGTCTGAGGCCCTCCTGATGGGGGAGGTCAGAACAGGGTCACAGGTCTGAACCTGCCCTTGTTCTGTTTTTATCAATGACTTGGATGAAATTCTGGATGATAAGAAGCCACATCATGAGACGGAAGGATGGACAGAGTCACTGGGCCAACAAAAACAGAGGCACAGCCCCCCATTGGAACTGGGAATATGTTCCCACAGAATTGTTTCCCACCTATGTGGGTTAGGGCATTTCCCCATGAAGAATATTACGGGCCAAATGGCCTTTTATGGACTGCTTCTCATTGATCCCTTCTGAGCCAGTTTCCTCTTTGAGCATGGGAACTATCCCTAATATTTCACAGAGCTTTTCATAGATTGAACGAAATAATGGATCCAAATGTTCTTTGTAAATGGAAATTTACTACACACATGCAAAGTGGTATCATTGTTGCTTAGTACATTTTTTCTAAGGAAGGATGCATTGTGTTTCCCAAACAACTGACTTGGAGGCAGACTTTTTTTTTGGAACATGATTTATTTGTAAGCTATGAATGCCAGGTTTTCACTTTTATTCAACCACTTTGGATTCGGGGAATGATTGGGGGTTTCAGAATTGAATCAATTTTTCCTTTATCTTGGAGTCAGTAAGAGCATTTGCATAGTACTAACAACCTAGGATGTGAGGCTGGCGTGTCTTCAGCACTCTCTGGCCCTACCCTGTTTTGTTCCTCATTTCCTAGCTGTGGTAGTATAACATGGCCAGAGTAAAGGAATGTGGAATCACAGCTCTTGTCTTTAGGGAATGGTGAATTTATGCTGCAGCTGGTGTACCCAAGGCCTGTTGGCAACTGGGGCTTTGAAACCATACTATCCAACAGGCACAGAAAGGAACTATGAGCAGTCAAGGGAGAATATTCATCCTGCGTGGGCTGTTGGGAAAGCAAAGCAAGAGAATTTATGTTCAGTGATGGTTAGAACCATATATGGGAATCAAACAAAAACTGCGTCATGGTGGACTTCTGCAGCCCAAACTGAATGTGCATCTCTTGGTACAGGTTATTGATATAGCCTGAGGACCAGTTCAGCTCTGCCATTATGTGTTCAACTTATACCCTTGGAGTCAGCCATGAGAGGAACACAACTTCCCTTGGATGCTCTAAAGGGCTCTGAATCAGGCTCATTTTACCTGAGTTCCCCTTCATGAGGCTATCTGCCACTGTCCACACCAGTTGTTTTCAATCTCTCAGGGGACATTTAGCAATGTCTCTAGACATCTTCTTGGTTGTCACAACTTTGAGAGGTAGGTGCTACTGCCATCCAATGGGTGGAGGGTTAGAGACTAGGGATGCTGCTAAATGTCCTACAATCACAAGACCCCTCGCCCACTAACAAGGAGTTATGCAGCCCCAAATGTCAGTACTGCCCAGGTTGAGAACCCCTGTTCTACATCATACCCCAGCTCCATATTTCTTTTCCCTGTTACATGTTGAGAAGCAGCAATGTTCTGGGAGTGGGAAGTTTTGTTCATTCAACACTCAATTATTAAGGGAGAAATCAAGGAGACCTCAAAGGTTTCCCACTGGGAGGAGGGATGCGGAGTGAGGTCTTCAACTGCAGTGTAGGTGGATGTTTCAGGCAGGATGCCTGATTAAGATAAATAACTTGTTTTCCTTTGGTGAACTGAGCTGCCCAGTGACTGTGGGCGGGGGCCATCCATCATGGTGAGAATTCACATGGAGCCCCGTTAGCATCAGCAAAACTCAAGTCCCCCTCATTATAGACTTTAGTTAACAGCATTCATGTTGTGAGATTTTATGACTCCATTTCAATTTTGATTTAAGCAACTGTGCCTAATGTGGAAATACATCCAATTACTCGATTACACATTCATATCCAATAAATAGTCTATAATCTCCAATGACTCTCTCTCTCCATTATCATGGTTATTTTCTGCTATTGACACTCCCTGGTCTTTTCTGCCTCCCCAGCCCACTCCAAATATACAAATCTATTGTTTTATTAAGTGAGGAAAATACAGAGGCACAGGCCATGGCATAGGGAAGGAGACACGAAACATTTAGCAGAACTTCCCCAGACACAAAACCAGCGGGATCAATACTAAATCTCTGTGTGGCTGATGTGGCCTGTGTCCTTGTGACATTCTGGCTTGCAGGTCAACTGGAAGCTGGAGAGTTTCACAGATGATGCTAACTACAAAGCCCAGTGCCCTCTCAAACAGGCTCATCTTTGTGATTAACAATGTGTTTAACAGCGCTCAAACTTGTGGAATCCCCATACTAGAGAAAATAAATGCAGAGAAAGAGCAGAGCATGTCATTAAACTGACTCCTGCCTCTATTCATGCTCTTATGTGATTACGATTTCTTGTCAATGGAGGGTTACAACTACTAGTGGCAGGAATGTGGTGTTTGCTCCATCACTGGACTTAATAATGAGCTCCCCTGACCCCTCAAGTCCCTGCACCTGAAACCAGCCTCTCCCCATGTGACTTTAGGTTTGGAGGTAACATTTTAAACACTTGTTTCTCTAATCATAGGTCATTTTAAGCAGCCCTGGGTGCCTGCGTGGTGTTTCATTATAAGAAAGAACATCCCCCTCTGGATGTAATCTAGGGAAACAGGTCTCAAAGAATGAAACATTCATTTGTTCCCACCCAGACTAAGGTTGGAAAGCGTCTCGGTCATTCACAGACACAGTTGTCTAACCGGGCTGAAGTTTTCAAGATGGCCATTATTGCGTTCGCCTGCTTTCCCAGACTGGGCTGTGAAGGGTCTGTGATTTGAAATGAACTAAATATAGTTACCAAGCTTCAGGAGATTACTGACCCTGCAAATGCAGGTGTTTTGGTAGTTGGATATTGTGCTGGACTATTTCATGTGCCACAAAATACTTCTGGCCTCAAGAAGCCCAGGCAGAAGCTATTCCCTTTGGAGAAACCCTTTTTTCAAAGCCTGATGGCATTCTACAACTCACAGGACTCTCTTGAGTTCTCCTTCCTTTTGTTACTGATAAACCCAGTAGTCCCAAAGATGGGATCCTTCCCTGTTCCATGTGACAGAGCCATTACATGAAATAAAAAGTGAGCATCAAGCAGAGTAAGCTTTATTCCATGGCCAAAGAATGGAGAAGTTGGGGCCGGGTGCGGTGGCTCACGCCTGTAATCCCAGCACTTTGGGAGGCCGAGGCGGGCAGATCACGAGGTCAGGAGATCGAGACCATCCTGGCTAACATGGTGAAACCCCGTCTCTACTAAAAAAAAAAAAAAAATACAAAAAAATTAGCCAGACTTGGTGATGGGCACCTGTAGTCCCAGCAACTCGGGAGGCTGAGGCAGGAGAATGGCATGAACCTGGGAGGCAGAGCTTGCAGCGAGCCGAGATCATGCCACTGCACTCCAGCCTGTGCGACAGAGCGAGACTCTCAAAAAAAAAAAAAAAAAAAAAAGAAAAGAAAGAAAGAAAGAATGGAGAAGTGGGAACACAGCTCTCAGATGAACTTCTCAGCTAGTGAGCAGTGAAGGGATTAAAATATAGGGTTTCTCTAATGAAGAGGTCAGGTAGTAAAATCTAGGGGAGGAATAATTGGATCTTTTTCTGGAAATGGATGGTGAACTCCTGGGAACCAGAGTGCTGCCTTCCTTTTATGGCTTCTTCCAATTGTTGTCATGGCAATTGTCAACTGTCATGGTGCTAGTGAGAGTGTCATTTAGCATGGAAATTAGATGATAATGAAGCCTGAGGTCTTCTTGAAGTTGTTCTGTCAGCTGTCTTGGTTCTAACCAGTTTCAGGTAGTCCAGTTACAAAGGGAACTTTTTACCACAGGGGTCTCATTTCTTAAAGATAAACAGGGAGGGGTGTAAATCCAGCTATGTCATGTAAGCCTTACGCTGAGTAACACCTTCCCCTTCCCTCCCCTCTGTCTCTGTCTCCATCTGTCTGTCTGCCTCTGTCTCTTACACACACACATACACCCACACACAAACGGCTGAGGGACACACACTGTTATAAGCAGGCCTCCCTTGTGCTGTCAGAAGCAATCTGTAGATTTTCTAAATGAAGTGACTTGAAAAAGATCCCTTGGAACAATATGATTGTTTCTGCCAAAAACCTGCCAGCCCTGGGTAGAACAAAAACACTGAAATTCTCCCTCTAATATCCTCAGCCCAAGTGAATTGATCTCACCTCATTTTCCCTCCACAGTTGGCTGCTGTGTATGGCAGGGCCCACAGTCACATTTACCATCGGCTGCCAACCCCCGCCTCTGTCTGGGAACCTCTGAACCTTGACTGCCCATCTAAGTCCACCCGCCTCTGTGTTGGTGCCTAGGAGAGCGTAAGAAGCCTCAGCCCCTGGCTCACCCGTCCCTCCAGTCAAAGTCCACTGCATAGCCTGCTTTCAGCCTCAAGAGAGGCATTCTCAGTCAGGACTTCTGCCCTCTTCCTGCCTCCAGGATAGCCCTGGTGTTTCCCCGTGATGTAATTCCCAGGGAAGATGGACGTTGATTGCTCCCAAGTCTCACTGGCATCCTTCCTTTGTTTTACTCAAGGGAACCTGTCTCTTCTCAGCTTTCTTTGGTGTTCTGTGGTTCCTCCTGCTCAGCATATTTATAGACTCCAACTTTTCCTTCCCACTCTGGTCTAGTGATCATCACTTGTTGCCTGAATCATTGCGGAAGCCTCTCAGCCTGGCTCCCTCCTTCCTTCTTTGGCCCTCAACTGCATTTGGAATGTGCCTTTAGAGCCTGCGTTAGCACATGTCACTTTTGCAAAAATCCTCCAGTGATTCTCATTTCGCTCAGCATCACAGCCTGTGTCCTGCCATGGTCCATAAGATCTGCTCCCTCCGTACCTCTTTGATGCTATGTTCAAGCTACTTGTCCTCCTCGTTCACATGATTGCATCGCTTGAGCTGCTTGCTACTCCTTGAAGAGGCCCATCCCATCCCACCTCAGAGCCTTTCCACAGGCTCCACCTTGTGCCTGGAATGCTCTTCTTCAGATGTGGGCATGGCTTGTTCTCCTCTGCCTCCTAAACTGGGCTCGAGTGTCACCTTCTCAGTCTCGTGATGCCCACTCCACTTGAATTGCAGCCCCTTCCCCACATGCCATGTCCCTCTCCCCTTGCACATTTACCACCTTCTGACAAATGAAGTCATTTATTATGTATTGATTATTATCTGTCTCTAACCACTAGAACAGGGGTTGGCAAACTTTGTAAAGGGTCAGATAGCAATATCTTAGGCTGTATGTGGCCATGAGATCTTTGTTGCAACTATTCAGTTTGGCTGTAGTGCACGGAAGTGGCTATAGACAATATGTAAAGGAATGTGTTCACTTAGTTTGCTGGCCTCTGCGCTAGAATATAATACCCATGTGAGCAGGGATTTAGGTCTCCGTTGTTGGCATGGCACATAGTAGGTACTTGTATCAGGGTCCTAAGGCTGCCATAGCAAAGTACCAAAAACTGGGTGGCTTAGAACAGCAGAAAGATATTGTCTCACCGTTCTGGAGACTGGAAGTCTGAAATCAAAGTGTTGGCAAAGCCACCCTCTATCTGAAATCAGTAAGGGGAGGATCCTTCTCTGCCTCTTCCAGCTTCTAGTAGCCCCAGATGTGCCTTTGCTGATGGCAGCATAATTCCAGTCTCTGCCTCTCTCTTCCCATGGTGTTTTCTCTGTGTGTCCTCACATCAGCTTCCCTCTTCAGGTGTCTGTCTCTGTGTCCAAATTTCCCCTCTTTATAAGGACACCAGTCATATTGCATTAGGGCCCACCCTGATTATCATATTTTAACTTGATTACTCCTGTAAAACCCTATTTCCAAATAAGGTCACATTCTGAGGTCCTAGGGACTAGGACTTCAGCATATCTTTCAAAAGGACACAATTAAATTTATAACAGTCTTCAATACATATGTGCTGAATAAATAAATGAGTTTGACTAAATCATGTTCCTTTCTTACTAATATCATTTTTTCTTTGGGCTGGTTTTGCTAGTAACTTATTCTCTACAAGTTCTTTCCTTTTAAAAATAAACAAAAGGTTACACTGTAAATATTCCCTCCCTCCCTCCCTCCCTTCCTTCCTTCCTTCCTTCTCTCCTTTCTTCTTGTCATTGTGTCTGTGTACCAGGCGTGTTCTCCACTGGGCTCAGTACTGAGTAAGATGGACATAGCTGCTGTCCTCTCAGCTTATACTGTACCAGGTCTATTTTGCATCCTTCCTGCTAGGTAAGCTCTTTTATAGAAACTCAAAGTCACAGAAACATGAAGCTTCACAAGTAGCAGAATCACTGGAAAGAATAAAAGGAACAACAAAAAAATCACATGCACTTGTTGAGTTTGCCAGAGCTGACTTTTGCCCTAGTACCTTGGGTCATGGAGCCCAAGGCATACAAGGTCCCAAGTCAAGCTAGCTTAGTGATGTTGGAGGCTGCCATGGTGACAGAAGGGATGATCTTCTGGAGGACCTGACAGCACATCTTCAGAAGCCTTTCTGCTTGTTTGTGCCACAACAGATGAGGGCAGCCTGGCACCTCAGTATGGCAGAACTCATAAGGTCCTTCCTGTCCTTTGACCTCATGACAAGAGGGCAGGGTTTTGCCAATGTTATAGGTAAGGATTCAAATCCAGGCTGCCTGATTGAAAGTCACTCTTTCCACTACCATTGGAGCTTATCTGGCTCATCTGGTGTCAATTCTCTCCTCTCTTTTTAAAGAACAGCTTTCTTTATAATTCTCAATTATAAAATTCTCCCTTTTAAAGTACAGAAACATTTTTATATATCCAGAGTTGTGCAACCATTACCACTATCTAATTCTAGAACATTTTCATCACCCCAAAGAAACCCTTATCTCTCAGCAATCACTTCTCATTTCTCTGTGCCTCAGGCCCTGGCAACCACTGATCTACTTTTTATCTCTATGGGTTTGCCTATTCTGCACATTGCATATAAATAGAACCATACAATGTGTGGCCATTTGTGGCTGGTGATGTTGATTCTTTAGTGCCTCTTGTAGATGTTGTTCAGCTCATGTCAGTTCCCCATTTACTGAATAAAAGTCGGCTGAGCTCTGGGAAATAAATAGGAATGAAACATCCCAGAGTCCTAGGTAATGACATGTAGTCGGGGAGATAGATTCAGAAACAGGAAACACCGCTGGTGGTAGGTGTGAGGCCACAGAGTGCATAGATGGCAGGCCAGAGAGAGAGCAGGGCCCCTGGTCCATGCTGAGGGCTCCACAGAGCCACAAAGGGACATGGAAAACATTCTGCTCCAGCCCATACCAGATGACTGGTCAATTTGTGTCCTGTAGTCTTACAAAGACACTACCCCTTTCTTAAAAGATGGGTCTATCTTCAGTTTCTCAGATTTACCAAGCCTCCTTTGTCATCAGCACCTTCTCACATACCCTTCTCTCTGCCTGGAAAACCACCAGTGCCCTCTTTCCCTCTACTTCTCAACCTCTCCTGGTTAACTCTTGCTCATCCTTCAGGTCTTAGCCTGAGGGTCATGTCCTCAGCAAAACCTCTGCTCCAGAATAGCCCAGATCTCTGTGCTGGGTGAGCTCACAGACCCTCACACGTTTCCTTCATGGTGCTTACCATAGCTGCAAATTGCTGATACGGCTGTCATTGTTTAGTGTCTGTCTTGCCCCTTTGCTGGAAACTCTGGGACAGCAGGGACATGTCCCATTCGTTCAGCCTGTGTCCTAGGCTTGGCCATCATGCCCGACCCCTGATACGTATGCAGTGCATGTGTATGAATGAATGGCATCAGTGCTACGTAAGGAGACAGGAGTATTTTGTATTCCAAAGACACTGAGATCCATTTATTTCCCTTTTGAGACTTCTAGTTGATTTGGGGCAAAGTTAATCCCAAGTGTTTTCCCCCAATAAGGGCTTTCTTGTCCCCTGCTTGCCTGTCTATCAAGAGGATACAAACGCGATTTTATCAAAATAGCAATAGCCCACTTGAGGCAATTGATGACAAGCTCCTTCATAAAGTAAGTTATTGTTTGGATCTTGTTCACCACCTTTGTAATAAACACAGCCCCAAAATGACTTTGCTGAGAAGCAGCTTGGATAGACCTTTCATTGTCCTTGTTACTTCTCATAACTCCCATAGCACCTGTGATATCACTTTTCACTCATTCCATTAAATGGGAAACAGAATTGGCAGGAATTGTCATTTCCATGCATGCTGCTATGTCAGTAAATCTGGGAAACATTCTTGGAATGGTTTGATGTCTTTTGGTCAATGATCCACCTAATGAAATGCTGCTTCAGAAAATAGAATGTTGAATGGTGTTATTTGTAGGTTTTGCTCTTTGGTCTGTTTAGTCAGTGGCTCAACTGCAGATGTTGTGGATCGTTTTAGATGCTAATAGAAATACCTCATGGGACTGTTTCCTGGGGTTAGAGGAAAAACAAAACAATAGTGCAACTCTAAGACCTTGAACTAGTAAAAGGCCTGACACATTTTATAGGCTGGTGGCCATAAGCTAGTGAAGAGATTCTTCATTTAAGCAACTTCATTTAATCACGTTAATTACACCCTGTGGCCCTGCTCCAGAATTCACGGTACATATTGCTTTACAATTTCTTGGGTGACAAACGTGTTTTTAAGTTCCTTAGAAGTTTATTTACGATGCTATGAAAATGTAGCCATGCCAGAGAGGTGAGATCTGTAAGCCGCTGAGTTGCTGTGTGAGGAGAAGGATGGGGCAGAATGAAAAAGCCTCCGGCAGCTCTGGAGTGGAATGTGAGAGGAATGGCAAAAGGATAACAAGGATGGATACTATTTTTATGTCCTATTTTGGCATGCTCTATGAAATAATCATTAGAAGTAATATATTATTAAATTATCATCACTACTAAATGAGGTGGATACTGAGATCCACATTTGAGAGAGAAGGAAACTCAGAGAGGCAAAGCAACTCACCCTGGTAGGGGCTGCAATGTCTTAGCCTTAGGATTTCTCAGCGTGTAAGATTCTTGGATCGGGGGTGAGGATAAGTGGTGGTTACCTTACTGCAGCCCCAGGAGCCTCCAAATGGCCAACAGTTCTTCTCTTGGGAATGGATCTGCTGCCTCCTTTTCTTCTTCATTCTTGGGAATGCCTCTTGCTTTCCCTGCTGTCCTCCAATCCCCCCGCTACCCTGATGGCTGCTCACCAAGTCTGAGCAGACACGAACATGTATTCCTTGCCTTTCTCCCAGACAGCTACTGCTCAGTCACACTGTGTTCATCAGTTGTTGAAGTTTGTACTCGTATGGGGAGAAAGCAGTGACAATTATTTGGTCTTTCCCATTGACTAGTTAGAATGACTTTTGTTTCTAACTGATATTTTATCTGAACCAAAGAGAGGATATGACCTATTTTTTTCTCTTTTCTTTCTTTTTTTTTTTTTTAAGAGATGAAGACTTGCTCTGTTGCCTGGGCTGGAGCGCAGTGGTACGATCTTGGCTCACTGCAACCTCCACCTCTCGGGTTCAAGCAATTCTCCTGCCTCAGCCTCCAGAGTAGCTGAGATTAAGGCACATGCCAACACACCTGGCTATTTTTTTTTTTTTTGTGTAGTTTTAAGTAGAGACAGGGTTTCACTGTGTTCCCCAGGCTGGTCTCAAACTCCTGAGCTCAGGCAATTCGCCCTCCATGGTCTCACAAAGTGCTAGGGGATATGACCTATTTTCTAAATGCACCTTGGTAGAGTCTCCAAATAATCTCAATGTGTGGCCTCAGTAGGCTGACTCAGGATCACATTCCTGGAACACTTATATAACAAGGCCTCTTAGCCACGTTGTACTTGTGGTTCCATGCTAATATGTTACTGATGAGGTCATCAAGAGGACCAGAATGGGAAAGGGGCATACCCAAAAACACACAGGACAGCAACCCGACCTAACCCTGAGTTACTATGTATCCATTTCCCTCAACAAACATAATTATGCTGTGAGCAAGATGTTGGCCAAGGTGCTGAAGGAATCAACAGCCAACCCTAATAGAGTTTTGAGTCCAGCATTAAACATTAAACAATCGCACAATTTGTCATTGTTCACCACTCTAATTGCACAGGGAGTGGGGAGGGGTTATTAACATGTGTAACTGGGAGACTTGGTCTAGTCTGGAGGTCAGATGAGACTATGTTGCACAATGATATTGAGCTCTGAAATATGAATAGAAATGATATTGAGCTCTGAAATATGAATAGAAATGACATTGAGCTCTGAAATATGAATAGAAATGATATCGAGCCCTGAAATATGAATAGAAATTGATTAGGGGAAGGCATGAGGAGAAGGGATTCCTGGGAATCCAGGATCGGAACAGCACATGTGGAGCCCCAAGAGGAGAAGCAGCACATGTATTTGAGGAACTAAAGGGAAGACCGTGGCTTCGGTAGGAGGAGTGAAGGGGAAATAGCTGGGATGGTTGGCAGGGCCAGGGATGCAGCCTTGAATGACACAGGGGCTTGGCTGTTCTGTTACAGCAGTGGGAAGGAGTCAGCCAAGCAGGAGAATGGCTGCGCCTATTTGCTCCTGAGAGAACATCACCAGCTGCTGTGTCCCAAGGCCAGTTTCAGAGCAGTGTACTGGGCCCCTGGTCTACATGCACTGAAAGCTTATGCTGCCATCACGGACATGTCTAAAATAAAAGAGCTTTTCTTTTATTTATACTTCTTTTCCTGCTTTGCTATTGTGGATTAATAAAATTACATGCATGAAATTACTAAATTTGTTTTAAAGAAGATAAAGCTATTCATTATAGAACTTTTCATGTTTTACTATTAGCTTCATAGAAACTGAAAGTAGAAGCAATTCTATGAAAGATACTGAAATATGAAAATATTGTCCCCGTCCTCAAAAATTATCCCGTTAGATCTGGATAGAACCAGGATACCTATAACAGGATCACAAAAAGACTGATAGGTGCAATGCACGTTTCTAAGCATTGAGCAGCTTGTTTTCTTGAAAGATACATTTCTTTGACGACCACTCAAAATGTCACCTACAGGAGATGCAGGGACATTAGTTTGTGACTTAAACTGAAGTCTTTATATAGTGCATTGCTTACTGGGAAGCGCTGGGAAACTTGCCACCCTGAGCACTGATCCTTCAGGAAAACCATTGCCCCCTACCTGAATGCAGATGGACATACCCTTCAGCCCGTGGGGCCTGCTGCATCCTGAAGGCTGGGACCTCAGACAGTCATGTGGTTATCAAGCCTGGAATGAACCCGCCAGGGTGTGGACACAGCATCACGGACCAGTGCAACTGCAGGATCAGGACTCCAGGGTTCAAGCCCAATTCTTTTGGGGAAAATGGGGCTGATCCTGCCTGCCTATGGGAAGTCTGTACGGTTCAACAAGAGTTTCAAATTGTTTTGTTAGGGGAGATTTTCCACTGGACTAGAATCTTTTTGGCAAAAATAACCCATAGACAGTTAAAGTGAACACACACACAGATGCTAAGCGAGAGTTGTTTATGTGAGCTGCTTTTATGAGGTCTCTATTGAGAACTACCTGAATGTTCTCTTTGGCAGGGGGCTGCCCTGGGGCGGAGGGCTGGTATTCCCTGCAGATGCACCCCCCTGCCTCACCTGCTCCCCTCTTGCCTCCCAGCTGGTAAGATCTGTAGCTGTTAGAGAATTGAGTCCTTCCCGCCAGAGGTCTGCTGAGTTTGCCAACACAGGCATATCTTAAAATGTTTTATTCACTTTGTCTGTGACTCAGAAGGTTCATTTCATCCCTGGGAAACCACTTACCATGAGGCAGAGACCCTGGCACCCGCTGGCTTTTCTGCAGCACACCAGCAATACTATAGGACTCTGGTGGGAACTTACTAAAGAAAAAAAAAGTTACAGCTCCCAAGATATTTAGATCCTACAGAGATGGCTTGAATTCTTCTTCCAGAATTTAGAATTGATTTCAAAAATCAGAAATACAAATCTGAGTTTATGCAATGCTCAGGTGTGAGTTAAAGAAATACAGGGAAGGACCGGGTGTGGAGGCTCATGCCTGTAATCCCAACGCTTTGGGAGGCCGAGGTGTGCAGATCACATGAGGTCAGGAGTTCGAGACCAGCCTGGCCAACATGGTGAAACCCCGCCTCTACTAAAAATACAAAAATTAGCTGAGAGTGGTGGCGTGTGCCTGTAATCCCAGCTACTTGGGAGGCTGAGGCAGGAGAATCACTTGAACCAGGGAGGCAGAGGCTGCAGTGAGGCAAGATTGCACCACTGCACTCCAGCCTGGGCAACAGAGCAAGATTCCATCAACAACAACAACAACAACACAACACAAAACAAAAAACTGGGAAGAAAGAATCAAGTACTCATTTTTTAATATTTCAGTACCAGAAATGCTGGCAGTTTGCAGAGGCCACCACTGTGGTTTCTTTCCTTTAGTCTTTCAGGGGGTCCTGTAAGCAAACCAGGTCCTAGAACAGGAAGGAAAAGTGCTTTCTGGAAAATATAACTGGCCACATTTGAACAAATGGTAACCCATTTTTCCTGCTCTGCTGTTTCCTGCCTAGATTCCTTTGTGGGTGGAGTCATCGGCCTCATTTTTGCATACATTTGCTACAGACAGCACTATCCTCCTCTGGCCAACACAGCTTGCCATAAACCCTACGTTAGTCTGCGAGTCCCAGCCTCACTGAAGAAAGAGGAGAGGCCCACAGCTGACAGCGCACCCAGCTTGCCTCTGGAGGGGATCACCGAAGGCCCCGTATGACCAGTGTCCTGGGAGGATGGACACTAAGCCCTGGGCACATCTGCCACCCTGACATCATAACACAATAGAAATGGTTTTCTGTAGTGTATTTTTCATCAGTTGTTTCTCAAAGTCATCGTACTTCTGCTTCTGTTTCACTGATGGTGTTCCTGCTACTTTAAATGTCTACTTCCAACATCCTTGAATTTGCAAGTGAAGGACACCAGGAACAATCTCTGAGAGACGTGTGGAAGAGACTGTGAAGGTGGGGTTTGGGGAGCTTGGCCGATTCGTCTATCTGAAATGTTTGCTGTAACAGCCACCTTCCTATGTTTTCATGGTTGTAAAACATAATAAAACCTCCCACGTGGAAGACTTGGTGTTGGCCACCCAGTGCAACAAGTCATTTGGAGATGCAGCAGGTTTCTCAGAGACCCAAAGCCAGCTCTGTCTGTAGGTCATTCCAGGTGCTGAGCTTGGAAGCAAAGGCTCAGAACCTTTCTGAGCCATCAGCTTCTCATAGCCCACGTCTCTAAAATAGATTTGAAACTTGGAGTGACAGCTTGAGCATTTCCAGGGCTTTTGAATCATTGAATCTGGAAGCAAATAAAATTAATAACTTCATGCACAGACTTCCACCAAACACAATGAGCATGAAGATGGGTGAGTGCATGTGTGGGGGATGAGGTCACTGCAGTTGCCTGAGGGTTCATGGGCACAATATCCTTCCCATCTTCCAGTCTAAGTTTATGGAGCCACTTCTGTAGCTCTGCCTCATACAGTGAATTTTTGGGGCACGGGGGCTTTACTTGGCTCTTCTGCAAGAAGTGATGTGACCGATCTCACAGATCAGAAACCGCATGCCTGGGGCTCATCTCAAGGGAGTGGCTGAGTGGCCATTGGAGATAAGAAGCAACTTCAGGCTGAGAATTTTTCCCCTTTAGGATCCGAGTTTTGCAGAGCTCTGCTCTAAGGATTCTCCAAGTGGTGGTGTGTTCCTGTTCCTATCTAGCTGGCAATATTTCAGCATGATAGGACTCTGGTAGAAGGTACAAGAACAAAATCAGGAATGTGCTGTGTCTGTCGCTCAGCTCTTTGCATTGTTGAATACAGCCAGTCAATATGAACCTTTTTCAGTCTGAGTATAGAGCACGCTGCTCCTTGGCCAGCTTGTTTTTTCAAGGCAAGGAGCATCCCCTTCATCCAATTCTGATTGGATGTACCATGTGGTTCTTCAGATTCCTGGGCCTGGGTGCTACGAGGTGATGCATCTTTGCTATCCAGAGTGTCACTTTTTTTTTTTTTTTTTTTGAGATGGAGTCTCGCTGTGTTGAGACTGCACTGGAGTGCAGTGGCGTGATCTTGGCTCACTGCAACCTTTGCCTCTGGGTTCAAGCTATTCTCGTGCCTCAGCCTCCCAAGTAGCTAGGACTACAGGTGCCCGCCACCACGCCTGGCTAATTTTTGTATTTTTAGTAGACATGGGGTTTCACCACGTTGGCCAGGCTGGTCTCGGACTCCTAGCCTCAAGTGATCTGCCCGCCTCGGCCTCCCAAAGTGCTGGGATTATAAGCGTGAGCCACTGCACCTGGCCAAGAGTGTTGCTTTTGGGCAGTTAGCATAACAGACTGCATTTTGAGAGACTCAGGTGGCTGCCTAAATGGTCAGCTTCTCAGCCCTGGGCTGCGTGTGCAAGTTAGAAGCATCAAAATATCTTTGATCAGCCATTTCTGTTAAGCTCCATGGGCTTAAGGTTGGAGTGCATGTACCACTGACTATGCTCCATGAGCCCCAGTGCAGCCCTCTCCAGCCCTGGTCCTTCCAAACTGGCTTTGGCACGGTCATGTGATTGTCCCATGGATGGAGTGGGAGAGGGGGAGGCTTGAATTGACTTTCATCCAAAGTCAAGCCATTGATTTTTTAAAAATTATAGCAGTTACATTGGCAAGCAACTTTGAAGATGAATGTGAGATATTTTAAGAGATAAATCATAGCAGTTGAAAAGACATAATTTTAAATTCTGAGCTAAAATTCATTTAAAATTAGAAAATTAAACAATACTCTAATTTAACTAAAAACTCTATAATTTTCAAAAATAAAGCCCAAAATAGAAATGTAGGAAAAAGATCCTTTGCTACTGTTAAAAAAAAAACCCATCCTGATGTGGCCCACATTCTTATTTGATTCTAGTTTTATCTGAGCAAGAGGAAAGGAAAAGGGTTGTACTTCAGTTAATAAAGACTTAAAATTCTGGACCATCAAGTGTAAATTTAATATAAATAATTTTATTTAAAGATAAATGGCCAGGAAGTACTCTGCAAAGTAACAACAGAGTATTATTAATGCTGATAATTACATGGAAAATCCTAAGCCTGGCCATGTAAAAGCTTTGATTAAAATATAATTCAAATTACAGATGATGTAATAACATGAAGCTGATGGTAGGATCCTCAGGAGCCATAATGAACAGTGTAAGCCAGTTCACAAAAGGCAGGCATTTTTACAGATCCTTATGTTTCAATTTCATGCTCTATTCACGTGAAGTAAATATAACATCACAGTGTACCAATTAAATGGCCATAATGAGAACATTTATTCCTCAACCCCTGATTTTTTTTTTGGATGTGGGGTTCCTAATTCAGTCTCTTTGGAAAAGCAGGTTACACACAGTGTGAAGAGTCTGAGCCCACCCTGGGAGCTGTGGGATGCCGGAATTTCTTCCTCTTTGAGTAAACTTACTCAGAGTCCATGTTAGAGATCGGCAGCCACAAGCTCAGATACCTTGAGGTACTAGGAGGAGAATACAGTGAATGAGGCAAGTGGGGTCATTAAGGAATAGTGGAGACTGTGGAAGACTAAAAGCACACACCCCAGGGAAGTGGTGCTGGAGTGCAGTGGTGCGATCCCTGCTCACTGCAAGCTCCGCCTCCCAGGTTCACGCCATTCTCCTGCCTCAGCCTCCTGAGTAGCTGGGACTACAGGCACCCACTGCCATGCCCGGCTAATTTTTTGTATTTTTTAGTAGAGACAGGGTTTCACTGTGTTAGCCAGGATGGTCTTGATCTCCTGACCTCATGATCCGCCTGCCTTGGCCTCCCAAAGTGCCGGGATTACAGGTGTGAGCCACCGCGCCCAGCCCAAACACATATTCCCCCAAGAGAAGTCAAGAATCTTCATTTTATATGAGATTGTTTGATTTTACCTTGGGCAACTGTTTCCATTGAGATACATTAGAATGCAACCAACAATACACCCCAGTGAAAGAAGCTTAATCAGTAGGGGTTTATTAAGATTAAAAATAATAAGAAATTGAGAGGTTGGTGGTCTCAAAGCTCCCAGGCTTTCCCATCCTCTTGCTCCACCATCTTCAGTATGCCAGTGATTCTCCCTCATGATCACAAGGTGGCTGCATCATCCCCAAGAATCACATCCTCATCCCATCATGCTCAAACGAAGAAAGGAGCCCAGTCATGTGACAAGATAATTCTACTTGTCGGTCTGTTTATCAGGGAAGAAAATGTTTCCCAGCACCCCTGCGAAATATCCCCTTTACTTGCATTGGCTAGAATGATGTTGGATGGCCACCCCCAGAAATCATGGGGGCTTGGAAGAGTGAATATCCAGCATTTTCAGTCTCTTTGCAGGAGAAAGATTCTACCTGCTTGGGAAAAGGGTTAAACAATGGCCATTGGGTTGACAATGAACAGCATCTGTGACAGCACCAAACTTGTTTAATTAAAACACAAAAATGGCACATCAGTCACATAAAAATGTAGAGCAGGCTGTTTGCAGTCTCCTTTAGGGCTCACATGTCTTCTTAGTGGGTTAGAATTTGAGCAGAAGAGCCAGCTCTTTAGTCAATCTATTTAGCCCTATTGAATTGCCCTTCTCCTAAAGAGCTTTTCTAGCTAAAGCCGTGGTCCTTGTTGTCTGGGCATACTCCATCTTCCTGAAGCTTCTGGCACGTTCCCCTCAGCTTTACCATTTTGAAGATACTGTTCTTTTCCTTAAACTCACCGTTTTCTCACCTCCCATGACTTATCACTTAAGATATGTCCCATTCTTTCCGGTTCAGAACAAATGGGGGTCACATTCATAGTTATCTGCTTCCTCTTCACATCTGGAGTTGACCCCACTTGGGAAGGTTCTTCTTTCCTTAGAAAAAATCCTCACACACAGGACTAGGGTTCCAGAAATGATTACTGGCAAACTTCCCTCCTCCCTCCCCACTCAAACCTACTGGTCAAAAGGGAGACCCCCAGCCTAGGTGAGCCAATCTCATCTCACTCCTAGGAGCTAGAACAGAGCTGAGCCACCTTAATGGCAGCCTCTTAGAGAAGAAAAACATAAGCCCCTACTTCCAGATACCCCAGAGTGCCCCATTTCCTGCCTGCCTGAAATGGTTGCTCAGCTCTTCTTTCAGTACTGTGAGCCACCCAGAGCCTGCCAACGCAAGCATTTTTTCCCCCAACTAGAGCTGCTTTCTGTTTCTTACAACTGAAACATCTTCTAAAGAAGAGCTTTAATTTCATCTGTCCCAGCTCTCCATATGTGGAAGAGTTATTTCCAAGAGGTGTACAGAGCACTGCGTTGATGACACCGGGCTTCAAAATTCCACTCCCACCAGTCAAAACCGAGCTTTCCAAAGGTTGGTTCATCCACCATGCAACCCCAGGTGGAAATTTCAGAGAATGCCTGGCAGGTGGTTAATCTAAACTGGCATGTTCCCCAAGTCTTTAGCATTTAGTGATTCCAAACTCTGGCACTCTGGCACACACACGAAACATCCAGCTACAGTAGCATTTCGAGGGAAGCCTGACACAGTGCTTGGATCTTTCCGTCTGTCCCCACTTCAAAACAAATAAAAGCAAAACAACAACAATAACAACAACAAAGCAAAACCATTTTCCTAAGTTTTAAAAAGTAAAATGCCAATTTCAGTGTAAAATTTACCATGAATTTTAAAGATGTGTGCTTCTTTGGGGAGTATTTTTTCCCTTGCACGTGTGTTTGTGTTTATGCCTTTAGAACTTTGATGGGCATGTCCTATCTCTTCTCAGCACGTCATGTGCTTGGGGACATGTGTACCTGCTTTGGTCAAGAAGAACTGTTAATATATTAGAAAATGGCTTTGATAGCCCCTGGCTATAACCATCCCAGGCCAAAGGAGTTCAGTCTCAATTAGGATAAATACTTTAATGTAATTTGCACCATTGCTGCTGTCTGGGAGTAGAGGAAATGAAGAACTAGAAATCTAGAAGCAGTTTTTGTTTGTGTGAAGGCAGAGGAAAAGAAGAGATGGCCTCACACCAGTGTTTCTCAAAGGGAATTTCACAGAACTGGTCCAGCTTTGTGAAAATACAATACAATACAGATGTGATTAATAGATTCTAAATTCTCCTCTTACAGATCCAAATGTAAAATAGCATATTAAAGGCTCTGAAAAGTACTGCCGTGAAGAAACATGCCCCTTTTTATTCTTTTTTTTTTTTGAGACAGTCTCACTCTGTTACCAAGGCTGGAGTGCAGTGGTGCGATCTCGGCTCACTGCAAGCTCCACCTCCCGGGTTCACCCCATTCTCCTGCCTCAACCTCCCGAGTAGCTGGGACTACAGGTGCCCGCCACCACACCCGACTAATTTTTTTGTATTTTTGGTAGAGACGGGGTTTCACCATGTTAGCCAGGATGATCTCAATCTCCTGACCTTGTGATCCTCCCAAAGTGCTAGGATTACAGGCATGAGCCACTTCACCCGGTGCCCCTTTTTATTCTTTGATGACATCTTTTCATCCCAGTGCTTGCAGTGGTGCTGCCATGACTGCTTGCCAGTGGATTCTGTAAATGATCAGGAATAATAATGCTCTCAGTGACAGACAATGAGAGTAACATCTTAACACAAAATATGCTGTGTGATGGGTGGCGTCTCTTCTTGCTATGTGGTGTCTCTTCTTTTTTTGCCCTGGAAAGATCCCCAGACTGACATAGAACACAGTCACAGATGCCCTGGGGACATCATACACTGTGATGCTAAACACCTGCTTTCATCCACATACAGGGTGCTCTTCAAGGATAGCACGGAGGAAAGAACCACTTAGAATGGGGCCAGGCAGCCCTGCCAACATCTCTGCCACTTAACCTTGAGCAAACTGCTTCACACTCGTGAGCCTCAGTGTCTGCATCTGCAAAACAGGAATAACACCAACCTTATAGGACCTTTTACAATGGTTTAGTGATTTAGAATGTATTAGGTTGGTGCAAAAGTAATTGTAGCTTTGCCATTAAAAGTAATGATCAAAACAGCAAGTACCTTTGCAACAACATAATAAGATATCAGACCATGATAGTTGTGATTATTGCAGAGCTCCTGGGGTATCTGAGACATGAATAAAGTAAGCACCTGGCACTAAAACTCTCTTGTCTTAGTCTGTTCAGGCTGCTACAACAGAATATCGTAGACTTGTGGCTTATAAACAACAAAAACTTATTTCTTACATTTCTGGAGGCTGGGAAGTCCAAAACCAAGCCACCTGCTGATTTAGTGTCTGGTGAGCGTGTGCTTCAGGGTTCATAGACCCCTGTCTTTTTACTGTGTCCTCACATGGTGGCAGGGGCAAGGGAACTCTTTGGGGTCCCTCATATACGAATACTAATCCCATTAATTAGAGTCCTACCCTTATGACCTAATGCCCTCCCAAAGGCCCCCACCTCTTAATACCATAACATTGGAAGTTGGGATTTTGACATATGAATTTGGGAGGAGACATAAACACTCAGTCTGTAGCATCTCTGAAGAGTAAATAGCAATTCTGATACAAGCAGGAGAATTTCACTGGCAACACTGTTATGGTAGTCAGGTATTAAAACCCTAATTGAATTATAATCCCTCTAATCGCTGCTGCCACCAGTAGGTAATGATACAATTTATCCTCTTAGGGACAGATTCCCCCTATAAGAAGGTTGAATTAATAATACAGCAAAATTCACTATGTTGCTTTTTGGAAACATTAATATGTCTGA
This sequence comes from Pan troglodytes, assembly GCF_028858775.2. Taxonomy (NCBI): domain Eukaryota; kingdom Metazoa; phylum Chordata; class Mammalia; order Primates; family Hominidae; genus Pan; species Pan troglodytes. The sequence continues at coordinate 132,712,658 of NC_072406.2, forward strand.
GGGGTATTCAACCTAAGTCAGATGTTGCTCCAGGCACCAGCTATTTGGGAGAAAAAGGCCCATCTGAGCCAAAGCCAGGGCAGGACAAGCAGCTTTAGGGGTGCTAAGGAGTGAGAAGCCTCCATACACCAGGGCTCACTCCTTAGGAGGCCTCCTGAAAGAAGGGGAGCAGAAGAAGGGCAGGGAGAACCTGCAGCTATCCAAGGAAGGGGGTGAGCTAAGCTGATGGATACTTGAATTATTGGAAAAAAGTGTGAAATTAGAAAAACCCATGAAAAGACCCAGAGGCTTGTGAGCCTCTTAGGGATTGCAGAATGTTTTCGTTCACATGGAAACCAATTGCACAAAAAGTGCTCATACCTGTATTCCAGGAGCCAGCAAGGATAGTGTGTATGCAAAGAGAGCTTCAGTGAAAGGGGAGTTTCAGGAAATGATGGACCCAGCCTTCCTTAAAAAGAGGAGTCAGACACCTCCTTGCACGCATGTGCACACGTGTGTACACACATGCAGACACACACACACTAGAGATTGTCTAAAGGTGGGTAGTTTATATAGCTCTCCCTGGATCATATAAACTGTGTTTCACTTGGACTTGCCATTGACTGAAGCAGACTTTGTAGAACACTCCAATCTTCAGCTGGTTATCCTGGACTCCCAGTCAGCCCCATATCTATACCCTGGAGCTCTAGAAAGATCCCTTCCCGGCACAGTGGTTCACATTGTAATCCTAGCACTTTAGGAGGTGGAGGCACGAGGATCACTTGAGGCCAGGAGTTCAAGACCAGCCTGGACAACATAGTGAGGCCCCATCTCTATAACAAATTTTAAAAAAAAATAGCTGAGCATGGTGGTGCACACCTGTAATCCCAGCTACCTCTGAGGATCACTTGAGATCAGAAGCTTGAGGCTGCAGTGAGCTATGATCATGTCACCACACTTGAGCCCTAGGCGACAGAGAGGGACCCTGTCTCTAAAAACAAATAGAAAAGAATGATCTTTGAAGTCACACTCACTGCTGATAACTTGAGGGTGAACCCCCAAGGCAAAGCAGGGGCTGCCTTTTGGGGTTGATCTGATGAATATCATCAAAATAGAGTGATTTTCCACCCTCATAATGGACAAGAGCAAACTCAGCCATGCTTGGGATCAAATCCAGCTCAGATACTTTCTTGAACAAATTACGAACCTTTCAAAGATTCAGTGTCCTCATGTGTAAGATGGGGTTTTTTGTGAGGATTAAATGAAGAAAGCATGTATAGAAAGTGCTTAGTACAGGGCTTGGTACACGGTAAGTGCTCAATAAATGTTAGCTCTTGTGATTGGTCAGTGTGAGCTGTCACTGTGTTGTGAGGCACGGGCTGTTCTACATGAATGCATTTCCCAGAAGAGTCGTGTCTTGAGCCTCTCTCACATGCTGACCATTTTGTTTAAAATATTTGATAGATGAATTCTACACTCCCTGGCCTTCCTTGTCCAGAGGCTTCTTCCTAAGAACTCAGTGCCAGGATTTTGAGTAGCACTGGATATTCTGTGCAATGGGTTCATTCATCCAATTTCCACCACTTTACAGATGAACTGGGGATCAGAGAAGGCAAGCCACCTCCCCAAGGTCACACAGCTTGTGAGAGCAAGACAACAGCATCGAGGCCTATGTAATAGCAGAGCCATTGCTTCTTTGGCTCTGTGGAAGCTTGTATTGTGATATATCTGTGGTGTAGCTTTGCTGTCTCCTGTGTCAATGTCAGGAGGACAGGCTGAGCTCCTGGGACCAGAACCCCTCAGATTCCAGGAGAAGCAGAGAAAGCACAGATGGCCTGGAGAGTCCCAGGGGTGAGGCCAGCAAGTACTTTCTTCCCCCAGGTGCTCAGAGCATCCTCTGAGTTGCCAAACAGACTCCCAGAGGGGTCAACTGTGGGCCCTAAACCAGGCAGCAGCTGGGAAGCAGGCTCTCAGGGGAACTGGGGTCTCACCAGCTCAGGAGCAGGCCAGGACTCCTCAGCACAGAAGCTGGGAATCTTGAGTGTCCAGATCAGCCTGAAAATCTGGACTTGGGAAAAGCCATCTGGCTGGGGCCATCTGCATGCCGCTGTGACTGGGGCATCCTGCTGCTCTCCTCTCTCACAAGGTGGTGCCATCTGCCTTGTCACTGCTCCTCAGGACAAGCCTGACGGCTCTCCCTGCACCTCTGGCCATTGAGAATCCGGCTGCTCCATCGTGGTGGAAAATCTTCCATGCTCAGAGGGACACCTTCCGACGCTGGGGTTCTGGAGGGCCTGGTGCCACGTGACAAGGAGCTATGTGACAAGAGGGGGAGGGGTAGGAGTGGGAGACACAAGTGTGGTTTGGGACAAAATAGGGCCTGAGGCTCACGTATTATAAAACCCCCTTTGCTCTGCCTGTCTCCTTGAATTGTGGCCAGTTTCACATGGGAAGCAACGTCGAGAGATAGAGAGACTGCAGGTGAGGCCTCAGGGCTCTGCATTCCCATCCCCAAAAGTAACCAGCGTGTGGCCTTGTGGGTGTCACTCCCCTCTATGGAGTCAACTTTGTGCAGTGACATGCAGAGGCTGGACTGCTGCCACCTCATGCCCCTCCTGGCATGATGGTTGCATGAGGCTGAGTGATTTGCAGGTCTATGGGGAAGTGTCCCGCCTCAGAGATGTGGAGGAGAAGCCAGGCAGAGCGCTGTTCATTCCATTTCTTTCTTTTTTTAATCTAAAGGAGGGAAAGGGCTTTATTAACTCAAACAAAGGGATGCCATACAACTTCCCAACGATACTGTGCAGTGATGGCATTAGCTTCCACCTGTTCTTCCATTCTGGGGACAGGGTGTGAGGACTGGCTGCTCTGGGAGATGCTCTGAGCTGAGAGAGAAGAAATAGCTATGCTAATAGCTGCCCCTTACTGAGTGCTCACTCTGTGTCCGGGGCTACACCAAGTGCTTGCAGCGGGTTCTCAGGCGCACTTAGAACAGCACTGTGAGAAAGGCACTTTTGCTGCCCCTTGTGTACAGATGAGGACAAAGAGGGACAGAGAGGTTTAGAACCTTGACCTATATCACACAGCCAGTGAGCAGACGACCGGGATTTGAATCCTGCAATCTCTCTGCAGAGCCTGCACATTTAATACCACACACAGTTCTGGCCTGCAGTGAATTTGGTTGTTCTTCCTGCCTGGGGTGGTCAGTTTCCAAGCCTTTCCAGATGGACTTCTGCAGCCCAAAGCTGCGTGCTCCCCGTGCAGGCCCTTGTCAGAGCAGAGAAAGATTGCTGAAGTTGTTGTCCATCTAGATTTTTATCTTCAAAACATTGCTGAAATCAATCTCTCTTCTACCGTCTCCAATTTCCTTTGTCCTTATGGGTGGTCTACAACTTTACTATCATTTTAGTGGATGCAAGAGGAGTGGAGATAAACACGTGTTCAGCCTGCTGTGAATCTCTGCAGTGGCTATGTTGTTTCTTAAACAGATGTAATGAGGCATCTATTCCCTGTGTGCCATGTGCCCCTTGAGTAGGGGACATCTGTTTTGTGTTGTCTGTGTCTCCAGCATTAGAATGGAACCTGGCACACAATAGAGGCTCAATTAGTATTTGTTGAATAAATGAACATTAAGAAACAGAAAAGAGCCTTGTTCCTTCCTTGTGTCTCCTTCATGTTTTGTAGTCTGTTGGAATCTCATTACTAGATTATTGTTCCAGAAACATGTTCCAAGGACAGGCATGTGCAGGCAGAATGGAACTGGGAACGTAAATGGGAAGCTTGAACCTGGAAAGTCACAAGGGGGATGGAGATTTGGGGAGAAGTGGGAGCTGGGAGAGCAGCAGCCCAAGCTGAAGATCTAAGCTGGGGGTCAGGAGAGCCAGCTGAGAGCTTTCTAGGCTGCAGCTGAGCGCCCTGTCTATGGGCCTCCCAGCCTCCAGGTCACCACCCTGTGGGGAGGTGGGAGCAGGTGAGAGCATAGGTGCTGGGCCCTAGTGGACATCAAGGTGCACAGGTGGCCAGTGAATGTGGGATCCATGGGGGCAGAGGGAAGCCCTAGGATGCTGCAGAAGCCTGAGGCCAGCCCGAGGCCGGCTCTGGGAAGAGGGGGAGGCAGCTGCCATAGGTGAAGGCTCAGGAGGGCACTCAGAGATGGTGACTGGAGGCCGGCTTGCTTCTGCTTCCTCTGCCCAGAACCCCTGAATTTCAGGAAACAGAGAGGATGGAAGGACTTAGGGACTCTGGATGATGAGAGTTTCTGCATTCCGGGACTTGCAGCATGCGTTTCCTCTGTGAGCCTGCTGTGCAGCCAGCTCCCTTCTCCCCCTGCTCTGTGCTGGTGCCCACAGAGGTGGCACTCCCTCCCAACCCCAGCACAACTGCCATCTCAGCAGTCCCCCAAGGAAGAGGCTGAGATCCTGCCTCGGGGCACCCTGAGGGGTCCACTTCACTCTCCTGACCACCCTGCCAGCCTGGACTCCCCAACCCCATTTCCAACCTCTGCACACTCCCAGCCTAGAGTGGGATTTTCTGGAAGCCTGAAGTATAGGCTGGACTGGGAGGGCTTGGCTGCAGCCTCAGCTCAGGACCACCCCCTGGTGGCCCCCTTGGGTGGGAGCCCATCTCTTGATGGATAGGTGAGCCTGTGTCCTCAGCAGTGACCTGAGCTGCTAGTTGGGGGAAGTGACTCAGCAAACTAGGCCGCTGCCAAGTGGCATCAGGATCCAAAGCATCCCCACCCAGTGGCTTCAGGTTGTTAAATTACATTTAGCCTAAAGCTGCCTCCATACATATTTTAAGTTCAGCCTAAAAGTTTCTCTAAAAGTAGGTTACATAGTGAACTGTAACCTAACTGAATGCGTAAGCAGACTATCACCTGCTCTTTTGCCAATCAGAGTTCAGCCAATCACAGGCAGCCAACTGTTCAAACCACGTTCAAATAAGGCAAACACCGAGAGCTGTAACTAATCAGCTGTTTCTGTACCCCACTTCCCTTTTCTGGACGTCACTTTCGTATTTTTGTCCATAAGTCTTCTACCATCACGTGGCTGCGTTAGAGCGTCTGTGCATCTGCTGTGATTCTTGGGGCTGCCTGATTCGCAAATCATTCTTTGCTTAGTTACACTCTGTTAAATTGAATTTGTCTAAGGTTTTTTCTCTATACAAGGTTAAGACATAACCTGTGTCTGACCCAGGGCCAACTGTGGGCTGTGTGTGGCGGGCGGCAGGGGCGTGTTATTCCCTTTCTTCCAGAGGCTGTGTTCTCAAAGTTGAGTTCTCAGGTTGCTCGCGCACAGGTGCCGTGGTGTCCTCATTCATGGGATTATCGAGTCCCAGATACCACCCCAGAGCTACTGAATTAGACTCTGGGGATCAGAACTGGGACTCTGTAATGAGCGCTCACCCACATGGATCTCAGGTTCACCTGGTGTGGGAGCTTCTGCCCTCTGTTCTGCCTGCTGGACACAATGTAGAAGAGACAGTTTTACCAGGCTGTTCTTGGGGTATGCTCTATCCTGGAAAGAGGGATCTCGGGAAATGATGACATTTCTTTATGTTTGGTTGGTATTTCACAGTGTATTGTGCATTCTGGGACCACTATCAACTCACCTGCTTAAACCTCAACCCTAGGGACCTGCCTTGATTGGTCCTTTTCTTGATTCTCTTCTTCTAATCCATCAGCAACCCCTCTGGCTCCTACCTTCAAAGTGGACTCCACACCTAACCACACCCCCCAGCTCACTGTGGCCACCGTAGTCCACCCCTGTTGTCACCCCTGCTCACCTGAGCTGCTGGGTTGTCTCCCACCCATCAGTGCCACATTCACTTCCCCCAAATCCATTTTCCACTGCAGCCCAAGTGTGTATGTGTGTGTTCCCTTTTTATTAAGGCACTGTTTTCAGAGAACAGTTTTCACTTGTTTTAAGTGTACGGTGTTTGAATTGTGATCCTTGTACATAATAACTATGTAACCACCAAGACAGAAGGCAGTTCCCTCATCCTCAAAGCTGCCTTTTGCTCCTTTGCTCTCCATCCCTGGACCCAGGCAGCCCTAGATGTGTTTTCTGCTGTCTGATTTTTGCCTTTTCTAGGATGACATATGTGATGGTTAATACTGAGTGCCAACTTGATTGGATTGAAGGATGCAAAGTATTGATCCTGGGCGTGTCTATGAGGGTGTTGCCAAAGGAGTTTAACATTTGAGTCAGTTGGCTGGGAAAGGCAGACCCACCCTTAATCTGGGTGGGCAGCATCTAATCAGCTGCCAGCAAATATAAAGCAGGCAAAAAAACATGAAAAGGCAAGACTGGCCTAGCCTCCCAGCCTGCATCTTTCTCCTGTGCTGGGTGCCTCCTGCCCTCGAACATCAGACTCCAGGTTCTTCAGTTTTGGGACTTGGATTGGTTTTCCTTGCCCCTCAGCTTCTGTCCCTCTAAAGAACGCTGACTAATACATAACTGTGTAACCACCAAGATAGAAGGCACTTCCCTCATCCTCAAAGCTGCTTTTGCTCCTTTGCTCTTCATCCCTGGCCCCAGGCAGCCCTAGGTCTGCTTTCTGCTGTCTGATTTTTGCCTTTTCTAGGATGTCATATAAATACAATCATACAAGATGTTGTCCTTGGGTTTGGATTTTTTTCTCATTTAAGATTCATCCATCCACATCACTGTATATTTTCATCTGGACTCTCTCTCTTTTGCACATCAAACTGTTGCAAAACTGCCGGGTTCACCAGCCCACTGTGCAGCAACAGGCCAATACTCAGACAGCAGGGTTTGCGGCAGAGAAAGAGTTTAATAATTGCAAGGCCGCTGAACAAGAAAACGGGAGGAATTCCCAGCTTCAAATCTGTTTGCTGAGGAGTTCTGGGCAAGAGTTTTTAAGGGGATTGTGGAGGATGAGGGGCTAGAAAATACGGGGTAAATACGGGGTCATCGATTGGTCTGGTAAAGGAATGAAAGTATCAGGATGTGGAAACTGTGTCTTCCAGGAGTCAGCTGCTTAGTGGGCCCTTCAGAGGAGGGGGATGGATAGTTTTGTCAGTTTGCAGAATCTAAAGGGGAAACGCTTAGATTTTATCCGTAGAACAAAGAGCCTTGTGAGGAGGGCTACCTTATTCTGGGGTTGTGAGCAGCGACCTGCTACAAGGAAGTGGGCCAAAGGGCAAGCTGGCTTAGTGATTTCTGCTGATTGTGTTGCTAGTCTAGTTGAATTTTACTTTTTTCCTTTAATCAGTTCTATAAAGTTTTTTGGGGAACGGTTTCAAAACCAGCCGAGCGGTTTCTGACCATGCTGCTGTGCCTCTGCCTGGATGGCTCTCCCTCGCCTAGTTCTTTCTCCTCCTTCAGGCCTCAGCCTCGATGCCACCTCCTGAGCCCTGCCCTCACTGTGACGGCTCCCCCTCTCCCCCAACACACACAATTAGTTTTTATTGTATTTTCCTAAGTTCCTTCATGTCACAGTTATATTATTCATATATTCTTATGGGTCAAATTGTCCCTGTCCCGAAAATTTGTATGTTGAAGTCCTAACCTTCAGTACCTCAGAATGCGACCTTATTTGGAGGCCTTTACAGAGGTAATCAAGTGAACATGAAGTCATTAGGGCAGGCCCTTACCCAACATGACTGGCATCATTATTCAGAAGAGGAGGTTTAGACACAGATCTGCACAGAAGCATGGCGATGTGAAGATAGCCATCTACAAGCCAAGCAGTGAGACCTGGGACAGATTCATTCTCCTCACAGCCCTCAGAAGGAACCAACCCTGCTGACACCTTGATCTTGAACTTCCAGCTCCAGAATGGCAAGACAGTACTTTTCTGTTGTTTAAGCCACCTAGTTTTTGGCACTTTGTTACGGCAGCCCTACTGTACTAATACACATATATGTATTTCCTTTCTGCCCTCTCTAGAGTGCAGGCTTCTTGGGAGCAGGGATCCCCTCTGTCTCATTCATAGCCCTGTCCCCAGAGGGGGCCTTCAATATATTAATATTTCCGCATTAATGAATGGGTACATCATGTTATTTTGTTGTTGCCATTATCCCTATAAGGTTGGCTTGCCAAGTTTAGGTTCCTTACCCAAGTTGATGGCTAAAAGAGAGAACTCTTGATACCTGGGGCCGCATCATTCTAATTATGCCACAGTTCCCTGAGGGCCTTCTTATGTTAGATAAAATCTGGAAACAAATTCTACTGTCTTTTCCTTCTTATAGGATACAGAAGGCTTGTTCTTCTAAAAGTGTTTCAGGAAGTTCAAAGCTGTCTCATTTGGGCTGTGAGGAGAGAAGCAAAAACAACAACAACAAATCAACCAAACCCAGATACCTTGAATGACATTTTTCCAGTAAACAAAGCAAACCAACAAACCAAACAAAAACCTTCTTTATTTTTTTTAACCTAAGTATTGGCTATCATACTCATTTATAAAGCAGACACCCCAATCCATTCTCATATGATTATTTACTCCAATGTGATTTGCAAAGATCTTTCAAGAAGCTGTCAGTTGCACACTTGGAGCTGTAGGCCCATTGATTAAAACACACTTGCAAACTAAGAGACATTTGCCAGAATGGCCAGAAAAAAAGAGGCCATGGCAGCTTTTAAACCAACACCAGACAGGTTCTGAGAGACCAAATGCATGCAGAGGGGTATTTGGGGATGGAGGGTGGGCAACAGATAGTAAATATATTACTGCTTTGAGTGGCCAGATACCTACCTGGAAGCAGGTTTGCAATATGATAGCCCACTCAATTAATTTTTTTTTCCCCAAGGGGCCTAAGTAGTATAGCTATTCTTTAATTTGAAATGAGTTAAGTTTGGGGAATGATAGCATATTTAATGTACAGCTGGGCACTGGTGCATTCTAACTCTGGCTATGTTCTCTTTTGTGGTTTTGCCTTGGTCTCTATGTCCTTGGGGTGTCTTTTCTCTGTCTCTATACATCACAGTGTGTTTCTGACTTCTCTGCTCATTCTTCTACCAGCACCTCTCTGCCTCTCTGTTTGTCTGTCACTGTTGTCTCTCTCTGTCGTCCTGTCATATTATCAGGCTGCCTGTTTGGCTACAGTAAAACTTCATCAGCCTCCCCTACACTGAGAGCAGAGCTTTTTTGTGGAACACAATAGCATTCAGAAGAGAGAAAAATCTCTTTAAGTGTGCAAATGCTGTCTCATTATCCTGAGACTGGAGGGAGGAACCTCTCAAGCTTTGTCATTTCAGTAAGAAACAAAAACCTTTGAAATTTTTACAATTATCTTCACACTCATATCTCCTTGTCCCCTACACCAGCTAAAAGATGAGTGAATAGTGCTGAGTGCTCGTTGGCTGGTCCATGGAGGGAAGGATCATTTATTGAGATATTAATTCAGGTTCTATCTTTGCTGCTGAAAGAGAATCAAAAAGAATGAGAAGCTTTGCTGTCCTGTGCTCTGGGTCCCTCCCTCCCCCAGGCCCTCAGCTGGGCAAGGAGGCAGGGAGGGCCTATTATACATGCTTTTATACACACACACAAACACACACACTCACACACACACACACACACACAAATACATAAGCTTAATCTCTTCTTTTGGTTGAAAAAGTATAGCTGAGTGGGTGAGAGTAATAGCTCCAGAATTATGCAAATCATAGCTCAAACACAGGTTCATACCCACAGATTTACATCCCAGCTGTACTATGTGGCCTTGGGTGAGTTACCTAGATTCTCTTACCTTCAGTTTGTTCATCTGTAACATGGTGATAATGAGGAAGTTACTATGAAAATGAAATGAATCAATTCATTTAAAATATCTAGAAAAAGTGCTTGGCCCCTGGCAAGTACCTGAGAAACTGGCTCTTATTTTCACTATTACTTACTGACTAATCTTGGAGAAGGAAATTGTTAGTGATTACCCACCGTAAAGCTTTGAACTGGATGACTTCTGAAGTTCTATACTTCTCTAAACACCATGGACACGGGTTTCTCATAAGGCCTTATACTCTTCTCTACTTTTGACTAACAATGGGTAAAAGCCATGATTAGAAATTGGACTGAAAATACAGTGGCTTAACACTTTAAAAAGAAAGATCTAGGGCTCACAGAAGACCAACCAATGATCTGAGTCATGTGGCAAAGAGCACATAGGGCAGGGTTTGGGTTAGGTATACCGTAGCATTATTAGCACAGTTCACAAACTCTTCTTCCTTTGGGACACTAGTGGCCCCAGGACGGAATGCAATTTACCTCCGAGAGAGTGACTAACTGGACAAATAAACAAGAGAAGAAAAAAGTGAAGACATTGAAACAAAAAAATTGGCTTATCTGACTTATAAAATAATCTGCTAGAGGGTGGCTGATGTCTTCACAAAGCCTTTCACTTGCATGAACTCCGGGCTGCTGTTGGGAGGAGCATGTTCAAGGGCTCCCTGGCTACTATATCTTTTGACTCTTTGGGAGAGAGAAGAGGCAAGGGCTTCAAATCAGCCTAGAGTTTGAGACTGAGCTATTTGAAATAGTGAGAGGAAAGAACAGTAGCTGTCCTGAACATGCAGAAAGTCTTGACTGATCAGTATCTGCAGGGCAGATTTTCAATCCTTTTAATCCCTTTGAGATGGATTCCACAGGCTCTACTGGGTAGTGGATCCAAGATGGCTGTGTGATCCTGGACAAGCCTCATCTGTAAAATGGCAGCAATACCTGCCCTATCTAACTCATAGAGTGGCTGTCAGACTCAGAGAAGACAACAAGTGAATGCTTGGGGACCTGACCAGTTGTAATGGCACAAGTGGGAAAATGCTTCCCATTCTCGTTCTTTTTCTCTCTCATTCACTTATGTCCCCATATCTGTAGTCAGGCATTTGTGGTATAAATAGCTTGGTTAGGAGTAGAGTGGGTAGCCATGAGCAGGGTGTGGAAGTTAAAATGGCACCTTTGCCAATTCCAGCCAAGCCTATGGCCAACAGCCAGGCCTGGCCTCTTCCACTTGACACTGGCCTGCTGGTGAGACTCACAAGACCTCCTTGCTTTGTAAACATCATCCAAAATTCTTCCATCAGTTGACATCACCATCTAGTGGGGTCTTCTGTCATGGGAACTTCTGCTCAGAGAGGGAATTGCTATGAGTCAGTAGGAATGACTAACAGAGATTCCAGAGAGAAGACACTGCCAGTTCATGGCCTCTTAAAGAAATGAATACATCAGTTAAAAGGCTCTTGTCTGCTGTCTATGACTTTCAGAACAACTTCTCCCAGTTGTCTGACATTGAGAGTAATGGAACCCTTGGGAGAAGTATCAACGTAATTAACAAACTTAGACATAATGATCCCTGATACTTTTAACAAAACATAAAATAACCAAGAAATGTCTACCACTTTATAAGTTCACATTGGAAACACACCTGATATAAATAATGAGTCAGAACAGTGGTTTCACTATTAAAAGTCAGCAGGTTTCATTATTAAAAGTCAGCCAAGAAAACATGAAAACTTACAGGCTGAAAGAATAATTAAAGGCGATCACTATAGATTTTAAGCATTATTAGTTCTCAAAACTTCTGACTGGCTGATGATGAAGACAAATTCATTCTAATTGTCCTTGATAATTTCATGCTTTTAAAATCTCATGGCAAGACCAACTTGGGAGCCATAGTCCTCAACAGTGGGCATGGTCAGAATGATGGCTGGTAAGAGCAGAGCCCTAATCCATGACAGAATCTGTTAGCCTGCATGGATACATGTGGGATGATGACTAATGAAGCCACTATTTAGCATTGTATCTAGGATTTCCTTGCCATCTGTAAACCGTGACCCCTCCCTTCAGGCAGTTTTTTAACCTGAGGTGGTTACCTGTTTTTGTTTGCTGTCCTACACTCCTGGCCCCTTGATAGAATTCAACTCTTCTTTGATAACGATTCAGTCTTCCCCTGTTCAAGTGATCAATGTGGGGCTGACCCCACCTCAGCTTCAGAGATGAGCATGTGACCCTGCCTGGCCAATGAGAATACCATATCTCTCTGACCATAGTGATTGGTTAAGGGATGAACATGTGGCCCACAGCTGACCAATCAGAGCTACTGAGACTCAGTTCTATGGTTTCAATGGAAACCACTGAAAAAGAGAAACTCTCTTTCGGCTAGAGTTGCTGTGAGGATGGAATGGGGAACCTGGACAGCTCCAGCAGTCTTACTGCAGAAGGTGCTTCTGGGTGGATCCCAGGCAGAGGAATCAGAGGCAAAACATGGAGGGAGTGAACTCCTGAAATCACTTGGGTTCTGAATCCAGCCAAGCCCGAAACCAGCCCTGCCCTGGGCTTTTCAGGTACTTGAGCCAATGCATTCTCTTTTCCTCTTCATCAAGGTTTGTTTAGAGTTTGCATCCCACGTGACTGAACAGAATGGACATTGCTCTTAGCAAGGGACAGTAACCATGAGTCCAAGTCCTGAAACAGAGGTGGGGTCCCCTTCCCCCCTTCTCACTGGTTTCCTTCCTCCTGAGTGGGGTCTATCTGAGCCTGGCATTTCCTTCATGACAGTTTCATTTGCTCCTGGACGGTTCCCTTGCTCACCATCAGCCCTCGGGCCAGCTCTAACACTCAGTTTGTCCAGATAATGTTAGGAACCTGTAAAGAGGAACTCTATGTTGTTCAACTTTTTCTCTCATTAGCACACTGTTTTTCTGTCCCGGGTGATGCAGGCTGAATGCAAAGCAGCAAGATGTGCTGGTTTGAATTCCGTGGCCTTCCTTCATCAGCCTGAGTGTTTGTGTACACACAGCTGGGCTGCAACGTCAGTTTCTGTCTGATGGCTCAGAGCCACAATTTTACCCTGTTATTGATGCCCATTATGTCATTTTAGAAAATGTAGGGATGTGGCTGTCCAACTTATCTGAATATCTGTATATAAATAAATAAATGTACATTTAAATCCATCCTAACTTTGACGTGATCTGAGGGAAAAATGAGGTCTTTGTGTTTTCCCATAGAAATAAGAAGAAAGTAGGTTAATAAACCATCAGTATCACAAGCAATAATGCAACACATGAAATATCATTTGCAAATTATTTTTGCAATTACAATGTTGGTTTTCCATGAAGAGTTGTAGCAACTGCCTCCTCTCTCAAATAACATATTCACCTGTGGGCAGATGGGGACTTGCTAAGATCCCAGCTTATGTTTGTGAAAAGAGAAGCACCACAGTTTAGTGAGCAAGGAGGTTACTAAGCTTGGTGTGCACTCAAAGGCCATGTCTGCACTGTGTGTGATGAAGTGGAGGCTTTGGATACCCATCAGCAAGTTTTATGTTAATAAAATATTTTTTCTTCTATCAAATGCTAAGACCAAAAAGTTTGTCATCTGAATGTAACCGCGTAATTGTCTTGACTCTCAGCTCCATTTTGTGCTCAGAAGAAAGCAGTTGTGTCACGAAATGGAAAGATGAGGTCTAGGTTCAGTAGACCAGTATTGGCATTCTGGAAAAAATAAGACCTCAAAGATAACTTTTTACCATGATTTCACAGACAAATAGGACCTGAGATTTTCTTTTTATGGAGCAAGAAAGCAATGCTTATGAGGACCAGATTTGGGTCTAGTACTACCAAAGAGACTGCAGAGACTTGTGGAGGCATGTGATGGTGTTTCTGAACAATGTTTTTAAATTGTATATGTTTTGTAACAGGAAGAGAGAGATAGGGAAAGGGAGGGGGGAGGAAGGAAAGAAGAAAATAAGAGGAAGGAAGGAAGAATGGAGGAAAATTTCTCTTAATCAGAGAAATAATGAGAGCAAAAAAGAAAAAGAAACCCAGAGAGTCAGAATTCTATTGCAGCATCATTGGCTAGAGAAAAGGACACTCGGGATTTGACAGGTCGTTGGGAGTGGCTGCTAGGTTTGAGCAGAGTATAACACATCAAGAGCTATGATATACGAAACTGAGTAGGCTTATTTCTTGCATGGCAGAGGAAGGATTAGAACCAATGAGTAGGAAAGAGACTTTGGTTCAGTTTTAAGAACTTTCTTAATAGAGAAATGGGCTTGCCAGTGAGTAGTGAGTTTCTTGTCTGGAGACTTTCCAGCAGAGACCAAACACATATAGGGTATGTTGACAAGGGAATTTAAACATTGAGGAAAATGTTAGACTAACTACTGAGATTCTATGTTTCACATTCAACTCTTGGAAATTAAGCAGTCATCTTAATAGAATACCTGGAAGAATCTGAAGCCACTGGGAACAAATAACCCTTAGACTCATGCAGAGTTCAGAGGAGGAAAAAGCTATGGCAGCAACAACAAAGCACAAACAAAGTTAACACTTTGCAGCAATGAGGCAATTACTTCCCTCCAAAAACTCCACAGGGAACAATAGTAGGTAGAAGTTAAATCACAAACACTTCCCCTCATTATCTAGGAAATAACTTGAGCTGCCCTTCTAATTAGCATCTGTAAGCAGCCCTGTGCTCTCAGTTCTGGATAACTCTCAGAACCTAGTAAGATGATTATACAAGATGCTCAATCCCATGGTCATTGTTGGCCAGAACACTGCCACCCACACAATGACATGAGTAAGAGGCACTGCAGAAGCCACTTAAACTCCTGGACATATGGGCATAATAACATTTGGAGCTATTGTATAGTTCTGCCATTCAGTGAGCTTCAGCATATTCTGAGAATGAACAAGCTTCCTTCTTATGGTTAGAGTTGCTTTGGCACCTAACTCTCCATGTAAAGAGCCTTGTGTGCAGGGGCAGAGATGATTACATTTAAAATAAAGGCTTACATTTGCATTGATCACATTTATTAGGAAGCTAAGCAAAATCTAAGCTACTGTTTAAAGGTTCTGATGGAAAACATTTTCTCCTTCCACCTGTTCTTGGGGCAATATATTCTATGGACATGGTGATGGCCACTTTCTTCAGGTTGTCCTAGGTAGCTATTTATAAAATCATAGTTATAGAATGTTGGGTCACTTTTTAATGTGCTTATTAAAGCCAAGGAAATAATTTGGCATAACTCCCCAGGCATACTAGAGAAAACCAAGGCATGATCCAAGTAAGAGTCTCAATTTTGCATTTCTCTACTTTCTTCTGGGAGCTTGTCAATATTTGCTATTTGGTTTTCTTACTTTTTTACTTTGAAATCACTATAGGTGTGGGTTGGGGAAGTGAGGATGAGATACACTTTCAAAAAGTTCATACGGGCTGGAAAGGAGATGGGCACCTTAAGTCCCTGGGAGGAATTCATCAAGTATTAGTTATTTTCATGTGTCATGGGTGAGAAGCTTTTCTCCTCTCATCCAAGCAAGCCCAGCCTTTGGTTTTTCCAAGGCAGAGACCGTCTACTGGTCTCTAAGGACTTTCTGTAAACATCTTGTTAATTAGCTGTTAAGCACATTAAGTGAGAAATAAACATGAGTGACTTCATATTTATAGAGTTTGACAGGGATAAAATCAATTGCTAATTGAGAAGAGGAATTTGAAAAAGAGACAAAAATATACCTAAGGATTTTGGTTTTGAGTTTCTGTTTCTATAGCCTAATTTTTCTCCTGGTTGTATAGACTATCATTTCTTGTTTCTTGGCCTATACAGTAATTTTTATCTGGGTGCTGAACACTGTAAATTTTACTTTGTTGAGTATTTGGATTTTGTTGTCATCCTTTAAAAAGAGTTAGACTTTGCTCTGGCAGAAAGTTGTTATTTGAGCATCAAATTGTTTTTGTTTTGTTTTGTTTTTGAGGTTTGTTTTTAAGTTTTATTAGAGTGGTCCTAAAGTAGTCTGTAGGGCTAGTACAATGGCATGGCCCTCATGAAGTCTCTACTAAATGCTCTGGGATTTTAACCAGGTCTCTCTACTCTGGCTGGTTGGAACTAAACTATTTTGCATCCCTGCATGAGCTCTGGGAATTGCTCAGCTCACAGCTTACAGGTAGCAGTTCTTTGACCAGTTCTATGGAGTTTTACTCTGAAAATACACAGCTCAGTTTTCAGTCAGAGACCCATAGAGACACCCATGCAGATTTCTGGAGCTTTTTCTTTGTACGGTTTTTTCCTCTCCAGTATACTACCTCACAAAGCTGCCTCAGTCTCTCTAAACTATGATCTCTGTCTTGTCAATTCACAAAGACTGCTGTGTTCTCCTTGGCATCGCTCTGGGCACTGAGGTCTGGAAGGTGCCTCCAGGCAGAAATCTGGAGTGGTTGTGGGGCTCACCTTGTTATTTATCTTCTCTCAGGGACTATGTTCTTATGCTACCTGTTGTCCAATGCCTGAAAGCAGTTTTATATATTCTATTTAGTTTTCTAGTAATTTATGATGGGAAAATATATCAGCTTCCAGCTACTCTGTCATGGCCAGAAATGGAAGTTCTTCATTTCCTAGTCTTTGCATACACATGTTGCACTGTTTCTGCTGCCAACAATTCATCAAACATTACATAGTTGAATAGAAACAGGACCTGGAGGTTGGGGTTGGAGAGGAGATTGTAACTCAGTGGCAAGATATTCATATAAGTAAGTCCACCATGGGGAAGAATAATAGAGACGTGTAGTCTGGGCATGGCCTGGCTTTCCCTGTCTAGGACTCTCACACCGATAACCCTCTAAGCTAGGCTTAAACACTTCTTCCCTTTCCCATTATCAATACTGACTCATCCTTGACCCAGACTTACTTTTGTTTATTTGTTGTTTTGAAGCAGTCTTTTATTCTTTTTTATTTTAAACTTTTATTTTAAGTTCAGGCTACACGTGCAGGTTTGTTATATAGGTAAACTTGTGTCGTGGAGGTTTGTTGGACAGGTTGTTTCATCACCCAGGTATTAAGCCTAGTACCCATTAGTTATTTTTCCTGACCCTCTCCCTCCTCCTTTTTTTGAGGGATGACGACAGTTGCTAATCTTGATCAGTAAATGAATATGGACTGTGTATTTTCCTCCCAAGATCCTGGATCCTTAGCCTAGACATGATTCAAATGAATAATGATATCTTTATGCAGCAGGGAAGGACAATAGGAGTGACTGGTGTTAGATGAGACTTGTCAAATTATGCCAAGCAAGCAATTGTCTATGGCTAGTGAACACCCTCAACCCTAGCTCCATTGCTTTTCTTAGCTAACTCCTTCCCCAGTCCCCCATTCAGGAAGATCCTACTTGACTTCTCCATCTGCTTTTTTAGCCTTCAAGCTCAGCTCCAGCCTATCTCCCCTCTAGGCTTGTTATATCATGTGTGCCAGGATGCTTACTTGGATGTATGGCTTCTTGCCAGCATATATTTTGTTCTTGAAGCTCATTCTTAAGTGGGTGGGGCACTGAAGTGTCATTCTCTCTTATGTAAGCTGGGGCAGGAACTTGAAAATTGTTTGATGGAGGAGAATAAAGGGAAGTTTGCTGAAAGGATTAAAACAAGCCTGAGGAAAAGTCATGAAGCAGCAAAAGTAATAAGTATTAATTACAGTCAAATGGAATTGTATGATGACTATTAGTTGTTTGCAGTTTCAGCTGCAAATGCTGGATTCCTTTGATCTTTCTGAGGAAGGTAAATCCTGGTTCCATCTCTAGGTTGTATTTGCAATTCTCAAGGCTGATTAAAGAACGTTATAGCATCTTCACATTAAGAAAGCTTGCCAAAGCTTTTCCCTGTTCATGGGGATAATGCCTGTATTTTCACAAGGTCTGATACTCAGCTAACGTGGTTCAAAAATATAACTGTCTTGAGTTTGAAACCACAGAAGAAACAGAAAAGATCCCAGAATTTTGCTTAATATTTTGTATTCCACCCAGAAAGAAACCTTATGAAGATAACATCTGTAGCAGTTAATTTGATTTTAGCAATTCTGACTTTCAGAGTTTTGATTTAATAAGCCTCATAGGGTCCACCCAAATGCTGTATCTACATGTTTGCTCTTGACTAAAGACATCATAGAGATACCAGGAGAATGTCTGAACCTGAACTCTTGAAGGAAAACTAGACGCAGGTTAACTGGCTATGAAGGCTCTGCGTGATTCTAATTTCTGACTCCAGATTTTCCATCCTAAGAAGTTGGTTAAAATGCACATGCACACATTCACACACATGTCACACACCACCACCACCACCACCAACAACAACAACAAAATTCTCAACTTTTGTAGCTAAAGGAATAGTTTGGTCTTGCTGGACTCTTCTTTTTCCCCAGAACAATGGAGACACCTGTATGCCCCTAATCCATCATCAGCCATCCACACTGCCTCTGTAAAATATCCACTTTGTTTCTCAGGGCCCTTGTGGCTGAGGGTTGAGATGTTGCCTTTGCACTTACTCTATTGCTCAAAGTATATCCTCTAACACCATGAGTTTTCAGTCACTTTATTTCTTTGAAAGATGTTGCCCTGTTCTAATATGCCCTGCAGGATGCTAGCTGCTTGCTGGAAGGGGCTGGCTGAGGCTGCTGGGGCTGTATGCTTTTTCAGCATGACTCATTTGCATCTGTCTTTTCTTTGGCAGTTATATTCTTGCTCTAGGCTGTCCCAATGGGAGGAGAATTTATTAAATCAACTTTATTGAAGTATAATTTATACCAATGAAATGCACAGATTTTAAGTATACAATTTGATGAGTCTTGACAAATATATACAGCTGTCTAACTGCTACTCCAACATAGAACATTTTTATCTCTTCAGAAAGTCACATGCACTCCTTCAGAGTTAATCTGTATCCCACAGCCAACCAATGATCCAATTTCTATCACCATCATAAGTTTTGCTGGTTCTAGAATTTCATATAAATACAATTAAAGGCATACATTCTTTTATGTGTGACTTCTTTTGCTCAACATGTCTACTAGGATGATCTTGGTTGTTGTGTATATTATCAGTTATTTTATTGCTATTACTTTTTATGGTTGAGTGTATTCCATTGTATGAATATATAAACAGTTCTCCTTCGCCTGTTTGTGGACATTGAGAAGTTTCTAGGTTTTGGCTACTATAAATGAAGCTACTATGAATGTTTGTTTTTAAGATTTTTGTTGAAGTATGTTTTTATTTCTCTTTGAAAAATAGAGTAGAATTGTTGGTCATAGCAGAAGTATAGTGTTGGCCTTATAAAAAGGAAAAAACTTCCAAACAGTTTGCAAACTGTATCATTTCACATTCCTACTAGCAATGTATGAGAATTCAAGTTGCCGCACATCCTTAGCAACACTTTATCTTGACAGTCTTTTTAAATTTTAGTTCTCCTAGTGGGTATGTATTGGTATATCATTGTGTTGTTAATTTGTACTTCCCCAATGACCAGTTATATTGACTGTATTCTCATGTGTCTACTGGCCATTCTTCTGTGTGTGGGTGTTTTCGATATTTTACCAGTTTTTAGTTGTGTTGTTTCTCTTCTTCTTATTGAATTGTAGGAGTTCTCTATATATTTTGGTTACGTGTCCTATTTCATAAATAGGTATTGCAAATACTCTTTTCCAGTCTGTCATTTGACTTTTCATTTTCTTAACAGTTTCCTTCAAAAAACAGACATTTTTAATTTTGATAAAGTGCAGCTTTTCATTTTTTTGTCCTTTATGGTTAGTGTTTTTTGTGTTTTGTCAAAAAAAATTGTCTTTCCTAACATACTCTTTATTATATGTTGTTTTTCCTTAGAAGTTTTGGTTTTTGCTTTTGCATTTAAATATATGGCCCATTTTAAGTTGCTTTGTGTATAGATATATATTATATATTGTGTATAAACATATATATTGTGGCTTTATGACATAGGAGAAATGATAAAACAACAATACTGGAAATGGGGTATAAGAATACACAGTTCTTAGGTTATACTTGAAGTAGTGTAATGTTGAGCATCCTGTGATGAGTTAAAGACATATATTATACATCTTAGAGCAATCACCTTAGAAAAGGGATAAAGATAATAAACTAATAGAGGAGGTAAAATGAAATTCTAAAAATACTCAATCCAAAAGTGGGTAGAAAAAAGGACAAAAAAGAAAAACAAGATGGTATATTTAAACCCAACCATGTCAATAATTACATTAAATGTAAATGGCCTAAATATTCCAACTAAAAGGCAGAGATTGTCAGAGTGGATGAAAATATAAAACTCAACTATATGCTGCCTTTAAGAAATTCACTTTAAATATAAAGGCAGATCGGTTAATAATAAGGTCTGTAAAATATATATGTAAATATTAATCATGAGAAAACCAAAGTGGTCATGTTAAATAGACCAATGATGAAAGAGTTAATTCACTAGAAAGACATCCCAATCTTAAATATATATGCACCTAACAACAAGTTTAAAGCACATTAAGCAAAGGTGATAGAACTGAATGGAGAAATAGAGCCACAACTATAACTGGAGATTTTAACACTCCTCTTTAAATAATTTATAGAACAAATTGACCGAAAACAAAATTAGGTATGAATATTGGATAAAGGAGATTTGAATAACACTGTCAATCAACTGACTCAATTGACATTTATAAAATACTCAACCCAACAATAGTATAATACACATCCTTTTCAAGTGCACATGGGACATTTGCCAAGATAGACTATATGCTGGGCCATAAAAGAAATCTTAATAAGTCTAAAATAATCAAAATCATAGAGTATGTTCTCTGACCAAAATATAGTTAACTTAGAGGTTACTAATAAAACATATCTAAACATTTTTCAAATATTTGCAAATTTAGAAATACACCTCTACATAACCCATGAGTCACAGAAGAAATCATAAGAAAAATAGAAACACTTTAAAATGAATGAAAATAAAAACACATCATATCAAAATTTTTAGTAGAAAGCTAAAGCAATATTTAGAGGGAAATTTATAGTTTTAAATATTTATATTTAAAAAGAAGAAAGATGTAAAATCAATTATTTGTTTTCAACTTAAGATACAGAACCAAGAGCCAAAAATAAGTAGAAGAAATGTAATGATAAGGATAAGATACTAACTTATTAGTAAGATTTTAAATAATTTTTAAAGTTTCATCTATGTCTATAAGGCCTTGCACATACTAGGTGCCTTGTAAGTATTTTTTTCCAGTTGGAATAAAGCCTTCTACTTTCTAATATAGGGTTAAAAACAGTGTGGCTTAGTAGAATGAACATAAGTTAAAGAGTATGGGCAGTCTAGAGTTTAAATATCAGCTCCCTCATTTAATAATTGCATGACCTTGGACAAGCCATTTAATTTCTCTGAGCTACAACAATAGCTACATTTATTGAGTACTTATTGATGGTATGCACCTTATATGTATTAACTCATTTAATTCTTATAACAACTCCATGAAGTAGGTACATTTAACATCCTCCTTTTAAAGGAAATAGTATCTCATATGGTTTAGAAGCCCCTCTGAGATCACAGAGCTAGCAGATGGTAGCATTGAGATTCAAAGACAGGCTCATCTGACAGTAATCTTATGTACTATTCCTGAAGATCCAGAAAACTTCAGTTTCTTCATTTGTAAAAATAAGGTTATTGATGCAAGATTGACTGAAGGGAACAACAGGAATGGAGAACATACAATACACAGGGTCTGGCTGTGTACAGGGAGAGAGGGAGTGGAATGTCCCCCAAGTGCTATTCAACAGAGCAGTTCCAAGATGCATTTCAGCACTAGGGCCTGCAGGGAGAGAGGTCAGGAACATATTGTATTGCCCATAGGTGCCATCTACTTTGCTGTGTCTGGCTTACAAGGCCCAAGCAGGTCATGTAAATGAGTACAGTGATAGGTAAGGTGGACCATGACAATGAGTGATGAATCTTCTAAAGCAGCAGAAGCCCCTTGCCTCTAACTCCCTGAGGCCACACTGAAATGTGCACCCAGCATCACCAGAGCTTCTGAGTTCTCAAGAGATGCCAGTAATCTGGCTTTTAAGTACTCTCAATTCTTAGGTATTGACTCTTAAACTTTTTAAGGAAACACTGTAGGGGCTAAATAAAATACATTTGATGGCTGGCTTTAGCTCATGATGGGCAGTCCATAGTCTTGGGTTTACACTTAGTGTGTTTTAAAGGATATTCCAATAACCAGAACAAAAGTGTTTTTCTTATCTTCTAAGTTCTTTTGAGTAATAATTCCAAAGTACTATATGGACATCAATAGGTTGGGATTAATATTTATGTTGGAATGAAAAAAGAAAACTGTGTGTGTGTGTATGTGTGTGTGAGAGAGAGTGAGAGAGTTTCTTAAAAGACTCCAAAGCAGCAAACAATGTGGCTAATCTTATTAGTGGAAAAAAAAAAAGACTTAGCATCTCTGGGAGATACTCCTTTACTCCTTTGGATGGAGTCACCCTTGTCAGGCGAGAAAGGAAAGGTGATAGCACAGTTTTCCTCTTAGCTACAAGGGGGGAATAGAGAACTTAGCAGATGAATGATGACCAACTGAAGAAGGCTCAGGGTAACATCACAAATCCACAATGCATAATGTTGCTGTGAAGTATATGTGACTAATTGCCACCTGTATTTAAAGCAGCGGGGAGAGAGGTGTTGTTTTCCCTTTCTTTGAAAGAAACACCAAAGAAGGAAGGAAAGAAAGAACAGATTACATCTGTGCTTCTCTAAATTTCATGTGCACACAGATTCCCCGGGGAATCTCATTAAAATGCAGATTCTGAATCAGTAGCTGGAGGGTAGGGTAGACCCTGGGAATCTGTATTTCTTACAAGCTCCCAGGTGATGCTGATGCTGCTGGGTCCAGGGCCACATTCTAAATGACAAGAAACTAGCTGATGTATTAAAGTGAGTGCAAAAGTAACTGTGATTTTCCCATTGTTGGAATTTGCTGTTTGATATTGGAATACATTCTTAAATCAATGTGGTTAAGTTATACATCATTTTAATGGGCATTTCTCTGTTTTTTTTTTTTTGCTAATGACTTATTACTTGCTGTTTATTTTAAACTATGGAAATGATGTTAGACAAAAAGCAAATTCAAGCAATTTTCTTATTTGAGTTCAAAATGGGTTGTAAAGCAGCGGAGACAACTCGGAACAACAACAATGCATTTGGCTCAGGAACTGCTAATGAACGTACAGTGCCGTGGTGGTTCAAGAAGTTTTGCCAAGGAGACAAGAGCCTTGAAGATGAGGAGCACAGTAGCTTGCCATTGGAAGTTGACAATGACCAATTGAGAGCAATCATCGAAGCTGATCCTCCTTACAACTACACAAGAAGTTGCCGAAGAAGTCAACGTTGACCCTTCTATGGTCATTTGGCATTTGAAACAAATTGCAAAGATGAAAAGGTTCCATAAGTGAGTGCCTCATGAGCTGAGCAAAAAATTAAAAAAAAAAAAT
This sequence comes from Pan troglodytes, assembly GCF_028858775.2. Taxonomy (NCBI): domain Eukaryota; kingdom Metazoa; phylum Chordata; class Mammalia; order Primates; family Hominidae; genus Pan; species Pan troglodytes. Next base: position 132,735,892 of record NC_072406.2, read on the forward strand.
CATTGTTTTGAAGCGTCGTCTTCTCTTATTCTACACAATAACGAACCATTTCTCAATTGAATTGTTACGTGTGACAAAAAGTGGATTTTAAATGACAACTGGCAATGACCAGCTCAATGATTGGACTGAGAAAAAGCTCCAAAGCACTTCCCAAAGCCAATCTTGCACCCAAAAAAAAGGTCATGGTCACTATTTGGTGGTCTGTTGCTGGTCTGATCCACTACAGCTTTCTGGATCCCAGCGGAACCATTACATCTGAGAAGTATGTTCAGCAAATCCATGAGATGCACTGAAAACTGCAATGCCTGCAGCCAGCATTGGTCAACAGAAAGGGCCCAGTTCTTCTCCATGGCAATGCCCGAACACACATAGCACAACCAACACTTCAAAAGTTGAACGAATTGGGCTATGAAGTTTCGCCTCGTCTGCCATATTCACCTGACCTCTCGCCAACCAAATATCACTTCTTCATCTCTACAACTTTTTTCCAGGGAAAATGCTTCATGGTCAGCAGGATGCAGAAAATGCTTTCCAAGAGTCTGTCAAATCCTAAAGCAAGATTTTTTACACTACAGGAATAAACAAGCCTATTTCTCATTGGCAAAAATGTGTTGATTGTAATGGTTTCTATTTTGATTAATAAAAATGTGTTTGAGCCTCGTTACAATGATTTAAAATTCATGGTCTGAAACAGCAATTACTTTTGCACCAACCTAATAAATTCTGAACTCTAGTGATAGAAGAACACTTAGAGATCATCAAGGATGTCCAAACTGAACTAAAGAGCTCCTTCCATTCTCTGCTCCCCTTCCTCCCAGGAGCTCCTTGTTTCTGTGATGGCGCAAACCCCAGGCCTCTCTGGTTGAAACCTGGGACCTGTTTAGGCTCTTGCTTGTCTCTCACTCCCAGCCCTAGCCCCTTCACATGGCAGCCCAAGTTTAACCCCTTACCTCATTTGTCAGTTCTACTTCCATAGGGTCACTGTATCCACCCTTATCCTCCCCTGCCTTCCCTTGACCCCTGCCTCTAACCTGGGTTTTGTGTTTCCTAAATGGCCTCTTTGCTGCCTGTATCCTCCCTATACTGTTTATTCTATGCAGAGCTTCCCACATGCCCTTCCTGAGTGCTGCTCACTGCACTCTCTTGCTCAGGAGTAATCAATGCCCACCTTCTCCTCTGTCTCTTCTACCTCTGCCTTGCACAAACCTGCACCCATCTCCTCCCAAACCCCCTTGATGAACCTACTATCTTTGCCCAAGCTGTTTTTTTCCCTCTAGAGCACACTCTACCCTCTCAGCTGTCAAAATCACACCTCAAGGACTAGCTCAATATTGATGAGAACTGAGAAATACATTTTGTAGCCTTTTTTCATAGTTTTAAGTTTCTGCTGAATATGCCTTAAGCCTGTGGTGTTTTCTTCATGCTGAACCATTACCTAGAAATTTCTCTGTGACCTATTGTTACTGCCAGCCCCAGGAGATGGGCAGGTGCCCATTTTGATAGCTAGAGGCATGCTGCTTAGAAAATTCATCTTTCCCTGGGCCTCTCCTTTCCACTTCCTCCCCAGAGCCTGTTCGTTTGATCACCCAGCAGGAAGTGATATGTACACCCCCCTTATAATTATAGCCTTTCTCCTTCTATCCCCTAAAATAATAGTTTCCTCATTTCCATCCTTCTCTGAAACACAGAGCAACAGCCCTCCATTCATCTTCCAAAATAGCAATACTTGTTTTGTTTTTTTTAAACTTGTCCTCCCCCATGTCTTCCTCAGCCTACTCTTTCTCTCTCTTCTCCTCCCATCTCCTCTTCTAAATACAGCCAATAGACTCTTCAGTTTTTCTTCCAAATGTCTTCGGTCCCTATTTCTCAGAAGAGGAGCCACTGTGTCCCTCTGGAATGCCTCCTTCTAAAGGAGCTTGTGTCACTTCTTATCTCCCCTGTAACTAGTCATTAACCTCAGTGTTCAACCAACTTCTGATAGCAGCTCCTGCTAATAACCTGAACTTCATTAATACCCACTATGTGCCACGTGCTCTGCAAGCATCTCTCATTTTGTTTTCATAACCTCACAAAATAAATATTATAACTATCCCCATTGTACAGAACAGAACACTGAAAACTCACCTGTCTAAGGTGTACAAATAGAAGATGGCAGAGGTACAATTCAAATCCAAATCCAGGTTACTCTGATGTCAAAGCCAGCATTCAATGCCACTCCCCAAACCATGTCACCAGTTAGCCTGCGTATTTATTTTCTTTGGCTGCTATAACAAATTTCCACAAACTGGGCAACTTAAAATAATAGGAACTTATTGTCTCAAAGTCTTGGAGGCCAGAAGTCCAAAGTCAAAGTGTCAGTAGGACTGGTTCTAAGGGAAAATCTGTTCCATGCCCCTCTCCTAGCTTCTGGTGGCTGCCGGCAATCCTTGGTATTCCTTGCCTTGTCCACTCATCGCTCAAACTTCTAGCTCTGTCTTCACATCATCCTCTCCTCTGTTTTTTTTTTTTTTCTCCAATTCTCTTCTGTATTGAGTATGGTTTCCCCATACTGTTCTCGTGGTGGTGAATAAGTCTCACGAGATCTGATGGTTTCATAAGGGATTTCCCCTTTCACTTGGCTCTCCTTCTCTCCTGCCTGCCACCATGTAAGATGTACCTTTCAGCTTCTGCCATGATTCTGAGGCCTCCCCAGCCACATGGAACTGTGAGTCCATTAAACCTCTTTTTCTTTATAAATTACCCAGTCTCAGGTATGTGTTTATCAGCAGCATGAAACTGGACTAGTATACTTGTCATTGGATTTAGGACTCATCCTAATCTGAGATAATCTTATCTCCAAATCCTTAACTTAATCACTCTTGAAAGACCCTTCCCCCAAATAAGGCCACAGTCATTGGATCCAGATAGACATGTCCTTTGAAGAAAGGAGCGTTTATCTCAATACACCATGTAAAGAAAAATCAGCATGAGAAATCAACTCTGATGGAGATGTACAAGGAGATTAATGTTTTCATGCCTGTTAACACAGCATCCATTCTATAGCCTGTGGATCAAGGAGTTATTTTTATTTTCAAGTCCTATTATTTAAGAAAGACATTTTGTAAGGCTGTAGCTTTCAGTGGATAGTGATTATTCTGTTAGATCCAGGCAAAGTAAATTGAAAGCCTCTGGAAATGATTCACCATTGTAGGTGCCATTAAGAAGATTCATGATTCATGCAAGGAGGTAAAAATATCAACATGAACAGGAGTTTGGGAAAAGTTGATTCCAACACTCATGGATGACTTTGAGGGGCCCAAGCCTTCAGTGGAGGAAGTCACTGCAGATATGGTAGAAATAGCAAGAGAACCGGAATTAGAAGTGGGGCCTGAAGATGTGACTGAATTGTTGCAATCTCATGAGAAAACTTTAATGGGGTATGGAGTTGCTTCTTATGGAGGAGCAAAGAACATGGTTTATTGAAATGCAATCTACTCCTAGTGAAGAGGCTATGGACTGTTGAAATAACAACAAAGGATTTAGAGTAATACATCTACTTAGTTAATAAAGCAGTGGCACGGTTTGAGAGGACTGACTCCAATTTCTAATAGAATTTCTAATACTATAGGTAAAATGCTATCAAACAGCATTGCATCTGCAGAGAAATCTTTCATGAAAAGAGGAATCAATTGATATAGCAAACTTCACTGTTGTATTATTTTAAGAAATTGACAGGGCCACCCAAACCTTCAGCAACCAGAACCCTCATCAGTCAGCAGCCATCAACATTAAGGCAAGATCATCCACCTGCAAAAAGATTATGACTCACTGAAGGCTCAGATGATTGTTAGCATCCTTTAACAATAAAATATTTTTAAATTAAGGCATGCAGATTGTTTTCTTCAGATACAATACTATTGCACACTTAATAGACTATAGTGTAAACATAACTTTAATATGCACTAGGAAACCAAAAAAAATGTGTGACTTTCTTTATTGCAATATTTGCTTTATTGCAGCTGTCTGGAACTGGATCTGCAATCATTCCAAGGTGTATCTGTATTTTTCCATGCCACTGTTACTGCAGCTCCAATGACTAATTTCCAAATCCCTGCATGGAAGTCACAGCCAGAGTGTACCCCGGCTGTCTGTGCTGCTAACAGAATACTCTCTGCCACATGCCATGGCAGCCAGAGGAGGGTTGTGGCCCACTGGGGATGTTGTAGGAAATATATCCCTCCCCAGCTGCGTGCTGCTGCTGGATTGATTCTTCCAGTTTAACTATAGCTGGAGTCAGTGCCTTATAGATTGCTATGAAGTCAGGCCCTACAGAAACGCCTAAGTTTGGTGGCAGAACAGAGAGGGACTCAGCGGCCTGGGCTGCATAGTGAAGCTGTTCCCTTAAAGGTGTCATGGCTGTGTTCTGTGGGAAGGAAAATTGCAAGCGGATATTGTTATAGGGTTATCTCTAGACCCTTCATCACCTCCTGAGGAGGGCAGCTCTACTCCTGAAGGCTACAGGAGTCTGAGTTTGCAGGAGCCAAACTGTACTCCCAAGAAGGAGAGAAAGATTTGGGACTGACAATCCATTGGTAAGACCCTACCAGGGTTAGAACACTGAATACTCCTGTACCAGTGGGATGCCAGTAAACAGTCCCCAGAACTCACCGCCTGCATATCATTCAGCCACTAGTGACTGGACCTCTGACCCAGTAGGGGTCCTTGGGGACCCTGATCATGTGTTCTGGAGGGCAACTGTTAGACTAGTTGGTGCTCTGTAGTTGCTTCCTAAATATTTTAATATCACCCTCGAGGAACAAGAGAAACAGGAACCAATGAAACTTGAGGTTCCCTGGGCAGGAGGCAAGAAGGAGAATTACCACGGGGTTCCAGCATAGAGCTGTGGGGAGGAACAATATGTTGATGGCGGTTTCTGAGCTTGCGTGCCCTTTGATACAGCTTCTGTTAAACCCATCCTGCTTGATCAAGATTCTTGCTGGGAGCTGTGAGAGGGCTGAGCCCTTGGCCAAGGCAAAGTCAACCTGCAGGAGCAAGGAGAACAGCGTGCATTTGTGATAGATGTCTGTGTGCTGAGGTGCCAGGATGTCACTGGGCTCACAGCCCCACAGCCCTGCTTGTCCTGGGAAGGGATGTGTTCCTGCTGGTGAGTCCAGGGGTCAGTGGGTACAGCCGGACACACCAGGGCAGAGAGTGGCAAAATACAACTTGTGCTTATCTCCTTTGCTGTGTGGCTCATCGGGAAGAGGGCAGGTGTCGTATTAGCCATGCTTTCTTATAAAGAGGCAAATTCTCTGACGGTCACAGGGACTGAAGCAGTAGCTATTTGGAATGCTCTCTCCACTGAACAGCCTACCCTTTCCATAAGGAGGACTTCCTGTTTCTGCCTGTCTCTGGTTTCCACAGTCAACAATGTTTTGCCCAGGATTGGATTTTTCTTTGCTTCTGCTTTGAGCACAAGCTCAGAGACTATAAAGGTGAATTAGACACTGCCTGTGGCTATCCCAGCCTAGCTGTGGGCATCAGCAGGTTCTTCAGGGACAACCCCTATGTGGCTGAGGGCATTCTGTTCCTCATGCTCAGTTTCTCTTCCATACGAGGGTTTATCTCATCTCTGTTTTGTACCTGTCTATACACTGGGCTGGACTTCCTTCCCCAACTCACAGAAGAGCCCCTCTCCCAAATGTGACTTAGAATGTGTTCCCTGTTTAGTGATCAAGCTCTCCTTGAAGTGTAATAAATTCTCCCTTTCCATCCCAAGTTTTCTGTCTAAATTAGATGTTGAACCCCTCATAGTTACATTTCCAGAGTTCCTTGGACCTCCATTTTCTAATCTGTAAAACAGAAGGAATGAGGCTAGATGAATTTCAGATATTCTAGACATTTTATCACATTTTACACTTTGCTAATAGGTGCTAGTCCACAAAGCACATTTATGCAAGTTTTAATTAAAAGCATCTTCCTCCAAGACAGAGACTATTCCAGGACCATGGCTTGGTGAGCAGAGCAATGGCTAGATTCAGCCTCTCCTTACGCTTTTGGCCAGGTACCCTTGTGTAGTGAATAACCTGCACAACCATACTGTATGAGTCTGTTCTCAAGCTGCTAATAAACACATACCCGAGACTGGATGACTTATAAAGGAAAGAGGTTTAATTTACTCACAGTTCAGCATGCCTGGGGAGGCCTCAGGAAACTTACAATCATGGCAGAAGGGGAAGCAAATACGTCCTTCTTCACATGGTGGCAGCAAGGATAAGTACAGAGCAAAGGGGGATATGCCCCTTATAAAACCATCAGATCTCATGAGAACTCACTCACTATCATGAGAACAGCATGAAAGTAACCACCCCGATGATTAAATTACCTCCCAACGGGTCCCTCCCACAACACGTGGGGATTATAGGAACTACAATTCAAGATGGGCTTTGGATGGGGACACAGCCAAACCGTGTCACATATACATCAGCCTTGTTTTCCAAGTATCAGGAGGATATACAATTGCTAAAAACAAGTAGACAATAGTCATAGTCTATATTCAGAACAGTGGTTCTCAAGCAGGGGTGATTTTAGCCCCTTTCTCCAGGGGACATTTGGCAAACTCTGAAGACATTTTTGGTTGTGAAAATGAAGGGATGGGGTGGCAGGGGTGCTAATGGCACCCAGTGGTTAGATGCTGCTGCTAAACATTCTATAATGCACAGCACAGCCCCACCTAAAAACAAATAATTTTCCAACCCTAAATATCCACAGTGCCGAGGTTTAAAAACCCTGGATGAAAATACTAGCCATGATAATAATTAGACATTGCACAAACAAAACTAAAAACTTAAGCGGGAAGTAGGAGGAAAAGTTTAAATTGGGAGCAACTTTAACAGGTATTTCTGAATAATGGTTTTGAATCTGTGTCTTTTTATGCCTGTTTGAACTACATGTCTGCTTACTGCAGTAGCTCCACCTTTGGCAAGAACACTAAATTCTCATTTGAGAAATAAAGAAAAAGCCTGAAGCTTATAGCCCCTAAGGGTGGTTCCTTCAGTTCTTTGTTGTACCTTTCCAAGCTTATAGAAACCCCTTGCTAAATTGCAGGTTCAAATTACAAAGAAAAATTTAAATTTTCATGCAGTGAACTCAACTATAAATCTACAACTGAGTCTACAATTTGAATGTTTATTCTACACAAAAGTACTAGGTAAAATGTTATTTAAAATCTTTATTATGTCTTTAGCTTTAAACAGTGATGCAAAAGTTATTGACCTTCAGAAGATACTAAAGAATGGCAGTATTTGGTATTTTATTATTGAAATTACATATTTACATAAACAGAAATATATATTAAATAGAAATTCCAATTGTAAAATGGGAAGCAGGTTAACTGCACACTAGTTTTGTCCCTCTTGGTCTTAACTTGAAAGAAAATTAAGAATCAGTTTTCGTTTAGGATATGGAAACCTACACATAACAATGAGAAAAAGGCAGAAAAATCTACAGCAATTGTTAAGTTTTCTTGAGCCCATCAGAGGGCTGAAATCCAGGCAATCAAACAAACCAAATTCCAAAGAGGGACAGGCTCTATTAAGGGCTGAGGAGACATAAAAACATTCACCTTACACAGAACATGGGAGAGAGAGGTGGCTGCCATACAGATGTGTAAAAAGAAATCAGCTAAAAGATGTTAAAACTATTAAAGGCTATAAAAGAAAATACAATTTCAGGACTCTCTAAATTTATTATGCCAAGGGGGATGTTAAGCTCTGGAGACTGAGTCACATAGCATGTTTGCTATTCTGCTTCTTAGATTATGGACTATTTCTCTTCCTCATTGTTCTTGTTCTGTAAATGACTAGGAGAAACCAGAGAACAGACCCCTCACCTCCTAATCACCTATCTTTGTTAAAAATTCACTGCCCGCTTTTTTTGTCCTTACCCAACTCAGACCAGATGGGGCAAAAGACTCCAGGACTGTTAGGTCTTTGGTGTGGAATGTCAAATATACCGTTTCTTAAAGAAAAAAATCACTTCGACTGATTAGATCATGATAACTATGCATTAAGCCTTACATAGAACGATGTTGAAATTCTGTTAAGCTTTCCTAAAGTTTGTCTATATAAATGATCCCAAACTTCTACATTTTGGAACACTGACTTCCATTCTTTGGAATCTCTGCTTTGTAGCTGGCTGTCCTTAAACTTTGTGCTTGTGTAAACTCTCTTTAAACTAGATTATGACCCTTTTGATTATTTTAGGTTGACAAAGCCACGTGTGGGCTAGAATGTCAGTTTGGAATAACTGGGGTCCCAGACACAAAGGAAGCTCAGAGACACATGCTTTTCTCCACATGGCTCCACCAGTTACTGAGAGAAAGATGTAGGGCAGGAGCCTGGAGCGAGACCCCCTTGGTGGGGTAGGTGTTGGGGAGCTCTCTGTGGCTGTAGGGAGAATAAACACAATCCTCTCCCCAACCCTTCCCTCCTAGGAGAGAAGCCTTGAACTGCTGGGGGAGAGGCAGCAGACTCTCTTTCCCCAAAGGCACAGGCAAAAGACTGGTGTGCTAGGGAGGGTCAAAGCAAAATCTCCAACCCCCAGTGAAAGGGCAGGAAGCTGTGCTGGGCCCAGGATATCTTACTGCCAGGCAGGGGCAGGAAACTCTGGCCCAAGTCCAAGCTCAGATCCAAAGCAGTGTTTGGCTGCCACGGGGAGGAGGGATGAGAATGCTGAGAAAGACTCACCCCCAGGCCCAGGCACATGGTGCCTGCCTAAGACTCAGGCTAAACCAAAAGCACTGAGAACCACCTCTCTTCCCTTGCCCCTGTATCCCAAAATAGGCCCAGCACTGAATAATAGGCCAGAGTCATCTGCCACTGGGATAGGGGAGCTAAAAGCATGGACAGAGGATTCTCTGTGGCATGGGTATGCCAGGCTGGCTGTGTTGGGGCTCAGAGAATGATACCCTAAAGTATGATTCTTTGGCATGCTGAGTACTTTTTAATTAAAGGGAATTGGAAGGTCTTAGAAGCTGCCTCAGAACCAAAGACCTTCTAACCTTCTCCTGTTTCTTCCCTCCATCCCGAAACCCCAAGCACAGTAAGGGACATTCTCTAGAAGTTTCCTCATCTGAATGAGAAAAAATTCTTCCAAAAGAAATGCAATTGTCTTAAAACTCCCCCCCTAGAAATCTCATCAAATCACCAGGAAAGATGAGCTACTAGAGAAGAGAAAAGACTAAAAGTCATCACCACATCCAGGCAGATTTTTCATCTATTCTTCTGAGGGCAGCTCTGAGACATTACCTGGAAGATGTTATCTGCATAATAAGACAACCTTTGTTCACAGGGAAGTTCCACCCCTCAATTTCCCAATACATGTTGCCACCTTCCCCAGAGCTCAGAGGAACTTTGTCCCAGGCCATTGTCTATTCTTTGGGCTCGTTGGTTTTCCCTAAAAATAATTCACTACCCCTCAAAATTGCCTACATTCCCCCATCTTCCTCCCCCTGTGAAGATGACAGTATTTAAGCTTCAGCCATCTGGCCTGTCCTTGAATCTCATATTTTGTATGGCTCCCATGCATACTTGCATATTAATGAATTTGTATGCCTTGTCTCCTGTTAATCTGTCTATTGATAGTTCATTTCAACATTCTTGACCCTTCAGAGAGGGAGGCAAAATTCTCTTCCCCTCTACAACAGAAAGCTGAGGGGCAAGCAGGAAACCGGGAAAGAGTCTAGCACCTTGGCCCTCACACTAAGCACAAGATAACACGATTCCCACCTCTAGAGGAATTTGAAACCTGTGGTCTACTGAAGATAACACTGGCAACAATAAAACCCATACCCAGCTCAACTACTGACTAGATAACCTCAAACTCTGACACTAATGCTCTCACAGAACAAGATATTGGGATCATTTATAGAATAAATAATATTTACCTTCATCTCTGCTGTCCTATACAGTCACAAATTATGAGATATACAAAAAAGCAAGGGAAAAAATTGTAAAGAGACAAAGGCGATCAACAGAAACAGACTCAGAGATGACTCAGATGTTGAGACTTTGAGATAGAGACCATAAGAATTATGATTAATAAGTTAAAAGAGTAATAGAAAAGGTAGATATCATGCATGAACAGATGGAGAATTTCAGCAGAGGGATGAAAAATTGATAGAGTTAAATGGAAGTGCTAGAAAAAAACACATGATATCAAAAATGAAGAGAGTCAATAGGTTTTTTTTATCCATGGGGACATCTGCATATAGATTCTTTAAGGGAATTGGAGCTTCACTGAAACAGTCTTATGACATAAGGATAATTATATATATATTAGAGTCTTAGAGTTCAGCTGACAACAAATAATTTTGTATCTCCAAAGGATTTGAGATATTAAAAGTAATTATAGTTCTAAATAAGCCTTGTAATTAGAACTAAGATTCTATTGTAGCAATGAGAGGGAACTTTCCTAACCTGAATGGACACTAATGAGAGTGGAGATCTCTGAGGCATAACACTCAGGACAGTCAGAATCCGATAGAATCACAAATGGAATTGAGTTGGCTCCATAATTTTATAGGAAGAAAGAACCAACTTTTAATATATGTGTAAACCAAAAATAAAATTCTAAGCCCTTCAACCAACTGATGGACCCTCTCCTTGGCCCAGGGCATTCTAAAGTTAACCTGAAAAGCTAGTTCAGGCCATGATGAGAAGTGGGGGTTGAACATTCTTCATTATACCTTTCTCCCTTTGGAATTCAGGCACAGTTGACCAGTATTAACATTAAAACAGAGATCTTAAGACTAGCAAAACAGACTTTTTTTGTAGCAATAAGATACCAAATTCCAGCCTGACTCTAGTATAGCATTACATCACAGATAGCAGGCCCTGAAAATAAATCAAACTATTTTACCCCAAATTATATTCTTTGATATATTTTGAAATGGCCCTCCAAAGATGACATTTGTGGGGGAAAATCTACATTCTGTAGAGAATCCCCATTTCTTTCCAGGTCATTTCCCTGATCCAAGAGGGAATTAACTAAGACTCTGGCCCCTTTTTAGGTCGGAAAAGAGCTCTGAAGCCTGCTACCTGAAGGCTCCATCTATATGATAAAACCTTAGTCTCTGAAACCCCTAATTTTTTTTTTTTTTTAATAAACTCTGGTTCTACTGTCCAGGCTGGAATGCAGCGGCACAATCTCTGCTCGCTGCAACCTCCACCTCCTGGGCTCAAGCCATCCTCCCTACTCAGCCTCCTAAGTAGCTGGAACTACAGGTGCACACCACCATGCCCAGCTAATTTTTGTATTTTTTGTAAAGGTGGGTTTTGCTATGTTGTCTAGGCTGGTCTTGAACTACTGAGCTCAAGCGATCCACCTGCTTCAGCCATCCAACGTGCTGGGATTACAGGCATGAGACACCATACCTGGCCCAAAACCCCTTATCTTAACCCAGACACTCCTTTATATTGATTATAGGTCTTTATATAATAATTCTTTTAAACAACTGCCAATCAGAAAATCTTTGACTCCACCTATGACCCGGAAGCCCCCACTTCCAGTTGTTCTGCCTTTCTGGAACAAACCAATATACATCTTCTGGGTATTGATTGATGTCTTATGTCTCCCTAAAATATATAAAACTGAGCTGTAGCTTAATCACCTTGGGCACATGTTTTCAGGATCTCCTGGGACTGTGTCACAGGCCATTGGTCACTCATATTTGGCTTAGAGTAAATATCTTAAAATATTTTACAGGCTTTGACTATTTTTGTCAACATACGCACACCCAACTTAAAACTAAGCAATTATTTCTACAAAATTGTAGAAATAATTCATTCATTCATTTTTGTGAAAAACAAATGATTTCAAATATAGAAAGAGTTGATCATTGATAGGTTTAGGACACCTCCAACTTATACATTCAAAAAAGAAAAAGAGGGATAGAAAGGTGTAACCTGTGGTCCCAGTCATTAAGCCAGTTGTCCAGAAAAGGATATAAAATTTCCTTTGATTTTGCTTTAACTTTTTATTAACCTATAATTTACATACATACACATAGGATATGTATCTGTAACCTATACTTTACATACACATATCCTAAGTGTGCAGCTTACATAACTTTCAAACTGAAAACACTCTTGCAACAAGTTCCAAAATCAAGGAATATAACACCAGCTTCTTTGAATTCTCCCTCATATTCCCTTGAAGTCTCTATCTTCTTCCAAAGCTAGCCATTATCCCTAAATTAATTAGCATAGATTACTTTTGCCGTTTTGCTCATATGAAAATGGAATCATACATTGGTACTATTTTCTGTCTGGCTTTTTTCTTCAGCATGTTTGTGGGGTTCACTCATATTGCTGTATGTGGTTATAGTTTATTTGTGCTCATTATTGGTATGTACTGTATTTTCTTGTTGACAGGCATTTGGGTTGTTTCCAGCTTAGGGTTGTCATGAATAAACTATGAATAGCCTTTTACCAGGCATTGTGTAGGCAAATGTTTTTTTTTCCCCCTTAGATTAATACCTATGGGTTGAATTGCTGAGTCATAAGGTATATGGATGCTGCCAAAGTGTTTATAAAAGTGGTCATAACAATTTACATCCCACTAGCAGTGTGTGAGAGTTTGCTGCTCCACTAGGGATATGAAATTTTAAGCAGTAGCAAAAACCACAAGCAAATGTAAAATTCGTATTGTTGCACACAGACTGTGAGAACCATAACTGTTCAGAAAGAATAAGAACTGGTGAGAGCAGGAGTGTGGGAGAAGTTCTTCCTGGACAGAGGATGGGATGGATGGGCTGAGGGGCACCTGTGAGACACCCTTTGGTTCAAGGCCAGGTTCCATAACTGACCAGCTGCATGACCTTGGGAAAGTTACTGGATCAATCCAAGCCTCCGTTTTATCATCCGCAAAAAGGGGAAAATAACAAACCTGCTCTTAGGCTGAAATGACAATTGTGCATGGAGGACACTGAGTATAGTGGCTAACACATAGAAACTTGCTATTTTATTACTATTATAAATAACAAAGTGGACAAGAATTGGGCTTTGCAGGATGGCTGGGACTGGCTCAGTGGATGGGCAGAAGGGCTCTTTGGAAAGGGGAGAACAGGAAAGAACGAAGCAGAGGGTTAGCTTGGTATCTTCACAAGCTTAACAGAGGCAGGCCAAACACACAGGGACAATCCCTTCTCCTGCCCGTTTGTGTCTGTGTTTAGCACAGGGTGGCTTACTCCTGGAAGCCTCTGTGAAGTCTCCCACCTCCCAGCATCCATTCATAGGGGACTCATTTGAGTTAGCACCCAGAGGGTACTTCTCTGGTTGTACTTAACTATCTTAACTGAAACTGCTGGCTTATTGGCCTCTCTTTGTCCAGGAAAGGGTTGACCTCCATGAGGACAAGGCTTGGTGACTCACTGAAAACCATGGGCCTCCGTCCCTGGAAGAGGAATATTGTTCCATTCCAACAAAGGATTATTAAAACACTTACCATATGCCAGTCATTATGCTAAGTGACCTACAGTGTCGATGAGGAGAACTGTTGCAGTGTTTAGAGGTCAGCAAGAAGAAATTCAGTGTTTGTATCCAATAACTGACCGAGCACAGGAACTTGTTTCTCCCATGAAGTCATGAAAACTTGCATTAAAAGAACATAAAGAACTGAACCAAATCAAGAAGAAAAGTTTCAATGACATGAGTGATGAATGATAACAAAGCGCAATTTATACCTTTTTGCAGCCATGATCCAGGTTAAAGTCCACCCAAAATAATAATTTCTAAGTAAAAATTAAGGTAATAAGCATGGGTCAGATTAGATACTCTGGCTTCGTAATACAATTTATACTTCTGTTGTATGTTCTTCTTTAGCCACCTTAGGGTAGAACAAATGGAATCATCTCCCCACCCACAGTATTCATTTGACTCCATTTTTCATTCCTGGACTGTACTTCGGAACAGTTGCACTGCCTGAGGGTGAGGAGGAAGGTGTGATTTGAAGGGAAGGAATAGATTTAGAAATGATGCACTCCCACACATTTGAAAATAAAATATTCAGTAACATCACAAAACACCTGATATTTAACTTTCCCAGGGAACACCCTCAAGGAATCCAGAAAACTCCTGTAGATCTTTAGGTCACCTTGGGAATCAGGACATTTTTCTTAGAAGCTTAAAACAACCTTGGAATAGTTTGCACTTTGGAATAGAAAGCACCAAAGAATTTCAAAGGAGGAGAACAGGGGTTATTGAAGTCAGAGAAGGAGGCGAGACTAGTACAGGCAGAAATGAGCAACTGCAGGACAGGGCCGGAGGCCAGCCAGATGCCAGCAACTCAGAGGCACCTGCCTTGGCCTGCATTTCTTAGGAGGCCAACCTGGAGGAAGATGTCTTTGTTGTGTAAAAAGTAGCCTTTTCTCTGCCAGGCATGGTGGCTCACGCCCGTAATCCCAGCGCTCTGGGAGGCCGAGGCGGGCGGATCACCTGAGGTCAGGAGTTCAAGACCAGCCTGATCAACATGGTGAAACCCTGTCTCTACTAAAAATACAAAAAATTAGCCAGACGTGGTGGCGTGCGCCTGTAATCCCAGCTACTCTGGAGGCTGAGGCAGGAGAATCGCTTGAACCCGGGAGACAGAGGTTGCAGTGAGCCAAGATCACACCATTGCACTCCAGCCTGGGAGACAGAGGAGTTTTTTTGAAACTCCGTCACACACACGTACACACGAAAATATAAAAAGTAGCCTTTTCTTTTACTAAAGAACTGACCTCTTGATTTATAAAGCATGACACCAAAATATTCCTTAGAATTGAATGTCTTCCCACAGAATATTTTGCCAGGTATTCTAGTTGGTAATTATGACGGCCTTGACAGTGCTCCTCTCAGATCCCCAATTTCTAGGAGCATAGCTGGTGCCGGTCTCAGCTGAGGCCCATCCCTCCATTAGCATCACGCTCCACACGCTGCTCACGGCCAATGACTGGGCTTGGTAGGAATTCTAAGGAAAGTTCATTCGGGAGAAACAAGAATCCTCCGAAAACAGACTTGGGCTCGAGGGCGCCCCCTGGGCTTTGCCAATGTCTTAGAAGGACTCTGCCCTCTAAGGCTCTCCCCAGCCTGCCTCGGTCCTTCCCTGCATCCTCCACTCAAACCAGACCTGCATCTGATCCCTCAGCTCTGCTAGACTCCTCCAGCTTCCCGCCTCCGCCTCCCATTTCCCCCGCAATAAATCTCTTCCACATCCATCCTATGTTGATACCTGCTCCTCGGAGGACCTGAATTAACACAACAATGAACTTTCTGAAAGTATCTTTGTTTGCATTTGATTGTGCATGAGGTTCTTTATGAGGGAGGCTGGTGATGTGAGATGGAAAAAGCTTCATTAGGAGCTGGGGCTTGGCTCTGGCTCCTCCCAGCTACGTGGTCTTGACATTTAGCCTTGCTCCCTAGTTAGACCTCAGCTTCTTTATCAGAAAAATGGGGATAATAAATTACCTGCATCATAAAGTTATTGTGGCGATTAAGAAGATAGTGAATTCAAGATCTCAGTGCACATAACAATAGCTGCTATTTACTGAGTGCTTTCTATGTGCTTTTGATATAACTCACTTAATCCTAGCAATTTCCATATGAGATATGTACTTCACTCACAAGAAAACCAAGGCATAGAGTGGCTAAGAGGTAGAGCTAGAATTTGAACCCTTCAGAGCCCAGAGCTTCAGAGCTCAGGCTCTTTAACTACCACCCTATGATTTTCCCCAAATAGCACATGCTCGGGAAATGACTGTTGGGATTCCATCATTAAATCCAATATGTTTTTTTCCACTTTCTACCCCTGTGACCGTGGCAAGGGTCTTCAACTGAAGACAATCTTGTCATTTTGTGAAGGTGAAGTGAGGAAAGGGATGTAAAACAGCTGTGGTTGGTGCTTGGTAGCTGTTCACCTGAATTTCAGCTAGGATTATTATTAGCTTTGAAATGCTGATTCCTCTTTCTTTGTATACTTAATGGGTACAGTAAAGGAGCAATGGGTTGTTTGTTCCCAGCTTTCAGATGTGATGTCTAAATGAGAATTGAAATAAACCATGAAGGAACTGAGTTGCAAACACTTCTCTGATGACTACAGCAGGTGAATAATCAGCTCTGATATTTGATCACACCCTTTACAAGCCTGAACCCCTTTGTAGGTCCTTTGCGATATCCTCTACTTGTTTCTCTGTAGCTCAGCCTACTGCCTGCCCAGGGCCATCAATAATAAATGTCCACAGACAGCTGAAGGACATTAAAGACAGATGGTGATGGATCAGAGCACTCATCAGCCACTGGGTGTAGACTGTATAAAAAGCTGAGTCCAGAGGCCACCATGATCAACCTGCAACCTGGCAAGAAATGGACTCAACTCCACAGACAGCAGTTGTCAGGGAGCCCAGGTGAGTGCACGGCTGCTTCATCTTTATGTACTTGTTATAGCACAAATGAGTCTATTTCCTTTCTTCCTGAAATAGCAAGGAGAAAATAGGAAATGCATGGTGCATAGTTGTTTTTTTTCTCTTCTCTCCGTCTGTGTCATACTTTATTAACAAGGTCAAGCCAAAATCATACAGATGTTCTGGGACATCTCAGGTGAAACTGTTAACAGGCTAACTTTGTTCTTGCCATTGTCATCCTCCACTCCCCTTGTCATTTCCTGCCCCCCAATCCATACCTGTCAATACCCTCTTTCTGAAGAATGTGTCTCAATTCTTACTTCCCTGCTTTGCTTACATCAATAGTCACCTGGGTTTTATGACTCACCCTTTCAGGGTTCCATTTGATTAATACTTAATATGTTAATCTTACTCATACAATTTAATTGTGCAAACATATGAACACCTGTAGTGCTAGACATATTGAAGGACACAAAGAAATAAAATGTGGTCCTTGCCTTGCAGAGACTAATGCTGCAGACCAGTGATTCTCACTAAGTGTACATCTGAATTACCTGGAGGATTTGTTCAAACACAAACTCTTGGACTCCACAGTTTTTGATTCAATTGACAGGGAGTCGGGTCTGATCATTTGCATTTCTAACAACTCCCCAGGTGATGCTGATGCTGCTAATCTAGGAACCAGATTTTGAGAACACTGAGCTAGCCTGAGACACACGTGTCCATAGGTATTGAGATAATTGGTACAATAGTGGTTGTGTTGCTATGTTGGTGGAGGCCAGTTTCTTAATGGGTCATCCCAGAGAAGATGGAATCATTGATTGCTCACAGGTACCTTCTAGGCATGCAACAATGGAGAGAAGTGGTTTTCATGAGGCACATCGAGGCACTGTGGCAAATCAAGGAAGAGGGATCTGGGGATGGGTAGCAACTTTGGCATCCCTGAGAACCACTTGTTGACTGACCCCATGACCTTAGCTGGTACTTGCCCTGACTCAGGGCAAGAAAGGGATGTTTACACCAGAAAATGCTTGGTCTCCTCATGTTGGGGAATAATTCATTTTGTTTCTTTTTTAAGTGAATGTTTCAAAGACATTTGTGCCATTTGACAGATCTTTCAATAAATAATGACAACACCAAGGTGAAGACACTCATGTTCACACAACCAACACATAACAAGTCATTGTCCAGAGGAGGTGTGAAGAACAAGGGGAAGAGATGGTCCCTGCTCTCTGGAGCTCTCATCAGCCTCATTAAGGGGCCTCTAAGGAGCCCTAGGATCCACGATACAAGGAAGCAGCTGAGCCATGCCTCATTTATTCATTTGTTTCTTCATTTCCTCTATAAACAAGCATTGTATTATTATTTTAGGAACACTATTGAGCCCCTGACAGAGGAATTGGGAATAAAAATGAATGAGACTCATTCCTCTTATACTGTAATTCAGATTAAGCTTCTGGGTAAATTTGATGAGTTTTTAACATGCATCTATGACTATTCCCTCTTGAAACAACACTAAAATGACAGAAAAGGGATATTTTGAAAATATAAACCCTCAAGGACAGGGAGGATGAGAGACATGAAAATAGCAATAACAATTTGGAAGCTGGGAAGCAGACAGACAAGGGTAAAAACACTAATCTGGATCCTAAACCTGCAATGGAAAGGCTGAAGCCAACTTGCTTTCCAGAATACCCTAAAGGACCTGAAATTACTGCAATGGTATATCTGTAAGTGGACGTTAAGGGAAGGAACTAAAATAAGAACGAGGAAAAAGTGGCATCAGAAGTGATTGGTTCCCAGGTTTCTCCTCTCCCTTCTGGAAGACGAGTTTTCCCTCCCTCTGGAGAGGATAAAACAGGATTTCACGAATGGTTGGGCACAGGAGTGCCATACCCAAAATAGAAAAAATAAGCACTGAATGCTGAATGCCAAGCGTCCAGCCCTCTTCCCCAAGTTGACCCCACAATGCTGGTGATTAGGAACCTGCCTCCCGGCAATGCTCACAACAAAGCAGAAAATGAGGAGAGACCTAAATATCCGTTCATCAGACATTCTACAAGTAAAAGGTCCCACCAGTTCACAGCTTTGAAGTCTGCAATCAACCAGCTCCACACACATGCTCAGAGGCTCCAGTCCCCCACTTTTAAATATAAACAGACAACTGGGGATGGCCAGGCAGCTGAGGAAATCCTCTAACATGGAAGATGGAATTACAAACAAAACAAACTTCGAAGAAACAAGCTACGAAGGGAAAACGAAATTTCAGAAAATCTGTACTAGGTATCCTCAGACATACAAAAGAAGACATTGTAACAGTGAAATAAGAACAAGATGTCATTAGAAGGAATATTCTGTCAACGATAACAGTGCAACAACAAAACCATTAGATATTTAAAACCTAAGAAAAATGAAATGTACTATAACACTTGGAAGATGAAGACCTCAGAAAGTAGAGTGTAAAAAGACAAACAAAAATAGGGAAGAAGGGATAAGACCCCAAGGACCAACCTAGAGGTGCAACATCTCAATAACAGGTCTAGGAAGAGAAAAGGAAGAAAACAGGAGGCAACCATCTTTTTATGAAATTATTCAAGAAAATGTAGCAGAACCTGAAGGGGCCCACTGAGTGCTCAGCACCATGGATGAAAATAGACACTCACTACTGTACATAATTGTAAACATTTCAGAAAAGTAGGAACAAAAAGATCTTACAACTTCCAGAGAGTAAAGCCTGTTCATATGTGAAGGGTCAGGAACCAGAAGGGCTCTAGCCTCTCTAAAGCATTACTCAAAGTTAGAAAGTAATGGAAGGACCTTTAACAATCCCATAGGGAAATGGTCTCCATAATAGATGCTGTCAGTGTCCACTTGTATTCCCAGCACTCCCTGAATCTGTGCACGATGACTTGATGGCTTCCAGGACAAGCATCTATAACTCTGGGCTGAGGACTTTCTTGGGACACTCTGAAGGAAAGTGAATGCCCCAGGAGCAGGAGTAGCCACAGTCTTCAACTGAGGATGGGCTCTCTTGCCCTTCAGGTGAGGCATCTCTGAGGTGTGCTCTATGCAGTCTCCCAGAGTTCCCCAGCAAGACTGAGGCCCAGTTGCCCACAGTGGTAACCTGTTCCTTCCTGTCCCTGTCTCAATTCCTCATTCTCCTCTTGATGCTCCCAGGATCACCTCCCAAATACAATAATGACCCTAACTTCCTTGTCTTGGGATCTGTTCCTGAGGAAACCCAAATTAAAACACCTGCTGAACTATCAAGTGTCAGGTTAGAACAAAGACATATCCAAACATGCAAAGTCTCGAAGTTTACATTCCAGACACCCTTTCTGGGAAAATATCAGAGAATGTGCTCTACAAAAATGGGGCCATAAATCATGGCTATAGGAAGAAGTATCCACTGCAGGACAGAGGTGAGGGGATTCATGAAAATGATGGTAAAAGGAGATGCCAGGGCGACAGCTGGGTACTGGGTGCATAGGGCCACTGGTCCAGCCTGGAGCACAGCTGAAGGTTCTGGGAAAGAGCTTCCTCAGGAAGATGAACTTGAAAGAGTACCAAATGCATCTAAACTTTTTGTGAGGATATTCAGACAATTGTTTATGAGTTTGATCTTAGATTATTAATAAGAACATAGTGTACTATGCAAATTTTTAAAAAGCAACTCCAGGGAATAAACAACTTAGTTATGTTACGATGTCATAATATTGTAAACGCTGAATATTGATCCAATTAAAATAACAATATGGCTCTACTGGGAGAATGGGAAGTAGAAGGACGCACATGGGCAGGGACTATAGTCCTGTCTTCCCTAGTGTAAAATCAATTAAAAATGCCTTAAACTGGCTGGGCATGGTGGCTCATGCCTGTAATCCCAGCACTTTGGGAGGCCGAGGTAGGGCAGATCACCTGAGGTCGGGAGTTTGAGACCAGCCTGACCAACATGGAGAAACCCCGTCTCTACAAAAAATACAAAATTAGCTGGATGTGGTGGCTCATGCCTGTAATCCCAGCTACTCGGGAGGCTGAGGCAGGAGAATCGCTTGAACCCGGGAGGCGGACGTTGCGGTGAGCCGAGATCGCACCATTGCACTCCAGCCTGGGCAACAAGAGCAAAACTCCATCTCAAAATTTCCTTAAACTGAAAAAAAAAAGAGGTTAATTCAAATCTGCTATATAAAGACATGAAGATGAAAATGAAAACACTCAGCAGAAGGGGGTCAACGTGGCTCGCCCAGATGAACAAGAAATAGTAGAAAAACAGGGATGAAAGTCTTTCTACAACAAATCTTGAACAGTTTGGCTCTTTACACTGTGCGTTTGCCTCCATGCAAACAACCCAAACCTACAATACAATACAGAATAGAACCTCAGCTGAAGAGCCAGCTTTCAGGAAGCTCTGCTTCCAGAGTCTGACTTACATGCTATTTTCTTGTGCCTGCCCCGTGTGAGGGACATTGAAAGTGTAAAGCTCATCTTGGGTTTTCTGGTTGGTTTCTCCAGTTAGATTCTAAGCTCCTTGAACTCAGGGACCCAGGGACTTGGCCAGTGCAGCTCCATGTGCCGAGTGCCCACAGTCCCAGGGCCTGGCACACAAGGGGTGCTGCACTGATGTTCATTGAATGCAGTAAAGGAAAGAAGGGAAGATGTCCAACTACAGAGCCGCACAGGCAGCAGTGATGCAGGGAGCAAGGGCTCAGATCAACCTGAGGGCAGTCTGGAGGTTTTGCAGGAGGACTGGGTGAACTGGTAAGGTGGGGAGGGGCACACCCAGGCAGGTAGAGCAGCTGTGTAAGTGTGAAAAGGCGCTGTGTGCAAGCGTGTGTATGTGTGTGTGTGTGAGCACATGAGTATGCTTAGAGAGTGGAGTAGTCTAAAATGAGACTGTGCTTGTGAGCTGAGGTCAACAGAGACTCTTTGGCCACTCCGTGGGTCTTAGAGGCCAGTTGGCCTCTTCACGCCTAAAGGGGTTCCTTAAGCTGATTCCTCATCAGAATCACCAGGGGAGCCTTTTAAACATAGTCTCGAGCCTCAGTCTGAGAGATCATGAGCCGTAGGTCTGTGACTGGATCCAGGAAACTGTATTTGTCAGAAGATTCCCCAGACCTGCGCAGACGAGCCAGCCTTCGGGACAGGCTTGGAAAGAGGGGAAGGTGATGAGGGAGGGAGTGGGCAAGGGCCAAATCTGGGCTTTCGAGTCCAGAGTCACATTGGACTTTTCCTGAAATCCAAAGTGAATGCATTTTAACCTATTTGAATAAGAACAGAATAAATAATGCCTTTGTGTTGATTTGAAAACAAATACTGCAAAAGAGTTACTCTGTGAGCCTTTTATTGCCGAATCCATGGACTTATAGCTAAAATGAAGTGCATTAAATATGAAAAGTTAAGATCGATTTCCAGATGGCCTACTTTCATTACTAGAATTTAATAGGTTCTCTAATTTTCTTTCTTCTGTTTATTAGTAACAGTGAAGTAAGTCCTAAGGTGAGCTAATGTATTTCACACCTAATATGTGACATTGGTACCATTCAAAATATACAATTTTATGGAGGGAGAATGCTTGAAAAATACCCCAAGGAAATGCCATTCCCTAATATGCACAGTGTGATTCCTGTCATGATGTTCATGTATTTCAGTCTTATCTTACTTCAGAATCAACCGATATCCACTGAGTCCTTCCTGTCTGCAAGGCCTGGGTTGGGGAACAGGAAGCTGAACTGCTGTAGGGAATATAAGAAAACATGAGCCATGAGCCCTGTTCAAAAGAAATTTACCAGCTGGCTGAGGAGATAAGACTAAAACACATGAAAAAATTACTAAGGACTTCAGGCTATGATCAAGTGAGAGGTATAAGCAACACAAGCTATAGGAATTCAGATGGGGGGCAGGGAGAGCTATGGGCTCAACTGGTCAGGGAAAGCTTCATGGAGAAGGTGTGATCTGGGCTGGGCTTGAAGGCCGGGTGAGATTTTACTAGACAGAGTTGAGAAGAGACACTCCTGGGGCAGGGGGTAGGAGAGAACCTAAGTCCTGATGGGGGAGGATGTAAGCCACATTCAAGAAGAAGGCTAGATAGAGGTAAAGTCCTTATCTTTGAATTATTCAAGGTGAAACTATATAAAATGATTAGGGGGTGAACTTGGGAGACCCTGGATGCCAAGATTAAGACCAGTAGGCAGTAGGGAGTGGTTGATGATTTTTGATTTGGTTAGAGAAGAGGCAGATGAACATAGAATTTTGGGAATGCTAATTTGGAGAAGTGTTCAATGAATTAGAAAAGCAATGAGACCAGTTATGAGGCTGATGTAACAGGTAAGTCCAAGGGAATGAGATTCTGAATTAGACCATGGGATTGGCATTGGTTTTTTGTTTTTTTTTTTAAAGGAAGGTAGCCGGAAACGTTGCAATGAACAACTAAGCAGGCTCTATAGCAAGCTATGGTTGGCAGAAGGAAGAGGTTTTGCATGGGAGCCATTGGAGGAGTGATGGTGTTGCTGGTAAAAATAGGAAGGTCTGGTGGGGATGCTGGTCTAAAGAGAAAGAAGACTTCTGTTGTGAGCATGTTGGTGTAAGCAGGCAGCAGAGGAAAATGAAAACAGGCAACTGGAGATGGGGAAATTTTATTTTGGAGAAGATTTGCAACTAGTTATCCCCATGGAGACAAGCTGAAGTTGAAGAGTGAAGAAGATTCATTCATTTATTCATTCACATATTATTTAGCAAATATCTATTGTGCGCCAGCCATTTCCAAAAGTGCTGGGGATCCTGCAAAGCAGATGAATCTCTTGTGGAGCTTGTATTTTGCTGTGGGAAGCTGACCATAGACAGGCAATTTTACAAAGGTTTTGCTACGACTCAAGTATCTGTCCCCTCCAAAACTCA
Organism: Pan troglodytes; assembly: GCF_028858775.2. Classification (NCBI taxonomy): domain Eukaryota; kingdom Metazoa; phylum Chordata; class Mammalia; order Primates; family Hominidae; genus Pan; species Pan troglodytes. The sequence goes on from NC_072406.2 coordinate 132,759,203, forward strand.
TGTGGATGTTTAATCCTCAATGTGACAGTATTGAGAGATGGGGCCTTCAAGAGGTGATTGGGTCATGAAGATTTTGCCCTCATGAATGGATTAGTCCATTTGTGGATTCATGGATCAATGGGTTAATGGATTAATGTGTTATTATGGAAAAGGGACTGTTGGTTTTATAAGAAAAGGAAGAGAGATCAGAGCTAGCAGGCTCAGCCCCTTCATTCTGTGATGCCCTGCACCAATTCAGGACTCTACAGGCAGACCCCACTAGCAAGAAGCTTCTCGCCTCGTGCAGCCCCTTGACCTTGGACTTCTCAGCCTCCATAACAGTATGAAATAAATTCTTTTTCTTTATAAATTGCCCAGTTTGAGGCATTCTGTTTTTAAGCAGCAGAAAACGGACTAAGAGGACTGGAGGAAGAAAACTGCAAGAGTGAGTGAGCAAGCAAAGAAACTTCTTTCTTTAGGGTGTGGGAAAAGAAAGCAGAAGCATGATGCAAGCCAGAATGATTCTGAACTTTAAAACAGAGAAGAGGAATCAAGAGCAATCTAAACTGCTGCCTGCCCGGGACCTCTCTGGGGCCCTGCCTGGTTGTCCAATGTACTTTTAGGCACAGACCATGTAGTTTCAGAGGCAGCTGCCAGCCCACTTATTTTGAGGCAGTTCCAACCTTAGATTGTGAATTAACCAAGGAATCTGCATGACAGCTCTCCATGCACGCCTCCTCAAAGGGGCTGGAAAATAAAATCACTGAAGGGCAAGCAGTCGATGTTACCCTCGTGCATTTAAGGGAACCAGTTGGAAAAATAAATCAGTTAGTGGTGTTCTCACATTAATTCCCCATGGGGTCCAGTGATTTCTTTAGAATGCCTGTGGATGCTTCACAATGAGAGCCAAGCTCATGTTCCCATTAGCTAAATGAGGCCTCTCATTACATAGTTCCTGTTGGAGGGGGAATGAATGATGTTGATGTGACTGATACATATGCATTGGCTGATCAATAATAATGGCAGTGAGCTGAGGTCCTTGTATGAATTTTGCATGAACTCATAACAATGTGAGGAATCAGTGATGGATTGCAACTCTCCCCTTAGTTGGCCAACCCTTACCAGGCTCATTGGGCACACTGTGTAGCAGAAGAGGAGGGATTCTTGGGGGCTTCCAGAGTTTCCCTCTCTGCAGCCTGTGTGTCAGTTCTTCCCCCTACATCTCTCATATGGTACGTGGCCCACAGTAATGCAATGATTACTTTCCTGGCTTCCCTCCTTGTATTGGAGTTCTTGAGGACAGAGACTGTTTTTATCAAACTCTATGTCCTCAGTACTTAGTACAGTACATAGCACAGAGCACAGGTGTTCACCAAATGTCTGTGGCATGTGGAGCTCATCTGGATGTCCCTCATGAAGGGGAGGGGTATGGAGCAGCTATAGGTACTGTTAAGTGGTCAAACCCACCAAAGGAATCCTGGAGAATAAAGAACCAGTTCTTCTTTTTAAATTCAAGAATTACATTCCAGCCCACCTGGAGGAATAGGTGAAAGAGAATGTGCACACATGTCTAGGAAAATCTCAAGTGCTCTGCAGACCTGAGATAACTCAGCCTGCGAAGTCCTGTCTGGAAAGGAATAGAAAGACCAGTGAGTGAATAGGTTCAGCCATGCATGGAATAGGTTCAGCCTGCTGGGCATAGCAGGACCAAGCACCACATACAATGCAGTGACACCAGGGATGGTGCAGAAGACTGCAGGATCCTCTAACTGCCCTCTTGTTTGATACTCTAACTCCCTTCCCTAACACAAAAATAGCCTTGCATGAACTGTGTGCTTCCCCCACCCTCAACAGGCTCCTGAGTTGCAGGAGATTAATGAGGATGGTGAGAAGTAAAAACAATGGAGACCTTGTGGATAGAAGGCAGCAGCTCATTCTTGGCACCAGCTAGAGAAAAGCAAGAGGACAGTAGGGGAGAGCCCTGGGGACTGGGGGAAGGCCCGCCTAGGGAGTGATAGCAGGACTGCTTAGGTTACCAAGGAGATTTCACAGGTTGAGGTATAGAATCATGTTTTTTATTTTCTGTATTTTGTGTTGCTTGAACATCTTGGGGCCTTGCAGACCTGAGGAGGGACTGCCCCTCCCAGGGTTAGCTAATTCCTCGAGATAACAAATGACTTGCCTGTGAGCACATCTTTGATATGAAAATCAACCAATCTAGAGCTCAAACCCCCAACCAGCTCCTTTATCTAACTCACACACAAAGCTGATATTCCCATGGCCCTAAATCACCCTAGAGCCCGGTACTGGATAACTAGAGACCACCCCTATATCCCTGAGCCTGCCAACATTATTCAAATTGGACAAACCTGAGTTATTTACCCCACCTTGGTTTTCCACGGAAACCACAATAAAGCCCATGCTTATACCATTTTGTTCCTTCTGCCTCCAGACACACCCTGGTGCCTCCCTACATGGCCTGTATGGTACGGGATGCCCCTGTTTCTAGGGATCCGTGAGAATAAAAACTTTTTTCACAATTGTCATTTCCATGTCTGCATATCTTACTATACCTGATTAAGGATTTGTACATTTTAAAGCCTGTGGCAATACACAAAGTTTCCTGTTAGGGATTTAGCAGAAAAGAAAAAGAATCACATGCTCTTTCTCCCAAAGTATCTTCCACTTTGTGTCTTGGGCTCAGTAAAGATGCAGGCCAATTTACTGTGCCTTCTGTATTCACTTTGAGGCACCCCAGATTTTCTCATTAAGTAATATATTGACATATTCAGAGTATTGTATGTAACGAAGCTGATATGTGGATGCTAAAGGTTTTAGAATTTATTTTTAATGGTTGATAGTTAAAAACGAAACAATGGATTCCTGTGTAACGATATGATGCATAGTTTGGATTATTTGCTTCTAAGTTAAAAAAAAAATTAAATAACATGAAAGAAGGAATGGGTTAGGAGCTTCTATACTTCTATATACTGGAAGGAGGGCATTGAAGGACAGTGGAACAAACAGCCTTCATAGGGACAAAGGGCATAGCTCAAGGGTCTGGGAGTAGGAATCCAGGGGTGGTCTTTTGAGGGTCTATTCATCAGAATGACTCAGCCCCATCTGCTGTCTTCCTTGTGGGGTTTTGCCCCAAAGTCAGGACAGAGCTGGTGGCTTGGCTTAGGTTGGATGTCCCTCTCTTTGCCCATGGAAGAGGCCATTGTTGTTGACAGTGCCCTGGGCCCATGTCAGGAGGCCGTCCTCCCAATGGAGAGCCCGGAGGAAGTGTGAGGGTGTGTGTTGCAAGGCGGGGGAGCTATGGTCCTATTGCCCTGGGTGCAAAACCTAGATCTGCACTGGGTGGCTATGGGTATGTGGTTTTGTCTTCCTGTGAGATGAAAATGCTAGCCATCCCACAGGGTAACAATAGGATATATAGTTTGTAATCTTTGCTTATATGTAAGAGAAACCAATTTAAATAAATTAACATGAAAGAAGAAATGGGCTAGGAGTTCCTAGCCCATGGCCACCCTGAGGGTTAGTGTGAAAATTACATGAAGACCATGCATGTAAAATGCCTGCTCTAGTTCCTGGCATAAAACAGACATTCGAAAATGAAAGCTTTTAATCATAAGATAAAAATCATCCACTGAGTTTGGCCTCAATTAGGCCAAACTCCTCATTCCATATGATTTCTGGCCAATCAGGAATTTTTACTTTTCTAGCTTGTTTTAATTTTTAGAGTTTAATTGTAGCTTCCAAGCACACTCAGGGCCACAAATAAAGCATTTTAAGATTCTTCTAAGTCAAAATGTTTAAGGTGATAAAAAGGCAAATTGTACTCTCCTAGTCAGAGCTTGGTCTGTTTTTCTGGCCACTCTCCTGAGCCCTAACCCTCAGGGTGGCTCTTGCCACTCTCCTGCTGGTGACTTCAGGCACATCACTCCCTTCCCTGGGTTTCAGTTTCTTTGTCTGTAAAGTGAGGGGTTTTAACTGTATAGCTCCAAATAATGACCAACATCTTTACGCTATTTTGAGATTGCAAAGTTCTTTGATATCTATTATGATATTTATTTAATTCTTCAAGTGTAATGTTCAATCGCTGTGTAAACTTGATAGACATCTTTGCAACCCACCATTGATCAGTGGAAACAGCTGCACAGCTGCAGTCTTGCTGTTCTGATAGTCCATATGGATTAGTGCTGTTCTTCTCCATAGATCTGCAGATACAACAGCCTCATCTCAATCTCTTAGAAAAGTAGCTGAGGCAAAAAGAAGCCAAGCATGAAGTCCTAGAGAATAGATCTGAACTAATTAGCTTTCCATGCATGCCTTCTTCAGGAAACAAGGCACAGTTGTAATATCTTAGGAGCAAGCCTCTTCCCTCTGCCCCCATAAAAAGTAATATTAATGGATTCATTCACAGCAGAATCTGGTTCATTCTCTGGGGTGGAGGGCATGTAGCACCTCACTTCTTGTTCTCCACCAAAGTTAGACTTACCTAGTAGCTTTGTATATTCCTAAATTGGCTTAATTGTACTGGTGGTGAATGGTAGTGTGAACTTGCCCTCGGAGACCATCAATATCGGATTCGCACAGCTCATAGAATGCCGTAGTGGACAAATATTTCCTCCTTTGTGATCCCTGGTGTCTGAATGCTTCATTCAGTTCTTCATATTAATTGATTTTGGTTTTACCTATCATTATTGTTTGAAGACATTTCTCATTCTCCTACTTAATTTGGTGTGTGTTGGGGGGGGTGGGGGCTGCAAGTGATTTTAGAGATAATCCATTGTTTTATTGACACAAGTTAGTTGAATCCCAGAGAGGTTAAATGAATGACTGAAGGTTGCAGGGCTCTGAATTCAGATTTCTGACACTCATCCAGAGCCCTTTACACTTCACCAGTCTGCCCAGAAGAAAGACTGCAGGAACATTCTTTTATTACCTCAGGTGTCATTATTGTGAACAAATAGTGACAAAGAGCCAGAGATGCAAGAGTGGAACGGTGGTGGGAGGGAGTGGGAAGGAGGGTAACATTACAAAACTAGATGCAGGTTATAAATGATAGTAGGGAAGTCGACAGTACTCTACATGAAGGCTTACTTTGTAAAACTGAGTTCCCTAAACAGCAGCACGGGATAAAAAGAACTTCAGCCTCAGATTTCTTAAATTTCATCGATGCCTTTCTATCTGCTTCTGGATCCCAACAAGACATTTTTAGGCACATATGCTGTTTAAAACTAGCCAGCAAGACACTAGGCTGAGTTTGTGTGAGCTGCTTTCCTGACATCCTCATAGAGATGCATTTCTCTCCTGAGCTAGCATGTGGGTTTATCACACAGCATGCAGGAAAGCTCCAGCAGTCTCTGTGCTAGTCCTTCAAAAAAAAAGAGACAGACAAAGAAGAGATGGGGCTGGAATGTCTTTCTCTACGCAGGCCTGTCTGAGTGCTCTAGCTCAGTGGGGACATGCTTTGGGGAGGAAGGCAAAGGAAGAAAACAAGAACAAGTCCTCAGCCGGGCATGGCAGCTCATGCCTGTAATCCCAGCACTTTGGGAGGCTGAGGCAGGAGCATGACTTGAGGTCAGCAGTTCAAGACCAGCCTGACCAACATGGTGAAACCCCGTCTCTACTAAAAATGCAAAAATTAGCCGGGCGTGTTGGCAGGCGCCTGTAATCCCAACTACTCAGGAGGCTGAGGCAGGAGAATGGCTTGAACCCAGGAGGCGGAGGTTGCAGTAAGCCAAGATTGCACCATTGCACTCCAGCCTGGGTGACAGAGCGAGACTCCATCTCAAAAAAAAAAAAAAAAAAAGAATAAGTCCTCCGTTTTGTGCCCAAGAATAGCAGGGTATTGCACATGGGAAAGGTCCTGAATGGGGCTCTGATACCTTCACTATGAGAGAAATCTCGCCACCCAGGCAAGGTCTCATTCCCATTCCTTCCTGTATCTGCTAAAGCCCCTGGGGAGTTTAGTGATCCTGGGCACCTGAAATCAATCTTGGCACCACTATTTATGATGCATTGTTTTACAGTGACTACCTGTATTTTACTCGACTTCTATTTTGTTATACAGCATAGAAAATTAACCTGATGTGAAACTTCAAAGATTTTGTGTCTCTGAAGAACATGCCACTGACAACCAGACCATATGTGGTACAGATAGTGATACAGATAGTGCCCCAAACGTTGGTCCCAAACTCAAAACAAAAGAAACCTCCTTCACCTCCCCTATGCCCCAGAAAAAGCGCTTCTGGGCTGCTCTCCCTGAGCCCACCCAAGGCAGAGAGATGGTTTAAGATGGGCTCCAGAGCAAGCTTTTGCCAGAGGATTTGGGCCTGTCCACCTGCCTGCAGCTAATGGTTTACTGTTCTTCTCAACGACTGCCCATAAAAACAGATGTGATTACGGTGAAGAAATGCCTGGTGATGAGGTGAGAAGCTGCACACCCTTCAGTTGACTGTGGTCCCTCGGATCTCTAAACTGGCCACAGAAGGTTGGAGGGAGGAAGAGGAAGGGAGGTGAGCCAGCCCCTTGGAAGGTGGGATTCCCTAGGCAGTAAAGGAGCAGGAAATCTGAGGCGCTCCCATTACCCTCTGCTGGCTTAGGGGCAGCATGACTTTCTCTCTGGGGCAGGTGCTGGAAGTCCTCCTTTAAGAGCTGTGGTGTGACCACATCTGGTCACCCCAATGTGGCTTCTTTCTGTGGGGCTTTTTTTCCTTTTAGGAAATGCAGAGGAACCCAGGCTTAAAAAAGAAATAAATTACTTTTACTTTTCACAAAGTATAACCTTCTACAACCAACACAAATGCTTAAAGACTGAAATCATCAAGAAGCCCTGAAAATGAAACTCTTTACACTTGAATACTAGATTCCTGCCTGGACACCGTTTGAAACCTCACTTTAAATAAAGCCATTTGTTTAGGGTGATCCAGCCTGCTGATAGGGAGGCAGGCAAGCTTTAGGAGAGGCCACTCCTACCCAGCAAGGCCCTTTCCATTATTGGCCATTTTTCATTATTATTATATTCCATTAATGGAAATAATATTCCATTATTTCCAATATTCCTTCCTAGCCATGGACATCCTCTACCCAGAGGTGTCTACACAGGGGGCACAACTGACATCAGGATACCTTTTCTTCTTCCCACCCCTCTCAACCACAGCCAGTGCAATGTGGTCCACTCCAGGTGGCAGTGTGGCCTGCTAGAGGGATCATCAGATTTGGAGTTCCATATTCTCTACTCACTGCCTGTGGAACCTCAGGTGAGTCACCGGCTCTCCTTGAACCTCAGTTTCTTCCTCTACAAAGTAGGAGCAACATATGTGCCTTGCAGTGTTGTGAAAATTAAATGTGATCATGGATATCAAGGCAGGCACAAAGTCCCTGCTCAATGATTGGTAATTCCAATTGTAATTGAAAGATCAGGGACTGGTAAGCTTTTTCTGAAAAAGGCCGGATAGTAAACGTTTTAGACTTTGCAGATTATACCACCTTTGTCATGACCACTCAACTCTCCCTTGTAGAGAAAGCAGCCACAGACAATATGCAAACAGGTGGGTGTGGCTGTGTTCCACTTAAACATTATTCACAAAAAGAGGCAGCCAGAGGATTTGGCTCCCATAGGCCACCCCTGACCTGGAAGACGAGAGTCTAGGAAGGGAGAAGACTAGGAAGGGAATGTCGGATTATCAGTGGCATGTTCTTTAGAGACACAAAACCTTCGAAGTTTCACATCAGGTTAATTTTCTGTGCTGTATAACAAAATAGAAGTCAAGTAAAATAGAGTTAGTCATTGTAAAAGAATGCATAGTAAATAGTGGTGCCAAGATTGATTTCTGGTGCCCAGCTAGTCCTCAGCCCCGTGCAGGAGGCCACCCCAGGTCATCCTCCAGGCAATACCACATGACACAGGTCATCCCTATCATACCTGCTCAAGTTCCTCACCCACAGAATCATGAGTAACGGTATGAGTGTTTGGGGCATTACTTGTGTGTTTGTTTAACCATGCAATAGATAACTGACTCCATTTATTGATTGAAAAAATTTACCTAAAAATCCAAATTTCCAGCTTCTCTTGAAAATTCAGATGCTTTGGCCAAATGAACCACTATTTCCACAGGGCTACAATTTCCCGGACCCAAGTATCACTGGTCATCTGTAGATGAGGTCTACAGTCTCCAGGTGGCCTAGCCCCACCCTGTGGTCTCCTTGGTGTCACTTGTTGCCTGTCCTCACGCTTACAGAGCTGTTCTCCTTTCTCTTGGCCTGCCTCATTCATTTATGCAAACTGATTGGTCCTTAAAGGCATTTGAGTGTGCTACACCTAGCTTAGATGGATGGCTTTTTGGGGGCCATGGGTCCCCTTGATCTTTTTGATTGCCACCTGATCTGCTCCTGCATGCCTGGCCTTGGGCTAAGCACTGTGGCAAAGACAACTAGCTGTCGTCAAAAATGTACACTCCTCTCTCCATCCTGGGAGGCAGCTGACCTGGAATGCATTTCCCAGCCTTTCTTACATGCAGGTGTGCTCATGAGCTCAGTCTCATCAATACAGTGAGCTGAGTCTTATGTGCCACTTCCAGGACCAGGGTTTTAAGTGAGTGTTCCTGGCCCAGTATTTCTTTCTCCTTACAAGGTTTAAGTACAGACTCCCTAGCTCCTAAGGAATGGCAGGATCATAGCTCAGAAAGAGACTGGGAACTTCATTGTCACCTGGAGCAATGCCGCCTACTGACCACACACTCCCACATCGGGGTGATGTGTGAGCCATAAACTTTCGCTCTCTGGACATTAACATGTTGGAGTTTGTTTGTTACAGCACCTCATGTTAACCCTTCATGCATGCTATCACACTTAGTCTTCACAATAAGCCTTTTTCTAGGAAGGTGTTTCCTCCCCATTTTACAGATAAGATGACAAAGTGAGAAAGCAACTTGCCTGAGTCCCTAGTGAGAGGCAGAGAGGCAGAGGCAGGGTTTGAATGTAGGCAAAAGTGAATTCACCGTGAAACTAGTGAAGCTTCAGCTTCAGGGTCCCTTGCTTATACTACTTCCAAAACTCTGGACCATGTTAATGTGGTCATACATTTTTGTAAAATTTGCATAAGTAAAGTATCTTGTCTGCAATCAGTTAAGATTACTGTCTCTTTCCACTCCAGCTTCCCCCCCATCTGCTTCACTCTTTCTTACTGGTTTGACTTTGCAGTGGCTGTTGGTATGTCTGGGGTCTAACTAAGGGGATGATGAATTGGGTAGCATTTGGTTTAGTTAGTGGAAGATTTGTTCATGGTTTGCAACCACTTCTATATCAGGTTATTGTTTGTTCTCGAGATGTAAGCATGACTTCCAGGAACATTCCTACCACTAACTGTGCCGACTCACCTCAAATCAGGACAGGTTATATCTGGTATTTTACACCAGGAATAAAGAAGAGAAGAAATGAAGCTTTACCTGTATGAAGCTATGAGGTCGATCTGTGGAGAATTCTTCCGAAAGTTACATCTCAAATACAAAAAGAATATGATGGACTTTTCCCAAATTTAACAACAATCCTAAAACTTGTATGGCATTACCAATGACAAGTTGTAAACATAAGTGTTTCTAAGTTATCAACAAATATAAAACAAATATTGGTCAATCATGTTAGAGGAAAGGCTCAATTAGCTTCCTATTTTACTTCATCCAAAAATGTTACAAAAGGAAATCAGAGAGTAAGTAGACAAAAAAATTATAGAAAAAATATAGAAACCAGCCAGTGATTAATAAAATTATCGTATTATTTTATGGAGATCTTGACTGCAATATTTGTCAAATTTATAAAATGTGAAATTTACTGTAGCTCCTTTTTGCATTCTAAATAAGCTTTATAATCACATTTTTTATTCTTTTTTTCTTGAAGGAATCTCAAAGATTATATGAGCTTTTGACCCCACGAAACTTGTACTGCTTGTAATCTAGGCACTCTGAATATAAAGTACATATTGTTGATAGCAGGGCTGTGCCACACCAGAGCTGATCACAGTTGTGGAGACTGCCCCTGGAAAAAACACACTTGCTGACACTCACCTGCAATTCTCCATTTGATTTCATATTTACAGACAAGCCTCTGTCTCTGAGGCTAATTCAAACATTTCTGGCTGAGTTGACTGCACACTCTGTTCCTACATTTCCAAATAGTGCATTACAAGATTATTAATTTTTTAACACAACTTTGTTTACTATCTCCAGAATTTATGAGGTGCTCGCTAGAAGAAATTTGCTCTTCTTCAAGGGGATTGCCTTGCACTGTCTGGAATTTGTGCAATCTCAGGGCTGTTCAGGCAGACTCACCAGCAGTGTGGAGGCCTCTGGGAACTTCCTACTTTCTGCGTTTCCTATGCCTCAAGCCTACCTGGAACCCCCAGGTTCTGCTGTCGCTGGTCATCTCAATTGCAAAGGAGGGTGCGGCAGAGGAGGTGTTAAGCATGTGGGCCCAAGCTAGCTTTCCCATCGTTTATATTTTTCCTTTTCAAATTTATGATTACTGAAGTATTTTTTGTGTGTTTGGTCATAATTTTGTCATCTTTTATTCTAGCTTTCGGGGTTATTTTTCGATGGGGAGAGATTCTGTTTGGTTTTACTTCCTTACTATGACCTTGGTTTTCTCATTTCCAGCATGAATATCATGGTGGTTTGTTTGCCTTCATTTTCTAGGGCAAATGAAAGTTATAAACCTGATTTTAGGTATTTTTAAAGAATATTGAAACTACAATTTCTGTAATTATCAAAGTCAAGAGTGAAATCGTGCCTTCTGACTTAATCTAATATAAAAGAAAAATTAAAGATGCATTTTCTCACTCCATTTAGGTTTTGGGAATATAGCGTAGAGATTAAAACTCCTGTTTTGAAGGATGTTTGTATTCAGGCTTCTCACATTCATTCTTTGAGAAAAGTTGTTTTCGTAATTACTTGAGCCACTTGTCTGAGTTTTCCAGAGTTCATCATCTTTGCTTCTATCTAAGGGCCTGAGATAAAGCACTTTTAAAATCTAGGTTTCTAGAAATCTCTTTCTCAGCTTCAAGAACTCGGTGGCATCATAATCAGGATTGTCATTTTCTGTATTCATCCTGTAGCTGTATGTTCGTGGTCTCCCCCAGGGAAATGGGTATTGTCCTGCTTTTTAAAGGACTCTTTTAAAAGTATAGTCCCAATAAATGTGGCACTTAAAGTTTTGGGATCCAACTTACATGAGTATTTAGAGTAGTCAAATTCATAGAGACATAAAGTAGAATGGGGGTGCCAGAAGCTGGGGGGAGAAGAGAAGGGGAGTTGTTTAATGGGTGCAATTTAGCAAGATGCAAAGAGTTATATGCATGGATAGTGGTGATGATAGCACAATAATGTGAATATACTTAATACCACTGAACTGTTTACTCAGAAATGGTTAAAATGGTACATTGTATGTTATGTCTATTTTAATACAATTAAAATTATTTTAAAATCTTTGTAGGGTCAAATATCTAGAGATAATACTTATTGAATTTGTGTTAGATTTTTTTTTACCTCATTTTTTTCCCCCACTGAGTCTATTGGTGACTTTTATGAGAGTTGGATCCAGTAGGTCTAGAGTGGAGTCTGGGCATCTGTGGATTTTTAAAAGTGATTTGGGTAATTCTGACTCTCTTCATTGATATCTCTATTCTATTATCCAATTGCAAATGGTACCTTTCACTGACTTTGTCTCTTACTCAATGGTCAACTCTTTGAGAACAGATAAATATTCTGCTCACCCCTGCACTCCCTACAGCATCTAGCAAAGCTCTTGTAAACAGAAGATGTTCAATAAGTAGTTGTTTATTGAGATGAGAGGAAAACCTAAAGTATAAATATTCCATGCACAGTGGTGTTACCCATTGACTTATCAAAGGCTACCATCCTCTCTAAGCTCTAGAAAGGGTTACCTGCTTCTGATTTCCTGTAAGACACTAGGGAGCTGTGCTCTGTGACCAGACTTCCTTGGACTCTCAGCATGAGTTCTAATTGACCCAATCATCAGATGCTCTTCTTAAGTGTGCAAACTAACATGAAAGAATAGTTTTTGTTCTATAAAAGTTTAGAAAAGGTAAAAGAAAAGAAGAGTCTTCTCCTCTTATCAGGTTCTTCAGTACCTTGGTTCTCTCTAGTCTAAACAAGAAAGGTAAGTGCCATATGATGAGGGTGTCAGATAAGCACAACTCTTGCTGAGGTGTCCTATGCTGTGTGAGACAACCAAGGGCCCTGGATGCCTGGGGAGAATGATGAAACCAGCAGCATAAAGCCAGATTTATGGACAAGTAAATTGTTTATATCAGGATTTCCCCTGTTTGTTGTAGAGAAGATATTTTCCAAAAATAAACCAGGACTTATCAGTTCAAAAAATGCTCCTTTATTAGTCTGTATTCCCAATTTTTCTGTGATAAACATGTTATACTTAGAAACAGAAATAATAATTATTTACAAATCAGGATCCCTGATTTCAAACCTATAAGACATTTGTTATGAGTTGGAAGGTTGCCCATCTTTTAATGCCCAACTGCGAATAACCAACTGGATTCTTTAAAAATTATTAGGGCCATTGACTTTGATTTGACTGTATAAGAAGTAATAAAGATCAAAACCTTACCTGACTAGGGACTAGTTCATCTATTAATTCATTCAGCTAATAATTATTGCATGCCCACTGTGTGCCAGACACTAGATGAGATGCTGCACATCTTTCAGTGAACAAGATTACCCCAATCTCTAAAGACCTTATGTTTCTGAGAGAGACGCTAAATAATTTTTAATAAACAGCCTCATTGAGACATAACTGACATACAATAAGTTGCACATATTTAAGGTGCTCATTGTGATGAAATTTGACAGGAAGATACACTTGTGACACCATCACCACAATTAAGATAGTGAACATATCCATCACCTCCAAAGGCTTCCTCTTGTCCGTTTGTAATCTTTTCCACCCACTTGTCTCCACTTCCCCATTCTCAGGTAACCACTGATCCACTTTTGGTCACTATAGACTAGTTTGCATTTTTAAGGATTTTCTGTAAATAGAATCAGAGAATATGCCCTCTTGTTGTCTGGCTTCTTTTACTCAGCATAGTTATTTTGAGCTTCACCACTGTTGTTGAATATATCAAAAATTCATTCCTTTTTATCGCTGAGTGGTATTTCATTGTATGGGTATACTACATATTTTTGTTCCTTCACCTTGATGGACATGTAGATTGTCTTTAGTTTTTGGCTATTTTAATTAAAGCTTCCATGAATATTCATGTGCAAATCTTTATATAAATATATTCTTCCATTTTTCTTGGGTAAATGGCTGGATTACGTTATATATGTATGTTTAACTTTTTAAGAAATTGTTTTTCAAGGTGCTTTTTACTGTTTTGCACCTCCAAAAGCAGTGGATGAGTGTTCCAGTTTTTCCACATCCTTGTCACTAATTGGTATGGTCAGTCTATTTAATTTTAGCCATTCTAATAGCATGTCATGGTATTTCATTATGATTTAATTTGCATTCTAGTGGCTGATAAACATGACTAATATTACAAGTATTATGAGTTTGTGTAAGTGGGAAGCAAAATCTCAACTACGTGTGTGCCTTTTCTCTAGAATACTGATTATTATACAGTTCCCAAAGCCCAATACATATCTTTCCAGTGGATCTAGTTTTTGTGTGAATCTGACAGTCACTTGAGTAATAATCTGATATTTGGCTACTCTCTGCCTCTTCTGTAGGCTAATAATCTCTGTTTGGATATGGATATGCCTGAATATTTCCCTGAACTGGGCCATTTTCAGCTCAGTGAATTTATGGGTGTTTAATAAATGACTAATCTTTCCCAGCCCCAATCCTACCCCTCACATTCCACATGTGCCAACCTTTCCCAAGGAATGAGTTCCTCTACAAGTGAAATGTTCAGAGCCTTTTTCTTTAGCTTGCACAAAGATAAAGGTGAAATCTTGCTTTTGTGTCATTTGCTGTGTGGTTACATAACAAGATCGCTGGCCCCAGGACAGAGCTGAAGGGAGTGAGGAATAGAATACTTGAGTCCTAAGTCAGGGAAAAAGAAAACGGATGCAGATATGGCTCATCCTGCCAGAAGCCTCCAGGCCCACACTGCTATCTTGCAAAGTGGCTCAGCAACTCCATGGTGTAGGGCCTTGGCTGCTTATGAGAGGGAGCAGGGTGGGATGACTTTGCTTTTTGAGTCTGAAACAAGGAACCAGATTGCTTGGCACCCTGGGTGTTCCTTTGCTCCAATATGAGTTTCTACAACTAAGAAAGAGAAAAAACAAAATATAGCAGAAAGCACACTCTTTAGTTTACTGGTTTTATGTTTCTACTTAATCTTCATAGTTGATTATTCCTTGGTCAAAATGAAAATTCCTTTTCTCATTTCCTCAAATATTTAAAATAATGCCTTAGTTGTGGCCAAACAGATTAAAAGAAAAATAAACATTAAGTGAATGTCCCTTGGTGATATTTGCAGGAATAGTGAAGACATTGAATATTGCCAAGAGCCATTCCCAGCTACCTCATGAAGATAAGCAAAGGTTCTCAGCAATCAGGGAAATTAAAACAATTCTCTGCAGAATTATCAGCCCTCACCTTTTCTTTGTACCAGGCAGTTTAGTCTTGACAATCCCTTGCGTTGTACCTTCTCTGCTCCCCCTAGCCCTATATTGTCTTATCTCTTGTACCACCTGAATGTCAATGACAACACTGATTTTATTGGCTTTCTATATTTAGGACCCTTTATCACTGATTTAATGTTGCAATCTCTTTGTCATCCCTAAGAATATTCTACTGCAAGTACTTGTTGTTAAAGTTAGAAGTCTAAATTAATTTTATTTGGAACTTACTGATACGTGTTGTGAGATGGCTTGAGACAATATAGCATCCAGTCATGAGACAAATTTTTCCTAAAAAGAGGATCAGGTTGGCCTAGTGTGGGCTTGGGGTCTGTCACTAGTCTCATGGAGTAGCCAGGAGGAGCGGGGAGGTGTGGCACAAATATGACCACAGGAACCACCTTTGCATGTCCTCGAAGAAAGGGGAAGAGCACATAGTGGACACTCCAAACCTGTCTGCTATGTGGAGAAAAAGAGCAATGGATCCTAGCTCCACTTTCCAAATAAGACTAGCTCACTCACTGACTTGCATTCAACACTATTCTGTGACAGCAGTGTGTACCACTGGCATCATCCTGGTTACCATAAATGTTTATTGAGTGACAGGCCTGGTGCTAAGTATCTATGAGCATTATTTTTTTCAATTCTCATGCAACCCTGAGAGACACATGCTATCATTATCCAAATATCATGGATGAGGTTAAGTTACTTGCCCAACATGATACAACTGGTTAGAGACAGAACAATTCTATCCAAATCCATCTTGCTCCAAAGTACAGTCTTGAAGCATCATGCCAGGTTACCTCTCATAGTTTTCTGATGATTCCTTTATAGATCTGTTACATCCTAATAAGCCAAATGTCTCTCTCCAGCTGGCTATGATAATCATTCACGGCAAATTTATTACATGTGGCTTCAACTGGCTTCTCTAGTTCTTGCTTCTCTGCCCTAAGCACTGATTTTCTAAGGACCGTAATTCTCCTAGAAAGATTTTGCAAATCACATGATAGTCTTTTCCCAAGGTTCAAAGTAAACAAAAAGAAAAGAAATACCCAAAGCTGCTTTCTAAGACTCTGACAATAATCTGCAGGAGATGTAAATTCTAAGTGACTACCATCTTCAGCAATTTCTAGCACAGTCTCTGGGTGTTTAGCCAATTCAAAATATTATAGTGTCCTCACTATGTTATAATTTTTTCAAAATAATATCAAATGCCAAAGCTTTCCTTTCCATCTTGATTTGTGTTGTAAATAGCTCTATTTAATGGTTTGCCATTATCTTTACTGATATCGCTTTTAAAATTTTAGTATCATTTTAGGGACACAGCTTGGTATTGGCTATAACACAATATGTTCTCTCTCTGAAGAGAGACCACAATTATTTGAGGTGTGTTCAGGCGTCTCCCCTCATTTTACATTATGAGGAATATTCATGAGTATGCTATCAATATTCAAACAGGACACATTAAATTTTGCTCCTGGGGAAAAGCTGTGTAAGGGTCAAACATAAAATTAAGATCTTGCCTGCTCTTTAGAAGAATGATGTTTATCTCCCCCCTGCAAGAAAGACTCCAGATGGTAACCAAGATTTGCAAAAGATGAAACTGCTCCCCAATTCATTTCTTCCAGGCTGATGTTCAGCTCTCATTAAGTCCTAAAATGTTAAAAAGATGCTTGTTTTGATTCCTTAAAGACTTATGATACTACTGGCTGATGTCCACCTTCCCCTCCCCCAAATCTGAGAGAAGTAAGTGAATATTTTCTCTGCTGAAGCATTTAGAATGGGTAATTGCTTTCATGCCAGACATTTTTGTGAAATCAAATAGTAAACAGGGTTTTAAATTCTGTTTCCCTCAAGTTGCATGAGCTTAAAAAAATTTCTGTGGAGAATTTTATTTCTTGTGCTGCAACTTTAATAACTCCATTAAGGCTCTTGCTTTCTTTCTGATCCCCAGCTGTGTATATTTGGGTGTGGAATGTAATTTTCTCTGGCTACAGCTAGAAGGAAGCTTCTTAAAATGTTCAATTTCTTCTAAAATGTGAAACACAATCAAGTTTCTCCTGGGAAAATAATGAGCATTTATTGACTAATTCAAGAGTCTGCAGACTTTTTCTGTAAAGGGCCAGAGAGTAAATATTTTAGGTTTTACAGATTATGTGGTCGCTGTTGTAAGTCTCTTCTCTACCTATGTAGTGTGAAAGCAGGTATATAATACTAAGTGAGGATGGCTGTGTTCCAAAAAATACTTTACTTATGGACATTGACATTTGAATTTCAAATAACTTGTACATGTCATTAGTATTATTTTGCTATTTTTATCAACCATATGAAAATATAGCAACCATGTTTTGCTCAGGAATGACACAAAAAACAGACAGCAAGTCAGATTTGGCCCATGGGTCAGTTTGCTGACTCGTGTACTAATTCATTAAGTCAGTTTTTTTTTTTGAACATCTACTATGTTCAGTGAGCAAAACAGACATAATACTTGCCCTTACATTGCTTAGGGAAGAGAAAACTATTTGGAAACATTGAAAACAAGGACATTTTCAAGTTTGGGAGAAAGGACAGCTTGCATTTATTTAATCATGTCCCAGGCAATGCCTCCAAAAATCTTGACCATAGGCAGTTCTGTACAGTTATGTCTGAGTATCGCTAAAAGCTGAGGAATATTTGTCTCAAGTTGGCTTATAGCCCCATGTGGCAGGAACAGAAGCCATTTCTCAGTCTGTGAAATGCAGGGACTTAATTTCTCTCAATAAATTCACACTGAAGATGGTAAGCTCCTTGAGAGTAGAACATTGTACTTGATCTGTATCTCTGCTGTGAGCACAGGTCAGCCCAGTGGAAAAAGGTTATGTGTAAAAGCACTCAGAATTCCTTAGAACTGCACTGTCTAATATGGTAGCCACTTCTCATGGTGTCTATTTAAATTTAGATTTAAATTAAATGTAATTGTGTTTAAAATTTATTTTCTTTTTGCATTAGCCACATTCAAGTATGCAATAACTGCATGCATTGGACAGTGCAGATGCATGTTTCCACTATCATAGATTGTTCCCTTGGGCAGAGATGCTTTAGAACATAGGGATACTTTTCTTCCCTCTGCTGTTGCACCCAAGCAAATTCATCGTGAAACTATGAATTCTGTAATCTCATCCTCCCTTGGCAAATGGTGAAGAGGTATTTTGGAGTACAAGAATGAAGGTGGTTGTACTATCGGATGGCAGCAGCATTGTGTGATAGTCATTGAACCTCCCTGAATTCCCACATAAAAAGAGATAAAAGTAACTCAACAATAATTGAGAAACTCATAGTCAATATTTACAAAAACATTAAATGATTAGGTATCCCTCACAAAATCCAAGATACAAATAGGTGGGGACAAACCTCCAACAGCCAGGGAACCTCTATGTGGAAAGGAGTGGAGGGAAGTAATGGGACATTAGAAGCCATGAATGAGGAACCCAAATACCCAGAAGATATTCACAGCAAAACAATCTTACTAATTTTTGAACAATGAATAAAACTGGGAGTAAGTGAATGGAAGAATTCCTTAGTGAGTTCTGAAAGGGGATGAGGCAGTCCACATAAATTTGAATTTGAAACTGACTGGCCAGGGCTCCTTTCTGGGGCAGAAATTCATACCAAGGTCAAATATCTCAGAATGGAATCATTCTCAGCTAAAGTAAGGTAGGAAACAACACCGGGAAAAACTTAGAAAGTGAGCTATCATATTTTTGCACACTTGAAAACAACAACAAGAACAGCATCAACAAAAGCCCAGAAGAGGAAACTCTGAGGAGCTAGAAAAGTTATTCTGAACATTGCCTCCTTCAGGATAAAATAAACTCATATAAAAATAAGCAGCAAATCTAATTCCAGGTCAGAGTTATAATAAGAAAAAAAATGAGAATAAAGAGATGAATAATATCCATAAGACAGTGAAAGCATGCTGAAAAACCAAGCCCAGAAAACTAACCTACTTTCAAAATGAACAAAAAGACATTTGAAAAATGATACCTAACATGAAGAAATGATATAAATTAAAATCACAAAAACTCAGAGTGGATACACCAAACTCCATAAAGAATTAGAAGTAAAATTTTAAAATATACTTTAAAAGTGAAGACTAAACTTTTTAACCCATTGATGGCTAGTGATCTTGTTGGAACGCCAAGTTTGTAGTAGTTATTTATATCCTACTGCTCAAGGTCATCGCCAAGTTCTGATTTTTCACACAAAAAATTTGCAACCTCCAGCATAAATGGGTTAAGGAATACAAAACTGAGTGGTTTTTAAAACCAAAAAGAAACAAAGAAAGAAATCAAGAGAATTCAAGTGAAGGTCGCAGATATAGAAGATGGGCAAAGAATATCCAACATACAGACAACAGGCTTCTTAGAAAAGAAAGCAAGAGAGCAAAACAAATAGCAAACAAAATTTGGAAAACATTTACTGAATTAAATATCTAAAGCTACATAGTTTTGTAAAACCCCACCTATGTGATAATATCAACACAGAATGATCAGCATCAAAGTATACAATAATGAAATGACTAGACTTTTAAGAAAAAAATAAAACTTTGGGCATCTAGACAAAATGAATAAGTGATTTAGAGAGAAAAATGAATAAGTAATTTAGAGAAAGAAAATGAAGTGATTATCATACTTTTGGCAGCAATGCTTTATGTCAGAAGAAAATGGACAATATGCTCAAAGAAAATGTGAGCCAGGTGTTATATCCAGCAAAACTGACTTCAAAGTATGAAACGTGCAATGTATTATCAACAAGAAAGAATTCAGTTTATGTGATTCTTCCTGAAAAATATAAAGTAGAATGTGAACTTCAGACCAACATATTGGTATCTGCATATTGGATATTCTTTGCCCATCTTCAATATTTGTTACCTTCATTTGAATTCCCTTGATTTCCCTCCTTGTCTGTTTTTGGTTTTTAAAATCACTCAGTTTTGTATTTCTTAATAATTTTAGTCTTCATTTTAAAAATAGATTTTTAAATTTTACTTCCAATCATTTACCGAAGACTGGTGGTGAGCAGTAAGTATATAGTAGTTTGTGGAACTATAAAACTACATAAAGTTAAAAAAGAGAGAGTATAGTGTGCATAGCTATCTGTATCTGCACATATATAAAGTGTTTGTGTATATATATATATATATATGCTATGGCAATGTACATATGATACAACTATTTTTAAGGGGAGAGAATAAAGAGAGCATATGTGGGAAATTCTTTAATAATTTTAATAAACATTACAGTTGTAATATTTGTATTATCATTGTTATTCTGAAGCTATTAGGCATATATTGTAAAATGAAGCAAATAAGTCATCCCTTGGTTTTGAGAATTTCATCAGGATTCTCAGGGTGGAAAAGAAGAGATACAGATGTGATATACAAAAGGACCCTGTAGCCCTGCATTTAAATTAAAAATATCTTATTAAATCATGAGATTTGTATTAATAAAACTTAAATACATATATATAAACAGGAACATAGAAATATACGCATACATATATCCCAGCTCTTTGCACTTAAAAGCCTAGAAACAATGTCCTATCTGCTGATAGTTTTAAAATACCATTTTCTATCAAAAGAAATCATGGCTGATCCCAGGTCTAGGGTAGAAAAAGGGCAATATCCTGGAACTTATTGACACAGCAGATGGCAAGAAAGTTATCGAAGACCACTAGCATCATATAAAAAGTCAACTTGACTGGGTTCCCACTTGCCAGAGATAGTACAGTTATTACTCCAATGAGGATAATAATTGCAATGGATTAAAACTCATTAAATATTTGAGTTCATAAGTTTATAATAATAGTTTTAAAAAAACTAATTGGTTCACTTCACAGATTTACATTATCTTGCAAATTGAAAAATAAAGGGAAAGAATGGTGCTTTTTTTTTTCTGTAAGAACCATACTACTGGGTAACCAAATAGTAGGTGAGGGAAAGCATCTCTGTATAAAAACACTCCAATTAAAAGAAAAAAAAAGATGAAATTAGAAAAACACCATTTAAAAATCCCCACTCAACAGATCTAGGCATTATGAATTAATAGCTACTAACATCACAAAAAGAGACAACTAGATATTGTTTGCCTCCCAATGACAGAACACAACCTACCTTTAGTCTTATCAATGGGATCAAACTTGAGTCTGATCAAGCCTTTGGATCCCGCTGCAGTTTGACTGAAATATATAGGAAAGAGGGACATATGGCACTGCACAACGAGTATTCAGTCAACAAGATTTAGGCTGCTGGAAACTATAGGTTACGTGGCCTGTGTTTTTCAACACATAAATGTAAGGAAAAGAAAGGGATGGGGGTAATCCTGGATATTAAAAGACATTTAAATGACAAATAATTTTTTAAATGGGAAGATGAAACTAGTGTCTAGGCATACACACTGGGGTGAAAAATCTAAAAAGAAACCCAAGGAAGTGACTACTATAAAAGTCAGAATGGCGGGAGGTATAATTGGGAAGGGGCTCAAGGAGGAGCTCTGGGATAGCTGACCAAGTTTGATTTCTTGACTTGGCGGTTACAGGATACTCACCATAGAAAAATGCATTGATTCTAGACTCAGCAATCCCATTACTGGGTATATGCCCAAAGGATTATAAATCATTCTACTGTAAAGACACATGCACACCTATGTTTACCGCAGCACTATTTACAATAGCAAAGACTTGGAACCAACCCAAATGCCCATTAATGATAGACTGGATAAAGAAAATGTGGCACATACACACCATGGAATACTATGCAGCCATAACAAAGAATGAGTCCATGTCCTTTGCAGGGACATGGATGAAGCTGGAAGCCGTCATTCTCAGCAAACTATCACAGGAACAGAAAACCAAATACCGCATGTTCTCACTCAAAAATAGGAGTTAAACGATGAGAACACATGGATACATGGAGGGGAACGTCACACACCAGGGCCTGTCAGGAAGTGGGAGGCAAGGGGAGGGAGAGCATTAGGACAAATACCTAATGCATGCACGGTTTAAAATCTAGCCCATGGATTGATAGGTGCAGCAAACCACCATGGCACATGTATACCTGTTACATGGCACATGTATATCTGTGTAACAAATCTGCACATTCTGCACATGTATCTCAGAGCTTAAGTAAAATTTTAAAAAGAAAAGATCATAAGGAAGAAAAAAGAAAAATTCATTGAATTGCATATTTGTTTTATGTATTTTTCTGTATCTGTTTTGATTTTTTTAAGGTGTTGACAGAATTTAGTTCAGAGAGGCTGGTTTAGCTGATGTCAGGACAGGGTACACTGTCTTATTTAGTCCCAGTTAAAACAGACACTAGGGGAGGCGCTCAGGTTTACTATGTCTTAAAAGATCCCCCAAAGATTCTAATGCACCGTCCTTGTTAAGAAGCACTAGCCACATGGTAGTTCTTGAAGCATTGGACCAGCAGCTTCAAAGTCAGCTGGGACGAGTGTAAAAAAATGTATTTTCCTTACCTGAGAACTTGCTAGAAATGTAAATTCTCACACTCCACTTTGTCTACTGAATCAGAAGCTCTGGGGCCCAACCATTTGTATTTTAGCAAACCCTCCCAGTGATGCTGAGGCAAGCTCTAGTTTGAAACCCTCTGCACTACCCCAAACAGAGCCACTTTCTCCAGTTTGTCAAAGGCTCAAACCCATGTGTGGATGAAAAGAGCAAAGGCTCTAGAAAGTGCTAGGAGTGGCCATAATTTTAGACTGAATTCATCTATACAGAGAGGGCCCCTCATCATCTTTCCCTGGACAGTAAGTACCAGAGGAAATGCAAATGCATGTTTGGACTATTTTTCAAATTATGACAGTCTGATAGGTCCTCTCAGCTCTGATAATGCAATATACGGAGATCACGATTATTACTTTAGAGCAGGCATATCTTCAACTGTAAGCTGGTTCCATTGTCAAACCTTAACAAATCTTGATGGTAACACTGCTGAACTCTCTGTGTAAATTTAATATGCAGAAATTATCCTTTTAGAGCCACTCAACAATAGCAGCAACAAGAAAAAAAAAAAAACCATGAATCTGTGTGTGTTTATTTGAGTTCTTAGAGCACAGCCATCTCTCGGCCTGTCAGGAGGTAAGCACAGTGGAAATGTATTCCCCACAAGCTTAGGGACTCATCCAAGAAAGCCATTTCTTTCTTATTTGTAAATTCTGGGGCAGGTTTTCTGCAACCTTCATCTGAGCAATATGTTAAAAGTCTAAAAATTGCTGTTCTCAAAGTACCTTTTGGAAGACATGGCTCTAAAACTGGGAAGCTTCATTCTATATGATTATTTGCAAAGGGAGATATTTTAGAAGTGATGTCAGGGGAAAAGTAGAATTATTCCCCCTGGATTGGCCTTGGCTCTCGGTAGTGGTTCACTAGTGACGATTAGACATGCTCTGTTGACAGTGCACAGGCGGGCACAGGTTTATGCTGTTTCTCCAGGACAGAGAGAGATTTACATTCATCCATCAGGAGGCAAGAACTCTTCTGAGTTGCAGCTCTCTTTCCCTAGCTGTAGCCTGAGTCAGAGCACACCCAGGCTGCAGGTTCCAAAGCTCCATTTGGTGCCAGTGACTTCTTAATAGCACCTAAAGGCCCTGGGTGCCCATTCCAGAAAGGATCACAAACAAAATCTGGGAGAAAAGTGACTTTCTTCAGAAACACCCACACTTTTGTTTTTTGATCCCTGATACAGGGACACAATGGCCTGGAGTGCTAAGATTCCACTAGCATCTGTGAATATAAAGATAGACAGAGACGGTTTGTGGCCACAGGTATCTTGCAGTCTAGGGAATAGACAGACAGATGGTGAACAAGGACAGTACAGAGTGATGAGTAGTCAGTGGTGACGCATGCCTTAGCTCAGAAAGAATGTAGGAGAAGGATCCTTTCTCTGAGGAACCAGAGCAGGCTTCACAGAGAAATTACACTTTGAGTTGAAGTGTGAAGAATGAGGGATTTTTTTGGAGGGGGAGGGGAACAGGCAGACAGCTAGTGGGAAGTTGCTCCAAACAGAAGGGTCAGGCTTGGCAAAGGTTTGGAGACGTGGAGCCGCATATAACCCGCTGGCTGTGTATTCTCCATTGTCACTGTAAGGTGGAGACCAGTAAAGACAATGGCTGAGCAGGTCTGGAGCTGAGTCGGAGTTAAGGTTTAATCCAGCTTGCGAGGAGAGAGCCTTTGAAAAATTCTGATCAAGAGAAGAGCGTAGAATTAATAGTTATCTCAGCGTTATTATTACTATTTACATCTAGCGTGTGCTAAACACTGTACTCAGGGATTCCGTCGAATCTTAAAATAACTGTGAAATAAACATTGGTCTCTTCATTCTACATATGAGGAAATAATTTCAGAAAAGGGAAGCAGCTGGCCTAGGATCACACAGTAGGAAGTAGCCAGCTCCTGACTGGGACTGAGGTGGGTCTGACTCCTGGAGGCTGAGCTCAGAAACTCTTTGGAAGTTTGGATTATAGATGGAGGGGGAGAGGCTGCAGGAACTGCTCCAGAGGGGGATATGGTAGAACTGAATTAGAACTGAAGATGCCTGAATATAGCATTTTTCAATAAAAAGTACATGTGTCTGTGTTCCTATTTTGTTTGAGTTTTGGTCTTTAATTGCCTCTTTAGGATCAAAACAATTTTGTAGATGAAATCTACCCATGATTACATTGGATATTTGCTATAGCAATGTTCCAGCAACCCTGGAACAAACTCAAAATTTAGATTCATATTCATTTCAAACTCTGCCAATTTGGAATTTTCTTTCTTTCTGCCTAGACGCTGATGAGCGGCATCTAAACTTCTTAGCCAACTCCGATACCAGAGCCTTGAAAATATGGATCAATCTTCATTCTAGGATTTATAAGGTGGCCCCTTACAAATAAATTTAACCCAGAGAGAGCTACTTGCTGCCAAAATTATAATTTAATAGTGAAAAGGGGATTCAAAAGGCCTGGGGCTTTTTGCAGTCCTGTATCTGCAAGCAAATTTGAAACTCTTTGAGCTTGTTGTTTTTTTTTTTTTTTACCTTCAAAATGGAGATGAGGGCCCTTGTGAAGGTCAGGTGAAGTCACATTCATGGACATAGTTCTTGGCCTTCTACAGCTGTGCCAGATCACCTCATTCTTATACATTATCAGTGCCTTGCTTTGTCCACTTCCACAGAGAAGGGAAAATTCCCAGATGGCCTGCCCTCATTTATCCATGGAGTGAGTAGCCCATAGCCTACATCACAGATGTGAATTTATAGCCTCTGCAAAGACAATGGAAACTGGCAACCAAATGCCTAATTGAAAAAAACAAGACAAAAACCCAAACAATAGCCCATGAAGTAAAAGAACAGGGTAAACAGCAGTCAGGAAGGAAAAAGGAATGAATTTGAGGTTATTAGACTGGCTGTTTTTCCCAGATCACAGAAAACAATTATGCCATGTTAAACTATGCAGAAATTACATCTATACTGCTCATTTATTCATTCATTTATTCATCTAACCATCTAATCTACCATATGCCAGGCACTGTGCTAGTGCTGGAGACTCAGTATGAACAATAATCTAATGGAGGATTCAATTGTTGATCCAGTAATTACACAAATAAGGTTTATATAAGTAACCATGAATTGTACTGTCATGTCAAGTTTTTCTGAGCTTTAAGTGCATGTGAGGAAAGTGGGAGGAATTCAATCTAGACCAGGAGGACTGAGAAAGATCTGAAGAGTGGGAAGTAGCTGAAAGGTGGCTTGGTCAGGTGGAGAGAGAAGGATGTTCCTTGCAGGTGGAACCATGTGTGCCAGTGCCCTGTGATGAGAGGGCTAGCAGTAATTGAGAAACGTAAAGAAAGCTTGAATGCAAGGAGAGAGATAGGGAAGAGTGGGATGGGAGAGGAGTCTGGAAGGCAGGTGGGGGTTATTCTATGAGGGTCTTGTAACCATGTAAGAATCTGGGTCTGTGGATTAAAGCATTATTCTCAACCTAGATGCACATTGGTGTCACCTAGCAAGCTTTAAAAATCCTGAGTCCTGGGCCCTGCCCCCAGAGATTCTGATTTTAATTGGTGTGGGAGCTGCCTGGGTATCAGGATTTTAAAAGATGCTCAGGTGATTCCAATGTAAAGATGGATGGATAAATGAATGAATGAATGAATCAGTGAATGAGTAGCATGGATGTAATTTCTGCATAGTTTAACATGGCATAATATTTTTGAAAAATGCTGTTTGTGAATCTTCAGTTCTAATTCAGTTCTGCCATACCCTCTATGAGGCAGTACCTGCAGTTCTCTAGCCTCTCCCGCTCCATCTATAACCCAAACTGCCAAAGGGTTTATGAGCTCAGCCTCTGGGAGTCAGACCCACCTGGGTCTCAGTCAGGAACTGGCTACTCCCTAGCTGTGTGATCAATGGCTTGAGAGCCACTGGACTAAAACGTTTTACATGCATATATATCAACTGATTTCCACTTTGAAAGATCAGTCTGGCTGTGGTGTGGAGAATGGATAGACAGGGCAGGGTAGATGGGACGGGACTCTTGTGAGCAGAGTAGTGCGGTGTCCTCAGCCCCTGGTTTACCAGGCTCTGCAAGGGCGTTTCATTGTCTATCATGGCAGCCATCAGTTTGTCTAGAACTGTTAGACACTCCAAAGAGGTAATTTTGCTTTTTTTTTTCTTTTTCTCCTTTTATTTTAAAAATAAGCCCAATCTGGTTTCTTAAAACGGAAACAAATTGGTCTAATTTCTGCTCCTTGGGACAAGGCAGAATGAGTTTTCTCCCTTTTCTACATGGCAGCCTATCAATAATGGAAGATGATTGTGGTGCCCTAAAGATATCTTTTTTTTTTTTTTTTTTAGACAGAGTCTTTCTCTGTCACCCAGGCTGGAGTGCAGTGGTGCGATCTCAGCTCACTGCAACCTCTGCCTCCCAGGTTCAAGCAATTCTCCTGCCTCAGCCTCCCGAGTAGCTGGGATTACAGGCATGTGCCACCACACCTGGCTAATTTTTTTGTATTTTTAGTAGAGATGGGGCTTCACCGTATTGGCCAGGCTGGTCTCGAACTCCTGACCTTGTGATCTGCCCACGTCAGCCTCCCAAAGTGCTGGGATTACAGGTGTGAGCCACCGTGCCTGGCCAAGATACCTTTCTTTAATACTAGATGTGTGGACTTATAAACTACTTCTTATGCCATGAATTCTAGATCTCTCTGCTGAGTATATCCTAATTTGTCATTAACATGTCCTCTTAAAAATCTGTTACTTTTTTGCTAAATATGGCTTCTCTATTTTCTTTTATTAAGTCATTTTGATTATTACAGAAAATGCTAACAGAAAATACTGTGCCAAAAGCAAAGCTTTGATTTATAAAAAGTGTCCATTTGTCTTCTAAAACAAATGATATTTAAATGACATATAAAAAAGCACTTAAAGTTTTACTCTCGGGCTTGGAAACAGTTGAAGTCAGCATTTGAAATTCAAACTTTCTTATTTGTTCTGTTGGTTTAATGGATATAACTTCTTTTTAGGAAAAAAGTAGAAGCTACAGAGGACTTTCCCTTTTATGTTTCTCAAAAATTTAAAATTTTTCCATTGAAGAATTTGAGAATTTGACTTAGCACATAAACAATCTTTCTTCTGTCTCTAAGTGTTAAGTGTTGAAAAGTAAGATGAATCAGCATCACTACCATTTATTAAGTGGTTTCTACAGCTGGTATGGAGCTCATCAGTTTGCATGTTGGGCATCTCATTTAATCCCCATCACAATTCAAGAGAGAGGTATGATCATTATCTCTGTTCTATAGAAGAAGGATGAGGAGTTAAGAGCTGGTCCAAATCATACCAGTAGCACCCCTGATTTCTGCCTCTACAGCACAGCATGGCACCCTTTTGACTCCCACATTCAAAAGCAAGTTTATGCCTTGACTAAAGAGTAACGGCCGGGGGAGGGGCCAAGAATGGCTGACTAGAAACAGCTGTGGTCAGAGGCTCCCACTAAGAAGAATGAAAATAGTGAGTGAATCCTGCACCAGCAACTGAGGTATCCAGGTTCTCTCATTTGGACTAACTAGGCAGTTGGTGCAACCCAAGAAAAGCAAGGAAAATCAGGGTGGTGATGGCCCACCTGGGAGCCACAGGGAGCAAGGGGAGCTCCCATCCCCAGCCAAGGGAGGCAGTGTGTGATTGTGCTACCCTGCCTGGGAAACCATGCTTTTCCCACAGATCTGTGCAACCCGTGGGTCAGGAGAACCCCCTCATGAGCCCATGCCACCAGGGCCTTGGGTCCCAAGCACAGACCTATGCAGATTCTCAGCAGCCACTTGGCTGGAGACTGCTTAAGACTACCCAGTTCTTACCCAGTGATGGAGGGTCAACCTCCATCACTGAGGTTGCCTGCTGCCTAAGACAACCAAGCTCCCAGGGAGAGGGGCAGCAGCCATCACTGCAACTGCAATCTGCCATTTTTTCCCTGCTGGTGCCAGGGAGATTGGATGGTTTGGACCCAGGAGGAATTCCCCACAGCGCAGCACAGTGGCTGTGGCAGATGGTGGCCAAACTGCCTCTTTAGTCCAGAGCCTGACCAATCCCACCTCACTGGGTGGGGCCTCCCTGCAGGAATTTCAGCAACTCCAGCCAGGGATTTAGGGACAGAACTTTGATCTCCCTGGGACTGAGCCCCTGGAGGGAGGGGTGGATTCAGTCTCCATAGATCAGCAGACTTAGTTTTTCCTCCTGCTTGCTCTGAGGAATCTCAGCAGTCTGGATGAGTGGGATTCCCTCTAGTACAACACACTCCCTCCACCAAGGGGCAGCCAGAGTGCTCCATTAAGTGGGTCCTGGATCCCATGCCCCCGACTGGGTGAGACCCCCCAATAGGGGTTGCCAGGCACCTTATACAGGAGCATTCCTGCTGGCATAAGGTTGGTGCCCCTCTGGGACAGAGATCCCAGAGGAAGGAGCAAGCAGTGATCTTTGCTGTTCTTTAGCCTCTACTGGTGACACTTCCAGGTGCAGGAGGGACTCAGGAAACTAGGGTCTGGAATGGACCCACAGCCAACCGCAGCAGCCCTATGGAAGAAGGGCCTGACTGTTAAAAGAAAAACAAACAGAAAGCAACAACAACAGCATCAACAAAAAAGTCCCCACAAAAATCCCATCCAAAGGTCAGCAGCCTCAAAGATTGAAGCTACATAAACTCATGAAGATGAGAAAGAATCAACAACAAAAACACTGAAAACTCAAAAAGCCAGAGTGCCTCTTCTCCTCTAGATAGTTGCAACACCTCTCCAGCAAGGACACAAAACTGGGTGGAGGCTGAGATGGATGAATTGACAGAAGTAGGCTTCAGAAGGTGAGTAACAATGACCTTCACTGAGCTAAAGGAGCAGGTTCTAACCCAATGCAAAGAAGCTAAGAACTGCTATAGAGCAATACAGGAGCTGTTTACCAGTATAGCCAGTTTAGAGAGAAACATAAATTATCTGATGGAGCTGAAAAACACAACCCAAGAACTTTACAATGCAATCACAATTACCAATAACCAAATAGACCAAGCAGAGAAAGAATTTCAGAGCTTGAAGTTTATTTTGCTGAAATAAGACAGGCAGACAAGGTTAGAGAAAAATAATGAAAAGGAATGAACAAAACCTCCAAGAACTATGGGATTATGTAAAAAGACTGAACTTATGACTGATTGGGGTAACCGAAAGAGATGGGGAGAATGAAACCAAGCTGGAAAACATACTTCAGGATGTCATCCAGGAGAACTTCCCCAACCTAACAAGACAGGCCAACATTCAAATTCAGGAAATCCAGAGAACCCTAGTAAGATACTCCATGAGAAGATCAACCCCAAGACACATAATCATCAGATTCTCCAAGGTCAAAAAGAGGAAAAAATGTTAAGGGCGGCCAGTCAGCAAGAAAGGCCGGATCACCTACAAAGCAAAGTCCATCAGACTAACAGCAGACCTCTCAATAGAAACCCTACAAGCCAGAAAAGACTGGGGGCCAATATTCAACATTCATAAAGAAAAGAGTTTCCAACCCGGAATTTCATATCCAGCCAAACTAAGCTTCATAAGTGAAGGAGAAGTAAAATCCTTTTCAACAGGCAAATGCTGAGGGAATTTGTCACCACCAGGCCTGCTTTTCAAGAGCTCCTGAAGGAAGCACTAAATATGGAAAGGAAAAACCAATACCAGCCACTGCAAAAACACACTGAAGTACAAAGACCAATGACAGTATGAAATGGCTACATCAACAAATCTGCAAAATAACCAGATAGCATAATAATGCCAGGATCAAATTCACACATAACAATATTGACCTTAAATGTAAATGGACTAAATGGCCCAATTAAAAGACACAGAATGGCAAGCTTGATACAGAGTCAAAACCCATCAGTGTGCTATAGTCAAGAGACCTATCTCATGTGCAAAGACATGCATAGGCTCACAATAAAGAGATGGAGGAAGATTTACCAAACAAATGGAAAGCAGAAAAAAAGCAGAGATGCAATCCTAGTTTCTGACAAAACAGACTTTAAGCCAACAAAGATCAAAAAAAGACAAAGAAGGGCATTATAAAATGGTAAAGGGATCAATTCAACAAGAAGACCTAACTATCCTAAACATATATTCCAATACAGTAGTACCCATATTCATAAAACAAGTTCTTAGAACCTACAAAGAGACTTAGACACCCACAAAATAATAGTGGGAAACTAATGCTCCACTGTCAATATTAGACAGATCATTGAGACAGAAAATTAACAAGGATATTCAAGACTTGAACTCAGCTCCAGATCAAGTGGAAATGATAGATATCTACAGAATTCTCCACTAACAAGCAACAGAATATACATTCTTCTCAGCACCACATGGCACTTACTCTAAAACTGATCACATAATTGGAAGTAAAACACTCCTCAGTAATGCAGTACAACTGAAATAACAATAAGTATCTCTCAGACCACAGCACAATCAAATTAGAACTCAAGATTAAGAAACTGACTCAAAACCACACAACTACATGGAAATTGAACAACCTGCTACTGAATGACTTATGGGTAAATAATGAATTTAAGACAGAAATCAACAAGTTCTTTGAAAGCAATGAGAACAAAGAGACAACAGACCAGAATCTCTGGGATGCAACTAAAGCAGTGTTAAGAGGGAAATTTATAGCACTAAATGCCCACATCAAAAAGCTAGAAAGATCTAAAATCAACACCTTAACATCACAACTAAAATAACTAGAGAACCAAGAGCAAACAAACCCCAAAGCTAACAGAAGACAAGAAATAACCAAGATCAGTGTGGAACTGAAGGAGGTAGAGACTCAAAAAACCCTTCAAAAAATAAATGAATCCAGGAGCTGGTTTCTTGAAAATATTAATAAAGTAGACCACTAGCTAGACTAACAAATAAAAAAAGATGAAAGAATCAAATAGGCGCAATAACAAATGATAATGGGGATATTACCACTGACGTCACAGAAATACAAACAACCATCAGAGAATACTATAAACACCTCTATGCAAATAAACTAGAAAATCTAGAAAAAAATGGATAAATTCCTGGACGCATACACCCTCCCAAGACTGAACCAGGAAGACCTTGAATCCCCAAATAGACCAATAACAAGTTCTGAAATTGAGGAAGTAATAAATAGCCTACAAACAACAACAACAAAAAAGCCCAGGACCAAACAGATTTATAGCCAAATTCTACCAGAGGTACAAAGAGGAGCTGGTGCCATTTCTTCCAAAACTATTTCAAACAGTTAAAAAGAAGAAACTTCTCCCTAGCTCATTTTATGAGGCCAGCATTATCCTGATACCAAAACCTGGCAGAGATACCACAAAAAGAGAAAACTTCAGACCAATATCCCTGATGAACTTTGATGCAAAAATTCTCAATAAAATACTGGCAAACCAAAACCAGCAACATATCAAAAAGCTTATCCACCATGATCAAGTCAGCTTCATCCCCAGGATGCAAGGCTGGTTCAACATATCCAAATCAATAAATGTAATTCATCACATAAACAGAACTAAAGACAAAAACCACATGATTATCTCAATAGACACAGTAAAGACCTTTGATAAAATTCAACATCCTTCATGTTAAAAACGCTCAATAAATTATAAGCATTCCCCTTGAAAATTGGCACAAGACGAGGATGCCCTTTCCCATGACTCCTATTCAACATAGTATTGGAAGTTCTGGCCAGGGCAATCAGGCAAGAGAAAGAAATAACGAGTATTCAAATAGGAAGAGAAGAAGTCAAATTGTCTCTGTTTGCAGATGACATAATTGTACATTTGGAAAACCCCATCGTCTCAGCCCCAAAACTCCTTAAGCGATAAGCAGCTTCAGCAAAGTCTCAGGATACAAAATTAATGCAAAAATCACAAGCATTCCTATATGCCAACAATAGACAAGCAGAGAGCCAAATCATGAATGAACTCCCATTCACAATTGCTGCAAAGAGAATAATACCTAGAAATACAGCTAACAAGGGAAGTAAAGGATATCTTCAAGGAGAACTACAAACCATGGCAGAAGGAAATAAGAGAAGATACCAATAAATAGAAAAACATTCTATGCTCATGGATAGCAAGAATCAATATCATGAAAATGTCCATCCTACCCAAAGTCCCAAAGTTATTTATAGATTCAATACTATTTCCATTAAACTACCATTGACATTCTTCACATAATTAGAAAAAACTATTTCAAAATTCATATGGAACCAAAAAAGAGCCTGTATAGTCAAGACAATCTTAAGGAAAAAGAACAAAGGTAGAGGCATCACACTCCCTGACTTCAAACTATACCACAAGGCTACAGTAACCAAAACAGCATGCTACTGGTACAAAAACAGACACATAGACCAATGGAACAGAATAGAGATCTCAGAAATAAGACTACACAGCTACAACCATCTGATCTTTGACAAACCTAAGAAACACAAGCAATAGGGAAAGGATTCTCTATTTAATAAGTGGTGCTGGGAAAACTGGCTAGCTATATGCAGAAAATTGAAACTGGACCCCTTTCTTACACCTTATATAAAAATTAAAGATGGATTAAAGACTTAAACATAAAACTCAAAACTATAAAAACCCTAGAAGAAAATCTAGGCAATACCATTTAGGACATAGGCATGGGCAAAGATTTTATGACAAAAACATCAAAAGCAATTGCAACAAAAGAAAAATTGATAAATGAGATCTAATTAAATAAAAAAGAGCTTCTGCACAGCAAAAGGAACTATCATCAGAGTGAACAGACAACCTACAGAATGAGATAAAATTTTTGCAATCTATCTAACAAAAGTCTAATATCCAGAATCTACAAGGAACTTAAATTTACAAGAAAAAAAATCTCATTAAAAAGTTGGCAAAGGACATGAACAGGCACTTCTCAAAAGAAGACATTTATGCAGCCAACAGACATGAAAAAAAGCTCAACATCACTGCTCATTAGAGAAATGCAAACCAAAACCACAATGAGATACCATGTCATGCCCATCAGAATGGCAATTGTTAAAAAGTCAAGAAACAACAGATGCTGGTGAGGCTGTGGAGAAATAGGAACACTTTCATATTGCTGTTGGGAATGTAATTAGTTCAACCATTGTGGAGGATAGTGTGGTGATTCCTCAAAGACCTAGAACCAGAAGTACCATTTGACCTAGCAATCCCATTACTGAGTATATATGCCCAGAGGAATAAAAATCGTTCTATTATAAACATACATGCACACATATGTTCATTGCAGCACTATTCACAATAGCAAAAACATGGAATCAACTCAAATGGCCATCAATAATAGACTGAATAAAGAAAATGTGGTACATATACACCATGAAATACTATGCAGCCATAAAAAGGAACAAGATTATGTCCTTTGCAGGGACATGGATGGAGCTGGAAGCCATCATCCTCAGCAAACTAACACAGGAACAGAAAACCGAACACTGAATGTTCTCACTTACAAGTGGGAGCTGAACAATGAGAACACATGGACACAAGGAGGGGAACAACACATAGTGGGGCATGTCACGGGGACATTGGGAGAAAGCATCAGGACAAAAAGCTAATGCATGTGGGGCTTAATACCTAGGTGATGGGTTGATAGGTCCAGCAAACCACCATGGCACACATTTACGTATGTGACAAACCTGCATGTCCTGCATGTGTATCCTGGAACTTTAAATTAAATTAAATTCAATTTCAAAAAAAGAGTAAGGGCTAGCTTGCATCCATATTCTTTCTAGGAACTTTTCTCAATGCTGCAGCCTGAGTGACCATGCCCTTCTCTAGATTTCGTAACACCTGTCTATATTAGAGGAGGCAATTATGATGGGCCTATGATTTCCACCATTACTCATAGTTATTAACCACTAAATTATTATTTAACTCCTTATCTCTGTGTGGATTTTTTGTCTCTCCACATAGACTCTAAGTTTCTTGGGGAAGGATTGTCTATTACGAGTCTTTGCTTTCCCATAGTGCCTAGCATATTGCTTTGTCCATATGCAAGGCAACCAATTTACTTGAGTTAATGAATAAATAAACTAATAAAGACCCACCAGTTATTTTGGAAAATGCAAGATATAAATATCTTTTAAAACCCTGAAAAGCTCAGAGCAAAGAGGAGAAGGGCCTAAGTGCATAGGCACAGGAGATGCACACTTCTGGGCTCAAGTTCCAGCTCTGCCACTGGCCAGCTCTGTGACCTCAGGCAATGTCAGTCACCTCATCTGTAAAATATGGATAATAACTTAATACCCAGACTAGAGGATTGTCATGAGTGTCAAATGAGATGATATGTGTAAATCCTTTAACCTAATTCCTGGCCTATTTGCATAAATCGTAGCTATTATAGTCAGACTAGCTCTTATTATTGAATCATGCTTTATTATATATCAAGAGCCTTTCTGTACATTGTCTTGTGTAATTATTGACAGATGTTTACTGAACACTATGATGTGGTGGGTACACAGTAGCAAATACATAGGCATAGTCCCTGACCCCATAGAGCCTTTGTCACATAAACAGTGAAATACATAAGACAGCTATATTTCTCCCCATTCTACCAATGAGAAAGAAGGACTGAGGGGCATGACTCAGGCTTGCCATTTGGTGACCTGATATTCAAGCTGTGCTGTTTCTGCCTGCTATGGTTCGAATGTGTCCCCTAAAAGTTAATGTGTTGGAAACAGTCTGCAATGCAACAGCTTTGGGAGGCCTAATGCAAGGTGCCATTATTGCGAGAGTGAGTTAGTCATCACGAGAGTGGGTTGTTATGAAGCAAGTCTGACCCCTAATGTCTCTCTCTTTTGCATGTGCTCACTTGCCCTCCCACCATTCCACCATGGGATGATGAGCAAGAAGGCCCTCCACAGATGCAGCTGCTCAGTCTTGGACTGTCCAGCCTTCAGAACCATGAGCTAAATAAACCTCTATTCTTTATAGATTACTCAGTTCATGGTATTCTGTTACAGCAACAGAAAACAGACTAGGGTACTGCCTCACAAGATGTTCTTGCCATGACAACCAGGTGGATTGTGAGAGGAATATTCTGTGAGCAGGGCTGTTTCCAAACCAGGGAGATGGTGTTCATTTTAAATATGTTCATGTGTATGGATGTTAATTTAGCTATAGCCATTAGCTTTGATTTGTTTGATGTTAAATAAACCTGAACAGACATGATACAGTATAAAATTAAGTACTGTTTGATTCCTCAGTATATTTGCTATTAATGAGTAATTATGAATATAATTCATAAGGACTGCAAATGTATAATTTGTATGTACATGTGTATGTCAGGATTGGTAGAAAATGTGAAATATTAAATTACACTGCTTAAGATAGCCTACTACAAGCCTACTTATGAGGTCATTTAGTGTTAATTGCCTTTAAGAAGAATCTCACTACCAACATCATCTCCCCATCACCATCTGCCCATAAGATATGCCAAGTATCTATTTGAATCCTTTCTTTTTAAAATTCTTATTTTAATAATGAATCAAATGTGTCTGTGTTCCTATTTGGTTTAGGTTTTGATCCTTAATAGCCTCTTTATGATCTATACAATTCTGTAGATGAAATCTACCCATGATTACATTGGATATTTGCTATAGCAATGTTCCAGCAACCCTGGAACAAACTCAAAATTTAGATTCATATTCATTTAAAACTCTGCCCATTTGGAATTTTCTTTCTTTCAGCCTGGACTCTGATGAGAAGCATTTATAACTTCTCCATAGCCAACTCTGATACCACGGCCTTGAAAATATGGATCAATCTTGAGTGAACATTCATTCTAGGATTTATAAGGTGGCCCCTTATAAATAAATTTAACCCAGAAATAGCTACTTGTTGCCAAAAATATAATTTAATAGTGGAAAGGGGATTGAGAAGACCTCCAGCCCTGGCCCTGGCCCTGTCCTTTACCCGTCCTGTAACTGCAAGCAAATTTGAGCTTGGTTTCTTTGCCTTCAAAATGGAGATGATGTCCCACAGGGCCCTTGTAAGAGTCAGATAGAGCCACATTCAGAGGAATGTTTCTTGGTGTTCTACAGCTGTGCTGGATTACCTAGTTCTTACACATTACCAATGCCTTGCTTTGTCCACTTCCATAGAGAAGGGAATATTCCCAGACGGCCTGCTCTCATTTATCCAAGGAGCAAGTAGCCCACAGTCTACATCATGAATGTGGATTTATAATCTCTGTAAAGACAATGGAAACTGGCAACCAAATCTCAATTAAAAAAAAAAAAAAAAAAACCACCAGGCCAGGCATGGTGGCTTGGCCTATAATCCCAGCACTTTGGGAGGCTGAGGTGGGTGGATCACCTGAGGTCAGGAGTTCGAGACCAGCCTGGTCAACATGGTGAAACCCCATCTCTACTAAAAATACAAAAATTCGTTGGATGTGGTGGCGCATGCCTGTAGTCCCAGCTACTCGGGAGGCTGAGGCAGAAGAATTGCTTGAACCGGGGAAGCAGAGGCTGTAGTGAGCTGAGATTGTGCCATTGCACTCCAGTCTGGGCAAAAAGAGCAAAACTCTGTCTCAAAAAAATAAAATAAAATAAAATAAACCCAAACCAACAATAGTCCATGAAGTAAAAGAACAGGGTAAACAGCAGTCAGGAAGGAAAAAAGAATGAATTTGGAATTATTTACCTGGCTCTTTTCCCAAATCACAGAAAACAATTGGGAAAGACCCTGAGAATCGAAATACCCTCCTCCTTCCCAACTCTCTCCTGTGTGTGGTGAGGTTTATGGATTTAAAGGCTGTGTAATAGAACATACATGGTCAAGTCTTCATGGGCAAACCATGGCTTCACTTCATGACAGCAGTAGGGTTGGCAGTGAAGTGAAAACATCAGCAAAACATTTCCCTTAAAATCTATTCATGGGACACTAACAGGGCCATTCCACATAGCACATTCTTCTATGTGTGGGGCAAAGGCCACAGACTGTGAGGCCACAGCGTGAGCATGGCTGAGACCCTGGCAAGAAAGAGTGTGCACAGGTCAGAGGATTCAGGCATCCTTGATCATCAAAGACCAATGACGTTTGTCTGGGGTTAACCCAGAGTGAGGCTAGCACTGGCCACGTGGAGCATCCTGAGCCGTTTTGTGGCTCTCAGGCTGTGGCCTAGTTTGTTATATGTCTCAAAATAAGCACCTTGACCTCTTCTCCCTGTGGTGTTTTATTTTGATATGGTAGTTTAACAGTTATTAATATGAAAGTATAATATATGGAGGAATTTTTTAAAACTATAGAAAAGTAAAAAGAAAAATTATTTGCATTACATTATAAGCCTTTCAGCATTTTGTTCTCTTTTCTATTTAGCCTTTAAAATATGCAGAGATTTTAAAATAAAACTGGACTCAGTTTGCATTTTTGGTTTTCTGTTTTGATTTTTTACTTATCATTATGTCATGGACATTTTTCTAAGTCATTAAACATTTTTAAGAAATAACATTTTTAATGTATCATAGGCTGTCTCATGGTGGCTGCCAGTGTGGATTATGAAAGCATTGTTCTTAGGACAAGACTATTTCCAAACCAGGGAAACGATGTCCATTTTACGCATGTTCATACGCACAGATGTTAATGAAACTGTGGCCATTAGCTTTGACTTGTTTGATGCATAGTATGAGTCGGATATCCCTTACCTGAAATGCTTATGAACAGAAGTATTTGAAATTTTGGATTCTTTTTTTTTTTGGAATATTTGCATTATATTTACTGGGTCAACATCCCTAACTGAAAAATCCAAAACGGCCTCTGGAGCATTACGTCAGTGCTCAAAAAGTTTCAGATTTTTAAGCATGTCAAAATTTTGAATTTTCAGATTTGGGATGCTCAGCCTATAGTCCATTGCATAACTATACTGTATTTTTATTAATCATTTCTCTCTATCATTTGTTGCTTAGATTCCTTCATCTGTTTCTGTACAAATAAACACTGCTATGCTTTATTTAATATTATAAATAAAAATGAAACAGATTAGTTATTGTTATTTCTAACAGTGGCATATATTTTAAATATGAAAAGTAGTAACAGTGTGACTTGATGCAAAAATAAGCCAACAGAGTAAGGAAATAGAAAAGACAGCCAAGGAAAAGATCCTAATATATACCATGTATTGAATGATTAAAAAAAAAATGTATCACATCAAGGTTAAGAGTTAAAGCCAGTAAAATTTTTAAAAAATCACAAATCAGTGGGGGAGTGATTATTGAACAAACAGTGCTGGGAAAGCCTAACCTCATACTATATCAGCAGAATAAATTCTACATGGAATAATGAATTAGATCTTAAAATTGAAATCATGAAAATACTGGAATAGAACCTTAATGACTAATTGTTCTTAGAGTTTAAAAACACTATTAAAGCAATGAAAGAAATGAGGGAAAAGTGATACATTTGCCTCCATAAAAATATGTAACTTAGGCCAGGCGCAGTGGCTCACGCCTATAATCCTAGCACTTTGGGAGGCCGAGGTGGGAGGATCACCTGAGGTCAGGAGTTCAAGACCAGCCTGGCCAACATGGTGAAACCCCATCTCTACTAAAAACACAAAAATAAGCTGGACCTGGTGGCATGTGCCTGCAATCCCAGCTACCTGGTAGGCTGAGGCAATAGAATCACTGGAACTCGAAAGGCAGAGGCTGCAGTGAGCCGAGATCGCACCACTGCACTTCAGCCTAGGTGACAGAGCGAGACTCTGTCTCAAAAACAAACAAACAAAAAAGTAAGTTAAAAGAAACAAATGCGTATATATTTTTTGCTTCTGTATGTATGGTGGATGAGCAGTAGATAAAACAAATTCACTCTTCTAAAGGAGCTCACATTCGAATGGAGGAAGGTAGGCAAAAATAAATATATTCAGAAAAATAAAATAGGGTACTGGAAGAGAGAATGAGCATGCTTATTTTCCTTTCTCAGCTGTAATCATCTGACAGGTATACATCCTGACTTTAATTGTCTTTGTAGCTACCATCAAGTTTTTTCAGACTTTCTTTAAGTTATGGTCCTGTAATGATCAAAGGCAAAAATGAAGCACTACCTTTTGTTTCCTTTTTGCTACACTTATTCCTTCTCTCTCTTGTCCTCTGTTAATATAAGTTGTGATTGTGTACATAGATTCCATTATAAAATTATTGTTTTATCTTTCCTTCCAGTAAATATATTTGAAAATTTTATTTTTGTAATCAGATTTTCTTTTGAATTTAACTTTTAAGCTAATTTTAGGATTTACTATTGACACATTTATACCAGGATTTTCCCATTTTAAGTACTTAGCTTTTATTCTTATCATGCTTAAAATTGATGTACATATTCAAGTGTTCTTTTTTCACCAAATAAGTAAAGATATATTTTTTTCTGAGTTCTTGTCTTTGTGGTAATGTCTTTCTTTTAGTTTTTCACATAACCAGCAACTTGGCCTTGGAAAATCCCTGGGAACCAATCCTTTGTCCTCATATCTCCTTAGCTGTTACTTCTTTGTGTTTTAGTCTTTAGCATTATAGAGGGAAAAAAAAATCATACCAGTTTTTAATCCCTTATAGATAATCTATTTTTCTTTTTGCCTTTATTTCTAATTTGATTTGTTTTCTTGTTTTAAACACTTGTACAATTTTACATTTGTTCTTGCAATTCAATAAAGGGCCAGGGTATTTTTAGACATGAGTCTAATTTTATTAACATTACCTGTTACATGGCAAATCTTCTGTATATAAGTATATATTGTCTTGCACCTCAGGAAAGTTTATTTCTTTTTATGTCTTTATTATTTTAGTTTTAGGTTTTTTTTCTTCCTTTGGAAAACCTGTAACACTTTAGTTCAGTCTTCTTCGTTATCTTCTGCATCTTGTATCTTTTCTTTTATTATTTTGGTGTCTTTGCCTTTTCCTATGCTTTCTGGAAGAGCAACTCACTTTCTTCCTGAATATCCTTGATTTAGTTTTTATGTAAATTTTGTTCTTTCTTGCCTCCAGTTCAGGTTTTAATTAGACCCTTCCATTTCCTTCTTAGTTTATCTGATTCCCTTGCCTCCTGTGCTTATCCTTCCCTGCGGCATTCTATTTCTGTTTCAAAAGGCCAAGTAATTTTATAAATCATTAAATATGTCTGATAAATTTCTAAAAAGGTGTTTTGATATCTGGAGTGAATCAGAGTGATGCATTTCCTTTGGGCTTTCAGAATGATTTTTCTTCTTACTCATTTTATAGCTTAAAAAAATTGTTGGGTCTTACTGCGTTTCTTAATTTTTCCTAAAACAGAGAGCTATATAGGGCTGGTGTTCTACAGACAAGGCCTGTCCTGTCTTGTCTACTCACCTGGTATCCCCCGCACAGTACATGGCCTGACACATAGTAGGCACACAACGATTATCCATTGAATGAATGATTGGCTAGGGAAAGCAATTCAACTACTTTTCATCTTAGACATATGTTTTAAAAACCTTGTATAACAGAATCAAAATAAAGAAAGGGAGTTTTATTGCTTGGGTTGGAAGGAATTTATCCCTCAGCTGATGGCTCAGTGAACACAGCAAACCGGGTGATCTTTCACCATCATCTTGCTCAGATGTATTTTTCTATACTTTCCCCTGCCAGTTGCCAAGAGACATTAATGAATCTTACAAAAGTCTGGACCATATATATCTTCAGAAGTGTCTGCCCTGCTCAGCCTGTGGACAATTATTCAAGTCATTGGAGATAGCTGGCCCAGTCAGGAAGGCCCTCTTCCTCACAACCAAGGCTTGGGTTTGACACCTTGTACATCCTGCATAAACAAACTCTGTTTGATTCAGGCCCCAAGGCAGACACAAAACAAACATTACCCACAAAGAGTAATGGGAGGAAGTTTGTCTGTTATCTGGGAGGAGGACAGAAGCTCAAGCTACGCACAAAACTTGCTTGGCTCATTTTATTAGATAACCCCCACCCCCCGCCCCCCGCCCCCCGCCCCACTTCCTGGCTCTCTCTCTCTCTCTCTTTCTCTCTCTCTCTGTCACACACACACACACACACACACACACACACACACACACACACACACACACATTCCTCATCTGAGCCCAGCCCAGGAAGGTCCAGAAGGAGGCATACACATGCCTAGTGGGCCTTGTATTGTAGTGACCATTACAAAGAAATGTTTTAAAGGGAAGTAAAGGATTTTGCAGAATCCCATTTGCAGGGAAAGACCTGTTCTGTGCTGACACCTGCTCCTATGTTTCTTCTAGCCACATTTGAAGGGGTCTCTAGAGCCCATGAAGAAGGCACATCCAATGTGTGGGAGGAATCAGAGTGCAAGAGGGTGCAGAGGTCTGGGAGGAGCCTCCAGAGGGAAAAGCAACCTGCATCCTAGCTCCACAGATGCGCAGTCTCCCCTGCCCCAAATCCTGGAGCTGGCTTGGCATTTTGTCTGATGAATAACGCAGGGTTCTCCAAAATAGTTTTGCTCTAAAGATCGATTTCCTCAGATATCAAAACAGAAAGCATGAGCAGCCCTCTCTCCAACTAAAGATAAGACATTTCAGAATACGAGAGGGCACACGACCCCCAAGACTGAAAGAGAGAGACTTGTTGATGCCACATGGGAGTATACTTC
This sequence comes from Pan troglodytes, assembly GCF_028858775.2. NCBI lineage: Eukaryota > Metazoa > Chordata > Mammalia > Primates > Hominidae > Pan > Pan troglodytes. Next base: position 132,801,024 of record NC_072406.2, read on the forward strand.
ATTTGGCAATTATCCTCTCCCATTATTACCCTCAATGGATCTGGAAATGGAGTCTACAGACACTCTGGCTGATTTCCTAATGGGATCAAAGGAGTAATCCTGCAGAGCTCCCTGTGGACGCCACAGCAGGAGCGGGAGGGTCTCCTGGCAATGTTTGTAACACCTCCTTTGGATGTTGATTCTGCCCTAAGGTGCATGATGTTCTGCAGTGGAAATGGGTTGGCTCCCAGCTCTGCTCAGACCTTCAGACATTAATCTCTCAGACAGTTCAGAAGCTACAGTCAAGTCAGAATGGGAGGGAATGTGTCTGGGTGCCAGGTCCAGCCGTTAGGGCCCTTCTCAGCATGACTCCACACTTCCTTCTGGCCTTAACTCCCAATGTTCCTTTATACATCGCCTTAAACTACAGTAAAACTCAGCAGCTAAGCACAACCTTACTTTTCAACTTCCGTTTTGAGTAGGGTGGAGAGACACCTTCACTTGTTGTCTTGGCCTAGAATACCCTCTACCTCTTCCCTGCCCACCCATCAAAATATTTTCTTTCCACCATTACAAACTTTAGTAAATAGCCTGGGTTTTCCCAGAACAGTCTAACCTGCATACAGATAAGGGCTTGTTTTCCTCATTATTGGTTTCCTTTGGGAAAGGCTTAATACAGAATTTTAAATTCTGTTCTGCTCATATTTTACACGCAGTGGTGTGTCCATCCTTGTCATTTTCACCCTCTCAATACAAACCTTATGTACTTAGAGACTTAATTAATAGCAAGCTACATCTAAAAATAAGAGAAATTAAAGCTCAATATTAGAAGACTTTAGGAATAAGATGACCCTTTTAATAGCATATTGCTGAGCTTTTACTAAACACCTATTATTGTGTTATTATTTGTGTTATTTTTCTAGGTAGGATTCATAAAGATGCTGTTATCTGTCCTGACAAGAGCAGAGGGAAGAGTGTATGTTTGAACCATCTTTATATTAACAGCACGATAAAATTCACGGCTTATAGTTTCCAAAATATTGCCATGCTCATTCTATGAACTGATTCCATAAACAAGTCTGTTGCTACCTACTTCCTCATACCTGTAGCTCCACCGCTGGCTCTTCCCCTCCTTTCCTAGGCCAGGCCCATTTCTCTCCAGCTGTTCTTACAGTTGTGACCTCCTTCCCCAACTCCATCCATTTTCTCATTGCAGCCAGAGTGACTTTCCAACATGCAATAACTCTGTCTCCTGTATGGCCCGCCTCGTGTTAATACAACTCTCTACTACAATACAGTGAATCAGTTTTTTCTGTGCGGCAGGCAGGAAGAACCTGTTGGGCAATTACAGTGCCAGGTACACAGTTGGTGCTTAATATATACTTATTGAACAAAAGCATGCATGAATTAATATTTAAATATGTCAAAAATAGCTTCCTGGCTGGGCATGGTGGCTCACGCCTGTAATCCCAGCACTTTGGGAGGCCGAGGTGGGCAGATCACCTGAGGTCAGGAGTTCGAGACCAGCCTGGCTAATATAGTGAAACCCCATCTCTACTAAAAATACAAAAATTAGCTGGGCATGGTGGTGGGTGCCTGTAATCCTAGCTACTCGGGAGGCTGAGGCAGGAGAATTGCTTGAACCCAGGAGGCGGAGGTTGCAGTGAACCGAGGTCACACCACTACACTCCAGCTTGGGCAACAAAGCAAGACTCTGTCTCCAAAACAAAACAAAACAAAACAAAAAAAGCTTCTTGAGGTGAGCAAAGAAAATGCTATGATTTCTAGTCTACTAACCCACAACCAGCAGACCAGGGGTTTTGCTGAATGTCACGCAACTTCTATGAACAGGAGAAGCTTTAGAACCCAAGATTTAAACCTCTTAGATTGGTGAGTTTCCTTCCACATCTTCTTAGATCAGAGCAACATTTACTTCCACTTTTCTACCTTGGCTGTATGTTTCTCCCAGAGTAAAAGAAGGACACTGGAAATAATTCTACCCTCTCCTGTGGAGACAGCATCAAAGTTGTCAGGAGACCAAATTCATGTAACATGTGATCAGTCAATGAGTTATCTCTACTGTTTAGGGACAGCATCAACAATGACACACTCATTCCAATGCATCAAAGTTGTCAGGAGACCAAATTCATGTAACATGTGATCAGTCAATGAGTTATCTCTACTGTTTAGGGACAGCATCAACAATGACACACTCATTCCAATGCATCATTTTTGTGTGTCTGCAATGCAGTGTACCAAGTCTGTGCTTTAAAATCATGTTTTTAAAAGTTGTCACTCTTTTCTTTCTTAAAGTTGTCATTCTTGTCTCACTTGTAAGACTTTTGCAAGTGTCATTTCTTCTGCTTGAAATTCAGCCTCCCTATTGTATATTTGGGCTTTTGAGTATTTTTACATCTTATCACATCAGTGTCAATGTCTTAACAAAGCACATCAGCCAGAGGGTGAGTATTTGAGCATCTATTCAGAGTCAATTCCATGCCCACTGTTGCAAAGAATGTGAGAGATACTGAGATAGCTTTACCATCAAATATTGGACTGCCCAGGAGTGGAAGCTAACTAATTTCTAAGTAATTTCTCAACCAGAGATCTATAAGAAAAAGAAAAAAAAATGACCAATTATTGAACACATTTGCAAAGGTCTTACAAGTGAGACAAGAATGACAACTTTTAAAAACATGATTTTTAAGCACAGACTTGGTACACTGCATTGCAGACACACAAAAATGATGCATTGGAATGAGTGGCGTCATTGTTGATGCTCTTCCTAAGCAGTAGAGGTAACTCACTGACTAATCACATGGTATGTGAATTTGGTCTCCTGACAACTTTGATGCTATTTTCACAGGACAGGGCAGAATGACCAGTTAGAATTCCCTTCCATTGGCTTGGCATGGTGGCTCATGCCTGTAATCCCAGTACTTTGGGAGGCTGAGGCAGGCAGACCACTTGAGGTCAGGAGTTCAAGACCAGCCTGGCCAACATGGTGAAACCCTGTCTCTACTAAAAATATAAAAATTAGCCAGGCGTTGTGGCATATGCTTGTAATCCCAGCTACTCAGGAGGCTGAGGCAGGAGAATCACTTGAATCCAGGAGGTAGAGGCTGCAGTGAGCCAAGATCGTGCCACTGCACTCCAGCCTGGGTGACAGAGTGAGACTCCTCTGTCTCAAAAAAAAAAAAAGAAAGAAAGAAAAAAAGAATATCCTTCCACCACAACCACCACTATAGACTTGATGTGATGAGGGCCCTTCCCAGTGATGAGAAGAGGACTCAGGTCTATAAGAGAAATGGGTTTCACAGGAGGCACAGCAGGACTTGGTGATGAGCTGCAGGTGCAGAGCTGAAGGACAGGGAAGGTCTCCATTGTCTGTCAGGCTGCAAGCTCTGTGACAGCAGGAACTGAGTCATTTCTACTGACCATTGCATTCCCAGTACCTGGCCCAGGCCCACTGCATAAGGGGCACTCAATATATATTTTCCAATGAAGAAGTGATTAAGTAGAGATTAGGGATGAGAGGGGTCCCAGAGGGCTCTTGTGTTCTAAATATGTGTAATGGGAAAAATGGTGGTGCTATTTACTGGGAAGTAGAATCTGGGACTGGAATTGAAATGGAGCTGGCTTTGGAGGAGAAATGACAAGGTGCATGTAAGACTTAATCTGGTGATGTCAGTTTATCTGTGTAACCAGAACTTCTAGTCTCCAAACAAGGTAGACAAGAGGGAGATAACAAGTGAAAGAATAGAATAATCAGAGTAACACTTGAATGAAAGTCAGGAAACCCAAGTTTCATTTCTGTCTTAGCCACCAATTTACTTCACTTTTCTGGAAGTTTGCTCATCTATACAATAACAAGGTTATATCAAACAGGTGCTAAGGACGACTTTAGGACTAGAATTCTAGATTGTAGAGGATTCTATGCTAGGCCAGGCTATGGTGAGTGATGCTGAAGATGAACCTTCAGAAGTAGGTGATGGATGAGTTAGACAGGTGAGTGTAATAGTGACCAATAGCAAGCTCAAACTCACGCATGGTGGGACCATGGACAGTTCCCTCCCCTGGCCGTTTCTTCTAGGCAGAGCGCATCATGGAAGCCCCGAAGGCTACAGATCATCTAGGCCAGGATTTTTCCACAAAGTATGTTCTAGAGGTTAGGTGTTAATGGATGTTTATACACACTTAAATGAGGTTCTATGCTCAAATAAATTGAAAAACACTATGTTAAAAGGCTTCTTTTTACTGGACTTTAAAAATAGCCCTTAATATGCTCATTTTCCCTCTAGGATGCTAATATACTGGATACACTTCCTTTAAAAAAATGAAAGATATTGTAATCAGGCAAATCTCAGCATGCAGGATGGGGCAGCTGACTCCCCGCAGGCTTGCTGAGAGCCCTTGATGACTCTTGTCAGTGCAGTGAGATGGCTCTTGGTGGAGTCACTGAGGATAAAGATCAGGAGAGAAAATCACATACTGTCTCCTGGAGACCAAGCGCCTCTCAAAGGCTAAAGGAAGCTTCCGTCATTCTGGTGTGTACATCTGCCCCTGTATCCCAAGAAGAGATCTGAGCACGTGGGTGTTCCAGCTTCCAAACATACTGGGCTCCCACTGGTGAGATGATATTAGCTACTTACTTATATTCACCTCCACACCCATGTCCTTCTCACTGCCAAACTGCCTCTTTGCTCATTTCTGGTTCTGTGGGCATTTGTATTTTTGTAGCATGAAGTAATGAGGACTCTGAGGACTTCCACTTTCCAGAGCCAGGATTTTTAAAGTTTTGTCAGCAGGCAGCAAATTCCAAAGGTTACTGTCCACTTGCATTCAGCTGGAAGCATGCTGAGAAAGCATTCTTTTGTGCCTTTAGCACGTGTGGCAGGGGCGCTGGTTGAGGCTGGACATTTACTTGCTGTTTGATTGCTGACTGTGTCACTGGTTCCTGATGATTTTTGGCATGGGATAAATGCTGTTAGTCAGAAGCAAAACTTCCTCTGTGAGAGCTATTTGTTAAATCCAATCAACAAGCATTGGTCAGGCACTTATTGAAGTGGATCCCTGCTAATTTGTCCCTCTCCCACTGTATGCAATTCCAATAGCTGCTTATCATAATTCCCATAGAACTCTGAGAGGGGAGAAAGCCTATGGATACAAGATTTTCTCTCTGAAAGTGCAAATTGCATTTTTAGAGGCAAGCAGCTGTGACATCCTGGGTGGGACACAGAGGGTGGGTGGAGGACTGAGGGAGGAAATGATATGCATGCCCTGAAATGGTGTCCGATGTTGCTCCCGAATAGTGAGAGGATTTGTATTAGACATGGCTCCTACTCACGAACTGTGGTCTCCCTGACGTGATAGCATTGTCTGGTTCATCTGTGTCCCCTAGCTCCACCACATAGTAGGTCAATCTTTTTTTTTTTTTTTTTTTTGAGACAGAATCTTACTCTGTTGCCCAGGCTGGAGTACAGTGGCACCATCTGGGCTCACTGCAGGCTCTGTTTCCCGGGTTCACGCCATTCTCCTGCCTCAGCCTCCTGAGTAGCTGGGACTACAGACACCCGCCACCACGCCTGGCTAATTTTTTTTTTTTTGTATTTTTAGTAGAGATGGGGTTTCACCGTGTTAGCCAGGATGGTCTTGATCTCCTGACCTCGTGATCCACCCGCCTCGGCCTCCCAAAGTGCTGGGATTACGGGTGTGAGCCACTGCGCCTGGCCTGGAGGTCAACAAATATTTAAAGCACCTATAGCTAAACCAACAGTTAGTAATTACCACTCCTCACATAGTCTATGCCAGGCCCAGTGCTGATGATGTGCATATTAAACACACCTCCTCCTTGATTTTCATCGTGACCCTAAGCAGTAGATATTGGCATCATTCTTTCTGTGATACAAGTTAGGAAAGAAGGGCCAAGAGACCTGATGTCACCTGCTGGGGATGCAACAGCTGTAGACCTCATGATCCGCCCGCCTCGGCCTCCCAAAGTGCTGGGATTACAGAGCCTGAGCAGAGCCCAGGTGTCTGAGCACAGCCCACGTCTCTGAGCACAAGGTATGTGCTCTGGACCACAGGCTTTAGGGAGGGAAGGGGAGCAGGAAATGTCGACACATAGGGTTGGGGGCAGGGGTAAGTCTCTCCCTCAACCTAGGTTAGAGGTCACTAGCAGGAACACAATGGCCAGGGGGAGTTTCTGTCATGAGGCATACATCTGACTGAGTCCCTGTCCTCAGGCTGCCTCCCTGCCCCTTTGCAGACTGTCTGCTCATCCTGGGTCCCTTGGGCATGCTGCACACCTTTCCCCACGTGATACTCATGCTTAGGCAGCCGAGGCTGTGAGACACAGTGTGGTGTTACACTCTGCCTTGATTTGTCACAGGAGATAGTGTCCCTTCTGGAGCTCAGGGGCAAGATCTTCCCAGAAGGAAAGCTATCAACAGCATGCCTGTTGGAAATACTGATGAATGTGTTCATTCAACTTTGATGTAGTATTTTTAAAAGTCAATTATTTTCAGCAGTGAATATCAAAGCAAAATTTAACAAAGCTATGATTGCTACATTCAGCTTTAATGCTTGTCAGCTGGCGAATATCTCTTTAATTACACAAGCACAAATCCAGCAACTCATTTTACTCTGCTGAAAATACAATAATGACAATCAAAAAATTATCACTTTCATTTTCACTGAGTTTATATGAGGGTATGAGGCCATTCAAACTTTGCCAAAAGATGTACATACTGTTGATGGGTCCCCCTGCCTTTGAGAAATGTCCTCCCAATTGTCTTTCAGTTATTATTTTCATTAAAACTTTCAGTTTCATCAAACAAAATAATCTTAAATAAAAAGTTTTATTTTAGTTCTATTAAAACTTTAGTTCATTAGAACTTTTAGTTAAGGAATTCCCTTCCACAGGGGAAAAAGTAGTTAAAAATGATAACTAAAGCCCAAAAGATGTAACAATAAAATGATTACCTGGAATGATCCTCTTGTAGGTAAGTCTAAGATATAATGTGGATTTTTCTTCTCTTTTAGAAGGAGTTGGCCACAGCATACCAATGTGAAGTGTTGAGTTTTTCTTAAGTTTTATTTAAGTTTTAATTCATAAATAACAATCATACATATTTATGTGGGTACAATGTGATGTTTCAATACATGTATACATTTTGTAATGATCAATCTGGGTAATTAACATATTTGTCCCCTCAAACATTTATCATTGCTTTGTGGCAAGAATGTTCAAAGTCCTCTTTTCTAGCTCTTTTGAATTATACACTATATTATCATTAACTGTAGTCCCTTTACTGTGCAATAGAACACTAGAATTCTTCCTCCCATCCAACTGTAACTTTGTATCTGATAACTAACATCTTCCTTCTCTCCCTCCACCTCCATCTCCATCCTCTGGTAAGCACCATTGTACTCCTCTCCTTCTACAAGATCAACTTTTTTAGATTCCATGTTTAAGTGAGATCATGTGGTATTTGTCTCTCTGTGCCTAGTTTATGTCACTTAACATAATGTCCTCTAGGTTCATTCAAGTTTTAGCAAGTTACAGGATTGTATTCATTTTTGTGACTGAGTAGTATTCCATTGTGTTTATATACCAGATTTTTAAATCCGTTCATCCTTTGTTTCCTAAGTGTCCATCAACAGATGAATAGATCAAAAATGGTTGAATCTTGGCTATTGTTAATAATGCATTAGAGTGCAGACATCTCTTATGCAGAATAATTTCAATTCCTTTGCATGTATACCCAGAAGAGTGATTGCTGGATCACATGGTAATTCTATTTTTAGTATTTTAAGAACTCCCCATACTATTTTCCAAAATCGCCTAAGAATTTATTTATTTATTTATTTATTTAGAGACAGAGTCTCGCTCTGTCACCCAGGCTGGAGTGCAGTGGCGCGATCTCGGCTCACTGCAAGCTCCGCCTCCCGGGTTCACGCCATTCTCCCGCCTCAGGCTCCCAGGTAGCTGGGACTACAGGCGCCCGCCGCCGCACCCGGCTAATTTTTTGTATTTTTAGTACAAACGGGGTTTTACCGTGTTAGCCAGGATGGTCTCGATCTCCTGACCTCATGGTCCGCCCGCCTTGGCCTCCCAAAGTGCTGGGATTACAGGCGTGAGCCACCGTGCCCGGCCTGAATTTATAAGAGAACCAACAATGTGTAAGTGTCTCCTTTTCTTCACATTCTCAACACTTGTTATCTTTCATCTTTTTAATAATAGCCAATCTAACAGATATTATGTAAAATCTTATTATGGTTTTAATTTGCAATTCTCTGATGATAAATGATGTTGAGCATTTTTTTTTGTATATCTGTTGTCCATTCTTTTGAGAAATGTCTACTCAAGTCCTTTGCTCATTAAAAAAAATTTAGATTTGAGGGTACATGTACAGATTTCTTACATGAATATATTGCATAATGCTGGAGTTTGAGAGTTAGTCAATGCAGAGCCTAACAGGTGGTTTTCCAACTCTTTCCCCACCCTTTTGGAGTCCCCAGTGTTTATTGTTTCCATTTTTATGTCCGTGTGTGCCCATTGTTTAGCTCCCACTTGTAAGTAAGAATAAGTGATATTTGATTTTCTGTTTCTGCATTAATTCACTTGAAATAATGGCCACCAGCTGCATCCATGGTGCTGCATAGAACATGATTTTATTCTTTCTATGGCTGTATGGTATTCCGTGGTGTATATGTACCACATTTTCTTTATCTAATCTACTGTTGATGGGCATCTAGTTTTGTTTTCTTGTTATTGAGTAGTTTAAGTTCCTTGTACATTTCAGGTATTAGCTTCTTGTCCAGAGAATAATTTGCAAATACCTTCTCCCATTCTGTGGATTGTCTCTTCACTCTGTTGATTGTATCCTTTTCTGTGCAGAAGCTTTTTAGTTTGTTGTATCCCCATTTGTCTATTTTTGGTTTTGTTGCCTGTGCTTTCGAGGTCTTACCCAAAAAGTCTTTGCCCAGACCTATGTCATGGAGATTTTTCCCTGTTTTCTTCTAGAAGTTTCATAGTTTAGGGTCTTACATTTAACTCTTTAATTCATTTTGAGTTGAATTTTTAATAGAGTAAAATATAAGGGTCTGATTTCATTCTTCTACATGTGGATATCCAATATTTCCATTACAATTTATCAAAAACTTTCCTTTCTCTGTTGTGTGTTCTTGGCACCTTTGTCAAAAATCAGTTGGCTGTAGATGCATGGGTTTATTTCTGGGTCTTCTATTCAAGTCCATTGGTCTATTTGTCTGTTTAAATGCCACTACCATGCTATTTGGATTACTATAGCTTTGTAGTGTATTTTGAAGTCAAGTAGTTTGATGCCTACAGTTTTGTTCTTTCAAAATTTCTTTGACTTTGACTTTTCAGGACATTTTGAGGTTCCACACAAAGTTTTGGATTATTTTTTCTATTTCTGTGAAGAAAGTTATTGGTATTTTAATAGGAATTGCATTGAATCTGGAGGTTTTGGGGAGCACCATGGATATTTTAACAATATTGACATACCTAATCTGTAAACTTGACACATCTTTCCATTTATTTGTCTTCTTCACTTTCTTTCTTCAATGTTTAATAGTTTTCAGTGTAGAGATCTTTCACCTTGTTGGATAAACTTATTCCTAAGCATTTTTTGGTAGCTATTATAAATAAAATTGCTTTCTTGATTTCTTTTTTTAGATTGTATGCTATTAGTGTATAGAAATGCTACTGAATTTGTATGTTAATTTTGTATCCTGTAACTTTACTAAATTTGTTCATTAGTGCTAGTAGGTTTTCAGTGGAGTCTTTAGGGTTTTCTATATATAAGATTTTGTCATCTGCAAACATGGAAAATTAACTTCATCCTTTCCAATCTCTCATGCCTTTCCATCTCTCATACCTAAGAGAAAGAAATAAAAGGCATTTCTCTTGCTCTGGCTAAGACTTCCAGTACTATGTTAAATAGAAGTGATAAAAGTGGACATTCTTGTTTTGTTCTAGATCTTAGAGGAAAAGCTTATAGCTTGTCTCCATTCAGTATGATATTGGCTGTGGGGTTGCCATTTATGATCTTTATTGTATTGAGGTACATTCTTTCTATATCTAATTTGATTAGAGTTTTTATCATGAAGGATGTTGAGTTTTGCCAAATGCTCTTTCTGCATCTATTGAAATAATCGTATGGTTTTTGTTCTTCATTCTCTTAATGTGGTGTATCATTTATAGATTTGCATATGTTGAAATAGCTTTGCATCCATTGGATGAATCCTATTTGGTCATGGAAAATGATCTTTTTAATGTGCTTTGGGATTTGGTTTGCTTGTAGAGTGATGCATTGCATAATAATGTTCCAGTCCATGATAGACTACAAATATGACAGTGGTCCCATAAGATTATAATACCATATTTTTACTGTACCTTTTTATGTTTAGATACACAAATACATACCATTATGTTACAGTTACCTACAGTGTTTATGACAGCAACATTCTTTGCATATTTGTCACCTAGGTGCAATAGACTATATCGTGTAGCCTAAATATGTAGTGAGTTATACCATCTAGGTGTGTTTAAGTACACTCTATGATGTTTGCATGACAATGAAATCATCGAACTACATATTTCTTAGAATATGTCCTTGTTGTTAAGGGATGCATGACTGTATTTTGTTGAAAATGTTTGCATTTATGTTCATCAGGGATATTGGCCAATAGTTTTCTTGTATTATTGTGTCCTTGTTAGGTTTTAGTATCGAGGTAATGCTGGCCTCATAGAATGAGTTTGAAAGTATTCATTCATCTTTAATCTTCTGAAATAGTGTGAGAAGAATTGTATTAGTTTTACTTGAAACGTTTTGTAGACTTCAGCAGTGAATTCTGAATTCTATCAGGTCCTGAGCCTTTCTTTGATAGAAGACTTTTTATCACTGATTCAATCTCATTATGCATTGTTAGCCTATTCAGACTTTCTATTTCTTCATGATTCAATCTTGGGAGGTTGCATGGGTCCAAAAGTTTATCCACTCCTAGGTTATCCAATTTGTTGGTATATAATTGTTCATAATAGTCTCTTATTATCCTTTGAATTGCTATGGTATTAGTTGTAATGTTTCCTTTTTATCTCTGATTTTATTTATTTGAGACTTCTCTCTTTTTTCTTAGTTATTTAGACTAAAGTTTGCCAATTTTGTATTTGCAAATAACAAATTCTTCATTTCATTGATCTTTTGTGTAGTTTTTCATCTGTTTTATCTGCTCATATCTTCATTTTTTCAGTTTTTCTCTTAATTTTGGGTTTAGTTTTTTCTGGCTTTTTGAAGTACAGTGTTAGGTTGTTTATTTGAAATCTCTTTTTTTTATTGATATCGGCATTTATTGCTATAAGCTTCCCTCCTAGAACTGCTTTTACTGTATCTTACAGGTTTTGGTATGTTGTGTTTCCATTTTCATTTGTTTGAAGACATTTTTAAATTTCCCTTTTAATTTCTTCATTGTCCCATTGGCTGCTCAAGAGCATATTGTTTAATTTCCTTGTATTCATAACATTTCTAAAGTTCTCCCGTTATTAATTTCTAGTTTTATACTATTGTGGACAAAAAAAATAAATGATATGATTTCAATCTTCTTAAATTTGTTAAGACTTGTTTTGTGGCCTAACATATAATCTATGCTGGATAACGTTCCACGTGCAGTTGGGAAAAATATATATTCTGCAGCTGTTGAATAGAACGTTCTATAAATATCTGTTAAGTCCATTGCGCCTAGAATGCAGTTTAAATCCAATTTTTTTTTGTTAATTTTCTGTCTGGATGATCAATCCATTGCTGCAAGTGGGGTGTTGACGTCTACTGCTATTGTTATATTTCAATCAGCCTATCCTTTCAAATCTGTTAGTATTTGCTTTATATATAGACTGTTCCTGATCTACGATGATATGACTTAACAATTTTTTGACATTATGATGGTGTGAAAGTGATTCACATTCAGTACACTCCTTGACTAATGATGGAAAGTATTGTAAGTAAAAAACACACTTTCAGCTTACAGTATTTCCAGTGTATGATGGTTTTATTGTAACCACATTGTAAGTTGAGAAGCATTTGTATTTAGGTCCTCTGATGTTGGATAGACATATATTTACAATTAGTATATTCTCTTGCTGAAATGACTCCTTTTATTATTATGCGATGACCTTCTTTGTCTCTTTTTACAGTTTTTAATTTGAATTCTATTTTATCTGATGTAAATATAGCTACTTCTGCTCTTTTTTGGTTTTCATTTGCATGGAAGATCTTTTTCCATCTCTTCACTTTCAGTCTGTGTGTTCTGACAGGTGAAGTAAGTCTCTTGTAGGCAGCATATATTTGGGTCTTGTTTGTTTATCCATTAGCCACTTTATGTCTTTTATTTGGAGAATTTAATCCATTTATATTCAAAGTAATTATTGATAGGTAAGGACTTACTAGTATCGTTTTGTTCATTGCTTTCTAGTTGTCTTGTAGATCTTTTCTTTCTTCCTCTCTTACTATTTTCCTTTGTGGTTAAGTGATTTTCTCTAGTATTATGTTTTGATTTCTTACCTTTTACTTTTAGTGTATCTATAGTAGGTTTTTGTTTTGTGGTTATAATGAGGCTTACAAAAACCCTCATATAGATATAACAGGTTATTGTAAGCTGATATGAAATTAACTTTGAGTGCCATAAAAAAGTCTACGTTTAACCCCACCCACCATATTTTGATCTTTTACTGACACAATTTCCATCTCTTTATACTGTATACCACTTAACAAATCATTTTAGTTTTAAAAATAGTTATATCTTTTAACCTTCATACTAAAGGTATAAGTAATTTAAACATCATTGTTACAGTATTGGAGTATTCTAAATTTGACCATATAATTATAGGTACCAGTTAGTTTTATACTTTCAAATGTTTTTTGTATTATGCATTAGTATGCTTTTCTTTCAGCTTGAAGAACTCCCTTTAACATTTCTTGCAAGACACATCTTGTGGTGATGAACTTACTCAGATTTTGCTAGTCTGGGAAAAATCTTTCTCCTTCATTTCTGAAGAACAGCTTTGATGGATAAAGTATTCTTGGTTTGAAGTTTTGCTTTTTTATTTTGTCTTCAGCACTTTGAAAATATTATTCCATTCTCTCCTGGCCTGTAAGCTTTCTGCTAAGAAATTTGCTGATAGTCACACTGATACTCTTTTGTATATGATACGCTTCTTCTCTGTTGCTGCTTTCAGAACATATCAGATTTTTTTCTTTGAGTTTGATTTTTCTTTTTTTTGAGACAGGGCATGCAGTGGTGTGATCATGGCTCACTGCAGCCTCAACCTCCTGGGCTCAAGTAATCCTCCCACCTCAGCCTCCCAAATAGCTGAGACTACAGATGTGTGCCACCATGCCCAGGTAATATTTTTATTTCTATTTTTTGTAGAGATAGAGTCTCACTATGTTGCTCAGTCTGGTCTTGAATTCCTGGGCTCAAATATTCCTCCTGCTTTGGCCTCCCAAAGTAATAGCATTATAGTCATAAGCCACGGCACCCAGCCCTGGCTTTGATTTTTTTATTTTTATTTTTTTATTGTATGTCTTGGTACACTTGTCTTTCGGTTGAATTTGATTGGAGACTTCTGCTTCTCATTTCTGGGCATTGGCATCTATCCCTCAATTATGGAAATTTCCATCCATTATTTCTCTAAATATGCTTTATGGCAATTTTCCTCTTTCTTCTCTTTCTGAAACTCCTATTACACACAGGTTTGGTCTCTTGATGGTGTCCCATAATTTCCATAGGCTTTACTCATTCTTTTGTCTGTTTGCTCCTCCGACTGGATAATTTCAAATGTTCTGTTTCCCTGCTCACAAATTCTTTCTTCTGCTAGATTCAGTCTACTGTAGAAGTTTTCTATTAAATTTTTCAGTTCAGTCATTGTTTTCCTTATCTCCAGGATTTCTACCTGGTTCTTTTTTATTGTTCCTATTTCTTTGTGAATCTTCCCACTCTTTTGCATATTATTTTCCAAATCTCACTAACTCTTCTTTCTGTATATTCTTGTAGTTTACTGAACTTCTTTATGAATATTATTCTGAATTCTTTGTCAGTCATTTCATAGATCTTTATTTGGGGAAGCATCCATTATTGCAGCTTTTTAAGTTTCTTTTGGAGGTGGCATGATTCTCTGATTCTTTGTAATCCTTGTGCCCTTGTGTTATTGTCTGTGCATTTGAGGAAACGGGCCCCTCTTCTGACATTTACAGATGTCCTTTGGCCAGGATAGAGCTTCCCTACTTAGTCTAGCCTGTGATTATTGGAAGGGCCTGCTGATGATGACCCCAGACAGGCAGAACTTGTTGTGGGTTCTCTAGATGGCTGGGCCACTGCCTTTGCTCTGAGGTCAAATGGGGCTACTGGCTGGGTTCCAATGACCAGTGAGACCACCCACTGGCTCTACTATCAGGCAGAGCTGCTGGCTGGGTACCGTGATGGCCTCTAGCCAGGCCTGTCACAAGATGTATTTCCTGGCTCAGCAATTCCAGTATTTGGGATCTTCAGTTGGACAGGGCTGCAGGTTGGGCTTCAGGCTTAGAAAGGATCACTTCTCTGGACAGGCAGAACCTGGGGTTATGTTTCTTTGAGATATGCAGTTGAGGATTGTGTCTTTGTCTGTGTGGAGCTGTGGGGTGGGCTTTTGACTGAGTTGAGTAGCTGTTTGACCTCCTGGATCAAGCATGACTGGCCTCTCCATTTCTTAAAAATGCATGGAAGTAGGAATTTCCCTATCTACATCAGGTTGTTGAGCCAGGTTTTTGGCTGTGTTGAGCCACTGCTTATCTTTCCAGGTCAAGCCATTCTAGGCCCTTTGCTTCTCTGAAATCCATGAAGTTGGGGATCTCCCTACCTGGATGGGGTCACTGGGGTGGATTATGAGGCTGAGTGGGAAAACTAGCAGAGTAGGGGCTCAAGCAGGATTGTGCTTCCCACCATGCTTCTGCAGGCAAGTTGTTCAGCTCTATGGGGTACACTGTGAGGTGGGCTGATACCTTTTATCAAGTGCTACATCTGGCAGAAACACAGAGGTACCACCAAGATCCATGTGCTGGTCACTTTCATTGTTTCTACCTGACCCCTGAGCAATCAAGCCATGCTTTCCCTAGTGTTTCCCATGAGGTGAGAGGAGAGTGGGCTTCCTGGGAAGTGCCTCAGAATTCTAGGGAAGCTAGATGACTGCCTCTGGTTCTCCTTTCCCTTTGTAGAAATTGTGAGCCCAGGGAAATTCTCTCCATCTGGCATTGTGCTGACTTTAGGGAGGGGGCAGAAGTGGCATGGTCACAGTGAACTCACCCTTCTAATTTGAACTTGCTCAATTCTGCCTATGATGTGGATGTCTCAGGCTTTTTTCCAGATTGAGGTTGAGGTTTTCAAAAGGAAGAGAAAATAGAATAAAATTTACTCTAAGAGGATGAATGATCTGATGCTAACTCCTTCCTGTGGTTGGTTTACTATTGCAGTTGTCAATCTAGATGCCTTGGTCAGAAGGATCTTTATGCAATTTCAACATGTCCTCTGTTCTCAGAACTGAGATAACCAGTTTTATATCTTCTATTTCACAAGAAAAGTGGAAGAGGTTTGTTGAAGTTTTCAAAAGGATATTCTCATCTGTGGATAGTTGCTAGTTGAACTTTCTGTGGAGGAGAAGAGTGGAGCCCAATACTTCCCATTCTGCCATCATGCTGATATCATTCCCAAGGTGCCGATTTTTTTTTTTTTTTAAGACAGAGTCTTGCTCTGTCACCCAGGCTGTAGTGCAATGGTATGATCTTGGCTCACTGCAACCTTTGCCTCCCTGGTTCAAGTGATTCTTCTGCCTCAGCCTCCTGAGTAGCTGGGATTTACAGACACCTGCCAGCACGCCTGGCTAATTTTTTTTTTTTTTTTTTTTTTGTAGAGACAGGGTTTCACCATGTTGGCCAGGCTGGTCTTGAACTCCTGACCTCAAGTGATCCGCCTGTCTCAGCCTCCCAAAGTGCTGGGATTACAAGCATGAGCCCAGCGCCAAAGTGCTGCGCCCAGCGCCAAAGTGCTGAATATTTTTACTGGCATCACCTTCTGAGGGTAAAGGTTCTCTGGTCATATCTGTGCAGCAATTATCTGCTTTAGCGGGATGAAGAAGAAATTTTGATACACATATATCTCTGCATTTTAATTTCAGAGCTTATATCCTATTCAATTCCTACTTCAAAATATATTTTATTCAAGCAAATGCTGCCAAAATGTGTTACATTAATTTATCTTTCTGGATGGAGGTGTTTCTAACAGAGCAATTATATATTTGCCTAGACTAAACATTCATTTCATTTCCATCACGAGCCTCTTCCACTTTGCTTGTGAAATAGAAGATGTAAAATCGGTTATCTCAGTTCCGAGAACAGAGGATATGTTTAAATTACAAAAAGATCCTTCTGACCATGGCATCTAGACTGACAACTGCAATAGTAAACCAACCAGGGGAAGGAGTTAGCATCAGATGATTCATGGTCTCAGAGAAATCTTTTATTCTGTTTCCTCTTTCTATTATAAACTTTCTCATGAAAATGAGTTTACTGAATCTTAATGTTAAATGTGCCCTCCTTCTAATTAGCTGGCATTTTCATGACAAAAAATTAACAAGATGAAACATAAGCCAAGTATGTACTCTTGTTTCTTAAAATAATAAGGACAGAAAATAGTATAGGTTGATTCAGTTTTTGAGACCTTTTGAATTACAAACAGAATCATGAATAGAAAAATTTTACATAAATGGTAAAATAAAATTAGTTAGGGGAGCAATATAAAATCTCCATTTCATAGTTGTCATACAGTTGGCGAATTGTTTCCTAAGAGTAACAAAATTAAACTCAGGAAAGTAGTTGGCAGTCAATATTTCTCTGACCCCTGCAAGTTGTGACTACAATAAAATAAAATTTGACTTTTTGTGATTACTGCTTAAAGATATCGAATACAAACTGAATATCATCTGTCTTTCTCAAGTGATGACGGCTTCTCAAATATTTAAGCCCAGAGGGCATTTAGATGATATTTTAGTCAGGAATTTAACTACATACTCAAATGTAAACTAAAATTGTGAAGAAGCCAAATTCATACATCTTCTACCCACTTTCTAAGTCTAGGGCAACCTAAGCCAGAATTGGAGGACATTTTAAATTGGGTGAGGTTCTGGAATATTTATATTGGAAGAAATTCAACTTTTTATTACCTGTTGGTAATCAGAAAAGCTGTGGGTCCTTCCCAAGCTATAATGCCATCCACAAAGTGGGAAGAAATGAATCCTACCACAGTACTCAGAGGTAGTAAGTAGACTAAAGAATAAAGTTGTTTTGGCTTGTTTTTAACCAAGTCTGGCTAATTAAATTAATCTGCTACACAGACAATTTATTTAACACAGAGTCAGGCATATATTTAATGATCGATAAGGTTTAGCGATTGTTATGAACACAATATAGTATATATCTCAGTAGCTCTCTAGGTGGTTTTTGTTTGATTGATTGGTTTGGTTTTTGTTTTATTTTGTTTTCTATAACCAGTGGGTTCTGGGGAAGGAGGCACAGTTCATACTCTTATTAGTCAGGACAATGCTCAGGTATGTGGCTGTAACAAATGATATCAGTGGCTTAATCCAATTTCATTTCTCACTCATACCTGCCAAGCGTGGGCTGGTAGGAAGTGTAAAGGCTCCCCTGAGTTTCTCAGAGACTCAGGTTGACAGAGGCTCCACCACCTTGTGACATTGCCAGCTGACAATGGCTTCTAGGGTCTCTGAGGAAGGACAAATAAGGTGCTGGAGATCTCACAGTCTTAGGTGCCTCAAGCCAGAGAAGACACCTGCAACTTCTCATCACAGCCCATTGGCTGGAAGCATTCACTTGGCTTGGGCATATCCTTTTCATGTTCCCAGGAAAGAGAGAAGAATCAGGTGGAAGCAAACTCTAGAAGATTCAAATGCAGTGTAATCTCCCAATGAAAAGATTCCCCCAATTTTTCAAGTGTTATATCTTATGAGATTGGAATCCCTTCAATAGCAAATATTTCTTTTGTTTCTTCCAAGAGAACTATTTAACTTATATACTGTTTAGGAAAGGAAGTGATCTCCTTCTACTAATTGACATGGCTTAATTCTGTGGATCTGGGATAAAGCTCAGGCATTTAAATGTCTCATCGGGAAGGTGTTTGCTGGATACTCCATTTAAAGGGTGTCTTCCCCATAAGCCCCTTACTGTTGATCTCTTTCTTAGCAACCGATTTGCTTCTTTCATAGCAACATCACAAAGTGTGACTATTTTACCTCATTCGAATTTTAAGTTTTGACTGTTTTCCTCATGATACTGAAGGTTCCAAGAGGCTAGCAATGATGTCTGCCTTGGTTACTCTTTTCCTCTTAGCTCTTTAGACTATGCCTATCATGTAGAAGGAATCAATATGTTATTTGCCCAAGGGATGAACAAATAAATGACTTTTTTTAAACAAGCTTTCCAGGTAATTCTGATGCAATTTGTCCATTGGCCACACTTTGATAAATAAATACTACAGTATATTTGCTTGTCCCTTTTTGAAACCAATAATCCTGAAGTTAATTCAATTTTATTTTATTTGATTCAATCCACATTTACAGCAGCACCAGAGGGCAGGCCTAGTACTCTGTCAACCTCCTAAAAAGAGAGGATCTAGCCTCTCTCCCCCACCCCAACACACTCACTCATGCAATAGTCAGGGCTCAAGCACATATACTCCAACTCATGCACCAGCATGAGAGCTGTGAATACTTGTGATTTGTGGCTACTTGGCATCATTCTCCTTTCCTAACAGTGACATGGAGTTTTGGGGATAGGAAGGCTGCGCTCTCCACACCTGTACGACCTACTTTGATGGGACCATGAAGGCACCATTTCTCTAACCTCAGTGTAGCCTCTTGATCCAAACGTGGCCACTTGGACTCCCTTCCCTAGGCCTCTACATCTTGAGCTGAGTAATGCGAGGACAGAAAGAACCAGCCAAGACCCTCCGTTCCAGCACTGGTGTCCAGTTGAGATGGCAGAGGAGTTCTTCTGCCTTGTCACCAAGACTTCCCTGCTTCACACCTTGGCCCTGTGCTTTTTACTAAACCCAGACTTCCATCTTTCATCCGTTCTGCCTCTCTCTTTCTCTCTGGCAGGGGTTTCTAGCTAGCCACTCAGTATCCTTCTGCCTCAGTCACCACCCTGATTTAATTGGGAGTAACAATATGCTCCCCAAAAGTGACATTTCCCTACTTCGCCTGCCACATGCCACAGTTCTAACTGATGGGACATAAGCCAGAGTTATTGAGTATATTTTCTAGTCAAGTTTCTTGAAAGGGGAGACCTGCCTCTCTTGAGTATTTGCTACTCAGCCTAATTAAGGAAGGGTCCCTGGGCAAGGATAGATGCTACTTCTCCCTCCCAGCCATGGCTGCATAGGCATGTTCCAACATGAGAAATGGAATTGAAAATATTAATTTATGCAACAGATAATCTGATTCATCACATTACAAAGTTGTCTCATTTTACCCAAAATACTACTCATTTGGTTTCTTTAAATATCATGTATCCCTCCCAAACTCAGTTACATTTAAAATAAAATTTCAAATACTTTTTATTTCAGTGCTCCATAGTGATTAAGAACTCAGCTGTGGACACAGGCAGGGCTGGATTTGAATTTTATATCTGCTATTTTCCCCAGGCAAATAATACAGCCATGCTGAGCTTCAGGCTCCTTATTGAGAAAATGGGAAGAAAAATTCCATCACTTTAGGAGGCCCTAGTAAGGATGAAATGAGATAATGCTCATAAAATGGGAAATAATGCTAGCCATCATTATAATCAGTATTATTGATCACAAAATGCAAACTATACATTGATTCAGCCTGATGCATGCACTGAGAGATTCCATCCAACGTGCACCAACAAGGACAGCATTAATGGTGATTTTCAAGTTCCTATATGTATTTTCAGAATCAGACTTGAGAAATAAAGACATTTTACCGCTACTGCTTTCAAAGCTTTAATTCTGACTGCTCTAAAATCCTGCAAACATCTTTGTCCATAGAACTTCCTATTAACAGTATTGTAGTCCTGGGGAAAGGTAGGTTTATTATTTTTTACACTGAAATACAAATACAATAAAATGTACCAACTCTAAGTACATCAGTTCAATGAGTTTTGACAATTACATAAATCTGTGTAACCACAATCCAAAAAAGATATAGGACATTTCTATCATCCTAGAGAATTCTATCGTACCTCTTTCCAGTTAATTTTCTCCCAAAGGTAACAAATTTCTGATTTGTACTTTTATTGATTAGTTTTGACTGTTCTTGAACTTCATATAATATGCACTCTTTTATTGTCTGGATTCTTTCCTGCAACACGTTTGAGATTAACCCATGTTGTGGATGTATGTGTCAGCAGTTCATTTGTGTTGTTGTTGTTGTTGCTGAGTTGTGTCCAATTGTCGGGGATATGAAACAATTTGTTTATTGATTCTCCTATTAATGGACATTTGATTTATTTCCCGACTTTGACTATTACGAATGTATTTGTACAAGTCTCACTGTGTTCAAATGTATTCATTTCTCTTGAGTAAATACCCAAGAGGAAAGTTTTGAGTAATAACATAGATACATATTGAACCATATTAAGAAACATCCAAGTCGTTGTACAAAGCACACATACCATTTTATATTTCCACCAGGAATGTGTGTGACAGTTGCTTCCTTGGTCTTGACAGCCTTAGCTTTTTCCCAAGACATTCTAGTGGGCCAAGCTGTTCTTATCTTTTTTTTTCTCTTTCTTTTGTATTAATCAAATATTTTTATTATTTTACTTTATCTTTTATATTGACTTACTAGCTATACCTTTTTGTATGTTTTTTTCAATGTGCATCTCTAACTTATTACAGTCTATCTTCAAATGATAATATACAAATTCACAATGTAAGACTTTATAAGGATATCATTTCACTTATTCCTTCTTGTATTCTGTGTCCCTCTTGTCATACACTTTATTTCCACATGCTTTCACTGCCACAATACATTGTTATTATTTTGCTTTAAACAGTTGATGGTCTTTTTTTAAAAATAAATATGTATGTCTGGGTATATATCTTAAAAATTTTAAAAAGTTTTAAAAATAAATATCAGATGTTTATGCTCTCTGAAGCTCTCTTCATTTCTGTGTGCTGACAGGAGCTTCTATGTGTATCATTTCCTATCAAGCTGAAGAAATTCTTGTAGTTTAGGTTTGTTGGAGACCTCTCAGTCTTTATTTGTTTGAAAATGTCTTTATTTCATCATCATTTTTGACAAATAGTTTTGCTGGATAAGAATTCTTATCCTTATATATGGACAATTTTGCTTTGTTGTTTTGTTTTCCTTTGCTTCTTAAAACCAGAACTTTAAAGATCTTATTCTTTGTTCTGACCTCTACTGTTTCTAATGAAAAAGCAGAAACAACACAGCTCCCATTTGTATTGCTGTTCCCCTGCATGTAATGCTCCTTCTGTTTTTTTCTAGCTGCTTTTAACTTTCTTTTTATCTTACTTTTTAGAAGTTTGATCATAATGTGCCTAGATGTAGTTTGCTTTGTATTTATTTATCTTTCTTGAGTTGGTAAGCTTTTTTTTATTATTATACTTTAAGTTTTAGGGTACATGTACACGATGTGCAGGTTTTTAAATTAATTGGTTCATACCTTCCATCAATTTTGGAAAATTATCAATTGTCTATCTATCTATCATCCATCTGTCTGTCTGTCTGTCTGTCTGTCTGTCTTTCTATCTATCTATCTATCTATCTGCAAAATTTTCTGGCCTATTCTTTCTCTCTCTTTCTGATCCTGCCATGAGATCTCTGTTGGACTATTTAATATTATTCCACAGACACGGGATGCTCCCTTTCAGGTGTTTTATTTTTCCTTTCCTTTTCTCTTTGTGTTTCATTTTAGACCATTTCTATGGACCTATCTTGAGTTTCACTAATCCTCCGATGTGCTCACTACTGTCAAACCTATTGACTGAATTTGTCATTTCTGATAAGAGTATGTTTTTTCCTTGAGACCATCCTGGCTAACACGGTGAAACCCCGTCTCTACTAAAAGTACAAAAAATTAGCCGGGCGTGGTGGCGGGCGCCTGTAGTCCCAGCTACTCGGGAGGCCGAGGCAGGAGAATGGCATGAACCCGGGAGGCGGAGCTTGCAATGAGCCGAGATCCTGCCACTGCACTACATCCTGGGCGACAGAGCTAGACTCCGTCTCAAAAAAAAAAAAAAAAAAAAAAAAAAGAGTATGTTTTTTCCTTTCTAGTATTTCCATTTTTAAAATAGTTTTCATCTCTCTGTTCATATTTAGAGGAAAAGGTAAACACCTGAGTGAACTGATGGAGGTTTACATATTTGTCATTGTTATTTTATTTTATTAATTAATTATTTTTTTCTGAGATGGAGTCTCACTCTGTCACCCAGGCTGGAGTGCAGTGGCGCCATCTCCGCTAATTGCAGCATCCGCCTCCCAGGCTCAAGCGATTCTTATGCCTTAGCCCCGACAAGTAGCGGGGACCACAGGTGTGCACCACCACGCCTGGCTAATTTTTGTATTTTTAGTAGAGATGGGGTTTCACCACGTTAGCCAGGCTGGTCTCGGACTCCTGGCCTGAAGTGATCTGCCTGCCTCAGCCTCCCAAAGTGCTGGGATTACAGGCATGAGCCACTGTGCCTGGCCAGTTATTTTAAAGTCTTTCCCTGAGAATCCCAACATCTAGGTCATCTCTGTGTTTACTCTGTTTCTCCGCTGACCACGTGCCATATTTTCTTTTGTGTGTGTGTGTTTCTCATAACTTTTTATTGTGTGCTGAACGTTTTTGTAGAAGAACAATAGAGAATGAAGTAAAGAATATTCACCCACAGAGAAGAGCTTCTATCTCTGTCAGGCCCCTTGTTGGATGCTAAGTCAGACTAATCCACAGTTGAGCTGGGTCCGGGCTAGGCGGCAACTTTAATTTGATTCAGTTCACAACTGGTTTCAAATGTTTGGAGGGCACAATCAGGACTTTCTCTTCCTCCAGGACGGAGGTTCTAATGCTGGGGAGATTCTAGGGATCCCCTTTATGGTTTCCCATGAAGCTGCCAGATGTTGGAGCTTTCAGAGATTCCTTTGCTGCTTTTGAGGTTGCTGAGCATTCGACGTCTTTGCTTTTCAGCGCCACCTCTGGCTTTCTGCACCTCAGATTTCTCTCTGCCCTTCTGCCGAGCTTCCACTGTTGCAGGACTATTGTACTTACTAATGTACAGGGTGGGTGGGTAGGTTCTTACTCTATTGTGACTTAAAAATTTTATTTTGCCTGCTTTATTATGATGTTCTTAATAAGTGATAAATAAGAGAAAGTGATACAAGAAGACAGCAGTGTCTAGAATAAGGAAGACAAGAGTAAATATGAAAAATGAGTCCCTAGATTCATTTCCACCCATCTCCAGCACCTTGTTGCTCCAGACCCTCCCTTGGGCTCATAGTTTGAACCTTTCTCTCTTTTTACATTGCTTCCTCTCTGCCTAGAAATATATTACTCTCTTGTTCCAAATAAATCTCTCTCTTTGTGTGTGTGTGTGTGTGTGTGTGTGTGTGTGTGTGTGTGTGACAGAGTCTTACTCTGTTGCCCAGGCTAGAGTGCAGTGGTGCCATCTCAGCTCACTGCAGCTTCCGCCTCCCAGGTTCAAGTGATTCTCCTGCCTCAGCCTCCCGAGTAGCTGGGATTATAGGCACGCACCACCACACCTGGCTAATTTTTGTATTTTTAGTAGAGACGGGGTTTCACCGTGTTGGCCAGGCTGGTCTCAAACTCCTGACCTCAGGTGATCCACCTGCCTTGGCCTCCCTAAGTGCTGGGATTACAGGCGTAACCTACCACGTCTGGCCCCAAATAAATCTCTTGAACTATATCTGCTGTAGTTACCGTCCAATCTGTCTCTTTCACCTCCCCAAAGAGGAGTCTTTACTTCTTCAGCCTCTGCCTGCTCCTCAGCACACGACAGTCTGACTTCTGCCCCCACCAGATCAGGTCTCCATAACAGGTGGCTCTTGAGACTACCCCACAAGACGAGGTCTTGTTTCTGCCTGAGACTTCTGAAGACCAACTTCAGGGGGCAGCCACCCTTTTGCCCTGCCAAGCCCAAGCACAGGAGATAGACAGCAATAATACCAAGGGTATCTTGGGCTACATGTTTCCTCATAAAAGGGCCAGATAGCCTGGAATGGGAGGAAGCCCCACTGCTCCAGCAGCTCAGATGCTTGTGAGGAGGGCTGGACCTGTTGATAACTTGGAGGGGGAGCTCTGGTCTGTGCTTTGCTTACACCTAGGTGGCCTTCCCTCTCTGTCTCTCCCTGAAAAGAACATGTGCCTATTCCAGGAGGCTGGCATGGTCCCTGCGGGATCAGCTGGAGGGAGGATGAGACCCACTCTCCTGCTTGGGGCTTACGTCCACCTCACTACAGCTGCTGGTGCTTGTACTTTCCACTTGCTGTGTACAAAGGCTGGATGCAAATATGAAATGTTAAGAATAAACATATAAACTTGGCCAGTCACAGTGGCTTATGCCTGTAGTCCCAGCACTTCGGGAGGTTAAGGCAGGAGAACTGCTTGAGGCCAGGAGTTTGAGACCAGCCTGGGTAATAGAGTGAGACCCTGTCTATATTTTAAAATAGATAATATAAAAATTATATAGGGAGAGATAGATCATATAAAATTAGATACACATGTATACTTTTTTTAAGTTAGGCAAAAAAGTTAGAAAGATAAAATGGTGAGTAAAATTGTATAATGAAATTAATCAGGCCGGGCGCAGTGGCTCACACCTGTAATCCCAGCACTTTCGGAGGCCAAGGCGGGCAGATCACTTGAGGTCAAGAGTTCAAGAACAGCCTGGCCAACATGGTGAAACCCCATCTCAACTAAAAATACAAAAAAAAAAGATTAGCCAGGCTTGGTGGTGAATGCCTGTAATCCCAGCTGCTCAGGGGGCTGAGGCAGGAGAATCGATTGAACCTGGGAGATGGAGGTTGTGGTGAGTCAAGATCGTGCTGCTGCACTCCAGCCTAGATGACAAAGCAAGACTTCCTCTCAAAAAAAAAAAAAAACAGAGAGAAAATAATTTAATCATGTGACAAAATAAAAGTTAAGGCTAAGATGACCAAATGGTGGGAAAATTGAAACTACTTTTTATGTTGAACACTATGAGATGGGCTCAATACAAGTTCATTGACTGTTCATTCACAAGCCCGGCCCCACGAGAGCTCTCATTTCCTTCACTGACTCTGACTTGATCTAATTCAGGATTCATGTCCTACAAACTTCTAGGCTGGTGGGAAAGGTGATCTTGGTTATTTTGAAGACACAACCCACTCTGCCTCCAGGTCCTGACAAGGCTCTGGGACTGTCTTCAATGCCACGGACGGGGATAAGGGGAGTAAGGTGGGAGGGGTAGTCATTATAATTTTCTTTTTACAGTGGCCCCCTTCAGTTGTAGGGCTCTCTACTGACCCTGGGCCACTGTGGGATAAGGGTCTCTTTGTTGAAGCTGGGAGCCCTGTCCTTGGATCCTGTCTATCTGGACACCTTCAGACCATTCCCCTCAGCTCCCACTGCCCCTGTGGGCCCTGCTTTTACAGGACCCAGAGGTTTCTTTCTTTCTTTCTTTTTCATAGACAAGGCCTTGCTCCGTCACCTAGACTAGAGTGCAGTGATGTGATCACAGCTCACTGCAGCCTCAAAACCTCCTGGGGTTAAATGATCCTCCCCCCTCAGCCTCCCAAGTAGCTAAGACTAAAGGCACACCCCACCATGCCTGGCTAATTTTTAAATTATCTGTAGAGACAGGGTCTCACTATGTTGCCTAGACTGGTCTCAAATTCCTGGGGTCAAGTGATCCTCCTACCTTGGCCTCCCAAAGCGGTGTGATTACAGGTGTGAGCCGCTGCACCTGACTGAAAGGCCTCTTAATATCAATCCCTTTCTGCCTTTATCCTTCAAGACTTCCTTCCACCTGGTGTCGCCTTCAGAGTGGCCCCACCTAACCCCTTCAATGGTCTTGGACCTCTAGAAACAACACCCAGGACAGAAAATGTTTTGTTGGCAGCTTTTTTCTCTCTGGCCATAGACTCTTACTGGGTCAAGAAACACAGAGTTTATCATCTGCTTAAAAGGGTTGGGGTCAGGGGTGGGAGGAAAGAACGGGTAAATAAGGGAGAAGTAATCTATATTAATCTTTTCAGATATTCTCCAGCTGTGTGCATTATGGTCCATATAATAGCAGACGGTCATTAAAGCTAATAACACGGGAAGATGTTCACGATTTATAAACTGTAAAGAGCAGGTCAAATGAGTATATGGACCATGAGGGCATTTCTGATATCTATAAATATATGCAGACAGAAATGATAGGGAGGAAAACCACTCATTTTCTATAAGTAATAGGAGAACAGATTCATCTTCCTTTTTGATGTATCTGTGTGTGTGTGTTTTTTTTAACTTTTCCATAGTGAACCTGCTTTAGTTGTGTGAGCAAACAGAACAAATGAGAACAGCTAGACAGATATATTAGGGATCAAAGAGAAAATAGCCTTACGATATTCAGTCTCTTTCTTCTGTGCTCCCCACGCAGTCTTTTTAGGAAAAGATGCAGGAGGCTGGGCCTGGCTGGCAGAATGGCTGTCCCCAACGGACCTATGTCCTGTGGGCCCACCAAGGCTCTGGGCACTTGCATAGATGATTTCTGCCTACTTTAGAAAACATCTCTGCACCCCTGAGACTCTGCAGTGAGGTTTTCCCTGTGCACAAGGCCCGGTGGGGTGTGAGTGGGAGTAGACTCTGTCTCCCCCAGTGGTGAGGACTTATGCGCTGAGTCAGCTGAATTGTAAAAAATAAATGTGTGGCAGCCAGCATTTGGCTTCATGCATGTTTAAAATCAGCCTGTGGCTAGCCTTTGCCACCTGGGCAGTGAGCTTGCTCAGGGCTTGCAGCAGGAAGCCTGCTACACAGCTACTCCTCCACTTCACCTGGTGATCTCAAAAAGCTACGCAGGGAAGCACCAGCTCCTGCCCAGCAAACACCCTTTTTTCTGCTAAAAACAAAATGAGCGCTGGAAATCATAGGCAAATCTTTCTTATGCTGTGCCTTGGAGCAGGAGCTACGAATCAGTGGAATCCATCCACCTTCCAGACGCCTTAGCTATCTGCAATGCCCCCCTCAGGAGACAAAGCCCACGCAGTCCCTCTCTTTGGACGTCCACTCATTTGCCTGCAGCTCCATCAAATTCAGCTCCCCAGATTACATTTCAAATGATGGAGCATTTCAGAGTGCTCTCTGCAAACTGAACCAGGCTTTGTAAATGTGAGAGAAGATTGTGGTTGACATCCATCATTCAGGGGGTGCATTACCAATTTCCAAGATTCTCTGTGTTTCAGTTGAATGTTGTGCTGCTGCGCTGCACCCTGGCCTCTGACCACAGACATCATGGCCCGTGGGAAGTTCTGATGGGAAATATTTCACCCAGAAATGTCGGGGCCTCTGCAGCCTTTATCTTGGAGAAAAGTGCAAAGAGGGCGGCAGCTCACTTGTAGTTTGTGTTTATAGTTTAGGACGTTTGTGATCTCTCAGCATTGATTCCTTTTACTTTAAATCCTGTCCTATGCCTAATGAGTCATTTTCAAGCAGAAATCTGCACAGTGTGTGATACGGTTGCCCACTGTATAATAACCATGGGTTAGAGTCTAGGAATCATTGTAGCTTTAAGGTCTTTGTTAAGAATGCAAAAACGGAAATGAAAATTAACTCCATAGTAGGGCAGCTGGTCTCAGCAAATTCAGTTGTTAAAAAGAAAGAAGTGGATTCATAATGGATTCCTCAGTCAGCCGGGAATTTAACAATTACTTCTGGAATGTTTAAGATTGAGAATTTCTGCAGATTTTCAAAGGAAGTTCTGATAGTTATATCATGGGCTCCACTTTATACATCACTCTGAGTTCACCCTGGGTAAGTAAGCATGGTGTCTACAGTTCTGTGTATGAGATGGTCCAGATATGATCTTCTGCCCCACCAGTTTTTGACAGGACTCCTTGGAGCAGCTAGAATCTGTGAGAATAAACTGAGCATCACCAGACCACATTTTTACCGCAGTCACACTAGGTCTGGCTATATAGGTAAAGAAAGCATTCAGGTGTCTTCATGTGTTCAGAACAAGGGCCCCCATCTTGGGCAAATTCCAGGCTCTCACATTCTTCATATGTCCCACCATACATTTAGCATCTTTTCTTGGAACTTGATTGTTAAGTTCCAAATTTCAGGTGCTCAACCTGTGCCCATTGAAAATCACGTGGCAAATTTAAAACAACTTATTTTCTAACATAGCTTTGGGCCTGCCAGAGCCCATTATGATTCTGCTTGTGGCTACACCAACTCATATTACAGATCAAGTCATTTTCACCAAAGCACTCCTTGTGCAATCAGAGGGAATGGTGGCACACAGCTGCCTGGGAAGGGCTTAGCCATCATCTTAATATTATGGGCTGTTGGTAGCAGATCACTCTACTGAGCCACAGATAAGATCATTTTAGTGACGTTTGTGGTAAACATCCTCTTGTGGGTGACAAGCCTCAAGTCAAACCTATCACTTAGTCTGATGAAGGCAGGACAAAGCAGTGGGGAAGAGAACACATTAAAACAGGCATTCAGTGATGAGCTTGTAAAGGTCAAGAAACCTAGGACAATGAGAAGGGAGTGCTGGCAATGATGGGCTGGCTGGGGACACTTGCTGTTTTGCAAACTGATTACTCAGAGGCATTAGTGATGCAGAATGCCTACCAAGCAACTTCTGAAATAGCAAAGGCCCCTTCCTGGTCATATACCACTAAGGGGATTTTTTTTTTCGCCTATTAGAGGCAATTGAATTAATGTTTCCATTTGGGGTAGGACAAAGGAGAGAGAATGAGAAACAATCAGATAGAACCTATTTGACTTTTTTCATAAAATTGTTTCTATTTTGCAGTTTATGACCAAAGGAAAAAATATATATGTCCTTAATGTGTCTAGCAAGAAAATAAATCCAGTACAGAAATTTTTTAAACTTTCTGAAATCAGTTTCCAGAGGGTGATTTTAACAAAGCAACAACAATAATAATAATAATAGTCCACTTAGTACCTTGAGGACCTAAATGAGCTAATACATGCAGAATGCTTTATTAAACTCTAAAACACCATTAAAATGTGAAGGCATCTTACTAAGCCAGAGGCATGCCTTCTTCTTCAACGTGCTTTGGTGTATACTAAGAAACAAGCAAAAGGTTTTTATGTTTTTCAAGAAAGTACACTGGCGTTTCTGCAAAGGCAGTTTATATTTGTGTGTTTGTTTCCTGAACACAGAACTTCACTCTGACATGACTCCAGTGGTTAATTCCAAGTCACTCCCACACGGGTAGAAAATCACAGAGCACTGGCCTCCGTCTTTGGGTTTCATGAGCAGATGACTGTGTCCGCGTATAGCAGCGGTTTTCAACCAGGAACAAATTTGTCCACGGGGACACAGCAAGATCTGGAGACATCTTTCATGGCCACAGCTTGGGGGTGGGGGTGCTACTGGCATGGAGTGGGCAGAGGCTAGGGATGCTGCTAAACAACCTGCTTTGCAAAGGGCACCCCCACAACATTGAGTTATCCAGTCCAAAATGTCAATAGTGCCAAGATGAAGAAACCCTATCTTAAAACATGAAGTTTTTTATTCCAGTCACTGGGCTCACAAAGAAGCAGAGCACAGGAGGATCAAACCTCACCTGAGAGCAGCCTGGTTCACTGTGCTGTGACAGAGTAAGAGCCAAGAAAAATGTTGTGGGGAAAAACAAACACGAAGATCAATAAGAGCCCTTCAGCTGACAGGTGTGACAAGCCAGCCAGCCAGCAGGGAGTGAGAAGGCACCAACATTACTTAATAGAGATGCGAGCGTCGGAGGAATAGATGTGCACAGGGAGCTTATTGTGGCCAAGAAGGCCCTCTGAGCCAGAGGGCACAGCGTTCCCTGAGCTGGGGGAATAATCATTGGCATGTGGCACAAAGTGGAAGGTGGTGAGATGTCAAAAAGCCAAAATGGGGGCAGAGAGTGGATATTCCCTTTTAATAGAGTATCTGATGCATTCGCAGGAAGAAGAGGAGACTATTTCAAAAGAAAGAAGTTACAGTCAGCGTAGCAAGTTCTGCGTTTTAGGGCTAAAAATATTTCTTCTAGGAGAAGCTGCAAAGTTCATCAAAGGGGGAAGTTGTAGGCATGAAGTACTGTAGAGATACCTCAGCAGCTGTGGAATCTCAGCTGAGTCTTGAAATAATAGTTTTACAAAGGAGAATGTTGAATGTGATCTTCAGTCACTCATTTGATAAATAATGTTTATCCATCTCCTGAGCCTCAATATCCTCATTTATAAAGTGGAGAGTGTTGGACGATTTGATTCAGAAAACCTGTTGTGAGCATCGACCTTATACAAAGGAGGTTATGAAGGATGCATAAACAAGTTAGACCCTCTCTCTGCACTTACAGGGCTTACATCTACGTGATCTTAAAGATCCCAGCTCTTAAAAGTCCCTGGAGAAGTAAAACTCCCTTATGATTCCATGGTAAAACACTCTAGGCAATTTAGAATTCATTAGTTCAGATGTTTAGTCCTTAAGAAATTGGAAATCTAGAACTTGCAAAAAGGGGAAGAAATGGCAATCCAAATCCAATAGTAATAGAGAGTGAAATAACGAATGTCCACCAACAGAAAGCAAAGAATAGGCTGTTATTGTTGCAAGAGTGATGTGCAAAGTGATGTGCAGACAGATCCCATTGTCAACAGCTCAGACATTCAAGGTACTGCACCCAGCAGCCCTCAGTGAAATGTTCCCTTATGTAGCAAAAGGTCTGTGCAATCACCCCACAGAATCGGATGGTTGGTCTGAAACTGTAATCACCTGTCAAGATGGAAAGGACTTATTTATTCTTTTAACTTTGGCTTTTGCCCTCTGAGCTGTAAGGTCTGTGTACTCTTCCAACTATTCCTAGAGCCTGAAAGCCAATGTCAGTGAAAAAGATAATGGGAATTTAGCATCAGAAATGAGTGAACGAGGTTGGGAGCTCCCGTTTTTGTTAAAACAAGGTGAATCACAGGTGGTCCAGGAGACTGCAGTCAATCCCCTTGATAGGCCTCTTAACACTCATCACAAGATTGGTGAGTTTTCCCTTCTATGAGAGACAAATTGAAATAGTAAATTGTGACCATTGTCTAGATCTTAAGTAAGTCTCGCCAGGACCTGTGAATACCTTTCTCTGAAGTATAAATTTCTCATTATTCTACAAAAGACTTGTGACGTTTCTATAAGAAATCTTTGCCCCTAAATTGAGCCAGTTGTTTGCCAGGAAAAACAGAGCAGGACTTTTCTTTTAAGTGCCTTCAATGAAGTAATGAAGTTGTCTTTACGTCATGCTGGCCAGGAGCACCATAACCCTTTGTCCATTCTCTAAAAAGGTAAATCAGCCCAATTCTTCTGGGCCATGTAAAAAAATTGACCTCACTAGCAAAGGGCTGGAACCTTTGCAACTGTCTCTAGAAGTTCAATTATATAGTGTTTATTTAAAAAACAAAGAGCAGCAGAATAATCCTTTGCCAGTTCTCTAGGTTTCCTAGTGCCATGGAACTTCCTTCTCCTTGCATGTTTAAAAAGAAAAGAAAAAATTAAACTCAACTCCGGGAAGGAAGTCAGCTCTGATTTTATCAAGTGCCTGATACAAGAGATAAAAATTCAAAGCTTCTTTAGGCTGGGATTTCCAAAGGCCTGGTGAGGGCCTTAACACCCTTGAACCTCCTCCCCTTTGCTCCATCATAGTGTCTGCACATAGAAGATGCAGAATGCATTGAGGGGTTTTTTTGTTTTGTTTGGTTTGGTTTGGTTTAGTTTGGTTTGGTGTGGTTTGGTGTGGTTTGGTTCGGTTTTAATAATAGGAAATGTCTGGGGAAAGGGATGAAAGCCTGTAGAGAAAATAGTTGTCTGTTATCCATACTAGGTACATAGTGAAAAGCCATGAGATAACGTGTTATATGTGGAAAACTTCAAGTCTCTAGGAAGTGTCTAAAGAAGGATTGAGTGAAGTGTCATGATTTCTAATAACAGTTGGTCAGATAATGATTTATTTCAATTGTAGATTTTAATATGTCTCTGTAAGACTCTTCTCCCAACCGGAGTAACACTAGAAGGCCTTTAAGGTTCCTTATAACTCTGGGATTTTATGGTTGTTCAAGGCCTGATAATTAATGTGAAGTTTACAGTGATGTTTAATGAAAGCGAATATGTTTTAAATTCCATCTACAAACAAATTATATAAATATTAAAACAAATACCAAGATAGAAGACTTAAAGACAGTCATATCAAAAATTATATTAAATGCAAATGGCTAAGCATTCTAGTTAAAAAGCAGAGATCATCAAGTGGATTTAAAAAAATAAATTACATGTTGATGACAAGAAACATATTTCAATTACGTCCAAGTTTGAAAATATGTTACGCAAACACTAAGCATTAGAAAGCTGGTGTGGCTATATTAATATCATATAAAGTAGACTTTAAAAAAACAGTATTGGTAGACATAAAGAAGAACATTTCTTACTGCTAAGAGAATCAACTCTTCAAGATCAAATGAAAGCTCTCACTGAAGCAAGATGACTGAGTGGGAACTCTTCAGTGAATTCCAAAGCAAACAGCATTTTTAAGCACAATGCATTAGAACGAATATATATTCAATTGCTTAATCTTGAAAGTGAATTTGCACTGTCTGTAATTCTTATATGACTAGACGACATATTGTCTTGGTAACAAGGAATTCTTTCAACAAAAGAGTATAAATAAGCAAAGAATGTTTTTTAGTTCATTTCACTCTGAATGTGACCCCTATGATAGATATAAACCAAAAATAAAATTTTAAGTCCCACGACCAACTGAATGGACCCCCCCTTTTAGCCAGAGGACCCAACTAAACCTGGAAAACAAGTTCAGATCATGCCAGGAAGAAGAGTGGTCAGACATACCTCAATTACTCTCTTCCCTTGTGGTTAAGACACACAACTGACCAGCATTAACATTAAAACACAGGTCCTAAAACTGACAGAACAGACTTTTTGTAACAATAAGATACCAAATTCCAACCTGACTCTAGTATAGCATCACATGATAGTGGGACCTTGAAAGAAACCAAAGTATTTTACTCCAAAATATATTTCTTTGACATATTTTGAAATGGCCCTGCCAAGCTGTTTCTTGTGGGGGAAATTTACATTCTGTAGAGAATCCCCTTTCCTTACCAGGCCCTTTTCTAATCCTGAGGAGATTAGCTGAGAGCCTAGCACTTTTTAAGGGTCTGAATAGGAAACACTTGCTATCTATTGCCTCTGGGCATGGCCACCTTTGAGAATTCATCTACATAATAAGAACCCTGATCTCCACAACTCCTTATTTTAACCCAGACACTTCTTTCTATTGATTCCAGGTCTTTAGATAATAACTCTTTTGACCAATTGCCGATCAGAAAATCTTTGAATCTGCCTATGACCTGTAACCTCCCCCCAACCCCCGCTTTGAGTTGTCCCACCTCATTTGTATTGATTGATGTCTTAGGTTTCTCTAAAATATATAAAATAAGGCTATAACACAATTGCCTTTGGCACATGTTCTCAGGACCTCCTGAGGCTGAGGCTGTGTTACAGATTGTGATCCATAACCTTGGCAAAATAAACTTCTAAGTTGATTGAGATCTGTCTCAGACACTTTTTGGTTTACATAGAGAAGTAAATAATTCAAATGAATGAACTATTGCTCATCTCAGAAGGAAGACTTTGATTTAGTCTCTGTGTGTGGTAGAGGAGATGGGTTCTCCCTGCAGTCTAGAGATACTTAAAGAGGCAAAAAATATCAGAGAGAAAGAATTCCCTCTCCCTAATCCAAACATGGAAGATGAGAATAAGCAGAATGCACTTAGGGGATTGCTCGAATCTGATATTTTCCAGCCTAATTTATATGAGTTTATGGAGGATTAATAGACATTTTTCTCAAAAAAAGAAAGTTAATGAAGTTTTCTAGAACAACAACAAAACCCAGAGTAGCTAAGGTAGAAAAGAATGCAGCCCAGGAGGAGATTCTAATAGACCCACACAGGCAGGACAAGTGAGAGCTCAGGACAGAGAATGCAGAAGCAGAAGAGAGAGATGGAACCTTAGAGCTAAGGAGAAAGCAGAGAAAGTGAAAGTGTCAGAAGGTGAAAGAGGTTCTAAGAGAGAAAAGGCTAGTCATGGTCAAAGTTAGGCAGGGAGCATGAGACCACAGTCTGACCACATTTACAAGAAACTTCAAAGCCTTCACCAGCTCAGGATTGATGAGGAAAATAAAGGAGTGGTATGACCCAGTGGAAAAAAAACCCAGACTGACACCTAAACCCAGGTGTCACCAGGTATATTGGCTTCCTGTGACTATTGTAACAAATGACCACAAACTGGTTTAAGACAACAGAAATATATTCTGTCCTAGTTCTGGAGGCCAGAAGTCCCAAATCAATGTATTGGTAACCTTGGTTCCATTTGGAGGTGGAATCCATTCCATACCTCTCTCCTAACGTCTGGAGGCTGTCAGCAATCTTTGGCGTTCTTTCCTTTACAAATGTACCTCCCTGATCTCTGCCTTTATCTTCATATGGTCCTCTTCTCTGTCCCTCCGTATTGCAAATATTCCTCTCCCATCTCTTATAAGGATGCCAGGCATTGGGGTCAAGGCCCACCCGAAATCTAAGATGATCTCATTTTGAGATCCTTATTTTAATTATATCTGCAAAGACCCTTTTTCAGAATAAGATCATAATTCGAAATTCCATGAATTTGGATGGTTGAGGGGATATTATTCAATCCACCATACCAATTAACTCCAAGGTGAAAGGAATTGATCCAAACTACATTACACTCCAGGGGTCTCAAATTTGAAGGTGCATGTGATCATCTGGGGATTCAGTAGCTCTGGGAGGTAGCTGACAATCTGCCCTTCTGCAGGTTCTCAGGATGCCAGTGCTTCTGGTCTGGACCATACCGAGTAGCAAAGATTTAGTTGTCTATGTGGGAAGGTATACAATTAGTTGGCTTTGCTTAACATAACTCCCAGTAAAGCTGGTATGGCCACAGAGTGTTTGGAAAACAATTTAAAGTGCTTATGGGTGAAAAGTAAGAAATAAAGATAAATCTGCATGTGAGCCAAACTGTTTTCCCTGGGTAAGAAACAGCAGGTGGGGAGACAGCTGTGTGATCTCTGCTGTGCCCTTCAATCTTCCTAAAAATTACTAGACTGACACACACCTTTTGCTAGTGAGTCACATGGAAAGCTTGAAAGCACAGAGTTTTGAGACCAGATTGGTGTAGAGAGGAACAAATGTCTATGAGGCAAAAGTCCCTGAGAGTTTGCAGAAATTGAGAGACAGGAGGTATTAGGGCTCATGTGATTTGTGATATTGAAGGCTTAAACCTTTAATAAGTAAAAGAAATATCTGAGAAGGAGGAAGGCATCTGCGGTATCTAGGTAATATCTGCTAAGATCCCACAGAAATGGCCCTCTGTGTGGCAGAATATAGGCAATTCTGCCTCTAGCTTCATCACAGTTTAGAGTCTTTTATCTGTAAGTCAGAAAAGAGGTAGCATGAAAACATGGACTTTAAGTAGTCATTTGAAAGAAGTAGTGGACAGTGTAGCTTGAGTCTCAATATTTCAAAATCAATATCCCATCTCAATTATCAGAAGGGATATTGCAGTCACCTAGCCAATTTTTAGACTTGGTTCAATCCAAGAAATCTTACAAAATTAATTTTTCTTCTTAAAATAAAGCACTTTTCACAGAGAAGGTTGTGGGGTAGGGAAATGAGGGGTTGATTGTCGAAATGATAACACTAAAGGCCTCATTTTACTCTGGCAATGTTGAACTTCAACTGAGCTTGTTATCCTGGAAAATGGTGACAATTAAGAACGCCACTCCCCCTGCCCAATTCCCTTATGCTCTGGAACTGGCCTACTGCAGGGAACCATCCTTCCCCATATGACTTAGGCAAAAATCATGGATGACTCCCTTGTTCACCCATGGCAAAGCCAGGCAGACACCCTTCAGATTTTCATTCTTTGGCCCCATAAATGATTAGCTGAACTGTCTGTGATCAATCCAAACAAAATCCTTGCAAACCAAACTTTGGTGAAGATTCTCTCCTTGCCCCAGATCCCTGAATTTTGACCTCCTCTTAGCCTGAGCCAGCACACATCTCCCCACTAATGGACTCTCCCAAGGAATAGACTGACCTCTCGGTAAGACATTCTGTGATCCACTGACCAATTATGTCAGCCTCACATCCCCCTTCCCACACTTGTTGCTTTCCAGATTTGCTTACTCCTCTCTAGGAAAGGAAAGCCCTTTACTGGCTGACCTTGAAGATGCTTGTAGATGTCATGGTCAGAGCATTTTCTCTGTTGCAATGGGCCCCTGATCCTCCTGTTATGCCCTTTGCTGTAATCCTTCAAATAAAGTTTCTCCTTATACAGATCCGGATTTTTTTTTTTCACAGCAAGAGAAATAAAGGGAAACTTGTGCATGGGTCATTGTTTCCCTAATGATTTTGAGTTAGTTAAGTCAGTGCAATCTTTCTCCCCCTGGGTTCCTGAAATGAGCCTTTGATCCTACTCCAAGAGCCCCCTGAGGTTAGTGGTAGCAAAGTCAAGAGAGCATGGAGCTGGAAGGCAGGACACCTGGTCTGTGTTCCCACATCCACCAATTACAAGAAACTGTGTGGCTGTGGGCAAGTCCCAAGGCATCCGGGACCTCAGCAGTAATAATACCTTAAAGAAAATCTTGAGTCTTTTCTTTCAGTTCTAACAGCTGTAACATTGGGATTGACTGGAGTTTTCTGACCAGTAATACCCTGAACTCTAACAGCAGTTTTGGTCCGAATCTTTCACCTAGAGTCATATCAGTAAGTTCTGCTGCTGTTTAACTGTTCTCTGTGTGGTGGTGTGTGCATGAGTGTGTGTGTGTGTGTGTGTGTGTGTGTCTTTGCCTATGTGTGTATGTGATGGCCTTAGGAGGCCAGAAGTGTCTATGGTGTTCTGAACGGTGCATTTGATTTTCCTTCTTCCAGCCAAAGCCTTCAGCTAAGTTGATTTGCTTTCTTCTGGCTCCTTTGCTTATGGTGATGAATAGATATGGGTGTGTTACATAACCATATCCACTATTAATGTGGATCTATAGTGAAGTTCTCTATGATTTTCCCAGTGTGCTTAGTGTGTGAGAAGCTTCTATTTTTCTTATTTACATCCCAACATTGTCTACAAAGTGTCTACACATATTTCAGTGAAATGTCAGAGCAAAAGCCTCTTTTAAGCAAAAGAGATAAAATGACCAGGCCAACTAGTTTTTAAAATGTAGGTTTTCCAGTTTAATTTAATATAATTTATTTTTTAGTACAGGAACCTTCAGACAAACAAATTCATCTTTTGGGGCCTGTCAGGATCACAGAACAGAAGACAGTATCACCTCTTTGCCTATGAGGCACAAGTCCCTGAGAGTTTGCAGGTATTTGGAGAGAGGAGGGGCCCATTGCATCAGGGGCCCATTACAATAGAGAAAATTGGGACAGGGTTGAAGGGTGGGAATAGTCCTCATCTTGCCTCTCACACCCTCCATGGCTCCCAAGGGGCCACCATAGTGTGACCATTGCTGCTCTAGGCCAGTCACTCATTTTGGCAGGGAAGCTGAAACTCAGACAAAGTTTCTCATCCATGGCCATGCAGCCGGTGAGGACAGGGCTGGGGTTCTCGGCCTTGGACAACCTCCCTCCCTCCAAGGAACTCCCACCTTCGCTCAGCTCACCTTTGTCACATGGTGCCCCCCCCCCCCGCCCCACTGGAAATTAGTAAAATAGTAGTTATTTCCAGGGATGTTTTCCTTATGTGGGCTCCCAACCTCATTCCCTTTTGGACTGAATTATTCTGGAAGGAAAGAATGAAGGGAGGGAGGGGGGGAGGGAGAGAGGCAAGAAAGCCAATCAGTCAGCCAAAAATTCAGCTATCTGTGGCTCTCGAACATTTTTAAGTTAAGAAATATGACAGTGGTGCTTGCTATCTGCTGATTGACATTATACATTATTTATTTTAGGGCAGACCAGTCAGTTTTAAAACTGGAGTTTTGTTTTAGAGAAAATAAATCCTGTTTCAAAATTATCATGACCTGTCCAAAAAATACAAGAGCCTAGATATGTAAGAATCTGAATACAAATTTGAGCTCTAAATGACATCATTAGTAGTGTATCCCTGCAGGCCACCATTAATTGGTGGCAAGACATACATCACTGACAGGAGATTATGAAGTGAAGAAAAGGCAAATATTTTGCAGCCCAGTGGATTAAAGAAATCTATCAGGCTGATGTAATGCTGTGCTCAAGAGAGATCAGAAGCCCTAACTATTTAAGCTTCTCGTATTTGGCTCAAATGCGCCGGTTTTACAAAATGGTCACACAAAATTCACTATTGCTTCCAAAACCCGATTCTCCATGAGCTTCTTGGTGCTTCCTGCTTCCCATGTAGTTAGTTTGGGACCTTGGAACTAGTGTCAGCCAATGGGCTCTCACAGGAAATGGCAGGTGTTACTTCCGATCTGAGGCATTGAAGAGCATGAGTCACCGTGCCCTCTCTTCCTGAGGTGCTCTGGAAGTGCTGCGTAAATGAAGACCACAGAGATAAAGTGCCATTAGGGTTCAATCTATCAACATGACTTCTCACTGTAGATGTTGATGTGGTTTGCCTGGCTGAGAAATGTTTATCGGGTTCCTCAACAGTTGAGTTACTTAGGTTACTGTTTTTCTCCCTCCCTTTCCATGTTCTGTGCTTTGAAAGGAAATCACTAGATTCAGTCCACAATTAAGGACTGAGCAGTTTTATTTCTCAAAGGTGGAGCAACCACATAAATTACTTGGAGTTCTTCTTCATGGTAAATTTCTCTCTTCTCCCTCAATTATTTATTAATTCAATCATTTATTTGTGTCAGTATAGACTTGTGAATATTTATGTAATACTTTGGGCTATAATCTAATACTGTCTTATTTATGTAGCTAGTTTTGCTAAAATTCTTAGCTTTAGCTATTGAGAGCTCTTTCAGTTGGCTTCTGTGTCCCTTTGACATACCCCTTAATAGTGGGGTGTTTTGTTTGTTTTTGAGCTTTTCCCTACATTTTGGCATGATAAGAGATGTTCCAGGCTCATC
This sequence comes from Pan troglodytes, assembly GCF_028858775.2. Classification (NCBI taxonomy): domain Eukaryota; kingdom Metazoa; phylum Chordata; class Mammalia; order Primates; family Hominidae; genus Pan; species Pan troglodytes. The sequence continues at coordinate 132,840,421 of NC_072406.2, forward strand.
TCGTCTATTTACTGCCTCAGTCCTACCATCAGCATTTCTCCATGGAGCCCTGGTTCCTTTAATTGAAGAATAGTTTTAGAATCCAAGATCTGGCCAGGCGCGGTGGCTCATGCCTGTAAATCTCAGCACTTTGGGAGGTCGAGGCTGGCAGATCACAAGGTCAGGAGATCGAGACCATCCTGGCTAACACGGTGAAACCCCGTTTCTACTAAAAATACAAAAAATTAGCTGGGTGTGGTGGCGGGCGCCTGTAGTCCCAGCTACTCCGGAGGCTGAGGCAGGAGAATGGGTGAACCCGGGAGGTGGAGCTTGCAGTGAGCCGAGATCGCGCCACTGCACTCCAGCCTGGGCGACAGAGCGAGATTTTGTTTCAAAAAAAAAAAAAAAGAATCCAAGATCTGGGAGTTAGGTATGTGATATGGTTTGGCTCTGTATCCCCACCCAAATCTCACCTTCAATTGTGATAATCCCCACGTGTCATGGGAGGGACCTGGTGGGAGGTAACTGAATCATGGGGCCAGTTTTTCCCATGCTGTCTTGTGATAGTGAATAAGTCTCACAAGATCTGATGGTTTGATAAAGGGGAGGTCTCCTGCACAAGCTCTCTCTTGCCTTCTGCCCTGTAAGATGTAACTTGCTCCTATTCACCTTCCACCATGATTGTGAGGCCTCCCCGGCCATGTGGAACTGTGAGTCTATTAAACCTCTTTCCTTTATAAATTACCCAGTCTTGGTGTGTTTTTATTAGCAACGTGAGAACGGACTAATACAACATGCTTATTGCTACTGAGGTATCATTGCTTCTAGACTCTGTCAGCTAACAGAGCAGGGAAACATCTACATGTATGTAACCCATGAGTATATACATATAGTATCTATAATATTTCTGTGTAATGCTTCTTTAGTTTTAATTGTTTGGTTTTAAAAAATAACTTGCTGAAATGGATGTTTAAATTCTTGATTTTAAAACTTTATTTTTTTAATGTCTGTATTAAGGGTTATGAAATCTCTAAGCATACCATTAGCTGTATCCTACACATTTTATATGCATGTTTAATTATTATACCGTACAAAATACTTTATAATTTTTATTGTGATTTCTTCTGTGACCCATGGGCTATTTAGAATTACATTTTTCAATGTTCTAATGTATGCAGCTTTTATAGTTATGTATTTTATAATTAATTTATAGTTTTATAGCTTAATTGTATTAAATTGTATTATACTCAGAGAACATACTCAATGATTGCAATCATTTGAAATTGTTAGATATTTGCTTTATGATACAACTTATTGTCAATTTTGGTAAACATTTTGTGTGTGCTTGAAAACAAATATGCATTCTGTGGTTCTTCAATGCAGTGTTGTATGTGTGCATATTAATCTTGTTTTCCAAAGACGTTATTGAAATATTCTAAATTCTTACTGAATTTTTATCTGCTTGTTCTATTTGTTATCAACAGTTATATTAATTTCTCTCTTGTAAGGGTGGGCTTGTCTTTTTCTCTGTGGCTCTGTCAAGTTTTGCATTATATTTTGTGAGACTGTGCTATTAGGTATATGCAAATTGTGAATAGTTATAGCTTCCTGATGAATTGAAGCATAATATTACAAAATGTCTTTTTTGTCATTTGTAATGCTTTTTGGTCTTAAAGTTTGCCTTATCTGATATGAATATAGTTTTCTTTTTATAGTGTTTGAATCTCATATCTTTTATTTCCATTCTTTTCGTCAACTTATATTTTATTTGTTCACGCATTTTTATATTTCATTTGCTTACCCATTACTGAGCTTTTCTCCTTTCCTATTCTGACAGTATTTTTCTTTTAATCGGGTCATTTACCCATTTATATAAAATATATTTAGGTTTAACCCTACCATCTTATTCAATGCTATTTGTCCTGTCTGTTTTATGTTCTCTTTTCTCTCCTTTCTCACTTTCTTTTAGATTAATTGGGAATTTTTATTATTCCATCTTCCCCCTTTTTAGCTTCCATATTACACACCTTTAAACAATTCTTTTAATGTATATCCTAGAATTACAGGCCGTGGGACAAATTCAGCCCATCACCTGTTCTTGTATGGCCTATAAGAATATCTCATGGCATCTGAAAATTTAATTAAATTCAAACATCATTGCTTATAAGTAAAGTTTTATTAGAACTTTTGTTGTCTTTTACAACTGCATAATCTGTATATATCAAAGATTTTCCAGAACAGGAAACTAAAGCACAATATAGAAAATAATTGAATAGAAATTATAAAAATTCTGATAGGCTTGTACAAATCCTAATTTCAGATATTTCTATTAATCAAATGATCTTTTTTGTTCCATTGATCACCCTAATAAATGATGTTATGCATTATACATTATACATTAAATATTGCATACTAATTATGTTACTTTAATACATAAACATGTGCCAAAAAACTCCACTTTAGTTTTTGAGTTTCAGGAGATTAATTTTGAAAATAGGATTTACATGCTCAAAAGTATGAAAATGAATAAATGAATCTAACCAACTAACTTGAGCTAAAGAAAAAAAATGATGTTGATTTCATATGTTAGCACACCAAATAACCTATGAACACTGTATTGTAAGCCTTCCTGGGCCTTAACCCAAAACAAACATGGATACGAATTTCAAGATAATTTGGGGTGTATTCAGCAATCCTTAAAGCAGAGTAACTTGTGGGTCAGATACATTTTGCCTTTACATTGTGTTAAGTCTTCCTGTGTTTGTTGCCAGCATGTTTAAATTGGGATGTTTTATATGGAACAAAATCTACATTTCTGACTTCTCTTAGAACACGGGCAGAAGTGAGCCAGCATATCTCACATAGCAATACTGGGTTGAAGCTCAGTAGATGTTGTCCTCTGTATTGGGTCTTAGGGCTGCCATAGCAAAGTACCACGAACTGGGTGGTTTAAATAACAGAAATGTATCATCTCAGCTCTGGAGGCTGGAAGTCCCAGATCAACATGTTGGCAGAGCTGGTTCCTCCCGCTGGCTGTGAGGGAGAATCTGGTCTATGCCTCTCTCCTAGCTTCTGATGCTTTCCTGGCAATCCTTGGAATTCCTTGGCTTGTAGTTGCATCCCGTTAACCTTTGCATTCATGGTTCACCTGGCATTATCCCTGTGTGCATGCCTGTGTCCACATTTCCCCCTTTTATTTTATTTTTTATTTATTTTTGAGATGGAGTCTCACTCTGTTGTCCAGGCTGGAGTGCATCAGTGCAGTCTCGGCTCACTGCACCCTCCACCTCCTGGGTTCAAGTGATTCTTCTGCCTCAACCTCCTGAGTAGGTGGGATTATAGGCATGTGCCACCATGCCTGGCCAATTTTTGTATTCTTAGTAGAGACAGGGTTTCCCCATGTTGGCCAGGCAGGTCTCGGACTCCTGACTTCAAGTGATCTGCCTGCTTTGGCCTCCCAAAGTGCGGGAATTAGATGCGTGAACCACCTTGCCTGGCCTACATTTCCCCTTTTTATAAGGACACCAGTCATATTGGCTAAGGAGTCCACCCCCCTCTACCATGACCTCATCATAAGTAATTACATTTGCGACAACCCTATTTTCTTTTTTTTTTATTTTTTTATTTTTTATTTTTATTTTTTATTATTATACTTTAAGTTTTAGGGTACATGTGCACAATGTGCAGGTTTGTTACATATGTATACATGTGCCATGTTGGTGTGCTGCACCCATTAACTCGTCATTTAGCATTAGGTATATCTCCTAATGCTATCCCTCCCCCCTCCCCACCCCACAACAGTCCCCAGTGTGTGATGTTCCCCTTCCTGTGTCCATATCTTCTCATTGTTCAATTCCCACTTATGAGTGAGAACACGCGGTGTTTGGTTTTTTGTCCTTGCGATAGTTTGCTGAGAATGATGGTTTCCAGTTTCATCCATGTCCCTACAAAGGACATGAACTCTTCATTTTTTATGGCTGCATAGTATTCCATGGTGTATATGTGCCACATTTTCTTAATCCAGTCTATCGTTGTTGGACATTTGGGTTGGTTGCAAGTCTTTGCTATTGTGAATAGTGCCACAATAAACATACGTGTGCATGTGTCTTTATAGCAGCATGATTTATAATCCTTTGGGTATATACCCAGTAATGGGATGGCTGGGTCAAATGGTATTTCTAGTTCTAGATCCCTGAGGAATCGCCACACTGATTTCCACAATGGTTGAACTAGTTTACAGTCCCACCAACAGTGTAAAAGTGTTCCTATTTCTCCACATCCTCTCTAGCACCTGTTGTTTCCTGACTTTTTAATGATCGCCGTTCTAACTGGTGTGAGATGGTATCTCATTGCGGTTTTGATTTGCATTTCTCTGATGGCCAGTGATGATGAGCATTTTTTCATGTGTTTTTTGGCTGCATAAATGTCTTCTTTTGAGACGTGTCTGTTCATATCCTTTGCCCACTTTTTGATGGGGTGCAACAACCCTATTTTCAAATAAAGCCACATTCTTAGGTATTGGGAATGAGAACTTCAACATATAAATTTGAATTGACACAATTCAATCCTTAACACCCCTTTTAGAAGGGACATGCATTCCCTCATTCCCCACAATTGCCATTTGATAGAGTATTCATTCCTGGCCCACTAAGATATTTAAGTTTGTGATCCTTGTCCTAAATCCCATAGGCTTAGGAGGCTGTATATCTGACGGGTAGACCTAAATATTAGGAAATCATAAGATCATAGGATGTCAGAGAAGGGAAGAACCTCTGAGATTAACTGTTGTCACCCTCTTGCCCTATTGCAGAGGGGCAAATCTAAAAAATGCTCTCACTGGTCTTTTCCAAAAGCGTTCCCGTAATAGTACCTAAGATTCTTATTATTTACCTAAGATTTAAAAAATCCATTGCATTAAATTTATTTGAAAAGGGAGACAAGTTTGACAAAACTGTCTTTTCAGTTCCACAACACAGCATACAAATCCCTTTCCTTATTACTTTTCTCAGAAACTGGCTTGTGGAATTTGGTTTATCCTGTAGGGCCTTAGTATTATTTTTTGTTTGTTTGTTTATTAGAGTTTTTGCACTGGATGCTCTGTTCCTTAGAAAATAAAGAGGCTTTCCAAGTAAATAGGGCCACTGTGTACAAATTAGAGTTCAGGAAGGATGCTTCTCAATGGTTCAGCTGTTTCATAGGCTACTTAACATACAGCATGGGTAAACATGAGTTCCCATGTACAAAGGGTTTTTCTAAATTTATAGCTTCCAAACAGCCATTAATTTTGCTGCCATATGGGTCACAAGAGGCAGGCTGATAAATCTTTCATCCGCAGTGGATTATGTTTTCCCATATGTATGTTTATTTTCAGAATCCATGTGTATTTCAGCTAGGGTGCAGCTGATCTTCTACAAAAACTCTGCAAGTGCATAAGAAGGAATCAGTAATATACTGTACCCGCCTGCTCTTGATAAATTCTGACTCCTTAGGTATTCAGAAGAGAATCCAAGGAGATCCTGATTCTGCATATCATCCCATATTACAAATGACTATAAAAGTTGGTGAATAATAATGCTTGACCTTTAAGCAGCCAGCAGTTTTCAACCAAGTCAGTCAATAGTGAAGAGGCCCTAATCCAAAGCCATTATGAAACTCCAATATTCCCCCCAACCTCAGAAGTTTGTCTTTTTATTCTAGAACTACATTGGGAGTAAATGATTTTTCATCATTATTTAATAATAGCCTAAGTCACTGCCTTAAGGTATTTGCCAATTTAGATCTGTTACATGGTAAATATTAAATCACATAGTTTTCTGCTCAACATATTCATCACTGACTATAATTTGCATGGCATAACTTGAATGTAATTTCAAATAATTTGGTACAATAAATATAATGAGAATTAGATTATACCTGCCTAAAGGACAGCACGATTCATGTAATTGCTAATGTACTGATTCTTCCATGTATTTTGACATTTCATATTAGGTGGCTCTCTTTTTTTGTTATTAAGAATGAATTTAAAATGTCTTGCAGTTCAAATTTGATAGTTTTCCAAGTGCTTTCATGTTCTTTGTTTCAAGATTTTTCAAAATGAATAGGAACTGTAGGAAATAGTTTATGTTATTTCCGTTGTCTAGAAGAATCTGAGGATCAAGCCAGTTAGTGACTTGTCTATGGGATACAATCTATAAGGACAGAGCTGGGCTCAGGCTTAGGTTTTGTGCCAAGTACAATGTTCTTTCTTCTATACTTTGTTGCTTCTGAAAATATTGTGCTTGGGTATTTGTTTTTTACCCAGTAGTTTTAACAAGCCCCACTCGAAAGCACTCTAAAACCCTGGCATGCACTGTGTTTGCAGTCCTTGTTTTACTGTTTCAAAGTAACCCATTCTATTGTGTGCTGGGATTTACTCTATGATAACTCTAACTCATACAAACTAGTAGCTGGGATATTACCTCCAAGGGCCACTGGTCACCAAAGACTTATGTACTCTGTCCTTGATCAAGCTGAGAGTTTGATATTGAATTCCAGTGAGAAAGAAGCTACCCTTTCTTTATCTGTAGCTCAGGACACTTCCAAATTGTCTTGCTCATCTCTGTACCTTTCCTCTGCAGCTTCTTCAAAAGGATAAATTAAATTCCTGCAAGAACATCTTTAAATAAACTATACTTGTATTGGCACCCTTGCATTTATGTAGAAATTAAAGGAAGACATATTTTTATTACAAAAATAACTTCTTAATAATAGCTGGGTATGAACTAATTGCTTTCAAGGCTTTGCACATGGTGGCAGGAATTATTACATTAAGTGTACACTGTGGCTGCTGGCTTGGGCATACTTGGATGAGGGCTCAGCCACCAGGAGATCCCCACAGCTCTCATCTTTCCAGATAGATGAACTTGATGCCTCCTTTGCATTGAGTATGAGAATGGTATAGGCCCTCCCCCAATAAACTGGTAGGATTTGCATTTAGCAATATTTAACAATAAAAACTATGTTTACTGAGCTTTGCTGTGCCAAGCACTGGGCTAGGTGCTTTCTATGTAATAATGCACGGACTCTGATGCAAAACTACCTGAATTTGAATCCTTCCCCATCTACTGACTAGATATTTAACCATATTGAGTTGCTTAACTTTGTTATGCCTCAGTTTCTGCATCTGTAAAATGAGAATAAGGAGAGTATCTACTTTAGGTGTTATGGGAGTGAACGAGTTCTTAATGTCCAGTACTAAGAACAGTATAGGTATGCAATCAGAACAGAAGAAAGGGTAGTTATTGTTGTTATAATAATGATAAGGAGGAGGATGCTGAACTCTAACCAACTGAGAGTTAAAAAGTATATTTTCTTTTATTGACTTTATTCTTTAACCCCAACTTCAGGAAACTGAAGGCTTGGAAACATTTCCATGACTCATTCAAAGTCAGATGTCAAACAGCTAGTAAATGGCTGAGCTTGGAGAGGAACAGGTTTCTTTGTCTATGACTAACACGTTAATTGATTAAATCATCCAATCCACTGGCCAAACTAGTCAAACAGCCAGCAGGTTTATGATATAGAGGTGAGGGGAATGAGCTTGATGGTGTTATAGGATGGACAGTGGTTTGGAATCAGAAAATCTTGTCCTGAATCAGCCTTCACTAACTCAAGTCAGTTGACTTCTCCAAGTTTCTATTATTTCATCTATAAAATGATTCCCAATCTAACCCATTCAAGATGGTTGTTCAGAGAAGCAAAGAAATATCATATTTGAGAGAATTTTGTAAATCAAACTGCCATAAATTGTGCCATTTATTAATGTTTGATATTTTACAAAATGATTTTTACTTGTTTTACACAGTTGTTGATTAAAATGACCAAATCACTTGGTTATTGCTTGTAATATATGTGGAATCCAACAGTTTTTTTAACCTACAAGTACATGAATCAGCCTTGAAAACAAGCACGATGATTAATATTGAGTGTCAACTTGATTGGATTGAAGGATGCAAAGTATTTGTTCCTGGGTGTGTCTGTGAGGGTGCTGACAAAGGAGATTAACATTTGAGTCAGTGGACTGGGAGAGGCAGACCCACCCCCAAGCTGAGTGGGCACCATCTAATCAGCTGCCAGCGTGGCTAAAATCAAGTAGGCAGAAGAAAGTGGAAGGAGAGAGATTTGCCGTGTCTTCTGCCCTTCATCTTTCCTCCATGTTGGATACTCTTAAGTTCTTCAGCTTTTGGATTCTTGGATTTACACCAGTGATTTGCTAGGGGCTCTCGGGCTTTCAGCCAGACTGAAGGCTGCACCATCAGCTTCCCTACGTTAGAGGTTTTGAGACTCAGTCTGGATTCCTTGCTCCTCAGCTTGCAGATGCCCTATTGTGGGATCTCACCTTGTAATCATGTGAGTCAACTCTCCTAATAAACTACCCTTTATATATATGTGTGTGTGTGTGTGTGTGTGTATGTGTGTGTGTATATATATATATTCTATTACTACCCTTCATATATATAAATCTATATAAAAATATATAAAAATATAGAAATATATAAATATATAAAAATATATATAAATATATAAATATATATAAAAAATACATATAAATATATAAATATATAAATATATATAAATATATAAATATATAAATATATATAAATTATAAATATATAAATATATAAATATATGAATATATACATATATAATATATATAATATATAAATATATAAAAATATAAATATATATATAAATATATAAAAATATATAAATATATATAATATATAAATATATATGAATATATATAAATATATAAATATATATAAATATATAAATATATAAATATATATACATATAAACATATATAAATATATAAATATATATACCTATATAAATATATAAACATATATAAACATATATAAATATATAAATATGTAAATATATAAATATGTAAATATATAAATATATAAATATATATAAATATATAAATATATATAAATGTATATAAATATATAAATATCTATAAATATATAAATATATATAAATATATAAATATATAAATACATAAATATATAAATATATAAATATATATATAAATATATATAAATATATAAATATATATAGAAATATATAAATATATATAAAAATATAAATATATATAAAAAATATAAATATATATAAAATATATAAATATATATAAATATATATAAATTATATATAAATATATATCTATAAATATATATAAAAATATATAAATATATAAATATATAAATATATAAATATATATAAATATATATAAATATATAAATATATAAATATATATAAATATATATAAATATATATAAATATATATAAATATATATAAATATATACATATATAAATATATATAAATATAAATAAATATATATAAATATAAATATATAAATATATAAATATATATAAATATATACATAAATATATAAATATATATAAATATATACATAAATATATAAATATATATAAATATATACATAAATATATAAATATATATAAATATATAAAAATATATATAAATATATAAAAATATATAAATATATATAAATATATATAAATATATAAATATATATAAATATATAAATATATATAAATATATATAAATATATACAAATATATATAAATATATACAAATATATATATAATATACTACTACTCTCCTTCAGATAGATAGATAAATAGATAGATAGATAGATATCCTATTAGTTCTGTTCTGTCCCTTTAGAGAACCCTGACCAATACAAGTTTGGGAAATGTCCTAACTCATAAAAATAGAGACCCTTTCTCTCTCTCTCCCAGGAAATGTACAGTTTACATTCATGCTTTGATTCATACTTTGATTGATTCATTCATCCATTCATTCATTCATTCACTTTTCTTTTTTCTATGTGCCAGGCATTATGATGGATAATAGAATGAATAACGCACAATTCTTGCCCTTAGTAGGTTAAGCAGCCTCATAAACACATCATTATAATCCATTCCGTTAAACGTAGTGCTAGGTAATTGATCTGGGAAGGAAATTCATAGAAGACTTCCTGGAAGAAGTGACATCTAAATTGAGTCTTGAAGAAAAAAAATAAGTTATTAGCAGCTAAATACATGGATCTCCTTTGTGACCCTCCAGGGGCAGATGGCAAGACTTGGTGGTGATGGATGGACTTCACTGTGAATTTCAGGTCTGAAATGACTGAAGAAACTTGATGACTTGGCTGAGAATGTCCTTCAATAATCTGCTATATGCACAGGGCTTCTCTATTGGGTGTCTTTGGGCAGATGTTTGCAAACCTGGCTTATTTAATGTATGAAGTTTCTACAATGGACCGTGTTTGCCTTAAAAAAGGAAATGATTCTTTACTCTTCTCAAATGGTCATAAAGAAGCAACTCATGTTTATGTAATGCAGCTCAGTGCTGAGGCTGAAGATAAGAGTGAATTTCGATGGAGCTCTTCCAAGCACTAAAACAAAATGAAGGAAATAAGATAAGATTAGACCAGAATTCATGGAAGTGAGTCAAATATACATCTCCACCTACAAAGAAATAGTCTCATTATCGCTTTAAAAGATTTTTGTGTGAGAACATCATGTGCGTATTGTTTCATAATTACTCTTTAACATGCAGTAAAAATAATTTTGCATGCACCAGTTTGAGTGTTTATTGGCTTCCCTAAAAGCAAAGGCCTTGAGGTACTAATTAGGACAGAGGCAGGAGGAGAACAGGGTCAGAGAAGAGACCCAAGGAATGTCAAAATCAGTCATTTGCTCCTAAGTGGTAGGAAACAGAGACATTTTTGGTTCCAAGTTGCTTGTTTGGGCCTAGTTAGAAAAGTTGGTTAAACTCTGGGCATTTGCAGGTTGAGAGCTATTTGTTTATGTGAACTAGAAAAAAGTATCTTTCAGGACCAAAGGTATTGGGATGGGTTCAGTGGAGAGGGTGGACGTACTTTGGGCTCAGAGCTTAATATTGATCCTATAGATCAGGGGTCCCCAACACCAGGCCAAGGACCCATACCAGTCCGTGGCCTGCTAGGAACCTGGCCACACAGCAGAAGGTCAGCAGTAGGCCAGTGAGCATTACTGCCTGAGCTCTGCCTCCTGTCAATCAGCAGCAGCATTAGATTCTCCTAAGAGCGGGAACCCTATTGTGAACTGCACATGCTAGGAATCTAGGTTGCATGCTTCTTATGATAATCTAATGCCTGATGATCGGAGGTGGAACAGTTTCATCCCAAAAGCATTCCCCGTCATCCATGGAAAAATTATCTTCCATGAAACTGATACCAAAGCATTTTGGGACCACTGCAGATGCCTGGGGATACCTGACATCCGATTGCATAACAAACTTCATCCTCTGAATATTCATATCCATGAGTAGTGTTTGCATTATAGTAAGTGGTGTGTGGACAAATACTACAACCGTTATAAATAAACTGTGGTAGTAATTGTAGTAATAATACCTGCTTTGGATTAAGGAGGTGTGCCATTTGCCTGGTATTTTAGATGTGCCATCTAGTGGTCAGAAGGAGCATTTTCAGATTATTAAAGTCGCTCTAGTACTCAGAGACACTTGCAATATTCTGAGTACTGATTATTTCACGGTAAGTATCCACTATGTTTCTTCCTCCAGGGAAATAATTCATCATTTTTGGTAATTTAAGTCTGAAGCTTTTTTGAAATCCTTTCGTCTGTGTAAAGCTAGTTTCCATCTCATCCTCTTCTATAAAATAAGATACTCTCTATTTGCTAAAGACAATTTAAACTGGGTCTTATGGGAGGAGCCAGAACATACCAACAGGTGTGGGCAAAAGGACAGGTGTGGGCAAAGGGACAGAAAAGGTGGCTTGGCCAGATTGTGACGCTTGTCGTTGTCACAGCTAAAATGTTTGAGGTTTGGCATTTAGGGGGCACTGGAATGTCAGCAGTAAAGTGATGGGTCAGGGCTGAGATGCAAAAAGGTAGCTTGGTGTCGAGCAATGTGAGGCCAGAGGCAGAACACCTGGATGATGGGTGTGACAGTGGCCCAGCCAAGACACAGACATGGCCTGAATCAGACACAGAGTTGGTGATGGGGAGGGCTGGGGGATGCAGCAACATGACCCGTGGGAAGTGGGACATGGCTACAGGCAGTCTGCAGGCCAGTCTGGCACCACTGCATCCTGACACCCGGCACATGGCAGGTGTGGAGCAGCCAGGAGGGAGATCCCCTGAGCCCCTGCCCGATCAGCTCCTCCCTCCCTCCCTTCCTCCCTACCTCCCTCCCTTCCTTCCTCCCTCCCTTCCTTCCTCCCTTCCTTCCTTCCTTTCTTTCTTTCATTCCTTCCTTCTTTCTTTCTTTCTTTTTTTTTTGGAGTCTCACCCTGTTGCCCAGGCTGGAGTGCAGTGGTGCAATCTCAGCTCACTGCAACCTCTACCTCCCAAGCTGGGAGTACAGGTGCCCACCACCATGCCCAGATAATTTTTTTTGTATTTTTAGTAGAGACGGGGTTTCGCCATGTTGGCCATACTGGTCTCGAACTCCTGACCTCAAATGATCCACCAGCCTCAGCCTCCCAAAGTGCTGGGATTACAGGTGTGAGCCACCATGCCCGGCTAGCTCTGTTTTCTTAATGAGAAAAGGATCTGCCCAGGAGGAGTGGAGTGGCACACCGTCAGGGGCTTGGAGACAGAAAGGAAGGGAATAAGAAGAAAATCAAAAGTATCTCAAATTGTACTGAAGCACTGCTTGGGCTAAAAACCACCAGCGATGTGGGCATCTATTCAGCAAGGTTGTGCCATTCTCCCTGTGCCAGAGCAGAGGGACAGGATAAAGTTTGTGCAAGGCCAGAGAGGGAGAAGACAATACTGTCATGTCCATCAGCCCTGTCCTTGGATCATCAACTGTTAACTGCAGTCTAGCTCCGTGAGGCTTGGTAGCTTTGTGGTTAAGACCCATCCCACCTCTGCTGCCCGCGAGCCATCCTTAACCTCTCTCAGCCTCAGTTTCCTCACCTGAGAAGCAGGGATCAGAACATAACCTATCCCCCATGCAATGTAGTTGCAATTCGGTGGGATAGTTCATACAAAGTGCCTGGCCACGAGCCTAGCACATTGCTGGTGCTAAGTTGATGGTAGCTATTACTTTCTGCAGAAATGAGTATTTCTGTGCACACTTCATATATGGCCTACAAAGAACTCACTGCATCATTCCAGAATTTAGCTGTTGCCCTGCCACTTGAATCTTTGAGACTAAGAGCTAATGGATGATGGTTCTAGTTCTGCCACTTCTCCCACCTTTTTTGGGTTTTTGACTCACACACACACACAATGAGAAGGAGAACTCTCCCACTCAGAATATTTAGGCATGCCACATTTCGTTTTATTTATTCACTATTCTCAGTAGCCAGATATTTTTGCACTGAGGCCATCTATAAAATAAAAAAAAATGAAATCCAATCTTGGCTAACTTTGTAGTTAATTAACATATTTCTGTAGGCTCTTTATGAAGGAAAAAAGAAACAAATAACTTTTCACTTCTTTCTGCATGTGCCTGTATGGATGAGTAGAAGGAATTACTGTAATTAATGTTGGATTTTAAAATACCAGTATGGGGAGAGAGCTAGCATCTTCCAAATAAGGGGATGAGTCAGAGCCTCAGAGATGCTATGGTGTTTAGATAAATGTGAGTTATTAGGTAACCAGGAAAAATACATTACAGAAGGCAACACATAGGGCAATGAAGCTGCAAGCCAGCACGTAAATTGCGAGCCACAGTCCTGAGTGCTCTGGTGGATAGCAGGTTTGTAACTCTATACAAAACCTATGTTTTCCTACCTAAGAAAGGGCAGAGGGTTTTGTCCAGTAAGATCTCTACCCTTCAGGACTTCCAGGTATTGTTTGATTTCCATTTTTCTGACTCAAGGTGGTCTTCCCGGGGGCCATGCTTTGGGAAAAGCTTGTATCTCTAAATTCACTTGATCTCCTCTTGCTGATTCCTGTAGCATCCTGGAGAAGTAAGAGTTGAAGAACTTCCTAGACTTCACAGAGCTCTGGTCTGGGGGCCTCTCTCCATTTGTTTTGTTGTTAAGGCCAATTTTAAGAACAATCAAACAGAAGGTTCTGGAGAGGGGAAAAAACAAATTGAAAAGGTACAAGCTAAAGAACTTAATACAAGAGAAAGTGAAGGATGTGGGGGAAGGACTAGAAATAAATCCTAGAAAAGCTACAATTCATCAGGTTTGAAGTAAGTGCATTTTCTAGTGGCTCATGGATCACTGGCTCATGAAAGAAGAAACAAAGAGAGAGGTAAAACCTGGAGACTGACCCAGCAAACTCATTAGCCATCAAGCTGCCTATAGCCTTGCCTGCAGGAGGAATGGGAGCAGGACGAGGGCTCTGAGTCAGACAGGGAATGAAGCTACACCTTAGTCGGGAGGCTCCGATCCAGTGATGACCAACCCTTATTCCATTATCACCTCCCTATGGAGTCTCTTAAGACATTGTTTATCTAACCACCCCTCCTTGTGATACCACAGATACACCATAGAGCTCTCTATGTGCTGTGGCCTTTTAGAGGGCCACAAACTATTGTAATCTCTAAGATTTTCACCCCCAAGAAACAATTTTTATCCCCTGGGGGAGTGATGTTGCCCCTAGGTACTTACTGTATGCCTGGCCCTGGTGTGTATTATTTCATGTAATCCACTATTCCCATTTGACATATAAAACTTAGAAGGGTTGAATAACTTGTTCTAGGACAAAGAGGATTTCAACCCAGGGAGTCAATGTCAGCCTGCCCTCTTAACAACTATGCTTCTGTTCAAGTCAAGATCACAACCCGCCCTGCTCGTAACCACCATACTGTCCTGCTCCTCATTTGGAGAGGTTGGACAGTCTCAATTGGGATGCAGAAATAACATCCCTGTAGGCAGGACTCGTGGGATCATGACAGGTGCCAAAGGGGTCCCCTCATATAAGCAACTTCCACTGAGGTAAAAGCAATGAGTGTGAAAACAGATTTAAAATCTAGTGCCTGGTTAAAAAATCCTGTTTTAGACCATTACAAGACAGAAATCTCTGACTCCATTTTCCTCTCTCTAGAGTTCTGTATTACAAACTGCCCAGCATGGAAGCACATTTCTAATCTAAATGATCTCTACAGATTTTACCAAGGTGAGGAGCCCAATGTGGATCCTTTCATCCTAATGCGAAGTCTTCTGTGAACCATTCCTGATAGTTACCCATACTCTGCCTGAACATTTTCCATGTCATTCCGTCTTTCCTCATGGAAAGACACCTCCCTTCACCTCTTTTTATTATAATCAGGCAGGGTATAACCTACATGAAGTAAATTATACCATTCTTTTTGTTTGTTTTGTTTGTTTGTTTGTTTTGAGACAGAGTCTCGCTCTGTAGCCCAGGCTGGAGTGCAGTGGTGCAATCTTGGCTCACTGCAACCTCTGCCTGCTGGGTTCGAGCAATTCTCCTGCCTTAGCCTCCCAAGTAGCTGGGATTACAGGCACCTCCCACCATGACTGGCTAACTTTTTGTATTTTTAGTAGAGACAGGGTTTGTCGGCCAGGCTGGTTTCAAATTCCTGACCTCAAGTGATCCGCCCGCCTCAGCCTCCCAAAGTGCTAGGATTACAGATGTGAGCCACCGTGCTTTCTTAAGTGTACAATTCAATGACTTTCAGCATGTGCATGATTCCGTGCACTGATGTTTGTCATCATATACATTCACTTCTCGTAGGCCTATACTTAGGAATGGGATAGCTGAGTAATAAGTAATGTTTAGCTTTAGTGTCAAACGTCAAACAATTTTCTACAGTGATCAGACCAAATTACACCCCCGTCAGCAATGTGTGCAAATGTTCCAGTTGGTCTACATCCTTGTCAGCATCTGATATTGTCTTTGTAAGCTTAACCATTCTGGTGGGTGTGTAGTTCTATCTGGTTGAGATTTTAATTTATTTTTCCTATTAAGTAATGCTGTTGAGCATGTTTATATGCTTTTTAGCCATCTGATACCTTCTTTTGTGAGATACTTGTGAAAGTCTTTGGCCCATTTTTAAATTCGGTGTTTTGTCCTTTTTTTATGATTCCTAGGAACTTTTATATACACTAAAAAGTTTCCTATTAGCTAGGAAATATTATTTAAGGCCATACATGGTAGCTCATGCCTGTAATCCCAGAACTTTGGGAGGCTGAGATAGGAGGATAGCTTGATGCTGAGAATTTGAGACCAACCTGGGAAACATAGAACCAACTTTACAAAAAAATTTTTTAGAGAAAGAAGTATTATTTAAAATTGAAAACCGCTATCACGTCTTGCTCCCTCTGCCCCAATTTGGAAATCAGATCATGTTTGTAAAGGCAAACCATCATGTTCAGGGGTGGAATGTGCCTCTTGCTGCCAGATACTAAATTATCTTGTTGGACTATAAATGAGAACTTTGCCCTTTTGTGGGAAAGTAAGGGCACATGGTTTATATTAGTATTTCAACATAATATAAGACATTTACTTTATGTCATAGCCACTACCTCTTCCTGAGACTCTGGTCTAGATTCTGGCAGGTAGAAACGAAAGCTTAACGGGAAAAATTACCATTTTTATAGTTAGCACTTATGGGCCAAGAAGTTATTCAAGTTATTCATTTTAATATAACTGATTTTTAAGGGCCTATAGTAATAATGGCCATTGATCACCTTCTCTGTGCCAGACTCCTGGCTAGGCATATTGTGAACTTTATCCCATTTAATTTTCACAAAAGTCCTACAAGGTAAAGATGAGGAAACAGACCCACAGAGAAGTTAGAAATGTGTCCAAGGTCATAAGCTAATAAAGGAAGAGCCAGGATTCAAACCCATGTTCAAAGTCCATGTCTCCCAAAGAAAAAATTACACTTTTACATCATTGTGAAGGTTGTAAGTTTTCTGTAGATGAGAAAGAACTTTAAAAATTATCCCCATTCTGTTTTTATCTTGTTCTATGAACTTCCCTTTCCAACAAAGCAGCTTGGAGTTTGTGTGCCACAGTTGGCACTTAGGACTCTCATGAATTTCCAAGTCGATTCTGAGGGCAATGGCGCTGTGTGCAAATGTTTGTTTAAAGACATGCTGTGCGGTGGCAGGACCCAGCCTGCTCAGGCAGCAGGGAGAATCAGCGCGGAGGCAGTGATCACACCAGGTATCAGCTCCTGAGTGAGCCTGCCTGTCTGTCCCTCCCTTCAGGGGCTGTGCATAAAGGCATTTCTCTCCAGCAAACATGCACATCATCCTGTCATTTTGAGCTAGAATCTTCCTCCCAACTTGTTATCATTATCACAAAGCAAGTTCTGTACCTTCAGACTCTTTCCCTAAGGGAAATGAGACTCAAAGAAGGGTCACTGATATCAAAATTTGGGGCTCTCATTAAACTATGGTTCCCTCTGTCTTCTGCAGTAGAGAGGAATTCGTTCAGAGCAGTAAAGCACAGGGTAGAAATGGAAGGTCCCAATAACAGTATTCAAATGGCTGATGGGGAAATTTCAAAATATTTCTGACGTTTCTCTTAAGATTGAACCTGATTTTTCACTACAGGGGAATATACATGCTGAGTCCAGGTTATGCTCATGAAAAGTTACCTAGAGCAATTTGTGTCTTGTCCACAGTGCACGGATCACTTTAACCTGATGGGATGTGAAAATCACGACATTCGAAATAGCATCACAACTTTCTCATGTTGATGAATAGATGGCCCAGGGTATACCTTTGACTTAGTCTATTTTTATCTCTAATAACTATTTCTTGCTGCATAGCATTCCTTATGGTTTCTTCTGGGCTACACAGTAAAAATAATTCTGGACATGGAATCAGAAGGCCTGGGTATAAGTCCTCGTGTGACTATCACCCCCATCTTACCTCTGCAACATCACCTCCTGCAACTCTGTCTCCACACACCCTGCACCAGCCCCTGGGTCTCCTCCCTCCACACTGGCCCCCCTACCTAGAACAGGGATCCCCAACCCCCAGGCCATGGACCAGTACCAGTCCGTGGCCTGTTAGGAACCAGGCTGCACCAGGAGGTGAGCAACAAGAGAGCAAGGGAAGCTTCGTCTATATTTCCAGCCACTCCCTATCACTTGCATTACCACCTGAACTCTGCCTCCTCTCAGATTAGTGGCAGCATTAGATTCTCATAGGAGTAGCACCCTAATGTGAACTGCACATGCAAGAGATCTAGGTTGCATGCTGCTTATGAGAATCTAATGCCTGGTGATCTGTCGCTGTCTCCCATCACCCCCAGATGGGACCGTCTAGTTGCAGGAAAACAAGTTCAGAGCTCCCACTGATTCTGCATTATAGTGAGTTGTATTAGTACTTCATTATATATTACAAAGTAATAATAATAGAAATGAAGTACACAATAAATATAATGCACTTGAATCATCCCAAAACTATGCCCTCTGTCAACCCCGGTCCATGGAAAAGTTGTCTTCCATGAAACCAATCCCTGGTGCCAAAAAGGTTGGGGACCACTGGTCTAGAATACCCTTCCTTCAGATACCTAATGTTTTGCTCCAACATCACCTTCTCAATGAGAGCTCCCTGACCACCCTAATTAAAGTAATTCTCTGCCTCTACCTTCCATATTCGGACCTCGTATCACGTTCTACTTATTATCTTCGAAATCTCTCTGCAATTTATTTCTCTGTGTTGTCTATCACCCTCTCTAGAATGGGATCTATAAAATCTCTTACCAAAAGCAATATATATACTTAGTTCTTAATCTATAAATTTTAATATTTTGATACAATAAGTTCTCCTCTCATCAATAAGATGCACTATCTGTTTTGTTCATATCTCAAGTACCTAGAAGAATGCCTGGCTCATAGAAGGTATTCAGTACATAGTTGTTTGGGTTGTTGCTGTTTTCATTTTATTTTGATCCCTTATCAGCATGGAGTCTTTAAATAAATCCATTTCTCTCTCAGAGCCTGAGCTTTTAAAATTTATAAATGAGGAGAATAGTTAGACCAACAAAGTTGGATTTTTAGGAAAATTAGATAAAATAGTGTGTACAAAAATTATACATAATATTGGTGAGAAGAGTATTTGTTGTAGTAAATTATGGGAATTTATAGGTTAAGAATTAAGTGTATATAATGCATTTGGTTAGAGATCTTCTAGAGGTAGATGTATTGAGAGCATTTTGTACTTTATCTTCCACTGGTAGAAATAAGATGTGTAAAGGAGCATATCACATCCACCATGACATTGGGAGACACAGACATGATAAGGAGGCAGAGGCTGGGGGGTGGGCACAAGATGGTGGAAGCCAACCATGAGGATCAGAAGGTTCTGCTAAAACTGGACTTCTCAGCTACCACTCCTGGTTACCCCTGTTATGGTGATCCCCTTCTAATGTCATTATGAGACACACACACACACACACACACACACACACACACACACACACAAAATGAGGTACATAGTAATCAGGGTCCGAGCATCCCACACGTGGTGTGAGAGCTCCATGTTGAGAAAAAGATGAATGAAAATTGGAAGGGATTTGAGGAGAGGTCCTTGGCTGGGATCACATGGGAAAGGGTATTTTACGGTTAACAAAAGGGCCACCCTAAGACTGTCTAGGGCAAGGTTCTTTCTCCTGCTGTTGTATTATGTGCAGTGTAGATAACATTCACAAAACCACCTTGCCCCACCTGTCCTGCTAGTTGCCCTCATGCATGGAAGGAGCTCTCACCAGAAAATAGTGAGCTTAGTCTATTGGTGGCTTTGTCAGCAATGCTTAGGCTCCAGAGTCAAGGTCAGGAATGCCCGGTGGGAACAGGCAGAGGAGTAAATAAAAAGGCTCTGTAAACTATGAAGGAGTGCCCAGATGTCAATTTTTATGTTTTCCCCAGCTGCTTCTATTCCTTTTACTGTGATGCGTTAGGTCCATTAAATCATGGAATATCAAAATAAGAATGACCCGTAGAGATTGTCTGATCATTCATCTGTTCAACACACATTTTCTGCGCATCCATTCTGTGTCAGACTTAGGACTCAGCACTGGTTAGACAAGAAATAAGTGTCATTGCCCTCAAGGAATTCAGTTTTCTAGGAGATAACAAGCAAAAAATGGAAGACAGTGGGGCATCTACTATGACAGAGGCATACATGAGATGCTGTAGAGCAGAGAAAAGGGATGTTTAAGTCAAATGGGTAGGGGGTTTCTGGATGGAAAGTCAGTGGGAGTGGGACTGTTTTGAAGACCGAGTAAGAGTTGCCCAGGCAGAGAAAGAAAAGAAGACATTTCAGGCAGAAGGATGGAGGAGTGAGGAAGGTATAAAAAAATCTTGGTTTGTTAAAGGAACTGCCAGTAATTTGAACTAGCTGGAATGAGGTAAACATGACAAAGTGTCCAAATAATAAATCAAGACAGGTTGGCAAAATACAGTTGATTAAAGATCTTGTGTCTTAAGCAAATGACTCGGAGCTTGATCATGGAAACAAAGGTGAGCCAAGGAAGTATTTTAAGGTGAAAAATATGAGACTGTGTTGGTTTATAGAAAGGTTATTCAGCCTGAGACATAGATTCGGGAGTCAACTTGGGTAGGAAGGAACAATTTAGGCAATTAACTGGAGAAGGTCTGGACAAAGACGGTAGTTATGGCAATGGGTTTGGAGATGAGCAGACAAAATCATGAGCTATTTACCAAATAGGACTAGGCTTTTGTACATTCTGGGTTTCCATAAGGAAGGATTTTTTCTTAAGCACACACCTGGACTCTTATACCATTTGCATTCTCTTCCTTCTTGAGGGAGGTGGAGTGACATTGAATTGGTGAATTTGGAAAGAATAACTGGGCATGCTCAGTTCAGCTCAGCTTAGCCCTTTTCCCTCGGGAGCGAGCCTGTCTACAAGAATACAAGTACTCCATTTCTTCATGCCCTAAATCTCTTCTGGACAGCCAATCCACGTGGGATGCCCTGTCGTGCTGCTGCGATTGCATGGATGACCCTAACAAATTTTGAGGCTCAGTATTTGCAAGCCTTCTTGGTCCACAGATCTAAAGCCATGTCTTCTACTGAGCCTCTCTAGGGAGAAAAGGTAACATTTTGATGTCGTCTCCTACTTTTTGTTTCTTTCTCAATTTTCTCAGACCTGTGGTCTGGAAGAGTGCCATTGGGTGGCAGTCCTTGAAGAACCCAGAACTAGCAATGAATAAAAGAGGTGGTCAATGAGAGACCAGACCTAAATATGACTCCCCATTTCTTTCTGTTTGGGTTTTTCCCTCTCCTCAGTTTTCCTGGGGAAAGATGGGAAGTCATTACTCTGGATTGGAGATACAGGGGGAGGAAAGGGTTTGGGGAAGAAGATGGTGATTTTAGGTTCGGTCACAGTGACTTCAGTGAATACCAACCAAGTAGCTATGCCCCTTCCCCCCTCCCCTCCCTTATGTTAGGTACACCCCTCCTCTGTGCACCTATGCTTGTATCTCCCATTATACACATCAGAGGATGTACCTGCAGTTACCTACATACCTGTCTTGTATTTTGCCTTTGAGCTTCCCAAGGGTATGATCTGTGTTTTAAAATTTCTTCACTGTAGGGCCCATCTTATCTGAGCCCCAGAAGTTAGTCAGCCATGCTTGTTGAATGAATGAATAAATTCACTTAACCGCACCAACATGTCAGTTCCTATGTGTTTCCTCACCCTGGAGTATTTGATAATACAAGGATCATACATATGCAGAAAAGGCTTCATCAGAGGAAGTGTGTCTCCTCTGGCATCAGCAGCTTCCTCCCCTAGTCTCTCTTCTCTTTCAGTCAAACCCTAATACTCCCTACCCAGTGTCTACCCTCCAAAGGTTTGAAATCAGAGTCCACAGTTAAATGAGAATCTTGCCACAGTTTCCAACTCATGTTGACCCAGAAGTGCAGCTCTGAGCCCTGCTGTAGCTGTTGTCAGCAATCCCCTGGAAGCTGTCAGTGGGCTGCAGTCTGTGCTTACAGAGTGATCCCCCAAAGAGATGCAGATTGTGTAGATACAGCTGGCAGGGGCTGACGCTGGGAAAGACTGTGCTCTGCAGGGAGGGCATCATCAGCTAATTGCTTCTACCCTCTGTGGCATGGAGAAATGCAGGAGCAGATCCGGAATGACAGCGTGAATGAGCCCCAAGAATCTAGAGTAGAGGGAAGCCTGTCTAGAGTGTTCCTGACAGGCTTGAGTCAAAAGCACTAGATCGTATTTCCAAGAAAGGGAGACTATTTTTTTTTATTTGAAATGTAATAGACATGCAGAACAGTGCCTAGAAACATATGCACAGTTCACTCGTCACAAATAAAATGCCTTTGCAACTACACTTTGCAACTACAGAGATAATACTTTCTGCAGTGCCCCCTGCAAAACAATATTTGCAACTACAGAGATAATATTTTCTGCAATGCCCCCTGCAAAACAATATTGCCTGCCGTCCCCTCAACATTTGTGTGCTATTTCCTAGTCGTATCCAATTTGTTGATTATCATGGTAACCATTTCATTGGCCTTCTTTATAATTTTAACACCTTCCCGTGCATCTCTAAACGAATTTGCTAATTTGGTTGTTTTAGAACTTGATATGGAGTCCTACCATTATCATTTTTGGACATGTCTTTCACTTGACATCATCTTTGTGAAATTCATTCATGTAGATGTGTATAATTGTAGTGTACTCTTCTGATTGCTGTACTGTTACACTATGTAAATATGACCGCTTATCCATTCTACCCTCTACGGGTTGATGGACATTCAAGTTGTTTGCATTTTGCTGCTGGAATCATTATCCTGGTATATTTATGTATAAGTTTCTGTGGTAAGGTATTTGTCTGGAGATAGAGGTCCTGAGTCAGTAGGTAAGGTCTGCATATCCTCAAATTGAATAGAAATGCCAAATTCTTTTCCAAATTGGACATACCTAATCATAGTCCCACCATTAGGAGTTTGCGGACATATAAAGGCACCCTACAATTCTAACTGCAGGATCCCAAGGTAACTCGCACTGGCTGCAAACAGGGAGCTCCTGCAAGTCCTTGGAGCTTGCCTCAAACAGGGAGCTCATGCAAGTCCTTGGAGCTTGCCTCGTACATGAAACGTGGCATTTTGTCTCTTGCTTTTAGATTTTAACCGTTTCCCTCTCCGAGGATGGAAGAACATCACATATTATTTGTTAGTCAAAGTATCACTCAGCTAACCTGGAAAGGCAGAGGGCAATTTAATAACATATAGATGCTTTTCCTTCTAAAGTTGTACATACAGAAGTATATTTGTAACAAGAAGATCAATAGAAAATGGAATACCTAAAATAATACCGTAGTTTCTCTTTTGAGCTCAATTGATTTGCTCCATATACGTCTGCTGAAAAACAAAGGTTTCAAACAATATATGCTATCCAGGGTCTGAATTAAACATCTGTTGGTGTTCTCTAGTTGTAATAGGGTAACATAAGCAAAACACACACAAAAAAAAACAAAAAAAACCCAAAAGAGTATATCCTAAGAAATTCAGCATTAGTCTATTCAGGGAATTTTTCCAAGGGAAGGAATAGCTTTGTTTTGACCCTTTTTACAAAACATCATCAGAACCAAAGGTCTTACACGTTAGAAGAGTTTTCATTTCATTACTTTTTTCAGCCTTACAAACCAAGCAGTACTTATCTACTAATTGTCTCACCTTCACCTCAGTGTCCCCAATACCTAGCATAAGCCTTGACAATAACAGGAGCTCAAAAACATTTGAATAGATGGAGTTCTTGTACACTTGAGATGAGGAAACTTTACCAAAATCAAGAAACATATTTTGTTAAAAATCTTGTCCTCTAAGACTCAATCCCATCCAATTACCGCTTCACATGAAAAAAAAAAATGTTGTAGGTCTCAAGAAATCAGGCCAAGTTATTTTTGTAAAGAAACATTAATTCAAGACCTAATTATGGCCCTTTGAAATATCAGTTATTAAATTCTGTTAACCAAAGGCATAAACGAGATTCAAAGCCTCCCACTGCCTTTTCCCAATATGTTCTAGTAAGAGCTTTTCTGTGTGATTCCGAAAGTTATTGTTTGGAAGCTCATGATACTACTGAGTCCCCCCAGAGTACAGAACAGCTTTTGAAGTTTAAGTCCAGACTAGAGGGGGTATCACAATGGAGGCTTAACCAACTGTAATGAGAAGCTGATAACAATGAAAGAAATATCTGCTGGGAGGGCAATAAATCCTCTCCCCTTAATAAATGTCTGACAGGAAAGGAACTCATGACGTCTCAGTGCTGTGAGCTTACAAATTAAATCAGAGGAAATGACTTGTTGATTGACACTGCAGGTAATCAGATAATTAACCAGTCATGGGCTGATAATGAGATAATTTTGGCTAATTAGAGGAAGACCAATGAATTTAATTCAGATAAAATGCTGCAAACAAAAGCCATTTAGAGAAAAGGGCAGGCAACTGGATAGATGGAAGGAAATGACAGTGGAGAGTGGAAGTTATACCATTCTGGTTAACAAATCATCCACTTATTCAGTGATCCAGGCTCAAACACCAAAGGCGTGGAAACTTCCCTGAGATGGGTTTGTAATCCAAAATCTAACATCCAGAGGAGAAAAGTAAGTAGTGGAAACATTTTATTTAAATATTATTCCATTTCATTTAAAATGTTAAATAATAAAATTTGTAGGAGACTATTGATTTGGACTAGGCTGCTGCACTGGGCCCAACAGAGCAAACCAATATGGAGTCACTCATGCTAAATGAAACTAATTAACTTAGGAGTGCACTTGGGTAAACAGCTGGGCTTTAGTTGGTTACAGCAGCTGAGCTTCAGTCAGTCAATTGCAGGCAGCCAGCTGATTCAAATAAGGCAAGATGCCGAGCTGTAACCAATTAAGCTGTCTCTATATCTCACTTCCATTTTCTGTCAGTAAATACTGTCTAATCACTTTGCTGGCTGGAGTTTTTTGAACCTGCTCTAGTTCTGAGGGCTGCCCAATTCTTGAATCATGAATAAAAGCCAACTATAGATCTTTAAAGTTGTAATTTTTTGTCTTTTGACAGTAATCTGAAATCTAATGCTCAGGGGGGAAAAAAAGTAGTGGAAGCCATATCCCAATAATGTCTTTATATTTTGCCCTCAGCAACCCCTTAAGTGTGAGTTGAGTATAGAATAGTTAGATTTTCTTTGGGAGCCATTGGAAACAAGACTTTAAATTGAAGATAGATTTCAGTCCCAGAGGGGGCTTATTTGATCCAAAGGGATATAATCTAAGTGATTACACTTTCTATATGTATTTGAGAATACACTTTTTATTTCAAAGACAAGTAAGGCAACACCCTCCTCCCAGCTTATTCTTATAACCCCTGATATGGCTAGGCTTTGTGCCCCCACCCGAATCTCATCTTGAAATGTAGTCCCCATAATCCCCACATATCATGGGAGAGACCAGGTGGAGGTAATTGAATCATGGGGGCAGTTTTTCCCATGCTGTTCTCGCGATAGTGAGCGCTCACGAGATCTGATGGTTTTATAAGGGGCTCTTCCCCAGCTCTGCTCAGCACTTCTTCTTCCTGCCACCTTGTGAAGAAAGCATCTTGCTTCCCATTTGCCTTCTGCCATGATTGTAAATTTCCCAGAGCCTTCCCCAGCCACGCTGAACTGTGAGTCAATTAAACCTCTTTCCTTTATAAATCATTCACTCTTAGGAAGTTCTATATAGCTGTATGAAAACAGATCATACAACCCCTTTCCTCTTGTCAAAATACACGCTATCCTTCTGAACCTACTCTCCCTATGCGCCAGTAAGACCAAAAGAGAACTACAGCCATGAGGCATTAGGA
The DNA here is from genome assembly GCF_028858775.2 of Pan troglodytes. Lineage (NCBI taxonomy): Eukaryota > Metazoa > Chordata > Mammalia > Primates > Hominidae > Pan > Pan troglodytes. Next base: position 132,866,242 of record NC_072406.2, read on the forward strand.
AGTGGGCAATGAAAACCACTTAGGACATCTCTGCTTCTCTATTTTTCCGATTGACCCTTTCTCTGTTACACTCTTCCCCCTTCTCCCCTGCCTCCTCACTTCCTCTTTCTTCCTTCAACCGTAATAAATCCACACGAAAGAATTCAACATGCTTCTTAGTTTCCAGCATATGATCATCGTCAAGTGATGCAGAGCCTTTATTTCTTATAACATTTTCTCTGAGTTGACTCCTTTAAACCACACACTCCCTCTCCTTTACTGAATAGGTGCTCAGTCTACTCAATCTCTATGTGTATGTATATTATTAAAAAGCATATTGGATAGATTTTTATATGCTGCAATTTACATAAATATATGGTGCTATAAATTTTGTTTCTTGCTTTTTTTCATTCCACAATGTGTTGTTGAGATTTAGTCTTGTAGTTATGTAAATTTAGTTCATTACTTCTGATTGCTGCTTCAAGTTCTATCATATGGCCTTTTATTTGCTGAATTGCATGAATATCTAGTATGTTCTCGATTGTAACCTCTTAAGCATTTTAGGCATTGAAAACGTGTTATCTCTCACCACCTCTTAGCTTTGCTATGATGTCCCCTAAGCAGAAGACTTTCATTTTGATGTGCAGTCCATCATTCTCATTACAGCCTTGTTTTATGATCTTGCTTCAGAACAAGGTTACAAAAATACTTCTTACCTTTTCTCTTGTCAGCTTTAAACACTTACCTTTTATACTTATATTTTCATCCATTTGTAATTTTTTATATTTTATATTTATATATTTATATATTACATATAATATAGTTTTATATTTATATATTATATATAATATAGTTTTATATTTATATATTATATATAATATAGTTTTATATTTATATATTATATATAATATAGTTTTATATTTTATATAGTTGTATATATACATATAAATGTATATATTGTGTGTATATATGTATATAAACATATATATTTTATATATATACATACACACACACACACACACACAAATCTCCATATAATGAACCAGATTTCTCAACGTCATTAGCTACATAATCCATTCTTTCCCCATACATGCGTGGAATCGTTTTCATTACATAGCAAGTCTGCATGGATTCATGGATTTCTCTCAAGGCTATTCTGTTGTCTATTACTGTGCTTTAGTATTCATTCTTTATTACTGTAGCATTGCAATATGTGTGATAGTTGGTAAGGTAATTTCTTCCACTTTGTTTTTCTGTTTCAAAATGATCTTGTCCATTTGTGAGGTTTTATTCCTCAATTTAAATGTTGGCGTCAGTTTGTCAAGTTCTATCAAATGACCACCAGGATTTTGCTTGGAATTGTACTGAATTCACAGATTAACTCGGAAAGAATTGATACTTTTGATAGGTTATGCAATTTGTGATCATAGTATATATTCCCACTTATTTAGCTCTCCTTTAATATACCTTAATAGAGTTCTGATATTTTTCTCATGAAGGACCTTGTATATTATTTATTAATTACTGGATACTTCAGCATTGGAGCTATTATAGGTGATGTCTTATTTTCTATTATATTTTCTAATTGATGACTATTTAAACAAATGTTATTGATTTATGTATGTTGATATTTTTTAATTGGAAACTTCACTAAACTCTTACTAATTACCAGTTTATTCTATTGATTTGGATAGGACTCAAATGTGAATAAGCTTTATGGATGAGCAAGTCATCTATAAATAATGACTTTCGTTTTTTATTTTCTTCTAACTTTTATTTTAAGTTCAGGGGTACAAATGCAGGTTTGTTACATAGGTAAAGTTGTGTCATGGGGGTTTGTTGTGCAGATTATTTCATCACTCGGGTATTAAGCCGAGTACACAGTTATTTTTCCTGATCTTCTCCCTCCTCCCAGCCTCCACCCATTGAAAGGCACCGGCGTGTGTTGTTTCCTTCTATGTGTCCATGTGTTCTCATCATTTAGCTCCCACTTATAAGTAAAAACATGTGGTATTTGGTTTTCTGGTCCTGTGTTGTTTTGCTAAGGATAATGGCCTCCAGGTCCATCCACACTGCTGCAAAGGACATGACCTCATTATTTTTTGTGACTGCATAGAATTCCATGGTATATATGTACACCCTATCTTTTTCTTTATCCAGTCTATCATTGGTGGGCTTTTAGGTTGATTCCATGTCTTTGCTATTGTGAATAGTGCTGCAATGAACATACACATGCATGTGTCTTTATAACAGAATGATTTATATTCCTTTGGGTGTGTCCCCAGTAATAGGATTACTGGGTCAAATGGTATTTCTGACTTTAGGTCTTTGAAGAATCTCCATGTTGTCTTCCACAATGGTCGAACTAATTTACACTCTCACCATTAGTGTGTAAGTGTTCCTTTTTCTCCACAACCTCGCCAGCATCTATTATTTTTTTTAAAAGTCAAAAATTAGTGACCTTTAAAGTTTTCCTCTTTTCCTCACTTCTGGTCTAATTCTATATCCTTATTTACTCTTCATTTTGTAAAAATGATTTAACTGATGAGTTTAGAAGAAACTAGGCATATGTAGCTCAGTCCTTTCTGTGTATCCCATTTGGGAGCTCACCTGCCCAAGAACTCCTTCACACTGTCAGCTATGCAGTGAGGTCAGCCTAATTGTCTGTCTGTGCCAACAGCAGGGTAAATCTCTAAAATTCAGAGGTAAAATGTCTGCAAATCCACCAGACTGGCTGATCCAAGCCCATTCTTCAATATCAGCTTCATCAGTTATAAGGTAATGTTTTATTTCCATCTACCTTACTCACATGTCTTTTTCTATTTTTTTCTGACTTGATGTGGTATAAAGATGGTGTTATTTATTATCCCCTTAACACCTGCACACCTTCTGATCGTTATACCTCTGCTATGATGGGAACATTTATGCCCCTTCAAAATTCATGTTGAAACATAATGTCTAATGCAAAGTATTAAGAGGAGAGGCCTTTAGGAGGTGACTAGGTCATGAGGGCTCTTCCCTTGTGAATGAGATTTAGTATCTTATAAAAGAGGCCAGACACAGCATTTGGCCCCTTGCTGCCTTTGACCTCCTACCATGTGAGGACACAGCCTCCACAGTGCCATCTTGGAAGTAGAGACCAAACCCTCACCACGCACCAAACTTTGATCTTTGTTGGATTTTTTTTTTCTCTGTTTTCAGAAATGTGTCCATGCCTTCTAGATTTTCTTTTTTTTTTTTTTTTTTTTTTTTTTTTTTTGAGATGGAGTCTCACTCTGTCGCCCAGGCTGGAGTGCAGTGGCGCAATCTCGGCTCACTGCAGGCTCTGCCTCCTGGGTTCACACCATTCTCCTGCCTCAGCCTTCCGAGTAGCTGGGACTACAGGCGCCCGCCACTGCGCCCGGCTAATTTTTTGTACTTTTAGTAGAGATGGGGTTTCACCGTGTTAGCCAGGATGGTCTCGATCTCCTGACCTCGTGATCCGCCCGCCTCGGCCTCCCAAAGTGCTGGGATTACAGGCGTGAGCCACCGCACCCGGCCTATGCCTTCTAGATTTTCAAATTTATCACTGCTTTTGTTCATAGTATTTTTTTGAAATCAAATATTTTCTTTTAGGACAGTTTTGAAATTACAAAAATTTACAAAGATAGTACAGAGAGCTCCCATAAAGCCCATTCCCAGTTTCCCCTACTAGTAAATCTTCCATTAGTGTGGTACATTTGCTACATTAATGAACCAATGTTAATACATTATTTTAGAGTCTACAGTTTATTCTGACTTTCTTGGTTTTCATCTAATACACTTTTTTCTGTTCTAGGATCCCATGATCCCATAGTACATTTAGTTATGTCTTCTTAGGCTCTTCTTAGCAGGGACAGGTTCTCATACTTGCCTTGTTTTGGATGACTTAGACAGTTTTTTGGGGTTTTTGTTGTTGTTGTTGTTGTTTGTTCGTTTGTTTTCTGAGACAGAATCTCACCCTGTCGCCCAGGCTGGAGTGCAATGGTGCGATCTCGGCTCACTGCAACCTCTGCCTCACGGATTCAAGTGATTCTCCCTTCTCCCTGCTTGTTAAGTTTTTATAGAATGTCATTCAGTTGGATCTGTCTGATGTTTTTCTCATCATTAGACAGGAATTATGTATTTGGGGAAAGCTGCATCTCACAAATGCACAGATAAAGTGCCATTTTCATCACATCATATAAAGTGTACACAATACCAACATCACTCATCACTGTTGAGGTTGACCTTGATCACTGACTGAGGGTGGGTTGCCCAGCTGTCTCTACTGTGAAGTGATGCTTTTTATCCCCCTTTCCATAGTGTGCACTTTTTGGAAGTGAGGAGTATTCCACCTCAAGGACAGAGTATCTACATAAATTATTTGGAATTCTTCTGCATGGGAGATTTGTCTATTCTCCTCCACTTATTTATATCAATATGGACTGGTGTTTATTTATTTTATATTTTGAGTGCTGTATTTTTGTTCAAATCTTACAGTTATATTGGTAGATATTTTCACCTTCAAATTCTGTTGGATGCTTACTTTGCATCTTCTCCCCTTTTTCCTTGATTAATATAGCCAGAAGTTTGTCTTATTAGTCTTCAAAGAACCAACTTTATTAATTACCTAAATTGCTTCTTTCTGTTCTCATTAATTTCTGTCCTTATCCTTATTGTTACATTCCTTCTTGTTTCTTTGTATTGACTTTGCTGCTTTTTATCTACCCTTTAGAGTTGAATGCTAAACTTTCTTGTAGTAACCTTTTTGTTGTTGCTCTCTGTTATATGTAATGAAAGGTTTAAATTTCCCTCTAAATATCGCTTTAGCTGCATGTCACAAATTTAAAATGTGGCACCTTCATTATCACTCACCTTTCAGTGAATGCAATTTGCCTGATGATTTCTTCCTTAACCAATGAATGCTTATCTCACCCCTTCCCTCAACATAGGACAAATTTTTTAGTTATACAAGTTATTCATTTCTAATTTTGTTGCATTATAAGAAAATATAATATTGGTTTTTGATTCTTTGGAACTTATTAAGGCTTCTTTTGTGTTTTACATGATACTATTTGTTATTTTTCCAAGAATGCTAAGAATATAGCTTTTTATACACAGTCCAGATTATTTATCATATTAATTCAGATTTATCTCTTTGTTTATATTTTCTGCATGATCTGTCACTTATTAAAAACGTTGTCTTATAATCTGCAGCTCTAGTTGCTGATCTATACATGCTCTCTGTTGCTTTATTCAGTTGCATATTTTAAGGTGCATTTTGATTCACAATTATAATCTCTCCTAGCTCCTTTCACAATGTATAACTTTCCTCTTTAACTCACGTGATGTTTTCCCCTTTTAATTCAATTTTGTCTAATGTGAACATTGTTATACAAGAGTTTGTTGTTAATATCTATACAAGCTATATTTTCAATTTTTCTGTATTTTTGTTATATATATCTCCTGGGAGCAACATATTTTTAAATCTCACTTTTTAAAATCCAACAGCACTTAAGCAGTTCCTTTTCCCTCTTTCTTGTCTCCCACTGAATAAATCACATGTTCTTCTTGAACAGTTAACTTCTTATTTCTATTCATTTAATGGTTTCTCCTTATAAAATTCCCATTAAGTTGTAACATTAATTTGTAATTTTTATAATAACTAAATTTATACTCATTGAGAGTGTTTACTTTGTATTGTCATGGCTATTCTTTGGTTTTTGTAAGAAGGAAGTACAGGAGGTCATTGCACATCTAAGCAACAATAAAACTTATCTACTCATCCATACTTCCTATACCTCATTTTTCTCTCCTGAATTAATCTCTTCTCTTTGCTAGAGTATTTCTTTCAAATATGTTCTTGAAGTAGGAAACCATTTTTAGGCCCTGTGAACCTGAAAATATCTTTATCTCACAATCATATTTAAATAAAAACTTAACTGGTTACAAAGTTCTAGGTTCAAAAATGTCTATGTTCAGCATTGAAAAAATATTATTTCACTGTCTTCTTGCATAAAGCATTACTGTTCTATTTCTTCCTGGAACATGCATTGAATCAATGCTGATACTTTTCTGTCTTCCATGTCTCTCAATGTTAATTTTATTCTCTTCATCTCATTAACCCTTCCTGGTACTCTCTGGGAGAATTCCTCAACTTGAAATTCCAGGTCACTAGTTTAGTCTTTGGAAGTATCCATTCAGTTTTTCAACACATCTACTGAGTTTTTCATTTCTATACTTATATTTTTCATGCCCAGGATCTCCCACTGCTTCTTATCTGTAACTACTTGTTCTTACTTCATGTTCAAATATCACTCCTTCCCTTTTAAAAGATATTTACTAGGCTTATTCTAAGTGTCTCTAGTAGATATTTCTTGATATACTGCCTTTCAGGGTGTGTGTGCTCCAGAGAAGTCTTATTAAACAACTCCTAAATCCCCACCCCCAAACCTTGCATGTCCCTTGGGAATTTCAGTTGACACGGAGAGTAATGTATACCTGAAGGAGAATCAAAATCTTAGACTGTGAGTTTAGGGGTGGGGAGTATGCTTTAAGCTGCACAGCTTCAGATGTTTCTATCAGGAATCAACCACTTCCAGTTTGCTTTCTCCTACCTCTCCCTACCCTGTACCTCCTGAGACCTCACCCTCAGAGAGCCCCGGTAACTTCTCTCTTCCAACTGCTCCTCTCTGCTTTGGGGTTGGAGAGGTAAGGAGGAAATTTTCAGAGGCTGGCCAGCTTCCCCACACTTATTGTCACTCCAGAGGGTCTCCAGCTCTGCGCCGATGTTGGCTAACTGCTCTGATACATTCTGATTTGGGGAGGTGCTTTGCCACTCAAACAATAGGAGATCAATAGCCCACTGAGGTCAGGGTAAGAGAGATAAAAGGTACACTCAGCCAGCACTTCCAAGCACGTATCCCATCTATGGCCCTGGGTTTCTCCTGATATAGGCTATCATCTTCCTATCTATCTCACAGGAATTCAACTATCTTTCATCTTCCCATGGGTTTTTCATGGTTTTGGTGTTAAGTGCTGGGATCCATCCACATGTCTTCTGTTTCTTTCCCTAAAATCTACTAAGTTGGATTTGAGGAAGGGAGGCAATGGCTTATGTTAATTTTCCATGTTGTCCAGAATTGAAATTTTTTCTAAAGATTGTGAGTGTTGATGATTATGGGAACCATGAGGCCTATAGCCCCATTAAATGCACAATGCCTAGAACATAGTAGGTTCTCACTAAACACTGCTTCAATAAACTGGTAAATTTATTCAAAGATATTTTAGATGATATGTAATGTCATGTTCTGTATTTTAACTTTTTATAGTTATACTTTGCTTGAAAAAAATTACATTGTTTTGGCTGGCCTAAAAGGGAGAGTGATTGCATTTTAATAGCTTAATCACAAAGAAAGCCCCAAAACAGAGTAAATAGTGCAGGCAGATACAAGGCTAGGATAGATTTCCAATTACATTTTTCTTTCTGATACCTAAGCTTCTCTGGCTTTGAAATCCATTTTCAGGCTGCATATAATCATGTTAATACTGTGAGACTTTCAGCATTTATTAGTGCTATTATTTTCATCTATACAGCTCCTTCTTCAGACGAACTGAGTGTTTTACAAGAGCCTACAGAACAGACATCAATTCTTTGAGTCTCATGAGAAGGTGGAAAACACTGAAGAAGGAATGATTAACCACTCTTTCTACTATTTATTACTTCTTAAAGAAGAAATCAGAAAGGAAAAGAGAGAAGGAGAAAAGGAAAGGAAATCAGAGAGAAGGAAAGAAAGGGAAGGAAAAACACACAAAAGGAAGACAGCCTGCCCTCACCTCTTCTCAGTTGTCTTCTCTCCCTTGAGTTTCTGCTCTGTCCTAACCTGCTGTTCTGCCCCTGGGTGCCTGGCCCTGGACTTCTCTTTTTATTTCAAATGGGCTCTTGTGGCTACTCTATAATCTCCATGTTCACCTCTGTGAAGTCTTAATGGGTATTTCACAATGGCAATCCTGGACTCTTTTCCCTGTCTTCTAACCACCCCCTTCCTGCTATTGTCTCAACAAAACTGTCGCCTTTGTTGAGAAATTTGGAAATGTCCACCAGAAGCTTTATCTTATCCTCCTCTTTACGATGGAAAATTCTTCTCTGCACATTCAACCATCCTTTCTTCCTACAGCTGCAGGGGTTCCTTTCTAGCTCCTTCATTGCCATCTCCTCCTCTTCTTCTCTCTTCTGTTGCTGCCTTGGATGCCTCTTTCTTACTTTTCCTCCTCCTATTTCTCTTTGTAAATCAGTACTTTATCTATTGATCACTTAATGGGTACTTAGCACTGTGTGAAGCTAAGTATTTCATAAATTACCTCACTTAAAGATCACAATATCCCAATGAAATATATAGTATTATTACCCCTGTTTTACAAGAGATGCTTTTAAGGTTTAGAGAAATCAAGTAACTTGTCAAAGGTTGCACAGCTTATAACCAGTAGATTTCATTAGCTCCTTCCCCTTGGCCTTCAAACATGAACATGTTTTGGCTGTTCAACTAAGAAAATAAATGAATTGCCTCTTTTGAGGCATAGTTCTATCCCTCCTTTTAGTTGTTAGTTTACTTGTCAAGCAAATAACTACCTATGTTCCTATTTTCTCAGCATCAAAACCTGCCTTATATCTTTGCATTCTGACTTCTTCATTCTGCCATTCTGCCATTGTTAGAGTGACCTCTCCAAAGTCACCAGTGGCCACCTTCTCTCTGAACAAATGACCTTTATAATTCTTTTCCTTGACCCCTCTGTAGCTGTTGATGCTATTGATAATCCTGCCTTTGAATTTCACCTGCTGGCCAACGTGGCTTACTATGCAAATTTGTGCGGTCAGTCAGATGTGCTGTTAGATAATGCAGTTGTGAACACATGGGTGAGCCACTAATGGATGCACCCCAAGCCCGTGGCCAGAAATTCTTATTTTCTTTGAGGGTCAGGAGGCATAAATTATCTTCAGGATGGGAAGGATATTTTATAGATACAGGGCTATTTTTGCAAGAGAACAAATGATTTACCTCTTCTGAATAATGCAGAATCATGTGTGGTGACCCTATGTGCATAAAACTCTTACATCTTAAGGGTCTAGGTAAGAAGGTAATAATTGTATTTGCAACAAAATATAAGTAACCCTGATGAAACTACAAGAATATGGGGTCTTGAGGGAATTAGGTGGGAGTAGAGTTGGGAGGAGTGTTTTTCATTTTTATTGAATGGTTTGGTAGAAAATGAATCTCCTGGGGATATTTTATATGTAACTTTGCCAAAGAGTTTCCTAATTACTCTCATAGAAGTATGTGTGAATATCACAGAGTATTTATTTTCTCTGATGATTTCACAGTTTCTAAAATGAAAGAAGTAGCTCAAACAAAATAATTACAGATTTTATTCCTCTGCCACATAGTTTGGAAAAAGTGGGGTCTCTGGTTGACTGGAAACACGAATGCATGTGATTTAACACACCCAAGAGAATGAGGTTGGTGAATTTTTTAATGGAGAATATACTTAACATTTACATAGAAATTTACAGCATCCAAACTACATTCACACTTATTATCCCCACTGCCTTCTTTCAGCTCTTTGGATTAAATGGGGATTCTGGGCCGGGCACGGTGGCTCACGCCTGTAATCCCAGTACTTTGAAAGGCCGAGACAGGCAGATCACAAGGTCAGGAGATCGAGACCATCCTGGCTAACACAGTGAAACCCCATCTCTACTGAAAATGCAAAAAGAAATTAGCCGGCATGGTGGCTGGTACCTGTAGTCCCAGCTACTTGGGAGGCTGAGGCAGGAGAATGGCATGAACCTGGGAGGCAGAGCTTGCAGTGAGCCGAGATCGCGCCACTGCGCTCCAGCCTGGGCGACAGAGCGAGATTCCGTCATGAAAAAAAAAAGGGGGGGGGGATTCTGATCCCAGTTTACAGATCAGGAAATAAAAGTCCTGACAGTTGATACTGCTTGACCAAGTCTCCATTAGGCCAAGGGTTCACAACCAGGTCCCTGCCCCCAGCCAGGGCTAAGTTCCATCTTCCTCCAGCCCATTGTGTGCAGATGATTAGTGAATTAAGGGGAGTGGGAGTGGGCTGCCACAAGAGGGCCTGGCACAGGCATGCAGGCAAGCATGGCGGCTCAGTTCACAAATATTAATGAAACTGCATGGAGGAAGAAAATTTACTTCCCCAAAAGATAAAAGCCTATTCAGTTGGTGTCAGAGGGCAGCATTATTCTGCTAAAAGGACAAATTTGAGCATGATTCATTCTTGGCAGCTCCATTACTAAGGGCAGTGGGTGTTTCCAAGTGAAACCAGCTGAATTTTCTACTGAGATGGACTCTCCAAGTTGCTGGATGAAGTATTAATGTGCACTGCGGAAGCTCAAAGAGCATTTAGGTATTGCCTATGAACTTCTGGTTAGAACACCAAAATCCAGAGTGAGGAAGTGATCTAACAATGTTATAAAAATGTAAGAGGAATGGAAATTTCTATCCCTCTGAAGCAAAAACATGTGTGGAGAAGAACTTTAGGGATGCCAGTCCAGCCACAGATCCCTGAGTGTCACCCCCTCCACCTTTGCACTCCCTGCCACACACGCAGAAATGCATATACACAACACATGCACACGCATGGGCGTGGGCCCCAGCAGCCATACTTCTGTTATGTGACCCTGACCTCTCAGCCATAGGTGCTTACAACAGGTGTGGACATGTGGACACCTGACCCAAGCTGCACCACTCAATCCTCTCTCTCCAGAATTAAAGTCAAGAGAAAAAGCAAATGGGAAAATATTGCTGAGTAATGTGGATGTCAAGTCTCTAGAAGAAAAATCCACAACCTTGGGCCCTAGAGGTTCCTACTTTATTCTTCCTTTTTCCTGATCACTGGGTTATTTGGCTTTTTCTTTGACTTTTGGAGCTACTGCCTCAGGATCCTTCCAGCAAATTTTGCCTGAGCTTAAGCTAATTTGAAGTGGGTTTGTGATATTTGCAACCAAAAGAATTTCAACTAAGCTATGAGACAGCCCCAGGCAACTGATAAATACCCTCTCCTAATGCTGCTTCATCCTGTCTCTTATAGATTTAATAATTAGCTGGTTAAATTATCAATTTATACAAGTAACTATCACAAGTTGAAACACTTATTTTTAAAAGCGATCTCTTTTTTTGGAAAGTTTGGTGGCTCTTAAATAGCTATTAGAAAATATACTTTAAAGTTAAATAAGTTACATATGTCTCTGTACACATATATACGCAGAGACACTAATATTGGAAAGTTAATTGAATTGTCAATTGTGTAATATGAAATTTTAAGTTTAAAGTTCGTTTTTAGTTTTGTCAATTATAAAATACTGTTTACTTCTTGCAGAAAATTTGAAATTGTGTTAGTTTTGTCCCACACATTATACCACAGGGCTTTACTTATAGTTTATCTGATCCTAATCACAATCTATAAGGTAATCACTATCCCTGTTTAAAGACAAGAAACTGTATGTTGTATAGTGTGTGTGTGTGTGTGTGTGTGTGTGTGACAGAGAGAGAGAGAAGAGGAGAGAAGAGAGAGAGAACCCAAATCATTAAACCAAACAAGTTTATGGCACAGACTAACCGTAAAACATATGGAAAAGCATAATGATTACTATAAAGCAATTCATAATACTTATGATTGGGAGCAAATGCATGCAGAAAAAGCTTACTTTGGAGAACCTATTCAGATTTATGTTCTGCAGCTAACATAAGTATGAAAAAGAGTCTATACATTTCCACTGCATTTGGCAAAAATAAGTAAGAGTGAGGGATGCCCTGGATACACTTGCTGAGTCACACTTGCCACTGAGGCAGGCAGGAGGGAGCATAGCGTCATGGAAAATAATCATTCGTAGGCAGCTCTGATGTGAACGTGGTTTGCATGGTTTAAGGAGGTATGCTCTTGTCAACAATACCACAGCTTCCATGTCAAAAGGCAGGTCTCTCCTAAGAACATTAAGCATGTACTTATCTCCTCTAAGACGTGAGTAGATTCTATTTTACACACCCGTGTTGAAGTCAGCGGGGTATTTTAAGGGCTCCCTCAGTTATTAAATTGACATTTAGGAGGGGTGCAGTGGCTCACGCCTGTAATTCTAGCACTTTGGGAGGCCGAGGTGGGCAGATCACGAGGTCAGGAGTTCGAGACCAGCCTGACCAACATGGTGAAATCCTGTCTCTACTAAAAATACAAAAATTAGCTGGGCATGGTGGCATGTACCTATAATCCCAGCTACTCAGGAGGCTGAGGCAGGAGAATTGCTTGAACCCAGGAGGTGGATGTTGCAGTGAGCTGAGATCATGCCACTGCACTCGAGCCTGGGTGACAGAGCAAGACTCCATCTCAAAAAATAATAATAATAATTAAAAATAATTTCACAAGTAATCTATTTTTACTAGAAAAGTTTGAACTTACAACTAGCAAAAATAATAAACTCTTCTATTGATATCTGGATGAATGTCCTTTCATACTTTTCTAAATATCTATATAAACACACCTATATTTCATGAAAATGAGGTGAAAAATGCCTGCTTTATTTTACATAACAATATATCGTCAGCATTTTGTCATTGTAGGGAAACAATTCTCCATGAGCCTCTCACGTTTCTCACATCTTGTGAGCAGAGGCATTCTCCACCTATTTTCCTGTCTATCTTTTCACAGATATTTATATAGTGAACAGGTGTGGAAGATTGGGGTAGCGTCTCCCTTCAGAACAATGGCAGATGTGTTTATTGTTAACTATAAAAGATTTGGGTTTCCTAAGCTTGGAGTTCCTGTTCTGTAATACAGCCACTGATGGCAGTGCTAGTGTTACCTGCCCTTTCCTGTAACTCTGTGGTAATTAGGACTTGAGAAACTGGCAGGAAAAAAGATCCTGAAATTCTGGCTCCTGATATTGCTGTGAGTATTAGAGACCTTTGTTCCTGACCCAGGAGTCTTGTGTCTTCTTTCATGAAGCTATAGCAGAGTTGTTAACTTACAAGTTGGGTAAAATCTCAGACTCCCTGTGGTTCTAGACAATTATATTGCTAAACTATTTTTCAACATCATCATTCTTGATAGCTGTATTTTGACAAGTGCACTCTGATGTCTTTATCCAATTCCCTGTCGGATTCTTAAACTGTTTTCATGGTCTTGCCCTTGAATATAATATTTGCATACAACATATTTATACAACATATCCATCCCTTATAAATAACTTTTCTAGATGAAGATTTAAGGAACTTTTGCTCTTGATGAACTGCATATTAAATACCATTTCAGATTTTCTGGGTATTTAACAATTAATTTCTATTGACTGCTCCTTTGTCAGTGGTCCTGAAGGTCAGGCTCATTGAGGGGATGGATGGGTCAACCCATGACAGATGATGGGATGGCTCAACTGTCAGAGACCAGTCATCCTAGGGTTAGCTGTGAAAATAGAAGGCAAAAGGTCAGAAATCCAAAAGGATGATATAGCTCAAAAACCTCACAAATATGTTCTCACCCTAATATTCCACCTCTACAATTTGACGTCTACTTGTTGCCAAGCTCATGCACGTGAGACAAAACAAAGCCAAGGCCAAAGCCTGGCCAATTCAGCTGGTAATAGACAGTGAACCACTTATAGATCTAGACAGTTATTATTTTTATATAGACAGTGAAAAGGGGGGCCAGTTCCCCATGATCTTTCCCAAACACCAAACTGAGCAACACTGAAATGGAAGGGATCAGATGACTACACCATGAGCTGGGACACTTGCAGATTTTGGCTGAACAGTTTCGTGTGCTGCAGCTCTACTTTTGGAGTGGGGGAAACAGGGCAGAAAGCGCCAAACCTTGTCAGCACCCTGGAGACCTTGAGAAACTGATTCATGACAACCTCTCAAGGAGAGAGGGAGATGAGTGGGAGATGGCTTCACAGCAGCTCCTACAAGCCTCATGTCCTTGGAGGAGCACAGGCATTGTGCCAAGCCATTCAAGAGGTAGCTTCTCTGGTTAGGTGCAAGTCACCAGGGCACCATGGTGGAGCCATTGCCCCACACTTACCTTTTTATCCTATTCTCTCACATTTCCTCCAACCTCTGCCCACACATTACTGCCGGCTGCTGCTGCACATTCTCCAGACATACACCCCACGCACCTGCAGCTGTGCCTTGGTTGCAGGTGAGCTTTTAACTGGGGCCGTTTGCCTCCATCTCATACCACCTAGCAAAGTCCCAGCTACCTCCAAGCTAAGCTTGGTGCCTTAATATATTTAATGATGATGACATCCCAAGAGCCAGCAGGGTGGGTATAGTATACTCATTTTACAGAAAAGGAGGGGAGTTGTTAGGGAACTTGCTCAGGGCTCTCCAGTAGCAGAGCCAAGATTCAACTCCTTTGATCCTTTGCAGGATGCAGCACAAAGCCTAGCTCATAGCAAGTTAGAATAAAATGTCTGGAGAGTCACATCAAATGAATTGCAGCAAGGGGGCATCAAGAGGAATTGAATCCACAGTCTTGGATAATCAGATCTAATTTGTGGGTGCCAGAGCAACTGACAGTCAAGGTACATGAGGGATGGGGCACTATCAGAGTCAGAGCTAATTCGGCCTGAATCCTGGGCCTTGTACAGTCTGGTCTTGAAGGGGCAGGGCCCAGCGCTGGTAGAGCTGGGAACTAGCTGTGCTATTGGAAGCTTGTGTTTGAGGAGAGAGGATTTGAGCACAGAAGGGGCATTAGCAGGTTTGGGGTTCATCCTGATGTTCCCTAGCTTCTCCCTTCTCTCTGGAGTCCCTCCTCCCCCTGGCCTGTCTTTAGCCCTTTTAGTTCCAATCACTTTATCCTTTCAGCCTGGCCGAGCTCCCCCGCTGGTCTCATTCTCCTCTAACCAGACCTGGGGTTGTCGGCTGCTTTTGGAATTCACCATTAGGAGATGAAGAGGCAGCCACAGGTTGACTGAGCAAGGGTCATTGTCTATTTGAAGTTTCAAAGGTATCTCTGAAAATAAACACAGTTTTTTGCAAGAGTGAAATGGCATCTGTGGTAGAATTGGAAAGACAGTTGTCGTTTTGCTTGGAGTTCCTCTTCTATAGATGGCAGCTGGGCCTTTCAAAGTCAAGGGTGACAGTCTGCACGTGGCTTCTCCCCAGCACTGTACTGGCTGGTGGGGGTGGGGTGCAATACAAGAGAAATAAACTTCCCCGGTTTGCTGTTCTCACTGAGGCCTCCTTCCCCCACCCCCTCATCAGCCAGGATGCAGGACTCCCTATCTGGGTATCTTCCACATTGAAAATTGTGCTGTGTTGAGATAACATGGCACAGAGATTCAACCCACAGGGGTTTTGGGGTTAGGCAGGCATAGCTATAAGCCTCAGCACTGCCTCTCTACAGCAGCTTTTGTAATGTTGAGCAAGTGACTTTGCCTCTCAGAGCCTCCATTTCCTCATGTGTAAATGGGGATAAGAGGATCTGCCTCCTAGGATGATAGGGATGGGTTTAGTGAAATAGTGCGTGTCAAGAGCTTATGAGTGTGTGGCCACAGCAGGAATTCATTACTGTTGCTCTATGACTGTTATCAAAGCTGTGGCCCACATGTACACCCAGCTAATGGCTAATGTGAGGTAGGCTGCGATGCCTGCTACAATGAAGCTATGATTGTAACTATAGCCCACACCCATATCCCTGGGTCCCACATATGTGGATTCAACCAACTACAGATCAAAAATATTAGAAAAAAATAAAAGTAGCAATACAACAAAAATACATATAAGAAAACCCAGTATAACAACTATTTACATAGTATTTAGGTATTGTAAGTAATCTAGAAATGATTTAATGTATACAGAAGGAAGTGTGTAGATTCTATCTAAATACTATGCCACTTTGTATCAGAGACTTGAGCCTCCATGGATTTTGGTGTCTGATGGTGGGGAGTCCTGAAACCAATCCCCCATGAATATTGGGGATGACTGTATCATTATTGGGCCATCTTCTCCCTTGGGGAAACCAGATCTCCACCAGCATTAATAAGGCAATTGCTGTGCCAGAGACCATTAATATTGAGAATCTCATGTTTTCATGTTACAACATCATATTTAAGGATATATAAGAGTTCTTTATCACTGGCAATAAACTCTAAAGATAAATGAGCCAGAGCCACCAAGGAATAAAAACTCTCCATCTTTGACTGTACATGCCCAAGGATGATGCTGTTACCCTTAGGTCTAAGCCATAGGCCTGAACACAGGCAAACAGCTGTTGGTTAATGGCCCTGGAGATCTGGAGGGCTGAACAGAAACTCCCCAAATGATAACGTTCTAGGGAGTCATAGCACTGATGCATTCACTAGGCATCTACCTCTGATCTGGAGGAAGTCCATGCTGCTTCAAATTCAGAGACTGTGCCCTAGGCATCATATTGATTTTCCTCCTCTCCACCCCACTCTATGCTGTGAAACTGAGATTAATTGAACTGCTAAAATGATGAAGTTATGTATACCAGCTAATTTTCCGATGGTCAGCATGACCTTTTATAGAAGTGTGTTCAGCATTTGAAAATGTATATTTTTCCAACATCTTACTGTAAAATACATATCAGAAAGTAAAGTTTTAAGTGATTTTCTTTTATACCGGCAAACTAGGAAGTATGAGATGTTCATTTGCCGCAGAGTTAGCAAATACATAACCAATTATTAAGTCTGAGAATATCACAGTTGACTTAAGCAGCAAATAGTCATGCCTATGTAATTCCATTTAACTGGTTACTCAGCTCTTTTTGAAAGGCATTATTTAGCTTGTTAGGGAACCTCAAAGGGAATCAGTTTTATTAAGCAACTAGACAATTAGACCTTGGAGTATTTAAAAAGATTACAGGCAGACAAATAGTACTGCAAACTGGCCTGTGAAATACATTCAAGAACTCAATAGACAGAAATAAAGATTTACAGAAGTCCTTTTTCCTATTGTGTTCTTTCTAATTACCTTTTTAATTGTGGTTTTTCTAATTGAGATTGTTTTTTCCAATGTAAGATATCTACTGCATAAATATATGCATATTATCTTCATAATACTTGTATTACAGATAAGCTAAAAGAAGAAAATGACCCATTTCAAGAAATAACCAATATCAATTCTTTGCTCTAAACTTTCCAGAGGCCTGTATAGTACAGCCAGATAGCCAAAAGCCTAGGGGCCAGAGTCAGAGTGACTGGATTTATAGCCTAGTTTTATCACTTATTGACTCTGATCTTGAAAATTCACTTGAACTTCGTTGATTCCATTTTCTTATCTGTACAATTGGGATTTTAAATTGTACCTTCTGTACAGCATTTTGGGATGATCAAATGAGATAGTATGTGTAAAGTCTTAAATCAATGTCTGGTATTTGGTAAGTCTTCAATAAATATTAGCTATTTTATATATCTTATATAGACAGTGTATAATGAAAATGGGATTTTATTGTATGTTCTGTTTTTATAGTTCACTTTTTTTTTTTTTTTGAGACGAGTCTCACTCTGTTGCCCACACTGGAGTGCAGTGGCACAATCTTTGCTCACTGCAAGCTCCGCCTCCGGGGTTCACACCATTCTCCTGCCTCAGCCTCCCGAGTAGCTGGGACTACAGGCACCCACCACCACACCCGACTAATTTTTTGGTATTTTTAGTAGAGACGGGGTTTCACCGTGTTAGCCAGGATGGTCTCGATCTACTGACCTTGTGATCCGCCTGTCTCGGCCTCCCAAAGTGCTGGGATTACAGATGTGAGCCACCGCGCCCAGCCTATAGTTCACTTTTTATTTACTGGCATATTGTGAGGATTTTTCTATATAAATAGATGCACATCTCTTTATTATTTTTAATAGCTATATAATATTGCATCATCTGCTGCTTGATAAATTACCAGGTAGGAGGCTAAGCAGAGCCATGGTTTAGGCCCCACCCTTCCTTGCTAGAGCTCAGTGAGAGCAAAGCTTCCTGCCCTACCCCAGGTCACCCCTGATGTGCCACAGTGAGTATTTTTACCTTGGTTCAAACCCTGTGACCGAGTTCTCCGCATTCATGGGCTCCTTTACAGTAGCAGAATGCCCAGCTAGCAGAGGCACTGGGGATTCCCACCATTGAAGGCTGCTCAGGGAAGAGAGCCTCTTTCTTTGCTTCTAATAAACCAGCATCTCTGCCATTTGCATAACTTCTGGAGAAGGGCCAATACATTTCGGGAAGATGCTTGTTTTCTTGCAGAGGCAGCTGAAACTCATTTGAATAACCAAGTCAAATCAATTCAGAAGAAGCCAGCTCAGCATGAAAGCAAGGATTATCATTCTTGTTCCTGCCACATCCCTCCAAGTAGCACAGTGAACCAACTGCAGAATCATAGACTCGTGCTTTAGGATGTGCAAGGTGACCTGGTCCTCCTTTACAGGTAAGCGAGTGGAGGCATGACCCCAGGTCACATGAAAAGTAAGGGGCAGAACAGGGGAAAACTCAGGTATTTGGACTTCATGTTCAGAGTTCTTCCCACTCCACTCTACTACCTTCTACTCTCTCTCACCCAAGAGAGATTGAAAGTGACTGCAGGTGCAGACTTTTGTGAGAGGAAATAATTAAAGCGCTACTGTTGATCTCTTTTGTTCCCACTTGGTCAGGACATCTTGGGGAAAATTAGGGTGGACAGAGCTACATGGATTAGGGAGGAATAGAGTGCAAGGTAACATCAATGAAAACGAGTTGGTAAAAAGAGAAAATGATGTTACTGATTCAATCCTCTAAGTGTCTAACTCAACAACAGCAAATATGCTGTGTGTGTCCACCACTGGGGCATCCTATCTAAGAGTTTGATGCATGGAGAGACAAAGTTCAGTTCTTGGCAGGATGAGAGGAAACATTGTGCTGATCTAATATGGAATCCATTCTCAGCTCTAGCATTTCCCCCCAAGGACCGCATAGATGTATGATGTTCCCTGAATTATCTTTTCAAAATGCAAATCTAGGCTTGTGGTTCCCTGCCTTAAACCCTGTCAGTGGCTCTCCATTGTCTTCTGAGTGACCTACTGACCCCTCAGCAGGAATCTTTGGGGGTGAGAGCAGCAAGGAAGGGGTAGGATGATTATGAGAGGTAGGATGAGCTTCTTAATTACACATTTCTCGAGGTCTAGAGCCCTCCAGTAATGGTACCTGGCAGAAAACAGCCTTGCCCTGCCGAGTTGTCTAGAAGTGGATGACAAAACCCAGCGGGGCCAGGCCCAGAGTACTGGTCCTACCTTGACGGCAGGACCTCAGCCTTATAGATTTCTGCAGGGTCAACCCAGAGAAGATAGATGCATGGAATAGACCAAAGCAGTTATTTGCTTTCCCCCCACAAGGCCCTTAGTGTCTGCGGCTCACCCCATCTAATGGACTTGGAGTTCGAGACAGCAGTTGACCCTGTCACTTTTCCAGTTTGATATTTAGTTATCAGTGTGCTCAGCCCTTATCTTTTAGATATTTGACATTCAAACCCCAGTTGGGACTCTTGTACATCAGCTGGCTAGGAAACATTTTGGGTAATTGGATGGTGGCACTACCTGTCAGCTACCAGTTGGATTCGGGTGCTGTCTTTCAACATCAGTGTGTACTTATGCAGTTTATTGCATTTTAAAATTGTTATATAAAAATCAGTAAAAATGAAAACTGAAGGTCTGATATTAATGGTAAGAATTACTGGCCTTATAAATGCATTCAATTGAGGCAAAGATGAAAAGCAATAGCACGTTAACAGTCTTTGATTTTGAAGAACATATACAAAACAGAAGGCAATATATTGACAACATAATTTTTCTATGCCTTAAAGATAGGGCTAGTTAGAATTTTCATAATTTGTCTCTCAGAGATCAGAAGTCTTCTTCTAAAATATATTATCTATTTTCAGTTTTCACACTACTGACTGATGTTCAGAAGGAAGGTCTTGACGTCAAGCATCTCCTGCCACAAGGAAAACTTTAGGGGGAAATGTGAGCAAAGTGCAGAGGGTGAGGCTCATGAGAGGGGTGGACAGGTGAGGCAGTGCTGAGTTCTGAAGGCCGCCCTGATGCTGAGATTCCGTAGCTGGGGCTACCCTCATGACCCCTAAAACTCTCTTATCACTAAATACCAAAGGACTGTCCCCTGAGGACTGATGGACCAGATACACAGTGTTAAAAGAAAAACTTTAAATAAATTAAATATAACAGAGTTTAACTGAGCAAGAAAAAGAAAAAGATTCACGAATCAGGCAGCCATCAGAATCACAGCAGATTCAGAGAGATTCTAGCACTTGCCACATGGTCAGAGCAAATTTATGGACAGAGGGAAAAAAAAGGAGCCTGCAGAAAACAACAGTGAGGTCCAGAAACAGCTGGATTGGTTATGGCTCTGCGTTAGCCTCCTTTGCACATGGTTTGAACAGTTGGCTGCCTGTGAGTGGCTCAAGCATGGCTGTTGGGATTGGCTGAGACTCTGCTAGCTTACAGAAGCATACTCCTGCGTTAGTTTTCGGTTTGCCTGCCTACTATGTTAGGTTACAGTTCCTCCATAAGAACTCAAGTATGAGAGTACAGAGGTTTTCTCAGACCAGATTTTAGTTTGACTTTACAGTGATGCTGGGCTTGGTGTGAGATGTGGGGAAAAGGCACGGGCTAAGAGTTTAAGAAGAGGTGGCTTGAAGCCAGTAATATGCTCTTGGATGGAAACAGCTTTTTACTTTCACTCAGGGGCGAAGACAACTGGATCACAGGCTATAAAGAACTGTGCTCTACAGAAATGGGACAGAAATGCCCATTGAGGGCCTAGAGTGCCTAGTACATTAGCGTTCATTACATGTTGAGGGGTCCCCTTTTGTCAAGTAGAGGAAGCAGAAGTTGGTCACATTATGTTAATATATCTGTGTCAGTTGTGTAGTTATCAAGTGCCCCTTGCTGTTCTCTCTAATCTTTTCGCTACTTTCACTGGGGAAAGGAGATGAAGGGAACTGACATTTGCAGGTGGGGCTGCTGCATATGATTATGGAGAGACTATGTGAATGACACCCTTGGCATTGCACAGTGCACAACCTATGCAGCTGTACAGGATGATCCTGGCTGTTGTTTGCCTCCTATTGTTATAGCAGGTAGCTAGTTTTGCATGAAAAGGGCAGGATAGGGTTCCCTCCCACTGTATCAGGAAGGTCAGGCGACCATCAGGCAATATGGTCAGGCGGTTGTTACACTGTTTCTCTAAAATAGTAATTGGTCGCAGCCAGCACTAGGGAAAGGCAGTCTCCCAATAGACAGAAAAAAACCTGAAACTGGTGATCAGCAGTTTCCCGATAAGATCTCAGGAGTTGGGTGAGTGGGCTCAAGCATGTACACTAAGAGGCAAAATGGCGGAGTTTAACTGGTATATGACCTTCTGAGAGCATTCGTCTGGTGAGGGAGGAATGCCTCAGGTGAGCATCATACAACTCCAGGAAATGGTTGTAGTGGCTCCTCCCAAGTGCTAGCAGGCCACTGTGCATGCAGATATCCCACATCAAGGGAAAAATCAGGGGAGAAGAGAGGCAAGCTCCAAGAAGTATGCCAATATTATAAAACCCTGAGTCAAAGGTCAAACCGGACACTTGATCTCTCAAGTTGGCTGCTTGGCCCTCTTGCAAGTGTATTTTCCTTCCTTTCATTCCAGCTCTAAAGCTTTTTAATAAACTTTCACTCCTGCTCTAAAACTTGCCTCGTTCTCTCGCTCTGCCTCATGCCCCTTCAGCTGAATTCTTTCTTCTGAAGAGGGAAGAACAGGTTGCTGCAGACCCATACGGATTTGCTGCCAGTAACACTATGTTTATAGTACTGTGCTAGATCTTCCTATTATCACATCAAATTGCACTCCTAAAAGCCCTGGGAGGTGGGATTATCCCCACTTGTCACTAAAGAAATAAGTTGGAAAAGTTGAAGGATGTCCCAAGATCACAAAACTAGGACTAGAATGAAAACTGTAGTCTGACTCAGCCAGCTCTTTCTCTTTTTTTCTTTTTAAAAAAAAGAAAAATCTCTTCTTTTTAAATTATACTTTAAGTTCGAGGGTACATGTGCACAATGTGCAGGTTAGTTACATATGTGTACATGTGCCGTGTTGGTTTGCTGCACCCATTAACTCGTCATTTACATACTCACAGATGAATTCTATCAGAGGTACAAAGATGAGCTGGTACCATTCCTTCTGAAACTATTCCAATCAATAGAAAAAGAGGGAATCCTCCCTAACTCATTTTATGAGGCCAGCATCATCCTGATACCAAAGCCTGGCAGAGACACAACAAAAAAAGAGAATTTTAGACCAATATCCCTGATGAACATCAATGCGAAAAATCCTCAATAAAATACTGGCAGACCGAATCCAGCAGCACATCAGCTAGCTCTTTCAATCATCCCAGAGAGTTTGGAGCTGAATGCACCTATATGCAAATGAACCATCCACCTAAGAGTGCAAAACCTATGCAATACACAGAAGCCCTGCGTTCCCTCATTGCATGATGCTTTCTGTGTCTGGCATTGGCTCCCAGAGACTGGTCTCTGGAAGTTCGAGGAGGAATTACAGCCTTAGCAGGAGCCTGGGTTCTTCAATCCAGAATCTGTGCACTGAATCGTAAACTCTCATTTGAATTTGATCTCCTGCATTAGCTCCAGAATCTCTTCCTTCTCTTCTTCCTTGATACTTCTTTTCATCTTTGTGTGTGAGGGATGGGAGTCCCTGCATTATTTAATGCTCAGTGTCCTTCACAGCTGGGGCAGCAATTCTAACATTGAGCTATAAAACATCAGAAGAGAAAAAAGGAAAGTCTGCCCCTGTTACAGGAAAGGGGTCCCAATCCAGACCCCAAGAGAGGGTTCTTGGATCTTGCCTAAGAATTTACGGAGAGTCCACAGTGCAAAGCGAAAGCAAGTTTATTAAGAAAGTAAAGTGGTGAAAGGACAGCTACTCGATGGACAAAGCAGGGCGTTCCCGAAAGTAAGAGGGGGAATGTGTCCACCCTAGTTACAGTGCTTGTTTATATACAGGATAAAAAAGATCGGGCCGGGTGCAGTGGCTCACACCTGTAATCCCAGCACTTTGGGAGGCTGGGGCTGGTGGATCATGAGGTCAGGAGATCAAGACCATTCTGGCCATCATGGTGAAACCTTGTCTCTACTAAAAATACAAAATATTAGCCAGGCATGGTGGTAGGCACCTATAGTCCCAGCTACTTGGGAGGCTGAGGCAGCAGAATTGCTTGAACCCAGGAGGCAGAGGCTGCAGTGAGCCGAGATGGCGCCACTGCACTCCAGCCTGTGTGACAGAGCGAGACTTCATCTCAAATAATAATAATAATAATAATAATAATAATAATAATAATGGGGAGATCTGCTCTGTTATAAGGGTTTGTGATAAAGGACTAATTTTCTTAATTACTGTATTTCACAAGAACCAATACTATCTTTAAAGCAAAACTAGAAATGCGTTTGTTCTCAAGATATTGGGATATCAGAACACTTCCAAGTCTGGGTCTGTTTAGCAAACATTGTCAATCTATTCCCTTAACCGTAAACATCTAGAGGCTAGAAATACCTCAGTTTCTGAGAAGGCAGCCCAGCAAATCCCAGTCTCATTTTCCTAGCCCTCATTCAAGATGGAGTCACTCTGGTTCAAATGCCTCTGACACCCCTAATCAAAAAGGAAGAGACTGCTGATGATGCCTTTAGGACAAAGGCACAGAACTGGAAGGAACCTGCAGAGAGGAGCTGCCAGCCCCTACCTTCTCTCCCACAGAAAGATGTGCTCAGGTCAGAGAAGGATATTTTGGTTATCAAGGGGAGATGAGGCATGAGAGAGAGAGAGACAGACAGACAGACAGACAGAGAAACAAATAGAAAATGATTATAAGGCTGTGGTTAGAAATTCCATGGCTCAACGGACCAGGCAGCCACACAAGTGAGTAAAGTAGGTGGTAGAATCCATGGCAAAATGGAGATGTCATGCTCTAAAGGGGCTGTACCTACTCACAGACCCAACCAGTTGTGGCCAGGTACTTATCCCATGTACTAGGATGTACTAGGACTGGTTTTAAGAAAATCTAAGCTTTTGAATTTTAAAGAATAATTATAATAGCTACCACTTGTGAAGCACTCAAGGCTGAGGGCAGAGCATGGAGAATCTATTTGGGAATAAGAGGAAGATCAGAAGTGAGTGGAGACAGAAAGGAGCTATGAAGAGTAGCAAACAAACAGAAAATCACATCCATGGAGACAGCAGTGGAAGGGAGGGAGGTGACCATCTGCAGTGGCACCTGGCAGAGAGGTGGAGACCCAGGATGGACAAGGAAAGGCTGGTGAACATAGTGTGCAGGATGGCTTCGGTGACCTCCCAGGGACTAATTTCAGCAGAGGGACAGAGATCAAAGACAGACTACAAGGAGCGGGGAAGTGGGTGGGTGGAAGAAAGCAGATGCAGGTGTGCACTACTCGTTTCAAAAGTTTGGCCAAACTCCTTAGAATTCTGAGTTTTGTATTCCATCCTCATTAGTACGATTAGTTTCAGTGGCTACTTTCAATTAGTTCTCCACGCAGGCATCTGCAGCCTTTTCCTTCCCACTGTTCAAGCCTATTATCAGAAAGAAAAAAGGAAGCAACTCAGTTGGGATCTTCTTTTTAAATGTTCATCAAAGAAAGAAAATCAGCAAAACTGCTGAGTTTATTCTAAGCACAGCAGTGTAGAGTCCAACCACCAAATTTATTTCCACCTGAATCTCTAATGGGGGAGGGAGAGGTGAAACTGTCATTCTTCGGTGCAAATTTCTTCAGATTTACCTGTAGGTGGGGAAACTGCCAGGCCTCCCTTAGGACTGCATTTTTTTGGTGACAGCCATTCCTCCAAGACACAAGAACCCTCTTATGCAAGATTTTGGCTCAAGGTCTCCCTCTTGGTCTTCCTAAAACTTGCTTGGAACTGCAGTGCAGCCTGAGACTCCTGCCCAACCCCTCTTCTGTCCTTCTCTCATTCACAGGTGTCAGAGTGGCACAGCCATTTGAGAGCGCTCGCAGTTGCCTCCCCATCACAAGTGTGTGTGTCACAGGTGGTGTGACCACCAACACTGACTTCTAAAATATTAATCCAACTGCCCCCCTTTTTTTTTTTTTGAGACAGAATCTCGCTCTGTCACCCAGGCTGGAGTGCAGTGGCACTGTCTCAGCTCAGTGCAACCTCTGCCTCCTGGATTCAAGCAATTCTCCTGCCTCAGCCTCCCTAGTAGCTGGGACTACAGGCACACACCACCACGCCCAGCTAATTTTTGTATTTTTAGGAGAGACGGGGTTTCAACATGTTGGCCAGGCTGGTCTTGAACTCCTGACCTCATGGTGCACTGGCCTCAACCTCCCAAAGTGCTGCGATTACAGGCATGAGCCACTGCTCCCGGCCCCCTGACACTTTTAAGGGAAACAATTGTACTTCTAGTTTAACATTTTGATGTAGTACAGGCTTCTGCAACTGAGCACTTGTAAATGCATTATATTTAGTTGTAATGCCATTTGGGGCACTAGGTATGGCGCGTCATATGAAAAGAGGCCTTACATTATAGAGTCCAAAGGATAGTGCAAATATGTTCTAGTTTCCTGATCCTTCCATAGAGACTCCAACCTGGGCACACACATGGGCATTCCCTTTCCTTCCAGTCACCTTCCCTGACCTCACAATCATGATTATTTGAGCTCTTTTTTCACCCTAGGGCTCCTGGCTGCATCCCAGAAGTGTGTGTGGCATCTTCAGGTTCTGAGCATCACTGTAGGCTCAGTTCTGGAGAGGAAGTGGCAGGCACTTAGCTGAAGAAAGCCTCACTTCCTTCGGATTTTTCAGACTTGAGCTTTAAGAGGACAAACAGCCCCTCCTCTAGCTAAATTTGCCAGCTTTAACTCATATGCTTTCATGCCACTCTACCAAAGATTTTTTTTTCCATCTTTTTATTAACCTTGCCAAACATTCCCAGGAGCTCTGCCTGGAGTGATGGAGGTAGGGGGAAAGGGAGAAAAAACGGAAAACAAACCCATCTCATCACAAGTATAAAGCTCTAAGCGTCGGGAGATAATGAACTAAAGTTATATAATTTATTTAAATATTCTTCCACCTGAGAGAGAGCTTAAAACCCCTAAGAGTCTTTTCTGAACTACACAGAGGGGAGTGGAAGAAAAGATGTTCCGATTTAATTCCTACATTATAATGAAAGCAGTTGTCCTGTGTGTATCATTATTTTTTCATTATCTTAATGCATCAGTTAATGAAAATTTTCAGAGCCCATTCACATGGCTACAGTAGCTGAGAAGTTAGATTGCATCCTCCACCCTGTGGGTACAGATGCAGCTGCACTGCACATGGGTTGTCCTCCACACATCAAAATCTCACCAGTGCTAACCGTAAGTTGAGCTGCATATGCCAGCCTAAGGGTACAAAGCAGCTTCCATTTCATCCAGATGAATTTCTCTCCCCCATTACCTTCCATTTGCAGCATCACTGCAGACATAGCCCATTCAGAAGGTACCCTCTGTGTTGATGATAGCAGATTCATAGCTCTTGGGCACCACAGGCACTTGGGGATCCCAGACACTTCGGGCATGACACACAACTTTGGGACAATAACTTCCTCTGTATGAGAAGAAACAATATTTTTAATGTGTAAAGAGTTCAGACTTTATCCACTGCCTGCATATAACAATTTCAGAATTGCCAGCTTTGCTTTTCCTGTACTTCCCCCTCTTTTCCTTATTTTTGAGGGCAGAAAGGGCAAAAGCTTATGCAAAGCCTGATGAGAAAAGAGATGGGAGAGAAGAATGTATTTCCCAGGCAGCTTCATGGGGAGCGGGAGGTTGAAACTGGTCAAATGGGTCATGATAGGAAAACAAGACACTCAGGTGGCAGGGACAGGACCATCTGGATGAGAGAGAGTATACTCATGGCGTAGGAGTGAGAAATCTCTGACTAATTGGGGGTGGCAGAGAACAGAACAAGAGAAGTTATAAAGATTTGGTGTAGATTTTGCTCTTGGATCCCCCATGAATTTTTGAGAAAGACCTAAATAAAATTAAATCCCCTTCATGGGTTGCAGTTCTTCAAATGTGATACTCTTCTGAAACTGGCCCACTGGGTCTTAGCTTTATGAGCAGGATATTTTGTTTCCTGGCCACTCTGTGCCCATCTACCATCCAAGCACCAGGACTAATGTGAAGGGGCAACAATGTAGAATTACAGGCTTTCAAAGGATGAAGTCACATTAGAGATAATCGACTCTAGCCTCATATCTAATTCAGGAAACTTCCTAGTGCTCCCTTGCCTCGTCTCTGGTTAAAGGATTCCAATAATATGAATTTCAGGTCCAATGTAGAGGCAGTCACATTGTAAAGCTCATGCCTTGAAGTCAGAAGGTGTGGTTTCCAGGCATTTACAATGGTTAAACTCCTGTTCCCTGAGTGTCAGGTCTGTCACCTGGAAAAGGGTCACAACAGTCCCTTTCTAGAATGTCAGTGAGGGGAATGAAGAACAGAATGGATGCAGATATGCTCCAGAAAGAACAATGCAGATTCTAATCATCGTGAGTACAGCCTCCTGACTCAGTGGCCTGGATTGAGTCTACATGTTGACCAAATATCTGGTCAGTTTAGTGAGGTCCAGTGTGGAAACAGCCATAAAATAAGTGATCTACTGGAGTTTTGGTTTTAAAGCTCTGGTGATGTGCTAATACCCAGCTGTGTTCAATTAACAATGGGAAAGCATGTTCAAAAGACTATCTACACCAGGTGGATAGAGAACCTTGGAAAACCAACACTTTTCCAATCAAAATTATTTCATTCATAGAACTTTTTAGTAGCTATTTCAAATATCCTTTCATTTAATGAGCTTGGTATCTGAATAAGAATATATCATAGGAAATGGGAGTCTTAGAAAATCTGACACTAAAGTAGAAAAAAAATTGAAAGAAAAATATTCCAAAATAAGAGTGGAGGAATTCAGGACAGCTTATTTTTCTTCTGTGTTGAAAATTCTCTACAATAATGCTATAAAACCTTAAAAATAACAATCGTGTTATAATAATACTAAGCACAATTTAACGGGTAGCTTTTTGTATGTTCTTAGGTTAATTATTTCACGTTTCACTACTTCAGTTTCTTCGTCTTCAGAGCAAGGGGATTCAAATAGATGCTACATAAGGACCTTTCTTATAACAACTCTATTGTGTGAAAATTTCACTTACATGCAATAGATGTCACCCCATTCAAAAATCTTTCAGCTTCACAGTAGATTATTTTTCCGTAGGAAAAACACATCTTTTGTTAACGATTATATGCATCTTGCCTCAGAAATAATAAACACAAGAATGACAGATGTTTTGCGTCTCAGAAATTTTTCACTAATACAACAGCAAATAATACAAGAATGATAGACATTTTGCATTTCAGAAATCTTTGACTAATATAATACAAGGGCTATGACACTGTGACTTTGGCCATGAGAGGATGGGTGTTATACATCACATTTATACCTGGTTTACCCAGTGAAAACTGGCGAGTCTCAGACGAGTTAGTGCCCTTTGAGTCCATCCCTTTTGTAGTGCATAAGCTTCACCGCCATTCGCAGCATACACAACCTGAGTGCTCACCTGACCCAGGGCAGCTACCATTGCCTGAGTTGACTGCCCAGCCCGATAAGCCATTAGGTAGACAAGAATGTGGTGGATATGCGTAGCAGTGCCTTTGAAATTTGCATGCTCCTTAAAATCAAGCTATATCTCATATGCAAAATATAAAATTAAAAGAAATTCATGAATGCAAACACTACTGGGTCTAATTTTAAAGTATAATTTTAAATAAAATAGAGTATTAACTACACATTGGAAAGGAAGAATTTTAAGAAAAATCTATAAGAGTATTTAAAATGTTGGATTTTTGCTGGGTGACACAGTGATAAAAATCCAATATTTGGTGCCAGACAGACTAACTTTCTAGGTTTGATGCTAAGTATTTAGCACCTCTGAGTTTCAGTCACTTCATTGGTAGCATGGGCATGTGGTAGGTTCCTTTCTCCTTCCTTGGATAACCTGAGTTATCTTTAGTTCTGTGGTATAGTTTATAAAATGTTGGAAATATTTTATACAGATCCACATTTCCTTTCAAAGTTTCTTGGTACGTGTGATAGCAATACATCTCCATCTCACTGTGCCCTCCTTGCCTATTGATGAAAGGAATTGGGAAGAAAGCCTACAGTTTCTTATCATTATGATTACTAATTTGCTAAAGCATTAAATTAATAGCAGATCCCAGGTCCTAATCCTCCAGTTCCATAAAGGGATAAAGGCATGTCTATTGTACCACCAGCTATTTATGCTGTTGTCTTGTTGCTTCTTGAAAATGAAGCTATTTCTTATGTGCATAAATAATCTACTTTTTTAATTTTTATTTTTTGATGAGTCTTGCTTTGTCACCCAGGCTGGAGTGCAGTGGTACAATCTTGGCTCACTGCAACCTCCGCCTCCCAGGTTGAAGCGATTCTTCTGCCTCAGCCTCCCCAGTAGCTGGGATTACAGGTGCGCACCATCACGCCTGACTAATTTTTGTATTTTTAGTAGAGATGGGGTTTCACCATGTTGGCCAGGCTGGTCACGAACCCCTGACCTCAAGTGATCCACCTGCCTCAGCCTCCCAAAGTGCCGGGATTACAGGTGTGAGACGCTGTGCCCGGCCAATAACCCATTTTGAGACTGGAATTTTATAGATACACATGTGAGACTATGCGGCATAATTTAATACATATTGTTTTATTGTGGGGATAGGAAAAACAAAATATATATTTGTAAAATTCTACAGTAAAAATGCAGTGCTAGCACTCAGATCTTCATAAATGATAGCATCTGTCGCCATCACTGCTTGTTGCCTCTCTAGCAGCTGTCCCCCGCCTATACTCCCCTGCTGGGGGAACCTGGAACAATGACAAACAGAAGCTCACAAGGTTAGAAACTCACTTTCCAGTTGCTCTTGAGCCACTGGCAGCGATGGCACCTAGTTTTATTCAGAGACATTGGTGGAAATACCTTGGGGGATCTTCTTGGAAAGATTTTCCTCCTGGAGAGATATGGGCTAGAGCTCTACCCCATCTTGCTTTTGGACTTTTGGAAAACTCAGAAAATAGCAGAGGCAACAACCTGGTATCCAGACATAACTGAGTTACTGAACCAACCCCAATAATCAACTGCTTCTGAACTTATCATTTGGAAGGAAAAATAGTCCTTATTGCTTAAACTGCTTTTAGCCTGCTTTTGGGTACGCTACTCCTTGCAGTTGAAAACATCCCTCCGACTGCCTCTCCCACTGTTCCACTCTGGCTCTGAGCCTGCCTACCTCTTGCTTTTATCCTGGTGTGATCTCTGGCACACCCAAGCATACTGCCAGAAAAAAAATGACACAAAGTTGGCCTTTTCTCAATCCCTTGGAATGCACTGCTCCCACATGTCCTGATGAGAGACGTGAGACCCTGAAATCAAATTCCCTTAGGAGCCTCAGGGAAAGGGACTGAAAAGGGCAGAGCAGGAAGGAGGGGCAGGCACAGGTGGGTTGGTGACACTGAAGTGGCCTAGGCAGCTATCACATGCCCTGGAGGAGCCGCAGGGCACATGAGCTGCCCCCTGACCCCAGCAGGAACCACGGGCTGTGAGCTGCAGCCCCTCTAGTCCCAGAGGTGACCTTTACGGCTAAGGTTGAGTTGTCCAATTGTCTGAATCCTAAGAGATGGTGGCTGAGAGAAATGCCATTGGCAATTGCCATCCACAGGGCTGCAGAGAGATGGCGGAAGTTTCAGGGAGCCCCTGCAGCAGGGAGAAGCAATTCTACAGCCTCTGCCTTGATTAATGATGCTCTGTAGGGCACTGTGGAAACACTGGCAAGGGTTCCACGAAGGACTGGGCTACTAAGGAACTGCTGAGTTGCCAGCTGAGGCACCTTGCTGCTCAAATGTCCCCAGCTCTCTGCATCCTCCTCTCGTGATTCACCCTTGACATCTGTGCAGCAGAGAAGGAACTTATTTCTCTGTTATATTCACCCCTCACTGTAGACCAAAAATAGCTTCCCCTCACCAGGAGACTGTCTCTAGAGAGTGAAGCCCGCAAATCTAGAGTTGATCCAACTGTGAAGGACCCAAAGTTCTAGTCCCACCTTCAGATGGCAAGCAGTAAATGCCACATGGGCAAAGATGCTTATGCCTGCAGAGATCAGCAGGCAAGTCCCATGCAGGTAAATCACAGACTGGCTACTTTCACTAAGACATGAAGCTCTTCAAACTTTGGGCAGCAGAGCAGGATGCTTTGTTTATAAACATTGGCAATCTCGAGTTTTCTGAAAAGCTTGGAATGGCTCACAAGCCTTCAATAAATTCCAGTTTCTCCAATTCTTTGTGCTCAAGTGTACTGACACAGCACAAAATGAAGTGGAAATGTAGCAAGAGATGGTCGAGTTGGTGACAACCAGTTGATATCACTAACTTGTCTATTGACGTCACTAATACCAAACCATGGCTAAGTTTCCCCAGAGCTGTGCCCATGTAAGCATTGCAGTAATAATCATAACAGCAAATATGATGGGATGTACCAGACACCAGGCTCATGTGCTTGTCGCCGTTTAATCCTCATGACCCTATGCAATAAGAATTTCCTTTTTTTTTTTTTGAGACAGAGTCTCGCTCTGTTGCCCAGGCTGGAGTGCAGTGGCACGATCTTAGCTCACTTCAACCTCCGCCTCCCAAGTTCAAGCAATTATCCTGCCTCAGCCTCCAGAGTAGCTGGGATTACAGGTGCCCACCACCGTGCCTGGCTAATTTTTTTAGTATTTTTAGTAGAGACGGGGTTTCATCATGTTGGCCAGGCTGGTTTTGAACTCCTGACCTGAAGTGATCCACCCACCTCAGCCTCCCAAAGTGCTGGGATTACAGGCATGAGCCACCGTGCCTGGCCAGGAATTTACTTTCTGTGTAGCATTGGCAAGTTACTTATTCCCTTGAAGCTGATAAGTAACAGAGCCAGGACTCAAATATGTGTCTGTTGGAGTCCAGGACCTGGGCTTCAGACCACGGTGCTATCCCATGTCCTCTGAACTGGCCCTAGGAAGCTCCACCTTGCGCTCCACTCATCCTCACAGTGTCTTTCCCCTGACATGTTGCTTTTAGGAAGGTGGCTAATTAATAGGCTCCATTATTTTTCAGGTGATTTGAAAGGGCAGTTGCAGACCCATTAAAGGTCAGCAAGTTCATGGAAGCCAGGGTGACTCAACGATGACTTGCAATGGTGCAGCATGAGAGCGTCTGTCTAGCAGTGAAGTGGGTCCAGGGCCAAGCTCACACTGCTGCTGGCTCTGCCCTCCTGTTTCTATGGTATACAGCAGACTGGCATTACACTTGCCCAATAAAACAGGGACATTCCTAATTATCCCAACAACAGTTTACTTAGAGTGTGTGTGTGTATGTGTGTTATAGGGTGTGTGAGTGTAGTTAGAGAGAATGTGCGTATTCCATGGTATTATAGCATAAATGATTTGCATCATATAAATGAAAGGGAACATCACTACTCTTCTGAACACAGCGATTCCTTATGGCATCCCATCACTGGCAAGAATTATGCTTAAGGGTTAATCTATAGCTTCTAAGTCAATAAAGCCATGTGAATTAAGCCTACATCACAAGGCTTTTTTTCCTGATACCAACCTTCATGGCTGGCCATAGACTATAGAATTGGATTCTGGCTAAGAGGACACTTAAAACTCAAGTCATAGACCTTCCCAGAAAGGGAAATTTGATTCAAGAATTGAAAAATCAATTGTGAATACGTTTAATAAGTAAAACAAGACACCTGAAGGCCTAATATGTACTACCTTAGTGTTTGTTAGGGCAGCTTTCCAAGCTTGCAAAAGAACATGTGAGAATTTTAGAAATAACCCTGGAATCAAACTGAACTTTCTAGGTTTGAACTACTTTTAAGGGGAGGGCTGTGTGCACGAGTGTGTGTGCCTGTGTGTATGTGCCTACATGTGTGTGCACCTGTGTGTGCCTGCATGAGTGTGCGTGTGTGTGTGTGTGTGTGTATGTGTGTGTGTGTTGGGGACAGTAAAGAGGATACTCCAGGCTGTTAGTGCAGAGAGAATTTTCAAATAAATTTAATTTTCTTTTGTGTGCTGCCTTACAGAAAAGACCCACGTAAATGAAACATTTTGAAGATCCAAGTGCTTACTTCAAAAAATACAATAAAACAACTTTAAAGGAGCCTATGAGACCAAACCTTTTGTAACTCAATAGTTTGACTAGGAATCCCTATTCCTTCTGCATTTGAGCACCACAAGCCAATTATTTATCATAAAACTTTCTAGGTGGTCCTCAGTATAAAAGTTGAGAAAGCATGTCACAAAACACACATGAGCACTTAAAACCTTTAAAAACAGCCACTTTATTCTGTCTTTCCTTTTGATTAAACACCATCAACATGAGCGCATTTTACTTAACTAAGACAAAAGATGTGAAAACTCCATTTACTAAGCGAGAGAGCGATCTACTCTAAATCATTGGCAATTATAAAGAGTACACATATTTCATTATGAGAGATTGGCTATACATTTATTTTCTAACCCATCCATTAGTGAGAAATATTGGCCGCACATATTAGTGGTTGTGTTGGACGAATGATTTATATGTAAAATCTCATTTTCACTTCTCAGAAGCACTTTGGAAGTAAGTGTTTTGTTCATGCTGAGCACTGTGGATGGTTTGCACCTCCTGTGACTGCTTCAGGCAGCTTCGCCAGGCTGAGCGAGCACAGGAACCACGTGCTATGCACACTTGAAACACTCCAGGTTTCCTCCCTATGCAGACAACAACAGCCATGGGAACTTCCCTCTCCTCTGTACCAACAGAAGTAGAGTGGAAAGCAAAACCCAGCTGTTACGGGTCAAACTGTGTCCCCCAAGAATTCATATGTGGAATGCCCAGGACCTTGAAATGTAACTGTATTTGGTGATAGGGTCTTTAAAGAGGCGATTAAGTTAAAATGAGGCCTTTAGGGTGAGCTCTGATCCACTCAGACTTGTGTCCTTATGCGAAGATGAAATTTGGACACAAAAGGAGGTATGAAGGATTTGTGTACACAGGGCAACAACCATGTGAGGATACAGCAAAAAGGCGGCTGTCTACAAGCCACGGAGAGGGGCCTCGGAGGAAACCAACCCTGCCAACACCTTGATCTTGGACTTCTAGCCTCCAGAGTGATGAGAAAGTTAATTTTTGTTGTTCAAGTCACCCAGTCTGTGGCACTTTATGGCTACCCTAGCAAAGTAAGACATCTGCTTACTTATTCATTGGGCAAAGATAGATCTAGCATTATGCTGATGATTCTCAAAACATGGCAAGCCTTGGAGGTTTAATGTCAGCTTTGCCCCCATTCCAGTAAAGGAGAGCCATCTTCTGTGAGTAACGATTTCACCAAGAACTTAAAATTTTGAGAGATGTCTGACCCATGTGATTATAGTAAATGACCAAGTCTTCAGTTAATAATGCTAGCAACAATCATCACCAGCATTTATTGGATGCTTATGATGTGCCAGGCTCTGTACTGCACATTCTATGTGTGTTATCTGGTCATCATCCTTGCAATCATATTAGGCTGATATCATTGTTAATCCAGCTTTACAGAAAAAGGATTCTATCTTGCCCATGGTTACATAACTAGGAAGCCCAACTTGGACCCAGGTAGCTCGTGTCTGGAGCTTATGGTTTTAACCTCTAAGCTATATTCACTGGTGATGTTAGTGGCCTTACAATGCAAGCATTTGAAAATGAAGTGATAGCCTTATTTTTTCCTCCAAACAAGTGACTATGATGATAGGGGACCATATTCTTTTGTGAGCAGGGTCTGCTTTCTCTCTACTCTTCTATCTTGCCCACCTTCCAGAGTTTATCCACCTCCTGCAGGAAGCCTTCTGGCCCTACCCTATCTGATGTGGTTTGGCTGTGTCCCCACCAAAATCTCATCTTGAATTGTAACTCCCACAATTCCCAAGTGTTGTGTGAAGAACATGGTGGGATGTAATTGAATCATGGGAGTAGGTCTTTCCTGTGCTGTTCTCATGATAGTAAGTCTCACAAGATCTGATGGTTTTAAAAATGGGAGTTTCCCTGCACAAGCTCTCTCTTTGCCTGCCGCCATCCACCTAAGATGTGACTTGCTCTTCTTGCCTTCCACCATGATTATGAGGCCTCCCCAGCCATGTGGAACTGTAAGTCTATTAAACCCCTTTCTTTTGTAAATTGCCCAGTCTCAGGGAGCATGAAAATATACTAGCACACCATCCAAAGTGCTCCTTCACTCCTACATTGCTTATTGATGAAATTCTTCATTTGGTACTTGGTATAAACTGACCTTATGTTCTCATGCACATTTGTCATGTCTTACCAACTTTTATTCAATAAATGGATGTCAGTATTATGTGACAGATATTCTGGGAGGTCACCTTCTGTGGCTTTCATTTGTTAGAAGGAGGTTGCTTCGTAGAGGTCAGTGTGTGGAGATAAGCTGGTTCAATTGATCCCAATAGGAGATCACCTGAGGTTACCTGGACAAGGATCTGGATGACCAGGGGCTCCCCTCTTCCCCAGTAGAGCATAGGAGGTTGAATAGCCTGTAAACAGCCAGCCTCTAAACCCAGACTGCCAGGGCCCGAGTGGGTGAGCATGTCCCTCAAGGGCAAAGCTGCTGTCACTCTTGCTGTATATGGAGGGACCCACCGTTAGTGTCACATGAACAAATCAGTTTTCTCTCACATGCCAACTACGATCAGTCACATAGAGGTTTGCATTGAGAAACTTACAGTCTGAGATGCAGGAAAAGGGTTATCCAGAATCACTGAGAAGCACTTTTTAAAAATAAGAGTGCTTAGGCCCCCCCCACCCCAGACTGATTGAACTAGAAACTCCTGGAGGAGCTGCCCAGGTGGTTCTAACATACAGACAGGGAGAGAGCTGGAGAGAATCCCAGCCCTCATGGTGATTACACCTGGGGAGTGAATTGGTTGGTTCTGTGAAGTGAGAGCCACACAGTAGGTCATCAATATCAGTTCCTATCCCCCTTCTTTTGTAGCCCCCCTAGTTATCTACTAGGCACATAATAGAAGCTGAGTAAATACTGCGGGTTAATGGACATGTCAGCTCAAATAAGAGCAGAGCTTTGCCACGATAGGCAAGCCGAACACCCTGGGGGAGTAGAGTGACCAACTTACCCTGATTTTAAAACTGAAAGTCCCAGGCAAATCAGAGTGGTTGGTCATCCTACTGGAAGAAGAAGTGGGGTTCCTACAGCATCTCTGCCTCCCACCTAAAGCACTGAGATTCAAAACTGGGAGACCCTCAAACTCAGCTGGGGTGAGGGCTGTCCACATTCCTAGCTGCCACTTCACTGTGACCTAGGACATCCACCCAAGGGGAAGATAAGATATGTCTCCAGCAGTAAGAGGAGTTAGGCATGTTAGCACCATCTGAGATAGGTAAAAAAAAAAAAAAAAAAAAAAAAAAAAAAAAAAAAAACCAGGGGAAAACCTGCCACCCAGACCTCAATATTAAATTTGACTTGTACCTCCTATCTGCGAAAGCTACTGCCTGATTATAGAAGTGTCACATATATGGTTTTGTTTTGTTGTGTTTTGGCAATGAATTTATATTAGAGTCACCCAAGACTCCTCTGATGCCCTGCATGGGGACATGCCTTCAAGTGCTGTTTTACAGACATTTTCAGCTATTTTCAGCCATAGGTAAGAATTTCAAAAGACAATTTTGGCAGCTATAAAGGACACTTCTGGGCAATTGGGGAAACTCGAATATATATATGGACAATTAGATGATATTCAGGTGTGATCACGGTGGCATTGATTAGATAGAAAAATGTCCTTATTTTTTAGAGGTACATACTGAAATTTTAGGGATGATATGTTGTCTGTAATTTACTTCATAATAATTCAGAGAAGAAAATTGGTAAATATTAAGACAAAAACAAACCATAGTAATGGAGGATTTGTATGTAGAAGGTGGTTTCCCCAACTCCACATGGTGAAATATGATGAGGTGATGAAGGTTTTTTTTTTTCTTTTTTTGAAGGAGTCTCTCTCTGTCACCAGGCTGGAGTGCCGTGGTGCGATCTCAGCTCACTGCAATATCCACCTCCCAGGTTCAAGCAATTCCCCTGCCTCAGCCTCCCAAGTAGCTGGGACTACAGGCGTGCACCACCATGTCTGGCTAATTTTTGGTATTTTAGTAGAGACGGGGTTTCACCATGTTGGCCAGGATGGTCTCGATCTCCTGACTTCATGATCTGCCCACCTCAGCCTCCCAAAGTGCTGGGATTACAGGCGTGAGCCACCACACCTGGTCAATGAAAGTTCTTAATGATGAGGTTGGTCAGTGAAGAGATTGTTAGTGTTCATCCCATTTACTATTAGGGGATAAGAAAATGGGTAATTCTTTTTATTTTATCTTATTTTACTTTAAGTTCTGGGATACATGTGCAGAACGTGCAGGTTTGTTACATAGGTATACGTGTGCCATGGTGGTTTTCTGCACCTATTAACCCATCATCTAGGCTCCCTCCCCATCCCCCCCACACCCCACAACAGGTCCCATGTGTGTTGTTCCCCTCAAAAATGGGTGATTCTTAATTTTCCTAATCTCTCACCCCAAAAAATGGTTTTAATGCTAAAGTCTTTGCAATTTTTTTGAAGCCTGAAGATTTCTAAGGCCGGCCTGCTACAAGAAGTGCATCTGAGTGAGCACAGGTTGGGGAGCTAGAGGGAGCTGGGCCCCCACACTATTGTTATGGCTGTGGGACCTTAAGCAGGTGGCAGAACTTCATGGAAACTCAGGCTCCCTCTTTGCAAAGCTGGGATGGGACCACATGAAATGCTATGGCTGCAGAGCTGGCCTAGGACAGGTTAGATAATCAATGAATGAAGATTCTCTTGCTGGGATGTAGGAAGGAAAAAAAAATGTAGTTTTTTTTTTTCAATGTAAAGCAAAGAAAGAGACCTGACTACCAAGTTTAGCACCAACCTTCCACGCCTGTGGGATAGATGTATTAATACACTGAATTAATAGTTACTGGAACCCAAAGCTGTCCCAGGAACTATGCATCACAGGAAGTAGCCCTGTGACATTTACATTATAAAAATTGTTTCTTAAAGTTAAATCAACATAGGCAGATTTCTATTATTAATTAGCCCAACCTAGATTTCTATACAAAGGAAATTGAACTTAATATAAGTTGGATTCATGTTTACCCATTTCCAACCTTAAGTATAATGGAAATTACTCCATTGGTCGAACAGATACTATGGGCCAAATACACCACTAGATGCTATTAATTTTCATCTTCAGCAAAACCTAATGAAGTGGATATTACTACGCAATTATACCCCCCTTAGCAGAAGTAATGAATATCAGATAGGTGAAATCTCATGCCCAAAAGCCATAACTGAAAGACAACACTGCCAGCACGATGACGAGAGGCACTATGACCTTGCCATCCCACCGACTGTTCCCCTTCTGGCCCTGCTACCTACAAGCCATAGACTGCTCTGGGTCTCAGTTGTCTTCCTTGGTAACATGAGAATGATGATGGGAATGAGCCCATGGGATCCTGAGGATTAAATGAGCTAGTGTGTTCATCCATGCAAAGCATTTAGAACAGCTTCTGGCATGTGGTCAGTGTTCCGGGAGATGAGGCTAATGGATTTAACAAGTAAAATCTGGCCAGCAGACCCTTTATGTTGCCTTCATAGTGAATAAACTGGTGGCTCCTATCATCACTCTCCAATGGGTACAAAAATACCGTTAGATAGAAGGATTAAGTGCTGGTGTTTGACAGCACAATAGGGCGACTACGGTTAACAATAGTTTATTGAATATTTCAAAATACCTAGAAGATTTGGACTGTTCCCAACACACACAAAAATAATACATGTTTGAGGTGATGGATCTCACGATTACCCTGAGTTCATCATTACACATTGTATGCATGTTTTAAAATATCACAGGTACCCCATAAATGTGTACAATTATTATATAGCAATAGAAAGAGAGGGCTGGAAAAATTCAAGTCTTATTCCTCTTGTTATGCTCTTCAGTAGGGCTGAGGCTGGCCCGTTCCTGGACTTCTGGCCCCAAAGGTCATTGTTCAGCCACAGCACACCCTCTGGTTGGCTTCATCACTGGCTTTCTCTGCATATGAGAGTGATCCAGACCTGCTATGCCTTACTGGCTGTACTGCAGAAAAGCTTTCTATGCCCTGACTATAAGGTTGTTAAATCCTTAAAGCTTGTTAGGGCAGGGCTTCAAAACTCTTGCTTGGGGTTAATGGGTTAACAGAGAGCAAGCTGCCTCACATGTTAAGAGGAAATTTCTGTGGCTGAGAATACCTTGAAAGACAGAGTTTAGCCAGGAACTCTTGAGGATAAACAAGCTTTGATATATTACATTGTGTGCACATAAATGAACATTGGTCCCCTTTCAGATACATTCCAGCCATACTACGATGGATGAACTTAGGTTGGTCTAGGGTTGGTGAGTTTCTTAAAATGTTTCTGTGTTTGTGCACAGCACAAGGGTTCCAAGCTGAGTTGGAATATAGGATGCGAGGGAAGTGGTGCATTGCGTTGTCACAAAACAGAAGAAATGATTCAAAGAAACAAAAAGAGAAGTATTTCAAAAGTAAAAAGGGGAATTTCTTCCAGTCACAGACATAAATAGAAGAAACAGTTCATTCCTTCACTCACTCGCCTATTCGTTCAACAAATGCTCATGGGCTTCTTGTGTCAGGCTCTGTGCAAGGTGTGAAGATAGATTAATGAGCAACACTTGGTTCCTGCACTCAGGACTCCCACTCTGGAGAGTGAAGCCATCCATCATTGATTATGTTTGGCCTTGGGTACCACCTCTGTGTGCTGGACCTGCTTTCAGCCCTGAGGGGATGGAATAGGGCCTAATCTTTTCCCACCCTCAGGGCTGGTAGTTGTATCTTCCTTGGAGCTGATGAGATGGTTTGAGACCTTCCTCAGAGTAGAGACAAGACTGTCAGCCCCTTATATCCCCACTCCTGCTGCTTTGCAGTTCTTCTGCCCAGCTCCTCCTTGCTGAAAAATGTTGTGGGGAATTGCAAGACAGGCCACCCCTAATAATTCATATTCTCCTTCTTCCTCTCCTTCCTTCCCTCTAAAGAAATGAATTACATATCCCATAAGCATATATAATTAAAGAAAATTAAATCTAATATATCCCTAACCCATCATGTTCATGTTTATATACTCTCTGTGCTTATTACTGGCTACTAATACTCTTATTGATCTTAGCTTAGACCAGGAATTCGAGGGTGGAGATTTTAGTTGCTGTTGTAATTGACATAAACATCCTTCTGCCTACCTATTAGATGACTAAAATCCAATCAAGTGATTAGCATTTACTGTGAACCTGCTACGTGCCCTGCACTCAGTACTATGAACAACATGGAAGAAAGATAGGCACGTTGTTCTGACCCACTAGCCACATGCCCAGCCAGTAGCCCCAGGCTGAGGATGAGCTAGCACTCAATTAGAACAAGCCCAGAGCATCACCTCCCTTTCTGTCCCAACTCAATCCTCTTGGGCCCTCTCACCCTCCACTTTCTGAAGAATCCCTGATCCAAAGCAGGACATTTTGACACAGCTGTGTTGATATGGCTATTTTGCTTTGAGGTATGTTTTATGACATAGTTGCAATGTGTATTACCAAGAATTATGCACAGCAAACACTTCTAATCTTTTTCTCTCCCGTTCCCACCCCCACTTCGTCTGGGAGACA
The DNA here is from genome assembly GCF_028858775.2 of Pan troglodytes. Taxonomy (NCBI): domain Eukaryota; kingdom Metazoa; phylum Chordata; class Mammalia; order Primates; family Hominidae; genus Pan; species Pan troglodytes. The sequence continues at coordinate 132,907,149 of NC_072406.2, forward strand.
TTTATTTTTCTGCATTGTCTAAACTGCTTTTGAAGTATTGTCTTCTATTTAGTGGTGTTTTCTTCAAAATCTGTTAGAATGGAATTAGTCTTTATGGATATGTTCCTGACTTCCAAAAAGTCTTTATAAATTAGGTTAATGCTATTAAATATAACTTACGTATACTACTGGGTACTGAGAATGATTAGAAGTGTATTTGAAGCTTCCCTCTGCGATTTGGGGAAGAGAGTAAGTGCTTCTTTTTAGGAGACTGAAAGGCAAATGGCACTGCGGAGACAGGAGGATGGGGAAGGCCAGCTTCTTTTGGCGGGTCACAGGGGTAGGTCGAGATGGTTTGGATTTGGGGAACTTCTGATTTTGTAGGAGTAGCAGAAACTTCTGGCACTCACTGACATGTGGCCTTGACCAAGTCCCTCAACTTCTCAGAGCCTCAGATTTCTTATCTGTAAAATGGGCATGACAGTGTCCACTGAAACAAGGTGACATCGGAGAGAATAAAAAATAAGGTCTTTAAAGCTTTATGGGAACAGCCTGAAAAGAAGCTGGACTGAACTTGGCTTAGTCTCACCTCACCTGGGTTAACACTGTCCCATCCCGGTGTCATTTGAGGCTGGATAATTCAGAAATCCAACATGCTTCATGTAGAAATATTGCCTGGGTCTCTCACTGGGACCATGGGATCAGTCCACCTCCCTGTAGGTGAGGTTGAGGTCCCCACTGTCAGTCAACTTAAGGGAGGTTGGTCTGGAAATTGAAGACTCAGAAGAGCAGCCTTTGATGGGGATGAAAAGAAGGAAATGAAAACCACCACCTTCACCCTCTCCATCAACCCAAGGTCTCTTGCACATATCCAGGAACTTCCCGGTGACCGGGGCACCAGGGAATTCCCTGGAGAGGCAGGCTGGGTTGCTCTAATTCCCTTTCTTTTCTCAAATCCTTCAGTGATGTCTCTTGCCTGGTTTAACTGAGGAGTGTAACTGTGAGGGACAACAGGAAACAATTTTCCCCGATGACTATTCCTGCTATGCCTCATAAAGCCCTCCTTCCTGGCTTTGTAGAGACCTCCTAAATGTCAGACACTTTCCTTGAAGTCACTTCATCTGGGTAATAAGATGTGGTCCTGCCCATTTTTGAAGGTCAGGCTCAGACTTAAGTGAAAACTGCCCCAGGTCCAGCCAGGTCTGGGAGGAGGGGAGGAGCCACAGATTACTTCTTTATGCACGGGCCCCTCCTCCTGGCCCTAGGGTTGGTTGGGTAGGAGAGCTGGGTGAGGGGCTAGAGAACAGACTTCTCTCTGGTGACTGCCCTGCTGTGGCCGCTCTCTCCTGGGAAGCATCTCTGGTGCTTTAGCTTATTTTCTGGGCCCCACTAGAGGGTCTCAGTTTCTAGCTGCTCTCCCAGACCTGGGTCCTTCCTATGTGACTTGGCCTCATCTTCGCCCAGCTGCTGGTGGCCGCACACCCACTCTCCTCTGATGTTGGAGTGGGGTCTCCTGCAAGTCAGGTGACCAGTCATGCCCATCTCTCAGAAACTAGCACTTCAATGGGGCAGCCCCTGCCCCCTATACTGGGCCGAACATCAGTTTACCCCCCTCCCCCCAACACTGGGCTGGACATCAGCTCATATCCCTCCCCAACACACAGGGCTGGACATCGGCTCATCCCCCACCCCACACACACACACTGGACTGTGCATCAGCTCATCCCCCCTGCCACACACATACTGGCCTGGACATCAGTTCATCCCCCTCCCCACACACACACTGGGCTGGACATCAGATCACCCCCCTCCCTAACACACTGGGCTGGACATCGGCTCATCCCCTCCCTCCACACACACTGGACTGGACATCAGCTCATCCCCCTGCCCCCACACACACTGGGCTGGACATCAGCTCACCCCCCTCCCTCACACAACACACACTGGGCTGGACATCAGCTCATCCCCCTCCCCCACACAACACACATACTGGTCTGGACATCAGCTCACCCCCCTCCCTCACACAACACACACTGGGCTGGATGTCAGCTCATCCCCCTCCCCGCACACACACTGGGCTGGACATCAGCTCACCCCCCTCCCCCCCCCACACACACTGGACTGGACATCAGCTCATCCCCCTCCCCCCACACACACACTGGGCTGGACATCAGCTCATCCCCCTCCCCCCACACACACACTGGGCTGGACATCAGCTCATCCCCTCTCTCACACAACACACACTGGACTGGACATCAGCTCACCCCCCTCTCTCAACACACACACTGGGCTGGACATCAGCTCACCCCCCTCCCACAACACACACACTGGGCTGGACATCAGCTCATCCCCCTCCCCCCACACACACTGGGCTGGACATCAGCTCATCCCCCTCCCCCCACACACACTGGGCTGGACATCAGCTCACCCCCCTCCCCCCCCACACACACACTGGGCTGGACATCAGCTCATCCCCTCCCTCACACAACACACACTGGACTGGACATTAGCTCACCCCCCTCCCACAACACACACACTGGACTGGGCATCAGCTCACCCCCTCCCCCCACACACACTGGGCTGGGCATCAGCTCATCTCTTCCCAGCGTAGCTCCTACTCAAGTGGTGGGAAAGAGTTCAGCAGCCCAGGGACTGAGTGGGAAATGGAGCATTAGTTTTCTCTTCTCATAGCCAGTCACAGCCTTGATCCCCTTAGAAGGGCTTCTAATCAGGGGAGCAGCAGGAAGCCAAGCGAGGCCCTCCTTATCCTCTCCACAAAGCAGAGGAAGCTGCACCCCCTTGCTCCAGGCATCCTTGGAGACAGAGGGCATGCTACTGAAAAGCCCCCTCCCCATAAGCTCCAAAGGGAGTTGAACTGCCCACAGCTCACTAATTTTGCTGTTGGTTATTTTTTTATTGAGGTATAATTCACGTTCCATAAGATCCATGATTTTTAAGTGTACAGTTCAGTGGGTTTTAGGACATTCACAAGGTTGTGCAACCATCACAACCATCTGATTTCAGAACATTTTCCTCACCCCAGAAAGAAACCCCAAAGCCATTAACACTCGCTTCCCATCTCCTGATCTCTCCAGGCCTTGGCAATCACTAACCTACTTTCTGTCTCTAAGGGTTTGCCTATTCTGGACATTTCATACTAATGGAATCCTAGGATATGTGGCCTTTGGTGTCCGGCGTGTTTCACTTAGGTTAATATACTTGAGGTTCATCCACATTGGAGCATGTATGAGTACTTCATTCCTTTTTATGGCTAAATAATATTCCCTTGTGTGGAGAGACCACAATTTATTTACTCATTCATTAATTGATGGATATTGGAGTTGTTTGTGTTTCAAACTTAGATCTTCGGCCACTTTGAAACCTTTATTAGGAAAAACTTTGGATCTTCACACCACTATTTTATTGGCTAATGTTACAACCGAGGTTGTTTTGTGGTAGGCAGATGAAAGCGTGGAGGAGGTGTGGGGAGAGCAGGTCCCTCTCCTCTGCTGGGTCTGTGCAATGCCAGTGAGGCTGCCCTTCATGGAAGCAGCTGAGACAGCAGAGCCAAGGCCCCAGAGCAGTTATGGGCAGCAGAAAGTGTTTAGCGTGGGAGCAAAATAGAGGCTGGAACAAGTGGTGTGTGAATAAGCCAGTCCTCTGGGGAGGGGAAAAGCCCTGCTTTGCAGCATTTGCTAATTTCCATGGTATAAATACTCCCATTGTGGCCAATTTCAAGCTACAAACTAGGTGACGCTGAACACAGACTTGGGAGAAATATACACCATGAGGTTGGTACAACCAGTTCCAGGACACCACTGGGCTGGAACTCAGCTTCCTGCACATGGATAAGAAAGCAGCTCCCTAGGGACCTCTGGGAAGCAGCTGGAGACTCTCAGAGGGGTCAGTTTCTAGCAATAAGGCACCTAGCATCTGCCCAATGTGTGTTTCCCTCCCCGATCTCGTTCCAAAATACCAGTCACTTTTTTTTTTTTTTTTTTTGAGACGGAATTTCACTCTTGTTGCCCAGGCTGGAGTGCAATGGCATGATCTTGGCTCACTGCAACCTCCACCTCCCAGGTTCAAGTGATTCTCCTGCCTCAGCCTCCCAGGTAGCTAGGATTACAGGCACCCACCAACATGCCCAGCTAATTTTTTGTATTTTTATTAGAGACGGGGTTTCACCACGTTGGCCAGGCTGGTCTTGAACTCCTGACCTCAGGTGATCCCCCACCTCGGCCTCCCAAAGTGCCGGGATTACAAGCACCAGTCACCTCTTTGAATTAGGCAGCAAAACCAGAGCATTCCTGGGCAACCAGCCTTTGGTTACTCTAATGCTTCCTCATCATGTGGGATCACATAAAAAGCCCTTCTACTCACTGCAAGTCCCTGACTACCCTACCAATGGAGGAATGTGGATTGATGAAGTGTTTGGTCATAGCTGAAATACAACCCTCTTGGAGCTTCTTTGGAAATATAATAAGGGAAATGATAGATCGACATTAAATAAAGAATATTGTATAATAGTTCACAATCCTATGATAATAGTTCATAGGAATAGAAAATGACAAGTGTTGAAATTGGAAAAAGTCTGATTCTTAATGTCTACACCTGTACAGTCCAGTATGGCAACCACTCACATGTGGCTGTTAAACAACCGAAATGTGACTAGAACACATTGAGAGGTGCTATAATATACACACCGCATCTCGAGTGTTTAGTAAATAAAAAAAATGTAAAATATCTCAGTAAGTTTTATAACGATTACATTTTGAAATATATTTTTGCTATATTGGATAAAATAAAACTAAATCATTTAATTTCACTTGCTTTTTACTTTTTAAATTTTAAAATTTACATTTTAAATTGCATGTGTGACTTACATTCTGTTTCTATTGGATAGCACGATACTATTGGACACCTCTTAATCAATTTAAACAACAGGAGCTACATTTATTAGGTTTTACTATGTGTCCAACACCAAATGAAACTATTTATGTATATAATTTTATTTAATCCTTTCAACTTTTTGATAGGACTTGTTATCCCCGTGTTATAAAGGAGAAAACTGAAGGTCAGAGAAGTTAAGTAACTTATCCATGTTCACACAAGGAGTCTTAATTCAAATCAGTCTTTGGCTCAAAAGTCTGTGCTGTGATGCTTTTTGCTAAAGCAAATGAAGGATTTCCTAATCTCTAATAGACATATAGGTTAATGGGAAAGACAATTTGTTAGCAGTCTGTTTGTTTTGGTAACTCTATATTTTGATTGATAGGATTTCAAATTTAGAGAAAAATTGTAAGAATAGTACAAGGAACTCACATGTACATGGTCCAGACTCACCATCTGTCTATAGGCTAGGGATAGAGAGAGAGAAAAAGAGGATTTTTCCCCTCAAACCATTTGGGAGTAAGTTGCAGACATCAGGTCCATATACTCCAAGTACTGATGTGTGTGTGCTTCCTTAGAACAAAGACATTCTCTTATTTAGTCACAATCCAATGTTCAAAATTAGGAATTTTAACAGTGATATAATACCATTTCCCAATGATATTCCATATTCAGATTTCATCAGTTGTCCCAATAATGTCCTTTTCAGCTACTTTCCCCCATTGGTTCAGAGTCCAGTCCAGGATAATGCATTAGATTTAGTTGTCACGTCTCCTTAATCTCCTTTAATCTAGAACAGTTCCTCAGTTTGGTGTGCTGCTTGACTCTGATATTTTTAAAGAATGCAACCCATTATTTTGTAGAATGTTCTTTAGTATAGTTTATCTGGATTCCTTTAGGATCAGAATCAGGTTTTGCACTTTCAGCAAGAATATTACAAAGTGTTCCTGGTCTCACTCAGCACATATTTGCTAGCTGCTTTTAAATATTGTTTATGAGACTTTAGCATAAAAGTAAGAAATAAGTCTTTCAAAAACATTTCTAGATTTGGCCCAAATATTCCTGTGCAAAACAAGTGTAAATGTTAGGTGTAAAATATAGATAATGATAAATATGGATTATAATAATTATAACATGGCTATATTTTCATATTTTCCTGACCCTGTATAGAAAACAATTATTTTTAATTCAGTCTAGCAATTTGAAAGATTAGAATATATGAGTTGGTGGTGGATAGATAGGAAAAGAGAGTGAGTATAAGGTCATTTAACCACTAAAGATGGTTTAATTTCAAGGCACCTGTTGTTTAGAGTAAAATAATTTCTTTGTTCTCCTTTCTCTTTCTTTTCACTTCAATTCATATGATAAGTGCTTTGATTAGAGTCATCAAACTGCCATTGCCAGATCCACTGCTATGCTGCAAGATGATGGTGTTTGTTCAGAGTTAGCAGCAAACTCTTATAATCTCATTTCATTCAAATGATGTTTTTATTGCAAGATGTAACACCAGCAACCTAAACTGTCTCTGACAGTCTCATATTTTTCTTGTTTAAGAAACAGCTGTCAAAAGGATCTGTGTGAGCTGAGCAACTGACAAATTACAGGAAAATTATTTATTATATTTATTTTTAATCAATCACTTGTCTAAAGTCATGGAATGTGGTTTATAGTTATCCAGATATAACGCCATTTAGAAACCTTTTCTTTCATCATAGGGCATCTAGTAATTTTTATGGTTTTCTTCTTATCCTGTGGCCAAAAAAAGGATGTCTAAGACAAATGCACTTTAAATATAAAGATATAGACTGAAAGGAAAAGGATAGAAAAACATATACCATGCAAAATGTGAACTTAATAAACACGATGTGGTGTGGCTATATTAATACCAGTCAAAATAAATTTCAAGGCAAGGACTATGAATAGAGATAAAGCACATTTAATAATGACAAAAGGTCAATTCATCAGAATATATGACGACAAAAGATGTATGTGACCTTCAAAATATACAAAATATATAGAGAAATTCAAAATCCACAAAGAAAAAAATGGCAGTGTTAAAGAGAGAAATAGAAGTAATTGGAGATTTTAACACCTCTTGTTCAATAATTGACAGAAAAAATAAATAGGACAAAAAGATGGGTAAGGATATAGAAGATTTGACTATCAACAAACTTGACCCAATTGGCATTTACTGAACAGTGGTAGAATACACATTCACTTTTTAAGAACACACAGAACATTCACCGAGAGGCTATATGCTAGGTTCTAAAATGTCTCAATAAATTTAAAAATATTGGCTCCCTCTCCCCCTCCCCCTCTTTGCACGGTTTCCCTCTGATGCCCAGCCGAGGCTGGACTGTACTGCTGCCATCTCAACTCACTGCAACCTCCCTGCCTGATTCTCCTGCCTCAGCCTGCCGAGTGCCTGGGATTGCAGGCGTGCACCGCCACGCCTGACTGGTTTTCGTATTTTTTGGTGGAGACGGGGTTTCGCCGTGCTGGCGGGGCTGGTCTCCAGCTCCTGTCCGCGAGTGATCGATCTGCCAGCCTTGGCCTCCCGAGGTGCCGGGATTGCAGACGGAGTCTCGTTCACTCAGTGCTCAGTGTTGCCCAGGCTGGAGTGCAGTGGCGTGATCTCGGCTCGCTACAACCTCCACCTCCCAGCCGCCTGCCTTGGCCTCCCAAAGTGCCAAGATGGCAGCCTCTGCCCGGCCACCACCCCATCTAGGAAGTGAGGAGCGTCTCTGCCTGGCCGCCCATCGTCTGGGATGTGAGGAGCCCCTCTGCCTGGCCGCCCAGTCTGGGAAGTGAGGAGCGCCTCTTCCCGGCTGTCATCCCGTCTAGGAAGTGAGGAGCGTCTCTGCCCGGCTGCCCATTGTCTGGGATGTGGGGAGCGCCTCTGCCCGGCCACCACCCTGTCTGGGAACTGAGGAGTGTCTCTGCCCCGCCGCCATCCCGTCTGGGAGGTGAGGAGCATCTCTGCCCAGCCGCCCCATCTGAGAAGTGAGGAGCCCCTCCGCCCGGCAGCCGCCCCGTCTGAGAAGTGAGGAGCCCCTCCGCCCGGCAGCTGCCCCGTCTGAGAAGTGAGGAGCCCCTCCGCCCAGCAGCCACCCTGTCTGGGAAGTGAGGAGCCCCTCCGCCTGGCAGCCGCCCCATCTGGGAGGTGAGGAGCATCTCCGTCCAGCAGCCGCCCTGTCTGGGAGGTTGAGGGGGCAGCCCCTGCCCGGCTGCCGCCCCATCTGGGAGGTGGAAGGGGGGGGGGCGCCTCTGCCCGGCCACCCCGTCTGGGAGGTGTACCCAATAGCTCATTGAGAACAGGCCATGATGACGATGGCAGTTTTGTCGAATAGAAAAGGGGGAAATGTGGGGAAAAGAAAGAGAGATCAGATTGTTACTGTGTCTGTGTAGAAAGAAGTAGACATAGGAGACTCCATTTTGTTCTGTACTAAGAAAAATTCTTCTGCCTTGGGATGCTGTTAATCTATAACCTTACCCCCAACCCCCTGCTCTCTGAAACATGTGCTGTGTCCACTAAGGGTTAAATGGATTAAGGGCGGTGCAAGATGTGCTTTGTTAAACAGATGCTTGAAGGCAGCATGCTCCTTAAGAGTCATCACCACTCCCTAATCTCAAGTACCCAGGGACACAAACACTGCGGAAGGCGGCATGGCCCTCTGCCTAGGAAAACCAGAGACCTTTGTTCACATGTTTATCTATCTGCTGACCTTCCCTCCACTATTGTCCTATGACCCTGCCAAATCCCCCTCTCCGAGAAACACCCAAGAATGATCAATAAATACTAAAAAATAAAAATAAAAAAATAAATTTCAAAATATTGAAATCTTTAAAAGCTTATTTAGAACCATAAAATTAAATTAGAAATCAATAACAATAAAGTATCTAGGAAGTCTCCAAAGGCTTAAAAATTAAACTACCCCCTTGTAAAAAATGCACAGGTCAAAGAGGAAATTATAAGCATTAAGAAAATATTTTATACAGAAAAATGATTTTAAAACACATATCAAAAATTCAGAGATTCTGCTAAAGCACTGACTTAAGAGAGATGTATAGCTTCGAAACCACCTTTGCAAAATTATGATAGAAAAATCTGACATGGCTGATTCCATCTCACTTCTAACCTCACAGGCTAGCTGTTTTTGCTAATTCCTGGGCATGGGCCAAGCTAACTTTGGGAGAAATTTGGTTTATATTTTAAATAACAATAGCCCTTCCCCAAAACTAAACTGACCTTGTAAAACTAATGAAAGGTCATCAGGTTAGGAGAATGAGAGGGGCTGGAATTCTGCTAAAATGTAAAGTAGGTAAACAATTACAGCCATTTTCCCGGAGGTCACAAGATTTGCAACTTCCCCAATTACTCCTTCAGATAACATTACTATTGTAGAACCCAAGCTTGGCTTTTTGAAGTGTCTTTTCAGGGTTTTGCACTTCTAACAACCAGATGGCCCCATTTGGACCTGTGACTTAACCAGTTCTGTGGCCCCACCTAGAAGCCGACTCAGCTCATGAGGACCATATTTCATACCACCATCATTGCATCCCCAACCAATTAGCAGCACCTATAGTCTAGCCCCCTGCCCACCAAACTATCTTTGAAAAACCCCTAGCCTCCAAGCCTTCAGTGAGATTGATTTGAGTAATAACTTCGTCTCTCACCTGGCGTGGCTAGTCTCATGTTAATTAAAGTCTTTTTTTATGGCAATGCCTTGAGTCTCCGTGAACTGATTTTGTTTGTGCAAGAAGAACCCATCGGGCAGTTACAGATTTAAATCTGAAATCACTGACTTGAAATATTTCTTCTTTTAAAATATGTTTTCACATTATGAAACTAGGAAAACATGGGTGAATTAAACTCAAAATAAGTTTAAGGGAAGAAAGAAAGATCAGCAGAAATCAAAGAAGTAGAAAACAGATAAATAAGAGAAAATTAGCAAGGACAATAGTTACTTTTGTGAATAAAATGGTAACATTGATAACCTCACAACAAGACTTCACCTGAGGGTTGATCAGAGAATCTGAGCCAATATGAGTGATACAGAATATGGTAGGAATCTGACCTCATGCAGTTGCGCTGTAAACCAGAAATAAAATTCTAAGCCTCTCAGCCAACTGATGGATGTTCCTCTTGGCCAAGGGCATTCCAAAGCAAACCTGAAAAACTATTTAATGCAAGGATGGAAAGGAGTGGGGGGTCAGACATGCCTCAGTGTAACCTCTTCCCTGTGGAATTCAGGCACAACTGATCAGCATTAACATTAAAACAGAGATTCTAAGACTGAGAGAACAAACTGTTTGTAGCAATAAGATACCAAATTCCAACCTGACTCTAGTATGGTATTGCGTGACAAGTAGCAGGCCCTGAAATCAGTCTTTTGTCCCAAAATATACGTATTTGATATATTTTGAAATGGTCTTGCAAAGCTGTCTCTTGTGGGGGAAATTTACATTCTATAGAGAATCCCCTGTTCTTTCCAGGTCTTTTTCTGATCCTGAAGAGGTTGGCTGAGATTCTAGCACCTTTTAAGGGTCTGAATAGAAAATATTTGCCATCTATTGCCTCTAAGGGTGGCCACCTATGAGACTTCATCTACATAATAAGAACCCTGTTTTCCACAGTCCTTTATCTTAACCCAAACACTCCTTTCTATTGATTCCAGGACTTCAGATAACCAATTGCCAGTCAGAAAATCTTTGAATCCACCTATGACCCGAAAGCCCTCCCACTTTGAGTTGCCTGCCTTTCCAAACTAATGAACACCTTATATGTATTGATTGATGTCTGTCTGTAACTTCTGTCCCTCTAAAATGTATAAAATCAAACTGTAAAACAACCACTTTGGGGACATGTTTTCAGGACCTCCTGGGGCTGTGTCACAAGCCTTGGTCACTCATATTTGGCTCAGAATAAACCTCCTTAAATATTTTATAGCATTTGACTCCTTCGTTGACAGGGGTAACTGGTTAAACAGTCTATGTGAAACAAGTGCTTTGGTGTCCAAAGCCTATAGAGCCATCAGTCAGGAACAAAACCTGGACTAGAAGTGGGAGAAATCCAGGATAAACTGGAGCCTCGGAGGACCCACTAGGATTCAGGGGCACAAGCTGGAACGTGCATAGGCCTTTCACTGCCTCTGAGCGTCCAACTTCAACGTCTCAAGTGAGCTGCTGGTGCTCTTGTTGTACAGCTGCATAGGTGGCTCAACCAGGGTTGAGAAAAGCTGGAGGCAGAAGCCCAGAAATGAGGGGAGCTGTAGACCTGGCTCTTGCCCCCACATATATGATGAACCACCAAAGAACCAGCAATGTGCAGGAGCTCAGCCACGCCTTCCCATACATCCACTGGCTGCCACTTTATTCTACTGTGAACCCCGAATATCTGAAAGAGGTCTCAGTTAATTTTGAAAGTTTATTTTGCCAAGGTTGAGGACACATGCCCATGACACAGCCTCAGGAGGTCCTGACAACATGTGCCCAAGGTGGTCAGAGCACAGTTTGGTTTTATACATTTTAGGGAGACATGAGACATCAATCAACATATGTAAGATGAACATTGGTTCTGTCTGGAAAGGTGGGACAAGTCCAAGTGGAGAGGGGGTTTCTAGGCCATAGGTCAATAAGAAAGAAATGGTTGCATTCTTTTGAGTTTCTGATTAGCCTCTCCAAAGGAGGCAATCAGATACATATTTATCTCAGTGAGCAGAGGGGTGACTTTGAATAGAATGGGAGGCAGGATTGCCCTAAGCAGTTCTCAGCTTGATTTTTCCCTTCAACTTAGTGATTTGGGGGCCCCAAGATATTTTCCTTTCACACTGTCTTGCACATCTCACATAAATTTCTCTTGGGGACAACCCTGACTCAGAACCAAACAGAGAAGGGAATTCTGAGAAGGATAGTTTTTGCTTTAGCATGTTGACACAATACCTATCCACACTGATTGAGAAAACAAAGAAAATACAAATTACCAAAATCAGGATTGAAAGAGGTGATATCACTATAGATTTTATAAACATTTATGAAAAACAAGCCCTGACTCATTCATTGCTCACCTTCAGAATTTCCTGGTTGTGTGTGCTCCTGGGAGAAAGAAAGTTTACATTAAAAAAGAAAAAGACATCCAATTACCTATCCTTCTTGTTTCCTTGCTGAGTTAAATATACCTATGTATTAAAGCACAAATTTAAACAATCGATCAATTAGAGTATTAGGATGTACTTTGCTAAAGGATTCTTCAGGCAGCAGAACATGGACAAGTTTCATGGTAGGTTATTATTTCACTGACAAGCTCAAGGGCAAGAACAATGAAATTTAAAATCATCAGCCTCTGCACATTAAAGATTGGTGAGAAATGAGGATAACATTTCAGAAATGAAAATTATATGCCCACAATACTTTCAAGCAGAATTAAACACAATCTTAAGACCCACTTATTGCCGGAAGTGAACATTCTTTGCACATGCTCCGGCTCCCTTGTTTCCTTACAATACAGATTCTTTGCCTTTTGTAGTCAGGATTAAAGGACATAACATCCCTCACTATGCAGAGCGTTGTGCAAATAGTGATCATGAGAAAGGAGCCTGTGAATTAGGTTTCTGCTTTATTTGCCCATACAAAGAGAACAGAGCCTTCTAGAGTAGCTTTCCCATTGTCTCATTATTTGTCATACAACTCAGCACACACTGGAAGACAATCACAAGGTGAGCACACAAAGGTTTGATCGAGATCCTGTTACTCAAAGCTCCCCTTTGCCTCTATCTCTATTGCCAATGAGGAAATGTATCTGATCAATTAACTCACACTAGCATACAGAGGTGCCTTTTCAGATCAGAGTCTTTCTAAAAAGATATCTGGAGCCGAGCATGGTGGTTCATGCCTGTAATCCCAGCACTTTGTGAGGCCAAGGTGGGTGGATCATGAGGTCAGGAGTTCAAGACCAGCCTGGCCAACATGGTGAAACGCGGTCTCTACTAAAAATACAAAAATTAGCCAGGCACAGTGGCAGGCATCTGTAATCCCAGCTACTTGGGAGGCTGAGGCAGGAGAATCGTTTGAACCTGGGAGGTAGAGGTTGCAGTGAGCCAAGATCGTGCCACTGCACTCTAGCCTGGGTGACAGAGCAAGACTCTGCCTCAAAAAATAAAAATACAAAAAGATACCTGGAGAAATCAACTACAGTATGGATTTATAATGGTGGGATATCAAGCACTGGCGAGGCTGAGTTAGAAGAGATTTGGCTACTGTGGGAGGAATTTTTAGACTCTGCTTGAATCCTTTCTCCCTCTCTCTGCTTCCTTCATTGTTTCGTGGGAATCTAGAAAGTGCCAACTACCTCGTAAGCAGGTGGGTTAATGCCTGCCTGACTGGATGTTTGATCTCATTAGCCAACAGTTTCCTTTTTCATCATTTCCAACAGCGCCATTGTTTATGACCCCAGATAGACCTGGGATGCTAGTTACCAGCCTGATCATGTCCACTGTCACATTTCATGTCTTCTGTCAGAATTTATGATGTAGCATCCTTTGGAGATCACTAAAAACATCTTCAGAGGAAAGAGCTTCTGTGAATCCACTGAGTCATAAAACCGTCTCCCAGAGAAGGGTATTTCTCATGGATCAGAAGCTGTCTGGAAGAGCAACTTGCAGGAAGGAAGAGTTAAATGAGACAGTCGGTTGCGCAAACACTTGAGTGAGAAAGCAGTGAGAGCGATTCGATGAGCTTTTTCTTCCCCTAAAATTAATTACAATTTTAAAGGCTGGCAGCTTGATTTTATATTGCAACTTTCTTCAATTAAATCTACATTTTTTCTATCTTACTTCATGTCATCTCACTAATTGGTTTCAGCATCTACTTGTGCTACCACCAAACTGTCTTTGCTTAAAAGAAGCTGTTTTACTAAAAGGAAATTAAAAATGTAAATGTATCCTATCTTATATTGCCTCTTCCTTTTCTGCCAGAAGAGAGGGGGAAATAACTGATCAGTGAAATCCTAAGAGGCACAAACTGGAGTTACATTTTTGCAATGTGCGGGACAGCGCCATGAAGCTATAATGTGTCTGGTACCCTGGGTTCATTCTCATCCAGTTAATGCATATTGAGCACCCACTGTATGCCAGGCCCTGGTCTGGATGCTTTGAGGTCTAAGCAGGATCAGTTAAGTGTCCATAAGAGCTTCCTCCAGCTTCCCAGGCATGGCAGAATCATTATTCACACTCAAAACTCTGTTTCTGGTGGCCTTTCCCCCAACCGTTAAAATCATGGCAATGTCAAGTGAACAATTATTTCCTTATTTTCCTTCAATAAATGCTGGTAGCTATTGTATTACCACCTCCTCCACTAACATCCATTTTGAAAATAATGGCAATTCAGTAAAAAGCTTAGAAAGCAAAACAAAGTAAAATTATTCTGTTTCATTAACATTAAAAGACTGGGTTCAAAATAGAGTCTGTGTTATACTTGGCTGACTCTGATGACCAAGTCAGCAGGGAAGTCCCTCCAATTTCTTACCATCTGTGGGTGCTAGAAGGGCTTGCAAACCTGCTGTGTGTAAAAGGTGGCAGTCAAAGAAGCCTCTTAAAACAAGAAAGGGATTTGAAATGGCTGTGTCCAACTGGTTGTCAATCTGGATTCCAGGGGCCCTAGAGGTTCAAGGTGATGCCTCCAGACCACTAGGAGGAGCTGTTGAGGGTGGTCAAGGGGCCAACAGACTGCAACCTCCAGTTCCCCACCCCAACTTCAACCCAAAGGGTATCCCTTTCACCTGTCTTACCTACCAGTGTCCCTTGGGACAATCCATGAAAGAAAAGAGCTCTACAGAAGAAAAGGGCTCTACAGCCTTAAAAATAAGGAAACCCACTGGCCTATGACCTGCTGTAGCATGCTAGAGGGCAATGCTGATGATGTATTCTCTTTGGGACTCAAATACTTTGAAACAGCGAACATTTTGATGAATGACTAAGTAAGAGCTGGGTTGGCCAACACTGTACTGTTACAGATGATGCTTGCTCCTCTCCTGCAGTTCTGCACACTCCTCCACCCAGCATCAAGTGCCTGGAGAAGCCAAGCCAGCGTAGCACAGCCCCCAGATACTTCAACATTCAAACTTCAGACATTCAAGTCCACATTTCCATGCAATCCTGCATAATGTAAGCAAATTTAGCTTGCTTAAAAATAGATACTCCCAAGGTTGGGTAATGCACGGCCTTTTTTGCTGTAAACCAAGATGCAGCAGATGGAGCCCTTAACCATTATTCTTTTTGCTCCTTCTTTTTCTCAGTTCATGACACAGTAAAGGATGATTTCAGAGAAAAGTTAATAAGAATATGCATCTAATGAGGATTGCAAAATGTTCACTTTGCAGTGATGGATAAAGCCATTTTGGAGTCAATCCTAAAAAGCCAAGACTCCTGGGTGTCAGTCAGGATGGAGTGATGCACAGAACCTAGAGGGGAAGCAGTCCAACCCCCCAGCAGATGCATGAGTTTATGCAGAAATTTGAAACAAGGCTGCCATTTATCAGGTATTTATCATGAGCCAGGACCTCTGTAAACAGCATCTCTAATTCTCAAAACAACCTTTTAAGTTAAGTATTTTCATTTTACAGATAGGAAACTGAGGTTCAGAGAAGTAGTATTATGTCCAAGCCGCCAAGCTAGTAAGTGACAGAATCAGGTTGCAAATCAGATCTGCCTGTTTGTTCTCTTCCTGCTTCCCACACTACCCCACTGTTTGCACATCTCCAATGACAGGGAACTCACTGCCTCCCAAGCCACATGTGTGCTGAATAGCGCTAAGGAATAAAAAGCACTTTGTGTTGAAATGAAACCCACTGCCTGTTACTGCTACACCTAGAACCTGCATCTGCCCTTTGGAGCCACACAAAGTCCATCAAGGAGGGCTTCCACAAGACAGCCTTCCAAGGAATTTGAAGAAAGATCGTGGAGCTCAATTTCTCTTCTCTAGGTTAAGCCTCCTGGGGCTGGGGTGTAGGGCTCAGGATGTGGGTCCTGGAACCAGACTGCTGGGGTTCAAGTCTCTGCTCAGTGACCTACTGGGTGAACGAGATGAATTTCAAATTTTCTTTTACTCAGTTTCATCTTATACTCTGTCTCATCCATAAAATGGTGTGAAAGCAATAACATCTACTTTTTTGTGTTTATGAGAATTCAATAATTTATAGAAAGCACTTGCCATACAGCTTGCAAACAGCAGGAGCTTAATAAGTGACAATGATAATCAGTACTCATGGCTTCCAGCTGTGTAACAATCCTGCTGTTTCTCCTCTTGACCTTTTCTTATTGATGTAGGGGCCTCTTGAATGTGATGAGGAAACAGAACGGAAAACTCCAGGACAGGCCTGAGCAGCTTGTAAGAGAACAGCATCATCGCCTTTATTCTAAATGTGATGCTTGTTTTAACGTAGGCTAATGGGAGTTATTAGTTTGGGCTATAGCCACATTATACTGGTAACTCGTATTAAACTTGGAGTTAACAGAAACCCCCTGATATTTTTATTCCACTCTCCATGCCATCCTAACTCAAGGGCCTTCTGAAGTCTAAAGCTGAAAGGTGGCTTGCTCGAATTGAGTGGTGGGTAAATGGGGGTTGGTTATGCATAATCTGTTTTTTCAGACATTTGAAATTCTCCATATTTTTTAAATGAGGGATTTAAAGATTTCCAGGACTTAGTCTGGGCCAACTTAGTGATGATTGAATGAAATTTATTGAATGGACAGATGGAAAGATGGATCTGGTAAGTCCATGGATGTGAAAACTGAGGATCTGAGATTTTAAGTAATCTTCCTGGGTCTCATAACCAGCCAGAATTAGGCATCAGTCTTCAAGCCTGGGGAAAGAAACTGGCATTTATTGCTTTTTGTACCAGACCCCTTGCCAGGGGCTTTACCTGCCTTTTCTCATTTAATCTTTACAACCAACTTATGCCGACAAAACCAAGGTCCAGACGTCACCCAGCAATGAATGGCAGGGCTCAGCTCCAAACCCAAGCCACCAGACCACACACTGCCTCTCTCCAGCTCTGTGTCGACGGGTAGTTCTATATGCAAAGCTATCTATATTGTTTTAAGAATAACAAGTAACATTAAGCAGCTATCTGCTGGCTCCTCTTCTAAGGGCCTTATTTCTTTCAACTCACTAATCCTGATAGCAACACCATAAGATGTGAGGCAGGGAAAATGTAAATGTCTTGCTCAAGTTCATCGTTAATAAGTAGAAGGACTGAGATGTGAACTGGATGGTCTAGTCTACGGACTGTATATTTAACAACCACAGCCTATTGATTCTTGTCTATCAACCTGGAATCCAGAAATACATGCCTCATGTAGGCATCCTCCAGAATTCTTTGTCCTCCCTTTCTCGTGTATGTCTCTTTCCCTAGACCCTTACCTCCTTTCCTCCTGCCCCATCATAAATGGTTGCTTCATTTGAAATGATCTAACACAAAAATTGGTGAAACGATTATCAAATTTGCAGAGTACTCAGGTTGATGTGTGTCAAACACATTTATTATGCAACCAAAGATGCTGATTCTGGCTTGTTTTCTCAATTCCCAGCTCTAAAAGCTCGACAAGGAACATTACTAGAAAAACACATGCTCTGTAGTTAAGATGGATGAAACTGCAGTTTGTATTGATTTTGGTAAGACAGCTAGTTAAGAACATGTTTAATTACCTGATCCCAGGGGTTGTGTTTGAATTAACCAGATGTTGGTTCCTCTCTGTACTGGAAGATGTTCTCAACGGATTCTTATTGATGATAGGAGGATCAATGGGTAAGTGTGCTTCAAAGTAATTAATAATGCATGTTTAGATTAGAGAATTCAATAGCTTAAGAGAATAAAATATTTTAATTCCTATATCATCAACAGCAATTATTTGCAACAAAGGACGACTTTGTGCCCCAGGGGATATTTGGCACCACCTAGAGACTTTTTGGTTGTCACAACTGGGGTGAGAGTTGCTACTGGCATCTACTGAGTAGAGGCCACAGCTTCTCCTAAACATTTACAGTGCTCAGGACAGCTCCCCACAGAAAGAATTATGTGGCTCAAAATGTTAATAGAGCGGAGGCTGAGGAACACTTATCTATAACAATACCAAAAGAATACAAATAGTAATGAGAGAAAAGGTATTGATTTCACGATACAGAAAATGATTCATAATAATAGATTGACATTGGTGCCCACCATCACATCAACTCTATTAAAATGAATGATAATGGTTATAATTTAGTTAAAGGTCACACTGAAGCAGAGTTATCAGTATCCAATGAAAACATTTCTAGCCCTCTTTTTCTGTAGAAATTGTTCCACAACAGCCAGTTTTTCTGGGATTCACAAATTCAGGGATAACATGTAACACATGGGCTTAGCATTAACGTAACTACAGAAGGATAATTGACTTATAAACCTGAAGACAGGCTCGGCACGGTGACTCACACCTGTAATCCTAGCAGTTTGGGAGGCCAAGGCAAGCAGATCACCTGAGGTCAGGAGTTCAAGACCAGCCTGGCTAATATGGTGAAACCTTGTCTCTTCTAAAAATACAAAAATTACCCAGCGTGGTGGCGCATACCTGTAATCCCAGCTACCCAGGAGGCTGAGGCAGGAGAATCGCTGGAACCCAGGAGATGGAGGCTGGCTGCAGTGAGCTGAGATCGCACTACTGCACTCCAGCCTGGGTGACAGAGTGAGACTCCGTCTCAAAAAAAAAAAAAAAGAAAAACAACAAAAAAAAACCTGAATACAAACGAAGGTTCAAGTGAAGGTGTCACCTGCTTGGGTAAGTCATGTAAGTCCCATGCCTGGGTTTCCCCAATCTTATAATGAAAGTAATAGAAAACTTCCTGAGGCATTAAGATGATTATATTAAATAAAGCATATCAGCCCCTTAATAAGAAGAAAACACTATCCTACAGAAGGTTTTATTAGAAGAATCATTATTACAAGTAAAAACAGACACCTCAAACAGCCATAGAAATTGCCTGATAATTCTAAATTCTAATAACAAACCCTAAAATAGTTATGCCCTAGTCAATTCAATCAAAGACTTAGTCATTCTTTTCTAATAAAACACGATGGTTTGAATTAAATGCTCTTAATAATATCCTAGAATTAGATAATGGCAATGCACCTGGAGATTTCTCTATTATCAACAGAATAGGATCTCTTTGAGAAGCAGAAATGGTTGAGTGAGTTCTGAAATGAGACTAGAAAAAACAAAAATAGATATGGGGAAAAAGAACAATGTATAAAACAATCTTTCAATTAAGACTAAACAGAAAAAAGAGGCATATAGGCCAAAATCTGGGGCAGAGAACACTCTTCCCTTATGGTTTTGTGACATTAGACAAGTTTTTCAGTTTCAAGAGGACAAGCACAAGATTTTAGTAAAACGAAGGCTGTATTGAATAACTAAAGGTGTGAAAATGGAAGGACAAACAATTTCTAAAATAAAAAAGGCAAACATAATGCCCTAAAGCATATCCTTGGTTAAATAATTTATTTTTCCGAGTTGCATGGAACAAGAGCAGGTCAAACTGTACCCTTCTGTAAAATTAAGTAGAACTCTCTATATAAGGGTATCAGGAGCAGAGGGCCCCCTTTTAATCTGTGAAGTGATACACTTTAAAAATTCCATGCAATGCTGGCCCAAGGCTAAATTTTCATATCAAACACAATGAAATTCAGGAGGAACTTATACCAAATTAATTTTCTCAAAGCATACATTGATTTGCTCACTTCCTACACTCCATGCAAACTCAAAAGCCAGCTGAGGCTCTGTAAAGGGTGTAAGTTCAGACCCTCCTCCTGCCAGTTTCCCTCCCATTCCCTCTGTTGGCTGTCACACCTGCTATTATGCACAACTCCCTCCCTGAATTAGGGCCCTGGATCCCCCCAAGGCTGCTTTTGCTGCTGCTTTTCCCCAGGAGGAATCCTCACATTTGGATCCTAGCCAGCTCAGCCGCCACCCCTCCAGGAAGCCTCCCTGACTTCCCCAGCTGGAAGGCTGCCAGCAGCCCATCCTGCAGCCCTTCCCAACAGCTCACCTATCACACTTCTTGTATTCTAGATTATTTTGTTCCTGGACCCAACACCATGCTAAGCAGGAGAGGAAGAAGGAAAGAAGGGAGGGAAGCCCTGGCTTCAGCATCCTTTGAGCACTTGCTGCTTGCTTGCCCAGCATTTCCCCAACATCCTTGCTCTTCCAACTCTTGCATAATCCTGGGGAGTCAGCACACTCCACTTACAGAGGAGAAAACTGAGGCTCAGGGAGGTCCCCTGCTCTTTCCCCCACTCTGTGTGGCCACAGCTTCTCCAATCTGCCTGGGGCACCCCACCAGTGATGTGTTTCTTACTGTAGGCTGCCTGGACACTTTTGGTGCTAATGCTAGAAAAATGAATTCCATTGACAGACCTCAGCATTAGTTAGTGGGAGCCAAGGAGGCCAGTTGCTTTAAGCACTCCTGGAGCATTGCCTCAGGCCACTGGATAAATTCTGGGCAAGCTGATAGCCACTGCCCCAGCCCCAAACTACCTGGGTCCCCTATCAGAAATAGATTCCCTCACACCAAGCCCATGCCTGGGCTGCCCACACACTGCCATGCAGAGTAACAGGGTGACAGGCCGTAGCATTCATGGCTGCCACTGTATAAATATTCCTAGCATTGAAAAGCAGTCTTAGACTCATGGTGACTTTTTAGGATTATATTTACATCAAACGCAGCCACTAACTTGGGGAACATCTTGACAACCCACCTCTCTCCTTCCTCTCTGAGATAGCTCTTGTAACCCTCCCCTTTGCTCTGTGCCAGCCCCATTGGCCTCTTTGTGTCCCACAAATGCACTGAGCATACTTGAGCCTAGGGCTTTGCAGTGACTGTTCCCTCTGCTAGAACACTCTTCCTTTGCACATCCATATGACCAGATTCCCTTTATCTCTTCCAAGAGTTGGCTCATGTGTCGCCTTCCTGACTGGGGCACCGTTCTGAAAATTGTAATCACTTCTCACCCAAGCACACCCTCCATACTCCCAAGCCCCACACCTGTTCTGTTTCTTGTCTCTGTAGCATTCACCATTGTACTAATATTCTATTTATATTCTAACTTTATTTTTTTCTTATTTCTTGTCTCCACCCACTCTTTCCCCAAAGAGCAGGAATTTTTGTCAAATTTATCTCACTTTTCTATCTTAAGTCCACAGCAGAGTGTCTGGGGCATAGCAGCACTCATGTTCAATAAGTACTTGTTGAGTGAATAAACCTTAGAACATTTCCCTGGTATTATGGTTCGAATGTATGTCACCCTAAAATTCATATGTTGGAATCTAAGACCCAATGCGTGAGTATTAAGAAGTGGGGCCTTTAGAAGGCAATGAAGTCATCCCTCATGAATGAGACCAGTACCTTATAAAAGGGCCCCAGGGTACCATCTAGGTCCTTTTTGCCTTTCTGCCTCCAGACATGTAAGGATGCAGCAAAGGCCCTCGCCAGATGCTGAATGCGGATGCCGTCATCTTGGACTTCCTAGCTTCCAGAATGGTGAGAAATACATTTCTATTGTTTATAAATTACTCAGTCCATGGAATGTTGTTGTAGCAGCACAAATGAACTAAGAGACCTGGCACATTACAGACCTCATTTTAATTTTAAAAACAGAAATTAGGATGAGCTAATATATTAATTTTCTCTGACTGCTCTAACAAATTACCATAACTTTGATAGCTTAAAACAACCCGAATTTATTATCTTACAGTTCTGGAGATCAGAGTTTGATATGGGCCAAACGAGGCTAAAATCAGGGTCTCATCTGGCTTCATTTTGTCCTGGAGGCTCTGGAGGAGACTCTGTTTCCTTGCCTTTTCCAGCTCCTAGAGGCTGCCTGTATTCCTGTAATTCCTTGTAATTATGTTGAGCCTACTCAGATAATCTAGGAAAATCTCCTCATCTCAAGATCCTTAATTCAATGACATCTGCAAAGTCTCTTTTGCCATGAAAAGAAATATATATTGATAGATTTTGGGGATTAGGGCACGGATAACTTTGGGGGAGGCAGATTATTCTACAGGTAAAAACTTTTTGCCATTTACATAATCTTTAAAAAAAGATTTGATTAATTATGCAAATGTTTACAACATACAGAGGAAGTACAAAAAATGATGTCTTTCACTAAAAGCAAACAGCTAACATTTGTCATATATGCTTGGCTCACAACTTTTGGAAATAAAACATTGCAAATACAGCTAAATCCCCAACTCATTTCTCATTTCCTTCCTTCTTACCTTTCCTCATTAGTATCCACTATTAAGGCTAATGGGAATTATTGTGATGAATGTATTTTTACCATTTCTACTGCTAGGACTCAGAAAACAATACCCTGAAATGCAGGCCTCAGAAGCAGCTTCAGAAGCAAAAGTTTTTCTCCGACCTTCTCCTGCTCTCCTGTCTCTCAGTTCCATTCTCCCCTGAGGCTAGGCAGAGAAATTAGAATCTCTCTTCCCCAAGGCAGGTCATAGAAACCAGAACCCCTCTTCCCAAAGCCAGCCATAAAACTTAAAAATGTTACTTTAACTTTTCCTCCACCTGTCTGTGTAAAAACAGACCATGAAGAAATTATCTGACCTACGTTATTTGACTGTAGGTCTTAAGAGCCCCATTCGAGAGAGGGTTCTGCCCCACACCCAGAAGGAAGGAGTGCATGCTCTGAGAGGCTGAGAAGAATCTAGACAGATGGGCCTTGCTGGATTTCCTCACTCAGTCAGCTATTAGCATTAGATCATACCTTTTCTGTCCAATCATATTTCTACATGGTTGTTGAACTTAAGCATAAAAATGGACAATTTCCCCTGTAGCTTTGAGTCTTTGTTCTGAAGGCTCCCGTGTATACACTAAATAATACACTAAATAAATATGTATGTCCATTCTCCTATTAATCTCCCTCTTGTCAGTGATTTTCAGTAAACCTTTAGAAGGTAAAGGAGAATTTTCCCTTGGCCCTGATACTACAGTAGTATATACACTATCGTGTGTTTTTAAAATTTAGATAAATGGTGTAATACTGTTAATTTCTTTTGCTGTTTGCTTTTATGTTTTGGAAATGTACCTACTTTGGTACCATACTGATCTACTTCCAGCCTCTACTTTATTCAGAGACCTCAGATTATTTATCTATTTCTCTACTGATGGGTAGTTTCCACTTACATGCTATGAAATAACAGAGCTGCACTGACACCCGTGGATATGTTCCTTTTGTGCAAATGTGGGTTTCTCTAAAGGAGAATGTACTGAGAGATGCTACATCACTCTCTGAAGTGGCCACTTGGACCAATTAGCATCTCCAGTGATGGTACAGCGTGCCCATTCCTATACGTCCTCACCAACACTAGGTATCAGCATGCTTATTAATGGTCCTAAGCTGATGTAAGTGATGTGTGTGTATCTCACTGCTGTTTCATTTTGAAATGTGCTTATTTGTGTGAGAGGTTGAGAATATTTTCATGTTGACGGATCATGAAATATTCCCCCTCAGGGAATTTCCTATTTATATTATTTTCCCCATCTTTCTATTGAGTTTGTCTTTTAAATAGGGATTCTTTATACATTCTGGTTACTGATATTTTGTTAATTACATGGATTGTAAAATCTGTTCTTATCTTTTCATGTTTTTTCCTGCTTCTTGGCAAGTGAGTTTATACTTTTAATTAGAAAACTTTATCACACTTTTTATTTGTGACTTGTACTTTTCCTATCATGAAAAAAGGTTTTCTTCAAATCAGTTCCTATTCTGTTCTCATAAAGATATTTGCCCATGTTTTCTTCTAATAGTTCTATAGTTTTGTTTTTGACATTCATATTTTTACATTATAGAATTATTTTTAATATGATGGCAGATAATGATCAAATGTTATCTTCTTCTGAAAATGTGCTAGAATTACTTGTTTGGTCTATTACCTTCTGCTAATTTTAAAGCTGCCTCTGTCATATACCAAGCTTGCATCTATATGTGGCTCAGTGTCCAGGCTGCCTGACATCCCAGGACAATGCTGCACTGATTTATTCTCTACAGCTCCATGGTAAGTGATATGGTTAGGCTATGTGTCACCACCCAAATCTCATCTTGAATTATAATCCCCATAATCCCCATGTGTCAAGAGAGAGACAAGATGGAGGTAATTGGCTCATGGGGGCAGTTTCTCCCAAGCTGTTGTCATGATATTCAATGAGTTCTCATGAAATCTGATGGTTTTGTAAGTGTTTGGTAGTTCCTCCTGCATTCATTCTCCTTCCTGCTGTCTTGTGAAGAAGGTGCCTTGCTTCCCCTTCACCCTCTGCCATGATTGTAAGTTTCCCGAGGCTTCCTCAGACATGGTGAACTGTGAGTTAATTAAACCATTTTCCTTTATAAATTACCCAGTCTCTGGCAGTCTTTATACCAGTGTGAAAATGAACTAATACAGTAAGCTTTGCTATCTAACAAGAAAAATTTTGTTCCCCATCCCAGCTTTCTCCCTTACCACACATATGGCCACTTCCTTTAAATTTGTCTGGGAATTTTTTCACTCTTTACTCTTACATATGGCTTTAGGATCAGCTTGTCGAATTCTGAAAAAAGTCTTGTTAGGACTTTTATTAGACTAACAATGAAAGTGCAGAAGTGATATGTCTTCTTTATAATATTAAATCTTCCTGCCAATGAACTGGTATTTATATATCTTTCTAAATCTTTCAGTAAAGTTTTTTTTAATTTTGTTGTATCTGCAAATGTCTGTTACAAATATCAAGTTCAGTGTTTTTTAAAATTACATTTTCTAATTAATAGTTCCTAGGAAATAAGAACAGTATTCATTTTTATATTGATCTATCCAGTCACCATTAGAACTGTCCTATTTCTCAGTAGCTTTTCTGTAGCTCCACTGGAAATTTTTGTGTCAACAAAATTTTGTCCATAATAACAGCAAAATAAAATAACAGCAATTTTGTTTCTGTCTTTTTAAGTCTTAAACATTTTATTTATTTTTCTTATTTTACTGCACTGATTTAAAATCTTTTTTTTTTCAATGTTGAATAGAAGCAGTGATGAAAGCAAGGAAAATTTTATTCCTAACTTCAGAGGGAATATATGCAATGTTGCACTCTTCAGGTATGATATTTCTGTACATTTTAGCAGAGACTCTTCATCAGGTAATGCTGTTCTTTTCTATTTTTAGATTGCTGTTCTTTTAATGAATGGATGTTGAATTTTGGGAAAAAAAACAACTTTTTTTTTCTTTTACATTTGAGACACAGAGCAGTAGCGTCCTTAGAGAATAAACTCTGGAGTCAATGCCTGGACCTTAATGAACAGTGGATGACATGTTATTTTCTTTTTTCATCTTTTCACTTTTATTTTAAGCTCAGGGGTACAAGTGCAGGTTTGTTACATAGGTAAAGTTGTGTCATGGGGGTTTGTTGTACAGATTATTTTGTCACCCAGGTATTAAGCCTGGTACTCATTGTTTTTCCTCATCCTCTCCCTCCTCCCATCCTCTACCCTCCAACAAGCCCCAGTGTGTGTTGTTCCCCTCTATGTGTACATGAGTTCTCTTCATTTGGCTCCCACTTGTAAGTGAGAACATGCAGTGTTTGGTTTTCTGTTCCTATGTTAGTTTGCTAAGGATAATGGCCTCCAGCTCCACCTATGTTCCTGCAAAGGACATGATCTCATTTTTTATGGCTTCATAGTATTCCATGATGTATATGTACCACATTTCCTTTATCCATTCTGTCATTGATGGGCATTTAGGTTGATTTCATGACTTTGTTGTTATGAATAGTGCTGCAATGAACATACACATGCATGTGTCTTTATGATAGAACAATTTACATTCTTTGGGGTATATACCCAGTAATGGGATTGCTGGGTCAAATGTTATTGCTGACATTAGGTCTTTGAGGAAGCGCGACACGGTTTTCCACTATGGTTAAACTAATTTACACTCACACCAACAGTGTATATGTGTTCCTGACAAATTCTTTTCAAGGGCATGCAGTTCTCACACTTGTTGGTGTCAGCACTTCTTACAGTCTTAAGATTGAAGATTACAAAGAGCTTTTGTTCTTGTGGATTGTGTATCTATCAATGTTTATCATGTTATAAATTAAAGCTGATATTGTAAAATATTGATTCATTTTAATACAACAATAATAAACTCAATCCATGTTAAGTAACATATTTTTGTATGAAAAGTATCATATTCTCCAGAACAAAATGAAATGGAATCTGTCTGTTGAATGACATATTAAACTCATCCCAGCCTATCTTCAAGCCTAATACTACTTCTTACCTTCCAGGAGCGATTGTAATCGTATGTTATACTTCCACCTATGTTATAAACCACACAATATATTATTATTTTTGCTTTAAGCAGTAATTTTTAAAAATAATTTGTAAAGATAACAAAAAGCTATTTAAATATAGCTACATATATGCAAGCCCAAATCTGACTTCAAGCTTTGATGTGGGGGCAACTTTTTAGCTTATTTATTCACTTATGCATTAGTCATGATTGCTGCATCTGCAGAAACTCACACGAAAATAATGTGCTAAATTGTCAAATGTTTGGGGTGGCTTCTACTGTTGGACCATACACAACCTTCACATTTTAGATATTCTTACTTTAGGGACTATTGAGCAAGCAGAGAAGAAAGCCTTACTATGAACTGTTTTTATTAATTCTCTTCCAATTGCTTTCTTTTCCTGCCCTTCCAGTTGTAGTTAAACAGCGGGGAGAACAGAGTTGTCCTGCTGGGGCAGTGGTTCACAGCTCCATGGGGCCCCTAGGTGTGTGCGACTTACTACCATTGTCCAGCATTCTCTCTTTGCCTCAGGTCCTGCACCCTAAGCCTGGCCAAAGCTGGAAGCAGGTGAAAGGAGAGTTGAGGTGGTCAAAAGAAGCATAGAGATGCCCTACTTCCACCTCCCTAGCATCTTCACTCCGTAGGACTGAGGGCACTTCCAAACAGCCTGCCTTTCCCAGAGTCCTCTCTCCTTGTCCATCAGAACAATCAGCAGAACAGAGATCTTGGAAGCATAATGATATACTTTTTCTTCCTCTTTCCCTCTTCCCTCCCTCCTCCCCTTCCTTCCTCCCATCCCTTCCCTTTCTTTCCCTCCCCTCCTCTCCCCTTTCTTTCTTTTCCCTTCCCTTTCTTTTCTTTCTCCCTCTCTTCTTTTTTTTTTTTTTGTAAGACAGAGTCTCGCCCTGTCACCCAGGCTGGAGTGCAGTGGCACGATCTTGGCCCATTGCAGCCTCTGCCTCCTGATTTCAAGCGATTCTCCTGCCTCAGCCTCCCGCATAGCTGGAATTACGAGTGTGCACCACCATGCCCAGCTAATTTTTGTATTTTTAGTAGAGACAGTAGATGTTGGCCAGGCTGGTCTTGAACTACTGACCACAAGTGATCTGCCTGCCTCCGCCTTGCAAAGTGCTGGGATTACAGGCATGAGCCACAGCACCTGGCCCCTTCTTTCCTTCCTTCCTTCCTTCTCTCTCTCTCTCTTCGTTCTTTCTTTTTTCTTTTTCTCCCTCCCTCCCTCTCTCCCTTCCTTTCTTCCTCTCAATGAACATAGTATTTTGAATACTATAGTAGACTAAATAGTGCCCCCCCCCACCAAAGGTCCATGTTGTAATACCTGGAACCTGTGAATATGTTACCTTACATGGCAAAGGGCACTTACTTTGCAGATATGATAAAGAGGGACTCAGAAGGTGTCAGAGTCAAGGAAGACAATATGACAACAAGCCAAGAGGGGTTTGAAGATGCTACTTTGCTGGCTTTGAAAGGGGCCAGAGCCAGAGAATCCAAGGAATGCAGCTCTAGCAGCTGGAAAGGCCACAGTTCTCCCCTAGAGCCTCCAGAGGGAGCACAGCCCTGCCAGCACCTTAGGTTCAGCCCGGATGCACCATTTCAGACTTCGGACCTCCAGAACTATAAGAGAATATATTGTGCTATTTTAAACCTTAAAGTTTGTGGTCATTTGTTCCAGCAGCAACAGGAAACTAATTTGAGCACCAAGCACTGTATCTGATATAACCAAAGCTCCAAAGGAGGGTGCAGGCCCAGGAGTCGTGTGGCCACTGCCAGGAGAGCTAAAGCTAAAGAGTGAGTGGGGAAGGGGAAGAGTTCCAGGAGCCATGAACGGATTACCCAAGCAGGGCTGCACATTGTATATAAAAGAAAGACATGAAGTACAGTTACAGAAGAGAGATTGGGGCATTGTCACTTCACAGAAGGCAATGGGGGGTGTCAAGAGATTGTTTTTCCCTCCTTTTCCCTGGGCTGTAATTTCTCCCTCTTTCTTGGCTATTCATAAACAGATGGCAATGGACCCCATGAGTGGAGCTTTAAGCCAAAATGCCCAAATCCATAGAGACAGAAAGTAGATTGGTGATTGCCAGGGACTGGGGCTGGAAGGGAGCCGGGGGAAAATGAGGAGTGACTGCTAAGAGGCAGAGGGTTTCTTTTGGGGGCTGTGAACATGTTCCAGAATTAAACAGTGATGTTTGCACAACTCTGTGAAAATATTAAAAACCCACTAAATTGTACATTTTGAAGGGGTGACTTTTAAGGTATGTGAATTATATTTCAATACAAATAAAATAAGTAGATAGATAGATAGATAAAAGCCCACTCCTTGAGTGGCTTTCATTCAATGCAGCAGAACCAAAGAGCAGCCAGCGCCCTCCAAGCCTAATGTGCTCCTTCTCACCACGCAGCTCTTGGCCACCTCGCTTCCTGCCTCTCTCAGTTGATTCCCTGTGACTCTATCCCTGCATGGAGGAGAGACAAGTGAAAATGAAAGACAGATGAATGTGTCAAGTTGAGAGCTCTTTACATGATGAAGGTATTTCTGCTTCATTGCATGAAACAGAACATAGAGCGGTGATAAAACCCAGCCAGATCCTTTGGGTTGACTTCCAACCGCAGGTGGTGGTTACTCATTAGGAAAGAGCGAACACTGTAATGACTTCAAAACTAAGGAGTGCAAAGCCAAATATTCACTAATAATCACTCATCAAGGAGAACAGATGGCACACGTTGAACATTCCTGAAAATGAAAGCCCTTGGCTGCAGGGGTGAATGTCCAGGACCCACAGAAAATATCAAGTCAGATACCTCTTGAAGCACTGATGGGAAGGTGCAGCTGGACTCCCTGGAACTCTGAAGCTGAGGTCAGAGATGACTCTGCTTCTGTCCAACTCCTTAATCACATTTCTACAAGGCACTAAGCATCTCCATTTTTCTGTCTGTAGAATAGGTATCTTGGTTGCCATACACCAACTTTTCTGATGTTTTAATTAAAACTAGGAAAACTGTCTTTTAGGATTGGGCTGCTAGCAATACGGAAAGGAGCACAGATTTCTGGGTAATGGAGAGAAAATCTATTCTAGTTCAAGTATTTGGAGTTCCTATAAATCTTACTCTATATACAATTGTTGCTTGAGAAATAGTATTACCAATAGATCGCAAACAATATGCTTTTTAATCAACTGTGTCTCATCTGAGCTGTGATACATCTTTGGCCTTATGAAAAGAGAATGTTTATTTAATAAGAGCAGCTGCTGTAATTTGTCAAAATCATACCTTTTTCTGAAATTATTCCCCTGCTCACAAATGGTAGTGACTTTTGTGAAAGAGTTTATTTTGATTATTCTATTAGCTGGATCAGTAATCAGAAAACTTGCTTTGAGGGAATTGTTTCCAGATCATATCATATCACACAGGGACCCCTTGGGAGTCATCTACATAAGCTTTCTAAAACCTAACTTTTAAACAGCAGCAACAGTCAAACACAGTGGATGTGGCGGGACCATTCTCTTATGATAAGGTTTTGTACTTCTAAAATAGGTTTCCTACTCAAAGTTCGGACCATAATTAATCAGTCCTGGTTGGAGACTTATACCAAAACTGCAATATATGTGTGTTTTAAGCATGATTTAAACATAACTTTTCTTTTCTTTTTTTAGAGACAGAGTCTCGCTCTGTTTCCCAGGCTGGAGCGCAGTGGCATGATCACAGCTCACGGCAGCCTTGACCACCTGGGCTCAAGCAATCTTCCCACCTTAGCCTCCTGAGTAGCTGGGACCACAGGCACATGCCACCAAGCCTGCCTAATTTTTTTATTTTTTTTGTAGATGAAGGGTCTTGCTATGTTGACCAGGCTGGTCTTGAACTCCTGGGCTCAAGCGATCCTCCCACTTCAGCCTCCCAAAGTGCTGGGACTACAGACGTGAGCCACTGCACCCGGCCTAAACATAGTTTTCCAAGCACACTATGGTCATTATCTTTAATTTATGGGAGAATTAAAGAGTTGAAATGACTCTTCACTCTTTTGAAGTGGTAGCAACTAAAAAACATAGTAGTTTTTTAGTTTTGGCAGTAGTTATGGCAGAGAGATTGGAACCACTGGATGCTGGACTTCTGGGGCATGATGGCTCACTCGATAGGTGAGGATTTGCCACCCATGGAGAAGGGGGCCTCAGGTACAAGTGCCCCACAGGCCATCCCCTCTGCACTCTGATATCTCAGGTAGACACCTCACCTTACCTCCCTCAGGTCTTCCTTTCCAAGAGTCACCACTCTGTCCACACTCCACCTTTCATTTCCTTCTTCCTCCTTCCACATTTGTCCCATAGCCCAAATCTGAGCTCTCTTCCCTTTGAAACTTCTCTCCATTTCCATCAATGCTTAGTGAACATCTGCAGGGTGTCAGAAGTTTAAAAAGTGACTTTCATCTAAGAACCCAGGAACAGCCAAATTTATGTGTCCCTGGCCAGCCTTTCCTTTGAAGTTCCTGAGAAACCCATACAGCAGAAAGTCACCAAGAATTAGACATTTTTGGGTTACTATTTTGGCATTGTCTCCAACTAAGTTGTCCTGGTCGGCTTGGGACTGAGGAAGTTTCCAGGGACATGGGACTTTCAGCTTTAAAACCAAGACAGTCTCAGGCAAATTGGGGAAAATTGATCATGTTGCGGATTCAATTCTGTGTCCACCCCCACCTCAAAATTCATATGCTGAAGCCCCAACTCCCAATACCTAAGACTTTATTTGGAAATAGGGTCACTGCAGATGTAATTTGTTAAGATGAGGTCATACTAGAGTAGGGTGGGCCCCTCATCCAAGATGACTGGTGTCCTTATAAAAAGGTGAGATTTGGATGCAGACAAGCACATGGGGAGAAGACTACATGAAGATGAAGGCGGAGGTCAGGGTTATGCAGCACCAGTTAAGGAGCACCAGCGATTGCTGGCAGACCACCAGAGGCCGGGGGACAAGCATGGGCAGATTCTCCCTCACAGCCCTCAGAAGGAACTAACTTTGCTGACAGCTTGGTCTTCAGCAAAAATCTGGACTCACATAACAATTATGCTGGAAGGTCACAGATATGGGAAGGGTTCGGGTAAAATTTGAGGAGTAAGGTGATGCTGAAACCACGGAGAGGGAACGAGGTCACTTAAAGCTTTCCCAGGCTTCAAGAGGCCTTGCATGGATAGTAGGAACCCATGTCTCATTCCCAGGAAGCACACTGGGATTGGGACTGTGGATGGGACCTTGGTAGGACTTCCTATGAAATGAGTTAGGAGTGAGCCTCCTAGGCCCAGAAAAGACCCCACATGAAACCTGCCAAGGAGTCCCTGCCACTATCCGCCCTCAGGGCACTGAGCTGTACTTCTTAAATAAAGAATATGAGCCACAGACTAGAGGAGCCTTCTGTAAATGTCCTGGACTCTGCCATATTTTCTTTTCTTTTCTTTTTTTTTTTTTTTGAGACAGAGTCTCGCTCTGTCACCCAGGCTGGAGTGCAGTGGCCCGATCTCGGCTCACTGCAAGCTCCGCCTCCCGGGTTCACGACATTCTCCTGCCTCAGCCTCCCTAGTAGCTGGGACTACAGGCACCCGCCACCACGCCCGGCTAATTTTTTATATTTTTTAGTAAAGACAGGGTTTCACCGTGTTAGTCAGGATGGTTTCAATCTCCTGACCTTGTGATCCACCCGCCCCGGCCTCCCAAAGTACTGGAATTACAGGCGTGAGCCACCACGCCCGGCCGAGTCTGCCGTATTTTCTAGGCTTGCATACAACTCAGAAGCAGAGAAGGAAAACTCCTAGCTTATGACCAAGATGAAGTTTCCAGTGAGTCTGGTTGGTGGGAGCTCAGAACAGATTAAAGTTGATTTAGAAAAATAAAAACACTCTGACATTTTTCATGTGCACAGATGTAGGGTAAGACTCATACCCACTACCCATTCATTGATTCAGACAAGATATGCTTTTAACTCTGCAAGCTGAGGTCCAACAGGCTGATGTCTCTAGGCTCATTTCTTGTCCAAGCTTCCCTGCCTTAGCTGAGCAGCAGTTGCTACGGAGAGAGACAAGTCTTCCCCAACCCCAATCAGAAGTCAATTGAGGAGATTCCTGAAGTGTTATAGCCGTGCTGTGAATGGTGGCGGGAGGTTAGGCAGAGATGGGAGTGGGATAAATAGGAGACAGAGAAGCCTTCTGTGCTGTGAATGGTTGGGGAGAGGTGAAGCAGGGATGGGAATGGGATGAAAAGAAAACAGAGAAGCCCAAATGGATGGGAGACAAGAGGAAGATAGATAATGTACAGTCCATCCCTGCAGAGGCCTCTGGGCCCCTCTAGAACTCCAGGAGGCCCCCTCAGCTCCATGGTTTGCATTCCTGCCCCAGCGATTCCTGGCTTTCATTTAGAACCCTGGGTGTGTATCAGGTTGAATCATAGCCCACAGCTTGCTGCACTGTCAAATTTGTGTCTGCCAACAGAAAGGAATGTATTTCAGCCAGCAAGAGAGGGAACTCAGGATTTGTGGCAAGGAAAAATGGAATGCAGTAGAGGAGAAAACTCCATTAGAAATTCTCTGAGGAGCCAGGATCATTTGTCTTCCTCTTCTGGTTGTCAGTGGGCCACTCTCTGCCTACAGCTGCCACCATCTCTCTAAAGGAAAGAAACACAGCATGCTTATTTGCCTCTGCTAGTTGTAGAATCAGACAGATCGTTGATAAAGCCCTGCATCAACCTCTCAACCTAACCTTTTACTTTATCAGTATCCTGTCCTCTAGATGGGAGATGGGAGTGGGAGCCCAATCCTTTTCTTTTCTTTTTTTTCTTCTCTTCTTTTTTTTCTTTTCTTTTCTTTTTTCTTTTCTCTTTTTTTTTTTGAGACAGAGTTTTGGTCTTGTTGCCCAGGCTAGAGTGCAATGGTGCGAGCTCGGCTCACTGCAACCTCCGCCTCCCGAGTTCAAGTGATTCTCCCTGCCTCAGCCTCCCGAGTATCTGGGATTACATGCATGCACCACCACACCCAGCTAATTTTGTATTTTTATTAGAAATGGGGTTTCTCCATGTTGATCAGGCTGGTCTCGAACTCCTGACCTCAGGTGATCCACCTGCCTTGGCCTCCCAAAGTGCTGGGGTTACAGATGTGAGCCACCGCACCCGGCCCAACCCGCTCCTTATCAAAAAACTTCACCCCGTTGTGGCCCCTTTATCCTTCACGTGTGTGTCCTGTCCACCAGTCCATCTTTCCATGATTGGTTTGCACACAGCCACTTCAGACCTCCCTACTGCCCAATGTATCTACTGTTATCTTCCTAAAACTCATGAGCTTTAACCAGGAAATTGGACTTTGAATTCAAAACAAGAAAAACAATTAGAAGACCTGAAGTACAGGGAGTGCTCTATTTTACTTCTTGCTGTTTGTGTTTATTTCCCCAGAGAGAGAGCACTACGGAAGGGAGCCCCATTCCCAAGCATGGTGTCCAATACACTGGTGAGTCTTGGCAGATTATGAGGCAGGTCACAGACAATTGCTATCATGAATTAAAATCTGTGAATAAATCTCTTTATAATAAAGTAGGGAGTATCCAAGAGTATCCTTATAATAAAATTACATCTACTCATTTCCATTTGGATATGCCCTCTTGAGTGGAAGAAGGGGATGGAGTAGAGTTGGTACACACCTCAGTCACCTAACTACCCAATTATGGTTGCTAAATATGGCTGTAATAAAAAAATTTCAAGCTTTTCTTGAAATCTAGTTATACCCATGGGGATGTATTTAACACGTGATACCACTTGCCTCTTCTTTTGACAGAAAGAATAACTGGGCTCAGTAATGCACCTAGAGACTCAGATTCCAGACCTGCCCACTTGCTTTACTATCCAAAACAACCATGACACATGACTTCTCTGGCAGGGTGTTGGCCAAGACAAATTGAACTATAGAAGATCCTTGACTTGCCAACGTTCAAATGATGAACTTTCAAAAATAGCGAAACTGGCTGCGGAGCAAAAGCTTTTCAGCTCTGCACAACACCAACAGATGGCGCTAAGTGTCACCCTTGTGGAGAGCAGAGGGGCCTCGGAAGGGCCTTTGGAAATCTAATCTGGTTTTGAGTTCTTGGTGGGAAAATGCACCTTTAAGTTGGGGGAGTTTGAAGACATTGCCAAGACACGTGCTGCAGCATTTGATCTTTTCTGCCGCACTGGCTTCTGCAATTAACATGCTTTCACCAGTGAAACTCAGGTTGCGGGGAGAGCATTCTTCCAGGTTTATGCCTGTTGTCATGGAGTAATTATAATTCATGTCTCTGTTCACAGTGTCCTAGTTTGTAGAATAAAATATCTGGTCCACCCACCCAGTGGGATCTTTGAGAATCCATTCATTTTAGAGTCAGCATCTGTGGCTGGTTCCAAGACTGTAATTTGCTTCCTTGGCAAATGCCACACTACATCAAAAGGGGGCAAAAGAGTATGATTGCTCTATTTTTACTTAGAATCCAAGTGGTAATTTATGGAATACATGGGTTCTCAACCTCAGCACTATTGACGTTGGAGCTGGATAATTCTTTGGTGGTTGTGGGGGAGGGGGCGAGGGCGGGAGTCCTGTGCATTGCAAGATGTTTAGCAGCATCCCTGGCCTCCACTTGCTAGATGCCAGCAACACCTCCCCACTCTCTCCCAATTTGTGACAACCAAATACGTTTCCAGACATTGTCAAATGTCTTTAGGAGGCAAAACCATCCCTGTATGAGAACCACCATTTTAGTGCTTTGTACAAGTAGGATTCAGTGTACAAACCTGAGTCGATTCTACCTCGGACAGTGATGGTACCTGAAATAGCACCCAAAATCAGGGAGTGAGAAATGCTTACCTTTAGCATTTGAAAGAATGAGCTGGTGGTGATGAGCTCAAGATTTAGAGTCAGACAGGTTTAGGTTTGAATGTGGCCCTGTCACTTTGTAACTGTATAAGCTTGTGCAAGTTACTTGATTTTTTTGAACCTCAGTTTCCTCATCTATAAAATGAGAATAACAGTAATACCTGCCTCTTCAGGTGGTTAACACTTAAATAAGTTCAATGATGTAAACCACTTAGTACACAGCATACACTATGTAGTGTGAGCTACTACCGTCATTATTATATGCAACATCATCTCTTCTCAGATTTCTATAATTAGCCTTGGTTATTATTTCGGTTATTTACTTCCTCATCAGTCTTTCTTTAGTTGTCAGCAATTTTTGAACCCTCTTTAACAATAGTCAGCACTTGTTTTTTTGCAAGAAATGATTCTAAAACAGTTTGCAAATTTCTACATAAGAAATTGATGCAATAATAACAGCAGCAGCAGTAATTTCTATAGGATTACTGAGATAGAACTATCATCGTGGCCAGGCTTGCTTCTATGTCTAAATTCCAGACATTCTTGATCTTAAAGGGCTTCTATTACCAGAATTCAGAAGCACTGAATCAAAATTCAGAAGAGAATGTTCTAGATTAGGAATCAAAGTGCCTTGACAATGAGATTGTACAGTCTGGCTCATTTCTATGGTTCCTTGGAGATTCACCCTCTCCATGAGAAAAGAGGCCATTTGCAATTCTGCCTGATTCCAGAGCCCTTTTATTTGTTTACTGGGTACTCATGCCAGAGAAAAAAGGCAGCTTCCAGATCCATGCAAGTCACATTGCATTAGTGCTTATATTTACAGATAAACAGCTCCATTAAGCACTGGAAAAGCCTTCTTATACTTGGACAACCAGGTGAAAATATATAAATTGAATTTCACACTCATGGCACAAATTCATCCTTACAATACAGTCCCCCAAAGCACTTCAAGTGATTTTGTGTGAAGAGTTTCTGAGATGAAATGGTAAGATATGACTGCTCTGAGGGAGGGGGCAATAGGGAGAGGAGTTACTTCATTAGCATTGTCAGCTTTGTCACAAGGTGACATTATGAAAGAATTTAGCCTCTTTGTAGACCATTAAGGGAATAAATACATATTGTAATCTAATTGGGAAAACTGCAAAAAGGCCCTATCTGGATAACCCACCACTTTCATTATGATGTGCTTATGAAAGATATTTGAAAGTCAAATATCTGAATTTTGAAGAAGAAGAAAAAAAAAGGTTTGGCCTACTCCTTGTTTAGAGAGAAGATATAGATAACATTCCAAACAATGGTTTGTATCGGTGCTGCTGAGCTCAAGGCCCAGGCAATGAGGTGGGTGTGGTAAGGGTCTCCTCAGGCCGATTCTAGAGCCTAGACTGAAGGTGGCTTCTAGTTACCTGGACTCAGGTATCTGTCTCTTCCCAGGGCTGCTGTCTTTCCTGCTGGGACAGGGAGAATAGAGGACAGGCAACTCTGAATAATAAACATCCCTCAGAGATTCATTAGGAGTCTATAGCAGGGATGGCAGAGTCCATCAGAACTGAGCAGATTCTCAGCCAACTACCTGCACCCCCACCCCACACACATGGGAGGTCCATGGAGAGGATCTCTAACCTGCTGCCTGCCAGCAAGCCCCAGCATTACTCACTAGGAGATGTTAGGCAAGTTACCTTATTTTACCAAGTCTCAGTTTCCTCATCTGTAAAATGCGGATGCCTGCTCATAGTGTGCTGTGAGAATTAAATGGGATGACAAATGTGAAGCCCTGAGCACAGCACCTGGCTTATGGGAGTATCCCTTACCCCTCCTCCTTTCTAACATAGGAGAAGGTAGAGATCTCAATTCCTCTTTCAACAGCAATAACATTAACAGGCCACCACAGTCTACAAATTTCTGTATGTCACGGGATTCATAAGAAATTGAGAAGTACATTTCTTTCGAGGACAAACACACTCAATTTTTTTTACTGTATTTCTAGTATATATAGAGAAAAGCAAAAAATACAACTCCAAGAGACCTCGGTACTAGTCTCTCCTCTCCCTGTAATGTGTTGTGTGACCATTGATATTCCCTTGATCAGTCTGATTCCTGGTTACCTGGACAAGGTGATCTTCACAGTGAATTCTAGCTGTGATGTTTGCTGACTGATTCTCCTACATAGTCAAGGCTCTGTAGAGTGAGCCTTTCAGGGATTGTCTGTGAACCCTTTGCTTCCTCCAGAAACATTTCCCCATCCACATGGCTATATGAGATCTCTGGCTTTCCCTGGCCAAACAGGGTTCTTCCAAGTATCTGATCCAAATGAGTGAGTTCAAGTTCTTCTTCATGAGTTGTTCTGGAATTGAGAAAGAGCTATAGGAAGCAATGAGATATAGCTGAAAACCTGCTGACAGTCACCTTGCCAGCCATCTGGTGAAAAATAGTCTGCAGCAAGAGAGAAAAAAGCCAACACTGAGAGAGAAGCAGAAAGGAGAGATGCAGGGAGAGTCTAGTCTGTACTTGACTCCCTAGTTCTGATTGTCTCATCTGTGCCCCTCTCCTTTCTGAAGTTTTCCTTTCTTGGATTCTGTGAGCCAAAGAATTCTCCTTTTGTTAAAGCTACTTTGAGTTCGTTCTCTGTCCCCTGCAACCAAAAATTCTGATTTGGAGCATCTTTTTATGTGATCTAAGCATCCCTATACTCATCTAAGATGGCATGGTTTTTAATATTTTATTAAACCTACTGTTATGCTACCCTTGAAATTCAGCTTCTGTTGCAACAAGCTTTTATCGCAAGGGAAAACAGGGAGTTCCTCCATGGTATATAATCCTGTCCTCTCCAGGTCCCACAGATATCCTCTCTGTGAGGGCCCAAAAAAGAGGAACATGCCACAGAGTAAGCCAACACCAGCCAGGGAGGACGGAGAGGCAGAGCTGGCTGGGGTCCCCCTGAATCTGCTGCTGTTAGGAATTTTCTATCAGTGTGGAGTTTATTAAGAGTGGATCTAACTTTCAGAGGAGAGTGCAAATTTTCTCTCAAGCCAGTTTTAAAACATTTAGGCAGAGTAAAAAGTCAAAAAAGACTTTAGGCTCTGAAGTCCTGCATTCTAGCCTGACACAGGAGGGTTTCCCTGGTGGCTCAGCTCTTACATGAAGCTCTGTTTTTTTGTGTGAAACATCAAAAACTCAATGTTTCTCAGAAAGTTCTGAAAAGAATCTTATTTCCCAGGCAACAGCTTTTCGCTTGCTGTCTTCCCCCTGGGCCTCCACAAATTAATCATGAGTATAAATAAAAGCACTACTCAAGTCGGTGACTGCGGCCCTGCCCTGCCTGTTGGGATAGCAATGGAGAAATCAAGAACAGAGTGAGGTCCTAAGAAAAGCAGTGGAGCAACTCAAGGCTGAGTGTCCAGACTATAGCTGGGCAGCTGCAATGCTGGTCAAAAACAGGGCCTGCCGAGCTCCGATGCTGCAGAAACACATGGGAGCCTGCCTTCACAGGCAATGCCTCCTGACTTCGCAGGAGCTGGATGCTTCCTGCTTTCAGAGGAGCCTGATGCATTCTGATAGGAGCATTCTGATAGGATGTGCCTTTTGCATCTGATGCCATCCACTGACAAGGAGTGTGGACTGTTCACTGGCTCTTATTAAAGAATGCCTCAGACACTGCTTATACCAATATTTTACACCACAGTTCAACTTTTGAAGGGTGTATTGTTTTCAGTGTCAAAGTAAGTCAATCTGGATGCTTTAAGCTGCAGTAACAGAAAACCAACTCAAATTGATTAAACAATTTGGGGATCCATTGCTTAACAAAGAGGACATCAAAAGATAGGGTTGGCTTTGGTTTAATTGGCAGAATCAGGCTCATGATATAATCAAGACCGAGGTTCTTTCCAGGACTCTCCTCTGGTATCCAGGCTCAACTGCATCCTAAAGCATCCTCTTGGTCATAGAGTGGCTTCTAGCAGCAACCAGGTCTATTCCCTTGTTCACATCCAATAGGAGAAAGTTTCTTATGGAAAACTTTCAGGGAGGCAAATAAGTATGTTTCCAGAAATTTCCAGCAAAATGTTTCTCATGTCTCATCAACGAGCTGCATATCGCATGCCAATTCCTGAACCAATCCCTGATAAAGAAGGAGGAATACCCCTTGGACCCATCAGGAATAATCAGTCAGGCTCTAGGGAGCCAAGGGAGGTATGTGGATTATTTGGGAAAGGGTAGATAGCAGAATCAAGTCTGGTTTCTATTAGACAAGAGATGGGAAATACATGGCTAGACAGGCATCCAATCATACTAACTAGCTTAAAGTCTGAATAGCCCACTTACCTATTTAGATTGCAGCTTCTACACAAATACACTTTGCAATACAATTCTTCAACTCCCACCTCCATATTCCTCACCTCATAAGAAGCAGTAGGAGCCTTCATCAGAAGAGACAGGATAGGAAAATTGCTCAGGTTGTTCTGAGAATCCTTGGCTGGGTTTTCTCTTGCAGACCCTTAATGTAGTATGGTAAAGTCTTCATCTAGACAAGGGCATTTGCAACATCTTGACATCAAGTGTACTGACTAGAACCACAGTTCTCACACTCCAGGGTGCAGAAGAATCTTGGGATGGGGGATCAGCTTTGTTCAAAATGCAGATCTCTGTGCCCCAATCCTAGACATTCTGACTCATTGGGTTTGGATGAGACTCAGGATCCATATTGAACAAATCCAGCATGAGATTGGGATGCAGGTTTTCTTTGGATCACACAGAGAAACAATGGCCATGAGCCATGTGTTGTATTAGATTGGACTCCCCACAAGCATGCCCAGAGACAAGGGTCTTTCATGACAGTGATTAACTAGAAAGTGTTCCGGAAAAACAGTTAGGAAATGGAAAATGGGACCGGAAAGGGAAGGAAGACAAGTCAGGCTGCAATATTAGTGAAGTCCCATGGAGGTGAACCTATGGCTTGGTTCCACAGAGAAGCTCTGGAAACAGTGGAGGACAGTGTTGTTCCAGTCAGCAGAGAAGGGAGCTGGAATAGTTATACTCCACCTCACCCTGTAAACTTCAGTCATTGGTTAATCACTGCAGGGTTCTAGCAGCTGGGAGTAGAAAGCCTTTATCAGAAGCCATTGTCCACAAAAATGGTAAAAGTGTCGGATAGGAGGTATGGGCAGGACACCTACATTGTCTGCTCCTCATATTGTAAGTGTATTCAATCACTTCAAAAATTTTATATGTGAATTATATCTCAATAAAGTGTTATTCAAACGATAGATTTTAAGAGATACACTGAAGAACTCTATACTCTGAGCTCCACAGTGGACCATGAAACCACACAACATACAAAGGATGCAGATTGTCACACTACATGCAGGCCAGACTCAGGAGCAGGATACCATGTTCAACACTGACTCATAGTACTTCAAATCAGCTATGAGGTCTCCTCATAGTTTAATAAAATTACACGAATATGGTCAGGCACGGTGGCTCATGCCTGTAATCCCAGCACTTTGGGAGGCTGAGGAGGGCAGATCACTTGAGGTCAGGAGTTTGAGGCTAGCCTGGCCAACATGGTGAAACCTGTCTCTAATAAAAATACCAAAATTAGCTGGGCATGGTGGTGTTTGCCTGTAATCCCAGCTACTCGGGAGGCTGAGTTAGGAGCATCGCTTGAACCCGGGAGGCAGAGCCTGCAGTGAGCCTAGATTATGCCACTGCCTCCAGCCTAGGAGACAGAGACTCCATCTCAAAAACAAAAAAAATTACATGAATATTTGAAAAAAATGTATATATGGACAGTAGCACTTAGGAACTCCCTGTTTTTCCCTGAGGTAAGAGCTTGTTGCAACAGAAGCTGAATTTCAAGGGTAACATAACAGTAGAGACAAATGCTCATATAATGAATTCAACAAAATCATGGTTGCCTACTGGAGATTAGAGATACAAAGATGCCTGAGACAGGTTTCTGTTTGCAAGGAGCTTAGAATTTCATTTATTCATCCATTTAACAAACATTTGTTGAACACCTATAATGTGCCTATCACTGACCTAGTCCCTGGAGAATATCCGTGAATACAAGAGACAGGTTCTCTTATAATTGAAGTGGAGAGACACTCAGCAAAGAGGTACATGATGAAGAGATAGATAAACTTACACTAGAGTGCCAGTAGTGATGAGTTACGGAGAGAAAATGGCAGGTGAGGGGGCTTGACTTCCAAACGATGGGAGACCTCTTTGAGCAAGTGTGTCCTTAATGTTGTCAAAGCCTATATATAGATAAAAAGTCAACTGGGGGGGTCAAAATGGCAGATAGGAGGCAGGACTAACTTGCAGCTCTCACTGAGATGGACAGAGCAGCATGTGGAGACTCACATCGTGAACTTTTGCTCCAAGAACTACCGCAGAAACATACCAGGAAAGCTGAGAGAATCCAGAAATGCTTTG
The DNA here is from genome assembly GCF_028858775.2 of Pan troglodytes. Lineage (NCBI taxonomy): Eukaryota > Metazoa > Chordata > Mammalia > Primates > Hominidae > Pan > Pan troglodytes. The sequence continues at coordinate 132,948,703 of NC_072406.2, forward strand.
AGGGAGGTGGAATGCTGCTGCAGGCTCCACGGGACAGCTGAGGAACTGTGAGTGGGCTTGCCGTCTCAGCTGGGAGGCTTATAGCCCGCGGCAAGTTTTCAGCCCTGTTCACTGGCTGCCTGGAAATAAACTCGGTGCTGTTGCAGGGGCAGGGTGGGAGTGAGACCAGCCTTTTGGTACTTGGCATACCAAACCCAATCTTAGCACCTGCTTCAGAGAAACACAACCTACAACAGGCATCAAAGAAAACTTCCTGGAGGAAATGTTTCTTCAGGCAAGTTCTGAAAGACTGATAGGAGAATTAGGCAGAAGAATGAGAGAAGGAGACATAGCATGTGCTAGTTAATAAAAGTTCAATTCCACTTTCATCTGGGGCTCCCTTGTTCTGTGTTGAAGGCTGTTTCTTGCTAGCGTACAGGAGAAAATGTCGTTTCCTCATTCTGTTAATGGATATTGAGATGGTATCACAAGGAGGCTCGGGGGAGAGATACGTGGATAGATCTCTGTGCCTGGACTCAGACTTTGAGAATATTTGTGACTCATGAGATTTCCCCTCAAAAGGTAGCCACTGTGCAGATGTTGGTCAGCCCTCTTCCTTGGCCAGCCCAGAGCTTGCTCATGAAGCAGAGGCTGTGCGTGGGCTCCACAACATGGACTTCTCTCCAAAGATCGCCTTGGCAGTGCCATGGGACTGTACAATTTGATGGCAGCGACAACCAAACCTAAAACCCCAATATGGTGTAATAATCTGGCAGTAGCTTGATCACACCAGGTGCTTTTCACCATGGAAGGGCAGAGCTTTTCCCTCACTGGAATAGGCCCTCTTACCTGGACTTAGATGTGTTGCTTCTGCCCATGACGCTTTTGCCAGCACCATCCTCCATGACTTACTGGTTACATCATGGTAGCCCACACAGCATCCCTTCTGTTCTAGAAACTTCCTTCATTGTGAAAAAAGTGTCCCTAGGAGGCACTGGGCTAAGGAGCCCCACTGTCCCATCCACAACCTTGTGTTTTGCTAGATTAAACAAATTGGAGCAAGGTGTACTGTTAGGTTGAACCATATGAAAATGATGATATTCAACCATTTTCTGACCTATAAAAATGACAATTTCATATGACTCAACCCAGTAACTAGTGGGGTTTCAGTGAGGCTCTCCTAGGAGAGCAGACTACTGCATCTTGAGTCGTGAGAGGTAATAAAACTGCTAGGCAGGAGTGATATTTAGAAGCATAAATATAGGAAGAAGCATATATGAGCCCCCAAATGAACAGACCATGGTAGATATTTCTCATTTTTCACACGGAGAATCCAGACATATTTTCTATGTTGTGAGAATGTCAAGCTCATGACCTAGCACAGCCAAGCAGATGCTTCTGTCTGGGACTTTGAACTCAAAGGAGTGAGGCAGTCAGAGGCGTGTGTGTGTGTGTGTGTGTGTGTGTGTTGGCTGCTGTGGATTAAAGAGTTCAGTGATGCAGGGGTGAGTCTTACAGGAGGGAGGAGCAGGATGTTCAGGGGCAGCAAGGCCAGCAGCAGTTAAGTGTCCAGCTGGGAGCAGTGGGGTCTTGAGCATATTCCCAGTGCAGTTTCAGTCGGTCATGCCTTACCTCCTTTTCACTCCTGCTCAAACCTAGTTTTCCAGTCTTCCCATTGAGTGTACTAGTTTCTAAACCCTCTTACAATGAATCTTTTTTTCTGGTTATATTAACCAGAGTAGTTTCTGTTGTTTGTAACTCAAAACATTAATAAATACACTATCTTTTGGCCAGAGGTTTTACACTGCTTTCTAGATAATGGTATTTAATCAGATTTTTTTTCTTTTCTTTTTTCTTTTTTTTAGACAGAATCTTGCCTTGTCACCCAGGCTGGAGTGCAGTGGTGCAATGTCGGCTCACTGCAACCTCTGCCTCCTGGGTTCAACCGATTCTCCTGCCTCAGCCTCCCGATTAGCTGGGATTATAGGTGTGTACCACTGTGCCCGGCTAATTTTTATATTATTAGTAGAGACGGGGTTTTGCCATGTTGGCCAGGCTGGTCTCGAACTTCTGACCTCAAGTGATCCACCCGCTTTGGCCTCCCAAAGTGCTGAGATTATAGGCGTGAGCCACCGCACCTGGCCCTAATCAGTTTCTTGACAGTAAAAGAATGCACCTGTAAAGTAAACCAAGTAAACAGTGGGCAACGAGGAGGAGGGCAGGTGTATTCCTTTTATTCACTCCTCTTTAGTTATTGGTTTTTTCATATTTTTTTAAAAAAATTATTGTGATAGCAATTTGTATTTGTTGGAAAAATCACTCATTTTTATTTAGACTTTCAAATTTATAATATACAAGTATGCATGGTACTTTAAAAATTTTGTGTTTTCATTGCTGTAACATCTTCATATTTCTAATAATGTTCATTTATTTAACTGTTTTTTAAAAAGATTTGCCAAAGGGTAATCCATTTATTGTAGCAGTTTTCAACAGAGTGATTTGATTTATTAACTATACTTTCTTTTTATACTCAACTTCTTTTGCCTTCATTACATCCCTCTACTTGGCAGGAGAAATTTGTTTCTTTTCTAACATCCCACTAAAATTATTAATATGGTGATTTTTTTCTCTTTCTTTTTTTGTAGCAATAAAAGCATTTAAGTTAATTAATCTGGTTCAGTTCAACAAACATGTATAGTGTGCCTACTATGTGAGACAGTCACAGAGCCAGAGGGGCACAAGATAAATAAGACATGAATATGTGTCCCCAAGAGGTCTAAAGAAGGGAACAGGCAGATGAAAAGATACATTTAAAATGATAGAAATATAATAGTTACCTTTAGATAAGATTAATAGTTATTTTTTTCTTCTATACATTTTTGTTGCTACAAATATTTCAATGGTACTTTTTTTTTTTTTTTTTTTGAGATAGAGTTCCCTTTGTCACACAGGCTGGAGTGCAGTGGCATGATCATAGCTCACTGCAGTCCTCGAACTCCTGAGCTCAAGTGATCCTCCCGCCTCAGCCTCCTGAGTAGCTGGGACTACAGGTGCTTACCACCATGCCTGGCAATGTTTTTTGTTTTTTGTTTTTTTAGTAGAGATTAAGTCTTGCTATGTTGCCTAGGCTCGTCTCAAACTACTGAGCTCAAGCAATCCTCCCAACCTCATCCTCCCAAATTGTTGGGATTACAGGCGTGAGCCACTGCATCCTGCTCCATGATACATTTTTGAAAATTTACCAATATTTCATTCATGAATACATATTAAAGTCAGAAAAATAAGGAAAATGTACTTTTTTAAAAGAAAGAATATGACAGCATTAAAACTAGTGGTATTAAGCCTCAAAATCTGGAGATTCTAGAAAGACCTCTGGGTTTTCATGGAGGAAAAGTGTCAAAGAAAGACAAAAGGATGTTCCAGGCAAAAGAAGCAGTATCAACAGGGACCCAGCAATGGGAGAAAAGCAGCATTGTCCTGGTTGAATGTGAGCCCCCTGAAGCCTGTCTCCACATGTGCTGACTGCACTGCCATATCCCCGCCAACTGTTGATTGGTACATGTACTACAGTTGGGCCTGAAGTGCTAGACTTAACAGATGCTCCGTGAATATGTGCAAACTTGAATGAAGATGGGTGGGGTAGGGGTAGAGCACCATTTCCCAGGAGGCCATTGGGAGCCCTTGTGACTTTTAGAGATGAAAGAAAATTTTACTGCACCCAGCTCTGTGTTTTAGAAGAATAGGTACTTTTCAAGGGTGGACAATTTCCCCACTGTTTAGAAATTGATGTTGCATTACTATCACTTCTTTGAATCACCTACTACCTATATCATATTAAGGCACCTACTATCTCTTTTTGTAGATTAATGGACCCTAATGCAAATTCTGCAATACCAATATAACTCTAACATGAACACATTACCACGTAAAGACTGTTCTTATGGGCTAACCGCAGCAGAGAACCAATGGATTCCTCAATCACAGACACCATAAATGTCTTTGAGAATGGCTGTTCTGTTGGCCTGTTGTACCCTGGCTCTCAGTAGTAACTCACAGTACTCAGATCCCCCAGAGGGTGCTCGACTAGGAAAAACGAGGCTCCAAATGAGAATATTTGAAGCTTGCTGTCATTTTACCAGATGGGTGGCAAGTTATGGTAGGAACTAAAACATTGTATGTGTATATAAGTATATACATTTTTTGTATTTGTGATTTTATATATATGTATATATCCACACACATACATATGCACACACATATACAAGGGATCTTCAAAAGTTCATGAAAAATATGCATTATGAAAAAACTATACATGGATTTCATTTTTTGGCATCAAAATAAACTTGTACTGACTTGTTATATAACATGTCTGAACAGGATTTGGTTTGTCACTAAGAAGGATAAGACATTAGTTTGAAAAGAGCCCCTATGAGAGCAATGTGAATTCTGTTAAAATTGAAGAAAAAGTGAACATCGTATTTACGGCGAAACCGGGGTGGAAGAATGGTGAGATCATTGATGCTTTACGAAAAGTTTGTGGGAAAAATAACCCCAAAGAATCAGCAGTTTACAAATAGATAATTCATTTTAGGAAGAGATGAGGCGATGTTGAAGATGAAACCCACAGCAGCAGACCATCCACATCAATTTGCTAGGAAAACATTCACTTCATTTGTGCCCTAATTGAGGAGGACCGATGATTCACAGCAAGAACAATACCCAGCACCATAGCCACCTCAACTGGTTCAGCTTCCACAATTCTGACTAAAAAATTAAAGTTGAGCCAACTTTCCTCTTGATGGGTGCCAAAACCATTGGACCCAGATCAGCTACAGACAAGAACAGCGCTTTCAGTGGGAATTTGAAACAAGTGGGATTAAGATACTGAAGCATTTCTGTGAAGAATTGTCACAGAAGATGAAACATGGTTTTACCAGTACAATCCTGAAGACAAAGCATAATCAAAGTAGTAACTCCCAAGAGGTGGAAGTTCAGTCAAAGCAAAGGCAGACCGGTCAAGAGCAAAGGTCATGGCAATGGTTTTTTGGAATGCTGAAGGCATTTTGCTTGCTGACTTTCTGGAGGCCCAAAGAATGATAACATCTGCTTATTTTGAGAAAGTTAGCCAAAACTTTAGTAGAAAAACACCTGGGAAGGCTTCACCAGAGGGTCCTTTTCCACCATGACAATACTCTTGCTCCGTCCCCTCATCAAACAATCACAATTTTGCAAGAGTTTTGATGGAAAATCATTAGGCATCCACTTTACAGCCCTGATTTGGCTTCTCCTGACTTCTTTTCTGTTTCCTAATCTTAAAAAAATCTTTAAAGTGCACCCATTTTTCTTGGGTTAATAATTTTAAAAGATTGCATTGACATGGTTAAATTTCCCGGGCCCTTAGTTCCTTACAGATAGGCTGAATGGCTAGCATCATCACTTACCAAAGTGTCTTGAACTTGATGGAGCTTATGTTGAGAAATCAGGTTTATATTTTTTACCTTTTAATTCCATTTTCCATAAGCTTTTTGAAGTCCTCTCATGTAAAATATATATATCTATGTACTTACATAAGATCTATATTAAGTACTGCATATAATATATAATCACAAAATTCTACTTACTGTGCTGCTTCTCAATAAGTGGCATTGTTATTCAGCTCACCAAGTTTCATAGGATGTCCCTTTCTACAATTATGCAAGAATTCTAGTGCTTTTTCCCTTTTAAAAACGTAAGTGAAATTTAAGCCTGATTCCTACAGAGAATTAATTTTTATAACCACTACATTCTGCCATGAGGAGGGTTAATTACTGTTTTCCTTCTCTACTTTCTATTGAAACTATCCATGCAAATGAAAAAAAAAATGTGAGGAACTTGGCACAAAGCAAAGCCAGGTATGACTTATCTAATTAATTTGACTGGAAACCCCTGGGTATTACAGGTCCTCCTGAAAAGACCATCCTTCAAAGGTAGGAGCCAAATTCTCAGTAATTGGCTTGTTCTGCAACCACCCAACTGTGTTTATCTTGAGAGAGATATGTGGGTCTGGTCGCTGTCTCCAGCCACCTGCACCCAGCCTCCCACCTGCTGAGCTACGTCATGGTACCCAGGGACCAGTGAAGGCAAGGTAAGGCTGGGAAGCCCAGGCTCCCTGCAGGCCAGAGAGTGGAGCAGGGTGAGGGGGAAAGAGGGATAATGCCTTCAGCACCTTCCAAACCTGGCTCCAGATTTGGAAACACCTGAAACTTCAGATAAAGTTTATTTATTTATTTATTTTGGCCTATAGTCAGACGTGTTATTGCAAATATAGAACACTATATTGTTAAAGGACAGTCTGGCATTCAGGCAATGGAGGACACGCTAAATGAAAGGTCAGTGTATTTAATTCCATTAAAAATGTTAAATTTCTGTATCTCAAAAAATTCAGAAAATAAAAGACATGATAAATTAGGAAAATATTGCAAATGCTTACATCCAATTATTGAATGGAAAGAGAAGAATAAAAATAGTACTTTATATAATGACCTCAATTTCATGAAAATAATACATACATACATTTTAAAGGAAGACAGTCAAAAGATATTCTTGCTAGTGATAATATAATTTTTGTGTTTATGCGTTTCTGAGACCTGTATTTTCAACAAGTATTTATTCTTAAATATAGACATTTTTAAAAGTAAAAAAATAGTTCTACTTCTGAGAATTATCTCGAGGAAATAATTAAACCAACCAGAAGTATACAGATGCCTACTGTAACTTTATTGTTATAAAATTGGAAGTAACTTAAATGTTAGGTCATAGTGGAAGACCTAAATGAGTATTATATATGCACTCTAACAAATATGATAAAATCATTCAAATGGTAATTATGATGATTAAAGATTATAAATATGATTATGATAGACTGTTCGAAGAAAAAAATTAACAAGATATGTGCATATTATGTAAATATGTAAAATATATCATTTGGACAAAAACTGGGGGAAATGTGTAAATATAAAAATAATCACATTAGCAAATGAAGATTATGGATGCATTTTTCTCTTTTTTTAAAAAAAGTTATTATATTATTGTTTATGTTTCAAAAGAGTAGGATGAGATTGTCCTGAGGCACTTCCATTATAGGTTAGAATGCCATGAGCCCTTGCTCTGTCCAGTGCTGGCATCCAGGCCTCTCAGTTCAGTCTGTCCACACTTGTATCAGTCCATTTGTGTTGCCACAAAGGAATACCTGAGACTGCGTAATTTACAAAGAGGTGTCTTTTGGCTCGTAGTTCTGCAGTGCCATGTACAAGCATGGCACCAATGTCTGCTTGGCTTTTGGTGAGAGCCTCAGGAAGCTTACAATCATGGCAGAAGGTGAAGGAGAGCAGCGTGTCACATGGCGAGAGGGGGAGTAACAGAAGGGGAGTAAGAGACAAAAGGGAGGAGGTGGCAGGAGTTTTAAACAACCAGCTCTCCCCTGAACTAATAGAAGGAGAATTCATGACCACCGGGAGAGCACCAAGCCATTCACAAAGGATCCACCCCCACGATCCAAACACTTCCCACCTGGCCTCTCCCCCAACACTGAGGATCACATTTCAACAAGAGATTTGGAGGGGACAAACACCCAAACCACATCAACACTCAAGGCTGTTTTAGAGAAGACTCTGATTTACAAGTTAATATTATCCTGAGTAGAAACACAAGTATGATACTCAGAGATCCAAAGAAACAGTGGTAAACTGGCATTTATTTTTAATTGGAACAATTGGAGGATTCTGAGAAAGACCAGCTAAAATTATGAAATCCTTAAACTTGTTAAAGCATCTCACAAACTATTTCCACCAAGGCTCAGCTCGTTAAGAATGATAAATCAATAGAATTATTTTTTCCTCCAGAAATCATGATCACACACCAGACACAACCTTGTTAGTTTAATGTAATGTATGAAATGCTCTTCCATGAGCACAATGTTCAGACATTGTTTATTTGGACTAACAAAACTCTGATGAAGAAATCAAATAAGAAAGTCCTGTAGCTCATTTTTTCTTTAAAAACAGCCAATCACTGGAAAAACACACATTGACAGAATCTATGTAGTCCCAGGAATGAGACATGCTGGGATCCACTCATGGCTGAGGGAGCAGGGCTCAGGCCTCATACAGAGAGCAGGCCAGAGGTTTAGCAAAATGACCTGGAGTTCAGGGCTGGGCTCTGTCCTCATGACCACAGTAAAAGCACTGACTGAGCGCCTGCCCCCTGCCTCTGTTACATACGTGACCTCATTTAATCATCACAACAACTTTCCCAGGTGGGTTACTATTAGCTTCATTGTTCAGGTGAGGAAATTGAGGCTCAGCAAGGCAAGGTTGCTTTTCTAGGAGCACATAGCAAGTGATGGACCCCCTGGGTCTGGCACCCAAATCACCTAGCGCCTCACCTGGTGTTTCTCCCTCTACATTATATTAACTACAATGTAACAATTAGTGACTTAATCTTGGTACCTTACCTATATGATTTCATTTAATGATTATGAAGTACCATTATGTATTATTTTTATCCTCTAAACTTTCCTAAAGTTACAGAGCTAGGAGGTGGCAGAGACAGGGTAGGACTCCTGTCTATCTGCCTAAAACTGCAAAGCCCTCACTGTGTCCAGCAATACCCAGCTGCCTCTCCTTGTACCAAGGGTGTTAGAAGAGCATATCCCCCACACAGCCTGCTCAGGATAAATGCATTTCATCATGACTGCTCTTCTCAGAAACATGCTACAGTCTAATAAACCTTAATCACCATGTCATAAAGTGCAGTGACTAATCCATTGTACTGTGATTATCACCCATAATATATGTAGAGACATAAAAAGAGATTAATAATGAAGGTAGTCAAATAATACATAGGACTGATGATTATCCACAACAAAGTAAGGAGTGAGTGGAACGTGTTTAAGGAGAAAAGATAAGTCGATGCCGGATCTGAGCTGTCAGTTTAGTGCTCTCCCTACTCAGCCAGTCACCCACTCTGCTGGTGACTTTGTCTTCCATGTTACTGGGTGATGTTTCTTTAAAATGTCTTGCTGTGCAAAGTATGCACTCCTGGTCCCTATTCAACCCCCATGAGAACGTCACAAACACTCCTAAATCTCACATGAAGCAGCTCTATATCCTGGACAGAGCCCTGGCTTGGAAGTGAGAAAACCTGGTCAAGGTTCGTTTCTGTCCTCAGCTAGCTATGTGATCGTGAGTAAGTCACTTAATCTTTCTAAGGCTGAGTTCCTTCATTTACAAAATGGGATTGGTGATACCCAAAATAAGGCTGACAAAATAAGGTTCGCTGGAAATTCAAATGCTTTGGGTTAAATAATACAGGATTAGCTGATTTAAAGTACCAATGTTATAAAGAAAATAATCTAACAAATGCAGTAAAGGTCTTGGCACATTTTGATGCTAGAGTTGGTGGGAGTTGGAACAGCCAAGCACTAGGAAAGAGTTCTGAGTCGAGACCAGGACTGGAAAGGGAGGCTCAGTGCAGGTCAAACCAGGAGGAAACTGGAGGCAACATCATACTGAAAGGTACACAAGTTGTAGCCCCCCTCCTTTGAAACTTAACTCCTGCAGTCACCAGAGGCAAGCCCTGAGCAGCATCTCCTAAGTAAGCGTCTGTGACTTGCAGAGTGGCGGTCCTGGCCCACAGCTCTTGGAGAGCACTGGGTGGGGCACGCCTGGCAGCTCAAACAGCTGAGTCTTTCACTGAGTGTGAAGACAGCCTGATCCTTTAAAAAGAGTGGAGTTAACCCCTCCTCTAGGTCAATCTCAGCAGTAATTTTCCAAATGCTGCATGATGCATTCATGTTATGACCCCCTAAAGCTCTTGTTTTAGTTCTAGAGCTAGTCTAAGACTATTTACCACTGGTTTTTTGAATCTCTGTGTGTCATACTTGCATTTTCACTTAGAGTAAGACAACCTGTAAATCAAAGTCTGCCCTCGGGCGCGGTGGCTCACGCCTGTAATCCCAGCACTTTGGAAGGCCAAGGCGGGCGGATCACGAGGTCAGGAGATCGAGACCATCCTAACTAACACGGTGAAACCCCGTCTCTACTAAAAATACAAAAAATTAGCCGGGCGTGGTGGCGGGCACCTGTAGTCCCAGCTACTCGGGAGGCTGAGGCAGGAGAATGGCGCGAACCCGGGAGGTGGAGCTTGCAGTGAGCAGAGTTCACGCCACCACACTCCAGCCTGGGCGACAGAGCGAGACTCCATCTCAGAAAAACAACAACAACAACAAAAAAAAACAAAGTCTGCCCTAAAACAGCCTTGAGTGTGGACCGACTGAATTGAGAGGCCTGGGTACCAGCAACAGCCAAAGCAGGGGTTCATAGAGCCCTCACCTATCCTGAAAGTGCCTCAGGACAATCTCATCCTACTCTTTGGAAACAAAGAATAATACAGCAACTTTTTTAAAAAAGAGAAAACTGGCTGCAGTTGTGGTGTCCTGGTGACTCACGCAGCAAATTCAACTCCATCTTTACCCAAATCCTTATTATTTCTTCTCCTGCAAGCCACTCCTTAAAGAGAAACTATAAATATCTCTCTTCAGATTCAAGATGATATAGCTTAGATGGGTTAGTGTTGTTATTGAAAATAGGAGGCCTCAGCCGGGCAGAGTGGCTCACACCTGTAATTCTAGCACTTTGAGAGGCTGAGGCGGGCTGATCACTTGAGGCCAGGAGATTGAGACTGGCCTGGCCAACATGGTGAAACCTGTCTCTACCAAAAATACGAAAAAATAGGCTTCGTGGCTCATGCCTGTAATCCCAGCTACTCAGGAGGCTGAGACACGAGAATCACTTGAACCCAGGAGGCAGAGGTTGTAGTGAGCCAAGACCATGCCAATGCACTCCAGCCTGGGTGACAGAGTGAGACCCTGTCTCAAAAAAGAAAGAAAGAAAATAGGAGGCTAGATTCATGCTCCAGCACTGGCAGCAAATAATAAGGTACTGTAGGAAGCTAGGTGCTGTTTTGAGCTCTTTTAATATGTTATCTCATTTAGTGTTTTTCATCATCCAGGAATAGCTACTCTCCTCCCCACAAATAACAGAAGGAGAAAAGGAGGCTTAATGAGGTCAAGTAATCTGCCCAAAGTCCCAACAAACACCCTCCTGTTACTAATGCTAACCTTCCATGACTCTCCAGGGCTAGAAGAAAATCCAGTGTGAGGGGTTAAAAAGTGAAACAGGCTTAGCTCACATAGAAAGTCCTTAGCTCATCTCCTAGCACATGGTTAAATGCTCAACAAATGATATCTGGCATTAGCAATAGAAGGGCATTTGAAAGCCTTTAAAGAAACACACAGAATGCATGGATTTTATGGACTTGTGCACAGAGAAGCCCGTGGTGCTAGAAGATACCATGTAGGACTGTCACCAGTGTGCCTCAAGTTGCTCATTATCTTGCCATTTCACGTAAAATAAAACAGAAATGCAAATAAAAGCTACACAAATAACGAAACATATATAAAAGAAAATTTTCCCTTTGACTCCTCCGATTTTTCCTGGGAGTAATGCACCTTGTGCTTAGATACACAATTCTCATTGTCAGAGTTGTTTTCCCTTTGCTTTCCACAATCAGACCACATCCAGGCCAGTGCTTGGTTTTGGAAATAAAACCTTGACCACAGCCCTTTGCCTCACTGGGAATGTGTTGCTCAGCTAAGTGGCTCAAAGTCCATGCTGCCACCTACAGAATGTGAGAACATTTTGGCAAATTATGTATCTGACAAGAGACTCAAACAGGCACTATGGCTCCTGCCTGTAATCCCAGCTACTCAGGATGCTGAGGCAGAAGGATCCTTTGAGCCCAGGAGTGTGAGGCTACAGTGAGCTATGATCACACCACTGCACTCCAGCCTGGGTGACAGTGAGACCTTGTCTTAAAATAAAAAAAAAAAAAAGAAAGAAAAAGAAAAAAAGAGACTGTTTCTAGAATATATGAAGAACTCTTATAACTCAATAGTGAAAAGACAGATACCTCAATATAAAAATAAGCAAAGGATCTGAATATTTATTCAAAGAAGATATAAATGGCCAATAAGCACTTGAAAAGATGCTCAGCATCATTAGCCATCAGAAGAATGCATATCAAAACTACAACGAGAACTACTTCACACCCACTAGGATGGCTATTATAAAGAAGACAGATAATAATGAGTGTTGGCCAGGATCTGGAGAGACTGGAATACTTACACACTGCTAACAGAAATGCAATACAGTGCAGTCTCTGGAAAACAGTCTGGCAGTTTCCTCAAAAAGTTAAATATAGAGTTTTTATATGAGCCAGCAATTGTACTACTAGGTATATACCCAAGAGAATTGAAAACATATATTCACACAAAAAATATGTACAGGAATGTCCATAGCAACACATTTGAAATAGCTAGAAAGCAGAAACAAACCAAATGCCTATCAGCTGATGACTGAATAAATAAAAGATGGTATATCCATATAATGAAATATTACTCAGCAGTGAAAAGGAATAAAGTACTGATAGATGATACAACATGGACAAATCTTGAAAATGTTATGGTAAGCGGAAGAAGCCAGGCATAAAATACTACATGCTTTATGGTTCCCTTCATATGAACTGTCCAGAACAGGCAAATGGATATGGACAGAAAGTAGATGAGCAGTTGCTAGAGTTGAGGGATGGCAAGTAGGGGAAATGGTGAGCAACTGCTAATGGGTACAGGGTTTCTTTTAGAAGTGATAAAATGTCCTGAAATTGATTATGGTGATGGTTGCTAAACTCTGTGAATATACCAAAACACAGCAAATTATACATATTAGATGGATGAATTGTATGGTATGTGAATTATGTCTTAGTTGTTTTTTTTTAAATCTCATGCTTCCCAGGCAGCTGGAGTTTCTTCTAACTGGGCTGTGGAGTACATGACGTGGAAGGCAATGTGGTTAAAGGCATGCGTTTCAGAAGCAGACTCCCCTGGGTTCCAACGCTGGCTCTGCCTTTTATTGTCTGTATAAACTTGGGCAACTCTGTGAACTTGTGAAAATATTTGTCATAATATAGTCTTTGTGACTTTGTGCAGATGAAATGAGATGATGCAGGTAAAGGGTTTATCACAGTATTCACTTTGCGAGCGCTTAAAAGGAAGCTACTGACTTCATCACCTACGTGAACTTGGAAAGTTTACTTATGAAGTAAGTCATTTATTCTGTTACATATTATTTCTGTCTTCTTCCATTTCTTGTGTTTCCACCACCAAATCAAAATAGGAATCAGAAGTTCGCATGCATTTATCTCTACTGACTTCAAAAGAAAAGGGTAAAAAAAGTTGTCCTAGTTTAGGGATGCAAATGATTTAGCAGTGGCAGGATGCCCTGAGTGCGCATTACCAGGCTTTGGAGTTTATGTCATCAGGCATGGGGCGAAATGGTAGCTTTTGAGGCATAAAAGAGGAGCATAAGTTCTGTCCTATTAAAGAGATCAATTGTCCAGTGTGTCCAATATTCTGTCTTCCACTCTGGCCAAGACAGATGCTTCAGAGAAGGCCATAAAATCCATTAACATACTTAATTACACACTCTTGTATCATGGGAGATACATTACTGTCCCAAACCCAGCCTGTCCTTGCCTAAATATCCAACATCCATTATCTTCAAGGTAGCTTACAGATTTAAACTAATTAATCTCTCTTTCTCCAAGAGGCTTTTTCTTACCAGGGGGATAAGAGGGCTGGTTACCTGCTGCCTGCCCCCATCTGTGAGCTACTGCGCTGATGCCTGATTGTCACCTTGTGCCTGTTTGACCTTATGCTTAGTGGGCATTTGGAACTCCTGCCCCATCAATCATTTGTTGAAGACCAACTGTATGCCAGGAAATGTGCCAGACACTGGGGCAAAAGGAAGACTAGGATTTTGTTCCTTTATGAGAGGAACTCTAAGTCTACTAGGGTATATATAATTTTTCCTATATTATGATTACTTAAAAATGTGTTGGCTTCCCCTTTGAGAGAGATATATCTGAAGATAATGATAATGTAAGGTATAACTATTGAAATTGCTCAGAACAGCAAAGTGACTTCTTAGAGGTCACTATGCAACACTTCCATTTTCATTTATTGGCCAGAAATTTAGTCTCATGGCTGGGTCTAGTTGTAAAGGGAGTTGGGGGAATGTACTCATTTAATGGAGGGACGAGGTGCCTAGATACAAACTCAAGTTCTGTCCCTAAGAAAAAAAGGAGAGAATGAATTTGGGGAGTCAATTAGCAATCTTCTCACAGGAGGCATCAAAGATTTTTAATAAGAGAGTGATAAACTTAGATCTGTGGTTTTGGGCACATCTGGTGGCCCCCAAAGCATCAGTAGGTTAGGGTGTGGGGTAAGGAAAGGTAAGACAACAAGGGAAAGGGAGGGAAGCCGCAGCAAAACATGATCAACTAAAAGCCAAAACATGATCATTGGTTTGAACAACTAAGAGGATATGAGGTGACCTTTGAGAAAGCTGTTTTACAAGAATGGTAAGCTAGACACAAAAACCTGTGATGAAAAATCACCAATATGTTGTCCCTTTTGTTGATCAAGGAGCTAACTGTCAGGCCTCTGAGCCCAGGCCAGGCCATCGCATCCCCTGTGACTTGCATGTATACATCCAGATGGCCTAAAGTAACTGAAGATCCACAAAAGAAGTAAAAACAGCCTTAACTGATGACATTCTACCATTGTGATTTGTTCCTGCCCCACTCTAACCGATCAATGTACTTTGTAATCTCCCCCACCCTTAAGAAGGTACTTTGTAGTCTCCCCCACCCTTAAGAAGGTTCTTTATAATTCTCCCCACCCTTGAGAATGTACTTTGTGAGATCCACCCCTGCCCACCAGAGAACAACCCCCTTTGACTGTAATTTTCCATTACCTTCCCAAATCCTATAAAATGGCCCCACCCCTATCTCCCTTCGCTGACTCTCTTTTCGGACTTAGCCCACCTGCACCCAGGTGAAATAAACAGCTTTATTGCTCACACAAAGCCTGTTTGGTGGTCTCTTCACACGGACGCGCATGAAATTTGGTGCCATGACTCGGATCGGGGGACCTCCCTTGGGAGATCAATCCCCTGTCCTCCTGCTCCATGAGAACGATCCACCTACGACCTCAGGTCCTCAGACCGAGCAGCCCAAGAAACATCTCACCAATTTCAAATCCAGTAAGCGGCCTCTTTTTACTCTCTTCTCCAACCTCCCTCACTATCCCTCAACCGCTTTCTCCTTTCAATCTTGGCGCTACACTTCAATCTCTCCCTTCTCTTAATTTCAATTCCTTTCATTTTCTGGTAGAGACAAAAGAGACACGTTTTATCCGTGGACCCAAAACTCCGGCGCCGGTCACGGACTGGGAAGGCAGCCTTCCCTTGGTGTTTAATCATTGCAGGGATGCCTCTCTGATTATACACCCACGTTTCAAGCGTGTCAGACCACGCAGTGACGCCTGCCTTGGTCCTTCACCCTTAGCGGCAAGTCCCGCTTTCCTGGGGCAGGGGCAAGTACCCCTCAACCCCTTCTCCTTCACCCTTAGCAGCAAGTCCCACTTTCCTGGGGCAGGGGCAAGTACCCCTCAACCCCTTCTCCTTCACCCTTAGTGGCAAGTCCCACTTTCCTAGGGGGCAAGAACCCCCCAATCGCTTATTTCCACACCCCAACCTCTTATCTCTGCACCCCAATCCCTTATTTCTGCACCCTGACCTCTTATTTCCATGCCCCAACCCCTTCTCTGCTTTTCTGGAGGGCAAGAACCCCCCACCCCTTCTCCGTGTCTCTACTCTTTTCTCTGGGCTTGCCTCCTTCACTATGGGTAAGCTTCCACCTTCCATTCCTCCTTCTTCTCCCTTAGCCTGTGTTCTCAAAAACTTAAAACCTCTTCAACTCACACCTGACCTAAAACCTAAATTCCTTATTTTCTTCTACAATGTTGCTTGACCCCAATACAAACTCGACAGTAGTTCCAAATAGCCAGAAAATGGCACTTTCAATTTTTCCATCCTACAAGATCTAAATAATTCTTGTCGTAAAATGGGCAAATGGTCTGAGGTGCCTGACATCCAGGCATTCTTTTACACATCAGTCCCTTCCTAGTCTCTGTGCCCAGTGCAACTCGTCCCAAATCTTCCTTCTTTCCCTCCCGCCTGTCCCCTCAGTCCCAACCCCAAGCGTCGCTGAGTCTTTCTAATCTTCCTTTTCTACAGACCCATCTGACCTCTCCCCTCCTCACTAGCCCAAGCTACGTCCCAATTCTTCCTCAGCTTCCACTCCTCCACCCTGTAATCTTTTTATCGCCTCCCCTCCTCACACCTCGTCTGGCTTACAGTTTCCTTCTGTGACTAGCCCTCCCCCACCTGCCCAGCAATTTATTCTTAAAAAGGTGGCTGGAGCTAAAGGCATAGTCAAGGTTAATGCTCCTTTTTCTTTATCCCAAATCAGATAGTGTTTAGGCTTTTTCATCAAATATAAAAACCCAGCCCAGTTCATGGCTCGTTCGGCAGCAACCCTGAGGCGCTTTACAGCCCTAGACCCTAAAAGGTCAAAAGGCCATCTTATTCTCAATATACATTTTATTACCCAATCTGCTCCCGACATTAAATAAAACTCCAAAAATTAAATTCCGGCCCTCAAACCCCACAACAGGATTTAATTAACCTCGCCTTCAAGGTGTACAATAATAGAAAAAAGTTGCAATTCCTTGCCTCCACTGTGAGACAAACCCCAGCCACATCTCCAGCACACAAGAACTTCCAAACGCCCGAACCGCAGCGGCCAGGCGTTCCTCCAGAACCTCCTCCCCCAGGAGCTTGCTACAAGTGCCAGAAATCTGACCACCAGGCCAAGGAATGCCTGCAGCCCAGGATTCCTCCTAAGCTGTGTCCCATCTGTGCGGGACCCCACTGGAAATTGGACTGTTCAACTCACCTGGCAGCCACTCCCAGAGCCCCTGGAACTCTGGCCCAAGGCTCTCTGACTCCTTCTCGGCTTAGCGGCTGAAGACTAATGCTGCCTGATCACCTCGGAAGCCCCGTAGACCATCACGGACGCCGAGCTTTGGGTAACTTTCACAGTGGAAGGTAAGTCCGTCCCCTTCTTAATCAATACAGAGGCTACCCACTCCACATTACCTTCTTTTCAAGGGCCTGTTTCCCTTGCCTCCATAACTATTGTGGGTATTGACAGCCAGGCTTCTAAACCTCTTAAAACTCCCCAACTCTGGTGCCAACTTAGACAACACTCTTTTAAGCACTCCTTTTTAGTTATCCCCACCTGCCCAGTTCCCTTATTAGGCTGAGACACTTTAACTAAATTATCTGCTTCCCTGACTATTCCTGGACTACAGCTATATCTCATTGCCGCCCTTCTTCCCAATCCAAAGCCTCCTTTGCGTCCTCCTCTTATACCCCCCCACCTTAACCCACAAGTATAAGATACCTCTACTCCTTCCTTGGCGACCAATCATGCACCCCTTACCATCTCATTAAAATCTAATCACCCTTACCCTGCTCAATGTCAAGATCCCATCCCACAGCATGCTTTAAAAGGATTAAAGCCTGTTATCACTCGCCTGCTACAGCATGGCCTTTTAAAGCCTATAAACTCTCCTTACCATTCCCCCATTTTACCTGTCCTAAAACCAGACAAGGCTTACAGGTTAGTTCAGAATCTGCGCCTTATCAACCAAATTGTTTTGCCTATCCACCCCGTGGTGCCAAACCCATATACTCTCCTATCCTCAATACCTCCCTCTACTACCCATTATTCTGTTCTAGATCTCAAACATGCTTTCTTTACTATTCCTTTGCACCCTTCATCCCAGCCTCTCTTTGCTTTCACTTAGACTGACCCTGACACCCATTAGGCTCAGCAAATTACCTGGGCTGTACTGCCGCAAGGCATCACAGACAGCCCCAATTACTTCAGTCAAGCCCAAATTTCATCCTCATCTGTTACCTATCTCGGCATAATTGTCATAAAAACACACGTGCTTTCCCTGCTGATCGTGTCCAATTAATCTCCCAAACCTCAATCCCTTACAAAACAACTCCTTTCCTTCCTAGGCATGGTTAGTGCGGTCAGAATTCTTACACAAGAGCCAGGACCGCACCCTGTAGCCTTTCTGTCCAAACAACTTGACCTTACTGTTTTAGCCTAGCCCTCATGTCTGCGTACAGCGGCTGCCGCTGCTTTAATACTTTTTGAGGCCCTAAAAATCACAAACTATGCTCAACTCACTCTCTACATTTCTCATAACTTCCAAAATATATTTTCTTCCTCATACCTGACATATACTTTCTGCTCCCCGGCTCCTTCAGCTGTACTCACTCTTTAAGTCCCACAATTACCATTGTTCCTGGTCCGGACTTCAATCTGGCCTCCCATATTATTCCTGATACCACACCTGACCCCCATGACTGTATCTCTCTGATCCACCTGATATTCACCCCATTTCCCCATATTTCCTTCTTTACTGTTCCTCACCCTGATCACGCTTGATTTATTGATGGCAGTTCCACCAGGCCTAATCGCCACATACCAGCAAAGGCAGGCTATGCTATAGTACAAGCCACTAGCCCGCCTCTCAGAACCTCTCATTTCCTTTCCATCGTGGAAATCTGTCCTCAAGGTAATAACTTCTCAGTGTTCCATCTGCTATTCTACTACTCCTCAGGGATTATTCAGGCCCCCTCCCTTCCCTACACATCAAGCTCGAGGATTTGCCCCCACCCAGGACTGGCAAATTAGCTTTACTCAACATGCCCGAGTCAGGAAACTAAAATACCTCTTAGTCCAAATAGACACTGTCACTAATAAGTAAAGGCCTTTCCTACAGCATCTGAGAAGGCCACCACAGTCATTTCTTTCCTTCTGTCAGACATAATTCCTCAGTTTAGCCTTCCTACCTCTATACAGTCTGATAACAGACCAGCCTTTATTAGTCAAATCAACCAAGCAGTTTTTCAGGCTCTTAGTAGGTTTCAGTGAAACCTTTATATCCCTTACAGACCTCTGTCTTCAAGAAAAGTAGAACGGACTAAAGGTCTTTTAAAAAGACAGCTCACCAAGCTCAGCCACCAACTTAAAAAGGACTGGACAATACTTTTACCACTTTCGCTTCTCAGAATTCAGGCCTGTCCTCAGAATGCTACAAGGTACAGCCCATTTAAGCTCCTGTATAGATGCTCCTTTTTATTAGGCCCCAGTCTCATTTGACACCAGACCAACTTAGACTGTGCCCCAAAAAACTTGTCATCCCTATCTTTTGTAGTCATACTCCTATTCACCGTTCTTAACTACTCATACATGCCCTGCTCTTGTTTACACTGCTTCTCCAAGCCATCACAGCTGATATCTCCTGGTGCTATCCCCAAACTGCCACTCTAAACTCTTGAAGTAAATAAATAATCTTTGCTGGCAGGACTATGCTGAATCTCCTTAGGCACTCTCTAATCAGATGTCCTAGGTCCTCCCAATTCTTAGACCTTTTATACCTGTTTTTCTCCTCTTATTCCATTTAGTTTCTCAATTCATCCAAAACCGTATCCAGGCCATCACCAATCATTCTATACAACAAATATTTCTTCTTACATCCCCACAATATCACCCCTTACCACAAGACCTCCCTTCAGCTTAATCTCTCCCACTGTAGGTTCCCACGCCACCCCTAATCCCACTTGAAGCAGCCCTGAGAAACATCGCCCATTCTCTCTCCATACCACCCCCCAAAAATTTTCGCCGCCCCAACACTTCAACACTATTTTGTTTTGTCTTATTAATATAAGAAGGCAGGAATGTCAGGCCTCTGAGCCCAGGCCAGGCCATCACATCCCGTGACTTGCACGTATACATCCAGATGGCCTAAAGTAACTGAAGATCCACAAAAGAAGTAAAAACAGCCTTAAATGACATTCCACCACTGTGATTTGTTCCTGCCCCACCCTAACTGATCAATGTACTTTGTAATCTCCCCCACCCTTAAGAAGGTTCTTTGTAATTCTCCCCACCCTTGAGAATGTACTTTGTGAGATCCACCCCTGCCCACCAGAGAACAACCCCCTTTGACTGTAATTTTCCATTACCTCCCCAAATCCTATAAAACGGCCCCACCCCTATCTCCCTTTGCTGACTCTTTTTGGACTTAGCCCACCTGCACCCAGGTGAAATAAACAGCTTTATTGCTCACACAAAGCCTGTTTGGTAGTCTCTTCACACGGACGCGCATGAAACTAACAATGTATTGGGGAGAGAAACACACATCTGCAAATATCATTGCTGAAAAGAAATCACTGCATTAAGTGCTATAGTTAAAGCGTATAAACCCAACACTGAACACAAGGGAGGGAAGGATTGGGTCTGACCTGGAGAGCAGCAGAGGAGAAAGTGCGAAATGAAAGGTACCCAACAACAGACAAAGGGTCACACTTGGCCCCAGACATAGTGCTTCTTCCTCAAGCGCGAAGGGAGTATTGCCAACACCAGATATGCAGTGTTATCTGTATTTGGAAATTGTTTATATTTGGGCCATTCACTTCATTCAGTCTGGCAATTTCATTCAATTAATCTCATTCATTTCTTAATTAATCTCATTCATTATTCTCTGTAAACTCCACGAGAGCGGAGACTTTGTGTCTTCTTCATCGGTAGATCCCCCATGCCTACTGGCACTAGTAGTTGCCCTAAATTCACTTATCAAAGGCAGCAAGAATAACTGGGACTCTTCTCTCTTGCTTTTCACGATTTCCAGCAGGGCACAAAGGCCTACAGTCCCCACCTGAAAAAAACAGACTTGACTGGAGGCAGCGCCTCTTGTTCCAAATACAGCCCCAGCTGACGCAGATTAGCACAACCGCCTAAGCGGCGGAACTCTGGAGAGTGCGGAACCTAGGATCCTAGGAAACTGAAGGCAACGGAACCTGGGGGCGATGGAATCCGGGAGCGGTGGAACCCGGAGCCTGTAGAACTTGAATCTAGAGGAACCTGACAGCGGCGCCAAGGGGGCCACCCGGACTCTGTTTGGAACGGAAGCACAGTGTCCGCCGCTTCCTGGTTGCGGGTCAGCGCCCAGGTCCCGGGCTGGCCGCGGGGATGTTGCCCTACACAGTGAACTTCAAGGTGTCGGCGCGCACCCTCACGGGGGCCCTCAACGCCCACAACAAGGCGGCGGTGGACTGGTGAGGGCGCCGAGCTTCCAGGTCGCCAGGATCGGCCAGGAATGTGTGAGGGGGAAGGGGGAAGAACAAGAGGTTTCACCCCATGGTTAGTTTGGCCTCGCTAAGGCAGGGAGCCGCCCTCACGCAATGAGCTTGCTTTCAGTTGGTGGATTTTTGTTGTTACAAAAGTTATAATAGCCCCGTGTGGGAAATTCCCCCATGCAAATACATTTCCCCTCTTTCTCGCGTATTTCTCTGCTGTTTTCTCTGCACCTCGCCCTTTTGCCGTTCCATTCCTCTCTCTTTTCCTCTCCTCCAGCTTCCAGGCTTCTCTCTCTCCACCATTAATTCCCTGTGCACTTTCTCTTTCCCATCCTGTCTTTTCTTTTTCGTTGTCTTGTATTCCTGTTGTCTTTCAACAATGTGCCAGACCCTGTGCTAGGCGCCTGTTCTCTCACCTGTCCTTTTCACCTTCTCTTTTCGGGCTCCTCCTGTGTAGAACATTCCTGCCTTCAACAGGTCGTCTTTATTACTCTCTCCTTTCACTATAAATTACCACTGCAGCTCTGAAAACTACTCATTAGACAAATGTAAAGCAAAATTCTGTGGCTGTGGGATGTTGTTAGGAGGACTGAAACGTCTCGTGCAGTGTTTGTCGTTTTATTTAGTTGGAAGGACTGGGATTAGTCGCAGTATCCCCAGGCACATTGTGAATACTAAGGATTAGAAATCGGATAAGTGAAAGACGTATACCTACAAGAACAGTCAGAGGGCACAAGTTCCTTTTTATGTCCTCGGGTCTCTATTTTCATATCTTTTAGAACTTTTTTTATCCGAATGAAAAGTGAATTTCAACAAGCATTTTAAGCTTAGCCAGATCTTTTATTTAAGTGGGATAATGATAAATACTGGCCTTTGGGTTTAAATGATTTTATTAATGGTGTTACATATGAATTAGACTTATCATTTATTTAGGCTTGGCAAGAAAGAAGTCGTCCTGCTTTGTTCTCTACTTAAACTTTAACATTACTGTTTTGCTAGGGGCTGGCAAGGTTTAATTGCTTATGGATGTCATTCACTTGTGGTAGTGATTGATTCCATTACTGCCCAAACTCTTCAAGTTTTAGAAAAGCATAAAGCTGATGTTGTCAAGGTAAGTAAAATCCCACTTTGACCCTAACATGTTGTCTAGTGTAAAGTTTAATACTGTGTATCACTAAGCTCTCATTAAGTCTTACGTGTAAGTGTTGAATAGCTTTTAAATATAACAACCTATTTGGGGTAGCCTAGAATTTTCATATATATGACTTAATGTCAATACAGGGTGAGTTATTAAATGCTAGTTGTTAGATCATTTTAAGGCAGATGAAAATTCTACCATTTACAAGACCACTCAGTCATTCCTTAGTTTTGAGCACTTAGCATATGCTATGGATATTGAGATGAAAGCCCTCAGATAATTCTCCATCTCATAAGGAAGACTCACAGCGTGATAGTGTGATAAGTGAGACTCGCTTAACACGCTGTGAGAAAACAGAGGAGCTGCATATTGCCTGGTTGTGAGGAGAGTCACAGAAGTCTTTTCAGTTTCAAGACTAGTAGACGGTAGTTAGCCAAGTAAAAAATTGACAAGGAGCATTGCAGGGAAAAGCAAGAATATACACAGAAGTAAGTAGCATGCCATAAAGATGGCTAAAGATGGGACACTTGTAGGAGTGATGAAATAAGAGGCAGCCAGAGAGATTCAGCTGTCTGTCCTAAAGTTTTGTAAGATTATGAAGGAGTTTGGATTTTTTTTTTTTTTTTTTTTTTTAGACAGAGTCTCACTCTGTCGCCCAGGCTGGAGTGCAGTGGCATGATCTCGGCTCACTGTAAGCTCCACATCCTGGGTTCACGCCATTCTCCTGCCTCAGCCTCCCGAGTAGCTGGGACTACAGGCACCCACCACCATGCCCAGCTAATTTTTTGTATTTTTAGTAGAGACCGGGTTTCACCATGTTAGCCAGGATGGTCTCGAGCTCCTGACCTCGTGATCCACCCGCCTTGGCCTCCCAAAGTGCTGGGATTACAGGTGTGAGTCACCACGCCCAGCAGGAATTTGGATTTTTGAGTAGGAGATTGATGTGACCATATTCGCGTCTTAGAAAAACTCTGGCAGCAGTGGAGGATCTGCTGGAGAAATGCAAGACTGGAGGCAGTAAGATCATTTAGGAGATTTCTGCAGTAATTTTGGTGGGAAATTCTAAGGGCCTAAAATAAAGCTGGGGCATGGAGAAGTCATGTTTAAGAGCTGCAAAGAGGTAAACCTGATAGCCTTTATAGTGATCAGTATAAAGGAGAGTAAAAGAATAGAGTGACTCCAAGGTTTCTTTTGGTGTAATTGAATGACACTGTTTCCAGTTATCAGAGGTAAGCATCTGTGAAGTCAGTGAATTTTTAAGTTTTCAACATGCAAAATCTGAGATGCCTGTAATATATTGCATTATAGTGATCCGGGCTTTAGGAGAGAGGTCAGGATTAGAGATAGATATTTGGAGTCTTTTTCTTTTTTAAATAATAGCTTTATTGAGATACTCATACCATAAAATGTACTGACTTAAAATGCACAATTCTGTGGCTTTTAGTATATCCACAGTTAATGCAGCCACAATTACAATGAACTTTTTTACCTCAAAAAGAAACCCTATATCCACTAGCAGCCATATTCCATTTCCCCCATTTCCCTCATCCTTTGGCAACCACTGACCTACTTTCTGTGTCTGTAGACTGGCCCATTCTGGGGATTTTATATAAATTGCATCATATAATTTGTGGTCTTTTGTGCATGACTTCTTTCACTTAGGATAATGTTTTCATGGTTCATCTGTGTTGTAGCATATATCAATATTCTGTTACTGATGAATAATATTCCACTGTAAGGATGTATCACATTTATTTTATTGATGAACATTCGGATATTTTGTACTTTTTGCCTGTTATGAATAACGCTGCTTTGCACATTCATGTGCAAGTTTTGTGTGAACCTGTGTTTTCATTTCCCTTGAGTTTGTTTCTAGGGGTGGAATTACTGACTCATATGGTAACTCTGTTTAACTTTTTGAGGAACTGCTGGACTGTTTTCCAAATTAACATTCTCATTAGTAGTGTATGAGGAGTCTAATTTGTCCAAATCCTCACCAACGCTTGCTGTTCTCTGTTCGTTTGATTATAACCATCCTAATGGGTATGAATTGATTCTCACTGTGGCTTTGGTTTGCATTTCCCTGATGGCTAAAGGTGTGGAGTATCTTTTCATGTGCTTATTGGCCATTTGTATATCTTCTTTGGAGAAATGTCTATGCAGGTCCTTTGCCCATTTTAAAATTGTATTATTTATCTTTTTATAATTGAGTCGTAAGATTTCTTTGTATACAGTAGTCCTCCCTTATCCAGAAGGGAAATGTTCCAAGACCCCAGTGGAAGCCTGAAACCCTGGATAGTACTGAACCCTATATATATTGTGCTTTTTCTCATACCTACTTACTTATGATAAAGTTTATAAACCAAACCCTGTATATACTGTTTTGTCTCATACATACTTACCTATGATCAAGTTTATAAATTAGGCATAATAAGAGATTAACAACAATAATAATAATAAAGGAGAACAATTATAACAATACATCAGCATTACTACTCTTGCACTTTGGGGGCATTATAAAGTAAAATAAGGGTTACTTGAACATAGCACTGAGATATCACAACAGTTGATCATCAGATGGCTACTGAGGGCAGGTGGTGTATACAGCATGGATGTTCTGGACAAAGGGATGATTTATGATTGAGGCAGGGTGGAACAGGACAGTGGGAGATTTCATCATGCTCTTCAGAAAAGCACATAATTTATGAATTGTTTATTTTTAGACTTTTTCATGTCATATGTTTGGATTGATACATGATTTGCAAATATTTTCTCTCAATTTGTGGGCTGTCTTTTTACTTTCTTGGTGGTGTCTTTTGAAGAACAAAACTTTTTCATTTTGATGTAGTACAATTTATTATTTTGTATTGTTGTTGCTTGTACTTTTTGTGCCATATCCAAGAAACCATTGCTTTCTCCAATATCAAGAAGATATATACCTTTTTTTCTTAGAATTTTAGAGCTTTAGCTTTTAATCCATTTTGAGTTAATTTTTATATATGATGTGAAATAGGGAAAAATACTATTAATTTTTATTTATTGACCATATCCTGTAATCTAGCTAACTTCACTTAGTAGATCTATTTAATAGTAATTTTGGGTAAATTTTTTTTAAGTAGACAGTCACGTCACTGCAAGTGACTGCAGTTTAATGTTTTCATTGATAATCTGTGTGTCTTCTATTTTTCTTGCCATGTTGCATTGGCTAGGACCTCTACTACAATGAATGGGAGAGTAGTGAGAGGATACTCTTGTCCTGTTCCTGAGCTTAGGGGGAAAGTATTCAGTCTTTCATCAAGTCTGATGTAAGGTATAGGGTGTTTCGGGAAAAATATATTTACCTTCTCTTTCCCTCTCTGTTTCCTTTCCCCTACACTGCCCCTTGGCATTTCTGGAGCTTTTATTTCTTTATGTAGGTCCAAGTTTCAGTCTGGTATTATATTCCCATCGACTGAAGAATTTACTGTAAGTTCTTGAAGTGCCTGTCTAATATTGGTTGATTCTCTTAGCTTTTATTTCTCTGAGAAAGTATTTCACCTTTGTTTTCAAAAGATAATTTTCAAAGGATATAGAATTCTGGGTTTATAATTTTTTTTTCTATTAGTACTTTACAAATATCATTCCATTGGCCAGGCACGGTGGCTCACACCTGTAATCCCAACACTCTGGGAGGCCGAGGTGGATGGATCACCTGGGGTCAGGAGTTTGAGACTAGCCTGGCCTACAAGGCAAAACCTCATCTCTACTAAAAATACAAAAATTAGCCAGGCGTGGTGGTACACACCTGTAATCCCAGCTACTTGGGAGGCTGAGGCAGGAGAACAGCTTAAACCTGGGAGGTGGAGGTTGCAGTGAGCTGAGATAGTGCCACTGCACTCCAGCCTGGGCAACAGAATAAGACTCTGTCTCCAAAAAAAAAAAAAAAAAAAAAAAAAAAAATCCCTCCACTATCTTCAAGCTTACACAGTTTCTGATGAAAAATTTTTGTTTTTGTTTCTCTGCATTATATCTTTTTTCCTCTGATTATCTTCAAGATTTCCTTAACCTTGGTTTTCAATAGTTTGATTATTAAAAAAAAAAAATATATATATATATATATATATATATATGGCTTGGAGTTTACCTAAATGGAATTCAACATATACATATACAAATATATACACATATACAAACATATATATACACATAGAGACAGTCAATTCTTGTTATTCATGGTAGCTATATTCTGTAAAGTTGTTGTATACACTGAATTAGTGAATACTGAAACTTTGTTTGCTCCTAGGGGTTAGGTTCTTGTGAGGCTCTGGTCACAACATTTTTATCAACTGATCAATAGATAACCTTGCTTTATATGTGTTTCCGTTTAAAGACATATTAATATGTCAGTTGATCTATTAACATTGAACTCATAGCCAACAACACATGCCTGAGCAAAGATTATCACACATATATATATATGTATTTTTTGTAAGACACATCACAACTTCTCATACTTAGAAACGGTAGGCAGTATGCTTGGGGACCTATTTAAACAGTGAAGTCACCAGCAAAAAGAACAAAAATGTGAAAAATGTGGTACTAAATAAATCATGAGATGAACACTTGTTTTGCCATTGGAAAAGCTAAAGCAAGAATTCTTGTTTGACTTCAGCTGGGAACACACATGTATGTTCGGTGACATTTTTTTCACCATTCTGCACTTGTCCACAAAAGCACTGCAAGTATTGATTTTGAGGTTGCAAATTTTAGTGAGTAGGTAAATTGACAAATACAGAATCTATAAATAACTAGAATGGACTGTGTACACATATATACACTATACATATTCTATTCATACACATTCTATACCTATGAACTTATACTCAAACATATACACATACAAATATGCATACACACATACATATGCATATATACACATACACACCTCATTTAAAAATTTTTGCCTGAGCAAAAGATCTATTACAGGAAAACCTTAAGGCCTGTTCACGCTCATTTTCAGAAAACGTTGTTTCCATCTTTTTCATGAATACTACTGCAATTGGTTGGCTTACTTTCCTACCTTAGCATTATATATGAGTGTATTTATATCTGTACACATATATAGGTATATACATTTATATGTATTTATAGATTTGTGGTATTTAAATCTACTTATTAAACAGACCTTGGACACTGTACTAAGTCTGAGAATAGAAATGCAAACAAAGACCACATGGTGTGCCCTATGGAACTTACAGTTGATAGACTCATGAATAGGCAAAAAGAATGTAAATAAAATAAGTACAAATTGTGTAGTAGTAAATGCTTTGAAGAAAATAAGCAGGATACTGAGAAGAGAGGGGTGGAAGTGACCAGGGAAGGCCTGACTCCTAGTGAGGACTATGAAATTTTTCCCTTACTCTGTCAGTATTCACTGTTCAAGAATTGAATCAGATTTGCCCTGGAGTTCATGTGTTTTTTATTTTAAAAATTCTATTGTTAATCATGTTGCTATAGGCATGAAGCATTTTTTTTTTTTTAGAGAAAAACTTAATGTTTTGTGAAAGAGAGAGACAGCTAGAGTTTTTTGTTTGACTTTGCCTTCTCCTGACTTTCCCTCTGCAAGGTTTTTGTGTTTCTAAGTTGTCTTCTTTTAGTTAGGAGACTAGAATACAGAAAAACATTCTGCTAAATATGATTTTAGGTATTTTGTCATAAATTAGATTTTAGGAAAACTGATTTTCAAGGCATCCTGGGGTTTTAACCTAAATTTCCCAAAATATTAAGGCTGTGAATCATTTTTCATCACAGGAGCTTTGTGATGTGTCAAAAAAAACAATTTTGTAACTGCAGTTAAAGATATCTACTAAAGTAACACAAATGCTGCCTTCAAAATGAAAACCAGTTTTCTGTTTATTCTTGCTAAATGTTTATGTAATATAAATGTAGTATGGGTTCTGGTTGATGTTTTGTGAAAATTATGTTCCGTTTCATCCAGCGCAAGTATTTACTTGATCTGATTTCTTCCTGATACAGGTTAAATGGGCCAGGGAAAACTATCACCATAACATTGGCTCACCATATTGCTTGCGGTTAGCTTCTGCTGATGTCAATGGGAAGATCATCGTCTGGGATGTAGCAGCAGGAGTAGCTCAGTGTGAGATCCAAGAGCATGCCAAGCCTATCCAGGGTGAGGAAAGTCTGCTCAGCTAAGTGTGTATATTGATACACTTACTGTTGGAGTGGTTTTTTGGTTTGGGGGGTTTTCCCCCATTCATTTAATTTTATCAATTCCAAGTTAGCTCTTGATTGTGTTTTGCCTATTCTGCTGATCTAAATCTGGCTTTCTGTCCTTACTAATACACTTCTAGGCATATTTCTTCAAATCTCAACTGATTTGTGCTTTGGTAAAACTCATTAATTGCAATATCAGCCTCATTCAAGCATGAAAAAGTAAGTGGTACAATCTTGTAATCTAAGCTACAATATAAGGAAAATTGGCCACTGCTGTTAGGAACTAGCCATCAGTGCTTACTCTACATTAAGTAATTTGTTCATTATCAGAGATGAACAAAATTTTATTCTCATTTTCATATAGATTGCTTGTTTGTTCGTTTCATGTTACTGACCTAAAACCAGTACGGTATTCTTTTTTTTTTCTTTTTTTTTTTTTTTGAGATGGAGTGTCGCTCTGTTGCCCAGGCTGGAGTACAGTGGCGCTATCTCGGCTCACTGCAAACTGTGCCTCCTGGGTTCACGCCATTCTCCTGCCTCAGCCTCCCGAGTAGCTGCGACCACAGGCGCACACCACCACACCCAGCTAATTTTTTGTATTTTTAGTAGAGACGGGGTTTTAACCATGTTAGCCAGGATGGTCTCGATCTCCTGACTTCGTGATCCACCTGCCTCATCCTCCCAAAGTGCTGGGATTACAGGCGTGAACCACTGCGCCCTGCCCAGTACAGTATTCTTTAGACTTAAGTCCTCCAGTGGCTCTCTTGACTGAATGAATTTTTTAAATGACTATTTAAAAAATATTTATTAAATACTTACTGTGTACTAGGTACTGAACTAGATCTTTGCATATTCTGTTTATTTTTTGAAAAACCATGAACAACTGTAAAGTTCTATTAAGTAATTCCACAGAAACATTAGGAAAGTCTGACATCTTGGTTGTGGCTAGGAGAGTTTCATATTGATTTTATAGTTTTAAGTAATGATTAGGGCAAATTGCCTTTTATTTTCTTTGAAGTAATATTTCAGATTACTTCAAAATTTTTACCTTGAGAGTTTAACCAGACAACTTATTTTTATATAGAATTAGTTTTTTCTCTGGAATATTGATACACACACACACACACACACACACGTCACATTTGGGGCTGGTGGTTAAGTTTTTAAAGATTATATTTTAAAAACTAAATATCAAGGACAAGTTAGCCAAGGACTTTGGAGAGTGTGGTTTCTGAATTTTGCCTTTCTTTATCGGGTCTTTCCAGATGTTCAGTGGTTGTGGAATCAAGATGCTTCCCGCGATTTACTGCTTGCTATCCACCCGCCAAATTACATTGTGCTCTGGAATGCCGACACTGGCACCAAACTATGGAAGAAGAGCTATGCAGATAACATTCTTTCCTTTTCTTTTGACCCTTTTGATCCCTCACATTTAACTTGTGAGTAACAGTTGCTTGTGGAAAATGAGTTAAGTGAGATATTTATAATATAGTAATGCTATGTGCATGAGATATACACACACATTATACATCTATAATGTTAAAATGACTGAGCGAAGTGGAGAAGCATGTCTAGTCCATATATCTGCAGCTCCTAATACACATACTCAATCATAAGTTCATATCATTGCAAATATGATACAAAATTAAATCAGCAAGCTACACCTTCACTGTGTTGAATTTGTGAATAGTATTAGACTAGCCAGGGACAGAGAGTTACTTTGACACTCCAGACTTAATTAGTTCTTCTAAGAACATTTAAGTAACTTGAATCAAGGGTTTCATTCAGTCTGTGGCCAAGTTAAGTTCTTGCTTTTTAATAAATTGTCCTAATTCACGCCATTCATTTTGAGTGCCATAAATAGATGCATGTAAAGAAGAAATAAGCCTAAGCAAATTTTTTCTTGCAGAGATAGTTTTTGCTAATATGCTTTTAATGTTTTCCTGAGCTAATGATCTAAAAATGAGATGTGCTTTAGGTATTTTTGTGGCTAAATTGTTTAGAAACTATTTAATCATCCAACAGATATTTCTTGAGCTATTGCTACTCTTCTGGGAACCAAGATGTCTCAGAACCCAAAAGGCAGGAGCCTTCACAGAGTTTGCATTCTAGTGAGAAGTCATATCATAAACTATGACCACAACGAATTAATAAATTGTAATGTAGTAAGAGGTGACAGGTGATATAAAGGCAGGATAAAGGGGATGCAGAAGAATGGGGAATGAGGGCATGCAAGTTGTATGAGATAAAGTGGTCAAAGTAGGCTTCACTTTGATAATGATCAGAAATGTGAAGGAGGTAAGGGAATTAGCTATGGTAAGGAATGTTTTTCCTGGATTTGAATGACTCAAAATTGTTTTACCCATCAACTTTTATTGAGGGGCGTGTGTGTGTCTGCACGTGTTAAAGGAGGAAGAGAAAGGCAGACAAAGTTGAAATTATAATAACATGGGAAATGTGGCTGTGTAAATACACTACAGGGTGCTTAGGCTTTTATGTATGTAAATGTTTGTATATGGACGTGTGCATACATACACTCACTTGGTCACCAGTTTACTTACTCACATAGGTGCAGTGCTGGGGAAACACCTAGGAGGGCTGGCCCAGTTGGCAGAGTCAGGGAAGGAAGGCATCACAAAAGAAGGAAGCAAAGGGGGACCTTGAAGGATGAGTTCTGGAACCTGAAAAGGCAACAAGGCTTTCAGCTAACTTGATTGCATCAGCTCTTTACATCTCTGTAATTTGGTTGATGAAAGCATTGTGTGTTTCAGAGTGTCAGTTGACCTAACATCTTTGATTTACTCATATTGAATGTGCTAGGGTTGTCGTAACTCTTGAATGCATCCTTTTTCCCTGTGTTTAGAGCAGCCTTGTTAAGGGCTGGGACCCAGGGTAGTAAGGTTTTTCTGCTCATGTCTTCCAGTATTAGGCCCATTGTTGAGGGAGATTATTTTTTCAGTCATAAAAAGGCATAATTTGTATTGCTAAATATGGTGCTCCCTCCTTGACTATTTTTGTTTCATGTACACTTAGTAAGTCACTGTGGGCCCACTACTGTTTTCTAAATATTAAGGGAAAAGAATATTCTTTAATCATCTTAAGGTTCGATCTGATGCTTGAGAAGAAAAAGGGAATATATTTAGACTGAGTAGCTCAGGATAAAAATTTGGTATCATCAAATCAAATATATGAACTTAGCTAATTGTGATATGCAGAGCCTCTTAAGTATGGTTTTTTGTTTTTTTAAGTTATGGGATATGTTAAAGTTTTTTTGTTTGTTTGTTTTTTGTTTTTGTTTTTGTTTTTTTTTTGAGATGGAATCTTGCTCTGTCACCCGGGTTGGAGTGCAGTGGCACTATCTCGGCTCACTGCAACCTCCACCTCCCAGTTCAAGCGATTCTCCTGCCTCACTCTCCTGAGTTGCTGGGATTACAGGTGTGTGCCACCACGCCTGGCTAATTTTTGTATTTTTGGTAGAGACGGGGTTTCACCATGTTGATCAGGCTGGTCTCGAACTCCTGACTTCATGATCTGCCTGCCTCTGCCTCCCAAAGTGCTGGGATAATAAGGAAAGATTTTTAATGAAAGTCCGTGCACTGAATTTATTTAGAAGAACAAACACTTGTTCTTTCTGCCAATAACCTTATGTTATCTTTTTAATATAAGACATAATATAGAATGCCAAGTTTGGAGGCCTCTGATGAATTGTAATGGACCACCTGTTTCTCTTCAACTTAGAGAACATTCCCATTATGTTATGACTGCATAACATTGCCAGTTATATATTATTAAAATTATCACTATATTGCTCTCAAAATTGTATTGGAATAAAACTGTATGCTAAACTTGATTAAACTTTAATCAGAGTTTTGCTTTTCTCAATATAGTGCTTACCAGCGAGGGTATTGTTTTCATCTCAGACTTCTCCCCATCCAAGCCTCCCTCAGGCCCTGGGAAAAAAGTTTACATATCCAGCCCACACTCTAGCCCAGCTCATAACAAGCTGGCCACAGCCACAGGTGCCAAGAAAGCTCTAAATAAAGTAAAAATTTTAATCACTCAAGAGAAACCTAGGTAAGTTACAAGTGTAAAATTAACATTCATCTACTTATCCGGTATGAAAGCATCATTTTTGGAGATGTACAAAGACTGATGTTTTTCTTCATCTCACTTTTTCTCATTTCTAATTTTGAATTTATTAGAGGAAAAAAACATTTATTTTTGTCCCCTGCCCTAAGAGGAGATTCAGCATTTAACATTGCCTTTGTTTCCACTAGCTGTGCTAAACTTCCCCACTGACTTTTATAGATTAAAATTTTTGAATTCTGATTTTTACTTGTGAAAATCGCGATGATCCTAAAGTTCAGGCAATTGAATGCATTAAAAATTTGGGCACAAAAGCTGGATACTCATTTTAAATACATTTTCCTGACTTAGGTGCTGTGCATTCTCATTCAGCAGTAAAATCGGAGTGTTTTTCTTATGCAGGTGAAGATGTCTCCCATCCTGGTTAAGAGCCAAGGCTCCGGGGGAAGCTGTAGCTATGAGACTGAGAAACTTCTTTAATCTTACTCAAATTTCTCTCTCCTAGTCTCTAAAATAAGGCTTTAAAGTATTTCATAGGGTTGTTTTAAAGATCAATAGATCCAATAATGTAAGTAAAGCATGTAATGTCATTGATACTTAGTAATTTATTTAGAAGATGTCGGCTGTTATTAAGAAATTACAACTGAATAAAAGTTTAATTTGATGTATTCAAAATAGGTTTCTTTCTTTTTCCTATAGCAATAATCTGTATATTATTGCTTTGGCAGGCTTTTTTGTTTGTTTTGGCATTCATTTTCAGATAGCCTTTATTTTTAATATGCCAAGATTACTCTCCCTAGGCTTGGTGAGTAACTACTTGAAAAGTATGTGGTAAAAATATAAATTGCTCTACAAATACATTTTGCACTTGTGTGTAAGTATCACTTTTATATATTAAGCCATAGGCTGGTTAAGTTCACTAGTTAGTTTATCTCTCACCCTGTGCCAAAATGACTTAAGATTACTTCTTAAGTATCTTAAGAGAACTTTCTATTTTTTATATATTCCCTCTCATAAACAAGAAATTATTTGGCAGTCTGAATAGTTTTATAAGTTATGTTTTATATTTCTTAAGTTTTCTCTCATATGAATTATATGTATATCTTGAGTATTGGGGAAATACATTATTTCTTCAAGTAGAACCGCTCTGGGTGCTTTCACATCTATTAATTCATGGACTCTTACTACAATTCTGGCAGTAGTAATATTCCCATTTTACAAATAAGGAAAACTGAGTCCCACACCAATTTAAATAAAGTTACTCAAGCTCACCCAACTAGGACATGGCAGTCGGGATTTTAATGCAATAAAAAATTCCTCTTTCTAGTCTTGTGAACTAACTTTATTTTAAATTTCAAAGCCTTTTAATAAAATTATGTATGTAAAATGAAATGTAAAATGAAAATAGTACATAATTGTATGTCTATTCCTATTGAAATATATTTAATATAGAAAAGGTGATTGAATGTATGCAACAATCACAAATTATTAAAATGATTTTTCAGACCCTAACAATCTCTTAAAATCCTTATAGTTTGACCTGTTTTATTTACACACAAGAAAATGCTGCAATATAAGTGAAACTTTGTTTCAAAAAAGATTTAAGACAGCTTAAAAGTGAATGAAGGCAGCCAAGGGGAAGTTACTTGCCCAAAGCCATACAGATAGTCCAGTAACTCCTGGTCCAGGGGCCCTAATTACCCTAAATGTTGATGTTTTCATCCTGAGTCTTGATTTTAACAGTTTGTCTAGTACTTTTAATGACAAAGTAAAAGTAAAATAAAACTGTCTTATGCATGCCAGCTATTATTATATCATCATTTACCATGTCTTGTGTAATATTAATAACTTAATATTCTACTACTTAATATTTCAAAAACTTAGAAACACTGACATTTCTACCCATCCTATACAATATTATTAGCATTTGGATTTTGGTACATAGTAGAGATCTAAGTTTTGGATGCCAACCCATGTTGGTCACTTCAGGGAATAGTTGTACATTTTTATTGTCAATTTTTATGTGTAAAGTACAAAATTAAATCTTTTATTGGCTCTGATATAAATGAAGTCTTTGACCCAAGTAAATGTTTACTTTTTTCAGTGCTGAATTCATAACTCTCAATGATTGCCTTCAGTTGGCATACCTGCCTTCAAAAAGGAATCACATGTTGTTGCTCTATCCTCGAGAGATTTTAATCCTTGACCTTGAGGTGAATCAGACGGTGGGTGTGATTGCAATAGAACGCACAGGAGTTCCATTTTTACAGGTATCTACAATTCATAAATTATATTCCCCAAAATTATTAAGAATGTTATATTAAAAGAAGGCCATAATCTTGCATAAGTCTTGTCTTCAGTTCTCCACTTTCTCTTTTCAATTTATCAAAAGACTAGCAACACTATTTTAGATTGATTTTTTTGTCTGCACTTTTGATTGGTTTGATTTACCCTAGAAATTGTGACTGATCCTGAGATATTTATTGAACTATTTAAGTCACATGGGTGAAGACAAATTATTTTAGGATTATAAATGGATATTTTAAATGTACATTTAGTTTTAAAGTTTGGGATTTGTCTATTTTTTTTTCTTTTGCCCATATTATCTAAATATGAGTTTGAGTTTCACAGTATATACTTTATTAATCTATTGTGTTTTAAAAAATAAATATATCATCTATTTAAAGGTAATACCCTGCTTTCAGCGTGATGGTTTATTTTGTCTACATGAAAATGGTTGTATAACTTTACGTGTTCGAAGATCTTATAATAACATTTTTACCACTTCAAATGAGGAACCAGGTGAGTTTCTGTCTCACAATAATGTTATATTTTTCTTCAAAATTATTTTATAAAGCTGGATGTGGCAAATACCAGCCAAGGTATATAGTTAATGATACTCCTTGCTTTGAGGAAGTTTAAAATATGGTTATAATAAGAGGCATAAAAAGTATAAGCCCAAGATTAATCTCTTGATGTTAAAACAGTGCACCTCCTGTATACATCAAAAAGAGTAAAATTTTGTGTTTCTTGATAATATCCATGAGCCAAGTAGATATTATCTTTTGGAATTTTTTTTTTTTTTCAGTACAAGTCCAACCTTGTGTGCCTTTATTATTATACCCCCTTGACTTGTTGGCTGTAAGAACTTCCATTGTAAAGTGACAGAGGTTATTAAGTCTCAGTTGTCAAGTCAGTCTTATCTTGGAGAATGGAAATAATGTTTTTGTGAAATTATATACTGTGTAAAGATCAAAGTGATTTTCACATCTTTTGGAAAGTACAGTTATTTTCAGGCTTATAGACTACTACAAATTATGATGGAAATTTATTCATTAATTATATATCACTGTTGATCCTTTTTCAAAGTATTGTCTTTATTTTAAAATATTGAAAAAAGATATCTTGATTATAGTTGTTATTTTGGAAATTAAACTTAGTACAGTCATTAAGTAAATTATCTTTATATTTGGAAAAAATTTAGTAGTAATTGTAAAAAGTGAAGCCATGCTTGACATTGCATTCATGAAGGAGTGATGCCCAAATTTAGTTGAGGTTTTATTTAAATTGAAACAAACAGTAGTGGTATTGATATGGCTGCTTTCTGATATTTAAAACAATTTTATGTGAAGATCCAGATCCAGTTCAGGAGCTTACCTATGATTTACGAAGCCAGTGTGATGCAATCAGGGTGACAAAAACCGTCCGTCCCTTCAGTATGGTGTGCTGTCCTGTCAATGAGAATGCAGCCGCCCTCGTAGTGAGTGATGGCAGGGTCATGATATGGGAACTCAAGTCTGCAGTTTGTAATCGAAATTCACGGAACAGGTAAATGAATCAACAGGATCATGGTTTTGTTTTTTGTTTCCTGTTTCCTTTTATAAAAAATTTCCATAATCATAAAAATAGGAGGGCTGGTTTTCTATAAAAATATTTTTAAGGTAATAATTAAGGCTTTAGATTATTAGGGAATTATGTAAATCTGCTAGAGCTATTTCACCTATGGGTAAGATGAATGAATAATATAAAAATAGATAGAATGCCATGATCTGGACTTAATAATTTGAATTCCTAATACGTAATGCAGATTTTAAGTATGTAAAACCTTCTAATTATTATGTCTTTGCAGTAGTTCTGGTGTGTCACCTTTATATTCACCAGTGTCTTTCTGTGGAATTCCTGTAGGAGTGCTACAGAATAAACTCCCAGACCTTTCCTTAGATAACATGATTGGTAAGCTTTTTTCCCCTCTAACTCCATGTTAAGTATTCTTTCTGAAGGGCAAAATTAATAGAATCACTCACTTGTAATTATTTTAAAGTCAAAAAAGTTAATACTTGAGAAAACTAGAACATGGAATCATTCTTTCCTAAATAAATCAGAGGGGTTTAAAATACTTAGGTAGAAAAGTGCCTGAAGTAGCATGGGTTTGCATTATAGTTGTTAGAAATAGAAAATGTTCATTCGTGAGAGACTGATGTAAATGAAAGCAATGACATTAGGCATCTGGATTTTGGACCTAGAGCCGATGCTGAGCTATGCCATGCCAACTCAGGGCCTTGCTGTTTGCTGGTTCCTCAGCTTGGAATGAAGTACATGGTTCCTTTCTCTCTGCTACTCCTAATTCAAAATTCAACTCAGATGTTGTTTTCTTTAATCTCCTAAGTCTAATTTAAATGCTCTTCTTTTGTTTTTCCTAACAGTTATCAGCATATTTTAATTGTGGGTTTTTTCTTCTGTTTCATCTCATCAATTGTAAGCATCACAAGGGTGGTGCAGTGTTTGATTCTATTTTGTCTTTCCCAGCACTCAGCACAGTACCTTGTGCATGCCTGTTTTGTAGTAAGTATTTACTGAAGGAATAAAGTAACTGAGCAGTATTAGAAAAGATTATTTTAACTTTTTGACATGAATTATTTTTATGTTGGGGATTCTTTCAAAAAATCATTTTTGGAGATAAAGTGTTCAAAGTTATTTAATTATGAGGCCAGTATGTATTAAAGGAAGAATGAGAGTTTGTGATTTCAAATTTTATGCTACTTGAAATTGTAAGACTTTGTAAATATGCCAAGCAATTTGGACATCTAATTTTGTTACAGTTGTGGCTGTGGTTTATAAAGGATTTTCTGTTTTATTATTTATTCTACCATAATATAATTGAAAACGATATTATTTAGGAGGGTTTTTTTGTTGTTGTTGAAACGCTAAATAAGTGATGTACTAGAAAGAGCATTGGCCGGGCGCAGTGACTCACGCCTGTAATCCCAACACTTTTGGAGGCCAAGGCAGGAGGATCACTTGAGGTCAGGAGTTCGAGACCAGCCTGGCCAACATAGTGAAACCCTGTCTCTACTAAAAATATAAGAATTAGCCAGGTGCAGTGGCATGTGCCTGTGGTCCCAGCTACTTGGGGGGCTGAGGCAGGAGAATCGCTTGAACCTGGGAGGCGGTGGAGGTTGCAGTGAGCCGAGATTGCACCACTGCACTCCAACCTGGGCAACAGAGCAAGACTCGATCTCAAAAACAAAAAAAAAGCATTACATTATTAATTACATTAATTAGATCACATTTATTGGGTACTTCATACTGTGTTAAGTGCTGTGCTAAATATTCTACATATTACCTTGGTACAGCTTTGCAATGTAAGTAATACTATCTCCATTTGATATATATGAGAACTGAGGCCCAGAGAGATTAAAGCTTTAAACCACACAGTCACACAGTCACACAATGGAAGAGCCCAAGTGTGACCCGGGTAATCCTGGCTCCAGAGCCTGCTCCTTAGCAATGGCCTCCAGTCCTGACAGCTCCACTGTCATCTTGGGCAAGACCATCATTCATCTCTAGGCCTCAGTTTTTTCACGATTTCTGCCAGTTATGAAATCCTTTCGTTCAGTGATACTTACTATTATATCTAAAATTCTTTCTCTCCACTATCTATTCTACCAGACATAAATCCATATGAGGAAGCCTGGACACATGTTTTGCAAAATTTATTTTATCAGTAACACAATTTTTTGAGTTAATTCACCTTGTCTACTCTTAATATGAAAACTTAAAGTGAAAAGAATTATAAACACACACAAGAACAGCACTAATCAGTTATATGGAGCCCATAGGAGTTTGAAATTTTATGCTGTTTAGGTATCTAAGTGATATAAATTACAGATTTTAAGAGACAAATGGATACGGATTGTATAGCAGTTCTTGACAATGTAGTTGATTTTAAAGTGTTAAATAAAGCTTCGTACTTGAAAACATTTTAATTTAAACTTTTAATTAAACTTTTAATTTGAAATTCACTGTGTTCTTAGTGAAAATTGAAAGCAATTCGGGTAAATAAAGAGGCTGATTTATATTCACTGGATAAATGCTGATACTTATTAAGGCCTAATCTGCCCTACATTGTGAATTGCCTCTTATGAAAAATACTTGAAGAAAAATGTGGCATTCCCTGGGTGTCAACTCAAAGCCAACATATGTATGTGTGGCACTTACATGTTAAGCTTCCCATTCCTTCATATTTCATCTTTTTTATTTTATTTTATTTTATTTTATTTTATTTTATTTTTTTTGAGATGGAGTCTCGCTCTGTCACCAGGCTGTAGTGCGGTGGCGCAATCTCGGCTCATTGCAACCTCCGCCTCCCGAGTTCAAGTGATTCTCCTGCCTCAGCCTCATGAGTAGCTGGGATTACAGGTGTGTGCCACCACACCCAGCTAATTTTTATATTTTTAGTAGAGACAGGGTTTCACCATGTTGACCAGGATGGTCTCGATCTTCTGACCTCGTGATCCGGCCGCCTGGGCCTCCCAAAGTTCTGGGATTACAGGCGTGAGCCACCACACTCGGCCTCCATCTTTTTTTAACCAAAGTTATGCAGAGAGATTGATATTGAGTATGTGGCTAATCCTAAGGGATCATTTTAATAGGATTAAAATGCTATTTTTTCTATATATTTTGTGGATTTTAAAATAACATTATTAAAACAACTTTACAGCTTCAAAAGGTTGTATTTATCACCCACTCTTAGTAATTATTTACACTTTTCCTTT
Source organism: Pan troglodytes (assembly GCF_028858775.2). NCBI lineage: Eukaryota > Metazoa > Chordata > Mammalia > Primates > Hominidae > Pan > Pan troglodytes. The sequence goes on from NC_072406.2 coordinate 132,988,398, forward strand.
CACACTATATACATGTTTGTGTTTATGTGTGTGTAGACATGTATGTATATACTCATGCATATTCTTTCTATTTTTGGCAAGTTAATCCCAATATTCTGTAGTGGTTTATAGGAAGGAAATTTGTATACCTTTTTAATGAACAGTCTTGATTTCATTGTACTGTTTAGATTTAGCTTTTGTTAGAATGATTTTTATTGGAGTCATCTTTTTAGTTTGAGACTTGCTAACCTAAGTACGAATGGTGTATGTGAAAATAATGCCATTGAAGTCTTAACTATTGACAGTGATGGTGTATATATTATACACGTGATTTATGAATATATATATTTGTATTTGTTTTATATTTACTTATAAAACATATTTTGTAATTACACTGACACGTTAAGGTTTCTTATTAGAAATTATGAATAAGTTATTTAAATCTGTTTTTCATGAATACCAATTTTGTATGTACTTTACAGAGTACATCAGATTGAAAAGTAACCCTTTCAAAAGGCAGTAAAATGAGAAAAATGCGGTACAGTAGTTCACTCTGCAGAAACTGTTCTCTAATGCGAGTTCTCTTGCTTTGTTCTGAAGCCTGTGTAGTGCTTTAATACCAGGAACATTGAAACAGTGTTTCTTAGAAGACACAGGTCCCTGCATTCTGGATAGCAGGACTCGGGAGTAATCTATCCTTTGAGGTGTTAGTTGATGCAATTTAAGTCCTATAGCCAGGTACAGAGTCATTGTGTCCTTAATAACTATAGCCGCTAAAGTACTACATTAACTACATTATACTTTTAGACCTGAAGAGCATTTCTACTGAAAATTTTCCTTAGCTTTTTAAGATCAGCATACACTGTAGTTAATATATTTGTTATTTTTATTACAAATCAGGGCAAAGTGCAATTGCTGGGGAAGAACATCCCAGAGGTTCAATTCTGCGGGAAGTGCACCTCAAGTTCCTGCTGACGGGACTGCTTTCAGGACTGCCCGCACCACAGTTTGCTATTCGTATGTGTCCACCGTTGACCACAAAAAACATCAAGATGTATCAGCCACTGCTGGCTGTTGGTGAGTATTTGACCTGGTCTTTTTTTTTAACTCACTTTATAAGATGTTTAGGTTTTCTAGTTTCTAGAAGATCCTTTATTCTTTTTGAGGATGCTTTAAAAGGAGATAGAGGCTAAGTGAAACTGTAAATACTCATCCTGGAACTTAAAAAAAAAAAATTTCTGTCCTTTTATTCCAACTGTCTTATATTGAATTGGAATGCTGAGTCTTCATCCACCTGAGACTGGACAGTCGAGTCTCTGACGCTGTCCATTCATCTCGGAAATACCAGGAGGCTCATCCCTGCAGTGCTGAGTCCCAGGCTCCTTGTCTGTAATTGGACCACCCCAGTCTTTATGTCATGTCAGTTTTCGTTGGGTCTTTATTGACTAAAAATATAGTCAGGGTTAATAGCTTAATAATAGCAGGGTTCTTCTTTTGCCAAGAGTTATATATTAAATATTATTTAAAGTGGCTATGGTCCCTATAAATTAAGATTTGCCTTTTGGTGTGAAATTGTGTATTTGTATGTTATAGGTAGAAAAATTTATCTGGGTTCCAACTTGCTGTCACATTGATTTCATAGTAATGTGATGAACCTAATTTTCTTTACAGCATAGAGAAAAAAACAAAATTTAGTTTGCCATTAAGTACACATTATTAAAATACATTTCTCCAAAACTTCTGAAAAACAGTGTGTTTGTTTGAAACTCAACATTTCTTCTTAAGATACTATCGGCTGGCTTCTGGCTTTCTCCCCCAGTCTATTAACATGTGATTTGTGGTGAAAACCTCACCATATTTATTCTGTGGCCAACATGGCTGACTTCTCAGTGTTAAAGACTCATTTGGGTATTACTGTTTGGTAGTACCCTTCTGTTTTTTTCTGTGCCTATCTTTTGAAAGCGATTTGATTTTTATGATTCAATTGTCTATATATGTGTCCCGATTTATATAATGCAGATAAATGTTTAATTTTTGCTTTAGAAACTGTTGATTAATATTTCACCACTAATAGATTTTAATTAGGATTCATCAGTGTGCTTCATATGTGCATGTATGTATTATGTCAGTGTTCCTGATTTGTCAATTAGGATTTTGTCAATTTCTTGGGGAAAACTACTTCTTGGGATAGCTATGTAATAAGAGCTATGGCAAGGTCTGAGCTTTCCATTGCAGAATAAGCTGTATTGGTATGTAGTGAATATCATTTACTGAATTTAGTATAACAAAGTAAAAATATAAAATAAGTACCTAAAAGTTTGTCTAGAGGTGTCACTAAGAAAGATAAATAAGAGTTCAGCTATGGAATTAATTCTCCTTGTGGTGCCCCTAGTGCATTAGATCATAGGTTCAGCATTGTTAAAACTTTCAGATTGCAGAAATCATTGGATTATTATGAAGTTCTGTTAATTGAAAAATTTTAGTAATTTAGTTATTTTCTCAGTGCCAAAAGGTATTATTATGAAATAGATGATAAATGTAAACAACTGTACAATGTGTTTTTCTAGAATAGTTTTGCAAAAGATTTCTGGAGTTTTATTCAGCAAATAAGATAATATTGGAACTTGCCCAGCATTTTTACTTCCACTCTGTTGCTTTGCATGAATTCATTAATCTTTAAATCATGTGCAGTGCAAAAGTGTTTGTCCATATAGACTGTTCACTTTTCTTGCTTAACTTATAAAAACACTATAGAGCTGAAGCTTTACTTTCTCATGTATGTCCGTGTCCTTTACATTTAAACTTTAGACATACTACCTGAGACCATGAAAAGCTTTAGAATAATACCTGTAAACTATTAATTATAGTGATGACAGAATACTAATAGTTAACCAAGTGCTTACTTTGTGCCAATTACTGTGCTAAGTGCTTTATGTTTTCCCATTTAATCTCCAACAACTAGATTTTCTACTCTTCCCATTTTAAAGAGATGAAAACACAGATTTAGTGTGGGCAAGTAATTCATCCAAGAGTATAAGGAAGAGCCAGGGCTTAAGCCCAGGTTTCTTTAATTGCAGAAACCACAGTTAACCATCATACTTTACTCTCTTGTCAGGATTTATTTAATAAAAGAGACAAAACAAAAAGAAAACTTTGGAAAGAAAAATGGATAACCCTGGTTAGTGAGCTCTGCTAGATTGCTTATTTGAGGACCAGCTATAATAAACCTTCTGAGTCTCAAAAAGTATAAATTCCCATGTGTATAAAAGCTTAGGAAAGTGTTTGTTCAAATCGTGTGTGTATTAATGTAAGTTTTAAGGTCTTTCTGTGAAAAATCTATTCCTGGAATTAGGCAAGGCTTTTGAGCACGTGAGGTTAGGCCCATTTTTTTTATAAGGAAGTGGACCAGAGAAATTCATTCTTTTTTGTGTGTTTGTTTAAACACATAGTTTGGGTTTCTTTTATAAAAGATAAATGTTGTTAAGTGATTAAAGTCTTGAGAAAAGACTTTTCTTGCAAAGTGCTGGAACTCCCACTGAATTCATGCTCTTCCATGATGTCATTTTGAAAGGTACAAGTAATGGTTCTGTCCTGGTGTACCATCTCACCAGTGGTCTGCTACACAAAGAGTTAAGCATCCACTCATGTGAAGTCAAGTAAGTATGTCATTGTGATGATGACATCACAAACATCATATCAGAAAAAAAATTCTCATAGACTTTTCTACATTGAGTACTCTGTAATGATATCTGCAGTGGTGATTATTTGAAAAGTTTGAATAATATTCATGTCCAACTAATGGCTATGTTAATCAAGGATGATAACTAATTGTTTGCTGTGTAAAGAACATAAGCAGTAGAGAATGTTTTCTCTTTTATTAGGTTGGTGCAAAAGTAATTGCGGTTTTTGCAGTTTTTTTTTTTTTGTTTGTTTGTTTTGTTTTTTTTTTTTTAAATGGCAAAAAACACAGCTATTTTTGTACCAACTAATATTGTTGCACCTCATTTATTTCTCCTAAGGGCCAGGCTGTTTTCTCACTGGATATCCTTACGTTGCCTTGTTCAGGTTTATTTAATTTATTTATTTTGCTCAAAATTATTTTTTATTATTTAAAATTTTTTTTTACTTTAAGTTCCTGGATACATGTGCAGAATGCGTGCATTTGTTACATAGTTATACATGTGCCTTGGTGGTTTGCTGCACCTGTCAACCCATCACCTAGGTTTTAAGCTCCACATGCATTAGCTATTTGTCCTGATGCTCTCCCTCCCCTCACATGCCCCCGCCAACAGGCCCTGGTGTGTGTTGTTCCCCTCCCTGTGTCCATGTGTTCTCATTGTTCAACTCCCACTTATGAGTGAGAACATACAGTGTTTGGTTTTTCTGTTCCTGTGTTAGTTTGCTGAGGATGATGGCTTCCAGCTCCATCCATATCCCTGCAAAGGACATGATCTCCCTTTTTATGACTGCATAGTATTCCATGGTGTGTATGTACCACATTTCCTCTTTCTTTTTTTTTCTTTAATTTTACTTTAAGTTCTGGGATACATGTGCAGAATGTGCAGGTTTGTTACATAGATATACATGTGCCTTGGTGGTTTGCTGCACCTGTCAACCCGTCATCTAGGTTTTAAGCCCCACATGCATTAGGTATTTCTCCTAATGCTCTCCCTCCCCTTGCCCCTCAACCCCCGACAGGCCCCAGTGTGTGATGTTCCTCTCGCTGTGTCTATGTGTTCTCATCGTTCAACTCCCACTTATGAGTGAGAACATGCAGTGTTTGGTTTTCTGTTCCTCTGCTAGTCTGCTGAGAATGATGGCTTCCAGTTTCATCCATGTCCCTGCAAAGGACATGAACTCATTCTTTTTTATGGCTGCGTATTTTTCATTTCTATAACGATCCATCAGGACTGCTTATGACAAATTCAAATAAAGTCATTTTAATTGTTAATTTGTCTTGTTTATTCTTTGTTTAAACATCATCAGAACGCTGCATAGCATTTATTCTTTGATTTTTAGGACATGATCTGCTTATGAGTTCTGTGTATGCAGAGCTGTCCGAGGGAAAGCTAAATTGACGGAAAAGTGCTTCTTGTTTTCTGTTCCAAAATGCCTACCTGTGCTGTCCATAGCATTATTTTGCTGAATGCAAGGCTATTTTCCTTTTGTGTCCTATCAGTGATAGATCGTAGAGTTACATATATAAAATATGAATTTCCACTTTTTTGTTTGTTTTTTGAGACAGTCTTACTCTGTCACCCAGGCTAGAGTGCAATGGCGTGATCTCAGCTCACTACAATCTCCACCTCCTGGTTTCAAGTGATTCTTATGCCTCAGCCTCTTGAGTAGCTAGGACTACAGGCACGTGCCACCATGCCCAGCTAAATTTTGTATTTTTAGTAGAGACGGGGTTTCACCATGTTGGCCAGGCTGGTGTTGAACTCCTCACCTCAAGTGATCCATCCACCTCAGCCTCCCAAAGTGCTGGGATTACAGGCGTGAGCCACCACCCCCAGCCAGTTTCCAGTTTTTTTTTTTATGATCTTTCAGTGAAAGCATAAGAAGTCATTTTCTGTTTTCTGTACGTTAAATAATTGTAGGTCTTGTGTATAAAAATTCTCAGTGAACCCTTAGCAAACACATTATCCTGAGTACATGCATTTTCTTAATGGAGAAGGGTTAACCTTTTTTTTCTTTTTTTTTTTTGAGATGGAGTTTCGCTCTTGTTGCCCAGGCTAGAGTGGAATGGCGCTATCTTAGCTCACTGCAACCTCTGTCTCCCGGGTTCAAGCAATTCTCCTGCCTCATCCTCCCAAGTAGCTGGGATTACAGGTGTATGCCACCATGCCCAGCTAATTTTTGTATTTTTTAGTAGAGACAAGATTTCACCATGTTGGTCAGGCCGGTCTTGAATTCCTGACCTCAGATGATCTACCTGCCTCTGCCTCCCAAAGTGTTGGGATTACAGGCGTGAGCCACCGCGCCAGGCCAGGTTAACCTTTTAAGTATCACAGCTTCTGATTGTGATGGAAATCTCTGAAAAGTTTGCATTGTCTTATTGTTTCAAGTGCATTGTTGTGTGGTGCAGCCCAGGTGACTGTTTATTGCCACCTTACGCTGTTCCTATACAGCATCTCCCCAGATACATTTACGTGGAATAATAATGTCTTTAAAAGCTTTGGGCTTTTGAGGTGCAGTGACACAGGTATCTGTTTGGACTCTTTCAGGCTGTTATTCATCTCTTCTCTTCTGTTGCAGTGTCTGTAGCTTGCCATTCTGGCACTTCTAGTAGTCTCTGCTTACACTGCTGAATCTTCTCTCTCTCTCTTTCCCATCTACTCTTCTCTCGACATTTCCTTTCACCCTGCCTTATGTGTCTGGTGTTTCCTTTTATGGTCAGCACTAACCAATCGAAACTCTCCATTTAATCACTACTTATTCTAGGGATTATGTTAACTATTAATACTTCACACGTATCATTTCATTGAATCCCCACTACAATCGTATGGGGCAGGTATTGTATTTCCAGTCTACAGAGTAAGAAACTGAAAATTACAGAGTAATCTGTGAAGGAGCTAGATGGAATTCACTCTGGGCCTTTGAAGCCTCAGAGCCTGAACTCTTCACTTATGCTTACAGTGCATGTGCTGCATCTCCTGCTAAAATACGCACATAGGTTAGTAGGAATCATGTTGGCAGTAAAATTAAAATGTTGGCTGAGCCAAGATTTGTGCTAAGAATTTCACACATGCTTCTGAAAAATCAAACATGTTGTCTTTTCAAACACAGAAAGTTTTAATAGCTAATTAATCAGAGAGGTATTAATTTTAAGTAAGGTTTATTATCCTGGATTAGTCAGGTTATAGATGTCACTAAATACTTGACTTATACATGCTAAGATAATATTTATGGTTGAGTAACATTGAAATTGATTATAAGTGTTACTTGGGATACTAACTCTGAGGGATATACTACTCATCAGATAAATGTGAATGATCATACAAAGATACTCCATTTTTATATGAATTTTTCCTCTTCATTGCCATTTTGAAAATAATTTGTATTTTATATTCAGAGATACTGCCCAAGAGAACGCTAAAATCCTGCTTTGTGTTTCAGTTAATGCAATTTTAGTATTATAATCAAAAGCCATTGAGAAAATTTCACAGAAATACAAAAATTAGCTGGGCGTGGTAGCACACACCTGTAGGCTCAGCCATTTGGGAGCCTGAGGTGGGAGGATCTCTTGAACCTGGGAGGCAGAGGTTGCAGTAAGTTGAGATTGTGTCACTGCACTCCAGCTTGGGTGACAGTGAGACCCTGTCTCAAAAAACACAAAACAAAACAAAACAAAACTTTCACGATGTATTATAAAAATGTCTGAATTTATTAGCAGCAAACTCAAAACATTTTAGATTTTCATGTCCAAATAAGGTTAACTTTTAGAAAGTTGTTTTTCTACCTTTTATTAAGTGTGTTTTTAAAAAATCATAATCTAAAGCACTTGAAGGTTGTATATACTGTGCCGGGGACTCATGACAGCAGATAGCACAAAGTGTGTGTGTTTTTAAAACCATGATGTTTTAACTTGTGATGCTTTACGAATATCTGTTGAATATCTTCTCTATGCTTATAAACAGAGGAAGCCTTTGAAGCTTATAATGCAATGGAAGATACTTAGAAGTAAACAAAATAGAGAGGTATATGTAGATTTTCTTAGGTCATTAGTTTGTGTCTTTGTCTGGTAGGCTGAAACTACTGTCATATGACTCTCTCCCTGGCCAGATTTTAATAGTCATACTAATACTGATGTGAATCCTGATAATTAAACTATCTTGTCATTACATTTGTAGATAAAGTTTTGGTTAGAAATGATTTTGTATGTGTTAGGTATGGTAATACAGTCTCAAATAAAAGGTCATGTTAAGATAAAAGGTCATGCTTACTTTTTAATTAATTTGTGTAATAAAATTTAGGTCTTTGGAAAACTTATTTTTCAAATAAATGAACCTTTCAAATAAAAAAGAGAATTAGTTTAACCTTTATCTCATTTCCTATTATAGGGGTATTGAATGGACAAGTTTGACTAGTTTTCTTTCTTTTGCTACCTCAACACCAAACAATATGGGATTAGTGAGAAATGAACTTCAACTGGTTGATCTTCCAACAGGTTTGTTTTTAAAGATCCAAATAGGTTTGTCATATTGAATAAACATGTTGCTATTTATAAAACATGATTGAAAGTACTTCTTTCACCTTGGAATTTTTTTTTATATTTCATGCTTATATATTTATTCTTTTATTCTCTAATAATTGCCCTAGAAAGGCCTCATCGTTGTTTACATGGAAATGTTGTTGGCACAAATACATGGTAAAATGGAGGACCGTTAGCCTGAACAGACAGATTCATTAAAAAATAGGATACCAGTTCTACTTTTAAGTGCATTGTTATATATAACTAACTTTAAAAGATCGATTTAAAAATAACTCTGTCAATGGACTTTATTAGAGTCTGTGCTGGAAATTTTGGCTTTTATAGGAAACACTTAGAAAATTTATAGGTTAAGGATTGTTTTTAAATGCTCAAATTTAAAACTTGTAATAGTCTCTGGCTGAATGAATAGAGAAACTTAATTTGGGATTTTGAAGATTCTACAGTAGGAAACGTCCCAATAAGGTAACTTTTTCAGAACTGAAAGCCTAAACCCAGTGAATTTCAAAATAAAGAATTTGAAAATATAATAAGGAAAGAGTTTCAAATTATTTTCTGGTGTATGCAGTAGTTTCAAAGAGGTTTTTTTAAAAATAAAATTGTGATGAGTTTCTTTAAAATGGTATAGCAACACGAATCATATGTAGATGATCTTAACCAATGAGAGCATGTGTATGTATGTGTAAAATGAATTAAATCAAATAAATCGTTGTAAATCAAGTAAGTTGTAAATAAATGAAGTACATGGTTGCTTTTTTATGTTCTCCATATGTATTTTCAAGCTCTCAAAGATCCAGTTGTTCTTATTTCTCAGGGTGTGTTACTGAACTTCAAGGAATCATTCCCATCTTTAGTCCAGTGTTGCTGCTCTAGTCTCATTGGAAGTGACCTGTCCATTGACTCTCATCCCCAAGTTCCTAATTTGCCAGCAGAATGGTACTGGCCCTCTGTCTAGTGATCCCAGGGATAAAATGCTGTTGTCTAGTATCATTGACTTAAAAAAAAAAAAAAAAATCCCTGTTTTATTTGTTGTGGTCAGCTCAAGTTCAGGACTGTGAGATAACTTAAAATCTGCTTTGCACAGATGTATTTTTAAGGAACAAACATCTACAGTAACAGTTACAGATTTCCTTAAGTGGGATATTTGAGTTCATAGATGGTAGACTTTTATAGCCTGGGCTTCTAAGGAGGGCAGCAGACTAGTGCAGTCAGGACAGGACATGGGCTGTTTGGGGTATAATAATAGTGAGTATAGTGAGATTCCACATGATGGAATCTCAACAAAGAGTAGGAAGGCATTTAGGCCTTCAGTTGTCCTTGAATTGAGTATGTTCTCTCTTTTGTTTAATGTAGATAAAAATCTAACACAAGATACTAAAACATACAAGGTAGAATTTATACTTTTTTTATTCACAGAAAATCATGTAACTTCCTTTGCGGGTAACTCATTCTCTCACAGCATACATGAACACCGTAGTTATTCCCTAGTTTCCAGTTTATAAAGATGTTTTGAGAGGAACATGTTCAAAATATTTAACTAGTATTTTGCACATGGGACAAGAAGATCTTAAATACATGTTTCAAGAGTTTTCCCCCCACTAGTTAGTATTTGGAAACATGGGAATGTTTGTATTAAATATTACTTTAGATAAGTAGTTTTCGCACCAGACAATTGCTGTACCATAAATATCTTAAAACTTAACATTGTTTTTTTAAATTTCTAAAATTGAATTATAGAATTCAAGAAACTGTGTGACAAATGAAAATGCCTTTTTACAAAATAAATATCTGAATATGTGATATATTATTGATCATTAGTTTGTAACACTTTTGAGAATATTCTTTGAACTTACATTATTAGAAACAGCTTAGAAGCAACTGGGCGCCGTGGCTCACACCTGTAATCCCAGTGCTTTGGGAGGCTGAGGCAGATGGATCACTAGAGGTTAGGAGATCGAGACCAGCCTGGCCAACATGGTGAAACCCCATCTCTACTAGGAGTATAAAAATGAGCTGGCGTGGTGGCGAGCGCCTGTAATCCCAGCTACTCGGGATGCTAAGGCAAGAAAATCACTTGAACTTGGGAGACGGAAGTTGCAGTGAGCCAAGATTGCGCCATTGCACTCCAGCCTGGGTAACAAAGTGAGACCATCTCAAAAAAAAAACCGAAAAAACAGAAACAGATTAGAAGCAAATGGAAGAATGAATAGGAGAACAGAGGGTAGGAAGGGTAGGACTGATCAAATTACATTGGCGTGGCTTCTTGTTTTTCATACATGTTTTATGTACTGTTCTCACTTTTTTAAATATTTGCAATTAAAGGTAGGAGCATTGCTTTTCGTGGTGAAAGAGGCAATGATGAATCTGCCATCGAAATGATTAAAGTATCTCATTTGAAGTAAGTGTCAACCTAAAAAAAAGTCTATGGTGTTATCACAATGAAATCTCGTGGATTTTTTTAATCTTTAAGAAAATGGGAATGTGCTGGAATGCATATGGAATCTTTTTAGTGATAGCAAATGGTGATATGCAGCCCAAAGAAGATATTTTGATTACAAAATTAAGTTGCTATCACTTTTAATTCTCTACTTCTAAAAAGATGAGGTAACTTTTGCATGAATCGTTATTTACTTTCGGATAAAGTTCTTATGTACTTCTATCTAAGCATGGAGTTACTGAGTGAAAGAACTCATTTTCTTTATGTATAATTTAAACTCATTTTGCTTCCAGAAATTGAGTTTTTTTGTTTCAGGGGAAAATAACATGTAAAGCAGTATTATTAAAAATAGAAACTGAATGAAAATCAATCAAAATTACAAAGAAAGAGTAAGCTTTCTAAAGTAGTTTTCAAACTTGTTTTGGCTTTTCTAAGATCTTTGCATTTCCATATAAATTTTAGAATCAGACTATCAGTTTTATCAAAAAATCTTCCTGAGATTTTGATTGGGATTGCATTGAACCCATCAATCAGTGAGGGGAAGAATTGGTATCTTAATAAGTTTTGTAACTCATGAACATGGTGTGTCTCTCCACTTATTTAGGTCTTTTAAAATTTCAGCAATATTTTGTAGTTTTCAGTGTGTAAGTCTTACATATTATTTGTTTATTTTGTGTTTTCTTTGATGCTTTTATAAATGACATTTTAAAATTTCAATTATTTATTATTTGTATATTAAAATACAGTTAATTTTCTGATATTGACCTTGTGCCTTGTGACCATGCTAAGCTTAGTTATTACTTCTAGTATAGGTGCTTTTGTTAATTCTTTAGGATTTTCTATAGAGACAGTCTCGTTTGCTAGTAAAGACACCTTTACATCTTTTCGATCTATAGGCCTTCTTTTTGCTTGCACTAATTAGGACCTCCTGTATAGTGTTGATTAGAACTGAGATGTCAGCTACGAGCTGACATCTTTGCTCTGATCCTGGACCTTATGGAGAAAGCATTCAGTCTTTCAACATTAAGTATGATACTAGCTGTAGATTTTTTGTATATTTCCTTTATCAAGTTGAAAAAGTTTTATTCCTAGTTTGCTGAGCTTTTGTATCATGAGTAGGTGTTGAATTTATCAAATGCTTTTTCTGTATTCATTGATATCATCATATGGTGTGTGTGTGTTCTTTTGTTTTTCTTTTTGAAGTTCACTAATATGGTGAATTACATCGATTGATTTTCAGATGTTAAGCCAACATGACATTCCCGGAATAAACTCTAGTTGGTTGTGATGTATTACTGTTTTGACATATTGCTGGATTTGATTTATTGATATATTATTAAGAGTTTTATGATATATTATTAAGAGTTTTTATATCTATGTTCATGAAGGATATTGGTGTCGTTTTTATGTAATATCCTTTGTTTTGGTATCAGGGTAATACTGACCTTGCAGAACGTGTTGTAAAGTATTCTCTCTCCTTTTTTTTGAATGAGTTTGTGTAGAATTGATATTATTCTTACTAAATGGGAAAAATTTATTAGGAAACCCATCTGAACCTAAAATTTTCTTTGTGGCAAAGTTTTTAAATACAAATTCAGTTTTTTTTTTTCATAAATATAGGACTATTTAGATTCTCTTTTTTTGAGCTTTGGTAATTGGTGTCTTCCAAGTAATCTGTCCATTTTGTTGAAGTTGCTGAGTTTATTAATTTATTGAAATAAGCTTGTTCATCATGGATCTATGATCAGTGATTATCTCTCCCACTCCTAATATCAGTAAATTATATCAACCAATTTTATTTATTGATCTTTTCCAAGAAACTACTTTTGATTCATTTGATTCTTCTCTATGATTTTTCCATTTTCAATTTCATTGACTGTCATGCTTATCTTTTGTTCTTCTGCTTACTTTTTAAATATGCTCTTCTTTTTTTACATAGTTTTCTAAAATAGAAACTTAGATAATTGAATTAAGTTGATTCCCTAAAATGTAATGTAAACAGTTAATGCTATATGAGCACCACTTTTCCTGTATCCTACAATTTTTGTTATGGTTATATGTTTTCATTTTAATTCACATTATAATCTTTAAAAATTTTCCATGGGGTGTTATTCAGAGGTATATTTTTTAACTTCAAACTATTTGGGTGTTTTACCAGGTATCTTTCTGTAAATTTCTACTTTCTGCTGGGGTCACACATGGTCCTGAGTGGAAGAATCTCAGTCCTTTGATACAGGGAGTACAGGGATCTTCCTACTCTGTCACATTTCCTCTATGTCAGCCAACATTTGCTGATAATATTTTAGTTCCTCATAATGCTTATTGAGTAATCAGTGCTCAAATTATATTTGTTGAATTGCACTCGTTGATGTCATTCAGTACTTCTTTCAGGCTTAACAGAAAGTGAATAAAGTGGCATTTGTTGAATACCAACTGTAGTAGAATGATAGAAACTTTACATACTTTTTCATTGAATGTTTACCATAATCTGTATATCAATTAATTGAGGTACATGATGAGATTCTCCTGTCATGTGTGAGAAGTTGAGCCTCAGGAGGGTTAACATAAGTTGTGGCATCAGGGTTTGAATCTATGCCACTCTTTCTTCCAAGTTGGACTCCTTGCCTAATTGTGTGAGACTGTATGTTCTCTTACAGGTCACTTAGAGCTTTACCTTCTTATGACTGTTAATCATGGTGCTAAATGGTAGTTTAAATTGTCTATATTTAGAATGCGTCAGCTGAGTTTTTCAATTTACTGAACTTTTTATTTGGTCTAATTCATGGTGAAATTTTTGCAAAAAGGGGCTTATTTAGTAATTTTGTTTATTTTAGGCAGTATTTGGCAGTCGTATTCAGAGATAAACCCCTGGAGCTATGGGATGTTAGGACTTGTACCCTTCTTAGAGAGATGTCCAAAAACTTCCCTACAATAACTGCTTTGGTAAGTTACAGTTTAAGAATTAAATAGCTTATTTAGGTATATATGTATGTGGTGAATGTTTTGCTTAAGCTTGAATCAAAATCATTACTGCCAATGTCATTTTTTTGGTTAAAAATGTGTGTTCAGAGAAGATGATCTAAATAAATGGAGATAATTCTTATTTTCTTGGATAAATCAACCTAATATCATATTAGTGCAATTCCAATTCAAGTTTCATTTGGATATTTTGAGGAATATGGTAAACATATTCAAAAATGTTTATGAAAGAATAAAGGTCCTAAATAGCTAAGTCATCCTTGAATAAAGAGGAGTAAATGTGGGAGGTGTGGGTGGGGTTGGCCCTTCCTACCTGATATTAGTACATCTTACAAAACCATGGAAATAAAATCAGTATTGTATTGGCACAAGAATAGAAAGTGAGTCAACATAATAAAGAGCTCAGGAACAGACCCATGAATATTTGGGGACTTAATATACAGTAAAGTAGCACAAATCAAAGAGGATGGACAGACTGTGTAGTAGACGGTGTTGGGAAAACTGTCTCACTTTATGGAGAAAAATACTTGATCTCTACTTAATACCATATAGAGAATTGAGTGTCACAGGACTAAAGACCTAAATGTAAAAATGTAAAGCTATAAAATTGAATATAACAAAATACAAAATATTGCTGTGACCTAGAGGCAGGAGGAGACATCAGAAGCTCAAACCAAAAGGCAAAAAAAAAAAAGAAACAATGCATTTAATTAATCAAGATTAATGCTTTTTGTTTGATGAAGATGTCAAAGTTAAATACAGAAGACATTTTGGGAAAACAAATTTTCCAGTGTCTAAATTTAACTAGAAACTCCTGCAAGTCAACAATGAAAAAAAGCGGGAACCCTAGTGAGAAAATGAACAAAGTCTGTGAAGAGCTAATGAGAGGCAGAGAAACCTAAAAGGCCAACAAGCCATATAAAGGAATGTTCAAACTCATCAGTTTTCAGAGATGTTCAAACCATGATATGGATCTACCGTTTAGACTAACAAAAACTGGACAGCCATATAGCGTTAAGTACGGGTGGAACATAGGGTATGGGAATCCTTGTGCATTGCTGGTAGGAATGTAGACCAATGCAGCCATTTTGTAAAGCACACTGGCAGCACTTGGGCAAACACAGACATCTTCTGTGTCCGCTGAGCTCTTGGTCGTAAATGAACTTTTGCAAGGATATTGACTGGTGTGTTTTGTCATGATGTGAGTTTGGAGACCATCTGTGTGTTTTTACTGAGAGAGGAGACAGATTAACAATTGGCTGATGCACCCATGGAGTATTACGTAGCATGCAGAAACAGGAGGAAGAGGACTTAAATACAGTGGAAAGAGTAAGAAACAGGATGAAGTGTATATATATATATATATATATATATATATATATATATATACACACACACACACACACACACATATAAACACAATACTATTTATGTAAATTAGATAATAACTACATGTTAAGAACTTATACATATGCGAGGATATTGGACTAAAAGGCTTTACAATAGGTGGAATATAAAAGAATATATAAATAAAACAAGTGATTTTGGAGGAATCTATGGATGATAAAGGACCCTGGTTGGAGAACTGTGATTGTCTTATCGTGTGCACATAAGAGATGGGGGAGGAGACGAGGAATAGGCAATACTATCATTGAATTCATTATTTTCATTTTGTAAATATTTTATAAAAACATCCAAAGGTCAGACCTTTTGGAAGTTTGCCATAAAAGCTCCAATTAAAATGCATTCATTTAGCCTTTCTCTAAGTAGGTAAAATCTAAAGAACAAATGTGGATTCATGTGTAGTAATAATAAATGATACTGGGCAGTGGTGTGTGTGCCCAGCTCTTCTGGACGATTCTTTGACAGAAGGAAACCTAGCACTTCTAGGTTTGTCTGCATTTGCTTTACAGGAGTGGTCACCATCTCACAACTTGAAGAGCCTGAGAAAGAAGCAACTTGCTACTCGAGAGGCCATGGCCCGCCAGACCGTAGTCTCAGACACAGAGCTGAGTATTGTTGAATCATCTGTGATCAGGTACAGTACAGTGTTTCTTGACACTGTCATTTGTGCCATTAGCATCATGTCTGGGAAGTTGACAAGTGTCATCGGAAGGTGTCTATGGTAGCAAGTTGGACTCTGCTTTTGAACATACTTAGTTTCATCTTTCAGTACATACCCAGATTACTAAAAAGATAATTTTATCATTTTTAGTATTGTACTATACTGTTTATTGTAACTAATAACATATGCAGTAATATTCACCCATCAGCATCTAGTAGTAAATGTGCTCATTCCGAGTGCCCTTCTACTCCATACACTTCAGCTTCTGAAATTCAAATGAACATAGCATAGACATACAGATAGATCATATTACCATTTATACACACCAAAGAAAATGTGTTGGGAATCCTAAATTTGTGTATCATCCCCATCCATACCAATCTTACAGATAAAAAGCTTCAGAGATAATGTTGGGTCACTGTACAGCCTCCCTTCTGTTGAGCACAGTTCTATAGCCAAAATCTCTGTGAATTTTATTTTTCTTGTATTAAGTTTAGATCACCATTTCTCTCTGTGCAGGGTAAACTTCCTCTGATGTTGTGGCTGTTAAGGAGTGATTCATGTTTACCCATAATTAGCTGGGCAAATATTAGTTTCAGACTTTTAAAAAAATAGTTTTGGACCTCCTCTTAATGCGTCTGTACTTTGGGCAAGTTAATTAATTATGAGTATCACTCTAGGGAAAAAAAAAACATCTTTATCATATGTTTCACTATCCCAAAGCTTGCTGCAGGAGGCAGAAAGTAAATCTGAACTTAGTCAGAACATCTCTGCCCGGGAACATTTTGTATTTACCGATATTGATGGCCAAGTTTATCATCTCACTGTTGAAGGAAACTCAGTAAAAGACAGTGCTCGGATTCCACCAGATGTGAGTACAACCTTGATTAAATCTTCATCAAGAAGATTTTGTTTTGTTGGTTCCATATCCAGTGAAGGCATAGTTAAGTTGGAAACTTCAGAAAAGCCTAATGTAAATAAACTTTATTTAAGGAGATATTATCGATTAAACTTGTTCCATACTGCTAGAGAATAACGCTGTAACTATTTTGATTAAATGTTTACTGTGTGCTACTCATTTTTATCCCCGTAATAATCCATGAGGAGTTATCTCCATTTTACCCATAACAAAACTGTGGGAGAATAAGTAACTTTCCCAAAGTTACCCAGCTTACTTATATGGCAGAGCAGTGTTTTAAACTCAGGCCTGTCTGACTTCAGTATCTGTCTTCTTTCCATTTCAGGCATTACCCTGAAGGATTTGACTTACAATCTAGTATTATTTTTGGATAATAGTAATCAGGTTGTAAGTGTAATAGTATTATTAACATTTACTAACTTACATATATCCTTATGGCCTTGTGGAATCTGTAACTAAAGTTTTGCCATTAATCATTTGTGTCAGCATGCATCTCATAGATAGTTTTTAATAGATGGATCATGAAAATGTTTATGTTAACTAATGCAGGCTATTATAATGGTTAAATGAAGGCATGAGGGGATTTTTTTAAATAGGTATATTTATTTTAAATTGCCATCTAAAAATGGAATGCTCTAGTAGAATGCCAACCCCCATAATTTTATAGGTGGCTTTGGGGTCTCATAAAGTTACAATCTAGATGTTGGCTGTGGCTACAGTCTTTTGAAGTGTAATGGGACAGAAGGATCTGTTTCCAAGTTGGCTGCCTCACAGGCTATTGCACATTAATGCTGGCTGTTGACGAGGGACCTTAGTTCTTCATGTCGATCTTTCCATAAGGCTGCTTGAGTGTCCTCACGACATGACAGCTGGCCTCCCCTAGAGTAAGTGATCTGAGAAAGCAAGAAGGAAGTTGCAGAGTCTATTATGACCTAGTTTCAGAAGTCTCTTCAAAGGCAACTTCTTAATTAAACATTCTATTTTATGGTTAGGAAAGTAGATATCTTAAAATGTTGCTTCATATTATACAGAATTTCATTTCTTTAATATGTTTTTTTTATTAATGGACTTTATTATAATATTGATTTTTAAATCCAGTTTTTGTTTTGTTTCTTGACTATTACCAGAGTTTTTACGGTATTCAGTGTGTATGCTAGTCCACTAATGGTCAATTATTCAAACCACTAGAGTTTTCTTACTTTTTACCATGGATACCATTTGAATTTTTATGTTGTACAATAAATGCAAAAATAAAATTTCTTTTAATAAATAGAGAAGTAATTGAGCAGTAATATTATTTAATAGCTAACATGTATTGACTATTTACTGCATAGCAGGCATTGCTTTAAGGCCTTTGCCTTTATAAATTTATTAATACTAGCAACAACTCAAGTTTCATGAACTTACCCTACTTTATGGACAATAAATCCAAGACAGAAAGGTTAAGTAAACATGCCTCAAATCACATACCAGTTTCAAGCTGGGATTCAAGCCCAGGCAGTGTGACTGCAGAGCCCAGGCTGCTGAGCCCTCCATGATACCACCTCTGAGCATCTGTTAGAACTGCAAGTTCCTTTCTTCCTCCAAGTTAGATTGACTACAGCAGCATTTCATTCTTATATTGTGCTTCTATATGTAACTTCTGTGCAAAGCTTTCTGTGAATTTAAACTGCATATGCCTTTAGTAAACAGCATCTCTTCACCTTCATGATTCCACAATGTTCCAAAACGTGTCAGTGAAGCTCTGGATCCTTTTTTCAATAGAAAAATCACGGCACAATTAGTTATAAAAGAGCTTTAAGTTTCCCTTGGAATGGATTTAGTTATCCTTTTGCAGTGAGAGATAAGTTTGAGTTGGCTCTCTGGAAAACCTTCCCTTTACTTCTCTGTTTTTCTTACTTTAATTTCCCCCTTTTTTTTTTTGAGGTATTTGTTCCTCAAAAGACACCCCCTCTCTTTAAATCTAGTTCCAGTAACTACTTAATGTCTATGAAGTTGAAATCTCCTATTTCTTCATAGTTGAAATTGATAGGCAATGTAGCTCTTTGTTAGTGCCTAAAGTCTGTTTTAGGATTTGATGACTAAAAGCATACTAAAGCACAGCCCTTTAAATTAAGTTTTATTAAAATATTTATTATAATGTCTTATACAGCATAGTGAAATTTATATTTGTTTGTTGCTGTTGTTTTCTAGGGAAGTATGGGTAGTATTACCTGCATCGCTTGGAAAGGTGATACATTAGTGCTTGGAGATATGGATGGAAATTTAAATTTCTGGGACTTGAAAGGCAGAGTATCCAGGTATAAGCCAAGAATGAAATCTTGTTATTTCATTAAAAAAAAGAAATGAAATCTTTTTGTTTTGTTTTGTTTTGTTTTGTTTTGTTTTGTTTTGTTTTGTTGAGATGGTGTCTTGCTCTGTCGCCCAGGCTGGAGTGCAGTGGTGCAGTCTCGGCTCACTGCAAGCTCTGACTCCCGGGTTCACGCCATTCTCCTGCCTCAGCCACCCGAGTAGCTGGGACTACAGGCACCCACCACCACGCCCGGCTAATTTTTTTGTATTTTTTTAGTAGAGACGGGGTTTCACCATGTTGGCCAGGATGGTCTCGATCTCCTGACCTCGTGATCCGCCCGCCTCGGCCTCCCAAAGTGCTGGGATTACAGGCATGAGCCAGCACACCCGGCCAAAAAATGACATCTTGATATGGTTCCATTAGAGGCTTGTGACTTGGCAAGAAGGATCAGTAAACTTCTGGAGGTGTAGCTTGGACCCTTGGGTCCCTTCACCTAAACTTGGGAGGATGGGCCTTGAGCCAAGCATTCTTAGGAGATAGTTATCTGCAAGTGGCCCCTGCAGAAGTCTTAGCTGACCTTAAAGGGCAGGCCCTTTCTGTCAGATGTGGCCCCCAGTCCCAGCAAGTAAAGGGTTCTCCCATCATCAGACCTGTTAGAAATGGAAATAGTGAGAGATGTTAGACATAGCTTCTGGTGACCAGATCTCACTCTACATTGTATTGATGTTTTTGTTTGTCTTCAGAGGAATACCCACACACCGAAGTTGGGTGAGGAAGATTCGTTTTGCTCCTGGTAAAGGAAATCAAAAATTAATAGCAATGTACAATGATGGAGCTGAAGTGTGGGATACTAAAGAGGTAGGCCCTCTCCATGAGGATAAAACGTAAATAAATTGTTAGCCATAGGAACTGTGCTTTGTTAAAACACTTCTTTCTGATTTAGAAATGAAAAGTACTTAATGAGTTCGTCAAGTTTCCCATAACAAATTATTTTCTTTACTTTACGGTATTTGTGTTCTAAAGGTAACGACTCAAGATTTATTTATTTATTTATTTATTTATTTTTATTTTTTATTTTGATATGGAGTTTCGCTCTTGTCGCCCAGGCTGGAGTGCAATGGCGCGATCTCGACTTATTGCAGCCTCCACCTCCTGGGTTCAAGTGACTCTCCTGCCTCAGCCTCCCTAGTAGCTGGGATTATAGGCATGTGCCACCATGCCTGGCTAATGTTTTGTATTTTTAGTAGAGACGGGGTTTCGCCATGTTGGGCAGGCTGGTCTCAAACTCCTGACCTGAGGTGATCTGCCCGCCTCAGCCTCCTAAAGTCCTGGGATTATAGGCGTGAGCCACCGCGCCCAGCCGATTTATTTATTTTTTAATGTTATCACTGTCTCTGAGACCTTTAAAATGCTGCCTATTTGTGGAAGATAGATTGCCAGAGGCTGTTCAGTTCTAAACTTGAACTGGGCCTTTGCCACAGACTGTCTTCCTTGACCATTTAATCTAGAATAATAAAGATCTTCCTTTTCTGTCTGGAAGTGATGCCCAAATTCACTCTTGAAGGTTCAGATGGTGAGCAGTTTAAGAAGTGGCAGAAATGTGACCTTTCGTATATTGGATGTGGACTGGTGTACGTCAGATAAAGTGATCTTGGCCTCAGATGATGGGTGCATCAGAGTCCTAGAGATGTCTATGAAGTCTGCGTGCTTTAGAATGGATGAACAAGAGTTAACCGGTATGGAATCCTAATGATAGGGGGCTTTGAAACCTGTCTTTACTTTGCCACAAGCTCTTGTATTTTGGGGAGAGAGCTGCTGCTTCTGTTTCATTTCAGTCTTATTTTCTTAGAATCTGAGTTTAAGAAAATATATTAACTTGAAGCTTGAGTGTTTTTACTGCTGAGATGCTGCAATCTTTGTAACTATAGATGTCAATCATTCTCAATTCAGGTTTTTTAAGTGCCCCTTTTTTGACTCTTTTCTTTGGTTTGTTAACAAGATAAAAGATGTTTATGTTTATAAAAATGGCTTACTCAGAATTTAGGCAAACTCATCAGAGGACATAAATCTAGTGATAAGGCTGCTGGCTTTTTAATAATGGCCTTATGTCTTTTGCAACCATGTATCATTGAAAAGTCACTTTAGAAAGTGTTCTGAGTATTATGAATTTTGATGCCAATCTGTGACTAGTAAAATGACCAGTCAAGCAAATTAGCAGATTGCAGTATCTTGCTCTGTTTTGTATGGTTGTTTTGACATTGCTTTTTACCAGAATAAAAAGCATTTTAGTAGAATATACTCCGTATGTGACTTCTAAAAAAAAAAAAGAATGGGATAATTGTGAATGCATCCATTTATCAGTTTAAAAGGCAGCTTTTGGCTGATGCAATACAGTATTCATCCTTGGAAGATACTTGATCCTACTTGGAGTGGAGGAGGGAACTTCTTGCCTGAGTATTCTCCCAGCAAAACTTTGGTGCACACTCTAGGCTGATATGTAGAAAATTTCATGAGACTTTTCTGAACCTTTGTAGAGTCAATATTTGGCACTTCACAGTAAGGTTTTAAAAACCTGGTTTTTCACTTTGTGTTCACGCTTGAGGCACTACTGAGTTGCTGCTAATGTTAGCGGGGCTGCCTTTAACTTAGTTAGGTATGCTTTGGTTTTTGTCACTGCGCACCCCTGCCCACTGCATTTGGGCACCACCACTTCTTACTATGTAACTGACTGCCATCAGGTGAAGCCAGAATTCAAGACCTACATTCCCATGTCTGTCCTTGTGTCGTTTGCCAGCTCTGGGGAAGCACCAGGATGGCCTCCTAGGAAAGGGCAAGCATTGGTATTCATTTTAAACCTAAAGGTATTGAGGACATTGAAGGAACTTCAAGGGTGGTTTTTGAAAAAATTGGTTACTAATTCTAGATAAAGAAGTGTGGAACTGCTATCTAAATGTTTGAAGAGCTTTTCCTTCACTTTTAATATAAAATTTGAATCTAAAAAGCTCCAAAGTCAAGGTGTAGCTTGTTCTTAAATTAAACTGACTACAGAAATGGAGTCCATTGTATTAACCCATGTTCAATACCATACTTGAACATCTGGCCTGTGGCCAGATTTTAGATCACATGTTTCTTTTAAAATTTTTCTGTTTTTTTTTTATATTCTTTTCAATCTCTAATGTTACAGCCTCAGCCAGAAAGAGAAAACTAAATAGCAATTGGGAAAGGTCATGCAATTGTGTATTCATTCCACAAATTGAACTTCAAATTCAGAACAACCCTTAATAAATGTTAAAGAATGAAAACTATGGTAGTGTAAATGTGGAGTGAGGAAAAAGACATCTGTGTGTTCACCTCCAGATTCATGGCCGATTTGGTCTTGAGGAAAAAAAGTTTGATGTAGTATATTTCTATTCTGAGGAATTAGAAGTATATTTGGGGCTTACTGACATGGGATAAAAATAAAATAGGTCCTAACATTGGTGTTTCCTATGTTTTCTTCAATTCTCCTTGAAAACAAGTAGAGAACATAAAATATTGATTCACATCTGTACATTTTCTTAGAGCAGCTTAGATAGGCCACTTCTTCCTCCAATAAAGAGGGGGCAGTCAGACAAATTAGAAGATTAGAATTCCTGTTTTTGAGTTGGAGAACGTTTCTTATCGGCTGCCTATATGTCAGGGACACAAAGAGCCATCAAAATAAATCGTAATAGTCTTTTTAGCAGCATCTAAAAGGAATGCAAGAACATGAGACTGTTTAATAGCATTCTGGTATCATGCAGTTTCCACACCCTTTAAATAGTATTGACTTGATATCAGGGGCTGTTCAACCTAATTTCCTCCCCAGTGTTTTTTTTTTTTTTTTAATTTTATTATTATACTTTAAGTTTTAGGGTACATGTGCACAATGTGCAGGTTTGTTACATATGTATACATGTGCCATGTTGGTGTGCTGCACCCATTAACTCGTCATTTAGCATTAGGTATATCTCCTAATGCTATCCCTCCCCCCTCCCTCCACCCCACAACAGTCCCAGGTGTGTGATGTTCCCCTTCCTGTGTCCATGTGTTCTCATTGTTCAATTCCCATCTGTGAGTGAGAACATGCAGTGTTTGGTTTTTTGTCCTTTTGATAGTTTGCTGAGAATGATGGTTTCCAGCTTCATCCATGTCCCTACAAATGACATGAATTTGTCATTCTTTATGGCTGCATAGTATTCCATGGTGTATATGTGCCACATTTTCTTAATCCAGTCTATGATTGTTGGACATTTAGGTTGGTTCCAAGTCTTTGCTATTGTGAATAGTGCCGCAATAGACATACGTGTGCATGTGTCATTATAGTAGCATGATTTATAATCCTTTGGGTATATACCCAGTAATGGGATGGCTGGGTCAAGCGGTATTTCTAGTTCTAGATCCCTGAGGAATCGCCACACTGAATTCCACAATGGTTGAACTAGTTTACAGTCCCACCAACAGTGTAAAAGTCTTCCTATTTCTCCACGTCCTCTCCAGCACCTGTTGTTTCCTGACTTTTTAATGATTGCCATTCTAACTGGTGTGAGATGGTATCTCACTGTGGTTTTGAGTTGCATTTTTCTGATGGCCAGTGATGATGAGCATTTTTTCATGTGTTTTTTGGCTGCATAAATGTCTTCTTTTGAGAAGTGTCTGTTCATATCCTTCGCACACTTTTTGATGGGGTTGTTTGTTTTTTTCTTGTAAATTTGTTTGAGTTCTTCGTAGATTCTGGATATTAGCCCTTTGTCAGATGAGTAGGTTGCAAACTTTTTCTCCCATTCTGTAGGTTGCCTGTTCACTCTGATGGTAGTTTCTTTTGCTGTGCAGAAGCTCTTTAGTTTAATTAGATCCCATTTGTCAATTTTGTCTTTTGTTACCATTGCTTTTGGTGTTTTAGACATGAAGTCCTTGCCCATGCCTATGTCCTGAATGGTATTGCCTAGGTTTTCTTCTAGGGTTTTTATGGTTTTAGGTCTAACATGTAAGTCTTTAATCCATCTTGAATTAATTTTTGTATAAGGTGTAAGGAAGGGATCCAGTTTCAGCTTTCTACATATGGCTAGCCAGTTTTCCCCTCCCCAGTGTTAAAGGCCACTGCTAAGCACATTTTTCCTAAGTAAGCATATATAGAAAGAAGCTTTCTGAAATCAGATTTCTGCACAAACCTTTCTTCTTCATCTGCCACAGCTTTCCACAGTCATTTTCGGTAATCTTGGGGCATTCAGAAATGTCTCACAATGACTTGCCGATGTGGGGAGGTCTGGGGATGCTAAACAACCTGGAACGATCTGGCACAATGAAGAATTGTCCTGCCCCAAACGCCAGTAGTGTTCCTTAGCTCTCTTTTTCACCGCTCATTGAATCACACTGAACAAAATCACAAAATATGGTCCTTTCCTTCCCAGACTTCCAGCTCACCTTAATGTTGCCACTTCCAAGTGGTGGAGGAATAACTTTTTTCTACTGATTTTCTTCTTGGCTCTTTGCTTACTGATTTTCTGCATTCCTGTCATGTAGGTAGCTAAAAACCTGGGTGTTATGATTCATACCTCACATAACTTTAGCCCAGATGGAGCAGAATCCATGACAAACAGCAATGATGCTAACTGCTTTTGCATTCTAATTGTGTAATTTTCAGAGGTGAATGAGCTCTTGCATGTGAGTTTCTCCAGATGTGAGATGATCTCCTATTACTTTTTCATGGCTGATCTTTACCCTTCAGAAGAAAGATTTCAATTCATTTGAGGGAGGGAAGTAGTAAGGGTCACTTTCAGTTTGTTCATGCTCATTGGGATGCTGTCAACAATATTTTGCTTTTGGAGAAATAACATATTTGTTTTTAAAAATAAGGTATTTCTCTCCTTTTATTCAGACTTGGTAAATGTTGTCTTGCTTGCCTGATGTAAACACTCGATGCTCCCTTCTACGTGGATTCTCTTGTATCTTTTCATTTGTTCATTGATTAAGAAATTACCACACAGCATGAGAACTTTCCCTGAACCATTCCAAGATTATTATGTATAGTTAATTTTTTTCCCTGACATTTACCATTTCCAAACATACTGTGATATAATACCAACAACTATCTACATGAATCTACCTAAAACATATACATATACTATCTAAAATATGAATGGGGCTGACTTGAGAATTATATAGATTGTCGTCTATGAAGGATGAATAGAAAGAAAGTTAAGTAAGCTAGCCACCTGCATCCCTTTCAGTGCTAAGTGTTCAGTGCTTCTGTAGGTAGTTAGATAAGCCTCATTTTTCCAAGATACAATCCTTCCTTTATAGCCCAGATGTAAAAGAAAAGATGACTAAGTGGAAATTTAAAAAAAAATTCAAAGCAAAAGAAAATCTTTAATAAGAATAAAAGAAAGTGTTCAATAAGCAAAGCCAAATGCAAATGATTACCTGGAGGAAAGTAATTCACAAGTCACAGACTGTCTACAGAGGGGCAAAACAGATAAACAAATGACGCTTCAACATATGAAATGATACTCAACTTTATTTATAATAAGAAAAATATTTGACCTCCTACTGGTAAGGATAAAAGAAGAAAATAATTTTAAAAAGTAATTTTTTAAAAAGAGAAAAATACAAATTAAAATTGTTTCTTACCTATCAGATTCAAAAGCTTGAAAATATACTCTGTTGGCAAGGCTATGAGGAAACAAGCACTCTCATCCATTGCTAACATTAAGATCCCTATAGGAAGGAATTTGGCAATATCTAACAGAGCTACATGCACATTTACCTTTTTACCCAGCAATCCCAGTGCTAAGAATTTATCTTAAGATGTACATTCATACACTGTGACCAAAATGCACACAAAGTTATTCATAGCAAAATTTTGAAAAAAGCCAAACTGCTTAGCCGTAGGAGATTGGTTGAATAAATCTGGGGACATCTGCAGAATGGAGTAATCTATGCAGCTGTAAAATAGTGAGGAATAGCTCTGTGACCTGATGTAGAGTGATATCCAGGATATGTGTAAGTGAAAAATGCAAGTGTAAAAGAGCACATATAGCCTGCTTGTGTACAAAGGCGGATTTTATACATAGGTTCATGCACACGTTTGCTTACTAAAACACACACCACACATACACAGAATAATCCAGAAACCAATGAGAATAGTTAGAAGATGTAGACGGAAAAATGGAGAGTATGGGGATAGCAGTGAAACTTCTCTATCTTTGTTATACAGTTTCAAGTTTTGAACCATTTATATATTTTATATATTAAAAATATACAGTGAAAACAAGAGTGAAGAAAAAGCAAACCCTAAAATTGAATGCAAGACACAGTTGAACCAAACTGTGTAACAACAATATTGGTAACATAACCACACACACACACAAAAACAGTTCAAATAACTAAAACACAGAACTTCCCATTCACTGCACACCTTTAGTGGTTTATATTCTAAGGACAGAATTGCTAAGGAATGTTGAACTTTACCGGGATAGTTGATGGTGACACTAGTAATTCTGAAGCTGTTTTGTGCATGTTGTAGTCTGGAACACATTAGTAACCAAATTGCAGTTTTGGGGAGCCAAGATCTGTGCTGATAGAAAGGGAGATACGGATGGGAAATGGCGGTGGTGGGAAGAAACATTCCAGGGGTGGATTTGGGTTGGTAAAAAATCATGACTTCTTGAACATGTATGTTCCCTGGCTCTGCTCACAGAGAGTTTTCTTGCAATGACACTCAATGGCAGTGAGCGCACATAGCACCCAGATTTTACTTTGCAAGTTCCATTTCCAGGCTAAAAGGAGCCAGAGCTCTTTGGACAAAAAGTTTATTTCAGGACAGAGGCACAAAAGGTGCAAGATGGGTCTGGGGCATCTTGTGGTGCCAGAATTCAAGTAAGGAATTGAAAAACCAAGGAGGACCTGACATAAGAGGCTTCTCCTGTCAAACTGGGGGTAGTCTGAGCATCACGAAAACTAATGGTGGTATTGATGTAAGTGCAGAATACCAAAGAAACCCTCACTCCATAGTAATAGTCACAGTAAGGAAAGGGGAAGTGGGCAAGAAGCAAAAGCTCAGGTGGACAGAAGAATGCCAGCTGACAAATGCGGAAAGAATAAGATTAGAAAATCACCACTTTGCAGCCCCGATACAATAATTAATTGTATACACAAGCAAGGATCACTTGTGGATGTCAAATCACTGAGTAAAAGGATGTTTGAGAATAGGAAATTCAATCTGACAATATTTCCTCCACATATTACTTACTAATTAATTATACAGTGGAGAAGGTGCCCTGATAAGAAAGAGCTCTGGTGAATACCCCTTATCTAGATGATCAGATTTAGTGTTTCCTGTAACCAGACAGCTAACATGTTCCTTCTGGTGCAATGCAGTGAAAAGTACACAGCATCCTTTGTTCAGACTCTGCCAAAAATGTTTAACCCAAATCTGATAATCAGAAAACAGACAAGTTAGAACGTAGGGCATTCTCCACAGCAGCTGACCAGGACTCTTCAAAAATGAAAAGGTCATGTAAGGCCAAAACCAAAAAGGAAGAGGACCATTCTAGATTGGAATAGACTAAAGAGACATGACAATGCAGTGTACCAGCCTTGACTGGACCCCAGATTTTTCAAAATAATACAGCTGTCAGGACATTTGGGGAATAACAAGGGACTTTTGAATTTGGACTGCATTTTAAGTGATTTTACTGAATCAATGTTAAAATTCTTGGGTGTAAAAAAAGTATTATTAAAAATATTTCCAATCACTTTCTGGCTTTTAAATTGAAAAATCCACATAAAATATTTTATGTATAATTTAATTTTTATTTAACTACATAGAATAAAGTTTTCTAAAGCAGAGTTTTCCAATAGAAACATAATGTGAGCCACATAGGTAAGCTTAAATTCTAGTATCCACATTTTAAAAAGTAAAAAGAGATGAAATTGATTTTAATTAAAATTTTATTTAAGCCAATATATCCAAAGTTTTATTTCAACATATAATCAGTATTAAAAGTTACTAGTGAGACATTTTACTTTTTTAAAATTATTCATTCTTCAAAATTCTGTCAGTATTTTACATTTATTGTAAAATGAATTGCCCTCAAAATTTATAGGACAAATTTTCAGCAGAAACAGTTAAGCTCTATTTAGATTTTATAAAATTTTCAGTTGAAAAAGTAGGCATGTATTCAAGTTGTTTCAAACATATTTAAAAGTTATCCAATGACTGAATCAATAACACTTTTTAAGTTTAAATTAGACAAACATTCATTTCCTTCATTATACTAGCCATATGTTAAGTGACTATCATATTGGATATCATACTGGATAATTGCACAGTCCAGAGTTGATGTGGATCACTGATACGATTTGGATCACTGATACGATTTGGCTTTGTGTCTCCACCCAAATCTCATGTCAAATTGTAATCTCCACAGGTCAGGGGAGGCAGCTGGTAGGGGGTGATTGGATCATGGGGGCAGATTTCCCCCTTACTGTTCTCACGATAGTAAGTGAGTTCTTAGGAGATCTGATGGCTTAAAAGTGTGGCATTTGCCCCCTCGCTGGCTCTCTCCTGCTGCCATGTAAGATGTGCCTTGCTTCCCCTTCACCTTCTGCCATGATTGTAAGTTTGCCTCCCCAGCCATACGGAACTGTGAGTCAATTAAACCTCTTTTCTTTATAAATTACCCTGTCTCAGGTAGTTCTTTACAGCAGCATGAAAACAGACAAATACAGTCACTTAAATAAGCCAACACCATTTATAAGTTTGTGTCATTTTACATAATTGTGTCTATTCAAGGGATCCATGGATAAAGCCTCTTCAGGATTCTGGAGGGGAGTTGGTAGTAAGGCCAAGTTGTAAAAGCCAGGGCACCCCTAGAAATTTGGAGCTAAGGTCGAGTCCGATAGAGTGTAGGGTGGTCAGAGCAGAGCTGCTGGGCATTGCAGCCTTTAGGTCTTCTGCTTCTTTGCACTGAAACATGTTGACAACTAGGCAAATCTTGCTTATTAGTGTTCTAAGTAAGCCAGCTGCTGGATGTGGGGGATGCTAGGGCCTAGAGTCTAAGAAGATAGCCCCTGTGTTCAAGAGCTACCTTTGTAAGTGAGACCTGGGAATGCTAGTGATCACAGGTGGCATGATCCCTTCAGTGACATACTCAAGGTTGATAGGCCATGTTAGTTGAATAGTCTTGGAAAAACAAAAGTACATACAGGTAAATATATTTATTTTTAATATTTAAAAATAATGAACTTTGTTGCTATTTGTTGAATCATTGCATTGAATCCTTTATTCAAGTAGTACCAGAGTTGTATACCACACAGGATACTTAAATTTTAAAGGGGAAAAGAAGGCCGGATGTGGTAGCTCATGCCTATAATCCCAGCACTTTGGGAGGCCAAGGTGGGCAGATCACCTGAGGTCAGGAGTTTGAGACCAGCCTGGCCAACATGGTGAAACCCCATCTCTACTAAAAAGCAAAAATTAGCCAGGCATGGTGGCAGGTGCTTGTAATCCCAGTTACTTCGGAGGCTGAGGCAGGAGAATCGCTTGAACCCGGGAGGCGGAGGTTGCTGTGAGCCGAGATCGCACCACCACACTCCAGCCTAGGTCACAGAGCGAGACTCCGTCTCAAAAAAAAAAAAATCAAAAAAGGGGGAAAAGAAGAATATGTTAATCAGATTTGAATGCAGAGACTCTCTCTGCTCTTGGCTTGTGTTTCCTAAGCAGTGACTACATTGAATATACTCTCAGTTGTTCCAGATTTACCTGTTGCTCTCTGCTGACTGCTCTGTAAATGGTTTATAGCTGAAGCTTCATTGTAGTATAAAACTTCATTTTATTTTTAAAAACCTTTCTTTGTTGTCTAGAGCCTGTGTGGTGCCCCTATCTCCTTGTTCCAAGGGCCTCTCTTGCCTTGAAAGCCTTCTTATTACACCAGCCTTGGAATGGACAGTATTCTTTGGACATTTCTCATGTGTAAGTTTTTTCACTTTTCTTTTTCTTTCATAATTTACTTGGGGTTGAAAGACACCCATGAAAGTCAGCCATGGCCTGTACTCCAGCATTTAAAGGGAATGGAGCCTTTAAAGCCGAGAGAAGGCAGAGACACTACAGAATTGCCAGGCTGCCTCTGGGTTCTCGGGCCTTTGTGGAAGTGTGGGTCAGTGAGGAGCTGTGAGGGCGTGTATTGCTCTCAGGTGGCTGTGTGCTTGTCTTATGGTCTGAACATGGATGTGTCGTGATGATGAAAAGGATGCGTGTGAAGAGGGCAATGGAAGGCAGGAGAATTTGGAGCCGGGCACGTTCTTTTTAAAAGCAGCATCATTAGCTTCAGGGATATACTGTGTCTTATAAATCTCAATATTTGCCTCATTGCAAAAAAATATTCACAGAAACTATTAGTGATTATTAATTAAATTCACAAATATTACTGAACTCCTGCCATGTGCAGCACGGATGGAGGATTTAAAAATAATGCCAGGAAGTGTCTGTTCTCCAAGCACTGTCTCCTCAGAATATTCATTCTGCAGAGCTCTAAATGAGCAGATTCCTTTAGTAACATTGTTAAGTTCTTCATTAAAAGGAATCTAAACCTGATAGATTTTAAAGCCTGCTTATAAATTTCCTGGTTTCTTGAAAGCCAAGGAGACTTTCTTTACTCATTTTCTTGTTTTTGACTCAATAAGATAAAAGCAGATATTAAAGTTGATTGGTGGGGTCCTGAGTAGATTGTTGTTATTTTGGTCTATAACCAGGTTTCTAACCAAGAACTACGAAGAAGGTTATCTCTATATTAACACAACTTTTTTCAGGTGAAGAAATACGTGGTTTTAAGTGAAGAGATAATGAACTCATTCAAAATTTTTTCTTCACAGTGACTATCCAGAAAATGAAGAAATAAAGAATCTCCTCCAAGAACAGTTGAATTCATTGTCTAAGTAAGCACTCCATGTTTCATTAGAAGATAGGAATATGAGAAAGAAAAATACAATTCAACTTTTCAAAATTAAAATAAGTTATGTTTTAGAAAATATCAGTGGCCCAAGAAGAGACCATTCTGTTTAGAGGTTTGCTTCCCGTTAGAGTCTGTGTTTTGCAGAAAAAGTACTTATTCAGTAGTTACAGTGACAGAGCATCTGTCTTCACCAAGTTCATGAGCACCAGCTGCTCTGATCTCACATCAAGGCAGGACTAGATGCATAGTGTGAGCATCCTTGTAGCTCAGCTTGCCTCTACTACAAACCTCCATGAAGCCTCACAGTGGGAGACGAATCGCAGGGTGATTCTGGGTCTGCTTCCCGCTTCTAAAATGAGTTCTCTGTGTCAGGTGCTGGTGTGCACAGGTCTGGCTAAGAAATTAATGTGCTCCCTAGAGCCAAGGGCATTTAACAGAATGTACTGGGAATAAGAAAGGAAAAAATACGGGTCTACAAGGAGTTCTTGGGGAAAGCGTAACACATTTTTGCAATCTAGAATCTGTTACATATAATTATAGTATTTAACAAATTAAGCATGATATTTTATTGATGGAAAATTCAAAATAATTAGTTTTTTCTATGCAAAGATTAACATTTATGTTTAAATGGGAAACTATAGATTTAAAGAATGTCTTCCTTTCCGATTTGTGAATATTCAGTATTTTACTATTTTAGAAATACGAATTTATAAAAGCACTAGCCATTCTTCCTTAGATACTTTATTTTTGGAATAGTTTCAGAATAAATTACAAATGTCATCTTCTTTAAAGTATTTACTGTTCTTGATGATTTTTTCAACAATGGCATTCTTGTTCCAGTAGTTAGGCAGCTAATACTTTCAAAAACTGTTGTAAGCCTATAAACCAGAAATGAGAGCGCCGCAGCTCCCTGTGGTGGCTGAAAGCTGCTGCTTCTCCAAGCCTTGAGAACACTCTCAGCCCCCTTCAACTTTTATAATTTCAGGGTCATGGTAAAGTACCTTGTCTTGTGTAAATTCTAAACATGTTATTTGACTGGAATTTTTCATTTCAAGAGTATATTGATCAACCCCCATGCTTTATTGTTTGATTGAAAACTTTTGTCTCACTTTTGTCCGGATTTCTTCCACAGTGACATAAAGAAACTGTTGCTTGATCCAGAATTCACTCTCTTGCAGAGGTGCCTGCTTGTTTCAAGGTAATATTGTTTGATGTATTCTGTATAAGAGACAGGATTTCAAGTTAACTCATTTCTTTTAAGGGTTTTTAGTTACAAACACTTAGATTTTAGAAAAATGTATCAGTTCATCCTTTAGATTTAACTTAAAATAATTTTGACAGTAGTAATAACAAATAGGGAAAAAATCAAATTGCATTTTAAATGTGAGATCTAGGCCTTCTCTCTGGAAAGCACTTCCTCCTACAGCTTTTTAAAATATGTGTTTTAAAATATCAGATACAGGTATATTTAAATATACCAATAAATTATATTTAGAAGCGATAACCTCTATATCCTGACTTACAGTAGAGTTTGTCACTTATAAAAAAGACTCCTCTCCCCACAGAATAAATAGCACATTACTTTCATACCTTATCTAGCCAGTTATCCCAGAGGAACTTCTTCCTAATCTGAATCAGTGGCCCACATTGAAAGGTGTGCTAATGGCAAACCAGGTAAATAATTGTTCTTTACACAGAACAGAAAGATGCTGGAGTCTGAAGGGGTCCTGTGCAGTCAGGCCCCTGTATTGTTGAAGGCCCAGTAGCAGGGCAGGAGAACTTGCTGCCTCCCCCTTTCACCCTGTCAGGCCCCATGCCAGTATCCCAGTGGATATGTGACAACACTCCCTTCCAGTCCCTCAGTCTACTCTAGGAAGCCATCCAGGCCAGGTGTGCTGAGTGCAGTCAAAACTTTGCTTCATCCTTGCCAGGCTCTATGGTGATGAATCGGAGCTGCACTTCTGGACTGTCGCTGCCCACTACCTGCACAGCTTATCCCAGGAAAAGTCAGCCAGCACAACAGCTCCTAAAGAAGCTGCTCCTCAAGACAAACTGAGCAACCCACTGGATATATGCTATGACGTGCTCTGTGAAAATGCCTACTTTCAGGTAGTCTGCTTCACACAGCAAAACCTTTAGAGCTGTCATCTTGATTACTTATATCTTTGTCAATATCTTAAACTTGGGAAACTTTCAAACTAAGTTACTGTTCAGTAATAGAAATAAGCCCTTGAAAATTAGCTGGGTGTGGTGGCGCGTGCCTGTAGTCCCAGCTACTCAGGAGGCTGAGGGAGGAGAATCACTTGAACCCGGGAGGCGGAGGTTGCAGTGAGCTGAGATCATGCCACTGCATTCCAGCCTGGGCAACAGAGCAAGACTCTGTCTCCAAAAAAAAAAAAGAAAGAAAAGAAAGAAGCCCTCGGTACATTTGCATTAAAAAAAAAGCCTGATTCAAGATTTGAAAAGCTCATGGACAGTTACTGAGTTGTTTACTAAACATTAAAATTTTATTATTAAACAGGCTTGTTTAATTTGTCTTACATTTTTAACTTGGCTTCATTTTAATTCTGTCATTAATTTCCTATAAATAACAAATACTTTATACACTTGGTTTGAATTTGCTGTTCGCATGATAATTTCTTTAACCTCCTGCAGAATCCTTCAGTGCACATAGGTTTTTCATCCGGCTCTACTTAAGTGTCAGTTTCTGTAGGCAGGCAGGTATGCATCCAAGTGATAATATCTATCAACATTTTTGCTGTTCAAATTCTTATTAAATGTTTGGAGTGCTGTAAAGTTGATTATCTAGTAACCTGAAAAGTCAAAGTAGTTTATTAAAATGATCTTATTAAGTACAGTAAAATTTAAATAATTCCAAACTCTTATAATCCAGGCTTAATTTTTCTTTTTTTTCCAATTCTAGAAATTTCAGCTAGAAAGGGTTAATCTACAGGAAGTGAAACGGTCAACTTATGATCATACAAGGAAATGTACAGACCAGCTACTGCTCTTGGGTCAAGTATGTCAGTTTTTATAACTACATGCTTCATTAAATTGCTAGTTAATTCGTATTTCAGAGCAATATATCTGTATGTATATATTTCATAATATTTTCCCCTTGTATGTCCCTCCTTCCCTGTAGACAGTTTAGGCTTTCTTTCAAAATAATACCAATAAACCTCATGAGAAAAAACATATGGTTAACCAGCTTGTAATTTAGACTTCCATAATGCCCAGTGGAGCCCAGCTATTTGTTTTGTTTTGTTTTTGTGTCTGAATTGACTGGTACAAAGCTAAAATAGGCAATTACTCGAGCACCTAGATACACCAGCCTCTGGCTTTATGTTTGTCTCAAAAGAGTATTGTAGCACCTCTGTTTAATGTTTGTATTTGTAAACAAAATATTCAATTGCATTTTTTGAAAATGAGTGTTTTCCTTTAGTTTTCTACCTTATGAATTTTAAAAGGTTATGTTGGAGGAAAATGTTCTCATAATTAGAAAAACCGTTTCTCTTACTAGACAGACAGAGCTGTGCAGTTGCTGTTGGAAACAAGTGCAGATAACCAGCATTATTACTGTGATTCACTGAAAGCCTGTTTAGTCACTACTGTCACCTCGTCAGGCCCCTCTCAGAGCACCATTAAGTTGGTGGCAACGAATATGATTGCCAATGGCAAATTGGCAGGTAAGGCACACTTGATATGTTTGTCATCTCTCTGAAAAATGAGACCTTGTTCCCAGCAAAGTATTTGATTAGTAGGGACATTTCTTTCTCTTTTACATATGCTGAAGAAAAATAGAAAAATTATTGCTACCTATAAATCAGATGAATATAATTGTCTAAACCAGAATTAATTGTTTACACTTTTCAGAGTGAAAGGGGGCACTGTTAATAATTGCCGAGATAATAGGCATAAATCCAACAATCCTAGGCAAATCAGAACAATAAAACCTGTGAGAGAACTATGCTCTCCCTACTTATTCTCCAGACTGTATTGTGCTTCCTACCCTGGTTACTTGAGTAATAACAGTAAAACTCTTAATATTATGTTTCAAAATTTAAATCAAGAATGTCTTCAGTAGGTATAAAATGGGCACGACTAGATAAGGTCAAATGGGGATTTAACTTTTTAATGACTTCTCAAAGAAGGAGCTGCACTGTCACTTAAGGGGATGCGCTTTTGTCTTTCAGAGGGCGTTCAGTTGCTCTGCCTGATAGATAAGGCTGCAGACGCCTGCCGCTACCTGCAGACATACGGCGAGTGGAATCGGGCTGCATGGCTGGCAAAAGTAGGTGGTTCCGAGTTTCAATAGGTGCCCTCAACATTTGGGATAGAAAGCTCAGTCCTGAACTTTGGACTTATGACTTAGAAACATTTTTTGGCCTGCAAAGCTGCTTTGCAAATACTGTCTTGGAACCTTTATCCTTTTCCTATTCTTTATGAGTGTAAATTGCATTACTTATTTAAAAATGGATCTTGCATTGGTAGCAATTAAGTAAAAGCAGCTGCCTCCTCTTCCTCCCAGAGTCTGAGCCGAAACTACAGTCCAGAGGTATAGCCAGGCCCTGGGTCCCATAGGCACAGACCGTTATCATTATTCAGAGTATGCAGCAGCTTCAGGGCAGTGTGCTAGTCAAGCAGAGCCTAGCCTGTATTTCATAGAAACAGATCTCACTTTAACTGAATTACTATTTTTTCTTTATAGAGTGCAGGATGTTTTTGTTGTTAACACAGGCGTCTTTCTCAGGTCCGTTTGAATCCTGAGGAGTGTGCCGATGTTTTAAGGCGGTGGGTTGACCACCTTTGTTCTCCACAAGTCAATCAGAAATCAAAGGCTCTCCTGGTTCTCCTCTCTCTGGGCTGCTTTTTTAGCGTGGCAGAGACGCTTCACAGGTAAACCGAGAGTTCACATGGGCTGCTCAGGCCTGCCCGTGAGCAGTCACTTCATGTTCTCTCGCGGTTCTAGCAGGTCATGGTACTCGATGTGTAAAGTGAAGGGAGAAGTATACATTTCAGGTTTGTCAAAAAACCCAAAGGAGAATGGAACTGTCCGTATTCATTACATCTTCATTCGGTCTAGGAGCTATGCTGGTTTCCTGCTAATATGCTGATCAGACCTAACAGGCACCTAGTAAAAAGGGAATTTAAAAGTCTTCAGAGAATTGGGGTCCATTCAGCTTTGACTAGAGCAACTGAGAGGAGGCCCAGAGAGCAGGGGGGAGAGGCGACAGAAGGCGTGGTGAGGTGGAGACATCCCGTCTGAAAATCTGGAAGAGGAACAACCATCACTAATTGTGGAGCATTTCATTTATTCAAAACTAAGGGAGGTAGATTACAGAAATATGACAAAAGATTACTTGTCAACTCTGGACAGGGGTACATGGGCACTTGTCATATCTCTGTAGATTTTTGTGTATTTAAACTATTTCACCATTTTTTAAAGTATTACTTTTAAAAAGCTTGTGTTTGGAGATGTGAGTATTCTTCCCTCCTTTTTTCAACAAACCAGGGCTTAGAAAAGTGCTTGTATCTTAATGCAGTACGCAGGTTTCCAGGGAAAATGTGTAAATGTCTTTATACCCTTCGATGCTGCTGCCCACCAGTGATGTAAATCACAAAGCATAACTCTTGTTTTGTTCTGTTGAGCAGCATGAGATACTTTGATAGAGCAGCCTTATTTGTGGAAGCTTGCCTCAAGTATGGAGCATTTGAAGTCACTGAGGACACAGATATCCTTTGCAAGGTTGTTTGTAGTGACGAGGAAGAAAGTGACATGCATGGGTTTTGGAATTTCCCTTAGTTGTGCTGCCTGGACAGGAACTATATTATATTGTGAAAGATCCATGTTCTGATTTTCTGATTCACCAAAGCCAGGAAAGAGGGAGAAATTAGAGGACAAAGAATCAGATAAGAAGGTGGCTGCACCATGGGTGTCAGCTTTGACTAGGATGGAGGGAGGCAGGAAGGACTATAGAGGACAGGGCCCCCAAGTCTTGTTTGAACTTAAAAAGAAGATGAAGGAATGATTTGGGAAACAGGTAGAAGGACCTGGTACTTTGAAATAGTACTTTTTCAAGACCAGACATTCCATGGAATAAATTTTATATATTTATCTAGAAAAAAATATACTGGAATAACTAAAAAAGTCTCACGATCACCTCTAGTGACAATATGATATGGGACAAAATACAGCACTTAAAGAGAGGTGTTGCTCAGGCCAGCCACTATAATCCACCCATCAGCCAGAACATTTTATTTCTTCTAAATGGCACTTGAGCAACATTGGTTTCTTTGAAAAGAATGAACTTGAGAATGCAACTCCCAGGACCAGAAAAGAATGAAATTGGGCCAGTGCTTGCATGGTCCTGCTGCTGCTCACTGCACTTTGCTTCAAATTCTTACATTTGCTCTCATTTCTACATGGCAGGTACTTGGTTCTCTCTCTCTCTCTCCCTCTTTCTCTGTGTGTGTTTATAATTTTTTTTTTTTTTTTTACAGAGAAATAAAACTAAACTAAAAATTTTTTTTTTCCTTTTTTTGAGGTAAGGTCTCACTCTTCTGCCCAAACTGGAGTGAGTGGCACGATCATGGCTCACTACAGCCTTGACTTCCTGGGCTCAAGCAGTCCTCCCACCTCATCCTCCCCAGTAGCTGGGACCATAGGTCCACACCATTGTGCCTGGCTTTTTTTTTTTTTTTTGGTAGTGACCCGGGTCTCACTATGTTGCCCAGGCTGGTCTTGAACTCCTAGTTCAAGCAGTCCTCTCACCTTGGCCTCCCAAAGTGCTGAGATTACAGGCATGAGCCACCCAGCCCTGCACTGAAAGTTTTTTAAAATTAAACTAAAGGCTGAGCCTACTCAAGATCATGTACCTAGTCACTGGGAGGGTGACTGGTTCAGTGTATGCATTTTGAGGATCAAAGCATCAGCACAGAGTACCCAATAGGCTGTTTAAAAAAATAAATAAATAAATAAAACAATAGGACAGGGCTTTCTAAAAACCCAACATCCAGATATAGGGAACATTCAGAAATAAATATCTGCCCCCAAACTGCCAGCCTCTCAGACTTTCAAATGGAATGAGGATATGCAGGTTAAGTTTCTCCTCTCTTATCAATCATTCATCTTCCAATCTTCAGTTGAGTGTAGGTTATGGGAGAATCTGGGAGGATGTTGGTTGGGTCTTCTGGAAGGAGAAGCTTTGGACTCAGCTGGTACGAAAGGTAATGATGGTACAGACTGAGACATGGCCTACTATGGCCGGGAATCACCCTCTGCCCGCGAAAAGTCTCCTGTGTTCATCCTGTGCTGCCCGCTGTGGACGCCAGGTCCCTTCCGAGCAGCCAGCAGAGCAGACGCGACTCACCCTTCCTGCTTCTGGGAGCCTGTGAAGAGTCTCATAACAGCCCTTTTTACTCTTCTTTTCCTTAACTATGGTTTACAGAAACTCATCACTGCTATATATGCAGATTATGCCCGGAGTTTGAAGAACCTCGGTTTTAAGCAGGGAGCAGTTCTCTTTGCTTCAAAAGCCGGAGCAGCTGGCAAAGACTTATTGAATGAGCTTGAGTCCCCCAAGGAAGAACCCATTGAAGAGTGACAGCTTAATAAATGCCAGGGAATCTGACCTGGAAGGCAGATGGGAGGGGGCTGGTCTGGCTGTGGCCACTGTCACAGTCCAGGATGAAGAGGAGTACAGGGTCCTGTGAGCTGTTTGACCACTGTTCTAAGACTATGTGTGCCCAAAAGCACATGAGCCTCTATGTTGAGAGTAAGTCTGTATCCTGCATTGGTCTCAGAAAGAATGTGAATGCTTAAGATTTTGAAAGTACATAATATTTTATACTTTGGGAGAGAGCTTTAAGAGTCCCTGGAAATACTTTTTAATTTTTTTAACTTACAATTCAAGAGACTGAATCACTTTTCTCATTGATTAAATGTAAAGATTATTGAGAAACCTATAGTAAATGAAATTTGTGAGATGTTTTCTCAAATATATGCTGTGCCTGTACTTATATACAGTCTTTCAAGATACAAACAAGGCAGAAACATTTAAACTAGTATTAAAGGTAGTTTACCAAAGCATTTTTTGTTTTCTCACCTTGAAAACACAGAACCGTTAATTCCTTGGTTTAAGCAGTCACTAAGTTTTGTAATTTTAGGCTCAGAGGCCCATAGGAGGTTTTAAGATTTATGTTTAGTCCGATAGGTGAGGTCTTTGATATTTTGAATTTTAACTCCTTTTATGATACATCACAGTAACCTCATTTTTGAAGTCTTTGTACTTTAATGTTCTCTCTGTTCTAATAGTTGAAGTATGAGATGAGATGTAACTATTATAAACTGTTGCTGAAAACATAAATGTCTGTAACTTACAAACATGATAAATAAATTAAAAATCCCATCCAGGCCTTTGTGTTCTCTGCATTGCTGTGCATGAGGCCAGGTCATGAGCTGGCTCCTTAGGAGTCATCTGGTCGCCCAGCCTCTAAAGCCTGGCTGCTCCTGCTGTATCCAGAGAAACGTGTATGTGGGAATCCCATGGGTGCGGTACAGGGCAGGAAGGACACCCACACCCTGGGCAAGTCTACCTCTGAGTTCCTGAGTGGGAATGTGGCTTAGTGCACAGCTTTTGGAGATGAGGGGGTGAGCACTTCCATCTTTTCCCTCCTGAGCCTGCTGGGTGACACATCATACCCACCAAGAGGTACAATTTTTAAAGAGAAGCATAGCCTCTTTCTACTGTTAGACCAACCAGTCTGACACCCTCTGCCAAGGAACTGAGCTCCATGGAAAGGAAGGCCTGTCCCAGGAATATTTGTCCATAGCTCGGTGCTTTGGCAAGCAGTTCTGTGTCTGGAGTTGGTTCCTTCCGGTAGGTTCTTGGTCTCGCTGACTTCAAGAATGAAGCCACAGACCTTCGCGGTGAGTGTTACAGCTCTTAAAGGTGGCACGGACCCAAAGAGTGAGCAGCAGCAAGATTTATTGTGAAGAGCGAAAGAACAAAGCTTCCACAGCATGGAAGGGGACCCGAGCAGGTTGCCACTGCTGGCTGGGATGGCCAGCTTTTATTCCCTTATTTGCCCCTGACCACATCCTGCTGATTGGTCCATTTTACAGAGTGCTGATTGGTGCGTTCAAAAATCCTTTAGCTAGACACAGAGCACTGATTGGTGCGTTTTTTTACGGAGTGCTGATTGGTGCATTTACAATCCTTTGGCTAGACACAGAGCACTGACTGATGCGTTTTTACGGAGTGCTGATTGGTGCATTTACAATCCTTTAGCTGGACACAGAACGCTGATTGGTGCATTTACAATCCTTTAGCTAGACAGAAAAGTTCTCCAAGTCCCCACTCAACCCAGGAAGTCCAGCTGGCTTCACCTCTCAGTTCTAGAAGAAATTCAGGATCCATTATTGGTCCCACACCTGGCTCGTGTTTCCTGTCCTTTCTTTGCCTAGACACACAGCAGTAGACTTTCTAAAGGCCACAGGCAAACGCCGCTTTCTTTACATTGTTTATTATTTGTCCAGATTTATTTATTTAACCATTCTCTTAGCTTTGGCTGCTATAACCAAATACAGAGACTGAGTAGCTTAAACAACAGACATTTATCTCTCATAATTCTAGAGACTGGCGGTCCCAGACCAAGATGCCAGCAGATTTGTTCCTGGTGAGGAACTTCCTGGCTTGTAGAGCGCCGCCTTCTTGCTACGTACTCATGTGGCCTTTCCTCTGTGTATGCACGTGAAGCAAGCAGTGCTGTCTGTCTTCCCCTTATATAGGCCCTAATCCCATCATGGGGTCAACCTCAGCCTAATTACCTCCAAAAGGCTGAACCCTAGAGGGAGGAGCCAAGATGGCCGAATAGGAACAGCTCCGGTCTACAGCTCCCAGCCTGAGTGACGCAGAAGACGGGTGATTTCTGCATTTCCATCTGAGGTACCAGGTTCATCTCACTAGGGAGTGCCAGTCGGCGCAGGTCAGTGGGTGCGCGAGCCGAAGCAGGGCGAGGCATTGCCTCACTCGGGAAGCGCAAGGGGTAAGGGAGTTCCCTTTCTGAGTCAAAGAAAGGGGTGACGGACGGCACCTGGAAAATCGGGTCACTCCCACCCGAATACTGCGCTTTTCCGACAGGCTTAAAAAATGGCGCACCACAAGATTATATCCCGCACCTGGCTCGGAGGGTCCTACCCCACGGAGTCTCGCTGATTGCTAGCACAGCAGTCTGAGATCAAACTGCAAGGCGGCAGCGAGGCTGGGGGAGGGGCACCCGCCATTGCCCAGGCTTGCTTAGGTAAACAAAGCAGCCGGG
The DNA here is from genome assembly GCF_028858775.2 of Pan troglodytes. NCBI lineage: Eukaryota > Metazoa > Chordata > Mammalia > Primates > Hominidae > Pan > Pan troglodytes. The sequence goes on from NC_072406.2 coordinate 133,029,574, forward strand.
AAGCTCGAACTGGGTGGAGCCCACCACAGCTCAAGGAGGCCTGCCTGCCTCTGTAGGCTCCACCTCTGGGGGCAGGGCACAGACAAACTAAAAGACAGCAGTAACCTCTGCAGACTTAAATGTCCCTGTCTGACAGCTTTGAAAAGAGCAGTGGTTCTCCCAGTACGCAGCTGGAGATCCGAGAACAGGCAGACTGCCTCCTCAAGTGGGTCCCTGACCCCTGACCCCCGAGCAGCCTAACTGGGAGGCACCCTCCAGCAGGGGCACACTGACACCTCACACTGCAGGGTACTCCAACAGACCTGCAGCTGAGGGTCCTGTCTGTTAGAAGGAAAACTAACAAACAGAAAGGACATCCACACCAAAAACCCATCTGTACATCACCATCATCAAAGACCAAAAGTAGATAAAACCACAAAGATGGGGAAAAAACAGAACAGAAAAACTGGAAACTCTAAAAATCAGAGCACCTCTCCTCCTCCAAAGGAACGCAGCTCCTCACCAGCAATGGAACAAAGGTGGACGGAGAATGACTTTGACGAGCTGAGAGAAGAAGGCTTCAGACGATCAAATTACTCTGAGCTACGGGAGGACATTCAAACCAAAGGCAAAGAAGTTGAAAACTTTGAAAAAAAATTTAGAAGAATGTATAACTAGAATAACCAATACAGAGAAGTGCTTAAAGGAGCTGATGGAGCTGAAAACCAAGGCTCGAGAACTACGTGAAGAATGCAGAAGCCTCAGGAGCCGATGCGATCAACTGGAAGAAAGGTTATCAGCAATGGAAGATGAAATGAATGAAATGAAGCGAGAAGGAAAGTTTAGAGAAAAAAGAATAAAAAGAAACAAGCAAAGCCTCCAAGAAATATGGGACTATGTGAAAAGACCAAATCTACGTCTGATTGGTGTACCTGAAAGTGATGGGGAGAATGGAACCAAGTTGGAAAACACTCTGCAGGATATTATCTAGGAGAATTTCCCCAATCTAGCAAGGCAGGCCAACGTTCAGATTCAGGAAATACAGAGAACGCCACAAAGATACTCCTCGAGAAGAGCAACTCCAAGACACATAATTGTCAGATTCACCAAAGTTGAAATGAAGGAAAAAATGTTAAGGGCAGCCAGAGAGAAAGGTCGGGTTACCCTCAAAGGGAAGCCCATCAGACTAACAGCGGATCTCTCGGCAGAAACCCTACAAGCCAGAAGAGAGTGGGGGCCAATATTCAACATTCTTAAAGAAAAGAATTTTCAACCCAGAATTTCATATCCAGCCAAACTAAGCTTCATAAGTGAAGGAGAAATAAAATACTTTACAGACAAGCAAATGCTGAGAGATTTTGTCACCACCAGGCCTGCCCTAAAAGAGCTCCTGAAGGAAGCACTAAACATGGAAAGGAACAACTGGTACCAGCCGCTGCAAAATCATGCCAAAATGTAAAGACCATCGAGACTAGGAAGAAACTGCATCAACTAATGAGCAACATAACCAGCTAACATCATAATGACAGGGTCAAATTTACACATAACACTATTAACTTTAAATGTAAATGGACTAAATGCTCCAATTAAAAGACACAGACTGGCAAATTGGATAAAGAGTCAAGACCCATCAGTGTGCTGTATTCAGGAATCCCATCTCACGTGCAGAGACACACATAGGCTCAAAATAAAAGGATGGAGGAAGATCTACCAAGCAAATGGAAAACAAAAAAAGGCAGGGGTTGCAATCCTAGTCTCTGATAAAACAGACTTTAAACCAACAAAGATCAAAAGAGACAAGGCCATTACATAATGGTAAAGGGATCAATTCAACAAGAAGAGCTAACTATCCTAAATATATATGCACCCAATACAGGAGCACCCAGATTCATAAAGCAAGTCCTGAGTGACCTACAAAGAGACTTAGACTCCCACACATTAATAATGGGAGACTTTAACACCCCACTGTCAACATTAGACAGATCAACGAGACAGAAAGTCAACAAGGATACCCAGGAATTGAACTCAGCTCTCCACCAAGTGGACCTAATAGACATCTACAGAACTCTCCACCCCAAATCAACAGAATATACATTTTTTTCAGCACCACACCACACCTATTCCAAAATTGACCACATACTTGGAAGTAAAGCTCTCCTCAGCAAATGTAAAAGAACAGAAATTATAACAAACTATCTCTCAGACCACAGTGCAATCAAACTAGAACTCAGGATTAAGAATCTCACTCAAAACTGCTCAACTACATGGAAACTGAACAACCTGCTCCTGAATGACTACTGGGTACATAACGAAATGAAGGCAGAAATGAAGATGTTCTTTGAAACCAACGAGAATAAAGACACAACATACCAGAATCTCTGGGACGCATTCAAAGCAGTGTGTAGAGGGAAATTTATAGCACTAAATGCCCACAAGATAAAGCAGGAAAGATCCAAAATTGACACCCTAACATCACAATTAAAAGAACTAGAAAAGCAAGAGCAAACACATTCAAAAGCTAGCAGAAGGCAAGAAATAACTAAAATCAGAGCAGAACTGAAGGAAATAGAGACACAAAAAACCCTTCAAAAAATTAATGAATCCAGGAGCTGGTTTTTTGAAAGGATCAACAAAATTGATAGACCGCTAGCAAGACTAATAAAGAAAAAAAGAGAGAAGAATCAAATAGACGCAATAAAAAATGATAAAGGGGATATCACCACCGATCCCACAGAAATACAAACTACCATCAGAGAATACTACAAACACCTCTACGCAAATAAACTAGAAAATCTAGAAGAAATGGATAAATTCCTTGACACATACACTCTCCCAAGACTAAACCAGGAAGAAGTTGAATCTCTGAATAGACCAATAATAGGATCTGAAATTGTGGCAATAATCAATAGCTTACCAACCAAAAAGAGTCCAGGACCAGATGGATTCACAGCCAAATTCTATCAGAGGTACAAGAAGGAACTGGTACCATTCCTTCTGAAACTATTCCAATCAATAGAAAAAGAGGGAATCCTCCCTAACTCATTTTATGAGGCCAGCATCATGCTGATACCAAAGCCGGGCAGAGACACAACCAAAAAAGAGAATTTTAGACCAATATCCTTGATGAACATTGATGCAAAAATCCTCAATAAAATACTGGCAAACCAAATCCAGCAGCACATCAAAAAGCTTATCCACCATGATCAAGTGGGCTTCATCCCTGGGATGCAAGGCTGGTTCAATATATGCAAATCAATAAATGTAATCCAGCATATAAACAGAGCCAAAGACAAAAACCACATGATTATCTCAATAGATGCAGAAAAGGCCTTTGACAAAATTCAACAACCTTTCATGCTAAAAACTCTCAATAAATTAGGTATTGATGGGACATATTTCAAAATAATAGCTATCTATGACAGACCCACAGCTAATATCATACTGAATGGGCAAAAACTGGAAGCATTCCCTTTGAAAACTGGCACAAGACAGGGATGCCCTCTCTCACCACTCCTATTTAACATAGTGTTGGAAGTTCTGGCCAGGGCAATTAGGCAGGAGAAGGAAATAAAGGGTATTCAATTAGGAAAAGAGGAAGTCAAATTGTCCCTGTTTGCAGATGACATGATTGTATATCTAGAAAACCCCATTGTCTCAGCCCAAAATCTCCTTAAGCTGATAAGCAACTTCAGCAAAGTCTCAGGATACAAAATCAATGTGCAAAAATCACAAGCATTCCTATACACCAACAACAGACAAACAGCCAAATCATGAGTGAACTCCCATTCACAATTGCTTCAAAGAGAATAAAATACCTAGGAATCCAACTTACAAGGGATGTGAAGGACCTCTTCAAGGAGAACTACAAACCACTGCTCAAGGAAATAAAAGAGGATACAAACAAATGGAAGAACATTCCATGCTCATGGGTAGGAAGAATCAATATTGTGAAAATGGCCATACTGCCCAAGGTAATTTACAGATTCAATGCCATCCCCATCAAGCTACCAATGACTTTCTTCACAGAATTGAAAAAAACTACTTTAAAGTTCATATGGAACCAAAAAAGAGCCTGCATCGCCAAGTCAATCCTAAGCCAAAAGAACAAAGCTGGAGGCATCACACTACCTGACTTCAAACTATACTACAAGGCTACAGTAACCAAAACAGCATGGTACTGGTACCAAAACAGAGATATAGATCAATGGAACAGAACAGAGCCCTCAGAAATAACGCCGCATATCTACAACTATCTGATCTTTGACAAACCTGAGAAAAACAAGCAATGGGGAAAGGATTCCCTATTTAATAAATGGTGCTGGGAAAACTGGCTAGCCATATGTAGAAAGCTGAAACTGGATCCCTTCCTTACACCTTATACAAAAATCAATTCAAGATGGATTAAAGACTTAAACGTTAGACCTAAAACCATAAAAACCCTAGAAGAAAACCTAGGTATTACCATTCAGGACATAGGCATGAGCAAGGACTTCATGTCTAAAACACCAAAAGCAATGGCAACAAAAGACAAAATTGACAAATGGGATCTAATTAAACTAAAGAGCTTCTGCACAGCAAAAGAAACTACTATCAGAGTGAACAGGCAACCTACAAAATGGGAGAAAATTTTTGCAACCTACTCATCTGCCAAAGGGCTAATATCCAGAATCTACAATGAACTCAAACAAATTTACAAGAAAAAAGCAACCCCATCAAAAAGTGGGCAAAGGACATGAACAGACAATTCTCAAAAGAAGACATTTATGCAGCCAAAACACACATTAAAAAATGCTCACCATCACTGGCCATCAGAGAAATGCAAATCAAAACCACAATGAGATACCATCTCACACCAGTTAGAATGGCAGTCATTAAAAAGTCAGGAAACAACAGGTGCTGGAGAGGATGTGGAGAAATAGGAAGACTTTTACACTGTTGGTGGGACTGTAAACTAGTTCAACCATTGTGGAAGTCAGTGTGGCGATTCCTCAGGGATCTAGAACTAGAAATACCATTTGACCCAGCCATCCCATTACTGGGTATATACCCAAAGGACTAGAAATCATGCTGCTATAAAGACACATGCACACGTATGTTTATTGCGGCATTATTCACAATAGCAAAGACTTGGAACCAACCCAAATGTCCAACAGTGATAGACTGGATTAAGAAAATGTGGCACATATACACCATGGAATACTATGCAGCCATAAAAAATGATGAGTTCATGTCCTTTGTAGGGACATGGATGAAATTGGAAACCATCATTCTCAGTAAACTATCGCAAGAACAAAAAACCAAACACCGCATATTCTCACTCATAGGTGGGAATTGAACAATGAGATCACATGGACACAGGAAGGGGAACATCACACTCTGGGGACTGTTGTGGGGTGGGGGGAGGGGGGAGGGATAGCATTGGGAGATATACCTAATGCTAGATGACGAGTTAGTGGGTGCAGCACACCAGCATGGCACATGTATACGTATGTAACTAACCTGCACAATGTGCACATCTACCCTAAAACTTAAAGTATAATAATAAAAAATAAGGAAAAAAAAAAAGGCTGAACCCTCAAATAATATCACACTGGACGGTAAGGCTTCAACATGTGAATTACGAAACTTGCGAAGCAGAGAGAAAGAAGAAACTTTATACCAGAGTCGTGCATTCTGAAAAATGAAAATGCTTTGGATTAAGGCCAACAAATAGGTACTAAGGCATTGCCTGATGGTGAGAGTGAAGCAGGGCCAGGCACGGCAGCTCGGTATAAACACAGTGAGCAGACAAGGCCCAGAGCCTGGGTTTGTGTCAGTCCAGCTGGCTAGTGTAGCAGTTAGGACTCCCTCGGGGACACAGAGACCAAGCCTGTGTCGAGACACCACTGAAAATCCCCTTCCAAACAGAACAGGTGATCTCTGGTGATATTCACAGCCACATTGCTGAAAACTGCCATACTCACCTCCATCAAGCATTGGAAATCAAGAGCTGAACAAGTATGAATTGTTTTTCACATTTAGCCTTTCTGAATATCTTTTCATGAAAGATCATTAAGAATATGTGTTGTCAACACACTAATGAGGTGGCTTCACGAGCTGAAACAAGCAGCTGAAATTGGGAATAAGACTGAGAATTACTTCAGGACAGCAGACCCTGGCCCCAGTGCCAGCCCCCACAGAAGCTGCTGGGCAAGGCCTGGGCCCTTCCCTTTGCCACAAAGCCTGGGTGGGGGTGGAGGAGCCCCTCTGGAGGTGGGGCTTCTTCAGGAAGAAGGCCAGGTGGTGGGCGGTAGGTGCTTCCCCTTGGCTGGTCTCAGAGCCATTTCCTACTGCTCACTGTTACCTTTTTCCTCCTCTGTTGCTAACGAAATGCTCTGCCAAATGTGGCTGGCTGCCCCACCACGGTCTTGCTCTAGGTTTAATCATTGCTTTGGACGTAGTAGCAGGACATTTTGTTCTTTCAAAAGAGATAACAGAGCAGATTCATACAAGCCTCATGTCCCTCTCACACAGGTACCTGATCAGAAAGTCTCAACATGTAGACACAATGAAATAAGAAAACAATTTCTCTCTCATCTATTTGTTTCCTGAGGCTTCCTCTTGCCTCAGGATGGTGTTAGGTTTCAGTGAATCCTGAGCTCTGTGACTACCCAGGGTATTCCATTCTCAGCAACAGGATGTGATTGAAGTAAAGCATTCAGGCACAAACTTGTAACTGTGCTGCTGAAATAAAAGAGGGCCATGCAGGGAAGGCACCCAAGGGAGAATGTTCCAGGCAACGGGGCCGTTTCTCTGGGAGCCTGCGTGAGATTATTTTGACTGACTCAAAATGACTTGTGAATGAAAGAACCCTTTTAATTAAAACGTAATGGCAGTTTTAATCAATGACATGTTGCTGCCACTTTAAAAGAAGGAAGGAGGAGCTGCGCTTTTGGAAGGCACTTCTCCTGAAAACTGCTGGAATCCAATGAGATGTCAGGTCTAAGAGGAAATCAGAAGGGCAGACAGCCGCCACCTCGCCTTGCCTTTCCTGCAAGGGTCCTGCATGTTTTCTTTCCTTCCATGCCTGTTTGGTCAGCACGCAGCACACATTCAAAATAACCCGGGAAAGCCCCGCTTTTCTCCCGCTGAGAGATGATGAGCGACTGAGGCTCTCACAGGAGTCCCTGTGGGCAATTTCAGGCCTTTCTCTTTGGTGTTTGGCATCATGCCTAAAAATGCCAAATAAAAACCACCCTCACCTTATTTTTTTCAAGAACATTGAGAAATATGACTTAAGATAAAATATGTCCTAAGTATAAGAGAAAGAAGGACATTTTGGGTTCCACAGGTGACCTGGCATGATTTTTAGCTTTCCCGTCTTCCATATTTAAAGTGAGCAAAGCCAAGGACAATTAAAGATGCTCAAATTGCCGGGCGCGGTGGCTCACACCTGTAATCCTAGCACTTTGGGAGGCCGAGGCAGGCAGCTTACCAGAGCTCAGGAGTTCGAGACCAGCCTCGGCAACATGGTGAAACCCCATCTCTACTAAAATACAAAAAAAAAAAAAAATAGCTGAGTGTGGTGGTGTGCACCTGTAGTCCCAGCTACTCAGGAGGCTGAGGCAGGAGAATTGCTTGAACCCGGGAGGCAGAGGTTGAGGTGAGCTGAGATGGGACCAGTGCACTCCAGCCTGGGCGACAGCGAGACTCCATCTCTTTAAAAAAAAGAAAACAGAAAGAAAGATGCTCAACTTAGCCGGGTGTGGTGGCGGGCATTTGTATTCCCAGCTGCTTGGGAGGCTGAGGCAAGAGAACCGCTTGAACCTGGGAAAAGGAGGTTGCAGTGAGCTGAGGCAGAATCGCTTGAACCTGGGAAAAGGAGGTTGCAGTGAGCTGAGATTGCACCACTGCATTCCAGCCTGGGCAACAAGAGCAAAACTCCATCTCAAGAAAAAAAAAAAAAGAGGCAATAGAGACACAAAATCCCTTAAAAAAATTAATGAATCCAGGAGCTGGTTTTTTGAAAGGATCAACAAAATTGATAGACTGCTAGCAAGACTAATAAAGAAAAAAAGAGAGAAGAATCAAATAGACACAATAAAAAATGATAAAGGGGATATCACCACCAATCCCACAGAAATACAAACTACCATCAGAGAATACTACAAACACCTCTACGCAAATAAACTAGAAAATCTAGAAGAAATGGATAAATTCCTTGACACATACACTCTCCCAAGACTAAACCAGGAAGAAGTTGAATCTCTGAATAGACCAATAACAGGAGCTGAAATTGTGGCAATAATCAGTAGTTTACCAACCAAAAAGAGTCCAGGACCAGATGGATTCACAGCCGAATTCTATCAGAGGTACAAGGAGGAACTGGTACCATTCCTTCTGAAACTATTCCAATCAATAGAAAAAGAGGGAATCCTCCCTAACTCATTTTATGAGGCCAGCATCATTCTGATACCAAAGCCGGGCAGAGACACAACCAAAAAAGAGAATTTTAGACCAATATCCTTGATGAACATTGATGCAAAAATCCTCAATAAAATACTGGCAAAACGAATCCAGCAGCACATCAAAAAGCTTATCCACCATGATCAAGTGGGCTTCATCCCTGGGATGCAAGGCTGGTTCAATATACGCAAATCAATAAATGTAATCCAGCATATAAACAGAGCCAAAGACAAAAACCACATGATTATCTCAATAGATGCAGAAAAGGCCTTTGACAAAATTCAACAACCTTTCATGCTAAAAACTCTCAATAAATTAGGTATTGATGGGATGTATTTCAAAATAATAAGAGCTATCTATGACAAACCCACAGCCAATATCATACTGAATGGGCAAAAACTGGAAGCATTCCCTTTGAAAACTGGCACAAGACAGGGATGCCCTCTCTCACCACTCCTATTCAACATAGTGTTGGAAGTTCTGGCCAGGGCAATTAGGCAGGAGAAGGAAATAAAGGGTTTTCAATTAGGAAAAGAGAAAGCCAAATTGTCCCTGTTTGCAGACGACATGATTGTATATCTAGAAAACCCCATTGTCTCAGCCCAAAATCTCCTTAAGCTGATAAGCAACTTCAGCAAAGTCTCAGGATACAAAATCAATGTACAAAAATCACAAGCATTCTTATACACCAATAACAGACAAACAGAGAGCCAAATCATGAGTGAACTCCCATTCACAATTGCTTCAAAGAGAATAAAATACCTAGGAATCCAACTTACAAGGGATGTGAAGGACCTCTTCAAGGAGAACTACAAACTGCTGCTCAAGGAAATAAAAGAGGATACAAACAAATGGAAGAACATTCCATGCTCATGGGTAGGAAGAATCAATATTGTGAAAATGGCCATACTGCCCAAGGTAATTTACAGATTCAATGCCATCCCCATCAAGCTACCAATGACTTTCTTCACAGACTTGGAAAAAACTACTTTAAAGTTCATATGGAACCAAAAAAGAGCCTGCATCACCAAGGCAATCCTAAGCCAAAAGAACAAAGCTGGAGGCATCACACTACCTGACTTCAAACTATACTACAAGGCTACAGTAACCAAAACAGCATGGTACTGGTACCAAAACAGAGATATAGATCAATGGAACAGAACAGAGCCCTCCGAAATAACACCGCATATCTACAACTATCTGATCTTTGACAAACCTGAGAAAAACAAGCAATGGGGAAAGGATTCCCTATTTAATAAATGGTGCTGGGAAAACTGGCTAGCCATATGTAGAAAGCTGAAACTGGATCCCTTCCTTACACCTTATACAAAAATCAATTCAAGATGGATTAAAGACTTAAACGTTAGACCTAAAACCATAAAAACCCTAGAAGAAAACCTAGGCATTACCATTCAGGACATAGGCATGGGCAAGGACTTCATGTCTAAAACACCAAAAGCAATGGCAACAAAAGACAAAATTGACAAATGGGATCTAATTAAACTAAACAGCTTCTGCACAGTAAAAGAAACTACCATCAGAGTGAACACGCAACCTATAAAATGGGAGAAAATTTTCGCAACCTTCTCATCTGACAAAGGACTAATATCCAGAATCTACAATGAACTCAAACAAATTTACAAGGGAAAAACAAACAACCCCATCAAAAAGTGGGTGAAGGACATGAACAGACACTTCTCAAAAGAAGACATTTATGCAGCCAAAAAACACATGAAGAAATGCTCATGATCACTGGCCATCAGAGAAATGCAAATCAAAACCACAATGAGATACCATCTTACACCAGTTATAATGGCAATCATTAAAACGTCAGGAAACAACAGGTGCTGGAGAGGATGTGGAGAAATAGGAAGACTTTTACACTGTTGGTGGGACTGTAAACTAGTTCAACCATTGTGGAAGTCAGTGTGGCGATTCCTCAGGGATCTAGAACTAGAAATACCATTTGACCCAGCCATCCCATTACTGGGTATATACCCAAAGGACTAGAAATCATGCTGCTATAAAGACACATGCACACGTATGTTTATTGCGGCATTATTCACAATAGCAAAGACTTGGAACCAACCCAAATGTCCAACAATGATAGACTGGATTAAGAAAATGTGGCACATATACACCATGCAATACTATGCAGCCATAAAAAATGATGAGTTCATGTCCTTTGTAGGGACATGGATAAAATTGGAAATCATCATTCTCAGTAAACTATCGCAAGAACAAAAAACCAAACACCGCATATTCTCACTCATAGGTGGGAATTGAACAATGAGATCACATGGACACAGGAAGGGGAATATCACACTCTGGGGACTGTGGTGGGGTGCGGGGAGGGGGGAGGGATAGCATTGGGAGATATACCTAATGCTAGATGACGAGTTAGTGGGTGCAGCGCACCAGCATGGCACATGTATACATATGTAACTAACCTGCACAATGTGCACATGTACCCTAAAACTTAAAGTATAATTAAAAAAAAAAAAAAAAAGAGGCTCTGATGGGCTGCTTCAGAAAGACAGGATTTGAACAAATCGTTGAGAATTTAAGAACAGATAAAAAGACAATCCTCAGTAATCACTGCCTTAAAAATGTAACCAGATTTTGGGAGGCCGAGGCAGGCAGATCACAAGGTCAAGAGATCGAGACCATCCTGGCCAACATGGTGAAACCCTGTCTCTACTGAAAATAGAAAAACTTCGCTGGGTGTGGTGGCATGTGCCTGTAGTCCCAGCTACTCGGGAGGCTGAGGCAGGAAAATCGCTTGAACCCAGGAGGCAGAGGTTGCAGTGAGCCGAGATCGTACCACTGCAGTCCAGCCTGGCTCAGAGCGAGACTCCGTCTCAAAAAGCAAAACCAAAACAAAATGTAACCAGAGGGGTCAATTTTCTCTTTGCAGTTAGGGTATTTTTTGTTTTGTTTTGTTTTTGTTTTTGTTTTCAGACGGACTCTCGCTCTGTAGCCAGGCTGGAGTGCGGTGGTGCTATTTGGCTCACTGCAACCTCTGCCTCCCAGGTTCAAGAGATTCTCCTGCCTCAGCCTCCCGAGTAGCTGGGACTACAGGCGCATGCCACCATGCCCAGCTAATTTTTTTTGTATTTTCAGTAGAGACAGGGTTTCACCATGTTGGCCAGGATGGTCTCGATCTCTTGACCTCGTGATCTGCCCGCCTTGGCCTCCCAAAGTGCTGGGATTACAGGCGTGAGCCACCACTTGAAGCAAGGCAGCCGACGTGAAAGCAGAGCGAGAAAAGCTACACACGATGCGGCCTCTGCTGTTCCTGTTCCTGTTCCTGGTCAGTGATGTTGCAGGTTTAGGGTCAGCAAACCACAGCCGGCAGCCCGAATCCCTGCCTCTTTCTAGAAATATGGTGTTAATGCAACAAAACTGTGCCCACCTGTTCATTGTCTGGCTGTTTTCAATGATAGGGTTGAAAAGCTAGAAGGGAATCAAGTGGCCTGAAAAGCCTAAAATATTTACTCTCTGGGCCTTTACAGAAAAATAGTTCGATAACTCCTTCTCTAGGGTCGAAATGCTTCCTGGTGATGAAATCTCAGCTGTCTAACTGCCGTATTGTTTACAGACTGGTATGAGGTCCTTTGTAATTTTTCTACAGCTAGGTGCATTAGAACCTACCTCCTTAGAAGGTTGTTGTTATAAGCTCCGTCCCATCTGGCTTCTTCATAGGCCCAAGTTGCCATGGGAATGGGCCCAGGAGACTCCAAGGTTTATCCGCCAGGCTGACCTTAGTCTTATTGAGAGGTGACAGCGTACTGGCAGTCCTCAGAGCCCTCGCTCGCTCTCGGCGCCTCCTCTGCCTGGGCTCCCACTTTGGCGGCACTTGAGGAGCCCTTCAGCCCACCGCTGCACTGTGGGAGCCCCTTTCTTGGCTGGCCAAGGCCGGAGCCGGCTCCCTCAGCTTGCAGGGAGGTGTGGAGGGAGAGGCGCGAGCGGGAACCGAGGCTGCGCGCGGCGCTTGCGGGCCAGCTGCAGTTCCGGGTGGGCGTGGGCTTGGCGGGCCCCGCACTTGGAGCAGCCGGCCAGCCCTGCTGGCCCCAGGCAATGAGGGGCTTAGCACCCGGGCCAGCGGCTGCGGAGGGTGTACTGGGTCCCCCAGCAGTGCCAGCCCATCGGCGCTGAGCTCGATTTCTCACCGGGCCTTAGCTGCCTTCCCGCGGGGCGGGGCTCGGGACCTGCAGCCCGCCATGCCTGAGTCTCCCACCCCCTCCATGGGCTCCTATGCGGTCGGAGCCTCCCGGATGAGCGCCGCCCCCTGCTCCAAGGCGCCCAGTCCCATCGACCACCCAAGGGCTGAGGAGTGCGGGCGCACGGCGCAGGACTGGCAGGCAGCTCCACCTGCAGCTCCGTGGGGGATCCACTGGGTGAAGCCAGCTGGGCTCCTGAGTCTGGTGGGGAGGTGGAGAACCTTTATGTCTAGCCCAGGGATTGTAAATACACCAGTAGGCACTCTGTATCTAGCTCAAGGTTTGTAAACACACCAATCAGCACCCTGTGTCTAGCTCAGGGTTTGTGAATGCACCAATCGACACTGTATCTAGCTACTCTGGTGGTGACTTGGAGAACCTTTGGGTTCACACTCTGTATCTAGTTAATCTAGTGGGGTCGTGAAGAACCTTTGTGTCTAGCTCAGGGATTGTAAACGCACCAATCAGTGCCCTGTTGAAACAGACCACTCGGCTCTACCAATCAGCAGAATGTGGGTGGGGCCAGATAAGAGAATAAAAAGCAGGCTGCCGAGCCAGCAGTGGCAACCTGCTGGGGTCCCCTTCCACACTGTGGAAGCTTTGTTCTTTTGCTCTTTGCAATAAATCTTGTTACTGCTCACTCTTTGGGTCCACTCTGCTTTTATGAGCTGTAACACACACCGCGAAGGTCTGCAGCTTCACTCCTGAGCCAGGGAGACCACGAACCCACCAGAAGGAAGAAACTCTGAACACATCCAAACATCAGAAGGAACAAACTGCAGACGCACCAACTTAAGAGCTGTAACACTCACGGTGAGGGTCCGCGGCTTCATTCTTCAAGTCAGTGAGACCAAGAACCCACCAATTCCGGACACATTATTGTTGATAAATCTGAGGTCAAAGGCATCAACAGATGATTGAAAAGTTTAACTCCAAGTGCCGTTTCATTATCAAATATTTTTAAGCAAATCTCCATTTTACTCCAGATACTTCTGAACACGTTCTGCTATGAGATCTTCACTTTATTCCAATCTTTTGCATTCTACCATCATTTTTAAGCCAAAATACTTCAGGCAGGCTAGAAGATGAAAAAATATTTATGTCCCAAATAAGTGGCATGCACTACTGTCGTAGAAGAGAATCCATGGGGTGCAGGGACCCACGTACCTCCCTCTTGGGAAGTGCATCTCAGGTCAGGGACTCCTACAGGGTCCAATGACTGGGGCTTCAAATAATCCCACAGAGCTGAGCCAGGAAGTAGAACAATAATTAGAAGTGAAAAATGGACAAGTCTGCAATATAATCCAATGGAGACAATTCAAGGAGGAAATTGGCAAACCATTATGTTTGCACAGGTACGTTATGGAAGGAAAGGAGGGAATCCTAAGAAACAAGAGATTTCTTAAGGCTGATTTGTGGAGACATGACGCAGATCATTTTCTTAAGAACTATCTGCCCAACAACACAATTCAGTCCTCCAGGTTTTTACTTCCCAGTGTTCTTCAAAAATGTGTATCAATGAGGAATTTATTTGAAGAACAGCTGCTTGTTTGAAGTTGCTGATCTTTGCCTAGAATAGGCCAAGGAAAATATACCTCATCCCGTTAAGGAGTTAGAAAGCTGTTCCAGCAGATCATATTGTAGCAAACCTGACATAAGTTCATTTAAATGCTAAGGATCTGATCTGAGCTTGTGTTTCTGGAATTGCCAATGCACATTTCAGAGGGCCTCAGTAACTGTCAGCCAAGCCTTGGTTTTGCTTTTTGCCTTTGGCAAACCCACTCAAGAATGGTTCTAAACACAAGGACCAGAGAAGCGGAACAGGGTGAAAGCAGTGGGGCTGGGAACACCTGCTTCCCGGCAATCTGGCTGCCTGGCCTTGGACAAGTTATCACCTGAGCCTCACTTGTAAAATGGTGATAATAGGGTCTCCCTCCAGGGGTGGCTGAGAGTCAGAGAAGGGAGCTGCGAGGGCTTGTCAAGATCAAGGATCTGTCAGCTTAGCTGCTCCTGGGAAGGAGGCTGAGACTCACATTGTCAGCTTTCACTCACTAAAGAGAGTCTTGCTTGAGGGGCTTGGACAAACAGGAGCTGGGATTAGAGTGGGTGGGACTGGGAAGGAGAGAGAGAAAAAAGGAAAAAAGCAAAGATTGGCTCTCCAAATCTCTAAAATCACCCACCCTACAAGTGCAGAAAGCTTGTTCTGAGCAGAAAGGACTTGATCCGGAGCCAGGTAGATCACCTTCTCTCCTGGAGGCAGCTCTGGAAAAAGGCTCTTAGGCTTCTGGCAGTTCCTCCCCTGAGAATCTCACCCTCTGCAGGTCTCCTCCTGCCTGAGAATCAAAGTCTCTCCAGTCCTTTTGCTGCCTTATGCCCCTGATCCCTGCACCCCCGGACCGGACTCCCAGCCCCATCCCATCCATGGGAACCACCAAGCTCCAAGTACTTATTGAGCCACCACCTTCTTCCAGGGACTCGCCACCCCTGTCTGGGGGCGCAGGGTTGCAGTGGAGAGCAGCCAGCTGGGGTCATTAGGAATACCAGAGTTGGGGCTTGGATGGAAACTGAGTGGGGAGGGCAGCAGTTCTGGGGAGGTGGGAGGAGATGTAGGTAAGTGAAGGGGGCCAGGGAGCAGCCCTGCAGGTAGGGGGCTGGCCAGAGGCTGGCAGCAGGAGAGGAGACCCCTGCAGGCAGTACGGACAGTGGGGCAGAAGTGAGCAGGCGGGAGGGCACATGCCACTTGAGGGCCCGGTGTGAGCTCAGCGAGGGGATCCAGCCAGGGTCCCTCCTGCAGAGGAACCAGCCTCAGTGTGGTCTGAAGAGCCCCAGGAGCTCAAGAAGGTGGCAAAGCCATGGCAGGCAGAGGGAAACTCAGGGAGGGGAAAGAAAAGATCGGAACTGAGGGGAGTCCTGGGAGCTCCCTGCAGTCCTGCAGCAGCTACAGCAGGGAAGTGGTTCTGCAGCACCGTTTCCGGATTGCAGGGATCGTTTAGAACCGTCTCAGCCTGCTGGGGTGGGAGACTGGAGAGGAGCTGCCCACAGCCTCCAGGGTGTTGTCAGAGCTTGGTGCTTGCCCTGCTCTGTCGGCAATCAGCACGGTTGCTGTGATGACACTGAGCTGCCTTGGAAGGAGATGCACAGGTAATGGGGACCTTTCTCAGGAATGCCATAAACTGTGACATAGGCCTCTCCTCGGGACTTTACAAAGCCTTAGTGAAACTCTGAAATCCACCAAATGCTTAATGTGATTCGGTTTGGGGGAAAAGCCAGAGAGGGGAACTGAATGTTGAATCAAGATTGAAACAGCCTCAGCCCACATGATGACGTGAGCAGCCACACATTTAGGTCCCCAAAAGGGTCACTGATAGGGTCACACTGGTCTGGCCCAGGAAGGGTCTGTCTGCACCTGTGCTGAGAGCTGGGGCCTCTGGAGGGCTCAGCGGAACCAGGTGAGACCAGCCAGCACCAGCCTGAGTCCTCACCCCCCCGGGCACCAGAGGCCTTCCCACCTGACTCTGCCATGACAAGTGCCCTGACTGTCTGCAGTGTTCTAGAAAGGTGACCAACAGGTGTAGGCTAATTACATTTCAAAAAAGTTTTTTTTTTTTTCCCGGCACATATAACAGGACTAGTCCTCTCCCCTCTTCTCATCAGGTTCCATTTCCTTTAGCAAACGCACACGGTGTTCGATTTAAGTGCAATTCTCAGAAAACTTAATAACTGCAGTGTTTAATTAGTCTGACAACATTTATTGAAGCGATGAATACAGAAAAAAGTACTTTCAAGGAAGAAAAATGATGTGTCATTGTTTTGTGTTTTCTTTTCTCAAATCTGTAGGCAGGTATGAAACCGAGCAGCAATCTCTGTCTTGAAAAGCTGGTATTTCTGTTTCTAGAACGTATGTGTGTTTGGGGTGGGGTATAGAATAGAGGGGTGAACTGAGTCCTTCACCCACTACCTGGTCTGCTCACTCTGCCCACGCGTGTCCCCTCGACAGCCCTGTGAGTGCCTGAGCTGTGGCTCCCCAGGCAGTGAAGAGCTAGGCCCTGGAGCCAGACCCCCAGAGGTGATTCCTAGCTCTGCCATTTGCCATGCCTCAGTTTCTCCATCTGCAAAATTGGCTTAATGACAGTGCTTCCCTCTTGCAGTCGTAAAGCTCTTAGAATACAGCTTGGCAGAAAAATGTTGCCTGTCACTATTTGTGCTGTAAAAGCCCTACCTCTTGGCCGAATGGAGCTCAGTAAACCAATGGGAGAAACAGGTCCCTTCTGAGATCTCCCTAGATCCCTATTCAGCCCCTGGTAGGCTCACAATAAGGGCTCAGTGTTTGTGGGAGTGAGTATCTGTGCAGAGGGAAGATCAGAATCCAGAGGTGACAGTTTAAGGTTAACATATTATTTTCCCAGCATTTCAAAAGAAAATGCCGTGAAACACTAGTCCCACAAGATATTCCTGAGAAAAAACAAATGGGATAGGAACCAAATGAGCTGGGAAAACAGGGCATTCAATGTCTCCCCTCAGAGATTCCCAGTGCACGCTTGCACTTCAAAGGCTCTGAGAAGTCCTACCATAAAGACACCTGCTTAAATGTATTTCAGCCAAGACTAGCTAAACTCATTTGCTGAGGAATTTCCTTCTCCCCTCTTTGCTTTCCCTCCCTCCCTTCCCTCCTCCTTCCCTCTCTCCCTCCCTTCTGTTCATGCTGTGAATGCCCCATGGAATCCATGCTGGATTAGGAGTGGGCACAGTTGCTCGAGAAGCACAGGAACTTGCTGGGTGTGCTACAGAAAGCCTTTGTTTTCTCTTTTTTTTTTTTTTTTTTTTTTTTGAGACAGAGTCTCACTCTGTCACCCAGGCTGGAGTGCAGTGGCGTGATCTCCGCTCACTGCAAGCTCTGCCTCCTGGGTTCACGCCATTCTCCTGCCTCAGCCTCCCGAGCAGTTGGGACTACAGGTGCCCGCCACCACAGCCAGCTAATTTTTTGTATTTTTAGTAGAGATGGGTTTTCATCGTGTTAACCAGGATGGTCTCAATCTCCTGACTTCGTGATCCGCCCACCTCGGCCTCCCAAAGTGCTGGGATTACAGTCGTGAGCCACCGCACCCGGCCTAGAAAGCCTTTCTAAGCAGGCAACAGAGCAACGACGCCACTCTCTCAATAGGATTTCTGGAAGGCCCAGCACTGCAGTACCAGGGAGGATCCAGGGGTCTAAGCCTTGTAGGAGGCTAGTACCTCAACCATGGAGACAGATGGTTTCTTTCCAGAGCACAGCCTCAGGGCTCCCTTTCAACTGATCTGACCTTGGCTGACGCTAAAGGATTTAATGTCTTTTCCCAGAGAGAAACTAAATCTTTTCTATATACGAAGCTGAGAGACCATCAAACAATTTTTTTCCAAGCCTAGAAGTTTCATGGGGAAGAAAACAACAAAAACACGTAAGCCAAATCAAACCAAACCAAAACAAAAGCAACCCTGAGAACAGAAACACACTAATGAGATTTCTGAGCCTTTAAAAGCTTCTGAATAATTCGTGCAACCACAACTTTCCTTCTTTTTTGTTTCTTAGGATTCCCAGGGTAAGAGGACTCAGCTTTGCCATGGTCCCTTCCAAGTGGCATCCTGTCTCTGCTTACACACCTCCAATGATGGGCTGCTCACTACCTCCCAGGCTGTCCTTTGTATTACTCTTAACTTCCATCACCAGAATGTGCTTTAGGTAACAGTAAGATGACTCCAGAGATCCCCCACATCAGACTGGTTGTCTAGTGTAGGCATTGAAACTCTGGATTCTGAATTAGACCTCCTGGATTAGAACCCCAGCTCCACCATTTATGAGCTATGTACAAGTAGGCAACATGCCACATTCCTCTGTGCCTCAGTTTACTCACCTGCAAAATGGGGGATCATACACTGTACTTATCCCATAGGGTTGCTGAGTGATAACACTCATATCAGTGTGTGGCACATAGTGCTATGCAAGGGTTTGATGCTATTCTTTTCTAAATTGTGATGACTTGGGACATTCAGCAGCGCAGTCTTTTCTAGATTCTCCATCAAGCACATACAGGTCTGTGCACCCAGCCTGGACATCAGCCCTTTGGACTTATACCAGGCAGCCATGTCCCAAAGGCACAGCCATGGCACCAGGAGGAAAAGGCCAGGGAACGACCAGGACACTGGGAGCTACTCTGCCCATCCACTGTGGTAAGTTCTTGTGCCGAAAGCTCAGGTCCTCAATCCAAACTATCCTCCCTTTAGATTATGGCCTCCTGGCCTCATTTTCTGATTCACTGAGGCTCATTCACTGAGACTTTGGACGTGAATGGTTGTGTAGCTCATCACCCTCTTCTCCTTCTGCAGGAACCTATGTGGCTGCCAATAATGAAGGGGTGTCTCTTAACTTCACTCACCATCTGCTTTCAAGCCTTGGGACCTGGTAAAGAAGCAGTGTCCCAGGTGGAACTCCCCAGGACCCTGGGACCGGGAACCTGTTGCCTCTTGCTGGAGATGGCCCTGAGGACATCTGGAGGCACTCCTAGTCCCCAGAGATGCTTCATCCCCCAGTCCACAGACCCAGTTTCCTGGCAGTGCCCTGCCTGTCTCTCTCCTGGGGATGTACACAGGTGCCCCACTGGAAGCAGCTAGAGAGTAGGTGAGGGACAGGGGGATGGAAAGGATATTGGGCCAGGTCAAAATACATCACAGATGGAAAACATCCAAGTGACCCGGATGGGAGAGCACCCATGAGTGGGTGTCCTGCTGGGCACCCCCCTAACCTCAGACTCTCAGGGAGTGAAGCTTCCATTGAGTCACCCTTGCCAAACCATGCGCCATATGATCCTCAGAGCTTCAGGGTAGCCACGATCACCCCACTTCACAGAGGAGTGAACTAGGCTCAGAGAGGTTGAGAAAACCAGGGTGACCAACCATTCTGGATTGCCCCAAAAGGAGGAGTTTGCTAGGACACCAGACTTTCAACTAGGACAGTCCTTGGCAAACTGGGACAGTTGGTTGTGCTGCAATTAAGTGACAAATTTGGGATGCAAGTCAAAGCCCTGCCTGACATCCTGGTCTGAGCCACTTCCACTCTAACCAGCTTTCCAGAGGAGGGAGAATTTAGAAGGATCTGATCTCCAGTGATGCTGGAATCACAAGTGCTCTCTTCCTGCAGGAGGGGGAAGCTGAGTTCGGTCAGCAAATGAGACAGGAAGGCCCAGAAACCAGCAGGGGCCAGAATTAAAGGATTGTCTTCTTAGCCATGCTCTGTTGGAAAGAATGCAGTTTTCAAAACATTTCTAAACTTTTTTGCGCTGTGGACTTTGGACATTCCAAGTAAATCTATTTGCAAAACTGGACCAAGTTATACCATTTTGGTTTGGGGTGCTTCCCTTTCATACAAAAACTACCAAAGAAAGCCTTTGCTGCTTCTTCTGTCCTTATTTTTCTCTTGAACGAATAGCAGATGCTTTAGGGGAAATGAAACTGAACATGTTGGCTGAAAACCAAAACATCAGTCTACAGCGTCTGGGCTTTAGAACCAGGATTCTTTTCCTGCTACTTTGGGGGTGGCTCTGTTTTTAATTACAAGGCCAGCAAATGACAGTGCTCGCTCCTGACAATGGCACCAGGGTCATTCTTCATGAGGACAGGGTCACAGTGGCCACTACTCATTCCAACGCTGGTCTCAGAGATTGTCATGCTCAGGGCCACCTTCCACTGTTTGATCTACTCAGGAATCCTGGTGGGATCAGATTTAATAAATAAACTAAATAAACCACCAGTGAGGTTTAAATAAAGCTGTAACACTGCTTGCAGGCGGAAGCATTGTGACTGTTAAGATACCATAAACAGTCAGGATGTTGCCTGCACTTGCAGGGGGATGAGACTTTAAGAAAGCTCCAGAGAGGTTGCTCCGTTTCCTTGCATTTGCTTCCTGGCCCACCCCTACTCTCATCTCCTCCTTCCCATTTTCCTTTCCTACCCTGACCAACTTGGATGTTGGCCGCTCCTAGTGAGGCTGGCTGAGAGTCTTGCTGGGTGTGAATGAGACCACGTGAAACCACTTGAGGTCATTAGAATGTTAAGTGGAGAAGCAAGTCCCGACTAACACAGAGTGGCCTGACCTCACTGTCCAGCTGCCAGAATGAGGGCAAAGGCTCATCTGAAAGTTCGTGGCCTGACCTCACTGTCCAGCTGCCAGAATAAGGGCAAAGGCTCATCTGAAAGTTCGTGGCCTGACCTCACTGTCCAGCTGCCAGAATGAGGGCAAAGGCTCATCTGAAAGTTCGTGAAGACCCACCTCCCATCTGAAGACACAGGGAGGCACTTGTGCCTTGGAGAACCAATGACATGGAATATACTCCTGGGAAAACCTCCCTCTGTGGCCTGGGCCTGTCAAGCAAATGGCACTTTTGGCCTTCGGTCATCAGACTGACCCTTATGTTCATTAGAGTCAGTAGGCTTTAAGCCATCAGCGGTTGAGGCAGCTTAACTCATATACATGAGTGGGATTATGAATGGAAACGCTGTGTTTGAGAACTGAGAGGCTAGTGGCTTTTCATAAAGTCATCGCGATGCTTGGTGAGCCTCAGGCCCGGCCTCTGATGGACCTTCCCACGGCCATCCTCCCACAGCCTGAGCCACAGATGTGAGCGTCCACCTGAGCTGACAATCAGGACTCTGGAACACCTGACTCTCCTGTAGTGGAGTGAATAGTATCCCTCCCAAATTCACCTCCATCTGGAACCTCAGAATGCGACCTTACATGAAAATAGGGTCACTGCAGATGTAATTAGTTAAAGATCTTGAGATGAAATGCAATGACTCCTATCTTCACAAGAAGAGAAGAGGACACAGAGACTCACACAGAGGGAAGAAGGACATTTGATAATGTGGGACAGAGATTGGAGTTGTGCTGCCATAAGCCAAGAAATCCCAAGTTTTGCCAGTCACCCCCAGAGGCTAAGAAGAGGCAAGGAGGGTCCCCCCACTAGAACCTGCAGAGACAGCCTGGTCCTACCAACCCTGATTTCAGACACCTGGTCTCCAGAACTGCTAGAGAACAGTTTTCTATTGTTTTAAGCTAGCACATTTGTGGTCATTTGTTATGGCAGCTCTAGGAAGCTAACCACCTCCAATGAACAAAAATGAGGACCCAGAATTCTTCTGGGTCCTCTTCAAGTTGTAGAGATAATCCCCCTGCGTTTTGCCTGAAAGACTAAGAATTCTAACTCTACCCTCCTGTCCTTCTTTCTGGCTGAGGGTGGCTAGGAGGAGGCCTTTTGCTTGTGTCTGTTTTACTTGGAGTCCTTGTCAGGTAAGGACCCACTTTCTAAAAAGAAAAGGATGTCCTTCAGTTGCACCTTTGGACTTAGAAATTCCATTTGCAGCCAGATTTACACCACAGGCTCAGTACCTTCGGCCTTCATCACCACGTTCAGCAGCCCTCCCAGGCTTGGTGGCATTTCTTTCTGTTGTCTGCTGCTGATCAGAGGGAACTATGAACACCAGCAAGTCCCAAACTCATAGCCTGGGGAATGTCCAGCTTGTTAAAGACATTGGACCCATGATGGTGGCTTGGGGAAGGTTCCAGAGTCAGGGAATCTCTTTGGCTTTAGCGCTCTAACTTTCTGGAGCCCAGAATCCCTTTTGCCAATACATTCCAATCTGTGCTCCTTGGAACTGTAATGCCCTGCAAAATATTAACAAACATTTTTAAAGCATCATGATCAAATATGTCTGGGAACTGCCAACATAAATATAATTAAATGGCTTTCTTACTGCAGAACTTCTCAGAGCCTTTAATATGCCAAATACAAGTTGTACCCCTCCAAGTAAAGGACGTGGTATTTGGGGATTCTCAAGCCTGTTAATCATAGGTTTTCCTCTGTGTTCTGCCTGCCTCTGCCTGACTGTGCTTTTATGAACTTCAGCAATGAAGAAATCCCTCCCTTGCTTCTCTTCCATGCTTTAAGGAAGCCACTCTACCCTTCCAGTTTCTCCCATAAATCCATGTAACTATGCAGCTTCCTGGTCCAGAACTTTTCACTAGGTCTCGAGCCCCCACGGCCAGAGTTCACTTTTGAATGGCATAAAAGATCCGCCCAAAATCCAGAGCCAGGCAACCTGTCCTGCTCAGTGTCTACCATCTGTACCCCTCGAAATGGGCCTGAAACCCGCGTAGTTCTGAACCCACAGCACAATCACAGTGTTGCTCTTGCTGTCTGAAACACCAGCTGCCTGGCTCATCTGTCTGACAAACAAGGACACATCCTTGAGGCTTTGTGCCCACCCCCCAATGCCTCCCCTTATCTGGATCAGGAGCCCACCTCTGAGCCCCACACCCCTAAGCTTACCACAAGATCTGCTCCTCTACATAATAATTGTATTAGCCAGATTTTTCCAGGGGGACAGAACCAATAGCATGTATATATGAATGAAAGGGGATTTATTCTGGGGAATTGGCTCACATGATCACAAGGTGAAGTCTCACTATAGTCTGCAAGCTGGAAAACCAGAGAAGCTGTTAGCACAGCTCAGTGTAAGCCCAAAAGCCTCAGAGCAAGGGAAGCTGATAGTGCGGCCCCAGTCTGAGGCTGAAGGCCTGAGAGCCCCGGAAGACTGCTAGTGCAAGCCCAGCAAAGGCTGAAAGATCTAGAGTGATGTCCAAGAGCAAGAGGAGAAAATGATGTCCCACTCTAGAAGAGAAAGAGAGAGAAGAACGAGAGCCAGCTGGGTACCCCCCTCCCTCTGCCTGCTTTGTCCCAGCCAGGCCCCAGCTGATTGCATGGTGGTCCCACATCGAAGGCAGGTCTTCCTCCCTCAGTCCACTGAGTCATACCATAATCTCATGTAAAACCCCACATAGACATCCAGAAACAATGCTTCACAGCCATCGAGGCCTCCCTCAGTCCAATCCATTTGACACCTAACATTTACCATCACGATAATGTACCACTCATTGGCCTGTCTGTGATGACCTGGATGGTAAGTCATGGACAGGTCTTGCCCACCACACCGTCTCCAGCATTTTCTACAGTGTTGGACACTCCAGGTCTCCATGCACCTGCTTCGTGATTTGACAAATTGGGGTCTTGGACATTCACTGGCCATGTTTTTTTGTTATTATTGTTTGGTTTTTTTTGTTGTTGTTTGTTTATTTTGAGACGGAGTCTTGCTGTGTCGCCCAGGCTGGAGTGCAGTGGCACGATCTCAGCTCACTGCAGCCTCTGCCTCCTGGGTTCCAGTGATTCTCCTGCCTCAGCCTCCTAAGATTACAGGCGCACACCACCATGCCAGGCTAATTTTTACATTTTTATTAGAGATGGGGTTTCACCATTTTGGCCAGGCTGGTCTCAAAACTCCTGGCCTAGGGTGATCTGCCCACCTCGGCCTCCCAAAGTCCTGGGATTACAGGCGTGAGCCACTGTGCCCAGCCCACCAGCCATGTTTTTACTGGAGGGTGAGGACAAGCCCATCGGGTCTGTAAGTCACCCATATTTACAGTCTTGCTCCTTGCCTTCATGTCTACTTTGTTTGATATTAGCACAACCACACTATTTTTCTTTTCCCATGTGCTTATATTGTTTTATGTTCAGCCTCCTCTATCCTTAACAATGTGTCCCTTCTAAGTACCAAGTAACTGGGTTCTTGGTTTTTTATTTGCTCTGTCTTCCAACTGGAGATCAGACAATTTACATACAATGGTATTACTAATGTGGTTCTGTTTAAATCCATCATCTTATTATTTACTTTCAATTTTTCTCACCTGTTTGATGTTCCTTTTCCCTTCTGTCTTCTTTTGGATTAGTATTTTTTTTATTATTCCATTTCCACTCTATTATCTTGTTGCTTATAGATTCTTTTCTATCCACTTAGTGATTATGTGTTGGATTACATCATTTGTCCTTGACTTATTATTAAAGTCTAATGTAAATTTGTACTTCCACTTTCCACACAAGTGAAAAGGACCTTAGATCATTCTAGTTTTGTTTATCCCTCTTCTGGTTTAGGTGCAATTGTTATTGTGTATTTTAATTCTTTATGCATCCAAAACTCCCTCAAGACATAATAATGATGATTCTATTTGGTGAATACCTCTTGAGGCTCGCCCACATTATCTCTCCTCAGACCTTCCTGCATCTCTTAGCTGCCATTTGGAAGCTTAGTGCCCTTCTGCCTGAAGAACACTTTTCTGTATTTCCTTTGGTACTGTTAATAAATTCTCGCAGCTTTTGCTTGCCTTAGCTGTCTTCATTTTGCTTCATTTTGCTTTCATTTTCTTTATGGAAAATCTCCAGCATACAGAAATGGAGAAGATAATGTAATATACCTCTATGGACACATCACACAGTTTAAACAATAATCTGTCACCCCCCTGCTTTACGGCTGTTTTCACTGGCTAGCCTGGATTGGGAATTATTTTCTCTCAACACTTTGGAGCTATTCCATTGTCTTCTAGCTTCTGCTATTTCTACAGAAATGTCAGTTGTCAGTTTTAGTGACATTCCTTTGGGTATGCCTGATCATTTTTGATTGTCAGACACTATCTATCTCTCTCTCTCTCTCTCTATAGAGAGAGAGAGAGGCCGAGTCTTGCTCTGTTGCCCAGGCTGGAGTGCAATGGTGCAATCTTGGGTCACTGCAACCTCCACCTCCCGGGTTCAAGCAATTCTCCTGCCTCAACCTCCCAAGTAGCTGGGACTACAGGTGTGTGCCACCATGCCTGGCTAATTTTTATATACATATTTTAATAGAGATGGGGGTTTCACCATGCTGGCCAGGCTGGCCTCAAACTCCTGATCTCATGATCTGCCGACCTGGGCCTCCCAAAGTGCTAGAATTACAGGTATGAGCCACTGCACCGGGTATTTTAAAATACTAACATTTTAAAAATTATATTTAATTTGAGAATTTGGATGATGTTGTCTTCCTCCAGAGAGGATTTACTTTTGCTTTTTGCAGGCAGCTAAACATTAGAAACCCCAGGTTACTTAAATCCAATAGGACCTGAGATGATTCAGAACTAGGCATTGACCTTTGTGAGGTTTGGCCTATTTCTGGTGCTCTTTTTAGAGTGTAGCCTTACAGAGCCCTCCAAACTCCTTGTGTCTACTAAAAGCTCCACTTAGATTCTCAGCTTCTCAGTCACCTCTTGTAAACCCAGGAAAAAACATTTTGGCCACTTCTTGAAGATGGAGGTAATATTCCAGAGGCCCCGTTGCCCTATTTATGTGGCCTACAGGCTGCACCGTGCCCTGCTATAATGGCCGAGTAAGGTATGCTCTCCCCAGCTCACCAAAGGAAAGCAAGTCTCTGTCAAATCTTCCACAGGTTTTCATGATGTTTATCTTCCGCTAATGAGCAAAAGGATGAAACACAGTGCATAACAGGAAGTGTGGAGGTGACCAGTAATGTTGAGGTCAACGGCTATTTTTTTTCTGGATGTGTTTGTGGTTCTAATATTTAAGAAAATAAAAACACGCAGTGCTGCTGTCTTTTTGGCTACTTGGCTGGCGTCATTTGGCTGGTTTGTGGGGTTGAATGAAATGTTTACACATTTCTGGTGTCACACAAACAGAGCCAATGGGCTCCTTGATTTGTGCAGCTGGATTGGAGTACGGGCTAGGTTGAGATGAACCCAAACTTCTTTCTTTTAGGGATGACTGTGATCCACGGGATCTAGAGCAAGTCGGAAAATCAAGTGCTGGTAGGGGTGGAGCAACCAGAATGTGAGGGGATGGTCAAAGTGTAGCACTTATGCCCACCCTGTGTGAGGGAGTTCCAGGGCTGCAGGTTCTCAAAGACCAGGATCAGCCATGAAGCTCCAGCTGACTCTTGGCACAGAAAAATTGGGATCCAGAGTGTCAGATCCCTTGATCTTTCAAAAGAAGCCAGAAATTCAAATAACTAGGTGAAATAGCCAGTTTTTGGCTTGACTAAAAAAAAAAAATCCAGTGTAAGCCAAACAAAATATATCTCTGGACCAACATCAGCCCTTGTATTGACAGTTTGTGACTTTGATATAATAAAAGTAAGCATAGGCATTGTGGTGCACCTTTCTTTTTTTTTTTTTTTTTTTTTTTTTTTTTGAGACGGAGTCTTGCTCTGTCGCCCAGGCTGGAGTGCAGTGGCGCCATCTCGACTCACCGCAACCTCCGCCTCCCGGGTTCACTCCATTCTCCTGCCTCAGCCTCCCGAGTAGCTGGGACTACAGGCGCCCGCCGCCACACCCAGCTAATTTTTTTGTATTTTTAGTAGAGACGGGGTTTCACCGTGTTAGCCAGGATGGTCTCGATCTCCTGACCTTGTGATCCACTCCCACCTTGGCCTCCCAAAGTGCTGGGATTGCAGGCGTGAACCACCGCACCCGGCCTATGGTGCATCTTTTATTCACTATCTTAAGACACCAAGAAAATTGACATATGAGCAACACTTTAGGGCATCTTGGTCTTGCTGTACTACTTAGGGCCCATCCTGGACACACTTGGGGCTTCTTGAGTAGTGGCCCGGATGTTTCTGCCTCATTCCCGATCACCTGAGTTGTATGTGCGAATTTTGTTTAAAGCAGTATGACCACACCACCTTATTCAGGTGGAGTTCTGAAAGCTGGGGCCTGAGCATCTGAGGTTTGAACAGCAGCCCAAGTGATTTAATGTACAGCCAGAGCTGAGTTCATTTCGCTCTGCACTCCCCTGTCCTCCTGGTGGAGGGATGGTGACCAAGATGGGACTAAGCCCCTGATGGCCACCCCGTTTGCCAAAGTCCCCAATAGCTTAGAAAGGACGATTTCCGAGCAACATGTCTACACACATCTGGGCCCGTTTTCTGGACCTGTCACAGGACAGGAGAAAGGGCATGAAATCTAGCAACAAAATACCTGGAGTGGCGTCCTCTGTCACTTCCTGGCTGGATTGGGCACTTGCCTATTTGACCTCCATTTTTTCTACTTTTAACAAGATGGTGATGCTGGTGCTGGTGAGATGGAAGATTCTGCGAGCAGCTAGCAAGCTGTGGAGCGCGGTGCACACATGGGTGCTAGTTTTCTCAGGTCCCCTACCCCCAGACCTTGGTGTGTGTCCAGCCTCGGCCCCTCCTCTGCTTTCCCAGGAAACACTCCCACACTGCTTCACACAGGTCCTGCCATGGGACCCACTGTCCTCAGGGAGGCCCTCCTGCCTCAGTGTCACCAGAACCTTTGCAAAGGGCCCTATCACCCCCAGAGGTTGGGCTCTGGGGCCATGCCTGGTCCAGGACACAGGGCTGGAACGTGGCTTCCCATGCTTATTGGCTCCAACTGTGGAAAGGAGACCTTGGCCCTTGTTACTGACGTCAGCCCCTTCAGAGAGGCGAGTCGGCCATGAGCGCCTCAGTTCTGCCCCTCTGCTCCCCTCCCAGGCTCCAGCCCACTCTGGCTTGCCCCACGTGCCCCCACCCTGTCTCTGCGCCTCCCCTCTAAGGCTCCATCTGAGCAGAGACTCGCTGCCCCCCTCCCTTCCTCCTTCCCTGAGCTCTCAGATTCCAATAGCATGTTCTCCTGGCTGTTGGGCCATCAGTATCTCTGCATTCTGTCATGATTTTTTTTTTTTTTTTCCCACACAGGAAGCCCTAGAACGCCGCCACTGTCTTCTTAAGTAGCCACATTTTCAGGAAGAGAAGGCCCTCCCAGTGATCGGACATGGTGCAGGGTACACTTGGGGGCCGAGGACCATCCCCGAGGGGATGAGAATAACGTGGGCTCTGGATGCACATCCCTTTATAGCTCCCCCTTCCCTACTTGTCCCTTTCCCTGACTAATTAATGACTCCACCCATCACCCAGCCAATCCAGGTGCCTGGAAGTCATCCTCCACACTTCCAGCGTGGGCAGGGGGTATCTCTTGATCACAGATAAGAGCTTGCCCCATCTGCTGCCCCAGCCCTTCAAAGCCTCCCTGCCATCTTCAGTATGATGCCCCCATCTTTGCCTGGCACTCCCTCCCACCAGACGCTTCCCGGGGCTCAGCCTCCCAGCCCCACCCCACCCCACCCCAGGCCCCATTCATCCCAGGTAGCAGCTTCTGCTGCTCAGATGCCCCTCTGCTCCTTGGGTGGTCCAGGAACTCCTCATTCTTCCAGAGGAGGCCTGAGCAGTGAGGGAAGCCCTTGACACTCGCCTACTGGGGGTACAATTTGACACAGATTTTTTATAGCATCATTTGGTGAGACAAATAAAGTCTTTAAAGTGGCTATGAAATTCCACTTGTAGACATTTTGCCCGGCAAACATGAATGGGCACAAAAATTCAGCTGCAAAGATGAACTTGTAGCAATTTGAAACACCCCAGTGTTGCTTAAAGCAATCCTAGTGCATCCATACAGTGGAATCCTAGGCGTTAAAAACATTAAGGCACATGTAAATTTTGCTTTTCGAACCATCACGTCTGCCCTGGACTTCCTCAAAGCCTCCTAACAGGCCTCTAGGTGTCCCTCTTTGCTTCTTTCCAAATCATTTGCACCTGGTATTGGGTGAGAACTAAAAGCCTGAATCACGCCATCGGGCAGCTTAAAGCCCCATAAGGCATTTCCATTGTAATGAGATGAGCATGTGAATTCCCTCCCCAAGCTGTGCACCATCAAGGCCCTGCGTGCTCTGTAACCAGGCGCTTGTCTACCTGGGGGGTCCCACAGGAGGACACCGGCCTCAGCCTGGGCCCTGAGCTTGTCACACCCTTGTCAAACAGTGCCTCCCTCCCGCCACACCCACCTTCTATCAGCGCCTTGGGATAAGCCTAGCCCTGCCCCATCTCTGGACTTTGGATATGCTGTCCCTGCATCAGTCGGCTTCCCCTTCCTGGCACTCGGGGTAACTTCTCTACATCCTTCATTTCTCAGAGAGGCTTCCCTTAACCCTTCTGTTCAAATGGGGTTGCTGCTATTATTCCTCACTGTACCTTGTTCTTTCTGTTTTCCCTTTTCCATTTATTACACCCAGTAAATCCCTAAGGACAGCATCCTGATGGGCTTTGTTTACAGGGTACATCCAGCACTGAACACTCTGTACGCCTCACACAGAGGAGGTGCTCGATAAACATGTAAGAATGCCCCTGCTACATTGTAATTTAAAAAGCAAACTACAAAATAGTATGATGGCATATATAACATAGCATAGTATAATCCAATATAATACAAGAGTACAAGGATTAATATTAAAAAATCCAGAAGACTCTTCCACAAACTCTTGTCAGTGGTTAAGTATACATGGTGGGATTATAGATGGTTTCAAATGTTCACCTTCTCTGTATTATCTATATTTTCCAGATTTTAAATACATTTTTATTTTTATTGTATTTATTTATTTGTAGAGACAGAGGTCTTGCAATATTGCCCAGGCCAGTCTCAAACTCCTGGCCTCAAGCAATTCTCCCGCCTCAGCTCTCAAGTGTTGGGATTACACGTATGAGTCACAGTGCCCAGACTGAATCAATTTTTCAAAAATGGTAACAATAGTAATTATTCCACAATAAAAAATAAAAATTTTGCTTAATTCTCATTGTAAAAAGACTCTGCCCACAAATCCCCAGCCTCTGTGAAGTGTTTCCTCTAAGCTCCATCTGCACCACACACCTGAGAAGGTGAAGCTTGAGGCATCCTTCTCTGTCCCATAGAACCTGGGACTGCCTCCTTCATAAGATGAGTCATCACCATTTCATAATCCTCCGTCTCCCTGCGCCCTCCTGCCTGTGGGAGCACCCAGAATGTCTTCTTCATAGCCTTCACTCATTAGTGATTGTGACTAATTAATGTGAGCTAATCCATTTTATGTGCAATTTCTGGCCTGCTCTGTCTTCCCGGGGCTGTAATTTCAACAAGGGATCATCTACCCTAATTGCTAGCGTAGTCTTTATAATTCATAGTTAATGCTCGATCAACAGTTGCTAAATGAACAAATGAATGAATGAATGCAAAACAGGATTGTCTCCGAAGTTGAAATCCCTGCCCTTGATTATGTCTGCCATCAGATGTGCGTCCCCGAAATGCAGAAATCCTACTCGAGAGCAGAGGCATGTTACCACTCACTGGAGTTCCATAGACATCACCTGACCACGGAGACTTTCTAAGTATTTGTTCCTGAGAAGTCTCCGCTGCAAAGTTCCGATTAAGATACCTGTGAGCGGCAGGGCGCGGTGGCTCACGCCTGTAATCCCAGCACTTTGGGAGGCGGAGGAGGGCGGATCACGAGGTCAGGAGATCGAGACCATCCTGGCTAACATGGTGAAACCCTGTCTCTACCAAAAATACAAAAAATTAGCCGGGCATGGTGGCGGGCGCCTGTAGCCCCAGCTACTCGGGAGGCTGAGGCAGGAGAATGGAGTGAACCCGGGAGGCGGAGGTTGCGGTGAGTCGAGATTGCGCCACTGCACTCCAGCCTGGGCGACAGAGCGAGACTCCATCTCAAAAAAATAAATAAATAAAAGAAAAAAGAAAAAAAAAAAGATACCTGTGAGCTGTGGACATCTGAATGTTCACACAGCACTGACCTTTTTAAACATGAAAATGAAAACGAATAGTCAGACTCCCGCATTTTTCCATGTCTTATTTCAGTTTTAAAGACGGACAATATGATAAGAAAGTCTGTTTCTCTTCTGGATTTCTATTTCCAAAGAGATAGCAAAGGTTCTCAGGTTACTTGGAGAGTTTACTAGGATGCTGAGCGCTCCTCACCCACATAGTTTATTATTCAGGAGGTCTGAGGTGGGACCCCCAAAAGACAAATTCTCAGGTGAGGTTGATGCTGCTGGTCTGGCGACCACGCTTGGAGACTCCGTGAGCCAGAGGACTCTGCCCCGACTTGCTAGGGAGGCAGGAGCTCTGGTGACCTGCTGTGTGGCCTGGAGGAAGTCACTGCCCATTCTGAGCCTCGGATTCCTTGTTGGTAAACAGCGTCTTAGGACGCGGCTCTGTGATGCTGTGGCCTGTGCGTCGCATCGGCATGTCTCAGCCGGCACCGGGCAGCAGAGGGCAGCAGAGGGCAGCAGAGATCAGGAAATGGCGTCCCGGCAGGCGGCTTTTCCCACTGCTGAAATGAGTTCTCTCAACTGTCGCTCAGCACTCCGAAACCATTAGCCAAACAAGAAAGACATTTCCTCATCCCTTTGCTCTCCAATGACTAAGAAAAGTGAAGTGATGCCGTACACTGAAATGTATTTCTTAAAGTTGGATACTTGTATCATCTTGAAAGCCCCTCTACATCCAGGAAAATTGCAGCCCAGAGAGGGGAGGACGAGCCCGCGGCCTCCTGCTGGTGGTAAGTTCAGGAACACGCGTGGGCCTTTCCGCTCCGTCCCAAGCTGAGTTTTACATTCCCTCCTAGAAGAGAATTGGCGAGTGGACATGAGGGTAGCTTTCTTCCATGGTGCTGGGGGGCAGGAGGAGCCCCAGGGACTCATGGATGTGGGAAGGACATGAGAGGTTTCCCAAGTAGGGCCCCTTGCATTTAGAGCCCCCTCTACATGGAGCTGGAAAAGGGAGTTCCCTTTAAATGTGTGACCCTGGAGTCCCCAAACATCTATTCAGAGACAGCAGATAAATCCCAGACTGCGCCTCTCCAGCTGGTCTTCAAGCTCAGAACCCCCTCCTCGTTTCCAAGTGTGGATCCATCAGAACGAAGGGCCCACACCTCTCCCCCACCGTGGAATTCACATTTCCTGGTGCCTCTAAGTCACCAGGAGGGGGCAGAAAATTCTGCCTCCCAAGCCCCACCTCCAGGGACCCCATTCATCAGGTTTGGGTGCGGTCCTGGAATCCACTTGCTAAACAGACGCTGAGGGTGGTTTGCCCAACCAGACCTGGACAATCTCTGGCCTGGAGGTTAAGCCTGGGTGGTGAAGATGAAAAGATAGGTGGCAGGCAACACTGGGAATTCACAGTCTCCGTTCTTGGAATCATACTTCTCATCCACGGGGAAAATTCCTTGGTTCTGGTACCTTCCCTGCAACTCTCTCCAATCATCCTAACATTCTGGGGGCCCAAGATGAGAATAAAAGCGAAGTTCCCATACCATGTGTCAATTATTAAAAAGTTATCAATCCGGGGCCGGGCGTGGTGGCTCATGCCTGTAATCCTAGCACTTTGGGAGGCCGAGGCGGGTGGACTGCCTGAGTTCAGGAGTTCAAGACCAGCCTGGGCAACACAGTGAAACCCCGTGTCTAGTAAAATACAAAAAAATTAGCCGGGCATGGCGCCGTGCACCTGTAATCCCTGCTACTTGGGAGGCCGAGGCAGGAGAATCGCTTGAACCCAGGAGGTGGAGGTTGCAGTGAGCCAAGGTCACGCCATTGCACTCCAGCTTAGGTGACAGAGTAAGGCTCCGTCTCAAAAAAAAAAAAAAAGGTTACCAATCCAATCAGTTGTTAGAAGATAAAACACATAATTTTTCTACCTTGGTAAATACATCTTCATCATCATGAAGGCAAGGTTTGAATTTAGAATTCTGAGGAGTTGACTTTCGAAAAAAGGCAGCACAGAGAGCCAGGCTGCAGCCTACCCCCTTCACGCCTCACCCCACTTGGCTTTTTAGTGCACACACGTGTGTGTGTGTGTACAGGTGTGTATACCCACTAGCCCCACATATCCACGCCCCCACCCAGTTCCAGCTGAGCCATCACCCACAGAAGAATGATGGACCCAGGGAGAGAGGCCCACACAAACCTGGAGGTTGGTTCAGGGTTCCAGGTATCCGTGACTCTAAAAGGCAGGGTACAGAATCCAGGGGAAGCCCATCCCCAGCCCCAGGGACCCCTTGCCCTAGATAGGGCATGGCCTGATGAGACAGAGCAGGCCCCGCCCCTGCCCACCAGGGCTCCTTGCTGGCCAGTGGGAGGTGGAGGCCTTAGAGTTATAAGGAGCTGTCAGGTTGGTCCCACTGAAGCCACACTGGCTTTGGGCCCCTGGGAGCCTGATTGTGAGGCCTTTCTGAAACCTCAGGTAGGCCTGACAGACAGACAGGGCTGCAATCCAGGGCTGAGCACCTGCCTGGAGATGGGGCTCCAGGAGGGACTGGGAGGGCTGCCTGGAGGGAGGGCTGTTAAAATGCAGCTCTCTGGGCCCTGCACCAGCCCTTCTGAATCAGTGGAGCTGGACATCTATGTTTTAACAAGACCCTCCTTCCCAAGGCTTCTAACACAACACTAAAGTGTGAGAAGCACAGCTTGGAAACATTTTGTTTTATTCATGCAGTCAACAGATATCCACAGAACATCCCCTCCCTTGGCACTCTCAGTTTCCTGTCCCCTGCAGCCAACAGGAAGTCAGCTCTTCCCCACAGATTCTCTCCCTCCTCAAGTTTCAATTCAATTTCACCTCCTCAGGGGCACCTTTTCCAAAATGGCTGCCATCTCCCGGCCCTCAACACCACATCCCCTCTCCTAGCTCCTTCTTGGCCTTTACCACAGGTGCAGATGAGCTTCTTGGAGTATTTATTTTACTCATTGCCATGCCTCCCCCTCTAGAATATAACCCCTTCCCCAGGGCCAGGGCCTGATACATGGGAATCATTCCTTTACTGCAGTGTTGCTGGGATATAATATGCCCATAAACCTACTGAGTATTTGATGAATGATGAATAAGGCCGCTACCACTCAGCAATTCATTCATTGCCTCTTCCCACAATGGGACAATGGGGCAGGTGCCTTTTGGATAAAGAGGGAAGGTGTAGGTGGCGGAAGCCTCCGAGCTCTGAAGACCCTGCATGGCTGTCTGCCCGCCCCTCCATGAAAGGGGCAGCTCTCCCAGGAAAGTAAGAGAGGAAGAGGGGCCAAGAGAGCTCACAAATGGGTGTCTTCTCTTGTGAGGAAGGATTCGGGGCTCAACACGCTTCCTGGGGCTGGGTCTGTACAGGTAGAAGGAAGAGGCCCAGTTGGCTCCAAGGCTGGGCCAGCCCCAGCCCTGCAGCCTGGCGGTGTGCAGGCACCCTCACTTCAGAACATGCTTGTATGCACTTGCTCTTCTGGCACGCCAAGAACTGTTTCTTGGCTGCCTTGTTAGGAGATTAAGCTTTCTCTAAAAAGATGAAAAAAAAAATCTCTAGCAAAGGCCTGACTAGAGCTGACCCCCGAGGAGGCGGTGGCAATAACTGATGGGCACTACATTTGTCTAATTAATCTTCTTGTCAACAAAGTTGTTCTTTGCCGGTGCCAGCTCTGACATCATCCTGCAAGCTTGCCACACTGGTTCATATGCAGTTACAAAGGCCGCCTGTGACCCAGCACTACACTCCCTAACCACCCCCAACATGCTGCTGCCTGGAAATGGGTGGATGAGAACAGAGATGTCACACAGCTGCTGGCTTAGAAGGGGCACCGGGGAATCACAGCTTGAATGAAAGGTGGATAAAGATCTGGAAGGTTCAGGGGATCCCCAGGCTGGAAGGAGCCTGGTTTCTAAATAGGACACTGATGCCGACCATCTTTTTCAAGTTAAACTTTGGAAAGTTCCATTTGCCATGCAAACTACCCTTGCCCTGGATGGGTTGCCCCAAGAGTGACCTAGGAAAGTTTAGGTGGTAAAGTTGCAAAATCAAGTGCCTTCAGGGCCCAGGCAGAGATTTCACTTTCAGTGCCCTGGGATGAAATCTCTGCATATCCACGAGGCTGACCTGGACTTCCCGGATTGGGAGGCCTTGTGGTCAAAAGGCGAGTCCAGGCCTGAACACCAGATCTAAATGTTCAAGAAGACTGTGCAGATTTACAGGCTAAGTCAGAGTCCCTGGTAGCCGTTTCCGACCTCTGTATGGGGCTTTTAGAGTGAACTGTGGTCTCATCCAGGCGTTTCCCGACCATTGCATCCCACACAGGGCCTCCCTTCTGATTTTATCGTTAGTCTCTCTCCCTGTTGATTTCCTCCAAGTGCTCATCACTGTCCACACTCACCCTGTTTATTTCTGCTCACCGATCTGGCTTTTTAACCGAGGAGTCTGTGAATAAAATCTGGAGGAGGGGGGTCCATGAACTTGGACAGGAAAATATTTATATCATTATTTTCACTGTATGAGATTTAACAATTTACTCAATTATGAAAAGCGGCAACAAGCCACAGTGTATTAGCAGTGTCTGTGACTTTGTCTCCAACAGAAATCACAGCTGTTTTTCTATCACGTCGTAGTTGGTGCAGTTATCTCAAAATATCAGCTGGGCTAATCACTATTTTGAAATGACTGTAGTTAATAGATTGGTCTGTAGATCCTGTTACATCCTCTATCAACAAAGAACATATACGAGTATAGCACCACTTAAAAATATTTTGATAACTGCATGACAGTATAATCGGTTTGTTTCATAATCCTGTGTATCTTAATTTATGCTTTTTTCAAATATTCTGGCCTCATGAGACTGGCAAGAAAGACTGTAAGCCATCTTTTCTGTTACTTTTTCTTTCTTTCTTTCTTTCTTTTTTTTTTTCTATTTTTGAGACGGAGACTCTCACTCTGTCACCCAGGCTGGAGTGCAGTGGTGATCTCGGCTCACTGCAACCTCCGCCTCCCGGGTTCAAGCGATTCTCCTGCTTCAGCCTCCGGAGTTCTCTTTTCTATCCTTAGCCCTGACCTTGGGTTCTGGCACACAGTAAGTGCTCAAGACAATATTATTGACTGAATTAATGAAGGAACCACTGAACAAATGAATTAAATAAGTGAACTGAACAAATGAACATGAGCCTTAACGTGGCCGTGGGTCCACGTCCATGGACCCACGTATTCTGGAAGGTGCAGAAGTTTCCACGACCCTTTGCCACCTGAGCTTCTGTCTGTGTGACATCCACACTACCCACCAGGAGAGACGGGGGTCTTGCTACCTCCACTAAGAACAGTAGGAACAGCTCAGAGCTGACCAAGGCGTCCCCACTAAACAAGACTCCACCGGCCCATTGCCTTTGTTGCTCCAGCCACACGGGCCTCCGGAGACCAGAGCTGGAGATAAGGTGATGATCCTTTTTTTTTTTTTAATTATACTTGAAGTTTTAGGGTACATGTGCACAATGTGCAGGTTTGTTACATATGTATACATGTGCCATGTTGGTGTGCTGCACCCATTAACTCGTCATTTAGCGTTAGGTATATCTCCTAATGCTATCCCTCCCCCTCCCCCCACCCCACAACAGTCCCCGGTGTGTGATGTTCCCCTTCCTGTGTCCATGTGTTCTCATTGTTCAATTCCCACCTATGAGTGAGAACATGTGGTGTTTGGTTTTTTTGTCCTTGTGATATTTTGCTGAGAATGATGGTTTCCAGTTTCATCCATGTCCCTACAAAGGACATGAACTCATCATTTTTCATGACTGCATAGTTTTCCATAGTGTATATGTGCCACATTTTCTTAATCCAGTCTATCGTTGTTGGACATTTAGGTTGGTTCCAAGTCTTTGCTATTGTGAATAGTGCCGCTATAAACATACATGTGCATGTGTCTTTATAGCTGCATGATTTATAATCCTTTGGGTATATACCCAGTAATGGGATGGCTGGGTCAAATGGTATTTCTAGTCCTAGATCCCTGAGGAATTGCCACACTGACTTCCACAATGGTTGAACTAGTTTACAGTCCCACCAACAGTGTAAAAGTGTTCCTATTTCTCCACATCCTTTCCAGCACCTGTTGTTTCCTGACTTTTTAATGATCACCATTCTAACCGGTGTGAGATGGTATCTCACTGTGGTTTTGATTTGCATTTCTCTGATGACCAGTGATGATGAGCATGTTTTTATGTGTTTTCTGGCTGCATAAATGTCTTCTTTTGAGAAGTGTCTGTTCATATCCTTTGCCCACTTTTTGATGGGGTTGTTTTTTTTCTTGTAAATTTGTTTGAGGTCATTGTAGATTCTGAATATTAGCCCTTTGTCAGATGAGTAGGTTGCAAAAATTTTCTCCCATTCTGTAGGTTGCCTGTTCACTCTGATGGTAGTTTCTTTTGCTGTGCAGGAGCTCTTTAGTTTAATTAGATAAAGGGATGATCCTAAAGGGACGCAGTGGTCCCGCCCATCGCCGCCTCTGCAGGGACGGAGCCGCGGCCCCGAGCTGACCACGCGATGGCGCTGTGCACCCGGCCGCGGAGCCCCTGCACGTCCGGCTCCCGCTCGCGCTCTCGGCTCGGGCTCCGGACTCCAGGCTCGGAGCAGGGGTTCGGGCTACGGTTCCCGGCTCCGAGGGACCGCGGGGCTCTCTGCCTGGGAAGGAGGCTTGCGGGCCGCCTCGGGCCTCGCTGCAGCCCAGCTAGGTTAATCAATCAGCAGCCGCTCAGTCACCCATCCCTTCCGCATCAGTTGCGTGGGGCTGGGGATCATGCCTAGGGCGGGAGGCGTGGGAGCGCAGGGCGCCCCGGGTCCGGATCCGGCTGGAGGGGCAAACAGAACGGGTTCTCCATCCCCTAGGGTGAAATCTCTGGGACCAGGCTTTGAGACCCTCTAACTCGCCTTGCACACCGTGTCTGCAGAGGAGGCTGTAGTTCAGAGGCCAAGCCCGCTGTCGGAAGGCAGCCAGGCGGACTTGAGTCCCAATTCCTCCTTCCTTTCTGCCATCACTCTCTCTTTTGCAAAATGGGGATGATAAAGGCCCCGACCAGTTGGTAGGATTGACGGAGATGGGGCAGCACAGGGCTCCTAAGCACAGTGCCCCGCGCCCAGTCGGCACCGCGGGACGCATCGTCTGCAGCCGCGTGAGCTCGGGCAAGGCGACCTGGGCTCATCTCTGCAGCAGGGACGAGGTCCGCCCTGTACTTGCGGCATCTGCGTGTGGTGGAACTGACCGAAACGCTTGCGGAGCTGCGCACGGTGCCTGGCACACCGCTAGCAACCCTTCCCTTCCCTTGTTCTGCGCCTGTCCTGTGAGTGGACAGGAGGACACCCAGGGCCTCTGCTGCCTGTCCGATACTAGTCACCCCAGGGCCTAGAGGCTTATTCCCTGGAGATGGGACCCACGCCAAGCCAAGGTCTCCGATTTTCTAGAGAGAACTTGGGCAGCCGGGAATGCCATCCTTGGAAGGAAAGGCAAGAGGGAGGTGAACATTCATTCCAAGGCCGTTAAACATGGGGAGAGGCACTGCTGGAAAACTGTTCTGGTCAGAAAGAAGCTGCTTAGTAAACCCAAGAGGCTCAGCGGAAACCCAGCCGCGGTGCTTGAGGACGTGGGGAGGCTCCAGCTCGCTCCGTTCCGTGTCTGACGTCTGCCCTGCGTGCGTCCCAAGGCTGTGTCCCTGCTCGGTGTCCCTGGCCCACCGGCCCTCCGGCTTGTCCCTCTGCGCGGTCACTGGGGCGTGCAGACCCGAGCCGGCCCTCCCTGAGTCAGCCAGGGACCCCAGAGTGTCGATAATTAAGAGACACACGTCAAGAATGTAAATTCCTGTGGTTCCCAGACTAGGAAGGGTTCATTCGGTGCCTCAGGACAATTACAAGCCGAGGGAGTCTGAAAGAGCCAGTGTTACTGTTTAAAGTGTTATCAGTTTAATGAACTACTTATGAAGTGTTAAATGCATGCAAGTGTAAACTGCAACATCTGGGTTTGTGTTTTATTTGTAGACTTCAAACTGGGCGCTTGGTGTTTTGAAAATGCCAATTAACGGTGTAAAATCAGAATTTCTAATGGGAGGAAGAAGATGTTTTTGTGACATCTCCCTAAACTATCTCAAAATGTCTTTAAAACACACACACACACATTCACACACAAACAATGCAGCCACAAGGACTTAAAGGATTTTCTTTTTAAATAAAAAAAAGCAGGAATTTGCTGCCCTCTTCTTTGTTCTTCACTATATATATGTATATAGCTAGTGGAAAGAAGAATTTAACATCAGAGGAGTCATCAGCACAAATTTCTCAGAGGTTGTTGTAGGAAATTTGTCATTTCTACCCATTTCTTCCAGGCCAGAAAATAGATCGCCTTCAGGAATATTTACTGTGCTTTCTTGAGAAAAATTTCCAAGCTACCCCTTGAAGCAATGAAGTTGGATTTGGAACAAGTGGAAACATTATAAAATTGCTTATTTTCTTCCAAAATTTGTATTTTTCTTCCTTATTTCCTGTTAAATCAGTGCCACTCATTAGCAACCATATTTTTGCATTATATACTCAGCAGAATTTTTGCTCCGTGACTGCATTCCAAATTAAACTTTTACATTTCCAGGGAAAGTGTAACAAATGTCTAAATCAGTCAGAAGTTAAACTAATGAGAGGAAGGGAAGAAAACTCAACTTTCTTCTTCTCGTATAAAAGCGATTGCTTTTTATCTGTTTCATGCTTTGGGGACACTTTTATCCCTGGGATCTTGAAAGGATCATTCACAAAGCAAGGAGGCTCAGGAAAACAAAAAGATGTCTAAATTCAGCGCTGTTGAAGAGTTCTGACAAATGCTGGTTTCAGGAAACAAAGGCAGACACTTTGAGGATTTCATTGCAAGATTTGGATAGGGCTGCCTGTAACCAGTGGCCCTACCGTAGAGCTGGAAGGATGTCCAGGCTGGAAGGATGTCACAGGTGGTATGGTGGAATTCCGCCATGTGATAACAGCATACCCAAGATAATTCGTTGATAAGGTTGCAGATAGAGACTTTACCCTTTGCTGAGTGTTCCTTAATTGGCAGCTACCAGTCTCATTTATGGGTGCCCCTCTGCCAGGGTGCGGTGAAGAGAGCTAAGTGCAAGTTATTGCTTTCTGGCCAATAGCACATGATCCTCTTAATAAAAAGAGGGTGACCACACATGTTAATTTCCTGTCAACGTGACCCAGCAAGGCCCAAGCTGTTCCTTCACTATGTCCTTCTTGCTTCTCCATTCCAAAGCAAAAGGCCACTGTGAGCCGGGAAAAATCAAAAGATCAGTTTTTTGGAAGAAAGTTGTAAACTTGACCTCATAGAGGGAGACAATGTTGGCTGTTCAGGTCAACAAGAGTTATATACACACCAGGTCTGCAGTAGCCTGGACTGTGCCTTTTAAGACATTTTTGGTAGCACAATTCAGCCCAGAATATTTTGAGAAAGAAGTATATTAAAAGTATTCTATCACAATGGGGAGAAAAGGGTGGGGGGATGGTATTTTAAAGCTTCAATAGCCAAATTAAACTGTGAACAGAAGAATCGATGTAACAGAATGTCTCAACCACAGGCCTTAATAGAGGTAATATAGACAAAAAAATTAGTATGTGGTAAAGATCTGTGAGGAAAGAGAGATTAGTCAATAAATGATGTCAAGACCAATCATATGGAAAAAATTAAAGGTAATCCCTGTACCAAAATAAATTCCACATGCATTTAACAGTTATATGCAAAAATAACATAAAAATAAAAGACAGGTAAACTTCAGATCTTGAGAACAGGACTTTGTTGATATAAAAGCTTAGGAATAGGTTAAAAAGTAAAAGATTATTGAGTTTGATGACAGAAACATTAAAACTTCTAGATATCAGTAACACTGGAAAGATGTTTGGATAAATATCAGAAAGAATCTTATTTTTATGTGAAAGTTTATAGCAAAACAATGAGAAAAGTGCTATCCCAATACAGTTAAGTTGGACAAAGAACACAAGTAAATAATAAAAATACAAATATTCAATAAACAAGATATTCAAATATCAAAAACAAAATAAAAATTCATTTTGCCCGTCAAATTCCTATATGACATGCACCGTTACACATTGCAGGTTTGACTTTCCACTGACAGAAACTTTCTGTAATTGATTGAGGGCCTTAAAAGTGGCCATATCCTTTTGTAATTTTTTCCTATTTCTACAAATGCTGTACAATCAGATAAAAGTACAAAGACTTATTTTCAGGGATGTCCACTTTGGGGATTAGTTAAACATTTTGAGAAATAAGCTCTATAACCAGTAACAAGAATGGCTATCATCCAAATGCTAGAATAATACGCAGCCATTAACTTTTTAAATATTTAAGGATGTGGGGGCATGATCACGATGTCATGCTAAGTGCAAGACTTTGGATGTCAAAAGGTACATATTGAATATAGCAAAACACTAAAAGAAAAAATCCGAAAGTTTTCAGTGGGGTTAGTGAGAATTGTGTATAATTTTAATTATCTCTTTTTATGTGCTCATTTTTTCCACAGTAAAACATATAAATTTATGATAGAAAACAAGTTATTGAAAATAGCCTGACCATCTCTGTCTGATCTCCCCACACAGACTCTGTTGGCAGCTGGTGGGGGCAGATGTTTTTCCCAGGCGGTAGTGAAAATATGCTTAGCAGGAGACATGGCTGCGTTCTCACGAAGTGGGCCTGGTACCCCATGAGCTTCTCGAATGTTTGTTCTGCACTCATCCAATCCCTCAGAGCAGCCCAGTCAGGGAAGGAGAGTTTTCAAAACCCTCAAGGAGCTGTGGCCTCTCTTGCCCACAGCCATCTGTGTATCTACCTCTCCGCAGGTGCGGGTCTTGCTCCCCTACCTTTTTGTGTATTGTGGAAGATACTGTCAAATTAGGGGTGGCTTAGGGTTGGGTAGATGTTTCTGTGCTCTGTCTACCATGATTCTGTGTCTTGGCCAAAGATAGGCACAGATAGACTC
The DNA here is from genome assembly GCF_028858775.2 of Pan troglodytes. Lineage (NCBI taxonomy): Eukaryota > Metazoa > Chordata > Mammalia > Primates > Hominidae > Pan > Pan troglodytes. Next base: position 133,071,757 of record NC_072406.2, read on the forward strand.
CACCAATCCCAATGCTTCCTGGCTCTGGACTCTGTCGCATAAACTGGAAAAAGAACTTTAAAACATGCTCAGGAGCACAATTGGCCTTCAGAGCCGTCCCTTTTAAAGATTTACTCTAGTGCTGTATACAGGGGTGTGCAGGAGTCCGCGCATGCTACTTGTGAGAACCAATTGTGTGCATCTCTTCCCAACTGTTGTTTATCACATTAGTAGCTTAAGATTGGCCATTGTAGGAGTTTTACACCACAGAAATAGCCGAACGCTACAAATCAGGATGGCTTTTTTTTTTTTTATGGAGAAAAATCTACAGCATACCAATGGCTATGCTTAAAACAACATTTTATTGTCTCTCCCAGTTTCTGTGGGACAGGAAATTGAGAGGGGCTTGATTAAATGGTCCTGGGTCTCTTATGCAGTTACAGTCAGACAGTGTGGCTGGGGCTGGGAGAGGGGGAGGGTGAGCAGCTGGGGGTTGACTGGGAATCTCTCACCCTTTGTTGTCACGTGGTTTCTGCATGTAGGATAGCTTGGGCTTCCTCATAACATGGCAGTCAGAACAGTCAGAGTGATTCTCAGGGCTCCAGTTAGTTTTCTGTTGCCATGGCAGAGCTGAATTGCTTTATGATCTGGCTACTGAAGTCTGACAACATTACTTCCACTGCATTCTATTGAGTACATGTGAGTCAGAAGCCCATCCTGTTTTAAGGGGAGAGGAATTACACTCCACCTCTCAATGGGTGAATGGTAAGTTTCTCAAAAAGCATGTAGGATGAGAAGTATTGTTTTGGAAAATATAATCTGCCAGAGAGTTTAAAAGTATACTTTGGGATTTGCCTTTCAAGGCTACTGGACATTTTTCTAGCTATTTGGTGGGTGTGGCTACCTTTCCACTGTTGGGCATATATTTGATTTGTGAGAACAGACAAAAGATATTGAAAGCCGACTCCAGCAAACAATGCAGATAACTCTGCAGGATGACAATGGATCCGGAATAGGAAATGTTACAATGGTAACAGCCAGCTGAGACCTGACCAGGGGCCTGGAGACATTCCAAGAGGATGCAGGAGCCCTTCTCAGCTACATCTCAGAAATAAATGCACAGCCTTCTAAGGGGACTACTGTGAAAGACAAGGTGTTCTGGACTACATATTACAAAAGTGCCATGTTTTACTATGAAACCTGTCTCATTGCCTTGTAGCCACATTGCACTTTTCTTTGGTAACCATCAAAATATTTTGCATTGTATCAGGCACATGATAGAGACAAAGTAAATGTCTGAGTGACTGATTGATATAACTAAGCCAGTCCCTGGTTCAACTAGGTCCTTAGGCATTAGTTGGACTTGGCCAATTATCAAAAGAGAAGGTGACCCTTTCTCATCAAAACCACTTATAGAATTCTAATGTGTTTAAACTGAGGGACTCAGGATATGAATACAAATGTACATTTCTCTTGATACACACTTCTTAGTTTATCTCTTTCTAAACTTCGTAAATCTATTTCCTGCCATCCTTGTTGACAGGGCTCATAGAGGGGAGGGGTGGGAACAATGGATGCTACTCCAGGTTTCTTCATGGCCTTGAGGCAGACCCAGATAAACCTCAACTGGCTTATTTCTGCTCAAGCCACTAAGCATCTTCTTTTAGTTCTTAGACCCCACTTGACCAATTATGAACCAACCATCAAATATTTACCAAGGTCCTAACCTATTCTGCCACTAGGATAGAGATACACATGAAAGTCCTTATGCATCTGTACTTTCTCATTAATTAAAACTCAGAATTTCCCCTCCGTGTCCCCAAAACTAAAACAATCTTTTAGTAAGACTCATGATTGTAGACTTATTGATGGTTAGATGGGATGGTGGAGATGTTTCCTGCTCACCAAATACCATATCCCCTTTCCCGAGCATATTCGCCAGCCTCCTTGCAGATAGGTGGGGCTGTGTGACTAGTTCTGGCCAATGAGCTGAGAAAGAAAATGATACATGGAACCTCTAGGGTTCTCCAAGAAACTTCCAGGTTGATGCATGATTCCAGGTTGGGTTGGGATATCCAAGGGTTCTCTTCTTCCATGGTAATCATAGAGGTCATATGTTCCCAAGAATGTAGCCACAAGATGCAGGAATCACCATTAGTCTGGCTCTTTAAGTGGCTATGTAGAGCACTAGCTCCCTTGAATATCCCGCAGCCCCTGACCAACGCATACTGGGTTACATTAAGACACTAAAGTTTTAGGGGTAAGTAGTTCTTGCAGTATAGCCTCAGCTAGCCTGACTAATACACATGGTCCACAACTAAAGAGCAGGAGCAGGAGTTGGCAAGGGTCTCATGAGAGGCTAGCTGAGTGGTCCTATATACAAAGCACACCACTCAGCTGGTCCAGGTGTGAGAAGCTACTTGGCTTGTGGGAAAAATTCCACCTAACTTTTGTTTTAGGAAAACTTAAAATGAGACTCTCAATGGCCAATAAAGGACATTTCCTTTGGACACAATAAATATTTGATATTTGACATTATTGTTATTATGAGATATATTTGTGGGTTCAGGATTATGACCATGTGTAGAGAGTCTAAAAGCCAATGTCTGATGAGCTAGGTGAATATTTAGCATTCTGAGAATATGTAAACATCACTTGTGTGTGTGCGTGTGTGTGTGTGTGTGTGTCCATGTATCTATAAAGTTCAGGTGAGTTGAGAATATAATAAATGGGAGTTTTTAATCTGCATATTTTGTAGCTGGCAACCCAATGGCTCTACACTAGAAGCCGATATCAAATAATAGGAGATTATCATAAACTAAGTCAGAGGCCAGAAAATCAGCCCCCAAAGTAAGGCCAGTTATATACTAAAATATTAGGCAGTGAAATATAGTTGTTAAAAGTGCATTTTGGCCAGGTGCGGTGGCGCATGCCTATAATCCCAGCACTTTAGGAGGCCAAGGTGAGCAGATCACTTGAGGTCAGGAGTTCGAGACCAGCCTGGCCAACATGGTGAAACTCTGTCTCTACTAAAAAATACAAAAATTAGCCAGGCTTGGTGGTTTATGCCCGTCATCCCAGCTACTTGGGAGGCTGAGACATGAGAATTCCTTGAACCCAGGAGGCAGAGGTTGCAGTGAGCCAGGATCATGCAACTGCACTTCAGCCTGGGTGATGGAATGAGACTCTGTTCAAAAAAAAAAAAAAGTATATTCTTTGAGCTCTGCCTGAGTTAGAATCTTGGTTGCACCCCTCTTCAGATGTATGACCTTGGGTTAGTTATATAATCTCTATGTGCCTCAGTTTCCTCATTTGAAAAATATTGATGTCATATTATTGTTATGGCGATTAAAAGCAGTAACTGCATTAGGATTACGTTTGGCTGTTGTAATAGCATACCTCAAATAACAATGTATCTGAGTCACCATGGGCTTCTATAACAAAATATCATAGACTGGGTGGTTTAAACAACCGATATTTCTTTCTCACAGTTCTGGAGGCTGGGAAGTACAAGATCAAGTTTCTAGCAGATTTAGTTCCTGGTGAGGACCCTCTTCCTGGCTTGCAAACTTCTCACGTGGTGGAAAGAGAGTACTCTAATTTTTCTTCCTCTTCTTATGAGGACAGTAATCCCATGATGGGGTCTCCACTCTATGACCTTATCCAAACCCAATGACCTTCCAAAAGCTCACCTCCAAATACCATCATGTTGGGGTTTAGGGTTTTAATATATGAATTTTGGGAGACATAATCATTCAGTCTATAATACGGTGGCTTAAAAAAAGAAAGATTTATTTCTCTTAGCCCCAAAGAAAGACCAAAGCTAGGCAATGGTATGTAGTCCACAGTGTCAGAGACCCAGGCTCCTTCTAAGTTGTTGCTGCTCCACCATCTTCAATAAGTCGCTTCCACTTAATGATCTAAGATGGCAACTGGAGTTCCAGCCATCAGATCTTCACTCCAGCTAGCACAAAGGAATAAGAGAGAAATACAAGGCAAAGGGCTCATTCTGTACATCTCACTGACTGGAACTTGGTCCCATGGCTGCCCCTAAATGAGAGAGGCTTGTAGGCTTGTAAATGTGGTCTCTATACAGGGAAGCCACATGCCTAGCTTAAAACCATGGGTTCTTTAGTTAAAGAAAAGCAGGAAAGCAGGTATCAAAGTATATAATTTGTAGTCTGCTTGAAACAGTGCCTGGTACTCAGTGAGCAGACAATGAACATAAACTATTAACTCTTATCAGAAGTCTGCCATATTGGATGGAGCTAGTCATGCTTCAAGCACGTCATAGGCCTCATCACCGTGCTCAGAGCACTTTTTGGCTGAGTTTCATGCTCAGGATGAGTAAACAGACTGCCCTTCTGCTTTAACGGAGTAGCTACAACAATTAAAACATAAAAAGAGCTAAAGCTGGCACAGGAATAGTTAGACTGAATCTTAGGTTCCCTGGGAGAGAACATACCCGTACCTGAATGATGCTAAGGGCATTGGTACACTGTGGCTGCAAGGGGAGCCCTGGGGGAGCAGTTGGTACAGGGGACATGCTCCTCCAGCTAGTGGGAGGGTTTCAGACAGATGTGGCCACATGCAATGCCAATGAGAACTGCTCTGATTCTTCTCAAGGACATATAAGGTGACATATCAATGGTAGCTTCTCTTCCCAAGCTCATGCGCGAGGGCGGAGGGAAGAAGAGGAAATAGAAGGCAAATGAGACTTGGAGAAAGCCTTGGATCTGGGAAAAACTGCCACTCCCTAACCTTGTCCCCAAAGCCTTTGGTTGCCAAGACTGCAGGGGAGCCACTGGCCCCACCCTAGGTTTGCGCAACAAATAAGGGAATGGCTTGTGGTGTTCTAACCTCTTCCATCTCTGACTCTCTGGTTATCTTCCTGGAAGCAGAGGCAGGAGAGGCCATCTTTGCCCCAGGTTAGTCAGCTATCTCTTAGAGGCTTCACCCTATGAATGTTTTATTTTTATTTATTTTTTATTTTTATTTATTTTTTGAGACAGAGTTTCACTCTTGTCACCCAGGCTGGAATGCAGTGGCATGATCTTGGCTCACTGCAACCTCCACCTCCCGGGTTCAAGTGATTCTCCTGCCTCAGCTTCCCAAGTAGCTGGGATTACAGGTGCCTGCCACCACGCCCAGCTAATTTTTGCATTTTTAGTAGAGACAGGGTCTCACCATGTTGGCCAGGCTGGTCTTGAACTCCTGACCTCAGGTGATTCGCCCGCCTCGGCCTCCCAAAGTGCTGGGATTACAGGCATGAGCCACCATGCCCAGCCCTATGAATGTTTTGGATCCTGTGTTTCTAAACCAGTGGTTCTCAAAGTGTGGCTCTGGAAACTCTAGGGTTCTCCAAGAAACTTCCAGAAGGTTTACTAGGTCAAAACTATTTTCATATTATTACTAAGATGTTATTTGTCTTTTTCACCCTCATTCCCTCATTAAGTGTACGGTAGTGGCTGTGTGTATGTAATGTCACAACAGAGTGAACATCCACCTGTCTTCTGTTCACCCAGACTTTAAGGAAATTTGCAAATATATAAATCAATCCCACTCTTCTCAGCTGATATTTTTGTTTTGAAAAATATCGTTGTTTTTCACAAAAATGTATTATTTATATTAACATATAACAGGTTTATTATGTTATTGTAAATAAATTAATATTTTACTTTTTAGACCCTCATCCAATGATCTATCAATTTTTTTTTTTTGAGACAGAGTTTTGCTCTTGTTGCCCAGGCTGGAGTGCAATGGCACCATCTCGGCTCACCGCAACCTCCACCTCCTGGGTTCAAGCAATTCTCCTGCCTCAGCCTCCCAAGTAGCTGGGATTACAGGCACGCACCACCATGCCTGGCTAATTTTGTATTTTTAGTAGACACGGGGTTTCTCCATGTTGGTCAGGCTGGTCTCGAACTCCTGACCTCAGGTGATCTGACCGCCTCGGCCTCCCAAAGTACTGGGATTACAGGCGTGAGCCACCATACTCAACCTCAAGTAAATACTTAAAATGTTCATAGTTTTAATTTCTAAATATGGCAAATGGCAATAAACAAAATCCCCATTTTAAAAAAGCTCTTTTGGGTTCTCTGCGATCTTCAGGATTCAAAAGGGGCTCTGAGACCAAATAGTTTTAGAACCACTATTCTAAGCAAAAGAATTTTCATACACATTAGTGTGCAGGTACACATTACTGCGCATGCATACATATGTACACTTAAAAGTATATTGTGACCAAATATCTTCTCATACCTCTAGACCAAGGAGTAGCAAACTTTTTCTGTAAAGGACCAGAGAGCAAATGTTTCAGGCTTTTTGGGGCTGTCTGGTCTTTGTAGGGACCACTCAGCCCTGCTGTAGTATCGACAAATCAGACACAGATGATCGCTAATAAGTGGGTGTGGCCATGTTCCAATAAAATTATTTATGAACACTGAAATTTGAACTTCGTATAACTTTCACTTTGCATAATTTCATAAAATGTTATTCTTCTGCAAATCTTCTTCTCCTTCCACATAGATACATTTATAAATCAGATAACATCCTTGTTTTCTACTTTTTGACATGGGAAATGTGATTATCCATGCCACGTCACTGCTTTTCTCAATGCTATCAATGGCCTTTAGATTAAGTGGGTGGTGAAGGTCAAGGGAGTCATCAGAAGTTTGCTTCTCTGGGAAGGGACATGTGAGCTGGGTGCTTATGCCTCAGAGATGTCTACGAGGAACCCAGCCAAAGGCAGGGCTGATGAAAGAAGAAACTGAGAAATTCATTATGCTGAACTGGGATCCAAAGTGTATAACAACCTCTAACATTTATTTTCCCACTCATTCAACACACACTGTATTTATGCACTTACTATGTACCAGGCATTAAGAGTTAAAAGATAAAATTTGAATTCTATTTGCCAAAGAGACTTTCTGGAAAGCTTTTGGGAAAGGATGTCCACGAATAGAGGAGGTCTGTAATCCATAGGCAAGACCTCTGCAGTCTGAAAGATTCATACACCTAAGATACATACAGTCATTCTCATCATCTGTGGTGGTTATGCTCAATACAGGCACTCTGAACACCGAATTAGCACGTCCTGACCCACTGCTCCCAGGGGAAATACAAGGTTTGGTTCCTGTGAGCCTCTGATCATACTGCTTTTGTCAACAGATCAATGCATAACCGTGTTTTATGTGTGTTTCTGTTTAAAGACCCCTTATTTAATGTATACTGTTGACTCACTGATATTGAACTCAGTGCCCATGGCACTATAACTTATGCATGAACAAGCTTATCTAACACATAAACTCTCTCTATAAGGCAGGAAAGACCCTTCTCGCGCTTAGGAACACCAGACGGCACTTCAGCACTGTGCCTAGGGGCCATTTTAAACAGCGAAATCATCAAGAAAAAAGCACAAAAATGAGAAAAATGTTGCACTAAACAGAGCATGAAAGGACACTTGCTCATAGTGTGAGAGCTGAACATGCATATATGTGTTCATCACTCTGCGCTTGTCTGTGAATGACCGTGAACATGCTGCAAGTCTTGATTTGGGGGTTACAAGTTAATTTTATCAAGTAGAAGAATTTGCCAACATGGAATTTATGAACAATGAGGATCAATTATATGTATTTTTGGTGTCAGAGAAGAGCTCACAATGGAACCCCGTACACTTGTTTGGGAGGGGAGTTGGGTTGTGTGCACCTAAAATCTTTGATGCTGGGAGTTCAACTTTGGCAACTTATCTGGAGAAAATTATCAGGCAAATGAGTGAATGATTGTGTACAAGGATGTTCATTTATAATTTAATGAAACACTATGCAATCATGAAAATGCATTGATGAATATTAACATGAAAAATGTATGAAATGTAAAATGAAAATACAGTCAAACAATACATACATCATAGTCCCATTTTTGTGATTAATATATTTTATTTATGATGTCTAAAACAGATATATTTAGTTTATAATCCAGATATTTTCAATTTCTGAGTAGAAAAAATTCTGAAATTATTTATATTACTAAGGTACCATGTCTGGGAGTTGGGATTATAGAACAATTTAGTTTTGTTCTTTGTACTTTTCCATGTTTTCTAAATTTGTTTACAGTGAAAGAACTGCCTCTATAATTAGAAATGTATTGTTTCACAATGAAGATTTTTAAGGTTCTTACTCTCTGCCAGGCATAGGGCTAAGTTCCTTAACTCTTGAATTTTTATTAAAATTGTATGAAACAATCATTTATATTTCACTATTTATAATAAAAATAGAAAAAACCTCAAGATTCCCTAGCCTCATTCCTCAGATTTGGAAGGCCCTCGAAGGCCAGCTCCCCCCGACACATCTTGCTGCCATTCTGGGAACCGGAATCAGAGGTGGAGACTCTGGCCCAAGTCCCCACTGCTCAGAAAAGTGCTGAGGTCTGAGTCTTTCCAGCCAGGGCAGAATTCCTGGGGCTTGGCCACAGGGACAGGACTAACAGATTCAGGCAGGAATTTGGTCTGTCTCCTCTATTTTTAAAAGAAATAGCCCCTGCCTAAACTGGGTTGAGCCTTGTATTATCTGGTTTTCTTCAAAGCCTGAGCAAAGACGAGCTGCCGCTATCCAGTTATGTGGGACTGTCTGGGGAACGGGGTTTCTGGGAGAGAAGGTACTCTGCCCAGAAACGACTCAATTGTCAGCAGGGCCCATTACTGCACGAACATGAGCTTAACAGATGTCAGCCCAACAGCGTGAGAGTTTCTGCTTGTAATTTATCCTTTGGAGCATTGCTCTATCCCCAACTTATATTTTTCTAACAGTCAACAAATCAAAAAATGACCAAAGGTGATAATGGGGACCGAGTTTGGGCTCCCACCCTTTCCACATGGCACCTTCCCTAGTACCAGTCTCTCTAGTGTGATATTTGATGAATCCCCGACTTTCCAGCTTTTTCGTTTTACTCCATTACTTAAAAACTGCAGAGTCTACTAGATTTGAGGCCAGAGGACTTGGATGCAGGTGCCAGTCTGCCACATCTGCCTACGTGACCTTGACTAAGCCACTCATCCTTTCTGGCCGTTGGGTTACCCATTTGGAAAATCAGTTCGAAAAATTAGGTCATGTTTTGATTTGTCGACTTAAAAAAATGCAGGTTGGGCATACAGCAATGAGGTCCCATCCTGGAGATTGGATCATACTCCTGCCTGCGGAGGCATGTGTCTGTCATGGCAAAACCCAGTGTTTGGATTTTGTGATGTTGAAGTACAACCAGAGGACAAAATGGGCTACTCAATTTCAGCATCAATGAGCTTAGCTGGGCGGCATTGCTGTGGGCAGGAGCAGGGGGACCTTCCAAAAATCACACCACACAAGGGGTCTCCTGACCTACACAGAACAAGGCATTACCCCCTGGGGCCGGCCGATTGGAGCTCCTGGGATCACGTGGCAGAATTAGCCATGGTTTATGGTTCTTTTCAAGCAGCCAAATTCTCTAAGAGTGGTGTAAATGTCAGTTTCATGAAAATCCATTCTAAAAGCCCCGATCAACTTTTCAATCACCTGCTCCCCCTTTTCTGCCCAGTTCTCCCGAGAGCCCGAGGCGATTCTGAGATCAGAGAGCATAATTACAAATGAACTGGGGCTCTGGGGATGGCTTACAGCTTAATTAGCTCCCATCCCTGCACTGTCTCCATGGCTCGCCTCACGCTCCGCTCAGCGCTCAGCTCAGTCCTGACTGCCAAAGAATTCAGAGAAGGAGCCTCTTGGCTTGTTAACATGCTCTCCTCAGTTCCTCCTGACACTCACATCTAGGCTGCAATTAGGCCCATTTGAGGCGACAGAGAGACCTGAGCAGCTCTCGCTGCCTCTGTATGTGCATCTGGAGCTGGTTGGGGGTTGGTGCTTGTCTGGACTGGCCCGGAGGTGAGGTACACCATGGAATGTGGAGTGGCGGCGGCTGCAGCCACTTGCACCTGCTCGGCCCAGCCCAGGTCAGAAGGCTGCGGGCTGCAGGTGTGTTTCCAGGGGCGTCTGACAGGGCAGGGACCGGGCATTGAAGGCACCTGGAGTTAAAGGGTGCTGTCTGATACCAGCTGGGGGAGAGAGGGGATTGGGAGAGGTAAGGGCTGGGATGGCCCCCGGGCAGAAGTCACCCTGGGCAGCAGGAGCTTCCCTCTAAGCACAGCCACGGCCCTAGAAAGGGCTTTGGGCTTGTGCAACATTAAAAGGAAGAAACTACAATTGTACCTTGAGGGTTCCTCTCAAGGAAAAGCGCAAACCTGTAAGCTGATTTCTCGCTCCTCATGACTCCCTGGTGGCTTAAGGCTTGGGCTGTCAATGAGTTTCCAGCTTGCAGTGTGTGACTCTACCCTAGAGGAAACTCTGTCTCTCTCTCCTGGACAGGAGGAAGCTTAGAGGAAGAATCTTGAGGGCGAAAAGAAAGGTCATTAGCTGGGCAATAACACCTGTCCAAGAAGACAAAGGGAGGAAATAGCAGGGCCGCCTGCTCCCAAGCAGGATCCACCCTCACACCACCTGGCTGCCAGGGGGGGTCTGCCTAGGCTTATTGAACCCAAGACCCTACAGAAGGGTTTCAGCCTTCCTCAGAGACAGGAAGTGAAAAAACAAAACTGCAATAATGTTAAAGTGAATGTCTCCAAAACATAGTATTACCTCTGAAAGTCGAGGTCACTCTACTTCAATCATTACATAAAACTGTGTTCTAATGTTAGCCAGGGATGTATTTTAATCTGTTTCATATAACAGGGACTCGTTCCCCCAAAAGCAAGTGCCTGAGGCCTGTAAACCTCTTCACATAGACCTACCCCTCCCAAAAGAAACCTGCAAAGATATGGAAGGAACATGAATCTGTTTAGTCACAAAAGCACCGAGGCCTCTCAGGGACCACAGCTCTGGTCCGGGGCCAGCCACATGGCTCCAGGAAAAAATTTCTCTGTCAAAGAGATCCTCAGCACTCCCACCCTCAAAACTGCACTCACCTGCTAGGTTCATGGTCAGAACCTGGCGAGGAAGCCATGTGGTCCATGCACAGAGAGGCCGGTGCCACAGATTTTAGCTTTCCTTCTTTGGGAAGGATGATTAAGTGGGAGCATTCGAGGGATAGAATGAGAACTCCATCTATCTCCTCCTATCCTGGATCGAGAATTCTCTGTTCTGCTTGCTCTCCTTTACTGCCAAGTGCCCTGTCTGCTTCCCTGGGCTCTGAACCGTGCTGCATTGTGGTTATATTGTTAGAAAACCATGGCTTCCGTGCACATGGTGAAGTGAGAGAGACAAGATGCTTTCCACATTTGTATCTTAAACAGGCATTGACTGAATGCCTACCATGTGCCTGGCAGGTGCTATTTTTGAGGTGCTCAGAGGCTGGCAGGGAGATAATTCTGGCAGTACAAAATTCCCCAGAGCAGGGGAAGGCACCGAGTGTGGAGAGGCCTGGAGAATGAAGGATTAATTCTAGCTGAAGGTAGGGAGGCCTCACAGAGCAGGCCACCACCAAGCCACGTCTCCGATGATGGCAAGGGTGTCCCTGGGGCCAGGCCTGAAAGACGGTGTGGACTTAGTGGGGAGGGACTGAGGTGCTAGGCAGGACCGAGGCTGGAGAAGTGGATTGTAATTCAAGGGAGAGACCCCTCATGCTGCCCTGAGCAACTGGGAGAGCACCTCCTAGTCTGTGGGAGCTACTGAAGAAGCCCAACTAGGAGACATTTGTGTGTTTCTGGGCTGCAGAGTAGAAAATGGAAGGGACAGGAAGGAAAACAGAGGCCTCATCTACTGACTGCTTTTTAGCAACATCATCGCTATGCACCAGTCACAGCCATGACGGGGTCACACCGCTGTTTCACCCTTCCAACGTACCCCTGGCTTTCTTTATAGCTTTTCTATCTAAAAACCAGCAGTGTTTTCATGAAGGCCAGAGATGGGTTTGGATCTAGATCCAGGGCCAGTTGGAAACCCCAGGCCTTGCTCCTCACAATGTGGCCTGGGGACAGCAACATCATCAGCATCACCTGGGAGCTTGTGAGAAATGCAGAGTCTCAGGCCCCACCCAGACTCACTGCATCAGATTTCCCTAGCTCTCCAGAGCCATGCGTGACTTCCTGAGCATTCCTGGACCAAAAGTGGCCACTCCCTGGAGCAATGTGACCTGAAGGATGGACCCTTCCGCTCCCAGGCTCAGGCCACAGAGGACAGGGCAGGAGCAAAACCAGAAATTCCCTCCAGGTTCTAAGCAAGGCTTCAGCTTCAGTTTTTTGATATTCTAGGTGGGAGGCCAGCCAGAAAGGGCTCAGTCAGTCTCAGGCACACGGGCATCAGACACACCATCAAGAAGCAAAACAACCCAGGAATGCAGGTGAGCTCATGCCGCCCAGCGGCAGTAATTCATGCTGCAACAAGTTACATGTGTTTCATAGAGGAGGAGGCCTGTACAGGTGGAGTCATGCACCCGTGCCTGTCAGCACTTACATTATCCATGATTATCCGGATTTTCTTTCCATTTGGCCCCAGAGAAGGAGCTGCCACACAAAGAGTTCAGCAGAACAAAGTCACTGGCCTTACTCCTGGATAGAGCAGTATCCACAGATGTAAAGAATAACCAGTCTAATTGTGTGTGTGTGTGTGTGTGTGTGTGTGTGTGTGTGTGTGTGTGTGTGTAGGAGACATGCGGGTCAGACCTCAGGGCTGCTGAGATATGATGTACCCTAAAGGGAACTTGCAGAGAAGCTCTCTACCTTGCTGATCTGTGGGTCACAGCGTGAGAACAACTTTCTCATCGTGTTTAGGGCCTTGAGCATTTGAAAATAATAAAAAGGAATAGTTTGAATTAAAATTTATGGTTGAGTCTGCCTGTCTGGGAGGAGCTGGCTTAGTGGGCAAGGCTGACGCCAGCCAGGCTGCAGGGGCTGGAAGAAATTGGACACCAGCAAGGCTGTGAGGAGGGATGACTCTCCCATAGACCTGCGTGGTGGGCCCTCTCGGCCAGCCGCTCCCAGCTCTGGTTGCACATTGGATGCTCCTAGGAGAGCGTTTAAAAAATGCTGATGACTGGGCCACACCATAGACACAGTAAATCTGAACCACCGGGGTTGGAGCCCAGTAACTGAATGATTTTTAAAGCTCTCCTGGTGATTTTAATGTGATGTCAGGATGAAGAATCACAGGCTGAGGCCAAAGCTCCAGGCTCGAGGAGAGCAGGTGGGCCCCTTAATGTTTCTGCTCCTGGATGGGTCTTCCCCTCTACCAGGCAGGCATACAGGCCTCAGTGGGTGCAGGAGGGGTGATTTCTAGCATTCAACTCCTTGGGAATTTTACCAAACTGTGTATAGGGACAGCGAGTGTGACAAATCTGTCTGCAGGGCTGTGGAGTCAATTCTGCAGCAGCTGCCCGTCTCTGCTAGCCTCTGAACACTTGCTATGGACACTTAAAATCTCCACCAAGATGCGTGCGCTTTTCATTTTTCAGAGAACGTGTACACCAATGATCTTATTTTATCTTGTGTATTAGTTTTCTATTGCTGATGTAACAAGTTACTGCAAAAGTCATGGCTTGAGACAACAGACTTAATTGCCTTATAGTTCCAGGGCACTAAAATCAAGGTGTCGGCAGGTTGCATTCCTCCTGGAGCCTCTTGGGGGAGAATCGGGTTCCTTCACTTCTCTGTCTTCTAGAGGCTGTTGTGTTCCTCTGCTGGTGATTGCCTTCCTCAAATCACTCTGACCTCTACTCTGTCTCACATCTCCTTCTCTGACCCTCCTGTCTCTGTCTTCCAAGGACCCTTGTGTTTACATCATGCCCACCAGGATAATCTTCCCATCTGAGGATCCTTCCCTTAGTCATATCTACAAAGTCCCTTTTGCCATGGAAGGTCACATTCACATGTTCTGGGGATTAGGATATAGACATCTTTGGGGGAGCCATGACTCCATCTCCATGCCCTGACAACAGCCACGTGAGTCAGCTGTGCGTTATTATACCCATTTGGCAGATGACAAAACTGACATGTAGCCAGAGACCTAGGTTTTAGAGAGCAAAGGTGAAACTATATGCTTGTTATCCTCCACCTAGTTGTTGCCCTGCCCTCCTGTGGAGGTGGTTATTTCCACACACTTTTGTTGGACAGGTTCGTGGGCACCCAGTTACTGATACAAAATTACTGCCATCAGGTTGGGTGTGCATCGCCATGGGCCCAGGAAGCCAGTTTCTCTCTCTGGGTTGGTGCCCATGGTTCTGGACAACTCTGATCTCCTCAACTAGGTCTATGCACCTTTACACACAAATGATTACCACACACCTCTCCTCCATGGCATTTGTCAGGATTCTACCACTGTTTATGTACCTCTGTCATTAATCTCAGCCTTTCCCTTTCAACGGTAAACTCCATGAGGACAGAATACATACTTGCTTTTGCACTCCAGCACCTTGTAGAGCACATGTGAGTGTTTAATAAAAATGTGTTAAACGAATGAATGTTTGCCAGCAGTCGAAGCCTTACAGATGACAAGCAACTACTCCTTTGCCTTGTAGAAGCTGTGGCTGATTGCTTTAGTGTTCCCATCTACTCACTTCCCTGTAGGAAGATTACGCGTCCCATTCATTGGCCTGTGACTGTGGGGGCTGCTTCCTGCCCCACTGCCAGGCTTGGTCATGTGACTTGCTTTGGCTAATGGAATGTGAATGTGAATATAACAGAAGCCATGTCTGCGCAGCTCTTAGAGCAGTTCCATGGCTTTGCTCTGCCTCTTGTTCTTTTCCCTTTCCCAAGAGAATACAATATCCAAACTACAAGATACTTTTCTGGCATGTGTCCCAGAATGAGAAGACATTAAGGAGTGGAGCCACCATGTTCACCTTGCAGCTCTCAATATGCCTGAGATTGAAGCTGTTGTTGCTGTAAGCCAATAAGATTTGGAGGTTTTCGTTATTGCAGCATAACTCAGCAAATTCTGACAAATACAGAAGTCATCACTGGACAGCTCAGGGCATATCCAGCTTTCCTTCCTCCCCAGTGGTGACCCAGGTTACAGCCCTGGCTCTACCACTTGCAACCTGTGTGATTTTGAGAAAGTCACTTCACATCTTTGGCTTCAGATTTTTATACCAATAGATAAAAGCTTCTTCTGGCTTCAGAATCAGCGATTCTGGAGATCTAGCCTATTATTCGACACTTGACTTCTGTCCTTAATGAATTATCTGCAGATGGTATATGGTGCCAGGGAAGTTGCCCCAAATTTTTAGTATGACAGTTATGTATTCTTGGGCAAACTTTTTTATCTCTCTTTTTGTTTCTAAAAGTCTTCTTATTTGTAAAAGGGACAGTTATCACACAATGTGGAGGTATGTCACCTAGCTCACAATATGTACTCAATAAATTTAGGTGTCCTCCCCCTTCCCTTAGCTACTTGATCAGATTCATCTTTTCAAGTGTACTTATTTAGCATCTTGCATGCCCTAAACTCGGGTGCTTTGAGGGAGGGGGTGAAAATCCCTGGAAAAAAAATGCACAGAAATGTACACAGATGTTCATAGCAGCATTACTTCTAATAGCCCCAAAGTAAAAACAACAGAAAGGAATATTATTTAGCCATAAAAAGGAATAAAGTACTGATTTATGCCACAACATAGATGAACCTTGAAAAGATTATGCTAGAGGAAAGAAGTCAGTCACAAGTGGCCAAACACTGTATGATCCTGTTTACATTAAATGCCCAGAATAGGTAAGCCCAGGGGGATAGAAAGTAGATCTGTGGTTATCTAATTTCCTGGGAGGCAGCAGAGTATGGAGGAGTTGAGTGGGAGCGGGAGGGTTGGTGGCTAATGGGTATGAGGTTTCTTTCTGAGGTAATGAAACTGTTTTGTGGTTAAATAGTGGTGATGATTGCACAGCTTTATAAATATACTAAAAACCACTGAATTGTACACTTTGGTTTTTTTTAATCATATACTTTAAAAGTATGGAACATGTGGCGTGTGAATCATATCTTAATATTGAAAAACACCCAACAACCTCAGAGGGACGCAGAGGGATGAGTCCCAGGGGCTGCTGGCTCAGGTGGAGGAGCATTGCCACGCCAGCCCTTCTTCTCAGCCTTGTCAGTGTTATCTTGCTTTGTTCTCCTCCTAAATCTCTCTTCTTTTCTTTTGATGCTGCATGCTCCAGCGAGGGGAAAGGTCTCTTGTTGCTTTGGTCAGAGGAAATGGTTAGGAGTTTTCAAAGATCATTTTATTAAAAATTTTAAAAGAGGCCGGGTGCGATGGCTCATGCCTGTAATCCTAGCACTTTGGGAAGCCGAGGCGGGTGGACCACCTGAGGTCAGAGTTTCAAGACCAGCCTGGCCAACATGGCAAAACCCCATCTCTACTAAAAATACAAAAATTAGCCGGGCCTGGTGGTGCATGCCTATAATCCCAGCTACTTGGGAGGCTGAGGCAGGAGAATCACTTGAACCCAGGAGGTGGAGGTTGCAGTGAGCCAAGATCATGCCACTGCATTCCAGCCTGGACAACAGAGCGAGACCCTATCTCAAAAAAAAAAATTAAACACATAGGGAATAAAAATATAAACACATAAAAGATGGAAGTGTTTCGGAGATCATATTCTGTACACTGAAGTAGCCACAAGCTCAGGCCAACTCTGGGTCTTGTGTCCTTCCCACCCCCTCAGCCCTGTCTAGGGGAACCGGCCCTGGAGTCCCATGTGGAAGCTCTGGACAATTTCCTCCGTTCTCCCTTCCCTTTCATGCTGGGCCTGAGCCCTCACTGGTCATGGTGTAGTGCAAATGGATGGCAATGGGTTGGTGGTCCTCTCCATATAGAACACCATTTTCTTCCTCCACAGACCCAGGGACCAAGGCACTGGTGAGTGGGGGGAGGGGGGCATTTATGAAGACTCTCAGTTATTCCTTCCATTCCCCATTCTTCCCCCTACAAGAGAAGGAAGGGTCATTTCCTTACAGCGCTCCACCAACACTTGTCGATGGACCCACTGCAAAGCACCCAGAAAATAATAACTTCTTCTTGCTTCACAGAAGACTCTCAGCCCCTCACTCCCATCTTCAATCTATAGTTTCAAAGATCACCAACTCAATTGTTAGAGTATCCTAGCAAAATAGAAATAATTTCTCTGTTTTTCGCTTGGATGATTTTACTTTTGCATGTGTTTTGGATTGGTTGGAGTCCTATTGGCCACTATTACATGACCAACTTGAGCTGATGGGACAACTCTCCCACATACAAGAGAGTGGACGGGTAGCACCTTGGGGCCCCTCCAAAGACCGTCATCACCAGTGGGGTGGGCGAGTGTCTGCTTTTCCTCACCAGTCCCCACTTACCTCCGAGGGTTTGGCTGGTGTTATCCAGAGAGACCTTGGGATATGGGAACATGATTTGTCTACTTCTTCAGAGCCTTAGAAGCTTATTTACAAAGCCCTCCTGGTCCTGGGTTGAAAGGGCTTGCAGAAAGACGTAAGATGTTCTCAAAACAATCCAAGATCCAGTCAATATTTATAACCCAGGGCTTTAGCTCAGGTGGCTTCATGAGACTATTTGAGCTCCACTTAACTACTGTACATTGATCATCTGTGGGAGCCCTTTTGCCTGCTGGCTCCTTTATCTTTATTATACTGTGCAGTTGGGAATACACTTGACTCTCAAAGGCTCAACTTGTACCTTTCAAAGGAAAAATTTCCACCTTATTTTTAAGCCCTATCTTGTTCCCCTGCAGTCTGAATAAACATTACTCAATAGCTGGAGTTACTTAAGCATCAATCATTTCCATTTCAAGGAGAAGGTAAAGGGAACAAAGATGTAACAGCACAAAAAGATTGAAATTTAACCTCCACCGCTGGGTGCTTTCCAAGCTTGTTCAGATTAGTTCATCAAAAAAAAAGCCCCAGAGAACTGATGTTACCTCAAGTTCACTGAAATTCTCTTTCTCTCAAGGATTACACTTGACTATGAAGCAAGTCATCCTGGAAACCCTAGGCAGGCGATGAACTCGGCTAGTGAACAATTTGCTTTCTCTGAGTGGTTTCCACAAACTTTTTACATTCCTCTTATCTTCAATGCACCTTCCATCAAACGGGTCTCTCGCCTGGCCTCCCCCATACCTCTGTCCAATACAACTCACAGTTCATGGCCTTCCATTCTCTCTCTCTCTCTCTCAATTCTTTCTTTCTCTCCATCCTCCTCTGAAAAATAAAATCATCCAAAATCTCTACTTTCTCCAGTCTCATTGACTTCCCAGATGCCATTTTTGGCTCTGAGATGTAGAAGTCCTCTCCAGAGTGGCGACAGTGTGTGCCTGGGTGTGGTCTCAGACCACCTGTTCTCAACTCCCCCGGGGACCTTGGTAAGCAGCTAACTTCCCCGAACCCTATCCATCCCTACTGAATTAGACTCTGGAAGTAAGCCAGGAAATCTGCATATTAAGCAAGCTCCCCAGGTGATTTTTGGCCCAAGGAAGTTGGGGATCTGCTGTACTGAGGGAGGATATTGGCTTTGGAGTCAGAGAAACCCTTGCTGGGTTCTGTGCTTCGCTCTTTGCTAGTGGCATGATTTTAAAAACAGCTTTATTAAGATAGAATACACATACCATGAAATTCACTCATGCACGAATCAGTGGTTTCTAGTACATTCACAGAGGTGTGCAACCATCTCTACAATCTATTGTAGAACAATTTTATCACCCCCAAAAGAAACCCTGTGTCTATTAGCAGTCACTCCCCGTTTACCCTTAGGCTCCCAGCCCTAAGCAACCATTAATCTTATTTCTGTCTCTATGGATTTGCCTATCCTAGACACTTCATATCAATGGAATCCTACAAAATGTGGTTATTTGTATCTGGCTTCTTCCATTTAGCATAATGTTTTCAAAGTTCATCCGTGTTGTACCATGAATCAGTACTTATTCCTTTTCGTGGCTGAGTAATATTCTACTGCATGGATATGCCAGCTTTTATTTATCCATTCATCTACTGATGGGCATTTGAGCTGTTTCCAGTTTGAGGCTATTGGAAATAAGGTTGCTATGAACATTTGTGTACAAGCTTTTGGCATGGAGGCATGCTTTCATTTCTCTTGTGTGAGCTAGGCATGGAATTGCTAGGTCTTATGGTAACTTTTTATATAACATTTTGAGGAACTGCCAGGTTGTTTTCCAAAGTGACTGCACAATTTTACATTGTTACCAGCAGTCTATAAAGGCTGCAATATCTCCATATCATTGCCAACACTTTTCTATCTTTTTTTAAAATTATAGCCACCCTACTGAGTGCAAAGAGGCATTTCACTGTGACTTTTATTTGCATTTCCCTAATAAATAATAATGTTGAGCATCTCCTATAATGATTGGCCTTTTGTATATCTTCTTTGGAGTACCTAATTTAGGAAGGCATTTAACACCTCTGAGCTTCAGTTTCCTTGCCTATAAATTGGAGTAATTGACAAGGTGATTAAACTAAATGAGGCAATGAAGTTGGAGTACCTGACACACAGTAGGCACTTAACGAAGGTTAACCTTCCACACCACTGATATTTGAAACATGTCAACCTAGACAGGCTGGAGCCATGATAACCAGAATTCCCTTTCCCGTAAGGCTCTGGGTTAAGATTGGCCAGGGGAGATATTAGTGGGAACTCTGGAAGACACAGGTGGCTCAGGAGCCACTTCATGCTCTGAAGGTTGGCACAGTGCACCATGGCAGCTCGTGCATGCTGCTGCTGCTCTGCTGTCTCACTTTGTTGCCATGAGGCAGCAGGTGCCCCTGCAGCTCTGTCAGCTCCCACTGGATCTGGTCCTTCAACTTCTGTAAGTCCTGGGCCAGGTGTCTGTGCACTTCCATGGCAAAGGGCACAGTTTCTTCAGCAGATCATCTGTGTTATTAAAGGTACATGGGAGACAAGCTTGGGTTCCAGTTAGTCCTCATGGATTCCAGCTTATCCATGCTCCCTTCTATTCACATCCAACGTTTTTTTCCTCTCTGCTGGGTCTAGCTGACCTATAACGACTTCAGGCTTAACACCAGAGGCAACCACCTTGCATAGATTTTTCCACCAGCTTTTTGTACTGTGTATAGCCCAATTCCTATGAGAAATGCCTGATTCTCTATCATTCAGAGTGATTCTGATTCTCTGATTGAACCTGTGAGATGCAATCACCAAGGGCAGCTGTGGCATCTCCCCAGCTAGAGAAACCAGGGGCTGGGATGAAAGTTGGTCTCCCCAGCAAAAGTAAACGCATGGTGACCTGGAGTTCTTCCCATACCAGTAACCTCAGGTCTCCCCAGGCAGAGGTGAACCTCCACTAAACCCTCCTGTGTAAGTTTCCTATGACTGCTATAACAAATGACCACTAACCTAGGGGCTTAAAACAACACAAATTTATTACCTGTCAGTTCTACAGGTTGTTAATCCCAAATAGGTCTCATGGGCCAAAATCAAGGTGTCGTCAAGGCCACATTCCTTCTGTAGGCTCTAGGGAAGAAGTCATTCCCTTGTCTTTTCCAGCATCCAGAGGCTTCCTGCATTCTTTGGCTTGTGGCCTCTTCCTCCATCATCAAAACGAGTAGATAAGCATCTTCAAATCTCTCACTCTCTTACAATGACCCTCAGGTCCCCTCTATAAGGAGTCTTGTGATTATTCTGGCCTCACTTGGATAATACAGGATAATTTCCCCATCTGCAAAGTCTGTATCTGCAAAGTGCCCTTTTCTATAGTGTGGCATATTCACAGATTTTGAAGATTAGGACTTGCACATCTTTGTGGCCATTATTGAGCTGACCGCATCTCTAGATCCATTCTCCTTACTTCCTCCCTGCTGTTCGGTGCCCTAAGAGACTGCTGAATGAACTGCATTTACCAGCTCTCTTGACCTCTTGCTTCTGGTAGGATTTAGCCAACGGGGGGCGCCAGTGAAGATCAGAGAACAGAGGAGTCCCTGATTCTCTGCCTGAGGATTGAATGCATCCCTCTATCAAAGGACACACTCCTGGTGGCCAACCCTTTCCACACAGCTCCAGCTCCACTTGTTCTATTTCCATTTCTTGCCCCTCAGGCCTAGGGATGGTAGCCGCTTCCCTGCCTGGCTAGCTCCAAGGTAATGCAACATTCCTTGTTGGTTTCCTTTAACCCTGTACACATCTCTGTAAAAGTTCCTGTTTGGCATAAATGTAACAGCTAAAACTATAAAACACTTAGAATACAACATAACAATAAGTATTCGGGTTTAACAATGGATTCTTATATATGACCAAAAAAACCCCAGTCAACAAAAGAAAAAATAGATACACTGAATTCCATCAAAATTAAAAACTTTTTCATAAAAGAACACTAGCAAGAAAGTGAAAAAGACAACCCACAGAATGACAGATCTGACAAGGGTCTAGTATCTAGAATATAAAGAACTCTTACCAATCAACAAAAAAAGACAGACAATCCAATTCACAAATGAGCAAAGACCTTGGATAGGCATTTCTCCAAAGAAGACAGACACATGGCCAACAAGCACATGAAAAGATATTCCCAACATTAGTCATTAGGGAGATACAAATCCAAACATAGTGAGATACCACGTCACACATTGTAGGATGGCCATAATCAAAACAAAACGACAAGTGGGTTGGTGAGGATGTGGAGAGTGGAACCTTCATACACTGCGGGTGGGAAGGTAGAATGGTGTGGCTGCTGTGGAAAACAGTTTGGCAGTTCCTCAGTAAATTAAATGTAGAATTACCATGTGATCCAGCAATTCCGCTCCTAGGTATATACCCCAAATAATTGAAAACAGGTGTTCAAATAAAAACTTGTACATGAATGTTCCATTCCATCACCCATGGATCCTCCCAGTCAGCTCAACTTATGAGCAGAAAACACTTGCTTTTAGACCCTCTCACAGCAGACAATGGGTGTCATTGCAAAAAGCCAATGCATGGAGCCTATGGAGGGGAGGGCTGACCATTGTCCAGGAGTGCTAATCACAACGTAACACAAAGTTCAGGGTTTCTGCCAGCTGGGTTATTTCTCAGTATGCTGGAGGGGGCGGAGGTTGCCCTTCACATGCCTAGAGAGGCCCCTGATTTATGGGGCTTTAAGAAGAAAACAAGGTCAGAGGAAAATTGGCTGACCCACTGTGAGTCCAAGTGACTTCAACTAAAACAGACAGAGAAGATGGAGATGATAAAAAAGGAAAATTCAGATTTAGTGTCTGATGCTCCACCTCCTAAAAATAGGCAACCTCCCAGGCTCTGTCCTTGGCTTTCTCTTTGCCTTGTCTCTTTTGGAACTCACTGTTGGACATTTCTGTGCTAAATATTTCTACCTGCCAGCTACAAACCCTCTGCTGGGAGTCATAGCACACCTCCAAGGCAGCATATTCCAAATTGAACTCCTCTTTCCTTCCTTCACTCACCGTGCTCCTCTTGTCACCATCATCTCCAAACTACTCAGCACCCTGGCCTCCCTATCTGTCATGCTGGCACTGCCACTTCCCCTCACCCTGGCTCTGAACCTCCTAGTCTCTGGCATCCACATCCCTTCCGTTTCCTGGGACCACAGCCTCACAGCTGCACTGTGCTCAGCATTTAACAGGGACTGTCACACTCAGCCTTCACATTTCCTAGCAAATTGGAAGTGAGGCATCTGACACCATATACCCAACCCGTATTGCCTGCCAAAGCCAATGAATCTCTGCTTCCTGGCTCTCCCTATTCCAGTCTACCATTGGACCCAATGTCCAAGTTCTCTGAAGGCCTGGCTCCAAGCTACCTGTCCCCTGCTATAAGCCTTCAATTCATTATCATAGAAATGTTGAAAACTCCATTTCCCTCATTCTGTATCAGAAGTTTCTTGCATATCTATTTTGTGCTGGGCATGGTGTTAGGGACTGGTATTAAAAGAGTGAGCAAGACTCTCAGGGGGCTCACGATCCAATAGGTAAAGTAAGTGTGACCTTGGACTATAGGGTGAAAAGGGCTGCAATAGAGAGTGAGGAAGTGAGTATCCTCTGGGACCACAAATAAGGTACCAACCCCAGACTCAGTAGGTCAGGGAAAGCCCCAGGTACCCTCAAGATCAAGTCTAGATTCCTCAGCAAGGGTGCGAGCATACCCACACCTGGCCTAGATTCCCTTATCTGGCCTCCAGACTCCTCACATGTCCATGAAGCGCCCACAAAGAGGTCCTCCTGCCTCTTTCCAAACAAGCCAGCATCCTCCTACTCCTAACTGTTGTTATTCATTCTTCTTTCTCTGGGTTATTCTTGCTCCTCACCTTTACATGTCAAACTCCTACTGAGCCTTTGAGAGCCATAGAAACACTACCTCTTCCCTGAAGCCTTCCCTGGTCTCCAGACTCACACATAATTTCTCTGTGCATTGCCCTTATCATTTTCTACATGGTGTATTGCATGTATCTTCCTTGTCCCACTGAACTCAGTCAGGGCAGGCACACATTGCTCATCTTTGAGGGCTCCCAAAGGGCCTACCTACCACAATGCCCTGCACTGAGGTGAAGGAGGAGGTGAGTTAAAAGCCCAACAGGGCCAGGCACAGTGGCTTACGCCTGTAATCCCAGCACTTTGGGAGGCCGAGGTGGGTGGATCACGAGGTCAAGGGATTGAGACCATCCTGGCCAACATGGTGAAACCCTGTCTCTACTAAAAATACAAAAATTAGCTGGGCATGGTGGTGCACCCCTGTAGTCCCAGCTACTCGGGAGGCTGAAGCAGGAGAATTGCTTGAACCAAGGAGGCGGAGGTTGCAGTGAGCCGAGATCGTGCCACTGCACTCCAGCCTGGTGACACAGCAAGCCTCCATCTCAAAAAAAAAAAAAAAAAAAAAAAAAAAAAAAAAAAAAAAAGGCCCAACAGGATTTCATTGTTTACATTGAAATATTAATGGGTTACACATGGTAGATTTGAAGCATTCTGTATGCACTGCGTACTTGTACTAAAATCCTCTGTCCACTCATCTGCTTTCTCATTGGTCTGGGAAAAAGTTAAGGTATGTCACGTTAGTCTATGTGTCCTGGGGCCTTGAGCTAAACCTTGTAGATCTGCAGTAAACATTTCCTGACCCCCAACCAAGAGCAAAAATGTCAAAGTCTTTCACATTACCCTTGTTAAGACTAAATTAAGGCTCTTGCAAATATAATCACATCTTTCTCTTTCATACATTTGGTGAGGGAGCACTGGCTTTTATTCTGGGATCATTGCTCTCTGCCATCCTTCCCAATCCATTGCTCTCCATTTGTCCACCCACCGCTAAATCTTCACCTCCTAAACCAGTTCTATTTGGACTGGCCATCAGCCCAATCCATACAACCTTCCTTCCCTTCTCTCCTCTCGCACTTGGGCCTCTCACCTTGGCTTTACTTTGGAGAAAGTTTAAAAGGCCGGTCTCCTCCGTCCCCTTTAATAATATTATGTTATCTTGATCAGCATTTGTATTTCACATTGTAAGATTCTGGCCTGAATTCTGACTTCACTGGGGAAGGGGAGGGAGTTGGAAAGAGGATTGTTGATGACGGCGATATTTTATTACGTGTGATGGTCATGGGTTAGACGTTCAGCTCTTCAAGCTGGAGGCTGAGGGTGGGGAAGGGGAGAGGACACTAAGTATCATGAAGTCACAGTGCAAGATATTTTTCAAGGAGACATCAAAGCCTTTTTCCATGGTGTCTTGCCTTGACCCCATTTCACACTGGCAAAACACAAACTCAAATTAAAATAAAAATACCAGGCCAGCTCCATTTAGCCAGTTGGGCTGCTGGGCTAAGTGACTGACTTTATTAAAATCGCCAAATGCAAACATTCCAAGATTTATTTTCCTTGCTTATAATTTTGCTGCCTTTCCACTGGTGGGCTGTTTATTTCTAATAATTTGGTAGAAAAAAACATTGGCTCATACCAGTGGAGGTCTTATATGCCAAACTGCAAACCAGAGCACATTTTACTGAGGAATAAAACCCCTGGAATACAGGCTCCAGGGGGGCCCGCTGACGGCAAATTTACAAGCGTAGTACAATTGACGCCATTATAATTAGTTCCCCCCAAAAGTCTTATTTTTCAGGGCAGAGATCCGACTCTTTCTCTTTACACATGAATATCTCCGGACTAGAGCAAGAACATTACAGAGGGTGAGTCATAGACCGGCTTTGGGCTTTAAAGATTAACGCAGATCCTATAAATCTAACCCACATTCTTTTACTGGGAATGACTGACTTTTATGAAAACCAAGGATTGTAAATCAGAAACCTAAATAGCTTACTTTGCAGCAGATAAACACAGATTTATGTAGTGAGGGAGCCCTAAGTTAACCCTTTCATGGGGCCACGGCGGACCTGAGGGTATGTGTGCGGTGGGGGTGGGTTCCATCAGCACTGATGTTCCTTTCTAAACACTGCACGGTGGAGAGGAGACATGCCACATGTTTATCTCCAGCAGACTGAGGTGGGACGCAGGAGGAGTGCGTCTTCTTGAGCCAAGTGAGCTTCCTACTGATCCATCTCAGCTGGGTGCACGTTAAGCAGACAAGATTTGGCCCCTGATTATTTCAAAGGACAGTCTCCAACTTGAAGTGACACACACACCAGGGCTAACCTAGAAGGGGCTTCTGCACGCGTGCTCGTATGCGAGCCTATGGTAGCCTGGGCTTCTAATCATCAGCTGTGTAATCTCTGACAAAGCACCAAACCTCTGCGGACCTCAACCTTCTCGTCAGCAACATGCTGCACCTGGCATGTCATAAGGATTAAACAGGACAGTTTTGTAAGGTGCTTAAAACAGTGCTGGACTCACGCTAGGCACTCGATACATATTAGCCAGTATTATTCCTATTGTTACTAGAGCCACTGGTTACGTAGACCGGGCTTCTCAAACTACTGCGCACACAAGTCGCCTAGGGACCGAATTAACGTGCAGCCCTGATGCAGCCGCCTGAGACCCGCCTTTGCAGCAGCCTGCCAGGAGGTGCGGATGCTGCCGGCGCCTGGACCGCGCGTTGAGCGGTGCAGGTGAGCAGCTCGCCTAACGCACAAGCCACGCCCACACCCTTTCTACACGCTTTCTCGTTCACTTCTCATTGCAACTCCTTCCGCCGCGTGGACAGGTTCAGCACTCTCGGAGTCGATGTCATTATTCGCCATCGACGCGAACCTCGGCAAAGAGACGGGTCTTACCGGTCTCCGAATCTTCTCAGGCCCTAAGCGCGCAGCCCCGCACCCGGGTGCAGCCGGCGCGGTCCCACGTGTCCCTACCGCGAGCCGCTCCCCGCGTCCCTGCTGCCGCCGCGCGCTTATCTCTGCCTGCCCGCCCCGCCCGGCCGTTCCTGCGCAGCCCTGGGTCGGCCTCGCGCTTCTGTGTTTAAACAAGCCTCGCCCTTGTGTTGCCCACTGCAACTTTAAAGGGAAACAGGGCCCGCTGATCCCGGGAGGGAGAGAAGGACATCTATCATTTTTATGTGGCATTTCAAAGGAGGAGGCCTAGGCAGTCCACAGACAAAGGCCCGCTGCGGGGTTAATGGAGAACCCCCATTTAATCATTAACGCTTAATACTAAACCCGCCCAGAGGAGGCCCGCCTGAGGGGGGTGCAGAGGGTCGCCGGGAGGCCCTGGCTCAGCCCTTGGGGGCTGAGGGGCCCTATGGGGGTCGGACGGGTTCAGGGCTGTCGTGGGTTGCTATGGAGTTGGGGCTCCGGGCCATCCTTGCAGAAGGGGGTTTCTGCTGAAGCTCAGGGTGGGAGCGTGAGAAAGGAGGGAGTGGTCACCGAGGAGGCACCAACTGGGGAACTCAGTGCTTTCCACGGGCTCCCCTTGCCCTGGGAAGGTGAAAGCATTAGTTTACTTTCTAGGCCCGACCTGAAATCCGAGTAAACCACGCAAATCCACGCGCACCTGGCCTGTGGTCCCCTGCGAATGTGGGGCCTCCGCAGTGCTTCCTCCTTCTGCCAGGGTTGTGACATGGGCATCCCCAGGCTCTTTGGAGCGCCCCTCCCCACCCCACTCAACCCCAGCACTGAGGCATCCCCAGACTCTGACATATGCTGACGCCCCCCACCCTCAGGTGCCCACCTCTCACCCCTCTGTCTGCCCCAGCTCCCAACCCTTATCACATTTTAATCACTTACCTGGAGCTGGGAATAAGCTGCCTCCTCATTGTTTCCCCAAATGCTTGAACAAAGCCTGGCATTGCACAGTGAGAAAGTCATTTCCCTTCCAATGCCCCTCCAAACCTGAGGAGGAGGAGGAGCAGAAAACGTGGCCAGCACAGGCTTTGACCCCCGCTGCGCACCTGTTCAGCCTTTTCTTAAAAGAGGAGAGCAGACCTCAGGCCCTAAACTGACCCTGGTTTCTGGCCAGAATTTAATACGCACCGTAGTGTGTTAACTGCCTTCTACTTAACTTTTAATTTTTTTTATATTGAAGTTTAGCACCATCCGTGATGTTAACTGGATGTAAAACGGAGTGAATCATCACAAACTGAACAACCTGTGAAACCAGCACCCAGATGGAGGAACAGAATTTGCTAATTTTGAATTCACAAAACAGAATTTTTCTGGGCTCCGGGAAGCCCCTCCCCCATCCCTTTCCACTCTCTATCCCTCCTTCCAGAAGGGCAGCCACTCTCCTAACTCCCAACAGAAGATAATTTTGCCTGCGTTTAGTTTTCCATCAGTCATTTAAATGGACTCACCTGGGCTCAGCTTCGCTCCCTCAACCTGTTGTTGGTGATTTCCATTTGTGTTCAGTGGTATGTAGTTGCAGATTTTTCATTCCCTTTGCTGAAGAGTATTCATTGTGTTTATTTTTATGGTGACTTTCTATGTGTAATACACAGATGCCGGTTTTCTATTTACCTCCATCTCTACATGTTCAAATTACAAAACAATAAAACAAATCGAGTTCATTTAAAAAATCAAACACAGCCCTGGTGGGACACAGATACCGCAGCAGTAGTGTGGACGGTGCATGAGTCGTTAAGATGTGGCATTTCAACCTAGTAATTTAGAGAGATGGGGCTTCTGATCCTGTGCACATGCCTGGGTTGGGCCAGTTTTAAAACTTGTCAAATGGGAGCTTAATAGAGTCTCCTGGGGGCTCCCTTGCAGGCCCAGCACCACGGTGGCATCCCCCAGTTGCAGCTCCCTGGTATGTATTAAAAGGACCTATTGGGTTTACAGGTGTGGCCTCCAGTACCTCTCCCAAAGCACTCCTGTGGTAGAAGTGGGTGGGCCTGCCTTAGGGCTCTCAGGACACACTGCTGACCTTTCCTGCCTCCCTGTGGGAAAATTCCCCAGGAGGAGATAAGATCAGTATAGTTAGGGCCTTGCAGGGGGCCTCCTGCCCCAGGAGCAGGATAGAAGGAAACAGTTCAGATCTGGCTTAAGCCAAGTGCCTACCCCTATCCACCAACCCCCGCCCCCAGGGCTCTGTCTCCAACTGGAGCTTCTGCAAATCCTGCTCTCCTTTCCCTGCTGAGGGAGAGACCCTCCTGGAAACAGCACCCAGCCAGGATCCCCTCAGGGCTGTAAGCAAAGGAAGCATGAGAGAAACTTGAGCCCCTGCTTTGGGCTCAATTCGCTCAATTCAGTGTAGATTTCAGTTTCTCCCTCAAGAGAGCAAAAGTAACTCACAGACCCTAAGGAGAGATGATACTGACTTGTTTACCTTCAGATAGTGCTTTGAAAGTCCTGTTGACTCATTCATCTTGGAGATCCAATCACCCTGCGGTTGATCTCCCACACTTACTAGGCTGAGAAGAAAGACGTCTCTTCTCTCCTTACAAACCCAAATTTGAATCCCAGCTCCCCATCCCTTCATAGCTCCGTGACCTTTTGCAAGTCCCTTAACCTCTCCCAACCTTAATTTCCTGGTGTGTAATGTGAAGGTAATAGTACACTTCTTGCAGGGCACTGGTGAGAACTAAATGGGCTGGTGCTGTCCAAGCATTTGGCAAGAAGCAGCTCACTAAGCAGTGTTGGGCTCCATATGTGCAAAAAGAGGAACAGAAAAACCTCACTTTGAACCCAAAATATCTAGTTTTTAACCCCAGTTTTGGGTGCTTCTTCATTCCAGTTCAGTTTTTTCTTTGAACAGAAGAGAGAAATGAGAGAAAGAGGCAGAGCTCTGCTTGTCATACCAAGGTGATTCTGGCTGGCTTAGGGTCTCAGGTTTCACCTGCAGTGTGATCCTCCCGGGGCTTATTTATTTCCAATGCAGCCTTCGAGATGCTTCCAAAGGGATATCTCAGCACCCTCAGCAAAGGCCCCAATGCAGGATTCTAGCGAATACCTGCCGCAGGATAGTGCCTCTGCTACTTGGGAAACCTTACTCCCTACTCCCTAAGGACCACATGTTCTATTCTGGGACTCACAAACATTATTAGACATTTCTGATGCTTAAAAGAAAAAATCCAAGTTAAATTCCAAAAAATTTATGTGCAACAATTGGGTTTCCTGTCTTGAACCGAGATTAACCAACTTGACATCATTTGCCTGGGATTTTCCTGGTTTTAGCACTGAAATTCCCCATCCCAAAACATCTCCAATCTCAGATAAACCAGGATAATGGATCACCCTACCCAAATGGCTTCATCACATTCTGCTCTGGTTATTTGCTGCCTCACCCTAATTAATAGCTACGTTTATTAAGCAGAGACTCTGCTAAGCACATTTCCTACATAATTTCACCTGACTTTCCTAATAATCCTATGAGTAAATATTATTATTATTATTATTATTGAAACTAGCATACTTCCTGTTTCTGTGCTAAACAATACTGAGACTAGGAAAAATAATTTAGTTGCTTGCTCTAGGAAATACTTCCTGCTGGAAAACAAAGCTGCTGCCCTGTTTTCTTATCAAGACCAAAAGCTTGCTAATCATTACTCACTCTAAGACCCTAGCCTGACGGTGCACACTGATCAAAAGGTCCAGTCTTTCAAGAGCTGCCTTAAAATCACACAGCTCAGAAGAGAAAGCCCTGTCAATACACTTCTTTCTACTCCTACCTTCTGAGACTGTGCAGGTAGTGGGCACCCTACCTTCTAGTATACTTTCCTGAGGTTCTTTTTGAGAAGTCAGCTGTCAGCATTATTTCCCTAGTTTTAATGATGAGGCATCTGAAGCTCAAAGAGATGAAGCATTTTTTTTTTTTTTTTGATGAACAATGAGTACTTACTGGTTTTGCTGGTTGAGTCCCTCTCAGGGTTAGCCAGTTCCCCCAAACAGCAAACAAGTTTCCCACAAGAACTCACACAAGCAAACCAACCAATCCCAACCACACACCCACAACCCCCTCCTCTATGGGGCTCTCACACTCTGGGCCACTGTTCTCCTGCCCTAGCTACCTTAGGGCCAGGAACCAGACAACTAGGGACAGCCCTACACCCCAGAGCCCACTGGAATTATGCACACTAGCCAGCCCTCCGCCTGCTGGGCCTGACTTACCTGTTTGCTCCCTTGGAAACCACAATAAAGGTTCCTGCCCATTTCCCCCTCCCCCTCCCCCTCCTGCCAGGCCCTGGTGCTTCCCCGAGTGCCCACCCCCACTCCCCATACCCCCTGCCCCATAGTGTGTCCTGCCCCTTCTCCTGGGATTTGTGAGTGTAGCACAATTTCTTTTCAATGGCATCCATCTCCTGACCTGTTGGCCTCACCATACCTGATTAATAATAAAACTTTCCTTTTAAAATACTTGTGTCTGAGGGACAGAGGGCAGCTCTGGTCACGTGGGTCACAGCTAACGAAATCCAACCCTGCTCTGCTGCTCTGTGGCCATGGTGGCACCCTGTGTGACATCACCAGGCTGGGCCATGCTGGGCTGAGGCTGAGGGCTGCTAACAAGTGTCCTTTGTGCAAAACCACCCATTCCTGTGGGCTGCAAGCTCCTTTTCTGCCCAAGTCCATAAGAGTCCAAGCCAGTCATACTGTTCAGCTCTGCACCTGCCGATGACCTCTGAGCACTGTTGTGTGCTCAGCAGCCCTGACACAGCCCCTGCCTCATGGGACCACCAATTGGAGGGTACCCCAGGGAGCAACTCCCCAGCCCCCAGTTTCTATGTTTCTGTATTAGTCTGTTCTCACAGTGTTAATAAGGACATACCTGAGACTGGGTAATTTATAAAGGAAAAAGGTGTAATTGACTCACAGTTCCACATGGCTTGGGAGGCCTCACAATCATGGTGGAAGGTGAATGAGGAGCAAAGTCATGTCTTACATGGTGGCAGGCAAAAGGCATGTGCAGGGGAACTCCCCTTTATAAAACCATCAAATCTCGTGAGACTTATTCACTATCACGAGAATAGCATGAGAAAAACCCACCCCCATGATCCAATCACCTCCCCCTTGGCCCCTCCTCCAATTCAACATGAGATTTGGGCAGGGACACAAATCCAAACTATACCAAACTGTCATTAGAAAGTACCACAGATAGAGTGGCTTAAACAACAGAGATTTATTTTCTCACAGTTATAGAGGCTAGCAGTCCAAAATCAAGGCATTGGCAGGGCTAGTTTCTCTCAAGGCTTCTCCCCCTGGCTTGCAGATGGCCACCTTTTCACAGTGTCTTCACGCGGTGTCCCTCTGTCTGTGTATGCTTCTGTCGTCTTTCCATGGGTCCAAATTTCCTCTTCTTATAAGCACACCAGTCACATTGGATTAAGGCCCACCCTGAAGCCTTCATTTTAGCTTAATTACCTCTCAGAAGATTTTTTCTTCAAACATGGTTAGGTTCTAAGGTGCTGAGAGTGAGGACTTCAACATCTAAATTTGGGGCAGGGACACACTTCAGCCCATAACAGGTGGTGTATGCACATGTCAGCTCAAGCACACAAGATGGAACACAAGTGAGCAAGTGGCTTCTGTGTGAGGAAGGTAGAGAAAATTCCTCAAGTGTATAAGGCTCAGGATGGGATCCATCACCTTGGGGCAAAATGTCCAGCTCTAGTCCCAGTCTGCCATGTCCTGGCCACAGAACCTCAGGTGGTACACCTCTTCTCAAACCCATGCTTTCATTGTTTCAGGAGGGAGAATGATCATGGTCTCGGAGGCTGACGGTGAGGAGTTAACAGTATAATTTGTGTGTAGCAGTTCCACCAGCTGACATTTGTGAGAATGACAACTTTGAATGACAACTTCCTTTTTAATTTTTTTTTTCTAATTTATTTTTGCTTCCCTTTAGTGAGCTGTAGGGAAACTTTTGGCATTTTCCCTGCCTCCTGGGGTTTGTTTTAAAGTCCAAGTGCTTAGTAAATGTCAGCAGTTGGATTTAAAGATTCTTGGTAAAACCAGCTTGAGAGACGCAAATGTGCTCATAGATTTGTACATGATTAGAAAACTGTCAAGTGCAGTAGAAAGTAGCCATTGGGATTATTTTCCAAAGGTCTTAGATGTCTCCACCACTCTGCCTCTTTCTATGAGCTACTTAAGCTCACCCTCTGTTACCTACTGAATGAATGTTTGTTCCCCTCAAATTTATGTTGAGATCCTAACCCCTGATGTGATGGTGTTAAGAGGTGAAGTTTTTTTTTTTTTTTTTGAGATGGAGTTTCGCTCTTGTTGCCTAGGCTGGAGCACAGTGGCATGATCTCGGCTCACTGCAACCTCTGCCTTCTGGTTTCAAGCGATTCTCCTGCCTCAGCTTCCCAAGTAGCGTGGCCTGGCTAATTAGTGTATTTTTAGTAGAGACGGGGTTTCGCCATGTTGGCCAGGCTGGTCTTGAACTCCTGACATCGTGATCCACCCACTTCAGCCCCCCAAAGTGCTGGGATTACAGGCATGAGCCACTGTGCCCGGCCGAGGTGAAGTCTTTAGGAGGTGAATTAGGTCATGAAGGTGAAGCCCTCATGAATGGGATTAGTGCTGTTAGAAGAGATACAAGAGGCTAGGCACGGTGGCTCATGCCTATATTCCCAGCACTTTAGGAGGCTGAGGCAGGTGGATCACTTGAGGTCAGGAGTTCGAGACAAGCCTGGCCAACATGGTGAAACCCCGTCTCTAGTAAAAATACAAAAATTAGTTGGATGCAGTGGTGTATGCTTGTAGTCCCAGCTACTCAGGAGGCTGAGGCATGAGAATCACTTGAACCCAGGAGGCAGAGATTGCATTGAGCTGAGATTGCACCACTGCATTCCAGCATGGGTGACTGAGTGAGACTTGGTGAAAAAAAATAAAAGAGAGAGAGATACAAGAGCTTCCTGTCTCTGCTCTCCCCCATGTGAGAACACTGCAAGAAAACAGCCATCTGCAAACCAGGAAGAGGGCTCTCACCAGAACCTGACCATGCTGGCACCCTGATCACAGACTTCTAGCCTTCAGTATGTGATAAATACATTTGTGTTGTTTAAGCCACCCAGTCTATCACAATTTATTACAGCAGCTGGAACAGTCTAAGGCACACTCTCCACTGGCATTTCTCAAGGAAATATGTAGAAAGCAAGACCCATTCCTGTCCTGAGGAGTTAGCATGGACTGGGGGAGGCCAGATGGTAAAGCAGTCAGCAAACAAGATAGAATGAGGTCTTCTCACCCCAGAAAATGCCACTTGACGCCGTGAGTAGTCTTATAGAGGGTAATTTTAGATCTTATTACCCAGCAGGGGTGACTTAAGAGCAGCAATATCCGTTGAGCATGTCTAGACTAGGGAGGATGAAGGGCAATCCAGGCGACATGGGAAACGCTGGAGAGGTGGTGAAGGAGAGGGAGGACACAGAGAACTGGTGTGGAGACATGTTTGCCTGGCACATGGCAAGAAGGAGAGCGGCAGAGAAGACCAAGAAGGAAGCTGTGGCTTGAATGCCAAGTTGGGACATCTGGACACACCTCCTTAAGTAACAGAAACTAAAACCAGTATTCAGTAGAAATTGTCCTCATCTAAGTTGGGTTTTTGGAAGATAACTCAAGCACCTAGCAGAGTGGACTAAAGGGGAGCAGCGCTAAGCAGGTGGCCCAGCTGTAGGTGTGCCAGTGGTTCAGAAAAGAGGAGGGGAGGAGCTGGTCTGGGTAGAAGCAGTGGGGACAGAGACACTGGGGAGGCGGAGCTGGTGGCCAGGGCAGGGTGTGGGTGGAGAGAAGAGTTTCCTGTTGCTGCTGTTACGAATCACTACAAAGATGGTGACTTAAAAATAACACAGGCCAGGCACAATGGCTCATGCCTGTAATCTCAGCACTTTGGGAGGCCAAGGTGGGCAGATCATTTGGGAGGCCAAGGTGGGCAAATCATTTGAGGTCAGGAGTTCAAGGACAGCCTGGCCAACATGGTGAAACCTGGTATCTATTAAAGTTAGCTGGGTATCTAAAAAATTAGCTGGGCACGGTGGCACATGCCTGTAATCTGCTCAGGAGGCTGCTCAGGAGGCTGAGGCAGGAGAATTGCTTGAACCCAGGAAGCAGAGGTTGCAGTGAGCCAAGATCGCACCACTGCACTCCAGCTTGGGTGTCAGAGCGAGACTCTGTCTCAAAAACAAAAACAAAAAAAACAAACAACAACAAAAAAACCAACCCCACCAACTCCTTGCAGTGCTGTAGGTCAGAGTTTTAGCCAGGTCTGACTGGACTAAAGTCAAAGTGTCACAGGCTGCACCCCTTTCTGAAGGCTCTCGGGAAAAATCCATTTCCTCATGATTTTTTTTCAGCTTCTAGAGGCTGCCCACACTCCATTCCCTGTGGCCCCTTCCTCCGTCTTCAAAGCCAGCATCTCTCTGACTTTTTTGTGTGTGTGTGATCACGTCTCCCTCTGACCACAGTTGGGAAAGGTTCTCTGATTTAAACAATTCATGTGATTAGATTGGGCCCATCTGGACACTTTAGGATAATCTCCCCATCTCAAGGTCCTTCATTGAACCACATATGCCAAATCCCCTTTGCCACATAGGGTTACGTGATCACGGGTTTGAGGAATTAGCATGTGGCTATCTTTGGGGGCCTTATTTTGCCTACCATATTCATTTAGCCACAAGCTCTAAATCCAGGCAGGAACACCTCTCCCGGGGAGCCCACTGCCTTCATGCTGGTCCACTGTCCTCTCTAAGTATTTGACTCTGAATTACATGAACAGTCCTCTTTCTTGCACCATTCAACCCAAGTTGTCAGCTCCAAACCTATCTCTTCAACTCCTCTGCCTTCTCCTAAATAATGTGATTTTTTTCCTCAGTCCCCTGGGCTCATGCTGTCACCCTGACCTCTCTGTCTCTGCCCATATTTCCTTCTTCCCAGATCAGCACTGCTCACAAGGCCTCCTCTCTTGGTGATGAACCCTCAGATGTCTGGAATATAGAAAAAACTTCCTTCAGCAAGCTCTTGGTTCAGCCAACGTCTCTGCACCCCCTGATGCCAAGGGGAGAGCCTTCTGCAGATACTTCCAGGCCATCATCTCCTGCCTTTGCCTGTGTGGAGTCATCACTGTCTCTGCACTCAGGGACCTGCACATACAGAAGGAAGGCTCTCTCTCTATCCCCACATGGTTGCTGCTGAGAGCAGCAGAAGGCAGCCAAATGCCTAGGCAGACAGGGGCAGGTCACTGGTGAAACCCCATCTTCAAGCCGAAGACAGTTTAAAGCCTAAAGCTACAAGTCAAATCCTCGGACCAGATTGCAAACTTGTCTTCCCATTTGTTGCATTTTCCTCTGATTGATCCCCACCCTTCACCTATTTTACATAGACCTACCCTTTCCTAATTGGTTTTCTACACTGCCATGCCCACCTTTGAGTGGTGTCTTCACTTTGACCTTTTTTGCCTACTCACAAACCAATCAGCATGCACTTCCCATTCTGAGTCCATAAAAGACCCCAGACCCAATCACATGAGGGGCCTTTCCCACCTTCGGATAGGGGAACCACCCCTGGGTCCACTCTTTGCTGACAGCTTTCCTTTTGCTTAATGAATTCACTCCACTCACTCTCCAGTAGCTGCACACCTAATTCTTCCTGGTTGTGAGACAAAAACTCAGGCCTAGCTGAGCTGAGGAGCAGAAAGACTGCAACATTTTGGTGGCTCATATGGGGATACCTGGACGGTGAGTAAATGTGGTCCCAAACCCTCTTTCACCTTTGTTTCTGAGCCTTCTCATCCTCAGACTTTTTTCTGAAGGCAGATGAAGCACCAAACCTCTGGTGAGCCAATTAAGAATGAATGACGCAGTTACAGAGGACAGGATACAACCCTGCCACCTCTCTCTCTCTTTCAGGTCAAAGAGATGTTGGCTTTGTTTCCCTTCATGGAGGTCTAGCCATCATGTGGAACCAGAATAAGGTCCTGGGGCAACTGAAGGCATCTGGCCGAGGACTTAATTGCCAGAAGGCCCCTGGACTTGGCTCCACCCCTGACCACCCATTATGGCATCAGCCAAGACCCGCAGACTTTTCTATGGTATTTTTCTTTTCTTCTTTCATGGTTTGAAGTGGCTCCTATCTCTTCTTTTACAGCATTAAGTGTGTTGTTGCAAACTGCAGAAATATTACCAGGTAGAATGAGCATTTGGCCTAGCCATCAGATATGCAATTCAGAACAATGTGATTTTCATCTGTTCTTAGAGGCACGTCCCCTACCCCCATCCCAACAGCCACAAGCACACACGGTGGACAAATAGGTGCACCGCAGCTACCTGCTCCCCCCTCCCCTCCTGGCTGGGGCATGTGGCTGTGTCCAATGCATGCCTGTGCTGCATCCAACAGCCACGCAGGGCAGGAGTGAGCCGTGTCTGCTGCCTGGGACCCTGGGAAATCTTAGGTGCCAGGGGCCCTGCACAGCCAGCTGGTCAGCATTTTCTGCCCACCGCCCCCTCCCACCACACACCCATTGAATCTTTCCTCTCATGGCTCAGTCTGAACGAGAAGGAGGGTCCAGTGACTAAGAATCTCTCCCCGTTGGAGGAACCCATTTGCATAGAGCAAGAAGTTTTTTCCCCCCAGGCACCTTCCCTGCCCTGCACTTAAGCTGTTTTTTTTTTTTTCTTTTCTCCAACATGTCGGTAGTTAACACAGCCCTGCGAATACAGGAAGCTTTTCTATGTGAGGTTTTTTTTTTTTTTTTTTTTTTTTTTTTCCTTTTGAAAGGCATTTTACTAGGCCAGGACCCAAAATCACAGAACTCCCTTTTCTCTCCCTTGTTTGAGGATGACCCAGCTCTACAGCTTTACTTTAGCATTTGACTTACATAAGGAAGCAGCAGAGGAGCGACCCTGTTGGCTGTTGGCTGCTGGCTGCAGTCTGGTGAGGACCACCTGGGACTTGATGAGTCCATAAACCCTCCTGAGGCAGCTTTTTGTCTCAAACTCAATTCCAAGCTTCAGATTGAAGCCCTAGTAAGGAAAATGGGATCTGAGGGATCCAGAGGCAGATGACAATGGAAGTCAAGGGGCACAGCACAGGTGAGCGTGACTGACTAATTCCTGCTGATTAAGTCCCCCTTATTTCAAGGATAGAGGTCATGCTAGTATCCATGCCATAAATGAGGTCTGGGGAACCCAAAGGTTACTGATAGCATGGGGGACAGGCAGCATGTGGGCAAATGCAGATAATTCCCATCCCCTAGGCACCCCCTGTTAACATGGGTGAAAGCCTCATTGGCACCCATGGGCAGCACCCTGCCAAGGTCACTGGGACTCAGGGATGTAAGGACCCAAAAAAGAAATGGAGATGCCTCTTCTTTCTCTCCCTCACATACCCTGAGTATTCGCTGGGAAGAGAAAGGAACTAGGGACACTTTCTTCCCCTCTTTCGAGATGGGTAACCAATCTTCTTCAGTCTGTACTTCTCTAAAATGCCTCCTGAATCACTGTGATTCTTTTGGAAAAAAAAATGCCTTCTTTCTGCTTTTTCCTCCTCTGTCCTCTCTTTGGGGATGGGTAATTGTGTCCCTGTACCTAACATAGGACATTCCCCTTGGATGTGTCCCCCAAACTGGGAAGAGTTAATTTCCCCAACCCTTAAAATGCTTGGCTTAAAATTGAGCTTGGGTGAAGGGAACTCAGAAGCCTGAAATGCCAGCAAAAGGGTAAAGATTTCTTACCAGTGAGACTTCTGGTCTCCCTCTCCCTGTGCAAACCAGTTGAATGAATGAGAAAATCACTGTTTATATCCTCTGTAAGATTTTGATGCATGGAAAAAAAGGATTTGTGAGGCTAATCTTAAGCTGCAGCCAATCTGATGTACTTTGTGTGTCTTTCTGCATGGTTCTGTCATAAGGAGGAATACCTGAGGATAGAGCATGGCCTAGTACCCCATGAGCCCACTGTTCAAGCCAGCCCCGCAAACTGGTCAGTAACGAACTGTGCTGCAGGTCTCCATCTTGTCTTATGTCCTTGGAAGCTTGACCTTGTAACCACGTGGCAGTCCTTTCTTTTGGTCTCCACCATTTTACAGTGGTGGCCAGGGTTCAATCCTGGCTTTAGGGAATGAGTACTTTCTGCTTAATATCTGTGACTTACCATTTCCTGATTCTCTTCCCTTCGATGAACAACTTCTAGCTTCCTTTCTTAAATCTTCTTTTCTCGGCCAGGCATGGTGACTAACACCTGTAATCCCAGCACTTTGGGAGGTCGAGGCAGGTAGATCATGAGGTCAGGAGTTCAAGACCAGCCTATAATATAAAAAATAGCCAGGTGTGGTCGTGCACGCCTGTAGTCCCAGCTACCCGGGAGGCTGAGGCAGGAGAATTGCTTGAACTCGGGAGGCGGAGGTTTCTCTGAGCTACTTTAAAGATTCCAGATTTTGTAAAAACTACTTACTACCTTATAAAAAATACCTTGTACATTCATGGTTAAGTCATAACCTTAGTTGAGGCTTCTTGGTTTCAACTGTGAAGGTACTTTTGGTAAAGTTCAAAGGCTAGAAATATTGGCCACTTGGTGTGGCTAAAGTCTGGTAACAAATAATTTAAAAGGATTTTCTTAAAGAGCACTATCATTAAAAGTCAGCTTAATTAAAAGTGGCTATCTGAGCTGTAGGTATATTGAAAAGGCCTTTGTATTTTTCTCTTCATGGATCTTGTTTTTCTGGAAAAAGATTTTTTTTCTCAGTCGACTGAATTATTTTTCTCCATTTTGTCTTGCCACTCTCAGTACACGCGTGAGAGGCCCTAAGATAACTTCTGAGAGCATGGGACTCCTTTGCAAAAACAGAGAAGCTGCCACAGACCCCATTTTTGGGGGAAAAAAACCTTTGTTTTCCTTCTGGAACCCCAGGAATTAAAAAGCAGCTAGATCCCTCTTAAAACTGGTTTTGTCTTTCAGCTATGCTTGTTATTAGGCCCTAGAAACTGCATATTTTCCTAGCCCTGTTTCTTGAAGGGCTCCACCCTGAGGCCAGTAATCCAATTAGGATATTGGCAAATGAAAAATCTTACAACTACTGGATCTTCTTCTGTCCATCTGTGTAACCATGTATGTGTTATGTGTGTGATGGTTATATTAAAAAGAGGTCTAGTAAATTGGCTTAAATAAAATGAAGTGCTTAGATCAAATATTTTTTGAAGGAAAAATAAAAGCTGTAATGCCTTTTAGTTCATGAGACTTTAATCTTTGAGAAATAAAAACAGTTTTAAAGATAATTGGTAAAATACAAATGTCTTCAAAATGTAAATATGTGGCCTAAATTATGCGGATAAGATACTAGGTTTGCTAAGTATTTTAAGCTTATAACCTCTTCTTTGGCTTTTGAGAATTGTTTGACTTGCCTGTTTTATAATTTGGTAAGGCCTGGGGACATATGAAATTAACCACGCCCTTAACTATGCTGGAAAGAGTCAGACTTTATGTGCACTGAGTACATGATTAAAATAACTCACCAGGTTTTAAATTAAAATTTAAAATTGCTAAGAGTTGCCATTATAACATGCAATTGAAACTACTGAAAAGAGATTTACATGCAAAATGTGCAAGGAAAGTAACATGTGTTTTGAGTAAAAGGTTATAAGAAGACATGGGAGTGTAAAGTTTTGCCTAGTTTAGAGGGTTAAAGGATTGTTTTGAATTAGATAAGATAATGCTGAAGGTTTAAAAAAAGGTGGAAATCTTGCAAAAAGAAACTCTGTGTGTGAACATATTGACTAACCTCAAAAAGGTATCATATGGATTTTCCATAAATTGAGCATTGAAATAAAAGCACAACAAGGTTTTATTAAGGCACTGACTTGCTCTTTAAGAAAAATAGTAAACAATAATGAATGGTTTTTGTCTTTTAAAAAATTATTGAGTCATCATTTTGACTAAATAAAATGACTTACAGTAATCTGGAATTCTACTTCACAATATCAAGTGCTTTGAACCTCTAACATATTTAACAGTCTTCCCAAAATCAAACTTGAGTTTCAAGGTTGTCTTTCCTGACCCCTAACTTTTGGATGCTACAGAGGGCCCCTGGAGCATCTGAAGGAGAGGTAAACAAGATTATTTGACATATTTAGTCACGTGGGATTGCCAAAATAAAAATAATGTTTAACCTTCTTCAGGTTATATTTTAGTGAATAATGTTAATATATGTTCCAAAATTGTATGGGATTTCTAAAAATCTAATGTCTGAGTATACGCTATTGATCATAATTAAGGTTATTATGTTAAGCTATTTTAAACCATAGAAATAACCAAATTTCTTTGTCAATCATGTTTTTGACTGTAACTACCCTGGACATTTTGTCATTCACAGATGATTGTTGTCATGCTTTGATCCTTTGCAAAAGCTATAGGACTTTGACAGGTGCTGTCAAATGCAGGTTTCTGATAGCTTTGGAGATTGTGACATTGGAATATAGGGGAACATACAGGACTCATGAAGAACTGAAATGCTTATGAATATCAAGCAGAATAAGAGTTAACTGAAGACACTGAAGTATCAGAAAATTGATGTAATTTTTTAAACTTTTTCTGAAAACATTGCAGACCTTTATTTTTTCAGAGCCAAGGAAACTTTTTTGAGCATCTACAGCTTCTAACATGAGTAAGGTATACTCTTATAAACAAAATTTGGAGCATATTTTTTTCTCTCTGCTTGGTTTCTCTAGATTTGGAAACTGTGAGTATTCTTAAGTTACGGGAATACAGTTATTTGGATCAATGCAATAAGAATCCATTTTCTTTTGCAACAGGATGCAATTGGAGAAACAGGTTGTTTTACCAAGGCTTTGACTGGAAATGTGTGCTTCCCTTTAAGGAATTGAGCTTGACTTGCAAAGCCAATAAAATCCCCTTGGGAAAACTGGCCTCATACCTTGTCAAAACAGTTCCTATACAGGGTTCCTAACCTGTGGTGAGTAAACAATGTCATTTCTAACAGGCCCAGGAGCCCCATGTTGTCTTGGGACTTGAAGAAGAGAGGGATTTATCCAACTCATAGGTATTTGAGGGTACAAACCCATGGCTAGGCTCGGCTTTAAAAGGTCTTATCTGAGATTCCTTGTGGAATGGAGTTCCATCAAAGCCAATTTAAAAAGCCTACATGAAGGATAATTATTCTTGTTACACTTTATGCAAATGATCAAGTCAAGACTAAAGTTTATTTTGAAAACAACTCAGTCCTATCATGATTTGTTTTGACAAAAATGTGGATTGGAGAGAAAAAAAATTATGTTTCAAAACTTATAATATATTTGTCATTGAATTCTAATCTCAGTTGTTTTTAAGTTTTTGCTTACATTTTAGACTAAGACTGCTTATTCCTGTGAACTAACCAGTGGTCTCTGGCTGCAGCTTAGAAGAAACAGAAGGGATGGGTAATGTAAAAATCTGGATCAACATTCTAGTTCTGAGCAATTATCCTGCAAATCCTGCCAGGTGATAGGAGTAAATAGGGTG
Source organism: Pan troglodytes (assembly GCF_028858775.2). Taxonomy (NCBI): domain Eukaryota; kingdom Metazoa; phylum Chordata; class Mammalia; order Primates; family Hominidae; genus Pan; species Pan troglodytes. The sequence continues at coordinate 133,113,517 of NC_072406.2, forward strand.
CCTATTACCTGGAGGTTTCTTTGTTTGGGAAAATAAGACCAGTGGAGCTAACCAAAGCCAAGCCCCATGAACCCAACTCTTAGCAAGCAAAACTATAGCCGCCAGTTATCTGGGCATTCCAGCAGCCTCAGGATTTTTAAGCTGTCCTTACCCCCTTGTTTCATTTTGATACATCTCTTCTAATAACCCGGTTTGTCTCTTCTTGACTTCAGGCTGTCAGACTCCAAAAGGTCATGCAATTGGAGCCTTGGATAATGGCTCCCATTCACCAAGTTCCTTTAGATAAGCCTCTGAGGGAGATCCGACTGCTGTTTTCCCAAAACATTGCCCCCTGTCAGCAGGAAGCAGTTAAGATTGGTCTTCATCCCTATTCTAATGGCAGTGAGATATACCTCTTCAGAGGGGGGACATAAGAGTGGCAGGAGGCAGCCAAATGCCTAGGCCGACAGGTGCAGGTCCCCATGAATCCCCACCTCCAAGCCAAAGACAGTTTAAAGCCTGAAAGCCAAGCTACAAGTCAACCCCTCAGATCAGATTGGGAACTTGTCTTCCTGTTTGGCATGCTTTCCTCTGATTGATCCCCACCCTTCACCTATTGTACGTATACCTGCTCTTTCCTAACTGGTTTTCTACACTGCCATACCCAACTTTGAGTGGTGTCTTCACTTTAACCTTTTCTGCATACTCACAAACCAATCAGCATGCAGTCTCCATTCTGAGTCCATAAAAGGCCCCAGACCCAGCCACTTGGTGGGGACTTTCCCACCTTCAGGTAGGGGAACCACCCCCGTCCCACCATCCCTTCTTTGCTCAAAGCTTTCATTTTGCTTAATAAATTCTACTCCACTTAATCTCTGGTGTCCACACACCTAATTCTTCCTGGTTTTAAGACAAGACCTCGGACCTAGCTGAGCTAAGAAGCTAAGGACCACAACACTGCCACCTCCCAGGCTTGGAGGATAGCACGAACTCCAGAACTCACCAGCATTGGAAGAGTCCATAACTCTTCTCTGAGCAGACTGTGATGCTTCAGGATAAGACCAGAGCTCCCGTCTTTTCCCCAAGTGAGCCCGCCCCAAGCGTGCTTTGTTTTTCAAAGCCTCAGGAGCAAGAAATGCAGAATTAAAGCCAACAGCTCAGCTCTGACCGTGATATCAGGTTGTGTTTGTCCCCTAACCATACACAAACATGCCCTGCCCTTGCACACCCAGTGTCTGCCTGGGCTGTGTTCTGAGCCCTTGCAGTCAGCTCAGCCCACGGTGGCAAAACAAACACACAGGGCAATTCTGCAGAGAAGAGTTGCCTAGGGGCATTTGGGCCCAGATTTTATTTGAAGAAATGTGGGAGAAGCCACGGCACTCTCCCCAGAGTTCCTGCAAACACAGCATTCATGGCTGTGAGGACTGGGATGGGGACAAGCCACCTCTCCAGAGCCACCTGCCACCTTGCTCCTGTAGGGACCCTCAGCTCCAAGCAAACCTGTTTAAAAGCAAACCTCCAAGCAGACAGGCACCTGTCACCACCCACAAGCCTGACCTTCTCCCTTTCCTTTGGCTCTGCTGACCCCTTCCTGTCTGTGCAGTTCCACAACCCCTGCTGGCCCCCTGACACTGTGGTCTTCCTGGTCCAATGCTGGGCAATGGGGACCCTGAGATAAGGAAGATGCAGTGCCAGCACCCCCAGACCTCACATTCCAAGGGAGGAATCAGGGACTTATACAGACTAATATGATTCAAGGCACTAAGAGCCCAAACAATGGGACACAGCCTGATAAACAGCCTGGAGAGTAGGGAGGCAATCAGGGAAGGTTTCCTGAAGGAGGAGAGACCTGAGCAGAGTGGAGAGTTGGCCAAGCAGAGGAACTTGAGGGCATTGTCAGCAGAGGGGATGGATGCAACACCACCTTGAGGAGATCCTTCTTCCCTGCACCTTCTCACCTCCAAACTCAACACAAATTTCTCTGTACCACCCACTGGTGTGGCCCCTGGTGTATGCTGCTCTGTGTAGCAGTGTGTTCATCTGGCTGCTTGGCATGACCAGACTCTGTGTGTGTGTGTGTGTGTGTGTGTGTGTGTGTGTGTTTGTGTGAAGAGAGAGGGAGAGATTTATACCCTCCTTCTACCCTCTGTGCTGTCCCCAGAACACTCTCCATTAAAGCTTGTTGAGCAAATATCAATGACAACATCTCCAGCACAGCCATTGAAGCCTCATGCTTCATCCCAAGCCTGGGGTCCAGCGCAGGCTCTGCCCCTTCCCAGCTGTGCTTCTTCAACCGTGAGATGTAGCTAATCATGGCATCAGCCTCCAGGGTTCTTGTGGTGACTATGTGAAGTGATGCATACGTGCAGAGCATTCAGCAAGTGCCTGGCACACAGAAAGTGTTAAATAAATGGTAGCTATTATTATTCTTGGTGGTATTCTAAAGCTCCCACAGCCACTGTGCCAATGCCCTGGCTGGCATTCTGGAGGCCCCAGGGCACAGTGAATAAAAGCTCCCATTTAAAGGCCAGGTCTTGGGGGTGAGTCCTGCCCTGGCTATGCAACCTCAGGTTGGTGCCTAGGAGGACCCGAGTCTCCTGTGAAGTGGCCGACTAAGGCTCTTGGAACTTTCCCAGAACAACGATCTAACTCCCCACTGCCCTCCTCCCCCAACGACTGACCATAGCTCCCAGATCTCCCATCAGTTCCCTGCTTTGGAGTCGTGGACACTGGCCCAGGGGGACTGGCCTCTGTGCCCCGAGAGCCTCTCTGGCCCCCTCCACACACTGACTCCCAGCTTGGCAGCAGGCAGCTGTAGAATTTACAACTGTCTGTCCAGCCTTGGCCTCTGCCCTTGAAGGTGGGGGATGAGCCTGGCCCTGCTGCTGGCCAGCGCTGCTCCATGGGGAGTTCCTGCTGCCTCCCACTTTGCTGCTGAGCCACTTCCTAAAACCCACAGAGGCCGAGGAGCTGCCAAGTCCTCCAGGAAAGGCTGAGGCAAGTGGTACCTGGGCAGGCAGGGTGGCATGGTGGCTGTACACACATGCTTTTGGAGTCTTGGATCCAAATTTCAGCATTGCCCTTCCAAGTCCCAGAACCTTGGACAAGTCACTCAGCCACTCAGAGTCGCTGTTTCCCAGCTATAAAAATGGGAAAATACCAGTCCTCTCCCTTTGGGCTGATGATTGTGGAATTACATGATATTTGCCCTCAGCCTAGTGCCTATGTCAAGGAACAATAGATGTCTTCTTAAAAAAGAATGTGCTATTAGCCTAAAGCTGCCAATCAAGTTCCAGAAGCAAACAGTGCACAAAATGGGCATCTCCTGAATCACAAGTGGCCGCCTTTACAGCTTGACTTGGGGACCCAGGAAGGTGAGAGACAGTAAACAGACCAGAGGAGATGCTACCTGGGCCTGCAGGAGGAGCAAGGGGTGCAAATGTAGGGTGCAGGTCCCAAAGGACCCAGGGAGGGGAGGAGGGGAAATACCCACTCCTGGGCGGGCCCTGCAGAGGGAGTCTGTGCACTCAGCACAGAGAAAGGCCCTGGCAGTGGGTTTCCCTTGGGTGGGGGGATCCCTGATGCTCAGCCCTGCAGCGGTGCAGAGCAGAGGGGCGCTGAGGGTGGCCCGATGGCACCTTCTTATCTGAGTGATGTAGCTGGGGGCTCAGCTGGCCTGTGGAGTGCCTAGGAACAACTTGCCAGAAGCCAGATTGGTACTGAATGCACTGTGGCTGGAGCTGCCATTCGGTTGGACTCCAGGGGGTAAAGGGAGGAAACATGGCTGAAATGGCGAGGGGAACCTGGGGGCTGCCTTGCTGGGCATGAAGTGTTTTCTGGAGCACCGGAGTGATTAGAACTGCTTCCCTCCACGAGGCAACTCCTCTGTTTGGGCTTTCACACTGGGGGAGATGCTCTTTTCCTCTTTCCTGTGATTTTTTGTGGTGAGTAGACACTGGCCTTCTCGACTGGAACCTGAAGGTCAAGAAAGAACGAGGGTAGAAAGGAAGCCTCGGTTCTTAGGGACCACCCAAGGATCTTAGGATGAAGCCCCTGGGAGGGACCCCCTGCACAACTCCCTCTGGATCCCATGATCGTGGAGCGGGAGAACAGCTGGTGAAGGCTGCAGGGGTTTCACATCCCAGGTCTTGGCCAATTTGCTTCCACCACAGACATGATTCTGAGTGACAGAAAGTGTGCTGCTGGCACAGGAGGCCAACAGGACGTCTGGGAGTTGTTAGGCTCCAAGATTGAGAGGGCTATGGCCTCCTTACTCTTTGAGTCACTACTGAATGCTGCCTCCTTATAGAAGCCTCCCCGCCCCAGGTTTCTCTATGACCAGTGCTCTCTGTTTCTTCCACGGTGCAAATTACCATTTGTAATTACGTATCAATTTGCTCCTTTGTTCTCTAGAATAGAAGCTTCTGGAAGAAAGGGGCCTGGTGTACCTATTCTCTATGGTATACTTGACATGCCACTAGGGGGCAAAGAGGACAAAAGGGCTTCAGAGAAAGGCCTAGACATGCGTTGCTGAAAGCATTTGACATTTGGGCTGGGGTGGTGGGGGAGAAGGCAACAGCAATTTCTAGGCACGGGAAGAGTTATGTCATGCAAAGTGTAACCTGGCACAGAGCAGGGGAGAGACTGGAGGCCAGGAGACAAGTTTGGAGGCCACTGCCATGGGTTAGCTGAAACAGGGAGGGGACTTGGAGAGTGGGGCATGGCCCACCAGAGAGGAGATAGGAGAATCTTCCAGACCCTAAAGCCAACAGAGAAGAGCCAGTTCATGCGGACAGGAGATACAGCTGGAAGTCAGAGCACGTGTCCATTCATTAGTGGGGTAGTGCCATCATCCAGGAGGGAGTGGGGCTGTAGGGATGGAGACATGGAGTGGTCATCATAAGGAACGTGTGCTTGAAGCTACTGCAATTCTAAAACAAATTGGAGAAACAGATTTTCACCATAGACTTTCACTCTACCACTCTGGAGTTCCAATTTGGCCCAGATTCTGATCACCCAAAGCAGAAACATAGAGGAGAAGGACGCTGGCCAAATGCCCTTGGTGCCTTTGGGGGCCCAGTCAGTCTCCCCTCCAGTGGCTTTGTGTTCACTGTCAGCAGAGCACACACCTCCCTGCCACCGGAGGCCACAGCAAGTCCCTGCGAGACCCACAGAAAGCTGAACCTTGTTAGCTTTCAGTTCCCACCAGCACCTCTAGGAAGCTCAGCGGAATGGGGGAGAGTTCCTGTACTCCCCCTGCACTGCCTTCTGCTGCTGTTCGTGTCAAAGATGATGATAAAGGCAGGGAAAGGGGATGAAAGGGGAGTGAGTTCAGAGACAGGGACAACAAGGAGTGCTGTCCATAGAGCCACTGAATCCACTTAGAGAAGAGCCCACAGCCTTCAGGCTGGCCCCTTTCAGGAATCTGTAATGTGCCCCCACTCTGTGAGCAGCAGACCCTCCTCTGAGTGTGGAATTACATGGACTCACATATCACTGCTTAACCCACTAGGGTCCTTCCCATCCACACAACCCTTTTTATAGCTTGCAATGACTAAAGGTTTAGCTAGTTCCAAGAGAAATGCCAAGGAGCTGGTCTTAAACAAGTTCCCCTTGTCCTTCACTGGCAACTTGCACTTCCAACTCGGGTTTTCTGACTCCCTGCTTGAACATTTCTGGGCTTGCCTCCTGGCCATCAGCTCTAGATCATTCGCCTCCCAAGCCTCCCTACTTCCTGTCTCTTCTTCCCATTCCATGGAAAATGCAAACCTTCTGTGTTGAGCAAAGGCCTGTCAATCAAAGTGCAACTCACAGACAAAAGAATCACCGCAGTGGGTGGCTTCAGAACTGTGTGGCTGCCAGAGCTGCCTGAGTCAGTGGAGACTGTGAACCTCCACTCGGGTGAGGAGCAGGCTCCCTCCTGGGCTCCTGTTCTGGGACAATGGGTGGGGAAAAGGGAATGAGTGTGTATTCTGTGCCTTTTCATTCCGGGCTTTAAACACATCATCTATGTCGTTGATCCCTCACCACCATGCTGAAAGGCAGACTCTGTTATCCCCACTTTACAGATGAACAAGCAGATGCTCCAAGAAGTCACATGACTTTCCCAATGCCATCCTCCTTACCAGGGACAGAGGCAGGATTTGAGTAGTTTTGACCCTAACACTGCTTCTCTTTCCCAAGCATTTGACAGGAAGCTGTCTGCAATGCTAGCAGCTATTAATGTCATCAGGACACAAAATCTAGTAAGGCGACAAAATATTTGAAACCAGGACTGACCTGGAGAATTTCAGTGTCAGGAGGCCACCTGTAGGGATTGGTGGAGGTCCTGAACCTCCCTGTGACTCCTGGAGCAGCCAGCACCTCGAGCCATCTACAGGGTGGGGCAGATTTCCTCCATCAGGCTCAGGTGGCATCTCCTAGCTTTTGCCCAGCCAGGACATTGCTAGCTGACATCTCCTTCATTCCCATCTCACCCCCACTCATTACTGCCAACATCATTCACATATATCCTCCCTCCCTTCTGTTCTCCTTGCTAATTACACACATGTTTCTAGATACTCTCTCAATTCTGGTTGTCTTCAAGCCAAATTTAGGGCTCTGGCACCAATCGTTGCTGCCAGGGGGCTTCTCAGAGACTGGAAGCACCAAGTGTGATGTCTTTGCCTCAGGAACATGTCTGCAATCATGTCTGCTGAGCTCTAACCCCAGAGGTTGTGATTCTTGGGAACTATATCAGGGCCCAGGAATTTGCATCTTAACAGGCTCCCCAGGGAATTCTGATGCTGGTGGTCTGGGCATTGCACTTGGAGAAGCTCTGAATGAAACCAATGCAGAATGAATGCAAACTTTTTAAGTGAAAAAGGAGGTGGAAAATATACTTAGAGAGGTGGTGGCGGTGGGAAGGGATGTTGGGGGTGGGAGGGTGCCGGGAATTAACATACATGGAGCTCCGGCTAGGAGCTGGTTACTTTTGATATCTCATCACCTTTGGGCCCTACAACAGCCTTGCAACAGACACCTTATTTGCCCTTTTCACAAAAGAGGGAAGCAAAAGTCCAAGGAGGTTAAGAGACATACCCAAGTTTTCATGGACTGTCAGTAAAGACCTGGAATTTGAAGCTACATCTGCCTGATTCCAGAAGCTTTCACAACCTACCTTGCCCCACTGATGACTCAGAAGGTACCAGCTACCGGATGCTTTTATACAGGGCTGGGCACAGAGTCAGCTTTCAAAACATACCTGCTAGGTGAATGAAGAACGAGTGAATGAATGAGAAAATGAAATAACAAAACTGCTTTGAGATCATGGAAAGTAGCCCAAGAGGTTCCCTCTGTGACCTCATGCTCAAACTTCCTCTCCCACTGTTTCTTTAATCTGAAAGGTGACTCCACTAAATTTGCCCCGTTGATAAGGCCATGCAGCTCACCTGCACCTGTTATCAGCAACCTGAATTCAAACAGGAAGCCAAGGCTGAGATAAGATCGAGGAAGGCAACGCCTGGAATCATTACAAGGCTGGAATTAGTTTGTTGCCATAAGTAATCTATTGAGCACCTCCTAAGTGCCAAGCTCTGTGCCAGGCCCCAAGGATAAGGCAGGAAACCAGGCAGTCCCTGCCCTTGAATGTCTTACAATCTACTGGGGAAGGAAAGTGGGTGTTGAAGAAATAATTACAAATGGGGTGAGTGATACGGAAAGGAAGAAGTATGAGGCCAGGCAGTCACAGCAAACCTTCCTGAGGACACACCCTGTAGGCTGGGAGCTGAGCAATGAGGAGCTAGCCAGTTCTTGAAGCTAGGGGAGCCACCTACCTCTCTTCACATCACAACTATCCCAGAGCAAAAAGGTGCTTGCTTTTGTGTTTCTTGCCCCTGCTCAAAATGGCTTTCCACAGGCGATTACCCATGGTCAAGCTTTGCTTTCTCTCTGCTTCTACTCTCCTGCATTACCAGGGTTTTTCCTCCAGCAATAATGGCCAAGCCCTGCACTTTTCACTCAGGCCTCCTGCTGCCTCTCCCAGCTGCCTTCAGCCAGTGTCTGCCGAAGCCTCCTTGTAGTGGCCTAGGCAGTTGATTTCTAAACTTTTTTTTTCTTTTTTGTGAAAATTATTTTTATAGAGTTTGAAAGTACACGTGCAGTTTTGTTACATGGAGATAGTGTGTAGTGAATGAAGTGTGGGCTATTAGTGTAACCATCACCCAAATAGTGTACATTGTAGCTATTAGGTAGTTTCTCATTCCCCACCACCTCCCACCTTTCTGAGTTTCCAATGTGTATTATTCCACTTTATATGTCCATGTGTACACAGTTTAGCTCACACTTATAGGTGAGAACATGCAGTATTTTACTGTTTCTTAGTTATTTCACTTAAGATAATGGACTCCAGTTCCATCCACATTGCTGCAAAAGACATGATTTCATTCTTTTTATAGCTGCATAGTATTTTGTGGCGTGTGTGTGTATGATGTTGGCTACGGGTTTGTTGTATATGACTTTCATTATTTTAGGTTATGTTCCTTTGATGCCTACTTTGTTGAGTTTTTATAATGAAGGGATGCAGAATTGCATCAAATGCTTTTTCCATATGTTTTGAGATGATCATATGGTTTTTCCTCTTATTCTGTTTATGTGATGAATCACATGTATTGATTTGTGTATGTTGAACCATCCTTGCATCCCTGAAATAAAACCCACTTGATTGTGGCTTATTATCTTTTTGATGTGCTGTTGGATTCAGTTTGTTAGTTTTTTGTTGTTGTTGTTGTTGTTTTGTTGAGGATTTTTGAGGATCTGTGTTAATCAGGGGTATTGGTCTGTAGTTTTCTTTTTTTGTTGTGTCCTTGCCTCATTTAGGTATCATGGTGATACTGGCTTCATAGAATGAGTTAAAGATAATTCCCTCCTCCTTGATTTTTTTGGGACAGTTTCAGTAGCATTGGTACCAGTTCTTTGTATACATGGTAGAATTCAGCTGTGAATCCATCTGGCCCTGGGCCTTTTTTTTTTTTGGTTGAGGGATTTTTTTATTGTTATTACTGATTCAATCTCACTACTTGTTATCGGCCTGTTATTTGCTCTCTATTTCTTCCTGATTCGTTCTTGTGAGGTTGTATGTTTGTAGATGTTTATCCATTTCCCCTAGTTTTCCAGTTTGTGAAGATAGAGATGCTCATAACAGTCCCTGATGCTCTTTTGTATTCCTGTGGTATCAGTTGTAATGTCTCCTTTTCATCTCTGATTTTACTTATTTGAATCTTCTCTCTTCCTGATTAGTCTAGCTAGTGGTCTATCAATTTTGTTTATTTTTTCAAATAACCAACTTTTTGTTTCATTGATCTCTTGTATTTTTTGTCTCAATTTCATTTATTTCTTCTCTTTGTAATTCCTTTCCTTCTGCTAGCATTGTGTTCGGTTTGTTTGTTTGTTTGTTTGTTTTTTTGTTCCTTGTGGTGTGACATTAGGCTGTTAATTTGTGTTCTTTTTATTTTTGTTCTGTAGGCATTTACCGCTATAAACTTTCCCCTAAGCACTGCCTTTGTTGTATCCCAGAGGTTGTGATATGTCGTGTCTCCATTTCCATTTGTTTCAAAAATTTTTAAATTTTCATCTTAATTTCATTGTTAACACAAAGATCATTCAGGAGCAGGTTGTTTAATTTCCGTGTATTTTTATTGTTTTCATAGTTTCTCTGGGAATTGATTTCTAGTTTTATTCCACTGTGGTCTGAGAAGATACTTGATAAGATTTCAATTTTTTGAAATTTATTGAGACTTGTTTTGTGGCCTAACATATGCTCTATCTATACAGTTCTATGCACTGTATATTCTGCAGTCATTGGGTAAAATATTCTGTAAATGTCTGCTAGGTCTATTTGGTCTAGATGCCTAATTAAGTCCAGTGTTTCTTTGCTGAATTTCTATCTCATTGATCTGTCTAGTGTTGTCAGTGGGGTGTTGAAGTGCCCCACTATTATTGTATTTCTGTCTGTCTCTTTTCTTAGGTTTAATATTTAATAGTATTTGTTTTATGAATCTGGCTGCATTGGTGTTGGGTTCACATATATCTATGATTGTTATAACTTCCTGGTGAATACATTCTTTTATCATTATATAATGACTGTCTTTTTTTTTTTCTTACTGTTGTTGATTTAAGGTTTATTTTTATTTTATCTGATGTAAGTATAGCTTCTCCTGATTGATTTTGGTTTCTGTTTGCATGGAATATCTTTTTCTACCCCTTTACTTTGAGTCTATATGCCTTTACCAGTTATGTGGGGCTCTTGTAAGCAGCATATGTTTAGATCTATTTTTAAATCAATTCCAACAATCTATATATTTTAAGTGCATTTGATCCACTCACAATCAAAGTTAATACTGATGTATGAGGATTTGCTCGTCATAATGTTGTCACCTAACTGCGTTGTAGTCTCATTTGTGTAATTGTTTTATAAGACCTGTGATTTTTATACTTTTATGTGTTTTTGTAATGTTAAGTATCAACCTTTCGTTTACATGTTTAGAACTTCCTTGAGCATTTCTTGAAGGACTGGTCTAGTGATAACAAATTCTCTTAGTGTTTGCTTGTCTGGGAGATACTTTATTTCTTCTTCATTTATGAAGCTTAATTTAGCAGAATACAAAATTCACAGTTGAGAGTTTTTCCTTTAAGTCTGAAAATTGAACCCCAATTTCCTCTGGTTTGTAAGGGTTCTGCTGAGAAATCTGCTGTCTCATGGAGTTTCCTTTATAGGTGATTAGACACTTTCCTCTTGGTGACTTTAGAATTTTTCCCTTACTTTGACTTCAGATAGTGTGATGACTATATGTCTTGGTGAAGTATATCTTGCAATGTATTTTACTGGAGTTTTCTGAGCCTCTTGTATCAGGATACTAAATCTCTAGCAAGACTAGGGAAATGCTCCTCAGTTATTTCCTCGAATAGGTTTTTCCAACATTTTTTCTTCTGACTCAAGTATACCTATGACTTGTAGGTTTGGACGTTTTACATAATCCCATACTTCTTGAAGGCTTTGTTCATTTAAAAAAAACTTTTTATTTATTTTTGTCTGACTGGGTTAATTCAAAAGACTTGTTTTCAAGCTTGGAGATTCTTTTTTCTGCTTGGTCTAGTCTATTATTAAAGCTTTCAACTGTATTTTGTAGTTTCTTCAATGAATTTTTCATTTCCAGAAGTTCTATTTGTTTTTGTCTTTTAAAATATCTATGACTTTGGTTAATTTTTCATTTATATTCTGAATTGTTTTTCTGATTTCTTTATATTGTTTTCAACTTTCTCTTGGATCTCACTGAGCTTCTTTAAAATCAGTATTTTAAATTATTTACTTGGTATTTCAAATATTTCATTTTGGTTAGGATCCATTGCTAAAGACTCAGTGTGTTCCTTTGTGGGTGTTGTAACAGTTTTTTCATACTTTCACAATTGTTTCTCTGCCCTTCTCATCTGAATAAACTATCTCTTTTTATTATTTTTTAATTTACTTTCATCTGGATAGGATTTTTCCCTCCTTGATGTTGTGTAGGGTCGTTTGGCTTTGGTTCTGAGTGCTTTCATTGGCCATGACTCTATATGAGTTCCTTGGTTATAGATAGCCATTGTGTGGTGGCTTTCTCATATTCTGGTTGTAGTAGTAATATACTGAACATGTAAGCAGGCTCACAGCCTCCTGCAGAGCCAGGGTGGCAGAGGTCTCAGGAAGTATACCTGTTCTCCAGTGCACACGTGTCAGCAGCTTCTGTATGTGGTAAGATTTTGTGGGTAAGAGCTGGCTTCAAGAGAAGCAGATGGTATATGCTTGATTTTGTTTACTGGGAAAGTCTCTCTGTTGCCTCAGGCAATGGGCTGATCTGTGGAATGTAAAGTGGCCTGAATTGCCTGCTCAGCCCCAGATGCAGGGAGAGGGGAATAAAGCTGAGTGGAGCTGGACTGCCAAGCCTACCACTTGGATACTCCAATGGTGAGCAAAAGCACTAGCCCTGATGGGGGTGGTGGGGGAGCTCCCGGTGAAATGCACCAAGGTCTCCATGGTGGGGGTAAGGAGGCTACCCCAGATCCACAGCCTGAGCAAGCAGGAACATGGTCCACTACCTTGTCACTGATTGCTAAGCTTTCAAGGATTTTGTGAGCTGGCTAAACAAAGCTATATTAAAAATTAAGTTAGACATGCAATTAAATAAATCATACTATATTTTATTAAAGTCAAAGGTCATAAATAGTCAAAACTCATTACTTCCAAAGGATTTTACTCCTATTATTTATGTTCTGGAGGAAATTTACATCTATTGTATCTGTATAGTATTTAACAATGGTATATGTACAGTGGTATATGTAACAGTGGTACTGTGCATCTCTTCCCAATTCTGCATTCAGTGACATGAACTTAATAGTTTCAAATGGCCATGATGGGAGTATTTACACCACAGGAATTGGTGTAAGTTGTTTTGTTTATTGTCTGAATTTAACAAAGTGTTGAGAAAAATCTAATAATATAATTAAATTATATAATTAGACTTAAAAGTGTGTCCTATATAGCAGTTTTCTAGCATTAGACAACTATTATCAGATTCAGCAAAGAAGTTGCTCACATCACTGAGTGAAGTTTCAACATATATCTTAACTATTTCATTTTTGTCTCATGAAAATACCAACCAATCAACATCCATTAGTTGTACATTCATTGGAATTTTTCAATGATGTGACTGATTTTGCTCATTAAAATAGTCATCAGGCATTTATTCATAGTCTGATTTTGTCACAGTATGGAGTTGCAAATTATAAAAACCATAAATTTTCCATGAAATAGGAAGTCACACTGAAGATATGACTTTATATAGGTATATAGAATTTTCAATTAAGATTATTGGATATTTTTATTGTTTATAAATTCTGTGCTGCAATTCTTTTTTTTTTTTTTTTTTTTTTTTTGAGACAGAGTCTGGCTCTTTCACCCAGGCTGGAGTGCAGTGGCATGATCTTGGCTCACCGCAACCTCCACCTCCCAGGTTCAAGTGATTTTCCTGCCCAGCTAATTTTTGTATTTTTAGTAGAGATGGGGTTTTGCCATGATGGTAAGGCTGGTCTCAAACTCCTGGCCTCAAGTGATCCACCCACCTCGGCCTCCCAAAGTGCTGGGATTACAGGTGTGAGCCACGGCACCTGGCCTGTAATTCTTTATGTCAGTTCAATTTACGATAAACTTATGTTCATATGTACATATACTTTCTTTTTTCAAAAACTGGGTTGTCCTTAGCCCTTCTGCCCTGTTTTCTCTCCTGTAGCCTGAGGTGTTTGGAGAATTCCACCCAATTATATTGAGGAGCTACTTCTCTGCCCAGGCAGGTCTCTATCCATTTCTAACATTTTCCTTCATGGGTTCACAAACCAGTTTTCATTTTAAAGGTAAGCCTTCCCTCTCCTCCACTTTTAAAATATTTAAAACTCACAACATTTAAATAAAGGAAAATATAGGTAAATAATGGGGAAGCCCCATGGCCAAGAGCAAATCTGAAGCATCGTGGCTGCAGGCCCTTCATGGCCAGCATTTTTCCCTGGCTCTGAAGTACATTGGCTGGGAATTCTGGAGTACTGGCACTGTGACCCAGACACCATTCCTGGGCCTCTGCATCTGCCATCTTCTTTCAGACTTTTCACTGGGAAAGCCTGAGGGGCTGTCCCTCTCCTGTATTGTTTGCTTCAAGGTCCAGCTCACTTCTTTCAGAAGTTTCTAGACCTTTCTAGAAAAGACTGAGAAGGTTCAAGGTGTACAGGGCTAATAATACTATCACGGAGCTGAATCTGAGGTAAGATGTCTGCCACCTACCATTTTTATTATCCCGGGTACCACAGGATTCTCTCATTGTAATGTTTGATTATATAATTGGGTCTCCCTAGACATTGCCAGAAATACCTGAAGTCTTATGTGGGTCAGGAGTCCATGGTAGTCCGAAGTAAGACATTTGGCTTTTAGTTCAGTGACTCAGGGGAACATGGAACAGATATGAGTTACAGCTACTGGGCACCTGACACTTTGCTCAGACATTTAATGGGTTCCCACTTAATCCTTACTGAAACCCCATGAAGTGGATCCTATGACTATGCCTGTAAACAGATGAGGACAACAGGGCTGAGAGAGTTAACTCAATGTGCTGGAGTCCCACAGGTGATGAGTGGAGACTCAGGTTACAAACTTGTTCTCTCCCCTGGTCCTGCTGACTTGCTGCCCAGTTTGTCACACCCTCTGGCCTATGACCTCTCCCACTGTGGCCACAAGTGCACTTCTGTAGGTATCAGGACCAGATGGGACCAATGACTTGAAAGAAATCACTCTGCCAGATATCAGAAAATCTGATCAAAATGTGAGCAAATGAAAGCAAGTTAATCATTTTCTCTGACTTAGTTTATCTGTTTGTAAAATAGGTTGTTAAGAAGTCTAAGCGAGAAAATCTGCAGAGTGCCTGACACACAGTTCTGTAGGGTCAACTTTAATTAATCCTACATGAGATGGCACTCATAAACCACAAAGAAGAGAGACTGCCACATACAGTGTGTTCAATAAGTAATTTTCCTTGTTATTACTAATATTTTCTGACCTTTATTAGAACAATACTGAACCTCCTGCTTCTAAAATACCCACCCGCTGTAGAAGTTCCAGTAGCTGTCCTGCTTTTCCAGGACACACTGGGTTACAAATCAGGCATCTGTGGACCAGTTTAGGATCCTACCTATAATCTTTAATATTATTTGTACTGGAGTAGAAGTGTGTTCTGAGTTCCAAGTAACTGACTTATACGTTGTTTGAAAACAAAGCCCATTTGTAGCTATGAATACTCCATGGCCTTCAAACACTTGCAGCAGGGTCAGGGGGTGCACAGAATCCTTTGTTCAAATGACATCTTATATGTTAACCTAAGATATAAAACAGGTTCTGCAATGAGCAAGTACAGTTGAGGAAGAGGGGGTAGAGGTGGCCTAGAGCCTGCACCCCTCACCAGAGTCCTGCCAAGCATGGTATAAGACTCATCTCATACTATTATCAGCTTGAACTTCTAAAGACAAGCTGGATTATTTGGTTTATTGAGAATGGTTATGTGTCCATCATACGGGGCTACTTACGACACATGAAATGCCTTTAGCTGGAGGCTCTGTCTTATTTTTAATATGCCTCTGTTAAGCAGAAGTAATCATTTCATGATCATGGCAAGTTAATGGGGTTACTTTGCTGAACCCTGAAATATTACCAATATTACTTCCCATGGATCAAACAAAGTAGACCAAAGTCAAAGTTTTCAAAATCCTCCTGCAAAAGGAAATTTCTCCAGGCAAAACTTTGAGGTTTTCACAGTTTTGAAAAGTAGCCTTGACTCTCCTCTAGTAACGACAATATAAAAATCCTTTTATTTGTGCCAGGCAGGAATATATTTCTCCTCAGAAACTATTTTATAGATTACATGTCATTTTCTACTTTCTTTTTTATTCCTGTAGTAATTATCTTCCTTTAAGAAAATGTTAGCACAGCGTTCAGTAGGCATGTTGAGGCAGATAAGCCGTGCAAGCCAACCCAGCTATAGAACAGAGTTGTTTCTGCAAGCCTTCTAAATCCCAGGACTCACATAGTTAAATGTCAGGGCAGCATTGCATTCAAGAAGCCATAGTCTTGTGGCCAAAAAAGTAATTAAAAAGAAATTCCAAACCCTACCAGGCCTCCTCAAAACTGGGACAGGGATCCAAATTCAGTCTACAGCAACAATTTCTTCTCTCACCAGCTCCCTGCACCCACCCACCTGCTAGGTTTCTGGAGCATCTCTCTCTCCATAGGTCTTCTGTGCTTTTCTTCACACCAGCCCTGCACTGAGGTGGCAATTATAGGACTATCTTAGTTGGGCAAAGGAATGATGGTGGGGAGGAAAGTCTGAATAGCCTCTCTTCATCTTAATAACTTTGGCCTGAGGTTTGCTGTGTTCTAAATTATATCCTCATTATTGCCTGATTTTGTGCAATAGTACAAATAGATTATACAACCTGGCGTACTTCACTGAACCAGCTAGTTCAGTGAAGCAATATTTAGTTCTGTTACTTTACAAGTTCTTAGTAGCCCAAATGGCAAAGAAAATCAGATCCCAGTAACAATAAGAGAATTATTATGACCACTCTTTCTCATAGGATAAATAAGAGACTCCATGTATTCTTCTATTTGCACATGTTTAATCCATTGTCATTAAGGTTAAATTAAATAAAGTTATTACTCTGAAAATGCAATGAAAGACTTCTGGTTTCTAGTCTAACATGTAAGGAGATTGGAATAAACCACCTGATACTAACACGTAAAAAAGCTAAACAACTAGAAAAGTCAATGAATCTTAGATCTGTCAGAAAAGTAAGTGCACAGGGCAAAAAGCTGTCGCCCAAATTGGAGAGACAGGCAGGTGGATACAGAGAATCACAACTTATCAGAGTAGAAACCCACAAGCAGAAACTTCTCTGTGAACAAGTGCAAGGATAGGAAAACCTAATTGTAACTGAAAGTGTTGAAGGAAAAAACTCACCAACTAAGAATTCTACATCCTGCAAAATTATTATTCAATAGTAAAGGAGAAATAAGGACTTTCTTAGATAAACAAAAATTGAGGGAATTTGTTGCCAGTAGACCTGCCTTGCAGGAAATGTTAAAAGGAATTCTTCAGAGAGAAGGGAAATGATATAAGTCAGAAACAGGGATCTGAATAAAGGAA
Organism: Pan troglodytes; assembly: GCF_028858775.2. Classification (NCBI taxonomy): domain Eukaryota; kingdom Metazoa; phylum Chordata; class Mammalia; order Primates; family Hominidae; genus Pan; species Pan troglodytes. The sequence goes on from NC_072406.2 coordinate 133,130,244, forward strand.
GGGCATCAGAAAATAATTAAGTGAAGGTAAAATGAAAACTTTTGTTTTTCTAATTCTTTTTTTTTTTTTTTTTGAGATGGAGTTTTGCTCTTGTTGCTCAGGCTGGAGTGCAATGGTGCAATCTCAGCTCACCACAACCTCTGCCTCCCAGGTTCAAGTGATTCTCCTGCCTTAGCCTCCCAAGTAGCTGGGATTACAGGCATGTGCCACCACGCCTGGCTAATTTTGTATTTTTAGTAGAGATGGGGTTTCTCCATATTGGTCAGGCTGGTCTCCAACTCCTGAGCTCAGGTGATCCTCCCATCTCAGCCTCTAATTCTTAATTGATCTAACAGATAACAGTTTATTCAAAATAATATCACCAATCTACTCGATAATGTATGCTTACATTATATAAATATATATTCCTATGTATGCTTACATTATATAATATATATATTCCTATGTATGCTTATGTATAAGTGAGAAGAATGACAGCAATGATACAAGAGATGGAAAGCAAGAATTAGGAATATTTTGTTATTATAAGATACTTACACTACCTATGAAGTGGTATAGTGTTATTCGAAAGTCGACCTGGATTAGCTGTAAATGGATAGGGCAAACTCTAGGGCAACCACAAAAAAAAAAAAAGAAGCATAACTGACATACTAAGAAAAGAAAGAAAATGGGATCATATGGAATGTTCAATTAAAATTACAAAAGGCAGAAAAAAGTGTAGAAGACAAAAAAAGGAGTGAAGAAAAAGGGCACTAAATAGAAAACAGTAATAAAGATGGTAGATGATAATTCAACTATATCAATAATCATTTCAAATATCAGTGTCTAATATAGCAATTAAAAGACAGAGATTGTCAGAGTGAATCCAAAACAAAACTCAACTATATCATGTCTACAAGAAACCCACTTTAGCTATGAAGACACATATATATTAAAAGTAAAGGAATGGAAAAAGATATACCATGTTAACACTAATCAAAAGAAAGTAAAAACAGCTTATTAATTTCAGACAGACCCAACTTTAGAACAAGAAAAGTAATCAAGCAGGAAAAAGACGAGCATTACATAGGGATAAAAGGTCAATATTCCAGGAAGACATAACAATCTTTAATGTGTATGTACCTAACAAAAAGAGTGTCAAACTCCATGAGGCAAAAAATGACTGAACTATAAAGAGAAATAGATGAATCCATTACTATAGTTGCATACTTCTACACTCCTCTACCAGAAATGGACAGATACAGCAGGCAGAAAATCAGTAAGGACATAGCTAAACATAATACCACCATCAAAACACTGGATATAATGGAAAGCTATAGACTACTTCATCTAAAACCAGCAAATTATATATTTTCTCAAGCTCACATGGGGCCTTCACTGAGATAGACCACATTCTGGGGCCATAAAACCCATCTTAATGTATATAAAGCAATAAAAATCATACAATCTCTGCTTTCAGTCAACAGTGGAATTAAACTACAAGTCAATAACGGAAAGTTAAAAAAATCCCAAAATACTTGGAGATGAAGCAAGACTTTCAAATAACACATGGATCAAAGAAGAAATGGCATGAGAAATTTAAAAAAAATTTTGAAGTAAGTAAAAAGAAAATACAACTTAACAAAACTTGTGGGATGTACCACAAGCAGCATTTAGAGGAAAATTAATGCCATTAAATGTATATATCAGAAAAGAAGAAAAATCTGAGATTAATAATAATTTAACCTTCCATCTTAGGAAATGAAATGAAGAACAAATTAAATCCACAATAAGCAGAAGAAAAGAAATACTAAAAACTAGAGCAGAAATCAATGAAATTGAAAACAATAAATCAACAGAGAAAGTTAACAAAACCCAAAACTCATTCTTTGAAAAGATCAATAAAATCAATAAATTTCTAGCTAAGCTAACTAAGAATAAAATAAAGAAGACAGAAATTAATCATATTAGAAATTAAGTTGGGCATGCTGGCACATGCCTGTAGTCCCAGCTACTTGGGAGGCTGAGGCAGGAGGATCACTTGAGCCCAGGAGTTCCAAGTTTCAGTAAGCTATGATCATGCCATTGAACTCCAGCCTTGGCAACAGAGTGAGACCCTGTCTCTGAAAAAATAATAATAATAATAAACATTACCTATGTAACAAACCTGCACATTCTTCACATGTATCCTGGAACTTTAAATAAAATAACAATTTAAAAATAATAATAAAATACAAAAGAAATTAAAGAGGGGACATCACCTTAGATCTCATAGATCTTAATAGGATAATAAAGGAATATTATGAATAATTTTATATCCACAAATTTGATAACCTATGTAAAATGAAGTAATTCCTTTGTCTCAGTCTATTTTGTGTTGCTATAGCAGAATACTAGAGACTGGTAATTTGTTAAAAAAAGAAAAGAAAAGATTTATTTGGCTCATCATTCTGATGGCTGGAAAGTTCAAGATTGATCATATGCAGAGATCACATGATGAAAGAGGAAGCAAGAGAGAGGGGAAAGTTGCCAGGCTCTTTTTAACAACCATCTCTGACAGGAAATAATAGAGGGAGAACTCACTCACCCCTGAAGGAAGGCATTTATCTATTTATGAAGGACCTAACCCCATGATCCAAACACCTCCCATGAGGCCCTACCTCCAATACTGGAGATCAAATTTCATACAACAGTACAAGGGTACAAAAATCTAAACCACAGCATTCCTTGAAAGACAAAATCTGACAAAATTCACACAAGAAAAATAGACAATCTGATTAGACCTACTGTTACATAAATTAAATCAATAATTAATAACATTTTAAAACATAAAGCACCAGGCCCAGATGGGTTACTGGTAAATTTTACCAAACACTTAAGAAAGAAATTATACTAATTCTCTACATTATTTTTCAGAGGATGGAAGCAGAGAGAATACTTCCTAACTCATTCTGTGAGCCCAGCATTACCTTAATATCAAAACCAGACAAAGACATTACAAGAAAAGAAAACTGCATACCAGTATCTCTCTAAAACACAGATGCAAAACCTTTAACAAAATATTAGAAAATCAAATCCAAATATTTATACGAAGAATTATACACCATGACCAAGTGGGATTTATTTCAGAGATGCAAGGCTGGTTCAACATTTGAAAATCAATTAACATAATTCACCACAGAACATCCTGAAGAAGAAAAAAATCACACAATCATATCAACAGATACAGAAAAAGCATTTGACAAAACCTGACACCCATTTATAATAAAAACTCAGCATGGCTGAGTGTGGTGGCTCACACCTGTAATCCCAGCACTTTGGGAGGCCGAGGCGGGCAGATCGTGAGGTCAGGAGATAGAGACCATCCTGGCTAACACAGTGAAACCCTGTCTCTACTAACAATACAAAAAAATTAGCCGGGCATGGTGGCAGGCACCTGTAGTCCCAGCTACTTGGGAGGCTGAGGCAGGAGAATGGCGTGAACCCAGGAGGTGGAGCTTGCAGTGAGTTGAGATTGCGCCACTGCACTCCAGCCTGGGTGGAGTGACTCCAGAGCGAGACTCCATCTCAAAACAAAACAAAACAAAACAAACAAACAAACAAACAAACAAAACCTCAGCAAACTAGGAAGAGGGAACCTTCCTTAACTTAATAAATAACACTGACAAGAAACTTCACTCTAAGATCGGGAACAAGAAAAGGATATTGCCTCTTCCCTGCTTTTCAACATCATACTGGAAATTCTAGCTAATGCAATAAGGTAAGAAAAGGAAATAGGTATAAAGATTAGGAAAGAAGAAAGAAAACTATTTTTGTTTGCAGATGACATCATCATCTATGCAGAAAATTTAAAAGAACGGACAAAAAAACTCCTGGAACTAATAAGTAGTTATAGCAAGGTTGCAGGGTACAAAGATAATGTACAAAAGTCAATTACTTTTCTATATAGCAGCAATGAACAAGTAGAAGTTGAAATTAAAAACACATTACTGTTTACATTAGCAATCCCGCAAAGTACTTAAGTATAAATATAACAAAATATGTATAAGATCTACATTAAGAAAACCACAAAACTCTGATGAAAGATATCAAAGAATTAAATAAATGGGAGATGTTCAGTTCATGAAAAGGAAGTCTCAATATTTTTGATATGTTGGTTCTTCCCAGTTTTATCTGTGGATTCAACACAATACTAATTGAAATTGCAGCTAGTTATTTTGTGGATATTGACAAACTGGTGCTAAAGTTTATATGAAGAGGCAAAAGACCCAGAATAGCCAACTTAATATTGAAAGAGAACAAAGATGGCTTTGACACTACATGGCTTCAAGACTTTTTGTAAAACTAGTAGTCAAGGCAGGGTGTTATTGGTGAAAGAATAGGTAAACCAATCAATGAAACATAAAAAAAGGTCCAGAAATAGATCCACATAAATACAGTCAAAACAATCAATGAAGCAGAAAAAAAATGATCCAGAAATAGGCCCATATAAATACAGTTGACCAAAAGCAAAGGAAAACCAATGGATCAAAGATAGAATTTTCAACAAATCGTGATAGAACAATTGGATATCCACATGTAAAAATAATGAATCTAGACACAGAACTTACACCCTTATAAAAATTAACTCAAAATAAAATATACGCCTAAATTTAAAAACAAAACTATGAAGCTCCTAAAACATAACATAGATGAAAATCTAGATGACCTTGGGTGTGACAATGACTTTTTAGACACAACACCAAAGGCACAATCCTTGAAAGAAATACATGGTAAGCTGGACTTCACTAAAATTAAAAACTTCTGTGAAAGACAATGTCAAGAGAATGAGAAGACAAGCCACAGGGTCAAAATATTTGCAAAGGATACATGTGTTAAAGGCATACTACCCAAAATATTCAAAGAACAACTAAAACTTACCAAGAAGAAAATGAACAAACCAATTAAATGATAGGCAAAAGACCTGAACAGACACCTTACCAAAGAAGATACTCAGATGGGAAGTAAATTTATGAAAAGCTGTTCAGCATCATATGTCATCAGGGAATTGCAAATTAAAGCAACAATGATATACCACTACATATTGATTAGAATGGCCAAAATCCAGAACATTGACATCACTAAATGTGATGAGGATGTGGAGCAACAGGAACTCTCATGCACTGTTGGTTGGAATGTATAAATGGTTTAGCCATTTTGGAAGATAGCTTGGCAATTGCTAAGAAAACTAAAAATACTCTTACCATACAATCCAGTGATTGTACTCCCTTGTATTTTCCCAAGTAAATTTAAAACATATGCCCACAGAAAAACCTGCACATGGATATTTATAGCAGCTTTATTCATAACTGTCAAAACCAAAATGTTCCTCAGTAAGTGAATGGGTAAATTGTGGTACATTTAAACAATGAAATATTATTTTGCACTAAAAAGGAATGAGCTAACAAGCCATGTGAAGACATGGAGAAAACTTAATCAATAATGCAAAGTAATAATTATTGCATATTGCTAATGAAAGAAGCCAATCTGAAAGCCTACATACTCTATGATTCCAACCATATGATATTACAGAACAGATAAACCTATTGAGACAGTGAAAAGATGAGTGGTTGCCAGTGGTTAGGGAAGATGAATAGGCAGAGCACAGAGGTTTTTAGGTCAGTTAAACTAATATGTGTGACACTACAGTGGTGGACACATGCCATTCATTTGTCAAAACCCATAGGATGTACAAAACCAAGTGTGAACCCTAATATAAACTATGTACTTCGGATGATAATGACATGTCAATGTAGGTTCACTGATTGTATAAATGTACCACTGTGGTATGGATGTTGATACTGAGAAGGTTATGCATGTGTGGGGGAAATGAATATAGGAACTTCTGTACTTTCTGCCCAGTTTTGCTATGGACTTACACTACTCTTAAAAATAAATGTCATTGATTAAAGAATAGCTAGAGAAGGCCAAAACCAAAGGGAGGAAACTGGATAGTGATTTGCAAAGTTCAGATTCTATATTTAGTTATTTCACTATCTAGATAACTTTGGACAAATCTTAACCTCATTCCATCTCAGTTTCCTTTCAAAATAAAGATTGTGAACTAGATAAACTCAAATATCCCACTAAGTCTTAAACTGTGTGATTCTATGTACCAATATTTTTCAAAAGTGAATGCATTAGAATTCCACCAGAAATCCTAAATCAGAGACCAGTAGCAATATTGAAAGACATTCATATGTGAAATAAAATCAAGATGAAAACATAATTGAACATTCTCTCAAGCTAGTTTTATATTCTCCAATGTTCTGCCTACTACTGCTTGAGTAATGTTGTTGAATAAAAATTAAAAGGCCATAACAAAAAAAATCCAGTGAGAGGCAGATGCTAGATAGTAAAACTGTAAATTCCTCTTTTTGCTCTGATGATGGGAAATTAGTGAAATTGTGAAAATTGACAATGATTTGGGGTAAGAAATACCTCTTAAATTTAACGATTGACCCCTAGAAATCAGAAAAGTTTTCAGAAAAGAAGTCAACTGGAAAACAAGTCAACTGGAAATTCCTATGAACAACTTCTAGACTATATTTTCATTTCTTGCTAATCATATTCTTATTTATTTAAAAATGAGACTTTATATATGCCAGTACTGAAGATTCAAAAGAATTGATAAAATAGTCCCTGGCTTCAAGAAGCTCCTACTCTGGTCTATAGTTATAGACCAGCATAGTTACAGACCAGCAGACTCCAGAATGCTGTGTTATAAGTAATCTGGAAGGAAGCTTGCATTGTGGAAGCACAAAGTGAGGAAAGATCAAGTCTCCCTGTAGGTAGAGGGTCAGGGGACACCACACCAAACAAAGAAGACTAGCAAGGATAAGTATGCATAATGGCTGAAAGATATGAGTGTGCATGATGGCTTTAGGAAACTATGAATACCCAGTGAGGCTGAAATAAGGGAAGCAGGGAAATAAGATTGGGGGTGGAGGTGAGGATTTACAAGATGTTTCTGAAGGACAGGAGCAAAGTGGCCTGGCTGCAAGAAAAGGTTATGGTTAAAGGAATAAGGAAAACTAACATTAATTCTTTATCCTGTGAAACACAAATACCCAGTTAGTAGACTGGGCTCTACCACAATCTAAAGCCTTACCTCCTAGATCCTTGAGTGGCTGCCACCTCCACAAACTCCTTCATTTTCTGTAACTCAAGAGAGAGCTCAGGAATCAAGGACTTGACACATGGCAGAGGCCCTAGGTGTCTTGAGCCAGGGAACCTCGGACTGGAAGGAGTATTCTATTTCCAAGTGGTGAGAAGGGGCCATAAAGAATTCAAATTTTTCCTCGATATTGAGTTCCTTGATGTTTGTAAAGTTTCACCTGTCCTTTAAAAAAGTTATAATTTGAAAGAAATAAATACTCAAGTCTCTATGTACATAGAATATCTTTTTCAGCAGTAGAATAGTAATCTCCACAAGACATTTTACAAGGAACTGAGGTAATACAAAGTACTATTTATTTAAAAATTGCCCCCACCTTTTTACTTTTACTTTTTACATTTTCTTTATAATATCAGCTCGCCTTTTTTTCCCACTGTGCTTTTTAAAGACAAGACTAGAATAAGTGCAAAGAAATAAACCACATTTAACAACATTTGAGTATGTTAAGGGCACTGGCTTTCCGTTCTGGCATTAACATAATTTGATATTTGACCATGGGTAGGGCTTTTGACAGCTCTGAGCCTTGATTTCTCTCTCAGGAAATAGATGAAGGTGATCTCTTAAGTTCCTTCCTGCTCAAATATCCTGTGGTCTTATCCATCTTTGCATCTCTTTTGAGAAGCATTGTGCTTGACGCATAGCAGATGCTTAATAAATACCTTGAGTAGATGAGTGTGGGGTAGTTTGCTGCTATTCTCAATAAAGAAAAAGTAGTTGGAACTGCTTTGCTCCCACTTCTGTTGGTGCATGACGGTTAGGATAAGCATATACCCTATCAAAGGGAATAGTCATTACTATTGTCTTACAGGCAATTGGCCTTGGTTTTCCACAACCAATTAAAACCCTTTTAAAATGCTATGGTGGCCAAAAAACAAACAAACAAACAAACACACTTCTGGGACCTGTATTGAACCCATACAGCAAATCTATCCTGCAAGAAGTTGAATATATGGTTTGAATTTGGAAATGAGTATACTGTGCAGATGCAGCTCACACCATCTTGTTTTTCAGAGGTGCGTGTGTACATATGTACTCACATGAACTCCTACCTGCTATGTGCCAAATCAACAGTCATGAGATGGCAATGATAATTTCCTATGAGGCACATCAGAGACTGGCAGAAATGATCCATGTAATGGATACTCTAAGATCCGAGAAGAACATTCCAGTGCAAAGGCACACAGTTAGATAGAGCATCCTGTTGGTCATGTGTCTCTCCTCAAACTCATATCGGTGTGCCTTGCACAGACTAAAATGCAAAGACATGAAATTGCAGCTGTTCAATCTGTAGTGGTAACTGGAAAGGCAAAGCCAAAGGGGCAAATCACAGCAATTCAGAGACATGAAGTCAGGAAGCAAGACAAGAGAGGACAGTAGGATGGCCAGGAGACAGAAGATGTACAAGAGAACTCATAAAAGATTTTAGTAATTACAACTTAAACATATGGAGAAATAGGGTAGGTATAGGGCCAATTCTTTCAGAGTTTAAGGTGCCATGTAAATCTTTAGAGAAACCATAGCATGAGTAGAAATCAATGGGCCCTTTCAGTCTGAAGACTAATGTCTTTCTCTAGCTCTGGGAAATATAAAAATATTTCCTCCTTTCAGTTTGTCCTCTCTTTTGTGGGTCTCTTATTAGAAAGAGTGGACCTCCTTTGGAGATTTAAGAATCTATCCTCAAAGACTCTTTCCTTTCTCATGCCTTCTGTCTCTTTGTCCTTTTGAACTGTGTTCTGAAAAAAAAAAGTCCTTCCATTTGATCCTCCAGCTTACTATTTAAGATTAAAATGTCAGTTAAACCTTTTAATTATGATCATCATAGTTTAACTCCCAAGAGCTCCAATTGTTTTATTCTGTAGTGTGTTCTTGTTTTAGAGATGTAATATCCCCTCTTACTCCTCTGAATATTACATATTTTTTAAAAGTCTTCTTCTGTTTGTTCTATTAGCTCAATTTATTTAGTTTTTAGCGTTTTTGTTATTGAGTTTGTGGTTTCTCTTTCATGGTATTGGTTTTCTTCAATGGGTTCCTTGGTTGCAATTTAAGTTTTGTATCTGTGATCCACTGGGCCCCTGTCTCTCCATGCTCTTTCTGCGAACTGCACCATGCCTCTGGTGATGGAGGCCAGGTCAACTGAAGAGCAAATTGTATTAAGGGACATGTGCTGCCAGTAGCTTTTCATCTCAATTTACAAGTTCTCTGTTCTTTTTGAGTTTAAACTTTTATCAAAATTACATCTATATAATAGTTTGAAGACTCAAATAAGACTAGAAGCCATGTCACAAAAAGAGCAGTGCCCAGTGTCCCACCCTTTGACTTCTTGACCAGTAGGAGGCAACTATTTTAAGATGATTCTTTTGGCATTTATCACCTTATCTCTACGTAACTTGCTTATATTGGTACTTCTTGATTTTCTCCACAATTTCAGGCATTACAGTACCTATAGAATTCACACTATAAAATATGAGGGCTTAATCTCTCTTTCAACCCACCCTACCTATAGTCCCATAATTTACACACAACACAATGCACACAACAAACATACTCACATCCTCTCTGTTCCCCACTGTTTGAAATGTGGTTTCATTACATTTTACTTAGCTAAATATATGGTGCTGTCATTATTATGACCATGTAAATACCATGCACAACTGAGCCATAAAGAGTAGTACACTGTGATTGCTGTTATCTTTTGTAGCTTTTGTTTCCACTACTGTTAATTTTTTCTTTTATACTGTTTGCTTTTCTAAGAAGTTATCATTATTCAGACCCCAGACTTCCTACCATCTAAAGATCTCCTCAATATGAATGGATGCATCAGGTATTTTACCAATTTCATCTTGAAGAAATTTCCTCTAGAGCTCCTGACCTACACCAATCTGGACTGGCTGCATTTCAGTCCTGGTACACAGTTGCCATACTGGGACCTCCCTCTAACTGTATCTCAAAATCCCCTTTGCTGCTTTCTTGTGTTGGATTCCACGGTCTGTATCCCATAAATTCCTCTTTTTTTGGTTTACTTCTCCATTTTAGTGAAGCACATCTTCCAGTAAGTATCTGAGAAAGGATGCATGGCAGGTCAATAGTTGGGGAATCTCAGAGATCTCAAAAGTCTCTTTATTCTATTATCACATCTGTTTGATATTTTGGTTGAATATGGGATTTTAGGATGCACATAGCTTTTCTTCAAGATTTTAAAGGTGTTGTTACATTGCCTTCTTGTTTCCAATGTTGCTATTTGGAAGACTGAAGCCATTCTGATTCCTGATCCTTTATCAGGAACATTCTCCTTGCCCTTCTGAAAGCTTAGAGAATTTTTTTTTTGTGTTCTGATATTTCACAATAATCAGTCTGGGCTTATTTTAAACCATTGTGTTGGAGACCTGTGAAATCATGACAATGTAGAAATTTATATTCCTTATTATAAGGAATGTCCTTGAATTATTTTATATTTAATTTCTTTGCTTTTATTTTCTGTTTTTGAAACTTGGATGATGAATTCTTTGAACCAGTCTTTAATTTTCTAATCACTTTTCTATTTTCTATACTCCTGCCTTTTGCTCTACATTCTGGAAGGTTTCCTCAAGTTTATTTTCCAACCTTTCTACTGGGTTTCAGAAACCTTGTGTGTGTATTTGTGTGTGTGTGTGTGTGTGTGTAAATATTCAAGAGCTCTTTTAATTTTCTGAACATTCTTTTTAAATTTCTTCCTGTTTTTCATTCATGGATTCAATATCTTCTCATATCTCTGGGGATATTAATGTTACTTTTGAAGTCTTCTACCTGAATTTTTTCTATTTCCTCTCATTTGTTTTGTTGTTTTTTATTTTGACTTGAAAACTGGCACATAACAATTGTACATATTTGCAGTATATAGTGTGATGTTTTGATACATGTATACCTTGTGTAAAAATCAAATCGGGATATTTAGCATATCCATCACCTCATAGATTTATCATTTCTTTGTGATGAGAACATTCAAAATCCTCTCTTCTAGCTATTGTGAAATATACAGTACAATATTGTTAACCAAAGTCACCCTACTGCAGTAGAACACCAGAACTTATTCCTGCTATCTGACTATAACTTTGTACCTGTTTACCAACCTCTCCCCATCCTTATTCTCCCTTACCTCCCTTCCCCAGCCTTTGACAACCACCACTTTATTCTCTACTTCTTGAGATCAACTTCTTTTTCACTACAGGTTTTCCTTATATGTCTGGTGATCCTGGTTTTCCTCCCATAACTAAGAGTGGGGCATTAAAAAGTTGATTGGCTTTGGGAGGCAAAGGTGGGTGGATAACCTGAGGTCGGGAGTTTGAGACCAGCCTGGCCAACATGGCAAAACCCTGTGTCTACTAAAAATACAAAAATTAGCTGGGTGTGGTAGAACGCACCTGTAATCCCAGCTACTTGGGAAGCTGAGGAAGGAGAATCGCTTGAACCTGGGAGGCGGAGGTTGCGGTGAGCCGAGATTGTGCCATTGCACTCCAGCCTGGGCAACGAGAGCAAAACTTTGTCTCAAAAAAAAAAAAAAGTTGATTGGAAAACATAACTTTGAAACGGAGCAACAAATTGGAAGGACTACACAGCCTGATTTCAAAACTTCCTATAAAGCCACAGCAATTAAGACAGTGTGGTATTAGTTAGACACACTGACAAATGAAAAAGTTAATACAGAAATTGAGCCACACATACATGGTCAATTAATTTTTGACAAAATGCCATGGTAATTCAAAGGGGGAAAGCATAGTCTATGCAAAAAAGATGCTGGAATAACTAAATATCCATACAGAAAAACAGAATGAACCTCAGCCTTTACTTGCCCACATATGCAAAAACTAACTTTAAGTGGATCATCGATGTAATAATAAAATCTAAAATTATTTAATAAAACTGCTATAATCATAGAAGGAAATCTTTTTGATCTTGGAAAAACTTCTTAAATAGGACACCAAAATCATAAACCATAATAAGTTAATAAATCAATTTCCTCAAAATAAAAAACTTCAGCTCCTTGAAAAACATCATTAATAAGTAAAATGCAAATACACACTAGAAGAAAATATTCACCATAAATATATCTGACAAAGGATTTAGATCCAGAATACATAAAGAATTCTTACAAGTCAGTAATAAAAAGACAAATAATCTAATTAAAAAATGGAATAATGTGTTCTTGCCACTGCTTCTGCTTTTTTCATAACACCACTTTCTGGATGTCCAGAAACCCAGTAGCATGGAAATTGAGCAACTTTATTTATTTCATATATTCTACCATTACTCAATGACATTCTACTTGAGATATAGATGCTTAATGAAGAGAAATGTAAGTAATTTGAAAAAAAAAATTGAGAAATGGCCTGAACAGACTCTGCTCAAAAGAAGATATACAAAGAGCCCATAAACTCAGTAGAAGGCCCTGGAAGGCCCTGAGATCATTAGTCACTGGAGAAAAGCAACTGAAAACCACAGTCACACACACACAATACCATTTAAACAGTGGCTTTGGTCTAATTGTATGCCTTAAGACTTTGGTTTTGATCATTTTAAGAAGACATTTATAGTGTCTTGACATAGGCCAGTCACTGCGCTGCAGACAAATATCATGTCATTCCACAATCATCAGCCCAGGGAGACAGTGCTAGTATTTTCCCAGTTTCACAGCTGGGAAACAGAGGCTCTGAGACGCTGAGTGACTTGTCCAAGGTTCTGAGACTTGGAAGGGCAATGCTGACATTTGGATCCAGGACTCCGAAAGTGTGTGTGTACAACTACCATGCCACCCTGCCTGCCCAGGTACCTCAGCCTTTCCTGGATGACTTGGCAGCTCCTCAGCTTCTGTGGGTTTTTAGGAAGTGGCTCAGCAGCAGAGTGGGAGGCAGCGGGAACTCCCCATGGAGCAGCACTGGCCAGCAGCAGGGCCAGGCTCATCCCCCACCTTCAAGGGCGGAGGCCAAGGCTGGAAAGACAGCTGTAAATCCCACAGCTGCCTGCTGCCAAGCTGGTAGTGGGTGTGAGGAGGGGAGCAGGGAGGCTCTTGGGGCCCAAAAACCAGTTCCCCTGGGCCAGTGTCCGTGACTCCAAAGGAGGGAGCTGATGGGGCATCCGGGAGCTGCGGGGGAGGAAGGGAGTGGAGAGAGATAGAGCACTATTCTGGGAATAGGGAAAAGATGTTGATTGGAAGCTCTGAGCCTGGGAATGAGGTTTGGAAGTGACAGGTTTCTTGCAAGGTGCTCAGGTCTTTTCTCTTGGGCCACTCACACTCTCTAGAGAAGGATCTTCCATCTTCTGCCTGGAGGTAATAGTTCTGCCCGCCAGAGTTCTAGAGACTGATTCCAATTTTTCATTCATTTAGGTAAATGTTTATTTAACTTCCCGGAATGCCACTCCAACCCTCAACTGTCTCTGGTGTTCCCCCACATTCCATCCTAGCTAGAGCTCAAGATTTCTGCTATGGCCGTAGCGATGGTGGCAGTGGCTCTAGGAAACTAATCACTTCTTAAATACTCAGTGTTTTGTGCTGCCTTCATCCCTCCTTCCAGAGGTATCTGACACTGCCAAGCCTGGCACATTTTTCCCTGTAAGTCAGGTTGTTTCCTGCCTTTTCCCATTTCGTCTTTAGGAGTCAGTTTTCTTGGGTCAGTTGCCACTGGTCCATCTGTTTCCAGAATCCAGAATTTTGTTACAGTTGCCCTTTCCTCAGTCTGTTTGTCCCTGTGGGTTTATGTGTTAAGAAAAATTAAATCTCTTTACAGTTCTTTTAGAAGGGTTTTGGAGGGAGAGTAAGAAACTGTGGGTGTTTGATCTGCCATCTTTACTGAGAAGTCGCTCCCTCTCCTTTGGGTAGGTTCCATAGCCATCTGGACACTGCCCTGCTTCTCTGGACCGCTTGTCCACTCACTGCTTTTGTCCGAATGTAAATACTTGAAACTAAGTCCTCAATTAACCACACATAAGCAGTAGCTGGGGTTCCCCTTTCCCTTCTCACATCTGTGACCTCTGGGCTCCCAGCATCTTCCAATCTTTCCCCTTCCACAGATGTTCCTCCTGCGTATGTCTGAGGCATGGGTTTTCTGCAAGCTTTTTCTTTTCCCTGTGTTGATCTGATCCATTTCGATTCTTTCAGGAGTTAAAAAAAAATTCTTGTCCTCTGATGGCACTTTTTCTCATTGTTATTCATACCAGTCATAGTTTTATTATTAAAATATTTTTTCCTACATTTCATGAGATTTCTGGTGGAACTGGGGATAGTTGCAAGTGCTTAGTCAGCCTTCTCCTCCAGTTCTGAAGTTTAAACTATTTAAGCCTCCACCTTTTTGGTGGGTAGGGCAAGGTGGAGTTTATGGAAAACTTAGAAAGGTCTTTGCCACACCAAGATTATTCACCCATATTTTCTTCTAGTACTTTTGTGGGTTTTTAAAATATTCACATCTTTGGTTCATTTAAAATTCCATTTGATGTTAGTTGTATACCGGAATTTAGATTTCTTTTCAAATGTTTAGCTTTTTGTTCAAACATTAGCTATTGACTAATTTTCTGATTTGAAATACACACTTTGTTAATTTGTATAGCTTTATAATAGGTTTTATTGTTTCATAGGTTAAGTTCTTCTTAAGTCTTTTAAAATTATTTCTTGGTATAATTTTTTCCATTAAATAAAATTTTGAAGTTTGGCCAAATCAAAAAAAACTCACTTGAATTTGGGTATGCCTGCATTACTTTTCTATTCATTTAGGGAACATTAGCATTTTAATGCATTAAAAGCCATATTTCAGCTACTGGGATGGATCTAAGTTATCTAGTCAGTTGAAGTAATCATTTACTTTAAGATGTAATAAAATTGTTTCAACATCCCAAGTCACACCTGATAGAAGTCTCAGCACGCTTTCCAGGCTCTCTGGGGTGTCACGGCAGTCAAAGGGGTTGGTGTTTATTTTTCCCGGAGTCAGTTCCATATTCCTGCTTCCATGGAATTCTTGATCTCCAGTCTGGCTCTGACCCCCGCACATCTGTCCTTTCTCCAGTCCACAACACTCCACTGGAAACCATCTGATCTTTTCACTGGCACTAACTCAAGGCCATGTGCATGGTAGATAGGCAACATCAGGGTAGTGTTACAAATCTGAGCCCTGGAGTCAGAATGTCTGGGTCAACAGCTCGACTTCACACTTGTAAGCTATGCACTTGATCAAGTTACTTAATGTCTCTCTGCCTTAATTCCTCATCTGTAAGGTAGGAAAATAGGATTTTTGTGATAATTAAATGTAGAAAGTTAAAGTGTTAAAGAGTTAAAGTGCTCAGGGCAGTGTCTGGCAAGTAGGTGCTCAATAAATATGAGCTGTTATAATTATCATCGAAGGTTTGGAGGCTATGGAAATGGGTTACATAAAAACACAGCGCAACAAATGACTATAAACTGAATATTGGAAGTGTATTCTTAAAACTCCTTCTACTTGTCTTATTACAAAAGGAAGGTCCCCTCTCTCTCTTTAAGCCCTAGCTGGGCCCCTAACTTTGATCTCGTCCCTTCTCCTCCCTGTTTTTCAACTCTAGTCAAATCTCACTGTCTTAATTAGTCCATTATAATTTCCAAGGCATGAGGACTTATCTTTCCAATACTTAACCAGCTCATCATTTGTTTGGCTAAACAAAACCAGCTCAGGCTCCAAAAAAAAAGAGCTTATCTTCCCTTTAGACTATAGAAGAATATAAAAGAATGTAGTTCAAAAACTAGCAATGATTTTCCTGCACTTCGTAAAGAGAGCATATCTAAAAGGTACAGCTCTCCATTTTCTCAAAACTCTTTTTCTGCCCATGAATATAATTTTGTTGTTTTCTCTATATAGCACGTCTTATGGTTACTATATATAAATTGTTATTATGAGTAGAATTTTTATTCACTATATTTTCTTACTGGTTATTGTTAGTATGAAAGAAAGTTATTGCTTCTTTGTACATTTATTTTGAAACTAGAGTCATATTACCACTGTTTCATATAGTTTCTAATAGCTTTCTCAGTTTTATTGTCTTGGATTTTCTCTGGCATATAATCATTTTATCTGCAAATAATGACAATTTTGCTTGCTCATTTCCAGTATTTACACCACTTATTTTGGTTTATTG
The DNA here is from genome assembly GCF_028858775.2 of Pan troglodytes. Taxonomy (NCBI): domain Eukaryota; kingdom Metazoa; phylum Chordata; class Mammalia; order Primates; family Hominidae; genus Pan; species Pan troglodytes. The sequence goes on from NC_072406.2 coordinate 133,146,565, forward strand.
TGCTGGCTTGGACAGACATTATGTAACCGTGATGATAATGATCACTGATAGTGCTGGTTCTATTTGCTAATATTTTGTTTAGGGTTTATAAATGAAATGGCTGTAGTTTTCTTTTTAGTATAATTTTGATAGATTTTGTTATAATACTTTGCTGGCTTTATAAAAACAAGAAAAGCAAAAAGGAGTAGCTCTTTTTTCTCTGAGTTCTAAAATAATTTAAATAATTCTTGTGTTACCTATTCGTTGATGGTTTGATCTGTGTGGACTATATGGGTCTGGCCGCTTTTAGGATAAGGTTCTTCACAATCATCTTATAGCCTATTTTAGGTTTCCTATTTCTACTTCATATAGAGAACTTATTTTTCTAAAATAATTATCTATATCACCCAAGTTTTAAAATTTATTTGCACAGTTTTTTTTATATACTTTAAGTTTTAGGGTACATGTGAACAATGTGCAGGTTAGTTACATATGTATACATGTGCCATGTTGGTGTGCTGCACCCATTAACTCGTCATTTAACATTAGGTATATCTCCTAATGCTATCCCTCCCCCCTCCCCCCACCCCACAACCGGCCCCGGTGTGTGATGTTTCCCTTCCAGTGTCCATGTGTTCTCATTGTTCAATTCCCACCTATGAGTGAGAACACGCGGTGTTTGGTTTTTTGTCCTTGCGATAGTTTGCTGAGAATGATGGTTTCCAGCTTCATCCATGTCCCTACAAAGGACACGAACTCATCCTTTTTTATGGCTGCATAGTATTCCATGGTGTATATGTGCCACATTTCCTTGATCCAGTCTATCACTGTTGGACATTTGGTTTGGTTCCAAGTCTTTGCTATTGTGAATAGTGCCTCAATAAACATACGTGGGCATGTGTCTTTACAGCAGCATGATTTATAATCCTTTGGGTATATACCCAGCTTTACAAAGTTTTCTTTAATACTTTAAAAACTTTTCCCTGCATCTGTGGTTATCTATCTTTTCTTTTGACTAGTTTTGGGTATTTGTATTTTCCCACCTTTTTCCTTTTTTTGACTAAGGTAGGTTATGATTTATTTTCTTATTTTATTTTTTTAAATATCTTGAATTAATTAAACAATTCTATTGCTTTTGGCTTTTCCAGTTTAAACTCAATTTCACATTTCATATTTATTCTTTCCTTTTGCTTTAGGTTAGATAATCTTTTCCTACATTATTGAGTTTTGTGTTTATTCTATTTCACTCTTTGTTGAGTAATGACAGAACTTACAGATGTAAGTTTTTGCCTAAGGACAAGTTTAGCTTCAACACATACATTTTAGTGTACAGTCGTCTTGTTATTGTTGTTTTAGCAAAATAGGTATTTTAAAGAGACTGGTATATTTCCCAAATGGTTGGCAAGTTACCGTTTGCTTGTTTCTACTTAATTTCTAGCTGTATTGCATTTTGGTCAGAAAACGTGATCTTTCCTCTTCCTACATTTTAAGCTATGTTGAGGTTGCCTTCATGGAATGATATGGATTTTATGCTGAGTACACAGTTAAGATCTGTAATTGTTTCATAAGTACTTGAAAAGAACATACATTCTCTAATGTGATAATGTAACATGTAATATGCATATATAGCATCTGTCAAGGACTGAGAGAGGTTCAAATTTGCTTCCTTTTCTCACTTGCCCCTTTCATTGATCTAGTTTGTTGTACAAGGGAATGGTTCTCAAAGTGTGGTCCCTGGACCAGCAAGCATCAGCATCACCTCCTTAGAAATGCAAAATCTTGGGCCCTACCCCAGTCCTGTGAATTAGAAACTGGGGCCGGCACTAGCAGTCTGTGTTTTCAGAAGCTCTCTGGGTGATTAGAATGCACACTCACATTCAAGTACACTAGGAGAAGGCATGGGATGTGGATCTCATTTTGTCTTCCTTTGTTCTGAAAAATTACTCTCCCCCGTCCCACTTGTTTGTGATGCTCCCCTTTTCAATAACTTAATTCTCTTTATAAACTATTCATTCTGTACCATTAATCTGTGTCACACTGTTTTAATTTTTATAGTTAATAATCAAAGGCAGGCAAATTGGAATTCGGTATTATGTTTTTCCTATTAAATTTGCAAAGATTTAAAAACTCAATAATTTTCAGTGTTGGCAAAAATACAACGAACAAGACACTCTCATACAGTGGTGGTGAGAATGTAAAGTGATACATTTTTTCCTGAAAAGAACTTATGGCAATACGTCTAAAATATCTTTACCTCTGCTTCAATAATCCCACCTGTAGACATTCATTCTAAGGAAATAATCAGAATTGGTTTAAAAATTATATTTACGTTGTTTTTTGTTTACTCTGTTATTTGTTTTTAATGAATAGACATTTTTGGAAAAGCTTTCGGTTTATGGAAAAATTGAGCATAAAATAAAGTGTTCCCATATGCTCCTCCCTCCCCAACATTTGCCTTATTACTAACATCTTGTATTAGTATGGTATATTTGTAACAATTGACGACCCAATCTTAATACATTATTAGTAACTAAAGTCCATAGTTTATATTAGGACCCGCTGTTTATGTTGTACATTCTATGGGTTTTCCCAAATCTGTGACATGTACAGACCATGACAGCATCATTCAGAATAGTGTCCTAAAAATCCCTTGTGCTCCAACTATTTGTCTTTTTAAATAGAAAAAAATAGAAAGTTCCAACAATATGAGCATGTTTACATAAACTATGATATATTTAATTCAACGAAAATATTATGCAACCATTAAAAATCATGTTCCTGCAAAATATTTAATTGACTTGGGGGAAATGTCAATGATATATTACTAAGTTTAAAAAAAGAATACAAACTGTATTTGTAATATCATCTTTATTATTATTTATTTATTTAATTTAATTAATTTATTTATTTTTGAGATAGAGTCTCACTCTGTCACCCAGGCTGGAGTGCAGTGGCGCGATCTCGGCTCACTGCAAGCTCCGCCTCCCGGGTTCATGCCATTCTCCTACCTCAGTCTCCCGAGTAGCTGGGACTACAGGCGCCCGCCTTGACGCCCGGCTAATTTTTTGTGCTTTTAGTAGAGACGGGGTTTCACCGTGTTAGCCAGGATGGTTTGGATCTCCTGACCTTGTGATTGCCCGCCTCGGCCTCCCAAAGTGCTGGGATTACCGGCGTGAGACACCACGCCCAGCCTATTATTATTTAAATAATAATATATGTTCATAAAAAATACTCAAAGGGGCCGAGCACGTGCCTCACACCTGTAATCCCAACAGTTTGGGAGGCCAAGGCGGGCAGGAGTTTGAGACCAGCCTGGCCAACGTGGTGAAATTCAGTCTCTACTAAAAATACAAAAATTAGCCAGGCATGGTGGTGGGCGCCTGCAGTCCCAGCCGCTTGGGAGGCCGAGACAGGAGAATTGCTTGAACCCAGGAGGCAGACGTTGCAGTGAGCCGAGACTGTGCCACTCACTGCAGCCTGCACAACAGAGCAAGCCTCCATCTAAAAAAAAAAAAAAAAACAAATCAAAAAACAAATAAACAAACAAAAACACCACAGGGGGAAAAGACTGAAAGCTTTACATCAGAATGCTGAAAAGGTCTGTGAGAAGCTAAAAGTAGCTTGTAGGGTCAGGAACACTGCCTCTGGCATCAGCCACCTGAGAACTGCTTGATCTTGGGAAAATCACATTGCTTTCTTTTTTGTCTTTATGAAATTTTCTAAACTAAGGACGGATTGTTTTTAGAATGAGAAAAAAACTAATAAAAAAACTACAAATAGTAAAAGAGGAAGTGACAGAGAAGCAAAAGAAGACACAATGGGGCAATAAAGGAGTTTAAATGGCAACATTTCCTACCCAAAGTGACTGGAACAGAAAAGAGAAGTCATTGACTTGCACAGCCAAAAGCACTAGAGGGCTGGCCCGAGGCTCAGCTTGGGGCAGGGCTCCAACGGTGAGCCTCATGCCCCATTCCCTCTGTCTCTCAGCTCACTATCTGGATTTCCCCCTGCAGTAGCCCAGGCCTCACTCACGTCCTTCCCGCTTCACAAGCTGTGAGAGTTTGCCAGAATTCCCCCCAGTGAAAATTTCATCTCATCTCATTGGTTCTAGTTGAGTCACATGCTCATGTCTCAACCAATCAAAGTGGCCAGAGAAAATGCGACATGTTGATTGGTTTAAGCCTGGATCCCTCAACCTTCAGAATCAAGGATGAAATCAGCTTCCCCAGAACCACGTGGAGTGACATTAAGTAAAAGAGTGATTCCCTAATGGGAACTACTGAGTGGCAATTAACAAAAGATGCTCTTTGTCCCTGAAGGGAGGTGGCTCCACAGCTCTGCCAGACGTTTTGGGTGAATCTCTGCAGCACCCATGTCACTCCTGAAGGAGTTTTAGGGGTATTTGTTTTCACGCCCACAGTAGAGGTGGCTGTATTGGTTTGTGCTGAACCAAGACCTGACCAGGCAGCAAATGACTGGTCCTCAGGACACTGGGACGACAGGCTTATTGTTAACATCTTTCAGTTTGTGCTTTCAGCATTTCACATCAAAAGGATTTTATAAAATGCCCTTTTTAAACTTTCTGAGACTATTAGTCTGAGTATTGGGAGGCACAGAGACGGCATCCCTGAGGCAGGGGTCAGGGGATGGGAGATCTTCTTTTCTGTGTAACTGAAGTGCAGTGATGTCTTTTATGACCTCCCCAAAGACAAAAGATGAGTATAACAATACTCTTGCCAATTTGCTGGAAAGTTTATCGTTTTTAGTTTCACAGCTGGAGATCCTCAGCCCATTTCATTATCCTTGGGCTAAACAGAGTCCTCATTTTATGGCTGTTGTGAAACTGTATTCTTGGAACAATGACAACCTCTGACTCCTCTAAAGTCATGGCCAGTTGAACTCACTTGTGTCACTGGGTTTAGCAATAAAAACAGGTTGGATACTAAGCAGATACACCTGCCGCTCAGGCATCTCTCAGGTGCCAAAAGATAGACTGATTGTGTGGACCAAGCTCCATGCTCTGGGACGAAGGGAATAGAATTGAATTCCCTTGGGAAGTTGAAGCTTCAGGGAGTACAGATCAAATAAACCTCCCTGCTGAGTAGGCTGTCCTTCCATCTGACAGTGAAATGATCCAGTTTTCTTGGGCTATGAATATGGACAGACCTTTAGCCCCACCTTAGCCAACACATGAAAAAGTATATAATCCTGGCAGGAACCCATATAGAAGAAGGCACTAGACCAGGCCATCTGCATCCTGTCATTTCTTTAATAAAAAGGGATTTCATTACCTCGGCCCTGTCAGTATTTTTATCTTGCCTCTGCCTCTTTTCTATACTTGGAGTGGGTTGCTGGGTTACCTGAAAAGAGACTGTTTTTCAAAGCAAAATACTGCATTACTATCACTAATATCACTATTAGTGATAGTAATGTGTCCGGAATTGGTGGGTTCTTGGTCTCACTGACTTCAAGAATGAAGCCGCGGACCCTCGCCGTGACTGTTAGAGCTCTTAAGGTGGCACGTCGGGAGTCTGTCCCTTCTGATGTTCAGATGTGTTCGGAGTTTCTTCCTTCTGGTGGGTTCGTGATCTCGCTGGCTCAGGAATGAAACTGCAGACCTTCGCGGTGAGTGTTACAGCTTTTAAGGCAGCGCGTCTGGAGTTGTTCGTTCCTCCCGGTGGGCTCCTGGTCTCGCTGGGCTCAGGAGTGAAGCTGCAGATCTTTGCAGTGAGTGTTACAGCTCATAAAAGCAGCGTGGACCCAAAGAGTGAACAGTAGCAAGATTTATTGCAAAGAGCAAAAGAACAAAGCCTCCACAGTGTGGAAGACGACCCGAGCGGGTTGCCAATGCTGGCTCGGGCAGCCTGCTTTTATTCTCTTATCTGGCCCCACCCACATCCTGCTGATTGGTAGAGCCCAGTGGCCTGTTTTGTCAGGGAGCTGATTGGTGTGTTTACAATCCTTGAGCTAGATACAAAGGTTCTCCAAGTCCCCATCAGATTAGTTAGATACAGAGTTTCGACACACAGGTTCTCCAAGGCCCCACCAGAGCAGCTAGATACAGAGTGTCAATTGGTGCATTCACAAACCTTGAGCTAAACACAGGGTGCTGATTGGTGTGTTTACAAACCTTGAGCTAGATACAGAGTGCCGATTGGTGTATTTACAATCCCTGAGCTAGACATAAAGGTTCTCCACGTCCCCACCAGAGCAGCTAGATACAGAGTGTCGATTGGTGCACTCACAAACCTTGAGCTAAACACAGGGTGCTGATTGGTGTATTTACGATCCCTGAGCTAGACATAAAGATTCTCCAAGGCCCCACCAGAGCAGCTAGATACAGAGTGTCAATTGGTGCACTCACAAACCTTGAGCTAAACACAGGGTGCTGATTGATGTGTTTACAAACCTTGGGCTAGATACAGAGTGCCGATTGGTGTATTTACAATCCCTGAGCTAGACATAAAGGTTCTCCACGTCCCCACCAGAGCAGCTAGATACAGAGTGTCGATTGGTGCATTCACAAACCTTGAGCTAAACACAGGGTGCTGATTGGTGTATTTACAATCCCTGAGCTAGATATAAAGACTCTCCCCGTCCCCACCAGACTCAGGAGCCCAGCTGGCTTCACCTAGTGAATCCCACACCGGGGCTGCAGGTAGAGCTGCCTGCCAGTCCTGTGCCATGCACTCGCATTCCTCATCCCTTGGGTGGTCGATGGGACTGGGCACCATGGAGCAGGGGGTGGTGCTCGTTGGGGAGGCTCGGGCTGCACAGGAGCCCATGGAGGGGGTGGGAGACTCAGGCATGGCGGGCTGCAGGTCCCGAGCCCTGCCCCGCGGGAAGGCAGCTAAGGCTCGGTGAGAAATCGAGCGCAGCGCCGGTGGGCTGGCACTGCTGGGGGACCCAGTACACCCTCCGCAGCCGCTGGCCCAGTACACCCTCCGCAGTGCTAAGTCCCTCATTGCCCGGGGCCAGCAGGGCTGGCCGGCTGCTCCGAGTGCGGGGCCTGCCAAGCCCACGCCCACCCGGAACTCCAGCTGGCCCACAAGCGCCGCAGGCAGCCCCCGTTCCCGCTCACCCCGCTCACGCCTCTCCCTCCATGCCTCCCTGCAAGCTGAGGGAGTGGGCTCCAGCCTTGGCCAGCCCAGAAAAGGGCTCCCACAGTGCAGTGGGGGGGCTGAACGGCTCCTCAAATGCCACCAAAGTGGGAGCCCAGGCAGGGGAGGTGCCGAGAGCAAGCGAGGGCTCTGAGGACTGCCAGCACGCTGTCACCTCTCAGTAATAGCACAGCCCCATCCTTGCTGTACTTTGTGGACATTATCTTGACTCCTCACAATAACTCTCCAAGGTAGGTCTCATAGTCACCATTTTAAATGGGAGGAAACTAAGGCTATGTCTTGTTAGGTAATTTACCCAGTTCATACAGTTCTATGTGATAGAACTGGAGTTTGGAAACTAAGCCTGACAATGCCAAATACTTTGTTTCTTCTCCTCATTATCAATAGCTGACTAAAATGTAATTTTGTCAACCTGATCTTGAAAAACTTTAGCCTGATTTTATTTTTATCTGTTATTCCTAAATTAAGCAGCCTCAGTGGCATTACAAGCCGAATCCTTGAGGTGACTGGTCACCAGAAGGAATCCAGCCTTCTCCATGCATAATCACTCTACAGCAGCCTTCCAGACCCATCCATGGGAATCCTTTTCTTGAGGTCTGGGCAAAACCACTCCAAGAACAAACCCCCCAATCTCCATCAGAGCTTCTCTGCCCCATATTTGTCTGACCCCTCAGTTCAGTAGTGATGATGACCAGGGCAAGTCAAATCTATGTCTGAGCCTGTGGCCTGACCCCATTGTTTCTACTTATCCGATGTGAAATGCTAGTACTTGCTTTGCAATTTTACATTTTGATGCAAGTGAAAGGTTTGAACCAGCTGTTTAAAAAAACAAATAGCTTTAAACCCCATTGTAAAGTGATGACCTCATGTAGGAAAACTGGTTGGGCTCCTGCCCTAGGAGGGGCTGGGGGTAGGTTCCCGATAGACAAGCTGCTCCTTGTGAACCACTCAGAAGCTGGCTCTTGCTCAGTGGCTGTGGATGAGCCATGAGAGCCACATCTGTTTTTAAATCTTCAAGATGAATGGAGTTGAATTTTCTATTCTTTAAATGTGGAGAAGAAAAGAACAAAACGCTTCCTGTCAGTGAAGTCCTGTGTTTCTAAGTGGGGTAACTTCTTTTTTATTGAACGAAAGCTTTTCAAGAAGCATTCCAAAGAGGATATACCAGAATCTGGAACCGGCATATGAAAATATCACCTCTAGGGAACAATTCATAAAACCACCAATTACTCCGTGGACTCCTTTTGGCTCTGTCCTTGCTTTAGATGATAGGTACATTCTCACACCCCTGAGCTCCTCAGAAAAGCAGGAGGGATCCCTTTGTGCCCTCGTTTATACCCTGCTAGAGGTTAAGCATAGATGATACACTGTCACCTCACTGGAACATTTTAAACTTGAAAAAAAGAAAAAGAAAAAGAAAGAAAACCTATTAAAATTGTCAACATTCCCACAGTAATTGAGTTTTCTAAATTCATTCAATAGCTAGTTTATTCATTTAATCAACCATTTTTTTGAGTCCCTACTATATGCCAAATGCTGCTGTAGGGTGAGGAGTTGAAGATATAAGATCCATTACAATCATCCCCCTCATCCTCAGGAATACATGCCAAGACCCCCGGTGGATGCCTGAAATCACAGACAGCACCGAATCTTATATATACACCACATTCTTCCTCTACATTCATACTCATGATAGCTTAATTTATAAATTAGGCAAAGTAAGAAACTGGCAACAATAAGAAGAATAATTGTAAGTACACTTTAATAAATGCTCTGTGAATGTAGTCTCTCTCCCTCTCAGAGTATCTTATTGTAATGTACCTACTGCTCTTGTGAGATGATAAAAAGCCTACATGATAAGATAAAGTGATAGGGCTGGGCGTGGTGGCTCATGCCTGTAATCCCAGCACTTTGGGAGGCCGAGGTGGGTGGATCACCTGAGATCAGGAGTTTGAGACCAGCCTGGCCAACATGGTGAAACCCCATCTCTTCTGAAAATAGAAAAATTAGCCAGGCGTGGTGGCTGGTGCCTGTAATTGCAGCTACTTGGGATGCTGAGACAGAAGAATCACTTGAACCCAGGAGGTGGAGGTTGCAGTGAGCCGAGTCAGAACAGCATGCACTTTAAAGCTTATGAATTGCTTATTTCTGGAATTTTCCACTTAGTATTTTCAGACCGTGGTTGACTGCAGGTAACTGAAACCATGGAAAGCAAAACCACAGATAGAGGGACTACTATACCTGTACTGAAGTCCACAGTCTAGCAGAAGAGGAAGAGAAATAGATAACTTGAAGTCCATGTGGTCAGCTATGCTCAGGACACTGGGGGATAGGCCTGGGGGTAGGGAAGGAAGTGATGACCAAAGATGGCTTCCTGTAGGAAGAAACCCCAATCTGAGCTTTGAAGGACACGATGGGGTTAGCAAAACGTTTAAGACAGAAGAAGCAGCCTGTACAAAGGTGGAGGAGTGAGACGGGAGATAGGAGATGTATTGCAGGGGCTGTGCGGGCCAGGGCACGATGCTGGTTTATGATAGTGTTACCCCTGTGATAAGTCCCACACCTTTGGTCCATGGGAGCATCTCAGCACTGGGAGGCATCTGTGCATGTGTCTCCTCATAGCTGTAGACTCTCTGAAGATGTCTCTATGGATGTGGACACTCTTCCCCTGCATGTTATGACTGTCTGTTTCACACTTCCCAAAGCACATGCACACACATGCAGGCTTCCACACAGAAGTTTCAAACAGATTGTTATTTAATGACTACAGTCATTCATCCAAACCTACACTACTGGTTGGGTGTTTGGGCTGTCCTATCTCCATTTATAGCACAGAGAAAGGTATCATCAACCAGCCTTCAAGATGTCATCTCAGAGGCCTTCCCTCTACTGGTAGGGAACCCCCCTCCCCAACACCTCTCTACACTTTCTCCCCTCCAGAACTTCTGTCTGTTTAACTCTTTTCCTCTAACAATGTCCCCACATCCCTTCTTATTCTGGCTACTCTCACCCTCAGGCAAAAGTCAGCAAGTGGCTTGTCCTTTTGGCACTCGCAGCCTCCCTGGATCAGTGTTGAGGGAAGAAAGCCCTTCCCTCCTCAGCCAGGTGAAGGAAGGGAGAGCTTTGGGTCAGGAAGCTGTGTGTGGCTGGTGAAGGTGATCATTTACTCCTGGTTGTGCTTTTCCTGATTTTTCCTTTGGTGCCTCTTACTATCTCTGGAAAATAAAAAAACACACAACTTACGCCAGGAGCATGGGATTTCTGCCAAGAAGCCCTGTCGAATCCTTTGAGAGTCACAATCTCTCTGAGTAATTCTGAACTTATTGGTCCAGACATGGATTTATCCCTCTACTCATCTTCATCTTCTTTGTGAAGCCCTCTTCCATTCATGCCACCCTAATGGAAGTGTCCAGTCATTCTTTCTTAATTCTCCCTGATTGGAGGGAAGAAGCGTTGTCCAATCACACACCAAACAAAATTAGTAATCTTAAGGGGTTCCATGCATGAATACCTGCTAGGTGCTAACCACAGGGTTCAATTTTGTTCATTACTCAGTGGCTAGCACGGTGTCAGGCACACACAAATTCTTCACTAAAGCGAAGTTCTTCAATAAAGAAATGATTCCCAACACTCACAATGAACCTGGAAGTTAGGTATGATTATTTCCAATTTATAAATGAGAAGGCTAAGGCTCAGAAAGATTACCATGGTCATTTAGCTGATAAATGGTAGTTTGGTTCCTAACAAAGGTCTTTCTGGCCCCAAAGCTCATGCTTTTTCCAGAAAACCATGAAGTCATCCACCTGTCAACTCACTAAATATAGTTCATTATGTCAATAAAGATTAACCCTTTACATGGACACTTAACTGCAATGGTCTTGGTGCTGCATAACGAAGCTGTGGACTTGGGCAACTCTTCATGACAGAACTTGCTACTTCCGAGTTGCCTCCTTCTCTAGAGTTTGTCTCCTTCAGCCTATTCAATGCAGCACCTATTCATTCATTCATTCATTCATTCCACAAATTTTCTGGAAGTATCTACCATGTGCTAGATGCTAGAGATACAAAAATGAGTCCAACAGCTCCTGCCTTCAAGGACACTAGAATTCATCACAGTATATTAGTCGCCTATGTGACTACCTTAAGGACAGAGAGAGTTGTATGATTTTTGTGGTTGTTTCCAGCTCCCAACAAAAGACCTGGCTGATGAGAGGCCCTCAGTAAGTGTTGGCTGTATTGGATTGATATGGTGTCTAATGTAATGATGAGTGTTATATATAAAGCTATGTTCCATGAGCCACAGGCATTCTTTTGGGGACATGCATATTAATTATTTTTTTCAGATCATTGAGCTGTCATTCAATAAATGACACAACTGCCTTAATATAGAAAATTGCTAGAGGAGCTAGATTTATTTTCTTTCCTCACACTAAGAAGCAATTGTAGTAATTCCTTATGCAATAAACCAGTAAGAACTAATTTAATTTAAAAAAATTTTTTAAACTGGATTACACACAAATATGGTAGAAAGTTTTAAAAACTTACAAAAGGATATAACATTAAAAATAAGTCTCCCACTTCTGGCCCTAGGTACCCAGCTTTCATCCTTAGAATGCACGGCTATTACCAGATTTCTTGAATATTATTCCAGAGATCTTCTGTAGGCACACAAGAAGAAATATGTGTACTTCTATGCATGTCTGCACACACTGCCCCCCACACAAGGTGGTATATTTCGCACAATGTTCTAGACTTTGCTTTGTTCATTTAATGCTGTGCCCTAAAGACCTTTTCATGTTATGACATAGATATTATTCTCATTTTTAAATGACTATTATACAGATTGTACCATCTTATCCAGTCCTCCACTAAGGTACATTTAGGTTGTTTCCAAATGTTTGTTTTATTACTAACAAAGCCACAGTAAATTTCCTTATCCATATATCATTTTGCACTCTAACAGCTGTGAGATAAATTCCCAGATGCAAAATATAAATAAATTTATTTCACTTTTAAAATTTAAATTTAAAATGTATTATTATAATAAATAAAATTGAATACATTCCCAGAAGCGCTGGCCAAAGGATATATGCATTTTAAGATAAATAAGATGCATTTAACGTAAATGACATAGCCCAATTGCTCTACACAGCAGTTGTGCTAATTTGCACTCCTATAGCAATGCATGACAGAAATTTTCTCCTATGGTCAAGACGACTGACTTACCAAATTTTTTTGATCTATGCTAATCTCACTGCAATTTTCATGTTCCTTTATCTTACTATGAGATCTTATTTACTTCTTAATAGTCCAGTTTAATGTTAAGAAACCATAATTCCTGTCATGTCAAAGGTACTGCGATCATAAATTTTGAGTTTATCTGAACTACTGTTCACCAGAAGTTAAAAATAACAGTGTTATTAGTTACATTTTTATATCACTGCCAATCTCAAAGTGAACTTGAGATAACTTAATAAACACACAAAACAATGAGAGAGATAGAAACAACATTTTTAAAATCAAGACAACAGAAAGTAGAGGCAAAATGGTAAAATGAAGTAAGAGGGAAGTTTAGTGAAACAAAATGCATATCTTCAGGTCCAAAAATCTACTAATTTTGGTCCACTGTTTTGGCCTTAAGCTTCTTAGAGGTCAAAGCAAAAAGGAAAATGTAATCAATTTTAAAATGTACATTGTTAAAGAAAAGAAAATCAAAAGATTTTTGGCTTTTAAATCTAAGGGAAATTCATAAGGTTTATTGCAGAAGGGACTCCAGATAGTATCTCAACAAGATTCCTAAAATGAAAGAAAAAGTAGGGGTTTTGGAGAACAAAGCTCTGACGCTGTCTGTATAGAATGCTTTCCTAGGGCCCTTTGTCTGGTAAGAGCTCCCCTTTTCCTCTGAGGACCAACTCTCTGACTCTTCATGGTCCTGGTAGGGGTATCAATGACCATGCCCTATTCCTTCCACCTTGAATACTGCTGTACAACAAACCACACCAAAAGGCAGAGGCTTAAGGGCAGTCCTTTAGCTCATGCATCTACAGGTAGATCATTCTGTCTGAGCTTGGCCTCACAGTTCTATTCTTGGCTGGGTTCTCTCCCAATCCAGGGGCTGTCTGGCCATTGCAGGGGCATTTGGGTATCTTGGTCCTGTCCCACAGGTCCCTCAGCCTTTAGTATGCTGGCCTGGCATGTTGTCATGGTATGGCACAGCTCCGGGAGTAGAAGCAGAGGTATGAAGATGCCTTTTTCAACCTCGGTTTGTGTCACATCTATTAATGTCTGATGGACCAGAGGAATCACATAGCCACACTCAGAATGAAAAGGTGGAGAGGTGAATTTGTGGGAGGATTGCAAAATCACATGGAAAAGGCTGTGGGTAAGGGAAGTGTGAGTGCCACAACTCATCACAGGGGACAGTGATCTAGGCTTAGAAAGTGGGGAGGAAGTTCACTTTCCACTGGGTTGCCCAACTGAGACTTCGGGGAGCCATGTTTTTCACTACTTGCTGCAGGAGGGAATGGGTATTCAAAAAGAAGAGGAGAGGGGTGGATCAGACACATGCAGAAAGAAAGAGCCCGGTGCTACAAAGTCCCTGAAGCTCTTCCAGTGTGTCTGCAGGTCACTCCAGTACCCAAACCAGCCCCTGAGCTAGTAATTTTTCCTGTTTGCTATATCAGGCGGTACTCAAGAGTGAATGCTGCAGCCAGTCTACCTGGGTACAAATTCCAGCTGTGGCTGAATAACTGTGTGGCTTGGAGGCAAGTTGCCTCATTTCTTTGTGCCTCAGTTTTTTCATCTATAAGATGGGGATGATGATAATCTTACCTCTCAGAGCTGTTGTGAAGATCGAATATATTGATATTGGGAAGGACTTAGAACAGTGCCTGGCGTATATTAATAAATGTGTGGTAATTATTTTTTGCTGACATTAGTTTGAATTGTGTCCCTGTCAATAGATTGGATTTCGTGGGTGGCATCTCAGGTGGATTTGATGGAAAGACAAAGCTGTCTCTCATGGGAGCTGGGCTCCTACTTCCACCCAAAGGCACTGAACTGCATCCCAATTGCCAAATCTACCAACCAAGAAAAAACAAACCCAATACCTTCCACGGGAATTACCCTAATCTGTGACTGGCCTGGTGAGTGTGTCATTTATAGAGTCACCATAACCACAGAACGTGGTACATGCCAGCAATGTTCGGGGACCTTACTGCTCCCCTTCCAGATATAGAGCGAGGTTTGCCTGAGTCCAGGACCTGGCCGAGTGGGCCAGATTGCTGTGTGGGTTTATGGAACAGAGTGTGATGATAATGGGCTTCTAGATTCTTTCGGTGCAGACTCCACCTCCCTGCCTGCAGCCAATACTGAGCCGTGACAGGAAATACAAAGCCGCTGACAGCCCCAGACTTGGTGTCCGCACCACCATCAGGGCTCTGAGCAGCGAGCTGGAGCCCCCTCTCCCTCCAGGTCGGCCATCCGGCTGGGTCGGCTCAGTCAACAGCAGTTTACAGTTTGGCTGACTACAGCCTGACTCCACAAGGGGAATAAAGCCCAGCATTGTGCTGGGCTTGCAACATCTTTCCCCGTCCAGAGTTCCTGATGTGTTTGTTACACAGGATCTGGTCTGAATGTTTCCTTTGTCGCAGACCTTCACGTGCTGAGGTGGGTCTGCCTTCTCCGCGGCAGTCCTGGGTTAAATAAATACATTAAGGCAACATACACGGCTTGACACTGGAGCCAGCCTCAATAACTCAAATAATTCATGTGGCAAAAGATGGAGCCTCTGTGGTTTTGAATTCATTTAAAGGTGGATTTCTTTGTTCAGTTCCTTTGCTCGAGGAGAACACAAACTGGGAAGGGGCCGCCATGCTCCAACTCAGCTGGCCATTTTTCTCCAGCAAGTCTGTTTGAGAGTTTCTAAATCCCGTGCAGATGAACACAGAACATGACCTTCAGCCAGTTATAGGATACCATGCTGACATCACCACATAAATATACACTCCCGAGAAAGCTGTGATTAAGCTCCGCGCAGATTTTTATCACTTTTCCAGTGCACCGGCAGGCTGCTTGTTCGCCATGCACCTTTACAAAACTCATAATATTTAGAAATGTGCTGTGTTAGCCCCAGAGGCTTAAATAAACTAAAGCCTGTGAAGGTTTTAATGTAACAAGTTACCTTCACATGTGAAATTACGAGTCTACATGATACTCAATAAGGCCATCATTGTACGCACTCTGTTCTTTTGGGATCTTATGTACATTTATCCTGACATATCTGTTTCAGTTTTTTAAGAACGGAAAATATTTCTATTTCAATACCACCATACATGTTCATGACACTAAAGAATGAGTGAGATTGTATATTTAAAGAAATTCAGAATCTCCGCCGGGTGCGGTGGCTCATGCCTATAATCCCAGCACTTTGGGAGGCTGAAGTGGGCGCATCACAAGGTCAGGAGTTCGAGACCAGCCTGGCCAACATGGTGAAACCTCGTCTCTACTAAAAATACCAAAATTAGC
Organism: Pan troglodytes; assembly: GCF_028858775.2. NCBI lineage: Eukaryota > Metazoa > Chordata > Mammalia > Primates > Hominidae > Pan > Pan troglodytes. The sequence continues at coordinate 133,162,191 of NC_072406.2, forward strand.
TGGGCATGGTGATGGGTGCCTATAATCCCAGCTACTTGGGAGGCTGAGGCAGGAGAATTGCTTGAACTCGGGAGGCCGAGATTGCAGTGAGCCGAGATCGTGCCATGCACTCCAGCCTGAGTGACAGAGCAAGACTACATCTCGGAAAACAAAACAAAACAAAATATTCAGAATCTCTACTCAAGGAGTTTGTGCTTTAAGGCCAACAGAAGGATGGGTGGGAGGGTGCTGTCATTGTAATCTCCTATAAAATCATCAAGTTTTCATTTTCTTTTCTTTTCTTTTTTTTGAGACAGAGTCTCTCTGTTGCCCAGGCTGGAGTGCAGTGGCACAATCTCAGCTCACTGCTCACTGCAACCTCGGCTTCCCGGGTTCAAGCGATTCTCCCACCTCAGCCTCCTGAATAGCTGGGATTACAGGCATGTGCCACCATGCCCCGCTAATTTTTGTACTTTTAATAGAGACAGGGTTTCACCATGTTGGTCAGGCTGGTCTCAAACTCCTGACCTCTTGATCCACCCGCCTCGGCCTCCCAAAGTGCTGGGATTACAGGTGTGAGCCATCATGCCCGGCCTTCATTTACTTTTAAAAGTGCGGATAAAAGATTTGTTTTATGAGTATAGCAGAGATTCTCAAATGAGACAATTTTGTCCCCCAGGGGACACTTAGCAATGCCTAGAGATATTTTTTGGTTGTTACAACTGGAGAAGCAGGGTACTGATGGCATCTAGAGGGTAGAAATCATGATGCCAATATATATGTATGTATCCTTCCATACACAGGACAGCCCCCCTCAACAAAGAATTGCTCATTCCAAAATGCCAACAGTACCATGCTTCAGAAACCCTAAGGTACAGTACATTTGGGAGGAGGGGTTGGGACAGCATATGTTCTAACAGGCTGGATGACTGTAAACTTTTTAAGGTGCTATGCAAACACTAACCTTGCCTTCTAGTCAATTTACTGGCTGCTAAACATTGTTTCAAAATTCTGACTCTCCATTTATCCTAAGCACATTGCTATAAAATGCCTTATTGATGAGGCTTGCCTGGCCCAAAATCTAAACAGGGCTGCTCAAGTTTTCTCTTTTTAAAAGAGAAAAATAAAAAACTTTTCTTTTTTACTTTGAAATGATGTTAAACTAAACATGTAGTTTCTAACATAGTAGACAGTACCTTCACCCTACTTTCCCCCAGTGACAGCATCTTACATAACTATAGTATAATATCAAAACCAGAAAACTGATATTGGTATGATACTATTAAACTACAATCTGATTTGGACTTTACTACTTTGCTCAAGTTTTAAATAATAAAACATTTAAAATTTTATTTCTCCCAAAATATTCAACTTTATTCTTGTAGAAATGCTTACCGTGAAAAACAAAACAATGATGATCTTTCTGCTTCTAAATGATCCTCATTGCCAAGGTGCTACCCGTTGCGAGAAAAGAAAGTGACCGGTGGAAATAATTGGCTTCTAGTTTTATTAATCAGTCTCTACCCTCTTCAAAACAAAGACTCCCATGATATTTTCTGGCTGTCAGTGCCTTCTTGTTGTTGTTGTTGTTTTGATCGGTTTACATGTCCTTCAAAGGCTCAAGTATTGAACATTAGGACCAAAGGTAACAAATTTCTCAACCTTCACCCCCACACCCCTCACCCCGACACTACAGCCTCCTGGAAGCACTCTGCAGAACTTCCCTGCCAATATATATACATATATGTGTGTGTGTTTACTGGGGTTTACACCGTCGGTGCCCCTGTTTTTCAGGCCTTCAGATTCAGACTAGTACTATTGTATTATAGTACCAAGAGCAGAAGATAAATGAGATGTCCTAGCCATATGTGTATGTGTGTGTATATATATACATATATATACAAAAACTATATATATATACACACACATATATATACAAAAACTGTATATATATATACACACACACACACAAATATATATATATAAACTATATATATAGTTTTTGGATGTTTTTAAGGGAATCTTTTACAAATACAAATGGAGTGCCCTGCTGCAGACCCACCCGAGGGAAGGTGGGAAGGTGTTGTCTTTACTGCCGCACAGCTATTAAGACCTTCAGGTGTAATGATCGGGATAAGATACATGCTGCTTCTACCTTCAGCATCCTTCAAGAGCATAGGAGAGGAGGCATTGTGAGGACCTGGGCCCCAAGTGGGATTCCTTATGTTGTTCTAACCTCAGAAAGAAAAATACACTCAAAGACAGCCAGAAAAAGCCCTAGCAGTGGGGCTTTAGCGTGGACTTTTAGAGCACCATCCGAGAAGGTCGGCATTCAGTGGAAGAGAAAGCCTCAGACCATGGAGAACTGAGTTCAAGGGTTGGTCCTGCCACTTTCTGGCTATGAAGCCTTGGAGAAGGCACTGAACTAAGCTTGGTTTCTCTATCAATAAAACAGTGACATTGGTATCAATCCCAGTAAATACAGAAGGTGGTGTGATGGTCACTGACCTGCTTCATTGGAAGGTGTCTTTTATAATAGGAGAAATGAAAAAAATAGGGTGTCCTCATATAGTGAAAGTAAATAGAGCTACAGCCACACACATCAACATGAAGAAACCCTGCAAATACAAATAATACAATGTATTAATCAGATTTCTCCATGGAAACAAGGGAAGAGAACCAATATGTTATATACATATATAATATATGGATGTAATATTACATATATGTATATAATATATGTATGTAATATTACATATGTGTATAATATATATGTAATATTACATATATGTATATAACATATTGTTCTCTTTATTAATACATATATTGTATTATATATATGCTATGTAATGTATAATTACATAATTATATAATATATAATTACATAATTATATAATATATACATGTATAATTATATACCTACATAATACATATATGCATTACATACATATATAACATAGCATATACACACATACATATAATATACATGTATTATATATGTATATTCATATAGTGTGTGTATGTGTGTGTGTGTATGTGTGTGTCTGTGTGTGTGTGTGTATAAAATGTATTATGAGAAATTGACTCACACAATTATGGAGGCTGAGAAGTCCCATGAACCACTGATAAGTTTGGCTGTGTCCTCACCTAAATCTCATCTTGAATTGTAGCTACCATAATTCCCAAGTGCTGTGGGTGAGACCCAGTGGGAGACAACTGAATCATGGGGGTGGTTTCACCAATACTGTTCTCATAGTAGTGAATAAGTCTCATGAGATCTGATGGTTTTATAAGGCGTTTCCCCTTTCACTTGGCTCTCATTCTCTCTTGCCTGCCACCATGTAAGATGTGACTTTTGCCTTCTGTCATGATTGTGAGGCCTCCCCAGCCAGGTGGAACTGTGAGTCCAGTAAACTCGTTTTTCTTTATAAATACCCAGTCTTGGGTATGTCTTCATCAGCAGCATGAGAACAGACTAATACATCTACCATCTGCAAGCTGGAGACCCAGGGAAAAAAAAAAAAAGAGTGGTATAATATCAGTCTGAATCTGAAGGCCTGAGAACTGGGGGAGCTGATGGTGTAAACCCCACTCCCAGAGCAGAAGATGAGATGAGATGTCCTAGCTTAAGCAGTGAGGCAGGGGAAAAAAGGAGGAGAAAATTTCTCTTTCCTCCTTCTTTTGTTCTATCCAGGTTCTCAACAGATTAGATGATGACCACCAGCTCTGGGGAGGGCAGTCTGTTTTACTGAGTCCCCCAATGTAAATGCTCATCTCATCTGGAAACATCCTCACAGACACACTCAGAAATAATGTTTAACCAGCCATCTGGGCATCCTTCATCCAGTCAAGTTGACACATAAAATTAACTATCACATACAACATTGGGCAAAAAAAGTTGTAAAAGAACACATAAGGTATGATATATCATTCATACAAACATATAAAACCATACTATATGTATAGTGTAAGGATATACATTGATGTAGTGAAAGTAGAAAGCAATGCATGAGAATGATAAGAAGCCAGTTCAGGTTAAGAGTTACCTCTGGAAAAGGGGGAGGGCAGGGAAGGTGATTGAGGAAGGTATACATGATGGATTTAACTGTGCTGGCAATATTTATTTCTTAACCTTGGAGGGTGGCTATGTGAGATGCCTTCCATTATTCTTGATAGATTCTTTAAATGTCTTTAATATTTCTAAATGCTCAAGATTTTTTTTAATTGCTATCATTGTTGACAGAGGCCTTGAGTGTGGAATACAGTGTGTGGGTTGAGAACATGGGGCTGGCCTGAATGAGAACTCCATCACATTGTTACCCTCGGCAATTGCTTAAAACTGCTCTACGCCTTAGGTTCCTCATTTGTCAAGAGCACCTACTTCATAATATGACTTGGGAGGCTTAAACAAGATAATGTTTAAAGCTCACTCACCACCATGCTTGACGCATAATCACCTCTCAAGAAACGTTAGATTTTAGCTACTGCACAGTACGTGAGATTACCTGATCATCATGATAACTCATCGATTGACAATGGAGTAACACCGTGTACAAATAATATAGATGCTTCCATCTTCTGCTAATTGTAATGTAATATTTAGGGCATAGAATAATGTTATTATTCCAACCTCAGATTTATGAGCCAGAACCTTACTTGACTAACTTAGGTCACTCCGCTGAAATATCTTGTGGGGAGATAGTTGAATCTTTGTTTGGATTCTTGCCAGTGGCCATAAAAATTCTTTGCCACTCAGTAAGGTTATGTGTTATAGCCATGTAGGAACTCTGGATATCAGAACTTTCACTTTTTGGCTGTGCCAGGTAAACCTAAATTTATGATACCTTCAGTGGTTTTAAGATTTATGGCATCAAATTCTAACCTCCTGGCCCCAGGCCCATGCAAGCTATGTTTCTTACCTCTATATAATGTTACCCTCGGTAGCCAACTCACAAAGCAAGGTGCCTGGAATGATGTTAGCTTCAATGCCAAAATATCAGTGAAATGGAAAAGACCTTAATAACTGTAAGCCACATTTATGTCCCTATATTCTCCAGCATTTGAGCCAATGTGGAGATATTTCCCTTTGCCGTGTTACCCTCAAGTAATCTTGTTAAAATCTGAGAGAGCCTTGCTATCTTAAAACAGCCCTGTCCTTTGGAGTTGACCCACCAATTGCTGGGCTTTCTCCTTAACAAACAGAGCAGAGCAGAGTGGATTACAACATGAAGCCTCAAGTGACCAAAGAAAGGTAAATGTCACCTACCCCCGCCATCTGCAAGGCTAGACATCCCCCATTTAATCTGTTTTAAGAATGAAAGTGTCTGTCTATTCTTAAACAGCACAGTCCTCCCAGCCTTTTCTTGGGCCTATAAATGTACTTTTTACATGTAGGTCTGTGAAGTAGGGCCTTGTTGATTCAACATCTGGAACTACTCAGGTGGTTTGTCTCTGCTGACTTTATGAACAATAAAAGCAAACCACTGGATGATTCCTGGATATTTAAACTCGGGGTATAGGCATCCTGGCCTCATTGCTGACAAACACAAGATCTTAATTTTTCCTACTAGAGCCAAATGCAACAAATGTGGATGTGAATAGAAGGCTAAGTGTTCTCCTTAAAAATAGGCTACTTGTCTGAGGTATAATTTTATTTATTTATTTTTCTTTAATCAGCTGAATTTAAGATTCATCTAAGGTATGGTTTTTTAACTGTGGGGCACATAACTCAGAATTTCCAAAGTCCTTGCAAATCTCGAGTCTGTTCTCAAACCCAACTACAGTCCAACTTCAAAGAAATAGACTCGAGTTGATCACTTTCTAACTATAGTTTCTGCAAAGACTGAGAAGAAACCTATCATACTACTATGGAGACACCACAGTCAACCCCACTCCTGGAACTACTTAATCAACACCATTTTTTGTTATGTGGGGAAAGACTTCTCTAAAGTGATCCTAGGCTGTTTTCAGCTAAGATTCAATTTTATGAATATCCTTAGAAATGTCACCAAAACCAAGAAGAATGAGTCATTGAGGCCAAGTATGGGAAAGGAAAAACCAACTGCATAGACTGGATTGGAAAATATAGAAAAATATGTGACTGTGCTGTGAAAATATCACCTGGTAGTCATAGTATATTATAAGCTGATATAAATAATACAATGTCATAATGTTATAAAGTGCTAAAATACATGGTTCATTAAGAGCCTTAAGATGAGGTATCAACAGAACTTTTAACATGAACCTCTGGGAACAATGCTAACCTACTATACTCTAAGACTCTCTAGGATAAGAATCACCTTTCTTTGTCTCTGTATCCTCCAAGCACCACGTCTGGTCCACAGTAGGTACTTACTGCATGTTTAATTCTGGATTGCAAGTGCTAGAAATGGCTTTATGACCTTATTAAGTAAAATGTTAGCAAAACTACAACGTTTCGAAGAAGTACCTTGACACCTGCCTACTCCATGGAAATTTCAAAATGCAGACCCAAAGAAAGACATTGTGATCCTCCTCACAATTTACTAACAAGAAATAATCCCTCATGTATACACCGATCATGTTCAGGAAGGTGACTCGGGAAAATAGTTGTTTAGAACTGGAGTCCCCTCTGTTTCACTCTGCCCAGCAGCCAAGATGGTCTTTTCTAAATGTGGATTGTGTCATCTCACTGTCCCACTTTCAAGGGCTCACCATTGTCCTTTCCTTAAGGCTAAAAATCTCCTCCAGAACCTGCCTCCTGCCTAATCTGCAGCTCCTATTCTTAATATACTCCAGGAGCACTGGTCTCCATCATGTCCATATAAAAAGACCAGACTCTGTCTTCTCACATGGCCTCTGCATTTGAGCTTCCATCTGCCTATTTATGTTCTTTACCCACTTCTGCATGTTGTTAGCCCCCAAACATCTCAATACAAATGCTACCTCCTCAAAGAGGTCTCCTCTGAGCACTCAGCCCAGAGAAGTTCCCACCAGGCCATTGGATGTTCCTCAATATCACATCCTCTTGTTTGTTTACTTCTCATGTTGCAGGGGGCAGCACCAGAAAAAGAGTAGAAATGGTGGGAAACATGGTTAACAAAGTATTTGGTTTGGGCCAAATTTTGTAAGGCCTTCAGCGTCAGTGATGGAGTTCAGATGATATATGGGGAGAAATCTGGCATCAGCTGGGGCAGTTTTAGGACTGGATCATATTGCAGTGTGGACAAGAGGTCATGCTGAAGAGACTGGAGGCAGGAAGCTCCTGTAGAAGCCACTGTAATAGTCCAGTTAGAGGTAGTGATTACCCATATTAAGGCAATTGAGACAAGATAACGAATAGGAGATACGGTTGAGTTAAACAATTCCTGATCTTAAGGAATCTATCTATCAGGGAGTGAAGTTAATGTTGAAATAACTGAACTGCAAAGCCCTGTAAGGGAAGAACTCCAAGAGAGACACCTCAAAGGAGAATGGTTCCCCATGAATGGTCCTACTAAATTGACATCATTTCCTCCCTCTCATTATTAAAGCAATGACAATCTCATTCAGTTTCTCTTTGAGCCTCATGACTTGTCTCTGCAATTTCAGTAAAGTTTGACTTGACTTTTTTTTTCCTGTTTTCCTTTTGAAATTAGATCACTCTTCCAGATTGTTCCAACAAGATTTCAAAGTAAAGCTATGGAGGGTTAAATGTCAAGCCTTTTAAAGATCTAGCACAAACTTGAAAGAGACTAAATTTTTCAAAAGTATGCTATTTCTCAGCTGCTGAGTCTGATGTAAAAGTTGAAAAGGAAAACAAATAGTTATCATAAGTGCCTTTTCCTTTACTAGGTAAATATATGAACACAACTTGCTCTACAGATGAAGTTAACACATACACAGATGGCAGAGGGAAAACTGGAAAGGCAACAGAAAAAATATCACTGTAGATAATGATTATGTATGTACAAGAGGCAAATGGCCAATTAGTGCTATTATAGCACATGATTGAATATTTGCAAAAATTTGTTTGATTCAGCACTTAACTTTTAATATTTGTGATGTAGCCTGAGAACGCTTATGAAGCTAATCACTGGAGAATTGTATAATTCAAACTCAATTAGATAAAATTGCTAATTGCTTTGAATCCAGTGACAATTATACCGTTAATAATATTATTAAATTGAGACCATTGTAAATAACTTCTGGCTACCAAAGGAGGAAGGAAGAGATAAGACCTGTAGTAATAGAGCAGAGTCAGGCAGGTCTGAGCTCTAATCTCTGATTTATTACTTATCAGCCATGTGACTCTGGACAAACTGTTTGCTCTCTATGAAGCTCAGTTTCCTTATCTGTAAGATGGGTTTAATAATACTACTTGCTTCCTCGGGCTGTTGTAAGGATTAAATTATATATTTGTGCAATGTGCCTTGCACATAAAACTCCTCAACAAATGAGAGTTTTCCTTCTCTTTGGGACCTGAACAAGACAATGACACTTGGTTCCTCAATTTCTCACTGTGCAAGATGACTGACTGCAGGCACTGAATTACTTGGTGAGGGGGATGCCATGATATTTGGTAAAATGAGCACCAGCTTATAGTGAATATTGTAATTGCCAAAAATTTTGCTGGCTGTCATTCTAAAGACCATGTAGTTTCTATCTTTTCCAAAAACTAAGGCTAAGTCTATTAAATAAGTTCATGAGGCTTTAAAAGTATTACTTATTACTTCTGCAAAAGATGAGAAAACAAGAGATAATGCAATAACTAACTCAAAATTTGGGTTTAATTAAGATGACCTGGAATGTACAGAGACAATTGTGAGACCAAAGAAATTTTTCCTATGGTCATTAAACCAAAGAGGTTTTGGCTATACAAATCATTTATACTTAACACTTGTTTAATAGGTTGGCGATGCCTTTTAATAAGTATCAAGTATGAAATGTAATGGGAGAGTTTTTAGAAAATGTGTGATTTCATACACCTACCAAGGAATGCCTCGCATTTTATAAAGTCCTCTGTAGGTTCTAAAACACTTTCACTGGCATGACCTCATTGAATCCCTGTTATGCCCCTTTAAGCCTCTTTAACTGATGAGAAAACAGAGATTCAAGAGATTCAACCACTTGCCCAGCTGGTGTGTAGTGGAACTTTGGCCCAAAATCAGGTCTTCCAAGAACAAGTCTGACGATCTTCTCAGTACTGCAGAGTTACTTCTACATGATTGATATCTAATACCGAAGTTAGAAAAGAAAAAAAACAGTATAATATGGGCTGAATTGTGTCCCTCCAATATTTGTGTGTTGAAGCTCTAATCCCCTAGTACTTTAGAATATGACTGTATTTGGACAGGGCCCTTAAAGATGTGATTAAGTTAAAATGAGGCTGAAACAGTCGCCCTCAATCTGACTGGTGTCCTTATAAAAGAAAACTTGAATATACAGAAAGACACCAGGGATGTGTGCACACAGAGAAGGTCATGTGAGGACACATCAAGAAGGCAGACATCTGCAAGCCAAGGAAAGGGGCCTCAGGAGACACTCAACCTCCTGACACCTTAACCTTGGACTTCTAGCTTCCAGAACTGTGAGAGAATAAATTTCTGTTGTTTAAGTCCCCCTACTCACCCCCTACTCCCGCCCTTCAGCCTGTGGTCTATTGTTATGGCAGTCCTAGAAAACTAACTGACAGTAATACAAGACGAAGAGAGCTTACACCAAAACTAACCACCCAACATTAAAAAATGAACAATTAATTTAACTATATTTGTTATGATTTAAAATATTTCTCTCTTTCAATCTTCCCATAAATACAAGTCAATTTTCACCTTGGGATGTTTATCGGTCAGGGTCCAATCAGGAAACAGAAACCACACAGTAATTTAAATAGGAAAAGTTTAACATAGAGATTTATTAACTATAAAATCAGATTAGGGTCATGGGGGATGGGCTACTACTGGATAAACAGAACTCTAAGAAATATAGGAATGGCAGGTGTAAGGAGCAGTTACCACATCTAGGGCTTATGGAGAGAGCCTGAGGTAGAGCCTCCGCCCCACCCACCTCAGTCTCGGGGCTGAAATCCAGACCTTGTTGGAGAAGGCATGGCCATGGCTCACTGGATGGCAGGGAAGCTGCTGTGGTGCTGTGCAAGAAGAACCTGCTGGAAACCTGCCCTTGAGAGTGCCAGGGAAAGCTGTTCACAGAGCGATGTCTCTATGACACAAGGCACTAGACTACGAGATTGCCCTGTGGGGAGACAAGGCAAAGCTCCTGGCCACTGGGTACTGCTGACCATGTACCCTGAGGGGATTGGGGCTGGGAAAGTCACCATTACTGAAGGTGCTGGACACTGCTGAAGCCCTTGGTGCCACCAGAAACCTGGTGCTAAAGAAGCCCTGCCAGGTGCACAAGACAAGTGAGCTCCCAGAACCAGTAAGAAAAACCCCCTCCTCCTGCAGCATCTCTCCAGCACCTTCCACTAACACAGCCTGGAATTATACCAGCTGGAAAGGGCAACATATTTAAAGGGCTCTCTCCATTCTCCAAGGGCAGGCAATGAAGGGTGAATCTGGAGCTGAGAGGCATGAATAACTGGCACAGGATGACACACAGTTGTACTTAATGCGTGAGTCTCATGGTACTCAGGTAACTAAAGAATCTGTATCAATATTCCAAATCCTGTTGAAAGCGGTACCAAGGGACTTGTTGATATTTGGGGAAGCTTCTCCAAAGATAGGTATAGAATTTTCAAAGTGCAAAGGAAGGAAAAATAATGAAGGGCAATCTGAAGAAACAGGCTACCACAATCCAAAGCCGTGCATTCTTAACTGGAATCTTTTGTCCCAAACAATGAATATGAGTTCACGAGGTTGCACAATGCATAACGTGACCCAACTGCAGCATGGTGTTCCTGGATTTTAATCTCCTAAACTTCCTTGTTAATAAAGTTATGTTTGTCTGCATCACTGTATTTACAAGTTAAATATTTAAAACCTCAGTCATCTTGGAATTAGCAAATATTTAGTGCCGATATGTTTTTTTCTTAATTAACTCTAAACTAGCTCAATTTATTTCAAATCATAATTATCTCTAAAGATTTTTATTTATGAGGGGAAGAGATATACCAAAGACTACTCCAAACTTACAGGAATTAGATCAGAAGTCTTACAATTTTCTCCAAATTTTCTTCATGGCTGCCTCAAAGAGAAATCATGCTATACTCTACATTTTCTGCAGTAAAGCCAAGGATATGGGAGGGAAAAAAAGGGGAGAGTCATGGAAAGCCAGCTTCTTGCTGAAACTCCACTAGGTGCCCTGCTGGAATCTCCCTTGAAAGAGGTAAGTTGGAGGGAAACCATTTTTCCCATTCTCATTCTTCCCCAATGTCTGGAGTGATCAAATGCAAAACACTAGGAATGTCTGGTTTTTTAAAGGAAACAGCTGAAGGCATACTCTTGTTTAAGGATGATGTAAGAAGCAAGAATTTCAGTTCTATTTCCCTCTTGTTTTGCTTTCTTGTTTTTGTTTGTTTCTTTTCTTATATTTGGTTGCTTTGGTTTGTGTTGGAAATTTAGAGGGTTGAACTGTTTGGATAACTTAGTCACTCACACCTAGGAGAGAGTGTACTAATGGTGCAAATTGTAAACTAGCAATACAAATAGAATTTTCTCATTTCTCCGACTAACCCAAGAATTTGGATGCAATCAGGATGCCCATTAGGCATTTATATTTTCAATGGATTATAAATTTTTTTTTGGAATAATGAATTTTGCATTAGCCCTATAAAGGGAAATTAAAGTCCACAATTTATAAATACAGGTGTGCTAGCACATTCGGGTATTTAATAAACATGGACTTTAACTTTGTAATAAAAATTTTTTTTCATCAATTTCTAGACTAGGAGATTTGTAGAAGGGGGAGATTGTAATTTTTGAGATGATCTGTTGTAGCTGATGAGATGATCCCTTTATTAGTAAGGAAATGAAGATCCAGTCCAGGTCACCTGACTTATGTGGTTGGAGTTTATATTCTTCTTCTTCTCTCTTTTTTTTTTTTTCTTTTTTTGAGACAGTGTCTCGCTCTGTGGGCCAGGCTGGAGTGCAGTGGCACGATCTCGGCTCACTGCAACCTCCACTTCCCGGACTCAAGCAATTCTCCTGCCTCAGCCTCCCAAGTAGCTGGGATTATAGGTGTGTGCCACCACACCCGGCTAATTTTTGTATTTTTAGTAGAGACAGGGTTTCACCCTGTTGGCCAGACTGGTCTTGAACTCCTGACCTCAGGTAATCCGCCCACCTCGGCCTCCCAAAGTGCTGGGATTACAGGCGTGAGCCACTGTGCCCGGCCTGTATTCTTCATTTTCTAACCATATCTTCTCTCCTCCTCACTTTGCCTTTTGGACTTGAGATAATAGCATAGATAATCTGGGTTTTCACAAAGGACCTTTCCCCTGGTGCCTGGTGGCATCTACATTTTCTGTGTTGCTGAAATAAATGTGTGTCTCACTGCATCAGGCTGTCAAAACATGCTGGGCACTGATGAACTGCAGAATCTTTTCCTCTCATACTGTGGAACCGGGCATAGGACCCAGCAAGAAAATGAACCCAAGAACCCGCTCCATCCAGCAGCCATGCCAGAAGCACCAACTAAATCTAAAAACCACAGATCCAATTAACTCCCTTTCCTGGAAGCACCAAAAAGACATAATCTTGTCAGCACCCCCTTGTCATGAGCCCAGAGCCAATGTTCAATATTCTTTTTATTTTCCTAGAACCTTCCAAAATAAAAATTATTTCAAGGCCACTCCCTTTCACCGTTTTCCACATTCTTAACAGAGGTATGTTGTCCATGCTCCACAACAACTCTTCACTGATGGGACAGTATTTGTTTTTAATTTCTGTATAGTATTATGATTGGTTCTTGTATGTTTCATAATTAATTGAACATACATAGCCAGATTCATTATAGAGAGCAATGTGAGTAAAGACATCCCAGGAATTTTTTTCCTGCTGGAAATATGAAAGATTCATCTTCCCAGTTTTTTCCTGATCGCCTGAGAGCCTACGCAGCAGAGATATTAAATTCCATCTTGTGAAATAACACCAAAAGCATTTAGCGACATTCCCCCCTGAACAATGCTCAACGAGACTGCACTTCATGACAAACTTTATTCCCCAATCATATGAGCCAGATCACAGCTCAAAAAAACATGTCCTCAAACAGATGGGCTCTTGCAAAGTGTTTTCCTATAGATCATTTTCACTTTTCTCTGTTTTCTTTTCACTTTCCTGTCACATAAAAATTGGATCATAGGCTGATTTATCTCAGGGGCAATAGGGCACAACTTGTGTTATGTCTAAGATGGTTTTGTGCGACTTTTATCAACAACAGCCAAGGACAGAAGAAAGTTTCTTATTACTAAATTACCCTGAAAGTGATGAAGAGTTTTATTGATTACCAAAATTTAAGTGTGAAAATTGTACCACGATGTTACTACAAACACATTTTCTTTTCAGAAGTTTCAGAGTATTAAATGGACGTAGTGCCAACTAAAACAGAGCTGACTATTTGATTTGGGGCATGATATTCTCAGTGAAAATATTACTTATTTGGAGAGTGGTCCAGGCCAACTTTGAAGTCTAACAGAAGGAGAAAAGCTGCAAGGATGGGGTGAATCCGGCCCTGAAGTTTATCTAGCTGTACAACTCAGATCGAATCAAGAGCTGGCCCACTGCTTATTGACCGCTGACCTCTGGACTGAGACTTCCAGAATGTTCCCTAGCAGGGTGGTCATGGTGGCAGTTTTTGTTTACCTTCAAGCAGGATGTTTTGAGACCCGGTTGAGAAATGATGCTAATTTGTATGGCAAACTTTCAAGTCGAAATTGTCTGTGGGTTTTCTGCTGCTTATTGAAATCTGAACTAAAAGCAAAACCTATGATTTCTGCCACTTGGGTTTAATAACAGAAAACAAAGCAATCACATAAACAGACCCCTTTTATTGACTAGAGGCCCCAACTTCTCCCTTCTTGAAACATGAGTCATTGGGAAATAGAACTTATACCATAAGCAGAAACCGGATACCCTTAGAATCAGAAGTATCTCCAACACTAATTGGATTAAAAATCACTAAGCGCTCTCACAGACTGGAGCATTCAAATCAAATTAGCCACCATCTTATTTTGTGAAAATAAAGAATTAGTGCCTTGTGTGTACATTTTCATCACAAGTTAATGAGGGACGTAGCATGACTGAAACTTCTCACATTACCGGAATTCAGATATCACCAAATGCCCTTTTCTTTTTTCTTTTCTTTTCTTTTTTTTTTTTTTTTGAGACACAGTATTTCTCTGTCATCCAGGCTGGAGAACAGTGACATGATCTCAGCTCATTGCAACCTCTGCCTCCTGGGTTCAAGTGGTTCTCCTGCCTCAGCCTCCTGAGTAGCTGGGACTACAGGCTTGCACCACTACGCCCAGCTAATTTTTGTATTTTTAGTAGAGACAGGGTTTCGCCATGTTGGCCAGGCTGGTCTCAAACTCCTGACCTCAAGTGATCTGTCTGCCTTGGCCTCCCAAAGTGCTGAGATTACAGGCATGAGCCACTGTGCCCGGCCCCTTTTCATTTTTTTTCATGCAAAAGCTGAACTGGAATCCTAAAGTTCTCCAGCTGAATTCTTTCCTAAGGTAGCAAGGCAGAACTCCTCACTTTGCAAATGAGAACACGGAAGTCTAAAGAGTCTGTGATGAGCTCTAGACCTTGCAGTGGTTTGACAGCAACACATACAGGTAAGACCCAGCTGTCCTCACCTGCAATGCTGTATGTGCTCTGGTGATTCCACTAGTGTTTCCTTGAGATAAAGGGAGATGCAGTGATCATTCCAAGTGGGAGTGACCCATCGAGCAGCCCAGCTACTGGCTTTGGGTAATCCAGAGCCCTGTGATCTTCCTGGCTCATAATATAATATGATCCACATCAGCTCCTCACAGCAATCCACTGATGCAGGAGGAAAGAGAGCAAAGGCCAGGCAAGCAGGCAGAGGACCTCTGCTTCTGGTTAGAACGTAAGAGAATGGGAAAGACCTTTGTTTCCGAGAGAACTACAAGAAAAACTGGGACAAAATAAAAAGTGTGCTTCTCTACCAGGCTAGTTAAGAGCAGTGGGATGCAAGAAATCTTGGATGACCCGAACTCCAGAGAGAAGTGAGCCCTTTATGGTGAGCAGCTTCCATACCTGCGGGAGGGAGGCAGATCCCTGAATTACAAGATGGAGGAGGGTCCTGCTGGAGCCAGGGAGACTCTGCAGGGATGGGGAGAACTCAGCTGAGCCTGACTGTGCCAGCTGGCGGGGCGGATGGCATCTGGAGGAGCCCCAAACAAAGCACTCAGCCCAGTAATTCAGCCTGCCTAGACCACACCCAGTCCCAAATTTTGTTGAGGAGGTGGCAGTGGAAGAGAAACTGGAAAACATGCCCCGTGGTGCTTGGATACAGAAGCCCAGAGTTTACCTCACGAGGAACTAAGGGCATCTGGAATCGCAGCTTAACCCCTTCTTACCTGAAATACTGACAAGATCAGCAAGGTATCTCCACTGATACTGAAATGCAGAGCACCCAAAAGGGCAAATATGCAACTATGAAAGGCTGCTTTTCATCATTGCTTAACTTCTTTAAAAGGTAATTGTTCAAGGCACAAATAATAGCAATATGCTATGGGATTTATGGGGTTTATAACATATGTAGAAGTAAAATATATGGCATCATAGCACCAAAGATGGAGAAGCAGGTAAATGTGAATATACCATTAAAACCTTGTATCTGGGCCAGACGCAGTGGCTCATGCCTGTAATCCCAGCACTTTGGGAGGCCAAGGCGGGTGGATCATGAGGTCAGGAGATTGAGACCATCCTGGCTAACACGGTGAAACCCCATCTCTACTAAAAATACAAAAAAAAAAAAAATTAGCCGGGTGTGGTGGTAGATGCCTGTATTCCCAGCTACTCAGGAGGCTGAGGCAGGTGAATGGCATGAATCCAGGAGGCAGAGCTTGCAGTGAGCCAAGATCTTGCCACTGCACCGCAGCCTGGGTGACAGAGCGAGACTCCGTCTCAAAAACAACATCATCATCAACAACAACAACAACAACAACAAACCTCGTATCTGACATGGTAGAAGGTTAATTCAGTGCATTTTATATTAAGGTTACAAATTATAATCACAAGAGCAATCATTTCAAATACAAAACAAAGGGGCTATTTTATTTTTAATCTCTTTTCTTCTCTCTCATTGGAGAGAAAAAGTGAAGGGACATGCTGCCCAGATGTGCCATCAGGATGGGAGCACTACTTCTCCTAGCTGCTGCAAGACGTAGATATTGTAGCCTCTTGCTGAGCCCCTCTCCAGAATTACCATTGGTCCTAAGAAGCAGTCTCACCCAAAGATACATCCCTCACCTGGAGGCAGCCTGCATCCTATTACTCAGTGATGAAGGGGCACAGGGTTCCAGCCCTCTTGCCTCAACTGGAAAGAGTCCAGTTCCAGAGCTCCCCACAGGATTGGCTGAGTCTGCTGTTGCAACTAGATCATAGTTTATTCCCCCTGCCCACTTCTGCTTCCCTCACCCCTCGCAGGGGCTGGTCCTGAGACCACTCCTAGGAAACCTCCTGCACACAGTCTGTTTGCTGGGGAACTTGACCTATGAACGTTGGTCCCAGCAGCATGTTGGAGCTGTCATCTGCTAGCTGCTTCAATGAAGACCTCATCACTGGTGGTAGGCACTTGCAGTTATGATTCACTTGTTAAAATTTTCACTGGTGGTGAACTAGGACATGATACTTGGGAAGAAACTGCTCTGGCAGATGCGAGATCTCAGGTGTTTAAGAGTTTTGGGGGAAATAGTAATTATAAGAACTATGGAATCAGATGGTTGTTGCTAGAAGCTGTTAATTCATTGGAGAAATTTAATAAAAGACTAAGTGATTAAACACCAATATAAGGCAAGGTACACATACCAGAGGACCTCTTGGCTTTTATATGAAGCCTATGAAAAGACTATTATCCTCTGCAACTGCAGGGCAGATACAGCTGAGAAGCAGGCCCCAGGTTTAATTATAAGAGTAGAAATGCTGAAAGCAACATTGAAGTTTAGTCCTGGCAGGTTGGCTAGGCCAAAGTCAGTTCTATGATTAGGAAAGAGTGGGATGGGGACATTTGGGTTCATATATTAAAACATCTCAAGTTCTCAAGTTCCCAGATCCTCTGGAATTCTCTAGGCCTGGAATAGTATCCTACTCTTCTCCTTAAAGGCTAATGCCTGCTTTTGCATGAAGATGATGATGAGGTTCTGCTTTGCAAGACAATGCATGACAACTCCCTCCTTCTCCCCTCAAAAATCTACTCTTGGCCACCAGACCCATAGGTAAGGTCAAGCCACAACATATTCTAGCCAGAAAAGTGTAAACCTGCTAAGGGAAGAAACGAACTATAGCCCAGAGAGCTGTGGGACCCAGCCAATATGTCCTACAAGTGCCACAAGCACATGTGCAGGAGGGAATAGAGAGACTGCTGGACAAAGTGGGATGAAATGCAAAGCTGGATGGGGAAAATGTATTGCTATGGAAGCACTCTCCTTTGATGCAACATTTAACATCCTGGTAAGGACCCCAGGAGTTGGACGCTTAGAAAATGTGATGCCAAGTCAAATGGAGATGTCAGATCATGGAGGATGGGGAAGGAAGGGATGAAAGGCTCAGAAAATAGGCAAGCTAGAGTGGATATACCATACAAGGCCAGAGAACCGAACAGCTGATAGGTTTTTTTTTTCACAAGAGGGCCTAGAAGAATGCTGTATTTGCCAAAGCAAGAAGAATACGCCGGTGAGAGGGCAAGTGTCATGAAGAAGCTCAGTGGGTGCTCTTCTCTGAAGGTCAAGACTATTACAGGATATCCAAAGGTAGATGATATAGGCCTGGGCTCCCTAGTAACAATGGGACTGATAGAGGTAGCACTTACTGTTCAATGCAAGGTGTTTGTAGTCATCATAATGTAATTATCATAAGGGGCAGCAAAGTGGGTGTGACAGCTAGTGGGATCTAACCCACAGAGAGCTATGGAAATGGTAAAAAGAAATTTGCATTTGAGGGGAAAAACAGGCAGCCAACAAAGTATTATTGCTCAACCTCTACAACTAAAATAAATCAAGGATGGCTCATCAGGAAGCTGAGGGCAAGACTGACTGAAGAAGAAGCTAATCTCCCAGGCCTTCCTCCAAAGGGACCTGCAGCCATTTCCTTGGGTAACTGGACTCTGGGGAGGGTAAATGCCCAAACATTTTGAAGATGTTGGACACAGATTGTTGTTGACATTGATACCTGGGGACCTGAAACATGAATGAACACTCCATTAGAGGGGGTGAATATAAGACCCAGATAATAAATAAAGTCCTGATCAAAATTCAGTTCACAGTCAGCTCAATTATGTCTTCTGAGTAGGTATACCGGGCTGGCAAAGGCAGTCTAATGAAGGCAACCATGGGTTCTAGATTTAGGACGGCAAACCTCACCATACAAATGGCAGGATTACACCTGCTGGGCATGAAATAGTAGGTAATAGCTGCTTCCCCTAACTGCTACAAGAGGTAAATACTGTAGCCTCTGCTGAGCGCCTCTCCAGAGTTACCCTTGGTCCCAAGAAGCAGTCTCACCCAAATATACAGCTTATATTAGAGCATGAGCTTTGAAACCAGACAGAGGTGTGTTCACATCCCAGTTCTGCCACTCAATAACTAGGATTCTTGACAAGGTAACCTCTCTGAGCCTCAGTTTTTTGATCTTTAAAATGGGAATATTACTAACATCTTCATAAGGTTATTTTCACATGTAGAAGAGACAATAAGTGGTTAACCCTCAGCCCAATGCTGGGCACTACAGAGATGGCAGCTGTTATGATGATAGTTACTGTGAAAAGGGTTTGGAAATTTGCAGCAATGAGTTCCGACCATGAAGTCTTGGACACACCAATTTGGATGGTGGTTGCAGAAGTGTGTGCTGCTGCCCAGGGGTATTGCTGTGGTAGGATCTTGACAGGCAATGGGAGGCAGGAGCTCCGCAAACATGAAAATGTCACAGGAACCTCTGAGATGTGTCACCTGGAGCCACAACAGATGACAAAGATGGCAAAACATCTGCTTTAGTTCTGTTCAGAGCAAAGAGCTCAAGAAAAGTGAGGATCAAATTCTACAGAACTCTTCCCATTCCCTTCTTGTCTCTCTTTTCCTGGCTCAGAATAATCTTGATAATGAAGAGGCAGTAGGAGACTTATTACCTCTGTAGCCAGAACAAGCTGAAAACAGAAGCAGGCCTCGGGGCATTGGGTTCACTTAGAGGATGATTGATGCTGAGATGCTTCAGTTATTCAGAATCCAGCAATCTGGCAACCTCGTGTATCCGGGATGTTATAGAAAATGTGGAAGTAAGTCTGCAAAACATCTCAGGTGTCAAAAGAGAAATATCAAAGTATACTCACAATATGCAAGGAGAGAAGAAGAGAGGCCCTTTCCCTGAGCCCTCAGTAAGGCTTATCTGTTTCTACTTTCCCCACAGCGGTACAAGCTGCTTCCCTGTCCTGACAGCACAATAAAAGGTGCAAACTTGAGAAACGTGGGGACCTCACAGAGGCAGGCGCAGCCGGCTCATCGAGATGTGTGGACAGCAGAAAGCGAGTGAGGCAAGAGAAAATCAGCACAGGGTAAACATCAGAGATCAAAGGGCAGCAGCTGGAGTCACTGGGTGGAGAAGCAGTGCAACTGTGGCTTACCCAGGCAGCCAGGGTTCCAGGAGATTCTTCTAGGCCAGAGCTCTGAAATATTCACCAAACAGCTGACAACTTTGCCTTTTGCATGGGAAATAAGTGGAAATGAATCTTGGCCATCCACCACTGGTTTCGAAAAGATCCAGGCAAGGTCTGTGTGCACCTGCCACACAAAAATGAATTTCATGTGATTGCAACAAACAGAACAATAGTGCAAGCAAAATTCCTAGGAAAACTTTTGTCCAGAGGTAATGCCAGCTGGTTGTAGCATTGCAACTAAAGTTCAGAGAGGGACTCACTCATTCCACAGGGCTCCAGTGGGGTTTTGGACTTACAACTGGATGTCATCACCTCTGTGGGTGCCTGAATAATGACTCTCATAGATTTTCAGGGTTATACTCTGGAACAACTTGTAGTTGTTATTAATACCTTACATTACAAAACGGGTTTTGCAGATGTGATTAAGGTAAGGATTTTGAGATGGGGAGATTATCGTGGATTATCTAGGTGGGCTCTAAATGTAATCACAAGGATCCTTATAAGATACTTATAAATATGAGGAGGGGGAAGTGAGATGACTATAGAAGAAGAAAAGGCAACATGGTGGCAGAATTCTGGGACAGATGGTGGGAGGTTGGAAGATGCTTTTCTACTGGCTTTGAAGATGGAGGAAGGAGTCATGTGCCAAGGAATACAGGTGGCTGCTAGAAGCTGAAAAAGGCAAGAAACAGTTCTCCCTGGGAGCCTCCTGAAGTAACCAACCAAACATTGAAAGGGTAGAGGGAAGTGTTCAGTGTTGGTCAGACATGTGAAAAAATAATTCATGATCCATTCAGAAACTGATCACCATACACTTATCAGTTAGAGGGCTAAAGCTAGTGTAGCAACATTTAGAGAATGTATAATATCTGTTTTGTTTTTTTTTCAAGACAAAGTCACTCTGTTGCCCAGGCTGGAGTGCAGTGGCATGATCTTGGCTCATTGCAACCTCCACCTCCCGAGTTCAAGTGATTCCCCTGCCTCAGCCTCCTGAGTAGTTGGGATTACAGGCAAGCGCTACCATGCCCAGTTAATTTTTGTATTTCTAATAGAGACAGGGTTTCATCCTGTTGGCCAGACGGGTCTCGAACTCCTGACCTCAGGTGATCTGCCCGCCTCAGACTCCCAAAGTGCTGGAATTACAGGCATGAGGCACTGCACCCAGTGTATAATACCATTTTTAATGTAATATCATTTTGTATCGAGAAAAAAGGAACAACAGAAAAATTCTGACTGGCCTCCATATCTCTTGGTGGCCCACATTTTCAACTTCCTCAGTTATTTTTTTCCACCTTTTTCTTCAATGGCTTGATTGAGATCTATTTCACATACCTTATAATTCACATGCTTTAAAGTATACAATGCAGTAGTGTTCAGTATATTTACAAAATTTTGCAACCATCCCCATTATCTAACTCCAGAACATTTTCATCACCCTAAAAAGAAAGCTCATGTGCATTGGTAGTCACTCCCCATGTTACCACAGCCCTCACCCCTAGGCAATCATTAATCTACTTCCTGTCTCTATAGACTAACCCATTCTAGACATTTTATGTAAATGGAATCATACAATATGTGGCCTTTGGGTCTGGCTTCTTTCAGTTAGCATAAAGTTTTTAAGGTTCATCCATGTTTATCAGTATCAGTACTTCATTGCTTGTTAAGGCTACTATTCCATTGTATGGATATACCATGCTTTATCCATTCATCAGCTGATAGACATTTGGGCTATTATATATAATATTGACATGTATGAATTTTCATATGGACATATATTTTCAACTATCGTGGGCATACTGTACCTGGCATAAAATTGCTGGATCATATGGTAACTCTATGTTTAACTTTTTAAGGAATTGCCAGACAACTTTCCAAGATCATGACACCCTATTACATTCCCACCAGCAATCTATGAGTTGTCCATTTCCTCCACATCTTTGTCAATACTTGTTACTGTCTGCCTTTTTGATTATAGCTATTCTAATGGGTGTGAAGTGATATTTCATTGTGGTTTTGACTTGCACTTCCCTAATGACCAATGATGTTGAATATCCTTTCATGTGTTAATCATTTATTTGAATATCTTCATCAGAGAAATGTCTATTCAGACCGTTTGCCTATTTTTAAATTGGTTTGTCTGTCTTTTTGTTGTTGAGTTGTAAGAGTTCTTTATATATTCTGGATATAATTTCCTTATCAGATATATGATTGGCAAATATTTTCTCCCATTGGGTGGGTTGTCTTTTTACTTTCTTAATAGCATACTTTGAAGCACAAACGTTTTAAATTTTGATTAAATTTGATTATCTGGATATTTTTTGTTCCTTGTGCTTTAGGTGTCATATCTAAGAAGTCATTGCCTAACCTAAAGTCATCAAGATTTACACATATTTCCTTCTAAAAGATTTGTTGTTTTAGTTCTATATTTAGGTCTATGATCTATTTTAAATTAATTTTTGTATACTGTGTGGGGCAGGGATCCAACTTCATTTGTTTGCATGTGAATATATAGTTGTTTCAGTATGATTTGTTGAAAAGACTGTTCTTTCCCCCATTGAATGGTCTTGGCACTTTTCTTGAAAATCAATTGATTACAGATATATGGGTGTATTATTGGACTCACAATTCTGTTCCATTAATCTATATGTCTATCTTTATGCCAGTACCACACAGTCTTGGTTACTGTAGTTTTATAGTAGTTTTTGAAATCTTTGCATGAATCCTCCAACTTTATTCTTTTTATTTTTCAAGATTGTTTTGGCTATTCTGGGTCCTTTGTATTTCCATAAATACTTTGGAATCACTTGTCAATTTACACACGCACATACATATACAAAGGCAGCTGGAGTTTTGATAGAACTTGTATTGAATATTGAATTCATAGACCATTTGGGGAAGTATTGCCATCTTAACACTATTAAGTCTTCCAATTCATAAATTCTTTATATTTAATCTTTTGAAATTCTTCAACAATGTTTTATAGTTTTCAGTGTATATATCTTATACTACTTTGTTTAAATCGATTCCTAAGCATTTTATTCTTTTTTATACTATTGTAAATGGAATTGTTTTCTCAATTTCATTTTCAGATCATTCTTTGCTATTGTATAGAAATATAATTGATTTTATATACTTATCTTGTGTTCTGCAACCTTGCTGAACTTATTTAGTAGTTCTAATATATTTTAGTGGATTCCTTAGGATTTTCTACAAGATTATACAGTCTACAATATTATGTCATCTGCAAATGGAGGTAGTTTTGTGTCTTCATTTCTAGTCAGGATGATTTTTATTTCTTTTTCCCGGCTAATTCTCCTGGCTAAAACCTCCAGTGCAATATTGATTAGAAGTGCCAAAAATGAACATTTTTTTCTTGTACCTGATTTTTAGGGGGAAAGCATTCAGTCTTTTACCTCTTTTTGGCTATGGGCTTATTATAGATACCCTTTGTGTTAGTTCATTCAGGCTGCTGTAACAAAATATAATAAACTGGGTGGCTTATGAACAATAGACATGTATTTTTCACAATTCTGGAAACTGGGAGGTCCAATATCAAGGTGCTGGCGGATTCAGTGTCTGGTGAGGGCCAACTTTCTGATTGATCTTTTCTCTGTGTCCTCACATGGTGAAATGAGTAAGGGAGATCTCTTGAGCCTCTTCCATAAGGGCACTAATCCCATTCATGAGGGCTTCACCCTCACAGCCTAATCATCCCCCAGATGTCCACCTTCTAACACCATCCCCTTGCAGGTTAGGGTTTCAACATATGAATTTCGGGGGGACACATTCAGACCACAGCACCCTTTCTCAGGTTGAGGAAGTTCCCTCCTATTCCTACTTTCTGAGTGTTCCCTGTTTCTTTAAAAAACAAAAATTATGCCCAGCTTAGGGCATAA
Source organism: Pan troglodytes (assembly GCF_028858775.2). NCBI lineage: Eukaryota > Metazoa > Chordata > Mammalia > Primates > Hominidae > Pan > Pan troglodytes. The sequence continues at coordinate 133,185,872 of NC_072406.2, forward strand.
TTATGTCCCCCTCCATTATCTTATTTCCATATCATTCAATTCCAGCTTAGAGCTGTCTGAATGTCTCGTTTTGTACATTCAAGAAGGTATTGTCATATCTGATGCTCACAGTGACAACTCAAAGACTAAAAATTCTGTGATATCCCAAGTTTCAGGAGGCACAGCACTATATAAAACACTTTGAAATATTTCTGTCCAAAGTGGTTTAAATATTACTTATAATAGCTAGTAAAAGTTTAAAAAGTGGTTTAAATAAAGTGAAGAGTATTACTGCTCAAAAGGTGAACTCCCCTGCCCACCCGGTTCCCCAGTGAAGTCCTGCGCTGCTTGCTCTGTTTCCTTCTCCATGTCGGTTAAAATCAACACATTCCTTTTATCACCTGATGAGGAAACAGGTCCCTCTCAAGCCTGCAACTGGTTATCTTCCAAGTCCTTTAGTCCTTCTTCCTTTATCCCCACTAATTACAAGTCTCCCTCCATTATCTTCTTATTTCCACATTGTTCAATTCCAGTGGAATACCGGAATTGGCCCATGGGGAAGAGCAGAAAAATGAAAGGAATGAAAATGCTTCAGTATTTCAGGAGATTTGAAGATGTTTCAGGAGATTTCAGTGTTTCAGGAGATTGAAGCTGCAGTGAGGAGGAGTCTCCCTGATCCCCTTCTCCTCCCGTGTCCCTGCTGGACTAAAGGAGTTCCCATGAGGGAGGCTGGCAGCTGACAGGACCACCCGGGACTAGGACTTCTGGCCCCCAGACCACTCCTGGGTGTGCCCCATAGCGGCCCCTGAAGGGGCTGCCTCCTTCTTTGCTGGGCCTCAGCCTCTTTGCTGGGCCTTGGGTCTCGGGACCTCCAAGGCATGTCATCTTCTTTCTCTGTGTCCTCCACTGCTCAGATTGCGGCCGCCTCAGCCATGGCAAATGGCAAGGACCCCAGTTTCACTTCCCGGCCCACCCAGACACCAGGCAGAAACTCTAATCACCACTTTTCTGGGTTTCTACATCCTGTGTCTCTGGATGACTAATCATCTCCAGAGCACGAACAATTGAGTCATCTCGAGCCCCAGGCTTGGATTTGTGCACAAGGCAACCAGCTTCTCCTCCGCAGGCTCTGGGAGCACTGGCTGAAGTAGGTGTGGCCCTCCTAAGTCACCATCCTGGCCTGGAACTCTTGGAGCACAATAGGCTCCTCCGGGTTTGTTGAAGAGCCTTTGCTCAACTGAACCTCTTTATTGTGGGCTTTTGCTCCTTTCTGAACAGGCTCTTACAAGTAGAGCATGCAAGATCGCATTATGTTTAGAGTCCCCATGAGGCCATGCTCTGCAGGCGGCCTTGGGACACCGGCGCATCCTCTTCTGGGAACAGAACTCCAAGCTCCTTTGAATAACAACTACTCCCCTTCTCTCTGAGCTGACTCAGGCCGGCCAATTTACATAATTCCAATCTCTGGTGACAGTTATTGCTTCAGGGATTGGCACATAACCCAAGTTTGTCCTACTAGAATAAATCCTGGGACTTATTTATAAGCTGACAGAAGGAGAAGTATTCTTTTTTCCACAGCCTCTATCCTGAAGAGCGTTGGACCCTGGAGCTGCTGGCCACATCTTGATCTGCCATATGTGGTCCAAGAATGAAGTCAACACGAAGGAGAATGAAGGTGCTGAGGGATAAAGATATCGACATTCTAGGAGCTCCTGGATCAAACCATGCCTGAAGTCAATTTATCCCTTGAACTTTTCAATTACATGAATAAATCCTCCTTTTGCCTGAGCCAATGTGGATTAGTATCATTGGCATTCAGAAGATTCCTAAAGTCTCAGGTCTTCTGCACATCTATAACCATGACAATTGCGGTCCTGCTCTCCTTTCCCCTCCCCTGAGCAGGCAAGCTTTCCTTCTCCATCATGTAAACCTCCTGGGTCATTCAGAGTATTTCTCAAATGTTACCTGGAGTTTCCCAAGACTTCTGTTCTCACTGACCATTTACTTCTTAAACTGCTAGGATGATAACCTATAACTTTGCATCTAACCAATCCCTTAGCACTTTCCTTAGAGACTTCTTAGAGATCTTTTTAATGCCTAAGGGCAGGAATCAGTGCTTCTGTATCTTGTATATGCACTGCCCCCCACCCACAGGTCCACAGAATAACAGCTGAGGACCTGTAGCTCTACAAGGGCAGGGACTGTCAAACATGCCAGACTGCACATGGTAGTTACCACTAGAGGGCTCTGGGGATGGGCAATAAGCAGGACTTCTGCATTTTACATCTATGTTATCATTTGAGTCTTGTATGAGCATTTATTTTACAAATCTCTATCTTGCAAAGCAAACCCTCAGTGTGAATAACTGAGGAGTGGTGGATCGGCCAGCTCTTCCGTGCAGTGTTCTAAAGCCTCTTGCTCCTGTCTCTCCTGTGGGAAACCCATAGTTACGGCTTCAAGCAGAGACCCAAGCACCACCTCAGGGTCTTGACCTTGTGTGGGAATAATCTACCACCAAGATGCAGACAGAGACAAACTGCTTCACAGAGCATTTTATCCCCTAGAAAATCCCCAACCCCAGCATCCTGGGTGCTGCCCAACCTCTTCAAATACAAAGGCAAATAAAATAAATAAAAGTAAATATTGTACTCATAAGCAACAGAATGCCTAGCAACCAAGAACAAGGGAGGGCTGGAGGAAGAAGGTTGACTTTCGCAGGCCCTTGTGTATAAACTGCAGTAAAAGTCTTCTCTGTGTGAATAATATATTTTTGAGCATTAAATTATAGAAGGTGTAAGGAATGCTAAGGCTGAGACCCAACAGAGAGAGCTGGCCCCACCCTGAATGGGAGGGGCAGGGGTCTCCTTGGTCTTTGTCCCTGCTGACTGGTATTGAGGGAGGGGGAGTCTCAGCTGTAGCTTCAGGAACGGAACACAGGGCACCAGGCCTCAGTTAATCCCTTTAGGGACCCTTAGCCCTGAAACAATGCTGGTGCAACCCCACATGTAACTCAGAAGAAAATGTTAAGTTACGAAATAAATGTAAGAGCTCTGATGTTTTTCTATAACACCCATTTCAATGCTTTGTTAGAAAGTATGTACGTAAAGCACATGACATTGTTCTCATTAAATTTTTTTGTTATGAAAACTTTTAAACACACTCAGAAGAGTAGGATTTTTGAACCTCTCATCTGGGTACAGTATTATTAAAATTCTGCCACATCTGCCTCGTTGATCTTTTTGCTCTTTTTCTTTGTTAAACTATTTGGAAGCAAATCCAAGGCATCATGTCATTTCATCTGCACATACCTTGGTATAATCCATGAAAATTATGGACATATTCTCATATAACCATAAAGCCAGTATCATACCTTAATGAGTTGGGTATGTTCTGTTTGTTTTTGTTTTGGGCATCCTCCAACCTCCAGTACATAACCCATTATCAGATTTCCCTGATTGTCTCAAAGGGTCTTTTGCATTTGTTGTGTGTTCTCATTGTTAATACCCTTGTGTCGTAAGTCCCCTGGGTGCATGCTTAGATTGACTTTTGGAAATCTAAGATTATTTGGTATTTATTGAAAGCAGAAGAGAGGGAAGAAAAAAAAAAGAAAGACAAAGCAGTGAAAAGGAAAACATGGAAGTGGTATTTTTATAAGATCTATGTGACATTTTGCTGGCTGTCACCTTTGCTCATAGAGGATCCCCACTGCTTATGATAGGATTAAACTGTCCCAGCTTATAAAGCAGGCATTTTCCCCAGTGTCTTCTGAATTCTGAAGATTTTGGGTGGGATGTGGATAAAGCGTTGCTGTCCTTGTCTGTCACCATGACAACTCCAGCCAGGACTTGGCCTTGCTAGGGTTTTCTGGTGGATTGTGGAGCCTGTTACCCCTAGGTCACAGTGAGCAGGAACGTGGATTTACAGATATACAGCTGCTCCCTGGCATGGCTTCCCCAAGGAAGTAGGAGAGGGGATCTTGAGGGCCAAGGTTAGTAGCAAATGTGAAAGCTAAGAAGAGACATGGAAAACTTCTCTTGACTACATGGGGGTTGGTGGGGGGGTACATCTGACTCCCATGAACAGACAAATCTAAGAAGAGTGAGAAGCATTCTTACCTTCTGACCCAGCAACCCCACCTCTAGGAATTTGTTCTGAGAAAAAGCCAGAGTTTGCACAAAGATTTATTTTGTTTGAGAATGTCCCTTAAGCATTCTTTACAGCAATAAAAAGAGCTGGGAGGATTGCCTTAAGGCTCAATGATGCAGAATTGGTTTAATAAATTATAGCTCATTGCTATAAGGGAACACTAAGCATCCATTCAAAACATGTTTTGAAAAAATATTCAAAGATACCGAAAAATGTCCACAATATATTAAGTGGAAGAAAAAAGAGGTTATAAAAACTCAGTCTGATGTCAGTCTCATTTTTTAAAAATTAAAAGAAAAAGAAATGAGGGAGGGACTGAGAAGTCTATAATTAAAATGTTTCTTAAAATATATATAGTTTTTTCACTAAGTGATAAAATTTTTGACATTACTTTTCAAATTTCTTATGATGAACATCCATCAACTTGTAATATAAAATTTTTGTTTTATTTCCTTATTTATTTATTTTGAGACAGAGTTTCACTCTATCACCCAGGCTGGAATGCAGTGGCATAGTCTTGGTTCAGTGCAGCTTTGACTTCCTGGGCTCAAGTGATCCTCTTGCTTCAATCTCCTGAGTAGCTGGGATTATAGGGACTCACCACTACACCGGGCTAATTTTTGTAAAAAACAATTTTAGCAATAGGGTCTCACTATGTTGCCCAGGCTGGTCTTGAACTCCTGGACTCGAGAGATCCTCCAGCCTCGTCCTCTCAAAGCACTGGGATTACAGTTGTGAGCCACTGTGCCCAGCCTAATTTTTATATTAATAATAGTAAATGTAACAAAGAGGCAAAAGGAAAGAAGGAAGGAAAGAATGGGAGAGACAGGGAGGGGAAGAGAAGGTAAAGTCCAAACAGAAAAGAAACGGGAGAGAAAGAAACAGAAAAGAAAAGTAACCTGGGCCCATGAGATTTAAGAGCAGTTTTAGAAAGTTCATTTAGGGTTAAAAAAATTCTGTTACAAAAGAAGAAAAGGAAACAAAATAAAGATTTAGAAGGTCTAAGTAATTTTTAAATAAGTTGTTGGCACATATACATTGACTGGACAACCTCAGGCCAAAATTTTCTTTGGAGAGTGTGGCTTCCTTCCTTTATAAGACTAACATAATAATGAACCTGGACTTTTTAGGTTGTGAGGACAATAAATAATTTATAATACCGTAGAAATGAATTTATATAATTTTACTGAATGATCATTAGGTAGCCGTTCAATCAATTAAGAACCCGGTATCAAGTTTCACAATTTATTGCTAAAAAGGGTCTGCCTAGAGGACTGCTGCTCACCAAAATGTGATGACAAAGTTGGATAAAACTCTCCCCAGGAAGTTTTCCAGGCCACTCAGAAATTACTGTCTGTGTTCAACGTGAAAAGAAAAACATGCAGCTCCTGGTGACAGCTACTGGCCTACAAGCAAATGAAGCTTAAAGCAACGTGTTTCTTGGGGACGCTGGCCAGTGTGGCCTCTGTCATCAGGATGGTGGTGTCACCTGCCTATTGTCCTAGTCCCTGGTTCTGCAGCTTTTGCTGGGGCTTTGGGGAAGAGGATGGCAGAGGAGGGCACAGTTCGGGCAGGGAGGGTCCCCAGAACTCCTTCCCTCTCTGACCCCTTCTTGCCTTTTCCAAAACAGACCCATGGCACGGGGCATTTAGAACAGCACACACATCCTACAGAACACACTCAGTTAATTCTCAGTTGTCTGGGGCTGTGTAGTCCAGTTATGATTTCAGGCACTGATTGCCTTCCTCTCCCCGATCTTTGCTTAGCTGAGATGGCTCCTAGCATTTCCGCACATCATGGCTGAGGAGAAAGTTGAAGCTCCTGCCAAGAATGGGAGATGATCACTGTCCGGGGCTTTCTGGTCTCTGGCACACTAAGAACCTCTTACGTGTTGGCTTCATCCTCAGCATGCATCTAACCGGTATTTATTGAGCACCTGCTCTGCACTGGAGCCTATTCTAGGTACTAAAGATATAGCAGTGAACAAAACAAAGTTTTCCTTCCAGAAAATAAACAGTAAGAAGACAATAAACAAGAAAACTACATAAAGCATATAGCATGCCAGATGGTTTAGAGCTAAGAATGAAAATGAAGTAGAGACTATAGGGGCAAGAAATCTGAAAGGTTGCTATTCAGACACAGTGACCAGGAAAGGCCTTGCCAAAGAATGCTATTTGGGTTTTTTGTTTGGTTTGAGATGGAGTCATGCTCTGTCTCCCAGGCTGGAGTACAGTGGCACGATCTTGGGTTGCTGCAACCTCCACTTCCCAGGTTCAAGTGATTCTCCTGCCTCAGCTTCCAAAGTAGCTGGGATTACAGGCATGCGCCATGACATCTGGCTAATTTTTGTATTTTTAGTAGAGATGGGGTTTTTGCCATATTGGCCAGGCTGGTCTCGAACTCCTGACCTCAGGTGATCCGCCTGTCTTGGCCTCCCAAAGTGCTGGAATTACAGGCATGAGCCATCGCGCCCAGCCAAGAATGCTATTTGTAAATGGGAGTGAAGGAGGTGAGAGAGTGACCCGGGCAAGGATTCGAAGAAAGAGACATCTAAGCAAGGACGCCGCGAGTGCAAAGACCCTGAGGTCAACTGGTTTCCGGCATGCCTAAGCAATATTTCTCAGTCTTTTTCTTATTGCTCTCTTATGGAGTTCTTTTACACATTTTTATTTTCACTAATTGCCCCCTCATGACATTTTAAAGCCATAGATACATCGTATATCCGTTCATTTACTGTGTGTATATCTGTGCTTTATAAATGTTAAAAAGTAAGATACTTTTTGCCCTTAAGAGCCAACTTGTGTACCCTTGGGAGTGGCATGGTCTCCACTGAGAAGGCAGAACTTCTGCTCAGCAGGAGGCCAGTGAGGCTGAAGCAGGGAGGCCAGAGCTGCAGAGGAGAAACATCCCAGGGCCAGCCCAGCCCAGTCAGGGCCTTGTAGCTCATCACCAGGACCCTTCACTCTGAGCAACACGGTTTGACTCGTGTTTTATTAGGATTGCTCTGGCCACTGTGGGAATATAGAAACAGATGGCAATAATCCCTGTCTTAAATAAGGTTACGGTAGAGTGAAGAGACGGCACCCTCTTTTTCCTCTCCTTCCTGTCTCTGTTCCTCTCTCCCTTTCTCCCTTCTCTCTCCCCTTTACTCCCTCTCTTCCTCCCTTCTTCTCTCCCTTCCTTCCCTTAGTCCTTTCATAAACATTTGCTGAGTGCCAGTTCTAGGCAGGTAATCAAGGGATGTTTGAATTCACTGTGCTGAGTTGTTATAAAGGTGTGCACAGCACTTTATGGAGGCACAGACGAAGGAGCCCTGTGGGAACAGAGGAGGGGCCTGGGCAGAGACTCAGAGGGCTTCTTAGGGGAAGAGTCATTGGGAGCCAGATATGCAAGGATGAAGAAGGGCTGGGCAGGAGCAGAGGTATAAGAAGCACTTCAGGTGTAGGGGGAGGCATGGGCTGAAGCCAGAGACATGGCCAGAGGAAAGAGGCAGGAAGCTCCAACATTTGGGCTAGGCTGGAGGGAGGACCAGGTGGGAGGGAGGTGACAGAGAGGCCTCAACTGTCCCCAGCACTGATCACAACACCTAGCTGGGAGGAGCGCTCCGTAGATGCTGGAAGAAGGAAGCCATCACTCATGAGCTTCTTTTCTTATGTAGGATCTTACTCACCACACCTTGTCTTGGGCTCAGGGCTCTCAGCATTGAGGACCTTGGCATCAGGACACAAAGCAGGGCCTGATCTTATGGGGCCTCAGAGGCCACATTCAGGATCTCAGACTTCATCCTGTGGCATGAGGAGCACGGAAGGATTTTGAGCCACACAATCACGTGGCTACTTGCATTGGCTACTGCCTTCAGGTGGTGGCTTTGAGGAAGCCCAAGTGAAGGCAGCTGGGGGGCCGAGATGCAGTAAGGAGATCAGGTGAGAGATGCAAAGGGCCTGCAGTCAGAGCCCAGGTGTGCGAGCTCTAATCGTCCAGTCTTCTCTAATCACACTCATTATTTGTCTAACTCTGGCAATATGAGGAAGTCAGGATCCAGCCCAGCTTCAAGGGAAAATCCAAATCTGTTCAAAGATGGACATAACTGGAGAGGCATGATTGCCTCTCCAGCAGACACGAACATCGCTGTCTGCTGCTCCTCCCCCTTCAACCTTGGACACAGTTTCCAAAATCCTCTTCCCATTTTGAATGACCCATGATAGAGTCAGGGAAAGAGAGGTCACAGAGTTTTCCCTGAGGCCTGGGCAGGTGCAGCTTTATTTACCCGACAGGTCCTTGTGACGGGCCTTGGCACAGACCTGGTATTCCCAGTAAGAATGGCATGTTCTACGCAGACCGTGACCTCCAGCCCAGGCTGCCCAGGAGCTCCAGCCTGAGTGCCTCGTACTGTCAGTGTCTCAGCCCTGTGGATCCCTGCTCTCCGCTCTCCTCTTTTTCATTAACTTTAACTGCACTTGGGCAGATTTGCAGGAATAAATCAAGAACAGAACAGACAAGGATCTGCATCCAAAGCACAGACTGATGCTCCTTTTGGGGCCAGAGCCCATGAGGAAAATTGCTTCTGCTCATCATTTTCCATTTTCTAACAGCCTCATCTTCTCCAGTTTCTAAATCCCTGGAGGAGCCAGTAGCAAAAATGTTTCAATGGCCAAGTCTCAATATTGGAGGAAAACAAGATGTGGAGGTGGACCCCTCCCCACCTCCAACTCCACCCCACCATTCACTACTTGGGGTTAAGGATGAGAAAGGAGAAAATTGCTCACCCCGCTCCAAGGAGAAGTGGAATTTAAGCGACAAGAGACCTGGACAGCTGCTTTCAGCAACGCTGATTGCATGTGAAGAAGGGGATTGCACAAGCCCAACTGCCTGGGGAGGTTTCGTAAAGTTTGGAATGTGAGGTCTGCCTAGCCAGGACCTAGACACCCCTGCTGGGTTTTCTTACCCATGGCAGTGAAGACAGTTCATTGGAGGACGCAGCTGTAGTTTAGGATGCCAGCCCCAAACCCTGGGAAAAACGTTCAGATGTCCTGAAATCATTGTTAATGTCCCAGCACGTGCTCAACTCCTGTTGCTGTCTTTGGGACTAATGCTATACATAGAAAAGGCATGTGCTATTGTGGTGAAGGGTCAGGCTTTGAGAACAGATAAGTCCTGGCTCAAATCTTGTCTCCAATCTCCTATTATACTATAGCATACTATATGACACAACACTACACTACGCTATGCTACACTGCACCACTCTCTATTATACTATCTAATACTATCCACTACACTACACCCCTATTATACTATCTATTAGCATTCTATTCTATCCTTTGTTATACTGCCCAGCACTGTGCCTGGCACTTAGTAAGTACACAGAAAAATGAGAGTTATTCCCATTATTGAATAAGTTTAGGATGCCATCTGGAAATCACTTGAAACGGCCAAATCTGAGGTTCTGTGTGAGGCTGGACCTGAGAGGGAGGCGAGGAGAAGGAGAGAAGCGGGTAGCATCCTTCAAAGCAGCTGAACCAGCCTGCTCCCCGGGCAGGGTGTGAGGGGCCACGCCTAGAGGGGAGGGGGTGAATCAGCTTGATGTTCCTCAGGGAAGCTTCAAAGGTCCTGGAGCAGGGCCAGAGAACGGAATGCAAATGATGTTGGTTTACTGAATAAGCCAAACTCACCTGGCAAATCTCCATCTAGCAAATCTCAACCGGGTGCTTTCCCGCACCCCCTGTGATTCTCTCTACCCTGGATTCATTCAGACGCTCATTCTCCTATGCTCCCACTATATCTTATACACAACTCCACAGTAGCAAGGATAATAATGTTTTTTGATCATCTGCCAGCTCTTTGATGGTGTGGACTGAATCCTTTCACCTGTCTGTCCCCAGCACTGATCATAGCACTGAATCCTTTCACCTGTCTGTCCCCAGCACTGATCACAGCACCTAGGTGGGAGGAGCGGTCCGTAGATGCTGGAAGAAGGAAGCTGTCACTCATGAGCTTCTTTGCTTATGTAGGATCTTACGCACCACACCTTGTCTTGGGCTCAGGGCTCTCAGCATTGAGGACCTCGGCCTCTCTTTCGGGTATTTCCCAGACGTGACACATGCCCGGCATGAAGGCAGCTATGTGAGTTAACTATCTCACAGTTTACTCTTTCCAGTTTCACAGGCTGCTCCTTCTTCCTAGTAGTTTTCTGGCATTTGAGCAGGGCCATACCTGCCCCCTTCACACATTCCTGGGCTTAGATCCACATTCCCTGGCTCTTCATCATTCCAGACGCAAAGACCTGATCTGTCTTGCCTGCCAGTGCTCACCCCACACCTTGACAACCTCTCCATCATTTTCATTCCTTTCGCTGGCCCTGCTCCAGGACCTCTGAGGCTTGAGAAGCAGCAAGCTGATTCACCCCGTCCCGTCTAGGCGTGGCCCCTCACACCCTGCCCAGGGAGCAGGCTAGTTCAGCTGCTTTGAAGGATGCTGCCTGCTTCTCTCCTCCTCACTGCCCTCTCATGTCCAGCCTCATACAGCCTCGGAGTCAGCCGTTTCAAGTGATTTCCAAGAATCATCATTGGAAAAAAGCCTTGTAACCATCAAGTGGTGCTGATCTAATAAGAGCCAGCACAAATCCTACGTTAAACTAAGCAAATGGCATTAATCTCATCATCATCATCAAGCCTAGGCCCACAGCCTGAGGTGACATGGGGTGACCGAGTCTCTGGATTGTGTGAAGGAAGGCTCCAGTGATCAGGTTGCTGCAAGATCAGGTTGACTTGGGGTAATAACCGCAGTTGCAATTACACGTGCTGTTTACATACTTTGCCCCTTGTACTTGATAAAGTCCAGAAAAAGCCCTGGGCGCAGCTGCTCAGTGCCTCTTGGGGGTAAGCCACATACCCTGTGGGAGCAGGAGAGCCACCTCTCCCCTGAGAGAGAAATAGGGCCCAGATAATGTCTAGTTTAGGTACCTCTTCAGACCAGATACCTTTGAAAGGATATCCCTTTCTTGTCTGTCTTTCGACATCATCGTTACAAGATGGAACGCCTCCTCTGTGTAAAGAAAGAACAATTCTCCTAGTATCTTCAGTTTTTTAAAGAATAGAAGGATTGGTACAATCACAAGTCTTTGAAACAAATTTCCAGTAGTTTTTCCAGGTATTGCTGGAAGATTTGGAAATAAAGAAGTAGCCCTTTAACCCAGTGCAGGAAAATAGGCAAGCTTCATCATCCTATAAATGATCATGCTCTCAGAACTTGCTGCAACAGAAAAACCAGCTCTATCTATGTACAGTACTGAGAAAGTAGGGCCACTTCCTCTCACTTGGGATCTGGGATAGCTAACACATGCCTAAAAGCAATCTGTTAAGTATGACTGAAAGGGGACTGCAGATTAAAGTTGCAAGCTTCCAGCTTTGGGGTACCCAGGAGGGCATCTCCTCCTGAGGATCAACAACAGAAAGAAAAAAGCAATGAATCTGAGCACAGCACATTCAAGTTTGTAAACTCTTTTCTAACTTTGCACCTCACTGCCACAGAGCAGTGCTACTGTGAAACCGGGGACAAAGAAGAGAAGGGCATCTGTAATCGGGGAGCTCAGGGTGTGTGCAAAACGATGATGATAAAAAAAGGCGAGGAACAGCATAATATGCTGGATTCAGCAGGAGCTGGGCCCCTGAGAGCTGGGGAACTAACAGATTGCAGCCAAAGCTGCAGCCCTCACGTTTTCTGACTTGAGAGATAATGAAGCAATAAAAGCAGCAGAGGCAGCCAGTAAGGGCTCTGCTCCACAGGGTTGTCTGTGTGAGAGCAGCTGCTTGTGGGTGCCTGCTCAGAGTCCATCCAAGGACTGCAGGCCTCCAGCAGACTAGCAAGGCAGAGGACCAAACAGCCAGGCCTCGGTGGCCCAGGGCTAATTCCCTCCTTCAGAGACACCAGAACCTTGGCTCCCCAGCCTGTCACTGAGCCTGTCCCAGGGTGGGGCAGCCCATATGGTTGAGCTGTTGCATCGCCAGAGACACCAAGGGTAAATAAACCCTGGGACTACAGATGGGAGGCCAGCCAGGCTGGCTCCACTTTTTGATCTCATCACGGGGGGCAGTCCGTGTGGAAACCCTGGGAGGCACCTTAGCGATTTTCCAGGCCAACAACTTCATTTGTCAGATGAGAAAATCCCCCTCCCCCTCCTAGGGGTTAAGGGACTTGCCAAAAGTCACATAGTGAATCAATTGCAATGCAATAAAAAGTGGTGGCTGAGACCACAGCTGGGCTTGAGCTCCAGCTCTATTGCTCTGGAGCTTGGGCAAGTTACATAGTTCTCAGTCTCTTCATCATATAATGAGCGTAAGGTTAGGACCTTCCATGTTAGGTTCTTGGGGAGATCAAATGCATGAAAAGCCTATTGCCTGGTTCATAGTAACTGCTTAGTAAATATTGTTGGTTGGAACTTATCGTCATGACTTTGAGTCATTGGAAGTAGATCTCAGAGTCTCCTTCTGCCCAGGTCGGGAATATAGTGTGATGGATAAAATCTTGGGAAACTGAGTTTGGATTTCGCTTCACCTCTAGTTTTGTGACTCCGGACACGGTATATAATCCTTCTGAGCTTTCGTTGCTCTCATCTGTAAAATGGGAGTAACTCTGCCACCGTAAACAGGTTTGCTATGAGGAACAGAGGTGGCAAAATGATGACATGCTCATGGCAGCACGTGACACTCGGAAAATCACAGCTGTTACCATTAGCAGCTAATCCAAAGCTCCTTCCCCCACTCGGCAGTGAGGACAACTGCTTTTAGTTTGAAGAATAATAAGTTGATGCAATGAAGATGCTAAGTGTGTGGCTGCCCTAAAGGCTGGCAGGAACCACCCAGCCAGCTGGTGGATGGCATGATCTGAAATGGACCATATGTTTGAAATTATGAACCCAGATGTTAGGTCTTGGCACCTAGGGTTCACACCATTAGATTCAATCCTTTAGGTGTCTCTAATGGTCTTCAAGGTGCCAGGAAGCTTGCATTAAAATGCAAATCAGTTTCCTGACAAAGGAAACACATTAAGTTATCCACTTAGCAAATTGCTGAGCTGAGTTGATTTGGGGTGAGAAAGGGGAGAATTTGAAAGGACAGAGGTAAGAGTTATATCTCTAAAGAAAGAAAGTTATTTTTCTACTGAGCCCAGTGATGAACCAAGGCTATGAACAATAGGTATAGTGGGGTCTCACAAGGTGACTGGGGACACTGGAGGAGAGAGGCAAGGGGCAGAAAAACTGTTTTTTTTCATAGCCTTAGGATCCTGTCCTGGCCAAAAGCACATAAGTGTAAATTCTACTCCAGTTTCTGCTGTGTCAGGCTGGGGGATTACGGAGAACTCGTCCAGATGAGGCTTAGAAGAATTCTTGGAGATGCACACGTGGGTGATGAGACCCAGAAACTAACACTTGGGAAAAAGGGTCTGTTTCTTACACACATTGTGTCCCTTGATGCTTCACACCCTGACTTAAACACACTGGGGCCCAATGAATGGTGACACAGGGAATGGTCAAAGCTACAGAGATGAAAAAGATGGTCAAGGACGTTAAAGGTTTGTTTTGTACACAGTAGGAGTATGTCTCCCTTAGCAGTTATGGCATCCCTGTTCTTAACAAAATCACTTCTTTACTTGCTGTCTTGAACAAGTAGGATAGCAGAAAAGTCCTGGCAGAATTTCTATTTTAAGACCATAGCTTGCAGTTCTTTCACTGAAATCTAGAATAGCATGCCTTGAAGCAAAGAATAAGAATCACTTTATGTGTACAATGTCTTCCTATACGACTAATGTGGGTATATCAATATTTCCCTACAGGCTAGTGCTATTTTAAAGATTTAATTTTTTTAAACTTAGGGTGCTTGGGACAAAGACTAGTGAAAAAAAGTCATCTTTATACTAGGAAAGCCTCTTCTTAGCACCTCTCTCAGGTTCGGGAATTTCTGATTCCTAGTTTTGATCTATCCCACAACCTTAGTCTACCCTAGAACCTCCAAATTGGTAATAAAATCCTAATAATGGCTGCACCTTTCTAAGCCCTTATTCATTAGCACTGTGCTCGTCACTTTACATGTTGATTCTTTTATTCTGTACAGTAACTCCAGACCATTTTCATCCCCATTTCACAGATTCAAAACTGAGGCTCATATGGGTAATTAATATGCTCCAAGTCATATAGGCAAGAAAGTGGCGGAGCCAGGATTTGAACTCAGTGTGCGTGTGAGTTCTAAGGCTGAATATTAGCTGCTTGCTGCTTAACCACTCTGCCTCCATTGATGAGAGGAAAACATACAAATCCTTCTCTTCAAGTTGCTTTTTCTCTAAAGTATCCTTCAGGCAAGGAGAAAAACCACTGTTGAAGAAAATACCACTAAACACACAAGACTCCCAGAAGCACAAAGAGAGGCAAAGGAGGTCCAGGGAAGTAATGGAATGTGGAACAAGGATTTGGCCATATAGAAAATATTCCGCACTTCAGCTTCTTGATAAGAAGTGCATCAAAGTACTTCTTAGAAAACTCTACCAAGAAGACATAGCAAATAGATCTTTTCAGATATGCTGCATACCACTCTATTATTAGCTCCATTGCAATCTATTCACTGAGGGATAAGAATTTTCCAACAGACTTTTAGCTCTAAAAGTCAGTATCTCCTGGAAAGATCTTTAGGTGCAGGAAGTCAGATAAAGTATTTTTTAGAATGATTTCTGAGTAAGCTATGTAATTAAGGTTTTTAGCTCCACTGTTCACTAGCTGTGCAGCCTCAGGCAAGATGCTCAGCCACTCAGCGCCTCTCTATTCTCATCCTTACAATGGGGGATCACTTATGGTACGAAGGTGCAGTGAAGGGCTGGATGTGTAGCTCATAAACCCTAGGAAGTGGCTTTCTCTATGAGGCCTGATTTGACAGCTTCTGAGAAGATTTTATATTTGGGGAACCTTGAAAAGAGAGAAAATCCAATCCATGCACCACAAATGTAATGCCTTTCAGTCTGGGAACATACAACAGCCAAGTGGCATGAGCAAGGACACATTGGAGGCAACAGGTGCGTGGTTTGGGTCTAAATCTGGCTGACCCTCTCAGTGTTAGGCCAAAGGATGCGGGCGGGGGTGAGGAGTTCCCTCCCTATCTGTGACTTTTAAAATCCTTGCTTCTTCTATGGGTCTGTCTGAAGATGATCACCCTTCCTGTTGAGGCACAGTAGGGAATAAGCCAAGCGGAGTCTTAGCACTTTTACCCTGAATTGTGTGGCTTTTGTCAAGCAAAGTCAGAAGGACATTTATTTTCAAGACAGGCTTTTATTCTTTTGGAAAAAGAAAAATCTCTCGTCCTTTCTGCATGTGGCTACAGCAAGCTTCAATTCACAAAGCTGCCAATTTTAACACATGTGCATGGGCACACACACATGCATACACACACACACTCACGCACACACAAGTTGATTCTAGTCCTGGCTCCCTCTGAAACAATCCATCTTCAGCCTTTGCTGTTAATTACAACTTTGCATACTGATAACCAAATGACACTGAGCCTGGAGTGGCTGTCCCTTGTCTCTCCGCATCACATTTACGCAGGTTGATGAAATCATTCTGGGCAAGGTTAAGTCAAGCCTCCGTGGTGCAAAGGTTCTGCTTAAAACAAATACTGCTTGCTTTTGGGACCTGGCAGGGAAATAAAAAAGAAAACCAAGATGCTCTAGGCTTCTGTCCTGGTTTCCAGGCAACCAGATGCTGGGTACAGGAAGGGAGAGGGGCTTTCTTCTGGTGCCAGACAGTATTGATAGACAGAGGGCTAACTTTCAGAGCCAAGGACATGGGGAGGGACAGAGGAAGCCTGCATAAGCCTCATTACCCTAATCAACCATAGAGTCAGCCCGTTGGCAGAGAGAGCTGGAAAATGAGCCCATCCACAGGGCTAAGCCAGGGAGAGAGATGCCTTTCTGTAGTACTTTCCAAAGGCACTGCCGCTATAAGCAGGAGGATTCCCAGGTCACCATCATCTTGGCTGCTAAAGATGGGTGTGCAGTTCAGGTGAGCAGAAGGAACCTGACAACTGTCTCCTCGGGGAGTCCCAGGAACCACTCCGGAGGTGTGAGTCCTGGTTGGAGGGCAGAGGGCACAGAACAATGGGCAGGCCGAGGTGTCTCATGCTTCGGTACCAGTTAACAGATCCTCTTCATGGCTACTGCGCACCAAGCACCTTGATAAGCCAAGGCAATCCAAGGGTGAAAAGGATGGACAAGCACCAAGCCATCCAATCACCTTTGTTATTTCTTTTTGTAAATATCCAGAGCTCCGTGGGATCATGGGGTGTAGTGGAGTCTTCTGGGGGCTCCTCTGCAGATCTGGGCTAAATCTGAGCTCTGTCACTTACAAGCAGAGCCAGTGACCCTCAGCACGACACCTAACCTCTCTGAGCTTCCCTCTCTTCTGTCCAAAGGGTCATTATGAATCAGCATTCAGCACAATCATTATTTCTACTAAAAAAAAATGAGAGTTTTCTATCTTTTCTCAAGTTCCTCTGGCGACACAGTAAAAACTCTGTTCAGCTAAGATGGTAAGAATGTAGCCTTCCCCTGTCATTGTATTTGCAGTCCTTATAGTGCTGTATGGCACACGGAACGTATACTACATGTACATTACAAAAACATGCAGCAGACATTCAGCATCTCATTAAATTCTGGATGGCATAAAACCGTATGCCAGGAAGTAGCATTCCCATTTTGTAGAGGACGATTCTAAATTGCAGAGAGGTTAAGAGGGCTGTTGGTTCACAAGGAAGCAGGGTGTCCACGCCAGAATCTGCAGGAGGAAGAGTTTGGTAAATTGCACTGAAAAAAGAAGTTCCCCAGCCCCGCCCATTGTGGCTGTGGCCTTCTTCCGGCCACTGGACTCAGGCCTACTGGAGTGGTTCCTGGTACCCCTGGGGGGTGTATGCAGGCTTCTGCCCATCTGAATTGCATGCCCCTCTGTGGCTGCCAGGTTGTCCCCATGTTGCATTTTGGCATCTCATGTTGAGCAGCATCCGCTGTTCTCTACTGGTGCCTGTGTCCTGGATCTGAAAAAATGAAGCAAAAGAAAACAAATACAACAAGCAAACAAAAATAGAGAGGAATCAGATCCCAGGGTTTTAGTCCTGGCTCCCCTGTTTACTGGCTGTGTGGCCTTGGGCAAGTTCCTAAAATTGCCCAAGCTTTGGGTTTCTCATCAACAACAGGGCAAAAACAGTGCCCATCTCACAAGACTGTGTGAGATTCAGTGACAGATGCAGACAGCAGGTTCAGCATCTGAACCTGGCACTTAGGAAGAATTCAAGGCTTCTTAGTGGAAAGTCTTCAGAAGATGCTCTCCATGCAGCTAGTGCAATGTGGCTTCCTTTAGTGAGATGTTGGGGAGGAACCTCTCCAGGTCTGGGGTTACGATGCCTACAGGGCAGGGACAGTAACAGCCACTGGCACGTAGGGACTTACTATGCACAGGCTGGCCACTATCCTAAGCACTTTATAGGATTTGCCTCATCTGTTCCTCACATTGACCCCGAAAGGTAGACCCTACTGCTGCCAACTTCATTTTACAAATGAGAAAACTAAGACCCAGAGAGGTTAAGCAACTGACCCTGGGCACACAGCTGTTCTACCCCAGTTTGTCACCTCTCTGCCCCCAGCCTCCCAGCCCAGAGCACGTTCTCCCAGTTGGCCTTTTGGGGTGACTAAAACCTTTCCAAAGAGTTGTTACTCTCAGATGACTCCCAGAGCATCTCGAGATGGGCCCTGAGAGTGAGGCTGGCACTCTGCCCCCACACCTTGGGGAGGCCAGGAGCGCTCTTGGTGGGAAAAGGAGCTGTGGCCCTGGGGGGTCTGACAGCTGACCCATCATCCTTGCTTCATGTGCACCAGACTGACTGCTTCCAGTTAAATAAAAGTATCAAAACCTATCACATTCATAAGAGCACCTGGGGATAAATGCAGTACTGAGCTGTCATCACGCTCTCACTCCAAGAGTTCCAGGAGCTCATGTGCTGTGCACATGGAGCTCCTTGGCAGTTGGGACGGCTGCTTCCCTCTCACCCAGGTGATCACATTTCCCAGGCCAACCTCTGGGTCCTGCCATGACCCCCCACCACCTCGGTAGCCATTTCCAAGTTTTACTACTACTTTCTTGTGTTTTATTTTTTGCACGAAATTGTTCTACCAACTTGCCACATGAACAAGGCCAGCCCTGCTGTACAGGAGGGGGTTTGAATGAGTTGGGCACATTCCAAACAGGGCTGGGATGAGCTGGGGCACTTCAAGGGCCTCCCTAGAGGTTGCCCCTAGAGGGGCAAGGGCATAAGGAGGGACTCCGGATGGATCCCTGATCCACTTGTATCTGTTTTATATCTTAGAGCTCTGCATGAAATTTTGTTTTAACAAAGGGGTTGGCGGCCAAAAACACATTAAGTAATTAAATAGTTAAATGCATAAATCAATTAAATAAAACTGCTGAACAACCTGATTTCTCAGGTCCTGCCTAGCGTGAAAACCCTTTTTGCATAATCAGCAGTGGACGCTGAAAATGCGAACTGCTGAGTGAAAATGAGAACCACGCTGCCCGTACTCTTCTTTGGTATTTTCCAGGGCCACAAAGATAACAGGAAACCATAAATAAGGCCAAAGACAATGAAAGATGAGACCTGGGTTTGGCATGTAACCAAGAGTTCTCTGCTCCTGTGATACAGACAAGGCCCGGCGACTATGGCGAGGGTCTGTGAAGGGGGGTGAGGCCAGCCCTGCTGCTGGGGCTGGAGGACACCAGAGTCCAGTTGAGCCCTGCTCCCCAAGATCCTAATGTCCCCCATCTTCAGCTCTTGAGTGGTTCTTTCTACATCTCAATGACAGTAGGCATGACGCTGTGGGAACGTGGGTGACATCCAAAGCTTAGTGATGCCTTCTGGCCACAAAGCAACTTCTGCCAACCGGAAGAAAGACTACGCACCTGCACACAAAGCACACACACACACAAACACACATACACACACACATACCTACACATACACACATACCACACACATATGCATATATACAAACGTGAACACACACATGCACACACACACAAACACACATACACACACACATACCTACACATACACACATACCACACACATATGCATATATACAAACGTGAACACACACATGCACACACACACACGCACACACACACACATACATATACACACATACACACGCAAAAACACACATACACACATATAGATACACAATACACACATGCACATATGCATGTGCACACACATACACACATGTGCACACACAGACACCACACACATACACACCGCACACCACACACATACACGTATGCACACACACACCTATACATACACATATACACACATGCACACACACACCCCTGCACATACATACACATGTGTGCACACACACGCACACACACACAGCACATACACACCACACACACATACACACACACACACACCACACACACAGCTATTCGTTTGAGGAAAAGCATGGTTTATTTAGATGGTGCTTTGCATAACTTTCTAAATTGAGTTCAAATTGGCATAAGACCATGTATTTTGTGCTGTCCGTTGGCCCCTCTTAATCTCATGACCTGATCTTCTTTTGAAGATTAAGGCACACATTCATCACCGTAAACAAAAACCCCTAGGATAGGCACCAAATAGCTTGGAGTGTTTATAGAGATAAACTTCCCAAGTCACAGGACACTTTGCATCCGAGGACTCAGGCGCTTGGCAAAGTATACATCTTCCTTACGTCAGTGGGATCTAGCCTGTGTCTTGACAGTGTTGTTCTGAAAGTGGTCATGCCGTTGTTCTGAAAGTGGTCATGCCCCAGCAAAGTAATGGTCCTGAATTACTCCCATCATTTTGCCCGGTTTTAGTTCATTCACAGCACTTATTACCTTATATACCTCATTGTCTGTCATCTGACTCCTTCTCCAGACAAGGGAGGAATTTGACAACAGCAAGGAGCTTATTTATTTCATTCACTGACATATGCCCAGCTTAGAACAGTGCCTGGAATGTTGTAAGCACTTAGCAAGTGTCTCTTGAATCAGTGAGGGAATGGATGAATAGATGGTGAATAACCTTCCTTCTCAATCTTCAGTACAAAACTCGGCCACCGTGGTGCAGCAGCGAGGTATGAGCCAGGAGTTCCAGTCTGCTACTTACTTACAACACTCCACAAAAATCCCTAGAACTAACTTCCATACACTTACCTGTAAAATGGGCATCATCTCCACCCAACAGGACTGTATGTGAGGATGCACTGAGTTCACGTATGTGCGAAGTGCCCACATGTTGCTGGCACATGGTAGGTACTTATCCAGCCATTGTTGAATGCAAGATAGCCTTTTATTATTTCCCCCACTTTAGATAAGAAGAAAATTGAGATGCAGAGGGTGGATGGGAATAGTAAAGCCAGGACTCAGGCTGGCATCTTCTGCCTCTCAGATCAAAGCACCTTCTGTCTCTTCATGCTGCTTTTTCTAGAACAGTCTCCCCCTTTCTCTCACAACACACACCCACACACAGTGCATGTTAGTGGTTCAATTTAATATTTTTTAATTTAAATATTTAATTTAACAATAATCTAACATTTTCCCCAAACATACTATTTATCTTTCTACTCAGTCAAGACGTAGTCTCATGTAAAGGCTTCAAACAGGCAGATGGAAAGAAGAAGACTCCTTTACTATAGAGGGTTGGCCTGGGCCCTGAGCCGTCCCCACCCGACCCAGGGGGCATCTCCTTGGTGGCTCTGGTCTGTGGCTGTTTCCACAGTGAAGCAAATATCCTTTCTGTCAGGTCCCAGGGGACAAATTCTGAGCCAGGGCATGTGGTGGGGCCCTGGGGACTCCTTAAATCCTCCCCTCTCTCCTACCCCCAAGGGCATCTGGATCCTCTGGGTAGGATGCAGAGCAAGGACCAGGCCACCTGCCTCCCACTCGAGCCTCTATGGGGTTGGGACAAAGATTTCTCCTTCAGGAGAGGAAGACTGGACAGACGTTTCTGGGCTGTGTCAAGCCATGGCATAGTTCTCCCTGGTGATGAGGAACAGCTGTGCCCCAAAGGCAAAGCACCGTGGCCTGGTAGACTTGGGTTGCCTCCCCAGTGTTTTGATAAAAGCTTGAACAGAGATGAGGAACTGTGTCTCTCCCCAGCAGCCTCTCTCATGCCAGGCCACAGGCCCATCTCCTAGCAGGTTACCAAGACCAGAGATGGGCTTCCTTCTCTCCCGCTATCTGAGGGGTGGCACACTGGAGTATTCTCTGTCACCATGGAGAATGATAGAGGCTGGAAAAGGTAGAAAGGACACCCAGCCTGCTAGCTGAGGAGACAAAGCAGAGCAAGTCTGCTGGGACAGCCAGCATCCCAGAGGAGGAAAAATGATGACCACAGGAAACTGGTGCAGTTCAAATCCCACCTCAACCTCCACCAGCCAGGCAAGACTCAGTTTCCATAGCTGTACTTAAAGAGCTTGTAGGAATTAAGACAGGTAGGTTGTAAAGGGCACTTTGGTAGTTTGAGGAGATATGAATTGAAAGATGGAATGAGTACCTTTTTCCTAGGAAAGGGACAGAAATGATCTGTCATCTCAGGTCATAGTCACGGTTAACAGGCTCTCCATCTCCTCGCTCCTCTGTGGCTTGGTTTTTACTGCATCTCGATTTTGCAGCTTTCCCACTTCGACTGCTAATTAAATGAGCATTTAGCCTTCCTTGTTGGCTTCCTTTTCCCTCAGAAGTAGAGCTAGCTGGCTGGGCATGGTGGCTCACACCTATAATCCCAGCACTTTGGGAGGCCGAGGGAGGGAGATCACAAGGTCAAGAGATTGAGACCATCCTGGCCAACATGATGAAACCCCATCTCTTCTAAAAATACAAAAATTAGCCGGGCATGGTGGCACACACCTGTAGTCCCAGCTACTCGGGAGGCTGAGGCAGGAGAATTGCTTGAACCTGGGAGGCGGAGGTTGCAGGGAGCCAAGATCGGGCCACTGCAGTCCAGCCTGGCCACAGAGTGAGACTCTGTCTCAAAAAAAAAAAAAAAAAAAGAAAGAAAAAGAAAAAAAGTAGATCTAGCTGCTTTTAGGGCAGCCACCCTACCCCCACATACCACTTGATAATGGTAAGAATCACCAGGGGGTCCCTATTATTTAAAGAAAGAAATAGAGGAGGAGAAAGGAGCAAATCCCACCCCACTCCAAACAGACCCAATCTGAATGGCCTGAGGGAGGGCCTAGAAATCTATATTCCTAACAAGCTCCCTAGGGGATTCTTATCCTAAAGCAAATTTGGGAAATATAATTCAGGGCATGGCCTCCACACTATTTTTTTTTTTGTCAAGACTCAAGATGAGAAATACATTAATAAATACACTTTATGTTGCAAATCAAGATGTACTCATATAGCTGGCTGATTAAGAATGTTTCATGGGGCTGGGCACGGTGGCTCATGCCTGTAATCCCAGCACTTTGGGAGGCCGAGATGGGTGGATCACATGGTGAAATCCTGTCTCTACTAAAAATACAAAAATTAGCTGGGCGTGGTGGTGCACTCCTGTAGTCCCAGCTACTCAGGAGGCTGAGGCAGGAGAATCACTTGAACCTGGGAGGCGGAGGTTGCAGTGAGCTGAGATGGAGCCCCTGCACAACCACCTGGGTGACAGTGAAATTCCATCTCAAAAAAAAGAATGTTTCATGGAACCTTATTATCTGTACTCCATTTTGCCACAGTCCATTCCACTCTATTATACTTATTTCATTTTTAAAAGTGAATGTTTCATGAAACCTTATTATCTGCACCCATTTTACCGCAGTCCATTCCACTCGTTTCATTTTAAAAGTGCTGGATACCACCCAGTGATCAATTTCACTAACAAGCTGGCAGTTTAAAAAGTGTTGATTTAAGGTGTGACTTTCTGGTAATTCTTCAGTCTGGTCGTGGACTTTATCAGTGGCTACCAGAAGCTAGTCTTCCAACTCATAGCTTAAGAATCATCAGGGCCCTTGATAAAGGTGCAAATTTTCAAGTCCCATCCCCTGAGGTTTTAAACAGCTTCAGACAGTGGTCAGAACCACAGTGTCCAGGAGTCTCAGTACCACTAGCTGGAGATTCTGAGCCCAGGGAGAGACAGCTTCTGATTGATCCAGGTGGGTCACATGCTCGCTCTTGGTCAGATAAAGGATGACACACCTTGATGGGCAGTTCTGCCAACACTGGGTCCCTTGGAACTGGGTAGCTCCCTGAAGTAAGTGGAAGAAAGGGGAATGGGTGCTGCCAGCAACACCAATGACCACAACAGAGGCCATCTTAGG
Organism: Pan troglodytes; assembly: GCF_028858775.2. Taxonomy (NCBI): domain Eukaryota; kingdom Metazoa; phylum Chordata; class Mammalia; order Primates; family Hominidae; genus Pan; species Pan troglodytes. Next base: position 133,209,359 of record NC_072406.2, read on the forward strand.
CCACCCAAGTAGCAGTTTGTTAATCTCTCCTTCGTCTTAACTGCTAGTATCCTCCCCGATGCAACCTGGAGTGCCCAGCTGGTGCATACAGCAGGCATCCATGTGCATGGGTTATATGGAATACCTGGGAATACTTGTATTCTGACTTCTGGTCTTGGTCTGAAGTAATCAGGCTTTTGACTCTGTGCTTCATTTTCACAACTGAAGCCAAACTCCTGAGGGCTGGCTCCATTGATTGCAACAGAGTCTAGATTTTTATTTATTTTATTTAACAAACTCTTCCATATGCAAGCCAGTATTCTAAGTGCTTTACAAATATTAACTTATTGAGTTCTCATAAAAACCCTATAAGAGAAGTACTATTACATGCCAGGAACCATTTAAGGGGTTGTACCCATATTATCTCTATTCTTCCAATCCATCCGGTAAGGGGACAGGAATCATTTTTCTTCATCAACAAGACACTGAGATTCAGAGGTTATATAACTTGCTCAAGGTCTCACAGCAAGTGGCAGAGTTGCACCTTGAACTCTAGTAAGGAAGAATGAGTAATGCCAAGGGAATCTTTGAAATGGCATTTAATCCTAGAGTTACCAGTTAAGCTCTTCCATGCTAAGAACATCCAGGTTCAAATGGGCCAAGCCCTGGGGGAAAAGTTGTGTCTTCTTACAAACAGAAACAGAGGCACAAACCAAAAGGACTTGCCTAAGTTCCAGCTGTGGGCAGGAAGCCAGTAAACACATGAAACCCCCAGCAGCTGGCTGAACATTCCTATAGCTTCGATGTGCCCTCATTCTGTTAAAATGTAGTGACCAGGAAATTCATCACTGCTTATATGAATTATATGTTTTTTCAATGAAAAGAAGAAAGCTCTGTTCACTCATGGAGACTTTTATTCAAGCGTCAAGCTCTATTTTAATTTTCTAGTAGCAAGTATTGCAGTCAGCCACACTCTAAAACAATGACCTCAAATTCCTCTTTGCCTTCCTTGCAGTGACAATGTTGTTACAGCTGACTAATGTTTTTTTCTCAGTTAGCATGGCTAACCAATATTTTCTGAGTTAAATACGTCTCTCCAGGTTTCCCCAGGTAGGTTCTGGGAAGGAAACTCTTACCCCTGATTTGGAAGAAAGGTCCCTGGGTTCATTTTAAAATAATAAATATACAAGTGTATATTAATTAAAGAAAATAAACAAATGACATCATCTGTGGGTTTAGAACTCTTCTGTTCAGCTGTTGGATCCAAATAGGTTTTTATGATCCTGGATTTACATTCAGATTGGTATAGTGCCTGTGACTATGGTAGATTTTAACAGAGAGAAAGGAGTTACATTATAATCTGTATGCAATAATTCCTTTCCCATAGGTGGCAAGAACATGCTTTTCTTCCTGAATTTCCTTCACTTGGGTGTGAACGTAAAAATAATCCGTTGGAAAGTGTATCAGTTATTTATTGATATTTATTGCTGTGTGAAAAACCACCCAAAATATAGTCGCTTAAAACCACCATGTATTGCTTCTCATGGCTCTGTGGGTTGATGGGGTGGTGGTTTTTCTAGTCTCAAGTGAAAGGCTCAACTGAGGCTCATTTGTGTGGCCTCATTCAGCTGGCCCCTCAGCCGGGTCTGGGGGGTCTAAAATGACCTAATTTACCTATCTGTCTGGCACCATGGTACTTGGCCAGGCCTCTCTCTTCATGTGATACCTCAACATTCAGTAGCTCGGGTTTTCTTACATGGTGGCAACAGTATCAGGGCTTCATTATGCCCAAACTCTGGAGCTCCTTAATGTCACCTCTGCCACATTCTACTGACCAAAGGAAATCATAAGGCCAGTCTAGGCATAAAGGCATGATGAAATAGATTCCATATTCTAATAGAAAGGGCTGCAAAAACTATTTTCTTTGTTTTCACATACAAAATACATTCACTGCTTGCCCAAAGGTTGTATCCCATTATGATGTCAGTCTTGGTCTCAAAGTCAAGGATCTCAATCCTCTAAATGCAGATACAGATGAGGTGCCTTGGCTGCTTTTCTACAGGTCCCCTTGAAGCAGAGGCCTATAAACTAAAGAGACGTGGTACCTGCCCCCTACTTTGCAACATACCTGGTGAAACAGGGACAGGATAATCACCATAAACAATTCCATTCAAAAAGAGGAGGAAGGGGAGGCACATGGCGGTTACGGGTCCATAGCACTTTGAAATCCAGCCAGGCATCAATTGCCACTTTCCCAACTCTAGGAGTATGGAATGCTCCTTGATTAGGACCCACTTCTACTCCTTTGGAGTGGTTCCATAAGCCATTGTTCTTGGCTCTTGGCTCCACTCTCAGGGATCTTGGCTCTGCCCCCTGAGTTGTCCTTCCTTTCCTATAAGAGATGGCACGTGTTTGCAATTGAGTTGTTTTCTCTGCCTGCTTCTGCCTATAGAAAGTTGAGGGTCCAGAAACTCTTTTCATTTTGAACTGTCTTTGTCCACGTTGGGGGTAATTTCAACAATGCAATAGCAGTTTTGTTTTTTTTTTGGATCCTGAGTATATATTTTTTAAATTTTACTTTAAGTTCTGGGATACATGTGCAGAATGTGCAGGCTTGTTACAAAGGTATACATGTGCCATGGTGGTTTGCTACACCTATCAACCTGTCATCTAGGTTTTACGGCTGCATAGCAGTCCATGGTATATATGTGCCACATTTTCTTTATCCAGTCTATCACTGATGGGCATTTGGATTGGTTCCAAGTCCTAACAATGCAATATCTTTAACACTTTGTATGTTTCCCTTGACTCTGATTGGGGTTGAGTCTATGCCTGCAAAATTCTATCCCTTATTCTATTTTGAGGCAGATCTCTCTCTATTTTGAGCTGAGTGTGAATCTGCTGTGGGATACTCCTTTAAGATTCTTAAAGCCTGTTTGTCTGGCTCAGAGGCATGTTGGGCACCAGCTTAAGGTTTTCTGAGGTCTTAATAAAGGATCTTGCAGCCACAAACTTGATGGACTTTTAACCTCAGACTTTGTTTCACTTGAAAATTTTCTACTGGCAGGCGTGGGAAGTGTGTGTGTTGGAAATGAGAGCATCTTATTTTCTAATCAACCATGTCCTGGATCTTTTATATTTTTTTCTAAATTCTGCTTGTCAACTAAATAGCTCTGCCTAAAGCTCATCTCTCCCAGTACATATCATATACAGTTAGAAGAAGCTAAGTGGCACTTACAATATTCTGTCTAGAGACTTCCTTAGCCGTATCTATGAATTCAGTAGGTAATTTTCTGTGTTCCAAGTTACCATGAATGATAGTTTGGACTATCATCCACCACTTCATAACCTAGCTGACTTTTCTCCACCTTCAGTAGCAGTTTCCTCACCTTTTTCCAGCCCCCACCCATGGCGTCCATCCCACCTTCTGTGCACATTCTAGTCCAGAGCCAATGCCACCAATTTTGTGTTTTTGTTCCTGTAACGCCTCACTTTTATCTCTTTTTTTTTTTTTTTTACAATTTTAATTATCTTTGCTTTAATGATTTATGTACTTACCGCTTCGGTTGTTTTAAATGTTCATATTTACAATTCATTTATCATTACACTGCCAATCGTCCTTACAGCATCCAACATTATCGTGCTAAGTACGTGTAACATGGAACTCCTCATCATGCTTTATTTGACTGGTGTCACCAGTCTTGCCCCTTTGTTTCCAATTTTTTTCATTTATTCATTCCATTAACAAATATTCACTGGGAAATACTAAGAGCTACTACATTATTCTAAGATGTCCACCACTGGGGTCAATAGAGCTATGAACTGATGCCTCCTTCCATGTGAAGCATGGTATTCAAGAGAAGTGGTATGAGCTGACTCACATTTCACAGGCTCCCTCTCCATGCTATGTTGCTATTAGAAAGAGCAGACACAGAAGTAGGGGGAGCATTGGGAGGCTCTGATGACATTCTGAGCAAGAAGTGAAGGTGCCAGGACCACACAGGCAAGGAAGGAATGTGATAGAGTCGGGTAGCAGTAGCACTGAAGATACTGAAAGGGACTGTGAAGCAACACCTCACTTTTAGGTACCAAATGTAATGGTTAATTTTATGTGTCAATCTGACTGGGCTATGAGGTGCCCAGATATTTGAGCAAACATTATTCTGGCTTTGTCTGTGAGGGCATTTCTGGATGACATTGATATTTGAAATAGTAGACTGAGTGAAGCAGATGGCTCTCTCAGTGTGGGTGGGCCTCCTTCAAACTGAGGTCTCCTCCAGTTTTAAGGCCTGAATGGAGTAAAAGAGCTGACTCCACCTGCCTGACTCCTTCTGCTTGACTGCCTTCAGCCGAAACATTGGACTTTACCTGCCTCTGGACTCAAACTGAATCACTGGCTCTTCCTGGATCTCAAACCTGCCTGCTTTTGGCTTAGAATCTCTACCATCGACTCTCATGATTCTCAGGCTTTTTGGACTCAGACTGAAACTACACCCTCAGCTTTTCTGGGTCTTCAGCCTGCCAACTGCAGATCTTGTGAATTCTGAGCCCCCATAATCACATAAGTGAATTCTATATAATAAATCTTTTCATAAATAAATATATGTCCTATTGGTTCTGTTTCTCTGGAGGACCATCACTAATAACCCAACTTCTATATATTATTTACTGTTGTATATCAAAAACATCCCCAAAACCTAGTGGCTTAAAACATGGGCAGACAAACTTTTGTAAAGGGCAAGAGTGATGTTTTAGACTTGGTGGGCCATGTGGTCTCTTTGGCAACTCTCAACTCTGTTGCAGCTCCACAAGAGTAGCCATAGACAGTATGTCAGTGGATAAGTGTGGTGGTGCTGTTCCAATAAAACTTTATTTACAAAACATGTGCCAGATCAGATTTGGCCCATAGACCCCTGATTTAAAACCATAGTTTATTATTTCTCATGACTCTGTGGGTTGACTGGGAAATTCTGCTGGTCTTGTCAGGCTCACTATTGCAGGCAGCTGCAGTCAGCTGGTAGCTCAGCTGGGGCTGGCGGGTCGAAGGTGACATCACACACATGCCTGGGGCCTTCATGCTGGCTGCCGGCTTGGTTTATCTCTCCATGTGGTCTCTCATGATTCAGTAAGCTTGCCTAGGTTTCCTTACATGGTAGCTGAAACATTCCATGAGGACAAAGGCAGAACCTACATGCCCCTTGAGGCCTAGGCTCCAGAACTTACACAACTTATGCTGCATTCTGCTGGTCAAAACAAGCCACAAAGCCAGACCAGGTTCAAGGGGTGGGCAGTAGACTCCACCTCTCGAGTCTACAGGGAGTTGCTCAATATCATCGTTATTATTTTTCAATCTACCCCCAGAAATAAACTGGAATGCCTTAGCTTTCATATCTCCGTAGAAATCCACAAGACTCCATGAGCAGTTTCAGCCCCTTGCTACCAGCATGAGTCAGTTGAAGCCAATTCACTAGCTGAATTATGAAACTAAGCTCTCTTATCAGCCTTGCCTAAGCCTTTTGATAGCTTTTCTTAGAATCTTGGTCTAATTCTGAAGGCAGCCCGAGGTAAGAAGATATGTTCACTGGGCCCTGGAAAGTAGAAACTAAAAGCCTATGGGAGACACCCATGTTTACAAGAAAATGAAGATGCAGCCCTGTTAGCTTTCTCCATTCTGTTCCCTTTACCTGGATGCCACAAATAAGGGGTCACAGGGTGATACTAGACACTATAGAGCTTTAACATTTTCAACTAGATCATGAGCATTTCCTGGAAGTGTTTCAAACTTTCTCAAGCTTTCTTTGGGAAATTCTCTGAGCATTTTCTTATCTCCAAAGTTGAAATCAGAGCAATTTTTTTTAACAAAAAAATTAAAATTCCTTGCTGATCTGGGCTATCAGATACTTCCTGTGGAATACTGATCTCATTATTTATAAGTCAAATGCTTTAGGATCAGTCCGCTAACAGATGTACATTTAGTTGTAGTATGTCTTTGATTCATAAGCCAAAAGAAAAAATGTTTACTGATATAACATGTAATGCATTTTTACCTTTAAAATAAAATTTCATATAAAAATATAAATGTATTAAATATATACCTCTAGAGGCTAAGGAAATAGTAAAAAATATTTCTCCTTCCTCTGCTTAAAGCATTCTTTTCTAAAGTAGCCATTTTAAAAAGTCATCATCAAAATGCATGAAAATGGAACCTTCCCAAGACACCATTAATTCTCCCGTAGAGAAAGCCAATGTGGTTGATTATTTGCTTTATGAAAGTGTTGATTTTTTATGACTCTTTGTTTAAAGCTATTTATCATTGAAAAGGCTGTGCAAGGCCAGATACAGAATTCATTTTCAAAGGTAACTTATACCAAAGAGGCAGCAGTGGTATTATCTGCCATGTGGACTTAAGAACTCTTGTTCTCTGAGTAGGTTTTAAATCAAAAGCGTTAAGTAGAGTTTAAGCCCCGTGTCATTTTAAATTCCAAGCTTTAGATCCATGAAGCATGGATTTTATGATGGAAATGACAACTGACCCTCATCTGTAACAAATACAGCAAACTAACTTTGTGGCTCCCTCAGTAATTCTGAGCAAGTAGTGCAGGCAGATAAGATATGAATGACTAGGAAAATGTGTATAAAATCCATTGCCAACGAGTGGTTCCTGAGGGCTTACCAGTTGTCCTCTCAATGTTCAGCTGGTGTTCCTGTCTGCCTGTGCCCTGGAAAGGGCTTCCTATCTGCCAGTCTCTCGGTAAAATTTTTTATAAGCAACTTTACAGAATTTACCAGTATTTACTGGAAATAATAGTAAAACAATAGCAGTTACCACTTATTATTTACCATATGCCATGTACTAGGCTACATACTTTCATGCTTTATGTCATTTTATCCTTACAACAACCCTGTGAGATAGTTTGAAGATGCTTTTCCAAGTTTTATAGACAAAGAAATTGAGGCTCACAACATTTAATAATTTTCCCAAGGCTGCACAGATTATAAAGAGCAATGCTGAGACTCAAACCCAGATCTGTCTGACTCAGACCCTGAGCTCTAATCTATTGCAATAGTCTCACACTTAATCAACCACCCTCCTTGTGTTGCTATCTCCCTAATTACAGTGTAAGCTTCTTAAGAGGAGAGACATGCTATATTCTTCTATGGTATCTTCCAGGGTAACTGGTACAGATGTTCAATACAAGGAATTTATCTGCTAGTTTAAAAAAAATTGTATATTCATAATTCACTGAGGCTTAGAATATCTGTCTGAAAAGTCCCCATCTTTCAGGGAGTTTTTCAGTGCCAGAGCACAAAATAATTTTCTTTAGCGTTCAATTTAAATTTAATCAGCTAAAAACTCACAAACTAGCAAGCCATGTTTGGAATGAAACTCCAGTGAGGCTGAAACAATACAGGAGGTGAGGAGCAGACTTCTTGGAGAAAGCAAAAGAATATGCAAAGACGCATCAATTAATCATACAGTGCTTCGGATGATCAATGTCTCCTTCGACGTGCCACAGAGCTCTGGATTTGAGAGGAGTGTTAGCATTAAAGCTTGATAAAGTTATAGTCATCTCACAAATTCCACTGTCACCTCATTAGATATGAAAAATAGAATGCTTTAGGACACTTGGAGATATTTTCAGTAAAAATAACATTTTTTTCTTTATAAGGGAACTGAAAACCACCTCCTAATTGCATTGTGAGCAGTCATGACAGACTGCACAGCCAGTGGGGTCAGAGCCAGAGGTCTGGTAGTGTAAACTGTCCTCCAGCCTATGAGGGTTTCCTCTCCAAAGAGAAATTGTTGTTAAAACCTTAATTGAGAGGTCAGTGGTCTTAGGACAGGCAGGAGATAAGCCACCAGCTATGTGAAGTAATGTTGACTTTGATCTGCCAGGCCTTTTGGCATAGAAAGAAAGCCAGCCTTGAGCCAGAGGTTCTCTAATCTTCTTAAAGATAAGCTGTAACTGTTTGGCTGGGATGGGGGTCCAGGGCAGAGAAAGGATTTCTCTTTTTGTGCTGTGGCCAGACTTATGAATGGCTCAGTTACTGCCTGACATCCCTGCCCAGGCTCTAACCATACTCCGGAATGGCAAGGCAACCTGTCCTAAGGGGGCTTGTTGGAAGGAAGAGTCTTGAAGAGAAGACCATTATATCTATGGGAGTTACCACCATTCCCTTCTCAGGAGCTGCTTTGGAAGATGTCCAGTGGATTATTTCTCCAAAGAAAGCCAGGATCAGCAGATAACTGATCAAAATGTCTCAGGAAAGGAAGTGTGGGTGGGAGGGAGAGAAGGAGAGAAGAAAGAAAGATTTGAAGAATTGAGTTGTTCGGGATCTCTGTACAATTCCAAGTTTATGAAAATAGAATCGTACCACTTAGCAATATATATATATATATGTATATTTATAATATATATATATTGCAAGCATATATATCTATTTATTACAGCATGCATATAGCTATATATGCATATAGCTTTTTTATTTCTCCATAACAAAAGATCAATTTATAGAAATTGGTGGAGGTTCGTCCAAGAAATGGAATCTTTCTGCTAGAAAGACAGCTCAGAAGTTGGTAAATTCTGCCTTGCCTCTCACTGATTGGAAATCACTGAAATGATTGATTCCTGGGATTGGAAACTACGCAGACAGGAAATAATGGGACCAAATGACTGAAGGGGATCTTGAGCACTCTCAGATGGAGAAAGGATCAGTGCCACTATCAGGAGTCTTTGTATAACCCTTCTGCCCTTACAGTGTATTTTAAGGCATCACTTTATAAAGCTTCAGCCAGAGAAGGGAGAGATTTGGGGTGCTTTACAAATGGGTGAGCCAAGATGCATAACTTGTGTTTGGAAAAGAGAGCTCAACTACAAGTAGCACCATTCAGAATAGACATGGATCCTCCAATCCCGAAGTTCAGAAAAAGTTTCTTCCATCCAGTCAGGCACTATAAACTCTGACCCAAACAGAACGTGGGCACCATCTACACTAACATTCATCCCAGCAACCAAGACTTGGTAGGCATATGTGTACCCTTGTAGCTAGGAGTGATGCCACAGTAATGACTGCTTTCCACATCTAGTGGGCTAGACTGCACTTCCACAAGCACCATCTTGCTTTGACTTGAAGATTTCACAAAACTGCCATGAAATAGGTTGTGCTTATTGCCACCTCCCTTTTAGATTTTCAGAACTGGGGTTCAAGAATCGTGGATTTACATGTTTGGCTAATAAAGGTTGCTTAGCTAATAAGAGGCAGCGACAAAATCTGTACCTAGATCTTTGAATATAAGACAGAAAACATACTAAGGAGGCACCATGCAGCAAGACCCCAATGTCAACTTCCAACTAACATTTTATAGTAATTGGTAATTTAGACTAGAAAGGAACCTCAGATGCCAACTCTCTTCAAGTCGGGAAATTCCCCATGGAAAGACATCCAGATCTAGACTCCCACTCATCCAGTACTTATACCATGGTGAATATCCATCATGGATCATCAGGGTATCACCAGCCAATGGAGTCTTCACCTTCTAAAATATTGCTGGTTGCCATGGCACAGGGAAAGAGAATGTGGTAAATTATGCTCTAGCTCTTGGCTCTGCCATTCACATTTCAAGGGCCAAATCAAGTCACATGATCACGCTTAACTTCAAAGGGGGGAGAGAAATGCCACTCTACTATGTACCAGGAAGGAGGAAAAAAGGAGAATTAGTAAATGTCTTAATGGCTTTCCCAGAGTCCCTCTCATGAATCCAGGGAGATATTGATAATCAGTGTGCTCCATTGAAGTCAGTGGTCACAGATGTGAATTTTGTTAGTGTATTTCTTGAAGAACTTAGCCAAAAATGTTGTCTGGTATTCAACTAAGGAATGGCGTTATCTTACTGTAGCTGAAAAAAAAATGTCATAATGCCTGGAAGAGGCATCTTTGAAGATTTCACAGACAGACAGCAGACCCAGGAAAGATGCTCAGAGGGGAATGCTTATTTTTTTGGAAGCACTGGGGTCGTAAAGCCATGATAAATGTACTCCCCGTATCCCTCTACCAGTCTATCTTTTCTGCTCGTAAAAGAGATAGAGAGGAAAAAAGAAAAAGAAAATAGAAACCCCAAAAAAGAAATCTGGAAGTAACTGCAGAGCGGGTTCTTGAAAGTGTGGCACAGTACTCTAGAAAGAAACAAAGAACATTTGGAAAAAAAGTCTTTAGTTCTCCTGAAGACACAGAATTTCAAAGTAATCCAAAAGCCTCATGCCTGGTCCCCCTTCTTCCATCTCAAATTCTTGAGAACCCTCCTTGGAGCATGCTGAGAAATGGATCTCTAAGTCAACAAAAATTTAATGTCAATTTCTAAGCACCCACAAATTCCTAAAATACAGCAATTTAATATTATTTATCATTTTGATATTATTTATCTCCAAAGTATGCATTGCATCATTATCATCAATCGAATATTTTCCCAAAGGAACGAAATTAATTGCCCACCAGAAAAGTTTTGAAATGTTTACATGTATTGCTTTGTATAAGCATAAAAGTAGTGTGTGGGAGCCTGTTTATAAGTTAGCAAAGTGTTAGTAAACTCTGGTTTGACACTGATAAGGTTCATATGAAAGTCATCACTGAAACTGTTGCCTAAATAATAAACAGGATCTCTAGGCCTATCCTTTTTCAAGCATGCCTCATTAGATTAAAAAATATATACTGTACCCAGAAGAAACACATAGTATACAGAAAAGATGGCAGCATGATTGTTGCATTTAGTGCAATGTTTAGGGAGAAACAGCTCTTGGGGAGATCCAGTGTCTCACTGCCCAGGGTCTCAGTTGGGTCAACTGTGGGCAAGTCACTGAGCATTCATTTTCCTCTTTTGCAAAATGGTGATAAGAATATTGCTTTTCCTATAGGGTTTCTGCCGGAACTGAATGAGATAAGGCTTGGAAGGCACCTTAAACAGTCCTGGCATATAGTAAGTCCTCAATGGACTGGCAAACTGCCACTGTTGTCAAGCGAGCTTGGGTTTTCTCCTGAGACAGACCAAACATCGTGATGCCTTAAAAGGGTCTTTCAGTAACCGTGCCCTGCCAAGAGAAGACCTTGCAATTCAGTGTTTGGAAGGAAAAGACGGAATGCAGGAGACCCTGGACTTTTGCCCCACGATCTGGGGGTAGATCTAGATCTGCCAGAAACCACTGGGTGATCTTGAATGGGTCACTGCAAATCAGCTGGACCGCAGCTTCTAAGAAACAAGAAATCTAAATTGCATCCAAAGAAAAAAAAACCAGCAGCATTTAAAACAAGAAGACTGGCCAGGCGTGGTGGCTCACACCTGTAATCCCAGCACTTTGGGAGGCCGAGGTGGGCGGATCGCAAGGTTAGGAGATAGAGACCATCCTGGCACACATGGTGAAACCCTGCCTCTACTAAAAATACAAAAATTAGCCAGGCATGATGGTGCATTCCTGTAATCCCAGCTACTCGGGAGGCTGTGGCAGGAGAATTGCTTGAACCAGGGAGTTGGAGGTTGCGGTGAGTCAAGATCGTGCCACTGCACTCCAGCCTGGCAACAGAGCGAGACTCCATCTCAAAAAAAAAACAAAAAAACAAAACAAAAAAGAAAGCTGATTATATTTGAAATCACAGCATCTACTCTTCAAAAGGTATCTTACCGGGAGCTGAAACAGAGAAAATTGCTTAATGCAGCAATGCTCTGACTATCACAGAGTAGGGAGTTCAGAGACCCACACCTGAGGACTCCTCTTCTCCCAGCTCCTTTCTGCACACTTCCATTGTGAGCAGTGCCTCCTGGGTTGTGCAGTGAGGGACCCTGACTATCTTGCACTGTGGCTCCCAACATAGTACCTGCCGACAGCAGAAAATCAATGCATGTTTGTGGACAGCCCATCTACTGGATTCTAGCATCTCCACTCCATAGGATTTTATACTCTGTTTGTACTATGCTTGGCACAAGATCATGCCCACAAGCATAGCTCTTTGGTCATCCACAAATATGGAGAATTGATATTGGGCTAAGCATGGAAGAAAAAACAGAAACAGACCTGGTCTCTGCCCTCACAGAGGGTCATGGTAGAAGGAAGCATAGAGAATGGTGTTAGTCTGCCATGACTGGATTTGGGGCCTGGTTCTTCCACTGGGCTTATTCATGCAAATGTCTCAAGCAACTTCCCTAATTTCTGAGTGTCCATTTCATCTGCAAAATTAAAATAATATTCCCACTTTGTACACTGTTATGGGTCCAGATCAGATAACTTATAGAAAGCAACTAGCATATTGCCATCAAACTCAGAGCTCAAACGCCAGCCCCTTTCCTGTAGTGTTTCACCAAGAAGGGCGCAGAGCTGTTAAAAAGCCTGAGATTTTATTTACCTCTATATTGTAACAATGCCTGTCTACCTTTGGGACTGCCCTGCCCTGACCCAGTTTCAGAACTGAGACTGTCCAATTGTGTTCGCATTGGCGCATTAATCATGCAGCTCCTGAGTGAAGGGCTCGCACTGTCATGACTGTCATTACCTCCAGACCAGGCACTGGCAACCACTCCACAGATCATTGTTCCAAGCAAGCCATTGTTCCAGCTTTTTCCTCTGGGCAAGCCTTGGATGGAGTAAGGTCTTCTCCAGCCTAGGAGGCTACACTGCGCAGTTTCAGGGAAAGACAAAAGGCTGGATTCAGTCTGAACTCAGCCCGCACATGAAGCAGCTGCTCAACTAGCCGGAGCTCCAGGCCAGCTCTTGGGCTCCCAGGTCACAGGCCAAGCCCAGCCAGACAATAGAGGTGAGATGATGCCACCCTCCAGTGGGCAGGCAGCACCCAGGAGGTGGGGCCTTTAGTCACTCACTTCATTGTTACAGTCATAAGGAAGGAAAGCATTTAGTTACTTTCTTTAGGGCAAAAATTGTCAAAGGAAGAAAAGAGCTGAGTGCTCTTAGCAGCCCTCCCACTGCTTCTACTAGCAAGCCCTTCTGTCTACCTGGCCACCGCCTGGTAGTGTTTATTTGTATAATAAAGGCTGAAACAGATTATACCTAGCCAGGGAACACATGCATTTGATAGAAGCTCATGTCTCAACCCCTTTGTAATCACTGCATTTTACACCTTTGTAATTTTCTTTGTGCTCCCTTGGAAGGCACCAAGCAATGGTTTTGTGTTCCCATCAGACTAACCTGATTTACAAAAAAACAAAACAAAACAAAATAAAACAAACAAAAACTTAAGAAAAAAAATATTTTTTCTGCACAGTAAAAATGTGTTAAGGTAAAATTGCAGGCCCTATTTTTAGGGGGGGGCTCCAAAGCACATTATCCACTGGCTCAGTGCAAACACATACTACCCTACCCTGCTAATTCCACCCCCATAGAACTCCCTCTGCCTCTTCCATATAGGTTTTATCCACATTCAGCCACAGTGGAATTGCTTAGGCATGTGTGTGCCTTCCTCGTGAGTGGGGAGCTCCAGGAGAGCACATATTATGTCCAAAATTCATCTGCACCTGCCCCACAACACCCCGGGAAGGCACATAGCACCAGAAAGTAGGACAAGCTTTCACATACATTGAGAAACTGCAGGCTATGTGATCCCATATATTATCTCCAATACTAATATTATGCCTGTCTTCTGGAAAGAAATGGAAGTTCACTCTGAAATTCCAGGGATACTTTGCTCTTTTAAAGGAGTAGTTTCCCAGGTGTTTTTTAGACGTGGTGGACCATTTCTAAAATCTTTCTTTCCAAATAGCTCTACTTATCACCCTATACCAACAATTCTCATCCATAGCATCATGACCCACTGGTGGGTCAGCTTCATTTGTGAGTTGCAGTTCAAGTAATTTTTGCTAGTGAGACTTTAAGTAGCTAGGATATTAAAGTTTAAAAGACAAAAGAAAATTATAGCAGATTTCAGGCTGGCCACTAATGACCTGTTTTCACTCATTTGTCTTCCCATCTGCTATTCTGAGGGAGAAGGAGGTAGAGATGGGCGGTCCATCACCCTCTCCATCCTTTTCGGTCCTAGACACCCCAGGTCAGAGGGAGCCGCCATTGTTCATGTACTATCCTCGTTTTGGCAGCACATTCATGGAGGGCTCTACTTCCCAGAAAATTTGCGGTGCAGAGTTTTTTGGAATCTGTGTTCCTCATGGATTGTGATTGCGATCTACGCTGGGACAGGGGAAGACTGGCAACCCCTGACCTCCACTAGCACCTTTAGAAGACTTCAGATTATCAACTTCCTAAAATGGTTTTAGTTTAAAAAGCTACTCATCACTCAGCCCCATTAGAACTCCCCCAATCCCATGTTACAAAGAATAATATGTAGCAACTACTTTTGGGAGTTTTTTTTTTTTTTTTTGGACAGAGTCTTGCTCTTGTCGCCTAGGCTGGAGTGCAGTGGCACAATCTTGGCTCACTGCAACCTCCACCTCCTGGGTTTAAGCAATTCTCCTGCTTCAACTTCCCGAGTAGCTGAGATTACAGGCATGTGCCACCACGCCGGGCTAATTTTTTGTATTTTTAGTAGAGATGGGGTTTCACCGTGTTAGCCAGGATGGTCTCGATCTCCTGACCTCGTGATCCGCCAACCTCAGGCTCCCAAAGTGCCAGGATTACAGGCATGAACCACCGCACCAGGCCGGGAGTATTTTAGTGTACTTTTTCATAAGCCTTACTTTAGTTTATTCTCAAAATTGCCCTAAGAAGTAGACCAAGAAAATATCAACTGTCCCGTTTTATGAATGATAAATTGTTTCTATGTTCTAAAGAGGCATAAACAGCAGGGCAGGTGTGACAGGGACACACTGGTTTAAGCAAGCACGGTTCTTACTGAACAAGCAGTAATGCAGTCTCAGCTTTGTGTAGCACAAAGAGAGGCCTTTGGCCAGAAACCACGTGTATTGTTGTACTGTGAGATCAGCTTCTGCAGTAATTGCCTGGGGAATATCCCCGCTCCCTATTTTTTTTTTTTTTAAGCAATAAGCATTTTTGCATGAATCCAGAACCAGCACTCATGGACATATCTAAAAGAGCACAAAGCACTTTGGGAAGTAATTAGAATTTATGTTTTTTTAGTCCCATCTCTAGATCACAAAAGACTACATGTGCAAGGATCGTAGATAGATTCACGAACGTAGAAATAGCCAGAAAAAAGACCCCAGAAATAAGGAAGCATTCAAGACCTAACTTTTGCTGTTGAGAATTTATTCCAAACAGCTCAGCAGAAAAACCAAGCTAACTTTTAAATGGTGTGCACAAGATCACAGGGCTACTTTGCTTCATCAAGTACTTTTATTTGAAATTTCTAAAAATCAAAATAAACAAAAATTTAAAAAATAAGACCTATGTAGAAATTTAAAATTACTGAAAGATTGCAAATCTATCAAAAACATTTCACTTTCACAATACACATTAGTGCTGTTGTGTGAGAAGCCCATAAACAAGGTGTTTGCCTTGGGGGCCATGCCATCAATCCCAGCCTCAGCAGGAACATGCCACATAGTCATCAGCAATTGCACCGTCACATGTTGTCAATACATTTGAGTGCAGTAGGCATGTGCTCAGCTCTCCCACTTACAGCAGTTTCATTAAGGCTGTGTGAAGATTGAAGATACTGGGTGGCAAAGGGTTTGCATTAGTAAGAACACTTCCCTGCTTCCCTGAAAAAGGGGGCAGAAAGCTGGGGGCTTATTGGCTCATGTAACTGAAAATACAAGAGGTAGAGAATGAGACATGGTCACCAAGGACGTGAATCAACAGTCTTATATCAGTCGTCTCTGCTCTTCGAGGCTGTAATGGTTCATTTTATGCATCAACTTGACTAGGTCTTGGGGTGCCCAGATATTTGGTCAAACATTATTCTGGGTGTGTCTGTGAAGGTGTTTTTGGATGAGATTAACATTTGCATTGGTAGACTGAGTAGAGCAAATTTCCCTTTCTCATGAAAATGGGCCTTATCTAATTCCTTGAAGACCTGAACAGAACAAAAAGATGACCCTTCAGTAAGAGGAAACTCCTTCTGTCTGACTGACTTGATCGAAGACATGTCTTTTCCAATCTTCAGACTGGAACCAAAACATCCTTTCTTCTTGGGTCTTGAGACTGCCTGCCTTTCAATCTGCAACTTATACCATTGGCTCTCCTGGGTCTTCAGCTTACCAACTGCAGATCTCGGCACTTCTCAGCCTTCAGTGTTGTGTGAACATCATAGAGCATACTTATGCAAACCTAGATGGTATAGCCCACTATATGCATAGGCTGTATAGTAAAGCCTTTTGCTCCTAGCCTGCAAACCTGTTAGTGTACTGAACACTGTAGGCAGCTGTAACATGCTGTAGCATGTTAGTGTACCGAACACTGTAGGCAGCTGTAACACAATGGTAAGCATTTGTGTATCTAAACATATAAAGATATGGTAAAACTATGGATTATAATCTTATGGGCTATTACTGACAGAAATGTCGTTATGCAGCACATGACTCTTGTGTATGTATGTATGTGTGTGTGTGTGTACATATATATATATACATATATATACACACACATATATATATACATATATATACACACACATATATAGACATATATATACATATATATAGACATATATATACATATATATATAGACATATATATATATACACATATATATATATATACATATGCAGCCTACTGGTTTGGTTTCTCTGGAGAAGCCCGATTCATAAAAAAGTGTTGGCTACATTCAGGCAGAACCTTCAAGCAGCTCCAGGCTTATGCTCTGTCTTAGCAATCCTGGTGGATTCTTTCTCAAATTTCAGCCTAAATCCTAGAATCGGTTCTGGTTTCCCTGCTTGGGTCATGTGCCCATCCCTGGACCAATCACTGGGGCTGGAGTTACAGGATGTGCTGATTGACTGGCTATGCCAGGGAAAGTGCCCATCCCAGGAGTCAGTGGGGGAATTGACTGTACTAGAGCCACGTGAACTAAGAGTGAGCAAGGAATGATCCCTAAAAGAAAGTCAGGGTGCTGCTACCCTAAGACACAAAGAGATGGTGACAGGTAAAAACAGACGTTCTTTACAGGGTCATGCCCCAGTTATTTGAATCAATAGGGGCTTTGTTAATTTAGCCAGAAAAGCTAGGATGTAAATCCCTGCAATGCCACCTAGCAGGTAGTCTTGGACAATCCATTTTATTGGACTATCCATATACCAAGCCTTCACTTCTTCACCTCTAAGTGAGAATAATATTTAGATTGGACATATGTATGTAAGCACGTAGCAAAGACCTAGCATGTAATTCAGGAATTGGTAGCTAACCTTATCCTATAATATATGAGAGTTAAGCAACAGTGGCCTAATTCTCGTAGTGATAAAATGCATTCAGATCGGTGGTTCTCAACCCTTCTTTATCCGCATACAGCTAAAGAACATTCTGTAACTCATAAATGGAAGTTGTTCATAGTGGCATGGAGTAAGGAGAATGGTCTCCCTTAAGTTACATGTCAGAATCTCCGGAGGAAGGGCATACATTGAAGATGAACCTGCTGGTGCTGATACACAGCTCACCCTCCCCACCCACCTTGGGAATCACTGATACACCATTAAACTGGCTTATTGGAGCATGCTGCAGCAAAATTATCCCTAGATGATGTCTCTATCCAAATAATTTCTAAAAGGAAAAATGTCATTCAGAATCAATGTTTACCCCTCCCCCTGTGCTCCCAACAGCAGAAGGAAGATAATTCACAGTTATGCTTAAGGTTCTAATCATAACCCATCTCTGTTATAACCATGGTGGTTAAAAATGTGCCTGCTATTTTAAGTCCAGAATTATTTTTTAATAGTACTATCATTTCTTTCCATTAAGTCTGTGTCAGTGAACTAGAGCTTGGCCAAAAAGAGTGAAAAATACATGTAGTCAAAAGTTGACTGATAATAGAAGTATGCCTTTTTTCTTAATCTCTGATACCAAAATGAAAGGGATAAGAGAAACCAGGAAACACAACAAATGACAACTATTAATTTAGTGGTAGCATGATTTGCATAGTAATGCAGGAAATGTGCTGCTGATTATTGCATTTGCTCTATCATTAGAGCGCCGAGAAATGTTTGGAACTTGTCTGCATTCCCCACTGGTTAACACTTTTTAGATAACTAAGCCATCTTCAGTGTATGAATTATTCTATCTACCCAAATCCACAACCGTCATTCAGTATATTTCCCTTCTTAAAAAACTTCCTTTTTCCCTATAAATACATATTTGAAAAAAATGTATAGAAATCACATTCACCTTGGTTTTGCACCATATATTTTGAAGCACTTTTATTTTACCCATTTGTATCACATTTCATGGAGATTATGGACTTGTCCACGTTAGTCACTGAGAACCCCAATTTCAGGAATTGTAACACCTGAGCACCTCCTCAGGTCCTACTCAGGGACATTTAACCAATAGACTTCCAATCCAAGGGAAGTTCCGGAAAGAGAAGCCTACTGGGAAATTGGGAAGTCAGAGAGGATGGATGGGAGAAAAGGCAGAAATATAAAATTTACCATTCTAGAAATATAAAATTTTACTTAATTACTAATTCAGATCAGTCCAACTTTTGGATTAATTATGTACATTTTCTATTTTTGTCCTACTAACCTGCTCAGCTAACTGGTCTACCCAGAATTCTGGGATCACAGCTTATAACTTCCTGCCTCCACTTATTCAGTGTTTGTATCTTTTAGATGCCATCTTCCTATTTAATTGAACTCCATTGTCAGAGACCACCTCAAATCCCAAACTCTTCAGGAAGCTGCCCTTGATCAGTTTCACCTGATGGAGTTACTGCTGTGATTCAAAATTGATATCACCCATTTCATACCTCTTGGAACATCTACTATTGTTTTCTTTTTCTCCTGTCCTCCCTTCCTAAATAATTCACTTCATTTAACAAACATTTACAGAAAACAGCAGACACTGTAGGCACCAGCAATACAGGAATGATTGAAACTGACAGGCTCCCTACCATCATGAAGTCTCTCAGTTGGTTCATAATGGGATCACATCACATACACATTTAATTATTGGCAAGCATGAAAGGGGTGTGGGTGAAGCTGGGTGGGTTAGGGAAGGGAAAGGAAGAATAACAATTTAAATAGTAAAGGCAATTCTTTTTTGATTACCAAGTGCCTGAGTAAATGTGAACTGGGAGATGAGTATCCATTTGGTCTTCCCTCTGGTATACCTCCCTTCCCACCCCTCCCTACCTCCTTATTGAAGGTTTCACAGGGTGAACAACTCTCTTAATTAGTATGAATTTTTTTCTAACTTGGCCCCTAAAGGCAAGTTGACACTTCATTTATTACTCAACAGAAGATGCAGCACTTAGGATCCACTCTTGAGGATCTACAACAAGAAGAGCTGGGATTGCAGTGGTCTCAGGATACTGGAGCCCAGGTGGATTGTTTTCTAAGAGAGGGGCAGCCCTCTCCAGTCTGTCAGCCAAGCTCCAAGTCCCCCTCACTCTTCCCTCCTCATTTCCACAAAGGGCATCTTTCAATAAGAGAAATTCTCATAATCGAACTTTGCTGGAATATTTTCTTCACTTGATGCAAGTCCAGGGCATCTCCCCAAAGACCCTTGATCATGTCAGAGGTGGCTCAGAGCTGGTGAAAATAAATCTGGGTTTAGTGGTAAGATACTTATTTTATTATTTTCCACTCAACTGGCCAGGGTCTTATCTTCTCTTTAAATGTATTTTACTTCAGTGTTGTCAAAGAAACAGGAGAAAGCATAAGCTGCATGCACATTTCAGACAAGCCTATGATTCTCCACCCAAACTGAGATCCTACAAGATCTATTTTTCTGTTTGGGATAAGTAGCACGCCATATCAAAAAGTGATGTGCATTCTCAACCCTGACCCAGGTAGTCCTGCTATGAAGGTCTGAGCCAGTGAGGAGAACGCATCTGGAAGACACTTCTGAGAGAAAGTCTCCCAGAAAATCTCCTAATCAGCACTATCTAATTTAACACTTTTTCCATGAAAAGGAAGTTCCAAGAGCAGTTCTGCTACTTGCAGAAATAAAAATCAAAATGAACCTATTCTCGCATTGTAAAAAACCTTTCAAATAAGATTCCAAAGACACAACTCAGCCTTGAACCGAAATCAAGACATAAACATGAGCTCAGCAAAACAGCATGGAAATAAATCAATCATGTATGCTACATGTTTCAATAAATATGCCAACAATAATAAAATTTTAGGTGTGGTCTTCAAAAGCCAACGTTTCTCATATTAAATTCCCTGTAGCATTTTTTGAATTGAGTTGAATAACAAAATAAAGCAGTTTGTATATTTATGGGATTCTTTTCTTCAGAAACTTTTTGACTTGAATAAAATGCATTCCATATGTATGATAGCTAAGCTGCATTTCCATGAGACATATATTTTCCCCATTTTTCAGTTAATGAATGTTTCAAGGGACAGTTTTCCAAGTTCTCCTCCCACTTTCCCAAGGCAAGATGTCTTAAGGAAAACAAAACAAAACAAAACAAAGCTAGGAGGAAATACTTCATCACTATTCATTATTTATAAACAAGTATAGTTCAGATCATGAAGGAATGGCTCCATTCATCAGTTTCACCTCTCCAAATCCAAGTAAACCACTCCCCAGGCTCTTGGTTATCTGATATTCAGTCCTGATAGCCATAGATCAAGAGAGGCCCTTTGCAAAATGGCAGATACTGAAGGATACTAAAACGCAGACACACGCAGACACACACACACACACACACACATTCTCAAATGATACAACTTTCAAAAAAAAATTAAGAGGAAGCAAAACAAATGGCTCTCCACCATTTTTTTTCTGCCCCATAGCCCCACCTAGGGAAAAAATTGTAAACTATGCTTAAATTAATTCAACAAATATTTACTGGACATCCATAACGTGCCAGGCACATGCTGGGGCCCCAAGGACACAACGCTGAGGATGGATTTGTTCCAGAGTCCAGAGGAGGGAGCAGGTGGAGGCTCTGTGGCTCAGATTTCAGGGAGGGGAGTGTTAGGGAGACCCCCTGGGGAAGTTGATATCTGAGCTAGAGGCTGAGAAAAAGAGAGGGAGGTGAAGGTGCCAGGCAGAGAGGTCAGCAGAGTGGAGAGGGCTGGGAGAAAGCAACATTTTCCCAGGTCTGCAGCTCCCAGTGCGGGGGCGCAGCAAAGCTGAGGCTGGAGGGCAGCAGGGCCAGACCTTCAGGGCTTTGCAGGGCACACACAGGAATCTGGGCTTCATCCAGAAAGGAGTGGAGGTGGCAGGAGGTCGCCAAAGTGTTGTAACCTTGCAGTGACAAGGTGACATCTGCGTTTTCATCAGGGTAGTGACAAGGTCAGGGTTGCGCTTTTTCAAAATCACATGAATTGTGATTCAGAGGCTTGATCAGAGTTGGGTGGCACAGCCTGGAGGCCGGAAGGGTCCTTGGCAAAGCAGATTTGCCAGTTACAATCTCCTCGAAGTCCCTCCGTGCCAGCCTCCTCGCCCCTCTCTGAGAGGCGTCACTCGTATTCTAGGAAGCAAGTGGATCATATGACAAGATGTCCCCCAAATGGCACAGTCCTTAGTCAGAGACCATCTCAAGAGGTTCAAGCAGCCACCTGGGATCCCCGGCCAAGTCAGGCATTCAGTCAAACCCTGGTCACCTGGAAAGGCTTGTGAGTCATCAGATACTGGGCAGCCAGCAATAGGTTGTTTTTAAGTGTTTTAAGTTCCAACTTACTTATCTCTTTAAAATGCTAGGTATTTACCTTTTAATCAAATGGAATACAACCAGTACTTGAAAATATCTGTGCCTCCCTCTGCTCTGAGAGACCCACAGTACAAGACTCTTTGCCCCAAAGGCTTGCAAATGCAAGAAATAGTCATTGGTTTTCTTCTTAGCCTCTGGGGTAGAGGATATTGTGCTAGTTAAGAATATTATGGAAATATCCCAGAAATGGGTTAGACATTTAAGAAATAAAAACCCTAAGGGTCCCAAACCTGCTCTTAATCCTAAGAGTATCAAGTTGAGCACTCGCCTCCATACATCAAACTGGAATAAGAGATCTGTGAAAATCCTCAGAAGTGGAATTTTAATTTTTTTAACTTCTAAAGGTTAGATGTGAGAATAACATGATGATATGTCCTCTTTATCTACCAGGACAGCAAAATCCAGGCTTAGGATGCGACGATGCTTACATTGATTAATAGAAACTAACCAGCCAGCAAATGCCTTGAAAGTTCCCAGATAACCTGAGAAGTGACAAGAAACAGAGACCATAAATAAAGTTAAGTGCCCTAGAGAAAAAATACACCCAAAGTGGCTTTAGTCTGTCCCACAGAATAATTCTTTTTCATGCTACATAGCAAAAGAGCTCAATCTAGTTCTTCCTAGTTTTGTCTGGTTTACTCAAAACAAATTCCGTATAGGGTTCTCAGATCTTTTTTTCTACATATTCCTCTGAAGATTTAAAGCTTTGCAAAACCAGACTGTACCCAGAATAGAGTCTCACTTTTTTTTTTAAGCAGGGATAAATAAGAAGGCAAGATCTGAGCAAACCTTTAGTATCCTCTACAGACCCTATCACTGGATCTTTTGCTAAGAATATTAAATATTTGTAAATGGATGTTTGATAATAATACCCTAAAGAAATAATTTTCTATTTAATTTTATAAAATTCAAACACTTATGTTATGTCCAATATTCCTGGAGTGGTTTGATAAATGGTAGTTGGGCCACAGGAACCTCCCTGCTTCTTGAGAGTATCTCAGAGTATTTGCTTAAGAAATACACATGGATTCCTCCAGGGCAGTTCCTATAGGCTCTGAAACATACCCCGAAGGTTAAGTGATGAGCAGAAAGTTTAAACTCCTCAAGCCATTCAGCTTTAAAATAACACCTGGACCAAACCCACCAACCAATACACTACTCTGTTATAGCAAATGTGTTGTTCCATGGCCTTCCAGAGTCCTATGATTTTTCTTCTATTGACCCTGCTACAGTATTTCTTTGGAAAACTACTTTTTCCTCTACCATCAACCCTTGCACTTTAGTGGAGCTGGCTCCAGCTCTGTGTTGGGAAGAGGCCACTGACTCAGGCCTGCCAATCAGAGGATCACATTCTCCCTCCACACTGATTGGTTCAGGGATAGGTGATGTTGCAGTCAGAGCCAATGAGAATCAATGACTCTTGCTGAACGAGATTATTCCTATTGGACTTGAACCTGGCCCAGAGTGAGCTTGAGTGGCCATTTTGCCATCATGAGATGAGTCGGCTGAGAATGGAGCTCATGCTCCACAAAGGGTGTAGGAGAGAGGTGGAGAGATGGAGACTGAGACCGAGGAACATCATTTCAGCCCCTGGATCAAGAAGCATGCAAAATGACAAATCCCTGTACTTATGTTAATAAGTTTTCTTTCATGCTTAAGCCAATTTGAGACAGAATTTGTGTCATTTGCAACAAAAGGAGTCCTAATTGATAAAATTGTATGTAAACATATGAACTGCTGACAACACAATTTTGAGCAAGATGACATTGTGAATACAAAGCTGAAAATGAATCAACGACATTGCCAGGTAGGACTTATTCTCCCATCAACAACATCTTAACATGGCATATCCTCTTTTGGACAGTGCACAGTGCTACTGAATAAATGAAAATTCTATTTTTTTAAAGCAATAACACTAAGATAAGATGTTAAATCAACAAAGTGAGATAAAAATGGAGACCCAGGTCTAAGGAAACAAAATGAGGATAACAACAACTCATTATTATTGTACATAATGGTACAGAATACATACTATTAAAAATCAAATTACTATGGGGTTTCAATTCCAATAAGGGTGAAGCAGCTACTATTGGGCTAACTCTGGACAAAATATTTTTTAAAACAACTATTTAAATATGCTAGAGAGCAATCAAAGTCAGGCAGAACTGGAAAAGATTCAACCCTTGGCAGATGGGAGTTACAGTTACATTGGGTGAGATCTATGTTTATACGATTTTTCCTTGAGGGCATCCCCTTAGTCTACAAAGTGTTGGGTGGCTCAAACTGAAGCAGTAAACCACAGAGTAGTTGGTTTGAGATACTAGAAAATTAAGTTTTGGACAGCCGAAGCATGTGAAAAATGAGGGAGGAAATCACAGAAAGTTGACATTGACAGCCCCCAAGTATGCATATGTCTTTTCTTTAAGTCCCTGGCTGATCTCTGATCTGTGCATAGTTAGGGAAACTCCTGAGATTGTAGCAGAAAGATACAGCTAGAAGGATTAAAAGGCTGAGCAGAGATTTCAGCTGCTGGCCTTAGCAGGGAAACTAGTGTTGAGTCTGAATCCTGCCAGATTATAGGTGCTTGATAAATAGCTGAGGTTTTTCATTGAAATTCCAGAAGGGTCATTCTGATAAATAAAGACTATATCCTAGAACTAAGAATTTGCCCTTAGACAAAGGGAAAAAACAAAATGAACCCATCCTAACAAAGTATAAACTCAAGCCTCCACAGGTTCAAGATGATTAGATAGTAATTTAACTCCTGGCTAGAAAAAAAAATTCACACTCTTCAAAGGAAAATAACAGAATCCAGAGAATCTGTAACATATATTACACAATGTAGGGGAGACAATTTTAAAACAAAATATGAAAAGAAAGAAGCAAATGTGACTCATATCCAAAGATGAAAGTAGTTATTGAAACTGATACTGAGATGACACAAATGTTGG
Source organism: Pan troglodytes (assembly GCF_028858775.2). Taxonomy (NCBI): domain Eukaryota; kingdom Metazoa; phylum Chordata; class Mammalia; order Primates; family Hominidae; genus Pan; species Pan troglodytes. The sequence goes on from NC_072406.2 coordinate 133,234,075, forward strand.
AATTAGTAGACAAAGATTTTAATAAAACAAAAATTGACAAATGGGAACTAATTTAACTAAAGAGCTTCTGCACAGCAAAAGAAACTATCAACAGAGTAAACAGACAACCTGCAGAATGGGAGAAAAGATTTGCAAACTATGCAACCGACCTAAAAGTCTAATATCCAGAATCTATAAGGAATTTAAACAAACTAACAAGGAAAAAAATGAACAACTCAATTAAAAAGTGGGCAAAGGATATGAACAGACACTTTTCAAAAGAAAGTATACACGTGGCCAACAAGCATATGAAAAAATGCTTAACATCACTAATCATTGGTGAAATGCAAATCAAAACTACAGTGAGACCATCTCACACTAGTCAGAATGCCTATTACTAAAAATTCAAAAAATAACAGATGCTGGCGAGGCCTCAGAGAAAAGGGAATGCTTATACACTGCTGGTAGGAATGTAAATTAGTTCGTCCATTGTGGAAAGGAGTTTGGCAATTTCTCAAAGAAATTAAAACAGAACTACTGTTTGACCCAGCAATCCCACAATTGGTATATACCCAAAGGAATATAAATCATTCTGCCATAAAGACACATGCACATATATGTTCATTGCAGCACTATTCACAATAACAAAGATTTGGAATCAACCTAAATGTCCTTCAGTGGTAGACTGGATAAAATAAATGTACATATATACCATGGAATACTACACAGCCATAAAAAAGAACAAGATCATATCCTTTGCAGCAACATGTGTGGAGCTGGAAGCCATTATCCTAAGCAAACTAATGCAGGAACAGAAAACCAAACACCGCATATTCTCACTTATAAGTGAGAGCTAAACACTGAGTACACGTGGATGCAAAGAAGAGAACAACAGACACTGGGGCCTGCTTAAGGATGGAGGGTAGAAGGGTGATGATTGAAAAACTACCTGTTGGGTACTATGCTTGTTACATGGGTGATGAAGTAATCTGTACACCAAACCCCTGTGATATGCAATTTACCTATATAACAAACTACAAGTGTACCCCTGAAGCTAAAATAAAAGTTTCCAATTTAAAAAAAGAGGTCAAGAGAAGAGAAAGAGATTCTGGATGTATATACAGTCACCCCTCCTTATCCATGGTTTCCGCATCTGCAGATTCAACCCACCATGGATTGAAAATATTGAAGGAAAGGAACACAGAAAAATAACAGTACAGATAAGAAAAAATACAGTGTAACAATTATTTATACAGCATTTACATTGTATTAGTTATTATAAGTAATCTAGAGATTATTTAAAGTATATGGGAGGATATGTGTAAGTTATATGCAAATACTATGCCATTTTATATCAGGGACTTGAGCATCCTCAGAGTTTGGTATCTCTCGGAGTCCTGAAATCAATCGCCTACTAATACCAAGGGAGGACTATATATCAATCTACTAATTTGAGGTAGTAGAAATAAAAGGTTACTTTCTTTTTAAATTTTGTTCTATAAATCTCCAAAAATGAAAAAAGAAAAAAGAAAACAAGAGGGAAACACAAAGAATCAGTAAATCCCAGCCTGAAGTTGAGATACAGATATACTGTAGAGGGAGGGGCTCCATTCCCACCTAGATCAACAAATCCAATGTCTTGTAATGCAGATGAGTCAATAGGGCCAGATGGCTAACAACCTGTCACAGGGCACCGCAGTGAGGCAGGGGCATTGCTAGCTCTAGAGCCCTGATCCCTTACCCACCAACTTCATGCTTTAGAGTTAATTCCATTTTTTGTACATATTTCCTATGGATGAAGCTAACTATGAAGTGCACACATTGTGCTTTGTGTGTGTGTGTGCATGCACATGTGTGTGTTGTTTTTCAAAGGTGCTCGAAACATGGTTGAAAGCTTTCTGACAGAGCCCTGATTGTTTGGAGAGAGGCAGGGCTAGCAAAATCAGAGGAATGTGTAACATAAAAATGAGGTTAAAAAGGGGCTATTGTTCCTATAACTAATCTTTACATTGAATCTTTTCTAGCAAAGGAGCGGATGTAGCATTTTTCAGCTCTATCAAAAAGACCTGACATTTCTATGAGGAGGCCAAACAATACACAGTTATAGAGATACTAACCTGCAACCTGGTCACACAGAATATGTCCTCTACAGACCTAGAAACTAGTAGATACCCTAGAAACTAGTTCTCCTACTGGTGTAAAAAGGATGCTAAGAAGAAGAGACAAACACACAGGGTCTTTGTACCCTAAAGCCCAGAAATACAACCAACCACTAGCCTTAGAAACTTAGGAGTTAGATCACAGACTGCACAAGTCCTAGATGAAAGAGGAAAAGGGCTGACTGACATTTTTATTTTAAATTTAAAATACTGGAGGAGAACAGTTCATATTTGGCATTTCTGCAGTCTAGAAAAGCTGTGTTGACCCTGATTGGCCTTCAGGTGGTCATTTTGCATTGCCTTGGAGTCTTTATCTCCAAGGGTGTCCGGCTTCTGAAATCAGAGATGAGTGGGGAATGTCAGTCAGGGTCAGAGGAATGCTGTGCCAGGCATGGATCTGAAGGACTCTGGTGGTTGACTCTGCAGAAGTCAATATCAACCCTGAAGCCCTTCTCCAGATGCTCTTGGATGGGCTGAGGTTACGAATAGCACCTGCACCACCTACATCTCCAAGAGTTGGCCACAACTGAGACAGGGCTTGGGCTTTCTGGGGAAGACCCTGCATTTCCCTTCCTGTGGAGTGCTGATTGTTTCTTCCATGAGAAATTCACTGTCTCTGATAATGTTCTTATTTCACATGATCATCTGAAGAAAAAAAATGGATAAGCAAGTTAAGGAAGTGAAGAGCAGAGGCCACTGGGATGAAGGCTAGAAGAAATGAATTCATGAAAGCTATGAAAGATGACATTGATGCTAACACATTGTATAGACTGGGCTTAATCTGCTGGGTACCGTGCCAAATGCTTTTCAGGTATTATATTATTAATCCTGATGGAAACCATAAGAGATAGATGTTATAATTATCCCCATTTTACAGACGAGGAAACTGATGCTTGGAGGTAGCCTGCCCAAAGTAACAGCTCTAGAAAGGAGAGGACCAGAACTAGAACCCAGTCTGACTCTGGCTCCTTCCCTTCTTACCCTCCCTTGCCTGCCCTTCTTCCCTCTCACCCCACAAACAAAAGCTCTTCCCCTTGTGAAAGATCTGCTGTCAATCATTCCTACTTTACAATCATACACTTGCAGACAATGAAGTGTTGCGTCACCTCCCCCAGGAGAAAAACTTTTAAAAAATCTTCTCCGGTGATCAAGAAGGATGTTCTGCTACCAACTCTCCCTATATGTGATCTACATGTCCAAAAATGGTAGATGAGGGAGTACTATTATACTGCAACTTTAGCCCATTGATGAAGTCAAGTAATTGATACAACATTGCTAGCAAGAAACAGTGGCTCTGCACCTAAGAAGGGAGGCAGGGGGGCATACTGCATGGATTTTACAGGGCTGTTTCTGCCCTGAGCTTTCTTCCTCATCTGTAAAGTGAGCGATTTGGATGGAATGCTTGCTAAGGGATGTTTAAGCATAGTGATGTTGTAATATCTATAAGAAAGCAATTAAACTCTGCTTTTATAAACCTTCACATTTATTGTGGCATTTTTCATCATCAGATTGGCAAAGATTGAAACACATGGGTCTAATGAGGAGATAACAAAACAGATGCTCTTGGCCTTACTGGTGGGTGAATAAATTGGCTCAACCTCTGTGGATAGCTATAAAAATATAATAACAACGACAATCATAATTTGCAGTGCATATACCCATTTATACTGATAACTCATTTCTGGGAGGTTCTCCTAGAGCTATATTTGCACATGGAAGATTAACTACAGTGCTGTTTATTGTAACAGAAAGCTAGGAATGACCTGCATGCCCTTTGGTGAAGGATGGTGTGCTAAATTGGGCTACATCTAAGTAAATGGGACACTACACCAGCCCTAAAAAGAATAAGGTAGATGAACATGTTAGAACAGGATCTCCAGAACAAATCACTAGGAAGAAAATGTAGAGAACTACATAATATGCTCCCATTTGGTTTGACTATGTGGTTAGAAGGTGTATATGTGTTTGTGCAAATGCAAGTTTAGAACATCTCTGGAAGGATTGCTTTAAAAACAACTGTTAACACTGGTTGCCATGGTAGGGGACTTGGGGACCCAGAATAAAAGGGAGAGTTTTCTTTATTGAGGAGCTTATTGTGTTCTTTGAATTTTTTGCTTTGTACATATATTACTTTTTTATTTTAAAAAAACTAGTTCAAAAAGTTTTTTTGGTTTATGAGAGGTCATGACAAAAACATAAAAATACTGCAGAGAAATTGCATCAACTTTATTATATAGTGTATCACATACCCACATACATATACAGCATTACACAATGTTGCATATATATACATGTCTACTACATTACATATATATGTGTATGTGTATGTACATACACATATACAATTACATATATATGTGTATCCACAAACACACACACACACACACCAGTTGGATAATTTGTTGGCCCAGTTGGTTAAAAGTTGAAAGCTCATGAAATTCCAGTCACTGGTTCGCTCCCAATTTTGAGACTCGGCCTCTCCCTTCCATAACCACAGACTATGCTTGGAGCCTAGGTCAGCCACCTACACAGTGGACTTTCCAAGAAGAAAGGTCACGTTTTTTTCCCCTGTCATCCAATGCCCAAACATCTCTCCCACATCCCCACCGAGTGAACACATTCAGCATCAATCTCTGACTTCAGCCAGAGGAGCTGGGCATAAAGAGCCCTCACTGTAAGCCCCAAGGCAGGCAAATGGGCCAACACTTGTTGGCCATGGCCTGAAATCTCCGATGTACACACGAAACAATCAAACATCTCTGATTCACGTTTGTTGAATATTCTTAAGCCCTGAGAGAAAGGAGTCAAAAATAGCTAAGAGTTTTGAAACCCTTTAGGAAAAGGCACTTTTTGGAATACTTGTTTTTTCAGCATTCAATGAACAAAAAGGTTCACTGTTTCGACCACCAAGAGAACAGCCAAGTTTTTAGAAACGCAGTCACACTTTTGGCTGACATAAGGAGATTTTCCAACTGGGCTTTCATCCGCACACGTATGGGTGGTCTCTTCCACCTACCACGGACTTTTCCGTGCCAACAATTTTGTTTGTAAATCTAAGTGTAATAACAAAGCTTGTGTACTCATGGAACTCTAGATGTTCAGCACGAGGAAATACAAAGGTGCATTTAGGTGCCTCTATTGCTAAGAAAACCTTGATTCTTTGAAAGATGGAAAAGTCACTTTAAACAGATCTCTTACGTCTTTAAGGAGAAGTGTAGCTGACTCGCAATTCCTTCTACAGAAACTCAAGATTGAATTATTTCCACTGGGCAGATTAAAATACACAATGTTTTCATGAGGATGACTGGACTTCATAAATTTGTCACTGCCTGGCTACGTGCAGCCTTTGATCCTTTCCATTGGGCCTTGTTTTGAGCAAAAAGCATTTAGCTGCTGGGTGACACATGTCTCTGCATCCATCCCTCCTGCATGTTATACTTGGCTGTCCTCATCAAGAGGAAAGAGACAGGGCCAGCTCTTAGGTAAGGGCCATACTGAAACATTGAGCCTTTTCCATTTTAAAGTAAAGGTGCTCAGAAGCCCCCAAACCAGCGGCCCTAGTTTAAAGGTGTAGGCCATCTGGCCAGCACGTCTGTCTTCTCTTTATCCATTAGGGTTGATTCCACTGGTTGGCCTGATCGGGTCATTATTCCCCTTCTCTCATCCCAACCCATTAGTGCCCTACTCAAAGAGGACCCCATCCCCTAAGAGAGAAATACTGTTCAATCCAAGCCATGCAAGTCACTGAAGTGCAGCAAATAGCAACTGAGCTTTCTAAGGGCCCTGTGTGATGCTGGTACCAGGAATATAAGAGAATAAGACATAGAACCTGCCTCCGAGATGCTCATCAGCTAACAGAGACGACAGACAACCCAACAACAAAGTGATCAGTGCATGAGGTCTGCCCTGTGCATTTTCAGCACTTACCAATCAGGTACCTATCCCAACCTTCAGGGGCTGTGGGTGCTGCAGGAAGGCAGGCCAATAAGGGAGAGCTTCCTGAGGAGGTGGCAACTGAGCTGGGTCTTAGAGGATCTGTAGGAGTGTGGCCAGAGAAAGGTGATGGGAGGCACTTCTGGCCAAAAGGGAGAGAATTAGCAACAGCACAGGTGTGTGCAACAGCACGGAAAAGCAGGTATTTGCATAGCTGGAGTGTGAAGTACAAGGTAGGAAGGGGTGAGAGATAATGGGTATAACTGACAACATGGACTCAGCTCTTCATCACCATTTAAAAATAATTATAATGATGATATTTGGAGTTTTATTCCATTTTACACATGAAGAATATGGGGGTCCAGAAAGGTTGTGATTTGTTCAAGATTCTCTACCTGATACTTAGCAAACAGAGCTCAAGCCTTGGTGCATGGGATACCGAAGACCTTGCTCTTGACCACTACATATAGGTTACTATAAAAATGGAATACAACAGAGACTCTAGTAACCACAAGAGAGTTCGGAGATAAAGTCCTTGCTTTCTGGAAGTTGTGAAGGCCACATCAATAATCATGGTGTCAAGGAGTGGCCACAGTGGCCGGCAGGCCAGTGGTACTCAGTGGAGGAGGCAGCAGCTGCCCCAGAAAATGCGGCTTTACTCAGCAGAGCTTGTGATGGGCCGTGGTGCCAGGGCTGTGGTGCTGCTCAGTGAAGGTGCAGGGGACAGCTAAGGTTCCCCAAGGGAGCGGCAGGACCCAGCTGAAGTGGCAACACAGCAGCTGAATGAAATGGCATCCATAATTTGGGAACAACAAATTCACTTGCCAGAGCAATGGAGAAGAGGTGGGGGAGAGGACATGGGCAAGAATGGGAGAGACATGCTGTACTTTATCTTTAAACCTGTTTAACTTTATCCATGTTGCACTAGGTGAGACTACTGGAACCTCATATTTAACTAAAGATTAAAATAGGCCATCTAATAACAAATTAAATACTTTCAGTAAGAATCCACCAATTGACCTACTCAACAACAGTTTTATTGATCATCTACTATGTGCCAGGCAATTCACTAAGCCCTGATCTAGGCAATGCAATAACATAAGAAAAAGGAATGAACACTAAACTACTAGAAAAGAGGATGTAAAATTACTCCCTAAGTAAACAATATTATTATATATATAGAAAAATCAAGAGATCCATTCATAATAGAAGTGTCATTAAAGTGGCCAGATATAAAATAAACATACAAAAATAATAATTTCTTTAAAATACAAGAACTAATTAATTAAAAAGATAATAGAAGAACCAATTCATAATAACAATACACAGGAATAATGCCATAAGAAAATTATATGAAAACGACAAAACTTTGTGGGAGACACAAAAAGAAGGTCTGAGTAAACAGAGAAAGGTATCATGTTTCAAGACAGAAAACCAAAGTACTATAAAGGTATCAGTTCTTTCCCAATAATGTATATGCTGAACTTAGTTGAAAAGATAATTTTAAAGATTTTCTAGAAGAATAAAAAAGAATAGCTTAGATTATTTTAAAATTTAAATAAGCTATACAGATCTTGCCCTATCAGAATTTAAAACAATCTTTTACTGGAACAAGAACCAACAGCAAATGAAGTAGAGCAGATAGCCCTAACATGAACTTAGAACATATGTGTTTGTATGTGTGTGTGAAAATTTATATATATAACATACATAAATGTGTATGTTATATATATATAATATACATAAATGTGTATGTTATAAATATATAATATACATAAATGTGTATGTTATAAATATATAATATACATAAATGTGTATGTTATAAATATATAATATACATAAATGTGTATGTTATAAATATATAATATACATAAATGTGTATGTTATAAATATATAATATACATAAATGTGTATGTTATAAATATATAATATACATAAATGTGTATGTTATAAATATATAATATACACAAATGCATGAATCCATTTATTAATATATTTATACATATATTATTTATTAGTATATACAAATACATATTCATATATATTTATGATAAAATAAGCTGCATAACATAATTAGGAAGAAATAGTTTATTCAGGAAATAATATTGGGAAATTTAGCTGTCAATCCAAATTATTATCAAACCGCAAAATAGCTACAGACTGATATGTGTTAAATGTTAAATAGATAACAGTAAAAAACCAGAAATGCAGGTGAACAACTGAGCTCCGGAAGGAGAACTTTCTAACTTAGAAATGATTAATGAGATGACAAATAGAACACTTCACAGATTCTACGACATAGAAACTGTCTAATTCCAAAATAGCATTTTGAAGAAAACGAAGGCAAATCACAACTCAAAAAACTATTTGCAAGCAGAATTGTAGATTCATTAGTTTTAATGAACCAAAAATATTTCTTTAATCACTAAGGAAAACACTGATCCCTAAATTTAAAGATTGGCAAGTGATATAAATAGACCATCAAAGAAAGGCATCTCAAATGTCCACTAAACGTAAAAACGTTCCTCACCATTAATCAAAGAAATGTGCATCAATATATGAATGTGCTCCAGTCAGTATCACTGTGTTACAAATTACCCCAAAATCTAATGGCTTAGAAAAGCCATTTTATTTTGCTCCTGATTTTGTGGGCCAGTGATTTTAGAGGGGAAAATTATTACAATACAATATGGAAAAGTATGACATAAAATTAAATACAGTGTATATTTTGTTTTGTAATGTATATCAAATATACATGCACAGATAAACACTGGAAAAACAAAAAACAAAAAAACACCCAAATGCCAACAGTGATTATTGCCCTACTGGAGGAAATAAGGGTGTTTTTTTTTTTTTTTTTTTTTGAGACCGAGTCTTGCTCTGTTGCCAGGCTGGAGTGCAGTGAGGCGATCTTGGCTCACTGCAACCTCCACCTCCCGGGTTCAAGCCATTCTCCTGTCTCAGCCTCCGAATAGCTAGGACTACAGGCGCCCACCACCATGCCCAGCTAATTTTTGTATTTTTAGTAGAGATGGGGTTTCACCACATTGGCCAGGATGGTCTCGATCTCTTGACCTCATGACCAGCCTGCCTTGGCCTCCCAAAGTGCTGGGATTACAGGTGTGAGCCACCACGCCCGGCCGATTTTTGGTTTTTTATGTATATTTCTTTTATATTTTCCAAATGTTTTATAATGCATATTATTTTGCTTTTACATTTAGAAAAATAAATAAGAGCCATTGCCTTTTAAAACAAAGGGGAGAATCGGTCTGGAGTCACGGAGAGTGACAAATTACTCTGCAGCAGGTTATTCGGAAACCTTTCATAAATCCGTTTAAAAATCCTCCTCAAGGTAAGATTTCTCTAACCACATTTCAAAAGCACTGGAAGCTATTTTAGATCCTCTAGATACATCAAATAGGCTTATTCCAGCCACCATTTATATATGAAAAATGAATAAGACAAAAGACAGACAAACAGTAAAGTATAAATCAGAGTCTTGGGGGACTTTTTAAAGAGTTGAGTGGTCTCAGTAGCTCTGCAAAGTGTCTGCAGAGTTCTGGAATAACCATAGCACCACTTACCATGAAGCAGGAAATAAGTAACAGCAGCCCTGGGTTTAGAGTCAACGTGATGTATTTGTGGTGACAACAGCAGCTCTTTTCCCAAAATCAAGGTCTTCCGTGCCATGAGCTTCACCACAGCCTTCTTGGTGGTCGTGGATTCGTGTGCAAGAGTCATTTTAAGAGGGCACAAACCTCACCAGAGCTCTTCAGCAGGCCACAGAATAGACGCAGGCACCCAGGGGCTGCTTTGAAGTGTTGCAGTTTTACCAAGAGAAGGCATGCTGCACGCTCTCACCCTCCTCCCACTTGGGACTTCGGCACACAGCAATAATCAATCAGAACACTTCCCTGCCATGTCTAGATACTTCTTGAAAACTTTTCTTTCAATGATGTTCCAATGGGCTAGGAAGGTCCTGCAAGAAGAAACTGACCTGACAGCTTCCCTGGGACACAAGCCTTGAACTGGCTCCACTGGGCAAGTCTTTGGGGATATCCCCAGCCAGTTTTACCAATGGATCAAAAGCCTTACCTATGGCCTCTCTACATGGACTGCTGATTCCACATCCATTTTCTCCTGAATTGCACACAGTGTGTTGGAATCCAAGAAAATTAGCACAGAGCCCAACTCCGGTTGGGCATCTCCCCTCACTGCTGGCAAGTTACTTACACCCACCTCCATCGCCCTAGAGACTTCATTTCACAAAAGAGCAGGGCCTTAGTCCTACACTCAGCCCTTGGGCTCCTTGAGGTTAGTGAGTCTCTTTCTATCCTCCCTCGTTTGCCCAATGTCTACCTTCCCAAGAGTCTCCAGTATCTAGGACATTGTCAAAAACATGGCAGACAATTAGTCATGTTCCAATGACTAATTCAATCATGCAAAAAATGGCGATAATTCCACTCATGTAAATGATCAGACTGGATATAGATGGAGGCTGTCCCATAGAGCCCTGTGCTTTCTTCCTAGGCTCTTCCAAAATACATGGGTGCCATGGTGTCTTTGTCTGGAGCTGGGTTCCTTAAGCAACTTTACGGCCTCTTTAGTACTCTGGAAGCGTGTTCTACATTAAGGGTTATCGGCTCTCTGGCTGCATTCTGCCTGGACAATCCATGCTGGAAATGCCCTACAGCTGGAGACTGAAATTCAGAGTCCGCAAGTAGGAGAGGTTAAAATAAATAGTGACTCCAGCAAGACCCTTTGTGACAAGAAGTCTGCACGGCATCCAACACCCTGGAATGCTCAGCCACTTCAAAAGGAGAGTAATTGCCAGATATCTGCAAAAGGGGCAAAGGCCTTCAGGCCACTTGCTTTGCAAGTGCTGCAGGGGAAGCAGTGGCCCAGACTGCCCGGGACCATAAAGTCCAAGAAGCAGATGTTTTACCACAGTCACCGCAGAGCCTCGATTGCCTGACATCCAGAGCCAGGCGAGGGGCCTCCCTCCCAGATGGTCACTAAGGTATCGCCAAACCAATTAGTGTTGATCGTGACTCCTGGAAGGAGAACGTCCTGTTTATTTTTTAACGCTGCTTGCTCGTTGCTGGTGTCACGGTAGGAGATACATTATAATGACCAGGCTCTTTTCCGTTTCACCCCCTTGACCCCGGCCACAACTCCCTATTTTGTTTGGAATTTTGAAGTCTGGATTTCTCTAGCTATCATCAGAGTTACATCACTGGACACAAGTGTGAGCTTCAGATGCCTCATAAATGTCGTCTACTCAGTCAACTTCTGGCTTCATTTCACAGATCTGTTTCCCATCCACTCTCATTAGAAACTGAACATGACTTTGTATTGGGGAGTTGAATTGACCAGTAAATCTGATTCTGATATAGTGAAGTCTAAAGTGGCATCCCGCTCCATGACCTTCTATGACCTTGGAAAAATAGTGCATCCCCCTTCACAGCAATCCATGGGTCTTGCTCTTTCATGCACACAGACACATGTACACACACACACACACACACACACACACACACACACCACCTAATTTTCATTCTCTTAGACCACACTTTCTCAACCTCAGCATTATTGGCATCTTAGACTGGATAACTCTTTGTGGTGGGGGCTGTTCTGTGCATTGTAGGCTGTTCAGCAGCATCCCTGACCTCAACCCACTAGATGCCAGTGGCACAACCACCCCCTCCCCAAGTCATGACAACCAAAAATATCTTCAGATGTTGCCAGATGCCCCCCTAGAGAGTCAAATCACCCCTGTTTGCAGACCACTGCTTCCTTAGACCTAAAAGGGTGATATGGAATATTACTTCTAATTTTTTTAGAGCCAAGAGATAATAGAAGTTGAGTAAGAGAGTTCCCATTTTACAATTCATTTCCTGGATTAAACAAATCAAAGAGTTTAAGTAGCTGGAAAAAAGCCCAAGAGTTCATTTGAACGAGAAGTGTTCCTGAGGAAGAGCCAGCAGTTACTCCTTGAAATTGCAGGGGATTGAAGACATCAGCAGCCAGGGGGACTCTGAGACCCATTCCCTCCATCTTCCCGTCTTATGGGAGGAGGACGTCGTGATGGTGGAAGATGGCAAGGGAGGCCCCGGAATTTCTCTGCTGCCCTGTTTGCTCCATCAATATCAGCTCTATCCCAGCTAGCCTCCTCCATTATGTCAGAGTAGAAATATAAAGGTGAGAGTTTTAGCTAAACTGAGCATTTTTATCAGAAGTCAGAGGAATTACAAAATAGCTCCTGGCTGGGGGAAGGGGCACTGCTGTGTAATCTCCCCAGCCCTCCCGAGACCCCTGCAAACCTTGTTTTCAGACCTCTTGCATCCTGCCCTGAGATCTTGGGTCTGTTGTCTGTTTCTCTCCCAGGACTGTGGACTTCCCAAGGACAGGGGCTGCACCTTATTCAAATGATTACTCCTTGAGCTTCGCATAGAGCCTGACCCACATTTTTATTTTAACAATAGCTTATATATATCAAACGCTTACCTGTACCAGGTAGTAAACACAAAACATTTCATATTCAGCATCTCGTTCAAACATTCCCCAAACTCTTAAGAAGTAGGTACTAGATTATCCCCATTTTATAGAAGTGGAGATTGAGCTCTAGAGGGTTAAATGACTTTCCAAAGTTTCCCAGCCTGTGACAGAGAGGGTACCAAGTCTGGGGCCAGGCTGTTCAGACAAAGCCTCTTAATTCCTGAATACTCCCAGGCTCTTGATACATATTTGATAAACAAATGGATGAAAGAACAAAGTAATGTGCCCCCTGACAATCTTGCCAATCAGAGTGTTCACTAGACTGTGGTGACTGCCAGGCGACCTTATTTTCTCATTAGAGGGAAATTTTGGAAACTAGATTCTATCTCACCTCTCCTTGCTATATTGAACACATCCCCGGTATAACTGGAAAATTTTCCTTGGAGCCTGGTATCCTTTCCCCTTTAGGATGGAAGCAATGAGCACCCACTTAGAACTGCCCTCCTAGGGCATGGAGCCATGACCGCACCAGCCTGCTCTGAGGACGGGAGTGCTCTCAGTGGTGAGCTGGAGAAAACTGAAGCAGGAGTTGGGAGGTGAACAACTCTGGCCAGTGTCAGGTCCATTTATTTCAGCAAATATTTATTGACAACCACCCAGCCAGCTCCTGGGTGGATGCTGCTCAGACGGTCCTTGCCCTCCAGGTTCCCGGAGCCAGGAGGGAGAGTCACAAACCCAAGCAAAGCTAATAGAAGCCGAGTGTGGATAAATGTTGAATCAAGGTTCAAACAATTCAATGAAACAGGAAGGAAGTAGTTCATTCTGCCCAGACAGACCAGGAGCGACCTTTGAGTGGAGGCTAGACGAGAATCCGGCCTGAAGAAGTGGTGGAAGACTGAGAGGCACAACTGGAGGTGAGGCCAGGGGTAGAACCCCTGGGGAGCGAGACCTCGGTGGTGTGGGGAGGACATCAGAGAAAGCTGTTAGGTTGTGGGTGTGAGCGAGGCTGAAAGAGAGGCTGGGGCTCATGCAGGACACACATTTCTTTATTCAGTGGAGCATTCTGCCCACTTTGTTCAAAGAACAACAGATTCTGAGCATATTGGGGTCTAGTTTGCAGGCCACCAGAAGCAGATCCTGCAATGAGTATTTGGGTACAAGTTGTTTATTTTGGAGGGGATCTAGGGAGCATTGATGTGGTAGTAGGGCATGGAGACAGGGAAGGGAAAGATGCCAGCACCGGCATATTGCCGCCAGAGGCCACAGGGCCTCAGTCCCTCTGGCAGGGATGTGTGGGAGCCGTGAGAACTGACTTGCAAGGGCCAGTGGTGTGTATCATTCCCCCACTCCAAGTTCAGGGACATCTGTTGGTAACCTAAATTCATCTACAGTGAGAGTGGGAGTATTTACACCACAGAAATTGGCAAATGCTACAAATGGGGGCTTTACCTGGGCCCATCCTCTCCCAAAAGCCCATTGACCTGTACCTGCTACCTGCCGAGGGCCTCAGAGATGATGCTGTCCTCAGAGTCATCCTCCTGAGAGCACAGGGCACTGGGGAGCTGGCGCATTTCTCCCCCAACACGCATCAGTCACTGGTAAGAGCCACTCCTTGTGGTGTCACCTATTCAGGATTCCAGCCACTCTAAAAGAGGATGCATATACTCCCAGCCGCAGAATGCCCTCGGGGGAAGGAAGCCTCAGTGGCTTGCCACAGAAACCCATTAGCTTGTAAGGGAATGGGGATTGCTGAGGAGCTATGGGTCTGAACTACCCATGAGTGATACTAAATAAGATGTCCACTGCCCTTGAAAAAAATTGCCAGGTAAGTGGAGTGGGGCCCACATACTGTTTCCATCAGCGAGCCCTCTCATCTCTTCCCATCCACACACCTGCATACTTCCCAACAGCAGTCAGCCCACCACCACAGATGCTGCAGACCGTTCAGGTGTTCATCACTCAGAAGCTCACACTTCTAGGGATATTTTCTCTCCAATAGGGATCCAGAAGGAAAGTACATTCTTCAAGATCTCTTTCAGTGCTAAAATGTCATTTGTGGAGTGAATATTTTAGGCAAAGAAGCCCCATCTCACACACCCACAACCTCATGCCCAGTCACTGAAGTTCGTTCTCCTCCCCCAAAAGTAAAATTCTAAATACATAAAGCTCAGGCCCTGGAAGAAGACAACTTGCCTTAAATAAGTCAAGGCATATCTTCCCAATGGCAGATACGCCACTCGCTGGATCCTCCAGAGAAGCAGGTCTTGTTAATAGGGCTTATCGCTTCTGTGCCCTAGTTTTGCCACTTGGGAAAGCTCCTAAGATGTGACTGTGACAATGGAAAGAATTTGGATTTGGCTGTATTTTCATCTTATGAACTCTGACACGCTCCATTTTCCCCCTGCTTGGGGACTTTGTGCAGGCAAAAAAGATTTTCTATCTCCAGAGCATTGAGAGCTCTTTGGAAGCAAAGACTCGTGGTGTGATAAGGAAGGTCCTGCAGCAAATCTCCTGCTTCTGAGCTTTGGAGGAGCCAGTGCGATCAAATCCCGAGTAAAGGGGACCATGCTGGGAGAACCGCTGATATATGCTCATTTGCAAGGACTGAAGCAGAAAAGATGAAATAAGCTTGAAGAAAGAAGGGAAGAATGATAGAGGTGACAGTGTTTTAGTCCCAGTTTGCCTGTTGCAAAGAAATGGACAACTGTGCTTATTGACTGCCTCCCCCCGATTCCCTGTAAATCATCCCTTTGCAGCTTGTGTCCCAAATAACTTATAAACAATGTCTCCTTTACTCAGCTCTCCAAAAACAATCCCTTTGTTTAACCACAATTTGCAAAAACAATTTCTTCATTGTAAATAAATCCCTAGACTCTACAATATGCCCTGATCCAGGAAAACACAGGAACATATTTTATAAAGCTCTGTGTATTTCCAAACAAGGGACATTGTTTCACCATAGAAACTCTATTTTTAAAAATCCTATTGACAGTAAAGCATAGAGAGCACGCTTCTGGTGTGAAGACAAAGGCAGCCCAGAAGTGAGATGCCCTGGGGAAGGTAAAGTGGAGAAGGGAACTGAGAACCATTTGCTCCATCTATTCAGTCCATCACCCAAGGGTCTCAGAGCGTGACTTGCAGCGCTGGGGCCAAATAGAAAAGGGCCTGCCGGAGATAGCTTGAGCTGATTGGACAGAAGCCTAACCATCCTGGAGATCAGGAAGACATAGCTCAGCTGTAATAGCCTCTCCGGCAGGCCAGGGCTGCCATGGCAGGTGGGCAGGCTTCCTGAGTCAGGGTCTGAGGGGTGCTGCTCCCTGGTGCACCCACAACCCTGTAGTGAAGGGCAAGGCTGCCTGTATAATCAGAGAGGGTCACACATAGCAATCCCCCTCCTAGCTGGCAGTGAGGGATTTGGTGGATCACTGAGACCCTTATTCTACTTTCTCTCCTACCAAAGAGCTTGTTTGCCCACACATCTCTGCTCACTGGGGCTTCTGAGAGAGGATATTGTCTTCCTAAGAGTACATGGCATTGGGGGAGCCTGAGTATTCACTCCTCAGCCCCCATCAGCCACTGGTGAGATCTGCTCCTGGTGGTGTTACCTACCCAGCAATCCAGCCCGCCCTAGAATGGGGACAAGCACATTCAAAGCCACAGAATGCCATCAGCGGGGGAGCCTTAGCTGCTTGCAGTAGCAATCTATGAGCATAGAAAGCAATGAGGAGAGCTGGGGTACTATAGCCAGGGCCCTGACGGTATCTACTCTGGTCTGAACTGCACACAGGCCATATCAAATAAAATGTCCCTTGCCTATGTGCCCAGGTCTTAGCATTATTTTTTCTAGGACCTTTTCTGAGATGTGACACACACATCACTGCCTTCTAGAGAGCCTTCAGAATATTACCCTTGCCTTTCTCAATTACTCAGTTACTGAGCTCACCCAAAGGCAGTAGGGCCAAGAGGTAGATCCTATGACCCCAGGCCCTGCCTGGTCCCTCAAATAATGTCTGCTGAAGACACACAGCCCCCTGAGGCTAATTGAAACTCCCATGGCCTCCCTGAATCGGGGAAGAGTCAGAAATTATATGCCATTTATTTATTTTTTTAAGGCTTGTTTTATTTGAATGGCTGATCTATGTAATCACAGAGGCCAGTATGTACAGACAAAGGGGGAGCTTTTATTTCTTGGTCTCTTCCTCCTTAGACCAAAGTCTTGATGATCTCCTCCTTCTTGGCCTGGAGGTGCTCTTCACGGTGCTTGCGTGCTTCCTTGGTCTTAGACCTGCGGGCCTCAGCCTGGTCAGCCAGGAGCTTCTTGCAGGCCTTGTCTGCCTTCAGGTTGTGGATGTGTTCCATGAGGATCCGCTTGTTTTTGAACACATTCCCCTTCACCTTCAGGTACAGGCTGTGATACACGTGGCGATCAACCTTCTTAGATTCATGGTATCTTCTGTGATACATGTGGTGATCAATCTTCTTAGATTCACGGTATCTTCTGAGAAGCTGGCATAGAATCCTCATTCCCCTCATCCACATGATCTTCTCTGGCATACGGGCATTGGCTGTAGCCTTTCACTTAACTATGCCCATGTGCCTGCCCTTCTGGCAGGCCAAGGTGTTTTCCGGTATCGAGCCAGGAATGGACAGTCACAGGCTTGTGGATGATCAGCCCATCTTTGATCAGCTTTCAGATCCGCTGATGGGAGTTGGCATTGGCGATTTCACTGGTCTCCTTGGGGTCCAACCAGACCTTCTTCTTGCCACAGTGGAGGACAATAGAGGCAAGCCTCTTCTGAAGACTGAGCATACTCATGGTTGTGGCTACAGCAGCGAAAGGAAAGAGCCAGGACAAGAGCAAGGGACAAGATGCCTGGGCAGGGGGGACCCTTGGCCATTGGGACATTGCTTTTCCCATGGGAAGGGGCCACCAAAACAAAGACCCTTCCTCAGAGATGTGCCCAACACTTAAGATGGACAGCCCAGCGATGCCCCAGAATGTTCTGTTGCCCCCACACTCAGTGGCCCCAGACCACTGCCTTCATCTGTAGTTCCCAAGCCAGCCTCTTCCCTGACACCACCTGCCATTTCACATGATCTACCCTTCCCATCCCCTCCAACCTGGCACTTGTGTTCTGCTCACACTGTGACTATGAAAAACCACAGCCACTGGAAGAGACAGCCCTGATGATGAACTCAGCTCGCTTTAGTTTTACACACGGTTCTCCGTCAAAAAGCCATATGTTTGGGTCTGCACACACTTTTGCTATGAATCAGTAAAGTAGCCAGGGATTGTGGATGTTTGCGTGGGGGACTGAGGAGCTGGCTGTTCTGTGCCTATCCAGCCTGTTTCCTGCAGGGAGCATTTCTGACTTCTCTTTGGGCCTCCACCCCTTCCTCTCTCTCTGTCCACAGCTTAAGGAGTGGAACTCCCAACCCAGGCAAAACCATCCAGCACCTTCCCTTCCCTGTCGTGAGGTGTCCTTAGTGGTGGTGGTGGGAATGGATAAAGGCTAGTCCAATCAAAATGAATCTCAGTAATTTTACTGGGTATTCTGGGATAAAGACACTCTCTTTTGCTGGACTTGGGGCTGTCAGCACAGAGGGATGGAGAACGAAGCCCCTTAAAGGAAGTGAGGCCAAGGGATGAGCCCTGTGACATCATCCGAACCCTGAATCAAGCTCAGACTAAGCCAGATGTAACCTCTGGACTTCCAGCTTAAAAATAAGCATAAATTATCTTCGGGCTTAAGATACATTGGTTTTTCTATCACTCGTACCTTCAAAAAGAGTCCCAACCAGTGGATCTTGCAGTAGGCATTTCCCTGGCTTTCTGGAGGATTTCTGAGATGACAGATGCTTCTCAGTGATTAGCTTTTCTGGTGGCAGGTGGAGCCATCTGTGCAGTGGTTGGGTGTTGTGAACCTGCCTCTGCCCAGCTTTCTAGACTTTTGCTCTCACCCTCTGATCAAGTCAGAAGCCTGGGGAGGAGAGGGGGCATCCTGGATTCCTCTGTTCCTTTGCTCCCTGAATCCAGTCAATCATCACATCTGATTAATTCCACCACCAGACAGCTCTCAACTGCATACACTACTCTCTCTTCTCTGACACTACCCACATCAGAGCTCCTACCACCTTTTGTGAGGGCTCCTAAAATAGACTCCTAACTGGTCTCTCCATTCTACGCTTACCGCCCAGTCCTTTCTCCACCTAACATCTAAAGTGGAATTGCAAAATAGAAATCAGATCATCATGTCTGTCCCTTCCCTGTTTCAGTCACTTAAATGGTTTGTGTGTTTGTCTTATATACAATGCTGTGGCCATACCAGCCACCACCTTTTGGTCTCTGGAATGTACCAAGCTGTTTGGCATGTACCGAGACTGTATTCATTTCCTATCTTACAGTTCTCTAGGTTGGAAGCCCACATGGGTCTCACAGGGCTAAAGCCTCGGTGTCTGCTGGGATGCATTCCTTTCTGGAGGCTGTGGGAGAGAATGTGTTTCCTTGCCTTCCAAACTTCTAGAAGCTGCCTACATTCCAGTGTACAGCCCATCTTCAAATGTGGCATCTTTCTGACCCTTCTGTTGGTATATCATTCTCTGGCTGCAGTTGGGAAAGCTTCTCTCCTTTTAATGTTTCATGTGATTAGATTGGGGCCCCCTGATAATCCAGGCTATCAGCCCATCTCAAGGACCATAACCATAATCTGCAAAGTTCCTTTTGCTATGTTAGGTAAGATATTCACAGGCTCCAGCGATTCAGGTGTGAACATCTGTGGGCGGAGTGTGGGGCAGGGGGGGCATTTTTCTGCAGACCACAGGCCCTTTGCACATGTTGTTTGCTTTACCTAAAGTGCTCTTCCACCCACTTCTCATCAGCCTAACTCCTTTAGGCCAAACTTTGGGTCCTCAGAGAGACCTCAGTAAAAATCTACTTTAAATTAGACCCTCTGGTTACTATGGCTCCTGTTTCTTTCCCTCATAGCACTTTCAGCAGTCTGTAATTAGATATATTTGTGTAATTACTACTTGATCATTTTTCCCATTGGAGTGAAAACTCCGTAAGAACAGGAACTGTACTGATTTTGCTATTTGCCCATGACATTAGCAGTCATGTGGTGGCTGCTCCGTGAATGAATGACTGCAGTGAAATTGGCTCGGAACTTTAAGCTCAGCCCTGTCTCCTTCAGGACCAATCCTTACCTGAGGCAAGAGAGATTTAAGGGGTTCCAACCTGGATTTCTGGAATCTAGTATCTAGCCTCCCTTGCTGCAACTCCATCCCTGCCTTGGGCCCCCGTCATGATCCTGAGTACCTGCTCTGATGCTCTGGGCCCAAGGCCCTGTGTTCATCATCTGTGCCTTCTTTTCTCTTGTCCAAGGATCCCTGGATTCAGGTCTACTACTCTTGAGCCCCTGCTGGGGAGGCAGCACCTTTCTTTTGCAGCACTTCTTGGAATTGTTAATTACACATGTTATCATCTGCCTCCCTTAGTAAGCAGTACACAACAGAAAGAGAGTGTTTGCTTTTCTCCTGTTCACTGTTGGGACTGCAGGGCCTCAGCCAGTATCTGCTCCCCTCCCCCAGACACCCTACACCCACTGATGAATAAATGGATGCCTGCATTCTTCTATATCCTTTCTAGACCTTCCAGGCTTGCCCATGCATCACTGCCATCCTCCGTGTGGGAGCACCCTGGTGCCGACTACTCTGCCGACTGACTACAGACCCTCCAAGGCCATGTCTACACTTCTTGTTTCCAATATGGCCCTTGCACCTCTATGCCATGCTGCAGGAATTTTATCTTTAGTGCCAGTTCTAGGATTAATGCCAATCAGAAATAAGCACCACTTCAGAGAGAATATAGAATTTAGCCAAATAATATTTATTGAGCACCTACTCTACACAAAAATCAGAGTTGCACAAAAGTGAGCAACCACAGAAACTATCCTCAAGAATCCCACAAAATTGCAAAGGAACAAATAATTATCCTGGAATAATAAGCATCCCAATTCCACTGCTACAGCTATGAGAGTGGGATGCAGTGGGAGGAAAAGACAGGGGCTTCTCCAGTTGTCGCTGCCACCAGACCATCCTACTAACAGAAAAACTCATCTATAGGCCGCCCTAACCCTGGCTTAAGAGGAGGGGAGGCAGTGCGGCCTCATGGAAAAGGTTTAGGTGAAAGCAAGAAATGTTAATAAGATTTTACTTCTGATTTAAATGTAATTAATATCTGATTCCAGCCAGACAGAAGCTCAGACTCAAATGTTGAAAAGACTTTGGAAATCATAAGGTCTTCTCCACATAAGCACACATCTCTCAGGTGAGGATATCTCTGTCTAACTTCCTGCAGAAGGCCTGCAGGAGGAATGAAGGTGGTGTCCACAGTGAGTCTGGAGCAGGGGCAGAGCTGGCCAACTAGGAGGGAGGGCTCAGTTCTCACGGGGCCATGCCTCTCAGAGTCTCTTTCTCAGATGCCAAAGTGCTCAGTTGGGAAAACTGCAAAACAGTAGTAAAAAGATTTTCGAGTTGGAAATATGCAGCCCTGGAATTAATTGATAGGAAGCAGCCAGGTTGTGAAGTTCCATCATTTGCCACTGAGATGGGGAGATCCTGGGGCAGGTGAAGGACTGGCAAGCAGGTGACATCTCAGCCACCCACCAGTCTTGCTTGATCATGGAATCTCATCTGAGAGCTGAGGGGAAGATGTCTGTGGATCTCAAGACATTTCTCCAACATATTTGCAAGTTGACATTAGTTCTTTACTCCAGGCCTTGGTTATGGCTGACACAGAGTTTTACTAACGCAAAGTGATCTGCCAAACTATTTTGGCTGTGTTTTGCTGGAAGCCAGAGAGAAGACAAAGAACTCTATAAAAAATAACAAGCAAAGCAGAATGCCCTGCCTGTCTCCCTGAGGTGACACCAGCTATTTTCCCATGAAAATAAAGAGAGCAAGGAATAATTAAGAGAAGGGGTGAAGGTGGGGGAGGGAACAAGAGAAACCCATCTGTAAACACAGGAGGGTTTTTGATGACTTTTAAATAGCAAAAGAACAATTATATGATTTTGCAGTGATTCAAATTTTTTGAAAATTGAGAGAAATTAAAAGAGAATTAATGCTGTTGCTTTTGTTTTCTACCCAGCATCTTGAAATGTTATGTGAGCATCAAAATAAGTTTTAAGAACTGCCTCTCTATTCTCTGATGTGAAGGGGGCTCTGTGGGGCTTCTATGGTAATCCGGGTAAGCAAAGAGTGGATTAAGGCAGTAATTTTGAGTAGCTAAAAAAAAAACTACAAAGGCACAAGTGCTACCAATTATATCTCAACACAAACCAGTACCTCCTTAAGTCTCAACACAGAGAAGGCAAACAATTTCATTGTCAACCAGGGTGTTCTCGTAGAAAGCCTTGGAACATGCTGGGCGCATTAAAGGGGAGCTATCTCGCATGTGCAATTACTCAACACATCTTTAAAACTGTAAACACTTGTTCACATGTGGAGAAGTTTAGAGCCGTACAGGCTTGGAAAACCCACCTGGCAGGCGGGTTCCCTCCGCTTCTCTCCAGTTGAGTAACCATCCTCGGCGCCCACTCCTCCTCTGAGAGCCAAACACCGTCAGCAGAGAAATCATTAAGGAGTGGGGGACGAGAGTTCATACATGAGCTATTTTTATCCAGAGCACTCCCTTTTCTCCTGTCTGGGTTGATCTCCTCCATAAACCTTGCCTCCATCTTTCTCCCCGCCACCTGGTGCAGGGAGAAATGCCATCTGGCTTTTGGCTAGCAGCTTTCTCCAGCTTTGAAGGGTGAGTGGCACTGAGGATGCAGATATTTCCAAATAAACCCAGCAGAGGAAGATCGCCCAGGGTTGGTTTTTGAAACAGCAGACTGCGTGACCACAAAGAGAATACCCACCATGCACAGAAAAAATAATCTCTCCAAATGTGTTCAAGAAAAGAATGTAGAGAGCCCAAAGACCCCTGCCTATAAATATGGGAGTCAAATGGAAAGAAAGCAAGGTTTATTCTCCCCCATTGGCCTGGCTCACTGAGAACTGCACTCATATATATGTATGAATCACATGTCATACATGGAAAAGACCCATGAGATCATGTTGCTCAACTTGCTGCCAACAGGAGGGCATGGCTGTTTCTCCTTTCCCAGGGCTGATGTTACAATGTCTCCAGCAAGGAACTGATTGTTTTACTTTGCTGGTTTAATTGGCCATTGTGAGGTCACTGGGGAGAGAGCAAAGCCAATTCCCTGGCCTCTCAGATTCACATACATCCTGGGCTCTGGAGAGACATTCGAAGGAGAAGTGCTCTAAATTCAAAGGGAAATACGATGCCCAGCCACGGAAAATGGCAATAAATCCATAAGAAATTAAAATTTTACTTGAAGTGGAAATTTTATCATCACCAAATTCTGCCAAATTTTGGATTTGGGGATTGGTAAAGAGGTTTCCAAAATGAAATGCTGTCTAAAGGTTGTTTGTTTTAAAGGACATAATATATAGTAAAAATGAAATAATCATCCCACCCAAATAAGAGTTATTTCTTTCCCAACAGACCTTTTCCAGGCTCAGTAATTTCACTGTTAATAGCAGAGAAAAAGCAATCAGCTAGGTAATGGGTACCACTAGCACTGAAGTCATTTAATTAGCACCAGTAAATGAGAGCTGCCCAGGTGCTCAGATGTAATTAGCTGTGCCCAAAACATCTCCTACATTGGCCAGCAATTATAGTCAAGGACAGGGAGCTATGCGCCATTGGAGAAGAATCTTCCCAAGCTGAGGACATGACCAGGCCCGTGGTCCAACCCTTCAACAGGCTGAGCAATGCCACAGTCCCCAAATCTTCAGGAAGGCCTCACTCTTGAAGAGGAAGCAAAGAAATGAGTTATGGGCTCTGAGGCCATGTTGCCTAGGTTTGAATCCTAGCTATATGCTTTGACAAGTTATTAAGATCTTTTTGTTTCAGTTTTCTCACCTGCAGAAGGGGGATAACAATAAAATCTACCTGAGGTTCAACAGTTAATATGTGTAATGTGCTTAAAAGGCTAAAGAGTTAATATGTATAATGTGCTTAGGAGACTGGCACATGGTAAGCCTTCTCTAAGTGTTGGTCAGAATAAGAATAACTCTATTACTTTTGATTATTTTTACACCATTAATCAATCGTGGTTGCTTACAATCACCCAGCCATAAATGGTAGAATCAGCAGCGTAGTAACAGTAGAAGCACTAATTATAATAATGATGATAACAGTGGCTTCTACTTAGTACCTAGCATGTGCCGGATTTTGATCCAGATGCTCTACATCAGGAGTACAACCCATAAACCAAATCCAGCCTGCTACCTATTTTATAAATAAAGTTTTTTTGAAACACAACCATGCCCATTTATTTACATATTGTCTATGACTTCTTTTGGCAACAATAGAATTGAGTAGTTGTGACAGAAACCAGACAGATTGCAAGGCCTATCTGGCCTTTCATAGAAAATATTTGCCAACCCCTGCTCCACATAGCCTCAATTAATTATTGCAATAACTTCTGAGGTTGTATTTGTTTCCTGTATTCAGATAAGAAGACCAGAACTCAAAGAAGGACAAGGATATGCCTAAAATCTCTCTGATGGGAGCTAGGCACCTTTTGACTCCAACACCCACCCCTTCCGGCCATGTTCCACTGGCTCCAGGAGCCCAAAGCATGTTCCCCATGCCATTCCCATCACTGTCCACGGCAGTGGGAGATGAGCTGGGTACAGTCAGGCAGGTGCCACTGCTGAAGGTGCTCTGCTCTCCATGGAGGGAATGACCATCTGCAAAGCCAAGTCCTTCTGGCAATGACCCACTGAGTGAAACACTCTTCCCCTGACATACACGTTGGTTTATTCATATTCCCTGCTGTGGCTGCCTTGTGTGAGGCAGGATGTTGGCAGATGCAGGTGCCCTGCCAGGCCTGTCCCCTGGCTTAGCTGGGGGCAGTTTCAGAGCTATGACAAGCAATGGGCATTGAGGTACTCCTCAGAGACTGGTTGGTAATACTGGTTTACCAAATGATGGGGTAATTACCTAGAGATCTGTACAATTTCAAGTTTGTTCAGATAGTCAAGGTTATTGCTACCACATGTGTTGGATGCTAAGAAACATTCTCCTTGTTGAAAAAGTGACCCATATTTTAAAGTCTTTGAAGATAAAAGGATTGTCTTAACTTATCTTAGATGGTTGCCCATTTAAGGGTTACCCAGCAGTCACAGGTTACAAGTACAGTGGGAAGGGCCTCAAATGCTGGGTCTGGACGTAGAAACATTGCCTTTCGATAGCGGTGTGGACATGGGGAAGCCACTCCCTTTCTCTTCAACAGTTAATGATCCAGATGATTCTGAAATCTCCATGCTCTAAAGTTGTGTTCCACTCTCTGCAAGAAGTCCATTCTAGACAATGTGACAATGTAGTGTGTGGCCTTTGAAGTTATACCATCCAAGCTCACATACTTGCTCTACTGCATGATCTTGGCTTCGGTAGTTAACTGGTCTGTAACTCTTTCTCTTCACTTGTAAAACGATGAGAATTGTGGTACCCGCCTCTGCTAGTTTAATCCTACTTTGGGTATTTGAAAAGAAAACCCAGGTAACACACTTAACTCAGTTTCTGGTCCATGATGACTATTCATGCATCATGCATGCACAAATCATTACTTTTATCATGGCAAACAATATTTTCCCATTTGGGATAATCTCTGAGAAATCGGTTTATAAAGAAGTCAACTGCAAACCCATCTAGTCAGAGTCAAGTACACAAAAGCCCCTGGCCCTGATGCAGAAATCTTTCTGCACCATCTGGTTTTAACCTACATAACTTGAATCGGGAAGTTCTCCTTGCTGAAAATTCTGGGGCTCCTGGAAGAAAGGGATGAAAGGTTTGTATCGTCTTTGTATTTTTCTCATCTCTGACTTTGTTTCTGCTATCCAAGCTCTATGACCTGCCAGTTGGTGTCTATAAGCTTCTGGCCAGTCCCAATTTGAGGAGTTGATCTGGGAGTCCTCAAAGGCAGAAGTTCTCAGATGCACAAAGTATAGGCACATGTGGGTTCAGGTGTTCTCTTCTCACTGCCTAGAACAACTCCTCCTCTCCTGTCTTTCCATTTAACTCCTTCAACAGATGCCAACTGAGCACCTGCTACATTCCATGGTCTGCTCTAGTAAACAGGGTAATCTCCATTTCACATGGAGCTCACATTCTATAAGAGGTGTAAGGATGGTATATGAAAAAAAGACAAAAGATAAATACTCTATGTGTCAGTAAGTGATGCAAAGAAAAATTAAACACTGAGAACAGAGATAGTGAGAAGGGTATCTTTTTATTTAAGGCACTTGGGGAAGGCTTCTCTGCTCAGCAGAGATTAGAAAAAACCCAAAAGAAGTGGGAATGTGAGCCTAGCAAATATTTGGGGGAAGAATTCTAGGCAATCACATTAACAAAGGTCCTGAGGTAGAGGTGTACTTGGGAATTGGAGAAACATTGAGGATCAGTGTAGAGCACAGAGGAGGTAAGGAGAAGAGAAGGAGGGGATGAGGTCAGAGAGCTGATGGGGAACCCTTCAAAGTAGGGCCTTTGAAGACATGGTGAGGACTTGGGTGTTGTGTTTTGAGGGCAAGGAGAAGCCTCCAGAGGCCACTGGGCAAAGGAGTGGCAGAAGGCCCTGGAAGTTGAGCACAAAGATTCTAACATACAGCTGGAATTCAAAACCTACTCCTGCCATCACTAGCAGCTCAAACCTATGAGCCACACCCATCTATAGTGGTTTTAGGATTTTCCATTTTAGATAACCTGGCTTCTACCACTTCACAATAACTCACAAGCTAACCCTGTTTGCTTCTTTCAATACCCACTTCCACCGGAAAACTTTGTCTTTTTCAAGGTAAAGTGCCATATTCAGTGTGATTTTCTAGCTTATTTGAATAGAGGTGTTTATGTTATTCTCTTATGGTAATTGGTATTGCTGTGGGTCAGTGGTGATATCCCCTTTATCATTTTTTATTGTGTCTATTTGATTCTTCTCTCTTTTCTTCTTTATTAGTCTAGCTAGCAGTCTATTTGTTAATTTTTTCTAAAAACCAGCTCCTGGATTCATTGATTTTTTTGAAGGGTTTTTCATGTCTCTATCTCCTTTAGTTCTGCTCTGATGTTGTCTTCTGTTAGCTTTGGAGTTTGCTTGCTCTTGGTTCTCTAGTTCTTTTAGTTGTGATGTTAGGGTGTCAATTCATGATATTTCTAGCTTTTTGATGTGGACATTTTTACTTTTTACATGGGGATTATTACAATTCAAGGTGAAGTTTGGGAAGGGACAAAGAGCCAAACCATATTATTCCACCTCTGGCCCCTCCCAAATCTCACATACTCACATTTCAAACCAATCATGCCTTCCCAACAGTCCCCCAAAGTCTTAATTCATTTCAGCATTAACTCAAAAGATGACAGTCCAAAGTGACATCTGAGAAAAGGGAAGTCCCTTCTGCTTATGAGCCTGTAAAATCAAAAGCAAATTAGTTACTTCCTAGATACAATGGGGGCACAGAGAGTGGTAAATACAGCCATTCCAAATTTTAGAAATCAGCCAAAACAAAGGGGCTACAGGCCCCATGCAAGTCCAAAATCCAGCAGGGCAGCCAAATCTAAAGCTCCAAAATTATCTCCTTTGACTCAATTTCTCACATCCAGGTCATGCTGATGCAAGAGGTGGGTTTCCATGGTCTTGGGAAGCTCCGCCTCTGTGGCTTTGGAGGGTACAGCCTCCCTCCCAGCTACTTTTGCAGACTGGCCTTGAGTGTCTGCAGCTTTTCCAGGTACATGGTACAAGCTGTTGGTGGATCTGCCATTCTGGGGTCTGAAGGACAGTAACTGTCTTCTCACAGCTCCACTAGGCAGTGCCTCACTGGAGTCTCTGTGTGGGGGCTCCAACCTAACATTTCGTTTCTGCACTGCCCTAGCAGAGGTTCGCCATGAGGGCCCCACCCCTTTAGCAAACTTCTGCCTGGACATCCAGCCATTTCCGTACATCCTCTGAAATCTAGGTGGAGGTTCCCAAACCTCAGTTCTTGACTTCTGTGCACTCACAGGCTCAACATCATGTGAAAGCTGCCAAGGCTTGGGGCTTGTACCCTTTGAAGCCATGGCCTAAGCTGTACCTTGGCCCCTTTTAGTCATGGCTAGAGAGGCTAGGGACACAGGGCACCAAGTCCCTAGGTTGCACAGAGCAGGAGGGCCCTGGGCCTGGCCCATGAAACCATTATTTTTCTCCTATGCCTCTCGACCTGTAATGGGAGTGACTGCCACAAAAATCTCTGACATGCCCTGGAGACATTTCCCCATTGTCTTGGAAATTAACACTTGGCTCCTCGTTACTTATACAAATGCCTGCAGCAGGCATGAATTTCTCCCCAGAAAATGGGTTTTTCTATGTATTGTCAGGCTGCAAATTTTCCAAACTTTTATGCTCTGCTTCCCTTTTAAACATAAGTTCCAATTCCAAACCATATCTTTGTGAATACATAAAACTGAATGCCTTTAACAGCACTCAAGTTATCTCTTAAATGCTTTGCTGCTTAGAAATTTCTTCCCCCAGATGCCATAAATCATCTCTCTCAAGTTCAAAGTTCCACAAATCTCCAGGGCAGGGGGCAAAATGCCACCAGTCTCTTTGCTAAAGCATAACAAGAGTCACTTTTGCTCCAGTTCCCAACAAGTTCCTCATCTCCATTTGAGACCACCTCAACCTGGACTTCATTGTTCATATCACTATCAGTATTTTGGCCAAAGCCATTCAACAAGTCTCTAGGAAGTTCCAAACTTTCCCACATCTTCCTGTCTTCTTCTGAGTCCTCCAAACTGTTCCAACCTCTGCCTGTTACCCAGTTCCAAAGTCACTTTCACATTTTTTGGTATCTTTACAGCAGCTCCCAACTCTACCAGTATCAATTTACTGTATTAGTCTGGTCTCATGCTGCTAATAAAGATATGCCCTGGACTGGGTAATTTATAAAGGAAAGAAGTTTAATGGACTCACAGTTCCACATGGCTGGGGAGGCCTCACAATCATGGTGGAAGACAAAGGAGAAGTAAAGGCATATCTTACATGATGGCAAGCAAGAGGGCTTGTGCAGGGGAACTCCCATTTATAAAACTGTCAGATCTCATGAGACTTATTCACTACCAAGAGAACAGTATGGGGGAAATCACTGCCATGATTCAGTTATCTCCACCTGGTCCCTCCTGTGACATGTGGAGATTATTACAATTCAAGGTGAGATTTGAGTAGGGACACAGAGCCAAACCATATCAGGTACATTGTCTCTGTGTTTTCATTGGTTTCAAAGAACTTCTTGATTTCTGCATTAACTTCATTAGTTATCCAGGATCCATTCAAGGACAGGTTGTTCAATTTCCATGTAGTTGTGGTTTTGAGTGAGTTTCTTCATCTCAAGTTCTAATTTGATTGTGCTGTGGTCTGAAAGACTGTTATGATCTCATTTCTTTTGTATTTGCCAAGGGAGGAGTGTTTTACTTCCAATTATGTGATCTATTTTAGAGAAAGTGTCATGTGGCACTGAATAGAATGTGTATGCTGTTGTTTTGGGGGTGGAGGGTTCTGTAGATATCTATCAGGTCCACTTGATCCAGAGCTGAGTTCAAGTCCTGAATATCCTTTTTAATTTTCTGTCTTGATTATCTAATACTGACAGTGGAGCATTAAAGTCTCCCACTATTATTGTGTAGGAGTCTAAGTCTCTTTGCATGTTTCTAAGAACTTGTTTTTTGAACCTGGGTGCTCCTGTATTGGGTGCAAATATATTTAGAATAGTTAGCTCTTCTTGTTGAATTGATCCCTTTGCCATTATGTAATGCCCTTGTCTTTAAAATTTTTGTTGGTTTAAAGTCTGTTTTGTCAGAAACTAGGATTGTAATCCCTGCTTTTTTCTGCTTTCCATTTGCTTGATAAATTTTCCTACATCCCTTTATTTTGAGCCTATGTGTGTCTTTGCACATGAGATGAGTCTCTTGAATACAGCACACTGATAGGTCTTGACTCTTTATCCAGTTTGCCATTCTGTGTCTTTTAATTAGGGCATTTAGCCCATTTACATTTAAGGCTAATATTGTCATGTGTTAATTTGATCCTGTATTCTGATACTAGCTCGTTATTTTGCAGACTTGTTGAGGTAGTTGCTTCATAGTGTCATTGGTCTTTGTACCTCAGTGTGTTTTTGCAATGGCTGGTAACGGTTTTTCATTTCCACATTTAGTGCTTCCTTCAGGAGCTCTTGCAAGGCAGGGCTGGTAGTGACTAATTCCCTCAGCATTTGCTTGTCTGAAAAGGATTTTATTTCTCCTTCACTTATGTACGACCACATATGAAATTCTGGGTTGAAAATTCTTTGCTTTAAGAATATTGAATATTGGCCCTGAATCTCTTCTGGCTTGTGGGGTTTCTGCTGAGAGGTCCACTGTTACTCTGTTGGGCTTCCCTTTGTAGGTGACCTGGTCTTTCTCTCTGGCTACCCTAAATATTTTTTCCTTCATTTTCAACTTGGAGCATCTGATGATTATGTGTCTTGGGGTTGATCTTCTCATGGAGTATCTTACTGGGGTTCTTTCAATTTCCTGAATTTGAATGTTGGCCTGATTTGTTAGGTTGGGGAAGTTCTTCAGGATGATATCTTTAGGTATATTTTCCAACTTCGTTCCATTCTCCCCACCTTTTTCAGGTACCCCAATCAGTTGTAGGTTCAGTCTTTTTACATAATCCCACAGCTCTCAGAGGTTTTGTTTGTTCCTTTATTTCTTTTTTCTCTAATCCTGTCTGCCTGTCTTATTTCAGAAAGATAGACTTCAAGCTCTAAAATTCTTTTCTCTGCTTATTCTATTCAGTTATTGATACTTGTGGTTGCATTGTGAAGTTCTTGTGTTATGTTTTTCAGCTCCCTCAGGTCATTTATGTTCCTCTCTAAACTTGTTATTCTGGTTAACAGCTCCTGTAATGTTTTGTCATGGTTCTTAGCTTCTTTGCATTGGGTTAGAACATGCTCCTTTAGCTCAGCCAAGTTTGTTATTATCCACCTTCTGAAGCCTACTTCTGTCAATTCATCCATCTTAGCCTCTGTCCAGTTCTGTGCCCTTGCTGGAGAAGTGTTGCAATCATTTGGAGGACAAGATGCCCTCTGGTTTTTTGAGTTTTCAGGATTTTTTCATTGATTCTTTCTCATGGTTGTGAGTTTATCTAGCTTCGATCTTTGAGGCTGCTGACCTTTGGATGGGGTATTTTGGGGGACAATTTTTTGTTGATGCTGTTGTTGTTGTTGCTTTCTGTTTGTTTTTCTTTTAATAGTCAGGCCCCTATTTCATAGGGCTGCTGCTGTTTGCTGTGGGTCCACTCCAGACCCTATGCCCCTGGGTCCCTCCCACACCTGGAGGTGTCACCAGTGGAGGCAGCAAAACAGCAAAGATAGCTGCCAGCTCCCTCCTCTGGGATCTGTCCCAGAGGGGCACCGACCTGATGCCAGCAGTAATGCCCCTGTAAAAGGTTTCTGGTGACCCCTGTTGAAGGGTCTCACCCAGTCATTTACCCTGCTTTGGGCTCCTCATCACCCTTGATTTCTTCTTTCTTAGCAGTCATCAGCAATTTTTTTTTTTTTTTGGCTGCATTTCTTGCTAGAGTATAAGCTCCATGGGGAAGAAACCATGCCTTATTTGCCCTTTATTCCCGGAGTACATAGTAAGTGCTCAATACATATTTCCTAAAATAAATGAACAAGTAAATGTAGAAGTGCCACCTCTCTTTACAGAGCAGCTTCCACCCCCTCCATACCCCTACACCACCAAGAATGGCTATGTTCGCTCAATGGGCTGGACCACCAACTAATCTAGGATCAAGACCAGGGGCAGGGGAAGAAACATGGCTAGAGCCAGTGTTCCTCAGCAGGGTTGCTACCAGTGTTTTGGATGAAATTCTTCTTTTAGGAACTTGACATCCTAGACCCCAAATAGTAATGCTTGACTCACTCCTAGTCCCTGTGAGAACCACAGTTCTAGCATCTTACAATGGAGCCACTCCGATCTCTGTTGAAAATGCCCCACAGTCTGAAAGAGACACACGCTAACCACTAACAAAGCACAGGTGTTTGCATGTTACACAAATCCTGCAGTTTTTACTAATAAATGTATTCAGAAAGGTAGGGTAAAATTGCTTATAATAATTAAAATTCTTGTTTCTAGATTTTCCCAAGACTGTCTTGAGGTTAGCATCCCAGGAATTCCTTCATTCCCAGGCAGGCCAGGATGATCAGCAAATCTAGGTGTCAATGTGACCTTTGAAGGATGCATGCTGTTTTCCGGAAGCTGTCCTGCAGGACTATTGAAAATAGGTCTCAGATAATTTTCCATTCTCAGTGTGGCAGAGAATCTCTGATCACACCCTTACCATTGCAGATTGGAGGATGGACTCTTAGAGAGGCACACGACTCTTCCCTGTTCACCCAGTAAAGTTTTTCCATGACAGCCATTTCCTGCTGGCAACATCAACATCCAAAGTAAAGTAAAAAGCAATGTATATGTTACTATATCCTTCAGTCTCTTCAGGAATTCATGCACTCCACTTATCTCTGACTGGCTCCTGGCTGTTTCTAGGAGTGAATAGAGCATGGCAGAAGGCAGGAACTGCACAGGAGATAATAACGAGGCATCCTGTGATCTTCACCCCATGCCTTATTGGATCAACTGTGAAGCCATGAGTATGACCAAATGATTCTGGAATAATAGGACATAAGCAAATAACTAAAATTTCAGGGGCTTTAGTTTCTCTCCAACTAAGAAATGAACTTAGCTGCTTGCCAAATTGCATACTGAGATATTTAAGAAAGCAGGGGGAATTTAACAATTAAAGCTATTTCCATCTTAATTTTTTAAAAGTAGGGATAAAGGGCTATAGACCCAAGTTCCAGGCTCCTTCCCTATCTGCCTATCGAGTTACCTTTAACTTGGCGATTACAATGCAGACGGGAGTGCCTGGATGTGGCCACATGAAAAGCACCTTGGCGGTTATCTCACAGTCGGCCGCTCACAGAACAAGAAGGGTCTTTCATGCAGTGGTGCAGGGCCCAGGGAGCACAGAGATGCTCAGGGCACCTCAGTGTTCCAAAGCAAGTCTTCATATCGTAGCCACTCAGGTGGAAAGAAGGGCCTGCCCCGTGCTCCTCTGCTCACGTCTAGGGTCACAGATGAATAGAGCCTGATTGAGGAGCAAAGCAAGCCTCACAAGCAGCTCGATGATGTGCAGAGGAAGGTATTTTGTTCAAAGATAAGGTTGGAGTCGGGGAGGCTATGGGGTTCCTGGGGCGGTCAGTTGATATCATCGGAGACAACACAGCATTGCTGAGAATGGCCAGCTCCCTCCTGGCCATGATGAAGCCGAGAGGACAGCATGGCTTGCGTAGGTGCCAATGGGAGCTGTGTCTCCATCTGCTTCCAGGAGGCTTAACTTCCAAGAATAAATAATCGCCTTTAAATTTCACCCCACACACTTGTTTGGTGGCCCCAAATAATTTTCCATTCCATAGAACCTCAAAAATACAAGCCATCATTTGTTGAGTACCTCTGCCAGACAGGGGCAAGGGCAGTAAGCACAATGGTTAAGAACACAGGCTCTAGAAGGAGGCTCCAAATCCTGCACAGAGTAGGTGCTCAATGAACAATAACTACTGTGGCTATTATGGACAAACCAAAACAGTGATGGCCACTGGTTGCAAATGCCCATCTGAAAAAAAGAACAAGCATGAACACAGGGTGTCTTTCCATTTATGTATACCCTCTTCAGTTTCTTTCATGAATGTGTTACAGTTTTCAGTGTACAAACCTTTCACCTTCTTGGTTAAATTTATTCCTAAATATTTTATTTTTTGATGCTTGCTATAGTTTAGATGTTTGCCTCTCCCAACCTCAAGTTGAAATTTTCTTGATTTCTTTTTCAGACACTTTGTTGCTAGGGTATAGAAATGCTACTGGTTTTTGCATGTTGATTTTATATCCTACAACTTTACTGAATTTGCTTATTGCTTCTCAAAGCTTTTTGGTGGAGTTTTTAGGGTTTTCTATATATAAGATCATGTCATCTTCAAACAGAAACAATTTCACTTCTTTTTTTCCAATTTCAATGCCTTTTCTTTCTATTGTCTAATTGCTATGATCAGGACTTCTAGTACTATGTTGAACAGCAATGGTGACAGTGAACATCCTTGTCTTGTTCCTGATCTTAGAGGCAAAGCCTTCAGCTTTTTACTGCTGATGTAATATAAGCTGTGGGCTTGTTTTATATGTCCTTTATTATGTTGAGGTACATGTATCCTACACCTAATTAGTTGATAGTTTATATCATAAAAATCTGCTAGATTTTGTCAAATGGGTTTTCTACATCTAATGAAGTGATCACATGATTTTTATAATCTTTATTCTGTTAGTACAGTATATCAAATGTGTTGATTTCCATATTTCTATGGTGTGAATATTTGATCTCTCCAAAACTCATATTGGAACTTAATCCCCATTGTGGCTGTATTGAGAGGTGGAGCCTTTAATAGGTGATTGGGGAATGATGGTTCTGCCCTTATAAATGGATTAATTCATTCATAAATTAATGGATTAAAGAGTTAATAGATTACTGAGAGTCATGGGAGTGGGACTGGTGGCTTTATAACAAGAGGAAGATAGCTGAATGAGCATGCTCAGCTTCCTCACCATGTGATACCATATGCTTCCTTGAGACTCTGCAGTGAGTCCCCAACAGCAAGAAGGCCCTCACCAGGTGTGGCTCCTTGACCTTAGACTTTTCAGCCTCCATAACTGTAAGAAATAAATTCATTTTCTTTATAAATTACCCAGTTTCAGGATTTCTATTGCAAACAATAGAAAATAGAATAAGACATATATCTTGAACCATCCTTGTATCCCAAGGATAAATCCCACTTCATTATTGTGTATGATCCTTTTAACATGCCACTGAATTGCTAGTATTTTGTTGAGGATGATTGCATCTATGTTCATCAAGGATATTGGCCTGTGATTTTTTTCTTTTGTAGTGTCCTTGTCTGGCTGTAGTATCTAGATAATGTTGACTTTGTAAAATAAGTTTGAATGTGTTCTTTCCCTTCTTTTCTTTTTTTCTCTCTCTTTTTTTTTTTTTTTTGTTGTTGTTGTTGTTGTTGTTTAAGAGTTTGAGAAGGACTATCATTAATTCTTCCTCAAATGTTGTAGAATTCACCAGTGAAGCCACCAGGGCCTGAGCTTTTTGTTAGGAGATATTTTATTACTGAGTCAATCCTTATTCACTATTGATCTGTTTCAATTTTCTATTTCTTCATGATTTAGTCTTGGTAGGCTGTGTGTTTCTAAGAATTTACCCACTTCTTCTAGGTTATCCAATTTGTTGGCATATAATTGTCATGATCCTTTGTATTTTTGTGATATCAGTTATTATGCTCTCTCTTCCGCTTACAATTTATGAGTCTTCTTTTGTCTTCATTAGTCTAGGTAAAGTTTTGTCAATTTTGTCTATCTTAAAAATCCAATTCCTAATTTTATTGATCTTTTCTATTCAGACACTTTGATTCTTCTCAAGCCATTAGAGATGTAGCCTTCCTTAAATCCCAAGTTGTTAGCAGGGCCTGAAAGGTCTCAAAGGATCAGATCCTACCTGCTTTCATCCCTCCCCATTCTCCCCTTGTTTACTCTGTTCCAGCCAAAATTGCCTCCTTGTTATTCCTGTCACTAGGAGCACACTCCCATTTCCTGTCCCCTCTGCGGGGAACACTTCTCCCCATGATACATGCATGGCTCACATTCTCACTTCACTCAAGTCTCTGCTCAAATGTCACCTCATCAAAGAGAATAGTATCAGTTTCCTTAATTCTAGATGCTGCGACAGAAATTGTAGTCAACTAATGTAATAAATAACATCTAGAAGTGCTTACTTTAGTTAAGAAATTGGTACTAGAATTGGGATGATGTTATTTGTTTAGCAGTAAAACGTGATAAAAGTTTATTTCTCATTTAGGCAAAATTCAGTGAGGCTTGGAAAGCTCTTCTGTTCATATCTCCTCCAGGTGGTGACTCAGGGATCCAAGCTGTCCCATCCTGGATTTGCATCACTCAATGTCACTTCAAAAGTGGGCAGGGGAAGAGTCTGGGAGATTGCACGGGATGTTTCTAAAGACCACCCCTGAAAGTGCCTTACACCACTTCACCTACATTTCTTTGAACACAGTCACAGAGATAGAAGCTCACTGCCAGGAATGCTGGGAAATGTAGGCTTCCGCTGTACCTGGGGAAAGTAAAGCCTGTAGCAAACACACAGCAGCTTTGACTCTGCCACAAGAGTTACATCTGGATTGGAATTCTGCCTCTGTCTGCTAGCTTGGAGCTCTTTGGATCTTTTTCTTCATTCAAAACTTGGAACTACCCACAAGACGTACAGAATGTCACATATATAGTAAGTAATAAGTATTTGCTTATTAATAAATTTATATTGAAAAAATTATATAGGCCTAAACTCTTGAATTAAATTGTCTTAAATATCAAAATATTAAAATATTAAGCAAAATGACAAAAAAAGGAAAATTGAAAAAACAAAGAAAAAAATTAAGCAAAATAACCCTGAAACTATAGAATAAAATTTTATACCAAGAGGATAGTTGGAAAAAATGACACTATTAAACATAAGCAATCTGTCAACAATTGAATGTCAGTGTAATCCTTTCTTTTCTGGTCTATTTTCATACATTGTCCTTCTCCTCCTCTTCCCCAGCAAATTACTCCTTCTCCCCTTGTGAACCAGAAAACTATGAAGAATCCTTTGTAATTTTTAAAATTTTTAATTAACAGAGTTTCCTAATAGCAGGAGATATGAAATAGACACTATATTAGGGGAAAATCTCGTATTAACACCACAAAGTTTAGAGTAGAT
Source organism: Pan troglodytes (assembly GCF_028858775.2). Taxonomy (NCBI): domain Eukaryota; kingdom Metazoa; phylum Chordata; class Mammalia; order Primates; family Hominidae; genus Pan; species Pan troglodytes. The sequence continues at coordinate 133,270,661 of NC_072406.2, forward strand.
AATTAAGAATTAATGAATTGCCTATAAAAACTTCCATAGGGATTAACTATACCAGAGAAATGCAGTAGATACAATTTAGGAGTGTGAGTTCTTTAATTAATTACAAAGAAACTTTTATTTTACACAGGGGCCACCCCTGAGAGGGCTTTCCCATGAGCCAGGGGAGTGAGTGTTCAAGAAAGCAGCTTCCAATGACTCAGACCCCTCACCCAAGGTGAGGATTGAAATGAGAATTAAGCAACTAGAGGCCTATGCTTGCCCTTACTGAGAGCATTCTGCAAAGCAATACAGACAAAAGGAGGTCACAGCACGGGAGAGATGAAACAAATGAGGTTGGAGAATTGACACATGGCATCTACTTTTTAGAGAACTTTGTAGTGAAGAGAATGAGAAAAAATCTACCCTTTGACAGCATGGCAAGGTCAAGAGAAGTTGTTTTGTTCATCAATTGTCATATGGGTTTGTTATTTGATTATTTTAAGAGAAGGGGGAATGAGCTTTCTAGAGAGGCTGAGGAAAGAAGCAGAGAGGTAGCAACCGACTATACGAGGACCCCAGGGTATATCAAGGTCCTGTGGCCTTGGAGGGTGGAGCCCAGTAAGGCATGGAGGAGCTGGCCCAGGGTTGGAGAAAACATGAGAAGAATGGGAGGACACACAAATACATTTGGAGGTTATTGGGAAACAAGTGAATGGAGTTCCCAGCAGATCTCACGTTCCTCTGATCTCAACATCCCTCTGCTAAGAAATAGTATGAAGAGGGAGCAGGAAGAGAGAGTGGTAAATGTGGAAACAAACCATTTCACAAATGACAGAAGAATCAAAGGTAGCATATTCATTTTCTATTGCTGCATAACAAACTACCATAATCTTATATTCATTTATTATCTCAGTTTCTGTGGGCTAGGAGTCTGGGCAAAGCTTCTCTGCTCAGGGTCTCATTAGGCTGCAATTGAGGTGTTGACTGAGATATATTCTCATCTGAAAGCTCACCTGGGGAAGAATCTGCTTCCCAGTTTATTCAGGTTGCTGGAAGAATTCATTTCCTTATGGCTGAGTGTCCTGACTTTTTTCTGGATGTTAGCTAGAAGCCATCCTCAGGTCCTAGAGGCTGCCTGCAGTCCCTTACCAATGGGCCTCCTCAGCAAGGTCACTTACTTCATCAGGGCCACCACCATTTGAGATATAGGCTTCCCTGAATCCAAAGTTGTTAGCATCAGGTCCCACCTGCCTTCATCCCTCACCATTCCCCGCCCCCCTTGCTTACCTTATCCCAGCTACAATGGCCTTTTTGGTATTCCTCTGTCTCTAGCAGGAGTCTCTAGCTCTCATATGCCCAAATTTTGCACAATGTAACTCACCCACAGGAGTGACACACAGTCACCTTTGCCATATCCAAGCAAGTCAAAAGTGCTGCTCACACTCAAGAGGAAAGCATTATACAAAGGAATGAACACCAGGAGGTAGCATCACTAAGATCACCTTAGAATCTATCCATCACAGACACTTCCTTAGTGTGGGTGTCCAGAGCCAGAATCTAGTGCAGGGACTGGGGCAAATGCTCCTGGCACTGGTGCCTTCTGAATCAGCCGATACAGATGAAGCCTTAGCTTCTCCACTCTCTGTTTACTTGCTTGTTTATTTAGAGGTTTTGCCATGCTATTTTGCAGTGGAAAAAAAGAAGGGAGGCGGAGATAGTAATATTTATTTTCTGAAAGAGAACTCTCTTCTCATGTAAAGGTTAAAAGAGCTGTGTTATTTGTGTTTCCTTGGCCTGCTTTTCAAAAACCTGAGTAACAAGTGCCCAAATACCTCCATGTGCTGACAGAATTACTTCTCCTGCTTAAATGTCTCAACACCCATGGGGACAACTTGGGGTAAGGGAGACAATAGTATCCCTGCCCCTGACCTTGAATTTCAAGTCTCAATCTTTATTGACAGAGAGGCGAGCCTTTAGTCTTCACAATTGTACAAAATAAAATCACCAGCACTCTGCCTTTCAGCCCAGCCTGGCCATCTTCATAGTTGAAAACAACGGCCCATTGTTGGGTTAGAGAGCTACAAATGGAACAGTGGGGCTGAATCAGCAAACTGTGCTCGGTGTGTGTACACTGACAGTGGAGAGCTGATAAAAAGATCCCAGGAACAATGAGCAACAGGCACGTGATTCTGGAGGCGTGTGAATGTGTAATTCTGACTTGCACTCTTGGTAATGAAAGTGAGGCACAGAAATGCCAAGAACACACAAAGCATTTGCTGTCAGTGCATTTGTACTGCAATTGTTTAGGCACTCTTTTAATCAAGCCATAATTGGTGCTGGGAAATTAACACATGGGCACCTCTCTAAAAATCTTACAGGCTCTAATTGTGCTCACAGTCTCAAAAGTACCACGTGGTACTGAAACAAAACTTCAGAATTAAAACTTTGCTCCCTCAATTAGGGTTTTCTGTTGCTACATAACTATGATTTCATTAAGGAGGTCCTGTGTTAAGATACAAATGCCATGAAATCTGAGGTCAGCCTCCCCATGAATTGTTCGAATCCCTATCTTCAAACACCTTATCAAGCAAGCATATAGCTTCTGCTGGTGTTCCTCCAAGGACTGTGAACTTACTACTTACAATGGGGGTCCTCTAATGGACTGAAATCTGCCTCCTGGTAAGTTCTATCCAAGATCTAAGATCTATCTACAGGAGCTACATATTCTAAGTGTAACTTTTCTTCCCCTTGACAGGCTGTCGGATATTAAGAATCAGACTTCTTCCTGAATAGTGACTTCAAGGATGGGTACTATACTGAAAATGGAATGTCTCAGATTGGCTTTCCAGAAAAGTGCCTGAGATAAAGACAAGAATATATCAAGGTTTCTGGGAAGAAAAGTAATGAAGTACAGGAAGCAGGAGAAGGGAAACAGGAGGAAGACAAACAAGGGGGCAACTTCAGGCAAAGCCTCACCAAACCCTAGAGCTAAGCAAAGCTTCGGAGCTGTCCCATCCCTAGTCCAGGCTGTTGGACTTTCATATTCTCACCCTGAGAGTCGTTGGTCAAGGGCTGCCTGGTGTTGAGGGAGGGCCAATGTAAACTCCCAGGAAGTGCAACTCTGCACATATCAGCAAGTGCTCCGGTATCCTAAGGGAAGTTCTAAATAAAAATTAAAAAAAATTAAAATTAAAAAAGGACACAGGTTCCCACACTGAAGGCAAAAGCATCTGATACCTGGAAAGGGATGCACAGAAATGGTTAAAAAAAAGATCCAAGGGGGATCTTTATGGAGCAGTCACACATTGGCTATAAAAAAAAAATAACTGGCAGTTACATAGTGAGCAGCGAGAACTGCAGCTGCATTCCATCACTCAGCAATGAGAACATCTGACAGCAATGTGCCTGCCTCCCAGGTAGAAGATGGGAGGCCACCTCTCTGGAAAAGCAGCCATTCTGACAGAAAAATCCAGAAGTGCTGAAGGTTTAGGGTTCCCAAAGGATGAAGCTGAATCAACCTATAGTGAATGTACAAATAGACAACACACACACACACACACACACACACACACCCATCTTAAATATAAACAATCGAGGAGCACAATAAATTTAAGGAATATCTTAAGGAAATCAAAGCAAACAAAATTTAAAAATAAACGTGTGAAAAATCAAAGTAATGTTTTTAAATAAAAGAACACTGCAATTGCTATCCTCAGAAAGGCAAGAGAAATTATTTTACCCATGAAATAAGAATCAGAGTTATATAAAAGGAGTTGACATAAAACAAGAATAATTAAAATATCTTAAAAAGCAGAGTAGACATAAAAGATTGAATAACAGTTTTGGAAGACAAAGTTAAGAAGAAGAAGAAAGAACTAGCAAGGTAGGAAATAAAATGACAGCATAACACTAGGTGATCCAACATCCTAGAAAATAGGTGTGTTCCAGAAGAGAGGACTGAAAAGAGAAAATTATTTTAAAAAACTCAAGCCTCAGACTTCTCAAACTACTGGATGGGGGCAAAACTTTCAAAATTCTGAGGAAAGATGATTTCCAACCTAGAATTCCATTTCCAGCTTGACCATCAACTAAGTTTGAGGGTAAAATACAGATATTTTGAGAACATTCATTCCTAAAACAGACCTCTCCTGAATCCTTTTCTTTAGGAAGCTTTAGAGCATGTGCTCCATTAAAAAAAAAGAAAAGAAAAAAATCAGTACAGTTACGAAGTAGGAAAAAAAATGGGATACAAGAAGCAGGGGCCCTAACACAGAAGAAGGAGAATCCCTGGCATGGCTGATTAAGGAGATACAGGTTAGCCACCACATAGCAAACCTAGAGAGCAGACATTCAGGGTTGGAATTTAAGAATGGAGAGCAACAAAAAAATGTCTCCACAAAAAAGGATACAACTGAGAGATTAGCTGATGAGTTTTAATATATTGAGAGGATATTTACACTTCTAGTGAAATGTTTGAGGATATACTAGTGGTAAGCACTAGAAAATGAAGAAAACAAAGAAGATAATTATTAGCTCCAGGGAAAAGAAAAAGCTGCACAAGAAAAGAAACATAATCATAGTACACTATGTGACTCAGCTCAAAATATGTACTACCATAAAGAAAGTATTACACATTAAATATTCTAAAATATAATATAACTACCAGGGAGGGTGGAAGAAGAGAAATGGAGGAAGGGTGGAAAGAGGGCATGTGTAAGTTACATCTTTGCCTTCAACAACAGGTCAATAGACAATCTCTAGAACTAAAAAGAAAAAATCATGGAATTGAAGTGTATGTTAACTTTCTATCACTGCCATAACTAATTACCAATAATTTAGTAGCTTACAACAACACAAATTTGTCTTAGTGTTCTTCAGTTTAGAAGTCTAGGCCGGGTGCAGTGGCTCACGCCGGTAATCCCAGCACTTTGGGAGGCCGAGGCGGGTGGATCACCTAAGGCCAGGAGTTCGAGACCTGCTTGGCCAATGTGGTGAAACCCTGTCTCTACTAAAAATACAAAAATTAGCCAGGTGTGGTGGCAGGCACCTGTAATCCCAGCTACTCAGGAGGCTGAGGCAGAAGAATCACTTGAACCCGGGAGGTGGAGGTTGCAGTGAGCTGAGATCGCACCATTGCACTCTAGCCTGGGCAACAAGAAGGAAACTCCGTCTCAAAAAAAAAAGAAGAAGAAGAAGTCTAAAACAGGTCTCACTGGAGTGACCATCCAGGCAAAATCAAGGGGTCAGCCGGGCTCTGTTTCTTTCTGGAGACTCTGAGGAGAAACCGTTTCTTTGCTCTTTGAACTGTTGGAGGCTGCTCACCTCACTTGGCTCATGGCAAAGAGCCAGTGATGATGTATCAAGTCTGAGTTCTAACTTCTGCTTTCTTCTTCCACTTTTAAGGTCCCTTATGATTACATTGGCTCCATCCAGAGAATCCTGGATAATCTTCCTATTTTAAAGTCAACTGATTAGCAGCCGTGATTCCACTGGTGGCCTTAATTCCCCTTTGCCATATAAACTAACATATTCACAGGTTGTGGGAATTAGGACATGGACACCTTTGGGTTAGGAAGGATAACCATTCTGCCAACCACAGAGTGTAAGTGTATATTGGGAAGTGTGAGAAGAAACTGTGAAAAAGTGAAAAATAGCTCCTCCTGGGGTTTGGGAAGAACAGGGAAGAGCCAGCTGTTTTCCTTATAAACTAGTACTACTCTGCCTTTTAAAAAGAAAACCTATGTTAATGTATAACTTTAATTAAAATAACAATTAAATTACAAAATAAAACTGCCGTAGCCAGGGAGAAATATTAAACAGGCAAGAGCCATGACCAGATTTGTCTTTTTAGAAAATTCCCTCTTGAAGCTGTGTGGATTCAAAGATGGGAGTTAAAACTAAACTCACTCATTAATGATATGCCTGGGGAAGCATCTCAGGTAGAGAGAAAAAGAACTGCCTTTAATGATGTCTAGAAGGTGTGATCAAAACCCTACAGAGGAAATCCAAGAAGAAAAGAAAGAAAACACAAAGAGGGTGTATTTAAAATCAGCATCCAGAACTCTGTACCTGGACTCAGCTCTGCAACCATGTCGGTGTGACTTCCTCCTGCAGGCCATGACCCTCTGGGGAAGGGGCCAGGCCTTCATCACAGTCAGATGTAAACAGGCACCTGGTAAGTGCTTGCACAAACAGCAACCCACAGCTTGTAACTACACAGTCATCCCATTCAGGTCTGCCAGGAGTTCTCATGACTGCCATGGGACTAACAGAGCATTTTTGTTCTCTTGGCTATTACCTTTTAAGTATTTCCTTAATTTAAAATTAATGTAAAATTCAATAGCAACACAAGGAAAATCATACCTGAAGGGTTAATCGTCCATTGAAACAAACACCGGCTCCTTTCACTGGCATTTTGCATTATTGTATCATAAAGATAATGGGCAATGACTCATTCAACCGAGAAGGAAATAGTTCAAAGCTAAAATTATTTTGGTTCATTCCCAGTATTGACAGAATGTGTGTGTATGTGTGTGTGGGTGTCTGTGTGGGTGTGCATGTGCCCACACACATGCATATTTTCAAACAGTCCATAGAAATAGGAGACACATCTATATTGGATACTACAGTAACAGTTAACACAGGCAAGTGCTTGATAGTTTAGGAGGTTGACAAGACAATCTGGAGGTAAGTAGTATTATTAACCCTGTTTTATAGATGCAGACACCAAGGCTCAGAAAGATTATAGAACTTGTGAAAGACAATTGTCTAGTGAGTGAGTGAGCTGGGGGTTTGAACAACTGTCTCTCTGACCCTCAAATTTGTACTTTTTCTCTGTATCTTGCCATCAGTGAAGCTCAAACCTAACACATGACAGGGTTTCAGAAACATCGATCAGAGCAGAGCCTGACTTACACGGCATGGGCAAAATGACTAGCCGAAACCATGATACCACTGTGTGGGTATCATGAAAACCACCATGAGCAACACAACCACAAAGCCCCAGGCATCTCAGAAGGGGCCACTCCCCAGAGCTCTGCCTTCGTTTGCTGCTACCTGGTCCTCTGAACATGCCCTGGCAAGTAGTAGATACCAAGGGTCAGGGGCTTAACAGAAATTTTAGGGAGAAAGACTTACAACTAATTTTTTAAAATTCAGTGCATTTTAGGAGAAGGTGGTCATTCACATATCTTAATCTGTCACTTTAGTCAGACACTTTGGTCTGCTCAAAGCTCATCGGTATCCCAGAAGATCAAGGTCCAAGATGGTAGCCTCATCCAGGATGGAGACATAGAATTCCCTGGCAGTGCTCAGTGGCATCAACCAACAATGGATTCACTGAAACCATCTCCACTTTATTAAAAAAATTGCTAATTAATTGGGAGTAGGTGAGTGATATTATTTAGTCAAATTTCTATGATGAGGCACTCAAAGTGCAAGAGTTCATTAACTTTTTCTGCAAAGGACCAAGAACAGTAGTTCCTGCTGAGCTCTGGCCAAACTGCAAGCCCATAAGCAAATAAATGATTAATATTTTAGCCAATTTGTTATCTCCAAACCTTCTATTCTTTCTTAAATTCTCCAATCATGTTGCCCCACCTCTCCACCAAAATGCTCTTGCCAAGGTCATCTATATATTGCTAAATCAATGGTTCCATTCTCAGTCCCCATTTTATTTGACCTATAAAAATCATTTGAACCAGCTGATCACTCCTTCTTCCATGACACACTTGGCATCCAGGCCCCATAAAGCCTTGGTTTTTCTTCTGACCCATTGCTCCCCGTCTCAGCCTCTTTTTCTGATTCTTCCTTTTCTCCTTTGTTTTCATGTTAGTGTGCCCATGGACTCAGTCTTTAGCCTGCTTTTCTGCTCTACCTATGACTGTATCAGCAATCTCATCTAGCCTCATGGTTCTAAATATCACATATGAATGATGTTTTCATATCTTTCATATGTGATGTTTAAAATCATGAAAATGAAGTCTGGAGTTTTGAAGATACTTAAGGAGATACAATTTTATATAGGGTAGTCAAGACAGGACTTTAGACAGGTGTTCTAAACTAAATGATAGTTTCGTGAACATATTATGGACAAATTCAATGATATTCCTCAAGACTCATCTTCCAATCTCCAGACTTCATTTTCCAACTGACTCTTATGCTTCCACTTGGATGTCTGATAAACATCTCAAACATAACATGTGCAAAACCGAATCCTTGATATCTCTGCCAAACCAGCCCCACACACACAACCTTCCCCATTTCAGTTGATGGCAACTCCATCCTTCTACTTGATCAGGCCCAAAGCTTTGATGTCATCCTTGACTCTTCCCTTCCTCTCCTACTCTACATCCAATCTGTCCTGAAACCTCCCTTTTGGCTCACCCTTCAAAAGCACATCCAGAACCTGACCACTTCTCACTGCCTGCACTAAAGCTGGTCTGAGCCAACCTTGATTCTTGCCTTGATTATTGTGATAACCCCTATATCATCCCTCTACTTCTACATTTGCTCTCAAGTTCTCATCAAAACAAACAGCGTTGTTAAATGTCAGATGATGGCACTCATCCACTCAAACCCTACTATGGTTCCCTATTTCTATCAGAGTAAAAGCTAAAGTACTCAAAGTCCTATATGATCTTCCCTCTCCCTTACCTCTCCATCATCCATATTCTGTCTCTTTCCCCCTTCCTCATTCCACTCTAGTCACATTGGCTTATTTGCTTTTCCTCAACTAAGTCAGGCACACTCCCACCTTTGGGTCTTTGAATGGTGATTTTCTGTCCCTGCCATGCTCTTCCCCAAGGTACCTACCTGGCCAACTTCCCTCCTCTTTTTCAAGTATTCGCTGAACTATCATTTTCTCAAGTCTTGTCTAGACCACCCTATGTAAAATTGTATCTCCTTGAGCACCCCCTAGCTTCCTTACCTAAGCCAGAATGGGAGCACCACAAGGGCAAGAATCTTTGTGTTTATTACTGATTGATCCCAAGCACCTAGGACAATATCTGGCACTTAATATATTCTTAACGAATAAATGAATGAATGAATGGCCCAAAGTCAAAGTCATGCAGATCATTAGGGGAAGGGTCTTATGTAAGTCACTTCTCCTTTTAAAGTCCTGTTTTCCGTGTTGTAAATTGAGGGCACTACACTAGGCTTCTTCTTGTCCCAAAGCACTATGGCTCTGATTTGATGGATCTGTCCTTCCTGGCAGTCATATCTTCTTCTTCAGCAATAGTCCCCAGTTTTCACTGGGCATCCATTGCCCATTCAATCAGGCCATGTGGTCTGGAGGGAATCCCACATCTACTTTTGGATGTGATACATGATCCAGGCCCACGCCCATCAGCACATTGCATTTTCCAGGCCACTATAATTGGTTCAGGAACAGGCAAAGGAACCAATCAACAACATTCAGTGTCACTTCTAAGTGAAAATGCAAGGGGAGCAGCACGTACTTTTCACCTCAGTGCCAAGAGCTTGTTAGGTCTAGAGTTGTCATCTTGAGAACATGTAGCTGCTGGGGACAACCAGATTGAATGAAGTCAATTCCATGGAAGACAGAACAAAGAAATGGGAGGACACCAAGTCCTTGTAGCATCAACCATACCCTGAATTTAGCTGGTACCCTGAACTTTTCTGGGATGTGAATCAAAAAACTCCATATATAGCTTAAGCCAGTTCGAGTTGAGATTTCAGCCACTTGCAGTTAAAAGAATCCCGACACTAGAGCCTAAGAACGTGTGTGAGACTGTCTTTACTGGGAGACAAGCTAAAATTTGAGATGGCCCCTTCTCACTGATAGACTATACAATTTACAGCCTCATCCCCACCCCACCATCCATTTTGGCACAAAGATTGAAAGTTCATTACACAATGAAATCACAATGTGATAACCTCTACCTGCCTTCATTCTTTCTTCCATCTCTATGTGTGAATTTTTTAAAAAGCCTTAACCAATAAAAGGAATTATTCAAGACTTCTCTATTTGCCCAACACACATAGATCATTACACATATAGCAGGGACCCAATACATACTTATTGAATGATCGAATAAAGAGAACATTACTAATAAGTTGTTTCTTTCCCTTTTTTTTGTTATTAATGCTTCAAACACAGCAAACAGCAGATAAAAATGATGATGGATTTTATTGAATTATATTTGGTACATGCTACATGCTACATCTATTGGAGCCAGTTCTGGCCTTTCTAGTTTAAGAGGGATACAGGGTACTTGGAGTGAGTACAGAGATTAAACCAATGATATACTGGAAAGTACAACGTATTAATCCAGCGTAAGAGAATAGACAACAGCAAGAAACAACTAAAGAGACACTTACTACTCAACAAATGTACAGAATCCAAGAGCTTAGAGATCATCTGACCTAATAACCACCTCATTTTACAGAAGAGGAAACTGAGGCTTTCAGAACCAAGGTGACTAAAGGAAATGCCAAGGCATCTGGGATGCATTCTAGGATACCGCTTTTCAAACTGTGGGTCAACATCTATTAGTGGGTTGTGAAATTAGTTTGTAGGTTTGGTCAATTTTTTTAATGAACAAATGAGAATAGAACAGAATAGCAAAGAAAAAATCTGAATGCATTTTCTATAAGGGCAGGTGTTACTGCATAAAATTTTTGTTTCAGTTTACACACACACACACACACACACACACACACAAACATACATATTGCGTCCTGAGTCAGGATGTAAAATGCACCTCATACTATGAATCAAGTTTTAAAAAGTTTGTAAATCACAGATCAAGGAAGATGAGGGCAGTGACTGATAATGCATTGTGTTCAGAGCCCAGCAGAGAAGACCTGTGCTGATTCTGACTCCATGTTCAACAACAGTGAGTGCAAACCTAGACAATCATCAGAATCACCTGGGGAGATTTTTTAAAATACAGATTCCTGAGCACCACTTCCAAAGATTCTGAAGATCCAGAAAAGATGTTTTATTTTTTAAAAGCTTCCCAGGAAATTCTCATGCACAGATTAGTTTTAAGACCAAATATCCCTTTGAAGGAGAAAATCAGCAAAAGCTCATCCTCTATTGAGATCAATCTACAAAGTGCTACGAGAGTGGCTACAGAGCAACTTCAGGTTGTCTTTTAGGGCACTGACACATGGGTCTCCTGCAAAGGGTGATGTTTGCATCAGACACCACCCACAGATATTCACAAATAAGGATTTAAGGTTTCCTGGAGACCTAGGGAAGCTAGAAGGGAGAGAAATAAAGGAGGAAGGCCAATAATCCTGTAAAGAGGCCAGTATTATCCTGATACCAAAATCAGTCAAAGACATCACAAGAAAAACAAACAAACAAAAAACTACAGAGGAATATCTCTTATGAATATGGATGCAAAAATCCTCAACAAAATAATAGTAAACCGCATCTGGCAACACATAAAAAAGAGTTATGCGCCATAACCTAGTGGAATTTAGTCTGGGAATACAAGGTTGGTTTAATATCCAAAAATGAACGAATGTAATGCACTGTATCAATAGAATAAAAAACAAAACCACATGACCAGCTCAATATACACAGAAAAAGAATTTGACAAGATTCAGTACTTTTTATGGGAGAAACACTTGAGCAACTTGGAATAGGAAGGGATTTCCTTATCCAGATAAAGGGCATCTATGAAAAGTCCACAGCTAACATCATACTTAATAGTGCAAGACTGGATGCTTTTCCTTTAAAGTCAGGAACTAGACAAGGATGTCTATTCCCACCACTTAAATTCAACATTGTATTGGAGATTCAAGCCAGAGGTATTAGGCAATAAAATGATAAAAGGCACCAATATTGGAAAGAAATAAAACTATATTTATTCATAGATTACCTGACTCTGTATATAGGAAATCCTAAGGAATCCACTGAAATCTATTAAAACTAATAAATGTTTTCATTGAGTTTATAGAATATTTTTCTTTTCTTTTGAAGACAGGGTCTTGCTCTGTTGCCTGGGATGAGTACAGTGTGGCACAATCATGGCTCACTGAAGCCTCAACCTCCCAGTTTCAAGCAATCCTCCCACCTCAGCCTCCCAAGGAGCTGGGACTACAGGCATGTGCCACCATGCCCAGCTAATTTTAAAATTTTTTGTAGAGATGAGGTCTTGCTATGTTGCCCAGGTTGGTCTCGAACTCCTGGACTCAAGTGATCCTCCTGCCTCAGCTTCCCAAAGTGCGGGATTACAGGTGTGAGCCACCATGCCTGGCCAGGATTTTCTGTACAAGACCAATCTACAAAAACAAAAGTAGTCCTATACACTGGTAATGAACAATCTGAAAATAAAATTAAGAAAACAATTCCACTTATAATAGCATCTGAAAGAATAAAATACTTAGGAATACCTTTACCGAAAGATGTGTAAGTGTTATACTCTAAAATTTAAAATGCATTAATGAAAGAAAGTAACAATGATCTAAATTTAGGATCTCAAAGTGGCTGGACAGAAAGTCAACAGACAGGGGCAGGAGGGAAGGGTCTGGAGAGTTACCAAACTACTCTCAGGAGACAGTCAGGCATCTGAATTACGCATACCATTTTTGACAAATGCGGTTTGAGATGTGGTTTGCATGCAAGATGACTAGGTTTTGAGTCATTTAACAGAATTGTTTTACGGATTGAATATCTGAGTCCTGCTCAAAATTGAAATGTTGAAGCCCAATCCCAGCATGATGGCATTAGGAGGTGGGAACTTTGGGAAATAAGCAGTGAAGGGTGCAAGAATATGCTACCTCAAATTATGCCACTTGGTAAAAGGATTATTTTGAGCTAAATTCACTTAAGAAAACAGCAGACGCAAGAAGCGTGGCACTCTGGCCTCCCCCTTTTTCTACCTAAAAGTAGAAGATAAAACTCCCATGGGAAAAAATGTCCTCCCTATACCAGAAGGAAATCTGTACAAATCTTATTCAAATAACCCCTCCGAGTTAATTTTCCACCATTAACTCCCCTAGCCCAAGCCTCTTGGTCCTGTAATGATTCCATAATTTGCTACTCTTTGTCCAGTTCAGTATGTAAGTATTTAATTCTAACTGCTTCTTTGGGTTGTCAGTTCCTTATGAGGGCTGAGTCACATAAAACTTAAATAAATATATATGCTTTTTTCCTGTTAATTGTATTTTTCTCAATTTAATTCTCAGGACCAGCCAAAAATGCTAAGAGGAAAGAGGTCAAATTTGGCCTTCCCTACAGTCGGTTTAGATGAGGTCATGAGGGTAGGAACCCCATGATGGGATTAGTATCCTTACAGGAAGAGGAATAAGCTCTTTCTCTCCACCATGTGAAGATGCAGCAAGGAGGCAGCCACCTGAAGAACTTGTTTTGAAGAACTAAGCAAAACAAGAAGGACATTTATGAACCTTAAGGCATCTCACAATATTGGGTACTACAATAAACTCAACCTTGCTGAGGACATGCTAAAAGATATATTGTGCCTTTTCCTGACTACCCCACTACAGCCTACTCTATTTCCACTCTCTTTTTACGGAATCAAAAAGGATCTTCTTAATTCTTTCTCTGACATTTTCATAAAACTCACAAACATGCCTCCAGCATATTTCAAAAAACACACTTGTACAGGAGAGCCTCAACAGTATAGTGCAAAGACAAAGAGAGCCAAGCTTGACATTGAAGACCTGAGACTGACCTTCAGTTCTGCCCTTTAAAAAGAAAAAGAGTTTGGGAGCATTTCCCAACCTTTTTGAGCTTCTGATCCCTTGTTTATAAAATGAGGATATTTTCCTTTAAAATCCTCCTGGCAGACTTGTGAGGATTAAATAAAATGAGGGATGTGAGCGAGAACTTCAAGTAGTGCCTTCCAAATCATTGCCCCAGAATTTGCAATCCTTCCTAAGTTTACAATCTTGCTTAATATTTCACGTGTTTTCTGTATTCATTACATAATTATAGTAAAATGCAATTATTTTGGCTTAGAACCAGTTGACAGAGTTGATACAAGGAGATTATAACTATGGTCCAAGATAAGAGTTCCTGCTCCATTTATGGGACATTCTTAAGTTTGCATTTGGAAGGCTGGAGCCAGTGGTGACAAGACCCAACACCTAGGCTGTGTTTATTAGGGCCTTTATAACTCAAGCGGCCTCAGTGGGGCACCCTTCGCTTTAGGAAAGGCAGGTAGAGGGTGAAAGGGCTCACACCTAGTCCAAGTGTCTTCCAGTAGAGACGAGTATCCTTCAGGCAATCCCAACGGGGTTAGGACCTCAGTCCACAATGTGCCCCCACCTACTTTGCTGCTCCAGGAACTTCATTTCAGCAGGTCTGGTTCCTTCCCAGAGTAAGGCAAATCCTGTGTAATAAGCTCTTTCTTACTAAACTCCCAAAAGACTGATAAATAACCAGGATGCCAATCCATGGGTTTGTAATGAGAAACGGCAAACTCTTAGCAGACTGGAATGGCCACATCAGCAGGTCAGTGCATTCCTTCATGGAAACAAGAAAATCCACACTATAATTTGATAACTGTGGAGTCAGAACAAATGAATGCAGGTATTCTGAATGCATACCTCACAAAAGATACTTTGAGGCATTCTTCCCCATTCTTGAATAGCTGGAGAACTCTAGAGCACTATGGCTTGAATTGTTTGGCTAAGCCTTCTGGAAAACTTTGGGTACAGAGTAAACATGTTTTTGTCTGTTCCACCAAACATGTGCTTGGTCTCCACTCCATGCTTGGCACTGTGCCAAGTATTTTTCACCATTTTCATTCAACACTTTCAGTGATGGTATGAGGAAAGGTGTGTTGCTATCACTACGTCACATAAACTGAGGCTTACGGGAAAACACTTACCCAAGGGCATAGTAATAAGTGGCAGGGCAGGATTTAAACTCAGAGTCTAATCCTCACTCTGAGCTATGAACTTCTGCTTCTCATACTGGGCTAAATTAACACAGCCAACTTCTGGCCATGGCAACCCTTGAATCTTTGCTGGGAATTTTGGTGTTTCTGAAAGTCCTCAGTCACCTTTAATCCAACCACTTATAAAGTTGTTGATTAAAAGAATGCCTTCGTTGCCAGATATCATCTATGATACTTCTCTCCTCCATGTGTCTTCCTATAAAGAGAATCAGTCACAGACTGTTAATGTTGCAATGGACTTTTGAAATCATGCGATTTAAAAATCATCTACCCTTTACAGAAAATGAGACCCAGAGAAGTTAAGAACCTTGCCCAAGCTTTTCCTTAATACTCAGCAGATGTCTATTGAGTGTCTACTAGACGCAAGGCATAAAACATAAGTCAGTGGCAGAGTCAAGACTAGCTTTCTAATTCTTGCTCCAGCAACTATTCTTCACTCTATGCTGCAGCAGTTCCAAAAGTAATTGAGGAGTGGTTTTCTTTTTTAACCAATATGTAACCCTTCCCCTTGATAATGCAATGTAAATTGTGCCTTGGATCCAATTGCTTGCACCCTTTGTCACCATGTTAGCATCTCTATCCCTCGAGATTTCTTGGGCTGTAACAGGATCTCTCTTGCCCAATGCTCTCTGCCACATGGATGTCCCAAAGGTCGGATCCTGGTGGAATACACTGGCTGCATGTTGCAGTGAGGCCTAGGAGAAGTCCTATGTCACAATTAGTTCCTTAATATAGTTTTTAACCCATCCAACCACTCTGTAAAAATAGCTATTGAATGAGTTAAGAAATTAAAGAATTAATGAGCAGACACATGAGGGCCCAATCACTGCTTGTAGGATCCCAGATAAAGAGCTCAGACTAAAAAGCAGGTATCACCACCAATCTTGATGCAGGAGGTCTATAGATACCCCTACTGCTCTGTCCTATAGGGTAAATCCAGCAGCAATGGCTGACTAGAACCTGTCAGCTGAGCCAAGTCTCAGCTATGGATGTATGCCCCATGGCCCATGTCCACCAGCTTTTATGCCCCAGTTTGAGGTCAAATGGTGGGATGGTGAAAGAAGAACAAGCAGGAAAAGCCACTTGCAATGAAAACGAGTAAAATCTCTGTTGTTTCATCGGGACTTGCTTTTCATGCTTTTAACCATAGAGTAGAATTTGGTCCTGTTGGCAAGTGCCTTTTGAACTACTCTTCCGAAAACGTTTTATTAAGATGCACCCAAAGATGCAGCAGGATCCTGAAGCAGCTTTTGGAGACAGTGCAGACATATTGCTATGCACTTCGGAGCTTTGACATTGCCTAAAAGCCAAAATAAATTTCAAATCCCTTCTGCTACTACTGCCTATGATATGAGGACTGGGAGAAAAGAAAAACGAGGTCATTCACTTTTCATTGAGTAGATATTTATTGAGTACGTATCATATTGGAGTCACTAAGGACATAACAATGGACACAGCACAATCCCTTTTCTCCAAGAACTCAGAGTCCTCGTGAAGCTGCCAGTACCC
Source organism: Pan troglodytes (assembly GCF_028858775.2). NCBI lineage: Eukaryota > Metazoa > Chordata > Mammalia > Primates > Hominidae > Pan > Pan troglodytes. Next base: position 133,287,052 of record NC_072406.2, read on the forward strand.
TAGTACACTGAATAGTGTGATGACTATGTGAAAATTTTGTTTTAGTGTGCTGCAGCAATGTCTTTCTCTAGGAAAGAGAAAGTTAAATAACATTACAGGAGGAAGTAGTGTAGTGTATTAGTTTTGTCTGTGAACTCTAGAGAGAGCTCACCGGAGTTTAATTCTCAGACCTATGATTTCTGAGCTGTGTGCAACTGAGCACATTTACTTGAACCTTCTAAAAATCTCTGTTTCCTCATCTGTAAGATGGAGCTAATGGTAGCAATACACAGGGAGTTATTGTTAGCTTTCAATGAGCTGAGCCTCTTTAAAGTGTGTAGCACAATAATACCTGGCTCGTGTTAAGAGCTCAACAAATCTTAGCCATTTTATTATTTTAATTATTAACCCAAAATCCACCTAAATTAATAAAACATTCTATCTAAAGAAGGAAAAAAGAGAAAGAAAGAGGAAGGAAAGGAAGGAGGGAATAGAACTAGGGGGAAGGGAGGGGAAGGAAGAAGGGGAAGGGAAGGCAGAAGGGGAAGGGAAGAGAGAAGGGGAAGGGAAGAGAGAAGGGGAAGGGAAGGGAGAAGGGGAAGGGAAGGGAGAAGGGGAAGGGGAGGGAGAAGGGGAAGGGGAGGGAGAAGGGGAAGGGGAAAGGGAAGGGAAGGGGAAGGAAGGGGAAGGGAGGGAAGGGGAAGGGAAGGGAGATGGGGAAGGGACAGAAAAAGGCTATGTGCTTGGTCCTCAAATTATCCCTAAAGAAAAAAATTAAATAAAAACCAACTAGAAGCAAAAAGCATAATTGGTGCATGATCAAAAAACCAGAACCACCTCTTTCCTCCTTGTAGCTTTCCTGACTAACAGGCTTCCCCTCCAGCCCTTACTGAGCCTGTCTAGGGGCCACGGCAGCCTCTTGCTTGTGCTCAGAGCAGTGGCCATCTGGGCACCACACATCTATTTCTCATTTCCTCTTTTGTTCTTCTTCCATGATCAGAAAAATATTTGTAAAAATGACAGTTGTTTGGCAAATGAGAAGCTCCACAAAACTTTCCAGGGCCTGGGGCACGAATGCTAAACTCTGCCATCTAACCAGCAGGTCCCCTCACAATGCTCCATATGAGGATAATTGATGTTTGTTCGTGGGCAAGTCCAGATTCGAGCATTTAAAAAAATGGAGTACCTCCTACATGTCAGATTCTATTCCAGGGCTGGAGATTGACAGTCTCTGCCCTTACATCCAAGCAAGAAAGACCCATGGTAAGCAAGAAAACAAATCTGTAGTCATTTCAGACAGCGACAAGTGCGATGATGTAAGAGCAAAAGCCTGTATGTCTGTGTGGAGGGTGGGAGCTTTTTCTCGCGGGGTGGTCAGGGAAGTTCTCTGCTCAATCAACACTTGCCAGAGTCTCAGCTGGAGTCATCGTACAAGGGCTCCACAAGCCTCTGCTTTCAGCAAACAAGTAAAATTTCACTGTTAGACGGATTTCTCTCTACTCGAATTCTCAGAAAAGAAACTGATTAAAGGCAAGTCTTCATTAATCTCAACACTCACCCCTTTACAGTGCTGGATAATCAGATACATGCCATAAAGCCCCAGGGCAAATGTAACACAGAAAATAGTTAAGAAAAATAATTGTACCAAATGTGATCTCAAGCTGATAGCACCAGTAGGTCAACATAGCTTCTGCCACCTGTGGCCCCAACTTTCTCTCATGATTGTAGAGTCCCTGGAGTACTGGTCTCATCTCCTAACTGGCCTTCCTTTCTTGCACACAGTAACCTAAGTAATCTTTTTAAAATGCCACCTCTGACAGGAACAATAAACACTGGGGATTCCAAAAGGTGGAAGGAGGGAGGGGACAAGGGTTGAAAAACTACCTATTGGGTGCTATGTTCACTACTTGGGTGATGGGGTCATTAGAAGCCCAAACCTCAGCATCATGTAATACCCATGTAACAAACCTGCATAGGTACTCCCTGAATCTGAAATTTTAAAACGTAAAAATAAAAATGAAATGCACCTCTGATCAAGCACTCTGCTGCTTAAAATCCTTAAATGGCTCCCATAACTCTTCATCTAAAGACGAGAAGCTGAAGCTGGCCCACACCCGAGGCTGATGTTCAAAATATATTAATATCACTCCCCATGTGCTTATCGGTCAAAACACAAGCCAGCCAAAAACAACCTTATGAACACACAACCCCGATACATGTATATTTACTTTAAAATTATATACATGTACTACCATCAACCCATATGTTAAATATCAGTAAGATTATTTTTTCTCATAAAAACAAATGCAAATAGAAGTTGTACCATTTCCTTTCCCAAGGGATTGGCATGTGCTCCCCTACCATGAACAATGACCCTCTCATGTTAATGTATAACATAAAAATTAATGGAGACAAAAAATGTATTGTTAATTTCCATGCTGCTCATACAGTGTGCCTTACTCCATGCACTCGGACCTGAAAATTTAGTGTAAACCAAATTTTAGCAAAAGAAACTATATTGTAAACACAATGAGGGAAACTGGCTATTTATAGGAATCTTCTTTAGGCATCTCTTTTGTAAAGTAAATAAATACTTTGTAATTAAATCAGTTCAATACAGACTCATTTTCTAAGCTCCTAAAATAAATTTTTTTTAAAAAAAATAATCACCCCTAGGCCGGGCATGGTGACTCACACCTGTAATCCCAACACTTCGGGAGACCGAGGCAGGTGGATCACCTTAGGTCACCTTAGGCCAGCCAACATGGTGAAACCCCATCTCTACTAACCACACACACACACACACACACACACACACACAAGAATTAGCTAAGTGTGGTGGTGGGCACCTGTAATCCCAACTACTTGGGAGGCTGAGGCAGGAGAATTGCTTGAACCCAGGAGGCAGAAGTTGCAGTGAGCTGAGATCATGCCACTGCACTCCAGCCTGGGTGACGGAGCACGACTCTGTCTCAAATAATAATTATAATAATTATTATTATTTATAATTGATAACCACTAAAATGAAGCCAACAGCCAAGACACTCAAAAAAACAAATTATATTTCACGCCCACTTGCAATCTAATTATTTCACTATCTATCACTATAGAATTGGAAGAAGTTATTCTCATGAACACCCTGAAGGAAACTTTCCATTATGGTATGAATAATTAGTGAGTTCTTTTGAAAAAATGGTGCAGGCCTGGTAGACAGGTACAATGTTTCAAAAATCCAAAGGATGGATACAGCCAGGTGCAAACAAACTTTTCTCTGTTCTCTAGACACTGGCCCCAGTTTCCCACTTCCAGCCTCTGTTTACACTGGTTCTCACCAGAAACACCCCTCCCAGACCCATCCCTCTCTCACCCAGACAACTGCATGTAAGCAGGTACCCACGCATGAGTGTGCACATACACAGACACACACACTCCAACATACACATACACACACACACACACACTCTGACTCAGTCAGCCAAATCCTGCCAACTTTCAAAGCCCATCTCAAACACAGTCACAGATCACACAACTGTATTTTGGTCAACAATGGACCAAATATACAATGGTGGTCCCCTAAGATGACAATTACTGTGCTTTTTCTAAGTTTAGATCTGTTTAGGTACAGAAATACTCACCATTGTGTTACAATTGCCTACAGTATTTAGTACAGTAACATGCTGTACAGGTTTCTAGTCTAGGAGTAACAGGGTCTACCACGTAGCCCAGGTGTATAGTAGGCTATGCCATCTAAGTTTGTGTAAGCACACTCTATGATGGTCATACAAATTGCCTACCCACACATTTCTTAGAATCCTCCCTCGATCTGTCCCAACTGAGACCAGAAATTGTGAAAATCAATTCATCTGACATATCATATCCTTTTCTCTGAACCACAATTAGTTAGAAAACAAATTTAAAAGTGCTGTCCTGCTTTAGTCCTCCTACTAAATGCCGATCACGTTAAGATCACAGACTTTATTTTTATACATTTCTCATAGCACTTAGTTCATTGTTTTGTAAACAGCTGATCAATCTTTGTTTGGCAAATAAACAGAAAAACACCTTAGCATCAAATAACCTTCCATCGCTGGTAACAGCCCAGGTGGTTTATGTAGTTTCTTTTTTTTTATTTTTTTTGAGACGGAGTCTCACTTTGTTGCCAAGGCTGGAGTACAGTGGCACCGTGTCAGCTTACTGCAATCTCCGTCTCCTGGGTTCAAGCAATTCTCCTGCCTCAGCCTCCAGAGTAGCTGGGATTATAGGCATCCACCACCGTAGTTTCTGAAACTATTATCTTTAAAGTGTAAAGTAGGTCAGGAAATCACTGATGAAAATTACATAACCATGTTATGTAAAAGCCTCAGACTGTGCAGGCGAATTTGAAAGTTTATGTTCCACTCTTGAGCTTGTCATCATAACACCTTCCTGACGGAGTTTATGATATGAGTCAGCTCTCCCGCCCAACAGTCCATCTGAGGGTCCAGGCCAATGAGGACAGCATCAGACACGGCAGGTGGGGCCATAATTGGAGCCCCTCCATGGGAAAACTGTCACTTCCCACCTCCCATGGCAACCTTGGCCTTTGGAGTTGCCAAGAAAGCCAGGCAAGACTTGGCTATTCAAATCCCACAACAACTAGCTTTAAAAAGTCACAATTCTAGGCCATTTACCACAAATAATGCACACTTCTACTTATAGGATGATGAAATTTATGTGTAAATCTCAATTTTATTTTATCTTTTTTTTTTTTTTTCTGAGACAAAGTCTCACTCTGTCACCCAGACTGGAGTGCAGTGGCATGATCTCGGCTTACTGCATCCTCCACCTCTCGGGTTCAAGTGATTCTCAAGCCTCATCCACCAGAATAGCTGGAATGACAGGCATGCACCACCATACCCGGCTAATTTTTGTATTTTTAGTAAAGACAGGGTTTTGCCGTATTGGCCAGACTGGTCTTGAACTCTTGACCTCAAGTGATCCACCTGCCTTGGCCTCCCAAAGAGCTGGGATTATAGGTGTGAGCCACCGCACCCAGCCTAAACCTCAATTTTAAAATGAGTTCAACCTAGGAATCACTAAGATGCATTCTATAGCTAAAATTATTATTCTGTGCATCCCCCAAGACTGTGATACTGACAATTATTACAATCTTATCTATGGCCATTTGTAAATAAAAAGAATAATACTTCCCCTCAAAAACTAAAACAGAAGGGGTAAGGGGAGGAAAAAGGGAGAGGTTCTAATGGTCACAGCTGGATCTTTTAGGTGGTTGATTAGATGCCTCTTTTCATCAGTGACAGCTCGAAGTTTTTATGAAAAGTAAATTTCAAAATCTGCTAGAATCACCCTTTCAGGATCAACTCCCAGATAAGTTGTGTTTATTTCACTTTTTTAAACAATTATGATGATAATAAGGTGAGCTGTACTATAGATACCTGAATATATATATACACACACACTTACACACACACATATACTTTTTTTTTCTTTTTTTGAGACGGAGTCTTGCTCTGTCACCCAGGCTGGAGTGCAGTGGTGCAATCTTGGTTCCCTGCAACCTCCACTTACTGTGTTCAAGAGATTCTCCTGCCTCAGCCTCCCAAGTAGCTGGGATTACAGGTGCCTGCCACCACGCCCAGCTAATTTTTGTATTTCTAGTAGAGACGAGGTTTCGCCATGTTGGCCAGGCTGGTCTTGAACTCCTGACCTAAAGTGATCCATCCTCCTCAGCCTCCCAAAGTGCTGGGATTGCACATGTGAGCCACAGCACCCAGCCTTGAATATATATTTTTTAAGTCAAAGTTCAGCTATCGTTCAAGGAAATTTGAAAGTCCAAATGTATTTTTGATGATGATGAATTATACTTGGATAAAACCTACCCTCTACTTTTAACTTTTTATTATGGAAGATTTAAATGTCTACAAAAATAGGAAGAGTAGCTTAGTGAATGTGGAGGTACTGTATCAAGCTTCAGAAATTATCAATTTACAGCCAATCCTGTTTACCTATACTCCACATAGCTCTCTTCCCTACTCATATTTTGAAGTAAATCACAGATATTATATCAATTCGTCTATAAGCCAGGTGCAGTGGCTCAAACCTCTAATCTCAGCTACTTGGTAGGCTGAGGTAGAAGGATCACTTCAGGCCAGGAGTTTGAGACCAGTTTGGGCAACATAGTAAGACCCTGTCTCTAATAAATAAATAAAATAAAATTTTAAAAAATTAGCTGGGCATGGTGGCATGTGCCTGTAGTCCCAGCCACCCAGGAGGCTGAAGCAGGAGGATCGCTTGAGCCCAGGAGGTCAAGAATGCAGTGAGCTATGATCACACCACTGAACTCCATCCTGAAGGGCAAACTCTATCTCTAAAACAACAACAGCAAAAGGATTCTGCACAGCAATTTATCTATAAATATCTATATATTTATATATAGATATTATCGATAATATATATAGATATTATATATATAAATATATATAGATATTATAGATATCTATATATTTATATATAGATATTATCGATATCTGTATATTTATATATAGATATCTATATATTTTTATATATAGATGTTATCGATAATATCTATATATTTATATATAGATATTATCGATAATATCTATATATAAATATTACAGATAATTACAGATAATATCTATATATTTATATATAGATATTACAGATAATATCTATATATTTATATATTTATATATAGATATAGATAAATATAGATATTTATAGATATTTATAGATATATATTTATAGATAAATATAGATATAAATTTATAAATATATATATATTTATATATCTATAGATATAATTATAGATCTATAAATATAGATATAGCAATTTATCTATAAATATCTCAATATGTATATCTACAATATAAGGATACTAAAAAATACCTCAATAATACTACCACACCTAATTCTTATATTGTTAAGAATTAACAATTCATTAGTATCTTAATATTGCCAAGTATCTCGACCATATTCCAGTGTTCACATTTCCTTGATTATCTCAAATATTTTTAAATTGTTTGTTCAAAGGTGGTTTCAAATTAGGTCCATACAATGAGACTAAATTGGTCGGTAGTCTGTAAAGGCTTTTTAAAATATATATGTTCCTCCTTATCTCTCTTTTTTATATCTTCGTAACTTTTTTTGTTGAAGAAACTGGGTCACTTATCGTGTAGAATTTCCCATAGTCTGCACTTCGCTGATTCCATCCCCGAGGAATTAACCTGTTCCTCTGGACCCTGTACTTCCCGTAGTTGGCAGTTGGATCTAGGCTCTGGATCAGATTCAAGTCTGATTGCTTTGTAAGACCACCTCATGAGTAGAGCTGTGTTCTTCCATCAGTCAGGTTGCTTCTCTGTTTGTGATGTTTGCAGCCATTGATGATCACTGCCTAGATCCATTAATTCATTAAGGTCTGCAAAAGGACCCTCTCTTCTCCACTCTGTCTCCCAGGTAGGAACCTCTGAAGCTGAGGACGTATTCTTGCTGGCTTCATTATTGTCATCATTCCTCTTCGTGACCTATTACACATTTCTGAAGAGAAACTCCTCTCACCAGCTCCCTTGTTTCCTAAGGTAGGGTTCTTATAGAAACAAGATAAGCTTTCCTCTTTCTTTCATTTACCAATTTTCAAACGAATGAGTTGTACCCTAGCATTCTGCAAGAGTGACCCATGATTTTCCTAGCACCATTTGGAACTCATGGATTAAAACATATTTGATGTGTTTCAATCCCTCTTAGTTTTTATCTTTATTGATGTTGAAATATTTGCCCTGAGGGAGGTTTTGCAAGTTGTCTCCTGAGTCTTTTTGACATGTTTCTTCTAGTCTTTGATAGTTTTTTGGCTTTCAGTTATGACAATTGCTCCAGGCTCACCTTGTTTATTTCCTCCCAGACCTGGAATCCGCCATCTTGCCAAGAAGCTTTGGTTCCGTCCAATAGAACCACAATCTGGGTGATAGGTGTTCCCATTGCTACTGGTTTGGTCATTCTTTCCAGGCCTTTTGAGCGGACAGACCTTGAGAAAAATCTATCAAGCTCATACTGATACTCCTCATTCAAAATCAAGACTGTAAGATTTTACCTAAATTCCTTGATCTTAATCTGTATCCACAAAAATCCCATTTTTCAGTGACACCAATATAATTATTCATTTGCTTTATCCCACACCATACTTAGAACAATAGCAGAATAATAATATAAGCATTAGCACCAAAATATGATTACTAAAAATAGTTTAATTTTTTTTGAAGTTCTTTTTATCCTTAGGGTATATACTCACTAGGGACATGCTGTCAAGTTATCTTATTTAAAAGTCACTTGGAGCAGTTCCTGTCTCTGCTTATGCCATCAGCTCAATCCAGAGTTAGGTTTATTTGTTTCATTTTATTATCAGCTTTTAGAGACTACCTTTTTAAATTTTAGTGTTATAATTTGGTTTCACAATTATGTAAAACATTTGTATGATTCCAAAACCAAATTTGAAACTCAAAATGTAAGTAACAAGGCTAGCTTTCATCTCTGAACTCTCCACACTATTCCATTTTTCTTCAAAAATAACTTATTTTAAAAATACATTTTATTATTCCTTTTTAATACAAGCAAATCATATATGTGATTATATATTTATATGTGTATATAATATATATATCATATATGTGATTATATACATGAGATTATATATGTGTGCATGTATGTATGTATATATAATCATACACACAGATACACACACATATATATTCCCTTTCTTTGATAAATAACAGCAGACTATTCTTTTTTCTGCCTTGGATTCACTTAACATGCCTTGGAAGTCACTCCACAGCTATCACAGGGTTCATCCTCATTTCTTTTCAAAGCTGCATAGTACATACTCAATCATGTAGCTGTCCTATAGTTTATTTAACCTGTTTCTTACTGGTGGACATTTGGGTTGTTTTCAGTCATCTGCTCTTATAAAAAGTGCTGTGATGAATAGCCTGTGTATCTGTCTTTTCATATTTTTGCCAAGGTATCTTGGCGATTCCTAGAAGTGGCATTGCTGGGTCATAGGCTAAATGCCCATGTGGTTTTGCTAGATAGTGCCAGTCTCCTCCCTGGGATTATCCCATTTCATATTCCTCCCAGAATTGAATGAGAAGGCCTGTTTCCCCATAGGTCTGCCAATAGAGCATGTTGTCAACCTTTGGGGTTTTGACATCCGATAGGTGAGAAATGGTACGTTGGTATAGTTTTTATTTTACATTTATCTTATTATTAATGAAGTTGATTATCTTTTCATACTGTTAAGAGAGATGGCCGGGCATGGTGGCTCACACCTGTAATCCCAGCACCTTGGGAGGCCGAGGCAGGCAAATCACTTGAGGTCAGGAATTCGAGACCAGCCTGACCAACATGGTGAAAGCCCATCTCTACTAAAAATACAAAAATTAGCTGGGCATGGTGGTGGGTGCCTGTAAGCCCAGCTACTTGGGAGGCTGAGGCAGGAGAATTGCTTGAACATGGGAGGTGGAGGTTGCAGTGAGCCGAGATCGCACCACTGCACTCTAGGCTGGGTGACAGAGTGAGACTCCATCTCAAAAAAAAAAAAAAAAAAAAAAGAGAGCGACAGAGAGATATTTGGATTTCTTTTTCTGTCAATTATTTGCTTATATTTCTAACCCATTTTTCTACAGAAAGATTTGCCCTAAGGGGGCAAATATTTGAACATCAATAAATATACTATCCTTAGTATATTTTTCTACAGAATTGTTGTAGTTTTTCTCCTCCATTTTAAGGAGCTTTTTCAAATACATTAGGGCTATTAATAATTTGTCTCTAATATAAGCTGTGAATATTATTTTTCCTAGTTTGTCATTTGTCTTATCTTACTCATGGTGGTTTTTATTTTTTTGTTGTTGTTGATTTTTTTTGTCATACGAAGTTTTTTTTATTTCGATACAACCAAATTTTTCAATATTTTCCCTTACCATGTCTGGATTTGAGCCGTAATTCAGAAAGCTTCACAATCTCCAAGGATAGAAAGCCATTTGCCAATATTTTCTTATTTTTACAGTTTCAGTTTTTATATTTAAATCTCTTGTCTACTTGGAATTTAACCCAGTATATGGAGAAACAGGTCCGATTTTGTTTTTTTTCCAGTTGCTATCTACTTATCCCAACACCCCTTGCAGAGAAGTTCATTCTCCCACCAATTTGCGATGCCACCTTTCTCATCTACAAGTCTCCACGTGCAAGTGGGGCTATTTCTGGGTCTTCTACTTTGCTTTGTCAGTCTGCCTATTCACATGCCAGTACAACCTGTTTTGATAACAGAGGTTTTCCAGTATGTTTGGATGTCTGGTGGGACTTTTTTTTCTTATTGCGCTTTCTTTTCAGAGTTTTCTTGGCTTTTTATTCATCCATTCTTCCAAACAAATTTGTCTGCCTTCCAAGTGGAATTTTTGCCAATTGCTCAATTTTCCAAAAACAAATTGATACCTGTTCGACTTCATTGACGACCCAAGTTGGCTGCTTGGTCACAGAGCCTGGAACATAGTAGGTGTTCAAAAAATGTCAATAGACGTGAAGTGCCTGGAGATCTTTGGCTGGAGGTTAGCATACCATCTCAACATCCCACAGCAAATGTTAATCCTAGATGATGATTCTACAAAGAGTTTAATCCCAATTACTTCAGTATAACTGAAAACAAGACTGGTTAATAATACTTAAGAATTTTTTAAAAATAGAAAAATAATACCCTTCACATTGGTGTGCCTCCAATGAGGCAGTTTACTAGATTTTGAGGGACTCTTTTCACTCAGTGCTCTTTTAAATGTTTTGAATGTGTGTTACATGCATGGATTGTTTACATAATCACTCAACAAATTTCATGTCATTCATTAATCAAAGTTACTGTGTCTCAGTTAATTCAGGTGGGAAATTTCTTTCTCGTGTACTCTATGCATATGACATTTGGGACACTTGGCATCTGGTGAAGAGGGAACCACAGGCTTCTATCTGGGGTAGCCTGTGGGTGACCAGGTCTGGGCCCAGTATCTTGGCTTTTGCATTGTTTTGTATTTTTTAAGAACATAATGTCCTAGGAAAACAAGGGAAAGAACAGCTCCTTTCTTTAATAAATGATTCAAACGTTGGAAATGGGGAAAAGAAAACATGGCACAAAGGAGCATATTTTCCAGGTTGTGACTTTTCTACTGGAGAAGCCCATGTCAACCAACACAGCCTTGGTTAAGCGTAACCTGCCCTGGTTCTACTGGGCTAATCTGGTATGCTGGGTTTGGATAATGGACCTGTGTCAAGTGAAGCCAAGAAAATCCAGACTCACTTAAAGGTCCAAATGGAAACGAGAAGTCTCGGAAGCCTCCTCTGTGGATATGCGTCTTACCAATAGACGGACTCCTAGGTTTGACCCTGAGCAATCCTCCTAATAAAACAGAAGGACTCAGAGATCAGCAGATGTGTCAAAGGTCCACTGATGGTCTGGGGGTGCTTAGTACTCATCTCACCAATGTATATTCAGACTTAGCAAAATGCTTTTAGTGGAGACCCAGATTGAAACCCTGACTCAGTTTACTAGCTGCAGAAACTTGAGCCTATCTGAGACTCAATCAAGATAATAAAATTAAAAGGAGTAAAGAATATTAGGCACACAAGTGCTCAGAACAGTAGCCAGCATTAACTATCCTTAGTATAATGTAGCTTTCAGAACTCTGTCAAAAGTGCTCTTTATCATAAGAGAAAATGGGGCCCATCTTTACCCCAACCTAAAGCATTATCTAGTCTCATTTCAAGCTTTGAAGAGATGAGTAAACTCTCCTCTCCATTTTCCTCCATGGTCACAATCGATAGTGTTTTCAATTGAGAAGATATGAGTTTACCTAAGTGTGTGTGCAAAAGCCCAGTTGGAAATGGCAATGATGCATTACAGTACTCCATCCATCTGTTCCAAGAGACTGAAAGCTTTCTCTTCCTGGCAGATGGCTGGGATCCTGATACCTACGTGCATGAGAAGCCACACCAGAATGCCAGCCGACATTTACATGCAGAGACATTGCCTGTGGAGCTGTCTCCAGAAGAGGATGCAGCTGCAGGTACATGAGGACCACACTCCCCCTCCCAAGCCTAATGTTCCCTACATGGCAGCGCACTGAGCATTGGCAATGCAAAAACCACTTCTCAATTACTCATAATTGAGTTGCGAAAAGAGATTATTCTTTGCTGAAACTTGACTTCTCATCCTGGAAGCAGGTTTTTCTCATTTGGGATGGGAGGGGGGCAAATTATATTAAAATTTGCTGGAAAATTTTGCTTGGAACAAGGCACAGAAATATTCCTTGGAGGTTGCAGATGCCTCAGTTGTCATTCTTTAACAAAATCAGGGCTCTCTTTGCAAAAACAAACACGACCCAGGCATGTTCACTCTTTCTTTGGAATGTATCCATGGTGCTAAATTAGATTTTTTGAATACCCTCACAACTGGCCCCAAGGTTGTGCGTGGCTATTGCTGACTCTACAACAGAGGAATTAAAGGCTAAATTTATTCCGCTGACTCCCTGGTTCTCTGCTTATCCAAAGGGCACTGGGATTCATTTTGGAAAATCCTAGAGATTACACACAGGCTTTCTTCCAGGGTTAAGTTAAAGAATTTAGGAAACACCCAGGCTTCTGTCTTAACACACTTGAAAAAAAAGAAAAAACAAACAAACATGTCTTATAAGGTGTCCCAGTGACCCAAAATAGGTAAAACACCTCCCAAGGAAGCACTTTTCTGTAAAATCTGGTTCTTTTAACCCCTGTGCCTCTTCTCATTCTCAAAACTGCACAAGAAGCAGCATGCCCAAGGTTCTAGCCCAAATTGACATTGCATTAACACTGTCAAAACATTAATGGAAAGTGTCCCAGGAGGGACTAGAGAGATTTCTTCTACCCCATTGTTGCTGACTCTGACTTCCTGGTTCCATCAAGATTCCAAAGGGGAGGAGAAACTTGATGCTTACCTCGGCAAAATCTCTGAGTATAAAACCTTAACTGAACCTACCGAGATCAGGAAGAGCTCATGTCCAAAAGCTGTCACCCCTCTCCTGGACAGACAGGCTTGCAGGGAGCCCCAGCTCTGTCCACAGGAGCCTTGGCCTGTGACCTGACTCTAGGCTTGGGACCCCCACTCCAAGAGGTAGGGAGGGCAGACCTCCCAAAGCACAGGGTTCCATCCAGGGTTCTTTATAATTTCTAAGGCTGCCCTCTAAAACCTACTCCCTTGCTTCCCTTTATCTTCCCCTCCATCAATTCCCTTCCCTCCTATTTCCAAAAACCATAACCATAACCAAATTTGGCCTGATTCTTTAACCGATAAACCTAAAAATTCAGAAATCAGGCAGCTCTAACATTCTTGAATTGTGCCTCATGATACTTTAGTTGTTGCTGTTGTCATTTTGTTTGTCAGAAGAATACTTTGCTATGTAGGTGAATTTAAAAAGTGACCCTGGACCATTATATTTCATTATAAAATACAGCGGCATAAGTCCCTCTCCAAAAGACATGCTACAGCTCCTGCCTTGTTGATGTAACCATATAAACCTGTGAGGAGCATGAGCACACATCCAAATAGACATATCTCACATGAACACGCTAAACAGAGACATGGCGCAGAAGCTATGTGGGGCCTTGGGCTGAACCAGCAGTTAGAGCATACAAAATACCACTACAGACAAACTACAGACAAGTTCTAGAAAGTCCAGTTGATACTACATGAGCAAGCCAGTGAAAAGAAATAATTGCCTGTAGCAACACAGGATACAAAATATATTTTTAGAACAGGGTCTTAAAAGTGTTAGGACATTAAGGATTCTAAGGAAATCTGGTCTGTATCAGTGCAAATAATTTTGAAAACCGAGGAAAATGCTAAAGTCCAATGTAAAGGAAAGGGTGGAAGGGGCAAGTAATTGACAGGTTTCCTGGTGGCCGCGCACCTGCGGAGCACTTACTCACCTCACTCACCTCACTCAGTGCTTTTCCAGGCATGTTTTATTTCCTTTGCAGTCCTCGGCACCCTCCGAATGACCCCTGATAACAGCAATGGCCAGCGTTTCTCTGATGCTCTGCTAATTCCACACGTGACCTCATCTGAGCCACACAATGACCCTGTGAGGTAAGGATTATTGTCTCCCATTTTACAGAGAAGGAAACTGAGACCCAAGTGGTACTCAAGTGTCCCCTGGATACCTACCAGTAAGTGATACCTTACTGGTGGGTATCCTAAGCTCACTACCAGTAAGGGACACAGCAGAAGCTCCACCCCACTTGGTGACTCTCAGTGACAAGCCCTCCCTACCTGGCCATACCACCTCATGTGGTGTAAAGCTCTGTCACCAGTATGGAAAACACTCACATGAGTAAAACCAAATATCCACTTGCATTGTCCAAAATGACATCCAGCGTCGAGATGCCAGGAAATATTCCTAGATACACATAGGTTGTCCATTCTTCATTCAGCAGTTTAGAGACAAAGGCGTAATTAGGCCCATCTGTAAATAAAGTGAGTCCCTGACACAGGACACAAATAAAGGGCTTCACTGTTTTTTGTCCACATTTGTATTTTTTTGACAATGTTAGTTTTGTGTTTTGAAATGTATTCATTCTTGGGTCAGCGGGGGAAGGCTGAATTGGAGATTATGAATGCATTATGAATGCATTTGGACTGAGCCTCATCTTTGCTGGAGATTTAGAAATCTGGTTTGTAGTTTGAGGTCTTGGAACACCATTGAGTTTCCAGCACCGTGTCTTTATGTGAACAGGTCTGTCTTTAAGCCAATGACTATTTTGCTCGATTTAAAAGGGGAAAAATAATCTTGAGTAGGGCAAAAAACAAGGGCCGCACATATGATTTGAATTACAGTCAGATAATCACCATTCATGACCAGTCCAAGCTGGAAGGAAAGCTTGAATTTCTCCTCAGAGACATTTCCCGGCTTAACTTTTAACAAGGGCTACAATTGAGTGTGGCCTTTAAGTGAAAACTAAAGAAGTTCAAACTATTTAAGGCCTTTACTGACTTCTCCAGCCTACTATGAAATTAGTCTTTTTGGAAGAAGATCATTTATGAGTTTCATTGGAAGCGGAAAAAAAAAAAAAAAAAAAAAGCTCCTTTACTCCTCAACTCCCTCAAAAAACGTTCTAAAGAAAGTTTTTTCAAATAAATTTCCCAAGCAACAGCACTGAGCACTGCTGCTCATCTTCTCTGTTTGAGGAACTTATATCAAAATCTGAACGTGTACTCTCTGAAGGTTTTCTTCCCCCGTTGGATTCCAAGACGACTAGAAGTTCATCCTAACCTGTGAACATTTGGGAGTTGTTCGGCACACAAAAAGCTATGGGGTAAACAGTATATTCTGTGACTCAAAATCCTAACAACATACATGCTTCCTCCAGCCACAGTTTCTTCTCAGAAGCTCAGTTACCTTTCAGAGAAAAGGAATGAAAACCAAAGATCCATCTGCAATGGATGGCATCAGGTAAGAAGCCTCGCAACAGTGCTTGTTTTGTGGGCAGCACAGTTTTGGGCTGTGGCAGAATCATCTGGGGAACTGAAAAAAATATCCCAGTGCCCAAGCTATATCCAGGCCAGTCACATCTAAATCTCTGGGGATTCCATTGTCCTAAGGAACAGGTTCTGGGCTCTGGAGTCAGAAAAGTCTGGTTCCTATCTTAATTTTCCTGCTTACTGTTTTTCAGACAAGTTACTTAACCACTCTGAGCTTAGGTTTCCCCTTATTTAAAAGGAAAAAAAAAGCTAAAGATCCCCACTTTATGAGATAAAAATGAGATATAATATTGGTGAACATACTGTCTGGCTTTAAGTGATCTGTAAATGTACGATAACTTAATGTTTAGAAAGTTACCAATGTTTTCTCCCAGAATTTCCTTCTCCTATCCTCAATCTTTGCCTTTCCTGCAAAAGCGTACATAATTTGAGGAAGGAAAGGGGATAATGATATAGAGGATTAAGGAGGACATATCATGAATAGAATAGAATTATGTTCCCTCAAGAATAGAATAGGACCTCCTGAGGACCAGGGGGAGCCAGATAAGCAGGTAAAAGTCAGCAGGATGCAAGGACAAAGTCCCCAACCTAGACTCCTGATCAAGTCCTAGGAAGGAATCAATTCCCAGTTAAGCTTGTGGGATCCAACAGCAGGGGACACCTGTGACTCATTTTCTAGGACTAGCTCCAAAAGGAAAAAAAAAAAAGTGTGGAATTTCTAGGTAGATAGGGACTTAGCCTCATAAGTTTTCTATTCTTCAAATGCCTTACAAGCCACAAAATGATCCCTTTGCAGTATGAAAGCAGCAGAGAGCCCCTGGACCTGAGGTAGCCTTGCAGATGAGAATTCAGGTAAAGGAGCTAAGGCTACAACGACTGTTGACCAAAAGCCAGCCCAAATGAGGAAGGAATTAGCGGGTACTAGTGTGGAGAGATGGCATCAAGGAATGAACATGCCCACCTACACCCCCTGGGCTAGTGCTCCCTCATCAGCTCCTTAGACAAAATCCAGGGTAAATTAGATGAACGTGAACAGGGAAAAGTAAAGAAGCCGTATCTCTCACACTCAGTGTTGTGACCTGAGCCTCATACCTGAGGCTCGAGCTATCAGTGTTATGGTTGTTTTTTTTCCTCAACAATTTTCGGGTTATGATGCCTCCATTGTGCAATAGGCCTCAAGAGAGGAGATTTACATAATCGTCGTGGAAGAGTCAGAGAAAACAAAATGGACAAGAGGAATTGTTCCTGCCACATGAGGGCCTCACAGCTGAACTGCAATAAATCAGCTCAGCAGCCACTGAGTCCTTTTATGGTCTCTAGTAGAACTAAGATCCAAGATAACTACGCTAAGCCTAGCTCCTAACAAGCCCTCCCAGCAAGATAAAGAATGAGTATCTGGTCAACCAAAGAGGTAATTCTGATTACAAAACAACAACTAGGCTTTCTGGTTCTTTTCCCTCAATTGATGCATTTGATCAAACCACATAGTTCTAACCAATAACCTGGGGCTCTCTGATGGGCCCTGCTTCCAGGCTTAGGGTATGTCTTACCATAATGTATAAAATAAAGTTGCATACTAAAGTCAACAACTTCTGAAATACAGCTATAACAATTATGTGATTATTACGTTACCTCGAATTAACATGTGGCCCATAATCTTTTGATATTACAAAACTTGGCTGTGCCATGAGATCTAACGAGTTTCATTTAATAGGAAGAGTTATTTGGTAATGTTACACACCAGTTCATTGTTCAAAACATTTATGGGGATTTAACGCTATGAAGCAGATAAACAAGTGTTCCCCAGCTGCTAAATCTCACTTCATATATTTTAAACAATCCACTGTACTGGCGATTTCTGAAATGTGAAAAGATGTCATATCCAATGCACGTTTTAAAAATGTTACTTCTGAAGCTGCATCTGCTTCACATCGCCTATTCAAAGTTTTCCATTTTCCTCCGGGGTTACTTAATGATCATATTAGAATGGACAAAAGTCAAAGACTGCGTCCATTATCTGAAATGTAGGCCTTGATATTGTACACTTACCTAATTTAAAAAAAGAGAGAGACAGAGAGATCTGAAACACTGGAAACGTGTCAACCAGGCAGTGAAGCTGTGAGGATTAACAAAGTCAAATTTACAAAGTAAAATCAGGTTCTCACATGAAAGAGGGAGGCGTGGAGGAACTGTTAAAGCTATATTATTACTCTAAAGTGACTGGGTCACCCACTGAACTTTGTGCAATTTTTCAAGCTGTTCTGAAATGACGAATATGGCATGTAGTATATAATACACTGAAATGTGTTGAAACTTTGGATAACATTCCCGGTTTAATATTTAAAACACTTGGTCAGCGAGAACACACTACAGAGCCATTTCACCGCTCGGTGCATTGCACTTTCACAATCTCCCATCTCATTTCATTCCACGAGTTTGGAAATCTTGCCTCCCTCCCTAGGTTTCAAACAGCCCCCTGTCTTGCCAGCTTATTTTACAAAAAAGAAAATTAAAGCAAACCATCAATGAGAACATAGTTCTATGAAACAAAGAGAATGGTGCTGTGTTTGACATCCTTACTGGTCTCCCAGAATTTGTTCTGTGTTTTGGTTAGCTGAATATGCTTGGCGCCCCAGGAGTCTGGCAACATGGTTAATATCATGAATAAAAAAAGGATTTAAAAAATTCAGTTTGTATTTGGGGCTCTTTTTGAGAAAAAAGAATGGATTACATAAGCAGATGCTTGAGATAGCTATTGTTCTTTTTTTTTTTTTTTTTTTTTTTTTTGAGACAGAGTCTCACTCTGGGTGCGATCTTAGCTCACTGCAAGCTCTGCCTCCCAGGTTCATGCCATTCTCCTGTCTCAGCCTCCCGAGTAGCCAAAACTACAGGCACCTGCCACCACGCCCGGCTAATTTTTTGTATTTTTTAGTAGAAACGGGGTTTCACCATGTTAGGCAGGATGGTCTTGATTTCCTGACCTCGTGATCCACCTGCCTCGGTCTCCCAAAGAGCTGGGATTACAGGCGTGAGCCACTGCACCCGGCCAATAGTTATTGTTCTTTTGCAATTATACACCATGTGTGCCCCAAGAAGCCTAGGCCTCTTTAGAAGCAACAAAATGAAGGTGATGTCAACATATCCGAAAGCAAAGAGGCCACCTGGCAAGTAGCCAGCTAATTTGACCAATGTAAATAACGCACTGGCATAACTTACACTCTAAAAATAGCTCGGAATAACTGCAGACTCTGGTCAACCTCCCAAATATTATGGAATGCAAGTAGAATTTCTGGAGCCTGAATTTTAAAGATGGCAGCTTAAAGAAGTATTTGAGACCCTTCAAGCAACAATTGGATTTTCATTTGAATGAATGACGTGAAGTAACTATTCTAAAGCAATGGATAATATTGGCTAAAAGGCAAGATGTTTTTAATTAAAGAACAGTAAGAGATAGTAAATGAAGAAAAAAATCTGCCTACCTGGGGAAGAAGTTCAACAAGCAGTGATTGAAAGAATGAATTCATTTTTTTCAATATAAGCTCTTTAGAATCAGTTCATGAGGCCCGGAGAAAAAAATTGGCCACCATCTATTTTTACTTAAAACTTCATTACCCAAGCTGATGACCACCTCATTCACCCAGTTTTGTTCCTTGTGATTTCTGGTAGGTTGCCCAAAATCCAATGCACCATCACAGAGCTGTGCTGTGTTCCCAATAAGGTTGGTTTTAACATCATAGATTCTGAGGATAATTCTCAAAAAGAAAGGGCTACATCTATAGAATAAGTGAGGCTTTGTCACAGGTTACAATTTGGAGGAGGTCAAAATTCTTTGGTTTATACTTTTAGAGTCATATCTCACTAATTTACCAATGAATAAAACTATCAGGTGATGGTATTCTCTTTGTAAAGGGAAATTCTCCCTCTTTCTTTTCCTGACTCATGGCACTGTTGTTAGCAAAGTATGGTCCGTACACACAGAGCAAACATGCATCCCGCCTTCTTGCTGACCAAGTTACACAGTCTACATGCTTCATCCATCCACAGCCCAAAACAGGCCATGTTTCCCAAGCCATGTGACCTGGGTAAAGGGCTGGGTATTACAGAAAGTGTAAGAATGTGTGGGGGTGTATTCAATTGAATATTTTGAAAATTGATATATGTGGTTGAGAAGAAAAACCAAGCAATACAAAAATTTTACAAGGAGGAAGACAATATTGTAAAGAGAATTATTTACTAAAAATTTTTAAGCAGAAGCCTTTTTAAAAATTAAGTCTTGCTGGGTACAGTGGCTCACGCCTGTAATCTCAGCACTTTGGGAGGCTGAGGCGGGTGGATCACGAGGTCAGGAGATGGAGACCATCCTGGCCAACACGGTGAAACCCCATTTCTACTAAAAATACAAAAATTAGCTGTGCATGATGGCACGCGCCTGTAATCCTAGCTACTCGGGAGACTGAGGCAGGAGAATCACTTGAACCAGGGAGTCAGAGGTTGCCTTGAGCCAGGATCATGCCACTGCACTCCAGCCTGGCGAAAGAGAAACTCTATCTCAAAAAAAAAAAAAAAAAAAAAAAAAATTAAGTCTTAGAGGAGCCCCAGTATTGATCGCATACAAAAGTGAAATTGCTTGATCCAGTTGGCTTTGGTCAGGGATAGGGGCCACACATATCCTTCAAATCGTTGTTTCAAACCACTTAAACCACTTTATTTTGCCAAAGATTTGTTTCCCTGGTAAATAAGATAGCCTCTGAACTTGCTTGATAGTTGACCCAATGATATCTCATTAGCCTTGGTAATAATTAGTGGTCTAAAGTGTTCTACCTTGTAAAGTGCTACAGCATTTAAATGCTTGCATGGAGCTTTAAACTTCCCCTTAGAAAAACTGATTTAGAAAAACTCACTGTGTTATTTCCCTCATATAAAGTTTCACAGTTTAAAGTTTTTTTTTTGTTTGTTTGTTTTGAGATGGAGTCGTGCTCTGTCACCAGGCTGGAGTGCAGTGGCGTGATCTCGTCTCACTGCAACCTCTGCCTCCTGGGTTCAAGTGATTCTCATGCCTCGGACTCCTGAGTAGCTGGGATTACAGGCACGCACCACCACAACCAGCTAATTTTTGTAATTTTAGTAGAGACGGCAGGTGGATCATGAGGTCAGGGAATCAATCGTTTTTAGGCAGAAAAAAAGAGGACAATCAATTAAAACCCAAGATGAAACCATTCCCCTGGAATTCTAGCTTCTGGCTCTGCCTATGAATTGGACCGTTCACCAAAAATGAAATTTTTACAACAGAGATGAGCCTTTCATTTGCTCCTAGCTGAAGCTGCAAATCCCTTGTGCCAAGTATTTTGCTGGTGTCAATTAAGGGAGGCTTCTCAGATTGCCACAGGGAAATCACAATAATCTCATACTCTCTTCAGAAATAACATTTAGGATTTTTGTTAGGGAAACAATCAAATAAAGCCCTGACAAAATTGTTTCTAGGGGAAAACATGCCTGTAAGGGATGTCATTGGAAATGATTACAAGCTTGAGCTATAACCAGGTCACTGAAAGGGATGACCAAAAGGAGCTCCTTAGTGATAACCAAGAGGTTCAATGGAAATTAGGGATCTGAAGACCTCACTAGTAACCTGTACTATCTAGAATTGTTCATGATTAACTAGGAGATGACTGCAGATGCACCCTCTGGGAATTCAGTGAACAAACCAATGCTCTGGACTTTATTTTTAAAAGGTTTTCTAGGCCGGGCTCGGTGGCTCACACCTGTAATCCCAACACTTTGGGAGGCTGAGGCAGGTGGATCACAAGGTCAGGAGTTTCAGAACAGCCTGACCAACATGGTGAAACCCCGTCTCTACTAAAAATTCAAAAATTAGCTGGGCGTGTTGGTGCGCACCTGTAATCTCAGCTGCTCGAGAGGCTGAGGCAGGAGAATCGCTTGAACCCAGGAGGTGGAGGTTGCAGTGAGCCAAGATGGCGCCACTGCACTCCAGCGTGGGCGACAGAACGAGACTCCGTCTCAGGAAAAAAAAAAAAAAAGATTTTATGTGGAATGTTAAATGCGATCTCCTCCTCCTTCTACTGCAATATCATAAATAGCTTTGGTAATTTGGGAAGAGAAAGGGTGATGAATCACTCCAGGTCCAATCCAGCACAACTATGGAGATGTCAACAGATGGCCATGAGGAGGCAGACAGGAATCAGGATGGGCTGTGCTTTGTGATAGCACCATTCATGGTTTTGCCTAAGATCCATCTCCTAGAGGGGGCTGTGCCTGGCCAGTGATCTTATTGTTGCAGCCAAGGGTAGAGACATTGGTTAGCATCTCAGCAAGTTTTCACGTTGGGCTGCTTTCAAAATGGCAGAAAGAGGAGAGAAATGCATTGTAGCAAATCTTACCATAATATTCCATGCAGTCAATGCAACCAGGGAATTTGCTTTTCCCTTCAGTAACAACATTTATTTTACAGGTTACAAGGACTCAAGCATTTCTTTCAAGGTTTTGAGAGAAAAGATAAAACTAATTCTTGAGTCATTAAGGGCAAGGAAATTGGTAGAGACATAACTCCTTGAGTCTTCATTACAGGCATCAAACAGTGGATTTACCAATTAGCCTCATTCTCCCAGATGAGCTGGGAACAGGGTGGGTCCAAGGAGTTTATCCATATCTTCTCCTCTGGTCCACTGTAACAAATAAATTCACAAGAGAGCTAAAATATGTGTTGGCCTTGCAAGGAGTCTGCTTCAACCCAGTAACCCATTAGCCATAAACAGGAGACCTAGGAATGAGTCCAGTACACATGAAGCCCACTGGGCCTACTACTGTGATTGCATGCTTTCCTAAGAAGATAATAGTAATCTCGTTGGCCAGAAAATGTGAAAAATAAGGAGACAGGTATCTGCTTGGACTGGCCATGGATCTATGACAGCATTTATTTTAAGACATAGTAATTATTTGTATATGTGTCTGTCTTCCTCAATAGACCACGTAGTCCTAAGGAAAAAGCAAACATTTTAGAATCTAGCACAATTCTTGGCACATGGTTGAGCTACAATAAATGTTTTTCCAAAAAGTAATAATTTCTGTCTAGACTAAAAGACTGTGGGCAACATAACCTCTTAAAATTTCTTTTCAGCCACCAAATTCAATGATGAATGGTTGAGAAAACAGGATAGATCTTACGTTTACTACATCTCTGTAAATCAAGTTCACATCAATAAAAATAGGTCTAACCAAACTCAATCACAGAATTGTCACCTGAGTCTTACTTGAATGGCTGTGTGATTTACTTGCCTGGCCAAGTCAAGGCTGGAGTGTAATATTCTATGCTCCATTGTGTTTTGATGGGGGCTTTTAAGGGCTGCAACAGGCTTTTTTTTTTTTACGAGGAGGTGGGGCATGGGGGGACAGGGTCTCACTTTGTTGCTCAGGCTAGAGTGCAGTAGCACAATCATGACTCACTGCAGCCTCAACCTCCTGGGTTCAAGCGATCCTCGCACCTCAGCCTCCTGAGTTGTTAGAGCTACAGGTACATGCCACCATGCCCGGCTAATTTTTTTATGTTTTTGTAGAGACAAAGTCTCGCTATATTGTACAGGCTGATCTTGAACTCCTGGCCTCAAGCGATCCTCCTGCCTTGGCCATCCAAAGTGCTGGGATTACAGGCATGAGCCACCATGCCCGGCCACAACAGTCATTTTTAAAGGTAGCTTCCTCCATTTTCCCTGCGTGACACTGGGCTTTTCATAACAGGGCACTTGGAATTAGAGCCCAGATGTCAGAAGACATGAAACTGTGGGCTTCCATGCTTCTTTAAGGGACCATGCCTAAAAAAATCCTCCTGGGCCCCAGTGGCCTCTTTCCTTTGCTAAGGATTAGTCTAGAATGTAGGGTTTGGACAAATGGGTCTGGGCAGTGCTCCTGCTCTGGGCATTGCCTCGGGAACAGTTTCCCAGCTTGGCTTCCACAGGGCTACACAAAGACCACTTTTGTCTTTGTCAGTTACCTGCCTCACTTGTGGTTCTGCTCTCCCTCCCCGCGTTCTTGGCTCCTGGGCAGCAGAACCTCACATTCATCACACCTCTGTGGTCTGTCTCAAGTGGGCTGGGTTTTTGGTTTTGGCCTTTTTGTTTGTTTGATTGGGAGGTTTTTGGCGTATTGAGAAGACAAGTTTTGCCCTTTGGACTCCCCATCATTCCCGATAGCACACTGCTAGGGAGGCTGGTGACACTGCTCCACAGAGCAGAGAAGCCCTGGCCCCCAAGAATCCATTCGGCCCACGAGGATGGGACTGGGCTCAGGCATGCTGTCTGCCCCAGGCAGGTAGACAGAGGCTGCCCACCCTGGGCATCAGATTCAGCCGCCTGCAGGAAGCCTCGCCAGCATGCACAGGCCTGCCTTGGGGCTGAGCCCAGGCAGCTGAGGGAGGCCAGGGGAGAGATGGCTGTTGGCAGAAGGTAAGACCAGCCCACGGAGGAGATGTGGTCCTGTCTGGCCTTCTGGGGGAAGCAGAAAGGAGACGTCTGTGGGCTTTCACTGGGCTATCCAAGACCCAGAAACTTGTAAGGATGTTATCGGAAATGATTACGAGCTTGAGCTATGACCAGGTCGTGGAAAGGGAAGCGTGCAGGAGCAGCAGGCACCTGGGAGTGCGTGAGGAGGAGTAGGACTCCTGGCCCAGGCATCTATGTGCTCCCACGCAGCGGCTTGGGCTTAGGGCTTTTCACCAAAGTGGCAATAAAATAAACTCTTACAATGTGTTGGATTGACTTCAGGTATTGTCCCTGGACTCCTGGCCACATCCCCTAGATCAATACATCAGAGTAATCCAGCCGGAGTCATTTAAATATATCAACAGTGGCTTCCTGGAGCCAGTTTCCCCAGTCAAAAGTGATTTTCAAGACGTTTGGGGCAGGTTGTCATTGGAATATGGTTTTACAAGCCAAATTACTCGCTCCTAGAGTCTATGGAAAAGTGTTCCCCTTTAAGTAAACTTCCTTTCTTCATTTAAGACCCTGGGGAAAAATAACAATTCAAAATATTTTTTTCTAAGTTCTTTCTACATTGAAGGTTTTTATTGCCAAAAACCATTTGCTGTGTGCAAAGTACTGTGAAAGGTGCAGGGCGCCTTATCTAGATGCTATCTGGCAGACTGGTTGCTGCAGGATAAAAAGACTATTTTCCATTTAACTTCAAGAGTTGGTCCAGCCTATGTTGCAGGAGATAAAGGCTGAAGGACAATAGAACTAGCCAGGGTTGAGGGAGTCAAGATAAAAGGAAAGGGTTTCAGCAGTTTGCCCAGATTCTTGGAAATACTAAAAGCCCAATCATCTGACGTAAGTTCAGAATTTCTTTTACATATTCTGCATCTATTATTTTGTTTAAATTTCTCATTACTCGATTTATCCCAAGTTCATATCCACCTTAGGCACTCTTCTAGGATTCCTCCCTTTTCTCTGTTCACCCAAGCTTCCTCCATCTTTCTAGGTTCCCTCAACACTCTTAAAAATTAGGAGACCTGGCTGAGCGCTGTGGTTCACACCTGTAATCCTAGTACTTTGGGAGGCCGAGGCAGGTGGATCACGAGGTCAGGAGTTCGAGACCACCCTGACCAATATGGTAAAACCCTGTCTACTAAAAATACAAAAATTAGCCAGGCATGGTGGCACACGCCTGTAATCCCAGATACTCGGGAGGCTGAGGCAGGAGAATTGCTTGAACCCGGGAGGCAGAGGTTGCAGGGAGCCAAGATCACACCACTGCACTCCAGCCTGGGCAACAATGCGAGACTCGGTCTCAAAAAAAAAAAAAAAAAAAAAATTGGAAACCTTGGAATCCCAGCCGTGGCACTGGCCAGCACATGCCTTTGGAGGAGTTGCTTTCACCCTCTGAGGCTCATCTATAAGATGGGTCCATCAGCTCTGGCCTTGCAAGGAATTATGAGGCCAAGAAAGAAAAAGGAATATCACAGTGCTCTGGAGACTCTAGTGTGACACAGATGCAAACAACCACATCTTCTCCTTCAGACCCAGGACACAAACGTCTGTACCACTTAATGATGAGCCCAACCACTTACACTGGCATTTACATTCCTTCTTGGGGGAGGATATTTGGTATTTGGTTTCTCTCTATTATGAGGTTTTATGGGTAAGGAAGAATTATCAGGACACAAAAATATTCACAAATGAGCACACAAAATGGACTACACAATTAGAAAACATATATCACTGCATTATCGTTTATATATAATGATGGCATTATTATTCAATTAGAATGGTTCAAATCAGAGCCATAGTCACTGATAAGTGAGAAAATGGTAGAATAGGACCAGTTAGCAATTAAAGAAAAGAAGAAATAAGCACCAAGAAGGCTGACACACAGGCTTGCTGGAAACAGAGATGACTGCAGCAAAGGATGAGAGGGTCCCAGGAGGAAATGAAAATGGCCTCAGATATTTTTGCCAAAATGATCTTCATTACCTATTGCTCTGAAAGTCATACATGAAGGGAAAGATAATGGCCCTACAAAACAATTCTGTCAGAAAAAAAGGATGCCTCAAATGCCCCAACACTTGATTCATTCTCTGTTCAGACTAAAACATCAGCACACTGTTGCGCTATAACCTATATTCTGCTTATTCTGAAATAAACCTGCTTTCGTCATTTTTATTGGTTTTTCACTATGTAAAACAGCAATTCTGGTCTTGATGTTAAGATGTTTTACCCTTTCTAGAACCAAATATCCTCAGATAATAAGGATCTGCAATAACCTGCCTCCTCCAGTGCATGGTGTGTCCATCAGGACAAGAGCCCCAATCCAGCTGTTACTGAAGTCCACAAAACAGGAAGGAAAAAGCCACTGTAATTCAATTCCGGAAACCCCCATGGTTGTACCTTGTAAATATTCAATAAATGATTATTTTTGATGATCTTTGAAGAATACAATGCTACCATGTACAAGTAAAGATTTTTTTTTTCAAATTGTTCACTTGTTATAAAGAGGAAATGGGCCAGGTGCAGTGGCTCACATCTGTAATCCCAGCACTTTGGTAGGCCGAGGTGGGTGGATCACGAGGTCAGGAGATAGAGACCATCCTGGCCAACATGGTGAAACCCCATCTCTACTAAAAATACAAATATTAGCTGGGCGTGGTGGCACGCACCTGTAGTCTCAGCTACTTGGGAGGCTGAGGCAGAAGAATTGCTTGAACTGGGGAGGCGGAGGTTGCAGTGAGCCAAGATTGCGCCATTGCACTACAGCCTGGCAACAGAGCAAGACTCCATCTAAAAAAAAAAAAAAAAGACATGAATTATTTCAGTGGGAAGAGAATTATGGTCCCCAACTATCACAGACTGGTGCTTTCTGTGGAATAAGCAATTCATGAATTTGGGGGCTGTCTGCCTTTAAAGTCTAGGGTGCATGACCATGTGACTTACCATCCCTGCTTCTGAAGCCAGTTCCAGATTTCAGGACCCCTGGGGTGATGAGAAGCTAATGTCAGCAGCTCCAATGTACATAACATGATAACATGTCAGGAAGGAAAAGACAAATTCTTTAACTAAGGTGCAATAAACTGTGAGGCTAGACCTGAACTGAGAACAAAGAATGTGTCTGGGAGGAGAGCTGGGAAGAGAACAGTAGTGATGTTCATTATTTGGAACTTTTCAGAATGCTGTCAAACTTCTTCTCAAGTTCATCATTTTAAGATGCTTCAAGGCACTTGCAGCATAACAAACAACTCCACACACCATCCATCACTGCCAGGAGTACTCCTGGTACTCATCATTCTTCTCCCACCTGTGAAATAGGAATGAGAATGACGCTGCTGCAAAGGGAGAGTGAGAATCAGCTTTGCCAGGCCCTTGCAGCTGTGGGTTGCAGCAGGTGGCACTTTGGAAGGTTAGTGTGATGTTAACCTTCATAGGTGCCATGTTGGCCAGTCACTGGGGTCATGCCCCAACACCACTCCCCACCCCTGCCCTCATTTTTGCCAGCTTATGGCCAGGGTGAGGAAGGGGAATAGTAATCCAAGGTGCCAAGGTGACCTTCAAAAATACAGTCAAGGCTGACTGCCTGATCTGGACCTGTCATTCATTTTCATTTGCTCATTCCCCCCTCACCTGTTCTTTCAAGAGAAAACTATATCCATTTTGAAGAACTCTTAATAAATGATGATTTGAGAATAAAGGACTAGAAAGAATGGAGTCATGTGATACACTTTAATTAAAAAACAAGTCATTGCCTCATCAAGGTTTTGCCTTTTACTACCAGCTGCCATGGTGTTTAAGTACATATAAATTAGAGCTCAAGCTGAAGATTCCAAGCCTTTAAAAGAAAAAAAGCAGCATGCAAGCCAAATATTTCTTTATCTTGACACAGAACTCTATTGAATCAGTTTCTACACAGCAAGTGCTGGAAGAGAGGAGAAAGATTATTGAATTCAATCAATTTCCATAAGGAGTCTGGCATTGGGAGACAGGGCATCATCTGCCCAAGTTAAATCTACAAATCTGGCTTTCAAACAAGAAAATGACACATCTATTCATCTAATTTTGATTGAATGGACTGCCAAAAATATGCCCTACAAAAATGAGTAGAGGCTAGGCATGGTGGTTCATGTCTGTAATCCCAGAGATATATATCTCTCTGAAACTCAGAGACAGTGTCACCCTGGATGGTAGCAGTCATTCATATAGGAACAACATGTGGGAGGGGGTGAGATCAGGCAGGAAAAGAAAGAAAATGAGAAGAGAAGAACATCACGAATGGAATACCAAAATTAAAGGAAGAAAAGAAGGCAGAATGGAGATGTGAGACTGATAAAATTGGAAGTTGAAAGAAGTAGAGGTTTTGGTAAAATAAAAGAACAAGAATTATGAGAATAGGACTGTAAGATCTAGATAGTTAAGGACGTGATCAGATAAATGAGTTTAAGTCAACAGGGTAACCAAGGCATGGAGAGACGGGCTTCAGCCCTATAATCTCCATCATTTCCCTCACCAAATCAACAATTAACATACATAAAAATTAGTATTTATTGAGATATACACAAACTATACTTTTGGTTTAAAAAATTATCATATTTGCATTTGCTATGTGAATACTACAGGTTGACTATCCCTTATCTGAAATGCCTGGCACCAAAAGTGTTTTGGGTTTTGGGTTTTTTCAGATTTTAGAATATTGCATTCTGCTTAGCAATTGAGCATCCCAAATCCAAAAACTCAAAATCCGAAATGCTCCAATGAGCATTTATTTTAACCATGATGTTGGTGCTCAAAAAGTTTCAGTTTGGAGCATTTTGGATTTTCAGATTCAGGATTCTCGACCTGTATCTTAAAATAAATCCCTTACAACCAGATAACAGCTTAGGTTTATCTTCTCCTACATATAAAAATGTTGTGGTTCTCCTGAGTTGAACGTTTCCATGGGAGTAGTGGTCAAAGCAAAGATGAGGTCCTTGGCAAAGGGTTCTTGAAGTGAAGGAGAGAAAAGGTCCCTAGAGAGGAGTCAAGAGCCTCTGGACCAAGGGGTCTGATGGCCATTCACTTAGGCATGGGAAGGTTCCAGAGACATGGAAGCCCCACTTGGGAGAAGGAAACCAGGAGCTAAAGGTCCAAGAAAGTAAGAAGAGACCCTGGGATTTCAAGGAATAGCAGACATCAAAGAAATGCAATTCTTTTGCAATTCTATGCAATGACATACTGATGAGGAAGAAAAGGCAAAGAAATCAAGGGAGAGGAAGGAAAGGGAAGAGGAGGAGATAAAACAGAGAGGAGAAAAGGCAGGGGGAGAAGAAGAAGAGAAGGCAATGATAAAAAAATGCGACAGGGAAATCTGCTGCGATACTGAAATCTGCTGACCAGTCCCCAGGGGTCTCAGAGGTTCTGCCTCCAGCTTTCAGGTTTCAGTTTATCCCCAGGGCAGCTGAAGACCCCAAAGATGGGCCAGTCCAGCTTCCAGCAAGGAGTCTGCTTTCGTGACCCACAGGCCAAGGGGCTCCTGACCTCAGGCCGTGGACTTCCGTGGTTGACGGCATGGACCATGAATGACTGTGTATCCTGTGGACCACTCCAGCATTGCCCTTCCAGGGGCCTGATTGGCTGGGAGAAAGAAGATCCTCCACAGCCTGAGCCACCATAGGACTGAGCTTCCTGCTTCCTTCTCTACTTCTAACTCCTCAGCTCTAGAGCTACACCTCTGTAGCTTTTCTTCATCTCAAAATCACTTGTGATGGGGAAACAGGTCCTGTCACCACAAGGAGATCACATAAACACCTTGAGAACAAGACTTAGTCTTTGTCATTCCTGTATCCCACCCTGTTATCATACCCACAACATAATATGGCATGGAGCTAGCTCCCAGTGAAGGCCAAATGGGTTGTTTCAAAGAGGAAAAGGAAGAGGACATCTCTTGGCTAGCATGAAGAGAACATTTAGAGCAATCCTGATAATTCAACAAATCTGTTATAATTCGAAGACATTTGTGAAAATGGCAAAGAAAGGTACTAACTCCAAGGCAGAATTTCCACTCCCACTTTAAGTTCTCTGACTGCTTCCCATTGCACTTAAATAAATCCAGCCCCCCACCAAAATAAAATAAATAAAATAAAAATAAATCCAGCCCCCTTAACATAATCTGCCAGGCCCTTATCCCAACTCTCCATCATCACCTTATCCCACAGTCCCCCTGTCTGGCTGAGCTGTAGCCACGAGCCTTCTTTCTGTTGCTTATTTCTGCCTTTAGGACTTGTCTGGTTTCTTCTACCTGAAATATTCTTCCCTTGACCTTTGCATGGCGGACTCCTCCTCATCATTCAGGTCTCAGAGCAAATACCACCTCCACCAGGGGCCTTCCCAGAGCTGCCTACCTGGACATACACCTGTCACTCTCTGTCCCATGTCACAGCTGTCACTCTTGCCTCCATGACCCTGTTGTATAGTCTCCATAGCCCTCATCAGTATCCAAAAGGTTTGTTTTAAGTGAATGATTTTTTATTTATTCTTTTTTGTTGTCGTTTTTAGAGAGAGGGTCTCGCTCAGCCCAGGCTGTGCAATGGCGCAATGATAGCTCACTGCAGCCTCAAACTCCTGGACTCAAGGGATCCTCCTGCCTCCGCCTCTTGAATAGCTGAAAGTACCCGTGTGCACCACCGCGCCTGGGCAATTTTTTAAAAAAATAGTTTTAGACAGGGTCTCCTTATGTTGTCCTGGCCTCAAGCAATCCTCCCACCTCAGCTTTTCATCACCCTTGGATGAGCTTTGGGAGACTGTGCCAGTAATAGTGATTCATTGTCCAGTCTCTTCCTTGAATAGCCTGGCAGACATGAAACAGTGATGTATTTTGCGAGTGGATGAATGTGTGGTTAAATGAATGATGGCTGATATAGTCACACACATAGAAATCTCAAAGCTCAAAGAGAGATGAGAAGTGAAGGTCGGGACCCTTGGCCCCCAGCTAGCAAGGTGTCCTTCCCAGCTGGGCCAGGAAGACCCTGAGTTTTCAGATGCCCCCCTGCTTCTGCTCTGTATCTTCAACTCCCCTCAATGCTCAGCTCCTCCCAATCTGACTGCTACCCACCACTCCCCAGAGGGGCCCCAGGAAATTTTTTTTTTTTTTTTTTTTTTTTTTTGGAGATGGAGTTTTGCTCTTGTTGTCCAGGCTGGAGTGCAATGGCTCAATCTCAGCTCACTGCAGCCTCCGCCTCCTGGGTTCGAGCAATGCTCCTGCCTCAGCCTCTCGAGTAGCTGGGATTACAGGCACATGCTGCCATGCTCAGCTAATTTTTTTTATTTTTAGTAGAGACAGGGTTTCACCATGTTGGTCAGGCTGGTCTCGAACTCCTGACCTCAGGTGATCCACCTTCCTTGACCTCCCAAAGTGCTGTGATTACAGGCGTAAGCCAGGAAATTTCCAGATGGACAATTCCAAGGTCTATTCTCGGGCCTTATTCTGCTTCATCTTTCTGCAGGACTTTGTGACTGCAAAGTGCCTTTCTGAAACTCTCTTCACACTGCTTTGAGGGCACTGTTCTGCACTAATTCTTATTCTGCCTCCATCCTGAGTCTTGATTCCTCTTATTCCTTGCCTAGAAGTCCTTGCTTCGACAGGCCCTGACCTCGATCTTCTCTACGTACAGCTCTGAAGTGCCTGAAAGGTGTCCCTCGCCTGTGTCTGAAGCTGCCGCTTCCCTACAAAAGCTCCTTCAGCTTGGGAAAATTCCCCAGGCTTTAGCCCCCGCCTTGTCTACCTTGAGCCTCCTTGTCTCTGCTTTTTGTCTCATTAGACTTCAGGGGCCGAAGGAGTAAACTTCAAACTCCTTACCTTGCTGATGAAACTCTTCTTATTCTGACATCCCCACCTGCATCATACCTGCTCTGGCCAGTTCCCTCAGCTTCACTAAATTCACCCTCCCTTCCAGCCCCTTTGCAATTCTCTCTATTCTCTGAACTTGCCTTGTTCTCTCACAGGGCCACCACATATAGACTATCATGTGAATCGCCTGCCACATACATACACATACCTAAACTTGTGCAGTGCACAACCTACATGGCCGTGCATAGCACACCTGCCCTTTAGCGATGTCTTGCCTTTGTACATTCTTCCCTGTACCTGAAATGTCTTCCATTCTCCTCTTTGTCCCATCTCTAAAACCCTCTCCCACTGCCTCCAGATCAAGTTACTTGCTTCCCTTTCCAGGCCCCCTCAGCTGTCTGAACAACCTCAATCATTGCACATTCTACTCTAATGATCTACTTACATGTCTGTCCCACCCATTAGTCTGGGAGCAGAGGCACATCCCATTTACTTTGTTTTTAAATTCCAAGTGCCCACCCAGCACAATACCTGACACAGAAACAACACTCATAAAATGTCTGTAGAATTAAACGAACCATTTTTCTAAGTAGAGTTTAGAACAAGCTTGGGCAAATGCCCTCTCATTATCATATCCAGAGAATAATTATCCCCAATCAAGTGTTTTTTTATATAAATAAAGGTCTTTAAGGCAGACGCTATCACCTACACACTTTGGAAGATTCTAGAAGTTTCTCACACTTATTTATTTATTCCACAAATACTTACAGAGCACCTACTATGCCCCAGGTGCTGTGTTAGAGCTGAGAAACAGCAGAGGACACAGGCACGGCCAGCCTTGTTGAGTTTGTGTTCTGGAGAAGGCTGGTGAAGGAGTTACACATGAAGCAAAGAGACCAAAAATCTTCTCAGATATAAGAGGGGAACAGGTACCAACGAGAAAAAAATTCAGTCAGACAGGGGGACTGGAGCATGCCAAGACATTGGTTAGGGGAGGGAGGGAGTTTGCCATTTTAGACACAATGACCAGGGAAGGCTTCCAAGACCAGCACACCAATGAGGCAAATATGGGATTAAATGTATTATTTTAAAACTATTTCTGAGCACTGTATATGTGCTTGGCATTACCAAATATTTTCTCTGCTCCCATGAAATAGCTTTTATTTCACCCATAATGCCACACCCTGAGGTGTCAGACAGGCAACCATCGTGTGACCCCAGAGGATGCTAAGGAAGCCAACCAGGGGGAGGGAGGGTTGTAAGGCAGCCCCGGCTCTAGGCCTCAGTCTCCTGGTTTCTCATGGGAAGAAAGAGGACAGGACCCCTGGGACTGACAGATCCCACTTTGTTTTATGTTTTGAAACATTTTACTGGGGCAGGCGGGGAGAGGTGGAGCAGTGATGGCCCTTTAGGCACTCTGAGGTTGCGTCCTTGTTTGTGAAATAAAGATTTCAGGCCAGGCACGGGGGCTCATGCCTGTAATCCCAGCACTTTGGGAGGCCGAGGCAGGTCACTTGATGTCAGGAGTTCAAGACCAGCCTGACCAAAATAGTGAAACCCTGTCCCTACTAAAAATACAAAAATTAGTTGGGCGTGGTAGTGTACGCCTGTGGTCCCAGCTACTTGGGAGGCTGAGGCAGGAGAATCGCTTGAACCCAGGAAGTGGAGGTTGCAGTGAGCCGAGATCACACCACTGCACTCCAGCCTGGCGATAGAGCGAGATTGTATCTCAAAGGAAAAAAAAAAAATTTTTTTCAACATCATCCCTGCCTGCCACCTCCACCTCTGTCTGCCAAAGATAAAGTATATTTCAAAGATAGGTTAAAAAATAAGACCCAATATGGTCTCCTCTTTCACAAGACATGGGGGTTTCTTGTCCCCCTGCTGGCCTCCACACTTTTTGCCAATTCAGTCCTCACATTTCCATTGCTCTTATACCTTAACTGGTGCCTTCCCTTCTATTGCCCCATTTAGTCCTCACACCACCCCAGGGAAGCAGGTCAATTCTAGAGATGAAAAAGCTGAGGCCAAACAAGGGGAATATGGAGGTTATTGGCTAACCTGTGACCAAGCAGAAATTCAGTTCTAGGTTTTTCAATTCTTCTTTCCCTCCATAACTGCCTTTTCTGCTTGAATCACCCCGTCCCGTGCAAGCATGAAGATATGCATGGGGTTTCGTGGTGCCACAGAGTTTGGGTCTGTAAATAAAGTGATAAAAACAATGCTTCCCAATTACCTTTGATAATGCTACTCTCATCAATGAGTTTGATTAAGCTAATCCTATATTTGGATTCCACCTGACATCCAGGCTTAATTTGTCAGTTTGGACAAAAGGGCATTTTCAAGGCTTAAAGACTTGTCTAACACAAAGCTTAGCACTAATGAGTTCAAAAAATGTTTTCCGAATTCCAGCTTTTTTGAATCTGATAAAACTCTAATTGAGGCAGTAATATGGGCAGATAGAAGGCTGGCTTCTTCCCCTAAGTGATTCTGGGGCTAAGTGCTAGGGAATGATGCAAATGTGGTGAGTGGTTAATAATTAAAGGATTTAATTAACCCTCATCTGGGAACATGTCTAGTAGCTCAGTGTGTGCCCTGGCAGCTCCTAGCAAGCTGGGTGGCTGCAGGGGGAGAGGCAAGCATCAGAGGCAGAGGAACTGGTTCTTTGGGGGAAGATTTCTAGTCCATATGTAAAAAGAGACACATTTTAACTACTGATAATACATGTTTGGGGCCAGGGTTTCAAAGAAGATGGTAAAGACAGGGGTGTTTAATTGTTTAACATCCAGTTACTCATCGTTAGGAACCCAGCCTCTACCGTCTGTGTTCACAAATAGAGGACAAGAACAACCTCTCATTCATCTCTCTGTTTCTAGACCTTAACACAGTGTAGATGTTCAACGGATGCTCGAGACTGAAGTAGAAAAGGAATAAGTAAATGCTAAAAAGCAATTCAAAAAAACAACTCAATTATCATGTAATGCTGAGCCAAAAATCAAAACTTACTTGGGATACAAAATCTGTACCCAGTGTGATCCAGCTATATAAACAAACACAGTTGACCCCTGAACAACATAGGGGTTAGAGGTGCCGACCCCCATGCAGTCAAACATCTGTGTATGACTTTTGACTCCCCCAAAACTTAACTACTAATAGCCTACTGTTGAATGGAAGCTTACTGATAACATAGTCAATTAATATGTTTTGTATATGTATTATATACTGTATTCTTACAACAAATAAGCTACAGAAAATAAAATGTTATTAGAAAATCATAAGGAAGAGAAAATAAATTTACTATTCACTAAGCAGAAGTGGGTCATCATAAAGGCCTTCATCCTTGTGTCTTCACATCATATAGGCTGAGAAGGAGGAAGAAGAGGAGAGGTTGGTCTTTGCTGTCTCAGAGGTGGATGAGGGGGAGGTGGGTGGGGAGGCAGAAAAGGCAGGCATGCTTGGTATAACTTATTGAAAAAAATCCATATGTAAGTGGACCAGCACAGTTCAAACCTGTGTTGTTCAAGGGTCAACCATATATGGAGAAAGAGCTTGAAAGAAACATTAGTAGTGGTTATTTCTAGTGGGTGAGATAACTGTGTGTTTTTCTCTTTCCTGCTGCTTAATTTTCTTTACTTTACAACTTTTTAATATTTATGTAGTGGTATAAATATTAAATAGTATATTTAAGATATATATATATATATACACACACACAGATACACATACACACACACTACTCTTAAAACCCATAGAAATAGAGTTGATGTATATCAAAGAGAAAGCAAGTACTGCTATTTTTGATAAGACATCAATTACAAAGATGGACAAGATCTTAGGGATGATCCACTCATTTCTTTTATTCATTGATTCATTCATTCAGTCAGTCAACAAACAGCTGAGCACCTATACCTACTATGCCTGGCACTGTGTTAGGTGTGATCCCTGTGCATATTTTATGCCATACTCTTGGAAACTTTTGCATTCATTTAATTCCTGTAACCATCCCTATGTGGTAGGTACTATCACCATCCCAATTAACAAATGAGGAATCTGTCCAAGGTCATACAACTACAAAGCAGGATCCTAACCAAGGTATCTAACCCTAGAGCCGGACCTCTTAACTGTGCTGCCACTTGAGTCTCCTGGAGGCCAAGGCAGGCAGGCACCTCCGACTGCAACCACCCTGGGCTCCAACACTCTGTCCCCATTCATCTTTCCCTTCCAGCTTTGTCTTGTCCTCAGAACCACACAAACTTAGGGGACTCATCATCCCTTGCATGACCATGTGTTCTCCTCTGGCCCTCTGGGTTCCAGACTAAATATTTCTGGGTCCGTCAATGATCATTCATAGTTTCCCAAAATCCTACTACTCTTCTCTAGGCTGCTCTACTTTATCAATGTCCTTAGAATTTGGCTCCATAGCAGAGCCCCTCACTGTGGTTTGTGCATGCAACTGACCACACCCTGTGCTGATGTGTGGTCTGACCAGCACAAAAGGGTCACCTCTCTTGAGCCAGACACTGGATTTCTATGATTGCATCTCAAAAGCATGCTCACTTTGGCTTTTATACACATTATATTTAAACAGTGAACTTGAATTCTTTAGTACATAGCATACATAGATCAAGTCTTTTGTGATAACAAATGCTAAGCTAGAGAAGCAAGAAATGCCCGAATTCCAGAAGCCTGTATTCTAAAAATTCATTTGTAGGCCAGTTATTTGAAATCAAAAGTTGAATGGAAACATAACAATAAATGATGCTGTTCATGGGTCTAATCAAACCTACTGTAGCCCTCCCATAATTGAAATGCATTTTGTTTGAAATAATGTATAAAACATTAGCAAGGACTCATAGTTTTAAGCAACTAAAAGCCATTTAAACACAAAGAATACTCAACACTGTCTTACCAAATGTAGAGTCATTTCCTGGCATGGTCTTATACTGTTAATTATCAGAGCAAAAATACTGAATAAAATATGATTTTAAAAGCAAGTCCTTGAGGTTGGGAGTTCAAGACCAGCCTGACCAACATGGAGAAATCCCATCTCTACTAAAAATACAAATTTAGCCAGGTGTGGTGGCACATGCCTGTAATCCAAGCTACCCAGGAGGCTGAGGCAGGATAATTGCTTAAACCCAGGAGGAAGAGGTTGAGGTGAGCTGAGATCACACCATTGCACTCCAGCCTGGGCAACAAGAGTGAAACTCCGTCAAAAAAAAAAAAAAAGCAAGTCTTATTAACACAGGAGCAAGAGGTGGTTACAGATTTTAGGTACAGAGCCTGGGAGGATTCTGGGAAGGTTTGAGAGCAGGGGAGACCCATGATGCTAGTGAGTTGGATCTAAAGCAACTTCTAAACATGCCCCTGCTCTTTTTCCTCAGGCAGCAGGTGGTTACATTAATCTTGATTGGAACTCCTCTCTTTTGCCTTCTCAGAATGTCTTGTTTTTGTTTCCAGAATCTCTGTGAGTTGAGAGTCAAGAATGAGATTTTACCTGGGGCATGAATGTCTGGAAGCCTTAGACTCCGCTGAATTGAGGGACCCCCCCCCCCAAAAAAAAAAGTTGTCAGGACTCTTTCTTCATTCCTGGACTCTGCTTTCTCTGGAATGCTTTCATTTCAGGCAGGCTCTTGACTCTTGGAGACAAAGAGACCTCCAGTATCCCTGGGCTTATATTCCAGCACCTTAATCATCCCAGCCAAAAAAGGGCTCCTCTTTCCCGCAGTTACCATACAACTTCCAGATGTGACTCTCACTGGACAAATCTGAGCCATGTGCTCATCTCTCAGCCAATCCCTAGGACCAGTGGATGGGAAATAAGCCCAGGTCTCTTGACCACCCCTGAAGCAGGTGGAAGGGGTGAGTAGGAAGGGAGCAAAACAGCAGAGACCCTATCCAAACTACCGACAGATGGATATGGAATGGGAGAGGGATGGCCCCCAAAGTGCAGGGAGCTGCTATAACTTGTAGAGGGTGAGTGGATAATGGATGAACAAAAACACCAAACATCTGCCATAGGGATGAAAGGAACTTACCTTTACTGAAGACCTACTATGTGACCAGTGTGGTGTTCTACAATGCATTGGTCATCCTCCAAGAAGAAAAGAATGATCCCTGAGACCCTACCCTATGGGTAACACTTAACAAATCAGCCCACAGCTAAGAGATAAGTGAAAACCAAGGCAAGTAGATACAGACCTCCTGGGGGCAGGATTAAGAAGGAAAAGAGGCAAGGAGAGTTTTCAGGAGAGACCACAGCGCTGGAGGCAGGAAAGTAAGATGTAAAAGAGATGCTCCTAGACCTGTCAATCAAGCTTGCCTGAACTCGTCACACTAAGAAGAGTAATGGCATAAAAAGCCAACCTGAGGACCGCCCTGGAGACACTTGAGGGACAACTGCTGAATGGTCTTTTGTCAACGTGGTATCACACTCTACAATTTCTTTTTTTGTTTTTTTTTTTAGATGGAGTCTTGCTCTATCGCTATGCTGGAGTGCAGTGGCGCAATCTCACCTCACTGCAACCTCTGCCTCCCGGGTTCAAGCAATTCCCCTGCCTCGGCCTCCTGAGGAGCTGGGACTACAGGTACCTGCCACCACACAAGGCTAATTTTTTGTATTTTAGTAGAGACGGGGTTTTACCATGCTGGCCAGGATGGTCTCAATTTCCTGGCCTTGTGATCCACGCGCCTCGGCCTCCCAAAGTGCTGGGATTACAGGCGTGAGCCACCGCGCTGGGCCATCATTCTCTACACTTTCTAAGGTTTGGAAAACTACAATTCCCAGAATCTTTTTCCCTGTGTGGTTCCACGTCAGAGTTTGCCAATGAGATCTGTAAGGTGGGCACATGTGAAGTCCACGGCGGCTTCTCAGCCAGTGCTTGGGGATCACTCATTTTGCTACTGCAGACTAAACTGGTTGGAGGGAGTTTCTTCAGAAATTTGTGAGAACTACAGCAGTTTCCTTGGAAGCTTTTTTGAGAAGTGTGAGGTCTTCAGCGTCCACTTCCATAACTTTCTGGTTGCAGGTTCCTGGTTTTCTGCAGTGACTCCCCTGGCCTCTGCAACTCCAACTCCTACAATACTCATATGAACCTTAAGTCCTAGATTCAACCACTTCATTTCCAGAATACTTAGATTGACTCCATTTTCTTGACCAAACCCAGACTGATCCAGAATTCCCATGTAAAAAGGATTCTGCCCAGAGATCAGGATCTGAAGTCTGTAAATACCCAGCAAATGTGTGTGGTTGTCCTGGCTAAAATTTAAACTCACAAATGTACTTTTATTTTGCCCACTTTTTCCATTCCATCCCATTGAACTTGGACGAGTCATCAATAAATGCCTTCATTTAGAAAGCTGACTTTTTAAGTTACAAATGATGTTGCCATATTCAGGATCAGGAAGAACTGGGTCTGCTCCACGCACCAACAGTAGTGGCATTTCCCACCACCCACACACATGGGAAAAGATAAGTCTCCTGCAAAGTTTTTGTCTTTTAAGCTGAATTTATTTAATTCAAAGCATCTACCCAAGAGCTAAGATAGCCTATAGAACTCCAAGTGTGGACAGAAATAATTAACAGTAATGAAGACACTTGTCATTGCTTATGTTTATTAACTTTAAACTATTACCCATGCTTAAGTGCCAAGTGAGGATGAATAAAGAAAAACATAAAGCAGGGCTCTTCTGGTGGGGCTTCATCATTCATCTCTTCAGTTAACTGGAGTCTCAGCCGTGATGTTCCAGGCCTCTTCGCTAAAATGCTGCCGCCTGAAAATAAC
The DNA here is from genome assembly GCF_028858775.2 of Pan troglodytes. Classification (NCBI taxonomy): domain Eukaryota; kingdom Metazoa; phylum Chordata; class Mammalia; order Primates; family Hominidae; genus Pan; species Pan troglodytes. The sequence continues at coordinate 133,326,688 of NC_072406.2, forward strand.
TTGGTGCGGAGGCAGGAAATTCTAAAGAAATTAATCAGGTGACAACCCTGCTGTCTTTAAATTCCATCAATATTCATATTTTGCAACATATGGTGAGAGGAGCTCGGACTTTGCAGTTAGACAGGCCTAGGTTAATATCCTAGCTTTGATATTTACTAGATGTCTCCCCTGCATTTAAATGTGTAAGCCTCAGTTTTCATCTGTGATGATAGTATTACAAATGAAGTAGGTACAATTATCTTTACCCATAAGGGAACTTCCCATGAGCAGTGATGGCTCCAAGGCATAGAAAGATGGGATGGGACTTCACTGTTCCCTAACAAGCTACACCCTCCCACCCAAAAGCACAATCTAAGTAAAAGCTATGAGCTTGCTGTTGAAGCAATTCAATGGTACAATTTGATGTTGAAATAAAATTAGAAACTCCTAGCCCCTTCCTAGCAGAATGCTACCCCTCAGCCCCTCCTTTATAAGCTGCCAGTTCCCAAAAGAAAATCAGTTTGTGATCCAAGTCATCTCTCTAAAATATTTCTTTTCATGACAATGTTTTACCACAACTCTACTCTGATGCTTTCTCTGAATAAAATCAGCAGGTTAATGATTTTAAATATCTGGGTTAATGTTTCCATTTGAACCATTCCAGGAGACAAACATGAGAATGACTAGGTATCAAATGAATATAGGCACTGAGAAAAAAAAAAATGTTGAGTGGGCATTTTGCTCAGGATTGGGCACTACAGTAGCCAATTTATTTAAAGCAAATTTTTTGTTATTGTTGTTTTATTTTATTTATTTATTTTTCTTCAACTTTTAAGTTCTAGGACATGTGCAGGACGTACGGGTTTGTTACAAAGGTAAATATGTGCCATGGTGGTTTATAGCAAGTTTTTAAAATCCTCCCCAGCTCTGACAATCATTTGCGTACTCCACAGAGATTAATTGGTAAATTAGTTACCTAATAAAGAGTAATTAATAAAGATTGTTGATTGACTCTTTGCCATAATGTATCCTGGGTCATGCAGGGGACACACCAGTGAACAAGAGAGACACAGCGCCCATTCCATGGCACAGGCACACTCCTAGAGCTGTGTTTTCAGCCTCTTCTTTTCGTTATTACCCCCAAAAAAGAGCTTTTTAAGAATCTTTTTTCTTAACCCATGATGTACTGCATACCTGTATATACTGTATATATTGTATATATCATAGATATACTATATATCTGCTTAAGTTTTGAATGTATATCTGTGATTTACACATTAAAAGAATAAGACTTTAGGCCGGGCACGGTGGTTCATGCCTGTAATCCCAGCACTTTGGGAAGCCAAGGCGGGTGGATCTCTTGAGGTCAGGAGTTCAAGACCAGCCTGGCCAACATGGTGAAACCCCGCCTTTACCAAAAATACAAAAATTAGCCAGGTGTGGTTGCACGCACCTGTAATCCCAGCTACTCGGGAGGCTGAGGCATGAGAATCGCTTGAACCTGGGAGGCAGAGGCTGCAGTGAACAGAGATCACGCCAATGCACTCCAGCCTGGGCGACAGAGCAAGACTCCGTCTCAAAAAAAAAAAAAAAAAAAAAAAGACTTTTTTCATCCTCTAAGAACTAATGTTTCCCCCTTTGGAGCAATATTGCCGCCAATGCAAATGCATGTCCTGCAGCATGAAGATACACCAGAACAGAACAAACCCCAGAAGCTGAAAGTCCCATGAAGCCCAATTGAGATGGATGGAGACAGAGGGAGCATGAGACAAGCAAAGTTTAAAAATGAATTAATTGCAATCATTCATGAGGTCAAATGCCAACTAGGCATCCCAACTCCATTGGGTGTGTGTGAATACTAAAAAGAACATAAGACCCCATCCCTAACTTTGGAACAGAGCAAATCAGCTCTGTTTGGAGACCTAAGCAGAGACCCTATAGGCTGGTTAGGGAACAATGAAGTCCTCCATTAGAGGAGGATTGCAGGTGCAATAGTCAGAGATGGAGCAATCACTGTGAGCTGGTGGGGGTGGAAAACAAGGCGTTCTTAAGGAGTTGGAGCCCAAAAAGACTTTGGTGAATAGGTATTTGGATGCATTCCTTTGGAGAGCAATTATCTAGCACCTTCTATGTAGGACACTGAGCTAGAACTGGGTTTCCAAAGATGATAAAGACCATACAAGGCCCTGAGTCTGCTGTAAGAACAGACGGGCACAGGAATAACTCTCAAGGAACAGGTACCAAGGGAGGGATGAGCCTGCATGGCTGGGTAGAAGCAGCAGTGCTGGGGCCACAAGACCTCTAATACCATACAGGTTTTCCCTGTGGAGGAAATGAAAAAGGAAGGCAGTTTGGGTTGCAGGAGTCTTAGCCTGCTTCTCAGTTCTAAGAAAGTATTGGGAAGCCCATAGGGCACCCTGGAGTCAGAGCTGCCCACCAGAGGCATCCCACATTTCTCAGCCTTAACATCCCTGCCAAACTCACTCTCTGGCTGGGAGCAGCCACATCAGTGTGGTGATAGATTCAGAGCACAGCAGCTAAAGCCATGAACAATTACGCTCCTTGCAGAGGGAGAGCTTAGGGGTTCACATTCATAGCCAGTGCAGGTGGATTTTATGAGAAAATGTGCAAACTCAGCAGTTATATCAAGCACGAGGTTTGACCAACCTTGTCAATGATAAGGTGTTTATTATTATATTATTACTATTAACAAAATACTAGGGGGAATACCAAACATGGAGTGTGCCCATTAATTTCTCCAAGAATTGTAGAGGAATTCAGCGAGGATGCATAGGTGGGATAGGGCCTTGGAGAACAGCTAAGATTTCTTCAATGGACGAGGAGGCTTCTGGAAAGACAGGATGACCTGCCTGGGAGAGGGGGTCAAGGACAGACATGATCCCCATCCGCTGGGGATCCCCTGGCTGGATCAAGCAGACAAAGCCCGCCAGCAGTTTTAATTAGTTGAGGGTTACAAGGTTTCCCCTTCTCCCTGGTGCAGCTTTGCCCGTGCCGATATTACAGACAAAGCCCAGAGGCGACACAGGCGTGGCCCACCCCAGCAGGCTCCCTTCAAGGAGACCTCTCCCCAGAGCCGTACGCAAGGGATGTCAAAACACCCTCAGCTGGATGTGGCTGTCCCCAGTCTGCCCAAGATTCAGTGACATGGAGCTGCCAGACCCCCACTGCAGGCTGTCCCTATTTGTAGTCATCACACCCACCAGGGTGGCAGGCTCCACAGGCCTGGGTTTGGCCTGCCCCACCAATCTCCCCCAAGTAATGTCCAAACCCACACTCTTCCTTAAGTGTCTTGAAACCAAGAAAGATGGAGAGCTGTACATATTTTAACCTCTTCCATGCTATACCCAAGCTTTGGAGAGATTATGAGTAAATCATAATCTCTAGCAGGACTGGGTGCTAGCCTAGCCTCTCCTTTGCAATCAGCTCTAAAACACAAACTCTAATCTCTTGGAAGTGCTATGCAAAGAGGGCACATTTTGCCTGCTGTCGCTGCTTTCAGTAATCATGAATGAAAGTACAGTAGTTAACCTCCAGCAACTCCGAGCCACACACACACTCAGCTTGCTCTTCCTGCCCTTGCTTTTTCTCATGTCTCCTCTAGATGGAATGCCTCCTGGGTCTACTCAACCCATTGACAACTCCTCCTTCCCCTAAAATCATCTGTCACCTCCTCCTGGAAGGCTTCCTGGATGCACAGGCTAGGCTGTGTCCTGGTCTTCTGCGCTCCCATAATTGCCTAGGCATGACTCTATCCTTGTAAGCGGAGTATCGAGCAGTGATGTCACACCTTTGCAGCTCCTTGAGGAGAGGGTCTATGTGGTCACCATCTGTGTGTGGCTGGCACCTGACAATTGCAGACCTGGCTGATATACACCTGGGTCATAGGTCTTAGAATAATGAAGCACCATGGTAAGTCATGTGCTGGTGAGAGGAGCAGGGGTGGAAACTGATTACATGACATGATGTCATTTTAAGACATTTCAGGTGGGGCTTCACAATCCCTGGGCTGTGAAAGGAGACAAGAGAAAAGCTAACTTGATACAAGCAATGTCCCTACAGGGCAAAAATGCAGAGAATCACCTGGGTGAACCCAGACCGATGGTGTCATGGGCTTTCATCAGCCTTAGTCAGTAACTTTTAGTTCTGAGTTCCTCCCTGGGCATCGCCAATAAGGCCAAGTCCTGTGCCCAGATGTCTCTGAGTGATTTTTCACCCTAGCACGTCTCTCTAAAACCATGGAGTTTTTCTTTAAGTCCTAGGCTCTAAGGAGAGAAATGAAAAACGCTTGTGTGCCAGCTCATAAAAAGTTAGGTTATGAATGCCTACAGTAAAAGTTCGCACATGGGTCCGAGGACCTGGTATTTTGATGGTTTTCAGTGTAAGACTCGCTTCACCAGCATTGTTGAGTTTGGAAAGTGAACTGTTGAAAGAACTTGAAATCCATTTTTAAAATTCGAGGCCCTCCTGTATTGATTTTCATCCCTACACCCATAAAGGTGCACTAGGAATGTATCCTTCAACACCACCGAACAGGATCATCCAATCAAAGAGCATGATATCTGAGATCTTCTAAGTCAGTGTTCTCATTCCATGCATGAGGAAATCAGGTCTAGAAATTTCACCATCTGCCAACGGCCCACAGAGAGCAAGTGATGGCTGATGCTGAGGATGGACTTGAGACTGGGTTGAATTACATCTCCCAAGAAGATATGTTCAAGTCCTAATTCCCAGTTCCTATGAATGGGACCTTATTTGAAAATAGTGTCTTTGCAGATATAATCAATTAAGATGAGGTCATAGTAGAGTAGGGTGGCCCCTAATCCAGTGACTAGTGTCCTTGTAAAAGGGGAGGAATTTGAACACAGACACATGTAGGGAAAATGTCATATGAAAACAGAGACAGAGACTGGAGTTAGGCCACCATAGGCCAAGCAGCACTAAGGCTTGCTGGCAACAAACTGAAGCAAAGAGGTAGGCATGAAACAGACCTCCCCGTGAGCCCTGAAGAAAGAACCAACTGGGCTTACACCTTGATCTTGGCCTTCTATCCTCCTGCACTATGACAGAATACATTTCTGTTGTTTTAAGCCACCCAGTTTGTGGTGCTTCTAATATAAATCCCAAGTCTGGTTTTCTGCCTTCATGAGTTTCCAGAATTAGAACCTAAGTGTAGGAAACATTCTTCTAACCCAGGGCTATTTCTGCCACTTCAGGAAGAAGACAGAAAATGTGACCACTTTTGACCTCAGTTCTGAGGAGCACAAGAATCTAAATCAGGGAAACATCCCTTCATCAGGGTACAAGTTCAAAGGGCTCAGTTAAGATAAATTAGTATATTCAAGACGTGAGTGTTTCCGTTGAGGGACTGTTGTGCAGCAGTGTACACTCTGGAAGCCAAGACACAGTGGTCATCCTCACAAGGAGCCCAGAAAGACATATGCCTGTCCAATTTCCCAACCCAAATGATAAGTAGTCTCAGTGGACAGTCTAATTCTATGAATTTCCAGTGTTACTTTGGGGTCACGTGACTTGCTACACACACACTCTTGGAATTGGTGAAAAACACAGAGTGTTCCAGAAATATCAGCATCCAGACTGCCAAGAGGATTCTAAATGGAGCTTGCAATCACTGAGGTTTGAAATAATTGTCTTCCCCCTAATCAGATAATCACTGCCACTCAAGCAGTTCCAACACCCAGGGCAGAAGAGGGGCTGGGAGGGGCATCAGGCCAGTCTCTGTGGCCTCACTCGGGATTTCCATGGATGTGAGGCATCAGAGAGAAATCCTCAGTGGTGTTTCACGTTTCCCAAAGTTTTGGTCTGAGTTCACTGTTCATCTCATAACTGTTCTGGGTGATCCAACATGCGTGAGGGTTTGTTCAGGCTGTTTAGAGTTCTTTTGTGAAACTGTCAAAACAATGACCTCATTTGGAGCCATCTGCTGGCATGCAGGATTGGCACGGAGCTCGCTGCTGATGTGTGTCGCTGGGGCAATCAATTCAAGATGGCCACTCTGGGCACACCGTTTACTAAACGATATCGGAGCAGATAACTGATTGCTCCATCTCTTCCTCAAGTTACTAAACATGTTAGTGCTCACACAGCCTCCACCAAAGGCTGTGTGCCAGGCATGGCAAAGGGAAGACATCATCTGCTGACCCAGAAACACAAACCCCTACATTTCCTGGAGTGGAGGGTGCTTCTCCTGCCAGGTCCTGGCCTGAACATTAACTTGCAAAGCAAAAGAAACATGATTTAATCAGAGAAAACGATTGTCTTTGGAGCAGAAAGCATGTGAGTACTATCAACATGTGGATACCAACAACAGAAGATGACCTTTATCTGATGCTGCGTGGCTGGGCCAGGGCTCTCCTAAAAACAGCAGAATCCGTGGGAAAGAATCACTCTGGGCATAATTCAGACTCAGTTTGTGATCCTCTGAAGAGAATGAATTGGGACAGTCTAGAAAGGCATGAAGCCCGTAGGTATTTCTGAATTGTGACCGAGTTTGCCTAGCACAGCGTTTTCACAGCCTGTGCAATTAGAGAGCAGGTGTGTTTTAAGTGTTCATGAAAAGAAGAGCCCTCATTTTTATTGCAAGTTTTCCCTCATTTCTCTGAGAAACAAAACAAAGCAACTCAAGGAATATGCAGGAAAATTGTTTTTGACCCAATTTGTTGTTGTTGCCAATTTACTTTCCAAAGTGGTTAATTAGGCAAGCTCAGCAGAACTTTCCAGTTTCTGCAAGGGTGCCAGTTTCGGAGCACCTCTGTAGACTCCCTCTGCTGAGGGATGAGATGGTGACACTTTTCTCAGATTTCCTTTTGTTTATGAGATCGGGGTGTGTGCTGGGGTCGGGGCTGGGGGTGAGCCTTAGCTCACATGTGAAAAACAGCCACTAGACATTTCTCATGAATCTGAGCAGTTTCAGACCTCTTGTGCATGTGTTAAGTCTGATATGAGCTTGTAATCAGAGCCAATTCCTCAAAACTCAGTTCAAGTGGGTAGTGGTAATTTGCAAGGTCACTGTGTCATTATGAACACACAGCAAAATAAGAGCAGGATTGCACCTCAATACATAGGACACGGTGAAGAGAAAGTTGTTAGGGCTAGAGAAGAAACCAAATGAGATAGGGAAACTGGAGAGGGGTGGGGGGGAATAACAAGTTTGCCATCTGCCTGGAGGCATGTCTCCTAAATTGGCCAGCATCACACTGATAGCAGGGGCCCAGATACCTTCACTGAGGGCTGCATTTTGCAGAATCTCCCTTCAGCATTGACCAGGCACACACACACAAAGCAAACCTTCTAATAACAGTAATAATGATGATGATGATGTACTTGGTGGATGGGTTGGGGAGATTATAAAAGGAAGCACATCAGTAAAAAATACTTTTTGACATCCACCTACCCCAACAGTAGAGTTATAAATGTTAAAAGGATCCCATCCAAAATACAACTTCAAGAAAAGTTTACTCCTAAAGAGACATCATTGATTCAACCCCAGTAAAACATAATCAAACTGGAAATCTATCTAGACACAAATACCTCTCTGCCTTCAGAAAATCCAAACTGGACCACATGTATTTGACATTTTTTAAAGGCTATTTTAATTAATACCCACCCAAGAATAATACCAGAAAAGATAAACTGCTTCCTACTAGACACAGTCTTGTATACAACTTTTAGAGCTTCTTCCTTTCCTTGCACTACATCAAAAGGCGACTGCTCTTTGGGCCATTGTCATTAGCTCAGCATTATTATTTAAAATACCAAATATGATGACTTTCCTGAAACTATCAAAAATAGCTATTTTTACATACTGAAATCCACTCTAGCTTTACAATATGTGGATTTTTATAACTTACTTTAAAAATCACATTTTACGCATGCTTTCTTTAGTAAATCTTACAGAAAAAAGCAATAAAGCAATGATCTGACCCAATAATTAACTATAAGGCACTGAAATTCCTGGTTTGAAACAAGCAGCAATACAAATTTTGGTGCATTTAGCTATGTCACAAGTATAGCTTGAAGGTCTAAATCATCTTAATATCTCATGTGATGCTTGTTAATATTCACCATTTAAGTGAATATGTCTTGTATTTAAATACTCATTATTATTATTACTCAATTTAAAATCCAGCCAAAGTAATTTCAGGCAAGGCAATACATGCAAAGGTTTCTTCCTTCTACCATTCTTCTACAAGACTTAGAGCAAGTTAGAATTCTGGTAGCAGTTTGATTTTTTTGGTTTGCTTTTGTTTGTTTTTGGTTAAAGGTAAAAACAAGGTCACACCTATCAGCAGCCTAGCTGAACTTCCTAATCCACTTACTTTCTGGGAAAGGGCTTTCTAAGGACCTGGTTTAAATCTGAGGTGACAGTGGGTCTACCCCCTGCATCGGTGCTGGGTGCTACGAGCATCCCACTGGATGCATGTGGCTCCAGGCTGACAATGGCTGTCCTGTTGGAGCTGAGAGCGTCATCTCCCAGGGTGCTGGAACTCTCAAATTTAAAGAAAAGAGCAAGTAAACTCAGGTGAGGCAGAAAAATAGTCTGCTTGATACATGCTTGATCTCATACCTGACCCCACCCACAAGTCAAATGCCACCTTCTACTAGGATGCATGGGGTCCCTGGCTTGCAAATTACGCTAGAAAAAAAGCAGTACCCTGGAAAATGTGATTCAAATTTGTGATAAATATTTATGTGGCCAGAGATGTCTCAATTCAGGTCTATGTGTCTGTCCCTCCCAAGGTTGTCACCATCTAGAACAAACTCCTTCATCAGCTTATTGTTCCAGAGAGAGCAGAGTGAAGCAATCAATTGCACGAGCTCTGGAAACAGAATTTAATTCTTAGTCTCCTGGTAACTGTGACACTGGTAAATTGCTTTTCCTCCCCATGTCTCAGTTTCCTCATCTGCAAAATGGAGACAATACAATACCTGTCTCAAACAGCTATGGTAAGGGTCAGTGCAACGTGCTCAGTTATTTGCAGCCCCCAAAGACTTTTGCACTCACCCTTGCTTCTGGCTAAAAGGTACTTCAGCTGCCTTTCCCAATAGCTGATTCTTCAACATCCACTCCTTGGATGAGGGATTTCCCGTACACCCTACCTCAATCAAACATGTATACAGTTGTCCCTAGGTATACAGAAGACAGTGGTTCCAGCATCCCTGAGTACTCCAACATCCCTGCATACTCAAGTCCCACAGTCAGCCCTGCAGAACCAAGGTATATGAAAACATATCCCTCCTTATACCAAGTTTTGCATCCTGAGATGAGAATACTGTATTTTCAATTGGCATTTCGTTGAAAAAAAAATCTACATAAAAGTGGACCTGTGCTGCTGGAACTTGCATTGTCCAAAACTGTTATGTTTTTCATGACAATCATCACATCCTAAAGTATCCAGTTTGCTGTTAACTTGTGGATTGTCAATTCCCCCTCCCCTCCAGCTCTCTCTCTCTCATACACAGGCAGGTACATGACAGTGACCTCTCTGAAAACTGAGATCTTGCCTACCTTATTACCATATTATTGGAGCCTCAAGCAAGGCTTCGGACAGAGCAGGAGCTCAATGAATATCTATTCTTCAATGAATACATGCATGTAAAGTACTTACAAGATACTAGGCCCTCAAAAAATATCAGCCAGATGAATGAATAAAAAGCACTTGAGAGGTTTCTAGTCCAGTTACAAATCTGGTGTTTAGAGAATCTTCAAATTCACTGTGTCTCCTGCTTTCCATGTTGATCTCCCTAGGATCAGACATAGGCCACAAATGCAAGACTTGCTCTTATTACCTGTGTGTGAGCAGAGGAGGCAGAGCAAAGCCCAGAGGCTCTCAAGCCAGACAGACCTGAGCCCAAATCCTGACTTTACAACATCTCCTTGGGATCGTCATGCATCCAGGTCCTCCTTCTGGAAAGATGGAGTAATGCCACAATGTCCTTGGGCAGAAAAGAAGATTAACAGAGATAAAACATAAAAACCGTTTAGCAGCACTGGTTACAGAATTTGCAAGGCCCAGTGAAAACTGAAAATGTGGGATCCTAGTTCAAAAATCACTAAGAATGTCAAGTCGGTGACAGTAAAGCATTAAACTTAGAAGTGCAGGGCCCTTCTAAGCATGGGGCCCTGTGGGACTTCACAGGTCATACTCATGAAGCCACCCTGCTGCCCAACCTAAAGTCTGGCACACAGTAGAAGTCTAACAAATGCGTGTCTTTTTTTCCCTCCTTCCCTTCTCATTAACAATCTGATGTAATGAAATGAGACAGATTGTAGCTATTGGCTGAACAAAGGAATCCTGAACAGTGGAATTTCTAGTATTGCTAACCATTCCGGCTAATTATCCAGTTTGTGAATTATTCAGATACTTTGCTTGTCTTTCTTTTCATCCTTTGAGTTATGTCACTGCTCACTGATAATTAAAAATAAATCATTCCATCCCCTATTTGTCTCTTGTACCTTGATAAATGACCATTGAAAGAAAAAGTTGAAACTACAGACTCATATAGTTGGACTGAAAAAACCCATACTATATTTACCCGCAATGTACTCATTCTTTCAATATGCATTCATTCATTGCCTAGCAGTGCACCTTAGTCAGGTAAGTGGGACAGCCCCTGAGACAGGGCCCTGGTATTATTAGTCAGGACTTTTGTGGTTACAAGAGAAAGAAACCAAACTCAATTAAGCAAATGAGGAATTATCATTTCACTTGATTATGAAGTTCTAGGGTCCAGCTCAGGTATAGCTAGATCCAGAAACACAAATATTATGATCAGTCCTGTACAATTACCAATGACGGAGATGGGATTCAAAGATTAGCAAGATCTGGTGGTCATATATTCATATCTGCTACCAGAGGGTGGGCAGGGCATCACAACTGACAACTGCCAGGATCAACAGGGGATGAGAAAGCAATTGCCTGATGGAAAGAGTGGTACTGAACACCAAATTACAATAGGTGGCCAATATCTGAGAATCAGGACCCTATGAAACATGTATTCCTGAAGTTCCTCATCCCTTCCCAACAAATATTCCAGTGGGGGAGGGGCAAAGGAAGCCCTGATCTAGGATACTACGAAAATACAATGATTTTAAAATATTCTTTCTCCAGTTCTCTTCCATGGCCTGTTAGGAACCGGGCCGCACAGCAGGAGGTGAGCAGCGGGTGAGCAAGCAAAGCTGAGCTCCCCCTCCTGTCAGATCAGTGGCGGCATTAGATTCTTACAGGAGCATAAACCCTATTGTGAACTGTGCATGCAAGGGATCTAGGCTGTATGCTTCTTATGAGAATCTAATGACAAATGTAATGTGCTTCATCCCGAAACCATCCCCCACTCCACATCCGTGGAAAAATTGTCTTCCATGAAACAGGTGCCAAAAAGGTTGGGGACCACTGATCTAAATATTTCCAAATATCCAGATGTCCGGCATCCAGCATAACTTCAAGCCACGGCATACAGGAGCCTCCTTCAGCAGCCAAAACAAAATTGCTCCTCAGAACCAGGTTCAGATTGTAATTTTCTGAGAACAGAAGTACCTTATCAGGTGCTGTTTCTTGAAGAAACAAGTTAGCCCTATCCCAATATGAGAGCTAAGTGTAAGAATGAAAATGAACACAGGAAAAATGTAATATTTCTGAAGGTAAAACTGACATTTGGTTTTCCTTGCCTACCTGAGTTTCATTTCAGAAGTAGGTATTTTTTAAAATCCTGGTAGCTCTTCCCAGGCTTGGTGATGAAAAAAATTGCTTAAATAGTGAATGCTGTAATACAGAGAACACCTGACTAGAGACTAGACCCTGGTTTTGGTCAGTTTACCACCCTAGAGACTTGGGCACATAATTTAACATAGCTTCTCTTCCCATAAAACACAGCTGTTAAATGGGATGAGCTCTAACTCCATCGTGATTATGAGGAATAAGTACTTACAGAAGTCATAAAACTAACACCTCACCTTTCTAGAACATTCTACCATTTGTAAAGCCTTTTCATGCAAAGCTCATTTGATCCCCACAGTCGCTCTGTGAGTCATATACTCAGTCAAACTTGTTCCCTATGTGGAGTTGCAATGTGACTTGTGTGAGGACACTAGGATAATAGGTGCTAGATATGACCCAAATCACATCTTCATGTTCTGTTCCTGTCTTTCTATGCTACAAGCTCTCTCCGTCATCTTTGTTGTGAAATACATCTCCAGCCTTTGTAACTCAGTTCAAGTTTTCACGTACATTATTATCTTTTGAAACACCTTGATAGATTTCAGGTGCCATATGACAGGTCGTCTAGTCTCCAATGGGTTCATCAATTTCTAAATAAACTGTATCTGAAATCTAAGGCTAAAATGATTACTTGGTGCTCCATAGTTATTCCCATTTGAAAGTTACTCAGGGATTCCATGGCTGGGGCAGGGAGAGTACAAGATGAACTGAGAACATCTCTTGGTGCCAGAAAACCAGGGAGTGCCCAGAAGATGATAAGGACTTGTTGAAAGAGCATAAGAACCAGGCTGAAGGAGCTCCTAGTGGCCCAAGCTGGAACAATTTGAGCCACAAAACAAATAATGACTATCCTTCAGTCCATACTGACTTCTTTGTATTAATACATATAACAATAATGGTGAAGAAAAGACTGCTTTTCCTTGGAGTAGAATTCCAACTAATAAATGGAGAAGGAAAGAGGGAACTAGGAAACTTTATGGTAATAATAGGCAAACTCGGCAGTAGTAACTTTTGCAGATCTAAGACACCTAATAATGCAAAGATTAGTGGGTGAAAGATAGAAGAGAAACAGAACTTTCTTAGCACTAAAATGTTTCCCCCAAGATATTAACTATAAAGGAAATAATAACTTTACAGTCAAGAAAACTGGCAGACACCACCTTAGCTACATGATCAAGGTCAACATCATCAGTTAGAAGACATATCAACATGAGGAACCCTACAGTATAAAGGGCTGAGGACACAACATCATTTATGGGGTATTCTTGACAAATATGCATAACCTCATTGAAATCATGAGAAAACATCAGATAAACCCAAACTGAGGGTAATCTACAAAATAGTTGATCAGTGACCTTCAAAACTGTCAAGGTCATGAAGAAAAGACTAAAAAACCATTACAGCTTGGAGGAGATGGAGAAGAAACAACAACTAAATGTAATGTGGGATCTGGGGCATCAGTGAGAAAACTAGTTAAATTAAAATAAGGTTTTTAGTTTCACTGATAGGCTAGAATCAGTGCTAATTTCCTTGTTCCAATAATTATACTATAGTTATAAAATATGCTACCTTTAGGAGAAACCAGATGAGGGATATACTAAAACTCTGCACTCTCTTTGCAACGTTTATGAAAGTCCTAAATTAGTTCAAAAAAATTTTAAACCTATCAGAAGCCATTTTGACAGTTTTCTGAGTGCCTCAAAAAGTAAGTTAACTTGACTGAGCTAGCCAGAGTAACTGTAATTCTCCCTCCTGGCTCTTGCTCCAAAGGGTGGCTCTTTAGAGAGTGAGAGCCACGGGACCCCAAAACCACATTTTGACCCTGCCAGTTCACTGACAACCCAGCTATTGGAAACTGTCCTGTATTCTGGACAACCCATCAATTGCAAATCCTGTATGAACTTAATTCTTCTTTGAGGACAATGTAAGCACTGTCTCACACTGAATACAGAAACAATGAGCCAAACCGTCCCAAAGATGTTTAATAACAAATGTGTCTTAATTTTGATCACATTTCTCCTGATTCATTTCACACAACTTCAAGAGCAAAGCAACCAGAATTCTGTGGCAATAAACTCTGTCCTTAGCTCCTGCCTCCAACTGTGTCCACCCAGAAACTTATTTGCCATCAGTATCTGTTCTCATCTTTAGTGGGTGGAGAGTACATGTTATTACTTAAATTTTCTGCATCTTTTTTGACTGTTGGTGTTTCTTTCTTTTTGTTTTTTGGAGACAATGTCTCATTCTGTCACTTAGGCTGGAGTGCAGTGACATGACCATAGCTCACTGCAGCCTCCAACTCCTGGGCTCAAGGAATCCTCTTGCATCAGTTTCCTGAGTAGCAGGGACCATAGCCATGTGCCACCATGCTTGGCTGATTCTTTTCTTTTTTTTTTTTTTTTTTTTTTTGTAGAGATTGGGGGGTCTTACTTTGTTGCCCAGGCTGGTCTCAAACCCCTGGCTTCAAGCAACACTCCCACCTCAACCTCCCAAAATTCTGGGATTGCAGGTGTGAGCTACCACACCCAGCTGGTTTTTCTTAAAAACACGTAAATATAACTCCATTGTGCATTTCCCAAGGGTGTAAACCGACAGCAAACTTCAGTTCCAAGCCACATACACAACAAAACTGACAATTTTATGACACTACTCAATCACATACAAAGCCACATAGCTGCAAAGCTGAATGCCACTGCCTATAAATGAATCAAACTCCTGCAGCTAGTAAGTTTTATTTTGGACACTAGACTTATATTTCTCCTCATAAACCACAGGCCTCTGCTATTCCTGGGGACTTGATGAGTAAAGGAATGACCCTCCCTGAATATTTGCCTGCCTTACATCTTGACCAGTCTGTATCTAATGGACTCCTTTTATCCAAGCGCGGAGGCTGGCTTTAAGAGAAGTACAAGATTTAGTCCCTGGCCTCCAGGATCTTACAGTCTGGTATGAATTTAAATAGTCAATTTTAAATAATTAAGTACCAAATAATTTATTATATCATATTTAGGGCAACTGGAATCTGGGGCAAGAAGAGCTAAACAGGCAGAAAACCTTTAAGCAGGAAGAGAGATTTCATCAATTTAGACAACAAATATTTGTTATGTTCATTCTCTGTGCCAGGCACTGCTCTAAGTGCTCTAAGTGTTAGGAAACAAATAATGAAAACAAAACAAATAATCAAGTTTATTTCATATAGAAAAAATAAATTAAGAAAAATTAAAGTAAAATTTAAAAAATTAAGATTGGTAAAGTGTATTCAGCTGATCTGCAGACTTACGCATGTCATTCCAGTGAAGCAAATCCAATATTGCTGCAATTTACGTTCAAGCTTTTGGAACTACTTCTTAGGACCTTAAATTTCAAATTGACTTAAAAGTTCTCCATCATTGTAGAAACTGTATTTCACCCTACATAAAAGCAAAACTCACACCCAGTAAGATCCAATCAGGTCTCAGCTCTGTCAGTTTTCTTATAAAATTTCAGGACTCAACAGCCAACGTAATTTATTTATTTATTTATTTATTTATTTATTTATTTTATTATACTTTAAGTTCTAGGGTAGATGTCCACAACGTGCAGGTTTGTTACATATGTATACATGTGCCATGTTGGTGTGCTGCACCCATTAATTCGTCATTTACATTAGGTATATCTCCTAATGCTATCCCTACCCCCTCCCCCCACCCCACGACAGGCCCCAGTGTGTGATGTTCCCCACTCTGTGTCCAAGTGTTCTCATTGTTCAATTCCCACCTATGAGTGAGAACATGCAGTATTTGGTTTTCTGTCCTTGCGACAGTTTGCTAGAATGATGGTTTCCAGTTTCATCCATGTCCCTACAAAGGACATGAACTCATCCTTTTTATGGCTGCATAGTGTTCCATGGTGTATATGTGCCACATTTTCTTAATCCAGTCTATCATTGATGAACATTTGGGTTGGTTCCAAGTCTTTGCTATTGTGAATAGTGCCGCTATAAACATACGTGTGCATGTGTCTTTATAGTAGCATGATTTATAATCCTTTGGGTATATACCCAGTAATGCGATGGCTGGGTCAAATGGTATTTCTAGTTCTAGATCCCTGAGGAATCGCCACACTGACTTCCACAATGGTTGAACTAGTTTACAGTCCCACCAACAGTGTAAAAGTGTTCCTATTTCTCCACATCCTCTCCAGCACCTGTTGTTTCCTGACTTTTTAATGATTGCCATTCTAACTGGTGTGAGATGGTATCTCATTGTGGTTTTGATTTGCATTTCTCTGATGGCCAGTGATGATGGGCATTTTTTCATGTGTCTGTTGGCTGCATAAATGTCTTCTTTTGAGAAGTGTCTGTTCATATGCTTGGCCCACTTTTTGATGGGGTTGTTTGATTTTTTTCCTGTAAATTTGTTTAAGTTCTTTGTAGATTCTGGATATTAGCCCTTTGTCAAATGGGTAGATTGCAAAAATTTTCTCCCATTCTGTAGGTTGCCTGTTCACTCTGATGATAGTTTCTTTTGCTGTGCAGAAGCTCTTTAGTTTAATTAGATCCCATTTGTCAATTCTGGCTTTTGTTGCCATTACTTTTGGTGTTTTAGACATGAAGTCCTTGCCCATTCTGGAAAAAGGAAACTGCCAAAGAGGAAAACCAACACTTTTTCATGGATTGTGAGCCTCTCTTATGAACTTGTTGGTGAAATAAGTTGAAGCTCATTCACTCAATAGTCAACAATACTGATTGTGCACTTACTATCGTAATAAACTCTCAGCACCTAGGACAGTGCCTGACACAGAGTAGGTATTCAATATGTTTGTCAAACCAGCCTGTCATATGGAGCTTTGGTCTTAACTTCATTTAAAACAATATAGGGTAGGAAAACGTGATGAGGTTGTTTCTTTTAGGTAGCTGTCTTAATCCATTTTCTGCTGCTATAATGGAACACTACAGAGTGGGTAATTTATAAAGAAAAACGTTTATTTGGCTCACAATTCTGAAGGGTGGGAAGTCCAAGAGCATGATGCTGGTATCTGGCGGGTGCCTTCTTGCAGCATCTCAATATGGCAGAAGGGCATCATATGGGGAGGATATGTGCAAGGGAGGCAGAATGAAAATGGGGACCAAATGTCTATTTATCAGGAGCCCACTTGTGCAATAACTAATCCACTCATGTGATAATGACATTAATCCATTCATGAAAGTAGAACCCTCATGACCTAATCACATCCTTAAGGTTCCACCTCAATACACTCACAATGACAATTAAATTTCAACGTCAGTTTCAGAGGGGATCTTCAATACCATTCTACCCTGCCCTCACCCCAAAAGTGCATGTCCTTCTTACATACAAAAAATATTCATTGAATCTCAATAGTCCCAAAACTCTTAATTTGTTCCAGCATCAACTCAAAAATCCAAAGTCCAGTTTCATTTAAATCAGATATGGATGAGATTCAAGACATGATTCATCCTGAGACAAATTTACTCCAGCTGTGAATCTGTGAAATTAAATAAGTTATCTACTTCCAAAATACAATGGTGGGCCAGGCATAGGATAGACATTCCCATTCTAAAAGAAAGAAATAGGCAGGAAGAAAAGAGTAACTTGTCCCAAGTATGTTGAAAGCCCAACAGGGTGGACATCATTAAATCTTAAAGCTGGAGAATAATCTCCTTTGACTGCATGTCCACATCTTGGGCACACAGGAGTAATAAGAGTTGGGTCCCCAATGCCTCAGACAGCCCTGACCCCATAACTTCGCTGGGCTCAGCCCATGCAGCAGCTCTCACAGTTTGGAGTCTTGTGCCTGCACCTCTCCCAAGTTAAAGTTGCACACTGGTGGCCCTGCAGTTCTGTGGACTTGGGGGTGGCCCCGCTTCCATGACTCTACTACACGTTGCCCCAGTGGGGACTTTCTGTGGAGGCTCCACATCTGTGGAAGGTTTCTGCCTGGGCCCCCAAGATGTCTGCAACATCTCTTGAAATCTAGGTGAAGGAGATCATTCCTCCACAGCTCTTAGATTCTGTGTTCTTGCAGAATTAGCACTACATGGATGCACCAAGGTTTACAACTCATCTTTCTGGAGCCATCGGTGAGCCACACCTGAGCCCACTTGGCTGGGGTTGCCAAGGAGCATTATGCCAGAATGCAAGGATCAAAGACCCAAAGAGGCTCTGGGCAGCAATCCCATGGGGGGTGCCTTAGGGCCATCCCCTAAAACCATTCTTCCCTCCTGGAGCTCTGTATCTGTAATGGGAGGTGCAGCCTCAAGGATCTTTGAAATGCCTTTAGGATCTTTCTCCTATAATCTTTTTGAATATCTCCTGATTCCCTCCTATCCATGGTCATCTCTTTGGCAAATGGTCACTTGGCCATATCCTTGGTTTGCTTTCTTAAAGATATCTTTTTACTCTTTACGTGGCCAGGCTGCAAATTTTTCCAAAACTTTTCATTCTTCTCCCCTTTTAATTATACCTTATGTCTTTAAGTCATTTCTTTCTTCTCACATTTCGCTGCGTGCAGTTAAAAGTAGCCATGCAGCATCCTGAGTGTTTTGCTGCTAAGATATTTTTTCTGCCAGACATCCTAGCTCATCACGCTTAAGTTCTGTGTTCTATAAAGTCTTAACACATGGACACAATTCAGCCAAGGTCTTTGCTCTTTTATAACAAGGATGGCCTTTACTCCAGTTTACAATACCTTGTTCCTCATTTCCGTCTGAGACCTCATCAGTATGGCCTTTACCATTCAGATTTCTACCAACTTTCTGATTATGACCACTTAAGTACTCTAAGAAATCCCAAACTTTTCCTACTTTTCTTGTCTGCTTTTTATCCCTCACCCAAATTGCCCCCAATGTTCCATTTATGGCAATCTATTCTTTTTCTAGTTTTGCTCCTCTAAATTCTTCTAGCCTCTACACATTGCCCGGTTCTAAAGCCACTTCCACATTTTCAGGTATTTGTTACAGCAACAGGCCCATTTCTCAGTATAAGTTTTCTCTCTTAGTCTGTTTTCTGCAACTGTGAAAGAATATCACAGACTGGGTAAATTATAAAGAAGAGAAGTTTACTTGGTTCACAGTTCTGGAGGTTGGTCCAAGAGCATGGTCCTGATATCTGATGAAGGCCTTCTTGTTGCATTATAACATGATGGCCAGACATCATGGGGTGAAGAAGTGCATGCACAAGACAGAGAAAATCCTTTTATAAGGAGCCCAATCCTAAGATAACCAACCCACTCCCACAAGACAGCATTAATCCATTCATGAGGGCAAAACTCTTAGGACCTAATACCTCTTAAAGGTCCCATTTCTTAATACCATCACAATGGCAATTAAATTTCCACATGAATTTTGAAGGGGACATTCAAACCATGGCTGTAGCTATCATACATTTATGATCAATGCATTAATGTGGCAAAGAGCTTTAAAAATAGAGAGTATAACCTCTAGGTAAATGTTCCTGTCATTATTATTCATGGAAGTTGTAAGGCAATGCATCTGAATGCCAGAGAGTTAATGAAAGTGTTCACTTCAGATGAAATGGTCCAAAGACATCCACTGAAATCCATGTTACAATTTACAGTGTCAATTAATGTCCCCAACAATGATTATTAAAGCAAGCCTTACTAGTAAAAAAACACTGCTACAGCCTTTGTGATTGAGTTAGAAAGGTCTCCCTCACTAAATATACTCCTCTAGCCAGCTTGCTATGGTGTTAGACATGTATCACAGTGCTTCCATCTTTGAAGCCAAGGTGCTGTATCCTTCAGGGGTATGGTGATAATTAGCTAATTAGACCAGATAAGCCCTGTCCATAGAAATAGCAATATCTTTATTTCCTCCATTGCACAAAGCTGCCTCCCCCAGGTTTTTCGTCTTAAAGAATGATACTTTTATACCCCTATCTTAGTCCATTTTATGATGCTATAATAGAATACCACAGACTAGACAATTTATAATAAACAGAAATGCATTGACTCACAGTTCTGAAGGCTGAGAGGTCCAAAATCAAGGGTCTAACATCTGGCAGGGGTCTTTTTGCTGTGTCATCCCATGGAACAGGGAAAAGACAGGTGAAGGGAGAGACAGAGAGAGAAAGAGAAAGTGAGAGAGAGGAAGTTGACTTGTCCTTTTATAAGGAACCCATTCCTGCAATAATGAACCCACCCACATGAAAAAGGCATTGATCCATTCACAAAGGTGGAGTCTCATGACCTAAATACCTCCCACTGGGGCCTCCCTCCCAACACTGCCTCATTGGGGATCAAGTTCCCAACCCATGAACTTTGGGGACACATCCAAATTATAACAACTTCTGTTTGCTCATGCCACAAATCTAAAAGCCATGCATGCTTCTTTCATTTCTCTTGGTTTTTACAAAACATCTCAAATTCATCTATTTCTTTCCTTCTTACTGATACCGTCCTACTCCAGATCACCACCACGTCTAGCCTGAGCCAAACATGATGGTCCTTTCCCTTTGCCAGAGATGGATTAGCCATGAGTGTGTGATGCAATTCAGATCAATGATGTGTGAGAGGAAACCTGCTGAGAGCTTCTGGGAGAGGCTCCCACACTCCTAAGAAAAGAAACTTGGGGAGAGATGGCCTTTGCTTTAATTGGACTTGGTCGTTTCTGGATGTGACATCTGGAATCATGACAGCCATCTTGTCCCCATGAGAGAAGTTAGTCCAGGGACAAAGCCAACACTCCAAGACGGGCAGAACAGGGGCAAAAAAAAAAAAAGCTAGGGTCCTAATGATGTTGATAAATCACTTAATTAATTACAGTAGTCCACCCTTATCAGTGATTTTGCTTTCTGCAGTTTTGGTTATCCACACACAGCACAATAACACATTTTGAGAGAGAGAGAGAGGCCACATCATGTAACTTTAATTATAATATACTTATTTAATATTTCTATTACAGTGATTGCTGTTAATCTCTTACTATGCCTGATTTATAAATTAGACTTTATCATAAGTATGTATATATAGGAAAAAACATAGTATTTATAAGATTTGGTACTATCCAAGATTTCAAGCATCCACTGGCGATCTTGGAATGTATCCCCCATGCATAAGGGGGCACTATAGTACCCTGAAAGCCACTTTACATGTGAGCTTCTTAAAAGGTGAGTTAATAGTCCGGGCGCGGTGACTCACACCTGTAATCCCAGCACTTTGAGAGGCTGAGGCGGGCAGATCATGAGGTCAGGAGATCGAGGCCATCCTGGCCAACACAGTGAAACCCCGTCTCTACTAAAAATACAAAAATTAGCTGGGCGTGGTGGCACGTGCCTGTAGTCCCAGCTACTCGGGAGGCTGAGGCAGGAGAATCGCTTGAACTCGGGAGGCAGAGGTTGCAGTGAGCCAAGATCATGCCACTGCACTCCAGCCTGGTGACAGAGTGAGACTACGTCTCAAAAAATAAAAAAGAAAGAAAGAAAAGGTGAGTTAATAAATGTTTCAGACACTTGCAGCCAAATGCATTTTGATTGACTCAACCTCAGAACTGTTCATCTCTTCTTTCTGCCATCTCCAAACCATTCTTCATGCAGCAACCAGAGTGATTCTTCCAAAGGAATAAATCTGATAATGTAATTTCTCTGCTTAAAATTCTTCAGTGATTTCCCTTGTTACTTACAAAATTTGAAGTTCTTCAACATGGCCTCTGTATCAGTTATCTATTGCTGCATCGCAAATTACTCGAAAAACTTGGCAGTTTCGAACAACTATCATTTATTATCTCACAGTTTCTGTGGGTCACGAATTTAGGACTGGATCGCCGGATAGTTTTGGCCCAGGGTCTCTCATGAGGTTGCAGTCAGGATGTTCTGAGATATGACGTGCTGGAGGGTCTGCTTCCAAAATGGCTTGCTCACCTGGCTGCTGGCGGGAAGCCTCAGCCACATGGCCTCCTTCACAGAGCTGCTTGAGTATCCCCACCCCATGGTGGCCGGCTGCTGCTAGAGCACGTGAGCAGACAGGGGGCGAGGAGAAGGTTGCTGTACATGTCTTGTCCTAATTTCAAACATCACACACTGTCACTTCCACCACATTCTAGTCATTAAGTGCCAACTACACTTAAGGGGAGGGGAATTAGAGTTTGCTTTTTGAAGCGGTGAGTACCAAAGAATTTCTGGACACATACAAAATTACCACACAGGCTTTACAGGACCTGACCCCAGGCTACCTTCCTAAGCTCCCTGACACCACTTTTCTCTTGGATAAAGGTAGTGTTGGAGAGCTTAAGAAAGTAGGCTGAACAGGAGACCCAGCGGCGCTCCTCCTGTTCAGCCGCATCAGGCGTCTGTCCACCTCAAGCCTTTTGCACGTATTGTTTCTTCTGCAATGTTCTCCCAAATTCCCCACCTGTAGGGATGCTTAATCACTAGATCTCAGTTTAAATGTCGCATTTTCCCAGATGCCTGTCCAGACCGTGCAGTCTATAGAAGACTTCCTGTCACTTTTTCACAGCTTCCTGTATTTTCCCTCATATCATTTGCTATAATTTTAATTGCTTATTTATTGGTCTGCTTTTTAAAGATGCAAAAGAAAAGATGATCACTCAGGATCAGGGGTAAAAAAGTACCAGCAGTGGCCTCTGCCACAGGACTGTGAGGTCAAAGGGCAAGGAGGCAGTGTTAGGAGGGCCCCAGGTCTGAGGAACAACATATTTCAGGGGAAGGGTTGCCTTTCATGAAGTGATTTTGGCAAGAGAAAATCTGCAGACTTTTCTCAATGATCAAGGGCTCCATTATTTTCCCCAGTGTCAGAGGAGCTGAGATTTCTCCTGGTTCCCAAAGTGCTACCCTAAGAAATTGTCCAAGTCTGGCGAGGAGCAGGGCAGATGAACTTGAGCTCCTCAGCTTAAAACCTGAAGGGAAATCTCTTAGCCCAGCAGGCCACAGAAGGGACCTCAGGGAGTCCATGCTCCTGGGCTATCAGCAAACACCAGTCTGGGAGAAATTGCTTCTTATTCCAGGATGGTAAAAAGTCAAGAGCCAACATGTAGCTCAGTAAAGAATTCACACTCGTGATATGCAGAGGAATGCATGCTTTTGAAAAAGATTTATTTAAAAAAAAAAACAAAACAGAAGAAAATTGTACTTTCTACATCAATTTCTCCATGAGTTCTCAGTTAAGACCACGAATCACTAGAGAGGTAAAACAGTCAGGTGTCAGTTGCTACAGGTAAGGGCGCTGCGCACCTACTATGTGCAGACGGAACAGAGGAAGGCCAGGCAAAGATGAGGGTTATGAACAGAATGGTCCCCAATCCAATTTGGACCCAACACTCTTCTTTAAAAATAAATATGATGCCCCACTTATTAATATAAAATGAATTTCATAGCTTGTATCAACAGTCCCCAGCGTTTTGGGCACCAGGGACAGATTTTGTGGAAGACAATTCTTCCATGGATCAGGTTGGGGGCAGGGGTGCATAGTGGGATGGTTTTGGGATGACACTGTCCCATCTCAGATCATCAGCCATTAGTTAGATTCTCATAAGAAGCACACAATCTAGATCCTTTGCACGCGCAGTTCACAATAGGGTTTGTGCTTCTATGAGAATCTAATGCCACTGCTGATCAGCTCAGGCAATAATGCTCGCTCGCCCACTCACCTCAGGCTGTGCAGCCCGGTTCCTAACAAGTCACAGACCGGTACTCGTCTGCAACCCAGGGGCTCGGGGTTGGCTTATATAACATAACCACCACGTAATTTCAAAAAGCCAAATCATTGTAATGCTCTAACTATAATATAAATTAAAAGTTAAATAATTTATAACAAAATAGTCTATATTTCAATATGTAAGTGCTGGGTACATCTATTCTCAACATGTAATGAGTAACCAGAGGTTGATACCTATCCATTATAAATACACTGGGATGTAAGAGCAGTAATTGTAGGTACTTTTCCTTTATATTCAACATTTTAAAATAAGAGCTCAAGTGTATTTATAAGTATACATATAAGTATAAATATTATAAGTGTTTATAAGTATAAGTATAATCGCGTGAATGCAACAGCTATAAATGTAAAATTATGCAGGCTGTTATTTTGGAGACTCAAATGCCATACACAGTAGAACCATGGGTGACATGATTTTCAGAGAGGCTGAACAACTCTTGGCAGAGTTCTGGACAAAACAAAATACCACTGTCCCTTATTTTACTTGGTTACTTCCATTCCTTGAAATCTTGGTATATATTAAAATAACGCACAAAATACTTTGTATCTATATGTAAAATATAGAGTGCACTTCTTTTTTTTATTTTTATTTTTAATTATACTTTAAGTTCTAGGGTAGATGTCCACAACGTGCAGGTTTGTTACATATGTATACATGTGCCATGTTGGTGTGCTGCACCCATTAATTCGTCATTTACATTAGGTATATCTCCCAATGCTATCCCTCCCCCCTCCCCCCACCCCACGACAGGCCCCAGTGTGTGATGTTCCCCTTCCTGCGTCCAGATGTTCTCATTGTTCAATTCCCACCTATGAGTGAGAACATGCGGTGTTTGGTTTTTTGTCCTTTTGATAATTTGCTGAGAATGATGGTTTCCAGCTTCATCCATGTCCCTACAAAGGACATGAACTCATCCTTTTTTATGGCTGCATAGTATTCCATGGTGTATATGTGCCACATTTTCTTAATCCAGTCTATCATTGTTGGACATTTGGGTTGGTTCCAAGTCTTTGCTATTGTGAATAGTGCCACAATAAACATACGTGTGCATGAAAACAGAGTCCACTTCTAAGTTTTTCACCTCTGTGGATGTTCAGCAAGTTGTGGGCCAATTTTCCATGGTTAGATGGCCATCGATATCAGGATCACCTAACATCACTAAGGCCCCCAGTAACACCAGAAAATGCCAGTGGTGCCCCCACATCACTGTGACAAACAGAACCACCCCCTGATTTGGCAGCACCTCCCCATTTGAAGACCACTGGGAAGGACAGAGTCCAATATTATGAGGCTAAGCTCCCAAAGGCTTCATCTCACATCCTTAGAAGTATACTAAATACCATCTATGTGTTAGACTCTATGCTGGGCACTAGCTGTGGGTCAAAGGGTAAGTCAATTTAGAAATGTATCTACAAGGAAGAAAATGATAAACATGATTATCAACCAGGCAGCGCAGCACTACACCTTTAAAATGAACAGCCACTCCTTCATCCTACGGTTAACACCCAATAAACACATATCCTCTTTATTCCTCTCTTTGCAGCCCACAGTCCAAGCCATTTCACCTCACACTACCCTCCCCCAGCTTCCCATGTGCCTAAATTCTGACTGCAGCTCCAGCCTTGAGCCTCACACTTTCCCCTTGGCCCAATGTCAAATATCCTTCCTCCACCACCATCCTTGGGTCCCCTCCTCAGAGTTAGGGTCCAGCCACCCTTGGTTATGGTCTGTCCTGGTCCAGCCTTTTCCCTAGGATACTGGAGCAGCCCCTAGGGCAGAACTCCCCACCAGGCCTTCACCTACCCATATAGGAAAAAATAAGAAGAACTAGACAGAAGTACACTACTAGCCCACATCCACACTCTGCCTCAGAGGGTCTGTCCATGGGGCTCAGTAGTTCAAGCAGGTGTGAAAGCAGGCAGGGAAATTGTTCCTGAGAATATTTCAATTTAAAGATAGGAGGTTCTTACCATGAGATTGGGAACTAATGAGAAAATATCTTCCTGGAGAACTAGAGCCCAAGTGAGACAGGAGCATGGGTCTCCTGTCTCCACATCCACCCATTCACCAAAATACAGGGCAAGGACTGGCTCTGAGGGCTTGGTGTTGCACTGAATCTGCTGGTCAAGGTCAATGGCTACCAGCCATGAGGGCTGGACAGTAGCAGGGACAGAAAGCTCAGGAAGGAAATGGAAACACCTGAGGGACTGGCCCTTAGTTCCTCAGGTCAACCACTTCTATTATGGCACTCCTCTGCTCAGAGCAGCTCAACTGCTGTGCCTTCAGAGAGCCAACTCCAGGCTCCTCAGCATGGCACATAATCTCCAGCCTGAACCACTCTCTCCACGGTCCTCCATGCCTCACAGGGGAAGACAAGATCAAAGCCCATTCCAACTGAGGCACAAGGGGGTGATTAGGGAACAGGGAATTCTTTAGATAAAACCACAATTCATATTAGTCATACTGGCAATTAAGATCGTCTCGGCGGGGAGGATTTTCAAAACCTGGCAGGACACTGAACCTGCAGATGGCAGAAAGAAAAGGCATGCAAGGGTGGGAAGCCAGGGATGTGATAAAAACCAAAACATAAGGCCTGGGAGAGGAAAGCCCTCATACTCAGGAGGGGTGGGTAGAAGGGGGTACTAGAGCAGAGGAATAGGCCGGGCCTTGAGTCTGGGCCACCACAGAGCAGTGGGAGGACTGTGGATGTAGGAGGAAGTGGGGGTTGGGGAGAGGGGTTGGGGGATGGATTCTGCTTGTGCATTATGCAACATCAGGAAGAACTGACCAGAGCTTCCCTTGATTCCTACCATGCACTTACTCAAAAGACCAGTTTCCCGAACTCAGTTCTCGGGGGATGGGAATCAAAGCATCTCTCCATGGTGGAAACATGTGAGCTTCTCCAAAATGATGGCATAATATTACAATTCCAGAAAACATTCTCCATGCAAAAACTTACATCAAACCAGAAAATCCATTGACAGTTAACAACCTAATACTAACAAATAAAATTATCACTCATTTCTATGACCAAAAATATATTTGCCAACTTCTTTCACTAACTTCAGAAGATATTTTGTATAAATGAATATTCATCTATAAGCTCTCATTTTTATTGTCATTTGTGCTTAAGAAAGAATAATTCAATATCTTTAATGAGCTGTTAGCTTCCTTTAGTTATTCAAAGTATAAAAGAACATGTTTACAGTGTCTTTGAGCTTCAGGAAGTTAAACTCCAGGCGGAAATCTACTTCCAAAAAGTAGAAATGAGAAATAGCATCAGAAAGTATTCTGACTTGCTTGCTATTCTTTATAAACTCTTACAAAAAGAAGCAAACATTTCAAAATATGTGTAGTTGAGAAAAATTGAGAGTTTTCTTATCTAGTATTATGCTCAAAATTTGTACATTTTCCACAAGTGTGTCATACTGCTGTTACTTTGTATTTCAGTTTTTAAAACTTCAGTCTTCAAAGAACTTCTTTCCTTTGGGTTCTTTGCCTGTAATTACAGCAAGCTCCATCAGGTGTCAATGTGGTGGTCGTAGTTTAGACAGGCTATGTGGGAGGGACACAGGGTACTTATGTGCCTTCTTGGAGATTGAAAGATTTTATTACTCACATCATCTTTTATGTAAAGATAATCTCGTGGCTAAGGGGAAGGTTTTGACAGAATTTGATGCTATTATGTTTAGGATTCTGGAAATAACTAGATCCTGCCCTTCCAATAACCCTTCCTCCCCACTTGTCCTCATCTTGTTATCCCCCTTCCCATGGGTCCCCTCTCCCCTACACTCTCTTGTTGGCCCCACTCCTGATTTCTCCATAGCCATCCTCTCCCAAAGGCCCTCCCACCACACCCACTGCACCCCCTCCCCCATCGTACTCCCTGCTCATCGGCCTCCTCTCCAGTATCCCCCCACCTTCTTTCCTATCTTTCTCCACCATCATGAGCCCTCCTCCCCTGCTGAGGCCTCCTCTTCATCCATTCCCTTCCTCACCAGCCCCCATCCCAATGCCAACCTGTCTCCCCTTATAATCTTCCCCAACACCATCAGCCCTACTTTCTGTCCGGCCGCCCTTCCTCCATCTCCTTTATGCTTCTCCTTCCTCATCAACCTCCCTTTTTGCAGGATCACTGAGCATCCTATATGCAAAAGAAGCAATATCAGAATGAGGACCCAGAACCTCTCAGGCACAGCAAAGTCCCCTTGCAGAATCTGAACAAGAAAGTCTGGAACAGGCAGCTGAGGGTGAAGTCCAGATGAGATTCCTATTCCCCGGTCTCTCACCCCCAGGATGTTAGCTTCTTCCAACCACATGGAAGAAAGTAAGGAGGAAGAGAATAAATCTAGAGATGAGATATTGGTAGAGATTCTCTGCCCAGCTGCCCACATGAAGTTGAAAGAAAACAATCTGCATATCTACTCAGTTACAAGAGGGTAAGCAGAGATAGACAAGGGTGAGAGAGGACACTAAAGTGTCCCTATCCCTGATGATAGCCACAAAGAATCAAGCATGCAACACAGAAGAACATTTTCAATTTTTAAAGAATATACGTATAGGTTAAAGTACTGTATCTCAAGCTTTCAGGAAGGTACCAATTCTAGGGTGCTCCCTGGAGACTGATTCCCTAGGTCTGAAATGGAATCTGGAATTTAAACTATTTTAGCAAACACACTAGGTGATTCTGCAAGAATCTTTAAAGAAAGACTGATCCTTGAGTACAAGTTGGTAAATATCTTACTAATCCTTAACTGTTGCCCATTGTAACTATGAATTTAGTGACTGCTTAATCTGACCCTGATTTTATGCCCAGGCATGATTAGAACTAATCCAAATCACCTGATCCCTCAGAGCCTGTCCTCTGAAGAATGAAAAACAACTGGAGATGGTTTTGTTAGTAATAAAATCATGCAGAGGTTCTGGGTTGCTTCCATTTTCATCTTCTGTGAAACTCAAGCCAATAAATATTGGGTTCCTACAGCCACCAAGGCTCTGCCCTTCTTGGTCTGTGAGTATTCACCAGGGGCAGCTCTTTCTCTTACCAGGTTCACTTTTCCACTATCCCTGTGCAGTGGGAAAAGCAAGAGCCTCACATGGTCAGAACCAGTTTCAATGTTTCCTAGATCCTCTTGTGGCCTGGGAAGAGGCACCATATATTCGTGAAATGGCACAGAACCACCCTCCTGTCTTTTCTCTCTGTATGTCTGTCTTTCTACTCATGGAAACCATTTCTGGTTACTCTGAAGACAAACTTTCAAGGCAAACTTCTAAAGTAGCTTGTATTCCTCCCAGGACAGTTCTACAATGATTCAAACAGCAAATGCAAGAGACTCTGAAGGAGATTTGTGTGAGAGAAGCATAAAGCCCAGATGAAAGTAAGAGCTGTGTCTATGAATGGAAATCATTTTATCAAGTCCTTAACAAATAAGTGCACAAGGAAGAAGACATCCTTGGGTCTCCTCCATCCTCTGCTAGTAGGAGTTTGGGGCAGTTGAAGTATAACTCTTCTATTTTCAAATTCATCCAAATCACAGAACAAGAAAAAAAAAAAAAAAAACCTAACCAAACCACTTGAAAGAAAAAAAAAAAAACAGTTCCCCAGAGAAGGCAGCTTCTTTTTGGGCCAATGGTCACTGACCCTCAGGCAGGGGCTCTCAGGATATAGGGTCTGCTGGCCCCAGCCCCTGACACTCTGCCTAGTGACCCTTGCCCCATGGCCAGCTGGCCTGTAGAAGGAAGTCACAACTCTGGCAGAGGCTCAAGGCGGCAGCCGGGCTTCTTTGTGGCTGCCTTCTCTCCCAGCTCCACCCCAGTGTCTTCTGACTCACCCCAACTCCCTAGAGCAAAGAGCTCTCCTCCATAACTCAGAACCCCATGACTGGGAGGTGCCCTCTGACCCCCTCTTATTCTGCAGCTCATTGGAACCTCTCCCTGCTCAGGAGACCGGACCTCCACTCTTCCCAAATCACGGTCAGGTCTGTCATCCTGGATACCCTTTCCTGTAGGTAGACTTTCTCCCATTCGCCCCCAACCACCACTACCGAGATGGGAAGTAGGAGGGGTTCAGCACCCAGCAACACCCTTGGATTTAGACCTCAATTTTGGAAAGTTCCTTATTGCAACTAAACCCCTCACCTTAATCCCTTCCTAGACCCTGCCCCTCCTGGTACCTGCCACGTGTCAAAAGACAGCATTTATTCTCCTGTTTGTCTTTTCACCCTGATTTGCTGTGTGGCCTTTTCCTTGTTATTAAATAACCAGGATATGTATTTGTTTTGCTCTGGCTGAAGAGTATGACACACATAACAAAACAATAAAAGCACCAAAGAGCACCTGTTACCTTTCCTGCCCAACCATTCTTAACTATATTGTCCACACATTCAAGGAATGATCATCTTGTCCAGATATGACAGCATCTGGCCCTTGGCGCTTATCTGCCTTTATGGATCCTTTTCTGTTGCTTGCCACCTACCAGCTTCCTTTATCAATACCAGGAAGCTCTCTACACATCCTTCTGTGTTCCCCTTCATTTTTCTCCTTCACCAATGCACTTTATAAGGAAGGTAAACGCCTCAAAAGTCTTGTGGAAAAAGCTGTGTAGGAATCCAAATCTCCATTTTGCAGACAAGAAAAGCACAACTCATTTTAAATTACAAAGGGCAGAAAAGGATGTCAGGAAGTAGTTTTTTGGGTTTTTTGGGGTTTTTTTTTTGAGACGGAGTCTAGCTCTGTTGCCGGGCGGGAGTACAATGGCATGATCTTGCCTCCTGGGTTCAAGCAATTCTCCTGCCTCAGCCTCCTGGGTAGCTGGGACTACAGGCATGTGCCACCACGCCCAGCTACTTTTTTTATTTTTATTTTTATTTTTAGTAGAGACAAAGTTCCACCATGTTGGCCAGGATGGTCTCGATCTCTTGACCTCGTGATATGCCCACCTCGGTCTCCCAAAGTGCTGGAATTACAGGCGTGAGCCACCGCACCTGGCCAGTAGTTGCTATTCTTTAGACAAAGGAACTTCCCCTTCTACCACACTGGCCTAGAGGCCAGACCCATGGGAGGACTTGTGGGTACCTGCCGTGGCTTGAAAGCTATTGGGACAGAAGACCTGCATTCTACCACAAGGGACCTGTGAATGGGTCTGTCACAACAGAAGCATCTGAAGAAGGAGCAGCAGGCAGGGCTTGCCAGGATCTGCATCAAGTCAGATGTGCCGGGACCAGGCAGAATTTGATTTTTAGGTGACATGTTCCCAGTATGGCCCAGGGACCAGGCTGAGATCTATTCCCAGGTGCATATAGTTACTCCAAAATTGTACTGTGGCCAAGTGAGATAGATAACTTAGATACAGCACTAACTCCAACAGGAAAAAAAAAAAATGGCCCAGGACTACCCATCCCCCAAAAAGAGAATTTGCCAGAAAGGAAGCAGGCAAGATGATGCTGAAAGATGATGGTATAGCTGCTAAACTTTCCAACGTGACTTCAATGAACTGCATGCTATGGATGGGTGTACAGCTTCTGGATTTTTGTTCTGTTTTCTTTGGAGACAGGGTCTTGCTCTGTCACTCAGGCTGGAGTGCAGTGGTACGATCACAGCTCTCTGCAGTCTCAACCTCCAAGGCACAAGCGATCCTCCCACCTCAACCTCCTAAGGAGCTGGACCACAGCCATGTGCCACCATACCCAGCTTTTGTTTATTTTTTTTTGTAGAAACAGGGTCTCCCCATGTTGCCCAGGCTGATCTCAAATTCCTGGCCTCAAGCAATCCTCCTATCTCGGGCACCCAAACCAAGTACTGGGATTACAGGCATGAGCCATCACACCAGGCCCAGTTTCTGTTTTTTGTTTGTTTGTTTTTGAGACAGAGTCTTGCACTGTCACCTGGGCTGGAGTGCAATGGCACGATCTCAGCTGACTGCAACCTCTGCCTCCCAGATTCAAGCAATTCTCCTGCCTTAGCTTCCTGAGTAGCTAGGATTACAGGTGCCCGCCACCATGCGCAGCTAATTTTTTTTTGTATTTTTAGTAAAGACGAGATTTCACTGTGTTGTCCAGGCTAGTCTCGAACTCCTGACCTTATGATCCGCCCACCTCGGCCTCCCAAAGTGCTGGGATTACAGGCATGAGCCACCACGCCCGGCCCCAGCTTCTGTTTTACTGAAAAAAGCAAGTTACACACAGTAGACTTGAGGGTGGCTGGCCATGGACAAAACTGTTCAGCTTTAAATACCACCCCTCAACTTCCATCACTTTTCCCTGATTATGTAGATAGTACTAAAAGACTGAGGTCTGGAAGTTCTGCAACAGTCCTTTATTGGGCTAAAAAATAACCTTTGGCTAGCTCTACCCTGGCTAGTGCTCTAAAATGTAACTAAAAATAATTCAAAAAGAGCAAACAGAAGAATCACGCCAGGATGACATCCCCACCCCACCCCTCAGGTCATCAAGCCTTTTAGTCAGGAAGGAGGAACCTACTGCAAGGCTTCCTGTGCCTCATCCCAGTGGGCGCAGCAGAACCAAGAAACTCCACTTCCACTGCTGGAGCAGAAAGGGGTGATCACCTCCTTCTCATGGCACTTTGCCACGTTTCAGGAGATGGAACTGGGAGGCAACACAAAAGCTGTGGGCCTGGAAAACATGCTTCTGATGGTTGTACAGTCTCCCTGCACCCCCTCAGCCCAGGAGTGAGCCTCTTCAGAACTGGTCACACTTGTTGGTGTCATTGGAGGGAGTCATTGAGGACTCTACACATGAGTCTCTGCACATGGGGATCCCTGCCTGGTGTTACCCGGGAACACCCACGGACATGTTCCCTTCAGCCAGAGTGATGCCCTTCCAGGCCACAGGCTCCTCTGTGGACCTGCCTCAGAACAGCCTGGGCTAGGTCTGATGAGCAATACATTTCCACGCCTTGCACTGACCTGTTCCCACTGGGTCGCAGAGGCCGAGCAGCTGAGAGCGTGTGCATGGCTGATGACCGGGACACTCAGATAGTAGCTGTGGGGGACAGCCCTGCTCAGGTGTGCCTTCTGTTCTGTTTGCTTTCAAGTAAAATGATGACCTCAGCACAGGAATCACTGGAGAAAATGTCTGTACACCTCACTACAGTCACTTTACTCACAGGGTTCTGCACAAGTTCCAGACTAGATTCCCTCTTCATTTGACCAAACATGTGTGGGTAGCAGCAAATAAATGAGGGATGAATTTGTTTACAGTCACCCTGGAAACTTCCCTTTACCACTAAGCCATGACAAAACACAACTATCAAAGCTCAAGGGAAAAAACTCCAAGGAATAAAGAGCAACAGGCACACGTAATACTCTTCTTCTTTCCCCTGTCCTGTCCTACCTCACCCCAGCATAGTGCATTCACATGCTCTCTCACTATGCATGATCTTCCCTCTTGACAACCATCCAGAATATTCTCCTCTGACCCATACACTGGAGCAGGGGTTGACAAACTTTTTCTATAATACACTAGACAGAAAGTATTTTCATTTTGGAGGTCACACAGTCTGTCTCAACAACTGAGCTCTGCCATTGTAGTGCAAAAGCAGCCAGAGACAATATGTAAACAAATGGGCATGGCTGTGTTCCAATAAAACTTTATTTACAAAAACTGGCAGTGGGCCAGATTGGCCCATAGGCTGTAGTCTGCCAACCCCTACATTAGACTATTACCTCCCTCTGTATCAAAAACCCACCTGCCCATGTCCCAGGCTGATAGGGATCTGCTTTCTAAGCCCAGTGATAACACGAGGCCCTTCTTACCTTCCTGAGTGATGATGCCTCAATCTGCTTTCCCTCCCAGGTGCCACAGACACATTTACTGAGTCCTGATGGTCAATCTGTCTCACAGGAAGGGCTCCAATACTGGTGATTCTAGGCACATCAGAGGCCTAGAGGGGCCTGAGAGCAGAGATCATCCAATATATATTAATATGTGTTTTCCCATTTGTAAGCTTGGTCTAGTCATTCCACATGAGTGCTTCTCAACCTTTCTTTACCTACGCTCCCCTTTGACCAATGAAAACAGCATGTTCTCTTTTACTGTTCTTTGAAATAAAAACTACATCAAAAATCTGACCAATAGGGGTAATCCCTGATTTGTTTTAAACACACACACCCCATTTCCCACCACCACCACCAACCCCAACCACCCCACACCCTGATTTGGTCCTCTAGGGACACAGATCCCCCCACGCTCCCTTGGAATCCCTATTCTAAATAGTTGATATTGGCAGGATCCCAGTGTCTTAAATAATCACTGAATTTTAGAGTGGGAAAGAATCCAGAATACACTCTCCCACCCACCCACCCATTTAAGAAGTCCAAAGACTGTCTTCTTTAAGAACTCTGAGGGTCAAAGGCACACAGAAGATGGAGCAGCAGTTGTCTTGGGCAGTGGTGTGCCAGCTTGTGTTTGGGGCAACTTGTGGCATGAAAATGACGTGTCTTCGCACAACAAAGCGGAAAATAGCAGTAAGTGTTCCGGGTAATTCAAACACCAGCTGTCTCTGTGGTTTCGGAGCTGTGGTTCGCTTCTTAATCAAAAGGCATTCGGCCTACAGGAAAGGGGTTCTATAAATCACAGGAAGTTTCAAGAAGTCAACAAAAGGATTCCAAGCAGGAGGCAGCCAGAAAGAGGGAAATCTGATCTTTGCCCATATTATTAAGTTAACATTTTTCTACCAACATTTGTCTTCTCCCCTCTAAAATTCCTCAACTGACTTTAAGGATAAAGAAGCAAATCCATCGTTGGCAAACCCTAGAATGGGTGGGCCATGAGTCTGCTACTCACTCAAATATCAGCTTCAAGACAAAATATAATAACCCCAAATTAGCTCTTCCTCATGAGCAATAAATTATAAATAAGTTGAAGTTCACAGCCAGAGAACTTGAGACAACCCTGATACAGCCTAAAAAAAAAAATCACATCTCAGGTTACAATATAAAAGGCCTGTCTGGCTTTTTACTCAATATTATAGTTGTCATAATGGCGGTACATGTTCAGAAACCACCTCCTAGTGTTTTAGGAAACATTTCATGCTATCCTAATTCAGAGCATGGCCATCTGAAAATGTTCTCCCTGCCCTGGAAAGAGGCAGGCTGATGGGGGCTTTAATGCCAACCATTTGCACTTCTTACACCCATGAAAATATATGAACACCATTACTTCTAAGCTACCTTTCGATTATTCCTAGAGTGAGGGAATTCATCCACAATTCTGTGTGCATATACATGCACAAACATGAATTTTTGGCACTACTTAGAAACACGCAAACATCCTCTCCCTTTGAGGTACACACGCAACAGCTACAAAGGGGTTTGAAATGATCAAAAAATCAGAGGTTCAGTGATTCTCATCATCAACTTGTTTTACTTCAAACTTTCAAAGGAACTGGGTTTGAGGAGGTGGAACCCAGCCACTAAGAACTGGAGGATTGAGCTCTGTGAAGACAGCTGGACTCGTTTCACCACATTTTTTCCCTTGCTCTGCTTTTCTGGCTTGTTACCTGGCTGGCTGGAGGCTAGAACTAGTGATGGTCTGGCATACACAGGTACAAACATGGGTGAGGCCCTTTATAATTACTCTTGGTAAACAGAGCTGACATGTGGGTAAATAATGTCACAGTTGCACTTGCTCAGGGCCAGGTGATGGTTTCCCTGGGGCTTTACAGCCTGGGAGATGGCCTGTCTGACCCTACCAAGAGAGCCACAGGCTTGGAACCATCCTCTGTTCTCCAGGCTGGCTGGCAACTGCTGCCAGTGAGGCTGTTTGGACCTATTACCTATAAAGGACTCATTTGGAGAGAATACTGCAATTGATTTCTCATTAATTACCTTCCTAATTCTAAAAAAGTTTTGAAACCTATAAGCATCAAATTGAATACACTAAAACAGGAGTTGACACACTATGGCTGTAGACCAAATTCTGTCTGAGTAAATAAAGCTTTACTGAAACCCAGTTATGTCCATTCATCTACATATTGTCTACAGCTGTTTTGACCCTGCAAAGGAACAGGTAAGTAGTTGTAAGAGACCATGCAGCCTGAAATGGTTACTACCTGGACCTTTTACCAAAACGTTTGTGGGCTCCTGCACTAGGGAGAGATAAAGAGATAAAATGCTGACAATCATTTAGTCTCAGGGTAGTCATTACATATTTACTCACAAACTGAAGTAAAAATTGGGTTCATCCTAAACAGCCAACAGTAGGGGAATGGCTAGGGAAATGTGGTTAACAAATGGTAGAATAGTATGCAGCCGTCGAAACTCACATTCACGAATGCTTTTAATAGCATAGCGAAGGACAAAATTTATTTAAGAGAAAAATGAAGAATACAAAATACATTACCAATCAATTTCAACTGAACAAAAATCTTTTTTTCAAAGGAAAAAGTACCAAATGGAAATGGTATATACCATTTAGCTTTAGCAATTGAGAAGTGGGAATTTGGGTGATATTTATTTTTCTCATTGTGCTTTTGGGGGAAGATTTTTAGCCATTTCTACAACAAATGTTACTTTTATGAGAAGAAAATGATTATTTTGAGAATAAGAATTTTAAAAAAGAATTCAACTTTGGGATGCTGAGGTGGATAGATCACTTCCAGTCAGGAGATTGAGACCATCCTGGCCAACATGGTGAAACCCCCGTCTCTACTTAAAATACAAAAATTAGCCAGGCGTGGTGGCAGGTGCCTGTGGTCCCAGCTACTTGGGAGGCTGACGCAGGAGAATCACTTGAACCCGAGAGGCAGAGGTTGCAGTGAGCCGAGATTGCGCCACTGCACTCCAGCCTGGGCGACAGAGCAAGACTCCGTCTCAAAAAATTTAAAAAAATTAAAAAAAAAAAAGGAGTTTATAAACTGTATATTAGGGTTGGAGAAATTGTTCTTGGGAAAAATGATCTTTTTGCTATGCTCCTGGTGCCAGATGAAAGAAAGGAAGAAAGAAAAAGTGAGTGGCAGAGAGTAGGCAAAGGTGACATGATTCTCTATTAAAAAAAAAAAAAAGAAAAAAAAAAGTTTCCAGTAAAGAGAAATGTTTTCCTAGGCAAAAAGTTGTAAGGAGGAATAGCTTCCATGTACGCAAGCAAGGCCTTCAATGATGAAAGCAAAGCTTCCTGAGCTGATTACTAACTGCTTCTCTGGCTGGAGATATTCACAGACTGAGGTAACCACGAATACTTCTGGGAAGGGTTCAGAGTGGTCCCTCTCTGGGTTTTCAAACAAACAAACAAAAACAGCAACAGCAACAACAACAACAACAACAAAACAGACATCCCCCAAAACTCCTTAGAAATATTGACCAAACACTCATGAGAAAAACCATGACCTGGAATGTTTAGTATCACTTACAATACCAAAAACAATGCTAGTGTCTTAATTTGAATTAACTGCATACTTTTTGCTGTATTCATAATTGTGTAGAGCTGCCTAATAGCAAATTGCAGCTAAAAGAACTGACAGACTGAAGTGTTCAAATTATAGATTTTGCTGGGTTTTCTTTCCAGACGAGACATTGAAATGCTATACGGCAAAGTAATAGAAGGTTGCAGAATATGTGGTTAAGCAGACACTTCCATGGGTCTTTTACTTTCCATTTATTCCTACACAAAGCTTTTGACCAAAGATGCAGAAAAGAAAGCAGATAATTATTAAATTGTACAAAATAACTTCAAATATAAAGAAAACAAAAGCGAAAGACAAAGAAAACAATCTATTCTATAAAAGCCTGTCAACTTTCTTTCTTCGCTCCATTGTGGAGGCAAAGAAACACAGCATTACAGTTCCCTGACATCACAAGAAATCGCTTAGAGTGGGAATCCAAGCCCTCTTTAGCCAAATTAATTGAGGAATGAGGTTTGATTACTATTAAAAGCAGAAAGTAGGGCAAACTTAGAGACAGTCATATATCACCCAGTTTCTACAGCCCTGAAAGACAGTCTTTGAAAGGAACTACCCACAATGAAAAGCAGAAGGAAAATGTGTCGAAAGCAGTTAAATCCTAGGCACAATGACCGCGCTGCTCACGTCGAGAGATCTAACTAGGAGAATGGAGTCTCCCTACCTCTAGACCAAGCGCAGAATACTCCTTGTGCCAATTAGTCAGTAAGCCTGCTTGTCCTGATTTAGATGAAAAGCTTAGCTAGAAACTCACATCCAGTAAGTCTGTGAGTTAACAGGTGAACAAGAAGTCAGCCTTGATCAAAAATGACAATATTACTTGCATGTAGCCTTTTTCATACATTGCAAGGAAGTATGCTGATGGTGAAAAGGGGATTTAGAGGCTGTTCCATTCAAAAATGCAAAGATATACTCAAACTGAAATTGCATCTCTTTTGGAGTGGCACCATGGATTTTCCAATATAGGAGAACCATAGGGTCAGCAGCCTGTCTTAAATGAGGACAGAAACTTTTCTTTCTTTTTTTTAAAAAAATTTTATTATTATTATATTTTAAGTTTTAGGGTACGTGTGCACAACGTGCAGGTTTGTTACATATGTATACATGTGCCATGTTGGTGTGCTGCACCCATTAACTCGTCATTTAGCATTAGGTATATCTCCTAATGCTATCCCTCCCCCCTCCCCCGACCCCACAACAGTCCCCGGTGTGTGATGTTCCCTTCCTGTGTCCATGTGTTCTCATTGTTCAATTCCCACCTCTGAGTGAGAACATGCGGTATTTGGTTTTTTGTCCTTGCTAGAAGACATTTATGCAGCCAAAAAACACATGAAAAAATGCTCATCATCACTGGTCATCACAGAAATGCAAATCAAAACCACAATGAGATACCATCTCACACCCATTAGAATGGCGATCATTAAAAAGTCAGGAAACAACAGGTGCTGGAGAGGATGTGGAGAAATAGGAACACTTTTACACTGTTGGTGGGACTGTAAACTAGTTCAACCATTGTGGAAGTCAGTGTGGCGATTCCTCAGGGATCTAGAACTAGAAATACCATTTGACCCAGCCATCCCATTACTGGGTATATACCCAAAGGATTATAAATCATGCTGCTATAAAGACACATGCACATGTATGTTTATTGTGGCACTATTCACGATAGCAAAGACTTGGAAACTTTTCTTGAAGTTGCATCTGCACAGCAAACATTCTGTTCTTTTTAAGTTAGAGATTTTGTTACTAGCAAGTAAAAATAAAGATGGCTTTATTCATGTTTTACATAAAATAGAGAAAATATCAGTTTTCCATGCTAAGGAATACTCTTATTTTTATTTGGGGATAGCTTTGGGAAGGGGTAATAGAGAATATGGCCATCAATCCCCCCTGCAAAGCTACCCCAAGTTACCACCTTAAGAGCAGAATAGTTTATTTTAAAATACCATATTTCATCAAACATAAAATGCTATTAATTCAAAGATGTATTTTTATGTTAAAGAGAAGAAGAAAGAAAGAGAAGGAAAGAAAGAGAAAGAGAAAGAGAGGAAGGAAGAAAGGAAGAAAGGAGGGAAGGAAGGAAGGAGGGAAGGAAGAAAGGAAAGAAGGAAGATTATGAATGGTTAAGACACCACTGACTATAAGAAGCATCATGATTTCAAGAATATTGAGGTGGAAAAAATACATATATCAGAATTGGTGAAATATGTTAGGTTTTCAAATGACTGATATTCAGAGTCACTCACACTTCACCAGTCCTTTCAGAAGATACCTGGGTTGAAAATGTTGTATTTCAGATCTTTCCGAGCAAGAGAAGGCTTATTTACCTACTTACCAGTAACTCCTTTCTACAGCCATGCAAAAGGAAAGTAGCAATCTGTGACCTGAGTTGGTTGGCGAGTAAACGAATACTTGGTAATTAAACATTTTGGTTTAATATCAACATGATATTAAACACTATTGACTCTTTAATGATATATTTAGTATCTCAAGGTTGTAACTGTAAACATTATTGTCCACTGTGCAATGGTAATGAGAAAGTCTCAAATAACAAATAATCCCAATAGCTAATACTTTAGGGCCTTCTCTACTTCTAAAACCTTGTTATTGGAAAATAGGAATTGCCAAAATTGGTTGACCCAGGACCTGTCCAGCTCCACAATCTGTTACCATGGTAGCCCTGAGATACTCATGGTGGAAGGACAC
Source organism: Pan troglodytes (assembly GCF_028858775.2). NCBI lineage: Eukaryota > Metazoa > Chordata > Mammalia > Primates > Hominidae > Pan > Pan troglodytes. The sequence continues at coordinate 133,366,231 of NC_072406.2, forward strand.
AGCTGTGCCCTTGTATCAACCTCTTTCATTTCACAGAAGCATGCCTTAGATACTCTCAGTAACTATTTGTGATTTTGTAACCCACATAATTTTCCAGACTCCTATGAATTCACTTTTTTCTCCTACATGTACCATCACATCATAAATAAAAGGAAGGCCTTTGACAATAACCCAGCCCCAGTTGCTACAGTATTCCTGAGAAATTGTTGCCCAGTCTCATAGCTGGCACAAAGTAAGCCCCCAATAAACAGCTGTTGAAAGACGGAACATGGCATTTCTAGATCAACATTCAAGGTAGGCTCTGATAAGCCCAAAGAAAAAAAATGGAAGATCATGACCTAGGTTTTAAACTCTAGATTTCTATTAACACTGCTTCAGATCATGTTACCCTTAATTCAACTACAACACACCCCCGACTCATACTGAGTCCACTGAGACCCCAAACAAGACAGCCCTCATCCTATATTTGTGGGTTCAATTCTGAACCTAAGAGTAGAATTTTATCTTCATCTCCAAAGGCAAAATGTGTTTCTCTCTTAGGGGCCCAGCCTGAGCTGTGATGACTAGTTGTCTTCAGAGTACACAGCAACATAAGCTCCTGGGAGCAGGACCTTAGCAAGATGGTTTTCTACTGTGTTGCCAGCACTGGAGAATGGGGCATGTTACACAGCAGACGCTCAGTGAATATTTTCTAAATGAATGAGTGAGCCCCATCACACTTTATTTTATTAGATTTGGTCCATTATTTAAGTTGCTTAGGATTCTTGGGGATCTTGAGCCTATCGTCGACTGTAACAGGAATCTTGCAACTCATCCTACTGTCTACACCAGGGGTCTGCACACCAACCCTGCAGGCCAGGTCCACACTGTCACCTTCTTTTGTACAGCCTGCAAGCTAAGAATGACTTTTACATTTTTATTTTCAATTGATTGATTGAGACAGAGTCTTGCTCTGTCACCCAGGCTGAAGTGCAGTGATGCAATCTCTGCACACTGCAACTTCCGCCTCCTGGGCTCAAGCAATCCCCCCACCTCAGTGTCCTGAGTAACTAGGACTACAGTCATATGCCACCACACTCCGCTAATGTTTGTATTTTTTGTAGAGGTAGGATCTCACTATGTTGCCCAAGCTAGCTCAAACTCTTGGGCTCAAGCGGTCCACTCATCTCAGCCTCCCAAAGTGGTGGGATTACTGGTGTGAACCACTGGACCCAGCAGACTTTTACATTTTTAAATCACAGGGGGAGAAACTCCAATGAAGAATCACTTTTCACGATCAGTAAAAATGAGATGATAGACAAATTTTAGTTTTCAAAAATAAGGTTGTATTGGAATACAACCACACTTGTTTATGTATAACCATTGGCTCTTCCAAACTATAGTAGCAGAATAAAGCAGTTGTAACAGAGATCATACAGCTTGCAAAACCTAAAATATTGACTGTGTGGCCCTTCAGAGAATAAGCCTGCACACAAAATGAGTAGATAATGGCCTCCTCTAAACAATCAGTTAAAATGTTGAATAGAGTGAGGGCAAGGGCTGAAGTCTGAGCTGTGTGCACACTCTGGAGGCCTCTTCCAGTTGGATTCAACTCACTAAGACCAACTCTTGGGGTAGTCCCCAACTCTTAGCTCCCATTTCTCCATCATGTCCCCAAAGACTTCTCGAGAGGTTGTTGAAACCCAGGAGGTAGAGAGGATGATGGGTTCCTGAGTATTGCAGCCCTCATTCTATCTGCTCTCCAATGCAGGGAATAGGCCCAGGAGACATTCACTCTCAGGCAGGTGAAGTACTTAAGCAACAGTACAGGACCATCATGTGCAAGAATGCAACCCAGTTCCTGTAGTCAGTTCAATGGAATAACGTGAGCATTTGCTGCATACTCAGTAATAGGCTAGACCTTGGAGAACGGGCTCTACAATAAGCAGTCCTTCTGTTCTCTGCCTTCCATGAAGGCCCACAATTCTGCCTCCCTCATGCCCATCTTGTCACTGTCCCGTTAAACACAGGCTGTCTCCTTGCTGGAACCTTAACCTATTAGATGAACTATTTCTGAGGCTAAATGGCTTGAAAAAGAAAAATAACAACAGCCTTAAATAACAAACCCCCTTTGGCTCCCAAGGGCAAGAGGAGGAAACCTCTCTACTAAACTATAGAGAGGAGATGAATTAATATTCTGAATCAATTATCTTTTATTTCTCTCATGCAACAGATCATTTGGTTTCCATAAAATCTTAGCCATTGCCTTCTGGAAAAATTCATGGAGCCAACAAGAAAAAAGGAGGAAATGATTATAAAGACATCTCTGTCAACAACACTAATTTATTGAAATCCCTTCAAAGCTCCGAGCAGTGGCGCCTGAACAGCTTGGACCCCTATTCTCTCTCTGATTGCCCCTGCCTTTCATTCATCCTCTGGTAATTGCTGACTCCCATGGAGGAGGGAGGTGTGATACAGGGGCATATGTGCAGGTGAATGCTCATTCTGGAGAGAAAAAATACTTGATCTAAGGAAAAAGAAAGCTTGGGAGACATCCCATAACACTCATTGGCAGTGAAGATGGATTTGCCTAGGAATAAACCACAGAATGCTAAAGTGGCACTTGCTGTCAAATGTTCAGACCACAGAATCAAAGGAGGAAGAAAGAGTCAATGGAAAATATGAAGCAGAAGGAGGCCCCATTTCAACCCTGGAAGCAGTGGCTATGAGTGCTGAGAGCTGGCATCAATACAAGACCTGCTTCCCCCAGGAAGCCCTCTCAGATCCCTCCACGTCTCACAGATCTCCCCCTTGGCAAACCTCCCTTAGCATTTATCTCCTGCAATAATTATTTTCACCCTTAACAGCAAACTGCTTTGACCAGTGAGCTAAGTCTCAGCTACTGCCTGGAGTGTTAAGTTGCTAGTGCTGCTATGGATAATGTTTTGATTCCTTATATAACTGAGAGCACCTGAGCACATATAGTTTAACTACATAATATTTATCAAAAGAATGAAAAGTGGGAAAATGGCCACTTTCTTCCTTTGATAAATCCAAAGTGGGCATTTTCTAAAGGTGGTGTGCCCTCTGCACAAGACAGACACACCTCCTACCCTTCTGGCTTTTAGTTGACTGCTTTTAAAATGCCATCAATTTTAAATGGAGCTTTTCTTTCTGATGACTGCAGAAGTGATTGACAGCTGTGAACCCCTTGAGCCACTGAGATGTTCTGTTGCAGAAAGAAGGATGATGTGGGTCGGGCACGGTGTCTCAGGCTTGTAATCCCAGCACTTTGGGAGGCCGAGGCAGGTGGATCACAAGGTCAAGGGATCAAGATCATCCTGGCCAACATGGTGAAACCCCATCTCTACTAAAAATACAAATATTACCTGGGCGGGGTGGTGTGTGCCTGTAGTCCCAGCTACTCAGGAGGCTGAGGCAGGAGAATCACTTGAACTTGGGAGGCAGAGGTTGCAGTGAGCCGAGATTGCGCCACTGCACTCCAGCCTGGCAACAGAGCAAGACTCCGTCTCAAAAAAAAAAAAAAAAAAAAGAGAGAGAAAGAAAGAAGGATGATGCTTACTCCAAGCAACGGAGGCAGTCTACAGTGCCATCCCTTCCTGCAACTGGTGACCTCATTGTAGTAATGTCAGCATTTCCAGATACCAAGGGGTTTTTATCCAAATAGTTAAGTAATATTTTAATCTTTTTTCTATCTTAACATAAGCAAGACAAAAATCTGCACTATTGGTGGTTTTATATTAGGATATTCCAGAATATCCCCATTATGCACCCTATCATGCACCCCAACACATAGAGGAAAAAAACATAAAGGTAGTCATATATTGTTCTATTTTATTAAATGTTGCTTTCTTTTACTTTGGGTTGCAGACTTTGGTATTTTTTATTAAAGTATAATAATGGCAAAAGCTTCTGGTTCTGATGGAATCACCTGTAGTAGATCTTAGCAGGAGTGCTCCCTAGAAGGTTAGATAAGATACAAAAAAAAGGAAAAAAGAAAAAAAAGATACGTTTAAAGGAATCAGAGAACTGCCAAAATCAGGATCTGAGAAGGTATGCCCCAGAGAAAAGGGACGTGCACTAATGTGACCCCAAATTTCTTCCCACCTCCTTTCTCCTCGGAGCACTGGCCAATTTTTGGCATGGGACAAGAAGCTGAGAAGCAAAGAGGAAACAGGCTACTGAGAGGTACAGAAGACTGCAGAGTTGAGGCAATCCCACACTGAGAAGACAGAACTTGGAGCTCAGGGTTGTCAAGGCAGCCAGTTTGGGAAGCAAGATCCCAGAGAGACGCAAGGTATAGAGAAGTAAGCCCCAAACTTGGTGATTTCCCCTAGAGGCAACTTCTGGTTAAGTTGCACCTAAAAAGACACTAGGAAGCCAGGCAGAGAGGAGCTTAAGAACAGAGTAGAATTTTGAACTATATCAAAGTAATATTGAATTTTAGACCCACAAAGAGTGGGGGCTCTAGGAAACACCTCAGGCATTATTTGAGAACTCCAGAGGCTGGTAATCTAGAAATGGGAAAAACCAGGGGAGGATTAGTCCCTGAATAGACAAGTAATCTGCCCCTCTGCTGCTTGCCCAAGAACAGGGTGTACTCTCCCTGGAGGAAAATAACACTATGCAAAGTTTCAGCAAAATTCATACAGAAATATTATTCCTGGCATATAATTAAACATTACCTAATTATACCAAGAAACAATCAAGACAAAAAATTCACAATAAAAGCAGAACTATACCTTACCCAGATATAAGAATTATCAGTCACAGACTGTAAAATAGTTGTAATTAATATGTTTAAGAGAATAAAAAATGTTTTAAAAGTAGGAATTCTATAGCAGAAATAAATAGAAATTCTAGAAAAATAACTGAAACTAAGAACTCAAAAGAGAGCTCTAACAGAAGAGTAGACACAGCTGATGAGAGAATTAGAGTACTTGGAGATAAAAATGAAAATAGTCAAAACTAAAGAATGTGGGGAAAGGTGTTGGAAAGTACAGAAAATACTGTGAAAGGGTCACACCTGTAATCCCAGCACTTTGGGAGGCCAAGGCAGGTAGATCACTTGAGGTCAGAAGTTCAAGACCAGCCTGGCAAACATGGTGAAACCCAGTCTCTAGTAAAAATACAAAAATTAGCCAGGTATGGTGGTGTGTACCTGTAGTCCCAGCTACTTGGGAGGCTGAGGCGGGAGGATTGCTTGAACCTAGGAGGCAGAGGTTGCAGTGAGCTGAGGTCACACCACTGCACTTCAGCCTGGGCAACAGAGCAAGACTCCATTTCAAAAAAAGAAAGAAAGAAAAGAAAAGAATGTGAAAGGCATATAGGACATGATGAAAAGGACTAAAAATATATGTAATTCATGTTTCAGCAGGGGAGGAGAAGGGAAATGGGTCAGAAGTAATATGTAAAGAGATAACAGCTGAGAGTTTTCCAAACAAAAATAACATCAAGCCATAAATCTAAGAAGTGCTTGAAGGAGGATAGATGCAAAGAAGAAAAAAATCACATCTGGGTCCATGACAGTAAATCAGTTGAAACAAATGGCAAATCAAAAATAATGAAGATGTGGCAGGGAGACACATTATCTTTGAAGGAATAAAAAGAAAAACCAATAAGACAGACAGCTGACTTTCTAGGACAAATAAAGGAAGCCAGATGAAATGAAATGAAATCTTCCACATGTTGGAAAAAATATTGTCAAACTAGAATTTCTTATGCAGCACAAAAAAAAGAAAAAAATCCTTCAACAGTAAAGGCTAAACAATTAGAAAATAAAAATTAAAGTATTTTTATACCATTTCAACAGCATCTAAAAACAGCAAATGCTTAGGTATAAATCAAGTAGTTATCCAAGCACTCTACAGTGAAAACTACAAAACATTGCTAAGGAAACTAAAGAAAACCTCAGTAAATAGATTGCATGTCCTTAAATTAGAAAACTTTTATATAGTTAACATGTACATTCTCTCCAAAATAACGGATAGATTTAATGCAATCCTAAATAATTCCCAGCAAGTATTTTTGTGGAAGTTAATAAACTGATTCTAAATTTATATTGAAATGAAAATCAACATAAATTGAGGCCTTAGAGACAATCTTGATGAATAGAATTGAAGAACTTACATTAGAAGACATCAAGTTTTATTATAAAGCTACTGTATTTAAGATAGAATATATTGGTACAAGAGTAGCCAAATAAAACAACAGAATCGAATAAGGCACCATACCAGACACTCACATAGACGATCACTTGATTTATGGGAGGGCTACTGAAGTACAATGGAAAAAGGACATTGCTTTCAGTAAACTGTTCTAAGTAATTTGGATATTCATTTGGAAAAATTAACTTCATATCCTATATAAAAATTAATTTAGGATAGGCCCTATATCTAATGTGAAATATAAAACAGCAAAGCTTCTGGAAGAAAACATAGTATAATATCTTATGATTTGGGGGTAAGCAAACATCTCTTAAACAGGATATAAAAAGCACTACCATAGAAGGAAACATTAATTGAACTTCATTAAAATAAATCGCTTTCTTTCATCAAAATAAAACATTAAGTCTGGGTGTAGTGGCTCACACCTGTAATCCTAGGTACTGAGGAGGCTAAGGCAGGAGGATTGCTTGAGACCAGGAGTTATAGACCAGCCTGGACAATATAGCAAGAACTTTCTCAAAAAAACAAACAAAATAAAATATGAAGAGAGTAAAAAGGCAACATATTGGAAGAAGATATCTGCAATATAAACATCTGACAAAGGACCTGTATCCAGAATATATGAAGAACTCCAAGAAAGCAACAAGAAGACAGACTTACAAACCAATTTCTTAAACAGGCAAAGGATACAACAGGCACTCACAAAAGATAAGCACATGCAAATTTGCTTAAGATTACTGGTCATAATTTGAAGAAACCCAAGTTAAAACCACAATGAAATAAAGTACACACCCACCAGAATGGGGAAATGTAATGGACTAACGATTCCAAGTGCTTATGAAGATATGGGGCACTGCTGGTGAGTATAAAATGGTATTATCATAAAGGAAACTCCCCACAGTATCTACTAAAGCTAAAGATACATTTACCTGATGACTCAGCAATTTTATTTACAGGCATATACACTATGTTGGCCAGGTGCAGTGGCTCATGCCTGTAATCCCAGCACTTTGGGAGGCCCAGGCAGGTGGATCACGAGGTCAGGAGATCAAGACCATCCTGGCTAACACAGTGAAACCCCGTCTCTACTAAAAATACAAAATATTAGCCAGGCGTGGTGGCGGACGCCTGTAGTCCCAGCTACTTGGGAGGCTGAGGCAGGAGAATGGCGTGAACCCGGTAGGCGGAGCTTGTAGTGAGCCGAGATCGTGCCACTGCACTCTAGCCTGGGTGACAGAGTGAGACTCTCTATCTCAAAAAAAAAAAAAAAAAAAAAAGAATTACACTATGTCCTCCAAAAACATAAGTGAAAATATTGACAGAAGTACCATACACAATACCCCAAAACTATAAACAACCCAAGTGACTATGCACAGTGGAACAGATGCATTATGGTAGTATCAGACCATGGAATACTATAAAGCAATAAAAATAGAAAATACTGCTATATACAACAACATAGATGAAGCTTACAGACTAAATGCTAAGCAAAAGAAGAGACAAACAAGAGTACCTAATGTGTGACTCCATTTGTGTGACAAAATTCTAAATAGGTAAAACTAGTCTGACCTACCAATCTAGAGGTCAGGCTGTCTGGTTACCTCTGGGGAAGTAGTTATTAACTTGGAGGAGCATCAGAAAAGTCTGCTGGGAGGCTAGAAATGTTCTATATTTTGATCTCAGTGGTGATTAAACAGGTGTGTGCATATATAAAAATGAATAAAGCTATAAACTTAAGATGTGTGCACTTTATTGTATGTAATCTATACCTGAATAAAAAAGATTAAGAATGAAAAAACTGAATGTAAAACAGACATTTCTAAGATATTAAGAGAATATCAAATTCATACTCATAGTAGACTATAAAAGAGACCATAATTGAGATGTTATTACACCTTTCTCAGTAATAGAACAACCAGACCCCCCACCAAAAAAAAGGGTAAGGGCATAGATATTAACAAAATAATTAACTAACTTGACTATAGATACAGAGATCTGGAGAATATCTATGTATCAATTGACATAAATAGAACACCAAACTCCAAAATGCAACCCTGTACTACAGTGAAAAGTTACTGCCACACACAATTGCATGAATGAATTTCACCACCAGAATGAGGCATACAACAAAGAATACATCCTGTATGAATCCAATTATAGAAAGTTCAAAAGCAAGCAAATTAATTGATGGCAATACCAGTCAGGGTAACTGACCTTTGGAGAGTCGGCCTGGGAAGAGGGGGTTATCCAGAGGGTCGTTAATATTCTTTCTTGATCTGGGTACTGGTTACAGCTGTTCTGATTACATGAGTGTCCTCATTTTGTAAAAGTTGATCAAACTATGCACTTATGATTTGTCCACTTTTCTATATATATGTTCCACTTCAATTAAAGTTTACTTTAAAACACTCAAAGAAATATAAAGAAGGTAGCCATCATTCTACGAATTTACAAAACTTGTAATCTGTAACGACAACTGGCATGCATCATGATAATGCTGGACAGGTGAGCTCCAAAACTGGGGCTTAGCCTGGGAGGGTTCTTAGCTTTGCTCAGGAAAGAATTCAAAGGCAAGCTGGTGGTGTTAGACAGCACTTTTATTGAAGCAGCAGTGTTATAGCAACAGAGGTATTGCTTCTTGTGGAGCAGGGCTGCCCCATAGACAGCGTGCCCAGAGTAGCAGCTCAGGAGCAGTTCTGCAGTCATACTTACATCCATTTTTAATTACATGTAAATTAAGAGACAGAGCGTGTAGAAATGTTTAGAAAAAGGACAGTAACTTCCAGGTCATCAGGTTATTGTCTCGGAAAAGGAAGTGATTTCCAAGTGTTGCCATGGCAATGATAAAATGACACGGCACAATAGTAGGCGTGTCTTATGGAAAGGTGCTTTCACCTCTTCCCTGCCTTCTACCTCAATAATTTCTCATACATTTGCAAACCAGCCTTTCCAAAATATTTAATAATTAATAGTGGATTTCCAGCCAGAAGATAAGAAATATAATCTCACCCATTTGAGAAGGTGAAAGTCTGGCCCATACAAACATATACACACATACATGTATACATCATGTAAAAATAGACAACACACATCATTATCACATTTTGCTAACTCAAGTAATTTTTTATCCAATTCCCTTACATATATACCCACCACAAAAATGACCACCCAAACCAGAAGTCAGCATAGTGCAGTGGTTTAAAGATGGGAATTCTGGAGCCAGATTGCCCGGGTTCAAATCACAGCACTACCACTTAAAAAGATTGTCATTGCGCAAGTTACTTCTCCACTCTGGGTCTTGTTACTTCATGTGCATATTGAGACTAATGCTAGTTCTTACCTCACTAAGCATTAACTATTCTATCACCGTTTACTCTATATCCAATCTCAGCAACAATAGGTTTGTCCAATATATCAAGTCAAAATATCTACCAACCAGTTCCACATCAGAATGATTCCTTGTGCTCACAATGATGAATGTAAAAAATTACAAGCACCTAAAACAATTCCCGATTTAAGAATGGAATTCTGTTCAGCAGAACATTAATGTTCCATGAATTTTATTGAGTGCAGACCCTGTGTATTCAGAATCTGTACAGGGCACATATGGAAACTTAATTAACTGAACTCTTTAATTCAGCAGAACACCAACTGCCAACCACATTGGCTACCTGAGGGTTAACGGCAGAGAGAGAAAGCTAGCGTCTCCCTTATCTGATATTGTGTTGATATATGCATCATCTGAGTCACAACACAGACTACTTAAGATGTTTACATTAAGGAATAAAGGAAGTTCTAGATTGCTTGTGAAAGTATTAGAAATATGTCATGTCATTCCCATGACCACAGCCACCATATGATCACATGCTAACCACATCAATCCTCAGTTCTTAACTAAATGAACACTTTTCACCACAAGATTTGCCTTTCAAAACTATTCTACATATATACCTTCCCTTGTAAAACAATTACCTATTGCCTACAACTTTTTATACTTCTCTTGCAATGCTCCCTAATTTTTTAAAATTACTGACTCCCGTTTTAAGCTACTCATCATACTACCCATTACAGTTTTTAATAATGAGAGTAAGATATGGTTCATTAGTGTCGTTAACACCTGTTATGTTTTAGAAGTGTTAACTACCGTGTCTCTTCTAATTATCTTGAACTAGTAAATTATTAAATCCTAGAAAATGGCCGATTTTTTCCGGGATTAAGCTGAAACATTTGAATTCAGATGTTTTGTGCATCTGTACCCATGGGCCAAGCATAACCTCAGGCTGTGCTTAGTGAGCTTGGAAATTAACCATCTTTTCCCAATTCTTGGATTATTTTTATATATTTTACAGGCAAGCAAAATCTCAAGTGGAGCAATTTACAACAATTTTATAGTGGCACAATTTACAACAATTTTGTAGTTGTAAATTGCTCCACTTGATAAAGATCGTTATTTTAATAATCATAGTTTAAGAATACAAGTTTTTGAGATTATCTTGTGAATTACTTTCTGTCTATTCATAGATAAATTAATGTTGTGGTAAGCAGATAATCTAGACTATAAGACAGAAACTAATGGGTTTAAGTGACATGAAAAGGAAACTATTGTTATCAATACTGTTTTACAAATTAGGAAATGAGGCATTGAGGTTCTTAATGACAGAAACAGAGCCAGGGAATTGCAGTCAAGATTTGAGTCAAGGCAATCTGACCCCACAGTTCACACTCTAAGCCAATATGCTTTACTGGGCAAAGAAACATAAAAGAATTGCAAATTATGATAAGGGATACAAAGGAAAAAATAGGATAAGTAGGGTTAGGATGTAATAGTTACTATTACTATTGTTGTCTCTTGGACGCTTGGGTGGGGAATCTACTCTAGAAGGGGTATTTCAGGGAAGGCACTTGTGTCCTGAAAGATGGGATGCATGCAGCTATGGGAAGAGCAAGTGCATTCCAAGTAGAGAGGCAGTACATGCAAAGGCCCTGAGACCAGTGTGATTGCAGCACCAAAGGCATCAGGTGGTACAAGATCTGGCTGAAGAGCTAGGTCAAGGCCAGGTCATATGTGTGGCCTTAAAGATCTTGCTATGGAGAGCATCTCATGCATACCCGAAATGTCTCATGCGTGGTGCCTGACACATAGTAGGTGCTCAGTAAAAGATTAGTGAATCCTCAAGCTGAATTACAATTAAGCTTGTTTAAAGGCTGAGTCATTATTGGTAAGGGGCGGGGATTAGACAAGAGGACCAGGTCTATATAAAACCAGACAGCCAGTTGGCTTTGATTAGCCCATGCATCTGCAAGGAGCCATCTCATGTGAACCAGGATCAACACTGACAGCCAGTCGCATTCTCAACATCTGGTTTACTTCCAGCTCAAAATGGGAACTTTCCATTGCCTCTGGTCACTTGAATCCTCTAGTCCCCAAAGGAACTCAACTAACCAGGCATGCTAATTGGATCAAGTCAGAAACCAAGGTTTCAATTAGATCAGGGCACTCCCTCTTCATGACAGCCCGAAACAGGCATTCCCATGGGGTGAATTTAGTCTTAGGCCAGGCATCCAGGGGAAAACAAGTCCTTAATTTGCCAAAGCCAGTCCAGGATCCAGTTGGATTTTCATTCAGACACATGCCTGGATTGCCATACTGAACACTCCCTGGCCTAATGGACATAATTCATGGTCTGCACCCCTCCCAGGCAGTGCAGAAACAAAACAACGTTGTCCTCACCTGGCTGTCTGGGCCCTTCAAATATTTCTCTGCTGACAATAATCACAAGTCAGCCTTTGACCAGGCCACACTTCACATCCTTGACCTAGAACTTGCACACTACTCTTGCTCCTGAAACCTTCAATCATAGTTTTGTGACTCTCTTTTGGGTCCTTTTCACCCCCTGGGCTACCTCAAAATGCCTGAAACATTCCAGATCTGGGCAAACAGCGGTTTAGGTCTCCCGAGGTGGGCATCATGTGACCACAACACAGAAGGCCCCTGATTCTTTCTGACCACACACCCCCCATCACCTCCTGTGAACATTTCACTGTAACATGTGGATGGCAACTTTGGGGTTCCCCGCACAGCTCCATGAGAGGCACTCGACCCATTCTTATGGTATGCTATTCCCTCCTGGTTACCGGAACAGAAGGAGTGGGGAGTTTAAAGGCCACTGTCTTGATTTATGAGACTTGTCTCTGAGTCTGATTGTTAACTGCTGTAGTACTCAGATAGTAAAACCAAGCTTAAATAAACGATCACAGAGCATGTGGAAGGTCTTCACACACACCCTCCCCTGGTGCTCCCAGAGGGGTTGTTGAAAGCTTAAAGAGAGCCCAGGCCTGCTCAAGGTGCTGGGTTGGAAGGTCTGCAGGGTGACAGCAGGCCAGCTCCCTAGGGTAGAACACATCCTTGACACGGGTTTGTTTTGAACACGGACCTTGAACATGGCCTAGCCTCAGGAAAGTAGCTTCAGAACGTCTTCTGAGCCATTCAATCTATTTAAATGCCTTCTGGTGCCGCTATACTGTTCTTCATTTTTGTCTCAGCAACTCGGTTGCTCCTAGATTCTCTTTCAGCCCCAGCCTTCCTCCATTGCCTCATATTTTACTCACAGGACTGAGCTGTTGAAAGATTTGTGGAGCAATATCTATATGTTATTTTAAAAGCAGTTTAGGTGGAACAAAAATCCTCGTTTGAGCCTTTGTTGTTCTCAGGAATTAGGTAAATTGAGCTCAGAAACAGATTTCAGCACCAAAAAAGATTGTTTAGAACATCTTTTAAAATCCAATTCTGACAGAGACAATTTATTGCTTTGGTTAAGCAAGCACAGTCTTGTTGACTCTGCTGCAGTCTTACCTTCTATCAAGAAAGGGCAAAGAAAGCTCCGTGGACCTGGCAGTCTTTTTTATTGATTCCATAATTGATGTCAGAATTGCATTCGTCGCCGAGTACATTAACTCTTTTTAAAAAGCAGCTCCTTGGTTTCTTCGTGTTATGAGAATGTTGCCCTCTTTACTGCGATGAAGGAACATTCCTGGTTCCTGAAAAGTCCTTCATGACTTAATAGTGTTAAAAACACACCCTACTGAGTCTTTAATTATATCAAGCTACTGTAGTGTTGAAATTAGCTAAATTGCAACTCTTGCAGGAGTGACCCAGGCGACAAGAGGGGTGAGCTGCAAACATCTGGACAGCTTTCCCAGCAACTTATGATGGTTAGAGGTTTATTAATAAAACACAGCTGAATGGAAAGGGGGTCCTGCCTTTTGCATTTATTTCGTGTCCTACATGTACAACACCACCTGATCTCTTCTCAGCATGATTACAGAAGGGTTTATTTTTTTCTTGGTAAACCTTAAATTTGCACAAGAAATTCATTTGGCCTTCTTTAAAGATTCACCTACACAGGGCTTTAACCTGCTAATAAGCCCCATGCTGGTACAATTAGTCACCAATTCTAAGACTCTTTTCTAAAATGAATGTGAGAAGACAATTTCTAATTCAGGTTTCCCTCCTTGGTGTGTTTTGATAATTGACAGCAGTACAAAAATAGAAACATGAAGTCATTACAAATATATTTAAAAGAAAAAATTATGTTGAGCTCATGAATATGAAAATACAATAAGTAGGCAGAGGAGAGTTTTCACATGAAATAAGATCAAGCATGGGAAGGTGCAGTATATACTGCTTGGAATATAATACATCCAACAAACACGGAATATATGAATCAAAGAAGTTATAAAGCACAGGCTTTTGGGATTTAAAAGAAAATCAAAGACAGCTGGGCACAGTGGCTCACTCCTATAATCCAAGCACTTTGGGAGGCCAAGGTGGGCAGATCACAAGGTCAGGAGATCGAGACCATCCTGGCTAACATGGTGAAACCACATCTCTACTAAAAATACAAAAAATTAGCCGGGCATGGTGGTGGGTGCCTGTAGTCCCAGCTACTTGGGAGGCTGAGGCAGGAGAATAGCGTGAACCCGGGAGACGGAGCTTGCAGTGAGCCGAGATCGTGCCACTGTACTCCAGCCTGGGCGACAGAGGGAGACTCTGTCTCAAAAAAATAAAAAATAAAAAAAAGAAAAGAAAAGAAAAGAAAAAATAAAAGAAAATCAAAGATTATAAATATAGAAATATTTGGGAGTTTATTTTTTTCTCTAAATCCTGTCAGAGAGAAAGTAGTTCTCATTTACTTAAATATACTTCAAGCTGAATCACTCATGAAATGTCATTTTATTTAAAATATGTCAACGATACTTGAATAAACACATCCACAACCACTAAATTCATCAGATGAAAACAATGGACTGGGAAAGTTCATTTCTATCACAGGAAAATTTCAAGCAGTTATGAAGCCCAGATATTTCAATGATCTTGGGATGATTGTAGTTAAATTTCTTTGTGTGGCTGCGCCTAAACCCAGACGGGAGAAACAAGTGCAAACTGGCTGAGTTCATTGCTGTCCATATAAGGTGTATTCCAAACACGTCTTTCTATGCCAGCACATTGGCAGAACATTAAATCTTTGTATGCAAAACAAAGAAGGCCATTAAAGTAATTAATTATATATAGATTATGTAATTTTTTAAAATCCCATTTGCCCCAATTATTGGCTCAAATGAGAAAATTTAGGTGGGATTGTTGGGAAAATTATTTCTATATTTTATCCCCTTTGTACCCTGAAGACTGTTTGCAAGGACTTGAAGAGCTGAGAACACACAGGCCCCAGGAATGCCCATGCCTCTCTTATCTTGAATTTATTTTCTTAAGTGCTCTAACAAGAGTAGCAAGTGTGAACATCTGTCTCAACATGTAGTCGCAGACTTTATTTTCACTAGGAAATGTTTGCCTTCCAAATACTAATGGGTTGAATACGTTTTTATTTATTTTCTGTCGGCCCATCACATTGCACCACAAGGAGACAGAACATTTTCTGAGCTTGGGGACATGAAGGAACCAGTTCGCTTATTTTGATTATGTGACTGTGAGTGATGCAGTGCAGGACAGCTCTGGGAAATGGACCCAGAGGTAGGAGCTGGATGTCCATACTAAAGGATGGCTCTACTCAGCCACTCAAGAATCAGAGGCAGCCACTCACCTGCTCCGTCAGGATGATGATATTGCACAGGACAACTGGGGAGAATGGCCTTGTGTGCATTTTCTCCGCAGGAGGCTCAGCAGCATCATGCCTGTGTTGGTGGTAAATTTTGCTAAGTCCACTTACAACATTACAGGCTGAAATCCTAACTTTATGGAACAATGCCAGTGGTTCTGTTGTTTCTATACAGAATTGAAATACTATCAATTAATGGACACTTTCTGCCCATTCATTCATTCAAACATTTATCAGGGCTGACCACACACCAGACAACGTGGTAGGCACTGAAGTCAGCAATGCTCAGACTTTAGCATGAAGAATCACCTGTAAGATTTGTTAAAACGGCAGATTCTCCAGGCTCAGAAATCAGAGTTGGCTGGGTGAGGCTCCAGGTGGTTCTCATATAGGTGGTTGCTAGATGACACGTTGATATATGTGAGGCTTTGGAGATGAAAGATGAATTTAGTTTTATTTGTTTATGTCTGCCTTCCTTCACTAGACTGTAAGATTCTCTAGACCAGGGGTTG
Source organism: Pan troglodytes (assembly GCF_028858775.2). Taxonomy (NCBI): domain Eukaryota; kingdom Metazoa; phylum Chordata; class Mammalia; order Primates; family Hominidae; genus Pan; species Pan troglodytes. The sequence goes on from NC_072406.2 coordinate 133,382,023, forward strand.
GCAAATATTTTCTATAAAGAGCCAGATAGTAAACATATTAGGCTTTGTGGGCCAAGAGACCACATACTCTGCTACCGTAGCATGGAAGCAAGCACACACAGTATGCAAAGCAATGAACGTGGCAGTGTCCCCGGCCAGCATAAACCATGCAGTGGACTGGATCTGGGCAAGGGTCATAAGTTGCCAACCCCTGCTATAGATCAGGGACCTGATCGTATTTGTCTTGGTACCTCACACCTAGCACAGCACTTGGCAGATAGAACCTGATTGAGAAATGTTGAGTGGGTGAGTGACTGGGCAGCATTCTTGCCTCAGGAATATGAATTCTGGTAGGACAGACAGTTGACAAAATAATAAACCACCGCAATGGAAGAGGAGCTATGGGGAGTTTGTGCACCCTGTGTCCTAGGAACATTGACGCAGAAGGAATGTCAGAAGTAAAGGTGTCAGAAAAAGCAAATAAAAACACAGGACACTCCCAGTTAATTCTGAATTTTGGATAAACAATGAATAACTTATTTGGGACATATACTAAATAAAGTATTTGTTGTTTATCTGAAACTGGAATTTAACTGGACATCCTTACATATTCTGTCAAGTTCACAGAGGACTGATATTTGAGTTGAACAAGAAGAGGGTGTGTACTTGGTGGAAAAGGAGGGCAAAGTGTTTAAAGGAAACCATGCGACGTGCCACAAAACAAAATCCAAAGAGCAGGTGTTGCTGCAGGGGGTGGAATAGATAGAGGTCAGGCTGGAGAATGGGCCAAGGCCCAGTGTTAGAGGCGTTGACCCCAGGACAAAGGATCAGACTCAATCCTATAGACAACAAGGAGAGAACCAAGGTTTTTAAGTAGAGGAGTGACTCTTTCCAGTGGTTCCTATTTAGAAGCACTCTATTCTCTCTTAGGTTTTTCCCATGGATTAAATCTTGGTCTCATTTTGACCTAGTCTATTCTAGGCCACGGGGGTTGGGTTTTCCTCATTCTGAATTTGCTGATTAAAACACATGCTTTCACACTCACACACATGCACACTCTCACACACACACTCACATGCACACACACATGCTCACATACACACACATTCACACACTAATTTATACACACATGCACACAGCGGCAATATAGTTCCTTTAATCAAGAAAAACAAATGTTCCATCTGGAAGACCATTTGCACCAGTCAGTAAGGAGTCGGGTCGAGGAAGCAGGTTGCAAGCCCCCCTGAGCATCCTGCTGTGTCTTCACTGCTTGTCGGATGCTGACCTGAGGACCACACCATGGAAGGGAGGTGAGAGATCAGCCCAGGGATGCAAACCTGTTTCTGTGTCTTCCTTTTATGGTGTCTGCCATACCTGAAGCCTGTCCCAGGTCACTTCCTCATTGGTCACTAACAAGTCTAGAGGAGATACAAAGTCAATCATTGGCTGCCTTCAGTCGGGAGGAGTCTGAGACTGGCAACTGCTATTGGCCCATGCACTGTCACATGATCCTCTTTTCTGGCAGCCAGTGGGGGATGAACTTGATGGAAAAGAGAATTGAGACAGACGGACCACTTTGAGCAGCCACTGCTAGAAGCAGGATGATGAAGGGCTGGCTTTGTGGGACATTTCTGGAAAAAATCAATAAGAGTTCGTGACTAACTAGATGGTAACCGGAGAGCAGAGAAGGAAAGAAAGGCATTCTACCCAATTATGTTTTTAGATTAGGAGATTTACTGATGCCACTGGCCAAGCTAGAAAATACAAAAGGCAGCTCCAGTTTGTGACGAGACAGAAATGGCAAGTTGGTTTGGGAAACTGTTTTTTTTTTCCAGGGCTTTGCAATTAGAAGATAGTAAGTAGCTGAAAATGTTTTTCTGAAACTTGCAAGAGAGATGGAGGGGAACCATCACCCTAGGTGTGGTCCCAAAACTCATGTAAGTGGACGAGACCCCATCCCGGCGACAGAACATACAAGATAAAGGGGCCAGGAGAAGAGCTAATAAGAACCCCAGTATTTATGGATTAATCAGAGAAGGAGAGCAAAAAAGATTGCGAGAGGAGAAAGGGTGGTTTAAAAAAATAAAAGGTGACAATGTTGTCCTGGAATTTAACCAAGGAAGAAGTGTGGAGGTAAAGAGAAAGAGAAACAAGAAAATTGAACAAGGACATTGGCTTGGGTCCAGCAGTCACGAGTGACTGTCTTAGGCTAGTGTCTGGGCAGTGGTAGAGACCAAAGACATTGAGCTGCGCATTCTCAGCCCTATCCTGTTCAACATTTTGATTAGTGTCACAAATGAAGACATTGCTTCATTTATTCAACAAATGTTCATTGAGCACATATTCTGTGCCAGACACAACCTGGAAAAAAGCTTAGCAAACCAATGGATGAGATAAAGCTGGAAGGGGTCGAGATTAATCCTGAGGCAGGGGAGCTAAACCCACCAGAATTTTTTATAAACAGAGCTAGGGCCAACTTAGCATATTGTCAAGCCAAAGTGATTGTTTTGTGGCCCAATGAATTAGCAAATGATAGTAAGTGTTAACTCCAAGTACTTCCAGGAAAGTGCCAGTCTGAATTAGAAGAAAGCCTGAATAAGTAATTATTTTTAATGACAAGTAGTTTAATAACTCTCAAGTAGTAAAATAATTCATACTTTGCTAACATCACTGCCACATAGAGCTCCTTTAGTAAATGCTTTATGGAAAAATGTAATCTGATTTGTGACTAATATATCAATTGGCTAGCAATAAATTTTGTTTCTATGCTGTGGAAGCATTTGCTTTCTTTAGTAGATTAAGCAATCTCCTTGCAATATTATTTACGGTATTAATTTGCTTTTTAGTCAAGTATCCAGAAAAAAGCAAGAGCTGTAGAGTCAGACTGACATAGGTTCAAATCCTAGCCTAGCTGCTCACCAGGGATGTGACTCAGGGAGGATGGCTCAATTTTTGAGTCATCAGAAATATCTTACGTGATAAAATGGGTATAATCCTATCTGTCCCAAAAGATTATTGAAAATAAATTAAATAATATAGCAATGGGGGCCTAGCCCAGGCTGAATGTTTTCCTTATGATGAATGTGAGCTATTATTAGTCTCAGATGCTAAGATAAGTATCCTCAGTCTAGTTCCTGGGTGCTGGTGAGGTTTTCCTGAAGTTCCAAAGACAGTATTCAGTATAGGGCTCTGAGACAATAAAAGAAAAATGAGATGGACCAGGAGGGACATTCTATTGCCATAAAACCTGACAGGGGATAGCAGCTAAGGAAAACCTGTATGAGTTACCAGAGCCCTGGCTGGATCCCCCGTCTCCCTCTCTCACACCTGGGAAGCCACCTGGAGCATGGATGGGTCATGAAAAGCACAGGATAGGATGTCTTGCCAGGTGTCACGGTCAAGGTCACAGGCTGGCCTCTCCACAGGGATGTGCCGAGTGCTGCCAGAGGAGATGAGGTCAACCCTGCTTCCTTCTGCAGCCAAAGCTCTTCTCCCAGATGGACCTGAGGAAGCCTACTGTCCACATCCCAGGGAGGATGCTGCTCCCTTTGAAGGGGCTGGGGAGGCTTCCAGCAGCCAAGCCCCCCAAGACCAATGAAATAGCCTTGGCTCCAGTTTCAAAATCACAGCAGCAAGAGAGCAGACATCCACGGGCATCACAGGGCCAAACCTGTCTCATCAAAGACATTGTGCACCCTTTCCTAGTTAAGAAAATAGGAATATCAGGGGGAAAAATAAATAGTATGTGTTCTGTTGTTGTTTCAAAGGGAGGATCTTTGAGGCATTTTAACATCAATTTTTTAGGTGTTTATTTTCCTAATCATCATGGCATATGGATTGGGCATCTAGTAAGTGCAAGGTATGGTGCTAGGCTCCATGGAAAAGAGAGAGAGAGAAAAAAGGGCATGCCCTGTACTCAAGAGACTTCTCATCTAGTTAGGAGATGGAAGAAACACACAAAAAGTTTAACAAAGACCCAAAAATACTGAGGGGATAGACATGGCATAGGCATTCCAAGTATTTGTTATCAATCCAGTATCTATCTGGGTAGAAAAAGAAAATGAACTGGGCTTCATTTTCTCAGGTAGGCTAGAAAATGAAGTGGTCCTTACTCAGCCACTAACCAGTGCCTGCCATGTGCTGGGTCACCTTGGCCCTGACATTTCCTAGTTAGTTCTAGATGTTTTGGAGAAGAGGAAACAAATCCAGGTTGTCATACTCTGAAGGCTCTTGAATTTGGAAGAGTCTGTGGAGGAGGTCAGAGGGGGAACAGAGAGCAACTCATAAGCTGGAAACACAGCCTAAAATTATCATTGCTCTGCTTTCAGTCACAATAGTTTTTTGCTGGTTTTTTTTTTTTTGTTTTTTTGTTTTGACCAATGATAAAAGAGGACATGCGTTTCTACTGCATGAAGTAGGCATGGATTTTAAAAGGCAGAGGAATTATTGCACTCAGGAACTCTTTGAGGCAGAAAGAAAGTCATTACTGTGCCTGCAGGAAGAGCTGGGCATTCAGTACACAATGAGTGAATGAATGAATGAATGAATGAATGAACAAATGGGTAAGTAAATGCTGTGCTCAGAGTGCTGATGTCCTGTGCACTCAGGTATCCAGGCAGAGAGAAAGGGGCACCTGGGAGATGGGATTCTGTGGCTGAGTTTGCCTCTGACAGTGCAACAGGTAAGAAGACGGGAGAGGAGGTGTCACCTCTGACAAGCCAGTCACAGCTTGCTTCATAGACTGACCAAAAATCAGGTAGAGAGACAGTGCGTTCCCCAGCTGCAGATGGTGTCTTAGAGCTGTGCCATGGAGCCCATGTCTTGACAAATGACAACAGAGGCAGAAGAATGGGCTGTGGGGAGTAGCAAAGAACCAGAGCCTCCCCTGCATCCTCGGGGACAGGGAGATCACCAGGGGCAACTGTCGCAGGCAGACATGAGTCCAGAGCGGGAGGAGTGTGAAATAGGACCTAACAGAGGGGAATTCTGCCCCTTAGAGATCCTGAGCCTAGGAACGTAACACTCCTTAATCTTGCAATAACATAATTTAAAACAAACTTTTATTCCCCCTTAGAGTTGGGCCCTGAGCAAAAACAACATAGAAAGTCATCAACACCAATGTCTAAACACCACTTGAGAAAGAGTTCTACTCGGCACAAGCATTCCCAGGTCCTAGAGAGCTCCCAGACATCATTTATTCTCACCAGGCAGGCAGCCCCACACTCCCTCACGAGGTCTCTGCGTGGAAATTCCTGAACTCAGGGAAGACCCCTAGTCGGTGGTTGAACAATGCGGACTATGACAGCTCTTCTTGTTTTTTGTACAGCTCCCCGCCACCTCCCCCCACCCCAAATGTGCCATTTCGAGTGGCCGAAGTAGAAGGTACAAGTAGAAGAACCACTAGAAACAGCATTGGAAAAGTTTCCTGGTCATGAGATGGAGCGCTTAGGACAGGCAAGTAAAGGAGCATGTTAATCACTCCAGAGCAGAGAGCTACTGCGCGCATCCTGCAGGACAGACAGGGCCTGCGGGAGCTACACTGAGGAAGCGTAAACGAGAAGTGACCCCCAAACTGGGCTGCCCATCAGAACACCTGGCGAATTTGTTAAAAATGGAGATTCACAGCCTCGTTACGGCAGGGTTTTGCTTATGCACAGCTAGTGTGGGATCCACAGTGTGTATTTACCAAAGTGCTATGGGCTGCTTCTCAGGCGGTCAGTTCTCTGACTGGAATAGGAAGGAGTGGGATGGAGAGAGACAGGCAGCCGGGAGGCCCGACAGGAGGCTGTCTCTGGGGTTGAGGGCAACCTGAATGCCCTGACTACACTCTTATCCAAAGCTGTAACCCGCACCTGAGTTTTGTGGTGGTGGAAAGGAGCAAGAAGAATTGGAAAGTTCTGGTTGGGGAGCATCTGTGAAACTTGGCAACATTTTGAATATCTGTAGGTGACAGGAGGTTTTACCCCACCCTCCACTCCAGACAAAGAGAGTGGCAACTTAGAGAAATGGGGCTGTAACAGAAGGAGCTGGCTGAGGACAAAGACGGGTGCTCGGTTTTGGACCCAATCTATTTGAGGGCTTCCTGGAGTGGGCAGCACAGCCTAGTGGCTAAAAGAAGACTCCAAAGCTGCCCTCTGCCTGCATTCATGATTCTTGTTTTGATCTTTCCCTAGCTCTGTCGCTTTGGCCTGTATGCCTCAGTTTCCCTATCTGTCAAATGGGAATAATGATAGTGACTGTTTCATGGGGCTGATATAAGAATTAAATGAGTTCATACACATGAGGTACTTAGAGCAATATCTGGCATGTATTAAGTGCTGGGTCAGGCACTGCCATTCTTGTTACCACACCATCAGATGGGAGTCAGTTGGCTGAAGCTGTCCATCTGGGGCTGGGGAGGTCGGGCAGGACTGGAGATACAGATATTTTATTTTCACTTTTTCAAATGATAGTTAATAACTTGCTGCTAAGAGACATGTGTAGAAGGGTCCAGCATGACTTCCCTGCCACTACTTTGGACATGGGTGCCAGCCAGCCCAGCACCAACCACTCTGGAGGTGGGATGGACATTGGCAATGTAGAGAGTAGGAAAACCTGGATTCTAATTCTATCTGCCACCAGCTACTTCTATGGCCTTCTCTGATCTGTTACACCGAGACTTGAGCTTTTCGTGTTCAAATGGCTTCTCCAGCCTTTTTATTTTGATTGTTCCAAAATCAAAACCATTAATATCCTGAAAGAAGAAGGAAAAGGCCTCTGGCTCTTTTGCCCTGGTGCTTTGCATAACTCAGATAAGATACAGGATTCTCTGCCGGAGCAGGAGATAATAAAATAGATTGAGCATTGGCGGCAGCCTGGTGGCTGAGTATCCCCTGGGTGGTAGTCAGGATCCCAGTTCAAAATGTTATGGAGCACATGCTGTTTTCTATTCACATTTGGCTGGATATTAAACACAAGCAAACAAACAATAACGATGGCCACCCACTTGGTGGATAGCATAGCCAGTGAATAGCTGCCAAATGTCAACTACACTTTGTGCTGTGTGGACATACACCTTAGGCAGGTTGTAGTGGAGGACTGGAAAGAAGTCAGCTAAAAAAGCCCTCTTAACCTAAGAAAACCCTCTTAACTTCTGTCCTTCCATGGAACAAAACCAAAATGACATACCGCCCCCAAAACATTGTCCCCTCTGATGGTGACTAAAGAATACAATCCATGCTAGGGTGATAAACTACAAACATAAGCTCATTCAACAATGTTTTAAAAAGTTGTCTTTTTTAAAATAGCTATTTCTCTTATGTTCCCTAATCCTTACAAGGAATTTAAAAATCGAGTAATTAAAAATTAATATACTCCATGAAACATGGATTAAATAACAACCAACTAATCAGAACCCTCACTCCATTGGAATTTTTGCAACCTCTGTTGTTTAAATAAACATTAATGATAAGAAAACTCTCATCTGGTGGGCTTGTGGCTTCGATGTGTACTTAGCCAAAAGGGCGGCCACATTTCTTTGGGTTTCCTTCTCATTAACCACAAGGGAACGAGCCCAGAGTTGAATTCAGATAAACCTGAATGCAATTCCCAGTCTGATCATCGCTGGTTACAAGAACTCACCTTAATAATTGAATCTCACGGCCAGGTGTGATGGCTCATGCCTGTAACCCCAGCACTTTGGGAGGCTGAGACGGGCAGATCACCTGAGGTTGGGAGTTCGAGACCATCCTGACCAACATGGAGAAACCTCGTCTCTACTTAAAAAATACAAAATTAGCTGGGCATGGTGGCGCATGCCTATAATCCCAGCTACTCGGGAGGCTGAGGCAGGAGAATTGCTTGAACCCAGGAGGCGGAGGTTATGGTGAGCAGAGATTACACCATTGTACTCCAGCCTGGGCAACAAGAGTGAAACTCTATCACAAATAATAATAATAATAATAATAATAGTAATAATAATTGAATCTCACTAGAACAGTATACTTCTCATTTGTGTAAATACAAATGAGCACTTGCTCCCTGGAATTATTTTGACCCTTACAATGGAGTTGCATTTTCAGCTGGGGTGGGGGAATTAGGTTGTAAAGTTAACGTATATACTCATATTTTCCTTGAAAATGCACTAAATGGCCAACCACTGTCCAATAGAAACATAATGAGAGCTACATATGTAATGTTAAGTTTTCTGCTTGATGCATTAGAAATATAAGAAACAGGTGAAATTAATTTTTATAATATATTTTATGTAAACCCAGTATATCCAAAATATTTCAACATGCAATCAACATAAAAAATTACTAATGAGATATTTCACCTTTCTTTGATGAAGTCTTCAAAACCCAATGTGTATTTTACACTGCACATCTTAACTAGCCACATTTTGAGCACCCAGTAGCCGCTGGATGCTGTGGCTCCAAACCATTCTTGTGTCTAGGGGAGTGGCAGGCCAGGTCTCCATGAAGGCAACCTAACTAGATTTCCTCTAGTGTTGAAGCAGTTGTGCATTTCTTCAGTTGAGCACCACAGTGAAGCAGATGGTTCACATTTAGGGACCAAGAAGGAAAATTATCTTTAAGTATCAGAGTTGCTCATTGAGCAAAACACGCTCACTTCCTAGAGGCACCACTGAACACGCTGGGGAAGGGTAGGGTCTCCTCAGCCACTTCACACATGACGTACATCCCTGAAATTTAGTTGTGAGTTTGCCCAGTGTGTGCCTATGAAATCATAAGTTAAATGTATATATAAATATGCCTTCACTTTGTGCATGGATGAAATTTCAGCTCAGGGGACATTCATTGAGCTCCTACTGTATGGCAGAATCCAGAAACTATAGAAGTGTCTGCCCAAGTTCAAATCTTCACATAGTTACTTAGTAGTTCTATAACATCTGATGGATGATTCGATTTCTTAAGTCTCAGTTTCCTCATATGCAAAACCAAGATGATAATAACCATTCTCCATTGATAGGGTTGTTATTTTAAAATTAAATAAGATAATTGGTGCAAAGCACAGGGCAGAAAACATGCTTACTTCACTTTCCTATTCTTCATAGTGATTAGGATGGGTAGGCAATAGATATTGCTGATTATGACAGTACTAACAGGGTTGGCCCAATTCATTAAGGGGATGAAGAAGACTTTCAGGTCCCAAAACTTCTCCTTGCCCCATCAGCCACCAGTTCCTGACACAACTCAGTGGACAATCATCCTTTTAGCCTGTATCATTCTCTCTGGGGCTTTTATTTAAAAAGTGGAAGAGGAAGAACAGCTGGAGCCAAGAGCTTGTTAGTATGAATGTCATTTATTCACCTTGTTCTTGTCTAGAGTAACCCCAGGAATCAATGATGCTCATTTGGCCAAGTAGGGGCTCAGAAGCAGGGGAATGACCAGTCTGGGTTATACATTTGTTCACGGATAACAGTTGATCCCCCGGAAGGCATGGACATATTGACTCTAAAAAACTGATGAGGGTCATTCTATTTCCCCACAGACACGGCTAAGGAAAACCGAAATACTCACACGTCACAAGGTACCAAACAGACTAGAGGTTATGATGACTTCGGACAACTTTCTAATCTGTTTGTCAAAGTGTTTTCCTTCCAAGAAAGGTGAAGGCTTAAAGAAGAATTCCTCACCAAAAACATATTTTTTAACAACCAAGAAGAAGAAAGAACCTGGAGAGGAAGAAAATCAAACACATTTTATGAAACATTAGACAAAGAAAGGAAGAAAATAAATCCAGGCCTGAAGAATCTTGCCAGCAGCATGCTTAGCAGTGAGGGAAGAAGATAAAGTCATGAGCTACAAGCCACATGCGTGCATGTGTGCACGTGTGCACATGTGCATGCGTGTGCCTTGTCCATGTGCACACGTGTGTGCGTGTGCATGTCCGTGCGTGCATGTGTTTTCCATGGGCTCTGCACCTCTCCTGCAGGTAAGGAGCTTGCTTCGTGTGTCTTATTATTCCAGTGGGCTGTTTAAGAGTGCTGCCAAGAAATGAGGTGCCAAATAAAGAGCATTTTGTCGGAAGAAAGATGCTTTCTGCTGTCTGTCCCTCTGTGAACAGCAGAGCAGGAAACATCGCACCTGGTGTTAAGAAGCAATGCCTTCAGGTCGGCATCTGACCTCAGCACTATTTATTGTGAGAGGCTGTCCTCTGCCCTCTAGGGTAGGGTGTTCAGCAGTATCGCTGGCCTCCACCTAGCAAATGCTAGTAGCACCCCCACCTTCAGTTGTGACACCAAAAATATCTCCAGATATTGTCCAGTGTCCCAAGGGGGTCAAAGTTGTCCCCGGTGAGAAGTCCTGGTCTAGGGCTTGCTGGGGCAGCCTGCCATTTTGCCCTCCAGCTAGACCGAAATGCAAGGAAAATTATCTGCTTTCTGAACCAGATGGGAAAAATCACTTAACCAAACCCTGCCTCTCCCCTATATCTTCTTTTTTCAGCTCCAACACAAGGACAGTTCAATTTAGGAAAGCAATGAAGAATATAAAACACAGCCTGGCAATGGGGTTTCGAAGCCAGATTTGGCCTTCCCGGCTTCAAAGATCATGAAACCTCTCATTTGTACTCCACAAAGCAGCAATTTCTCACAAGGATACGTTCCTTTGACTCTCTTAAAAGTCAAGTACAGCTTGGTAACCACAGAGTACAGAAAATACAGGCTTTCTGCAAGAAGCAATTATTCAAAACCCAAAGACTTAAAAAAAAATGAGCATGTCAAGTCGTGTCAGTTACAACATGTAAGACAACTGGATTTCTCCACTTATAAGCAATGAAATGGTCTGGATTTGTTTTTTTCTGGCCGACTTTGATTATTTCTTAGAGATATAACCCAAACTGTCTAAAAATGTTGACACCAGGTTACTGACCTTTTAATTTAAAAAAAGAAGTTCCAGGTTTAGTATTTAGGCTTTCGCTTTAAATGTTCACCAATCATTACATCCGTAATTAGACCTTGTGCTGGAATGTACCAAAATCTGCCTCCTGGATCACTTACAAGGTCTGTTGAAGCCACGAAAAAACTGAATACTTCAGCAATGGTTAGATTTTTCTGGGCTGGCACAGGAAAACTCAGTTCATGGAATATAAATCAGCAATCCTACACTCTAATTTCCACCCTTCACATGTAGCATGATTATACAACAGAGCTGTACACGCAGCAAGTCAAAAACCAAGGCTTGTTTGCCAGAAGGAAACCAAACCTTCAATTCTGTGGTTAATGCCACCTAGGGATATAATTACACAAGCTAATATCATCTTTCTACTGGAGGAGAGGAAAAGAGATTCTCATGGGCAATATTCATTTGAATTAACCATCTTAGGTTTAATACTAAGACTACAATCAAATTCCTAAGGTATTCTTATTGAAAAGTTTAAAATTAAAAAATTATTCATCTGATAGTAACATTAACATGCTTATAGTATATCTTATCCAGTTTATTAAATGTCCATTTCAGAAGTGTTCTCAAAACACTCCCTCCCACATAATTAAAAGGATTTTGCTTAAAATAAACCAATTGTATTATGACCCTCACACACACAGCAGAATTTAGGGAGAGTTCAAACATTCGGTGAAGCACTGGTGCTCCTTATTGGGTCTCAAGACACCAACATTAGTATAACATATTTAACTAAAGGCAAGCACAGAAATTGTTTTTATTAGAAGGCTCAAGAGGGTACTTATTAAGAAAGTTTCGGGCTGGGCGCAGTGGCTCATGCTTGTAATCCCAGCACTTTGGGAGGCCGAGGCGGGCGGATCACGAGGTCAGGAGATTGAGACCACGGTGAAACCCCATCTCTACTAAAAATACAAAAAATTAGCGGGGCGTGGTGGTGGGTGCCTGTAGTCCCAGCTACTCGGAGAGGCTGAGGCAGGAGGATGGCGTGAACCTGGGAGGCGGAGCTTGCAGTGAGCCGGGATTTCGCCACTGCACTCCAGCCTGGGCAATGGAGCAAGACTCCGTCTCAAAAAAAAAAAAAAAAAAAAAAAAGTTTGGGAGGTTGTGGTATTTGCTGTCCATTGCAAAAACTAATTCCTAACAAGCAAGTTAGGCACTTAGAATTACAGGAAGATTCATATGCGGATCATGCCGAATCTTTCAGAACATTAGCACCCTTCTAACATTTCACAGATACTCTTAAAAACTGAAGAGTACTGCAGTGAACAGTTTATTATAAAGAACCATCCACATTCATGTATACACCATGGAATACTATGCAGCCATGAAAAATAATGAGTCCATGTCCTGTGCAGGGACATGGATGAAGCTGGAAACCATCATCCTCAGCAAAGTAACACAGGAACAGAAAACCGAACACCACATGTTCTCACTCGTAAGTGGGAGTTGAACAGTGAGAACACATGGACACAGAGAGGGGAACAACACACACTGGGGCCTGTCAGGGGCCCAGTAACACAGGAACAGAAAACCGAACACCACATGTTCTCACTCGTAAGTGGGAGTTGAACAGTGAGAACACATGGACACAGAGAGGGGAACAACACACACTGGGGCCTGTCAGGGGGTGGGGGGAAGGAGAGAAAGAGCATTAGGACAAATACCTAATGCATGCAGGGCTTAAAACCTAGATGACGGGTTGATAGGTGCAGCAAACCACCATGGCACATGTATACCTATGTAACAAACCTGCACATTCAGCTCATGTGTCCCAGAACTTAAAGTTTTAAAAAATTAAAAAACAAAAAAAAACAAAAAGCCCATCCACATTAAAACTTCCCTGGACTGAAGAACTCCTCTGCCACCCGACTTTCTTATCCCCACCTTGGATTATTCCCTTTGCCCACTGACCCTAAGCATCGTCTCTCATCCATCTCCATGTGTGAACCACAAAAGCATATGGGCAGTTTTTTAGAAAGCTAAACATAGGGTTACCACATGACCCAGTAATTTTACCCCTAAGTATGTATCCGACAGAAATAAAAACATATATCCATCCAAGAGTTATACATGAATGTTCACAGAGGCATTATTCCTAACAGCCAATACGTGAAAGCAAGTCCAAATGTCCATCAACTGATGAATAAATGCAATGCGGCATATTAGTCAGTGCTATAGCTAATGTTCCATCTGTGCAATGGAACATTAGTTAGCTATAAAAAGGAACAAAGACCTAATACATGCTATGGCCATGGATGAACCCCTAAGACATAATATTAAGTGAAAGAAGTCAGTTAGGAAAGGCCATCTACTATATGGTCCCATTTATACGAGATGTCCAAAAAGACATGGGTTCAAGTATAAATAATTTTCCTAAAATATAATTCACTCCTCTACCTTATACTGAAGTTTAATTAAAACCATACCTAACACCAATTTTTAAATTTACTTCTTAAAATATATTACTTGCTTGTACCAAAATGACAATTGAAAACATATTTAACAGAATCCACCAAACAAAAGACCACTATGCCACATTGATATCCAATAGGAAATTCCAAATATTGCAACCAAAAATACAAATCAACTCTTTTTAAAGAGATAATAGTACCGTTAGCCTCTGTCTTCTAAATGTTTGTTCTAACTACCATTTCTTAAACTTCTCAACTTGGGACTCTTCTTCGATTATGCTGAGAAACAATGAGATATTAAGCATTTCAAAGTCTCCCTGAGTTATCAAAGAATCAAAAATAAATCCCAAATTGCCTTTTAAGTGTGAAATGTGGTTTTTTTCCACTCTCGGTTGAAAAATGGCTGCAGAAATTATACTCAGATTTTCCATGCTATAAATCTCTCTCAAGCTAGGACTGGGCATGAACATTTTTAGCCTTGAAGAATATTTTTGTCAGAAAGATATGACGGAAGCAGTCAGGGAGCTGTGATCATCATCTATGTGTTGCCTTGGCTGCAGAGGTCAGTGTTGGAAACGAGAGGTGAGAATGCAAGACCCTTACCAAAGAAACAAAAAAGAAAGCTACAACAACAAAAACAACCCTTATTGAAATGCACACAATCCAATCAAATCCAATAAAAATAGTATGCACCAAAAGAGCCATAAAAAAGGTTCATGTTCTTTGGCTCAGTCATCCCTGTTTTTAGGAATTTATCCTAAAGAAAAGCAAACCACTGTGACATGATTTGTAATAGAAAAAAAAAAGCAAAAAACAACTGGAAACAGCATCAACATGCAACAACAGTAATTGGTTAATTAAATTATGGTACATCCTTTTGATGAAATGTTATGTCTCCAAAAAGACTAAGTATAAAAGACATGGAAATGTACTTATGATATAAGGTTAATAGGGAAAGAATAAAAATATAGTCATAATAAATGTATAAAAATGTACACTATAATAATTATGCAAGCAAATGTATTTATATGGAAAAAGGATTAGAAGAGACTATATAAAAGTATAAATCATTGTGCTAGCATGGTGGGCCTACTCATTTTTTTCTCCATTTTCTCAAATTGCTAAAATATTACCACAGTCTTTTTAAAAATTAAGCCAACCGTACACATTTTATGAGAAACTATTTCATTAATCAAGTGGCACGCTTACTACCAACCATACTTTACTTGTGCTATTTGTGTCAAAATAATGGCCATCAGAGACCCCCAGTCAAGAAACAGGGACAGGAAATATGGATCTTTGGCTGAGGGTCAAGCTGTGGTTCTGTGACAGACTTGGCCATGAGAAGAATTTTCTGGACAATAGAAGTAACAGAAGAGGCTCTGTTTTCTGAACTCCACATACGTACTGCTGATTTTTCTTTTTAAATTTCCATTACATCTCTTGGGAGGAAATTGCATGTGAAAGATGAGAAGCCCCTTCTTTTGTCTGCTGAGACTCACCTGGTAACTCACTAGTCTGACCAGCCCTGAAGGAGCTTCAGCAAACATTCCCTGGGAACAGTGTGCAAGAGGGGTAAGCATGGACTGGCAAGGTGGGCCAGGGGACTCAGCACTCTGCCCGGGAGGCAACAAGAAGTCTGTGAGGGTTAATTTCATGTATTAACTTGGCTGGGTTATGGTACCCAGATAGCTGGTCAGACATTGTTCTAGATGTTTCTGTGAAGGTATTTTTTACACGAGATTAACACTTAAATCACTAGCCTTCAGGTAAAGGAGATCATCCTTTAATCTGCTTTACAGTGGGTAGGCCTCCTCCAAAGAGTTGAAGACCTTAATGGAAAAAAGACAGACCTTCCTGAGCAAGAGAGGATTCTCCCAGCCTACAGCCTTCTCTGACTTGAACTGAAACTTGGCTCTCCCCTAGGTCTCCAGCCTGCTGGTCCACCCCACAGATTTTGGACTTGCCAGCCTGCACAATTGTGTGAGCCAATTCCTTACACTAAATCTCTCTCTCTAGGAAGAGAAAGAGAGAGATTGTATACATATAAATATAGAGAGAGAGAAAGTCATGTGCTACATGATATCTCAGTCAATGACACACTGCATATACAATGGTGGCCTCCTAAGATTATAATCGAGCTGAAAAACTCCTGTCCCTAGTGACATAATAGCTGTTGCAAGGTCGTAACACAAGGCATTACTTGCATATTTGTAGTGATGATGGTGCAATCATCATCATATTATATGACTGCACTGCCAGTCATATAAAAGTATAGCACACACGATTATATACAGTACATAATACCTGATAGTGATAATGAACAACTATCTTACTGGTTTATATATTTACTATACTTTTTTAGAATAGGTTTTCTACTCATTTAAAAAAAATTACCTATAAAGCAGTCTCAGGCAGGTCCTTCAGGAGGTATTTGAGAAAAGGCATTGTTATCACAGGAGACGACAGTTCCGTGCGTGTTACTCTACCTGAAGGCCTTCCAATGGGACGAGATATGGAGGTGGAAGAGAGTGATACTGATGATCCTGACCCTATATAGGCCTAAGCTAAGGTGTACATTTGTATCTTTGTTTTTAAGAAAAAAGTTCAAAAGGTGAAAAATATTAATAGGAAAAAACCTTATAGAATAAGAATATAAAGAATACTGTATATGTTGGTACAGCGGCACAATGCATATATTTTAAGCTAAGTGTCATTACAAAAAAGTCAAAAATTTAAAAAACTTAAGTTTAAAAAGTAAAAAATTAGCTTATTTTAAGAAATACAAATGTTTTGATAAATTTAGTGTAGCCTAAGTGTACAGTGTTTATAAAGTCTACAGTAGTACACAGTAATGCTGTAGGTGTTCACATTCACTCACCAGTCACTCATCAACTCACCTCAAGCAATTTCTAGTACTGCAAGTTCCCTTCATGGTAAGCACCCTCTGCAGGTACACCATTTTTATTTTATTTTATTATTTTCTGAGACGGAATCTCACTCTGTTGCCCAGGCTGGAGTGCAGTTGTGCCATCTTGGCTCACTGCAACCTCCACCTCCCGGGTTCAAGCAATTCTCCTGCCTCAGCCTCTGGAATAGCTGGGATTACAGGCACGCCCAGCTAATTTTTGTATTTTTAGTAGAGACAGTTTCACCATGTTGGCCAGGCTGCTCTCAAACTCCTGACCTCATGATCCGCCCACCTCGGCCTCCCAAAGTGCTGGGATACCAGGCGTGAGCCACCGCACCTGGCCAGGTATACCATTTTTTTAATCACTCACATTGTATTTTTACTGTACCTTCTCTATGTTTAGATACACAAATACTTACCATTGTGTTATAATTTTTATGGTATTTAGTACATAACATGCTGTATAGGTTTATGGCCTAGGAGCAATAAGTCATATGATATAGACTAGGTGTGTAGCAGGTTTGTGTAAGTACACTCTTTAATGTTTGCACAACAATAAAATCAACTAACGATGCATTTCTCAGAGTATATCCCTTTTGTTAACTGATGCATGACTATATATACATATTTATATACACACACACACATACTTGAAACTATATACATATAGTACATATATGGAGTACATATATACCTATAGTACATAGATATATGATACTACACACACACGCAACACAGCCTATCAGTGCAGTTTCTCTGAAGAACCCTGACCAGTATAGAGCTCTGCTTCCATAATTGTTGCCTGTGCTGTCACCTGGTGCAGAGGTGTTCTGAGGACATTTGTTGAATGAGGAAGGGAGGAGAGAGCTGCTCTTGCGTCCTGGAATGGGGGCGTTCTCAGGCCAGTTGCCCATATCCCTCTGAGACACTCATGTAAATTAAAACACTGGCAAAAAATTATTAAAGTTATAACTCACAGAGCTCCTGCCTCTGCGTGTCTTTGCTAATATTTTCAACGTTTGTTAAGAAATCACGTTTACCATTGTATTTCCTATACCTGGCTCACCTGAATCTGAGATCCCTAACCACACACCTGAGAACCCTACTGAAGCCGTTGGTTATGGTCTCCAGTGGAATCAGTTTTTACATTTACAAATGACTTGCTAATTCAATATGAAGTCACAGTAATTATGACTTAGTCCTGTTCGCCAATTTCCACCTTCCATATAATGTCGACAGTATAAAGACAATATACTCATTGTTTCTCTAACATGGGATTAATATTTTGTCTGCAATAGACAAGACCTCCCTCTTTTCAGAGTCCTTTGTGATGTACCCTATTAATCAGTAATACGTTAAAGACTTCTCACATTTCAGAATGTATAACAGCTTATGATTGAGTTACTATTTAATTTTCTGCCCCTGATTTTTGAGGATTCTGATCCCAAAGTTTAGTCCAAGCTACACATTTTTGGTAGTTGTTTAATGCCCTTATAAAGTTTTCCTTTTAATGGTAATAACAAAAGGTCTGATTTTAACACTACCTTTTACGTAGCTGGTTTAAATTAGCAAGGTGTATTCAAAGCACACTGACTTACTGATTTAACACATTACTGAAATGGATAATTTCTTACTTACATGATTAAACTGCCTGATTGTTTTACTATCCTGAAACCAGTTTACTAACAGGAACACACACCTTGCCACCCAGGAGGAAAGCCACGCCAGGAAAAGGACAATAGGACCCCACCTAGGGCTCAGGGTCTGAGTGTTTTCACAGGACAATAAGGCCCCACTTGGGGCTCAGGGTCTAAGTATTTTCATAGAAAATACTGAGAATTTTCTATGAAATACTCAGGGTCTGAGTATTTCATAGAAAATGAGAAATAAAAAATATTTGCATTCTTTGCATTTTTCATTCTGCTTTCCCTTCAATGAAGACTATTCTGAGATTCAATCTTTAAAAAAGAGCCAAGGGTCAGTCTCCTTTGAGGGACTTGCTCCAGCATGGAATAAATGAGAGCCAGTCTTGTTGAAGGTCACGTTACATGTATGCTTTGAGGAAGTCAGTCTATGGACGAATGACGTTGGAAAAACCCCCAGTATACTAATTCCCCAGGAAAGCAAATCCTATGTGGCCCACAAAGGTGGCATCATTTCAAAGTGCCAAATATCCACTTACATCCCTGCAGTTGTCCTTGCACCATTTCCCTCTCAGGTAACTTTAATCAAGTCTGTTAACATCAACCATCAGCTCACTTCCTTAAGCCATATCTGCTACTAGATTGGGGGTTCTTAATCCTAACGACCATCATCAAATTGCAATCATCTGGGGAGACTTTCCCAAAGCACTATTCCTGAGCCCCACCCCAGACCAGTTAAATCAGAATTGACAGGAATGGAACCTGGGCTGATTCTAATGAATCAGGCAAAATAAATGCTAAGACCCACATGACAGACGGGCTTTCTAAAGCAGACCTTTAGAATCAGATGAAATAAACCTTCTCCTCTGAAAGCTCCCCCACCAATTATTCCAGGCCACATGCTTCACTGCTCAGGTAATGAGAGGGTCTGGGCTCCAGAGGTTCAGCCACTGCTCTCTCAAGATACTTTTCTAAAACGACAAACCTCCCAAAGAATTTTCCAGAGTTTCACATGTGCAACAGTTGAAACTATGTTGTGTTGGGTTGTTTTTTTTCCCCTGAAAACACATGTGTCCTTTTGTTTCACAGTCTCACTTGGCACCAAGCACCTAGTTCATTTGCCCATCAGATTAGCTCGAATTACATGCTTTTACTGCTCCTACAAGCTAATGCAAGAGACCTACAATTAACTGTGGGCTGGTTTAAGCCCTAAATGAAACTAATGTCTGCCCCGACCAAATGCCTCAGGACCCACTTTTTTTCCTGTAAATTGCTATTTTTGTAGGCTGTCTTCCAGCAGTTGAGCCCCAAAACAAGTTGGAACTGTAAACCTACTAGATTCTACTCACAAGTATTGTTGAATCCGTCTCTTGCACTGTCTCTGAAAGCTTAGCAAAATGCACAATAGTGTCCTTATGAAGGAGGACAGAATTGCCACTCTTAATATAGTCTCATTCAAGTTCACATAATAGCAGAAGTGAGAGAAAACCACCCACATCCCTGCCTTCCATGGGTAGGCTCCATATGTCAAGACATAGGAAGACATAATATTGCCTGCCTTTATATCTGCAAATTGAAGAGCTAATTCATTTCTAAGGAAAAAGAAATACATTTGGCACTGAAATTGAAAATACCAGGAATGTTGGAAAATTCCAGTGCCAGTTCTAAAATGATGACAGGGTACACAAATGTGTTCTGGCTGGTTAAATTTTGCAAACTTCAGAAAAAGATGAATGGATAAGCATGATTCTTGCTTATGGACCCCCATGGAAAAGTAGCATAATATCGGTATTACATTACCTTTCATTTCCATCAGCAATGAGTTACACTATGTCAGTCCCTAAGAGGGACAATCAGATAAAACCCTACCAAGTGCCTGTGGAATTTGCTGCTCCTGGCATCAGGACTGAAAGAGCAGGGTGAATTAAGCAGAGCTAATCGTGCTTTTGGAGGTGGAAGGGTGGGGAAGAATGCATTTATGTAACTCTCCTCAGTAGAGCTGCAGACTTCATTTTGCCAAAGATCACTTTTCTCCTAACTACCATCATAAAAGAACCAATGAAGGCTTTCAGTAATAGGAACTGCGAGTGGAAAATGAGGTCCCAAACTAATGTCTTCACTTGCCTGACTCAGAAACCATGTCTTCTGCAATGACTTTAATGGTACAAGTAGTATCTGTTACCTCCCCTGAGAGCCAGACTCTTGGCCTGACATCCTTAATAGTTAAATTAGACCACCATTTCCTCTGGCTCAACTTTTATTCCTGAACAAGTCATACTGGTTGCATGGTCAAAGGTCGGATTATGCAGAAAGTCAATAGGTGCTTTTGAGGCTAAAGAGACAAGCACCTGCCCTACTTTAAAAGCATCCATTCCTCTCTTGTTTTAAGATGGAAATATACCTGGAAGGGTGGTTACTAACCTCTAGGGTTCACTTGCCCAGGAAGCAGGAGACCATGATCTGAAAAATCATGTCATCACTTCCATGTGTACATGACTGTGTTCAAATATGTACAGATGACGTCCTAACAGTAACAGACAAATTCATTTAAAAGCATTTCCTCATTTAGAGTAGCTTTTTGACATTATAGGTTTCATCAACATTGGATACTGAACATACAGCCACAGGCCATGAGCATCTGGACAACTTGGTGACATTATGAGTAGTTCCTCCATGTTTGGAATCACCGAGCTAGGAGGCCATCAAATTTCATTATTGTCTGAAGTCACTTTCAGGGCTCCAGAAATATCCTCTAGAGAGTTTGAGAAACAAAATGCCACAGTTTTCTTATTCTTGTTCCACATATTGGTATTGATACCTCCTAATGATGTAACTGCAACAGACCCCCCAGGTTACAAGTCACAGTAACCTGAGCATGGGCACATGAACCCAGCATGCCTGATTAGTGACCCTGGAGCAGGCTGGAAAGAAAAATTCAAGCACATGTGAAATGTAAGTACCGAACCCAGGAATGGGGACCAAATTAAGAAGTGAGGGGTGCCCCCTTTTGTTGCAGTATGAACTTAAAAGTCAAGGACCCAGCACCACCTCTCTGCATAGCCCAAATCAGGTCATGCCTCCTTGCATTTCCTTAGCTCCCTTATAATTACTCTCAGCCTATAAAACCTGTCCCCAGACCCCAGCTCCGGGAGACAGATTTGAGGTTTCCTCCTGTCTCCTTGATAGTCAACCTTGCAAGAAAGCTTTCTCTTTTGTCAAAAGCCAGTGCCATAGTGTTGGATTCTATGTGCATTGATCAGGGAACCCATTGCTTGGTGACAATTACCATAATGATGATAATGTCAGGAACAGCATACAGAAATAACGACTTTCCCAATGCTATGGAGATCCTTAGGTTCAAGAGCTGAGGTCTTCTCCTCCTCCAGTTCCCTTTCTACTTTATCACACATTTCTTTGTCATTTCCATAAGATCAAGATGACCTTGGCTTAAGTAACAGCTAAGAAGGCAGACCCTGGAGCCCCGCTCTGTAGGTTTAAATCCCAGGTCTATCTCTCACTAGCTGTGCAGCCTTAGGCAATTTACCTGCTCTCAGCCTCCGGCTGCTTATCTGAAAAATGGATCCCCATTGAGTTTCTACAGTGAAAGAGCCATGGAGGGCCTAAGCCTCAGAGCCTGGTCAAGTATTTGCCATCTATACTGCCTGTTTTCCTTCTCATATAATCCCCTTTCATCATTTGTTCTGTTCATTATGCACTCTTGCAGAGACCATTTCAGAAACATCTCCAAACCAGGCACTGACACAGAGCACTTCTCCGGTTCTATCTCTTCCAAACATTTCCCATATTTCACCTTTTTTTTTTTAATCTTCCACATTTTCAAGTTTTGAAGATTTGTTCACAATACAATGATTTAGGGTTCTGGATCTTTATTTATGAGCCCTCCTGCCTCTTGCCCTTATGCTCTTAAGTTGCCTGCAGAGACACAGTTAACCAGAGCTTGCACATGTGTGCATGCACACACACACACACATACACACACACACCCATCCAGGTACACATCAGAGACCTGTCAGCAGGTAATTATCTTCCATGCTGATGGCTCTGAATTGCTGACTGCCTTCCAGCTACATTCACTCTTCAAACTTCCAACTTCACTTCCTGTCCTCTTTGCAGCTGTTTCTGACTTCAGGAGCCCTGAGGCAGCAGACCTGCTCAGCCCTTTCCGTCTTGCCTCTTCTTGCCCCTATAAAGATTTGCTGCCCTGAGCTATACAATTTCCAGAGCAATCATGTAAGATACTTTACAACCCAGCCCAGTCCAGGAGCAGAAAGCTATCTTTCTGTAAAGTCAGTCCAACTGTTGTCTTATTATTAGTATTTTATTGGCCAAAGAGTGCTTGCCCAGATATAGTGGGGCTATTTTTACCCAGGCTGTCCCTTTGCAGGTGCGGCAGGCAATGCAACTTGAACCTGTGTGGTTTCATCTAACGCAGGGTAGAGGGAAAAGAGTGGGCTTGGTGAGTTCATTCACCTATGGGATCCTCCTTGTCCCTCTTTTATCTTCTCTGTGCTATCTTCCTTTCCTTGCTCTAATGAATACCCCTGGTGGCTTGGTACGAGCGTAAAGCCAGAGAGGTTATGTAGCTGAAATTCCTAAGAAGGGAGAACTATTTCACTGTGCACTTACAGATATGCTATTTCACTGATCCACAGTAAGTGCACAGTGCAATAACATATCTGTGCACATTAGTAGCATATCTGACTCTATTACCAGTAGAAACCACAGATGTTTTCACATAACATTCAGTTGTTGCAGATTTCTCAAAATAACACTTAGGCTCGTTGCTAATTCTAAATGATAGTAGTTATCAGACCTACAGCTAGATCTTGTATTTTAATGCATTGAAAGAGCACATATATCACTGTATCACAAATTTGGGCTTTTTAGTTTTTGGCATTTAGTATTAGTGGATAAAAGGACAAGGTGCAGGAGGGGTTAAGTGGTTCTGCAGAGCTGGTCTGACACCCAGGGAGCTCTCTGAGGTCAAGGGATCACTGTTCCCACTGCTGGTCAACTGGTGTCAAGGTTTTGGTCCCCTCAGCATTATTCGTGGCCCCTCTATATTTGCGTGATAGCTGAATGCCTCCACCTTTGATATTGTTTTAGAAAAATGTTTCTCATTTAGCACTTTGGGAATAATATAAAATTTCAAAAGCAGGGTGTGAAATATTGTAACTATTTTGAAATCTTATATGCTAAAATTCATTCAAAAACTTTGTGTGCATATGTGTATGTGTGACTCTCTTACTCTCTCCCTTCTCTTCCTTCCCATTTCCCAAATAACCAACCAAATGCGCATTTTTTTTTCATGCTTTCAGTGATCTTCACTAAAAAGCTCAATGTGTGCTCATGATAAATACACCCCTGTGGCTACTTGCAAGAGAAACAAACCCCAGCATGAAAATACCAAGTCCTTCCTCTTTTCTTATGTAAATAAATCTCCAGATGGCTCATTTGTAAGATTGTGTTTACTAATTTGTGTTTTCTTTCTAGACAATCTGTTCCCAGTAACCATTCTATCATTGAAACTGGAGGTAATGCTTACAATTTTACTGAATAAAAAGTCTATCAGAAGACTTGGTCCACAGGGGTAGAGTTGGTAGTGCCAATGCCACACACACACAAAGCCCCCAGGAAGGGCTAACCAATGCTTGTGCTGTTGCTCTTGTTGTTGGACAGGAGATATGTTAAATTAGAATCAGAAGAGAATAATTACTTTCATACATAGTAGAATATCAGAGGTGGAAGGGGCCACAGGCTCATCTAGTCAAGGAATGGACATGTACGCCATGCACTCTTTGCTCTCTCCCCCATCTAGTACCCATGGCAGACATCACCAATCATTCATCCTTTCCAATTGGCATCCTTTCCAATTGAACTCAGAGGTGATCTCAAAATGCCTCACCAAGTCACTACCAATCAATCACAGTTGACATGTAAGATCATACACATTTGCCATCACTTAGCCCCTCATTTTACTGATGAAACAGTTGAGACTGTGAGGGCGGGAACAATATTATTCAACACTTCCCAGCCAGTTAAGAACATTAGTTGTTAGGCTGGGAAATTTAAACAGGGATCTATGATATTGGATGGGAAATTACGTCTTTATTTTCACTACCTCTAACTACAATCTAGCATTTTCTTCATTTATGAAGAAGGTGACAAACCACAGTAGTACTAGCACATCTGACTTTGTCACCAGAAGTCACAGACATTTTCATGTAATATTCAGCTGTTGCAGATTTCTCAAAATATCACTTATGCTCATGGCTAGTTTTAAATTAAATCGTTATTAGACCTGCAGCCAGATCTTATATTTTAATACACATATATTACTATATCATAAAAATTTTTTTAAAAGTATTTTGATAACTATATTTCAATATATTTGGCTTCTTTTGTAATTCTATGTATTTCATGTTATGCCCCTAAGGCACTGTTCTGAGAAGGGAGCCGAAAACTTCATCACACTGTCCTGAGGGATCATGGCACAAAAAATTAGGAAAAACCCCTGGTTAAGAGAAAAATCGGGTTTCTTAAACTCCTACCTTCATGTTCTTCCCATAAAACAAGGGCCTCACCGTGAGACCGCTGCCATCTTGGACTGCCCCAATATTTACCTCCATATTAATAAGAAGGTTTTCTAATTTTAAAAAATTATTCATGCTGATTCAAGAGAGAGACAAAGCAGAGATGCATCAAGCAAAGAGTACAAGTTCCCAAGCTCCACTCCCGCAAGATAACCATTGTGAACAATTTGGTATATGGCTTTCCCGACACTACACTCATTATGTAATAAACATGGAATAAAACAATTCATGCTCCTCTACAGCTGGATTTTGTCACTTAACAACATAAAAGAATATAGATGATATCACAGACATCTTTCCTTTTTACAGCTTTGCCGCATTCTTTTCAGTGGCTCCAGAGTGTTCCAACTCTATGAATGCACCCCAATTCATTTTATGAGCCCCCATAAAGGAGATTCATAATCCAAAGTTTTCTTGACAAAAGGTAACAGAGAGAAGTTATCATTTGAACTTGAGAAGCTTAGAAGTTTGGCTTTCACGGGTACCACAGCACTCTATGGAACAGTCCTGGTGATGAAGAGGTCGCCAGTGAAATAAACCACAGCCTGCAGCTCTCTGGACCAAAGAAGGTGCCTCTGTCCTTGGCAAACAGATGTGGCCTTTCCAGGAGGTGAGTGTCTTAGGAGGTGAGTGTCTCAGGAGGAGTTGGAGTGGTGGCAGGAGAGGTTCAGTCCCCAGCTGGGTGATTCCAGGGTGAGAGTGACCCAGTGCAAGGGCATAAACCAGACACTAGGCCCTACATAGTCTCAGGGACACAGCAGCAAGCGTTACCATCTGCACTTCGTGGGTTGGCGAAAAGCCTCAAGTTCTACTGGACTCGGGGCTCCGCTTGAGAGGACACCCACTCATGGCCATGGAGCAATTCTCCCTCTCCAGCTCTGATTCTGTTCCTTCTACAGCTGTGTGTGATACTCCTGCAAACCCCTCCTACTTCAGAGCCACAGCTGACGGGGAAGCCTGCCACCTTGGGATCAGCAGGTTTGGAGAACTATTGTCACCAACTGCCTCTGGGTGGACAAACGGGGAGAAAAAAATAAAAGAAACTCTAGTCAAAATCAGTGAATACATAACTTGGTTGACATCACCATGCCCAACACTACTATTAAAATGAAACCAGAAAACTCAGGGAAGGCCAATACAAGAGCAGAGGCTCCAAAGAAAAGAGGAAAACTTGTTTGCAAAAGGTGAAGTAATGAGACAGCAAGGCACCAGGACACACGTGGAAACCCAGGAGAAGCCAGTCATCTCCTCCCGCAAGTGGCTTCAATGTGCAGGGAAGAACTGGCCTGAGAGTGCAAGACTGAAGCACGGGGCTGCTGGGCCCAGATCCCCCTGTGATTTGGGGAAGTGGCTTCCCGGCTTGGTTTTCATTTCCCCAGCCACGAAATTAAGGGTTGGATATGAGAACACTTTTCATCCGACCCCATTCCTCTACCTCTGTTCATTTGTGCTCACCACCCACCGAGCTGGTTCTGCATTCGGGTCAGTGCCCACCTCTGCCTGGCTTCTTTCCTCGGACCCCCTTTTTTTTGTTTTCTTTGTACGCCTTTATTTCTCAGAAATTGGGCTGCCACCTCCTCCTCCTTCCTAACTTGGGTGTCTCTTCTCCCCCTCACAGATGCTTTCTTCTCTGTCCATCGCATCTTGCTGTCTCCATTCTGCTTTGGGTTTCAGCAATTTTAAATTCCCTGGCTTGGAGTCAGCTCCTCTATCAGAACCAATGTGGCTCCAGACTGTGCTACCCCCGTTCCATGCAGGAAATAAAACAAAGCCGGGCTTGTTCCCAGTTTGATAGGCTGCAAGTTTAGGGAATGGGGGCTTCAAATCTTTCACAATTTTGTTTTGGCACCAGAGCGTCTGTGTTTAATTCTGCATCTCCTGCCAGACTTGGGAAGCTGAGGCGATAATATCAACATGTGGAGAGATGGGGAGCAGAGACTGGCCTCTCTCCCCTCCCCGGCGGTGGGGGCAGGGGATAGGGTCACACGAGCACACACAAACACACATGCTCACATACACAGGCACACACGTGTACAGGCTCCCTCAAACATACACACTCACCCATGCACATCCAGACACATATACAGGCACACAAAGACACACGTACACACACTGATACATATACTTCAACAAATACACATGCACAGTTATGTGTACACCCACAAAGAAACATTCACCCATGCAGAGAGACACGCACTCACCCACCCATAAAGACACATATAGCCACACCAAACATGCACACACAGACACTTGTGTGCACACTGATACATACATTTCCCCAGTCATGCTCACACACATAGGCACAGGTTCATATTCAATCACACACAGACATACACACAGATGCACACACATGCCCACTGATGCACACACTTGCACACACACAGGCAGAGGGAGGCGTGTGCTTTGCGTGGCAAGGGGCTGGGAATATCACAGAGCAAGCCATTACAGCCGACCCCCAGATCCCAGGACCTGAGAGAATACAGTTTGTGATCACAAGGCCTCTCCAGGAGCACCCATCATAAAGTTCAACCAATTAAGCAGACAGTTTCTATGGAGATGTTTACTTTACTCAGCTCTGAAGTTCTGCAGCTCCTATGTCCTGGGAGATACGCTGTGGCTGCAAGTTGTGGTCAGTCTGCCGCAAACCCAAAGCCCCGTAATCTCTTTGCATTACTCTCTGCAGATAACTGAGTTGTCTTAGAAAGAACAGGCATGGGAATGAGATGACATTAGCTGACCTCATGTAGCACCCGAGAGGTGCCCAGAAAGAATCCGCCCAGAGCCCAACCACAGCTACCACCAGGGACCACCCCATCGTTCACTCCTTCACTCACACATGCATGCACTCAGCAAGCTACTCCTGAGGCTAGCCAAAAGCCACAGATGTCCCCAGGCTCTGGGAGCACATCCACAAACCAAGAGGAAGGTCCCTGTCCTTCTGGATCCTATAGTCACAGTTGCGGGAGGAGGCAGACATTCATCCAATAATCACACAAAGGGATGTGAAATGACAACTGTGATGAGAGCCCCAGTTTCGTCACAGAGTGAGATGGGGCAACACCATCAATTGCTCTGGCAATGTCAATTTCTCTGGTATACCACCCTGTCTTCTGCAGCAGTGGGGATGCTGGGGACCAGGTAGGAAGGACAGGACGCATCTACCTACAGACCTGGCCCACAGAGAAACCCAGTTACATTAGCCTCATTGTTCTTGTCATCCACCTCTCTAGGCTCCAGAATCTTGGAGAGAAGGAACGAAGATCATTAAAAACTCATGATCACCTGAGTAGGGTAGGGGGGCTGTAGCCATAGATGCCTTTGCATGCTTTTAGCAGGAGAAACAGACATAGGAGAAACAGGCTATCATGAAGAATAAGTAAGGTAATGAATCTGCAGCACCTAGCAGTGTGCCTGGCACCTAGAAGCTGCCTAATAAATGTGGCTGGTGTTGCTTTCCTGTTATTTAGTGTCCTAGTTATGCTTGAGCTCAGGTCTTCAGTGAAGAGATCTACATCCCTCAGAGAGAAAAGAATTGCAGTGAAGGCTGGAGGGGACCAAACACCCCAGGGAGAGGGTCAGGGCAAGGAGCCAAGCAGGCTGGGCGAAAATTTGTCACGGCAGATCCAGGAAAGGATAAGCCAGAACTGATTCGCGTCTCCTCTTCTATCTGATACTTTAGCGCAATTTAAAATGTGTTATCTGACAATATAGAAAGGAGAACATTAGAGTGGCCATGTTGAAGAATGTTAAGAAATCATTGTTTTACAACAGATTATCCAGTCCTGACTTGGTGGAATCAGGACTTCTGTCTTTATTTGAAAAAGTCCACCACCAACAGTTAGCATTGCCTCCTAGAGCCAATAGCCTGTGGGTACTGGAGAGGGAGAGGTGCCCGGCTGCTGGGGTGCCACAGTGGCCACGGTGATGTAGATTCTGTCTCCATTGGGCTTGCCCAATATGTTTCACGGGACGTCTCCCCTAATCTCTTGACCTGCCTCTAGTTCCTCATGGAGGTGGAGACCTGCCTTGAATCTCAGGCCACTGTGAGCCTTGTTATCAGGAAAGCAGGGTTTTGAAATTTCATCTGCTAATCCATGAAAAACAATACAAGACACTGGGTCTGGATACTAGCAAGCCCCTGTTTAAATTCCTCTCTGACACTTACCAGCTGAGGATCTTGGGCAAGTCACTAACCACTGTAAGCCTTACTTTCCTTGTCTATAAAAGGAGAATAATAAGACCTACATCACAGAGTTATTGTGAGAACTAGATGAGATGATGCCTCTAAATAGCTTTTGTTTGTTTCTACTCCACCTTTTTCCAGAGTAGGGGTGTGTGTAGTGTGTGTGTGTGTGTGTGTGTGTTGAACAGGGTGGATAGAAGGAAAAAAGGGATGGATAAATAAATTATGGGATGCCTAATCAGGCATCCCATAATGACACAGATGCGGCCACCAACACAGCTCTTGTTCTAACAGCCACCCCTCACAGTGTCTCTAAGTCACGGGTGTTCAGCACAGTGCTACATTTCTCATTTCTTAAAAAATTGTAAACATATTGTAGTCAGTGCCTCATGATCAAAATGGAATTCAAACCATCTCTAGCAATGGTGATTTAAAGCTTATTAATCACTGTAAATTATTTTGACACCCAAGTGAAAAGTCCTCTGCGATGCTTTTAGAATCCCATTTTCATTTAACATTAATTAAAGGCCACTACCCATAAAGTATTAATAAAATCAAATTCCCTAAAGGAGCTCCCAGCTGACAGGCTTCGGCTCTGGGCGAGTTGTGGGACCTTCAGCAAAACACAGGCCATAACGAAATTTTAACCATGGAAATGTAATCAGCACAACCATGATAAAGAGAGGGCATTTCTTGGGAAGATAATAGATACTTTCAATAATAAATTTTATGATCCTCATTAGCCTACCTCCAGCAGTTTATGGCTACCATGGCTATTTAGCAAAAGACTTTCAAGTCAAACAACCTTACTGACATGCTTTATTATTGTTTCATGGCTCTATTTGATTATCCTACAAACATCAGGCCCAAAACATATATTGGGGGCAGGGAAATTGGCCCTGGTGGTGTCAGAGCAGAAGAATGTGAGGCTAAGACCAAGGACAGAACCTGGATGATGATCAGAAACAGAGAGAAGGGTTTATGTCACTCTCACAGAGTTTATGTCCCTAAAAAGTAAAACGGTGGCCCACCAACTTCCTTCTTTAAGAAGGAGTGAATGTCAATTGCTATGGCATTTCTTTAATCTTGTCTCATTGGGATTGACTGGCTCCTCAAAACACCCAACCCAGCAGCTTGGCTCCTTTGTGAATGGATAGAAAATGGAGTTTGTCTCCTTTGGCAGCTCCATTTCCAAGGCTGAACCATAAAGCCACTGTAGTAACATTCAAGGAGCTGAGCAAAAAGCCCTGGGAGAATATGTACGCATGCAGTCTGGTGCACGGGCTCAAATCTGGCGTATCCTCCTACAAAGACCTGAAAGCATTTGCCATACTGCCTTTCCCCTCCCCTCCTTGAACAACTGAATGGAACCAAGAAATTTTTAATCTATTTTTCAGAAACTAAAAGCCATGACTGTACATCTTAAATACTTTTTGCTTTAGCCCATTTTCATCTGAAATCCTAATGACTTACTGAGAAGTTGTAATTAATAAAGCTATTAGCCCAGATTCTGACCTCAACTCTAAATCCTAGGGCTTTTGTTATCATGGAGGCAGGGCTCTCAGATACGAGGAAATATCTCCCCTTATCTTGGTGGCATAAAGTTCTGGTTGAGAGCTGTTCTAAAATTATTTTTGAGTGCTCACCCCAAATAAGGACACTGTTTGCACTAGAGGTGCCCATTATCTAAAGACTAGGTGTCCATTCCAACAGCTGATGCCCTCTAACTCCAATCCACTGCAGCCCCACAAAATTCCCTGGGCCATTTCTAGAGCTGTGCAGGGCAGAAGGAAGGATTCAGGACATTCTCCCAACCACATACATTCATGTAGGATAAATCTGAATAAAATGAACATGGAGTCCACATTGTTGCTGGAGAAGCTTCAGACCCAGCCAGACCTTCTTCTAGGAGAAGGAAAGGTATTTAGAGGTGTTAATTTCATCTATGAAAGCATCCAGCCCATGAATACCACCCTTCCCAGCCATTGCAGGGTCCCCCAAAGCACAGGTCCCTAAAATATGAAACTCCCAAGAGAATCCTGAGATCCTCTATTTTTGACAGGCAGTTCTGTCCACTTAGATAGGCAGGGCCATCCCACAATGTTCTGCCTGCAAACTTGCCAGCTGAGCAGGCAACGATGAAAATGTAGAGCAGATGGACAGTCCCATCTGCTCACAGAAGTGATGACAGGCCAGCCCCCGGCCCCCACCAAGTCACTTGAGATGGGATGCAATGATCATGTGAGCAATGTTTTCACAAACCTGTCAGAACTTATTCATCCAAATAATGGCTGTTCTCAAAGAGATTGCGTTTAAAGGAATTATAATTGCTCTTTTCCTCAAAAGCACTTAGAAATCACCCTGCATAGTCCATTTCCAAGCTACTCAGTAAGAGTGAAGCCTGAAGACTAAATGAGAGGATTAAATAAGGTTGGTCTAAAGCATGCCTACTGTGGTGCCAAGTATATAGTAGGCACTTAATAGATGTTGACCATTTTCACAATTATTATCCTTCTGACCTCTTACAATGTGGTTGGCTGCCCTTTACAGGGAAGTGTAACCCTCAGTGAGCAGAGCCTGTCAGTCACCCAACTTGTTTCCCATGAGGCACTGGGAGCACCTGATGCAAATTAAGGACTAAAACCACAGTCTTGGGTTAAATAATGTCACTGTGGTATAGAATGATGACAGGGCAAGCTTGGATCAATGTCTTCAGGAGCACTATGGAAATTACAAATTTTATTCTGAAATCTATCCAGCTATACCACGAGGGCTAAAGATAATCATTTGGCCTCTACCTCTTCCTGCCTTCAAAGTAGGAGGCAGAGTTTCTGTGGCAGAGATAATACGGCATGCTCACCAAACCTGCGTCTTCTTCCTGGCCACCCAGGAAGCCTGCATTCCCAACATCCTTTGCAGTTTGGTTGAGACCGCATGAATTTTAGTGCCATTTTATTCACTCCCCACCCCACTTCCCTCTTTCAGGCCATAGGCATGGGCTGTGAGGTGAAATCAAAGGATGGAGGAAGCCTGGGCACAGCTCAGAAAAGAGGCAATCTCCCCAGTAGAGTCAACCAACCAGGAATATCTACATTAGACTTTGTGTGAGGAAGCTGTACAATGTTATTGTTACACCACTTAAATTGGGGGACTATTATCAAAGCAGCTAACATGAAGTATACTGATTAATACAGCCTTCCCACTAAAGTTTTAGACAACTTCCTGTTTGTGAGAAGCCATCTCATATATGACAAACCCAGATGAAGAAGTAGATTAGTTAAGATCTGGGTAAGGACACCCAAGATTTTTCCCAACTGAAGCCACGTGAAGCTCTAAACTGCACTCTAAAACAAGTTCCACTGCTGGAGAAGGGCCGAATACATGGACAATGGTGGGTAACTTTGCAGATTATCAATTTCCTACCTCCAAACTAGTTTTGTAAGCAGTTCAGATCAAGATATCAATCATAGAAACAGCTTTAGAGCTAGAAATGCACCTTAGAGTCACAAGAAGCATTTGATTGTTCAGAGTTAGAGGAGGTTGGCAGTTTTAGAACAATGCAAGATGGGGACACTGAAGCCCAGAGCAGTTGAAATGACATATCTAAGGTCACTAGTCAGTGAGGAAAGAGGCTGGGACCCTCATCCTACAATTCTCATCAGTTCCACCACTCCCTTTACAGTCTAAAGAACAAAAGCCCAGATTTTTAAGTGAGAATGAGATGGTAGACTCAAATTCATGTATTTCTAGGGCAAGAAGCAGGTAGCTCCAGGGAATTCTTCATGCACCTAGTCTTGAAAACCCATTTAATGGTTGATTCAGTATTTCTGGGACTTGACTTAAGCCAAACAAAAAAAATTACTGAAGTGATGAGGGAAATAAGCAAAAGATAATAGCTTCTCCAAAGAAACTGCCCACCTTGTATCTGTCGTATATTTAGAATTTCACTCCGGAAGGAGACTTGATTTGACATAAAACATATAAAAACTATCTTTGAAAAAGAGCAGGATATCACACTCTTGCATCAATGTTTAGGCCAGTTCAAATACTGGCTAAAGTAAAAGAGATTTTACAAAACCATCTATACATAAATAAATAGCACGTTATTAAGTAATGAGTTATTAAATAAGGCATTTTTTTCCAGTTGCATATTCACTTGTAATTAACAGCTACTTCAGATGTTTGACTTTGTTGGCCCTGTTTCTTGGGGAAGAGGCTCCACATGAGAACTAGTGGCATTGACTGGAAACAAAGGCAGATGAAAAGTCAAAGTCTTACAGCTCCTCTTCACAAATAGGAAAGAGTAGTTGGAATTGGAGGAGGCATCATGAGACAGTCCTAGTCCTTGAATGTTTACTTGGCGGAACCCAAATCCAATCCAACCAAGGGTGTGGTCTTTCAGATGAGACTGTGAACCTCTGAAACTCAGGCCCCTCGGCACAACTCACATGGGGGATGCAGAGGACTGAATAGTGGCCTCCAAAAAGATATATCCACATCTCAAACCCCAGAATCTGCAAATGTGACCCTATTGGGAAAAGTGTCTTTGCAGATATAATTAAGTTAATAATTTCAAGATGAGATCATCCTGGATTATACCAATGGGCCCTAAATCCAATGACAGGTGCCCTTATAAGACAGAAAAGAGGAGACAATGGAGAGAAGAGGAGAAGTTCATGTAAAGACAGAGGCAGAGATTGGCGTGAAGCAGGTGCAAGTCAAGGAACACTTGAGCCTCCACAGGCCAAAAGAGGCAAGGGAGGCTACTCCCTGAGAGCCTTCCCAAGGAGAGTGGCCCTGAGAACACCTTCATGTTAGACTTCTGGCCTCCAGGACTGTGAAAGGATCAATTTCCATTGTCTTAGCCACCCAGTTTGTGTGATGTGTTGCAGCCGCCCTAGGAAAATGACACTGGAGGCTGCTGGGAAAGAAGGCCCATGGAATGTCCGGGAAGCTCCTCAAAGGAAACCAGGCAGGCCCCGTTTCCTCTTTAGTGTAGGGTGAGTGGGAGATACTCGGCGATGACTCAACAAATATTTATTCCCACAGCAAACATTTGCTGGTAGAGATGTCTCTCCATCCTCCACTGGTTCATGGGTTAGCAGAAAAGGGCAGGCTTAGGAAACATTCACCAGAGCACTGTGAGAAGCACTACAGGTGATACAAAATTGGTGCTCAGTCTTCAAAAGTGTCTCCCAAAGGAGTAGCATGCCCTATTGTCACCTAAGGGCCCGCTGGGCATGGATAGTTTCCAACCCATGAATACCACAGTGGTAAGCAATACACCTATAGGTTTCTCCTCCTTCTCTTTCTCCATCCCTAACTCTGGGCAGGGAAAGTGAGGTAGAAGACAGCAAGGAGGATTGTGAAGTGGAGGGGGCAAGACTCAAATTCTGTAAAAATTCTCTCCTAAGTCTTGGGTTGGGACTACAACTGCTATTGACCTGTGGCCAGATGGTAACACCTGTAAATTTAACACAGTGAAAGTAGCATTCTGTCCAACATCATTGAGAGCACAAGTGCCTACCAGAAGCAAGAGCTTGCATGAGAAAGTCTCACTCAGCTCTGTCTATAACAGTCCTCAATTAAATATGAAGGCAAATGGGTGACGTGGGGGGAACCCCCAGAAAACCCACACTTTCCACTTCGTTTTCCTCAGATTGAAAAATAAAAGGCCAGTCAGTGATAATCTGCTGAAAACAAACTGTTGGGAGAATTTGCAGATTCTGAACATGGAAGATCAAATGTTGCAATAGAAGGGAATGAGGATGTTTAAACTAACCGGAAAAGATAGATCCACATTGCAGAGCAATCAGAATTCACTGAGTCTGTGCTTTTGTGACAGGAAACCACCAAGTTTAACATTAAAAATGTTCATTCAGAAATCCAAAGAGTTGTTTTTTTTATGGCTCGGGTCCTTAAAAAATAACAGCAGGGGCCAGACCAGCAGGAGTAGAGGGTGCGGAGCTGAGAGGGGAGAGGGTGCAGACATGAGGAGGGCAGATGCCCGCATGACATCCAGAGTCAAGTTCAAGTAGGGCCCGGGGTCAGCGACCCCAAATGAAATCGCACAACTGGTCAGCAGCCTTTGACTAAAACCAATTCTGGGAAAGAGACAATCTCCCTGGAAATGTTTATAACACATACTGGCTCCATCCTTTTCTGCTCTCCAAGGACGACTGAATCCATTTTGCTCAACACAGCATTTTTAGACAATGTGGGTTTTATGGTTTTTGTAAAACAGAGGGAGGAATGAATTGCAAAACCAAATATAACTAGAAATGTCTTTGTAATTTTTAAATAAAATAAATGAAAACAGTTCAGACCAAGGATAGCCCTCCAAGAATGGAAACCCAAACACAATCACTTTCTGCTGAAATATAGGGGAAGGAGCAGAAGTAAATCCAAAGGGATTGAGATCCAAAACTTAAACCCAATAAACCCAATGGTAGAAATTAAAGACAAGATATAAAAATCTTACCAATCCTAGAGGCTAGGAGAAAAACACACAAAGAAATCTATTATCCTTTCAAATGTTCATGGGTAAGCATCAAATTTGGATTTTAAAAGCTTCCCACTATTTGGGGAGTATAGATATTTATTTTGTAATTACCATTTGTATCTGAGCAATCCTGTCTCTAGTAGCCAAAAAACCAAAACAAACTGCAAATGCTTTGTAAATCCCTCACTATGGCAAGTCTTAGTTCTGTCTAAATTTTTCTTCTACCAGGGCAAGTGTAAGTATAAAATCCGAGTATTCTATATTTACTAAACCTGTCTAAATGTCCAGAAGAAAAACGATTGAGTAAATATAGAACAGCCACTTAAGAGAATAATATGCAGCTCTTTAGAAGATGGTTATGAAGACTGTATTGCCAAACAGAGACCGATTAGTTTACGCTGTTAAGTGAAAAGCAAAATGAAAAGTTGGGATGGAAAGGAATCACCCCAAAACAGGAGCTATCTCTGGGTGCTAGGATTAAGAATGATTTTTTCCTCTTTTCCAAATTTAATAATGCAATTACAGTGAAGAAAATTATTGATAGATAGAAACTTTTAGAAGCTTTCAGAAAAACTATGGCCCTAAATTATTCTATTGGATGTCACCTTTCTTGTAAGGATGCCACGTGAGAAGTCGCAACAGATTGAAAACAAGGACTTATTTCTTACCCTGAACTCGCCTCTGTTTGAGTCCCTAGGGAGCAAATTTGGGGAAAATTAAGAATCATGTTTTGGGCATTTTGGGTCCGAGGCCTCTGAGATAGGATCATGGCAATGTTTATTAAGTAGTTGAGTCCATAAATCTTCAATGAAGAGGATCCTTTCTACTTTAAATATGACAACCAGGGGATAATATTTTCAATTTTCAGTTAATGGTTCTTTTGGCCACTTTTAATATGCAAAATTATAATACAGTAAAAGAACTTGACCAACCAGTCAGATCTCACTTTAAATGCATTTTGGGTTTAAGTTTCTAGCCAACTGAAATTCTGTAATTCTTAGGCAAATGCAAATAAATATACTAAAACAGGATTCTTGCTTACAGGTAATAGAAACCAACTAGAGGTAATCTAAGCAAAAAGATAAGTTATTGGGAAGATATGGGGGAACACATGGAATTGAAGAAAGGGGTGAAATGCCAGGCATCCGAGAAGGAAGAATCAAAATACCATCAGGAGTCCAGGTAGAAGAAAATAACAACTGCCTCTTTAGGGGGCAACTGTCAGAAAGAATCAACTCAAACAGCTTCCAACCTTGTAGTCAATATGCACATTCTCAGGAGAGATCATCCTGACTGAGTTAGAATCTTGGCCAAGAGAGGGCAGGGTCCCCCAACTGACAGTCCCACGAAGCCCATACATAAGGTAGGAAGGATGCCACCTAACCTCCAAGAAGAAATGGATAGTGGGGCAGGAAGATCACCCATATTCCCCTCACTGTCCACATCTGGGAACACATGTTCCGTGTGCCGTGTTTTGTATAGATGTGGTGTAAAAAGAAAACAAGAGCAATAGTTATAACTGGTCTAGGGAGGCTTCTCTGGGTTACGGACATGTTCATGCCCACTAATACATGAATCACCCTGCCTCATAAAGACTTCCAGTATACACACTGCACACAAACTCCATGGTTCAGAGCTTTAGAAAATCAAACAAGAAATTAATAACAAAGACAGTGACTTTGTGGTTATGTTTATAAGCAGCAAGTTCAAAATTAAATGAGCCAAATAGTGAGGGCGAAAAAAAGCCAACTCTTTTGCGTTAAATGCCTTGAACAGTAAAATTAACAACAGAACAAGTCTCATTGTACCATGAGCCTGTCTTATTGACTTGTTTTTGAACTCCACGTTTGAACACAATGAAAGTTGTGTGTTTTTTAAATAAAACAAATTTGTTTTTTCTCTCACTATGCTACATACAAACCTCCAGGGCAAAGTAAAATTAAACCTCATTATTTCAAATTCCACTCATTCCAGAATTATAATAATTTGGCTGGGGCTGCATTGAAGCCTACCTTTGTACTCCCTTTGAGTGGTGGTTTCACTGAACAAATCAATAACGCAAACAAGATTGCTGGGAGTCACATTTAAGCCACTCAAGAGAGACTTCAGCACACAGCTTACATGCAAACGACAGTGCTCCTTATGGAGGCATCTTAATCGTCCTTAAAGCAGAACTGGCAAGGCTTGTTAGCAGTAGTTCAAATGTCTATAGACCCTTTCATTTCTTTTAAAACTCTTTTGTGTTGAAATCTTCCACTCGTTCCAATTGTTTGTTCTCTGTTGGTCCAATCAAATGTTGTCTAACATGCTGTTTAGGTGCAAAAGAATGAAGAGTAAAGAACCTATCTGCCGAGCCTTAAAAAAAGGCTGCTCCCCAGCACTTTGGGAGGCCGAGGCTGGCGGATCACAAGGTCAGGAGATCGAGACCATCCTGGCTAACACTGTGAAACCCCGTCGCTACTAAAAATACAAAAACAAAATTAGCCGGGCGTGGTGGCAGGCACCTGTAGTCCCAGTTACTTGGGATGCTGAGGAGGGAGAATAGCGTAAACCCGGGAGGCGGAGGTTGCAGTGAGCCAAGATCGCGCCACTGCACTCCAGCCTGAGCGACAGAGCAAGACTCAGTACTCCCCGACCCCGAAAAAAAAGGTTGCTCCTTCTACTTCAAAGCCGGGAAACAATAAAAAATGGTGAGTGTGTACAAATGCCAGCAAACATATCTAAATGAGCTCAGATCTTGAATAGGATATAAAGTAATATAATCCTGTTAGAATTCTCATAAATTATTTACAATGTGCTCTAATCTGTCACCTCATTTGGGTATCACAGAACATACATGAGACACACGTGGCAGAGACAGGAAGTGCTCACCAGAGAGCCCACGGGCTCCCTTGCATTTCCCAGACTCCCTTGCGGGATACGGAACAAGAACAGCAATAGTGAGTGGCACTTCCAAGTCCAGGCAGATAACTGGAAGCGTACTTCCTCTATCTTCCCGTTTCTCTGTTAGGGTGACTTTGGAAGCCCCTTGGTGAGATGGCAAGAAGATAAAGAGAGCTTTGATCTCTGACTTAGATTCTGATCGTCCTCACCAGTTGGAAGAGGGATCTTGCAGAACACAAGCATGAGTGTCTCAAGAATTAAATAAATAAATTTTTCTCAAGGAAAAAAGATGACGCTTTGTGACTAAGTCACAAGGATCTGGAATTGCATCGGTTACTGCGGTATAGCTTAGCCTGCTCTATCACACTACTACGATTGTTTCCATCTCACAGATAAGAAAACTGAGACTCAAAGAAGACATATGACGTGCCAAAAATCATCGTGCTATTAAGAGGCAGGACTGAGAATAGAACTCAAACCTCTTGATTCAAGTGATCTTTCCCTTACGACCCAAATGTTAAAGCTGTTGCCTGCATGCATAAATTAATGACCAGCTGGTATTCAATGACAATCTGTACAATTAATACCCAATGCCAGAAAACATACTTTTGTTCTTAATTTCTTTGTTCAATCCAGGGCCTCTTTACCTTCTTCACTTGCAGGCGCTGGAGAATGGAGAGACAAACACACCAACAAAGCCTAGAACATACCACGAACCTGTGCTGCATTTCATTTTTTTGTATAAAGGCTTCTTCATGAAATCAAAAGAGTATTGTTAAGGGTGAGTGGTGAGAACAGATTTGGGAACCAAAAAAAGTAAATATAACTCCAATTTTTCATTCTGCCACATTCAAACAAACATCATTTTAATGACCTGGCAGCCCCCACAAAGTCAGCAGCCACCAGTTAAATAAAAAGCCCATTCATTTAGAAAAAGAAGTGTCAACACAGGCATTTAACATAAGTCAGGTTTCCACAGCACAGTGACCCGGCATATGGTGACATGCACATATGGACTGGGATTAAACAGCATCGCCAAATGTAAATGCAAAGAACATATCAAAATCCCTTCCCTCCCATCCTAAAGCCAACTCATACACCATCCAGGGACAGATCTTAATGTAAATATAAGAACTTAGTGGGGATTTTCAGAGGTCTCCATAATGTATCAATCTGGGAGTTAATGTCTCCATCAGTGTTCATGAGTAATACAAGTAGTGACTACCAACTTTTCTTGGTAAAAAAATAAAATAAAATAAATTGGCATAGACTATCTAAAACAATCCAGCATATGCCTCATAAAAATACAAAGCTCCTACGAGAAAAATTAGGAATACATCTTTACGACCCTGGAGTAGGCAAATATCATTTAGAGAGGACACAGAAAAGCAATACACATCAGAGAAAAACACAATTATTGAACACAGTCAAAATTTCACATTTTTGCTTATCAATAAACACCGCTTTAAAAAAATGAATAGACACGCCGCAGACTGGAGGAGAACATTTGCAACATATACATCTGATAAAGAACTTGATTCTGGAATATGTAAAGAATTCAGACAACTCAGTAATAAAAAGACAAACAGCCCAATAAAAAATAAGCAAAATATTTGAATAGGTTTTTCACCAAAGAAAATATTCAAATGGCCAATAAGTACATGAAGGAATACTCACTGTCATTAGTCATTAGGGAAATATAAAATAAAATGACAATGACATACTGTTACACAATCAGCAGTAATGGCTAAAATGGAAAAGACTGGTAATACCAGATATTGGCAAAGATATGGAGGAATCAGAACTCTCATTCGTTGCTGGCAGGAGTGTCAAATCTTACAAACACTTTTGTTATATAGTTAAACAGACATCTATCCTATGACCCAGAAGTCTTCTAAGTATTTATCCAAGAGAAATGAAAACACATGTCCACAAAAAGACTTGTTCATAGCAACTTTATTCATACAGCTACAAACTGGAAGCCACCCAAGTGTCAATT
This sequence comes from Pan troglodytes, assembly GCF_028858775.2. Lineage (NCBI taxonomy): Eukaryota > Metazoa > Chordata > Mammalia > Primates > Hominidae > Pan > Pan troglodytes. The sequence goes on from NC_072406.2 coordinate 133,422,052, forward strand.
AACAGTAGAAAGGATAAACAAATTGTGGTAGATTCATACAATGGAATACTAGACGGCAATAAAAAGGTTCAAATTGCAGAAACATGCAGCAATATGGATGAATTCCCAAGACATTATATTGAGTGCTGAGTGAAAACATTATGTTGAGTGAAGCCAGACACAAAATAGTCCATACCAGATGGCTGCATCTATATGGAGTTTTTCACATGAGAAAATTAATAGATGATGATAGAAATCAAAGCAGTGACTGCTTCCAGAGTGGGTGGTGGAGTTGACTGGGAAAAGGTACAGGGATACTTCCTGGACTGATGGAAATATTCTATATCTTACCAGGGGTGTGGGTTACATGAGTATCTGCATTTGTCCAAACGGACAGAACTAAATACTTGGAATCTGTGCATTTCACTAAATGTAAATTATACTTCAATTTTTAAAAAGCATTGGGGAAAAAGTATCTTTTCTATTTTAGGCCAAGACTAAGGATAGATCTCTAAGAGAGCTCTTATAACCTTAGAGAACAGAATCTCACCAGAAAACAAAGGCCTCACCCACACCAGGGGAGGTGGCAGGGCGTTTCTCTTCAATTAATTTGCAGTCTTAGACCAAGGCAGGATATAATCATGACATTAACCAACCACAAATCCCAGTGACTGCACATGTTGGAAGGCACTGGATAGACTACGGCAAGTGTCAGACACCTCCTGAATGGGAACCTCTTGAAATCTTCTCGTTCAACCTCTTACTCCAGGTATCTCCGCAATGACCAGTTCAGTGCAGGCTCTGTCCACTTGCACTTAGGGGCAGCCTAATGGTGCCTAACCATTCCCTCACCTCATACCTCTTTCTGCCTTGGTCCTCCTCTGATGCCCTGGGGTGGGACCCAGCACATGCATGTACATCCAGGAACTGCAGGTGAGTTAGAGCCTATGTGATCACCTTGGCTAGTGCCAGATGGGGAGCTGGTAGGCTGATGCATCCCTCCACATTGCTTCTGCAGACATTTTTGAGCACAATTCCTAAGGCTCCTTAGGAAACCCCTTAGGATGGTGCCTCAGTCACCATTGACTACACAGTGATCAACTCAGTAACATATATCTCTTTACTGACTTGGCCTCCTTCCCTTTTCCACTCCATCCTTCCCTTCTGCTCCCTGGGACCACTTTTTCAATAAGCCATCTGCATACAAATCTTTGTCTAAGGGTCTATTTTCAGGGGCACTAAGGCCAAGGCACAGTTTGTGTATATGTACAGAAATTTACATCTACATACACAAATGCTTCCCTGGGTGCTGAGACCGTGTATAACACAGACCCCTATTCAACTGGCTGCGTGCCTGGAATGTTGTTCCTTGTATAAACTAGAAAGAGACTGATGGCCTCCTGCTAAGAGAGTCAGCTCTTGCTAAGATACACACCTTGATAGGAAACATAACAAGAACCATGACCAATGCCCACTCCAGAACCATTGCCTTTTTATGTAAGTAATGAACCCATCCCTGGGCTGAATTCAACGCCAGGAGTGTTGAGTCACTAGGTTTATACCATTGATTCTGCTGCTAATGACTAATAACTGAGTGATGGATGGAATAATACTGCTTCCAGGGAGACACTTACCTTCTCAAAGAAAAAACTCAAAACGTGATTTTTAACTTCTGAATGACTATTTTTCTCATATACAGTGAATTACGATAAAGTATCAAACCAATATCGAAAGACCACTAATATGAGGCAAGCATCAGTGCTGTTTCTGGTTGCATCTCTTGGGTTCCATGGCCCGGCCAATCCTCAACCACATGAGAGTACTCTTGACAGACAGAGAGTTTGGACTTGAGGGTTCACATATCCTCTCTTCATTCATCTACTGTGTATACAGTGCATAGCTTCAAGCAAGGAATGTTGCCCTTTGTGTTTCTGTCTTTCTCCTGGGCAGTGACTCGCCTTTTTTTTTTTCTTTTTTGGACTTACAAAGAGACTAGTTAGTGAAAGACCTAGTGTAAATATGACAAAACCCCTTCAGTGGGGATAGTTCATTAAAATCAAATAGCTTGTTACAACAGGTTTTCAGCTGAATTGCTTAATGTATGTTTTATAAAACTTCTTTACAAGGCATCTGCCAATGTTTAGCCAGAATGGTGGGTTGGTGTGTTGGTTTTCCTCTTCAGGGAAGATTCAAGAAAATGGTAATGGGATGTGAAGACAATTACATAGAAGCATGTTGATGAAGACTAGAAAAATAAATGAAGAGCTATTAAATCTGCTAGAATTGGAGCCAGGCTCTAACTATGTGTAGAAACAGACTGGCTTCGGCCCTATCAAGGCACGTTGAGATCAAGCCCATGAAGGATGCATCAGCTTCCATTATAATTACAGCCACTGCTCTCAGTTTTACATAGTTCTCACTCCTGACACAGGCAGCGTTGGAAGCACAGAGAATCCGACAGAAATGCAACTTCTATTTTTGGAATTCCAGTGTGTGTGGAGGAGGGGGATGCAATGCATTCTGACTTTGATTGTGTTTTCTCTAGTTTATAGATTAACCTAAAATAGACTGTGTGTTTCATTAGAGCGAAAGAGGATATAAGATCTCTACTGAAAGGAAAATCTTCTTTCTTCTTCTACTAAGTGCACAAATAATTGTTTGCCACTTCAGCAGCTCAAACTTACAGAGTAAGAAATGTTCACGAGTATGGCATCCAAGGCTGTCCACTCTCTGACACCCCACTACTTCTCCAGCCACCTTCACCAAATAGACACATGATCCAATATTTTAGGTTCCCTGCTGTTCCCTGCACACACCAGGTGACTTCAGGCTCCAAGCTTTTGCTCATCCTGCTTCACCTGGCAATGCCACTCCTTGTCTCCTTGTCTCATCTTTCATTACATAATCAGCCTCTCTAGGAAATTTTCCAACCCAACTTTTCCATTTCAAACTAGGTTTGTCCATTTCCTCTTTGGAAGGGGACAACCGTTCCCTGTACATCCTCTTCCATCTTGCATCCCAGAACACTAGAAAGCAAATTTTTTGGAGGTAGAAACTGTCTGACTCATTCCTGTACCTTCACTGTTTAGCACAATGTTGAACACATGGTATGTCTTATGACTAACGGAATGAATATCACACAAGGCAATTTGACTTCTTTTCTTGAGAAAGTGAGAAAATATTGGAGGATTGCTGCCTTGGAAAACATTTGGAAGGATTCGGGGCTATGTTCATCCAGAGATTCCAGGATATTACACACAAAGCCCTAATAAAGCTATAGCGAAAATACATTCTGCAAAATCACTAAGGCTTCTCCTACTCAGGGAGTCAATGTGGCTTAATCCACAAACTGCACCCTGTGCCGCTTCTCATTTCCTGATTAAAATTCACATTGGATTTCCAGAAGAAAAGTGCAGTTGAACAGATGAATGAGGAAGATAAGGGAACCCATTTGGACGGCACACACTGAAGCTGCTTAAAGTCTGCACTTCTCTAACTTAGAAAAATATTCCTCCTTGAAGAATCTTTGAGAGAGTACTGTACTTTGAGCCTAAGCATGATCACTCTTGGAATCTGAAGGGCAGTATTGGAAACCACAAAGTTCCTAATAACTTCACGAATCCATAGACCTCTTAATAATATTTCCATTTCTTCCTGTGTTCTTCTTAACCAGATAATAATTACACAACGAGGTTTATTCAAAGATTGAAATTTTACCTCGAGCAAAATTTGGAGGTCAAATAGGGAAGGAACTCACTCAGAGAAAAGATTATAATTTAAAAATACTTTTCCTCCTACGAGGGGAACAAGTAGTTATTTTGTCACATTAAAAACAATGGTTTCTTGCAATGCATCAAAGACATAAATCTGAACACACCAGACCTCTTCATTATCCCTGTGGCCCAACAAACTCCTAAAGGCAAAGGGAGCCAGTTTCTGAGCAGGCCAAGGGATTCAGGCTGTACGCTCCACAGGGGACAGAAGGCTAAATCAGCCGGAAAAAGGTAGAGCTGTACAGTTGGGTAAGCACGAGTGCAGACAAGCGTGGATAATTTTAACTCCCATTACAGCTGGACTGACCACTAAACTGTCACCTCATATCGAGCTTGTAACTGAGAAACCACAATTATCCTTTTGAGCACATTTACGAGGAAGCACGGGGAGCCCAAGGCGTTATGGGTGAGACTATTCAGAACAGGTGGATAGGGCAGTGAGGGAGGATTGTCACATGTGGCTCCCTGCAGGGACAGGGGAGGAAAGCCAGGAGGCCAGCTTCATGGCAGCCCTTCTATAAAAGAGACAGAGCAGAGAAGAGGCAGGGATGAAAAGGAGATAAAAAAGCAAATAACAATGGAGGGAGGAAAATGACAATTGCTGTAGTCTTTAGAAGTGCCAGCAGCTGATAAGTCTTTCAGGCCAAAGAGGGAACCCTGAAGTGACAGAAAAGCCTTACTTAATTTCCTTTTTTTCCTGCCTTGCACAGGAAAAGTTATCCTCAGCTATATCTGACTCTTGCTCCTTTCCAATTGCTAAGCCTCAGTCAGAGACGCGTGATTTTATCTATAGCTCAATCCAATATTTAACGACAACTTCAGAATATGATATGTATTCCTGACACACTTGCTGACATGTTTTGGATCACTAAGATAATGAATCATTTATATTTTGCGAATTCCTTTCAAACTTTTTCAAGGAAATAATTCATAAGTGCCCTCCCTCCCTCCCTCCTCCCCTCCCATCCCCCCACTTCATTTTGGAAGCATAGACAACTCCTGTTTCAAATTGTTCCCAGTAGAACTCCTGAGTATCAATTTAAAAAGATAATTAAGGCCAGGCGTGGTGGCTCATGCCTGTAATCCCAGCAATTTGGAAGGTTGAGGTGGGCAGATCACGAGGTCAGGAGATCGAGACCATCCTGGCAAACATGGCGAAACCCCGTCTCTACTAAAAATACAAAAAAAAAAAAAAAAAAAAATTAGCCAGGCATGGTGGCATGCGCCTGTAGTCCCAGCTACTCGGGAGGCTGAGGCAGGAGAATCACTTGAACCCGGGAGGCGGAGGTTGCGGTGAGCTGAGATCACGCCACTGCACTCCAGCCTGGGCGATAGAACGAAACTCTGTCTCAAAAAAAAAAGATAATTAAGCAGTACAATTATCTGTTGGTTTCACCATTGCATGGTTTTCTTACTTGTTCTTACTTGAAAACACTGGCAAGTGAAAATTGCCACAAGTTTCACCTTGATCATAAATGCATTTTCTGGGCAATTTTGTGTTTGGGGATTGATAACCCAGGGCACTAATTTACTTTACATAATATGAGGACTTAAATTTAAAGCATTCTCAAGGAGTGGCAAAAGACTGAGGTGCTGATTTCTACAAATGAAGTCATCCATTAAATGTCTACTAGTGTCAGGCATTCACAAACTCATAGACAAGTGAAGAGTTAAATTCTATGATGTGTCATAAAGAATCAATCAACAGAAACAGGAGAAATTTCTATTGATAAGGGAAGTGGCAAGCATTGAGGCAGAATAAACAGGCATCAAGAGGCTGGAAGGAGAGGTCACAGTATCAAAAAGATAATGCACCAACCCCGGGATCTTGCACCAGACTGCCATGAGCATAACATCGTTAAGTCTCTTTCTTACCTAAGTTTTCCTGTTTTGCTCTCCCAGGGAATTTCACTTTAAGGGAATACGTCCCTGACTGTATAGCAAAGATCAGGAAGCAAACAGGATTCATTTGTATAGAGATTGCTTTGTTCTCTTCCACAAAGCCAGGAATGTCTGCATTCACGTTTAAAACAACAACAAAATTATCTTTCATAAGATATTTTCTCCTTCAAACAGGACAAGAGAATCGAAGGATTATGCTCAGCATGGAATTTTGGTCCCCTTCCCTTTTGACCTCAACTGACAAGGCCCTTTGTGCCTTTTATGTAATATTAGTGGTTTTCAGAATGTGCTCCCTGGACAAGCAGTGACAGCAGCATCACCTGGGAAAGCTGTTAGACATGCAGATTCTCTGAGCCCATCCTACTCATGCCCAAGTGAACCAGAAACTCTGGGGAGACTGGGTGCTCAATGCAAGATTTAATACATTCTCCCCGTGATTCTGATGTTTGCCAAAATATGAGAACCATTGCTTTATGCTAATTGACTTCCTTTGTTATTTCATGCCCACTATCTATAAGCTAATTCCCACTGCAGTGGGGCAGAGAGAGATGGCTCCACACTGCACTCTTAGGTACAATCGAGCGTCCCCATTTGGTGTTGAGAGGTCTGCTTTATTCTTCCCATTTATTTGATGGGCACGTTTTTAACTTAGAACAATATTTCTCTCCAAACAGTGTGAGCATCTTATTGTAAGTTTTTACAAACTTTTTTTAGCCATTTCAGGTAACAACCCCCAGCGTAACAATCCCCCACGTGGCCTGTAACACCCAGAACTCTGGTGAATGTAATGATTGTTTTGCAGACAGGAAGTGACTGCAGCATTAACACGATCCAGAAGTGAGCGGTGATAAACTCTGGCACTGCTACAGAAAGGAAAAACCAGGCTCAGAGATGCAGAAACTCAGAGAACACATTCTGTAGCTGAGAGGAAAAACCCACACAAACTCAAAACAAAACCAGTTCAAATAAACCTCGCTCCTTGCCATCTATAAACAGAGTTAAGTTCAAGGGAGAATCTTCTGGCCCCAACAACAACCATGGAATGAGATAAGATGTTTTCTCCTTTATTTTAATGTGTGGACTGCATTGGCGCCCCATTATGAAGGCATTTCAAATATCCATTAATGATTTAATTGACTAAGTGCCATTCTTCCCTGACTACCATGTTGGGTTTATCTGTGCAGAGCTTCCTGCGATTATCTTAAGTCTCTGGCAGCTTAATGAAGGCTGTATGTCGGCAAACACTATTTTTTAAAAATTGGAGGATAAACTTACAAGGAGTAAATGCACCATTAGATGTTGAGAGGTCACTCATGCCCCAACTTGACTCGGATGTCTGACACAGCTGCTTCAAGAAGTCCACGTGGCCCCAGGCGATGGAGCTGTTAAATCACGTTCACACAGGACATTCCTCTTCTGGCTTGAAATACAATCTGGTTAATGAATTTACCTTCTTCACATCCCAGGTACCGGTCAGAATACCCAACCTGAAGATCTTTTGTGCTGAGTATTTAAAAATCTCTCTCTCATAGGATTCCTACAAGAGTCAACATTTTGTTTCTCTTAAAAAGGAACACTCGCTTCCAGTCTGTTGTGACATATCTGAACTGTTAGACCCGGCTGTGTTTTCCAGGAGCAATAATTGGAATTCTCTCTAACCCAACCAAACTCTTTTTAATGAGTTCAGGGGAATCAGCGTGTTTGTGTTGGCTTCCTGGACCTTCGAGGCTCACAGACCTAGCCAGCTCAGGCACAGATCAGCAGCCGGGGAAGGCATTAGTCTCCCCCACATATCTACCCTGCGAGCTTTATGGCCAAGAGCAATGCCAGGGAGTTCAAGTGATTAGTTATGTTAGGGAAACGAAAGCCAACAACCCAAGAATCAGCATCCCCAGGAAAAGGTCAATAGGCCTCGGTGCTGTAATGAATGTAACAAATATTTAAATAAGGATAATATTGAAATGTGTTCAGTCATCTTGATTTATTTCCAATTACTTGGCTTTTGCTCCACTGAGTAGTTCCGAAATTCAAAGTTGATTTCTGCTGACTTGTGGAGCCACACCACCTCTATTTTTCTTCCTTCTACGTGCCTTTCAATCCTATTTCACAGTCCCTTCCAAAAGGACCACAAAGCATGGCAAACAGAGATAGACTCAGTCTACCAAGTGGCTACAAAGGATGTTGTTTTATAAAGCAGAGAACCTGAGCCAAGCTTCTGCACAATACAGAGGAAGAGTCAAGGCTCTAGACAGACTGGTCTAGGCCATGGTGAATGGCCAGGCCCATTCAATCCCAACCATCAGAGGAGCTTTTTTCCTTTCCAAAGCATGAGTCCTACAGGGATGAAGATGAGAATCTCCTTGAGTTTAGAATTGTAATGTCTCAACTGGAGGAGTTCCAAAAGATTCCCTACTATTAGCTCCAGGAAGCAGAGGCTGGGCCAGATGAAATGGATTGCCCATGATTCTCAGCGAGTTGAGAGGAAGGGCACTGGCCCAGGGGATGCTTCCCTGTTCTCCCTCCTGCCCACCCTGCTGCACGCATGCATCGATTTAATCGTAAGCAAGCCTCAAACCATGGCCACGCACTGTTCTGACACTTGCTGGGAAATAATCCCAGTGCCTCCTCTGGGTACAGTGCAGTAGGTAGGGTGAGAGGGTAGGTGCCAAGTGGGATCTACTACACAGACTGGTAGAGTTTTACCTACCTCCATATCTGTCCCCACTCACTCTTACTCTGTCTTAGGAAGCCAATGGGCAGTAGAACTTCTCTCCTAACACTTTACCATGAAAAAGTTTCGATGGGCACGCCAGCACCATTTTAAGGTTGTTGGCAGCATCCTTACCGTGATGCCCACTGGTATCTCAACAAGGATGGAAAAAGTGACAGCCTTTAACTATGGTTCTTCTTTCAACCCAAGTAGTTACCATTTATTGAGCACATACTATGTACCAAGAACTACAGAGGTGCATGTCTCTGATCCTTGCAACATCTCCATTGGATAAGTTTTATAACTGCACTATAAGTATTATTATATTTGCATTGTATCACTTTTTTTTTTTTTTTTTTTTTGAGACAGAGTCTTGCTCTGTTGCCCAGGTGGAGTGCAATGGTGCATTCTCGGCTCACTGCAAGCTCCGCCTCCCAGGTTCACGCCATTCTCCTGCCTCAGCCTCCTGAGTAGCTGGGACTACAGGCACCTGCCACCACACCTGGCTAATTTTTTTGTATTTTTTAGTAGAGACGGGGTTTCACCGTGTTACCCAGGTTGGTCTCAATCTCCTGACCTCATGATCCGCCCGCCTCAGCCTCCCAAAGTGCTGGGATTACAGGTGTGAGCCACCGCGCCCAGCCTTCTGTTTTGTTTTTACTTTAAATTTTAGCAAGAATATAAGTTCCACAACAGAAGTGACCTTGCTTCTCTTGTTAACAATTCCATTCCAAGCACCTACCATCTGCCTCACACATAGTAGTTATTAATAAGTGCTTGCTAAATGAATGAGGGAATCCTCACCTCATAGGGTAGGAAACTAAGTCTTTTTAGAGAGGTGAATTAATTTATTCAAAGCCTCCCAACTGAATAGAGGAGAGGGTGCCTTTCAAACACCCTCTCCTCTACATATTTTTATAAATGTAATTAGATACAAAGATGTGCTTATGACAAATGGAAATGGAAACAGTCAAGATTCTCAATGACTCTACCCAAGGCCCATATGTCATAAGTGTGTTCACTAAAGGCTCTGACCTCTACAACCCCTGAACTTGACATAGGGAGAAATAACAAAGTTTAATACTTTAATAGATGGAGTATTCTGCCTTAATGACACATTTCTACTACTCGGGAGATTGGCAATTTGTTGTGAAATAGCATCTCCTACTACTGACCTTACTTGAATGACGGAGGCTAAGTCAACACCAGACCTATAAGAAAAACATTGAGTTCTTGAGATGCAGTATATATGATGACGAACTCCATGTGTGCCCACAGTAATGAATGGGGTTGTTATTAGGAAATATGCTAAATACCTAGAATTACAACCTTCCGCAGTAGTATCATCGTTTGCAAAGTTGATATAACAGAAATTGATTAGGGAAAGAAATAAAGACTGCTTGGGGAACTATTAGTAGGCTTCAGGACCATGAACATTTGTTTGAACAAAGGTGCTTTTCCAGATGCTCTGTGTCCTCACAGAACAAAATAATAACTGAAGCTGAAACCTGCAGGGTAGAGGATGTGGGGTCACTATAAAATGGAAGCACCCTCATGAGGGGGCCAAATGGAGGTGGGAAAATATTAGGTCCAAGGGTTTTCTGAAAATAGGACACTGGGATAATTGCAACCTAAGCTTAAGGCAGGAGTAGAAGAGCTAGCCTATCGGAGGCCCCATAAGTACTTATTTTTTTACTTTAGGAGGGGATAAAGGCCATCTCAGAAGAGAAAGTCACTGACTTTCAATTAATCTGCTTTCTACCATGTTACAAATAAAATTTAGGGAAACTAACAGAATCTTAATGAAAAAAAATAAATCTTCAGAAGTTATTATCTGGGAAACCTGGACATTGTCTGAGGACCTGGTTGCCTGTGACAACATACATTTGTCGGGAGGGATTGCCAGGGGGTCAGATATCCGCCCATAAAGTTGCTAATATAACTGATGCAGCTTGATGAGAGGAAAAGCATCAATCAAAGTCAGAAAGTCTGCGTAGGTGAGGTGGGGGTGGGAGTGCCGGCTCTAAAGCCTTGATTCTGAAAACAGAAGGTCTCCACGGAATTTTTCTGTAGGAAAAATGGGAGGCCAAGTAAAACCAGGTGCTGGGAACAGGTGATGAGCACTAGACTTGACCTCTCTAAATGAAGGATGTAGACCACTCGTTTCCTCCAAATTACAACCACCAGAAATTTAGTTCTTTCAATAATGACTTCAAAGTTTAAAAACCTCTCATTTTAAGTTGTCCATGTTTGGTGGCAAAAAAAAGAAAGAACATATACATGGACAGAAATGTACAAATGTAGAGTCATTGCTTTCTAGATGTCAAATGCAGATGACTGAGTTTATCTTATGCCTGGCTTTATGGCGTAGTATCATCATTGGTCCAGGCAAGTTTGCTCTCTTACTTTACTTGTGTATTGACTTTTTTTTTTTTTTCTAATCCACTACTCCCAATCTCCTCCCCACACAGGCAACAGTTCTAATGCATTTAATATGTATCCTCAAATTTGTAGGTATCCCTATATAATGTAGAATTGTTTTGTGTGTATATATATTTTTTAATTTATATAAATGGCATTGGACTAAGGATCGCATTTTTCCCCTTTTAAATTCAGTGGTATGCTTGAGAGATCTGTCCCTGTTGCTATTATCTACTGGATTTTACTTCATGACGCCCATCCACTACATTTTACTGAATGATTTCCCTTCAAATGGACCACAGGTTAACTCTATTTCCTTTATGACACAAACAGTAAGCAGCAAACATGTGCATCCATGTCTTCCTCTAGATTTATGCAAAGATTTTTTTTTTCTGAGATTACCCATAAGTGGAATTCTGAGTCCTTAGCAGAAACAACCATTTAAGTAAGCCCTGCCTCAGTTGCTCTCCAGGATACCGGATCAGTTCCCATTCCCACCAGTAGGACACAAAGGTTTCTTTTATCCCATGTACTGCTAACCCATGGATATAAATTGGATATAATTGTTACCAATTAAAATAGGTAGAATATGTTTTCCCATTCTTAATTTAATTTGCATTTATCTGAGTATTACTGAGAGTTTAAGCATCTCTTTACATATATTTTTAGCCATTCACATTTCCTTTCTAGGAACTGTTGTTCATATCCTTTGGTCATAATTTTTAAAGTTTTCTCTTTCTTGTGTATCAGCAGAGTTCCTTACCTTCTAGATATTGTTATCTCATTGGTCCTGGGCAGTGCAAATATATTTTCCTAATCTCTCATCTGTCTGTTAGCTTTTTCTATATTGTCTTTTTAAAACAAAAGTCTTTACGCTTTGTGTAATCAGAATCATCAATTATTCACCTAATGGTTTGTTCTATTCAGGTCATGTTAAAGTTCTTCTTTTCCTGGACGTCCTATATTTTCTTCTATTAGCATTCTGGTTTTACTTTTCACATTTAAGTCTTCCATCCATCAAGAATCTACTTTGTATATGGTGTAAGGTAAGGCTCTAAGCTTTGTTTTTCTTTGTATTGTGAGCCAATTTTCTTAACACCTTCTATTAAACCATGTGTCCTGTTGCCCATTGACCTTTATCATCTCAAGCTGCCATGTATCTAGGTATCAGTTATAAGTTATTTCTGTTCAATTGGTCTACTTCTCTGTTCTTGTACCACTAACACACAGTTTTAGTTCTATAGTTGCATACTATATCTTAATATCTGATCACAGAAATTTGCCTTCTTTTGCTTCTTTTCCAAAGTAACTTAGCTATTCATGGACCTATACTCTTCTGTATACAGAATAGCTTTCTCACATTCGTTCCTAAATCCACTGGAATTTTGTTCTGGATCACCCTGAAACTGTACATTAGTTTAGAGAGAATTGGCATGTTTATCATCTTAAAGCATCCCATTTATATACATGGTACAGTTCGCCTTTTATTCATATTTTCTTAAAATATTGTCCATAGATACTATGTATTCCTTGTTAATTTCTAGATATTTTATAATTTTTGTTGCCATTATGAAGGCATCTTGTCTTTTATTTACTGATTGGTTACTGGTGGTATGGAGAGATGTAATTAATGCTTCCAAGTTGATCTGTGTCTTGCAAATTTCCTGAGCTCTCTAATCATTTTCCTGTTGATTTTGACAGATTTCCATTGAGATATCATCAGCAAATGACAATTTAATACTCTTCCTCCAAACCATTAGACTGACATTGTTTTGTTTTTATCTTAGAATTGTCCAGGGCTTTTGATACTGTATTAAGTAGCAGCAGCATATGTTTCTAATCTTAAAGGAGATGATTTCAAAGTCTAAAGTATGTTGTCTACTATAGGTTAGGGGCATAAATCTTTACCACATTAAAAAGGTCCTTTTCTAGGCATGGTGTGCTAAGAGACTTTTAACATAAATGTATGTTCAACTTTATAAAAATGCTTTTTCTGTATCTATTAAGATGATCAAGATATTTTTCTTTTGTGGATTAATTTAGCAATACATTTTCTGAGGTTGAACCATCTTTGCTTTTCTTGGCTAAACCCTCTATGATCATCTGTTACTTTCACTTTCTAAAATTTCATTAGCTAATATTTCATTTTGCATTTTTTACCTATATGTTCAAAAGTCACATTGGCCTTTTGTACTGTCCTTGGCAGAATTTGCAATAAAAAATACAATAATCTCATAAAATAATGTCTAATGTTTCATCGTTTTCCTATTTCCCAGAGTTGTTTATTTTCTAACACTGGTGGAATTTACTTATAAAACCACTGGATCTGGGGCTTTTGTGGAATAAAGAGCTTTATCACCATTTTTAATTTCATTATTATTTATTGGTTTATTAAATTTTTCCAGTTTTTCACTATTTTTGGCATTTTATATTTTTCCAGAAATATAGTTCTCATGGAAAACTTTCCTTGAAAGTTTCCATTTCATGTAGATTTCAAATATATTGGATAGTTTTTCATAATATTCTTCCATAATATTTTTCTCAGCTGTGTCTATTTTATTTCCCTCTTTTTCATTCTGTAATTTTGCTTATTTTCTCCTTCTCTCGATCAGTCCTGCCAGAAAGAAAGGCTTCTCTTATTGATGCTTTCAAAGTACTAGATTTTGGTTTTATTAATCTTATTTTTAGTGTACCTTAAATTTTATCATAAATTTATTATATCTCTATAATAAATTTTGTTCTTTTTGGGGAGCAAAATTTTGGGGGAGTTTGTTCCTTTTCCAACTTCTTCATTTGAACACAAATAATTTGTTGTTGGTCTTTGTTGTTTTCAAATAAATGTGTCTAAAGCTATATCTTTCCACTGGTTACTATTTTAGCTGTCTTACAAATTTTGATAGTTTTTAAAACATTTCTGGGCCGGGCACAGTGGCTCATACCTGTAATCCCAGCACTGTGGGAGACCGAGGCAGGAGGATCATGAGGTCAAGTGTTTGAGACCAGCCTGACCAACATGGTGAAACCCTGTCTCTACTAAAAATACAAAAATTAGCCAGGCATAGTGGCGTGTGCCTGTAATCCCAGCTACTCAGGAGGTTGAGGCAGAAGAATCACTTGAAACCGGGAGATGGAGGTTGCAGTGAGCCAAGATCACGCCACTGAACTCCAGCCTGGGTGACAGAGCGAGACTCCATCTCAAAAAAAAAAAAAAAAAAAAAATTGTGTTTAGTTTTAAATATTTCATCATTTCTGTTAATTATTGTTTAACCAAGTTATCTGGGTTTCAGGTATATGGGTTACTTTTTAGCTTTCTGTTGCAACTGATTCCTTATTTTACTGCATCTTTATCATTGAACATATGATATATTAAACAGGATTCTTTTTGGAATATAGAACTTTTCTTGGTAGCCTAGTAAATTGTAAATGTTTTATGAATAATCCATTCTCAAAATAAAATGTACCTTTACTGTTTGTTGGGCATAGAATTCCATACATATCTACTGGTTTCTCACTTATTGTATTATTCGGATCTTTTATATCTTTGCTCGTCTTTGGTCTGCTTAACGTATCAGTTTGAGAAAGCTGTTTTAAAATTTCTGTCCACAATTGTTGACTTACCCGTTTCTTCCCATAGTTGACTGACATTTTATATATTTTTAAGACAATATTATCAGGTACATTTATGTTCATTATGATTATATATTATTCTATTGCTACACTTATAAATATGTCACATCCTTCTTTGCCCTTAAATGATTTTTGTTTTTAATCATATTTCATCAGATATAAATATTGCTATCATGGCTTTCTTGTGGTTCACATTTCCCTACTACAGTTGGTCCTTTAACTATCCAGGGATTAGGGGCACTGACCCCCTACGTTGTCAAAAACCCACATATAACTTTTGACTTTCCTAAAACTTAACTACTAATAGCCTACTGTTGACTGGAATCCTTAGCTATAACAGAAACAGGCTATTAACACATATTTTGTATATGTATATTTTGTATATATATATATTTTGTATATGTTTTATACACTGTATTCTTAAACTAAGCTAGAGCAAAGAAAATGTTATTAAGAAAATGAAGAGAACATATATTTACTATTCATTAAATGGAAGTAGATCATCGTAAAAGTCTTCATCCTCATCATCTTTATGTTAGATAGGCTGAGGAGAAGAAGGTAGTGGAGGGGTTGGTCCTGCCCCTCAGAGGCAGAAAGGGCAGAAGGGGCAGAAGAGGTGGAGAAGGTGGAAGGGGGGCAGAAGAGGTGGAGAAGGTGGAAGGGAGGCAGGAGAGGCGGAGAAGGTGGAAGGGAGGCAGGAGAGGCGGAGAAGGTGGAAGGGAGGCAGGAGAGGCGGAGAAGGTGGAAGGGAGGCAGGAGAGGCGGAGAAGGTGGAAGGGAGGCAGGAGAGGTGGAGAAGGTGGAAGGGAGGCAGGAGAGGTGGAGAAGGTGGAAGGGAGGCAGGAGAGGCAGGCACATTCAGTGTAACTTTTATTTTAAAAATTCAGTGCGTAAGTGGACCCATGTAGTTCGAACCCATGTTGTTCAAGGGTCAACTGTAATTTTTTTTATCCTTTTGTTATTACCCTAACCAGATTGCCATCCGTCACTACTCTCTTACTGACAAAATATTGCTGGATCTTAATATTGTATCCAATCTGAGTACTTCTGTCTTTTGATGGGTCAATTTATATGTATTGCAATTACGGTTACATTAGGATTTACTTCTGCCATCTTATTTTACTTTTTTCTCTATTTATTACGCTTTCTTTTGTGTATTTTTTTCTTTTTGTTTCTTGCTTTCCATTGGGTAAACTTTCCACCTGTGAGAAACTTATACATTCTAGTTTTGTTTTCTGGTAGTTGCTCCTAACTTGTTAAGATCCATAGTTACATTCTCCCCATCTATTTCTTCATCTTAACAATACTTACATCTTTCACTGAACAAAAAAAGTGCCTGTCCCCACCTGCCTCTATCCTCACCTTCTTCTCCTAGCCCATCATCCTAGGTTCATTATGTTGCAAATTTTATTTTGGGTTGTTATGCACATCAACAATGGTAGTTCTGAGGACAAACATCAATCAATCTTTCTTCTGGAGGAAGATGACTTCAAAGACATTTCTTTGGGGTCTTCCTTCTTCACCCAAGTAAATTTGAAAGATGTATGCTAGAGAGTGGGCTGCTTTCTCCTGGTAGAGTATAGTATAGCTGTTGACTCACAGGCACTTAACAAAAATAAACCTTACCACATGAATAAACATCAAATCATCACAAACAACACTTTAGCCCTGGAAACCTGGTGGGTGAGAAGGGAATGTTTCACCATTCCCAGGAGACAAGCAATCTCACTTCATTGCTGGATGATAGCCCAGGGTGCTGCCCCACGTCCCAAACCACACTCTTCTAAACAGCAGGGTACCTATGTTTATGAAGGGTTGTAAGTGAAAGGTACACATTAAGCAAATATGCATAAGCCAAGACATGCCCATAGTGATAATTTCACACACATATACTGCAGTACAAACATACCTCAGTGGTAGTTATATGTGTTTCTACACACAAACACACACTCATATACACACATACTGTCTCTAAACGATACTTTAGTTTGACAATACAGTAGTTAAACTCCCCTAGACTCATTTTTTTTAACATAAGTTCCATATTATCATAAGCACTGGGATTCAATAGCAGGCAAAAGCTATTATGCCCAAGGAGAACCAAAACCTAAAACACCTAAATAACCCTTTTACTGAGCTCCCACTAACAGAGCTTCCTATCAGCCAGCGTTTTAGCCCGGTCCCTTCCTTCCATGTGCTCTTTAAAATCTGTCTTTGTCTCATAACTGGAGTTTCCCCAGGCTTCATAAGCCTTTGGATATAAATGAGATTATATTAAATTAATGCCCAGATTCTGCTGACTCTTAAACTTCACCTGCTTCTCCGCAAGAAATCAGCCCTCTGCCTTGGTTTTCTGCAGTTATTTCGAAGAGACCACAGAAGCATGTCACCTACCTCCTCATTCCAGCCTTCCTACTTCTCCCTAAGGAAGGCACATCTGTCATGCCTTCCCCTTCACTGCCAGGGTGATGTCACACCCACTCTGAGGGATCTAATTGCATATCTACAGAGGAAGGAGGAGATGACTCTTCTTCTGCAGTCTGCAGTGGTCCATCACCATCAAAGCACCTAAGCCACACTACTGATGTTCAGAATCTTACAAGTGCTTTGTTGAAACAGCTCCTTCAGCTCTGCGTTTGCAGCTTTCTCTCTCACCAGGGCTCAGACCTCATGGTCCATAGAGGCAGGCTGGGAAGGAGGGGGTGGGTCACTACCATCTCCAACCTTCCTCCCAAAGACACACGTAGAGAAACCTTCACACCAAACTCTGATTCCACCACTTTCTCCAATGGGGATAAATAGTAAGACATTATATTTAGCCATGGGATATTAAGTCATGACACAGTTGTAAACCCAAACAAACCCCAAATCTTGGTTTAGACTTGGTTGAAACATCTGCTATGCTGATGACTCCTTTTGTAACTTTTCTCTCCCTGAAAAAATTCTGGATGTTTTGAGATGCCCATTTTATTCCACAAATATTTTTGAGGTCTTGTCATGAAGGCAGGATGGCATCCGATGAATTATTTATATATTGATTCTTCCGTAACAGCTTAGTCATGATAGTACCATGTTTTGTAATTTCAAAGCTGTGATGGTTATTAGGGCTGTTCACAAGAACCCTGAGTCACCTCCTTCCAGGTACATGGTGAGATTGTTTTTTCATGGTCTCTTGAAGTTAGGCATAGCCTTGTGGCTTGGTTTGACCAATGAAAAGTGTGCAGTCTGACGACTGTCCCTTCCAGAAAGATATAATCATGAGTGTAAGATACTGCAGCACTCACTTTTCTCTGCTATAAAGATTGTTGAATAACATGAAAGACAAAGCCTCCAACAGCCTGGGTTTCTGAATATCTGTAAGGAGCAGAATCATCTGTGACCCTCATAGGACATGTAGCCTGAATGAGAAATCTTAGATGTTTTAAGTCACTAAAATGTGGTGGATGTTTGTTAACATGCATAACCTTATCCCTCCTGACTAACACAAAGAGAGAAGCATGCTAGAAATGTCTTTAGGATTGAAAATTCAGGGCCATTGCCTTGCACAATTTCAGGTGGCACCATTCATGCTGTATCCTATGAATTGCATGCATGAAAACACAACCATTCATTCTGTGTTCTATGTCCCTGGAATTGGGCAGTACTTTGAAACTAAATAAATATATATATTTCCTGAGTTTTCTGTCAAGTTTAACTCATGAATGGGGGCATTCCCCAGTTTTGTGCCTGGGGAAGAAATATTCTATTTTAACATACATGTAACTTTTAGATCTTTCTTTGCAGTGTCATCTCAGTACCATGATTTACTGTAAGGCAGTAGTTCTCAACCAGAGGCTAGAGATGGGAGAATCTTGCCCCCCAGGAGATATTTGGAAACGTCTTGGGGGCACTTTTGTCCCATCTGAAGGCAGGGGGCACTAATGGTATGTAGTACATAGAGGTCAGTGATGCAGTGAACAGCAGCCCCCACTTCCCAGGTAGACATTTCTCCTTTGTACTGGCCAAATGCCCTCCTTCATTGAGAACAGAAAGGAGAAAATGTTTTGATGGTCTAAAGCGGAAGTCCCCAACCTTTTTGGCCCCAGTGACTGGTTTCATGGAAGACTATTTTTCCACAGATCAGGAGGGTGGGGAGAAGGTTTCAGGATGAAACTGTTCCACCTTAGATCAACAGGTATTAAATTCTCATAAGGAGTGTGCAACCTAGATCCCTCCCATGCACAGTTCACCGTAGGGCTCGCGCTCCTATGAGAATTTAATGCTGCCACTGATCTGATAGGAGGCGGAGCTCCGGTGGTAATGCTCACCTACCTGCCATTCACCTCCTGCTGTGCCGCCCAGTTCCTCACAGACCACGGACCAGTACTGGTCTGTGACTCAGGGGTGGGGGACCCCTGGTCTAAAGCTCAAGGAGGTGGAACATAACATTCCACTCCAGTGTGCACCTTACCCGGTGGCTTCCTTCTCAGGAGCACAGTATGTGAGCAGGGAAAGGAGTAACCTGCTTTGCAGCAGAGAGGCCTGGCAAACACTCCTCAGCAGGCAGTTAATGTCAACATCAACAGCCATGAGTCATGTTGATAGAATGTACCCGAGACACGGTATGATGAGAATAGCACCTTACCTCCCCCAAACCCATAACCCTACCCTGATCATGAAAAAAAAAAATCAGAAAAAAAATTCCAATTGAGGGACATTTTATGACATACTTGACCAGTATTTCAGATCAAAATGAGGAAAGTCATTGAAAACAAGGGAAGTCTGAGAAACTGTCACTACCAAGGGGAACCTTAGGAGACATGACAGCTAAACATGATATGAGATCCTGGGTGGGATCCTGGATAGGATCCTGAAACCAAAAAAGGAGATTAGATGAAAGCTATGGAAATCAGAATAGCACATGCACTTAATAATAATAATATACTAATATTAATTCATTTGTTATGACAAATGTACCACACTAATAAAACATGTCGGCTAGGCATGGTGGCTCATGCCTGTAATTCCAGCACTTTGGGAGGCTGAGGCAGGCAGATCACTTGAGTTCAGAAGTTTGAGACCAGCCCGGCCAACATGGTGAAACCCTATCTCTACTAAAAATACAAAAACTAGCTGGGCATGGTGACACATGTCTGTAATCCCAGCTACTCTGGAGGCTGAGGCAGAAGAATTGCTTGATACCGGGAGGCAGATATTGCAGTGAGCTGAGGTCATGCCACTGCACTCCAGCCTGGGTGACAGAGCAAGACTCTACCTCAAAAAAAAAAAAAAAAAAAAAAGTCAATAATGGGGAAACTAGGTGTGAGGTATACAGGAACTCTATTATCTTTGCAATTTTTTTGTAAATCTAAAATCATTCTAAAATGAAACATATTTTAACGATGATATGAGGGATATAGGAGAACTATAAAGAATCTTCCAGCAGTTACAAAGGTCAAAAGTGAAATTGCTCATAAAGAGACATTACAGAAGTATACAATGAGTTGGACAAATGATCAACTCATCAGGTTTGACTCCCAGGAGTCCTGAGGACAAAAGAATAACCTTGTGTTTGAACAATAAATTTTTGAACACATATTACAGGTAACATGCTGAGAAGTGACTCATATGTGAGTCACAGTAAGATTGTAATCTACTCGCAAACTTACATGATATGATTGAACAAGACTGAATAGTGTCTGATAAAACAATGTGAGCAGTGGTTTCCAAACTGTGTTCTGTTGAACCTGTGACCCACCGAAGTCTGGTCTAGGTCTGCTTAAACATATTTTAACTATTTTTACAACTGTAATAAAAAGCAGCACCATCTCACAACTGTCTCCTGTAACCTAACACACAGGAGATCAATAACACACACATTTATATTTGGTTCTAAGAACTAAGCTTCTCCTGCCATCCCTGAATACAGGTTGGAATTTATAAAGGGGCATTAAGCAGGAGGGATGACACCTCATGCTCATCTTTTTACAAACACCCACCTCTGTGTGTGCTCTTTAGATATAGTTGTGCAAATGAAGATTCCACACAACGTTGGACAAATTGCCTTCTCTCACACCAGCTACATCAGTGATGAAAACTGGAAAAAGAAATTAAAGTTGGCCAGGCGCGGTGGCTCACGTCTGTAATCCCAGCATTTTGAGAGGCCAAGGAGGGCGGATCACGAGGTCAGGATTTTGAGACCAGCCTGACCAACATGGTGAAACCCTGTCTCTACTAAAAAAAATACAAAAGTTAGCTAGGCGTGGTGGCAC
Source organism: Pan troglodytes (assembly GCF_028858775.2). NCBI lineage: Eukaryota > Metazoa > Chordata > Mammalia > Primates > Hominidae > Pan > Pan troglodytes. Next base: position 133,442,715 of record NC_072406.2, read on the forward strand.
ACCCTGTAATCCCAGCTACTCAAGGAGGCAGAGGCAGGAGAATCACTTGAACCTGGGAGGTGGAGGTTGCAGTGAGCCAAGATCATGCCACTGCACTCCAGGTTGGGCAACAGAACAAGACTCTGTCTCAAAAAAAAGAAAAAAAAAGAAATTAGAATTGTTGGGAGAATTAACCTAATTGACACAAAGTCGTTAACATGCTGCCTGGCCCATAGTGATGCTCAATAAATGTTAGTTTGCTCTTTTAATTTCATTATACCATTTTTAGCCTGTTCTACTTGCCAACCTTGCAAGAGGTAAGAGGTCTCATGTTTCAAAAGCAAATCATGCTTATTCACATTTCCATACTCATACCTCCCTCTACCTGGAGCACCCTTCTTTCAAGATCCTTACAGATGAGGTCATCTCCTTCCACAAACCTGTCCTTTCCAACACCCCTAGACAGGGGCAGTCTCTCTCCGCCCATGTCCCTACAGTGCTGGGACCACACATCTCATATAGTCCTCATTAAACCATAAGTAGTTGTCCGTATTTTTTTTCACTAATATATTGGGGTAAAATTGATATAAAATAAAACCACTTAAAATGTACAATTTAGGGTGGACGCGGTGGCTCACATCTGTAATCCTAGCACTGTGGGAGGCCGAGGCCGGCAGATCACGACGTCAGGAGATCAAGACCATCCTGGCTAACATGGTGAAACCCCAACTCTATTAAAAATACAAAAAATTAGCCGGATGTGGTGGCACGCGCCTGTAGTCCCAGCTACTCAGGAGGCTGAGACAGCAGAATCGCTTGAACCCAGGAGGCAGAGATTGCAGTGAGCTGAGATCACGCTACTGCATTCCAGCCTGGGTGACAGAGTGAGACTCCATCTCAAAAAAAAAAAAAAAAGTACAATTTAATGGCATTAAGTACATTCACAATGTTGTGCATGTATTACCGTTAATTCTAAGAATTTTCATCACTTCAAAAGGAAATTCCGTAGCCATTAAGCAGCCACTCCCCATTCCCACCTGCCCCCAGTTCTGGCAACCACAAATCTTTCTGTCTCTATGGATGTACCAATTTTTGATATTTCATGTAAATTGAATCATTCAATATGTAACCCTTAGTGTCTGGCTTCTTTCACCTAACATAGTATTTTCAAGGTTCATCCATGTCGTAGCATGTATCAGCACTTTGTTCCTTTTTATGGCTGAATACTATTCCATTGTATGGCTATGCCACATTTTTATTCATTTGTTGATAGACATTTGAGATGTCCACCTCTTTTGGCTATTGTAAATAGGTCTGCTGTAAACATTCATGTATTTTTTTAATGGCTGTTTTCAGTTCTTTAGGGTATATACTTAGGAGTAGAATTGCTGGATCATAGGCTAATTCTATGATTAAATGTTTGAGGAAACTCCAAACTGTCTCCATAGTGGCTGCACTATTTTACATTCCCAGCAGTAGTGTGTGAGGGTTCCAATTCTCCATATCCTCACCAACACTTTTTTTCTTTTATTATTATTATTATTATTATTATTATTATTGCCATCCTAGTGGATATGAAGTAGTTCCTCATTGTGGTTTTATTTTTGAGACAGAGTCTAACTCTGTTGCCCAGGCTGGAGTGCAGTAGTGCGATCTTGGCTCACTGCAACCTCTGCCTCCCAGGTTCAAGCCATTCTCCTGCCTCAGCCTCCCGAGTAGCTGGGACTACAGGTGCATGCCACCACAGCCGGCTAATGTTTGTTTGTTTGTTTGTTTGTTTTTTAGTAAAAATGGGGTTTCACTATGTTGGCTAGGTTGGTTTTGAACTCCTGACCTCGGCCTCCCAAAGTGCTGGGATTACAGGTGTGAGCCACCGTGCCCGGCCTCACTGTGATTTTGATTTACTTTTTGTCTGTGGCTAAAGATGTTGAACATCTTTTCATGGGCTTGTTGGCCATTTGTATAACATTGGAACATGTTGGTTATTGAGCTTTATACCCTCTGTGCCCTCGAGGCTGTGAGCTCAATGACAGTGGAGGACACCGCTCCTTCTCCTTTGTGTCTTCAGTGCAAAGGGCAACTGACATCGTAGGGGAAAAAATACCCAAAACCTCTTCTCTTAAAAATGAGCCGAATGAAGTAAAGAATAGCCCAAGAGATTCTGCCAATGGTAGAAGCTGTGAGAATCAGGGTGGAGAGGACACCAACCAGGTGGAATGGGCACACCAATGAGGTGGGACATCAACTGGGACTTGAGGGATGAGCAGATTTTGATCTAGATCCCCAGTTCCTCCTTTCATCTCCATTAATTCATTTGTTCATCAATGCAATAAACAGATCCTGAGTGATTATGTCGTGCTGGGTGGCAGGAGCTTTGGCGGGCTCCTGCATGTTTGAGATACAGGGAATATCTGACATTGAGGCCTCACACCTGCCTCAGGTCCACCCCCATCTGTGGCAAGCACCCTCCCAGTGCCCCATACCTGTAGCTGCTCCTAACCTGGTGTTTCGCTCTCCATCACAAGCTGATGGACCTATAATATGTGGAAATGAAAATAAGATAAGGGTTCAAAGTGCTTTATTGGTTTACGTGATTGAAAACAACATCATATTTAAACTTCATGCAGATTTATTCTCTCTCTCTCTCTCTTTTTTTTTTTTTTTTTTTTTTTTTTGGTTACAATCTGTTTCCCATCATCTTCCCATCACTCCCCAAGGGCTGGAGTTGACACATTTGCCCTGGCTATTTTCTTTGATTATTCAATTAAATAATCCCAGGGATTTTCAAAAATGTTGAAATTCTTATTTCCTAATTCCTAATTCTATAATTACAGTGCTCAGAGATGATCTTCTGCTCACTGATATCATGAAGAAAAGTTATCATACATATCTGCACACACCTGAAAGTTTAAGGAGGCCTTTCACAAAGATGATCTCATTTATTTTCCTCAAAAACCTGGGAAGTACACACTACCACTCTCAGCTGACAGAATAAACTAAAGAATAAAGAGGTGAGATGCCTTGCCCAAGTCCACACCATTCACAAGTGACAAAGCCAAGACTTCATTTTAGCCCTTTGACTTTTAAATCTTCTGATATTTCTCATCTAGAAGAGCATTACAGAAATTGTAGCCCAGGAACACATTATGTTGTACCTGTGATAGTATTTTTTTTTTCTTTTTTTGAGATGGAGTCTTGCTCTGTCCCCCAGGCTGGAGTACAGTGGTGCAATCCCGGCTCACTGCAACCTCTGCCTCCTGGGTTCAAGCGATTCTCCTGTCTCAGCCTCCCAAGTAGCTGGGGTTACAGGCGTGAGCCACTACGCCCGGCCTGCGATCATATTTTCTAACAGGTCAGTAATAGTTAAAATTTGGCAAGCAGAGCTCCCTGCCTTAGTTTCCAATTCTCTTAACATTTTTCATATTTGATTTTTGGAAGCCAGTTTCTTGGCAAGTGATCCAAACAAAATTTCAAACCCAAGCCGTACCCTTGATGAAACGACTGTTTTTCCCAAAATAGTCCATGGGCAAACTGTTACATGTTGTGCTCAATGACCAGGGACACAGCTGGCGAAAAGCACCATATAAAGTTTTTCTATTTGCTGAGATGGTTTCGTGCTTGATCCTCACAGATCGCTCTTAATAATTTAGTCACGCACTCCTCTGCAGTATATTGCTTCCACAATGCTAATTTAAACCATGTCAGTGTGCTTGCAATATGACTGACAATAGCCAAAATGTAAGAAAAGGAATCGTTTCTTCAAATTAAATGTGTATTATTCATCTGTGAACATCATGCTTCAGATGCTAGTTAGAATTCTCTCTCTCCCTCCTTGTCCCCCTTTCTCTCTCCTTCTCTCTCCCTCTTCCCTCTCCCCTCACTTCCTCTCCCTGTTTCTTCTCACCCTCTTTCTTTTCCTCCATCTATTTTCTCTCCCTCCCTTCCTCCTCCTCCTTCTCTCTCTCACACACACACACATACACACACACACACACATACACACACATACACACACACACAAAATGCTCCCTGGAGAATTTCCAAGCATCTAACATACACTTTACTGAAACAGGCTGGACTGGACCACACACACAATAGCAAATTGCCTAAATAAGTCAGATGCATAAGCAACAGCCACTCAAGTGCAGAGAATGTTTAAACTTTAGGGAAAAAACAATAAATTAAAGCACAGCCTTTCTTCTAAAGTGATTCCTTATTGAGACTTCTGCTCTGAATTAGAAGGAGGTCGTGTCAGAGTGGTGTGCAGCATATCGGGGGCCCACCCTGAACTCACTCTTTCTCCAGGACAAGTCAAGTGGCCCATGGAGAGGGCCAGCCCTGAGAAACAGAGTCCACACTCAGCAAGAGGAAGAAGGACTAAAGCCGGGGCTAGACTGTCTTGTAGTTTACTAAGATCATCTTTAAATCTTTCAGAAAGACAAGCCGTTGAGGTTTAAGGTCATTCTTCATGTAGGTTTTCAAAGCTGGCCTGCCCTGTTTGCCTTACCTGTTAGCAACAGACATCAAACACAGCCAGAGTTTTGAAAATACAAATAGATGTGTCACCCCACCCCCCACCACCATTCTTCCCATTGCAAAACCCAAACTCCAGATTGTGACCTACAAGACCTGAGCACCGTGACCATATGACCAGGCACCTGCCTACCTCTCCAAGCCTCCTCTTGCTCAGTCCCATCCAGTCATACTTGATTCTTCTTGTTTCATCCACTCCTTCAAGTCTGTTCCTGCCATAGGACCTTCTCCCAACTGAGTCCTCTGCTTGGAACTAGTCCTCAAGATCATCACAGGGCTGATTCTTTCTCTTTGTTCAGGTGTTAGCTCGAATGCCACCTACTCTGAGGGCTTCCCAAGCCTTCTGAAATACACTAGATTATGGGTCACAATTCTTTGTTCCCCAGTAAGACATCCACATCCTTGCCAGATATCTTTGCAGTGCCTGTCCCCTTGAGCAGAGCAGCTTCTTCTCTCTGTTAATGTCAGTCATGTGATTTGCTTTGGCCAGAGGAACATGGGCGTAAGGGACACTGGGCCTCAGTTCAGGTCTGAGCTGAGGTCCTAAGAGCTGTTAATGGTTCTACTCAACCACTTACTCTGCTGACAACCACAGTGAGAAGTACAGGCTCACATACTTGCCAGTCACCATTTGTCTAAGGTGAATGAGGAGCCCATAAATAAACAAGAAGCCCTCAAATAAATCCTTGTTGCCACAAGCCACTGAGCTTTTAATGTCACTTGTCACATAGCAAAAACGCTAACATACTATGCAATTGTAAGTAACCCTCCTCAGGCTCTATTATATCACTCTGTTTTGTTTTCATTGTATCATTTACATGCCTAACATGTCTTCTGATTTGTCTGTTGCTCATTTCCTTCTATAAGTTTCATGAGGGCACTGTATTCCCAGCACCTAAAACAGTGCCTGGCTCACCATAGACATTCAGTCAATGTTTGTTTAATGAATGAATGAGATCCCAAGTCTTAATCATGGAAGGATTTGTATGTTTTCCAATCTGAAGACCCAATTCTGTGAGACAGGAAACAAAAGCACTTTTTTTAGTTAAAAATTCAACGAATATTGTAATATCAATATCTGAGATAAACCTTATCAGAACTCTGATATTCCCAAGAAATTAATAAATGACTGGCTGCGTTTCATAATGCAAAAATACCAACTTGTCTTACTGTGACACAAGGGCTAAAATGACCATGATGATGATGAAGGAGTGGTGATGATGAAGGAGTGATGATGATGATGATGATGATATGATGATGGTGGTGATGAAGATGATGATGATAGTGGTGGTGGGAGTGCCAGTGGTAGTAATGACAAGGAGGAGGATGATGATGATGATAGTGATGGTGTCAGTGGTAGTGATTATGATGATGAGATACTGGTGAAGGTGCCCATGGTTGTGATGATGGTGGTGGTAGTTCAGACCAGTTACCCCTACTGAGTTATCTGGGATTGAGTCTACCACACCATCCAAAACATGCAGAGGAAATTAGCAACTCCTGACTGCCCCCAATAAGGAGACCACTACTCAATCTACAAGGCCAACTACTATACTGGCAGTGGGGGCAAAAGTAGGCAGGGTTCTTGTTCCCACAGAGGTCACAGGCTAGTGGAAGAGGGAGATTAATAATCACATACATAAAATTTCTCAGTTGTAACTTCAAGAGGAAATACGAAGTGGCAGTGCAATGTTATGAGAGTCTGTAAGAGAGGATTCAGCCCAGCCAGGAAAGGCATGCCTGGGCAGTAATAAGGAATTAGAACTACAAGATGAGTATGACTCACCCAAGCGAATGAGGAGTCTAGACAGGGGGAACGGGGTGCATGGAGCCTGTGGTGTAGAAAAGAAGATCAGCTTGGCTAGAATTGAGAGGGCATGGGAAGAGTAGTTTAAGACAAGGCTACAGAGGCTAGAAGTGGCCAGACTCAACAGGGCCCAGTAGACCAAGTCAATAAATTCCATGTTTGTTCTAAATAAGAAACAATTGGAGAGTTTTAAGCCATGGAGTCACATGATCAAATCTGTCCTCTGGAAGAACCACTCTGGCTGCTGTGTGGTGGATGGGAACAGAAGGAAGATTGTTCCCAGAGCAGCTTGGACCAGGGTAGTAGTGGGGGAGAGAGAGAGACAGAGAATCACGCACATGCCAGAGCTCTTTAGGAGCTAAAATGGTGCTGGATTCAATATGAGGGATAGATAAAAAAGAGAAAGGTGTCAACGGTGAATTCCTCATCTCCTGGCTTATGTAATGAGATGGATAGTGGTGATATTCGCTGAGATAGAAGACACTAGATGAATAACAGGTTTGGGGAGTGAAAAATCTGTTTGGACAAGTTGAGTGAGTTTCCTTCAAGAGATCAAAGAGACAGTATCAAGTAGATGATCAGATATTCAGGCAAAAGGCAAACTCTGATGGAACGAAGTTAAGTTTGTGACTCCCCTGCTCAGAGGAGGTAACAGCAGCTGTGGCTATGAATGACATGCTACAAGAAAGAAGACGGAGTAAGGAGACAAAAAGAGTCTGGCACAGCCTTTCAAAACTTGACATCTCCTGGCCAGGGAGTAGATTAAACTCACAAGAACCAGGGGAGACCAGGCAGATGGCAAGGAGGGAACCCAGAGAGAGTCTGAGCCTAGAATCCTAAGGGCACCCAGCCCAATCCCCAAATCCACCCTTCACATTGGAGAATCCTCTTCACTTGTTTTATGTTGTGAAAAAAAAATTACTAATAATAACTCTTTCAAGAGTAGTAACAGCTCTGAATGAGGCAAGTTTCTTAAGACCAGGACCAACCTGCTGTTAGATGAAGCTCAGGGAAAGGTTCCCTGAATCAAAAAGTCCTTCTCACCTACCACAGGATGCTTAAAGTGTCCACAATGCCCAAGAAAGGTGAGGCATTGATTCAACTCACATGGGGGGCATCAAGTTCCAAGATTAGATCCCACCCGGTAGTTAACAAACCCATCAAACCAAACTGCAGTTATTAAGGACTGTAAAGTACTCTTCCAGGGGCCTGGGGGTAAGGAGAAGAGTAGACGGAGGTGGGAAGGACACTAAGAGAAAGACGGTGGGTGGAATAAGCAGGATTTAGACCATGAAGACTACATTCAAGTCCTGTTCTAGCCACTTGATATCTACGCAGCTCCAACAGTCATTTAACTACTCTTCAGAGCCGCACGGTCTCCGTCTATAAAACAGGATAAATAATGTTTTTTCAGAGGGTTGGCATGAGTATCAGAGTATTGGTCATAAATGTGCCCTGGAAACCATGAAGGCTACAACAGAAGTCAGTCACTGTGATTGTTTTCAAGTTGTGGGGCAAGGGCAATGCTTGGACTTAAGGCTGGGAACAGAAAATCAGTGCAAACTGACTCCTCCGTCCCAGTCATGTTAGTGACTACATAATTCCAGAGAAACACTGAAGCCCTATGTCAGCATATGTAGTGTAGAATACAGCATCAAGCAGATACCCCCCGGATGGTCTAGGCATTAATTCTCAAATCTCTAAGTCATCCAAACAAGGTAGATAATTTATTACTCTACTTCATGGAGAGTAAAACCATCAATGAAGTAATATTGGGAAAGAATAAGGACTGTGGAACCAGGAAGACAGGTTTTGATTTCTAGTTCTGCCTCTTACGTGCTCTGTGACCTTGAGCAAATCATTTAACTTCTCTGATCCTTAGTGTCCTTAAAAGTAAAATGGAGACAACTAAGTAGGTCAACTAGCTCCTTCCCACTCACTATTTATCTATTGCTCTGTGTCTTTTCCCCATAGCACTTATCACTACCTAAAGTTATCTTATTCATAATGCTTTCATTAATTGACTATCACTTCCAAGTAGACCATAAGCTCCACAAATGCAGGGAAAGCCTCATCTGTCCTGTTCACAGATAGATATCCAGGGCCGGATACATAGTAGAAATGCAATCAGTATTTGTGGGATGAATGAATAAATCCCATTGAAGGCATTAATCCTATTTTACAGCTGGAATCTGAGGCTCAGAGAAATGAAAGACTTGCTTAAGATCATGCTTGGTAGAAGGTGGAGAGGAGATTCAAGCCAAGGTCTGTTTAATTCTCAAGCCCACAATTCCTCCAGGACTCCACTCGGTCTTCCAAGAGGAATGTAGAGCCTGCATGTCTGGGAAAAGCCCAGCATCCCTTGGAACAGGGAAAAAAGAAAAAAAATCCACGCTCCCATGTGGCCCATAAGATCCTGCCTGCTTTAGCCCCACCTCCTCCTCCAATCTCATCTCACACCAAGTTCCTTGTTCATTAAATTCAAGCTACTTCAAATATACAAAGTGTGTTCCCACCCCAGGGCCTTTGCACTTGTTCTTTGCTAAGCCTGGACCACGCTTCCCCCAGATCTTCCTCAGAGCAGTGTTTTCTTACCATTGGAATCTCAGTTCATAGCAGGCGGGTGGGAGGCAGTAGGGAAAAGGCACTCCTTGACAGCATCAGCTACAGAAGCCTCTCGTCTCCACCTTCCCCCGCCAACACCCCAAGTCATTCTCTAGTTTGCCTACCTGTTTAAATTTCAGTGTTTATCAATACCTAAACACATCGTGTTTGTTTTTACATGCTGTTGTCTGCATCCTTCTACCTCACTAGTAAAGGTTTCATGAGACCAAGAATCTGTAGCCTTGACATCAACACCTGGCAAGTAAATAGCACCCATTGATTTATTGCACAAATGATATTATCCCTACGACAATTATTCAGACCAATTTCTGCTCTCGAGTTAAAAGAAGGAAAAGTTCTCTTCCCAGAAGCAGTCACTTCGTGTTGAAATTATGATGAATTGATTTAAAAGGTTGTTACAAGGACTCAAATGAAATAACATTACATTTTTATTCAAAATCCAGACTAGGGTAACATCTTTCAATGCTGTTTTTAAGTATTTATTGCATATCGAATATGTCCTAGAACCACGGTTATGACAACGAAAAGAAAGTTCCTGACTTCACTGAACTTAGAGTCAAAGACAGACGTGTAAACATGAAATTCCAAGAAGGCGTGGCAAACACCTTGTAGTAGGCTCTACGTGCAGAGCCAACTAATCTCTCACAGGAATCAGGGAAGGTGGGGGTGGGAGATGACATTTCAGTCGAGAACTCAAGGAAGAGGCAGGAGAAAGTACTTCAAGCACAAGGGACACAGGTATGAAGGTGACAAATACAAATGAATTCAGGGACCCAGGGAGCATTGCAAATGAACCTGGCCACCAGATATTGGCATATGAAACACAGCACGCTCCACATTTTGTTAAGCATATGCTCACTTGGGTAATTTTCTATATTTCCACTTTTGGTAAAGAAAGAGAAATATTTCTCTAAGAAAAACAAGAGTTATGATAAATTACAAACTGACAGCCTCAGAGTCAGGGAGACAATAGGGAGTGGTGGAGATGGTGGATTCAGAAAGAGCACAGGCCCTGGCTAGACCCAGTGTCGCTAGATCCTTTGATATTTCAAGGGAAGCTAGAAACCCAGATTTTTACTTTTAAAATTGCTTTTTTAAGCTGACTCATAAAATATTTAAATGGTATATAAGCCAAGCAAAACACAGAAGGCAAGGATCGGGCTTATGGGTCCATAAAACGGAATTTTAAAAAAGTTTCTAAACAGGTTCATTTTGAATTTGATAGAATTGTTACTATTTGAAACTACATTCATCTTGAAAGTGCCCACCAGGCAGTAATAAAAATAACCTACTCGGAAAGTAGGTAAGAGTAAGAATTTCATTAAAAGTTTTACATAATAGCATCATACTGATAATCTACCTCTTTCCAAAATTACTATAGCACCATATCCATGCACAGGCTAAATCTGATAGACAATTAGTAGAATTCCATGTGCAAAAGCATCTGTGAATTTTTTTAAAAGTTTTTAATTTCAGACATGTACATTTAGAGAAAACCTTCTCATGAAGTTAATGTTCAGTGCATCAGCTTAGCATGGTCAATTTAAACATGATACAGAATGCCATAGAGTAAACATTTAAACCCCTCCCTTCCTTCTTAGAACGGGGGTGGTCTTTGGTAATATATTTTTTTTCCCATTTTCCAAGTATGAAAACTCCAGCGAGCAAATGGTTTCTGTTCAACTGTTCCACTCAAACACCCTTGTCATTCTTCAGCAAGAGCTTTATTTAGAAGTTCCCAGAGAAATGAAAGTGAGAAAACCCGGTTCATAAAGAGAATGGATATAAAGAGCTCCATTAATACAGCTGCTGGGCCTGGAAAGTCAACAAAGCCTGATAATGTGTTTTATTTGGACCTATCCTCTACTGGGTGCTGGTGATAAGGAGGTGCTTGAAGCGCAGACATTCACTGTACTACACGAATTCAGCCCCTTATTGATTCTGAAACAATGCTCCCTTTCAGATCACACCCACTTAAGTGAATAATAATGAGGCAATACAGGGGAGAAGACGTGGTACGGCACTTGGAGCACAAGGAGCCAGCACAGTGGGGCTTTATTTCAGGTGCTGCCCACTGTCCAGTTGAGTCAATTCATTTACCCTCTGCATACACTTGATCTCTGTGTGCAAAACAGGGCTGGAGCTTTTGCTTGCAGCCACATTACTTCTTCTTCTTCTTTCATTTTAACCATTTTGTTGAGGTACAACTGACATGTAAAAAGCTGTGCATATTTAATTATGTAGCTCGATGAGTTTGGGGATAACCATTACCACCATCAAGGCCATAAACATAGCACCTCTCAAGTTTCCTCCTGCCACCATTATTACTATTATCACTATCATTTCTCCAAGGAACTCTGCAAGACTCAAGCTCTCGTTTTATGGAAAGCTTGGCAGCCAGTCTCCATACAGGCCACGCAAACATCAGTCAGAGTTTCAGAATCAGATTTAGAAGGGATGTCAACAGGCACCTGGTCCAACCTTGGGTACCACGCCCAGAACCCCCTTCAGGATTCCTCCTGCGGCTTCCACAGCCTGACTGCAGCCTTCAAGGACCACTGCTGCACTGTCACTGTCATCCCTTCTGTTCTCCCTGTCACTCTGCTCCAGCCACACTGGACTTCTGCAATCTCATTCCAGCTGCTTGACTTTGCACTTGCCATTCCCTGTCACGGGGCTTAGCTCAATGTCACCCTCCCTCACCATGCCACGCAAAGTTCTTTCTCTATCACCCTCTACCACGGCGCCCTCTACTAGTCTCTAGAGAGCACACAGCACTATCAGAAGTGATGTTGGTGATTATTTGCTCGGTTGTTCAGTTTCAGTCTTGCATCCTGCAACAAACACCTCAAGGCCAAGGGCCTTGTCCACAATTATATATCCCCAGTGCCTGCAACTCTGCCTAGCAGAATCTCAAATGCCTTTGGATGTCAGGCAGGTGATAGCAATCAGTGACAAGCACTGGCTATAAGGCAACAGGGAGGAGTGTGGACTTCTGTGAGTCCAAGCTCAGTGAAAAACATTCAATATGTAAATCTTGTTGCGGGTCAAGCAAAAACACCAGGAGGCTGAAACCCCTCTCTGTCACCAACTCTGACTTGGCAAAGCTCCTCTTTAAATGCAGTTCCCAGCATGGTACCTGCTAAGCCAGATGGGGCCTGGCAAGCCCAGAGCAGACATTCTCTCCCCCCAGGATCCAGTCCTCTCCTGGCTTTTTGGAGTTTTCTTTTTTGTCGTTTTCAGTGACTACACCTCACCGTTAGCAAATATATTCAACCAAAGAACCAGTTAGGTTTGTTTCCAAACTTGCCCCCAAAACACAACTACCTTTTTCAGAAAGTGTAACTGAAATTATAAATCCAATTTTAATTAAGAAAACTGAAGAATTAGAACAGAAAGAAATCAAAAATAGATTTTAAAAAATCGGTGATCAGAGGGGACAGAATGTATTGTGTGGTTTATTTTCAACGTGACTTATCTTCTAAATCCCACTTGGTTTAGGCTATCAGAAAGAAATTTCTGTCTCAAGTCTCAGAGCACGTACTCACAGACACATACCGCCCAGAAGCAGAAAATCCACGTCAACTGGGATTAAACAGTTTGCTATCAGTCACCCGCAATCAGTATAATCACCACGGAGTGCTCTGCAATAAACTACTTGTATATTCACGAGAAGTAGCAAAACCCTCAAAGATAAGAAATTCATCATCCCCAAGCAAACTTTGGGCAGACCTGAATCAAAATATCCTTTTGAGGTTGGAAAATGTGGGCATTTCTCTAGCTTGGAAGAAAACTGAAAAGCGAAAGTATATGTCCTCTAAAAAGACAGCTCTAGATTTTCTGTTCAATTCAAACCCCACAGCTATGGAAAGACATCAGAAGCAAAGCTATAGGTTTCATCCCAATTTCCACTGCGGTTGGGTACTTTTATGCAGGCAGAAACATTTAAAGTCTCAGGGTCTACTTCTCCAAATAAAGCTAGACTTCTGCAGCTCTTCCACCACTAACCATTATAATGCATGAATGGAGTTAATCTGAAACTTCAGTTCTCTGTATTTCTTCAATCAGAAATTGATGTGAAGAGAGTAAAGCTAAACTCACTGAAAATCCAAACACTGATAACCAAGTAGGATCCCCCCATCCCCCACACTCCCTAATACTTTGGCTGGGAGAAGTTTAAGTCTTTAATAAGACTGATTTAGGGGCTATCCAGCACTCCTTAATTTTGCCAATATTGAATGATGACTGAAAGCATTTTTGATCTGCAGACTCAAGTCTGCTTCAAAGCAATGTCTTTCCTAGACTGTTGTGGAATCAGGAATAGGCAGTGATCTCAAAAGACTAAAAGAAAATCAGAAACTCTTAGGATCATGACCACCACTTGCTGACAGAGCCATCACCCCATTTCTTGTGGCCTAACATGGATTACCCTACACGAAGACCCCCTCCCTTCATTGACTTTATTCCATCTGGAAACAAGACTTCCAGCAGAAATGCAAAAACCCTGGCAAAGCTGTTAGATTTTGGCATTCCCACAATTCCATTGTTTGCTCTAATTTGGGGAGGTCAGAGGAGGAGAGTTCAGAGGGGCACAGGATTCTGAGTTACAAAGCCCCCAGTCCCATTGTTCCCAGAGCCGACTCACTCCCTCCCCTTCCTCTGAAGTGGCAAATCCCCCAACCCCCCTCAGTGGCCTCTCAGTCTCTGAAAGGCTCAGGCATCCGCTTCACATAATGCTGGAGGAGGAATATTTAGGTTCACTGAGACAATGCTGCAAACAGCTCAACACCCTCTCTCCAGGACTGAGCATCAGACAAGAAAAGGGCCAGCCTGTCCCAAAGCCCCTGTCCCAGTGGTAGACTTTTAAATAAAGTCCTCTGGTGTCTTCATCCCATTGCACTTGTTTAATCAAACGGGTTAAACGTTAGTGGTGTCTTTATTATCGCATTATGCTCTCCTGGGCGGCAGCCTGGAGGTGGGAGGAGGGGACACAAAACGCTACTGCACTTTACCTCCCCTCTTGCCCAGAGTTACAAATCCTGACAGTGGAAAAAGACAAGTGGAGGAGGGGGCAGAAGTCCACTTTGTCTCCCATTGTCATTCAGCGGGTTTATAAAGGTGGGGGGAGAAGAATTTGAATGGGGTGAGACCAGCCTATGGGAAAGGGAGACAAATCACTGCAAAGCCAGAAGGCTGAGGATGCAAGTCATAAAATGACCCCTTTTAGAGGTCTTATTGGGAAAGGCTTTTTGAAGATTAATGTTAGGTTCAAGACAGATGCTGGTGGGGTTGATTTTTACAAATTTTAGAGTTGGAAATAGTCAATAGGTTCTGAAAGCATTCTAAATCCCCATTGTTAACCAGGAATCAATGCATTACTGATTTTCTCAAGAGTTTCTCTTCTGGCAAAGATGTCTTTAATAGAGAGGGAAAAAATAGATACAGATATATACCTAGACGAATGATATATATACATATAGTACACATAGATACATGTATATACATACATGTGTGTATCTTGACAGGTTACAGAATTACTACTAAAAGAAAACTAGTCAATTTGCTTTTTCTGGTTACCCAGAAAATTGAAGGCCAACGGGAGAGCTCATTGCAGGACTGATCTATTCTTCAAGTATTGCCAACTTGTTTCCCATTATTTGGGACAGATCCCAAGACAGTGACTCTAGGTGGACTCCAGGGGGCTTCCTAGGGTGATGACACAAAAGCAAACTTGATGGTGAAGGGAAAGCCCCTACCGGATCTCAAACTCTGGGCTCTGCTGGCCACAACATGGTGCAGTTGCAATTGAATATGGAGTCCTGTAAATTGGTTACAGAAACACAGTTCAGAAGGAGAAAGCCAATCAAAACGATCAAATACAGAAGGATTTAATACCAATGGACACCTCAGTAAAACAACTGTAACATTTGAGCCACTGCCGGGAACACAAAGATATGTGAGGATCTACACTGATACCTGGAGCTGGAATCTGAAGAGAGAGATGTAAAGATGGGCTTGCTTTTTGTTTTTTTGTTTTTTTTTTTTTGAGACGGAGTCTCACTCTGTCACCTAGGCTGGAGTGCCACAATCTCAGCTCACTACAACCTTCGCCTCCCAGGTTCAAGCAATTCTCCTGCCTCAACCTCCCGAGTAGCTGGGATTGCAGGCACACGGCACCATGCCCAGATATTTTTTGTATTTTTAGTAGAGACAGGGTTTCACCATGTTGGTCAGGATGGTCTCAAACTCCTGACCTCGGGATCCACCCACCTCGGCCTCCCAAAGTGCTGGGATTACAGGCGTGAACCGCCGTGCCCAGCTGTTTCCGATCTGCCAATGACAATACATGTTTTTTAACCTCTGGATTGACTCATCTCTTTTAAACCTGGGGAAATCATCCCCCAAATATGACTTCTTGAAGTTTCTCCAGATTCTTAACATCAGCTCCACATTTTTAAATTAATAACATTATGGTATATCAGGTATTTCGATTGTGGAAGATAAACACACGAAACATTTTTAATTATCTGACTATTTGGTGTTCTCTAGAGGGGAAGAGGCAGGAAGGGGGAGCATCTGTTGCTGCCCAGAGCCCTCACCCCCAGTGACAGTTGGGTCTGACCCTGTTCTGAGCCTGGGCAGGCACTTCCTGGGAATGAGCAGCTCAACCATGTGAGATGAATTAACTGTTTAAGGCCAAGAAACCTGATACTGTTAGTTTCTTCTCACACCAAAGTGGGGCTGTCAAATTGGAGTTAAGGGCAAGGCAATGACCCACATAATTTTGAGATGGAAGAGGAGGAGATTGTTTGGATATATATTTTATGGTTATATACCCAACAAAGACTACTGTCCAAGGCAGAATGGAACAACCAGAAATTAATGAGTTAAAAATGTTTTGTGCATTCTTCTATTCTGAAAGATAATGATTTCTTTAAGGGAAATCTCATCTGTTGATTGCAGGCATCAACACTTGAGAATGTTGACTCAGCCTGCTAATTTTAAGATCATAATCCATTTCTGGGAAGACAAACAGGTCTTCCCCTTCCCCGTGATCACTACTGTCCTTAAAAAGAAGTCCAGTGGCAAAGTAAGTCATTTCTTGGAAGACACCACCATGGAAACAGAATGTTAGGTATGTAGGGAACAGGCATCTTGTTTTTCATGTTCAGGTGCACTAGCTGGTAGGGCCCCTCCTTCCCGATGGTCTACATATTTCACTGATTTTCCTTTTTTTTTTTTTTTGAGACAGAGTCTCGCTCTGTCACCCAGGCTGGAGTGCAGTGGTGTGATCTCAGCTCACTGCAAGCTCCGCCTCCTGGGTTCATGCCATTCTGCCTCAGCCTCCCGAGTAGCTGGGACTACAGGCACCCGCCACCATGCCTGGCTAATTTTTTGTATTTTTAGTAGAGATGGGGTTTCATCGTGTTAGCCAGGTCTTCATCTCCTGACCTTGTGATCTGTCCGCCTAGGCCTCTCGATTTTCCTTTTTGAAACTGGTGTTGCTCTTTTGTGTATTTCTGCTGGAATGAAGAGCCAGAGAATCTCCTCCTCCATCTCCTCTGGGTGCCATCTTGCTTATTTCTCTTTCAAGTCTCAGTGCAATTGTCACCTCCTATGAAAGTTTTTCCTTGACTAGTTCTATATCCCTTCCTCCAGTATAATGAACCACATCATCTTCTGTATTCTTACAGCACTTTTTGTTAACAATGGAGATGTCACTTTATCTCTCTGAGCCTCTGTTTCCTCACCTATAGAATGGGGATCATGCCTTTCATGCCTTACAAAAGTGGTACAAGAAGAATACGCCACATGGAAGACAACAAACACAGTATCTAATGCATAGGGGTAGTTAATAAATGTGATTTCTTCTTTCCTTCTATCTATATCACTACCATTGAAAATATTTGTTACTGTGTTAGTTTCTTGAGTGCAAAGGACATCACATTCATTTTTGCATGCCCAGAATTTAACTCAAAGCCTAGGACATAGTGGTATATAATGTTTCGTGAATGACTTACAAAATGATAATGAGTTATTAATAGTACCTTTATTTGAGGAATATTTATTTAGCATCTACTGTGTGCCAGGTGGTTTCCTCGGTATTGAGGACACAGGAGTGAATACGACAGATAGGGCCTGAACTCTCATGGAAGTTATCATCTAAGGCACACGTGGGAGAGTAAGGACAATAAATAAGCAAGCATATGATGACACTTCCATTTGGAGAGAGCATTTTATCTACAGTGTTCAGAGATGGATGGGTAGACAGATGAATGGATTGATAGGTGGATGGCAAATGAGAATTTTTGAGTGTGGTTAAAAACAGACCTACCAGTAATCCCATGTGGACCAAGGAAAAACTAAGCTGCAAATCTGAATCTTCACTAGCCACTCATTGGCAATTACTGACACAATTTACACTGCCATCTTTGAAGACTCCTAGTTCATACAGAGGCCTTTCTGGAAACAAAGGAAAGTCCTCTAGTCTTTTTTTTTTTTAATATTGGAAGAGTAATCAATAAATTTATTATTAATGTTATTTTTTTTTATACTTTAAGTTTTAGGGTACATGTGCACATTGTGCAGGTCAGTTACATATGTACACATGTGCCATGCTGGTGCACTGCACCCACTAACTCGTCATCTAGCATTAGGTATATCTCCCAATGCTATCCCTCCCCCCTCCCCCCACCCCACCACAGTCCCCAGAGTGTGATATTCCCCTTCCTGTGTCCATGTGATCTCATTGTTCAATTCCCACCTATGAGTGAGAATATGCAGTGTTTGGTTTTTTGTTCTTGCGATAGTTTACTGAGAATGATGATTTCCAATTTCATCCATGTCCCTATAAAGGACATGAACTCATCATTTTTTATGGCTGCATAGTATTCCATGGTGTATATGTGCCACATTTTCTTAATCCAGTCTGTCATTGTTGGACATTTGGGTTGGTTCCAAGTCTTTGCTATTGTGAATAATGCCGCAATAAACATACGTGTGCATGTGTCTTTATAGCAGCATGATTTATAGTCCTTTGGATATATACCCAGTAATGGGATGGCTGGGTCAAATGGTATTTCTAGTTCTAGATCCCTGAGGAATCGCCACACTGACTTCCACAATGGTTGAACTAGTTTACAGTCCCACCAACAGTGTAAAGAAAGTCCTCTAGTCTTGGTGGCACCTGCTTTGCTGCTCTTCCTGCTGCCACCCCGGGGCCAGTCGTCCTCCCTGCTCAGGCTTGACTAGCCTTTGGTATATCTTCTGGGTGCTTCTCTCTGCCCCTCCTTGCTCAAGCCTTCTTCCTCTTATGCCAGGACCCTCTCTAAGACCCAATGTGCATCTTCACCACCCAGTCCACTTTCAGTAATATGTATAACATGACCCCCGCTCCAAAAAACATAAAGGTGCTTGGATGAAATTTTCCTGGTGTCAATGTAGCTCTCCCTTGTTTGGCTTTAAATCATCAGATGCTGGAGGGGAATTCACTGCCAGAGAATAGTTTACTTCTTTCAGCTCACTACAGAATCATAGCCCCAAATAACATGAGAAGTGCTTTGTTTTATTTTTAAATAAAAGAAGTGCCTTTTAAGTCCAAGACTTCCAAGTGCTCTTCGCACATGTCATATTTATTCCTCCATGTAAGGGGATTTTTGTCAGAGGGGAAAGAGAAGCAAGTACAGCAAAGTGGCTTGACCAAGGGAACAGTGAGTATCCTTAGCAGACCCCATGGGAGAAGCAACATCCAGAAGCCAATCTGATGAGCCCCTCCCAAAACAATGCCCGTAACTTGATTTCTGCCTCATGACCCAGAGCCACCCCTGCTTTCCGTTTTGTGCCCCATTTTGCCCCCTACCTATCTGGTTTCATATTCCACTCTGCCCTTTCAGGAGCTCTGTGTCAGTCAGATGGCAGTAGCCATCATGCCTCAAGCAGACCAGAATCTCTGCTACTTACTGTCATTACTTGCATACATTGCTACTTTCCCCACATAAAATACTCTCCCTCATCTTTGCCTACTAAAGGACCAACTACCCTTCAAGGGACAACTCCATCATCATTTTCTCTAAGAAGTCTTCTCCAATCTCCCCAACCAGTAAATACATTTGCCCTTTATGTAGGATTTCTTATGCTAATTATAGGGCACATTTCTATCTGCTGTGTATCACTACTACTATGTCCCTTGAGTTCTCAATAAGAACCATGATATCAAACTCTCTCTCAGTCTTTGGATCATTGGAACTTGGAATGATGTAAGGCAGATGGATGCTGCGCAGAACATGTTTATTGAATAAATGAAGGTGCAAACGAATGACTCAGTCCTTGTTTGAGGAGGGCTCATCTTTCACACAGGTTCTCCTTCATCACAAATCTAGTAACTATAAAGTTGAGGGAGTTAATTTTTTTTCATCTGTAGGGTTTAATTGTAAGTCTCTCGAGCTAGATTTTTCTATTAAAACACCTTTCAGAAGTCCCCTAGGTTTTGTTAATAAGACTAATGGAAATTTCGTTTTCACCATCACTACCTTCTAATGGAATTTTCTAGAGGTATTTTTCTTTCTTTATTCACTTTTTCAGACAAAATACTATTATTTTATGTCAACAACTTTAAACATTCAGAAACACTAATTCTAATGCATAACCAAAGCCAAAACTGTCATAAAAAACCTTAGATCTCAGAGATAGTGAAAGAAAAAGATTTAATACCATTTCCCTATAATTAGGAGATTTCCAATGAGCAAGCTATTTGGCAACTCTTACAGAGATGTGCGAACATATTTTGCTTCTGAAAATTGAGGCCAGGTGAGCTAATTATTAATTTACATTCAGGTTTTAATTCCCAGAGACTCTCTCTAGCCAAGTTTATAGTCAGTAACTCATTCCCTTATGAAATAGGCCATTAAAGGATCAGGGAGAGGTTTTGCAAAGACGAACTTCTACAAGCAAGTCAGTAACATGGACTCTGGGGAAATCTTTACATAAACAGCATCCTACCACCATATTGAAATGTTGGCCCTTCTGGCTGCCTTTAAAAAAACATTTGGAGAAAATTAGATTTGTCCTATTAGAAAGTCTCTTTGAAGACAAATTAAATGCTATGAGAAATGTGCTATCTTTAAATTTACCTGGAGAATTACTAGAAAAATAATTGTCCTCTACTGGAATAAAGGTATTGATCTAGTTTCTTCTGTTTCCAAAAGGAATGTACTTTTCTTCTCCATGGCTCTGGACTGGATATGGTAGTAGCCAGATAAAGAGGGCCTTTATGATGGATCCTTCGTATGTTCCCTGCTGTGGTTCCCTGAGCAATCACACACACAACAGATTTTTCACTGAGATAAAATTCACATCACATAAAATTTACCATCAGAACCATTTCGAAGCACAGAACTTGGTGGCATTTAGCACATTCCCAATGCTGTGCCATCATCACCCCTACCTAGCCCCTAAACATTTTCCTCACCCCAAAAGGAAACACAATACTCATCAAGCAGTCACTCCTCATTCCCTCTACCCAGGAGGTCCTCCCTGCAGCCCCTGGCAACCACTAATCTACCTTCTGTCTCTATAGATTTGCCTATTCTGGATATTTCATATAAACAGAGTCATATAATATATGACCTTTGTGTCCAGTTTCTTTCACTTAGCATAAAGTTTTCAAGTTTATCCATGTAGTAGCATATCAGAACTTCATCCCTTTTTATGGATGAATAATATTCTCTTGTGTGGATGTACCACATTTTGTGTATCCATCGTGCCAGGTAGATTTATTCTATGATCTGTTAAAAGTGCAAAGACAACCATACTTCCGAGCATTGGAATTTATTCCTGGTTTGGGAAATTGGGAGAAGAGCATAAAAACAGTATCCCTATGGTAGAAATAAGCTTACCAAATGAGGAAATTTTTACTCCCATCCAAGAACAAGCAGGTCAACAGTCGGGCCCTAACAATTTAATATAGTGCACCAAAATCCTGGAACATGTTTATACTGCTAGTAATTACACAACCAGAAATTCATTCTAAGGAAACAGTGAGGGATTATGTTCCAGGGTATTTATCTCATGGTTATGTATATTAGCAAAAGTTTGAAGGAAACATATATACCTAACAAAATGAGAATGAATAAAGAAATTGTGGCACGTCCTTTTGATAGAACACTCCGCAGCTATTAAAATATTATCAGAGACCATTTCAGAATATGAAACAATGCTTACGATATGTAATTAAGCATAAAACAAAAAGTTTTAGTACTGTGAACTCATTTTTTCTTAAAAATGATGTACATGACTATATGTCAATACACACATGCATGTGTCAATAAGTATACTCAAATGCAGTGTCCACAGATGTCATCCCACAACAGCAGGATTTTGAGCTATTCTTCCTGTTCATAATTTTCTGTATTTTCTCTATTCCCATATTGCATATGCATGACTTTTAGGATTAGGAAAAAGCCCACTGATTAGTGTAAAAATCAACAAAGACACAATCCCTAAGGCACCCATCCCTCCTTCCCCATCCAGAGTCTGCAAGTTTCTCATCCACAACAGTCTGTTCATTGTATCTGTAGTAGTCAATCCCTCATTCTCAAAAAGTCGTTTTCCAAATAACATATGGGCTCAGATGACCCTCATGAAATAAGACCATGGTTTTCCCCACGCATGACCCCTGGCCATGCTGTGTTCCGGTCTCCACCATGGTCTCTTTCTTCTCCTCCCTCCTCCATGCCTGCCCATGAACCCTCACCTGACATTCCTTCCGGCCGATCCTTTCTCCCCTCTTCCCCCTTGCCCCACCATTTCTTCCCCTTGCCCACTGCATCTCTACCACTCATCTCTACATCTGAGCCCATATTTTATTTGGAAAATGACTTTTTGAGAATGAGGGATTGACTACTACAGATACAATGAACAGACTGTTGTGGATGAGAAACTCTCAGACTGGATGGGGAAGGAGGGATGGGTGCCTTAGGGGTTGTATCTTTCTTGGTTTTACACTCCTCTACAGGCTTTTTCCTAATCCTAAAAGTTATGCATATGCAATATGGGAATATGCAAACTCTGGTTCTTTTCTGTCTGAACTATCAATGTGATGCTTACCTAATCCAACTTTTGGGTGGAAGAACTTGGGTTTTATGTCCTCATTTGATTGTAAGCTCTGTAGACACAGGGTGGAATCTTTTCTTGGAGGAGTGAAGGAGAGGTCCCTTAGAAAAGGACATTGTGGCACATCCTTTCAATAGAACACTCTGCCTCTAATAAAATGATATTCTCAGAGACCATTTCAGGCTGTGAAACAGTGTTTACAATATGTAATTACACATAAAACATAAAAAAGTTTTGGCCGGGCACGGGGGCTCAAGCACTTTGGGAGGCCAAGGCCGGTGGACTGCCTGAGCTCAGGAGTTCGAGACCACCCTGGGCAATATGGTGAAACTCTGTCTCTACTAAAAATACAATCCCAGCTATTAGGGAGGCTGAGGCAGGAGAAATCACTTGAACCCAAGAGGTGGAGGTTGCAGTGAGCCAAAATCGCACCACTGCACTCCAGCCTGGGCGACAGAGCAAGACTGTGTCTCGCAAAAAAAAAAAAAAAAAAAAAAAAAAAAAAAAAAGCCAGAAATACTTCTTGTACTTTGGCCAGGCGCGGTGGCTCATGCCTGTAATCCCAGCACTTTGGGAGGCCGAGGCAGGTGGATCACGAGGTCAAGAGTTCGAGACCAGCCTGGCCAACATGGTGAAACCCCACCTCTAGTAATACAAAAACTAGCCAGGTGCGGTGGTGTATGCCTGTAATCCCAGCTACTTGGGAGGCTGAGGCAGGAGAATTGCTTGAACCCAGGACGCAGAGGTTGCAGTGAGCCGAGATAGTGCCTCTGCACTCTAGCCTGAGCAACAGAGCAAGACACCATCTCGGGAATAAATAAATAAATAAATAAATAAAAGTTTTGTCGTACTATGAACTCATTTTTTCTTAAAAACTGTGTATGTGGCACATGGCAAATTTCACTACATACCTGTTGAATAGACAAACGGAAAGGAGTTCTTCACGGCCAATGTTGTGCCCTTTTAAACAGCATTTTGGTAGGACATTTGGCAGAGTAAAAGTTTCTTTTATCCCTTCACATGGTAGACAACTCAGAGAATCAAGGTCAGATTGCTGCTTTACTCACAATCTCCCAGTGATTTCTTCTTCCAAGGTGATCTGGCCAAGCTCCCGGAGAACTGACCGCAATGGTGGAAGAGAGATATGTGGAGCTGCATTTTATTCCTATTTTCTTACTTGGAATGTCTTTGGTAATGGTCTCCGTGAAAGCCTCTGTCTGAAAAGTTTGAGAATGGCATTGGCGCCTAGGATATGAGCAAAACATTTTTTTTTCTGAAATCTGTGTATTTCAAAATAACTGAAGGAATTTTTATATTTTATTGACATGAAGAAATCTAAACAAAACTGAATGAGGTCTGTTGCAAATTTTCCCAGAAGATCAACTCCAACATGAGCCTTGTTTCTTCTTGGACTATTGTAGTACAATCAACAGCAGACATAGAATAACTGCAACAATAAGTCAGAAGTCCCCACACACACACTGCAAAGTGGTTTCTATCAGCAGTGGGTTGGGTATTCCCAGTCAGTTTTAGTAGAGAAAAAAATATTTGTATTAAATTATGTTAAGGGCATTTTATTTTCCAAAACTGGGTGAGAAGCTTCACAGAAACTGAAAGGAGGTCTCATCCTCTTCTTTGCAGCAGGTGAGAAATGTCTCTGCTTGGGACAGACTTGTTGCTCACAGCCAATCTCCTGTTATCCTGGCCCAGCCCCTCACTCTCTGTATCTTTCACTCTGGGATCCAGCTAAGACCTTCGACAGGTCTAGTTTATCCCTACAACATGGCCTGTGTACATGCCCTTCCCTTGGCCTAGAAAGTTCTTCCCTGTCTTCCTTGGCCACTTACACATTCTGGTCTCAATTTAAATGCCATTTTTGGAAGGGTGGTTCTTAAATTCACCCAAATCCTGAGAATCTAAGTAAGGTTTCACAGTTTTGCTCTTATGGAGCATCCTGTACTTAACTTTAATAGCAGTTATCACAGTTTATAGTTACACATTTGCCTGATTATTTATTTAAAGTCTGTCACCCCTACTAGAATGTAAAGTTTGCAAAATCTGGGAGTCTGCCGATTTTGTTCATCCCAGGAGTTGGCGCATAGGAAGTTGATATGCTTTAGCTGTGTCCCCATCAAAATCTCATCTTGAATTCCCATGTGTTGTGGGAGGGACCCCGTGGGAGGTTACTGAATCATGGGGACAGGTTTTTCCCATGCTGTTCTCATGACAGTGAAGAAGTCTCACGAGATGTGATGGTTTTAAAAATGGGAGTTTCCCCACACAAGCTCTTTCTCTTGTCTGCCACCATGTGAGACGTGCCTTTTACCTTCCACGATGATTGTGAGGCCTTGCTAGCCACATGGAACTGTAAAGTCCATTAAACCTCTTTTTGTTCCCAGTCTCAGGTATGTCTTTAGCAGCAGTGTAAAAATGGACTAATACAGAGGTGCTCAATGAACATTTGTAGAATGGAAGAATCAATGACAGCTTCCGAAAGCTGCACTCAGGCACTCAGACCCTGCTCTTTGCTCTAACCTTCTGCCACTTTATCAAACAGGTAGTTTCTGACCATTTCAATTTCCTACGCTGCACATTTAAAAGGAGGACAAACTTAGCCCATCTTATGTAGGCACAGAACAGACTTGTGCTTGTTTACCGGGAAACTCTGAGACATGCGGAAGAACTGAGTTATTATGAATGTGCTTTCCAAATTTCCAAAAGAAAAATATGGTCAGACAGATGTGGTGTCATACACATGTGTATGTTGGAGCAGAAATACTCTCCGTAGTGTCTGTTTACTTCCTGAATTTTATGGTTCTTTTGGAAACTCAAATGAATAGTGAATTGAATGTGGAAATGGCGGCTCCACTGGCATCCCCCAGAGGAAACGCATGCAACTGCGCCACGAAAGAGACAAATCAATGCCCTAATTGTAACTATAAATCCAAGATGGTGGCTGCAAGGAAGGCCAGACTGAAGCTATTAGAAGTTTAGAAGCTGGTTTTACAGATGATTGTATTTTTAGCTCCCTATAATTCACTGGGTCTCCAGTAAATAATTCCTTTACATCTGCTGCTGACAGTTCAATATTCCCTCTGATAATGTTCTCAGGTGTCAACAGATAGAGCATTGAAGCTTTGATCTCAATGCAGTGATTTGTCATCAGTTGCCACACTTTGAAGACATTCCCCCTGGAAACCCATCCAACAAATTGGAACGTGTACAGGGTGAGTGTTTCAATTGTGGTCAGACTCTAAGGCCCCTGCCTAAAAATGGGCCTAAATGGCTTCCACTGAATAATGCCAGATTCCTGACAAAAAATAATAACCCGTCCCCCCACCCCCACCTGTTCGCCTCTCTCCCTCCCTAATCTGTACCCCCACTCCTCCGGAAAAAAAAAAAGAAAAAAAGTTTGCAGCACTGCCAAAGTCTTTTAAGAACCATTCCAAGGAGGCTCGGACAATCCTGGCTCTCTAAAAGGATACCATTGTAAAGGCAAGTGCTCATATTTCAATGACATACGTATATGTCTCAGAGAAACCAAGGTTTATG
Source organism: Pan troglodytes (assembly GCF_028858775.2). Classification (NCBI taxonomy): domain Eukaryota; kingdom Metazoa; phylum Chordata; class Mammalia; order Primates; family Hominidae; genus Pan; species Pan troglodytes. The sequence continues at coordinate 133,468,321 of NC_072406.2, forward strand.
TGTCTCAGGATTTCTCCGTAGTTAACCACAATTGCAGGGAAATGGTACCACGTTCCTAGAGTTAAATGTGGTAGCAATTACTTTGCTGGCAAAGGAGAAGGAGGGTCTTGATGGCCTAAGTCCTATGAGTCAGGATTAAATAAACGTGTCTTTTAGAGTTATGCTGATAACTTGGAACACTCCCTCTGTGCTGACTGTGATGCCACAACTGCTGCGGAACCAGCATTTCTCATAGACAAGCCCATTCTGACCTGGCCAAAAGGCATGTGGGACGAGTTCAGGAAAAAAAAAATCAGTTTAAAGAAAAAGTAATCCATTTGTGTGCGTATATGCATACACAAACACACACACACACTGAGAAAACTACAAAATAATCTTGAACTTGTAGATTATTAAATGCTTTTAGATATCAGGAAATAACTTGAAAATTGCTCTCCTGTATCATATTTACTAAAATGGTGCTATCAAATACTTTAGGAAAGGAAAGATATGGGTCGGGTAACCTGAGCATTGTTTAATGGTCACTGATTTTACTAATGGCGAGCCAGTCTTTTGGCTTTCATTAGAACACAAGAATGCGATAAGATTCCTGTGAGCATGATAAAGCTCGAGGGGCCATTTTTAAGTGCAATATGGTTTATGTTTAAGATCCCAGTTCCAGTTGGAATGGAAAATAATTCCCTCTATCTTTTCCCTGGTGGCTAGAATACCACATACAAATAATTTAAACAAAGAGCTTCACAAGTGAAAAAAAATATAAACAGAAATATAGATCCCATCACTTCAACCACTAAAATGTGTCAACTTCTGGAATGGAAGGAACATAGAGTCTATATATAACAGGACACAGTAAATGATCAAGTCAGGAAGGAAGCATTTTTCCAGCATACAAAATGATGGAGAAGTCAGAAGTTTTCTTCTCATTGGAAATGGCAGAGATACTGAGTTCATAAATCCAATAATCCCACATAGTCACCAATGTGCCTAATGGCTTTGGCTGGCCAGCCCAATACTAAAAGGCAATCCCTAAGAAGAATGCCCTGAAGGAAATAGATGAGGTGGCTATAAGGGAAATAAAAAGTATGTACACAGCAGAGAAAATTTCTTAGAAGAAAAAATTGTCCTAAAAGAGAAAGGTACATTTAAATAGGTAGGTAGGTAAGCAGGTAGGTGGATGAATAGACAGGTGGATGGAATGGACAGATAGAGAAGTAACTGCTATGTAGACAGATGCAGACAGAGTTAAAGACAAAAATGCAAGCTTGATTCATTTCCATTTTCTCTCAGATTCTGAGAAGTAGAAATGTGTTTCTTACCTGGAAACTGACTAGATCCAGTTTCAGAGAACTATTTTCTACAAATCCCTTTGACACCAAGTGGCTGTGACCAACTGTAACAGTGATAGGGCTCAGAACAAGAGTAAAATGGAGGTACAAATTCCAGAAGTCTAAACACTTAAAAGTCATAAACGATAGTAACAAATTGTTAAATAAAATCCATTCTCTCCTCCCTTGACAACTATGCCTACATAATGAATTAGAAGGCCCAGTTTGAATTCAGAATTCTGAATTTTGGCCAGGCAGGGTGGCTCACTTGTAATCCCAGCACTTTGGGAGGCTGAGACGCGTGGACCACGAGGTCAAGAGATCAAGACCATCTTGGCCAACATATTGAAACCCCATCTCTACTAAAAATACAAAATTGGCTGGGGCATGGTGGCGTGAGCCTGTAGTCCCAGCTACTCAGGAGGCTGAGGCAGGAGAATTGCTGGAACCCGGGAGGCAGAGCTTGCAGTGAGCCGAGATCGCGCTACTACACTCCAGTCTGGCAACAGAGCAAGACTCCATCTAAGAAAAAAAAAAATTTCTGAGCTTCTTGCCAGAATGTAGAAGAGGAACCAGACCTGAAGCCTGCCCTCTTCTCTCCTCCCTGCATCACCAGTCCACACCATGGTGCTCACACACTGCATGCCCTAGCTCACACATCCCAGATCTGCCCAGATCTACAGTAACAGTCATCCTTTACCACCCACAGACCTGGGTTTGCCACCAGCAGCATAGTTCATCCTCAGAAGGCCAAGCCAAGAGATGACACCACCAGGTCCAGGAAGCAGATTTGGCTGCCTTTGGGCAAAGAATCCAGGTACCTGGATGGTTAGCAGATGGGATACATCAGGCAGGACAGGCTGCAGTCCTCTTTGCCCTGTAGATTCTCAGTCCCTGGAAAGAGGCATGGCAGCAGAAAGGCCAGAGTAAGGCTCACAAAAGCCTGGGGCCTGGAGCCTGGGACCAGACTTCTCTTGCCCAAATTCAAGGCCAATACTTTAAGCAACCAAATACCTGATTAGCCACTGTAGACTTTAGAAAGTAGGAACAGGAAAGTTAATGACAATAAGAGAAGTTAGACTTTATATTCATTATCTATTGCTATATTGCAAATTATCCCAAATTTTATCAAATTAAAACAATCAACATTTATTATATCAGATTTCTCTCAGTCAAGAATCTGGGAGCAGCTTAGCAGGGTGATTCTGGTCAAGAGTTATCATGAGGTTTCAGTTAAGCCGATGGCCAGGGCTGTAGTCTCAACTGAAGGCCCAAAAAGGGAAGGGAAGAAGACTCCACCTCCAGGCTCACTCATGGGCTTGTTGGCAGGCCTCAGCTCCTCACGAGATTTTGACAGGAAATCTTCATTTCTTGCATGTGGACCATTGCAGAGACTGCCTGAATCTTCTCTTGACACAGCAGCTGCCTCCCCCAAGAGCAAGTGATTTGAGAGAGGAAGAGCACACCCAAGATAGAACTGCAGTCTTTTTATAACCTAATGTCAGAAGTGACATTCTATCACCTCTGTCATGTGGTATTGGTCCCACAGACCAGCCTTGGTACAGCGTGAGAGGAGACCACACGTTGTGGTGAATACAGGAGGAGGGGCATTGGGGGCCAACTGCTCCACCACGTGAGATGAGGATTTGGCCTACAGCTGTGGTCCACAGCAGCCCTCGATAAATACTTTTGTAAGAAAGGAGGGGAGAGACTGGGTGCAGTGACTCATGCCTGTAATCCCAGCACTTTGGGAGGCCGGGGCAGGCAGATCACTTGAGGTCAGAAGTTTGATACCAGACTGGCCAACATGATGATATCCCATCTCTACTAAAAATGCAAAATTAGCAGAGTGTGGTGGCAAGCATCTGTAATCCCAGCTACTTGGAAGGCTGAGGCGGATGAATCACTTAAACCTGGGAGATGGAGGTTGCAGTGAGCAGAAATTGCACCACTGCACTCCAGCCTGGGCAACAAGAGCAAAACTCATCTCAAAAAACAAATAAAAATAAAAATAAGAAAGGAGAGGAAAGAGAGAACGATGAAGGAACGAGGATAATTGGGAAATCATGGAATTCCCTTCATCCGACTCCATTTCCCATGCCCAGAAGTTACCTGAAGGATCAAATGGCCCTTTCCCTCACTTCTTTACAAAGAAATCCTTGGGGCTTAGACTTGAAGGTGGGGTGCCTTTCACTAACTATCCCAGTCACGCTTCAAACCACTGCACACCCCTCATGTCCAGCTCAAATGTTCCTTGCCCTATGAACAATTTCCTGGGTCACCAAATCCCAGTTGGCCATGGCCCTCCTCGTTATTATACTCCTGTGTGGCACTTTTCATATTCTGCTACAATCATTTTTTTTTTTTAATTTTTAGCCTCCTTACTGAATATCTGGCTCCAAGGCTCAGCTCTTGAGTGGCTGTGGAGCACCTCCCCTTTGGATGGTAATATCATCACAAATCCTGCTCTCCACATGGAAATCTTTGTCCACACACCATCCCCTGCCCATCCACAAACTCTCTAGTCTGTTTCGTGTAGGTCAGCCCTGCAAAGCAGGGGTCTCCAACTCCTGGGTCACAGACTGGTCCTGGTTCATGGCCTGTTAGGAATGGGGCTGCACAGTAGGAGGTGAGTGTGGGTGAGCAAGGGAAGCTTCATCTGTATTTACAGCCACTCCCTACTGCTCGCATTACCACCTGAGCTCTGCCTCCCAACACATCAGCAGCAGCATTAAATTCTCATAAGATCACAAACCCTATTGTGATAGGCACATGCAAGGGATCTAGGTTGCATGCTCCTTATGAGAATCTCATGCCTGGTGATCTGTCACTGTCTCCCATCATCCCTAGATGGGACCATCTAGTTGAAGGAAAACAAGCTCAGGGCTCCCACTGATTCTACATGATGGTGAGTTGTAGAATTATTTCATTATATATTACAATGTCATAATAATAGAAATAAAGTACACCTTAAATGTAATGCGCTTGAATCATCCCAAAACCATCCCCCACTCCCCACTGCCGGTCTGTGAAAAAATTGTCCTCCATGAAACTGGTCCCTGGTGCCAAAAAGGTTGGGGACTGCTGCTGCAGGGCACCTTCCCATCTGCTAGCTCCAAGCCTGGGCTCCTAGAGCCACACTGAGGCTCTGTAAAATCCCAAGTGCCACCTGACAGATTCCTGTAAAAACGGGCCCAGCACAACACCAGTGCCATCCGTGGAAGAGATTTCAGCCTAAAGAGAAAATGTTAAATTTCTCTTTTCCTCAAATTCCCTTATATCTAGCCCTGCAACCCTCTTCCCTAAGTTATGCTGGAGCTCAACTTCAAATTTTCTGGGAGTCACACAGAAAATGGTACAATGCTTGTCTAGACTAAAAACCATTCTCTGGGTAACTCTGTACTGAAGCAACATCATAAAAATGTGAATATGTAGAAGTCATTTTAAGACATATTTCTTTTCATTACAGCCTTCAGAAACATAGTCACTTGAAAGCTTTTTGTGCCTCTTAAAAGGATAATCCTCCCCCCCAACCATAAGTAAGGCACCTGAGTGTAACAATGTAAGTGATCCCTTACACAGGAAAAATGGCTGAGACATTTATTGATTCTCTACTTAGTCTCTATTTCATTATATTCATAAAATCTGTTGTAATTTTTAATAAAATCTCAGACAGCTTATGACTACAACTGACTACTTAGCAGTTAGTAAATCATTTCTTATTTCTAAGGGTTGCTCAATGTAACAGTCCAATGGAAGCGTAACCATGGTAAGCTGCAGTTCAGATAAAGTCTAACTTGCTGGCTCTCCCATCCCTGCTGACAGGCAATGGAATGCAGACGTTCTGTTTCTAAGAGCTGTGTCACATCTGGTTCAGGTTGCTCGTGGTCCACAGTGGCCCACGTTCATTACCATCTAATAGCCGCTTGGCCTTTGTCAGGCGCTGTCTCAAGTCAAGCCTGAGGCCTGACACCCACATCTGCTGCACTTCTCTGAATCTTTGAATCTCTCCCCTCGTGACCTTCTCACTGGCTGCCACAGTGTCAAATGCACAGTAAGTCAAGCAGCCAGTCATTTGAATTAAGAGTCACAGACATCAGTGCTGACTGGGACCTTGGAGATCACAGGGTAGAGCCGACTCCTGTGGCAAACAGGATGGATGAAGCCATTTGTCCCAGGACAGCCCAGGAAGGTCTGACCCGGGGAACCATTGTGACATCTGGGGGGTGGAAGTGCAGTCTCAGCCAGACAGGGTGAGGGCCAGCTCAGTCACAAACCAGAGCTCTATTTTCCTCTCTTGCCTCAGTTTCCTCATTTGCAAAATGGAGATAACAGGAGCACCTACCTCTCGGGATGTTTGTGAAGATTAAATGAGTTTATATTTGTGACACCCTTAGAGCCCAGCTACCGCTGTTTGTTAAACGAATGAATAAAAAGTAAATAGATTAATAAATAGCCCTTTTAAATATAACAGGAATTTTGAATTTTTCTTTGTTAAAACTGAGGAAGTCTTTCTTTAAATAAAATCTCACTCAGAAGCCATATATCTGTACTTTAAAAATGTGTGCATATATACATATATAACGAAGATCTTTACAATGATTAAAATCAGAACTATTATAAATACACACACAGCATTTCATCTGAGACTTCACTCTCCTTTGTCACACGAAGGCAAAGCTCCTCCTGTTATGGCCACTGCTCAGGCAGCTCTGGACTGAGGCTCTCTGAGGAAACCCTGGACCACTGTCTACCAAGCCTGAGAGCTTTGAGGTCACAGGGCCAACGCCAGGAGTCAGGTCGCAGTGCATGGGCAATGGTCTGGTCAGCTCAGGAATGTTTCGAAGGGAATGACCACTTTGCCTGATGCCCTTGACTGGCTCTGGATTTCCCATAGATGCCACAAGAAGGATATGGCTTCTGTTCTGGAAGCTGATGGGCCACTATGGCTGCTTGGGAGGGTGAGAACTTCCCCCATTTCTAAAATCTCGCCATGGAGGTCACAACTGACCACAGTGGGCATCTGAGTAGAACCTAGGAACAGCCCGTCACCCACAGTGACAGGACAGTTTCATGATCAGGCAAGTGGTCATGTAGGTGTCTCAGGAATGTCCTGGCAGGCTTCGAAAAATGGGTCTGGGATGTTGGGAGGAGTGGACTTTGATCTCAGAAGCAGACAGCACAGCACCTTCAGGAAGCCATATATTCCTTTTTTCTCATCCTTTTGTAAATGTCATGTAAACAGAAAAATACAAATAAAATTTTAAATTAAAAATTTTTTTTTTAATTTTAAGTTCCAGGATACATGTGCAGAACACACAGGTTTGTTACATAAACATGTGCCACGGTGGTTTGCTGCACCTATCAACCCATCACTTACGTATTAAGCCCTAGACGCATTAGCTATTTATCCCGATGCCCTCCCTCTCTCCACACCCTCAACAGGCCCTGATAAATTAAAAATTAAAATACCAAAAAAAAAAAAGAGGAACTGTTTTTTTCCCTTTTTAAGGTCATTTTTTTTCTTCCTCCTCCCTTGACTGTCAATTTTATCTGTTTTGCATATGGTAAAATGTCATTACTTCAGATCCTGCTTACTAAGAACCAGGATAATTCAGACAGAAATGGGACTGAAATTAACATGAGCCTCCTTCATTGGAAAGGGAACATGCAAAGCCAAGGCAGGAATCGCTTCTAGGTTCATAATTCACACCACTGCCAGGGCGTTCATTGATTTCATTGGTGGGGCTTTATGGATTGTGGTGATCCATGTTGCAGACCACCCAATATGAAAATAAACTCAACCACTAATTCTTTCAGCACACAGCCACACTGAATGAAACCAAGAGTAACAGTGGGCAGACCACCCTCCATTGCAAGAGGCAGTGTGCGTGTCGAGTCTCAGAGCTGCTGGTCTGCCGCCTCGCCAGACCCAGGAGGGCTGTGGACCCAGGCACTCCCCAGAGGCAGCCAAAGCACCTGGGCCAGTGTGAGCCTTCGTCCTCTTACTTGTTAAGAGCATCCTTCCATCCTAAGAGGTGACAATCCATTTATTCAATGCCTGTTTGGAAGATCATTCAACATTCATTCAATAAACATATTCTGAGTACCCAAGAAGTACAACATGAGAACGAAGAAGAAAAAAACAAAGAAGAGAAATAGGAGGAGAAGGAGGAGGCGGCAGCAGCAGCAGAGAAAAGATAAACTTCCTGCTCTAAAAAGTCCCCAGCCCTAGGGAACAACAGAAACACGAAACTAACAAGAAGCCTGCAGGCACTAGAACCTGAGGTGCAAATGGGTCTCAAAGACACACACAAGCAAGAAAGGGATGTGTGGCACTTTCTCAGAGAAAGTGCCCTTCTAAAGAGATAGGAAGAACGGGCCAGGTGTGGTGGCTCACGCCTGTAATCTCAGCACTTTGAGAGGCCTGAGGCAGGTGGATTACTTGAGGTCAGGAATTCGAGCCCAGTCTGACCAACATGGTAAAACCCCATCTCTACTGAAAATACAAAAATTAGCTGAGCGTGGTTGTGCATGCCTATAATCCCAGCTACTCAGGAGGCTGAGGCAGGAGAATCGCTTGAACCCGGAGGCAGAGGTGGCAGTGAGATCTCACCACTGCATTCCAGCCTGGGCAACAGACAGAGACTGTCTCAAAAAAAAAAAAAAAAAAAAGATAAAAAGAAATTCATTTAATGCAGAAGTTGGAAGAAAACATTCTCAATAGAGGAAACAGAATAAAGCACTCTTCCTAGTACACAGTAGGTGCTCAACACACTCATGTGCAGTAAATATCAAAAGGCGCATTCTTCTCTTATCATCAAAAGAAGCCCCCAGTATTCTAATCCTTGGAAATCCAGAACATTCATTGAAAAGGATAAGTCAATATTTAAAAGAATTCATTTAAACTTTATCCAAAAAGCTTTTGAAAGTGGTATATACAGGGAGAAGAAACCTAATTTAGACTCCACTTTCTCATTGTTTCATTAAATACTTTTTTAAAGCTGAATATATCTGTGAAAGCATGTCTTCAGACTCCAGAAAACATTTCACAACTGTTATATCTGACAAACTTAGCTAAGGCCCCCAGGATAAAACATGATTATCTTTAGATTTCCAACAAAAGTTTCCTTCAGATAAACTTGATTAGGAGAATTGGTAGATGGAATTTTGTTTTTAAAAGGGTATCAGGCCGGGTGTGGTGGCTCATGCCTGTAATCCCAGCACTTTGGAAGGCAGAGGCAGGTGGATCACTTGAGGTTAGGAGCTCAAGACCAGCCTGGCCAACATGGTGAAACCCTGTCTCTAAAAATACAAAAATTAGCCAGGCATGGTGGTGGATGCCTGTTAATTCCAGCTACTCAGGAGGCTGAGGCAAGAGAATCACTTGAACCCGGGAGGCAGAGGTTGCAGTGAGCCGAGATCGTACCACTGCACTCCAGCCTGAGCGACAGTGCGAGACTCCACCTCAAAAATAAAAAAAATCAAAAGGTATCAGAGGATAGCCATCCTATCACGAATAATGTTAGAACATTCCAGGGAGAAATCAAAGAACAAAGTCACTTTTTGCTTCACTCTAAAGGGAATAAAGTTTGTTTCATCCAGCTGATTTCATTTAAAAATATTAATAACTCACCGGACCACAAATGTATTGATCCTAAAGGTCAGCACCTGTCCCTAGTTCATGCTAGCCCAACTGGGCTCTCTATGAAGGGAAAGTATATCATATGAGTCAGTCACTTCCTAAGACCAAAATTATACCTGCATTCAGTAAACATGGGTCTCCTTGAAAACCCTCATTGGAAATCCTAAGAGGGTTGGGATATACAGGAAACTCTAATTGGTACTCAGGATTTTATTTTGGGGGTGCAGATAAAGACTGAGAAAAAGAACGAATTTGAAATAGCCATTGCGTGGAAGAGTTTACCTAACACATGAAGGAGAGGGTTGTGTAACTATAATGCCCCACAATTCTCCCTTCATGCAGAAGCATAACCATTTCTTTGCCCAAAATTTGAAATGAACCCAAACAAAAAAATTTGAGATTCCGAAAGTATCACTTCACTCTTTCGATATTATTCTTCAGTTCTGTATGTCACCCTGTTTCCCTGTTCCGGCCAACCCCTGCCAAAATACACAGGGAGGCCTGTTCTCACGCTGCTGCCCAGACCAGGAGCAGGAAGCTCCAGAAAGCCTTCTTGTGAAATCAAAGCTCCATTTGCATACCCAAGAGTTTAGATAAAAGCCATGTGATGTGCTCAAGTGTGAGGCGCTCCTGGGAGCCCAGTTTGGCAGAATGGAGATTTATCTGAGGTTGTCAGTGCCACCTCCAGAGGCCTTCTTCAGGCACAGCCTTGAATTCTCTCCTCCCTTCTCTTCTAATGGCATCAAGAGGGCTTTAATAAGGTCCTCGCCACCACATTGATTCCGTAGAACCCAACAACCCAAGTTCTTGATTTACATAATTTCTTACCTGTACACTGCCTTCATTTAAAAGGGGATTGGCCAGGTGCGGTGGCTCATGACTGTAATCCCAGCACTTTGGGAGGCCGAGGCAGGTGGATCACTTGAGGTCAGGAGTTCGAGACCATCCTGGCCAACATGGTGGAACCTCAACTCTACTAAAAATACAAAAATTAGCCAGGTACAGTGACACGCACCTGTAATCCCAGCTACTCAGGAGGCTGAGTCAGGAGAATCGCTTGAACCTGGGAGGCAGAGGTTGCAGTGAGCTGACATTGCACCACTGCACTCCAGCCTGGTGATAGAGTGAGATTCCATCTCAAAAAAATTTTAAAAAGGCAGGGGGGATTGAGGGTGACCAACAGCAACAGGCCGATAATGAAATCATGAAGGCTTTTGAGTACTGAACCTTCACCTAACACTGTACCAGGTGCCCAATTAAGTCCTCACATCACTCTGTGAGGCTGGTAGAATTATTAGTACCATTTTACAGATGAGGAAACTGAAGCTGAAAGAGCTTACACGTAATTTGCCAAAGAAATGTAGTTTGTTAGTAGAGGAGCCAGGATTCAGAACCATTTATCCAGAGATTGCCCACTTAGCTCCATGCTGGAGTGGTGACAAGGTTTCATTCAAAAAAGTCATGCCGAGGTCTGTTCAGTTCACATCCTGAGCACTGTTTACCATTAAAGACAACAGAAACTGATGCCCAAGAAGTTCTAGGAGGAACACGATTTTTTAAGTTTCATCATGTTCATTACGCAGCACTGTACCATCAGGAAAGATTCGACAATCGTAGAACAGTTTTCCAACAAGAATTACAATTTTGAAGGCTTCCTGGTTGACCCCTAGAAGGCTAGATCACTGAGCGCCCCCTTACCCCAAGACCTTCGCAGCGATCACTTCACAATGCACTGGGCGTGTCCACGTGACTTCACACATCAGCCAATGAGGTCTGGCCTCTGTCACCAAACAAGGACTTTTACTTTAACCATCAGCATATGCCAGCAGAGGCATCTGAATGTGATTATCCAGAACACAAACACACACAAAGGATTTCTGTTTTTTTGAACCTGAGATGTGAGGCCCAAGTGTCTCAGCTACCATGCTTTTTGCTATGATCAAGGGTGCAATGTCTTGTCATTTTGTGAACTGTGCTGCAGAGCCAAGGAAACCCGGCTCTACATCCCAGCCAGGAGCATGAATTTCTTCCCAAAGGAAACCTAAAATGGGTACAGAGTATCAGGAGACAAAAAACATATCGGGAGCTAATAGGATGTAGGGTGGGAAAAGATTTGGAAGAAGTACAACCTCTCTCTTCACTTCCCAAATGGTTCCCACCATGGACCAGACAGCATAAGATGGAATGGGGCTGATATTGGGAGAGACAGGACCATAAATCTAGAACAATTAAACAGAAAGGAGGTTTTTATAGTTTATCTGAAATTTTCAAGCGTCTGACTTTTTCAGCATTTGTTTTTGTTGGTGTTCATGTTGTGGGGGGCCTGATATGGTTGGGCTGTAATCCCTACCCACATCTCATCTTGAATTGTAGCTCCCATAATTACCATGTGTTGTGAGAGAAACCCAGTGGGAGATAGTTGAATCATGGGGGCAGTTTCGCTCATACTGTTCTCCTGGTAGTGAATAAGTCTCACAAGATCCGATGACTTTATAAGGGAAAATCCCTTTCGCTGATTCTCAACTCTCTCTTGCCCGCTACTACGTATGTCTTTTGCCTTCCGCCATGATTGTGAGGTCTCCCCAGCCACGTGGAACTGTGAGTCCATTAAACCTCTTTTTCTTTATAAATTACCCAATCTCAGATATGTCTTTATCAGCAGTGTGAAAACAGACTAATACAGGGGCTTATTGAGGGCTCTTTGTTACAGAAGTTTGTAATACTTGTCAGCCTTTAAACATACGAAGTTCTAGAACTCCTAGTACGGGTGAGGGGGTATCTTCCTGTCCCTACAGCTTTCTTGAAGCTCCCTCTCCACAAAAAAAAAAAAAAAAAAAACAGCTTCTAACGTCCTTAACAACAGATCTTTACCTGGTGCTTGAAGCACCACATACATTCACACAAGGTGACTTCCGCCATCAGAGGCTGCTGTGGGGAGGCCTCTCATCCCTTACCAAGTTGAACACCGTCTCCCTGTAGCTTCCACCCGCTTGTTCTGGTTTTGTCCGTTGGCACTGTAGTAAATAAAGAAGTCTAGCCCCTCTGCCAGAGTGATGGCTCTTGGTCCCTGTCTTTCATGGTGAAGTCAGCCCAGCTAGGTTTGGAAGACATCTGTGGTTCAAATCAAATGCAAGGGACAGTTTTACAAATAAACTATGGAGGAAGGAAAACCACTCACTTATCTACCACAAGTCATTCACTCTCTTCTCCTGTAGAAATAAAAATACCAACACACTTGATAAAGTTCCTTGTCTTCTCTTATTTCTGACTTCTATAGCCCATCCCTGTATTCCCTAGAAGGTTAGAATGTGAGAGCTGAAAGGAGAGATCATAGGGTTTATTTTACAGGGAGAGGAGACTGAGCCCCGGACACCAAATGTCCTGCCTATGTACCTAGGATGACCGATTTCCTGAACCAAAAGCAGGGACACACTGTCTGGCAAGCATGGATGAGCCTGGGGAGGCAGTGGAGAATATTTGACACTGGAACTCTTCCAAATAAATTGGGATGTGGACTAATGCTGCAGGAATAAGACAATAAACTATGCCTTCCTTACATACCTCAAAGGATTGAGATAAAAAGAACAAGAGATAATAAATATAACTTAATGTGAGATAAAGTACAAAGCAAGAAACATTTCCTATACCCGACTCCCCAGTTGCTTTTCTCACTCTGTCCTCGTGAGAGGTGACAGCATGCTGGCAGTCCTCACAGCCCTCGCTCGCTCTAGGCGCCTCCTCTGCCTGGGCTCCCACTTTGGCGGCACTTGAGGAGCCCTTCAGCCCACCGCTGCACTGTGGGAGCCCCTTTCTGGGCTGGCCAAGGCCGCAGCCAGCTCCCTCAGCTTGCAGGGAGGTGTGGAGGGAGAGGTGCGGGCGGGAACTGGGACTGCGCGTGGTGCTTGTGGGCCAGCGCGAGTTCCAGGTGGGCGTGGGCTCTGGGACCCCACGCTCGGAGCGGCTTGCGGGCCTGCCGGCCCCCGGCAGTGATGGGCTTAGCACCTGGGCCAGCAGCTGCTGTGCTCAACTTCTCGCCGGGCCTTAGCTGCTTTCCCGCAGGGCAGGGCTCAGGACCTGCAGCCCGCCATGCCTGAGCCTCCCCACCCCCTGCTCCTTCGGCTCCTGTGCAGCCCAAGCCTACCCGACGAGCGCTGCCTCTGCTCCAGGGCGCCCAGTCCCAACGACGACCCAAGGGCTGAGGACTGGGGAGCATGGCGCAGGACTCACAGGCAGCTCCACCTGCAGCCCCAGTGCGGGATCCACTGGGTAAAGCCAGCTGGGCTTCTGAGTCTGGTGGGGACGTGGAGAACTTTTATGTCTAGCTCAGGGATTGTAAATACACCAATCTGCACTCTGTATCTGGCTCAAGGTTTGTAAACACACCAGTCAGCACCCTGTGTCTAGCTCAGGGTTTGTGAATGCATCAATCAACACTCTGTATCTAGCTAATTTGGTGGGGACCTGGAGAACCATTATGTCTAGCTCAGGGATTGTAAACGCACCAATCAGCTCCCTGTCAAAACAGACCACTGGGCTCTACCAATCAGCAGGATGTGGGTGGGGCCAGATAAGAGAATACAAGCAGGCTGCGCGAGCCAGCAGTGGCAACCGTCGGGTCCCCTTCCACACTGTGGAAGCTTTGTTCTTTCGCTCTTTGCAATAAATCTTGCTGCTGCTCACTCTTTGGGTCCACAGTGCCTTTATGAGCTGTAACACTCACCGCGAAGGTCTGCACTTTCACTCCTGAAGCCAGCGAGACCACGAACCCACCAGAAGGAAGAAACTCCAAACACATCCGAACATCAGAATGAACAAACTCCGGACACACCGCCTTTAAGAACTGTAACACTCACTGTGAGGGTCCACGGCTTCATTCTTGAAGTCAGTGAGACCAAGAACCCACCAGTTCCGGACATAATTGCCCCTGGAACACCCTCCACCCTCCATCCATTTTTACATGTTCAGATTGTAGGATTTAGGTCAGATAACAGAGCAGGAGTTTAAGAGTCAATCTGACCTGGATTCAAATCTTATCTCTGAATTTTGTAGTTCTATGACCTAGAGCAAATTCCCTCTCTGAGATTTGGTTCCCTCATTTATAAAATGATAATAATTACTATTAAGAATTGAGGCTGGGCGCAGTGGCTCACATCTGTAATCTCAGCACTTTGGAGGGCTGAAGCGGGCAGATCACGTGAGGTCAGGTGTTCGAAACCAGCTTGGCCAACATGGTGAAATCCCATCTCTACTAAAAATACAAAAAATATTAGCTGAGCATGGTGGTGGGCACCTGTAATCCCATCTACTCCGGAGGCTGAGGCAGGAGAATTGCTTGAACCCGGGAAGCAGAGGTTGCAGTGAGCCAAGATTGAGCCACTGCACTCCAGCCTGGACGACAGAACAAGACTCCATCTCAAAAAAAAAAAAAAAGAAGGAAAGAAGAAAAAACAATTGAACTAGAAAATCCAAAATTTAGAATACATTGCAATTCCCTTCAACGGATTATGTTCTTAGTTAGCTAACAGTACGTACACAAATCACTCCAGAATGTTGACAGTTGCTTTTATTTTCTCAGCTATTTATTTGTAATTTCGGCTCAGGCCCTGCTTTCAGACGTTCTCCCTCCTGGACAGGTAGCATTAGCTGAGTCAGTATAGGAGGGATATTGGGAAGACAGGAGTGAAATGAAAGAGAAAAATGCATAAGTGAGGAAATGAATGAAGAAAATAACACCTCTGAACCCCCAGTACCCAGCACATAGTAGCAAAGTTTTATATTAATGTAATTTTTTTAAATGACAATTAAATGTATAATGAAAGAGGGAAGCATAGGGCTGGGGGCGACGGATCCAGAGAAAAAGGGCAATTTGGCCGAGTCCTGAAGGCTAAATGAGCCACAACCAGCAGGGTGGTTGAGAAGGATAGGAGCGGGGATGGGTCCTGGAAACTTCTTCCTAGAGGAGTAAGGGTGGAAAATGAACAAATACATAGGGCAGGCTTCATGAATGTGTGGTCTATGCAGTCACACAGAGTTCTGTGCTCAGAAGGTACCATGCTTGGCTTCATTTTCTACTGTCGCCTTCTTGAAATGCTTAATATTTTTTGAACAAGAGGCCCTTCATTTTTATTTTATACTAGGCTCTGCAAATTATGTAGATGGTTCTGAATATATGATAGTGCTTTTTCCCCTTATGCCTGAAAAACATATGAATTCAAATTTTTGAGATACTTACACAGCCTCATCACCCCCTACATTGGGTAAACTGATTGAAGCAATGCTTAAAGACGAAAAAATAACCATGAAGTGGGGAGGGCCTAAGGACATGGAGAGAAAGCAATTTGAATCTGATTTTCCTGGAGATGCCCCTCTGTGCAGGAAAACAGTTTGTACCAGGTGACAACTGGACTATTATAAGCTGGAGTTAAGCAAAACTCCCTATCATGGAATATAAGCTTAGGGTTTGGTGACCCCAAGAGACATTAAAAGGAAGGTCATTCAAGTGGCCAGGATGCAAGGGGTTAACTTTTTTCCATGCAGAACAGTAGGGTCTCAAAGAGTTTTACATTGAACAAAATATATATACACAATATGACAGCAGGGGCTGGCCTTCAAGTCTCTATGTAAACATCACGACTGACTTCGGAGTTCTGGAACTCTTACTCCTGAAAACCTTATATTTTCAAATGGCATCCCAACCCCCCAGCAAGAAGTTACATTTTTTCCCTTCTTTAAACAACCAGCAAGAGTAATGGCACGATGAACACATTTCATTTCTTCTGTTCAGCTTTTTCCATCCCCAACACGGCCTCCCTGAGGCCAGATGGCACCAAAGCAATTGCTAGTAAGTCAATACATCTGGCGACATTCCTGAAATGACAAATCTGATGGAGCAACGTCCAGCTCCTACACAAAGCCTCTTTTCAGAGCATTTTCACTGGTACTTGTCTGCTATAAGCAGAACCTAATGTGTGAAAACAAAATAAAATCCAACTCTTTCACCGCCCCATGCTGCAGTTTCATTTTTGCTGCTTTTATTAATGTGACTCTCCTTCCCACTTCTGCACCTCAACCTGAAACTGATGAGCATTCTCTGTCTGACAATGAGAGCCTGCACCACAGCCTCTAAATGCTGACTGTGTTGGAACTGCTAAGAGCTCAGCAGACAACAACAACTCTGTTGCTCTTTGCATTATAAGCTATAAGCTCATTTAGGGAATTACCTGCAGAAAAGAATCAATGAGAACGGTGAGCTTGGGAAGGAATTGGAACCTGCCCCCCACGCAAATCTTTCACCAGTGGAGTTTGTGAGTTGGGCTTCATGAGTGACCTCTGACTCCCAGAAGGACTACAATATGTTAGAGATCTGCTGGCATGGTCACAAAAACTGATGAGCTATGGCACTACACACAAACACACATACACACACACACAAGGTATGCTGGAATTTAGGGCTTTGTAAAATCTTCAAGTCACTACCTAAAAGTCATCCAGGTGAGTCTGCCCCATTCAATTAGTGGTCTATTTTCAGCACCATCCTTCAGTGAAGTCTCAACCTGGTATAAGATGTAGTTACGTGGTCTACTTTAACCAACATATTTTTTCATAATTCCATTCAACTGAAATGTATTGAGTGCCAATAAGGTGTAAGACTTCAGATATAGTAAAAGGCAAAATAGACATGGTTTCTATTCTTAGAAGCTTACTCCCATCTGGTAAATTACTTAAATTTACTGTAGTAGGAGACAGAAAATAAACAAGAAAACAAAGGAATACACTAGATAATTCCAGTAAGAATAAGCATGATAAAGGAAATAAATAAAAGGACCCAGAAAGAAAGAAAGAAAGAAAGAAAGAAAGAAAGAAAGAAAGAAAGAAAGACAGAAAGAAAGAAAGAGAAAAAAGAAAAGAGAAAGAAAGAAAGACAGACAGACTATAGTAGTAAGGTAGGTGGCTTTAAATAGCAAGAGCAGGGAAGGTCTTTGGCATGAGCCTAAAGGATAAGGAGGAGACCATCAGCCGTGCAAAGATCTGAGCAAAGTGCCTTCCAGGCTGAGCTGTTTGCCTTGAGCAGAAACACTAAGAAGGGAATGAGCTTGGCTCAAAGAACAGAGGGATGTAATGAACCAGGAGAGACAGCTGGAAGAATAGTCAAAGAGGAAGCTAAAGGCTTTGTTGGCCGTGGAAAGGACTACAGAAATTACTCTTAAGTCAGTGGTTCTCACTGGGGAGCAATTTTGCCCCCCAGGAGTCATTTGGCAATGTCTGGAGACATTTTCTGTTATAATAATTGGGGGGTGTTGGTGCCACTGGCATCTAGTTGGGTAGAGACCAGGGATGCTGCTAAACATCCTACAATGTGCAGAATAGCCCCCCGCCCCGGCAAAGAATTCTCTGGCTGAAAATGTCAAATAGTGCTGACGCTTTACGAGTACTAGAAAAACAATGAAGAGATTCAATTGCAGAAATGGCATGGTGTGGCAAAAATACTGGAAAGCAAAATATGATGTGAAACTCATCACTTATCACCCTGAAACATTAACTTGCCGACAAGAACACTTGTTCTCCTTCTGGAAGAAAGCCTATAAACATCTTAGGGCCACAGTTCCACCTCCAAAATGCCCTGAGTATAGGCATCACCAAAGCACAAACTTCCTACAGCCATAGACCACTTGGCTTCACTTTATTTCTTGGCCCACTGGCCATCTTCCGCTGGCAAAGGTGGCTTTGCTTCCCAATTCTAAGTGACATTTGAGCTCCCCATGGGCTGCCTAAGACTGTTGAAAACATGAGCGCAGGATACGCTTTCAGGTTTGCACACGGGCTTGATGATGGGCTCAGATGCCCCAGCAGTAACTCACTAGCAGGAAGTTTGGTCCCCAGGGTGGAAAGGGGAGTTAAAAGTTCTGGCTATAGGCCAGGCACAGTGGCTCACACCTGTAGTCCCAGGACTTTGGGAGGCCAAAGCAGGCAGATCACGAGGTCAGGAGATCAAGACCACCCTGGCTAACATGGTGAAACCCCATCTCTACTAAAAATACAGAAAAATTAGCTGGACGTGGTGGCACACACCTGTAATCCCAGCTACTCGGGAGGCTGAGGCTGGAGAATCGCTTGAACCTGGGAGTCGGAGGTTGCAGTGAGCCGAGACCACACCACTGCACTCCAGCCTGGGCGACAGAGCTTGACTCTATCTCAAAAAAAAAAAAAAAAAAAAAAAGTTTTCGTTATAGCCAGCCCATTGGTTCCACTAAGTGAAAGAAGGTAAGAGTCACCCTGAAATGTAGTCAACACCAGCAATGCTCTATTTCCTTCCTTCAAGAATGTACAGGTTTAGAATCATTCAATATCACCAGAACCTATTAATTAATGCAGGTGGAGATAATAAATGGCATTTCCTATTACACTATGTGAGTTTCCTTCTATGGCTATTAATTTCCCACAAGATCCTTTCAAGCTAACTCTACTCTGCTCTACCTTTCTTATTTCTTATTTCCTCCATCATAAAATATAGAAAACATGCCCCCCATGTACTTGTTAATACATTGCTATGAAGCCGTTGCTTAATCATTTTATGTCAAATAATCTATTACCCACAAATAGATTATAAATTCCTGAAGAGGAGAAACAATATCTGGCCGTCTTTGAAATGTCTTCCACCTAGCTGGGCTCTATATACTATTCCCCTTCCTCTAGCTTTGCTGTAAAAGATTAAACTCTTTGCAATAGTCTGGATTTGTTTTATTAATACGAAGCACTTCTCTCTTTGAAGTCAAACACTGGAAGAATTTAATAAAGTATGTGGGGTATTTAGCATTTTAGCAAGAAATGAAAAACACATTCAAAAACTCATACTAATTTGGAGGTTTCTAAGCCTAGCAAAATTAAAGCTATGGTATAAAACTAGGGGCATACATTACATTTGGCAGTAAGTTCAGATGTTATTTGAAATTCAAAAATGTGAGATTTGTAATGTTTCTGTTCAAATTTTGCTAAATGCTTGTCTCACCAACTCATTTCACAAAAATATTTAAGGTTGTTTTTGGTTTTTGACATAGGGTCTCGCTCTGTCACCCAGGCTGGAGTGCAGTGGTGCGATCATGGTTCACTGCGGCCTTTACCTCCCAGGCTCAGGCAATTCTCCCGCCTCAGCCTCCCAAGTAGCTGGAACTACAGGCATTACAGGCATGCACTACTTAAACCTGGCTAATTTTTTTATTTTTTAATTTTTATTTTTTTAGAGACAGGGTCTCACTATATTGCCCAGGTTGTAAGGTTGTTTTTGAATGCCACCACACTGTTGGTCTAAAGGCAGAAACATGGCAAAACTACTTTAAAGGGCAACTTGTCAACACCTAATAAAGTTGAAGATGTTCTCCCTTGCGCATCCCACGCTCCAAGTATCCCGCTTCTATAGACAGTTTCACACACATGCACCACCACGTGCAGTGTACAAAGCTGCTCATCACAGCTCTAAGCAAAGGAAAACAAAACTAAGCTGTACCTCAAACACTGGAAGAATTTAACAAAGCACGTGGGGGTATTTAGCATCTTAGCAATAAATAAGAAAACATTCAAAAGTCATACCAATTGGATTTTGGATTATGGGGCTTAGGAGGTATATGGGTAAATATGCACTATATTTTAGCCATATCATAGAATTCCATTTAGCAAGTAAAATGAATGAACTAGACTTATATATAGCAACATCATTCATGTAAAGTTGAAAAGCACATGAATACTTATTGCTTATGGATACATAGACACTTACAGTTAGAAACATACACAAGAATGATGTATATCAAGTCTAAGAGGTAGAACTGTAGCCTGGAGGCGAATAATAGTGATAATATTAATAGTTAAAGAACTACCTGGTATTGACATAGCATGTTGACTGTGAAAGGGTAGATAAAGGATTGAACTTCAGCTATATCTGTAGTATGTTGTTTATTTCCTTCAATGGGATCAGAAACTAATTTGATCATGATTACTTTTTTTCTTTTTTTTTTTTTGAGACAGAATCTTGCTCTGTCGCCCAGGCTGGAGTGCAATGGTGCAATCTCAGCTCACTGCAACCTCTGCCTCCCTGGTTCAAGCGATTCTCCTGCCTCAGCCTCCCAAGTAGCTGGGATTACAGGCTCGTGCCACCACACCCAGCTAATTTTTTGTATTTTTAGTAAGAGATGGGGTTTCACTGTCTTAGCCTGGATGGTCTCGACCTCCTGACTTCATGATCGGCCTTCCTCGGCCTCCCAAAGTGCTGGGATTATGGGTGTGAGCCACCACACCTGGCCTTTTTCTTCTTTTTTGAGATAGAGTTTCACTCTTGTTGCCCAGGCTGGAGTGCAGTGGCATGACCTCAGTGATCTTGGCTCACTGTACCCTCCACCTCCTGGGCTCAAGTGATTCTCCTGCCTCAGCCCCCTAAGTAGCTATGATTACAGGCACCCACCACCACGCCCGGCTAATTTTTTTTATTTTTAGTAGAGACAGGGTTTCATCATGTTAGCCAGGCTGGTCTCGAACTCCTAACCTCAGGTGATCCACCCGCCTCTGCCTCCCAAAGTTGATCATGATTACTTTTGATGTTGGTATGTAGGTGACTGTTTTGTTGTTTTCTGTGCTCTTATTTCTGTTGAAAAGAATAATAAAGTTTGTGTGTTTTAAAGCTTAAACTAAAGCCCAGTTTTAAAAGTTAAATGCTGCTGTCTTACATTCTAAAGCAAAAGGAATAGCTCTACTGATTATAATTTCTACTTTCCTAGTCACCTCAGCCCCAAATTTCACAATTATCCTATTTACCCCAGTCCATCCCCTCTGCCTGGAATCTAATCTAGAAAGCCCCATCATCAATTCTGAAGATGCTCAGCCCACAAAATAAGTGGCTCCTGGGAAAGGCATTTGAAAAAACACAAAACCTAGATGTCCTTTCGGTTTCACTTTTTAAAACCAAAGTAAAGAAATCCTCCCTCCAAAGATGCAAAGATCTCCATGGTCCTGACACCCGGAAGAATAATCATGGTAACAGCAACATTAACAACATTCACTGGCACATGGAGAGCCCTTGCTATGTGCCAGGCCTTAGCCCAGTGCTTTTTACCTTCATTAACCATGTAAGCCACATATCAGATGGGGAAGGTTGTCCCTCTATCAGGGATGGGGAAACTGAGGTATAAAGAAGTTAAATCATTTGTCCAGGTGCCACTGCTGGTAATGCTGGCAAAATCTCGTTGATCCTCTCAGGATGTTAACTACAAAATCACTCATCCCTTCCATCCACCCTGAGCTATAACTAAATAGGTTAAACTGTTCACTGTTCGTAACTTTAGTATTTTACCCATGAGGATACTATAGAAACTTGGCCAAAACTGATGATTTGAGTTTTAGCATACTGACACTGACCTGTACCTTCCTGCCTGTAACTTAGAGTACATGTTCTGTGTGTGTGTGTGTGTGTGCGCACGCGCGCGTGCGCGCGCATGCGTTTGACCATCTCCAGACTTAAGTCTAGATCAGCACAAGCCTCAGCCACTGCTGTGGCCGAGGACAGAGCAGGATCGAGGTCAACTCCACCCCTAAGGCACCAGAAGGGACAGCAATAACAGAGAGGGGAGGAGTCTCCTCATCCAGGTGACACGAAGTGGTTCCATTTTATAACCTACTGGACACACCCAAATCGTAGCCATATCAAGTCAAAACACAGTACCCTTCACGTGAGGACAGAGAAGACCAAACCCTGGCTGCCCCACACTGTATCTGGCCTTGAAAACAGTAAGACTAGCTACCATTTATTGGGCTCCCTTATGTCCCAGGCTCTGTACTAGGTGCATGCTTTACCTCTTCTTCCTTAATCATACAGAAACCTATAGGTTCAGCCTCCTATCTTAGAGTCATAGATGAAAACACGGTAGCTGGGAAGGGTAAATAATTCGCAGAGCCTCACAGTGGCAGAGCTAGGATTCAAATCGGTTGCTCTAATTCCAAATCCATGCTCCTTGCCCCATACCTTACTGTCTCTTCTTTGTGGGATGCTTATAAGTGGGTTCAATAGTATCCCCCCCCACACCAAAATATGTTCAAGACCTAACCCCTAGTAACCCCTGGTACCTATGAATATGACATTATTTGGAAATCAGTCTTTACAGCTCTAATTAAGGCTCTCTAGATAAGATCATCCTAGATTTAGGTGAGTCCTAAATCCAGACACTAGTGTCCCTATAAGCAAAAGGAGAGGGAGATTGTCCCACACAGACACAGACACAGGGGAGAAGGCCACGTAAAGAATGACATGATGGTGGACGCAGAGGTTGGAGTTAAGTTGCCACAAGCCAAAAAACACCAGAATCCCACGAGGGAGGCCAGGAATGGATTCTCCCTCAGATCCTCCAGAAAGAACCAACCCTGCCAACACCTTAATTTCAGACTTCTGGTCTTTTCCAAAACCGTGAGACATAAAATTATATTGTGTTAAGCCACCAAGTTTGTGGAAATTTGTTGCAGCCACATCAGGAAGCAAATACTCAACTATCTCAGGGCGCAGGAACTTTGAAAGTTTCATCACGAAATCCTGCAGACAACCACTGAAAGCAGCATCCAGCTCAACAATTTAGGTCCCAGCTGGTTCTTAACAAGAATGCCAGTAATTCTGCTCTTTAGACTCTCAAAGAGGAGGGAGAACACAATAGAAAGGGTGCGGTTCACAAAGAAACTTGCAATTTCTGCACAAGACAGTTACAATTTAGTATCGTTTGGGGCTCTGTTTTCAAGGGCTAGACAACAGCCATAGGAAGAGTCTGATTTATGAGGCTGTCTGCTAAGATGCAGCACCAACGCACAAGGATCTTTCATGCCATCTCCTCTCCAGACCAAAAGGGGGTAAATACAATTATTTGTAAGCACCGTGACACATTTTCCTCACACTATATCCTGACATCTTTAGTCATAGTCGCAATACTTTCAGATAGCCTTTGAATTCCAGCAAATTCACGTTTAAATGTCACTACCTTGTGCTGAGCTTCAAGCTGTCAGAAAAAAAAAAGTAAAATGAGTCTGATTTCATGGCCCAACCATGTGGCCCACTTGAAATTCTCTCCTAAGAAAACAGTTAAAGTCGCCCCAGGCTCTACTGTGTTTGGTGCCTAGGTTATCAAGGAAATGACCATTATCATTCTCACTTGGAATAAGGCCTCATAGGACCATCCTGTGTCAACAGAAAAGGGCTCTGGTAACCACGGTCGCCTGTCATAACAGCAGAGATTACAGTTTTATAGTCTAAACACTTTTAAAACTAGTGTCTTCTTGACATATTCTCATATCCTTAATGAAGTGCCAGGTTATTAAGCGGGAGAAACTTTAACTACATTCAAGCTGTGGACAATGTTTTTTCACCCAAAATAGACTGTGGGTGAGGTTTTAAATGAGAACATTGTCATCGAACGATATTTCAATGACATCTCAAAAATCTAGAGATGCAACGCTTCACCAATACTATTTCTCCACAGCAAATGTTATGAGAAGCCTTATAATAAATGCATATGCCTTACAGCGGACTTTACGTGCATTAGGGCATACCTACTCATCTTCTTGTCCCACAGCCATTAGGGTCTACGGGGTTGCCATGAGTTACCTAAACTCTAGTTCCTTTCATTTGTCACCTAGAGCTTTCTCCCTCAGGTCCTCCCCTCACTCCCACACAAACTTCTGCTGAATCCATCTTCCCATGATTTATAATGGACCAGAAGAGTCTGGGTACTGTTCTTGATTTATCTGAGTAATGCTGTCAGCAGGGATAACTGACCACTCTGTTTTTCTGTCCCTGTTCCCAACCTCCAAAGTCTAGGAAAAGGCATGGGCTGGCTAAGGGATTCCAGGGGACCTTAAACTGAGTTCACAGAATTCAGAGGGTCCATGAACTTGGATGACAAAAATATTACATCTGTATCTTCCCTAATGCCTAACAGAAAATTGGCATCTCCTGCATTATGAAAATAAGCAGCAAACCACGACAATATTAGTAAGATTAGCTATCTAAATTACTTCATGTTACATGATAGTTGTTGCAAATATCCACATTTCATTTGTACTCATCACTATTCCAAAATTACATGAATGAGTTGACCTGCCTCTAGCTCTTATTTAATGTCTTCAATAAAATGACATATATTGTGGTTTGTTTGGGTTTTTTTAGATGAAGTCTCACTCTGCCGCCTAGGCTGGAATGCAGAGTGGCCCGATCTCTGCTCACTGCAAACTCTGCTTCCCGGGTTCAAGTGATTTCTCCTGCCTTGGCCTCCCGAGTAGCTGGGATTACAGGCATGTACCACCACGCCCGGCTAATTTTTTTATATATTTTTAGCAGAGACAGGGTTTCACCATGTTGGCCAGGCTGGTCTTGAACTCCTGACCTCAGGCAATCCGCCCACCTCAGCCTCCCAAAGTGCTGAGATTACAGGCGTGAGCCACCGCGCCAGGCCCCACATATTGTGCTTTTAATTTTTCTCGGTAATTTTGTTTGGATAGAATCAGTTTCTCATGTCACCTTATGCACTTTATTTCATGCACTTAAGAATATTATTCTGAGGCTGCTAAGGGGGTCCATGACACAAATACAGGTTAAGAACTCTCCACCAAACAGAACTGGGGTGCAAACTCATCGGCTGCATAGGCAGTGGCCATCTCTCTGCATTCTTCTTCAGCCCCACTGGAGTCTCTGGTACAGCCACACAGTGTTTCTCTCTGGTCCTCGCTCTGATCTCAAACGTAGCCCCCTTCCCTCAGCAGAGCCTTTTTGCCCAGCCAGGAGGACATGCTCCTCCCCCTTTCCCAGCCCCAAAAGGGCATAAGCATTTTACTTCCTGTTGTTCATATAATTAAAATAATCTATTTTGGGGGGAGGTTTTCAAATATCAAATGATATAATATTGAATACACTGTTTTGAACACCCACGGTATCCATTCTATTCTATAGTGCACCACGGCAGCCTCACAAGTGACAGCCCACCTCATCTCTCCCGCTCCAACAGAATCCCATCATTCTGTGTCCTCACTCTAATACGGCCTCTGGAGTAAAGTGGAAACTGCCCAAGATGGCAGAAAGGCCTTTGGAAAGTCACACGGTGTCATCTTCTGCATGCACCCATACTTTCTGTGTCCACTTCCCAGAGCCTAGCTTTAGCATCCTTGGTGCCTCTTCTCAAGCTGTTCCACCTGGTTCTCAAGTTCCCCACACACTACCTGTCCAAGCCATACTTGTCCTCCAACGCCCAATCCCCATGCTCACTGTCTCAAAAAGACTTGCCCCAACCCCTTCTGGTGGGGCTGAATCTCTCCTCCTCCTTCCCTAAACTCTCCTAACCCTTTGGGTACACCTTTCTTTGTGTATCTACAAAGCCTGCCTGGCTTTGCAGCAGAATCACAACAGAAGTCAAATAACTTACCTCTCCCTCTGGGCAACAAACAAAATGTACGTATACTCACTCAGGAGAAAAAGAACAATGAAATATTGCAGGAAATTCCTCCTGCCAGTTCAATTGCTGCAAACAGGCCTCAGAGGGAGCATTAGGGGAGACGCGCACGCATCTGCCACTCCCATACCCTTGTCCTGTGGGCACCTTCCCTCTCTGGGAATAATTCCAGAGTTCCAACACATGTACCTTTGGAACAGCATGGCCCCAAACACAAGACAACTTCTCTAGCTGGAGTGTAAATGAATGGAAGACAGGCCATGTATTCTGGTGCCGGAGTCATCATGGGCTGCGCAGGTCCTGTTGCAAAGACATTGAGCTCTGTCATGTTTTGATTTTATGCAGCTGCCTGTGATCTAACCTCAGAACCTCCCCCACTTCTGACACGTGGCTTCCTTTCTTAACCAGGGGGCTCCTGCCCTACACCTTGCGCCAGAACCCAGGGACCTCTCATTCACCCCTCTGTCAGCTCCCAGCACATTCAAAGTGCAGAAGTAGTAACAGTGGGTGCCTCAAGGCAAGCAAAGCGATCAAAGGTATGAACACTATCCATTGAACAAACTATGACATTACTTACCTCATCCTGTCTGAACATAAATACAGACCTCCTAAAAATACTTTAGATTATAGACATTCCCATCAACAAAATTATCATTCACCTGGTTGGTTACATCAACTTTCTAAAGCTCCCAAATCTGACATTTCTTTTTTTTTTTCTCCTGTGTTGCCACATCAAGAAGGACAACTTCTTGGTAAATATACTGGTTGAGCCTGGTACTGATATCTTATCAAGAAGTTTTGAACCTATTTTCAAACTAAGTTCTCATCTATCTGCCACTTGCCTTTAAAATGACATGTTCTCATTTATTTCAGGCCTCTGGCCTAAAAGAAAAGCAAACGAAATAACAACAATGAAATATACCCTGCATTAATTGCAAAAGGAAATGAGTTTTAAACAAAGTGAATGCTGCAGGCGATGCGTTGCCAGGCTGTGTTCTGAGCATTTCAAAGGATAAAACAGAAAATTGGAAAAGATCAATATCAAGACAACAGTGATCTGCAACAGTAATAAAGAAAGATGTCTTTCAGGGCCCATTAACCACTAATCACCCCTTGGATCAAAACTAGCAGAACAGCTCCCAGGCTGTTTGAAGGGGCTGCCATTGGGTTATCCTGAAAAATCAAACAGGGCAGCCCCAGGTTTGTTTCATGTTGAAACCTCCATTGTTTTTATTGCTGATGAGGGGGATGGAGGGTGTTGCAGAGGGTCTAAGCTTGTGCTCTGTTCGGTGGGCTGGATAACTTAAGGTACCTTCCAACTGCAATTACATGGCTCATCACAGGGCACATTCTGCAGAGAGAGACAAAAGGGAACAGGGTATCTATCATTCCTGAAAAGCACATGCTGAAGCACCAGTGTGTATTACACAGTTGAGCTACACCTTGCTATGGAGCTGGATTTCAAGGATCTGTGCCATAGCACCAGACCTCATGGGCAAGGCCTTCCTCAGCTTTTAAAATACAAAATAAAATAAAACACAGTGAAAGGCTGGGCGCAGTGGCTCATGCCTGTAATCCAAGCACTTTGGGAGGCCGAGGCGGGCAGATCATGAGGTCAGGAGTTCAAGATCAGCCTGGCCAACATGGTGAAACCCCATCTCTATTAAAGATACAAAAAAAATTAGCCAGGTGTGGTGGTGCACACCTGTAATCCCAGCTACTCAGGAGGCTGAGGCAAGAGAATCACTTGAACCCAGGAGGCAGAGGCTGCAGTGAGCTGAAATCACACCATTGCACTCCAGCCTGGGCAACAAAGCGAGACTCTGTCTCAACACATACACACACACACACACACACACACACACACAGTGAAAAAGGCATGGCTCCAGGGAACAGGTCCTCTCACCTCAAGTCAACCACTCTGTCAGTCCTAACAACTGAAGCCACTCAACAAACACATCCATGAACTTGCTTTGCAGTATGGTCTACGTCTAGCCTTGCTGCTCAAAGTGCAGTATATGGACCAGCAGCACCTGCCTCCATTGAAAGCCTGTTAGACAAGCAGAATCTCAAGTCTTTCCCTAGACCTATCGAGGTTTAATCTGCATGTTGGCAGGATCCCTGTGTGATCTGTAGGCATATTAGAATCTGGGAACATGAGAATCATCTGGGAAGTTTTGGTGGCAGTTGTTTAATATTGATATCTGGGCTCCATCCCTAGAGATTTTTACTGGATGCGAATGAGGCGCAGGCATCAGTTTAAAACAAAATTGCCTGCAAGATAGTGAGTCCTGATAAGGATGGCTGGATGAACTGCACAAATGACCTAATGCACTCAATATAATCACTGAAACTCTGCCTAGGTTCCCTAATTTGATGAAGGAGGAAGCAGAAAATGGTTAGAGGATTGAAACGGGCTTTAAAGAACACTGGCTTTCAAGTGCCAAGATCAAATTCCCTTTTTTTTTTTATTAAGGAAAGCCCAACCTATATTCTTAGAGTTATGAACCCAGACTTAAAGACTAAAAGTTTTTTAAAAAAATCCTTGTATTCTCCGTTTCAAGTCAACTAATCTTCCCTTTGCCTCAGTTTCTCATCTGCATGGAAGAGAACACATTTATCCACTCTCTAGGAACATGTTCTAACATCAAAATCCAAAGGTGCCTTTTAATTCAAGCAATTGTGCTCCCTTGGGGTGTCATGCAACGTGTTGGAGCTTCTTGAGTGAGCAATTATGGATCATATGCAGTTGTGCACTGGGTATGCAAATAGGAGATTGTCATAAAATTTGGTTACAAACAACTGGGTGTGTGCTTCACCTGGCTGGCCAGACCACTGCATGAATCCCATGAAACAGTGAGAGGTACAATCCATTTCCTAGTCAATGACCTAATCCAGACTGTTGATGGCCTATCTGGAAATCTAAACCGAGGTTAAACAGGGCTAATCTTGGTAAGGGGAAAAGCTTTCTACCTATGCTTCCAATCAAGAGGCAATAAAATAAAAGCTTCACAGAGTTGGATACATAAAAGTTTAAAAAATTGTTTAGGGTATGTTTGTTATGTAAAGTCAACTGACAAACTGGGAGAAAATATTCACAAAATATACCATGGACAAAGGACTAATATGGCTAATATATGAAGACCTCTTTGAATTTGTGGGCAAAGGTCTAGAATCCAATAGGAAAAAAAAAAGGGAAAGAAAAACCGTGGACAATTCAGGCACATACAGTTCTAACATTGACCCTCGAACAAATTTTTAAAATGTTCAAACTCACCTATAATTAGAAAAATTCAACTTAAAACATTCTTAGGCACCATTTCTCACTTATCAGACTGACAAAACTTTCTAATTATGACAACATATCCTTTTGGTCAGGCTGTGGGGAAAGAGGCCTCCTTGTACATTCCTGGTGGGAGTACAAATTCGTACAACCCACCTGGAGAGAAATTTGGCAATTCCTAATAAAGCAACATAGACGTTTACCTTTCTACCCAGCAATCCCACTTCTAGAAAGCTACCTTGAAGACAGATACTTTCAACAATCTGAAAGTACATATGCATGAGATCATTTATTGCAGCATGTTTCGTAATTGCAAAATATTGGGAACAACCTAAATGTTTATACACAAAAGAGTAGCTGGATAAACCACGGTACATCCATACAGTGGAGTACTATGCAGCTATTTTTTTTAAAGATCTCTATATACAGAATGATTTCCAGGACATACTGTCAAGTAGAAAAAAGCAAAAAGCAAAAACGTACCCATAACATGTTACCCATCATACAAAAAAAAAGAGAGAGAGAGAGAAGGTAGGTATAACTTTTGCTATAACTACTGAGAGGTGACAGCCTGCTGGCAGTCCTCACAGCCCTCGTTCGCTCTCGGCGCCTCCTCTGCCTGGGCTCCCACTTTGGCGGCACTTGAGGAGCCCTTTAGCCCGCCGCTGCACTGTGGGAGCCCCTTTCTGGGCTGGCCAAAGCCGGCTCCCTCAGCTTGCGGGGAGGTGTGGAGGGAGAGGCGTGGGCGGGAACTGGGGCACGGTGCTTGCGGGCCAACGCGAGTTCCGGGTGGGTGTGGGCTCAGCGGATCCTGGACTCGGAGCTGCGGGGAGGCCCCACCGGCCCGGGCAGTGAGGGGCTTAGCACCTGGGCCAGTAGCTGCTGTGCTCAATTTCTCGCCGGGCCTTAGCTGCCTTCCCGTGGGGCAGGGCTCGGGACCTGCAGCCCGCCATGCCTGAGCGTCCCCATGGCTCCGTGGGCTCCTGTGCGGCTGAAGCCTCCCAGACGAGCACCGCCCCCTGCTCCACCGTGCCCAGTCCCATCGACCACCCAAGGGCTGAGGAGTGTGGGCGCATGGCGCAGGACTGGCAGGCAGCTCCACCTGCAGCCCCAGTGCGGAATCCACTGGGTGAAGCCAGCTGGGCTCCTGAGTCTGGTGGGGAGGTGGAGAACCTTTGTGTCTAGCTCAGGGATTGTAAATACACCAATCGGCACTCTGTATCTAGCTCAAGGTTTGTAAACACACCAATCAGCACCCTGTGTCTAGCTCAGGGTTTGTGAATGCGCCAATTGACACTCTGTATCTAGCTACTCTGGAGGGAACTTGGAGAACCTTTCTGTCCATACCCTGTATCTAGCTAATCTGGTGGGGAGGTTGAAAACCTTTGTGTCTAGCTCAGGGATTGTAAACGCACCAATCAGCTCCCTGTCAAAACAGACCACTGGGCTCTACCAATCAGCAGGATGTGGGTGGGGCCAGATAAGAGAATACAAGCAGGCTGCCCAAGCCAGCAGTGGCAACACTCAGGTCCCCTTCCACAGTGTGGAAGCTTTGTTCTTTCTCTCTTTGGAATAAATCTTGCTGCTGCTCGCTCTTTGGGTCCACATTGCCTTTATGAGCTGTAACACTCACCACGAAGGTCTCCAGCTTCACTCCTGAAGCCAGCAAGACCACGAACCCACTGGGAGGAACGGACAACTCCAGACATGCCGCCTTAAGAGCTGTAACACTCACTGCGAAGGTCCGCAGCTTCACTCCTGAGCCAGCGAGACCACGAACCCACCAGAAGGAAGAAACTCCGAACACATCTGAACATCAGAAGGAACAAACTCCGGACACGCCACCTTTAAGAACTGTAACACTCACTGTGAGGGTCCACGGCTTCATTCTTGAAGTCAGTGAGACCAAGAACCCACCAATTCCGGACACACTCCTATAACAAAATATTACAAACTGGGTGGTTTAAACCAGCAGTCCCCAACCTTTTTGACACCAGGGACCAGTTTTGTGGAAGACCACTTTTCCACAGACTGGGGACAAGGAAGATGGTCAGGATGATTCAAGTACCACCTTCACCAAGTGATCAAAGTTAGTATGACCAGTAACAACACATATTGATATGAGGATGCGTTGATAGGATGTGCTTAGAAGGACACAGCAGCATCTCCGTGGTATGTGCTCCAAAAATACATAGCTTTGTAACTATTACAAAATATCAGACAAACCCATATTAAGAGACCTTCTACAAAATAACTGACCAGTACTCTTCAAAAGTATCAAGGTCATGGCAGAAAGGAAAGAGTGAGACACTGTCATGGATTGGAGGAGATTAAGAGAAATAACAACTGGATAAAACATACGATCCTCCCTTGAGAATGAGAACAATCAATATAAGGGTGCATACTCTCACCACTCCTATTCAACATACTACTGGAAATCTAGCCAGAGCAATCAGGCAAGAGGAAGAAGTAAAGGCATTCAAATAGGAAGAGAGGAGGTCAAACTAACTCTCTTCATAGATTACATAATTCTATGTGTAGAAAACCCCATAGTCTCTGCCCCAAAGCAGAGACTTGATCTGATAAACAACTTTAGCAAAGTTTCAGGATACAAAAATCAATGTACAAAATCAATAACACTTGTAGGATCAATAATGTCCAAGATGAGAGCTAAATCAAGGATGCAATCCCATTTGCAACAAAAAGAAAAAAATCCCTAGGAATACAGCTAACTAGGGAGGTTAAAGATCTCTACAATTATAATTACAAAACACTGCTGAAAGAAATCAAAGATGACACAAACAAATGGAAAAACATTCCATGCTCATGGATAGGAAGACTCAATATTGTTAAAATAGCTGTACTGCCCAAAGAGATTTATAAATTCAATGCTATTCCTAACTACTAATGTCATTTTTCACAGAATTAAAAAAAAAACTATTCTGAAATTCATATGGAACCAAAAAGAGCCTGAATAGCCAAAGAATTCCTAAGCAAAAAGAACAAAGCCAGAGGCATCACACTACTCAACTTCAAACTATACTACAAGGTTGCAATAGCCAAAACACATGGTACTGGTACCAAAACAGACACATAGACCAATGGAACAGGTTAGAGAACTCAGAAATAAAGCCACATGCCTACAACCATCTGATCTTCAACAAAGTCAACAATAACAAGCAATGGGAAAACTATTCTTTATTCAATAAATAGTGCTAGGATGACTGGCTAGCCATATGAAGATTGAAAGTGGAACCTTTCCTTTTACCATATACAAATATCAACTCAAGATGCATTAAAGATTTAAACAAACTCCGGAACTATAAACACCATAGAAGAAAACCTAGGAAATACTATTATGGGCATGGCTCTTGGCAAAGATTTCAAAAGCAATTGCAACAACAACAAAAATTGACAAGTGAGACCTAATTAAAGAGCTTCTGCACAGCAAAAGAAACTATCAACAGAGTAAACCTTCAGAATGGGAGAAAATATTTGCAAACTATGCATTTAACCAAAGTCTAATATCCAGAATCTATGAAGAACTAAAACAAATCAACAAGCAAAACACAACTCCATTTAAAAAATGGGCAAATAACACAAATAGACATTTCTCAAAAGAAGACAAATACGTGGCCAACAAGCATATGAAAAAATGCTCAACATCACTAATCACTAGAGAATTGCATGTCAAAACCACGATGAGATACCATCTTATACCAGTCAGAATGGCTATTATTAAAAAGTAAAAAAAATAACAGATGTTGCCAAGGTTGCAGAGCAAACGGAACACTTATACGCTGCTGGTGGGAATGTAAATTAGTTCAGCCTCTGTGGAAAGCAGCTTGGGAAATTTCTCAAAGAACTTAAAACAGAACTACCACCATTCAACCCAGCAATCCCATTACTGGGTATAAACTCAAAGAAATATAAATCATTCTACCATAAAGATACATGCACATATATATTCACTGCAGCACTTTTCACATTAGAAAAGACATGGAATCGACCCAGATGCCCATCAATGGCGGACTGGATAATAAAATGTGGTACACATAGTCCATGGAATACTATGCAAGTATAAAAAATACTGAAATCATGTCCTTTGCAGCAACATGAATGCAGCTAGAGAACATTATCCTAAGTGAATTAATGCAGGAACAGAAAACCAAATACCACCTGTTCTCACTTTGAAGCGGGAACTAAACATCGAGTACGCCCTGACACAAAGAGGGAAACGATAGCCACTGGGGCTTACTTGAAGGTGGGCAGAAAATGAGGACAGAAAAACTACCTATTGGGTACTATGCTCACTACCTGGGTGACAAAATCATTTGTACACCAAATTCCCACAACACACAATTTACCCATATAACATACCCGCACACATACTCCCTAAACCTAAAATAAAAGTTGGAAGAAAAAATAAATAAATACGTGGGATCCTGAATAGGATCCTGGAACAGAAAAGGATATTAGTGGGAAAATGTAAAATTCCAATAAAGTCTACAGTTCTGTTTATTGCATTGTTCCTATGTTAATTTCCTTGTTTCGTTCATTGCACTGTGGTTATGTAAGATGTTAACAATAGGAAAAACTGGGTAAGAGGTATATGAAAACTCTCCGTACTATTTTTGCAACTTTGCTGAAAGCCTAAAATTAGTTCAACATCTTAAAATTTAACAACAACAACAACAACAAAACCCTACATTAAAAATGAATAGGGCTTTTGGTATGGTGGTTCCTCAAAAAACTAAAAATAGAATTACCATATAATCCAGTAATTCCACTTCTGAGTATATAACCAAAGCAGGGACTTGACCAGATATGTGTACACCCATGTTCACGGCAGTATATTCACAATAGCCAAAAAGTAGAAGCAACCCAAGTCTTCATCAGTGGATGAATAGAAAAACAAAATGTGGTATATACAGAAAATGGAATATAATTCAGGATTAAAGCAGAGGGAAATCCTGCCCCATGCTACACGGATGAATTTGAAGGCATTATGCTAAATAAAGTAAGCCAGTCACAAAAGGATAAATACTGTATTATTCCACTTATAAGATGCTATGATCTGAATGTTTGTGCCCGCCTCCAACCCTCACCAAATTCATACATTGGAACCTAATCCTCAAGCTGATATTAGAAGGTGGGGCCTTGGGGAATTGATTAGGTCATGAGGTCTGTTCCCTCATGAAAGGGATTAGTGCCCTTATAAAAGAGACCCCAGAGAACTATATGACCCCATTCCACAATATGAGCAAACAGTATAAAGGTGCCATCTGTGAGGAATGAGCCCTCGCCAGACACTGCCAGCGCCTTGATCTTGGACTTCCCAGCCTCCAGAACTGTGAGAAATAAATTTCTATTGTATATAAGTTCTCCAGTCTAAGGCATTTTGGTATTGCAGCTCAAACGGTGCATGGTGGCATAGTTCCAGCTACTCGGGTGAATTGCTTGAGCCTAGGAGTTTGCATTTGTGCCACTGCACACCCTGCACTTTAATTTTTATAATTAAAAATTATTCACATCAAAGTTTTTTGATATTGTTTGCTGGTCAAGATGCTTCCAACATGAGTTTTCTGTACAAACAATGTTTTATTGCTTAAATTCATCCTCTTCATGGTCTCCCATAGAGTAGGACACAAATTCCTAAATCAATACAGTCAATAAAAGAACTATAACTTTTCACCCCAGGAAATTCAGCCCATCCGTAGTCAAACCCGGCCGCTCCTAAACTTGCTCCTCATTCTCCCCCTGTCTTGATCTAAAATGTCTTTTCCTTCACCTGCTCTCTTGTTCTTTCAATTCCTGGAGTATTTTCCCCATGAAAACCTCTCCCAACAGCCTCTAGGCAAAGTTAGCCTTATCCTTTCCTGGTCTCCCACCACTTTCCAAATGTAGTTGGCAACGACGCTCTAGCACTTTTTACCATGTTGCATTCTGAATGTCTGTTTACACTGCTGGCTGCCCAAATAGACTTCTAAGCTCCAAGGAGACCAAGAGTCTCATCAAACCACACCTGAGTTGCGACAGAACGTACCTTTGTTTTCGAGCCAGTCATGCACAAGGGCTTGCGTTGGGGTCATGCTTCCCATTAGGCCGACCCAGGATATGGACTCCAGTTCTAATGCTTGGGCTTCCAATGTCCCTGTCCCCAACCCCTCCATAGCTGCTTCATCCTAATCACAGAGCCTTGACTTTGCTCCTTAGCCCAAGCTTCTCCAATTTTCTAAGCCATATTTTATTAATACAAACAATCAGCTTGCAATGCTCCATCCACTGCCCAGGGACTAGAATCCAGGCCTCACGCCTCAGGTGGAAGCTGCACCCTGTTTTGTAGGCAAGGATTTGAGACGTTGGGCACCCCTGCCTCTTGATTGGCCCCCTGCTGCAGAGGAGCTCTCACATCTCCTCACTGCCTCCCACTCTAGCCATGCAACCCCCCAACTGATAGATAAACACTATCTAGGAATCAGGCTCTGTTACCAATTCTACCTGGTTCACTGTTTTCATAGAGTAGGAAAGAACTCCAGAAAACTCCTGAATTAATACAATTATAATTATTAACACAATTATGTAATAATATAAACCATAGCCATCTTTCAATATTAACTTATATGATTATAAGCAATCATTGTGATTCTTCCCCATCCCAATAAGGGATCCTAGACTTTCACAAGCAAATTATCTTATTAAAAAGTCAGCTAGTGTCAACAACCTACAGCTTTCCTCTTCTTCCTCTGTGCTCCCTGATTTGTGAGCTACATACTGTGAAAACTACGTACTGTGAAAAATATTGGCACCTGTGAAAACTTACAGCGTTTTGAAGTGCAAGAAGAGAGGGAGTCGGGGTGAGAGGGTGAACCAAGGGAGGAGAACATAAATGTCACTGTCACTCCTGGATTTGTATAACTTAATTAAATCAGATTGCATTCCCTCAAGCCCTAGCTAATTGAAATTGTTTGGACTAAGGACATAGGAGTTTTAATATGAGACGATAAATGAGTGTAATAATTTTGGTTCAGAGATCACTGGATGAACTGAAGCAGGCTGGATATAATCCTATAGTCGGGGAATTAGGAGATTATGAAAGCAATGAGTGGAGCACTGAGCACAGAAATACCCAAGGGGGGTTCAAAAATGGCATGAGAGCTTCAACAAAGACCAACTGTGAGCTTCGAGAAAGCGCCTTTGCTTACAATCCATGGACATACTCTTCCCAAAATATTAAAAAACAACAGATTTTTACACAAGATCGATTCCTTAGCACTGAAAACATGAAAAGCCCAGGACATACAGTAGACTTACCCAAAAGTCACAGAATCATGAGAATTCAAGCAGGAAGCAAAACTAGATGATATCGTCAATGGTTCTCAACTCTAAGCGGAGGAACCATGTTAATGTCAGAAAACCTCACAAATGCCCTTTATGGTAGCTTTTTTTTTTTTTTTTTTTTTTTTTGAGACGGAGTCTTGCTCTGTCACCCAGGCTGGAGTGCAGTGGCACGATCTCAACTCACTGCAACCTCTGCCTCCTGGCTTCAAGTGATTCTCCTGCCTCAGCCTCCTGAGTAGCTGGAATTACAGGCGTGCGTCACCATGCCCAGCTAATTTTTATATTTTTGGTAGAGACGGGGTTTCACCATGTTGGTCAGGCTGGTCTTGAACTCCTGACCTCAAGTGATCTGCCAGCCTTGGCCTCTTGAAGTGCTGGGATTATAGGCATGAGCCACCACGCCCAGCCTATAATAGCATTTTATCTCTTAATTGAAAAAAAGATTATACACACATATACACACATATATAATACTTATTAATTCAGAAACTGTGTTGATTCACGCTTTCAATCCTGAAAGCACCTACACATACTGAACAACTAGTGGTATTGTGTATGCAGGGGTTTGGTGTGTGTATGAATTCAAAGATTCTTTTTACCCCAAGACTCTCCATCACCATCTCCAGGATGGTGCAGTGACCGCACATAGGTAGAAAATTCACCGCTGAGTTTGGGAAAAGGGTGCCATCCTCAAACTAACATACCTGTAGCTCTGCTTATGATGCCTGCAGGTAACTTTCTTTGGAGAGAAAAATAAAACATGCCACACATTCCCTTCTGTGAGCAAGGTGGCGGTCAAGGACAGTTTCGCTTTTGACTAGAACACTGGAACGAAGTACCTGATGCAATTCCAAAACCGTTTCTGATTTTTGGTCTAGAAACTGAGTTATTGCTACCATGAGACTGTAACATATGCTCCATTCTTCCCGAAGAGATACTTCCATTTTTATTAACTATGCATCTTGCAATGCGACAGCCAGAAGTGCCCCCCTTCTTTTGCAAACAGTTAAATGATTCCTCTGAGAGCATCTGGTCCCTGGAATATGTGAGGTAGCATGCCCTGTTCACAAGGGGCCTTGATCTTCAAACCTTATCAAATAAAACATTTTGGAGAGCTTGCTCAGAATAAAGATGAGAAAAACTGGAGGCCTGGGATGCTGTGGTTTGAGGTCTGTGCACTGAATCAAAGTACCTCAGTCTCAGTCTCACCTGAAATGGCTGTAAAAAGGCATTCAACTCTTTTGTAAGCTGGCTAGCGGGTCTTTATTTCCTACATGTGCAACAGTCTTTACTTCCTACACTGTGTCCTACACAGACAGTCTTTATTTCCTACACGTGCAACAAATGTTCTTTTGTGTTTACTATTTGATTTTTAAATTTTTCTTTAAAGGGACTGAAACAACAAAAATATCATAATCAAGAAAGGCAAAGATACCCCTAAATGCTAAAGTAATTGCACAAGGACAGAGTTAGTAAAACCCAGTAAATTATTATAATGAATAAAAATAATTCTGAAAGCAGCTGCCTGCTTTGTTCAAATATCAGAGAGTGAGGGCTTTGCAGATGGGTAATATTTTGGACACTTCAGCAAGGCTAAAAATAACTGGCCCTAGGTAACTAAAGGCTATCTTTGTTTTGGTTGTTTTCTGTATCCTCTGTCTCAGTTTTCTCTTCTGCGATACGCTGATAAGAATAGCTTGACCAATGGTTTGTTACAAAAATTAAATTACACAAATCATGTAAAATAGCTAGCACAGGGCGTGCTGCATGGGAAATGTCTAGTAAGTAATAACAATTATTATCATGCTATAGTCAGAGTTCTCAGTTGCTGTGGCAGAGGAGTCTGGCCAGTGCAGAAGAATCACCAATTCTGGTTACTGTTGTTGTTATGATTTTTTGTTTTTTAAACTCAGAAACTTGGGTGTATTCACCACTCACCTCAGAGCTACTAGTGATTCAGAATCCCCAAGACTGAGATCTGACTATATATATATGTGTGTGTGTGTATATATGTGTGTATATATATATATGTGTGTGTGTATATGTGTATATATATGTGTGTATATATGTATATATATGTGTATATGTGTGTACATATGTATATATGTGTATATTATATATATACACACACACATATATACATATACATATATATGTGTGTGTGTGTGTATTAAAGTTCTACAGATTTTCCAATCAAGATAGAGTAACAGGAGTGGATTTACTCTCGTATCTGAAACAAACACCCAGGCAAAAATACAGGAAATAACAGTTTTCATGACACCGGGCATGAGGCAATAGAAACCCATGATCCCCGAGAGACAGGAAACAAACAAGGAGAGCCCTGCAGTTGCCTTGAGAGAATCCGCAGGATGTGGCACCAAGAAGGGAAACTGAGGCAGAGCTTCACAGACTCCCTGAGTTGAGGATACACTCAGCAGATTGTCAGAGGAGTGAGGACCCAGAGAAGCACTCTCATCTGCCCTTTCTGCAGGGCTCTGAGCTCCTCATGGTCAATCCCAGCCTGATTTTTGCTGCTTTGTTTTTCTGTGTATCCCAGCTTCTCCACATGAATGCTGTGACAGGTCCTGGCTCTCCTCCCTCCATTTTCCTCTCAAAATTTGGCCATTCATCAGTAACTTTGATCTTCCTTCTGAGGAGAACTGACATGTGATATCCCTAGTCAGCCATCATGAGGTTGAAATCCTGAGCTGAGGATACAAGGCTGAGCCCAGGAAGACCAAGGCAGCTAGAGATCATAGGACAGAGAGAAGTGAGCTGCATAGAAAGAAAAGCCCAGAGATCTGTGGAAGGTCCTCAAGGATTCGGCAGAGGACTAATCAGCGCATGGGTGTAAGAAAACTACTCAAGACAAGGGAAAGCACAATAAAAAGGATTAGAGAAAACAATGCCTGGTACTCACACAGGACTAAGGATAGTGCTAGTTCCCTCCAGTCAGATTGAAAACAATCTGAAAACTCGTAATCGTGAAGCATTGTGCAGAGTACTCTGGAAAGTCTTGCCTCAGTAGTAAGGAATAATTAGCCCTGGAATGAGCCATGCTCTGGACCAACCTAACAAATCATAAACATAAGACTCGGCCAGGCGCAGTGGCTCACGCCTGTAATCCCAGCACTTTGGGAGGCCGAGGCAGGCTGATCACAAGGTCAGGAGATCGAGACCATTCTGGCTAACATGATGAAACCCCATCTCTACTAAAAAAGCAAAAAATTAGCTGGGCGTGGTAGTGGGCACCTGTAGTCCCAGATACTCGGGAGGCTGAGGCAGGAGAATGTCATGAACCCAGGAGGCAGAGCTGACAGTGAGCCGAGATCGCGCCACTGCATTCCAGCCTGGGCAGCAGTGCGAGACTCTG
The DNA here is from genome assembly GCF_028858775.2 of Pan troglodytes. Lineage (NCBI taxonomy): Eukaryota > Metazoa > Chordata > Mammalia > Primates > Hominidae > Pan > Pan troglodytes. The sequence continues at coordinate 133,507,748 of NC_072406.2, forward strand.
TCTCAAAAAAAATTAAATAAATAAATAAAAAACACAGGACTCAAACAAATGAAACACGTTCTAAGTAAGTTAACTGCATTCCAGAACAAAACTCAATAATATTTATAGTAACACAAAAATAGCACCCAACAAGGTAAACTTACAATGGCTAGCATCCAAAGATTACCACACATGCAGAGAGGCAGGAAAACATGATCCATAATGAAGAGAATAATCAATCAATTGAAACTGACACCGATATTAGAATTATCAGAGAAGCACATTAAATCAGTTATTATAGCTTTTTAAGCATATGAAATAAAATGGAGACATACAAGATTTTTTAAGGTCCCAAATTAAGCATTTAAAAGGTGAAAATTACACTGAGTGGGATTAATGGTAGATTAGACACAGCAGATGAAAAATTAATAAACTTGGAGGTATAACAACAGAAACCATCCAAAATGAAACACTGTTGTTAAAAAAAAAAAAAGAATTTTTTTGTTTGTTTGTTTGTTTTTTACAAAGCACATCAGTATGCTCTGGGACAATTTCATACCACATAAGTCCCTAAAGGAGACGACACAGAGTGAGTAACAGAAAAATATTTGGATAACAAACTTTTCAAACTTAATAAACATTATGAACCCACAATCCAAGAAGCTCAACAAATCTCAAACATGAAGAAAACTACACTAACATGTATCACAACCAAATTTATTAAAACCAATAAGAGAAAAAGCTTAAAAACAACCAAAGACAAAGACATGTTATGTATAGAGGAACAAAAAATAAAATGGCGTAAGATTCACCATTTGAAGCAGTGTAAGCCAGAAGACGGTAGAGCAACATCCTTAAAGTACTAAAAGAAAATGTCAATACAGAATTCCGTATTTGGCAAAAAGTCTTTCAAAATGAAGGTGTCAACAAAATAAATAACATAGAACTGGGCTACAAATCAGAGCATAAAATAAATATCCAGCTGGGTACAGTGGCTCACACCTTTAACCCCAGCACATTGGGAGGCCAAGGTGGGCGGATCATGAGGTCAGGAGATCAAGACCATCCTGGCTAACACGGTGAAACCCTGTCTCTACTAAAAATACAAAAAAGTTAGTCAGGTGTGGTGGCACACGCCTGTAGTTCCAGCTACTCGGGAGGCTGAGGCAGGAGAATTTCTTGAACCCGGGAGGCAGAGGTTGCAGTGAGCCAAGATTGCGCCATTGCACTCTGGCCTGGGTAACAGAGTAAGACTCCATCTCAAAAATCAAAAATAAAAAAATCCATGAATCTATATTGGTATAAATAATTGAATAAATGAGGAATAATAGACAAATCTCCCAAACAGAAGAATTCCAAATAATTTGTGTAAAGACTTAAAGACTGCTCCCTTGAGGAGATGAGACATAAATCTCCACCCCTTACGTGTGAACTTCACGAAGAAATTTCCTTTCAAAGACACAGTATGGAAGGAAACGGAAGAGGGGAGCAACTTTACAATGGAGAAACCTGACAAACTACCTCAGGCAGGTGATTAAGGTCAGCATCAGTAGTAATAGGTCATGTGGATTGTATGCAACGGTTAGTCTGTTCTTGCATTGCTGTAAAGAAATGCCCGAGACTGGGTAATTTATGAAGAAAAGTGGTTTAATTGGCTCAAGGTCCTGCAGGCTGTACAGGAGGCATGGGTGGGGAGGCCTCAGGAAGCTTGTAATCATCACAGAAGACAAAGGAGAAGCAGCCATGGCTTACATGGCAGGAGCAGGAACAAGGGGTGGGTAGAAGTGCTACACACTTTTAAATGACCAGATCTCACAAGAATTCACTCACTATCACAAAAACAGCACCAAGGGGATGGTGCTAAACCACTCATGAGAAACCCACCCCTATGATCCAAATACCTCCCACCGGACCCTGCCTTCAACACTGGAGATTACAGTTCAAACTTAGCCCGATTTGGGTGGGGACATGGATTGAAACCATATCAGAAACTTTTATATAATGTGATAAAAGTGGCACTTAACCTGTGTGATTTTCCTCTCTAAAACCCCATAACTCTTTGCACATTTCCTGTAAGACTAAAATTATTCTAAAATTAAAAATAAAATGAATGCAAAATAAAGACATGGTCAGATCTACAAAAGCTGAAAGAACTTATTACTGACAGCTCCACAATATAAGCTAAAAGATGTCTTTAGGCAGAAGGAATTTGGGTGATCATAAATGGTTATTACATGTATAAATATGTAAGATTTTATTATTATTTAAATCCCTTTAAAAGACAACTGACTTCTGGTTCCACCAAGATAGAACATACCCATTCCTCCCAGGTCCTCTTTCTTACAAGTAAAACATCCTTTTCATAACTCTTACTAGAAAGAAAAAGAGCAAACCAAGCACGAAGCAATCATTAGGAAGGAAAGAACAAAGTACAGAAATCAATAAGATTGAAAATAAGAAAACCAAATAGAAAGCCAATGGAACAAAAAGCTAGTTGTTAAAAATATAGTCAGCCGGGCGCAGTGGCTCACGCCTGTAATCCCAGCGCTTTGGGAGGCCGAGGCAGGTGGATCACGAGGTTAGGAGATCGAGACCATCCTGGCTATCACGGTGAAACCCCGTCTCTACTAAAAAATACAAAAAAGTAGCTGGGCGTGGTGGCAGGCGCCTGTAGTCCCAGCTACTCGGGAGGCTGAGGCAGGAGAATGGCGTGAAACTGGGAGGTGGAGCTTGCAGTGAGCCGAGATCGCACCACTACACTCCAGCCTGGGTGACAGAGCGAGACTCTGTCTAAAAAAATAGAGAGAGAGAGAGAGAGTCAACAAAAAGTGATTAACCTCTAGCAAGACTGACAAAGATTAAAAGGCAGAAAATACAAATGATCATATCTGAAACAAAACAGGTGATATCACTGCAGATTCAATAAAAGGAAAATAAGAAAAACTACAGACAAACTTTATAAATTTGACAACTTAGAAGAGATGGGGCAATTCCTTGAAAATCACAAACTACAAGTTAATCAGGATGAAATAGACAACCTGAATAGTCCTACAATCTTTTTTTTTTTCTTTTCTTTTTTTTTTTTTTTTGAGAGGGAGTGTCGCACTGTCACCCGGGCTGGAGTGCAGTGGCATTATCTCAGCTCACTGCAACCTCTGCCTCCCGGGTTCATGCAATTCTCCTGCCTCAGCCTCCCGAGGAGCTGGTATTACAGGCGCACACCACCGCACCCAGCTAATTTTTTGTAGTTTTAGTAGAGATGGGGCTTTTCACTACGTTGGCCAGACCGCCCTCAAACTCTTGACCTCGGGATCTGCCCGCCTCTGCCTCCCAAAGTGCTGGGATTACAGGCATAAGCCACCATGTCCGGCCCATACAACCATTTTTAAAATTGAATTTGTAATTTAACAAAGCTCCAAAAAAAGAAATCTACAAGCCCAGATGATTTCACTCGAGAATAATTGTACCAAGCATTTTTCTAAAATTAATAACAATTTAATACAATTTAACTCTTCCAAGAAAAAGAGGAAGGAATACATACCTCATTTTAGGAGACCTCATTATTACCCTGATACCAAAACCAGACAAAGACAGTACAAAAAAAGAAAATGATAGACTAATCTCTCTCATGAACTTAGATGCAAAAATCATCAACAAAATGTTAACAAATCAAATTTAGCAGTGTATAAAAAGAATTATACACTAGGACTGAATGGGATTTATTTTAAGTATGCAAGGCCAGTTAAGCATTCAAACAAAAAATCAATATATTTCACCCTATCAGTGGGCTAAAAGAAAAACCATATGATTATATCTGTTGATACAATTAAAGAATTTGATAAAATCAACACCCATGATAAAAACTCTGAGCAAACTAGAAAGAGAGGGAAACTCCCTCAACTTCATAAGAGAATTTACAAAAATAACTTACAGCTAACATCATACTTAATGGTGAAAGGTGCTTTCTCTCTAAAATTGGAAACAATGCAAGGATGTAGGCTCTTACCACATTTATTCAACATAGTACTAGTCATAGCAGTAAGTCAAGAAAAGGAAATAAAGGGCATACAGGTTGGAAAGGAAGAAATAAAACTGTCCTTTTGCATATGATGTTATTATCTATGGAGATAATCCCAAAGAATCTACAGAAAAGACTACTAGAACTAATACAAGAGTTCAGCAAGATTGCAGGATACAAATCAACACATAAAAATCAACTGCATTTTTATATATAACAATGAACATGTGGACACCAAAATTAAAAACAATACCACTTAAAATAACTCCAAAGAATATGTAATACTAAGTATAAACTTAACAAAACATGTATAGGATCTGTGTGCAGGAAAGTCTAAAATGCTGACAAAAGAAATCAACACATGAAGAGACATACCACATGTTCATGGATTGGAAGACTCAATATAGTAAAGATGACAATTTTCCCCAAGTTGATTGATATGTTTAGTATGGTTCCTATTAAAATCCTAGCAAGTTTTTTGTAGATACAAACTTTTTTTTTCTATTATACTTTAAGTTCTAGGGTACATGTGCAAAACGTGCAGGTTTGTTACATATGTATACATGTGCCATGTTGGTGTGCTGCACCCATTAACTCATCATTTACATTAGGTATATCTCCTAATGCTATCCCTCCCCCCTCCCCCCACCACACGACAGGTCCCGATGTGTGATGTTCCCCACCCTGTGTCCAAGTGTTCTCATTGTTCAATTCCCACCTATGAGTGAGAACATGCGGTGTTTGGTTTTCTGTTCTTGCGATAGTTTGCTCAGAATGATGGTTTCCAGCTTCATCCATGTCCCTACAAAGGACATGAACTCACCCTTTTTTTATGGCTGCATAGCATTCCATGGTGTATATGTGCCACATTTTCTTAATCCAGTCTGTCATTGATGGACGTTTAGGTTGGTTCCAAGTCTTTGCTATCGTGAATAGTGCCGCAATAAACATACGTGTGCATGTGTCTTTATAGCTGCATGATTTATAATCCTTTGGGTATATACCCAGTAATGGGATGGCTGGGTCAAATGGTATTTCTAGTTCTAGATCCCTGAGGAATCGCCACACTGTCTTCCACAATGGTTGAACTAGTTTACAGTCCCACCAACAGTGTAAAAGTGCTCCTATCTCTCCACATCCTCTCCAGCACCTGTTGATTCCTGACTTTAATGATCGCCATTCTAACGGGTGTGAGATGGTATCGCATTGTGGTTTTAATTTGCATTTCTCTGATGACCAGTGATGATGAGCATTTTTTCATGTGTCTGTCAGACAAACTTATTTTAAAATTTATATGAAGAGTAACAGATCCTAAATTTGCTAAAAAACAGTCTTGAAAAAGAAAAGAAAGTGGGAAGAAGCACTTTATCCTACTATACAGCTACAATAATCAAGACAGTGTGGGCAACAGACATATAGATCAATGGAGCAGAATAGAAAAATCCAAAAATAAACCATAGAGACATGTTTGCCTGATTTTTGACCAAAGTCAAAAGTAATTCAATGGAGGAAGAATAACCTTTACAACAAATGGTGCTGGAGCAATTGGACATACATAGGCCAAAAAAATGAGCTGTGAATAACCTAAACTTCACACCTCATCCAAAAATTAACACAAAATGGAACATGAACTTCAAGATAAAACAAAACTATAAAACTTTTAGAAAACAACATAGGGAAAATATCTTTAGGATCTATGACAAATTAAAATAGAATGAGATATCACTACACACCTACCAGAATGGCTAAAATAGTGACAGCACCAAATGCTGGAAAGGACATGGAGAAACTGGATCATACATACATTGCTGGTAGGAAAACAAAAGGGTAGAGCCACTCTGGAAAGCAGTTTTCAGTTTTTATAAAACTAAACATGCAACTGCCATGTGGCCTAGCAATTACACCCTTGGGCATCTATCCCAGAAAAACAAAAAGTCATATTCACATAAAAACCTATATCCAAATAAATGTTCATAGCAGCATTATTTATAACATTTTTTCACATAAACTGGAATGACCCAGATATCCTTCAGCAGATGAATAGTGATCCATCCATCCCATGGAATATTACTCAGCAAGAAAAAGGGACTAACTATTGATATACACCACACAATGACTTAAATGAATTTCTAGGGAATTATGCTATGTAAGAAAAGCCCAGTTCCTGAAGGTTATATACTGCATAAGTCCATTTATGTAACATACTTGCAAAGACAAAATTATACCAATGAAGAACACATTCGTGGTCTTAAGGTGGGAGGCAGAGAGATGGAGATGGGTGTGGCTATAAAAGGGAACAGGACAGATCCTGGTGGTGATGGAAGTGTCCTGTGTGTTGAACGAAGTTTATCCTAAAGCAGTCTCCTTACATATTTTAAGTCCGGCCTAAAGGTTTCTCTGTACATTGTGAATATAACCTAAATGGAGTTGTAAACAGACTGTAGCCTACTGTTGTGCCAATTACCAAGTTTTGGCCAATCAAAGGTGGCCAACTGTTCAAACCATGTTCAAATAAGGCAAATGCCAAATTGTAACCAATCCAGCTGTTTCTGTACCTCATTTCCATTTTCTGTACCTTTCCTTTTTCTCATTATAAATCTTCTTGCACCACGTGGCTTCAGTGGAGTCTCTGAGTCTACTCTGGCTCTGGAGGCTGCCCAATTTGCAAATTTTCTTTGCTCAGTTAAACTCTGTTAAATTTAATTCAACTAACGTTTTTCTTTTAACATGTATTTTGATTGTATCAATGTCAATATCTTTGATGTGATATTATTATTTTTTATTTATTTATTTATTTATTTTGAGACAGAGTCTCACTCTGTTGCCAGGTTGGAGTGCAGTGGCACAATCTCGGCTCATTGCAACCTCTGCCTCCTGAGTTGAAGCGATTCTTCTGCTCAGCCTCCCGAGTAGATGTGACTACAGGCATGTACCATCACGCCCAGCTAATTTTTGTATTTTTAGTAGAGACAGGGTTTCACCATGTTGGCCAAGATGGTCTCGATCTCTTGATCTCGTTATCCACCCACTTCAACCTCCCAAAGTGCTGGGATTACAGGTATTAGCCACCACACTCAGCTGGTATTCTTAGTTTTGCAAGATGTTATCATTGAGGAAAATTGGGTAAATGGTATAAGGAATTTATCTGCATTATTTCTTACAATTGTATATGAACCTACAATTATCTCAAAATAAAAAGTTTAACTTAAAAGCTTAAATAAAAATAGATCATAGGCCTAAATGTAAAACCTAAAACAATACAACTTCCAAAATAAAACAGAAGAAAATCTTGTCCTCTTGTCTCTTAGTCTACTCAGTATAACAAAATACCATAAAATGAGTGACTTATAAATAGCAGAAATTTATTTCTCACAGTTCTGGAGCCTGAAAAGTCCTAGATCAAGGCACTGGCAGAGTTGATGTCTGGTGAGGACCCTCTTCCTAAATAACCATCTTCTCGCTGTGACCTCACAAGTAGGAAGGGCTGAGGGATCTCTCTGGGGTTTCTTTTATGAGGGCATTAATCCATTTATGAGGGCTCCACCCCATGACCTAATCACCTCCCAAAGGCCCCACCCTCCTAACACCATCACTTTAACAGTTAGGATTTCAACACGTGAACTCGGAATAAACAAACATTCAGTCCACTGCACCTCGAATTAGGCAAACATTTATAAACTTGGACAGCAAAAAGCACAATCCAAAAAATAACAAAACATATATATTGGACTTCGTCAAAAATAAAACTTCAGCTTCAAGACACTATTAATAGAATGAAAGACAAGCCACAAACTGGGAGAAAAACTGTACAAAACATATGTGATAAAGGACTTGTATCCAGAAAATATGTGTGTGTATGTGTGTGTATATAAATATATATATATATACTTAAAATCCCCAAAACTCTCAAAACTCAAGAAAACAAGCAGCCAAATTTTTTTAAACAAGCAAAAGACTTAGACACTTTAAAGATGATATACATGAAATCTACATAAAAGATGCACAATATTATTAGATAATTGCAACTTAAACCCACAGTAAGAAACAACTACCTATTAGAATGGCTGGGACATACGAACACAGACCATACCAAGTATTGGCAAGCACAGGCAAGAACTAGAACTCACACATTCTACGGATGGAAATGCAAAATGGTACAACTACTTTGGAAAACATTTTGGCAGTTTCCTAAAAAGTTAAACATATGTCTACTGTGTGATCAACTATTCCGCTCCTAGATTTTTACCAAAAAGAAAAGTTTATGTCTATACGAAGACTCGTAATGAATATTTACAACAGCTTTGTTTGTAAACCCCCAAATTGGGAACAGCCTAAGTGTTTGTCAGAACATAAATGAATCAACAAATTCTGGTGTATCCATAGAAGGGAAGACTACTCAGCAATAGAACCAAATTAATTACTGATATACACAAAAACACTAGTGAATCTTAAAATAATTACAGTGAGTGAAAGAAGCAAAAAGTCACCATGCTACACGATTCCATTATATAAAACCTCATAAAATACAAACTATAGCAACAGAAAGTAGATCCATGGTTACTGGTAGGGGTATGGGAGCATGGAGGGACTGAAGGAAGGGGTTCAAAGGGGCATTAGGAAACTTCTTGAAGCAGTGGATTTGTTGTGATGATTTTAAGGGTATATATGCATACTAGATATCAAATTATATACTTTTTTTTTTTTTTTTTTTGGAGACAGAGTCTCACTCTGTCACCGAGGCTGTAGTGCAGTGGTGCAATCTTGGCTCACTGCAACCTCCACCTCCCTGCTTCAAGCAATTCTCCTGCCTCAGCCTCCCGAGTAGCTGGGACTACAGGCACATGCCACCATACCCGGCTAATTTTTTTTTACTTTAGTAGAGACAGGGTTTCACCATATTGCCCAGGCTGCTCTTGAACTCCTGAGCTCAGGCAAACTGCCCGCCTTGGCCTCTCAAAGTGAAATTATATACTTTTAATGTGGATAATTTGTTATATCAATTATAACACAATAAAGCTGCTTAGAAAGAAAAATAGTGGTAAACATTTCCCAGTTTTTATTTCTAATGTGATAAATACAGATAAATACCCTCAAATGAAAGCTCTTAGGGGTCCTCAATTTTAAGAGTAAAAAGGGGTCTTCAAACTAAAAAGTTTGAGAACTGCTGCCCTGGGGGATAGAGATCCTGTCTTTTCTTCTTTCTTGGCATCAGCAGCATGCAACCCAACACTGAGTGCACAGCAGGTCTGCAGCAGGCATCTGCAGAGTAACTGGAAGGAAACACACAGCAGTTCAATCATTTGTCTGCTTCACTGGCTGGGGAAGTGTTTTTGAAGAGGGGAGAACCCTCTTCTCTTAAAGATGGTACACTCTTTGAAGCTATTTCGCCTGAGTTCCAGCCCTCCTGGAGGACAAACTGTAGGCCTGTTTTCAGAAAAGTTATCTTCACTGCTTCTTCAGGACAGATGGACTCTGCTACAGCAAAGCCAGATCCCCTGGGCAGGCCAACACAAGGGTGCCATATGCTGGTTGTGGAGGCCTTAAGGGATACCGAGACCCCATAAGAAAAGATACCTAAGCAAGACATCCCATGGCCTGGGAGCCTTGAGACATTCCAAGTGTCCTCTCTGACCTCTTTGGGAGAGCAGCTCATCTTGGCGTCCCCTCAAACAGGGCCCAACTCCTGAACAGAGGGTTCCAGGGCTGAGGCTTGCCTGGCCCAAGAAAAACAGGCAGGAGCAGTGGGCGTGTTGCCTCAGATTATAAAGTGCTCCCAGATAAGCTGGCACCTAACAAAGAGGGCCTTATGCTCCACCAGGAGCACAGCCTTTGACATTCACTGCTTTTGTACAGGCTAAAAGTGGGTTGGACACAAGAAGCCTCTATGATTACTACAAGATCACGTCCTTTAAACTAAGTGGCTTCTGGGCCACAGATTTGGATGGCAAATTGTCTGCCCTGAGTGAACTCATAACCCTGGGAGGAGAAAGACAAAAGAGAGACAGAGAGCCCTTCTCCATGTCCCCTTCTCTTTTCCAGATTGTATCACCATATGTCTCTCTTGAAACCTGGAGAACATCCACAAGTGGTAGGCCCCTGTGCTCCTGATTTCCTAAAGCCCCAGATTTGTGGAATATGCAGCCCAGAGCCAACCTACCCCAGCTCCTCAGCAGTCAGCACTCCACAGCTGTCTAGGCTCCGTGAGTGCTTCCTGGCACATGTCCACATTGGACCTCTGAGCTGTGCTAACAGCACCTTCACTGGGGCCTAGGGGCTTAGGCCAGCCCCATCCAGCCTTCTCCAGGAGAAAGGAGGAGTCCATGGGAAGGGGGGATTTGGCTCCATGGAAACTCATCGTACCTGTACCCAGGGTGATAGTCAGAAAAAGAAAACCAACGCAAGTCAAGCTGTGAACGCAGGTCTCTCTTCCCCTGCAGATCCAGCTACATGTCCCCTTGATTCAGATGCCAGCTGGTGGCAGAAAGGCTAGTGGACAAACTCTTGCCAAGAGGACTGAGAAGAAATGCCAGGGTCCCAGGTTCACGAGGAAGGACTGAGGTGAAGGGAGAGGGTGGTGAGAGTGAAAGAGTAGACAGAGAAAACGAGAGCCACAAGTTACCTAGGGGAAAGTCACTCTGCTGACAGGCCATGGATCCCAAAGTGTGCTCTCAGACAAGCAGCAGCAGCATCTGGACACTTGTTAGAAATGTACATTTTCAGTCCTCAAATGCAGACCTGCTGAATCAGAGTCGGGATGAGCCAGGACATGGGCAGTGGTCTCCCCACCCTTGACTACTCATTGGTTTTGCCTGCAGAGATTTAAAACCCCAAACAGTAACACCTGAGTCTCACCCCAGAGATTCTGATTTAATTGATTGATTGATTGGATTTGTCTGGGGTATAGCCTGGGCATCAGAATTTCAAGTCTGCTAAAGTGTCAGGTACTTGGGGAGCTTCCGAAAAGGACCATTGCTGAGCCCTCCCCCAAGACTTGAGGAATAAGAAGCTTCAGGAGGCACTGAGCATTTCCAGTTCTAGAAAGTATCTTCCACGCATGTGATTCCAAGGTACTCACTGGTTTTGCAAACCTTAGGAGTTTGTTTCTAAGACTGGTTCTTCCTAGCCTTGCCAAACAGGCCCAAGCTTCTAACATAGCCCTTGAACCCATTCAACCAACAAGACATTCACTCAGTGATCAACAAATGTCATCTTTCACACCTACTGTGTCCCATGCACCGATCTCTCTAAAAATACAAAAATAAGCCATATAAATCTGTAAGTTGGCCGCATTCTATAATGAAAGTGTGTGGGGATGCAGAAAATAAGAAAGAGAAGAAAGGGAGATGGATAAGGAAGAATTAGAGAGGTAAGTTCTTTTTCAATACGTGGGGGAAATAAAATAAGGTGAGTCAGTCAGGAATCTCTTTGGAAATACCCAGGAAGGTCTGCCCACAAGAATAATAAGTGTGTTTCCCTTCCCACGCCACCTCTACCCCACTTATTCCCGGGGAGGTTAAACAAACAATTTGTTTTGTCTTTTGAAAAGGGGTGTAGAAATCTATCACCAGGGAAAAAAAAATTAAGTAGCAGTTAGCCAGCTGAGATGCTTCCAATAAAGATAGAGGCCAGAAACAGAGGAGACAAGAATCGAGATGAGGGTGATGATAGAGATTAACCTGTGAGTTACCTGCCAACTCTGGCTGCCGAGGCCAGCAGGGTGAGGCCCGAGAAGCAGGCAGCCACTGCCAGGGCAGGACTGGCTCCTTGAACCACGCTGGAAGCACTGTTCTGGATGGAGTCCTGGGTGCACACCCGCCTAATAAATAGGGGTATTGTAATTACTTGTTTACGTGTCACTCTCCTCCACTAGACCATGGGCTCCTGCGGAGCTGGGACTACTGTCTTCTAGCCCCTGGCTCCTAGCATCTGGCACAGATCACCTGGCAGGAACCACCTGGCAAGGGAGTCTCCAAGACATTTTCTGAGGCCTTGAGTAAATAGCCTATTCTTTAGAGGGGATTGGGACGGTTACATAAAATCCTGGCTAAGTTAACATGCACCCGGATGGCAGAGGTGGCACAGGGAACTTCATTATGTGAAAGACCAGCACGGCACTATGACCTGTGTGGTCCATCCAGAAACTCAGAATGTGGCCTTATTTGGAAGTAGGGTCTTTGCAGAGGCAATTAAGGATCAAGATGAGATCCTACTGGATCAGGGTACTTCCTAAAGCCAATGAGTCTGTCCTTAGAAGAGACAAAAGAGGACACCAGAGACACAGAGAGAAGCCATGCAAAGTCAGAGGCACTGGAACTGGGGCTGCCACAAGCCAGGGAACACCTGGAGCTTGCAGAAGCTAAAAGAGGCAAGGAAGCATTCCTCCCTAGAGCATTCAGAGGAGCGTGGCTCTGCCGACACCTTGACTTTAGACTTCTAGCCTCTGGAATTGTGACAGAAGAAATGTTTGTTGTTCAAAGCCAAGTTTGTAGCAATCTGTTCTGGAGGCGCCTGGAAACGAATACAAGCTGGACATGCGTTTGGAGTTCAGGCCCCACAACCACCCTGAGAGGTAGGTAGTAATACACGTGACTTACAGATGAGGACAGGTGGGCTGAAAATAGCCAAGAATGTCACTCAAGTTGACACCACCAGGAACAAAAATCAGAGGCATTGCTTTCTGGCCCTAGTAGAAAACAATTCCAAACAAAGGAAAAAGACACACTGCAATACAGCAGGGATGGATGGATGGATGGGCCACAGCCTGGAGGTGAGAGTGCTGGAGACACCTGCCCTGATGCCACAGCACTGACCACTCTAAGCCAGGCAGAGCCACAGACACGCTTCTGGGGGAATGCCTTCCAAGCCATTTCTGCGGGACTCCAGCGTTTATAAGGAAAGCCTCACCTTTTCAACTGCAAAGACCTGGAGAGACAGGACACATAATCAAAAGGAGCACATAAAAGGGAGAGACACATGTGCTAACCATAATGTGTTATTTCTACTTAGAGAAAAAGAAAAAAGAGTCCACATTTTTCTAGAGTAAATGTCTCATGATTCTGTTTCCAGATGATAGTAAAAAGCTTCTTGGATCCGACACAAGCACGTTAAGATCTTAAGAAGGCAGGAACATAATGAGGGAGACTGAAAAACTATTCATTCTTGTTCTTGTTGGCACATCTTTGAAGAGTATTTAAAGTGGCTAGAGCACTGGAAAATATAGTCTTCCATATTGGGAATTCCTCTTTTTCTCCCACACCATAGAAAACACTTAAAAGTATAAGTGACATCCCCGTTTGCCCCCAAAGTTGTCTTGAAAGATTTTAAAGCTCCTGAAACATAATGAATGAGAAGAGACAAACTAATCCCAGTTGTCAAAGAATCTACTTCTTTGCCTCCTCGTTTGTGTGTGAAATTGGAGAATCCTCCACTTGGTGTTCGGGAGGCAATGGGTAGTGGAGCAATAGCACTGGTCACATTAAATCCCATCTCACTGGCTTAGGCAACCATGAAAGACTTATTTTTTAATATCTGTTTAAATTGCAACTCTGCATATTCTGGATGTTCCTTTCCCCTTCATCCCTCAGTTTGTGCCAAACCTCACCTTTTCTGTGAAGCCTTCCTGGTATGGGGAGCATTAGGACCATTGTGGGACAGAAGAAAGAGCAAAAGGATTTAGAAGACGGGTTGCCGGATTTAACAAACACACAGGGTCCCCGGTTAAATTTGAATTTTATCTATGCAACAAATAATTTTCTTTATTTTCTTTTTAGACATAGGGTCTGTCACCCAGGCTGGAGTGCAGTGGTACAATCATAGCTCACTGCAGCCTTGAACTCCTGGCCTTAAGTGATCCTTCCAATCCAGCCTTCTAAGTAGCTAGGATTACAACAAATAATTTTCTAAAGTATAAGTACGTCCCAAATAATGCTTGGCATATACTTATGCTTAAAATACATACATTTGTTGTTTGTCTGAAATTCAAATTTAACTTGGCATTCTGTATTTTTATTTGCTAAATCTGGCAACCCTGGTTGGGAGGCAGCCAGGCCTGGACTTCATGCCAATTCTACTACTAATTAGCTATGCATACTTGGGCAGGTCAGCAAACCTCTCTGAGAGTCAGTCTCCCTTGCTATATAATGTGGACAACTCCCTACCACCTACAGAGCAATGCCCTAATCAACAAAACAGAGCTGCAAAGGTCTCCATAATCAGTCCTTCCAGCAGCATTAGTTGCCACCAAATTCTTTCTGCTACAGCAGTTACAAAATGCTTATAGATTCCCTCATGCACCATGCTTTCTTACCTCTATGCCTCTGTTCACATGGTTACATTTGCCTAGAATATTATCCCTACCCACAGCATACGCACACGCCCACACACACACAGAGTCACCTACATTACTACCCTTTGCTGGGCTAACCTCTGTCAGTCCTTTAAGACCTGGTTCTGGCATCGACTCCTCCAGAAGTCCCCTGTAACTTTACTCTTCCACCCCCTTACCTAGAAGGTTGGAGATCACCTCTGCGCTACCCCATAACTCCTGTGCCCAAAACATTGCTTTGTTTTGTTTTGTTTTTGGATGGAGTTTTGCTCTTGTTGCCCAGGCTGGAGTGTAATAGCACGGTCTTGGCTCACTGCAACCTCCGCCTCCCGGGTTCTCCCGCCTCAGCCTCCCCAGTAGCTGGGACTACAGGCATGCACCGCCACGCCCAGCTAATTTTATATTTTTAGTAGAGACAGGCTGTCTCCATGTTGGTCAGGCTGGTCTCAAACTCCGGACCTCAGGTGATCCGCCCGCCTCAGACTCCCAAAGTGCTGGGATTACAGGTGTGAGCCACTGCGCCTGACCCAACACATTGCTTTATATTATACTCTTCTCTTTAGGAGTCTGCATTCCCCACTGGGCCACGGACTTCTTGGTCCTACTCATCTATTTATCCCCAGCACAGCGTTTGGTACATAGTGAGTTTCCTTTGCTTCACCCAAAATTAGCAATCCTGGGCAGGAAACCTCAATGATGAGTCCCCAAACCCACGAAACCACTCCAGGAGTCTCTGCCATCATAGACGGGTGCTCAACTTTCAGGTGATAAAAACACTCATTCTACTTTACACATTTCCTCATTTTTCTCGTGGCCCCAGGCAGCTGCACAGGTCACAGGCCTGCGAAGCTGCCTGATTCTACACTTTCCATCCTGCCCAGTGTGCTGCATGAAGTGCCATTTGCCTGACACCTGCATAATTTGATCTCCTGCTTCTACCCCAAGAGTTTTTACAGAAAAATCTCTGGACCTGCCTGTTTCAACATTCTCTGGGCTATTCTTGAGACCAAACATTTTGATCAACAGTTTCAAGTTCAAGAAAAGGCTCAAGGAATGTGAGAGTGATCTGGCTGCAACATCTGTCACCCCATTGATCTCCAGAGTTGATTCAGCCAATCGAACTGGATAGGCAGGTGTCCCCTTCCTCCCTCACTGCTCTATGTGCATCCCTCCCGAAGCTATGTGCTCCAAGAGGAAGACCATCCCTGATAGAGGAGGACCAATCTTCAGTCAAGGGTATAGGAGTAGCTATGCTCCCCTGCTAGAACCTCCGAACAAGCTCTCAAGAAAAGGCTCAGGTATAAATCCAGTGGCTAAAGGCCAAGGGCCAGACAGCTTTTTCCTGCCAGCTGCTGCTGCTCAATCAGAAGCCCCACCTCCCAGAGGCAGCAAACAAGCAAAACCAAATCTCATGTTTAAGGACCAGGAGAGGAAAGCAATAGGAAAAAACTTTATGGTGTAAAATAAAGAGTAAAATTAAATGGGTACAGTCAACAGAGAGTCAGAGCAAACCTCTGACCTCAAACCAGCTCTGCCCCAACCGTCCTGAGCTAAGCAATTGAGAGGCAGCCTACAGCCCACACGCCAATGGGAAACACTTGTTGTTTCTGTTCTCACCCTGCTAATAAAGACAGACCCGAGTCTGGGTAATTTATAAAAGAAAGAGGTTTAATGGACTCACAGTTCCACATGGCTGGGGAGGTCTCACAATCATGGTGGAAGACGAAGGAAGAGCAAAGAGACGTCTTACATGGCAGCGGGCAAGAGGGCATGTGGAGGGGAACTCCCCTTTAAGAACCACCAGATCTCGTGAGACTTATTCCCTATCAGGAGAACAGCACAGGAAAAACTCACCCCCATGATTCAATTATCTCCACCTGGCCCTGCCCTTGACACATGGGGATTATTACAATTCAAGGTGAGATGTGGGGGGGAGGGACACAGCCAGACCACATCACTTGTCTTGCACACAGGTTTGCACATGTGTCACAAACAGCCACAGAACCACATGTACTCAAGCCACAAAGTCCCAGGCACTGCAGACTCTCTGCTCTCAGGTATTCTATGTTCTACTAGCCAGGACTCCCCGTCATCTCCCACCAATGACCTCCTGCCTCCACCTCTAGCAAAAGAGACTATAAGATGCTGAAGAACTTTCTGAACCTAAGATGAAATGATAACTCGTAGCTGCATGAAGGGTGTTAGTTAAGTGTACAGTATGGATGCTACTGCTTAGAAGATCTAAAATATCCTAACCCCAGTGGAGAAGAGGGAGTGAGGACTGACTTTCAGCGAGTACATATAATGCAGCTGACAATACCCTGGTCAATTGGGTTCCCTGCCTCATCAAATCTTCAAAACCACCACTTTTGGGCAGGTGAAGACTCAGAGGCTCAACACAGGTAACTAAGGTTACCAAGGTTACCAAGACATTAGCAAGTAACAGAGCTGGATTTTGAATTCTGATCATTCTGGCACTAGTAACTTTTCTCCTTCCAGTCACCCCCACTGGCTATCTGGTGTGCCCAAACTTCAAGCTCCAAATTCCCCAGAGGGGCAACTGCCCAGCCGGGCTTCCCTTTGGGGCCAAGTAAACAAGAAGGGTCTGTGCATCTCCCTCTTGCTTGGGTTTTAAATGTCATCAAGAAATGAGCTGGAGCACTCTACTGACAAACACCGGGAAGGAGACAGCAAGGTGCCTGGGGTGAAGGGACATAATCAGGGGCCTGGCCCCCAGGCTCAGCAGGCCCCTGACAGCCCAGGCAGGAACCACAGGAAGAAGGACAGGTTCCAGGGATCAGAGAGAAGTAAGCTGTGTCCGTCCCTCCACTCACCCCCACCGTTCCCAGCCAGGATGACTGGGGGCCACCCTCCTCTACCGCCTCCTCTTTTTCCCTACCTTGGCCCAAAACCAATGCCACCATTCTGGTCACAACCTTATACCTTTCCAAAGAATTAACATTTTCAAATTTGAACTGACATCAATGTATGAGTTGTATATTTTAAATTCTCCAAATGGACTTTGTCTCACTTTATAATACACAAATTATGACTTGGAGAGGTAGAAAACTAGGAAAGTGATGAACTGCATTTTCCTTCAGGCCTCTCTCCTGACCTCTCTCCCCATCAAACTACCACCTCCTCTAAAAGCCAGCTCCATGGCAGGGCCATGAGGACACTCACAGGGGCCCCTGCCCACCAGCATCTCTACGTGTACCCAGACCAGCCTCTCCTCATGCAGCTCTCATGCTTTGAGACAGACAACAGACATTTTTCTCAAGCGATGCTCTTCTCATGCATGTGCTACATAAAATTGCTTTGGGTATACATCAAGACTAGTCCCCATGGTCCTTTCACTGAGACCGCCACCCTGAGGCCCTCCTGCATTGACATACTGGACGTGTCTGCCAGCTCAAACCCCAACCTTCCCACCATAACCTCAACAGAAAGTTACCTCCAGCACCCAGTTCTCCACGTACACGATGGACACACAGCCCATCCACAGCACACATCAACTACTGCCCTACATGTTAGCCACAGTAAGGTGCTTGGGGGGCAGCACTGAGAGTTGGCTCATCCTCTTTGTTGCAGACCCTGTGTGGAGAGCCCAGCATACAAATCTCACTTGGGGACTATCTTCTGATTGAATGTAAACTTCATAAATGTAGGAACTAGGTCTCTGTTATCACTACTGTATATCTAGTACCTAGCATGGTGTGTGGCATATGCAACACTAAAGGGATATTTGGTGAATGAACAAAAGGAATAGGAGAGTATTAGGGTTCTCCAGAGAAACAGAATAGGATGTGTGCGTGGTGTGTGTGTGTGTGTGTATGTGTGTGTATGGTGTGTATGTGCATAGTGTGTGTGTATGCATGGTGTGTGTGCATGGTGCAGGCCTGTCTGTGTGTGTATGTGTGTGTGTGTGGGTAGATATAACGCCATTTATTATAAGGAATTGACTCATGTGATTACAGAGGCTGACAAGTCCAGACCCAGGAGAGCTGATGGTATAGTCCCAGTTCAAGTCCAAAGACAGGAAAAGACTCAAGCTGATGCCTTAGCTTGAAGACAGGCAGGCAGACAGAAAGAATCCTTTCCTATTCAACATTTTATTCGATTCAGGCTCTCAACAGATAGGATGAGGCCCATCTATACATTCAGGAGGGCAATCTGCTTACTCAGTCTACCAATTCAAATGCTAATCTCATCCAGAGACAGCTTCACAAACATTCTCAGACGTAATGTTTAACTAAATATCTGGGCACCCCATGGTCCAGTCAAGTTGGCACATAAAATTAACTATCACAGGGAGAAATTAAATGCTGCGATAGACAGAGTTCCAAGATGGCCCCAGATTCCTACCCCCTGGCATACATCCCCTGCATAGCCCTGTCCCTTGAGTGTGAGAACAGTGAATGCAATGAGTCACTCTCTTGATTAGCTTATACTACATAGTAAAAAGGATGGGATAGTCACTCCTACTATTATGTTAGTCTATTTAAGATTCATCTTAGCAGACTGGAGGGAGACTCCTTTGCTGGCCTTGAAGAAATTAGCCACCATGTTGGAAAGGGGACCTCTGCAGGGGCCACATGCGAACACTGTGGGTGGCCTTTGGGATCTGGGACTAGCCCCCAGCTGACATCCAGCAAGAAAGCAGTGACCTCAGCCCTACAACCACAAGGAGCTGAATTCTGCCAATAACCACATGAGCATGGAAGAGGATGCTGAGCTCAGGAAAATAAGCCTGCTCAGCTGCTCAGCACCAGGACTGCAGCCTTGTGAGAGCCTGATCAGAGGACTTGCAAAGCTAGGGCTAGTTCCTAACCCATGGAAAAACTGTGAGAGAACAAATGTATATTGTTTCAAGCTACCAAAGTTGTAGTCATTTGTTATGCAGTGGCAGAAAACTAATAGAAAGGCAAAAAACATTTTTAATGTAAAAGCATTTTGAAGAGTCATGTTTCCCAAACTTCTGCCTTTTGCAGTCTTTCTTTGCAACTTCCACTGTGTCTACCTTCTATCTGGGCACTGCACCAGTGATTAATGAGGTCTGCATAAGACAGATACCAGAAAGCTATTTGCTTCAGCCTTGCCTTCAGCAACAACAGCACTAAAATCAGAGTGTAGGGTGCTAGCCATGTGGAGTTCTTATAAATCTAAACAAAGGAATACTTGAATAGCTATTCAAGAGAAGAAGTGCTTATCTGTGTTGTCCCTAATGCCATAAAGTATTTCTCCCCTGGTGTGAGTCCCACATTCTGGAAGACACTGCAGTATGTAATGACACCATTGCCTTCAGTGCTTCGTGGGACGGTCTTTAGTGGCAACTCCCTGAGGACAAATGTGTATGGGGAGTGGCCCCTCCCAGACATACCCTATGCCTTGTTACAGCTGTCAAGGAAAGAGGCATTCCTTGTTTTCTGCAATGAATGAGTGGCAAATGAAGTCACAAATGGGGTCAGGCCACCAGCTTTCTTCTCTGCTGAGGCCCTTTGTCACTCTTGATAAAATGTTCATCACTGTAGTTCTTTGCCAGGTCACCAACTTGTCCTTCCAGCCACTCAAGAGTAAAACCAGAAGCTGTGTGCCCTGCACCAATTTGTAAGTTTCCAAGGCATGAATTTAAATCATGTACACTATAAGTCTGGCAAGGGTCTTGGTAGACATCTCTGCATTAATAACTATGTGGCTTGTGTTCTCTGTGCATTGTATGTAAAAACTCCTAGAAAAATGATTCTGAAAAGGCAGCTGATTGCTAATGCTTGTGATGGAAGTTAAAAACATGGGTGTGTGCATGGATGTTGAATGTTGAATAAAGGCCAGGCACAGCGGCTCATGCTTGAAATCCCAGAGCTTTGGGAGGCCAAGATGGGAGGTTCTCTTGAGCCCAGGAGTTTGCGACCAGCCTGGATAACACAGTAAGACCTTGTCTCTACTAAAAATCAAAAAGTTAGCACGGTGTGGTGGTGTGTGCCCACAGTCTCAGCCACTGGAGGGGATGTGGGAAGTGGTAATGGCAGAGGTGGGAAGGCGTCAGATTGGAGGCAGGAGGATCGCTTGAGCCCAGGAGTTTGAGGCTGTAGTCAGCTATAATCACGCCACTGTGCTCCAGCCTGGGCAACAGAACAAGAACCTGTCTCTATCAAAAAAAAAAAAAAAAAAAAAAGGAATTTTGAATAAAGAGATGGTTTTTAAGCAGAAAACAGACTTTTTAAGTCTGTTCTAAGGGAACAGAGTGAACATCTCCAATTTTGCAACCAAACATTCATCCACTTTCCAATAACAGTGCCTGATTTCTTCCAGAAAAGAAGTTATTTCCCTGTCCTCAGTCTATGGACTTTCAGATGAAGTTGACTCTACCATGTGCCAAGGCAAGGCAAGGCAGGTGACTAAGGTCTGAATCAAAGCATCACATTCCCCTGGGGACATGGAGCCCAAGCACAGCTATGGAAATAATGAGTCTTGCTGGGACTTTTAGGGGAACTTGCTCTTTTACTGCTGGACTCGACAATAAAGGCTGTGGCCCCAAAGCTGATGGCAGCCTTTTGCTACCACTCAGAGCTGGAACATGAAGTCAAGTCAAAGAAGATCAGAACTAAGTGATGCAAGACGGATCAAGACTTAATAACAAAATTTGAGTCCTGGATCAAGCTGTATCTGAAGCTTATGTTTCCACCTTTCACTTACTAGGCTAATACTTTCATTCCTTTTGTTAATTTTTCACTCACAACCAAAATGTCCCTGATTAGAACAAAAAGTCTCTTCCTTTTTTTTTTAGTAACACTTTCTTGCATTTTATGGGCTTATCATTGATTTATGACTATGGGATTAATCAAGGTCTCAGGACACATGTTTCTTGAACATCAGAGTGGACTCTTTTTTCAGAGAGTTAGCCATTTACTAATTAACACTTATTTGGTTAGGAATGCTTTCAGCTACAAGTAATGGATGCCCAACTGAAGGTAGCTTATACTGTTAGTCTCCCATAAGAGTTGAGCTGGAGGTTGGCCATCTGGAGGTTGGTAGGCAGCTCAACAATGCCATCAAAGACCTCGGCTCTTTTTGTCCTTCTGCTCTGCCACCCTCACGTGTTGGTGAGTCTCCCTTCTTGGTCACAAGATGACTACTGCAGCACTGGACATCGAGTCCTCACATGACAGTGTCCCACCCAAGCAGAAAGGAAGAGGGTGGGAGCAAAAGGGGCTCCTCCTCATAATGCCCTCTACCTTTTATCAGAAGGAAAGTCATGTCCAGAATTGCTCACTTACTCTCCATCATTGGCCAGGACTGGGTTATAGGGTCCCTTATAAACCACTCACCAGCACAGAAGGATGGACTTTCCATGGCTGGCTTAGACCAAACTTAAGTGTTTGAAACCTTATCAAGGAAGAAGAGAGAATAGCTCTGGGAAGGCATCTCCCACAGAAGTCTTGTTAACCTACCTTCTTGGAAGCAGGACATTTATAAGAAGAAGAAGCACCAGGCAGGTGAATTCCAGTTTTACCCAAGCCAAGCTCAGCGTTCTTTGCCCTTAAAATAAGATCAGAATGAGCCCGAGGGAAAGGCACCCATGTTAAAAACTATATTTGGATCCCCTAGAGCTAGAAGAGACAAGCAAAAGCTGGAAGGCTGGGCCTGGCCTATGCACAACTTTATCTGCCCCTGGCAATGAATTCTAAAAATACAGACCTCTGACAGTCATCTATTTTAAATAGCAAACTTCACATATATAATCTCCACTTCTTCCTTGCTGCAAATTAATTTTTCATGACGAGGAAAGAATGACAGCTACATTTTGCTTTAGCAGAACAAGTAAAGGTGACATTTTGAATCTTGGAGCTAGCATTTCCTAGCTGTGTGGCCTTGGGGAGACAGTCTTCTTCCCTGTGCCTCAGTTTTCTCATCTGTAATATGAAGATATTAATAATATTCACCTCCTATGTGAGAGTTGGAGCCTGACACAAGTCAATTTGGTTATTTTCAATTAGTATGTCCTTTTGAGTAAATATTCGTAGTCTGCAACAATTAGTTGCAGATGGGGCTATAGTCTGTTCCCCACAACCTCCCTTCTAGATAGATTCCACCCCAGATATACACATTATTAACAAGCTAGCAGAAAAACACAACCTATTCGGTAAACTTGACAAACTCTTAGCTGTCCTTTCAGATGCTTCAATTGCACTTGCATGAAAAGGTCACTCACTCAAGGTCAATGTCGAAATATTCAAGCTTTGGACACAGGCAGCAAGAACCCTCCAAAACATTAGCTAGACTGAGTCAGTTCAGAATCAAGCCTGGGGCATCATTCCAAAGGGTAGAACTATTGGGCTCCCTATAGATTCTTCTACCTGCTCATGCAGCAGAAAGATGCCTGTGTAATATCACAGGCCAACCCACACACATTAAACATATAGTTTATCAATAGAAAGAAATTTTTCCCATCTGTTATGCTATTAGCAAAAATCTCTGGTTTTGATTATAAAAATAGTTAATGCCTTGTAGTAGCTATCTCTCAAGAGTGCCCTTTGGAATAATCTTTCAAATATGAGCTGATCACCCCTGGGTGAGTCATTGGAGCCTCATATGAGATAATACACATGCAATGCTTAGGACAATCACTGGCAAGCAGTAAAAGCTCAGTGCACGTTGACTATTACTCAAAAGCCAAAAGTTAATTCCTATACATTTTCACATGAGGGCATTGTCATTGCTGGCCTGTATTCCTGACCTCAGTCTCATGAATGTTAGAAGACACAAGACTCATGGGTCAGAGACCAAAGATTTCATTGCTCTCAGCACAGCAGGCAGCATGAGCTTCCTTTTTATAGTAGGCTCCAAATAAGCCTGTGTGACCTTCGAGATATTACATTTATTTTATGGGACAACATGCAAACTTACTTTCTAGCCCATGGAAAAACACTGTCATCCAAGGGTGTTCACTAGACAAACATCCTTGAAAAGGCAATCTACAACAAAGGCTACCTGTGCCTTTGCTCACAAGATGTGCAGCAACACCAGTGACCCATGGAGAACACATCAATTTCTTCCTGTCTCCTCTCAAGCCTAAGAGTTCAAATGGGCTCACCGTCTGGCCCTTATAACAGTTTCTCTTAATGTTTGTGTTTCTCTTCCTGAAACTAGTGACCCCACACCCATCTCCTCTTCCCTTCCCACTATCTCTACCTGCATGGACCATGGTACATTCCTCATGGTCTCTCTTCCCAACCCTCCTTTCCCACACTGACTTCTAAAAACACAGCTCTGACTGGATCCCGCCCTGGTCACAAGCTGACCATGGCTTCCCACAGCCTCCCAAATGAGGCTCTAACTCCTACAAGTCACTGTGTTCCTTATTAAAAAATGAGCATCTTGAGTAGAGGGAAACCAGGTCTTACTTATTTCTCTAGCACTTAGTAATAAATATTCACAGATCAAATTGTATAATGGGTTTCCTAGCTTTCCAGTCTTTAAATGTAAAAGACATAAATATCTAGTAAGCATGGGATAAGCTCAATGGAAAAAAAAAAAAGAAAAAAAAAAAGCAAGCAGGAATAAGCCATTAAACAGCAGATTTTTCCTTGTATAGTTTTGTGTTTTGTTTTGGTGAGTAGGTATTTGCATTTTGGTTTTTTAACTACTTGTTTTGTTCATTAGCTACAGAAACCTTTCTTCAGTCAAAATCTAACTCGGACATCCAAAATGCAGGGCTGCTCTACAGAGGGGTCAAGGGACACTCCCTTGGCATCCCCTTCCCTGCGGCTTCTGGCAAGAGGAGAGGGACTGCTCTTCAATACTCTTAGGACCAAAGAATTGAAACCCTACACTCAAAGAAAAGGTGCCTCATTTGGGAGATGACCATCCTTACAGGAATAAGCATTGTTCGCTTGGTCTGGCAAATATGATTGTACGTTGAGAGGTGATATTTTAATTCAGGTCTGGTCTTTTCAAAAATGCTAAACACATGGAGCGTGGGTAAGGAGCTCCGAGGGAAGTAGCAGCCATTCCCTTCTAAGTAATCTTCACCAGCTACAAGAGGGATGACCCCAAGACCCCTGTTGATCCTGTTACCCAAGGTCAGCTCACATATCATTAAAAAGAGTCCATTTCAAATAACGGGCACTTTCCCCTAAAGACCCAATATTCTTTTGCCATTAGTATCATGTGTTATTCAGAATCCTCTGGGCTTACTGGAATTTCTCTGAAGCATTTCAGATTCCTCGGGAATAATTTTAAAACATTAGAATTTCAAATAACGGCTTCAGGAGAGAGTGGCCTGTATCTGGCTCTCCTCCCCCAGCCCCAGTCTTGTGCCACCTAAAACAGCTTGGCCTGCCATCCTGAAGCCGGCTGTCAAGTCTCATCTGAGGAAGGACAACCAGATCAGCTGCTCTCCCCTCCCACTGTTTCCCACATCAAAGCCAAAGAAACAACTAGCTGGGTTGTTTAAGCAGGGCTGTGTGGACCTGGCTCTCACTAGCTCACAAGAACACACACTGTGCAGATTTCTTCCCAACTCTGTGTTCACTGACATCTCTTTTATAGCTTGAAGTTAGCCACAGTGGGAGTATTTACACCATGGAAATCGGCAAGCACAACAGGTCAGGATTTCTCCCACCCTACCCCACCTCCACCCCTTCCTCCACCCCCAGAGCCTGTTGTTAGCACTTACCAGCACACCAGTTTATTTGACAACAACTAGCTGCAGGTTTTTTTCACCTCTGCTTCATCAACAACGATAAATGGAAACTCAAACAGCCCATAATTTTTACCTTGTGGCAAGTACAGTAAAACTTCCATGAATTTCTACAAATTAAAAAAGCATGATCTCTCCTGTTGAGAGTTTCGGCCGCCCACCTTTTATCAAGCTCCGTCTTCTAGAACCATCTCTCATTTCATCCATTAAGGCACTTCCTAAGCCTTTTGCCTCAAAATGTGCAATAAAACAAACTGGTCTTTATTGCTGTCTCTCTCCAGGCCCCCTTGAAATTACATTTTCCAGTCTATAGCAATCTCCTTCGCCCAGAGGTAGCCTGTGAGGGGAACACCAGGTTTGATCAAGTTTCATTCTGTTTTCATTTGCAGTCTTGCATTGACTCACATTCAAGAACTACTTTACTTTTATGTCTCTTAAAAACCTCCAAGTTTTTTTTTAATTTTATTATTATTATACTTTAAGGGTACATGTGCACAACGTGCAGGTTTGTTACATATGTATACATGTGCCATGTTGATGTGCCGCACCCATTAACCTGTCATTTAGCATTAGGTATATCTCCTAATGCTATCCCTCCCCTCTCCCCCCACCCCACAACAGTCCCAAGTTTTTGTAAGGGCTTGCCTCATGCACATCAGGCTCCATTGTGTGATGAATTCCCGGCCTCTGTGACTCTGTTTTGGTATTAGGCAGGCATGCTCCTTTGTGCAAATCAAGGGCACTGAGCAAGCTTTCGTGTGTTCCTAAACTTGGAGTCTACACCTGGGGCTAAGCCAATGCAGAATGTCAGGTGTCCATTCTCACCACAAAGAAATAGAAGCACCAAGTAATTAACAAGCAGGAGGTCAGAGCTGAGTTAGCTACTAACCTGATTGTCCTTAACACTTCATTTGTGCCTAACGTAACCAGAGGCCTCAGTCCTCTCTACTAGTGAATCCTCAAACTCTCAGCCTGTTGGGCCATTTTGATGTGACCAGTGCTTATCTAAAAGCAGAATCTCCTTTTGCCTGCTGAAGTTCTGATGTTTGGTCTTCCCCATAGCTGTTAAGAAGCAAAGTGGTCTTTGGCCCTCTGCTGCCCCTCTCCCAAAGGCCCTCCTCTCCCGCTTGCTGCCCCCGTGACCCCTCTCCACATGTTCCTCACTGGTGTTATCTAATCTCTACTAGGTATTAGCCCATGAAGGCGTGAGCTCATGCCTCTTAATGAGAAACTCCTGATGACCAAAAGGCCTCCACAGCCCAGGAATGGGTCTCAGCAGGTGGACTCTGGTCACTGGACAGGCAGGTGAAATGGAGAAAAAGAGGGAAATTGAGGAGCCGGGGACTTCCCCATGCCTCAACCCATGCACCCTAAGTGAACACCTGCTCCAGCTCCATGTGTGGTCTGCCCAGCAGAAGATGTCATGTGGTGAGAATTATTTAAATCCTAGAGGGGAAGAAACAGAGTGGGCACTTAGCTCAACAGAGCCACCATTCCTTCAGGTTCAGGGGTCAGGAGGAAATCCATAGGACCGTCTCCTTCAACATTTTTCCAACTTGCAAGTTGTGGATCAGGCCAGCTATGACCTCATGTCCAACCGGTAGGCAGAAGGGCAATAGCTGGGATGCAGAGACGGTAAGGACAGCTGGAGTGTGTGTGTACGTGCATGCACATGTGTATACGTGAGTGAATGTGCTTGGGCACTTAGGCAGGGAGCATGTGGCAGGCATGATCCAATAGGACTGAGCTGATGGGCAGATGAAAAGAGACAAGAAAAGGTCATTCACTCCCCCAGTGAATCACCAGAAGTTCCTCCAACTGCGTCACTAACTGAACAAGGTTAGAAACCTCTAATACAGTGAAAGCCACAGCGAAATGATTCTAAGCCTTGCTGGAAACCAGCTTTTTAGTAAAACCTCGTGTACTCATTTGTCTCTGAACAGTATCCAGGACCCATTCTTTCCATTCAAAGAATTTTCAAACCCATTTCCTTTTGCAAACATCATTTGAATGGATGCATCATGTGCATCTTATGTGGTTCAGGGTCTGGAGGCAGTGCTGTGTGTGTGTGTGTGTGTGCTGTGTGTGTGTGTGTGTGTGTGAAATCACAATGCTTAGCCTTTTTCTATGTTTGCGGCAACCTTTTAGGGGCATAAGTACACAAGCCAAGTCCCAGTTTGGCAGCCCTGAGAAACAGCTTAGCACCATGATGTACCCACCCAGCTCAATTTTGCACCACCAGAAAAAAATAGCTCTGTAGCTTGGCACTGAGCTTTGGGATGAAAGCAGGAATTTTCTGACCCACAGAACAACCTCAGAACCACCGTGCCAAATACTCAGCAGAGAAAGAAGATATGGAAACGCAGTTGATCATCCTCAGTTGTTAAAAAATATTAGAGTTCTGAAGGCCAAAAGAACAATCTGGGCCCTAAGTACTCATTGCTGTTGTTAGATGATTTACAGAGCTTAGATAACATAGAGTTTTAGTTTTTTAACAGCTCTGGCCCAGGGCTGTGGGAATCTTCTGTCCATGGTGGTTATGTCTAGAGTCACCCATGCTAGATGTGAAAGGGATTTCAAAAACTATGTACACCACATTGGTTGTCCCCAGGAAAGAAAAGGAGGACAATTAGGAGGGCAATCAAAGGGCTCCTGGGTACGGGCATCATTCTATTTCTCGACGTGGGTGGTATTGATACCCAAAGACCCCAGTGTTTGCTTTGTAGAGAATCGCATGCTCTGTGCACATTCCTGTATCCATGTTATTTTTTAAAGTTTTTTTTTTTTTTAAGAATTGTTTAGTCCCATCCCTTCTGCTATGGATTGAATTGTGTCTCCCCAAAAAGCATCAGTTGAAGCCCTAACGCCCAGTGTGATTGTATTTAGAGATAGGGCTTTGTTTTAGCCCATTCAGGCTCCTATAACAAAATACTTTATACTAGGTCATTTATAAACAACAGAAACTTATTTTCTCATGGTTCTGGAGGCTGGGAAGTTCAAGATCAAGGCACCAGCAGTCAACCTCTGGAGGGCTTACTCTCTGCTTCATAGATGGCACCTGGCTGCATCCTCTCAGGGTGGAAGAGACAAACAGGCTCCCTTAGGCCTCTTTTATAAGGGCACTAATCTAATTCATGAGGGCTCTGCCCTCTCTAAAGGCCCCACTTTTGAATACTATTGCATTGGGGATCTGGTTTTAACATTTGAATTTTGGTGGGACACAAACATTCGGAGCACAGCAGGCATTTAGGAGGTAATTAAGGTTAAATGAGAGCAGAGCCCTGATCCTGCAGACTTAGTGCCCTTATAAGAAGAAACGCCAGAGAGCTTTCTCTCTGGGTGTGTGCATGCTCAAAGGAAATGTTATGTGAGGGCAAAGCAGCTGTCTACAAGCCAAGAAGAGAGAGAGGAGCCTTCACTAGAAACCAAACCTTGCTGGACCTGATCTTGGACTTTTCAGCCCACAGAACTGTGAAAAAATACATTTCTGTTGTCCAAGCCACCCAGTATGTAGTATTTTGTTATGGCAGCCCAAGCTAAGATATGTTCACATTGCAAAAGGGCAAACTGCAACCCACACAGCCAAGTTTAAAAAGCAGATAGAGGGTTGGAATTGGCATCCTCATTACCAGTTTAGTTATCTTTCCACTGTTATTTAGCAGTTAATCTATGGCCTGCTATGTTGCATGGGTCCGTTGCATATTTTCAAATGGATTGTAAACTGTCACTAAGGACTGTATCTCATGCTTCCTATTGCTCATAGGTTCCTGCACTCACATACACACACATACTGTACAAGCACACACATACACACACACAGTGCTAAGATCATGGTGGATGCTGGCCTGTAAACCAAGCTGACCATCTATTACTCACTCTGGTTAACACAAAAAAACAATCCTGTTGTAGGCAAGCCCCTAACTCATGCATTCAAGTTTGCTCTCTTATATTCTCATTGTCTAGTCTCCTGCCTGAAATATCTGGTGGTGGCTCCTTTGGTTTGGGGATCTACAGCTTCCTGCTTTGTCCCCCTCGCTACTAGCTCCCGTGGGCATCCTTGGTGCTATTGGAGAGAAGCTACTCACAGTAACCCAGGCCCCCCAGTCTAGCCAAGAGTCATTCATTTTCATGATTTGGTGTGGAAGGAAGGTAGAGGGAAGAGGGGAGGGGATTTGCTCATTGACGGATCAATATTTGGGAACTGTCAGACTCAGAAATGAAGCTAAGCTGGACAATGTCAAAGCCAATTAAGTAAAATGTCCAAGATATTGTCACTGGGTAAGTCTTGAAAGAATTCTGCCAGCTACAAAAATGAGAAAACACAACATAGATTGCTTAAGAAAGCAAGAAAAAAAATGGAGGGTGAGATGGGAATTGGGAGAAGTTGACTGACTCACAGAACCTCAATGTCTGCTGGACACGCTGTCAGCTGAGGACAGGAGAGGGGTCGAATAGGACTGATAGATGACAGTCGAGACTCGCTCCCCCTGACTTAGACCTTCTCACGCTGACTTCATGCCTCACCTCTCCCCGCAACTGGGGAGCTAAGCTGAGTGAACTACAAGGTCTCTCTAGCCCTCAGGGCCTCTTAACCCTTCTAAGAAAATAAAACCATGAATGCCACAGGCAACCTTGAAAATGTACATTCCTAGAGAAAAGTTTTGCCCTGGTATGGAGGGCTTCACGCCCCATCAAGGATGAATTTCCAGAAAGCCAAAAGAGATTTATTTATGTAAAACTCAGGATGAAACTAGTTGCTAAGATACTTGGGATTTTGCCAGGGAAATAGTCTTGTATTAGCCACCAATCAGGCTTTTCTGAATTTGGGCTTTCTTACACAGGTGACCTCTGCCTAGGAAGGCCACCCAGGCTCCTAGAAGTTTTTAACAGAGTCTAAATGCTAGCTTTTACATGTTAGTTTTTGCACGCATATTCAGCAGTTTGAAATGGCTCTAGTCCCTTAAAATGTCAGGCAAACAGAATCCAGGAATTCACGTCTGATCTCCACAGAGCCAAAAACTAAGGGCCCAACTTTGGCCTGTGCTCCAGCAGTAAAATTCAGCTTCAATATTGACATTCTATATTGCTACTTCTACTGTTTTCTTAGCAATGAAATCCACAAACCTTCCATTTCTGAACCCTTGCCCAGTTTGGAGAGCTGAGCCATCAAACTGAATTTTATCTTGTGAGGGTTAACAAGTTTGAGTCCAAATATAGCAGTCCTATATACCTATGAAGATTTATTATCTATTTACGGCCACATTTGCACTGACGGAGTTTTAACAGCCTCTGTGTTACCAGAAACCACGCAGACCCAGATACTGTGGTTTTGACATTGTTGATACTGAAAAGAAATACCTTATTCCTTCAATGTTCCTCTGGAATGAAGTTACCACATATGAATCTGTTTCTTATAAGTTTAGAGCTTGCTAAGTGTGGTGAGGAGTCACATCCAGCCCGCTAGTTTACAAAGGAGGAAGCATGCTCAATGTCACATCTTCTTGGTGAACAAGGGCAACCAAAACCTTGGTCCAGAGCACCTCGCACCACACATATTGCTCACTCCACCTGTCACGTGAAGTGCAGAGAAGGATGTGTCCCAGGGGTGTGCATTGCACAGCAGCTATACTCATAGTTCCATGCAGGCAGAGGAGGATCATGGAGATTGGCTTCCTGCCATGCCCATGAGCACCCAATAGCCTCATCAGGAATATTAGCAGTTCTATCCAGAAGTACCATTCAGCATCCTGTAGATTGCCTGGCCTAGGGGACAACCCTAGATTGATGGATTGGTGCCCAATGTCCGTTGGTACCCAACAACAATTCTACCGTCTCTTGCATGCCTATGTGAGTTGCAGAGGCTAGAAAGCTAAAAACTACATTTCCCAGACTCCCCTGCATCTCAGTATGGCTGCGATTTCATCTCAGCCAATCAAATGCAAGCATTGTGATGAGGAAAGTGGAAGTAAGGCTGAAGTAATGATTCTGTTGACTCTCCCTACTGATAAGAATTGGCTTGGAGCATTTAGCCTCTCGGCAGCAGGTGTTAGTGTCCGGCTTCGTGAGTGTCAGTGAGCAGGGGCACCCATTTTGCTGGTGTGGATCATAGCAGATGTGAGCTTGTTCTGGAGCTGGTGGAAGCAGCAGTGGCCTCCTGCCCAGGGTGCCTTCTGTACTTCAGGAGCCAGTGGTTTCCTTGTCACAGAAGAACCCGCATGTTCCCGGGTGGTCAGTTCTGCACTCTAAATTTGAGATTTCTTCTTGAATGGTCAGCCTGAGTCTCTTTCTTTAGCCTCAAAACAATTCTATAAGCCATTTGCCACTTTGGGGGAAAAAAATCAAAATAAAACCCTACTTGCTTAAACAATGTGAGTTGATTCTGTTCTCTGTAACTGAAACTTGAATGATACATCTAGAGAAGGCCTGAACTAGATCCACCCCCATATATTGAGCACTCCATGAGCCAGAACCACAAATTGGCAATCTACATGACTCTCGTTTAATCCTCACAGATGGGGAAAAAAAAGGAGAAAGTCAAATTGGTGAAAAACCTCCCGAAATCCCACAGCAGTCAGTAGCTAGTGCAGGAGAAAGTGAGGTGCATCTTGATTTCCAGCCTGGTTCTGGGAACATCATTAAAGGTTCTGAAGTGATGGAGTGCAGGGACCTGAGCCAGGACTCACAACCCCAACTCTGCTGCTTATTAGAAAATGGCTGAACTTCTTTGGACCTTGGTTTTCTTGCCTGTAAAGTAAGGCTGTAATAGTCCATACCCTGTAGGACTGCTGTGAAGATTAAGTAAATTCATATACATAAGACGCTGATTCATGGCAAATGTGAGAGAACCATTTGCTTTTGCTAAGAATTTCCCCCAGCAAAAGGAGGAAATAGGACTTGAAGAAGTGACAATAAGGTGGTCTACTGACCTTTTCTGATGTCTTTAGAATAAGATGCCAGACTTACCAATACCTTGCCAATATTAACAGATTCAGGTAGCAGCTGCAGAGGCAGCTGCAGTGTGACAATAAGACCATAAACTTGGAGTCTCTGGACCTGGGTGTGACTCCCAGTTCTCTACCTTTGTAGCATGCTGGCCTTGACCCTGTCCTTTAAAATATTTGATTCCTCATTCCTTTGTAAAGTTTCACACTGCTGTCCAGCTCCCAGGCTGTTAGATGAAATGAGAAGGAAGGTTCAGCACAGCTCCAGGAAGAGTGCTCCAGTCACCAGGCTTCTTTTGGTTGAGGTGAGGAAGCTCCATTTAACGTAAATCAGGCCACAAGCGAAATGCACTGATTGGTGGATTTTGAAGAGTCATGCGTGGAGCACGGGAAGTGCAGAGATGAAGCTAGAATCTCTCTCCTGGTCTCCAGTCTCTACCAAGGTTTCTACATCAGCACATTTTCCCTCACTACAAACTAGCTCAGAGCTGCAATCACCAGAAATAAACTGGCTTTGATGTTCTCTCCAGCCAGGAGTAGCCAATGACCTCCCTTTGCTAGGGAGTGGTGAGTTTCCCAGGACATGAAATTTTTAGTGCTAAAATTGGGACAGTCATGTGCAAATTGGGAGAAGTTGGTCATCCTTCTGTGTTCTCACATTCAAAGGTAAGGACTGATTGGTCCAGCTTTGGTCAGAGGCCACCCAATACTAAGCTGACCAGCAGTGCAGGTTACATAAGAACATGTTAGCTCATGCAGTAGCTATGTCGATGTGGGATGGGAGGTGTCCCCAGCATAATGAGGGAGAGGGACATCAGGAAGAAAATCCCATCAACATCACCTTGGTCCCAGAGTAGAGACTCAATGAAGGGTCTTATACTGTTTCCTTTAACATACAACAGCCTCATCAGTGTACCTCTATAAGACAATGGGAAGGAACTCAATGGAATCTCTGTGACTCCAGGAAAATTGGAATGGATTTGCATATAATATTTGGGTTTCAAAGTCAGAGCATAAAATAAACATCATATTTAGTCCAAATACATACCTACCTCTAAGCCTTGTCATCTCACTCAGCACGGGATGCCCCATTAAGAGAGCTGAGCAGGGATGGCAGCCAGGTGGGGACGAACAGGTTCTCACCTTCCATTGCAAAGTCACTTTGGGACATGGATCCATTGGACAAAAGGTGGTAGACATAGCCCTTTCTCCCTTGCCCAGAAGTTGCAGATAATATGGTGTTTTCAGGTGCTGGGAGGTTATGAAACATATTTAAAAGATTAAGGCTCTTTGACCTAAGAAGGACAAACAGAAGTGTTAAATAGCACGAAAACTTCAAAAGCAAAGATCATTTAGGTGGATGCCATGGAGCATTTATCCTCCACAAAACAAAGAGGTTTTATTTATTGTTTGGTCTTTCATAAAGAATTTCCAATAGTGATTTTGTATCATCCGTCAGAACAAGTCATCACAGCCAATGACTCTATACAAACAGTTGTGACAATGAAAAGCCCATTTTGCCTGGCTGAAGGCAGTCCTGTCTAAACCTGCCTGTCCTCCAGGCAGCAGCACCCACTGCAGATATTCAGGGCAACAAAGAGGAAGTTTCAATAGCAGAAGGCAGAACTGAGCAGTAAAGCAACACCAAAGATTCTTTTCTGAACAGCAGCTGTAGAACCAGGCAACTCCCCCAGGCTCTAAAGTGTGGCTGACCTGACAATTTTAGAGAAGTTTTTGAAGGGATTTTTTTTTTTTTTTTTTAATACAGAGTCTCACTCTTTTCACCCAGACTGGAATGAAGTGGTGTGATCTCAGCTCACTGCAACCTCTGCCCCCTGGGTTCGAGTGATTCTCCTGCCTCAGCCTCCCGAGAGCTGGGATTACAGGTGCCCACCACCACACTCAGCTAATTTTTGTATTTTTAGTAGAGATGGGGTTTCACCATGTTGGCCAGGCTGGTCTCGAACTCCTGACCTCAGGCGATCCACCTTGGCCTCCCAAAGTGCTAGGATTATATCGTGCCCAGCCTTTTGAAGGGAATTTACACCTGGGATTGACTTTTGCTCTTCAACCCCAGTTTACCTGAACCAGTCAGGAGGAGGTGCCTGCAAGCTCCTACTTATCCCCAGCTTTGATCTGTTGGCCCTATCTGGAATCTGACTCCAGTGATACCTGTAACCCCACTATAGCTTCATGTCAAATGAAAACTGTGCCTTCTGCACCTTATGCAGCTTTTTTCAGGGACATCTTGACCCTCTCAAAATTTCCAGACCACCATCCCCCCCACTGTCAGGTAAATGGGTTTGTTCCACCCTTTACCCCACCTATTTCTGTCCCAACCCGCCCATGAGGTCATTCCACCTCTCCTCCTCTCTGCCCTCAGCCCCACTATGACTTTGTAAGCAGCTTTCTCTGCATGGGGACCAGCCTCCTTGTGTTAGTCTGTTTTGCGTTGCTGTAAAGGAATACCTGAGGCTGGGTAACTTACAAAGGAAAGATATTTATTGGGCTCACAATTCTGCAAATTGTACAAGCATGGTACCAGCATCTGCTCAGCTTCTGATGAGGCCTCAGGAATTTTTTACTCATGGTAGAAGGGGAAGGGAGAGCAGGCACATCACATGGAGAGAGGAGCAAGAGAGCTGCCAGGCTCTTTTAAACAACCAGCTCTCATGTGAACTAATAAACTCACTCATTACCACAAGGATGGCACCAAGCCATTCATGAGGGATCCACCCCCATGACCCAAGCACCTCCCACCAAGCCCCACCTCCAACATTGGGGATCACATGTCATGATGAGATTTGGAGGGGACAAACATCTACTCCTACACCTGCTTGCTCCAATCCTTGACCACCCATTTCCACTGACCTGATTCTCCACTCCCATTCAGCTATCCCGTGGCCTTCACTGCAGAGAGTCCCACCTCTGAAATCACAGATTCAGATATTTGTCTTTCAGATCACTGCCTCTCTTCCCTCTGGCTTGGTCTTTCAGTGACTCCCAATACTCCACTTATTTGTCCTGTTTTCTGTTCACTCTCCCCCTCCCTCCCTCCCTATCTTTACTTTCCATATTCAACATGGGTTTATTCAAACTTTCTCCTACCAACATCCTAAATTCCTTGCCCATTATTCTTCCATGACTGTCACTAGGTGAAACTTGAATACCACATCTACTCAATGGTTCATCTTCACCACGTGCACCCAGTATTGTTGAGTAAAGACCACATTCAAACAGATCAGTGTCACCCTGCAGTCACATCCACAAACACCATCTGGGCCTTTCATTCTGCCTGGCACTCCAATTGTATGTATCTCCTTGGTCAGTTCAACTTTCCATTCTCCATAATAATAATTTCTAACTTGCATTGTGTTCAAACACCCTCCCTACTCTCCACCCTCCTCATTTTCAGCAGGTAACGGAGAAATGAGTATCGTTTGTTGGAGGGAAATGTCCCAAATGTCCACCACATCTCCAAAGCTGCCCATTCTTCACCCCTTCCCTCCCACCAAAAGAGACGGCCCAGTCCCCCTGTCCAAGGGGAACATCTTCACCCAAGTTCTAGAGCCAACCCCTCCCCATCTTAGAAGCCCCTTGCTGTCAGCTCATCACCCTATACCTGCATCTGCGTCCTCACCCTGGATCCTCAACCTCCCTTTCTCTAATGACTTTTTGTCAGCATTTAAGCCCCTCAAGTATCTTATATCTTAAAACAAACTCTTCCCTCCCTCCCTTGCCACTGCCAGCCACCATCATATTTGTAGCCTCCCTCATGGCCAGACTTCTTTTTTTTTTTTTTTTTTTTAAAGACAGAGTCTCAGTCTTGTTGCCCAGGCTGGAGTGCAATGGCGCAATCTCAGCTCACTGCAACCTCTGCCTCCTGGGTTCAAGCGATTCTCCTGCCTCAGCCTCCCGAGTAGCTGGGATTACAGGTGCCCACCACCATGCCTAGCTAATTTTTTTGTATCTTTAGTAGAGACAGGGTTTTGCCATGTTGGTCAGGCTGGTCTTAAACTCCTGACCTCAGGTGATCCACCCGCCTCGGCCTCCCAAAGTGCTGGAATTACAGGCATGAGCCACTGCGCCCGGTCAAGCCAGACTTCTTAAATGGGAACTCTTGTTTCCCAAGCAGAAGAGAAAGAAGCCTGATACCTAAGACTACGTATTATATATGATACCATTTACATGGAATTTCTAGAAAGGGCAACATTATAGAAACAAAAAGCAGATCAGTGGTTGCCTGGGGCCATAGGAGAGTGGAATTGACAGAGAATGGGCCCAGGAAATTTTGAGGGTTATGGGAATGTTATAAACCTGGATTGTGCTAATGGCTGCACAACTTATAAATTTATGAATACTCATCAAACTGTATATTTACAATGGGTGAATTATTTGATATGTAAACTATATCTTAGTAACAGTGTGTGTGTGTGTATAATTTTTTTCTTTTTTTCTTTTTGAGGCACTTGGGAGACTCGCTCTGTCACCCAGGCTGGAGTGCAGTGGTGCGATCTCAGCTCACTGCAAGCTCCACCTCCCGGGTTCACGCCATTCTCCTGCCTCAGCCTCCCAAGTAGCTGTGACTATGGTGCCCGCCACCATGCCTGGCTGATTTTTTTGTACTTTTAGTAGAGAGGGGGTTTCACCATGTTAGCCAGGATGGTCTCGATCTCCTGACCTCATGATCCCCCGGCCTGGGCTTCCCAAAGTGCTGGGATTACAGGCGTGAGCAACCATACACAACCATTTTTTTTCTTTTTCTCTGAGACGGAGTCTTGCTCTGTTGCCCAGGCTGGAGTGCAATGGCGCAATCTCGGCTCACTGCAACCTCCACCTCCAGGATTCAAGCAATTCTCCTGCCTCAGCCTCCCAAGTACCTGGGATTACAGGCACCTGCCACCATGCCCGGCTAATTTTTGTATTTTTTAGTACAGATGGGGTTTCTCACCATGTTGGTCAGGCTGGTCTCGAACTCCTAACCTCAGGTGATCCACCCGCCTCGGCCTCCCAAAGTGCTGGGATTACAGGCGTGAGCCACCGCATCTGGTGTGTATAACAATTTTTTAGGTCAGAAAGCAGAAGGAAAGGGAACCTCAAAAGCTTAGATCTGAGAGGACCAGACTGAGGCATGAACAAGGAGTTTGAGTGCCCTTGATACTGGATGGATTCCCAGGTTGGGCAAAAGGGAGTTAGAAGGCAAGTTAACTGAGACAACTGTGGGTCCTTAAGGAGGAATCCCAAACCACACTCCCATACACACATACTCTAAGAAATGAGTGTAGAGGAAAGATGAGAAAATCTAAGAATGATTATTGGAACCCTGGGTGGAAGAACCGATGCACCGTGTCCTGGGTGGAGCACCCAAGAATGTGGCCAAACTTCAAAAAGATGACTATACTTTGTCTAGGCAGACAGAGCCCTGGCTCCTTAGATAGGTGTGAGAGCAGCAGATGTTTCCGTGGCACCACGACATGGCACAGAAAACCTTTACCCCGGGGGGAGACTTACGAAAGGGAAAGAGGCCAGCTGAGCTGCAACCTTCATGGACCAGAAGGGGCAATGGACGACTCAGTAGACATCAGCATGAATAGGTCATTCTTAAGAGCCTGGCCCCATGACCTCATAAGCCCCTGTATTTTCAGACCCAACCCCAGAAACAGAGGAACGTTTCTCTCAATTGACAAAGAATTGATTTCTGCCATCCTGAAGTTCAAAATAGACATAAATTGAGAATTTAGCTAAATAAAGGAATCCACCTTTTGGGACACTTGAATTGACGAACCACTCTACAGAGGACTGGGCATCCTCCACAGAGCAGGCAAAGAAAGGGCAAGGATGCCAAAATGAGACTAAGATGGCCCAGTTCTCCCAAGTGAATCCAAACCAGGATCTTCATTTTTCCTAGATTAAAAAAGAAAAACGGGCCAGGTGTGGTGACACAC
Source organism: Pan troglodytes (assembly GCF_028858775.2). Lineage (NCBI taxonomy): Eukaryota > Metazoa > Chordata > Mammalia > Primates > Hominidae > Pan > Pan troglodytes. The sequence goes on from NC_072406.2 coordinate 133,545,654, forward strand.
ACCTGTAATCCCAGCACTTTGGGAGGCCAAGGTGGGCAGATCATGAGGTCAGGAGATCAAGACCGTCCTGGCCAACATGGCGAAACCCATCTCTATTAAAATATAAAAAATTAGCCAGGTGTCGTGGCAGGCACCTGTAGTCCCAGTGACTCAGGAGGCTGAGGTAAGGTAATCGCTTGAACCCAGGAGGCGGAGGTTGCAGTGAGCCGAGATCACGCCACTACACTCCAGCCTGGTGACAGAGCAAGACTCCATCTCGAAAAACAAAACAAAACAAAGAAAAACTACCTTAAAGCCTCTCAAAGCTACAGGGAGAGTCAATGCTTAGCATTGATGGTTTTTCCTCTTCTTACCAAGTCAGTGCTTCATATTTATTGGGTGTCAGAGACCATGGTTGGACAAGGCAGAGGTGGAGAGCATGGAGGAAGATGGCCTCAGCCACAGTGGCAAGAGTCTTACTTCCCACCCAGTGCCTCCAACCAGGAGGGACCCCAGCCTCTAACCCACAGCCAGCCTGAGAACGGGGTGTTGTGCAGAGGGTGAGCAAAAGCCCTGTTCACAAATGCAAGAGCCTGACCCCACCATTGCCAGCTTCAAAGCCCTGAGCAGGCGACACCTCAGGGACACTCGCTCCCTGTGCAGGAGGAAGAATATGGGACCAGCTAAGGCAGGAGGACTGGGATCCTGCACACATCATTCACGTGACTCAGCAAGTGACTTCGCCTCCCAGCTTTGTTTTCCCTCCTGGGTCACTTCTGGCTAGGGAAGGTGGCGAGAGAGCAACAAGGATCAGTGAAGACTATCCACGTAGCTCCTTAAAGCTGAGTTCTGACACCCAGGCCCCAGCGGCTCACGCTCCACAGCTGAAGAGGCGTTTCTTGTGTGGTCACAGACACATCCCTCCTCCCACATCTGACAATAAGGCCAGTGCTCCGAGCTTCTTGTCACACAGAATGCCATTCCCTTCTGCCACCCTTCCCAGCCACCCAGGAGTCGTGATCTCGTTTTTCTTCCTACCCTTTGTTGTCAAACAGTTACGCTGGCAGGACAAACACTACAAATCTTACCTTTTCTCAGCAATTGCATTGATTAAAAGGTCTATGTCTTTCCTCAAAGAAAGAGATTATAGGAGTGAGACACAACCCTTGGAAATGGACATTTTACCGAAACGATGCAAAATCGAACTATGGGGTCCCAGTGGATGAAAACTATTCCCCCAGCAAAATTTTTTTGTTTCCTTTTTCTTCTGTAAGAAATCATCAAAGCAAGACGATATGCACCCAGGCCACGGCCATTCGTTGGCACTGCCTGGGGAGCCTGCCGCTCTTGGTCTTCCTCTCCTGGGATCTGAAAAATCAGCAAGGAGTCACACCTTGAGCTCCAGGCCTTCCTGTGCAAGCGACCAAGTAGCGGTGAGCCGTGTCGCTGTGGGGCCGGGGCCTGAATGCAATCCTCATTCTAACCACAAATCCCAACATTCGAGGACACACTTCTGGGCACTTTCTTTTCTACCTTTCCTGAGTCTTTTTGTTTTTTAAAGCTAATATTTTAAAAAATATCACATAAACCTGTGTTATCCCACTTGGGAGTTTTTGTTCCAACTAAGGTTTGGAATTTTTTTTCTAATTTTCAGACAGCAACTGTAACAAAAATTCACACCAGCCCTGGGCTCCTCTTTTGGCAAGACGATGTAATAATTCCATTCCAATTGACTCAGTCTGTTGAAGTTGATGTTCCAAAATGGTCTAACACCCACTTTATTAACATTAGAGCTAATTTCTTTTGAAGGGAGTTTAAAGCAGCCAGGACTTAGATTCTGGGGTTAATTGGTCTGTTTGCCACTGTTTGTCAGGGCCGTCTTTAAAGAACATCTTCAAAGACTTGCTCTGATACTTGCTCCCGCATTGTCTGAAATGCCTCAAATGCCTTTATCAATGCCAAAAAATGCAGTGAGTGAAAGGGCTTTTTACTTAATTATTTCTGAAAACCAAAAAGGGGATTCCACATAGACAGATAATGAGAATTGACACAATGAAATTAAAATGCATGTTCAAGCCACAAAAGCCAGAAGAGCCACACTTCTAACCAGGGCAGGCAATGGGAAGAGTCCATCCTACCCCAGCCCTCCGCCTCACACTCAGGGATGGGGCTTCATTTTCTTATCTCTTGAAATTGTTTCCATTTTCAAACCCGAGCTGATTTGGTTGCACAGGTTGCTTAGCAACCCACAGGACAACAGTATTTGGTTTTAAGATGCCAACATCTGCACATCATTCAAAGTATAATTTTTAATTCAAAAACTTATGTCTGGAGACAGGGAGGAAAATGTAACTTTGAAAAATAAAACAGAACTGGATTTCTTCATACAAGTCCTCCTGCCGCCCCAGTCCCCACCCCTAAGCAATTCACGGATTATGTGGCTGCTTTTCGCAATTCCATGTCTACATTCATATTTTTTCCAGTTTCTTTTCTGGGTAAATAAGAGTAGGAAAGGAGAGCAAAATGGAGCATTTCTTCAGGTGTCCAGAAGAAAAGTAGAAAAACCTGCATTTTATCTCTTATGTAATTAGGAACGCTTCAGAGCAGAAGACAAAAATATTTGGGCCTCCATTTTATTGAGAATTACGGTTATTGTGGATCCAACGTTCTGCCTAAGTCAGATAAGAATCAGGATATGTCTCTTGACAGCCATTCTATGATGGGGCACTTGGTCTCCACTAAGATATTCTTTGCTACATCTGGAGAACCCAAGGCTACTACTTCCCCCAACCAAAATAAGTAAATGGCAACCCCAAAATGAAATCAGAGAAACCAACCAGCAGAGGAACTCAGATATCCAACACCTAATCAGGAGTTCACTTCGTGATCTCTAAATACAGCTCACATTTTGAGAACCTTGGTCTCCATTATGTCAAATCCAGACACGGCTGGGTGCTGTTTTGGGCCTGGCATTCCTTGGAAATTGCACCTTCCAGTTCTTGCCGTTGTTTAAACTCCCAGGTATCAATATATTTGCATGTTGTTTGGGGAAAAATGCAACAGAAACCGCCACAGGGGAATCAGATTTGGAAAGAATAAGGGCAACTCCAGAACAACACCTTTCTTTTTAAAAAACCCAAATGGCAGTGCAAACTGATGCTATCATTCCACTGGCCTCTGCTTGAGCGAATACATTAGCCTCAGCTCCTTCTAATCTGGAGAGGTCACATTACCTGCTGGAAAGCAGAGGAAACCCTAAATCACTTGATGCCAGAAAAAATAGCCAGGAAAACTCGAGTGAGCAGGGGAACCACAGATCTCCATTTAGGAAAGGGTCTCCTTAACCGGTCAGCTTCGGAAGGGCTTTAACTGGGAGATCCTCCAGCAGGAAAAACAAAGGGCTTGGTGCTTTGCTAAAACAAAAACACACAAACACAACTCCCTCACCTTTCAACATAACACCCTAACCCATTGTTAGGTTCTGGCCACTAGGATTTTTTGCCCAGAGCAGAGATCTGATTACTGTTATCTCCACTTGCATAACTACAAATGTTATCATTACTTTTCAACTGATATGGCTCTGTTTTACAAACACAATGGAAGGCTGTATGTACACTTGCCCTCTCACCAGAAGGGCTGGTTTAAAATAGACGAAAAAAAAGAGAGAAGAAAGACGGGGCTGGGAACTGAAAGGCAGGCCTGCTGAATGAGCCTTTCAGAAAGAATTATGTGATAGGTTTTGTGTGTGTGCTTTTTAAAAACGCTGCTGCCAAAGCTCAGAATTGAAAAGTATGCAGTGGGCATTGTTTCAGAAACACAATGATTTATTTTGCTGGTTCATTTTCAAACAAGGGCTTTCTCCTTATTCCCTGAAATGTGTTTTGGGCCCAAATCTTCAAAATGTGAGGAACAGAAGTTATACAGAGAGCCGGGTCCGATTCAAGATAAACAAGCATTATATTATAAATATGACAGTGGCATATCCCTGGCCTCCAAAGAGCCTCGTCTGTTTGCCCAGACTGCAGGCGTTTTCTCCATCCAAAAAAAAAAAAAAAAAAAGAAACCCCAAAAAACCCAAAAAACAAAACAAAAAAAGCCTCACGGGGGTAGAAGTAGGGTTCCTCTGGTCAGCCTTCCTGGCTGCAGGGCCGGAGAGAGACCTGGTCATTGAGCCCCTCAAAGCCAGAGCTTGTATACACAGGCTGGGTCAAAATCAGGAGTACAAGACATGTGGCTTCTTTGTTTTCCTGGTCCCATCCCACAAAGCTGAAGCCTCATCCCCGTTAATTCCCACTCTGTTTCCTCCAAGATTGCATGGAAGTGCCTGGAAGCTCACTCGGGCCTGGCTGTGGGAGGTAGGCCAGAGAAGGGGAAGGATCTGGTCCTCAAGGGGGCCATCTGTCCACACAGCAGCTACTAGCAGGACTCTCCTGCCTCTGGCCCTCTGCCCACACCACTCTTAGCCACATTGGGCTGCAGAGTTTGCACCGTGAAGTGGGCAAAGCTTTGCTGCAGGCCCTCTCAGGTTGGGCCCCTTCCAGAACCCTTACCTGATTTTTTTAACAATATATTTTTTAAATTATAACTAATTCACATGCCATAAAATTCACCCTTTAAAAGTGGACAATTCGGTGTTTCGTAGTTATTTGCAGACGTGTCCAATGATCACACAAATTCCAGAACATTTCATCACCCCCAAAAGAGACACTGCCTGTATCTCATTTGAAATTTATCATTTCTAATTTTGTTTTCTAAAGAGGGTCTCAAATTGTTTAAACCTTAAGTCACCTAACAATTAAATTCACCTCTGGATTCAGAGACCTCCTGTAAAGCAGCCTCAGGTCAGCCTCCCTAAGATCACTGGACAGATCATTCTACTCCAGAACCAGAGACCCCGGGCGATGGGAGGCGTGGATGCCCCGGATCGCAGATCCCCGCCACCTGCCTGGGGTTTCTGGTTTTACCACCATTTCCCCAGGTCCTAGGCAGGATGCACAGTCCCATCTGGAGGACCCAGCTAAACCCAACCTCTCTTGCTTCTCTGGGGCATCTCCCCAGTCCTGAGAGCATGGGGACCCCATAACCTAACTCTTCATCTAGTTCTCCTTTTAAGCCCAAACCACAAGAATTTGACTCTCTCGTTCTCTGAATTGTGTCATCCCTTATCTGAGGCTGGGAGGAGAAAGAAGTAGCCGCCTCATCAAAGGTCACAAAATAACTGAAAGTAATGCTTGGAAGTTGCTGAGAACAGCCGTGGATATCAGGCTTAAGTGGTACAGGGTTCACCTGCAGCAGAAAGGAGAAAGCAAAGGTACAACACCCAGCCCCTCCCCAGCTTTTGGTCCCCTAAGGCCAGCGGATCTGCTCTGTAGCTGAGGTAGGTGATGGGGCTGCGTACAGCCTGCTTCATGCTGCAGTCGAAGAAAAGGACCCACTCTTCCCCCGTGGGGGGGAATCACAAAATAACTGAAAGTAATGGTTACCAAAACCCCTCCAGGGCCAATTTATCCAATTACTCTCCTGATACACATGGCATAATACAGCTCCAGACTTGCAGCAACTGAAATGTCACTGCCTGGAGGCTGCTCCAAGCAGAGCCAAGGGTGATGCCAAGTGGCCTTGTAGCAGGAACCCTCCCTGAGATTCATACCCCTTCCTCAAAAAAGGAGGTGGCTTTATGAGCCATCTAAAAAAAATTTTTTTAAATAAAAAAAAAGGACCCAGGGCTCCTTTCCCCTTGACACTGCCACCTGATGAAACAGTGGGGCTGGGAGCCATGGTTGCAAAGATGAAGCTCTGCTCAAAGAATCAGGGCCCAGGGGTTCCTGGTCTACCATAAAATCATTAATTTGGGGTTATATATTCACTTTCACACTCTGAACCTCCATTTACCACCTGCAACATGCCAAGCTACTTTGGTTGTAGTTCTCTAGGACTCCCTGGTGAGATCTCATCTCCCTTCAGGGATCACTTGATTTGTGTTTTTACTTGATTTCACTTAATTGAAAAGACTGAGAAATGGATGGAACACAAAGAAAGCCCAAAATTCCCCTGGGGTGGCCCAGGGCAAACATCTGAGGTCATTTGCTGCCCTGGAAGAAGACTGTCTGAATGATGGAGCCAGGCCAAGTGGAGGAGCCCCAGGTCAGCTTTCTATCCTGGGAAGGAGGAAAGGAAGCCAGCACTTTCCAGTCACTTCTACATCAGTAAATGGCAGGCCTGAGGTTGGAGCCATCACCAAGGGTCCAAATAGTGGTGGTGAGGATAATGGTGACAATGATAATGGCAGCAGCTCCCCTGTGTTCCCTTGCCAAGCACTGTGCAGTGCAGTTCACATTCAGGACTTTGTTTACTTCTCACCACCATTTTATGATGCAGGTACTGATATTATCCCTGTTTTGCAGATGAGGAGAAAGCACATTAAAGAGGTGAGAACATTTGACCAGGGTCATACAACTAGGTATTGAGAGAGAAGCACTTTCACTCCGTCCACCTGCCTCTGGACTCTTGCTCTTAACCACTGCTCTACGCTTCCTCATCTGGGAAAGGCCAAGAACAGGCCATCCTCTGGTTCCAGTGCAGAGATGGCCTTCCCAGCCTGGACCAAGCAATGAAGTGGGTTTGGGCTTCCCTCATGTTAGGACTGAACTTTTACTGCTTTATTTTCTATGGGAAATGGATATCTGACCTCAAAAGTAACTATTAATATCTCAATTATCTAGGGGAGAAAATGCACCCCTACCTCACACCACGTGGCCAAATAAATTCCATCTGTATCAAAGATTAAATGATACATTGAAATCATAAAAATACAAGAAAAATACTATTATAATATTGGAATGGGGAAGACTATTATAAGTAATCACTTAACTTAAAAGTCTTAGAAAGAAAAACTGGAGCACTTGAACACATTATTTTTTTTCCTGGGAAGGAAAACAATGCTATTAATAAAGCTAACGGGTAAATGATAAACATATCACAAACAGACCTCACTTGCTTTATAAGTATCTCCTACAAAACAAAGGCCAACAGAAAATATAGGTGAAGGCTATGAAAAGCTCATAGCAAAGAAATTATAACAGTCTTTTAAAATATATTAAAAGGTGTACACCATTGCTCATAATAAGAAAGTTCCAAATTAAAACTCCCCATCTGGTTGCCAAAAACCTACAAGGATCTGCAAGAGTGTGGGGAAACACATTCTCAACCAGTGGATGGAGGTCATGCACATCCACTCAGCCTCCAGGGACAGCAATTAGGCAATCAGTATTTGATCATGCAATTCTACTTTTAGGAATTCAGACTACAAATATGTGCAGATATGTAGGGAGTGGTTATATACAAGAATATGTATTGTATCATTGGTTTTAATAGTGAAAGTTTAGTGGTAACCCAAGTCATAGAATAGAGTATAAAACTGGTTAGGGCCAGGCGCGGTGGCTCACACCTGTAATCCCAGCACATTGAGAGGCCGAGGCGGGTGGATCACGAGGTCAGGAGATCGAGACCATCCTGCCTAATACGGTGAAACCCCGTCTCTACTAAAAATACAAAATAAATTAGTCAGGCATGGTGGCACACGCCTGTAGTCCCAGCTACTTGGGAGACTAAGGCAGGAGAATCACTTGAACCCAGGAGGCAGAGGTTGCAGTGAGCCGAGATCACACCACTGCACTTCAGCCTGGGCAACAGAGTGAGACTCCATCTCAAAAAAACAAAAACAAAAAGCTGGTTAAACAAAGTATGGAACAGAATGCTACATGGATGTAAAAAAAGATGACTTGTGCAAAAGAATTAAATTGGACCCTTACCTTATATTATATACAAAAATTATCTCAAAATGAATCAAAGACCTGAATTTAAAAGCTAAAAATATAAATCTCTTAAAAGAAAACACAGGAGTAATTTTGCATTATATTGGTTTTGGCAATGGATTCTTAGATATGACAGCAAAAGCATAAGCAACAAAATTTTTTAAAAAAGATCAATTGGACTTCATCAAAATCAAAAACTGTGCATCAAAGAATACTGTCAAGAAAGTGAAAAGACAGACCACAGAAGAGAGGAAAATATGTGCAAATAATATATCTGATAATAGTCTAGGATCTACAATATGTAAATAACTCTTACAACTCAACAACAACAACAGAAACAAAACAAAAAACTCAATTAAAAAAAGGGCAAAGAATCTGAATAGACAACTTCTCCAAAGAAAAGATACAGCCAATAAACATATGAAAAGATGCTCAACATCATTAGTCATTGGGGAAATGCAAATTAAAACTACTGACTGCTTAGTGGATACAGTTTCTTTTTGATATGATGGAAATGTTCTGCAATTAGATAGTGGTAATGGTTGCACAACACTGTGAATGTACTGGAAGCCACAGAATTGTATACTTTAAAATAGTTAGAATTGTGAATTTTATGTTATAGTAACTTTTGCCTAAATTTAAAAAGGATCAGGAAGTTCTCTGTACCAATAGGAATAATCCCCCAGGATATATTTTTAAGAAAAAAAAAAAAGCAAGTACACCACTACAGAACAAAGGGTGTACATGTTATCATCAACAGAGTTCTTAATGCATTAATTGACCATGTTTTAATAAAGTGTATCCCTCTGGAGGAAAAGCAGAGAAACAAAATCATATCCAAGCCATCTCTAGACTCAGAGGATGAACACCCCCTTGTCCGAAGGCCATGTAGCTGTTCAGTAAGTGCTTGCCATCAGGCCTTGTTTATGCAGAGTGCAAAAGCAGTTAGGCTGCCCCCATTCACCCCAGCTCATACTGGGCCAAGTGCAGGCAGCTTCTGGCTAGGGCTCACGTCCTCTGGCACAGCCACCTCCTTTGTGCCCTGTCATAACAAGCTGAGCAGGGGGCCCAGGGAAGCTGATCAGTATGGAGTCCTATTATGTCCATTTTCCCCACAACCAAAGCTGAGCTCACAGGCCCCCAGCCAGCCAGTCTGATCCATGGCAGTTGCTTCAGTTCAAGGGAGTTGCATATCCAGTTCTGCTATGGACGGCATGTTAGTATCCCCTGAAGTTCACATAGGGAAACCCTAACCCTCAGTGATATTAGGAGGTGGCGCCTTTGGGAGGTAATTAGGTTTCGATGAGGTCATGAGGGTGGAGCCCCAATAATGGGATAAGGAAGAGACTAGAGTTTGCTCTCTCTTGTGGGAGGACACAATCAGAACGCAGCTGTCTGCAAACCAGGAAGAGAGCCCTCAACAGACACCAAATCTGCTGGCACCCTGATCATGGACTTCTAGACTCTAGTGAAAAATAAATTTCTGTCGTTTAAGACACTCAATCTATGGTATCTTGTTATAGCAGCCCAAACTGACCAAGAAGAGAGATAACAAAAAGATTCACAGCTCTACCTGCCCAGCACAGGCATGGAGTCAGCTTGAACTGGATACCCCTATGCTGTAAGCATCTCACCATGCCAATTGCCATTTCAGTGTTAAAAAATAAGCATTTTCAGGCCAGGTGCAGTGACTCACACCTGTAATCCCAGCACTGGGAGGCCAGGAGTTTAAGACCAGCCTGGCCAACATGGCGAAACTCCTTCTCTACTAAAAATACAAAACTTAGCCAGGGATGATGGCCTGTAATCCCAGCTACTCGGGAGGCTGGGGCATGAGAATCACTTAAACCCAGGAGGCGGAGGTTGCAGTGAGTGGAGATGCACCACTGCACTCCAGCCCAGGCAACAGAGCAAGGCTCTGTCTCAAAAAAATAATAGGAATAGGCCAGGCGCAGTAGCTCACGCCTGTAATCCCAGCACTTTGGGAGGCCAAGGTGGGCGGATCACGAGGTCTAGGAGTTCCAGACCAGCCTAACCAATATGGTGACACCCCGTCTCTACCAAAAATACAAAAATTAGCCAGATTTGGTGGCTCATGCCTGTAGTCCCAGCTACTCGGGAGGCTGAGGCAGAAGAATCGCTTGAACCCAGGAGGTGGAGGTTGCAGTGAACCAAGATGAAGCCACTGCACTCCAGCCTGGGTGACAGAGCAAGAGTCTGTCTCAAATAATAATAATAATAATAATAATAAGCATTTTCATATAGCATGATCCATAAATGTAAGCCAACTACTTCACCTGGTGCTCAACACCACACACACACACACACACACACACACACACACACAAACATAAAACTGTGATCAGTTCCAACACCAGAGGAAAAACTGGCTGAAAAGAACTTTTTGAGAGACTACATAGTACTGTATTTTATGGGTGATTTGAAGGATTTTTAAGGATAATTTTGACCATATGTGACTCTCACTTCGTGTGATGGCTTTACACTCTAGCCTCTGAGTTAAATGTGACTCCACTGTAATAAAAACAGGGTACGGCTGACTGCCTTGTGTAGGAAATGAGAACCAAGAAATGGACAGTTGGTGGGGCACAGTGGCTCACGCCTGTAATCCCAGCACTTTGGGAGGCTGAGGCAGGTGGATCACCTAAGGTCAGGAGTTTGAGACCAGCCTGGTCAACATGGTGAAACCCCATCTCTACTAAAAATACAAAAAATTAGCCAGGCTTGGTGGTGGACACCTGTAATCCCAACTACACAGGAGGCTGAGACGGGAGGATCACTTGAACCCAGGAGGCAGAGGTTGCAGTGAGCCAAGATCGAACAAGAGTGAAACTCCATCTCAAAAACAAACAAAAAGAAATGGGGATAGCTGTGTAGGTGCTGCCCAAAGTTCCTACAAGCATCCCTCACTTTCCCCTCCCGCAAGTATGTGCTGATCACGTTCGTTACACAGGTACACGGGACAAGTCAGCATGTGTTCAAAACTTACCATGTCACAGTAATCTATACGTAAGTCTCATCCAAATTTATAATATTTATAAAAGGTAAGAAATTGTGTCTTCATTTTATAGGAGGTGGGGAAACTGAGGCTCAGAAAGGCTAAATATTAATAGTCAACCCCCAGTCAACTGGAAGATGCAGTGGTCGCCAAAAACCTGAGATCCAAAGCCCACGTTCTATCCATCTCGTCAATCCGTCTTCAACCTCTAGCCAAATCACACTGATTATCTCAGCTCACCTGCTTTTTTCCTCCTGTGCTAATTTATTTCTTCAGTTTACATCCAATTGAGTCCCTTCTACTCAGGCAGCTTCTTTATCTGCAAATACCCGCTGGGGGAGATCTTAAGACTACACCCACCCAGAAATGTGTTTCTTTCAGCTTGAGCATACATGCCCAAGCCGGCCCTCTGGGTCCCTAAAACTTTGCCTCGCAGCGTGAACCACTTTCTTCAGTAGCTTCTTAGCCATTCCACTAACATTTCTAGTCTCTTTCTAACCCCTTGGTATTCCAAATCCTGCTGGCTTCCAAGACTACCTGCAGCTCTTATTACTTTCCTGTCATTGACTTCGTGCTGAGGTTTCTAACTACCCAATACAGATCCCATGCTTTCATTTCTTTTTCTGTCCTTGGAATCTAAAACATCTCCCAATTTACTACCATCTGCTACCTTAATTAATAGGCTGTTTACCTCCCCTGTAAGACCTTGCAGAGATTCTCTTGGACTCCATCCCTAACTTTGTGCTCATTGCAGGCTCTCATTAGTCTTGGTTTATAATCCAGCTTTCAATCTATTTGACAGCTCTCATCTCCAAGCCAATTTGAATTACATTTTTCTCGTAAAATTTCATAAGACACAAATACGCTTTATTCGAGCCTGGAACAAATTACATCTACAACATTCCCTTTGTCCACTCCTTTTATAATTTGAAAGGAACCAAAAAAAAAAAGAAGAAAAGAATATCAATCTGGCTTCTTTGATATAAATTCACTGATTCCTTCTCTGCATGGAAGTCTCAGGTTTGCACAATTATCTCCAAGGAGTTCTCTCTTCTACATAACATAACAGGGTGCCTTCCACCAGCCCCCCTTTACTCCACCATCCTCATTGGCAGATTTGTATTGCACACAGTGCAATCATAGCCAAATGCATGATCAAAACCGCAAATGAATAAAGTGACTGGTTTTATACCCTTAACTGCCAACATCACTTACCAATGATTAGTTGCTCAGAGTGAAAAACAATCCATTATTAGAATTTTTGTTGCTGTGACCTGACATGGTCATTGCTGCAAGTGTTTCCTCAAAATGCAATTGTCCTCTGCTCTTTCTTCATATCTAAAGCATGAAGAAGGGCAAGAGGGAAGAGCCAGCATTTATCAAGTTCCATCTGTGAGGCAGGTTCTGAGTGTGCACTTGGCTTCCTAAGTTTCATTTCAGTAGTGGGTTTTAAACTGGCCTCATCTACATCTCCTGAAGGTTTTGGTAAAGATGCAGATTTCCAGGCCTCACTCCTATATATTCTAAATCAGGAGTTGTGGAGCGGGACTCAGGAATCTGTTTTCCTAAAGCCTCACAAAGCACTGTTGATTACTAAGTGAATTTGGGAAGCACCAATTTTTTTTTCTTTTTCTTTTTCTTTCTTTTCTTTTTTTTTTTTTTTTTTTTTGAGAGAGTCTCGCTCTGTTGTTCAGGCTGGAGTTCAGTGGAGCGATCTAGGCTCACTGCAACCTCCACCCCTGGGTTCAAGCAATTCTCCTGCCTCAGCCTCCCGAGTAGCTGGGATTACAGGCACCTGCCACCATGCCTGGCTAATTTTTGTATTTTTAGTAGAGATGGGGTTTCACCATATTGGCCAGGCTGGTCTTGAACTCTTGACCTCAAGTGATCCACCTGCCTTGGCCTCCCAAAATGCTAGGATTACAGGCATGAGCCACTGTGCCCAGCTGGGAAGCACCAAATTTTCAAAGCAGCCCAGAAATATCAACTTCAGCCTTTTTTGTCGGCCATTTGTTAGATGAGATGAGCAAATGAAAGCTCAGAGAGGTTCATTTGCCCAATGTCACAAACTAGGACATGATATGCCCAGCATTAATGAATGTGCTATAGAATTCTGGAGCCCATGCTTTCTCCATGATCCCACAAAGCCTCCATTTGATGGGAAACTTAATTTTTTTTTGGTATGGTCAATGGGGAAACCTTAGTATCATTTTTATGATGATGAATATTTAGCACTGCCAAAAGACATTTGGTGCACATCAATGTTCATAGCTGCATTATTATAAGAGCCAAAATGTGGAAATAACTCAAGTACATGTCAACAGATAAATGGATAAACAAAATGTAGCATATCCACACAATGGAATATTATTCACCCAGAAAAAAAGAATGAAATTCTGATGCACGCTACAACATAGATGAACCTGGAAAATATTATACTAAGTGAAATAAGCCAGACACAAAAGAACAAATATTGTATGATTCCAGTTATAGGAGCTACCTAGAATAAGCAAATTCATACAGATAGAAAGAATAGTGGGCCGGGTGCGGTGGCTCACGCCTGTAATCCCAGCACTTTGGGAGGCCGAGGCAGGCAGATCACCAGGTCAGGAGATTGAGACCATCCTGACTAACACGGTGAAACCCCGTCTCCACTAAAAATACAAAAAAAATTATCCAGGCATGGTGGCAGGCGCCTGTAGTCCCAGCTACATGGGAGACTGAGGCAGGAGAATCACGTGAACCTGGGAGGTGGAGCTTGCAGTGAGCCGAGACCATGCCACTGCACCCCAGCCTGGGTGACAGAGCAAGACTCTGTCTCAAAAAAAAAAAAAAAAAAAAAAAATAGTGGTCACTAGGGGCTGGGGGAGGGGGAATGGGAAATTATTATTCAATGGGTATAGAGTTTCTATTTCGGATGATGAAAAAGTTCTGGAAATGAATCGTGGTGAAAGTTATACAACGTTGGGAATGTACCTAATGTCACTGAATCATGCGCTTTAAAATGGTCATAATGGTACATTTCACATTGTGTATATTTTATCACAATTTTTAAAAGCATAAAAAAGATATTTGAAAACAGCAGGAGACTAAGCCATCTATATATGCCCCCTGAAACACACCCTAAGAGTAAGACCATGGAATAAACCGGAGACTTTCTTCTATTTTCCTCCAAAGTTGAATGAAAAACAGATTTCTGGTTAATTGAGGGTCCCAGCTGCTCGTGGCTTCACTGTTTGAGTCTGAGCTCATTTCTTCTAAGAGAAAGAATGACTGGGAGCATTTTGGCACGTAGAGGATGAAGTAACCCTGCATGATGGGGCAAATGCCCTCACCTGGGGCATCGGGAGGTATGAAGGTGACTCTGCCACTCCACTGAGGGATCATCACTTAGATGAATTTGGATGTCAGTTCCTCATCCAGAAGAAGGGAGTGCCCTGGCTGGTGTTTTGCAGGACACCCCCCAGTTCCTCTAGTAGCAGTCCTGTGCTGAGTTGAGCCCATGACCCAAATTGAGCAAACCAACATCCTTCCCCTAGAAATTTCTTTTTTCTTTTTTTTTTTTATTAGCTACAAAGTTGTAACCCTAAAGGTACCAGCAGCCCTGGCAATCCCAGGTGGATAAGCTTCCACGGTTGCCAAGAGGGGCCACAGGCAGCTTGAGTCTGCAGAGCCTCTGCTCCAGCACAGGCTCCTATGATCCTGGAGCTGCTTGGCCCCAGCAGTCCACCCTTCAGTCCCAGGACCCCCGACCCATCCTCCATCCCCTCCATAGGCCCCTCTTGCTCTTGGGCAGAGTGGCTGGCACCTGCAACACAAGGAATCCTGACTACCATGGTGGAAGTTTGATTAAATGATTGCTAGGATTTCTTCTTCTTTTTTTTTTTTTTTTTAAGACGGAGTCTCACTCTGTCACCCAGGCTGAAGTGCAGTGGTGCGATCTCGGCTCACTGCAACCTCCGCCTCCCAGGTTCAGGCTATTCTCTTGCCTCAGCCTCCCTAGCAGCTGGGACTACCAGTATGCGCCACCACGCCCCTCTAATTTTTGTATTTTGAGAAGAGTCAGGGTTTCACGATGTTGACCAGGCTGGTCTTGAACTCCTGACCTCAAGGATCCGCCCACCTTGGCCTCCCAAAGTGCTGGGATTACAGGTATGAGCCAGCACACCTGGTCTCTTCTGGTTTAAAAAAGCAAAACAAACAAAACCTAAAAGCAGATTTAAATCCTCTAATCCTGAAAAAGTCACCCCATACCAATGTAACTATAAGAAAGTTTCCCTTTGCGAAGGAAGTATCTCATCTGAGACTCAGAGTGGCCAGCCCAGATAATGCTAAGACCCTTTATGGCTCCAAATCCTCCCATTCAAAGACCAGATGAGAGTGGAAGATAGGAGAGGGAGAATCGTGGAATAATTCAAAACAATGTGGGTTTTAAATTTGTTTCGAGGATTTATTTAAGGGTGTTTTCTCCTCCTCTGTGTTTTTCTAGATGATTACTATCTTCAAGGAAAATGTGATTGCATCCTCCAGATCAAAGATACTGAAACTGGATGCTTATAAAGAAGATTTTAGGCACATAAAGGTTATGGCATCTGTGGTTCTACAATGAAAAATGCAATCTGTTCTGTCTGAGAAAGAAAGGGAGCAAGAATCTCCCATGCAAGCCTGGTGTTCAGTTCTAGCAGAGGGAGTCACCAGCTGGAGAAGAAATGCAACAATTGTCCGCCCCCACATATCCTATGGCTGTGTCTTTTTTTTATTACAGTGGACACTGCAGTGAGGGATACCCACTCTCATGGTGGAAAATGAGCCAGCTAATTTAATATCACCATGAAGGAAACTGCTACTAATCTAGGCATGGAAGTAAATCAACAGTGGATCCTGAAAGCTAGGAAAAGAGAGCTAAGTTAAGCAAGAATGGCCAAGGCAGCGGGAACAGTGTATGTTTTAAACTTCAGGTTTTGTTAGCAAGACTTTCGTCCTCTTTTAATAGTTAACCTGACCCCAGCTCAAGAATCCAAGATACTGAGTAGTCTATTGTGCACCTGCAGAAAACTTTCAAACCCTTAATGACTTATAATCTTGGTTTCAGCAATCATCTCAGTAATTCTGGTATGACTCTCCTCCCTCACAGCTCTCAGATGCTCCAGACCCACCTACAGCTCATCTCCAGCAGGAGATCTTGGGTTTTACGATTTTAAAACGTAGCTTGAAAAAGTCTCCATCTTATCTCGGAGCAGAAGTGGTGTCACTTGCCAGCCCAAATATTCTAGTAAGTTTCTCCCTCACTCAGCTGCCACCACTCTTTTATGCAGCCCAGCCAGGCTCCTGCAGAGATAAAAATACAACTCATTTAGGTCAATGATTAAATTGAAAGTTATAATATTACCAATTAAGTTTGAGCAAAGAGGGGGAAAAAAAAACACAAATCCTTTAGGAGGGTCACCGCAATGCCTGTCTTCACAAATAGCACTGCCGCCACTCCCCACGTGAATGTGGAGTCTCATGAAAGCACCTAAGGAAAGCTCCCCCACGCCTTGTCACTAGGGTCTCCACTTTCAGTCTCAGAACAACTACTTATTGTCTCCTAAGCTCATTTTTATCTGAGAGTCCGTGTGCTCACTGGGCTGTGGAGAAACCTTCCAGAGTCAAGCACATTTCTTGAGCCTGCCAGTCCCAAAAGGGTTGAGGAAGAGGCTGTGCACTGGGTCAAGAAATGCAGGAGCCAAGCTGGGAATTATTCAGAGTATGTATAAGCCAGGTGTGGTGAAGACGGGTGACAAAATAGGTATTAAGGTAAGGCATATTGGACAACAGGACCATGGCTAGCGTGTACTTGGGTTCGAGGAGAGTGGGGCACCTCCACTGCAAAGTGCTACCATTCTCAGGTGCAAATTCTGCACTTGCCTGGGCCTGAGTGTAAGTACCTGAGATGGATGGTCTAGGTGCCTCTCTTGCTGCACCTAGCCCCAGCCTTGTGGTTTACAATTCCCCAAGCATAGCAATAACAGGTTCCATTCCTCCAGCTTGGCTGCATTTAAAATACAACTGGTCGGTGGGGAGGGATTACAGCACAAGCCGAAGCTTGTCTGCGGGAGTTGGCCATGAACTAATAGTCCACATACGGCAGCCTGCCACATCTTCCCACCCAACCCACCATCACCAAACACTGTCCTCTTGAGTTCCCAGCCAAGGGAAGTCCCCAGTGGTCTAGACAGAAGGGCTGGGCCCCCTCCCAGATCTCACTCCAGCAGATTCTCCAGCTGCAGAAAGTGACACACATTGTTCCTGCTCCATTGTGCGTTAGAGGGCCGATTATCCCTGTGATGATGGGCTGATAGTTCTCAACTCATTAAACAACGCTGGCAGTCTTTTAAACAATCCTCTAATTACTAGTCTCCCCACAGAATTACACCCTCCAAATCCCAGTTTGTGCTGCTGTAGACTTTTGGGAGCTAAAGTCGATGGGAGAAAAATCCCAAGAAAACATCTTGTCTGGGGTAATGACTGTGCATGTGTATATGATCTCCCAGTAGAGCTGTTCAGGTAGGATAAGAGTTCAGAGGTTTCCACTGGACCAGCCCAAACCACAAAAGGTCTCTGGCTAAGGACCAAATTGGCAAGGGGAACTTTTTTTTTTTTTGGACACAGTGATTTCTGGGGATTTTTAAGAGCTGCTTTGGTTTGGAGAAAAATGATTGGAAAATACAGAGAATTCCCATACACTCCCTTGCATGCCCTCATTTCTCCCTATTATTAAACCTTGCATTAGTGTGGTACATTTGTTACAACTGATATGCCAATATTGCCTCATTGCTGTTAACTAAATGTTAATAGAATGTGGCACATTCTATGTGTTTCAACAAATATCTAATGGTGTGTATCCACCATTGCAGAATTACACCGAATAGTTTCACTGGCCTAAAAATCCCCCATGCTCCACCTACTCATCCCTCCCTCTCCCCAAACCAGAAGGGGTATTTATCTCCTATTTACTAGAGAAATTTATATCGTTTTCTCTTTTTTCCCCTAAAAATAAATGGTGTTGATTTATTAGGACCATTGGTCCATCACAAAGCTGAGTTCGCAAAGTCTCATGAGGCCAGGCTAGGAACATCCAGTACACCCATGTCCCTTAAATAGTATAGAAAACATAGGATATTCACTGGAACATCAGGCAGCCTCCCTCCAGGATCCTGTGGCAGAGCCATAGAATCCTCATCTATTAGCCAATGAACAGGCACACATGAAGTCCAGGCTGCACCCAAGAGAACAGACAAGAATATTGGGAAACGGGTGCTGTGGCTCACGCCTGGAATCCCAGCACTTTAGAAGGCCAAGACGGGCAGATCACTTGAGGTCAGGAGTTTGAGACCAGCCTAACCAACATGATGAAACTCCATCTCTACTAAAAATACAAAAAAAAAAAAAAAAAAAAAAATTAGCCAGGCTGGTTGTGCATGCCTGTAACCCCAGCTACTCAGGAGACTGAGGCATGAGAAGCACTTGAACCCAGGAGGCAGAGGTTGCAGTGAGCCACTATCGTGCCACTGCACTCCAGCCTGGGTGACAGAGCGAGTCTCTGTCTCAAAAAATTAAAAAAAATAAAAAAAATAAAAGAATACTGGGAAACAATGGGAAAAATGCAAAGAGAAGACAGAGCTTAGAAACATACAGCAGTGATTCCCAAAGTATTGCCTGGGCACAGCTGGAGGACCCTGAAACCTTTACAGGAGTTTATGAGTACAAAACAATTTTTATAACAACACTAAGTTCTTCGCTTTTTTCACTCTCATTATCTCAAAAGTGTACAGTAGAGTTTTCCAGAGTCTACATGATATGTAGTACCACAAGAGATCAAATGCATAAGCAGATATAAGAATCCAGCTGTTTTCTATTAAGGCAGACAATAAAGAATATTGCAATATGTAAAAAAAATTAAAAATGCCACTTTTTTCTTTGGGAAAATATACTTAATTTTTACTCTGAAAGTTATATATGTTAATATGTTATGGGTTGATTATTGCTATTTTTTATAATACTTTAAGTTCTGGGGTACGTGTGCACAACATGCAGTTTTGTTACATAGGTATACATGTGCCATGGTGGTTTGCTGCACCCATCAACCTGTCACCTACATTAGCTGTTTCTCTTAATGCTATCCCTCCCCTAACCCCCACCCACCGACAGGCCCCAGTGTGTGATGTTCCCCTCCCTGTGTCCATGTGTTCTCATTATTGCTATTTTATGTGAAATAATACTTTTAAGTTTTCCTCAGTTTTAATTCCCAATATAATAAATATTAACAGATATAACTCGCATTCCAAAAGCTTTTAGGAATCTCCAATAATTTTTAAGAGTATAAAGGAGTCCTGACACCAAAGTTTGAAAATCACCGACTTATAGCAAAGGATTTGGAGTTAGACAGACCTACCTTGAAAACCCAGGGCTGCCACTGGGACTAGTTGTTTAACCCTCCCTCCCCCGAGCCTTGTTTATCTGTAAAATGGTGATAATACTGTTTATCTCATGGGGTGGTTGCAAAGATTAATGACCTGACATATAAAAAAGCACCCTGCAAGATGCCTGGTTTAGATGAAGCCATTGATAAACAGTAAAAGAGAAGAAAGAAGAAGAAAGAGGAAGCTTAAAACGTAGTCCCAGCTCTCAAAATGTCTATCTAGAGAAAAAGGTTGTAGTGTTGTGCATGAACCAACAGAAAAGAAACAAAGCATCTGTATCCCTCTCTGTGTGTTACACGCAATGGTTTAGGGCTGAAATTGTGAGCCCTGAGAGATGGGGAGAGTTACAAGGGCAGAAGGGGAGGGTATTATTCTTCTGTTTGAGAGATCAGTATGAAGGCTCAGAAGAAGCAGGGAGCAGAGTCTTTCTGTGGAACAGACCAGTCAGCCTGCTCAGGTGAACACTTGTACACACGTGCACAGTCATGCACACATGTCCATACTGAGTATGTATGCATGGAAGTGATCACATCCAAAATCAAGCTTCTCATGTGATTATAATATAATTAACAGGACCGTGGTACCTCACAGCCTCATGAACACATGGTTACCAACCATCTTTCTGCTGCTTTTCGACCCTCTCTGCTCACTCAACCCTACACCCTAGCCAGAGATCTGGATACAGATCAGAGCCTGGGCATCTGTATGCGATGTAAACAGCTCCAGATGTGCAACCAGAGGAGAACGCACCAGTCCACTCTGGGCACCCAGCAAAGAACAGAGAGTTCCTGCTTTTAAGAGCTTACCTATAACACAACTGGAAAGATGAGGCATGAAAAAGTGACCAAGCTACTCTGCTATGAGCAGAGTAGGCCCAGGGAAGCAAGACGGCATTGTCACTGGGCCCAAGCAGAAACAAGACGGCACATTGAAGATAGAATAACCCAAGTTGGTTGTGGGCAGTGTGAGGCAGGACAGTACAGGAACACGGGGCTAACAGCAGCAGAGCCTTTGCCACCCCCAGGCCTGATGAAGTGAAGGAGGGCGCAGTTACTGCTCTCAGGGGAGCCTCGTGTGGTAGGGCCAACTGGAGAGGAGCAGGGACCTTTGGTCAACAGGTAATGATAAGGCCACGTGTGGTGGCTGACACCTGTAATCCCAGCACTTTGGAAGGCCAAGATGGGAGGATCACTTGAGGTCAGGAGTCTGAAACCAGCCTGGCCAACATGGAGAAACCCCGTCTCTACTAAAAATACAAAAATTAGTGGGCATGGTGGTACACACCTGTAATCCCAGCTATTTGGGAGGCTGAGGCACGAGAATTGCTTAACCCAGGAGGTGGAGGTTGCAGTGAGCTGAGATCACACCACTGCACTCTAGCCTGGGTGGCAAAGTGAGATGCTGTCTCCACAAAACAAAAACAAAAACAAACAAAAAAAACCCATAATGAATGCTGAGCTGTAAAGTGGCCTGTAAAGTGGCCTGTAAAGTGGCCAGACAGGATTCAAATCCAGGCCTATTGTACAAAAGGCTAGGCTTTGGCCATTTTATCATGCTGCCTCTTCCCAGAAAAAAAAGATCTGTGAGTCTGGCATAAAAAGAATTCTCCTTGGGTGCCTGTATTAGCCAGGAGAAGTTAGGCTATGATGCAGTAACAAACACACCAAACATTTTAGAGCCTAACCTCCAAAGAAGTTTATTTCTTGCTCCCATTACATCTCCAGTGCAAGGGGACTCTGCTCATAGTCACTCAGGGACCCAGGCGCCATCTCAAACCGTGCCTTCACAGGTACCTCTGAAGGGTGGGGACACACAGGCAAGCCAAACTTCTTACCTACAAAGCTCCACATATGACTGCTACATACATTTTATTGGTGAGAGCAAGTCATAAGGCCCTACTGAACTTCATAGGGGTGGGTAAGTGCAGTTGTCCCAGGTACGATGTCTTAATGGCCTCCATGCTAACCTTTGCTTGCTCTTAGCCAAAAGTCCAAGACGCAATCTCCTTGCTTTCTTTGGGTTCTTACTCTACAGGGGACATTGCGCTAAGCAGTTTGCACGTACCACCTAATTTGAACCCCACAGCAACCTATGACTTAGTGTGTATTTATATCCTCACCTTACAAATGAAAGCTACAAGGCACAGAGAAGTTTAATTAATATAATAATTTTCCCAAGGTCACACAAGTAGCAGGAGGTAGGGCCATGATTTGAATCCAAGCTCTCTGTCCACAGATCTTACACCCATAACCATGGGACGGACTCCAATCGTTTATTGATCTTTCAACTAATAATTGTGCAAGACCTGTATGGGAGGAACTCAGAGCACATGGAGATACTAAGATCCAAAGTCCCACAAGGCAGTGGAGCATAAGGCGCTGTTAGGATTTTAACCCCAAAGCTCAAATCTTGAAGACACTGAAAAATCCAAGTCTAAATGCCCCTCTACCCCACACCTTCTTCTCATTTAATGGGGAAATACTCTCTGCAGCTCCCATCCTCCCTTCTCCTTCCTGGTGGCCTTGTGGCCTCTGGGTCGGTATCTCCTTTCTCCCTGAGGACAGCTGTGCCTACCACAACCTCATCACATCAGGTCTAGGGTTGCTCCATCCTCGGGCCATAGAGAACTGGGCTGTTCCTTTCTTTGTGACATTCCCCTTTCACATACTTGAAAAGCATTAACATATTCTCTGTAGAAAAGTCAGGCTAGGGCTAATTTTTTTAATGCCCCATCCTGCTCTTGGAATGTGCAAGTTTCTTTAGAGGCAGGCAAAGTTCCTGGCACATCCTGGCCAGCCTCCGCATGTCTGCCTGAGCCGTTTCTGCCTCTGCTGATCTGGATGTGGATGGTGTCTCTGCTTCTCTCCCTAACAGCAGGCACACCCTGAAGATAACATCAGCCCAGCAACCACTCACATCAGCTATGACATAAAAAGGCTTTTCTCTGGGTGGGGGAACACTCACTTAGAAAGGTCAACACTTGCTTTGTTTGAGGCCTGCGATAAGGAACCCTCCTCGAAAGGGACTGCAGATCCCCTAGGAGAATTATCTAATCAGTTCAAGTTCCCCAGGCCTTTCGTCTTGAATTGGAACTTCATTTTTAAGAGAAAACCACAAGACTACAGATTACTAGATTTCTCTTCCTTTCTTTTTTTTTTTTTTTTTTTGAGATGGAGTTTTGCTCTCATTGCCCAGGCTGGAGTGCAATGGTGCCATCTCAGTTCACTGCAACCTCCGTCTCCCAGGTTCAGGTGATTCTCCTGCCTCAGCCTCCTGAGTAGCTGAGATTACAGGCACCCGCCACCCCACCCGGCTATTTTTTTGTAGAGATTTTTAGTAGAGATGGGATTCCGCCATGTTGGCCAGGCTGGTCTTGAACTCCTGACCTTAGCTGATCCACCCTCCTCAGCCTCCCAAAGTGCTGGGATTATAAGCGTGAGCCGCCGTGCCTGGCCTTTTCTTCTTTTTATCAAAAAGATTAGGCCCAAGCATAAAGATCTGAATTATTCTATCTTTTTGCAAATAGATCATATCAAGGGGCCATGTAATCCTAATAGCTAGTATTTGTCCACTACTTTGAGGCTCAGCCAGTGCTTTTATAGATACACTCTTTGATTTGATTCTCACACCCTTCTGGAGAGGCAGGCATCAGTGTTCTATCCATTTTACAGACAAGTCAACTAAAGCTTAGAGAAGTCCAGTGGCTAGTCCAATGTCCCACAGCCTTTAAATGGGAGAGTTGAGGACTGAACTTCAAGTTCAAACCTACCATGTTGCTATTGCTGCTACGTCCTTGCCAAATTCCACTTGCCTGAAGCATAATTCCCATTTTTGATGATTTTATGACTCTAGGATAGAGCCAAGATGCTTGTTCAGCGAGTGTATAAAGCATTTCTGGACAGTTGCCGTTTTGGTGCTTTGGTTTGAATGTGTCCCCCAGATTTTACATGTTGAAAACTTAATTCCCAAATTCATATGTTGATTGGAGGTAGGACCTCTGGGAGGTACTTGCGATTAGGTAAGGTCATCAAGGTAGAGCCCCCATGATGGGACTATGGCTTTATGAGAAGAGGAAGAGGGACCTGAGCTGATACACACACTCCTGCTGTCTCACCATGTGATACCTTCTGCCATGTAATGCGTGGCAAGAAGGCTCTCACCCAATGTGGCCCCTAAACCTTAGACTTCCCAGCCTCTAGAAAATTTCTAAGTTTCTTTACAAATTACCCAGTCTCAGACATTCAGTTATAGCAACAGAAAATGGGCTAAGACAGGGAGTTATCCTAGAAAGAGAATATAAGTTGGCAAACACCACAGTTCCCGTGGAGAGAGGGAGGAGATTCATCCTTTATCAAGAGCTTGTTGGGTCCTCACTGTATACAAAGCCAAATACCTGAGCTGCCTAGGTTAGCCTTTTTGGGTTGCTATTAAGGAATATCTGAGGCTGGGTAATTGATAAGAAAGGTTTATGTTGGCTCATGGTTCTACAGGCTGTACAAGAAGCACAGTGCCAGCATCTGCTTCTTGTAAGGCCTCAGGAAGCTTTCAATCATGGCAGAAGGCAAAGGGGGAGCAGGCGCATCACATGGCAAGAGAGAAAGTGAGAGAGAGAGAATCAGGAGGTGCCAGGCTTTTTTTTAACAACTAGATCTCAAGGTAACTCATAACCACAGGGAGGGCACCAAGCCACCATTCATGAGGAATCTGTTCCCATGACCCAAACACCTCCCATTAGGCCCCGCCTGCAATGCTGGGGATCACATTTCAATATCAGGTTTGGAGTGGACACTCATCCAAACTCTATCACTGGCCCCGGACACTTTCTATCTGCAGAGAAAGGACTCCTGGGACAGGGCAAGTCTTCCCCAGGAGAGGTGTGGGTAGACTCTTTGAGCTGGGACTTGGAGAATTAGAATGAGGGTTAGGACAGGTGTAAAGGAAGGTAATGGAGCCGCTGGCCAGGAGAAGCAGCCAAGGCCCAGGTGGGAAAGCTGTTACTAGGGAATTTTTACATTCTTCATTCTTAAAAACTTTGGCCAAGCCGAGAAGATGAGAACACATGTGATCCCAGAAAGCACTGTAAACATGCCCACCCTTACCCCACCCTGCAGACTCGTCACCAGTAACCCAGCTCCCAGCAACCCCCCAAAGGGAAAGCAAAAAGAAATAGGGTCTGACCTGAGACCTCAGCATATACCTGCACACACATACAGATGAAAGAGCTTGGGTCCACCTGAAACCAGAGAGGGAAACTGGCACCTGCCCGAGTCCCTGCAGCAAACCCTTCGCCTGCAGCCTGTTTCTGCAGCTGTTTCCTTGTTTCTTCCCAATTAGCTGTAAACCCCCTGAGAGTAGGCAGTGGGTTTCATGAGTCCTGGTATGCCCATAGAGCTGTGCACATAGTAGGTGCTTAATAAATGGCAGTTGGTAGCTGTGCACACAGTAGGTACTTAATAAATTGCAGTTGGTACATAATAAATGGTAGCTGGAAGGGAAGCTGCCCAGAGCAGTGGCTGGAGAAGACCCTGAGTCGGTGGGTGGCACACCCTTGGGCAGGTCAGAAAGTCTGGAGACCCCGGGTCCCCTCCCCATTCGGTCATCAATTGATCATGGAAGCTTGGGTACTGCCTGACCCTCTTCAGCCTCAGTTTCCCTCTCTAAAGTAAAACAGTTGGCTTGGGTCATCTATAAGACCCAGCTCAGCTCAGACTCATGAGATTTCTTGGGCTTTCTTTATTCCACTTCATCCCAGGGGCATCTCTTGGCGGGCCAAGGAAGAGTAGCTAGTTCAGCTCCCATTCATTATCTGCCAGCCTTTTCTGCCCCAGAGCTTCAAAATTTGGGGAGCCAGTAAGGGAGTTGTCATAATTGGTGAGAATAGCTCCCCATGGCTGGCCCTGCAGATCCCACAGGCTGCAGATTAGCAAAGCTGGAAACTGCAGAGGCCAGGATCCTAAGCCTGGGGTGGGTGGTGAGGGGCTATATTCTGAGGGAGAGGCCCCAGCTCTATGCGGTTTTCATTTATCAGCCTCGTTATCACAACTGGCCCGTCACTCAAAGCCACCTTTCAGAATGACCAGTCAGTCTACAACAGAGCAATGTCTTCAGGTCTGCTGCAATTACAAATGCAT
Organism: Pan troglodytes; assembly: GCF_028858775.2. Classification (NCBI taxonomy): domain Eukaryota; kingdom Metazoa; phylum Chordata; class Mammalia; order Primates; family Hominidae; genus Pan; species Pan troglodytes. The sequence goes on from NC_072406.2 coordinate 133,571,056, forward strand.
CTCTGGTTCTTAGATGTAAGAGAGAGGAAAGTCTCACCCCACAGCCAGAGGATGGGAGAACTTCTAGCTTTTCCACCCAACACCCGGTATCACGCACATTTCAGGCTTTCTGGCCACTCAACACAACACCCATTCTCCTCCCCCTTTCTGTTAGTAGCAACATCCTGATTTCTTCCTGGGGAATGACCTCTTTCCCACTTTGATACAGTCTGATGGGATCGTCATTCAAGACACCTGCCCTCCCCAAGCCAGGAGATGGGCGCCAGACCCCAGCAGAGCCCACTGCACCTGCTCTCCCTGGAATCGGGATCGTGAGCAGAGAGACAACAGCGGAGGACATGGCTGAGGCCTCTGTTCCATGACCAGCACTGTCAGAGACCTTCCATCAGCTCTGCCAAGAAACCCTCAGAGCTCCTGGGCTCTCATCCTTTGTGCCCCCCTCCTCTCCTGCTTTCTCTCTGATTCTCAAGCTGCCCCCTCATTTTCAACTTCCTATCCTGTTACCCACAACAAAAAGCCCTGACTGATTCATCTTCCAAATCCCAGGGTGTGGTGGTGTAAAGAACACACACCTCCAGTCACCTTGGGGTAGCAGAGCACACCCCATGCCTCTTCCCAAGAACCAGGCCCACCACGGGGCATAGCCATGGGCAGGACCCAAGCTCCCATCTCACTCACTTCTCAGCCGCTCAGCCTTAGGCTCGGGATGTTTCCGAATCTCAGTTTCCTCACCTTTAAAATGGGAAAAAGTTTGCCTACCTGTTGGGACTGGGTAACAACTGGTGTGGGTTAATAAACTGCACAGAGTGCCTAGCTCAGCACTGGAAACCTGCGGTGTGCTCAAGAACGGCAGGAGGGGGTTGCTGTTGCCCTTCTGATTCGAAATCCTCCTTGCTTCTCATCCATTAACCCCAGGATATATTGAGAAATGCAATCGGCTTCTTCCTGACTCAGGGCACTGAAATCACCACGTTGCTTTTGGGTTGCCCAAAACACTGTGTCGCCAAGAAAAGCCTTTCAAAGCCCCTTTCGGGAAGGGATTTTTTTCAAACTTGAAACAAGAAGGAGTCATTTGCCAAACTGAAATAGCACATAAACCTTAGAACCCACAGATTTGAGTGAATTCTAATCTTGGCCAAAACTGGCAGGAGTGAGGGGGTGTTGGGGAGGGAGGATGAGTCAGAGATTCCACCCTTCAGAGGGGGCAGCCTAATATGGCATTGGGGAGCCACAGGAGACGACTTAGGTATGCCTGGACTTTCAGACTGGAGCCACGGCTCTGGCCAGGAACCAGCTGTGTCCCCCCACACACCTCTCCCCCCCCAAAAAAACAAACCTACCCTCACATACGCATGGAGCAGAGCCTCGGGGCGGCAACCCAAACTGAGTGTTCAGATCCATCAGCAGGAACCAGCTGAGAGACTAGCAGCTTGCCCCCAGGAATGATAGCAACCAGCCTTCTCCTGGTATGCCCTGGTTCTTGGGCCAAACATGGACCTGTCCCTGCAGACACTGTGTGGTCCTCGCTGACTCCAAATTCTCCTAAATGCAGCCTCCGTGGAGCCTGTGATACGGCACATGAGCCTGGGAGTAAGAGGGAGGCTTCGCCCCGTGTAACCTCAGAGCACGTGTCGTTTATTTTTAGGCCTGGAGTAAAGGGCCTGTGTAAGGGAGGAACTTCAAAAGGTGAGATTTCTGTCGTTGGAATAGTTTTACAATGTAACGAAAACAAAGAGATGGCTCTTAGAGGGTGTTGGTGGAAGCAAAGCCAAGTTCTAGCCCTGCAGTGGCTCTCCCCAGCTGTGTGACTTTGGGCAAGTCTTTGCACCTGTTTTTTATCTGTAAACTGAATAGAGAATTGGTTCTCAAACTTGAGTGCTCATCAGAATCATCTGGAAAGCTTGTTTCCTGGGCCCTGGCACAGAAATTCTGATTCAGAGGATCTGGGGCAAGAACTAAGAATTTGCATTTCTAACAAGCCTTCAGGGCTATAGGATTCAGGGGTACATTCCATGGGGAACAGTCTCACTCATTGTCCTGTATCCCCAGGAAAAAGTCCTCTGATTGGACTGACTTAGGGTACATGCCCATTTCCGACCAGGCCAGAGCCTGCTCATTGGCCTGGCCCAGGTACTGGCTCCATCCCTGGAGCCAGGAGATGAATCAGCTTCCCCCTAACCAGTTGAATCACCAAAACGGGGAGTCTGGATTAGGAAAGAGTAAGGGAGGAATTATGCTGGAGAGACAAGCAGCAAGTGCCTGTCTCAGTGGCAGAGCGGCACCTGAGCCAGGTGAGGCTCGCTCCTCCAGGCCCTGTCTCTAGCAAGCCTGGCCAATTTCCACGTAGACCCTCTGTTTGAGATGTCAACTCTGGGTGTTGTTTGCTGAACTTACGCTCCTGTGAAAGGAATTTGGGAAGAGACCTAGTTCACGTCCCTGCCTCCAGGGAAGGTAGTACCTAAACCATTCCAGGCAGATGAATTCCAACCAAATCTTCTAGGAAGGAGGTAATTACCTGGGTTCTCCTGAGTGGTGTTCCTGAGGGAACTTCAGCAACACCGTGTCATTCATCTATATCCCTGTGCTCTGTAGCAAATGTACAGACAACTATAACTCATTCTTGCGTGAGGTCTATTTCTGACCTCAAAGCAACTCCCAGGTAATGAAAGTGATGAGATGATGATGATGATGATGACAATGATGATGATGAAGGGGCTAATGTGTCCCTTCCTTTTTCTCTGAGGCCTTGACCTTCCCTATTAGGGGTTTGTTCAGATCAGGATTTCATGTTATAAATGATTTCCTCAGAAAGGCAGACCAGCAGTTTATCAACCTTCCTACCCAAGCTCCCTGTGGATCACCCAGACCTACGAGCTGAGGAGATGAAGACCACAGAGATCTAGTTTTTGGTCCATAGTCTGAGATGCAAAACTCAGGGCCAGGAATGGATCTTGAGTTTAAGGCCCTGCTATGACTCTTGCCTCAAATCTACCCATAAATTATCCGGGCACTTGGGACTCATTTACTGGGAAACAGAATAATGTGAGGATTCAGCCATCGGCAGGCTCTGTGCTCAGATGGCCTGAATTCAGTCCAGGCTATGTGACCTTGGATAACTCACATTACCTTTCTGTGCCTCTGTTTTCTCGGGAGCAAATCAAATTCTAAGCGTGCTTATACTACAAACGTGGTTGTAAAAATTAAAATATGTAAAGCACTTGAAATACTGCCCGGTGCATGACAAGCCCTTTATAAATATTAGGTATGATTATTCAGGCATTATTCAATTTGTCAGACATTAATGAAGCATCCTCTGGCGTTGAGTCACCATATTAGGGGACAGAAATTCATAGCAATAAAGATCTGAAAATTTGCCTTCACAGTGTTCATAGTCTAGGAGAAGATAAGACCCAAAGAAAGATAAACCACAATACATCATGATATATGCTGTCACTAAGATTTGAATAAAGTGCTGACTCTATCTGGAAGTGACCAGGAAGGCCTTCCAAGGGACATGATGTTAGACCTGCGCCTTGAATGAGTTTGCCAATGAAAACTGTCTGAGGGAAGCCACTCTAGGTATAGAGAACAGAATGCTTGTGTCATGAAAGGGCCTGCAAGTCCACGGAGCGATGGTTTCAGAGCAACAGGAGCATAAGTTTCCTGAGGAGGGAGTGGCGTATATCAGGCCCTGGTAAGGTGGTTAGAACATGATGCTGCAGACTTTGGACTTTATCTGCAAGCTGCAGGAGCCAACAGAAGTTTTTAAGCAACAGAATGGGATGGGATGAAATACAACTATTTTAGGACTATAATGGGTTGGTAGCAGGGTAAAGGGTGGCCTGGATGGGAGAGACTGGTACAGCTGGGCCGGTGAGGAAGCTGAGCCCAGGCAAGAGATGAAGGCTTGGGAAATGAGAAGGAGGATGGATTCGGGATACTCTTGTCAAGACAATGGACAGAAAGTGGTGGCTCACCAGATATTAGAGAGGAGAGGAAGGGAGGAGTCCAGGCCAAGTCTAGAGTCTCTGGCTTGGGAGGCTGCGTGGACGGTCTTGACTAAGTTAGGGAACATGGGAAGAGGCACAGATTTGGGCAGGTGGACATGGATGGAGCAAACGGGTGTGTATTTGGTGAGTTCAGTTTGCATTACAGAAGTAGGCCACCCCTTCACACTTAAAATGTCCAGCCATTCTTGGAAAAAAGTGAATAGATTATGCACGGTAGATTTTCAAAATTTTTCCTGAGAGTAATCATATCAGGCAAAAAAGCTCTGTTTTCCAATAATTAAATCCAGATAATTTTAAAAACCTGTGACTGCCAGGCAAGGATCAAAACAAGAGTAACAAGCAAAACACTGCTGTAAATGCAAACCTCTCTTAATTGCATTACATAATTGAATCATGCCCACTTAATTTTGTCCACTAACATAAATTAACACACTTAAGAGACATCCACATGAGGATTCTGCCAAGGCCCCATGTCAGTCTGTACCCCAGCCGAGAATGATGGACAAAGTTCCCTTTTATGCAACACTCTCCTCAGAAAAAGAGAGAGAGAGAGAGAAAGAGAGAGAGAGAGAGAAAATACCTATTTTAACCATGGAAATAAATATAGGAGATGATGGCTTTAAAATTAAAGGTTGAGAAAATGTCATACAGCAAAATCCCAAACCTCAAACGTGGTCTAGTAAGCCACAAACCACATATATTTGCACTTCAAGAGTGAAAGATCTTTTGAAAGAGTCCTTGAAATAAAGATTCCCAGGTTCTACTGGGGAAGGACCAATTTTCATCCAAAACACATCTTTATGGCTGGGTTTGAAAGCCCAGGAAAGTGTTCCTAATGGAAATGCTGACCAGCCTCTCCACATACCACACCAGCAAGATCTCAGCCCCTTAAGAAAATAAGACTTTCCTTTGCAACTAGGTCAACTGGGAAAGAAAGTAATTTTTTTTCTGGAAAGTTTGCGTTTTCAAATGGACGCTAGGAAAATAACTCCATTATGGAATGGGATGTCTTATTGCCTTCAATTTTACCCGAAGCCCAGTCAACTGGTTTCGAGAATCAGAAAGTAGCAAAACAGGAATCACCTGTGGTCCAGATGTGTTGTGTGTGAGATGGGGAGAATTAATGATGCCGGGCAACCAGCTCTACTCAGGAGTCAAGGGCACGAGTGTCCACACAGACCAGGCAGACACATCACAGAGTGAAACTGGCCAGGTGCGAGCTGACCAGGTGGCACTCAAGTGCCCCGTCTAAAATGAACAAATGCTAATTCCCTCTAGGGACTATGGCCATGCGGCAGAGGGAGCCAATGTCACCAACATCTGCATTTCTATGAAGAGCACTTGAAATATGCATGCTTCTGTGAAGTCTTCTGAATTTTAACATGGAGAACCAATTCCAAAATATTTTAGCCATAACACAGGCCAAACAAAGCACAGCTCACTGGCACCATTTGAGATCTGAGCTCTGCTGCCTCTAAACATCATCAAGGCAGAATTTCAACAGGTCAAGGGAAGGAGAAAAAAGAAAGGACCCTTTCTTCGGGCAGCATCAAGAGACTGCAGTCGGGAGACATGGGTTCCTGTCCCAGCTCCTTTACCAACTCCTCTGCATGTCATCTGTGCGGCTGCCTGGCCCCTTCTCTGGGCCTCCATCCTTTCATCTGTGAAAAGGAGCAGGTCAAGGGGAACTGTAAGAGCTCACCCACCACAACCCAGGATTCTACACCCTCAGCCAATAGAACAACAAATGAGGAAGGGGTATTCTTTGGAAAGCAGAGGCAACCTGGAGCTACTGGTGAATTCAGGTGGGTAAAGCCTTCTCTACCACTCCACAGGGGTCAGGAGATTTTTGGTGAGGAATCTCTCCAGCCTCTGGAAGGAGAGAGAACTGGTAACATGCTGAAGCCACCCATGTGTTTGCACAGGCGTGGAAACTCCCAGCTCTATCCACAATTCTTATCCTCACCAGAAGCCTGACAGGCAGGAACACTTGTCAATACCTCTGTCTGCATTTTGGAAATTAGGAAACAGAGGCTCAGAAGGGGCAAGCATCTTACCCCAAGGTCACCCAGCAATTGGGAGGCCAAGAGGAGGCTAGGGAAACCAAGGCTGCTCTCTGTGAGGAAAAACCACCCATTTCTAGGCAATAAAAACCAAAATTCTGCAAGAAGATCAAGACTCTCTGTTAGAAATGGGCCATTCTCAGCATTTTCTCCTGTTCTGCCCGTTTTCTGACCCTCCAGAGGCACGTGAAGACGGCCATGGGTAGCTCTGCCTTTGACCTGACTTAACAATGGCCACCTCATCCTGGACCACATTTCTGTTTTAAAGGACTTTCTTCCACCAAAAAGTCCACCCTCCTTCTACATAACTCAGTTGAAAACAAATTGGACTCATCTCCTGGAAAGGACATGGGTTTTTTCCTTTCTCTTTGACGGCATTCTCTTTCAGAACCCCTGATGTGGGAAAGTCGGAAGGCTGTGGGTGTCTGGCATCTGTGGGTAGCAGGCCACCCTCATCTCTAGGACCTCCTGACATCAGTGGGGACAACAAACAGGTCTCCATCTCCAGAGAAATGCAGTTCCCCCATCCCCTGAGAGAACAGCAGCTCCCTGACCGTGGGACATGTGCTTGGAGCAGCGGCACCCAGGGGAGAGCCTCTCCTGCCCACGGCGTGCATGCCGGGTCCCAGGACTCACGTCCTCGTGCTGAAGCCTAGATACGAATGGATGTGGGCAGAGCCATCTTCCTCGTGGCCCAGGGATGACGACTTCTTATTTACACACACTTGTGGTTTCTCTTTAGAACTCTATCACATTTTGCCTCTTTCTAGTCCTTTCCCAATGTTACCTGACAACAGCTGTGTCAGGGAGGCAGGGCCAGGGGGTTTAATACCACCCTAGGTTATAGAAGAGAAACTGAGGCTCAAAGGGACTAAGTGATTTGTCAGGGCCATCTGGAGGGTGAGAGCTGAGCCGCGTTTAAATCCGGCTTCTGGCTTTCCCCTGGGTTGGGCTGCCTGGCCACCCGCTGCCCCTTCTCACCCTTACTTGAAGGCTGAGGGGATTCCCTGTGGTCTGAACAGTGAGGCCAGGAGGAGATGCTGGTGCTGGCTTTAAAGCCACTGGCTACTCAGAAGCCACCCCACTGGCTGGGGAAGAAAAGGGTCAATGCCCACAGTCTTGTAGTTCCCGTGGATGCTGTCTGGGGGCTGGACATGAGACCAGAGCAAAAGAGGAGAGGGAGGGAGGGAGGGAAGGAAGAGGGCTACTATGGACTGAATTGTGGCCCCTGCCCCAAAATTCATATGTTGAAGTCCTGACCCCCTAATGTGACTAAGAGATGGAGTTAGGAGGTAATGAAGATTACAGGAGGTTATAAGAATGGGGGTCCTGGTCTAACAGGATCGGTGGCCTGATAAGAAGAGGAAGAGAGTGGGAGATATCGCTTAATCTCTCCATGCCCTTGCACCAAGAAAATGCCAGGTGGGCACAGAGTGAGAGGGTGGCCATCTGCAAGCCAGGAAGAGGGCCTTCAGTAAGAACCCAACCATGCTGGTATCCTGATCTCGAACTTCCATCCTCCAGAACTGTACGCGAATAAACGTGTTGTTTAAGGCACCCAGTCTGTGGTATTTTGTTATGGCAGCCAGAGCTAAGTCAAGGACAAACTCAGAAGAAGAGGGAGAAAGAACGGGCCCACCTCACAGCGGCCAGCTACCACCCAGGGGGCATCATGCCATCCCACCCCCCCAGTTTCTCTGCCTAACACCATCCCCCTAAAATCTTTTTCCTCCTCAGGAAGCCACAAGGGATACTATTTCCATTCCATGGAGACGTGGGTTGAGGCCTGCCCCAGTGAGCTCAGACAATTATTTTTTCTTTAAAGAGTTCCCTTCACGTGGGCAGATGTGAAGGGAAGGGAAGTCTTTACGGAGTCTTTTTTTTTTTTTTGAAACAGAATCTGCTCTGTAGCCCAGGCTAGAGTGCAGTGGCATGATCTCAGCTCACCGCAGCCCCTGCCTCCTGGGTTCAAGTGATCCTCCCACCTCAGCATCCCGAGTAGCTGGGATTATAGGCGAGCACCACCACACCTGGCTAATTGTTTTGTAATTTTAGGAGAGATGGGGTTCCACCATGTTGGCCAGGCTGGTCTCGAACTCCCGACCTTAGGTGATCTGTCCGCCTTGGCCTCCCAAAGTGCTGGGATTACCAGCGTGAGCCACCGCACCCAGCCTAAAGAGTCTTTTTTAAGAGTCTTCTCTTATTGTTCCCCTCCTGTGCAGGGCTTATTCCTATAGCTGTTGTCCACCCAAGAATGACCCTCAAGCCTTCCTCTGGCCTAGGTAAGCTCACTCACTTTCTGTCTCCTGTTCTAGCCTCCAGGAAGGTCAAGTGTGGGTCCCCACCTCCCTTGAAGCTCCCCCATCAGGGAGGGCCTGCTGGGCAGCTGTCAGGGTTACCAGTATTTAGATCCCCAGATCCAGAATCGGCCCACACAGATTTGCATCCCAGCTCTCCCATGTGGCAACCACATGATTGTGTAGGTGTTAACTGACCTCTCAGTGCCTATCTCACGCCACTGTTACGAGGATGAAATGAGAAAAAACGCTGGGAAGACGCACCCCAAGCAAGTTTCCTTCTCGGCAGGGTGAGGCAGGGAATGGGCCTGGCCTCTCTACACAGTCTCTGGCACCACAGCAGCCCCTTGGATAAAATATGTTACCTAGCAAATTATTTCACGAGTACCAACCCTGTTCTCCACTAACCTGATTGTAAAATTCTTGGAGAGGGCCACCAAACCTCAAATCTCCAACCCTCCACTTCTGCAATGGGTTGAATAGTGGCCCCCAAAAGATATGCCCATGTCCTAACCACCGGAACTTTTAAACATGGCCTTTTTTGAAAACAGGGTCTTTGCAGATATAAATAAGTTAAGGATTTCAAGATGAGATCATCATGTGTTTCGTGGGTGTGCCCTAAATCCAATGACAAGCATCCTAAGAGACACACAGAGGACAGACACACAACAAGAGGAGACGGTCATGTGAAGACAGAAACAGACTGGGGTGATGCAGTCACAAACCAAGGAACACTTGGCGCCACCAGAAGCCAGAAGAGGTAAAGAATCCCCCCCCAGAGCCTTCAGAAGGAGCATGGCCCTGTCGACACCTTGATCTCACATTTCCGGCCTCCAGAACTGTGACAGAATAAATTTCTGTTGTGTTAAGCCACCAAGTCTGTGGTAGTTTCTTAAAGCAACCTTAGAAAACTAACAGAACACCCTTAGGGCTACTTCAAGGATGATTAATAACTAATATGACTTCCCATCTCCAGTGCAGTGCTGGGCCCATAGTACCTGTGACTTGCTGGCTTGCTGGGGAAGGCAGAATGAGGCCAGAAATTGTTCCAGAGGTCTCCCCAGACAGCAACTTCACACACTTGCTTTGGGCCAGGCTTAAAGAGCCAGCTCTGAAGGTGCCAGCCTCATTTCTCCCCTCGTGATGCCAGCTCTACCCAAACAGCCTATTCTCCCCTGGAAACGGGGGGTGGCTACACATTTCTAGAATGTACCATGCCCCTTGGGTCAAAGCACCTGCCTCATGGGAGATAAGTTAACCACTCCACCCCAACTCCCTTCACACAAACTCTGACGGTGTTTCAGCTTTGGAGCTGCATCCATCAGCCAGGCATAACAAGCAGCCAACAGGCGAGGCATGACTGCTTAAAGGAGTGTGGGGGAGCAGGAAAATACGCATGTCCCTTCTTACCTGCAAGGATGGGGAGCAGGCACCCCTGGGGTGGCTAGAACTTTGGTCTGGAAGATTGAGAGAAGGGCTTAGAAATGAAACTATTCGGGCTAACTAGACCTTTTGGAAGCGGCAGGCCAGGGTGAGGTAGCTTGGGGAGATTTTTAAACTCTACATTAGTCTGTTTTCACATTGCTATAAAGATATACCCGTGACTGGGTAATTTATAAAGAAAAGAGGCTTCATTGATTCACAGTTCCACATGGCGGGGGAGGTCTCAGGGAACTTACAGTCACGGCCAAAGTTGAAGAAGGCACATCTTACACCGTGGCAGGTGCGAGAGAGAATGTGTGTAGGAGGAACTGTCAAACACTTATAAAACCATCAGATGTCAGGAGAACTCACTCACCATCATGAGAACAGCATGGGGGAAACCACCCCCACGATCCAATCACCTCCTCCCCTCGACACGTAGGGATTACAGGTACCTCCCTCAACCTGTGGGGATCACAATTCGTGATGAGATTTGGGTGGGGATACAGAGCCAAACCATATCATACTCCAGCCTCCTAAATTAAATGAACAAAACTACTTGATTTACATTAAAGCAATGTGTTTGCTCTGCAAAACCAGCTCCCAGTCAACTCCCCAGTTCCTCAAACCCCATTTCATGCCAACTTCAGACCCTTGACTAATTCTCTGAAGAAATTCTGGAACCATCCATGTTCCCCCACACCCCGCTCCCCCACTACCCTTCTTTCTTACTGGCTGCTGTGCTCTTCTGCAGCTGTAGGGATGATCTGGGCTCCCCTCCTAAGCTGCTTTTGACGCATGTTGGAGATCTTAAATAACCAGAAGGCCCTACGTTGTGAGGCCACTAGAAGAATTCTGAATGTTTTTATTGTTCTTAAAAGCTGTGAAACCCTGGTCTACGACAGTGCATAGGCATGCACACACACACACAACCACAAATACCTGCCTGGCCCCTGGCCCAGGAGCCCCTTCTCAGGTTCTCCCTGGGTCTACAGGTGCCATGTAAGTCAGAGCAGCCCAACAATGTGGGCTCCAGCCTCGCCTGCTCCCTCCCTCCTGCCCAGTCTTTAAAAAGAGTCTACGCTTTCACCCTGGGGATCTGCCCAAGGCTTTGCTTCCCCAAAGAGGCTATGAACACCCAGGTTTCCACTATTAGGGGTCCCCCCTTCATCTGCATATCTCCTGCTCTTGACCACATTCACCTGCTTTCAGATTAGAAAAATAAGGGCTTAGTGCTTGATTTGCTTTCAGCTTCATTTAGAAGACAAGGGGAAAACTGAAAGCAGATCCAAGAATTTTTATTACCAGTCTCCAGTACCTGTACACACTTATTGCGTATGTAGTTTTTTTTCCCGGATCTGTTTACGTGGGGGGTGTTGCATGCTGATTTATGGGGCAAGTGGCTCTGTCGTTTCAAGCCTTCAGCCATCACAGCTGTAGAGACGCTTTTTAAACTCCAGCAAATGGGAAGAAAAAGAAGTTTCAGTTACGTTGTGTCCAGGCAAACGAAGGCGGTTCCAACACTAGTCTGTCCTGGGATTGCCTTTGTGTTCAGAGTCTGACAAGGGTGCGTGCCTGTCATTGCATCCATGGAAAGCTTAATGCGTGCAAGGACACCGGGGTGATGGAAAAGAAAACCCGGGCAACAAGGTTGTGTAGAGGGCCACCCTGCCCCCTGAACTTGGTGTTCCAGCCTGAGCAAGGAATACAGTGTTACGGTACAGAGGTGCTCCCTCGCTGGAAGAGACCAGGTTTACTTCCTACCAAACAAGCAGCGTTCAAATCCAAATGTCAGCCTCTCACCTCCCTTCCTTCTGGAAGAACTGCATTGTTTATTTAGCCTTTGGTTTGTGGATCTCTGTGGCAAGCTTGTTAGGAAGAGCAGTGGGCATGTTGCTACAGGGGCAAAACGGTGCCCAGAAGGCTGGTTTAGACACAGCGTGTTGGCCACTTACTGTCTCCAGACGATCTTAGAACATCCCACTTGGTCAAAGGGCAGTTTTCATGACTTTCATCCCCACCCTTAGTGGAGATCTCTCAAATGGACCCCAATTCTGTTTTTTGTTTTTGTTTTTTAGACGGAGTCTTGCTCTGTCACCAGGCTGGAGTGCAGTGGTGCCATCTCGGCTCACTGCAACCTCCACTTCCCAGGTTCAAGCGATTCCCCTGCCTCAGCCTCCCAAGTAGCTGGGACTACAGGTGCGTGCCACCATGCCCGGCTAAATTTTTGTATTTTAGTAGAGACGGGGTTTCACCATGTTGGCCAGGATGGTCTTGATCTCCTGACCCTGTGTTCCGCCCACCTCAGCCTCCCAAAGTGCTGGGATTACAGGTGTGAGCCACCGTGCCTGGCTTTTTTTTTTTTTTTTTTTTTTTTTTTAAGAAAGAGTCTCGCTGTTTCACCAGGCTGGAGTGCAGTGGCACGATCTCAGCTCACTGCAACCTCTGCCTCCCAGGTTCAAGAAATTCTCCTGCCTCAGCCTCCCGAGTAGCTGAGACTACGGGTGCGTGCCACCACACCTAGCTAATTTTTGTATTTTTAGTACAGACAGGATTTCACCATGTTGGCCAGGATTGTCTTGATCTCTTGACCTCGTGATCCACCCGTCTCAGTTTCCCAAAGTGCTAGAATTACAGGTGTGAGCTACTGCACCCGGCCTCTTTCTTTTTTTCTTTTTCTTTTTTCTTTTTTTTTGAGATGAGATTTCACTATGTTGCCCAGGGTGGCCTCGAATTCCTGGGCTCAAGCAATACTCCCTCGTCAGCCTCTTCGGTAGCTGGGACTACAGGCCTGGACCACCACACCCAGTTTGGACCCCTATTCTTGAAAGCAACACCCAGTTTCAGGCCCTTGCTATCTGCTAATGTCTTTCCCCACAAGGCATGGGAAGGATTCCACCTGCCTGGGTCTGGCAACCAACTAGCACATTGTAGATCTAAGCCAGGGGTCATCAAACTTTTTCATAAAGAGCCATGGGTAGTAAATATCTTCAGCTTTGTGGGTAATCCCTGTCGCCACCATTCCACTCTGCTGCTGTTGTGGGAAAACAGCCATAGACATTATGTACATGAATGAGTGTGGCTGTGTCCCAGTAAATATTTATGGACACTGAAACTGGGGCTTTATATAATTTGCACATATATATATATATATATATATTTTTTTTTTTTTTTTTTCTTTTTTTGAGACGGAGTCACTCTGTTGCCCAGGCTGGAGTGCAGTGGTGTGATCTCGGCTCACTGCAAGCTCTGCCTCCCAGGTTCATGCCATTCTCCTGCCTCAGCCTCCCCAGTAGCTGGGACTACAGGCGCCCACCACCATGCCCGACTAATTTTTTGTATTTTTAGTAGAGACGGGGTTTCACCATGTTAGCCAGGATGGTCTCAATCTCCTGACCTCGTGATCCACCCACCTCAGCCTCCCAAAGTGCTGGGATTACAGGCGTGAGCCAAAATATATATTTAAAATAATACTTTCAACCATTTAAAAATATTTCTTAGCTCATAAGCAGTACAAAGGCAGGCAGTGAGCTGGGTTTGGTCTGTGGGCCTCCATTTGTCAGGCCCTGAAATAAGCAACAGCAGAACAAGCCCTCCCACTCCCTGCACCCCTCAGCCCAAGTTTGAAGTTTTGACTTTGCCTTTTTCATTCACAGCTCTGGCTGCTACTGGGTGAGAGCCAGCCATCCACAAGGAATTTCTGCATTTTGGTGAAACCTAAATCCGGCAAGAGGCAACGAAAGGGCCAGTCTCATGGGGAGTCAAGACCAGGCCAGGAAGAAGAGGAGGCTTCCGATTTCCTCTCCTGCTGTGATCACGTGTACAAAGATATACACAGCCTCTTTCCAGAAGAGGCAGCAAGTCAAGTCACAGAACAATCTGAAAGGGCAGCCCTGAGCCCGTGTTCATGTTCCAGCCATCTTCTCCCACTTAAACCTCTGCAGTACACGCTGTAGAAATGATTAAGAACATCTAATGGACTTCCCCACACAACGGAAAGTTTATTTCAGCCTCTCCAACCCTGTCAGGTGAACGATGCTAATTTTACAATTCCCAGAAATTCCGCAGCCCCTGAACCATACACAATCCTAAACTTCGAGAGCCCCAGGCTTCCTCTGTTTTTCCCATGTGATATTTCCCTTTGTAACACCACCCATTTCAATTTGCTTGTAACAATACCAAACCTGGAGCCGGAGAGAGCTTGCCGTGCAGAAACCATCCTGAGCTGCTCCTGTTCCGGTCTGCCTTTGAGATCGTGGTACTTCACCATTCACCAGCTTGGTCTGCGCATGTCTTTTTTTTTTTTTTTTTTGGAGATGGAGTCTTGCTCTGTTGCCCAGGCTGGAGTGCAGTGGTGCAATCTTGGCTCACTGCAACCTCCGCCTCCCAGGCTCAAGCGATTCTCCTGCCTCAGCCTCCTGAGTAGCTGGGATTACAGGCATGCTGCCACCATGCCAGGCTAATTTTTGTATTTTTAGTAGAGATGGGGTTTCACCACATTGGCCAGGCTGGTCTCAAACTCCTGACCTCAGGTGATCCACCCGCTTCGGCCTCCCAAAGTGCTGGGATTAGAGGTGTGTACCACCGCGCCTGGCCTGGTCTGTGCACTTCTAAAAGTGTTTAATTGTCCCTTAAAAATCATATTAGGCATTCATTGCCTATTTAGTATTCGTAAAGTGAATGCTTGTTTAAAAAGGGAACCATAACAGGTTGAATGTTGTCAATACAACTTCATAAGTTTTTGAAAATTTTGTTCATTATTTTCATTGATTTAAAACTTATTAACCTGGGCGCAGTGGCTCACGCCTGTAATCGCAGCAGTTTGGGAGGCCCAGGCAGGTGGATCGCTTGAGCTCGGGAGTTCAAGACCAGCCTGGGCAACATGGCATAACCCCAGTTCTACAAAAAACATACAGAAATTAGCTAGGCATGGTGGTGCATGCCTGTAGTCCCAGCTACTCGGAAAGCTGAGGTGGGAGGATGGCTTGAGCCCAGAAGGACAAGTCTGCAGTGGGTCATGATTGTGCCACTGCTCTCTAGCCTGGGCAACAGAGCAAGACCCTGTCTCAAAAAATTAAAAAAAAAAAAAAAACCAAAAACTTATTACATGTTTTTTGTTAAAAATTGTGTGTACAATGGACACTTGTGTTTGTAATAGATTAGCAATTTCACAAATAAATTTCTTCAGCAATGACAATTTTATATCTATACACACACACATATTTTATCTTCATATTTGTTTCAGTAAGTACATCTATGTCAAATAGCTGTAGATAGACAGATGGAAATAGCAGCTAATACCTGAGTGTTGATAGTGGCTAATATGCAGCAGGCACTGTTTCATGCTTCCCAGGTACAATCTCATTTAACTCAACAATCCTTTGACATAGAATCATTTGTCATCCCACTTACAGACCAAGAAAGCGTTCTTTGCTTCTTTTTTTTTTTTTTTTTTTTTGAGATGGAGTTTAGCTCTTGTCACCCAGGCTGGAGTGCAACAGCGTGATCTTGGCTTACTGCAACCTCCACTTCCCGGGTTCAAGCAATTCTCCTGCCTCAGCCTCCTGAGTAGCTGGGATTACAGGCATTAGCCACCACACCCGGCTAATTTTTGTATTTTTAGTAGAGACAGGATTTCACCATGTTAGTCAGGCTGGTCTCGAACTCCTGACCTCAGGTGATCTGTCTACGGCGGCCTCCTAAAGTGCTGGGATTATAGGCATGAGCCACCGCGCCCAGCTGCTTGATTCTTAATTTATAAATCTGTAAGTGTCCTCTGTCCCTTTCAAAGAACCTCATGCTATGGATTTTAACTAGTAAGAGACACCAGCAAGCGTCAGTTAAGTGTCCTCTGTCCCTTTCAAAGCACCTCATGCTATGGATTTTAACTAGTAAGAGACACCAGCAAGCATCAGTTAAGTGTCCTCAAAAGAGAATTAGAGGCTGGGAGCAGTGGAATGGCTTGAACCCAGGAGGCGGAAGTTGCAGTGAGCCTAGATCATGCCATTGCACTCCAGCCTAAAAAAGAATTAGAAGAGGAAAAGAAACCTAAAAGGAGTGCAGCCCAAAAGGAGGCAGTGTTCTGAGCTGCAGAAGGAAAAATCACCTACCCATATGTGCACAGTAAGCTAAATTCAGTCACTGAACAGCTTCATGTGCTGAGGTATCCCTTTGTAAATTGTATTTCAAAAGTCCGGAGCGGATGGTTCCCCAGTGCCAGACATTGAATGCCCTCCCATCCACTGACTTCTACAGCACCTCATGTGACCTTCTGAAACAGGACTTCAAGGCAATTTGGAGGAGCCCATTCAAAAATCCCAGACACCTGGCAGAAAAAAAGGGCACAAGAAGGGCCCTACTCCAGAATGTCACTTGAGACATGGACGGCTTCTGCTGTCCCTGCCCAGGGTCGACAGCCAAGTCATTTCAAGGCTCCTGGGGATGAAATGTGAGAGAAGATAAACTTTGCTTTCATCTTTAAAACCATGAAAAAATAAATAACATCAAAATGCAGGCTGGGTAAGGAGGAACCCAATGGACCCACATACATAAGTAATGGTGCATTCATTAGTCCGCATGGACTGCTCAAGCTTGCGTGACTTTACTTGGTATAAAACTGGGGATGTGAGGACAGATACACTCAAGCATTCCAGCCAGAAAGATCCTGCATCCTTGCACCACTTAGCAGTGCTTCCTTCCTCTCTCAGCCAAGAGGGAAGACAGGGAATTGATTGGTTTCTCAGCTTCTCCATTTCATGAAGATCCACTGAGGCATCTTAGCTACCTTGGCCATTTCATCAGTGTAGAAACCAAGCTGATTAATTGAAGTATCTTTTTCTGGAAAAACCAGGAAAGCATTATGTATCTTTATTCAATGATCTGCATCCTATCTCCTCAGCTACGAAATTCTTAGGAAGATACTTCATATCCACTAGGATGGCTATAATAAAAAATATGGATAATAACAAGTGTTGGCAAGGATGTGGAAAAACTGGAATGCTCATGCACTGCTGGTGGGAATGTAAAATAGCGCAGCCACCTTGGAAAACAGTCTAGCAGTTACCATATGATCCCGCAATTCCACTCCTACATATATGCCCAAGAGAAATGAAAACCTGACCACACAAAAACCCAGTACATGAATGTTCATAACAGCACTATTCATAACTGGAAAGTACACTCTAAATGTCCATCAATGGACAAATGGATAAACAAAATGTAGTAAATTTATATCATGGAATAGGATTTGGCAATAGAAATGAAGTGCTGTTACAGGCTACCGTATGAACAAATCTTGAAAACATTAAGTGAAGAAGTTAGACAAAAAAGGTCACATAGCATATGATTCCATTTACATGAAATGTCTAGAGTAGGCAAATCCATAGACAGAGAGCAGATTGGGGGTTGCCAAGGACTGGGGGAGGGGGAAATGCAAGTGGCTAACAATGGGAATTTGTTGGCTTTATGGAGTGATGAAAACGTTTTGGAATTAGATAGTGGTGATGGTTACACAACGTGGATATACTAAAATCACTGAAATGTAGAAAAAAATTCTCAGGAAGTAGAAAACAAACATTTATTGAGTCCTGTCTGCCACAGCTAAGCCCTACAGCAAATCCTCATGGCAAGTCGAGAGGCTGGTGAGGACCAGGTTCACCTAGAGACAAACATCCAGACAGAAGCTGGGATTTGCGCACAATCACCCAGCTGTAAGAAACAAACCAATCAATTCTGTCCAAGCCCACAGTCCACTGTCTTTCTCCTGCACTGAACAAGGCTGCAGTCTTGTTCCTTAGACCACATCCCAGCCATGTGACCCTCAGGGACCTCAAGCGGAGCCTCAGCTTCCTCCTCTGTCCTAGCTGAGCCCTCTGGACCCAGCCCTGCAAGCAATCTTCAGTGATGCAGTATAAGGTAGCAGCCCCATTTCTTGTTTTCAAAACTGGAGGTGGAGTCCTCAGTTCATAGCAGCTCAAGTTGTTCAGACGTTTTACTATAAATGCCATGTTTTAATTTCCTATGTTCCTATGTGTGGGGTTAAGGAACTCCCCACAAGACCAGATGCAGAGAAGCTCCCTGAGGAGGGATGGAGAGGCTGTGTGGTGGATGCAGGGTACCCTGTCCCCTGGGAATGCACAGAACCCCCGTGAAGATGCTACTTTACACCTTGCTCCACCATGAATGGCCTCAAACAGAGAGAAGACCCCAAAGACAGCACTCTTTACCAATGGCCCTGTAAGGTTCTAAGAGCCTGGCTGAAGTGCAGGAGAAGTTGGCCTATGTTCAATTCCCTTTCCTGCTGCTGATGAGGCTGGCAAGTAGATATAACAGACCCTTAAGAGTCACAGATTCACATTTGTTAACTGACAGGCAAAACTCCATTTCCCTCTTCAGATCGTTGGTGGTATGAAAATAAATAATTATTCGAACATTTGTCCAAGTTTTCTTTTGGAAAATTTGAAGCAAATCCTTCTCTCCATACATCATGAAGAAAACAGCCTAAAAGGTTTTTAAGTCCCCAGGATTCAGATGTTCTGAACGTCTTCCCTACTCAATACCTGTCATCCTTAGGTCACCTTCCAGTTTGCAAAGCTCTCTACCATGTGGCTCTTTGTTTGCTCCTCTGGGGAACTGGTAGGGCTCAGAAAGGAACGATGATTCCATTGAGGTGCCAGTAAGCAACCGAGCCAGGGCTCCAACCAACTGATTCAGATTTTCCACTGGATCAACCTCAACCTGTCACAGGTACTGCTGGTCTCAGTCAACCCCTCTGGCAAGTCACCCCCGTGTGTAGCACATAAGACCCTTGGCAGCCCTGCCCTTCCTGCATTCACAACAGCACGCAGTCAGCACCTCCAAGCACAGGAAACCATTTGGTAAGACACGAGTATTAAAAAAATAAGTTGCGTGACATTTATTTTGTCTTGTTAACATTAATATCTGTAGAAACATTTTTATTGTCAGTATAAAAATTAACAGGTTTTATTAAATACTTTCTCCAATTTTGTAACACATAAGATCAGTGTAATCTGCATTCATCTTGCACGGCTATTGCAAAGTGAGTGGGTGTTTCCAAAGCAAAACACAATACTTTAGTACAGAAGGAACAACGGCGATATTTTGTCTGATGTAGGTATGAGGCTGGATCTTTTGGTGAGGTCCTGCCAGAATTAGATGAAAGCAATCCCTTAAAAAGACGGACGTATCCCCAAAACTATCAGCAGAACAACTCTGTGTTTCAATTTTCTATGATGGGACTTGAAGATCCTAACAGGCGTCTCCAACGCCAAAGAGTCTGGAAGCCATTATCAAAATTCACTGAAGAGAATACAGGCTAATCTGATTAATGTGCAACTCAGAAGCAGAAGGCCAGCTGCCAGAGAGAAGCACATTCTGCTTTTATTTCAACTAAGGTCTGTCCTCAAGGAATGGATTAAGGCATCTTTTAAGAGGACGCTGGTACCATTTGTCTTGGGAAGTCCAGTTAGATGTTGCGTTGACGTAATGACAGGGTTGCACACCAAAATGAAACACCTTCCTATGAATGAGTTCTTTTAATATGGGGCATTTAGGAGGTCTAAGAACAATCGTCTGACAGCAGCATTTAAACACAAATAAATCAAAACTTCATTTTCCCCAAATTAGTCATATATTGTAAATATTCTCTTTTCAAAGAATCTGATAACTAGTTAAGTCCAAGCAATAGATTAACTAGTCTGCTGTGCTGCCTGCATAGAAATGCCACTTAAATTACAAAAAAAACTATAAATGATTAATTGTTTTGTATATTACCAATTCATTAATAAATTAACGTTATACCATTTTCCCTGAAAGCAAAAGTATTTTTCCACCTCTGCTCGGTGAAAATTAAGAAATTATGTGTAAGAACAGCATTTAGCAAATAGCTATTAAAAAAAGAGAGACCAATTTTCTAGGTGCATTGGGACATCCATTTAAAATCAATACAAAAAATAATTCCTTGTAAATATATAATATATATTTATACATAATTTGAATATATTTACATACATCCAGCACCTATATACTGCATTTGTGCTCTGTAAGTGTGTGCTGACATAAATCTTCTCCAATTATTACAAAATTAACAAGGAAGGCAGAACGCATGTCCACCTTGAGTCCTACTGGTCCACAGCCAGTACGCGCGGCAGGTGAGACGGGTTACATGGTGGCTTATGGCAGTCCACTGCTCCAGAAACCTTCTTCTCCTCCTGGTGAAGATTACAAGTTTTCAACTGTATAAATCTTTACACGTATGCTGATTACTTTTCCAATTATTTACTCCTCTGATCCATATATACAAGTGGAGACAACAAGCTCTGGGAGGCATGGTCTCCCTGCTCAGTGTAGCTAGGTTCCCAGTGCTGTCCTGTTTGGGGACAGGCAGACACAGTCATTCATGTTTTAACACTGCCGTTTATGTGTGGATACTGAGGAAGGCATGGTTCGTAAGGCATGGGGTCTGGAGAAAAAACAGAATCATCTCCTGAAGAACAAGAACTTCTTGTGTCAGGGTAACTAGGTGAATACTGTTCAAGAGGTTGGCTGAGGTCCAAGTATTCCTGAAAGAAGGGAAGAGAGACGTTTTATTTCATCTTGGGTCAGGATAACAAGGTGAATACGGTTCGAGAGGCTGACTGAGGTCCAAGTATTCCTGAAAGAAGGGAAGAGAAGAGTTTTATTTCAAACACAAACTCTTGAGATGTGGGTATTGGATGCGGGACAGGACAGGAGACCCCTAGAAGGTGAACAGAGACCCAGCCCACCTGACTTCCACGAAGACCTCCCTGAGACCACGTCTGATGTACCCCAGGCTGTCCTTAGCTTTTCTCTTGGAATCCATCATAAATCAACTATTGGCAGGTAGAGAACAATAAAACCTAGTTGAGCTATAGGTGCTGGGCAGGCAACTCGGCTTCACACGGATCTAAATAACCCGCTGAGTCCACACCACCTCCTCACTAGAGCCCTTGCTTCAAATGCGAGCCCCAGCAAAATGAAAACCGGTTAACATGTTGTGGGTCCCCAGACCCCCTTTAAGTAGTTGAGACTATGAATATTTATTTTCTGAATTACATTTTACTATTGTAGTTTCGGGGATAATTGAAGGGGAATACTTCTTCATTCAGCGGGTAATTTAACAGATGTAACTGATTACTCTCAGAAGCTCTCCGAGTTGAAAATGTAAACAGGTTCAAAAAAGGCTTAGACATACTCATGTATGTTAAATCCATAATGCACAGTTAAAGGAAACTTCAGGAAAATATAGGTTAAGTTTCAAAGTTTTGAAGGTTCGAGATTCAGAAAGTGTCCTCTGCTCCCCAAGGCATCCAGTGCTGGTGCTGCAAAAAGCCCTCTGGATCACCCCAGGGTGACACTTCCTCCGACTTGGGTGCCCACAGACGACTTTGTATGGCCTGAGGGCTAAAGATGGTCTTTAACATTGGTAAGCGGTTGAAAAAAAAAATCAAAAGAAGAAGAATATCTTATAGGATTAAAATGAATAAAATTTATATACAATTATATAAAATTCCAATTTCAGGATCCATAAAATTTTACTAGAAGACAGACTAGAACACATCTATTTATATATTGTCTGTGGCTACTTTGAGGCTACAGTGGCGAAGTTGCAACAGAGACCACAGGGCCGGCGAAGCTGAAAATATTTACTCCCTGGCCCTTTACAGAAAGCAGTTGCCGACCCCTGTTCTGAAGCTATGAAAAGCTTTCTAAATTGGGAACTTGTGGGTCTCTCTGCCTCCACTGGGCTGGCACAGTGGGGCAGTTCTGCTCACACATCCAGAAGCCAACAACTATTCTATGACATGTGGTTTTGCTGAGAGGGGGCAAAAAGTGCAGACCACAGCACAAACAGCCTCAGTGTTATCAGAAAAGAGCCCATGGAATGTCGGCAACTAGACATTTTTAAAGACACACACACACACACACACACACACACACACACAAAACCCTCTAATTCATCACCAGGGTTGGCAAGAGAAAGAGTCCCCATCCCAGAAGGGGAATGTGTCAGTTCCAACAACATCAGCATTAACCACACAACTGGAAACAAACACGCCCACCACATCAAAAGAGAACTTTTTGCTTACAATGATAAAAACGAAATTTTGTCCTAAATGGAACCGTTTTTCTTGAGCATATGGTAATGATTTTCAGAAGGAAAGAAACTTCGATTTTTATATCCACCAGACAATATGGCATTCTGCTTTTTTATTTTAGGGTACTAGATACAAATTTCAGTATCAACGGACCCACTCTACATGTAAATATATAAATAAATCACTCTGAGCATAGACATGAGATCATTAAAATAGAACTTTAGTGCTTTTCCCAGTTTCTTTCTTTTTTTTTTTTTTTTTTTGAGACAGAGTCTCGCTCTGTCGCCAAGGCTGGAATGCAATGGCATGATCTCGGCTCACTGCAACCTCCGCCTCCCCGGTTCAAGCGACTCTCCTGCCTCAGCCTCCCGGAGTAGCTGGGATTACAGGCGCACACCAACACGCCCGGCTAATTTTTTGTATCTTTAGTAGAGACAGGGTTTCACCATGTTGGCCAGGCTGGTCTGGAACTCCTGACCTCATGATCCGCCTGCCTCGGCCTCCCAAAGTGCTGGGATTACAGGCATGAGCCACTGCGCCTGGCCAACTTTTCCCAGTTTCTAAATGAAGCCATAAACTTTCAGATCTGATAGGAAAAAAACAGGGATATCAGTAGATTCCAAGTCTACAGTTAAAGGAACTTATACTAGAAACAACAATTTTGGCAGAAGAAGAAAGTTGGTTTCTTTCCCCCCTTGAACCGTTCCTTTCCTTTCAACTTCTGAAGGTCAGCTGTATTCATTTAAGTGCAATCTCTTCCTTTATCCAGCACAGGCCACAGTCAGACACATAAGATAAAGCTGCTGAGCTAAGACTTCATATCACTACATTTGATTATTACTTTTTAAAAAATCACTCTAAAACTATTTTCTAAATCAGAAATTAAGTGTATTATTTTCCTTCTAAAATACTTGGGGGACCTTAACTTTTTTCTTGTTGAGACAATTGCATGGTTTGGAGTTAGTTTCCTGTGTAAAAGAACACTATTGTGCATCCTCATTAAATATCTCAAAATACATTCATTAACAATTTCTCTATCTTAAGATTTGACTAGACTTGATGGGTTTATCATCTTTCCTGCTCAGAGCATATGCTTTCCATAATTATAAAAGGCACTCTATCTGCATATTGAAGGAGCCACTGACATGGCTAAATTTGCACAGTGAGTGACAGACGAGTGTTTATTTTGTTGGTAAGGATCATAAATTATTATTATTTTCTTTTTGAGATGAAGTCTTGCTCTGTCTCCCAGACTGGAGTGCAGTGGCGCAATCTCAGTCACTGCAAACTTCATCTCCTGGGTTCAAGCGATTCCCCTACCTCGCCTCCTAAGTAGCTGGGATTACAGGCACATACCACCACATCCAACTAATTTTTGTATTTTTAGTAGAGACAGGGTTTCGCCATGTTGGCCAGGCTGCTCTCGAACTCCTGGCCTCAGGTGATCTGCCCTCCTCGGCTTCCCAAAATGCTGGGATTACAGGCGAGAGCATAAATATTTTAGGGAAAATAAATATTTTAACAAAAGGTACATGTTTTTATGTAAAAATCATGTAAGTTGCTCATTGTAGAAAACAGTGTATGTTTATATACACCTAGAAAGAGGCTGCAAGGCATATAGCATTACCAACAGGATCACATAGGACAGTATTGTGGTAACAGAAGCTGGTGTTACAAAACTTCATTGTATTCCATCAAGCAAATGATGACGAACGTTATCAGTTTACCCACTAATGACCAAAGCACAGAATCAAACTTGCACAGGAATCCAAGCTTTTTCCCATGCACACCAAAATGCAAGTGAATACTGCTTCCCCTTTCCCACTCTCCCACACACCCCGGACTGCTCCACCAGCAGCTACGCTGAAGGCAGCCTCGGGGATGTCCCTCTGTCTTTGGTTTCATGAGTCAGAACTCACAAAATGAAGTTCTGAGAAAAATCATGATTTGAGAGGAACCCATAGTTGAACTATCTGACCCTATGGAAAAAGAATAAACAAGACCACAGACTCCAACCAACAGCCAACAGGGGAGTGTGTGTGTAAAACACTACGCATGTCTCACAAGACAACCAAGGACAAGGGGCTTCTAGAAGGAAGTTCTTACCTCATTGGTTGTGAGAGTGAGAATTCGATCCAAGTCTTCTACCAACTGCTTGAACGTTGGTCTCTGGGAGGGCACTGCATGCCAACAGTCCCTCATCATCATGTACCTGGGAAAAATGGATTTTCTTGAATTAATTTCATATGCACTGGGTATGTGGTTATAGTCAGTTTTAATAGGCAATATGGGGACGTGGTGTAAATTAGGAAAATGCATCAGAACCTTCCAAGCAACTAGATTAGGAGGTCATGAATCACTTTCCCAAAAGCTTCCCTGCCAGTTCCTCCGAAAGGCACTTTGACTTACAAAAACATGTTAGAAAGGCATCGGAGCCATCAAGAAAGACACAGCTATGTGTTTTCCCTGGTAACCCTGGGCCACAGTGACATCTCACAATGGCATCACACCCTAAAGATGCTTTGGAGGCTGAAGGAAAATGCGTATTTCCATAGGCTGGTCTCCAGTCTTCCCTCCCCTGACACCCTGCCCTGCACCAAAGCAGCTCTACTATTTATCTGCCCAGTGCTTTGGGTCTTAATGATTCTAGTTGACACAGCTTCCTGAGTTAAAAAAAATCAAATAAAATTTGAAAACTACAACTTCAAGTTTTTGATGAATTAATCTGCCACCACTGGGCTGCACACTAACTTCCTGATTAACTCTTAGATAGGCTTAGCTTCCCAGGTCTTATCTTGATTTTGGGTTTCGACAGATCCTCTACGTTACCAAAAAAAAAAAAAAATAGGAATGACAAAGAGCACAATAAATGCCTTTATATAATATGCTATAAAATGTGGCCATTCATCAGACATCCACGGTACACCGAAAAGCACTCACGGGATTACTGATATAAAATCCCCATGAAATGATACACAATAGACCGCAGTTTCTGGGACAATCACTCTTCTTAGTTAATCCTGGAGGGGTTGAGGCAGGAGGCAGAGAGACTCCTTTCAAAGCACTGATTCTATTGCACCAGGCACACGTCACAAACACAACATAACTCCACTTAAAGTGTGAGGCAGGTTTTGCTAGAAACCAGCTCATGGTTTTACAGGCAGATCTGGTACTCTAAGGAGGGCGCCTGGACACATGTTTAATTCTCTGCACTAAAACACAAGTGAGACCTAGGTAACCAAACACGAGTTCCTTCGCTCTGAGGAAATGTGGTTGGCGTCAATCTGTAATGGCAATTTTCAATGGTTCGAGAAGTTCCGGAAACACCGATTCTCCACTGGCCACGATGGGGCCAGGCGGGGGCCAGGCACAACCACCAGGGAAAGGCTGTGTTGGTTCCTTAATCCTACACCCTGCAGGGCGGCCCCGCGGCTTTCTAGCTTGTTTCCTGACCCGTGGGTCTTCCTGTCACTCCACGGGAGACCGCAGAAGGTGCAGCACAGTGGCCCAGGAAGACCACTCCTGCTGGCTCTGCAAAGTCAGGAGCCCTTAGCCAGGCAGCCAGACACCCTCTGATCCAAAGCCCTCTCCATACTCAGAATAATGTTCTTTCTCTCAGACAAGTAATGGTTGTCGGTGTCGCTATGTATCCCAGCTCTGGATTGAGCCCAGAGAGCTTCAGCCATTCTTCTTAGAGCATGTTTAGGAAACCAGGGGCCTTCAAAAATGAGATACATCAGGAGAGGTATTACTGGTGTGGCAAGTCCACTGGCAGGAAAGACAACAGCCCTTACAGTTCGTTGGTGCAGTTGGCTGGCTTATCCATTCTGTGTCCTTCCTTCAGCAGCTTAAAAAGTTCCTCCACGGGAATCCCTGGGTAAGGCGAGCCCCCTAAAGTGAAGATCTCCCACATTAACACCCCGAAGGACCAGCTGCAACAAAAGGAGAAAGCACGGCATTACTAACCCATCCACGTTGCCAAAACCTAAACACGCCCAGCTGAGACATAAACACCTCCTCACTTCTGAAGTTCAAAGACAAATGGGCCCTCCTGCAGCTCATCCTATGTGCTCTTTCCTGCCCTGCAAGAGCATCCCCGAATGATGATGACACGGGGATGTGCTGATGGAATTTTCCATCAATAGACAAAAAGGCAAACTGCCATCACTCTGGAATAGAGCTGCTTGTCTTAAATGTGTTAGCAATGCAAGGATCTCAGTTTCTCAGTTTCAAAGCCTTTACGCTCCTTTCCAACTCCTTATGTGCCTGACCCAAGGGTTGTGATCTACCAGGATGGGCAGTTGACAGAATAAGGCCAGCAAGCCAACTCCGCAGGATCACAGCTGCCCTGTGTGGCTGGCGGAACATCTGCTGCACAGAGGCTCTGGAACTTACTAAGATCGCAAAGGCAATCAGCACAGGGCTGGGGTTAGGATGAGGAATCACATGCCCCAGATGAGTTGCACACAACAAAACTGAACACATCTCACAGGCCACAATTTATTTACACTTGACTCTTCAGAGATTTGGACTTCCTGTGCCAAGTTCAGGAGGCTCAATCTCTGGGATGAGCAAGCTGAGAGAGCCAGGTTTAGCTATGTCATGGTCATTCTGGAAACTCAACCTTCTGTACTCGATGGTGGTGTTTCACTC
Source organism: Pan troglodytes (assembly GCF_028858775.2). NCBI lineage: Eukaryota > Metazoa > Chordata > Mammalia > Primates > Hominidae > Pan > Pan troglodytes. The sequence goes on from NC_072406.2 coordinate 133,597,638, forward strand.
CGCAGTTTTCTACAGAGCAAAAGCAGCAGCACAGGACAGGCAGAACAGCCTCTGTGCCTCAGTTGCTCACAGCAAAAATGGGATCGTCATGTCTTTTTTTTAGGATTGTTGAGAGGACCAACTATGGTAGCACAGAATTAATGCCTACCCAGAACTCCTCCTGCTCATACAAATAAAAAATAGTTCAAGTGATTTTTTTTTTCCCCAGACAGAGTCTCGCTCTGTTGCCAGGCTGGAGTGCAGTGGCACAATCTCAGCTCACTGCAACCTCTGACTCCCAGGTTCAAGCGATTCTCCTGCCTCAGCCTCCCAAGTAGTGGAGATTACAGACACGCATCACTACACCCAGCTAATTTTTGTAGTTTTAGTAGAGACGGGGTTTCACCATGTTGGCCAGGATGGCCTTGATCTCCTGACCTCGTGATCCACCCGCCTTGGCCTCCCAAAGTGCTGGGATTGATTACAGGTATGAGTCACTGCACACAGCCTTCAACTGAATTTTCAAATCTAAAATATCAGTTGGAGCCTGACCCCACTGGTTTTGTCAGTATATCATAATAGAAATATTCTACTGTGTTTCTAGAATGCTATCAAGGATGCCAAAGCAAGATCAGACCTTTTCGTTGAGGGATAAACATAGAGAGTAGACCCTGTGGAGGTCCCCAGCCTGGACCACATCTCACTCAGCTCCTCTCTTTAAGGACAAATCTGGGTTAGAGGGAAATATGACAAACTACTCGTCAGTGGGAAAAGCTCCAGGATTACTCCTTTAATGGAGTGAAGAACATGCCAAGAGCTTGGCGAATTAGATAACCGCTTTGTAGTCGCACATCCATGAATGTGTTCAAGGGAAGGACTTCCGCTCTGGCAGGGGGAGGTCAGCAGTTCCACCTCCTGTGCTCTTTGAAGCCAGGCAGATTAGTAACAGAGCATTGGTTATCAGCCTACCATAAAATCCGTCCTTTCTAAGGCCAGATCCTGCACCTTCTACGAATGTGTGAAATGCAGCAGCCACTAAAGAAGGAAGAAAGGTGAAGTACGTACAGTATTTTTGCAGCTCAAGCCCAGGAAAAAGCCAGAGAAAAGAGAGTTACTCACACATCACTCTGATGAGTGTATACTCTATCAAACAGGGCTTCTGGAGCCATCCACTTGACTGGAAGCCGCCCCTGCAAATGTAGAGGAAAATGCAAAAACTAAATATATTTAAAAGAATTTATCTTAGCAGGCTCAATAGGGCTATGCCCTGTTTAAGAGCTGATATTCTCGGTTTTTACTAGTCAGTCAATAGAGCAGAAATCAGTCCCAATGAGGACCATGAACAATGTGTGAGATGCACAGGTCTGGGCCGTTAATAAAATGCCATCTCCTTGGATTCTATCCTTTATCTCCCTAGCACACAGATGCTCCTTGACCAGTTATTAGGCAAAAATTAAACCAGTAACTTCCAAGCTGTAGTTTTTGCTATGAAAGTTCTTGATGAGAACCGTAAGAAAATCCTAGCGGTTGCTGATTATTCTGTATATAAGTGTTTCACATTTACTAAAATTGACATAATAGAGGCTAAATTTGCATATTGAGAGTTTGTGAATAGTAAGGCAAAAGAACGGGAATCGGGGCAGGGGAATGGGTCCCCATCCATCCCACCCAGCTCTCAACATTGACGGCCTTTCTTCCTGGAACATTCTGAGCCCCACCCCCGCCCCTGCCCACTGTGTTACTGCCATCGACTTACATTGGTGGTCTTTTTGTAATAGTCTATATTGTTGATATCTCTGGCGAGTCCAAAGTCTGCTATTTTCATCACATTGTTTTCTGTTACCAAAACATTTCTGGCTGCTAAATCTCGATGAATACACTGAAATCAAGAAAGAAGCAAGAGAAATAACTAATTTCAAAACACCGCCAGAACAAAAAGGATATATGTTCATTTCTTAAAATGCAGATAGAAAATATAGCTGATGTTAAAAACCAGTTGCGGTATACTATAAGAAATACAGTGTGGCCGGGTGCGGTGGCTCATGCCTGTAATACCAGCACTTTGGGAGGTCAAGGTGGGCGGATCACTTGAGGTCAGTAGTTCGAGACCAGCCTGGCCAATACGGCAAAATCCCATCTCTGCTGAAACTACAAAAATTAGCCGAGCGTGGTGGTGTGCACCTGTAGTCCCAGCTACTCAGGAGGCTGAGGCACAAGAATCACTTGAACCTGGGAGACAGAGGTTGCAGTGAGCTGAGATCATGCCATTGCACTCCAGCCTGGGTGACAGAGTGAGACTCTGTCTCAAAAAAAAAAAAAAGAAAGAAAAGAAAAGAAAACGCAGTGTGGCTCTAAGATTAAGAAGACAGGTCAACTGGGATCATCAGAGAGCCTGGAACACGACATGTATTTGTTTTGGAATTATAAATAAATAGAATGATCATTTTGAAGAGCGAAGGTAGACGAAATAACCATATTCTCTTCTATCTCCAGTTGTCCAGCCACACCGGTGTCTTTCTTTCAGCTGCTTATAGATCTGTATCTGATCATCCTAAAATCTTTTCTCTCAACACTTGCTCTCCTGCCCTTTAAACCTGAATTTTCAGAAGCGTTGGTTAAAATCTAACATTGTGTCTTCTTCATTCCTGGTCACTTCTCAAACATTCTAATCTGTGTTCCACTCTTGCCTCTCCTGAAGCTTATGAAGAACCTCTGAATTGTCAGACGCAAATGACGTCCTCCAACTCCTCAGTTGTTCCTCCTCTGTGGCTTCAGATGCTATTGATTTCTTGCTTGTTTTTTAAAATGGTCCCTCTGTTTAGGTTTTTTTGTTTTTGTTTTTTTTGTTTTAACATGGAGTCTTGTCCTTGTCGCCCGGGCTGGAGTGCAATGGTGCGATCTCGGCTCACTGCAACCTCCGCCTCCTGGGTTCAAGCGATTCTCCTGCCTCAGCCTCCTGAGTAGCTGAGATTACAGGTGCCTGCCACCACTCCCGGCTAATATTTTGTATTTTTAGTAGAGATGGGGTTTCACCATGTCGGTCAGGCTGGTCTCGAACTCCTGACCTCAGGTGAGCCACCCGCGTCGGCCTCCCAAAGTGCTAAGATTACAGGTGTGAGCCACCACACCCAGCCCCTCTGTTTAGTTTTATCCCGTCCCCTTCCCTCAGCTGCCTCTCTGTCTCTCCCTGCCTCTTAGAATCTCTGGCTGACTCTTCTCTTTTTCTGTCCCTTCAAATAGAGGAATTGTTCCATTAAGTTTATGTATTTCCATATATCCTCCAGGCATTAATTCTAAACACATACAAAATATGCGCAAGTTTGTATCTCCATCATGACCTCCCTCCTGAGACCCATGTTCTCATTTTCAACTGTCTGTGGGACACTTCCCCACTGACATTCCCTCGACGTCTCAAATTCAAGGTTTCAACTCCTCCAATGCTTTGTCTCTCTTAATCGGAGAGCTATACACCGGTATTCTTTACATATTCCTCCCAAGTCCTGTTGATTTCAACTCCAAAATGCCTTCCCATGTGTCCACACCATGCCTTTCCCACTGCTAATCCCTTAGTCCAGGCCATCTTCACTGTCTGCCCCCTCCCCCTGAGACTTCCACACTGCCCGTCTAGTGGGTCTCTACGCTTCCAAACTTAGCCCTGTTGTACCTCCTCCATGTCCCATGACTAAGGTTCCTGAAATGACTAGTCATGTCCTTTCTTGGTCTCTACCATGGCCAATGCCCGTCTATCCACGTTCTCAGTCCAGTTTCTCCTAACACCTGGCCTCAGCCTGAATGTGCCACATACACTGATTCTAAACACTGAAATATTAAATACTTGCTGCAGAACAGCTAATTTATTGTCTTGACACTAACTCTTGGGTCTCAGAAAGATCTATTACGACTTTTCCTTCTTTTTTTTTTTTTTTTTTTTTGAGACAGAGTTTCACTCTTGTTTCCCAGGCTAGAGTGCAGTGGCACGATCTTGGCTCAATGTAACCTCTGCCTCCCAGGTTCAAGTGATTCTCCTGCCCTCAGCCTCCCAAGTAGCTGGGATTGCAGGTGCCCACCACCACATCAGGCTAATTTTGTATTTTTGGTAGAGATAGGGTTTCACCATGTTGGTCAGGCTGGTCTCAAACTCCTGACCTCAAGTGATCCACCCACCTCGGCCTCCCAAAGTATTGGGATTATAGGCGTGAGCCACCACGCCCGGCCTATGATTTTTCCTTTCTACAAATGATACGCTATTGTGAGCTGCTGCATTTTTGTTACACTTTCATATAGCAAGATTTCCACAAGATACAAGGTAATTAGGGTCTCCAATCATCACCTTCTATTTTGGGAAGAGATAAGACACAAAGAAGCAAATATCACCACCGAAGCCTTTTACACTGGTTACTGGCAAAGGTTAACTATCATACGAAGCAGAAAGTCTTATCAGTCCATTCAACAAGGCTGAAATGGGGGCGATCTTAGGCACTCCACGAAATGGACAATTAAAAAAGGGGCAAGCTACGTGATCCCTGAAATATAAATAAGGAATTATTTGATTCCACCCCGACCCCTAGCTATTCCTTGTGTTCACACACTTCTGGGCCTCCCGGGTAGCCTAAGCCCAGAAGCGGGAAAGCAAGAAAGCCACGCAAGCTTGCAATCCCTGGCCAGGTTGGAAGCAGGAAACGTGAGAGCTCACAGAAGCTGCCTGGAGATTCGTCTGGGGCTGCAGCCCTGTTCCCAGTTTTGGAAGCCTCTTCAAATTGAACTTCCAAGCCCCGGGCCAAACTCTCCCGGTGGTGTGCTCCTGCCGACACGCGCTCTGTGTGTCTGGCAAGCTGTGTGGTCAGAAGAATGTGCTTCCCACGCACTGGGCTCCAACTATGCATTAGGGCTCAGCTTGCACAGAGACACTGCTGACGGCTCCCTCCACCATCTTCTCAGCGAAAGCCAGAGTCTAGCGTGGCCATCCCTCATCCCAGGGGCTAGGAAACATCAAACCCCAGCCTCTGGGTTGAATAAGAGGAGACTTGGAACCCACACCCGAGAAAAAGAAAGTAATCAAAGGCAAGCCAAATTCCCGTCATCCACAGGAATGTGAGCTGTTCTCCAGCACAGAGAGCTGACCATTTTATACAATTAGGGCCCTGGGACAGTTTGGTGTTCCATAGGTGAAGGTCAGTGGGTCACTAAGGGAAGGAAGACCAACATCCCTATGATGTAGACAGTATGCCCTGTGCCCAGTATGGCTGATGACATCGAATTCCTGCGGCAACCTATGACATGGATAGTGTTATACCCATTTTACAGGTGGGGAAGCTGGGGCTTCACTAAAAAAACTGCTCAGGCTGAGCGTGGTGGCTCACACCTGTTATCCCAGCACTTTGGGAGGCCGAGGCAGGCGGATCCCGAGGTCAGGAGATGGAGACCACCCTGGCTAACACAGCGAAACCCCATCTCTACTAAAAACACAAAAAATTAGCCGGGCGTGGTGGCAAGCACCTGTAGTCCCAGCTACTTGGGAGGCTGAGGCAGGAGAATCGCTAGAACCTGGGAGGCAGAGGCTGCAGTGAGCCGAGATAGCGCCACTGAACTCCAGCCTCGGCGAAAGAGCTAGACTCTGTCTCAACCAAAAAAAAAAAAATCTGCTCAGGGCCAGGCGCAGTGGCTCATGCCTGTAATCCCAGCACTTTGGGAGGCTGAGGTGGGCAGATCACTTGAGGTCAGGAGTTCAAGACCAGCCTGGCCAACATGGTACGGTAAAACCCCGTCTCTACCAAAAAATAGCCAGGTATGGTGGTACATGCCTGTAGTCCCAGCAACTCAGGAGGCTGAGGTGGGAGAATCACTTGAACCCAGGAGGCCAAGGCTGCAGTGAGCCAAGATCACGCCACTGCACTCCAGCCAGGTGACAGAGAGAGACCCTGTCTCAAAAACAAAAACGAAAAACAAACTGCTCAGGTTTAACACTTTGAGGGTTAACTGGGTTTGGGATTTGGTTAAAAAAGTAAAATTCGTGTGATTTGAGCTAAAAATAGTAAGGATTTTATAAATTGTGTAAGGCTCAAATACCCTATTACCTAATTGCATTGCTATATACACCATGGTGTTTTTTCACTTCTCTGTCTCCAGTCCCCAACCCCGACCCCAACACTCACACACTCACGCACACACGCACATGTACACACACCACTGGAAGCTGCTGGAGGCCAGGCACTGTGTGTTCATCTCAATCGGCCCAGCGCTGAGCACAGATGAACCCAGTACATCAGTAACGATGTAATCAACAGTTCTCTTTTGCCCCTTCCTTCAGGCAAGCAGGTCTCTCACAAGCCCAAGGCTCCCCATTGTGAGGGGATGGGTGTGGGAAAGCCAGGGCCGGACCCTTTGCCTGGTTCTTCATTCTCCACTTTCAAGAATAAGCCCTCCATTTTTGGAAGCAGAGCCCTCGCAAGGGGACCATGCTTAACATCTTCATCTACCTCCATTTTCAAACCTATTCTGGGTCCTTAACTGCAGGTGGCCTCCAGTAAGTGGCTTTGGAACCATGCCATGTCTTAAAGGCCCATACAATATCCCTTTTACCTTGGGCTGTTATTCAATGTAGAGACAATGAGGCCACACTGGGGCACTAAACAACCCCTCACCCGCCCCCCACGTGGAATCTCATTGGTCCTGCCTCAGTTTAGAGAGAGTTAGGGGCCTCCTGAGAGCAGGAGACAGCTGAGTGGGGGACCAGGAGACCTAGGTCTGGGACCTGCCACTCCAGTCTTCAGACCTACAAGTCCGCTTCTCAGAAGTGAGGACATCTGAGTCCTCCTGACACATCTGGTCTCAAACCATTCCTGCTGCTTCCTCATCGTCCTCCCCCATACAATGGGGATCCAAATCCCACCTATTTCCGGGTTGTTCTGAGGGCTACGTAAGATGCTTTATGTCAAATGCTCTGCCACGGTGCCTGGAAGACGGTTAGCTTCTCCCGGAGGGGTCAGTAATTAATAATAACGATAGTTACTATTATCACAACACTTTAATATGTGTACTTCCGTTCTTCCACGATTAAATGGATGCATTTGCCCTGCTTAGCAAAGTTCGTCTCTTAGTTTTCTCTCCGCCAGCTCCAAAACAGGAAGGAGCTCTGGGTCCTCAGGGCCAGGGTGGGCAGGGGTACCACCACTGCCTCTAGGACCAGGACTCAACACCCGTGCTTCTCACCAGTCTGAACGCCGAGGCTCTACTACCTGCCCCCTCCTTCCTGAAGCTTCCATGTGGGGCCTCTGCGCTCCGTGTCCTGATTTTCCTACTGCTCAGGCTGTGCCTGCTCGGCCTCCGCTGCTGTTTCTGGTGCTTTCGGTCAATCTCTAGATTTGAGAATTTTCTCAGGACCTGACTTCAGGCTTCTGTTCTCCTCTTCCAAGCTTCTCCGCAGATAAGTTTGTCCACGCCCATGGCTTGAACTCACAGCTCCCTTTGCTGCCTCCCAGCTGTTAGCCCACCCTCAGAGCTGAGCTGCTGCCTGCAGCTTCTTCATTATCTCCCCTTGGATGACTCAGATACGCTCAAGACGAGCTCGGATTTTCCACCCAAATCTATGCCCCCTGCCCCGGCCCTGATTCCCAAGTCCTCCCAGACTTGGAAGCTGCACCACCATCCAGTTTTTCAAACTGGAAATCCAGAAGTCATCCTTGATCTCTCTTTCTCTCCCTCCTATCTAATCAATCCATTCACTATCCCAAGAGCAAAATATGTCCAACATCAGCCCACCAGCTTTTCTCAGTGTCTTTGGACCCAACAGACCCTAGCCCAAACCATCATCACCTTTGACAGGGGCTCAGCCTTCCCATTCACCACACAAGCAGCAACGAGAGGCATTTTTGAAGCACAAACGGATCCTCTTCCTCCCCCTCAGAGGCTTCCATGGCAGTGACAGCAAAGTGCAGCGTCCTGGCATGAGTAAGGCCTTATTCCACTGTTTCCTCCATGGCACCTTTTTCAATATTTTTTTACAACCTTATTTTCATTCCCACATTTACGGTCAATTTCTCTTACTGTCACCCATGGTTCCTGCCTCAGGAGGTCAAGGACTATGTCTCTTCTGGCCACTTCGCTGGAGAGCCTGACCAAGGGCATGAGACATCGGGGGTGCTCTAGGAGTAGATGTTGAAGGATTTAATAAAATGACTGAGCCAGCCCTCCTACCACATTTCTCCTAGTAGCACCACCTTGCTGGGTGCAAAACTGCTTCCCCTATCTCCCACACAGGTAGGGCAGGGAGTGATCAAGACCAGAATATCAAAATAGGCAGCCTACAGATGGGCTACCCTCCCCAGGCTTATTTAGGAAGAGTTCACAGCTGCAGAAAAGGAGGGATGGCACAGTGAGTATCCACCACTGCTGGGTTTGCTTGTTACACCTACTCAATCACTTGCTGTCTCCATGTCCTGCCCCACCTGCCCCCACACACATACACACTTGGGATAGTGAATGGATTGATTATATTTTATGGCTGGACCACTTAAAACTGAGCTGCAGGCATCACTGATACTTCACAAATCTCAATTCTTCAGCGTATTTCTCCTACAACAGATACCACTGTCACCACCCCCTGCAAATTCAACACTGATACAGAAATATAACCAGTAATATTATACAGTCCATATTCAAAGGACACTCACAAATGTCCTTTCTAAGAACTGGCCACCCTCCCCGACCCACAGGATCCAGTCCAGGATCCCACTTTTACACTTAGGAATTGTCTCATCGGCCCCCTTTTATCTGGAACTATCTCCCTAGCAATTTTTGTCTTTCGAGACACTGACATTTTGAAGCGATATCTTGTCAAATGTCCCATGTTCTGGATCTGTCTGGTTGTCTCTGGATGCCAAATAGATTGGCAAACTACCCTACATACACGCACACACACGCACGTGTACATAAACACAATCACAGAAGTCAAAACTGTGTTTAATTAGTTTCCTAAAACCTATATATTGGGAGATTTTTATACGAAAAAGATCTGAAAAAGTCTTAAACTCTAAACTCTCCTGAAAAAATGTTTTTAAAGTTTTTCTTAAATTAAAAAGAAAAAAGGCAAAATCCCGTCTCTACCAAAACAAAAAACAAAAAACACAAAACTTAGCCAGGCATGGTGGCACATCCTCGTACTCCCAGCTACTCAGGAGGTTGAGGTGGGAGGCTCACCTGAACCCAGGAGGTCAAGGCTGCAGTGAGCTGTGATTATGCCACGGCACTCCAGCCTGTTTGAAAGAAAGAAAAAACCATCCAGAACATGGGGTAGCTCTGGGCCATGTTCCTATGTGGCCAGAGAGTAGAGCTGAGGTGCAGCCATCCCTCGAATCTCTGCACTCTGAGTGATCCGCAGGCCTTGGTGGTGTGACTGGCATGGCCCCATGGAGACTTGAGTTTGTGACTCTTCAGGCAACCCAGACCCCCAGTGACAGAGGGTCCACGCCGACCAGAGGATCTCACCTCTTTGGGGACCCAAGGAATTCCTGGCACTGCAATAAACTGCAATGCAGGTAGGAGCAAGGCCCACCTCTGCACAGGAGGCAGCTCCGCCCCTCCGCTTCCCTATGTGTGGGGCTGACAAGGGAGTTTTGGGTCATCCAAAATGCCTCCGAGGACATCTGGGCACCTGTCTAACTACTGTCAGAATAACTGAAATGTTTCAAGTTCCACGGTAAGTGGCATGCCTGGAATGCAGGCAGTCCACCTCAGGGGACCTGGCCAACTTCTAACCACAGAGGGTCACCCGCCAAACGAGACAAAATAAACGCAGAGCTCCAGGACGCAAGGTTACTAAAATACCCCTTTGTTTGACCTTTACTCTTAGAATATTTAATGCCATATCAAACCCAAAACACTAAACACCTAAAGTCTACATTCAAAAACTCAGTAACCACAAAATAAATGAAGCTTAAGAAAAAAAAAAAAAGAAAGAAAGAAAATCATCCGAATTAAAGGGGGCCTTTAAAACCATCCATTTCCCACCTGGAGAGCTGAATTCCGAGGGAAATCACACATGGTCCTGTCTCAAAGAAGAGGTATCTTTTCTGCTCATCTCTGCAGCGATGCTATAGGTTTATGAGGCTGCTTTGGTTTTAAAGAGTTCATTAAACTCAAATGGGAATAACGCAATAAATATTTTCCAGGTTGTACAAGACATGCGAGGGCTTGATCTAGCAAATGAGCATGTCCAAATTGCCTGTTTTCTTTAAAGACATTTTTAGTCGGATTCCACCCAACCAAGTAGAATGTGAAAGACTCACTTTTTGGGAAGCCAAGTACTCCATGCCTCTGGCCAGCTGGTAGGTGCACGACACCAAGTCCTTGAAGGTCATCTGCTCCTCAGGAACACGGTTAATGTCATAGGAGTACTCCATCCCGGGTGGCCTCCGGGCTCGGAGGTATTCTCGGAGGTTGCCTTTAGAGGCATACTCAACTATGACATAGAGAGGCCCTGTTGAGGAAGAAGAGAAGCTCCCTAAAGAGAGAATCCAGGGTCTGCCCTTGGGCAATTCAGCAAAACATTTTTAGTTATTACAACCCATGCTTTTTTTTTTTTTTTTTAAAGTTTAACATACAGCGGCTGGGCGTGGTGCCTCATATCTGTAATCCCAGCCCTTACAGAGGCCGAGGCAGGTGGATCACATGAGGCCAGGAGTTCAAGACCAGCCTGGCCAGCATAGCGAAACCTCATCTCTACTAAAAATACAAAAATTAGCTGGGCGCGGTGACACACACCTATAGTCCCAGCTACTTGAGAGGCTGAGGCAGGAGAATCGCTTGAACCCAGGAGGTGGAGGCTGTAGTGAGCCGAGATCACACCACTGCACTCCAGCCTGGGCAACAGAGCGAGACTTTGTCTCAAAAAAAAAAAAAAAAAGAAGAAGAAGAAAAAAGAAAAAGTTTTAACATACAGAAAAGCACACATAAAAATATGATTATAATCTCTCCAAAACGATAAATAAGCCCTTGGTCATGATAGCCTCAAAAGGCACAGAGACACAGTTGACGTGCTCTTCCCTGTCACTCTCATGCTGTCACCTGCGCCCTCTTGGAAAGCAATGGATCCCTCCACTGTATCCTTTTGGTTCATTTTAACTATTCAATAAGTAATATATTATTTTTAATCACATAAATGAATAATAAAGCTCTTAGAGCTTTGCAACATTTTTTACCCATACATTATCCTTTTGGGCTTGTTGGGCTTATAAAAACAAAACTAGATCATTCCTTTTCACAGCTGCATATACTGTATCGTATAAACACACCACACTTTATTTATCCATTCCCTTATATGCATAGGCATTTGCTTCCAGGTTTCAGCCATAACAAACAGTAGGCAATGAACATCTCTGTACATGTTCCCTTACACACGTGTGCAATAATTTCTCCATGGTATAGACTCGGGGTTGGCAGACTACAGCCTGCAAGCCAAATCCTGCCTACCGCCTGTTTGGGTAATTAAATTTTATTGGCATGCAGCCAGGTCCATTCATTTCTGTACTTCTAGCACTGCTTTCTCACTACTATGGCAGACACGAGAAGTTGCGACAAAGACCATACGGCCCACAAAAGTCTAAAATATCTCTACGACCTCCCTTTACAGAAAAAGTTCGCCAATTCCTATATAGACCTACAAGAGAAATTGCTAAGTCAAAGATAGGCGTTTTCAAGTTTACTAATTACTTAGCAAATTGATTTCAAAGTGCCAGTAAACATTCAATGGAAGAAGCCAGGGTCTCTCTCCCCCAGGGAAAATAACGTATTCCTTCATACCGCTTTCTCCTCTTTTAAGCTATTCTTGGGAGCTCAGCCATCTGTGACCCACAGCAAGATGTGGATTCTTCAATCCCTGTTTTAAGGGAAGAACTTCTCAACCAAAACATAGGATCTTGTTCTGACAAATCTCTCTTAGCACTTACAAAACAAAAACATAAGGAGGCTGCCTTTTCCAAAACCCCCTCCAGGTTATGACCTAGAAACAGCAGGGCCCTCTAGGCCCTCAAATCCAAAGTCACCTGCACCCTCCTTTCCACTGGCCCCCAGGTACGGGCACAGACCCTTCTTTGTGTTCATGGCTAGGAACATCTTCCAATGGGGATTTTAAAAAGAACTTTAAACATGCACACAGGGTGCTCTGGGAGCAGGATCTGGAAGCCCAACCATTTCTAAAATGATTCAATCAAACTGCAGAGTATTTGGGTGAATGCAGTTTTTCCTCCTACTCACCATCCTGTGTGCAGGCTCCAAGAAGATTTATGATATTCTTGTGTTTCCCAATCATCTTCATCATCTCCATCTCTGACACCAGATCAGAAAGGTCTTTCTCTGTGGCATCATCTATGAACAGTAGGCATATTCACAAATCAGTTCATTTCCTCTAACTCATGGGCAGCTACTGTTAGTTGCCAAAGACTTAGTTGAAACAGCATGAAATTGAATTTCAGAATCAGAAAAGATTTTCCAAATCATCTCCCTCATTTTATCGAGGAAGGGACAAAGGCCTACACAGGGAACTGCCTCACTCTGTGTCAAAGAGCTCACTGGGGGGCCAATGGGGCCAAGAGTCAGGACGAGAGCAGGGGCTTCTGACACTAATGCCAGTTCTTTCCTAGACCATGAGATAATCTCATCCTCTGCCATATCTAAGGCGTCTCAGAAAACCACACCAAACTTCATGGTGCCTGAAACCAGCGAGGAGACCAAGGGTAGGGCCATTTCAAATCACTACAGACTTGCTCCCGACCAAGCATTCTTAACCCAGCCCCTCGAGGCCCTTAGAGCGTTCCGAGGTGGGTTCAGACGGTTCCCCATAAACAGGGCCATAAACGTGTGTGCATGTGCATTCTGAGCAGGTAAAGGGCTGCGACTTCTAGTGGCTTCTCAGAGGGCACTGCAGTTCCCATCCTAAGAAAAGTTACATAAACTTCCGCTCTGTAATTTCAAGCAAGAATGGCACAGGTCCCACATACGCGGGCTCGCAGTTAGCTTCTCTTAGATTCTCCTAAGTGGCAAGACTTTCCCATGTGCCCTCTACCTCAAGCTAACTCAGTATGGAAAATCTGGGTTTCCTTTAAAAAAAAAAATGAAATATGGGCATGGATAAGAACCACGTTGCAAATAGTTTTTTAACTTCACAAAAGGAAGATCAATACAAGTGACTGTGTGTGCAAAATTTACACTGATGTATGTGAAGGAGGGAGCCACGGGCCATGAGGAGGGAGGGAGACACAGCTGTGGGCTGTAAGAAAGGACACGCCACAATGGCTTGGGGACTAATATCCTTCTGTGTCCTTACAGGGAAGGCTGCCAGCCTGGGCATCACAAGAGAAAGAGAACTCCCAGACCTCCCTTTTTGCAATATCCCATGTAACTCTGAGCTCCATTAGCAAAACCAGAAGTTCCGCCAAAAGAGATGAGAAGCCTGGGTCCTCCCCACACCTGGCCCTGGTACGCAGCCAGGGGCTGCCTCCGTCAGTGGTGCCATGACACCTGGGGCAAGAAAGCACAGTGTTCCTCCCCGGCATCAGGCTCCAAGGTGGGGAACATCTCAAAGCACTCTAGTTTTCCTTGGGAGTCACTCAGACAAACAGCCTTTTAAAAAACCCAAAAAACAAAACACACATCTTGTTGACAAAGTCCAGCCTGCTACTTCCCCTTGGGAGGGATGTGATGACTATCCCATGAGAACCCACAAAAGAAAGACAAAGCCTAATTCCAAAGCGCCTGCGACATGCCCAGCACCATATCCCAAGGACGGGCCTCTCTGCCTGGAAACGTGGGAAACACTCGGCGTGGGATCTTCTTTCTGAGATCCCTACAAGAGGATTTATAATGTGACCGTTCCCTATAACTCTTCTCATAAAAGAATACTGCAGGACGAATAAGTTAATGGTTAAAAGTTCTTTAAGTTCTTTGGACATGGGCATGAAGCAGGGTTGGAAGGTTAACGTAGAAGTGTTCACAGTCCCACAAACACAACACGACATTTACATCTCAGGGTAATTGTTTATGTGTCCCAGGAGGCTCTGCACCAGCCCTGATCCTGTTCACTCCTTCTCAGCTTCTAAGTGACTCTCCCAGACCAGTGTCATTTCTGCTTTGTTCCTCACGCAAAAGAGAAGGCTTTCTGCTCCCTTACGTCTCTTCGTTCCCTCCAAAAACACAAATTTCCTTGTACTTGTAAAGTTAAGGTTTAAGTCCCAAATCTAACACACCAACTCCTAGCTAATAAATCCAATTATATGTGAGTTGATAATTTCTAAGCACATAAAAATACAGAGAGAATGAAGAATTGTGGTCACGAAGAAGGAGTCAAAGAATAACTCTATGTAGGAAGCTACCGCTTTCTAACAAAACTGGCTTTTCTTTATAAGTACACACAGCTCAAGATAAATAGTCTGTCCGAGATGCTGATTTATACCGAAAACTTCTCAACCCCTAGGTCAACTATGTGCTCTCTGACCCCGTGCCATGATAGAGTTCACATGCCACAAAAGGAACTTTCTTGATAAGACTCTCCACCCAGCCCCTCCCCGAGCCTCCCGCCTCCCCGCTCACCTTTCAACATCTTCACGGCCACGGTGACCGCCTCCTTGGGCTTGTCTTTGTCAATTCCCACTGCTTCTGCCATGACCACTTGCCCAAAGCAACCTTCTCCCAGGGGCTTGCCCAGTGTCAGCCTAAATGTGTAAATAGGGGATTAGCACATAGCATCTGGTGACGGGGTGTAGTGAGGGAAATTCCAGAACTAAATATAAAAATCTTTCAGCGGCTTGCTAAAGCATGGAGTGCTTATCATATGGAACTAATGAGACTTAGGGTACACACGCGCCTGAGTATTTTCCTAGTGACGTTTTAGAGAATGTCAATTACTGGTGGAACAGCTATTAAATTTCACATTGGTATTCTCGGTTTATTTTCTTTAGGGAAGGTATCCTTGCTAGTGCGGTGGTCAGCTTTCCTAAGTGCCAGAGAAGAGCTTTTGATCTTGAGCCAATTAAATATTTGTAATTTAGAATGGCTCAAAGAAAAAACATTAAGACTGTTCTTATTTTTTTGTCCCTGTAAAATGGTGGCTTTAAAATTATTATTCAAATACCAATGGATTTTATGGTCACATTCCTTGCCAAGTTACAGGATATGCCTCTTAAAAGCATTTCAAGGAATCTCTAACTTTTTACTAAAAAGAAAATTCTAAAAAATTGGGGACTTTTTTTTGACATAAGTTTAAAAGTCCTTATGACTACATAAAATTAACAATGAAGAAAATCCAAAGTGAACACCACAAATTAAATTTCTAAGATTACAAGGTCTATGCACATTGGATGAATAGCCATATATTGTCCTTGTGCATTCCAGAAACCAACAAAACGCAAAAGTCTTTAGAATACTTATGAATACGGCTCTTTCTAACTTAAGCATAACACAGCAAAGCATGGAGCTGCCATTAGTAAACAGTATTTATGGTAAGTACACAATAGTTTGCAAAAGTTCAGCATAAAGACTAAGGGCAGCGTGTGCTATGCTGAGGTCATTTTGTTTCTACCCAGAACTAAAATTAAATTTAACATCTTGGCAGAAAATAAATATTTGCATTGGAAAAATGGCTAATTTATGTCCCACTGCCTTGCTACTACAAGCATAACAATCCTTTCTTTGTATAACTTCTGCCTCCGATCTAATAAACTGCTTCTAAATAGCCTTCATTCATTGGAAATCTGTTCCACCTACGTTTGCGCTAAACACTGTTTTGAAATGTTTAGCACTCAGATTTTCCACACTCAGGGTACCCCGGGTGGGAGGTAACAGTTGGGCACATACAGACTTCCACTGTTGACTGTGGTGTCACAGGTGGCAAAAACTATGGACTAAACCCGAAAGCTGCAATTTCTTAAAATATGATCACAACTCCCCAGTTCAGTTATATATATAGGAATGTGCACATAAACCTATCTGTGTATATAATCACACACAAACTAGGGCTGGCGGAGTTCACAAGAAACATCCATTTCTCCACATCCTACAGGTAAAGAAACCATTCTTGGTGTTTTCTCTGGTGCCCCACCAGTAAATGTCCAATTAACATGCCTTGAGTGAATGAATAAGTGAATGAGTGAGTGGTCTTTTCACTACAGTATACAAATCAACTGGAAATTATTTCCATTAACACTCTAACCAAATAATATCCATACAATTATTCAGTCCTAGCTAACGGTACACATCTCTAAATTGGCACTTGGGAAACAAAACTGATGTGACATCACGTGAATCAAAATCAGAAGTGCCAGCCACATAAGCTACCTCTCCCTTCCAAATAGAGCTCATCAGATCAGTCTCTGGAAGAGCTTATCTTTGCATTTCCAAATGTGTATATGTACACATGAGAAGTGTATATAATCTCAGGAGCTACTGAAAATGTCAAGGCAAACAGGGTAGCTGCTTATAAGCAAGTCAAGAGCTTATTCCAGTGTATGTGATGCAGAAGTAGTCAGCATTTCCACCTTCCCGTACTCTCAAGCTGTGACTACAAAAAGTGCCCCAGAAGTGAGTGGACAGCCCTACAATGACCACTGCACTCCCTTTCAGAAGGAGGATCTGGGGGTCGGTCCCTGCCTAGAGGAAGAGGGCTAGGAGCTCAAATTCTGCCCACTGACTCCATGCCCCACACAATGATCCTGCTGAGGTTTGCAGTTCAGAGCTCCCAGGTTACCACCACGTGAAGGGAAAGGAAAGGAAAACTCGCACAAGCCAAGAACTCTGCTCAGTCCTGGGAGGTCTGAACCACCACCCTCATTTTATGAGAATGAATTTCAGAGAATCAGGTGCCTCACCCGAGGTTGCCCAGCCACTGTCTGGCAAAGCCAGGATTCAAATGCAGCCCAACGGAGCTCCAGTACATGGAGTTCAAGCGAGACCAAGAGATACGTAGCCCCAACACCACCCAGGTGGCCATATTTTGACTAAACATCTGATTGGCACACCTCTGTATCATCCAACAAGAAAAATATTATGGATCACAGAAATTAGATGTCAGGTACCATATTTGAAGCTTTTCAGCCCAATATGACATTAATAACCAATGAGAACAGCAACATTGGGTAGCGGTCCTTAAGGCCATTTATATTCTGCATCTAATTTCTCCACAGAAGTGAACAGAGAACAGTCTTGTTCTAGTAACCAAAAGCTGGAATGTCCGATCTGTTTTATAAATTGGATAATTCTACTTTTATTCCATTTGACGGAGTCTGAATTGCCCAGACACTTAAAAAATGATAACCAGATGCCATCTTCTTTGGGGACCAGCCAGGGGCAAGTAGCTCTGCTTTCAAGGAGTTATTTTTTTTTAAATCCGTTCTTTTCTTTTCCAGGAGCTGGTTATTTGAAATACAATCTTACTCCTGCTGACATCATCACACCAAGACCTTTGCGGCTAAGGGTCATAAAAAGAAAATGTTAATCCAATATCCCCATTTATAGCTGAGTCTCCATCCTGGGACACGGCCAAGAGAAGTACTCACTTATCTCTTGGAAACTCCCATTTTGGGTCCTCTGGAAGTTCATACTCGGAGACCCCTGCCAGCATGGGGGTGTCTGCCGTTGAAGAGAGGCGTGTTGTTATCCTCACCAGCGGGGTGTTGGAGTTCATGGAGGAGCTGGACTCAGCCGAAACCTGGATACAAAATGCAAAGACACAGATGTAATCCTGGCTCCATCTGAGAAGGCTGGAAGTCAGCCAGAGCCCAGCCAGAGTATCGAATCTTAGAAAGGAATGGGTTGGGGGCTGGCAGAAGTCAGAAACCAAATTAGAAAACCACTGGAATCTAACTCCTCTGCCCTCCAGTCCATGCAGTACCAGATTTCATCCAAATTGTATGTTCCTATGTTCAGGTTTTTCTATGAAATTTTTCTATACCATCTGATCACAATGTAAATTTTCTTTCTGTCCTAATTCCTCCAGAGAGTCACTTGAGGACATGCAGACAGTCCTCTCTGGCTTCATTAGTGCCTTTATGGTTGTACCTGCACCTGTACTGGAGCCCTGGATAATGGATCTCCACTCAGACCACCCAGATCAGGATCAATGCTGTGCTTATGAAATTCTATGAAAACTTTTAGGAAATTGGCTCTACCATATTTCCTCTGTCTTTGGAAATGTAAAGTGGAATATCTCAAGGAAAGAGTTCTAGGACTTGAATGTGGAAGACATTCAGTAGCTCCGAGTCCCTTTAACTCAAAATAACCCAAGACCCCAGCATTGCGGGCCATTCTTTGTTTCTCCCCAGTCCTTCTGGAAACTTATTGATGGCCAGGCTATTCAGTGGAAATGGGCTGCCTCTTGTCTTCGGTTTCAGAAACCAGTGCACTAAACACGTGGGATGAAGCATCAATGGAAAGAAAATACACCTTTTCCCATAACCACACAAGAGAACTCCTCTCCCACCTGGCAGTACACAGGGCTCCACCGAGTTACTTTCTTGTTTATCCTGATCCATTTCAGTGTGTCTGATAAAATGATTATTTCTTAAATATATCACTGTCCTTTGGCTGGTTTCTATGGAAAAAAAAGACTCACGCAGAGCACACTGGAAGGCCACTTCTGAGGATGACTACGCAATCTTAGTCTGACCACAGGCTGCTTGAACACTGTCTTATTCTAAACCATGAACAAGACTTTGGCCCAAGAGAACAAGAATGTGAAGTTAACCACGATCCATCTCCAAGCAGCCAACTAGCCCACCCTGGGCTCTGTCTCCTGCGTGACTGCCCAGGTGGATAGTACTCCTGGATGTGCTTACAAACGCCTTCAATCACACTGGCAAAGACCAAGTCCAGATGAACAAATTTAGGTGGGATGAACTTTCACAGGTTGGGTCCTGGGCTCTTCTCACAGGGAACCAGAGGACCTGTCCTGTTTGAAAAGCTTTGAATCTCGCCTTTGTAAACCCAGACTTCCCTCAAAGCAGGCTGGAAATTCAAGAAGATGCCCAAGAATAGATTAGGGGAAGAAAATCATTTTAGGATTAGGAAGTTGTTTTCAGTATTAAAATAAAGAAGTGGGCCATTTTTCACATAGAATTCCTATTATCTTTTAAAACGTACATGAGCACTTCCTGAGCCTTCCATTCAATCTTTTGGCAGGGGGTAGTTATTCCTAAACTTCATTATGCAGATAGTATGAGCAACATTTATTCATTGTATGGTCAAAATGTTTTAAAAGCGGGAACTAAAGAATCATTGATTGTGGAGCTGAGATCCTCACACCCAAGTGTCTGGGTTGCACAAGCAAATGGCAGAAGCAAGCGGGAAAAGACGAGAAGGTAAATGTGGGTGCTCCTGGGGAATCCGTCCTGCTCCCCACTGAGGTCACAGACTAGGCATAAGCCCCACCCTGGATGAAACAGACAACTTTAAAGTCCCAGCCATGTGGTATCCAACCTCACTGTAGTGAGCTGACCTCGTCTGCGGGACACAACAGAAGCCAGGAACTTTCAGAGAACATCAAGACTTCCAGTTTGCATTGGTCCACAGGAACATCTCAAGCTCCATCTACAGAGCTCAGAAAGATTCAGGAGTGGGTTTAACGGCCAATAATGCTTCCCCAAATCTTTCTGTCCTCCTAATTCATTCTGCATCAGGGCCGTGTGCTGTGGATGCTTAAGTACGCAGGTGTTTTCAAGACTAAGAAGGTCTTCTGAAAGTTCTTCCCCATGAACAGGCAAAAATCACCACTCATTGCAGGGGGACCTTATGCTTGAGGATATCATGGGCAAGAAGCTCCAGCCAAACTAGTAAGAACCGGCCGGCCAGGCACGGTGGCTCACGCCGTAATCTCAGCACTTTGGGAGGAGGAAGCGGGCAGATCACTTGAGGTCAGGAGTTTGAGACCAGCCTGGCCAACATGGTGAAACCCTATCTCTACTAAAAATAAAAAAAATGAGTCGGTTGTGGTGGTAGGCGCCTGTAATCCCAGCTACTCGGGAGGCTGAGGCAGGAGAATCGCTTAAACCCAGGAGGCAGAGGTTGCAGTGAGCTGAGGTTGCACCACAGCACTCCAGCCTGGGCAACACAGCAAGACTCGGTCTCAAAAAAAAAAAAAAAAGAGGCCTAGCAATGGGACGACTTCCGCAAACGGCCAGGGTCTGGCAGGTTGTACAGCCAGAACACTCTGCACGGCCTGCAGCGTAGCCCCTCATCACTGGATACCAGTTTCCAGGATTCCACTATGGGGTGCATAGGAAGCTGCAATCAATAGAGGAGTGGGAACCGATTAAGCAATTGCTTGGGACCGCAGTCCTGGATGACGTTAACACCCAGCAGAGGCAGAGGCATGGCTGGGCTTCTGTGCCTCCTCCCTGAAAATCACCGCTCTCATCAGTGAGGCTCACAGAATAGGATGTGGGGAAGGCAGCTGTCCCACAGCGAGGTGTGAGAACAAGGGCACTTAAAAGTTTCTGGAAGGATATATAAGAGACTTAGCAGTGATCACCTGTGGGCAGAGAGATTAGGAGTTGAGAGAGGGGGTAGAAAATACATTTTATTTCAGAACTTTCTAGACCATTTGGATTTTATGACCATGTGTATGTAATTCTTTTATGTTCTAGAAGAAGTACTTTATTTAACAAAAATATTTTTTAGAATAATAAGGATCTGAGCTGAGGCATGAACAACGGAAAAGAAAACGAAGGGCATATGCTTGAAATATGCTGACTTCTAAAATGAGTGAAAAGTTACAAGATCACTGCTTTCGGCCCTTCCTTCTGCTACCAGGCTAGGTTTTGCGGCATCTCTGCATCCTTCGATGTGGGCAACAGCCAATCCCGTTGCTGCCCTTCCTGTACTCATCATTCACAACATGAGGCCCCGCATTAGGCAGGCTGCATCCTGACCAACTGCAACAACATGGGGACTGTGCGGTCAGATTGTCAGGGTCCCTGTCCCAGTTTCAGCACTCACTCACTGTGTGAGCTTTGGGAAATCACTTAACCTTTCTAGACCTGGGTTTCCTCATCTGTTAAAAACAAGACAGGGGCCAGGCAGAGTGGCTCACACCTGTAATCCCAGCACTTTGGGAAGCCAAGGCGGGCAGATCTTCTGAGGTCAGGAGTTCGAGACCAGCCTGACCAACATGGTGAAACCTTGTCTCTACTAAAGATATAAAAGTTAGCCGGGCATGGTGGTGAGTGCCTGTAACCCCAGCTACTGGGGAGGCTGAGGCAGGAGAATTGCTTGAACCTGGGAGGCAGAGGTTGCGGTGAGCCGAGATGGTGCCACTGCACTGCAGTCTGGGCGACAGAGCAAGACTCCATCTCAAAAAAGAAAAGAGGAGACAGGAACAGGTCCAACTGCACAGCATTAATGTGACGATAAAATGAGGGAAAAAAAAACTGATGAAGTGCTTAGTGCTAGGCCTGGCACTAAGAGCTCAGTTAATGTCTGCTACCAACACTGCAATATTTTCTCTTAGTCCCTTTAGAATCATTTGCTGCCCAGATCTGAGAGAACAGACAAAGGCACTTCTCTCTGGGTAACTTGGAGCGTTTGGAGCCTAGGGTGGTTCTGTGTGTATGATACAGTCAGTCCTCCGTATCTGTGGGTTCCGCATTCATGGTTTCAACCAATCATAGATCAAAAATATTTGAAAGATAATTAATAAAAAATAACAATACAACAATTTTAAAATACAAATAAAAAACAATACAGTATAACAACTATTTACATAGCATTTACAACGCGCTAGTTATTACAGGTATCACTAGAAATGACTAAGTATATGAGAGGATGTACACAGTTCATATGCAAATACTACACCATTTTAAATAAAGGTCTTGGGCATCCACAGATTTTGGTATATTCGGGGTTGTTAGAACCAATCCCCAACGCATACCAAGGGACGATTGTACTGTCAAACTGTGTGCAACCAGGAAGATAACCCAGTGACATTAAGGGCTGACTGCAGAAGATATGCCTTAGTGGGCATGTCTGATTTGCCAGATGAGGCCCTCTGCTCACTGCCAGGATGGGCTGGGGTTCTAGAAAGCAGGAGATGAAGAATCCAGGAGTCAGGGAATCATCTCAGGGCAGGAGGAAAACTGGACAGTAAGAGGGTCCTAATGACAAATATGGCTTAGGGGTTACCTCAGAAGAGAAAAATTTAACATTCAGTCTGAAGTTCACCCCTCTGTGGCTCACCCATGACCCTAAAGGAATCTGCATCCACAAACCCCTGGCAAAAGTTCACATGTATCTACACCATCCCCCAAACAGACTGTCTCGAGAAGATTTTCATGTGACAGCTTTTCAAATGGAAAGCCTAAAAATAAATAAATAAGAAAACCTTTATCAACTTTATTGTCATTATTATTAGAATTTTAAAAATGAGGTCTACAAGAAGGATGACTTACGGGAATTTTGTTCAGATGAAGTACGGAGATTCAGATTAAATGTACAAACCTGGAAAATACTTTTATAAGAACGCGAAAGGGGGGAAAAGGGTAAGAAAACGTGCAAAGTCTAAGAAACTATAGAATTTGATTGCTCTGTCTACTGAGGTATATCTTAATTTTACCTCCATGCATTTTTACTATGCTTTTAAAATCCCCTCTGGGGCTATAAAATACGGCTGGCTTTCTCTTCATTCCCTTCGACTCCAAGAGCGAGCCCGTGTTGGGGGCTTGGCCCGATCCTGGGCAGGCCATTCCCCTGTGGGACTCCATGTTTTACTGGGCATCTTTCCTCTGAATCAGGAACCTCAAATAACTCCCACTGCTCATCTCTGAAATCCTTCTACTTCTTTAGCACTATTAAATTCTCTTTTCTTTTGCACAAAATCATAATCTTCCTTATTCTTCAATTCCTACCTAGAAACTTCAATTCCAGAGTTTCCTTCCTAACCAATTTTAATATATTCCCTTGTTAGTGATAAGTGAGTTACTTATAAACAATCAACACGAACACTCTAGTAAACTGTTTTCCCACTCCCGAATCTTGGCAGGCATTTTTTTTTAAGCACGTATTTTCACAGACTCCAATTCCATTTTCCTCACTTTCCGGAATCTCTCTAGCATGTGCCATAAGTCAAGCTTTTAAGTAAATGTGCTTTTCATACATTTCCATAGTACATATGGGAGATTAAGTGAGGAAGTGTTTTTTTTTTCCTTTCTTTTTAAAGGGCCACCAAGAAACAGTGTTATCTGTTTCTTTTTTTTTTTTTTTTTTTTTTGAGACAGAGTTTCACTCTCATTATCCAGGCACGATCTTGGCTCACTGCAACCCCCACCTACCGGGTTCAAGTGATTCTCCTGCCTCAGCCTCCCAAGTAGCTGGGATTATAGGCATGTACCACCACGCCCAGCTAATTTTGTATTTTTAGTAGACACATGGTTTCATCATGCTGGTCAGGCTGGTCTCGAACTCCTGACCTCAGGTGATCCACCTACGTTGGCCTCCCAAAGTGCTGGGATTACAGGTGTGGGCCACTGCGCCTGGTCTAACAGTGTTATCTCTTTATACTGAATTAAACTTACCATCTAGAGGGGATTTCTCAGAGAACAGAGCAAGCAGAAGCAAAGATGTTCCAGGGAGAAGAGATGAATTAATACTTGTGTGTTTATTGCCCAGGACTAACAAACACACTTGGACCACAGCCTGCCAAACAGGCCCTGTGACTCTTAGGCTGCAAACCACCTTCCCCCACAAGAACACGAGGCTGGCATTAACATACTTCTGCTCTAATATAAGCCTTGCCCACTACTCCCCTATGGCCAAACAAAATGCTTTCACCACCGCAAGCTGGGTGCCTGAGATAAAGCTTCAAAGGCTTCTGAAGTTGCATTTTTAATTCCTCCATAACAAAACTTAGGTAATTAGGCAAGGCAGTTCATCAGACACTCACTTTTCTCCCATAGCGAGTCTCTGCCTCCCGCAGGCCTTTCCCTGGGACTCTGCGAGTAAACCTATCAGAGCCATGACGCACCAGCCCCAGATGCGCTGGCTCTGCTCGAGAGATCGCATCAGCCAAGGTCCAGGTCAGATCTTGGGCAAACTGTCATGTCCTTTGGAGGCTAAGAGAGGAGAAAAGGGAGCAGCGAAATAGGGGCAGGGAGGGTGAGGTGCCCACATGAAAGGGCAGATTCCAGTTAAGTCATCCGTGACCACTCTAATTACCCAAATGTTTTCTGGAGCCGGTAAGGTTTAGACCACCTGATTGACCAAAATACAGAGAATATTCCCAGATCATGATGTTCAGCTGCCAGGCAGTAAACGAGCTTCTGGGAGTAGAACATCCATCCCCCTTCCCGGAATTTGGCATATGTTTGAGGATCACTAACACTGGACCTGAGAACTGGCTACTGAGTCACACATTCCTCCCCCGAGGCACCCGCTCCGCTCCTCCCCCTTCATCTTGGTCCTATTCCTAACGTCCCCAGGAATATGCCATTTGCCTCAAAAGTATTGCTACAAAAGGTAGCCTTCACTGCCCTTGATTTATTTTATTTTATTTGTGTGAGACGGAGTATCACTCTGTCATCAAGGCTGGAGTGCAGTGGCGCGATCTCAGCTCACTGCAACCTCTACCTCCTGGGTTCTAGTGATTCTCCTGCCTTAGTTTCCCAAGTAGCTGAGACTACAGGCATGCACCACCACACCCAGCTAATTTTTGTATTTTTTAGTGGAGACGGGGTTTCACTATATGTTGGCCAGGCTGGTCTAGAACTCCTGACTGCAGGTGATCTGCCTGTCTTGGTCTCCCAAAGTGCTGGGATTACAGGCATGAGCCACGGCACCCAGTCTGCTCTTGATTTTTCTCTGGTTTTCAGCCTACCTATATCAGCAGCTGAGAAGGTGAAACTAAAGTCTGAAAAAAACAAAAAAAACCACCCTGCAGCCTCTTGTACCATGCTGACGGCAGTGAGAGAGGGTGTAAGCTGCACAGGAGATGAATTTATCTGGACGGAGCCAACCATAAGACAGTTAAATCTCCATCCTACCCTATGGAAGCTTCAAGCCCCAGAGAAAGAAACTGATGTGCTCGATGTAAAACTGATTCAGCAAACCCAGCAACACTGCACATCTCCTAAACAGGCATCCTCAGTTTCCTCTGCACTCCATCCTCCACCCACCCCTACACCTTCCCCCACCACCTAATTGATGTGTGGAAAACACAGAAAGTAATGCTGCCCCCTTTAACTCACAAAGGCTGCTTCACACTGGCCACTGGCTGTCCAGCAGACCTGTACCAGAACCAATACGCTCACAAAGATGCCCCTCTCTGGGCTGGCTGTTGTTGGTCTCATTTAACTCGCTGGGCGCCAAAGGAATGGGAGTGGGTGAGCAGTGTCTGGCACGGTGCCCAAGCCCTGACACTGAATGTGACATGAGCCTCCATCAAAGGACACAGGGAGATGCCACCTGCCATCTGCCTCCCACCACCCAAAAGTTGCTTCTCCTTCTTCAAGCCATGTGCATACAAAGTCTCAAAAAATTCACGCTTACTAGGAAATGATTGCAAGGAATTTCTTCTTTGGTACTGGAAAAAAATATTTTTGCTCAAAAAAATAACATAAACTGAAACGTCTGTGTTACACCAGTAAGTCTAGTGCAAATTAATAAATGCCAAGAAGGAAAAACTCACAGGAGGAACAAAAACCCAACTTTTCTTGTCCTGAAAAGAGAACAAGGATGGACTGAGGGACCTGAGTGAGACGCTGTGTGTGTATGGGTGTTGGAGAGGGAAAGAGTCAGGGCCATGGAGACACTGAGTGATCCCTGTGTCCTAGAGGAGACTGGCCAACACAGAATAAAAAGTGGCCTCATAAATGCCTAGAAACAACCCATCCTTGACACATCTGATTAGGGGCTCACCTGTCGCCAGGTAAAGGCATGCTTGGCATCCCTGTGGTATTTGCTCTGTCATCAACGTATCTGCAGGCCTTTCTGGGGCTTTTCATTCCAGCTCCAGTCCAATAACCCTCTTTTATCCAGATACCCGATAAGCATCTCTTTCTCTACCAAAGGGGCCATGCGTACTGATGAAACATTCTTTGTGAAGATCCAATAATGTGCCCCACTTGGACATGTAGAAGGAGCTGAGGTGTGTCAACATTCCCCCCAAATAAATTAATCTCGCGGAGATGTACTTTTCCAGGGAACTGGTATTTGCCCCGTTTCCTCTGCTTCTGTTATACTCCTTGACCCTACTGAACACAAGCCAATTACATTTTCTTTTTTTTCCCACTTTGGGTTTTTGTTTTGTTTTGTTTTGTTTTTTGAGTTGGGGTCTCGCTGTGTTGGTCAGGCTGGTCTTGAACTCCTGGGTTCAAAGGATCCTCCCGCTTCAGCCTCCTGTGGAGCTAGGATTACAGGCATTTACCATCAAATAACCTTGGAACCACTGGTGAATGTGACAGGCTGTGTCTTACATGTAACCTGATTTATACCCAGCACTTAGTAAATTATGATGAATAAATAAAGGAAGGAGGGAAGAAAAAGAGGAAGGAACTCTGATGTTCCCTCTGGTAACACAGGGAAGAGAGGAAAAAGGACCAACTTAGGCTGAATTCTCTTTTTTTTTTAAAGACGGAGTTTCACTCTTGTTGCCCAGGCTGGAGCGCAATGGTGTGATCTTGGTTCATTGCAACCTCCACCTCCCAGGTTCAAGCGATTCTCCTGCCTCAGCCTCCCAAGCAGCTGGGACTACAGGCATGCACCACCACACCCAGCTAATTTTTGTACTTTTAGTAGAGACGAGGTTTCAACATGTTAGTCAGGCTGGATGGTCTCGAACTCCTGACCTCGGGTGATCCACGCGCCTCAGCCTCCCAAAGTGCTGGGATTACAGGCGTGAGTCACCACGCCCGGCCAGGCTGAATTCTCTTAAAGAAAAAATATAAATGGTATTGCATGTGAGTATACATGTAATTACTTAATTTAGAACATTCTTATGTCAACTTCCAATGTCTGCCCTCTTCTTAGTCCTCAAGGATCCATCCACCAGCAGTATATTTCCAAATACTATTTTTCTCAAACTGTATTCTTAGATGGACAGTGAAGAAAAGCCAGCTGGCACTGGGGAAAGAAAACACGATGACTGTGGCTGAGTCAGGGGGATTTTAAGGGCATCTTACCCTTCTATATTAAGTAAAAAGAAAAGCATTTTAATAGTTGCAGAAAAAAAGATGATGAGATAATTAAGGGGCAGTGGCCTAGCTATGCCAAATTACAAGTTGCCTCCAGAAGTTACCATTTTTCCCTATTAGAAAAAAAATAATAGAAACCATGTAAGAGTTATCTCAGGACTGGACTCTTCTAGAAACTGGTTGGCCAACTGGCCTCATCTTTGCTTTCCTGGCCCCAAGAAAGATAATCATGTCACTCAAAATGACAACAGCGTTCTTGGTGGCAGACGTGACCCAATAGGCCCCTTTTGTCCATGCTGTTAACACAATTTGGTCATTCGCCTACACTTGACACACACTTTAAATTCTATCCTCCGTCTCCACAAAGAAAGACCTGCTTGAAACATGGCTTTAGAGAAGTTAACAAGGACCCATTCAGCCAGGAGTTTGAAGCTGGGTTGTGAACAACCAGACCCATTCCAAAACCACTGCTGACCAACTGGTTCCTAATCCTTCCTAATGTCTTGTCCAGAAAACGTCATTCCTACCTGAAGTCCCGGGAGAGGCATGCCTGGAATTAACTTGGAGTTTCTCAAAGTGCATTCTAAAATCACCATAGGGCTTGTGTAAAATGCAGATTCCTGGCCCTATCCAAGATGACTGAACAAGAATCTCTGGGGCTGAGACAAAGGAATCTGAAATTTTAACAAGCACCCCGTACATTTTACTAAAATACACCCTGAAATAGAGCCAATGAGTTTGCTGTTTTACTTGCTATTTCAAAAGAAACCTTTATCAGAACCAAGTTTCAAATGCTTTTGTAAACGTTCTGCATCTACATCTGCCTTCCGCTTCCATCTCTGTGAACAAGCAGAAAAGAGCTGAGGCATTTCCTGTCCCACCTACCTATGCAGGGCTTTGGTTTACACCAGAGGCTCCATCTTGCCCCATCTCCCCCAAAGCAAAATTAAACCAATCAGGAGGCACACACAAGCAAAAAGCAACCACCAAAGACCAAGTTGGGGGTTAAAAACAATCTGTTGCTGGTTCCATACAAATATTCTACCAATAAATCCACAGCCACACCTGTGAACTACTAACAATGAGACATAATAGATGCATACAATTCTATTATAAATTGCAAAGAGGTTAAGCCAAAATTCCGTGTAGAAAGTTATTGTGCACCAGTTTAAATCAAACAGTTCAGATGCACCCCCAGGGCATAAGATACTGATCTTGACTTTAAAAAATAAGTCAGAGAACTTAGAGTCTCTTTCGTACTAGTGGCATAAGTCCCAAGCGAATGTTCATGCTTATCTTAAAAAAGGTATTAGATCACAGGACACGAATGTGGCTAAAGCTTCGAAGAGACCGCTGTACTTGAGTCTGATCAAACACACACAGGGGGATTTGCCTCCAGTTATTTCCAGTCCTGCTGATTAGTTTTCTGATTCTGACAGTATTGTCCTTTCTTGCCCTTGGAACTGGACCCCATTGATCCAAGCAACGCACCATGACTAGACTCTCCAAGCTCCAAACACTAACTGGGTGACCGCCAAGCATCACACCAGAATCACTCGCACATGGAAGCTCACAGAAGTCGATGGCATTAAAGCAGAGGACAAGATCCACAAGCTGGCTGGGTCATGGGGGAGGAGTAAATTTCTTTAAACTCTTTATCTACTTTCTGTTACCTGTCTCCGCAGGGGGATACGTTTGGTCAGCTTGTGCACAGCCGGCTGGCTGCTGAAGTCTGGCTTCTTGGTCGTGTTCTTCATTCGGCACAGGATGACTGTTACCACCATACAGGCGATTAAGAAGACCCCTATGCAGTAAATGGCTATCTCCAGGTAGTCTGGGGAAGCTGTAATCTCCTTTTCTCTTCCAGGCGCTAGATTGCAGATCACAGGAGGAGGAACAGATAAGCAGGCCATAGAGTTAGCACACCAGACTGACGCATCATAGCACAACCAAAGGAACCAAAAGGCGACGACCATTCTCAAGGCAAGGTGGGCTTCCCAAAAACTCAATCCTGCAGAATGGCATGGGCCAAGGCCTGCCAAGTGCCTCTCCCCAATGAAAATGAATAACCAGGGGTCCATCATTTGACCACCAGGACCCAGGTAGTCACTGTCTCTAGCCTCAGTGGGCACCTGCAATCCAGCGAGTGGCTGGCACCCAGCTGCACAGGGCAGGCTATGAGGCCACATTCTGTTAGACATTTGAGTGGAGGACGACCAACTGTACCCACAATGAAAGGATTATCTTTCATGATCGTCTGTGAATGCAAACCAAATAAAAAATTCTGAAATATCAACGATGCCCACTTTTGTTTCTAAGGAGACAGTGACAATGCTTCAGTCTTACATGGGTAGGCTCTTCCAAAGGAAGACTCCACAGGATAATTTAACCCGGATGAACACAATTCCATATGAAACTGATGTTCATCTAGTAGGCTGGTCTGAAAAAGTTTTGGTGAATTCCTTAATACCATCTAGTCCATAAACAAACCAATGCATTAAATACACAGATTGAATTGCTTATAATATAGAACCAATAGATCCATAATACATAAAGCTTATAATATTCTTTAATAACCTTTTAAGTTTATACATATCCGGTTATACTGTTATGTCACTACAGCTTTTCTCTTAAAGAAAAAACATAAAGGTATTATGTGTGAGTATACATATAATTACTTAATTTAGCACATTTTTATATCAACTTCCAATGTCTGACTTCTTCTTAGTCCTCGATGATCCATCTACAAGCAGTGTATTTCCAAATAGTGTTTTTCTCAAACTGCATTCTTAGTTAAGTGCCAGCACTGTCAGGCAAACTGGTTAAGAAGTGCCAGTTAGGCACCACAGAATGCAGTACTGCAAATAAAAGCAAGCTTCAACATAAGAGACATCTCTTTGTTTCAAAGCAAATATTCACAGAGCAGATTCGCAACAAAAGGAAAAACGGATGCAATGGTATTATTGAAAGCTTATACATTTTAATCAGAAAAATACTTGCAAGATAGTCAAAACTCTCAGCAGCAACAGCACAAAAATGAAACGATCTATTTTATTTTTACTAGATGTAAAATAAGCATGCAGGTAGGCACTGTACTCTAAAAACAAGGAATTAATAACTGGAGTGGAACATCATAAGCTAGCAAACCACAGTCTCTGCAGTTTCACAAAGGAAATGACAAAAAGGCAGATGCATCAGAGAGGACAGTGTTTAATTTCAAGAAAGTTTCACTAGAATAGAGATGTCGGTTAAAGATTCAGACAGCAGCAATGTTTAGGCAACAGGGCTGCAATGATGTTTATTTCTCTGTGAGGCAGAAATAACATCAAGCCCAAGATGGCAGGAGCATGCTTTGCAATGAAAGCAAACCGAAAGTCCATTCTATCGCAACATGCAGCAAGCCACCGATCCCCAAGGTAGGCAACACACTGCTTCTGTGCATCTGACGTTCAGAGGTGCCGCTCCCCAGGCTCCTCCATACACATCCCTCTATTTACATCTCATTAAAAATACAAAGTGGGATGAAAGCAATAAAAACACATACAGGATTTTAGCAAAATGGAATTTGAAATGAGAATAAATTACTTTGAATTTTACCAAAGTAATGGCAACTTGTTCCTTAAGAGAAAGGGGGATGGGCTAATTTATACATTGGCTCAATGACTCACTAAAAATATGAGATCCCTTCAGGTTTTAAGGGTGAAATTTCCCTTGATCATAAATGTGAGTGTGGGATCTCGCTGTGTGTGAATTTCCAAAGCAGTTTTCTTATCCCTGAGGGATCATTTTTAACATTTTTATATCTTTATGCAAGGATAAAAGGGGCCATTTCTGATAACAGAAGCTGTGTTAATTTTATAGCAATCAACCAAGAAAAGGGAAAAAAACCCAGAGAGAAAGAACAGTATATACCTGGCAGAACTGTCAACCATGCAGAGTGAAAGGATATCCCAATAGAATTACCCGCCAAGCACGTATATTCCCCAGCGTCCTCAAAAGTTACATTCCGAATATAGAGAACCTCAATCTCTTTGTCCGTGGTGTTAACACCGGCGGCCTAGAAAACAAGGGAAGCAAAAGAAAAGGCTAGACGACACAGGAATGATTGTGGAGGGGGCTGTGGAACCACAAGGCGTCGCACCGGGGGCTTCAGGGGGTGCTGGCCACCGGGAGATTCCGACTGCAGCCCATCCACAAAGCCCACAACCGAGAGACATGGAGCAACACTGACCAGCTCACCTCCACAGGCCCGTCACCACACCGGCTTCACCTCCTACACATGCACGCAATCAAACGCATGGAAAAAATCAACCCACAGAGGTCCGTTCTCTTGGCCTGTGCTTTGGTTTGCATTTAGGGGTGGTTTTCCAAAAGTATGGTGCCCAGAAGGCCAAGCTGGTTCTGGTCCTGTTGGCTGCAGACTCCCACCAAGAGGAAAGGGTAGTTCTATCTAAATTGCTGTGTTTTAAGACAACACACTGCACATAAGCCCAGATGGACACCTCACCCATCCTCCTGGCCCTGTGGGAACCAATCGGGGTGGAAGGTTGTCTTGGTTACCAGGCTCTGGTTATTTTTACTTCTGCGATACCATCTTGCCCTACATAGCATTGACAAAAAGAAACGGAAGCAAGCATCATCTTGGTAACCAAAAAAACTGGGCTTTTTTTCTTTTCATTAATAAACATTTGGATGTGAGTCACGACAAACCTAAAAAGTCAACCTTTTGCCTTTAGTAGCATCCAGTAGTACATTCATTAAGATGAGCTCCCCTCAAATTTGGTGCAACAAGGTCAAGAACAGCAACTCATAAGGACCAACTATGCAACCAAAGAAATGATGCTTTGTTGAACAAATTGCATCTTGCCAATATTTCCCTAAAAACTTGAAGTAGAAGGAGACAAACTCTGCTGATACTCAAACGCCCCGTATTAAACAGGCATGGAAGCGTGTGTTTTAAATGGTGTTAATGTGCAGTAATGATGGGAAATGTGCAGCCTAAACAAGATCAACCAGAAGGAACAACTTAAAAACTGGGTGGGGGTGGAGGCTAATCTCTAGAAGAAATTGGAGCAAGCACTTTGAACGTTGTGGGCATTTTTCCATGGCTACTGGCATCATACCAGCTGCATTACCGAAGAAAGATTATTATAAATATACCAAGGCCACAAGAGTTATCCTATAAGCTGCCTGCAGTCTCCCAAAGCACCAAGTCTTTTCAGCTTCTATATCCAGCTTTCTTTTTAAAAAAAGACAAAAATGAAAGCATTGTTACCTTGCTGTTTTGGCAGGACAGTGAGCCAGGCAGACTGGTTGGCCTGCCCTATATAATTGGAGACCTTACATATATATTCCCCAGCATCCGCCTCGGTCACATTGAACAGAGCCAGCACTTCTGCATTGGAACTATTTATCCCCGAGTGCTAGAACAGACACAGGAGAACAATATAACGGCCAACCAGGAAGGTCTTAGCATTGTCTATGGTCCCACCACCAACACACCGCAAGAAAACAAACTCCATTACATCTAAACAGCGGCATTAAAGGGCTGCGGATTTTAAAGAACAAAATCAGTCCAGTGGTGGACAGTGGAAAGACCTGGTGGAGAGAAGGGCAGGAGGGTGTGAGCGATAGCTAACTGGATAGGTCGGGTGGGTCCCCAGGTTGGTCATCTTTTCCCAATGCCTTTGATCCTTGGAATTATTAGCTGGTGAGAACACTTCATTGGCTGAAAGTTCTTAGCTGGGTCACCTATGGTTCTACTGGAAGAATGTTCTTCTTAAGGACATTCATTCTCCATGAGCAACTAGACATGGGAGGCGTGGTAGGCAAGGAGTTAAGAGCCAGCTGTACAGACTTAGCTGCCCCTGTCCTCAGTCTCCTGAAGAGCAAACCTAGATCTAAAAAAGAGGCAGATGCTATGAAAATGGGGGCTTGCAAATAAGAAATAAGGAGGGAAAGATATTTTCCTTGTTCAACATTTCACTGGTGCAGAAATATGACCTAGAGTTTATTGTCTAAATCACCTCTGAATGGATTTCAAAGGTCAGGGTTTTGTTTTGTTTTGTTTTGTTCTTGTTTAAAAAAAAATCCAAATTGTTTCTAAAACGTGGCTACTAAAATTGGATCCTAATGTCCTATTAATAGAAAACAACATCAGAGTAACAATCAACACTGGCACAATGCCTTGAGCCTACAAAGCTCTTTCCATCCACTCCATCCCATTTATTCTGCACAACCGCCCTATGGGGGAGAGAGTATCATGATCTCTACTTTTACAGAGGTGCAGCTAAGCCTAAATGTCTGCAATCTCAGGGCTGATAAATAGCTGAACTATTCTCTCTCCAAGTTTAGTAGTTCTTCCCCTACTCCATAGTTCCCTTCTGAAATTCTACTAGCAAGTGTAATGATCTGTTAATTCCTTAGAATACTCTCTGCTGGCTAGTCAAAAAAGAGAATCATCCTCTCTCAACTCCAACAGGAAATCAAAGAACCTGTGGCCAAACCCATGAAGGAGACCCCAGTTGTGGGTACCTTTAGATTCAGAAAGTCCTCACCTTGAGAACCTTGAGGTAGGGCAGCCCGTCGGGCCCGTATTTACTGCCGTTCTTTTCCACGTGCTTGATCCACTGGATGTGGGGCTGGGCATCACTGTAAACCTTGCAGACAAACTCTACGTCTCCTCCGACCACTGTGGAGGCATTTGCCGGCAGTCCGGCTTGGAGGATGGGCCGGTGAGGCGATCGCTCTGGTGGAGAGAGGGAAGAAAGGAGGAGCGGGGATGGGAGAATGAGAGACCAATAAATAAGTGGTGTTGTCCAGAGGGCTGTCAGTGACCTCATGCCAGAAAAGCCTCAAGCCTGCTGGCTGACACCTTTGAAATAACACCGTGGCCCCATGAATAACAGAAACGACTTCAAAGGAGACTGCTGGAGCGCGACCCTTGTAAAAAGAACACTTACTTAGAAAATTGAGAAAAGAACTTATTACATCCCAGGTTATTGGCTGTCCACTGCCACCTGATGAATACGGGAAGAAATTCTACTCTGACAATCTAAGTGACAAATGGTAGGGGAGGGAAGCTTCTTCACTTATCCTATTTGAGATAATCTCAAAGACTCACCTCAACCACAAGCTTAACATCACAGGCAAATGACAAGACTAACTTTAAAGACACTCTGAATACCAAAAATGGTTTCGATAGGCACGTGTCTCCCAATACATTTTTTTTTCTTTTCTCAGACGGGGTCTCACTTCATTGCCCAGGCTGGAGTGCAGTGGCATGATCACGGCTCACTGCAGCCTCAGCCTCCCAGGCTCAGGTGATTCTCCAACCTCAGCCTCCTGAGTAGCTGGGACTACAGGCACCTGCCACCACGCCCAGCTGATTTTCAAATGTTTTATAGAAAGAGGATTTCATCATGTTGCCCGGGCTGGTCTCAAACTCCTACGCTCAAGCGATCCACCTGCCTTGGCCTCCCAAATTGCTGGGATTACAGACGTGAGCCACCACGCTCGGCTCCAATACATTTCTAAGATGCTCTGAGAAGACTTCCAACCTTTGTTTTAAAAATTAAACTAAAGCCTAAAGCCCAAAGTTATGAACAGATTTGATTAATAATGGGATTCACTTCTTTATTGTGGAATTCACTCCATTCATTCATTCTTTATTCACCCATTTAGCTCTTTGATGAATATCAGGTGTTACTCTATGCCAGGTACTAAATGCACAAGTAGATGTTTCTTAGCTTATTCCAATATGGCACTGAATGAAACATAAGGAGATGCTGGTTTCCAACTCCTGGCTATGTTTTAGACTGCCCTATAAAAGGGCAGAGATGGTATCCCAAAATTACTTCCTAGCTTCACTTGCCTTGCCTCTCTCTCCTTCGAGAACACGTTCTCAACAAAGAATACACCCTCTCATCTTATGCCTGGAAAGGCTTCTCTCCAGCTAAGAGGCGGTCTCTGCAAAACTTTTGTGGAGACAATCAAGCCAAGGTGTGCTAGCAACCACACATGAGACTCCTCAAGTGTTAAGTAATACCCGTGGAAAAATGGGCTAAGGACTTAACTATGCATTTCTCCAAGACACAAATGGCCACTAGGTGTATGAAAAGTTTCTCAATGTCACTAATCGTTAGAGAAATGCAAATCAAAACCACAAGGAGCTATCACATGACACCTGTCAGGATGGGAGGAAAAAAAAAAGACAAGTGTCGGCAAGGATGTGGAGACACTGGAACCCCTGCGCACTGTTGGTGGGAATATAAAATGATGCAGCCACCATGGAAAACAATATGGAGGTTCCTCAAAAAATTAAAAACAGAACTACCCTAAGATCCTGCAATCCCACTTCTCTATTTATCTAAAAGAACTGCAATCAGGATCTGCACTCCTATATTAATTGCAGCACCATTAACAATAGTCAAGAAATGGAATCAATCTAAGTGTCTGCCGAAGGATTAATTTTTACAATGTGGCTATATACACAACGGAATACTATTCAGCCATGAAGAAGGAGGAAATGGTGCAATATGTGACAACGTGGAAGCCATGATGCTAAGTGAAACAGGATAGTCACAGAAAGACAGACACTGCCTGACTCCACTGATATGAGGTATCTAAATTCATCGCATTCATAAAATCAAAGAGTGGAACGGTGGTTGCCAGGGGCTGGGACAGGGAAGGAAATGGTGAGTTGCAATCAAGAGGCATAAAGTTTCAGTCAAGCAAGATGAGCAAACTCTAGAGACCTGCTGCACAGCATCGTGCCTACAGTCAACAACAACGTATTGTACACTGAAAACTTAGTTGAAGACCAGGCGCAGTGGTTCATGCCTTTGAGCATGATCCCAGAACTTTGAAGGCTGATGCAGGAGGATTGCTTGAGGCCAGGAGTGTGAGACCAGCCTGGGCAACATAGCAAGACCCCTATCTCTACAAATAATACAAAAGTTAGCCAGACATGGTGGTGCATGCCTGTAGTCCCAGGTACTTGGGACTGAGGTAAGAGAATGGCTTGAGCCCAGGAAGTTGAGGCTGCAGTGAGCCACGATCATGCCACTGCACTCCAGCCTGGGCAACAGAGTGAGACCCCGTCTTAGAAAAGAAAAAAAACTTAGGTGAGATGGTAGTTCTCATGCTTAGCATTCTTGCAACAATAAAATGAAATAAAATAAAAAGAATTAAATAGCCACCAGACCACCAAACTGCTACCTGATCTTGTCGTACAAACTTACTGGAACCTTCCTACACAGATCTGTCAAAAGCCACACAAAACACAATCATGTGTCCATTCATGAATACAACTCCATCCCAACAGGCCTGCACTTACCAGCCTCCTCCCTCTCTTTCTCCCCTAGGTGTGGGTACCACTACCCTAACCTCCAGTGTTAAAAAACAACTGAGGGAAATGAGGAGAACTCAGCCAGCTCAGCACACCAAGGATGTCTCTGCACTGTACCTGAGAATCCCCATGCACTGGGCTGGAAACAGCAAATTAGAACAATAGATATCTACATCATTGGACCTTTCAGATTAAAACATCATCTAGTGGAATTTGTTGGACAAGAGCCAGACCATGTGCAAATTGATTTTACTGCATAAGCCTGTTGCTGGTCTTTAAAAAGAAAGAAAAAGTGCTAGTGGTTACTCTTAGCACATTTCATTCCAGAATCTCCCATCACTTTACAGACATCTATGTTTTCACATTATAAAGATAAGGATACTGGAGCCGCAAAGAAATCATTCATCTGCCCCTATATTGCCCATGTAGGCTGAGCAAAGAACCTGAAGTTAAGACTTCTGGTGTTGTTGGGCAGAAAATCTCAAAGCTGGGCCCCTTCAGACGTCAGGTGAAACCCTTGCTCTCTGGCTCGTACAATGACCCAGGGATGGGCCCCAGCAAGCCTCCTGGTCAGGCCTAGTAGCTGGCTGGACACCCCAGGGACCTGTCCACAGCGGGCAGTGACCGAGGTCTGGTTTAATCCCAGCTGGCCTCACCCATGTGGGAAGGGCAGAGTTAAGTCCGCGCACGAACAGACACACGCTCCTCTCCTCCCCAGGCCTCCTACCAAGAGACTTCACAGCACGAGGGGAAGCTGTCCTCTGGGCTAGATCCTGCCAGACAAGGTCACAAACTATGCTCCTATGCACCTAGCAAATAGTAAGAAGGTCTATTCCTTCACACAGAAATGTGAACTTTAGTATCAATTCATGCCCTGGCTCCGTTTTCCAGTTTTGCACTTGCACATGCATGTGTGTCTGTAGTGTGGGTGCGTTTTAAGATAAATATTTACAGTGGGCCTACACATCTATTCTTAGAAACAAAGGTCATAAAATCTTAAATGTCATAAGCCAGATCAACTGAGTTTCAAACCAAGTCCTCTTTCTTAAACATATTTGTTTCTAATAAATCGTTTCACAAGTAAACATTGTGCATGCAGTACCAAACCATGATGCCCCGTGAACAATGAGTGCTTTCATCCCGCCTGACATCTCTGGCCTGCGCCAGGCTTCGGCAGGGAATTTAGTCACTGAGGCAACACTGGCAGGGCCCACTACAGAGCTGCAGTCTTGTTTTCCTTGTGGTCAAAGTGCTGCTGAGCTCCAGTTATTAAGTTATTCCAATGCTATCCCGGCTATGTATACACACACACACACACACACACACACACACACACACACACACACACACACCAAGTTTGCAATGGTTTAATGTTATTGCATTTGCAAATTACAGCATACCAAATGTTACACGCTTGCAGTCTTGAATTCATCTTTTCAAATTTTCTCACCTTATACAAAATAACCTCTTAACCACCTCCACTCCCCCTCCGCCCTTTCTCACTTCTGGTAGAAAAACTGCAAGCAGGATTGTTCTGTAATAGAAACCTTACACTGTCTTCCAAACTTATTACAGCTGCCTTCAGTATAAAATGAAACCTTAGAGAATGTTATTTAAAATGTTTTTAAAAAGTCAGTAGGTCTCATGTTTCATTTCTCCACATCAGGCTTTGATTTCCTTTGCAACCTTATTCTCTGCCCTTAAACAAGTCGGAGGAGGAGGCCTGGACGTCTTGGAGAAGGGCCCAGGATGCCAGCATCTGCCGAATGCTGCGCTCCTCCTCTCGAACCCTTCAGCGATCCACCACCCCTCGGAATCCCTAAGAACCTCAGAAACAGTGAACAGTAAGTGGATGACAGCGCCTGGACTCCTTTCCTAACTTCTGAAAAACCGAGGTGATGGCCGGGTGCAGATGGTGGACGAGGATGCAGGCTGGGCAGAGTGGGGGCCCCCTTCGTGGCCTGGCCCAGTGGGCACTACGGCGGAGACAAAGGGGATGATGACCCCAAAAGCTCATGTGTTCTCCCCACCAGGAACCTCCCCGGTCCCTGGGCAAACCAAACCCCTCAAGTTTGCAACTTTTTTGCAACAAACTGATATAAAAAGAATCCCCTGATGTATTATCTCTGGGCGAGAGACTAAAGCCCAGTGCTAGTTCATCTCTTCTTCTATGTGATAACAAAAATCACATCTTCTCCACCAGGAAGGACAGGAAGGATTTACAGTTTTAGGCAAGATTCTCTTCTAGCATGTTTAACTCTCAGATATTATATAAAACAGATTTTCCTTTTTACAAAGGGAGTGAGATAAACACATGGAAAATAGGCTGATGAGTAGCTCCTCTGTTTACCGTAATTTTAATTACATATATACACATATAAGAATAGACGTTCTGAGGTTCAGCAGGTTGCAAATGCACAGTGCATGGACCTGGAACAAGATGAGAACCTTCAAAAGAGTGATTGGAAGGTGGCTGTGTGAATTCCAAATTAAGACGGAATGGAAAGCAGTCCAAAGGGTGCGGCCACTGCTGCCGGGACAGTTGGCTGCACTGCTGGAATGAGGTTCCACCAAATAAACGCGTAGTAAACACAGACTGAAGTGCTTTAAAAAATACATTCTCTCCCAGCGTTCTCTCTGTCTCACTCTCGGTCTCGCCCCCTTTTTTCAAGTGTCCACTCTACTAAAGCAGAAAGCCCAGCTGCTAAGAATTGAAATATCAGGATGGGCTCTGTCAAGCCCTGCTCTGTAGCTGGGAGCCATAACCCACCTAAAGACTGCAGCAGGAAAGCACAGCCTGCTTCCTTCCAAGAGGTCATTATTGAGGGAGAGAGAGAGAGAGAGGAAAAAAATACCTGAGTGACAAAGAATAAATCTTTGTTAATTGACCATTGAAATTTTATAACATGCCAGTCCTCCTCTGGACATAGTAATATGTTTGCTCATAAGAGATCTACAACTTTTGCTCTGACATAGCAAAGGCCATAAAAAATGTCCACCGAGCCGAGAGGCCTCATGTCTACAGGCTCAGTAAACATGCATCCCGGGGATCAGGAGAACCAGGCTCTTAAATTACACCTATAAATTAATCAAGCACAGAGTGGCTGGTTTCCCAGCTCACACTGGTCTCCTGAGCATTTCTCCCCAAAAGTTAGGCAGTACTTGCCACAAAGAGCCATTTCAAAGCCACCTCTCTCCGGCAGTCACACACCAAGAGACTCGAATCACACGGAGTTCCCAGTATTGATCTGGAAACAGCCAGTCTCCTGCTCTCAGGCCCCCATTCATGTAAGGAGCGTGGATAACCTTGCTTGCTCTGTCTTTAAATTAAAATCAAAATTTAATTACCTTTCCTCCAAAATGGCAGTCTCTTAGCAACGCCAAAGAGCTGAAAAGGGAAAGAACACTCTGCGATTTGGAGGACAAGTGAAAACAACTGAGAATTCTTTTTCTAAAGCCTGCCTAGCTTTTTTCTAAAGAGTAGGCGGTGGTTGCTTTTGTTGCATAAAAACGCACTAAACCAGTTAGCATGAGGCATGGTTATTAGGAGGAGGAGGAGGCCGATCAAAGCCCTCTGAAGTCTGAGGAGCCCAGAACTTGCTAAAGGCCCCACGCTAATTACAATTAGTAGAATGAGTTCATTGCCTTGTCAAGACTCCACCTAACGCACTCAAGCCTGACAGGCTAAATCTCGTTGGGTTCGGAGTTTTGTTTTCCCAGAAATACGAAGCTTTCTCCAGCTTCTGAAGATCAGCACAAAGGAAGGTCAGAACTAAAAATGATTAGCAGAAAAAGGGAACGCTATGACGGCCAGGAAGACCACCTTCAGAAAGAGCCCAGGTGCCCACAGCCAGTATCTTGGCTTGTCACCTCCTAGAATAGATGAGTGGGCTGGGATGCTGGGCACCCAGAGTCACCTGTTTTGTTTTGTTTAAACACATTTCTGTGGAAGGTCACTGGTTTGTTGCCCTTTCTCCCTCACAGGCTTGGCACATGCTCGTTTTGTTCTTTCCTCTTCGCTGTCTGGTCACCCAGGTGTCCGCATCTTCTGTCTGGATATCTGACTCTCGGAAGTCTTGCAGAATCAGCTGGGGCTCCCACTTCCTCTAAAACACACACGTCTCTTTGCAGAGAGAGTGAAGTCTGCGGAACAAACTTGTTTGGGTAAAAATGAAGTGTCCTCCCTCCAGCACTAAAGTCACAAAGTGACTTATGGAGGCTGCACCCTGTGAAATGCTAGAAGCAAAACACCACTAATGCCTTTGTGCTTGCTCGATGAAGTGAAGAAGAGAGTAAAGTGCTGGCTGGGCTCAGGGCCTGGGAAGACCAAAGCAGGTGGAGGCAAAGTACCTTCCCTAATTAATGTTACAGGCTGTATTATTAGTACCTTCCCTAATTAATGTTACAGGCTGTATTATTTGGCTTGGGGTTGAGTGGCTTCTACCAGCTGGGTATCAATTTGGGTCTTCTTGGGCGAATTACAGGAGTAGGGCTGTGTGTTATTTACACCCCAAGTGTTTAAGACACTGTGAGCTCTCTGCCTTCAAAAAGTTTCACCAGAACTGAAGATTCTTTGGTAACCAGAGAGTTATTATGCCAAATTTACATTCGAAATTGGTCTCTTTTGCTAAAAGGAGTCATGGTTTTGGGATGATGGAAAAGTCCTGGAGATGAACAATAGTGATAATTGCACAACAAATTGTATGTACTTAATGTAAATGAATTACACATTCAAAAATGGTTACAGAGGTATATTTTATGTTATGTATATTTTACCACAATTTTTTTTTTTAAAAGGAGACATAACAAAGGTGACAATATCTCAGAGTGAACAAGATCAATTTCTAGGGTCATGGAAAACCTACCTTCTCAATCAGTGAGGTATATCGACCTTGTCCAGTTTACTCAGTGAGAGCTTTTCTATCTCCTGACCCACACACACTAGGCAGGAGGTCCCTCCCTAGGTTGTGCTTGGGTTTTGACACTGATATAAAACTCAGGCGTCAGTCTCCCAGGCTCCCTCCCGAGGAGCTGAGGTAAACACAGCTGAGAGCGTTCATGCCTGGGAGTCACGTCAGAGCCTCAGCAGCCGCCACTTGCCATAAGGGTGCAACATCTTTCAGGAATGCAAGATTATCAGCTGGTGTCTGCATAGCTGGGTTTCCTTCAGGGGAAGAAAATGTTTCCTTCGAGCTGGAAAAGTTTGTTCTTTTTTAATGTCCAGGAATTAGGTATACCCTCTTATTACAATGGGTGAACTCCCAATTAGAGTATCTTCTCTCAAATGATTTGCAAAGAAGCTAAAAACCAAACCACAGGGGAGCCCTCCGTCAAAGACAGCAACCACTCCAAGTAAGTAAGTCCCCTTAGCTTTAAAACGTTTGACTGAAATCTATCAGAAACGATCCAGTTAACCAACCTTTACAAATCTGTCCTAGAAAAATATTCACACAGATGCCCAATAAATAAGTGTGGACAAAGCTTGTCGCTGTAGGGTTTTTTTTTACTGGAAAACAAAAGATCTGCACAACAATCATATTGTTTAATATGATTAAACGAATTGTACTACATCCGTGAAAGAAGAGCATATTGGCCACTAGTAAGAATGAAGGAGATTGAGATGTGCAGACATAGAGGGATGTCCATTGTAAAAATGCTGGCAGGTTTCATCAACTTTCACCATCTAAAAAGCCTTTCTTCTAGAGAAGTCTAGAAAATCTATCATGCTCATCTCTCTCACATGCCTTGTTTTGCTCCTAGGGCGGTTCGAGCAGAAGTAAAAGCTTTCAGCCCATCTGAGCAAACAAGAAATGCCTCCCTTTGATAGGAATAACATGAGAGGCTGAACAATAAATCCCACTTGTTTTCTTGGAGATGAAACTCAGAAACTGAAAATAATCACGGTTCTAGATACTTCTAAGTACAGCATGACCTAAAGAGAAACTTCAAAATCGTCACCCAGATCACAAAAGCCTTCAATCCAAACGCCACTGCTCTTCTCACTGTCCAAGCCAGATGGGAAGCCTCAAGTCAGGCCCCAGCCCCAGTCCCTCCCTATGAACACTCGGTGAGAGTCTCACATACAGAATGGTTTTGTTTTTTCAGTCCAAAATGTAAAATTTATTTATTTATTTTGAGATGGAGTCTCGCTCTGTTGCCCAGGCTGGAGTGCAATGGCACAATCTCAGCTCAGTGGAACCTCTGCCTCCCAGGTACAAGCAATTCTCCTGCCTCAGCCTCTAGAATAACTAGGACTACAGGTGTGCACCATGATGCCTGGCTAATTTTTAATATTTTAATTTTTTTTGTTTGTTTTTGAGAAGGAGTCTCACTCTGTCACCCAGTCTGGAGTGCAGTGGCACAATCTCGGCTCACTGCAACCTCCGCCTCCCAGGTTCAAGTGATTCTCCTGCCTCAGCCTCCCGAGTAGCTGGGATTACAGGCACACAACACCACGCCTGGCTAATTTTTGTATTTTTTAGTAGAGATGGGGTTTTACCATGTTGGCCAGGCTGGTCTCAAACTCCTGATCTCAAATGATCCACCTGCCTCAGCCTCTCAAAGTACTGGGATTTCAGGCGTGAGCCAGCACACCCGGCCAAAATGTAAAATTTAAAGGGCTAAGTCCTTTACCTTTCAGTTTCAGTCCAGAGTGTACACTGAACCAGTAAAATGAGAAGTTCCTTTTTCTAATAGAGCATAATTTCCAAAAGATCCTACTAGAATAATATTCAATGTTTGTCTCTCAAAAGACCACAATCTCCCTGATCCAGTGGGGAATATGTCTGGGGCACCATTTGACCTGTAGATTTGCATACTTATTTGGGATGGACAGAATTCCTGCCAGCCTTGTTTGAGAGAATCCTGTAATCCAGAGGCTTTGAGAAAGAGAGAAAAAGTTGGAGTTCCATCAAGATCTAGAAATTTCCATCCCAATTTATGGTCTTTGACCTCAAAATGTGACCTGAGGAACTCCATGAGGGCAAAGCCTTATACCTTATTCA
Source organism: Pan troglodytes (assembly GCF_028858775.2). Lineage (NCBI taxonomy): Eukaryota > Metazoa > Chordata > Mammalia > Primates > Hominidae > Pan > Pan troglodytes. Next base: position 133,641,128 of record NC_072406.2, read on the forward strand.
AGCGACTGTCACCCTCTCGACCACATACAGGCTGCATGAGCGTGCCATGTGCTTCACAGATAGAGAATTAACCACTGCGACTCAGCAAATACACAAAATCCCAGCTAGAGAGCTCTGCTCTATTTTCTCCCTCCAAGCAAAAGCAATGAGGCTCCCATTGCCTCATCGCCTCATCTGTCTCTTCTCAGAAGAGGAAACAGAACAACCTCCCCACAGCAACACCGACACCCTCGGCCATCTATTTCCCACAGACACCCACATTTGACCAGCTATCATGAAAGACACACAGTGGTTCTCTGATGCCACCCTTCCAAATCTCTAAGTAAGGAGCACATCCTACCTGTAGGTAGAACCCTACAGCATCCTACCTTCTCTGACTGTGAAAACAAACCAAGCATGAAGACCGTGAATACAACAGCCGGGTCTCCTAAGGGAGAGGGAATCCGTAAAAGCAAACCAACAGACACATCTTTTAAAAGGGGAAGAACACACAGCATTCCACACTCACATCTTAACAAGAGTTGGCAGGCCAGGTGTGGTGGCTCATGCCTGTAATCCCAGCACTTCGGGAGGCCTGGGCGGGCAGATCATCTGAGGTCAGGAGTTCAAGACTAGCCTGGGCAACACAGTGAAACTCCATCTCTACCAAAAATACAAAAATTAGCCAGGCATGATGGTGTCCGCCTGTAATCCCAGCTACCAGGAGGCTGAGGCAGGAGAATCACTTGAACCCAGGAGACGGAGGTTGCAGTGGGCCAAGATCATGCCACTGCCCTCCAGCCTGTGCAACAGAACAAGACTCCGTCTCATAAAACTTCCCAACTGAGGTCTTTCGGTTTACAAAGACAGCCGTTGATAAAGCCACATGAGTAAATGAGTTTAGAGAGAAACTCTAATTTCTTGCTTCAGAATTTGCAATGTTAAGAACCACAAAACTCCAAATATAAGCAACTTATTAAACTGTTTTTTGATTATTTCAATTCAGCACACGCTGATAGAAACCTCACTAAGTTCCAGCACATTACTGCACACTCTTACTGCCATCAATAAATTGACATTTCATGGCAAGTTTATTTGCCCAAGCTCTGACAGAAGCAGCTTTCTCTCTGCCCCATCCTCACCTGAATCTCCAGGTAACCTCTTCTTACATAAAACTGTAAGATATTAACTTGATTTTAACACTTCTACATCCTCTTTGCCCACACCATAAATGAAATGCCAAGATTAAATGCCAGACCAAATATTAGCCCTCTCTCCAGCCACCTCACCCAGGCCCCCTGCAAGAATCGAAAGCAATCAATAAGGCTTCCTTCCTCAATGGTGGGGCAAAGGACAACGGGTAGCCTGCAGAGAATGTGACAAAAAAGCTGACACCACAGAGTTCTACCATGCCCCATCCAGGCTGGTGTGTGCCTGCTCCCACCCCAGGGAGCTGGCACCCGCAGAATACCACCTGCTCCCAAAGGCTTCTTGCTGGGGTCAGTTCTGCAGGAGAGTCTGTATTTGCCAGTCAGTACGTTTGGAGTGATCTAGCTGCCACTAACCAGCCTTTGCCCCCCGGGATCCCTGTTGTGCAACAGGAATGAAAAGCTGCTTTGTAGCAATCAAAAGCTCATTAAACAGTAGCTACCAAAGGAAGTTTTGAAATCTCTATCCTGGAGGAAAGGACAGGACTGACCCCTCCTTTCATCAGGATGGGCTCAGGGTGCACGGCTCTGTCTGGAGATGCAAGAGGAAGTATGGGACCAACGCCCAATACCGACTAACAGTTGCATGGTACTATTATTTAAAAGCGCTGCCTCTCCTACCACCTCCTCCTCCCCATAGTGCTACAAGGAAACAGTCATCACCCCATTTTACAGGCAAGGAAACTGAGGCTCAGAGGTTCCATGCCTTTTCTAAGGCCATAGAGTTAGCAAGGGTGGAAACAGAACTTGACACCCCTCTCCATGTAATTTCCACCTGAACCTCCAGAGAGGGCATCTGGCACAGAGTAGAGACCCTTAGGGGTTGTCTGTGACAGCGATGGTTTATAAGAACAGGATGAGATGGCTGCTGGGGACACGAAAGCGGCAAAAGGAAGGTGCGTCCTCCTCAACTCCGCTCCGGTTCCGTGATCTGTCAACTAAATAAGCCCACTCAGAAAGGCTGTCGCTGTGACCCATTACCTGGCACGCCACCCCAATCCCTTCTCAACAGAGGGGCTTTCTGCCCCCCTCCGGTGAGATTTCGCAACTCTAGAGCTGGCATGCAGAGCCCGTGTCAGGGTAGGACACCAAGTCTTACACTCAGAGCAAGAAATGGAAAAGAATTCACTGGCAGCAAAGTCAGGAGTATGGAAAATCAAATGAGCCCTGGCCAGGAAGCCTCTAAGTCAAGAGGCTTCAAGTTCAGAACCCCACAGGGCTCTACGGAGCCGAGACCTTGTGCCAGGAACAGGTACAAGCGTGACAACCTAAAAGGTAATGGTCAGGCTTTCAATATCCTAACGTCTCTGGACGTGCAGAATCATGTCATTTAAATGATGCCACCACAGTCACTCCTTATCACACACAGAAACAAAAATTCCATCCAGAAGCCACAGTGTGATGGAAGCTGAGACTGAGATGCAGCCTTCCATCACGAGCAAGTGAGCAGGAATGACTGAATCTTGACAGCTTCAGTAATGAATTAACCGGTTAATTAATTAACTAGGCCACCGCTTCTTCATTTACTTAACCACTACTTTGTTCCCAACCCAGGAGACAGTCCAAACTTCACACTCCAGCTGTGGTTTGAGGGACTCCGCCGTGCCTCCGTCCCCTGGCCCCAGCTCAGCTATCACACTGGAGCCTTTGTCTTCCTGGGACAGAGGCTGCCCCAAGCAGTCAACAATTTCAGCCATTCCTCCTTCTTCCACTGGGGATGGGCTGCCAAAAGCTCCCAAAACTCCATTCCAGGTGTCAACTCCACATTCGAGCTTATCAGTCAGTGCTTGGAATAAAAGACGCTTCTTGAACACACACCTGAGGGGGGACTTCGCTCTGGTACGGATTCCTGTGCGCTTTCAGGCTGTGTCCTATCATGTCTAGGGCTGAGTTACAACAGATTTATGTCAAGGGCTAGTTGACAGTGCCATGCTGATCTGCCGCCATCAAGTCAGGGCTGGTAGTGATGCCTGACCCATCCAGAAGTGACATGCGGCCTCTGATGGGCCCCCAAACAACAACTGCCTGCTGCTTACAGCTTTCATTTGAAGGGATGGGGACAGGCAGGGGGAACAAATTTCTGGAAAGTTAAACTGATAAAAGACCGGGCACGGTGGCTCATGCCTGTAATCTCGGCACTTTGGGAGGCCGAGGCGGGCGGATCACTCCAGGCCAGGTGTTCGAGACTAGCCTGGCCAACATGGTGAAACCCCATCTCTACTAAAAACTACAAAAACTAGCTGGGCATGGTGGCACATGCCTATAATCCCAACTATTCAGGAGACAGAGGCAGGAGAATCACTTGAACCTGGGAGGCAGAGGTTTCAATGAGCCAAGATCATGCCACTGTACTCCAGCCTGGGCAACAAAGCAAGACTCTGTCTCAAAAAACACAAGGAGTGGAGAGAAGACATATCTGGCCTTGACAAAACCAGAGGCACCATTTCCACTTCCACTGTACTTTGCCCCCAAAATATCAAATGCCAGGCAAAAAGCTTGACATACCTGAGGGTCTCTGGAAATGCAGAACTGGAATGCCCAAAAGAAGCAATAATTCACGATTCAAAGCCAAATCGTCTACATGAGTGAGGAAGAGCAACTAGTCTTTTAAGGTCCCATCTTTCTCCCGCACATTCTGTCTTCTGCAGCAAAGAACTGAAAGCAGGGTGGGGTGACAGCAGCACCTCCTTAGAGTCGGGCTGTGGCAGTCACTACTGAAACACACCACAGTGAACATCAAATGAAGAAGTCCGCTTGGAGAGCAAGGAGCATTCATACAGATAGGCGTGGAGAACACCCAGATGGAGGCCCCAGCTCCAGAATGCCTGCTCCAAGCCCTTACTTAGCAAATCACTTACCCCAGCTGAACCTGAACTTCCTCCACTGCAAAGTGGGGGAGGGGGAGGGGTGGGCGTAAAGAAGCCAACTCCATGAACTTCAAGTCCTCAAACTCCACACCCCTCTCCTGCAAGTCCAACAGCCAAATCAGTCTCAGGATGGCCTTGATGACAGCATTAATCAAAGGTGGAAACCTCAGCAGGAAATGTCAATGTCAGCCTCTGGCCACGTCTGTAGGTCCCAAAATGGCTTTTTTTTTTTTTTTTTTTTTTTTTTTTTTGAGACGGAGTCTCACTCTGTCGCCCAGGCTGGAGTGCAATGGCACAATCTCAGCTCACTGCAACCTCTGCCTCCCGCGTTCAAGCGATTCTCCTGCCTCAGCCTCCTGAGTAGCTGGGATTACAGGTACCTGTATTTCTAAAAATACAAAAATTACGCCCGGGTAATTTTTGTATTTTTGGTAGAGACGGGGTTTCACCATGTTGGTCAGGCTGGTGTTGAACTCCTGACCTCATGATCTGCCTGCCTCGGCCTCCCAAACTGCTGGGATTACAGGCGTGAGCCACCACGCCCGGCTTTCTTTTTTCTTTTTTGAGATGGAGTTTCACTCTTGCTGCCCAGGCTGGAGTGCAATGGCATGATCTTGGCTCACTGCCACCTCCACCTCCCAGGTTAAAGCAATTCTCCTACCTCAGCTTCCCGAGTAGCTGGGATTACAGGCACCCACCACCACACCCGGCTAATTTTTGTATTTTTAGTAGAAACGAGGTTTCACCATGTTGGCCAGGCTGGTCTCTAACTGCTGACCTTAGGTGATCTGCCCGCCTCGGCCTCCCCAAGTGCTAGGTTACAGGTGTGAGCCACCATGCCCAGCCCCAAAATGGCATTCTGTTTGTTTAATAAGACTTCTGATTGAGACTAATAAAAGCTATTAAAGATCCGTTCTAACCCTCAAAAGAATCCTGGTTTGGAAGGGAGGAAACCAGCATTTGTTGCTGGCCACCTACATGCCAGCCTGATGTTTTCATCTGCTAACCCAACTGATGCCTCGTAACTAATGTAGTGAGCTGAAGGGTGACCTTTGAGAAGGTACGTCCACGTCCTAAGCCTTGGAAACTAGGAATGTGACCTTATTTGAAGAAAAAGGTCTTTGCAAAAGTACTTAAGTTAAAAATATCAAGGTTAGCTCATCCTGGATTTACGGTGGGCCCTAAATCCAGTGACAGGTGTCCTCACAAGAGGAAGACAGAAGGAGATTTTGAGACACACAGTGAGAACATGACTACATGAAGATGGAGGCAGAGATTGGAGCAGTGCCTCTACAAGCCAAGGACAGCTACCAGAAGCTGGGAGAGGGGCGTGGAACCTGCCAACACCTTAATTTTGAATTTTTAGGCTCCAGAACTGTAAGAGAATAGATTTCTTTTGTTTTAAGCCAATTAGTTTATAGTAATTTGTTAGGGGTACCCTAGGAAACCTAATACAACCATCATAGGAATGAGATAAGTATCATCATTCCGATTTTACTGATGATAAAACAGAGCCTCAGAAAAGCTAAATAATTCGTCCCAATTCACTAGGGGCCCCAGGTATGGCCACGGACAAACCTGCTATTCATTCCACGGCACAAGCCGCTTTTTTTGTTCTAACATTCATGAGTTCCAGTTCCTTCATTTTTGGACACAAGGAAAGTGAAATGAGTCATCCCAGCATTGTAGCTTCACAGTGACAGGACCTCAGTCAGAATCCAGGGCTCCGGTACCACTCAATGATGAACGATGGTGAAGGCTCGCCACCTCCCGGAGCCACAGCTACTTTAGGGGAGCCCATTTTATTATCGCCACAATTACCAAGACGTGGAGCATCACACTCATTTTCCCTTGCAGTAAATAGCTGAAAAGTAATGGTGTCAATTTTAATGAGGATCAAGCCAGGCTCCTAAAAGGGCTCCCATACATGAAAGCATTTCCCTTACACACAACAATGGCTTGCCGTTTAATTCCAGAACACAAGAATGTCACTTAAATTACACGGCTTTTACATTAAAGTGCTTATGGGAATGCCTTTCCAAGGAAGAATTTCAATAAAAAGATCTCACCCATCTTGATGCTTCATAATATCTGAACCACAATCTATGTATCATAGAAACAAAAATAAAACCCCAAAGAATGTGGGCAAGAAAGGGACTTCGCTTTCACTGGGAAAGGGTTTCTGATTTTCTGTGAAACAGAGAGGTGGCTGAAAAGCTGTTATCACACAGCAGTGTATCACATTTGGGCCTGTGGGCTACCAGAAATTCACTGCTTAAGCTTGAATCCTTTTTGTTTCCACTTGCTGAGATGTTCAGAATGACTGCCAACCCTGTACGTCTACATGAGCCTCTTTAGCTGACTCAATTCTTATTTTATTAGTGCTTCGCAAAGCAATTACTAGGGTTTTGAGCAGAGATGAGAGTATTTCACACTTCCATCTTTACTGAAAATGCCTTTTACTCCACTGACTTTTGGCTTCTATTTATAAAGAAGGTTCAAGGCTTGGAAAATTATTGGAGTTGAGCTTTAATGGATATTCCCAACCAGCATTGTGTCATTATTGGCCCGTGTTTAGCTGGGCGATCTCCCAAATTTGTGACATAATCAGGCCTCTCTCTGCATTACTCCATACACTCCACGCTCTCTCTACATTACACCACTGAATCATACGCTCTTTTCAACAAGACTGATTGCCAGGGGATTAACATTAGACAGCACAATTCCATTATTCAGCAGCCCAATTCAAATCCCAAGCCTAAACTCTAAGAGAGATTTCAGGGCTTCACAGGGATGAGCTGCCAGAAAGCTCAAAGGGGAGGTGGGGTGAGGGGCTTTTGAATGTTTTACATAACAACTCAACCTAAAACTTGCTGTAAGCAAGAGCCCAGACCAGAGTGGCCGCCATCTGACTCCACGATGCCTGGAATGGCCCCAGCCCAGCCTAATGAATGATTTGTAGACCTATGCAAAGCTATAATCCCAAAAGACTGCTATAGCTCAATTATTTTTTCCCACAATAAATTACTTAATTTCAAAATTAGGTATTTAGAACATTTAGCCCAAAATCTCTCTTTCCCTAAATAGAAATAGTTTTATGTCACATTCGGTACACACAGGAACCCAGGTAAAGGCCAAGTCATATGCTCTTTGATCAATGGATTTACAGTGTATCAATGCCAACACAAATGTTAATCATTTTCGTCTCAAATTTGAGTGTTACTTCTCTTTTTGTTTGTTTTGTAAAATATCTGAACATGGTAATTCTCACTAAGAAACATGCCACATGTTTTCTCTGTGGGGAAAGAGCTCTAAAACTCACTCTTTTATGAATATCTATAGGATCAACATTATTCAAGGACCTATCAAATTTCACATGAAGGCTTCTGAAGAACAAAACTCAAATCTTCGAATAAACACTATTTTCCCTGAATGCTTATATGCAAATGGAAGTAATGGTTATATCATGCTTTCTAAGGCAGAGTGTCTCGTAGATCCAATTCCATTTAACTTGACAGAAAATCAAAATAGTTTTGTTTACTTTTCAGTTAACCTAAAATTTTAATTAACCAAATCTTTGCAATTTGGTTAATCAAGCTTTTGGATTTTTTTTTAGTGGCTTTTTGGGCAATTCCAATATGTAACGGGGTCTCCCTCTTCAAAGATGTTTTATTGAAGGAGACCCACACGTGAGATGATACTAGGCACACACGCACAGGCTATGATGTAGGAGACACTTCGTTTACAGAGGCACAGTGGGTGGTGTAGGCTTGTGGAATTACCAACAGTCACATTACGGCAAAACGTGAGTGTGAACTGAGTTGAGTCTACAGCAGAAGACAGCAACCTGTATTTAGGGGAGGACAAACCAAAAGAAAGGGCTCAAGGTGGCAGGTTGAAAGTCAAGGCACATGACAGGAAAGAGAAAAGATGGCCCCTACATGGAAGGGATCTTAACCTGCCATCCTGCAACAATGAAGTATGTCTTGGGTAGAGTTCCATATGTTAGCAATCCTCCAAGACACAGAAACCTCCTTTCTTCATTAGTTACAACAAAGCCCCATCATCACAGGCAAAACCTGGGAAGAAACTTGAATTTCCAAGACAACAGGCGAGGTGGTCTTCAATGTTTAATTAAAATGGCCTACTTATCTGTGCACTCTGACAAAAATGTATTTATAAGCTCATATACATGGTTCCCTTTGCACAGAGGAAATAGATGCCAGGAACAGACACTGAATTGGTACCGTCTAATGACTTTCTTGTGATGGAAGTGAAGGGCCCTCAACATACACCTTTTTCCAGCCAGCCACAGGCTCAGTCCTCAGACCTTTTCCTTTACTCTTCAGCTGGCCTTCTACAGTTGCCCTGTTGGGGAAATGATGCTTCTCTTTTAAAACCAAAGGTCTGCTACAGCACATCTGTACCCTTTTCACCTGCCCAATTAACATTTTCAGAGTAATCTCAGCTTCCAAAATGTCAGACATTTCACACCACGTCCACTTTACACAGATGACGCTTGGGAACCATGAGGATCATGCAAAGCTCATAAACCCTGGCTGCCTGGAAAACAGAATATTGTCAGATGACAGAAGCAGCCTTGTAAAATGATAGTAGAAAGAATAAGAATGAACCAATTCTCCTGAAACTTATGGGAGAAACAGGACTTAACGTTCATGCTTTCAAACGAGTCAAGCAAGAATGGGCTGGTATGCAGCCGCCACACGAGGAGAGGCAAACTCACCCACAACATCCAGGTGGTACGTGTGATTGATGGACCCGTATTCATTCTCCACCACACAGGTATAATTTCCCTTGTCAGATGGGACCACGCTTTCCATAATGAGGCTCCAGTGCTGGTTTCGTACCTGAAAAGATCAAAGCAAAGGCGGTTATTTAACAATCCTAGCACAGAATACCAAGCACTGTGCTTTCTTGATTTAAAAAGAAGCTGAAGGAGGCAAGGAAGGTATGGAAGAATCACCTAAATTCTAAATTGATAACTGTCACTAAGAATTGTGAGAAATGAAAACCATCATCATCATCATGGTGAACACCTGTGAAGCAAATACTGACATATTCAGATCTGCAGGAGTATTCGGCAGTGTACAGCGTGGGTCTGTTACCATCATGGATTTGAGGGCTCCTCTAGGAGAGGCCAACTGGCCAGGGAGCCTGAACACCAGCCAGCCTGGTACCAATGGCCACGGGCAGGCGAGCTACCAGTTTGCCCATCCACTGGGAAGCCTCAGCCTCTATGGCATCACAGAACCATGTAGAACTAACACTAGTGAGCATTTACTATATGCCAGGCACTGCTCCAAGCCCTCTGTGCTGCCATAGCTAATTCATTTCTCCTAAGGAGCTCCTAGTTCTCAGATGTTGTCTGGATGTCTCAAGAAGTTTCAGCTGGGAACATCAGTCTGCCCTTCCCATCTCTGGTTGTGGCTGAATAGATATATATGTTCCCCAGAGAAATACCCAGAATTCCAAATATGGGAGCAATGAATCCTTACAAAACTCAAGTTGTATATCAGTCCGTTCACAAACTTCTTGAGACTTTTCAAAGATAAGCAGCACATGTGAAAATCAGCTGTTGTGACTCCTACCCAAGGTACCGTCAATACACAAAGAGACGCCATTCTTATGTTCTCCCCCTGCTTTTCAAATATTTCCATAGACTCAAATTTTCAAACATGCGAGAGTTTTCCTTACCACAAAATGCAACATCTTGTATCTTCAGGGTTTGAGGCTTTAGTATTTCTATCTGAATCCAAGTCATTCTCTACAGGTGTTTTGGACAAGGCACTCCAGTGAAACGAAATGAAAAAATAAACAGTCAAGGCCTACTAACCTTAGCTATCATTTCAGGAATTTCAACTGACCTTCTGAGCCATGCCCTGGGCATTGCAAGTGTTTTTGGGTTAATCACGTAAAAAACAAATATAGGCAGAGCATCTGCAAGCACATGAGTGATATAAGAAACTAGAGAATAAAGAAAATCATCTCGTAACCACTCCACTATAAAAACAGGAGGGCAGAGCAGCTGTCCACTTTGCAAAGCAGCGCCAGTGATTAGCCTGCCAACAGAGTTAAGAGATGCGAAGAGCACACTGGAGTGCCACGGTTTTCATGTCAGCCACTCAGTTCTATGCAAGCCATGACTGCAGGGTGGAGGTACTGCTGCTGAGTTCTAAAACCAGGTCGCTGCTCATCACTGACAGTCTTAGAAAGGATCACTGGGTGAAGGCTGGCCTCCTTCCTCCTTAACAGAGCACAAGCAGTGAGTTAAGACAGTTCTGGTCGGCCACTTTGCTGGGCTGCTGCAGTCATCGACAACTACGAAGGTAGTTTCAGAGTCTAACAGCCTGGAGCTGGTGATGGGAAACTGATCCTCACTGTCGCAGGTAAAATGTCTGGCAGAAAAATGAATCTATGGGCATCTGATCGACAGTGGAGAGTCTTTACTGTACAACAAAGACTCGCTTTCTGCTCTTGGTTGAGCCGTAGACTTGTAACAGGACCCAGACAACATGCTAGCGCGTCTCCCCTTAGGAGAGATAAGCACCTTCCATGCAGAATGTGTCTTCTGAAGGAGGAGGAGATATGGATGCTAAATCTTCCAGCGCAATGAGAATTCCCTACCTAAATCCTGGATCCCTGGGTGCTACGATGGCGTCGTTATGCTAAGAGCATGGGACACATAGGTATAAGCTCCTTGATTTTACTTGAGGTCCACAGACCCAAAAGGAGACCCTCCCTTCACCTCAAGCTCTCAAGGGTAACAGAAATGATTCTCTCTTTGCCTACGGGGAACCAGTCATGTGGCAGGTAACTTAGGGATGTAGCCACGGGTCCCCACGTCGCCAAGCCATGTAATCCAGCATTTATCCCTGCTGTAAATATTCAGTTCTTTGAGCCCCCGCTCAAATGTCATGCCCATAAGCCCTTAATCACGGCTAGTGCCTGTCTCTGGACCCCATTCAAACTGTCAATGTCTTTCTTGTGCCTGGATCCAGATTTGGCACATGGAATATTCCAAATGGAGCTGAACCTGAACTGCACAGGGAGGGGACATCGCCTGACTCGGCTGACACATTAAATCTTGGCATATGCAGCTTGGCTCACTGCTCCCTTTTTTTAACCCCAGGGGATATGGTCAGCTCAAGTCTCTCACTGGGGCCATGGCATTCCATACAAGATCCCTCTTCAAGAGCACGTGCTCTCTGAATATTTACTTCCTGGAGATGCACTACAAATATTAATAAGTTAACGTTTATAAAAATGTTTTTACAATGAGAAGCACAATTACCAAACAGGGTGTTTCTGTCCATCCAGAAATCTTGGTACTAGATCAATATTGCCCCATGCAGTGCTGTTAATATTTATTTTCTTACACCATTGCTCCAGTATTTGATTTATTGACCCAAATTTTATGAGCTGTAGCATTTTCCAAATGGATGCTCTTAAATCCACCAACAGTGGGACTGCTGGACACTTTTGTAGGGGATATCCTACCATTGATTAGTGGTTGCTTAATAGCAAGCTAAGAAACTACAACAGTTAACTTTATAAAGATGGCAAACAAAAGCACAAAGTTTGGGGGTTTTTTTTCATTACTCTATTTCCATATGGAGATTCAGAATAAACCTAAAGAAACCACTCTTCCGACGTAATATATACAACGCGTGTTTCTAAATTCCTCAGATTTTCAGTGCTACAATTCTTTTGCCAGTTAGGCCAAATGCACATACACCGTCTTTGCTTTCAGAGAAGAGGGAATGTAAATACCCAATAAACATATGAAAAGATGCTTAACCTCATTAACGATCCGGGAAATGCAAATTAAAACAATAATGAGACACTGTTATTCACCAGCTGATTAACAAAAATTAGAAGGATCAATGTTATTCAGTACTTGGTGAATGTGTAGGGAAATAAAAGATTCCAATTGAGAATGGGAACATAAATTGAGAAAAACCTTTGTGTAAAATAACTTGCTGGTACCTATTAAAATTAGCAGCACACATTTTTTTGACCCAGTTAATTCTACTTCTAGAAAGCTAGCCCACAGAAAATAGCACAATTACTTCAAGGCACAGGAACAAAACTGCTGCTTCAAGCACTGCTTGTAAGAGCAAAAAACTGTCAAGGAGAGAGACATTAAGAAGGCATAGTTCATCCTGTATGAACTGATGGATAGTTCATTCAAACAGCGTAGTCTATAGTCATAAAAAGAATGAAGTATTATGTTCAGAGCTGGTAAGTTATCATTAAACAGTTATTGATAAATGAAAAACAGTTAATTCATGATTCCAATTTATTTAAAAAAAAAGAAAAAAGCAGACACATTTACCACCCTAAAGATGCATATAAAACGGAAAGTATAAGCCTGACTATAAACATAGCTAAAATCAGAAAGAAAATATACCAAATTGTTAGCAATGTACTTTATATAATTAAGCAGTGGGATTACGGGTATTGCTTACTTTTTTCTTATTTCTACCTTTCAAACAAACAGAAATCTCAACACACACAACAAAAAAGTATAATAAAACAGATCCTTAGATAATCATTCAATAGTAGCTACCCCCTGCAGAACCAATGGATCTGGCAAAACAAACACAAAAGCCAGTGAGAGAAGAAATTCTGCACCAACCAACACAAGCAAGACTCTTTTTCTTTCCTGCTCATGGCCAAATCTTTGTGGAATTCATCATTATTTTTCATCTGCCAAGTAACAGAACAGGAGACCATGGGCTTCAAAACTATGTTCACTAAAGACTTTTTTAAAATAACATTTCAATATTGAAACAAAGCAGACTGAAGCAAAATGGCCTAAACTCCCAAGTATAATACAAGAAGCGGATTCCATGAACATTCCACACCCTATCCACACAAAGACACAAGGTGGCCCAGACAGGTTTTTCGGAATTCTTCTGTTACCTTCATTCCCCCAAAATGCCTATTAAATCCCAGGCTACCCTCAGGTGACAACTGGGAATGTAGATTTAGTTTGTTGACACCAAAACACCGCAGTGAAAGGTGAAGGGTGAAAGGTTAAAGACCCAGGCTGTCACCTGGATATTTACCTTCCACATTGCAAAAAAATCCAGACATTTCCAAATACTCAGGTGTTCGATAACAAGCAGAATAAACATGCAGAAGGTGATAGAAAGTTTTACTCTGTGCCAGGTAGAACGCTGTGTCCATGTGATATCAGAAAGATATTCCCAAGCCTTTCTCCCGCCAGTATCGGCACCCAATTTTCCCAGGAAGACAGCAATCTCTTGTAATCCTGGCCTTCGCAGAGGCACCCACCCCATGAACAGATCAGTTCATTCAACAGGTGAGTTGCCATTAAAATGCAAAAAATCTGCCAGGTGCGGTGGCTCATGCCTGTAATCCCAGCACTTTGGGAGGCCGAGGCAGGCAGATCATTTGAGGACAGGAGTTCGAGGCCAGCCTGGCCAACATGGTGAAACTCTGTCTCTACTAAAAATATAAAAATTAGTCAGGCATGGTAGCAGGTGCCTGTAATCCCAGCTACTCAGGAGGCTGAGGCAAGAGAATCGCCTGAACCCGGGAGACAGAGACTGCAGTGAGCTGAGATCGTGCCACTGTACTCCAGCCTGGGTGACAGGGTGAGACTCTGTCTCAAAACAAAACAAAAAACAAAAAATGCATAAAATCTTATTCTCCCATCCCAGTCCCCCACTTTCAGCAGGTGCCTGGGGGACTTGAAGCCATCCTTTCTGAAAGCATTTGTGCCAACTAACCTTGCATGTCAAGGACAGAGGTACCTGCTGTTGCTCACCACCATGCAGATGTGGAGGCAAACACCTGTTAATGCTTAAACTCCAACATTGATACAAGAAGTTTGCTTTTCAGGAGGTGTCCAGAGAACAGGGCTGGGCGATCTGATCCTCGGGACCAGTGGCAGAAACTCTTCCCTCTGCTCGGTAAACAACCACTGGATCTCTCCAGAGGAGGTGGGAAGTGAATTACAACATGCCATGTTTTCTTAGAGGCCCGTTGCTTGTCGGTGCTCACAAAGGTGGCTGTGGCAGGACATCCACCGCCTGTTGAACTTAGCTCTTTAAAAATGTCACGATCTTCCCCATTTTTGCTTTTGCAAAACAGACAAATGCCATATGGTCCTGCAATTCCACTCCTAGGTATATACCAGAGAAACTTATAGCAAGGACTGGGACAGATACTTGTACACCAATTGCTACAACAGCTATTCACAATAGCCAAAAGGTAGAAGCAACCCAAGTGATCATCATCAGATGAATGGATAAACAAAATGTGGGGCCGGGCACGGTGGCTCATGCCTGTAATCCCAGCACTTTGGGAGGCTGAGGCGGGTGGATGACAAGTTCAGGAGATCGAGACCAGCCTGACCAACATGGTGAAACCCTGTCTCTACTAAAAATACAAAAATTAGCTGGGCGTGGTGGTGAGCGCCTGTAATCCCATACTCTGGAGGCTGACGCAGGAGAATCACTTGAACCTGGGAGGCGGAGGTTGCAGTGAGCCAAAGTTGCACCACTGCACTCCAGCCTGGGCGACAGAGTGAAACTCCGTCTTAAAAAAAAAAAAAAAAAAAAAAATAGTGGTATATCCATACAATGGAATATAATTCAGCCATAAAAAGGAATAAAGTTTTGATTCATGCTACAATATGGATGGACTTTTGTTAAGTGAAATAAGCCAGACACAAAAGGAAAAATATCCTGATTTCACTTATATAAGGTACACAGAATAGGCAAACTCGTAGAGACAAAAAGTAGGTTAGAGGTTACCAGGTGCAGTGGGGGAGGGGAAATGAGTACTTACTACTTAATGGGTACAAAGTTTCTGTTTGGAGAGATGAAAAAGTTTTGAAAATAGTGGTGATGGTTGCACAACACCGTGAATGTAATTAATGCCTACTAAACTTGATAATGACTTAAATGGTAGATTTTATGTTATGCATATATTACCACAATAAACGTAAAAACCTCATAACCAGCTGGGCACAGTGTCTCAAGCCTGTAATTCCAATACTTTGGGAGGTTGAGGTGGGAGGATCACTTGAGCTTACGTGTTCGAAGCCAGTCTGGGCAACCAAGTGAGACCCCGTCTCTACAAAAAATTTAAAAATTAGCCAAATGTGGTGCCATGCACCTGTGGTCCTAGCTACACAGGAGGCTGAGGCAGGAGGATCACTTGAACCCAGGAGGTCAAGACTGCACTGAGCCATGTTCGTACCACTGCACTCCAGCCTGCGCAATATAGAGGGACTCTGTCTCAAAAACAAACAAATAAATAACCCACAGAGGTCTTGGAAGTTGAAAGAACAGCATCATATCCCCAACTTTGCTCTCAACTGTATACCATGGGCTAGATCTTTGCATGCTTTTGGGGAGCCATTACTTTCATTATGTTTCTCATTCAACAGCAACAGTGTTTTTACAAAACATGGAACTACATTTGAAGAAAGCAGTTTAGCAAGAGCATAAATTCTGGTGCAAAACCACGTAGGTCCAAATGGCAGCTGTGCCACCTATGAGGTAGGGGTAGGGCAAACCCTCAAATGTAAAAGGGCAAAATAACAGTGTCTGCCTCTTTGGGCTGTGGAAGGACTGAGCAGCTTGCTCCATGGGAGGCACCTGGTAAGTCACGATGCAGGGGAGCAGTCCATAAACGTTGGCTAATACAAACATATACCTGTGTCCTCATCAAAGACTGCTTGATGTGGGATTAAAGCTGAAATGTCCTCACTGAAAAAAAACTCCATAAAGTATAAACATGCTGATAAGTACATTAGTCATGATTTCTCCCCCTAAACATACTTGTGGATTAAGCATAACATTTCACCAAAAAGTCTTTAAAATGACATCTAAGTAACTAACCTAGAAAATGTAAATCTAATTAACCTATGCTTCAAAACAACCAGTTTAGTAGTGATTATAACAAAAGTTTTAAAAATCATCTTTTCTTAGATCTGAAATATACTTGGTTCATGCTCAATAATGCTTTACTCTCTGCTGAGGGGCTCCAGGGGAACCTGAACCCCTGTAATACCCAACGCTGAGGGCTTCTGTGCCAATTTCACAGTCACGTTGAATGAGTCCTCTGTCCTGCGATCTCTCTTGGTCTATGCAGGCACTTCGAAGTGGCATAAAAGATGGTTTTTAAGAAACCCCTATGCCTAAATAATTACCTACAAAGGAGGTGAGAATTGAGGTGGTCTATTAATTATCTCAGCCAGCTTCTTGCTTTTCTGCATTAAATTGCAATAACTGTCCTGAGCCCTGTGAAATATCTAGCCATGAAGGTAACCTCTTTATTAAAAAAAAAAAAAAAAAATCTGTGCTGTTGTTTAAGAAGAGAAATGGCTGATGCTACATGATGGTGATGCTATTAAATTATGGTTCTCAGAGCCTGAAGGGATCAGGATTATTCAGCCAATCTTCTCATTTTAAGGCAAGGGATTCTGGGGCACAGAGAGCTGAAAAAACTTGCCCATGGTCAAGACTGATGCAAAAGCCCAGGAATAAGTATGATTAGGGAGATAGAGTTATGATTCAAGTCCTTTACTATTATATCAATCACATATTAATAACATCCAGCAAGACTTTGCTCATGCACTTTAAAAATAATAATTTGATTCTTAATCACCTAAGGATGGCTCAGCATGGGTTCTTTGATAAACAAGACTGAACTGCCGAATTCCACATAGTTCTATTGGTCATTTGAATGAAAATGAGCTTTCTGTCACATTTCATAACTCTCTTTGACTTTGTTTTGCTTTTTTTGTCTTCCCTCCTCCCTTTATTGGCCGCACATGCATGCCATTTCAAAACAAGCTGTAATGCAGGGGATGGCTGCCGAGGTGCCCAATCCATAAACGGGTAGAAAGAATGAGATGGACAGGCCACCAAAGCACAATCACAGTTTATGGAATGAACAGAATTATAAAGGAAAAAGAAAAATTGCAGAAATAACACACATTTGTTTGAAGAAGTTTTTCAGGTATTTGCTTTCTGGAAAAATGTATCTTGGAAAACTTGACATTTTGCGTCTTCATTAAATAAACTGGCAAATGGGACGGGTGCAGTAGCTCATTCCTGTAATCCCAGCACTCGCAGAGGCCAAGGAGGGTGGACCACTTGAGGTCAGGAGTTCGAGACCAGCATGACCAACATGGTGAAACCCCATCTCCACTAAAAATACAAAGTTAGCTGGGCGTGGTGGTGGGCACCTGTAATCCCAGCTACTTGTGAGGCTGAGACAGGAAAATCGCTTGAACCCGGGAGGCGGAGGTTACAGTGTGCCGAGATCATGCCATTGCACTCCAGCCTGGGCAACAAGAGCAAAACTCAGTCTCAAAAAATAAAAATAAAATAAAGCAAAGTGGCAAATGGACAGGAGTCAGGAATGGATCAGTTAGATGCCAGGCCCTCTGAGTTTCAATTAGGTCTCTTTGCTTTTGGGGAAGTGCCAAGGAATGAAAATAACAATATAGTTCCCTGAAGTCAAATGTGCAAAGGTACCTTTTTTTTCTTTTTTTTTTTTTTTGACAGAGTCTTCCTCTATCATCCAGGCTGGACTGCAGAGGCATAATCATGGCTCACTGCAGCCCCAAACTCCTGGGCTCAAGTGATCCTCCCACCTCAGCTGCTTGAGTAGCTGGGACTACAGGTGAGCACTACTACGCCCAGCTAATGGTTTAAATTTTTTGCAGAAATGGGGGTCTCACTATGTTGCCTAAGTTGGTCTTGTGCTCCTGGCCTCATATGATCCTCCTGCCTCAGCCTCCCAAAGCAGTGGGATTACAGTGCCACTGTGCCCAACCCAGAGGCACATTTCTTTACGTTTATGTAGGTAACGAAGAAAATATCCGAGGGAAAACCCAACACCAGGGACCATTCTCCCCAAAGTCTGCCCTGGTCAGGCCCCAGCAAGGACTCTCTGAGGCAAACGCAGGCCATAGCCAGCCAAGGAGCTCCCCATGGGGGAGGCCCACAGGTGGGAATGAGCCTCTTTGAGCTCCAGTGACTCCAGGACCTGGGGTTGGCTTAACACATCATTAGCGAAGATGATGCCTTAGGTAACTGAAGGAACCTTCCCAGGAGGTGAGAAATGTGTCTTTCCTTTTCAAGTCCCGGAGGCCCTTGGGACTCAATGGAATTTCTAAGAGTTTCTGGCATCTCCAAAATGAACGTTCAATGCCACTGCTGTTGTGAAAAGCCCTTGATCAACCTAGGCTGACCACCTCTGCAACTAGCGGGCCAACCTCCCAGGCCGCCCCACCCTACAGCCATAGCCTTTCTCCACCAGAGAACCAGAAAGGAGAGGACCACGCCAGCATGCTGCATCCAAAGGTGTGGCCCTCTGCCGCTTTTGGTCTTTTTTTTTTTTTTTTTTTTTTGGTAAAGCAAAATATATTTCAGGTTTTTGTCCCACACACTGAAATTCCATTTCCTTTTCCCTCCAGAAACGGCTCAGCGTGACACAACAAAATCACTTTGGTCATCTGCACTCCACAGGGGCAGGCTAAAGGCTTTCTGCTGGGAGTCCTCATTTTGCTTTTAGAACATAGGTGCTCTTCGTCTAGCGGAATGTTGGCATCAATAATTAACACTGAACTGCACCTGTTAAAAATCAGGCAGCATTTTCTCATTAGGCCCTCTTAGTCTCTTAGCATATTTGTAATCACTAATTCAGATTTGCAAAAAGCTCCTTCCCCATAATAATGATGTCGGTTCCATTTATTTTGAGCCCAGGGCTCTCTGGAGCCTCATCAGCTCCTCTTTGTACTTATTTACAAGGCTGTCTTAATTGACAAAACTAGTTAACCACCAGGATTTTGACCACCATTCTCACACTCAGATTGTATTTAAATAAATCATTGGAACTGCATCAGTTATGTGAGTTTCAGAAAGCATTTGGTGGTTAAAAACAATCCCAGGGGCCGTGATTTTAGTGGCTTAACTCTTCCTTTCTAACCAGCATCCCCTCATGAAATCCTTAACTTTTTTTTTTCAAAAAGATTTCTTTTAAAAGGGCCAACCTTTCAATCTCATCGTATCTGGTCTAAGGACTGAACTAAGAACAGAAGGACAAATCACCCCCTGCCTCCTGCTTCCACCACCAAGTAGGAGTTGTGGAAAACAACCAAAGTATTTCTACTTTCAAGCTTCAACAGTACCCACCTGCTAGCAGATCTGCCTCATAACCGTTTCACATGTTCACTGCCCACCATGCGTTCTTAGAAACTTACTCATAGGCTGTCCCCATTTTCCTCTGAATTTTGGCCTCTAGATGTTAATTTCTAAGTGTTAAAACAAAAAGGCAAAAACTTTTGCAGAAGAAAATAATCCTTTAAAGATGAATAACTGTCTAAGAAATTTCAGAAAAGGGTTGCAGGGCATTTTTAGGTGGAAAGGAGGCTCATTTACCTACAGCAATGATGGAGCTAAAGTGATGCTGGTGTGTTAAAGACACGTGAGACACAGTCCTGGACACCCGACTGCTGCTACTGAGGAATCCTCCCTACCTGGCTCTAAAGGACCTGAGGTCTGAGCTAAAGAGCGTCTTCTATTCCTCCCACCATGCAGTTTTCCCAGATGGGTTCCGGTGATCCCCTTGTCTCCTGGCATTCAGGTCCCTGGGCAACCTCCTCCCTAGTGTCTTGCTTAATAATGGAAAAAAGCAAAAGTGGTGGCTGTCCCTTCCAACACTAGGTTACAAAAGGCTGTGACTTCTGCGATCCTGCTCTCTCTCTCTCTGGCTCCTCCTTTGCTCAACCTGATGACAGCAGCTGCCCTATGAAGAGGCCCGTGTGGCATGGAACAGTGGGCAGCCCCCAGCCAACAGTCAGTGAGGAACTGAGGCCCTCTGCAAGGAAGTGAATCCTAACAGCAACCACATGAGCAGTTCCTTCCCCAATTAACCCTTCCAATGAGACCTCAGCCTCAACCCTTCCTTGCTTACAGTCCTGTGAGACAGCTGGAGATGGAAGACCCAGCTAAGCCACACCTTCATTCCTGATCCAGGCAACAATGAGGTAATAAATGTTGCTTAAAGCTACCATACCTTGGGGCAATTTATTATGCAGCAACAGGTAACTAATATGCCCACCTATGTTCCAAATGCATCAGAGAATTTCATCATAAGGTTTCCTTCAGTCCTTTTCATATGCTCAATTATTACAGTTCTCTCCTTCCATACTAAATAATTTGGAAATTCCATCTCTCTCTTTCTGAGACATCTTTCCTTCCAACTCAGACCTGAATCCTTTCCTGACCTCCTTTCTCCTTATTCGTCCAAACAGCCAATCCAATATCACCTTTCCATGTACATCCATGGGATGCAACATGCTCCTGCAACTTCAACCAAACCTGTGTCCCTCCCATTGCCAGAGTTCTCCTCTGCCTCCCCTGCTGGACTGGACTAGGAGCCCCTTGGAGCTGGGGCCATGCCTCACCCTCTCATCTCCCCAGAGCCCAGGAGTGTGCCTGGCACACAGGGTGCTCAATCAATGTCTGCTAAGTGGATGAACAAAGGCTAGAGGAGCATGCGCGGGCATCTGCAGGGAGACAGCTGCCAATTTCAAACTCCCTAGGGAGTGATGAGACTAAATTTCATGGCATTGTGTGACGTGCTCTCAAGAATCCTTCAAGGAGGACAGCAGATTGCCGCTGTCATCTCCACACACTCTCCCTTAATGCATCATATTTCATACTCCAGTCTCTAATCCAAGTCCCCTCACTATTCATGCAATCCTGCTCTGACAGGGAAACTATACTGACGCTTCTCAAATTCCACACCCGTTTTAGTTTTATACACTATAAAGCATATAGAAAACAGACTCTCAACTTTCGACCCTTCTGTTATTAAACTCTCCTCATATGAAGAACAACACAAACGGGAATTGTACTTTAAAATTACATGCAAGTCCGGGGTAATATTTTTTTTTTAATATCAAACCCTGACACAGGCAATTGTGACAATTATTGATTCTTGTTAAAGTATCCCTTCTAATTCCTGCTAACTTTTGAGCACTTCAAAAAATAAATAAAAATGTAGGGCTGGGCATCGTGGCTCACACCTGTAATCCCAACACTTTGGGAGGCCGAGGCAGGCGGATCACGAGGTCAGGAGATCAAGACCATCCTGGACAACACGGTGAAACCCTGTCTCTGCTACAGATACAAAAAATTAGCGAGGCATGGTGGCACACACCTGTAGTCCCAGCTACTCGGGAGGCTGAGGCAGGAGAATCGCTTGAACCTGGGAGGCGGAGGTTGCAGTGAACCGAGATCGCACCACTGCACTCCAGCCTGGGCGACAGAGCGAGACTCCATAGCAAAAAAAAATGTAAATAAATAAATAAACAAAAATGTAAGAAATGTGATGTTCTGAAAGCTTAATTCTACCTTGTAGCCTCCAATGCGATGCTCCTGCTTAAACTCCTTCCCGTTTTTCAGCCACCGCATGGTTGGCGTTGGGTTCCCCCCGGCTGGGCAGCGAAACTTGACAGTGTTGGCCGCAGGCACAGCATGGAGCCGCTTTTCCATCTTTTCTGTGTTGGTCCAGTATGGTGCTCCTGTTTTGGAAAACAATATTAGAATGTATACTGATGGACAGCTTCCCCTCCATGAGTAAACTCCGAACAGGTAAGATCATTTCACTTTGCATGTAAATGCTAGGCTATTTTTTAAATCTTTGGGTAATATTTACATTTGGAAAATATTTTCAGAAGTCTAATCCAGCTGGCTGAGCAGAAGGTCCCAGAGAGGGACGGTTCATGTCTACTAACAGGAAGAAAAAAAAAAAAAGTGTTTGAGGCCCCTTCTCTCTCTTGTTCTTGATGCCAGAAAATAATTTCATGCCAAATCATGTTTTAAAATGCTATTTTATATACATATGAACAACATATACAACTGCGACAGCTCAGTCCTCCAAAAATATATCATTTTGGATTGCCACACCTATTAAATGATCACATATACACACTAGTAAAAACAAGTTGTTCTCAAAAGCCCTATCAACTTATCCATTGGAGCCTTACTTTAAGGGCAATCAATACTATAAATTATCATTCTAATATAATAAAATAACCCAGAGAGGCATTCGTACATTTCTCAGAACTTATATACAAACAAACAAACAAACAAAAACTGTATCACTAAATACATACTAACTTTTTTAATTTAAAAAAAAATTTCTTTCCAATGGTGGTTATGAATGCCATAACCCTACCACCCCACCTAATGATAATTTAAGAGGAGGCTACCAATTAAATGATATGTTGAAGTTATGCCCTCCAAATGTCCCCGAAAGTCATAAATACAAGTGATTTCTTAAAGTCAAGAAAAAAGTTTTAAATCACAAAGTAAAGTATATTTTTTCTAAATAAAAGCCACAATATCAAGCCAGAATACCACTGTAAATTCTTCATGTCTGCTAATAATGGCTAATGACTACTACCAACTGAAAGCTTCTACTTTGCCAAGCACTGCTCAAAGAGTTTTTACATGTCAACACATTAATCTTCACAATACTTCAACAAGAAAGGCACTACCATAATCTTGGCTTCCAAGTGGGGAAACTGAGGCACAGCAGTTAAGTAACCTGCCAAAAGCCACGAAGCTTGGAAGAGGTGCAGCCAGGATTTGAACCACATCAGTCTGATGCCAGAGCCCACTATCTTCAACCCTACTCTCCACTGCTAGGAAGATGCAGCTTCTCCATGAGGTTGGAATCCGTACCTTCCACCAATCTGATGTTTAAGGCTGAAGTCCGGGAAAGCCAGCCTGGGTCAAGGCACACGTCCTCCTTTTTTCCTGTCCAGAACCTCTACCGTACAGCAATTTAACTTTTCACATATATGTTTCTGTCTTAGCAAAGTGGTAACCAAAATCGCTGTATTCCTCTGAAACAGCCACCAACAGGGACTTGAACATTGTAGAAGGCTAATTCATAACTATGCTTATTTCTGATGAAGGCTAGACTGAACAACAGCACACACAGTTCACAAACCCAAGGCAAAATGGCCCTAGGCAGGGGCTTTGTCTCTGATGCATATTTAGAAGTCTCCTCTATTCTACGGGTGTAGAGCACGTCCCTGGGGGATAAGGATCCCCTTCACTTAGCAGCCAGACTCAGGGTACAATCAGGAATTGAAATCGCTGCATCCAAACACCTACCCCAATTAGCCTTCACGCTTGCTCTTGAAACCTGTTGTCAAAGGTAGAGCTGAGATTTCTTTACAAGGCCATGCTGTATCTTTATCCCTGTGCTTATCTAAGTGTCAAAGTGATGGGATTTAGGTGCACCCATATGATGCTGAAACAGTGGGAAGAGGGGCAAAACTATCGAAGCCAGGAGAGAAGAAGAGGAAGGAGGAGAAAGAAGGAACAGGGGCTGAATTCCTTCCTTTGAATCCAGTTGCATTTGCAACCTGGGTAGACATTTGGCTCTGGGTGTTGAATGCCCATAAACGCACCTATTCTTTTGAGGGTTCACCAGGGAGTACTTGATTCCCATTCATCCCAAGACTCTCAGGGCCTGGCATATACTGAAACAATTTCAATAATCTTTCATTTTAAAAGCTTCTACTTAGAAAAATCCATCCACAGCCACAGCCACTAAAAAGAAACCATTGAGAGCACAAAACAAATAATGAGCTTTGTCACTACACAAAGACGTTTACAAATCTGACCTAAATGAAAAGCATACCTCATGCTGTCAGGTGTCTGCACTCATGTCATTTGTTTAAGTAAACACAATAGCCTATTCATATGAATTAGCTAAATATTAATGCAGTAACTCTTTCAGATAACATCAATTACTGCTGAGCTGATCCTGTGGAATGTCTTTTCTTTTTTACATAAAAGAAATCAACAGATATGTGCTTACATACCATTAGGCATGATTTTTATGTTCCCTAAAAAAAAAGTGGGATTTAGCTGAAGGAACTAGGAATGTTGTTCTTTTCTGCCCTCACTGGGCCAAGCCATGGGTGAGACTGTAACAGCCCAGGGACCGGCCCAGACCACGCGCACCTATGCAGGCCTGACCTGTGGCAACAGCCCACAGGCAACCCGCACCTTTGTCTTGGTGCCTCGGGAGTGATTTAAGGACTAAGGTGAAATAATGTTGCTGGAATTTCTGGCAGGTAGCCACTTCCCTGGGGTGATATTTCAATCATCAAAGCTACACCTATAAAATCTGCTTCTGCAAAACACAGACACAGCCATACAGCAGGGTACGGGCGCAGTGCTGCTCATCTAGGTCTCAGAGATCTAAGGTTGGGGGCCACCATAAAAAATCCAGGCACAACCCTCCACCCAGGCTCCCATGTGTGACCAGCCCCACCCTGGTGACTGCTAACATCACACCAGCACACAGCCTCTCTTTAAATGTCAAGCTCACAAATATGTTTAATGAACTTGATATGGGAGGGGAGGAAGTCTTTTTTTTTTTTTTTTCTTTTTTTGAGACAGCGTCTCGCTCTGTTGCCCAGGCTGGAGTGCAGTGGCGCGATCTTGGCTCACTGCAAGCTCTGCCTCCCGGGTTCACGCCATTCTCCTGCCTCAGCCTCCCGAGTAGCTGGGACTACAGGCGCCCGCCACCACGCCTGGCTAATTTTTTTTTTTTTTTTTTTTTTTGTATTTTTAGTAGAGACAGGGTTTCACCGTTTTAGCCAGGATGGTCTTGATCTCCTGACCTCACGATCCACCTGCCTCAGCCTCCCAAAGTGCTGGGATTACAGGCGTGAGCTACCGCGCCTGGCTGGAACTCTTTTATAAATTTACAATAGCTCTTCCTAAAATACACTAGCTTTATGTGAACCTTGAATCTGTAAGATCTAGAAAAACAATAATACTATAAGATAGCCCTACTGTGTTTCCTTCATCAGCAGCCTTGTGTCCTCTGTATGTTTTTTGCAGTTGGAAAGGACACACATGGAAATGCCAGGGCCTCCCAAGAACTGCAAAGCAGCTGGAGACAAACACCATCCAGGCACTTAGAACAGGCTCCTCTACCTAAGGAAGCCCCTTTTATACCAAGGCTCGTGAACAGCTTTAACAACTCTCATTTGGAGAAAGAACTCATGTACCAAATTAAAGATCTACTGAAGCAGAGATCAGCCTTGTCCATAGTAGATGCTTAACAGGGATGTTTACTCAACAATCTTATCTAAAATGAATCTGCAGGCCAGGCGCAGTGGCTCACACCTGTAATCCCAGCACTTTGGGAGGCCGAGGTGGGCGGATCACCTGAGGTCAGGAGTTCGAGACCAGCCTGACCAACATGGTGAAACCCCGTCTCTACTAAAAATGCAAAAATTAGCTGGACATGGTGACGCATGGCTGTAGTCCCAGCTACTAGGGAGGGTGAGGCAGGAGAATTGCTTGAACCCAGGAGGCAGAGGTTGCAGTGAGCCGAGTTCATGCCATTGCACTCCAGCCTGGGTGACAAGAGCAAAACTCTGTCTCAATCAATCAATCAATCAATCAATAAAATGAATCTGCAAGCTAAGGACACATGAGTTTCCCTGAACTTTATATACCTTAGAGGTGTATGAAGAGCGGGCTTAAAGTCAGCTAATAGAGACGTGTGGTATAAACTTCCAATGGCATTCAAAATGAATGACACTAATCCACCTGTAAAGGAAACAAATTAACCTCGATGAGAGGTATGGTTCCTTTGGCTCTGACATTCTTAGACCTTCTGATGTAATAGGTACCACAAGAATGATGTTCTCCTAATCATCAAATACTAAGAATGAGCTGATTAAAGAACAGTCAGACCCAGACACAATCAATCAATCCCATCCCATCAATCAAATCCCATCACCAGCGTATAGCATACCTACTCATTATCATTTTCTACACTGTAACAGTCATTGCACATTAGTAATAATATTAAGTAGAATTTTACTTTAAGACAACAGAAGTCTTTTAAGATGCAATGAGTTAAAGAGAGATTTATAAACCCACAGAAACTTCCTTCAAAGGACTCCAACACAGCCTTTATTATTCCCACCCCAGAGCCAAGTTATTCTTTCTCAGGGCCCCTTCTTTGTGATAGATGTGTGCTTCCAACATCAGTGTCTCTGTACTGAAAAATACTCCTTCTGATGCTGACCAACAACAGTAGGGCACCTGGAGGGTACAGCTGGAGTTGTCTTTAGCCTATGGAGTAGGCACTCAAGCGTTATTGGATGGATGGATGGATGGATGGATGGACGGATGGATGGATGGACAGATAGATGACTATTAAAAGCTTTAGCTATAAAATGAAGTAGTTGCACTGATTAAGGTCCCTGCCAGTTCGAACACACTTTCCAGGTATCTATGTGCTAGGCAGGTATTGATTCTGTCAACAAATGGTAGGATTATATGATTTCTTTTGACCCTGCGATTTAAACTTAGTGAGAAACCATAGGCTGCTGGGCCTGCCCCCACCAAAACCCTTGCACATCTCAATGCTGACACCTAAGGTTTATAATCTACTCTCTCTCTTTCTCTCTGGAACCAAAAAAGAGAGAACACGGCCCAATGATTTAAAGGAGAAACATGGAATCATATTACCAGGCTGTACCAAAAGAGACCTCGGTGACCATCTGGCCCAACGACTGATGATATCAATGTCATCCAGAAAGGTTAAGTGATTTGATCAAGGTCACACAGCCAGAGGCCGGGCTGAGGCCAGGCCCATCTCCAGCTCCCTGAGCAGTATTCCTTCAACCACTCCAGCCTGCCCTTTGAACTCTCCCATGGTAATTAAGTCAAAAGTTCAAGATTTATGTGAGCAGTGGCCACCAATGACTGCCAACTGTATTTTTATGGATGCAAAAAATTTTAAAAACACAGCCTGTTCCAGCTCCTAGATTAAGTCTCACAAACTCTCTAAAGCCCCACTAAAGCCTCTGTCTCGAGTCTATAATTAGGGCTTTTAAAAATATCACTAATCAGGACATTTGAATGCTTTGACTCCTGACAGGGGAAACATGTCTCAGAGCTCCCCACTACCCTGCAGTTCTGCTTTCGGTTTGGTATAAACTAAGAGAAAACAAATCTAACAAAATATGGAGATGTGAGTGAAGATATGATTATGAGGGGGTATGTCTGTGGCTTTGAGAAATCTCATTAAAAACTTGCTAACCAGCCAGGCATTCAATCAGAAATATATGTTTTCAAAACCAAGCAAGTTAACCACAAGTGAAAGAACTGAGCCCACTGGCAGACCAGTTAGCCCATGGGAATTCCCAAGATCTGCCTTCAAAGGAAACTTCTCCAATCATTGGCTATGCTGTTTGACCAAGGAGGAGACTGAGAAAGATATTCAGTCCAACCATTGGATGGAACACCATCACCAGTCTTTGTGATAAAATACCAAAAGCAGCTTTTTCTTTTTTTTTAAGAGACAGGGTCTTGCTCCATTGCCCAGGCTGCACTGCAGTGGTACAACCACGGCTCACTGCAGCCTTGACCTCCTGGGCTCAGGTGATCCTCCCACCTCAGCCTCCCAAGTAACTGGGACTGCAGGTATGAGCTACCACACCTGGCTAATCTTTTATTTTTTGTAGAGATGGGGTCTTGCTATGCTCCCGAGGCTAGTCTCAAACTCCTGGGTATACACGATCCTCCTGCTTCGGCCTCCCAACTAGCTGGAATTACAGGTGCGAGCTGCCGTGCTGGCCCAAACCAACTTATTGATGATGTTTTCATTACAAAGGGAATTTCTAAAAATTTGCAAAGCCTGTGTGGGTTTTTTGTTGTTTTTGTTATTGATATTGTTCTTTTCAATTCCTAGAAACTTCAACACAACTAAGAAGCCTGCTGTTACCAACTTAGGATCTCTACCAAGTAAAAATCCCAATTAGAACAAAGATGACTTTGAACTGTTATCGGCAGGTTAATCAATGAAATGAGTTTGGAATCTCAGGCTAACTACCTTCATTTTCCCTAGGTACTTCCAAAAAAAATAGCCTTTCTCCCTGACATGGAGTGTGGGCATCTGCAGGTCTCAACAGGAATGAAACCAAAAGAGAAAATTACTTTTTCTCTCATCACTCGAGAGAAAGAACCACTTTAGCAGCAAGAGTCTTGATGCAACTGTCTCTCCATCACTTCCCTCGAGTTAAGCAATGGACCTGAACTTTTCGTCCATCATGAGCTTCTCAAAAACTAAGTCTCAAGCTCTTCAGAAACATTAATCACCGAAACAAGCTGGAGACAATAAAAATCCCTCGAACAAATGGATATATGCATCTACCTAGTTGCTGCCAGATAACCCATTAACATACCTAGTACCTAGGGAAGGCAAGAACTAGTTAACTTATACTTTTCTATGCGAAAGGATAAATTCTCAACCCTTCAAAACCCTCAACCTGGATGCATTTCAAAAATTAGCATATGAAACTGCAACTTTCTTTCTGGAGAAAATGTGTTGCACTGAGGGGCATATGTAACAGCATTATTTCCTGGCAACCAGGCTTGTAATGACATCACAGGACTGTTTCACTTGGAAACATCTAGTGCTGGTACCATGTGAGGTCATCAGCTAGTCAGCTGCTAAAATATGACCAGAGAATGCCCTGCACATCTGTGATGAAGAAACCAACTTAAAAAGATCAATCAAATCAGCCCATGGCTGGGTTTTTCAATGCATGTACAACATGATGTTAATAGATACAGTTTTGCTTTTTTTTTTTTTTTTGAGACGGAGTCTCACTCTGTCGCCCAGGCTGGGGTGCAGTGGCACGATTTCGGCTCACTGCAACCTCCACTTCCCGGGTTCAAGTGATTCTCCTGCCTCAGCCTCCCGAGTAGCTGGGACTACAAGCGCCTGCCACCAAGCCCGGCTAATTTTTATATTTTAGTAGAGATGGGGTTTCACCATGTTGGCCAGGCTGGTCTCGAACTCCTGACCTTGTGATCTGCCTGCCTCGGCCTCCCAAAGTACTGGGATTACATCCATGAGCCACCGCGCCCGATCTTTAATTCTTGATTGTTATTTTTGCCATTGTATTTGGCACCCAAGCTTTTCGTACTCTGTACAGAATCTAAAAAATACTCTAGCAGGCAGCTGAGCTTGCCTTCTTATGTTAACCACCAAAATTAGATCAATAATCTAGCAAATCAGCAGAGGGAATAACCTGCAATATATTTTTCCAACTGGAAGATACAGAACTAAATTTTCAATTTAGTTGAAAAGGAGAAAAAAAAAAAAAAAAAACTCAAAAAAGCCCAAAAATGTCACCATCAACACAGGGTCACTGGAGCATCATTTGTCAAAGTTCCTAAAGAAGAACATTCAAACACACCCCAGTGGCATTTTCAGACAATCAGAAGGCACCAAAGAAATCAATCTGGACACATGAGTGTTTTCCAGGTGGCTGAAAATGCAAAGAATTTGGTGCTTCTGCAATTTTCCCTATTAATCGGGTCAGGCATTTGACACTTGAGGTGGCAAAAAATTGTTTTAATGGCAACGTCCCCTTTCCTGCCTTGCCAATTACCCCGGCCGTGGCATTCCTCTGTCCACACAGGCCACAGCTGCTTAATCTCAGCCGCCCCAGGCTGCACCTGTGAATCAGACCAGCCTAATCACACTAACAGATGGCAGAGGCCAAGTAGCCAGCTAAGAACCGCTATCACTTTAAATAGCATCTAATGTTTCACAGACACCAAACAGAGGCACCTCCTCACAGCAGTATCTCCCTGGTACAGCTAACACTAGCCCTTAATCACTGCAGAGCACCCATTTCAGGAGCAGAGTTGCTGTCATTCGAGAGCTAATTACAAAAGAACCCTGCTTGCAAGGTGAAGGCATGGCAAGTACACTGTTGGTTGGCATTCATCACATGGGTGCTCTACCCCCTGGCCCTTCTGCATGGGCGCTGGGCAGTTAGGAACACTGTTCACAATGCAAAGCATAAGGTCCACAGCACATAATCCTTCTGAACCACTCAGCCTGCCTGTCATGTAATCCATACCTTGCTGTTGCATTCTATTGCTTCACATGGTTTCACGGTAACCTGCTATTAGGCAGGTAGCCGACAACCAGGACAACGCAGTTCCCCAGGCATCCAAAAACCAAGCTGACAGAATCTGATGTCTCAATCCATAGAGAGGGCACCCACATACAGTAAAACTTGAGAGCTGTAAACACCTGTACAAGCATTCTCACTCCACCCCCATCGTGACCCTAGGATGCTCTCAGGCAACAGGCCTACAACTGAAACGCAGCCCTTCTTTTGCTTGCTAAGCCACAATTTTCCATTCAATAAAGCAAGAATAAATACTCTCTCCACCTGATCGGGTTATTGGTGGCATGGACGGAACCAGCAGCCAGCACAGAGCCTGTCTAGCGCAGGCCCTCGGCATCTTTGCCTCCAGCTTCATGCCAGAGCCACTGGCCAAAAGAAGTGAGTGGGCCAGGTGCCGTGGCTCACGCCTGTAATCCCAGCACTTTGGGAGGCCGAGGCGAGCGGATCACGAGGTCAGGAGATCGAGACCATTCTGGCTAACACAGTGGAACCCCATCTCTACTAAAAAATACAAAAAATTAGCCGGGTGTGGTGGTGGGCGCCTGTAGTCCCAGCTACTCGGGAGGCTGAGGCAGGAGAATGGCGTGAACCTGGGAGGCGGAGCTTGCAGTGAGCTGAGATAGCGCCACTGCACTCCAGCCTGGGCAACAGAGCAAGACTCCGTCTCAAAAAAAAAAAGAAGCGAGTGACATGCTCCACTGTATCAGTGCTTTTTATTAAATAACAATAATGATAACCTCTTTAGAAGGCTGGTACAAATCACAGAAGATACTTCCACTCACCTTATTATCCACTGTTTTACGAACAAGACCGCTAACAGTAAGCTCCCATTCAGGGCAGACCTCCACGTGCAAATTCTAAGCCAGTGGTTGTCGCATTTCAGTGTGAATCAGAATCAGCCCCAGAGTTTCTGAGGCAGTGGGTCTGAGGAGGAACCTGAGAATCTGCATTTCGAGGGAGTTCTCAGGTGATGCTGATGCTGCTGGTCCAGGAACTTTACTTTGAGAACCACTGCCCTAAGCTTCCTCTTGACAAAAAGTAAAAACTGCATCAATCAAAATATTTCTCTTTTGCCCCAGCTGCTAGGAGACTCAGGGACAAATCTAAGTCTTCACTTAAGTAACTCATTTATCCGAGGCACCTACCAATATCTATTTTATCTTTTTGCTTTAAAAAGCTAAAAGACAGGCTGGGCGCAGTGGCTCACACCTGTAATCCCAGCACTTTGGGACGCCGAAGCAGGCAGATCACCTGAGGTCGGGAGTTCCAGACCAGCCTGACCAACGTGGAGAAACCCCATCTCTACTAAAAATACAAAATTAGCGGGGTGTGGTAGCATGTACCCGTAATCCCAGCTACTCGGGAGGCTGAGGCAGGAGAATTGCTTGAACCCGGGAGGCGGGGGCTGCGGTGAGCTGAGATCGCACCATTGCGCTCCAGCCTGGGCAACAAGAGCAAAACTCCCATCTCAAAAAAAAAAAAACAAAAAAAAAAAAACCTAAAGGACAGTCTTTTCAACAAACAGTCCCAGAACCACTGGACATCCACAGGCTAAAAAGTGAATCCACACACACACCTTACATCCTTTACAAAAATTAACTTAAAATAGATTACACACATAAATACAAAATACAAAACAATAATACTCCTAGGAGGTAACATAGGAGAAAATCTAGATGACCTTGGGTTGGGTGATGACATTTTAGGTATAACACCAAAGGCACCATCGATAAAAGAAAAAACCAGACTACATGAAAGTTAAAAATTTCTGCTCTGCAACAGACACTGTCAAGAGAATGAAAAGGCAAGCCACAGGTGAGGGGAGAAACTATTTGCAAAAGAGATGTAATAAAGGACTGTTATCCAAAATATACAAAGAACTCTTATAACTCGACAGTAAGAAAACAAACAACCTAATTAAAAAATGGGCCAACGGCCTTAACAGACATCTCACCAAAGAAGATACATGGATGGCAATTAATCATATGAAAAGGTGCTTCACATCATCTGTCATCAGAGAAATTTAAATTAAAACAACAAAATACCATTACACACCTATCAGAATGGCCAAAATCCAGAACACCAAGCACATCGAATGATGTGGAGCAACAGGAACTCTCATTCATTGCTGGTGGGAATACAAAATGGTGCAGCCACTTTGCAAGGCAGCTTGGTGGTTTCCTACAAATCTAAACATACTCTTCTCACATAATCCAAAAATCACACTCCTTAACATTTACCCAAAGTAATTGAAAACTATGTCCCCACAAAAACCCGCATAAAGATGTCTGTAGCAGCTTTATTTGCAACTATCAAAACTTGGAAGCAACAGAGTTTGGTTTTTTTTTGTTTTTGTTTTTGTTTTTTGAGATGGAGTCTCACTCTGTCACCCAGGCGGGAGTGCAGTGGTGTGATCTCGACTCACCGCAACCTCCGCATCCTGGGTTCAAGTGATTCTCATGCCTCAGCCTCCCGAGTAGCTGGGATTACAGGCATGCACCACTACACTTGGCTAACCTATGTATTTTTAGCAGAGACAGGGATTTTGCCATGTTGGCCAAGCTGGTCTCGAACTTTTGTTCCCAAGTGATCCACCCGCCTCGGCCTCACAAAGTGCTAGGATTACAGGCGTGAGCAACAGTGCCCAGCCGAGATATCTTTTAGTAGGTAAACGGGTAAATAAACTTTGATACATACAAACAATGGAATACTCAGTGCTACAAATAAATGACCCATCAAGCCATGAAAAGACATGAGGGAAACTTACATGCATCTTACTAAGTCAAAGAAGCCAATCTGTAAAGGCTACACACTGTATGATTACACACCCTAAAGTCAACCACAGCCTTTGGGTGATAATGATGGCAGTGCAGGTTCATCAACTGGAACAGATGTACCATTCTGGTGGGGATGTTGATAACAGGACAGGCTATGCATGTGTTGGGGAAGATTATATGGGAAATCTTTGTTCCTTCCTCTTTATTTTGCTGTGAACCTGAAACTGCTCGAAAAAATAAAGTATTGCCAGGCGCAGTGGCTCACACCTGTAATCCCAGCACTTCAGGAGGCCGAGGCGGGTGGATCACTTGAGGTCAGGAGTTCAAGACCAGCCTGGCCAACATGGTAAAACCCTGTCTCTACTAAAAATACATAAATTAGGCTGGGCACAGTGGCTGATGCCTGTAGTCCCAGCACTTTGGGAGGCTGAGGCAGGTGAATCACGAGGTCAAGAGTTCGAGACCAGCCTGGCCAACATGGTGAAACCCCATCTCTACTAAAAATACAAAAATTAGCCAGGTGTAGTGGCAGGCCCCTGTAGTCCTAGTTACTCAGGAGGCTGAGGCAGGAGAATTGCTTGAACCTGGGAGGTGCAGGTTGCAGTGAGCCAAGATGGTGCCACTGCACTCCAGCCTGGGTGACAGAGCAAGACTGCATCTCGGGAAAAAATATATATATATACATAAATTAGCCGGGTGTGGTATATTACTTAGGCCTTGTTTAAATGTACCAAATTGACTAAAATCCTTTTAAGAAAAATGTAGAATATACCATGTAAGCAGAGAACCCCAATACCCTATGTACAAACACTTTAGGAACATTCTAGCCAAGTCATTGGAAAATGCAAGTAATGCTATATTGTATTTTGTGTGTTGAATAAACATTTGCAAGCACCCACTCTTCTGAGCACTATACAACTAGGAACTCATGTAATCCTCGTAACAACCCCAGAAGATAGTATTATTATTATTATTACTCCCATTTTATAAAGAAACTAAGGCACAGAAGTGAAATGAGCAACTCAGAAGTTGTGAAGCAAGATTCAAACCCAGGTTGCCCAGCTCCAAGAGGCTACGCCATGTTCTTCCTCGCAAGTAAATGGCCTCTCCCACGTTAGCACTCAGTGTTCACGGCCCTCATTAAGCAAGCCACCCTTGGCTCCCTTTTCAATCGTGGTCTACAAAGTAAGGCACACGTCCTTCATTTTCACTCAGCATGAGGTGTGTGTTGTAGGAGGCCGGGTTTCTCACCCTAGGGATGATTGACATCTTGGACCAGATAATTCTTTGTTATGGGGCTGTGCTCTGCATCCCTGGCCCCTCCCCAGCTAAAGGCCACCAGCACCCCCTCCCTCTGTTGTGACAACCAAATATTGCCCAATGTGCCGGGAGAGCAAGAATAGGCAATTGCCCCAGTCACGCACCACTGGATTAAACCAAGCACAATCACTGATTACAAGGAAAACCAAGATGTTACATGGTTCTACTATTCTTATGTCTCTGAATAGGGAGAAGTCAAAGGGAAAAGGGAAAATCAAGGAAAGAAAAGTAGTAACTGCTTTGAAAAACGAATGACCAGTGACACGAGAAGAAAGGACAAACGACAGAGAAGGCTGTGCAGCAACACTGGTTTATTCTCAGGTTTGAAAGTCAGGAAAGTAGACACAGCGGGGAAAGGCAAGGGCCGCGGGACACAGCATGGCGCAGAAGAGTCGACAAGAAGACAGGTGACAGGCAGGACTTCCCTCCATGCTCCTCTCTCGGGGACCATCGGAGCCGGGCAGTTACTTACTCTTGTTGTTACTGTTCTCACTGACAAAATCTTCCGCACCATCGGTGTCATCCTCATCATCTCCCGATGAGATGGCATCTGTATGCAAAAGAACATATTCCATGGATGTGTTTTTTGCAAAGCAAAAAGGTTGCAATTATCTACAACTGAGACCTTCTCCATAGCAAAGTCAACAACCCAGGAACCCTCGCAAAGAGCCTGGGATTGTTTTCAGTTAAGATAGTTTTAATGGCTTAAATTTTCCCTCCATGATGACAGTTGGTCTATGTTATGATTCTCAATGTTTTCTGCTTTCACGCTATTTAAACAGGCTATAAAATTGGATATATGAGAACTGGATTTCAAGCTTCAAACAGTATTCAAGCCCCTGACAAATTTACCAATTGTGTAGCACCCAAAGACTCTTTTTCCAACATTAACCTTTCAGTATGCAGGGTCCCCTTGAAGAAAGAAATTGATCCCTAACAAAACTCAGTCCCTGTGTGGCCCTTCTCATCGTCAACTAACATTCTGAAAGCAGAACTTTAAACTCGGCCACAAAGGGGGCCTGTTCTGTCCCGCTCACTGCATAGAAGGAAATCAAGGAGAGAAATTCGAACTCTATTAAACGAATCAGAAATCTTGAGTATCCAAATTTCAACCCTATATTCTAAATGCCAAAGATGTCAGTGGTACAAAAAAAAAAAAAGCATGTATTTACTTAAATAAAAGCGTACTCTCTTAAGAAAAATGTTACTTTGTGCACAAGAATTCTATCATTCTTAATGATCGGCCTTTCTGGTGCACCAGGTCCCAAAGAAGAATTTCAAAAACTATGAAGCTGTATGCCTGGCATCCAATTACAATTAGAGATCTCACTACCTTTTCACTTGGCCAAAAAAATGTAAATCAGATAATGGCTACAGAGAAGAGAGAGCATAGTGCTGGCGGGCCAACTCACCTGTGACATTCACCATGAAGTACCAAGTTTCACTGTCTACAGTCCTACTGGCAGTACAAGCATAGAGGCCGGAGTCTCTAGGCGTGGCGCCCTTTATCTGCAAGTACTCCCCAATA
This sequence comes from Pan troglodytes, assembly GCF_028858775.2. Taxonomy (NCBI): domain Eukaryota; kingdom Metazoa; phylum Chordata; class Mammalia; order Primates; family Hominidae; genus Pan; species Pan troglodytes. Next base: position 133,676,869 of record NC_072406.2, read on the forward strand.
AGCACTGTCCTATTGTTGGGCCCCAAGTGCACCCCATCCTTAGTCCAACTGATCACGGCGGCATCTTTCAACAGGCAGCGCACCTCTAGCGACTCCCCTGGTGCAGCCACGTACACTTCTGGTTGAGAGATTTGGTATTTGGTTGGTGGCTCTGCAGAAAGGTGGGAGAGAGAAGACGGAGACAGATGGGAAGGAGGGAGAGGAGAGAACGTCCAACAAAGGTCAGTGGAGGCCTGCTTATTCCCAGGAGAAGCTGTTCTTGCTCTGCAAATGGCCCCAGCAGGCATCCACCTCTCCCCAAGCCCCAGGAAGTCAGGAAGTATCTGGAACAGCAACCAGAGGATACCCCCAGAAAATCTGTCCTGACTTAGTTTCCACATCCTATGGGGCTTTAGAAACAAACCAAACCATAGCATGGAAGAATATTCCACAAGAAAATGTTTAAATTGATTGCCAAAGCGTGCTTGCACCGTAATACCTGCAAAAATCTGTTATTGTGGTATGTTTTATTTGTAAGAATGCCGAGTTTTACACATTTGTACGTGAAACGTGACTGTGCGCCACACACACATACACTCTTTATTATTTGTGCTAGATTTGGTCTGTTGCCCCAAGGCCAAGCTTCTTAAAATGAAATGTCTCAAACTCAAGGAAAACTAAGGGATCCCTCTACAAGATTTTTTGCCACCCAGAGTTTTCATGAGCTCTCATGTTCAGATCAGTACTTTGCCGGTTTAGAGACCTAATTCTGTGCTGGGTGAGCTGAGACCTGCTGTTTTCCCAAAATGATAAAAGCCTAGAGGCCTTAACACCAAAAACAAAAGGAGCAAAATGCCCAGACAGCTGCAAGGCAGTCTCCATTGCACTTACAGGGGTCCTGAAATGAAGCCGCTGGGTGCTGTGTGCCCCCGACTCCACACGACAAAGCTGAGTCCCACCCTGCTCACCAACACCCATCACACATGTCCCAGGCTTCTTCTGTAGGGACAGTCCTTCCTCCCTCTCTTCCCTGTCATCCACCCTCCAAGGCCCAAATCAAGCAGGGTCCTCTGTGATGGGAGTCACCTTGCATCAGTCCCCCTGGGCGGAAGTGCCCTGGCTCCCTCCCCCTCCACCATACACCTGCCCACTTTGCCAGCTCATGGGATGCACCATATTCTCATGAACGCATCCCATCTCCCCAAGGAGACACCAAGACCCTAGAGAAAAGGCGTGGGTCTCATGGTTCTCTGTGCTTCCCGCCACCGACCCCATCCTGCTTGGCATACACATGGCCATGTCAAACAAGGTCACAGTTCCCAGATATGCAGCACGGGATTGGACCCACAAGGATCCAACCCACACAACCTCTCCACTGGAGCTGAGAGGACACCATTGGCGTTTATTAATAACAACAGCTGGAGCGGCCAGCTGGGATGGCCACGAGGGCCCAAGATGGAGGCTTTCATCCCTCCAGTGAGAAGTGTGAATGGGACCCAGAGTTCCAGGCCTAGAAAATGCAAAGCTTCCCAGCACTGAGACAGCACAAAATCAGGGCAGGATCAAAGGCAACTGTTTTGCCTAGACACCCCTCAGAAGGACAAATCTCCCACAGGAGATTGAAATCAAGTCAATCTGTCTTTCAGTCCCACTGTGAAAGGAGCAAGGGCCACATGCATCGGGGACAAGAAATCCCCCTCACCACCACCATCAACAGCCACACAGGAGGCCCGGGGCTTCTCAAAGGGGCATCACCAAAGGCATGCATGCCAAGCCCCAGATGCCAACTAGCACGTGAACACAAAGAGAGAATCACAACAAAAGGAGGAAAATAGAAGCTAAATGTAACATGGACAAATGCACCCCAAAGCAAGGAAAGCCCAGCTGACGAGCAGGTTATGTTTCTAACATTTGTTTTCTCACTCAGTAATTATTTATTGCATGTCTACTATACAACAAGCCTATTCTGGAAGCTCCGCAGCAAGAGGAGACAAGATAAAGACCCTGCACTTGTGGAGCGTCCATTATGGTGGGGGTGACAGACAATAAATACAAAATCTACAAAAAATACAGTGTTCTTGCTTAAGCATTAGGAAGAAGGACATGGCAAGGTACGGGCACACACAGCAGTGGCAGAGGAGGGCTGGTCCCTTGGCAGGAGGTGGCGGATGATGGCCCGCGGGCCAAGCCAGCCGCAGCTTGTTTTTGTAAACAAAGCTTTATTGGAACACGGCCATGCCCATTCCTTATTGTCTGGCGCTGCTTTTGTGTGTTACAAGGGCAGAGTTCAGTCATTGCAACAGAAACCCTGTGGCCTGCAAGCCCTACAATATTTGCAGTCTTGCCTTTGCAAAAAGTGTTTCAATCCCTGTTGTATAAGACAATCAGAGAGACTTCTCCAAAGAACAGGCATTTGAGCTGAGAAGTGAAGGACAAAGCGAAGTTTAAAAGATGTTGGGAACTTAGTTTGAAGGCTCTTAGAGCAAGTCTCTCAAGGCTGGTTAAGTCAAAATGCGGCTGAATTGAGTGACTAATAGAAATACTTTAAACTATGGAGACCAAACAGAAAAAAGAAAGGAAGAGAAATATGAGAAGGAGGAGAAGACGGCAGGGATTCAGTCTGGTCCCAAATCTTGGCCCATCTCCCACTCCCAACATCCTAGAGTCACAGATTCACTCAACATGAGAGCTGAAGGGGCCCCAAACGCTATTGGTCCAACCCCTTTGACAGCTGGCTAAGGCAAGGACCAGATGTCCTTTGAGTCCCAGGTCTCCAACAACTCATTGCTGAAACAGCACCCACCATGTTAGAATGAATTTACATTGGATTAGTCTGGGTCATAAAATGATCAATGTCTATTACGACAACATCACATGATCAGCAAGTCACCAGGAATGTTATGGAATGTACTTTCCTCTTAGCCAGAAGTGATCACCAGGGCAGCCGCTGAGCAGAAGCAGCAAAGCTTCCCTCCCTTACAGGGAAGGCACCTGGGACCCACACACCAATCTGCTCCATCCTGACCCTCAGATAAGGTGCAACCATGTCCCTATGTCACGCAGAGGAATGCTCTAAGACTCCATTAGGGGGAAAAAAAGAAAAAAAAAAAAAAGATAAGCAAGGCATTTGCAATTGTGATGCAGAAAAAAATCTCTCTCCCGGCAAAGGAGGAGTTATGATGTATGATTTCCTGTTTTTAAATGAAAGTGTTTTCACTGAGAATCCTTTCCTTCACCTAAAATCAGTAAACCCCAAAATCTTGCTGAAACTGGGGGTATCTGAGCTGCTGGACTACCACGTGCTGTTCTAGAAGGAAGAACAGGGGACAGCAAGGACCTGTGTCTTATTCGGAGCTGGACATGGGAGATGCCTGGTGAAGGGTGCTGCCCTGGACGAGAAGAGGATGAAGCCCTGAGTTCCCACGCCTCTCCATTCCTGCTTAACCTTTTGGCCTGGTGTTCCCCATCTGTTGCAGGGTAAGAGTACCCAAATACTGGTTTATTATTGGTAAGATTCCAATGAGCCAACGAAGACGAACCTGATCATCAACTACAACGTGTCGGGCTAATGACTGTCACTATTACTGTTATTCTTCAAGGCGGAAGATACTTGCCGTGATTTTTTAAGCACCACGATTTTCAGAGGATAATCACAGAACATCTGGGTTTCTTTTTCTTTTCTTTTCTTTTCTTTTTTTTTTTGAGACGGAGTCTTGCTCTGTCACCCAGGCTGGAATCCAGTGGCACGATCTCGGCTCACCGCAACCTCCGCCTCCCAGGTTCAAGCGATTCTCCTGCCTCAGCCTCCCGAGTAGCTGGGATTACAGGCGTGCACCACCACACCCAGCTAACTTTTTTGTATTTTTATGAGAGACAGCGTTTACCATGTTGGCCATGCTGGTCTTGAACTCCTGACCTCGTGATCTGCCCGCCTAGGCCTCCCAAAGTGCTGGGATTATAGGCGTGAGCCACTGCGCCCAGCCAGAACACTTGGATTGCTATCTCCAGATACAAAGTGATTTTACAGGAGTCCCATCTCAATGGACAGTTAAGATGACTTGATGTACTAAAACTGCTTTTGATCCCAGTAAAACCAGATCAAAACTGTCATCTAGATAGCCAAGCTTCAAGGATAGTAAAATATCACCCCCTAAAATACACCAATGAGATAATGATGTTTATCCATAAAAATCAAGCCATCCTGTCTTCAAAGTCTCAAACCAGTAACTGCTGTCTTGGTAAACTGAGAAAGCAAGGACTCCTCCCTCCACCCCTTCAGTGGTCATTTCACAAAGGGCCCATTTTGGGGATCAGCGGTGCCTTTAGTAAACATGCCAGTAATACCCCTGGGTATCCCAGAAGACTCTGCAAGCACATGTTAGGGAGAACGCATGAATAAACACACAAGAAAGAGAGAAAGAGGTTGGGGAGAATAAAAAGAGGAGGATGTAAGTAAGAAGAGAGGCAGGGATGGGGTGGGGCCATACGCTGGGGAGGGGCCAAATGCCACACTGGTAGCCTCCCAGGCCACCCAGTGGCCCCCCAAGCCCAGCCTGCAGGGCCCAGCACACACGACACATATCAAAGACAACCCCGGCCAGGGGGCCAAGAACACAAGCGCCTAACAGCTGGCTCAGTGGAAGCAGCTCTGTCCCTGCCCGTGTCCTTGGGTCCATTTGCCGTCCACAGGGCTTAGCTTCTCTTCTGGGTTTGAATGCTGCAGGTGACCTGACCCGCTGCCCACTCCCTGCAAACATGCACTCCCTGAGCCCTCCATGTTCATCCCCACAGTTGTACTGACCTGGCCCCAGGCTGCGCAGAGCCAGGACAATCAGAGAATCCCCTGTGCCTGCATGTGCAAAGGGGCCTCCCTAACTCTGGTCACCCCCCATGGATGGACAACCTCTCCCTGACTCCACCAGGCTGCACAGCCTGCTCTGTGAAAGAGCAAAGAATTCCCCAGGAAATGTACATAACTCCTTTTGTAGTCATGTGAGCACTTCCTGGATTTACTTTTTCCCATTGCTGTGGCATACTTTTCACCTTTCCTGTGCGAATCCACCAGGGATGCACAGCCCAACATCTCCCTCATCTCCTGCCAAAACGCAATGGGGAGAAGGTTCCAGAAGCCGCCTTGCTATGCACAAATGCTCTTTCAGAGGTTTCCACAGACAGAGAATATGTTTCCATGTATTTTTCACAATATGAATTAAAATTCGAAAAGAAGCAAGCAAGCTTCACAGTAGTATTGGCCAATCTTTGTCACTGTTTCCTAAAATTGGTAAACAAACAAGGCACCAAGTCTCCTTCCTGGGACACAGCTCAACACTCGTTTCTACTGCCGTGGCCACACTACTGCAGCCCTGCTGCATAAAGCTCAGTTGCATCCACGTGAATTTTCTCCCAGAAGTTTCAAATACTTGGGAAGTACCAGCAGCGTGTTAGCAAGCAGCCTTTTTCTTTTTTTTTTTTTTTGAGACGGAGTCTGGCTTTGTCGCCCAGGCTGGAGTGCAGTGGCGCGATCTTGGCTCACTGCAAGCTCCGCCTCCCGGGTTCACGCTATTCACCTGCCTCAGCCTCCTGAGTAGCTGGGACTACAGGAGCCTGCCACCACGCCCGGCTAATTTTTGGTATTTTTTTTTAGTAGATACGGGGTTTCACCATGTTGGCCAGGATGGTCTTGATCTCCTCACCTCGTGATACGCCCACCTCAGCCTCCCAAAGTGCTGGGATTACAGGCGTAAGCCACCGTGCCTGGCCTTTTTTTTTTTTTTTTGAGACGGAGTCTCGCTCTCGCCCAGGCTGGAGTGCAGTGGCGCGATCTCGGCTCACTGCAAGCTCCACCTCCTGGGTTCAAGTGATTCTCCTGCCTCAGCCTCTGGAGTAGTGGGATTACAGGTGCATGCCATCACGCCTGGGAATTTTTTTGTTGTTGTTGTATTTTAGTAGAGACAGGGTTTTACTACGTTGCCCAGCCCAGTCTCAAACTCCTCAGCTCAGGCAATCCACCCGCCTCCGCCTCCCAAAGTGCTAGGATTACAGGTTGCGGTGAGCTGAGCTCACGCCATTGCACTCCAGCCGGGGCAACAAGAGCAAAACTCCATCTCAAAAATAAAAATAAAAAATAAAATTGACTGTTTTGATACTTTAAAAATGAGAGAGACAGGTACTTGTACAGCTAATCAAAAAATAAATGGGCCAGGCACAGCAGGTCATGCCTACAATCCCAGCACTTTGGGAGGTCGAGGTGGGAGAATCACTTGAGGTCAGGAGTTCAAGACCAGCCTAGGGAACATAGTAAGATCCTCTCTCCACAAAAAATGAAAAAAAAAAAAAAAAATGGCCGGGAATGATGATAAACACCTGTAGTCCCAGCTACTCAGGGGGCTGAGGTAGGAAGATCGCTTGAGCCCCAGAGGCTGCACTGAGCTATGATCGCGCCACTGCATTCCTGCCTGGGTGACACAGCGAGACGAGAACCTGTCTCCAAAAATAAATAAGTAGCCCAGGCACAGTGGCTCATGCCTGTAATTTCAGCACTTTGGGAGACCAAAGCAAGTGGATCACCTGAGATCAGAAGTTCGAGACCAGCCTCACCAACATGGTGAAACCCATCTCTATTAAATATAAAAAATTAGCTGGGCGTGGTGGCATGTGCCTGTAATCCCAGCTATTTGGGAGGCTGAGGCAGAGGAGAATCGTTTAACCCGGGAGGTGGAGGTTGCAGTGAGCCGAGACCATGCCACTGCACTCCAGCCTGGGCGACATGAGTGAAACTGTCTCAAACAAAAAAACAAACAAATAAATAAATAGTATGAATAACAACAGGCATCTGCACATCAGCTGTGAGTAATTCCTGCCTTGACCTGGCCTTCCTTCCCTAAGAAAACCATCCTGTTATTCCTTGGGGGCTCATAGGACCTCTGACTGGGGAGAGAAAGAAACTGAGGCAGGGGCTGCCTGACTCTCCGAGCCCCTCAGCAGACCATTTGACATCACACGGAGTGCCACTAGCCACAAGCTGCATGAATTTACCTCTCTATAAGTAAACAGAGAGAAAAAAATCCTCGCTGTATGTGAAGATAGCCCCAGGAGGGGGAAATCTTGTAAAAGTCAAAAAAGGCTGTGACTTATGTGACTTCACTGCACACATCCAGCTGGACTTCTCACCCATCTCAGCGGGAGGGTTGTCTTGAGACAGTTGAAACAGCAAAAGGGTTTGGAAACGGTAAGCTATTTCAGGTAACACTTTACGTTGCCAAACCAGCGATAGCAGCACTTCAGACTGTCACTTTTTATAATGTTTGCCTATAAACTTTTCCCGTGTGGTTTTTGAAATGGCGCCCAAATGCAAACAGAGAACAGATGGGAAACCTGAGTCTTGCCCCGTCCAATCACTTCACGGAGAATGGACGACAGATTTAAACTGTTAAGGAAGAAAAAAGCAGTTTCTACCAACGGCACAGCTCCCTCCATTACTTTTCACAAATTAAGCCTTTTCTGGGGTTTCCCAGGGATGGTGTCTTTTCCAACGTCTAGATCATCCTAGTTCCAAGGATGCGGTGGGGTCGTCCTGGAACCCATCCCACTGAGGTTTCTCCCTCCTCCAAAGTCAGAGGTGTCCAATCCCTAAACACATTCCTCCAGGAAGAAGAAAGAGAGAAAGAAATCCCTGAACAGACTCCTCTGGAAGAGACAGAAGGATGAAAGAGAGGGAGAGGGGGAAAAAGGAGAGGAGAGACGGAGACAAGGAAAAGGAAGGGAGAGAAACGGAGGGAGAGGAAAGAAGAGGAAGGCAAAAGAGAGGGGAAGGGGAGAGGAGAAAGAGGGAGGGGGCAGAGAGAAGAGGCAGGTTAGGAGCACACCCGGGAGGCATGTCCTGTCAGGGTTGCGGGTTGCAGGAAGAAACCCGTTTGTACCTGGAGGCACAGCTGGGACTCCCACAAGCACTGTAACAGGAGCACTGCGGGAAGGGTAGTAAAATGGCCTTCGGTTCCCGGTGCCCTCCCACACCTCCTGCCACCTTGTACAGAGTAAATGTCATGGCTGTAGGGCTGTAGGGCTGCCAGTGTCTCTACGGAAGAAACACAGTCCGGCTGCAAATGTCGCTACATAGTCACTGCACACAAAGCACATGGCAAGTAAGTGGCCGCCACTGTCCTCCCTGGTCCAGTAACCCCCAACTGGCCCTCTTAGTCTGGAAGATGTCCTGTAGTGGCCACGCCCAGTCCCAGCAAGAAGTCTTCACTGGTCAATACCCAATTCTCTGTCCATAGGAAAAGAAGAGAGATTTCTGCAAGATAGGGTTTCTGGAAGAGCCCAGCCCCCTCTTTCCTATGGCACAATCTGGGTATCACTGGCATCAGAACTTATCAGCAGAAAGAAATAAAGGCAATGGAGGCCAGGTGCGGTGGCTCATGTCTGTAATACCAGCACTTTGGGAGGCCCAGGCAGGTGGATTACTTGAGGTCAGGAGTTCGAGACCGGCCTGGCCAACAAGAGGAAACCCCGTCTCTACTAAAAACACAAAAATTAGATGGGCATGGTGGTGTGTGCCTGTAGTCCCAGCTACACGGGAAGCTGAGGCAGGAGAATTGCTTGAATCCGGGAGGCGGGGGTTGCAGTGAGCCCAGATCGCGCCACTGCACTCCAGCCTGGGTGACAGAACTAAACTCCATCTCAAAAATAATAATAATAATAATTAAATTAAAAAATAAAGGCAATGGAGTCCCGCCATTGAAGTCAGAACCAACCACCTTTGCGTGCCCTGCCATGAGGGCTGTGTACACAGCAACGAAGACAGCCTGCTGCAGCCCAGACATCCTCAAAGCCTCCCCTCTGCAAGAGCCGACTTGCAAGAAGACCAAATTCCTCACATCAAACAGAGACCTTATAAGGCATAGGTACTACGTGTTCTTTAAGGGGGCGAGGAAGGGACAAATACTCCGCACAATATAAAGGTGAAAGTTCTCTACCTCGAGAAATACTGCCAACATAAAAACGGAGAACAAAAAGAAGTCAAAGCAACAAACAACAGATAAGTACGCAGGCTGAAAGGGTGCAGTCCTCTCTTTCTAACCAGTTGTCAGGGTGTCTGGTAGACACAAGTCGGGACTGAAACCTCCCTGGTCGCTAACAAGGATGCCGGTAACAACAGCTAACAGCCGCCTCTGCAGCGGTAGCTGGATTTCTCCAGAAACTCCAGACTGGCTCATGTTCCTAGTCATCAGATGGGATCATGGCTAATGTTTCCAATATGGTAACCATTAAAAATTATATATTTAGGCACACCCCTCATATCATTTAAGTCTGCCTTTGAGAAACATGCTGGATGGCTCTTCATGTTTGAAAGAAATTATATTGTTGCCCATGAGAAAATAAAAATGCACACAGAGTAAAGAGCCTAAGAATGCACTTACCGAGGAGTGAGTCACCGTGTCTCCCAATGTCCCCACCCAAAGTGGAAATCCGCACTCCCTGTTTTGTCAGTATCCCTCTCGCTTTTGATCTGATGTTTTCGGCTGTTCATGACAGTGTTCTCCAAAAAAAGATGCACAGAGGGAAGGTTTTCTCTCTGGTCCCAACACGTGTATTAAAGTCATATTTCATGAGTGAAAAATTCCTGATGGACCACTAAGACACAGGTATTGAATCAGTACTGTGTGCATAAACTCCTAGATATGGGCAGCTTTGCTTGCATAAGAACTTCAAAATTGAGTCCTGGCCGAGTGCGGTGGCTCATGCCTGTAATCCCAGCACTTTGGCAGGCCGAGGCAGGTGGATGACCTGAGGTCAGGAGTTCAAGACCAGCCTGGCCAACATGGTGAAACCCCATCTCTACTAAAAATACAAAAATTAAGCCAGGCATGGTGGTGCACGCCTGTAATCCCAGCTACTCGGGAGGCTAAGGCAGGAGAATCGCTTAAACCAGGGAGGCAGAGGTTGCAGTGAGCCGAGATCGTGCCACTGCACTCCAGCCGGGTGACAGAGCGAGACTTCATCTCAAAAAAATAAATAAATAAATAAAAATAATAATAATTTAAAAAAATAAAAGGCCGGGCGCAGTGGCTCACATCTGTAATCCCAGCACTTTGGGAGGCCAAGGAGGGTGGATCACCTGAGGTCAGGAGTTCAAGACCAGCCTGACCAACATGGAGAAACCCCGTCTCTACTAAAAATACAAAATTAGCCGGGCGTGGTGGCACACGCCTGTAATCCCAGCTACTAAGGAGGGTGAGGCAGGAGAATCGCTTGAACCTGGGCAGTGGAGGTTGCCGTGAGCCGAGATCACGCCACTGCCCTCCAACCTGGGCAACAAGAGCGAAACTCCGTCTCAAAAAATAAATAAATAAATAAATCGAGTCTTTTGTTCAGAAAGCATTTCCCAAAGCGACAGGCCATTAGATCATGTAGCGCCCAGGAAATAGATACTTGCGCTACAAGTTATGTTGAAGTCCTGCACGCCCCGGCTTGGATGTACAATGAGGAGTCTGTGTGCCTGGCTGCCTGGCCAGCCCAGCCCGAGCCTCCTACCTTCTGAAAATACACTTGCTGGACATAGCAGAGAAAGCTGGTACATCTCCAGCCCTTCAGGGCTTCTTGGGACACACTGTTCTGGGGAAAACCCTTTCATCAAAACGCATGTGGGGGGCTCACAAGGAGGTGAAGGAGTGAATAGGATGTGCCTGGCCTTTAATGACCCAATCTTAGGGTGAAGAGTGGCCCTACAGAGTTGTCACTCTGTAAAATGAATGCATTGTGATCTCCAGTCCTGAAACTGAACCCTCTGGTCTCAAAACACTTCCATTCCCTGAGTCCTAATGACAGTGCTCAGCCAGAGGCAGCTCTCTTCATCTTACAAAGTAGTAAAGCACCTGTCTCAACAGACAGCTATACCCCAAGCCTCTCATGGTCCCTTAGCAGTAAGGCTATGGCCTCATTTTTGTCCCTTCTCTGGTGACTCTTCAGAAAAGGCTGGGGGTGTTAAAGGTATAGACCAAGGCCGGGCATGGTGGCTCATGCCTGTAATCCCAGAACTTTGGGAAGCTGAGGCAGGTGGATCATTCAAGGTCAGGAGTTCGAGACCAGCCTGGCCAACATGGGGAGACCTCATCTCTATTAAAAATACAAAAATTAGCTGGGCATGGTGGCAGGCGCCTATAGTCCCAGCTACTCGGGAGGCTGAGGCAGGAGAATCGCTTGAACCTGGGAGGCGGAAGTTGCAGTGAGCCGAGATCACGCCACTGTGCTCCAGCCTGGATGACAGAGCGAGACTCCATCTCAAAAAAAAAAATATATATATATATAGAGAGAGAGAGAGAGAGAGAGAGACACCAAACAGACCTGTCACTGACACCGAGACTATGCCACTTACAAATCGTATGACCTTGAGGCAAGTCCTCAGAGCAGGAACAATAATAAATGAGATAGGACACAGAAGGCACCCAGCACAATGTCTGGCACTTACACATCTGCCATCAGAAAGACCTTCCGGCTGAAATCCTCACTCCTCCGCTAAACAGGAAAAAAAGCAAGGCTGCCTAGCCAGGTCTTCTCAGTGTGGAAGGTCAGGAAGTGAGAGAGGAGGGGGCAGGGCTCCTGTTCTATTTCTCAATCCCTAACACAGAGTTGGGGGTTAATTATCTTCGGTTAGCATTCTGCTTCCTGCTGGTGCGTGCATGTGCGTATGTGTTCTTATGGACAGGAATATGTCAAGGAGGACTTCTTGCCTTTCTAGGAAACTTCTCCTTCCCTGCCACCCCTCCTGTATCCATGGATATACCCAGAATTCCACCTCTGGCTCTTCTGGTCCTTTCCTTGCATTCCAGTCTCCTGGGCACCTGTGGCTTTTCCCACCTCCTCCCCGCAGATGCCACTCAAGTCCCTGCTTGTAGGTTCATATTTCCACCTGCCCGGGGAGAGGAAATACATAACCTGGATGTCTGCAGAGGTCGTATCCAAAACAAGCAAGTGACCTTCAACCTCCTCCTCCTCCAGCAGCCTCTTCTCTTACACGATGAAGGGAGTCACACCACTGAACTGCCGCCCAAGCTCCAAGTCGGCCCTGAAGCCTCTCTTTTCCTCTGGCCCTTCCTCTGATCAGTCCCCACACCCCTTCACCTATTAGGCCTATCCCTGATAGAAAGCTTAGCTCTGAAAGAAAGTACAGGCAAAACTGCATCCCACAGGTCTCCTCCAGTCCTCCACAAGACCTCTGCAATGCGCCTAACCCATCACCCATGGTGCGCCCCTTGTAGCCACCGCAGACCCCCAGAGGAATCTTCTGAAAAGCACATGATCTCTACTCTTTTAAAAAGGCACAGACCACTCCAAAGTCAGAGAGAATAAAACCCAAAGAACATCATGCACATTGAGGCTTGGTTGCTCCAAGCCCCACATCCCTCTCTCTGACACTCTGGCTTACCTGTCCACATGGGCACTGTTCCCTCTACCTACAAGCCCACCCAGCTCTGCTGCCTGGCAGGCTCCTATTCAGCCCAGTTCCAACAGCTCCTCCGTGAAAATCCCGATTCCCATTAAGACACTGCACTGCTCCCATCTCGTCCTGTTCAGCCTCTAGCATATGCACAGCCAAAGACAGTCTGCGTCCCCAACCCACTCCACCCAAAAGATGTACGGAGAGGGACTGGAGTAGGGATCAACGCAATGTTTCTCAGACTTTACTGTGCATAAAACCACGTGGTCAGTTTAAGACAGCTTCCTTGCTCCCACTTCCAAAGATGCTGGGTCAGCTGGGCGCTGTGGCTTACGCCTGTAATCCCAGCACTTTGGGAGGCCAAGACAGGTGGGTCACTTGAGGCCAGGAGGTAGAGACCAGCCTGGCCAACATAGTGAAACCCTGTCTCTACTAAAAATGCAAAAATTAGCCAGGTCTGGTGGCAGGAGCCTATAATCCCAGCTACTCGGGAGGCTGAGGCAAGAGAATCACTTGAACTTCGGAGGCAGAGGTTGCAGTGAGCCAAGATTGTGCCATTGCACTCCAGCCTGGACAACAAGAGCAAAAGTCTGTCTCAAAAGGAAAAAACAAAAAAAGATTCTGGGTCAGTAGGCCTGCGGGTGTGGGCTGACATTCTTTATTTCCCACAGGTGAGGCCTGATGCTGCTGGTCCAAGACCCACACTACAAGAAGTTCAGCTCCAGTGTCCAAGGATGAGACTTTGAGACCCGCCTCTGCCAGTAGTGAACGTGTCAGCTTGGACAGCCTCACACCGCTGAGCCTCAGAGTCATGCTTTAGAGAAGAGAAAAACATCTCCAGGGCTGCCTGCTGCAGGGCAAGGTCACCACAAGGACACAATCAAAGGCTGCCTAGGAAGGCCTCTGTATACTTAAAGTGAGGGGCACGTCTGAGAGCAAGCACTCCTCATCCTGGCGGGCGGTTGGAGGTAGGGGGGTGTCCCCATCCTGCAACTCAGCCCTGGCCAGGAGGGCAGTCCTGGGTTCCTGTTTACGGGGTGTAACTGGCCTGCAGATTGCTTTTTCCAACCATGTGAGAGCCTCTATTCGCATTCCTCTGACTTCAAAACAGGTTTTCGTTCAAGTGAACAAATAGGTCTCATCACATATAAGTTACCTAAGTGAGGATTTCTGGAATGTTCCCAGAGACTAAACATCTGAAGATTTTGTGAGATTCATCATTATCAACACCCATGTATGATGCCTGTTTAATTTACAAAGAGGCCTGTGGCTTCTTAAAATACCTTCTACTATTCATCCATCCAACACATTTGAGAGTAGCTGATATTTGCATGTGGGGCACAGTAACACACCACGGAATTCCCTTGAGATGAGAACCCCAGCAGGGCTCAGGAGCCGGGTAACTTACCCTAGCCCCACAGCATGCCGGGAATAACCCTGCAAACACCAAACCATGGGCAAGAGTCCCCACAGCTGTGCCTCACGCAGTCCACAGAGCTAAGGGCCTGCGTTACTGCGAGTTGGGGCGGCTGGCCTGCATTCCAGAGAGCATACCCTAAAGCCTGACTCATTCCAGAAGCAGGTTTTCAGGGACAGTCACCTTGCCACACTTACTGTTACCTGTGGCTCCTAGAAGCTGCTGCTGGGACAAGCTCACCTCCCTGATATTGATGTAAACATTCAATAAATGGTGCATACTCCAGCGGATACGTTTGCCCTGTATGGCCCTGAAAGGTCAGATAGATGTCCAAATCCCGTTTGACATTTTCCCCCAAGCCCATAGAGCAGGCCCTCCCACACTACGCACTTTCTGAATAAAGAAATACTTTTAAAGTGGCCAAGGCTACAAAAGAAAAGGGAAGGTTAAGAGTTATTCCAGGAGGGCAAGGCTGCCTCCTGCTTTCTCAACTCAGGACCTTCTGGGGGTACTGTTTGGCAAGTTGATTTAAAGGGCTCGGCCTTTCTTCTCTCAGCAGGATCTCGGTTCCAACACTCCTTCAGAGTCTGCAGATGTGTCCCCGCCTGATCCCCTCAGCAGCATCCCAGCCATTTGCAAATGAAGCAGCAGCAGCTGGAGACTGGGAAACAGATGGTCTTCCTCATTTGAATGGGTTTGAACGGTCTGCTTGAGGCTCACCAAGTTCAGGCCTGGCCAGCATCGAAACCCGTGCAGAGGCCTGAAGGCACAGAGTTGTGGCCGGGGGAGCCAGCAGCAATCAGCTGAATGGGAATGACCTGGAGGAAAGGTTCCCCACACTGCCTTCGGGTGGGCGGGACACGGTCCCAGCTGGTTTTGCACCGCAGGACCCAAGGAAGGCAGGTTGGAGCCACAGGGATCACTTTTCTCCTGTGTTTTGCAGAGGAAAGAAAATCTCTCCCTCAGGGGATCCTGAGCCAGAGGACTGAAACCCACATTAATTCAGGACATTCCACGTTAAGAGCCGGCGCCACCACAGTTAACCTTTCTTCCCTGCTCCAAACCGCATATTTGCATAGAGGTAAAAGCTTCAAGAAAACAAACAAACTTTGAAGAGTCACTACCTCTCACAATCCTCCAAAGCAGCATTCAGAGGGAAGCTTTAGATCTCAGAAGGGCTGTGCGCGGCTCCCACGAATGTAGGCTTTCTGGGACAGGGCATCCCCCAGGCGAGGCACCTGGGAGGAGGCAGAATCCCATCCTGCCCACACCTGGCCTGACTCCCCTGGCCGCCCTCCGGCCATCTCTCTGCCTCCACATTGACCTGGCAAGAAACTCTGCCAATTAGAGGTAGTAACAGAAAAGAGATAGGAAGCAGGCTGAAACGACCCTCTCAAATACTCTCAAATACGGCCTGGAGGCCGCCGGGATGCCCTTGACCGGCCTCCTCACTCGCCACACCTTCAAGGGCAAGCACCTCACAGGAGGGGAGAAGAGGGGCCTCTGAGCCCAGCTGCACGCATTCACTCAACGGCCTCTGCTCCACCTCCATCAACATCAACAGGTGAAGCCAGCAAGGGACAGCAGAGAGGCTAGGCCCTGGAAAATCACCTCACCGGACAAGGGTCAACCTAGCAGGCAAGGTGGCTGGTACTGATAAGGGTCAACCTTGCAATGCAGGTAGGTTTGCTGGGGAATCCAGGTGGGTGCCACCTCCTTAAGGGGAAGACCAGCCTCAGGTGTGGTGGCTAACACCTGTGATCCCAGCACTCTGGGAGGCCAAGGTGGGAGGATCGCTTGAGTCCAGGAGTTGGAGACCAGGCTGGGCAACAAGTGAGAACCCATCTCTACCAAAAAAAAAAAAAGAAAAAAAGAAAGAAAAAAGAAAAATCAGCCTGCGCCTATAGTCGCAGCTACTCAGAAGGCTAAGGTGGGAAGACCGCTTGAGCCCAGGAGGTCCAGGATGCAGTGAGCTGTGATTGCACCACTGCACTCCAGCCTGGGTGACACAGTGAACAGAGTGAGACCCTGCATTTAAAAAAAAAAAAAAAAAAAAAAAAAAGCAGCAGCAGCAGCAGCTTCATAGTCCCAGTCCCTGGGAACTCCTAAACATGGGGCACATGCCTCCGGCCCATGCTTTTCCTTCACAGAATCTTCACCTTTGACTGGACCTAGCCCTTCATTTTTTATTTTTGTTTATTTATTTTGATTTTATTTTATTTTTTTTTTTATTTTTGAGACAGAGTCTCACCCTGTCGCCCAGGCTGGAATGCAATGGCGTGATCTCAGCTTACTGCAACCTCTGCCTCCCAGGTTCAAAAATTCTCCTGCCTCCGCCCCCCAAGTACCTGGGACTACAGGTGCCTGCCACCACCCCCGGCTAATTTTTGTATTTTTAGTAGAGACCACATTTCACCATGTTGGCCAGGCTAGTCTCAAACTCCTCACCTCATGATCCGCCCACCTCGGCCCCTCAAAGTGCTGGGATTACAGGCGTGAGCCACTGCACCCGGTCCTAGCCCTTCATTTTTGCAATTATTTGACAAGAGCCTGTCTCCCCCACTCAACTGTTTATTGCTTGCTATTCCATCCCCACAGAACCTGGCACATAGTAGGTCTCAAAAATTATTTGGGGAGCAAATGGATGAAAAAACTCAAAGAAACCACAGCAATTACCCTGCAATCTAAAAATCATGTTTATACCATCTTGCCTCTGCCAAGCTCTGAAAGTTGTCATCGCACGGGGAGCTGCAAATTTAAGAGGGAAATTTGCAGCATCTCCTAGTCAAGAACTCTACGGCCAGGTGCGGTGGTTCACACTTGTAATCCCAGCACTTTGGGAGGCTGAGGTGGGTGGATCACCCGAGGTCAAGAGTTCGAGACCAACATGGTGAAACCCCATCTCTACTAAAAATACAATTAGCCGGGCGTGGTGGTGCACATCTGTAATCCCAGCTACTCTAGATGCTGAGGCAGGAGAATCGCTTGAACCCGCGAGGCAGAGGTTGCAGTGATCCAAGATCGCTCCACTGCACTCCAGCCTGGGTGACAGAGCAAGAGACTCTGTCTCACAAAAAAAAAAAAGAAAAGAAAAGAAAAAGAAAAAAAAGAAAAAGGAATTCTACAACTTTCCTCCAAAACTCAACTCCCACTTTGAAATGCCTGGGACCCCTGAGTGTTCTGCAATTGCTGTACAAGTAGCCAAGAACAAAGTTCAGCTGGCTAAACCAGCCTCGATTCACCTCCACATTAGCTGGTACTGGAGTTCACTTTTAATTTTTAAATACCGAACTGATCTTTGCTTGCTTTAAAAATGGGCTCCATTCCCTGGCCTCTTTTTTTCCCCTAAGGACACCCTTCCTGGCCAAGACTGGAAGAAGAGTAGGTGTTTCTGCTTTTGGCCTTTTCATTCTTGGAATTTTTTCTTTTTTGGCTTTCTTAGTCTCTCCTCCTAATCTCTGCAGAAAAATGACATTAGAAGGGTCAGGTAGTCCTTGGTGCTTGTTTCCATGACCACAGTTCGTGGGAGTCCCAGGTACAGGGGTCTGTCTATGCAGGTAGGCCTTGACTTCATACCCAGTCGTAAATCAGAAATTCTGGGAAGAAAAGCTTGACATAATATCAAAGTGGCAACAGCTGAGGGTTAGCAGGCACTAGGACAAACCAGCAGAGGCATCCGGGACAAGGAATAACTGGGGACGGCCTGCTCTGCTGAGATGGCTCATGCATCAACGGGCAACAGAGGCCAGCCCTTCTTGTTATGGACTCCTACGGTGTGGCGCAGCCTGGACCACCAACTGGGACCCAGTCTCCCATTGGTCTCCTTGGCAGCAGTCAGGGTTAGCCTCTTTCCAATAAGTCACATGCCACCAGAAGCCATTCTAGAAGAATCACAAAGTATAATCATTAAACATTTTTATTGTCTGGAATTTTTCTTCAAATGTCTTTCGGAGAATTCGGTATGGATGTGTGAGAAAGAAACAGCATCAACCAGCAGTGTCCCTAACAGGTTTAATAGTCAAACGACAGATTTAGGAAAGAATGAGGGGTCACCACATTCTCCAGCAAAAAAAAAAAAAAATCCTCCTGCTCAGGAAGAAGGGAAATTTTTCTTACACCAACACATTCACCCAAAGACCTGGGCCCACACTCACTAATGATGAGGTCCTGGAGGAGTCACTTGATCCCCAAGAATTTCAGTTACCTTGTCCATAAAATGAGAATAGGAAAACCCAAGATGTTCTGGGTTATTAAGATGAGAGATAATGTACGTTAAAGTACCTAGCACAGAGTCCAACCATGACAGGCACTCAATAAATGGTAGCCAGTTATCATCATCACCATCATCATCATCATCATCTCAAGGAATGGGCTAAAGAAACGTGACCTCATCCATACTGCCCCTACTTCATAGCCTGTCCTACCAAGTAACCTCCATAGGGGTATCATGTGCAAATGCTTGTTCAGCTCCTGTCCACTTCAGTACTGTGGGTCCCATCACAATTTCCTTGAGCTCCCTTCCATGCAGACAAAAATCTCATCTAGGAGTGTTCAGGGGAGGTCACTACAGGCAAACATGGCAAGGATGACCATACCATGTTATGGAGCTCACCTCTCCAGCCTGGCCAAAAGCAGAACACACCACACTGCACCCCACCCCAACCAATCCCATAACCCCTCTCCATCCCACACCCCACCCCAACCAATCCCATAACCCCTCTCCATCCCGCACCCCAACCCAACCGATCCCATAACCCCTCTCCATCCCGCACCCCACCCCAACCGATCCCATAACCCCTCTCCATCCCACACCACCCCAACCGATCCCATAACCCCTCTCCATCCCGCACCCCACCCAAACGATCCCATAACTCCTCTCCATCCCGCACCCCACCCCAACCGATCCCATAACCCCTCTCCATCCCGCACCCCAACCCAACCAATCCCATAACCCCTCTCCATCCCGCACCCCACCCCAACCGATCCCATGACCCTCTCCATCCCGCACCCCACCCCAACCGATCCCATAACCCCTCTCCATCCCGCACCACCCCAACCAATCCCATAACCCCTCTCCATCCCGCACCCCACCCCAAACGATCCCATAACCCCTCTCCATCCCACACCCCACCCCAACAGATTCCATAACCCCTCTCCATCCCGCACCCCAACCCAACCAATCCCATAACCCCTCTCCATCCCGCACCCCACCCCAACCGATCCCATGACCCTCTCCATCCCGCACCCCACCCCAACCGATCCCATAACCCCTCTCCATCCCGCACCACCCCAACCAATCCCATAACCCCTCTCCATCCCACACCCCACCCCAACAGATTCCATAACCCCTCTCCATCCCGCACCCCAACCCAACCAATCCCATAACCCCTCTCCATCCCGCACCCCACCCCAACCGATCCCATGACCCTCTCCATCCCGCACCCCACCCCAACCGATCCCATAACCCCTCTCCATCCCGCACCACCCCAACCAATCCCATAACCCCTCTCCATCCCACACCACCCCAACCGATCCCATAACCCCTCTCCATCCCGCACCCCACCCCAACCGATCCCATAACCCCTCTCCATCCCACACCACCCCAACTGATCCCATAACCCCTCTCCATCCCGCACCCCAACCCAACCAATCCCATAACCCCTCTCCATCCCGCACCCCACCCCAACCGATCCCATAACCCCTCTCCATCCCACACCACCCCAACTGATCCCATAACCCCTCTCCATCCCACACCCCACCCCAACCAATCCCATAACCCCTCTCCATCCCGCACCCCACCCCAACAGATTCCATAACCCCTCTCCATCCCGCACCCCAACCCAACCGATCCCATAACCCCTCTCCATCCCGCACCCCACCCCAAACGATCCCATAACCCCTCTCCATCCCACACCACCCCAACCGATCCCATAACCCCTCTCCATCCCACACCACCCCAACTGATCCCATAACCCCTCTCCATCCCACACCACCCCAACTGATCCCATAACCCCTCTCCATCCCACACCACCCCAACTGATCCCATAACCCCTCTCCATCCCGCACCCCACCCCAACCGATCCCATAACCCCTCTCCATCCCGCACCACCCCAACCGATCCCATAACCCCTCTCCATCCCACACCACCCCAACTGATCCCATAACCCCTCTCCATCCCACACCACCCCAACTGATCCCATAACCCCTCACCATCCCGCACCCCACCCCAACCGATCCCATAACCCCTCTCCATCCCACACCACCCCAACCGATCCCATAACCCCTCTCCATCCCACACCACCCCAACTGATCCCATAACCCCTCTCCATCCCGCACCCCACCCCAACCGATCCCATAACCCCTCTCCATCCCACACCACCCCAACCGATCCCATAACCCCTCTCCATCCCGCACCCCACCCAACCGATCCCATAACCCCTCTCCATCCCACGCCCCACCCCAACCGATCCCATAACCCCTCTCCATCCCACACCACCCCAACTGATCCCATAACCCCTCTCCATCCCGCACCCCACCCCAACCGATCCCATGACCCTCTCCATCCCGCACCACCCCAACCGATCCCATAACCCCTCTCCATCCCGCATCCCACCCCAACTGATTCCATAACCCCTCTCCAATGTTCTTCACCGGGCCTAATGGCAATGTGGCAGAGTATTTTGTATTTTGAAGCTTCAAACAGAAAACTCTTTTGCCAAAATACATTGTTCCTCATGAAGTATGTGTCTGCTGTTATTATTACAGAGCTGCAACTGACTTTTTTCAACAGAGGGGAAAAAAAATGTCAACCTTGAACCATTTGGACTGCAAGCAGCAGGATGATCCCATTTCTAAAATCCATGGGACTTGCAAAAGCCCAAGATAATAAAAAGGGTTGGACAAATCCAGGGCCTAGAGCCAGTTTTACATTTTAATTAATGTAAATGCTTCTCATCAGACAATTATCACTATACACTGTAGAGTAAACATCTTATTGGTCCAGGAAATATTGGTAATATTGTAGAGTAAACATCTTATTGGTCCAGGAAATGTTGACAGGAAGTGGGACAGGGAAGAAATCAGCATTTAATGAACACCTACTCTGGGCCAGGAAATTCAGTAGGGGCTTTACATTTCATTTGCATTTAATCTGCACATTCACCCTTCAAGATAGATACTATCTCTGAGGCTCAGAGAGGTTATCTAACTTTTCTGAAATCACAGCATCAGTAGATAGTAGAGAGATTCAAACCTACCTCCCAAGGTCAAGTTCCCTCTGTTAGTTTATGTCTCCAGAAAGCATACCACATGCCATCCAAAATGATTTTATTCAATTCTATTTTTAAGAATGGCTGATACAGAATTTAGATTAAATGCATAGAAGATTCTTGTTCTTTTAAAAATTTGAGTGGTTTTAAATTTGAAACACTTATAAATGTCCACGATATATATTCAGTTGTGCGTCTATTGCAGCCAGGTAGAAATGCAACATGCATTGGTGGAAATCCAGGAGGCTTAGCAGGACAAGAAGGCTCCTTAAGGCAGCCACACATCTTTGGGGGCAATCCCACTGTCAACTGACAATCTGAACTTTAAGGGTGTTCAAAGAGTTTAAAACCTAAACTTAACCATTGCAATGATCTTGACATTCATTTTATAGCACAGCCCCCTGAGCACATACACACACCACAGATACACACAGTTGGCCTTTTCAATGTCTGGATACTTTTAAAATATTACAACTGGTCACTATGGAAAATTTAACAGTAAACTGTCAGGTATACAAATGGGTCACATATAGTAATATAGGAGCTCAAGGGTTCGAAAATAATCACGACAATTGATATAGAGTTTATTAACGTTAGAGCTCAGAATTGAGTTCTCTCCAAGAAAGGTGCTACATAAATCATACAAATAAACACATCCCTTGTTCTCGTTCCTGAATCTATCAGCATTTTCCTTGTAAGCTATTTTTAGCCTCCTCATAAAACACATTCAGCATAACCTGAAACTCTATATGTGTGCATTCCATTCTGAAATGAATTGGAATTTACCATTCTTTAGTTAGACAAGGGGTTAAAGGAAAGAATATACAACAGCTTAGCCCCCTGACTTGGTACTGTCAAAAAGAATCAGAAGTTTTTGAGAGTGGCATGATGTGGCCAAAGTCCACAATGGCGCAGAATTACTTACAGTATTCCAAAGTGGAGTAAATTACACATTCAGCATCTGAAAGCTCTTCCATGGTACCGGTTTCCCAAAACCAAAATTACTGAAAATCTAAAGCACGCCTATTTTACTTGACACACACTCTTCAAGGATGGCCATGGCTTGTCCCAATGATTCATACTTGTGTATAAATATTTAAATGGTAAGAGCTTGAAGTTATATAAATAGAAATCAGCTACCACATACAAATCACAGTGAGGAAAGAGAAACTTGTAAAAAGTGTGACTTTTGTCTATTACAGAAGAAGACATCTTCAAGACGTGAAGGACCACCACAATGACCTGTCCAGCATCTTGTTCAATCAGACCTCTCCTTAAAAGAACTTAGCCTCTGAATAGCCAAGGCAATCCTAAGCAAAAATAACAAAGCTGCGGGCATCACATTACCTTACTTCAAACTATACTGTGGGGCTACGGTAACCAAAACAGCATGGTACTGGTATAAAAACAGGCACGTAGACCAATGGAACAGAATAGAGAGCCCAGAAATAAGGCCACACACCTACCGCACACCTACGACCATCTGATCTTCGACAAAACTGATGAAAACAAGCAATGGGGAAAAGAATCCCTATTCAATAAATGGTGCTGGGATAACTGGCTAGCCACATGCAGAAGATTGAAGCTGACCCCTTCCTTATACCATATACAAAAAATCACCTCAAGATGGAAGAAAGACTTAAATGTCAAATCCAAAACTATAAAACCCCGGAAGACAACTTAGGCAATATACCATCCTGGACATAGGAATGGGCAAAGATTTCATGACAAAGACATCAAAAGCAATTGCAACAAAAGCAAAAATTGACAAATGGGATCTAATTAAACTTAAGAGCTTCTGCACAGCAAAAGAAACTATCAACAGAGTAAATAGACAACCTACATAATGGGATAAAATATTTGTAAACTATGCATCTAACAAAGATCTAATGTCCAGCATCTATAAGGAACTTAAATTTACAAGAGAAAAACAAATAACCACATAAAAAGTAGACAAAGGACATGAACAGACACTTTTCAAAAGAAGACATATATACGTCCCACCAGCATATGAAAAAAAAAGCTCATCACTAGAGAAATGCAAATCAAAACCATGATGAGATACCATCTCACACAAGTCAGAATGGCTATTAATAAAACGTCAAAAAATAATAGATGCTGGTGAGATTGCAGAGAAAAGGAAACACTTATATACTATTAGTAGGAGTGCAAATTAGCCCAATAATTGTGGAAAGCCGTGTGGCGATTACTCAAAGAGGTAAAAGCAGAACTACCATTCGACCCAGCAATCCCATTACTGGGTATATACCCAGAGGAATATAAATCATTCTACCATAAAGACACATGCACACAAATGTTCATTGCAGCACTATTCACAATAGCAAAGATATGGAATCTACCTAAATGCTCATCAATAACAGATTGGATAAAGAAAATGTAGTACATATACAACATAGAATACTATGCAGCCATAAAAAAGAGCAAGATCATGTCTTTTGCAAGAACATGGATGGAACTAGAGGCCATTATCCTTAGCAACAAACCAAATACAGAAAACCAAATACTGCATATTCTCATTTATAAGTGGGAGCTAAATGATGAAAACTCATGAACACAGAGAAAAGAACAACAGACACTGAGGTCTACTTGAGGGTGGAGGGTGGGTGGGAGGAGAGAGAGGAGCAGAAAAAATAGCTATTGGGTACTGGGCTTAATACCTGGGTGATGAAACAATCTGTACAATGAACCCCCATGACACGAGTTTACCTATATAACAAACCATCACATGTACCCCCAAACCTAAAATAAAAGCTAAATTTAAAAAAAAAAGAACTTGGCCTCAAGTTCTTGACCACACTACACTAAGAAGGCAAGTCAGGGAGGAAGATGGTGTGGTAAAGATGGGGTATGATTAGCAACACCAAGCATTTCAATGCTAGGAAAGCTAAAAAAAGTAGAGCCATCTCTAAATCTCATGGGATACAGCAAAAATCTCTAAATCATATGGGATACAGCAAAAAGATGGAAAAAATGCAAAACTTAAGGCTAGGACAGGTGTGGTGGCTCACACTTGTAATCCCAGCACTTTGGGAGGCCAAGGCTGGAGGATCACTTGAGGCCAGGAGTTGGAGACCAGCCTGAGCAACATGGCGAAACCCCATATCTATGAAATATTTTTAAAAATTATCCAGGCCTGTAGTCCCAGCTACTCAGGAGGTTGGAGGACCCCTTCAGCCCACGAGTCCGAGGGTACAGTGAGCCAAGTTTGACAATGCAGTGAGGGTACAATTGCACCATTATACTCCAGCCTGGGTGGCAGATCAAGACTCCGTCTCAAAAAACAAAAACAAACAAAAAACCAAAGGCTAAAATCATCTCTCAAGGAAAAAAAAATAGAGACCATAAGCATTTTGCACAGTTGCATAAAACCTACTGGATCAGAATTATCTGTGGAATAGCCTAAAAAACTTCCAAAAAATAATTTCTGAACTGCCTACAGAGATGTCCCCCTGCCGAGAATCGGACCAGTACAGTGGAGAGTAGCACACCAGCTGTATTTCCTACCTAGCTTAACAGCCAGGCACCCAAAAATCAATTTCCCATGTTTTCCTTTAATGACTAAAATTAGCTTCCATGGAAATGTAAGGGTAAGCTAGATTAGACGGAGTTTTTAACAATTACCCTGGCTAAACAAACACCTAAACAACAGTCTGCAAACTGGAAGACTAGTGGATACATTTTATTGAAACTACGAACATTAAACAAAACACTTCCAGTTTAAACACGACCCCAGTTATTTCATAGCCATGTAATTATTTGTTAAGTCTGATATTAAAAACATCTCATATTGGATTGCTGTGGTTTTGTGAATTCTCACCCTCAACTGGGTCAGAAAGACTTGAAAGGAATAAAGTCTTTACTTATGGCTTGATGCGGGGCCATTGGCATAGTAAGTGCTCTGTCTTTTAACTGGTTGAAATAAACAGACAAAACAGAAACACACACATATACCCCAAATTTGAATCAGAGAGAGTCAGTATAAAATGATACAAGTACCAGTTCTCTGGGCTTGCCAGATTTCTGCTCTATAAGTAATATTAAACATGGCTCTTGGTCTATGAATTGTGAAACACTTTATATACTAATAAAGAATGTGTACTTCATTGTGTATTTAACTGCGTAAGCCTGTATTTGGTTTAATTGACCAAGAATAAGTCCTTGTTCCAAAGCTAACTATCAAGTTACAGTCAACTCTTAAATATTAACACTCATATTGAAAAACAAAGATGCAGATAATACGAAACAGAAGATTATTTTAAATCATTCACTCTTGGTATGCGGATATATTCTTTCTTCCTTTCTTTTAACTTGCAATTAAATGCGTATGGTTAATATTATGGCATTTACAATACTTCTAACAAAGGACTTAAACCATACTGGAAAAATCTGACTTAGGGAGGTCTCT
The DNA here is from genome assembly GCF_028858775.2 of Pan troglodytes. Lineage (NCBI taxonomy): Eukaryota > Metazoa > Chordata > Mammalia > Primates > Hominidae > Pan > Pan troglodytes. The sequence continues at coordinate 133,702,395 of NC_072406.2, forward strand.
GTGTAGATCCTGTCCTCGACGTTTCTGCTACTGAACTCTGGACCAACTCATGTTGGTCCAGGAGAGCATCACCTCTCAGAAGATTGACAAAAAATTGCTACACAAACTACATTTTTTTTCAGGTTGTTACTTTTCAGAGTCACACTCTGTGGAGGGTGGGAAAGTAATTAAGGGTTTAGGGTTGAAAAGCCCTTTCATTTTAGCTCCTACTGGGTTGGTGTAAACAAAGATGCCATTAATGTCAACAATGACTTAATTAACCAGAGTAGGTGACAATGTCAGGAAGAACTTGAAAGTAAGAGTTGCCCCCTCTCAGGGTAATCAAGCTTGACTAGACTTCAAATATTTATAATGTTAATCAACAGAATAGTACTTGGCATTGAGGACTGCCCCCCTTCGAGTCAATAACCATGTTTTCACTCCTCTGCTGGTGCCCTATAACAATGAATGACCAAAAGGAAATTAACAATGAATGACCAACTGGAAAACTCATATTTAATCTGAAATATTAAAAACTAAAATCTTCTAGAGATTATTTTCTTAAGTCAATTGAGTGGGCCCGACCCCACTGCTACTATTTCAGAAAGTGTCCAGAAGACAAATGATATATATGATATATGATATGACATATGATATGATACGATATTGCACAAAGCCAAGATGACTAAACATAACCTTTCCCTGAGGGGCCAAAAGAAAAGGACCCTCTAGTGTTAGGGCCCAGGCTTCTTCCTGGAACTTCTCAGTCCCATTTTTCTCCTATCCAATAGACATTATCTAAACTGAGCTTCCAAATAAATTAGCAAACCAAAAAGTCTTACAAGATAAGACCTTGGTGCACAGAAGGTCAAGGTGGAACTTACTGCTAACCAAAGCTATAGTAGTTCTAATCATGGAGAACTGATGGACAGGGGCACAGGCACGCACGCACGCACGTGCGCTCGCGCGCGCGCGCACACACACACACACACACACACACACACTCTCTCTCTCTCTCTTCCAATTCACCAGCACAGAGCCTAAACCTGAGCCCATTTTCAGCTGTTAAAAACTCCTTTCTCATCTATAATTCAATGACCTTCCTAATCACCTCTGACACCAAAGCGAACTCCTGCAACAGAATAACTGGTCTTAGGGCTCAAATCAGTGGCCAGTATTAGACTAACAGATGAGGGGAAGTGGGGACCCTACAGAAAGCAAACACAGCTTCCTGGAAACACCAAGGGCCTCCTCCATCCAAAAACAACTTTCTTCTCAACTGTCTCCAAAAGCCTAGATGTTTTTTGACATTGTGGCACCTGGCACAGCCAGCCCACGGGACTGGGAAGACCCATGTTCCCAGCTCCCTGGCGACAATGGCGACAAGGCCATGCACCCGGTGCTTATTGGATGCCAGCCCCTGTGCTAATTGCTCTTTATGTCCAGGTCAAATGGAAATCTCCTAACAACCTTTTGGTGGAAGAGTCAGAAGACTTCTGAGGACATCAATATTCAATGACTATTAATGAAGAGACCCTAAAGATCATCTTCTTAAGCCCTCAGACGACAGAAAGGGAAACTGAGGCCTGGGACTTGTATACTTTTCCAAAGCCTCTTCTTTGCCAGGTTTTGCACCTTCCTCTAAGACATCTTTTCTTTTCCATCTCATAATTCTGGATGCAAATGAACTCATAGCTCATGGAAACTATAAACCCATAAAAATGCACAAAAGGACATTAACAAAATATTACCTAAAATTTCCAGAACTTCATCGACCTCCTTCCTGATCCGTAAGTGCATCCACAGATCCCAGGTTGAGCAGGCCTGCTTCCAACAATACCCACATTGTTGGATGTAAATTCTTACACAAAGACTCATTCGGGGAACTTCGTCCCTTTCCACCATTTCTTCCCTCTGCCTCACCTGTCCCTCCCTGCACGTATACACAATTTTAAACTTCCTTCAAGAATTAAATACAGTAAAACAAATCCTCTGGGACCATTTTACACTTTATGTTGAAATAAACTCACAATAACGCTGCCCTGAAAAGCCAAAATGAAAAATGACAGTTTTTCCCTAACCTGGGTTGCTCCTAAAGCCCACACCGTAGGAAATCCCAGCTCAGCTTCCTCAGTTTTTGCTGAGCCACGCACTCAAGGGAAAACCAGCAATCACGGAAACATCCATTTTAATTATTAGCAAAATTAAAGACGTACAGGCATGACTTTCAGAAACCAGGAACTTTTTCCCTCTTACATGAAAGCCCTGTAAAAATGCATCACCACTGCAAATTACACTCATCCTGGTGTCCCAGCACAAATCACCAAGAGGCAGTTCCATAATCGGCCTGTAGCTGTAGCTATACAAGCCTCAGACACAAACTCCTACCAGATTCCCTTCCCAGAGACGTAGGGAGATGTCACCACACCTGTTAATTATAGAGCTGCCATCCCTCTGTGTAACAAAAAGTTCCCCAGTCTCACACGATTGCTTCAGGTGATAAGTGCTTCGGTCCTCATCCTTCAATGACAAGTGCCTGGGGTCTTCCTGGGGAGCCCATGTCTCTCAGAACTCTCATCTCAGATGGACGCAACCCTCCTTCCTAAATTGTCCTGATCCGGCTCAGGAGGCTGGGCTCTCTGTCCTCTCCCAGCCTACCCCACTGGGTAAGTGTGCTGTTCATTCACCCCACGCACGAGATGTGTTCCCAGAGCAGCTCAGCTTACCCCAGACACCACTCGGACTGCTGCGGGTTCCTAAAGCCAGGCAGGCACCAGGTGGACTCTCCGCAAACAGGTTCATTAAGTGGCGATGAGTGCTGGGATCTGCCGTTTTATTCTCGGATTACCACTCGAAAAATAACTCAGCTACCAATATTCCCTACTGATGACAGATTTCAGTGCAGCACCAAGTAGAGGCTTGGCTCATGTTGTCTCCAAAGGGCTGGGAGAGAGGTTCCAAATCTGCTAAGCTGAATAATTCAGCCTCGTGTAGTCCTCACAATTGGACGTACACCTTGAAAATTAAATTTCCGAAGCTGTGACACCGGTGCATGCCCTGTGATACTTGGAGGTTCTCGGAGCTGGAGGAGATCCCCTGGCACATTCACTTTCAAGTTTACCTAAACTAGAATCTGCCACTCTGTGATGATGCATTGCTTAAGTATTATGAATTACAACGGCTAAAAAAAAATTCTGAGATGTCAAGCCTCTCTCTCTGTGCTAAACTTCAGAAACTTCTTTTCTCCTTAAACAATGAAAATAAGATGTCAGCATTTCAGATGTTGGCAATTTCTTTTAGTGGTTCATTTTGTCCGAAAATAGCAATTCTTTACATTGTAAGCAGTAGGAATGATGCTGGGGGAGACTAGAGATGACATTCATCCTCCCAAGGTTCATCCCTTCCACAGCTCTCTCGGGCACTGGATAAAGGCCAACTCCCAGCTGTCTCCCTCACCCAGCACAGAGAAACACACACAGCAAGAAACCACCAAACTATACCATCCTGCCTGCAGTGCTGCGGCAATGGACCTTCTCTCATCAGCTCTGCCTTGCCGGGAGCCAAGAGACCACGATCAGGTGCTCTTAGAAGCCCCATTTACAATGCAAGGGTAGCTGATTCTAAAACAGGCCTTAACAATCTGCCCCCAGACAAATCCCAAGACAAACCTGAAAAGTGAAATGAAATGACTTACCTTCTGGCTCTAACGTGGTATCCTCAACTAAACTGAAGGAGGGCCGGGCCAGGGACAAGGTTGCCATGGTGACCACGACCAGGCAGATGAAACGACCCCAGCTGACCATGGTTACGGTACCAATCCCCGGTCCTCTTCCATATCTCCATGTGGACGTTAATCCCATCTGCACACTTCCTCTACGGGCATGGACTACGCGCAATGCCTTCAGCCTGCGGTGGGCTCAGGAACCGAGGCGCTGCCGCCGCTGCCGCTGCTGCTGCAGTCACTAAAGGAAAGAGATTGGCGAGTCAGGGAATCTTCCCCAATGCCAAATCACTCCAGCCCAAGTGGGATAAAACCATTTTTCAGCCTCTCAAATGTGTGCAAACAGAGTTCTTTTTCATTATCTGCTAAATCCTTCCATCCTCACCTCAGAGTCCCAGGTGATACCACCAGACCGGTCCACAGAAATGTGTGAGGCTAATCTTTTTAAAAGCATACTTTTAAGAAACAGAGATAAAACAGTAGCTACAGGACTCAGATACGTGCAGCCACTTCAGTGAGGCAATGTGTGCTCTCTTCTACTATCCACTATCGCCTCCACCGCCCTCAATGAGCAGAAGCAACGTGACCTTAGTTTCAAGGGCAACTACAAAAGCAAGTTAAAAATGCTCGGGTTGGCATAACCAACCTCGTTCCCTTCTCTTAGTCCAACTGGGCTTTAGAAAGCTAAACTGTTGGAGGCGTCTGCTCACAGCTCCGTATTTCTGCTGGGCTGGAGGTGAGCAGTCTGTCCCACCCTCACTGTAGCTCTTGGGAAGAAAGGAGACCAGCAAAATCAAAAGAATCCCAGGAAGGCTACAGAAAATTCCCACCAGTTTACACTTGTCAGGATTCATTTTCAAATGGAGAAGTGTCTTTCAGTCTTCCGCCAAGCAGCCACTTACGAAGAGTGAACACAACTGCAGCGCATTCAACGCAGCTGATCCAAAAAGGACTTCGAAGCCTGAATTCCCTTCCCCTGTGACTAAATGGCAGTCCAGGGCTGCTAAATGTCTTCAACCTCTGTAGAAGGGTGAGGAAACTGAGCAGATGCAAATTCTGATGAATAATGCAGGAATTTATTAATAATGATGATGTAAATTATGTAAATTATAGTCATGGTATGTGATTGGACCAATAACTTTCAATATGCAAACCTATTGGCTAAATTTTCAGAGTATAAGTTAGAAGAGGACACTCAACTTAATATTCTGTTCACCCATCTGATCCAAGGGAAAGAGAATTTTCCAAGAAAGCTTAACATATTCCAAGCAACTTTAAATTCACTCAGTATTCTCTGTGACTAAGGGTACAGTAAAATGCACAAACTTTAGAGAATGATTAAAACAATCACAAGAAGGGGCTCATCAATCTCAGGCTTCAGATTCTGTGAACCGCAGGAATGAACCACATTTTCTAAGACTGGGGGTGGCAGGGAGGCCTTTAATACAAAAATCTCTAAACTCTACATTTTTTATGTACCCACTCGATGTTTCAAGTTATGTCATAGGATTTCAACACTGCTGGAGCCTCCCCAAATCTCATCATAAAAACTGCTCCTTTTAGCTTTGACTGAGGACAAAAATGGAGGAGGGAAAAGAATATGCCACATCATTTCCAAAGGAGGAATAAAGAAAACCTCTGCTTCAAAGATAGCACAGGTGAAACGGTGTGATTCACAGCAAAAGCAAGAAAAGTATGTGTGCAGCGTGTGTGTGTGTACACGGTGTGTGTGCGTGCATGGTGTGTGTGTGTGCACAGTGTGTGTGTGTACATGGTGTGTGTGCGTGCACGGTGTGTGCATGTGCTTTCAGATAGCTTGAAAGATTTTTCCTCTTAACTTTTCTTTCCTCTTAGTCAAGAGCCTCAGAAGATAATTTCGGATCTATTTCTACATACATGTGGGAGGAAAGTACACAAACATTCTCATTGATTTACTAAGCATTTGCAGAATGCAGGGGAATTTTCCACCTCTAACACGACTTCAGGAACAATCCTAAGTCCTCGCAGAGGTTTCACCCCAGGCTCCTTCCCCGGCCTGCTCGCCCACCTGTCCCTGCCCAGAGGAGCCTCCTTGGCTCCAGGCAGAGAAAGGTGGACAGGGCGCTCCGCTGAATCTCAAGCCGTTCCATCATCCCGCTAGCTGGCACTAGAAATTTGCATTTCAGCCATTTCCAGGTCCAAACCCCACGGCAGCCCCCTCCCCAAAACTCTGGAAGGCGGAGACCTAAGGCGACAGGTCTGCACAGTTCCTCACACCAGTGGACAAAAGTATGGTGCGACCTCCTAGGCAGGATAATTAGGTCCCCAGGCTCGGTGTTGGGAACACAGGCCCAGCATGCCGCTGGCGGCCACAATCCCGGCTTCCTGCCTTCAATACCATAATCCTTCCTGGAGTCTGAGCCCCAGTGAAAGCCCCAGCGTGTTTATTTTTCCCCTTGAAAGGGAACTCTCTTCTCAGCCTGCACGCGGGAGGAGTTGTCACCCTCCCTCTGATTGATGGATGGCTCTTCTCGGCCGCCCGCCCCCCGGTCCATTTTCACCTCGGCACAAGCCTGCCCCCAAAGACAGGCAGAGTGACAAGCAGGAAGGGCTTGGCTGCGGAGCGGTCCCCATGCCAGGCCTGTGCTGGGCTCTTCAATTTACCATGACATTCCCAAAACCCCCGCCCTCCAAGAAGGCAGACCAATACAGTGCCCTCCGCTTTGGGCTTCCACCTAAGGGGTGATCTGTCCACTGCTGGCTCGGCCACTGGGAGCACCTGGTGTTTTGTTCCTGGGTAGATTTCACATCAGGAAAGTCAACAGTGTCCGGCTCCTCCAAAGTGCAGACCCATCTCTTCGCTTAAGGCCTCCCTACTTCTCCCCAGCACTGAGTAGAAGCGGGAGCTGTCAAGGGGTCAAGGCTAGGGGGAAATTCCTCAACAAATTTAAATCTCAAAAAACACACACTGACCCAGGACCACAATGCCCTCCCGGTTTAATGCTTGCGTCCAATCAGAACTTGCGAGCAGCTTGGGGGTGCTCCCCACCACCACCCCCTTTCAGGGCAGCACTTCTTTCATTTGTTTGCCTGAAATATCCTGTTTTTCTCCCCCTTCTCGGGGCGCTAAAGAGCTCAGAGAAATCTGCATTTTAATTGACATTCCAGGGAAAGGGAGAGGGGCGCCTGATTGCTTTTCTATTCAAACTAAACAGGCTTTTCAGATGAAAATGAGTCGAGCCCGGTGGAAGATTTACAGGGATTTGGGACCAGGGAGACAATGGAGTTTTAAATGTTGATAGCGTTTCACACCAAACACATAATGGGTGCCCTGAGTTTGAAAGCAGGTTTGCCTTTAAGGGTAGGTTTTATTGAATTGGGAGAAAGGAAGGAGGGTCTGGAGAACGGTCTGCAAGGGAGCGGGGTGCGAGGAGAGCGACGGAGGCTGGTGGCCCCCGAGCGGGCCTCCTGCGCCAGGTCCGTGGTCCGCGAGGGTCGGAGCCAGCGCCACGCAGGGCCCTCGGCTTTTTTCCCCAGCGCGGCCCCGTGGCCGAAAAAATGAGCGCGCAAGTTAGAACTCGCCTGCGCTTTCGACATCTCCCAGCCGCTGCGGCAGAGCAGGCAGGCGAACTAGAAAAAGTCGGTCCAGTTCGCCCCCTAGCCCCAGGCGCACTGCGCTCCCTCCAGCGCCGACGGCGGCTGCGGGCGAGGGGCGCCCAGGCACCGAAAACCGGGCACCGGAGCCGTCGCCTCCCCAGCAGTGCCACCCCTGGCCATCGCCACCCCTACGGGATGTCACCGGCCCCACCCCAGCGGCCCCCTCCCGAAAAAGGGGTCTCCGCAGGGCCTGGATGGTACGGAAGTTCCCAGGACACACGGATGGGGCACCTCGGAGATGCCCCCCGGGACCCGGCCGGCGGGGCTGTGCCACGGGCAGGCGAACCTTCCGCCCGTCTGCTCTGGGGTCGGAGAAACGCGCCCAGTCAGCGGGAATGCGCCCGCCAGGGTTTGACAGGGAGGGGGGCGTCAACGCCAGAAGCAGATGTCAGCATCTGGATGGGGGTAGCAGAGGCAGAACTTCCAGAACGCCGACCGTCAGCACGCACCCACCTCCCCCATCACCTATGCAGCCACAGAGGGAGGACACGGAGCGTCCTCCACAATGCTAGTCCTTCCGCGCCCCCCGCCCGGAGGACGGTGCACCCGGCGTCCCGGGCTCCCGTGGCGCCCACGTCCCCGGCTGGCGAAGCTCCCCGAGGCGTCTTGCGCGGCGATTACCTTGAATGGCAACGCTCCTCCGCGACCTGTGTTGTCCCCGCGCCCCGCGTGGGTCGGGATGGAGAAAGCGACGAGCCCGGGGTTGGGGGGAGCAACTCCAAACGCAGAAGAGTGGTCCTTGGGTCTTCGCCGGCGCCAAGCCTCCCGGGCTTCACGCGTACCCCAGGCTGCGGAGGAGCGCGGGCATGACGCCCGCGGGCTGCCCTCGGATTTGGGGAACGAGAGGAAGAAAGGACTCAGGCTTGGCGTTGCCTCCACCAAACTTTGCTCGCGAGTTGCGAAGGCTCAGAGCGCGCAGGCAAGCTGCGGCCTCGGGGCCCCCGGGGCTCGCGGCCGGCCCCCGCCAGCCCGGAGAGCAGTCGCCGCGCCGGGCCAGGTACGCCGCATGCAGCCCCGCGGCGCCCGAGCTTTGTGGCGGCCGCGCGCGCTCGCTCGCCCGCTCCGCACCCGCCGCCCGCCCGCTCGGCTCTCCACCGCGCTCTCCTCCAGCCGCCGCCCGCGCCGCCGCCGCCGCCGCCTCCTCGCGGCGGGTCACGCCCCCACTGAAACCCGAGCCGTTTCCTGGACGGCGGCGCCCTCTCTGCCAATCAGCGCCGCGCGCCCGGGCCGCCCCGAGTCCCGCGCGGCTCCCGACGCCTCCGAGCAGCCGGAGACACTGGCCCGGGCGGCGAGGGCTCGGCCGCGATGCGGCCGTAGGGATGCAGCCAAAGCCTCCGAATAAGGCCTGGTCCCGCGCCCCGCGCCACCTCCTCCCTCCTCCCCGGGCGAGCGAGGCTGGCCAACGGCTCGCTGAGCGACTGCGTTACGTTGTTTTATGTCAAGTTAGAAAACAAGTGACCGAAGGCTCTAACCCTGTCCTCCCGCTAAAGAGACTTTAAAATGCGCCTGCTTGATACTGCGGGAAGGGTTGCCAGGCAGCTGAAGCTTTTGGAGGAGAGGAAGCCACTTGGAAATGTTCGCAGGACATTGCATGTTTCTGTCCTTCTAAACAATAGAAATGAGAGGAAAAAACTGAATATTAATGGAGGCCCTACTATGGGAGGGTCACACTACATAGGTGATTCTATTTCATCTGCCCAACCACCCTGCAGAGTACTATTCCCAGTTTCTGATAAGGAAACTAAGGATCAGAGAGGTTAAGTAATTTGCCTAGGATCACACAGCTGGCTACTAGGACAGCCTGACTTTGAATGTGGCTCTCTCAGAAAAAGCCAAAATTGCATCCAAAAAAAAAGTGTTTAATAATATATGTTTGGATTAATAAAAAGAAATTCAAAGGAGTCTAAAGACTCAACTCTACCATAAATAGACCTTGAACAAAGTAATTCCTCCCTCTGAATCTTAGATTAAAAATCATAAATGCAAAATCTGATTCTTCAACTGCACACCAAGCTGTAACTGGTTAAAGTTCCTATTTCCATTTACCTTTTCACTAAGCCGTGTCTTCGGAATAATTTATTTTAAATATGCTTTTTCTCCCTCCTTATTCATCCAGCTCCTGAGCAGCCGTGCTTAAGTTCAAGACCATATAGATTAAAACCTTAATTATTTTTCTTTAGAAAAGGTCACTAAACCCAGAAATGCTTTAGAATCCTTTTGAGGCCTGAAGATAGATGAAGCATTGAGAACAAACCTGACTTGGAAAACAGACTTTTCCTGGATTTAGAAACATATTTGCACCTGTGTCACTAACATTGCACCCTTCATAACATTTACAAAAATATTTTTCAAGGTGCTACATGATTAGAAAATCATTTTTATTCACAAATATAGCACAGAAAACGTTTATGCAAGTTATTTAAAAGCCACACAAGTAAGAAATCCATTTAACTGCCTCAGGCAAAAGGCTATAACATTGTATTTTGGAAATTTGATAGCAACAAAATAAAAACCGGTTCTTAAGCAAAATTATCCCTCTATATGCTTGGTGGGAGGGTATGTTTTTGGTCAAGTCCTCTAACCTGGATTAGCCCCAGAGCCTATACATTAACAGACACCTCAGCCCAGGTGACACTTAGCCATTCACTCCCACATGGGTTGTTCTGATAGCAGTATGTTTTCAAGTTCTCAGAAAAGGGATGCAGCTGAACGTGTCTGCCTGCTCACAGGCTGCCACTTACATCTTTATATTCCCCACCAATGGGAAACTCGAGTGTCTCAGGACAGTTCCTTTCCCATCCTACACCGCATCCATCAGCCATTGAAAATGCTGTTAACGCATTCTCACATAAATTAATGGTGCAGGAAGCCGCTGTCCCTATCCCCCATTCATCAATAGCTTTATGCATGTTGAATGGAAAGGAAGCTTTCCGCTGAAAATGACAAATAAGAACACCTACTTTCATGTCCAGGCACAGTTTGCAGAATGTATTTTTTATAGAAATGAAGACACCAATCTATCAAAAGCTCCTTATTCCCTAAAGAGGGCTCATATATAAGGGACTGAAACCCACGAGACCACAACAGCAAACTCTTCAGTTTTGGGGAGGGGAGGGATGTATGTTTAGAATTATTTTTAAAAAATCAATTATGTCCCCATATTTAGTCTTCAAGTGACCTCAGACCATCCAGGAAAACCTTCACACCACTGAGGCTTCTGAATGAGAAAATAATCTCTTTACAGTTTTTTCTTTTCTCTTCCCTCTTCAAGTGGCTGGAACCCCTTTCGTCAATGGCCTCCCATGAATGGTGTTGCTAATAAAGCCTATTAATGAGCTTCCACGGCGGAGTGTGAATAGGTAAATAAGCCCCAATCTGTTGAGGTTCTGGGGCAAGGGCAGAAAAGCCAGTAAGAACTAAAGGTGACAGTTTGAACTGAACTGCAAACGCCAGCACCAGGTTTCAGCTGAAAGAACCGCCAGACAAGGACACATTCACAGTTCCTCCACCCCCTACTGAGGTCTCTTTTCTTCGCAATTTTCCCCCCTTTACAAAATGTCTTGAGTAGTCACCCTTTTTTTTTTCAAAAGCCCTCGAGACGCCCTTCTTTTTTCACTCTAGTAATGATACATCAATGGGAAGGAAGAAAAATGAGGACACCAGAACTCCGATGCCCCCAAAAGTTTCAAGAAACAAATTGTGCTGCTAGCCCGTTGGTGATGGGAAGAGAAAGGAGAAGGGGGTGGGAGCGCTCACTACCACGGGCCTCTCTCCTTTGAAGATTTGAAATTTTTCTTTTAATAATTTGTTTTGTAATGGGTGGCTGTTCCTTCACTCTATGGAAACGTTAGATGAAAATAAAGCCTGCTGACATGAAGTGCTCATGAACCTTCCCGGGTGGATCTGAGCTCCCTGCAACACCAGGAATTTCATTCTCTAAGCTACATCTCAATAGTGCCCGCGGCATAAAAGAAGCACTCAAATGGAAGGATATAGAATAGTCGGAGGACTATGATAAGAGTATTTACTTCTGGGTAAGGGGAGGGGCCGGATGCCCTGACAGCTCCAGCCCATCTTCAGGGAGCTGGTGGCATTTAAGTGAAGCAAAATCATTGATCCCACTACTGAACAGCATCAATGATTTTAAACTTAGAACTGGGCCTGAATTCCAAAGCCAAGGCTTCCCCGGAGACAAAGTCCTTCTGGAAGTATAGCCTCACTTTGAGGCAAAGGGGAATGGCTTTCTTAAGGTGAGAGGCTGGATGCAGCTTTCTTTACTCAATAGCTTTGTGACCTGTGGCCGGGCGCAGTGGCTCACGCCTGTAATTCCAGCACTTTGGGAGGCCGAGGCAGGCGGATCACTTGAAGCCAGGAGGTCGAGACCAGGCTGACCAACATGGTGAAATGCCGTCTCCACTAAAAACACAAAAATTGGCCGCTTGTGGTGGCGCATGCCTGTAATCCCATATACTCTGGAAGCTAAGGCATGTGAATCGCTTGAACCCAGGAGGCAGAGGTTGCAGTGAGCTGAGATCGCCCCACTGCACTCCAGCCTGGGTGACAGAGCAAGATTCCCTCTCAAAAAACAACAAAAAAAGGCCTGGCATGGTGGCTCACGCCTGTAATCCCAGCACTTTGGGAGGCCGAGGCAAGTGGATCACTTGAGGTCAGGAGTTCAAGACCAGCCTGACCAATATGGAGAAACCCCGTCTCTACTAAAAATACAAAATTAGCTGGGCATGGTGGTACATGCCTGTAATCTCAGCTACTCAGGAGGCTGAGGCGGGAGAATCACTTGAACCTGGGAGGCAGAGGTTGCGGTGAGCCGAGATTGTGCCATTGCACTCCCGCCTGGGTAGCAAGAGAGAAACTACGTCTCAAAAAAAAAAAAAAAAACAAACAAACGCTGTGTGACCTCAGGCCAGTTGCTTGAGTTATCTGAATTTTCCATTTTCTCAGCTGTAAAATGGGGAAAATAATGGTTCTTATTTCATGGATTTTTTTTTTCTTTTTTTTTTTTTTTGAGACAGAGTTTCACTCTGTCGCCCAGGCTGGAATGCAGTGGCACGATCTCGGCTCACTGCAACCTCCACCCTCAGGGTTCAAATGATTCTCCTTCCTCAGCCTCCTGAGTAGCTGGGACTACAGGTGCCTGCCACTGCGCCCAGCTAATTTTTTGTATTTTTAGTAGAGATGGGGTTTCACCATCTTGGCCAAGCTGGTCTTGAACTGCTGACCTCGTGATCCACCCGCCTCGGCCTCCCAAAGTGCTGGGATTACAGGCGTGAGCCACCGCACCCGGCCTCTCCTAGATCTTTAATACGATCACTAAGAGGATGAAATGAGTTAGGACGTGACAAGCACTTAGTTTTTCTTTGTTTTTGTTTTTTTATTCGTTCGGGTTTTTTTGGTTGTTTTGTTTTGCCTTTGTTTTTGTTTTTGCTTTTTGGTTTTTTTTGAGATGGAGTCTTGCTCTGTCATCCAGAGTGCAGTAGCACGATCTTGGCTCACTACAACCTCTGCCTCCTGGGTTCAAGTGATTCTCCTGCCTCAGCCTCCCGAGTAGCTGGGACTACAAGCGCCTGCCACCATGCCCGGCTAATTTTTTTATATTTTTAGTAGAGATGGCATTTCACCAAGTGATCCACCTGCCTCCCAAAGTGCTGGGATTACAGGCATGAGCCACCGCACCCAGCACTTAATTGTTTTTGTTTTGGTTTGGTTTGGTTTTTTGAGACAGGATCTTTCTCTGTCACCCAGACTGGAGGGCAGTGGCACAATCACAGCTCACTGCAGCCTCCAACTCCTGGGCTCACGCAAGCCTCCCACCTCAGCCTCCTGAGCAGCTGGGACTATAGGCAAGCACCACCATGCCCAGCTAATTTTTGTATTTTTTGTAGAGGCAGGGGTCTCATTATGTTGCCCAGGCTGGTCTCAAACTCCTGGCCTCAAGTGATCCTCCCTCCTTAGCCTCCCAAAGCACTGAGATTACAGGCGTGAGCCACCATGCCCAGCCTCGCTTAGACATTTTTATTCAGGTGGTCCTCATGGTTTGGAGAAACTTTGACACACGAGCAAGTCTCTTGAGGATTACTATCCATACACAGTAGTCCACCCTGATACACAGTTTCCTTTGCCATGGTTTCAGTTACCCTCAGTTACCTGAGGTCAGCTGCAGTCTGAAAATAGGTGAGCATAGTACAATAAGATATTTTAATTGAGAGACCATATTCATATAACTTTTATTATAACTGTCCTTTTTTAATTAGTTTATTATTATTAATACTTTTTTTTTTTTTTGAGACAGAGTCTCGCCCTGTCACCCAGGCTGAAGTGCAGTGGTGCCATCTCGGCTCACTGCAACCTCCACCTCCCAGGTTCAAGAGATTTTCCTGTCTCAGCCCCCCAAGTACCTGGGATTACAGGTGCCTGCTACCACGCCCGGCTAATTTTTGTATTTTTAGCAGAGACGGGGTTTCACCATGTTGGCCAGGCTGGTCTCAAACTCCTGACCTCGACTGATCCACCCGCCTCAGCCTCCCAAAGTGCTGGGATTACAGGCATGAGCCGCCGTGCCTGGCCTATTATTAATACTTTACTGTGCCTAATTTAGATATTAAACTTTCTCATAGTGTGTAAGCGTAGGAAAAAACATCCAAACAGGAGGCGTCACAATGCCGATCAGTGCCCACTGCTCCCCAGCAGTGGTCCAGGGGGAGGCAAGGACAGTGCCAGGCAGAAGACACTTTTCCTACTAGGAGAACCACATATAAGGGTGAACAAACCACTGTATATGGCTAAGAATAATCATAGAAAACACATAACCTTCCCATGTGCCAAAGAGTTTCTCAATACCATGAGGACCATACAAATAAAAATGTCTAAGTGCTTGTCACATCCCAATTCATTGAATCCTCTTTGACCCTATTAAATAGCTAAGAGATAGCAAGGACACCTCTGTTCGCAAGGAAAGAGCTTCTTGAAAACCACTAGGGACATCTGAATAAAGGCTGCCCTGCTCTAACCATTTCCTGAATTTCTGAGTGACTTGAATGGCACAGGTTGTTCTTCCGAAGGAGACCAGGCCTAAAGGTGAGGAAGTGCATGTCAAACCTATGACAGCGCATCAAGTGTGACCCCTGGATTTTACAGGGGAAGAAAGCAGGGCACACAGAGGGGTGATGGGCTCAAAGTCACCCCTCTGGTTAATGGCAGCAAAACCCAGAAAAGTCTGTGTTCCTGACCCAGCTGGGGTTACAATGGCCACTAGTACAAGTCCACCATGGCAGGTGAGTCTCACCCATCCAATGCCAGGCAATTAGCTCTTTCTAGATGATTCCACATCTTTCTTTCTTTCTTTCTTTTTTTTTTTTTTTTTTTTTTGAGACAGAGTCTCATTCTTTTGCCCAGGTGTTGCCCAGGCTGGAGTGCAGTGGTGCAATCTCAGCTCACTGCAACCTCCACCTTCCGGGTTCAAGCGATTCTCCTGCCTCAGCCTCCCAAGTAGCTGCGACTACAGGTTCCCGCCACCACACCTGGCTAACTTTTGTATTTTTAGTAGAGACAGGGTTTCACCATGTTGGCCAGGCTGGTCTTGAACTCCTGGCCTCTGGTGATCCAACCACCTTGGCCTCCCAAAGTGCTGGGATTACAGGCATGAGGCACCGCGCCCGGCCAGAACGGAGATATTTCAAGTAGCATTCATTGCCTCTGAAACTGTTACTATTTCCAGAAAACAATTACCCACTCACCATGAGTTCAGCTCACTTCTCCTCCTTCAAGTGCTCTAAGAAGGATTTCTGTAAGGGTTATTATTGTTGTTAATATTTCAAAGAGCCTTCAAGTTTAGGTGCATACGCTTGTTAGACACCTCTTTCACACACCTACAGTTTCATCTGCTGAATCTGCATAGTCTTCAAAATAGGGGAGGAATAAAGGAGCAATTTGTGGTTCACAGAACGATTATTGTCAATAACAAGTGGAAATGAAAAATTTTTAAGAATTACTAAGACTTGCATTTGAGAAATTAAGACTTAAAACTCTGCGACACATTTGCAATTTACAAATGAGTAATCGGGTTTGTTGCCCAAAATGCAACGGAAGGGCAATTTGGGAAACTTGAATGCATTCTGTTTTTAAAAAAATTAAACAAAAGCAGAAATCACTATAAAAGTGGGGGGGGGGATAATTGGGAAAATTTTAATATTGTCCAGATAGGAGATCATATTAATATTAGAGATTGAATATTAGAGATTGTTGTTAATTCACTTACATAAGATTATGACAGCTTGGCTTTGTAGGAAATTTTCTGTATTCTTATGAGATCCATGCCAAAGTTTAAAGGATTAAATGGCTTGATGTTTACAACTGACTTTCAAGTGGCTCAGGAAAAAAAAGGACAAACACACACAGATAAAGCAAATATGCAAAATGTTAACTCTTGACACTATACAGTTGAGAGTATACATTACTTATTGCACTATTCACCCAACTTTCTTAATGTTTAAACAATTTCACAATTAAAACCTGGGGGAACTCTAGTGGAGGGCATTATGGACTCTGACCCCAGTACTGTCCCTTGTGCCACCCCTGTGGCCACAAACACATTCCTACCTTTGGCTTCTGCCAATCTGAATCTATGAAGGAAAACTGGTAGGTCAATTAGCTGGTTGGCCAAGCCAGCTGCATGTAACATCTACAATGTCCAAGGTCTCAAGGTAAATTTTTGACAAGTAATGTGGTGCCATAGAAACAGCACTGAGTCAGGGCCCCCAAGACCTGGGATTTTATCCCAACGTGGTCAAGGGCTAACTCTGCAAGTCTAGGCAAGTTACTGAACAAGCCCCATCCCACCCTAACCTTGGCCTCACCTTCTTTTGCATAACTGAAGTGTCCCCCTTCTATCTTAAAAATAAATTTATCTATGATCTCCGGCCTATCTCTGAACATTCCCCGCCTCCACCTGGAGCTGAAAACTTGTGGTTCACCCATCACTGAAGGCCACCCTGGTGTTACAGGAAGTGAACATCCTCTCCAAAGTATTCTGAAACCACAGTCTAGGAACCGTGCTGTTCCTACTGGTAACAAGTATCTACCGGAAAAGTCCTCTAATCCCTGGCCCGTTGCTATTTAAGGGCAATTTATGGCATGTCATTTCTTGGCTGTGACTCCGTGCCTTTCAATCACCCCCACCCTCCACACATCACGACCACTTCCACCACAACGAGGTTTCCCAGCTCACTGGACAGAAACTATACAAGTGGTTTTCGCCAGGGTGGGGTAAATGAGGATGAGATTAGCAACAATATCCCGTCTGCTCCCACCCCACCCACACCCTTATCGCTGCCTGAAGCTATGCTGTCTGATAACGTTAACCACCAGCCAACATGATTATTTAAAGTTAAATCAATTAAAATTAAATAAGACTTCAGCTCCTCAGTAGCACTAGCCACAATTCAAGGGCTCAACAGTCACACGGGGCCAGGCCACTACATTGGAGAGTGCAGTATTATAGGGTATTTTCAACGTGGCAGACGATGTATTGGGCTGTGCTAGAGAGCACACCCTGCTTTCCGCTTCCTCCTCCAAGAAGACCTCCTTAGAGGAGTCCCCAGGAACTGCTCCTGCTCTCCCTCTCCAGGTCCCCCCGCTCATCACCCCTGGACTGCTCCCCATGCCCTAAATGGGCATCTTGCCTTACCAGGGTGGAGGTAGGGACAAGAATTCTACTCCTTAGATGGAGAACGGTGCAGGAGATACACGGGACAGGTCTTACTGTTGACAATGAAAACGATTTGAGCCGGGCATGGTGGCACACACCTGTAATCCCAGCATTCTGGGAGGCTGAGGAGGGCGGATCACTTGAAGTCAGGAGTCTGAGATCAGCCTGGCCAACATGGTGAAACCCTGTCTCTACTAAAAAATACAAAAATTAGCTGTGCATGGTGGCATGTGCCTGTAATCCCAGCTACTCGGGAGGCTGAGGCAGAAGAATCGCTTGAACTGAGGAGGTGGGGGCTGCAGTGAGCTGAGATCGCGACACTGCACTCCAGCCTGGGACACAGAGCAAGACTCCGTCTCAAAAAAAAAACAAGATTTTAGTCTGCACCATCACCTTCTGATCCTGGGGCCCCCTGGAAGCAGCTCCTGGTCTCAGTGGGAGTTTCTATGGGCCCTAAATTCCTCCCTTCGAGGATTCCTGCTCCCTCAAATCCTCAGAGATTCACAACTGTGTGCTTACAGCCTCAAGCCCAGAGGGAGGAAAGGCTTTACTGAACCAAGATAGCCTGTCCATGGAAGAAAGCCTAGCAGAAACTGACCTTGGACAGCAATTTTGGTGGAAAGGGGTTAATTGGGGACCACTAAATGCTAATGCTCAGAAAGGCCGGGGCTGCATCTCCCATCTCTAGATTCCCAGGACCTGGCACTACCTGGCTAGTGGGAGCAGTTTATGGGGCTGTGTTTATACCTTACAGGCTCTTAATAGATGCTTGTTGATTGATGACTGCAACTCAGCTTCCTCCAGCATTTCCTAATTAAAGCATCCTCATAAGTGCAAAGAGGCACATGTACATAGGTTTGTGTACACAGTGAGCACGGTCTCTTTAGAAGGTGGGGAATAGAAGCCAGTTTAGGACAAAGCTGATTGAGCTGTGTGAGGAAGTTACCTTTCCCTGCAATTACCTCATTTCCACGATGCGTTTCTTTCTCTTTTCTCTTGATTTCTGCCTTTGCTACACTCTTTCCCGAGGGTGTGTCTACTTCTTCCAAATGTGAAAAGAAGTTCACTTTCGCCAGGCACGGTGGCTCACGCCTGTAATCCCAGCACTTTGAGAAGCCAAGGCGGGCGGATTACCTGAGGTCAGGAGTTCGAGACCAGCCTGGCCAACATGGTGACACCCCGGCTCTACTTCAATACAAGAATTAGCCGGGCGTCGTGGCACACGTCTGTAATCCCAGCTACTCGGGAGGCTGAGGCAGAATTGCTTGAGCCCGGGAGACGGAGGTTGCAGTGTGCCGAGATTGCGCCACTGCACTCCAGCCTGGCTGACAGAGCGAGACTGTCTCAAAAAAAAAAAAAAAAAGAAGTTCACTTTCATAAACCAAAGGGGAGAAAAATGATGCTGCCAGGATCCTGGTAAACTCGGGGAGGGAGTGGAGAATACAGAGCCCCACACATCGTAAAACCACAAACCTAGTAACCCTTTTAGAGTCCCAGAGCTCTCGTATTGTGTCCCCAAGCTGGGGAGAAAGACCATCAAGTGGGGAGCGATTTCTTTAACAGATTTCTAAGAGCAGCGCTGAGCAAAAATTAACTCCTTCGCGGAGGCCGGATGCTGGCCTGGCGCTGGGGCAGCGCCCGGGAAGCAGGTGGCTCCAGGTGAGGGAGGCCGAGGTCCCGGGGCGCCCTTTGTTCTCCGGGTTCTGCGCAGGGAGGAGCGCATCGGGCGCCAGCGCCCCCGTGTGGCCGCGAGCACCGCGAGCGCAAAGGGCGGGCGGGCGCCGCCCGGGGCATGGGTGACGGGGCTGGCATCAAGGTAGAGGGCGGCCGGGCAGGGAGGAGGGGCAGCCCCGCCAGCGCCGAGCCCAGCCCTGAAGTCGTTTCGGCTGTGCAGATGATGAGCGACCCAGGTCGAGGCGAATCAGGAGCCCAGGTGCTTGCCCAAGCACAGCTGGACGAAATGTCTCTTACCCCGACGGCTGGGGCGCGGGACCTTGCAGGGACTTGGTGCTGCAGCGGCCTCTGCCTGGGCCTGGCGTGCGGCTACCTCAGGCTAATTCTCCATTCGCTGCGTGGATTCGCCCCCGGGAGGCGGCCCCACGTTTCCAGCCTGTGGATCAACAAGGCGGAGAACCACCTTTGCACCCTCGCCGGGAAACCAGCTCCTACCTCCGGCCCCCTGTTGGGCCTTCTGGCCCTGGTGTTCTCTGGCGCTCCTCTCCCACCAAGGCCCGGCAGTCCTAGCTGTGGGCTGTCCTCTCTCTCTCTCTTTTTTTTTTAACCTCTACCTCCCGGGTTCAAGCGATTCTCCTGCCTCAGCCTCCAGAGTAGCTGGGATTATAGGCATGTGCCACCATGCTTGGCTAATTTTTGTATTTTTAGTAGAAACGGGGGTTTCACCATCTTGGCCAGGCTGGCCTCGAACTCCTGACCTCGTGATGCACCCGCCTCAGTTTCCTAAAGTGCTGGGATTACAGGCCTGCACTACTGCACCCCTTGGAGCTGTCCTCTCTTGAAAGCCACCACACCTGCTTCCTTCCTAGTCTCACCACAGCTGCCCTGGAGAGGTACCTGCCAGATTTGGGGCAGCCTCCGCCTCTGGTCTCTCCCCTGCCAGTCACCCTGCCCAGAGGTGGGGACCCCAGTCCTGCCCTTTCATCAGGCCAGTGGGAGCTTTGAAGGTTCCACATTTTCAGGAACGATGGCAACGGCCCTCTTAGCACAGAGTGGGTGCTTGGAGGCTGACGTTTATTGGGTGCATACCATGTTCCATGCAACTGGGATTATGGCCTTTAATGGGTGATCACACTTCAATCACAAGCACCCTGTGAGGTAGCACTACTGTGACCCCCATTTTATAAATCGTGCTATGGAAACACTGAGAGCTCATCCAAGGTTACACAGTCGGGAGGGAGGGCTGACCCTGGAGCCTGTGCTTTCGCTTATGCTGCCAGCGTCCCCGTGACGGTGATGGGGTAGTGACTTCAGCTGATGAATGGAAACAGAGGCTAAAGGGGCTGATTCTCCTGATCTTCCCAGAGAAGTTGGCTGTCCCATCCAGATGACAATTGTCCCAGTTTTCAGATGTTGACTCCTTTTCTAGTGGGCCTGTGGACAGCAGGCTGCACCCTCTGCTGTCCTATAGTGGCTGAGATCATGGGACCTGGAGTCCAGCTGCCTGCTCTGGGCCTTACATCTGCCCCTCCTTACCACGTTCTCATCTGTAAAATGAAGTCATGCTAATACCTGCTTCACACAATCTGCGCAGATTGAATGGAATACTTCAGGTGAAGTGCTGAGTGCATGGTGAATGATCAATACTTGTCAGCTGGTACTAGTATTTCCAGACCAGAGGCATCCAGACCTCCCTCTGCAGCTCTGTCTAACCCTATCCTACCCCTGACCTTATTACTTGCTACTTCTCTTTGCTGTGTGACCTGGGGTAGGTTACTCGGCTTTTATGAGCTTCTGTGGCCTTATTTGTAGGCTGTGAATATTAGCGGTAATCATCTTCAAAATTCACCCATAATGGTATTGATTTCAGTAGCAGCTTAGGCTGTCCAGGGCAGGGGGACTTGCTCACATTCTTCTAAAGTTCTTCTTAGCATCACGTAGAAATTCATTCCAGTGTTGACTCATGACGGTCAGCAAATTCTTCACCTTATCCAACTGAGTTATCTTTTGCTTTAAATTTCTATTTAAAGAAATCCTCTGTATACGAGGAAAGGATCCATTTGTTTTCTTTGTAAAACTCCTCTGTGTGCTTCAAGCAAGAATTAAGATAATGGTTACCCTCATCTCCTCTGAATCAGATAAGACATGACTTCAGAGCACTGCCGAATTGAGCCGATAAAAGTACAGGACACCCAGTTAAACTTGAATTTCAGATGAAAAACAAATAATTTTTTTTAGTATAAATAGGTCCCCACTATCTCATGAACAAATAGTGCATGGGACATACATCTACGAAGATAGTCATTGTGTATTTGAAATCCAGATGTAACCAAGTATGCTGTATTGCATATGGCAATGCTGTGCTGGCTAGAAGCCACACCCACAGGTTGACTAGTCTGGGCAAGTCCAAGGGAAACAATCATTCTTCCAGGAAATCATTGAGAACTAACACCCTTCTCCTTCCCGCCTGTCTATGCCCAAAAACCCCTTTTAGTATTGGGAGGCGCGCCTGACCAGAAATTCTGTC
This sequence comes from Pan troglodytes, assembly GCF_028858775.2. Taxonomy (NCBI): domain Eukaryota; kingdom Metazoa; phylum Chordata; class Mammalia; order Primates; family Hominidae; genus Pan; species Pan troglodytes. The sequence continues at coordinate 133,723,653 of NC_072406.2, forward strand.
ATGTTTTCCTTGGGGTTGGTTTCCAGAGCCACTGTTGTGGCAGCTTGGGCCTGTTTCATAGTGATCAATTTATGTATTGACAGAGCTATTGAATATTTGGTGATAACTGTAATCATCTGTTCTAAGTCTGCGTTTCCTCCTGAATGAAGTAATAACCCCTGGTGTTTAGTCTGCACTATTGGGAGTGATGTATAACACTGTTGGGATGTCAAGTGTATATGACATGTGCAGCTGTGGTCACTTCCCTGGACGGAGTCTTGCTACATGTGGAACGTCATTTATGCCGCCAAACAGGGCTGCCTGGAGCTAGACAGAGCCAGACAGAGCCACCATCCATTTTCCAGAGCCCAGAAACCGTGTCACCAGGGAATGATACGACATCGGCCTTCCTGCCCAGGGCTGCTGTGAGGATCTAGGAGAGACTGCCAGCAAAGCCTGAGACGGCCACTGTGTTTCTTCCCCTGCTCTGCCATCCAGTGGGAGCTGGTGGGTGAAATAGAGCCCCTTATCTAAAATGGAGCCGACTAACCTCCTGCTACAGAGGTGCCCACACCATTCACTTTCCTGGCTGTTTCCAGTGCCTGCCCTGCTTCTCTACCTGGCTCTGATTCTCAGAGCCTGTTTGCCTGTTTTCTTTTTTCCTTCCTTCCTTCCTTCCTTCCTTCCTTTCCTTTCCTTTTTTCTTTTCTTTCTTTTTCTTCTTTCTTTCTCTTCCTTCCTTCCTTCTTTTTCTTTCTTTTCTTCTTTCTTTTCTTCTTTTCTCTTTCTTTCTTTCCTTCTTTCTTTCTTTCCCTTCCTTCCTTCTTTCCTTTTTCTTTCTTTTCTTCCTTTCTTGACAGAGTCTCACTCTGTCACCCAAGCTGGTTTGCAATGGCGCCATCTTGGCTCACTGCAGCCTCTGCCTCCAGGGTTCCAGCTATTCCCCTGCCTCAGCCTCCTGAGTTGCTGGGATTACAGGCGCCTACCACCACGCCTGGCTAATTTTTGTATTTTTAGTAGAGATGGGGTTTTGCCATGTTGGCCAGGCTGGTCTTGAACTCCAGACCTCAAGTCATCCACCTGCCTTGGCCTCTCAAAGTGCTGGGATTACAGGCATGAGCCACCGTGCCCATCAGAGCCTGCTACCTGCTCAAGCCTGGTGGGTTTCCAGCGGTTTCTCATAACCAGCAATTCCTCAGTATCAGCTGTCTGCCATGGGCACCACCCCTGTGCCAACCGAGAGATCACAGATCTCCCTGGCATCCCTCCTTTCCCCTCTGCCAGCTCCCTGTCATGTCACTCTCCTATTTGGACTCAGTTTACCCATCGTCCAAATTTGCCACAAATTCCTTCAGCTTCAGATAAGTAAGCCACATGGATGTTGGTTTCCCTCAAACTTGGATTCCCACAGCAGCTTCTCCCCTGCCCAGTTCTCAGAACATGGGCAAAGTTGCCAAACCTCGGTGCCCGGGTCTCAGTTGCTGCATCTGTTTTATAGGTGGCATATTTGTTCTCTATCACTGCTATAAGAAATTACCACACATTTAAGGGCTTAAAGAACAACACAAATGTATTATCTCGCAGCTCTGTAGGTCAGAGGTCTGGATGGAGGTGGCTGAAATCAGGGTGTCGGCAGAGCGTCGTTCCTCACTGGAGGCTGTGCGGAAGACTCTGCCTCCAAAGTCATTCACGATGTTGCCAGGATTCAGGTGCTGTGCAGTGAGCTCAGGTCTTGTTTCCTTCCTGGTGGTCAGTGGTGGGTTGGGGGGGTGCTTGCTCAGCTCCCCCACTCCATTTTCAAAGCCAGTAAGGACACATCACATCCCTCTCACTCTCTGAATCTCTCTCTTTCCTCTACCCCATCTCTTCTGCCTCTAGCCAGAGAATGTTCTCCGCTTTTAAGGGCTTATGTGATTAGACTGGGCCCACCTTAATCATCTCCCCATTTTAAAATAACTTCAATTCCATCTGCTAAGTCCCTTTTACTCAATTCTGGGGTAGAGGGCATGGATGTCTTTGGAGGGGGTGTTATTCTGCCTCCTGCAGCTGGGGAAGGATGTTATAGGGTAAAACAAGGTGTGTCCATTTCCCAAAAGGACACAAACCTGGTGGCTTAAAACCACAGGGATTTATTGTCTCACCGTTCTGGAGGCTAGAAGCCCCAAATCGAGTTGTCCATGGGGCTGTGCTACCTCTGAAGCCTTAGCAAAGAATCCTTTCTCTCCTCCTGCAGCTCCTGGTGACTGCAGCCCTCTCTGGCTCTCCCTGGCCCTCCCTGATGCTCCCTGGCTCTCCCTGGCCCTCCCTGGCCCTGCCTGGCGCTCCCTGGCCCTCCCTGGCGCTCCCTGGCCCTGCTTGGTGCTCTTTGGTGCTCCCTGGCCCTCCCTGGCACTCCCTGGTGCTCCCTGGCCCTCCCTGGTGCTACCTGGCCCTCCCTGATGCTCCCTGATGCTCCCTGGCCCTCCCTGACGCTCCCTGGCCCTTCCTGGCGCTCCCTGGCCCTCCCTGGCGCTCCCTGGCACTCCCTGGCACTCCCTGGCACTCCCTGGCGTTCCTGGCTTGCTGCTGCAGCACTTCAGTGGCTTCAGTCACACTGCGTTCTCCCTGTGCGTCTAAGTCCACACCTTTCTCTTGATATAAGGACAGCAGTCATATTGAATTAGAGCCCACCCTAATGACCTCATCTTAACTTGAGGACATTTGCAAATATCTTACTTCTTTTTCTTTTTTTTATTTTCTTTTTTTGTGATGAAGTCTCGCTCTGTCACCCAGGCTGGAGTACCGTGGCGTGATCTCAGCTGCAACCTCTGCCTCCTGGGTTCATGCGATTCTCCTGCCTCAGTCTCCTGAGTAGCTGGATTACAGGCATGTGTCACCACACCTGGCTACTTTTTTTTCTGTATTTTTAGTAGAGACAGGGTTTTACCATGTTGGCCAGGCTGGCCTTGAACTCCTGATCTCAAATGATCCACTCGCCTCACCTTGGTCTCAAAGTAATTCAAAGGTTTTATTTCTTTTTCTTTTCTTTTCTTTTTCTTTCTTTTTTTTTTTTTTTTTTTTTTGTTAGACAGAGTTTCACTCATGTTGCCCAGGCTGGAGTGCCATGGCGCGATCTCGGCTCACTGCAACCTCCACCTCCCGGGTTCAAGCGATTCTCCTGCCTCGGCCTCCTGAGTAGCTGGGATTACAGGCACAGTCCATCACACCCAGCTAATTTTTGTATTTTTAGTAGAGACGGGGTTTCACCATGTTGGTCAGGCTGATCTCGAGCTCCTGACCTTGTGATCTGCCCACCTGGGCCTCCCAAAGTGCTGGGATTACAGGCGTGAGCCACTGCACCTGGCCCAAAGATCTTATTTCTAAATAAGGTTACATCCATAGATAAGAGGAGTTAGAATGATCACCTGTATATTTTTCTGGCAGGAGAGGAGGATGGTCACAATTGAACCCAAAGCACAGGTAACGCTGGAGAAGCACTTAGCACAAGGCCTGACCTCTGGCCCACTTAATCTACAGTAGCAGTTGGCAATGCGCAAGTCAAGTCTTGGATGCTGTCTGGGTCCCTGTGGGTATGGACTGGGACAGCAAGTGAATGTGTGATGACAGCTTGAGAAAGCAGGCCTCCTCCCAGCCTCCTTCCTGACTGCCCCTCCTATCTCATGCTCAGCTTCCCTTCCACACCTCTACTCAGCCTGGCCCCCAGCCTGCAGTGCCCGCTCCCTTTTCCCAGCCAATCCAAATCTGCATCCTGGCCATCCTTCAAGTCCCACCTGCTCTGGGAGAGGCCACCCTCATGTGCTGCACCCATCGGCAAGGTAGGTGATTAAAGATAGGAATGGACTGTACTGCTCAGCTGGCTGGAAACAGAGCCTGTCTATGAGGAAATGCAGACGGAAGACTCAACTCTGTCAGAGAGAAAGGAAGATAAAGCAAGGTGCTGACTCAGTGGCTGAAAGGTTCGGAAGAAGAGCAATTTTCAGGCAAGAAATTGCACCCCCTGCCTATCTTGGTCCAATAACAATCCTTCTTGTAAACACGAACTCTTCTTCCTAGAAAGAACAACAATAACATCCAAGCACTCTTGCCAAGTTGGCCTTCTAGGGGCCATAATTCTTTGGGATCTGCGTGACATACAAGCCCCTAGGTACTGGCAGCTTACCACCCTTGCGCATTTACTATGTGGGGGCCTGCCTTATAATGAGGAGGAGGAGAGGTTTGATAGATTCCATCAGCAGTCCAGGAATCTCACTGGTTTTTTTTTGTTTTGTTTTGTTTTGTTTTGTTTTGCACCTCCACATTTAATAAATGCGAACACGTGCAGACACAGAGCAGTCCCCAGCCGCAAGCAGAGTTCAGTGGAGAGTGAGGGCCTCAGCCGTCATTCCGTCGGATGCCTTCCAAACACTTCAGCATCCTGACCTCTCCTCATTTCCGGAAAAATCCTTAAGCTCACTTCCCCAGGCGCAGATGGGAACAGAGCTGGGAGGATGAGGGACAGCTGTTGCTGCAGGGGGAATGGAAGAGACAGGCAGGCTCGTTTTGGGCTGAAAGATGTCCCTAAGGGAAATCATCCTCCGTCGCAGGACACTGCCCCCCCGAGGCTCTCACCCTGGTGGGGAGGGTCTCCCAGAGGCTGGTCTGATTATCCTGGCATCATCAGAGTGTAACCCAAGGCCTGGAAAAGACCAATAACTGTTTATTACATGAATACATAAATGGAAACCTGGATGTGAATTGAGGCCACCAGAGAAGATTCTGGAAGCCACCACCACTTGCAGTCGAGGCTTGGTCTCAACCTCACCCTGGTCCCAGAAGGAGGCTGTTCACCTCCCACAGGCTCAGCCCAGGCCCCACTAAGGGAAGAGTATGTAATTAAATGGGGCCACCTTTGGGCTCAGAGCGCGGCCCGCAGGTCAGAGCTGAGAGCCACCACCACATGGGGCAGGAAGGCCGTTGCAGCTGTTTATGTAATGTCTATCTAGAGGATAAATAAACTTCATTTTCCAGGGCTGCCAATCTCTAAACATGCTGAAATATACATTCGCTCAGAAACTTTAAAAAAAATAAACAAATGTGGTGGTGTTTGACCGAATCTTCCTAGCCTCACAGCCCTGGTCCTGACGACTCACCGTTCAGCTGGTTAATAAACCTCGTTTATGGATCCCCTCCTATGGGCCTGTGTGTAAAAGTTCTGCTCCGAGGAATGTTCTCTGTTAGGATGTGGGGGAGGGAGAGTCCAAGCAGCAGATCCTTCTAGTACAGTCGCCAGCAGAACCCAGGAGGCCCACGGTGCAAGCCAGGTACACGATCATCTTCAACTGATCCCGGAGGCGGCCACAAGCACCTGCCAGGTGCAGCCCAGCCAAGAGCAGGTGAGGTTAGGTGAGCCAGGTGAGAGGCGACCTGAGACATTTAAGTAGGGATTACCTCTTAATTGTGACTCTGAGGCACCTTAGACGGGCAAACATCTGCCACATCCCATGCCTACGTCCCCTTGTGGGGCATGCAGACAGATCAGGAGAAAATTCGGTTCTGGGCTTCACCCCTTCTCAAGCTGAGGCTGGCAGAAGGTACCAGGGGCTTCATCAGCTCCTCCATTCATCTGCGCCATCATGAAGGGCATTTATTCATGTGCTTTTGGTCCACAAAGAGGGGCCTCGTGAAGCCCTCTAAGGCTTCATCAATTCATTAATTCATTCATTAATTGATGTATTCATTAACTGGTAGCGCATTTGGAGCTGGGTCCCGCTTTGGGTGCTCATTGGCCACACAACGGTGAGTGAGACAGTGGCTGCCTTCAAGTGTCTTACAGTCCAGGGGACACAGAGGCCAGGTTTTGGGAAACAGACACCCAGAGATGTCTTGGGGATTTGGCCAAGGCCTCCTCTAGTAAGTAACAGAAAGGGACCCAGAGGTGGGTCTGATTCATTGCTGGAAGGTCTTTCTACCATTCAGTGGGTTGCTTTAACCTCGAGTTAAGGGTTTTGTGCTTGGAAAAGGAGAAGGAGGAAGGGAGGGAGGAAGAGTGAAAGAGGAGAGGGGAGAGGAAGAGAGAGGAGGAGGGAGAGCGGGGGAGGGTGTCCGAATGGCCATCCTAGTTCATGGGCTTGTCCAGCAGCAGTGACAGGACTCCAAAGTCAGGAATCACTGTCCCCTTTGTCAGGCGTCTGAGTGACTGCCATGGTGTCAGCACCTCCCAGCACCGAGGTGACAGCCTGGCTCCCACAGACAAACCAACCACTGTGCGGCTGCTCAGAAAACCAGAGAGCAGCTCCAGCCCCGGAAGAAAAACTGGCGGTGCAGGGCTTATGGGAAACAGCACATAGTCTCCAAGCGTCTCTCCAGAGAGTTCCAAGGGGAATTCTGACTAAACAAGGTTTTCGCCTTCAGTACTAACCTTAGACCCTAACCCCTCCCCACAACAGCTCAGGCAGAAGGGGCCACCATGCCCCCAACACCCCAAAAGAGGTCTGGGCCTGTCACAGCTCTCACGTGAACACAGCCAGAAACACTCAGAGGAAACGAATAAATCGCTGTGGCGGATGACACAGAGGTGCCCAGATCCTCCCTCGGGGCTGAGCCACTGCCGTGAGAGTTGGCAGCGACTCTCTGCCCAGTCCCTTGTGGGGAATTGCCCTGTGTGGAAGAGACGCCCCTCCCTCCCCAACTTGTTTTAGGGTGACCAACTCATCCCAGTTTGCAGGGACTGTCTCAGGTTTGACACTGAAAGGCCCACATCCCAGGATCCCCCTTAGTCCTGGGATGGGTGGTCACCCTAGCTGTTGGGGTGAGGGACAGGTGGTCACCCTAGTTGTTGGGGTGAGGTAGGGCGGGAGCACAGAAAGGCCTGGCCCCTCACCCAACGGGAGACAACTCTGAAAGACCACAGTAGCTCCAGGCGCTTTTGCCTTGACCAAGGCAGGTTCACTGGCACCAAGTTCCACCTCCTTCACTCCTCCATGGCTGGGGATCCCAAGGCCAGCACCTCAGGAAGCTTCCTGTGTACAAATCTTGACCTCAGAGTCTAGCTCATGGGGAACCTGACCTCAGGCAGGACCACAAGTGGAATCGTGGTTTGGCAGCTTCTGGCATCTTGAGGTTGTCAACAGACACCACAGCAAGGGGCATCTGGGGACTGCAGGAGGGTGAGAGTCCCATGCCCACCTGGTCCCCTCCCGAGAGGCTCTCATTCTGCCCTCCGTGATTTTCACTTGCCCCACTCATGGAATATTGTTTGAAATAAAATGGATTCACATCCATTTAGTTCTGAAGCCTCTATGGCATCCCTGGAATTGGCAAAGATGCCTGGGGTGCTGCTAAAATGGGCTCCCCGAGGTGAGGCTTGGAGCAGCCACAGGGAGTCCAGCAATGGGAGGCACCCTGAAGTGTCGGGTACTCCAAGCCTTCCTTGACTTTCACTCATGTGAAAGATGAGTAAAGACAGCCTTTGGCATTTTGTCCACAGGGACCAAGACTTGACTTTAGAAAGCATCCAGATATTGCTGGCAGGTTGGAGGTAGAGGCAGAGAAGATAAGTAAATCCACATGACGAAAATAGTTTGAGATCATCCAGGGAAGGAGAGGCTTCCTGATGCCAGAATGAGGACAGGGCTTTCCAGCTGACAAGGAAGGTCACCCGCCTATGAGTAAAAAGTGAGTGGGTAAGGCACTTTGCAAGGGCCCCTTTGGTTCTAATATTGAAAAAATCACCACCCAGGTCCAGTTTTCATTGGAAATTTACACCCCAGCCAAACACTGCACTTTGTAAGAAATTAGGAAAAGACATTCTCTGCCTTCAGAAATTTTCACAAACCCTGCTATAAGTTTCATTTCTGCATTGTTGCATAACAAATGATCCTAAAATATAGTCACTTAAAACAACAACCATTTATCATTACTTGCAATTCTGTAGGTTGACTGGGCTCAGCTGGGTGGTTCTTCTGTTCTATAGTGATGTCATCAGGGGCCACTCTCATCCAGAAGCTCAACTGGGCTGGAGTGAGCACTCTCTCATTCACTCACCTAGTTGGCAGTTCCTGCTGGCTGTCAGTCAGGGGCTCAGGTGAGCTGTCGATAGAAGCACCTCAATTTCCTTCCATATGGGCTCTCTACTAGGCTGGAGCTTATCACAGCATAGCACTGAATTCCAAGCAGGAGTGTTCCAAGAAAGGGAAAGCAAAAGTTGCAAATCTCTTAAGTCTTGACTTTGGAAGTTACACAACATTGCTTTTGTCACATTCTATTGAGCAAACCAAGTCATATGCCAGCCAAGATGCAAGAGGAGTGGAAAGAATCTTTACCCCTTGATGGGAGAGGTGGCAGAAACTTTGCAGCCACCTTTTAACCCACTGCAGGTGGTCACTGTTAGGGAAATGGAGAATGACACCCAACTTTGGTGACATTATTACGGTGCTAAAGACCCCAGTTCATGGAGTAAGGAGTCACAACAAACGGAGTGAAGGAGCAGTCACATCACAACTGGCAGGGAGACCAACAACCTGAGGGCACAAAGCTATAGAAACAAGAGAAACCTCTTCCTCTTTCACTCCCTGTGTGAGCAATGATGACAGGAGTGGAAACCTGGTGTTTTGAAGTCCATTGACCTGGTCTAGCCACCTTTTTCTTTCCTTCTTTTGAGTCTGGATAGGATGTTCCTCAGGCAAACAGGAAGTCTTCTTTAACTGCAAACTCCTGCTTCAAGTCTCCTGGTGAGATCAGACTAGGAAACCTACTTCCTCTCTGCACCCTTCAGTTCCGAGCTCCAAACACATCCTTCAACACTTGTTTTCCACAAGAAGTGACAACGCTGTGAACTAAATAAAGTGGAACTTCATCCTAGGGCTTAATTCATGTGTGGTAAGTTAAGACTACATAGGTAGGCCGGGCGAGGTGGCTCACGCCTGTAATCCCAGCACTTTGGGAGGCAGAGGCAGGCGGATCACCTGAGGTCAGGAGTTTGAGACCAGCCTGGCCAACATGGTGAAACCCATCTTTACTAAAAATACAAAAATTAGCTGGGTGTGGTGGCACATGCCTGTAGTCCCAGCTACTCGGGAGGCTGAGGCACGAGAATTGTTTGAACCTGAGAAGCAGAGGCTGCAGTGAGCCGAGATTGTGCCACTGCACTCCAGCCTGGGTAATAGAGTGAGACTCCATCTCAAAAAAAAAAAAAAAAAAATTACATAGAAAGTGCACATGAAAGAGAGGGGCACATACTTGCTCTTTTTTTTTTAACTCCTCTTTTAAAAACCTTTAAAAAAAAAAAAAGAAACCTTGTTTTTCACCCATCCCTCTCTGATTTCACATACATAGACTGCAGATATCACATCTTTAGCCCAGCATGGATCTCCAAGCTGGACCCCTGAGGAGACCCCTGCATACCCAGGAGGCCACTTCTATCAATTCCTTGAGCAAGCTGGGAGGATGGGTGTGGACGTCAGAAACAGCTTTAAATGCCTTCCCAATGAGGAAGGTGAAAACCACACCAGATTTCCAGAAAGTGATTTCTCACCTACAAGGCAATTTCAGAGGACGTGAGGGCAAAGCTTAGCAGCTCTGGAGGGCCACAGCCCCCGCGCGTCTCCACTAGTGCAGCAGTCTGCTCTCTGCATATTTTTCTACTTTCTTGTGCAACGTGTTCCCAAAACCAACTTACAACCAAACTGGAATGAACAAAAAAGAGAGTTGGTCTCCACATCAAGGCACATCTGGGAGGTAACTGGGAGGCATTTGATAAGAAGACATTGTGTGGACAAACTCTGCAATAAATAACCAAGAAACTCCAGAGGAGTTCCACTGAATCGTAGATTTGTTTATTCATTCATTCAGCCAACATTTATCAAGTACCTGGTATGCCAGACCCGGGGACAGCAGCAAATGTGAGTCTTGGAGTGTGGAGTCAGGTGAGGACACAGGTATTGAACTAGCAATGACAAGTGTGAGGAGAGCCATAGAAGACAACAGTGCCCTGCAAGAATGGGTCCCTTCCTGCAAAAGTGAGTCCTGTGTGGCTGGGCGCAGTGGCTCACGCCTGTAATCCCAGCACTTCAGGAGGCTGAGGCGGGTGGATGACCTGAGGTCAGGAGTTCGAGACCAGCCTGGCCAACATGGTGAAACCCTGTCTCTGCTAATAATACAAAACTAGCAGGGCGTGGTGGTAGGCGCCTGTAATCGCAGCTACTCAGGAGGCTGAGGCAGGAGAATCACCTGAATCCGGGAGGCGGAGGTTGCAGTGAGCCAAGATCATGGCATTGCACTCTAGCCTGGGCAACAGGAGCAAAACTTCGTCTCCAAAAAAAAAAAAAAGTGAACCATGTGATCCTTGTATCAGTAAAAAGTCACAATTTTGATTCTGCAGCTACTGAAAAAGTAATCTTTTATGAACAAATGATTCAAGGGCCAAAGCTGTCTGCTGCTGTGTTTTGATTTCATGCCACCTGACACTTGTGTTGGCGAGCCAGCCACCAAATATCATGCTAAGATACAAAGTCTGAATTTTGTACTACTGAAGAGTTGTCAGTAAATGGACACTTGACCACAGAGAAAAACAAGTCACCCTTCCGTAACTTGGCCCCTAGGGACCATCAGTCTAGTAACTCACCATTGCTTAGCATTTTTCTTTTGCCAAAAGAGAGGGCCAGGCTGGAGAAGGGGCTGAGGTAAGAGCTATGGATCTCCCAGGGGATGCAACTGTCACCCCAGCTCAGCCACTGGGGGGCCAAAGGCAGGTCACTGCTCCTCTCTGGCTTCAGTTTTTCCATCTGCGAAATTGGGTAGCAGAGATTTATTGACCATGGTCTGTCATTGAGTAATTCTTCAGGAGCAACAAGGAGGCAGCTGGAGAGGGGTTGGCCTTATGGAGGAGGCTCTGGTCCCCCAGCCACACTGTGGATCTAGGGACCCTTCTGCTGTTATCTGTTTAGCAGGATAAAAAGTCCGTCTTGTGTGGGCTGGGGAAGGTCGCTAGGTTCCAGGGAGGACTCAGGGTGCTGTGCCCACTACTATCAGGCTGGCCCTGTTGCAGGAACATGACTGGCTTTGGCATTACTCTGATGAACCATCAAGCCCCAGCATGAAAGGAGATGCAGAAGAGCATTTGTCCATGCAATCTAAAAAAGGTGAGCACAGAACAAGAAGGATGGAGGGGAAGGGATGCCAGAGCAAGTGCCCAGAGTGGCCCAGGAGGAAGACCCTGTCCCCTTGAGGGCACCTGTGGTTGGGAGGCCTGAGCAGGGCATGTCAGTGTCCCCTGATCTGGAATCCGAGAGCAATGAACACCCCGGATACATACATCATCTAGATTGGGTTTCTGCATCAGATTTCATTTACAAAAGAGTTTCCCTGCTGAATTAAATGTGACGACCACATTCTCCAGTCACAGTGCTGGTGACTGGAGATTTCTTGCAACAACTCTATACCCCGCCCAGTCACATTGCTACTAACAGCAGCCTTGCACCTGGGCCAAAACATTCACAGGAGAGTGAGAATGACAAGAGTTGTCTCTAAGGACCTAAAGAAGAGGACAGCCAACTTGTCAGCCAAAGCACCTACCTATTTCCCTCCTTCTTCCCCTTTCTCTATCTTCATTGCTTCATTCACACATTTATCCAACCCACCAGCCAACCTACTAATATTTTTTGAATGCCTACCTTGTGCAGAGCTCTGGGCAAGACACTAAGAATTCAGCACTGACTGAGACAATATCTTTGCCTCCATATGATTTATATTCTGGGGGAGATAGACAATAAACAAATAAATAAGACAATTATTAATTGCAGCAAAAGCAGAAACAAAAGTAAAGTAATGGAAGTAGAGAGTTAGTGAGGGGCCTCATCCTTCTTGGTCTTGGACCCTAATCTTCTGCAGGTGGACAGCCACATCCCAAAGCAGGACTCCATTCATACTTCAGTGTGTGCACGGAGCACTTGGGGACCTTGTGGAAATGTAGAAGCTGACTCAGTAGTTCTGGTGTGGGGCCTGAGATTCTGCATGTCTACCGGTTCCCAGGTGATGTGGGGCCATGCTTTTTACAGTGTAGGTCCACAGAACATGGACTACTCCGTGCCAAGCCCAGACGATGGTGATAGCCCCTTGCCCCAAGGATGGCACCCGAGGGAAGCGGAGGAGGGAGCCTGCAAAGACCTGCAGAACTTCCGAGGTTGGAGAAGCCTGACCAGACCCATCAGCAGCTGCATAGCTGTGCCTTGCAAACCCGACCAAGTGGCTTTAGCAGGAGCTGCGGTAGAGCTCAGAGGTGTCTCAACCAGCTGCCAGGGCTGCCAGGAAACTTAAGCAAAGACATCTGCCTTTGCCATTAAAAAAAAAAAAAAAAGAAGTATCTCTTAGCTGGGTATGTGTGGTGGCAGAGATAGGACAGCTCTATGATGAAGCTGGTTTTGAGATGGACTGGACCATCTCAAAAGAGAGCCATGAGATGGATCTCTGCACCCAGTCCGTTTGCCCACCTTGGTCCCACTTCTTTCTTCTTAAGTTCCAAAGAGCTGCACTCAGCCCTCAGGTCTCAGCATGCTGTGGAAAGCACACGTGTTTGGAACTGATGGCACTTGAGCCTCAGCTAAACCCTAACAAGCATCGCCCTCCCGGCCCTGGTGGTCCCATCTGTGCACCAAGCCAAAATTGCCTGCCTGCTTTCCGTGTGGTATCATGGTGTTGATCAGAGGAAACAGACACCATTAACATAATGAGCACGTCCGATCTAGCAGCCTGGAGTTTACCCAGCCTTGAAATAGACAGAGGGGACCCTTAGCTGAGGGAAGCTGATTAAGAGTCAGCCATGGGCCAGGCACAGTGGCTCATGTCTGTAAAACCAGCACTTTGGGAGTCCAAGCTAGGTGGATCACCTGAGGTCAGGAGTTCGAGCCCAGCCTGGCCAACATGGTAAAACCACGCCTCTACTAAAAATACAAAAATTAGCCAGGCGTGGTGGCAAGTACTTGTAATCCCAGCTACTTGGGAGGCTGAGGCAGGAGAATCGTTTGAACCCAGGAGACAGAGGTTGCCGCGAGCCGAGACTGCACCATTGCACTCCAACCTGGGCAACAAGAGCGAAATTCCATCTCAAAAAAAAAAAAAAAAAAGTTGTCCAGGCACGGTGGCTCATGCCTGTAATCCCAGCACTTTGGGAGGCTGAGGCGGGCGGATCACAAGGTCAGGAGATTGAGACCATCCTGGCCAACGTGTTGAAACCCCTTCTCTACTAAAAATACAAAAATTAGCTGGGTGTGGTAGCGTGTGCCTGTAATCTCAGCTACTCAGGAGGTTGAGGCAGGAGAATCCCTTGAACCCGGGAGGTGGAGGTTGCAGTGAGCTGAGATCACGCCGCTGCACTCCAACCTGGTGACAGAGCGAGACTCTGTCTCAAAAAAAAAAAAAAGTCAGCCATGTCCTGTAGTGGTAGGGATTCAAGGCGGCATCTATGAAGCTGCAATAGTTAGAATAAAGGACAACTATCAGGAGTCATGAGAAAGCAGGCTTGTATCAACATCATTCAAAATCAGCATCTAAAACAGCACCCGGCACACAGGGGACTCTGCTTAAATGACCGCGGGTGAACACAGAACCTACCTCTCCCACCATTCGCTCCCTCCCTCCTACTGGATCTTTGTTTGGTTTCTTTATCTCAGAGTCCCTGCGTGGAGCAAACCAGTTGTACCTGGAAAAGCTGTGCTGTCTCTTTAAGTCCCTCGCAAGTCTCCCGACTTTCTTTGGCATCAGAATTGGGCATCTCTGGGAATCTGACCCACATCTGTGCAGAATAAAGAACAATTATCAAGCTGAAACATGCCCTGCACCCAACACACCTACTTAATTGGTGCTTTACTTAAGCTAATGTTTCAGATTATTTGGGCCTCCCCAATGCATCGAGTTGAAAAGGCAAAGCTCATTTGCTGCGAGTGTCCCTTGATGCCTCATGTGCCTCGTATGCTCCACACATGCACGAAAGCCTTCCAGGGTGTGCGTGGGCATGAACCTAATTAATAATGCTTTTTGCTTCTTAGCAATTGCCAGCTTCGTAGGCAGAGCTTTTTGAACTTGTTTCTGGAAACCTCTTCTGAACCACAGGACTAGAATAGAATAGCAGACACTCTGTAAATATTTGTAGAGTGACCGAACAACACAGAGGGGGCAAAGCATAGTGGCTAAGAGGGATTAAGATGTTGGCTTCGGACAGATCTAGGATCTGGGTGTGAGTATCAGCTCTGTCTGTGGGGCCTGAAGCTGTCTAAACACATGTCTTCATAAGCTGAACTGATAAAATAAAATCATATTGATAAAGCACTGTAACTGGCAAGGCGGAAGTACTTTTAAAATGTTAGTTGTTGAAGGTGACTATATACATGATTGCTGACCAGGGACACTTTTGATAGTGAATAGGGGACTATAATAATCATACCAGGGCCGGGCACAATGACTCACGTCTGTAATCCCATCACTTTGGGAGGCTGAGGCAGGTGGATCACCTGCGGTTAGGAGTTTGAGACCAGCCTGGCCAACATGATGAAACCCCATCTCCACTAAAAATATAAAAAATTAGCCAGACATGGTGGCATATGCCTGTAGCCCCAGCTACTTGGGAGGCTGAGGCAGGAGAATTGCTTGAACCCGGGAGGCAGAGGTTGCAGTGAGCCAAGATCATGCCACTGCACTCTAGCCTGGGCAACAGAGCGAGACTGTCTCAAAAAAAAAAAAAAAAAGTCATAACAGAATAACAGGTGTAAACCAGGTCTAGCCCAACAACCAAGGGTTGTGGGTACCCCGGCTATTATTATTTAATAGAGGAGATGCTTAGAGATCATCAAATCCAACATATTTATTTGACATATGAAGCTGGTGAACCTGAATAAGCTGAGCAACCTGAAGTCACACTGCCTATTAGCAGAACATTGCTTTAAGGTCACACTGGTTTTGGTCCCAGGCTCTGGGTCCCACTTGGGGAGCTAAGCTCCCAGCTGTTGTCTCCATAACACTGCAGAAAAGAGCTGTGAGGAGGTGGCCTCTAAGCCCCACCAAGTTTCTGAAAGATCCTCATTTACAAAGGATGGCAGTGAACTTCAGAGACGTTAAAAAAACCTCTCTGAGGTGGCCCCAGGCCACACAACAGTGTGTGATTGCTAACGATGTGTCTCCTGGATTCTCTTGCACTGAAGTAGAAGATTTCATCATGTAGATTCTTTTTTTTTTTTTTTTTTTTTTTGAGTTAGAGTCTCGCTGTGTTGCCCAGACTGGAGTGCAATGCCACAATCTCGATCTCGGCTCACTGCAACCTCTGCCTCCTAGGTTCAAGCGATTCTCCTGCCTCAGCCTCCCGAGTAGCTGGATTACAGGCACCCACCAATGTGCCCGGCTAATTTTTGTACTTTTGTAGAGACAGGGTTTCACCATGTTGACCAGGCTGCTCTTGAACTCCTAACCTCAGGCGATCCACCCACCTCGGCCTCCCAAAGTGCTGGGATTACAGGCGTGAGCCGCCGCGCCGGGCCACCGTGTAGATTCTTATACCAGGAATGGTAGCTAGCGTCCTGGTTTCGGTGATACCAACAACCTACTTTCAGCTTCCCCTGTCTTCTTTCAGCGTGTTTGTTTCAGAAATCACTGGTTCATCCTGATTATTGACACATCCTGGTCAGAATTAGCTGCTCCCATTCATGTCTCTATCATAGTATAATTACTTTTTTGTTTATTTATTTAGAGACAGAGTCTCACTCTGTTGCCTAGACTGGAGTCCAGAGTGCAATGGCGTGATCTCAGCTCACTGCAACCTCCGCCTCCCAGGTTCAAGCAATTCTCCTGCCTCAGTCTCCCATGTAGCTGGGATTACAGGTGCATGCCACCATGCCCGGCTAATTTTTGTAGTTCTAGTACTCATGGGGTTTCACCATGTTGGCCAGGCTGGTCTCAAACTCCTGACCTCAAGTGATCTTCCCACCTTGGCCTCCCAAAGTGCTGGGATTACAGGCTTGAGCCACCACACACAGCCTAATTACTTGTTTATATGTCTGCTCCTAGAGACTCAGTTATTTAGAGACGGATGCCGTGCTTGGCACAGTGGGTGGGATACCATGGCTCTCAGGTAAACATTTGCTGAATGTCATTGTTCTCAATGTCTGTCACATTGCTTACCATTGGGAGGAACTGACAATGACCTAACTTTCCCAGTCAAGATGCAAGAACTCTCAAAAAGACCCCCAAACATCCCTGCTGAATGAAATGTCTTAGCTCCAGTCTTACCTCCAGTGAAAAATAATGGGTGGCACCCCACCCCCCTGCTAAATAACTCAGCCTAATTTATACCTGATAGGTTTCCCCATTCACGTCCTTTTTCCAGAGCATTTTCATTTCTCCCTTAAATCCTGGAAAACCACTATTTATCTCATCTGTGAGCTAGAGCCGGCTCTCCTGGTTCACAGGAGCCAACTGTGTGCACCTCTTGCCAAGGCCATGTTTAGGGAAGACACATAGATAGCTCGAAATGAGCCATTCTGGAAGTATTTACACTATGGAAATCAGCAAACACTACAAATCAAGGCTTTTTAAAACATTTCTTAGAAAACCAGTTGTTAAACATTAGCCAGCACACCACTGCCTATGTGACACCAAGCCCTCCTTCCCCTCACTCTGCCTGCTTGTACATGTCTTAATGCTCTTGAGCCACCAGCCAGTCTCTCCAGTTTCGACCATGTTATCCATTTTCTCCCAAGACCCATCTGAGTGCCGCTCAACCCTTCTGCTTGTCGTTGCCAATTGTGGGTAGCCAGCACACCGCGGTTCTAAAAGAGGTATTATCTATAACAGAATCTCTTACAACCAAGTCCCATCACCCCAAATGAGTCAGTTCAGCACGCTGCTTGTGAAAATGTGTTTACAGAATGTCTTTCAGATCCATGCTTTGCACATGCCTTCACTTGCTAAAGAATTACCCAGTTCCCCTCCACTTCCCCGCTCTCATGTCCCAAACAAAGTGTGATCATCACATTTTTAAGTCTCCAGCACACCCTGGGTCTTGTCAGGCAGCCGCATACGGACTGAGTTTCTTTTAAACAGGCTAAAATTTCTCGTCTCTCAGCTTAGTCTTCATGGCTTTGACTAGGGGAAAAGGCACTCACCACTTCCAAGCCAGGCTGCCAAGAAAAGGCTCAGCAGAGCCCCCCAAGTCTCTTTTTGAGGAACGCTCTGATTTACAGAATTAAGTTATGGCCCGACTCTTCAAACGGATAATCACAGACTGTAGCAAAACTCTGAGACTGAAATGCGAGCTGCCGTTTTGCAGCGTGCACTGTGATTTTTAGCAAAGCCTGTTTAAATTGTGACGCTCTCCTCACAGCCCTGCCTTTCATTTCTGTCAGTTTCCAGGCACTGGGGCTCTTTTCTTTGGAGAATGATACATCCAGGCTGGGACTTCAACTGGCTTTCCCCATCAACATTTCTTTACAACGTTTTTAAAAATCAGAGATAAAGTTTTACTTGAAGAGAAGTCTTATATAACTCTACTGCCTGCCCTGCTAGTCCCGACTGTGCTACAGAGGACTGGGTTGAGGGCCGCGTGCTTCCCTGAGAAGACGTAAGCCTTTTAAAGCAATGAAATGATCACTTCTCATTAATTTAGCTGTAACTCAATTATTTTGGAAACAAAACAAAGAGACTGTGGAAAATCTTGCTAAAAATAGCAAATCAATGAAGTGGAACGGTTGGTTTTAAGACAATTAATTATGCAACAGTAATGTTCTTAATCATCTCTAAAGGAAACTATTTGCTCATAGTATTAGAAGAGATCAAGCAAGGACCTTGCCAGTCACCCCCTAGTCCCAGCTCATCATTTAGTGCCCTCTGGGGCTGGTTGTTTCTAACTGGTTTTCACCGTGGGAGGATAGACAGAGTGGGACTAGGGAAGCTGCAAGCCCTATTTTGGCCACCTGGGTATCATCAAGGAAGAAGAATTCAAGCATATTCCTTTCGTCGATGGCTCCTTTCAGTGTGGAGGAAAACCCCAGTGCCCACCCAATTTCCCCTGCTCATCATTACACAAAATCCCTGCACTAGAATACACAGACAGACAGACTGCTTTCAGCAATTGATGTGCGTGTCTTAAAGTAGGGTCTGACAGCGCACACACTACGCAGCCAGTGGAACCCAAGTGCACACAGCCTCACACAGCATGAGCATCACCATCTGGTTCCCACTCTTCATTATGGAGACGACTTGCATTTATTGAATGCTTGCTGCATGCCACATGCAGTTCTAGGCACTGTACACACATCCAGTCGTTTTAAATTCTGTGGTCAAAGGAGTATAACATAAAGTGTACCATATTGGTCTTTTTTTTTTTTTTTGAAACAGAGTCCGGCTCTGTTGCTCAGGCTGGAGTGCAGTGGTGTCATCTCGGCTCACTGCAACCTCCGCCTCCCAGGTTTACGCAATTCTCCTGCCTCAGCCTCCCGAGTAGCTGGGATTACAGGTGCCCGGCACCATGCCCAGCTAATTTTTGTATGTTTGGTAGAGACAGGGTTTCACCATGTTTGCCAGGCTGGTCTCGAACTCTTCACCTCAAGGGATCTACCTGCTTCGGCCTCCTAAAGTGCTGGGATTACAGGCATGAGCCACCGCACCTGGCCCATATTGGTCATTTTTAAGTGCACTGTTTGTTCATTAAGATTGTTCACGTTGTTGTGCAATCATTGCCACCATCCATCTCCAGCACTTTTTCATGATCCCAAACTGCACAGATCCACTCTTTAATCCTATGAGGTAGGGTATTAGCCCTATTTACAGATGGGGAAACTGAGGCACAGGGCCATGCAGTAAGTAGCATCTCTTTAAAGAGATGGCGATAGGCCGGGCACGGTGGTAATCCCAGCACTTTGGGAGGCCGAGGTGGGTGGATCACCTGAGGTCAGGAGTTTGAGACCAGCCTTGCCAACATGGTGAAACCCCGTCTCCACTAAAAATACAAAAATTAGCCGGGTGTGGTGGTGCATGACTGTAATCCCAGCTACTCAGGAGGCTGAGGCAGGAGAATCGCTTGAACCTGGGAGGTGGAGGTTGCAGTGAGCCAAGATCGTGCCACTGCACTCCAGCTTGGGTGACAGAGTGAGACTCTGTCTCAGAAGAAGGAAGGAGGGAAGGAAGGAAGGGAGGGAGGGAGGGAGGAAGGGAGGGAGGGAGGGGATAATGACATTGGGAATCTAACTCTGCCCTGAACCATATGGGAAACCATTTCTGAATTAGTGCTCTGGGTAACGTTGTCCCCCTCACATAATGCAGCATATCTTATGTCTGTAAACCAGGGCTTGGCAAGTGTTTTCTTGCAAAGGCCATTACAGATTCTTTAGGCTTCGCAGGCCACACAGTCTCTGTTACAAATACTCTCCTCTGCCCTTGTAGCAAAAGCAGCCCTAGATCATATGTGTGTATGTCATGGGCATGGCTGTATCCCAATGAAACTTGATTTTTGGATGCTGAAATTTGATGTCATATCATATTTTTACTGTGGTGAAATGGAAAGAACATACAATTTTATCATTTTAACCATCTTAAAGCTACCATTCGATGGTGATAAGTACATTCACATTGTTTTGAAACCATCACCCATCGCCCATCTCCACAAATGTTTCATCTTCTCAAACTGAAACTCGATGCACATTAAATACTAACTCCGCCTTCCTCCACCCCATCTACTGAAACCACCATCCTACTCTGCCTCTATGAATCTGACCACCCTAAGTACTTCATATAAGTGGAATCATACAATATTTATCCTTTTGTGTCTGGCTTCTTTCCCATAGCATAAAGTGAATTTCCTATCATTTTTGCATATCAGAAAATGTTAGCCATCTTCTGATTTGTTTTCGGTGATTTGTAAAGGTACAAAGCTTTCTTACCTCACACAGCCTGTACCAAAGCAGGTGGTGGGATGGATTTGGCCCGTGGGCCATAGTTTGCCTGCCCCTGATCTCAGCGTTTTCACAAATGTCAATCTGACCATCTGCTTTGTACAGCACAGAGAGGCCAAGCAACTTGTCTACAGTAACACAGCTGCAAACCTGGCCACACTCAAACCAGAAGCCAGGCATCTATATTCCCAGTTTGGTTCGGGAACAAAGGAGAAAAGTTTGAATCCTCCAGTTTTTTCACTGAAAGTGGTTCCATGCTGGGTGACGTCTTTAAAAGTTACTGTTGTTACTGGTAAAGGCACAGAGGTTTCTCCAGGCTTCCCATCCTGGAGAAGGGACTGGCAACGCATAAGACACTCTGCTTTAGAAGAAAGATCAAGTATGCACTCGTCCTCTGACTGTTGTTCAAGTCAAACAAACCAGGCCAGACAGCGAACAGTCAGCTTTATTCACTCAAGCCCTCCTTCACTGGAGCACACATTACTTTTCTATACGATGACTTGCCAAATGCTTAAAAGGCATATTTTAAAGAATAACAAATGCTACTCTGTTTCTTTCTGGTGGCCAGGACATCTTGTGTTTACAGTGTGGAGCTTGGGGGGCTTAGAAACACCCAGCCATATTCTGGCTTTCTTCTCCCAAGTCAGAGCTTGCACACATGGAGTTTTTTACATGCTGGCACTGGCAACAGGACCTTGGGCAGGGGACCCAAAGGGGGCCCACTGAAGGGTGAGGGCCAGCCTCCCCCAGCCTGGGCACTGATTGTTTGAACCGGGTTTTGAACACAGCCTGACATCTGCACTTATAGACCTGTGCCAGGGTACAGGGCAAGCAGAGCTCATGTGCGGGAAGAGAAACAGTCCAGGTTTATTTTCAACAGCTGTCTTTCAAGAGCTGCAAACAGAGAGCAAATGTGAATGACTGGGAAAATGCTATTTCCCTATTTCTTCAATGAACCTGGTAAATTGCAATTTCCAAATCAGAGGAACTACCGGATCAATACAACCAACTTTGAGGGAATGTGTGAACAAAGAAGAAGAAGGCCAGGTGGATGGCTCACGCCTGTAATCTCAGCACTTTGGGAGGCCGAGGCATGCGGATCAGCTGAGGTCAGGAATTCGAGACCAGCGTGGCCAACTTGGCAAAACCTCGTCTCTACTAAAAATACAAAAATTAGCGGGGTGTGGTGGTGGGCACCTGTAGTCCCAGGTACTTGGGAAGCTGAGGCAGGAGAATCACTTGAACCCGGGAAGCAGAGGCTGCAGTGAACCGAGATTGTGCCACTGCACCCCAGCCTGGGAGACAGAGTAAGACTCCATCTCAAAAAAAAAAAAAAAAAAGGGCTGGGCACAGTGGCTCGTGCCTGTAATCCCAACACTTTGGGAGACTGAGGCTGGCAGATCACGAGGTCAGGAGTTCAAGACCAGCCTGACCAACATGGTGAAACCCCGTTTCTACTAAAAATGCAAAAATTAGCCGGGTGTGGTGGTGCGTGAGCCTGCAGTCCCAGCTACTCAAGAGGCTGAGGCAGGAGAATTGCTTGAACCCAGAGGCAGAGGTTGCAGTGAGCAGAGATTGTGCCACTGCACTCCTGCCTGGGCGACAGAGCAAGACTCTTGTCTCAAAAAAAAAAAAAGAAGAGCAATAAAAATAAGAATGAAGAGGGGGAGAAAGAGGAGGAGCAAGAGCAACTGTTGCTGCGAATCCAGTAACCATCCCATCAGTGTGGTCGCATGTGTCCTGCAAGGCCCTCATTCTGCAGGCACTGCATTGGGTGCTCAAGGGATCCAAAGATGAGACTGGCCATCAGGGGTTTGCAGGCCAGGAGGGAGATGACACCTGTTTATCAATAACTGTAACACATGGCAGTGCACACTAAAGAGCAGCAGGTAAAGCGCTGGAGGGGGGGGCGGGGGGGGGTCCCAGGTGGGAGGAGATTGCCTCAAGCCTGGGAGGGGTGAAGAAGAATGGGGAAGCCTGCAGGGACAGGCGGCTCTTGTGTTTAGCCTCCAGAATCCTTTCTGGCAGCCGGCTGGATTCTGACCAGCCCCTGGTTTCTGGACTCAGCATGTTGCTGTTTCTCATGACCAAGCTTCTTTTACCTTCACTGTCAATGGTGGGGCCCCAGCTCAGGCCTCGGGCCCAGGGCTCTCAGCTGACTCCCAGGTCCTGAGAACCAGAGCATTGCCTCATGCCTCACACTTCCCAACACCAGAGCCCAGACCCAGGTCGCATGCCCTGACTGCTGAAACATCAGCAGGCACCCACCTCCAGAAAGGGCTGCCCATCTAGGAGGACTCGTGTTGGTGCCTGGGGACAGCTCCACCAGCCTGGCTTAAAACCCTGGCACCCTGAAGACCCTGTGTGATCTCTATCTACAGGGCCTGCTGAGTCATAGGTGCCCCAGACAAGAGGAATGGATCATAGCAAGTCACAAATACCCTGGTGCTGGAAAGATGAAAGCAAACTGGAGTGGAACCAGAGTAATCCAAAACCTCAACAGAAAGAGCAGTGCCTGAGAGTCAAACGGGGGCCTTGGTGGAAACGAAGTCAAGGGCTTGAACGTTTTTCTGTTTTCACTGTGATTAAATAGAAACTTTTATATGTTGCAGTATATACTTCCTTAATGTTACTTAGGAAACTTTGGACAAATATGACTGCAGAAAAAAAGCGAAAACTTCTGCACAAAGGAGATCACAATTCAAATAAAATGTCAAACCAGGAATATCACTATCTTTACTACATAACTATTCCAAGCAAGAAGAAATAGATGCCTAGTCTTTTTAAATTGCAAAACGCATGAAGAAGCAGTTCTTAGAGTGGAAATAGAAATGACCAATAAGTATTTGTTTTAAATCAACCTCCCTAGTAATCAAAGAATTTCACATTAAAGCAACTTTTAGACATAATTTTTCACCTATGTGAAGGCTTAAGAGACAAAAAGGATGCAAGTTGCAAGGACAGACACTTTCATACACCTCTGATGGAACTGAAATTTGCTCAGCCATTCTAGATGGCAGTTTTCAACATACGTCAAGCATCATTTTGAAATGTGTTTTACTTTTGCCCCAGCAACTTTTTACATCTAGGATTTGTCCTACGGAAAGGAGTATGGGTGTGCACAACAATTTATTTATAAAGCACATTTACTGCATTATACATTATAATAGTGAAAGACAGGAAATCATCTAAATGACCAACAGTGAATTAACTAAAAATAAAGAGCCAAACAATAAAATAGTACACACCATTAAACTTTCAAAAAAAGTTCAATAACAGGGAAAGATGTTCACAATAAACTAAGTGAAGAAAAGCATATGCAAAACAGTGTGGTATGGTGACATTTTTGTTTTAAAAAATCCCAAATGGTAATTATATAGAAAAGCATCTGGAAATATAAACTCCAAGATGTTAATGGAAGTTATTTCTGAATAGGTGGAATTGTGTGATTTTTAAAATTCTGTTTTTTCCATTTATTTATATGATTTGATTTTTCTGCAGTGATCATGTATTTCTTAGCAAGAAGAAAAGATTATTTTAATAATAAAAATACATACACAAACAAGACTGGGAATAACATTTGCAGCCAAGAGAAAATATGTCAAAGATAGCAAAGGTAGAAAGAGCACATATAAATGTATATGGAATGGAAAATTATATAACAGACCTGTCAACAAAGATGAATATATTCCTAGTGAAAAAAGACATGGAAAAATGTTTAGCCAGGCTGGAGTGCAGTGGCGCGATCTCAGCTCACTGCAACCTCCGCCTCCCAGGTTCAAGTGATCAAAGAATTTCACATTAAAGCAACCTGTAAAGCCTCAGCCTCCCAAGTAGCTGGGACTACAGGTGTGCACCACCACGCCCAGCTAATTTTGTATTTTTAGTAGAGACAGAGTTTCACCATGTTGGCCAGGATGGTCTCAATCTCTTGACCTCGTGATCTGCCCACCTTGGCCTCCCAAAGTGCTGGGGATTACAGGAGTGAGCCACCACGCCTGGCCTCAGCATCGTTACAAATGAAAAAACTGCAAAATTAATAAATGGAAGGAATAATTCTCCAATTTCCAATTCATTAAAGCACTCAAGTTTTAAAAACACATAACTTTTTCATGGAAAAGTGTTATATTAAATTAATTTTTAAAAGGAAATATCACTCTTACCCCTTAATATGTACAATTATTATGTGTCAATTAAAAATAAATTCAATTAATGCCAGGCGTGGTGGCCCATGCCTGTAATCCCAGCACTTTGGGAGGCCAACGGGGGCAGATCACCTGAGGTCAGGAGTTCAAAACCAGCCTGGCCAACATGGTGAAACCCCATCTGTACTAAAAATACAAATTTAGCCAGGCGTGGTGGCATGCGCCTGTAGTCCCAGCTACTCAGGAGGCTGAGGCAGGAGAACTGCTTGAACCCGGGAGGTGGAGGTTGCAGTGAGCTGAGATGGCACTGCTGCACTCCAGCCTGGGTAACAGAGTGAGACCCTGTCTCAAAGAAATCAAAAAGAAAAAATAAATAAATTAAAAAGTTAAAAAAGCGTTATACAAGTGCTTTAAAAGTTTAATCAACATAAAATGTTCAAAGACACACACCAAATCCTACAATCCAGAAATCGTAAGATTAATATTTTGCGAACATCATCCTGAATTTCTCTAAGGATACAGAGTGTGCAGAAATAATTTTATAATATTTTGGTTCTTGTTTTTATCTCTGCAGTTTCATAGTTCCCAGAACAGTATCTGGCACACAGGAGGCTCTACATATAATGTTAAATGATTAACAGACGAGTACCATATCATAATGCCATATTAGAATAAAAAGAATTTAAATTCTTTATAAAATTTAAATGAACTTAAATTTTATGGAAGGTAAAAAAAGCTGAAGGGATTTCTGAACTTAAAATAAATTGTTATTTCCAAAACAAATACAGTTGGCCTTCTGTGTCCGTGGGTTCTGCATCTGTGGATTCAATGAATCATGGATCAAAAATATTTGGAAAAAAAAATTCCACATGGTTTCAAAAAGTAGGCCTGGTGCAGTGGCTCATGCCTGTAATCCCAGCACTTTGGGAGGCCGAGATGGGTGGATCACTCAAACCCACGAGTTCAAGACCAGCCTGGGCAACATGGCAAAACCCCATCTCTACAAATAATACAAAAATTAGGTGACACGTGCCTGTAGCCAGCTACTAGAGGTTGGGAGAGTGCTGAATTAGGAAGATCGCTTGAGCCCAGGAGGCAGAGGTTGCCGTGAGCCAAGATCATGCCACAGCACTCCAGCCTGGTGAACAGAGTGAGACCCTGTCTCAAAGAAAAATAAAAAGCTCTGTAAAGCAAAACTTGAATTTGCCATGGGCTGAGTACTATGCTGAATCCATGCAAATGAAGTGATGTAAGCATCGGATTAGGTACTACAAACAATCTAGAGACAATTTAAAGAATGTGCATAGGTTATATGCAAATACTATACCATTTTATATCAGGGACTTGATATAAATCCAAAGTGGTCCTGGAACCAATTCCCACAAACACTGAGAGATGACTATTCGTACTTATAAATTCTCCCAAGGTTAAGAAAAATGATACTTAAAAATCATGAAGGCATTGGAGTCATGAGCTTTTTTTCAAATTTTTGTTTTAATTTTGATTTATTATTCTTTAAAAAAAGAAAGGAAATTTGCCATCATGTTCTCCCTTCTCCTTTTCCCCACTCCCTGGTTAAGTGTGTTGCATTTCTGAGCTCCTCATTTTATTTATTTATTTGTTTACCTTTTTTTTTTTTTTTAGGCAGAGTCTTGTTCTGTCACCCAGGCTGGAGTGCAGTGGCGCGATCTCTGCCTCCCAGGTTCAAGTGAGTCTCCTGCCTCAGTCTCCCAAGCAGCTGGGATTACAGGCATGTGCCACCATGCCCAGCTAATTTTTGTGTTTTTAGGAGAGACAGGGTTTCACTGTGTTGGCCAGGCTGGTCTCAAACTCCTGACCTCAAGTGATCCACCCACTTT
Source organism: Pan troglodytes (assembly GCF_028858775.2). NCBI lineage: Eukaryota > Metazoa > Chordata > Mammalia > Primates > Hominidae > Pan > Pan troglodytes. The sequence goes on from NC_072406.2 coordinate 133,749,543, forward strand.
GGCCTCCCAAAAGTGCTGGGATTACAGGCATGAGCCACCGCATCCGCCCCAAGTTCCTCATTTTAATCCATCTTTTTGGTTGGCAGGGCTTTTTCGCAGAAGAATACATGGGTACTATCGTCCCTGAACTCTTTCTTGTATCAGTGTCTGCCTGCAAGTCTTTTGCTTGAATGACAGCTTGCATCTGTTTAATATTTTTGGATTTTGCTTTCTTTCTTTCAGTACACTCTAGACATTACTCTATTGTCTTCTCTTAATAAGTCTGGGACACCTGACTTTTTTTCCCTTGCAGGCAGCCTGCAAGTCTGAAGGAGTCTTTGTTTATCCTCCAAGTTCAATATCTTAACCAGGATACAGGTTAATGTCAGTCATTACATATCATTTTTTCCCCTTGATGCCCTTGGATCTAAAAATTTGCAATTTATTTCTGATGACCTACATCTCTGAACATATTTTTCCCTATTTTTTTTTGTTGGGTACCTAATTCAGAGACATCAATTATAATTATATTGGATCATCTTTGTCCTCCATAACTAGCATCTCCTCTAACCTACTGTAATCTTTGCCTTTTTCTTGTGTTTGCCATGAATAATTTCAGCACTTCTTCCATGCCAATAATTTGATTGTTCAGTCATATCTTTATTATTCCTTACTTCTCTTTTTTTTTTTTCTTTTTTAGACTGAGTCTTGTTCTGTCACCCGGGCTGGTGCAGTGGTGCAATTTCAGCTCACTGCAACCTTCACCTCCCAGGTTCAAGCAATTCTCCTGCTTCAGCCTCCCAAGTAGCTGGGACTACAGGCTCACACTACCATGGCTAATTTTTTGTATTTTTAATAGAGATGGGGTTTCACCATGTTGGCCAGGCTGGTCTCAAACTCCTGATCTCAAGTGATCTGCCTGCCTCAGCCTCCCAGAGTGCTGGGATTATAGGCATGAACCACCATGCCTAGCCTTATTATTCCTTACTTCTAATTTATGAATTAAATCTTTCATAGTCTTATTAAGTTCTTTATTATACCAAAGATTCATAGGTAGTTCTTGAAGAATATGTTTTTGTCCAGGACAGGCCTTCATTGATTTTTTTTTTCACCAATATTTCCTTTCTTTCATCTGTTGCTATTGTGTTCTATAGTGTGTTTAAATATTTGTCACACCATGTCTTATCATGTTGTTCAAGTTTAATGGGTACAGCTCTGTACACATCTATCTACTCTGTTTGTTGTTGCTGTTGTTTTTAAGAGACAGGGTCTCCTTATGTTGCCCAGGCTGGTCTTGAACTCCTAGCCTCAAGCCATCCACCCACCTCAGCCTCCCAAGTAGTTGGGATTACAGGCATAAGCCACTACATCTAGCTCAACACCTATTTATTCTGAAATAGTGGGGGGATTTTCCTTGACACCCTTCTCACTTTATCTGGGGCTCAATGTCTTCTGGGCTACAGTGTGGAGATAGATTTTACTAACTCTCCACCCTTCTAAAGTCAGGGGACAAGGAAATGGGGAAGGGGCAGGTCAGGAGTAGGAGCTTGGCCAGTAGCCTTCTCTTGGAAGTTTGGGCTCTGCTCTCTCTCACTTGGGATCCCACTAAATGTCAGAAACTAAGGTTCATTCCATCCAGCCATTGCTATATCACACTTCTGTGTGTTTTGGCTTCCTGAACAATGGCAAGCCTTGGCAACCCCTCCTTTCTCCACTAAGGTTTCCAGGTGACATTTAGGGCCTTCCAAACTCAAGGGATCTTTCCCCTGAACTTTTCATGGGACTGCTTACTCTTGTCTTCTCTACTACAGGTCATGTTTTTCTCTAGACTGAAGAATATTAGTAAGAATCCTCCAAGTTTCATTAATTCCTTCTTTCATTGGAGAGAGCAGTTTGAATTCAGGAGCTGTACTACATCAGAATTTTCTGGTTCTTTCCAAGGTCATGACTTTTCTTTTCTTTCCTTTTCTTTTCTTTTCTTTTCTTTTCTTTTCTTTTCTTTTTTCTTTCTTTCTTTTTTTCTCCCAGGGTCTCACTCTGTCACCCAGGCTGGAGTGCAGTGGTGCAATCATAGCTCACCGTAGCCTCAATCTCCAAGGCTCAAGCGATCTTTGCACCTTCACCTCCCAAGTAGCTGGGACTACAGGTGTGCGCCAACATGCCTGGCTGACTTTTTGTACTTTTTTTCTAGAGACGAGGTCTCCCTATGTTGCCCAGGCTGGTCTCAAAGTCCTGGGTTCTAGCCTTCCTCCTGCCTTGGCCTCCCAAAGTGCTGAGATTATAGGCATGAGCCACCACACCCAGCCTGGTCATGACTTTTCTAGATACAAAGGTAATTCCTTGTTTAGTTACTACTTACATTTGTTTTTGTTGTGATTTTATTTCTGTTTATTGACTACTTTATTTCATTAGGAATGGCTGAGGATATATATCCTTCTTCCTTCTGTAGCCAAAAACTCTTCCCTCTGTTCTTAAGCAGAACATACTGAACATAACTTTTCTGATGACTCAGGGGCTTCCTTAAGATCATAGTTATTACTCCTTAGATAAAGCTGTAGCCCCAGGGCTTGAGGAGGCTGTAGTAGAAAAGGAGGGTACCTGAGGCCTCATGACAGGACCCAATCTTTGATGCTGGTAGCTTCTTGCTCCCTTTCCTCTATTCCATAAGGGCAAGATTAGCCTGTAAAATTACATGCTCCTCTGACCAGTGGGAAAAAATGTGCTTCCCATAAAACCAAATTCACTGGAAAAGTCAAGAGGAAGAAGCCTCATTCCAAGGGGTTCTCCTGTTGCAATTCATTATCTTTACTCCTGCTTTCAGGGTACTCTGACATGTGACCACTATTAAAGGGTGATTGGTGATGCTGGCATCACTAAGACAAATGCCTGAAGTGCTTCCTTGTCAACCTGCTCACTCTCCACTGTCACAGCAATAGCAGGTAAGTCACACCATTTTGAGGCTCTAGGATGGAGGCTCTACCAAGGGTTTCTTGGTTGTGAGCAACAGAAAGCAACTCTGGATAACTTAAGCAGAAAAATGTCTCATTTGGAACTTATGAGATACTTCACATATTTAAAAAGACACTGAGAAGTCAGGGCTAGAAGACATGTGACTAGGGGAGCTCCCAGAACCTAAGAGGAAGGACATCGAAGACAATCTCTCCTCAGCACTCCTGTTGAAAGGAATCAGCTCCAGCCATCTTCACTCCTGACATTGCTCTACTCAAGATTTAAATTCATGGAGAGAGAAGGTCTGATCGGCCCACGCTTTGATGAAGAGAGAGCAAAAGACCTTGGAAAGATAGTCCTCCAAAGCAATGCCAAGTTTCTGCCAATGAAAGAAAAAGGCCTTGCAGGGCAGGCAGAACCACAGCTGTCTATAAACTTGGCACCAGAAGATGCTAAGTGGTGGTTGGCATGTCACCAGGCCTTCCCTTAGAAAAGCATTTCACTTTTGACAAAATGTGAGACACAAGACAAGAATAAAAATTGTACCTTCAATATTATATTATGTGATGTGTCAAATTTTCTCAAAACATTCTAAGCTACAGTAACATTTTGTAGTCTGAATAATACACCCTGATGCTTAGGTTTAAACCACTAACCTTGCCTTTATGAGGGAAAATGTCAAACTACTGGTTAGCATTAGAATAGCTGCCCATTCAGAGATAGCTGGCCATTCATAAAGAATGCTGTAGAGGAGAGCATCAGTCTGAAGAGTTTAACTGGCAAAACAGGTGATCCAGACTCCTTTCAGAGGGTGGTCTGCAGAGCAGCAGCATCTGTAGCACCTGGGAGCTTATCGATAATGCAGTCTCTCAGCTCCTACCCCAGACCTACTGAGTCAGAATCTGCATTTTGACGAGTGTGATTTGTGCCCACATGAAAGTATGAGAAGCATAGATTCTGAGAGCAAAGTCTAGAACCAGACTGCCTGGGTTAACAAGTCATTGATGTAGGAAACTCTTGAGAGAAGAATGTCAGCTAATGAATACAGATCAGAAGGATGGGATGAGACGCCCACCATTTTGCTGTCTGTAATGTTATAATGCACCTTAATAACACACACTGATGGCTGCTAAGACAAGTGGAAGACTCCAGCTGAGTTGTGTGATGCATTGATCAGGATGACGTCACCTGGCCCACTGGACAATCTTCACATCATCAAAAACAGAGTCACCAGAGAATCTGTGCAATAGGCAGGAAGAGTATCACCCAGAAAGCATTATTTCCAGAAAATTCAACCTGAATCAAATCCACTTCTGGCTCTAACACACAGTTTAAAGGAAGTATAGGGGACAGAGGAACATGTTAAATGACACCACAGAGATATAAATAGCAAAATCCAGAATATGGAACTTTTTACAAATAAATGGCAAAGGGAAAGAAGTGGGAAACTTACAGATTTGAAGAAATGAAACACAACAACCAAATACACCATTGGGTGGTTGTGCCCTGATTCAGACATTACAACTGCAAAAGAACATGTTTGAGGCAGTTAGGGGAACTGGACATGGACCAAGTATTAGAGGATATAAAGGAATAATTTTGGGGGTGTGATAATCTTATTATAGTAATATTAAAAAAAGAGAAGTCCTTATCTGTTACAAAGGCTTATGAAAGTAGTTACAGGTGAAATGATGTGGTATCCAGGATTCAAATACTCCAGAAAACAACAAATGTGAGGAAGAAAAATAAAACAAGAATGGCAGAATGCTGATCCTTGTTCAAAGTGGGTGATGGATGCATGGGAGTATATTATACAACTTTTTTCTACTTTTATATATGTTTAAATTTTTCTATAATAAAAGTTTTGTTTTAAAAAACAACCTGGGCTCATTTCCTGGCTACAACCCTCCCCTGCTCTGTGACAAAGAGAAAGTTACTGTGGCCGGGCGCAGTGGCTCACACCTGTAATGCCAGCACTTTGGGAGGCCGAGGCAGGCAGATCATGAGGTCAGGAGATCGAGACCATCCTGGCTAACACAGTGAAACCCCGTGTGTACTAAAAATACAAAAAATTAGCCGGGAGTGGTGGCGGGTGCCTGTAGTCCCAGCTACTCAGGAGGCTGAGGCAGTAGAATGGCGTGAACCTGGGAGGCGGAGCTTGCAGTGAGCCGACATCGTGCCACTGCACTCCAGCCTGGGCAACAGAGCCAGACTCTGTCTCAAAAAAAAAAAAAAAAAAGAGAGAGAGTTACTGAACCTTTCTGGGCCTCAATGTCCCCATCTATAAAATAAGAATAACAATAATACCTGCCTCATAGGCATGTTGTGAGGATCACATGAGGCAATACGTGTAATGCATATTCAATATCCAGCACATAGTAAATACTCAATAAACACTACCCATATTTATATACTAGCTCAGCTTCTGCACAGCAACAGATCAAAACAAGGCATTTTTGAAAGCCCTGAATCAATAAAATCCTTAAAGGTGAAGATCTTACCTTATGAGAACACTAGCAAATACAAAAGCTGTTCCCTCTCAATAAAAGCTGATGTACACTGTCTAAACATGCAGATTCCATGGAGTTACAAAGCCCTTCTGGCCTTAGTCCATGCTCAGAAATCAGTTGCCTGAAGAGTCCACAGGGTGCTCCTAGAAGGCCATCAGTTGCTATTTTTCTCTATCAAGCTTTCACAATGGTATGTCTCAGTTTTTAACAGCAGTTTTTCCTTTTCGAAAAATGGCTACCACTGCACAACCCCAGCCATGAGGTCATCACTCCAGTGCTTCGCAGTCACCTGGAGGGCTTGGCGAAACAGATTGCCAAAGATGCATTCCATCATTGGGTGGCTGCACCATGGCTTTAAACGACTGCAGCTGTCAAGGAGCCTCAGTTTTTGCATCTGTAAAATGGGCATAATGACATCTCTTGTGTGTGATCTTTGTGAAGATTGAGTAACACACATACACGTAAAGCACTCGTTTCAAGAAAGATTCTTTTCTTTTTTTTTTTTTTTGAAACAGGGTCTCACTTTGTCACCCAGACTGGAGTGCAGTGGAATGGCGCAATCATAGGTCACTGCCGCCTTGAACTCCTGGGCTCAAACCTTCCTCCCACCTCAGCCTCCTGAGTAGCTGGAACTATAGGCATGCGCCACCATGTCCATTTAATTTTTGTAACTTTAGTAGAGACGAGGGTTTCTCTGTGTTGACCAGGCTGGTCTCTAACTCCTGGCTTCAACCAATCTTCGCTCCTCAGCCTCCCCAAACACTGGGATTACAGGCATGAGCCACCACACCTGGCTCAGGGGAGATTCTTGGTGTTAGCTAGTTTCTTCTCAGAGGCGGTATCTTCCCCTCTTCAGACCATCCTCACCCTGCCCTTGCTGTTGTGACAAGCCCTTCACTTCATTACTGCTGGCCTCACCCTGGCCCCTCCTCTTCTCTTCTCTTTTCTTTTTTGTTTTTTTTTTTTTTGAGATGGAGTCTCGCTCTGTTACCAGGCTGGAGTGCAATGGCGCAATCTCAGCTCACTGCAACCTCCGCCTCCTAGGTTCAAGCGATTCTCCTGCCTCAGCCTCCTGAGTAGCTGGGACTACAGGCATGCGCCACCATGCCTGGAGAATTTTTGTATTTTTAGTAGAGACGGGGTTTCACCATGTTGTCCAGGATGGTCTCGATCTCTTGACCTCATGATCCGCCTGCCTTAGCCTCCCAAAGTGCTGGGATTACAGGCATGAGCCACCGTGCCCGGCCGTCACCCATGGGACCAGCATCTCTCTCCCCAAGCCCTCACACATTCCCCACTGTCCAGGTAGCCCTCTCACGGCTTTCCTGTGGCCCTGGCACCTCTACCCTGAGTTTGAAACGTAGCAGCTTTTATAGATGCTGCAAACTGATTCTTTCAACTGCTCACCACTTAACCCCCACTCATGATTTAAAAATTCCAGTGGAGGCTTCATCACATCTCAATCCTGGAAAGGTGTCTTTGAAACTCATGCAATCCAAACAGGGACATAGGTTTCATTCCTTGATTATGGAATGGAGGGAATGCTCTGTTACCCTTGAAAGAAGGGGAAAGGACAAAACATATGATTCCTGGCTCTCCACCCCATATCCTACAGGAAATGCTAGTGTCATAAATTACAAGGCCCCGTGGCTGCGGACGGTACCGAGTGTGGGGTGGCAGGGAGTGGACCTCAGGCACTGCATGGCCATTGGGAAGAAGATCGTTCATTCCCACAGTCTCTCAGGATTCGGGTATGCATGCTCTTCTGCTTTTAGAATATTCCAGAAGCCTTCGTGCCCTCCATAATCTCTACAATGTGACTACCCTTCAGTAGACACTGCGGCACTGGCTGGGGGAAAAGATGATTCAGGATCTGGGCCAGGTGACCCGGGGATGGGAATTAGTCCCCTTCCCTGTTCCCTGTAGCACGGTGAAGTCTATGTGGCAGTAACATGACACCCCAAGTCACACTAACTGGTTACATATGACTGAGAGCAGGGACTAAAGCAGAGTAAAGGGGGTCCAAACCCCCCACTCTCCTAGTGAACCCCCAGGAGCTCCTCAGTCCTGAGCCCCACGCAGATGGGCTGAGTCCCCCAGCAGCCTGGGCTATGCCCACAGGGCAGAAGTGGCTGCCACAGCTCAGACTGCTATGCTTGATAGACTGCAGAGCCAGCTTCTGTCCCAGGTCACCCACCATTAGCACAGCAAGGCCATGGCCCCTCCTCCTGTTGGATGGCTGGTCACAGCTGCTGGGAGGCCCTCTCCTAATGTCATCAGGGAATGGTTTTTATACCACAGGGCAGTAAAGAAGCCCTGCTAGGGGTTTTCTAGAAGCTCCCCATGAAGGCCGAGCTGGCTGACACACAGCCCAGGCAAGGAGATAACGTGTGTAGGGCCCTGCGACTGCCAGGGTGATCTGAGGACCAGCAGCCTCGACCTCCCCCGGGAGCTTGTTAGAATCACAGAATCTCAGACGTCACTCCGGACCTGCCAAATCTGCCTCTACCTTGTGACAAGATCGGCAGGTGATCTGTAAGCACATTCAAGTTTAAGAAACACTCATTTATGAAGCTTGTTGCAGCCAAATCACTCAAGGTAGCAATCAACTCCCGCTGTGATATCATTAAGGAGAACTTGGCTTCATCCTCAAAGCCACTTGGGAACAGGATGTGGGAAGGGGAGCCCTGAGAAAGGGCTGTGTCTGGTTTAAATCGAATCAAATATGGGCTATGACCTGGTGTGCAGAACCCCAGCTCCTCTTTGCGTCTGTGGCTGATGTGGAGGTGGGAACGCTGTAGTCTATGGCCAGGTAGCCACAGGTGGCCAGCTGCATGGTGCCGCTTCAGTCCAAGCAAGACAGGTCCATAGTTCCCATCTCAACCCCACCCAGGGAAGCTGGAAATTCACCTGGCAAACAAGAACAAACCAGTCACATTTTTGTACTGCTTTTTCCAATGGCCTAAATTATAACATTAATAATTATTGTTATTAGTATCATAGTAGTAACAGCTACAGCTACCAAAAACTTACCATGAGCCAGGAACCTGATGCAATTAACTCCTGTCATTGCCCCAGGAGTCCCTGTTCACTAACCCACGGTCTCAAAGGCGGCTTCTGCAGGAGTCCAGTGATCTCTCCCCTAAGGAAGGTTCTATTGGGCGCCAAAAAGTTCCACACAGCAGGTGGAGGGGAAAACAACATGGAAAACCCAAACCTGGATACTAACCATGGAGGAACCAGTGCTGTGGAAAGAACAGGGTGGAACCTCGGGGTTTGAAAAGCAGAGAGGAGCCACAGCCTAACTTCCTCTCTCCAGAGAAGGGAGCAAAGCCCCGCAAGGCTCGTTCTCAGCCAGGCTGCCAGTGACCTTGGGGCAGGGCTGGGCAGACAGCTGTCTCCCATCTCCCATTCTGACTGCTGTCCCCCATAACCTCGTAGATCAGATCTTGTTTGGGTTCACTGGACTTGCTGGTCTTCACCCATTTCTGACCTTCAGTTTGCCTCCTCAGAGACATCTCGGTGTCATCAAAGGATGTGATATGAAACGGGCTTCCTTAGGGAAGTGGGATTCCATAGACTTGTCTCAGAGCATCTCCATAGAAGGCAATAACCCAAGAAAGTCGAACCTTTTCACGCAACCTTTTAGACACCATAGATAAAGTGTGGTCTCTCCAAACAAAGGAATAGTATTCAGCCGTAAAAAGAAACACAGTACTGACACACACTACACATGGAAAACATGACCCTAAGTGAAAGAAGCCAGGCTGGATGCAGTGGCTCACTCCTGTAATCCCAGCACTTTGGGAGGCCGAGGTGGGTGAACGATTTGAGGTCAGGAGTTCGAGATTAGCCTGGCCAACATGGCAAAACCCCGTCTCTACTAAAAATACAAAAATTAGCCAGGCGTGGTGGTGGGCACCTGTAATCCCAGCTACTCGGGAGGCTGAGGCAGGAGAATTGCTTGAACCTGGGAGGCAGAGGTTGCAGTGAGCTGAGATCATGCCACTGCACTCCAGCCTGGGTGACAGAGCAAGACTCCATCAAAAGAGAGGAAGGAAGGGAGGGAGGGAGGGAGCGAGGAAGGAGGGAAGGAAGGAAGGAAGGAAGGCAGGCAGGCAGGCAGGCAGGCAGACACAAAAGGTCACAGGTTGTCTGACCCCATTGATGTGAAATGCCCAGAATAGGCAAATCCATGGCGATTGAAAGGAGATGAGTGGTTGCCAAGCCTGGGGGTGAGGGGAGGAGGGAGGACTGACTACCTCTGGGTAAGGGGTTTTCTCTGGGGATGAGGAAAATGTTTTGAAATTTCATGTGAGTGTGATATAGCACAACATAGTAGTGCATGCACCAGATGTCACTGAAATGTGCATTTTTAGGGGTTAATTTTATGTTATGTGAATTTTACCTAATTTTTTTTAAAAGCAAGGGGGGGAAAGGCCCCGAGAGCCACACATTTAAATAGAAGAGGATGTTTCTCTCTTTAGATAGAAAGATCTTCCTTGTTTTGATTTGTAAGATTCTCAAGGATCTCTCCAGTAAATCAAGATCACCGTGCACAGATGCCCCCACCAGGCAGGGATGGGGGCAGAAAGAGCATTGACTTGGCCTCTGGGCTCACTCACTGTGTGACCTTGGGCAAGACAGTTAGCGTCCCCAAGCCTGAGCTTCCCCGTGATAGGATGGGGGCAATGGGGTTAGTCCTGTCTCCATCACAGGTAATTGTGAGGAACAAATGGAGCAGGGCCTACGACAGCCATCCAAATACTACTTGGAATTATGAAAGTGGATTTGCCATAAGGCAAGAGCTGGAAGCAATTATCTCAATGATTGTAGAAGAAACCTACACGAGGTGGATCCCAGGCACTGTGGTGGATCCCCAGAAGCCACTCGGTCCAGCTTCCATCCTTCCATCCTCCTGGGAGGAGCAGCCAGGCTATGTCTGGCCGACACAGTCACTCATTCAAAAAGGAATTCATGGTGCCAATTCTGTGACAAGCTCTATAGCAGGTGCTGCAGAAACAGAACAAAATGGACAAAAATCTCTGCCCTCGTGATCCCAGGGACAAGCAGTTGATGTGCAGGTGTACACATGTGACCTTGGATTTATTTTATTCTTTTGCTCATGGGTTCATTGGCAAACATTCAGGAGTAGCCACTCTGCTGGTGAAATAAGCCAGGGTCCGCTATGGGCAGCACAGAGGATTTAGGATGTGGAGGGACATGGAGGCTCATCTGAGCAAGAGGGATACAAATGCCCCCTTTGCAGAAATGTCACTCTTTTGTGACCAGCATTGTCCCCTCAGACTGTCATGTAAAATGCTAGATGCTTTAGCCTTGGTGTGAACCAGGTCAACAGAGCCCTGGTCTCCCCCGGAAAGAGGAGTAAGGTGGTTTGGTAGGTAAGGAGCAGATGCACCCCAGGTGGCCAGAAGACAGAAGCACAGAATGGGAGGTCTAGAAACAGAATATAATGTACCCCCGAGGGCCCCTGGGCTCAAGGAAGCAGAACACGTGCTTCTGAAGTGCAGAGAAGCAGCTGTGCTGCTCACAGCCCAGGAGCAGCCTGTGCCAGCCCAGGGCTGCCAGGCTGCGTCCTCGCCTCCCAGCCTGCCCTACAGCCCTTCAATCCCTCTTTTGTGATTGAGGTGCAAGTACCCATCCCTCCTCTGCAGTCACTGGTGCCCTGAGAGGCCTCACATCATCTGGTGCCCCATGCATGGGGGGTGAGGCAAGGAGGCAGTCTCTCCTGCTGACACCAGAAGCGGCAAACAACCAACTTATCACTGCCCCTTTGTGTGGGAACAATGGAGCCCAGAGAGTCCAACCTCCAGAGAGAGGAAGTCTCAGGACAACGACCTTCCTGCCTCCTACTTCCTAGTCTGCATGGAAATGAGAGAAGGGATAAATCTTAGCGCTTTGAAGACTTAGTGGCTCTAGTGACTCCAGCAAGCCCAAGTTTCTACCTGCATGTTGGTCGCCTCTTGATCCACACCTGCCAGGTGCTCATCTTCCCTCCCATCTACCCAGCATCCCAGGCCCACCACACAAGCCTCTGCGGCAGGTCTCTGGTCCCCACGCCCTCCACAGGAGCCCAGCTGGCCTGGGCATGGCCTCACGTCTGGACTCTTGCCACCTCCTCCCACTGCACGCCGTGCTCCCTCACGCGCTCTCTCTCCCATCTTTCTCTGCCTCTGTCCAACTGGGGCTTTCTGACAATGCACCCCTGCGTGAGTCTGCTGGGGCTGCCAATCAGGGCACCTCACAACAGACCTTTACCTTCTCATTGTTCTGAAGGCTGGAAGTCCAACATCAAGGTGTCAGCAAGGTTGATCTCTCCTGATGTAGCTTGAGGGGACAATGCTGGTCGCAAAAGAATGGCATTTTAACAAAGAAGGCAGGTGGATTTGTAGCCCTCTTGCTCAGATGAGTCTCCACGTCCCTCCACATCAGAAATCCCCTGTGCTGCCCACAGCGGGCCCTGGCTTATTTCACCAGCAGAATGGCTACTCCTGAATGTTTGCCAATGAAGGCGTGAGCGAGAGAATGAAATGAACGCCAAGGTCATGTGTGTGCCTGCACATCAACTGCTTGTCCGTGGGATCATTAAGGCAGAAGAGATTTCTGTCCATTTTGTTCTGTTTCTGCAGCACCTACTACAGAGCTTGTCACAGAACTGGCACCATGAATTCCTTTTCAAATGAGTGAATGTGTCAGAGTTCCATAGGCTGGCGTAGCCTGTCTGCTTCTCCCGGGAGGATGGAAGCAGGATGGAAGGATGGAAGCTGGACTGAACAGCTTCTGGGGGTCCCCTACAGTGCCGGGGATCCACAGTGATTGTTTCTTCTACAATCACTGAGAGAATCACTCCCAGGACCTTGCCTTACAGCAAATCCACTTTCATAATTCCAAGTCACACAGTGAGTAAGCCCAGAGGCCAAGCCCATGGTCTTTCCACCCCCATCCCTGCCTGGTGGCATCTGTGTACTGTGATCTTGACTTACCAGGGACAGTCTTGAGAATCTTACAAGTCAAAGTAAGGAAAATCTTCCTACGACCTCTCTGCTTGGTTTGCAAACAGCTCTCTCATCTCTGTGTCCGCACACGGCATTTTCTGTGTGTGCAAGCGTGCCCCTGGTGTCTCTTCCTCTTCCTTAGGGACACGAGCCCTGTTGGGTTAGGCTCCCATCCTTATGAGTTCATTTCATCTCAATTACCTCTTTAAAGGCTCTGTCTCCAAATACAGTCACTTTGGGGGGTTTATGGCTTCAACTTATAAATTTAGGGGGACACAGTTCAATTCATAACAACATCTCTGCATCACCAGCAGCTTACGTCAACCCCCATACCCTTAAAGCTTTTTTTTTTTTTTTTTTTTTGAGACAGAGTCTGGCTCTATTGCCCAGGCTGGAGTGCAGTGACATGATCTCCGCTCACTGCAACCTCTGCCTCCCAGGTCCAAGTAATTCTCCCTGCCTCAGCCTCCCGAGTAGCTGGGATTACAGGCACGCGCCACCACACCCAGCTAATTTTTTATTTTTTAGTAGAGATGGGGTTTCACCATGTTGGCCAAGCTGATCCCAAACTCCTGACCTCAGGTAATCTGCCCACCTTGGCCTTCCAAGGTGCTGGGATTACAGGTGTGAGCCACTGCGCCCGGCCCTAAAGCCTCTTAGCATGCATAGGCTACAGAGTTCCTCACACCACAGTCCTCATAAAACACCTCAGCCTTGTCTACTATTTTATTTTTCTCAGAACTTGTCACTGTTGGACACTATGGCATATACTTACTTATTTGCTGTCTGACTCCCTTTACTAAAATGCAAGCTCGGTCAGGCGAAGTGGCTCACTCTTGTAATTGCAGCAATTTGGGAGGCCGAGGTGGGCAGATCGCTTGAGCCCAGGAGTTTGAGACCAGCCCGGGCAACATAGTGAAACCCCGTCTCCACAAAAAACACAAAAATTAGGCCAGGTGCCATGGCTCACACCTGTAATCCCAGCACTGTAGGAGGCTGATGCAGATGGATCACTTGAGGTCAGGAGTTCGAGACCAGCCTGGCCAACAATGGTGAAATCCCGTCCCTACTAAAGATACAAAAATTAGCCAGGCCTGGTGGCTGGTGCCTGTAATTCCAGGTGCTACGGAAGCTGAGTCAGGAGAATCGCTTGAACCCGAGAGGTGGAGGTTGCAGTGAACCAAGATCATACCACTGGACTCTAGCCTGGGTGACAGAGTGAGACCTTGTCTCAAAAAAAAAAAAAAAAAAAAAATTAGCCAGGCATGGTGGAGCATGCTTGTAGTCCCAGCTACTCCAGAGGCTGAGGCAGGAGGATTACTTGAGCCCCTGAGGTCGAGGCTACAGTGAGCCGAGCTCACGCCGCTGAACTCCAGCCTGGGTGACAGAGTGATCCTCTGTTTCAAAAATAAAATAAAATAAAAATAAATAAATAAATGCAAGCTCAGTGGAAGCAGAGAGCTTGCTTCATTTCATTTCATTCTCTCAATCATGCCTTCATTGGCAAACACTCAGGAGTAGCCACTCTGCTGGTGAAATAAGCCAGGGCCCGCTGTGGGCAGCACAGGAGATTTCTGATGTGGAGGGACATGGAGGCTCATGTATCTGTTTCATTCAGCACAGAATTCCCAATCCCCGGAACAGATCCTGGCACTTAGTAGATGCTCAATAAGTATTTGTGGAAGGAAGGAGAGAGTCTCCTGTTACTTCCCACAGTTGATTTTGCTCGCTTCCTACCCCAGCTCTCTTAAAACTCTGAGTTCTGCTCACTGTTCTCTGGGTCTAGAACACACTTCCAACCCCTCCTTTGTCAGGGGAACTGTAATTTGTTCTCCATCATTCAGCTCAAAAAGTTTCTTCTCCAGGTGCCTGCTCTGCAGTGCCAGTGTGGGCCCAGTCCCTGGACACAGGCCATCAGATTTGCCATATTGTATTGAAATGTTCTGCCTATGCACAGGTATTCTGTCCAACTAGAACTGGAAACTCCTTGAGAGTAGGGCTGTATCTTTTCTATCTCCATATCCCCAGGACCCAGCACAGAACCTGGCTCCTCAAAGCAGCCTACATCTTTTTGATGTGCATGAAGCTTAGAGAGCATGACTCATGTGTTCTAAAACCTTTAGCCTCTCATTCGTTTATCCAACAAACAATTACTGACCACCTGCATACAGTTTCTTATCCTGGGGTCAGTGAATTTACAGAGTTTGTGAACTTGGATGTAAAAAATTGACATGTTTCATTTTAGTAACCTTGAACTAATATTCAGCATTTCCATAAATTGTGAACATAGGCCTCCAAACCACAGTAGTGTTAGTAGTACCTGTGACTTTTGTCAGATAGTTTCACATCACATTATAGCTGTGGCAGGCCTTGTAAATAGCATTTATTCTCATCACCACCTTGAAATTACAATAGTGATTACACCCACATTGAATCTCACTATTTTAAGTGTTAATAAAAGAACACATGCATGTATCACATTTTGTATGTTTTGATAACTGTTTCAATTATATTTCAATCTACTTGTTTTCTATTCAGTCTTATGGGTTTTATTTTATGCATCTGAAGGCCTTATTCTGGCTGGATCCTCCTCTCTCATCTTATGCAAAAATCAACTCAAGATGGATCAAAGACTTAAATCTAAGACACGAAACCATAAAAATTCTACAAGATAACATCAGAAAAACCCTTCTAGACATTGGCTTAGGCAAAGACTTCATGCCCAACGATCCAAAAGCAAATGCAACAAAAACAAAGATAAATAGATGGGACTTAATTAAACTAAAAAGCTCCTGCACAGCCAAAGAAATAATCAGCAGAGTAAACAGACAACCCACAGAGTGGGAGAAAATCTTCGCAAACTATGCACCTGAGAAAGGGCTAATATCCAGAATCTACAAGGATCTCAAACAAATCAGCAAGGAAAAAAAACCCAAATAATCCCATCAAAAAGCGGGCTGAGGGCATGAATAGACAATTCTCAAAAGAAGATACACAAATGGCCAACAAACATATGAAAAAATGCTCAACATCACTAATTATCGGGAAATGCAAGTCCAAACCACGTCATACCACCTTACTCCTGCAAGAATGACCACAATTTAAAAATCAAAAAATAATAGAAGTTGGGTATGGATGTGGTGAAAAGGGAGCACTTTTACACTGCTGGTGGGACTGTAAGCTAGTACAACCACTATGGAAAACAATATGGAGGGTCCTTAAATAACTAAAAGTAGATCTACCATTTGATCTGGCAATCCCACTGCTGGGTCTCTACCCAGAGGAAGAGAAGTCGTTATATGAAAAAGACACTTGCACACATATGTTTATAGCAGCACAATTCGCAACTGCAAAAATATGGAACCAGCCCAAATGCCCATCAATCAACAGGTGAATAAAGAAAATGTGGTATATATACATCATGGAATACTACTTGGCCATAAAAAGGAGCAAAATAATGGCATTTGCAGCAACCTGGATAGAGTTGCAGGCCATTATTCTAAGTAAAGTAACTAAGGAATGGAAAACAAAACATCATCTGTTCTCATAAGTGGGAGCTAAGCTATGAAGACACAAAGACATAAGTGATACAATGGACTTTGGGGACTAGAAGGGTAGAAGGGATAAAAGACTACACATTGGGTACAGTATACACTGCTTGGGTGATGAGCACACCAAAATCTCAGAAATCACCACTCAAGAACTTATCCATGTAAGTTCAGAACTTATCCATGTAAGTTATCCATGTAACAAGTAGTGAACAAACATCATTTGTTCCCCCAAAAACCTATTGAAATAAAAAAAAATAAAAGCATTATTCTGAGAAAAGGTCCATGGGCTTCATCAGAGGCCAAAGGGGTTCCTGACCCCAGAAGCCAGCCCTCTTCTGAGACCTGGGTCTACAACCCTAAACAAGAGTGATTTCTGCTCTCACAGCACTGCACTCCAATGGGTGAGGCAGAGAATAAAGGAAACAAGTGCACAGATGAATACATAATATCACTTCACATTGTGACAACTACTATGAGAAAAATAGAAGAGGGTCACGGGCAAAGGCTGAGAGGAGGAAGAGGAACTGATTTGATAGTGCGGCTGGGAAAGGCTCTCGGAGGAGAGGATATTTGAGCAGAGACCTGAATGGTAAGGAGTGAGCCATAGCAGGAGCTGGGGGAAGAGTGAGCCAGGCAGAGGCAATGTCAGTGCAAAGGCCCTGAGGCAGGCCTGAGTTGGGCATGCTGATGTGTGGCTGCGGGCCTTGAGGGAGGGAGCTAAAGTGGGGAACTTAGCTGGGCCAGTCCTGCAGGTCGCCTCTTCCAGTCCTACCATGCCCCCTCCCCAGGTGCTCAGTAGAGCTCTGTGCACGAGGAAGACCTCTCGGATAGCCTGGATGCACCTCCAGTATCATCCCGCAGTAAACGTACCAGGGTCCTTGGGTTTACCAACAGCCGGAGGCTTGGTTTTCAATCTTTGTTTGGCTGTCTCCCCACTGGACAGTTAGTTTTAGAATACTGAGTTTTTTTGCAATGCAACATTTTCAAGTATCTGTGAACTGAAATTTTTGTAATTCTAGAGCCATTTTTACCAGAAAACTCACCACTGAGTTCCGCGCATAGCTCAGATGAATGCAAAATCAAGGTACAGCTTGGATGTAATTGCTTAACTAGTCTTCACGTCCCATTGGCAAGACAAAACGGGGATTTCCTTTTGAAGTCACACCTTGTCTACCATTTCCTCACAGTAAGGGGTGGGATGGATGGCTCTCCATGTGTCCAGAGCTGTTTGTTTTGTTTCTTCTACTCAACCACAGTAGATAAACCCTGGCGATGAGTTCCATGTAGCAGTCCTTAATCACAAGAGTGTCTCAGTTTTCCATAAACACGGCAACATGCTTTTCATTCTCAGCATGCATATTTCCAATTGCCTGTCAGATTAGAAATGTACAGCTTGCTCTCAATAACCCATTATAATTTTCACGGTAAAATACAACCCTAAGAATTGAATGCCTTCAGGAAAACCAGTTAGTTCAAAAATACATTCTGCTTACATAATAAAAACTCTCTTCCATTGCAAGTGACCATGGAGCTCTGAGCTGGCTTTGTATACACAGGTTCAACATGGAACTCCAGCTGTTTCCAAAAATTAACGATGCAGCTCCCTAAACTGAGGTGTGCTTCCACCTAGTGATCTGGACTCATCTTAGACAGAGGTAGCGGGCTATTGGAATGGCGGGCTTATTCATGGATTCAGTATTTAGTAAGCCCTACACCACAGGGGCAGTGTTTGGGGTGGGTCAGTTCCAATACCAACAGCTCATTCTCTTCCTGTGATGGACTCTCCCTCTGGTCCAGGAGATGACAGATATTCACCAACACCTGCTTCTGTGTGCCACGTCGGGGGATAGACAATAGACAGTCTCACCTCTTGTTGGGAGACGGATAAAGGCTTTAGAGAGAGCCTGGACTTGAGAAATGATGGTGGGGACATGGCAGAGGCAATGATTCTGACTTCACACCTCGGTTTGATTAGCTCTTCAAAGTCTCTGCTTCTGTAACATGAAACCAGCGCAGGCTTCCCAGGAAGACAGAATTGTGTTAGAATCCCAGCTAAGCCATAAAGCTCATTTTTCACTTGGGCAAGTTTAATACTTCTCTGAGTCTCAGTTTCCTCATTTGTAAAACAGGGCCAACACTTCAGGGCTGTTTTTTGTTGTTGTTTGTTTTTTAAGGAGAGGACTAATGGTTCTGAAGTTCAGAGAACCATGCCTGGCACACAGCATTTGCTCAATAAATGGTAGCTGTTAATATTATGAAGCAAGACCTAAACAGTAACTGGAAGACATTCAACTCTCTAGGACCACACCCAAAGAGGGAAAGGCAACATCTCAATAGCTGAGGGTAGCCAGGAGCACCAGCAGGCCCGGAACGATTCCCACAGAGATATGTTTGTTCAAGCTTTTTTTATGGCTCGCTTCTGGTATCATTTCACAGGTCCCCATATTTGCAGCTTTGAGCTAACCTGCCAGATCCCAGGCCAGTGCTGTGACCGCCAAGCAGTGCGGAGTGGAGGGACATGCCTGCGCCAGGGAGAGGGGGGCATTGATGGATGTGAAGGAGACTGAGGAAGATTTTGCAGGCCAGATAGATTTTTGCAGCCTATTGATTTTGGAAGCCCATTTGCAGAACTCATTTGAGGGCTTGTCCAGGAGGCCTGTCCACAGCACGGAGCCTGGAAAAATGAAGCAGAACACTTGTTAATTCCTTCTGTGGCTCTGGGGCCACTGGGATGTGCCAGCCCCTGCTCCATCAACCTCAGGGCTCATTCCACTCCTCTGCTCCTCCAGGCCTCCGGGGGACTCAAGTGGGATAGCAATTCCCTGCCCAAGTTACAGGAAAGGCAAGTGTATGAAGAGGCCAGGAAGCCCCCGAGGCCAGTTGCACATATTATAAGTTACACTTGATTCTTTTTTTTTTTTTACTGCATTTTTCTCTCTGCATAAAAATGTGTTTCTTAATATTCAAGAGGTGGGTAAGACAGTAAGTCTGAGAAATTCTACGAGCAGTTTAGCCCTCCAGCATATGTCAGTCACTGTATCATGCCATCAGCGCTCATTCAGAACGACCCACTTGGTCAGTCATGCTGTTGTTACCCAAAACTACACTTAAATTCCTACATTCTTCTGTGTAAAGGAGGCAGACTCGAATGAAAGGCAGCTAGAATTATTCTAGGTTATACCTATAGACTGTAATGTTAGTTACAACCTCCAAGTTGCCATCTTTGAAAGAGGCACATTTGCTTTTTTTTTAGCTAGTTAATCAGACCTAGGGTTGAAACTTAACTTGGACCTGCTGTTTGATCTTCAGCAGCAAAATATGTCTATATCTTTTTGTTTTGTTTTGTTTGTTTTGTTGTTTTTGTTTTTTGAGATGGAGTCTCGCTCTGTCTCCAGGCTAGAGTGAAATGGCACGATCTCTGCTCACTGCAACCTCCGCCTCCCCGGTTCAAGTGATTCTCCTGCCTCAGCCTCCCGAGTAGCTAGGGCTACAGGCGCACGCCATCACGCCCAGCTAATTTTTGTATTATTAGTAGAGATGGGGTCTCACCACGTTGGCCAGGATGGTCTCGATCTCTTGACTTCATGATCCACCCACCTTGACCTCCCAAAGTGCTAGGATTACAGGTGTGAGCCACCACGCCTGGCCGTTTGTTTGTTTTTTAAAGACAGGGTCACGTAGGCCAGAGTGCAGCACCACTATCACAGCTCACTGCGGTTTCAAACTCCTAAGCTCGAGCAATTCTGCTACTTCAGCCTCCTGAGCAGTTGGGCCTATAGGCACATGCCACCATACTCGACTAATTTTTTTTCCACCGTGACTTCCCAAAGTGCTGGGATTATAGGTGCAAGCCACTGTGCCCGGCCCTCTCTGTGTCTTCATGTCACCATCTGGGATTGTTACCTACTTCATGGGACTGCTGTAAAGTTTATTTCATTGACTGTAAGGGGCCCAATACTGAACTAAGAAATAAAAGTTATGATCAATCAGACCACTGCACTCCAGCCTGGGTGACCAAGTGAGACCCCATCCCTTAAAGAAAATCAAAAAGGAAATTATATAACACTCTCATTTCAGCGTCCACAAATGCAGGCATCTGGAATGGAAACAGTGGTGCTCGTCTGTTTATGCATGATGGATGGTTGCCTTTGGGCCAGAACAGTAGAGCTCGGTAGCTGCCCCCTCGATTGCCTAGCCCACAAAACCTGACATATTTACCCTCTGGCCCTTCCTAGAAAAACTGTGGCAATCTCTAGCTTAGAATACCCATTGTATACTTATTAAGATAGCTCTTTTAAGCTTCTATGGACATTGATTTTTTAAAATCATGTACCACTCTTTTGCATTTTAATGAAATGGTAAATATAAATGAATTAAATTGACTAAGGTATGCCCAAACCTTCTTATTCAGAGCCCTATTTTTCTCAATCTTCTTCTAAACTAAGAGCTGTCACTGTTCATGTTTTCCCATACAGTATCATTCTCTGTGGCTGCCAGAGATATAGCATCCTCATTCTGGTAGTGACGTGACTTTTCTTTAAAAAGTGCTCCTCCTATTCACAATAGCAAAGATATGGCGTGAACCTAAATGCTCATCAATGGTAGACAGGATAAAGAAAATGTGGTACATATACACCATGGAATACTACACAGCCATAAAAAAGAACGATCACATTCTTTGCAGGAACATAGATGAAGCTGGAGGCTGTCATTCTTAGCAAACTAACAGAAGAACAGAAAACCAAATACTGCATGTGTTCTCACTTATAAGTGGGAGCTAAATAACAAGAACACATGGACACAAAGAGGGGAACAGTAGGCACTGGGGCCTGCTTGAGGGTGGAGGGTGAGAGACGGAAGAAGAACAGAAAAAAACAACCATTGGGTACTAGGCTTAGTGCCTGGGTGACAAAATAATCTGTACAACAAACCCCTGAGACATGAGCTTACCCATATAACAAACCTGCACATGTACCCCTGAAACTAAAATAAAAGTTAAAAAAAAGAAAAGAAAGAAAAGAAGTGCTCCTCTATCATCTCTGGGATTTTTGTCCAAGTCTTTGACCCTGCAAGTGCTGATGTTCACACACAAGCAGTAATGGCCACATCTGGCTGTGTGACTGACAGCTTGGATATAGTCATGCCAGTTTTTTTTTTTTTTTTTTAAAGTTAAACTGCACATGTGTTCGAGAAATGTGCATGCTGGAATCTATGAAATACAAGACTCAGCATGTTGCCTGGCATGGAGGAGTTTTCAATATATATAATGATCCCTTCTCCCTGCCCCGACTCATTTTTTACTGTGCCCAAGTCTCTATTCATAAAGTAGATGAGATTCTTTGGTTGCAAGTCATAGAAACCAGCTCCAATGGACATAAGGAATTCCTTGTAAAGTTGGAGGTTCTAGCAGAACTAAAGGAAAGGCTGAAGATTGTAATCTTGGAAAATACTGGAACCAGGTCAACTCTTGGATCTTTTTCTTTTCTGGGTTTTTTTTTTTTTTTTCCTGTGTGTGTCTGTGTGGTTTTGTTTGTTTGTTTGTTTGTTTGTTTGTTTTGAGACAGAGTTTTGTTCTTTCGCCCAGGCTGGAGTGAACTGGCACGATCTTGGCTCACTGCAACCTCCACCCCCGGGTTCAAGAGATTCTCCTGCCTCAGCCTCCCAAGTAACTGGGATTACAGGCATGTGCCACGAGGCCCAGCTAATTTTTGTTATTTTTAGTTAGAGACAGGGTTTGCCATGTTGACCAGGTTGGTCTTGAACTCCTGACCTCAGGTGATCTACCTGCCTCGGCCTCCGAAAGTGCTAGGATTACAGGCATGAGCCACCGCACCTGGCCAACTCTTGGATCTAAGTTATGAGAAAAAGAGGACTTTCACTTGCAGGTGTCACATCAGCCGATTTGTTCAGACCTGGTTCAGATTAGAGAGCAGCAAAGCAGCTTTGAGGACGGGCCTCAATTCTGGCTGTGGGTGGAATGGAGGGAAGAGTGTCACATGTTGGATGAATGGGTCTTGTTGAGCATCCTCAGCCCCCCGCAGAGGGTGCTGAGTGAGGAAGTCCATGAAGGCTTACAAAGCCGCTTCCGATTCCCCTGGCCACAGGAAGGAGAACCAGCTCGGCAGTTTACAGGCACTCAGCAGGCTGAAACGATGACCACAAGGCAGGCTGGCTGCCTCCCACATCTGACTACAGCAGGGTAGGAAATAACACGGATAAAATGACTGGGCTGCAAAAGTGATCTGTCGTCAATAACGATGACCATAGCATTCTGGGGCTCCATGCAGTTCCCCTGCGAAGGCAAAGAAAACCCCCACCTGGAGGCAGTTCCTATGGAGGCAAGGTGGCAAAGTGTCCTTCTGAACTCTGTTGGGAAGCCATCCCTGACCCTGGCTGAGTGAGAGGGCTCTGTGCTCCAAGATCCTTTGTTCTTCCTTCACTTTTCACCTTGTGCCACTTCTCACTGGTGGCTCCTCATTGCGTTACTCAGGAGTCTCCAGAAAAACAGAACCAGTAGGATATGTGTGTACATGCATAGAGAGAGAAAGACTTATTCTAGGGAATTGGCTCACAGTTACAGAGGCTGGCAAGTCTGAAATCTGCAGGGTAGGACCCAGAGAGCCTGATGTTGTGGATCAAGTCTGAAGACCACCAGCTGGCAGGATTCCCTCCTGCTCAGAGGAGGTCATCTTTCTTCCCATCAGAACTTCAATAGATTGGGTGAGGCCTACCCACATTATGGAGAGCATCTGCTTTACTCAAAGTCCACTGATTTAAATGTTTTTTTCATTTTGTTTTGTTTTTGTTTTTGTTTTGAGACGGAGTCTCGCTCTGTTGCCCAGGCTGGAGTGCAGTGGGGCCATCTCGGCTCACTGCAACTTCTGCCTCCTGGGTTCAAGCCATTTTCCTGCCTCAGCCTCTCGAGTAGCTGGGATTACAGGTGCCCGCCACCACGTTCTGCTAATTTTTATATTTTTAGTAGAGATGGGGTTTCACCATGTTGGCCAGGTTGGTCTCGAACTCCTGACCTCAGGTGATCTGCCTGCCTCGGCGTCCCAAAGTGCTGGGATTACAGGCGTGAGCCACCACACCTGGCCTGATTTAAATGTTAATATCATCCAAAAACACCCTCAGAGAAACCTCCAAAATAACATTTGGGCATATATCTGGGCACTGTGGCTCAACCAAGATGACACATAAAATTAACCATCATACTCACCCTATTGTGAGGACTTCTCTGAGGGCAGCAACGGGAAGCATTTTTGCTTCGTTGCATTGGTAATGACTAGCTCAATACATGTTGGTGGGAAAAAATGAATGACAAGAAGTGTCTGCTGCATGTCAGACCGGGGGTCCAGACATCTGCCTCCGGATTTCAGAGCAGGGAGCAGTTTCTGCGGGGCAAAGATGTCTCAAAAATCTTCACATACAATAAGTCCTGGACCTGGGTTTTGAAGGATCACTGGTATTCAGAGAGGTACGAAGTGTCCATCCCCGCAGAAGGGAATGCACCTGTCCCACACTTGTGTATTGGGTGCCCACCATGTGCTGGGTGCTGTGTACACAGGACCTGCCGTGGGGCTCAGATGGTGGAGTGGAGGGAGATATGGACACAGAGGTGGAGGCCAGCTTCTGGAAGGCCTTAGTGTAAGCTGGAAAAAGTTCTCAGTTTTTACAAACAGAATTCTGTCCAAGGTTCTAGACGCTTTATTTGGTTATCCTGGCCCCAACTTTTCTCAAGCTGGGGGTGGCCAGTTTATTGGGTGGATCTCCAAGGGCTGGTCTCACAGACTCTCCAGATGGTTCCTATCTTCAGGCCCAATTTACGAGCCTACATGAGGAGTCAGTGGATACCCAGTCCTGCTGCAGCCTCTGAGAAAGTGAAGGCAGAGGATTGGCCCCAGGAAGGAGGGCTCCCAGGGCTGGAAGATGCTGGAAGGCCCAGCGGGCAGCCAGCCTGCTTGGTGGTAGAAGCGGCCCAGAATTTCCATGGAGAGAGCCAAGTCTGGAAGCAGCCCTCAAAGCATCTCTTCCAACTGTTTGGGCAGCCAGGGAGCACAGTGCCAGGGGCAACACTAACAAAGTGACCTGGAGGAGCATCGGAATCCACACTCAGCCCCGGGGGGCCTGGCCACAGGTCAGCAACAACACCCATGGAAGCAATAGCAGGAAGGGGTTCTGGGACTCTGGAGGGAGCGTGGAGGGCCACATCCGCTGTGCCCACGCGGCGAGCAGCCTCGCAGGCTGGGAGAGGAGGCCTCCAGCTCCCATCCTGTGAATGGCACCATCTTTCGTGCCAGTCAAAGAGTCGTGCTGTTTGTCAGGAGCACAAGTGCTCATCTTCACCAGCTCTTCCGGGTAAAACTTATTTTTGAGGGAAAAGTTTTTTTCAGGTACAAAATGCAACCTTTGTTGATCTGATTGCATTGAGAAATGACTCCTCTCCTGCTAACAGTAACATTAAAACTCCCAACCTCCATTGGCCTTTACAATGAAAGGCACATTAGTTCAGGTCTTTCTGCGTAAGGCAAGGGCGACCTCAACCTATGGGAGCCAGGGCCACCCACATGGGCTGTATCTTGGTCCTGGGAAACCAGGCTCAGCAGAGGAATTGGGGTGGAGACCGCACTTTACAAACCACGCCTTCTGGAAGGTCACAGAACTTTTCTCTTTGGCCTCATAACACTTCCTCCTAAACTAGTTCCTCTTCCCGATTCCCCAGCTCTGTTAATTCAGTTTAATTATTTAACAAGTATTTATTGAGCACCTACTATGCGTCAAGCAGTGCCATGGGCTTTTGGGATACATCAGCGAATGAAATCAATACACACCCTTGCCCTAATAGAGCTTGCATTCTAGCTGGAGGTGGAGGTCAGGGAGATGGAAAATGAACAATACACATAATCAATAAGTATGTTAGATATCATGTTTGAATATGAACAATGCAATGGGGGAACAAAGTAGGGCCGGGGTGAGCAGCATCGGGGGCCCGGGTACAGGGACGGAGGGCAGGGCAGGTGACAGCATTAAACAGAGTAGGCAGGCATCACACTCTGAAAATGTACGTCTCAGAACCGAGTAACCGGCCAAGCATCCGCTGCTGGGCTCTGAGATGCGCTTGCTTTCAGGACAGGCCTCCCACAGGCTGCTGACAGCACTGCAGGGATGTGAGGCCCGTTCCTGGGAGACACGGGGCTACTTTGGCTCAAGGTGCCCCGACAGCCATGCTGAACTTTCTTAAGAGTCACCTGCAGATTAAGATACTCCCACCTAACCTCCCTGCCGTCTCTCCTTTGCAGGCGTCAGACTCTCCCAGCCTCTCCTTGCTCTCGCCTGGTTTTCTTTCACTGGAGTGGCTCCTAAGAAATCTCTTGACCAGCTAAGCCCATTGAGGCATCTGCCTCTTCGAGGAGCCTGCTAACCCATTAGGTTAGGCCTCAGTGGGAAGGTGGGATTGGAGCGTTGAGCGATGCGTGGAGCGGAGGGAGTAGCTGAGTTAGTGGTGCCACATCCTCTTGTGTGGGAAGCTGCTCGCTGGCGCCCTCCTCTGTTCCAAAGTTGCCAGATCTTGTCCATCACCCCAGAAACAGCTCCTGCGTTTAACCTCTTCGTGCCTTTTCCACCATATAAACCTTTAAGGGTCTTATTATGTCCCCTAGGCTATTGCCCCGCCACCATTCTCTTCCTTCTCACCCCTGCAATCCATGCTGCTCACTGCTTCCAGGTGACCCTCCTAAGTCATGCCCTGACCTTGGTGCTCCCCTGCTCAGAAACCTCCAGCGGTTCTCTGCAGTTTCTTAGCCTGACATCTGAGGCCAACCACATCTGTCTCCAGTGGGCCTTCTCAGCACTGCAGAGAGCTCCAGGTGTTAGAGCTGGATGGGATCCAGGCTACTGAACTCTGCCACCTCTACACAACTCTGCATTTCTGCCAGGTGATTAGCTGTGTTTGAGTGCCTTCAGTGATGGGAACCTCACTTCTCAGCTCACATCTCCCTGAAGAGTCAATTCACTAGCCCTGGTTCTGCCCCTTGAGCTGTAAGGGAGAAGACCCCTTCCCCTCCCATGACAGCCCTTCACTTACTGGAAGTCAGTGATTCTATCTCCCATGAGTCATCATTTTTTGTCATAACCTGTCTAGTATGGAAAAAAGATGTCACCTGTGTCTCCTATGAAATAACCTGAAATCACTGGCACCCAGGCTCCTCTCCACTGAATGCACTTGTATTCGCTTCCTTGGGCTGCCATGACAAAGTTCCACAGGCTGAGTGTTAAACAGTAGAAATGTGTTTCTCCCAGTTCCAGAGGCTGGGAAGTCCAAGATCAAGGTGTCAGCCCATTTGATTTCTCCTGAGCCTTTCTCCTTGGCTTCCAGATGGCTGCTTCCTCACTGTGTCCTCACCCAGCCTCTTTGTGCATGTGCCTCCCTGGTGTCTCTTTTTGTGTCCAAATTTCCACTTCTCATAAGGACACCAGTCATATTAGATTGGGGCCCACTGTAATGGTCTCATTTTATCTTAATTACCTCTTCAGGGCCAGGTGTGGCGGCTCACGTCTGTAATCCCAGCACTTTGGGAGGCCAAGGCGGGCCGATCCCTTGAGGTCAGGAGTTTGAGACTAGCCTGGCCAACATGGCAAAACCCCATCTCTACTAAAAATATAAAAATTAGCCGGGCATGGTGGTAGGCACCTGTAATCCCAGCTACTCAGGAGGCTGAGGCAAGAGAATCACCTGAACCCGGGAGACAGATGTTGCAGTAAGCCAAGATCATGCCACTGTACTCCAGCCTGCACAATGGAAAGAGACTGTTTCAAAAAAAAAAAAAAAAAAAAAAAAAAAAAAAAAGGCTCTATCTCCAAATACAGCCACATTTTGAAATACTGGGTGTTAGGACTTGAACATATGAATTTTGAGGGCAGACACAATTCAGCCCATAACAAAACTCTAATCAGGTCTGTATGCCCCCAAAGCATTGCACCTCATAGAGAACATAGTAACCCAGAGTGGGTGCCCAGTGCGGACAGGACAGGCCTTTCTGTTTTCTTTGCACAGGGCGACCTGGGCCTGCAGCTGATTGCTTCAGCAACCCACCATCCTGTGCCCCAGCTGAACTGACAGTGACCAAACCATTGAGTCCTGGGTACACAGGCTATGGCTGAGCAAATGTATTCGTTCCTACATTTGAGCAATTAGGCCAAAAGGCAGGCTGTATTGAAGTTTGCCTTATTAGGCTGGGCTGCCTTGTTCCTGCACGCCTGGCTCTTCCTAGATCCTGATAGGGTCCTGTGGTTTCTCCATTCCTCCTCCTCCCACTGACATCACCCCACCTGGAATACACACATGCCACTAGGAGTTGCTGTTGAGGATGCCAAATGGTTTGTGGCCAACACAGGCCCTGTGAGATAATCACTGAGAGCCCCCTCCAGACTAACCCATGCTTTGATCACCGCCCGGGGCTGTGATCCACCAGCAAGGGATACAGCTGGCCATTGCATCTCCCAGCCCAGTCTCTGCCCTTGCACCATATTACCCATGGATAGCTCCAATCCAGGTAGACCCAATTACTGGCCTCCTATAGACATTTCTCCTATATTTCCCTTTCTGTGCCTTGATGTGAACCAGTCTTCCAGGAACACTTTCAGCAGAGGGCATGGCTCAACAGGACATGCTCTGGACTCCAGCTCCCTGGGTTCTTCCCCTCTCTGTGCTGTGGTTTCCCCATCTGTAAAATGGGGATAATAGTAACCTCATAGGGGTTTATGGGGATTAAAGGAGTTGGTACATGTGAGAGTTCTAGAACCATGACTCTTCATACTGAGCACTCACTGAGTATTAACTAATGTTATCAGAGACTGCAAAGCACAAGTGCTGAGCAGCTAGCTCTGGAGACAGACTGTTAACCACTGTAGGACTGGGGCAAGTTATTTCATTTCACTAGGCTGCAGTTTTCTCACCTGTATGAGAAATGGGGAGAATAATAGCACCTACCGCACAGGGTTTCCACCAAGATTAAATAAATTAATAAAGCAGAGCCCTGAGCACAGTGCAGGCATGTTGTTCACCCCTGTGTTTGTTGGGCAGTGTTATTAATGCTCTTTTCCCTGTTGCTGACTATTGAAACCAGAGCCCTCCTCAAGAGCCTGCTTCAATGTCACCCCAGCAAACACTTACGAAATATCTACTCTGCCCAAGGCAGTGTGCTATTTGTTTGTTTTAACTTTTTAGTCTGAAATAATTTCAAACTCACAGTTGAAAAAACATTGCAAGAATAATACAGAAAGGACCTCTATATACCCTTTACCCACGTTCATCGGTCTTTACTGTCTTGCCACATTTATCACTCTCCCTCTTTATTGGTTGCAGACATCATGACCCTTTACCCCCATGTATCTATTTATGTTTCCTAAAGGCTAGGATGTCCTCTTAGGAAACCACAGGACAGTTGTCAGATTCAAGAATTTAACATTTATATGTTTTATCTAATCCACAGTTCCTATTCCAATTTTGTCCACTGTCCCAATTACATCTCTTACAGCACTTTTTGTTCCAGTCCCAAGTCCAGTCCAGAATCACACACTACATTTAGTTACCATGTGTGCTTAAGAATTTATGATTCAACCACAAACAAGGCATGAAGTCCCATCCCTAACATTTATGAGGCCTAGGCAAGTTCACTAGAGGAGATCCATGTACCATATGTCTAAATATGTTAAGGTTTTTTTTTAACTGTTAATTAATAGGTTCTCTCTGTAAACCTGGAAAAATATACCTTTATAACAACCTGGAAGTCCGTGTTTGAATGTGGAATTCTTGGACCTCTTGGGGTTCTGAGCTGGAATTGATGGCTTGGGAAGGGTAGGCTCCTGTCCCTGGCCTGTAGCCTGTCCTTCTCTTTCCATCCGATGCTAAACCATACCATATGGGGCCTTGCGTGCACATAAGACACAAGTGGACCGCCTAGTTTCATTCCCAATTTCTGTCCACACCCTACAAATGGCTGACCTTGGCCCTCCACTTAGACTCAGGGGGGCCCACACAGGGGAGAGGCTTACACAGGTCCTAGACATAGGCTTCTCAAATCCACTGAGGCTGAGAATGTTGGTCCCTGGCTTCTGTGGCAGGACTAACTAATGGGGAGGAGACAGAGGCTCCAGATGCGCATGTCCTTCTAGCCTCAGATTCGTCACACTATGGAATGGGGTTCCACTGAAGAGGCCCAGAGTAGGATTCTTAAACAGGGGTCCCAGACTAGGGATTCCCCCCTGCCAAGGTCTAAGGATGGTCCTGAAAATATGACCTTTGTTTTCAAGATCTTTCAGTCTACCAGAGAAGATAGACAGGTAATTATACCCATGAGGTTAGTGCTCAGGTGGAGGCGAGCCTACAGTGTTATTACTACATGTTCAAAAGGGCCCTCTTCCTCTAAACTGGCAGTCCTTTACTTATTCCTCTGTAGTGGCAGCAACCCTATCATTTGGTAGGAAAATGTGTGTATGTATCATTCCCCTCACCCTTGGCTTATCTTGATGACAGGAATCATGCTTTTTTGCTCTGCATATCTTAGCACTTAGTACAGTGTCTGTCACAGAGTAGATACTCAGGAAACAGAAACTGAATGAACAAATGCACAGCTGACTTACAGAAAGGATGGATGGATGGATGGATGAATAGATGTATGGATATGTGGATAATTAGATAGGTGGATGATTGGATGGATGGATGGATGGATGGATGGATGGATGGATGGATGGATTGTTAGGCAGGTGAATGGGTGGATAGACAGATGGATAGGTATATGATTGGATGGGTATATGTACTTATGGACAGGTGGATGGATGGGTGATGGGTGTGGTAAGTGGGTGTTTAAATGGGTGGATGATGGATGAATGGTTGATTTGATCTTTCCTGAGCAGCAGAAGAAGGGAAGGGCAATGACAAGCCCTGTTAGTCATAAGAGGGGTCCTGAGCTGGTCACGTGACTGGCCAAAGTCACCAGAGGATGTCAGCAGCAGAGCTAGAAAGAGAACCCAATGTTCTTGACTCTAAGAATCACCACTTCTGCCATGAAATGGAAAGCTTATAACCTACAGCATCATAAAGCCCAATACTCCATTCTCCACGTGTACGGAGCCTCCTGCTGGAGTTGCTGGTACCTTCCCTGGCCACTGTGTCTATGACATCCTACCTTTTTGTTCAGCTCAAGCACCTGCCTCCTCTGGGAGCCTCCACTGGTCACCCCTCCTGTTCTGGCACCTACAGTAGCATTTACATGAACAGCATTGCTTTCCTGAACCTCCACTTAGCGTATACACCCTGGGCACCTTTATGCTTGCTATCTACCTACACGCTGTGTCTTATTTCCACAACCAGATAGGGACTGCGTTATCCGTCCCTGTAGCACCTCCCCCAGGACCTCTCTGCTGCTCAGTAAATCTCTGATTGACAAGCTGCAGAACTAGTCAGGTTGCAGCACGCTATGAAGCTGTGAAATTGGGTCATCTACAATGTATCTCTCCAAGTTTTCAAGTGAAACTTCTTGCTACATGCCTAAGAATTGTAGCACTTAAAAAAAATCTCATTAGCCATCCCTGCCATCACAGCTTTCAGCAAAAACTTGGAGCATAAAAACCAGTCTACCACATGCTCCAAAACAATTCACAGATTTAGTACAGCAACAAAGACCAGGAACTGGCCACATGCAATAAGAAAAAGAAAAGACAAAGAAGATTAATTGCTTTTGGAAACAAAAGATCACCATCAGGAGGACAGTGATAGTATGCACCAGTGGGAAGGCAATTTTAGAAACACCATATTAGTAGTCACAGAGAGCTGGGCTGAGGCTCCCACTGAGCCATCAAAGGGCCGAGTCATGTGGCCGGTAACTGGGCCGGTGGGGGAAGGTCTAATAATAGTCCCGTTCTTGCTGGCTTTGCACATTTTGGCATCAAAATATCCCCACCAGCGGTTGCCCCTGGGGAGGCTGGCAAGCAGCCAAGTAACCCCACCAGAGACCTACTCAGCTTCCGGATCTTCTTAGGGGTCCAAGAGGACCCCTAAGAAGGGAGGCCAGGGGGAGAGGGGATGGTCGGTGGCCTAGCATGCTGACCTGGAAAGAGAGAGCAAGAGAAAGCAAAGGAGAGAGAGAACACACTCCAAACTCTCCCAGCTCCCTCCCAGGTCTCTGGGCCAGGTTTCCCCACCCCTTTTCCCTCCCACTGGGACTGGCGGCCAGCTCTCCAAAGAGAACCAGGACAGGAAGCAGCAGCAGGTCTGCAGCTGGGTGCTGGAAAGCCGGGTCACAGGAGGCTGAGCAGGGGAGGAAATTTACTTTGGATGTGGGACCCAGATGGGGCGGGTATGGGGAAGGAGTGAAGAGGAAAGCGAGGCAAGATAAGAAGATGCTCTGATTTAACTAGAAGGGAGGGGGGCGTTCAGGGCTAAGAGTGTTAAATCTGTCTCATAGCAGCTGCCGAAGCCACCTCTCTTTCCTCTGCAAGCCTGCTCGCACAATACACATGTGCTCTCCAGGCATAAAAACACCACAATTCAGCTGGTCTGTGGTCTGTAACTGCCCTAATATGGCAGCCCCAAGCCGCAAGAAGCTACTGAGCCCTTGAAACGTGGTTCATCCAAATTGAGATGTATCCTAAGTGTAAAATACACACAGGATTTCCAAGAACTAGTATGAACAAAAGAATGCGCAATATCTCATCAAGTATGTTTGTATTGATTACATATTGAAGTAATATTCGCATACAGGGATGAAAAGATATACACATTCATTTCACTGGTGCTTTTTACTTTCTTGAATGTGGCAACTAGAAAATTGAAAACGACATAGGTGGCTCGTATTTATGGCTCATGTTGTATTTCCATGGGTCAGCACTGATCTATGAGCTGATTCACCACCGCTACCTTCAAGTTCCAATGATTGTATTCAATTCAACAAACACCTGAGAACAATGCATTGAGGATTCAAAGATGTTCTCAACACGTGGCTGCATATTAGATTCACCTGTCGAGCGTTCTCTAAACTCCCCCTACCTGGCTGCACCCCAGAGACCTGCACTAATTTTGTCAGAATCTCCAGATGTGGGACGTGGCAGGGGGTAGGCTTTTAACACTCCCCAGGGGATAAGAATGTGCAGTCAGGTTGAGAAGCAGGGGCTTAAAATAGGGCCACTGCCCTCAGGGGCTGCACGTTAGACAGGACAGAGAGATCCGAAATACTATGGGATAAAGCGGTCAGTGCGGGTAAAGCAGAGGCCAGGGCCAGGCAAGAGGAGAGAGGGGAGAGGAAGACTTGGCTCCATTTGGGAATTAGGGCAGTGTGGGATTTTTTTTTTCGGTTTTTGCTTCTTGTTTTTGAGACAGAGTCTCGCTCTGTCGCCCAGGCTGGAGTGCAGTTGCGCAATGGGATCACTGCAGCCTCTGCCTCCCAGGTTCAAGCAATTCTCCCTGCCTCAGCCTCCCGAGTAGCTGAGACTACAGGTGTGCACCACCACACCCATCTAATTTTTGTAGTTTTAGTAGAGACAGGGTTTTGCCATGTTGGCCAGGCTGGTCTCAAACTCCTGACCTCAGGTGATCCACCTGCTTTGGCCTCCCAAAGTGCTGGGATTACAGGTGTGAGCCACTGTGCCTGGCCCAGTGTGGGTGTTGGATATGGCTTTGACTTGGGAGCTGTGCAGGTTGAGGTGGTTCGAGGATGTGGGTGGGTTTCCAGGCATTGAGGATGCTGTGGACAAAACCAAGGCAGGAAAGTGCCCCAGGGAGGGAGGACAGTGGGAGGATGGGAGTCTCTGGTTTACCTGGAGTCCAGGAGGAGGTGAGACTCAGGGAGGAATAAAAGCCGGAAAGGCAGCTCCTACAGGTCCCCGAGCACCAGGATTCAGGGCTGGGAAGGCCTGCAGAAGCTCTAAGTAAGGAAGTCATGTGATCTAACTGGGATTTACAAGGTGTCTGATTTGGGGGACAGATTAGATGGGAAGAGGAGAGGAAAGGAAGTGGTGGGACAGAACTGGCATCCTCTCGTGTGCAGCGGCCTCTGGCTGAGGGGCCACCCCTCCTGGCTCTCCAAATCAGCTGTTGCCCCTCGAGAGTGGTCCTTTCCTCCTCGCCCAGCTCTAGGTCAGCCCACAGCAGGCACTCGTTAAACTAAAGAAATGCTCAGAGTTTCAGACAGACATTGCTCCTGCAGCAGCCCACCTCTCTGCTGGCCCCTGGACAGGCACAAAAGCTAAGAGTGTGGCCTTCAGTTTGCCCAGTGTTCCTGGCCTTTTCCCTCCATGAAGCAGCCAGGGAAGGCACTGTGTGTCCACAGCGACCCTATAGTGGGCAGCTAAGGGCCCACTGGGATTCTGAAGGGCAGGCCTTAAAATGGTGCCCTTGCCTACCATGCTGTGGTTCCTATTCACAGTTTTCAGCCCTGCTAGAGTACTGGAAGTTTCCATTTTCCAGGGTTTTGCTCCTTTTCCTCACAAGTGCCAAACCTGGGCCCTCCCACCTCTTCCCCAACTTTGCGTGTCCTTATTAGCTTGTAAAAACATCTCATCTGCTGTAAAATAGGCCATTACAGCCTTCTGTGCATAACTTTTTTTTTTTTTTTTTGAGACAGTCTTGCTCTATCACCCAGGCTGGAGTGCAGTGGCACGATCTCAGCTCACTGCAACCTCCACCTCCCAGGTTCAAGTGATTCTCATGCCTCAGCCTCCCAAGTAGCTGGGACTACAGGCACCCGCCTGGCTAATTTTTGTATTTTTAGTAGAGAGGAGGTTTCACCATGTTGGCCAAGCTGGTCTCAAACTCCTGACCTCAAGTGATCCGCCTGCCTTGGCCTCCCAAAGTGCTGGGATTACACATGTGAGCCATCACGCCCAGCCTTCCGTGCATAACTTTGATGACAGTCGAGGAGTGAAGGAGTAAAGGAACCTCTCTGTTTCAACTTGTCGAAGTATTTAATAATGCCTCTTCCAAGAAAAGTTCTCAGTAGGCCTCTAACTGCTGCTGTCTGTCCACCTGGGGCTAAGGCCCTTGTAAATGGACAGGGGCCCCTCAGGCTGCCTCAGGGTCCAGCAGCCTGACGGCTCTGGCCCTGCCCGAAGAAGTAAATGCCAAATATGGAGGTCGTTATGGTCTTTAATAAAAGCTTGTTCCTGTAACCTGTGGGCTAGGTTCAAAGCACTATCTATTAATTGTATACCTTTTGCTAAAACAAGCACCCACCTTTGCAGTGGGCTGTCTGCCAAGGAGGCATTTATCATTTCTTGAATGGCAGAATTCCTCTTGGAACACCTGCTTTTCTTTCAGAAGGAAGCCGAGCCCTTCCCCTGAAGCTAGCCTCTTTTCCATGCTGACTATAATCTGCTTACTCCGGTCCCCAGTGCCTGAGCAGAAACCAGCTCAGGGAATTAAGTCCTGTGGGATGCTAACAGAATATGGCCTGAAGAATAGAGTCCATATCCTATTCAAGAACAGAGTACCTGGTGTGGTGCTAATAATGCCTGGTTTCCTTGCTCTCGATTAGCCAGGCATCTGGGCTTCCTTCCTTCTTCTCTATCCATTTAATGCATTGGTTGCTGCAACGGAGAATGGTCAGGGACGGAGAAAAGGAATTAAGCTTTAACCCACTAAGCCGTAGTTAGGAGTAAAGAAATCAAGGAGGAGATTGGTACCATCCACTAAAACAGGCACAGGGCCGATCTTGCAATTCCATTGGTCCACATTCTACCTGTGCCAGAAATCCAGACTACAGGGAGCCCGCCAGGTTGTCCCAGGGCACGCAACATAGTCTGATAAATGATCAATCAAATGCACAGATGTACGTTCCACCTTCCCTGCCCCCAGAGAAGGAATTTAAACTCAGATAGAATATAGTTAACTTAGTGCACTTTCCTTGAAACGTTTGACAAATACAGTTGATTCTTATTCTCAGTTTATAGATGGGAAACAGTTTGGAGAGTTTTCTGTGGTTTAACTGAATTCTCTTAATACTAATAGCCCCCTGGCCATCCAATCAACACGTATTTGCAAACTGGCATGATGCAAAATCGCTCCTTCTGTTTCAATGCCCTCTTGTGCTCTTTTTTTTTCCTGCTCCATCAATTCAACGGCCACCTGTGGAACATCAGCAAAGCTCACTGCTGCAGGTTGCAGGACCCGGCAGACAGCAGTTGCTCAATAAACATTTTTCAGTGAGTGAGAGAGGAGACAGTCCTTATTCTTGAGACCAGTGAAGAGAAGACAAAGGAGCAAACCATGGCAAGATCCATGGGAGGCGCTGTGGTGGGGAACAGCAGCAGGCTCAAAGGGGAGACAGGACAGGTCGCCCAGAGGAGGTGACAGAAGCTGGGCATTGAAGGTGCTACAGGAGTTTGCCCAGAGGGCAAGAGGAGAAGGACATTCGGCAAGAGGGGAAGGACATTCAGCAAGAGGAAAGCACCTGTCAGTGCCCGAGAAACCCCAGCAAGTTCCTCCAAGGAAAGGCGGTTGTTTCCAGCCTGTGATTCTGCACCGAGGCCACCAGCACCTCCCGAGGGGCCAGCACATGAACGGCCACTGTCATGAAGCTGGAGCCGACGAGGGGCACATCCAGTAACAGCAAAAGAGAAAATAGGATGCCTTGTCTTTCTAAAGGACACCTCCCATCCCCACAGGCCTCAGACTGCCGCCTTCACTGGCTCCTGCTGCCCAGGAAAACCCCTTGCATGCCAGGTAAGACCCTGCTTCCTGGGTAAGCCCAGACTGTTCTGCTGTTGCCGTGGGTCCTCCCGCCAGGTCCCCTCTGACCTGGCACACATGAGGTCTTGTGCTCTAACCCCATCATGCTCAGGCTGGCAATGCTGCCTGAACACCTTCCTGGCTTCTTTTTTTTGCCCCCCCCCCCCAGAGACAGATGTTGCTCTGTCACCCAGGCTGGAGTGCAGTGGTGCGATCTTGGCTCACGGCAACCTCCGCCTCCCCAGTTCAAGCAATTCTCCTGCTGCAACCCCCTGAGTAGCTGGGATTACAGGCACACCCCCACCACTCCTGGCTAATTTTTGTATTTTTAGTAGAGACGGAGTTTCACCATGTTGGCCAGGCTGGTCTCAAACTCCTGACCTCGTGATCCACCCACCTCAGCCTCCCAAAGTGCTGGGATTACAGGCATGAACCACCACGCCCGGCCACCTTCCTGGCTTCTTTGTCCCTTGAACTCCTATTCCTTCTTCAAGGCCTGTCTGAGCACAATCTACTCTCTGAAGCTTTCTGAATCCTCTAAGGTCACGGTTCTACCCCTGGTTGCACAATGGGTCACCCCAGGGCCTTTGAAAACAGTCCCAGATCTGAGCTGACCCCAGATGGTTGGATCAGAGTCTGGTAGGGCCCGGGTCTTAGGGCTGTGTCGGCCTGCTAGAGCTGCCATCATAGTGCCATGGACCGGGTGGCTTAGACAATAGGAGCGGACTGTCTCACTGTTCTGGAAATAAGGATTAAGGTGACACTTGGGGTTGGCTCCATCTGAGGGCTGCAAGGGAAGGATCAGCTTTGCTGATGTTCTAGGCCCCTCTCCTTGGCTTGCAGGTGGCTGGTTTCTTCCTGTGTCTCTTCATATCCTATCCCCTCTTTGTCAATCTCTGTGTTCGAATTTCCCCCTTTTTTTTTATAAGGACACCCGTCATATGGGATGAGAGACCACTCAAATGACCTCGTTTTAACCTGATTATCTTAGTAAGGACCTGATCTCCAAAAAAGTTCACATTCTGAATTATTAGGGGTTAGGACTTCAACCTACCAATTTTGAGGGGGACAGAATTCAACCCAAAACAAGGACATTAAATGCCTCCTGCGTGCTGCTAAGGTTAGGATCTGTTCTAAGCTGCTAACCAGGTTTAAGATCTTCTTCTAAGGAAGATCCTATTCTTCCTTAGAACAGCCAGCACTTGAAGCCACTGCTGATAACACTGGACTGTCAGGAATGAGATTCAGTTCTGAGAACTTTGGCTCAAACAAATTGTTTCCTTTTTCCTTTTTTCAAGAAGTGCAGAGGTGGAAGTCCTGGGAGAAATTCAATTAAACTTTGGGACCCCTCCCAAGTTTTAGCCAGTTTATTTTATATTTTGCATTTTTTTCCTCAAAGAAGGCCTTCCACAATGAAAAAGCCTCAGGCCCCACAAAACCTGGATCCATCTGACAAAGCAGGTCCAGGGGAGGTGGGGCCAGGGGAGAGCCCTCAGGGACCCAGTCTCCTTCCCGTTCTTCTTTGGAGATCTCTAGTAGGTGACTTCAATCATTAGGGTGCTACATCATGATCCTGTTCCCATATAAACAGTGTCCCCCAAAGCCCCGTGCAAGCTTGTATTTAGATCTCACTGTCAGAACTGGGACACGTGGCTTTCCCTAGCTGCAAGGGAGCCGGGGACAGGAGCTAAAAGTTGGACTTGTTGCCTCCCTGAACAAAATGGTAGATAATTAGCAGTGTCTGCCATGGCACTCCACATCTCTAGTGTCTGGTCCCTGCCTACTTCCCATTTATATCTGCTCATTCCTGAGCAGTGCAGAAGCCATCCTAGAGAAAGATGTGGACTGTGGCTGGGACCTGAAGCAAGGATAACGTGGGAACAGCCAGAGACAATGGGAAGGGCATTTCAGGTGGAGGGAAGAGGAGGAACAGGCACAGAGGTGGAGAGAATGGGTCAGGGAGGGGAGTGGGAAAGGGTTTGTTGTAGTTCCTGCACAGGGTCATGAGATAGAGGGACAAACCAGGAAGGCCTTTTCTTTTCCAGAAACTTAATTCATCAGTAATAGGAACAGCAGACTCGGGGCTTCCCAGGGCGAGCTTGACTGAACTCTGATTCCACAGCTTGCTGATAAACTACCTTTTGCCACATGACTGGGCCTGACAACTTGTTTACTCTCTGTTATTCATTGTACACACCAGATGGAAAACATGCCCAGCCTCATTCACTATTAAATTCCTCCTGAAGGTACTTACTTGAGAGAAAGCAAATATTCTAGGCCAGGTGTGGTGGCTCATGCTGGTAATCCCAGCACTTTGGGAGGCCAAGTGGGGTAATCATTTGGGCTGGGAGTTCAAGACCAGCCTGGCCAACAAGGTGAAACCCTGTCTCTATTAAAAATACAAAAATTAGCCAGGTGTGGTCGTGCATGCCTATAGTCTCAGCTACTCAAGTGGCTGAGGCATGCTTGAACCAGGTAGGTAGAGGTTGCAATGAGCTGAGATCAGGCTGCTGTACTCTAACCTGGGTGAAAGAGTGAGACTCTATCTTAAAAAAAATTCTAAAGGAATACTGTCTCTATTGAGTTTAATATTCTATACCCTTCCGTTTCTCTCTCTGTCTGCACACACACACACACACACACATGCACACACACACACACAAACACAGGATGCCTTTACCAGCCTGCAGACTCCTTACCCCAGACAGCTTTCTTGGAGCTGAACCGTCAGCAGAAAGGCTGCAGAAATTGTGGTCAGTTAGCATAGACCTCGGACACAACCAGCAAGCCGGGAATGGGACATGGCCTCACATCAGTGTGCACAGAGGTGTCCCTGGCTGGCCCATCAGCCTGCAGCCATTTCCCCATCCAGGTCAAGGGCAAGCCAGATTGAGGCAGGGTCAGCCAGGCAGTGTCAGGAGACAGCAGAAAGGATTCTGGTCATCTCTTCCCTGTGTCTGATCGCAGCCTGAGGTGAACAGAGGAGGCAAGACACACAGAAAAGGAGAGCGCTGAGCTGGAGGCGCATGTGGAGGCACCTGTTCTGGGGCCCCTAGGCCGTGTCAAATGCTGGAAGCCCAGGGTGGAAACGGCCCCTTGGTCCACATTCCCCACTGGGGGCTGAGACATCATGCACCTTAGGTGCAGTTGGAAAGTCTCCCAGGAACTGGCTAAAGGCAGAGGCAGGTGCTGAGAGGGTTCTCTCTTTCTCCTTTTTTAGAGCTGTCTGTGAGTTGGACAGTTCCCAAGAGGAGCATTACAAAGCTTTTCCCCCAAGTAGGCTGCTATGATGAGCTATGAATCCACATGCTGAATTCCAGGGAATGCCGGGGTGCCAGTGGGGCTGAAGGGGATAACACTCCCCCTTTTTGGTATTCCTTTTCTGGGACAGCCAAGCTTCCAGGAGCCTATGCTGCTCATGCATGAACAGGTTCAAGGGAGTGGAGGCGAATCTGAGCCCTGGGCAAAAGGGCTTCTCATAATAATTAATGCAATAGTTTTTGCAGTCTTCCTGCAAGGTAAAACCACCCTTTGGAAGAACATCACTGGCAAAGGTGGCCGTGACCATAAGAGATCTCAAGATGTTCTTCCTGGCTGTGTTCTTCGAAATGCCCATATTCCAGGGTCAATGCTGCTCATATGCTCACCAGCCCGAGAAGCACTTGCCTACTCACGTGGGAGGCTGTACAGCATGAAAGTTATGGCCTGGGTTCAAATCCTGACTGCTACTCTTTGACCCCAGACTATTTGTTTACCTCTCTGTGCTTTGGTTTCCTCATCTGTAAAACAAGAGTAACAATAGTGCTGACATTACAGGATGTTGTGCTGATCAAAGGAAATAATCCATTTAACACGCTTAGCATACCACCTAGCACATGATAGATCCTCAAAAAAAATTGCTGCTATTTTTGTTAATATCTTAGAGATATTGAGAGACGTCCTGGATAATGGGAATTATTTTCCCCTATAAAAGACTGTCAATTATACAATCCTGCCAAGGGTCATCCCTTCCTGCTCCTCAGAGCACTATCTCCCAACTCAAAGGGTTCTTCCTGCTGTCTTGAATGCCTTCATTAACATGCACCTGGAACATCAACAGTTTTCAGCATTAAGGAAATGTGAGTATGTTTCTTTAATATGGAGACCCAAAAAGCTGAGAGCAAAGACTTAGCCAGCAAATGCACAGAAAATGACACACAAATGACTTTGCTTAAATATAAAGAGATGCTCAATCTTATGAATAAGAAAAGAGAAAAGTACACCTTAAATCATACTAGATCTCATCTTTTACCTTCTAGGTAAGCAGGACTCAAAAAGGCTGGAGACAATCTAAATGTCTGTTTAGTGCTGGTTAGTCCATTATTAGGGGACTGCGTAAGTTTATTATGGGTCACATAGACCATGAAGAAGAATGAGAGAAACAACACCTGGGGTATTTTCTTAACAAATCAAGTGCAGGACTGTGAGTTTCATATGCGACAATACAGGTGAAAGAGGAGGAGGAGGAGTGTGTTTACAAATGCAACTGAATATGTCTAGAATATCTCTGCAATATGCCCCCAAATCAACTAGGAGTGGCCACTGCCCCTGGGGAGGGGAGCCACAACCAGGATGGTCTGCATATGCTTTGGTATCTCCTAGGTTTTTCCTTTGAAAACTTTTATCCTATTGCCTTGGGTGGTGGGATAAGAGCTATTTAAATATGTTAATCCATAGCAGTAGAATAATAGAATCAGTGCAGAGCCTGATTTCAAAATCTGAAATCCTGAGTTTCTTTGGCCAGCAAAATCAATATGACACAAAAGCCTATTCATGTAC
Organism: Pan troglodytes; assembly: GCF_028858775.2. NCBI lineage: Eukaryota > Metazoa > Chordata > Mammalia > Primates > Hominidae > Pan > Pan troglodytes. The sequence goes on from NC_072406.2 coordinate 133,790,086, forward strand.
ATCAAAATCAAGTCTGTGCCAAAACTCTACTTGCTTAACATAAAGTCTGGCAGGGGAGATGCAGAAATCCCTTGCCTGAAGATCAGATGGAAATTTCTAGTTTAAACTCCCAGTCATTGTGAAGCCAACTTTCAAACTCACTTGGGGCTGGAGGGTAACACAAGATCTCAAGTGTTTTCCAAATCCAAGCAGGATCCAAGCTGGGAGATCCACCGTGGGAGAGAAGAACCTCCAAACCCCCAGGTTCGTCTTAAGGATCCACTAGTCCTCCCACCACACCCAATGGGACGGCTGTTTTGAGCCCCCCTCACTTGTGAAAGATTGTGTTGTCAGTCTTAGCTAACAGCCTTAGTTGACAGAGCAAGCCCTGTTGTCCAACTGGCCTCCCCTTCTCAGGTTTCTACCTCTCCTCTCCTACCCTAGCCCTGCATGGGCAGGGGTCATCCAGCCTCAAGACCAACAGAGCCAGACACTCACACAGCCAGGCCTTGGGAACACCTGGGGTGAGCTCCAGAACAGGGTCCTGCCACTGCTCCCCAGCCCAGTGCTGGGGTCACTTTCCTCCAGTAAGATCCTATTAAAAAAAAAAATTAGACAAAAATGTAACACAGTTTATTTGAGTAGTAAAGGATTCATGGATCGGGCAGCACAAAAAACCAAAAGAGGTTCAGAGAACTCTGCTCCAGTAGCACAGGCAGCAAGCTTTTATGGGCTGAATGTGGAAGTAAAGAAAAGAAATTACTTAAATGACTACAGCTGTGTGTTTGCCTTATTTGCATATGCTCTGATGGTAGGTAAGTCCCTAGTTAGAGGTTGGTTGGTGGTGACTGATGAGTTAACTTTTGTTTTACTGTTTCCATCAGGCTTCAGTTGCTTACATATTATAGGAACCCACAGGACTGCAGCCAGTTCAACCTAAGGCCTCCCAGTTAAATTTTTAACAGTCCCAAAAAGTGGAACCCTTGAAGCCCATAAAAGCTGGGGAGAGAGAGAGGAGGGGGGACAGAGAGACTCAAAGCTGGTGTGCCCCCAGGGAATAGTTTACCTTCGTGTATGTGTGGATTTACGTTTCTCAGATAGTTTGGTCTTCAGAGCAAAGACCCAGAAATCCAGGGTCACATTTGGCCACTGCAGGACTTTCCCCAATGGATCATCCCAAAGGATGTTGCTTTCCTCTGACTTGGCAACTACTAGGGCTGAAGGCAGGTTGAAAAGGAGCCATAGAGGATGCAAAGGGTTCCAGCCTTGACCAAGAGAATACAGGTGGATAAGAGGAGGTGCAGCTGAAGAAGCCAGTGGTTTCTGCAGGATGGAAGGTGGGTGGGACGTGGGACACGGGGGTGGTGGTCAAGCCCAGGCATGCTGGGTTAAGGTACTGGGCATGTTAGGATGATCAGGGGAAGATATTCAGCAAGAATCAGAAAAGTAGAAGGCAGCTGCCCAGCAGCCACCTTGACTGGTGTGGACTGAGCTCTGGGAGGAGTGACTGTGTGGCCACCTCTGGCACGGTGCACTGGGACAGAGCAGGGCCCCAAGGGTGATTCCCTCCTCAGTCTGCCTCTCCCTGCTTTCCTTCTACCTGGATCACCCCAAAACAAGGAGCAGGAGGTAGAAGCAGAGAAGCCTGAGCCTGAATCCCACACGGCCACTGGCTGGCCTCTCTGAGGCTCAGTTTCTGTGCTCATACAATCGGCGTAAAACACCTTCCCCCAGAAGAGTGTGAGAGTTAAACCAGATGATGTATTTCAAAGCATAGTGCCCAGCACTTAATAACAGCTTCACAAAGATTTAATTATTATTCAATCATTAGCTGCTGCATAGTGGTTAAGAGGAAGAATTCTGGAGCCAGACAGTGTGGGCTCAAATCCTCTAGGAGTCTATCTCAGTTTTCATGGCTGTGTCTCAGTCTCCACATCTGTAAAATGGGGTAGTTGTGAGGATTAAATGAGCGACTACATGACAGAAATTCAGGGCAGTGCCTCTATATGAGTGCCACCTAAGTGTGAGGTAGTGTTACCAAACTGTGCTTTCACTCCTGAGAAGTCAGTCAGACAAGGGCTTTAGTGAGAAGAAGTCACCTCCCACCATCTCAATATAAAAAATGGTATGATGGCCAAGCCTGTGGTTCCAGTTACTTTGAAGGCTGAGGCGAAAAGATTGCTTGAGCACAGGAGTTCAAAACTAGCCAGGGCCATATAGAGAACCCATTTCTAAAAAATAATATAATTTTTCAATGTTAAAAAGATAATATGGCCTTCCTTTCCTCTCTCACCAGTTTTTAAATGAAACTGGGCTGTTTGGCTAAAGGCCCTACCTTTCCTTCCCTTCCTCTTCGTGGGAACATCCGAGTGTGTCCTTGGCTCAGTGGGGACATGGCCAGGCCCCCAGCAGCCTGCTTCCTCCAGACTGGATTTCTGTTTATCAGACATTTTGTTCTTCAGAGCAAAGACCCAGAGATCCAGGGTCACATTTGGCCACTGCAGGATTTTAGAAGGAACGTTCAAGCAAGACCTAACGTTGAGCCATCACAGAACATCCTCACTGCAGGCCCTGAAAGGCCCTGGCACCTTGCGATCAGGGAAGCCTGCCCATCCCAGCACTCGGGGAGCTTGCTGTCCAGAACAGGGGCCTTTTAGGGAGAAAATAAAAGCACCAACGTTTATCCCCAAACATAGCCATGCCATGTGGGAATCAATCTGCCCAGATAGGAGGGGGTCAAAATTCAGAAACACAGCCTCTGAAAAGCTGCCTGGCCATCTGTGGGGAAGAAATCACAACAGACAGAACAGTCTGGGATAGGGGAGGAGAGAAGGAGCCTCATTATCTGCTGATCAAAGGGCAGAGGTAGAGAAAGAGCAGTGAAAACATCTCAGAGTGGAGAAGAAAGGGCTGCTGGGAGGACTCCGTGTGTGTCTTGCCTTTGGGGAGGGCAGAGTTACCCTGACAACCCCACGGGACAGCAGGGATGAAGTCAGGGGAAAGGGGATGTCAGGTTTGTTAATAACAAGCCCTCAACACTGAAGCCACATCTGAGTGAGGTGGAGAGAAGGCACGTCCTGGGATGAGGTGGAAACAGCATGCCCTAAGCCCTGGACACTGGCTTCGAAATTCCTGGGCTCATCTTCTTGGCCCCTCGGGGGCCTAATCCCGAAACACTGTGACAAATCGGCTCTAAACTCCAAGGCATTCCAGCCAAATCTAATCCACACGGAATGTCTGCTGTGCAGCTGAGCCACAGCACACGAGGATTGGGGATTTAATGACTGGTGTCACGAGGCCCCATCGTGTGTGCTGCCCCTCTGAAGAGGCCCAACTCCAAATGCTGGGGATTTGAGGGAAAGAAATAAATTAGGATCAGAGTCTTGGGCAGGTAAAGGGCTGTCAGGCCAAGATTGTAAATACACCCCCTGCAGGCTGGCCACATTAAAAGGAGAAGACACTGCACAAGTTTTTCAGAAACTACAGAGGATGACAGCCTCATGTGTTTGGAGCAGGAAGAAGGATGACTTTGTTCTACTGTGGTCTGTCCATATTTCACGGCCATATTTACCATGAGGCCAGTGTCTCTGGTTCTCAGAATGCCTGGCTGCACCCCCTCCCTCCCCATGCTGGTCCAGCCTCAGTGCACCCGGCAGCCTCTTCCGCACCACTCAATATCTGGTCTGTTCTTCATACGGGGCCCCCATCCTGCCTCTGTGTGCCTTTGCCCCTGTACTTCCTTCTACCTGGGGGTCCCTTCCCCTCCCCCAGAGATACCCACATTTCCCCACTTAGACCCTTCCTTGGTGTTGAGAGAACTGGACGAAATAGTATATGCAAGGTGCCCAACGGGGGATGGAAATGGCGATTCAGAAAGCCCGGGGGTGCTCCCCAGCACCAGGATTACTGCCAGGAGAGGGAGGGAGGAGGCTCAGGGCGGAGTGTGCCTGAGATTTATGGGAAAGTACATCAGACTTCTTAAAAAGCAGCTGAAAATGCCCCAGCTCGAGAGCAGGAAAGGGAACCCCCAGTCCAGGGAAAAGGGGGAGCTGGGGGCCAAGAAGGGGCCAAGAAGGGGCCAAGCTCTGAGACTGACAATAGGTTTCCCTCCACAGACTGGGCGGCTGTCCCAGGCTCTCAAGCACAGAGAAACACAGCGAAGCTGAAGTTGAAGAAGTAGCTACAGTTTCCGGGCCTCAAACAATGGCAATTAAAAACAAAAAACTTTTTATTTGAAAATAATTATAGATCCACAGGAAGTGGCAAAAACAGTGCAGACTGGCCCCGTGTACCCTTTGCCTAGTTTCCCCCCGACGTTTACATCTTACGTCACGAAAGTACAACATCAAAACCAGGAAACTGACGTTGGGACAATCCGCAGACCTTATTCAGATTTCAGCAATGGCGTTTTAGTCACCCGAAAGGGCTCTCAAACACGATACGACCAGGAATCCCAGCTGTGCTCTCCAGAAGGATCGGCCACGCTTGCCAATCCACACCACGGCGGTTCCGAAAGCTGCCTCCCCTCTGCCATCCATTCCTAAGGCAAGTGGGAAGAAACGTCACCTCCCGCTCCACAATTTCTCAGGGAAGCCGAGGAGGCCAGCGTGACGGGGGAGCAGAGTGGACATCCCAGGACACAGCTGCGCCTGCCTGCTCTTTCCCTGTGCTCTGGCGGCCTGTCCTGGGCCTTACACCAACGCGATGAACAGGGGAAACGGGGTGCTGAGCCTCTGCGTGAAAGGGGGCTTGTTTAGTCTCCTACCTGCCCGCTTAGAAAATGTCCTCAAAGGTCAGGCACGGTGGTTCATGCCTGTAATCCCAGCACTTTGGGAGGCCAAGGCGGGTGGATTGCTTGAGGCTAGGAGTTCGAGAGCAGCCTGGCCAACATGGCAAAACCCCGTCTCTACTAAAAAAAACAAAAAAATTAGCCGGGCACGGCGGCACATGCCCGTGATCCCAGCTATTCGGGAGGCTGAGACACGAGAATCGCTTGAACCCGGGAGATGGAGGTTTTGGGGAAAAAAAGAAAATGTCCTCAGAGTCTGCCCTGCCATCACCTTGAGAGTGACCTGTGCCCCAGTTTTCTCATCTGTGTAATGGGGATAAGAACAGAACCCACCTCGTAGGTTGATTAGGCAGGTTCAGTAGGGTGATATTTGTAAAGAGCTTGGAACATGCCAGGTGCATAATAACTGTACATATGTGTTTGATAAATTAATCAAAATAAAATACAATATCTGTAAACGATTTCACAGGAGAACAAAGCTAGTGGTAAGGCTTTTCCAAATAGCCTGGAGTGTGTGAGGCTTTTGGAAGCATGGAGGTCTTTGACAGAGCATTTAATTTATATGGGGGACGCTTTTTGCGTGCAAAATTGATTTGATATGCAAATAAACTGGAGTTGATTGAAGATTATTAACCACATGCTCTGAATAGTGGTTGTGTTTGAGAAAAAACATCAGTCCTCCCTCCCAAGGGCCTTGTTAATAAGTCAGGTTTTTCTCCCCGGTCCCTGCCCTCCTCCCTTGCTGGTTTCTCAACACCTAACCATGCCAGGTCTATAAAGTAACTGCAGGTATATTTGCAAGGCCGGGGCTGGATTTGAATGTACGTTCAACACTCCCTCATTTCATTTTTAGAAATTCTGCAGGGTCTGAAAAGGACACAGGCAGAACGTTACTGAGGCTTCTAACAATGAAATGAGGAGGCCTTTCAGTGGCCATGGTGCGACAATGGGCCAGAACTCTGACCCCAGGGCAGGAGGTGCCCTAGGGGCACATTTAATGGTTGAGGCTTGCTGGAAAGGCCCGCACTGCCCTCTCAGCTGGGCTACACTCTCCCTGGGGCCATTCAGGGAAAGTCAGAAATCTCTTTCTCCCCAGACCACAGCAGCTGGGCCAGAGAAATGGGAGGTTAAACAGATTACAGGCTCAACAGCAGGGAGCTCCTGATGGACCCTATTCAAGGGGACATGAGGCCCCAGGATTTTGTACTTTATTATGGTGATCGAAAAGGAACGCTGAAATCTTTTTTTTTTTTTTTTTTTTGTGGTAAGATGTCTATAACACAAAATGTAGCACTTTAACCATTTTTGGGTGTACATTTCAGTGGCATTAAGTACATTCATAATGTTGTGCAACCATCACCACTATCTCTTTCCAAAAATCTTTTCATCACCCCAAACGGAAAGTCTGTACCCATTAAGCAATATCTGTCCATTCCTCCCTTCCCCGCAGCCTCTGGTAAACTGTAATCTGTGTTCTATCTCCGTGAATATGTCTACTCTAGATGTTTCATATAAGTGGAATCTTACAATATTTGTCATTTTGTGGTTGGTTTATTTCACTTCGCATAATATTTTTAAGACTCATCGGTGTTATCACACGTATCAGAATTTCCTCCCTTTTAAGACTGAATAATCCTTTGTAGGGGTATGTCACATATCTGCTGAAGAATTGAAAGCAAGCACTCAGACGTGTACTTGTACACCAAGTACGTGTCTTGGTTACTGCAAATAGTGCTGGTATGAGTGCTGGTGCACAAGTACTTGTCTGAGTCCTTGCTTCCAATTCTTCATTGTATATGCCTGTGAGTAGAGTTGCTGGATCACATGGTAAGGGACACTACAAGTTTGCACTAAAGCTTTGCTTTCCTGGCTAAGGCCAGTTCTAGCCCACCTGACAGGAGCCACGCGAGCCACACATCACATGGCCCATGTTTCCAGAACTCAGTCACGTGCATAGTAATTTGCACCTTTGTTGTAATGGCACATACCTTCTGCCTTAACAGCAGGATCAATGAGAAAAGTGAACAAGGTGAGGCAGGAAGTGAGGATGCACATCTCCACATGGGAAGCCTCAGGTACCAGGACCTTGCACAAAGGTGGGGACAGAAGGGTCCCCTGGCGGAGAGTGACTCATGTACTCCTTAGAAGGTACTAACATTTGTTTTTAAATGGTTATTATCCTGCCAGCACTGCCTGGCTTTTTTTCCCCATTGAGGTTTAGGACAGGTTTTTGAAACTTCATTCATTCATACACCATTTCATCACGTAGGCTGAGGAGTCACCCTCTGTCTGTCACTGAGCACAATCACTCTGGCACTTCCTGGACAGGGCAGTTCTTCCAGGTATTTGGAGATAATCCCATTGCCTTCACTTGCACCATGAAGATTAAAATAGTTAATTGATTGCAGCTAGAACACAGCCTGCACATCAATGCTCAGTGAATGCTCCTATTGTGGGGATGAATATTATTTAAGGGATACAAACAGAAGGCCAGAGCTCTGTTTTCATGCAGCTCACAGTCTAGGAGAGATTGTTTCTGGCCCAGAGTTGAAGAATGTTTCAGGAATCACAGGAGATGTGACATTTGTGCTGGATCTGGAACATGGGTGGGATCTGATGGGCGTAGATGGAGATGAAGCCCGGCTGCAGGGAGTCGAGGAGTCCTGGGGCTGGAGCTGGGGAAGGTGCATGCGTCTGAGTGGCCGGAAACTTGTCAGAAAGGAAGATTCCCTGGGTTCACCCCCAGAGGGTCCCATTCAGGTGTGGAGTGGAGCCAGGAACGTACAATTCTAAGCAGTTCTTCAGGGGACCCTGTTGCAGGGGGTGCTCGGATGAGATTTGGGGGTTGCTTGCCAGGTTGGAGGAGGTAGAGTTAGGAAGAATCAAGCTCAGATGAGTCAAGGCTTCATATGGTCTTGAATCAGAGTGAAGGTGGGAATGGGAACAGAAGCGCCAGAGAGAGAAAATAACTTCAACCCCCAAACTTAGGATGATTATTGAGCCATAAAAAGGAACGATGTATTGATACATACTACAACACAGATAAACTTTGCAAACATTATGCTAAGTGAAAAAGCCCATCACAAAAGGCCATATATTGTATAATTCTGTTTATATAAACTATCCAGAGCATGGAAATTCATAGAGACAGAAAGCTGATTAGTGGTTGCCAGGGGGCGGGGGAAAGGAAAATAGGGCATGACCAGTTAGTTAATGAGAACCACGTTTCTTTGGGGGATGATTAAAATATTCTGGAAGTAGGCCGGGAGTGGTGGTTCACACCTGTAATCCCAGCACTTTGGGAGGCTGAGGCGGGCAGATCACTAGAGGCCAGGAGTTCAAGAGCAGCCTGGCCAACATGGTGAAAACCTGTCTCTACTAAACATACAAAAATTAGCCGGGCATGGTGGTAGGTGCCCGCAATCCTGGCTACTTGGGAGGCTGAAGTGGGAAAATCTCTTGAATCTGGGAAGCATAGGCTGCAATGAGCTGAGATCGTGCCCCTGCACTCCAGCCTGGGTGACAGAGCAAGCGAGATGCTGTGTGTTTGTGTGTATATATATATTCTGGAAGTAGATAGCAGCGATGGCTGTACAACATTGTGAATGTACCAAATGCTGCTGAATTGTTCCATTTAAAATGGTTAAAATGGTAAATTTTGTAGCATATGTATTATTCTACAATTTTAAAAATGCTATCTGAGCAGATACTCACACTGATTCACTTTATGAGTAAAATCTGACTTTTCCTTCATTCTACCTTGGAAAATGTAGTCAGTGGTCCCAACCAAAGAGTGCTGCAGTGTGTTTTAAGTACATTATTTTGAAGGTAGTTGCTCAGGACCTCTGCAGGAGACTTCTGCCAAAAATTCAAGAGAAATCATGCCCAATGTGTAAAAGATATGCAGAACGCATAACCATGCACACATGAGATGTACACAGTCTCTCTCTTCCCTAGCAGACAGAGTTGTCTTGAGGGAGGTCCGGCATCAAAGCCGTTTCCCTCTCTTGTTTTTACTGGCATGAGAGAGCAGGAGGTGGAAAGGAAGAACAGCAGGCTTTGGGGGCCCCTCCGAGCAGAGCCAGTGCTCTGATTTGCAGCAAAGAAGAGAAGAGAATCCTGGGTGATGGAGGCCAGCCCAGATGCCTCCAGGATGTGGCTCAGGGAGCTTGGTCTTGCCACTGGCCCCTCAATCTCAGGGACTCACGCTCCCTTTTCTCTGAAGGGAGCACAGCAAAGGAATCCATCCCAAACCAAGAGGCAAGGCTGAGAAAAGCAAGCTAACAGCCTGGCTTCTCCCTCAGCTCCAGCCCTCATGGCAGATGCTCAACTGCCCCGGGAGCTGGCCAAGACAAACAGCTCAGGGGACTTTCAAAGCAGCCTCTAAAAGCCATGTGCACACAGCACCAGGTTCCTGCGCCTACCCGAAGGTGTGATAACTCTACCCACCACCTGGCTAGATGCCAGTCCCCCCTCCAACTCCCGTTTCCAGAGGTGGGCTTCTCCACGAAGGAATACGATCAGGAATATTAGTTTAGCTGCTGGGGCTAGAATGCTAGAAAGCTTGGGTGGCTAGAAAGAATTGGTGTGTTTTCTTTTTCTTTCCCCTTTGTAGGATGCAAGCTCTGATGAAAGGGGGAACTTTGATCCTGCTCTCACTCAGCCATCCATAGGGAAGGAAAAGCCAAGGAGACACCTAGAGCCAGTAAAGCAGGAGCCCGCCGTGGGTGGAACAGAGTCAGCAGAATGCAGGCTCCTCTGGAAGTGGAAAGAGATTGTTGCCTGGGGCTTACTGAACCCTCCAGAAGGTTCCATTTTAAGAACCATCATGCCTTCAGGTTCTGCTTTGGCCCCAGAAGCCCAGAGAAACCCTGGCTGTGCAGTCTTCATTTCAGAGCACTACTAAAATGGCTTGGTTTGACCCACATTTATTGAGTCATTCAGTGTTCACTGAGTGTGTTCTCTGTGTGTAGAGCTTGTTCCTGTGTAGAGGAGGCCCAAACCCAGCACCAGGTCCAGTTCCCCATGAATAGAAGATACTAAATAAGTGTCTGTTGAACACACAAATGAATGAATGAATGAATGAATGAATGGATGAATGAGAGAAACTTTGTCTTCAAGAAATTCACAATCCATTTCGGATGGCCACACATACACATGAAAGGTTCGTTGCATGAAATATTGTGAAAAGGAGTTTATGGTGAAGAGTCAAAGTCCATATGGATGGCGCAAGCTTGTGCAAAAGAGTGATGCTGTTGGTTGACCGAAGAAAAGCTTAGTGAGAGGATTTAACCTTAAAGGACTTGGAAGATGGAATGTGGGGAAGGGATGAGAGAAGGCAGAGGAGAATGCAAACAAGCAGGGCGTGTTGGGGAGATAAGAGTGGCACAGTCTGGAGGAGCAGGTGGGGAGAAGAACCACGAGAGATGGCATTAGGAGGACAGCCAGGGCAAGAGAACACAGTGTTCTATCGGTAGGAGATACTTGAAAGGCTTTGGGGTATGCTACAAGACACGCAAAATAGATTTTATGTAGATTATGCTAATGTAATATACAAGATAGACTGGAAAGAGAAAGAAATGGAAGGGAGGAAGCCAGTTGAGGTGACAGTGATGACCTTTGGGCAGGTCTCAGACTCCTTTGAGAACTATAAGCCCTCTCCTCACCAAAATAAATCTATACACACACAAAAGTGTGCATATGATCTCAAGGGGGTGTTTTGCAGCCCTAAACTCTATTTATAGAATTCCTAGGATCCTGGCTTCCCTGGGTAAGTACCTCTCTGTGGGAGAATTGCACTTTTCAGAATGCCTCCCTATGTGCCAAGCTGGATTCTTTATAGAGAGTTTTGAGAATGATTTTACATGAGGATTGAAAGAGGCAGAGCAGATACTAAGGCTTTATTTATGCTGAGGGGCTAAGCACAGGATGCTCAGAGAATAATCCACGGCAGGAGCAGTCACCTCAACTGTCAGTGCCTACCAGCAAGGTTGGGGTCCAAACCAGAAACATCACATCATGGCTGGAAACTGAACATACCAAGGGCTCCTCTACCATCAGCCTGAAACCCAGCATGGAGCAACACACTCAGTGACATTGGGTAAAAATATATCACTTTAGTAAAAAGGAGGACGTGATAAGAGTTATGCATTTTAAAAGGCAAAATATTTTCTTTTTGCTATTCCATAAATATCACTCTAGGTAAATACTTTGTCTCAAATGGGATACATGTTTTTTTTTTTTGGCGGGGGAGGGGTACAGGGGTGGTTTTGGTTTTTTTCCTGAATAGCCAAAAAAATCTCTATAGACTTTTGGTTGTGGTTTAACGTGTACTCCCATGTCACAGATGGCACTGGGGAGAATAGTGTAGTATGTGGTGTGCCAAGACACTAATTAGTATGTAAGGATTTACTTGAAAAAGACATGAAATAGTTCATATGTAAACCCACAAAAAATGGGTGAGAAAAGAACAATAAAGTAGAGTTATATACATACAAACACACAGATACAAAGATCAAATGAATCGTGTGCTTGCTTTTTTGTTTGATTTTTCCCTTTTTCTTCTGTTTCAGAGGCTTGGGGGCATATCACCTCACAAAGAAAGAGAAACTCCTGCGGGGTTTGAATCGATCATCAAGAAGCTATTTTAGTTTCATCTACTATGAAAGCCTGTGGGGTCTCACCCCTTCTGGATTGCTGAGGAAGGTTGTTCTGAACACGCCGGGGAGTGAGAGAGAGTGAATAGGCAGGAGAACGTCAGGATCTCCAGACTTTTAGACAAGGAGGCCCCGGGGCACAAAAAATAGTCCGAATGCATAAGACCTAGTATTTGCTAGCACAACAGGGTGACTCCCCTCAAAAGTGATTGAATCGTACATTTAAAAATCGCTAAAGAGTACAACTGGATTGTTTGCAACACAAATGATAAATGCTTGAGGGGATGGATACTCCATTTACTCTGCTGTGATTATCATGCACTGCACGCCTGTATCAAAATATCTCATAAAACCCGTAAGTATATCCACCTACTATGTACTCACAAAAATTAAAAATAAAAAATTATATTAAAAAAAGAAGAAAAGGAGGCTCTGACCAGCTGTCTATCGCCTCTCAGGAAATCCAGACAACACTTCAAGAAGAAGAAGCTGTAAAGACAATTTTTAAGAGAAAATCCTTTTCCATAGAGTATTCACAAACTAGGTTTCCACAGCTAGTTTCATGGCAGTACCAGATGCCTTTTCATACAAATGCTTCAGCCAGCAAAACCTTGCATAAGAGAAGGGGCAGGAGGCCTTTGAAGTTGGTTGTGTTTTTTTGGGTGGCTTGGATTTTCCTGGGTGACTGATTTTCGCATATCCATCTTCTGGTTCTAACTTGGCCTCTACCAAGCCAGTGATTTAGGCTCTACCTTGTTGCTCATTAACTAGGAGGAATGCCTACGGGGCTTAGGTGCTTTCAAGAAAGTTGCCATTGTAACAAACTGATTTATGGTCCTGCTTTTACAGCTCCAACTTGGTTCCATTTGCCCAAAGAAATAGAGGTCGCTCTTACGTACAATGCACTGATTAATCATGGATCCCAAGTGAGAGACAAAAGAATGGGACACCCAGCCACCAAGAGGGTTTCTTCTTTCCCTCTCAGCTCTGAAGCAAAGTCCTAGATAAAACATGGGTAAGGAACCTGAGTTCTTTAGAGGCAGTCTCTAAAGAGAGAAGTCTTTCATTCATGCGTATTTGTATCCAGGCTGTGAGCTGAGAACTCTGTCGATGGTCTTTGCAGATGCAATTCCACGTGGGAGCATCGCTAAAGGATTTTAGAGAGAAGCCATGGGTGATAATATAGAAATCCACACTCTAAAGCAATCGACTGATACAACTGACAGGTAGATAGCATTTAGTTATTACTGGGACGGCTTAAATTTAATACATTCTTCCAGAAAAAAATGAAATATGCTTCTCACCAACAGGAGGAAGTCACTTTACACTTGCTCATCAATATTTTCTTCTTACATTGCCTGATTCCCAATACTTCATCTGTTAAATGTCTTAACTAGCATTTGCAAAGGAAGAAATGAACATGACTTGCTTCTGAGAGAGGAGAGGAGCAAATTCTTTCATAAGCTTTACAGGTCGCTTCTGGGTAAACATAAAAAGTCCAAGCATAGAAATCAGGTGAGAATCTGGTCAGCCAGGCATGCTGTGTCTATGCGGGGGCTGGCTGAGGTTGCATAACAGAGGGCTATGCGGGACTGATCTTGCTCCCCACTGCCGCTGATGCTCTTTTTTCCATAACTAAAAGGGCTTTTTGAATCTTTCAAAGACATTTTAAGGAGTCTTGCTTACTCCTTTATTCTAACCAAGGGAGCTGAGAAGAAAAATTTCTTCTACTTCTTCCTATTATTTTTTCTAGAGGCAGAGTCTAACTCTGTCGCCCAGGCTGGAATGCAGTGGCACAGTCATAGCTCACTGCAGCCTCAACCTCCTGGGCTCAAGGGATCCTCCCACCTCAGCCTCCTGAGTAGGTGGGACTTCAGGTGTGCATCGCCACACCTGGCTAATTTTTAAATTTTTTTTTTATAGACAGGGTCTCACTATGTTGCCCAGGCTTGCCCTCAAGCAGTCCTCCCATCTTAGCCTCCCAAAGTGCTAGGATTACAAACATGAGCCACAGCGCCCAACCTCTATTATTATTATTAAACATCAAGATTTTAAACCTTTGCATTGGCGAGAGTATGGGCCATTTTCTACCTTTATTTATTGGCATTATTGGAAATAGCCTTCGCTTTTGCTTCTTAATCATTAATTTCAATTTTTTTGTTGTTGTTTTTGTTGAGATGGAGTTTCACTCTTGTTGCCCAGGCTGGAGTGCAGTGGCACAATCTCGGCTCACTGCAACCTCCACATCCCGGGTTCAAGTGATTCTCCTGCCTCAGCCTCCTGAGTAGCTGGGATTACAGGCACCCACTACCACACCCAGCTAATTTTTGTATTTTTAGTAGAGATGGGGTTTCACCATGTTGGCCAGGCTGGTCTTGAACTCCTGACCTCAGGTGATCCACCCGCCTTAGCCTCCCAAAGTGCTGGGATTACAGGCATGAGCCACTGCGCCTGGCCAATTTTAATTTTTTTTAATGAAAAAATGTGGATATTTTTAAAAAAACACAGCATCAATCCCAACCTCGAACCCTAAAGGCAAAACGATCCCACATACAAAACCAATTCTGCCACAATCACAGTCTCCTACAAGCCCACTTTCCTGTGTGGCACATCCATTGAGGACGGCACTGTTTATCACAGCCTTTAACGCCAGGTATGAAAATCTTGAACAATCGCCTTTGCAGGTGAGCATAAAAACTGCCTGAGCTTGCCACATGTGGACGGGGAAACCAGCACACTGCCAGGTTACTCCTGGAGGGCATTAAATTGCAGAGACGAGTACAAAGGAAGCTTTGCTCAGAGTACAGACCCCAATCTGCTTGTGTTATGTTCTATGCTGTGGACCCTTTATTATTTTTGATTTTTAAAATAAATAGCCCTGAGGGAAAAGCTGGCTTTACATCAACACACAGAAATTTAATTTTAACTTTCATGAATACAGCTATTAACAAACGGTCCCTTTCGGGCAGGAAGGGCTTCTACCAGCAGAGACCTTGGCTGTGACTTCAGCTCATGCGTTTCCAGAACAGTTCGCTGTGTGTGTCTGAGTGTGTGTTTTTTAAAAAGAAAACAACAGTGTACAACATAGCGCCTTTTCTCTCTCTCTCTCATTCGAAAAATTCTTTCCAGCTTACTTAAGATGATAGGAAATCGTATCGCCTTTAAAAAGGGAACTACTGAACCAGAAACTTCCAGTGCTCCAAAATAGAAAAGCATATGGCTACCAACTTGGTGGGGGACATTCCCAGACCATTGCATTGAACATAGACTCCTGATTAGGGAGTGACAGGCCATAAGGGCAAACTGCAAGAAGATGGTTATAATACTGGCTCCGTGCATGCAGCGGTCACAGGGCACAGCCACAGTGTCGACCAAATGAAACAATGACCGAGAGGGGAGTTTGGGTGGAAGAGCAGTTAATCAGGCTGGTTTGAGTGGACTTAGCAGCATCAATAGCTGGCATGTCAGAAAGGGTACGAGACGCTTTTAAGGAAGCCTGCGCAGTGGAGAGAGCTTCCTCCTTCTCAAAGATATTTTTCCACAACTTTCTCCTACTTTCCATTTTTAAAAAATTTCCTGAGTGGCAGAAAGGAATTTCTCTTTATGTCTTTGATGCGCTTCTACTTTATCAAAAATATTGTTTTTCTACAAAAGGCCGATCTCTTGTGCTGGATCCTACACACTGCCATCCCACCCCTCATTAGACTAGGGGAGTTGTGTCTACTCCAATATCGAAAGTCTTAGGTTTAATTGAAACCTTTGAAAGAATGTGCCCTGAATGGGTTTCAAATTTGGCTCAACCAACAAAGTATTTGCTATAGAATACTTGGATGTGGGGCAGGGTGCAGTGGCTCAAGCCTGTAATCCCAGCACTTTGGGAAGCCAAGGCAGGTGGATCCCTTGAGCCCAGGAGTTCAAGACCAGCCTGGGCAACATAGTGAAACCCCGTCTCTACAAAAAAAAATACAAAAAAAAGAATAGCCAGGCATTGTGCCGCACACCTGTAGTCCCAGCTACTCAGGAGGCTGAGGCCGGAGGATCACTTGAGCCCAGGAGGTCCGGGCTGCAGTGAGCTATGATCACACCACTGCACTCCAGCCTAAGTGACAGAGTGAGACCTTGTCTCTTAACAAAACACAACAAAACAAAAAAATACTTGAATGTGATCAACACAGGCCCAACAAGAGAGAAGAGCGTCCTTGGCTTCTGCAGTTCATACAATGTACACCACTTGTTCTCCCCTAGCGCCCACCAGCGTGGGCAGAAAGCCCTAGCTAGCTAAGCCAAGGACTAGGAATATCACCACTTCCGGTCTAATCCATGGTCTTTCCTTATGAGCTTGGACAGGTTAATTGACGTCTTTGAGTTCTGATTTAACTTTGCTGCAAAATGCAGACTTCAGAAGTTTCTCTCATGAGTTGAGCTGAGAATGGTATGATTATAATGCAAATATAACACTTCCTTGTAAATGAGAACTTGTGAGAATAATTTCATTGTTTCCAAGACTACTTTGCTTCAACCTGCCTCCCCTCTCCTCCATCTTAGCAGAAAGCCCCAATTCTACCTCAGGATCAGAATGGACTTCCTTTTTCCTTCTTCTCCTCTGTCCCCATCTTTCGAAGATGGCAACATTTCCAAGAGTTTTCACTGACTCATCTGTCGATGTCTAATTTATAACCATGTCGGCATTTCCCTTGCCATGACCATAACATGAAAGTAAGAAATGGTTATGTAAACTACGCTATGCCCCTGCCTCAGTTTCCCCTCTCTAAGGATATATATAAAAGTCCATTTTTTGTGCGTGCACACAGATGCAGCCACTTCTACTGTGGCTCCGGATTCCTTAGAAGATGCTAGACTCTCCTTTATTTGTACATTTCTTATTACATGAGTCATTTCCAAACAGCACTAGGTATAATGAGAACAATAGAAGTTGGGTGTGAAATTGTGAGGAAAATGATAGCAATTACTGCATACCCAGATCATAGCTCTGAAAAAATTGCTGAGGACAGGAATTAAGATGATGAAGCTTTTTAAGTCTTCTAAGTACAACTCTTTGAAACCCACTATCTTTTAAAAACATCGTAATGATCTTACAATCATGACTTCAAACAGGTCTTAATGAAACCCACAGAGAAAGGCACGCACAACTTCTCAGTGCTGAGAAGAGGTTCATTTAGAAAATTAATAGAAAGTAGACCAGTCCCTACACGCAGCCATCCTGTTGTGACAATAAATTATTACATTGTTGAAGGCTTTTATAAAATTAGATACCTTGGTAGCAAGGAAAATGAAACCCTTCTCATTTATCGGAAGGATCAGTGGCAACTGAAATAACTCTATCCTGGGAGAGGATTAAATTCTAACCTTTCCAAAAAAAAAAAAAATGTCATTTAAATGAAAAAGCCGATCTAAGACAGTGCTTCATGCCGGAGCCTGAGCCTGCCTGGGAGATGTGTGATGATGATAGGCATTCTGCTTGCCTGTTCCTGCAGATCCTAACAAGATGATGTCTTCCTTATCCACCTGCCTGTTTCACATCCAGGCTGGGTGACAGCTGATAGCCAGCAGCTTAGAGCAGGGAGCAGCCTAGCTGGTATGAACTAGTTTAAAATGACACAAGTAGCTTCCTTATCACATATTTTGATAGGTTCATGGCTCCCATAGCAGATACCCCGGGAAAAATATCTTTGGTATAATTTTAAATGCTCAGCTCCCTCCTTGAAAAGCATATCAACCATCTCAATCTAATTAAATTCCAGAGAAGACTTCTGTTCTGACGCCCCCCGCCCTAGAACACTGAGCACTGGGTAACGCTAGCTCACTGGAATTTGGTTTGTGTGTTGGTCTTGCCTAGGCTAGAAGGTCTGTATGTTCTGAAGTTCCTTGATGACTGACATTCTCTTCTTGCTCAAAAGAGCCTTCGCTTAAGCATTGGCCTTTCACATCTATCTTCATGCAGAGCGTACTTGACAAGGGGCACACAGCCCAGCCTGGAACATGTATTGACAATGCCTTTATTAATGGGCTTTGTGCCTTTTCTCATAAAATGTCCAGGAAGCCTTCTTCTGCTTCTTTATTGCCCTAGGGAGAAATGACGGTGGAAAAAGCTCAAATCCCGAAACTACAGACACCAAAGAGCTGGTGTTTTTTCAGGTGAGTTGGCTAGAAAAGACCTTAATGGTGACTCAGACAGGCCTCTCATTTTGTAAATGAGAAAACGAAGAAACAGGGAAGTTTTGAAATTTCCCCATCAAACAGCATTACTCCCATGCCTAGAATACTTCGGTGGCTTCTTGTTTCTTGTGATAATTGTCTTAGAATGCTCCCCAGACAGTGAGAAGCCCTTGCCTACCAAAGTGGAGAGGTGGCACGAAGGAGGGCTAAGGCCCTGGCCTATTGCCCCACCTGGGCCCCAAGCCAACAGCCAGCCACAGCCAACCAACCTAGCGAGTGGGCCATTGTGGAAGTGAGTCCTCCAGCCGCAGCTGAGCTCCCCCAGCTAAAGCCATGTGGAGCAAAGGTGAGCTGACCCACTCAAACTGCAGATTCCCCTGTCCAAACTGCAGAATCATGAGCAAATAAATGGTCATCGTTGTTTTAAGCCACTTTGTTTTAGGGTGGTTTGCTATGTAGCAATAGATGACCAAAGTACTCTCTGAAATGATCTCGTTCATGCATTCACCTACTTATCTGTAGTCTGCCTCCCCTTGCTCCCACCCCCTCAGTTAGGACAGACATTCCAGGAATGTACCACTCTTGTTCATCACAGGATTTGCAGGACTCAGCACAGTGCCTCACCCCCCATATGCACTTGGTAAATATTTGTTGTGTGAATGAATGAATGAGAAAAGTCATAACGAGTTTGGATCAGTTAGTCCTAAAAGCCCAGTGTCCTGCTTAGAATCTTCACCTGGCGGCATTGCCCCCAGGCACCACTATTATTCCGCTTTCTCCCCCCTGCATCATTATCTTGGGTCCTTCGTACAGATTCAAGTCCCAGGACCTGCCTGCCTTACTGGAGAATATGTCATTGATTCCTAAGAGAACATGCTCAAGGCTGAACACATCCAAAGCTCATCCATCCAAGATCTGCTTTTCCATAGAGACTTCCAATAATCATAACATTTATTGAGCGTGTCTATCGGCCAAGCACCATGTTCAGTCCTCGATGTGTATTAGCTCATTTAATCCTTTTCGTACCCCCATGAGATGGGTCTATTACTTTTACATACGGGAACATGGAGGCCGGGAGAGACTCAGTGACTTGCCAAAGGTCACTGGACCAGTGAGTGGCACAGCTGGGTTGTGCATCCTCAGGGAATGGGAAGAGGAACCTTCTTCCTGCCATGGAGACCAAGCCCTCTTTTGCTGGTTTAATTAGTACTGAGCATGGCCACCCATCTGTCTCTGGTCTTCCTCACTAAGGAAATGAGATTGCCCCCGGGGGGTGGAGGATGATATTACCATGGGGTTCCTGAAATGGGGACAGTCCTATTCTCAAAGGCGGGGAAGGTAATGGAGCAAATAGTTTATCTTCTGCTGAAGCTAAAAGTATCCAGCAGAAATCCAGCCCAACTATTAAGGCATCATTGTCTTTTGGCAGAAGCTAGTGTCTGGGTAGGGGGAGATGGCTTGGCCACCACGCAGAAAAAATCAAGCCATTTGAGCTAGAGCCTCAGCCCAGATGAGAGCCACACAGCTCTCCTCCCAGGGGCTTCGTCTACCCTCCACCACTCTACAGTCAGTTCAGTGCTGCAGACATCTCCAAGGCATCCAGTGTGATGAGGGTATTGTGCTGGGTAAGACCCTGCTCTTCGACTGTCAGAAAAGCAGAGCCTAAGAATAGGCAGTGACCGGAAGAGAGGGTGCGGAAGTCCCCTCAGGCCTGGAGGCCTTTATTTCCGATGGATCTGAAAAAGCTATTGGGTCCCATACCAAGAAAGCAAACAAAAAATACCTTCTTTGTCTTATTTTCCTGTATTCAGGCAGAAAACCTGGCTGAAGGGCACCCTCCTTCAGAGTCCCATGGCCTTTGGGGCTTAGCATCCCCCAACAGAAGTGGAATAACAGAAGCAGCCATCTGGCCTGGCATGAACAAGCAGAGTCTCCACCTCACAGGCTTGTCTGTGCCAGCATGGGTGCCTTTTATCTTTCCCTCTGGTCATTGCCCTACAACCCACATTCTGTCTCTGCAGGCAGCTTCCTAAGACTGGTGGGAATTACATGCCTGGATAGAGAATGGGAGTGGGGAGAAATGCTTCCCTCTGAAGCTCCAGGTCACAGCAAGATACTGACAATCAAAGAGAAGACAAGCTGAGCGTAGTGGTGGTGCATGCCTGTGGTCCTAGCTACTCAGGAGGCTGAGGCAGGAGGATTGCTTGAGCTCAGGGGTTTGAGGCTGCAGTGAGCTATGATTGTGTCCCTGCACTCCACCCTGGGAGGCAGAGCGAGACCCTGTCTCTAAAAAATATTAAAAATAAAAATAAAAGGCCAGGCACGGTGGCTCACACCTATAATCCCAGCACGTTGGGAGGCCGAGGCAGGCGGATCACCTAAGCTCAGGTGTTCGAGACCAACCTGGCCAACATGGTGAAACCCCATTTCTACTAAAAACACAAAAATTAGCCGGGTGTGGTGGCAGGTGCCTGTAGTCCCAGCTACTCGGGAGGCTGAGGCAGGAGAATTGCTTGAACCCAGGAGGCGGAGGTGGCAGTGAGCCAAGACTGTGCCACTGCACTCCAGCCTGGGTGACAGAGCAAGACTCCATCTCAAAAAATAAAAATAAAAGAGACAGAAGACATACAGACACCTTGGTGTGTTCTGAGTCAGGGAATTAGCACGTCAAGAATGAATCTGCCTTGGATCCCGGCCACATAAGAGCAGAGTGAAGGAAGGGGGCTCTGCAGACTGGGGCTGCCCACAGACACCCTGGGACAATGGTCCATTCAGGTGGATTACTGCGGCTCACGAGAAAAACCTACATTCCCTGAATAACGTGAGTAAACAGCTAATGGTGCTGAAAAAAATGGCTGCACCAGACACAGGTTCTCTTGAAAAATGGTTCTGTATCCTTAATTAGTGTTTTTAAGCACAAACAAAAGGAAAGCAGTAATTATCCTCGCCTATTCCTTAACGTCGAATTTAGAAACACACCATCCTGAGCTATTAACAAGTTCCGCCATATGCTCAAGGAGACCGTAAGATCTTCTTTAACGCTTCCAAGTGGAGCTGAAAAATTGTGAAAGTTTTGAAATTATTTTATAGATTTGAAAAGTGAGAAGAGACTTTTAACCTGAGCCTTGTTACTTTTAGCCCAGCAGAGAGCTTCGATTCCCGGGCTCCAGGAGTCATCAGAACTGCGCTGAGGTCCTGGCTGCCACAGCCCAGCTGGGGGACCCAGGGTACGTTTCTTAACCTCTCTCACCTGCAGGTTCCTTTTCTATCAAATGAGGCTGAGTCATGTGGATTATATGGTGGGCTTCCACAGAGCCTGCACAGAGACTCAGACGTGTGTCAGCGTCGATCCTGCCTCCGTCAGGCTGAGAGGGTGGCCCCGGGTCTTAGGACAAAGAACAGTCCCATTCACTGGGTACACTTGAAACTTCACCTTTGAGGCTGGTGTTATTATGCACTTTTTGATTCAAGAGGAAACTGAGGTTGTAGCAACATGGAAGGCTCGCCCCAGGCCACACTGGGAGGAAGGAGTGGCGGGGTGCTCTGCAGAATACAGGCGTTTCCACTGCTAGTCCACAGGACAGGGTCCCTGTTGGGGCAGATCTGGCAGAGGGCAGAGGGCAGCCATTTAAAAAACAAAGGAAGACATTTATGTAGCCAACAAACATATGAAAAACAGCTCATCATCACTGGTCATTAGAGAAATGCAAATCAGAACCACAATGAGATACTATCTCACGTCAGTTAGAATGGCGATCATTAAAAAGTCAGGAAACAACAGATACTGGAGAGGATATGGAGAAATAGGAATGCTCCTACACTGTTGATGGGACTGTAAATTAGTTCAACCATTGTGGAAGACAGTGTGGCGAATCCTCAAGGACCTAGAGCCAGAAATACCATTTGACCCAGCAATTCCATTACTGGGTATATACCCAAAGGATTATAAATCATTC
The DNA here is from genome assembly GCF_028858775.2 of Pan troglodytes. NCBI lineage: Eukaryota > Metazoa > Chordata > Mammalia > Primates > Hominidae > Pan > Pan troglodytes. The sequence continues at coordinate 133,811,643 of NC_072406.2, forward strand.
TACTATAAAGACACATGCACATGTATCTTTTTTATTTTTTATTGTAGCACTATTCACAATATCAAAGATTTGGAGCCAACCCAAATGCCCATCAGTGATAGACTGGATAAAGAAAATGCGGCATATATACACCATGGAATACTATGCAGTCATAAAAAAGGATGAGTTCATGCCCTTTGCAGTGACATGGATGAAGCTGGAAACCATCATTCTCAGCAAACTAACACAGGAACATAAAACCAAACACCACACGTTCTCACTCATAAATGAGAGTTGAACAATGAGAACACATGGACACAGGGAGGAGAGCATCACACACCAGGGCCTGTCGGTGGGTGGGAGGCTAGGGGAGGGATAGCATTAGGAGAAATACCTAATGTAGATGACGGGTTGATGGGTGCAGCAAACCACCATGGCACATGTATACCTATGTAACAAACCTGCACATTCTGCATATATATCCCAGAACTTAAAGTATAATAATAAAAAAAGAATACCTTTCCAATCCTCAAAGTTGTTCCCTCTGAGTAGTAAACATGAATAAATTACTAATATGTTATTATTTTCAAATTTTAATTAGACAAATGCTAGTATGGCTATAATTTACAGTTAAATTTCAGGAAAATATTTCTCACTCCTTAAGAATGGGTATTCTCCCTTTTTAAATAGAATTGATTTTTAGCTGGAAGCAAAGCTACTCAGAATAGAAACAACATCTTTCTGGTTCCTTTGCAACCAGGTATAGCTATAACTTCTGGCCAACAGGGTGTAAGGGGAAGCATAGTGTGCAGTTTTCTCTTTTGTCCTGCTTCCTGCTGATTGATAGGTGAATATGATGGCTGGAGCATGAGCAGCCATTTTGTACCATGAGGTTCAAACTAAGATTGGCAGATAGAAAGAGCCACAGTAATCATAAAGTCACCATCTCGGCCTAGATTGCCTATCCTTGGACATTTATAGGAGAGGGAAATAAACTCCTCCCTCATATAAACCCATGTTACTTTGGGCTTTTCTTTCACTCACAATCAAATCTAATCCTGCTTCATCTCCCTGCACATTCCAGATAGAATCATCTCCAACCACCATGACTCCTATCCCACTATGTGGTTGGTGATCTTTTTTTTTTTTTTTTTTTTTTTTGAGATGGAGTCTCGCTCTGTCCCCAAGGCTGGAGTGCAGTGGCTCGATCTTGGCTCACTGTCACCTCCACCCCCTGGGTTCAAGCAATTCTCCTGCCTCAGCTCCTGAGTAGCTGGGATTACAGGTGCCCACCACCACACACCCAGCTAATTTTTGTATTTTTTGTAGAGACAGGGTTTCACCATGTTGGCCAGGCTGGCCTCAAACTCGTGACCTTAGGTGATCCGCCTGCCTTAGCCTCCCAAAGTGCTGGGATTACAGGCATGAGACACTGTGCCCGGCCTTCGTTTTTGCTTTTTGTCTTTATTATTTTTACAAATCTCTCTCACTGAATATATGCCTTTATTTCAAGGTAGCAAACTCTGAAAACAGCATATAGATGATAAATCCACATAGCAGTTTTAAAAAAAATCCTTATTCTGAGTACACCACAGTAAACTCCAACAGAGGTTTTTGTGACCTTAAAAGTACTTGAGGTCCGAAGGTACTTAACTGAACAGGCAAGCGGATGGAGTCCATTCGCCATGACTCCTGGATACAATAGCTTAAGCCCTCTTAGCACACAGGTTTCCATGGTCCCCCCAGAATTAGTAAGAAAAGAGCCTATTAATAATCACTACGTCCCCTACCAAAACCAAAGTGCTTTAGCCAAGAACTTAGACACTTTGTTTGTGGTTTTAGTGTTTGTGTTTGAAAGACCCCCAGTGAGTTGAATGAGAAATATTGAGCTTCATCAAATTTCTTAGAAAACCTTTTTTTAAAAAAAAATTTATTTATTTATTTATTTTTGAGATGGAGTCTCGCTCTGTCGCCCAGGCTGGAGTGCAGTGGCACAATCTCGGCTCACTGCAAGCTCCACCTCCCGGGTTCATGCCATTCTCCTGCCTCAGCCTCCCGAGTAGCTGGGACTACAGGTGCCCGCCACCACATCCAGCTAACTTTTTGTATTTTTTAGTAGAGATGGAGTTTCACCATGTTAGCCAGGGTGGTCTCGATCTCCCGACCTCGTGATCCACCCGCCTCAGCCTCCCAAAGTGCTGGGATTACAGGTGTGAGCCACCGTGCCCGGCCTAGAAAGCCTTTTGACTTTCATCTGGTCTTTATATACGCCATGGGAAAACACTCACCCATTGCTTGTGCTGCCACCTGAAAATGAAAGGAGATTGACATGTCAGGTAATTTAACTGATGGGACTAAAATCTCTGACTTTTCTTCCAGTCTCGCTCTTCCTGGGACCTCTTGCAAAATAATCACGTATCCGGACATACCTGCAAAAAACATAAAACTGCCAGCATTGCCCCCCTTGTTTGGGGATTTACTGAAATTAGTTCTGTACTTCCTGAAGTTCGTACAAATATCAAAGGCATTTTATATAACAAACAATTTTGCCTCTCCTTCCGTCCCCCTAAATAAAGACCACGCTGACCTCACTGGCTGGCTCACAGGCACCGGCTGCCTGGCCTTCACCCCAACACTTGCTGAGATTTTTCCTCTAAAGTATTGCCAAGGAGGTGTTTGCCATTTTCCAAAATGCAACCCTGACAGGAATCACCAAATGACATTCACCAAAGGCAACTAAATAGAAAATAAAGTGTAAGAGCTTAAAACATTCCAAGTTCATGACCATTCATCACAAACAGACTTTCCTCAGAAGAAACAAGCACATGAATAGACTCCTGCTGACACAATCTCTCCACCACCCTTAAATATTCGTGTGTGTGTGTGTGTGTGTGTGTGTGTGTGTGTGTGAGATTGAGAGAGACAGAGAGAGAGGGAGAGAGAGAGATGCTGTTTTTGGTTTATTGATATTGATTTGGATGAGTGCTTTAAAATTTTTCTTCTGGGAGCTGTTACAAGTTTCACCTCGGGCTCAAAATGATTTTACAGTCAATCCTTAAGCCTGCACTTTCTCATCTGGCGACTGTGTGTTTACGCCCCAGAGAGTGGACTCTTTGGACCTCTTCTGAGAAAATGACAGTGATGATCAAAGGGTAAGAAAACAAGGCCCAGGAAGAAACGTTCAAGGCATACTGGATTGATTTAGGCTGGAGAAGATGGTGAGGAGAACCTTAATAACAACCTTCAGGTGTATAAAGACTCCTGAAAAGAGTCTTCATCCATTCTCCACCTCGAGAGAAGACATTCATGATTAAGGGTTGCAACAAGAATGGAGGATGAAGGTGAGCATGCAGGAGAATTTCTTGCCTGGCAGAATCATAAGTCATGCAATAGGCATCCTTGACTCATTGTCTGCACATCTTTTGAGGGACAGAAGCCGTTCACAGGCCCAGCGGATTCTGGCGCAGAGCTCCCTGAAGGCCACAGAACCACAGAATCGAGCTCAGGGTCTTGTGAGACATCTTTGTGGTGTGGCAACGGAAAACCAGCCCACCTCTTAACCCAAGGTGTTACGTCCTGCATCTCCCTGGGGTGGGTGGCTTCTTCTAGAGGTGGCATTTTGGAATTCTCTGAAAGCCCGCAGAGACAGGTGTTGCATGAGCAGCAAGCATTAGTCCCAATTTTAATAAAGCCCAGTGCTTCCTACCACAAGCTGCGTGGCACAGACAACCACCAATGCTACAGTGATACAGCCCCTCCCTAAAAGCATTTATGTTAATGAAAAAATAAATACTGTTTGGTAAAGCCAAGCACAATGCTATGTGAATGGAGAAAATAACCCATTTATTCCAATGTCTTTCTGATAATGGTCACTCGGAAAACTCGGATAAAGCCCTATAAAACCCAAGAGGTCATGGGCAGTTTCAAGGCCTCGTAAATGGTAGCTTATTTTCTTGTTTCCTGTTATAAATACAGTTTGGGTTCTGAGTGTAAACCGGCCCACTAATGCATAGTTACAGCTGATGCTATTACAAATGCATAAAAGTGAGGAAATTCAAAGTTATGATTCCCATTGCCACAGTAACTCAACCGCATCGTGCAATCTGTTTGTAGCGTGTACTACCGAATGTCGTGTTAACTTTTACTGCCTCTATTACATATGTGTGATGTGAAAAGGTTATGGTGGGAAAGGGAGTCATAATTCTGAATTTTCTGATAGTTACGACTTGAAAGTGAGTTTAAAATGACTACTCTTTTTTCATTTGGTTTTTCTTGTTCTGGTTGAGTCTGTTTTTCATCGAATCTTGGATTCTTGAGACCATTCTGGTAGATTCTTCATTTCAATACAGAGATTGATTATTTACTCCAGTGTAACAAATACTCAAATAGTTTAACACAGCATCATGGGAAGAGTGGGGGGCTTCAAGGAATACAGAGATGACTAAATACCAGCCCTATTCACAGTTTCTCCATTCAGTCGAGGGCATGCAAATAATCATAGCCCACAGTCTACGGCCACAATGGACACACACAGGTAAGATGAGAGTCATTCCTGATGGGGCTTCAGGCTTTGTGGAGGGAGAGAAAGAGAAGGGAATTAAAGTGTATTCATCCTCTACTAAAGGGGTCCTCAACCCCTGGGCTGTGGACTAGTGCCAGTCCGCGTGGCCTGTTAGGAACTGAGCCACACAGCAGGAGGTGAGCAGTGGGCAGACGAGCAGTACTGCCTGATCCACCTCCTATCAGATCAGCAGCAGCATTAGATTCTCATAGGAGCACAAACCCTATTGTGAACTGCGCATGCAAGGGATCTGGGTTACATGCTCCTTATGAGAATCAAACTAATGCCTGATGATCTGAGGTGGAACAGTTTCATCTTGAAACCATCCTCCTCTCCCCCTCACCTGTCCATGGAAAAATCATCTTCCCTAAAACTGGTACCTGGTGCCAAAAAGTTTGGGGACAGCTGCTCTACTACATAGCAATGTGCTGAGTGGTTTAGGACATTATATTTCACCCTCCACATTTTATAAGGCACTATCCCATATTACAGATGTGTTTCCCGAGGCTGCTTGGTCGAGGTAGCAGGGTCTGAACTTCAGTTCAAACATCTAAAAGCTCATACTCATTTTCTACTATTTTAAGTGGAATTTGGGTTCGATCTTAAAGAATACGCATGTTTGGGCTTTTTTTTTCTTATTATTAAAAAAATATATTTGTTATTAAAAGTTTGGGAAACACAGTAGTAAAAACAAAAACAAAACCCACATGCATGACTCATTACCTCAAAATTACCACTATTTTAGTATCTTTTTTTTTTTTTTTTTTTTGAGACAGAGTCTCCCTCTGTCACCCAGGCTGGAGTGCAATGGTGCAGTCTCGGCTCACTGCAACCTCTGCCTCCTGGGTTCAAGCGATTTTCATGCTTCAGCCTCCCTGAGTAGCTGGGATTACAGGCGCCCGCCACCACACCTGGCTAATTTTTGTATTTTTAGTAGAGATGGGGTTTCACTGTGTTGGCCAGGCTGGTTTCAAACTCCTGACCTCAGGTGACCCACCTGCCTCAGCCTCCCAAAGTGCTGGGATTACAGGTATGTGCCACCATGCCCGGCCATTTTAGTATCTTTTCTTCAAAGATTTTTTTACTAAACCTAAGTTGGTGGGGTTTTTTGTTTTTGTTTTTGTTTTGGTGTGTGTATTGCTTATTGCATGATTCCTGTTCTTTTACATAAACAGGTTCATGGCCTTCCCTTTCCCTTTTCAGTGACTGTAAACTGTTCTAGGCTGGGGAGGAGCACAGCAGTGACGGGGGGGTGACAGCAGAGGTGTGCTGGCTGGTGGTGCAGCCAGAACCAAGCCTTGGACACCTGGGCAGGCCACAGAGCTTGACTGAAGTGTCTGAGAGCCAGGTGGGTCCTGGGCATACAGCCCCTCAAATGCCTGGTTTAGTAGTTAGGACTTTGTTCTGTAAGCCTCATATATGCACAACTAGCACATAGAGAGCAGCTAATAAATGTCACATACTCCTGAATGGGAAGATGCTGATGGCTCTTCATTCATTTATTTATCTGTTGAGAGATAGGACCTCACTCTGTTACCCAGGCTGGAGTATAGTGGTGAGATCACAGCTCACTGCAGCCTCGACCTCCCAAACCCAAGCTATTCTCCCACCTCAGCCTCCCAAGTAACTGGGACCACAGGAATGCACCACTACATCCAGTTAAGTTTTAAGTTTTTTGTAGAGACAAGGTCTCATTATGTTGCCCAGGTTGATCTTGAACTCCTGGACACAAGCAATCCTCCTTCCTTGACCTCTCAAAGTGCTGGAATTATAGGAGTGAACCACCATGTCCAGCCACTGATGGCTCTTGATTAGGGGAATGATATCACTGCAATTTTGCACTAGGACCATTATTCAGGCCACAAAACAAGGTGGGTGATGGAGGGCACTTAGAGGTTTCTACAGCACTGGAGAGTGAAGGAATCTCAACACAGACAGGTACAGGGGGAGGCAGACGGAAGAACATGGATGAGTGAAACATACACATTCTCCAGGAAGGTGTAAAAATACTGGAATCCCAACACCAAGAGACCAGTGCAAGCTTTGGGTTGTAAGGGCAGGAAATAAAATTGAACTGCTTCCTATCTGCTTTTTAGATTCTCTTTGAGACCAGTTTCAGGTAAGAGAAACTTATGTTACCAGCCTAAGACAAACTTGCAATATATTTTATTAAATGTTCATGTTTTTACTACCTTTATACAGGGTGAGTATCTATTTGACCACATCTTGGCTCAGAATTCTCTTTTTCCTCCTCTCTAAAGTGGAGGTCAGAAGAGGCGGGTGACCCAGACACACTGAGGCTGGACTTCATGAGAGGTGGATGGGAGAGGACACTGGAATTGCAGCCCTGGAATAGTCACATGGGTGGGCATCCCCCGTGTGCGTGGGTTGCCAGAACAAGGGGTCTTGATTCAGACCCCAAGAGAGGGTTCTTAGATCTTGTGCAGGAAGGAATTCAAGGTGAGTCACAGAGCCCAGTGAGAAGAGATAGTTTTCTTGAAAGCTGCTCAGTTACAGAGTAGGGCATCCTCAGAAAGCAAGAGGGGGAATGCCTTGTGTTTTAAGATTTTCTTATATCAGGGTCTTATCTATGTGAAAGCTAAGCTAAGCTATGTCTATGTGCGGGTGGGCTGACAGCATGACAAAATTTATTATTCTGCTGATTTAAAGAAAACTATCCTTAGCATGTTAGGGCATAAGCACACCAAAGCATAACTATAATTATCTTGAGAGTGTATATTGTTAGGGATATTGGGACATCTGGACTTTCTGTTGTAGGAGTGTGTCTTTGCAGGTATCTCTAAGCTGTTTCCTCAGTCACAAACCTCTTATGATGCTGGGTCGTGATTGGCGAGGAATGTGCCCCTTGTTAGTTAGTCTCAAGATAGCGCTGAACTTAAAATGATGTTCCTCTGGCTCTCCTAGGCTCCTGCTTCCCTAACAGTTGCATAAACATCTATCATGTTCAGATCACCTGTTATTTATTTCCATAGCTCATCCTTTAGTAGATTGCAGACTCGTGCAGATGCAGAAAATATGCGTTGTCTTTGTATTCTAAGCACCTCAGTGCAATAGCAAATGGAGCAAGCACTGAGTAAATTGTTCTTTAATGAAGATTTCAACAACAAGAAATAGTGTACATGTGTATGGATCGTGTATATCCATATACTCACATATATGCACGTGTGTGTGGAAATGTATATATAGTCATCTATAAATGGGTAGAGATGCGTATAGATGTTTTTGGGTGTATCTATTCATCTATTAAGCTTTACTTGTCGCGTGTCTGGTTGTACAGCTCCCATTGCTGACCATAACCGATGCAAGAAAGAGATCTTGGTTACTCATCAGTGCCTTATCCTCTAAACGGGTGGACCTGCTTCATGCAAGTGTTTCTGAAAGAAATTTTGTACAAACCAGATTTTTCTACATTAAATCCAATTCTAGATATACCTAAGGAGTCTGTATTTAATGTTTTTTACATATACTTTTGCAAAGTGAAGAGTCATTTCTATAAAGCGAATCATAAATCTTAAATGTATCTCTTTTCAAGTCCAAGTTTAATATATCAACTTTGCTTAAAGTTGGAGAATGCCTACCCCTCCACTTCAAACTTTGCTCATCTCTTTGGCAGGGGGGTGAGGATCTCCCTAGCTCATTTGTGCAGTGTGGGGATGTGGTAACACTGCTTAGATGGCAGCCTCTTTCATTCAATATTGTGACTTTTGTTTCTCTCCAGAGAGGGATAGAGAGAAAGGAGAGAGAGAATTTGGTCTGTGGCCTAGGTTGTCTTTTCAGGCCCTTATTCCTGCTTCTTCTGACACATGATTGTCAACATCTCTAGTGGGGTTGGAAAAGACTTTGAGGGGATGATTAGCTTGCTAGGACTGCCATAACACAATGCCACAGACTGGGAATCTTAAACAACAGAAATTGATTTTCTCACAGTTCTGGAGGATGAAGTCCGAGATCAAGGTGTCAGCAGGTTTGGTTTCTCCTGAGGCCTCCCTCAGTGGCTTGCAGACAGCCACCTTCTTGCTGTGCCCCACATGGTCTTGTCTTTGTGCACATGCATCCTTGCTGTCCCTTTCTGTGTCCAAACTTTCTCTTTTTATAAAGACATAGGTCAGATTGGATTAGGGCCTACCCTAATGGCCTCATATTGACATAATTACCTCTTTTGAGACCCTCTCTACAACTACAGTCACTCGGAGATACCAGGAATTAGGACTTGAACATATGAATTTTGGGGGATGGAACACAGTTCATCTCATAAGAGGAATACCTTGCCCAGCCTTGAATGCAGCATCCCCCCAAGTCATGCAGAGCCGCAGACCCAGAGACAGAAGCATCTGCCTCCCAGTTCTTTCCTTCCTCTGGAATCTGCTCTTGCATCACGGGTACCCCAGCAGCACAGCTGAGAGCCCGAAACCTGTCTCTAAGATACCAAGCATCTGCCCAGGAAGAGAAGCATCCCCCTCAACCCCATGTAATTAATTCTCTATGCTGAAGTCCTTCCCTGGTGTTGATTCCCACTGCCTTCCCTATCCACCTAACCTCTGGTCCCCAGAAGGCACAGTGAGAAGCGGGCTGAGGCCCACAGGCAATTATGTAGATCCATGGATTCATAATTCAAAATAAACCCATCAAAACATTTGTTCTTACTTTTAACCCCGTTGTCCCCCAAGTGGAAACGTTAAGACACAACAGCAGAAGAGATAAATATGGCAGACAAAAGTTTTCCCACAGCCTTTAGCCCCTTAAACATTCTAATCCCATTGAAGATATTTATGCCTGGCCAAACACCGGGGCTGGGGGCTGGGCTCCTGCCGGCTGCCCCTTGCCGAGCCTGCCTGGCTTTGTAGAGACAGCTGCCTGTTGCTATGCGATTTGGTTACAGAAGGGCAATGCAGGGCACCTAACCCAAGTGCTTTTTTAACCAAACCACATGCTTATTAAAAGAATGGAGAAAGTTTCCATTAAAATATCTGGGCTGATTACATTTGGAAACTTAATAACATGTGTTGACTCAAATAACTCCCATTGAACTGAACCCCAGCAGGGCTCAGAGTTCACCAGGGGAACAAATATCTCTGATGAAGCTTGGCATCTTAACCCTGTTTAACATTTTAATTAAGAAGGGAAAATTCGGTGTCATTTGCTTTTCTGCGGTCTCCAGGAGCGGCAGGGTTCACGCTTGAGAATTCCTCCAAGAGTCCGGCGGAAAGAAATACATTAGCTAATTAGGGGTGATACAAAACATCTATATACAAGACATATACGCTCCCGTTCTGCTTTGCAGGCCAGCTTTTCCACTGCCCTCCCCTTTCCAGGCTGATTCTTAAAAGAGGATGCTTGAGTATACCTTCTTTTTTTTTTTTTTTTTCTTTTAAATACTGTTAATTGAGAGTTAAATTGTTGCTTGAGTCTCTTACTCTACACAGCCAGAGAGAGGCGAGGAGAAAGCATCAAGCTACAGCCCCGTTCTTGGGAAATACTCGGAACGCAGTTACTTTAGAAAACAGGTCCTCAAGTCCCCATTTCATAACCAGAAAACTCACCATTTTCACTAGTATTTCCTTTTTCTAGCCAGGCGGACACTCTGGGAAATGCTTCTACTGATGACTCAGTTACGCAGAAAAACTTATCTTCCTTGTTTTGCAAATGAGCTTGCAAAACAGAGTTTAAAACAGCAGAGGCGGTTGCATCTACACCATACTTGGCTGGACTACTGGGTTTGTCCCTGTTCTCGAAAAGAAAAGAAAATGCAGCACACTGAAATAAGAAATAGTAGAAAATCCGTTTCACCAGAGATTTTTCAGTATATTTCCAAATCCAAAAAGTAACCAGCAGAGGCTCTTCTTTATTTATTTATTTTAGTTTGCTTTGCTTTGAAACCCTCAACCCCGAGTTTCTGTTAATTTTAAGCCCGGTTCTCCTTTGGATGTCCCTTCATCTACAACCCAGTCCTGGGCTGCTGTTTCCTTCCTGGGAATCCTCCCTGCCCTGTTTGGCCTGCTGTCTCCTTCGTGCCCCAGGGAAAACCATACTCCATCACCCCCTCCGCCCTGGACCCAAAAGGGATGAGGAACAACTGAACTATGTGTTAATTGCGTTACGGGGCTTTCTCTAATGCAATAGTGGCCTTCTCCATAGCAACCGTGATTAAAAGATGCAGAATGGCGGGTCCTCCAGGGCCTGTCTGTCTGGGAAGTGATTGCCACTTTACAGAACAATTCAGTCCAGATAGAAGTTTATTGTGCACATTTCGCCTAAGCTGACTGCTCAGGTCACATTCCCCAAAGCCTCTTTCTCTCCCTCTGAGCGCTATTTTCAGGCTGATTTGGGGGAGGGAGCCACGGGAAATTTGCCACCCGGGTTGGGGGTGGTAGATGGGAGCTGTGTGGAGTTGCAGGTGGGGGTGGGGAGAGAGAGAAGAGAGGCGCCCTTGCTCCTATTCAGGGGCTGGGGAAGAAAATAATCCCAAGCTTGCAGCCTGAATGTAAGTCATCGCCAAAGAAGCCCCATGCTTCATTAAGCATCTTTAAAAATGCCCATTGAGATGCCCAGAGGGGGTAAGGTAAATTCTCTTTCCATTTTTGTGTCTCTTTCTAAAGCACATAGCATTCCTATTTTATACACTGTGGGGTAAGTGATTTTCAAAGTTGGAGGGAGGGGGGAATTAAACATTATCTGGACTACAACACACAGGACGGGGTGAGATAATTGTCCTGGCAGATTGCTTGATCTCCAAGGGAGGGGCGGGGGGCATCTGTGAGTCCCCACTTCTTTATCTTCCTTCTTTCATGCCACCATTCCTTTTCTCCTCTCCTGCCCATAAGGTGAACCAAAAGTCCAGAAGCTCCGCTCACCCACACATGTGATGCTGAGACACAGAGCTTGCACACGCCCTACACTTTGGATGCACATATGAGGAATTGACAAAGACTGCCCTTCAGCCACCAGGAACTAAAAGTCGCCAGGAGGCACTCCAGGTAGCTAGAGACACAGTTCGGAATATTAAAAGAAACTAAACATCACTGTGATTTCAAAATCCAGACTCAAGCTTGAACACATTCAAAAATATGTTCTTATAATAGAAACAGATTTTCAAGTGTCCAATTTCAGAGCCCGAGCTCTGGAATCTGAAGGCCTGGATTTGAATCTTGACTCTGGCTGCTCAGCCATATGACCTCAGGCAAGTTACTGAGTCTTTTAGAGCCTCAGTTTCTCTATTTGTAAAATAGAGACGGCTGGGTGCAGTGGCTCACGCCTGTAATCCCAGCACTCTGGGAGGCCGAGGCGGGCGGATCACCTGAGGTCGGGCATTCCAGACCAGCCTGACCAACATGGAGAAACCCTAACTCTACTAAAAATACAAAAAATTAGCCATGCGTGACGGCATATGCCTGTAATCCCAGATATTCGGGAGGCTGAGGCAGGAGAATCGCTTGAACCCAGGAGGCGGAGGTTGCAGTGAGCCAAGATTGTGCCATTGCACTCCAGCCTGGGCAACAAGAGTGAAACTCCATCTCAAAAAAAAAAAAAGATGAAAATAGCACCTATGTCATACAACTTTTAAGAGAATTAAAAGAGAGAATTATGTAAAGCGTTTGTTTTCTGACACATGGCAATACCCAGAAACTAATAATAATAGTTATCATTATTATTACACAAGAGTAGTGCTATATGTTTGCATAGCACCTGACGGTTCACTGACCTTGCCTCTGATAATCTTCCCGACAATCCTGTGCTATTTTTTTTTTTTTTTTTTTTTTTTTGAGACAGAGTCTCGCTCTGTTACCCAGGCTGGAGAGCAGTGCCGCAATCTTGGCTCACTGCAACCTCTGCCTCCCAGTTCAAATGATTCTCATGCCTCAGCCTCCTGAATAGCTGGAATTACAGGTGCACGCCACCACGCCCAGCTAATTTTTTTTTTTTTTTTTTTGTATTTTTAGTAGAGACAGGGTTTTGCCATGTTGGCCAGGCTGATCTCAAAGTCCTGGCCTCAAGTGATCCACTCATCTTGGCCTCTCAAAGTGCTGGGGTTACAGCGCCTGACCCCTCCTATGCTATTCTGACAAAGCCCTCTTTATGCCTTGCCAGAGGGAGGTCAAAGCCCCTTTTCCAGGTGTTGCCAGGCTAAGCAGAACAGGCCAATTGCTAGGTACAAAACAAATCAAGAAATCCAACCTCCAAACTCCAACCCTAGTGACCAGGATTGTTCTCGACTATGGGATACAGTTCTGCCATCCTGGAGCTCACAGTTCAGTCTGCGCTCAGACATGGAGGTGAAGGCAAGATAACCCAGCAAGGGTGGCTGCCCCAGGCCGAGGAGGCCATGCTTCTCCTGGAGCCTTGCTTCTATTTTTATTAACAAAATGTAAAAGATAGCCTACTTCAAGGGCCTTGGAGTAGTTAGATTTCTCTAGGAAATAAAAATGCTATTTATACTGGCAAAAAATATAATTTTTCACACTTCTGAAAGTGTTTGAAGAAAATTGGATGAAGACCACAAATCTAAATATTTATAGTGCCAAGAAATGTGTGTTAATGTGATTTATTTTTGACTTTAGAAAATAATTCATTAGTATTATTACTATGTTAGTAATACTATTTCCCAAGGAAATCTCCAAATTTTGAACAAAAGCTAATATACAAATTAATTTAGGCAAAGAGGCTCCTAGTTACACTTTGTACACTGACCATTATCTTTTCTTTGTTTTTGTTTTGTTTTGTTTTGAGATGGAGTTTAGCTCTTGTTACCCAGGCTGGAGTGCAATGGTGCAATCTTGGCTCACTGCAACCTCCGCCTCCTGGGTTTAAGTGATTCTCCTGCCTCAGCCTCCTGAGTAGCTGGGACTACAGGCGTGTGCCACCACACCCGGCTAATTTTTTTTTTTTTTTTAATTTTTAGTAGAGATGGAGTTTCACCATGTTAGCCATGCTGATCTCAAACTCTTGACCTCAAATGATCTGCCCGCCTCAGCCTCTCAAACTGCTAGGATTACAGGCATGAGCCATCTCACCAGGCCAATCTTTGTATCTAATATGAAGATGCAATGCTCTCCAAAGGCTTTTGCCCGAATAGCTGCATAAGCAACGAGAACAGGTTAACAAACACTCAGCCTTCAAGGCTGGGCCACCCTAAGCAGACGGACCTTCCCATGAGGCTGTCAACACTCTTCAAGTGTCTACTTAAGTATGGCCCAAGAACCAACAGCATCGGCTTCACCCAGAAGCCTGTTAGAACTGCAAGATTTCACCCATAACTCTGTGGGCCCTTCCCTCGTGTCCTCTTTCCATCATCTTTCTGCGCCACCACAATGGTGCGCAAGTATGTCCTGGCTGATGTTCTCAAGAGCATCAACACTGCCAAAAAGAGAGGCAAACACCAGGCTCTTATTAGGCTATGCTCCAAAGTCATCATCTGTTTTCTCACTGTGATGATGAAGCACGGTTACATTGGCGAATTTGAAACCATTGATGATCACAGAGCTGGGAAAATTGTTATGAACCTCACAGGCAGGCTAAACAAGTGTGGAGTGATCAGCCTCAGATTTGATGTGCAACCCAGAGATCTAGAAAAATGGCAGAATAGCCTGCTTCCATCCCGCCAGTTTGGTTTCATTGTACTAATAATCTCAGCTGGGATCATGGATCACAAAGAAGCAAGACAAAACACACAGGAGGGAAAATCCTGGGATTCTTTTCCTAGAGCTGTAATACATATTTACAAATAAAATGCCTCGTGGACAAAGGAAAAAAAAAAAAAAAAAGAACTGCAAGATTTCAACATCCTCAGCCACCTATTCATCCAGGCCCACAGAATCCAGATCTCCACTTTACCAGATTCCAGGTGATTTATATGCACATTAAAGTTTGGGAACTGGTGGTCTACACAGTTTTCACACAGCTGAGTGAAAAGGCAGTGGTCCCCCATGAAAGACTATGTATCTCAGCCTCCCTTGCAGCTAGGTGTGGCCAAGACACTAAGCTCCGGCTGAGAGACTAAGTTCTGGCTAGTGGCAGGTGAGCAGAAGTGACGTGTGCAACTTCCCAGTGTAGTCCTCAAAGAGAAGGAGACCGACACATCCCTTTCCTCTTCCCCTTTCTTGCTGGACAGATTTAGACATCACGGCAGGAGGTGGAGCGGCTGTCTTAGATCCGAAATGGAATCCCCATGCCAAGGATGGCAGAGCAAAGAAGAGGCCTAGATACTTGATGATTCTTTAACTTATCATAGCAGCCTTACCTCCAAATTACTACACGTCTTTATTTCTACATCTTCTATGATAACAACTTCCAGTTGCAATCTGTATATATGTCATTTCTCATTATAGAAAGTGAGCTTTTTGTGGACAGAGACCATACTTTGTTTTTATCCTCTACATTAACTGGTTCTATCATGCAGTCTTGCCTTTAATACATGTATGCATGACTAGAAGTTAAGTGAATGAGCAAATGAATGAATGATTTATTATCAAGAAATGCTCACTAACCTCCCAGTGGTCAAAGATGAGACACTATGTGCTTTAATGAGGATAATGATTGTAATGGATTAAAATTCATTAACACGTTAAATCTATGGATTCATGATTATATATATATTAATATATAGACATATACGTGTGTGTGTATACCTAATTGGTCACCTTCAGAGAATAAAGAATTCAGTCTCATGAAAACTGGTAAATAAAGGGAAAGGAGCTAACATTTATCCTTCATTTCCTGTGTGAACTTTACAACAGGGTAACAGTAGGCGAGAAGAAACATTTTCTTATATAATTCTAGCTAACACATGATAGAATTAGAATATCACCATTTTGCAACCCCTCCCCAAGGGAATTAGTGGACCCAGGCATAGAGTATTAAAAGCTGCTAACATCCCCAAAACAGAAACAAGACATTACACATCTCCTGTAGTCTGCCAAAGGGATCAAACCCAAGTCTGATCAAGCCCCTGGATCCACAGAGCACAGGAGGACTTGTTGAATTGCATCATGCATGTGTGATTAGCAAAAATTCTGCCTGGGGGAAACTCTACTGACTGTCAGACAACTCAGATAAATCATAAGAAAAACAAAGTATGGAGGGGGACGTTATGGGTCAAAGGAAGCAATAAGGGGAATACTATAGTATAGGAAGTCATGGAGGGGATTACTATAAAATTAGAATAATGGTGGTTAGAATATGCAGTGGTTCATGCCTATAATCCCAGCACTTTGGGAGGCCGAGGCAGGAGGATCATTTGAGGTCAGGAGTTCAAAACCAGCCTGGCCAACATGGTGAAACCCCCTCTCTAACAAAAAATACAAAAATTAGTTAGGTGTGGGGGTGCATCCCTGTGGTCTCAGCTTTTGGGAGGCTGAGGTGGGAAAATCGCTTGAACCCAGGAGGCAGAGCTTGCAGTGAGCCAAGATCACACCATTGCATTCCAGTCTGGGCAAGAGAGCAAGACTCTGTCTCAAAAACAAAAACAAAAACAAAAACAAACAAAAAAAAGAATAGTGGTGACTTTGGGGAGAGAAAGGCATTTGTGACCATGACTGAGTACAGAAAGGCCTTCTGGGGTACCTGGCAAAGTTCTATTGCTTGACCTGCCTGGGGCTTATAGGGGCATTTACCTTATTACAGTTTATTAATCCTTTTTTTTTTTTTTTTTTTGGAAGAACATCACTTGCTAAGTGGCTTCCTCATATGTGGGGATCACATTCCTCATGTGTGGGGGCAGGGGGCTCCTTCCAGGTTATAAATAGATTTAAAGATTTTCTGGTTGGCAATTGGTTGAAAGTTATTATCAATAGAATGGATTGTCTGGGTTAGATTAGTGGTTGTGGAGACCAAGGTTTTATCACACAGATGAAGCCTCCACGTAGCAGGCTTCAGAGATAATAGACTGTAAATGCTTCTTATCAGACTGAGAGAGTCTGTTATATCAGTAATTCCAAGAAGGAGGAGGGTATAATGAAGCATGTCCAGCTCCCCCTGGTCATTATGGCCTGAACTAGTTTTTTCAGGTTAACTTTGGAATGCCCTCGGCCAAGAGAAGGGGTCCATTCAGATGGTTGAGGGGCCTTAGAATTTTATTTTTGGTTTATAAAAGATATGTCCATCTTGAATTTTGAGAGAGATTGTCAAGATACTGTCAAAATGTAGAGGCGCACTGTCACATTGTTTCATGCTCCACGCCACCGGGTATTTAGTGCTTATTTCCCCATGGTATTCCTAACACTGGCTATCACCTGTTTACATTTTTGACAATTCTGCAAGTGAGAAAAGGTATGTCTGTGATGGTATGACTTACATTTCTTCAACTATGAGTCAAGTTGCTTATCTTTTCATGTGCTTATTGGTAATTTAATTTTTTTCTGTGAATTAATGTTTAAATCTTTTGTACAGTTTTTTTTTTTTCTATTAGATTTTCATTTCTTCTGGAAGGGATCAGAAACCCAGAAAGCTGACTCAGGTGCCTTCGACGGTATTGTCCTTTCTCTTTATTATCAAAAAGATTAACTGCACGTGGCATAGCATTATCTTCTAGATTTTGTGATTTGATCACTCTTAAATGCATGCTATTAGAGAGTGTGGTCAGATAACATAAGAGAGAACTAGACATTAGACTTGCTTATCCATTTCCATTATATTTTCTGATCTGATAGCCATGATAACGTTTAACCTAAGTCATAATAAAATTATTTTGCAGATTATTTGGATTTAAAGATTCCTCACTCCCAAATTCAGTGAAAGGTGACCAAAGGAGCATTTCCTACTGCATCGTACGTTCATTTAAAACATACCTTAAGCATACCACACCCTTCCAACACCCAGTTTCCTCATCTGTAAAATAAGCAGGTTGGACTCCATATTCCCTGAATCTGCAGTTCCTTTTAGATGCAACTTCCTGTGAAGCGGCATCTGCCAACCAGGAGCTCAAATATAATTAGTTTTGGCCTAAAAGCAAGCCAGGCTACATAGAAGGAGAATAATGTTTAACATGCAAGTCTGACCACAGGTGACCAAAGATTCTTGCCATTAGTCTTATGGCAGTGGTACATATAGGGACAACTGTAGACCCTCTCTACCCGGGCTTCACAGTTTTCAAAGTCTTCTCTGCAGTCACTGCCAAGACCAACTCCAACTCCTCAAACTCATTCCTTTGCCGAATCCTGAGTGAGGTCCTAGTTCCTGTCCATGTGTGATTGACCCAAATACCAACGGAGAGTCTTAGTAGCTCGAGTAAATCTCCACATAGTAGGTTCTTAAACTGAATTACTTTTTTCCGAAAATATATTATTAGTGACAGTGTTAGTATTGTTATTTTGAGACTGGTGTGTGTGTGTGTGTGTGTGTGTGTGTGTGTGTGTGTGTTACAAGATAAAGGAAAAGAATAATTATGTTGGTATCATTGGGAACTGGGATTTTTTTCTTTCTTTCTTTCATTTTTATGAGATAGAGTTTTGATCTTGTTGCCCAGGCTGGAGTGTGACGGTGCAATCTCTGCTCACTGCAACCTCCGCCTCCCAGGTTCAAGCAATTCTCCTGCCTCAGCCTCTCGAGTAGCTGGGTTATAGGCATGTACCTCCACACCCGCCTAATTTTGTATTTTTAGTAGAGACGGGGTTTCACCATGTTGGTCAGGCTGGTCTCAAACTCCTGACCTCAAGTGATCCACCCACCTTGGCCTCCCAGTGTGCTGAGATTACAGGCATGAGCCACCGTGCCCAGCCAGGAACTGGGATTTTTCATCGTGGAGAAAAGAGATATAGACATAAGTTTGATCTGGTTAAGTAAAATCCCTAGAGTCCTAAAAACTGCAGTGGATTCAAATCCACCAGCTATGTTTAAACTATGTTAAAATACCATACGGTATTTAAAAAGAAACTCACTGGTTACCTTTCAGATGTTCTAGATAACCAACTCCTTATTTTGTATGTTGCTAAATGAAGAGAAAGAATAAGGCTTTTCTATATGAACTACCTTTGGGGTCTCATAGTTGATGAGGGTAAATTATCTCAAGTGTGGATGGAATAAGATTTGAATATTGCCATTTTCAACCTACAATTAAATAAAGAATCCAGGCAGTCACTAATGGCTGCTAATCTCCTAAAAAGAGAAACCATCAGATTATTTTCTGACTCTTGTTGGAAGAGCACATCATCTATGAAGGAATCTTATTTTAAAACTTGAACCTGGATTTAATTAAGCCTTGAGCTCTAAATAGCAATTTACAAAAAGTACAGGGGAAAGAGGAACATGTTAAATGACATGATGGGGCCACAATCAGCAGAACCTGGACTTTTGGAAACTGTACAGAACAAATGACCAGGTTTCTTCAACAAATAACTTGCAAGGAAAAAAAATGATGTATAAGGGATTTAGGGATTAAAACAAACTTAACCATATTAACTGATTATGATGTATGGACCTGACTTGGATTTGATTTTGAACAACTTGTGAAAAAATTTATAAGACAATTGAAGAAATATGAACACTGAAAGGCTATTCAATGATATTAGGGAATTACTGGTTATTGCAATAAATAGAGACGTGATGAAGAGTGCTAGTGGTTTTATGGTTAGTCATTTTAACAGCCTGTATCTTATAAAGACACATACTGCAATATTTATTGATAAAATGATATGCCATCAGGGTTTGATTCAAAATTCTTCTGATATGGTAGAGGAGTCAGAGTAAGGTAAAACAAATGAAACAGCCCTGAGATGGCATGGTTGAGGTTATGCAGTGGGTACATGGGGGTCATTATATCCATCTCTCTAATTTGTATGTTTAAAATATTTTATTAAGTTAGTTTCCAGCAAGGCACGGTGGCTCACACCTGTAATCCCAGCACATTGGGAGGCCAAGGTGGGCGGATCACGAGGTCAGGAGTTTGAGACCAGCCTGGCCAACATGGTGAAGCCCCATCTCAACTAAAAATACAAAAATTAGCTGGACGCAGTGGCGTGCACCTGTAGTCCCAGCTACTAGGGAGGCTGAAGCAGGAGAATTGCTTGAACCCGGGAGGCAGATGTTGCAGTGAGCCAAGATTGCGCCACTGCACTCCAGCCTGGGTGACAGGGAGAGACTCCATCTCAAAAAAAAAAAAAAAAAGAGAAAAAGAAAGAAAAAAAAAAAAAAGAAAGTTTCCCTTGGCTGGGTGTGGTGGCTCATCTATCACATCTGTAATCCCAGCACTTTGGAGGATGAGGAGGGAGGATTGCCTGAGGCCAGGAATTTCAAGACCAGCCTGGACAATATAGAGATACCCAGTCTTTATTTAAAATTTTTTTTAAGTAATTAAAAAAATTTTTCTCTCTCTCTTCTTTTTTAAAGGAATAACTAGCAGTCCCAAGGCTGCTTGTCTCTACTTTCTGATCTGACACTGATTATCTTGAATGATCTAATTGACATCATTCAGTCATCCCTGTAAATTAATAACATTTGAAACTTAGACACAACTCTTGCATAAGGCTGACATTCCTACAATGTGATGGACTAGCTATTGCCATTTCATCTTATACAAAGACCTCCTAAAGGAATACACTCTGATCAAAGATATCCAGAGAAGGATCTCCCTACACACACACACACACACACACACACACACACACACACACACCCCTCTAGGACAGGTGCACATGTGGGGAGAAGGGTATTACAATGACAATTGTTCAATTCCAACACCCTCCTTTTTACCATCAAACTCTAAACACTCACACTTTCCTCTTTTGGGAGTCCTTATTGCTAGAGAAATTAATGTATATTTCAGAGAATAGTAGCACAGATGACGTTTTCAAGAGGCTGAATTCAGTCTTCCACTTGGAGGTGTCACATAAGGTATGACGGCTCACACAGACCCTCAGAGGCCTTCCTTCCACCCTCAGCCCATTAACTTTTTTTCTGACCATTTCTCTAGTCTCTCTTGTTACTGTTAGGTTTCTTGTGGGTTGTTTGGTTAACCCTACTGTGTTAGTCCATTTTCGTACTGCTATGAAGAAATATCTCAGACTGGGTAATTTATAAATAAAAACAGGTTTAATGAACTCACAGTTCCACATGGTTGGGGAGGCCTCACAATTATGGTGGAAGGTGAAGGAAGAGCAAAGGCATGTCTTACATGGCAGCAGGCAAGAGAGCGTGTGCAGGGGAAATGCCCTTTATAAAACCATCAGATCTTGTGAGACTTATTCACTATCACGAGAACAGCATGGGAAAAACCCACCCCCAGGATTCAATTACCTCCCACCAGGTCCCTCCCATGGCACGTGGGAATTATGGGAGCTACAATTCAAGATGAGATTTGGGTGGGGACACAGCCAAACCATATCACCCACTGAGGGCAGTGATGCAACAGTAATTTTAGCCTACCCACAAGACATTGTCCCTGTTACTAAAGTGTTTGTGTCATAACTCCCCTGTTACTGCAGAGGGACACTTTCTTGAGGACTGCTCTTTGTGAAGCTGTACTATTTAAATAGATAGCAACATAGAATCAAATGAACATTCTCATTTACCTTTGGCTATTTTCAATTATTATATTGATTGATAACATAAAGTCATATGTAAGTTCATCTGAGTGAGTGATTGATTAATTAATGGTAGAGATGGGGTCTCACAAGGTTGCCCTGGCTGGTCTTAAACTCCTGGCCTCAGGTGATCCTCCTGCCTTGGCCTCCCAAACTGTTGGGATTACAGGCATAAGTCATCATGCCCAGCTAAATTTATCTTATTTTCAAGGGTAAATAATAATAGATTTATATAGGCTGTTAATAATAAGTTCATTGTGTTCTCCAATTCTCTGTAATCACCAACTTTTTTTTCCACTGAAAAGTGGGAAAGAGTGGGACGGGCTGATTTGCTTAGTTGGTGGTCAAAACTGAATGGGTCCATACTGCCTAAATGCATTCAATGCGCAGTCCTAGACTGGAAAAAAAAAAGTCGAAAGACATTGTTAGGAAAATTGGTGAAATTTGATGTCCTGTAGATAACAACATTGTGTCGATGTTTAATTTCCCAAAAGGTATGCAGTGGTTCTTTCTACTATTCTTGCAGTTTTTCAAAAAGCTTGACACTATTTAAAAAGTACAAAATTTTAAAAAGCAATGAGGAATCTGAGCCCCAGACACAGCTGACCCTAGAACCCAGCACTTCCGTGGGACAGCCAAGTGCCATCGGCTCCCTGCTGTTGCCAGCTGAATACAATACAGTGCGTGTCACATGCCCCATGAGCAACACAGAGTCTGTGATTCAAGGAGAGGAGAGCATTACACAGCCAAGGAAGAAGTGACTCCTTGAAGGGGCTGGTGAGGGCTGGCGTCAAAAGTTAGAGCCATCAGCTCTCTCTTAGGCCAGATGCCTGGGGACTTTTATTACCAAAACAAAATAACAGCAATCAAGACAAAACAAATATCTGTACAGTTTAATCTTTATTTTTACAGGATTTGGCAGGAGCCGGAAGGTCTGGAACAGTAGGCCTTTTTGGGAACTTTGTATTTATTAAAATGGTCTGGACCCTGGTTCTTATTATTCTTTCTCTCCCTTTGAAATGGGAATGGAAAGTCTCCTGATAAATGGGCAGAGGCATGGTCTAGACTCTCGTAACTAACTACTCTCATAAACCTTTTGTGCTCCAGTACAAAAAATGCATGTGTGAACTTTACGTTCTTGAGATTCTAGGTTCTCAGCCACCCAACCTTGCTGAACATGCTGGGCAACATGGAACACGGGGACTCGTGGTCATGCTAATAACAGAACAAGTTTCCATTGGAAAGCTTTGCCTAAAAGAATCCTTAAAATACTATAAATTTACTCCACAGAATCTAATTCATCCTTCTTAGAACAGAGTTGGAATTTCTGCCTTTAGAATTTATTCTTTATTTTACAAGTTCTACATTTCAAAGTTAACTTATCTTGCCAAATATTGAAATTCATCTTTATAAAACAGTACAACAGACAACCAGGATGCTATGTCATAACGTAAGCTTAATTTACATCTAAAAATAAATTTTTAGGCTGGGCACGGTGGCTCACGCCTGTAATCCCAGCACTTTGGGAGACCAAAGTGGCCAGATCACTTGAGATCAGGAGTTCGAGACCAGCCTGGCCAACATGGAGAAACCCCGTCTCTACTAAAAATACAAAAAAATTAGCCAGGCATGGTGGCATGCGCCTGCAATCCCAGCTACTCGGGAGGCTGAGGTAGGAGAATCGCTCGAACCCAGGAGGCAGAGGTTGCAGTGAGTGGAGATCGTGCCACTGCACTCCAGCCTGGGTGACAGAGCAAGACTCCTTCTCAAAAAAATAATAATAATAATAAATAAATAAGTAAATTTTTAAGTTGTGATAAAATACACATAACATAAAATTTACCATCTTAACCATATTCAAGTGTACAGTTCAGTAAAGTTAAATGTATTCACATTGCCATGCAACCAGTGTCCAGAACTTTTTCATCTTGCAATACTGAAACTCTACAGCCACCAAACAACAGCTCCCCTTTTCCTCCTCCGCCAGTTCCTGGCAACCCCCATTCCACTCTGTTTCTCCATGAACTTTATTGCTCTGGATACCTCATCTAAGTGGTATAATATGGTGTTTGTCTCTTTGTGACTCAGCATAATATCCTCGAGGTTCATCCATGTTGTAGCATGAATCAGAATCTCCCTCCTTTTTATGGCTGAATCATATTCTATTGTGTGTCTGTGCCACATTTTGCTCATCCACGCATTCATCCATGGACACCTGGGCTGTCCCCACTTCCTGATTATTGTGAATAATGCTGCCACAAGCATGGATGTACAAATTATCTCTTCAAGACTCTGTTTTCAATTCTCTGGGGTCTATACTGAGAAGTGGAGTTGTTGTATCCTATAGTACTTCTATTTTTAATTTTTTGAGGAACCGCCATACTGTTTTTTAAGCAGCTGCATTATTTTACATTCCCACCAATCATGCACAAGGATTCCAATTTCTCTGCATCCTTACCAACACTTTGTATTTTCTGTTTTTTTGATAGTAGCCATCCTAATGGATATAAGGTTTAAAGTTTAAGTTTAGAGTTTAGTTTACAGTAAAAGGCTGCTTCAGTCAATGAAATATCTGAAACCAATGAAAAGCAAAATAAAGCATTCTTATGTTAGGAAGGAATATCCTTTTCCTATTATTTAGCAAAGCATCAGCTGGACTGGAGAGAAAAGGCTGAAGCTAAAGATATCAGTAAGGAGCCTACTGTAATCACTGAGCTGAGAGCTATTGGGCAGGTGAACTTGAGCAATGTCAAGGAACCTAAGGATAAAGATGCCAGGGACACTTTGGAAGTGAAATTGACTTTGATTTTCAAGTGATTGAATGTTGGACACAAGAGGAGTTGATGATAGCACGGAAGCTGCAAATGCAGATGACTAGGGGAATCAGTGTCACACACAGAATGGGAGAGAAGGAGCAAGAACTGGCGGGGAGGACCGCATTGTGATGAAGGAGCTCAACAGGAGAGAGGAGCTGGGAGCAGAGGTGAGAAGACTGGGTGGAGAGAACCCCAGGTGGTCCCATGAGTGAAGATGACACCGCTGAAGGAGATAAACAGAAAAATCAGGGGGCCATTGCCAGAATAAAGGAATATTTACTAAGCTATCCCATGCAGGTGTAATGCCAACTGTTTCACCCTGAGCAGAGCCAAAAGCGCTCCCTGACTTTGGCTAAAAGTTTATAGCTAAGACATGTAAAACGACAGGCTGGAATCCTGGGGAGGCTAACGAGTGGTACTTTACACACTGGCCATAGCTGGCAGGGGACTCTCAGCTCATCATTTTGCAAGATGAAATTCGTTTGTTGCAGGGGTCTTCAAGCAGAAGCACTTCTTAGAAAATCAATCAAGTCTCCTACTGCTAGCAGGTCAGCAAGCTATCCCTCCTTACTGTGTTAAAAAAAAAAAAAAAAAAAAAAAAAAAACATGCACATTCCCTGACTGTAAATCAATGATTATAAGTCATGAAGGTGAAATATAAGAGATTTTGAAGTATATTTTCAAAGTTGAAAATGCATGTCACCTTAGGTGCATGCAACATCTTGCCAACTGAATATGGAACCAGCTGTCCTGCAGAATATAATTTGATGACAAAGTCAATGTTTTTCAGCCATAGCAGAGAGGAAAGAACATGATGTACAAAAATTATTCAAGTCCTAAGCATTCTATCCTTAATAGAGCCATCAGCAAGTTTATATTTCAATTATACTAACTACCTCTGACCTATCACACATAATTCACATTTGCAAAGTTGTGGGTTTAAAAAACATATCTACATGAGCTTGCATGCAGTGCAGACACATTTGGTTTTGATTCTCTTTGACCTCCTCCAAGAGTAGTAAAAGATCACCTTTCCCAGGAGATAACATGTAAGTCTGCTCATATATTTCCAAACACAGCATGTGGCTTCAGTCACGTGTCTCTTATTAATGTCAATGGGATCTGTGTAGGTAGGAACTCATGGCCCCAAAACTCCCTGAGGAATTTGGGTGCTGGAAACAACATTAACACGGTGTCTTATTCTCTACCAGGTCCTGGGAGTCCTGATATTGGTGACTTACTAGGTTATCCATTGACCCAATAAGGCCTTGCCTATCAATGATGCATTTAACATATTAGCACGTTGTCTTAGAGCATTTGTGTTGCTGTGACTGGGTAATTTACAGGAACAGAAACTTATTTCTTACAGTTCTGGAGGCTGGAAAGTCCAAAATCAAGGCGCCTTGAACACTGTGTCCTCGCATGGCAGAAGGCAGAAGGACAAAAAAAAGGGGGTGGGCACAACCCCCTTCCATCAAGCTGTTTCACAATCATCTATTTGTGAGGGTGAGATCCCCACAACCTAAACACCTCCCAAAAGACCCCATCTTCCAGCATTGTTGCATTGGGGATGAAGTTTCCAACACATGAATTTTGGGGGACACATTCAGACCACAGCACACATTCCAAGAGTTGGAGTGAAGGCTGGGGAGAGCATCTAGAATAGGCTGTTTGCTGTGCATGCAGGGATTGCTGTCCTAACGGATTGGAGGGATGGGCCCTGAACAGAGAGGCCTCGTAACTCCACAGTATCAGCCCCACCCAAACAGGTTCAGAGGCCCAGGCAGTAGACAGAAGTCACCTTACACGTAAGAGAGGCACAGGTGGGGATCTTCCAGTTTTCATCTTACAAGGCAGGGGAGAGGGGGACCAAAGGCGCAACTTAAAGGAAACAAATATTTGTGTGTGTGTGTTTTTAAATCATTTGAGACATGAATCGATTGCCTTGACTATCATGTTTCTATACTTCTACAGAAAAAAAAAAGATCTAAAATGGATATCTGTATATATTCTCAAAGAAAAGTGCAGAGTGGCCTTAGCTGAGAATGCCTGTATTATTAGTGCCAGGTATATGTATAATTTAAAAATTTCCCTAGTCTTTTCTTCTTTTTATCTTCCTTTTTCCTCTAGCAAAGACTGTTGAAGCCTCCAGAAAGTATTTGCTGAGCACCTACCACAGCGAGGTGCTGTTTCGGCCCTGGCAACAGAGCAGCAGACAAGCCGGGGGGTCCCTTTTCTCACTGACTGGCGACTAAAGAGACAAGGACAGTGGCCCACAAAGAGCAGGGCCATGCCGAGAATTCAAACAATGTTCTAATTGCTGTGTTGAAAGAGGATGGTCAGGTGGCTCCTTTAGACGGGGCAGACAGAGGCCTCTCTGAGGAGATGCCGGCAGGGCCAGGGAAGGGAGCAGCACCCAGGAAGGATGGATGGCGGGGCCAGGGCAGGACGGGGCTGCCCTGGGCAGGATGGGCAGTTCAGGCCCCATCCAGGGGTTGGGTGTCAAGCTTTTCTTGGGGCTGGGTCTGGAGAGGGTAGGACGCTTGTCCACGCCCCACAGCTCTTTGGTGACAGAGCCAGGATGAGAACTAGGTCTCCTCTTCCCTGCTCTCCACATTGGCTCCAGGTGGCTAGCCCATCCTCTCCTTGTTATGTGTGTGTGTGTGTGCGCGCGCGTGTGTGTGTCTGTGTGTGTTCTTTTTACCCCAAGTCAATTCTCTTACCCTTGACTTCGTTCTTAGCTTAACGCCTCACAGCTTCCTTCAAGCCATCCTTTAAATTTTTCCAGATCACCATCCTACCTGTGTCAGCATGTCCTTCTAGCTCTTACAATCAAACGCAACTCTTGTGGAGGCTCCATGTAAGAACAGACAGATCATAGTCCAAGGGTATGACCACAGTGTAGATGATGGCTGCTGACCCTGGAAGAGGAGGGCTGGGGGGCCCATGCCAGGTGCTCAGGGGGCGATGGGAACGTGGGGCTGCTCTGCCGCATGCCAAATGCTTCCGGGTTTTCTGTGTCTCATCCGCAGGAAGCACAACCCTCGCTCTCATCCCCGAGTCTGACATTGGATTATCAGTGGCCTCTGAACTTTATGGCCACGAACCCCATTGGTAAATGGTGAGCCTGATAGCAGACACGGCTATGCCCCGCCCAGATCCCAGCTGCTGCGAATGTTGGCTGCCAGCAGCTGCCCCTTTTGCTGGAGCGCTGCCCTAGGCTCACCTGGGAGGTTACAAGGCACACCTGAGCACCCCGCCCCCACCATCGTGGGAGCAGCTCACAGCCAATGTATGATTAGGGCAGTGCAAGAGGCCGGTCCACTTCTTCCTGAGGAGACCTCCACCATTCCTCTGGGGTGCGATGTCTGCTCCCGAGCTCCCTGCAGGGTCGGGCTGAGGCCACAGCCTTGTTTAGGTCTTTCCCCTGCTCTGGTCCTGTTCCCACACCCTTTTCCTGAGAGAACGCCCTCAATACATCGCTTGTCCAAGAATCCAGGTCTGGTTCTGCACCTAGGAAATCTGACCTAAGACAAGCGCAAGCATGCTTCCCGGCCAGCGCGTGTGCGGTTGTTTATTTACATGTTAAATACGTGTACGACTCCCACCAGGCAATAAATATCAAAGCTCAGTATACACTTAGGCTGAGGTCAGTTGTTAAGGTGTACTGACTATTTTGTAATCAGTGGGTCTTCTTGCCAGATAAGTTGTCAATTGTTTGAAGAGCCAGGAGCAGAAATGGCCACAGTCATTTTCTTGCCTGCTTGTGCTTGCATCATTAGAATTATTTTTAGTCTCTGTGTGTGCATGTGTGTATACAATTTTGTTTTGTTTTGTTTTGTTTTGTTTTGTTTAGAGACGGAGACTCGCTCTGTCGCCCAGGCTGGAGTGAAGTGGTGCTATCTTGGCTCATTGGAACCTCCACCCTCGGGGTTCAAGCAATTCTCCTGCCTCAGAGTAGTTGGGACTACAGACGCCCACCGCTGTGCCCATCTAATTTTTTGTATTTTAGTAGGGACGGGGTTTCAACATGTTGCCCAGGCTGGTCTCGAACTCCTGAGCTCAGGCAATCCGCCCGCCTCAGCCTCCCAAAGTGCTAGGATTATAGGCGTGAGCCACTGCACCCAGCACAACTTTTTTTAAAGCCACTTGTCATGTTGTGAGGGTCTATCTAGTTAAAAGTGTAAATCTACTTAACCTGGGGGTGAGGGAGCCTCGGATGTCTTACACTACATTGTACACTCGATGGTCTGTTATCCTGCAGCCTGTGGGTGTCAATGCTAATCTTTATAACAAAAATTAGTGAATGTAATTTCTCCCATTTTTCCAGATACAAATTACCATAAGAGAATTTCTAGTAAGTCTTGCTGTGCACCAGTGAGGTGTCTGGGCATCTTTGTTCTGGAGATCACAGGTTTTCAAAAGTGGTGGGGCCACACATGGTGGTGAATGCCTGTCATCCCAGCTACTTGGGAAGCTGAGGCAGGAGGATCCTTAGTGTCCAGCTATTCAAGTCCAGCCTGGGCAAGACAGCAATACCTTGTCTTTTAAAAAAATAAGTAGGCAACAATGTATACTTCAAAACATCATGTTGTACCTGACAAATACATACAATTTTATCTGTCATTTATAAAAAGAAAAAATTACTTGGATGTATATCAAGAATGTGTTTTATCTTTGAATACAGATTTGTAAAAAGAAAAAAGTGGTAGGCACTTCTAGGTATACATCCTACAGAAATGCAAGCATATATGCTCCAAAAATGTATAAAAGAATGCTTAAAACCTGTTTGTAACAGCCAACATTCTGGAAATAACCCAAATGTCCATCACTAGTAGAATGGCTAAACTGTGGCAGTTACACAATGGAATACTAGACAGCAATAAGAATGAATGAAATCCTACATGAGCAAAGGTACAGGGAGTCTTGCAAACGGAATATTGAGTAAAGGGATCCTGACGTGAAAGACAGCCTGCCGTATGTTCCATTTATACAGAGTTCAAAGAGAGGCAGATTCGCCATGGGGCTAGAGCCTGAACGGAGACGCCCTTTGTGGAGGGCAGTGAGTGGGATGATGGCCGTGTTCTCTACCTTGGCCTGGGGGTGGGATCGGGTACGTTCGCTTTGTAGAAATTCATTGAGCTCATACACTTGTAAACATAAGTGTGCATTTTTCTATGCATGTTATCTATTTTTTAAGTTTACTTTTTAAAAGGTGGGTAAAATCAAAGATTTCCCCAAACTGTTCCTCTCTAGAAACTTAGGAGTAGGAACAAATTTCCAAGGTGGTTGTGGGGGGTTGGTGGGGGACTCCAGCACGCTGCCTCCTTCTTAACCAAGCTGGCCACTGTGTTGTTGCGTGATGCCGAGTCCATCTGCCTTTCACCTGGTGTGACTCCACCTTGGCGTATGTGGTTATTTCCAGTGTCGTGTCTACACACTCATCGGCCTGTAGAATCCTAGAGAAGTGGGAAGGTGGATGTTCTAGCATCTTCTTTAGGGACTGGGGCGTTGAGGAGCAGGGATTTTTGTTTTTTTGTTTTGTTTTGTTTGAGACAGAGTCTCACTCTATCACCAGGCTGGAGTGCAGTGGTGCGATCTCGGCTCACTTTAACCTCCACCTCCCGGGTTCAATAGATTCTACGCCTCATCCTCCCGAGTAGCTGGGACTACAGGCACGCACCACCACACCCAGCTAATTTTTGTATTTTTAGTTGAGATGGGGTTTCACCATGTTGGCCAGGATGGTCTCGATCTCTTGACCTCGTGATCCACCCACCTCGGCCTCCCAAAGTGCTGGGATTACAGGTGTGAGCCACCACACCTGACCGGAGTAGGAACTTTCTTAAGGGCACAAAGCCAGTGAATGGCTCAGAACCAGGACTAAGAGCGGGTAATGCCTGGCCCTGTCTTCATTGCGCGAGGTTGCGAGAACCAAACTGCCTTTTGAGGAGAGGCCTCACTGTTGCAGAAATCCTGGAGCGCAAAGGGGCACAGTGTCTTGACGGCCACTACCTGGACCCGCTCGAAAGTGAGGGTGCTTGTCGTGCCCCCCTCAGTCACTGGGGACTTCAGTATTCTGCTCTTTTATCTTAGCACGTCTCCTGTGAAGATTTGTTAAAAAGACATTTCTTTCCTGCGTTTGCATCACGTTCACTTTGTGTTTTTGTACTTACAATCCAGGAGGCAGCATTCCAGAAAGGAAAATGCCGGTGTATGAAGAATCCAGTGACGCCCTCAGCTAAATTCACATCACACAAAGTGGCAGCTTGTTCAGAGGGCTTGGAGGGCCAGCTTGTGAAACCCACATAACCGTGGAAGTAGCATGTTAAAAATCCTCTAGGAAAACCAGGGAAATAGGCATTGCAACGAGTGTGTGTGTGTGTGTGTGTGTGTGTGTGTGTGTGTGTGTATTTTGAGAAAGGTCTTGCTCTGTCACACAGGTTGAGTGCAGTGAGGCAATCACAGCTCACCCTAGCCTCCATCTCCCAAGTTCAAGCAATCCTCCTGCCTCAGCCTCCTGAGTAGCGGGACTACAGGTGCAGGCATTACCACACCCAGCTGATTTTTCAAAAATTGGTTTTATTTGTAGTAGAAACGAGGTCTCGCTGTTAACCCAGGCTGGTCTCGAACTCTTGAGCTCAAGTGATCCTCTTGCCTCAGCCTCCCAAAGTGCTGGGATTACAGGCGTGAGCCACCACACTCAACCAGCAACATGTTTTAAATGCTTTCCTCACTGATTTTTTTTTTTTACCATGATTTCTTGGTCCATGCTGGTCTCCATGTAGCCCCTCATCTGACCCCTCAGAGTCCACAGAGCTGTCTTCATGGCACCTGTCCTGAGGCTTGTTCTGGTGGGACTCTCTGCATTTCTGCCGGGCCTCCCCCTCAGACTGGATTCTCCCCATGGGAAAGGCTTAGGATTTGTGCACATTCCACCCTAGACCTCTGGGGAAAGCAGCAGACCAACTTCGCTGGTTGTGAAAAATCATCCGGGCTGGTCGATTGTGTTTCCAGCGGGCTCCACATCTATCCTGAGAGGTGAGTATGTGGCTCCCTCTCCCCTGTAGCAGGGAAATGGTGGAGACTCCTCAGACCATCCATCCTTCCAGCCATGGTAACTTGCTACCAGTATTTAATGTTATGTCTGGGGTTGCCAGACAGAAAGCTGTTTGCAGACAATAGCATGCCAGCCACACAAGCAGACCTTCAGCAAGATGCCCCATTTGGCCAGTTCAGCCACAGCACCCATGACCTTCTTTCAAGTTCTCTATATTTCAGCCAAATTAAACCTCATGCTGTTCCCAACACGTGCCCTGTCTTTTTATCTCTGCGCAGGGCTATATTCCTCTGCTGGGAACACTCTGGCCCTCTTTCTTTCCTAAAATTGACCTGAGGTCAAAGATCAGCTGTCTCAGGAGACCTCTTTGCCTTCAATTAGAGACCAGCCCTTCTTCCTAAGAACATCCATAGGATTCATCTGAACTCTTAGATCCCTTCTCATTCCAGCTCATGGTTTTGAGTCAATCCTCTGAGACTCTGAACTCCTGAAGAGCAAAGAGCATGATGCTCCCACCTCTGAATCCCCAGTAGTGCTGTATGTTCCTGTATTCATGGTTTCATTCCATCAACACACATTTACTGGCACTGCTTCAAAAAGCCCTTTCCTGACCACCTTGTCCAAAATGGGCTTTTGTACCACTGAGCACAATCAAACATCCTTTTTTTATTTATTCTTTTACTTGTAAATTCCCTCTGTCCCTAGAATGCAATTCCAATCTGTCTTGTTCACCTCTATATTAGTCTATTCTCACATTGCTATAAAGAACTACCTGAGATTGGATAATTTATGAAGAAAAGAGGTTTCATTGACTCACAGTTCTGCAGTCTTAACAGGAAGCATGGCTGGGAGGCCTCAGGAAACTTACAATCACGGCAGAAGGGAAAGCAAGCGCATCTTACCACAGCGGAGCAGGAGAGAGAGCGCTTGAAGGGGGAGGTGCCATACTTTTGAACCATCAGATCTCGTGAGAATTCATTCGGTTTCATAAGAACAGCAAGGGGGAAACTGTCCCCATGATCAAATCACCTCCCACCAGGACCCTCCCCTCACATGTGGGGATTACAATTCAACATGAGATTTGGGTGGGGACACAGAGCCAAACCATATCAACCTCAGTGACAAGTATAATACTTAGCATACAGTAGGTGCTCAGCTAGCTGTGGATGAAGGTATCAGTTAAGGAATGAATGCATGGAGCATATAGGTGTGACTTCGGTTTTGCACAGAGCTTTCAAACAGCAAGCCGGTTGAGAGCCCCAGGCCTCTACGAGAGTGGTTAATCTGTGGCCCAAGATGTGTGGGGTTAGTATTAGGTCTGTGTGCCCACAGCATACCCTGGCACCACCCTCCTTGCCTGCCCATTGGAATGGGCATGTTCTGCCATCGGGTGATATGGTAATTCTCTGCAAACGTCCTTGTGCGCTCATCTCCATATGCAGGTCCCAATTCAAATGAGAGGAACAGCACGTCTCATGCATTTGGGCCTGCACTTAAATGCCTTATGAGCTTCAAGGAAAAGCATCAGTCTCATAAAATTTAGGAAGAGTTAACAGAAATTAAGAGTCAGTAAAGCAAAATAGCAGTGATGTCTTCCTAATGATGTTCAGCCTCACTTCACCCTCCTGAACATTTTCAAGGATCTGTGGCCATGTGAAACCCTGAAGGGAAGGGAACTTTTATTCCACATGCCACTTGGATGGCATCGAGAGCTCTTTTCTGCACTTGCAGAGATTTATTTGCAAGGCTTTTCCCCTCCTTTAGGTTCTCAATTAGGGGCAAGTGGACTATTCCCAGGGTGAAGTGTGTTCAGCATGTATAAAAATGCCTTTGTGTCCGTTAGTAGAATGTCTTACCATTTGCGAAATGAATTTACGAGGAAAAGTCCAAATTAAATAGGGATTACACTGATCCCTTTTAAGAATTTTCAATTCATATTGGCGCATTCTATTTTCTGGTGTGTGAGCACTAAACCAAAAACAGTCCTGCCTCAAGTGCTGGGATCTACATACCCATTAGGCCAGGAATTCATTATGCAAAGCAGCTGTTCTACCAACAGCCAAGTGTCCCAAGACAATTCCCCTTACATGTGCTTCTCCTGCTGGGAGGCACGTCAACCCCCCGCTGTGCATGAGCTCCTTTATTTGCTCCTGTCTCTTGCTGCTCATTTGGCAGCAGGTGACCGCGAAGGTGCCTGCCTAGGCACAGACATCCACGCAAGCACCACCTTCACCTCTGGGAACACTCCCCAAGCACCTATTCCTCTCACTTCCACCTGTCTGTTTCAAGGAAACAAAAGAGCAGGCAGAACAAAGGGTGCATTTCTTAGAGATTATCTTTAGTAGCTGCACATTCAAAAGCAGACAGACTGGTATTTTCCTAGGGTTACAAAGGAAAACTCACTTCTATACCTCACGTTTACCACTCTTCTGCACGAGTGTTTCTGTTGTTCTTAGTGTGTTCGGAGCCTGCAAAGCTTGATATGGTCTAGTTAGGACTCGCTCCTTGGGAAAGCTTCCTAGATATTTCCAGAGAGTCCCAAGCAGCTCCAGGAGCAGGCCCTGCCTGGGGTCCCGGTTGCTGGGATTCAGCCTCCACACAACACATGGTGTTTTCTCTAGCAGGTTTCTCCAACGAGTCTGGCCTTTCTTTGGATCCCTTAACTGAGACCAACACACACCATTCCTATGACCCCGGTTGCGTGGTTGGTTTTCTAGAACCTTATGAAAGAAATGCAATGGTAGGAAATTATATATATATATATATATATTAGACAGAGTTTCACTCTTGTTGCCCAGGCTGGAGTGCAACGGCGCAATCTCGGCTCACCACAACCTCCACCTCCCAGGTTCAAGTGTTTCTCCTGCCTCAGCCTTCTGAGTAGCTGGGATTACAGGCACCTGCCACCACGCCCAGCTAATTTTGTATTTTTAGTAGAGACAGGGTTTCTCCATGCTGGTCAGGCTGGTCTCGAACTCCGGACCTCAGGTGATCCGCCCACCTCAGCCTCCCAAAGTGCTGGGATG
Organism: Pan troglodytes; assembly: GCF_028858775.2. Taxonomy (NCBI): domain Eukaryota; kingdom Metazoa; phylum Chordata; class Mammalia; order Primates; family Hominidae; genus Pan; species Pan troglodytes. The sequence continues at coordinate 133,845,614 of NC_072406.2, forward strand.
ACAGATGCAAGCCACCGTGCCCGGCAGGGATCCTGATATTATACACAAGGTGCTAGTTAGGAGGTGACATCTGATAGGGACCCAGAAGGTTAGGTCACGCTTAAAGGGGAGGGAGCATGACTGGGGAGGAAACAGACCTGGCGAAGATCAAGAAATAGGAAAGAAAGACCTGAGACAGCAGTGTATAGAAGGAGGATATAGGGGAAAGGTTGGCAGGAAAGTCTGGGCATGCCAGGTGGGCTAGTTTAGCTTTCAATGGGCAGGCTGAGGAGCTGGCTGAGGTTAGGCCGGGGAGAGACAGATCTGCTGGCTGCTGCATTGGGCAGGTGAGCCTGGTAGTGTCTGCATAACAGGATTGGGATGGCCGCTGGTTGAAAGCCTGATGCAATAATCCAAATAAAACACACCCAGGGCTGCCCCAGCCCAGTAAGTCTGGAAAGACAGAGAATAACGTGGGAGACTGGGATGCATCAGACACGGGATCCCATAACTAGATCATGCATTGGCAGAAATTCCTGCTTCCATGAAGACCTCCCCTCACAATTGCCTTAGCTACAGAAGAATTCATTCAAAGGCAACCCAAATCTGGAAAAAAATCAAAGATGTGGGAAATGGGAAATAGAATTCATACATTTATTTGATATAAATATAATTATGTCAAAATGTTTTCTATCAAAAACATTGGCCCAATGGACCAATGCTAAGAAGTTTAAAAAAAAAAAAAAAAGCAAAGCGGCTTCTTCTGCCCCCTGGTGGCTTTTGGGGAAACGTCACTGAAAGGGCAGAAAGAGCAAAGGGGACCAGTTTCTCTCCACTTCGTACCCAAGGGTCAACTGAGCACGCAACACCCTTAACAATAAGGGAGAAGTGCAGAGGGCTCGCTCCCCTCCCGCGCCAGCTCTCTCTCGGTCAAGGTTGGGCCACAGCCAGTGTCTCCTCCACTAGATCCGAGCCAGTGGCTCTGCCCAGGTGGACAGCAGAGTCGCCGCTGAGATTCTAACTGCTTCCATCGGGGCTCTCGGAGCAGCTGTTGGAACAGGATGGGGAGCAGAGCAATTCTGACAGTGTCAGGAAAACATCCCCCTGGCTTCCCCGTGCCCAAGCTTGAAGACCCAGGGACTGGATACACAGCCACGGACACAACACTTTTAACGAGGCTGCAGAAAACAACGTTTAACTATATAAACACCTGTTTTTGGCAAATGCTGCAGATCTATTTCCAAATACTGTCTTCCAGCCCACTCTCCCTCCCACTGAGGCAGCATCCCACGGGACCCAACGTCACCACTTTTCCAGTCCAAAAAATGTGCTTTCGATGTCCTGATTTGATGCTGCTCTTCCTCTAACCTGTGCGGCTCTGTGAAAAGCCAATTTTAAGATGCGATGCCTCCTCCAGAATTCGCCTGTATGCAGAAGAATGATGCAGAAGGAGGCAGAAAAGCCGGAGCAGTTGGGGGCAAGATGAAAACAGTCTAGTCATTATCAGTTAAACTGTAACTGCATGCGGCAGCGTGCTGAGCGAGACAATCAGCAGAGCCCGTGAAATGTTGCTGGTTTTCCAGATAGCCCGTTTAGTTTTGTCTCAAACAAAACAAACAAAAATGTGCATAATTGTACCCAGGTCTCAAGGCCGTTTTATTTCTCCATTATACCAAGGAAAACTTGAATGGTGGCCCCACTGGAGTGAGGCTCCCGTGAATATGAATAGTTGTTCATGAATATGAATAATGGGTTCCTATGAATAATTGTTTATCCACATTCGATTAGACAGCAGCAGCCATTAGCATGTTTTTAGCCTTCTGACATTAGGGTCTTCTTTGTGAGCAGGTATTTAAAATGGATTCAATTCCACGGTCTTGAAGGCCTGTTCCGATATCGTGAATTTTGCAGATAACTGTAATTTATCCTGTAAGAGAACCTTTTGATTGCTTTAACTATGAAATATTTCCATTGCATTATACATTTGCTTATAATAGAGTATAGGAAATGTATTTTAACCATTTCCTGGACAATTCAACATTGTCATTACCAAAGTCAACTCTCCGACTGGCCTGAAACTACCCTGTTGTTTAGATAACCTTAGCTAAGTAGAGTTTACTCCACCTTTTTTCTGTAATGTTTGTTAAAACTTGAATCTTGTGACCTTTCTTTTTTGGTTGATACCTGCCTTGATCAAGATATAATGGGCTGAAGAACAGCAGCAAGGCTGCGTGCTGAGCTGTCTACACCTGCAAATCTCATCAACTCCTATCAGCTGGGCAGCAGGTTGCCGAGTTCACCACTCCTGATGAGGAAGCTGAAGTTGGCTGAACTTCCTTCTGGCACTAACGTCACACACTTCATAGTGTTCCTAGGACTTGAACTTAGTCTGGTTTGCCTTCCAAGTCCAGGTTCTCCAAAACATTTTTTCTTTTTCTTTTAACTTACTAAGTAGGTGAATAAAAGGATGCGGGTGCTTGCTGGGGGAATGTGGCCAGAAGGTTGCTCCCGGTCTGATGTCAGCGCTCCCTACCCACGGTTGTCCACAGGGCACGGGTGGAATGCTGTCGGCCATGCACAGGGAGAGCTGGTCAGGGTAAAATGTGCAACCTTCCATTAGCACGTTGTTTCCAGTTCACTTTTTCCTTTTACTTTGGTGCCAAAAATTTCTTCGGAGAAACATCTCCACAAAGCCCCATGCTCTTTCTCCTATACCACATAGCCCTAATGGCGCTCCCAGGAATAAGGCAGGAGCTTTGGTGCATGAATTCCAGCCCATTCTAGCTGCTAAGCGGTGATTGTGTTTCCTTCCTTTCTGCCTTTTCTATGTTCCAGATGGTGAAGTGGCCAGATAAGCAGCCTACAGATAAGTGAGGTCTACAATTCATCACACACCGATAATGCTGACATATAACAGTTTCCGTATCTTTACAAAGGCAATAAATGGGTAAGAGAAATGAATAACACTCATTAGAATAAGGCCAAACTAGTCTCCAGATTTTCCCTTTAAACTTTGTTCCTTTAGTTCCAAACTTTCCCAACAGAATAATTAGTGACTTTATCAGAAATATTAAATACTTCAAGCATAACCACCAGCTGCTGTAGATGCAGAAGCATTAATTGCATACGGCTGGCCACACACTGATTATTTTCCTGGCTTTGTTAGTAAAATAACAAATAGAATTGCAACGTGGCTCAAGAACAGGCAGAAACCAGGAAGACTGGAAGTAGTCATTCGTACTTTCTGCAGGCGCTGCCCTTCATTCTTGCACAGAACTCCCATGGCCACTGCCCGTCAGCAGGGGCCCCTTCCAATCTCCCACCCCCACAAGCTCTGCCCAAGGGGATCAGCAACCAATTTTTGGTGAAGCAAGTCCAGACCAACCTCCCCATATCTAAATGAAATGCCTCCACTGAAATTCCATATGATCTATGGATTGAGACATTGACACGCAGCTTGGGTTAGAAGTAGGCTGGGAAAAAACCCTAGTAATCAAAATTGCCCTAAAAAAATGCAATAAAGGAATAAAACATCTCCAAAAGGCAGAGCCATAAATCTTTCCAATCTTTCTTCTGGGCTGATTTAATCATGTGTGTTATCCACCAGCTGTATGTTAACCAGTATAAGGGAGACGTTATGATGAGTATTTATTTTCTCCCACCTTTCTTTTGCAAAGTTAGGTCACTGAAGATTTTTGAGTAGCCTTCTTTTGTAAGATGCATGAACATCCTTTGATTGCTATAGATTCAGAGGTGGTTATTGATAAAGTTTTTTATTTGGATAAAATAAATATGCAACTAGAAAACTAGAAACCTGGAAGAAAATTTAAGATGCAATATTTGAAAGTGGAAATAAAAGAACAGGAATCCTGTGTAAATATTTCTGAATTAATCTTTCAGCCATTCAAATTGTTCTTTAAGGAAGCAGCATCTCTGTACATAGCTTAACTGTAAATCCAAATGGAACAGTTATCTTAGGAAACTGATATAGTAATGAGATGCTACAAACGCACATAGGCATAGCTGCACTTAAATCAAAGGTGGGACTAGATTGCACAATGGGAATTACATATGAGAAACCGCAAAGTGTCAAAGGACATTGCCCCCAAACAAATGTTCCCCTGTCATAGTACCACAGTGTTTTACCACATAGAAACCTAAGAAAGTACCAAAGCATGACACATTTTATTTTTTTGAGACGGAGTCTCACACTGTCGCCCAGGCTGGAGTGCAGTGGCGCGATCTCAGCTCACTGCAACCTCTGCCTCCCTGGTTCAAGAGATTCTCCTGCCTCAGCCTCCCGAATAGCTGGGATTACAGGCACCCACCACCATGCCCATCTAATTGTTTTTGTATTTTTAGTAGAGATGGGGTTTCTCCATGTTGGCTAGGATGGTCTTCAACTCCTGACCTCGTGATTCGCCCGCCTCAGCCTCCCAAAGTGCTGGGATTACAGGCGTGAGCCATCACACCCGGCCCGAATTTAAATTTTAATTGAATTAGACGTATGTGGCTAAAGCTACCTTATTGTACAGGGCAGCCTTAGCAGTTTGTGTCATTCCTACCATGATCATAAATCCAAACCCTTTATCAAGTTGATTCCGTGAATCAAAACTGAGACATCCTACCATTACTAGGGAGATTTCACTGCGTACATGCTCTCTTGCTGTATGTACATATGTGTGTACAGTATTTGCCTTAAAGGTCAGTAAAGTAACTCACATCAGCAACAGTTAACTTCCAAAGTACAGTCTGGCCACCTCTCGATATTTTAAAATATTCTGGACAAATATGTAGAACTGTTGACATACGACTGAGCTAAAAGCCTTAAGCTCTGAATTCACAAACCTAAAATGCTGTTTTTCTTGTTTCATGATCAAAAAGCTCCAATAGTTGAGAGATGCTATTCAGATTCACTGAATAGTGAACTAACAAAGTGTGATGAATTGGATTTCATGAAGTATTCATGAGTTTTCATTTAACATTAATTAAATTTTTAAAAACCTTATGTTAAATAATTTTAAGACCCTGGCACAGACTGACAAGCATGGAAAATTAAGGTGCAGAAGAAAATTTCATTCAAAATCACAATTGAATAATATGTTGGGAGTACAACATTTATATATATAAATACATACACGTGTAAACACACACACACACACACAATTTTTGAAAGACAAGGACTCGCTGTGTCACCCAAGCTGTATAGCAGTGGTGTGATCATAGCTCACTGAAGCTGTGAACTGAACTCAAGCGATCCTTGTTTCAGCCTCCCAGGTAGCTAGGACTACAGGCACACAACACGCCTGGCTAATTTTGTTTTTGTAGAGATGGGGTCTCACTATGTTGTCCAGGCTTGTCTGGAACTCCCAGCCTCAAGCAATCCTCCTGCCTTGGCCTCCCAAAGGACCTTTTTCTTATAATGACTCTAGCCTGTAACCTCAAAATAAATAAATCTTTAAAACCACTTTTTAAAAATATTGCATTTAATCAAACTTTAATGATCAAAGAAACAAAAATACTTGTGCTAGTCACTAACAGTCTGCTTTATACATGCCAGACAAGTGAAGAATGCCCCTAAGATGGCTGAAATGCTTCATTTCGAGTGGTATTACAAATGCCATGTAATAGTAAGAGCTGTTATACTAACTTTTAAAAACAGCACTTTTAATTTAGAATTGCTTCTTCATATTGCAGATGAAGAGATGTGATGAGGAAACCACGCTCTCTATATGCATGCAAGCTATTTTGAAGCTCTAATAAAAACTTGGGAAACAAAACGTCTACAGCAACTTTAATTCTTAGTCTACACTGAAACGTGAAAGGTAGTCAGGAGTTGTTGCCGATGGGATTAAAAGTGTTTTTACTTTTCTTCAATATTCTTTTCTATATTGTCTAAATGTTTCCTGATGAACACTGTCCATTTCAACTAAGAAAAGGCTAAGTCCGTTCTGGAGGAAAAAAATGTCAGTGGGAATTGTAACTAATATTTAAATCACTTGGAAATAGGATTCATTTTATCACCAACCTACCAGGAGCCTCTTTACTGTAAAGAGATAAAACACTAGTAAATGTATTGCATAAATATACCACAGACTATTATGAACAATTAAAGCACACTTTATATTTTTGAAAATTTCTCTGTAAACGTTCTAAGATAAATTATATTTGAATTTGATAAAGTCCTATTTTGAATCCCTTTGGGTTATAAAAGTCTATTCCCTAATTTATCTTGTGAAAATCCAGACTTTTGGCTTAAAATGGGATTGACTTTACTCTCTTTCTGAGAAAGGAATCCACCGTACTTTGATTTAGATAACCACATGGTCTGGAACTCCATTTAGTGAAAATTAAATTTTATGACTCACATAGCCAATGTTTTACCTCTGTTTTCTACATATTCACAGCAGGTGAAATGTGTTCAGGAATTTAAAGATGAAAACATATGTCTTTTAAGTAATGACCACCAAGAGCCACTGCAGATAGAAACAGCTTTATTTTTTCCATTCAGGCTTTATCAAATAGCTTGTTCAAAAAGCATATACAAGAGCAGAAAATACCACATGCAGTCAAACTTCTTTTGCCTTATAGTCATTGGCTTTCTTTTAGAAAAGAGTGTGCACTTGAATAACTTCTAATTCAAACATTTTTCCAACTGTTTCTACTTCATTTTTCAAGTTAGCAATGACAGATACATTTTAGTTAACTGTTTCATATTCCTTATCTTTATTCATACTGAAATAATATAAAGCCTATAAAATCAAAGCATATACTGTTCAGAAATCTGAAAAGGTTCTTTTACATAATAGATTCTGACACGTTAAGAAACTACACACAACAAATATTTGCAAAATGAATGAAAAATAGGATAAAGCTATTTAAAAGTCAACATAGTAATATTTATCTAAATAATTTTAATCAAATGAACAATATATTTATCTGATATCATCTATCTTTTAGAATACAAAAAAGTGCTCAGATTACATTTAAAAAAATAACAAAAATCTCTTAGAATGGAAATAATTTAAATAAGGATGGTAGCAAGGGGAATTGAAATTACATCTTTGCTCCCAAAACAGGAAGGCAGGTGTGATGTATTTGAAAATCAGAAGGGGACACAACACTAAGATTACAAATGCAAAGCTTCGTGCCTTACAAAGATATAAACTGTCTTTGAAAAGTCCTTGTGTCTTTCTTTACAGAAAGCCACGAACATAAAATCAGATCTCTCAGCTAGACTGCTGGTCAAGTAACAAGGTGGGTCACTTTTCTTGACTATGCTTTTCTAGTCCACTATCAGTATTCACTCAGCTGGGGCTCAAAAGGACAAATAGGTGTCCTTTTAAGACACTTTGACTACTTGGATCAATACACTAGCTATTCTCAAACCAACATAATGCATGAATACAGCAGCCAAGTAGAAGGATCTCCAATGCTCAAGTCACTCTGAGTCTTTGCTGGTGTCAACCTACAATGCCACCCTCAAGGAAAGCACAGTGGTTCACAGACAAGGATGATTCATCATTTTCCTCTGAAAATGAATTCTGCAGGAAGAAACCAGAGTTGTGGTAAGATGTTGGAGTCAAGTTTTCTCTTCATCTGATATTCAAAGGTTGTGATCTTTATGAATACCATTTTACATGCTAATCACAAAGACAAATGGAGGGAAGATACAGTGATAACATCAAGCTGGACATTCAAATGCTGAGGGAGCCAAGTACCAGCCCTACCCTGCTTATTTTTAATAATGCAGAGATTACTTACTACACTTTCTGAAGCCTTATTTTGAAATTTATTTCGCATTTCAGACATGTCCATAATTTACTGTTGAGGAAATAAAACAGCATGTAGAACATAATTCTATTTATATTAAAATTACACAGGTATGTGTGTATACATACATGACAGTTCTTTTCTCCTTCTGAGTATGGTAGGATGTAGATGATTTTTACTTTTTATTTATACTTCTTAATGTTCTAACTGCTTACAGTATCACTTTTGTTATAATCATAAAATGAAGCTCTTTTCATTTTAGAGGAAAAAGAGAAAAAAGGCTCTATAGATTCTGAAGGCAGTTCCAAGTAAGTCTCTCAAATGCTCTTACGAGACTATTTTGCAGGTCAAAATCCCAGAAAAATGTAACATCTTGTGATCAGAGAAAATGGCTTTGCTCACTACTCTAGCTCGGTTAGCAGAGTACGCGGCACCTTGGCAGGTGTGACACACACACTCTGAATGAAGAAATACGGCTGATTTGGATGTTGAGTTTCTAGAGATTTCAGTTTTAAAATCATTGTTTTATGATCCTTTTTATTCCAGTTAGCTGAGGATATTTTCAAATTTTTGTCAACATTCAGTACATTTTAGAGGAAAGTTTAAAATTAGCAACAGCATTCAAACTACCACGTTTTATAACATGGCTTTTAAGAAACGATGAACCAAAACAGAAAAATGGGCAAAGTGGGGACTAAAAACAGCTTGCTGGCCAAATAGCTGGTAGCAGAAGAGGGGATCAGCTGACAAAGAGGGCACAAGAAAATAACCCTCCTGTTTTTCATCCTGTTTCCCAGACAGCTCGACTATAGCTAAGAAGGGACATGTCTGACTGTCCTCCTGTACCCAGCACAGTGCCTGCCACCTTGACAGATGGGCAAAGGACTCAGCGAAAGAAAGTGAGAGGGAAGGAGGGGGCTGGCCTCTGCTCTGAGTTACTAAGGGTGGCAGAAGCCACCCTGACTGTGACTCTCAAATCAAAGGACAAGAAATGGATTGTTCTAGCTCTTGTCCTGGAACAGAGGTCAGAATGATTCCTTCTTCAATGTGATTTGTGGCATAACTATGAAAGTAATCACATACTAATTTCCATTAATAACCAAAGACAAATGTCCTGAGTTGTAAGATAAAAAACTAGTGACTATTTCCTTTGGATGAGGCTTAGATCAAGGCAGGAACCAACATTTTTCTTTAAAAAATTCAATTTCTTACATTTTTAGAAATAAAGCAAATAATATAACTAGAGTAATTATGTATTTTATTGTCCAAACTGGGATATTTGTTAGAGTAAAAGGGAGTACTATATTCTAGGGGAAAAAACTATGCCAAGACAACAGACATGAACAGGACTGTCCTGAACAAATGGATACCTGATGCTAACACAAGATCCATTTTAATGTTTTATTTTTTCAAGTTCTTTATTAAACTACATAACATTTGGCAGCAATTTCATATTGAACAAAACTCAAGAACAGTTTTGTTCTTGAGAAGACATATTTTCTAAGTGATGAAATGAACTTTCTACCTTCCCCATACTTAAGGTTTCCTAGCATAAGTTCAGTTTAAAATGGGCCTGAGGAAACAGTCTGTTTTAATTTCTCTAACAGAACCAAAAAAAATGCACAACTGTGATTAAGTTACTTAGATTCACTTCTTCATTTTACAAAATACAAACAGGAGAATTTGAGCATATCTTGCTCTAGAAAGAATCCTCCAAAATGATAAACCCCAATTATGGGGGCTAGGTCATAATGCAGTTTTAAAATCTTTATATTAACTATGAGATTCTCACAGATACATTGCCACAAAATATTTTTTAAAAGCCACAGATAGTCAAAATAAAAAATGTCTAATCTGTGGGTGGTGACAGTTATTTCCCCACAGGTACTGAATATGTATCCTGGCACAAATCATCAGCACAACACAGGAACCCCCGGCAGAGGCGAACAGGTCAGTTTCTGAACAGCAGCATCCGCTCGGAGCACTTCTGCCCCACCAGGCTGGCGTACTGCAGAACAGCGGCCTCCTCACTTGGGTCTTTCTGCTGTTTCTTATAAACACCGTAAGGCATGATGGCTCTCTTGTGAAACACCTGCAATCGGTCAGGTTCCGTACTGCGATCCTCATCCACTGCAACGACAAAAAATACTGATTTGTAAAATGTCACATATCAAAACTTTTTGTTTCCTTTTTTTTTTTTTTTTTTTTTGAGACAAGAGTCTTGCTCTGTCGCCCAGGCTGGAGTGCAGTGGCGCTGTCTCACCTCACTGCAACGTCCACCTCTCAAGTTAAAGCGAGTCTCCTGCCTCAGCCTCCCAAGTAGCTGGGATTACAGGTGTGTGCCACCACACCAGGCTAATTTTTGTATTTTTAGTAGAGATGGGATTTCACCATGTTGGCCAGGCTGTCTCGAACTCCTAACCTCAAGTAATCCTCCTGCCTCGGCCTCCCAAAGTGCTGGGATTACAGGTTTGAGCCACTGTACCCAGCCTTCATTTCTTAATTTAAAAAATTTTTAACTTAAAACATAAAAATTATGTATTAAGATATCTTTGATGAGTATGTTCAAGTGAGGGTGGGCAGCATTAATATTAACACAAACTTGAGTATGTTAGCAATTAAGTAACAACTGCCATGCTGAAGGTGATAAAGACCCTCCAGGATGACAGCTGAAACATCAAGCAGAGACAAAATGTGTCTAATTAGAACACTGGCCTCCTGCACCTTTATTATTTTCTGGCACATGATAAAGTTTACAACTCTCCGGCATCATTCCTGCATCTGATTTAAGTCTGTTTTGCCTCTCCCTGTACCAACATATTATCTGAAGTTTTAATCTCTGCACTGAAGCTTTTGGCTGACTCTGCAGTTGTGAATGACTAGGTATGGACAATGCACCCTCATGGTCTTAGGTAGGAGGGCAGGTTCCTACAGCTTTCATGGAAGACGTGGAAGAGACCGTTGGTGGCTGCCACTATCTGTCCTTCTCTTCTTTCATATAAAACCAGCCCCGGTTTTCTTCAGGGTACACAGGTCACCCAGACAAAAGCCTGTTTCCCAGCCTTCCTGTGGCTGGGTGTGGGCTCATGACCAAGTTCTGGCCAATGGGATACAAGTGGCAGTGTTTTGTGGAAGTTTCCAAGCATTTTTCCAAAGGATAGCTGATCTGTACCTTTTGCTGATTTTCCACCTTTCCTTCATTCTGCTGCCTGGAACGTTGGACTTCATGGCAGGATCCCTACCCTCCACCTTGGAGTTTTGGGCTAAGAGCTTACTTTCAGTTCAGCCAAAACAAAAGCTAGAAGGGACCTGGGCAACTGAGGACTTCATGGAACAAAACTGCCATACCAGCTCCGGGTTGCCTATGTCTAGATATTTACATTACAAATAAACTATCTTGTTTAACCCAATATTACCTTAGGTTTCTATTACTGGCAGTCACTCCTAATCCTAAAGAATATAGAGAATAATGTTACAGTATCTACTAAAATGTACAATGTTTTCACTGACTCAATAAGTCTACTTCTAAGAACAATCCTACAGCAGTGGTTCTCAAGCCTGACTACATATTGTAACCACCTGAGATTTTGAAAAATACCAAAGCCTGGATCCCCTCCCCGGAGACCCTAATACAAAAACTAGTCTGAATGGGACCTGAGCTTCAGTATTTCCTTAAGCCCTTTAAAGTGGGTTAAGAACCACAGGCGGGGTGCAGTGGCTCACGCCTGTAATCCCAGCACTTTGGGAGGCCAAGGTGGGCAAATCACGAGGTCAGGAGATCGACATCATTCTGGCTAACACGGTGAAACCCCATCTCTACTAAAAAAAAACAAAAAACAAAAAAATTAGCCAGGCGTGGTGGCGGGCGCCTGTAGTCCCCGCTACTCAGGAGGCTGAGGCAGGAGAATGGTGTGAACCCGGGAGGCGGAGTTTGCAGTGAGCCGAGATGGCATCACTGCACTCCAGCCTGGGTGACAGATCAAGACTCTGTCTCAAAACAAACAAACAAAAGAACCACTGTCCTAGAGAAACACCCATACAAGTGTTTCCATGCATGTATGAGGCTGTTTATGGCAACACTCTCTCTAATATTAGAAACTGGAAACAGCCTGAATGTCCATCGATGGAGAACTGGGTAAAGAGTTAAGGTATATCCACAGAATGAAATGTTATACACAACTATTAAAAAGACAAAGGAAGATAGACTGTTAAGTGAAAGGCAAAAGTAGGCACAGTATAAACAATAGTTATTTTATTTAAAAGTCCAATACAAAAAATCTGGAGACATATATGTCAGCCTGTTAATAGAACGTATTGCTAACCCTTCCCTTTGCCCAGAATTACCCGCTTCCCCAGAGTACCAGACAGCTCACCCTCTTACTCCCCTGATCACTGTCAGAGGGCTTCCCTGGACCCACATAACATAGAAAATCCACTCTAGTTCTCCTTCATCTCTCTTCACAGCACTTACCGCCACCTGACACATATATTTACTGCCTATTTCCCTTTCCATTAGGAGTAAAGTGCTGTAAGAAGAAATATTTCAACTGTTTCGTCTGCTAATACTTCCCCAGTGCCTAGACCACTACCTAGCACACAGTAGAGGCTCCATAAATATTTGCTGCATCAACTTCTGGGAGTAGAATTAATTACAGACTTTCACGCTGGGACACACACACAAACTCATCTTTTTTTATATTCTACAAGACTTTTGTAATCTAAAAAATAGTTGTTTTTAAGGTTAATTTAAGCATTTTATTTTTCTAAATTTGAATTTCCTGAAAATAAAAATAGAAATGCCAGCCTCCTTTTCTGTAAATCAACGGGACTGTTTTAGGAGATTTCTTAGTCTTCCAGCTATAAACTCCTATATCTAGTTCTCAAAGCCCAAAGCCAATGATCAACTTTTCACAGTACATTCACTACAAATTTAATCAAACATTTTACTGGATGTCCACTTCATACAAGGCTCTATGCTCTGAATACTTAAGTTAGATTACATCCCTTATTTTGTAACTGTAGCAAAAAAAAAAAAAAAGTTTATTCTTCCTCAACAGTCGTTGCTTTCTCTAAAGGGACATAAATTAATCAGGAGAAATCATCCAAGCTCAATTTCAAAAGTGACAGGCATAACACTCTTCTTCCGACATCTAAATGAGAGTCTTCCTACTATATGAATTTATTTCAGAGGCTTAGCTGATCTCAGTCATCTTAGAGAATGTCAGTTAGGGCATTCCCCCAAATGACTACATTCTATGCCTGTTTAGAGGTTTGTAGCAGGAGATACAAGCTAATTATGTGCTGTTAGCCAAAAAGAAGTTCTACACTGGCAGAGAAGACCAGTCTTTCACTGAGAAACAGCTTGGGATGGCATGGAGGGATGAGGAGAAAGGAACATCAATGATGCCAGCCAGAGGGCCTTCACATCCACAGAACTGAGTGCCATTGTCGTTTTCTATTGTTAATTTGTCCAGGGACATATTCAAAGGAGATCAAGATGAAGATGGACATAAACTGTCAAGAGAAGGAACTTCTCAATATTGCTGTTTCATCTGCGCCTGCTTGCCCTCACCTCCGTTCCTCGCCCTCCACCTGTTCTGCTCTGTATTGCAGGAGGCTGGCTCCTGCAGGCTCAGCTGGTCTCCAACTGGGTTCAGCCAGTAACAAGAGACTGGAGCTGGGGGGATAAAGAAGCAAGGGCATTTCCCCCCCAAACCTCTCCTCTCTCTTCCATGGCTCTGCTTTTTGGAAGCTGCTCTAGCTGCTCTTGATGTTGTCAGGGTTCTGGGTAGCCCTGACCCCTGGGCCCCCTTTCCTCTTCAGCACAGGGTAGCAGTGTCTTCCTGCTACTGCTAATCTCTGGGTCACCTTTCTGCGCCTTGCTTGGCTCTCAGCAACACCACTGCCTGTTATCACCAATTCCCTGCATTAAATTTTCTGTTGTAAATACTTGAAGTGGTTTTGGTGTTCCTGCTTAGATCCTGATACACATATGAATTTAAAACTATGTTTCTTACAAATTACTTTATCCAACCAAAGTGGAAAGTCCACATACTTTGAAACAATTATATGTTTAACATGTACTAGGTTATCACATCCCTTACCAGGGTAAATGACAAACAAAGGAAGAGGCAACACTTTGATTCCTGCTGTCCATTTTGGATATTTTAATGTGTGCACATTGCAACATGAATAACAATCTCCACCATCTAAATGTGTCTAGCAGGAAAAAGGCAGATTCAAGCATGTTTAGAGTCTCATACAAATAAAAAAGTGAAGATCGGTGAGATCAGCAAGTGAAAAAGCAGCAAGAACAATGGCAAAACAAAATTTTCTAAATCTAAAACCTTGAATTTTTTAAATTGGAATTTTAAAGTATGTCTATATTTATACAGAATGATGCTTAACAGTTTAAACCTTTATCCTAAAATATTTGGGGACAGATATACTTTAAGACCCCAATAAATGAAACACCCTAGCAAATAAGAATGTGAGATCTGATATGTCATTTTATCTAAAATAAAATGTCATCCTTTAATTTTTACTCTTTTCCAGTATGATATATACAAATAAAAATACAAGATTATGAAAAACCCTACCATTATGTATAATTTACATCAATTATTTTAAAGTGTATTCCCTGTGGAGAGCAGAAATTTTGTTTCATTTGTCAAAATATAGACTTCCATTCTATTTATTGAGATCACATGAAAAAGCTCTAAAATTACACACTGTCATATTTTTGGGAAACACTACAATATCTATGTTTCAATCACTGAATTCCAAATTGGCTTATGATGCCACTGATATCTGTTAACAAACACATACAATTAAGTCTCCTAAACTTCTAAATTACTTGACAGCATTTTTATAGAGTTATGGCACAGAAATTAATCAAGTTCAATAGTTTTGTTTTTGTTTTTTTTTAACCCCAAACACTTTTGAGGCCTAGAATTGTTCTGGATCAAAGCTGTCAAATCCATAATAAAGTATCTTATAAAGCAGATATTGAGAAGCTATTCACTTTTTAATGTCATACATAATTATAAAAAAGTGATACTAATGAATTTTAAAATCCTCTCATTCTCTTCAATGTTAATGCATCCAAGTCACTTGGAATCACTTGGAAATCCAACTATATTTAGTCTTAGTGTTCAAATCCTTCAGGAGCTTGTAGGATTGTTGTTTAATACTGCAAGTAGTGTGGTGCTAATTCTATCACCAACACACAGACTATGCTGAAACTTGATGGAAACTTTTTAATTAATTTACTAAAATACGACTTAATTTTGTCAACTGTCCCAAATTCTTTAGTTTTCCCATGAACACACTTTGACTATAAAAATGGCACAGAAACATCTAATAATATGTGTTGCCAGCATCTGTCAAGCTCCTGCCCAAACCTTCCTTCAAACCTAACTGCTTCCCTGGGTTAATGTTCATAATGCCCAATACACCAGGTTCTAACATTTCACAAAATCCTCAGTACTCAGGTAAGATTTTATCTAATTCTGTAGTTACATTAATTCAAACTTAATTTGCACATTCTGTGAGGAACAATTTATTCAACCAAGAAGGTATACTTAGATATTAACATACAAGCAAATAAAAACATTTAGTTTCCCTTTAAAAATTAATACTAAGCCTATCTTTTCTCACGTGAACAACCCTTTAATTGTAACTCAAATTTAGAATTCTGCCTACCCAAAGAAATCAAGCTACAACTGCAGTACTTTAGAAAAAGGAAACACAGATCAACAAGACATACAGTGATAGAAACAAAGGAAAGATACACTATCCATTTTTAAAAACTATCAAACTGAATGAACTCAACAAACTGTCTTGGAATTAGTTATCAATTAATTAATGAATATTCAATAACGACATTAATTTTTAATTTTACATCATTTTTAGTCATCAAAGTAATGCCTGTTGTAAAATTCAAGTAACATAGAAATAAACAAAGCAGAGAGTGATGTCAGCCCCCCATGCAGAACCCTCACTTCTACAGTTTCCTCCTACCCTCACCAAACACCCATCCAAGTTACCAGTGTTTTAACAATTTCATAAAATGCATTTAAATATTAAAATACAGAGTTTTGGATCACATTCTAGCAATACCTTAATTTAAGGAAGAAACATCAAATTACCCCTTCTGTGGGTATAATATATTAACTTGAAAAACTACTGATTATCATTATAGGCAAAACATACTTCTGTCTTCTGGGCTTAACGTTCTGTGGTCTTACACTCACTTAGTTACGTTCCTAAGAAAGGCAGATTCGAATTCTTAGCATATTCTACATAATTAACATGAAAACCTAAGCAAAAATACTTAAGCCATTAACAATAAATTATGATTTATATACTAAAGGAAAAAAGGTACTCCAAATCCTTACAAAACCCCTTTATAATCATCTTTTCTTGCTTGCCTAATAAATGTCATCAGTGCCTGTAGACAAAAATCTCTAGAGCTGAACCCACACAGCACAACAGGCATTTTCTTAGGTGATCTTGAAGATAACAGAAAAATAAGCCATTTGGAGATTAAGGACCATGTGCCATTTCATCTAAGAAAAACTCTCAGCTTACTGAGATGTCTTAAAAATATGTTCCAACTAGAACTTCTTCCACTTTTCCTGTCTCTGATGTATCACAATCTAATTTCATACAATAACAACCAAAGGCAATCCTGCAAACTCTCTTCTGAGATGAGCATTTGATCACTAGCGATACAAATATGTTGTCAACTCCATGAAATTTTAATCTTCAAGGAAAACTGGTGGGCAACAACTACTTGATTTTTTCCCCCAACTTTTTATTCACAGGAGATGAAATGCACAATACAGGTGCTTTCAAAGGACAAGAATCTAGAGATCAAAGCTTTACTTCTCCTTCTTATGGGGATTTAACTCATTTGTTATTCTTAAAGAGACTTTATAACTTCTAGGCTTTCCAAAAATTAATGAAAGTCTATTCTCTTAACTTCATTATTTACTGCTACATACAGCATTACTACATAAATAAAACAAGTTACATACTCCAAGGAAGATACTTATATAAATGGCAGATGGCTGGAGACAGCTGGACAAAACTGATTTAATAATTTAAAATTTTCCACAAATGAATGACAGTGGAAGAAATACTCTACAAAAACGCAACTCTGGAAGTTCAAAGTCAAGTATGATTTAGAATATTTTAAAGTGACAGGAGATATTAACAAATTTCTTAATCTTTACGAGGGAGGTGACAGGAAAGGTGAGAAAAAAGGAAGCTTTTCAGTATAAAATAGCAAAAGAATAGGCCAAGAAATGCAGAGCAGTTGTGATAGAAATAACAAGGCTCCCAGCCCATTCTTTAAGCCCATTTGGTGGGAGGCTCAGAAATTAACTTTGGGACTCCAGCTGAGAGAATTACGCATGTTCATATTCTATAAAGTAATACTGTTGTAATTTCACTCAGAATATTTTTGGTCAAAATGAAAACTAAGAAATATCTAAGCTTGTAAAATGTCATTTAATAACAGCTTTATTGTGATATAATTTACATACCATGTAATTCACCCATTTAAATTATACAAACCAAGGACTTACAGTGTATTCACAGAGTTGTGCAACCATAACATCTATTAGCAGTCAACATACTGAAGAACTGCCAGACTGTTTTCCCAAGTGGCCGCCTCATTTGACATTCCCACCAGCAGTATACAAAGGTTCCAATTTCTCCACATCCTCATGAGCACCGCTATTAGCTGCTTTCTAGGTTGCAGCCTTCTTAGTGGGTGCATAGCAGTATCTTTTTGTGATTTTGATTTGCATTTCTCCAATAGCTAATGATGCTGAGCATCTTTTCATGTGCTTATTGCCCATTCATATGTCTTCTTAGAAATGTCTGTTTAAATCATTTGCCCATTGTTAATTGGGTTGTCTTTTTATTGAGTTGTCAGAGTTCTTTACATATTCTGGTTACTAGATCCTTATTGAATGCATTATTTGGAAATACACTCTCTCATTCTGTGAATTATCTTCACACCTTCTTGACTGGGTCTCTGAAAGGACAAAAGTTTTAAATTTTGATAAAGTCCAATTTATCAATTTTTTTTCTTTTGTTGCCTGTGCTTTTTGTATCATATCTAAGAAAACACTGCCCAGTGCAAGGTGATGAAGATTTACTCCAATGTGGCCGGGCGTGGTGGCTCCCACCTGTAATCCCAGCACTTTGGGAGGCTGAGGCGCGCGGATCGTGAGGTCAGGAAATCGAGACCATCCTGGCTAACAGGGTGAAACCCCGTCTCTACTAAAAAAATACAAAAAAATTAGCCAGGCACGGTGGCGGCCGCCTGTAGTCCCAGCTACTAGGGAGGCTGAGGTAGGAGAATGGCATGAACCCAGGAGGCAGAGCTTGCAGTGAGCCGAGGTTGCGCCACTGCACGCCAGCCTGGGCGACAGAGTGAGACTCTGTCTCAAAAAAAAAAAAAAGATTTACTCCAATTTATATTTCTAAGGTTTTTTTTTTTTTTTTTTGAGATGCAGTCTCCCTCTGTCGCCCAGGCTGGAGTGCAGTGGCGCAACCTCGGCTCACTGCAAGCTCCGCCTTCCGGGTTCATGCCATTCTCCTGCCTCAGCCTCCCGAGTAGCTGGGACTACAGGCACCCGCCACCACGCCTGGCTAATTTTTGTATTTTTAGTAGACACAGGGTTTCACCATGTTAGCCATGACGGTCTCGATCTCCTGACCTCGTGATCTGCCTGCCCTAGCCTCCCAAAGTGCTGGGATTACAGGCGTGAGCCACCGCACCTGGCATTTCTACGAATTTTATAGTTTTAGCTCTTACATTTAGGTCCAACCCATTTTAATTTTTGTATATGGTGTGAAGTAGGGGGCCAATTTCATTTTTTTGAAAGACGCAGGACCATTTGTTGAAAGGCTGTATCCTTTTCACTGAATTGTCTTGGCATCCTTTTTGAAAACTAACTGACCATAAACATGAGGGTTTATTTCTGGACTCTCAACTCTAGTCCACAGATCTGTATGTCTACCTGCATGCCAGGACCACACAGTGTTAACTTTATTATTCTTTTTAAAGATTGTTTTGGCTATCCTGGGTTCCTTTCATTTCCATGTGAATTTTATGATGGTCAGTTTCTGCAGGGAAGCCAGCTGGGATTTTAATAGATCGCTGCTCTGAATCTGTAAATGAATTTGAGGAGTACTACCATCTTAACAATATTAAGTCTCCTGATCCATGGACATGGGATGTTTTCTTCACTTATTTAGGTCTTCTGTAATTTCTTTTAACAATGTTTTGTATTTTCCAGAATATAATTTTTGCATTGCTCTGTTAAATTTATTCCTAACAATTCTATTTTAATGCTGTTGTAAACGCAACTGTTGATAATTTCATTTTTAAATTGCTCACTGTTTAAGTGTGTAGGATAAAATTGATTTCTGTGTATGCTGAACTCATTTTATTTGATAGTTCTTTACATTCTTTAGGATTTTCTATGTACAAGGTCATGTCATCTGAGAATAGAGACAGTGTTTCTTCTTCCTTTCCAATCTGAATGCCTTTTATTTCATTTTCTTGCTGAACTGGCATGGCTAAAATATAATTTTTCAAAGGAAAAAAATCTATGCAATTTAGTTAAACTCATGATATGTTGATTAAAAACAACATTGGCTCCCAAAAGTCACATAACAAAATATAAATTATATAATTTATCAAGATGATTCTAGCCAGAAAGAACTCCAGGTTAATTTTGATATTATGGTCATTTGGTATCAAAGTCCAGTAAAAGGTCACCAGAGAAAAGCAGAAAGAATGCAAAAATCAGGCAATTGCATACAAAAAAATCACATCAACTTTATCACCTCAGCACATATACTGCTGGTAGGATCTGTAAATACTGGCCAAGTAAAATGCTAACAAAATCTCTTATGATGATGAATAAGGACTCTCAAATTTCTATTCTATGTTTTGACCCCTAAATACTCATCTTAGACACTTCCTATTTCACTGTTTATCTTTATCCTAATAAAGGCGAGGCTTAAAAACTCATAGAATATAATGAAAGAAACGTAAATTAAAACATGCTATTACAGAATTTCTCAAAGATGAGAGGGAATTTGGTTTATGTGCTGGGGCTGGGCCAAAGAGACATTTGTGAGTTCAGGCTGGCAGGACTGGGCCAATTCTGGCCCATGTGGTCAAGAAATTAGTTACATACAAGGGAACTGAGCATATAAATAAATATACTGAGAAAATGGGGAGGCCAGATTTCTCAGTCAGAGAATGGAGCTACAAGTATGGAAAAGGAGAAGACTAGAACAAACTGTTGTGCTGGATTAAAATTCCAGATACTGGTGAAAACCCATGACTTTTATACCCTGATATAGACATACAGATACACAGGTAGATATAAATGCATGTGTATAAACTCACATGTATTGCCTAGATCTGTCTGCTGAGAGGGCTTAGAAGCAATGAAACCCCAGTAGCAATGAGCATACTTATTACTCACATCTTGTATTCTGAATATTACTCTTCACAAAAAATAACTAGGGCTCCTTGGAGACGTGACTAATTATAGAACTGAGTCAGAGAAAGTATAAGATGAGTCTGAAATATTTTGTGCCAGAAAGGAAGTGCTCAAAAAATGATGGGGACTCGTCAAAAGAAAACATGAGTCACCCTGAAAAGGCTCCTACTGGCCAAATCTGAGACAATTTGAGCATTCAAAATAAGTAACAATTTTATAACACATTGATTAGAATGAGATTCCGTGAGTCAATATAAACAACAAACAGGGAAAGAGGACTGCTTTTCCTTATTGTAGAATGCCAACTAATAAAAGTAGAAGTAGTGATAGAATTAGAAAATCATCATTTGGCAGCCATCTCAGTAATAAGTGATTGAGGCAAGAATCGTCAATGGATGTAAAAACCAGTAGATATAAGTCTGACACAATAGGATATTTACACCGTCTCAGGACAGCTTTCTACAAAATATTTACCAATTACTTATTAACATGTACAAAATACTTATCGACTTTACAGTGGAGAAACCTGGTACATTCCACTTTCCCAAGTGATAAAAATTCAAGTCACAGTACAGAGATGAATTAACACTGTACACCTCCTGATATGATGCAATACAAACCCAGCATCACTTCTAGGGTGTTCTTGCCAAAGCTATGTGACCTGAATCTAATTACAAAGAAATACTTGATGAACACAAATGAAAAACTACAAAGTGACTGGACTCTTCAAAAATATCGAGGTAACAAAAGACAAGGATATACTATGGTATTGTTCTAGACAAAAGGGGCCTAAAAAGACACAACAATAAATGTAACACAGGATCCTCATTTGAACCTTAGGTCTAAAAAAAAGAGAGAAAAGTAACATAGGCTTGTGTATGTGTGTATGCATTTTTGTGCTATAAAGGACATTACAGGGAAAATCTGTAACACTTGTACAGGGTGTGTGGATTAGATGGTAACAACATCTCAATGTTACTTTCCTGGTTTTGATGGCCATGTCTAGTAATGTAAAAAAAAGTGTCCTTGTTTTCAGCTAATACACACTGGGATACTGAAGGACAGTGGTGCAATATATCAGAAACTTATTCTCAAATGGTTTAGAAAAAAATACAGAGTAAAACAGAAAAAGTGATAAGGCAAATGTGGTAACACGTTAACAACTGGGGAGTCTGAGTGAAGGGTATGCATATGTTCTTTGTATTATTCTTGTCATTTTCCTGTAAATTTGAAATTTAAAAATAAAAAATGATGTGTATTAGTCCGTTTTTACACTGCTGATAAAGACATACCAAAGACTGGGCAATTTACAAAAGAAAGAGGCTTAATTGGGCTCACAGTTCCATGTGGCTGGGGAAGTCTCACAGTCATGTCAGAAGGCAAGGAGGAGCAAAGTCACATCTTACATGGATGGTGGCAGGCAAAGAGAGCTTGTGCAGGGCAACTCCCATTTTTAAAACCACCAGATCTCATGAGACCCATTCACTATCATAAGACCAGCATGGGAAAGACCCACCCCCATAACTCACCACTGGGTCCCTCCCAAAACACATGGGAATTATGGGAGCTACAAGATGAGATTTGGGTGGGGACACAGAGCCAAACCATATCATTCCGCCTCTGGCTTCTCCCAAATCTCGTATCTTCACATTTTCAAACCAATTATGCCTTCCCAACAGTCCCCCAACATCTCAACTCATTTCAGAATTTACCCCAAAGTCCAAGTCCAAAGTCTCATCTGAGACAAGGCAAATCCCTTCTGCCTATGAGCCTGTAGAATCAAAACTAAGTTACTTCCTAGATACAATGGGGGTACAGGCATTAGGTAAATATAGCCGTTCCAAATGGGAGAAATTGGCCAAAACAAAAGGGCTACAGGTCCCATGCAAGTCCAAAATCCAGCAGGGCAGTCAAATCCTAAAGTTCCAAAATGATCTCCTTTGACTCCATGCCTCGCATCCAGGTCACTCTGATACAAGAGGTGGGTTCCCATGGTCTTGGGGAGCTCCGCCCCTGTGGCTTTTCAGGGTATAGCCTCCCTCCTTGCTGCTTTCACGGGCTAGCATTGAGTGTCTGCAGCTTTTCCAGGTGCACAGTGCAGGCTGTTGGTAGATCTGCCATTCTGGGGTCTGGAGGACAGTGACCCTCTCTTCTCACAGCCCCACCCAGCGATGTCCCAGTACAGACTCTGTGGGAGGGCTCCAATGCCACCTTTCCCTTCTTCACTGCCCTAGCAGAGGTTCTCCATGAGGGCCCCACTCCTGCAGCAAACTTTTGCCTGGGCATCCAGGCATTTCCACACATCTTCTGAAATCTAGGCAGAGGTTCCCAAACCCCAGTTCTTGACTTCTGTGCACCCACAGGCTCAACACCATGTGGAAGCTGCCAAGGCTTGGGGCTTCTACCCACTGAAGCAACAGCCTGAGCTCTACCTTGGCCACTTTTAGTCACAGCTGGAGTGGCTGAGATGCAGGACACCAAGTCCCTAGGCTGTACACAGCACAGGGACCCTGGGCCCAGCCCATAAAACCACTTTTTCCTCCTAGGTCTCCAGGCCTGTGATGGGAGGGGCTGCCATGAAGACCTCTGGCATAACCTGGAGATATTTTCCCCCACCGTCTTGGAGATTAACATTCCACTCCTCGTTACTTACGCAAATTTCTGCAAGCAGCTTGAATTCTCCTCAGAAAATGGGATTTTCTTTTCTATTGTATTGTCAGGCTGCAAATTTTCCAAACTTTTATGCTCTGCTTCCGTTATAAAACTGAATGCCTTTAACAGCACCCAAGTCACCTCTTCAATGCTTGGATGCTTAGAAATTTCTTCTGCCAGATACCCTAAATCACCTCTCTCAAGTTCAAAGTTCCACAAATCTCTAGGGCAGGGAGAAAATTCCGCCAGTCTCTTTGCTAAAACATAACAAGAGTCACCTTTGCTCCAGTTCCCAACGAGTTTCTCATCTCCATTTGAGACCACCTCAGCCTGGTCCTTATTGTCCATATGGCTTTCGGGCCTTTGGTCAAAGCCATCCAACAAATCTCTAGGAAGTTCCAAACTTTCCCACATTTTCCTGTCTTCTTCTGAGCCCTACAAACTGTTCCAACCTCTGCCTGTTGCCCAGTTCCAAAGTTGCTTCCACATTTTAGGGTAGCTTTTCAGCAGCACCCCACTCCTGGTACCAATTTACTGTATTAGTCCATTTTCAGGCTGCTGATAAAGACATACCTGAGACTGGGCAATTTACAAAAAAAGAGGTTTAATTGGACTTACAGTTCCACATGACTGGGGAAGCCTCACAATCATGGTGGAAGGCAAGGAGGAGCAAGTCACATCTTACATGGATGATGGCAGCAAAGAGAGCTTGTGCAGGGCAACTCCCATTTTTAAAACCATCAGATTTTGTGAGACCCATTCACTACCACAAAAACAGTACAGGAAAGACTTGCCTCCATAATTCAATCATTCACTCCCACTGGGTCCCTCCCACAACATGTGAGAATTATGGGAGCTACAAGATGACATTTGGGTGGGGACACAGAGCCAAACCATACGAAAATGCTAGTGCTAAACTGTGTTCTTCACCTTCCCATCATATTCCCTCCTATTTGTGTGTATTCTGGAACCCAAGCATGGCATTTGTACTTTTCTCATTGTTAAATTTTGTTCTGACATATTCCCATCACCCCAGCCTACTGAAGTATTTTCATATTGTTTCTTTTCTTCTGACATGTTAAGAGATCCTTACCAGTTGCACAGTAACGGAAATGTGGCTATCAAAATAAAAATAAAAATGTTAAATAGGATAGAGTCCTGAGAAAAGAACAAAGAAGGTACTATACTTAATATAAGTATGTATATGTGTAGCTAATAATTTTTTTTAAATTATCAAATACATTGAATCAGTTCATCTTAGGATCTATTATGTTCAGTTTGCCTATAAGTTTTTTGTTTTAAATCAATAGCTTTAAATTCTACCATATTTCACAGGTCACAAAAGCTATTAAGCTATTACCATGATGGTAAATGGACAGGCGACCTCTTTAGGTCACAAAGCCAAATTCCCATTTACAATGAAAGGGAGTCATAAGACTAATTTCCAAAGAATGAATTTGGCATTGAGTTGATCTTTGATTCTTTCCAAAAGAATTAAGCTAGAGACTTCTAAAAATACCTTTAAGTAGCAATACCTCTGAAAATTTCCTGGAGCATAAAATTAAATTAGAAATTATAGTATTAATCTTAGGGGCAAATACAAATTCACTTTCCTTACAATAGTATTGGCTTTCTGTGGAGACAGGCTCTACTGGAGGAAATATAACCATACGTTATTTTGCTGGACTTTAGTGTGCTTCTCAGATATTGAGGGTTTTTTTGTTTGTTTGTTTGTTTGTTTTTACAAATTAAAGATCTGTGGCAACCCTGCATTGAGAATAGGTGCCATTTTCCCAAGAGTATGTGTTTACTTGGTTTATCATGTCACATTTTGGCAATTTTCCCAATATTTCAAATTTTCTCATTATTATTATATCTGTTATGGTGATCTATGATCAGTAATCACTGATGTTAACTACTGTAATTGGTTTGGGGTATCACAAACTGTGCCCATGTAAGATGGCAAACTTAATTGATAAATGCTGTGTGTATTCTGACTGCCCCACAGACCTGCCCTTCTGCTGTCTTTCTCCCTCTCCTTGGGCCTCCCTATTTCCTGAAACACAACAATATTGAAATTAGGCCAATTAAAAACCCTAAAAGGCCTCTAAGTGTTGCAAGTCTCTCACTTTAAATTAAAGGCTAGAAATGATTAAACATGGTGATGAAGGCACACTGAAAGCTGAGACAGACTGATGGCTCTTGTGCCAAACGGCCAAGTTGCAAATACAAAAGAAAAGTTCTTCACAGAAATAAAAAGTGCTATTCCAGTGAACACACAAATCATAAGTAAAACAGCCTTATTGCTGATATGGAGAAAGTCTTAGTGATCTGGATAGAAGATCAAACCAGCCACAACATTCTCTTAACTCAATGCCTAATTCAGAGCAAGACCCTAACTCTCTTCAATTCTCTAAAGGCTGAGAGGTAAGGACATAGCAGAAGAAAAGGCGGAAGCTAGGAGAGATTGATTCATGAGGTTTAAGGAAAGAAGCCATCTCCATAAAAGTACCAGGTGAAGCCAGCCGGGCATAGTGGCTGACGCCTGTAATCCCAGCACTTTGGGGGGCTGAGGCAGGTGGATCACAAGGTCAGGAGATTGAGACCATCCCGGCTAACACGGTGAAACCCTGTCTCTACTAAAAATAAAAAAAAATTAGCCAGGTGTGGTGGCGGGCACCTGTAGTCCCAGCTACTTGGGAGGCTGAGGCAGGAGATTGGCGTGAACCCAGGAGGCAGAGCTTGCAGTGGGCCGAGACTGCACCACTGCACTCCAGCCTGGGCAACAGAGTGGGACTCCGTCTCAAAAAAAAAAAAGAAAAAAAAAAGTATAAGGTGAAGCAGCAAGTGCTAATATAGAAGCTATAGCAAGTTACCCTGAAGATCTAGCCAAGATCATCAAGAAGGTGGCTACACTAAACAAGAGATTTTCAATGCAGATGAAACAGTCTTCTACTGGAAGAAGCTGCCATCTAGGATTTTCACAGCAGGTGACTTTAAGTTGAAGCCAATGCTCATTAATCATACTGAAAACACAAGGGTCCTTAAGAATTATGGTAAATTTTGTGCTTTATAAATGGAACAACAAAGCCTAGATGACAGCACATCTGTTTACAGAACAGTTCTCTTTGCAGCATATTTTACTGAATATTTTAAGCCCACTGTTGAGACCTACTGCTCAGTTTTTCTGATTCCTTACCAAATACTGCTCACTGGCAATGTGCCTGGTTACCCAAGAGTTCCGATGAAGTTATACAAGACCAGTGTTGTTTTCATGCCTGCTAACACAATAACCATTCTGAAGCCCATGGATCAAGGAGTATTTTCCATTTTCAAGTCTTACTAGTTAAGAAATACATTTCATAAGGCTATAGCTACCATAAAAGTGATTCCTCTGATAGATCTGGGCAAAGTAAATAGAAAACCTTCTGGAAAGGATCCACCATTCTAAATGCCATTCAGAACATGTATTATTCATGGGAGGAAGTCAAACTATCAACATTAACAGACATTTGGACGAAGTTGATTCCAAACCTCATGGATGATTTGGAGGGGTCTGAGAATTCAGTGGAGGAAGTTACTGAAGCTGCAGTCAAAACAGTACAATTAGAAATAGAAGTGGAGTCTGAAGATGTCACAAAATGCTGCAATCTCATGATAAAACTTGCATGGAGGAGGAGTTGTTTCTTATGGAAGAGCAAAGAAAGTGATTGCTTGAGACAAAATCTACCTCTGGTGAAGATGCTGCAAATATGGTTGAAATGACAACAAAAAACTTAAAGAACATTAGACAAACTTAGTTGATAAATCAGCAGCATGATCTGAGAAGACTGACTCCAATTCTGAAAGAAGTTCTACTGCTATCAAACAGCACTGCATGCTACAGAGAACTCTTTTGTGAATGGAAGAGTTAACTGATGCAGTACAGTTCTTTGTTGTCTTATTTTAAGAAATTGCCACAGCCACCCTGCTATAATTCATATGTTTGTCCTCCCAAATATCATGTTGAAATTTGATGTCCAATGTTGGAGGTGGAGCCCAGTGGGAGGTGTTTGGGTCATGGGGGTGGATCCCTCATTAACAGATTAATGACCTGGAGCAGGGGAGGCGAGTTCTTATTCTATTAGTTCCCACAAGAGCTGGTTGGTAAGAAGAGCCTGCCACCTTCCTCTCCTCTCTCTTGCTTCCTCTCTTGCCATGTGATCCCCGCACATGCCATGGCTCTGCTCTGACTTCCACCACGGGTGGGAGCAGCTTGAGGCCCTCATCAGAAGCTGAGCAGGTGCCAGTGCCAAGCTTCATGCACAGCCTGCAGAACCCTGAGCCAAATAAACCTCCTCTTTATAAACTACCCAGCCTCAGATACTCCTTTACAGCAACACCAAAGACATATATCAACCTTCAGCAAGCACTACCCTGTGATTAGTCAGCAGCTGTCAACATCAAGGCAAAACTCTTTATCAGCAAAAACATTATGATTCACTGAAGGCTCAGATGATCACTAGCATTTTTTAGCAATAAAGCACTTTTAAATTAAGCTATGTATGATAGTTTTTTTTTTTCCAACATAATGCTATTGTGCACTTAATAGACTACAGCATAATGTAAACATGACTTTTATATGCACTGGGAAATCAAATAATTTGTGTGACTTGCTTTATAGCAGTGATCTAGAGCCGAACACATAATATCTCTAAGGCATGCCTGTGGTATAACCCCAATTTTCTGGGAAATTTAGGGTGCTCTAATCTCTGAAGAGGATCCCCTTTCCGACCTCCCTAGCCCTGCCTCCCAAACTCCTTTTTTTACATTGCCACAAGTCCCAATCTAGAAATCCATCCTCTTCCCCATTCCTGGTCTCAGCCCAATCTGTATATAATCTCTGTAAATTACAGTATCATGTATAATCGATTTTTTCTCTATATTAGTTCCTTTTCACTAACTTTTACAAAAGCTTAAGACTGCCATCTGGGACAAACAAACTCTCTGTGATCCCCTACTCATCCTCCAGTTATCTTAATTCTATTTTTCTTTCCTTCTCTAAAGAGCATTTACTTAATGGCCATTCCCTCATCTCCCACTCACTCTACAATCTATTTTAAAGTGTATCTTGGCCCAGTCACCTTCACTCTGTTCACTGAAGTCAAAGTTGTCCCCTTGTTCTCAAATAAAATGGATACGTTTCTGTCTTCGTCACCTTCAGCAAAGCGTATCAGAAAACCAGGTCATCCTCCTTGAAACCCACTCTGCCTTCAGCTTTCCTGACACTATTTATCCTGGGTTTTCTCTTGCCCCAGGGCAATCCTTTTTCATTGACTGACTTCTCCCTTCTTTACCTATTAAATGTTGGAAGCTACGTAGTGTCCTTTTCTAGGTCCTCCTCTCATTGCTCTACACTTTCTCCCTAGAAAATTGCACCTATGCTGTGGATTCAATTACCATGTGTAGATTCAATGACCATGTTTAAGTCTGGCCTCCAAATCCTCAGGAGACTTGATAATACTACAGCAGGTTCTCAAACAAAGTTGTTACACTGGCCGCTTCACTGTAACATTGATGAAAAAAAATGCATCTCCTGCCAGGGCCACTGTGTGGCATCTGCCCACCCCCACCCCCGTGTCTGTGTGGATTTTCTCAAGGTACTCCAGTTTCCTGCCACATCCCAAAGATGTGCATATTTGGTGAACTGGTGGGTCTAAATGGTCCCAGTGTGAGTGAGCTTGGTGAGTGTGCGTGTGCCCTGCGAGGGGATGGCGTCCTGTTGAGGACTGGTTCCACTTTGTGCCCTGAGCTACGGGGATAGGCTCCGGTCCCTTGATACTTGGAACTGGCATCACAGGTAAATAATTATCTTACTAGCTTTTACAAATCTTAAATGTACATATAGCTCACATTTATTTCAATGTTTAATATTAGAAGCGTTTCAGTTTTTAGAAATTTGGTCATACTTTTGTGACCAGAAATATTCTGTAGGAACTTAACTCTTGTTTATATCAATTAAACCTATGATAAAATTGATTTCATTATACATTAGTTCGCTTAAAGTCACCTTTTCCAAGAACCTATTGATGATGTTAACTGAAGACTTACTGCATATGACGTGAGGGTAGGATACTACAGTGTACAATTTGCCTTTTAGAGGCAAATTCACATTGTTTTTATCAGAGCAATCCCACTTTTAGGAATCTGTCCTATGAAAACATTAGTATATATGCAAAAGGATGTATACTTAAGGGTATGGTTTATGATAGCAAAATTGAAAACCTAAAAGTACGCCAAAGTGGAGACTTATTATCAGTAATGTAGTATGCAATAACCATATGATCTAGTAATTGCGCTTCTTGGTATTGATCCAGATGAATTGAAAACTTATGTCTATACAAAAATACACAAAAAATGTTTACAGCAGCTTTAGTCATAATTGCCAACAAGTGGAAACAACAAACATGTCCTTCAATAGGTAAACAGATCAACTCTGGTACTATACCTGACAGAATATTACGCAGCAATAAAAAGAAATGAATTATCAAGCCACATAAAGATATGGGGGAACTTTAAATGCATTTAATGAAGAAAGCCAATCTGAAGAGGCTATATTACTGTTGGTTTCCAATTTTATGACATTCTGGAAAAGGTAAAACTATGTAGACAGTAAAAGAATCAGGGGTTGCCAGAGGATGGAGATGCGGGAGGGAGGGATGAACAGATGCAGCACAGGAGACTTCTAGGCCCATGAAACTCCTCTGTAGGATACACGTCATACATGTCATTAGGCACTTGTCAAAACCCAGAGAACGGACAACACAAAGAACATACCCAACCGGGCGCAGTGGCTCACACCTGTAATCCCAGCACTTTGGGAGGCTGAGGTGGGCAGATCACTTGAGGCCAGGAGTTTGAGACCAGCCTGGCCAACATGGAGAAACCTCCACTCTACTAAAAATACAAAAATTAGCCGAGCACTGTGGCGCACGCCTGTAGTCCCAGCTACTTGGGAGGCTGAGGCACAAGAATTGCTTGAACCCAGGAGGTAGAGGTTGCATTGAGCTGTGACTGTGCCACTGCACTCCGGAGCGACACAGCAAGACCCTGTCTTGAAAAAATAAAATAAAAAGAACATATCCTAATGCAAACAATGGACCTTAGTTAACAATAATGGATCAATATTGGCTCATCAACTGTAACAAATGTAGCACACCAATGTGAGATGTTAATGATGGGGGGCTCAGGGAAGGGCGATGGAGGGCAATTGAGCTTTCTGCTCAATTCTTCTGTGAACCTAAAGCTGTTAAAAAAAAAAAAAGTCAACTAATTAAAAAAAATGTAAGCCATTAACAACAGGGGAAGCTGGGTGTGGGATAATGAGAATGTTCCACACTATACCTTTGCCATTTTTCTATAAATCTACAACTATGATAAGATATGATTTATTTTTACAAAGGCTGGGCACAGTGGCTCATACATGTAATCCCAACCCTTTGGGACGCCAAGACAAGAGAATTGCTTGAAGCCAGGAATTTGAGACCAGCCCAGGCAACATATCAAGACCTTGTCTGTACCGGTTCCTGCAAAAAAAAAAAAAAAAAGATTGAGGAAGTTCTTTAGGTAACAATGGGGAATGATTTTCAAGCTATCCTAATTTTAATGTAAAAAACAAGCCACAGAATATTTTTGGTATGACTTAATTATAACTACATAAATTGTATGTCTAAATAGCTAACATAATTAAAAAATTTTAAATCGGTTACACAGAAAAAGAGCCCAAAGCCTCCCTACTGAACCTCAAGGTTTTCTGAGTTTATGCTTTGCTGAAGGCGACTCTGCTTATCTGTGCAGAGTGAGGGGCAGAGATGTGTATGCTACCTGCACATTTACTGGAATGTGCTGTAGAACTGTGACTTTCCACATCAAATCATCACTAATAACAGGCATATAATCACTCATGTGTTGCTGCTTCTAGTAAAACTGTTGTCTAGAGAGTTAAAGTGCTGGAGAATAAATATGAAGTGTCTGGCATAAGGTGGGTGCTAAAGATGGATAGCAGGGCTATCATTACTGTCGATCTCCAAGTAGTGCCACTTTTTTAGAACCACCAAGAACTCAACACTTCTGTCCATCAGACTTCATTGAAAGAGAGTGCTTACTGCTGCTTTTACCATTTGCCACTGTGGGCCAAAGCTGGGTAGACAGAACAGGGAGGTCGCTGGCAGGGCACTGCTTACTGTGTTCTCTCTGGCTCACTTCCTGCTGGAAACAGAGGAAGGAGCTTCTGAAGGTGCAGAGTCCCCCAGGTAGTGCTGGCCACAGGCCAGGACCTACCCCTCAATGAGAAGTCACCTCTGAGGGTTCATCCACCCTTCAGTACAAATGTATGGTCAAGGAGGCAGAAGAAAAAAAGCTCTGCCAGACTCTCAAAGAAAATACGTAAGAAACACAGTAAGCTCAATTCCACTGCAGTGATTCCCAGCCCTGGCTACATATTCAAATCGTGGGGAGGTTTAAACTATGCTGACGTTCAGAATATACTGCAGAACAATTAGACTGTGCGAGTGGGGCCTACAGATAAATAATGATGTGGAAAAAATCCGCATCATATATTCAGACATATACAAAGCCTTAAAAAATATCAGTGCACAAATCTAAGGGTGTATTAACAATTTATTGCCACTTGGCTTTAAAAATAATGCTCCAGGACAGAAAATTACTAACAAACCAAGAATGTAGCAAGAAAACTCCCAAACTGCCACATTCATGTGGGGATTTTTCATTTCTGCTCCCACTAAGGCTTCAAATTAGACAGAATGACACTCAGATGCAATAAGAATATACAAAATAACCTCGGTTGTCACTTTATATCTTAGTGCAATATTCTGATTCACTATTTTAGTATTAGACGTTAGCAGACTTCCATTTAATTTTATTGGCAATTTGATAAAGTGAATCTGTGGGGGCTAAAAAAACCAATAGATTAACAATAGGTTAAAAAGGGAGAAGGAGGAAGACAGATATTGATGGTCCCTTAAATATCAATTTCAGAAGATCAGGAGTAGGAGACTGCCATGGTGATATCATATATTATAATTGTCTCTATTATTCTGACAGCTTTACTCTTGTAAAACTTGGTTTCCTTCTTTGAATTTTTAAACCTAAAACTGCCTGCCATAAAGTCTCTGGAAGTTATTATAGTAAGCAGTATTAGAATGATACAAATAAGCCTTTTGTAAAACTTGGATCAGATTTTATAAGGTTCAAGTTTTACCAGGCAGT
The DNA here is from genome assembly GCF_028858775.2 of Pan troglodytes. NCBI lineage: Eukaryota > Metazoa > Chordata > Mammalia > Primates > Hominidae > Pan > Pan troglodytes. The sequence continues at coordinate 133,877,824 of NC_072406.2, forward strand.
AAATTAATTTTAGATTTTCTCAATTAGCTCTCAAATATTAACTATCTGCGACATGCTTAATATTCTTCATGGTGGAGTCAGACGTGCACAGCTAAAATAAGGGTGATAGTTTATGCATTCCTAACTAGCAGGCAACCATAAGACACGGGGCCTTCCACTCCAGGAAGATGACGGAGACCTACTTTTCCCTATCCTCCCTACTAAGTACAACTGGAAACTCAGGACATTATATATCAAACAACCCTACAAAGACTCTGAAAAGTGAGAGAAGACGGTAATCCAACTGAGGATTCTGAGACTTGAGGAGTGACACAGTGATAAACTCCCTGGGTTTTCTTTTTGCCTCATCTATTCCCGGCAAAACACTGAAAAAGTTGGCAACTCTGAAAAGCCAACACACACAGACTAAAAAATCCCCGAAATTTGGGGATTTTTGGCTCCCTCTAGCCAAAGTACCAGGAAAGGGGCGGCCTACACAAAAAGCAAAACAAAAACAAAAAACCTCCTAGACAATAATCTCAAAAAACACAAACTGCCATAATTCAGCCAATATGAAATGGACAAGTGCCCTATAAAGAGTGAAGAAATTTATAATTAAAAATCTGAAAATCTCCATTCCCAGATGGCATAGAGACAATGAGGCTTCCACCACTCGTTCATGCTCCAGAAGGGCCTGGAAAATTCTAACAAACATTTAAAGAAATAAAACCCATTCCACACAATCCCTTTCGGAGAATAAAAGAGGAGGAAATCCAAACTAGACAAAGACAGTACAAAAAGACAGAACCAAAAACCAGTATGCCCTTATGAACACAGATGTAGAAGTCCTTAACAAAATACTAGAAAACAGAACTCAGTAACATACAGAAGAATTACACACCATGACCAGCAGGGCTTATTTCAAGAATTCAAGGCTGGTTCAGTATTAAAGACCAAATCAATGCTATCCACCATATTAACAGTTTAAAGAAGAAAAATCACCTGACACAATTCAGCAACCACTCACGATAAAAACTCTCAGAAAACGAGGAGTGGAGGGGAACGTCTTCAACTTGATAAAAAAACATCTACAAAAGCCCTATAGCTAATATCTTAAAGGTGAGAGACTGAATGCTTTCCCCCTAAGATCAGAAAAAAAGTAAGGTGTCTCCTTTCATCATTTTTATTCAAAATAGTACTAGAAGTTTTGGCCAGTGCAATAAGGCAAGAAAAAAACTAAAAGGCAGACAGACTGTAAAGGAAGAAATAAAACCATTTCTATTTGCAGATGACATGATATTCTATGTAGAAAATCTCAACGACCCTCCAAGAACTACACAAGTTCAGTGAAGTAAAAGTATACAAGATCACCACATAGAAACTAGCTGCATTGCAATCACATCTGATAAAATTAATATCCATCATATTTAGAGAACTAAGTTTCTTCGCCAAAGAAGACATACAAATGGCCAATAAGCACATGAAAAGGTGATCAACAACATTAATCATTTAGGGAAATGTACATCAAACCCACAACTCTTACTCATTAGGATGGCTACTGTAAGTGTTGGTGAGGATATGGAGAAATGGGAAATCTTGTGCACTACTGGTGGGAATGTAAAATGGGGCAGTTGCTATGTCCTTTGGGAAATCAAAAATGGCATTACCATATGACCCACCAATCTCATTTCTAGGAGTATATACAAAAGAAATCAAAGCAAGAACATGAACAGTTATTTGTACACCCACGGTCATAGCAGCATCATTCACAATAGCCAAAAGGTGAAGCAACCCAATGGATGAACGGATAAACAATTAGTGATATATACATACAACCTTTAAAAGAGGTAAAATTCTAACATATGCTACAACATGGATGAATCTTATAGAAATTATGCTAAGTGAAATAAACCAGTCACAAAAAATACTGTATGACACTACTAATTTTTGGTACTTAGAGAAGTCAAATTTATAGAGACAGAAAGTAGAATGGTGGTTGCCAGGAGCTGGAGATGGGAATAATGGAGATTTATTGTCTAATCAGTCACAGAGTTTGTTTTGCAAGATGGTAAAATTTTGTAGATGCAAAACAGTGTGAATGCACTTAAAAGGTCAATAGTATTCCAAAATACTAACAATAAACACATAGGAACTGAAATGAAAATATACAATTTATAGTTGTTTAAAAAAAACTTAGGTGTAAATCTAAAAGAATATGTATAGGACTCTGAAAGTTGATTACACAAATTGGGTCATTCTTGTCATACCTAAGTAGGTCAGAGAGGAGGGGCTGGGCAGGGGAGGGGGGAATCACTCAGGGCACATAGCACCCGCTCCAATAATTGAATTTTCCACAAGCCCAGATGCTGAAATGGCCTGCTCTAGCCCTAAGACCAGTTTCACCGAGTAGCTGCTGAAACGACCTGCTGTGACTCTAAGACCAGTTTTCCTGCCACTCATTCACCAATCAGAGATTGCCAGCTTCCAAAAGCTTTTCTAGTGTCAATGTTTCTTCAAAACATTACATAACATTTCTCTTTCTAATAAAATGCCCAACCTTCTGTTTGTTCCTGGGACATACAGAAGACCACCATGGTCTGTATGTATGCCCTAAATTGCAATTCTGTGATTCCTAAATAAATGTTAATTTAGAGATTTATTTTATTTTGAGTTTGTCAACTTACATGCTGAAAACTACAAACTGTTGATGAAAAAAAATCAAAGCTCTAAATAAATGGAGAAACAATCCATGTTCATGGGCCCAAAGGCTCCTAGTAAAGATGTCAATTCTCCCCAAATTTATATATAGATTTAACATAATTCCTATCAAGTCTCTGTAAGAATTTTTACAAAGAGAAGCAAGAGTATTCTAAAATTTATATGGAAAGGCAAAAGAGCTACAATAACTAAAATAATTCTGACAAAGACTAATGGGAGAATAACTTTTCCCTAATTTCAAGACTTTTAAAAATATAGATACAGAAATCAAGACTGTGTAGTATTGGTGGAGGACAGACATATAAATCCATGGAAGAGAATAGACAAACCATAATAGCCCCACACAAGTATGGCCAACTAATTTTTGACAAAGTTGCAAAAGTAATTCATGAAGGAAGAGGAGCTTTTCCAACAACTAGTGTTGGAGCAACTGGGTATCAACCAGTAAAAAAGTAAACTTATAGCTAAACTTCCCATTTTACACAAAACTTAAACCCAAATGGATGGATCATAGATTTAAATGTAAAATGTGAAATGATGAGACTTTTTAGAAGAAAATACAGGAGAAAAATATTTGAGAACTAGGGCTTAGTGAAGAGTTCTTAGACATAACACCAAATGCATGATGCATAAAAAAATTTTTAAATTGATACCTAGACTTCATTAAAATTGGAAATTTGCTCTGCGAAAAACCCTGATAAAATGATGAAAAGACAAGCTACCAAAGGACACATATCTGGAATATACAATATAAAAACAAATCCATTTAGAAAATGCACAAAGAACATGAGGAGACATTTCACTGATGGGGATTAATGGACGGCAAACAAGCAGATGTAAAGACGTTCAACATCAATAGCCATTTGGGAGGCCCAAGTTAAGACTATCGTGAGGTATCACTATATACATTAGAACAGCTAAAATAAAAGGAGTAACAAAAACCAAATGTGGGTAAACATGAAAGAAGTGTTATCTTTCATCCATTGTTGTTGGGAATGTAAAATGGCAGCCATGCCGGAAAATAGTTTGGCAGTTTCTTAAAATATTAAACATATACTTGCCGCACAACCCAGTAACTGTACTGCTGGGCATTTATCAGAACTCAAGTTTATGTAAAAACCTGTAGACACATGTTTGTAGTAGTTATTTTGGTAACAGTCCTAAACTGAAAAACAACTGAGATGTCCTTCAACAGGTGAATGGTTAAATGGCTAAACGAAGTATAACATATCTAACATCCATGCCATGGAATACTACTTAGCAATAAGAAGGCATGAACTACTGATACACTAAGAATAAGAAAGACAAGAGAGAAACACACACACACACACACACAGACATACACCCTGTATACACACTGAGAGACGCACAGAAAAAGAGAGAACTCACAAAGGAAATACAGAAAAATATCTAGGATATTTTTACTAGGCTATATCTTTGCAGTTTAGTTATTTTAAGATAAAAGTCCCTAATAATCTGAGATTAGCCAAGGTAGTATTTCAGGATACTGCTGATTTTTATAAACAAAAGCAAAACTATAGCATTTTATGTACAAATTTAAAATATTTTCAGGTTTCATTATGTCTCATGTTCTTTAAAACTATCTGCTTTTGAGCCTAAAGACGAATTACTTCTTTGTGGTTTAAAATTCAAACAATGCTATAAACCTAATTCTTTGATCAATAAAGCCAAACTTTAATAAGTCTGACCTGACTTAATAAAACAATAACTCACTGTGGTTGATTCTTACTTATTGTTCAAGATAAGTGGGGGATTTATAAGATATTTCCTTAACTAAAAAAAAAAAAAAAAACTCTTATTAGAACCTTTCATTGTTCACAATTTCAAAATAATACTTTACACATTCATTCTTTAAAAGAATCTTAAATGAATGAATGAATGCCTAAAACATCTTGCATATAAAACACTGAAGCCTTAAAGCAAGAACAGCACTTAACCAGTAAAAGCTTGCAAAAAAAAATTCTAAATAAAGAAACATTTCACATGAGCGAACGAAGCCAAGGCTTGGAGGGTGGCGGGGGGAGAAACAAACAAACCACCAAATTAGATCCCTCAAAAAATGCCACAAAAAGCTGAGGTAACTGAAGTTACACACAACCATCTCTCTCTACTTTATTTATTTATTTTTTTGAGACAGAGTCTCACTTTGTCACCCAGGCTGGAGTGCAGTGGCGCAATCTCCGCTCACTGCAAACTCCACCTCCCGGCTTCAAGCAATTCTCTATCTCAGCCTCCCAAGTAGCTGGGATTATAGGCGCCTGCCACCATGCCTGGCTAATTTTTGTATTTTTAGTAGAGACGGGGTTTCACCATCTTGGCCAGGCTGGTCTTGAACTCCTGACCTCATGATCCACCCGCCTTGGCCTCCCAAAGTGCTGGGATTACAGGTGTGAGCCACCGTGCCCGGCCTCTCTCTACTTTAAATAGTGATTTTCTGAATGCCAAAATAATGACAATCAGTTTGTTTAGATTACAGAACCATTCCTAATATGAACATAGGGAGTACTTATCTAGGAAGAAAGGCTACAAGGAAATTGATCTTCTAACCCCAGAATCACCAGCCATTATTCAGTTTATCTTAAGGTCCTAAAGCTTGTTCACACTCCAGACATGAAACACACTTTAGTTTTATTTTTAATCCCAAACAATGGTCGGAGAGCAAAGGCCAATAAACAGAGCTAATGGTTATGGTAAATGTTTTCAAGTTCTTTTATGCAAACAAATTAGAGGAAATGTAACTCTTAGGTCCTTTTTTAAAAATGCAAAGACTTTACATTTCCATTCATTTCTATCTGCTCTCAGAATTTGGAGACTAAAATGGAATGAGCAAAACAGCTCAATACTTGAAAAAAATTAGCAGCAAAGAAAATGCACGTGACATTCATTTTACGCTTTGGTCAACACACTTAGAAAAATGCAGTTTCACATCTCAGCAACTTTATTTCTGTAAACCATTACTGTGATTTTAGTTTCTTCTTTACTGTAACCATTTAAAAGTGGTGCTTTTAAATTCAGAAAATCCCTGTCATTTGTGAGAACAATATTCTCGTTGTTCTTTATCATTTTATAAGTGGACAGCCTTCCCAACATGACAGTAAACTCCTTGAGGGCTGGAACAGAATTTTATACTTTGTATACCCCCACTGCCCAGACACCACATTCCCCAGACATCAGGGATACAAAGACAAGGATATAGCGCCAAACAGGCATCCAATAAATGTCTGTGGTTTGTGGCAATGATCTTCATTTCATGTTCTTCAGAGACAAGCTACAGAAGACATCTGCAGGGCCAACTACCCGCTTTTATCAACTTTCTTGTTAATTAGTACCACATGTTTATTACTCAACGTCTGAATTCTCAAATTAAATCATTCTTGGATTATTTTTCTTCATTTCTGAATGTGTTATAAATGTTGAAATTAATCAGGTCATGATCACTTTAAAATGTGCTGTCTTGATCCATTTTTAGAACAAGAATGGTATTATGTGAAATCTTCGTAAAACTCTTGTTAATTAACCACAAAAAAACTTAAGAAAGCAATGCTAATGCAAGGGGCCCATCAAAAACACCCCAGACTTATTCGGAATGAAAGGCCCTGTCTCACGCCTCACAGCCTGAAGTAGTCTGTGTTTGCTTCTCCAGAGAGGCGAGGAATCCAGAAACAAAGTCACGTCATGCTCCATACCCAAGCTCCATATCTTTCAGTAACTGCTAAAGCTCAACTGATGATTTGTATGGTGAGAAGAATTTGGGCCCAAACCAGATAGTAAATCATAGCCAAAGTCAACCGCTTAAGCAGAATTTACAGATACTTTTGAGATAGCCATGAACTACAAATTGCTTTGCCGCTATTTTAAAAACTTGTTGGTTAATAGTCCAAATTCAATGTGCATAATCAACTAAGATTTTTGATTCCATTCTCTTTGACTACTAGGTTGGAACATGCAATCCACTTCTACGAAGCAAACTTCTCTCTCTGAGGTGTTACACAAAAAGTTCTAAAGAGAATAAGCTTTGCTATGTTCCTGCTCAGAGGAAGGAATGTTTTCTTTAAACCTCTTATAGCTACTCAGGTTTTGGTGTTTTGCTTTTATCTTTATTGGACCCTCCCACTCCCTTCTTTGTGCTACCAGTCCAAAGGAATGTACCATTACTTCAGAGCTTCTGCCGCGCTTTCGTTAGTTTACATTTACTCATAATGGAATCCATTTGTTATCTGCTGATTTAAATCTCCCCAAATGACCTAATGCTCTTGGTTTTCATTTTTATTTCATTACACTACACTTTTCATGTGTACTTTGAAGCAATGTTTAAACAATGAAAAGGTGTAGGAGACACTATCATAAAAATATTAAAACGCTCTTCTTGTCATTCAATAAGCAAGGTAACCAGCAACCAAGTCGGTAGGGCAAAATTTTGTCATCAATACACTGAAACTCTGGACAGTAACAGCAGTAAAACAATTGTTTTGTTCCAGGCCAATCTTGGGACTCTCTCCTGTATCTCCTATCAGTTCTAACAGAGTTTGACACAGAAACCGAGTCCCTGTCTTCACAATGCTCAGCTTACATGATTTATTCACAAGTCCCTAAAGGTTGAGACTTTAAGTAAATTCCAGCTTTTGGGCATTTAAAACAAATCTTTACGAACTCTTCTTACATCCAGGGACTTTTTTTTTAAAGTCTTGAACCTATTATATAACAGTAACAGAAAACTACAGAATCAGAAGGTCCTATATACAGCAGTATTGCACAGTCCTTTTAATTCAAACATTTCTGTGAAATATTTTTTTAAAATACCAATTATTCCTTGAGTGTATTTTGAAAAACAAAGTATTGTGACTAGAAACAAAACAGTACTATAAAGCATGGCTTTTTCCATTCTGCATACTCCCTTCTTCTTGAAAAATCACAATTTTAAAGCATTATTTGTTTTCAAAAATATTTTCAAGTATATAGTTATGAAATGGCTGTAGTTTCTACAAAGTCAAGACTATGCTCCAAAAGCAAACTCTAGTAACACCAGCAAATTCAAAACGTTAAAATGAACTAAATGGTACTTCCACTTTTTCTTGTCATCTTGAATGCAGTTTAAATGTTTTAAGAAAACATATTCCAAAACCCTAATTTTAAAAATGACAATATAACACAGTGGTTGATCAGCTTCGTTGCAAGAGAGCCTTTGTTTTATCAATGGATACGCAATAATGGATTCTTGAACAGGATGTTTTTTAAAAAGAGACATTAAAATACAGTTCAATTTACAATCACTGGACTGCATGAACTTTTAAAAACACGCATTATTTTAAATGATTATGCAAATTTGGTAAGCGAGTTCAAATATACTTATTTACATTCAGTTAGTATATCATGGTATCTAATCCCCCCTCCTCCCCAATACTCTCTAACTTCAAAGTTTGCACAGGTCAAGGTCAGAAAATTAAGCAATGTCATTAACCTAGAAAAAAATTTTTTGGTTTAATTTGAGGGTTTGAGAAATTATATGTCATTACTTTAAAATGAAGATCAAAGCTCTCATACAAGCAATCATTTGCTCTGGATTTATAAGGTCAGTACAGATGGCAGGTGAGAAAAATGCCAATGAGGAAGTTCAAACAGCTCTAGTATTATTACAGAGCTTTACAGAGCACGTTCATTACATTCTTTCTTAAGCAATCATCACACTTCACAACTTACTCTGGAAGAGACAGAAACTGTGTTCTTTACTAAGGGAACTTCGATCTAAATGTAAAATTAGAACTCAAAGTTTCTGACATCAAGGCTCAGATTCCTGTATTTAAACTTCTCTGCTGTTGGCTCATCAAAGAAATTATCTGTGCTGATGAAATTATCTGAAATTATCACTTACAATTAAATGACCCCCCCCAAAAAAATGAAGATTAAAAAAAGAAATGAATTAATTTGAAATTTCCCTGACACACTCAAATGCATCTTTGACTATATTACAAAATGAATAAGCACGGTATTTCAGTCTAGAGTATGTCCAAATACAAGCCTGTAAGGTCACACCTTTCTCAAAAGGCAGACACATGTGGAGAAACCAGACACTTGGCAGACAGACAGTTACATTGCAAAGAAAACAAAAGCAAAGAGTTATTTTAAACATACGGTACACAGTTGTGTAGTTTGCTAAAACAGATAAACAATATTGTATAATACTACAGAATAGAATTTTGTTTAGTTTTGGCTAGTTTTCAGTTAACTATCTAGTTGAGGACATAATCTTTGGATGTAGTTGACCAATAAAACTACAAAATTTGACCCCAGTAAAATACACAAAATATTAAAATCTTAATTACTACTGATAGTAAACCCTTTATGAGAACATAAAGCCTGTCAGAGAGTGGGGGGCAAGGGGAGGGAGAGCATTAGGGCAAATACCTAATGCATGCGGGGCTTAAAACCTAGTTGAAGGGTCGATAGGTGCAGCAAACCACGGTGGCACATGTATAACTATGTAACCAATCTGCACATCTGCACATCCCAGAACTTAAAGTTAAAAAACAACAACAACAAAAGAACACAAAGATCTGTGCTACAGTTCTAAGTTTAAATCTACTATAGAAGAGGAGAGGAGGAAAAGAGCCAATCTGTCATCTCACCTATTTACAAGTGATGTTTCTTACCCACAACTAATATGTGTGTATACATAATAAGAATAAAACACAAATTGCAAGCCATGTACAAAGTTGGCATTTTATTTATTAGTATCGCCAGCATTAAGAAAGTGGGTCCCTCCACTGACGGTATCTAGGGTAGTAACTGGTCACTCAAATATGGACACACAGGACAGTAACTTGGCTGGGTCAGCACCTTCTGTAGTTTGACCTCACCTTTCAGGTCCACAGCCTGGATGCATCTATCTGTCATTCAGCAAAGAACTGTCTCTAGCCAATGCTATGAGATGTCTAGTTAGTAATTTACATAGGTCCTTCCAGTAACAAGAATACTCTAATACACCTTCCCCATCCCAAATCCCTTCTAGTTCATTTTTTCTCATTTAAAAATTAAAAAGTTGCTTATGCACACATAATAGCTGTAATGTGCATATATTAGTTGCAGATGCATCACAATAGTTGTACATACCCATAAAGGGGGATATGTCATATTTTGATACACACATACAATGTGTAATGAATGATAAAGTCAGGGTAATCGGGACACCAGCACCTCAAACACTTATTTCTCTGTGTTAGGAACATTCCAATTCCACTCTTCCAGTTAATCTGAAATGTACAATAAATTACTGTTAACTATAGTTGCCCTGTTGTGCTACCAAATACTACATCGTATTCCTTTTATCTAACTGTATTTTTATTTCCATCCCTCTTCATCTTCCCTCCCCACCACCCTGCCCAAATCCCTCCTATCTCTAATCAGTCACTGGCCTCATGAATATTTATTTACAGAGAAGAGCAAGAGGGTCATCATGAAGATGAAATAAGATGATACATGATAACCCTTTAGCAAAATGCTCTGACCAATACATATTAATCACAGCAATCACTGCTACCACTGCCGTATCACTAAAATAGAATTCATGGCAGAACTGGAGTGACAATCCTCCCCACCAAGTTCTCCCAGGCTAGTGTTTGTCAAATTGTGAGTGGTCTTGGGCATGAAATTCATGTAATGGGTTGTGACCAGCATTTCTTTAAAAAATTAAAAACCAGAACAGATTCAAAACTACCAGAGTGTACCACACGAGTAAGGGTGAGTACTATTTAGCACATTTTTGTTTCAGCTGTGTAAGTGTGCACGTACGCACGCGTGTGCACAGATACATGAAAGTGAGTATTATATGTCAACATAAAATGCATGTCTTACAGGGGACTACAGTTGAGAGTTTGGAAAACACTATTCTACGCATGACCTCACCTAAAACTGCAACTTCTGTCTTCTGATCACAACAGTGAGGAAGAGAGAAGGTGCATGAAAGGGCAGTGTGGTGAAATTGAGCACAGTTATGGAAAACAGGTAGGTACACACTAACTTGGGTGTTCTGGAATCATACATCTTACATTTGTGTAATGTAATGCATTCTAGCTTTTAAGTAGTTTGATTCTCACAAAGGAATCTTAAAGATTCAGAGGTCATAAAACATATTAGGATCTTAACTTATGTAGTCTGAATTTCCCACTTCACATACAGTGAAACTGAGGCTGAGAAGTTGTGTTCTGCCTAGTCACAAAGCTAATGACTGGCGGGACTAGAAAACTTGCCTTTAGATTTCTAGTTTAAACACTAAAATATTCAGCGTTCATGCTCCAGTTACCTGGTATTATACAGCAATGGTCAAGTATTAGGTATAAATAATGTTAATGTGAATAGAACAATTTTGGAAGCTGTAAATGAATAATCAGAAAACGTCATGAGCAATATCTAAAATTCAACTGGCTATTAACTCCAATATCCCTAAGATTTGAGCAATTCTAAGAACATGACAGAATGCAGGATTCCATCAAGTTCGAATCTCTTTAGAGTTAAAAAGGAATCAAGGACAGACCGTAAGAGCTAAGGAGATACACATGCAGTCAAGATAGAAACCTCTTGGCTTTAAGAGATGCCAACTTCATGGAGCAGACCAAATAGTGATGCAGGGGGACACCTGGTCATGTACAAATACAAGTGATTTTTTGTATATTAACTTTCATATCCTGCAACCTTGCTAAAATTCACTTATTAGTTCCAGTAGTTGGAGAGTGCACTCTTGAAGATTTTCTATGTAAACAATAATCTGTGATTCCACAGGAAATACTATGTAAATAACTGATTTAGACTTGTGATTTCAAACTAAGTAGAAATTTACGTTTATTGTGTCTATAAATGTAATTCATTATGTTTATAAGAATACTTTGTCAGATAATTGAATTAAGAGGGAAACTGAATACATTAAGTTTGTAAAATAAGCTTAAAATGTTTAAAGAAATTTAATCAGGATTTCATAAACGCAAACATTATTCAAAATCTCCTTAAAAATAATTGCTAAAATTTGCAAGACTTATACATTGAAAATAAGATCTGTAATTTGCATTTAAACCTTTAAAGAAGAAACAGATGTTACTTTAATAGATTGTTACTTTAATGAGCTGAATGCTAATTTCTAAAATTAAAGGAAACCTTGGAATCATCTTTCCTGCAAAGGAAAATCATGGTCATGGGCACTGAAAACCTCACGTTTAACAGCTAATAACTGCACACCCACAAATTGGGAAACCTAACACACAGCTTTAAAAGTTGAGACAACCAGTGTCTTTCCATTGTAGGCTGTGATCTTTTAGTGGGGTATGAAATCATCTTACTGGGTCAAGACAGTCATTTTCTTTGAAACACAATAACAAAAAAAAATGGAGTGCATCGTATTTAATGCCCTAAGGATCACATGAATCTGAAAGTATCTTTCTCTAAAGAACTGTATTCTATTTATTCTCCATAATGTATTGATACAAACGAGGCACTTCATGCTCCTTTATGTTCATTGGGGGTTGGCAGCATTAGAACCGTTTGGTAAATGAAAAGGATCATCATTCAGGACATTACCGTTCTTACACCTAAATGGCGCCGAGAAACAAAAACCTCCAGATGTGGCCAGCTTTTTTTTTTTTTTTTTTTTTTTTTGAGACATTGTCCGGCTCTGTCGCCCAGACTGGAGTTGATCTCACTCTCTGGGCTTCCTCTGCAGTGGCGTGACATCGGCTCACTGCAGCCTCCAGCTCCTGGGTTCAAGCGACTCTCCTGCCTCAGCCTCCTAAGCAGCTGGGATTACAGATGCACACCACCACGCCCGGCTAATTTTTGTATTTTTTAGTAGAGACGGGGTTTCATCACGTTGGGCAGGCTGGTCTTGAACTCCTGACCTCAAGTGATCCGCCTGCCTCTGCCTCCCAAAGTTCTGGGATTACAGGTTCACGTGAGCCACTGCGCCCAGCCATGGCCAGCTTTTGCTAAAAAACGTGGATGTTGTCTTGGCTGCCTCAGTCTTCTTCAATGACTTTCACTTTAATCCTACATTAGCTTCCCAATACCATGGCCACATCTTGTCATACCTCTGAAATAGTAAAATCAGACACTCGCGCTCAACACCATTTCCTATCCTTCCAGCTTGTTCACATACCCCACTACTCTAGTTCTCATAGAGACCTCCAATTCTTTAACCTTTCTATGTCATCTTGGTACATTTATCCTCTCTTCAGTTCCTTCCTAACTGAATTCAGAACAATTTCTTTGTCATAAGTCTTCAATTCTTGCTCTTTCCCTGCAATGGCCTGGTAAGTTCCCAACCCTGGAAAAGCCGGGCTGCTGAAGAAGCATCACATCTACATAGATTTCATCACCACTAGTCTTAACCAGGCCTGGCCATCAGCTCCATCTCTCATTCTTCTCAGCAGCTACTTAACACACCTGCTCAAATCTCTTACCTCTCTCCTCACCAGCACCTGTTTCAATGGAAAGAGAAAAGGCATCAAGTGAGAAAGTGCTCAACCTACTGTTGCCACACCCGTTTTATCTTCACTCCCACTGAGCATTTCCTCATCCTCTCCTAAGACAGGAAGGGTCTTTCTCTCTAAAACTAATCTTCCTATCTGTGTTCTTGATCTTTCTCATGCTACATTCCTTCTCACAGACCCTGATGTGTTTTCATCTTTCTTGTAGAAGAAAGAAGAAAGATCTTTACTCTTTCCTTTCCCTGACCTCCATCAGCTTCTGAAAATGCTCAAACCTCTCATCCCCTTCCTCCATCAGACTTACCACTCTAGCCAGTGTCTTCAAAATCAAGTTTCATTATGGTGGCTTTCTTAACTTTCACTCTATTTTTAAGCCACGATTCTAGTCCCACTAAAACTAAAACAGGTCTTCACCAAGATTGTCAAATGATGTTTCTCAGGTCCTCTCAGCAGAATCTGACACTGTCACTGCTTCCTGCTTCTGGAAAATGCTTCCTGTGGCTTTCTTGATCCCACACTCTGGGCTTCCTCTTCCCTCTCTGGCCTCCAATGGAATTCTTCATCTGCTCAGTCATTATATGCTGGGCCCTTGGGGCTGTCCTCTGCTCTTCACTCCAGAAGGCAATCTCACTCACTGTTAGGGCTGCCACTCATGGACCATGTCTCCCAAATTAGTGGCTCCTTCCAAGATTTCATCAGAGTTTCAGACCTACATGTCCAATTGCCTCCTTGACATCTCTACCAGATGTCTCACAAACACCTTTACTTCCACATGTCCGGAACTGAACTCACCATTCTTCTCTGCAAAACCTGCTCCACCTCCTGTTTCTCATTTCAGAAAAGAAGTCAGCATTAACTCAGTTTCTGTCAGAACCTACATAACTCTCTTCACAAACTCTCTCCCTCCCCATCACCAAACACAATTAATCACCCAATTCTGTGGGTTCTATCTCTTGACTGTCTTTTGCATCCATCCATTTCCTCTCCATTGCCCACTGCCATCACCCTAGTCTGTCAGACCATCATCATCTTTTGCTCAGATTACTGCATGCAAACCCTTCTTAACTCTGCTCTTAACCAATTCCCACTCTTTCTCCACCACGTGGAGTCAAAGAACACATCTGCCAATGCGCACTAGTGCTTAAGATCTCTTATGGCCTTCCATTACCTTCAGGATAAAAATCTCAACTCCTTATCATGATTCACAAACCCTTTACTAGCCAGCTGCATCTGGCCTGCTCTAAAGTCCAGCTGCACTCTTTGCCAACCAGGCCTTCTGAATATGTTGTTCTCTGCCTGGAGCACTTAGTGCTTCTGTTCCATCCCCTGTTGAAATCTTCACTTAGGCCACTTCATCCAAGCAGATTTCCCTGACCTCCTACACCCCGTCAGACTCTGGAATGAGGACCCTCCTATGGGGACTCCCTGCCTCTTCTTTCTCCCACATGCTACTTATCACACTTGTCTGAGTGTGCTTGATAACTGTCTGTCATCACTAGGTTCCCTGAGGACTGGCACCTCCCATTAGCATAATACCTGGCTCAGTAAATACATGCTGAGTGAATGCATTTATGAATTCTTTAAATTTATGTTTCTATTTTTGGTTGGCTCCTCTATTTCAAATTAAGCTAGCTTTTTGTTTGTTTGTTTGTTTTTAGAGTCCAATACCTTCCCATGTTTTGGGTCCTTACTCTTCTTGGCCCCATGCAACTGACATGATCAACTGACATGAGGCAACATGCTACCTCAGTCTGTACTTTTTTTTTTCTGTATTAGATACCTCTTGGGCACTGCCTTTCATCCCCTTAGCCTCACTTCTGACTCAGGCCGCAACTATGGTGCCGTCCTGTAAAGGAAGGTAGGCAGGCAGGCAAGGTCTGTCTCTCTTGCTTCCTGCCTTTCTGATGCAGCAGCCTGGTACACATGTAGGAGCCTGCTCTGTATTTGTCACGCACACACTCAAGTGCAGAGGCATTAACACTCAATGCGATACCATCAACCAGTGGAAAATGGAAGCCAGCAGATAAGTCCTTCTTCCTTTGGCCCCTCAGATGTACACCAGGTGTCTCAAAAGGACTGAGCTCCAGTCCTTAGAGTGATGGATCACACAATAACACATCCTTCTACTGACTTTTCCTCCTTCCCTGGTTTATTCTCCCTAGACCCTACTCCTGTTCCAAGGGACCATTTCCCAAATAAATAACCTGAATGGAAGGCCGTGTTGCAAGATCTGCTTTTGGAGAGAAACTAAGCTAAGACAGTCTCCTTAACATGAGAAGTGCTCAGAACTTTACTATGGTTTTCCTTTTCTGACAGGGGTTAGTAAAGCAGAAACTTTAATTCTTTCCCTATTGTCAACATGCCCTTCTTATTTTCAGACAGATTTTATATTATCAGTGAAAGATGCACAGAAGCATGAACAAGCCATTTCCTTTGAATGATATCTATTTCAAACGAATGCCAGCTAGGAAAATACGTTTCTTACAAGAAGAAGAATCTTATCCAAGGTTCCATATTTATATTAAAAACATTTTGCTAGCATGACATAAAAGAACACTATAAAATAAACAGAACTTCACATACCTTCAGGTTATAGCTTATTTTTCTGCAAAGAGACCAAGTATTAACATCCACAAAAAAGAATCTAAATAGTTTAAAAATACCTTGCAGGAAAAAAAAATGCAGAGACTCCATTCTTCTATGAAGTTGGGTGTGAATGATTTAAATCTTGGACTGTTATGTCTGTCTGCGAGTCAGCTGTTCCCATTACTAGTAGACATTGTATTGAATATCCAATTATGTGGTTTCCAAAATACAGCATCAAGTATCCTTTAAGAATTTTTCTCAGTTAAGCTAATGATTCAACGTTGTGTTTCTATAAAGCCACAGTTAAACAAAAAATATTTACAGATAATTCACAAGGCACGAAAATGTTCAATCAAATGTGGAAATTTTAAAGCTGATGAACAGCTTGATGATATCCTAGGATACCCATCTTTTGCCCCCTTCTATATGTATTTAATGTATAATCATTCATTAACTGTCAGAGATGACTGAATTTATTGGCTAAGCAAAGTTTTTAATTTTCTACATTTATTGCTGCCTTCTAACATCACACAAAGTTTTTAAATTTCAAATTTGCTTATAAACAGGATGCAGGAAGATCATTAATGTTTACAGAATTTTAATGCTTTTTCAGTAGTTGTGATGGTTAATACTGAGTGTCACCTTGATTGGATTGAAGGATGCAAAGTACCGATCCTGGGTGTGTCTGTGAGGGTGCTGCCAAAAGAGATGAACATTTGAGTCAGTGGGCCAGGAAAGGCAGACCCACTTCAACTGGGTGGGCAGCATCTAATCAGCTGCCAGTGCAGCTAGAATAGAAGCAGGCAGGAGATGTGACAAGAGAGACCGGCCTAGCCTCCCAGGCTACATCTTCCTCCCGCACTGGAGGCTTCCTGCCCTCGAACATCGGACTCTCAGTTCTTCAGTTTCGGAATTTGGACTGGCTCTCCTTGCTCCTCAGCCTGCAGACGGCCTACTGTGGGACCCTGTGATAGTGTGAGTTAATACTTAATAAACTCCCCGTTATATAATCTATTCCATTAGTTCTGTCCCTCTAGGGAACCCTAATACAGTAGTAAAAAGGTTTTTACAATTTCTTTCTTTCTTTTTACACTCCTCTCAGCTCATACCTATGTTTTTTACTTTCATCAAAATAAAATATCCTTGTGAGGCAGTTACATGCTTTCTTGGAATTTTAAAAGTACAGTATCTGTTCCTAGATCAGCATATTATAAGAACTCTATTATCACTAGTCAATAGTGGTAATCTTATTTTTTAGATAAAATATCTAAACTCAATACCCTCAAACTCTGAAACATAAAAGCACACTCCATCTATATTATGTTTAATGCTTAGAATTAAGATGTCATAAAGCTCCTTAAAATAGAAACAACAAGTCTCCTAAACACTCCATAGCTTTGCTAGGTATTATAGTGTACAGGCTGAACCATGGTTCTGCTATATTAAGATTCTCACTTTTATACACTTCGACAGCTCAAAAACCCACATGCATCTTCCAACCGATGGAGTCATAGTCTAACTGGCAGCACTTTTTTTTTAATGGTACGTAAAATAAAAAACTGAAAATTGATGATATCTTATTTTCAATAAAACTCTGTAGTTCAACCAGCACTTAAATAGCTGGTATGGGCTTTATTTTTATTTTTTAATTGGCATTTTGGACAACTCCCTTAAAATATTTTTTAAAATGTCACTTTTCCATACAAACAAATGAAGCAGCACTCTAAGATGCCACAAAGCAAGTGTAACTAACATTTATAGACATGCTCTAAAGCATCACGATATTTTTGAGCTTACTAAAATGATTTCTATAATTTACTACAGAATTAAATGAAATAAATGAGCAACTATAAAAGGAACTGCTTGTTTGGGGGAAAATTTTTTTTTTTTTTTGGTTTTGAGACAGGGTCTTGCTCTCTATCCCAGGCTGAGGTGCAGTGGTGCGATCACAGCTCACTGTAAACTCCAACTCCTGGGCTCAAGCAATTCTCCCACCCTGGCCTCCGGCCTCCCAAAGTGCTGGGATCACAGGTGTGAGCCACCTTGCCTGGCACTTGCTTTGAAATTTTAAAACCTATTCTACAAGAAAAAAGAAAGGGATTAGAGAAATATTACTTAGTTGTAAATGGAAATCTTAAGTCTGCTTTTCAAACCTGTCTGGCCAGCGCTCTAACAAGTTTCAGCCATTGGCTTACTGCTCATGCATGGCTTATTGAGCAAAGACTGGCTGGTAAAAATTTATAAAATAGTATGTTTTAAAATTTCTCTGCAAGACTGGCTTTAAAGCAATCTTTTAAAATGAGAACAACTGTTGAATTTTATCTTAAGACATCTTAGTTTTCACATTTTCAAGAAGAAAATGCAAACAAGTAAAACATTATACTTCAGTCATACACACCAAATATTGTAGCAAAAACCTGTATTATTGTTTCTTAGTGTTTTCACTAAAAGATCACGCAAACTAGGGAAGTCTAGTATCTTTTTAAACCAAGAGTCATGTCAGCACCATACTAAATTGTACATAATATATCTTTGAGAATAAGTGGCTAAAAAAAAAATAGTAATAATACAGGCCAGGTGCAGTGGCTCACGCCTGTGATCCCAGCACTTTGGGAGGCAGAGGCGGGTGGATCGCCTGAGGTCAGGAGTTCGAGAACCAGCCTGGCCAACATGGTGAAACCCCATCTCTACTAAAAATACAAAAATTAGCTGGGTGTGATGGCTTGCACCTATAATCCCAGCTACCCAGGAGGCTGAGGCAGGAGTATTGCTGGAATCCGGGAGGTAGAGGCTACAGTGAGCTGGTATCACGCCACTGCACTCCACCCTGGGTGACAGAGCAAGACTCCATCACAAAAAAAGAAAAAAAAATTGTAATAATACAATAGACTGATATTTTTAAGAGGAGAGAAAGTAAACTGAAAAATTAGAAGACTGTCCATATTTTCCATACTAAAATACATTCTCCAGATTCACCAAACTTGGGAGCTAAATTTCCAAGACATTTTCTTGTTTCAATGGTTTCCTTTATAGCACATAATAGTGTACAAGTGATTCTACTTCCAGCTGGCTACATCCAAGCACCACCATCTTTATTGGCAACAAAGAATATATGTTTATTAAGTATTCAGCAAGCAACATCATTCATTTTGCAACTTGAAGTGGGTAGTTCGACCTCAAATGCAGATATGAAAACGATTTTACCTTCAGAAGTATTAAAAAAAAAGCTGAATTCTGCATCTAAAATAATTAGGAAAGATACTATCATTAGTCATGAGTTATTACTGCAGCACCTTTTTAAGGGGCCCTAGGAAGTTGCTTTCTCACTAGGCATTGTTTCCCAGTGATGAAAATGACATTTTGGCTTAGGTATACCCTTTTGAGGGTCCACCAACACAGCACTCGGGAAGTGGTGCCAGGCTTGGAGAAACAGGTGAATGAACGCAGGACAGCATGCTTCCTGAACTGGTTCTTCCACAAACAATCAAGGTCAGAGTGGGATTTACTTTTTCTGTGGGCATATGCTAGAGAAACTATGAAAGTATAAAAAAAATGCCAGGATACCATGCCAGCAAGAATGATGGGCAGAGTAGAGAGAGAAGAAAAGAAAAAGGCCTTTAAACAGCAAAAACACAATATAGATTAGAACCTCAGAGTTTCTGGGGCTCACACTAGGTACGAGCTTCTTTACATTAGTTTAGATTTTTAGCAACTGCTGGGAAGAATTAAGGTGTGTTAGAAATTCACTATCCTGGGTAAACTGATAAAGCACTAAATCACGTTTAGGGACTAGTCTCTTTATGGCAAATTTAAATTTGATATCCTTACTAATAATGAATGATTTAGCTAAATTAAAAATAAATTGTAAGATTTTTTGCGAACATTTCAATGTATAGAACAGAATGAAATGTAAACTACTCTGGTAAAATATATATCTTACTATAGTTACAAATAGAAATAAAAAGTATTCTTAGTAGCCCCCTTGAAATGAACACTAAAAATAAGTATTATAACAAGTATAGAGCAGTATTTGAATTTAAATTATTTTTTATCCTGATTAAAACAAATGTTACCTGTTATTTTTGTGACAAAAAATATTTGAGGGGTCAATATGAAATGTTCAATTATGTTTTCAGGATAAACTGAGTAACAGGGGGAATCATAGGATAGTGCTTGGGAAACAGCATATGCTCAAGAAAGTTGTTTTTTTTTTTTTTTGTAAATCTGGAACCAAGGATTTTAATACCAATGATAATATAATGTTTGCCCAACATTAAGAGTCAAATCAAATCATAGTTTATCTATTACGGCTCTAAACCAATTACAAAATATTACAAAAAATAATAACACTTTTCTGTAAAATATCTGTATTGGCTGGGCATGGTGGTTCACGCCTATAATCCTGGCACTTTCAGAGGCCAAGGTGAGTGAATCGCTTGAGTCCAGGAGTTCAAGACAAGCCTACGCAACGTGGCAAAACTCCACCTCTACAAAAAAGTACCAAAATTAGCCAGGCACGGTGATGTGCACCTGTAGTCCCAACTACTTAAGAGACTGAGGCGGGAGGATCGTTTGAGCCCTGGAGGCAGAGGCTGCAGTGAGCCAAGATCATACCAGCCTGGCCTCAAAAAAAAAAAAAATCTTTATTAGACACTGGGCATCACAGGGTAGCAGCATTTTTCTTATGACCAAATTAACGGTCAAATTGTTTTTTACCAAAAGCAAGTTTCTACCTTATCAAAAGTAAGAAGTAACACAAAGTATTAAGTAAAAATGACAACGTAAGGATGCAGAATATTCTTGTTTAGGTTTTAAAAAAATACACACAGATATGTGTGTATATATATATATGTGTATAGAACTTTTGAAATCTATACATATTCAGTTACTAATTTAAAAAATCTAACAGACTTTTACTTAAAAATCATTTGAGAAACTTTTGAACCCCTTTCTTTGAAGTAGGCAGAAGTCCTGCATTGAAAAGCAAAGGACTTATTTAAGAACAAAAGGATTTCTTTAGAATTTTCCAAGTTATTGCAGCTTGTCAATCCCTCCCCCCACAGTACCGCAAAGTAGTATATACAAAAAGATAGGGGGAAAACGTGATTTTCCTTAACACTGGCCAGTGACACACCTTGAAGCCACAGTTGGTTTAACTGAAGCCTATAGTGATCAACTGTGCCTTTGCAGAGTAATTTAACTACTCAACAACTGGAAAGAGAAACAAGATTTAGTGAAAAAAGCACCATGCTGACGAACAACAATTATTGCCCATATTAAGCTCTATTTTCTGAGTCAAAGTTTGGGTCATGTAAAAGTAAAACTGGCCCCAGAGAAGAGAACCGTTTCTCACAGATTGCCATTTAAACCTCAAATGACCATGTTTCACAGCAGGCTGAATACATTCCAGCATGTAACTGCATTTTAATTTCCTAAAACCACAGGATATAAGTCTGATTTCAAATAGTGTCTGGACTGTGATATTCAATACTGATAAAACTGTGTGGTATTCTCTTGAAAGTTCCACAGATTCAGCATATGAAAAAAAGATCTTCAATTTCTTCAAAGCACTTATTCTCAAAGAAATTTACTTCTTTCTAAATGAATTCTAAACAATGTTAAGAGCTAAAGCTACTGCCATAAGAAATGTAACCTACTAGTTACAGGAAAAGAACATACAATATATTCATCGCTCACCAGGATACAGTATGTTCTTGACAAAAATGGTCATTATGAGACTTTAAATCTTTTTTGCCATGTTTGTTAGTATTTATTCTGGAAAATAATTTTAAAATCTATTAACATGAATGTTTACTTGAATGTCTATTCAATGGATGGAAATTATTCAGTCACCTTCTCAACTTTATAAAAGGAGAATTTGTTTAGTCTCTAAGTATTATGTAAGAAGAAATGCAACCTTTAAAACTGACCAATAAGGAAAAAAAGAAGGTGAAGCTATCATAAGTTGGGGAATAAGAAATTTAGGATCATAATATAATTGGAATGCAACTTATACAGAAACAGTTTTATATGTGAATATGAAATCTTTTAGTAAGATGTTCAGCAGTTTTCATCATAGGGACTGGACTGACTGACCTTAAGCTAGAGGGGAAATTTCTTTTGAGGGAAGAGAGGAGAGTAGATAAGTATATGCTTTCTCTTATAATACTATTGCCTTTGGCTCTGAGCCTGACTCCAAAATTGATTGACAAATTTAATGTTTGTTTTTAAGCAACATATCTGATCAATGAGGTGTAACTTTACTCAGAATGAAACGATCAGACGCTGACTAATAATTTCAGGTGTGGGAACTATAAAACTCTGGTTATTCTAGGAAACCTAAACATCTAGAAAAACAGGGGCTAATGCCAGGGTACCTGGCATATGAGTCAGCTGGGTCCCTATGGTCACTCGTCATCAGGTTCTAAGGTATCATCATGTGTAAGAAAGAGTCACTCTTGATTTCATAACAGCTTTTCAAGGAGATAACAAAATACATTACATGGGCCAATTTTTTTACACAAAAAACCTGATTTGTGAAACAAACGCACATCTTAGAACTGAAGAAGTTACTGCATCCCTTTCCCCACCCCCTTATCTTTCATTTGGTTTTGCTCCATCTACTCCTCTCTTCTCCTCCAGACTTTCCATTGATCTTTCCTTCTTTTTTCCCAAACTTAGACAACGGGTGGTAGCTAGAAAAATGTTCATACTCTTAAGAAATATGGATCAGGCATCTCCTCTGTGGTGGGGTTCTGTGAGACCTCAAAGTTCAATTAAGCACAACTGAGAATATCAAGGAACTTTAAGGGGAAGACAAGCATGTCAACTTAATGCAACCCATCCTGAGAGCATCAGCACCTGTGCCTGTCTTACAAAGCCACGGCTAAATGCCATGAGGACTACAAGGGCTGTGGGGAGGAGGGCTACTTTGAACTGTGAGTGGTACTTAGACTACAGGGAGGTAAACAAAACTGCACGATTTTGCAGAGAGGGATCACAGTAAATAAAAGTAAATGCAGACAAAAGCCTGTGGCATATATAGGATGCAGCATTCTAATTTGGCTAGTGACCACCAAAAAACAGTAATAGGGGGCTGTTCTTAGCATGTTTATCTCATTTTAATCCTCATTACAGCTAGTAGGTCCTATTATTACCTCCATTTTAAAAGTGAGAAATCTGAGACAAGGGAGATTATTAAATTGCCTAAGGGCATACAGTTTACCAGCTGATCATGAAGGCAGGATCTGAATCCAGGAAGCCTAACTCCAGGGCTATGCTTTTTTTTTTTTTTTTTTTTGAGACGGAGTCTTACACTGTCGCCCAGGCTGAAGTGCAATGGCGTAATCTCAGCTCACTGAAACCTCCACCTCCCAGGTTCAAGCGATTCTCCTGCCTCAGCCTCCTGACTAGCTGAGATAACAGGCACCCATCATCATGCCCAGCCAGTTTTTGTATTTTTAGTAGAGAGGAGGTTTCACCATGTTGGCCAGGCTGGTCTCGAACTCCTGACCTCACGTGATCTGCCTACCTCAGCCTCCCAAAGTGCTGGGATTATAGGTGTGAGCCACGGCACCCAGCCAGGGATATACTTTCAACGTCTGTATATACTCTTAGTACACAGAACATCCAAATGGGAACAATGGGGAACAAAATATGGCTGGGACTATACTGGAGGGGTACGCCAGAGATACAAGTAGAAAGTAAAAAAAGTATTGTCACAAAATCCATTACAGTCTTTTTGCCTCCATGAAACCATCCTACAACTTTATTCGGTCCAGTTGGTCAATATTTCCATCTTCTCTACATTGACTAAATAATCCATCTAGCAGACAATTTTTAGGCACTGTGATAGTTGGAAAAGATATGGATATTGATATCAGCCCCTCAAAGCATATAAAAACTAATCTAATGGGAGAAGCTAGGTCAGTAAGTGGCACGAGCACGTGAGGTTTCTTAATTTTGTGCCAAACTGTGTGAGTTTGTGTGCATGTGCAAAGTCTTCCTCTATCTTACACACACACACACTCATGCACAGCATACTCTATAATATACAAAGCTACCTGGACCCTGTTAAGAGCCACAGCCACACACACATGGATCATAAAAACAAAGCCAATGATTTCCAGCTGAGCTCAGCTCCAAACATACCTGCTTCTGGGTCCTGGTTGAAACGGCAGTACTTGGAGTTTTCAAGTGAAGGCAGGCATTGCTCAATGGGTACCCAAACATATGTCTCAGGGCACAGCAAATCAGAAGGTCTATACTGACCCTGAAGAAAAGTGAAGGAAAAAGGCACAGGCATTATTAACACAGCAATGCCAGAGATATAGGGATGAGGGCTCTAGGAAAGGTTTAAAGCAAAAACTTAAAAGTCAACCAGAAACTGTTTTACTGTAAATACTAAGCAACCCTGTAGCTGATAGTTTTCCCATCTCATGAAAGCACGTTTGACTCAGGGCTCTCTGAAAGTTAAACACCACGACTTAGGATGCCTGTGTTGATTTGGAAAATTCGAGTTTTTACTCCCTTTTGGAAGAAATATTCAATGTGATTCTTGCTGAGCTGACTTGAGAATAACCAGTTTCAAAATTGTCTTTCAAATACTAGTTAATTATCAAAGAGAAGTTTCTTTTCATGTATTAGAGCACTGTATAAAGTGAACTTATTTTTCAACATGGAATTTCACTATCCTTAATGACAAATTTTTTAATTTGTGATTTGTAGACTCAGTTGATAATATTCATTCTTCTCTAATGTAGTAGAAAGTACTGTTTTATCAATATACTTCTATACGCAATCTAAACTGATAAACGTATAATAAATGGAAGTTTAAGAAACAAGTTTCAGGGAAACATCTGATAATCCACTGAACTTTCTTCAAAAATCCCACTTAAAATCCCATTTAAAAATTTTATCTGTACATATATATGTATATATATGTGTGTGTACATATATGTGTGTGTATACATACATATATGTGTGTGTATGTATACATGTGTATATATGTATATGTGTGTGTGTGTGTGTGTGTATATATATATATATATATTTTTTTTTTTTTTTTTTTTGAGATAGATTCTTGCTCTGTCACCCAGGCTGGAGTGCAGTGGTGCAATCTTGGCTCACTGCAACATCTGCTTCCTGTTTTCAAGTGATTCTCCTGTCTCAGCCTCCCAAGTAGCTGGGGTTACTGGTGTATGCCACCACACCATGCTAATGTTTGTATTTTTGGTAGAGAGGGGGTTTCACCATGCTGGCCAGGCTGGTCTCAAACTCCTGACCTCAGGTGATCCGCCCACCTCAGCCTCCCAAAGTGCTGGGATTACAGGCATGAGCCACCGTGCCCGGCCAATTTATATTTTTATAATCCAATTATACACCTCAAATCTAACACAAAGACTATACAATAGATGCTAAAGAAAAAAAATCATTCACTTAATGGGGATAATGAAGATGGTACAAATTATTTGAAAACATTTCGTGAAAATTTTCATAACTATCAAGGTTTTGTATTCTTTGAGCTTATTTAAAATTCCAAGTGTCTCGCTTCTAAATTTTAAAACTCATTATAGAGGTTAAAATCTAGTATAGTGTTTTTCAATTGTTTTTTACTACAACCCATAGTACAAAATACATTCTATATCACAGCCTAGTAAACATATTTGCAAACATAAAACCAGAAACAAACCTTTTAGTATACAATGCTTACCGATGTTATGTTCTAGTCTATTTTATTTCATTTTTCAAAAAATGCTGCTCATGAACCACCAAAACTGCTTTTACAAGCAACAAATGAGTTATACCATAGAGTGTGAAAAACACCAGTGCAAAACTCATTACAAAGAATACAGTGTAAGAGCTCGGCAGTGATGCTGTTCGACAGAAAGGCTCTATACCAGGTGCTGTGTGAGTCACCATATGAAGCATAGATATAAAATGAACACCACGTCCTATTAGCTCGCAAAGCATTCAGAAGTCTGGAAGCCAAAAAGAGAGGCTATACATCCACAAAATGTGAGGAAACATTCTTTCCTGTTTGAGTGGCTGGGAGAGGGTTCAAGGAGGATATGGGGTTTTATTGAGGACTTAAAAGACTGACTGAATTAAGCCTAGGGTAGGATGAAAAGAAATGAGAACAATCTAGATAAAGGGAACGGCATAAACAAAGACACAGAGTTGGGCCAAGTAGAAAACTCCAAGGAACAGGAAATGGCAGGGCACCACAGCGATGGAACAGTGGGATGGATCAGATTCTGGGGGACATTCTGGGCAGCAGTCAGATGTTTGGAATTTTCTTCTAGATGAAATGGGAAGGCTTGCTGGATAAGAGGGAGAGTTTTGTTCTATTCCAATAGGAGCAGATAACAGGGTGAAGACCAGAAGTCAGGTCTCTGACTCAGCTTTCCTGGAGTGCTCACTGCACTGTTGCTGCCTCACTGCCCTACAGCAGTAGAAGGCCATCTACAACGGGCAGCTCCAGGTGGTCTACAGACGCATCTAATAATATTCAAACACAGAATTAGGAATGAATTGAGGATTTACTTAGGAAGTGTAATAAAGCCAGATATTTCACTGTTATCTATCTTATCAAAAACAATGGCATTATCTCCATTAACTCAGAAACTGTTTTACTGGGGGAAAGGACATGAATCAGAAAACTAGACAGCATCCTAAAGCTGTGCTTCTAAGTCTGTTTTTTCCTTCTTGGTGATAGATCACTTTGCAAATCTGACGGAAAAAAGGCTAAATATAAAAGCTAAAGATATAAAACTTCTGGGGAAAAAAAAAGGACTAAATTTTCTTGACCTGGGAGTATAGAAGTTTTCTTTTGTAAACAAAATGAACCAACCATAGAGGAAGAAAACTGATGAACTATACTTCCTCAAAATTATCTTCAAAAAAACTACTAGGAAAATAAATAGGAAAGCCAAAAACTGGGAGAAAATTTTGACAAAACATTTATTTAAAAACAGACTTGTATCCGGAATATATAAAGAATTATAACAACTCAATAATAAGAACACAATGCATTTTTTTAAAAAAGGCAAATCACTTAAGCACTTCACCAAAGATATATGAACGCCTAATAAGCATGTGAAGAGATGTTCAACGTTGTCAGTTACCAGAAATGCAAATTAAAACCATAACAAATTATCACTGCATGTCCACTAGAATGGCTAAATTTTAAAAAGACGGAAGAAACAAGTTTTGGTAAGGATTTGGACTAATTAGAACTTACATATTGTTGGTTTAAAATGGTGAAACACTTGATAAAATATAAATATTCTTGTACATATCATTTGTGAATATGCCTAGGATAAATTCCTTCAACTGGGAATGTTGGGTAAAAGGGTTTTAACTTTTATAGTGTCAAATGACTTTCCACAGAAGTTGTGCCATTTTACATTCTCATCAGCAACATTATGCTCCCAAGTTGATTTCCCTCACATCCTTACCAAGATAGTATACTACCAAAACTTTCAATCTTTGCTGTTCTAAAAAATGACATTTCATGTGGTTTTAATTAGCATTATGTATCTTCATATATTTAGAGGAATTTGCATTTTTCTTTTTCATAAAGTTGGCCCATTTTATTGTTAAATTGCTGGCCTTTCCTTATTAAACAATTCTTTATATATTAAGAACTCTTTATATATTAAGCCCTTGGTTTGTAAAATATGTCATAAATCTTTTCCAAGTTTATATATTTTCTGACTTTCTATGCCATACTCTTACGCCATATGAAAATCTGATGTGTGGTCAAATCGATCATTTTTAAAAATGGCCTCTGGGTTTACACAATAATTAAGAAGGCCACCCTCACTTTCAAGGTTATGAAAGCATACTTTCATATTTTTTCTAGTACTTTCATGGTTTCATAATATTACATTTACATTTATGCTCCATCTGGAATTTATTGTGATATAAGGTATACAAAAAGAATCCAACTTAATTTCTTTCAAATGTTTATTCAGTGACCTCAGCATCATTTTTAAAACAATCTTCATTTCCCCTGCTAATTTGGTAACTTACTGAATTCCCATATATAGGGAAATCTCTTTCAAGACTTTCTACGTATTCTGTTATACTGACCTGTCTTATCAAGTACCAGTACCACATAGTTTTAACTATTAAAGCTTTATATTATATTTTAACATCTTGGAGATTTAATTCCCCCTCATCACTCTTCATTTGTAGAATTTTCTGGCTCATTTTACTTAATTGTTCTAGGATTCTGAATTTGGTACAAAAATATTACCAACATGAATAAGGAAACACTAATAAAAATGGAATAGCATAGCTTGATCTTTGTGACAGCAGAACATAAAAGAAGAGAATACCCAGGCTGGGCAACACAGTGAGACCCCATCTCTACAAAAAATTTTTTTAATTAGCTGGGCATGGTGGTGCACACCTATAGTCCCAGCTATTTGGGAGGCTGAGGTGGGAATATCTCTTGAGCCCAGGAGGGTAGAGGCAATAGTCAGCAGTGATTGTGTCACTGCACTCCAGATCAGGTGACAAAGACCCTGTCTCCAAAAAAAAAAAAAAAAAAAGGAGAAGAGAATACCAAGAATGTCTGGTAAAAAAAAAAAAAAAGAACATATGTATCATCTCAAAAAACAACATAAGACCTTAAACATACGAATGGCCCCATTTTCTAATATAAGGTGGAACTGAATGCTCACTGGCAAAAAAAGCACAGGACAAATATCGAGGGTGGAGATGGGGGTGATCGGACATCAACTTTTGAGTCCTTAAGGTTAAAACAGAGCCTGTTTTCCTTCATAACATAAACCTTGCGGATACGCAGATTCATCAACAGCCACCTGAATCCAGTGCCTAGATTTAACAACGACGCTGACCATCAAGAACATTTAGTCGGCTGGGGGCGGTAGTTCATGCCTGTAATCCCAGTACCGTGGGAGGCCGAGGCAGGCAGATCACTTGAGGCCAAGAGTTTGAGACCAGCCTGGCCAACATGGCGAAACCCCATCTCTACTAAAAATATAAAAGTTAGCCGGGCATGGTGATACGTGCCTATAATCCCAGCTCCTCTGGAGGCTGAGACACAACAATCGCTTTAGCCTGGGAAGCAGAGGTTACAGTGAGCCAAGATCGCACCACTGCACTCCAGCCTGGGCAATGGAGTGAGTCTCTGTCTCAAAAAAAATAAAAATAATTTTTTTTTAAAAAAAGAATATTTAGTCAATGAACATTACATAAATCCTCACTATGTAACAGGCACTAAAGGCTGGAACAAAAAGATGAACAAATGCATGCCTCTCGATAATTCACAACCTACTGGGAGTGATAAAGCTGGATAAAGATGAAGTATGCATAAAACA
Source organism: Pan troglodytes (assembly GCF_028858775.2). Classification (NCBI taxonomy): domain Eukaryota; kingdom Metazoa; phylum Chordata; class Mammalia; order Primates; family Hominidae; genus Pan; species Pan troglodytes. Next base: position 133,906,946 of record NC_072406.2, read on the forward strand.
TAAAAAATATGACAGTGTACAACTGTCCCAAGTTTCTAAATTTTCACAGTGCTCTAAGAAGGTAATACCTGCTCATACAATGATATTTCATTTTTTAACTCTTTAAATACTCAGTTTATCTCACTCGAAGACCATAAATGCATACATTTTAACTTCTGCTCATCATCTGAAATCACGTTTTTAGACTAGGTTAAAACATTATTTTTCTTCTAAGTACAGGCTCATTTCAGTGTTTCAGATATTCTCACAAGCCGTCAAAGAATTGAGATTTATGAAATAAACCACTTTGAAATGTTATGCTTTCTAAACTAAGCTGGTCGAGAGTTAAATGACCAAAGTGCTTAAAGCTCAATTCAAAGTCACCATCACACAAATGAAAACACAGGGGGTTGAAAGCTACCCTGCCTCTTCAGCTAGTATAAGAAAATGAGAAACGTTTGTATGAAGAATGTAATTACTTAAGGATTTGGACACAGTTTCCCATGGTCAGAAGAAAAAATATTTAATCAACCTCTAAGTACATTCATTCAGATTGGAACAAAGAGGTAAAAGCAGATTAATTCTTTCCTAGGGTGCTGACTTTTTGTAAATAAGAAGAAATGAGTTACCACAGATTTTCTAAGTACTCAAAATTTTGAAAATGTAATTGGTCTGACAGGGCTTCTCTCACAATTTTTTGGAGAGTTATTTCAATCCACAATTTTAGAAGATGACTGCTAGACATCCTTTGCAAGTCCTCAGAAATTCAGCCGTCCAACAAGAACAAAAGGAAATCTTACCAAGCAAGGGCACCTATTTCAAGAGGGAAGGCTACCACAGAGGATAACATAGTTCAAGATAAGATGCCTGAAAAAGTTAAAAAATAACGTTTAAAAATACTAAACATAGAGAAGGGATGCTTACTTTTTATTATTAATTAAACATTTTTTTGGTGAGGGATCATCACTCAGTTCAAAGCCGTCAAAGGGAAAAGTTCAGCAAATTCTATGATTCCTGACTTCACCAAACGATTTTAACTTCTGCAACTATTTACAAACTGTTTTAGAACTGGAAAACAAGACTTAAAAACAAAATGAAACAAACTACCTATGCATGTCTATATTTTCAGTTACCACAGAAGAGTTAATGTTTTACACAAAGTAGAGCTGTAATATTCAATGGTCTTTTTCTTTGATGAAAACCACTTAGACTATTTGTAAGACTCAATTAAAAAAATTAAAATATGGCCTCATAATATTTCAATTAATTTTATTACTAGGTTGTCATAGAATGAAAATCTAGGAAATGCCAAAGTTAAATCTAAAACATTGAAAGGAGAAGAAAAACACCCTAGCTAAATGCACTTCCTGCTCTATTTCTATTAAAAAAGACTGTGTCTTCTGGAAGAGGAGATTATATACTTTTGGTTTTTGGTTAATGGAATGAACAAAGGCATTCTTCTCACTTGCGTGCTTTAGCCTATAATTTGAAGAGCATTATCATACTGATCCAATTTCTTACCCTATAAAAGAATCACAAAATAAATACATGGAAAATATCTTAGTTTAACAAAATGTAACAGAATTCGGCCTAAAAATTAAAATCATTTTGATAGCCAGAGGTTAAAAGTTATCTCACTATCATATCTTACTGGATAACAATGAACACAAGTATAAAAGGACATATGTATGTGGAAAAATTGGATTTCACAATTAGTAATAATTTCAGCAGAGATACTTTAAAGTAGACGAACGTCTTTTACTTCTAATTAAAACACAGCAAACAACACTAAGAGATTTTCCCTCAGTTAAGCTGTAACTAGTTAGAAATCTGAATTTTCAAAGGCGAAAGTTATAAACTGATACAGAGGAGAAGCAAAAAATGTTTCCAGCAAGCCCTAGTGATACATTTTTTTGCAATGTTTTCATTGATGTAATTCATATACCATTAAATTCACCCTTTTAAATTGTACAATTCAGCACTTTTTATTTTCATAAGGTTGTACAAGCATCACCACTATCAGATTCCAAAACATTTTCATCATCCCCAAAGAAACCCAGTACCCATTAGCAGTCCCTCCACATCCCCTTGCCCCCTAGCCCCTAGCAACCATTATTGTGCTGACTATCCATTTAAAAATAGAATATTTCCTCACATACCACACTTCCTATTTGAGTGGGAGTAAAAAAAAAAAAAAAAAAAATACGAAGACATGGCACAGCCTATAAGGCCCTGAGTGGCACGGCCCATGTTACCCTTCAGACTGGTCGTCTACCGCTTTATCCTCCTCCATCATGTCACCTTCGCCACACTGGCTTCCTTGCACATGCTAGGCCTGCTCCCACCTCAGAGATTCTCACTGACTGTTCTCTCTTCTGGTCACAGCTACTTTAAGTTTTTGCTCAACGTCACATTCTCAATGAAGCCCACCTATCCTCCCTACCATTTTACTTCCATGGGGCTTATCACTGTCTAACCGTCTTGTTAATTTCCTTATTTATTTATATCTATAGAAAACTACTTGTTAGAATGTAGAGTCAGGGATTTTAGTCTAACTTGATCACTAATGTGTTCCAAAACCTGCCCAGTAAATAACTACTGGGTGAATGAACAACGACCATAGTACACTCCACCTATACCATTTCTACTTCCACTTTCTAAACAGTGGACATTACTTTAACACCTTCTGCCTTGCTCATTAACATGGCATGCATGAAGCAGTATTTGCTGAATTTGTATTTATGATGTGGCTCCCACATGTTCTTATTATATAAGAATAGTTCTCAACCTTTGGGAATTCAGTGAATTATCACCAAATGCTAGAATTACAAGGACATAATCAAGACAGGGGCTATAAGAGTTACTGAAATTAAAAAGGGGGTTTTCATACTCAAGAAGGTTAGAAACTACTGGCTCATGTCAATTTAAAGTTTTTTTGAATTGAAAGTATATGCCAATGAAATAAATTTATCTCAAAAGAGATGTACAGCTTTTCATATTAATTTTCACTTTAAAAAAGAGAAGGAAAGGCAACTTCTGAAAGGGCCTCTTCATCTGTTAGGAGAGTTGAACAATGCCACTTTGGTGGGTAACAACAAAGACAATAATTACTTCTCTCTGTATTTGTTAAGAACATAGTCCTCATAATAATTCTGCACATTGTCTGAGTTAAATCTCACAATAACTTTAAAAAGTAATGAAGACAGGCCGGGTGCAGTGGCTCACGCCTGTAATCCCAGCACTTTGGGAGGCAGAAATGGGTGGATTACTTGAGGTCAGGAATTCGAGATCAGCCTGACCAACATGGTGAAACCCCTTCTCTACTAAAAATACAAAAATTAGTTGGGCGTGGTGACACACGCCTGTGGTCCCAGCTACTCAGGAGGCTAAGGCAGGAGGATCACCTGAACCCAGAAGGTGGAGTTTGTAGTGAGCCAAGATCGTGCCACTGCATTCCAGCCTGGGTGACAGAGTAAGACTCTGTCTCAAGAAAAAAAAAAAAAAAGGTAATGAAGACAGACATTACTTCTACTGTATAGATAAAACAATAAGATGATAAAATAGTAGTGATGAACTGAGAGCTAGACTCTATTCCTATTCTCATTTCCTGCCTAAACCTTAAAAAAACAAAAGCACAATTTTTAAATGTATTTTCAAAATAACTTCCGAAAACCTTAAAAATCACAACTCAGTTCAATATACACGGGGACTCCGCTTGATATCAAGGAGGAAAAGATGAAAAAAGCCTTGTGAGGTGCTCATTCTCTGCTGGGGAAGAGGAGGCAGTTGGCCCCAATATTCACAGCCATGATCAATAACGGGTGGTGGGCACAGGCTGCTACAGAAGCACGAAGGAGCTGGAGCAGCCAGCAATACTGAGGACAGCAACAAGAGCTGTCAACAAGCTGTGGCAGAATGCACAGGTGAAAGAATCAGCTTTCTCTGAAGCAGCAGCTGGAGCTTCCTCAGAACAGGTCCCTCCTGCAATATGTCTTACAGGCCAAGTAGCACCATGTTTAGGAAAACAAAAAAAAAAACAGGCACTCACCAATAGCAAATACAGATCCAAGACCCATACAGCTGTCTCCCTCCTGAGCTCTCAAATACCTGTCCATCAAAATTTCACCAAACAGGAGATGAAATGAGAAACAACTGTTTCATCTTTGCAGCTAGTATGTGGTCCTGTGTCTACAGTTTCAGGAAGCTTCAAACTTAAATTTATATCCAAAATGTTAACGTTAGATTAGTTATAAAGAGTAACTCCATCTTCTCTCTGAACAAATGCCAATTTCCATAAATTCAAATTTATTGCCAGTAAGTGTCTTGGTATTAGCTGGAGAAATATTATAAAACTCATGGTTTTTAAATTACATTATGGTTTCTTTTATCTGATTACATCTTCCTATCTGCCTAGATTTCCACAGAAGTACTTCTTACAATTGAATATACAATTCATCAGAAATAAAAGAAAAACCTATTATTTACATTATAATGGAAAATTCCCTATAACAATACTGAAAAATGCACTGAAGTTACTAACAACCCCTTTTTAAACAAATCCTGTGTTAAAAGGTCCACTCTTTGATTACGATAGTAAATCCAGAAATATGTGATTTTAATTTTAAAGGGCTTTACCATCTTTTAAAAAATCTTTCTTTTTCCTTTGGCCTTTATAAGAAGACGGATGTGAAGCCCTATGTATTCAGAACTATACAGGTTTACTAATGTGACATGTAAGAATTCTCTTTAAATATTATACTATTTTTTAAGTTTAAACATGCAAATGAGAAATTATTTCTTTAATTAGAGTTAAAGCATTTGAGACTTTGTTATTTTTCTCAGACAAAAAAATCAGAAAAGAAATACTTTCATATGATATTCAACCAAGTTAGCATTCTTGGCTTTTAATTGGAAACATCTGGGGATGGGCTTGGCCGATTGCAATAAAATTGAAGTTACCAATTCACACCCTGCCATTTTGATGGCATTTTGTTTTTACAGTTTTCAAATCAAAACCAAACGAACTTTCCTTTGAACTCTGGTCCTGCACCAAAGATCTTTATGAGATTTCACTCTCAAGAATACTTTATAAATATTTTGAAGAATAGGAAGGATTTTATATTTGAAAAGAGGCTAAACCAGCAGTCTGTTTTGAAAGTTCAAGTTAAATTAAAATGTAAGTACACCAAAAAGACAATATTATTTAAATACACACACACACAGACACTGAACATTAGTAGCACTGAACAACAAAAAAATTAACTAGATAAAGTTTAAGTCTTTTATCATGTAAAGTTGACACTAGTATCCCAATTTTCTACAATAAATCTATTGATTGTACTAAAACCGACTGCTTAAAGAGATGCTCTAACAGTACATAAACAAAAGTAGTTCAAAATAATTCATTAGAGTGGGCTGTACCCCCAGAGAAAATGAGTAAGAATAAAGCTTATTAAACCCAGTCTTTCCCCTGAAAGACAACACCAGTGGAATCCCATCCACAAAGTACTACAGCAGACCCCTTGCTCCCTGATTTCATTACATAAACAGAGATTGACTTTATCAGTCCCCAAGAGAGTGCTTTAGAAGTAACTCTAGCTGCTCTGTTTTCAAAAACTGTGTTTGGATTGTGCCATGCTCAGTTGGCGAGGTGAGCTGAGACCAGTAAAGACAAAGGACCTAAACATCTGAATCCATTTGTGTTCCCCAAATTCTGAAAGCCAACAGATGTACTCCATGTGCTGCTAGGCTAAGCTTTGAAAATTTAAAAATACATATTTTTTCCACTGACAAACAGAAAGTGACGGTATTCTGTATTTCTTTAATTAAAATCCAAGCGTTCTCAAAGGCTCCAGGACTTACTTTAAAGCTTCTTTAAGACTGAGCTATTTATTTTACTATTAGCAAATAACAGAGAATCAAGATTCTAATTCAGTTTTAATCACAATCTTTGCTTTTATTTTGGAAACCCTGAGTTAATCTTTTTTCTTCTAAAAAAGACAAAGAAACCTTGTGAAGCAAAGATTCAAGGAGTCAACTTACAGCCCAAATTTAATTTCAAACTGAAGGGTCGTAAGTTGAAAAGGATTTTTAAAATAAGACATAGAATGAAAGATGAAGACAAAGAAGATAATATAAAGAGAGAAAGAAAAACTCTAAGCCTCTTTAGTTTCTGTTAAAGATTAAATATGCATATGAATATTCATATATGTGTCTATATATAAATTTGGCATTCACCATGTTTGTAAGAAGAACCAATTTAGGTGTTTATTTGCTTTTTTTAGGCTCTTTCTTGGAAAACAGCACTTAGAATCACTGGTTCTGCCATTACCCTAGCTGAGGCCACCCTCACCTAGACAAGAGTGAGGGGGCTGACTCCAAGTTTTCTCCTTTGAATTTATCCATCCTCCTACTCCTGCTAGAGAGAACTGATCATGTAAGTTCCCTACTTAAAACCTCTTACTGGCTCTCCAATATCTATAAGGAAAGTAGGAAGATCCCTTTTTAAAGTTAAAAAAAAAAAAAAACCATGGGCCTTTTGTAATTTTAGTTACAGTTGATGAGAAATTACAATGAGATAAATCACTAAAAATTCATGAATGCTCTTAAATGAGTCTGGATATTACAAATCCCAACAGAATCTGTGTTTGTAAAATAATAATAGTATTATACTTACAAGTGTGTGCCCTTAGTCTATATCCACTGCGTGCAAATGGATTCACAGCCCTTTTGCCAAAGCTCTCCAGTCGAGAGATAACCTGTACCATGTATCTGAGTCCATGGCACAAGATTTGCTTTCAGTCTACTTTCTTACCTTTAACTCACTCACCCCGGGGTACTCACAGGCTATCTTCTGCCTGGCAAGGTTACCCATTTGGTCTCAATGTCTACTCCACTTTTTTTTTTTTTAAGAGAATCTTGCACTGTTGCCCAGGTTGGAGTGCAGTGGCACCATCTTGGCCCACTGCAACCTCCGCCTCCCAGGTTCAAGTGATTCTCCTGCCTCAGCCTCCCGAGTTGCTGGGATTACAGGCGCCCACCACCACATCTGGCTAATTTTTATATTTTTAGTAGAGACAGGGTTTCACCATGTTGACCAGGCTACTCTCGAACTCAAGACCTGAGGTGATCTGCTGGCCTCAGTCTCCCAAAGTGCTGGGATTACAGGCGTGAGCCACCGCACCTGGCCCCTGTTCCGTTTTTGAGACCCAACCTAAAAACTGCCTACTCTTACTTTACCAAGCTTTCCTTCGACTCTGCTTCACCTCACCACCCACTGCTCCCATCCCCAGGCTGAACCATCCCCTGTGCTACCAGTCCTGCATTCAATGACTCATTATTAAATGCCTACCATCTTCCACGTTCCATACTAAGGACTTAAGCATGGTCCTTAGCAAGGTCCTGGGCATGCCATGGTGAACAACAGCACTGCCAGGTTCAGTTCTCAGGGACTTTCTAGTCCAAAAGGGGAGACAAACTTTAAGGAAATAATCATACAGAAATGTTATTACAAAGTATGATAAATGCTATGAAGAAAAAGCATACCAATACAATGGGGAAATCTAATTTAGATTGGAAGGGTCAGCGTTGACGTCTTTAGGAGATATCTAGATTTCCACAGAGGCCTATTCTAGAACTTAATACAATCTATTGGAGTTGTCTGCTTATATGCTGTGTTTCTCTTACTTTTACATCACCCCTCCCCTTCCACTCCCTGACCTAAAATTAAAACTTGGAGTTTCCTAAGAGCTGGGAGTACATCAATTTCTTTACGTTCCCTATGCATATGAAGAATTCCTTGTATGGACCGAATTCTCAATAAATACTTATTCAGTTAAGCTGATTTCTGTCCAATTGTATTTCTTAAAAAGAGAGAACCACAGAATCTTAAAATTGGACCTCAGACTTCCCTAGTTGCATTTAAAGATGTTTTAAAAGGAGGAGGGAGGGATATAGAAAAGTTAAGTGACTTGATCAAGGCTAATTACTGGCAAAACCAAGATTAGAACCACAATCTTAATATTCTTTTTCTGTTAAAATTCCCAACCTAAAATCAGAAATAAGTATGAACACCTAAATTGTGTCAGCAATGTCCTATGTTCCTGTTTATAAAGATCTGCCTAATTAGAATCATTTAGGATCTGTCCCCTCAGAAACAAATTGGTTTTATTTTTCAACATTCTTTTTAAAATGTATATGCCCTGAATCAAACAATGCTAAAAAACAGTTTCCTACAAATACACGGCTTTAATGAAGTCAGTAAGCTGTCTCTAACTAATCATATCTCTATCTGGAGCCATGATTTTTTCCAGAATATGAAAACAGAAAACATTTTTCAGTGCCTGAAAGCCTTAATCATAAAGGTCTGTTTAATTACACCCCTGAGGGGAATAAGAAGTTAGCTTTAACCTCATATTTATCCCAGGGGTGTAATCTTTGGTAATCATTCCTTTTTTTCGGCCTGATGGAAAATTCATCACAAATGACTTAAATGCTTCAAGTTTAAGGATAACCTTTCCTCCCTCCACTGTGCAGCAGCAGGGGTTCTGGTAGAATTTACATCCTGTCCCCTTGGATGCCATCAGTATTCTGTGTGTTTCTGCAAGGAAGGACTTGGTAGAAAGTTAATGTAACAGCTTTTGTGGAGTGCCTACACTTCAGTAGCAAGTTCAAGATTATTTCCTCCCTTTCTAAAAATGATCAGTCATGTAACCATGATAAACACGACCATTTTTAACTTAAACATAGTTATTTACAGGTGAGAAAGTCAAGTCAATTTCACAGAATTTTAAATTACTGTGGAGAAAGTATTATGTTACAAACACCAGGGAATTTTGGATGATAACTTGAGAACCCTTAGTTCTTCATTCAATGACTATACCATTAAAATAAAGTTCTTCTACAATGGCACCTATCTTGGACTTTACACCAAAAATGTATCTCCTTAAAATTTTAAGGAGCCAATCATCACCAAACAATAACAATTTAGAGATACCGAAATAGCATAATTATCAGTTTACCACATCAGAACTCTCTGAAAATAGTTTAATAAAATTGAAGCTGAAATCTACAACTTCCAGATGTGGGAAAAGTATAATTTTGACAAGTTACTATTACGGAGAGCCTGAAATTATGGTATTAGTCATAGAGATGATTATACTTTTGAGCATAAACGTTTGGAGCATTGAGTATGTTTGGAAGCTGTTGAGCACAGGCTGGTGAGCCATCAGCTGTTGAGCTATCAGCTTCTGGTGATGAGTGTCTGAGTAATACAATGTGGTACGCAGCACACATTCTAGCAACTTTTTTTTTTTTTTTTTTGCACTATAAGCTCGTAAGTCTGAAGATATTTAATGTGTTTGAATCTACTACTGTTATCCTTTTGAAGCTCAAACTGTCCACATTTTGGCCAGTGGGAGCTCAATTGTCTCCTGAGTGCTTCCAACACAACCATAGCAGTTTATGATAGCCTCCATGCTTGCTAACTTCTTTTTATCTTCACAGAGACTATTTATTAAGGGAGTTTTAACTCTCTACAGACTCCACTGTGTGTTTGTGAGCAACAGATATGAAAATCTATCACTAAATAAATATGTAAAGCCTGTACCAGTTAACTTTAGTCTTTGGGAAGTGTATGATTTACAAGCATCTGAGTTTTCTCTTTCCGCAATAACAGCAGGAAGCACTTACACTATGACTGCAAAGAATCACACAAGACAATTAAAAGTAACCCTTCTGAAGTACTTTTAGCAAAAATATCTAGCTGTAATTGTAGGGCATATAAAAATCTAGAATAAACCAAATGTACTATGAGCATGAAATTTGAATAAAATAATAAACAAATGTTTAATTTTTTCTTTCTACAACTTGAAGTTACTAACTTTTAGTAAAGATTATACTAATATATAATTAAGTCAATTTTGGTATTAATTGAAGCAACAATAAGCTAGTATTTATTGAGTAGTTACTATAAGCTGAGCACTATCCTAACTGCTTTACATGAGCTACCTCATTAATCTCCACAATTATCCCATAAGGAGTGGTGGTGATTATCCCTATTTTACAGATAAAGAGATTGAGTCTTATAATGGCTGTACATACATACAATAAAGCATAAAATCAAGATTTGAACGCAGCTCTCATGTGTCTGAGAACGAGATCTTAACTCTGCTAAAATGGTACTAATACTTTAAAATGTTTAAATTGTATAAAGAAATGTATTTACAGTTCAACTGTCAGCAGCTTTTCATTAAAATAATGCATACATATTTATATTTTAAATATTTACAAACAATTGGAATTATAGAATGTTTTTAAAATCCTTAACGTTTGCAAGAAACTGTCAAAAACAAAAAGAACCTACCACTGGCAAAAGATTGTGGGCAACAAGATATTCAGTCTCAAAGTCTAGCCCCGCAGACCACTATATGACTATTTATATTATACATTTAGTAAGTCAAAGGAAAAAAGCAGCTTTACAGTGGAGAGTCTGGTAGATGTCACCTTAACCAAGTGAGCAAACTTACTATCACCAATACTTGGACAAAATGACAGGAAGGGACTCCTAATGTGATGTCCTGAGACTGACACAGCATCACATGGGTAGTATTCCCGCAAAAGTGAGTAAAATTAATAAAATTATAAAGAAACAACCAGACAAATTCAAATTACAGGAGACTAAACTCTTCAAAACTGTTGATGTCATGAAATCATAAAAAGGAAACTCAAATGATACTTTAAAAAACCATAACAGGTTGGACGCAGTGGCTTATGCCTGTAAATCCTAGTATCTTGGGAGGCCAGGGTGGGTGGATGGCTTAAGCTCAGGAGTTCGAGACCAATCTGGCCAACATGGTGAAACCCTGTCTCCACCAAAAAATATAAAAATTAGCCAGATGTGATGGAGCATGCCTGTACTCCCAGCTACTTGAGGGGCTGAAGTGGGAAGATCACTTGAGCCTGGGAAGTTGACCCTGCAGTTAGCTGTATTCGCACCACTGTACTTTAGTCTGGGTGACCGAGTGAGACCCCGACTCCCCCACCCCCAAAAAACCCATAACAACTGAAATACATAATCCTTGATTAAACCCAGGATTGAGGGGGGAAAAGAATAAAATACACTATCAGGACAACTAGAAAATTTCAACATGAACTATCTATTTGATGATATTACTGTAAGATTATTAGAATCTCTTGAGAATGACAATGATGTTGCAGTTAGGTGTGAGAATATCCTTGTTCTCAGATCCAAGCTGATGTACTTGGGGGTGAAACGTCTTGATGTTTGAAACCTACTTTAAATGGTTTAGCAGAGAAAATACACACCTACATACACTTATGTATGCAACACATACAAAGATAAAGCAATGTGCCAGATGTTGTTAACTGGTGACTTCAGGTGAACGTACACAGGTGTTCATTATGCTGTTCTTTCAACTTTTCTGCAGGTTTGACATCTTTAAAATTTAGGAGAAAAAGTCAGATTCAATGAATACATACTCCTCTCTTCCCTCCTACCAGCATGCATTTGTGCTCCCACAGAATTTTGTTCCTTTTTTCTAGAACTTACCAATTTGACCGTGCAAGATATTTTTCTAATGTTGATCCTCTCCAAGAGCTCCCTGAAGACAGGGCCTATGTCTAAGTCATCAGTACCAAAAGAGTGACTTAAGGCAGGTCCTCCAAGTACCTCACACAGAGCAGGCTTCAGTAAAAGCTAGCTGAATTAAATATTTGCTTTCCCAAGATATCACGCAGGTGACAATAAAGACTTTTAGGAATACTTTAAAGCACTCACAACAGAGTTATTTCCTGACTGAAAAACTACACTATATAATCCTTTAAATTTAGAATGATTGAACATTGGCTAAGAATCTGAGAAGTTAAATTCAAAAAGAAAGGAATAGTAACCAAAGGTAATCAAACAATCGCCATTACATTTAGTTTGTAAATCACATGGAAGAACTCACGGTTTATTACTTCATAGAGTATAAACCTAAGTTTCATTTATGTAAGTAGGAGTCCATTTTAACATTTGTTTCCCAGTTTGGTAATACATGTTCTAGAGACACCAGGGCAACTTTATTATTGAACTTCACATAGCAAACTGTACTTATATTATAGCTGATCTTTGTGATTGGAGGAGAATGGCTATAATGCACTAGATGATGCACGTGATGACACTGACTTAGACTATTTATTAATTTAGATATTCAATAAATTAATTTAGATGTTAACTTATTGTATAGGCTGAACTAGCAGCAGAGTAAGCAAAAGAGTGGGTGAGTGGCATACTGTAAAGTGGGGGTCAGCAAGCTATGGCCCATGGGCCAAATTTGGTCTGCTGCTTGTTTATTATGGCCCACAAACTAAAAATGGGTTTTACATTTTTCAATGGTTGAAAACATATCAAAAGAACACTTTGTGATGTGAAAATTACATGACATTAAAATTTCAATGTCCATACAGAAAGTTTCACTGGAACACAGCTATGCCCATTTGTTCACACACTGCCTGTGGCTGCAGAGCCTGAAGTATTTACTATCTGGCCCCCTATAGAAAAAGTTTGCCGACTCTTACTGTAAAAAAATATAATTGCCAGAGGGAGAGAGAGAAATGCCGATTTCCAGGAGACAATTGGGGGCTCAAGGGTCTGTTTATCTTGTGGTATTTGTGGGGATCTACACATCTGTAAACCTTTCTACACGTATAGTATATTTCAATAAGGATTTATTTAAAACTCCTCTATTACTGTGAATTTGTAGATGTACGAATGTTTCTCAAATTAAATATATAAAACAGCCATGTTTTTAAACCCACTGTCAAAATCAGGGTTTGATCTGTGACAAAGAATCCGGACTTTGGATGACCAGATATGGAAACTACACATATCAAGCTGGGCAAGATTTAGAGAGGGTTCCAGGAAACAATGAAAAGCAGTCCATGAAGTAGACAGCAACAGCAGGTTACAGCTCAAGCAACAGGAACACTAACAGAAGATGGGGTTCGACAGCAAGATCCCAGGATCGAAGAGGACTGGAAGAGTGAGGCAAATTAATATAGCTCGTGATTTAACACTTCAGTGGCAACCGTGGAAGCATCTGAGCACACATTCTCAAACTCTACTCATATGCAAAGATTAAAGGTTGTAAACTATCCGGCAATATCCACTTGTTAGACCTATTAATCACAACTTGCTTGATATCTTCAACTATAAATATTATAGAATAATTTATAGCAAAAGCCACCTTATTTAAAGTGAACAGGGCTAACAGTGGTGAATTAATAAAAAATGCCCATTACACTATGTGTGTGGGAAAATTCATACAAATATATGACACAGTTGGGAAAGGAAGGAGTACTTAGCAGCCTTTTCATGTAACTGTGAGTAATCTTTGATACTACACCAAAATCGCACTAGCAGTTTCCACAAGTAATTTCTTCAAGGTTATTCCCAATGTGAAATCCAAAGTCGTATCTCTGAACTTTTTCTACTCTATAGAATACTAAACTCTTTTGATGTATCTTGCACTTTGATTTTTCACCCATTTATGATCTGTAACATAATACATCGGTTATTTTGAAAGTACTGATTCACTGAGTTAGGCAGATCTCCCAAATGTTGACATGTTTCAATGGCCAATTATCAATCATGTTTTCTAGCATCACCACTGATCTCATCAGAGAATTCTTTAAGTACTAGAAACGATTAGGTCCACAGTGATGAACACAAGTTTTCCAAAACTGTCATTTTTACTTGACAGCTTGAATTTTATCACTGGCAACAAACAGTGTCAGCTGTTTTCCTTGAAGTGACAAGTTTGCTACATTCGTTTTGAGAAAATGTCTCTCAAATAGCCAGGTCTGAATAACCAAGTCTGTCAGTTGTTTTTTCAAGTAAAAAAAAAAGCATCCAATGACAAGAGCGGCTGGTTTACAGTTTAGCATACAACTCAGCTACACGAGTGTTTTTCCTGAGACAGCTTTTGTACTTTGGGATGCAGCACAAGCACTTTACATATACTACCCATTTCATAACTCTGAATATGGGGGAAAAAACACATGTACTTATAATTAAATAATCTTTATTGTTTCATCAAGAACATTCTCAAGTAAAACTGGCATTATTTTTACTGCAAGTGCACCGCAGCTACTGGTATGTTTCCATGCCTTGATTCGTGCTAAGACGCTAGCAGTTTTCCATCACAGTTGCTTTTGTATAATTAATGCAAATGTCAACAGGGAAAAGGGCAAATAACACAGTATTATTAAAAAGATAGTTTTGATGTCCTGGACATCCAAAAGGCACTTAGGGACTTACACATCAAGAAAAAAAGTTATGCAACGAGGTGGAAGAGACTGGGACATTCAACATTCAAGGGGCAAACAGAAGAAGGGCTGGTGAAGATGAAAAAGTGCAGTCAGAGAATCGTGAGGGAAACCAGGAGTGTGTGCAATTTGGAAAGCCACACACACACAAAAAAACAATGCATCCAGAGGTTAGTGGTCAACAGTGAAATGCCAAGAAAGATCAACACTGAACATCTCCACTGTGCCCAGGTGAGGAAGGTTTACTTAAGGCTGAACCAGTGATGTCCAATTAACCAGTAAGAACCACAAAAGAGCTCTGGACATTCTGAAAAGAACAACTCTGCTACGAATGTATGGCCCGTATTTTGGATAAAACAAGGTTTACTGCAGAACAATTTTTATACTTTCTTTAAATATCTATTCCTTTGCTTAATAAGCATGTGTAAATTATTTGGTTTTCTGTCATGTGATATAAAAATCCTATTCAAATTCTTCAGCCTTTCAGGGTAACTGCTAAATATGTTTTTTGTTTGTTTGTTTGTTTGTTTGAGATGGAGTCTCACTCTGTCACCCAGGCTGGAGTGCAGTGGCACAATCTTGGCTCACTGCAAGCTCTGCCTCCCAGGTTCACGCCATTCTTCTGCCTCAGCCTCTCAAGTAGCTGGGACTACAGGTGACTGCCACCATGCCTGGCTAATTTTTTGTATTTTTAGTAGAGACGGGGTTTCACCATGTTAGCCAGGATGGTCTCGATACCCTGACCTTGTGATCTGCCCGCCTCAGCCTCCCAAAGTGCCAGGATTACAGGCGTGAGACACCGCGCCCGGCCACTAAATATGTATTTTTAAGAGTAAAGTTCTTCTGGAATATTACATATCACTAGTATGACTGAAACATCAATACCTTCCTCCTATCCAAATCAAAATCTCTCCACTTAGTATATAACTCTAACTTAAAACAAAATTTTTTTTGTTTTTGTTGAGACAGAGTCTCACTGTGTCGCCCAGGCTGAAGTGCAGTGGTGCAATCTCTGCCCACTGCAATCTCCACCTCCAGGATTCAAGCAATTCTCCTGTCTCGGCCTCCTGAGCAGCTGGGACTACAAGTGCACGCCAACATGCCCAGCTAATTTTTGTATTTTTAATAGAGACGGGGTTTCACCATATTGGCCAGGCTGGTCTCGAACTCCTGACCTCGAGATCCACAAACCTCAGCCTCCCAAAGTGGTGGAATTACACGCGTGAGCCATCATGCCCAGCCAAAACAAATTTTTTAAAATAAAGTTTGCCATTTGATGTTATAAAGGACATTATGGGTCGAATGACAAAACTGGAATACAAACAGTATATAAAGTATTGTATTGCTGTTAAATTTACTGAAATTGATAACTGTAATGTGATTTATAAGATAATTTCTCCATTCTTGGCAAATACAAATTAAAGTATTCTGGAGTAAAGGACCACTGGTTCAAAAAATAATATGCATGCATATGTGTAAGTATATAAACATACATTCACATATCTGTATATAAACAGGGAGAGAGAGGGGGAGAAAAGAGGGAGAAAAAAATGACAACAGATATAGCAAATGGGGTAAAATACTACCAATAGGTAAATCTGACAAAAGAGTACACTGTACCAGTATTCTTTGTACTATTTTTATCCTTCCAACTTCTCTGAAAGTCTGAAAATATTTACAAATAAATAGTTCAACAAAAAGGAAGGCTTTTTGAATATTTGGCTATTAATTGTAACACAATATGAAACTAAGCTGTCTGGTTTTATTATCTTACTTGGAATACTAACTGAAGGCCTTGGGCTATGTCTGGGAATGTGAGGTTTCCAAAGCAGACCTGGATTAACAAAACCATACCTTTCCCCATGCTCGGAAAACAAGTAAAACTGCTTACCAGATCCTCATGCAAGACTCACCAATCCTACTAAACTGACTCTAAAAAAGAATTCAGCAAAACTCCTGGGAATGAATTTATCTGATTTAATCTAAATTAAGACAATAAAACTTACTTAACTATGTCTCTACATTTTTTTCTAGAATCTTGTATCCAAAAAAATATGAAAAACTATTATCACACTCTCATAGTGTTTTCCTTGAGAGCTAGGGGCAATGTAACTATGTGGTGCTATACTGGAATATAAGACCTTGAATACGGAAAGGGCAGAAATTTCCCTTCTATGAACCTTATTCCAAATTATTATTATTATTATTATTATTTGAGACAGGGTCTCCCTCTGTCGCCCAGACTGATAGTGGGCACTATCTCAGCCCACTACAACCTTTGCCTCCAGGGCTCAAGTGATCCTCCTGCCTTAGCCTCCCATGTAGCTGGGACTACAGGCATGAGACACCACGCCTGACTAATTTTTGTATTTTTTGTAGAGACTGGGTTTTGCCATGTTGCCCAGGCTAGTCTGGAACTCGTAAGCTCAGGCGATCCACCTGCTTTGGCCTCCCAAAGTGCTGACATTACCGGCATGAGCCACTGCACCTGGCCCAAATTCTTAACTAAAATATGTAGCCACAGTATGTTGACTCTATAACAACAGAGGCACACAAATACCACACAGGAAAAATATCATCTTTCCTGTTTACCCAAAACAGATGGGAAGAAAATTTACAATTTAAAAAATCAATAAATGGCAACAAAGGGAGAAATGGGGGGTGGGGAGAAGAAGGAGGAGGAGGATGTCCTTATTCTCCCAAGACCCCCTTTAAGTCTTTCCAACTCCTGGCCTATCAAGGTAGTCAGGCAGCACTTAAAAACTCTTCCTCCCTCAAAATTCACAGAAGTGCAGCTGGTTAGTTTAAGTAAGTTCTACATTTCTGATGTTATGTTTTGCTTATTATTATGGTCCCTAAAAAATTAATAAAAATGTTATTGAAGAATTTGCAAAAAAAGAACATAGACATTTTCTGATTTTTTATGACAATGGCCTTTCCCTTCTCTTCCCTCCTTCACTATAATTTCATTTGTAAATCAAGTTCAAAACTCTGTGTAGCTAAACATGCAAGCAGCAAGTCCCTAGAAAAATTATGGCTCAAATTAAGTTAAACTTGGATAGCTCCAGGTCACAAAAGTAATGATTAGCTATCTAACAAAAAAACTATCAACTCATTATCACCACCTTGATCTCAGTTTTCATTGATATAGGCCAAAACAGCTGAGACATCCTCTGTTTCTTAGATAGGACAGTCGTATACCTCTTTCACTACAACTAACATTCTGTTTGTCACTGATACTTGTTTGTTAAAATTCTCAGGGAAGAAAACCTAGACCTTATTAATCTGTTTCACTATTTTAAAATTTGAAATAATAGAATATTCTCTACCATCTGCTCACGTCAGTTTTAAGTCAATGTTTTTATGTAGCCATTTATCTCACTAAATATGAAATCAAGCCCAACACAAACATGGTCCATCAAACACTCTTCTGAATTCTGCATCACAACCCTAAGGACACCACCTTAGAAACAGAGGATGAAATGTTTTACTCTCTGTGAAAGATCAAAATCTATTCTGATCTCATCAGTTCCTGTTTCTACACAATATTTCGCCAGCTCTTTATCCCTCCTCATTCTCCATCTCAACCTTGGGTAAGAGGTTCATTTATTTGTGGTCAAGTACTGACCACAAAACTGAGCACCCAGGGAAAGGGACACAGAGCCATGTGGCACAGCTGTTACCCTCCCTAGTGGATAGAGAAAAAGTTGTTACTATGGCTCTTTGGGTGAAGAAACAAAGAAATTCACTCATGTGCTTCCAGTAAGCAGCACATACTCATGTTAGAGGGAAACATAACATTACAGGGAGGCCCATAAGGAAATGAGGACAGAAATATTAGTCATGTAGGGTCAGGCCTCCAGAGAATTCCAGGCCATCTAGGAAGAGGAGGAAACCAAGGCTAGATGAAGACCTCATGGATAAGAGATCATAATTCAAGAACTGGCAAGCAGGTGGAACAGGAGGTTATTTATGTCCCCTCAGCAGCAGGAGGCCCCAACCTGTATTTTCATCTGCTATTCACTGGCTCTGCTTTTGTTCCCCTTCCCAGCTCCCTGCTCTCTCATCTGGATACCTTTTGATTCACAGACTCCTTTGAAAACCAGAAGAAAGTAACCCAGGGACTCAATCTTTGACATAAACGTGGCTGTGTACAAAAGTCTGCCTACAATTCAAAACTTCTCAGATCCATGTTTATGAAGCCCTAATCTCTTCAGCAGAGTCTATGGGAATAGCAGTGTCCCTCAGAAAAGGGGTGTGGGCATGGCGGACATCTGAGTGAAACGGACTTCCCTGTATAAGACAAACACAACAGAAAAAAATGGGAGGATTACTGCAAATCACTACAGGGCTGACAGATCAATCGTAAATCATACATACACTATATACACAAATGCACACCTCTCAATTGACTAAATAATGTCTGAAGGAATGTCAAAGAAAGAGGAGAAATGAACTGGTGAAAAGAATGAAAGGAAGATGCCTGCATTGGGCAATGGTGTGTCTAAAGGCAGACAGGAAGGGATCAGGAAGAAAAGGGAACCCTCAAAGATCAAGCAAAGGAATCTGGATTTAAGAGAGCTATATGAAACACCACAGATTTTCTAGCAAAATGATTCGCACACAATGTAAATCATCCTTGAGCAGTACTATGGCTGAGGCTGGACACAGGACTGGATGGCAGGATGGAGGAAGCTGGTGACGATGACTTCTCAGCACTGTCATTTCCAACTTACTGCTGCATATCCAAGATACACATGACTGTGTTAGTCAAGGTCACTTCCCATTAGCTACTGCCACAAACTTGGACAATATGGCATCTGAAAGTGTGAAGTATGAAAAAATTCTACAGTTATCCTATTTTATAGAATGAAGATAAAGACGTAAGAACAAATAGAACAGATAGAGATATAAGAAGGAAAGAAGACCTAAGCTGTGATGGAGCATCCTGGCGGGATGAGGAAGGGTGGAAAAACCGGCTTTCATTCTAACATCACCAGCAAAGTAGGATACTAGGCAACAATTTCTAAACACATATATGCACGTACACTTGGGTAAATCAGCTTGGTTCTAAGAGATTGAAGCACATGAGCACAGGACATACCAAACATCTCTGCCCCACTAAAATGGAAAATTATAATACTAGAACCTCCAATCCTCAAATATATGTGCCAACAGGGTGCTCTTCGTACTAAAAAAGATAAAGTGTATTTAGCTGCTAGAGTGAAAGTAATTCAATTCATTTGGTTATTATGATGCTGCCAAATCTTTTTATTTCTACAATGGCCAGAAAAACAATGATTTACATATACTAAAAATAAGACCCTACCATACACCCCAGAACTGGAAAAAGCAAGCATCACATCTTGGGAATTTTTTTGTTTTTGTTTTTGAGACGGAGTCTCGCTGTTGCCCAGGCTGGAGTGCAGTGGCGCAATCTCGGCTCACTGCGAGCTCCGCCTCCCGGGTTCACGCCATTCTCCTGCCTCAGCCTCCCGAGTAGCTGGGACTACAGGTGCCCGCCACGACACCCGGCTAATTTTTTTGTATTTTTAGTAGAGATGGGGTTTCACCGTGTTAGCCAGGATGGTGTCATCTCCTGACCTTGTGATCCGCCTGTCTCAGCCTCCCAAAGTGCTGGGATTACAGGCGTGAGCCACCGCGCCCGGCCGGGAATGTTTACCTTCTTTGTTCTTGCTACCACTGCTTCTGAAGGACCTCAATATTGGCTAGACATATCTCATTGTAGAGAAACATTGATTATCTTTAAATTGACATAAAGGTCACACAGAAGCACCCTCAAAGAAAATTTAAGGTAGTCCTGGGGTAATCAGTGAGTTTATGGCTGCACAGGGTCATGAATTAGATGGAAACTTCTCTCTGGTGTGTCATACAGGACAGTTTATTTCAAGCTTGTTATGGTGAACTCAAAGTTAATCTTTCTGTAGGTTCTTATTTGAAAGCAAGAGTCAGACTACCCACAGAAGCGCTGCAACCGTAATGCCCTACAGACTTCGACAAGTCACTAACCGTTTAAACAGGGTTTCTCAACTTCAGCATTAGTGACATTCTGGGCTGCATAATTCCCCCTTGCTGTTGGGGTATGTCCTATTGCAGGATGTTTAGCAGCATCCTGAGCTCTTCCCGCCAGATGCCCGTAGCACACATACCCATCCCCCACCATCCCAGTCACAACAACCAAAATGTCTCCAGATACTGGGAAAAGAGGGATACAAAATTGATCCTATAGAGAACAGCTATTTTAGGGCAAACAGAAATAGGGACTCAGAGTGGGCGCCTATTCATTTCACTTCATTGCCCTACTATAGCTAATATGCTAGAGAACGGAACAAATTGATGGTATTTTGTTAAAATAGTGTTTAGACTGTAAGTTTATATTATACAATTATACAAAATTTATTATCATACTCCCTAGAAAAATTATTTTATACTATTTTAAAAGAAAAACTATTAGAAAAACTATTTTATACTATATTCTATTAGTTGTTTCAAGGGTGCTACATATAATAGATTTTATTTAATCAGATACTGCTATGGTTTGAATTGTCTTCTCCAATATTCATGTTGAAACTTAATCCTCACTGTAGTGGTATTAAGAGGTGTGGCCTTTTGGAAAGTGATTATGTCATGAGGGCTCCACCCTCATCAATGGACTAGTGCCTTAGGAAAGGGCTGGAGTGAACTAGCTTAGAACCCTTTCACTCTTTCACCAGGTAAGGGCACTGTGTTTGTTCCTTTTTTGTCCTTCTGCCCCGTGAGGACACTATTTGTCCCCTTTTTGTTTTCCTGTCCCTTCCACCACATGAGGACACAGCATTCAAGGCGCCATCTTGAAAGCAGAGACAGCAGCCCTCACCAGACTCAGAAACCACTGGCACCTTGATCTTAAACTTCCCAGTCTTCAGACTGTGAGAAATAAAATTCTGTTGTTTATAAATTACCCAGTCTCAGGTATTTTGTTACAGCAGCACAAATGGACTGATAAAAATATTTGTAAATCAAACTATTTGTCTACAGCCATATGACCCTGAATGTGACTGATTTCATCTAAAAAGAAGCCTTTCATCCAAACATAAACCAAATATAAGCCATTTATAATATTATACAGGACTATCTTTTCAGAACTACAAATGATCTAAATTATTTGCAATACCTGAAAACAATCTGAAGAAAGTGCCAATGCAAGGGTATTTCTACTGTTCATTTATCTGACAATTCAAACACAACCGTTTTGTCATTACTTTAAAAAGAAACACTCTTTTTAGTAAACTTATCTTTCATTAATATTGCCAAAATTATAAAAAGACCTATCCTGTAGAAGTGTCAAACAATGCCACTTTATTTGATGTAGATATGCATTTTCCCCCAACCAGTAAGCAAATGATTCATTATCCTCATATCTATATCCATGCATCCAAAGACTTATTGAACATTTACCATAAATCAGAGATTGCTGCTTAAAAAAATGAGTTCAGGCCGGGCACAGTGGCTCACGCCTGTAATCCCAGTACTTTGGGAGGCCAAGGCGGGCGGATCACAAGGTCAGGAGATCGAGACCACGGTGAAACCCCGTCTCTACTAAAAATACACACACACACACAAAAATTAGCCGGGCGCAGTGTCAGGCGCCTGTAGTCCCAGCTACTCGGGAGGCTGAGGCAGGAGAACGGTGTGAACCCGGTAGGCGGAGCTTGCAGTGAGCCAAGATCACGCCACTGCACTCCAGCCTGGGCGACAGAGCGAGACTCCGTCTCAAAAAAAAAAAAGAAGAGCTCAAATCCCCTCGCTACAAAAGCTTACAATCTAATGAGACAGGCAGATGTGAAAAGAAGTAGCTATAATACAATCCCATAAACGTTGATATCAGCATCTAAGCTGCAATGGAAACAGTATCTTTGTATCAAGGAGAGTCAGGCAACCTGAGATGAATCTTGTAAGATGAAAAGGAGTAAGGGAAAGATAAGAAGAGTCAAGCCATCAGTTAAGGGGTGAGAACATGTTGTACAAAAGCAGAAGAGAAGAGGTCACAGTCAAAGCCTATAGGGAGATTCTATCATCAACAAGGATGGTTCCAACCCTAGGGCACTAACGCAAAGTAAAGAAGGGATTAAAAATAAGATTATCCCACATAAAACCCTAGATCTTTAAATTTTACAACTAAAATTTGAATTTCCCTTTAAAAATAATTTGATTCTTGATGAAAGTTAACAATAAGGATAGTTAAGGCTGGGCACAGTGGCTTATGCCTATAATCCCAGCACCTGAGCTCAGGAATTCAAGACCAGCCTGGGCAACAAAGTGAGACCCCGTCTCTAGAAAAAATACAAAAATTAGCCGGGAATGATGGTGTGTGCTTGTGGTCCCAGCTACTCAGGAGGCTGAGGATGACTTGAGCCTGAAAGGCAGAGCTTACAGTGAACTGAGATTGCACCACTGCACTCAAGCCTGGGCAACAGAGCCAGACTCCGTCTCAAAAAAAAAAAAAAAAAAAAAAAAAAAAAAAAAAAAAAAAAAAGATGGTTAATTGCTAAATTTAATTACTGAGTTATTAGCTATTCAATTATCACACCATTAAGAGAAAAGTGAGTTAGTCAAAGATGTAAAGTTCTGGCAAAAACATCAGCGCGTGAACATAAAAGCTATGTTTCTATGATTTCAGTAATATTTTATAGCAATTTTTAAAACACTCTCCAAAAAAAGCAATTTAGAGCAACGAGTTGCTATGGCAGAGGCAGGCACTCAAACACACAAAACTGTGGCATCAAGAGCAGGCCGCATATGCTTTACCAAACTCAGAGCAAGTCCATGGTTATTTGTAAAGAAAAAAATCCTTTATTTTTAAATGAACATATATATTTTACCCAAAGGTCTATTCTATTCTAAATACACCCCACTGGATTATCATCTTGGGAGGAAGACACTGCTAGTAAATGTGAGGCAGGGAGCTTTAAGATCTACTTACAGAATTTGTTTAAAAACTTGTTTAACAAGAGAAGACTCCTGAATATAAACAAGCTAGTTCATTTTCCTTCACTTGAACCACATTATATATACACGACAGACACAACCACAAAACTTGCCTCAAATCACAAAGGTTAAATCATTTTAAATGACAGTGAATAAGAACTAGATAAGTTGGAGGTAAGTGGAATTGTTTTTTAAAGTGATACTGATACCATTTTTTTAAATCAAGAAACCGAACTTGACCTAGCAATCACAATAATACCAACCACAATGTCGCTGTAATTACTCAAACCAGCATTAAAATTAATGTTTCTATGATAAACTTCAATTTCCAGTCTAAACAATGGGGTAAATGTGCTGATAAAAGAAGATAATTCACTATTGCATTATCAATTCATTTTCATTAACTTGAAAATCACACAATCACTTAAAAGTTGAATGAACTATTTAAGGATAAGAATGTGATGATAAATCAACGAATATCATTCTCTTGGAATGGAATGTACTCCTTGTGGGTTTCTGATCCTTTTACTCTAAATGAAAACAGCTTTAAGAAATAGCTATAAAGATAACGCATACTCATCTGAAAGCAGTACTGTTAACATTTCCGTGCATATGCTTCCATGCATACTCACAATACATGCTGTTTTATATACATGGGCTCATAAAAACAAACTGTGAGTGAGGGATAAAAGACTACACATTGGGCCAGGCGCGGTGGCTCACACCTGTAATCCCAGCACTTTGGGAGGCCGAGGCAGCCGGATCATGAGGTCAGGAGATTGAGACCATCCTGGCTAACATGGTGAAACCCCGTCTCTACTAAAAATACAAAATAAAATTAGCCAGGCGTGGTGGCAGGTGCCTGTAGTGCCAGCTACTCGGGAGGCTGAGGCAGGAGAACGGCGTGAACCTGGGAGGCAGAGCTTGCAGTGAGCCTGGGTGACAGAGCAAGACTCTGTCTCAAAAAAAAAAAAAAAAAGACTACACACATTGGGTACAGTGTACGCTGCTTGGGTGATGGGTACACCAAAATCTCAGAAATCACCACTAAAGGACTTATTCATGTAACCAAATACCAGCTGTTCCCCGCCCCCCAACAAAAACCTATTAAAATTAAAAAATAAACTAAAAAAGTAAAACAGGCCGGGCGTGGTGGCTCATGCCTGTAATCCCAGCACTTTGGGAGGCCAAGGTGGGCAGATCACTTGAGGTCAGGAGTTCGAGACCAGCCTGGCCAACATGGTGAAACGCTGCCGCTACTAAAAATAGAAAAATTAGCCAGGCATGGTGGAATGCGCCTGTAATTCCAGCTACCAGGGAGGCTGAGGCAGAATCGCTTGAACTGGGAGGCGGAGGCTGCAATGAGCCAAGATCATCCCACTGTAATCCAGCCTGGGTGACAGAGTAAGACTCTGTCTCAAAAAATAAACAAAAATAAATAAATAAATAAATGAACACCACACACAATTCACAAGGGGAAAAAAACTGCAACAGCATATTATGTCACCTAACAATATGATGAAAATTTCCTAATCAATGAATTTAGATATCATCATTTTAACATGTGGGGTAGAGAACGTCTTTTTGAAGCATGCTAGAAACCATAAAGGAAAAGCATTAATAGATTGTATTATACAAAAATTGTAAATTTCTGTATAATTAAACAAACATATATGCCATTAACAATAATAAAACGCAACTGACAAAAATGGGACGTGACTGGCAAATACGTTTGATAGCACAACTATTAAGAACTCTTCATTGTGTTTTAATCATTCTCTTAACTGAATTTCCACAAACATATAATCCTGTTTTAATTAAAGAGGTCCTCATGGTTTGCTTTGGTTATTTGGAAGAAATCTACAAGAGCAAAAATGACTTATTTGCACAGTGCTTCAACCATGCATTTGCTGTAGAAAACTGGCTAATATAATTCTACAGGAAGAGAGTAACAGTTAAACTAGTATTTTGCCCATTTAATGGAATCAATGCTAGTCTGACAAAGGGAAAGCTGAGACATTTCATCATAATACAAATAATTTAACTAAGTTATTAAACTGATACATGCATGGCAGTGTCCTTAAGAAGCTACATACAATTATCCATCTAGCAAAATTAGTCAGTCCTGCACCCTGTCTCACACCATATACTAAAATCGTTTCTTTTATTGTACTAAATTGTAATAGGTAAAACTATAAAATTCCTAAAATATATAGGAAAACATTTCCCTTTTTTTTGAGATGGAGTCTCGCTCTGTCGCCCAGGCTGGAGCGCAGTGGCGCGATCTCGGCTCACTGCAACCTCCACCTCCCAGGTTCACGCCATTCTCCTGCCTCAGCCTCCCGAGTAGCTGGCACTACAGGCGCCCACCACCACGCCTGGCTAATTTCTTTTTGTATTTTTAGTAGAGACAGGGTTTCACCATGTTAGCCAGGATGGTCTCGATCTCCTGATCTCGTGATCCACCTGCCTCAGCCTCCCAAAGTGCTGAGATTCCTGACGTGAGCCACCGCGCCTGGCCAGGAAAACATTTCCATGGCCATAGGGTAGGCAAATATTTCTTGATAAAGACACAAAAGCATTACCATAAAGAAAACAAATTGATAAGGTGGACACATTAAAATTAGAAATTTCTGCTCATCAAAAGATACCATGAAGAGAATAAAAAGGCAAGCAATGAGTGGAAGAAGGTATCTGTAAAAACACTTATCCAACAAAGGATTCTTATCTAGAAAGAACTACAGACAACTAAGACAGACAACCTAATAGATAAATGGGCAAAAGACTTGAAAGACACTTTATAAATGGTCGATACACATGAAAACGTGCTCAACATTGACAATCAACTACAAAATGCAAATTAAAACCACAACGCAGGCCAGGCCTGGTGGCTCACGCCTGTAATCCCAGCACTTTAGGAGGCTGAGGCAGATGGATCACTTGAGGTCAGGAGTTCGAGGGCAGCCTGGCCAATATGGGGGAACCCCATCTCTACTAAAAATACAAAAATTAGCTGGGCGTGGTGGTGCATGCCTGTAATCCCAGCTACTCAGGAGGCTGAGACAGGAGAATCACTTGAACCTGGGAGGCAGAGGTTGCAGTGAGCCGAGACTGCGCCACTGCACTCCAGCCTGGGCAACAAACAAACAAAAAACACAATGTGCCACCACTCCCTACACACCCATCAGAAAGTGAAACAAATGGAGCTTTCATACGCTGCCAGTGGGATCGCAAATTAGTACAACCACTTTTTTAAAAATTATGGGCAATAGTTACTAAACCTAAACACACGCATACCCTATGATCTGGTGACTCACACCCACATCTCTATTCATCAGGAATGCATATATATGTTCACCAAAGAACACGTAACATAATGTTCACAGCTGCACTTATATTAGCCAAAACCTAGAAACAATCCATCTACAGTAGAATGGGTGTAAAAAATGTGGTATATTCATTAAATAGTATACCATACCCAGCAATAATAAACGATCTGTTGCTACATACAACCACATGGATAAATCTCACAAAGATAATGTTGAGTGAAACCTATCAAAAAACAAAGTACATTGAATGCTTCTATTTATGCAAAGTACAGAAACAGGCAAAACTAGTCTGTAGTGTTAAAAGTGAGAACAGTGGTTACCTTGGGGGATGTGACCGTAACCAAGGATGGTAGTGATGGGCTTGTGGGGTGCTGGGCACGTTCTGTTTCTTGTTTTGGGTGGTTGCACAGGTGTGCTCACTTTGTGAAAATTCATCAAGCTGTATATGTAAGATTGGCACACTTTTTGTATATATATCACACCTCAATAAGTTTACTTAAAAAGAAACTACAGGTAGGTAAGAGACACGAATTCACAGAAAACATAAGCTGTACTACTGAAAGGGAACTTCTAAAATTTTTCCTAACTCCACAGTTTTGATTTGTACCACATCTTCTGTGCACAGTACTCATAACTTTCCTTCATTTTTTCATTTTTATCCATGCAGAGTCACCTTTCACATGCAATGCAGGCTCCCCCAAAAAAATTTTTTTTAATTCCTCTGAGTACCTTATTTGCCAATTAATTTGCTGGGCACTGGTGACAGTGACAGGTAAGACACAGTTTGCTCACAAATGGACAAGCAGTGACCATGTCTAATGTTCCTTTTGTCTGGGCATCTCTCACGATGTTTTATAGGAGAGGCCCTCCATAAACACTGACTCATCATATACACCTAAAAACAACCAGAGTCCACGGAGAACTATAGATAAAGCACTTAAAAATGAGAAGAGGTCGGCCAGGCATGGTGGCTCATGCTTGTAATCCCAGCACCTTGGGAGACCAAGGTGGGTGGATCACAAGGTCAGGAGATCGAGACCATCCTGGCTAACACAGTGAAACCCCGTCTCTACTAAAAATACAAAAAATTAGCCAGGCACGGTGGCGGGCGCCTTTAGTCCCAGCTACTCAGGAGGCTGAGGCAGGAGAATGACATGAACCCGGGAGGCAGAGCTTGCAGCGAGCTGAGATCACACCACAGCATTACAGCCTGGGCGACAGAACAAGACTTCCTCTCAAAAAAAAAACAAAAACAAAACAAAACAAAACAAAACAAATAATGAGAAGAGGTCATGGAAGTGAAGAGATTACCTCCAGCTTTAGAATGTAGGGAGTAGAGAAGGTGAAGGTGAAGTAGGGAAAACACAGAGAATGACTTCCTGGGAAAACCTGTGCATGAACTTGGTCTGGAAAAGCAGTTCGTACTTCTACATGCAGGGGCAAGTGAAAAACATCTCAGTGCAAGACAACACACAGAGCTTGGAGGCAGAAAAGTTTCCGTGCACACAGATAGTGCCCAGCAGCCAGAGCATGGGCTATGCAAGAGAAGGAAGCACATTTCCTTCTTCAGTAGGCCAGGGTAGAGCTCAGACGTTAGCATTTTCTAGAAAGCTCCACAGATACTGATTCTTTTCCAAGGTTGGGAATCAGGCACTACATCAAGCTTTCTAGTTCATTGTAAAGAGAGAGATTAGACAAAGGATCAGAAAAATATACACGATTAAATGTACTTTAATTCCCCTTAAAACTTACCTTTAATTAACATGGCAAGTGCTTTAGGATACTCCAAAATTGAAAGTTTTATACACCTTATCATATATCTGATAAGCAATGCCATTTACATGAATTTCAATTCTTAAGTTCAAACTCTACTCGTGGGTAAAATTAAAATGTGAGTTAAGGCAAACTCTGGGCAAGCTAACCATCTTGAGCTTCAATTTTCTCATCTGTAATGAGAAGCTTAGAACAGTAAAGAACTGCTTTGACTCTGGTGTGGCAAAATTCCCCACATGTGACAGTGTTATAAATAAGAATTTGTGATGACCACGAGAATTCTTTTACCTCCCACTACCTCTAGGGGGCATCAAAAATCCCTTACTAAATTCTCCTGTGGTAATTTTTCTCACTGACTACGTCTAATTCACTGGACATCTGACATCAAGAAAACATGCTGAATCAAAAGAATCCAGTATTTTGTCCTGTGCTGTGGGTTAACTGATGAGATCATTTGTATTCCTTTCAGTCCAGTAGTAGCAAAGTCACGTACCACGTGTGTCCACATGCATCACCCCGGCCTGCAAGGCTATAGTGAAATAACATTTACCAACGTGTTTGGTCAGGAAACTTTGAAAAGCTCGGAAACTTGGGGGTTTCAGTAGTGCATGATTTTGCAGACGCAGCTCTGTTAATTCCATTTTTTTGTAGGTGCTTACTATTATAATAGTAAGGCCAAGCACCTACTTTTGGGCAAAGCCCTGCAGAATTCCAATTCTCACAATCAAGCTGAGACATTCACATAAGCATAATTAATCACAGACGGATTTAGCCTTTTGTTTCTTTTCTGACATTTCAGAACTCTTTCTGATGTTTCAATGATCTGATGTCTGGCCACATCATGATACCAAACAGACCGCCTGAAATCACTTTGTCTACTTTGGACAGCATACATGTCTGTATAAAAAATTCAGTCAAAATACCTTCTTCAGATCATAGAATGGCCTTACACAGCACTCTGAGAGATAACATGGGGGAAAAAATTTAATTATGCCTAACAACATTTCTATATACTCTAATTTTCATTTTCAAATGTAATCATTTTGAAATGAGAAGGGGTTAAAAAGAGAGAACTAAGCTTTGCATGCAAATAATAAATATTTGAAAAGCATGGGAAACCCTATGTTTACAGTAAAAAAAAAAAGTGAATAGCTATTTTCAAGCATATGCCAAAAAGGAGACAAGGTAAAGAAAAAAAGGAAAAAAGCCTATATATAAAATTTTGAGATGTGAAATTAATACAGTAATTTTAAAAATGGATTAATTTTAAAAGAAATTATAATTTCCACCAACCACCTTCCACTTTAATTTAAATATTAAGTTATATAATAATTTATTAAATAATATAGTTTCCATTAATTCCCAAGATGGAATTATGGGAAATAAAGTAAGGTTAATATGATGAGTATCATTAGGCACACAATTAAAATCTGAATGAAGGTTGAAAGGACTCATTTCTAATGAAGTTTTCTTTCCAACAATACAGGTTACAAATATGACACACAGACAGAAATGTTTAAACCAACAGCTCAGTTAAAAATATATTTCATATCTCAGTTTAAAGAAAATATTGGCTTAGACAGAAATTTTAAAAATTTTTCAGATGTTCACACTCTGCAGGACCCTGTGCTCAAGGAAGCAGTTTCTCCCATTACCAACCATACTTGCCTTAAGTCTAACTCCTTATCAGTGATTAGCTCACATACAAATAAGAGGCACAACTCTGACAAACGAAACATGTGAAGTCTGCTAGAAGGCTTCTCAGTGAGGGTTTCCTCAATCTTAGGAAGAGACACAAACCACCTCACACCCATTACAATAGCTAGTATTAAAAGGAAAAACAAACGGCAGCCCAGAAAATAACAAGTGCTGGTGAGGATGTGGAGAAACTGGAACACTTGTGCATTGCTGGCAGGATGTGAAATGGTGTGGCCTTATGCAACACAGGGTGGCAGTTCCTCAAAAAATTAAAAATAGAATTACCTTTGATTCAGCAATTCCACTTACGGGTATACACAAAGAAGGGAAAGTGAGTCTCAAAGAGATATTTGTACCCTGTGTCCATAGCAGCATTATTCATTAACAGCCCAGGGATTGGGGCAGCCCAGATGCCAATGGATAAATGAATAAACAAAATGTGGTATATACAGTGAAATGTTATTCAGCCTTAAAGAGGAAAGAAATTGACATATGTGACAACATGAATGAATCTTGAGGGTATTATGCTGAGTAAATTAAGTCAGTTACAGAAAGACAAATGCTATGATTCCACTTTTTTGAGGTACCTAGAATAGTCAAATTCTTAGGGGTGGGGAAGGGGGAGCTATCGTCTATTGGGTACAGAGTACTGATTGTGTAAGATGAAGAAATGACATGGAAGGTGGTGATGGTGCACAGCAATGTGAATGTACTTAATATCACCAAACTGAGCACTTAAAAGTGTTTAAGAGGGTAAACATTATGTGTATTTTACCACAACCAACAAGAATGTTTTTTTTTTCTTTTTGAGATGGAGTCTCGCTCTGTTGCCAGGCTGGAGTGCAGTGGCGCAATCTCGGCTTACTGCAACCTCCACCTCGTGGGCTCAAGCAATTCTCCTGCCTCAGCCTCCCAAGTAGCTGGAACTAGAGGCATGCGTCACCACATCCACTAAACGTTTTTGCATTTTTAGTAGAGACAGGGTTTCACCATGTTGGCCAGGATGGTCTCAACTCTTGACCTTGTGATCCACCCTCCTCGGCCTCCCAAAGTGCTGGGATTACAGGCGTGAGCCACCGCACCTAGCAACAATAATTTTTTTCCAACTTTTATTTTAGAATCAGAGGGTACATGTGCAGATTTGTTACAAAGGTATATCGTGTGATGTTGAGGTTTGGCGTACAAATGAATCTGTCACCTAGGTAGTGCGCACAGCACCCAACAGGTAGTTTTTCAGCCCTTGCCACCTTCCCTCTCTCCCCACTCTAGTAGTCCCCAATGTCTACTGTTTCTCTCTTTTTAGTTCATGTGTATCTAATGTCTAGCTCCCACTTATAAGTGAGAACGTGTGGTATCTGGTTTTCTATGTTAGCTCACTTTAGGAGAATGGCCTCCAGCTGCATCCTTGTTGCTGCAAAGTACATAATTTCATTCTTTTTGATGACTGTGTAGTATTCCATAGTATATCTGTATCACATTTTCTTTACTGTTGATGGGCAATAATTTTTTTTTTTTTTTTGAGATGGAGTCTCTCTCTGTTGCCAGGCTGGAGTGCAGTGGCGCAATCCCAGCTCACTGAAACCTCCGCCTTCTGGGTTCAAGCAATTCTCCTGCCTCGGCCTCCTGAGTAGCTGGAACTACAGGTGTGTGCCACCATGGCCATCTAAGTTTTGTACTTTTAGTAGAGACGGGGTTTCACCATGTTGGCCAGGATGGTCTCAATCTCTTGACCTCGTGATCCACCTGCCTCAGCCTCCCAAAGTGCTGGAATTACAGGCATGAGCCACCGTGCCCAGCAAATTTTTTTAAAAAGAGGAGACACAGGAGAGAAAATTCTTTTCTGATTCTAGTCACTGCTGATGGCCCGCAATTCCTGAATGGGCAGCCACCACCTTGGAACTGTAAGAGAAGCTGACCAAGAGGACCAGCACCACTGCGGACAGCAGCCAGAAAACCACACTACCCCTCCCGCTTCAGCAGGATGAGCTCCTCCCAGGAGAAACTCTTCTCAGTTGAAAATACAATTTCCACTAATTTCAACCAGTGCCTGAGTCCCCGAACTGATACTGAGCTACACTAAAACAGTACCAAGTCTCATTACAATGGCCACAATTATTACAATAGCT
The DNA here is from genome assembly GCF_028858775.2 of Pan troglodytes. Lineage (NCBI taxonomy): Eukaryota > Metazoa > Chordata > Mammalia > Primates > Hominidae > Pan > Pan troglodytes. Next base: position 133,939,167 of record NC_072406.2, read on the forward strand.
CATGTGAGCAATGACAGCACAACATTTGAAGACAATTTCCTTTCATTAATGACTGTATTTATCACCTGTCATTAAATTATTTTGTGACTATCTTGTGCCTTACATGTAAGACTATGGTCATGGACAAAAAATATCTATGTAATGTAATGTAATGACTACATAATGTATGCAATGTAAATCAGTCTCTATTGAAAACCCATAAACAATGAACAATAAAACCAAAAAATTCAACAAAAGCATTTTAGAGAATATGATGCACAAGAATATAACTGCTACTTATTAGCAAAATTCCTTAGGGAGGAGAATTTACCGTAATGCATCCTGTCTATATACTATGACGATGACCACATACTGGTTTTCCTCTTGTAGTGCTCACCATTAGCAAGGCAAGCAAAATAAAAATTTGTCAGCATGTTAAGATACCTCGTAAGCTCATGTCAGGATATTAAATGAAATGTCTTATAAAGACTAATTCTCATAAGCCCAATGAGCACATCTCTAGGCATGACTGCATGTGAAAATTAAGTGACTTTGCCAAAACTCTTACATTACACCATCAGAAACGTCTCAAATCCATTCAGCTCAATTCAAGACATGAGTGTGCACAGCAAAACAGAGAATGAAGGTGTCACTTTCATACCTACACCATGTGTTTCAATCATCCATTGCTGAGTAACAAACCACCCAAAAACGTAGTGGCCTTAAACAATAACTTATTATTCCTCATGATTCTGTGGGTTGGCTAGAACTCAGCTAGGTGGGTTTTCTTCTGGTCTGTCTCGAGCTCAGTCACGCAGGTGCATTCAGCTTGAGTGGAGCTGAAACATCCAAGATGGCTTCAGGCCTCATACAGTGGCCTCTCTCTTCAGCAGGGTACTATGATGGCTAGCTCCAAAGACAGAGAAAGTGAATGCTGCCAGACAAGGCCTGAGCCCAGAAGTCCAAGGCAGTTCCTTCCAGGCTACCCATCAGTCAGTGTAAGTCACCAGGTCAGTCCAATCTAGGATTAGGAAAACAGCCTAGACTGCTGATGGGTGGAGCAGCATGCACAGACAGGGGTGAGAAGCCCTGATGGTGGACAGCTTTGAAAACCATCTACCAAAACATGGGGCTCACTACACATAAAGACAGACACATCATTTCAGCATGCCATTGTGATAGCTCATTACTCAATACAAAAGATCAGTTAAATGAGCTCTTTTGTGTTATTTCAGACCTGCTGTTCAATACTTCAATTTGCTTTACATCATACAATAAATATATGGTGAAGAAACTTACATGTACAAATCTATGTAAGAAAATCCAAATGAAACATTAATCTAGTTTCAATTGTCACATTACCACTTTATGCACTATATTGTAATTATCTATGTCCTCCTAAGTTGTAACCTTCACTAGGGCAGAACCCTCATCTACACTGCTTACAAATGTATTCCCAGTGTCTAGCATGTACCAGGTACCTAACAGGCTGCTCCTTCTTGGTTGTTAAAAATATTGCTCCTGGCCAGGCATGGTGGCTCACACCTGTAATCCCAGCACTTTGGGAGGCCGAGGCGGGCAGAGCACAAGGTCAAGAGATCGAGACCATCCTGGCCAACATAGTAAAACCCCATCTTTATTAAAAATACAAAAATTAGCTGGGCGTGGTGGCGTGCGCCTGTAGTCCCAGCTACTCAGGAAGCTGAGGCAGGAGAACTGCTTGAACCCAGGAGGCAGAGGTTGCAGTGAGCAGAGATCGTGCCACTGCACTCCAGCCTGGCAACAGAGCAAGACTTTGTCACAAAAAGAAAAGAAAAAAAAAGGAAAGAAAAAAAAAATCGCTCCTGGCAAGGCCGAGGCAGGTGGATCACGAGATCAGGAGTTCAAGACCAGCCTGGCCAAGATGGTGAAACCCCCATCTCTACTAAAAATACAAAAAATTAGCCGGGCGTGGTGGTACGCACCTGTAATCCCAGCTACTCCAGAGGCTGAGGCAGAGAATTGCTTAAACCTAGAGGGGCGGAGGTTGCAGTGAGCCAAGATCATGCCACTGCACTCCAGCCTGGGCGACAGAGCGAGACTCTGTCTCAAAAAAAAAGAAAAAAAAAAAAAAGAAAAAAATCGCTCCTATTTAAGAAATAAATTCCTTTTATTCTTTAATACCAGATAGAAAACATGTTCGTAGATTTTTCCATGTATACTTTACAATGTGGCAAAAATATGGCATTACTAGTGCTTTACATACTTTCATGCTAAGAAAAAATATAATTTTAACTATTTTTGTAGCCGTAGGCTAAATTTACCCCCACTCAATCTCAAAAATGAGAGATTTTACAATAGTGTGCAATTCATTTTCTGTGAGTTATTTCTTGCTGGTCTCTAGTTCTAGACCTTCAATTTGCAATGAGGAACATTCATGCTTGGACCAACACCTATCTTACAATTTTGAACAGCACATTTTCTGACTGAAAAGATCTACTTTAATAAGCAGATGTGCTATTCCTTTGTAACTGAGGGTTCTCATGTGCAAGTATAACATGGTATCTGCTATGGTTTGACCTGGTTTGCTCCTGACAAAGCTCATGTTGGAATCTGATTCCTGGTGTGGTAGTGTTGGGAGGTGGGGCCTAGTGGGAAGTGTTTGGATAATGGGAGAACTGCACTCGGGAATAGATTAAAGCTGTCTAGTGGGAGTGAGTGGGTTCTCACTCTCATGGGAATGGATGTGTTCCTGAGAGCAGGTTACTATAAATAAACCCAGGCTCTCCTGCAGGTCTCTGCTCCAGTCTCCCTTCTGTTTCTCCACCCCACTGTGACACAGCATAGGACCCTCACCAGAAGCTGGGCAGATGCAAGTGCCGTGCCCTTGGACTTTCCCGTCACCAAAATCATAAGCTAAATAAAACTCTTTTCTTTAAAAATTCTCAAACCTCAGGTATCCTGTTATATAAATACAGAAAGAACAAAGACAATATCCTTAACTGAAATGAAAATAACTTTAATCCCTCAGTTACCTAAAATTACTCATTTTCAATCATAAGGCAATGGAAACTATTTTCTTAAAATATAAAGTATTAAAATCAATATGTTGTTGAAGACCCAAAAGTATTCCCAAAATATGATGCCAGGAAAATGCTGACTGTATGAAGTTAATTTAATATTCAAAATTCTATCATTATCTCACAAATACTTACAAAATCACTAGGTTTACTTCAGATTTTCGGAATTCCCCCTCCCAAGAAGAAATAATGGGAACGTAATATATTGGAAAAAATTTAAAGTTTTGTTTAAATGGGAACATTGAGTCCCAGATTGTCTTTCTCTACTTTGGACTGTAGCTCAGTTTCCTAAGTTGTGTTCATGTTTCCAAATTCTAAACATATTAATTTTGGGGACTTGGGAATGAAACACTATAATTCCTGAAATCACAAGTTATTCTTAATACTTCCAATATTCTTCAGACTCCTTACTCATTATAATGGATATCTTAAAAATTACTTAATAAGAAATACTAAGGTTAGTATTATTACAAATATCTTTAGCCTATAGTGAATACTAAAACATTGGAAAACTCCAGTGAACATTGTTAGATACTGTTTCGAATAACCTAACATTTGGATTTCTTGGCAAATAAGCAGCACTACACACATACGTTTATTTATAAACTTATTTTGCTTCCAAAATTTGTTATTTCTTGGAACACTAACTCATATTTTGCATATAAACTTCTTAATATTTATATTTACACTGTTATTTACATCATTATCAGCAGACAGACAACACACACACACATTCCATAACACAGCTACAAGCAAGACTGACTGATTAGACGATGACTGCTCCCTCCTCTGCACTCGTGTCCTGCTTCCTGCAAATGTCAACCTTAACTGTCAGCTCCGCAAGTCAGGCTTTCCTCCTGTCCTTTCTTTTGACTTGACATCCATTGGATTCCTTCAACCTAGTAACATTTCATGCTGACTGCTTAGTTTTAATTCTTGAAGGACAATTCTAATACTTTCTCTCAATTTCCTGATTTGTCAATTGATTTTTGTCAAGACTCATGATTTGAAAAAACATAAATTTACTAAAAAAAATGGCAGAAAGAAATTCCCACATGGCAACATTAGTTTTCACGTCAGCTTTACTTTATTTAAAAAAAGACCAATCTGCTTTTGAAGTAATTTCTACCAACCCAAACCAGCCACTAATTCCAGTAAATGTATATAATCAGTCATCTTTTATAATGATACTTGTTGCTCTAAAGATCTACAGTCACAGTAACTTGCTATTTTAAAAACAGGAATGAAGTGGCAATAATCTATAGTGACCATAAATTATTCTGAATTGCCCAGCTTTATCCCTAAGTAAACAGAAAGTACAGTCTTAGCTTCTGATGCAATATTTGGAAGAGGGACTAAAGGAGTGACATGATCTTCCGCCACACACCCTGACTAGTCCTCCTGAAACTCAATAGCTCAGTTTGTGGGATAAGTAGGAATATTACAATGGTGCTAGCATAGAAAGGATACTCTTTTCTGATCTCTGTGGCCTAGCACTGAGTATTAGATTGCCATTAATTATAACATACAGGTTGGAGTCCTAGCACAAATGTACCCATTTCTCCTCACTCCAATGGAGCAAACTAACCATTTTATTCAGAATAAATACCTGAGCTCGAAGTGACTTTTTTTGTCCTAAACAGATAAAGCCAAAGCTGACAGACATCCCATGGCACAATATAAGATTTGTTACTTAAAGGTTCCCTACGTTGTAGCACTATCCCCTAACAGAGCTCAGCGTCTGATATGGGTAGGCTCTGTGTCCCCACCCAAATCTCATCTTGAATTGTACTCCCATAATTTGTACGTGTTGTGGGAGGGACCTAGTGGGAGATAATCTGAATCAAGGGGGTGGTTCCCCCCATAATGTTATCGTGGTAGTGAATGTCTCACGATATCTGATGGTTTTATTAGGGGTTTCCGCTTTTGCATCTTCCTCATTTTCTCTTGCCACCGCCACGTAAGAAGTGTCTTTTACCTCCCCACTATGATTCTGAGGCCTCTCCAGCCAGGTGGAGTTGTAAGTCCAATTAAACCTCTTTTTCTTCCCAGTCTCAGATATATCTTTATCAGCAGCGTGAAAACGGACTAATACTCTGCCATTGGCCTCTAAGTAAAAGACAAGTGTCCGCAATTCTGGGAACTTTCAGAGAGAGGTAGTATTGGTATTCAGTAATATATGCCTTTCCTTTTCCCCAGCATCTAAACTAATCTAAGAAGTCTGGTTAACAACAAGAGCAGGCATTTAGAAATTTGGATGTCATTTATCAGTATACAAACAGAGAGAGCCTTGAAAGGTCCCAACAAAAGCTCAGGTAATGATTTTATGAATGCTACCCAACTAGGTAGAGTCTATACTGAAATGCAGATAACAACCTGTCTAATTTCTATATCACTCCCATTTACAGTTGCAAAAACTGAGACCAGATGAAGTCAAGCAACTTCTCCAAACTGTTACACATTCCTGTGTCACCACCTCCCTTTGCTATCAGAGTATTTATCAATACTCAAAGATAAGCAGTCACAATACCTATCACATTCTGTTAGAACTGCGTGTCTGTTACTAAGTTATAACCTATTTGTAAAGGGGAAGCCATCCCATTCATGCTCAACAAATCTTTGTTAAAAAAAAAAAAAAGAAGGCATTTCTCACTATCCTACATACTCGTCAGCTCTCTGCATTAGTATTTTAATTCATTAGTTCAACAAATGTATATTAAGCATTAAATACCTACTATGTAGCAGGCACATTGTTTGCCACCTGGGACACAACAAGTTAAATGTCAATTAGATTCTCATGGAATGTATGCACAGGAGATAGACTAGTTCTGGGAAGAAATGTAAACTGCTATGGGGTGGGTGGGTGAATGATGAAATCTAGTCTTAGAGTCCAGTAGAGATTACTGGAGTTGAAAAATGATAAGATGGGGAATTTGCAAGCTTGGGGGAGGGGCAAAGGGAAGGGGAAAAAAAAACGACAGTACAGTACAGATAAAGGTCTCAAGTGGGGGGAAAAAATGGGAATTCTCTAGTTGGTCAGTGTTCCATGTTCTAGGCCACAGATGACAGGGCAAAGATAGGAGCTTCTTCAATAGGAGTAATTCTGAATTTAATAAACAGAAAACAGCAAACTTTAAAATGGGGAATAATTATCTTTCTAGTTCCTCATGAGGCTCTCAGCTGTGAAAAAAATAATCTGGTACAATGATTCTCTAGTCTGACTTCATATCAGAATCTTCTGAGCATTAAACAAATCTGATGCCCATGGTTGATCCCAGAGTTCAATTACTTAAAATCTCTGAAGATATGGCCTAAGCACAGGTCTTCTGAAAATGTTCTCCAGGTCATAAACTCCAGTCAAAACTGACGACTGCAGCAACTAAAGGCTAGGCAGTGCTACACTAGCTGTTTCCTCAGTGTCTTTCTGAAATGACCCTAAAACTTCCCATTGGCTGACTTTGTGACATTCAAATCTTAGCCTAAACATTTGTCCTCAGAGAGGACCCTCTGACTACACAATCTAAAGTAGCCACACTCAGTTAATTAATGTCTACCACACAGCACTCATCCCTATCTGACATCTGTCTTCTTGATAACTGTTAGTGAACCACTAGAATGGAAGTTCCAAGAAATCAGGGATCTTGCCTGTATTGTTCATGGCTGTTATTTCCAGTAGGATCTGAATAAACATTTCCTGGATGAAGGAAGAAAGTAAACCAGAAGGCAAGCAGGCATGAGGGGTACCTCTCATATAAATGGAATTAAACAAAAAATAAATATTTTGAAGCTATAATTCTTATGGATTTGGATTGGATATAATTAAGGTAGACTGAAAAGCACATAGGGTATTTTTAAAATCTTTAACTTAAAACTATACACAGGCTGGCTTGAACTTCCAAGCAGGGCTCTACCTAGGAAGGAGACGAAAGAATAAAAAATATTTAGTCTGGACTAGAGTCAACAAAGGTGTCAGCAAAACATCTTCATGAAGAGGAAAAGGATGATGAAACTATATTCAACATTTCCACGAATGGAAAAGAAGAAAAAAGAAAAAAAACAAAGACCCAGGTTAAAATATAGGGCAAATTAGAAGTTAGCTTAGGCATAATGAAAAACTTTCAAGAGAAATGCTGTGAGACTGGAACGGCCATCACGGATGAGACATAAAAGTGAAATCTGTGCAAGTCCTTAAGTCTAGTATGAAAATACTTCATTTGAATGGGTCGTGTACTACATAAAGGAAGATTAATATAAGGACAGCCAGAGTTTTCTTTGAGTCTTATAAATACATTAAAGTATCTTGAGCACTAGAGTTTTCTGCTCTGAACTAATTTAGATCTAGTACCAGATGAAAATGAGCCAGAAGGATAAAACACTAGTAAAAACGTAAGCAAATCATTATTTTTAGGCAAAACGGAAATATGCTCATACTTTTCCTTCTGTACAGAACATATGTTAAGGCCCATCAAGTGAATTAGTAATTCAGGCATAAAGGAAGTTTTTGAAGATAACCAAATTCAGGGGTTATCTCCCTACAATGTACACTGAAATATGAGCTCAAAAGAAAACCTCCAAATGCCAGGACACCTTGATCAGCTTACCTGGACTGTCAATGTAAAACCAGCAAGGCACTGCTTTTTCACTGGTCTCTCAAAGCCAGTGCTACTTTCAGAATCCATAATTTCTGAAATCGAACCATCTCCCCAGTCATTCAGTGGTTAACATCAAAGATTTGGAAATATAATCATCCCCAAATGTAATTAATCACCAAGTCCTGTGAATTATTCCTTTGTAAGAAAGAAAAAAGGCTGGGGGAGGGGGGTGGGGATTTATTGATTTAAAGAGATTTAAGAGACACATCGCAAATATAATGTATGAACCTTACTGAGTCCTAAGTCAAACAAATTGACTGTAAAAAAGATTATGAGACAATAAAGGAAACAGGAAATAGGAACACTGATCAGATGATATTTGGAAACGCTGCTAATACTTTCTAGGTATATGATGAGATTGTGATTACATTTTCAAAATGCCCTTATCCTTTAGAAATACACAGTACAATATTGGAAGATTAAGTGATACTTTTGATTTGCTCCAAAATAATTCAAGAGAGGGTGGAGGTGGCAATGAAGGAATAGATGAAATAAATGCATGAAAATTACTAAAGCTGGGTAATGGGTACACAGGGGTTCAATTACACTTTTTTCTTTAATGTGGCATGTCTGAAAACCCCCGTTAAGTCATATTTCTATGTGTGGACATATGTATATTTTCTGATTTACTCTGCTCTGCTCTACAACTGTTGATGACTCCCAGGTGCCTAATTTAGGTACCTTAGCCTGGCCTTCAGGGTCCTGCACAGTCCTTCAGTTACCCTTTCCTCTACAAACACATCATCAGCACTTGCCCTTCCGAATCCTTTCTTTTACTGCTTCTTCTCCTAGAAACGTCCTTCTCCATCCTACCTACTTTCTTCTTGAGCTACTCCTTCCTTTCCTCTTCCACATCTTCTATAGTAAAAAACCCATGTCCTCCTAGGCCACTGACCAGACCACTCACTGTATGCCCTGGTTTGATGTAAAATGCCCCTAATCTTCCCCTAGCTCACAAGTTTTAAGTAGAAGATCCATGCAACTTCAGAGCTGAAAGCCTCACTCTAAGTAAAGCAGACATGTTTGTTATTGCTATCGCGGTGGGTGGAAGGCGGTGGGTCTGCTCCTCTGCGTTGGTCTTCACTCTGCAGTTTTTATAGTGGGCTACGCATACTCAGGAAACATCAAAGAGTTTCATTAACGAGAGTCATAAAACTTTTTTTTAAAGGGAAATTCTGAAATATACTTAAATCTCACAATAATGCGATGGATTACAAGAGCAGAAGAGGCTGTGGTTCTCATTACAGAAAGCTTAATTTCTGAGGCAGCAAAGAGATTTCCTATTAACCCATTCGTCCTTCCTTCAAAGCTTCAAACCCAGTGCCCTGAGATAAAAATTTTATGAGAGATTCATTTTTCTATAATAAAAATACACATATGTGAAAATCAACTTTACCTTATATTTCATCTTGGGACACGAATGAATGTAGAAACCCATATAATAATAGCTGAGTTGAGAAGTTTTCTCATGAAGCTGCCTAGTAAAAGCAATTTCTCTGCCAAAAGAAAAAGAAGAAAGCTGAAGGCAGTTAATTCTGGTTCTAATGTACAAATATCTGTGTAATTTGATGGTAAACATTTGATAAAATCTGATATTAAGCTATCAAAAAATTACAAATATTGAAAGAAAAACTACTTTTAAAACACTATACAATTTTTACTAAAGAAATAATAAAACCCTCTAAATAATTTTAAGCAAATGCATCTAAGTTCAGGTTTTACACTTTATTGGACAAAGTAGCTGATCTAAACTTCAAGCAGCATAAAATTAAAGAGATCTACAGTGTCCTGTTATTATTCATCATGCCCTATGGTTCTCAAAGAATCTGGGCTTAACAGGTTAAAAACAGTACAGCACATTTTAGAAAACTCAAAAGCCATAAATTACAGGACGAATAACTATTATTATGACCATTTACATGCAAAGACTTTCAGCTGCATATGACATCTAATTCATTCCTTTATCTAGGCACAACTTTAATATTTATTTCCCCTAAAACTAGACAGCAGGAAATACCATGTTATCTCACCACATTTTCTGTATTTGTTGGAATAAGCCAGGTAACTCAAACGTAAGAAGTTGTCAGTCTCTCCACTATAACGCCTATGCATGAAGTGGTTTTCATTTGTATCCTGATAAATCTTGGCACAGAATTTCATTCTACTTGCCCAGCTAAATGACTAGTTTGAAAGTGCTTAGTAAAACTTCAGTATATTTCTAAAGTATGAGGAAAGTAGTTTTGTTTTTATGTTTGTTTCTTGAAGGTATTCTTTTCTTTATTAGTAGCAATTGATGCTTGAAATTCTAAAGAAATGTATTTGTAATGCAATATTCTGTGCATTTTTCTACTTCAAATTTAAATCCTTAAAGAATTATTACCGTAAGAATTCATTTTTAAGTTAAAAGTATTTCTAAATCCAACCAGACTAAACATTATTAGCCTATAACAGAATAAATCCTATTTCCAGAATTAATCCACTCTCAAGGTTCAAACTGAGGAAAGAATGCACTGACACAAGCAAGCGTAAGACCACCGATTCCGAGAAGGCCCACCCAGCCAGGGTACCAATCCACTTGGTCCTGCCCACGTCAGTTCATTTCATCACCTCTCTCCGGATTTGTTCTGGCCCCAAACCTTGGAGTCACCCTTAATTCTTTTCTTCTCATCCCAATGTCCAATCCATCAGCAGGTCTTTTGGGCTTTCTCTCTAAAATATGTCTTGAATCTGACCACTTCTTACCACCTCCACCTCAGATATTCTGGGTCAAGCAGCATTATGGTGCCCTTGGATGACTGCAGCAGCTTCCCAGCAGCCTCCTGTTTCCACTCTTACCCCTCCATAATCTCCACAGAAGAGGCCAAGTAATCTTTTACAATATTAATCAGATCTCCCAATCCCCCACCCCAGCAGTGGGTTGGCACCACATATAAATAAAACCCAACCTCCCCACCCTCCTACAAGTGCTATTCCACCTGCCTCCTTCTCACCAACTCCACCTGCCTCCTTCTCACCAGCTCACTCCACCTGCCTCCTTCTCACCAACTCCACCTGCCTCTCTGCCCCTTGCATAAGGCTCTCTACGTCCTTCCCTACACCTGAGCCCAAAAGGCATTTTTGTTTTTCCTGGCCACCTCGAGGCACTTAGATTTGCTAACCTTCACTTGAACTTCTTCCTACCCTCAGATTTTTACATGACTGATTCCTTTTCTTCTTCCTTTGCCCCTGAAATGTCACCTGTTCTCTATGAGGAAAGACCAATCTATATAAAACAGGCTTCATGCCCACCACCTCTAATTTTATTTGTGTCACAGTGCTAGGGAGTATCTGAAATTAAGTTGTCTGTTTTATTATTTATGGTCTGCTTGGACAAACCAGAAACCTGTCTTATTCATGTCTATGAGTGTAATTGCCTTTTTAAAACGTATCTTTCTAAAAATATGCAAACAAATGCCATGCTCATGATCCCCAATTCAAACAATTCTTATATCTACAGGCTATGGATAAGCAGAGGCTGATTACAAAAATGAATTAAAAAAATAAAAAAATAAAAATCTACAGGCTACATTATATAAATCTAAAAACATAAAACTATATTGATTGTTGGATTGCTTAAGAAACTTAAGAAATTGAGGGTAAAATATTTCACCAAAATACACTAAAATCAATAACGAAATTAGCAACTGGTAACCTACTTTCTCCAATTTTGCTTCAAGAGGTCAATCCCCTGGCTGCCTTTCCTTTTCTATAAACTCCGCAACTCATCTTCTCAAGAGCACCAAAAGGAAGTGACAAGACCGCAGAGCAGCCGCAACCATCCCACCCTCAACTGGCAAACCTTTCATGACCTCAGGCTCCTCTCCTGCTCCCTCCCAGCTCTCCAGCTCTAGTATGTGCAGGGATATACAAGGCGATCAATAGAACTCTTGCTAATTTTGCTGGGAATTAATTATTTACCATATCAATATCTAAACTATCACTCAGTTTATTGAGCCATGAAATATTTCAGACACAGGCCAGAGCTTATTATGTAGAAATAAATTTCACCCTTAAAAATCCATCTGAGAAGCCTAGAAAAATCTATAACACATTGTAAAGTGATAATACAAAAATAAAGCCAAACAAAACAAAAAACCAGCAATTATTTGAAAGTATTGACTGATTTAGGTACAAAGAAAATATATCTTTTCTGAAATAAAACTTCTGAAGTTATGTAATAATGGCAAAATCTAAAGTTATAAAACATGAATACTTTAAATTATCAATTTCAATTTCAGTGAGAGCACCAACAGCCATAAATATTTTTAAACTACTTTATACAAAAATGTGATTAAATACATAAGAATAAAAAGACTGTTATGGAGATCTATTGTAAATATTACGTAATTGTGGATTTGTTAAAAATTGGCATTAAGAAAAAAGTCAAGTTGAAAATGCTAAGACAAAGAACTTTATATTGTGGGCCAATGAAACACACACAAAAAATCACTTATGGACCAGATTGTTAAAAACATTAAATTGCTGATTTAATGAAAAATTTCAACTCTTTTATAATTCATAAAAAAGCACATACACAAAAATAATCTGGCAGTACATTTTACTGTGACGTGAAAACGTGACCATCAGACATGAAGACTGAGAGATGAAAAGAGAAAAGTATGACACAATAGTAAACAGTGAGAAAAAGAGAGACTCAAGCTCCCAGATAAACAAAAGAAAAATAGTTCCCAACCCTCCTTCCCCTCCTCCACCACATATACACATAGACAAACAGAAATAAATAGAGAAAACTGGAGGAAGACTCCAATCTTCTCACCATTAAAAATGTTTTGTGCTGCATACATATGTTTGCAGCCATGGACACAGAAGGGAAATTATCTTTTGATGAGGGTCATAAATTCAACCAGTCAGCCAGGGATTCCCCAGGTCTGTTCTGTATACATGTATATTTCTTCCAGTAGACTCATATTACTTTGATTCATTTACACCGCATTAACTTAACGTTTAATTAATAGTAAAAAATATAAAGCTGAATGCAGTAGTACAAGCCTGTAATTACAGGTACCTGAAAGGCTGAGGAAGGAGGATCACTTGAGCCCAGGAGTTCGAGACCAACCTGGGCAACACAGCAAGACCCCATCTCATTTGCAAAGGAAAAAAGAAAGTAGAAGATAATGATGACAAGAATATAAGTCATATAACGTTTAAGGAATATAAGTAGTTCTGAAGGGGGGCTTAAATAAATGTATAAACAACAAAAGCTACCCACAAATACAATGACTTCTTAACTAGATGGATACCTTAGCTAGAGAATTACCATCAGACACTGGCATCAGTTCTAAAGATAGTACCTTATAAATACAATATAAAAGTACTAGAGATTATAGATTATAGATACTAGTTATACATAATATTTACTTATATATTACATAACTATATACTTATATAATATGTATATTTCCTATAAACTAGTTAAATGACGTTTATTTTAAAATTCAATGTGACTTTAAATATATTCTTAAATGAAAATTACAAATTATATATAAGTATATATTATATAGGAGTATTTAACTCATATAGAATACCTATTACCTATTATATAGTAGTATGTATTCTATATAAGAGACTAGCAACAAATCATTATAATACACTGTCAATTAGGACTTCTACTGTTACATAATTAAATATAATCAAATGAGTAATTATTTGAAGTTCTATATAACCCACTACAATAACAGCAAAAAGCAATCTTACCGTAGTGCAGAGTAGACGCCCAAAGACAAAAACGAATAATCAGGATCGTAGTACAAATACACAGATGATACACAGTTTGGGAGGATGTCAATCACCCCCACAGCAATGATCTTTCCGTCAAGCCAGTACTGCTGGTGAAAGGAGCCATAGCCACAATCTGGCCCATTAGGGGGAGTCTCTGCCTAAGAAAAAGCAGAGGCACAAACACAAACAGCCATTTTTTTAATATTAAAATAATCTTATAATTAATATATACTTTCATTTTCCTCAGGTTAATAAGTCCTTAACTTTCCTCTTTGTTTCCATCATCATCCCTAGTCACACCCTATATTAAGCTGCAAAACTTTTTCATCATAGAAATACTGACTAAATACAAAATTCAAAAAGAGAAATCAATTTATGTTTTCTTCAATTTACTTGTTTTAATACTTGACAGTAGGAAATACAGCATTTTACAGGATAAGAAAATCACTATTAAACTATGTCCTTCCATTTCTATACTACTCAGGCATAAAAAGGAACAAAATAATGGCATTCGCAGCAACCTGGATAGAGTTGAGGACCATTATTCTAAGTGAAGTCACCCAGGAATGGAACACCAAACACTGTATCTTCTCACTTATAAGAGGGAGCTAAGCTATGAGGACACAAAAACATAAGAATGACACAATGGACTTTGGGGACTTAGACGGAAGGGCAAGAGGGGGTAAGGGATAAAAGACTACACACTGGGTACAGTGTACACTGCTTGGGTGATGGCTGCACCAAAATCTCAGAAATCACCACTAAAGGACTTACCCAAACACCACCTGTTCCCCAGAAACCTACTGAAATAAAATAAATAAAATAAATAAATAAAAACTATGTTCTTCTATTTCACACAAAGGTTAGGAAAGAAATGCATGAGAAAAATATGAGGAACATAAAAGAAAAGGGTGAGGTGAGATACTGCCAGTTAAGCCTGTTCTGTGAGTGCCTCAGCTCTGAGAAGGTACACAATCCCATTGTATCTTCTAGGTGAGAGTTCTTGTGTAAGTACAAAGGACTATGATACTTCTCCTTATTAGTCAAAGGAAAACAAAGTTATTCTTCATTATTATCTTAATTTAACTATAACTTCACAGGAAAAATCTAGAGATTTCAGAATATAACCATCTTCCTGTAAATATAGCTAGTTAAATGACATTTCTCATTTTAAAATTCAACATTTTAAATATAACTGATCTTAAATGAAAACCATATAAAGAACAGTATCAAGCAGCATAAAACAGCCTTTCCTAGAGACTGAGTGAATGTTAGATTACTAATTCAAGTGAACAAATATAATACTACTTGTACATCATTTTCACACAGCTAAAATCAGAGAATTATATGAATAAAAGCTAGAAGAGAATAAACAAAAATGAGAACAGGTTGAATAACACCAAAACCAAGCAAAAAAATCAAGAAAATAAATCTACAAATCAATCTCTCATGAACACAGATGCAAAACTCCTCAACAAAATATTAGCAAATCAAATCCAACAATATATAAAAAGAATTATACCATGAACAAAAGAGAAATTTATTCCAGGTGTGCAAGGCTTACTTCACATTAGAAAAGCAGCTTTTTAAAAGGCAATTAATGAACAATCAACGTAATTCACCACATCAATAGGTCAAAAGAAGAAGTATCATGTGATCATATCAATTGATGCAGGAAACATTACTGGCAAAACCCAACACCTATTCATGACTAATCACTCTTAACAAACTGGGAACAGAGGAAAGTTTTCTCAATTAGCTAAATAATATATATGCAAAAACCCACAGCTCACAGCATACTTACTAGTAAGAAAGTACAAGGTAAGGATATCCTCTCTCATCACTCCTAGTCAACATCATATTAGAAAGCTTAGCTTGTGCAATAAGAAAAGGAAATAAAAGGTGTATAGACTGGGAAGGAGGAAAAGCCTGTCTTTCTTTATAGATAACATGACTGAGGTAGGTTAAAACAAACAAACAAAAATCAGTAACAACAAAAAACTGAAATAAGCAATTACAGCAAGGTCCCAGAATACAAGGGTAATATACAAAAGTCAGGTGCTTTTCTATATACCAACAATGACTGGAATTTGGAATACCATTTGCAATACAACAAAAAATGAAATGTTTAGTTATAAATCAAACAAAATATACACAGAAAACTACAAAACTCCGACAAAAGGAATCAAAGATCTAAAAAACCAGAAAAATATTATGTGTGCATGGATTAGAAGACAATATTGTCATGACCTCAGTTTTTCCTAAGTTGATATATACATTTAATGTAATCACAATCAAAATCTCAGCAAGCTATTTTGCAGCTATCAAAAAACTGATTCTAAAGTTTATGTAGAGACAAAAGTCTCAGACTAGCCAACCCAATACTGTGGAAGAAAAAAGTTGGAAAAAAGTGTTTACACTCCCAATGTCAACACTTGCTATAAACCTGTAATAATCAAGATAGAGTGGTATTGGTGAAAGAACAGACATAGGTCAAGGTCAATGAGATAAAACAGACACACACAAATATAGTCAAATGATCTTTGACAAAGCAGCAAAGGCAATGCAATAGAGAAAGAATACTCTTTACAATAAATGGTGCTGTAACAACCAGATATCCATACGCAAAAAAAAAAAAAAAGGAATCCAGACACACACCTCACACCTTTCACAAAAATTAACTCAAAATGGATCATAAACCTAAATATAAAATGAGAAATTAGAAAACTTCCAGATGATAATATAAAAGAAAATCTAGGTGAACTTAGGTTTGTCAATGAGTTTTTAGATAAAACACCAAAAGCACAATTCATGAAACAAAAAAACTGCTAAGTTGTACTTTATTAAAACTAAAAACTTCTGCTCTGTGAAAAACATTGTTAAAATAAAAACTCAAGTCACAGACTGGGAGAAAATCTTGTAAAAGACATATCTGATAAAGAATTGGTATCCAAAATATACAAAGACTTTCAAAATTCAACAACAAGAACACAAACTACCCAATTAAAAAGTAGGCAAAATATTGGGTGTCATGGCTTATGCCTCTAATCCCAGTGCTTTGGGAGGCCGACGTGGGAGGATCCTCTGAGCCCAGGAGTTCAAGGCTGCAGTGAGCTAAGATCGTGCCACTGCACTTCAGCCTATGCAAGACCCTGTCTTTATTTTTAAAAATAAGGGAGAAGGGGCAAATGATGTGAACAGAGACCTCACCCCAAGATGTACAAATGGCAAACAAACATATGAAAAGATGCTCAATATCACTTACCATTAGGGAACTGCAAATTAAAACAATGAGATAATACCACAAAACTACTAGAATGGCTGAAATCCAAAAACTGAATAAATACCAAATGCTGGTAAGGATGCAGAGTAATAGGAACTCTCATTCAGATGGTGGGAATGTAAAATGGTATAGATGATTTAGGAGCTGCTCATAAAGTTCAAGATCTCAACATAAAAAAGAGCAATCACATTCCTAGGGATTCATCCAATTGATTTGAAAACTTATGTCACACAAAAACCTAAAACCCTATAAGTGAATGTTTATAACAGTTTTATTGATAACCACACAAAACTGGAAGCAACCAAGATGTCCTTCAATAGGCAAATGGATAAACTATGGTACATCCATACAATGAAAGATTACTCAGCCATAAGTAGAATAACTATCAAGACACACACACGAGAAACTTTACATATTGCTAAGATGCCGATCTGAAAAGGCTATATCCTGCACGATTCCAATTATAGGCATGTCTCATTTAATTGCACTTTGTTTTATTTTGCTTCTCAGATAATGAGTTTAAAAAAAAAAATGAAGGTTTGTGGCAACCCCACTAGAAAGTCTATTGGGGCAATTTTTCTAAGCATGTGCTCATGTCATTAGCATTTTTTAGCAATAAAGCATTTTTTATTTAAGGTATGTATGTTGTTTTTTCAGATATAATGTTACTGCATACTTAAGAGACTACAGTGTAAACACAACCTTTATATGCTCTGGGAAACCAAAAATTTTGTGCAAGTGACTTTATCATGATATTTACTTTATTGCAATGGTCTGGAACCAAATCTACACTATCTCCAAGGTATGCCTGAAGACTCTGTAAAAGGCAAAACTACAGTGACAGTAAAAAGATTCGTGTTGGCAGGAGTTTGTGGGCTATTAGGGGAATGATGAATAGATGAAGCACAGGGACTTTTAGGTGGTGAAACTATTCTATATGATATTGCAGCAATAACAGATCAGTAAAAACCCACAGAACATTACAACACAAAAGAATGAACTGTAATGCATACAAATTTTTAAAAAATCATTTAGGAGGTTGCAGCATCCCAGGAAGAAACACAAGCTGTGACAAGTGAATCTAACTATATTACAAATGTATGAAACTACCTTACTGAAAGTGCTGAGGGAGGGGAAAGGTGCTGACCTAAGCAACTCTGGAAATGAAAGCGGTTTCTAAGAATGAAGGTAAAAGGAACTCTGCACCTAAACACCATATCCTACTGGATAAAGTTGTTTCCCATACAGTTACTGGTTAACAATTCTGATACTTCTACACATGAATACTGGAGGTGACCAATTCAGTAAATGGATGGCAGACAGTAAGAATCAGGTTTCTTACAGTTACAGTGGGAATTTACAGATAAGCAAGGGAAAAAAGGTAGAAAGATTCATGTGCTAATGGATTAGAGTTGGAAACACTAATAAGAACTCATGTTTAGCTTAGTATAGATGCACAGTTACACATAGAAATATTTATAAATGTGCATAGATTATAGATATGTGCATATATATGCATTAGCATACACACATATTTCTTTGTTCTGTCAGCTGAGAGGGTCTAGAAGAAACAACGCCCCAGGAGCAATGAGCATTCCTAGCACCCAGATCTTGGTGTCTAACACTATTCTGCAATAAAAGAAACCAGGGCCCCCAAGGAGAAATAGCTGATTCCAGAACTCAGGCAGGAAAATATACAAGATCAGCCTGAAGTACCAGAAAGTAAAGTAGCACTATTCAAAAAAAAAAAAAAAACCCAAAACCAAAATACCCAACATTGAGGGGGTATACCAATGGAGCACAGACTATTGAAAGAGCAACCAATGCACAAAGCCAGAACAATCTGAGCAACAAAATAAAACAGTACTGACTTTATAATCCCAAGTATGAGATAAATATTCATTAGTCCACACTGATATATATGATTGAATAAATTAATAAATGAGGCAGAAGACACAAATCTCCCATGCAGAAGAATTCCAGACAGTTTATGTAGCTATTCTGCCCTAAAGGTAGGGGAGCATAACTCCCTACTACTTAAGTGCAGGCTGCACACAACTCCCTTCCAAAGAGTATTGTATGAAAGGAGGAAAATGGATTAACTGTGGAGATTATCAAGGTTAACAACCACCACAAGAGAGGATTTACTAAGGTGCTAGCAGTATCAGCAATTTCTCAAACTTCCATTGGTGGTGTTAAAATGCTGTTTGGGGCTGGTCTGAGGGCAGTAGTGTTTACGACTGATAACAACCAGTACAGATTTCTTTGTTCCTTCTCCATTCCTGCTGCTTCATTTGACTAGCCTGCCTAAATAAATAAATAAATAAATAAATAAATAAATAAAATGTTATCTGGGCAATAAATACATCTTTAAAGTATTTCCATGAATGATAAATTATGTCAAAAACCAGTTTTAGTATTCACCATCATATACAGCATTGCTCTTTAAAAAAGTCTTTATTTCCATAGAAACAGATACAATACAAAGAGTAAAGCAGGTGAGCAAAAAGAAGCACTAACCAAAAGAAAACTGGAAGAAATGTTAACCTCTTATAACTACAACAGTGAATGGACACCAATATTCTATCTAACATGCTATTGAACTGGAAGCCTAACCACCTACCTCAGAAATCAGAAGGCTCAACTATGTAACAAGAAATAAACAAGTTTCTACATATTAGTGAATTTTATGAAAACCATCTTTTAAAAATGTAAGCCTCAAGGCTGATAGGAATGAGTCTACCTGTCTTTAAAAATAATCATGCGGCTGGGCGCGGTGTCTCACGCATGTAATCCCAGCACTTTGAAAGGCCGAGGTGGGTGGATCACAAGGTCAGGAGTTCAAGACCAGCCTGGCCAACATAGTGAAACCCTGTTGCTACTAAAAATATAAAAAATTAGCTGGGCATGGTGGTGGGTACCTGTAATTCCAGTTACTCAGGAGGCTGACGCAGAATTGCTTGAACCCGGGAGGCGGAGGTTGCAGTGAGCTGAGATCGCGCCACTGCACTCCAGCCTGGGTAACAGAGCGAGACTCTGTCTCAAAAATAGTAATGATAATAATAATAGTGAAAGGCCAGGCGCGGTAGCTCATGCCTGTAATTGCAGCACTTTGGGAGGCCAAGGTGGGCAGATCACGAGCTCAGGAGATCAAGATCATCCTGGTCAACACAGTGAAACCCTGTCTCTACTAAAAATACAAAAATTAGCCTAGCGTGGTGGCATGTGCCTGTAATCCCAGCTACTCAGGAGGCTGAGGGAGGACAGTTGCTTGAACCAGGGAGTCAGAGGTTGCAGTGGGCTGAGATCACGCCACTGCACTCCAGCCTGGGGACAGAGCGAGACTCCGTCTCAAAAAAATAAAAAAAATAATCGTGAACAGGCCAGGCGTGGTGGCTCACACCTGTAATCCCAGCACTTTGGGAGGCCGAGGCGGGCAGATCACGAGGTCAGGAGATCGAGACCATCCTGGCTAACATGGTGAAAGCCCGTCTCTACTAAAACTACAAAAAATTAGCCAGGTGTGGTGGCACGTGCCTGTAATCCCAGCTACTCGGGAGGCTGAGGCAAAAGAATCGCTTGAACCTGGGAGGCGGAGGTTGCAGTGAGCTGAGATCACATCACTGAACCCTGGCCTGGGCGACAGAGCAAGACTCCATCTAAAAAATAATAATAATAATCGTGAACGAAAGCAGCCACTGCAGTGACATGGAAACTGAGAAAAGCTGTCAGTTTGTGATATTTAAGGTGGAAAGCCTGTCAAATGTCAGAAAACCTACAAGTCAAAAGCTAATTAGGCAGCTCTGAAATAAGTCTAAATTCTTCCATAACTTCAGTGTAGTACATCATTCTAGGACTCATTAAATCTAATATGTGTTCATTCATTCATTAAAAAACATATTTATCGGCTGGGTGTGGTGGCTCATGCCTGTAATCCCAGTACTCTGGGAGGCAGAAGCAGGCCGATCATTTGAGGCACGGAGTTCGAGACCAGCCTAGCCAACATGGCAAAACCCCGTCTCTACTAAAAATACAAAAAATTAGCCAGGTGTGGTGGTGGGGGCCTGTAATCCCAGCTACTCAGGAGGCTGATGCAGGAAAATCGCTTGAACCCAGAACGCAGAGGCTGCAGTGGGCCAAGATCACGCCATTGCACTCCAGCCTGGGCAACAAGAGTGAAACTCAAAAAAAAAAAAAAAAAAAGGGCCAGGTACGGTGGCTCATGCCTGTAATCCCAGCACTTTGGGAGTCCAAGGCGGGCGGATCACCTGAGGTCAGGAGTTCGAGACCAGCCTGGCCAACATGGTGAAACCCTGTCTCTACTAAAAATGAAAAAATTAGCTGGGCATGGTGATGGGCGCCTGTAATCCCAGCTACTTGGGAGGCTGAGGTAGGAGAACTGCTTAAACCCAGGAGACGGTGGTCGCAGTGAACCAGGATCATGCCACTGCACTCCAGCCTGGGTGACAGAGCAAGACTCCCTCTAAAAAAAAAAGTATTTATTAAGAACATAAGTATGCTCATGCCTGTAATCCCAGCACTTTGGGAGGCCGAAGCGGGCAGATCACCTGAGGTCAGGAGTTGAAGACCAGCCTGGCCAACGTGGTGAAACCCCATCTCTACTAAAAATACAAAAATTAGCCAGGCGTGGTGGCACACACCTGTAATCCCAGCTACTTAGGAGGCTGAGGCACGAGAATTGCTTGATCCCAGGAGGTGGAGATTACAGTGAGCCACGATCACCCCATTGCACTCCAGCCTGGGCGACAGGATCAAAACTCCATCTCAAAAAAAAAAAAGGAATATAAGTATAATCTCAATAAGCACATTATTAAATAAACAATGCATTCTGTTAACCCTAAATATAAATCAGTCTTACTTGTTGTACCAGCTTGAAATACTTGTTCAAACTACAATTACCTTCTCAGTTTCTGATTTTCATCATGTTTCTCATCCCTGGACCTCCCATCTGAAAACCTGTTTCAGTTACTTCATAGGTTTGTTCTCCTCTGAGTCCAGTCATAACCAATTTGTCCTACCATAGACATTACTCCCATCTCTCAATTCCTGTGGAAGCTGGGGTCTTCCCCAAATGCAGAGCACTTCCTGTAAGATATGGGCTGCCTCATAATTACTTAGGAAACAATAAGCTATATACCTATCTACTCTGCCTCCCATCACTTCACAGATGATCCAAGAAAAGCAGGTCAGAGGCCATTTTCCTAAAAGATAAGTGGTTGACTCAGCACTCTTGGTTAATAATGATCTGCTCTTCTCAATTTGGCTAGTAAGTCAATCAGTACAATTTTTTTCAACAGGTACATGGCAGCTGTGGAGAATGAGTTGGAGGTGAGCCTGAGATATTGATTCTCTTTGCGTTCCTTGCAGCTGGAGCAGCCAGAACCCCCAGATCACTCACGCCTAGCTAAGAAATTCAGGAAAAAAAAAAAATTCAGTGCGTGCCCTCCAATACCATAAACTGATTTAACAAACATGTCTAATGTTTGTTTATGAACACATCTGGTCATCCTGCAGCTAGGAGTTTGCCCTTACTGAAGAATCAATACAAAGATTTATCTATAAGAGTGGTCACGCAGTATTGTTGTTATAGAGAAAAACTAGAAACTAACTCACTATCAAATAATGAAGTGGTGAATTACCTCAACCTATCCACACAGTCGCATTGAGTATTCCATGCAGCAATTAACAACATAAGCATTTCCTTATATGTCCTAACACAGAGAAGCTCGAAAACACCAAGAATGAACCTGTTTTTAAAAAAGAATCAACACTAAACAATACATACATACAAATTATTTAGCCCACTGGAGGGGTATCCTCCAACTCTCTATACTCTCCTCTACCACCCCACCCCAATTAGGTCCAAAAGAGCTATGTCTTACAACAGTCCCTTAACTTAGCTTTCCAGGAGGCTCAGTCATCCATTCCTAGAGAAGCCTCCTTAACTCACTTACCATTCTCTATTTACTGCCTTGAGAATTCTACTTCAATATGTGGAATTGTATTTCCTTAAACCTTAGTCAAAAAGGTAATCATGTCTTGGTATCATGAAATAATTTTGAACTTGAGGACCCTCTGAAAGGGCCTCAGGGACCCCTGGCATTACCAGGCCACACTCTTGAGAATCACTGATATCCATTTATTTTGGAAGTACAGGTAGAAGAGGAGCCTGCCAACTGTAAGCGGCAAATAGAAACTGAGCAGGTTATAGGATTCAAAGTCAAAAGATCTGGATTTGAGCCCTAACTCCACTGTACACTTTTCTGGCTATTTGAACTAAGTAAGACAGTAATTTAACTTCTTTTAAGAGTTTCAGGCCAGGCGCGGTGGCTCACGCCTGTAATCCCAGCACTTTGGGAGGCCAAGGTGGGTGGATCACGAGGTCAGGAGATCGACACCATCCTGGCTAACACAGTGAAACCCTGTTTCTACTAAAAATACAAAAAATTAGCCAGGCATGGTGGCGGGAGCCTGGAGTCCCAGTTACTCGGGAGGCTGAGGCAGGAGAATGGTGTGAACCTGGGATGTGGAGCTTGCAGTGAGCCAAGGTCGCACCATTGCACTCCAGCCTGGGCCTCAGAGCGAGACTCCATCTCAAAAAAAAAAAAAAAAAAAAAAAGAATTTCAGTGTCCAGGCAGGGTGTGGTGGCTCACAGCTGTAATCTCTGCACTTTGGAGGTTGCGGCGGGCAGATCACTTGAGTCCAGGAGTTTGAGACCAGCCTGGCAACATGACAAAACCCTGTCTCTACTAAAAATACAAAATAGTAGCCAGGTGTGGTGGCACATGCCTGTACTCCCAGCTACTCTGGATGCTGAGGTGGGAGGATCACTTGAGCCTGGGAGGCAGAGGTTGCAGTGAGGCGAGATCGTGCCACTGCACTCCAGCTTGGGCAACAGAGCAAGACCCTGTTTCAAAAAATAAAAACATAAAAAATAAAAGTTTCAATGTCTGCATTTTTAAACAAGAATCATACTACCGGTCAGTCTCAATTGTCATTAGTTGTGAGAAACAACAATATACAAATAAAAGCACTTTGCAGACTATAAAAAGTCTAGGTCAGTTATTGTTTTTGTTTTGTTTTGTTTTGTTTTTTGAGATGGAGTCTACAAAATTATATCAGTAGCTAACTTAACAGCAAAGTTACTTAAACAGCAGTTATCTTTCATTTCCTCATATATAAATCTGTCATGTGACTAGCAAAATTTAGTAACTTATCTTTACCAGTCTGCAGTTTTGCATATTTTGGATATCTGAAAGAATTAATTAACTAATTCCTCAATTTCAAGGATTTAGCTGATAACAAGAAAAAATAATAATAAATTTCACCTCTACCTATACAAAAGAAAAACCACCTTAAATGTTGGGGAGGAAAGGAATGACTTCTGTGATTAATGACCTATGTGGTATAATACCAAAGGCACTATGTAGAAATGTCATCAATATTAATAGGCTAATTCTGGCTTCCAGCCAAACTGCTCCCAAAATGGGTGCATATTTACTCTGATGAAGTATACCTGTCTCTTTACCCACCTGCTTCTATGTACCTTAGTTATGCCCAGAACACAGTAAAAACTCAAAAGAACAGGAGACTGGAGAGTCATATGCCAGGCATTAGGCCAGTATTTGAGGGGATTTACTACAAAGTTCAAAGATAGGAAGACTGAAAGTCTTCAGGGGCTTTAAGAGAGCAGAACCTGAGTTCTCTTCTCTTCCAAAGCAGCTGAAAATACCTCCCACATTGTACCTGTACAATACAAAAATCTATGATGAGACAATTAATGTCCCGAATTTTTAGTAAATAACAGTTAATGGAGGCACCCAAAGGTAATCCTTTTAGGCACCTGATACAAAGTCTGCATTGTGTTAAAATAACTTACTCCTGCAACTGTTTTGCTTTTCTATTTTTTTTAACAGTTTCATGAAACACTTCACCGAAGTTTGAAAAATAGAAACACACACTTTGTGAGGCAGAGGCAGGCAGCTCACTTGAGGTCAGGAGTTTGAGACCAGCCTGGCCAACATGGCGAAACCCCTTCTCTACTAAAAATACAAAAATTAGCCGGACATGGTGGCAGGTGTCTGTAATCCCAGCTACTTGGGAGGCTGAGGCAGGAAAATCACTTGAACCCGGGAGGCAGAGGTTGCAGTGAGCTGAAATCACACCACTGCACTCCAGCCTGAGCGACACAGCAAGACTCTGTCTCAAAAAAATAAATAAATAATAGAAACACAAAGATGTGCTAAGCCACTGTGGCTTCATTTCTCTAAAACATCAAAAACTAAATTTAAAATTTTGAAATAATAGTCTACAGTTAAGAAATGAAAAAATAATAAATTTGGAAAACGCAACTAGTAATGCTCACTGTTAAAATAGCACATAGTTTTAGATAAGTTACTTAAAAATCAAGTGCAACAGATTCCTAATTTTCTGGCTGACAATTAGACACTAAAGACAGGGGAAAATAAATTTAGTATTATCAATGGAGCGATTATGAGTAATTTTTAAATTCTTTTCCTCTATTTTCTGTATTTTTCAATAAACATGCATTAATGTTATAATCTAAAGAGTTTTAAAAAACTAAATTGAAGAGGCCGGGTGCGGTGGCCCAGCACTTTGGGAGGCCGAGGTGGGCGGATCACGAGGTCAGGAGGTCGAGACCATCCTGGCTAACATGGTGAAACCCCGTCTCTACTAAAAATACAAAAAACTAGCCAGGCATGGTGGCGGGCACCTGTAGTCCCACCTCCTCGGGAGGCTGAGGCAGGAGAATGGCGTGAACCCAGGAGGTGGAGCTTGCAGTGAGCAGAGATCATGCCACTGATCCAGCCTGGGGAACAAAGTTAGACTCCGTCTCAAAAAAAAAAAAAAAAAAAAAACTAAATTGAAGAATTACTAGTTCAGGTCAGGCATCCCAAAAATGCTCCATAATCAGAAACTTTTTGAGCACTGAGAAATGATGTTCAAAGGAAATGCATATTGGAGCATTTCAGATTTTAGATTTTCAGGCTTGGGATGCTCAACCAGTAAGTATAATGAAAATATTTCAAAATCTGAAAAAAACCCAAAATCTGAAATACTTTGCTTCCAGGCATTTCAGATATGGCATACTTAATGTGTAATTATTAAATAGAACAGAGAAGGAATACTCAACTTAAATCATTGTTTAAAAAAAAATAGGTGGTAGAAAGATTATCTGAAAAGAGTAATTATTGGGTGTCTTAGTCTATCCAGGCTGCTATAACAAGATACTTTAGACTGGGCATTTTATAAAGAATAGAAACTTACTATGCACAGTTCTCGAGGCTGGGAAGTACAAGTTCAAGGCACCAACAGATTTGGTGTCTGGTGAGGGTTTGTTACTCATAAATGGTGGCTTCTGTCTCCTCACATGATGGTAGGGGAAGGTAGCTCCCTTCAACCACTTTTATAAGGGCACGTAATCCCATTATTCAGGGCAGAGCACGTATAACATAATCACTTTCCAAAAGGCCTCACCTCTTAGAATACTATGACACCGAGTATTAGGTTCTAACATATAAATTTTGGGGGACTACCAACATTCAGACTACAGCACTGGGTATTCTTTCAGTGAAGCTCTAGGCTTGATTTTCTATTGACTGGGTTATTTTACAACTCTGCAGGTGCAGAGGTTAACTTGTGGATTTCTGTTGGGGGTGGGGAACAAATAATCCCTTACATGGTTTACCACCATGTAAGACAATAACCAGTTGTTTTTATCTAATCTAGCAATCTCATCTCAATCACATGCATATATCTTAATATCTGCACATATTCTTAAATGCTCTTTGTACCAGTTTTAATGCCTTACTGGTTTTGCACTAACTGAGTCAATATTTGGCACGTGTTTGTCCTCTATTTGCATGAAGGTCACAATTTTATCTTTTTAAAAATTATAGTCAGCAGTTCTGGAGGTCATCCACTGAGAAGCTCAAGTAGACTAGATGGAGCTAAGTAAATAAGAAACACACCTCACAGTCTGTTAAGCCTAACACAACTTTTCTTGGCTCCCAAAGAGATGCTCATGCAGCCATAAAGCTCTAACTTTGCTCACTGTTTCTCTATGTATTTTTCTGCTTCTCCACTAAGTTTGTGCCTTTGTGTTTCTGATTCACTTGTGACCCATATATTATCCCCAGGGATGGTAGTAATGAGAAAGGAAAAAAAAACGGTCAGGCAGACAGTTAGGATAGGTCTTTGGTAAAACTCCTTCAAACACAGAAACACCCTAAAAAATCAAGCTGCAGGCACAAATAGAGCAGCCTGGTGAAAACTCAGGCTGCAGCTGCACAGGTAAGAAAGCAAGGCCCAATACAGAAGCCTTTGTTCTTGGTGTAACCCACGGGCTCCCAGGAAAAAGTTTCCTCCCCTTTTCAGGCATGTACACGGTGGGTTCCACAGGAACTTGCACAGGGAAGGGTAGACCTTACCCAAAACAAACCCACAGTTGCATAACCAAGAGAAGCTGTACTTTGTGCTTGCCTAAAGACATGCCCGCAGCTGCACAGATAAGGGGAGTTACACAGACAGCTTCACACGTAAGGGAAGTTACACAAACAGCTACAGAGATGAGGGGGGATTCTTATAAAAGCTTTTGTATTCCACTGTAAAAATGGCAACCCTCTCCCAGGCCCCCTCTCTGCTGTGGACAGCTTTTTTCTTTCACTTATTAAACTTTCGCTCCAATCTCACTCTGTGTCCACACTCCTTAATTTTCTTGGTCGTGAGACAAATAATTCCATGTACTACCTCAGATGACAAGACTGAAACATGGTGCACTGGCAAGATTGCAACAGTAATAGGTAGATTTCATTTATGGTCTCTGTTGGATGGATGACAGAAACCTATTCTCTGTTGGATGACAGATGACAGAGAATCTGGTTTGTTAGTCCTTTTGTTTGTCTAATTGTATATTTGTGAGTTAATCAATTAAGGAGAACAGCTCCTGTGAGATCTGAAACGATGAGTTTCTGTGTTTACTTGTGATCTATGGCTGAAGTTGTAGAACTGAAGCGAAAAGCCCTCTACATGTTTCTGCATCTATAATTCGAAAAAGCCGTTATTTCTCATTGTATGTGAAATATTTTCCTACCTCCAGAGGGTATTAATAAATTACATGTTACAGCTCTTAAACAGAAGAGCTCTGTAAAATTGATTTACAGAGATAAGAAAGCATGTATATAAATTAAAATATTCTCCAAATTCACAGAAACTAAAGAAACTCTTAACAGAAACTGCTAGCTCAGAAACATTTTTAAGAATCCAAGTATAGGCCAGGTGTGGTGGCTCACACCTGTAATCCCAGCACTTTGAGAGGCTGAGGTAGGAGGATCACCTAAGGTCAGGAGTTCAAGACCAGCCTGGCCAACATGGTGAAACCCTGGTCTCTACTAAAAATACAAAAATTAGCCAGGTGTGGTGGTGGGCACCTGTAATACCAGCTACTCGGGAGGCTGAGGCAGGACAATCGCTTGAACCCAGGAGGCAGAGACTGCAGTGAGCTGAGATCACACCATTGCACTCCAACCTGGGCAACATGAGCAAAACTATATCTCAAAAGAAAAAAAAAAAAAAAAAGAATCCACGTATATATAACCAAGGTGAATCTTTGGATAAATAAAGCTAGTTTAAAATGTTTGGTCTGAGGGGAAAAAAGTTATCACTTTTCTCAGAATTATTAGTATTAAGTATAATACATGAGTAGATTTTTAAAAATAATACAGGCATACCTGGCCGGGCGCAGTGGCTTACACCTGTAATCCCAGCACTTTGGGAGGCCAAGGCGAGCAGATCACTTGAGGGCAGGAGTTGGAGACCAGCCTGGCCAAAAAGAAGAAATCCCGTCTCTACGTAAAATACAAAAATTAGCTGGGTGTGGTGGTGGGCACCTGTAATACCAGCTACTCAGGAGGCTGAGGCAGGAGAATCGCTTGAACCCAGGAGGAGGAGGCTGCAGTGAGCCGAGATCATGCTACGGCACTCCAGCCTGGGTGGAAGAGCCAGAATCTGTCTCAAAAAGATAATAGTAATAATATAGACATCTTGCAGGTACTATGGGTTTTGTTCCAGACCACTGCAATAAAGTGAACATCACATTAAGGCAAATCACATACATGTTCTGGTTTTCCTATTGTTTACACTATGCTGTAGTCTATTAAGTGTGCAACAGCACATCCAAATGCAATATATATATGTTGATTTAAAAATATTTCAGTGCCAAAAAATGGTGCTGGAAAAATGACACCAAAAGACTTGTTCAACATAGGATTGCCACAAACCTTCAATTTGTAAAAAACGGTGTATCTGAGAAGTGCAACGAAGCGTAACAAAATGAAGGATGTCATATAGGGGTTGGTTTCTAACGAGAATAGTTCAACTGAACTTCCAAAACTACTCATTGGTTTACTAATCAAAAAAAGCTAACATCATACCTCTGTAATGCTGAAGATTTTGAAAAATCTAAGTTTGTGTTCAACTACATTGAATTATAATTCTGATAAACATTGTTTAAACTTTTTTATTTATAGTAAACTATCCATAAAATTTGTTTGAACCACTTTTTTATTTTTATTGTTTACTTCACTTTGGGTTTTTTAAAAATTTCAACTTTTATTTTAGATTCAGAGAGTAAAGATGCAGGTTTGTTACACGGGTATGTTGTATATTAAGGTTTGGGATACAAATCGTCCCAACACCCAGGTAGTTAAGCCTAGTACCCAACAGTCAGTTTTTCAACCCTTGCCCCACTTCCCTTCTTTTTATCATAGCCTCCACTGTCTACTGTTCCCATCTTTATGTCCATGTGTACCCAAGGTTTAGCTCCCACTTAAAAGCAAGAACATGTGGTTTTCTGATTCTGTGTTGGTTTGCTTAGGATAATGATCTCCAGCTGCATCCATGCTGCTGCAAGAGACATCATTTTGTTCTTTATTATGGCTGCATAGTATTCAACGGTGTATATGTACTACATTTTCTTTATCCACTCCACCTTTGATGGGCTAGTTCAGCCACTGTGGAAAGCAGTGTAGAGATTTCTCAAAGAACTAAAAATAGTATTTGACCCAGCAATCCCATTATTGGGCATATACCTAAAGGAAAATAAATCATTCTGCCAAAAAGACACAGGCACTCATACATTCATCATAGCTCTATTCACAACGGCAAAGAAACAGAATCAACCTACATACCCATTTTAACAATTGGTAAGTGTACAGTTTAGCATCATCAAGTACATTCACATTATCATGTAACTATCCACACAATCCATCCATAATTTTTTTGATCATCCCAGACAGAAACTACGTACCCATTAAATAATTAACTCTCCATTCTCTCCTCTCCACTGCCCCTGGCAACCATTACTTCACTTTCTAGCTGTAGCCACTTGACTACTCTATGTACCTCATGTAAGTAGATCATATAATATTTGTCCTTTTGTAATTGGCTTATTGCACTTAGCATAATATTGTCAAGGTTCATTCAGCATGTGTGATTGAGAATTTCCCTCCTTTTTAAGGCTGAATAATATTCCTTCATATCTATACACCATTTTGTTTATCCATTCATCCACTGATGAATACTTGGGTTGCTTCTACCTTTGGCTACTGTGAATGATGCTGCTCTGAACACTGCTATATTGTTCAAGTCCCTATTTTCTTTTGTGTATATATGCACAAGTGGAATTGCCAGATGACATGGTAATTCTACTTTTAATGTTTTGAGGAATTGTTATACATTTTTCCACTGCAGCTGTACCATTTCATGTTCCCACCAGCAATGCACAAGAGCTCCAATTTCTCTACAACCATGCCAACAGTTACCGTTTTCCATTTTTTTGATAATAGCCCACCTAATAGGTATGAAGTGATATCTCATTTTGGTTTTGATTTGTATTTCCCCTCGTGATGCTGAACAAATGACAAACATTTTTATATATTTTGGTTTGGGTTGGCTTCACCATAACTTTGAAGATCCTTAGGTAATTTTAAAACGTAAATTAATGTAAATCAACAACTTAAATCATCTTTGGATACCTGAATAGTTTCTAACTAGGAACAAACACTAAAACAATGACCATAATTAAAAGTTTACCTACTTTTCCTTATTTTATATATATATGATATATAATATATATTTTATATATATGATATATAATATATATTTTATATATATGATATATAATATATATTTTATATATATGATATATAATATATATTTTATATATAACATATATATTTTATATATTATATATATTTTATATATATTATATATATATACTACAGAATGGCTACATCTCTGGGGTCTGTCAACAAACATGCTTATCTTTGCCACTTTAAAATGTATATAAGAAGGTATAAAAGCGATATGTAAGGGCCAGGCACGGTGGCTCACGCCTGTAATCCCAGCACTTTGGGAGGCCGAGGCGGGCAGATCATCTGAGGTCGGGAGTTCGAGACCAGCCTGACCAACATGGAGAAAGCCTGTCTCTACTAAAAATACAAAATTAGCCAGGCGTGGTGGCACATGCCTGTAATCCCAGCTACTCAGGAGGCTGAGGCTGGAGAATAGCTTGAACCTGGGAGGTGGAGGATGCCGTGAGCTGAGATCGTGCCATTGCACTCCAGCCTAGGCAATAAGAGCAAAACTCCGTCTCCAAAAAGAAAGAAAGAAAGAAAGGATATGCAAGAAAATTGTGAAATTTGTGATTTACATACTTTCTCAGTCTGTTATAATGCTCATATAAAACAGTTACTTCTCGAGCTATCTCCCATTTCTCCCTATGAAAGAAAAGTTATTATTTTATTAAGAGATGTAATTAATATGGATGGTTCAGGCCATATTAAGGGAAAAAGTAAGAGACATACATTTGTGTCAGCAGAGTAATCGTGTAAGACTTGATTTTTAGGCCTGGCATGGTGGCTCATGCCTGTAATCTCAACACTATGGGAGGCCAAGGTGGGTGGATCACTTGAGGTCGGGAGTTCAAGACCAACCTGGCCCACATGGTGAAACCCTGTCTCTACTAAAAATACAAAAATTAGCCAGGCATGGTGGCAGGTGCCTGTA
Organism: Pan troglodytes; assembly: GCF_028858775.2. Classification (NCBI taxonomy): domain Eukaryota; kingdom Metazoa; phylum Chordata; class Mammalia; order Primates; family Hominidae; genus Pan; species Pan troglodytes. Next base: position 133,971,027 of record NC_072406.2, read on the forward strand.
ATCCCAGCTATTCGGAAGGCTGAGGCAGGAGAATGGCTTGAACCTGGGAGGCGGAGGTTGCAGCGAGCAAGATCATGCCACTGCACTCCAGACTGGGCAACATAGTGAGGCTCCATCTCACAAAATATAAAATAATTTTTGTAAAAAAGACTTGCTTTTTAAGGAAAATGTGAGTAGGATTATTCCAAAGTGGCAGCTTGTTACAGAACATAAAACAGCATAGTGGAGACAAAACTTGACAAAGTATAGTAGGTTGGGGAAGTGAATTTTATTGGCTTTGGTCATAATATCTAAGAATGAGAAAACGCTATAATACGTGTTGACATGTTGGCTAAGTTCACTTAGTTTTGAGGGACCTCTTTATCTGGAATACTCTTACTCTGTAAGTGAGAAAAGGAAGGGTCAGGGTGACTAAGGGGCTTGCTCAAGGCCACAAAGCCAATTTAGGGGAATGCTAAGAAAGACCAAAGCCTGAAATTCCCAACTCTCGGTTTAGTGTCTGTCTTGCTGGACACTGCTTCTGCAGTCCACCATGCCAACACACAATCACAGTGTATCAACGTGCTCTAGTCAACACAAGAGGTAAGAGATTTTAGCCACTTACTAAACCAAAGGATGAATAAAGAAATGTATTTTTCAATGACATAATTCTTTGGAATTTAAATGTTTCCATGAAAGCAAAAAGGTTTACCCCAACATTCACAACTTAATACTAGAAGCACTGAAATAAAAATTTTAAAGAAACTTTACCAAGCTTATGTAATTGAGAAAGGAAGTACAGTAAATGTTTTTAATAAGTTGGACAGAAATAAGAAATTTACTTCTGCATTTTTACTGCAGAACAAATAGATAAATATCAGGATGTTGTTATTTAAGTTACTTTCTTTACTTTGACATTTCCTTTTATTTTAAATCCTAATTCTCCAACAAAAAGACTTTTAGTGAGGCACTGTCAAAAAGGCTAAGTAACAGAATCCCAAACTTCTCAATTCTACAGGTCAATGTTTATTAAGCACTCTAGTAAACACCTTAGAATCCAGAGTAACTATGCTTATGTGAGCCCTTACTTAACGTCAGTTCAATTTGAGACTCCTGCTTTTACAATATTTCTTATGAGGGAAAAATATATCCCACAGTGACAACCCAGACAGAGAACTCAATGACTGCCAACATCAAACAAGACTGATGTCCCCATGGAAACTAATCCACCCCAGGATTTTCTATTCAAACATTTTCTGAAGCATTCATGCGCATCTAATGGGCAATGAAAATTGTGAAGGCAGATGACCCTAATTTTCAACACAACTGAAAGGTGCTTGCAGCAACACCACTACTCGCTAACGGAAGACTGACCCAGCCAAAAGATGTCTTGAATGACTTGGATTTTAAGATGCCTATACTAATCCAAGCCCCAAGCAGGAAAATCTTCAGCCAGGAAACTCCTGGCATTTTTTATTTACTGTTTAGTTTTTTATTCTAAATGTACTTTCTTTTATTCTCAGAAATCAACTTTGGTACATTTATCATATGGGACTGGTTTCTAGGAAAAGACTTCCAGTTGATATCACGAGATATATGGCTGCAATAAAAAATGATGAGTTCATGTCCTTTGCAGGGACATGGATGAAATTGGAAATCATCATTCTCAGTAAACTATCGCAAGAACAAAAAACCAAACACCGCATATTCTCACTCATAGGTGGGAAATGAACAATGAGATCACATGGACATAGGAAGGGGAACATCACACTCTGGGGACTGTTGTGGGGTGGGAGTAGGGGGGAGGGGGGAGGGATAGCATTGGGAGATATACCTAATGCTAGATGACGAGTTAGTGGGTGCAGCGCACCAGCATGGCACATGTATACATACGTAACTAACCTGCACATTGTGCACATGTACCCTAAAACTTAAATTAAAAAAAAAAAAAGAGAGAGATGGCTGCAACTTACACTGACTCAATTATCAGGTCACATCCAAAAACTAACTGAAGTACCATAAGCCCTCATGACTAGAGTTAACAACAATGTACTCCTATTTTCTGCTTTTGCCCAATGGATCAAGCCACAGCCTAGCTTTCTGCTTCTGATTCAATTCAGTACCAAGGGCAGAGTGCCAATTATTCTCTGAAGATGTCTAGTCCCCCAAGTAGTTACCTCTCTGTTCCCTGGGCCTGGCTCTTTAAACACAGCTGAGCCTCCCAGGCCTTAGACCAGAGAGCAGGTAAAAGCTTCCCCCAATTCACCAGCTCAGCCCTCTTCCTAGCCTTATCTCCACTGCTCTCGAATTTGGGCCAGCTTTCTGGATATTTGATTTTCGGTGTTCTCTTCGTTCAGTAAAATTAACTCCCTTCCTCAGCTTAACGACTCAACCTTCCGACCACCTCATCCCTTTACTGCTGACTCTGCAAGCTCCGTACAGGACCCAGTTTTGAGTAACAGCCATTCCTTCTGAATTCTAGCCATTGGAGAGACCTTGATATCTACAGCTACTCCAAGCAATGATGCTTCTTACGTTGACAGACTCAAGAGATGGTTAGGTTCCTATGGTTCTTTCTTTTCTTTCTTTGGAGTGCAGTGTTGTGATCAAGGCTTACTGCAGCCTTGAACTCCTGGGCTCAGGTGATCCTCCTCCCTCAGCCTCCAGAATTGCTGGGACTACAGGCACACACTACCACAACTGATTAATTTTTTTAATTTTTTTTTTTTTTTTTTTTTGTAGAGACGTGGTTTTGCCATGTTGCCCAGGCTGGTCTCAAACTCCTGAGCTCAAGTGATCTACCTGTCTCAACCTCCCAAAGTGCTGAGATTACAAGCATGAGCTAACGCGCCACGCCTCTTTTCTTCCTAACAGCCAAATGAATACTACTGAGGTAGGAAACCTGTAGGACTTATTTGCCAGTCCCAACAGAATGAAATGAAAAAACCAGCAGGAACCAGCAGATGGCATCAAAAGTGACCTCTAGTTGTCCTTGCTGTTCATTGGCATAAGACACTCCTACCAGTGCCATGACAGTTTACAAAGACCATGGCAACACCCGGAAGTTACTGCCCCCTTTCTAGAGATTTCTGAATAACCCACCCTTCAATTTGCATGCAATTAAAGGGGGGTATACATATAGCTAGCCAACACCTCATGCACTGCTACTCTTGAGCATACTGTGTGGTAGTGTTGTTCATGCTTCCTATTTTACTTCTAATTTCCTGTCTAAATGTTCTATCAATTATTGAGAAAGTTGTCCTGAAGTCCCCAACTACTACATTTCTCCCTTCAGTTCTATTAGTTTTTATTTCATGTTATCTTGAGGCTCTATTAAGTGGATCGCATTTCAAATTACTGCATATTCATTTGATGAATTGACCTTTTTATTGTTATGAAATGTCACTCTTTCTTCCAACTTTGCCCTGAAGTCTACTTTTTTTTGAGACAGTCTCTTTCTGTCACCCAGGCTAGAGTGCAGTGGCACGATCTTGGTTCACTGCAACCTCCGCCTCCTGGGTTCAAGCGATTCTCCTGCCTCAGCCTCCCGAGTAGCTGGGATTACAGGCGCCCGCCACCACGCCGGCTAATTTTTGTATTTTTAGTAGAGACAGGGTTTCACCATATTGGCCAGGCTGGTCTTGAACTCCTGACCTTGTGATCCACCTGCCTCGACCTCCAAAAGTGCTGGGATTACAGGCATGAGCCACAGCACCCAGCCGCCCTGAAGTCTACTTTGATAAGAATACAGCCACTCTGACTTAAAATTCTTAAGTTTTTTTTTTTTTCATTTTTATTTTTAGAGATGTGGTATTACTCTGTTGCCCAGGCTGAATTGCAGTGGTGCAATCATAGCTCGCTGCAGCCTCAAACTTCAAGGCTGAAATGATCTTCCCACCTCAGTCTCTCTCACAGCTGGGACTACAGGCACACGCCACTGTGCCCAGATAATTTTTTTATTTTTCTTTTAGAAATGGGGGTTCTCATTATGTTGCCCTGGCTGGTTTCAAACTCCTGGGTTCAACTGATCCTCCTGCCTCAGCCTCCTGAGTTGCTAGGATTACAGACATGAGCCAACTTTCCTAGGATAAGTATTTGTATAGTAGTGTTTTACTCTAGCCTTTTACTTTTAACCTATCCATGTCTTTGTATTTAAGATGGATGTTGATTTTTTCCTTTTATCTAGCCTGACAATCTGTGACTTTTAATTGGAATGTTCCAATCTGCCCTAATAGTATAGTCACTAGCCACATGTGGCCACTTAGCCTTAAGTTAACTAAAACGTAAAAAATTTAAAATTCAGTTCCCAAAGAGCTCATTAGCTAATGTATGACAGCAGTCCCCAACCTTTTTGGCACCAGGGACTGGTTTCGTGGAAGACAATTTTTCTACAGACAAGGGTCAGAGGGGAGAAGGGGAAGGTGTAGGGATGAAACTGTTCCAAGTCAGATCATCAGGCATTAGATTCTCATAAGCAGCTCACAACCCAGCTCCCTCACATGGGCAGTTCACAATGGGGTTCATGCTCCTATGAGAATCTAGTACCACAGCACATCTGACAGGAAGTGGAGCTCAGGCAGCAATGCTCGCTCACTCGCTGCTCACCTGCTGAGTGTCCCAGTTCCTAACAGGCCACAGAGCAGTACTGGTCCCAATCTGGGAACTGGGGACCCCTGATGTATGACCACTGGCTAGTGTTGAACGTGCAGACATTCAGAAACAGGAATTACCATGAAGCAGAGTTTTCACTTAGACCATTTATATTTAGTACCATCATAATCAGTAGGGTTGAATTTAAGTGGGCCATCTTGCTATTTGTTCTATTTGTCCCACATGTTTTTTGTTCACTTTTTCTTGTCTTTTGTTAGACTGAAACATTTTATCATTAAATTGGCTTATTAACGATACCTCTTTGTATTTTTTTTAAGGCTTTTTTAGGGATGTGGTTTTCAACAGGAAGCTATTTTGTCCCCCTAGGGACATTTGGCAAAGTCTGGAGACATTTTGTTGCAACTCAGGGGAGTGAGTCCTACTAGCATCTAGTGAGCAGAAGCCAGAGATGCTAAGCTTCCCATAATGTGCAGGACAGCTCCTCACAACAAAGAATTATCCAGCCCACCATGCTGATAGTACCAAGGTTGAGAAACCCTGCTCTGGGGCTTACTAAATACTCCCTAACTAATCACGGTCTTCTTTCAAATACTATCATATCACTTCATGTAATGTTAGAATCTTAACCACATTCTATTTCCTTCCTATCTTGTGATTATTGTCACATACTAGTAGCTGTGATATTGAGCACCTACCTAATCTACCTCTCTGGGTTCAATTTTCTTCATAAGAAAATTGGGAATATCTACCTCATTGACATTCTGTAAGAATTAAAATAAGGAAAGTGGAAAGCACAGTACCTGTACACCAGAGGTGCTAACTTATCAGTAAGTTATTATCCTATTAATACACAAAATTTTGAAATGAAGGAACAGAAGGACACACCTGAAGAGAAACCTAGGTGACCTACATTCACACCTGGTTTAACTTTTGTTATAAATGCCTCTCCTATAGCTCTCTACCTACAAAAGTGACAATGAGACTGTGCCCTACTGGACTAGCTGGCAAAGTTTGACTCAGATGAGAAATTCAAGAATCTTTCGGGCTCTGATACATAATCCCTTTTATTTACCTACATTTAATTGAAGACATCTGTAAGTGGTGCCACACAAAATGTAATTCAGACTTAGAAATGTCAATAAAAATGTCTGTAAGGCCGGGGTCCGGTGTAAGCCTAGCAGGGGAGTACATATCAGCAGCTACAGAGCCACCCGAAATTAGGGATCTAATGGAAATATGTTGCCTGACTTGACGAGGTGATAAAAGCTCTTTTCCCATAAAGCTTAATGAGCTCTATTAGTCTTCAGCTTACAGGAATGTAAAAGGGTCAGCCCCACAGAGGGAAGTAACTGACTCTCCACACATGGTCCATTCAAATGACAACATATCAAATTACTGATGTAATTACTATAACCTGACAATTTCATTAGATTCATGTGGCAGTTAACTGTTTAGGACTTACAACAAAGGGACATGGTTCACTCACAGTAGTCATCGTGGAGAAAGAGAAGTTTAAAGTCAGCTTTGTTTTCAACTGCAACTCTCATGTATTTTACTGTCTCTGCCAGAATAATTTGACTTTTATTCAAAATTAAAGAAGGTGCTGGGTATAGACCATATTTGTAATTTTCCTTCTCCAGCTAAGTCATAAGCTTAATGGCAAAATTAAACATTCAGAGATTCCCAGCACTCTCCTGCCTTGCCTTTGGTTTGGCTGTCAGGAACTATGTGGTGGCAAAGGAACAGCAGCCCCTGCTTAGTGCTGCTGGTGGAGACTTAGGGGTAGCTGCCACTAACTTAAGTCCTCAAGTGGCCCCTGTGGAATTGCAAACTAGAAAAATATCAACAGAAAGCCCTCAAAATATTTCCCATCAAGAAAGGAGACTTACATTGGTCATCTTTAATTTTGATTTCTCTTCCTCTCCAATGTCATAAACCCAGTAATAAAAAAGATAATTAACCAAGGTAAATACCACTCCAGATCATTAAATGATGAAAGCAGAAAGAAACAGACAGAAATTATCATTAAACTCTGGATACTACTTTTCACCAAAGAGTGAAACTTCCACACATATATTCCCAATACTTAACCAGAGTAGTAATATGTAATTTAAAAGTATATATTTGTGGCCGGGCGCAGTGGCTCACACCTGTAATTCTAGCACTTTGGGAGGACCAGGCGGGTGGATCACTTGAGGTCAGGAGTTCGAGACCAGCCTGGCCAACATGGTGAAACCTGTCTTTACTAAAAATATAAAAATTAGCCAGGTATGGTGGCAGGCACCTGTAATCCCAGCTACTTGGGGGGCTAAGGCAGGAGAATTGCTTCAAATGGAAGGCAGAGGCTGCAGTATGCTGAGATCGTGCTATTTGCATTCCAGCCTGGGTGACAGAGCAAGACTCTGTCTCAAAAAAATATATATATATACATATATATATATATATACACATATATATATTTGTATACTCTATATACTCTAGTTGCAGCTAGTGTACTCTAGGTACACTCCAAGACCTATCTATAACTGAGAGCATCCAAAGATTACAAAGGACAAAGCTCTCAATCTTAAGTAGCTACAATCTAACTGGGAAGACAGACTGTTAACTACATTAAAATGTAAATATTGGAACTTGTCTACTTTTAGCTGAGTCCTGCCAAATTATGGATGAAAGACTGCTACTCTCAGTCTTAGCCCCACCAAATTCATTCATTCATTTGTTCATTCATTCATTGAACAAATATTTATTGACTCAGTGCCTACTATATTCTACCTATACTAAGAATGGGAATGCAAGAAAACAAGAAAAACAGGGTCCTCTCTCAATGAGCTTACATTTGAGAGACGTCAACTGTTAAGATTTATTAAGAAGCATCTTTGCCATCGGTGAGTAGTAGCCTTAAATTGCTACTTGCCCCAGTAAAGTGGACATCAAGCTCAAGCCTCCTTATTTGGTCCCTGTACAGGAAAGCCAACCCAGCCTAATTGCCTTCTGCTAAAAACCCTTATTCCTGTTCATTCCTCTAATCTTTTGCTAAAATGAGAGCAAAGCGTTATACATTATCAACATTATCTCATCTAAGTTCCTGCCAGCCCCTTTTTCCCAAGGTTAGATGCTGTTTCCACATCAAATCAAAGAGACTCCCGTTGTACACCTGTCAAACACTGATTATAAGAAGCATTATCAAAAAGCTACCAATGCACCTCTACCCACTGTGGGCCCTTTACTGGAAGAGTAAAGGATAAAACAACACTTTGTAGTTGTTAACATTTTGTGCATCTCCTTCCTACTTTTCTGTGCACTTAAATTGTTTTTAAACTGAGATCTGCATGTATAATTTTGCATCGTGCTTTTACCTCTCAATATATCAAATGTATTTTATATGTGTTATTCATCAATATATACTCCGAAAACATATTCTCCATTTTAATGGTTGTAGGGTGTTCTATCATATGGCTGTGTCATAATTTATTTGACGTGTTCCTGTTGTACATTTAGATTGTTTACAATTTTTTACCATTCATTTTTATGTAAGTTCTGTCCGCATCTTTGATGAACTCTCTGACAGTGATTATTGGACTACAATTACTCAACCACAAGTATAAATGTATATAAAGCCTTTAGTGTATGTGACCAAACTGCTTCCTAGAAAGGATGAAGTTTATAAACATCCCATCTCATTATATCTTGTCAAGCATTCACTTAAAAAATAAGATATCTTGACAGGTTAAAAAAAATTATAGATCACTGTCATTTTAAACTGCATTTCTTTTATTACTAATAGGAGTAAACATTTAAAACACATTTATTACCATTTGTATTTTATCTTATCAATTACCTGATAAAAATCCAACCACATTTTATGAAAAAGAAATTCATATTAATTGCTTCTAAAAGATCATTACATTAAGTATAACCCTTTCATCATACTTTATCCAAGTTGCCTTTTAGCTATATTTGTTTTCATGTACAAAATTATGGATCTTTACATACTCAAATTAATTTTTTCACTCTTTGTTTTTTGATACTTTCCATTGCTTTTGAAGTTAGAAAGCGCTTCCATAACTATAGAGTGGGCTATAAAACTTACATTGTCTTCAACTTTTTTATGGTTTGGTTTTCACTTCACACCTAACTCTTAATTAAAATTCTATCTGCCAGACGCTGTGCTCAGTGTTTGCCACAGATCATCTCATTTAATTTTAATATCCCTGTAAGTATTATTATCTCCATTTTTAGATCAGGGAAAAGGGCTCAAGAGTCAATGACTTGCCCGTGGGCTACTCAGGCCTCTCTCATTTCAAAGCCTAGGCTCTTTCCACTATACCACTCTTGCTTCCCCGTTGATCCTGGATACTTAGACAATGTGACCAAACCTGGATGGGACTACCCTCTCTGGTCTGGTCCATTTCTCCTGGTGACCACTCAAGCTGGCTACCACACGTTTTCAATGCGCCAGTGTAGGCCACACCACATTATCAGCAGTAATAGTTTCAATAATCAAATAAACAAAATGTTATAAAAGCAGAAATGGTCTCAGAAAGGACACAGTATTGAGGCTCAACCCTGAAGACGAATATGATTTGAACAAGTTGGGAAAGCATAAAATGAATTAAACAATAGGCACAAAGGGAAGGACAAGTGCAAGGCAAGGAACAGAGTCTCATCGCGTGGAGCTGAAGCCTAAGAGGAGAACACAAAATAGTGTCATGATGTGACTAGCACAGTTTATAGCTGCTTCCATTTCCATCACTTATTTGAGAGGTAGGAATTATTATTTGCATTTAAAAGATAACAAAAATGAGGCTCAGGGCAGTTGTGATTTACCCAATGTCATATGGCTAGTAAGTGAAGGCAAGGTCTTACCCAGTTTTGGTTCTAAGTCCCACCACTTCTTCACATAACTCTGCTTCCACCCTTTCTCTACTTCCTTTTCCAAGTCTTGATGATCATCTACAAGTTTTTCTGCAAATGCAGCTCATAACGATATCTAGTTCTCTAAACATCTAATAGTTTTTCTTTATCTCACAATTTTATCAGTTCTATATTGAAAACCATGATGAGGATTAAATGAAAAAGTGAATGAAGAACCCAGAATATTGCCTTGCTATAACAGCACCTCAATAACTTTGCTCTTCTCTTGTCAACTCATGGATTTTAAAGTGGTCTCTCTAACTGAAACTTCCTTGAAGACAGCCTTTGCCTCTGATTTTTCCAGCTCTCTTTTAATACCATGGCAATTTACAGAACATAAGGTTGCTGTTAAATAAACAGTTACAGGAGTAATGAAGATACAACAAGCCTCTTTAAACAAGTTCTTTAAAATGAAGGACTGATTTCTCTCTACTTATTCAGAAAGAAAATATACTTAAAAAGAGGCAATAACCTGTCATGAAAGTGAATTGCTATTGACATAACTTCTAGAAACTTTTATCCAAAAAAAAAACCCTGCAGTAACTCACTCCATTACTGTTACTGAAGAATATATGTGTCACACCAAAATGAGCACTCCTAAATTATCAAATAAATGCCTAATGAAAGATATCAACAATGGTGTTCAATTACCAATTCTAATATTAAGGTCAGTGAGTAACTCTTACCTCCAAGGGTGAACTGCAAAGGAATCTTGTGAACTGCAGAGTCAAATTTGAACAGAATCCATTTCATCCAGTAAACAGACGGCAAAAAGGAACACAGAGAAAAAGAAAAAATTATTATACAATTTTCCAGCAAATCCACTTAAAGTGAACCCAAAGATTATAGAAAATTAATGTGTCCATAAAATTCATCCAGAGAATAGAAAGGTTCAGCCTAGTCCATAGGAGGCACCTATTTGAATTCCTTTCAATAAATATTCTTAAAAATCTATATAAAAGCACATAAAGCACAACAAATCAGTCCTAAAATATTTTGTTTAAATTTTATCTCACAACTCCTACATAATAAAAACATCTTTTAAGGAAAAAAATCAGCAATCTTCCTGACCTAAATTTGACAGGCAAAGTTCAGTAAATGCCAAGAGAAGATATAAACCAATGAGGAGACCAACAAAAGGGGAGAGGAAAGACCAAGAGAGAGGTCAGGTGAGTGAGAATGAGAAGAAGGTGAGGTTTTAGCTCCACAATTTGGCATCTCATCTGTGGTCTTTACCCTGTTCTGATCTTTCTCTTTTCTCAGTCCCATATCCCCTTCCTTCCTTCCTTCCTTCTCTCTCCCTTTCTCCCTTCTCTCTCACCTTTCTCTTTCTTTTTATGACACACATAGAGGAATATAGAATATCACCTGAAACTAAATGCTATATGATCGGCATTTAAATAAACATATTACAGAGGGGGATAGAAACAAATGACAAAGCAAATTGTAGTATATCTCTGAAATGAGGACTGTCACATAACTTCATGCATATACATGATGGTAATTCATAATGTTTTCATTGTTGTTATTTACAGATTCAACATTTCAAATCCTTTGAGATTTACTGTTAATAATACCTAAATAATACACACTCTTGATCTTTCTAAATGCAAATTAACTACAATAAAATACAATGACAGGACTGTTTCCAAGCACTCATGAACTTCCCACAACAAAGCTAGTACTTGCAGGGAATACAAATAACTTGTATTCTCTTTTAGAGTTACACATTGAAATATTTATCAATGAAATTACATGATGTCTGGGATTCCCTTCATGATCATTGGAGAAGTGGGGAGAAAAGTAATATGGAGTAGTATAAAATAAAACAGACTAGCTGGGTGTGGTGGCTCACGCATGTAATCCCAGCACTTTTGGAGGCCGAGGTGGGTGGATCACCTGAGGGAGGACAGGAGTTCGAGTCGAGCCTGGCCAACATGGTGAAACCCCGTCTCTAATAAAAATACAAAAATTAGCTGCGTGTGGTAGTGGGCGCCTGTAATCCCAGCTACTTGGGAGGCTGAGGCAGGAGAATTGCTGGAACCTGGTAGGTGGAGGTTGCAGTGAACCAAGATTGCGCCACTGCACTCCAGCCTGGGAGACTAGGGCGAGACTCTGTCCCAAAAATAAAAAACAAGTAAGATAAAACAGACTAGACATGACATTAAATGAGTGAGGACAAGAGATTAGGGTTCATTCCCTGATTCTATCTACTTTGTAAATGTTTAAGGTTTTCCATAACAAAGTTTTAAAAATCTATCACATACTCCCACCAAAAACACTAAATATATTCTTAGAATATCACTAACACATACCAAAGCCATTCAATTAAATAGTATCACTTAGGCCCTAGTTGACAGTATATTAAAATGTAAACACTTCAGTAGGAAGCAAAAAAAAAAAAGGAAAGAAAAGAAAAAAACAAAATGCAAACAGTAAGAATTTTTTCTTAATTTAAATATCAATATGCAGTTCCATTACATTAACTCTTAAGATAACTTTCTGAAAGTGCAAAATATACCAAAATTTTAAGTCTTCTTAATGCTGACATGAAGCAAATAATTTCATTGAAATTTAAAATGCAAGCTTTGTGGTCTTGGATTCTTTCATTGCAGCCCAACCTAAGACAATCTCTATCCTTCCTCCCAAGAATAAGAAGTGCCAGTTCAAAGCCTAGCCAGTTTTAACAGTGGAGAAAAATGAGGCATGGTAAATTTTGATTTTAAAATCAGAAATTTGATTCTGAAGGGTTCTACGCTTTTCCCCAAAAGTGAATGTTAATATTTTACACATACTTTTGAATTTATAAGCAAGTCATGTTCAGTAGTAATTGATGCATTAATTAGGATAGAAGCTACTTTAAATAACAATGAAGACAAGAATATAAATGTTGTCTATAAAAACTAATGTCTCCTTGAAGCTTCAACAATTTATACACATTTTTGGCATGTGTATATGTCCCACATTTGTGTCACAGCTTTTTCAAAATAGACCTAAAAAATTCTCATCCTGTTTGAAGCCACCAAAATGTGAAATACATAAGTAAAAGTTTTCAATCCTAAAGCAGTAAAAACAGAATAACAAATCACAAGACACACATTGACACTCCTATTCCCACATGAAAAAGATTTCAAAAAATGCCTTCTCTCTTTTAGAGCATCAGTAAAACCCATTGTTTTTTCATGTTTCACTTCAGTTAATTACTTAGTAAATTCTTTCATAATGAAACTGTACATATTATATTCAGTAGAAATGGTAATACTTTGAAAGAACAATTATAAAAAAATGAGACTGCAAAATACATTTTCTATACACACTGCAATTGAAAGCAGAAATAGATTCCTTAACAAACACTATCATGATGTCTGATTACTATTAAAAAGGACTATGGCTCAATTTTGCTGTGAACCTAAAACTACTAAAAAGTAAAGTCTATTGAAAAAAAAAGACTATGGCCGCACGCAGATGGTTGCACACATTAATATCACTTGTCTGATATGACTATATTAATAGGACTACTTAATAATAAATAATGGGTAAAGTTAACAGTAGTTAAGAGAAAGATCCTTTTCAAAATATTTGGGCGTAATATTGAAAACATAAAAAATGTAGTATGTTTTACAAAATATCTGATTCTGCAGATGGGCATATAATTTTCTCATTCTAATAACAATCGTAGGTTAACATAGCCATATTCTTTATCTTCCTATGTACCCACTTTTAAAGATTACTTCTAGGAGTATCTTGATTTAACATACTTCAATAAAGGAATAACCTGCATGATATTTGGCTTTTTAAACTTAACAGCTAAGTTACCTGTAACAATATTAATAACACTGTCAATTTGATTCACTTGATAAAATTTATAAAAATTCTAAATGCCAATTATTCTGTCAAGTCTTGAATTTTTTTAAAAAACTGAAGAATTATGGTCTATATTTAGAATCCAGGCATAAAAGGCATCAGTACCATTTTCAAAATCCTCTAGGCCTCTAAAAAGAAAAAGGATACACACAGACAGTGCTCACGCTCCACAGCTTCTTACTGACCTTGCTTTTCTTAAAGTATTCTCATTTACCAAGCCTGGTACCATTGTTCTATTCATCATCGGTAGCCTGACTCATAACATAATCCTTTCTCATTCCCGCCAAAGAAGCACTTAATGCTTACCAAAATTTTCTAAACCATTTTCCAAGTGCACAAAATTGTAGTTAGACCTCCTATTAGTTACAATCAGTAAGTTCTTTTTCTAAGTATAGGGGTGGGGGGAATAAGGACCAAAGAAAATACACTGCTAATTTTGTCAAAAGATCCTAGCAATTTGGATGTAATGACTTCCTTTTTGGTAAAGTTAAAAAAAAAAAAAGGTACCAGAAAAATGATAATTATTTTCTCTTTGTAATATAAACTATTCAACAGATAATTCAAGCCACTTTGCTCCTGAAATGCCTTATCTGTTTAATAAGTAACCATGGTTAAATTCCTATCTTTTAAAGAAAAAGGAAACACTCAACACCAAAAGGCAATTTTTACAAAGATAAATAACATTTTTTTTTCCTAACCCAAGGAACATCAGTAAGGTGTCACTATTTGACAAAGTGAAATTCCAAATCTTATAACTAGTCATATCAAATATCCAAAATTTCCTCACATTAACAAAATATACTTCGGGTTATATTTCCTGGGCCTTTCACTTATTGTACCCTACTTCCACTTACTGTCCTATAATTTGTCAGGGGACAGGTCTGATTATTTTAGATTATAATCTAATAAAACCTTTATTTAAAAATTTTGCAATTATCAATCTAAATTACACCTCAATGTAAAATACTAAATTCTATCAGGAATTTGGAAGCCTTAAGTCAGTTACGACTCTAAATTATGTTAACTTAACATTTTAGACTCCCTTCCCATCCCTGTTCAATTTCTGGCACATATTTACACTATAAATAACTGGTAGTTCTAAGGCAATGCAAAACTAGGTTTTATGTAAAGAATGTCTCTGATAAATCTATAACTCTAAGAAATTAATTTGATTCCACAAAAGAAAAAAGTTTTATTGTTTCATATTTCATTGCAGACAAATGAAACCTTCAAAGCAGCCAAAAGACACAGCTAGTGCCCATTTTAAAAGTCATCAAAAAAATGAGAATTAAATCTGTATTTAATAAGGAGTGGAAGCTAAGGTTTGAGAAGATCTTATTTAACCTACTAGTGGGGAGTAAAAAGGGCAGATTCAAGTAATTCCCTAAATACATTTTTTTATAGCTATTCTCTATCCCAATTGCAAGCAATGTAGCTGAAAGGATTGTTTGTGCTACCTCTTCTGATTACATTTGGCACCTTAGACATTAAGATTCAAAACAGCTTAAAAGATGACAACAAGGCCGGGTGCAGTGGCTCACACCTGTAATCCCAGCACTTTGGGAGGCCAAGGCAGGTGGATCACGAGGTCAGGAGATCAAGACCATCCTGGCTAACACGGTGAAACCCCGTCTCTACTAAAAAGTACAAAAAATTAGCCGGGCATGGTGGCTCAGGCCTGTAATCCCAGCACTTTGGGAGGCCAAGGCGGGTGGATCACGAGGTCAGGAGATCGAGACCATCCTGGCTAACACAGTGAAACCCCATCTCTACTAAAAAAATATATATATATACAAAAAATTAGCCAGGCACGGTGGCGGGCGCCTGTAGTCCCAGCTACTCAGAAGGCTGAGGCAGGAGAATGGCGTGAACCCAGGAGACGGAGCTTGCAGTGAGTCGAGACCGCACCACTGCACTCCAGCCTGGGCGACAGACTGAGACTCCATCTCAAAAAAAAAAAAAAAAAAGACAACAAAAATCTTATTTACACTCCAATATAGTTAAACCTTTGTCTTCTGAAGCATTATATCTCCTTTTTTGCCTGAGGATTAGAATCTTCCTAGGTCTACCCACTTAAGTTATTTGGGCCTTGAGGTTTTTGTTTGTTTGTTTGTTTTTGTTTTTGTTTTTTTTTGATAGGAAGTCTTGCTCTTGTCCCCCAGGCTGGAGTGCAATGGCGCAACCTCAGCTCACTGCAACCTCCGCCTCTCAGGTTCAAGCGATTCTCCCACCTCAGCCTCCCGAGTAGCTAGGATTCCAGGCGCCCATCACCACGCCTGGCTAATTCTTGTATTTTTAGTAGAGACGGGGTTTCACCATGTTGGCTAGGCTGGTCACGAACTCCTGACCTCAGGTGATCTGCCCGCCTCGGCCTCCCAAACTGCTGGGATTACAGGCGTGAGCCACCGCGCCCAGCCAGGTCTTGGTTTTTGATGTGTAAAAGGATTTCAGCCAAACCACCTTCCCCAGGTGGTATCCTGTGGCACGGCAGTCTCCTGAGACACTCTCTAAAAAACGATTCCACGGCCACGTAAGTCTGGGAAATGCTCTTACTATATAGCAGCCTCACCTCCCATTCCTCCTTACCTTAGTGAATTGCAGGCTACACTGATATATTAAAGGCTTTTCACATTCCTGTATTTACAAACAAAAAAACTCTTCTACTTCAACCTCAGTCAAGTGTTTCCCAAAGTTACATGACTAGAGATTTTTGTTTTTAATTTCATATAATATCTATTAACATTCCACAAAATCCCTTTTCCACAAAGCTCATTTTAGGCAACGCTGGTCCCTACCAGCTCTGATTTGTTTTCCCCAATCTGTACTTACTAGAATTGCTCACTGAAAATACTCAGTGTGGCACTCTCAAAAATGGCAGAAAATCCAATACTATCAATGAATTATTCGCCCTTTTTTTCCCCCCATTTAAGAGTTCTGGTCCCTACCCAATAATATTCCTGGTGATGTTATGGGCAAATGCTCAAAGCAATGCCACAGATGTACTATAATAAAATGCCTCTTGAAAAATTCTAGTATCTGCCCAGAATCACAAAAGCCCATAAAACACTAACATGCAGAGCTAGTTATAAATGTTTTGCTCTAAATGTTGATTTCAAAGTTTGCTAACACATATCCTAATTAATGAGCTACTTCACTAAATATCTTTTTACTATTTTTTGCACCTTTCTCCCTAATTTCTAACAGCAACAGGGATTTGGATTGTAAGTTAGGTTATTCACTAATATCTACCTCCTATGTTCACTATAATAATCATCATATATTTTATAAATAGAAATGGTGGCTCTATACTTAACACCAATGATATACATATGAACTTGTTAAAATATCATTTATTTACTACCTTCAAGCCTAGTTTGTTTCTAAAATTAAACTTTTAAGTTTGCAATATGAATCTATAAAATCCAGATAAGAGTATAACAATTCTATATCTTAAAGAGCTACACTCAAAAAGAATGGAATCTTAAAAAATTCTGTTGCTTTCCAACATTATCAGCAGCAAACAAAATCATCATAAACAGAGTTCATATAAAATCACAAAGAAAAACATGTTCTTGGCAAAATCATCAAACAGAACACCCACCAAAGAAAGACTCTGGTTCTGGTGGCATTCTGTACTGATTTCAGAATCCTTTGCTCCTCTAACAGGAAGATCACTTGCCATAGGACGCTAATGACCTAAGGCCTGCATGTTAATTGCATTAAATAAATACCAGCACAAAATACTAAAACATCTCATAAGAAGTATGGAAATAATTTTACAAGTATGTTTAAGAGAAAAAAACATCTTCTGGTTTTTTAAAGTAAACACTAAGGCCGAAATTTTATACAAGAGAAATCTTTACATCTGTTGCTGACATTCTTGATCTGCAAGCTGAGTGTTTAGAAATGTACCAAAACTCAAAGGCTTTCAAAATTAGATTCTTCCAAAATAATATTTTCCTAGGTATGGAGTATAGTTATTTCCAGGTTGGAAAAAGATATTTAGAATATATATATATATCAAAAGACTCATATCAGAGAATATAGAGAACTCTCACAGTCAATAAGGAAAAAACACAAGAACCCAACTATAAAAAGGTAGGGGGGCAAACTCTTAAAAGACTTAACAAAACGGAGCATATTCAAATGGCCAATAAATACATAAAAAGCTCCCTATTTAGTCATCAGCAAATAGCAAATTAAAACCCCAATACTACCATCCACTCACCAGAAAGGCTAAAACTAAAGCATCAGAAAACACCATATGTTAATGAGGATGTGGCACAACACGCATGTTTATATGGTACAAGCACTCTGGAAAACTGGCCACATTTCTATAAATGCTGAAGATGTTTACTCCATGGCTGAGCAGTGTAACTCCCAGGTATATATCTAAGAGAAATTAGTGTTATGTCCATCAAAAGATACATACAAGAATGTTCATAGCAACTTTATTCGTAACAGGCAAAAGCTGCCAACACATATGCCCAGCAATAGTAGAATAGATTAATAAATTATGCTGTATCCACACAATGGAATACTACACAGCACTGAAAGAAAACTGCTACTATATGTCACATGGATTTCACACAGAATGTTAAGTAAAAGAAGACAGGAGAGTCTATGCTGTATGATAAATTTATATGAAGCTAAAGGACAGGCAGAATTAATCTACAGTGATAGAAGGGTAGTTAACCTCTGGGTAGGAAAATACTGACTGGGAAGGGCCACGAGGGAGCCTTCTAGCATGCTGAAAATGTTCTCTCTTAATCCGAGCAGTGACTATAAGAGCATATACATAAGTAAAAATTTGGCCAGGCGTGTTGTTTCATACCTGTAATCCCAGCACTTTGGGAGGCTGAGGCGGGCAGACTGCTTGAGGCCAGGAGTTCGAGACCAGCCTGGTCAACATGGCAAAATCCTGTCTCTACTAAAAATACAAAAATTAGCCGGCCATGGTGGTGCACACCTATAATCCCAGCTTCTTGGGAGGCTGAAGTACGAGAATTGCCTGAACTCAGGAGGCAGAGGTTGCAGTGAACCGAGATCGCACGACTGCGTTCCAGCCTGGGCGACAGAGGGAGACTGTGTCTCAAAAAAAAAAAAAAGAAAGAAAAGAAAAAAAAAATCAACAAGCTATACACCTAAGATTTATGCACTTTACTACACTATAAACTTAAAAATTAATTTTAAAAAAGGAAATAAAAAGAAGAAAAAACTGTATAGTTCCACCTGGGGATTTTTCCTAAAATCAGTGAAAGCACACAATTTGACAGCTAAGATATATCTTAGCAATTATCTAGTTCACCTCTTTTACATACTGAGATCCAAAAATGTTACATTATTTTACAGACAGCAAAATTACCATCAGAACCTCAAAACCTTTTCCAATCTATGGTTTCCCTTCATTATACCAAGGACTTAACAATACCATTAACCAGAACTCAACAAGAAAGCAATAAAATCCAGAGATACCAACAAGAAGAATCTCAGCTTAACTAAAATAACACTAAAATAAGGTGACAAATAGGTGTTTAGGTAACAAGAAAATAAGTCTACAACAAAATACACAATTTTATGATACTGAAAAATTCAGCTAACAAATGGCAAAAAGTATAGGTGGGGATTTTTTTTAAAAAACTTTCACAAGCAACAGAAATCATCAAGAAGACAGAAGCCACCATGATTTGTGTTCCGGCCTCGTCAGTGTCCCGGATGTTTTTTGAAAACATAAGGTACTCTCCCATCTACCTGAAATGTACTTCCCCCAGCTATGCACAAAGTGCATGCTCTTTATAGAGGTGTCTGTCAACGAGCTTCCTTTATCTGAGCCTCTTCCTGATATCCTTATCTATTCTTACCTTCCACCATGCTGTCCCTCACTCTATCCCTCCATGTATCTTGCTAGCACACATTACTCTGGCACTATATTGCATACTTATTATTTATCTTCCTCTCTAACACATAGTCTCCCTGAGGGCAAGAACTTTATCTTGTTCCCTATGCTACATCCTCAGTCCAAAATAATGCCTGGCACATAGTAGGGACTCAAATATTTGCTAGTTAAGTGTCTACATGCATTCAACTACTCGTGAATTCAACGAATAAATGCATCCATTCATTTGTGAATGGGAGTAATTCATCAATGAGTAAATGAATATTCATAATCGTTTCTTTCTCCCATGTTTCTTCACAGTCCCTGGCTACTCTATAGAATTAAGTCATCAGGTCACGGTGAGATTCCATAAACAGAGAGAAGCAGTCACCAGTAAGGAAGACCCAGTAATGCTGAAGTAAAAACCTGTCCCCTTCTTGTTAGACCTTCTTGGGAACATCCATGTCCTCCAAGCACTAGCTTCCTGTAGAAAAACTTCCAGCACATACCATTTGTGAGGAGCAAGGAATACATACCAAGAAATATGGAGGACAAAACTAGGTATCACTGAAATTACACTAGGCTAGGCAAAATCTTTCAAATTAACCTTAAAAAATTGGGTGTCTTCCAAAAATCCAAATAACATAAACTAGGGATAAATAGAAAATACCACAAAACTAAGAAATCAAAATTAGCAGGAAACCGCAATAAAGACAAATTTGTTTTTAATGCCATCTGGCCAAAGTAATAAAAATGGAATATGTTATTAGCTATTTGATTATTATTAAGAATAAATGACTATATTAACATAAACATATTGATAATGGTTACAGGTACTGCTTGCATAATTTACCAGACCAACTAATGTAAAGCAAGTTTGAATACGCCCACATCTTGTCAGGTACACGTATTACTAATGATCTTTAACATTTTAACATCAATGCAATGCTATGAAAAGACACTTATATTTTAAATTTTATTTGTGGGCTAAAACATACAAGAACCAAACATGTCTTATTCATCTATGCATCCCTAGTATCTACCACAGTGAGTGGAACATGCCCCGAATTAAATGATTATATGACTGCTTGAATAGAAGAATCACATTCTTCCACAGTCCAGGAAAAAGTAATATGAAAGCCATTACAAAATTTTGAGCTATTTCTGGAATAAATGTCACATAAAAGCCAACAAATATATATATACATATATATGTATATATATATAAATATTTAGAGACCTATACAAATATATTCCCTATTTTTACATATTCTTAAGGGCAGAATTATACTCTGGATAAATAACCATATGTAATATATGTTTTACTTTTATAATTAACTACTATTGACTAGATGAAAATCAACTGCTTTTTAATCATACAGGCAGTTACTTAAAATTATTTGGCATATATAATGAATGACCACAGTGAAAACACAAACTTTCCTTGTTTAGACTAGCCATCAAAAGGTACTATTGTTCACTTGTCAAGTGATTACCAGGAGGTCATAAAACTTGATGCTCTTCAGTTTTAATGTGAAAAACAGACCTAAAATACAAAAGCCAAAGACAAATGGCACTCACAGCAAAGTTGTTTCTATCACATGAGCTTTGCACTCACTAAAATGTGCTTAACTCATTGTACGTAAATTGCTCAACACTCTCACTCAGGAAATTAAGAGCAGCTTTTACTTATTATAGTAGAACAACTGTCAAAAGCTTATGACATCATTTGAATTTTCCTTTTTGCTTCATGTCACAAGTTTCAAGCACACTATTTTCTTCCCAAGTAGCTTTCAATTTGGCAACAACTGAATTCTCTCTCCAGCTGTTTTTTCAAAGTAGTCAACTCAGCTGCTCATTCATTCAAAACATGTTCACTGGGCTTCTACTCCATTCCAGACACTCTGCTGGGCATTGTGTATTTCTTCAGACTCTTGCATACAGTATTTTTATAAGTTAGTGTAACGAGCACAAAGTATGCTATGGATTACAGTACCCCAATATAGCTAACTTATCAAAATGAGAGATCTGCTCCTGTATGAACAAGAAGCTCTACCACCAGAATAAAAAAACAGGACACCTATAGCTCCTTTGTCTCCAGTTCTAGGTAAAGCAATTAAGAAATACACGTATTTTAATAGAAACTAGGCACTAGAGCGTGACTCTAGTCCCAGCTACTTGGGAAGCTGAGGCAGGAGAATCGCTTGAGCCCAGGGATTCAAGGATATAGTGCACAGTGATCATAATACTTACAAATAACCAACTGCACTTCAGCCTGGGCAACATAATGAGATCCTGTCTCTTAAAAAAAAAAAAAAAGGAAAGAAAATCACAAATAAATCTTTTCCCAAATGATATCTTTTACAGGTTTTATGTGGTATAATAGAGGAATCAACATATTAAAAATTCTTTACAAGTTTTTTGTTTTGCTTTGTTTTGTTTTTTAAAGAGTCTTGCTCTGTCACCCAGGCTGGAGTGCAGCGGCACGACCTCGGCTCACTGCAAACTCCGCCTCCTGGGTTCAAGCAATTCTCCTGCCTCAGCCTCCTGAGTAGCTGGGACTACAGGTGCACGTCGCCACGCCCGGCTAATTTCTTTTGTATTTTAGTAGAGATGGGGTTTTGCCATGTTGCCCAGGATGGTCTCAAACTCCTCAACTCAGGCAATCCAGCCACCTCGGCCTCCCAAAGAGCTAGGATTACAGGCGTGAGCCACCGTGCCCAGCCTACAGGTTTTATGTGGCATAAAAGGAAAAATCAAAATATTAAAAATTCTCAAAGACTAAAATTATATGTTGATAAATCAAACTGAGTGGTTTTGAATATTACTTCTTTTTTTATTTGAATAGGCTGATTTTAATATTAAAATGTAAAACATATGTCCTTTTAATTCAGACGAATATTTGAATTTAAAAGAAAAACAAAACAACCAAGAAAAATATAATTTCATGTGCAAATGCTGACTGGGTAACCAGAAGGATCACTTACTTGCCCTTGACCTCAGGATCTCTGATAGTTCCTAATAACATCATCCAGACCTAGTAACAAAAGTTTAGTCAATGATTATTTGGCCAAGCACCTTTACAAGTATAGCCTTATGTAATTATCACAACAGATTGTGTTGTATACAAATGAGGAGCCTGGAGTGAAGAGAGCTGAGCAATTGGGAACTTGCTGAAAGCCACACAGGTGGTAAGTAGAGGAGATGAGAGTTAAGGCAGAAATGATTGGTTAGAGTTCACATTTTCACCCTGGATGCTACTCAGCCTTCATGTCAACAATATCCTGACCCAAAATGTATGGAACTGTAAACACAGCAAGCACTGTTTGGCAGTACTGATATCACCTTCACACCATTCAATCCAAAGAGTCTATCACTAGGCACATTTGTTCTCAGGCAGGAGGTTAATCAAGAATCAGCATCCATTTCATGCTGAGCATTCCTCTTGACAGCTAACATCCCATTTCATGGTCTTAATCCTCAACTTTCAGAAAACAATGTATGTTCAAATTAATTGTAATAATTATTGTTATATAAAGCTAAACCTTAAGCAGAGGTCAATTATCAAGCTACTCCAGAACTTCAGACATTGAAATCAAATACAAAACCCCAGAAAAAAACAATAAAAGTGAAAATGAGGACTCAAAAAGGCACTTCCTAATGTTTATATTCCCAACTTACAGAAGAGTCCTGCAAGCTCCTTTTCCCACTTTCCTCTTGACTGTAACTTTACTAACAATAAACTTGGTGATCTAGTTTCCAAGCCAATAATCGATACTTCCAACCCTCCTTTATACCTGCTCTATTTTTCCCACAACACCCCCTGCTAACCTTCTATATAATTTACTGATGTATTATGCTTATTGTTTAATGACTATCTCTGACCATTCTCCCCCAACCACACCCCCAGAATGCAAGTTCCACGAGATCAAGAGATCTTTATCTGATTTACTCACTGATTAAACAGTTACCAAATGCCTCGACAGTACTTAGGTGCTCCATATTTTAACGAGCATATTAAGAAATTACAAATTAGAAAGGGAACAAATGCTAATACTAGACAAACTAACACAAGAATTGTCAGCAAGAAAGAGAAAGGATAAAGGGGACAACAGAGTAACTTTACAGATAAAAGCAGTAGCCCATGGCACACTGAAATACAACAAGAGCAGAAGAATATTCCTAGGAAAATATGAGAGCCATTATCAACAGGCAAGTCCTGCTCAGCATTCTGTTTGAGAAGCTGAGGAAGAACACAAGACATTTTGGGAACACTGTCATTTTAAATTATTAGAGTACATAGTATCTCAGCAATAAAAAACGTTTCCAATGCTTGGAAAATTTGCTTACAATGAACACTTCACTCACTGATGTCAGTCACTCCATATTTTACTGAGGCCCACTTTAACTTTTACAAATGGCAACATCATGTCTAGTATAAAAAGCACTGCAGACTGGGGCGCGGTGGTTCACGACTGGAATCTCAGCACTTTGGGAGGCCAAGGCGGGTGGATCACTTGAGGTCAGGAGTTGGAGACCATCCTGGTCAACATGGTGAAACCCTGTCTCTACCAAAAATACAAAAATTAGCCGGGCGGTAGTGGCGAGCACCTGTAATCCCAGCTATTGGGGAGTCTAAGGCAGAAGAATTGCTTGAGCCTTGGAGGCGGAGGTTGCAGTGAGCCGAGATGGCACCACTGCACTCCAGTCTGAGCGACACAGTGAGACCTAGTCTCAAAAAAAAAAAAAAGCACTGCAATTTCAGGACATTGCTCTGCCACTAACTACTCATGTTACCTTAGGCAAATTAATTAATTCTTCAAATATGAGACATTCATCTATATAATCCTAAAATCCTTTCACCTCCAATGTTGTATGATGGTATGATTTTGTGATCTGAGACAAGTTTTAGGAAGTTACTGGCCGAAAGGAACTTTGAGTTAAATGTTGGCTTGGCACAGTAGCTCATGCCTGTAATCCCAGCACTTTGGGAGGATCATTTGAGGCCAGGAGTTCAAGACGAGGCTGGGCAACATAGCAAGGTCTCCTCTCAAAAAAAAAGGCCAGGTGTGGTGGTGTATGCCTGTAGTGCCAGCTACTCAGGGGACCAAGGCAGGAGAGACTGCTTGAACCCTGGAGTTCAAGGCTGCCATGAGCTATGATGATGACACTGCACTCCAGCCTGGGTGACACAGCAAGAGCCTGTGTCAAACAATGAAAAAGAGGGAGGAAGGGAAAAGAGTGGAAGGGAGAGAAGAAACAGAAGGAAAGAAAGATGAATGTTCCCAGTGCTAGTTTTGACTCCACCCCTTTGGATCTCCCCAAAAAGGAACATGCTTGAGATATAACAGTGTCTCTCTCCAATAATAAATGTTTGAAAAGCTTTGGTCATTTAACTACTATTAGTTATAAATGTCTTTACTACTATTAGTAATAAATGTCTTGTCACAGACCTTGACACAGACTACAATACACAAGTGTTCCCTGACTTAGGAGTTGCTTAAAGAAACTGGCTTCCTTAATTGAATTATACAAATAATTGCCTAAGCTCTCTACTTTATTCAAGTAAGTTAGCCTGGCTTTAAAAAATGTGCTTTAGGCCAGGCACAGTGGCTCATGCCTGTAATCCCAGCACTTTGGGAGGCCAAGGCAGGTGGATCACCTGAGATCCGGAGTTTAAGACCAGCCTGGCCAACATGGTGAAATCCTGTCTCTACTAAAAATACAAAAATCAGCCAGGTGTGGTGACACGCGCCTGTAATCCCAGTTACTCGGGAGACTGAGGCACGAGAATTGCTTGAACCTGAGAGGTGGAGGTTGCTGTGAGCCAAGATCATGCCATTACATTCCAGCCTGGGCAACAGAGCGAGACTCCGTCTCAAAAAAAAAAAAGAGGCCGGGCGTGGTGGCTCACGCTTGTAATCCCAGCACTTTGGGAGGCTGAGGTGGGCAGATCACGAGGTCAGGAGATCGAGATCATCCTGGCTAACACGGTGAAACTCCATGTCTACTAAAAAATACAAAAAATTAGCCAGGCATGGTGGTGGGCACTTGTAGTCCCAGCTACTCGGGAGGCTGAGACAGGAGAATAGCATAAACCTGGGAGGTGGAGCTTGCAGTGAGCCAAGATCGTGCCACTGCACTCCAGCCTGGGTGACAGCAAGACTCCGTCTCAAAAAAAAAAAAAAATGCCTAAAGCATTTCAAAATGTGGCTGGGTGCAGGGGCTCACACCTGGAATCCCAGCATTTTGGAGGGCCAAGGCAGGCAGGCGGATCACTTGAGTCCAGAGTTCCTGACCAGGTTGGCCAACATGGTGAAACCCTGTCCCTACTAAAAATACAAAAATTAGCCGGGCTTGGAGTCACGCGCCTGTAGTCCTAGCTACTTGGGAGGCTGAAGCACGAGAATCACTTGAACCTGGGAGGTGGTTGTTGCAGAGAATCGAGATTGTGCCACTGAGCTTTAGCCTTGGCAACAGAGGGAAAGACTGTCTCTAAATAAATAAATAAATATTAAATAAATATTAAAAAGTTTCAAAATGTTTGGATCTTACTATCATTCTAATTCTGTTAATTATATGCCAGAGTTAAATATTTATAAAATACAGGTTAAGTATCCCTAATCCAAAAATCTGAAATCTGAAAGCTCCAGTGGGCATTTCCTTTGATTGTCATGTTGGCACTCAATAAGTTTCTAATCTTGGAGCATTTTTGGATTTCAGATTTTCACATAAGTGATACTCAACCTGCAGCACCAGCAGGTTCTCAGGTGGCACTGCTTTGCTCAACATCATTTCGTTATAACTTCAATGAGTATGAGACCAGCTTGGGCAACATAGCAAGATCCTGCTTCTACAAAAAATAAAAAACAAAAAACAAAAATACATTGATGATTTAAAAAAAAAAAAAAACCCATCTCCTGGCCAGGGCTACTGTCTGTGTGGAGCTTGCAATTCCCCCCACGTCTGTGTGGGTTTGCTCTGGGTCTTCCAGTTTCCTCCCACATCTCACACGTGTGCACGTTAGGTTCACTGCTGTGTATACATGGTCCCAGTGTGAGTGTGGGTGTGTGCGTGAATATGCCCTATGGTGGAACAGACTCCTGTCCAGGGTGAGTGTCCAACCTGCGCCCTAAGCTTCCAGAATAGGCTGCAGCTCCCCGCCACCTGAACTGAAATCACTGGGTTAATAATATCTTACTTATTTTTATTAATCTTTCTTAAATGTATGTATAGCTCACATTTATTTCAATGTTTAATATTAGAAGTGCTTTGGTTTTTATTTAGAAGTCTGGTGATGTTTTGTGACCAGAAATATGCTGTAGGAACTTAACTCTTGTTTATATCAATTAGCCTAGGGTAAAACTGGTTTCCTTGTATGTCATTTCACCTATGACCACAGCTTCCAAGAACTATTAATGACATTAAGTGAGAACTTACTGTGTGTGCCTATATATGATTATCTGGTCTTTGCCTAATTGGAGAATGTCAATTCTCTAATACACTGAATAATTTTCTAAATATAAGTTACTACTCTCATATACAAAAATGTAAGCCATTAAGAAGAAAAAAAATAAAGATGAAAACTTCTCGAGATTAAAGTCCAGAAAAATATTTAAAACCTTTAACAAGCAAAGAATCACTTGTAATTATCCTTTTAATGCCTCAATGAAAATTACAATAAATGAAAGAAAAAGAAGCCTTTATTCATACTTCTTGGGCTGTGTTTCTTGGGCTGTGAACACACAACTTGCAGAGAGCGAGCTGAGCCAGGATGAAAGAGCAAAGGGTTCTCGATCTACACCACCACCTGGTGGCGGAGTGAGACAGTGGCGCAGCTTCCACCGTCTCCTTTCAAGTCTCCATGGGGTCAGAATGGACTCATCACGACCTTTCCTTTCCACACTCATTGTCTAAACAAGTGAATATACATACACCTGAATATAAGATAATTATCCTCAAAATAAGCATCCCTCAGAAGTAGATATCGCCTCCTATTTCCATCTCTCATAGGAAGTTCCCTGAACTAATTTAAAAAACATTACAGGCTGGGCACAATGGCTCACACCTATAATGCCAGTACTTTAGCAGGTTGAGGCAGGAGGATCATGTGATGCCAGGTGACCAGCCTGGACAACACAGCAAGACGCTCCCCTACAAAAAAAATTTAAAAATTAGCTGGATGTGGTGATGTACACCTGTAGTCCTAGCTACTTAGGAGGCTGAGGTGGGAAGACTGCTTGAGTCCAAGAGTTTGAGGTTACAGTGAGCTATGATCACGCCACTTGCACTCCAGCCTGGGCAACAGAGCAGGACTCTGTCTCAAAAAACAATAAGAAGAAAAATAAAAAATAAAACAGATGGCAATGGATTATAGCACTTCATATAAGGCCATGAGCCTACAATGCTATCAGAAGGAAAAAAGATGGTGAGAGGTAGGGATTTGTGAATACAGAGAGAAATCTCTTCTTTAGAGAGAGAAAGAATTTCAGCTAATAAGTGTAGAAACAATAATACAATTAGACAAATCACCATTTTGCTACCTCTCCCACCTCTCCATAATAACTACTTCAGGCAAGGATCATCAAAGATGCTAAAACAAATGGACAACAGGTTATTGGGAAAGAGGTTATTCCTCCTACCTCAGAAATATTATCATAGTAAGGGTATAACATGCCTTTAAAATGAGAAGATCTAATTACAAGAAAAAAATGTAAGAATAATAAAGAGGCTGGGCGCGGTGGCTCACGCCTGTAATCCCAGCACTTTGGGAGGCCAAGGTGGGCGGATCCCAAGGTCAGGAGATCGAGACCATCCTGGCTAACACAGTGAAACCCTGTCTCTTCTAAAAATACAAAAAATTAGCCAGGCGTGGTGGCAGGCGCCTGTAGTCCCAGCTACTCGGGAGGCTGGGGCAGGAGAATGGCATGAACCCGGGAGGCGGAGCTTGCAGTGAGCCGAAATCACGCGACTGCACTCCAGCCTGGGCGACAAAGCAAGACTCCATCTCAAAAAATAAATGAATAATAATAATAATAATAATAATAATAAAGAGAGCTGATGGCTGTTATTCAACCAAGTGAGCAAACCAAGTGACAATAGACTTAAATGTCCCCATCACAAATGAAGGACAACCGACATTACATGCTGCTTGATATCATACAGTAAAACAGTAACACTGGCACAAGCCCTAGAGGAAACTGACAATATGAAAAAAGCTGAACATCTGCACACCCTATGACACAGCATTTCTATTTGGCATACATCAAATAGAAATGTGTCCGTATGTTTACCAAAAGATATGTATAAGGATGTACATATGCAGCACTTTTCACGGTAGCCTCATACCAGGAACTACTAAAATTCCCACCAACAGTAGAAAGGGATAAATTCTGGATAGTCATACATAAAACACTATACAGCGATGAGAGTTAACAGTCTACTACAACAGGCAAAATAAAATAGATAACTCACACTACCATAATGTTGGGCAAATGAAACCACACTCAAAAGAGTAGGATTCTACTTACATTAAGTATAAAACAGGCACAACTAATCTGTAGTTTTACAAGTCAAGAAAATACTGGTAGTGATGGAAAAGAACAAGCAGGGGCTTCTGAGGAGTTAGTAGTAATCAATTTATTTATTTATTTATTTGAGACAGAGTCTCATTCTGCACCCAGTCTGGAGTTCAGTGGCATCATCTCAGCTCACGGCAACCTCTGCATCCCGGGTTTAAGCGATTTTCCCGCTTTAGCTTCCCGAGTAGCAATTTCTTAATCTAACAGTGAGTTCAATTCGTGAAATTTCATCTATCTGAACACTTATGCATACTTTTCTGTATATACATTATACTTCAATAAAAAACTTCTTTTAAGTACACATAACCTACACCTAAAAACATTAAACTTTTAAGAACACTTAAGAATCTGATTACTAGATAACAACAAAAACCGAACTGTAATACGGAACATTCTAAAGATAATTGGGTTAAATGTCAAAGTCATTAAATGAAAAAATCAAAAAAGATTACAGAAACAGAACAGTCATAAACATAACATAAACACAATACAGTTCATGTAAAATGTGTGAACCGTGACTGGATCCTGTTTTCATTCATCTATAAAAGCTATTTTCTATTTTGGGGCCAGGCACAATAGCTCATGCCTGTAATCCCAACACTTTGAGAGGCCGAGGCAGAAAAATTGCTTGAGGCCAGGAGTTCAAGACCAGCCTGAGCAATATAGCAAGACTCTACCTCTACAAAAGGAAAAAAATTAAAAATTAGCCTGGCATGGTGGTCCACTCCTGTAGTCCTAGCTACTCAGAAGGGAGACTGAGGCAGAAGGATCACTTCAGCCCAAAAGTTTAAGGCTGCAGTGAACTATGACCATGCTACTGTACTCCAGCCTGGGTGACCGACCAAGACCTTGTCTCTTAAAAAAAAAAAAAATTAAAGGTATTTTTGGTATACTTGGAACATCTGAATATGGACTGTGATGTTATAGAATTTCTACAGTTTTTAAAGAGTAAATATTGTGGTTATATAAGAGAATATACTGATTCTTAGGAGATGCATGCTTAGCACATCCAGGCAAAATGTCATAACATGCACAACTTTCAAATGGTTCAAGAGAGAAAGATAAAGTAAACCTAACAAAGTTGTTAACAACTCGTCAACATTGGTGAATGGAGTCTGGGTGTTCATCACATTCTTTCAACTTTTCTGTTCAAAAACTCCAAAAGTTTCGAAGTAGAAAGTTAAGGAAAAGAAGTCAATATTACAGAAAAAAATTAAGAAGCTGCCCTAGAGTAAAAGAATCTAAAACGATATCACAAAATGTAATAAACTTTGATTAAACACTATATCTTTTAAAATGGGAAAATGTAAAATAAGCACTAAATAGTAGATGATATTTACAAATTATCATTAAGTTTCTCATGCGTTATAATTATACCACGTCTTGTAGAAGCACATCTCATTGTTTGAACATGTATGCTAAAGAATTTAGTAGTAAAATGTCATGATATATAATGGATGTTAAAATGACTCATACACAAAAAAAAAGATAAAGCAAAGGAAAACTAACAACTGTTGAAACTAGGTGAGGGATGTACAGGTCATCAGTATAATCAGTAAACCATTCTTTCAATTTTCCTTTATGTCTGATAATGTTGATAAGAAAATTTGGGAAACAATTAGTCAGTGAATGCAGAATTGTGATGAGATTACTGGGTTTATGACTAGCCTGTTTTTGAGACAGTAAAGAAGAGATGAGAGGTCAACTCTATTCTAGGAAACCAATGGCACATATTATTAGACAACAGTATTTTCTAAAGAATAACATCAATAGAATTTCAGCTAAAATCTCATGTTTCTATCACATAGAATTACTGGTATCCTGAAAAATAAAGATTCTTAAAAGTTAGCTTTATACTGTATTATAAACAAGACAGGTCACAAATTACTCCAATTTATATTACATTACTTTCTGAAAATCTGGTATCTACCTGAATGACTGAAAACAGTCATGGAAACACACATACTGGATTAATTTACAAAGTCCTATATTATTTCACTATTTGCAATTATGTGCTACTTTTTCTAAAGATGTTGAAATGGCTCCATTGTCTGAGGTATATACCCTGGTTCTTTGTCACGGTCGATAAAGAATTCAGGACACAGACACACGAGGAGAGGGTTTAGGAGCAGAAAGTTTAGCAGACAAAGAAAGAGAAAAGGCTTCCTCAAGCTGAGAAAGTGGGTTGCCCAAAAAGGGTCTCCAGTTTGTGGCAGAAGGCAATCGGTTTTGTACAGAAGACTGAGGAGGTGGTAACTGATTTACATGGGGCTCAGGGGATTGGGTTGATCGGGTATGCCATTTATACAGCCCTCGAAAAGACTGACCCTCCCACCCTAGTCTTTCATTATGCAAATGTGGCCTCCACCAGGTGGTGGCCATGATACCTGAACATGTGATTTTACATGGAGGTTACCAGAATGCCGGCACATGGTGGCGACAGGAAAAAGAGGGCAGGAGAGGCCATATTGAATATACCTGGCTTGCAGGTACAGCTGCCTGCATTTACATATAAAAGCTGCTAGTTTGCATATCTATGCCTGACTCCTCAGGGTGCTTTCTGTTAGAGAGGAAATGGTTTAGAGCTGCTTTTTATTAAAGGAAAATTCCACGGAGAACTTTTACCCTTTCTAGCTGCCTAAAAATTATTTCTTAATAATGTCTGTATTAAGGTTACTGAAAAGAATTGCTTAGAATAGCCAGGCAATCTATATTTATCTTTTCATCAAATTTCTCAAAAAATAACCTATTTTTCAGAGTATTTAAATGATTATTTTACAGAGTCAAACTGGATTTTATGCACTGATGTGGTTGGTTACCTGAAATCTTCAAATAGGCATATTAACTGTTTTTTACTTTAAATGTTTTCCAACGAAAAAAGCAAAAAATGTATTTTCTTGAACATAGTTTTCCCTCTTATATTAACAAAACTACACCACAGTGTGATACTGTACAGAGTCCCTTAAAGCAAGTCAGTACAACGCAAACTTCTCAAAGAACTTTTTTGGCTTCTCTTTCTGCATTAGAGCAGAAAGAGAAGAAACGAACACTGGCCATTTCCTGACGTAGAAAACTGTAGTCATGTACAGGGGAAAAGTGCATTTGAACTCCACACCAAAATTAGCTTCTTTCAATATTAAAACACCATGCTTCAAGACTGGGAAGCCAAGTAGCACATCCCAATCAGTTTTTCTCAGCAGTCAGCCCCACAGATAGTGCACTCTCTATCTGTAAGCCAAGGGTTTGCCAAGTGGAGAAAGAATTTCTAGGATGAAAACACGACCGGTGAAGAATCTCATCTGCAGCAGTGACCATCTCCTTAATAGAACTATCACTAGGGCAACTGGCAGGTTAATCCCTGTTAATGAGCCCCAAATTTAATTATCTTACCTGGACCAGAGGTGTCATTCAAAGAGAGCACAAGAGTGGCAGAAAGATTTGGGGGAGAAGGGAGGAGGGGTTAGGGAAAGGGGGTTCCTCAGTGCTCTTTATTTGGAAAAGAGATACGGGGAAGTTTGGGTGGGACACAAACAGTGACAAACTTTTTTTTTTTTTTTTGACACAGTCTCTCTCTTGTCGCCCTCGCCAAGGTTGGAGCGCAATGGCACCATCTCGGCTCACTGCAACCTCTGCCTCCCAGGTTGGAGTAATTCTCCTGCCTCAGTCTCCTGAGTAGCTGGATTACAGGTGCCCTCCACCATGCCCAGCTAATTTTTGTGTTTTTAGTAATAGGACCCTCCAGATGGTTTCACCATGTTGGCCAGGCTGGTCTCGAACTCCTGACCTCAGGTGATCCACCTGCCTTGGCCTCCCCAAAGTGATGGGATTACTGGCATGAGCCATGGCGCCCAGCCTCAGTGGTAAACATTTTAAAAAGATCAGGGAGAGACAAAAAGAACACTATTAAGACCACTGACATCCAGGGTGACTGTGCATATGCCCCAGGCTGAGCCCTCTAGGGCGTGACATCAGAGGCTTCTCATAAATAAATACATACTGTCCATTCTTCTCTTCACTGACTTAAAAAGCAATTGTAGGCCGGGCACGGTGGCCTACGCTTGTAATCCCAGCACTTGGGAGGCCGAGGCAGACAGATCATGAGGTCAGGAGATCGAGACCATCCTGGCTAACACAGTGAAACCCCACCTCTACTAAAAATACAAAAAATTAGCCAGAAGTGGTGGCACACACATGTAGTCCCAGCTACTCGGGAGGCTGAGGCAGGAGAATTGCTTAAATCCGGGAGGCAGAGGTTGCAGTGAGCCGAGATCATGCTACTGCACTCTAGCCTGGGCGACAGAGTGAGACTTAGTCTCAAAAAAAAAAAAAAAAAATTGTAAAAACGTTATGTAGATAATTGTACCATTGGGTCAATAACATAGAGAAAATTAATATATTTGACAGTAACTTCATTAAGTAGATAGAAGCAAAGCTATACTAGAAGGTAATTTGAATCCATAGAACAAATGAGAACCAGAAATAGTAAATAAACTGGTTAACGTAAGAAATTATAAATAACTAATTGTTCTTATTCCTTTTCTCAACTTTATAAAAGACACAATTATATAAAGGAATAATTTAATTATTGAATTTGTAACATAGCTACATGTAATATGTATAACAATAATGGCACAAAAAAGGGAAAGAGGGACTAAAATGATACAGAAGTAACATTTTTTTACATCTCTCTGGAATTAAGTTCGTATAAATCTGAAGTCAATTGGGTAAATTAAGATCTCTATCTTAAATATTAGAGCAGCCACTGATATCTTAAAAATATATAGTGAAAAAAATCATTCAAGGAATTAAAATGTTACATTAGAAAATATTTGTTTAATACACTAGAAAATATTTAATGCAAAAGCAAGCAGTAAAAGAGGAACAGAGGAAGGCTGGGTGCGGTGGCTCATGCCTGTAATCCCAGCACTTTGGGAGGCCGAGGCAGGCGGATCACCTGAGGTCAGGAGTTCGAGACCAGCCTCACCAATATGAAGAAACCCTGTCTTGACTAAAAATACAAAATTAGCCGGGCGTGGTGGCACACGCCTGTAATCCCAGCTACTAGGGAGGCTGAGGCAGGAGAATCACTTGAACCCGGGAGGCGGAGGTTGCAGTGAGCCAAGATTGCGCCATCGCACTCCAGCCTGGGCAACAAGAGCGAAACTCCGTCTCAAAAAAAAAAAAAAAAGGAACAGAGGAAAAAAAAAAACATGGACATATCGGGGAAATGGAAATGGAAGTAAAATGGAAGGCATAAATTCAACTAGTTCAATCAAAACATTAAATGTGAACTGATTTAACACTTCAATGAAAAGGGACACTGTTCTCCCTATGGACTTTAAAAAACCAAAAACAAAAACCCAGGTCAATTATATGGTGTCTAAAAGAAGCACACTTTACATTCAAAGACACAAACAGATTGAAGGTAAAAGGAGGAAAAAGATGTATCATGCAAACAAGAATCACAATATGGAGTGGCTCTACTAAGAGCAGACAAAATAGATTTTCACCAGGAAATGTTCCTAGGGATATAGATAATTCACAGAATGAAAGAGTCTAATCACATACATAAGAGACTTGTACCCAGAATATATGTAATAAACTCCTACAACTCAGTAACAAAGACAATCCAATTAAAAAATGAGCAAAGGGTGCCAGGTGCGGTGGCTCACGCCTGTAATCCCAGCACTTTGGGAGGCTGAGGCAGGCAGATCACGAGGTCAGGAGATCAAGACCATCCCTGGCTAACACGGTGAAACCCCGTCTCTACTAAAAATACAAAAAAATTAGCTGGGCGTGGTGGCACGTGCCTGTAGTTCCAGCTACTTGGGAGGCTGAGGCAGGAGAATGGCGCGAACCCGAGAGGCGGAGCTTGCAGTGAGCCGAGATTGCACCGCTGCACTCCAGCCTGGGCAACAGAGTCAGACTCTGTCTCAAAAAATAAATAAATAAAAAATAAAATGAGCAAAGGGTTAGAATACACAATTCTCCAAAGAAGAAACGCAAAAGGCCAAAAAGCACAGGAAGGGAAATGCAAATCAAAACCTTAATGAGACACCACTTCACACAAGCTACAAGTAATAAAAATCAATTTTAAGAAAAAAGAGACACAAGTGTTGGTGAGCACATGGAGGGAGAAAGCAGAGCCCTCATACACTTCCGGTGGGAATGGTAAATGATTTCGCTCTCTGAAAAACAAGTCTGGCAGTTCCTCAAAAGGAAAACACAGAGTTACCACGTGACCCAGTAATTCCACGCGTATGTATACACCCAAGAAAATACACATCCACATAAAAACGTGAACGTGAAATGTTCATAATAGAATTTTCTATAAAAGCCAAACAATAAAAACCACCCAAGGCTGAGCACAGTGGCTCACGTCTGTAGTCCTAGCACCTCGGGAGGCCGAGGCGGGTGGATCACG
Source organism: Pan troglodytes (assembly GCF_028858775.2). Classification (NCBI taxonomy): domain Eukaryota; kingdom Metazoa; phylum Chordata; class Mammalia; order Primates; family Hominidae; genus Pan; species Pan troglodytes. Next base: position 134,006,275 of record NC_072406.2, read on the forward strand.
AGGTCAGGAGTTTGAGACCAGCCTGGCCAACATGGCGAAACCCCATTTCTACTAAAAATACAAAAAAACAAATTAGCCAGGTGTGGTGGAGGGCGCCTGTAATCCCAGCTACTCGGGAGGCTGAAGCAGGAGAATCACTTGAACCTTGGAGGCGGAGGTTGCAGTGAGCCGAGATCACGCCATCGCACGCCAGCCTGGTTGACAAGAGCGAAACTCCGGCTCAAAAAAAAAAAATTCCATCAATGGATGAGTGGAAAACAAAATGTAGTATATCAGCCAGGTGCAGTGGCTCACATCTGTAATCCCAGCACTTTAGGATTACAGGAGTTTAAGACCAGCCTGGCCAATGTGGCAAAATCTCATTGCTACTAAAATACAAAAATTAGTCAGACGTGGTGGCACATGCCTGTAGTCCCAGATACTCAGGTGGCTAAGGCATGAGAATCACTTGAACCTGGGAGGCGAAGCTGCAGTAAGCCAATATGGCGCCATGCACTCCTGCCTGGGCGACAGAGCAAGACTCTGTCTCCCCCCACCAAAAAAAAAAAATCAAACATGTACTAAGCATTAAATAATATACATTTTGCTGGGTGTAATAATGGTACTGTAGTTATATATTTTTTGATGTCTATATTAATAACTTTTAGTCTAAGAATAGAGTTCCCTTTTTAAGTGCTTCTTTATTAATTTATTTAAAGAAACTAGGTAATTTATCTTATATAAGTGCCCAAGTGTCATTTTAACATATTCCTTTACCCCTCATATTTCCTGTGAACTGGTCAGTAGATCTAGAAGCTTGGATAGATCCAGATTCAATTTCTTTAGCAAGAACATTCCATAGGTGGTGGTTTATACTTCTTACTGGATTACATTAGAAGGCACGTATCTGATCATTCCACGTTTTAAGTCAGTTAAGATACATACTGAAGGACTTACTTATAAAATGACATGTCTGAGATTTGGTATAAAATAGTACAGCAAAATAACAACAAAAAAGTATGGAGAGATAGATTAAACAAGAATGGCAGCATGTTGAGGCTAGTTGAAGACTGCTGATAGGTACGTCGCAGTTTAAGTATTTCTAAAATATTATTTTTTTAAAAATCTGGCTCCTACCTAAACCTCCAAAAAGCCTCATCCCTTGGTCGGGCACATTAGTCCACACCTGTAATCCCAGCACTTTGGGAGGCCAAGGTGGGTGGATCACCTGAGGTCAGGAGTTCAAGACCAGCCTGGCCAACATGGTGAAACCCTGTCTCTACTAAAAATACAAAAATTAGCTGGGCATGGTGGCACACACCTGTAATCCCAGAGATGCAGGGGTCTGAGGCAGAAGAACTGCTTGAACCCGGGAGGCAAAGGTTGCAGTGAGCCCAGGCTCAGTGAGCCAAGATCACGCCACTGCACTCCAGCCTGGGAGACAGAGCAAGACTTTGTCTCAAAAAAAAAAAAAAAAAAAAAGCCTCATCCCCTATTACCTTCTAACAGGTACTCTATGTTCTGGCCATACTAAACTAAGTATTAACAGTAGTTCCTCAAAATGGCATACAATTTTACCCTCCACACCTCTGCATTTGCTAGTCCTGCTGCCCAGAACACCTTTCTCCCTTTTTGTCCTGGCAAACACCTACTCATCTTTCCAGACTTGGCTCAAATGTCACTTCCCTCAGAAAAACCTCTCTAACCTCCAGTTTCACACTAAGCTGGCTGTCCCTACTAATCCAATGGCTAATTCTAAAGGCACTAGAATTGCATACCTGTCTACCACCCCAATTCAGACTATGAATGCCTTTAGTGCTGCTCTAAGTCTGCATAAAGGGACTTCCCAGAGGCCTGAAGCCTACTAGGAGAAGCTCCTGGGGAAGTCTTGAATAAATACACCGGGCCACAGAAACATTTTGTCCAGCTATTCCTACCTGCTAAGCAGAGTGGTAGAAAGGCATCATCTCCAGAGCAGTAGGAAGGAGGAAAGTTCAGAAAGGAAAAAGACCCCCTGAGAATATCAAAGGAAGCTTCCTAGGCCTAGCAGAATCCTTACTATCTGCAAATGCTATCACCCACAGTGGCATGGATCAACAGGGAACCTAGGACATAGCTTCTCAAAACTGAAATGTGCATCTGAATCCTTTAGAAACCCAGTTTAAGATGTAGATTCTGGCCGGACCCGGTGGCTCATGCCTGTAATCCCAGCACTCTGGGAGGCCAAGGAGGAGGACCACAAGATCAAGAGATCAAGACCAACCTAGCCAACATGGTGAAACCCTATCTCTACTAAAAATATAAAAATTAGATGGCTGTGGTGGCACACGCCTGTAGTCCCAGCTACTCAGGAGGCTGAGGCAGGAGAATCACTTGAACCCGGGAGGTGGAGGTTGCAGTGAGCAGAGATTGCGCCACTGCACTCCAGCCTGGCGAGAGAGCAAGACTCCGTCTCAAAAAAAAAAAAAAAAAAATGTAGATGTTGAATGAATAGGACTGAGAGTCTGTGTTCCAGGTACTGCTGATGCTGCAGGTCTGCAAATGACACTTTAACCAGAAGACTCTGGGGGATCTGGGAAGTGAGCCCTTTCTCAGGGAACATGCAGCATTAACTCCTGTTGTATTAACCCTCTCTTTTTAGCTTACACATTGTGTCATTAAAAAAACAAAAGCAGTCAAAAAATCAAAACTCTAATTCTTCTGCATCTGTTGGCCTCTTTCTTCCAACATACCATGATTCTACTGTGACAATGATGCCATCTCATTCATTTCAATATCCCAAGCCTGACAAAGACAGACCCTCAATAAACGCCCGTTAAACCATAGTATATCTAACAGAAGGTCCCCAACTTATAATGGTTGGACTTATGCTTTTTCAACTTTACAATGATGGAAAACGATTCCGTTTTTCACTTTCAGTACAGTATTCAATAAATTACATGAGATATTCAATATTTTATTATAAAATAGGCTTTGTGTTAGATGATTCTGCTTAACTGCAGATTATAAGTGTTCTGAGAATGTTTAAAGCAGGTGAGGCTAAGCTATGATGTTCGGTAGGTTAGGTGTAGGTATTTCTTTCTAATTCACTTGTTGTTAAGGTATTTTTGCTTATTGGTCTGTCTTTCCCATTTGATTATCAATTTCTTGAAGACAGAGACTCCTTTTGTTCTGTGGTGCACAGTCTGGCACACGATGGGTACTCAGTAAATGACTGTTGACCTAGAGTGGATGACTGACCTTATAAACCACTACATTCAGGTTCCTAGAGAAAACACTAAGAACGCATCCTGAATTTGCAATCCTTTTTTCTAAGGATTTAAAATGCTCACATGTATGAGTCATGTGAGTGTTCACAGAAGTTCAGTAATACACACTGAAAGGGTCATCAGCTCCACCTGACAAGTAAGAAAATGGTATATATTATACTTCTTCCCAGACAACCTTATCAACACAGAAAACAACAGTTAACAATACCTCCGTCTTCCCACATTCATCGGGTGGATCCTGGTGTATGGCCACTTGATACTTGACATACAAAGAAAAGGACTGGCTGAAAGACGACTTGAACTCTGGGTCCTCAAAGGAGACAGGTACTAACCTCACCTTCAGAGCAAGGAAAATACAAGCAAATGCTATTGAAACATCTCTGATGATATGCTTCTGAAGGTGAGGCTACAGTAAGATCTCCACAAATCCACGCCAAAGCTCGAACTCGAATTTGTCATGAAAAGAAACCCTAGACGAGGCAGACGGGCGCAGAGACCGAAGTGCTAACTGCACTAAAACTTAAGAAAATCTCAACCTCATAAGAGCCAACAATTTGTTCTTCTTTTTTTTTCTCTCTCTCTCCACTAATTGTAGTTTTCTGCATAAACTAGAGTCAATATTGTTGTTAATCATGGTGATGATCGCTACTTTTGCCACCTCTACTTATACTAAGTGTTTTAAGCTTTTTTCCTTTACAGATTTTTCTTGGGTCATTTAACTCACAAAATTATTAGCATATGAGTTCTTCTATTAAAATGTTCTACTATCTTCCTTTTTTAGTCCCACTCAATTGTGCAAGGGTAGCACATTAATAAAGAATAATTTAACTGGGATCAATTATTTCTACATACATCTTTCAAATACAGATAAAGCATTAAAATCATGTTAGGCAAAGTACGTATCTACCATAAAAATATAGTTTCCTGAGTTTTCCTCACAGGTATTTTAATTTAGAGCTCTATTACTATCTTTTAGATAAATGCATCTAAAATAGTGACTTTAAATAATTTTACATGTTACTTTGACTCTGAAATTATACATGGCTGGTACTTAACATGGCACTAGGTAAAATTTGCACTTTCAGAATGTCCATTAATTCAGTCTTAGGTCTTTGCAGGTATGCTGCAAATTGAACACAAATAAAATGTAGCACAAATAAACCAAGATTTCATTAAATGATATTAAGTGGAAGGGAAAGCTCTGTTTGCACAGGAAAATTACACTTGGCCTGCTGACCTGGCTTTCGGTTGGCATATCAGGTGGGTTCTTGTGAATAACCATCTGGTAACGTTTATAGACCTGGTAAGACTCCAGAAGTGTGGCTTTGAACTGCGAACTTGGTGGAGATGATCTCACCACCCTCACCTTCAGAAGCAGTTAAAAAAACAAGTTCACTAATTCATTCATTTATTCATTCTGTGGAATATGCATTAACAGTAACTCCCATCCAAGAAACCAAGTTTCAACAATTATTAAAGCACCTAAATATTTTAATATTAAAAACCAACCAGTTAGTAAATAAAGAAAAAAGTTATTTTTGTAACTTACAGACTCGTTAAGAAGAGGACGACCCCTCTAAACTATAAGCCTCAGCTTTCATGACTCAATTATGTAAGCCTGCCTCTACTGTAAACTGGCAGAGTATTTCCAGCACTCGTACACACACGACACACACACACACAAATAAATACCCTCTAGTTGTGCACAACTACCAGTAATTCTAAGAAAGACTAAAAATATGAATACATTTTTTGGCCACTCATTCATCACTGCTAACCCTCAACTTAAAACTCGACTGTTTGAGTTAAAAAGACCTCATAAAGTTTTCCTACTTCATAGCATAGTTAACAACCATGACTCTGAAGTCACATTTCCTTTGTTCAAATCTTACAATGTCACCATCTTGGTCAAGTGACCTTGTAAAATAAGGATAAGTTTAAAACAGTAATTGCACGCAGTAATGGCTAACATTTACTTTAACATTATTTACTAGCCACTTAAAATGTATTAGCAAAACAGAACAGTAAAACAGTCAAATGCAATGCAATGAAAACAGCTGGAAACTGGACATGTGTGCCGTGAGAGGTAATTCTATGAAGAAAGAGCGACACCCAGTGGTAAAAGATCTCTATACATCCTATCATTACATTCAAAAAGTAAAAGTAACCACTGGAGAACTGTTATGTTAAGCGTGCTTGGCCCCCTGAATACATTACTATTTATGATCAAAGATAAAAGACACTTGTAAAATAAATAAGTAGTGTATTCAACTCTGTTTACAATTTTGGAAGGACAAAAAATCTGTATCCAAATCAGAGTAGCCAAGGAGTTATAAAAGCTAAAATCTGGCCGGGCAAGGTAGCTCACACCTGTAATCCCAGCACTTTGGGAGGCCGAGGCGGGTGATCACCTGAGGTCAGGAGTTCGTGACCAGCCTGGCTGACATGGTGAAACCCTGTCTCTACTAAAAATATCAGAAATTAGCGGGGCGTAGTGGTGGGCACTTGTAATCCCAGCTACTCAGAAGGCTGAGACAGGAGAATCGCTTGAACTCAGGAGGCAGAGGTTGCAGTGAGCCGAGATCGTGCCATTGCACTCCAGCCTAGGCAACAAGACTGAAACTCCGTCTCAAAAAAAAAAGCTAAATTCTACGTCTGATAATACATATATTGAATTAAGGCTTAGAATGCATGAAAGTTAATTTTTATTATCAGGACTTCAGTGATAAGTGATATTTTTAGATGATAGTAAGCTATAAAATTCAAAGGCTGACCAGTTACTAATCACATATAAGAATAAGATAAAAATCATTATGGCTAATGTTTTTGAATTTTTTTGAGACAGTCTTTTGCTCTGTCACGCAGGCTGGAGTGCAGTGGTGTGATCTCAGCTCGCTACAACCTCCACCTCCTGGGTTCAAGCAATTCTGGTGTCTCAGCCTCTCTAGGAGTTGGGATTACAGGTGCACGCCACCACACCTGGCTAATTTTTATATTTTAGTAGAGACGGGGTTTCACTGTGTTGGCCAAGCTGATCTCAAACACCAGACCTCAAGAGATCCACCCATCTCGGCCTACCAAAGTGCTAGGATTACAGGTGTGAGCCACCACATCCAGCCCTTGTTTTTGAATTTTATATATGAGAAACTAATACTGAGAAATCTTGATCTGATCTAGAAATGAAAATAAATTTGGAAAAATGGAGGAATTTGGCTCTAAAAGTATTCATATTATGCCCAAATTGGTTTTGGCACTAATGAGAGAGGATTTCAGCAGTACAATTTAGCCCTATTTAGATAATTCCTCACTGCTGGCTTATGTATATGACACCATTTGCTGTCTTTACCAAGATCAGAATATTATAATGGATGAAATAGTGATTTGCCTTGTGTAATCTATTGTCTTTCACTATCTAAACCAAAACTGCTAAAAACACAATTTTAAAGAGTATTTCTTTCATTTTAACTATTAAATTTCAATCAAGGTAGCATGCTAAAATTGACACTGTTTTCACAAGTTTAGTGGCCAACTATGTATTCCCAAAAAGTCTTTTAAAAAAAAAGGAGTTTCTCTCAAACAGCAGTTAACTTAGTAAATACAAATGTTACTTCTTCCCAGTTCTCTTTAATTTCTTTTAAATTCTCATTATTTAACTAGCAAACATCAACTAATTAGAACTTCAAATAAAAATAAACGATATGCCCAAACAAAAAAAAAATCATAATAAAACCAACAACAAAAGTCCTCCAAAGTACCTCTAACTTGTGTGATGCATTCTCTGGTAAAGATTCAAAAATTAAATCTTCGAGTGATTTGGGCTGGTTGGATTTAGCCTTTGGTGGAAACAAAGATGATGGGTGACCTTGAGCCTGGAAACCCTCAAGTTCTCCAGCTGGGTTCTGCTGCATTAGTTTTAACCTTTTCCTTTCTTTCCGGATTTCCTTTGCTTTTCGACATGGAGGCTTACTCAAATCAGCCCCTTTGCCTAAAAAGAATTTTAAAATATTAGACCAATCACATTTGGTTCTAGAAAAGTTTTTTCACATTTCTTAAAGATTCTACAGTGTAAGTCCAAAGAGTTTCAATGGTTAGGCTAGCTTTGGGGTAGATGTTTCAGAGGATCCTGATACAGAGCTGTAAGTGGATCTAAAACTCTACCTTAGAAGTGGGAGTTGCTAGAGAAAGTAAATAGCACGGAAACTTTCCAAGGTGGCTCTTACTGCTGAAAATCTTTTTTTTTCTTTTTTTTGAGACAGAGTGTCGCTCTGTCACCCAGGCTGGAGTGCAATGGCATGATCTCAGCTCACTGCAACCTCCGCCTCCCAGGTTCAAGCGATTCTCCTGCCTCAACCTCCCGAGTAGCTGGGACTACAGGTGTGTGCCACCGTGCCTGGCTAATTTTTGTATTTTCAGTAGAGATGGAGTTTCACCATGTTGGCCAGACTGGTCTCAAACTCCTGACCTCGTGATTCACCCACCTTGGCCTCCCTAAGTGCTGGGATTACAGGCGTGAGCCACCAGGCCCGGCCCAAATATCTTTTTTTAAAAAAAAACATTCATCCACTTCTCTGCCTTTGTGAGGAAGAACACAATCAAATCAAAGTACCTGCTGCATTAAAAGGACACTGCTATCTCTGCCCAACATTTCTGAGGGACATTTCTCTGAAAGCACTGGTAACATAAATACTTAGGAACCAGGTATAAAGGAATACTGATCCCAGCGCAAACACTGACAGGTTTTTTTAAATTAAAAGAATCCTTGCACACCTGGAATTCTAGCACTTTGGGAGGCTAAGGCGGGCAGATCACCTGAGGTTGAGAGTTCGAGACCAGCCTGGTCAACATGGTGAAACCCCATTTGTATTAAAAATACAAAAATCAGCCAGGTGTGGTAGCACACACCTGTAATCCCAGCTACTCAGGAGGCTGAGGCATTAGAATCACTTGAACCCAGGAGGCAGAGGTTGTGCTGAGCTGAGATGGCACCACTGCACTCCAGCCTGGGCGACAGAGTGAGACTCTGTCTCAAAAAACAAAAAAGGAATCCTTGCTTAGTTGAAGGTATCTGTGTCTTTCTCCAAATACTGCAGGTATTTGGGTCTCATTAGTTCAGTTGTAGTTAATCAGAGTTTTGTTCTAATTAACAGACCAAATATCAAACTGACATCCCTTTAAAATAAAAAAATTTTTACTATTATAAACTAAATAAAAATACTTAGAAAAAAACCTGGAAAGAAGACACCATGGTAACAGTCATTTTACTTTGTTTCAGAAACAGAGAAAGGATTTACCTTTTTTTGTAGTGTTCTCTTTTCTCCAAATTTTCTTTTTTTTTTTTGAGACAGAGTCTTGCTCTGTCACCCAGGCTGGAGTGCAGTGGCGCCATCTGAGCTCACTGCAACCTCTGCCTACCGGACCATTCGAGCAATTCTCCTGCCTCAGCCTCCTGAGTAGCTGGGAATACAGGTGTGTGCCACCATGCCTGGCTAATTTTTTGTATTTTCAGTAGAGACGGAGTTTCACCATGCTGGTCAGGCTGGTCTTGAACTCCTGACCTCGTGATCCACCTGCCTTGGCCTCCCAAAGTGCTAGGATTACAGGCGTGAGCCACCGCATCTGGCCGAATTTTCCAACAATGAACATTATGCTAGTAATTTTTTAGAAGATATTAAAGAAATAAGGTGTTTAAGATCCCAAAACAGCCCGGCGCAGTGGCTCATGCCTGTAATCCCAGCACTTTGGGAGGCCGAGGCAGGCAGATCACGAGGTCAGGAGATTGAGACCAACCTGGCTAACACGGTGAAACCCTGTCTCTACTAAATATTAAAAAAATGAACCAGGCATGGTGGCGCACGCCTGTAGTCCCAGCTACTTGGGAGGCTGAGGCAGGAGAATTGCTTGAACCCAGTAGGTGGAGGTTGCAGTGAGCTGAGACTGCGCCACTGCACTCCAGCCTGGGTGACAGAGCGAGACTCCGTCTCAAAAAAAAAAAAAAAAAAAAATCCCAAAACAGGGTACTCACAAACCATATAAAAGTCAGCAAAAAAAAAAAAAGGTTTATAAAACTAGCAAATTCAGTTTTTAAAGAGAAGAAAATCAAAACCTAGAGTGGTTAAAGGGCTTGCCTGAGACCATAAGCTGATCAAATGAAAACCAATCTGATGAGAAAATAGTGAGTTCACAAACAGTTCAGACTGTATCACAACTTCATTAACATGTTTTCTAACTAAAAATAAAGTTTACTTATCAAAAAATGACTTTAAATAAGCCTAAGTTATATAAGTCTGAACCAGGTAACAAAAGACCATTTCTATAACTATTACTCTACTGACCAACAGAATTACTTTTCTTGGACTACAGACTGTGTCTTTTCTCAAATTTGCTCTGAGCACACACACTCTGTCTGACACAAGCTGCCTGAGGTCATGGACGAGGCTCTGTCACTTGGCTAGATGACCTTGGGCACGTTTCCCTGTCTGTACAAAAAAAAACAAAAACCAGTCCTACCTATAGAGTTCCTGTGAGGATTAAATGAGTTAATACCTGTGCAGCTCATAAAAAATTAACTACCATTCAATTAGGGTTAACTATTATTATTAGCTATTATTTGTATTACCAACATCTAAAATAATGTTTTACCTATATAAACATTCCATAAATAGTAATTTTCAAAACCTTCCATTTTCTATACGGAAAATTACATTCCTTACAGAAGTTATAAAATTATAAGCAAATTTAAAACTAACATGAACTAAGAAACACACATTTTCAGCATTTTTATGAAGGACTGACTACCTGTATCGTCTTTACACTAATTAAGTCACTGGGCTGGGTAAGTCTTCTCATGATTGTTTTGCTCTACATTTATAAATACTACGTTACTACAGTGGAAAGTAGGATTTCAGGCGGGGCTCAGTGGCTCACGCCTGTAATCCCAGCACTTTGGAAGGCCGAGACGGGCGGATCACCTGAGGTCAGGAGTTTTGAGACCAACCTGGCCAACATGGTGAAACCCTGTCTCTACTAAAAATACAAAAAAATCAGCCGGGAGTGTTGGCGTGCACCTGTAGTCCCAGCTACTTGGGAACCTGAGGTAGGAGAATCGCTCAAACCCAGGAGGTGGACGCTGCAGCAAACCAAGATCACACCACTGCACTCCAGGCCTAAGCAACACAGCGATACTCTGTCTCCAAGAGAGAAAAAAAAAAGTAGGATTTCAGCATATTAGGGGATACAGATCTCCCAGGTCAATAAATTGCTTCAACAGAATGAAAATAGATCATCAGCGTAAAATCAGTACACTATACCAACCCTGCACCCACAGAGGTTCAAAGCAACTCAAGAATTCCTGATTAGTCCCAGGTGATTTAAATAGAGTTTAGGCGACCTACATAATTTCTAATTAAGTCCAAGGGAATAGATTTGTAATATTTTTTAAATCAAAATGGAAATGCAAGCTAGCCATGATGGCTCATGTCTGTAAATCCCAGCACTTTGGGAGGCCAAGGTGAGAGGACTCCTTAAGCACAGGAGTTCCAGACCAGCCTGGGCAACATAGCAAGACCTCATCTCTACAAATCAACTTTTTTAGGCCAGGTGTGGTGGCTCACGCCCGTAATCCCAACACTTTGGGAGGCTGAGGCAGGCAGATCACTTGAGTCCAGGAGTTCAAGACCAGCCTGTACAACACGGCAAAACCCCCTCTCTACTAAAAATACAAAAAATTAGCCAGGTGTAGTGACGTGTACTGGTAGTCCCAAGTGCTCCAGTGGCTGAGGTGGGAAAACTGCTTGAGCCTAGGAAGTCAAGGCTACAGTGAGTCCTGATCGTGTCACTACACTCCAGCCTGGGAGACAGAGTTAGACCCTGTCTCAAAATAAAATAAAATAAAATAAAATAAAAAGGAAATGCAGGTTTGCTTTTGCAGGTTCAAAAAAAAAAAAAAAAAATCCAAGGTTTTTTGTTTGTTTGAGATGGAGCCTCACTCTGTCACCCAGGATGGAGTGCAGTGGTGTGATCTCAGCTCACTGCAACCTCTGCCCCCTGGGTTCAAGCAATTCTCCTGCCTCAGCCTCCTGAGGAGCAGGGATTTCCGACACGCACCTCTACCCCCAGCTAATTTTTGTATTTTTAATGGAGATGGGGTTTCACCATGCTGGCCAGGCTGGTCTCGAACTCCTGACCTCAGGTGATCCGCCTGTCTCGGCCTCCCAAAGTGCTGGGATTACAGGTGTGAGCCACTGAGCCCGGCCAAAATCCAAGGATTTTTAAATAGTCTCGGATTTTTAGTGAAAGATATCTTAAGGGAAAAAAATAAAAACCCTGCAAAAATAGTTTTTAATGTTTCAGTAACCATACTGCTGGAAGTAAGGTTGTTATTCTAAAACTGTGTAATGTGGGAAAAAGCAAAAGGTTAATGTGTGATATTCTATTCTAATTTTACCATCCTCAGTGTTCTTGAGAACTAGGTTTCTCAGTGCAGAAGAAAGTACAAACATCAAAAAAAAAGAAAAAGATAAAAAGGTATGGCTGGGCACGGTGGCTCATGCCTGTAATCCCAGCACTTTGGGAGCCTGAGGCAGGTGGATCACTTGAGGCCAGGAGTTCGAGACCAGCCTGGCCAACATGGCAAAACCCCATTTCTACTAAAAGTACCTAAAAGTACAAAAATTAGCCAGGTGTGGTGGTGCACACCTGTAGTCCCAGCTACTCAGGAGGCTGAGGTAGGAGAATCACTTAAACCCGGGAAGCAGAGGTTGCAGTGAGCTGAGATAGCGCCATTGCACTCCAGCCTGGGCAACAGAGCGAGACTGTGTCAAAAAAAAATAAAGAAAAAGATTAAAATGCGGCCAGACACGGTGGTTCACACCTGTAATCCCAGCACTTTGGGAGGCCGAGGCGGATGGATCACGAGGTCAGGAGGTCAAGATCATCCTGGCTAACACGGTGAAACCCCATCTCTACTAAAAATACAAAAAATTAGCGTGGTGGTGGGCGCCTGTAGTCCCAGCTACTAGGGAGACTGAGTCAGGAGAATGGCGTGAACCCGGGAGGTAGAGCTTGCAGTGAGCCAAGATCGCACTACTGCACTCCAGCCTGGGTGACAGAGCGAGACTCCGTCTCGAAAAAAAAAAAAGATTAAAATGCTGTAGTCCTGAATTTGAATTGGAAATATCAGTATGAACTCATAACCTCATAAGTCTATTTGCCAATGAAGCCTAGAAAACAATGACCAAGCCAGCAGCAATAATGTGCACTCCTAATCTAGTGTGTGATCTCCAAATACCAATTCCCACTAAAAGGAACCACAACTGCTCGAAGAAATGCCTGTACAAGATGCTCTAGGAGCATAATATCATGCCAAATAGTAAGGAAGCTGTCAAAGACTACCAGGATTATGTCGAAAGGCCTCAAAAGCCAACTTAAAGAAGCTTTCAGAGGAGCAACAGATTGCAACAGCAGTATGTTCAGATCCATGAGTTCCCAATGATACCAAAAAGAAAACTAACTGGTCACTGTTAGACGTTATTTTGAAAAATGATAAATAAAAAGAAGGAATCAAGAATGTATCCTACCAGCCGGGTGCAGTGGCTCACTCCTGTAATCCCAGTACTTTGGGAGGCCAAGGCAGGTGGATCACCTGAGGTCAGGAGTTCGAGACCAGCCTGGCCAACATGGCTAAACCCCGTCTCTACTAAAAATACAAAAAATCAGCCAGCCGTGGTGGCATGCACCTGTAATCCCAGCTACTCTGAAGGCTGAGACAGGAGAATCACTGGAACCCGGAGGTGGAGGCTGCAGTGAGCCCAGACCGCGCCACAGCACTCCAGTGTAGGCGACAGAGTGAGATTCTTTCAAAAAAAAAAAAAAAAAAGAACGCATCCTGCCTTTGCTATGGGTTTTTATGAGAAACAAACAGATGAGCGGAAGGCTGTCTTTATAGAAGCAGTCCAGCCAGCCAGGAAACGAAGAAATGATAGAGTATCTAATACATGAATTTAAGCATGGAACATCCATGACTATTAGCACTGACAAAAAGAGAAGCACCCAGACATTACACATCTCCTGAAAGACCACTCTAACACCCATGAAGTGATCTCGCCCATCCTCAAATAATTCAAACTCAAATCTGATTAAGATTTGCCCCCCTGCCCCACGGCAAAAAAATAAACAAAAGAAAATTTAGCCTAGAATCTGATCAAGGCTCTATATCCAACTATCAATCTATAAGCGGGCAGAGGAACATGTTAAACTGCAAACGTAACCTGTCAGATACAGAAAGTGGAACAAACAACCCAAGACAAACAACCCAGTTGAGGAATGATGGAAGGGGAATATCTAGAACAAAAGAGATTGTTGTTGTTGTTTTGAGACAGGGTCTCATTCTCACCACCCAGGCTAGAATGCAGAGGCACGATCTCAGCTCACTGCAGCCTCGACTTCCCAAGCTCAGGCGATCCTCCCACCTCAGCCTCCCAAGTAGCTGGGACTACAGTCATGCACCATAACACCTGGCTAATATTTTGTATTTCTAGTACAGACAGGTTTCACCATGTTGTTCAGGCTGGTCTCAAACTCCTGGGCTCAAGCAATCCACCTGCCTCGGTCTCCCACAGTGCTGGGATTACAGTTGTAAGCCACCACTCCTGGCCGTAAAAGATTTTTTAAATGTATCAACAATCACAATATGTGGACGTTATCTGGATCCTGACACAAACAAATGTTTAAAAATTGGAATTTGAACACTATTCAATGGCATTAAGAAATTTTCTTCAAGTATAATAATGGTATTGTGAATATGTTTTTTTAAAGTTCTTATCTTTTAGAAACGTATTCTGAAATACAGGATATCACAATGTCTGGAATTTGCCTCAATATAATTTTGGAAGGGGGAACTAGATGAAACAAGAGTGGCTATGACATGAGTCAGTAATTGTTTCAAATGCAGGTAGAGTACATGGAAGTCGATTATACTATTCAATCTATGTTCATCTATGTTTGAATAATGAAGATTTTTTAAATTTGACAAACTATAAGTAATTTTATTAAAAAATAATAAAAGAATTGACCCTACACCCAAGAGAGAAATAGTTGAAAGAAACTGTCTAAATTATTCAAAATATTTCACTGGGAGCTGGGCACAGTGGCTCATGCCTGTAATCTCAGCACTTTGGGAGGCGAGGGTGGGAGGATAACTTCAGGTGACGAGTTGGAGACCAGCCTGGGTAATATAGTGAGACCCTGTCTCTACAAAGAATTTTAAAAGAACTAGGCATGGTGACAAGCTCCTGTATTCCTACCTACTCAGGAACCTAAGGCAAGAGGATCACTTGGCCCCAGGAGCTCAAGGCTGCAGTGAGCTATGATCACGCCACTTCACTCCAGCCTAGGCGGCAGAGCAAGACCCTGTCTCAAATTTAAAAATAAATATTTTCTTGAACTATTAGTATTAATTAGGATGAAATCTCAGACCAAAATCAACTTAACATGAAAACCTTATGTAAAAAACTATTCAATAAAGTTGCAAATGGAGAATTTTCTCTACTTTAACATGTGTAACATAGTTTAGACAAGAAAAACTAAAATAGTACTAAAAATCTTTCCCTTGGATCATTTTGCATAAATATAAGAACTAATTCAAAAACTGATACCATCTAATAAACTAATAACCATCCAACTTCACATTTCACGAAATAATTTTAAAAGAGTCATATACACACATATTAAATTCATTTAATACTGGATAAACTTATTAAGCCTAATTCTTTTATAAGTAATAACATAAAAAAATCTTACCTGATTAAAGGCAAAGTTAAACATCAAAATCTGGACATTTTAAAACTAAAATACACTAAAATTACATTAAAAAATTTAATGATAAACTGAAGAATTTTATAATGTCTGTATTTTGGACATAATAACTATAATTCATGTTGTCTCACTTAATGTTAAAATAAGAATGTTTATCGCTCCTTTTCACTGAGAAAAATTTGATTCTCAACCCTGTAAGGCTCTAAAGTAGTAAGTAGAAATGGAACTCTTTGAAAATATCTGTATTTAGGGATAAGGCTATTGTTACAGGCTTTTTAAGCATAGTAGTTTGTAAAAGGCATGATTTGTCCATCTAATTCTAGGCAATAATAAACAAAGCAGGGTTCTGTTTTACAGACTGCACGACTAAGTCATCCTTTTGGCTGATGGAAAGACCCAGGGTTTAAAATGACTCAGCAAAAAGCAAAGCCGTGAATATGACTTGGTATCAAAAATCTTTACTACCTGGCTTAGGAACTGTGTGAACTTTAACTGAATGTGACGGTTCACCAGAGCCCAACTTCTCTCCTACGAAATCTTGTGACTGAAGTAATTCCTGAGGTTCTTCTTTCTTTGAATTTTTTCCTTTACTCTCTAAACTCTCTTTGACGTCATCACTGAGTGTTTTAAGATCACACTGTATATCCAGTTTATTTATCAATGCAAAGTCACCCGCAACAGCATCATCCATTGTGGAATCCATGGGCTCATCTACAAATCAGAAGAAATTAAAAATCCATCAGCTGGGTTATTTGATACAGTTAGGTAAATACAGAAATACAATGTTCCTATTATCCATTGTGGCAGAATTACTATCTGTCCACCAAATCCATTCTCATCCTCCAAAATAAGAGAGCTGCACTTAAGACTGGCACAGCTGGGCATGGTGGTTCATGCCTGTAATTCCAGCTCTTTGGGAGGCCAACACAGGAGGACTACTTGAGGCCAGGAGTTTAAGACCTGCCTGGGCAACATAGTGAGACACTATCTCTACAGTAAATCTAAAAAAAAAAAAAAAAAAAACTGTGGCACCCTAGCAGGGCAATGTACTGCCAGTCCCTTTACAAGTGGTGACCAAGCTCCTGCCAACAGAACATAACACAACTGATACGTCCAATTATGCCTCACTAGTTTTAAAGGAAACTTGCGACCCTGAACTTCTACCCTTCCCCACAATGGCTGGATTAGTAAAAACCAGAGCAACCTGGGAAATCACATGTTAAAGAAAAGCCCAGAACGGCTGGTGGGGAGAAGAGTTGAACGCCAACCTAGAACACCCACACTGAACTGTTATGTGAGGAAAGAAACAGACTTTTTTTTTTTTGAGGAGTCTGCCTCTGTCGCCCAGGCTGGAGTGCAGTGGCGCGATCTCGGCTCACTGCAACCTCCGCCTCCTGGGTTCACGCCATTCTCCTGCCTCAGCCTCCTGAGTAGCTGGGACTACAGGCGCCCGCCACCATGCCTGGCTAATTTTTTTTTTTTTTTTTTTTTTTTTTTTTTTTTTTTTTTTTGAGATGGAGCCTCACTCTGTCGCCCAGGCTGGAGTGCAGGGGTGCGACCTCAGCTCACTGCAAGCTCCACCTCCCAAGTTCACGCCATTCTCCTGCCTCAGCCTCCCGAGTAGCTGGGACCACAGGCGCCTGCCACCATGCCCGGTTAATTTTTTGCATTTTTAATACAGACAGGGTTTCACCGTGTTAGCCAGGATGGTCTCAATCTCCTGACCTCGTGATCCACCTGCCTCGGCCTCCCAAAGTGCTGGGATTACAGGCGTGAACCACCACGCCCGGCCAAGCCCAGCTAATTTTTTGTATTTTTAGAAAAGACAGGGTTTCACCGTGTAAGCCAGGATGGTCTCGATCTCCTGACCTCGTGATCCGCCTGTGTTGGCCTCTCAAAGTGCTGGGACTACAGGTGTGAGCCACCACACCCAGCCCCGAAAGAAACAGACTTTTATCTTTCTTTTAGTTATTGCATTTTGGTATCTTTTTGTCATAGCTGTTTATTCCTTTACTCTAATGAGTACATCACTCCTAGTTCCAGGCACAGATAATTCAGAAGCCTATAACAAGTCAAATAAAGAACCAAATATAAACACTACAAAAGAAAGAGAGGCAGCCAGATGTGGTGGCTCACACCTGTAATCCCAGCACTTTGGGAGGCCAAGGCAGGCAGGTCACAAGGTCAAGAGTTTGAGACCAGCCTGGCCAACACAGTGAAACCCCGTTTCTACTAAAAATACAAAAAAATTAGCCAGATGTGGTGGCGGGTGCCTGTGGTCCCAGCTACTCGGGAGGCGGAGACAAGAGAATGCCTTGAACCCGGGAGGTGGAGGTTGCAGTGAGCCAAGATTGAGCCACTGCACTCCAGCCCGGGCGACAGAGCAAGACTCCATCTCCAAAAATAAAAGAAAGGCAACCACCAATTTACAAATGGACAGCATCTTCAATGCTTATCTCCATGTTCATTTTTCCAACTCAGAACCTAATTCCTTTTTTTTTTTTTTTTGGTGGAGACAGAGTCTTGCTCTGTCACCTAGGCTGGAGTGCAGTGGCAGGATCTTGGCTCACTGTAGCCTTGACCTCCCTGATTCTTGTGCCTCAGCCTCCAAGTAGCTGGGACTACAGGCGTGCACCACCAAGCTCGGCCAATTTTTTGTTGCTGTTGTTGAAACAGAGTCTCTCTCTGTCACCCACGCTGGAGTGCAATGGCACAATCTCGGCTCACTGCAACCTCTGCCTCCCAGGTTCAAGCGATTCTCCTGCCTCAACCTCCCAAGTAGCTGGGACTACAGGCGCCTGCCACCACGCCCGGCTAATTTTTTGTATTTTTAGTAGAGACAGGGTTTCACCATGTTAGCCAGGATGGTCTCGATCTCCTGACCTCATGATCCGACTGCCTCGGCCTCCCAAAGTGCTGGGATTACAGGCATGAGCCACTGCCCCCGGCCCCAATATGAAAATATAAAGAAATAAAACCAAAATTAGTAAAAAGACTAAGAAAAAAAGCAAATCATGTGTAACTAAAGTTAAATAAATGCTATTATGTTTTAGCAAAGCCACTCACAATTCAAAACTGATCACACAAATAAGAGGATTTCAAACAGTATAATTTACTGAAGTAAAGCCTTATTCAAACACAGAAAAGCTGATCTTTATTCAGCATTAAAAGGAATAGGACAATCTTGTCCAAGCTGCATGTAAGCACTTGCTTCTTGAGAGACAATGGCACTTTCTATTTACTTCATAAGGATAGTATTAGGATCAAGAAAGATGAGTTATCAAAGCATTCTGGAAACAGATATTTTGATAAACTCCAAGAAATCACAAATTTAACATGATCCTCAATATTCTTTCCAAGCTAAACTCTTCTGATATATATTCCCGTGCCTTGACTTGGGGGCCGATGGTAACAGTAATAGCAGTGCCAGCAGTAGTCGCTGTCATCATAGTAGTAGCAGTACATGACTGTATTAATGACCCTTCCCCTTCCCAAGATGACTGAAAGTGGGACCGTTGCAAAGACAGATAGTAAATCGTTTTTAGACCCAGCCCATCTTACCCTCACAACTTCCTTTGGGAACCTCCCCTTGAGCCAGAAATTTCAACATTTTTTTCAAAACCTTCTTGTGAGATTTTGAAGGCTGAAATTGTAAAGGTCGGCACCTAGGAAAGCAAAATAAATATTTAAAAAGTGAACTCAAACCTTGAAGAAATGAAATCAGTTCTGGATATCACCTAGTACAATGAGACCATCTCATGCCTGAGATTTCTGGTTAAAGATGGGGCTTAATGTAGCGTCTAATCCCAGCCCACATCACACTAAGATTATAGTTAAGAGATTTTTTTTTTCTTTTGAGATAGAGTCTCACTCTGTCGCCCAGACTGGAGTACAGTGGCACCATCTCGGCTCACTGCAACCTCCGCTACTCAGGTTCAAGTGATTCTCCTGCCTCAGCCTCCTGAGTACCTGGGATTACAGGCATGCGCCACCACGCCCTACTAATTTTTATATTTTCAGTAGAGACAGGGTTTCACCATGTTGGTCAGGCTGGTCTCAAACTCCTGACCTCGTGATCCACCTGCCTCGGCCTCCCAAAGTGTTGGGATTACATGCATGAGCCACCGCTCCCAGCAAGAGATTTTTTTTTTTTTTTAAAGAGAGAAAGACATAAAACACTAGAAAAAAGAGAAGGACAGAAGTGTTAGAAGCTGGAAAACAGATATATAAAGCAATGCTGCTTTAACAGACCAAAGAAAGTTGAATCCTAGGCCAACAGTGGAAAAAAAAAAAGCCAATTTTCTCTATATTACCCTTAAAAGTCTTAGGGATTGGGGACACCTCATAGCTCTGGAAATATGAGTGAAAGTAGGTCTAAAAATAGAAAGATCCCTTCAAAGTCTTGTTTTCAAAGCAGTTAGGATAGATGTCAGATCCCCTCTCCCACCCGCAGATGACTAGACGACTCCCTACTCAACCCAGCAGAAAACCGCAAACTTGCAGGAAAGAGTAACATAGAGCCTCTTACAGGATGGATGCAAGCCACAGCTGAAAGCAGCGGTACTACTGAAAACGGCTTAAATAAAAGTGTACACAGTACATGTTGAGATCACCAACCCAGGTCCAGAACAACAGCAGGTTATGTAATACTTTCTCTCCAGAATGTGATCAGACCTAAAAATACTAACATCAGGGATTCCCCAACAGAAGAGCCCAGCCAGATCACCCACAGTAAACAAGGCCGAGAAACACCCAAGACCCACAGTAAACCAAACCCCTCAGGTACACGGAATTTCCAATGGAACACTGAAAAGTCAGAATCACCAGACACTCGAGAAGAGCCTCCACTGAAAAGATAGGTACCGAACAAACTGGAGAAAGTAACTTGGGGGACATAGACCATGACAGAAAGAAGAGAACCTTTTAAAAAAATCCTTAGGAAGATCTCATTTATTAAGCCACTACAGCCATAAAATAACAAGGTGTTATTAAATAAACAAGAGTCTGAGAACAAAAAGAACTTCAAAAGTAAAAATATGACAGGAGAAATGTAAAAATTAAGTAGAAGACCTGAAAACTGAAGTTGAAGAAATCTTCCAGAAGATTCTGCAAAAAAGATGAAAAACTGAAGAGAAAAGGTAAAGTCAGAGACCAGTTTAAAAGGTCCAAAATCTAAATAAAGGCATTAAAAAAGAAAATGGAGGTGAAAAGATAGAATAAAAAATTTAAGAAAATTCCCCTGAACTGAAGGATAAGATGGGACGAGCACCCAGATAAGAAGGGCCCCTCCAGTTCATCTGTGATGGATAAAAACAGACACATAGCCAAACTGACTATGAAATGTAGAACAGAGGATAGAAAAGCTTCCAAAGAGAGGCCGGGCGCGGTGGCTCACACCTGTAATCCCAGCACTTTGGGAGGACGAGGCAGGCGGATCATGAGGTCAGGAGATCGAGACTATCCTGGCTAACACGGTGAAACCCTGTCTCTACTAAAAATACAAAAAAAATTAGCCAGGCGTGGTGGCGGGCACCTGTAGTTCTAGCCACTTGGGAGGCTGAGGCAGGAGAATGGCATGAACCCGGGAGGCAGAGCTTGCAGTGAGCCAAGATCACGCCACTGCACTCCAGCCTGGGCAACAGAGTGAGACTCCATCTCAAAAACAAAAAAAACAAAAACAAACAAAAAAACAAAAAAACAAGAAAAAGAGAAGAAAAGAAAAGCTTCGGCCAGGCACAGTGGCTCACGCCTGTAATAATCAGCACTCTGGGAGGCCGAGGCGGGCAGATCACGAGGTCAGGAGATGGAGACCACCCTGGCTAACAAGGTGAAACCCCGTCTCTACTAAAAATACAAAAAATTAGCCGGGCGTGGTGGCAGGCGCCTGTAGTCCCAGCTACTCAGGAGGCTGAGGCAGGAGAATGGCATGAACCCAGGAGGCGGAGCTTGCAGTGAGCAGAGATCACACCACTGCACTCCAGCCTGGGAAACAGAGCGAGACTCCGTCTCGAAAAACAAAAAACAACAATAACAAAAAAGGAACACTTCCGAAGAGAAAGAACACGTCTCAGACAAAGGTATGAGAATCAGAATATCACCGCACTTCTCAACAGTAATAATACGATAGTGGAACAAAATTCTAGAAAAATTATTTTCATCCTGCACTTCTGTACCCTCCCAAACTAAAGTTTGAGCAGTGAATCAAAGTTTGCAGACACACAAGGTCTCAAAAATGTAACTCTTATGCACTTTCTCTATTAGAAGATGTGCTTCACTAAAACAAGGGAATAACCCAAGAAAGAAGGGTTTCCCACTCAGTTGCTAAAAAGAATCCCCAGGCCGGGCGCGGTGGCTCACGCTTGCAATCCCAACACTTTGGGAGGCTGAGGCAGGTGGATCACGAGGTCAGGAGATCAAGACCATCCTGGCTAACACGGTGAAACCCCGTCTCTACTGAAAATACAAAAAATTAGCCAGGTATGGTGGCACATGCCTGTAGTCCCAGCTACTCGGGAGGCTAAGGCAGGAGAATCACTTGAACCTGGGAGGCAGAGGGAGCAGTGAGCCGAGATCGCGCCACTGCACTCCAGCCTGGGCAACAAAGCAAGACTCCGTCTCAAACAAAAAAAAAAATCCCCAAGATGACAGTAAAAAGAATAGCCCAGGCCGCATATGGTGGCTCACGCCTGTAATCCCTGCACTTTGGGAGGCCGAGGTGGGTGGATCACGTGAGGTATGGAATTCGAGACCAGCCTGGCCAACATGATGAAACCCCATCTCTACTAAAAATACAAAACTTAGCCAGGCATAGTGGTGGGTGCCTGTAATCCCAGCTACTCAGGAGGCTGAGGCAGGAAAATCGCTTGAGCCCAGGGGGCGGAGGTTGCAGTGAACTGAGATTGCGCCAGTACACTCCAGCCTGGGCAACAAGAGCAAAACTCCGTCTCAAAAAAAAAAAAAAAAAATAGCCCAGGCTGACCATGATGCTTCAGGTGTAGAGGGTAACCTGTTCAGATCAAGCCGGTCAGAAGGCTCCACAAGGGACTTTTCTCAAGTAGATAAAAGCGATCATAGCACTTGATGCGTTTAAATATACTAAGAAGAAACTTACATAACTGGGATTTATTTTCAAAATAATCTGGTCATAGTTATATACACTATGCAAAAAAAAAAAAATAATTAGTAACTCCAAGGAAAGCAAAAACTTGTGCAGGAAAAGTAATCACAGTACTCGCCATGATTCAGTTGTGAAGCATATTTACACAGTCACAATGGATGTCAACACATCTGCCCAAAATCACACTTCTGAATGGAAAGCTAGGGATGGGGACAAAAACGAGCTTGAATGTGGCAGGGAAACAGGGATAAGAGAAAACTAAATCCTTATCTTCCACAGAGAGAAGCCCGGAAATAATGGAGAAAACTAACAGAAAAAGAAAAAAAAATGCAAGTGTTACAATTATATAAGCATGTTGCTTAAAGACAGGGAGATGAAAAACCAAAAGAATTAGTGAAAATGTTTCAAGATGACTGCCTTGGGGGAACAGGAAATGGGACAGGGGGGTTGGGGGACTGCTTTTTCCAAAACAAACTTTATTGCAACTTGACACTTAATGAGCATGTGGAATTCTGATAAAAATAAAAAACTTAAAAAAAAAATCATAGCCAGAAAAGTTCATCCTCATTTATACACACATACTGGAGAGTCCCTACTAACAAGAAGCTAAGCTGTTAGCTATAAGCCCCTTTCCTTTATCTAAGTTCTCATTGCAACTGCTGTTATATACAAGGTAAAAATAACCAGAAGAGTAAATATGGAAAATGACTCCATAAGAAGATGATGTGGCTGGGCCCGGTGGCTCACGCCTGTAATCCCAGCACTTTGGGAGGCCAAGGCAGGCAGATCATGAGGTCAGGAGTTCCAGACCAACCTGGCCAATATGGTGAAACCCCATCTTTACTAAAAATACAAAAATTAGCAGGGCGTGGTGGCATGCGCCTGTAGTCCCAGCTACTCAGGAGGCTGAGGCAGAAGAATCACTTGAACCTGGGAGGCGGAGGTTTCAGCGAGCAGAGATCACGCCACTGCACTCCAGTCTGGGAGACTAAACAAGATTCTGTCTCAAAAAAAAAAAAAAAAAAAAAATGATGTATAATGAATTACAAAGAGACGCAATTCAGGAAACATCTGATGCCATGTAAAATGCAAAAATCACATAACTATTTTGCAATGTTAATGAATCCCCTTTTATAAAGGCAATATGCTTAGAATAGTGCTTTCCATGTAACAGGCACCAAATACAATTTAGATTCTTTTTTCTTTAACCAATCGAAATCACCCTTTTCTGATCACAGATTAAGCCAATCAACTTCAAACTTATGAATAGAATCCTGTCCATAATCCAATAAATTGCTAATTGAAGACAAATGACTTCTGCCTTAGAAGATACCTTCTCTTTATAACCATGAAAACTGAAAGAGGACAGCACAGGATACTCTGTCATTCTATTCTTTGTGTAATGACACCGTGTCAGCAAACCAGACCCCATTTTTCTTGTCCTCTGCCAATCCAACGGCCAGCTGGACTTCTGGGTTGGGGGTTGGGGGGGACGTGAAGAAATTTTCTGTCTTACAAGAGGATTGTAAAATGCACCAATCAGCTCTCTGTAGCTAGGATTGTAAAATGCCCCAATCTGCGCTCTATAGCTAGCTAGAGGATTGTAAAACGCACCAATCAGTGCTCTGTGGCTAGAGGTTTGTAAAATGGACCAATCAGCACTCTATAAAATGGACCAATCAGCACTCTGTAAAATGGACCAATCACCAGGACATGGGCAGGGACAAATAAGGGAATAAAAGCTGCCCACCCCAGCCAGCAGTGGTAACCCGCTAGGGTCCCCTTCCACGCTGTGGAAGGTTTGTTCTTTCACACTTCACAATAAATCTTGCTGCTGCTCACTCTTTGGGTCTGCGTCACATTTAAAAGCTGTAACACTGACTGCAAAGGTCTGCAGCTTCATTCTTGAAGTCAGTGAGACCAAGAACCCACCAGAAGGAACCAACTCCAGATATACCAGCACTTTGGGGGGCTGAAGCGGGCAGATCACCTGAGGTCAGGAGTTCGAGACCAGCTTGACCAACATGGTGAAACCCATCTCTACTAAAAATATCAAAAAAATTAGCCAGGTGTGGTGGTGCACGCCTGTAATCCCAGCTAGTCGGGAGGCTGAGGCAGGAGAATCGCTTGAACACGGGAGGCAGACGTTGCAGTGAGCCGAGATAGCACCACTGCACTCCAGCCTGGGCGACAGTGAGACTCCATCTCAAAAAAAAAAAAAAAAAGCTCCTAATCAAGGATCAGTGAACCTTTGGGAGTCTGCGATCATTCTAAAATTAACACACAAAATGTGCTGGGCATGGTGGCTCACGCCTGAAATCCCAGCACTTTGAGGTGGGTAGATCATGAGTTCAAGAGCAGCGCGGCCAACATGGTGAAACCCCGTCTCTACTAAAAACACAAAAATTAACCACGCCTAGTGGTGGGCATCTGTAGTCCCAGATACTCAGGTGGCTAAGGCAAGAGCACTGCTAGAACCCAGGAGGCAGACACTGCAGTGAGCTGAGATCGCACCACTGCACTCCAGCCTGGGTGACACAGCAAGACTCAGTCTCGGTGGGGAGGATATGCAAAATGTTACATATTTTTGTCTACATACCTTTGGGCAGGAGGCCAGCTCTCATCAACTTCTCAAAATGGTTTGCAACCCAAAAACAAGTTAAGAGCAACCAAGGGAGACAGCTTTGAGGACCAAACAAAAAAACTAATGGATAAAAAACTGTTTAATTTTTTAATTTTTCATTTCTTAAAGTAAAACTGTCTTTTAATTTTATGAGTATATATACACATTGAAATTGGGGGCAAATACATACTTCAAAATGTTAGTGCACTTTTCACATTTTCTATCAAAAAAAAAGGTTCAGGTGCAGTAGTAGCTCACACCTACAATCCCAGCACTTTGGGAGGCTGAGGCAGGAGGCTCCTTTGAGCCTAGAAGTTGGAGATCAGCCTAGGAAACATGGCGAGATCAGCCTAGGAAACATGGTGAGATCTGCCTAGGAAACATGGCAAGACCCCTTTTCTATAAAAAAAAATTTAATTTGCCAGGCCTGGTGGTGTGTACCTACAGTCCCAGCTACTTGGGAGGCTGAGGTGGGAGGATCACTTGAGCCCGGCAGGCAGGCTGCAGTGAGCCATGGTTGTGCTATTGCATTCCAGCCTGAGCAAGACCCTGTCTCAAAAAAAAAAAGAAAGAAGAAGAAAAAGGTGATGATGACCTTATAACCAGAATAAGAGAGAAGATTTTTCTATATTAGGGTGAGGTGAGAAGGTACATGGAAAATCCAAAAGATTATGAAAAAATCCAACGAAGACTTTGTAGGAAAACAGACTTTGGCTTAAGTTTCCCATTTAAGAAAACTGGACTCTGGGCCAGGTGCAGTGGCTCACGCCTGTAATATCAGCACTTTGGGAGGCTGAGGCGGGTGGATCATGAGGTCAGGAGTTCAAGACCAGCCTGGCCAACATAGTGAAACCCCATCTCTACTAAAAATACAAAAAATTAGCCGGGCGTGGTGGCAGGCACCTGTAATCCCAGCTACTCGGGAGGCTGAGGCAGGAGAATCACTTGAACCCAGGAGGCAGAGGTTGCAGTGAGCCGAGATAGCGCCATTGCACTCCAGCCCAGGCAACAGTGCGAGACTCTGTCTCTTTAAAAAAAAAAAAAAAAAAAAAAATTGGACTCTAAGTGTAAGTGGCAGATTAAATTTAAGCCCTCTTCCTTCCAATTAATTTTTTTTCAACTTTTATTTTAGATTCAGGGGGTATAGGTACAGGCTGGTGACCGGGATATATTGCATGATGCTGAGGTTTGCAATATGGATGATCCCACCACCCAGGTACTGATCGTCATACCAAGTTGGTTTTTCAACTCTTAGCTCGCGCCCTCCCTCCTCCTCTAGTAGTCCCCAGCTTCTACTTTTGCCATCTTTATGTCTGAGTACCCAAGGTTTAGCTCCCACCTATAAGTGAGTGAGGTGGGAAATTAAAGAAAAATACAATTAAAAAGAAAGATAAATAAGCTTTCCTGTATTAGGCTGACTTGTCCCAGAGGCAGCAACAGGCACGGCCCAGACCCAGGAAAAGCCTTGATAATATTATCTAATGTGCTCTGGAGATTCTCCCAGCACTCAACATGCAGAGAAGAAAAAATAAATTTTCCTTTGTTTTACGGAATGAGTTCATAGATTCCTGTTCTCTGTAACTAGTGACTTCAAGTATTCTGTTTTATTTGAGAAGTACAATGAATGTCATGAGAAGCCTGAGTAGGCCTGAACTGCAGCTGCCTGGGCACCATAGTGAAGATTATGGGATAAGCCCAGGCAAACCTAGATAACGGACATCTGGGTTGCTTGGCAACGGTCATGTGCAATCCTGAGTTTGTCCTGCCTCTGTATCCCTGCTTTCACACCACTGTAAGCTTGCTTCAAGCTAGCCCACCCCCTTTTGTGAACTGTGTATAAAAGTCTTTGTTCCGGGCCCAGTCTTTTGGACGTTGAGTCAGCTGGGCCTAAGTGCACTCAATAAAGTTTCTCCTGTTTTAACCCGAGGTCTCTCTTGTCCTCCTGAATCCCACAACATGAGAACATGAACCTACCAAGTAATTTATAGGAGCCTGTAGCATTGCTTGAACACAAGCACTGTGTCAAGCAATATACCAGAATGCAGAAAATCCTAAGCTAAGTCCTATAATATTTAATATCCAAAAGTAATGTGAATATTTACCAACATTTTCCCAATATTTCATGGCATTAATTGACAAGATTGCTAAATTAAGAGGGCATTTTTTTCACATATTTATATCTGAACCAATCAAACAATATTACTAAAACCTACTGATCAGCACATAAATAGAGCATCAGTATGAAGAAAAGACATAACTCATTTACTTTTCCTTTCAAAGGACATTGACCTAGAGTGGAAATAAACATTAAAAAAGCACAAGAGACTACTAAAATATTATACACAATCTTCATACTATAAATCCTCTTTCTACTAATTAAAATTCTTACCTTATTGTGTACTGAGGACAACATGTTTGATTCATGACAGGTTTGTACACATATTTTCCACTTCTAAAATTATAAAAATAGTTTGTTAATGTCTTATATATTTTTCACTTGCACCAAAACAGCCTAGCACAGGAGCATTAAATTAAGGTTAAAAATCTAATCAACATTGTAGAAATGCATGTAGGTTTAATTACTCTTCATAAGCTAAATAATCTTCAAAGTGCGTGTAGCAAAGTTTAGAATCCTGCCTTTTATTTCCTAAAGCTTTACTTGTGTACCCCACGGCCAATCATCTCAGTTCCCCTCTCACCAGCATCTGCCACCCCTGCTCTGCCTTCACCTGCCACCAATCCTCAATACCACAAGGGCAATGAGAGAAATGCCCACGATGCTGTGGGACTCATGTATGTGATGCCTGTGACAACCACACTTGGGTATTCCACATGCACCAGCACGGAGTACCCCAAAACTAACCTGCTTCTTTCCATGCATTCCAGGTCTATGGTACTAACAGAACTGTTCATTCTGTTCTCAAGTCAGAGACCTGGGAGTCATTTTAGACTTCTCCCTGGAATTCACCTCTATATCCTGTTAGCAAGCTTTCCTTCACTTTAAACCCTATCCTAAATTGTCCCCTCTTCTCTACCACCATTGCCACTAAGGTGACAGTCCTCATCATTGCACATCTGGATAGCGCAATAACCTTTGAACTCATCTTCCTGCCTCTATGACCCCCCCCTCAAATACCTCTCAGCCATCTGAACAATCTTTTCTAAAACAAATTCCATCACATTTCTCTCTTACCATAAAATCCTTCCATGACTGCCTTCTAAAAAGTTCTGGCCAGGCATGGTGGTTCATACCTATAATCCCAACACTTTGAAAAGCTAAGCTGGAAGAACACTTGCAACCAGATGTTCGAGACCAGCATGGGCAACATAGCAAGATCTTACAAAAAACTGAAAAATTAGCCAGGTGTTGTGATGCACACCTGCAGTCCTAGCCACTGCAGAGGCTGAGGCAAGAGGATCACTTGAGTGTGGGAATTTGGGGTTACAGTGAGCTATGATGATGCCACTGTACTCTAGCCTGGGCAACAGAGCGAGACCATGTCTCTAAAAAAAAAAGTTGCTTATCATGGCAATGTGAAGTCCTTTAAAATCTGACCTATGTCTACCTTTTGAATCTCATTAAGTTTAAGGAAAGTTGTGATGTTTCAGCTGGTGCTCCCAATCCCACGTCTTTGGCAAGTATTAGCATACAGTATTTAATATTACTTATATTTACACAAGGAACTGTACCTAAGAGTTACTTAAAAATCATCCACATAAAAATAACTACTCAAAACAGGCCATGTGTGGACTTTAAGGAAATCCTTATCCAAATAAACTTTTAAAGAAGACATTTTTGAGACAATCTGAAAAATCTAATAAAAAGTAGGTAACAGGTAACATCAAAGAAGTTTTATTATTTTTGTAAGGTGTGATACAGCATTGCGGATAAGTTAAAAAGAAAAAAAGACCTCTCTCTTAGAGATACATACTTATTGCCTATCTATTGATAGGATAAATGTCATAATAACCTACTGATGTAATTTGCTGTTAAATATTAAAAGGTGGAGCAGGAGAATCAAACATGATTGGCAGAACGTTAATAACTGCTGAAGCTTAGTGATAGGTACCTGAGGTTCATTCTAATGTACTCTCTGCTTTTATAGATATTTGACATTTTCCTAACAAAGTTTTTTAAAAAGGAGAGAAAAAATCACTACATAAAAGAATATAATAAAAATTTTTCTTAAACCTCTTTCCAACAGGAAAGCATTTTAAAGGCATGCTGTATTTTTCAAGAACCTGAGTAACAGTAGGAAGTCTCTTTGTATCTGGAAGCTTTACCTTCGCCATCCTCGGTCTATGAGATCCTGATAATCCTGTACTGTCATGGAATGTGCCCACATGCCTGAAAAAATAAGTAGTGTGTTAATTACGGCAGGGTAACCTTTTTTCTTTTTTAAATTCAAAGTGTGAGTTTTAAAAATAGGAGTGTGTGGCCGGGCACGGTGGCTCATGCCTGTAATCCCAGCACTCTGGGAGGCCAAGGCGGGCAAATCACAAGGTCAGGAGTTCAAGACCAGCCTGGCCAACATGGTGAAACCCCATCTCTACTAAAAATACAAAAATTTAGCTGGGCGTAGTGGCAGGCGCCTGTAATCCCAGCTACTCAAGAGGCTGCGGCAGGAGAATCACATGAACCCGGGAGGCGGAGGTTGCAGTGAGCCGAGATCACGCCACTGCACTCCAGCCCTGGCGACAGAGTGAGACTCCATCTCAAAAAAAAAAAAAAAATAGGAGTGTTTAGGTTAAAATTCCAAAACACTCATATTGGATAAATGAAAAGTTTGTACATACTTCACAGCTGTTAGTTGGGCATACACACAGCACAAATAATGACACTATATATATTTTCATTCAAAAAAACACATCGAAGTAATTATATTTATTTGAGGATTAGTCAATAGTCTCTATGACAGCATAAATTTAAGTCCTCACTGCAATCAGACTGCATCAGACCTTCAAACTTTAATAATATCCCCAATGATTTAACATGCTGGTCTCTTCAGAAAACTTAGCAAAATGTTTTGTGCTTATTAGTTCTCCTGATTTATATACAGGTATATATTTACAGTACAGTCTTGAGCATCAAAAATTGGAGAAAAGTATGTAACAATATTCCCTCTAAGTGTTAAGAACTGAAAGTAACTCAGCCGGGCACAGTGGCTCACGCCTGTAATCCCAGCACTTTGGGAGGCCAAGGTGGGCAGATCATCTGAGGTCAGGAGTTTGAGACCAGCCTGGCCAACGTGGTGAAACCCCATCTCTACTAAAAACACAAAATTAGCCGGGCATGGTGGCACATGCCTATAATCCCAGCTACTTGGGAGGCTGAGGCAGGAGAATCGCTTGAACCCAGGAGGCGGAGGTTGCAGTGAATCGAGATCGAACCATTGCACTCCACACTCCAGCCTGGGCAACAAGAGTGAAGCTCTGTCTCAAAAAAAAAAAGAAAGAAAGAAAGAAAGAAACTCGAATGCCAAGGAACAGGAAGATGATTACAGGGGATATGATGTTGTCAACATGATGGAATAATTACGCAACTATGAAAAAAAACGAAGACTATGAGGAAACATTTAAAGGCATATCAGAACTAAAGGCTTCATGAGGTGGTGGCTCAAGCCTATAATCCCAACACTTTGGAAAGCCAACGTGGAAGATCACTTGAGGTCAGGAGTTCAAGACCAGCCTGTGCAACATACCAAGTCTCTGTTTTCACAAAAAAAAAATAATAATCATAATTAATCAGGTTTTGTGGCCTGTGCCTGTGGTCCCAGCTACTTGGGAGGCTGAGGTGGGAGGAGGCTTGAGACCAGGAATTTGAGATTTGAGGCTGCAGTAAGCTATGAACGCACCAGTGCATTCCAGCCTGAGCAAAGGAGCAAGACTCTGCCTCTTTAAAAAAAATAAAATAAATAAAAAATAAAGTTAAAAAAGAAATGGGCCAGGTGCGGTGGCTCATGCCTATAATCCCAGCACTTTGGGAGGCCGAGGCGGGTAGGTCACCTGAGGTCGGGAGTTCAAGACCAAGCCTGGCCAACATGGTGAAACCCTGTCTCTACTAAAAATACAAAAAAATTAGCCGGCCGTGGTGGCGGGCACCTGTAATCACAGCTACTCGGGAGGCTGAGGCAGGAGAATCCCTTTAACCTGGGAGGTGGAGGTTGCAGTGAGCAAAGATTGTGCCACTGAACTCCAGCCTGGGCAACAAAAGTAAAACTGTGTCTCAAAATAAATAAATAAATAAATGGATTTTTCCCTTTTGTAAACAGTAAATCACATCAGAGATATGACAGGCTTGATAGAGCAGAATATAGTGGGAAAAGCATGGCACTGGAGTCCAACAGAAATATCCCGACACCTGGCAGGCACTCACTCACACTAAGGAGTTACCCAATAAGCCTCAATTTCATCATCTGTAAATAAAAAAATAAAACTCACCTACCAAGTAAGTAGATGCCCCATAATAAAGAGTATTAAAATTAAAATCGAGATACTAGAAATTGATGATTATTTTCTCTTGATGGAAAGGTTGCAGGCAGGTTTCTTCGACAAAATGTGAAATACAAGACATTTATGTTAGCCAATTTTCTCTTACCACAATTATTGGAAAAAAAATAAGTAATGACCTATTAAAATATTAATTTTAGGCACGTTTAATGTAACTTATTGATTTGATAAATATTATAGCCAAAATACAAAAATTCTGAAAAAGACAAGGTAGAAATCCACAATACTCTAAGGCCATATTACCACTGTCACTATTTGGTGTACTTCCGGGCCTTCTTCCTTTCAGAACTGTAATCATGTCGCATAAGCCATTTGCATCCTGTTGATTTTCTCCGTTTAAGTCCAAACTGGAAGCATTTTTCCATTTAGTCTTCATAATCCTCACTTCTAACGATTGCATAACTGTCTACTCAAAACCGCTGCCCACAAGAAGCACTTAATAAACACTTTTAATGAAGGAGCAAATGCACACACCGTTATCGACCAAATCATTCCCCACTTACACCTTTTTCATGGAAAATGCCTGTGTGTTTTCATGAGAATCTCGTTTTCCACAAAGCTAGACTGTTCTATTAAAATAATAGAGTCTACATTCTATATTGGCAAATGCATGGCAAGAGAGGAAATAAACACGATGTTTTGTTTACCAGCAACAAATCTCCCCCAAAGAAATCTGAATCACGATGGAAAAACAAAACAAACTTGTGGGCTGGCTTTGCTGTCGTCCGGGTGGGTGGAGAAAAGACACGGCATATAAGCAAATGGTAAAAATTTCAAACAGATCAGGACAAACAGAATCCCTCGCCGGTAGCGACCGCGGTCACCAGTTTCTTGTCTTTTTTTTTTAACTTCTTTTTTTTTTTTTTTAACCCAGAGATGCAAAGGGCTCATCCTGTACATTCGTCCAGGGATGTCTGATTCATACATGACCGGCACCTGTGTGCACACCCACAGCTCCTTCTGCACCGCGTTTCGCCCTCGCTCCCGGGACGCTCCCACCGCAGCACCCACCGGTCAGCCCCGGCCATTAACTACGGCTCTGGGGCGTTCCCTGGCACTGCGCGCCGTCCTTCACCTCACACAATCTACCCTAGACGGGCGTCCGTCTCCCGACTCTGGGGAGACCACCACGATTTCGAGAGTCCGGGCACCGGTTAGGATTTTCCTGCAGAACAGGCACCGCGAAGCTGCCCTGCTAAGCCGGCGCCGCGGCCCTCCCGAGGGTGCCCCCTCCGTCTCGGCCGTGGCACTGGGGCCAGGGGCTCCGGCTCCCTCGCGTCCTCGCTGGGGGACCCCGGGATCCCGAGACCCGGGCGCCCGGCTTCCCACGCCCGCCGGCCCGGCTCGCTCACCATTGGAGCGGCTGCCCGACTCGTTCTTGCAGTAGCCGCAGCGGTAGAAGTCCTCGCTAGGGAAATAGTCCACGATGCTGGGCGAACCGCCCGCCCAGAAAGCCATGGCCTCGGCCCCCCTAACGCTCAGCCGCCCGGCCCCACGTCGCTAGCGCCGCCGCCGCCGCCGCCACCCCACAATGCAGCGCGCCGCCCGGGAGCCTCCCGAGGCTCGCGCGAAGCCACTCGGGCGCCCGCAGGCCCGGCCGGCCCGGCGCCTCTTGGAGCTGACGCCGCCCGCGCCATCTTGACCGAGGGCAGCTTTCCACTATTTCCGTTCCTTCTCCATAAGGGGCCGCCGTCGTCAGTGAGGGTGAGGCGGAGAGACAGAGCGGGAAGGGAAACAGGATGGGGAGAGTCAAGAGGGGAAGGGAAGCGGGAGTCGGGGTGCGAGCCTGCCCTTTCCCCCGCCGAGGGCCTGTGCGGGGCGCGGCGGCCGCGCCAGGGGTTGGGCGCTAGGCGGCCGCGACAACTCCGGCGTCGGGAACACTCACCGCAGGACGCTTTGCCCTCCTTGGAATCGCAGTAGCCGCAGTGGTAGCCGGCCCTGAGGCCCTTGTATTCCACCACCGACGCCATGGCCGCCGCGAGGGTCCGCTCGGGCCGACCACGCCTCTTGGCGCCCGGGGCCGACCTCGGCGAAGCGCTGGGGCCCGCGGCGGGAGGGGTGGAGAGCGAAGCTTGGCGCGGGGACCCGTGGGCGGGGATGGTGGTCGTGCCCCCAAGCCCTGCGTTTGGGCCGGTGCTTCCCACAGCTGTGCGTTATCAGCCCCATTTCACAGGTAAGGAAACTGAGGACCGGAGGTTGTGATTATCCCAAAGTCATTCCCGGCGGGTCTCGGATTGAAAGTTACCCTCTCAGGCCGCCCCTGGCCACCGTGTAAGTGACTTGCTGGAGCTGCTTCCAGACCAGCTGGCACGCACTCCAGTGCCCTGAATACAAGAACACAAGCAGGTATTCCGTGAATGGCGAGGGTTCGCAAATTAAAGAACTCTTAACGGCTTTTAAAGGAAACAACTGTCAGCTAGAGACAGTTGCTGTCTTGTACCACTATAAGTCCGGTGCCACATACGATTTTTAATAAGAGATGCTGGAAATACAGGGTTTTTTTTTTTTTTTAACTCTACAGTCCAAACAAAACAGTTTTACAGGCTGAATCCAGCCCATGGGCCTCCATTTTGCAACCACTATTTTAAGGAAGATTTCCTTAGGAATAAGAGTCTAGGGCAAAATATAAAAATGAGGCTCATGCCTGTAATCCTAGCACTTTGGGAGGCCGAGGCGGGCGGATCATGAGGTCAGGAGATCGAGACCATCCTGGCTAACACGTGAAACCCCGTCTCTACTAAAAATACAAAAAATTAGCCGGGCGTGGTAGCGGGCGCCTGTAGTCCCAGCTAGTCGGGAGGCTGAGGCAGGAGAATGGTGTGAACCCGGGAGGCGGAGCTTGCAGTGAGCCGAGATCACGCCACTGCACTCCAGCCTGGGCGACAGAGCAAGACTCCATCTCAAAAAAATTTTTTAAAAAATGAGTTCCAGGGGCGGGCGCGGTGGCTCACGCCTGTAATCCCAGCACTTTGGGAGGCCGAGGCGGGTGGATCACGAGGTCAGGAGATAAGAGACCATCCTGGCTAACATGGTGAAACCCCTTCTCTACTAAAAAATACAAAAAATTAGCCGGACGTGGTGGCACGCGCCTGTAGTCCCAGCTACTCGGGAGACTGAGGCAGGAGAATGGCGTGAACCCGGGAGGCAGAGCTTGCAGTGAGCAGAGATCGCGCCACTGCACTCCAGCCTGGGCGAAAGAGCGAGACTCCATCTCAAAAAAAAAAAAAAAAGAGTTCCAACAAGGTAATATGCTTTATCTTTCCCTCTGCGTGCACAGATAATTTAAGCCTGTCTGTCCTCATAGTTTTCCCAGTCAACAATAAAGCTGATGATACAATATTTTTTTAAGTGTGTTTAAAAAAGTGAAATGAAACTCAGAGAAATAGAAATAAATTTTTGAGGTGAGTTTTGACATTCTTGACCCCAAGGGCCTGTGTTAGATATGTACCTAGCTGAAGGAGGTTTCTTGGTGGCCTGGTGACTTGTTGAAGGGGGCCAGCCCCTCCACACCTGTGGGTGTTTCTCGTCAGGTGGGACGAGAGACTGAGAAAAAAAGTAAGACACAGAGACAAAGTGTAGAGAACAGTGGGCCCAGAGGACCAGGGCTCAGCATACGGAGGACCCGCGCCAGCACTGGTCTCTGAGTTCCCTCAGTATTTATTGATCACTATCTCTACCATCTCGGTGAGGGGGATGTGGCAGGAATATAGAGTAATGGTGGGGAGAGGGTCAGCAGGAAAACGTGAGCAAAGATCTCTGTGTCATAAGTTTAAGGAAAGGTGCTATGCCTCAATGTGCACGTAGGCCAGATTTATGTCTGGCTTTACACAAACATTTTAGTGCAGTAAAGAGCAGTATTGCCGCCAGCATGTCTCACCTCCAGCCATAAGGCGGTTTTCTCCTATCTCAGTAAATAGAACGTATGATCGAGTTTTACACTGAGACATTCCATTCCCAGGGAAGAGCAGGAGAGAGATGCCTTCCTCTTACCTCAACTGCAAAGAGGCCTTCCTCTTTCACTAATCCTCCTCAGCACAGACCCTTTATGGGTGTCGGGCTGGGGGACGGTCAGGTCTTTCCCTTCCCACGAGGCCATATCTCAGGCTATCACATGGGGAGAAACCTTGGACAATACCTGGCTTTCCTGGGCAGAGGTCCCTGTGGCCTTCCACAGTGCATTGTGTCCCTGGGTACTCGAGATTAGAGAATGTCAATGACTTTTACCAAGCATACTGTCTTCAAACACATTTTTAACAAAGCACATCCTGCACAGCCCTAAATCCATTAAACCTTGAGTCAACACAGCACATGTCTCTGCAGGCACAGGGTTGGGGCTAGGGTTACAGATTAACAGCATCTCAAGGCAGAAGAATTTCTCTTAGTACAGAACAAAATGGAGTTTCTTATGTCTACTTCTTTCTACGAAGACACAGTAACAGTCTGATCTCTCTTTGTTTTCGCCACGCTTGTTAATACTGCCAAGCATCACTTGTGCCTCCCACAATCGGAAGGCACCTAAGGAGTGGCCATGTAATATCCAGCAGCTTCTCAGGCGTTCCTCCAACTTCTTAAACTTGAAAACTGCATGCTATATCTCAGTATTCATGTTCTTAAGTCAAGCTTCATCCATTTTGTTCTTTATGGCAGATTTGACTATTCCCAGTCCTTTCCCAGACCGGCTCTCATTTTGAACAAAAGCAAAGCCCGTGGAATGCATCAGAAAGAGAGCAGAATATGCTCTGGACAGAAGGTGGACCAGGAGGCTTTTTGGTCTTAATATTCCTGTCCCACTTCACTTCTGTCCCTCTAAAGCCTCATCCTTATCCTAAGTCCTACACTAACCTCAGCCAGGGCACTTCAAGACATGCCAGCCTTGAAAAATAATGAGAATGTCCAAAGTCCTAGGCATATGTGGTGTTTTTTGGTTTTTGATTTGTTTGTTTGTTTTTTTGAGACAGAGTCTGACACTTGCCCAGGCCGGAGTACAGTGGCATGATCTTGGCTCACTGCACCCTCTGCCTCCTGGGTTCAAGCAGTTCTCATGCCTCAGCCTCCCGAGTAGCTGGGATTACAGGAGTGCACCAGCATACCGGGCTAATTTTTTATTTTTAGTAGAGATGGGGTTTCACCATGTTGGCCAGGCTGGTCTCAAACTCCTGACCTCAGGTGATCCTCCTGTCTCGCCCTCCCAAAGTGCTGGGATTACAGTTATGAGCCACTGCGCCTGGCTTGTCTTTTCTTTTTGAGGCAGTTTCACTCTGTTACCCGGGCTAGAGTGCGGTGCCACAATCAAAGCTTACTGCAGTCTCAACCTCCTGGGCTCAAGTGGCTGAGATTACAAGTGCACACCACCACGCCTGGCTAATTTTTGTATTTTTAGTAGAGACGGGGTTTCACCATGTTGCCCAGGCAGGTCTCAAACTCCTGAGCTTGGGAGCTCAGCCCACTTTGGCCTCCCAAAGCACTGGGATTACAGGCGTGAGCCACTGTGCACGGCCAGCATATGTGTTAACTCCCTTAATTCTTATAGCAACTTCACAAGTTAGGAAATGTAGATCAGAGAGGCTAAATAACTTACCCAAGGTTAAACAACTAATAACAGACATTTGGAGGGAGAAAAGGTAATAAAGATAAAAGAAATCGAAATGGAAAAGAGATAAACAAATACTAGGTTTGGAGCTGTGTGAGTTCCTAAATGTCTATTTTGCTCAAGGTCAGAGGCAACTTTTTTGTCTTCCATGAAAAAAAAAAATACATAGCTTCATTTAGTTTCCTCCTTTTTGGGGGAAAATGGAGGACACTATTAGAATGTCGTTCTGCTTATGAGATGCTAGCAATAGACAGTTGTCTTTGCTTTTCATTTTCTTACTTGACAATAACGTGGTGACAAAAAAATTTTTCAGTCCCATTAACTTCTTTTTTTTTTTTTTTTTTTTTTTTTGAGATGGAGTTTCACTCTCATCACCCAGGGTGGAGTGCAATGGCACAATCCCAGCTCACTGCAACCTCCGCCTCCCAGATTGAAGCAATTCTCGTGTCTCAGCCTCCTGAGTAGATTGGATTACAGGCGTGCGCGCTACCACGCCCAGCTAATTTTTGTATTTTTAGTAGAGACGGGGTTTCACCATGTTGGCCAGGCTGGTCTTGAACTCCTTACCTCATGATCCCCCCCACCTCGGCCTCCCAGTCCTGCTGGGATTACAGGCATGAGCCACTGTGCCCGGCCCCATTAACATTTTTAATGTCATCAGATGTAATATTGAGTCTACAAAGCCACAAGTGTGAGGCTCAGCCCTAGGCCCTGGTGATGTGAAGGATCTTTGCATGGTGACAACAGGCTTAGATCATGTTTCTTAAAGGTAATAAAGTAAAACACATTCTCCTTTCCCTCTAAAGGTGTTGCAAGTAGATGGGACCTAAGTTAAGGCAGAGCAAAAAGGGTAAAATAAAGATAATCTGAGGACAGAGAGGAGGGACACTCCAGGAAGCAGGTTTGGGTTGTATGAGCAGAGGCAGGGAGGTGAACAGGAGCAGCAGAGTGCCTCAGGTGCCAGCAGAGTCCAGGAGGTGCTTTCCTCTGCAGGCCACTCACTGTCAGGAGCCCTAGATTGATCTCCTTTCCTCAACTATCTGGATCTGGCCACCAGTGTGGTAGATACTAGCCACATGTGGCTGTTGAGCACCTAAAATGTAGCTAGTGTGACTGGGGAACTAAATTTTTTTGTTTTATTTAAATTAATTTTTTTTTTTTTGAGACGGAGTTTTGCTCTTGTTGCCCAGGCCGTAGTGCAATAGCGCAATCTCAGCTCACCGCAACCTCCGCCTCCCGGGTTCAAGTGATTCTCCTGCCTCAGCTTCCCAAGTAGCTGGGATTACAGGCATGTGCCACCACACCCAGCTAATTTTGTATATTTAGTAGAGATGGGCTTTCTCCACGTTGGTCAGGCTGGTCTCGAACTCCCGACCTCAGGTGATCTGTCTGCCTCGGCCTCCCAAAGTGCTGGAATTACAGGCATGAGCTACCGCGCCTGACCCTAATTAATTTGAATTTTAAAACTACAACAGTACAGAACACACCAAGCAGGCACAAATGCCAAAAAGTCTACACAGGTGTATCATATATAAGGCAGCAGAAATCAAAGACAGAAAATCTTGAAAGAAGCCAGAGGAAAAAAGAGACCTTACATATAGAGGAGCAACAATAAGAATTACATCACACCTCTCTTCAGAAACCATGGAAGCCAGGAGAGAGGAGAGTGAAGTATTTAAAAAATATTGAAAGAACAAAAAACAGCCTAGAATTCTATATCCAGAGAAATTATCCTTCAAAAGTGAAAGGGAATTAAAGACTATCTCAGATAAAAATGGAGGGAGTTTGTTGCCAGTAGACCTGCTTTCCAAGAAATGTTGAAGAAATTCTTCAGAGAGAAGGCAAATAGGCCGGGCATGGTGGCTCACGCCTGTAATCCTAGCACTTTGGGAGGCCGAGGCAGGTGGATCACCTGAGCTTAGGACTTTGAGACCAGCCTGGCCAACATGATGAAACCCTGTCTCTACTAAAAATACAAAAAATTAGCGGGGCATGGTGGTAGCACACACGTGTAATCCCAGCTACTCGGGAGGCTGAGGGATGAGAATCACTTGAACCTGGGAGGCAGAGGTTGCAGTGAACGGAGATCGCACGACTGCACTCCAGCCTGGGCGACAGAGCGAGACTACGTCTCAAAAAAAAAAAGAAGGCAAATAATGTGGCTCAGAAATTCAGATCTGCATAAAGAAAGGAAGAGCATTAGAGAAGGAATAAATGGAGGTAAAAATGTTTTTAACCTTAATTGATCTAACAGCAGTTGGCCACAGATAATAACAACAACTTGTATTTGGGCCAGGCATGGTGGCTCACGCCTGTAATCCCAGCACTTTGGGAGGCCAAGGTGGGCGGATCACAAGGTCAAGAGATTGAGACCATCCTGGCCCACATGGTGAAACCCCACCTCTACTAAAAATACAAAAAAATTAGCTGGGCATGGTGGCATGTGCCTGTAGTCCCAGCTACTCAGGAGGCTGAGGCAGGAGAATCGCTTGAACCTGGGAAGCAGAGGTTCCAATTAGCTGAGATCTCGCCATTGCGCTCCGGCCTGGCGACAGAGCGAGACTCCATCTTAAAAAACAAAAAAAACGTGTATTTGGTAATTATAGCTTATGGGTAAGTAGTGTGATCATTGAACCTTATGGAAATAAATGACAGCAGTGTTATAAGGGATGGGAGGTAATAAATGGAAATGCTGTTATAAGGTACTTGTGTGCTATTCATAAAGTGGTATAGTATTATTTGAAAGAGAACTTGGATCAGTTATAAACGTATACTGCAGGCTGGGTGTGGTAGCTAACACCTGTAATTCCAGCACTTTGGGAGGCCGAGGTGGGCAGATCACCTGAGGCCAAGAGTTCGAGACCAGCCTGGCCAGTGTGGAAAAACTGCATCTCTACTAAAAATGCAAAAATTAGCTGGGCATGGTGGCAGTCACCTGTAACCCAGCTACTTGGGAGGCTGAGGTAGGAGAATTGCTTGAACCTAGGAGATGGAGGTTGCAGTGAGCCAAGATCACGCCACTGCCCTCCAGCCTGGGTGACAGATCGAGACCCCATCTCAAAAAAAAAAAAAAAGTGTATACTGCAAACTCAAGGGCAACCATTTAAACTATGGAAATAAAAAGTTAAAATAAATGAAAATAATTTTAAAAATAAATTAAAAAGCAAAAACATTTGATAGACTAAATGAGGAGAAAAAATCAAATCATATTAAATGCTTAACTTAAAACCCAAAGAGGCAGGCCAGGCACAGTGGCTCACATCTGTAATCCTAGCACTTTAGGAAGCCGAGGCGGGCGGATCACCTGAGGTCAGGAGTTCAAGACCAGCCTGGCCAACATGGTGAAACCCCATCTCTACTAAAAATGCAAAAATCAGCCGGGCATGATAGCGTACGTCTGTAATCCCAGCTACTTGGGAGACTGAGGCACGAGAAATCATTTGAACCCAGGAGGCAGAGGTTGCAGTGAGCCAAGATCATGCCACTGCACTCCAGCCTGGGCAACGGAGCGAGACTCTTGTCTCAAAAAAAAAAAAAGAAAAGAAAAGAAAAAAAAGAAGGCTGAAAAAGAGTGGAACAGGAAAAAAGAAAAGAAAGAAACCAAGAACAAGAGCAGAAAAAAAAAAATAGTAACAAGGGCCAGGCACGGTGGCTCAAGCCTGTAATATCAACACTTCGGGAGACTAAGGCATGCCAGGTCTGTCCCGCAGACCCTGGCTGACCAACGGATGAAATGAGTACTCAGACACAGGCATGAAGTGTCAGAGCAGCTAGTGCACTGCCCGGCTCAAGTGGCCAGAGTGCAGCCCCGAGAAGCTGGAGCTGCTTGCTTTTATTCAGTGCAAGTACAGTGCCAAAAGCCTGGAGCAAACACAATCTGTGGATAATTAACATTTATTGTTCCCCTTTCAGGGAACCTTGTGCAGATGTTCAAAGGTTAGTTTCTGGACAACTTCAAACACACGAGCCTGATCAAGATAACTTCCCCTTCACTCCCTTGCACATACTCCTCGCCCTCTGCCTCAGGGTTAGAGAACAGCTGCCTTCAGCTTTCTCCCCCGAAGCTATGCAGAGCCTTCTGACCTTAAAGAAGGCCTGCTCCTTTCCCTGTAGTTTCTCCCACCACTCTGACTGATCTGCAAAGGCGGGTGGATCACTTGAGGCCAGGAGTTCAAGACTAGCCTGGCTAACGTGGTGAAACCTCGTCTCTACTAAAAATACAAAAATTAGCCGGGCATGGTGGCACACACCTGTAATCCCAGCTACTCGGGAGGCTGAGGCAGGAGCATCGCTTGAACTTAGGAGGCAGAGGTTGCAGTAAGCTGAGATTGCGCCACTGCAGTCCAGCCTGGGCAACAGAATGAGACTATGTCTCAAAAAAAAAAAAAAAAAGTAACATGGCAAATATTAATCCAACTATATCAATAATCACTTTAAATGTCAGTGATCTCAGACACCAGTTAAAAAACAGACTGTCAGCATGAATAAGCAAAACAAGACCCAACCATATGTTGTCTACAAGAAAACCATCTTAAATTTAAAGACACATTTAGATTAAAAGCAGAAGGATGGACCAATCATGGTGGCTTATGCCTATAATCTCAGCACTTTGGGAGGCCAAGGAGGGGATTGCTTGAGGCCAGGGGTTCAAGACCCTGGCGATATAGCAAGACCCTGTCTCTACAAAAAAAAAAAAAAAAAAAATGTTTTTAGCTGGGCCTGGTGGTGTGTGCCTGTAGTCTCAGCTACTTGGGAGGCTGAGGTGGGAGGACCACTTGAGCACAGGAGGTTTAGCTTGCTGTGAGCCATGATCACGCCTCTGACCTCCAGCATGGGCAACAGAGACCCTGTTTCAAAATTAAATAAGTAAATAAACGAGGAAGGTTATACCATGTTAACACTAATTAAAAGAAACCTAGAGTAGCTATATTAATTTCAGAAAAAAACAGACTTCACAGTAAAGAAAATTAGGAATAAAGAAGGGCATTACATAATGATAAAGAGATCCATTCTCTAAGAAGGCATAACAATCCTTTATGTGGGTACACCATCCAATAGAGTGGTAAACTACATCAGGCAAAAACTGATAAAACTACAAGGAGAAATAGATGAATCCACTATTATACTAAGGGACTTCAACACCCCTCTGTCAGTAATTGATGCATCTACCAGGAAGAAAATCAGTAAAAATATAGTTGAATCAAATAACATCATCAGTCAATGAGATCTAATTGACATCTGTAGAATTCTTCACCTAAGAGTTTCTTCTCAAGCTCACAACATTCACCAAAGTAGACCACATTCTGGACCATAAAAAAATCAGCTTAACACATTTTAAAGACTAGAAAACCTGCAGTGTCTGCTTTCAGACCACAATGGCATTGAACTAGAAATTAATAACAAGATATTAGCCACACACAGTGATGTGTGCCTATAATTCCATCTACTCGGAAGAGTGAGGCAGAGAATCACTTGTGCCCAGCCTGGGCAACTTAGCAAGACCCTGTCTCAAAAAAAAAATGACAGCTGGAAAATTCCAACATACTTGGAGATTAAACAACACACTTATAAATAACGCTTTGGTGAAAGAATAAGTCTCAAGAGAAATTTAGAAATACATTGAACTAGACTGGGCGTGGTGGCTCACGCTTGTAATCCCCATATTTTGGGAGGCTGAGGCAGGCAGATGACCTAAGGTCAGGAGTTCGAGACCAGCCTGGCCAACGTGATGAAACCCTGTCTACTAAAGATACAAAAATTAGCCAGGCATGATGGCAGGCACCTGTAATCCCAGCTACTTGGGAGGCTGAGGCGGGAGAATTGCTTGAACCCGGAAGGCGGAGGTTGCAGTGAACGGAGATCACGCCATTGCACTCCACCCTGGGAGACAAGAGCGAGACTTCATCACACACACACACAAAAAAAAAAAGAAAAAGAAAAAAAGAAATATATTGAACTAAATGAAAATGAAACCACAACTTAAAATTTGTGAGATTTAGCAAAAGCAGTGCTTAGAGGGAAATGTATAGCAGTAAATGCATTCTTTAAAAAGGAGATCTAAAATCAATATTCTACCTTCGAAGGCTAATAAAAAGGCCAAATCCCAAATAAGCAGAAAAAAATAATGATAATTGGAGTAGAAATCAAAGAAATTAAATAGGGGAAATGGGTACAGAAAATCAGTGAACCCAAAAGTTGGTTCTGTGAAATAAAATTGATAAACCTCTAGTAAGGTTAAGGAAAAAAAAGAAGACTAATTACCGGTATCAGAAGTGAAAGAGGGACCATCACTACTGATCCATGGACCTTTATTGTCCATTATCCATGAGTAATAAAGGGGGATATAATTAAAACTCTGTGCCCACAAATATGACCACCTAGAGGAAATTGATGGATTCCTTAAAAGATAGAATCTGCCAAAACTCACCAAAGAAGAAAAAGATCTGAATAGGTCTACATCTATTAAAGACGTTTAATGAATGACTAATGACTGAAAACAGAAGCGCCAAACACAGATGGGTTCGCTAGTAGATTCTACTTAACATTTGTGGAAGAAATTATACCAGTTATGTATAGTCTCTTCCAGAAAATAGACGCAAAGGGGATACTTTCTGACTCATTCTGTGAGGCCAACATTATTCTAATACCAAAATCAAATCTGACAATGTATAGGAAGAATTATACACCATCACCAAGTAGGATTTACTCCAGGTATGCAAGACTGGTTTGATATTAGAAAAGCAATTACTGTAGCCCATCACCTCAAATCAGAAAGAAAGTCATATGATCATATCAGTAGATATGGAAACAGCGTTTGACAAAATTCAATACCCATTCATGATAAATACTCAGCAAACTAAAATACAGGAGACCTTCCTCAATTTAAGAACATCTTGTAAAGTCTTACAGCTAACATCATACCTAATGGTGAGAAACTAGGTGGTTTCTCCTAAAAAATGATCTTATATCTCCTGATCTTAATCAGGAACAAGGCAAGGATGTCCTCTCTTACCATTTCTATTCAATGTCTTAGCAGAAGTCCTAGTGAATGTACTAAGACTAGAAAAGGAAACAAAGGTATATAGATTAGGAAGGAATTAAACTGTCTTTGTTTGCAGATGATATGATTGTCTATGTGGAAAATCCCAAAGAAACAGCAACAAAAAACAAAAGCCTCCTGGAACTAATGACCAATTACAGGAAGGTAGCAGGATACAGCCTTGTTAATATCCAAAATAAATTGCTTTCCTATATATCAGAAATGAACAGGCTAGCTGGGCACAGTGGCTCACATCTGTAATCCAAGCACTTTGGGAGGCCGAGGCAGGTAGATCACCTGAGGCCAGCAGTTCGAGACCAGCCTGTCTAACATGGTGAAACCCCATCTCTACTAAAAATACAAAAATTAGCCCAGCGTGATGGCACGTGCATGTAATCCCAGCTACTCAGGAGGCTTAGTCAGGAGAATCACTTGAACCCAGGAGGTGGAGGTTGCAGTGAGCTGAGATCAAGCCACTGCAC
This sequence comes from Pan troglodytes, assembly GCF_028858775.2. Classification (NCBI taxonomy): domain Eukaryota; kingdom Metazoa; phylum Chordata; class Mammalia; order Primates; family Hominidae; genus Pan; species Pan troglodytes. The sequence continues at coordinate 134,050,695 of NC_072406.2, forward strand.
TCCAGCTTGGGTGACAGAGTGAGATTCTGTCTCAAAAAAAAAAAAAAAGGAAAAAAGAAAAAAAAGAAATGAACAGGCCAGGCACAGTGGCTCATGCCTGTAATCCCAGCACTTTGGGAGGCCAAGGCAGGCAGGTCACTTGAGGTTAGGAGTTCAAGACCAGCCTGGCCAACATGGCAAAACCCCATCTGTACTGAAAATACAAAAGTTAGCCAGGCGTGGTGACATGTGCCTGTAATCCCCAGCTACTTGGGAGGTTGAGGCACAAGAATCACTTGAACCCAGGAGGTGGAGGTTGCGGTGAGCCAAGGTCACCCCACTGCACACTGCATTCCAGCCTAGACGACAGAGCAAGACCCTGTCTCCAAAAAAAAAAGAGGAATGAACATTTACAATTTGAAATTTAAAATAATACCATTTACATTAGCAACGAAAAAAGAAATAAGTATAAATCTGACAAAATATGTTTAATGTCTGATATGGTTTGGTTGTGTCCCCTCCCAAATCTCATCTTGAATTGTAGTTCCCATAATCCCCACGTGTCATGGGAGGGACCAGGTGGAGATAATTGAATCATGGGGGGCGATTTCCCCCATCCTGTTCTTCTGATAGTGAGTTAGTTTTCACGAGATCTGATGGTTTTATAAGAGGTTTCCCCCTTCGCTGGACACTCATTCTGTCTCCTGCTGCCCTGTGAAGAGATTCCTTCTGCCATGATTGTAAGTTTCCTGAGGCCTCCCCAGCCATGTGGAACTGTGAGTCAATTAAACCTCTTTACTTTATAAACTGCCCAGTCTCGGGTATGTCTTTATAAGCAGCGTGAGAAAGGACCAATACAATATCTATGTGAGGAGAACTACAAACCTCGAAATAAAGAATGAAATAAATGAAGAGAGAATCTATGTTCGTTGAAGGAAGATGAATGTTGTTAAGACATCAGTTTTTTACAACTTGATCTTCAGATTCTGAGTAGTCCCAGTCAGAATCCTAGGAAGTCATTTTCTGAATATCAACAAACATTCAAAACTTTATATGGACAGCCAAAAGACCCATAATAACCAAAACAACACTGAAGAACAACAAAGTTGAAGGACTGACGCTACTGGACTTCAAGACTTGCTATAAAGCTAGTCATCAAGATAGTGTAGTATTGGTGAAAGAACAGATAGATAAATGGAACAGAGAGCCCAGAAATAGACTCATACAAATACAGCCAACTGATCTTTTGCAAAGGAGCAAAGGCAAGTCAATGGAAAAGTGATAGTCTTTTCCACAAATGGCACAGAACTGGACATCCATATGCCAAAAAAAAATACATCTAGACACAGTCCTTATATCCAATGTAAAAAATTAACTCAAAATGAATTATAAACCTAAATGTAAAATGCAAAATTGTAAAACTCCAAGGTAATAACATAGGAGAAAATCTAGGTGACCTTGGGTTTAGTGATGACTTTTTAGATATAACACTAGAAGCATGATCCATGAAAGAAAAAAAATTAAGTAATACTTCATTAAAATTTAAAACTTTCTGCTCTGTGAAAGATACTGTTGGCCGGGCACGGTGGCTCATGCCTGTAATCCCAGGACTTTGGGAGTCCGAGGCAGGCAGATCATCTGAGGTCAGGAGTTTGAGACCAGCCTGGCCAACATGATGAAACCCCACCTCTACTAGGAGTAGAAAAATTAGCCGGGCATGGTGGCACACACCTATAATCCTAGCTACTTGGGAGGCTGAGGCAGGAGAATCGCTAGAACCTGGGAGGCAGAGGTTGCAGTGAGCCGAGATCACGCCATTGCACTCCAGCCTGGGTGACAGAGCAAGACTCCATCTAAAAAAAAAAAAAAAAAAAAAAAAGATACTGTTAAGACAATGAAAAGACAAGCCACAGACTGGGAGAAAAAAACTGCAAAACACGTATTTGACAAAGGACAGGTATCTAAAACACACAAGGAACTCTTAAAACTTAACAATAAAAAAGCAAACAGCCAAATTAGAAACGGGCAAAAGATTTTAACAGACAATTAAAGATAAACAGATGGCAGATAAAACATATGAAGAGATGCTCAGCATTACATGTTATTAGAGAACTTCAAATTAAATCAACAATGAGATGCCTTTACACAACTATTAGAATGGCTAAAATTTGACAACACCAAATGCTAGCAAGGATGTGGAGCAACAGGAACTCTCATATGTCACTGATGGTGAGGCAACATGCACTGCAACCACTTTGGAAGACAGTTTGGCAGTTTCTTACAAAACTAAACATACTCTTACCATACAATCCAGTGATCGTGCTCCTTGTTATATACCCAAAGCAGTTGAAAACTGACGTCCACACAAAAACCTGCACACAAATGTTTATTGCAGCTTTATTCATAATTGCCAAAACTTGGAAGTAACCAAAATGTCTTTCAGGAGGTGAAAGGATAAACAAACTGGCACGTCCATATAATGGAATGTTACTCACTAATAAAAAGAAATGAGCTGGATTGCCATTCTCAAGTCATGAAAAGACATAAAGGCATAATGCTAAGGGAAAGAAGCCAATCTGAAAAGCCTACATAGTATATGATTCTAACTATATGACTTCTGGCAAAAGCAAAACTCTGGAGACAGTAAAATGATCAGAGGTTGCCAGGGGTTCAGGGTATTGAGGGACGGAAAGATGAGTAGGTACAGACATGAGATATTTAGGGCAGTGCTACTATTCTGTATGAAACAGTAATAATGGACACGTGTCATATACTCGTCAAAACTCATATAAGGTACAAGATAAAGAGTGAATCTTAATGTAAACTGTGGACTTCAGTTAATAATAATGTATCAATATTGATTCCTCAGTTATCACAAATGTACCACACTAATACAAGATGTTTATAATAGGAGGAACTTGTGGGGAGAAGGTATGTAGGAATTCTCTGTACTTTTCAGTCAATATTTTTGTAAACCTAAAGTTGCTCTAAAAAAAGAAAGTTGATTAAAGAACAGCAGTGTAAAATCTTTGTATGTTGATTACATGTTGGTTGACAATATTTTGGATATACTATGTTAAAGTGTATCACTAAAACTAAATCACCTATTTATTTTTATTTTTTTAAACTCCTAGAAAATTTTCTATTACATCTGTGACTCACATTCTAATTTTGTTGAACAGTGCTGGTCTAGAACCAGGTTCTTGCACCTCTAGTGTACCAGCCCAATTCTCTGTCTCTGCTTCTAGGCCCTATGGTTTCAGGATCTTTTATCAAGCATCTCTTCTTTTTAATCACTTTGCTGTTAACAGCATTTCAGAGTCTTTATTTGTTTTGGAAAGTCATCAAGATTCCTCTGCATCACGTCCTGGCTTCAGTGTCCCTTCCCCATACTGTACTCTATATTCTGGCTTCCAGCATCCCCCTGTGTATGTGGTACTCTGGCTTGTGTAACTTCCTCTTGTTAACAACCAGTTTGATTGAGTCATCTCCTGGCTGGTCTCAGGAGTATTCCCACATTTCTGCTCAGATTGTGCTCTCAATCTACTTCAAGAAAAACTTCCTTTTCCAAGAAGGCCTCTGTCTTCAGTTCCACCTCACATTAAAGACTCCAGCCCTTTGTTATCTCTCAATATGTAAGCAATGCATTTTTACCCCTGTATTACACTTGTGATATATTTGCATATAGTTCTTTCCCGCCTACTTGGATTGTAAGTTCACCAAAAGTAGACTGTTGCCACTCCTTTGATATTCCAAGGTTGTGTGGGATGGCATATGCATGAGATCACAGGCTTTGTTTTTAGACATTGGTGTTTAAGTTGCAGTCTCCCACTTAGCATCTTTGTGGCCTTAAACATGTCACTTAACTCTCTTAAAGTTTCCTCATATGTAAAATGGGGATGATATTCCTATCACCTCATAGGATTGTTGGAGGGGTCCGTGTTTGGTGTTTAGATGCCATTAGATGCACTCAGACTTCTGCAAAATGGAGACAGCAGGCAAGGCACTGTTTCCAATGCCAAAAGTTGCTCTTGCATTTTACTGTGAAGTTCATATCAAGTTCACTTTATGTGAGAAGGGGTTAACAACCCTTTCCATTCAATCACCACCTTCTTCTCCATGAGCTAGGACTTCCCATAACTCTTTAAACACATTTCATGATTTTTTATGAAGGATTAAAATTTAGGTGTGTTAAGATCAGAGTCATTTTCTTCACAACTCAGGCAGTCTTTCACTTACAGAGCAAAGCCCAGTCTTGCTCATAGTTTATTTCAACCTGATTTACTATCAGAAAAGTTCTCTGTTTATTTTACTGGCTTAAAAATATTCTTTCTCTGGTCTAGTTTCTCTTGTCAGAAAAGAGAAACAATTTACAACATAGTACTTAAATAAAAAGTAATTTTAGGTCCATGTGATTTTCTTTATATAAGTGTTATTTTAATTTAAGCTGATTACTTAAAGGGAGGCTTACACTCAGGACTGCATATTTTTCTTTATCAAAAAAGAGGCTTCTCTTTTTTCACATGAGGGTAAATAAGATGCTGCCTTTTAGCACTTCACACAATGCCTGACTCTTAGCCAATGAATGAAAGGGGCTTGTGGTATCCTATGGTCCCGTCAGGTCATAGATGTATAAGAATTTTGGCTGAATTAATATCACATGAGTTTGAAATCTGAGTGACATGGTTTTTATCAATTTTAAAATGGTGTTATGTTTGGTTTGGAGATCAAGTTAATATAAAATGTAGAATGAAACGTAATTTAATGCTTTTGAACCATTACATGACCTGATGTTTGAAATTCTTTTCTAAAGCATAAAATACATGTATTGTTTGTTTGTTTGTTAATTGAGATGGAGTCTCACTTTGTTGCCCAGGCTGCAGTGCAGTGGTGTGATCTCAGCTCACTGCGACTTCTGCCACCCAGGTTCAAGCGATTCTCGTGCCTCAGCTTCCTGAGTAGCTGGGACTACAGGCACGCGCCACCACGTCTAGCTAATTTTTTGTTTTGTTTTGAGACAGAGTCTCGCTCCATCGCCCAGGCTGGAGTGCAGTGGTGTGATCTCCACTCACTGCAAGCTCCGCCTCCTGGGTTCACGCCATTCTCCTGCCTCAGCATCCTGAGTAGCTGGGACTACCCGGCACCACACTCCACTAATATTTTGTATTTTTAGTAGAGATGGGGTTTCACCATGTTAGCCAGGATGGTCTCGATCTCCTGACCTCGTGATCCGCCTGCCTCGGCCTCCCAAAGTGCTGGGATTACAGGCGTGAGCCACCGCGCCCGGCCATGTATTTACTTTTATAGCTATTTATGAATATTATTTTGGGGGCTATAGTTTTTTTTGGTTTTGTTTTTTTGGGTTTTGGGGTTTTTTTTTTTTTAGACAGGGTCTCACTCTGTTGCCCAGGCTGGAGTGAGTGGCGCGATCTTGGCTCACCAACAGGAGGCTACTCAGCCTCCTGACTAGCTGAGATTACAGGCATGCGTCACCATGCACCGCTAATTTTGTATTTTTAGTAGAGACAGGGTTTCCCCATGTTGGTGAGGCTGGTCTCAAACTCCTCGACCTCAGGTGATCCGCCAGCCTTGGCCACCCAAAGTGCTGGGATTACAGGCGTGAACCACGGAGCCCGGCCTAAATTTTTTTTTGTAGAGATAGAAGTCTCACTCTGTTGCTCAGGATGGACTTGAATCCCTGGGCTCAAGTGACCCTCCCACTTGGCCTCCCACAGTGCTGGGATTATAGGCATAAACCATCACATCTGGCTGGGCTACAGTCTCAATTACTTCTCTGCACATGGCACATTTCGGGAGGGACAGATTTAATTCCTAAGTAAGAATCCAGGTAATTAATTATTTGTATTTTCTCCTTTTCACATTTTTTTTTTTTAAGATGGAGTCTCGCTCTGTTGCCCAGGCTGGAGTGCAGTGGCGCAGTCTTGGCTCATTGCAACCTCTGCCTCCCAGGTTCAAGCAATTCTCGCACCTCAGCCTCCCAAGTAGCTGGGATTACAGGCGCACACCACCACGCCCATCTACCTTTTTGTATTTTTAGTAGAGTTGAGGGTCTCACCATGTTGGCCAGACTGGTCTCGAACTCCTGACCTCAGATGATCTGCCCACCTAGGCCTCCCAAAGTGCTAGGATTACAGGCATGAGCCACCGCGTCTGGCCCACATTTGTTTTAAAGAACTAGAGATGTCTCAATGGGCTACACGATGACTTTGGATGAATGCGGCTTGCATACATGGTAGAGAGTATCTTGAAGTGAATAGACAGAATCATTTTCATTCATTTGTACTTCAATACTGGTATTTTTTTTTTGCTTCCTATTTTTTTGGAGACAGAGTGTCATGCTGTCGCCCAGGCTGGAGTGCAGTGGCGCAGTCTTGGCTCATGGCAGCCTCTGGCTCCCAGGTCCAAGAGGTTCTCCTGCCTCAGCCTCCCGAGTAGCTGGAACTACAGGTGCGCACCACCAAGCTCAGCTAATTTTTGTATTTTTTAGTAGAGATGGGGTTTCACCATATTGGCCGGGCTGTTCTCGAACTCCTGACCTCATGGTCTGCCCACCTCGGCCTCCCAAAGTGCTGGGATTACAGGCGTGAGCCACTGCGCCTGGCCATATATTTACTTTTTATAACTATTTATGAATATGATTTTGGGTGTTTGTTTTTGTTTTTGTTTTTGTTTTGAGACAGAGTCTCACTCTGTTGCCCAGGCTGGAGTGTAGTGGCACAATCACGGCTCACTGCAGCCTTGACCTCCCAGGCTTAAGCAATCCTTCCACTTCAGCCTCCCAAGTAGCTGGGACCCCAGGCATGCCACCAAGCCTGGCCAATTTTAAATTTTTCTTTTTTCTTGAGATGGAATTTTGCTCTTGTTGCCCAGGCTGGAGTGCAATGGCACAATCTTCGCTCACTGCAACCTCTGCCTCCTGGGTTCAAGCAATTCTCCTGCCTCAGCCTCCTGACTAGCTGGGATTACAGGCATGCACCACCATGCCCGGCTAATTTTGTATTTTTAGTAGAGACAGGGTTTCACCATGTTGGTCAGGCTGGTCTCGAACTCCCGACCTCAGGTGATCCGCCAGCCTCAGCCTCCCAAAGTGCTGGGATTACAGTCATGAGCCATTGAGCCTGGCCTAAATTTTTTTTTGTAGAGAAAGAAGTCTCACTATGTTGCTCAAGATGGTCTTGAACCTGTGGGCTCAAGTGACCCTCCCGCTTGGCCTCTCAAAGTGCTGGAATTATAGGCATAAACCACCACATCTGGCTGGGCTACAGTCTGAATCACTTCTCTGCACATGGCACATTTTGGGAGGGACAGATTTAATTCCTAAGTAAGAATCCAGGTAATTAATTACTGTATTTTCTCCTTTTCACATTTGTTTTAAAGAACTAGAGATGTCTCATTGGGCTACATGATGACTTTGGATGAATGCAGCTTGCATACATGGTAGAGAGTATCTTGAAGTGAATATACAGAATCATTTTCATTCATTTGTATTTCAACATTTCAACACTGGTACCTTTTTTGCTTCCTGCTTCCTCCTTTTTTTTTTTTTTTTTTTTTGAGACAGAATGTCACTCTGTCACCCCGGCTGGAGTACAGTGGCGTGATCTTGGCTCACTTCAACCTCTGCCTCCCGGGTTCAAGTGATTCTCCTGCCTCAGCCTCCCGAGTTGCTGGGACTACATGCACGCACCACCATGCCTGGCTAATTTTTGTATTTTTTAGTAGAGACAGGGTTTCACCATATTGCCCAAGCTGTTCTCGAACTCCTGACCTTGTGATCCGCCCGCCTCAGCCTCCCAAAGTGCTGGCATTACAGGCGTGAGCCACTGTGCCCGGCCTGCTTCCTATCTTTAATGACCAGTTATCAACATAAATAATATGTGACTAAAAATATATTAAAGTGTGTTAAAGCTAAAACCTCCCCAGCATTAGTATTTAGCTGAGTGACACCCCAGCTAAGTGATGATGAGGCCACATGACTAAGCCAATTGCCCACTCACCCAGCCTCCTCCAACTACTGTGAATATGCATACAGCATCCTCTCTAAGGGTTTACACTGATTCCATTTCCATGGAGAATACTCAACATATATGCCAAAGAAAAGCAAATCAGATGCTTTCATTGCCTTTTACATTGTTTTCTCTGCACTGAGATGGGATGCCTGTGTCTGTTGAAACACAGCCCCTTTTAGCTTCTCTCTCTGACCATTCAGCCCAGCTTACACTGAGTGAAGCCCATTCCCCACCAACCATACTATGTCTTCACATACTGCCTCACAGTAGTCTCAGTCTAGGATAGCGATGACACACAGAAAAGCTTATGACTGCTTCTGGTTGCCTTAGAAATCAGCCCAAGGCATCCTGAAGGATCAACAGTAGGTAGCTGAAAGTCTGAAAGAGGGTCAGAAACTTTAATGTCTGGAAAACAGTGCTTTGCAGAATAGAGAATGAGTGATTAGAACATGGGAGAGCAGACACTGAGAGTTGGAGAGAGAGGAGCAAAGATGTATATAAAGCTGGCAATTGATAGGGCAATGGTGGAAGCAAAAGGCCTCAGAACAGCATGAGGCAGTGACTCAAGGTGCTATGAGGAGGAAGTGGAACGGGACTAGCGAAGGATCAACAAACAGGATCTGAGTCTTTGGTGACAGACTCCGAATGGTTGAGGCTGAGTGCAGAGGAACAGTAGGTATTATTTTCCTGCTATTTTGGGCAAGAGAATATTCAGCTATCTGAGAATAAGTATAGCCCAAGGATGAAAATGATGAGCTCTGGAGTCATGTAGGCACATATCTTGACTCTGAAACTACTCCTGGGGCCTTTGACAAGTCATGAAACCTCTCATAGCCTCAGTCCCTTTGCTAAGATTAGGGGATAATAAAGACCTATCTCATAAGATTGTTTGGAAGGCTAAGTAAAATAATCCATTTAAGTTCATAGTGTAATGCCTAGTGGATACTAAACTCAATAAATGTTGCTATGGAAACAATATAAGAACCTCTTAGAAAAGAAAAATATAAAACAGTATTATGAGTCTGTCTTTTTAAGAAATTAGCTTTATTAATACTTACTAGACAAATAGTCTTTTGTTTTTTCCAGTTCTGTCTTACAAAATCTTTCCCTTATTTTGCTAAGAGAAGCCAAAGAAAACAAAATATTTATAACGCAGGTTGTTAAACATAGAACCTATTTACTAACTAATCAGATTAAGAAGAGGTCTCCAGGATGCTTAAACATGACTGTTCTCTATCCTAAGTAACATATTTCTCAGCTATATTTTTCTGCATTAAATTTTAAAAAATTTTTGTCATACAGTTTTATTACCAGTTTAAAATGTAAACCTTTGTCAAGAATCATGAAAGATGTTAGATAGCTGTTGTTGGAAATTAATGACAGCTTATAAATTATATTGCTTGCTAATAACTTTGCACATAACTGCACTTAAAATGTACATACCAACTTTTGCTTGTTTTCTTGTACTTACCGACTTTGAAAACTTTTCTCATCAAAGCTAAGTTCTTTGTCCTAGCAATAATATACAAAAACAGTGGTTTGTGATATTTGAAATAGCAATATGGTCTTCTCTGTCCAGTGTTAATATAAAGGTACTTCTGACAGTTTCAGCCTCAAACAAAATGCGGCTCTCTTTGTTTATTCAAATTTTATCAGAGTGCATTCCTTCCTTCCTTCAGGCAAAGAAAGAAGTTAAACATACCATAGAGTCCTGCCTGTTGGCAGAGAGAAATGCCTTCTGCTATACATGGAAATTGTGTCCCAAATCAACTCCCTAATATAATTCACACTAGAGCATGTTTCCTGAAACCTTTCTCCAAATCCTAGTATAATTTCTCTTTTTGATCTTCTAGATTGGCCTGGGCTAAAAATACTCAAGACCCTCAGATTGCAGTAGGGTCCTATTCCCCATTAGAAGAGAAGATTCAGGTGAGGAAATACATTTACCATGGAGTTTGGAGCCAGTAATAATCATAATCATAAAAAGCTTATCCCTGAGGTAGAAGGGGCCCAAGTGTTTCGAGGGAAAGTGCTCTCTGCCTGTTTAGTTCAGCATTTGGTTCAGTGAGCACCAATGGTGCTGGCCGGACAGCACTGAACAGAGAATAACCACCCCTGCACCCACAAAGGGGTGCTTAGTCTAGTGAGGAGCATTGATATCAGACAAACAGCATAAATTACCGTAAGTGTCATGGAAGGATGAGGTTCTCTCTGAGAGAGTTTGTGGAAGATCTGAGGGAGTGACGTTTAAGCTGAAATTGAAGAGTGGTCTACATAAGGACCGTAGTAGTCCCAGCTACTCAGGAGGCTGAGGCAGGGGAATCGCTTGAACCCAGGAGGCGGAGGTTGCAGTAAGCCGAGATTGTGCCACTGCACTCCTGCCTGGTGACAGAGCAAGACTCTGTCTCAAAAAAAGAAAAAAAGAAACCACTGACGACCTAGACAAGAGCAGTCAGTGAAGTAGTGGGGGGGAAAGGGGGTGGCGGATGAAAACCCAGCAAAAGTGGATTGAGGAGAAAAGGTGAGGTGAGAAAATGGAGAAGGAACACAGGTAACTACTCAAATTATATTGTGAAGAGGAGTAAAAAAGGCGGGTAAAAACCGGAGCAGGGTGTACAATAGAGGAAGAGCTTTCTTCTTTTGTTAAAGATGACATATACTGAAGCCTATTTGTATGTGGATGGGAGTGACCCAGCAGCAGGGAGATTTTGAGGAAAGGGAATCTGATAATTGCAAAATTTAGTCTTGAAGCTCAACAAGCACAGGTGGAAGGCTTGGCTTTGGAAAGGCACAGGGGCAGCGTTTCCTCTGTAAAGGCAGGAAGGCAGAGTTGGGACAGAGGCAAGGTGGTGGTTCTGGCAGCGGGGAGGGAGGAGCTCCGGAGGGACTGCTTCTGATTCCTCAGGGAAGGCTACGGCAAAGTCCTCAGGTAGGAGGGAACACTGCGGGAGGAGAGTGTAGGAGGTATGTGGGGCTGGGCACGGTGGCTCACAACTGCAATCCCAGCACTTTGGGAGGCCGAGGCGGGCAGATCACTTGGGGTCAGGAGTTCGAGACCATCCTGGCCAACATAGTGGAACTTTGTCTCTACTAAAAATTACAAAAATTAGCCGGGCATGGTGGCACACATCTGTAGTCCCAGCTACTCAGGAGGCTGAGGCAGGAGAATTGCTTGAACCCAGGAGGCGGAGGTTGCAGTGAGCTGAGATCATACCACTGCACTCCAGCCTGGGTGACAGTGCAAGACCCCATCTAAGAAAATAAAAAAGTGTCCCTAACTGGGACATGGTGTAGGAGTTTTAGATCTGTACCATGGAAATAGAATAAAGGACATCCAACTTAAAATGTTCTAATACTTCCCTTTCATAAAGGTTTAGGTGGTGTCCATCCTTTTTTTTGAGATGGAGTCTTGCTCTGTCGCCCAGGCCGGAGTGCAGTGGTGCAATCTCGGCTCATTGCAACCTCCACCTCCCAGGTTCAAGCGATTCTCCTGCCTCAGCTTCCCAACCAGCTGGGACGACAGGCATATACCACCACGCCCAGCTAATTTTTGTATTTTTAGTAGAGATGGGGTTTCACCATATTGGCCAGGCTGGTCTCAAACTCCTGACCTCAGGATCCACCCACCTCGGCCTCCCAAAGTGCTGGGATTACAGGCATGAGCCACCACGCCCAGCCTAGGTGGTGTCCATTCTTCAGAAGTGAGGAAACTGTTTAGTCCACAAGTTTCAGCAGGAGAATGAAACACTTCATAAACTTAAGGCCGTGTCTTCTGATTTCCAGTTTGCTAAAGCAGAGGCATACTACTATCAATAGCATCAAGAAATGATGATGGAAGAAGCATGGAAATACAATATGGTTCCAAAATGGGAAACTAAAATAGAGGAAGAGGAAAAGAGACCACAACGTGAGAAAACAGAAGATACTAAAAAATGGGACTATCTAGTGCCTGAGGGGGAACTGAGTCTTATAAAGAAACATATACCAGGCTGAACAAACCAGAGGCCTCAGAGACCACAAACACCGACTGCTCCCTCAAAGAATTCCCAGTGAAATACTTTCCCCTAAAATACTAACACGGGAAAAGGATGGAAAGCATGAAAATATCCAGAAAACACACAAAACTGAAACCAGTAAGCACAAGGTGGCATGGACAAAGGAACAGATGAAGGGACACCGAGACCGAATGATCTGAGGGAGAGAACTCAAAGCAAAGACACGCTCAGAAGCGCTCCAGCCCCGTTCCATCTTTCCTAAAATCTCAAGTGGAAAAAGAGAAGGTGAAAGAGTTTGAATGGGTCACAGCTTATCCAATTTTGCAACCTTACCAGAAAGCACTTAGGAAAGTGATGATTCTGATGGAGAAATAAGAAAAAAGAGAGTAAAATTAAGAAACCACTCTGAAGGGAGCTCTTGAGTATGCCACCATTTTTGAGAAGTCAACTAGAAAAAAATAAGGTTTAAATTATTTTATATTTTTTAGACTAGCATACTTTTAATCATTAATGCAATAAAACATATACTCCCCTGGTTTTTTTTAAGTGCATCAAACTGGCAAAAATTTAAAAAGCCACAAGCACAGTATTTCCAAGTGTCTCAGCTGGCTGTGTGACAACTCTAAAACTTAGTGACTTAAAGCAACCACCACTTTATTATATCTCGCAGTTCTATGTCAGGAAATCAGACAGAGCTCAACTGGACATTTCTGTCCCATGAGGTACCACCAGAGCTGCCTGGGGATATTCAGGTGATGACTGGGCTCATCTGGAGGGTCCAAGATGGCTTCCCTACATGCCCTTGGCAGGGAAGGCTAGAAAGCTGGGCCTCCCTGGCCCATCTCTCATTTGCAGCTCTCCATGTGGTTTCAGTGCCACGTGGTAGTTGGACTTATTATTCGGTGACTCACGACTCCACGAATGTGTATTCCAAGAGGCCTGTTGGAAGCTAGAAGGCTTCTTATGACTTAGCCTCACAAGTCCCAGAACATCACTTCTGTATTCTACTGGTCACATAAGTCACCAAGACCAGCTTAAATCCAAGGAAAGGGAAAGCGGACTCCTATCAAAACAACTTTGGGCTGGGCATGGTGGCTCCCACCTATAATCCCAGCACTTTGAGAGGCTGAGGCAGGCGTTATCACTTGAGGTCAGGAGTTCAAGACCAGCCTGGCCAACAAGGTGAAACCCCATCTCTACTAAAAATACAAAAAAAAGTAAGACGGGTGTGGTGGCTCGTGCCTGTAATCCCAGCTACTCGGGAGTCCGAGACAGGACAATCGGTTGAACACAGGAGGCAGAGGTTACAGTGAGCTGAGATCTGGCCACTGCACTCCACCCTGGGGGACAGAGCGAGACTCTGTCTAAAAAAAAAAAAAAATTGTAGCCATTTTTAAATCTCCCCCTCCAAGAATCTGAAAAGTCTTAACTCACACACCTTCATCCTTCACTATGCTTTTCATTATTCTTTTAACATTACTAATCGCAACACTTTTCTAGAAATCCAGAAACCTACAATTTCACAGCCTCTGAGTTGATCTTGACTAAAGCGGCATGGCTCCCTCTCTGTAGCAGTAAATATAGCAGAGGATGTACAAGCCTGTTACAATTATGCAGAAACACATTGTCTTGTACTCTCCAATCCACCTAAAACTTAATATCATATTCCTAAGCCTAAACCCTAACTCTGTCCAGGAGCAATGACTCTAGCATGTACAGCCCCTCTGTACTTCAAGGGGTTTACAACTCATGTGGGGAAGAAAACACTGAAGAAAAAAAAAATAGCACGTCTGGTTATGCAGTATAAAGTGTTTTATTGAAAATATAGACTAGAGTAGGGCAGCAATTTAGGGGGAACTGAGAATGGAGCTTGGATGATAACTTCTTAGGCAGCGGAGACAGGAGGAAGGCATGGCCACAATTCCACCCTGATTCCTACCACCGTCAGCACAGAAATAAGGCTCCTCCCCGGCCCTTGGAGACATCTATGGAAAAGATTTGTGAATACATGAGATGAGAACAGACAGGACAACTGATTTAAGAACAAGGTACTATTGACAAAACCCTGGAGGAAAAGAAAGGCTTTGAGAAGGTGATAAGTTTTATTTATTTATTTATTTTTGAGATGGATTCTGGCTCTGTCGCCCAGGCCAGAGTGCAGTGGCGCAATCTCAGCTCACTGCAAGCTCCGCCTCCTGGGTTCCCGCCATTCTCCTGCCTCAACCTCCTGGGCAGCTGGGACTACAGGCACCTGCCACCACGCCAGGCTAATTTTTTGTATTTTTAGTAGAGACGGGGTTTCACCGTGTTAGCCAGGATGGTCTCGATTTCCTGTCCTCGTGATCCGCCCACCTCGGCCTCCCAGAGTGCTGGGATTACAGGCGTGAGCCACCACGCCTGGCCAAGTTTTATTTTTAAAAGATAACATGGCCGGGTGCAGTGGCTCACGCCTATAATCCCAGCACTCTGGGAGGCCAAGGTAGGTGGATCACCTGAGGTCAGGAGTTTGAGACCAGCCTGGCCAACATGGTGAAACCCTGTCTCTACTAAAAATACAAAAATTAGCCAGGAGTGGTGGCAGGCACCTGTAATCCCAGCTACTCAGGAGGCTGAGGCAGGAGAATCTCTTGAACCCGGGAGGCAGAGGTTGCAGTGAGCCAAGATCACACCATTGCACTCCAGCCTAGGAGACAAGAGTGAAACTCCATCTCAAAAAATAAAATATAACATGTATTTTTCAGTTCAGAAATTTAAAGAAAAAGTAGCTCATAATAACCACTGTTGATTATTTTATCTTTACTTGTTTGAAATGGAGTCTCACTCTGTCGCCCAGGCTGGTGTGCAGTGGCCCAATCTTGGCTCAGTGCTACCTCCACCTCCCGGGTTCAAGCAGTTCTCCTGCCTCAGCCTCTGAGGATTACAGGTGCCCGCCACCATGCCCAGCTAATTTTGTATTTTTTAATAAAGGATTTCACCACATGGGCCAGGCTGGTCTTGAACTCCTGACCTCAAGTGATCCACGCGCCTCAGCTTCCCAAAATGCTGGATTACAGGTGTGAGCCACTGCGCTGGCCACTGTTGATAACTTTAAAAAGTAAAAAGTACAGGTTAGAAAATTCAATAGTTGGCCAGGCGTGGTGGCTCACACCTGTAATCCCAGCACTTTGGGAGGCCGAGGCGGGCAGATCACGAGGTCAGGAGATCAAGACTATCCTGGCCAACATGGTGAAACCCCATTCTCTACTAAAAATACAAAAAAATTAGCCAGGCATGGTGGCGGGCGCCTGTAGTCCCAGCTACTCAGGAGACTGAGGCAGAAGAATGGCATGAACCTGGGAGGCGGAACTTGCAGTAAGCCAAGATCACACCACTGCACTCCAGCCTGGGCGACAGAGCGAGACTCCTTCCCCAAAAAAAAAAGAAAGTTCAATAGTTACAAAAAGGTACAAAATGAAAAGCAACATGGCCTTGGTTTGCAAAATGTAACCACTTTTAAGTGTCTCAAATTAGGAAAGTTTGAAACAAGTAGAAAGTAGAAAAATGAAAGATAAAAAGGGGGGCAACTTTAGACAAGAACTTAGAAAGTTATGGTGTTAAGACTACATGTTATATAATTCCATTTATGTGCAATGTCTAGAACAGGCAAATTTACAGAAAGTAGATTAGTGGTTGCTTAGGGGTAAGAGGTCAGAATGGTAGGTGAGGTAGAGTGACAGCTAATGGGTTCAGGGTCAGGGGAACAAAAATGTTCAAAAATTAGATTGTGGTAATGGTTGCTAAGCCCTATGAATAGATGAAAAATGATTTATACAGTTTATATAGAAATTGTAGGTATGTTAATTATATATATAATATGTGTGTGTGTGTGTGTATATATATATATATATATATATATATATTTTTTTTTTTTTTTTTTGAGGCAGTTTCATTCTTGTTGCCCAGGCTGGAGTGCAATGGCACAATCTTAGCTCACCACAACCTCTGTCTCCCTGGTTCAAGCGAGTCTCCTGCCTCAGCCTCCCGAGTCACTGGGATTACAGGCATGCACCAGCATGCCCGGCTAATTTTGTATTTTTAGTAGAGACAGGCTGGTCTTGAACGCCCAACCTCAGGTGATCCGCCTGCCTTGGCCTCCCAACGTGCTGGGATTACAGGCGTGAGCCACCGCATCCGGTGTGAATTATATTTCACTAAAGCTGTTTAACAAAAAAATAAATGCTAGAGTTTAGAGTCCTGAGGAAGCGGGCCTGGAAATGTAGGGAAAGGACCTGAGCATTCGAGGCTTTGAACATCACTAAAGAGTTCAGTTTTTTTTCAATCTTGAAGGCAATGGGAAATCCGAGTAATATGACAAGTGGTTCTGAAGAAGCAGAAGAGACCTGAAGGACAGAAGTAGGCGATAACAGATTGGAGTCTGTGGTAGTAACCTGGGCAAATTGAGAGAAGAGATCAGATGGGGATTAGTGACTGGTTAAGGTAAGGGCTTGGAGGGTGGGGGCAATCCTAGTTTTCCATCTGAGAAAATAAAGTCGTAAAAGTGCCAGTATAGGTCTTCTAGGGAGATTTGAAGGGCTGTTTTGTACATGTCTAAAATAACCCACAAGCTGTCCAGTGAGCAACTGATTGCATGTATCTGTAACATTTTCAAGAAGTTTAGGCATCAAAGTTGTCAGACTGTTCATGGTGTAAATATCAGCATAAATGATGACAGTGACTATGAAAGGGGAACCAGGGAAAGCAACAGACATCAAGGATACACAGTTTCAAGGCATAGATCTCCAAGTGTCAAATGCACAGCCATATATCCACTGGAGTTAACAATTTGGAAAGGAATTAGGAAATCTGGCATACAACAGACTCAATGAGTGGGAAAGGAGGTGCCACACTGCCACGGACTGACATGAGGGGAGACAAGTGATTCTCATTAAAGAGGTGATAGGATAGCAGCTTGAAGAGGGTCATGGTAATGTTTTTAAAATCAGAGATGGGCTTGGTTGAAGGGAAAACTCCAGATACAGGTCAAGGGGATGACTGAGAGAGCAGGCTCCCCTAGGAGGCAGGAAGCACTGGAGCCCAGAGTCTTCCACAGAAAAGACGCCTCTACCCCTGATGCCAGAGGGAAGCAGTGAGAAAACATGAAATAGCAAAGTGGGCACTGGGAGAAGAAACTGACTAGACTTGAAAGCATAGCCGAGATGAGAAGCATGGAGTAGCATGCTGGTAAGATGGAACCAGGGCTGATGTTGCTGGGGAAAGTAGTCCAGCCTGGCTTGCCAGAGGATTTAATAGTTTCTTGTGTGTAAATCAGAGGCTGAATCATAGGAAATTACTCATATTTGACTGTATTTTACCTATAAAAGCAACAGTTTCATATGATACAACCTATTTGTTGACTTGACTAGCTAGCTTTGTGGCAAAAAAGAAGTAAAAGGAATCATAATGGTCCGCAGGGCATTAACAACCTAAGTAAAACTTTCACTGGGACAGGAATAGACAAAGGAGACACTCTCCAATAATTAGAAAATAAAGAGCAACTACAATTATTTGTGAATATGGCGGTGAGTTTCCTTTAATCAAAGACAACCATGACAAATTTATTAACTATCAAAAGCTACATTTTACTAAAAACAATCTGCCTTTAAAAATGTTGAATCATACAATATGTACAATACATGCCGCTTTCCGTTTTGGACTTCACTATCCATTTGAGTCCTAAAAAGGGGAAGAATAGCTGGTTAACAGTTTATAAATGATAAACCAAAAGTTCATATAATATACATAAATGAAATCCAACAATTAGCCCTCCTCAGTGAGTAGGGCCCAGGGTAATCCACATTATATATCTTAAATTTATTCCATATTTATTCCCTTCTTCTTTTTTTTTTTTTTTTTTTTGAGACAGAGTTTCGCTCTGTCGTCCAGGCTGGAGTGCAGTGGCACAATCTCAGGCTCACTGCAAGCTCCGCCTCCCAGGTTCACGCCATTCTCCTGCCTCAGCCTCCTGAGTAGCTGGAACTATAGGCGCCCACCACCACGCCCAGCTAATTTTTTTGTACTTTTAGTAGAGACGGGGTTTCACGGTGTTAGCCAGGATGGTCTCGATCTCCTGACGTCGTGGTCCGCCTGCCTCGCCCTCCCAAAGTGCTGAGATTACTGGTGTGAGCCACTGCGCCCGGCCTATTCCCTTCATTTAAAATATTTTTACAACTTGGAACAAAAGTATTTCAATTAATTGAAGCACATATTAAGTGCTTACATTAAGTACAAAAAAGTTTATTTTAATGCTCAAAATCAGAAAATTTGAGCTAGAAAAAAATTCTTAGCAATGATCTAGCTTGAAAATCTTCCCATTTTATAGATATATTTATAGATTAAAAAAAAAATAAAGTTGAAGCCAGGCGCGGTGGCTCACGTCTGTAATCCCAGCACTTTGGGAGGCCGAGGCGGGCGGACCACAAGGTCAGGAGTTCAAGACCAGCCTGACCAACATGGTGAAACCCCGTCTCTACTAAAAATAGAAAAATTAGCTGGTCACTGTGGCAGGTGCCTATAATCCCAGCTACTCAGGAGGCTGAAGCAGGAGAATTGCTTGAACCCGGGAGGCAGAGATTGCAGTGAACTGAGATCGTGCCACTGCACTCTAGCCTGGGGGTGACAGAGCAAGACTCTGTCTCAAAAAAAAAGAGAAGTTGGGTGAGATTAAGTGACTTGCCCAAGGTTTTAAAGTAAGGGGCAAAAATAAATAAATAAAGTAAGGGGCATAGCCGATAGAATCTAGGTCTTCTGATTCCCACCCACAACTGTCTGCACTACAAAATGTCAGATCATTATTAAGATTTCTTTCTAGAAATGTTACCCTTCATAAAAATGAAGAATTCTTTCATAGCCTAATACAAATTTTAGAAATGCCAATTTACCAAGATTATTCTAAGGTAATTCTATCCTAATCCTCCTTTTCTGCTTTGTACTTATAAAATAAGCAAATCTAATGGGATGGTGAACAACAACATGGATGAGAGGATTCAATATTTCACTTATCTAATTTACCGGTTTGTTGGGGGAAAAGCAGCAGCTGGGTACGGTGGCTCATACCTATAATCCCAGCACTTTGGGAAGCTGAGATGGGAGCATCCCTTGAGCCCAGGAGTTTGAGACCAGCCTGGGCAACATAGTGAGACCCCTTCCCTATTTTTTATTAAAAACAAAACCAAAAACAAAACCCACCAAACCAAGAACAATCCTGCACTGCTTCTTTCAGCTGCAAGTCTTTTTTTTTTTTTTTTTTTTTGAGACAGAGTCTTGCTCTGTCTCCCAGGCTGGAGTGCAGTGGCACGATCTCAGCCACTGCAACCTCCACCTCCCGGGTTCAAGCAATTCTCCTGCCTCAGCCTCCTGAGTAGCTGGGATTACAGGTGCATGCCACCACGCCCAGCTAATTTTTGTATTTTTAGTAGAGATCGGGTTTTACCATGTTGGTCAGGCTGATCTCGAACTCCTGACCTCATGATCCGCTTGCCTTGGCCTCCCAAAGTGCTGGGATTACAGGCATGAGCCACCACGCCTGGCCTCAGCTGCAAATCTTAACAGCACAAATTTAATCAATCCAGAGAAGGGAACGCAGAACCACTATCCCTTTCTCACCTGTTACACACAGTTCTAAGAATGGGGCACTACAGGGAGGCAAAAATCCAAATTTCACTGGAATGGGGAAAAGGGATACTTTGGATTGCCAAATGAACTTTAATAGAACTGTGTAGCCATCCCACTGAAAAGGTTACCTTCAGCTAGCATCAAGTACTTGGCTTCTGCTGCCTCTGACTTGGAGTAATCACAGGCTCTGAAATCTCAAAGGTCTTCACAATCTCCTGGCAGACAATAATGAACATTTAGGCACTGGGCTTACTGCAAGTGAAGGCAGAGTCAGAACTATGCAGGGGCAACAGGCAGAGCTTTACCTCCCAGTCACGGTAACTCAAAGCTATAATTCCTTGATTTCTAACTTGTGTGTTATGTTCAAATCCCTCATTTTCTTCATTAATACTAACAGGCTCTGTTTGAAAGACAAATTTTTCAAATTTATCAAAGGTTATTAAATCGGAACAGGTAATCTAAACGGAAACTGATGAATAATAGCAATGAAACCTGTATTGAAAAGATACTTGTAATATTACATACTTTTTAGGATTTCATGCATTATGGAACTGCTGTAGTATTATTACAGTAGCCAGTCATTCCATCTGTTTCCATTTCAAAAAACATGTAGTAGAGTAACACATTCCAGACATTTGAAAATCTGCATATCTATGTGTCAACCACAGAGCTAAGCCCTAGTGAGTCCAATAGGACATTGAGAACATTGAAAGTAGCAAGTAAGTGCGATGGAAATATTCACTCTCCACAGGAGACCTTAGGAGGACATGAGTAATGGAGAGTGTGAAATTATTCAGGTAAGAATGAAAGATTCATAGAACCTCAAAGAGAAAAGAAGGTGCCGGCATCTGACAAAACGTGATTAGAAAGAGGGATACTACAAAAATGACTGCAATCACCAACTTTCTAAATTAAGATCTGAGGGAAATTATATCATTTCTTTGTTAATATTTACAGCAGATGTTGAATCGATATAGATGAATCCATCAAAATTTTAGACGCTGGCCATGTTTTCAGTATCTTCAGATAGTTGAGCAAGATACAATATTGTAAAAGTTAATCTACATTGAAAATTCATTTACATTTAGTAAAATACTTAAATTCTACTAACAAATATATTTTCTCTAAAACTAATTTTTCCAAACATAGTATCATTTACCTATTACTGGCAGTCGGTCTTGGTCAAGTCTTATTCTTGCAAAACCATCCTAAAACGAAAACATGATTTCAGGAGAAGACAAACATTTAAGACTCAAACCTATACGCACTAGATGGAAAAAATTACTCAGAAAATTCAGTATCTCAGAAAATCAAATTACACCATAGCAATAATAAGGTGATGATATAGATAAGACTTCCCTAGTATCTTTTATTTACACAGGGTATCTTTGGGTTTCTAATCAGCTCTTTCACCCAGACACAGCCTCCATCCTGAGAATCTCTTAAGTGAAACTCATCTTGTCTCTTTAACTGATTTATACGTATTTTGGAATACTCCACATTTTATTCTGCATAATTCTGTCACTGGGACCACTGGCAAAATATGCCTTTGTTATTATTTCTGAGAAAATACGTTGGTAGACATAGGCTTTTCTCTAAGGTTACAATCAAATTCATCTTACATGTGGGAATGCAACCTGAAGTAAGATTAAAGATAGTCTAAAGCAAATTTCCATGGTACATATCTGAGTAGAGTTTTAAAACCAATTTTGAAATAATTTCAGACTTAAAGGGCTATAAGACTACTATAAACACGTGGCATATATCCTTTACCCATATTTATCAGTCGTTAAAGTGTTAGTTACCACGTTTACTTTATCACTCTACATATTATTATTTATGAATGAAGTGAGAATGATAGGCGGCCTGCTTCTTTTCCCTAATCTTTCAGTGTGTATTTCTTGAGAACAAGGATATTATACAACATGACAACTATCAAATTCAGGAAATTTAACATTTATACCATACTGTTATCTAATCTAAAGTTCCATATTCAAATTTTTCCAATACTTTCTCTAAATAATTTCTAAAACATAAAAGCAAGCATATAAAATGTTAGCTAGCTTCTTCTACCTAATATGCCAATTAATGTTTTGTTACAATGGGTCTGAAACATATACTGGCTAGTGTATACAGATACCTTTGCCAGCTCCCTTCTACAGCTTTTCTTATGTATCCTTTTAAAAGCATATAAAAGCAATTAGAAAAATAATCTTTAATCTTACCCGTATAATGAAGGAAACATGAAAGATGTTTTCCACTGTACGGGGGAAAGAATGAGGATCAACCACAAAGTCAAAGAAGGACATTGGGGTATCAGCTATAGACAAAAAGAGAAAAAAAAATTGATTTTTGCATATCATTAATATCAGTACACTCTAGCGTTAGCCAGAGACAAAGAAAGGATGTGTACTCATCCTGCTGCAGGAGTGCAAATCAATCCAACCCTTCTGGAGGCCAATTTGGCATCTCTACTAAAAACATGTATGCCCACTGACCTGGAAACCACCTCTAAGAAGCTGTGCTACAGAAATACAAGTGTAAGTGCACAAAATTACATACTAAGATTTTTTACTTCAGCAATTTATACAAGAGTAAAATGCTATAAAGAACTTAATCATCCAGCTGGGCATGGCACTCACGCCTGTAATCCCAGCACTCTGGGAGGCCGATGCTGGCAGATCACCTGAGGTCAGGGGTTCAAGACTAGCTTGGCCAACATGGCGAAACAATGTCTCTACTAAAAATACAGAAAAAAAATTAGCCAGATGTGGTGGCGCGTGCGCCTGTAATCCCAGCTACTCAGGAGGCTGAGGCAGGAGAATTGCTTGAATCCAGGAGGTGGAGGTTGCAGTGAGTTGAGATGGTGCCACTGCATTCCAGTCTGAGCGAAAGAGTGAGACTCTGTCTCCTAAAAAAAAAAAAAAAAAATAGGAACTTGGCCGGGCATGGTGGCTCACGCCTGTAATCCCAGAACTTTGGGAGGCTGAGGTGGGTGGATCACAAGGTCAGGAGATCAAGACCAACCTGGCTAACACGGTGAAACCCAGGTTCTACTAAAAGTACAAAAGAATTAGCCAGGCGTGGTGGCGGGTGCCTGTAGTCCCAGCTACTTGGGAGGCTGAGGCAGGAGAATGGCGAGAACCCAGGAAGGAGAGGTTGCAGTGAGCCAAGATCGCGCCACTGCACTCCAGCCTGGGCGACAGAGCGAGACTCTGTCTCAAAAAAAAAAAGGAACTTAATCATCCATTAATGGAGGATCTGTTAAATATATTTACAGTACAGCCATATAATGGGAATCAGTGAACAAAACAAGGGAGATCTATATGAAATGATGTGGAAGAATGTCCACATGGAAAAGTCACGTAGCAGAAGAATGTGCATATTATGATTAGCTTGGAAAAAAAGAAAAAAACAAACTTTTTTTTTTTCAGACGTAGTTTCGCTCTTGTTGCCCAGGCTAGAGTGCAATGGCGTGATCTTGGCTCACCGCAACCTCTGTCTCCCGGGTTCAAGCGATTCTCCTGCCTCAGCCTCCCAAGTAGCTGGGATTACAGGAATGCACTACCACACCCGGTTAATTTTGTATTTTTAGTAGAGAGGAGGTTTCTCCATGTTGGTCAGGCAGGTATCAAACTCCCAACCTCAGCCTCCCAAAGTGCTGGGATTACAGGTGTGAGCCACCACACCCGGCCAAAACAAACTATTTAGGTAGGTGTGTATAAAACTGATAAAATAATCTGAAAATATACACATTACATTTTATAATGAGGGGAGTTGGAACAGGTACTTTTGACATTTCTCACTTGAATGGCATATTTCATTTTGTAACAAAAAAAATCCCCATCTTTTAAAGATAAAAATGAAAACATTAACTTCAAAGTTTTCACATGAAATTTCTAAAGGGGAGAAGAATCCTCATAAAATGCATATGTATTTATTCAAATATTACATACAGCTGAAATTGCCTTTTAAATACAAGTAACCTCAGTGAACAGATAAATACAAATTGCTCCACTTTGAATGGTGTTACACTTACGATCTTCTCGAAAATATGTCTGCAACAATCCCAAGATTCTTTCTACTTCTTTCTCTGTTGCTTCTTGATGAGATTCTTCCATTCTTCTTAACTGAAAAAAGTCATTATCAAGCTGACAGACCTACTTACTGGCCTATTAACGTTTTCTTCTCTCTTGCACACCCAAACTCCTTTTCTTCTCTCTTGCACACCCGAACTCTTTTTTTTTTTTGAGACAGGGTCTTGCTTTGCCACCCAGGCTAGAGTGCAGTTGCATGATCTCGGCTCACTGTAACCTCAGACTCCTGTGCTCAAGGGATCCTACCACCTCAGCTTCTTGAGTAGCTGGGACTAGAAGCGTGCACCACTACACCTGGCTAATTTTTTTTTTTTTTTAATTCATTCTACCTTGTCTAAGACACCTGGCTAATTAAAAAAATTTTTTTTAGATATGGGGTCTTGCTGACCATCCTGGCTAACACGGTGAAACCCCATCTCTACTAAAAATACAAAAACTTAGTCAGGTGTGGTGACAGGCGCCTGTACTCCCAGCTACTCAGGAGGCTGAGGCAGGAGAATGGCATGAACCCGGGAGGCGGAGCTTGCAGTGAGCCGACATCGCGCCTGTAATCCCTGCACTGTAGGAGGCTGAGGCAGGTGGATCACAAGGTCAGGAGTTCGAGACCAGCCTGGCCATTATGGTGAAACCGTCTCTATTAAAAAACACAAAAATTAGCCGGGCATGGTGGTGCCTGCCTGTAATCCCAGCTACTTGGGAGGCTGAGGCAGGAGAATGGCTTGAACCCAGCAGGCGGAGGTTGCAGTGAGCCGAGATCGCGCCACTGCACTCCAGCCCGGGTGATAGGGCAAGACTCTGTCTCAAAAAAAAAAAAAAATTATGGTTTAAAAAAAAACAGATTTTCTGGTTTCAGTAACTTTTTTTTTTTTTTTTTTTTTTTTGAGATGGAGACTTGCTCTGTGGCCCAGGCTGGAGTGCAGTGGTGCCATCTCGGCTCACTGCAACCTCCGCTTCCCAGGTTCAAGCAATTCTCCTACCTCAGCCTCCAGAGTAGCTGGGATTGGAGGCACCCACCACCACATCTGGCTAATTTTTTGTACTTTTTAGTAGAGACAGGGTTTCACCACATTGGCCAGGCTGGTTTCTAACTCCTGACCTCAGGTGGATCTGCCCGCCTTGGCCTCCCAAAGTGCTGGGATTACAGGCGTAAGCCACCACACTCGGGCAACCTTTGTTTTTTTTGAGACGGACTCTCGCTCTGTCGCCCAGGCTGGAGTACAGTGGCATGATCTCGGCTCAGTGCAACCTCTGCCTCCTAGATTCCTAATTCTCCTGCCTCAGCCTCCCGAATAGCCCGGACTACAGGCACCTGCCACCATACCTAGCTAATTTCTGTATTTTTAGTAGAGACGGGGTTTCCCCGTATTGGCCGGGCTGGTCTCGAACTCCTGACCTTGTGATCTGCCTGCCTCGGCCTCCCAAAGTGCTGGGATTACAGGCGTAAGCCACTGTGCCTGGCCTCAGTAACATTTTCATATCAATTTCTTAATAGAAGAGTAACATTACCAGACTAACCATTTTCAGGTTGAACATAAAATAGCAAAATACAAAAGGGCGGTTTAGAAACAGTGGTTCTCGAGTGGGTGTGACTTTCCCCCCACCTCCCCAGGGAACATTTGTTGTCACATGTAGACATTTTTGGTTGTCACAACTCAGGGGTCAGGGGGGCTATTAGCATATAACAGGTAGAGGCTGGGGATGCTGCTAAACATCCTACAATGCACAGGGCAGCTCCCAAACCAGCAATTATCCACCGTAAATGTTGACAGTGCTGAGGTTGACCCTGGCTTCGGAGAACTGATCAAAACTAGAGAAATGAGTTAAAACAAAGACAAGCAGCCAATCCAATAAAATGCTTAAAGGCTTAAATAAAATGATTATTTAAGTGACAAAACCTGGCTCCAGACCCGCACACTTAGAAAAAATGGCCAAATTGCATGCACATTATTTTAACAGCTATTTTAACTTTAAGGTGTTTTTTAAAAAGCAACATTTAAAAACAAACCTGGGCAGGCATTGCCCTCTCCTCTTGTATCACAGGAACTTTCCTTGGACGATCAACTCGTGGCTTTGGCACAGGGCACTCTCCGTATATTGAACCCAACCTAATGAAAAATATGCTTTCATTTATTTTTTTGCCTGTTGTTTGTTGAACAAACTAATTTTACTAACTAAAAGTAGTTTGCATGGTATAGTCAAATTCAGACCAGACATCAGTGATATACAAGCTGACATCAGAGTAAGACTCTTGATAAGGTTTGTGACAGCCTTTCTGCCTTCTTTGTATTTCTAAAAGAACTCCTAGGAGCTTTACTCAACCACAGATACCTCCTCAGACACCTTCATACTGCCCTGTAAAGTAGGCCAGTGAATATGCCTGTGACATCTTCCCACCACCCAACCTATTGTTTTGCAAAGCCAACTTCTAAGAGCAGGGGAAGGATGAACATGTATGTGGGGAAGCTCCAGTGGGGTCAGAAGACTTTGATCTGGGGAGGCCAAGGCAGAGGCTCCCAGCCCAGGACTACAGAACACATCTGTCTTAGGATAACAGGGCAAGTCACAGCCATGGGATTCCTTTTCCTTCTGGATTCTGCCCTCATGCAGACTTGGGCTACAGTAATAGATGTAAGTCTGCATCATGTAGAGATCAAAGCCCCAAGAATAAGGCTCATGTGGTCCCTACCCTTGAGGAGACAAAAGTATACGATGTAGATGGACAGCTGCATTATGCACACAGATCCATTTCAATATAGCATGGTGGGCTACTCTGGGCACACTCCTGCTCCACAAGGAGCAGTATAAAAAAATAAATTAATCAAATTTTAAAAAAGCAACATGGTAGATCCTGGGCGCTTAGAGAGTACTGCTCAAGTGCTATGAGAACACTTGGGCAGAGATGTCTACCCAGACATGGGAGTGACGTGGTTGAGAAATCTGATCCTACACTGCTAACACCTCTGTCTGGAGAAGTTGCTGGAGGCTTCCAAGATGGGGCCTGTGGGATAAACAAACTTTACCGAATGGAAAAGATGAAAAGGAATTGGAGGCCAAGAGAACAGCAAGTACAAAGACACAGAGTTTTAAGTACTTCATTGTGGCTGGAAATTGGGCTGGATGATGAGATAAAGTTTAAGGCTTTATCTTTATAACCTAGGATTTATGAGTTTAGTACAATAGCAAAAAACAAAGATTTAGACTTTATCCTAAGATGAAGAAGTTTGGACTATATCCTATTAAATAGAACATACACAAATGGCTCTGGGCACCTGAGTTACCTGAAGTCTTATTAAAAATAGACGCCAGACCCCACACCACACTACTACATTGGCATCTCCAAGGCCTTCTACCCGAGCTACTACCAATCTCAATGGTTTTTAGAAAGACAAATTAGAAAAGACAAACGCCCAGGAGCTATACCACTTAAAGAAGGACTGAACAACTCAGATGGCTACCCTAAAGTATTTACTGGGCAACAAAACCAGTATACTTGAAGGTCCTCTTAGAGAAGAGCCAGTAAGAGCTGTTCTTAATTTCTCCATAGGACCATGCCAGGAAGTTGAGACAGAAGCCAACTTCATTCAAATATAAAGAAATCTTTTTTT
Source organism: Pan troglodytes (assembly GCF_028858775.2). NCBI lineage: Eukaryota > Metazoa > Chordata > Mammalia > Primates > Hominidae > Pan > Pan troglodytes. The sequence continues at coordinate 134,078,051 of NC_072406.2, forward strand.
AAAATCAGAGTTCTATCTAAAAAATGAACTGGACAGTTTATGTGGCAGTGACAAGTAATCTTCAAATACAAGTCAGTGGTCATCTAAGAGGGTATTATAATAAATGTCACTTTAGACGTTGGGAGACTCATAAGATACCCTCAGTAGGAGGTATCATCCTCCTATATGATAAGGATTTTAAAGATGATAAACCCAGAGTCTCATGAGCTAGAAGCAAAGGAGCCAGGAGAGCACTGGTAAAGAGGTTCTGGCCTTTTCTGCTAAAGCAGAATGAGAGATCCTTTAAGGTTCCATCCACATCTAGAGTTTATGGACTTTTTTTTCTTTTTTGAGACAGGGTCTCACTGTCACCCAGGTCAGAGTGCAATGGCGCAATCTCAGCTCACTGCAATCTCTGCCTCCCAGGCTCAAGTGATCCTCCCACCTCAGCCTCCCAAGTAGCCAGGACCACAGGCATGGGCCACTACAGCGGGCTAATTTTTTGTATTTTTGGTAGAGATGGGTTCTCGCCATGTTGCCCAGGCTGATCTTGAATTCCTGAGCTCAGATGATCTACCTGCATCCACCTCCCAAAGTGCCGGGATTACAGGCATGAGCCACCACGCCCGGCCTAGTGTTTATGAACTTTCATATCAAAGTTTCAAAAGTCTCCAAACAACAGCATCATGACTGTCACCTCTACAATACCAAATAATCTTTGTCCCTACAAGAAAAAGCAATTTAAGGTTCACAAATAACTGGTCTGTTGGATTTTTAAAATAATCTTACAGAAAGTGGAATGTATGGGTTTTATTAAAGGTGTTTTCTGCTGTTCTGCCTGTTATCTTCCAGGAGTCATAGACTATGAATTCAAAATCAGGACCATCTTCATCATGGATGAGTTCTTCAGCTTCTAGCGGATTTACACCCATATGTGTGAGCTACAAAAATGAAGGAAAACAAAAAACCCAGTTAAGCCACACACAATCATTTTCCACATCCAATAATCTGCATCACTCAACCTTTAAGAGGCCAGACGCAAAGCCGGCTTTCAGTGTCTTAACATGCTGGCTAAATTTCTTACTGTGAAGATAACTTTACAGTTAAAGTCCTGCTTCCAAATCTCTATTCAGCTTGTATCTCAGTATATCCAGAGAGCAGTGGCCCGGCATCACTGAGAGAATGGCTCATCTTAAAATTGCCTTCCTGGGAAGAGTTGGCGGAAGTCAAATAATTCTCTCATCTCAAACTGTCTTACAGAAAATGTGTTATATTGAATTTACTTTTATGAAAGTACATTTTTATTACATTATACTGTAAAATGCCTAGAAGTTATCCAATTACGATGGCAATATCATATATAAACAATAATCACAAAACCCTCGGGGAGCTTAACCCTATTAAAGGCAATCAGACTTTAAAGAAAAGAAAGGCTACAAGAGCCTGGTCAGAGCACTATGGCCAGCTCTTCTCCATTCCCTGGCCACCCTTGTAGGCAGACGTGGCAGTTTTGGTCTGTTTAACTGACAGAGAAATCCACCAATCTTTCCTTATAGTGTCTATATTTGATGCTATACATACGAAAGTCTTCTCCACCCAGAGACTGGACAACTATTAATTTAAGGTTTTATATTTAATGCTTTAAGACTTCCAGAATTTATTTTGATATGTTATTTAAAGTACAGAGCTTGGCCGGGCACAGTGGCTCATGCCTGTAATCCCAGCACTTTGGGAAGTCCAGGCGGGTGGATCACGAAGTCAGGAGTTCGAGGCCAGCCTGGCCAACATGGCGAAACCCCACCTCTACTAAAAATTAGCCAGGCGTGGGGACAGGCACCTGTAATGCCAGCTTCTTGGGAGGCTGAGGCAGGAGAATCACTTGAACCCAGGAGGTGGAGGTTGCGGTGAGCTGAGATCGTGCCACTGCACTCCAGCCTGGGCAACACTCCAGCCTGGGCAACAAGAGCAAGACTCTGTCTCAAAAAATAAAAAAATAAAGTATAGAGCTTAACCTGATAAAGTAATTTTTAAAGAAATACCCAATACATGGTTACTTTATTGACCTCTATATTACAGTGCACTTTCCTAAGTGCATTATGTTTCACAATAAAAAAAGTTAAAAAAAAAAAAAAAAGGAAAAGGTTTGAAAAACAAACTGGAAATAATCTGGTGCCTCATGCCTTTACAAAAAAATTACTTTATCTGATCAGATCTCATAGTACTAAATTATTTTAATAACCATTTAACATAAACATCCAGTTAGAAATGCAATGTTCATACTGAGGTGCAGCTATCTGTGCTAGGACAGAGGTTGGCTCAGATTGACAGATTGACTGATTGATTGATTGATTTTGAGGTGGAGTCTCACTCTGTAGCCCAGGCTGGAGTGCAGTGGCGCGATCTCAGCTCACTGCAACTTCTGCCTCCTGGGTTCAAGGGATTATCCTGCCTTAGCCTCTCGAGTAGCTGGGATTACAGGCGCCTGCCACCACACCCAGCTAATTTTTCTATTTTTAGTAGAGACGGGCTTTCACCATGGTGGCCAGGCTGGTCTCAAACTTCTGACCTCAGGTGATCCACCCGCCTCAGCCTCCCAAAGTGCTGGGATTACAGGCATGAGCCACTGCCCCCAGCCAGAATAGAATTTTTTAAAAAGACAACAAAGTGAGATACAAGGTCAGTCTCTGTGTGCTTTTTCTTTTTTGGTAAAGTCATCAAGGAACAGTTTTAGAATTGCAGGTAACCACTATTCAAACTTGTCGAGAGACAAAGAAAGGTGAATAAAACATAAAACCAAAAAAGCAAAACCTGGCTGGGCTAGGTGGCTCACGGCTATAATCCCAGCACTTTGGGAAGCCGAGGCGGGCAGATCATGAGATCAGGAGATCCAGACCATCCTGGCTAACACGGTGAAACCCCGTCTCTACTAAAAATACAAAAAATTAGCCGGGCGTGGTGGCAGGCGCCTGTAGTCCCAGCTACTTGGGAGGCTGAGGCAGGAGAATGGCGTGAACCCAGGAGGCAGAGCTTGCAGTGAGCCGAGATCACGCCACTGCACTCCAGCCTGGGCGACAGAGCGAGACTCTGTCTCAAAGGAAAAAAAAAAAAAAAGCAAAACCCAATCATATTCACATGGTTTTGAAATATTCTCAAAGACAGACCAAAACATGCCCTCTCGCCAGGCCTAACTCAATTCCAGCTGAGCTCTGCCATCGCAGAGTGGGCTTCTGTCCAGCCCAGGACAAAGGTCCGAGGTCACTGAGAATGATCTAGAACACCAGTGAACAGAGGAAAAATGGCCATTGGCAAATGACCACAGCACCCAGCATCTTAAGACAGAATGCTACGAGATTTTTACTCCAAGCCCCCACCCAAGATTCCACCACATGGCTCTGCTTTCGTCTGTTTAAACTGGTAAGATCTCTACAGAGGAATCTGAGACCAAAAAAGAAGAATGAAGTGAAATCATCTGCATATGGATATGAGCACAGTAAATAATTATAATATATAACAGAACATTTTTTATTCAGAGTCTGTAGCTTTGAACTTACTAGAGTTTCAACATATCTTAACATGTCAAAGGAGCTCAAGTCTGAGCGCAGCTGCTTTGCTTTCTCTTTGCCCAAATCTGAAGCCAAAACAAGAAAGTGGGCATCCAGGACTGCTTCTCTTGCTCGGGACACTATTCAAAAACGAAAGAAAATATTCACATTACAAAATACACATTATCCATAGATTTTTTCCCTACATTTCCAACTACTTACCAGGATTTCCCACTGGACTAAAAAAAAAAAAAAAATCTCAATAGGCAACTGACACATCTCCTTCTAAAACGTGCTCCTGGCCAGGTGCGGTGGCTCACGCCTGTAATCCCAGCACTTTGGGAGGCCAAGGCGGGCGGATCACGAGGTCAGGAGATCGAGACCATCCTGGATAACATGGTGAAACCCCAGCTCTACTAAAAATACAAAAAATTAGCGGGGCGTGGTGGCGGGCGCCTGTAGTCCCAGCTACTTGGGAGGCTGAGGCAGGAGAATGGCGTGAACCCGGGAGGCGGAGCTTGCAGTAAGCCAAGATCGCACCACTGCACTCCAGCCTGGGTGTCAGAGCAAGAGTCTGTCTCAAAACAAAAACAAAAACAAAAAGAACTTTCTCCCGTGCCCAACTCACCAAAATCTCTAATGAAAGCTGACCAGTCTTCCTAAAAGCCAGCTTTCTGTCTAGTTCTCCTACTCCTGTTAGCTGAATCACAATCTCTTAAATAACTCCAGTTGAGCAAAACCCGTCATGTCTAATACTCACTTTTCCCTCCATCCTAATCACGATGATCATGTGTGCCGACGTAAGGAAAATCAAATTCCCACTACATGTAGGGCCCTGTGCTTGGCATGGTGGTTTGTGAACAGCAATAGGTAAGCTGCTAAGCAATAGGTAAGTTGCTAAAGTTGCTAACCAAAATCATGGCATGTGCTAGGCTGGCACTAGGAGGCTCATGCCTCTGTATGGCTTCACAGGCAACCCCAGCAAAGCCACCCAAATGAACAGTCTACAGGTAGCAGGTAGTGACCCGAGGACGGATACTCAAAAAAGGCTTGACAGAGGACATGGGATTTAAGAAAAGCTATGGAAAAAAAAGATTTAAATTAATGCAGAAACAGGCTGGGCACAGCAGCTCATGCCTGTAATCCCTACACTTTGGGAAGCCGAGGCAGGCGGATCACTTTGAGCTCCAAAGTTTGAGACCAGCCTGGGCAACGTGGTGAAACCCCATCTCTACTAAAGAATCAAAAATTAGCTAGGCATGGTGGTGCACACCTGTAATCCCAGCTACTCGGGTGGCTGAAGCTGGAGAATAGCTTTAACCTGGGGGGCAGAGGTTGCAGTGAGCCAAGATCATGCCACTGCACTCCAGCCTGGGCGACAGGTGTAGGTGTTCCCAGACTATTTTTCATACTCTCTGTTGCCTGCAGGGTCTGATTAAGCAACCCCCTCAGCCCCGCTGTTTCCTTTTGTTGATCCCTTCTTTATCTCCCATGAGTATCCTGTGCCTGCCTGCCCCACTCCCTTCCCCTTTCATTTATTTATTTATTTTACAAACTGAGACCATCAAATCCACGAATGCCAGCATCTATTGTTTGCTGAGCAACTCCTAGGGCTCCAATGAGTGAATAATTTTGCTCTAAAATATTGCTTTAAATACTGGAAATAGCTGAGGGGGAAATGATGTGGGGATAAAGAACTGACTAGATGCACAGTAAATATCAAGGGAGTAATTGAGTCAAGTCAAGCAAGACTAACAGTGAGGAGACTGGGAGTCCAGGCTGCGAAGGGAAGACAAAACTTAAGAGGGTAGTAGAGGGATTTAACCAGGTGAAGGAGAAACACCCGGTTCCTGAAGGTTTTGATGAGAGTTAGCAAATGCGGTAGACTAAGATGGGGAATGGTAAGGAGGCTGTGGTCAAAGAAAGAAATTGGAGAGCATATATAAAGTGATAAAAGGAGACATTTAAAGAACTAGTCATCCTCAGCAATGACTAAAAATATATGTTCTAGTCCTTTAAGAATATGAGGAACCAGCCGGGGGCGGTGGCTCATGCCTGTAATCCCAGCACTGTGGGAGGCGGAGGCAGGTGGATTACCTGAGGTCGGGAGTTCGAGACCAGCCTGGCCAACATGGCGAAACCCGTCTCTACTAAAAATACAAAAATTAGCTGGGTGTGATGGAGCACACCTGTAATCCCAGCTACTAGGGAGGCTGAGGTAGGAGAATTGCTTGAACCTGGGAGGTGGAGGTTGCAGTGAGCCGAGATTGTGCTACTGCACTCCAGCCTGGGCAACAGAGTGAGACTCCATCTCAAACCTCAAAAAAAAAAAAAAGGATATATTTGGCTGCATTCTCCCCTATGTTCCCACAGACCCGTCAGAGAGGGCTGGAGGGGACAGTGGTCTGGGTAGCAGTCCTGTGGCTCTATGACCAAGTACCCACATCAGGGAGTACCCCTCTGTCACCAAGCAGACAGACAGCTGCTACCAATACCACTGCCTCTGCTTTCAATTCAAACTAAGGTTATTTTTTAAAGCACCTATGGCCTAGAGTTCAGTGCTCTGGGATCTCTCTCACTCACTCACTCACACACAACACACCCCAGACTGGAGACCAGCAGGTACACTTGCAGGCTTTGCCACCTCCACTGTGTTACAGGTGGACCAATAGCAGGGAGCTGAGGAAGGCAAAACAGAATGGGACAGGAAAAGAAACAGGATTTCAGAGGCTAGCTCAGTTCTGTAATTCATCCACTCAACCAATGTATACTAGGGATACGGCAGTAAACACAAGAAAAAGAAACAAGATAACACATGTAACGTTCTCAAACTTGAAGAGGCAACAGAATCAACTGGGGGCTTAACACAGACTGCGGAACCTACCCCCAAATTTTCATGTAAAGCCCTTATTATATGGTAAGTGCATAATAAAAATGGCATTATTGCTATAATGAAACGGTTCCCGAACTGGGAAAGCACTATTACAAATGTGGGAATTGTTTTATGTCAATAATTTGGCGCTTATGTAACACTAATTAAAAGTATCATAAAACACGAAATAACATATAAAATAACAAATTACCTTCATTAAACAGAGTGTTCGCCTCTTCAAGGACCTCTGTTAATTTGTCACCGGCATTCAGTATGTCCTCACGGTTTTCTATTTTTAAAAATACAAACTTTGGGAAACTTGTTCAGCATTCACTAATAAGCAGTTGACAAGGTTATCACCTACAACAGTAAAGCCAAGCCCCGGCTCCTGCGCTCTGAGTAATTACTTCGAACATCTTTATCTTTTTAACCAAAATGGCCCGGAAAAGGAGAAAGGCCACCCTACCCTTTATGCAGCATGAATTTTAAAAGGAAACCCTGGCTCCCTCTAACCTTAACCCAAAGGGCTGGACTCCGGCTGCAGCCTCTGAGTGCTCCATAACTGAGTGGTTCTCAAACTTTGCAAGCAATACACACCATCACCTGGAGGGCCACTCCACAGTCGCGCGGACCCACCCAGAGATTCGGATTCCGTGGGTCCGGGTGGGGTCCGAGAACGTGCATTTGACAGCTCTCGCGTGCCGCTGCAGCTGCAGCTGCCGCTGCGAGGCCGGGAGCCCACGCCAAGGACTGCCGGGCGCAATCAAAGCACGCGGAGTCCGCGTCCTGCCTCTCCCCACTGGCTGGCTGGGCTCGGGCGAGTCCGCGAGCGGCTCTGGCCTCCAGCTTTTCCAGCCCGCCACTCGGGGACCCGCGCCAAGGTCGTACGGCTCCAGCCACAAAGTGGGAGCACTCTGTCAACAATTTAAGGTGCGGCGAGCGGCGAGGGGCTGGCACCCGGCGCGTCTCTACTAGCGCCGCGCCGGGCCTGCGCCCGGCACCTGCCTCCGGTGCCCTCCCCCCGCGCCCGGCGCAGGGCGGGGACAGCGGCCCGTCCGGGCCCGCGCCGCCCGGAGGCGCCGCCTTACGTTGGACGGAGTTGATGAGCGCCCGGTACTGATGGCGGATCTGGCGGCACAGGCCTTGGTCGGCCTCCGCCTCCAAGCTGGCCGGGTCCATCATCTCGTCCCCGGAATCCGACGGCTCTGTGTCCTCCAGGCTCGGGCGCTCTGGGGCCTCTCTGCGCTCCCGCGCAGAGCCGCGGCGGGACCTTGGCGACAAAGGGGACCGCGAGCGGGAGCGGGAGCGGGTGCGATCCCGATGCGGGTTGCGGCCCCGGCTCCGGCCCTCTGGCCCGCGGCCGCTGCTGTCCCCAGACATAGCGCCAATTCACCGTGCAACTTCGGAACGGCGGAAGTTCGCGCCAGAAACTGAAACCCCTGCTCTGCGCCAGCGCCTGCTCCCGGCGGAACGCGGCTCCCGGGCCAGCGCGAGCGCACAGCGACGCCTGTGGCTGGAGGCCGGCGACGGGCCCGGCCGGGTCTCCAAGGCGCCTGGGGGGACCGCTGGGTGCACAAGAGGGGCCTGGCGGGGATCCTTTGTTCCCTTGACAAGAGGTGTAATGAGTTCTCTCTTACTCCACACTGCAGGGCTGTGAGAATCTTGGTTTTCTGCCCCTACTTTCCCACCCCACTGGACCTGCATCTTCCCTAGGTCCCTTTGCCTGCCCAGGACACAGCCGGAGCCTGGCACCCACATGGGCACGCAGTGCATGTGTGTTGAACGAGCTTCCTGCCGTGGAGCAGGATGAGCGCGGGATGTGGAGTCCAGACGCGGTCTGCTGCTCACCTGCGACCTCAGTTTCCCTGTGCCATCATGGCTGGGGTCGGGGGGGTGGGGAACGGGGGCGGGTGGATGAATCAAATATTTATGTGCAGCTGGCAATACCACTTTTTGTGAGGATAGCAGAACAAATTAACAGGTAAACTCTGTTAACCATCCTTCTAAATATCTACAACAGAATGTCACCAGAGCACCAGGGTTTTGTTCTAGGACCCGCTGGCCCCTCACAGAAATCACTGAGACAACCATTATTACCAAGGAAGAAGGCTTTAGTAGGGTGCTGCACTCAGGGAGTTGGGAGCTCAGTCTCAAATCCATTGCCCTGACCAACTAAAATTAAGGGTTTATACAGTTGCAGGGAAGCAATGTAACAATGTATGGGAAAAGAGGAACTCGGGAGGGGGAAGGAAGCTATGGGGATGCATGAGGGGCTTGGCATCTCATTGTCTGGAATGCGGTGATATGGTGAGTTTCAGTTTTTTGATACTTTTTGAGAGGCTCTGGAGGTCCTTTCCTGAGGAAGGAACTCAGATAAAACAAAGGTAAGTTTCAACCTTAAGACTAGAAATGATAATTTCTAAGTTTATTTAAAAAATAGTAAACAGTCTATGGGATTGTTGGGTTGATTTTAATGACAGTCTGTGTTCACATTTGATTTTTTTTTTTTTAAGACCTTGCTCTGCCGAGGCTGGAGTACAGTGGCACTATCTTGGCTCACTGCAACCCCATCTCCTGACCTCAAGTGATCCGCCCACCTCGGCCTCCCTAAGTACTGGGATTACAGGCATGGGCCACCAGGCACAGCCTGATTCTGATTCTCAAACTAGAAGATTCTAAGAATACCTCCTGAAGGGCCCAAGAAAGATGGAATTATGTTAAGTATACTTTGAAAGATAAATGTATGAATTTCACTCCATGCATTTTGGATTGTATTCGAGTATTGTTTCCCAAAAGTTCTCTTTGGTGCTAAGAACACATTTTCTCAAAAGAACAATATTATAAGTTGGGTTACTACACAACCTACAAATATTCCATTTTGTGCATCGTGTCTACTAAACTTGAGTTAGGCACTGTTCATTGCTGTCCAACAGCTACTACTTCACCCATCCCTGCTTATCTGTATTTCCTGAAGGGGACGTGCGTGCCTACTTCCTTAGATGAAACGTGATCACTCTAACCAGGTCACGGTAATCTCATTCCCCTTCCCCAGTGACTGGTCTAGGGTCATGTGATGCAACCTGGGTCCATGAGACGTGAAAGGGTTTCCCAACTGGATGGAATACAAACCCTCCTGAAAAGAAAACCCTTGACCCCCTACCCCCTTTGAGATGGCTGGCATAAGAAATGTGGAGCCTGCCAATTAGCGGGCATGATGGTGCATGTCTGTAATCCCAGCTAATCGGGAGGCTGAGGCAAGAGAATTGCTTGAAGCTGGGAGGTGGAGATTGCAGTGAGCCGAGATCACGCCATTGCACTCCAGCCTGGGTGACAAGAACGAAACAATGTCTGAAAGAAAAAATGTGGAGCCTGCCATATTGGCAGCATCTGGTACTCACGAGGTGACAAGCATGAGGAAAGACTAGAGTGCTGGGGACACTGGAGAGCAAAGATGGACATGGCTGAATTGCTGAATCAACCACATGCCTCCAGACTCCCTGTAAAGTAAGCCATAAATCATGGTTTAAACCAGGTCATTGTTTCATAGTTGTTGCTTGTAGCTCAGTGTTCTGTAATGGAATACTTAGCGTTCTTCCAGGTGAACGTGTGTCCAGAATTGGTGGGTTTCTTGGTCTCACTGACTTCAGGAACGAAGCCGCAGACCCTCGCAGTGAGTGTTACAGTTCTTAAAGGTGATGTGTCTGGAGTTTTTTCCTTTTGATGTTCGGATGTGTTCGGAGTTTCTTCTTTCTGGTGGGTTCGTGGTCTCACTCGCTCAGGAGTGAAGCTGCAGACCTTCACGGGTGAGTGTTACAGCTCTTAATGTGGCGTGTCTGGAGTTGTTCATTCCTCCCGGTGGGTTTGTGGTATTTCTGGCCTCAGAAATGAAGCTGCAGACCTTCACAGTGAGTGTTACAACTCATAAAAGCAGTGCGGACCCAAAGAGTGAACAGCAGCAAGATTTATTGCAAAGAGCGAAAAAATGAAGCTTCCACAGTGTGCAAAGTGAGCTGAGTGGGTTACTACTACTGGCTAGGGCAGCCTGCTTTTATTCTCTTATCTGGCCCCACCCACATCCTGCTGATTGGTCGATTTTACAGAGAGCCGACTGGTCTGTTTTACAGAGAGCTGATTGGTCCATTTTGACAGGGTGCTGATTGGTGCGTTTACAATCCCTGAGCTAGACACAAAAGTTTTCCACCTCTCCACTAGATTAGCTAGATACAGAGTGCTGATTGGTGTATTTACAAACCCTGAGCTAGACACAGAGTGCTGATTGGTGCATTTACAAACCTTGAGCTAGATACAGAGTGCCGATTGGTGTATTTACAATCCCTTAGCTAGACATAAAGGTTCACCAAGTCCCCACCAAATCAGCTAGACACAGAGTGCAAATTGGTGCATTTACAAACCTTGAGCTAGACACAGAGTGCTGATTGGTGCATTTATAAAGCTTGAGCTAGATACAGAGTGCTGATTGGTGTATTCACAATCCCTTAGCTAGACATAAAGGTTCTCCATGTCCCCGCTAGACTCAGGAGCCCAGCTGGCTTCACCCAGTGGATCCCGCACCAGGGTGGCAGGTGGAGCTGCCTGCCAGTCCCTCGCCCTGCACCCCACTTCTCAGCCTTTGGGCAGTTGATGGGATCGGGCACCCTGGAGCAGGGGGCGGCGCTCGTCGGGGAGGCTCGGGCCACGCTGGAGCCCACGGTGGCAGGGGGAGGCTCAGGCATGGCGGGTTGCAGGTCCCGAGTCCTGCCCTGTGGGGAGGCAGCTAAGGCCCAGTGAGAAATGGAGCGCAGCGCTGGTGGGCTGGCACTGCTGGGGGACCCCGCGAACCCTCCACAGCTGCCGGCCCAGGTGCTAAGCCCCTCACTGCCCAGGGCAGCCGGTCACTCCGAGTGTGGGCCTGCCAAGCCCAAGCCCACCGGGAACTCTAGCTGCCCCGCAAGCACAGCGTGCAGCCCCGCTTCCCCCCATGCCTCTCCCTCCACACCTCCCTGCAGGCTGAGAGAGCCGGCTCTGGCCTCAGTCCCAGGAAGTGGCTCCCACAGCGCAGCGGCAGGCTGAAGGGCTCCTTAAGCTGGCCAGAGTGGGTGCTGAGGCCAAGGAGGCACCAAGAGCGAGTGAGGGCTGCCAGCACGCTGTCACCTCTCAAAAGTTCATTCCAAGCTCCACACAAAAATACCTGAAATAGGCCGGGTGCAGTGGCTCACGCCTGTAATCCCTGCACTGTGGGAGGCCAAGGTGGGTGGATCACCCAAGGTCAGCAGTTCAAGACCAGCCTGGCCAACTTGATGAAACTCCCATCTGTACTAAAAATACGAAAAATTAGCCGGGTGTGGTGGTGGGCACCTGTAATCCCAGCTACTCAGGAGGCTGAGGCAGGAGAATCACTTGAACCTGGGAGGCGAAGGTTGCAGTGAGCCGAGATCACGCCACTGCACTCCAGCCTGGGTGACAAGAGCGAAACTCCATCTCAAAAAACAAACGATGACAACAACAACAAAAAAACCCTGAAATAACTCATTCAATTCAAAAGTATTTGAGGGAGGGCCGGGCGCGGTGACTCATGCCTGTAATCCCAGCACTTTGGGAGGCCGAGGAGGGTGGATCATGAGGTCAAGACATCGAGACCATCCTGGCCAACATGGTGAAACCCCATCTCTACTAAAAATACAAAAAATTAGCTGGGCATGGTGACGTGCGCCTGTAGTCTCAGCTACTCAGGAGGCTAAGGCAGGAGAATCGCTTGAACCGGGGAGGCGGAGCTTGCAGTGAGCCAAGATGGTGCACCACTGCACTCCAGCCTGGTGACAGAGTGAGACTCTGTCTCTAAATAAATAAATAAATAAATAAAAATATTTGAGGTGTACTCATAGGCTAGACACCCTACAAAGCACAGCAGGGCACACAGATAATTCAGGTACTTGCCTTTGCCTTCCAGGGTATCACCAGAAGACAGGCATTAAACTGATTCTAAAATTCATGTGGGGAGCCAGGTGTGGTGGCTCATACCTGTAATCCCTGCACTTTGGGAGGCCAAGGCAGGTGGATCACTAGAGGCCAGGAGTTTGACACCAACTTGGACAACAAAGCAAGACCCTGTCTCTACAAAATATATATAAATCAACATTAGCCAGGCATGGTGGTGCACACCTATAGTCCCACTGACTCAGGAGGTAGAAACAGGATGATCGCTTGAGCCCAGGAATTTGATGCTGCAGTGAGCTATGATCATGCCACTGCACTCCAGCATGGGTGACAGAGCAAGACCTTATTTAAAAAAAAAAAAATTATATGGAAATGCAAGGGACCCAGAATAGCCAAAACAATCTTGAAAAAGAAGGACAAATTTGGCAGCATTCAGACTTCTTAATTTCAAGACTTAATACAAAGCTGTATAATCAAAACTGTGTGGTATTGTCATAAGGATAGACACATAGATCAAAGGAATGGAATTGAAAGTCCAGACATATCATTTATGGTTAACTGATTTTCTTTTCTTTTCTTTTCTTTTCTTTTTTTTTCGAGGCAGAGTCTCTCTCTGTTGCCAGGCTGGAGTGCAGTGGCACAGTCTCGGCTCACTGCAACCACCGCCTCCCAGGTTCAAGTAATTCTCTTGCCTCAGCCTCCTGAGTAGCTGGGACCTCAGGCGCGTGCCACCACGCCCAGCTAATTTTTGTATTTTTAGTAGAGACAGGGTTTCACCCTGTTGGCCAGGATGGTCTTGATCTCTTGACCTTGTGACCCGCCCGCCTCAGCCTCCCAAAGTGCTGGGATTACAGGCATGCGCCACCACACCCAGCTGATTAACTGATTTTCAACCAGGGTGCCAAGACAATTCAATAGGGAAATAATAGTCTTTTCAACAAATGGTAGTGGGACAATTGGATATCTGTAGGCAAAGGAGTGAAGCTAGACCCTTCCTTCACATCATATATAAACATTAACACAGAATGGATTGGACCTAAATGTAAGCTAATACTATAAAACTCTTAGAAGAACACATAGCTGTAAATCTTTGTGGCCTTGGGTTAGGTGATAGTTTTTTTTTTAGATATGACACCAAAAGCATCAGCAACCAAAAGATAAAAAAAGATGAATTGTAGGCAAATTTGGGATAATTTGTTACAGCAGCCATAGGAAACAAATCCAGGTACCCAGGATGAGCAACCATGGGAAGATATTACTACTCCAAGGCCTAGAGGGTCTGAAGGAAGAAGCAGTGTTATCAGAGCCCCATGAAGACTGAAGCCATGGAGAAGGGGCAACCAGACAGGAGTTCTGGTTCTAGAGTTTGCACCATGCCAGGACAACAATACTAAGCAAAGAGGAAATCAGGGCAGAAATACCCTGATCTCATCCTTCCAACCTCTCCTCTCCTGCTTTTACCTCTCATTGGCTGAGGCCAACGGGATGTCAGAGGGCAAGAGAACCTGTGTGATGCAGTCTATAGGCCAGTCCCTGGGCAGAGCAGGACCAAGAAAGATGGAGATGGATTTGAGGTGGGAATGGGGACAGATGGAGAGTAACCAGCCTTGTGGGTAAAGGCTCTGCCAGGGTCTATTTAGCTAGGTATATGAGAAATCCCACTACAGTGTGTTAGTCAAAATGGTTACAATTCTTCTTGTAAAACCAGAAGCCTAGAAGTAGGCAGGCCAAGATTGTTGCATTGGCTTCATTGCCTCAACCCCAAAGTGGCACATGTCACTGGGATTAAGCAGAAGTCTATCGAAGGTCTTATGAGAAATATTTTTCTACACAATAAAAATAGACACTAAGAGGAAGTGCTCCTCTTTAGCCAAATGTTGTCATGTCTGCATGTGTTGTTCAAAATATGGCAGTCATCTTGTGACCATGCGAGGACAAATTAACATTACCCAGCAGCAAGAATCCAAGTCCCTCATGACATCACCAAGCTGCTGCCACTGCCTTTTCTCTGGACATCTTGTTACAGAGATAATAAAAGTCCTTATTGTTTTGTTTTTGTTTTTTCTTTTTTTTTTTGAGGTGGAGTCTTGCTCTGTCCCCAGGCTGGAGTGCAGTGACACGATCTTGGCTCACTGCAACCTCCACCTCTGGGGTTCAAGCGATTCTTCTGCCTCAGCCTCCCGAGTAGCTGGTGAGCCACCACGCCTGGCCAATGTCCTTATTGTTTAAACCACTCTTCATCAAGTGTTCTGTTTTGTTATTTGTAAACAAAACTACCCATATGATGCATTTCTTCCCTACTTAAGCCAACTTGCTTTAGATTTCCTAGCACCAACAAATAAAGAATCCTTACTTGTGCAACCTGATAGTTCCAGAATATAGGAACTGTACCCTAAACAGAAAAGACTGATTAGCACGGTGGTTGCACATAATAATCAGGAACGAAGAGTGTTGCAAGATGATGAAGTGGGGAACGACATGATGAGGAGAACTAAATAAACTCTATCCCCCTTCCTGGGAGATGAAGCCCCTGGATTACCCTCCTGGTTAAAATGGGATGACAATGAGGAGTTGCAAAGGATGTGTAGTAACCAGGACTTAGTGAATGCCAGGCAGAGAGGAGAGATGCAGGAGATGAGTTAGAGATTGGGCAGATTTGGAGTGAATGAGTCCTCTGGTATCATGGCATCCCTACTAGGCTGCAGCTTTTACCAGCCCTCTTACAAATCAAATGGAAAAACATGCAAATTCTCACGTGGGAAAAAGTTTTTAATAGTTCTGGCAATGTTGCCTCTAGGGAAGGCAGCTCACCATAGGTTCCAGATGAAATCAGATCTGATTGGGTGCTGGGAATTCTAGGCTTGGTGGCCATGTGTAGTCCAGCCAGGGCTGAGTTAGAGTATCAGTAATGCATTTATTGTGGCAAGTGTCATGAACATGTCACTTGGTATCATTAAATATTGAGTGTGGGCACCTGTAATCCCAGCTACTTGGGAGGCTGAGGCAGAAGAATCGCTTGAACCCAGGAGGCGGAGGTTGCAGTGAGCCGAGCTTGTGCCACTGCACTCCAGCTTGGCAACAGAGCAAGACTCTGTCTCAAAAAAAAAAAAAAAAGAGAGAGAGAATACGTAAATGAATAAAAAGAGCCACTAAAGTAAAAAAAAGTATATGATCTCTCTCATGTCAACAAAACAGGGCATGTTAGTAAACATGATCATACCTACTAAGTACTTGGAACCTCAATTCTAGACCAAATGCCTCAGTCATGCTGTAAACCAGTGCTTCTCAAACTTTCACATGCATTCACATCACCTGGGGATCTTGTTAAAAATATAGATTCTGATTCAGTGGATGTGGGATGGGCCTCCAATTTTACATTTCTTTTTTTTTTTTTTTTTTTTTTTGAGACAGAGTTTTGCTCTGTTGCCCAGGCTGGAGTGCAGTGGCACTATCTCAGCTCACTGCAACCTCTGCCTCCCGGGTTCAAGCGATTATCCTGCCTCAACCTCCCAAGTAGCTGGGACTACAGGTGTGTGCCACCACACCCAGCTAATTTTTTTCTTTTTCTTTCTTTTTTTTTTTTTTTTTTTTTTTGTATTTTTAGTAGAGATGGGATTTCACCACATTGGCCAGGCTGGTCTCGAACTCCTGACCTCAGGTGATCCGCCCACCTCAGCCTCCCAAAATGCGGGGATTACAGGCATAAGCTGCCAGGCCCAGCCCAAGTGTATATTTCTTTTTTTTTTTTTTTTTTTGAGACAGAGTTTCGCTCTGTCGCCCAGGCTGGAGTGCAGTGGTGCAATCTCAGCTCACTGCAAGCTCCGCCTCCCGAGTTCACACCATTGTCCTGCCTCAGCCTCCCAAGTAGCTGGGACTACAGGTGCCTGCCATCACGCCTGGCTAATTTTTTTGTGTTTTTTTAGTAGAGACTGTGTTTCACTGCGTTAGCCAGGATGGTCTTGATCTCCTGACCCCGTGATCCGCCTGCCTTGGCCTCCCAAAGTGCTGGGATTACAGATGTGAGCCACCGCACCTGGCCCCAATTGTACATTTCTAACAAGCTCCCAGTTAATAGTGATGCTACTGATCAGAGACCACACTTTGAACTGCGAGACTTAGGAGATACAGAACAATTTAAATATGTTTACTCAATTGTGAAGGCCCGAGTGAAATCTTTTTTGTTGCTGTTAAAGGAGAGTTTTCTTTCTTTTAGAGCTCAGACATAGGAGCTCCTGGTTCTTAGGTCTTCAGATTCCAGGAATTATACCAGCACCATCACCCTGCCACCTGCTTCTTAGGCCTTTGGCCTTGGACTGGGAGTTACACCATCTGCTCCCCTGCTACTCAGGCCTTTGGACTCCGACTGCAGTACACCACCAGCTTTCCTAGTTCTCCAGCCTGCAGATGGCATATCGTGGGACCTCTCATCTTCTCTAATTCCATGAGCCAAGGCCCACAAAAAAATCTTCTCTTACGTATCTACGTATATCCTATTAGTTCTGTTTCTCTGCAAAACCTGACTAATACATCCTCTTTCCGTATTTGTAAATTCCTTCTCAACAGTAAGAAACCCGGTTCCTATTATCATTGATAATAGGAGTCATTGCCTAATCCTCCTGTAACCAATCTCTGGCCATGCTGGCTGCATGCTTGGCATTCAGGCTTTGACACTTAGCTGCAATTGCTGATGCTCTCAGTGTTTTCCAAAGTGTTAATCAAGCTGGGCAATAACGCTATACTTACTATTTCTTTCATGTCTCTAGCACCTGATACATCCAAGCTAATACATTTCCTTCACTAAGGTACCATCTGAGCTCATCACTAGCAAAAGTTTTAATAATTGCACCATCACCTTCTGCCAGAGACAATCTGTGTGCCACCTTCCACCAATGATGGTGTCCTCATAGCCAGGTGGCAGGTGACCCAACCCCAAACATCCAGTCCTCCTGTTTGGGTTTTTTTGGATCATCCCACTTCTGGTACCAATTATCACAGGTTGGATTATCTGGGAAGCAGACTATGAAACAGATTGGCATGCAGGAGGTTTGTTAGGGGATGTATTGCAGAAGGGAAGGAAACAGGATTGGGCAGAGGAAGCAGCTGAGTTTCACACTATGCAGCTCTCTTCCACTGAGGCAGTCCGCAAAGGGGCACACAGCTGTCTGCTGGCAGCACTTCCAGTCACTGGGAAAATAATTTCTTTTTTCCCTGGACAGTGCATCACAGGTCCCCCCACAACATCATCAAGGCTGTTCTGTAACCACAAGTAAATTGTCTCTTCTTCATCTATAAGTTGATTCACAAATTTGGAAATCAATGTGGAATATTTTTCTTTTCGGATCTCTGTGAATATTGTTTAATGCAGAGCTTGTGATCAATAAGATTACCAATTACATTTTCTCTTTTATACTTTTGCTTTCCTCTACAGTTTCTAATTGCTCTTTTGGTACTATTTGAAGAAATATATTGTCAACTTTTTCCAACCTCTTCATCAAATTCACTTTTCTACTGAAATCCTCCTTTTTTTTCTTTTCTTTTTTCTTTTTCTTTTCTTTTCTTTTCTTTTTTTTTTTTTTTTTGAGACAGAGTCTTGCTCTGTCTCCCAGGCTGGAGTGCACTGGCATGATCTTGGTTACCACAACCTCCACCTCCCGAGTTCAAGCAATTCTCCTGCCTCAGCCTCCCGAGTAGCTGGGACTACAGGCACCCACTGCCACACCCAGCTAATTTCTGTATTTTTAGTAGAGATAGGGTTTCACCATGTTGACCAGGCTGGTCTTGAACTTCTGACCTCAGGCGATCTGCCTGTCTTGGCCTCTGAAAATGCTAGGATTACAGACATGAGCCACTATGCCTGGCTCTCCTTTTTTTTCCCCCTAGAGATCTCCATCCCAGGGCCCTGTGTCTGCCCACTTCAATTTGGATGAGCTGTTATTCCAGTCTTGCTACACAGTTGTCACCATGGGGTTTCCCTTTACTGCCATCCTTGGTTAAATTCATTGCTTTCTGGATTCCATGTTTAAAACTTTTGTTTCGTTTATGCCCTGGTTTTGCTGAGGTATTTTCTTAGAAGAGATGTAAAGCAAGCAAGTTTTATGAGTCTAAAAAATGTCTTTATTTTTCTTTTCCATTTAGTTGAAGATTTGACTGGATATAGAATTTTGAGCTGAAACTAATTTTTCATCAGGAATTTAAAAGCATTGTTCCATTGTCTGCCTGAAATGGATTCTTTCTTTTTTTTTTTTTTTTTGAGATGGAATCTCACTTTTGTCACCCAGGCTCTAGTGCAATAGTGTGATCTCGGCTCACTGCAACTTCTGCCTCCCAGGTTCAAACGATTCTCCTGCCTCAGCTTCCTGAGTAGCTGGGATTACAGGTACGGGTCACCATGCCTGGCTAAGTTTTGTATTTTTAGTAGAGATGGGGTTTCATCATGTTGGCCAGGCTGGTCTCAAACTCCTGACCTCAGGTGATCTGCCCGCCTCGGCCTCCCAAAGTGCTGGGATTCCAGGCATGAACCATCATGCCCAGCCAAGATTCTGATTCAGCATTCACTCAACAAACATTCCAAGTATGTTCTAGGCACTAATGATATAGGTGCTCCCTGTAAATTCTTCATAAATTAAAAGTATTGTAAGTTGAAAATGCATTTAACACACCTAACCTACTGAACATGGGGATATGGGAGTTAAGAAGAAATTACTTGGGCAGATAGTGAGGGTACAGAAGTCCTTGGTAAGGCTTTTATCCTTAATGAAAAGCAGCCCCAAATTGTTTTTTAACAAAGAGCAGCCTGTAAAGTTGAGCTGCAGATATAAACAAGCAAGCTGGGAGCTTGCACGGGTGAATGCCGGCAGGAGCTAGGGACTATATGTGTTCAAGATGGTGGCTCTGTCTTCCTTTCTCTTTGTCAGCCACCATACAATGTATTAAAGAGCAGTCAAGATAGTGCTGATCAACTGGAGAGCCCATTTACATAATAAGATTAAGGTGGGGCAGCCAGTCTTCCTCGCGGGCTATGTAAATGTCATACCTGATGGTACCAACCTATGAGGTCTGCGTAAATCAGACACCACCTTTTCCAGCCTGCCTATAAAATCTGCTGCAGTCCGCCGCCTCCGGTTTTGGACTTCTCTCTCTCTCCTTTCTTCTATTAAGTTTTCTACTTCTTAACCCACCCACCTGTGTCTGTGTCCTGAATTCTTTCTCATTGTGAAACAAGGAACCCCAGCATAAATACCCTAGACAATGTAGCTGTTAAAGTAGCCTAGCCTAGCCTACCTAAAACGTGCTGAGAACACTTGCATTAGGCTACAGTTGGGCAAAATCACCTAACACAAAGCCTAGTTTGTAACAAAGTGTTGAATCTCATAGAATTTATTGAATACTGTACTGAATTTGAAAAACAGAATAGTTGTTTGAATACTCAAAGTACAGTTTCTGCTGAATGCATTCTCTCTTTTGCGCCATCTTATGATAAATCTACATCAAATTATTGTTATGTTAGGGACGGAAACTGCCTTTGCAGAACTGACAGTAACAGAAATGTGACATAGTTGACTTCATCTTGCTTCTGACCTCCAAGCTGTCCTTGGTTATTCCTGGGCATAGGCCAAGCTAACTTTGGGAGGAATTCAATTTATAGTTTAATTTGAAAGCAAAGATTATAATAGTCCCTCCCTAAAACTAACCCCCTCCTTTCTCACGGACCAAAATCGCCTTTGTAAGACTAATGAAAGGCCACAGGAATAGGATAATGGGAGAAGCCAGAACTCTGCTAAAATGTAGGCATAGTTTCTATAGTCCCTTAATGCCCAGGGGTCATGTGGCCAGAGTTCACAAGATCTGTGACTTTCCCAATTGCTCCTGTAGGTAACATCACTATTGTAGAACTTAAGATTGGGGTGTTTGTTTGTTTGTTTTTGTATTTTTAGTAGAGACAGGGTTTCACCATCTTGGCCAGGCTGGTCTCGAACTCCTGATCTTGTGATCCACCCACCTGGGCCTCCCAAAGTGCTGGGATTACAGGCGTGAGCCACCGCGCCCAGCCAAGATTGAGTTTTTTGAGATGTTTTTCAGACTGACCTCACTCGGACTCATGACTCATGACTCAACAGGTCCTGGGGCCCCACCCAGAGGCAGACTCAGTGCATGAGGACTGCTTTCCACACTGGTATGATTTCATCCCCAACCAATCAGCGGCACTATCCCCCTACCCCCTGACAACCAAATTGTCCATAAAAACCCTTGTTCCGAGCCTACAGGGAGACCGATCTGAGGGATAACTCCAGTTCTCCCACATGGGCCAGCCTCTCGGCAGTTAAACTCTTTCTCTATTGCAATGCCATGGTCTCAGTGAATTGATTTTTGTCTGTGCAGTGGGGAAGAAGAACTTGTTGGGTGGCTCCAGAACCATCTGTATAATGATGAATAAGACAAAGTCCCTACTCTCATGGAGGAGACAGATAATAAAGAAAAGAAAAAAAAAAGGATTTGGTCATTGTAAGTGCTATGAAGAATTTAAATAGGCGAAAGGGATAGGTGGAGAATAGAAGTTGCATTTTTTCTTTCCCTCCAGATAGAGTCTCACTCTGTCGCCAAGGCTGGAGTGCAGTGGTGCGATCTTGGCTCACTGCAACCTCCACCTCTGGGTTCAGGCAGTTCTCCTGCCTTAGCCTCCTAAATAGCTGGGATAGCAGGCACCTGCCACCACGCCCGGCTAATTTTTGTCTTTTTAGTAGAGAGGGGGTTTTACCATGTTCGCCAGGCTGGTCTTGAACTCCTAACCTCAAGTAATCCACCCACCTCGGCCTCCCAAAGTGCTGGGATCACAGGCATGAGTCACTGTGCCCGACCTGAAAGTTGCTATTTTAGATGTGATGAGCAGCACAACATCTTTCCTGAGGAGGTGACATTTGAGATGTGACTTGAATTGTGAGGAGTAATGTGTCATGCAAAAATACAGGGAAGTCATATTGTAGTCAAAGGCAATAGCAAAAAAGTCTTTGGGGTTAAAATAAGTCTGACACATTCAAGAAAGTTCAGAAAGGCATACATACCTGTGTTAGAGTAGGTAGCTAGGGGAACATGAGAAGGGCAGCAGAGGGCATTCCACCCCCACCCCCAACCAGGAATGTCAGGCAACCATCATGTGATGGTCAGGTGGTTGTTACACTGTTTCTCTAAAATCGTCATTGGTTGCAGCCAGCACCAGGGAAAGGCTGGCTCCCAATAGATAGAAAACACCTGAAGCTAGTGTCAGCCGCTTCCTGATAAGATCTCAGGAGTTGGGCAAGTGGGCTCAAGCATGGGCCCTAAGGGGCAAAATGTCAGAGTTTAACTAATATATGACCTTCCTCTAGGAATTCTCGACTGGCAAGGGAAAAATGCCTCAAATGAGCACGCGCACAACTTCAGTAAACACACTGTGAGTGCGGCCACTCCCAAGTGCTGGCAGACCACTGCATAAGTGGACAGCCTGCTCCAAGGGAAGGATCAGGAGAGAAGAAACGCAAATCCCAGAACCGTGCCAACATATAAAACCCCACATTAAGGGTTGTACAGTGCACTGGGATTTCTCAAGTCACCCGCTTGGTCCTCTTCCAAGTATACTTTACTTCCTTTCATTCCTCTCTAAAACTTTTTAAAAAACTTTTACTCCTGCTCTAAAAGTTATCTTGGTTTCTTACTCTACCTTATGCCCCTTGGGTGAATTTTTTCCTCTGAGGAGGGAAGAATAGAGTTGCTGCTGCAGACCCATCAGATTCCCTACTGGTAACAGCTGGAGTGCGGTAAGTAAGGAGGAGAGGGCTGGAAAATGAAGTTGGCTCTGATTCCCATTACTTGAAAATACAGGGTAGGAAAACCCTATCTTCTTAGGTTCAGTGGCTGGGGAGCACCATCCCTCAAGGTGAGAACTGCCTGGCTGAGCCCAGCCAACTCACAGAACTGTATGAGGTATTTTCATCTACTGTGCTAGGCACCTAGTGAGAGCCGTTTTGCGTCTTTCAACTTTGGAAAAAATTATGATTTATTTTTATTTTTTAAATTAATTTTGTTTTTTTTAATGTTTTTAGAGATAGGTTCTTACTCTGTCATCCAAGCCAGAGTGCGGTGGCATGATCATGGCTCACTGTAGCCCAGAACTACTAGGCTCAAGTGATTCTCCTGCCTCAGCTTCCCAAGCAACTGGTACCACAAGCACATGCCAGCATGTGCAGCATGGGAAATATTTTTATATTACCGCCTCGACACTTTCTTCCTTCTACTTTTCTGTGTCATGTCTGCATCTCCCGTCACTTAGATAGGGACCTCACAGTTTGATTCTCCAGACCTTTAATATTTTTTCATATTTTAAATATTTCTTTAATTCTGTTTTTTGAGATATTTTATTAAATTTACCTTCAACCTTCTGTGGAATTTTTTTTTTTAGACAGGGTCTTGCTCTACTGCCCAGGCTGGAGGGCAGTGGCATAATCGTGGTTCATTGCAGCCTCGACCTCCTGGGCTAATGCAATCCTCCCACCAGGAGCAATCCTCTCAAGTAGCTGGAACTACAGGTGCATGCCACTAAATTCAGCTAATATTTTTTATTTTTTGTAGAGATGGGGGTCTCGCTGTGTTGGCCAGGCTGGTCTCAAACTCCTAGGCTCAAGTGATCCTCCCATCTCAGCATCCCAAAGTGCTGGGATTATAGGTATGAGCCACCAAACACTGCCAGAATTTTAAATATCAGGGTATAGGAAAGGTTTTGCTTTCATTTTCAATTTTGTTTTTGTTTTATGGCATGGGGCCAGGCAGGGCAAAGGGTAGATTCCATTGACACTTATTTTTAATTTTCTGCCCGAGTACGTTCCCACCATTGTTCCTGGTGTTTCAGACCCTCTCCAGGGTCTGCAGAGTCTTGTTTGGCTGGAGCCCCTTCTACTCTAGTCTAATGCCCCTCTGCCCTAATTCCTCAACTACCAGGCCATCACTGCTTTCCATTACCCACAACCATGGAGAAAGCTCTCATCAGCTAATGTGCCTTCTCCAGTTTGCCACATTATTACATTATTGTCTGGACATACCTGTTTTTTGTTGTTGTTGTTTGTTTGTTTGTTTGTTTTTGAGACAGGGTCTCGCTGTGTCACCCAGGCTGGAGTGCAGTGTTGCCTTCTCGGCTCACTGCAACCTCTGCCTCCCAGGTTCACTCGATTCTCCTGCCTCAGCCCCCTGAGTAGCTGGGATTACAGGCACCTGCCACCACGCCCAGCTAATTCTTGTATTTTTAGTAGAGATGATTTTGCCATATTGGCCAGGCTGGTTTCAAACTCCTGACCTCAAGTGATCCACCTGTCTCAGCCTCCCAAAGTACTGGAATTACAGGTATGAGCCACTACGCCTCATCTGGACATACTTGTTTTTAAAAATGCTTTTGTTATCATTTTAATGAAGTCTCTTAAAGGAAAGGAGTTGCATTTGTGTGTTCTGTCTTCTTCAGTAAAGAGAGGGCTTTTATTTATTTATTTTATGTATAGAGATAAATGAACCTTAAACATTGTATATTTTTATTTTTATAAATCCACCTGTTTACTGTCATTTCAAACATTACTTTAAATTTATTTTCCCCTCAGAGCTTTTAAATAATCAGGAGCTCTAAGCATTGCCTGGGAAATGTTTTGTTTTCTTTGTGCTCTCTGCCATATGCTAGTGATTTTCAGCAAGGTTGTGTTTACGTGTATTTCAACTGGGCAAATATGAAGTAATATGAAATAAAATAACATTAATCAAACCTGACTTTATGAGCAAGTTTTGAAATAGTTCACATCTCATATTAAAAATAAGTCTTTATTGCTAATTAATGAATGAATGTTTTGGTCAAGAATCATTTCAAAGCTGAGCAGCTGAGTGAATGATAGAAACTGCACTCACACTGTTGCTGTATGGTGGCACCATCTCAGCCGGTATACAGAGACGTCTGCAGGTTTTCATCAGGATCATGGGAACTGCACTGTTGTTTACAGACATTGGAACTCTGACTTGTGACTTTAGTGTAATTTAAAACTTTTTTATATCTCAAAGCCATTTGCATTAGTCCATTTTCATGCTGCCGATAAAGACACGCCCAAGACTGGGCAATTTACACAGGAAGAAGGTTTAATGGACTCACAGTTCCGTGTGCTGGGGAGGCCTCATAATCATGGCAGGAGGCAAGGAGGAGCAAGTCACATCTTACATGGATGGCAGCAGGCAAAGAAAGAGCTTGTGCAGGGAAACTCCCCTTATAAAATCATCAGATTTCATGAGACTTATTCACTATCATGAGAACAACATGGGAAAGACCTGCCCCCATGATTCAATTACCTCCCACCAGGTCCTTCCTGCAACAAGTGGGAATTTAAGATGAGATTTGGGTGGGGACACAGCCAAACTGTATCACCATTTCACCCAAGTTTTATGTGTTGGTACTAGTGGGAGGACTAAAAAACTGTTCCCAGATCAATAAACTGGGAGCAAAAGTGAGAAGTGGTAGAAAGCTGTGAAGAAGGCCCAGAACAGCCCACCCTGATATGCCAGGCTGTTCTTTTGGAAGAAAGCAGTTTGTACACAAGAGAGGTGATGCTGAGAAAGTGAAAAACCTGAAGGTTTTAAGAGCCGAAAAAGTGCTAATGTGAAAACACGCCACATGGTTTTATGTAGGGGCCCCTTTACTTTAATGCTTTTTCCAACAGGAAAATTTGACTTAAGTTATTTGAGTGCAGAATTACACAAGAACTTCAAGAAAAGTTATAAAATGTAATTGCCCAGAACAACTCAGTTCTAGAATAGGGATTTTCCATTTTTGGAGGGCTTTTATGTACATCATCATGATTAAGTCATGCTGGGCCTATGAAGAAGGTGGAGTGTGGGATCATTCTCTTTTTCTACCTGGTGAAATGGAAGTGCTTAGTGCTTGGGCAATTGATCCAAGTCACTGCTAGAAAATAGGTGAATTGGTTGGGCATGGTGGCTTACGCCTGTAATCCTAGCATTTTAGGAGGCCAAGGAGGGTGGATTGCCTGAGCTCAGGAGTTTGAGACCAGCCTGGGCAACACGGCGAAACCCCGTCTCTACTAAAATACAAAAAATTAGCCAGGCGTGGCGGTGGGCACCTGTAGTCCCAGCTACTCCAGAGGCTGAGGCAGAAGAATTGCTAGAACCTGGGAGGCAGAGATTGCAGTGAGCCAAGATCGTGCCACTGCACTGCAGCCTGGGCAACAGAGTGAGACTGTCTCTAAAAAAAAAAAAAAAAAGAAAAAGAAAAAATAGCTGAATCGAGAGTTAGCATCCAGCCTTCAGAACCCTCATTCAAAACTCTTTGGGAAGCTAGGCATGGTAGCTCACACCTGTAATCCCAGCACTTTGGGAGGCCAAGGCGGAAGGATCCCTTGAGCCAGGAGTTCAAGAACAGACTGGGCAATGTTGCAAGACCCCTGCCTCTACAACAAACAAACAAAACAAAACTCTCTGGGCGGTCCTTTGGTATTACAGCATTTTAGTTATTATAAAACTCAGTCTTCTTAAGGAAGACAACTCAACTAACTTTTAAATGTGTGAAAAAAAGGAGTTGTAGTCACTTGAATTTGCACTCTGAATACTAGAATAATTTTGAAAATTAAATATTTCTGATGAAAATTAGATTACCTTTTAAATTTTCTCTGAAAAATTATACATTCACATGAGATAAAATCCCTAGACTAGAAAAGAAATATGAGAGGGAAGTCTTCCTCTTTCCCTGCTTCCGAGTCCACCCACTGTCACTAGTTTCTTATGTGAGTTTCCAGAAAGAATTATTTATATATGATAATGTAGCACATTGTATGGTTAGGTTTAGATCATTGCCTTTATAATGTAGTATTTACACATAAATGTATATCCTCCTTTCGGGGCTTTTGTTTGTTTGTTTTTTGTTTTTTGTTTGTTTGTTTGTTTTGGAGACAGGTTCTCAATTTGTCACCCAGGCCACAGTGCAGTGGCACCATCACAGCTCACCGCAGCCTCAACCGCCCTGGCTCAAGCGATACTCCCACCTCAGTATCCCAAGTATGTGGGACTACAGGCGTGCGCCACCATGCCTGCCTAATTTTTTTGTTGTACTTTTAGTAGACACAAGGTCCCTCTGTGTTGCCCAGGCTGTTCTCAAACTCCTGAGCTCAAGTGATTTGCCCTCTTTGGCCTCCCCAAGTGCTGAGATTATATAGACGTAAGCCACCACATCCAGCCCCTTTCTTTTTTCTTTACATAAACAATAGTATATCATACACACTGTTCTGTATCTTAGTATTTTTCACTTGATGTATCTTGGAGAGTTTTCAGTGATGGTATATAAAGAGCTCCTCACCCTTTCTCCAGCCGCTTCGTTTCCCATTGTATGATTGCATCTTTAATTCCCTGGCTACTGATGAAACTGTAGGTGACATGCTGTTTAGAACTCGCCTAACTAATTGCTCATTCTCCCTTTCTAAAGGAGGCATATTGACATGTTTGAAAAGGACTGCTTGATACTGTCAGTTGAGGCTGGTGATGACCTGTCCCTATTTACTAGAAGCACTGCTAATTTTATGCCTTGCTTTTTTTCTTCTTTTATGGTTGCTTTGTTTTGAAAAGTGGCTTGTCCCAGCCAAAATATAAGTCAAGTAAATCAAATTGCAGCCCAAGGTAGTTGACACTGGCTTTGGATCCCAAATAAATGTGTAGTGAGAAGCACAGAGAGCTGGAGGCTGGCGGCACCTGCAGGCTCCCTGCTCCTTATTACCCTCTCCCTCTGGGCTGCAGAGCCTTCTGGAAAGCTGCTGCCTGGCCTGGGTCAGATTGCTTACACGCCACTGCCTCCCAGGCTGGCGTTCCCAACCTTAAGCCAATGCACATTTATAGAACAATTCCATGTGATCCTGGGGAAGACAGACTGCGGGTGGAGGGCAGTGCTGAAAAGGAGCCTCCGGAAGAGAGGGCCTTCTCCCGCTTCTCTCCTCCTCCTCTCCATGCTGGGGGGATCCTGGGTGAGTGAGTCTCAGACTGAGGGCTTCTTCCTTTGAGCAACCTGTGGCTTTAAACCGGTTTGACTACTGAGATTAGAGGGATAAAAGCATTGCTTGTTTGCTTTCCTTATAAAGTGAAATTAAAGGCATATCTGTGCCTCTCCACTCCTTGTTTCTTAAGCCAAGTGAACTGTACTTTTTCTAATACGTCACTGGTTACTTTTGATAGACTATGGCCCCATTAATCTAGACCTCGATCTCTTCATTTGTGAAATAAGGAGTTGGGCTGGATGATTACTGGAATTTCTTCTGGCCTCTGTTGTGATTCTGCCCATCACAAATTTTAGTTTCAAATGTTTGTGATTCTGCAGAATGATGACTTCAGAGAGAACCCCTAAGGCCCTGAGGGTTTGTAGAACTTTGTGGGAGAAAGTCATTTGAAAGCTCGTATTGTGTTGACCTTGACATGTTTGCACAGGTATTTCTCTAGACTCTCACAAGTGCCTTTCCAGGCCTGTTTCTGATGTTGTGCCTGCCAACTTGAGCCGCCGTGTGATCTTGGCAAACGCTGTGTTTCTGAGTTTGACTTGGTGTCAGTTATAACTGAATCATCAGGTTAAAGCCAAAGTTAGGCAGAATTCTAAGCCTCATGAGAGAATCCTACAGTTCAGTTAAACACAGAAGTGTGTGTGTATGTACTGTTTCATACCCTGTTCCATAAAATAGAAACGCCCCGACCAAAAGCCTTTATCCCACTGACACCACTTATAATCTATTGTGTAATAGCTGCGTATGTGTGTATACAGGGGGCAAAACTCCTCCCAGTTCTAGTGGCATGGTGAGTGTATTAGTCTGTTTTTGCATTGCTGTAAAGGAACACCTGAGACTGAGTAGTTTATAAAGAAAAGAGATAGTTGGCTCATGGTTCTGAAGGCAGTACAGGCTTGGCACTAGCACCCACTTGGCGTCTGCTGCCGTCTCAGGAAGCTTTTACTCATGGTGGAAGGCCAAGAGGGAACAGGCATGTCACATGGCAAGAGACAGAGCAAGAGAGATGCCAGGCTCTTTTCTTTTTTTTTTGTTTTGAGACAGAGTCTCGCTCTGTCGCCAGGCTGGAGTGCAGTGGCGTAATCTTGGCTCACTGCAACTTCCGCCCCCTGGGTTCAAGCGATTCTCCTGCCTCAGTCTCCTGAGTAGCTGAGACTACAGGTGCATGCCACCATGCCCAGCTAAGTTTTGTATTTTTAGTAAAGATGGGGTTTCACCATGCTGGCCAGGCTGGTCTCAAACTCCTGACCTCGTGATCTGCCCGCCTTGGCCTCCCAAAGTGTTGGGATTACAGGCATGAGCCACTGCACCTGGCTGCCGGGCCCTTTTCATTTATATTTTTTATTTGAGATAGGATCTTGCTCTGTTGCCCAAGCTGGAGTGCAGTGGTCCAGTGTAGCCTCGACTTCCTGGGCTCAAGCACTCCTCCCACCTCAGCCCCCGGAGTAGCTGGGACCACAGGCACGCACCACCACACCTGGCTAATTTTCTTATTTTTTGTAGAGAGACCGGGTCTTGCTGTGTTGCCCAGGCTGTGTTGCTCAGGCTGAGCTCAAGCGATCATCCTGCCTCGACCTCCCACAGTGCTGGGATTACAGAAGAGAACTGCCTCACCTGGCCTCCAGCCCCTTTTAAACAACCAGCTGTCATGTGAACTAATAGAGTGAGAAGCCACCGCTTACTACAAGGAAGGCACCAAACCATTCATGAGGGATCCGCCCCCATGACCTCCCACCAGGCCCCACTTCCAATGCTGGGGATCACATTTCAAAATGAGATTTAGAGGAGACAAACCTCCAAACTCTATCAGTGAGAGAGAAGAGGAATGAAACAGAGGGAAAAATACAAGATTCATTTCTTCATTTCATTCAGCAAACACTTATTAAGTGATGCTAAGCAGGCAGTCACCATGAGGTGTAGAATGACCACAGTGGTCCCAGGCCACATGACTGAGAGAACAAGGTTCTCTAAATCTGATGAGCAAGGCAAGAGAGGGATTGGCTTGAGGGAAAGATGTTCAGTGGACATTTCAAGAGGCTGAATCATCTAAGTAGAGACATTGATGGGAGATTTAAAAATGCAGTTGGTGCAGGAGTGAGACATCAGGGCAGGTGCTTTAGGTTTAGAGTCTTTTCCCTGGACTCAATAGAGAAAGCCATGGGAATCAATGGACTCTCCAAGGAGAAGACCAGGCTAGAACACCAAATCCTGAAGCTCCTGGCTGGCTTCACTGAGAGGGTGGGAGGAGGAACTGGAGAAGGAGAAAGAGAGTGGGATTTTGCAGCACCTCGTTAGAAAAGCGTTAGGTGGAAAGAGCCTGGAGGAGGGAGTTCGGGGGATAGTCTCAGATGCTGCAGAGAGGCTGAAAGAGGATGAGGACGGAGACGAGGCCAGCATCTGGGCATCATGGGCAGCTTTTGAGTATGCTTTCAATCGGGGCACATTTGGTTGCAAGAAACAGAAACCCACCCGAAAAGGGGCATTTGTTGAGCAGACATAGTTCTGGGCTGCAGCAACTTCTCACTCCTGCTTCTCAGCAACCACTGGCTTCATTCTGGTCTGAGGGTGGATGGATCTCCTCTGCTGGGATCTTACCCCTGCCTCTCCCTAAGTCCAGCGTGCACAGACTCTGGGCTTCTCTACCACTGGTCCTGGCCCCCATTCCTCATTGCCTGGTGATGAGTGGCCTCCTTTGATGGTCTTCCTTATCAA
Source organism: Pan troglodytes (assembly GCF_028858775.2). Lineage (NCBI taxonomy): Eukaryota > Metazoa > Chordata > Mammalia > Primates > Hominidae > Pan > Pan troglodytes. The sequence goes on from NC_072406.2 coordinate 134,108,137, forward strand.
ATATCTAAAGAGAAAATCTGATTGTCCCCACATAAGCCAGAATCTACCCTTAGTCCAATTAGCAGGGTCTAAGAGGTGGGTTGATGTGGTGGGCCAGGACCACTCAGACAGGAGGGAGATGGGGTGTGTTGGGAGGGGTGAGGAATGAGCGGTTTTCAGAGAAAAGAACAAAGGCAGGCCCTCCAACGTGGCTACTCAAGTGTGTGCTGTCATGGGAGCAGATAAATGAATGCTGAGGGTGATGACAGTGTTTCTAACTGCATGCAAGGGCACATACTTAATGGCCAGGGACATGCTGGGGTAGGGGACAGCTCTGCTGGCTAATAGAGGAGAGGGAGAGCGTGGTAAAATACAATTATGTACCCTTGGAGCATTGGCCAGTAGAAAACCAAACTCACTCTGATGCGATCCCGATCCAATGCTCTGAATCCCAAGGAGGCCACAAGCCTAGGGGAGATTTGTCCATCTCAGCCCAAGAGGTCCCATCCCACCCCCAAAGGCAGGCACGAAGACCAAGACTTCAGGTGGTGGCAGCAAGGGAGCAGCCAGACACTGCTCAAGAAACTGACAAGGAAGACTCCTCGGCCGGGCATGGTGGCTCATGCCTGTAACCCTAGCTCTTTGGGAGGCCAAGGCAGGTGGATCACAAGGTCAGGAGTTTGAGACCATCCTGGCCAATATGGTGAAACCCGTCTCTACTAAAAATACAAAAAAAATTAGCTGGGTGTGGTGGCAGGCGCCTGTAGTCCCAGCTACTCGGGAGGCTGAGGGAGGATAATTGCTTGAACCCGGGAGGTGGAGGTTGCAGTGAGCTGAGATCACACCACTGCACTCCAGCCTGGGCAATGCAGTGAGACCACGTCTCAAAAAAAAAAAAAAAAAAAAAAAAGGAAGACTCCTTTTTGGGGGCCTGTACTCACCCTTAGCAGATCTCTGAACAATCCACTGTGACCGTTGTCCTAGGGTTCTTAATTCAGCTGTGTTTAGAAGAGGTGGATATCACTGTGTTTTTATCATCCTAGTCTGCAGAGGCAAATTTGTTCCTGTTATTCTATCTTGTGATATGTCATGGATAGCAGGAGCAACTCAAGATAGCCACCACCTTGCCAACGTTTCGTAAGTGTTATTAATGAGGGTGTTTAAAATCGACACAGTGGAGAGAGTGGCTGTGATGAGTGACTACTCTGAATTTGCGACCTAAAAAGGGGAAATTCTGCTCCACACTCAAGTCAGGGAACAGCCTCAGGAGAGCTCTGTGCCAGATCGGGTGCCAAAGAGTTGGAAAGAGATTAAACCCAGCAACACTGGCTGACTTTATGCAGCCAAGCCGCTTACATCGGTATAAAGTTCAGGAATGACTGAAATTGGTTGTGTCTCACTGTCTGGGGCTCCAAAGAAATATCCAAACCCTACCAAGGTCTGACCTCCTCTGAGTAGCTGCCTTTACTGCATATTAAGCAAGACTTCAGCCTGAAACATGTATTTCTGCCTGCTTGTGCTCAGTTACATGTGAAAGGACCTGGAAAGGTACAAATGTATGGGAAGCTGGAGTGGCCATTTCTTTCTTTCTTTTTTTTTTTTTTTTTTTGAGATGGAGTCTTGCTCTGTCGCCAGGCTGGAGTGCAGTGGCATGATCTCGGCTCACTGCAAGCTCTGCCTCCCAGGTTCAAGCGATTCTACTGCCTCAACCTCCTGAGTAGCTGGGACTACAGGCGTGCACCACCACGCCCAGCTAATTTTTTGTATTTTAGTAGAGACAGGGTTTCACCATGTTGGCCAGGATGGTCTCAATCTCCTGACCTCATGATTGGAATGGCCATTTCTAAGTGGGACAAAGATTTTCATTTTGAGGAGACATAATTTTGCAGCTGGCTCCCTGAGCTTAAAAAGCACAGCTTTGTATTCACTTTTGGTCATTCAGAAAAACCATTCCTCTGAATATCCTTTTGCTGAAACTGGTCATAAGGTTCAAGTTAGAATCTGACAAAGTGCTTTTGCATCTCATATTTCATAGCAAACAGATGAGACAAGCAACGCTTGAATCCCAGTTGGTCGTAAGCTCATCGCCACATGTGTTCCAAGTCTTTGAAAAGCATTTGGTGATATTACTGTTTGCAGGGCCTGGTGGAAGTTTCCCTATTTGGCATTTGTTGGCGTGCCTCTCTTTGCCCAACACCAGCCTGCTTTACTGCCCCAGGACTGTCAATGCTTTGGTGCATTCCTTCTCTTTATTTGGCATAAACAGGGGGACTTGGGTTGACATGTCTTGGTCCAACAGGTGTGGAGGGAAATGACCCTCTACATACACCTATGTCAATCTTGGAGAAGCAGCTATTAAATAGATAGAGGAAAAACGACAGAGGAAAAACAATGCCCAAGGGCAATCGGTCACTCCTTTCAGAGCTTCGGTCAGATAGGTAGATACCAGGAGTTCAGGAAGTTAACCTTTAGAAGATATGTTCATATGTGGCAAGATCAGTCTGCAGGCCCAAGGTCTAGGAGCCAGGAGTAGTGGTCAGACACGTGGTCCTAGGGATCAAACCAGTACAGATGCAAGAGAAGGGCTGAGTGAAGACTTGGGATCCAACACTTGGACTTAGAGTTCTGTTGGAGACACCAGGTCTCATGTATGAAGTGCAACGGGGAAATTCAGTTTAGAAAATGCAAATCGGCTAAGTGCGTTGGCTCACGCCTGTAATCCCAGCACTTTGGGAGGCTGAGGCGGGCGGATCATGAGGTCAGGAGATTGAGACCACAGTGAAACCCCGTCTCTACTAAAAATACAAAAAATTAGCCAGGCTTGGTGGTGGGCACCTGTAGTCCCAGCTACTCGCAAGGCTAAGGCAGGAGAATGGCGTGAACCCAGGAGGCAGAGCTTGCAGTGAGCTGAGATCGCGCCACTGCACTCCAGCCTGGGCGACAGAACGAGGCTCTGTCTCAAAAAAAAGAAAGAAAGAAAATGCAAATCAAAACTAGCTTACTTTAGTAGCCAGATTACTGGCAGATTGCTCAATGCCTGCTTATGAAGAGATGACCTGATTCCAAAGCCCACCACTGACAAGCCAGAGATTGACTCGGCCAGGATTGGCTTAGGAACTGGAGTGGGCTCTAGTCACAAATGAGGAAGGAAGCATTTCTTTTCCTCCCTTCCACCCTGTCTCCTTTTCTTTCTTAATATTTTATTATGGACTTTTCAAGTATACACCAAAGTAGAGAGAATATTATAAGCATCCTTATGTATCCATTACTGGTTTCTACAATTGTCTACAATGGTTGAGCTTATTTCATTTATTATCCTACTTTCCACTAACATCTGCCTTCCTCCCTCCACTGTTCGATTTTTTTGTTTTGTTTTGTTTTCTGTTTTTTGTTGTTGTTTTGTTTGTTTGTTTTTTGCGACAGTCTCACTCTGTCACTGTGTCACCTAGGCTGGAGTGTAGTGGTGTGATCTTGGCTCACTGCAACCTCCACCTCCTGGGCTCAAGCGATTCTCCTTCCTCAGCCTCCCGAGTAGCTGGGACTACAGGCATGCGCCACCATGCCCAGCTGATTTTTGTATTTTTAGTAGAGACATGGTTTCATGATGTTGGCCGGGCTGGTCCTGAACCCCTGACCTCAGGTGATCCACCTGCCTTGGCTTCCCAGAGGCGTGAGCCACTGCTCCTGGCCCTGTTGGATTGTTTTAAAACAAATACTTCCATTGTTTAATCAGTAATATTAAAGTATGTATTTTGTATTAGTTTGTTCTCACACTGCTAGTAAAGACATGCCTGAGACCAGGTAATTTATAAAGGAAAGAGGTTTAATTGACTCACAGTTTCACATGTCTGGGGAGGCCTCACAATCATGGCAGAAGGCGAATGAGGAGCAAAGTTATGTCTTACATGGTGGCAGGCAAGAGAGCTTGTGTAGGGAAACTTCCCTTTATAAAACCATCAGATCTCTTGAGACTTATTCGCTATCACAAGAGCACCATGGGAAAGACCCACCCTCATGATTCAATTACCTCCCACTGGGTCCCTCCCATGACACATGAGAATTATGGGAGCTACAATTCAAGATGAGATTTGGGTGGGGACAAAGCCACACCATATCATGTCTCTAAAAAATTAGGACTCTTTTTGTAAGTGTGTAACCACAGTATCCTTATCATACAAAAAATAAATAATTACTTAATATTAAAAATCGTGTCAGTGTTCAAATATCCCTGGTTGTTTCATTTTTAAAACTTTTGATTTATTTAAAATCAGGATCCAAACGAGTTTCACAAGTTGCTTTTGGTTGATATGTCTCTTAAGGCACTTTTCCATTTCCCCCCCGAGTTACCATATTTCTCCTATATCCTCCACCATATATACCCTCCAGAAATTTCCTATGTCTTCCACTATTATATCTACCTTTTCCAGTAAATTATTTATGTTATGGTTGTAAGAATTGTTTTTGAGTCTTTGCTAATTCCAAGCTCTGAGTCATCTTTGCATCTGCTTATATTGATTATTTTTCCTCTTGATTATAGGTCATTGTCTTATTCAGCCCAGGCTGCTATAACAGAATATCATAGACTGGTGAATTAAACAACAGAAATTTATTTCTCACAGTTCTGGAGGCTGGGAAGTCCAAGATGAAGGTGCTGGCTAAGGCCCTAGTGAGGATCATCTTCTTGGTTTGCAGATGGCCACCTTCTTGCTGTATCCTCATATGATAAAGGGACCATTTCTCTCAAGTATCTTCTTACAAGGGCACTAATCTCATTCATGAAGATGGAGCCCTCCTGACCTAATCACCTCTCAGATGACTCACCTCCAAATACCTTCACATTGGAGATTAGATTTCAACATATGAATTTGGGGCAGGGGGTATAACATTCAGTCTATAGCAGTATGGTATATTATTTTCTGTATATAGTGTTGGAGTTTGCTAGTATGTTTTTCAATATTTTTGCATCACTCATGTTCATGAGTGATATTGGTTTGTAGTTTTTGTCTGTGTGTGTGTGTGCCATTTTTATCAGGTTGAGGAATCAGTGTCATTCTTCATAAAAGGAATTAAGGTGTTCTTCTGCCTTTAAAATGCTTTGGAATAATTTGTAGAGCACTCTGGGACTATCTGACCTTTAAAGATTTGGTAAAACTCCCTCATGAAATTATCTGGGCCTGATCTTTTTGTTGTGTTATGGTTCCTTAGTAAATTTCTCTATCGTTTTTCTGTGGAAATAGGTATGTTTAAGTGTTGTAACTTTAGTGGTGTCATTTCTGGCAATCCTCATTTCACTAGGATGCTATCCATTTCATTTTTTTATTTGCATAGACATCTGCAAGTCAGCCTCTTATAATGTTTAAAATTTCTTCCGTTACAATGGTTATTTCCCTCTTGTAATTTTGTGTGTTTGTGCTTTCTCCCTTTTTCTTTCTGATCAAGGTAGCTAGTAATTTTTCTAGTTTATTCCATTTTTAAGAATTAGGCTTTTGTCTGGGCATGGTGGCTCACATCTGTAATCCCAGCACTTTAGGAGGCCGAAGTGGGCGGATCACCTGAGGTCGGGAGTTTGAGACCAGCCTGGCCAACATGGTGAAACCCCGTCTCTACTAAAACTACAAAAATTAGCCAGACATAGTGGTGGGCACCTGCAATCCCAGCTACTCCGGAGGCTGAGGCAGGAAAATCGCTTGAACCCAGGAAGTGGAGGTTGCAGTGAGCCGAGATCACACCATTGCACTCCCTAGCCTGGATGACAAAGCAAGACTCTGTCTCAAAAAAAAAAAAAAAAGAATTAGGATTTTGATTTGTTCATTAATCACTCATTTTTCTCTTCTCTACTTCATTTATTTCTGCCTTTAACTTTATTTTTTCTTCTTTGTGCTTTTCTTAGTTTACTTTGTTTTTCCTTTCCAGTTTTTTGAGTTGGGAATTTAATTCATTATTTTCCTTCTTTCATTTTCACTGACAAATGTGTTTGATGCAATGAATTTTCCTCTGATCACTGCTTTAAATACATCCCATTGACTCTGATATATATGTAATGTTTTTGCTGTCATTATAAAACTGCCTTTGAAAAGGTTGTAACACTGAAAGAGATCTGACCTAACCAACTCTATTTTGCCTTTAACCTCCAAACTGCCTGTGGTCACTTCCGGATGTGGGCCAAGATAACTTTGGGAGTTTATAGTTTAAACGATAATAGCCCTTTCCAAAACTAAACCACCTTTTTTTTTTTTTTCTTTTCTGAGATGGAGTCTGGCTCTGTCACCCAGGCTGGAGTGCAATGGCACGATCTGGGCTCACTGCAAGCTCTGCCTCCTGGGTTCATGCCATTCTCCTGCCTCAACCTCCCAAATAGCTGGGACTACAGGTGCCTGCCACCACGCCTGGCTAATTTTTTTGTATTTTTAGTAGAGATGGGGTTTCACTGTGTTAGCCAGGATGGTCTCGATCTCCTGATGTCATGATCCGCCTGCCTCAGCCTCCCAAAGTGCTGGGATTACAGGCATGAGCTACTGTGCCCAGCCCTAAACTGCCTTTATAAAACTAATGAAAAGGGCTAGGAGCGGTGGCTTACGCCTGTAATCCTAGCACTTTGGGAGGCCGAGGCAGGCAGAAAACTAATGAAGGTCACCAAGTTAGGAAGATAAGAGAGGCCTAAATTCTGCTAAGATGTAGGTGTAGTTGGCCAGGCATGGTGGCTCACGCCTCTAATTCCAGCACTTTGGGAGGCCGAGGTGGGTGGATCACCTAAGGTCAGGAGTTCAAGACCAGCCTGACCAATATGGTGAAACCCCGTCTCTACTAAAAATACAAAAATTAGTCAGGTGTGGTGGTGGGCACCTGTAGTCCCAGATACTCAGGAGGCTGAGACAGGAGAATTGCTTGAATCTGGGAGGTGGAGGTTGCAGTGAGACAAAATCGTGCTACTTCACTCTAGCCTGGGCGACAGAGCGAGACTCTGTCTCAAAAAAAAAAAAAAAAAAATTACACTCGTTCCTGAGGTCGAAAGATTTGCAACTTCCCCAATTATTCCTGTAAATAAAATCACTATAGTACAACCTAAGGTTAGCCTTTTAAGATGTTTTCAGAGTTTGGCATTTCTGATTACCAGATGATTCCACCTAGACCAGCGACTCCTCTGTGGCCCCACACCCCATCCCCCAGAATTGGACTCAGCACAGGAGGACCTTTTTTCCACATTCCTATGATTGCATCCCCAACCAATCAGCAGCACCCATTCCCGAGCTCCCTGTCCTCCAAACTATCTTTGGAAAACCCTAGACTCTGAATTTTGGGGGAGGCCAATTTAAGTAGTAATAAAACTGGCTCTACATGTATTAAACTCTTTCTCTATTGCAATTCCCCCTCTTGATAAATAGGCTGTATCTAGGTAGCAGGCAGGAAGAACATGTTGGGCACTTACAATTATTATTATTTTGTATTTTGTAATTTAAATTTGTATTTTTGTATTTCCCCTTTTATCTAAGAGTTGTTTTAGTTTTAGATGTATATTTACCTATTTTTTAATCCTCATCCTCAGTGCTTTTACTAGTTATCCCAGTTATCACTTGGTTGGATGAAAGTTTTCCCAGTTATCACTTGGTTGGATGAAATACATCATCTAGTAGATTCCTCAAGACTGAATCTCATGGGTGTAGAATTCAGTAAGTTACTGTATTTCATTTTATTTTTTTTTGAGACAGAGTCTCACTTTGTCGCCCAGGCTGGAGTGCAATGGTGCAATCCGGGCTCACTGCAACCTCTGCCTCCCGGGTTCAAGTGATTCTCCTGCCTCAGCCTCCTGAGTAACTGGGATTACAGGCATCCACCACCATGCCCCACTAAGTTTTTTGTATTTTTAATAGAGACGGGGTGTCACCAGTTTACCCAGGCTGGTCTTGAACTCCTGACCTCAGGTGATCCACCCACCTCGGCCTCCCAAAGTGCTGGGATTACAGGTGTGAGCCACCACGCCTGGCTTTTTTTTTTTTTTTTTTTTTTTTTTTTTGAGACAGAGTCTTGCTCTGTCGCCCAGGCTGGATGGAGTGCAGTGGCGTGATCTCGGCTCACTGCAAGCTCCATCTCCTGGGTTCACGCCATTCTCCCACCTCAGCCTCCCGAGTAGCTGGGACTACAGGCACTCGCCACCATGCCCGGCTGATTTTTTGTATTTTTAGTAGAGATGGGGTTTCACCGTGTTAGCCAGAATGGTCTCCATCTCCTGACCTTGTGATCCACCCACCTCGGCCTCCCAAAGTGCTGGGATTACAGGCATGAGCCACTGTGCCTGGCCTTTTTTTTTTTTTTTTTTTTTTGAGATGGAGTCTCACTTTGTTGCCCAGGCTGGAGTGCAATAGCACGACCTTGGCTTACTGCCACCTCCACTCCCCGGGTTCAAGCAATTCTCCTGCCTCAGCCTCCGGAGTAGCTGGGACTCTAGTCGTGCACCACCATGCCCAGCTAATTTTTTGTACTTTTAGTAGAGATGGTGTTTTGCCATGTTGGCCAGGCTGGTCTCGAACTCTGGACCTCAGGTGATCTGCCCGCCTCAGCCTCCCAAAGTGTTGGGATTATAGGTGTAAGCTACCACACCTGGCCTACTGTATGTTGAAAATTGTTTTTCTCTATCCTTGATGCATGAAGAACAGCTTGGCTGGATATAAAATCTTTGGTTCGCACTTTCATTCATGAGTTGTTTTTTTTTTTCTTTTTTAATGCTGTTTCATTGTTATCTTGCTTTGTTTATTGATTTTTAAAAAATAGGATGCTGGCCAGGCACGGTGGCTCAAGCCTATAATCCCAGCACTTTGGGAGGCCGAGGTGGGTGGATCACAAGGTCAGGAGATTGAGACCATCCTAGCTAACATGGTGAAACCCCGTCTCTACTAAAAATACAAAAAAATTGGCCAGGCGTGGTGGCTTACGCCTGTAGTCCCAGCTACACAGGAGGCTGAGGCAGGAGAACGGTGTGAACCTGGGAAGCAGAGCTTGCAGTGAGTCGAGATTGCGCCACTGCACTTCAGCCTGGGCTACAGAGTGAGACTCCATCTCAAAAAATAAATAAATAAATAAATAAATAAATAAATAAATAAAAAATAGGATGCCATTCTAATCCTTTTGGTTTTGTAAGTTATTAGATCTTCTTGTCTGGAGGGCTTTTATCTTTTGTCTTTGAAATCTAATAGTTTTACTGGGACATGTCTTGGGATTGATTGTTTTGGGTTAATTTTCCTAGGTATTTAGTGAGTCCTTCCAGCACGTAGATTCAGGTATTTTCCTGTTTCTAGAAATTTTTCTTGAATCAAACATTTTAAATTTTAGCTCTGTTCCACTGTTTTGTTTTTATTTCAGGCACTCCAACAATAGAACAATAATTCCTTCTTTGCCTGTCTCCTATTTTCTTACTTTCTCTCTGATCCTTTTTATTTATTTCTTTATGCCATTTCTTATCCTCTTCATTGCTTTCCTGATTTTTTTTTTTTTTTTTTTGAGATGGAATTTTGCCCTTGTTGCCCAGGCTGGAGTGCAATGGCGTGATCTTGGCTCACCGCAACCTCTGCCTCCTGGGTTCCAGTGATTCTCCTGCCTCAGCCTTCTGATTAGCTGGGATTATACGCATGCGCCACCATGTCCAGCTAATTTTTGTATTTTTAGTAGAGACAGGGTTTCTCCATGTTGGTCAGGCTGGTCTCAAACTCCCGACCTTAGGTGATCCGCCAACCTCGGCCTCCCAAAGTTCTGGGATTACAGGTGTGAGCCACTGTGCCCAGCCACTTTCCTGATTTTTTTAATGTTCTTTATTAAATTTTAATTTACATCTATTATCCCTTGGGTGCCTTATGATTTATTTATTTCTGAGATAATTTTGTCTTTTTCTTATATTTTTTTCTGGAGTTCAATTGACAATCTTTTTATTCCTCCTTGCTTTTTGTCCATTTCTATTTGCCTGTTTGAATTTCTGATTCAAGGTATTTTATATATGCTCAAATGCAGACTTGAGAATATTTTATTCTGTTTGGAGTGCTGAGTTAGAATTTTGTTCCTCTTCATAGCTGGTCTCAGGGTGTAAGGAAGATTTTCCTCAAGTAATATGTGTAAAATATTATCTCCTTTTTCTGTTTTGTTTTTCAAAAGCTCTATGTGGATTTGTTGACCTTCTTCTTGTCCGTTTTTATGGCACTGAGGTGTTTTATGGGATTCCTAGTTTAACAGTCGCCTGGTCTGTCTGTACACAGGCCATGTTTGTTAGGGTGAAGTTCAAGAACGTTTCTGAGTCCTTTTATTTTGTGATGCTCTTTTCGTTTTCATAGAACTCTAACTCTTCTTTTTTTTCTTTCTTTTCCCCATTTAACACTGCTGTGGTTTGAATGTTTATCTTTTCCAAAACTCTCGTTGAAATTCAATCCCCAATGTGGCAGCATTGAAAGGTGGGGCCTTTAATAGGAGGAAGATGAATTAATCCACTCATGAATTAATAGATTAATGGGTCATGATGGGAGTGGGTTAGTTATCAACAGAGTGGGCCTGTTATGAAAGCCAATTTGGCGTACTCTAGCCTCTTGCCATGTGATGCCTCTGACCACCTCAGGACTCTGCAGAAGAGTCCTCCCACCAGCAAGAAAGCCCTCACCGCGTGTGCCTCCTTAACCTTGGATTTCCCAGCCTCCAGAACTGTAAGAAGTACATTTCTTTGTATTACAAATTACCCAGTCTATAGTATTCTGTTATAGGAACAGAAGATGGACCAAGATAAACACCCAGTTGCCATTGGGTATTCCTATTATCATTTCTGCCTTTTTTTCCCCCTAGAAGCCATGCGTTTTGAAGGCTGTCCTTTGAATTCTGTCTATCCCTTTGTTATTATTATTATTATTATTATTATTATTATTATTATTATTATTTTGAGACAGAATTTTGCTCTTGTTGCCAAGGCTGGAGTGCAGTGGTGCGATCTTGGCTCACTGCAACCTCTCGCCTCCCGGGTTCAAGTGATTCTCCTGCCTCAGCCTCCCGAGTAGCCAGGATTACAGGCATGTGCCACCACGCCTGGCTAATTTTGTAGTTTCAGTAGAGACAGGGTTTCTCCATGTTGGTCAGGCTGGTCTTGAACTCCCGACCTCAGGTGATCCGCCCACCTTGGCCTCCCAAAGTGCTGGGATTACAGGCACGAGCCACTGCGCCCAGCACTATTATTATTTTTTAACCTTTATTATTTTTGAGATGGAGTCTCACTCTGTCACCCAGGCTGGAGTGCAGTGGCACAGTCTCTACTTACTGCAGCCTCTGCCTCCCGGGTTCATGTGATTCTCCTGCCTCAGCCTCCCAAGTAGCTGGGATTACAGGCGCCAGCCACCACACCCGGCTAATTTTTGTATTTTTAGTAGAGATGGGGTTTTGCCATGTTGGCCAGGCTGGTCTCAAACTCCTGACGTCAAGTGATCCACTCACCTTGGCCTCCCAAAGTGCTGGGATAACAGGCATGAGCCACCGTGCCCGGCCATACCTATCCCTTTAAATTCCATGTGCTTTGAAATTCCTTTGTAATAGTCCCTGCTGTGACCTGCTCAGACATTTTTTAAAGAATTTTCTATGTTTGGGTATACTTAATCATCTGACAATAATTCTAGACCAATGTAGGCCCCTTTCACTAGCTGCCCTCTGTATTGTCCCAACTGTTTCTAGGGAACTGGGTCTACCTTTGTTCTCTACAAACACTTGTGGTAGGGTGAGGGCAGGTGCATGAGAAAAATCCAGGATTTTCTGACTTTCCTCTTTTTATTTACAGTTTTGAAAAGTGATTACACTTCTCTGTTTTATTTTCTGTCTTCAAGTTATAGAAAGTCTACCTTTTGTGTACATTTATTTTTCCTTTCTCATTGTTTTATATCACTTTGGGAGGAAGTATTGGGAGACAGGTAACTGGAGGCCTCTATTATTTTCAGTTACAACAAAAGCTAACTTAAAAACAAACAAATATGAAATTAGCTGGGTGTGGTGGTGCATGCCTGTAATCTCAGCTACTCGGGAGGCTGAGGCAGGAGAATCGCTCAAATCTGGGAGGCAGAGGTTGCAGTGAGCAGAGATTGTGCCACTGCATTCCAGCCTGGGTGACAGAGAGAGACTCCCTCTCAACAAAAGCCCACAAAAAACAAATCTGATTAAGGTGTTCTTCTGTTCTTGCTCTTGCTGGGGAGAAGCATAAACTGGCCAAATGGTACTTAACAAAGTCTTATTAATTAAGGACATTTAAAAATTATATAATGGTTGTTATTGGCCAGGCACGGTGGCTCACACCTTTAATCCCAGCACTTTGGGAGGCCGAGGCAGGCGGATCACAAGGTCAGGAGAGTGAGACCATCCTGGCCAACTTGATGAAACCCCATCTCTACTGAAAATACAAAAATTAGCTGGGCATGGGGGTGCGCGCCTGTAGTCCCAGCTACTCAGGAGGCTGAGGTAGGAGAATGGCTTGAACCCAGGAGGTGGAGGTTGCAGTGAGCCAAGATTGCACCACTGCACTCCAGCCCGGCGACAGAGTGAGACTCTGTTTTCAATAAGGTTGCCTGGGAAACAGAGGTTTTAAAAAGCTATTTTTAATTTAAATAATAAAGTAGCCTGATGTTAGCGAAAACTCTCTCTGAGGTCAGATGATTGCATTTGCAAAGTCCTATGATGTCACATGGAAGGCAAATATCTGCAGTTTCTTAGTTCTGCTCTGACATGTGTGTCATCAGGAATAATCTCTTTGGCTCTGGTGTAGTTGGCACCGACACTATCCCTTTCTCAAAATCTCTCCCATGTTGTTTGTGCTGGAACAGCCTCCCCACCCCTTCATTCTGTCATCCCTCTCCCTTGCCTTAACCCACACTTCTTCATGATGTTGATACTGTATTTGATATCCAAAAATGACAGCATAGTTTAGCTTTGGGGTTCAAACTGATGTCTGAGTTTTTGTGGGTTACAGCAGCTTGTTTTAATAAGAATATGGTTTTTGCTAATCTTGTCTGCAGAGAGGGATGGTATGGAAATTGCGAGTAAGGGGAACCTTATATTTTAATGTGTCATCAAGCATCTGGTTTAGCAGGGGAAAAAGAGGCCCTTTACTGCAAATCATGTTTCCATTTTGCAATTCCAGAATGGAATGCTCAGAGCCTCATCCCCAGAGAGGTTGACACACTCTAGCATCTTGATGACACTGGGTCTGGCATAGACCAAGACAACACTGGTGGCCGCCACTCAGGGGACCATGCCAGTAAATGGTCATTTCAACAGTGGAGAGGGATTGGACGCATCCCTCAGTCTTCCCTCGTGTGGCATCCTTTGGGATACAATGCTTAGATCTTCATGACTGCCAGCCACAATTGGGTGCAGGCTGGTGTGAAGGAAAGGAAAGTGAGAGCCTCTGGGGAAATCTTATCAGTTAGCTTTTGCAACATCACAAACCACCCCAACACTTAGTGGTTTAAGACAAGAATTTATTTATTTAGCTTTTGATCATGTGGGTTGGCAACTTGGGATGGACTTAGCAGTCCTTCTGGGTGGTTCTCTTGGTCTCAGCTGAGATCCCTCATGTGTCGGTGTTCAGCTGTGGGCTGGCTTGCTACCAGCTACCACTCACCAGCCATGAAAACAAGGGAATATGCTGACTCTGTAGTCTCTGAGCAAGGCAAATTTAGGTTGGCTCTTGGGTAAAGACCTGTGGCCCAATCTAAGACGATGGTCCAACTAGATTAGCCCCATTAGTCCTTGGGCCTCACCACTGACCATTACCCAGTTGGGTCAGGGAGCAGACAGAGGGCTAGGTAGACAGGGATGCAGGGTCAGGTAGACAGTGACACAGGGCCAGGTGGAGAGGGACATAGTGTGGCTGGGGAAGTGGGAAGGGTGCAGCCAAACTGGGGAGAAAGGAGACAGCTCTGCAGCCCTGCACTGCTCTTATGTTTTTTGTTTGTTTGTTTGTTTTTGTTTTTTGTTTTAAGACAGAGTCTCGCTCTGTTGCCAGGCTGGAGTGCAGTGGCGGGCTCTCGGCTCACTGCAACCTCCACCTCCCGGGTTCAAGCGATTCTCCTGCCTTAGCCTCCCGAGTAGCTGGGACTACAGGTGCACGCCACCACGCCCAGCTAATTTTTGTATTTTCAGTAGAGACAGGGTTTCACCATGGTGACCAGGATGGTCTTGATCTCTTCACCTCGTGATCTGCCCACCTCGGCCTCCCAAACTGCTGGGATTACAGGTATGAGCTGCCATGCCTGGCCATAGTCCCTCTCAATTCTAATAGCCTGTGATAGAGCTTGACACTTGGATGGCAGGAAATCTAGGCTGCAATTAGGTGATAATTTGTTGTTGGTGGTGGTGGTGATGGGAATCTGAAACAACATCTTATTAACGTTGGAACCAATGAATGGAGTGAACTCACTTTACTATTCCTTTAATTGAACAAATATTTATTGGATTCCAGTGCAAAGAGTCCTGAACCAGGAGAAAGAAGACCTAGGTTTGGATCTCAGCTCTGCCAGCATATCAGTCAGAGTTGATGAAAACCTTCCAGTTTTTTGTTTTTGTTTGCTGGTTTGTTTTTGTTTTGAGATGGAGTCTCACTTTGTCACCTAGGCTGGAGTGCAGTAGCAAGATCTTGGCTCCCTGCAACCTCCACCTCCCAGGTTCAAATGATTCTCCCGCTTCCGCCTCCTGAGTAGCTGGAACTACAGGCACCCACCACCATGCCTGGCTATTTTTTGTATTTTTAGTAAAGATGGGGTTTCACCCTGGCCGGGCACGGTAGCTCATGCCTGTAATCCCAGCACTTTGGGAGGCCAAGGCAGGTGGATCATGAGGTCAGGAGATTGAGACAATCCTGGCAAATATGGTGAAACCCCATCTCTACTAAAAATACAAAAATTAGCTGGGTGTGGTGGCACATGCCTGTAATCCCAGCTACTCGGGAGGCTGAGGCTGGAGAATCGCTTGAACCCAGGAGGCGGGGGTTGCAGTGAGCCGAGATCACGCCACTGCGCTCCAGCCTGGTGCCAGAGCAAGACTCCGTCTCAAAAAAAAAAAAAAAAAAAAAAAAGACAGGGTTTCGCCATGTTGGCCAGGCTGATCTCGAACTCTTGACCTCAGGTGATCAGCCTGCCTTGGCCTCCCAAAGTGCTAGGATTACAAGCATGAGCCACCGCTCCAAGCCAAACCTCCCAGTTATTTTAATAGAATTCAATATATGAAGAATTGTTATCTATGTAAGTAGAAAGGCAAAAAGCAAACTCTCAGGTGTAATGGAAGGTAGCAACTTCGGAAAGCAGCTACCACCCTTAAGCCTGGGGGAGCAAAGAGTAGAAGTTGAAATTATTAAAATTTGGAAGATTAGAGGAGGAGCCCCACAGAAGTGAACCTCAGAGCTCCATGGAGGGGGCTCCAGGTGGCTGGAGCTGGCATCTTTGAGGGAGCACCATGTGGCTGGCACTGCAGGAATCAGTAAAACTGCAAACTCAGTTCTTTCACTGCTGAGGGAGGGAACTGCTACTGCCTGGGTGAAGCAGTGGGCCACGGTGCTGCTCACAGAAACAAGAAACAGACCGGAAGGAGTGTGTTCCCTGTCCTTCTTCCTCCTCTGGCCTCTGGCCCCTCCTGGCAGAGTTTCTTGAAGAGCAGTTGGCAAAGCAGAAATGGGGCTTGCAGAGTCCCCCAACATCTGAATGTGGGGGATTTGGAGATGACAAGCAATAACTAATAACCGGCCCAGCCTCTCACGAGCAGAGGGCTGGATATGTCAGTCCTGTGTCTGATCACTGGGTCATGAGAGCAGGGAATCTCTAAGGTTTTCCCAGCCCTGATGTTCTACAAGATTGGAATTTTCTACATCAAAATTTCTAGGTGGCCTCCGAGGTGGAGGAAAGGAAGAAAACAGGAGGCTAAGGGGAGGGTGTGAAGGAAGAGTCATCATTTCACTCAAACCCCACAGAGCAGCCAGGTGCTTGGTGCTGTGAAGGTCTCCTGCCAGAGCAGAAGGCAAGCAACCTCTCTAACAAATCTCTTTCCTGGGCTACGGCTGTTTGTTTGTATTAAAACGGGAACATGATAACAGAGCTATTAGTAGCTCCATGCTCAGCTGTGCAAGGTAGGGAGTTAGAGCACTGAATTCAGTCACCGGAGAAAGAAGCTGAGGTCTCCTGATGGCCCTAGGATGAGGGCTGGGCTATCTTTGAATAGCAATGGGCTTAGGTCGCTGGGTTTGTCAAGCAGCCACGGGAGCTGCTGGGTCAGGTGAACCTGAGCTCCCCCTCGATGAGCAAACACAACTTGGACCATGTCCTCCACTGACGCAGAACCCGACTGCCTGAGCCCTCTGTGGCTGGGGAGCAATGCCATGGCAGAAAACGCGGTTCTGATCTGAGCTTGCTGGTCTGGTCTGGAGAAGCAATTCAGAGCCTGTAGGGCCCTGGTGGAGATGAGAGGAGGCAAGCCTGTGTGAAGCCAGTTCTGGTTCCAGCCTTGGAACTGGAAGACTGTGGGATGTTGGGTAAATCATTTCCAACCTCTAGGCCTCAGCTTCCTCATCTGTAAAAAGAGGCTTTGGAGAGGGCGGTCTTCAAGTTTCTTCCAGCACTAACAATCTAAATCATTCTATGTAGGAGAAAAATCAGAATTTATTAAACTTATAAAACAGATACATTTCTATCATGCTGCAAAAAAAAGATAATTTTTTCAATAGAGAATAAAAACTCTAATAGAAAACATGATGCGATTGTCTAACATATCAACAAATCCCAGTAGATCATTACTAGGCTGTACTAACAGAGAAGTATGGGGTAAAGACTTTCGGCAAGCTGCAAAACCTCTCTAAGCCTTCATCTTACCACTGATGAAATGAGACCTGTGTGATTTTTTTTTTTTTTTAGTTTTGCTCCAGGCTGGAGTGCAATGGCGCGATCTTGGCTCACTGCAACCTCCGCCTAGCGGGTTCAAGCGATTCTCCTGCCTCAGCCTCCAGAGTAGCTGGGATTACAGGCACCTGCCACCACGCCCAGCTAATTTTTTGTATTTTTAGTAGAGATGGCGTTTCACTATGTTGGCCAGGCAGGTCTTGAACTCCTGACCTCAGGCGATCCACCTGCCTCAGCCTCCTAAAGGGCTGGGATTACAGGCGTGAGCCACCGTACCCGGCCAAGACCTGTGTGATCTGGTCTCCGATTCCTTAGCTCCCTGCCCCTCTCCACCCCATGCTCAGTGTATAAAATGGGGCATCAGCCTGGCCTAGACCTCACAGTCCTACCAATGTCTTCCACCTGCTCTGCCCACTGTGGCTTCTGCAGTCTTGCTGCTGTGTTGGTTCTCATGCTTCCATTTCCCCTTCTCTTGCAGACCTGCCCATAGGGCCCAAGTCCCCAGTTATGCTCTTGGTCATCTTGGCCATGGTTCTGCCTACCCATTTCTGCTAGGCTGCCTCAGCCACAGTGATTAGTCACCTGGCCCAAACCTGTACCTTCCACTCTCCTCCCTGATCAAGGAGAGGGATCACATGAGCTGGTACCTTCCAAACCAGCTTTAGTTGCCAACAACTAGAAAACCATGCTGTTATAAAACTAAATAAACAAGAGATAAAGACGGAAGTTATCTTTGAATTCTTTGCAAAAATCTTCTCAAGGTGATAGTGTCATATTGTTCATTGAATGCAGGATCTCCATCCTTCCTCCTGCTCTCTGGTGGACTTTGGCCAAACCACTTATGTGCACTTATGGGCTTTGGCAGTTCATCTGCTGTTAAAAAAAAAAAGGACAAAACATATCTCATAGCTTTGCCCTAAGTATGAAAGAGGACATAAGCACCTAACAGAGCTTGGCACACTAAAAAAACAAAAACAAAAACTCAATGTTGGCCCAGCACGGTGGCTCATGCTTGTAATCCCAGCACTTTAGGAGGCCGAGGTGGGGAGATCACCTGAGGTCAGGAGGTCGAGACCAGCCTGCCCAACATGGTGAAACCCGGTCTCTACTAAAAATACAAAAATTAGCTGGGTGTGGTGGCATGCACCTGTAGTCTCAGCTACTCAGGAGGCTGAGGCAGGAGAATCACTTGAACGCAGGAAGCAGAGGTTGCACTGAGCCCAGATCGTGCCACTGCACTCCAGCCTGGGTGACAGAGTGAGACTCCATCTCAAACAAACAAATAAAGAAACAAAAAAACTCAATGTTTATGAAATGCATTAATAAGAAGTGAATTAGGCTGGGCACAGTGTTTCATGCCTGTAATCCTAGCACTTTGGGAGGCTGAGGTGGGCGGATCACCTGAAGTCAGGACTTTGAGACCAGCCTGGCCAACATGGTGAAAACCCATCTCTACTAAAAATACAAAAGTTAGTCAGGCATGGTGGTGCATGCCTGTAATCCCAGCTACTCAGGAGGCTGAGGCAGGAGAATCACTTGAACCCGGGAGGGAGAGGTTGCAGTGAGCCGAGATCGCTGGTGCAGAATTTAACCAAACCCACCCCTCCCAGCAAACATCCTTTCCTCTTCCTTCATCACAGCTTCTCTGTTCCAAGGCCATTCCCTCTGTGCCCTCAGTGTTTAAATGCTTTGCACTTTACATTCCAGGATCCCAAAATGTTAAAAAAAAAAAAAATTAGAAAAATCAGTGGGGGTATGGTGGCTCACACATGTAATCCTAGCACTTTGGGAAGCTGAGGCAGGTGGATTGCTTGAGCCCAGGAATCGGAGACCAGCCTGGGCAACATGGCGAAACCTCATCTCTACAAAAAAATACTAAGAGTAGCCAGGCATGGTGGTGCACACCTGTAGTCCCAGCTAGTTGGGAGGCTGAGGTGGGATGATCGCTTGAGCCCAGAAGATCAAGTCTGCAGTGAGCCATGATCACGCCACTGCACTCCAGCTTGGGTGACAGAGTGAGACCCTGTCTGAAAAAAAAAAAAAAAAGGAAAAAAAAAAAAAAAAAAGCCAGGCACAGTGGCTCATGCCTATAATCCCAGTACTTTTGAAGGCCGAGGCAGGTGGATCACAAGGTCAAGAGTTCGAGATCAGCCTGGCCAACATGGCGAAACCCCGTCTCTACTAAAACTAGGAAAATTAGCTGGGTGTGGTGGCACGTTCCTGTAGTCCCAGCTCCTCGGGAGGCTGAGGCAGAAGAATTGCTTGAACCCGGGAGATGGAGGTTGCAGTGAGCCGAGATTGCACCACTGTACTCCAGCCTGGACGACAGAATGAGACTCTGTCTCAAAAAAAAAAAACACCAAAAAAAAAAAGTCAGTCCCTGCACACCTGAGGCCTTTCTCACCTCTGTGGTCTGAAGCTCTAGTTAAGATTGGTTTAAACTGCCCCATTCTGAGCACTGTGGGGTGTCATTGCCTTCCCAAAGACATCTCTAAATGCCTCAGCTTTACATTTCCCCCAGCTTCTTCCGACTCCAAGTTTCTTCTTCTATAAGATGCTTAATTTGTGTCCCCACGAAATTCATATGTGGAAATCCTAACCCTAGTACCTTAGAATGTGATTGCCTTTGGAGATAAGACCTTTCAAGAGGTAATTAAGGTAAAATGAAGCCCCATGGGGGCGCCTAATCCAACATGACTGTTGTCCTTAGAAGAGATTAGGACATAGACGGGCAAAGAGGGAAGGCCATGTGAAGACATGGGGAGAAGACTGCCATCCGCAAGCCAAAAAGAGAAGACTCAGAAGACACCAACCCGGCCAACACCTTGATCTCGAACGTCCAGCCTCCAGGAAGATGAGACAATAACTGTTGCTGAAGCCACCGAATCTGTGGTGTTGTTACAGCAGCCGGAGTTGACCAGAGCAGCCTCTCCTCTCTGCTCAGAGCATTCACGCTCTCACAGAAGCCCCAATCACCCCAGGCATTTGTGTGGGCCGCGGAGTTGACAGTTTCTGGAGGGTGGTTTCTGGAAAGTGGTTTCTGGAGGGTGCTTTTTGGATTTTACATCACAGCAGCGCACACAGCTGAAGATGGAAGATTGCACATGCCCCGCCTGCGAAGTCCCCTGTGCCGCCGCCATTTTGGTGAGCCATCTTTTCTCCCTCCCTCACCGCCAGTCCTCAGGAGTAGCCCCTAGTTCTTCTCCTTCCTTTGCCAGGGCTTTCCCTGTGTTTTGCCGCCTGTTGAAGACTTGCCGCCATTCCCAATTGGCTCATTCAAGACATTTTGCCTAATAAGATTCTCCTTCTTAGAAAAATTCTTCTGTGGCCAGGCATGGTGGCTTATGCCTGTAATCCCAGCACTTTGGGAGGCTGAGGCAGGCAGATCGCTTGAGCCTAGGAGTTGGAGACCAACCTGGCCAACATGGTAAAACCCCGTCTCTGCTTAAAATACAAAAGTTAGTCTGGCGTGGTGGTGGGTGCCTGTAGTCCCAGCTACTGGGGAGGCTGAGGCAGGAGAATCGCTTGAACCCTAGAGGCAGAGGTTTCAGTGAGCCGAGATCGCGCCACTGCACTTCATCCAGCCTGAGTGACAGAGTGAAACTGTCTCAAAAAAAAAAAAAAAAAAAAAAAAGACAAAGAAAAGAAAAATTCTTCTGTGGTTTTTTGAAGGGGAAGAGGCAAACAGTCTTGTCTCTCATCCCTCCAAACATTTTTTTTTAACCTGGTAGTGGAATTATTATTATTTTTTTTAATGTAAAACTAGACCTCATTCGTTTTATTTATTTATTTCTTCTAAAAAAAAAAAAAAAAACAGGATACATGTGCAGAACGTGCAGGTTTGTTACATAGGTATATGTGTGCCATGGTGGTTTGCTGCATCTATTGACCCATCCTCCAACTTCCCGCTTCTCACCCCCATCCCCCAGCAGGCCCTGGTGTATGTTGTTCCCCTCTCTGTGTCCATGTGTTCTCAATGTTCAACTGCCACTTATGAGTGAGAACATGCGGTGTTTGGTTTTCTGTTCCTGTGTTAGTTTGCTGAGGATGATGGCTTCCAGCTTCATCCATGTCCCTGCAAAAGACATGAACTCATTCTTTTTTAGGGCTGCAAATTCTTTTTTCAAACAATGTCTTACGCAGAAACCCCATATATGAAACATTTACACTTGTAAAACTTCGGGTGAAATTCACCTTACATAAAATTAAACATTTGAAAGTGAGCAATTCAGTGACATTTAGTATATCACAATGCTGTGAAACCACCACTTCTATTTAGTTCCAAAACATTTTCATCACCCTAAAAAAAAAAAAATCCCGTGCCCATTAAGCCGATACTTCCCCTTCCCCCAGCCCCTGACAACAACCAGTCTGGTTTCTGGCTCTATGAATTTGCTTAACTCTGGCTATTTCCTATCAATGGGATCGTAAAATCTATGACCTTTTGTGCCTGGCTTCTTTCACTTCGGGTGAGGCTTTTGGAGTTCCTCCTCGTTGTAGCATGTGTCAGTATTTCATTCCTTTTCATGTCTGAAGAATATTCCATTGTATGGAGAGACGGCATTTTGTTTATCCATTCGTCTGTTGAAACATACACACTTCTGCTCTGTTCCAACCAGAAGCGGGGCACTGAGCTCCCCTCCTCATCTAGCTTCCTCCACCACCTCCAAGGAGCTTCTAAGGGTCCTCTGAGCTTGGTGAGATGCCTGGTCTCCGGGAAGCCTTTGATGAAATAAATGCTCATTTGTTTCCATGGAGTGGTCCTACCTTGTGGCAGGGGTAAGGCGCTTCCATTTGCCTGAAAGGCTCTGCCCTACACAAAAATAGAAACTGGTTGCATGCATGCAAAGGATGGCTGAGTGGTAATAACTGGAGGAACTGCGGGCAGCCGGAGGCTGCGGGGCCGGAGGGTCTTTGGGTCGGTACTCTCTGCCCCACCGGAGGTCCACAGGGTCTCCTCCATCCAGGGTGGGCCGGCAAGTCTGCCTATCAGCGATCTGGGCAAGCCTGCTACTTTTTATGACCTCACTTGCCGAAACTCAAGCCACGCCTGGGTAAGTACATTCTGCACACTCCGTAAACAGGTGCCAGACTGCCGCGTCATCACATTTTTGCAAGTTTTTGTTTTTTCTTTTTGTATGTGTGTTTCCACATTATTTACGGCGGAATTTGCCCAGGTGCAAACAGGAAGCCCTGGGAGCAGTTGGCTTATTTTTAGAAAGAAAGGTTTGTTCCCGGCCCGACTGCATAAAGGGCAAGAGAGAAGTGAGAGGTTCCTGGCGCAAGGCTCCTTGCAAGGGACAGTTCTGAGCTGCTAGGTGCGGCCAATCAGATGGCAGGGGCCGCTTTAGTTTGGATAAGCCTTTTCTGAAAGGAGCCCTGCTGATGTAATAACGGGGAAAATCCCTGTGTGAAAGGCCCTGAAACTGACGGGCTGGGAAACGCTGATTCCCCGTGGGCAGGAACGCTTGTCTAATTGCGACGGCTCTGCACGGCTCCTGCCCAGGTATGAAGTGCAGCTGGCTTGCACCAGTGCGAGGGCGGAGACGCGCTGCTTGAGGTGTGTCAGGGCCTCTGCTTAGAACTCACGCAATTCTGAACGGAGGAGGAGAAAGTCCAGTTGCTGAAGGGCAGAATTTCCATGCGCCCGCAGCTTCCAAGTCCAGACCACCCCCGAATGTAAGTAGGAGGCAGAGATGTGTGCACCTTCGGTTCTGTCTTGGGAAAGCCGGAGAGGGTGGTGGTTGCAGAGTTCCCTAGAAGAGGATTCCAGACGCAGCCAGGCTTCCCTCGGCGGTTTTACAATTTACACCTCACCAGGAGTTTTGCCGGTCTCTTTAGTCTGTTTGTTTAAAAAGCTAGTTCAGATGCCTTGATTTTTAATAAGATTATTGTGTTTAATTTGGTTAATGATTGTCACAAATTAATATTACATTCAACCTTATGATTCAACCTGGAAGATACAAGGAAGTTAATAATTGATAAGGCAGTGATTCTTCTAACACTCAATATTTTCTAATGAGGGATCATCTTCCAAATGAACATAAAAAATAAATGAAAGTGATTAATTTTAAATGCATGCAGATTTTTACATTCTCTGAGCATGTGATTGTGTGTGTCTGTGTGTTTGTGACTACAGCAAAAGGCAAGAAAGGATTAAGGTATCATATCCTTTTGATTAAAGGGTTAGGAGTGAAATAATTGAATGCTGTGGTGACGTCACTCAGTTTTCTCAGTTTGGAGGCATTTTAATTGGGCCTGTTTGAACCGCTTCCATTTTATTTTCCAGTGATGGTTCAGTACGCGTAGTGCAGGGTGGCTACACAATCAATGTTGCTTAAATGAATAAGCAAGTCAATGGGTGAATTGTAAGCTCTCCGAGGAAACGCTATGATGAAAACCATATTTCCATGAAGAAATCTTCAATTAGAAGGCTGGAGTTTGAGGTTTATTTCCAACTTTTGGCCTCCCCAAACTGGGTCTTTGGCAAGCTCCTTACCTTTTCCAGCCTGAGTTCCCCCACTGGGTTAGACTGGTCATCTCTACGGCTCCCGCTCTAAAAGTCTATGATTCTTAAAGATTTTCTGTAATTTAGTTTTTCTAACTAGAAAAAAAGTGAAGGTAACACCTCTAGGCCTGAATATGTTACAGCGTCTTATGGAATTCAGTTGGATGAGGTCAGTAAATGTACTGGGCTTCTCTGTGAACTGTGTGGGAAGCACCCTAATTAAGATGACCATTAATAGGCCGGGTGCAGTGGTTCATGCCTGTAATCTCACACTTTGGGAGGCCAAGGTGGGTGGATTACGAGGTCAGGAGTTCAAGACCAGCCTGGCCAAGATGGTGAAACCCCGTCTCTACTAAAAATACAAAAATTAGCCAGGCATGGTGGTGGGCGTCTGTAATCCCAGCTACTCAGGAGGCTGAGGCAGAGAATTGCTTGAACCCAGGAGGTGGAAGTTGCAGTGAGTCGAGATCGTGCCACTGCACTCTAGCCTGGGCGACAGAGTGAGACTCCATCTCAAAAAAAAAAAAAGGGGAAAAAAAGAAAGATCATTAATAAACCATGTCACTAAGTGAGCTCATGAAATGATTCTAGTTGACCTGGCAGTATGCTGCCTTACATGATCTCGTCTGGTCCCAATCTCCCATTTTTCTTAGCAAGAAAGCCATTCTGCTTTGATAAAAAGTGTGTGCAGAAGTGAAACTGATTTGATGAAACCAGTGTTTAGAGTAAAAAAAATAAAAACCATATGTTGTTGGAGAGCAGTGGATTTCACGCCTCCTGATGTCTGACACCGAGCTCTGCCGTCACCAACAGTGGGAAACCAGCCACACTCTGAATTTCCAAACTGAACACAATTAGAAACAGAAAATAATCTGACAAGCAGCATTCCTCAGGCCCTTTGGCAAACGGACCCCTTTTGTCACTCCGTTTGTATATATACGTATATGTGTACGCTGGCACTAGCTCAGAGTCTCAGTAACAAACCCGTTTTTCAGAAGTGTCTGCCAACCCCGGGGTGGGGAATGAAAACACCAGCCCGTATTGGGAAAGAAACCTGGGTGGCAGATCACGAAAGAAAACCCTTCAAAAGTAATTTTCCATGATGTGACCGTAGAGATAAACATTTCCCATCATCTGGCTTTTGAGTTTGGGGAGATGAGCAGACAGAAAAAACCTCAGATCTTTTTTCATTTCACAGACGTTTATACCCTTTTGTTTCTTCCAGTCACCTCTGACAAAATTCTGGGGACGCTGGGAACACTGAGTCACCATGGGCAATGAGAACAGCACCTCGGACAACCAGGTGGGTGTCAGGAAGCTTCTCTCTCGAGCTACATGGTGCTCTTGGCAGACCTTGACTAGGTTCTTTTTACAGCGTCTCATCTTCACCCAGGAAGGAGCAAACAAGACAGCTTCTGCGTAGATGCGTGCGGGCATTTATGGATCTATGCAGCCATTTTTCATTTCATTGGAATTCTCTTACGATTAAGGCTAGCTCTAGTTAAAGCCGGAAACGCTAATTCTACTTATTATTTATTATTATTTTTAAAGACATGGTCTTGCTCTGTCACCCAGGCTTGAATGCAGTGGCATGATCATAGCTCACTGCAGCCTCAAACACCTGGACTAAAGTGATCCTCCTGCCACACAGCCTTCCAAGTATCTGGGACTACAGGCATGCACCACCACACCTGGCTAATTTTTTAATGTTTAGGTTTTGTAGAGATGGGGTCTGGCTATGTTGCCCAGGCTGGCCTTGAGCTCCTGGACTCAAGCAATTCTCCTTCTTTGGCTCCCCAAAGCGCTGGGATTACAAGTATGAGCCACCATTACAGGCATGAGCCACCAGGCCTGGCCTTACTTTTTATTCTGTCTTCTAAAACTGACATAAGAGAGATTGGCACATTTTCCCTAGGTTGTGTCCACCCATCAACTTACATGGATTTAGCAGAGGTTAAAATAAAACCTTTCCACACTGCTCCCCCAAATAAAGCTATGGCCATTAAAAAATGATTTTGAAATCTATCAGTGTTGGGCAGATTAAATGTGAGTGGTCATTCTCATGTTAAACAAGGTTTTCACAATTGAAGAATGGACTTTAACTGCTTAATTGTGCGTAGGCTGAGATATTACAACATATTCAGATTTTTCATTATCTATTTTAAGTTTGAAAGTTTTAACTTAATGCGTTGGTGAACAAAATCAGGGAGACACTTTCCCATTTATCTCACACAAACTGGGAAGTTTGGATTAATGACATTGAGTTCCTTGAATGAGAAAACTGGATCTAAAAACCCACATGCTGTAATTCATTTCCCTCTGCCTTTTTCTTCCCTACAATTTTTTTTTTTTTTTTGACAGAGTCTCTCTCTGTCACCCAGGCTGGAGTGCAGTGGCACAATCTCCGTCTCCCCCCGGGTTCAAGCAGTTCTCCTGCCTCAGCCTCCCGAGTAGCTGGGATTACAGGGGCCTGCCACCATGCCCAGCTGATTTTTGTATTTTTAGCAGAGGCAGGGTTTCACCGTGTTGGCCAGGCTGGTATCGAACTCCTGACTTCAGGTGATCCACCCTTCTCGGCCTCCCAAACTGCTGGGATTACAGGCATGAGCCACCGCGCCTGGCCTCTACAATTTTCTTTTCTCAAGAAAGAAAACAAAGTGTCAAAAGAAAAGTTGTCAAACTCCAGCATCTTTAGGGGCAGGCCAGAAACAACAATTGTGTTAAAAGACTGAGTGTGACCATGGAATACTATGCAGCCATAAAAAAGGATGAGTTCACATCCTTTGTAGGGACATGGATGAAGCGGGAAACCATCATTCTGAGCAAACTATCGCAAGGACAGAAAACCAAACACCACATATTCTCACTCATAGGTGGGAATTGAACAATGAGAAGACTTGGACACAGGATGGGGAACATCACACACTGGGGCCTGTCGTGGGGTTGGGGGAGGGGGAGGGATAGCATTGGGAGATATACCTAATGTAAATGACAAGTTAATGCGTGCAGCAAACCAACATGGCACATGTGTACATATGTAACAAACCTGCACGTTGTGCACATGTACCCTAGAACTTAAAGTATAATTAAAAAAAAAAAAAAGAAATCCTGAGGGGGAAAAAAAAAAGACTGGGTGTGAGACAACAGGGACAGGCAAGTGCTCTGGCAAACAGGGAGTTCTTGTCCTACTGTCTTAAACAGGGCAGCCACCATCAGCTCCAGTGGGTGATTGCCTTGTGGGAAGGTGGTGCCAATGTTCTGAGTTCAAAAGAACTTGGAAACCCATATTTTTCTATGAAATGTTAAGTTTTTAAATTAAACTTATTATTTTGAGATATTAGTAGATTCACATGCAGCTTAAAGAAACAATGCAGAGAGCCCAAGTACGGCGGCTCATACCTCTAATCCCAGCACTTTGGGAGGCCGAGGCAGGAGGATAGCTTCAGTCCTGGAGTTGAAGATTAGTCTGGGCAACATAGGGAGACCCCATCTCTACCAAGGAAAAAAATTAGCTGGGTGTGGTGGTGCACACCTGTAGCTCTCACTACTCAGGATGCTGAGGTGGGAGGATTGCTTAAGCCTGGGAGGTCAAGGCTGCAGTGAGCCATGTTTGCACTACTACACTCCAGCCAGGGCAACAAGCAAGACCCTGTCTCATAAAGAAAGAAGGAATACAGAGAGGTCCCATGTACCATTACTTAGTTTTCCTCAAGGGTAACATCTTGCCAAACTATAATGCAATATCACAACCTGGATACTGACACGGATACAGTCAAGATAACAGACCATGCCCGTCACCAGGGGATTACTCTTGTTGCCCTTCTATAGCCACACCCACCTCTCTCCTCTCATCCCTAACCCCTGGCAACCACTGTTCCTATTCCCTATTGTTCCCTATTTCTATAATTTTATCATTTCAAGAACGTTATATAAATGGAGTCACACAGTAAGTGATCTTTAAGGATTGGCTTTTTTTTTTTTCTCTCAGCATAAATCTCTTGAGATTTATCCAAGTACTGTGTGTATCAACAGTTCATTCCTTTTTATTGCTGAATAGTATTCCAGGAATAGATGTACTGTACATTTTGTGGAACCATTCATCCATTAAAGCTCATTTAGGTGGTTTCCAGTTTTTGTCTTTTACAGATAAAGCTGTCATGAACATGTGTGTGCAGGTGTTTTTTGAGAACACGCATTTTCATTTCCCTAGGATAAACGCCCAAGTGTGCAGTTGCTGGGTTGTATGATAGTTGCATGTTTAGTTTGATATGGAGCTGACAAACTTTTCTAGAGTTGCTAAAGCATTTTTCATTCCCACCAGCAACGTATGAGGGATCTGGTCTTTGGACCCTGGCTGTCATTTGGTGGTGTCACTTTTTGGTGTTGCTATTCTGATAGGTGTGTTGTGATATTTCCATGTGGTTTTCATTTACATTTTGATGATGGATAAAGATGTTGAACACATTTCATGTGCTTATCTGCCATCTACATATTCTCTTTGGTGAAAAATTGCTTTATGCCTTTTGCCCATTTTCTAACTAGATTATTATTATTCATATGTATATTTTTTGAGACAGAGTCTTGCACTGTCAGCTGGGCTGGAGTGCAATGACGTGATCTTGGCTCACTGCAACCTCTGCCTCCCAGGTTCAAGCAATTCTCCTGCCTCAGCCTGCTGAGTAGTTGAGATTACACGCGCATGCCACCATGCTTGGCTAATTTTTTTGTATTTTTAGTAGAGACGAGGTTTCACTGTGTTGGGAAGGCTGGTCTTGAACTCCTGACCTCGTGATCCGCCCACCTCAGCCTCTCAAAGTGCTGAGATTACAGGCTTGAGCCACTGCACCCGGCCTATTATTTTTATTTATTTATTTATTTTTTGAGATGGAGTCTTGCTCTGTTGCCCAGGCTGGAGTGCAGTGGTGCGATCTTGGCTCACTGCAACCTCCACCTCCCAGGTTCATGCCATTCTCCTGCCTCAGTCTCCCAAGTAGCTGGGAGCTACAGGAGCCTGCCACCATGCCTGGCTAATTTTTTGTATTTTTAGTAGAGATGGGGTTTCACCGTGTTAGCCAGGATGCTCTCAATCTCCTGACCTCGTGATCCACCCGCCTCGGCTGCCCAAAGTGCTGGGATTACAGGCGTAAGCCACTGCACCCCGGCCTATTATTATTTTTTTTTTTAAAGAGTTTTCAGAGTTCTTTATATAGTCTAGATACTAATCCTTTGTCAGCTCATAGTTTGCAGATATTTTCTTCCATTCTGTAACATGTCTTTTTGTCCTCTTAAGAGCATCTTTTACAGAGCAAAAGAGTATAATTTTGAGGCCGGGTGCAGTGGCTCACGCCTGTAATCCCAGCACTTTGGGAGGCCAAGGCAGGCAGATCATGAGGTCAGGAGATGGAGACCATCCTGGCTAACACGGTGAAACCCCGTCTCTACTAAAAATACAAAAAAAAAAAAAATTAGTCGGGCATGGTGGTGGGCACCTGTCGTCCCAGCTACTCGGGAGGCTGAGGCAGGAGAATAGCATGAACCCGGGAGGCGGAGCTTGCAGTGAGCTGAGATCGCGCCACTGCACTCCAGCCTGGGCTACAGAGTGAGACTCTGTCTCAAAAAAAAAAAAAAAAAAAAAAGTATAATTGTGATGAGGTACAGTTGATCAGTTTTTGCTCTTAGGGGTGCTGCTTTTGGTATCAAATCTAAGAACTCTGCCTACACCAACATCCTGAAGATTTTCTGCTGTTTTTTTGGCTAAAAGTTTTGAAGTTTTACATTTTATTTTTGAGTGCATGATTCATTTTGAGTTAATTTTTGTGTAAGGTACACGATTTAGATATTGCACATTTTCTGGGTTTGGACAAAGGAATAGTATCATGCAGGGTAGTTTCACTGCCCTAAAAATCCTCTGGACTCCACCTACTCATCCCTCCCACACCCCTCAATCCCTGGCAACCACGAATCTTTTTACTGTCTACAGAGTTTTTGCCTTTTCCAGAATGTCATATGGTTGGATCCTACATTATGTAGCCTTTTCACATTGGCTTCTTTCACTCAGTAATGTCCATTTAAGGTTCCTGCATGTTTTTTCGTTGCTTTGTCATTGCTTTTTGGCACTGAATAATTTTCCATTGCCTGAATGTACCGGTTTATTGATCTACTGAATAACATCTTGGTTGCTTCCAAGTTTTGGCGATTATAAATAAAACTACTATAAACATCTATGTGCGGGTTTTTGTGCAGACATTGTTTTCAGCTCCTTTTGGTAGATACCAGCGAGCGTGATTGCTGAATCATATAGGAGTATGTTTAGTTTTGTAAGAAACCACCAAACTGTCTTTCAAAGTGGCTGTACCATTTTGCATCCCTACCAGCTGTGAATGAGAGTTCCTGTTCCATATCCTCCCCAGCATTTGGTGTTGTCAGTATTCTGGATTTTGGGTCATTCTAATAGGTATATAGTGGTATCTTGTTGCTTTAATTTGCATTTCTCTGTTGACATAGGATGTGGAACATCTTTTCATATACTTATTTGCCATCTGTATATCTCATTTGGTGAGGTGTCCGTTCAGGTCTTTGGCCCATTTTAAAGTTAGGTTGTTTGTTTTCTTATTATTGAGTTTTACAAGTTTCTTGTATATTTTGGATAAAGTGTGCCTTTTGCAAATAATTTCTCCCTGCCTGTGGCTTGTCTTCTTATTCTCTTGAGGTTGAGATTCATTTTTTTGTGTGTGTATTTTTGTTTAACCTACGAATGTCCATCTTTCTAACAACATTTGTTAGAGTATTCTTCCTCCATTAAACTGTTTCTGCACCTTTGTCAGCAATCAGCTAGGCATATTTGTGTGGCTCTGTTTCTGGGTTTGCTATTCTTGTCCATTGATTGTCTTGATTACTGTGGCTATATAATAAGGCTTGAAATCAGGTACAGTGAGTCTTCTCATTTTATTCTTTTCTAAAATTGTTTTTGCTATTCTTGCACCTATGACGTTCCCTATTAATATTAGAATAAATCTATCCATCTCTACAAAATACTTTCTGGGATTTTTTTTTTTTTTTGACAGAGTCTTGCTCTGTTGCCCAGGCTGGAGTGCAATGGAGTGATCTCGGCTCACTGCAAGCTCCGCCTACCAGGTTCACGCCATTCTCCTGCCTCAGCCTCCCGAGTAGCTGGGACTACAGGCGCCTGTCACTACGCCCGGCTAATTTTTTGTATTTTTAGTAGAGACGGGGTTTCACCGTGTTAGCCAGGATGGTCTCGATCTCCTGACCTTGTGATCTGCCCTCCTTGGCCTCCCAAAGTGCTAGGATTACAGGCGTGAGCCACTGCGCCTGCCCATTGTTTTCTTTTCTTTTTTTCTTTTTTCTTTCTTTTTTTTTTTTTTTGAGATGGAGTCTCACTCTGTCACCCAGACTGGAGTGCAGTGGTGTGATATCTCGGCTCACTGCAACCTCCAGTTCCTGGGTTCAAGCGATTCTCCTGCCTCAGCCTCCTGGATAGCTGGGATTACAGGTGCATGCCACCACGCCCAGCTAATTTTTGTACTTTTAGTAGAGACAGAGTTTCACTATGTTGGCCAGGCTGGTCTCAAACTCCTGACCTCAGGTGATCAGCCTGTCTCGGCCTCCCAAAGTGTTGGGATTACAGGCGTGAGCCACCACACTGAGCCTATTTTATTTTTCATTATCATTTTTTGTAATCTTCAACATATAGATCCAGCATATATTTTATGATGTTTATACCTAAGTATTATGTTTTCTTTGGAGTGACCGTAAATGGTGTCATGTTTTTAAATTTGCTATTCGTGTGTTCATTATTAATGTACTGATTTTTGCATGCTGATTTTGTATCCTGTGACCTTGCTGAACTCACTTATTAGTTCCAAGAAGTTTGTTTGTTTTTGTAGATTTCTTGGGATTTTTCTATGTATTTAATCACGTTATTTGCAAATAGGGGCTGTTTTATTTATTTATTCTTTTCCCATCCTGTATACCCTTTCTTCCTTCCTTCCTTCCTTCCTTCCCCCTCCCCTCTCCTCCCCTCCCCTCCTCTCCCCTCCCCTTCCGTTCCCTTCCCTTCCCTCCGCTCCCCTCCCCTCCCCTCCTCTCCCCTCCCCTTCCCTTCCCTCCGCTCCCCTCCCCTCCTCTCCCCTCCCCTTCCCTTCCCTTCCCTTCCCTTCCCTCCCCTCGCCTTCCCTTCCCTTCCCTTCCCTCCGCTCCCCTCCCCTCCCCTCCCCTCCCCTCCCCTTCCCTTCCCGTCTTTCTTCTTTATTACAGTGGCTGGGACTTTCAGTCCTGTGTTAAACAAGAGCGGTGAGAGGGGACATTTTTCCCTGGTTCCCAGTCTGAGGAGGAAAGCATTCAGTCTTTCACTGTTAAGTAAGATATTAGCTGTAATTTTGTTGTTAAACATAATGCTTGTAATCAAGTTGAGGAAGTTCTCTATTCCTAGTTTGCTGTGGGTTTTTATCATGAATGAGTGTTCGGTTTTGTCAGATGCCTTCTCTGCATCTATCGATGTAATTGTATGATCTTTCTTCTTTGGCCTGTTGATATATTGAACTACACTGATTGATTTTCAAATGTTGAACCAGCCTGGTATAATTATTTTTACACATTGTTGGATTCAATTTGCTAACACTTTGTTGAAGACTTTTGTATCTAAATTCGTAAGAAATATTGCTCTGTAGTTTTCTTTTATGTCTGGTTTTTGTATCAGGGTAATAGTAACCTCACAAAATGAGTTGGGAAGTGCCTGCTCCTGTTCTGTTTTCTAGAAGAGATTGTGTAAAGAAATCTTACATTTAAAAAAAATGTTGGCAACTAATTTCAATTATTTTTAAGCACTCTATGGGCCAAACGAATGTGCCTGCTGGCTGGGGTTGGCTTCGGGCACGCCTCCCAGTAATTTCCACTTAAAGGAATGTTCTGTCTTGTGTTTTAGAGTTGAGAAGGGCATAGCTATCGGGTGAGTGCCCTCAATGTGCACAGTATGGGCCACTAGGCATATTTTGGCCTTTAGTCCTGCTCATTAACAAACCAAGCAGCTCAGGTTCAACCCCTTCTTTGGGGTCTTAGGGATCCTTTTGGACCTCAAGCTCCCTGCAGGCCCCACTACTGGCTGCAAACAAGATACAGCGGTGGGCAGGGGGTGGGGAGGGGTGGGAGGTGTGTGATTTTGTGCTTCAGGGGACATTTAGCAATGTCTCAGGACAGTTTTTGTTGTCACAACTCAGAGATGGGGTGCTACTGGCATCTGGTAGGTAGAGGTCAGTGTTGCTGCAGAGTATTCTACAATGCACAGAACAGTCCCCCACAATAAAGAATTATCCAGCACAAAATGTCAACAGCGCTGAGGTTGAGAAACCCTAGAATACAAGAACATTTGGCTTAACTGCTTTAAGAGAATGCCTAGCGGAGGTGGGTAAACTTCTTTAACCTGAGATGAATTTCTACCTGAATATAGGCAACGTTGAAAATGGGTTACATTTTTCTCCCCATTACTTTCACAAAATCCCACTGTCCAGAACTGAATGTACACTGTTTACTTAGCAGAGACTCATGGAAATGGAATTGCAGTGTCAAACGAA
This sequence comes from Pan troglodytes, assembly GCF_028858775.2. Lineage (NCBI taxonomy): Eukaryota > Metazoa > Chordata > Mammalia > Primates > Hominidae > Pan > Pan troglodytes. The sequence goes on from NC_072406.2 coordinate 134,141,097, forward strand.
GGGTTAGTACTTTCAAAAGGCACTTGCTGTATACATTGTCAATTTTGACACCTTCCAGAACAGTGATGTCAACTTCTCTCACCAGGGCATGAAAGCCTGTGTCACTGCATCCTTGCAGGCGACGGATGTTCTAATGCTACATATCTTTACTAGTTAGGAAGGTAAAAATGCTGGTGTGGAGGTTCAATACCCACATCCCACTCCAAGTGTTCCTCATTTCTCACCTCCTACCAGCTCCTGACTCCATCTCCCCTCCTCAGTCTTCATTCTCCTTGAGTGAGCAGATGTTTTTCTAGCTCTGCAAGTTTTCACTTCTCCAACCTCAACCAGACATGACCCAGTCTGGCAGAGGTCTGGGTCATGTCTGGCTGAGGTTGGAGAAGTGGGGTTGCCTTTAGGATTCCAGGACCAGACGAGGTCTGCCTTTGGTAGAGAAACAAGTAGGAATGAAGCATGGGTGTGTCTGGCTGTGGGACTCAGGGCTCTCCCAGGGAATTGGGGCTCCAGACCTATCTGTACCTGGTGACCCAGAGCCACTGTGAGTCCCTCCAACCCAAACTCAGCTTCTGCCTCCATAATGCTCATCCTCCTGTGATCCCCCTCTTGGGTACCATGATCTACCTGGCCATCCAAGACAGAAATCTGCAGGTCAGCCCTGACTCCACGTATTTCCACCCCCCCATCTGATAAATCACACTATGTTTAATTAATTAATTGATGAATGGCCTGGCCATTTAGCCTTCCAAATTTCCAGCTAATTAGAACTTTTTTTAAGGTTGTAAGAGACAGAAGCCCATCTTCGGTGACCATAAGCAGAGAAAGGGATCGTTGGCTTATAGAATTGAGATGCCCACAGAGAGGGTCTGGCTGCAATAGTGGCTGAGTCCAGAGATTCAAAAGATGGCTCTGGGGATCCCTCTCACTGTATTGTGCTCTACTTTCCTTTGTGATTCCCTAGTGTCCAGGGAGGTGCCCCCAGCCTGGTGGAAAAGATGCCCTTGGCAGATCCAGCCTTCCATGCTTCTTCCGGCCAATGGTCTAGCCTCTTTTTTTTTTTTTTTTTTTTTTTTTTTTTTGAGATAGAGTCTCTCTCTGTCACCCAGGCTGGAGTGCAGTGGCACAATCTTGGCTCACTGCAACCTCCGCCTTCTGGGTTCATGCCATTCTCCTGCCTCAGCCTCCCGAGTAGCTGGGACTATAGGCGCCCACGACTGCGCCCGGCTAATTTTTTGCATTTTTAGTAGAGATGGGGTTTCACCGTGTTAGCCAGGATGGTCTCGATCTCCTGAACTTGTGATCCACCCGCCTTGGCCTCCCAAAGTGCTGGGATTACAGGCGTGAGCCACCACGCCTGGCCCAGCCTCCTTTTTCTTTTTCGAGACAGAGTCTCACTCTGTCACCTAGCTTGGAGTGCAGTGGCACAATCTGGGCTCACTGCAACCACCGCCTCCCAGGTTCATGTGATTCTCCTGCCTCAGCCTCCCGAGTAGCTGGGATTACAGGTGTGTGCCGCCACACCTGGCTAATTTTTGTATTTTTTTAAGTAGAGATGCAGTTTCACTATGTTGGCCAAGCTGGCCTTGAATTCCTGACCTCAGGTGATCCTCCCACCTCAGCCTCCTAAAGTGCTGGGATTACAGGCATGAGCCACCGTGCCTGGCCTCAGCCTCCTGATCAGACCCCATAAGGAATCTGAGCGACCCTGATTGTGTCATGTGCCCTCTCTGAAGTCAATTGCTGTGCCCAGAATATGGGACACTCTGATAGCCACGTGAGTCACGCACCCGCCTCAACAGGGCCAAGATGGGCCCAGCTGTATACCCGCTCCTTCAATATCACTTGAAGCAGTTTCTCAAAGGACGTAAAGGCAGCACGTATCTATGACATGGTCTTTTCTAACAGTTTTTCTGCTCCCCATCCCTGCTGTCACAACCCTACCCTCTCACACCTGGATCACTGGGAACACCTCCAAACTGCTATCTCTGTCCCAGTGAGCACACTCCCCATCGCACCCAGGCCCCTAGCACCTCAGGAGCTCAGGAGACTCTTGACTGTGAGTGCACTTGGAGGTCCCTGAATCCCGCTTGCTAGGGAACGTTTGGAAGGAAAGATGCAAGTCTGAAGAAACCTCCTGTTCACAAATTAAAGACCAGGCATTGAGGAGCAGCTGTGTCACTAGGGCAAAGGGTAAGGGACAGGCCTGCCCAGTCCTGGCCCTTGTGTACTTCATACACCCTCGGGCTTCTGGTTCCTCTTCTCTCTCTCTGTTGTCTCGTTTCTGGGACACCATGGGCAGCATGGGTGCATGCCTCATGGGTTTGGCCTGGGAATAAAAACCATGGCCAGGCACGGTGGCTCACGCCTGCAATCCCAGCACTTTGGGAGACCGAGGTGGGTGATCACCTGAGGTCAGGAGTTCAAAACCTTCCTGGCCAACATGGTGAAACCCCATCTCTACTAAAAATACAAAAATTAGCCGGGCGTGGTGGCGTGCACCTGTAATCCCAGCAACTTGGGAGGCTGAGATAGGAGAATCGCTGGGACCTGGCAGGCGCAGTTTGCAGTGAGCTGAGATTGCACCACTGCAGTCCAGCCTGGGCGGACACAGCAAGACTCTGTCTCAACAAAACAACAAAACAAAAACAACAACAACAACAAAAAAAACAAAAAACCCCACAAAAACAGCAAAGATTGTCCATCTGGTCCTGTTCCCTGCGACCTGTCCTAACGGTGAGATCCCTTTGCATTGCAGCAGGAGGACTCCGTCTTGCATAACGTCATCCTGTGGCCTCCAAACCCTGAGCCCCCACAGGTACTGGGGGATGTGCTGTTCTGCATGGCTTCCCTCTCGGCCCCTTCCTGACGTCTAGATGGTTGCAAACACTTGCTGTGGCATGTGCATTTACATAGTTAGGTTTTTTCTCCTCCTCCCTCTTCCACTGCTTCTTCCATCCACCCCAAATAAGTTGTAAAACACAGTCGAAATCGACAATTTATGTTTAGATTTTTTAGGATAGTATTTTAGTGTGCCTGTCCAAGAACTGGCTTGGTTGATATGTTCTGCGATGCTGAATAAGGCTTACGTTGCCAGCAGAAAGGAACGTAGCTGCTGGGAGCCAATACTAACCCCTCCAAACTCTTCTACTTTGATTTCCTTTGTCTGCAAGTGAAGCTGGGAATGGGGTGGTGACCCTACCTTTGCCGCCTGTGAGCAAAACTGATTTGTTGTAAAAGAAGATTAAATTCTGAATCAGCTGTCAGTGTCATGCAACAATGTGCTAGCTGAGTTCCGCTGCTGTGGCTCTGCCCAAAGTGTTTGCCATCCACTGGGGAAGAGGGTAAATAAGGAACTTTGCGTCACCTCACAGTGCTTTTTCCTGGAGAGGACATTGAGGTTAGTGTGTGTTTATGGGTGTGGTCAGGGTGAGGCTCTAAAACCCCTGGCTCCTCCCTAGCCTGCTCTGAAGTCCCCTTCACACCTGGCCAGGCGTGGCAGTCATCCAGGTGAAGTGGCCTTTTAAAAAAGAGTGGGCCAAGTGCGGTGGCTCATGCCTGTAATCCCAGCACTTTGGGAGGCTGAGGAGGGTAGATCACTTGAGGTCAGGAGTTCGAGACCAGCCTGACCAACATGGTAAAACCCCGTCTCTACTAAAAATACAAAAATTAGCTAGGCATGGTGGCGCACACCTGTAATCCCAGCTACTCAGGAGGCTGAGGCTGGAGAATTGCTTGAATCCAGGAAGCAGAGGTTGCAGTGAACCGAGATCGTGCCACTACACTCCAGCCTGGGTGACAGAGTGAGACTCTGTCTCAAAAAAAAAAAAAAAAAAAAAGAGCTGCTCTGCCCTGGAGGATGGCTGTTAGGTGGGTGCACTTGATGCATTTGTTTCTCTGCATATCCCAGCAAGGAGTGATGTTTAAGATTGTGAAATAACCATTTGCATAGAGCATTGTGAAGCCTTTTCATACATGAGTTCATCTGCTTCTCTTCATTATTCCATGAGCTGGGCTGATGACTCATGTTTTATAGACTCAGAAGGAGGCTCGGAAGGATAATCATCCCAGGTCATTTGGGTGAGTGGAGGAGTGAGAACTAGAACCCTGGGTCACTAAGGTTGCTGGCCAGTCATTTCCAAACTGGGTTCTGGGAAATCCTGGAGCCAACAGCAATGCTTCCTGGATCAGCCCAGAAAAAGAGGAAGTGGAGAGGGGAGAATCCAGTTCCCTGCACCCTGACCTTCCATCAGCACAACTTACCCTATACGGCCTTATATTGCAAGATGGCTCTTAGAAGAAAATGTTTTGGGGCCGGGCGCAGTGGCTCACGCCTGTAATCTCAGCACTTTGGGAGGCCGAGGTGGGTGGATCACAGGGTCAGGAGTTTGAGACCAGCCTGACCAACATGGTGAAACCCCGTCTTTACTAAAAATACAAAAACTAGCCGGGCGTGGTGGTGCATGCTTGTAATCCCAGCTACACAGGAGGCTGAGGCAGGAGAATCGCTTGAACCTGGGAGGCAGAGGTTGCAGTGAGCCAAGATCGTGCCACTGCATTCCAGCCTGGGCGATAGAGCGAGACTCCATCTCAAAAAAAAAAAAAAAAAGTTTTGGAATCAGAGTTGGAAAGAAACACTGATCTGGTCCACCTCCATTATTTTTCAGTTTTGTGTATGGTGGATCCGAAGGACAAGGAACTTGCTCACTGCCATAAATCAGTGGCAGGTTGGAGACAAGAAGCCATCTTGGGGGATCCTAGTCCAGGCTCCTACGGGTGTCCCTGTCAGGGGAAGAGCACTTTGTCCGGCTCTATCTCACAGAGGTCTTCCATAGTGCTTTGCAGCAGAGCTCAAGACCTCAGTCACAAGCTCCCACATCGTGATGTGACGTGGATATGGTTTTTTATTGGCTTGGTGGACATTTGGGAAGCCCCTCCCTGCTGGGCATCTGGTACTTATTTAGGTGCTGTGATCTCTAGAGAAGCAAGACAAACAAGGGCCCTGCTCTCTGGAACTTACAGCCAATTGAGGAGTCAGATAAGCAAGTGAGTAAACAGACATCAGTGAGTAAATACATTTGAATCTTTATTAAATGTGTATTGTTTACCAGGCATTGCTCTAGCACGTGAAAATCAGCAGTGAACAATTCAGCTGTGATCTGCTCGAATGAAGCTTCCTTATGAGGCGCTAACAGGCAAAAAACACATCATTAAATTTCCAATGGTAACCATGGTCGGAGGGGCTATTTATTTTTTTATTATTGCAGTAAAATATATATAACATAAGATTTACCATTGTAACTATTTTTAAGTGGACAGTTCAGTGGAATTAAGTACATTGCAGTGCCACTATCACCGCCATCCATCTCCAGAACTTTTTCATCTTCTCAAACTGAAACTCTGTGCCCATATTCCACATTCTCCCTCTCCCCAACCCTTGAGAACCTTTTCTTTCCTTCTCTCCTTCCTTTCCTCTTTCCCTCCTTCCTTCCTTCTGACTGGGTCTTATTCTGTCGCTGAGGATGGAGTGCAGTAGTGCAATCATAGTTCACTGCAACCTTGAATTCCTGGGCTCAATCAGTCCTCCCTCCTCAGCCTCCCTAGTAGCTAGGATTATAGGCCTGCGCTACTGCAGCTGGCTGCTTTGTCTCTGTGAATTAAACTACTGTAGGTACCTCATGTAAGTGGAATCATACAGTATTTGTATGTGATTATTATTTCACCTCTGACTGGCTTATTTCACTAAAGCGTAATGTCCTCAAGCTTCACCCATGTTGCTGCATGTCGGAATTTCCTTTCTCTATAAGGCCGAATGATATTCCATTGTATGTATAGACCACATTTTGCCAATCCATTCTTTTTTTTTTTTTTGAGATGGAGTCTCGCTCTGTCACCCAGGATGGAGTGCAGTGGCGCAATCTCGTCTCACTGCAAGCTCCGCCTCCTGGATTCACGCCATTCTCCTGCCTCAGCCTCCCGAGTAGCTGGGACTACAGGTGACTGCCACCACGCCCGGCTAATTTTTTGTATTTTTTAGTAGAGACAGGGTTTCACCGTGTTAGCCAGGATGGTCTCGATCTCCTGACCTCGTGATCCACCCACCTCGGCCTCGCAAAGTGCTGGGATTACAGGCATGCGCCACCGTGCCTGGCAATCCATTCTTTTTTTTTTTTTTTTTTTTTGAGACAGAGCCTCGTTCTGTTACCCAGACTGGAGTGCAGTGGCCGAGATCTCGGCTCATTGCAACCTCCACCTCCCAAGTTCAAGTGATTCTCCTGCCTCAGCCTCCCGAGTAGCTGGGATTACAGGCGTGCACCATCACACCCGGCTAATTTTTGTATTTTTAGTAGATGGACAGTTGAGTTGCTTCCACCTTTTGACTATAGTGAATAATACTGTGATGAATGTGGGTGTCCACGTAAGTATCTGAGCCTCTGCTTTCTATTCTTTTGGGTATATACCTAGAAGTGGAATTGGTAGATCATACAATAATTCTATGTTTAAGTTTTTGAGGAACCACTAAACTTTTCCACAGCAGCTGCACCATTTTACATTTCCACTAGCAATGTACTAATGTTCCAATTTCTCTACATCCTCACCAATACTTGTTACTTTGTTTTTTGTTTGTTTGTTTTTTAAATTACAGTCATGCTTGTAGGTGTGAAGTAGTGTCATTGTGGTCGGGGCTATTTTTGATGAAGTGCAGGGGACAGCTCTCTGTAGAGACCTGGTGTACTGAGGAGACAGCCACATAAGGTTCTAGAAAAGGAACATTCTGGAATAAGGTAACAGGTGTGTATGGTATAGGAATAGTGTAACAGGTATGGGAGAAATGAGCTTGCTGTACTTTAAGATCAGCAAAGAAGGCCAGTGTGGCTGGAGAAAAGTGGGTGAGGCAAATTATGGTGAGCTGTGCAGCCAAGGAGGTGGGTGAAGGCTCAGTTTTGTAGGTCCCAACCAGCCCTGGTAAGAAGTCTGGCTTTCTTCTACCTGTGGTACAAAGCCATGGTGATAAAAGAGCATTTCACTGGGATTTGAGCCTGTGTGCTCACTCACCATGGGGATGAGACTCCAGCAGTCAGGGCTCCCCAAGGAGGAAGCAGAGCAGCTGACGGTGAACTTGTGCCCAGCACTGTCTGGGCTCAGCGGACTTGAGACTCAGCACTCAGCCAGACTGAGCTCCCCATAACCGGCCAATTGGAAACTGACAAGCGAAGGACTGGTTAAAACCAACCAACCACATTTCCTTGTAAAACTCCCTGGCTTTTGCTTTGTTGAGTCCCCGTGGCTTGTTCAGGGAGATGGTCTTTAAGCCTTTGCAGAGGCTGCAGTCCCTCATGTATACCCATCCGTGTGAGTAAATCTCCTCTGCTTCAAGCTCAGGGTATTGGGTTATTCTTTGCACCTCAGCAGTCACGGTGCTTGAGTCTTTCTCTTGTACACAATGATCAAGGGGCAGAGCCCCTTAGCAGTGTTTGGCTCATTATTCTGGATGGGGCTGAGGTCCTGGGATAATAGAGAGCAAGAAGCCTGGGAGGCCAGAGGCTCCCAGGTGAGGCTTTTTGTTGGTTTTTGTTTGTTTGTTTGTTTGTTTGTTTGTTTTTGTAGGAGATACCTCAGAGAATAAAAGGAGTGCGCTCAGTAGCACTGTAACCAAACCAAAGCTTCAGTCAGTCACCACTTGTACAGTCCAATTAACAAGCGCTACAGGAGTTTGAGACTAGCCTGTGCAACACGGCAAGACCCCTGTCTCTACTAAAAATACAAAAAATTAGCAGGGTGTGGTGGTGTGCACCTGTGGTCCCAGCTATTTGGGAGGCTGAGGTGGAAGGATCACTTAAGCCCTCGGGGGAGAGGGGGCAGAGGTTGCAGTGAGCCAAGATGGCGCCACTGCACTCCAGCCTGGGTGACAAGAGTGAGACCTTGTCTCAAAAAACAAATAAACAAACACACAAACCAAAAAACAAGAGTGAGGGCTGACATGAAAAAAGTGACTTTTTATTCTAAAGCTTAGCTTAGGGGGAAAAGTACAGGCTTCTGCTTTTAAGGGCACTGCTTTGCTTTTGGGGCAGAAAGCAGGGACTTTTAAAGGGGGGACTTTGCATGCACAGCAGGTGGGGAGGGAGTGAGTAGGTGGGGGACCACTGGACTCACTTCAGTGCCTTATCCACCAGGTGGTCCAGCTGGCACAAAACTAGGTTCTAAGGTGGTCGTTGTCTTGAGACGCTCTCCAGGTGGGAAAGACTTCCGTCGTGGGCATACTTGAGGTTGGAAATTGACAGTTGTTTCTTGAGGCAATCTCCTGCTGGGAGAGCTTTCTGGCTCTGGAGCTTCTAAGTGAGCACAGAGTCAGATAAGCTTGTCCTATAGGGAGTGTCTGGTGAAGGGAAGGTCAAGGTTATAAGGTTATAATTGCATTTCTAAAGCGCTAAGTAGGAAGTGAGGAACATGAGAAAAGAAGGAGGGACAAAAGAAAAAAAATAATTAAAACCATTTTCTTTCTCTTAGAAAAATGGGATACTCAGTTACAGCATCATTGCATTAAAGGGACATTGAGTTTTGCAGGTGGGGGAAGTGAAATGGCTTAGAAAGAACATTGGCGGGGGACACAAGGTTCCTGACTCATGTGTTTTTTGCTTTTTTTCTGTTTGGTTTTGAGACGGAGTCTCACTCTGTCAGCCAGGCTGGAGTGCAGTGGCACAATCTTGGCTCACTGTAACCTCTGCCTCCTGGGTTCAAGTGATTCCCCTGCCTCAGCCTCCGGAGTAGCTGGGATTACAGGCAGGTGCCACCGTGCCTGGCTAATTTTTGTATTTTTAGTAGGGATGGGGTTTCACCATGTTGGCCATCCTGGTCTTGAACTCCTGACCTGAGGTGATCCGCTCACCTTGGCTTCCCAAAGTACTGGGATTACAGGTGTGAGCCACCGTGCTGGCCTCCTGACTCTATTTTGAAACCATGATCTTCTGGGCTTGTGGAAGGAAAATCAGCCTCCCCTTGAGAGGGTTGGAACCTGGTAGGTTCTCAGGGGGCAGCTGGCATGGGTAAGGTGGGAAGGTTAAGGGTCTGTTCCGTGATGATCCTGGGATATGAGGGTTCAAGCTGCTGATCTGAGTGCAGAAAAAGGCGTGGGAATTGGAAGGTGGGGGTGGAGACAAGGTCAGATGAGGCAGCAGGGTCTGGGGCGGCCTGAGATGTGGGGCTGGGGGACAACAAGTGCCTGGGAGGACTGGGCCTTCAGGCAGATGAGGGAGGCAGGGAGGTAAGCACAACAGGACCTCTCCTCGGAGCCTCTAGGCAGTGAGCCAGCAGTTTATTTCGACAGTATTTGCTTTTGACACTTTTTGAAAACAATTAATTGTTGCATTAATTACAAACTGATTTATCTTATTCAAGTAGTCAATTTTAATAACATCACAATAGTCTTACCTTCCTATCCTGCCGACCAGTCACAGTGATTTCTTGTTTTGTCAGCACAAATGCTATTGAAACTCTGAATTTTAGTGGTAGCTTTGGGTTCTGTTCTCTGTTCCTGAGGGAAGAGAAGCCATCGACAGAGGAAAATTCCCACACTCAGCCTGAAACCTCTTCTATCTGCTAATTGGAGGTTCCTCTTACTGAGCTGGGGCCATGGAGCCTCAGCCCAGTCCCCTTTTGGGTTCCTTTTGCAGCAAGCTGAGTCCTAGTTGTTACCCTTGCTCCTTCCTTTGGGAATGGACTCACTTAGGCCTCCTGGGAGGCTGTTCTCAGGGGGCTCTAAGCAGCCTCGGTTACTAAAGTACACTCGCACAGGTGATGTATTGCACCACCTGATGGTTGGAAATGAAGAGAAATGTATAACCACGGCTCTAAAGGGTGACTCGTTTGGGGAGTGGGAGGACACGGTCCAATGGGAAGTTGGGAGACTGTCTAACACCCAGCCAAGGGGGGCATCACCTGTCCCCGGGAGTGTCAGGGTCCTGGCTTAGGTGTGTCCCTCTCTGGGAAAGAGGTGGTGGTGACGCTGTGATGAGAGCTGTCTCCACTCGACAGCCCTTCCGGGGGTTTCATGCATCCTGACTTGTTTAGAAAGCTCTGTGGTGAAATAAGGGCCATGCCAGCCCACAGCCCCAAATCCTGAAGGTGGGCTTCATAGTTGTTCAGTTCTGGAGAGCCCTACAGGGGACATCTGAGCTCCAAGCTCCAAGCATGTGGATTTCAGAAGGGAAGGGCAACCCTAACCCCTCCATTACCACTTTCTGGAGTTCCGCTTGGCCATGGGGCTGTCATGATTCCCATTTATAGCTCTGACCGTGTGGGGAGGAAGAAAAGACATTCAATCCTATTATTATAATGATCTCACTTAAAAACATATCATCATTCAGTAACTCCATTCTAACACTTCTATTGTCTGGGTGTTTCTGTAACAAGTCCCAAAAAACATAATTTTCAACTCTAGAAACTGTGATCAATGCTATGAAGCAAGAAGACAGGTGCACAGACCCCAGACCTAGCCTGGGTGTCAAGGAAGGCGCTTCTGAGGAGCTGATGTTTGAGCTCAGAGCTGCAAATGAGCAGGAAGTAGGTGACATCAGAAGGACCCAGAGCCAGCTCAGCAGACACGCCTCCCCCAGCTTGGGCAGGTCTCCCCGGGTCGGGTCCCTGCTCCGGGTACAAGATGTGGTCTGAATGAGGTTTGCTCCTGGAGGAGACCTCAGCAATGTGGACATCTGAGGAACAGAGGACCAGGAGGACAGGAGAATCTGTGTATGCGAGCCGTCCCCAGGGTCTGGTCATCAAGAAAGGCTGAGGTTGTCTGTTGCTCAGGCGCTGTGTGGTTATTGTTACTTTGCTTGACAGAGGAAAGTGCCATATATATGTGCACATCTTGTTTAAAGCTATGCTTGGTGCTCTAAGGTTAACTTGAAGGTCCCTTCTTTAGCTCTTGAGGAACTCAGCATTACAGCGACACTCAGCCAGTGCAGGACAGGGAGCATTTCCCAATATTCCACAGGCTGCAGGTGGGCATCTGGGCTGCTTTAACTGTGTTTAATGTGAAAGAAGTTGAGCAAAGAACAAGTTAAGCAGCAAGAATTAATTCAATCTTCATGACAGCACAGAGTTTCCTTTCTTTTTTTTTTTTCTTGTAACGAGACAGAGTCCTGCTTTGTCACCCAGGCTGGAATGCAATGGCACGATCTTGGCTCACTACAACCTCTGCCTCCTGGGTTCAAGCAGTTCTCCTGTTTCAGCCTCCTGAGCAGCTGGGATTACAGGTGCACACCGCCATGCCTGGCTACTTTTTTGTATTTTAGTGGAGACAGGGTTTCACTGTGTTGCCCAGGCCAGGCTCGAACTCCTGAGCTCAGGCAACCCACCCACCTTGGCCTCCCAAAGTGCTAGGATTACAGGTGTAGCCACAGCACCCGGCCTTGACAGCAGAGAGTTTCTTTACTGTCACCTGTCTGCTCCCACAGCCCCTGCTGTGGGGTTCCCCCAGCCCGGAGGGTCGGTGCTAGTTTTCACTGGCACGATTACTCAAGTGTGTGAACAGCACGGCTCCAGGTTTTGGCCAGATGCATCTTCTGAATAAATGTGTAAAATGTTAACTTTGGGAGGAGCTGTTCTTTTTTTTTTTTTCTTTTCTTTTTTGAGACGGAATCTCGCTCTGTCACCCAGGCTGGAGTGCAGTGGCGCGATCTCGGCTTACTGCAAGCTCCGCCTCCCGGGTTCACGCCATTCTCCTGCCTCAGCCTCCCGAGTAGCTGGGACCACAGGCGCCCGCCACCATGCCCGGCTAACTTTTTGTATTTTTAGTAGAGACGGGGTTTCACCATGTTAGCCAGGATGGTCTTGATCTCCTGACCTCGTGATCTGCCCATCTCAGCCTCCCAAAGTGCTGGGATTACAGGCGTAAGCCACTGCACATGGCCTTTTTTTCTTCTTTTTGAGAGAGAGTCTCACTCTGTCGCCCAGGCTGGAGTTCAGTGGCACAGTCTCAGCTCGCTGCAACCTCTGCCTCCCGGGTTCAAGCGATTCTCCTGCCTCAGCCTCCCAAGTAGCTGGGATTACAGGTCCCTGCCACCATGCCCAGCTAATTTTTCTATTTTTAGTAGAGATGGGGTTTCACCATGTTGGCCAGGCTGGTCTCGAACTCCTGACCTCAAGTGATCCACCCGCCTCAGCCTCCCAAAGTGCTGGAATTACATGCTTGAGCCACTGCACCCAGCCTGAACTTCTGATTAACTGCTTTTGCTCTAAGCTGAGATAGCCAATGGGGCTCTTCATTAATGAGTTTTGAATCTGTTTCTTCTTTATACAATAACAACCAGCATGTACAGTGTCTACGTGGTCTAGCCTTGTCCTTTATTTAACCTTCAGAACAACCCTGCAGTTATGACCCCCATTCTACAGATACGGTACTTGAGGTGTAGAACCCAGAGACTTACAGCTAAATAAGCAGTAAAGCTTGGGTTTCAGAACAATTGTACTCAGCTTCCTGCCTGCTCGTTCTTAAACCATGCTGCTGTAGCATGAAAATGAGTGGATACAGGGATTCTAGAGGGGCAAAAGAAATAAAGTTTATGTCTGCAGTTTAAGTATAATCAAGTAAACATCACAGCATGGTACAGGCCATCCTGACATGCCCAGCTCTTTGAATAAAGAGACTCTCCCTTTTATTTGTACAGTTGTTGTTTACAAGGCATTCCTATCACCCACTGAGGTAGGGAAGGGCAGAGATTGTGGTCCCCAGTTTATTGACGGAGAGCGAGAGGCTTGGAGAGAGGAACTGATCTGACCAAGGGCACATGGATTTGGGTTTTCTGACCTCATCCAATTCTCTTTAAATCATATTGTTTCTAAAATATTAAATACATACAGGTCATCAACATTGGGTATGTTTTTGAAGCCTTTAGTCTGCCCCCTACAAACTAAAGACATCAGAACATGTCACCTCTTACATCTTTGAGGTTCCTGAGTCCTTTTAGGGTAATGGCCACCGCTTGTGACCCAAATGCTTCTGAGGAAGGGAAGGCAGATATCGTTTACTAAATATCATTCATTCATTCACTAAATTCAAAATTCCATGAGGGTAGTAGGAACCATGTCTCTCTTTTTATAATTAAGATTTCTTTCTTTCTTTTTCTTTCTCTCTTTCTTTTTCTCTCTTTCTTTTTCTTTCTTTGTTTCTTTCTTTCTTTCTCTCTCTGTCTCTCTGTCTCTCTGTCTCTCTCTCTCTCTTTCTCTCTTTCTTTCTTTCTTTCTTTGACAGAGTCTCACTCTGTTGCCAGACTGAATTGCAGTGCACAATCTTGGCTTACTGCAACCTCCACCTCCCAGGTTCAAGTGATTCTTGTGTTTCAGCCTCCTGAGTAGCTGGGACTACAGGTGCCCACCACCACGCCTGGCTAATTTTTGTACTTTTAGTAGAGATGAGGTTTCGCCATGTTGGCCAGCCTGGGTTCGAACTCCTGACCTCAAGTGATCTGCCCGCCTCGGCCTCCCAAAGTGCCGGGATTACAGGCATGAGCCACCGTGCCTGGCCAAATTTTACTTTAGAGTATTTTCAGATTTATAGAAAAGTTGCAAAGATTGTACGGAGAACTCCCATATAGATGCTTCCCCAGCTTCTCCTAAAGTTAACATTTTACACCATGCCTGTTTTAGTCATCAGCGTCTACCCAGAACCTAGACCCAGCCCTTACTATTCATGAGGCATAATCATCAAAACACACGTCAAACTCTGTTCTGTTATTTTCCATCTTTTAAAGGAAGAGTGAGGACTCAAACCCAGCTCTCTCGGACTTCGAAGCTTATTCATTTCTTCTGCTCTATTGTGCTGTATCACATCAGAAAACATTCCGTTTGCGGAAAGCTGAAATCCCACCCTGGCAGTCTTTCGCTTGTTGGCCTGACAGAGTGCCTGCTAGGTTAGGCTGAGGTGTCCTCTGCAACCTGTATTCGTCAATCTTTTGTACCCCCTTGGAGGGGAAGAAACATTTGGGATGGTCTAGCAGAACTGGTGTGAGCACTTGCCTTCCCTTGACAGGGAAGATGGGCAGCCGGCTGGCTCTAGCACAGAGCATGTGTTCATCCTCCATATTTGGCCAGCCTGGCAGTTGTTTCTGAAATCCGATTCCTCATGCCATGGGGATGACCTTTGGTCTGATTCCCAGCATTCACCTGCAGTCAAGCTGCTCCCAAGGAGCTCGTTCAAAGAGGGGGCGACTTAGGCAGACACTCTGGTCATGATCTAACCATGTTAATTAAGCATGGTTTAATTAACTCTATTGGCATGACCAGTAAGCAGTGGTCTAGAGTGATGGAGCGTTTAAGAGGTAAGTGGAATTTTTTTTTTTTTATGGTGAAATGCTTTAGCTCTTTACAAAGTATATTTTTTAGGACTGGAAAATTGCTGTAAGTGTTTAAAGATTGCTTTAAAATAGACTCCAGGCTCTGGAGTGTCCCAGAGCCAACGAAAGACTGTTTGTTTACTCAAGCAATGGCAGCGAAGGAAAGATTTGAAGAAGCAACTGGGCGAGTCCACGTGTCCTGTAAGGCTTGCCAATTGTTTTTCCAGCCTGCGATTTGGAAGTATAAAGGGTAACTTTAGAAATGCATGCTGTTTTGCAGTGACGCCTGCTGACACACAGGTCCTTTGGAATCCAGTAAGCAATAGAGCTTAAGACTATCTCTGAGACGGGGAACAGGAAGGGGGATTCAAAAGCACTGGGAAATGTGGCAAAAGTGAGAGCTCCCAGGGCTGAGGGTACGTCCTTCGATTTGCAGACATGGCCACCAGACTAAATAAGAATAATCTACTTTTCATACATTCAACAAATATTTATGGACTGCCTCTTCTGTGCCAGGTGCTATTCTGGGCATCAAATCTAGGCTCCTATACCACATTATTCTCAAATGTCCAATTGCTATAATTCCTTGGAGCATAGCAGCAAAATGGCAGAGACCATAAAGCAACGAATTCCACTGTATGGTGAAGCAGCATAAGGCAGGGACAAGAGCACAGACTCTGCAGCCAAACCATCCTGGTCCAAATCCTGGCTCCACCACTTCCAAGCTGTGTGATCTTGGGCAAGTGGCTTAACCTCTCTGTTCCCAGTATTCTTAGCTATAACATCGGGCTCTAAGGATTGAATGAGTTTAAATATGTAAAGCACTTAAAAGAGCAGTACTAGACACACAGAAAGTGTTCATAATAATTAGGTTGCTGCTGTCGTAGCAGAAAGAGTGCTGTGTAAATGCTGGGTGTCAGTATTCTTGCGGAAAGAGCACTGGACTTCAAGGTGGGAGACTTGCAGAGGGCAGAAGGCAAGCCTCTCTGTTTCTTATCTGGAAAATAGAAAACATGATTTTACCTGCCCGGTATAGCTCACGGGGATTTTATAAGAATCAAATGGATGTCAAAGAGCTTTGAAAAGTGCAATGTGCCATTCATACAGATAGTTTTGTTGCTTTTAACTCCATCCAGATATGTTTCTGTTGGGGAGAACTAGTATCATTCTTGCAGATTAGCTTTCTATTAGAAAAAGAAGTGAGTTGGGCGCCGTGGCTCATGCCTGTAATCCCGGCACTTTGGGAGGCACGTGGATCACGAGGTCAGGAGATCGAGACCAGCCTGGCCAACATGGTGAGACCCCATCTCTACTAAAAAAAATACAAAATTAGCTGGGTGTGGTGGTGCATGCCTGTAGTCCCAGCTGTTCGGGAGGCTGAGGCAGGAGAATTGTTTGAACCCGGGAAGCGGAGGTTGCAGTGAGCCGAGATCGCGCCATTGCACTCCAGCCTGGGCAACAAGAGCAAAACTCCACCTCAAAAATCATAATAATAGGGCTGGGTGTGGTGGCTCACGCCTGTAATCCCAGCACTTTGGGAGGCCGAGGCGGGTGGATCTCGAGGCCAGGAGATTGAGACCATCCTGGCTAACACGGTGAAACCCCGTCTCTACTAAAAATACAAAAAGTTAGCCAGGCGTGGTGGTGGGCGCCTGTAGTCCCAGCTGCTCGGAAGGCTGAGGCCGGATAATCACTTGAACCCAGGAGGCGGAGCTTACAGTGAGCCGAGATCTCGCCACTGCACTCCAGCCTGGGTGACAGAGTGAGACTCTGTCTCAAAATATAATAATAAAAATAAATAATAATTTAAAAAAGAAAAAAAAGAAAGAGAAGTGGAGCTGAAAAGGGAGAGACGCCTGCCTTTTGTTTTTTTCTTCAAAGACAAATCCAAGCCCTTGTTATAGTCCGTCTGCCTGAGGAAATATAGCCCGTGGTCCCTTTCTTCTCCTGGACTTGGAGCAAAGATCTGTCTCCTTATTCCATCTGTTGTTTGCATCTGTCTGGGCTATTATTTGTCTTCTTTCCAGAATTAAAAGAAATCTTGCTCATGGAATACTGGGCATGAGATTTATCTGTTAAATTATTTGCAGAATATTTTACTGCAGGTCATCTTGTGATTGAAAGGGGGGCCTGGCCTCAGGTGTTAGGAGCTGAGGTTTGCATGGCGGTCAGACAAGTAGGAATTGGGTTAAAATTTCAAAAATGCAGGACCCTGATATAAAAATGCCACTCACTCTGTAATCTTGAGTTATTATAGTAAAATGTGAGAATCATGCTTCCAAAGATTTATAATTTATAGATAAAGAATCTTGGCCGGGTGTGGTGGCACCTGTAATTCCAGCACTTTGGGAGGCTGAGGCGGGCAGATCACAAAGTCAGGAGTTCGAGACCAGCCTGGCCAATATGGTGAAACCCCGTCTCTACTAAAAATACAAAAATTAGCCGGGTGTGGTGGTGGGCACCTGTAGTCCCAGCTACTTAGGAGGCTGAGGCAGGAGAATCGCTTGAATTCGGGAAGCACAGGTTGCAGCGATCCAAGATGGTGCCACCAAACTCCAGCCTGGGCAACAGAGCGAGACTCCATCTCAAAAAAAAAAAAAAAAAAAAAAGAATCTTTCTCTGAAAATGAGGATTATAGAGTGTGAACTTAAGGTGATTTAAAGTTTCCATGGTCTTGATACTGTCCTATGGGGATGATTGTCTTCTTGGATGCACAGATGAAGAGGCTGAGGCCCCTCAGGGCAGGGCAGGGGCACTCGTTAAGGGAATGGCTCAGCCTGCATGGAGGTCAAGCCAACCCCGGGTCAGCAGCCCCCTCTTGTGTGAGGAATCATCCTCAGCTCTTTTTGCCTCCTTCAACACTGCTCCATGGAAGGGATCAAACAGAGATGCCTTGTCCTGGCTCTGGGATCAGAGATAATCGGTTATGTCTAGATTCCACTGCTGTGTGGTCTTGGCCCAGTTACTAAACCTCTCAGAGCCTCAGCTCTAAAACAGGGACACAAATATCCATCTTTCTCTTAAGACAGTTGTGCAAATTCAATGACATAGTTCATGGAAAGATACTGGCCCAGTGCCTGGCATTAGTGAGTGCTCAATAACAGGAGCATTTATTGCTGTTGTTCTCTTTCCCCCACATTCTATCCTTCAGCTAAAATGAAGGAAAATTTTTGCATTGTAGTGTTCATGTTAGCACTAGACCGTATGGGTACCTGAGAGATGAAGCATCTTTTATGTTTTACCTTTGGACACAATGGGATGAACACAGATAGCCAACCACTCAGGGAAATGCACCAGGTAGGGGAACCCTAGCCAAAGCTAGCTTGCTCTTCGGGCTGGTGTCTGAAGGTCAAGGACTACAGCCCATCCAACAAGTCTGACGGTCTCAGGAAGTCCCCAGCTGCAGACTAGGCAGATGATTTGCTTTCACATGTCCTGCAGAAACGTCAAGATTAATTTACAAAATCCATAGGCTAGAGGTTGGTAGAGTTTGATGAGTGGGGACCCTCCCTTCCTGGGGGACCTTGGGGGCTGTCTGCTTCACCTCCAGGCAGGAGCCATACCTACTATCTTCCTTGGGTGCCCTCTGTGTGCACACCCCTGCGGCCATGGGACTGGGGTCTGTCTCCCTAGACTGTGAGCAACGTGACAGGAGGAATGGAGCCTTATTTTTTTTTCTCCTCCCTTTCCTCCCTTTCCTTCCTTCCTCCCTCCCTCCCTCTGTCCCTTCCTTCCTTTCCTCCTTGCTTCCTCCCTCCCTCCCTCCCTTCTTTCCCTCCTACCCTCTCTCCTTCCCTCTCTCCCTCTTCCTTTCTTTTCCTTTCCCCTATTTGTTTCTGTTTCTGTTTTGTAGAGATGGGTTTCACCATGTTGCCCAGGCTGGTCTCGAACTCCTGGGCTCAAGCAGTCTTCCCACCTCACCTTCCCAAAGTGCTGGGATTGCAGGCATGAGCCACCGCACCCGGCTGGGGAGGCAGTTTCTAATTCACACAATGGCATCGTCTGCTCCCAGGCCATGCATTTGGCCCAGAAGAGTGCCACCTTCTGATTTTCACAAAGGTGCCCATGGGCTAGGGAATGTCTGTCGTACAGATTTGCACCATCTGCTAGATTTAAGCAAGGTAGAAAGAAATGAGGTCTTGTGCTATCTTCAAATGTGTGTTCCATGTAACGCGAGTTCTATAAGATGTTAAACTGTGGTACATAAACAGAGTCCTGTGGTCAAGAAATTCTGGCAAACTCTGAGTTAAAATTCAGTAAGTTATTCTGCTGTAGAACTCAGAATCTTTACTATGCTAATGTGCATTGTGAATTTCTAAAGGAGGCCTATATTATGTAGCACTTGTCAAAGGTGTTTGACCAGGGAGTACTTTGTTTTCCTCCAAGCTGATCTGGTGCAGCTCATCTGGATGAGAGGTGGACCGGGGAATGCACTCTCAGTTGCTAGTGACAGAAATTCAGCTTGTACCCACCTGCTAAGGTGAAAAGGGCAATGCATGCGGCCTCATCATAGAGCTCCCAGATGGCTAGGGCAGAATGAGGCCTTGGCCCCAGCAGGGCTGCTCCCTCTGCCTGGCATCTCGGCTTTTCTCTGCCTGCGAGCTCTGCCATCTCTTTCTGTGGCGGCTTCGTCCACCACAGCTGGAAACAAGGCTGCAGGTAACTTCCCGACTCACCTTCTATAGAACCCCCACCAGAACTGCCCTGGTTCTTCAGGGAATCCCGTAGAAGGTCCTGGCTTGACCTGAGTCTCATGTACACTCCAGTGGGCAGGGACATGGGGCACTATGACTGGCATTTTCCATGAGAACCTCAGGGATGGAGGGTATGGGTGGAACTGTTCTTGAAAGAAGGCAGACCCCATGCCAGAACAAGGGGTGCATGTTGTCTGGGGTGGGGGCACAGGGTCGCCGCTGGGGAAACAAAATGAAAGACAACCACTGCTTTGGGAAATATGGCTTGGAGCTTACAAAAGCCCTTTCCCTTCTTCTGATTTTTATATTATACTAAAATAGCATCATTTAAATGAGGTTCTGTTTTTTTTTTTTTAATTTTAAATCTCATCTCTGTCCTGTGATTTAAAGTTTTGACTGAGCCTTATATTTTTGCATCCTGGTTTTAAAAATCAACTAGTCTGTAGGAATATGGTTTATAAAAACAACAACAACAAATCAACTAACTGGTGGACAAGCTTATCCTGGAGTGAAAGAAAAGGTGACCAACTCTCAGAGTGGTTAGGATCCCAAGTGGTTGGGTCCGGATTTCTAAGCGTTCATGGTTTTCTTCTTCCGGTTAGTTTTTTTCCCTAGGTTTCCAGCTGAATTCTGGTATGTGAAGCCATCGGTGGTGGAGGGAGGAAAATGTGTTTTCATCTCAGGAGTGCCACAAACAAATTGCACACTTTCAAGTCTTAGTTTAAATGCTCCACTTCTCCTAGGGCGCAAGTGACCCCAAAGTGTGGTAGGTGTCCCCAGTTTTGGTTTTTCTACTAAAGCATTCAGTTGGAACTGCTTGTTTGACTTTGTTTCTTCCCCACTGGATGAGAGCAGCAGCCACCTTTGCTTTGCTGCCATATATCCTCAAGGCCTAGCTCAGTGCCGCACATAGTAGGTGTTTCGCTGGACGGCAGAGCAAGTGGACAACCTTACCTTGAATGCTGTGGTGGGTGCCCTGTTGATAAATGTTTTTGTGTTTTCAGAGACTCCTATCTGATTTCCTTTCCAATTTCTTTTTCTCCTGGCTCAGAGGACTTTATCAGCTCAGACTCCAAGGTCCGCGCAGCCACCCGGGAACAGTCAGAATATAAAAAGGAAGCAGCAGGACACGCCCGGAAGCCCTGACCACAGAGACGCGTCCAGGTAGGAGGCCAGCTCTGGAGGACTGATGCAGCCCAAGGACTGCCCCGCTCATTGCCGGCTCCAGCATTAGCTTTGCCCCATTTGCTTTGGAAACTGGACCCTTAGACACATGGTATCGTCCTCAGTGGTGAGATGTTCCAAGCAGTGGTTCACAGACCTCTCTGTGACTGGCTAGGCCTGCATGATTGAAAAATTCATCCTGATTGCCTGCCCAAAGATGAAATTAGTAATTATAGACTTCCATTCCAGCCACACTCCAGAGTATCTTCATTGTCAGAACTTAAAATGGAAAACATCAAGGGTTCCCAGGGGTTTATCAGTGTCTAATCCGTGGCTAAGTGGAGTCTGTATCTCAGTGTGGTGGCCATTGCGGGCACTGGACCATGAAACAGAGGACTGAGAACACAATTACCAAAGCCACCCAAGCCCTTTGTCCCAGGGAGGCTGGTGGATGAATCCCAGAAACCAACTGTGGCAGTGGGATGTGGCCAGTGCGGGGGTGGCCCATCAGTCACTTCCTTTTTTTTTGAGATGGAGTCTCGTCCAGGCTGGAGTGCAGTGGCACGGTCTCGGCTCATTGCAACCTCTACCTCGTGGGTTCAAGCGATTCTCCTGCTTCAGCTTTCCGAATAGCTGGGATTACAGGAGCCCGCCACCATGCCCAGCCATTTTTTCTATTTTTAGTAGAGACGGGATTTCACCATATTGGCCAGGCTGGTCTCTACCTCCTGACCTCAGGTGATCCACCCGCCTCAGCTTCCCAAAGTGCTGGATTATAGGTGTGAGCCACCATGCCTGGCTGGTCACTGGCTCTTGTTATGAGCCACAGCCAGGCCCTAGGGCTCCCTGCCGGGGCTCTCTCCTGGGCCTCTCCCCATGTTGGCCCCACACTCATAGTTTTAGGGGATACAAGCAGTAGTCCAGCAGACTCGAGCACCTGGTGTCCAGCATGGACACAGGCCAGGCACGCTGGGGGCACTTAATAACTGCTTGTGGGTTCAACTCACAAATAGCCCATGGATTTGGTCAGAAAAACCCTGCAAAATTGGAGCCCAGCTCTCAGGAGTGTATCATGACAGGCCTTAAGGGAAGCAAATGAGCAGGAACTCTGTGGAACAAAAATGCAAAATGGAATGATAGGCCCCTGTCATAGACAATGCAACTTTGACTCACATGCTACTTCATAGCTTTGCAAAACCTTGAGACTCAAAGTGACTTTTTTTTTTTTTTTTTGCTTTGGGTAAGTCAGCGCAACCCCTGGTGGCAGGAATTTTCATGCCTGGGGCGTGGAAGTGGGTGGCTTGGGCTATGTGGCTTTCCAGAGGAAGTACTTGGGGCATCTTGGCAGGAGCTTTGGATTTCTTTAGGGAAATGGCAATCAGATGGGGCAGAGTGTTTTTTGCTGAGGGAATCAGAATGATCCCTCAAACAGCACCTTTGATCTCTATTCTCTGCTAAAGATGGTGCTTCCTCAACTTCCCCAGACCCCCGTGTCTGTTCCATTTCCATGAACTTTTCATCAGGGTCACAGGACAAAGGTTTTAGTCTTTGGTTCTAATGAGACCTCTGACTTGGCACTGGATGACTATGAAACTAGTGAATGGATTTGTCTTTTCTGGAATCCCACACAAGGGAAGCCACTGTGGCTGAGGCCCAGGGTCCAGCTCTTCTCTTTCCCTCTTGGTGAGGTCCTGGGATCTCCTGAGGCCTGGGAATTGCTCGAGGCCTGTGTCACAGCTGGACTGAAGAGTAGCAGCAGCTCAAATGTCTTTTGTTGCTTGTTCCCCAGCTTTAGTCAATTATTATTTTTCCCTTGAAGAATTGCCTCTCGTTGGCATGCAAATTGAGCATAAAAGAGGTGCCCGTAATCCCAGCACTTTGGGAGGCCGAGGTGGGTGGATCACGAGGTCAGGAGATCCAGACCACCCTGGCCAACATGGTGAAGCCCCGTCTCTACTAAAAATACAAAAATTAGCCAGGCGTGGTGGTGTGTGCCTGTAGTCCCAGCTACCCAGGAGGCTGAGGCAGGAGAATCGCTTGAGCTCAGGAGGTGGAGGTTGCAGTGAGCCGAGATCGCACCACTGCACTCCAGCCTGGGAGACAGACTGAGACTACGCCTCAAAAAAAAAAAAAAAAAAAAGAGGTGCCTTCCAAGAACACATTCAAAAAAGCAGCTTCCTGCTCACAATTAAAAACATGATTCTCCTCCATAAATGTGTGTGTGTCTATAGTGCAGGGCCCTGTACTAACTCAGAAACCATCTATCGAGAAGGAACAGGCCCTCCTACTCTGCAAGGGCTGACAGTGAGTCCATCACTCCTGACGGAGCAGGGCTCCTGTGTGCGGTTTCAGTGAGTCACCCGTCCTTGGCGTCACCAACAAGGATAAAGAGCATTTATCGTCCATTTTGCATATAGGTTCCAGACACTATGCCAAATGCTCTGTGTGTGCAATAGATCATTGCATTTTTTAAAAAACCTATTCGGTTCTGATCCTGAGTCCTTACTCTGCCAGGCTGGTGGGTATGCCAAATGTATTAGTCCGTTTTCACACTGCTGATAAAGATATACCCAAGACTGGGCAATTTACAAAGAAAAGAGGCTTAATGAAGAACTTACAGTTCCACGTGGCTGGGGAAGCCTCACAATCACGGTGGAAGGCAAGGAGGAGCAAGTCACATCTTATGTGGATAGCAGCAGGTAAAGAGAAGAGAGCTTGTGCAGGGAAACTCCCGTTTTTAAAACCATCAGATCTCGTGAGACCCACTCCCTATCACAAGAACAGCATGGGAAAGACCAGCCCCCATGATTCAATCACCCCCCCAGGTCCCTCCCGCAACACGTGGGAATTCAAGATGAGATTTGGGTGGGGACACAGCCAAACCATATCACCCAGGGCAGCCATCCTTGGGACTTCTCTCTCCAGAGCCTGGTGCATTGAGACCATCATCCATTCCCTCCCCAACCCCAGCACCTTCCCTGTGATGCCAGTGACCACACTGCCCCTCAGGCTGAGGGACTGTGCTGCTTCTCCACAACTGTAGGCAGGAGGAAATCTTTGGCGAGGCTTTGGGAGCCCATGACTGCTTCCTCGAGCACCCTCCCTGCTCATTCCCCTCTGAACCGGAGGACACGGTCTGGAAGTAGAGAGGGACTCTCAGAGGTTCCCCACTGTTCAGGGCCCTTTCTCTCCACTCTCAGGCGCATTGGCCTTGAGGCATCTGTCCCTTGGCCTCATTGGACAACCAGCATTTTCTCTTCAAAGGATGTAAGTTTTTACAAAAGGTGGGAAGACGCATTGACCTGCAACTCTTTCTGTTTTCTACTTGGAAAAATCCAGAGGCAAAAAACACAGAAGGGCCTGCAGTGGCCACCTGCTGGGCATGGAGCGAGGGAAGAATATAGGGACAATGCATATGTGAATATTCCCAAAGATGGTCCCTCTGCCCAGGCATTATCTCCACTCTACAGATGAGGAAACTGAGGCTTGGAGCATGATGTAATCTACCTTAGAGGTAGAAAGTCCATTGTTTCTCCTCGAGGCTCTTCCCGCCCTCTGAATTATGCTAGAACATGGGGTTTACTCATCCCCAAAGTTCTTCAATAGGAAGAGTGGGGTCCCATCAATTCAACTGTCTTGCTTTTCCGGTTGCCACGTGGTGGCGCTGTTGTAACTTAGCCCAGCATAGTTCAACCATCCAGAGTCTGGGAGTTGCCTCCCTGATGACCATCCATGCACAGGCCCCTGGGTTCTTGAGGGAGAATGATCCCAGCCTCCTAGGGTGAAGCTTAACCCCAGTAGCATCTCTTTCAGCTCAGCAGTGTCCATGCCAGTACAGCTGATGTAGCAGTACAGCTGATTCCCAGTCTGGACTGGTCCCTGGTCCGCCCTCCTTGGATATCATCAACCAGGGACTGAGCAGCTTTTTCCTTTTAGATCCTTAAGACACAACCGATTTTATCTTACAACCTTTTGCCAGATAATGGAGCTATTAATATTAGGTTGTACCAGAGGAAATTACCATTTAGGTAGGTCAAAAATTGTTGGTCATTGGCCATTTCCTGTGCTTCCATTTCCTGTGCTCCTTCTTCTGAAAAAGGTCAAGGGCAGTGTTTCGAGATGACTGGCTTTTCTCAGGGAGTGAGAATCAGGCAGGGAGTGACCTTGAGTGATTCCTAGCTGAATTCCCGGCGCCTTTGGTTTCTGACCACAGTGCTTAGGCTCCCAGGCAATGGTAATTGACACAAGACCAAACAGATCTCCCAAACAAGGCTTTGTGAGGGGCTTATGTTTGAACACAAGGGAGATAGCGCTGGAGCAAAGTTCTCCGGCTGGCTCCCCGAGGACAGGTCTTTTTGGTGTTTTAAGAAGGGTGGGCAGGGCATGGTGGCTCACGTCTGTAATCCCATCACTTTGGGAGGCCGATGTGGGTGGATTGCCTGAGCTCAGGAGTTCGGGACCAGCCTGGGCAACACGGTGAAACCTCATCTCTACTAAAATGCAAAAAATTAGCTGGGTGTAGCAGCATGCATCTGTAGTCCCAGCTACTCCAGAGGCTGAGGCAGGAGAATTGCTTGAACCCAGGAGGTGGAGGTTGCAGTGAGCTGAGATTGCACCACTGCACTCCAGCCTGGGTGACAGAGTGAGACTCCGTCTCCAAAAAAAAAAAAAAAAAAAAAAAAGTGAAGAAGGGTGACGTGAACAAGCATGAGATATGGGAGCGTCGCTACATGTGTGGGGTAGAGCGCGGAGTGCACAGGCACAGTGAAAGAACGTGTTAGGCCATGCATTGCATGATCAAAAAATGGCAGATATGCAGCCATAAAAAAGAAGGAGATCATGTCCTTTGCAGGGACATGGATGGAGCTGGAGGTCATTATCCTTGGTAAACTAACACAGGAACAGAAAAGCAAACACTGCATGTTCTCACTTATAAGTGGGAGCTAACTGATGAGAACACATGGACACGTAGATGAGAACAACACATACTGGGGCCTATTGGAGGGAGGAGGCTGGGAGGAGGGACAGGATCAGGAATGATAACTAATGGGTACTAGGCTTAATACCTGGGTGATGAAATAATCTGTACAACACACCCCCATGACACGAGTTCACCTATGTAACAAACTTGCACTTGTGCCCTTGAACGCAAAATAAAGGTTTATAAAACAAAACAAAACCCAAAAAATGGCAGATAAGCCCCACCTGGGTGGGAATTTTGGTATTATGATGAGCCAGTGGGTGAAGATGGGTCATTCTGGACTTGTGCGCATGCGGGCAATAGGGTTAACTCCCTTGAGTAAGATGGTGGAATGCTGCTAACCTTAGCTTCTTCAAGGTCTCTTGGTCAGCGGGGATGGCACTGGATGGGGTATGCAAGGTCTAGTAGAGTCCTGGTGGGGGCCAAGTCCCGTCCATACCCTGTCTCACTTTGTCACTGAATGAAGGAGAGTGGAAACTCAACAGCCTGGAGTCTTAGCTGTTATCTGATGGTTCTCAAACTTGAGTGGGCACCAAGATCACCTGCAAGGCAGATTAAGACAGATTTCTAGGCTTCGCCTCTGGGGAGTCTGATGCAGCAGGTCTGTGGTGAGGCCTGTGAAGGGGCATTTCTTTTTCTTTTTCTGTTTTTGAGACAGAGTTTTACTTTTGTCGCCCAGGCTGGAGTGTAATGGTGCGATCTCAGCTCACTGTAACCTCCGCCTCCCGGGTTCTAGTGATTCTCCTGCCTCAGCCTCCCAAGTAGCTGGGATTACAGGCGCCTGCCACCATGCCCGGCTAATTTTTGTATTTTTAGTAGAGGCGGGGTTTCACCATGTTGGCCAGGCTGGTCTCGCACTCTTGACCTCAGGTGATCTGCCCACCTCAGCCTCCCAAAGTGCTGGGATTACAGGCGTGAGCCACTGCACCCAGCCAGGAAGGAGCATTTCTAACAGGTTCCCAGGTATTAGTACTGCTGGTCCAGAGACCACACAATGAAGACTGCTGCATTCTGCCACGCAGCTGTGTGACCACCTCAGCCCAGTGCTGTTGGGGCTCAGAAGAAGCCTTCCCTGAGAGCTGGAGTGGACAAGGAGGGTCTCCTGGCAGGGGTGGAGGGAGCTTGAGTGAAAGGGGCAGGCTCTAGAGGCCATTCCAGGCAGGGGCAGAATTCCTGAACTGGACCTCTCTAGGGCTGAGCAGGAAGTGAGTGCAGACCCAGGTGGTGACGTTCACTGAAAACAAGGTATGAGGAGTGGCGCCATGTTGAGGAGAATCTGTCAGTCAGGAGAGGGGTTGAGATTTTATCCTGAAGGTAACTGGAAGCTAGGGAAGTGCTTTGTGGTTTGTTTGCTTTTAAACAAGGGCTGGGCCGGGCACAGTGACTCACGCCTATAATCCCAGCACTTTGGGAGGCCAAGGCCGGTGGATCATGTGAGGTCAAGAGTTTGAGACCAGCCTAGTCAACCTGGTGAAACTCCATCTCTACTAAAAATACAAAAATTAGCCTGGCATGGTGGTGCACACCTGTAGTTTCAGCTACCAGAGAGGCTAAGGCAGGAGAATCCCTTGAACCCAGGAGGCAGATGTTGCAGCGAGGTGAGATCATGCCACTGCACTTCAGCTGGGCGACAAGAGTGAGACTCTGTCTCAAACATAAAATAAAAATAAAATAAAATAAACAAGGGCTTATGCATGCCAGGAAAATGTTCTGAAGATAAGGGTGGGGCACTGACTGGTGCACTGGAGGGGTGGAGGGTGCCGGCTGGAAGGGGCACTAGGGGATATTGTTGTAGTAGAGGAATGGTGGCCAGAAGGAATCCCAAGGGAGAACCCACAGAACCCGGTGACTGCCTGGGTGTGGGCGGAAGAGGTGGAGTCAAAGAATGAGAAATAAAAGTAAAATCCTAAGCCCTCCATCCAGCTGAACAGACTCCCTCTTGGCCAAAGGGACCCTAAAGAAGCCTTAAAAACTAAGTTTGGCCGGGCACGGTGGCTCACGCCTCTAATCCCAGCACTTTGGGTGGCTGAGGCGGGCAGATCACCTGAGGTCGGGAGTTTGAGACCAGCCTGACCAACATGGAGAAACCCTGTCTCTATTAAAAATAAAAAATTAAAAAATTAAAAAAAATTAGCCAAGCATGGTGGTGGGCACCTGTAATCCCAGCTACTTGGGAGGCTGAGGCAGGGTTCAACCTGAGGCTTGAATCCAGGAGGTGGAGGTTGGGGTGAGCCAAGATCGAGCCATTGCACTCCAGCCTGGACAACAAGAGTGAAACTCCGTCTCAAAAAAACAAAAACAAAAACTGAGTTTGGAGCCCTGAGAGGATGGAGGTCAGACAACCTTCCCATACCTGCTCCCTCGCTAGCTGATGTTAGACTTTCTTTCCTAAGGGTTCAGCAGAAACAAGCAAACCAGCCCTTTCAAAAGACTTGCTCCACCACTGGTTTCAGCCAGATCCCCTTCCCTTTTGTGGTTTCCACACAACAACTGACCAGCATTCCTTCCACACAAGAGACCACCCGCCATGGAGTGGTTTGGCACCTTGAGTGCCTTCGCACCCTCTGCGTCACCTTTTAATGTATAAAGCCTAATTTTAACGCATTTAAATGTTGTCTACACCACAAAGTGAGCATGGGGTGTAACATGTCTGTTTGCTTACTATGCATGCACGCCCCTCTTCATGAATACTCATAGCTCTTCCTATAATCTGTTGAATGTGTCTACTTAGCCTGTTCAGCATAAATTCCAGTCTCAAACTTCCCTACCTCAAGTGCCTGCTTCCGGCTTCTGCTGCAAAGCGCAGAAGCGCTTCTGTCGCTTTCCAGCCTGCAGGATAGATGGCCAGCCTGCAGGCTGCAACCCTTTATTATATATTTATTTATTTAGAGACGGAGTCTCACTCTGTCGCCAGACAGGAGTGCAGTGGCGCGATCTTGGCTCACTGCAACCTCCACCTCCCGGGTTCAAGTGATTCTCCTGCCTCAGCCTCCCGAGTACCTGGGACTACAGGTGCGAAGCACCATGCCCAACTAATTTTTGTATTTTTAGTAGAGATGGGGTTTCACCATGTTGGCCAGAATGGTCTCGATCTCTTGACCTTGTGATTCACCTGCCTCAGCCTCCCAAAGTGCTGGGATTTGCAGGCATGAGCCACCATGCCTGGCCACTGCAACTCTTTATAAGAAATAAGCTTTCCTCCCCAAATTTATGAACCTCATGATTCTTCAGTTGACAAGAAGACTCTAAGGTTCTGGATCAAGAACCCAAAAGAAAGATCCAACATTAAACACTGGGACATCTAAAGTGAGAGCTAGGCCATGCGTGAGCCACTGAGCCCAGCCCCATCTGTGTTTTTTTTTTTTTTTTTTTTTGCTTTTTTTTTTTTTTTGAGACACGGTTTCATTTTTGGTGTCCATGATGGAGTGCAGTGGCGCAATCTCGACTCACTGCAACCTCCACCTCCCGGGTTCAAGCCATTCTCCTGCCTCAGCCTCCTGAGTAGCTGGGATTACAGGCGCCTGCCACTACGCCTGGCTAATTTTTTTTTTTTTTTGTATTTTTAGTAGAGACGGGGTTTCACCATGTTGGTCAGGCTAGTCTCGAACTCCTGACCTTGTGATCCGCCCGCCTCAGCCTCCCAAAGTGCTGGAATTATAGGCGTGAGCTACCACGCCCGGGCTCCATCTGTGTTTTTAATAAGCACCCCAGGTGATTCTTCTGAGCAGGGAAATTTAAGGAATGGTGAGCTATTGCCAGGACCACTTTATCAGAATTGCCTGGGATATCAGTTAAAGTACCCATTTCCTGAACACCCCCCTCCCCTCTTGAAGAGTCTGAGCCAGTAGATTTGGGATGAGACCCCTAAATCTGTGTTTGTAGTAAGAATCCCATGAGATTCTCACGAGAAAGCAAGTTTGGGAGACACTGACCAGGGTTTACCCCCAGGCCAATAAGGATAGCTAACTTTTGTTTGCGCTTTGGATAATTCGCATACAGACTCATGCCCCCTCTCCTGTTCTCTCCTCTTTTTTTTTCCAACAAATATTTACTGGGCAGCCATTCTGTGCCTGCTCCTGCACTAGGTGGTGAGGATGCAGCTGGCAGCACGCACCGTGGGAGCTCTGCTCCGGTGGATAAATACACTGTAGTTAAGGAGTTAGACATTGAGCAAGGAAACAAATAGAACAGAGACACTTTTGGGTGGTATGGAGGCTCTGAAAGGTACCCAGCAGGGTGTCAAGCTAGAGAGTAACAGGGAAAGTGGCTACTTTAGATTAGACCTGCCATTCTCAAAGTGGGGTTTCTGGCCCAGTGGTCTCAGCATCACCTGGGAATTTGTTAAAAATGCAAAACTTTGACCCCACTCCCATTCACTGAACTAGAAGCTCAGGGTGGGGCCTAGTGATGTGTGTTTTAACAAGCCCAGGGATTCTGGCACTCCTAAGGTTTGAGAACCACTGGATTAGATGGCCAGAGAAGGAGGTGATATAGGAACTGAGTCTGGAATGACAAAAAGGCAGACATGGAAGACCTAGGGGACCAGGCATTCCAGGTGGAGGGACAGGCCTTGCAAAGGGCTTAAGGAGGAAGAATTCCCTGCTTTAGAGGAATGGGTGACCATTGAGGCAGTGAGAGATGGCGAGGTGGGCAGGGGCCTGATCAGCCAAGCCTGGACCCTGAAGGCCATGGTGAGGAACTTGGATTTCCTTCTGGTGCTGGGGATGCAAGCAAGACTGGGGCCAGGCGGTCAAAGAAGGGGCCCAGGTAGAGCCCCAGGCAAATCCCCAAGCAAGATGTGGTACCTGGAACTAGGGCAGGGTTTCTCAAGCTTGTTTTTATTGCCACTCACTCCTGGCTGCCTGCAAGGAACTTAGAGACATTTATTCCTCATTGCCTTTCCCTCTCCAAGAAAGTTCAATACCACAGGAATGCTGTATATGTTTCTGTGCTATGGCCTTTGAGGCCACAGACTATTGTAATATCTAAGGCTCTTTTCACCTCTCAAGAACCAATTTTCACCCCACCTAGGGATGGTCTTGGCCCATTGAGAGTGCATGGACTGAGATACCAGTGAAAGTGGAGAAAATGTGAGCAGCTTTCCATATTTTGGATATAGTGGAGCTAGAGATGCCAGGACTTGCTGATAGACTGGCTTTAGAAGGAAAAAGAAAAAGAGGCCGGGTGCGGTGGCTCATGTCTGTAATCCCAGCACTTTGGGAGGCCAAGGTGGGTGGATCACTTGAGGTCAGGAGTTTGAGACCAGCCTGGCCAACATGGCGAAACTCTGTCTCTACTAAAAATACAGAAATTAGCCAGGCGTGGTGGCGTATGCCTGTAATCCCAGCTACTTGGGAGGCTGAGGCAGGAGAATCACTTGAACCCTGCAGGTGGAGGTTGCAGTGAGCCAAGATCATGTCACTGCACTCCAGCCTGGGCAACAGATACTCCATCTCAAAAAAAAAAAAAAAAGGGGGGGGCCAGGCACGGTGGCTCACACCTGTAATCCCAGCACTCTGGGAGGCAGAGGTGGGCAGATCACGAGGTCAGGAAATCGAGACCATCCTGGCTAACACGGTGAAACCCCATCTCTACTAAAAATGCAAAAAAAATTAGCGGGGCGTGGTGGCAGGTGCCTGTAGTCCCAGCTACTTGGGAGGCTGAGGCAGCAGAATGGCGTGAACCCGGGAGGCGGAGCTTGCAGTGAGCCGAGATGGCGCCACTGCACTCCGTCTCAAAAAAAAAAAAAAAAAAAAGAAAAAGAAAAAGAAAAAAAAAAGGAGGGAGAAAAGAATCGAGGAAGATTCCTGAAGCTTTGGCTTGAGCGACTGGGCAGGTGGGACCATATGCTGAGATGTGAAAAGCACTAAGGTCAGGTGTGTCTGCCGAGTTCCACGGCCACAGACCTGGGCTCCAGGAGGAAATCCTACGGGTGCCAGGTGAAGCTGTCAGGACAAAGTGCCGACTATCACAGACCCGGGCTTGTGCTGGGGGAATCCCAGGAGGGCCTGGCATCTTCGAGAGAAAAGCAGAGTTCTCCTTTCTGCTTCAGGGACAGCTCATTTCCTGCTCCATGCCCAGCTCCTTAGCACCCCAGCCTTTTTAGGGGGTCGGTGTCTTAGTCCATTTAATCAACACGGGCCCACTACACACTACGGGTCAAGCTCTGGGCTGGACCAGAGGTACAAAGATGAGCAAGATGTCCAGTCCAGTCTAGAGAAAGGCATGCAAATGAATAATTCTAGAACAAGCTAAATGCCCTAGGTGGGGTCTCTGGGAGCACAGGGGCGGGGAGAGAGGGGCTGGCTCTGCTGGGGAGAACCAGGAGAGGTCTCCAGGGGAGGTTTCTTGGGGCTGGGTCTCCAAAACTGAGTAGAAGTAGAGGATTATGGGGAAAAGACAGTCCCAGGCAGAGAACAGCTGTCCCTATCGTAGATCCACAGGAAACAGAATTTAAGAAGGACTAGACACATAAACTTTAGGACATGTCAGAGTGGCTTTTTTTTTTTTTTTTTGAGACGGAGTCTCGCTCTGTCACCCAGGCTGGAGTGCAGTGGCACCATCTCCGCTCACTGCAAGCTCCGCCTCCCTGGGTTCACTCCATTCTCTGCCTCAGCCTCCCGAGTAGCTGGGACTACAGGTGCCCGCCACCACGCCTGGCTAATTTTTTGTATTTTTTAGTAGAGACGGGGTTTTACTGTGTTAGCCAGGATGGTCTCAATCTCCTGACCTTGTGATCTGCCCGCCTCGGCCTCCCAAAGTGCTGGGATTACAGGCATGAGCCACCACGCCTGGAGTTTCACTCTTGTTGCCCAGTCTGGAGTCCGATGACGCCATCTTGGCTAACCACAACCTCCGCCTCCCGGGTTCAAGTGATTCTGCCTCGGCCTCCGGAGTAGCTGGGATTACAGGCATGCGCCACCACGTCCGGCTAATTTTTTTTTTTTTTTTTTTTTTTTTTTTTTTAGTAGAGACAGGGTTTCTCCATATTGGTCAGGCTGGTCTCGAACTCCCGACCTCAGGTGATCCACCTGCCTCGGCCTCCCAAAGTGCTGGGATTACAAGCATGAGCTACTGTGCCCGGCCCAGAGCTTCTTTACATATGGGAGATAGGAGGTGTAGCATAATATTAAGCTCAACCTCTTGGCTTTTTCAGAAGACAAACTCCTAGTTAGAACAAAAACATCTTTGGTGTGGATAGCAGCAGCTATGGGGAAGGGTTTAGAAAGATGGTTTGAAAAAATGAACTAAATGGGCTTTAAATGGAAGGCCAGGATGTTTCTTACTCCTCCGTTTCATTGTCATTTGTGGAATCGGTCTGCTGCAGGCTGGGCATTGGGCCTAGGGCTACACACATCACCTCACCCGGCAGCTCTGTGTGGATGGCTGTAGATGACCCAAGGGGGCCATATGAGGAAATCAGGGCTCAGAGAGGTTAAGGAACTTGTTTTAGGTCACACAGACAGAATGTGGCAGGGCGGGGACTAGAACCGAGGCTGGTTTGATCCACCTGAAACCCAGACTCGTAACTGACTCTCACAGGTGTCTGAAGTGTTTGTGTTCTGGTCTCCATAATTAGAAAGTGAACCTTGGTCAATCCTTAACATTTAGTTTTCCTATAAACAGGGTCAGTTCTTAGCAGAAAAAAGAAAAATCAGAAAGATCTAAGCTGTGTTTTGCACATCGGCCCGGGCCAGCTCTTACAGACCGAGCCCTGTGTTTCCCAGGCGGCCTGCTCTGTTCCTTCCAAACTTGGGAGGACTCTGAGATCAATTCCCAGGCTCCTGCCCAGCCAGGGTGTGTCGGGCAGAGCGGAGAGCAGCCTCCGCCCCTCCTTGTCC
This sequence comes from Pan troglodytes, assembly GCF_028858775.2. Taxonomy (NCBI): domain Eukaryota; kingdom Metazoa; phylum Chordata; class Mammalia; order Primates; family Hominidae; genus Pan; species Pan troglodytes. Next base: position 134,174,104 of record NC_072406.2, read on the forward strand.
TGCTTCTGACTCATTATTTATCTTTGGCAGGAAGTAAACACAGAGAGGAGAGTGGGAGGGAGAGGAGGAGTGAGCTCCTGACTTTTGACACTGGCTGAAAAGGAAGATCATGTGCTGAATTAGGTGTGTGTCTGTTTTCTGCTCCTCTGGTTTCAACAGAGCATTTGAGGCTTTAAACAACAGGGGAAGAGGAGTATTTTTCCATTAGGAGATAATACCCATTTATTGTAGCAACTTGGAACATAGCGAAGAGTGCAGAGTGGAGAGGAAAAAATCACCAACGCTCCTACCATATGCAGACAATGGCTTTCAAAATATTAGTGTTTTCCTCACACTCTTCTGTTTTTTTTCTAGTTCTTTTCTTTATTGATTGTGAGATAGCTATATTTTGTTAGGTGGTATATTAAGTGTGCATATATATTATAAAAAACATATGCAAATTATATATATTATACATATTATACATATATATTATATAATATATATATACACACACACACACACACACACCCCTAAAGAAATGTGTGTGTGTGGTCAGGCGTGGTGGCTCACTCTTGTAACCCCAGCACTTTGGGAGGCTGAGGCAGGTGGATCACTTGAGGTCAGGAGTTTGAGACCAGCCTGGCCAACATGGTGAAACCCCGTCTCTACTAAAAATACAAAAATTAGCCGGGTGCGGTGGTGTGTGCCTGTGGTCCCAGCTACTTGGGAGGCTGAGGCAGAAGAATCGCTTGAACCCAGGAGGCAGAGGTTGGAGTGAGCCAAGATCATGCCACTGCACTCCAGCTTGGGTGACAGAGCGAGACTCTGTCTCAAACAACAACAAAAAGTGTATGTGTGTGTGTGTGTGTATAATTTTTATATATGTATATGCACTTTAAAAATAATAGGCTATTTTCAGAACAGTTTTAGGTTACCGAAAAATCGTGTAGCTATTACAAAAGAGTTCCCATGCACACTTCCCTCCTCCATACAGTTTTCCCTGTTATTAACACCTCACATTAATGTGGTATATTTGTTTCAACTAATGGGCCAATATTGATACATTATTATTAACTAAAGTCTATACAGTAAGTTCTCCCTCAGTGTCATTAATAGGTTCTTAGAAACTGCAATTTTAAGTGAAATGATGTATAATGAGACCAGTTTTTTTGTCATCATTTTACTGAAAACTACATTGAACAAAACCACATTATTGGAGAGCCTACTCTATAACTATTTGCTCAAAGTTGCAGTTTCCAAGAACCACTGGACAACATTGAGGACTTACTATCGTTTACATTAAAGTTCAGTTTGTGTTGTACATTCTGATGAATTTGACAAATGCATAAGGTCATGTATCCGTCATTATGATATTAGTTTCACTGCCTTAAAAACCCCTTAGGCTCCACCCATTCCCCTCCCTCCATCCTTCCACATTCTTGGGAATCACTCTCTTTTTAGTGTCTCTATAGTTTTGTTCTAATTCCTTTTTTATTGGTATCAGATACATACTGTGAGTTGTCTGAATTTGAGAGCTTGATGAATGCTTATAGTCCTGTATAGATCTAGGTCATTTTCATCATACCAGATTGTTCTCTCTCGTTCCTTCCCAGTCAATACCCCTGCCCAAGAGTAACAACTATTCTGACTTCTATCACCATTGATTGGTTTTGAACTCTATATAAATGGAAGCAAATAGTATGTATGCTTTGCTCTCTGGCTTATTTTATACACGGATAGTTGTTGATTTTTAAATTTTTTTTTATTGTGGTAAAAGAGCAGAACATAAAATTTACCATCTTAACCGTTTCTAAGTGTACAGTTCAGTAGTATTAGGTATAATCACATTGTTGTTTGACCAGTGTCTCTGTAGTTTCTTAGCTGAGAAGCTGGCATCATTGATTTGAGACCTTATTAAAATATAGGCATTTTAGTGCTATAAATGTCACTCGGAGGCCTGTTTTAACTGCGTCCCACACATTTTGATATTTCTGTTTTCATTTTCATTCTGTTCAAATACTTTACAATTTCCGTCTTTCTTTCTTCTTTTACTCATGGACTATTCAGAAATGTCTTATTGTTTCCAAATAGTTGGGGATTTTCCAGATATCTTTCTGTTATTGATTTCTAATTTAATTTCATTGTAGCCAGATAAGATACTTTGTATAATTTGAATCATCTCAAATTTATGCACAGAATATGGTCTCCCTTGTACTTGTTCCATCTGTACTTGAAAAAAATGTTATTTTGCTATTATTGGATGGTGTTAAAAAAGTGTTAATTAAGTCAAGTTGGTCATAGTGTTGTTCACGTCATCTGTATCCACACTGATTTTCTATCCACTTGTTCAATTATTGAGAGAGGGGTTTGGAAATACCAGACTATAATTGTGGATTTGTCCATTACTCCTTTCAGTTCTACCAGTTTTTGCTTCTTGTGTTTTGAAGCTCTGTTATTTGATAAAAATTTTTAGAATTTTTAATGTTTATTTTAGAATGTATAAAATTTTAGAATTTATATGGATAAATTGAATCCTCTATCATTATAACATTATGTTCTTTATGCCTGTAATATTTTTTGCTGCAAAGTCTACTTTGTCTTAAATAATACAGACACAACAGCCTGATTAGTGTCTGCATAGTGCATCTTCCCCTTCTTCCATTGTTTTACATTTAGCCTATTTGTGCTTTAAAAAAATTTAAGTACCTATATTGTAGGCAGCATAGAGTTGGATCTTGTTTTATTAATGCACTCTGAAAATCTATACTTTTTTTTTTTTTGAGACAGGGTCTCACTCTATCACCCAGGCTGCTCTATCACACCAGTGCAATGGTGTGATCTTGGCTCACTGCAGCCTCCACCTCCCAGGTTCAAGTGATTCTCCTGCCTTAGCCCCCCAAGTAGCTGGGACTACAGGGGCCTGCCACCATGCCCAGCTATTTTTTTTTTTTTTGAGACAGAGTCTCTGTCGCACAGGCTGGAGTACAGTGGCACAGTCTCAGCTTACTGCAACCTCCACCTCCCAGGTGCAAGTGATTCTCCTGCCTCAGCCTCCTGAGTAGCTGGGATTACAGGCGTGCACCACCACACCCAGCTAATTTTTGTATTTTTAGTAGAAAACGGGTTTTACCATGTTGGTCAGGGTGGTCTCGAACCCCTAACCTTGTGATCCACCCGCCTTGGCCTCCCGAAGTGCTGGGATTAGAGGCGTGAGCCACCGCGCCCAGCTTAATTTTTGTATTTTCAGTAGAGATGGGGTTTCACCATGTTGGCCAGACTGGTCTCAAACTCCTGACCTCAAGTGAGCTGCCTGCCTCGGCCTCCCAAAGTGTTGGGATTATAGGCATAAGCCACCGTGCCTGGCCTAAAAATCTGTAGCTTTTAACTGGAGTGTTTATAACATTCACATTTATTGTGATTATTAATATGGTTGGTTTAAATCTATAGTCTTATTCCATTTTTCCTCCTTTTTTGCCTTCTTTTGGATGATTTTATTAGCTACAACTATTTGTGTTATTTTAGTGGTTGCTTTAAGAAGTACAGTATACATCTTTAATATCTCACAATCTACTTTCACAATGATTATATCATTTTACATTTATTAGAAGAGGCTTACAACAATATGCTTCCATTTCTTCTGTTTCAGACTTTGTTCTATTTGGTCTTTATATATAAGCTACACATCCCATAATACATATTATTTGTGCTTTAATCAGCCAATTATCTTTTAAAAGAGATTTAAGTAACAAGGAAAAAGAGACTGTATTTACTTGCATAGTTACCATTTTCTGGGTGTTCTTTATTCTGTTGTGTAGATCCTGATTACCATTTTGTATTCTTTTCTTTTTGCTTGAAGGTCTTCCTTTAACATTTCCTGAAATGTAGGTCTGCTAGGGGTTATTCTTTTAGCTTTTGTATGTCTGGAAAAATCTTTATTTCACCTGGTTTAGAAAAATATTTTGTCTGGGCAAAGATTTCTAGGTAGGCAGTTTTTTTCTTTCAACACTTTAAAGATATTATTTCTGTATTCTGGCTTTCATTATTTCCAACAAAATTCTTACCTTTGTTCTTTTTTTCGCTGGCTACTTTTAATATTTTTCACTTTTTCACTGGTTTGAAGCAGTTTGGTTACGATATGCCTTGGTGGTGTAGGTTTTTCACTGTTTCTGGGTTTTTTGTTTTTTTTTTTTTTAGACACAGTCTTACTCTGTCACCCAGGCTGGAGTGCAGTGGCCTGATCTCGGCTCACTGCAACCTCTGCCTCCCAGGTTCAAGCAATTCTCCTGCCTCAGCCTCCCAAGTAGCTGGAATTATAGGCGTATGCCACCACACCTGGCTAATTTTTGTATGTTAGTAGAGATGGGGTTTCACCATGTTGGCCAGGCTGGTCTCAAACTCCTGACCTCAAGTGATCCACCCGCCTTGGCCTCCCAAAATGCTGGGATTATAGGCATGAGCCACTGCCCTGAACACCGGCCCTCGCTGTTTCTTATGTTTGGCATTAGTTGAGATTGTTGGATATGTTGGTTAATAGTTTACATCATATTTGGAGATTTTTCAGTCATCAGTTCTTCAAATATTTTGTATCTCCCCTCCTCCTGTGGGGAACTCTACACATATATTTGGTTACTTGAATTTGTCTCACAGCTCACTGATGCTTTTTTGTTGTTGTTGTTATTTCTTTCAGTCTTAATTCTCTCTGTGTTTCATTTTAGAACATTTTTATTGCTATATCTTGAAGTTCACTAATCTTTTTCTCTGCAGTGGCTAACCTGTCATTAATTTCACCCAGTGGGTTTTTTATTTTAGACATCGCAGTTTTCATCTCTACAAGTTTCATTTGGGTCTTTTTTACATCTTTCCTCTGTGCTTGACATACTCGGTCTTCCCTCTAGCCTCCTGAACATACGGAATAGTTATAATTCTGGAAAAAAAGCCTTTTTATAGTAATTCTATTATCTGTGTAATTTCTGGGTTCAAGACAAATTATGTGATTTTTTTTCTTTGTTATGGGTCACATTTCCCTGCTCGCAGGCTGGACACTGTGGACTTTAAGCTTTTTGGGTTCTGGATATTTTCGTATTCCTATAAATGCTATTGAACTTTGCTCTGGGATGCAGTTAAGTTATTTGGAACAACTTAATCCTCTGCATCTCGCTTCATTAGATGGAACGAGAGCAGTGTTTAGGTGAGGATTAATCTTCCCCACTACTGAGGCAAAACCTGCCTTTGTGCTCAGCAGATGCCTTACGAGTGATGAGGTACTCCACTCTGGCCGGTGGGAACAGGAATTATTCCCAGCTCTGTGTGAGCTGTGAGGATTGCTCCTCCGAAACCTTTTTTTTTTTTTGAGATGGAGTCTCACGGTGTCGCCCAGGCTGGAGTGCAGTGGTGCGATCTCGGGCCACTGCAACCTCCGCTTTCCGGGTTCAAGTGATTCTCCTGTCTCAGCCTCCTGAGTAGCTAGGACTACAGATGCGCGCCACCACACCCGGCCTATTTTTGTATTTTTAGTAGAGACGAGGTTTCACCATATTGGCTAGGCTGGTCTCGAACTCCTCACCTCGTGATCCACCCGCCTCAGCCTCCCAAAGTGCTGGGATTACAGGCGTGAGGCCCCGCGCCGGCCCAACCTTTCAGGTGTTCTGTACCTTACCTTAGGGGGTTTCCACACCTGCACATGCCGATCAGTACTTTGCCCGTCTCTGGGGTTCTCTCCGTTCAGTCCTCCCCTCTCTAGTATTCTACCCTGGGAACTGCAGCTGCCTCGGTCTCCCCAGATACACAGCTTCATCTCAAGTCAGGGCGACTGTTGGGCTCCACCTGGAACCCCCTTCTCTGTGCCGCTTTCTCCAGACCTTCAGTGGGGGCAACAGCAAGGCTTACCTCACCTCATTGTTTATTTTATTTTATTTTATTTTATTTGAGACGGAGTCTCGCTCTGTCGCCCAGCCTGGAGTGCAGTGGCGCCATCTTGGCTCACTACAATCTCCACCTCCCAGATTCACACCATTCTCCTGCCTCAGCCTCCCAAGTAGCTGGGACTACAGGTGCCCGCCACTACGCCCGGCTAATTTTTTATATTTTTTAGTAGAGACGGGGTTTCACCGTGTTAGCCAGGATGGTCTTGATCTCCTGACCTCATGATCCACCTGCCTTGGCCTCCCAAAGTGCTGGGATTACAGGTGTGAGCCACCGCGCCTGGCCCCCATTGTTTTCTTCTATCTCCAGGATTCCTGCTCCTCCTTTCCTCTGTCTTCCTTAGCAGCTAATCCTCCATTAGCCCAACCCTTCTTGTAGTTAATAATTCCTCATATGACATTTTCCAACTTAGGCTCTCTGAAAACATTGAAAAGCCACCGTATCAAGTTGCTTTCTTGGGTTTTAAATGGGAATGCAGCAAAACACCTGGCATTTATTTTGGAAGAGGTAGGGAGACCCTTCTAGACAAAAAGAATAAGAGACAAGATGCCGCGGGCAAAGTTGTTTCTCTTCTCCCTTCAAGAGCTCCTTGTATCACCGACACTTGCAGTCTCCCCTGTGTCTTGCTGTGACCTCAAATGCCAACTTTGACAGTGGTTAATCTTCCCAAACTCGTCTCTGCAGCTGTGTTAATGCTGGGAAGGAAGCTGGATGATCTTTATGTCTTTGACATTGAGCCAGCTTGGCGCCCAGTAATGTTGACTCATCCACTTTTTTCCCCCGTTTAGATTAATGGGATTACAGAGAGACGATCTCAACAAAATAGACTGGCAATCAGGATTTATTCTAAAAAGAAACCCTTCATCACATTTTTGAGCTCAGGACATAAGAGCTCAGTCTGAGACAGGTAACACCGGTAACATCTTATGCGTCAGAGAATGCCCCAAATTCTCTGAAAGACTTTCAGTCATCAAGAGACATTTCCACTATGTTCCCTGTTTTGTACAATGTTTACTGTGGCAGGAAAATGATTTTAATTAATGCTAGGAGTCTTATCAAGAAGGGATATAGACTGGGCATGGTGGCTCATGCCTATAATCCTAGCAGTTTGGGAGACTGAGGTGGGCTGATTGCTTGAGCTCAGGAGTTTGAGACCAGCCTGGGAAACATGGCAAAATCCTGTCTCTACAAAGCATAAGAAAATTAGCCAGGTTTGGGCCAGGCACGGTGGCTGACGCCTGTAATCCCAGCATTTTGGAGGCTAAGGCGGGCAGATCACCTGAGGTCGGGAGTTGGAGACCAGCCTGACCAACATGGAGAAACCCCGTTTCTACTAAAAATACAAAATTAGCTGGGCGTGTTGGCACATGCCTGTAATCCCAGCTACTTGGGAGGCTGAGGCAGGAGAATCACTTGAACTCGGGAGGTAGAGGTTGCAGTGAGCTGAGATCTCGCCATTGCACTCCAGCCTGGGCAAGAAGAGCAAAATTCCGTCTCAAAAAAAAAAAAAAAAAGAAATTAGCCAGGTGTGGTAATGCATGCCTGTAGCCCCAGCTACTCGGGAGGCTGAGGTGGGAGAATCACTTGAGCCTGGAGGCAGAGGTGGCAATGAGCTGAGATTTCGCCACTGTATTCCAGCCTGGGCAGCAGAGGAAGACCCTGTCTGGAAAAAAAAAAGGGATATAACAAAAATACGTTTACCACTCTTTGTTGTTCAAAATATCCTCATGGTGTCAAAATAACATAAAAACACCACCAGAATCTAGCTATACAAGCAAAACTCTCATTTGCATTTTTCCATGAAGCACTAGCAAGGGCTTAACTTAAAATTAAGAAAATGTTTATACTCAGGTAAATATTCTACCAAATCCCTTGATTTGGGCTTATTCAAGTTTTAAAGATCTTTATTGTGATTAAAAACAGGTATTTTCTCTAATGGGATAGTAGTTTTATTTTTGGTATTTGATCATTAAGAAAAGTCTGAATGATCAGAAATTATTATATCAGAATGTTATTGGCATGACTTTATCTAGACACGTTTGAAGGACAACAGACAGATGTGAAAGCCAAGTTCATTCTGGCTATGGGGAGTACTGGTGTGCAACAACCCAGCAGTAGCCCCTTCCAGCAGCCAGTCTGGGAATCACAAAATGGGGTCATTCTGTTGACTTTTAGGACCGCAGGAGAGGGTTGCTGAAAAAAATTGGTTAAAAGATAGTTTTCGAATTTTCTTTGAAATTCAGTTGCCTGTCCCCATCCCCACACTATGCTGGATAATGGATTCTCAGGAATGGAGTGGCACCTGACCTTGAAGTCATACAGAAGCTCGTATGAGGCCAGGCACAGTGGCTCACTCCTGTAATCCCAGCACTTTGGGAGGCCGAGGCAGGTGGATCATCTGAGGTCAAGAGTTCGAGACCAGGCTGGCCAACATGGGAAAACCCTGTCTCTACTAAAAATACAAAAAAAAAAAAAAGTGACCTGGGCGTGGTGATGGGCACCTGTAATCCCAGCTACTCAGGAGGCTGAGGCACGAGAAATGCTTGAACCCAGAAGGTGGAGGTTGCAGTAAATCGAGATTGCGCCACTGCACTCCAGCCTGGGCAACAGAGTGAGACTCTGTCTCAAAAAAAAAAAAAAGTTCATATGACTTATGTAGGATACTTTGGGGTTTAATCCACATCCGCATACACATGTTGATCTCCCCAGTAACTCTTTTTTTTTTTTTTTTGAGATGGAGTCTCACTCTGTTGCTCAGGTTGGAGTGCAGTGGCGCAATCTCAGCTCACTGCAACCTCCTCCTCTCGGGTTCACACCATTCTCCTGCCTCAACCTTCCGAGTAGCTGGGACTACAGGCGCCTGCCACTATGCCCGGCTAACTTTTGTATTTTAGTTAACCAGGATGGTCTCAATCTCCTGACCTTGTGATCCGCTTGCCTTGGTCTCCCAAAGTGCTGGGATTACAGGCGTGAGCCACCGTGCCCAGCTCCCCAGTAACTCTTTAGAACCTACACATATTTTTCAGTCATCTATTGCCTGGATTGCTCAAGCATCACTTACTTGTTTTGTTTGTTTGTTTGTTTTCTATTGAAGAATGAGCACAGCGAAGATAAAACTGGGTTAAAAATACAAAGCCAAGTCTGGCTGTCCTGCCAAGGTCAGTGGGCTCCCAGGCTTCTGTGGGGAGGGTTGTTTGGACAAGTTAGGACCATGTGTGTGGAGTGGACACAGTGTGCTAGGGTTGCAAAGAAGTTTCTGAGGAGGTGTCTTTCTCTGTGAATTACTATGTTATCACTGTTAAGACATGGCAGTTTTTCTCTCCTATTAACATTAGAATTCTTTCTTCAGCATGGATCAGTTAGAATATAAATTCCTTTTCCAAAGTCTCTGGAATAGGTGATGCCTCCCACGGTGCAGGTGTCAACCTACGTGAGCAGTTGTCGTGCCAATACAACTGTCAGTTTAAAAATATGTATTTCTTCACTTATTTATGTATGCCATCATTCAGTCACTCATTCAACAGAGCGTAGACCCAGTGCTAGACTAAGACATAAAAATATAAATGAGGGCCGGGCGTGGCGGCTCACGCGTAATCCCAGCACTTTGGGAGGCCAAGGAGGGCAGATCATGAGGTCAGGAGATGGAGACCATCCTGGCCAACATGGTGAAACCCTGACTCTACTAAAAATACAAAAAATTAGCCAGGCGTGGTGGCGCGGGCCTGTAGTCCCAGCTGCTAGGTAGGCTGAGGCAGGAGAATCGCTTGAACCCAGGAGGCGGAGCTTGCAGTGAGCCAAGATCACGCCATTGCACTCCAGCCTGGGTGACAGACTCTGTCTCAAAAAAAAAAAAAAAAATATATATATATATGTATATATATATACACACACACACACACATACATGAGATGAGCTCACTCTAACCTTGGGGGGATCCAAATCAAGAGGCCATGGCAGGTACTGAGAGAGTGTCTGTACACAGGGCCTGGGGAGTGGCATGCAGCCCCGGGAAGGGGAGCAGGGGGTCTCACCATGGAGACGGGGAAGGAGACATCCTACCTTGGGAAGGTTTGAGAACTCCGTGTGTTCAGAGACCTGATTTGGCTTTTGCTCTGAGACACAAAAGAGCAGTTCACATCTTCCTGGTTGACAAGCAGATCCCACCTGGGAGAGGTGAGAGGTGAGAGGTGAGAGGTGAACAGTGTGTTTTGGAAACTATCCATGTCATCCTCTCAAGGGCATCTGAAATGTCCTTACCAATTCTTCTTTTAATGTAAGGCTGTGCTTTCCACAGTGTATTCTGTGGCCCATCATCCTACTAAAAGCTCTACTGAGAAAAAGGCAACGGAAGGTTTCCAAGAAACAAATTTGGGAAACAGTGTATGTGTATCTTCTTGTTGACTCACGAGGCACAGTGGTTTCTCAAAGGCTCTGAGAAGTCCTGCGGTAGAAAAGCTTGTTTAACCGCACTTCACCTAGTGCTTCCCACATTCCTTGGACAGAGGAAGCTTCATTCTTTTTTTTTAATGTTTTTTGAGATAGGGTCTCGCTTTGTCAGCCGGGCTGGACTGCAGTGGCGCAATCTCGGCTTACTGCAAACTCCGCCTCCTGGGTTCACACCATTCTCCTGCCTCTGCCTCCCGAGTAGCTGGGACTACAGGCACCCGCCACCATGCCCGGCTAATTTTTTTGTATGTTTTATAGAGACGGGGTTTCACCATGTTAGCCAGGATGGTCTGGATCTCCTGACCTTGCGATCTGCCCACCTCGGCCTCCCAAAGTGCTGGGATTACAGGCGTAAGTCACAGCACCCGGCATCTTTTTTTTTTTTTTGAGACGGAGTATCGCTCTGTTGCCCAGGCTGGAATGCAGTGGCGTGATCTTGGCTCACAGCAACCTCTGCCTCCCAAGTTCAAGCGATTCTCCTGCCTCAGCCTCCTGAGTAGCTGGGACTACAGGTGCCTGCCAACATGCCCAGCTAATTTTTGTATTTTTAGTAGAGACAGAGTTTTACCATGTTAACCAGGCTGTCTTGAACTCCTGACCTCAGGTGATCCACCTGCCTCGGCCTCCCAAAGTGCTGGGATTATAGGTATGACCCACTGTGCCCGGCCTAGGAAGCTTCATTCTTACACACCTAGCAGTCATATATTAGAAGCACTGAGTTTGGTTTTTAAAAGCCCTTCATAGAGTTGTAAACTATGGAGGACATTTCCTATGTAACTTTTGTTAGCCATGAATAATTGATGCAGAATGACCTATCAGAGTTGGCTCAGTCACTGAAGTTCTTGAGGGGACTGTTTCTTAAGCAGTCTTTTCAGCTTGGGATGGAAAAGGGAAAAAAGAGAAAGTTGGGAGTGGGTCAAATACAGGGAATAGAGTGCTGGAGAGAATTCTGACCATTCACAACCACACAGCACCTTGCCTACCAGACTTATGATTGATGGAGAGAAAAATATGCAAAGCCGAGGACAGGAATAAAGACAGTGAATTGACTAGGTGACTGCAGAAGCTTATCTGTGTCACTGTGAAGATCTACGTGGTCCCTGAATTAACTGGTTTTATTCTGATTTCATGTCAGGTAGGACTGAAAACCTTCTGGAGTTTCATTTCCTTTCTTTGGGCATGGTCTCAGCCTTCCTTCTCCTGAAGAAGTCATTCGCACAACATATCCCATGGGCCAATTCAGATCTTGACAAGCCCTCAGAATGTGTGAGGAAATAGAGCACTTTGGACATCCTAAATGTTGGTGGGGTTTGGGGAGCTAATTAATCGCAACCCTTTCCACCAGACTCTAAATTATGAAATAGATGCCACAGTCAGAGAAAGATAAGAAAGTCAACAGTGTAGGGCAACCCGCTCGGGTCCCTTTCCACGCTGTGGAAGCTTTGTTCTTTCACTCTTCACAATAAATCTTGCTGCCAAAAGAAAGAAAGAAAGAAAGAAAGTCAGCAGTATCAATGGCAAGGTTAGGCTGCAGGATGCCAAAACCGGAATCCTCATACTTACCCCCGAACCACCCTTCCCCACCAAGTCCCAAGCTGCATCAGTGCAGATGCCATGAAGGATGGGGAAGGCTGGCCCCAGGGAGCTCGTCACGTGGCAAATAGCTGCGAGAGGAGAAGGGGCTGCATTGTGGTAGTTCATCTCAATGACCTCGAACACCTTAACCCCACCCATGGGGAAACTGGACTCACGGGGGCTGGCTCTCCCCATATCACCACTCGGAGAAATCTCCTCCAATGGACGTGACCATAAGGGGGCAAAGAATATGGCAGAAGCATCATACTTCACTGAGAACTCAGAAGTGTTGGGAAAGTCTCTAATTTGAGGGCCCAGGCAGGAATGTGGGGAGCTGGGGATCACCTTTCAGTCCTTGAATCCTCTCATCTCCACCACAGCTGCTGCCTCTGTTAACATTTATTTGAGTTGGCAGTTCTCAGAGGCTAGTCAGTCTTAGTCTGTGTTCTGTTGCTTATCGCAGAATACCTGAAACTGGAGCATTTATAAAGAAAAATAATTGATTTCTTTTTTTTATTGTTGAGACAGGGTCTTGCTCTGTTGCCCAAGGCTGGAGTGCAGTGGCATGATGTCAGCTCATGGCAGCCTCCGCCTCCTGGAGTCAAGCAATCCTCCTGCTTCAGCCTCCCAAGTAGCTGGGATTACAGGCGCCTGCCACCACAATTTTTGTATTTTTTTATTTTTAGTAGAGACAGGGTTTCACCATGTTGGCCAGGCTGGTCTTGAACTCCTGATCTCAGGTGGTCCGCCCACCTCGGCCTCCCAAAGTGGTGGGATTACAGGCGTGAGCCACTGCACCTAGCATTGATTTCTTACAGTTATGGAGGCTGAGAAGTCCAAGGGCAAGGGGCTGCTCCTGGTGAGGGCCTTCTTGCTGGTGGGGCTTCTGTAGAGTTATGAGGTGGCGCAGGACATCACTGGTAAAAGAAATGAGCATACTAGCTCAAGTCTCCCTTCCTCTTTGCATAAAGCCACCATGATAACCCAGTAATCCATGAATGGATTAACCTATTCCTGAGGGCAGGGCCTTCACAACCCAATCACCTTCACCTCTTAAAGGCCCCCACCTTTCAACATGATTAAGTTTGGGGATTAAGTTTCAGCGGGAGTTTGAAGGGGAAAACATTCATTCAATCCATTGCACTAACCCACTGGCTTTCATTCTACCCTGGCTTTCCTTTTCCAGAAGGCACACCGGAATGCAACGAGTAACAGTGATGATGTTATGTTAGGAAATCTTCTAATCTTTTGAATTATAGTAATTTATGAAAATAACAAATCATTCACAGGCTTTAGTGCTTTATAATTAGTCACAAATTACTTGCAGTGCATGCCCTGACACATTAGACCTACCAGTGAGCGTAGAGGTGTGTGATTGAGAAGTGCTGCCTTAATTTTGTTTCACAGAAGTATTAAAAAAAAAAAAGTACTTTGCCTTTTCTGGGCCTCAGTTTCCTCATTTGTAAAATGAGGGGTTTGGACTAATGAATTACTGGAACGCTATGCTTGATGGAAGAAAAGAATGTTCATGATCTGGGCCGGGTGCGGTGGCTCATGTCTATAATCCGAGCACTTTAGGAGGCTAAGGCGGATGGATCACTTGAGCTCAGGAGTTTGAGACCAGCCTGGCCAACATAACAAAACCCTATCTCTACTAAAAATATGAAAATTAGCTGGGCGTGGTGGCAAAGGCCTGTAATCCCAGCCACTTGGGAGGCTGAGACATGAGAATTGCCTGAACCCAGGAGGCGGAGGTTGCAGTGAGCAGAGATTGCACCACTGCACTCCAGCCTGGGTGACAGAGTGAGACTCTGTCTCAAAAAAAAAAAAAAAAAAAAAGAATGTTCATAATCTTCTAGTGAAACAACCACGATTTGGGTGCATCTCTGTATATTTAGTATCCTTGATTTGGGTTCAGTTGTTTCTGTCCATCCTTCTAGCCATCCATCCTTGCACTCACTCGTACATTCATATATCAACAACATTTTATTGTTTGTTATATGCCAGGCACCAGGGATATGATATTGAAAGGAGACTAGGGCCTGGCCTCCATTACACTCCAATAGGGAAAACAGTCACCAACCATAGTGATGGGAACCATGACTAGCACTAGGTGGGCCTGTGAAAGAAACTGATCTGGGAGCCCAGGCCAGGGAGGCTACCCTGAGAAGCGAAGAGTGAAGCTGCAACCTGGTGGGGAGCAGAGGGCTGCAGGCTCCAGGCAGATGCATGGCTGGGGAGCTTCATGCGGAATGAGGCAGGAAAGGGAGGTTGGGGCCACAACTGAGAGCAAAGCGAAGCCACAGTGGGGTGACAGGAGCAGACTTTGATTTCTAAGCTGTTGGTCTGGCCACAGCTGGCAGAACAGAATGAAGGGGGCCAGAGAGGATGGGAGAAGGGAATGCTGCACTTGTTCGGTGAGAGGCTGGTGCAGGCAGCCAGTACAAGGCAACGGGAGGCAGCGCCACAGGGCTCAATCTTGCTTTGCGTCACCGGCTCTTTGACCCTGGGTCCTGTCTTGAACTTCTTCGGGAAAATGTCCTTGTGTATACAATGGGGCCACCCCTCTACCAGGCTGTTGTGTGGATTAAGTGCAATCGTAACTGAAAAGTGCCCAGGCCAGGCTCAGTGGCTCACTCCTGTAATCCCAACACTTTGGGAGGCCGAGGCGGGCAGATCACCTGAGGTCAGGAGTTAGAGACCAGCCTGGCCAATATGGTGAAATCCCATCTCTACTAAAAATACAAAAATTAGCCGGGCATGGTGGTGCACGCCTGTAGTCCAGGCCACTCGGGAGACTGAGGCAGGAGAATTGCTTGAACTCAGGAGGTGGAGGTTGCAGTAAGCTGAGATTGTGCCACTGCACTCCAGCCTGGGCGACAGAGCGAGACTCCATCTCCAAAAAAAAAAAAAAAAAAAAAAAAAAAGTGCCCAGAGGGTCTGGCCTGAGTCAGTGTTTAGTACATGGCAACTCTCCATCTTTAAGGTTTTGCTTTATGGTTTTGCCGGCTCCTGAAAACCTGGTCGTGCAGGGGCCATGTTTGTGTTTTCTGTAGCTGGCCTCCTTCCTCCCTTTAAGCATTGCATGTGTGTGTGTTTCCAGAACTATGCATTTAAGAACCCATCTGCATCCCCATCATCTGCTCAGATCTTGGTTGTGGCAGATGACCCCCTGCCAGCCCCTGCCCATGCTTCTCCCTTCACCGTGCTGTGGAAATCTGGTCTGTGATGGAGGCTCTAGTCCCTGGGCCCTCCCTGACCTCCACACAGAGGCAGTGCCCCCCAAGGGTGAAAGGCTTCCATTCGGGGTGCTGGCCTGTGGATTCTGAGCAGAGCCTCTATCCCACACATTTCAACTCAATCTCGAAGCATAAAAGGATATTATATAAGCTTCAATTAATGCACAGCCCTCAACAGATCAGTTCTTAGAATTTTTCCTGCCCTTAGGCAGATCTGCTCCTGGTGAGCAGCTTTAATCTGGCTTTAAAAATTACTTCTGATGAATAATCAAAGAGATTGCTGGTGCCCAGCTTATGCTAAATAAACCAATGTCTGGGTTCTTATTTGGGAGGAGTTGTTGTGTGTCCCATACTCCATGGAAAATTTGTTCCTGGTTGCTTTCTGATAAGACCGCACAAGTTTACAAGATGCCAAAATAGAATTTATCATCTTGTTCCAGATGGTAACGACTTCAGCCAGCCTGAAGGGAAGCCACATTCTTTCCTAAGTTAGCAGTTCCTGTCAGAGGCATGGACAAGAAAGTGGCTTCGTTTATTTCCAGCTTGATAAAGCCGACATAAATAGGAGCACTTCATTTCTGAATTACACACCATTACTCTTATCACATACTAAACTGTTTGACTTCAGTTAATGGGTGGGACATAATGAAATGTAAAGTGCTTGTTACAAGGAAAATTGCCAGGTCCAGATGCTGAGCAGCGAAGGGAGGGGGAGGAGGCATCGGGTTTCGTTCTGGACCTGGTGCTTTCCAGAAAGCCAGGCCAAGACACTTTATCCAAACCCCAAGTAGTTTTCCAGATGTCAGCCCGCTCAGGCCAGGGCTCTCCATGGGCCCATCTGTCTTCCGTGACCATTTGTGAATCGGAGGGTTTTATATAATTTACCCTCTGAGTTTTCTCTTTTTTGGCCTACTCAGCTCTGCTTTTGGGTCAGAAAATGCAAATCTGGTTGAGACAGTAGCCAGCTCTCTTTTGGGTCCTCAGGCACCATTCCCATGACCTATGTGCAGGAACAGGCGTTAGATAAAGATGAGTGCAGGGGTGGTGCTATGTACATGCCTCCTTCAGGGATGTCAAATGACGCCGCGTGTACTTCAGAGGTGAGGAGCAGGACAGAGAGGCTGGAATGGGGCTGGGGGAAGACGCTCTTGCCTTCCTTGGAAGTTTTTATTTATTCTGCATAGCAGAGTGAATAAGAAGATTGTGTCCAGTGGAATCAGATGTCCACGTTGAGACCCATGCTTAGCCTCTGTTCTCCAGGGTTCTCATCTGCAAATGGCATGGGTGGTACCCACCTTGCACAGCTGTTGGCAGGGCTAAATGAGATAATCCACACAAAGCACTGAGGCCTAGTGAATTTCATCTGTTATTATTTTCCCAGCTTTTTGTTTTGGAAAAATTGAAACCTCAAAAATGTTGAAAGGATGGGACAGTAAATACCCACCTGTCTATGGTATTAGTCTGCTCGGGCTGCCATAAGAGAACACCACAACTTGAGTGACTTAAAATACAGAAATGTATTTTCTCCTGGTTCTGGAGGCTGGAAGTCCTGGTCAGGGTGCTGGTGGAGTTGGTTTCTGGTGAGGCCTTTCTTCCCAGCTTGCAGAAGACACCTGCTCTTTGTGTTCTCACATAGCTTTTCCTTTGTGTATCTGCATTCCTGGTGTCTCTTCCTTTCCTTTTTTTTTTTTTTTTGTTTTTTTGTTTTGAGACAGAGTCTCACTCTGTTGCCCAGGCTGGAGTGCAGTGACATGTTCTCAGCTCACTGCAGCCTCAACCTCCGGCACTCAAGTGATCCTCCCACGTCAGCCTCCTGAGTAGCTGGGACTACAGGTGTGCACCACCATGCCCAGTTGATTTTTATATTTCTTTTTAGAGATGGAGTTTTGCCATGTTGCCCAGGCTGGTCTTGAACACCTGAGCTCAAGCGATCTGCCTGCCTCAGCCTCCCAAAATGTTGGGATTACAGGTGTGAGCCACGCACCCGGCCTCTTCCTCTTCTTATAGAGAACACCAGTCCTATCAGATTAGGGCCTCACTACTATAACTTCACTTAATCCCAGCTGCCTCCTTAAAGTGCCTGTCTCCAAATACAGTCACATTGGGGGTTAGGGCTTCAACATATGGATTTGAGGGGGGCACAGTTCAGCTCATAGCACACATTTTAAAAATTTAACAGTAATGCACTTCACCACCTCACTGTATGCATCCCTCATGTATGAATGCATGTGCACTGCCTGGTGTGGAAAACTGGAATTTTGGTAGCGGACATTGAGAGGAGAATCTTTCCACTAGCCCCCTCCAGAACGCTGTGGGCTTATGTGTATGTGAATATGTGTGCATGTAACAAACAGTTACAAAAAGATTCCATAAATTTTCCTTTGATATTTCCCCTATAATAACTTTAAAGAAAATGGTAAAAGCTTTAGAAAAACCATACTTATGTTAACTTTGTCTTGAGGAATTTCTCTTGTTACTAGAATATATATGATCATAACAAGTATATAGAATCACAATTATGTAAAAATAACAAGAATTGTACCCCCAAACAATTGTGTAGGAAAAATCAGGAAATTCACTAGAACTCTGAAAGTGGCAAGCATGTAGCAGTATTTTTTCTGATTTTTTTTTCCTACGTTTTCCAAACTTTGTGTTGGCCACATATTATTTTTAAAATTAAAAATTGCACAGCATTGACTAGGCGCAGTGGCTCACGCCTGTAATCCCAGCACTTTGGGAGGCTGAGGCGGGCAGATCACGAGGTCAGGAGATCGAGACCATCCTGGCTAACATGGTGAAACCCCATCTCTACTAAAACTACAAAAAAAAAAAAAAAATTAGCTGGGCGTGGTGGCGGGCGTCTGCAGTCCCCAGCTACCCGGGAGGCTGAGGCAGGAGAATGGCGTGAACCCAGGAGGCAGAGCTTGCAGTGAGCCGAGATCGCACCACTGCACCCCAGCCTGGGCGACAGAGTGAGACTCCATCTCAAAAAAAAAAAAAAAAAAAAAAAACCACACAGCATTAAAACTGTGTAGAATTGAGCAACATAGTCCAAATACATCATGTAATAAGCCATTTTATAATAACTGGACAGTTAGTTATCTGTAGCAAGTTCAAAATTCAGAGCCAAGTTCCCCCAAGTTCCCTGAGTGTTTCACTTTTTTTCGCCACACATCACTCAGATAAGTGTTCAAGTTAAGACAAATATGGGTATGAAGGTGATTCAGCTCCCAAGAGTTATACATAGGTCACGTGCTGAAATTCCATAGCCAAATATAAATGATTTTGGGGTTATGCCTGTCCCTGTCTCACCTGTTAAATGTGAAGAATCAAGTTAACTATTATCAGGAATCGCTCTTTATTTCAAAGCCTGGCTTTGCCAACTTGTGCTTTTTCCTGAACATCTAAGGATCCCCGGGGGTGCTGGAGACCTGCCTGTAATCTTCACAGGACTGGTTCAAATCCCCTATCATGATTTACTCTTATTAACAACTTTCTGAGTTGTCAGCACGGTGGCTCACGCCTATAATTCCAGCACTTTGGGAGGCTGAGGTGGGAAAATTGCTTGAGTTTGAGACCAGCCTGAGCAACATAGCAAGACCCCATCTCTACAAAAAATTTAAAAATTAGCTGGGTGTGGTGGTGCAAACCTGTGGTCCCAGCTACTTGGGAGGTTGAGGTGGGAGGATTGCTTGAGCCGAGGAGGCCGAAGCTGCAGTAAGCTATCATTGTGCCACTGCACCTCAGCCTGGGTGACAGGGCAAGACCCTGTCTCAAACAAACAAACAAACAAAACCTTTTTGGGTTTCCCACATTTTATACTATTATAAATGAGTTGCCACATTTCTCTATTCACTGCTGACCAGCATGGAAGGCCCACACTGAGTGTTTGAGATACCCTGCAGTGGTTTTTGGGGGAAACGAGGGCATGCATAATGGTTATGGGAGGAGTGCAGGGGGCTCTCACAGAGAGGAATGAGCTGCATGAGGATGCTGTGTCTGTGGTTAGGGCACTTGGTGCCCTTTTGTGGGGGTGGGTTGGGGGGTGACCTGCCTGCAGTGTGGCTCTGTCCTTGGCATCCATGATAACCAATGAAACATTAAATGTTTTCAGCATTGGCAGCGTTGGGCTTGGAGGCTTCTGCACCGCTTCTGAGAGTTCTGCCAGCCTGGATCCATGCCTTGTGTCCCCAGAGGTGACTGAGCCAAGGAAGGACCCACAGGGAGCCAGGGAGCCAGAAGGTTCTTTGCTGCCCAGCCCACCACCGTCCCAGGAGCGAGAGCCCCCCTCGTCCTCCATGCCCTTTGCCGAGTTTCCCCCGGAAGGTTGCTTGGCAAGTCCAGCAGCGGCACCTGAAGATGGTCCTCAGACTCAGTCTCCCAGGAGGGAACCTGCCCCAAATGCCCCAGGAGACATCGCGGCAGCATTTCCCGCTGAGAGGGACAGCTCTACTCCATACCAAGAGATTGCTGCCATCCCCAGTGCTGGAAGAGAGAGAGAGACAAAGGAAGAAGGACAGAAGTCCTCCTTCTCCTTCTCCAGTGGCATCGACCAGTCACCTGGAATGTCGCCAGTACCCCTCAGAGAGCCAATGAAGGCACCGCTGTGTGGAGAGGGGGACCAGCCTGGTGGTTTTGAGTCCCAAGGGAAAGAGGCTGCAGGTGGCTTTCCCCCTGCAGAGTCCAGGCAGGGGGTGGCTTCTGTGCAAGTGGCCCCTGAGGCCCCTGCTGCAGCCCAGCAGGGGACAGAAAGCTCAGCGGTCTTGGAGAAGTCCCCACTAAAACCCATGGCCCCGATCCCACAAGATCCAGCCCCAAGAGCCTCAGACAGAGAAAAAGGCCAAGGGGAGGTGCCGCCTCAGTATTTTACAGATGACTTGGAATTCCTCAGGGCCTGCCATCTCCCTAGGAGCAATTCAGGGGCTGCCCCAGAAGCAGAAGTGAATGCCGCTTCCCAGGAGAGCTGCCAGCAGCCAGTGGGAGCATATCTGCCACACGCGGAGCTGCCCTGGGGCTTGCCAAGTCCTGCCCTGGTGCCA
Source organism: Pan troglodytes (assembly GCF_028858775.2). Taxonomy (NCBI): domain Eukaryota; kingdom Metazoa; phylum Chordata; class Mammalia; order Primates; family Hominidae; genus Pan; species Pan troglodytes. The sequence continues at coordinate 134,194,307 of NC_072406.2, forward strand.
GAGGCTGGGGGCTCTGGGAAGGAGGCTCTGGACACCAGTGATGTTCAGGGTCACCCACAGACAGGGATGCGAGGAACCGAGCCCAATCAAGTTGTCTGTGTGGCAGCAGGCGGCCAGCCCGAAGGGGGTTTGCTTGTGAGCCCTGAACCTTCCCTGCTCACTCCGACTGAGGAAGCACATCCAGCTTCAAGCCTCACTTCATTCCCAGCTGCTCAGATTCCTATTGCTGTAGAAGAACCCAGATCATCATCCAGGGAATCAGTTTCCAAAGCTGGGATGCCAGTTTCTGCAGATGCAGCCAAAGAGGTGGTGGATGCTGGGTTGGTGGGACTGGAGAGGCAGGTGTCAGATCTTGGAAGCAAGGGAGAGCATCCAGAAGGGGACCCTGGAGAGGTTCCTGCCCCATCACCCCAGGAGAGGGGAGAGCACTCGAACACGGAGCAAAGCCATGAGGTCCAACAAGGAGCACCACCCCCTCCTCTTCCCAATGCCCGAAGTGAAAGTGCCAGAGGGCCACTGGGGCCAACGGATGGAGCCAAGGCCCATGAAGATTCCACAAGCCCAGCCGCGGCTAAAGAAGGAAGCAGATCACCTGGTGACAGCCCTGGAGGAAAGGAGGAAGCCCCAGAGCCACCTGACGGTGGAGACCGGGGGAACCTGCAAGGAGAGGACTCTCAGGCTTTCAGCAGCAAGCGTGATCCAGAAGTAGGCAAAGATGAGCTTTCAAAGCCAAGCAGTGATGCAGAGAGCAGAGACCATCCCAGCTCACACTCAGCACGGCCACCCAGAAAGGGGGGTGCTGGGCACACGGACGGGCCCCACTCTCAGACAGCAGAGGCTGATGCATCTGGCCTACCACACAAGCTGGGTGAGGAGGACCCCGTCCTGCCCCCTGTGCCAGATGGAGCTGGTGAGCCCACTGTTCCCAAAGGAGCCATCTGGGAGGGGTCAGGATTGCAGCCCAAATGTCCTGACACCCTTCAGAGCAGGGAAGGATTGGGAAGAATGGAGTCTTTCCTGACTTTAGAACCAGAGAAATCAGATTTTCCACCAACTCCTGTTGCAGAGGTTGCACCCAAAGCCCAGGAAGGTGAGAGCACATCGGAAATAAGGAAGATGGGCAGCTGTGATGGGGAGGGCTTGCTGACGTCCCCAGATCAACCCCACGGGCCGGGGTGTGATGTGTCGAGACAGGAATTTCATGCTGGAGTGCCACATCCCCCCCAGGGGGAGAACTTGGCAGCAGACCTGGGGCTCACGGCACTCATCCTGGACCAAGATCAGCAGGGAATCCCATCCTGCCCGGGGGAAGGCTGGATAAGAGGAGCTGCATCCGAGTGGCCCCTACTGTCTTCTGAGAAGCATCTCCAGCCATCCCAGGCACACCCAGAGGCATCCATCTTTGACGTGCTCAAGGAGCAGGCCCAGCCACCTGAAAATGGGAAAGAGACTTCTCCAAGCCATCCAGGTTTTAAGGACCAGGGAGCAGATTCTTCCCAAATCCATGTATCTGTGGAACCTCAGGAAGATAAGAACTTGCCCACTCATGGAGGACAGGAGCAGGCTTTGGGATCAGAACTTCAAAGTCAGCTCCCCAAAGGCACCCTGTCTGATACTCCAACTTCATCTCCCACTGACATGGTTTGGGAGAGTTCTCTGACAGAAGAGTCAGAATTGTCAGCACCAATGAGACAGAAGTTGCCTGCACTAGGGGAGAAGCGGCCAGAGGGAGCATGCGGTGATGGTCAGTCCTCGAGGGTCTCGCCTCCAGCAGCAGATGTCTTAAAAGACTTTTCTCTTGCAGGGAACTTCAGCAGAAAGGAAACTTGCTGCACTGGGCAGGGGCCAAACAAGTCTCAACAGGCGTTGGCTGATGCCTTGGAAGAAGGCAGCCAGCATGAAGAAGCATGTCAAAGGCATCCAGGAGCTTCTGAAGCAGCTGATGGTTGTTCCCCACTCTGGGGCTTGAGTAAGAGGGAGATGGCAAGTGGAAACACAGGGGAGGCCCCACCTTGCCAGCCTGACTCAGTAGCTCTCCTGGATGCAGTTCCCTGCCTGCCAGCCCTGGCGCCCGCCAGCCCTGGAGTCACACCCACCCAGGATGCCCCAGAGACAGAGGCATGTGATGAAACCCAGGAAGGCAGGCAGCAACCAGTGCCGGCCCCGCAGCAGAAAATGGAGTGCCGGGCCACTTCGGATGCAGAGGCCCCAAAGCTTCTTGCAAGTTTCCCATCAGCTGGGGAGCAAGGTGGTGAAGCCGGGGCTGCTGAGACTGGTGGCAGCGCTGGTGCAGGAGACCCAGGAAAGCAGCAGGCTCCGGAGAAACCTGGAGAAGCTACTTTGAGTTGTGGCGTCCTTCAGACTGAGCACTGCCTTACCTCCGGGGAGGAAGCTTCTACCTCTGCCCTACGTGAGTCCTGCCAAGCTGAGCACCCCATGGCCAGCTGCCAGGATGCCTTGCTGCCAGCCAGAGAGCTGGGTGGGATTCCCAGGAGCACCATGGATTTTTCTACACATCAGGCTGTCCCAGACCCAAAGGAGCTCCTGCTGTCTGGGCCACCAGAAGTGGCTGCTCCTGACACCCCTTACCTGCATGTCGACAGTGCTGCCCAGAAAGGAGCAGAAGACAGTGGAGTGAAAGCTGTTTCCTCTGCAGGCCCCAGAGCTCCTGGCGAAAGCCCCTGTCCTGTAGGGGAGCCCCCGCTTGCCTTGGAAAATGCTGCCTCCTTGAAGCTGTTTGCTGGCTCCCTCGCCCCCCTCTTGCAACCAGGAGCTGCAGGTGGGGAAATCTCTGCAGTGCAAGCCACCAGTGGTAGTCCCAAAGCCAGAACCACTGAGGGACCTGTGGACTCCATGCCATGCCTGGACCGGATGCCACTTCTGGCCGAGGGCAAGCAGGCAACAGGGGAAGAGAAAGCAGCAACAGCTCCAGGTGCAGGTGCCAAGGCCAGCGAGGAGGGCATGGCAGGTGATGCAGCAGGAGAGACAGAGGGCAGCATGGAGAGGATGGGAGAGCCTTCCCAGGACCCAAAGCAGGGCACATCAGGTGGTGTGGACACAAGCTCTGAGCAAATCGCCACCCTCACTGGCTTCCCAGACTTCAGGGAGCACATTGCCAAGATCTTCGAGAAGCCTGTGTTCGGAGCCCTGACCACACCTGGAGAAAAGGCAGGAGCTGGGAGGAGTGCAGTGGGTAAAGACCTCACCAGGCCATTGGGCCCAGAGAAGCTTCTAGATGGGCCTCCAGGAGTGGATGTCGCCCTTCTCCCTGCACCTCCTGCTCGACTCCAGGTGGAGAAGAAGCAACAGTTGGCTGGAGAGGCTGAGATTTCCCATCTGGCTCTGCAGGATCCAGCTTCAGACAAGCTTCTGGGTCCAGCAGGGCTGACCTGGGAGCAGAACTTGCCAGGTGCCGGTGTGGGGAAGGAGATGGCAGGTGTGCCACCCACACTGAGGGAAGACGAGAGGCCAGAGGGGCCTGGGGCAGCCTGGCCAGGCCTGGAAGGCCAGGCTTACTCACAGCTGGAGAGGAGCAGGCAGGAATTAGCTTCAGGTCTTCCTTCACCAGCAGCTACTCAGGAGCTCCCTGTGGAGAGAGCTGCTGCCTTCCAGGTGGCTCCCCATAGCCATGGAGAAGAGGCCGTGGCCCAAGACAGAATTTCTTCTGGAAAGCAGCACCGGGAAACATCTGCCTGCGACAGTCCACATGGAGAAGATGGTCCCGGGGACTTTGCTCACACAGGGGTTCCAGGACATGTGCCAAGGTCCACCTGTGCCCCTTCTCCCCAGAGGGAGGTTTTGACTGTGCCTGAGGCCAGCAGTGAGCCCTGGACCCTTGACATGCTTGGGGGAGAAAGGAGACCCGGAGTCACTGCTGGCATCTTGGAATATCGAAATGCCCTGGGCAACCAGAGCACCCCTGCACCACCAACTGGAGAAGTGGCAGACACTCCCCTGGAGTCTGGCAAGGTGGCAGGCGCTGCTGGGGAAGCAGAGGGTGACATCACCCTGAGCACAGCTGAGACACAGGCATGTGCGTCCGGTGATCTGCCTGAAGCAGGTACTACGAGGACATTCTCCGTTGTGGCAGGTGACTTGGCGCTGCCAGGAAGCTGTCAGGACCCAGCCTGCTCTGACAAGGCTCCGGGGATGGAGGGTACAGCTGCCCTTCATGGGGACAGCCCAGCCAGGCCCCAGCAGGCTAAGGAGCAGCCAGGGCCTGAGCACCCCATTCCAGCTGGGGATGGGAAGGTGTGCGTCTCCTCACCTCCAGAGCCTGACGAAACTTGCGACCCGAAGCTGCAACATTTGGCTCCAGAAGAGCTCCACACTGACAGGTACTTAAATGAAAAAATTCCCACGGGAATGTGTGGTCAGTTTCAAAGGTGATTCCCAGCCTGATTTTTAGAAGTCAGTCGCATAGGTGAGTGGTTTTCTAAAAGCTGAGTTTTCCATATCTAATTGCTAAATGAACCTGCTTACCCCCTCTGGATGTCCTGAGGCTCTGAAAAATGTGAGAACCATGGTTGGAGGCTGGGAGCTGTTGACTATGTTCCTTTTCTTGTGTTCCTTAATTCATCTAACTTAAACCACTGGAAAAGTATCAACTGTTTACTGGCTGGCTGTGTACTATTAAGTGATAGGTTATAGTCAGTCATATATTTTTCTGGAGTCCAGATACATCTGCTTTTGAATCTGGATTTATTTAGGCAGGGGACCCTTTTTCCTAGGGATTTTTTTTTTTTTTTGTAGTAGCCACTTAAAACTTTAATTGAGAAATCTGCTTTTTCAATAAGACATGAGGAGAAATGCCTTACTATCTACATTATCCTATCAATTGCTTTCTTTTATTATCCCAGAGAGAGCCCCAGGCCTGGCCCATCCATGTTACCTTCGGTTCCTAAGAAGGATGCTCCAAGAGTCATGGATAAAGTCACTTCAGATGAGACCAGAGGTGCGGAAGGAACAGAAAGGTCAGCGAAAGATATTGGTCTTTGGAAGGCCGTGATGCCTTCCTTAGATACAGACGCACTGGATGTTTTGGAAAGGAGAGTAGTCCTTATACAGCATGAGTTCCTACATAAGAAAGAAGCAAATGGCCATTCCCGTTTTATGTACAGGTACAGCAGTACCTGGGATGACTAAAAGCTCCATTGTTGGAAAAGGGATTGAATGAGTTGCTTTCATACTTGAGTTTATTACCTTAAATTTAAAAAGTCAGTCTGGGTGCGGTGGCTCATGCCTGTAATCCCAACACTTCGGGAGGCCGAGGCAGGAAGATCACTTGAGCCCAGGAGTTTGAGACCAGCCACATGGTGAAACCCCATCTTTAGAAAAAATACAAAGATTAGCCGGGCACAGTGGCACGTGTCTGTAGTCCCAGTTACTTGGGAGTCTGAGTTGGGAGGATCGATCGTTTGAGCCCAGGAGGTGAAGGTTGCAGTGAGCCATGTTTGTGCCACTGCACTCCACCCTGGGTGACAGAGACCCTGTCTCAAAAAAAGAAAATAATCTTTATTGAGATGCAGTTCATATACCACATAATTCACTCGTACAATTCAGTGGCTTGTAGTATATTCACAGTGTGTAACCATGGCTACAATCAATTTCAGGTTATTTTCATCCCCACAGAAAGAAACCCTACAGCCCCTAGATATCATATCCCAGCCCCCACACCCGCTGCATCATCTCTAGGCACCCATTCATTTAGTTCATTACATCTTGATGCAAATGGGTTCAATGCTGATTTAGTCTCCGAAGCAGGAATGGCTCACCAACAGTGGTCACACTCCAGGAGATCTCGAGATTCAAGGAGGGTAAATGTAACCATGAACAGTGACCTTCGCACTTGCAGTGTGCCTGCCTGTTCTTTTCTACATGAAATGCCACCTAGTGTTGTGCAGAAGCTGCTGCTCAAGGTTTCATCCTTTTGGGGAGGTGGTGATATTGTGCACGTACACAGACACACAGTGAACAAGCTTTCCGCCTCCCTAGGCCTTTGGCTGTTCCGGTGCTGTGTGTGCACACACGTATACATGCATACAACACTTGTGTGTATGAGTAGGGTGGAATCAGACTTTAAATTAGTACCTGTGTACCCTACCAAACAGCTGCAGGCATTTTATAAATGATCTGATTCATATTTTGCACATTCAGAAAGAATGCACGATCACCTGTTTTTCGAGTCTGAACACTTCCACTGACACCCAGCTGCCTCTGCTGCCTGGCAGTAGTGACTCCCATAGCTCTGGGCCAATGTGGATGTGGGCGTGTGCTGGCCAAACAGATGCAAGTTTAATCTGCATTTGACACCCTTTTGTGCTACTGACTTAGGATACAATTTCCTGCAGCCTTTGCTGTTATGTATTTTTTATATTCCCAGTTAAGGGGCAGGAGAAATATCTGTCTAGCTTGGAAAAGTCTTCCCCACCCCAAAAATGACCGTATCAGTGCCTTCTTTTTCAGAGTCCTTAGACATGTTAGCACCTTCTTGGAGAACGCAGGGTCAGACCTATAGTAGTACAATAAATATTTCATGACTCGTTGTTTTAATCACTTTAAATTGTAAAATTAAAATTTACACATTAGTATTATAAATTATAGTTTTTTCCAGAATACTTGTGAGGTATAGAAAAGTAGATACAGAAGGGCCAGGTGCGGTGGCTCACACCTGTAATCCCAGCACTTTGGGAGGCCGAGGCAGGCAGATCACGAGGTCAGGAGATCGAGACCATCCTGGCTAACACTGTGAAACCCCGTCTCTACTAAAAAATACAAAAAATTAGCTGGGCGTGGTGGCGGGCGCCTGTAGTCCCAGCTACTCGGGAGGCTGAGGCAGGAGAATGGCGTGAACCTGGGAGGTGGAGCTTGCAGTGAGCCGAGATCGCGCCACTGCACTCCAGCCTGGGTGACAGAGTGAGACTCTATCTCAAAAAAAAAAAAAAAAAAAAAAAAAAGAAAGAAAAGTAGATAGAGAAAAATTCACAACCACAATACCTACCAATTATTATTGCGTATTTTAGTATATTTTCATTTTAGCGGATTTTTAGTGCCATCAAAGCACTCTTTAGTGTTTTTAGTGCTGTCAAAACTCTTTAAAAACAAATCCTTAAAAAATTATTTATTTATTCATGTATTTATTTATTTTGAGACAGGGTCTCACTGTGTCACCCAGGCTGGAGTGCAGTGGCACAATCTCTGCTCAATGCAGCCTCGACCACCCCAGGATCCTCCCACTTCAGCCTCGCTAGTAGCTGGGACTACAGGTGTGCACCACCATGCTCAGCGTATTTTTAATTTTTTGTAGAGATGGGGTTTCACCATGGTGCTCAGCCTAGTCTTGAACTCTGGGCTCAAGCAATCTTCCTGCTTCTGCTTCCCGAAGTGCTGTGATTACAGGCATGAGACACCATACTCAGCCTACAAACAGATCTTCATGGCTGAAATTGCATGACTGATTATGGTTTTAACAGCAATGGAAATTTAGGTTCTGATGGTGTTCCTATTCACTTTGCTCCTGCTGAGACTTTTGTACTCTCTAGAGCTGCTCGGTCTAGCATAGCAGCCCCTGGCTACGTGCGGATGGAGATGTGCTGTAAGTGTAAAATACACACCCAGTGTTGAAAATTTAGTATGAAAAAAAAAAGAAAATACATCACTAGTCATTTTGAATATAATGTTAATTATATGCAAAATAATATTTTGGATCTATTGGGTTAAAATGTATTACTAAAATTAACTTCACTTATTTCTTTTTTCTGTTTTTTCAATGTGGCTCCCTAAATTTAAAAAATGACATATGTGGCTTTTGAATACCTGGGTCACATTCTATTTGGATCACTTGCCCCTAGAAGCTGCTTTTCCCTGGTCTTTGAAGGAAATGGGGTCATAAAGAGTTGGCCTTCCCTGTGCTTTAGGCTCTTGGGGAAAAGGCTTCCTAACATTGGTTGAGGGTTTCTGGAAAAAATTCGGATTGGACTCTCTCATCCAGCCTGGCAGGTTGGGAATGCTTCTTTCTCTTGAGGCAGAGGCTCTGAACTTCTTGCTTGTGAACCCATCCACCATGAGGAAGCCGTGCACGTGGACCTGGGCTGGTCTCGGAGGAAGTCCTGCGAGGCCAGGGGCTGTACTTCCTGGGAGGGGCAGGTGTTGCCTTTGAAGGTGAAAGTCAGCAGCGGTCTTGGGGAGGCTGGGTGACCAGACTTCGGTGGACACTGCCAGGAGCTGTGGTGGCAATGAATTTCAGGGACAGGTCTCTGAATTCACACCCCAGCTCTGCTCCTTACTAATTACATACCTAACCTCAGTTTGTTCATCTGTAGAATGGGGATGACACCAATTGTACCTGCCTCAAAGAATTGCCATGAGTGTTAAATGAGATCCTTGATTCAAGCGCTGGAGCTTGCCCATTCTGGTGCCCAGTAGGTGTTAGATTCCCTGTTGTTTTGTGATGGGCATTTCTGGTGCAGTGACCTGCACGATTATATCTCTCTTCAGTGTGGAGATGGTTTTGGGATCTCAGTCTGTTCTCCTGAGGTTGAAACTTCAACCTGGCTGTCTTTCTTTTCCAGTGTTGAATTCTTTCTCTGCTAAAATATTTCAATGGCTGAGGAGAGTGAATTCTTTCTTACCCCCTACTGCACAGCCCAGAGCGATCTGCTACAAGTTAAAAATTTTGAGATTGTGTTTCATTGTAACACTTTGAGTATCTTTGTGTACCATATTATATTGTATTTCACCATCAAAATACTGTTTCAAGTTACCTCCAGAAGAGCAAAGCAAAGGAAAACCAAGTTTTCTATTATCTTGCTAGTTATCAGGTGACATGCTTCTGTGGATTGAATTTGAAGATTCTGCCAATTTGAATAGGGCTGATATCACATATAAGATTCAATATCTAAGAAATGTGTCTTTTTCTATTTTGGTGACAGGATAGTTTGATAACCCATCTGATACACATGTACATGAAAGTAGCATAAATTTGTTTACTGCTTTATTGTCCATCTTATGAAGTCAAATTGGCATTGCTAATGGATGTGGCATGGATATCCCGTGGCTTTGCCTACCTCCAGCCACACCTCACACCCATGGGGGTCTGTGTGTCCCCCACTCTGAGAAACAGGCACTCTTCTCACTCTGAGAAGCAGGAACTCACAATGTATAGAAATGTATAGAATGAAATGTACAGAGAGTGGCTGTGCATTTCTGTACATTGTATGATCCTCCCTGTGGAAGAGCCTGGGACTCAGAGACAGCCTCATGTTAGTTTCAGGTTGTTCTGCAGAAGGTGCTTGAATCAATTTCACCTGTGTACATATACAACTATCTTCCCTGTTAGTGGAAGGTCTAGAATTTGGCATTTTGGTTACATAGTACTAATGTTCAGATGTCGTTCTGGATTAATCTTGGATATCACCAAGCTTGTTGTTGCTGAATATGTGTTTAAAAGGAGTCGTTCTCTCTTTGTCTCTCTCTCTCTCTTTTTTTTTTTTTCCATTTAGGGAAATGGTTGGAAAGGTATTTTCAAGTATTAGTGGATTTTAAGAGAATCAAATTGTTCCCAGATGCTTAGGGTCTTTGTGTAAACCTAGGCTGAATGGGGAAGGGCAATTGGGTTGAAAAGTGGAGGGAGGGAGGACAGAGAGGACAGCTGGCCTCCCATCAAGGAAGCCCTGGCTGGACCTGAAAGCCTCACTGGAGCCGCTTCTCTCTCGTCCTCCCACGCCTTGTTCCCACTTGGTCTCTGTTTCTTCCTTTTCCCTCCACTCCGTTCTAAAATTACCAGCTGTGACACCATGTTTTCAAGTTTAAGAATAAGCTTTTAGAGGATGGCTACAACTGTATAAATTAAGGAAAAGAGAAAACAACATCGAAGCATGGTTCTCTTAGCAGATAAAGCCAGGACAACAGACCTCACCCCCGATTTTATATGACATAGGAAATTGACACTTGGTAATGTCACTTACAGCAATACTCTTCTCAGATGGGAGGCAGTTAAGTTAGACAGATGCATTCACATCTCATTGGCCTCTTATTGGCTTCGCTACCTTGGATAAGCTCCTTAACTTTTCCATCCTCAGTTTCTCTCTCTATAAAATGGGAAGATAACATCTCTTTTTTAGGATTGGGGTTAGGATAAAATTGGAATGTTTCCAAAGCCCCTGGGATAATGCCTGGTATATGGTAAATGTATGATTACAATGGTAACTACTCTTGTAATTTGAAATGTATTTCTTTGAAAGCATCCTGGAAATTAAGCAAAAGGAGGCAATGCCCAAGATCTCCAAATGAAATGGTAACAGACCCTGCAGGAATCTGTAGATGCAGAAACTGGATGAGCGTCTGTCTCCAGCCCTTCCATGTCTCTGAGCCTGTTTCTGTCTGTCAAGCTGGGGGCTCCACGAACCCTGCTTGGCCCACAAGGAGCTCATTATGTGAAATGAGATCACAGATTCAAAAGTACTTAGGAAACTAAAGCCTCTACAAATTGTGTTCTTATCAATAACTTCAGTCACTATAAACAATCATATACCAAAGTCAAGGAGCCTTTGGAAATGCAGTCTTTATGTGTTTCATAAGTAAAATGAAGCATCTGTGTTTCATAAGTAAAATGAATTTCCTGAGCGGTGAATCTGTCATTTGGAAAAGTTTCAAGTATCTTTATTTATTTATTTTAGAGATAAGGTCTTGTTTTGTCTCTTAGGATGGAGTGACTTGGTGAGATTATAGCTCACTCTAACCTCCAATTCCTGGGGTCAAGCAACTCTCCAGCCTCCGTGCCTCCCAAGTAGCTGAGACTGCAGGTGCGCGCCACTACACCTAGCTAATTTTTAACTTTTTTGTAGAGATGGCGTCTTACTATGTTGTCCAGGCTGGTCTCGAACTCCCAGCCTCAAACAATCCTCCCACCTTGGCCTCCTAAAGCACTGGGATTATTATAGGCATGAGCCACCATGCCTGACCCTCTAAATCCCTTTGAAAGTGGGTTCATGAAGCATCTGCACAAAGGGTGGCTGCCTCCTTGGTGGCAGGGGCTGGATTCACTGTCTTCAGGTGGCTGGGACAGGCATGGCACCACCTTGGCTTCTGGCTCTCCAGAGCTTGGGAGCCTCTCTGCCCCTTGTCCCCTGTTCACGCTGCACTTGAACCCACAGCATGGAAGAGCCGCTCACTGCCACTTTAAAGTCAAGGGCCAGTTTCATTCAGATCAAGGTGGTGATTTCCCAAATTGAATGTCTCCAAGCTGACTTGCTCCTCTCTGAGAACCTCTCATTATGGCCACCGGTAGAAGCCACTGTGTTTGACCTGGGTTTGGGTTTTGTTTCAGCAGCAATGTTTGAGAGATGAATATTTTACACTCTAGCTGCTGAGAGCTGGAAGGAAATGTGGGGGCATTCTTATTGAGCTCCCCCCCCACCACTTTATGGAGGAGGAAACTGAGTCTCAGAATGGGGACAGGACTAGGGGGCTAACTAGCTGCAGAGACAGACCTGGGTTTTGGCCCCTGATGGCAAGTTTCCCCCCAGATGCCTGTGCTGAACTGGGGACCCTCCTTAGGAGGGGGATGGGGATCTTCCTTTCACCAATGCCAGCCACCCCAATTCTGCTTCTAGGCTTTTGAGAAAAGACCATATGATTCTGAGGTCTAGGGTGTGACAAGCACAGGCCTCAAGAGTTGACAGGGCTCAAGTTCTAGCTCTGTGATCCTGGGGCCATCGCCTTGCAGGGCATTTGACTCACCTGTAAAATGGAGCGAATAGTACTCCCTTACAGTGCTGTTAAAATTAAATGAGCCACTTTATTGAGAGCACCTGCCACAAGTGCTCTGTATAAGTTCCTTTCATTTATTCCCCACTCTGGGCCAATGTACTTCCACACTGCAGCATCGTGGTTCTTTCTCACCTCAACCTGTAGGTGGGTGCTGTTTGTGTACCCCTTTTCCAGATGAGGAAATGGAGGCTCCCAATGGTGACATGGCTTGGTCAAGGTCAAAAAGCTAATAAGAGTTGGAACTAGGACTAGGACCTCAAGGCTTTTCAGACATCAGATCTACGTTCAGAACGCTGATCATTCTCTTACTAGCCAGGTGGAGTCCTGGAGAGGCGCCCTGTTCCCTACAGCAACGCTGTCCACCGACGGTTCTTCAGTGGTGGGAATGTCCTGTGTCTCCACTCTCCAATACAGTCGCTGCTGGCCACAGGCTGCTAGCGAGCACTTGAAATGAGGCTGGTGCCACTAAGGAACCAAATTGTTAATTTTGTTTAATTTCAACTAATTGAAATTTATAGTGAAATACCCACATGGGGCTGTGGCTTCCACACAGGACAACCCAACTGGAAGCCACTGTTTCTTTGCATTATGTCAGAGGCTAATCCTTGCCATCAGAGCCAGTGGGTGTGGTGAGGCTCTGTGTGTGAGGCCCTGGACGTTTCTCAAGCACCTGGTGGTGCTCGGTGAGTATTAGGCGCCCCTTCCTCCCGCTGGCTGGCTCTGTAAGTGGGGAGACCAAGTGGTTGTGTCTCTAGAATGGAGGCTGAGGTGCGTTCGTGGCACATCTGCCCAGTAATGCGGATCAGCAGGAGGTGTCTTTCCTGCACCTAAGGAGGCCTCCCATTGCACCTGGGGGCTTGGCTTCACCTATGTGACCTCACATCCAGGCCTGCGGACCCATATCTGAGCTGGCATTGTAAGAAGCCCTGGATGGCCCAATGAACTGGCTCCTGACAGCAGCACTTGTGGTAAACCCTCCCTGCCCACAAACCCCCCAGTGGCCACACCTACAAGAGTGCCCCTTACCGGCCAGGCACGGTTGCTTACGCCTATAATCCCAGCACTTTGGGAGGCCAAGGCTGGTGGATCATCTGAGGTCAGGAGCTCAAGACCAGCCTGACCAACATGGTAAAACCCTGTCTCTACTAAAAATACAAAATTAGCTGGGCATGGTGGTGCATGCCTATAATCCCAGCTACACAGGAGGCTGAGGCGGGAGAATCACCTGAACCCAGGAGGCAGAGGTTGCAGTGAACCGAGATCACACCATTGCACTCCAGCCTGGGCGACAGAGCAAAACTCCATCTCAAAAAAAAAAAAAAAAGACTGCCCCTCACCAGACTGGGAGGGAGCCCAAATGGGCAGACATGTGGTTTTTCCATTGATGTCTTTGCACTGTTCTTGTCCCGAAAACCTGGCAGGATGAGGAACAGGCCCCAGCTTACAGCATCTCAGCCCCTTCTTTCTTCTCTGCTTTCTTAATGCCTGTTAGTCCAGTGTTAAATATTTTAGCAGCCTGATGACTCAGATGTAGACTGTGAAAGTGTTTCTTCTTCCAGGGAAGGCACTGGAACAGGTCTAGTTACTGATGCTCTTAATGCCCTTTCCTTTTGCAAGCCTGGCCGAGGGTGTTTAGGAATAAAAACTTTCCCGGTTGCTGGGCACGGTGGCTCATGCCTATAATCTCAGCACTTTGAGAGGCTGAGGTGGGAGGATTGCTTGAGCCCAGGAGTTAGAGACCAGCTTGGGCAACATAGTGAGACTCCATCTCTACAAAAAGAAAAAGAAAAATTAGCCTGGTGTGGTGGTACATGCCTGTGGTCCCAGCTATTCAGGAGGCTGAGGTGGGAGGATCGCTTGAGCCCAGGAGGTCGAGGCTGCAGTGAGCCAAGGTCATACCACTGTACTCCTGGGTACAGCCTGGGTGACAGAGTGAGGTACTGTCTCAAAGAAAAGGAGGAAGAAGAAAAAGAAGAAGAGTCGGAGGAGGAGAAGGAGGAGAAAAGAAGAAAGAAGAAGAAACTCAGGGGAAGGGAGTCTATGTCCCGAGAGAGGGCAGGGTGGGCCTAGCAAGGACCCCAATGCACAGTGGATTTGGGTCAGCACTCAGTTTTCAGGCCAGGAGTACACTTGGTGGGAGAAGAGCGGGGCTCTGAAGTGGCCCCAGGGGACGGGGAGGGCCCTGGGAGTAGGAGGGAGGAGAAATGAGGCTGAGGATGAGATCAAGCTGGAGGCTGGGGTTGGTAGGCGGCCGGAGTTTAAATCCTGGCTCGCACTGGAGGGGTGATGCTGGGTGCTATTAGGACTGCCCCAAGCCTCAGCTTCTTTGCAGGTAAATGGGGCTGACAATGTCTCCTGGGGGTAAAGGAGGGTTACAGTGGGGAGAAGATGAGATGAGACACGGCACACCCGACACGAAGTCAGCTTGCAGTGGAGACTTCGTGGACAAGGTCCCTGAGCTGCAGGGGGGCTTCTGGGCAACTCCATCCCCACAGCCAGCTCAGCAGCCACCCAGCAAATGTGCACCCAGGCCAGGCACTTGGAAGGAGAAGCCGAGGGCTCTCTCACCGGGGAAGAGCTGAGATGGGCTTTCAGGACACGCTGGGTACACACTCCTCTGCTAGAAAGAGGTTTGGGGTAAATGGTTAGGTGGGTAGGTAGGTAGGTTGATGTGGGGCAGGTGAGTGACAGATGTGGTTTGTTGACTCCCAGCCCAGGGCCCAGCACACACCTGAGGAGTCAGCTGTTCACGGGCTCCTGTCTGCTCGCTATGTACCCTGTAGGATCAGGAAGTTGGACATCATGATCCTAGGTTGTCTTTCTAGAAATGTTTGCGTGGAAATGTGTTTGTGGCCATTTTGATAGAGAGCTGGTCTTGGCCTCTGGCTAAGAGAATAAGCTATGATCTTGTTTCTTGGAGAATGTTAGATTTGCAGGGCATGGCTCTTGGTTACCCAGCACCTGATACCTTGCATGAGGCACCGTAGGCGCTGCATACGTGTTTGCTACATAATTCAACACAACTAGCTATCAGGTGAGTCTGAGGGTTCCTGTCCTGAAAAACGAGGTCAGACAGCACTTTGGAGGCAGGCGGCTGCGTCTAACTTACGGCTCTGCTATTAGACTCTTTACCCTCGAGCAAGTTCCTTAGCCACCCTAAGCCTCAGTTTCTTGCCTGAAAGATGTGTATAATGCTAGGGTCCACCACAGAGAGTTATGTAAAAAATAACATGTGTGAAAAGCTTAGCAAAGTGCCCACCTGGCATGCAGTAAGCACTGAGGTACCAGAGGTTACTGTTTTTATTGCTACTATCATTAATATTACCATCATCACTTAAATGATGATAAGACTATTCTTAAGGTAGATTAATGGTAGGTACCTGTGTTTTTACACACGGGCTCATAGAGTTCACGTACATCTGGCCTGGATTTGTTGGAATGTGCCACTACCCTCTAATGCTTCTTCTCGTCCTGTAGCCTCAGCCTCCCAATGGGGGTGGCTCTCCGTGTTGCAATATTGTATAGGATGCAAAGTGGAGCCATCTGGCACCCGTGGGGAATGCATTCCCTTCCTTGTGGAAACTAGGGCTTTGGGGTTAACCTCTTGCCAGGAGCGGCTGCAGAGAGGCTGCAAGCTAACATTAGTGGGTGGGAGTACGCCTGTGTGGTGAGCCTGGCTGTGCTGAGCACATCTCATGGGACAAACCGCCTCGACGATTTTGGCATGATATTTTGAGCTGTGAGCCCATTCCAAACCCCTAGAGGAAAGGGCAGGGTGAAAAGTCATCTGGCCCTGCCTGCCAGACGCCATAACATAATAGCTGGAGGAGTAGACCGTTCCTGGCAAGTGACGAAGCAGCTGGTATTGAAACATACACATGGCCAGAGTTGGCAGACTGAGAATTTGGGGCAGAGTGTGAGTGCCGAGCCTGGGCTTAGGTCTCAACCCCAGACCAGACTGCCTTTCCAGGCCACCTATGAAGGATGGCTGGGCAGATGCTCCTCTGGCACCTGAGGCTGGGTAGCAGCGAAGCTCACCTTTGAGATGAGGTACCACCTCATGCCTGGCTTGGGCATTCATAGTCATTCATAGTCTCCTTCTGACACACTCAGCTGGAAGGAGATGAAACTCCAGTTTCAGCAGAACGTTCTCCTGTTGAACTCTATCTGAGTCTGTCCTCCCCAGCAGCATCCACATACTTCCCAAATTGTGGTGAATTAAAGAAGCTGCAAGCTCTGGCCCAACTAGCTTTTGCTGGTGGTTTTTCGGCAACCCTCCTGCAAATGCTGTCAGCCAAGCAAAGGAAAGCCAGGGCCACACAGCACAGAGGCTACAGCTTAACTCAGCTTAACTCTGTTTCTTTACAAGTGGGCTATAAATTTGTGGGAGATAAAACGACTTAATGATCACTGCAGGGTTTAGTTTTGTTTTTTCAAGAAGACGGGAAGCTTATGTGTTAGGAACTACCAGGCTTCTGTTGAAGTGTTGTGTATACCTCTCATTTAGTTCATGTTTTATCTTCAATGGAGAGGATTCTGTAAAAATGGAATGTAGAAAATTGCCTCTCCTGGGGTGACACTTTTGCTTTCAGAAACTCTTTGGGGCTGGGCACGGTGGCTGACGCCTGTAATCCCAGCACTTTGGGAGGCCAAGGCAGGAGGATCACCTGAGGTCAGGAGTTTGAGACCAGCCTGGCCAACAAGGCGAAACTCCGTCTCTACTAAAAATACAAAATTAGCCAAGCGTGGTGGCGTGTGCCTGTAGTCCCTGCTACTCGGGAGGCTGAGACAGGAGAATCGTTTGAACCCGGGAGGCGGAGCTTGCAGTGAGCCGAGATCATGCCATTGCACTCCAGCCTGGGCAACAGAGCGAGACTCTGTCTCAAAAAAAAAAAAGAAACTCTCTTTGCAGTCTGCATTTGGGGACTGTGACTGAGTCTAGGAGGAAAGCTGTAACTCTTCCCTGCTCCTTTCTGAGAAGGAAAGGTCCTGAAAAGCCACTGGCTCTAAGGTCTAACAAAGGCCATTTTGTGTCTTCTCTTCCTTTTTTTTTTTTTTTTTGAGATGGAGTCTTGCTGTGTTGGCCAGGCTGGAGTGCAGTGGCCCGATCTTAGCTCACTGCAACCTCCACCTCCTGGGTTCAAGCAGCTCTCCTGCCTCATCCTCCCAAGTGTCTGGGATTACAGGCGCGCACCACCACACCTGACTAACTGTTTTGTATTGTTAGTACAGACGGTGTTTCACCATGTGGGCCAGGCTGGTTTCGAACTCCTGACCTCAAGTGATCTGCCCGCCTCAGCCTCCCAAAGTGCCGGGATTACAGGCATGAGCTATAGCGCCCGACTGTGTCTTCTCTTCTTAACCCCTTTTCCTTTGGTATAAAAATGTGGAGAAAGGTGTAAGTGCAGAAGCAGGCCCAGACTGTAAAGACATAAGAGGCAGGAACTCCAGTGTGGCTGAGAGATGTTGGCCAGACCCATGTGCCCGTGTCTCTGGGTGACCCCTCTGCCTGCCTTGCCCCTCCCTCTACTTGTAGCCCGTGATGGGACCACATTCTGGTTCAAGAGGCTCAGAC
Organism: Pan troglodytes; assembly: GCF_028858775.2. NCBI lineage: Eukaryota > Metazoa > Chordata > Mammalia > Primates > Hominidae > Pan > Pan troglodytes. The sequence goes on from NC_072406.2 coordinate 134,211,651, forward strand.
AAACGTCATTCAGTGAAGCCTTCCCAACCCTTCCACTCCCCAGGAGTACCCCTACCTCCCACCAGAGTAGCGAGGTTCCTTTCTGTAGCCTGACAATAATTTTAAGACGGGGCAAGTGTATTACAGTTTGATGAATCAGATTTTGTCATTTGCAGAAGAGATTGGGTGTTTTGAGCTGGACAGATCTGGGTTCAAATCTGCTGCTTATTCATTGTAGGACATTTGTCATATTAGTCTCATGAGGTCTCAGTTTCCTCACCTGCAAAATGAGTATAAAATTAGTACTTACCTCATGAGGATTCAGTGAAATAGTGCACTGGAAATGCTTGACCAGAGCTGGCACATGTATCACCCAAGGAACATCTATCACTATTGGAAGGAGTCCCCTGCAATGGCAGGGACTGTGCCTGGTCCCCAGTCCTTAGCACAGTGGGCTGCACATAGTAGCCCCTCAACAAATGTTTATAGAATGATTGTGTTTAGCTGGGCAGGGTGGCTCACACCTGTAATCCAGCACTTTGGGAGGCCAAGGCTGGAGGATCACTTGAGTTCAGGAGTTCGAGACCAGCCTGGGCAACATGGCAAAACCCCATCTTTTTTTTTTTTTTGAGACAGAATCTTGCTCTGTCGCCCAGGCTGGAGTGCAGTGGTGTGATCTCGGCTCACTGCAAGCTCCGCCTCCCGGGTTCACGCCATTCTCCTGCCTCAGGCTCCCAAGTAGCTGGGACTACAGGTGCCTGCCACCATGCCCAGCTATTTTTTTGTTGTTGTTGTTGTATTTTTAGTAGTGATGGAGTTTCACCGTGTTAGCCAGGATGGTCTCGATCTCCTGACCTTGTGATCTGCCTGCCTTGGCCTCCCGAAGTGCTGGGATTACAGGTGTGAGCTACCACACCCAGCCAACTCCATCCTTTTTTTAAAAAAAAAAGAAAAAAGAAAAAAGAAAAAGGCAGAGTCTCAGGTGCTTACCCGAGGCCTGCTGAGCTGGAATCTTTACAGTCATGCATTGCTTAATGATGGGGAGCTGCTCTGTGAAATGCATTGTTGGGCGATTTCATCATTGTGCAAACATCATAAAGTGTGCTTACGCAGACCTAGACGGTATTGCCTACTACAAGGTACTGTGTGACGCTTCACCCGTCGGTTTGGGCAGTTTATGGGCCACCCTTTAAGTAGCAAGGGGTCTGGGGCACTCTTCTCAACATTGGCTGCACACTGAAAACTCCCACAGAGCTTAAAAAAAAATGTTGATGCCTGGATGCCACCCCCAGAGCTTCCGGTTTAATGGATATGCGGGTGTAGCCTGGGGGTAGTACATTTTCAAAGTTCGCCAGATATTTCTACACAACATGGAACAGCTGGCCTAAGGCCTGCAGAAGCAGATCAAACCAACTCGGCTCTCAGATGCTTCTTTGTTGCAGCATAAGACATCTACATCATCAAGCCCACTGCATAGGCTGAACTGAACCCCGTAACCGCGCCTCACTCCTGGCCCTGCCAAACCCTCACACTACTGCGGCTGATCCATCAAATAGTTTATTTTTCACCTTTGCCCTGATGTCACTCGGACATCTGACTGTCTCCTAGAGAAAGTTGTTTTTCTGCCAGAGAAGGTACAGCAGGCAGGGCGTTGCTTCCTATTTAGTCGAAGGCTTATTTTAAATTGGGACTAGGCCAAGTTCAAGTGCAGGAGCACACTGGCCCCTGGGAGAGCCTGGCCAGGTACATTTGGCTTGTGAGACCAGCCGTCAGCACTTTGGCTCATGGAACACACGTCTGTCCGAGCAGTGCAGACCTGGCTCGTGTGAACTGGGCTTTGTGTGCCCTCAGGGAAAATGCCGAGGCCACATCTAGAAATTCTGGCTGAGGCTGAGAGCCATGTGCAGAGCTGCCCCCACACATTTCCTTGTGTATATTTTGGGTTCAGGCTGACATTTCATCTTAGCATGGGTGGAGGTAATGGCTGAATTTTTAGGAGGCTTGAATCCCTTCTACAAATATGCCTCCTCGCCCTGTAACCAAGTTTTGCTGGGTTGCAGTTCAGGAATGTATCTTGCTGCTTGTACAGCCCGTCATGGAATGTGAGGGCTTAGCTCAGAAGACCAAAGCACTATTCCTTCTAGGAAAAAAAAAAAAAAAAAGAAAGAAGGAAAGTTCCTCAGAGTTCACCAGTGAAATGGATCTTATGAGTGTGAGGGCTGAATTCCTATGATATGGCTGGGTTCCTCGTGTCATATTCCCCTCCTGACATGTCTAGAGTATATAAGAAATAACCCACAGTTTAGCTGTGGTCACTGTAGACTGGTTAGGAGTTTGAGTTCTGCACACACAGAGCCTATGTATGAATGGTGGCACTGCTCAGTGTGGCCTCCGGGTGAGTTCACCACTCAAAGCCTGCTCCCTCCACTGCCAGCTAAGGACAACAGCAGTACCTGCTGCATAGGCTCATTAAGAGAATTAAGGCAGAGAAGAGATGGGAGCCACTTAGCAGAGGGCCATCTTTGTGACCAGTGCTCACAAATGGTGTGTAATATTATTGTGGTTATTTTAGAAAAGCTTTTAAATTACCTTTTTGGTGTTCTTTTACCAGTTATTAAGTGGGGGAGGCACAGTGCAAGTTGGCATGTGGATGGCATTTTGCCACTCTTCAAAGCTGGCAGATGATGGGGTCATCTTCTAGGCCCCACATACCCTTTCAGTTTGAATTCTTGGTGCTTGAGTGAATCCCTGAGATACTGTCCTGTGGGAGAAGAAGAGCGTCATGGGGCAAGGTGGTCCTGAGCTGTAGAGCTGAGGGAGGCTGGCCCTGGAGGCGGGGGTCTTGTCTTGCAGGAGAGAGGAAGGATGGAGGACGATGAGCACTGGACTGGGGTCAACCTAGTGGAGGCCCAGCCGACCAGCTGCCTGGTGAGCACTGCAGGAAGGCTTGGTTTCCTGACCTCAAGGAGACCATGCTCTGTTTCAAGAGACAGTACACAGGCATTATAAGACTAAAACAGCTCATGGCCCTAAGTGACTTTGCCTCTATTTGGTATTTAATGAATATGGCCTTTTGTCCTTATCTAGAAGGCATTGTCTATGAAGGCAAGGATGTTGTCTTTTCACTGCTGTTTCTGCAGCTCCTAGAAGTACCTAACAAAATGTAGGTCTTAATAAATACTTGATGAATGACTTAATCATATACGTCCTTATTAGAAGGCATTGGAGAGTCAATTCTTACTGCCTAGAATATTCTCTCTCTCTTCTGGTCCATGTCCTCTTCTTTTTTCAGCTCAATGTTTCACCAGTGTCAATCATTCATGGGCCACATTCATGACATTGACCATCTCTGTACACTACTTGTGTTATTATCTGCTTACTATCTTTCTGTCTACTTACTTATTAAAAATGGCTTCATTTTTATTTTATGATTTTTTTTTCTTTTGAGATGAAGTCTTGCTCTGTCACCCAGGCTGGAGTGCAGTGGTGCGACCTTGTCTCATTGCAACCTCCGCCTCCCAGGTTCAAGTGATTCTCCTGCCTCAACCTCCTGAGTAGCTGGGATTACAGGCGCTTGCCACCATGCCCAGCTAATTTTTTTGCATCTTTAGTAGAGACAAGGTTTCACCATATTGGCCCGGCTGGTCTCGAACTCCTGACTCCAAGTGATCCTCCTGCCTTGGCCTCCCAAAGTGCTGGGATTACAGGAGTGAGCCACCAGGCTCAGCTTTCATTTTTTATTTCATTGTGTTACTAGTCAGTGTCTGTGAAGTTATGAGTTGGTGTGCTCATGGTATCTTTTTCCTAATATTTAAAGCATAACTATTGAAATATTCTAAGAAATATAGTTATTCTGAGAAATCGTAATATGGTAACACTGACTTATCCTCTAAAACTCAGCTTAACTATTCCCTCTTCTGGAACATCTCCCCATACCTCTTCCAACGCTGGTTAAAATATTCCTTTCCCATCTCTGTCATGTGGTAGCCATCGTTATCTGATGATAGACGTAAGCATAAGAACCATGTTGCATCTCACTTTTTCACCCTAGTGCTTTGCACAGGGCCAGGATGTAGCAGCACTTGATAAGTGATTTTGAATAACCAGATGAAACTCCTTTAGTCTAGGGAAGTTCATGCTGTCTGGCATGCATGGGTGCCCCTAACAGGACGCTCTGTGATTCTGTGAAGACAATGTGCTGTCACTCAGGGCCCCAGCATTCTGAAGCTTCTCTTTGGATGCCCATCAACAAATCAGATGTATGAACTTTGATTTAGACTCCCAGCTCCCAGCAAGGAACTAGTATGCTCTGTGTCTGGGGAGTGTTTGGCCTCTGACCTTCCGCATCACATATTGCCTGTCAGTTACCCAGCCAGCCTTGTATGCTTCCAGTCTCTGGCCTCATTTCCCAGGATCGATAAGGGATGAAATTGGGCATTGGCAGTCTGGGATGGAAGGGGAAGTGATCAGGGGAGAGGCCCTTGATCCAGTGGGGCAGAAGTGAGCCATTCGATGGAATGGAGGTTTCCTTCAGCCTCCTGAAGTTACTTTCCCTAATATACATGCCATAACCTCAGGTTCTTCCTGCTCTGAACTCTAACTGTACCTGGTGTCTGCTGGTGTTTTGGTTCCGTATTCCTGCTTCTTACCTCTCCAGCATGTGCCTGTCTTTCCACGTAGCATCCTGTCTTAAACATTTTTTTTTTTTTTGAGATGGAATCTTGCTCTTGTCACCCAGGCTGGAGTGCAATGGCACAATCTCAGCTCACTGCAACCTCTGCTTCCCGGGTTCGAGCAATTCTCCTGCCCCAGCCTCCCAAGTAGCTGGGATTACAGGTGCCCACCACCACACCTGGCTAATTTTTTTGTATTTTTAGTAGAGATGGGGTTTCACCACGTTGGCCAGGTTGGTCTCGAACTCCTCACTTCAGGTGATCTGCCCGCCTCAGCCTCCCAAAGTGCTGGGATTACAGGCATGAGCCACCACACCTGGCCTGTCATAAACATTGTGTGTGTGTGTGTGTGTGTGTGTGTATATATTTTTTTTTGAGATGGAGTCTCGCTCTTGTTGCCCAGGCTGGAGTACAGTGGTGTGATTTCGGCTCACTGCAGCCTCTGCCTCCTGGGTTTAAGCGATTCTCCTGCCTCAGCCTCCCCAGTGGCTGGGTTTACAGGTGCCCACCACCATGCCTGGCTAATTTTTGTATTTTTAGTAGAGATGGGGTTTTGCCACGTTCGCCAGGTTGGTCTCGAACTCCTGACCTCAGGTGATCTGCCTACCTTGGCCTCCCAAAGTGCTGGGATTACAGGTGTGAGCCACCGTGCCCGGCCCCTGTCTTAAACATTTTTATCCACTTACTGATTGATGAGCATTTGGGTTAATTTCACATTTTTTCAGTTCCACATGGGCACTCAGAGGGTGATTGCAGATGCTGGTGGGTATTTGATCCATTAATGGTTATTTCTGTGTCAGGCAAATTGAGCACAGGTTTCTAGCCTGGCTTCTCATTTCTATGTGGCTTTCCACTTCTCAGCAAAAGCAAAGTATTGTTGCTACAACAGAATTTTAAAGGAAGCTGCAAATGCATAGCAAAGCATTGTTTGGTGGACAGGGCCACAGTTACTTCCTAGGCACTGATTTGCCTTTCGTATTCCGCAAGACTCCTTTGGCAAATGATGATGTGCTTTGTGGTCTTTCATTCCTTTCTGAAGCCTTAGGTTTAGTATCTACCATATGAGCGCTTCTCAACACCACAGTTGACAGCCCTTTGAAGATGCTTTTGGCTACAAGTAACAGACCACCCAATACAAGAAAGCTTCAACAATCATAGGTTTATCATTGCACCAGCAGGAAGTCCAAGGTTGTGTAATTCATTAGTTCAGCGACATCATTGAGGAAAGACCCAGGCCCTTTTCATCTTCCTCTCTACCCACATTCAGTGTGTGGCCAGATGTTCCCCTCATCGTTTCAAGCTGGCTGCAGCAGCTCCAGGCACTGCGCCCTCGCATGACAATGTCAAGAGGCAGGAAGACCCCTGATGGTCAGGAGCCATGCTGTCTTGTGTCTCTTCCAAAGAGTGAGAAAACTATCTCCAGAAGGCCTGCCGATGTTCTCTTCTGTTTCATTGGCCAAGGGTGTATAACAGGACCATGCCTAACCCAATTACTTAAACAAAAGTAAGGAAACAAGGAGGAAGAACAGCAGTTTTGAAAGCAACCAATAATGCTGGCCATAAAACTTCGATTCAATTTCTCCAAGTGTGCTCTGAAAAGCATCTCCATCAGAATTATCTACAGGCTGGGTGCGGTGGCTCATGCTTCTAATCCCAGCACTTTGGGAGGCCGAGGCGCATGGATCACTTGAGGTCACACCTCTAATCCCAGCACTTTGGGAGGCCAAGGCGGGTGGATCACTTGAGGTCAGGAGTTCGAGACCAGCCTGGCCAACATGGTGAAACCCCGTCTCTACTAAAAATACAAAAATTAGCCAGGTGTGGTGTCAGGTGCCTGTAATCCCAGCTACTTGGGAGGCTGAGAAAGGAGAATCTCTTGAACCTGGGAGGCGGAGGTTGCAGTGAGCCCAGATCACACTGTTGCACTCTACCCTGGGTGAGAAAATGAGAAGATTCTGTCTCAAACAAACAAAATAATAATAATAATTTTTTAAAAAAGAATTATTTAAAATATGCTTGCTAGAATGCACATTTCTTTTTTAAAACATATATATATATATTTCAATAGGTTTTTGGGGAGCAGGTGGTGTTTGGTTACATGCATAAGTTCTTTAGTGGTGATTTCTGAGATTTTGGTGCACCTGCCACCTAAGCAGTGTACACCGTACCCAGTGTGTAGTCTATATCCCTCACCCCCCTCCCACCCTTTCCCCCAAGACCCCAAAGTCCATTATATATATATATATTTTTTTTTTTTTCTTTTTTCTTTTTTTTTTTTTTGAGACGGAGTCTCACTGTTGCCCAGACTGGAGTGCAGTGGTGCGATCTTGGCTCACTGCAAGCTCCGCCTCCTGGGTTCACGCCATTCTCCCTCCTCAGCCTCCCGAGTAGCTGGGACTACAGGCACCCACCACCACGCCCGGCTAATTTTTTGTATTTTTAGTAGAGACGGGGTTTCACCGTGTTAGCCAGGATGGTCTCAATCTCCTGACCTCGTGATCCACCCGCCTCAGCCTCCCAAAGTGCTGAGATTACAGGCGTGAGCCACTGCACCCGGCCAATTATATAATTCTTATGCCTTTGTGTCCACATAGCTTAGCTCCCACTTATGAATGAGAACATACAATGTTTGGTTTTTCATTTCTGAGTTACTTCACTTAGAATAATGGTCTCCAATTCCATCCATGTTGCTGCAAATGCCATTATTTTATTCCTTTTTATGGCTGAGTAGTATTCCATGCGCGCTCTCTCTCTCTCTCTCTCTCTCTCTGTGTGTGTATATATATATGTGTGTATGTCATATTTTCTTTTTTTTTTTTTTTTTGAGATGGAGTTTTGGTCTTGTCACCCAGGGTGGAGTGCAATGGTGCGATCTTGGCTCACTGCAACATCTGCCTCCCAGGTTCAAGTGATTCTCCTACCTCAGCCTCCTGAGTAGCTGGGATTACAGGCACGTGCCACCATGCCCAGCTAATTTTTGTATGTTTAGTAGAGACGAGGTTTCACCATGTTGGCCAGGATGGTCTCAATCTCTTGACTCATGATCCACCTGCCTCGGCCTCCCAAAATGCTGGGATTACAGGTGTGAGCCATCGCCCGGTCTTCTTTTTTTCTTTTCTTGAGTCTCGCTGCGTTACCAGGCTGGAGTGCAATGGTGCGATCCCGGCTCACTGCAGCCTCTGCCTCCCGGGTTCAAGTGATTCTCCTACCTCAGCCTCCCGAGTAGCTGGGATTATAGGCACGCGCCACCACGCCTGGCTAATTTTTTGTATTTTTAGTAGAGATGGGGTTTCACCACGTTGGCCAGGTTGGTCTCAAACTCCTGACCTCGTGATCCATCCACCTCGGCCTCCCAGAGTGCTGGGATTACAGGCATGAGCCATGGTGCCTGGCCTACATTTTCTTTATCCACTTGTTGATTGATGGGCATTTGAGCTGGTTTCATATTTTTTCAGTTGCAAATTGTGCTGCTGTAAACATGCATGTACAAGTATCTTTTTTCATGTAATGACTTCTTTTCCTCTGGGTAGATAGCCAGGAGTGGGATTGCTGGATCGAATGGTAGATCTTCTTTAAGGAGTCTCTACACTGTTTTGTATAGTGGTTGTACTGGTTTACATTAAAAGTGTTCCCTTTTCATCATATCCACACAAGCATCTATTCTTTTTTAATTTTTTGAGAGTACATTCTTGCAGGAATGAGGTGGTTTTGATTTGCATTTCCCTGATAAAATGCACATTTCTGAACCCCTTTCCTGACGTACTGAGTCAGAATGCCCGGGAGCCAGGCCCAGGAATTTGCATTTTAACATTAACCCGGTGAGTCTTATTGGCACTGAGTTTCAGCCCCACAGCCTGGGGTTCGTGGTTGTCTCCTATTGATATTTTCATGTCATAGATGTCCCTTCAGCAATGCTAGTCCTGTTGAGCAGAGGCTGGGGGCCCAAGAAGAATGAAGACTTTGACTTTAGAAATTCCCTTTCCAGCTCTTGCCTTTAGAGATTCAGACAGAAATATTAACTGATGCAGTGATGCTACCTGGCATTTGCTTCAAAACAATCTGGGTAGCAGGGGGAAAGTGGGATTGTGGATAAAATGGAATTAGCCATAATTTGATCATGTTGGATCTGGGTGTTATACATAGGGTGCCTTATCCGGTTCTCTCCACTTAAGTTTTTTAAAGTCTGCATTCCAGGGGCTTGCTCTGTCGCTATGCCGCCTTTGACCCTGGGTAAATCCATCTCCTTCTTTGGGTTTCAGCATAAGTTCTCTATGAAATTAGTGTGTTTTCACATTTTCTTTTTTTCCCCTTCCCTCCGAATGAACCTCTTCTCCAAACAAAATCTTATGTAGAACTTAAAGATATGACAAAAGTCAAACAGCTCTCTTTGCAGGTGCTATGGATGCCTTTAAGATAACTCCAGAAACCCTAGGACTCTGGAGAAGATAGTTTAGCAGCTACTGTACTAGAGCCTTGCTGTAAACACATATATAGACCACCCTGATGCAGAACCATAGCCTGGTACTCAGGCAAAAAGAATCCTTGGGAAGTAAAGATTCAGCCATGGATGCAATTTCTAAGGCACTTGTTGCTGCCTGCAAGTCAGTCTTCAGTAGATTCCAGGTATCCCAAGACCGCACAAGCCTGCATCTTTCCTCCTCTGTACCATTATTGCATTGTTACCCTGACTTGGAGCAGGAGGGGATGGCAGTGCACATTTACTGTAGCTCTAGGTTCACCATCCAGGCAAGATTTCTGGTCGTAGCTAGGATCAGAGATGTGTGGGTTGGCTGAGAGTTTCTGATATCGATGTATTTCTGTCGTGTGGCAGGATTTGAGGCTCAGTCCTGTATGATATTAGGAGCCCCTGACTTCATCTTCTAATGAGTTGGTCCTACATGGGACTATGGCTGTGTCTGAATGCTGGCTGCCCAAGACCACTGCACTGCCTGAGTTCAGTCATTCCTCAGAGAGGTGCCGAGGTCAGCCTTCCTCGACCAGAGTGGTTCTCCTGCAGTGAATGACCTTAGACTCTGGAGATGTGAATGAAATCCTAGCTATCTTCTTAAAATCCTTCAAAGAAGGGATTAAGTCACAGTAATAACCAGGTACCTACTGCATTAGTTTCCTGTGATTGCCATAATAAATTACCACAAAACTAGTAATTTTGGCTTAAGACAACACGAATTTATTTTACTAGGAGCTGTGTAGGTGAAATGTCTAACATGGGTCTCACTGAGGTAAAATCAAGGTTTCGGTAGTGTTGTGTTCCTTTCTGGAAGCCCTCGAGGAAAAATCCACATTCGTGTTTTTTCCAGCTTCTAGAAGCCACTCACATTCCCTGGCTCGTGGTCCCTTCCTTCATCTTCAAAGTCAGCATCTTCTAATCTCTCGCTGACTCTGCTTCCATAGCCACATCTCTTTCTCTGACTCTCTTCTTCCTCCTCCTTCCAATTAAAGGACCTTCATGATGACATTGGGTCCACCTGGATACTCCAGGATAGCCTCCCTAGTTTAAAGTCAGGTGATTAGCAACTTTAATTCCATCTACAACCTTCTTTCCCCTTTGTCATGTAACTTAACATATTCACAACTCCAGGGATGAAGATGTGGCCATCTTGCCGGGGCCTTCCTTTTGCCAACCATACAGACCTACCAGGGGATTTCGAAACAGAGTGGCACCTTCCTCTGTCTTGAAGGATGTGCCTCTGTCAACTGGGAGGGGCTGTTTCACATGAACGGGATGGCACCTCAAGTTCATCTTAGCTTGTTGCCCAGTTGAGGTGCTGGAGCTTACATGGTGGTGAGCGGTGTATGTTTTTACCATAAATGGATATGACCCACAGTTAGGGCACAAGAACCTTTTGTTTTTGTTTGAGACGGAGTCTCGCTCTGTCGCCAGGCTGGAGTGCGGTGGTGCAATCTCGGCTCACTGCAACCTCCGACTCCCTGGTTTAAGCTATTCTCCTGCCTCAGCCTCCCGAGTAGCTGGGATTACAGGTACACACCATCATGCCCAGCTATTTTTTTTTGTATTTTTAGTAGAGACGGGGTTTCACCATGTTGGCCAGGATGGTCTCGATCTCCTGACCTCGTGATCCGTCCGCCTCGGCCTCCCAAAGTGCTGGGATTATAGGGCACAAGAACCTTGAAGACTGGGCATTTCCATTCTCTCTTCACCGACAGCAGATGGTATACATTTAAACTAGCCTATTTGGGTCTCAGTTATCATACTTGTAAAATGGACACATTAATACGATACGAGGAAACCCGTGATAAGCATGTGAACAAGGAATCTATTTAAATTTCCATAAAAAATGTGACTCTTAGAAGCACTGCGTTATTTAAAAAACAATATTTTCGCAGAAGGCAGTAACAGTCTATTTCTTTATTCTACAGAGAATCCTCATTAGGGGCTCGTAAGATCTGTTTCTTTAAGAGGAGGAAAGGAAGTGCTGAGTAATTTCTGAGTCTCATGCCCTTTGGTCCCTGAGTATATAATCTATAGCAGTGCTTTCCGTGACACTAAAAATGGGAAGCCTGCTGTCTATATATAGTCACGGGCTCTTCATGATTGGGGCCTAGCTGCAGAAATTTCTAGAGAAAAGGTGATATGCCATGGTGTTGGTAGGTAAGCACCACTTCTGGGTGTGAGGTCCATGTCAGTGAAGGAGTTAGTTAGGCCCTTAAAGGAAAACAGACCTCACATGCCAATAGATACATAACTCCTAGAAATATGGCAGCTGGAATTGGTTTGGATTTAGCCTCTGCCGACTTCAGTGTGCAACAGCCAAATAGAACGCACGTCAAGTTTTGCAAACTGTCCAGCACAGCCCGCGCTGTTTCTGTGGTTAAGCGCCATTAATACCACACAGGTGAAGAAAAAAGGGCCGGAATTTGGCTCCAGGAACAAGCGAGGCACCATTTCACCCCCAGCTTCTTTCTGAGGCTCCTGGGTAGCCTCAGGCGGGCAATGGCGCCGCAGAGGAAGCGCGGGCCGCCTGGCCGGTACTTGACCTTCCCAGTCCGTTCTCACGCCACAGCCTTCCCGGCGTTGCCATGCGTAGTGGGAAGGCCGTGGACAAACTAAGAACAGTAACAAGTTGTCATGACTCAGAGACTCCTGGAAGTCTGCAGCGCCTCCAGGAGCAGCGGCCGGGCTGTGCGTCCGTCGGTCCGTGCGTCTCTCGCCTGCCGCTCTGCGGCCGCGGGCCCCTCGGTGCGTCTGGGCGCGCCCGGCCCCGCGCATTCCTGGCCGGGGAGGAGAGCGCGGCGGGCGCCCTGCGCGAGCAGCTGGCCGAGCGCTGGCCCGGGTCGGAGCGCCCAGGGCTGGGGGAGGAGCCTGGCCCGGCAGCCGCCGCTCGCCCAGTCATTGGCCTTTTGTGCTGCAAGTTTTCCCGAGCCTTTCGGGGAGCCACGCCGGCCCTGCGCCGTTGTCCCGGGAAACTTTGCGTCCCAGGGCCGCACCGGACCGTGGTGACCCCACGCGCCGCGCCGCCACCGGGCTCGGAAAACCCAGCGCCCCCGGGCTCTTTGGCAGTTGCGACTCCGAACGAAGGCGGCTCCGTGCGGGCCATCCCCTATCTCCCCGGGCGGGTAAGTGCCGGGGCCACGAGCGGGCGGCCGGGGTCAGAAGATGGGCGCCCGAAGGACCTTGGCCCCCAGACAAAGGCGTACTGGAAGTGGCCAAAGCTCATTTCGGCTTTCCCCGGCAGGGACTGGCCGAGGGTGGAAAAGTGGCTAACTGCACATTCGGTCCCCTGCTGGCAGAGGAGTGTGGCTGCGGGGAAACCGCGGGCCCCAGAGTGTCTGCCCAGGAGCCTGGTTCCCTTGAGTGGGAGCGCGGGGGTCAAAGCCCGTGGTTCGGGGCGCGCGCCAGTGGCTGGGATTCCCGCTCGCGGTTGGGGTCCCCGCGCGTGGTTGTGGTTGGCGCCCGTGACCAGGCTCCCTGCCAGGGTTGGGGTCCCGCCCTTGGGGGCCCCCGCGCCTTCCCACCGGGCTCTTTCCCAGCTCGTGTGGTCCTACTGGGTCGCGTGGGGGCATCCCCGGCGGGCCACGACGGCGCGTGGACTAGCCATAAAACTCTGCGCTGGATTTCCTCCGAGTTTGGGACTTTTAAATTCTCGAATAGTTACGTCAGCAGGGCCGAGCGCACTTCGGGGATCCGGCGCAGCACGTGACCCGCCCGACCGTCCCCTCCGCGTCCTTGGCTCCCGCCGCAGAATGCGCCTCTGCCTCGGGGTGTCCTGGACATCCAGTGTCGGGGCGCTGGGATTTGCTGCCCAGGCTCCGAGCGCCGAATACACGCTGTGGCCAGGTGTCCTCTTCAATCCTGGTCTTTTCTTAAAATGGCTTCATCATCATCACTGTTACTGTTGTTGCTATCTTCAGGCTCTGTCAAATGCTGGGACAGGAGAATGTGATAGCGGGTTGAAATACAGCTGAAATAGACATTGTGGAGGGGAAATGGAAGCGGGGCCTAAGGAGGGGCGGCTGGAGAGGATGGGGGGCCCTCGTGTCACAGGACGTGGGACATTGAGGATCCTAGGGCAGTTTCCTGTGCTGTGCCAGAGGAAGGTACGGCTCTGTTACCAGAGAGAACTCTCCCCATTCTTATTTCTCTGATTCCTTATTGAGGCCACATTTTAAAAGCCGTTTCCATGATATCTGGAAATGACTTTTTTTCCGGGACTGTGACGTGAGGCAGTGTTTCGTCTGTGAGATGCACGTGCAGATTAACAGTTGAATCTTAAGCAGTGTTTTTAGGGTTGACAGTTGATGGAACTTAGAGGAAGGGTTTTGTTGAAAATTGCACAGTGAGTTCCCTCCCGGAGCAGCTGGCTTTCCCTTCTCAGGCCAGGCGGGAGGGCCTCCTGAGAATGGGACCAGTTGAGCCAGGCGGGTGAGTGGATTCCCACGGGGCTCTTTCTCACAGGCTCTGCCTGGGACTCATTCTCCGGGAAGGAAATCGGAGCAGTAAATAGGCCAGCAGCCACCCTCCTTGTGCAAATGCCACAGCAACTCAGCTACCCAGAGTCACTAGTCTCTCATCAAAAGTTACATCCGAAGCCTCAGAAGTGTGATCATGGAATATGACCTGCTTGTATTATAGTTATTCATATACCGGTGTTATGGAACTGCCTTATGGAAATCTTCAGGTCAAATGCTGCCGCCTCTGTGGAACCTAGACAGAATTAGCCACTTGTCTCTCCGTTCCAGCCGTCCTCTTTTCTCTCTTAAAAAAATAATGTTCAAGAAACGTGCTTGAACATTTAAAATATTTTAGCAAGAAGGAAAGTTAAAGATCAAGGTTTCGTTTTACAGATACGTAAAGAGAGACTCAAAGAAGTCCAGGGTCTTGGCCAGGGCCACACATCAAGGTAGGACTCCAACTCCAGACCCCAGACACTTGGCCTGGTGTTCTCTGCGCCAAGTCCTGCGGCCTCGTTGGTTTTATTCGGCTTTGTATCCTGGTTATTTGTGTTTGATGCTTCTATGGAGACAGACACTGCTTGAGGAAGGATATGTCTGGTTCACAATGCCACGCCACAAGAGTAACACAGAGCCTGGGAGGTAGATGGTGGTTGAATTGAATGACACAGCCCCCACCTTCAAGGAGGTAGGTAGGTGAGTGTGTGTGTGTGTGTGTGTGTGTGTGTGTGTGTGAGTGATACCTGAGCATGCACATATGGGGCAGGCTTTGTGGTGAAGGATAATGCCCCAGGAGGGGATGTCTGGAAATGTGGGAGGATATTTTTGGTTGTTCCAGTGACTAGGGAGGGAACTGCTATTGGGAGGATATTTTTGGTTGTCCCAGTGACTGGGGAGGATGCTATTGGCGTCTAGTGGGGGAGGGCTAGGGTCACTCTCATGTGAGAGTCCTGCACGGCAGAGAATTGCCTCACCCCAATGCCAATAGCATCTCAATAGAGGATGCTGCCAGGCTTTGAGGAATCATGAGAGACAGTTCTAATTGGGAGGATGAAAGAAAGGGTCTCTGGGCTTGCCCAGCTCTGGGCTGTAAGTGTAGATGAGACTGGAAGAGAATGAGGGCTTGATGGAGAGCACCTGTGTGTGTATATGTGCATATGTGTACATGCATGTGTGGGTGTATTTTTTTTTTTCAGGACTTGGTTCCATAGCCAAAAGCAAAGCGTTCTTGGATTTACTGTAGCTGGGGTTTAGCAGGCCCTTGCAACTTTTGCACAGATGATCAGGAGGTGGTTTAGGAAGCTGGCAATAAAATCAGTAACTAGTGCTGGCTAGAGGGGCATAGAGATGGCTGCAGGGCTGGGTGCCCTCGTTTATCCCCTTGTGACCAAGGTCTGTGAAATCCATTTTGGTGGCTAGCTGTGTTTTTTTTCTGCCTCTCCCCTATTGAGGTCGTAGTCCTTGGTTCATAACCCCAGTAATCATTTTCACATCAACTCCCTGCGATGACAGAACATCTTGAGGATTATGAAATCATTCAGGAGAAACGAGAGGCCTGAGAAGGAAGACCCAGGGAAACCAAAGTTTGCAGAGCAATGCATCTGAAAAACAGAGGAGCAAGTGAAATTCTCCAGGGAATGTAGAGCAGCCGACCCTTTGTAATGGAGGTGTCATTTCAGATGTGTTGAGTGTCAGCTCTGTCCCCATCCCTCTGTCCGCTATCCACAGTGTTGTAGAGTTTCAGTCTGTCACTTTGCAAGTGTATTCATGGCTGCTAATTGAGATAAATCAAAGTCCCCAAGACTTATTTTCCTTAGGTTGGGGAAGGGCAGTATTGAGAAAGCCCAGAATTTATAGACAAAGATCCTATATTAGAATTCTTGCCCTACCCCTTACCAGCTGTGTGACCTTGAGCAAGTCGTGATGTTATGAACTGTCTGAGTCACCTTCCTTCTCGTGGATGGTGGGGCCGGTTATCCCTGCCCACCTGGCTCTCGAAGCTGGGGAGGCCAGTGAAGTCATGCACATGAATATACTTGATAAACAAACTGTAAAGGGCTGTGCAAATGGAAAGTCAGTGGTGTTCATATTTTTCATCTGGTTATGATTAAAAGTACTGATTTAGGGGAGCTCGATTTCCTAACACCTGCTGTAGCCTGTGTGCATTAGTGTTGTTTTTAAATGCGAACCTGGAGACATACTATGAAATGCAGTTCTTCCTTATTTAGAAGCTGTGTATTGACTCTGCCGTCCATGAGCTGGTTGTCTCGGCTTCCTTTTTGTTCATCCTGCCTTGCTTTGCCACTCTCCTTTCTTTCTTTTTTTTTTTGAGACAGTCTTGCTGCATGAGTGAGTGAGTGCAAAGCCCTTCACACAACACCTGGCAAACAGAAGTGCTCACAATGTGAGTGGCCCTTATGACTGCTATTATCATTAATACTTTTATTGTAATGATTTAAATTTGTTACAGTATTTCATATATATTCAAATTTTGCCACCAGCAGCAAAATCAGCATGCTCACAACATTAAATCAAGTCCCTCAAATCTCAGGGCCGCAGTTTCTCCTCTGCTCCTGGGAGAGGTCAACCTCTCTGGTCTTAGAAATCTTTTTTTTTTTTTTTTTTTCTTTGAGACAGAGTCTCGCTCTGTCACCAGGCTGGAGTGCAGTGGCGTGATCTCGGCCCACTGCAACCTCTGCCTCCTGGGTTCAAGTGATTCTCCTGCCTCAGCTCCACAGCAGCTGGGACTACAGGTGTGCACCACCATGCCCGGCTAATTTTTTGTATTTTTAGTAGAGACGGGGATTTGCCATGTTTCCCAGGCTGGTCTCGAACTCCTGCTGTCAAGTTATCTGCCCAGCTCGGCCTCCCAAAATGCTGGGATTACAGGTGTGAGCCACCGCACCCAGCTGCCACCCTCCCTTTTAATTGTTCATTTATATTTTGCCTAGAAAATAAGTACAAACACACGAATATGGGGCTCTTGTTAGGTCTGCTGACCTGGGGAGAAATAAATGGAAAGAGAAAGCAGCTGCCCCATTGGCTCATCTCAGGTTATTTACAGTCCCGCTAATTCTTGTCATTCTGTGGTTGTGTCCACGCTTGGTCCTCTGAGGTCCAGGAGCTATTCTAGTGTCTGCATCATTTAGAATAGAAGGCTCCTGGCTAGCATCCTTGCACTGAAGCTCCTTGAGGGCATGGGTGGTTGGTTTCATATCATGACTGTTCCCCCAGTGGGGCACATTCTAAATTGACAAGAGACAGTAAGCAGCTAGACCATATGGCCATCAATAGGATCTTTTTTCTTCCTCCTTTTATACCCAGGACACCCCTCCCTCCATCCCTTGGGCTTGCTGTGGCTCCTACTTTCTGGCTTCCTGCTTCACACAGAACAGGAAAAGATTGAACATTACCTTTGTTTTTCTCTTTTTCTTTTTTTTTGAGACGGAGTCTTACTCTGTTGTCCAGGCTGGAGTGCAGTGGTGCCATCTCAGCTCACGGCAACCCCTGCTTCCCCGGGTTCAAACTGTTCTCCTGCTTCAGCCTCCCAAGTAGCTGGGATTACAGGCATGTGCCACCACGCCCGGCTAATTTTTGTATTTTTAGTAGAGTTGGAGTTTCACCATGTTGGCTGGGCTGGTCTTGAACTCCTGACCTCAGGCGATCCGGCCGCCTCGGCCTCCCAAAGTGCTGGGATTACAGGTGTGAGCCACTGTGCCCAGCCTGGACGTTACCTTTCATACGTTGACTGAAACTGGTTCATCCCAGCAACTTAGCTGGCCCAGGACTCTGCATTCTGGAACTCCCAGGTTGTCTTGTGGTCAGCCGTGTGCCAAGGTCTCTCTCTGACGGCTAACAACCCCTGCGTCATTGCTCTCTGCATCCTCAGTACCTTGTATTGTGTTTGGTAGAACAGATTTTCGGCAGTTCTTGTTGAATCAGTTAATGAATCGTCTCCTCTCTTGAACTATAGGCTCTAAGGCTTTGCTTTTTGTTCAGGGTCTAGACCTGGTTGCATTGCAGGGAGAGGAAATAGAGGTAATTTTGCTGCTTGTGTGGTTTTGGAATCAGGGAAAATCTGTGACTTTGCTAAGATCCTGAGGACTGAGTGACATTTTTTTAAACACCAACTAAAATTTTGCCTCATCTATATAAGAATACTGGCGGCATTTGTTGAGACTTCAGTTTGTTGTTTGTGGGCTGAGTGGCCTGTTCTCAGCTTGAAAAAGTTAGAGAGGAAGTTGATTGTGGCCTGAATTAAGTGTTAGCTAGACAGATCTGGTGGCAGGGGCTATTAATATCATTCTGTTAGTGCTATTTTCCATGAACCCATACTGTGTATTGAGGACCTGTAGTGAGAGGATGCTGTGCTTTACATGTTTTTTAAATTGTGATTAAACAAACCACATAAGATGTACCATCAAAACCAGTTTTAAGTGTACAGTTTGGTGGTAAGTGTATTCATATTATTGTGGAACATCTCCAGAACTTACTCATCTTGCCAAGCTGAGCCACTGTACCCATCAAACGACAATTGCCCTTCTTCCCTTCTCTCCCCAGACCCTGGTAACACCATTAGACTTTCTATTTCTACACATACTTTTTGCTCTTATTTCTTTTAACAGTCTTTCAAGTAATGCATTTATCTCCATTTTACAGGTTCAGAAACTGAAGCTCAAAGAGGTTAATGAACTTGCCTAGGGCTTATAAATGGCGAGTAAGTGGCAGAGCTGGATTCAGGCTCAGATCTATGTCCAGAGTCTGTGCTCTTTGTACTATACTTGCTGCCCCTGCCCACCTATGCCCCTGGACCCTCCATGTGATTTCTGTGCCCAGTGTTCTGGTGAGTCAGCGCACCTGTGGATTTGGCGCACTGGCTTTGGGCATCCTCAGCTGAGATCTTGATCCCAGAGGGGCTGGTCCGTTCAGCTGGCTTTGTGCTGTTTTGATCAGGACAGCTACACTTTCACTCACCTGACTGTATAGCTTCTCCCAGCATCTGGCTGAGTTTATTTGTCATCTTTTGAGAAGAACATCAGGCTGGGTATCGTGGCTCACTCCTGTAATCCCAGCATGTTGGGAGGCCAAGACGGGTGGATCACCAAAGGTCAGGAGTTCAAGACCAGCCTGGCCAACATGGCAAAACCCTGTTCCTACTGAAAATATAAATATTAGCTGGACTGGGTGTGGTGGTATGCACCCATCATCTCAGCTACTCGGGAGGCTGACGCAGGAGAATTGCTTAAACCCGGGAGGTAGAGGTTGCAGTGAGTCAAGATCGCGCTGCTGTACTCTGGCCTGGGCAACAGAGTGAGACTCCTTCTCAAAAGAAAAAAAAAAAAGAAAAAGAAAAAAAGGAAGAACATTGGCTGCCGGCTCCCTGCCTTGTCCTCCCGGAGTAATTTCCTCTCCTTTGAGCTTGCCGTAAAATTCAGTCCTTGGGCTCATTAATCCCAAAGGATGCGGAAACAACAGTAGTACAATTTTAAGAGGTGATTAAATTGTGTATGAGGAGAAGGTTCCCCCTCCGTCCTGCAACTCGCCCGTCCTCACAGTAAGGTCTCCTGGGGAGCTGGAGCTGTGAGTCAGCAGGTCACCCCCTGCCTCCCGTCCTTAACTCCCAACCAGAAGCTGCCCTGCTCCCCCGCCTGGCCTAGGGGTTGGGCCAACGTGGGCACTGCTCACAGCCTCCTCCAAGCTGACCTTTCTCAGCCAGGAGACCCTGGGTTTCAGATCAGAAAATTGTTTGGGCTGGAGGGGACCCTAGAGAGAATAGTCGAAACCCTCATTAGGTGGAAGAGGCACCCGCAGCCCTGGGAGGGGAAGGGTCTTATGCCCCCACCCCCTGGTGGTTAGAGCCACCGCGGGTGCCCTGGCTGGTTGCGCACACCCTCTTCCTAGGGAGGCAGCACCCACTCGGCTCTCAGCATGCCACTCCCTCTTCGTCGCACATCATGAGTCGATGCTGCTCTGAGGCTGTAGGGTCCTTCGTTGAGAGAGTCAGAGCAGCTGGGATGGAGCTCAGCCTCGTGCGGCCTTGGGGAGAGGGACTTTCTGCTGTCCCATCGCTCACAGTGATGAAGGGCCTGCATAGAGCCTGGCGCATGCTAGGTGCTCATAAACATTGATTCCCTTCACTTGTTGCCACCTGTATTCATTCTTTCTTTCTTTTTCTTTTGAGACAGAGTCCTGCTCTGTCGTCCAGGCTGGAGTGCGCACGATCTCAGCTCAGCTCACTGCAACCTCCGCCTCCCGGGTTCAGTGATTCTCCTGTCTCAGCCTCCCGAGTAGCTGGGATTATAGATGCGTGCCACCACGCCCAGCTAATTTTTGCATTTTTTGGTACAGAGGGGGTTTCGCCTTGTTGGCCAGGCCAAAATCCTGACCTCAGGTGATTTGCCCTCCTTGGGCTCCCAAAGTGCTGGGATTACAGGCGTGAACCACCACACCTGGCTCTGCATTCATTCTTAATCCACACCCCAGTTGATATTCACATAGAGCCTGGGGTGCCTGAAGGAGCAGCCTGTGCACCTGAGACTCACACCTGGATGTGCGGGAGAGGCGGGAGGGAGGGTCATGTGTACTTTGAAACAGTACGTTCTGTATTTCGTGTGTGGGAAACATCCTGTAGTGTTTGTCTTAATGACGCCAGCATTTGTGGAGCACTTTGCGTGTGCTGGGCACCTTGCTACAGAAACGTTCGCATGACTGGTAACAAGGCATCCTCTCCACTCCCTCTCCAGGAAGGACTGTCATTGCCATCTTTGACAGATGAGGATACTGAGGCTCCGAGAGGATCTTTTTCAAGGTTGTACAGCTCTTTATTGCTGGAGTGGGGTCAGGCTTGGGCAGTCTGGCCCCGGGCTCTGGCCTCCTATCACCTGCCCTATCCTACCTCTCAAGGGGGAGGAGGAATGGCATTTTATTTCTTCATCCGTGAAGGCTCCCAGGCATCACAGGAGTATCTAAAAAATGTTTGGGACTTTAAAAAATTTGGCTTCAAAATGTGACAAGCGCTACTTATAATTGAAACGGGCAAATGTGCACTTTGACGTGGCTGCAAAGCATCACATTGTATCAGCCTCATTGGCTTCTGGGCCTGGGCCTCTTCCTTGGTTCATTCATTCCAGTAAATGCATTGCTGGCTGTGGGCTAAGAATTCAGCAGGGAAGGTAGAGGTCCCTGCCCTGTTGTTGGTGGTCATGATTCCCCTGCTGGCTCTGCCATCTCTTCCTGCCCTGCCAGAGGCCTCTGCTGCCTCCCATGCCTCCCCTGGGGCTGTGCCGCTGAACTCTGGACAGGAGCTATGGCGTGCCCACTAGAGGAAAGACCCGGGGGGGAGGGGGACAGCAGCGTGGGTTTCCAGGCGAGGACAGGGCCAGGGTTCTCGCCATGGGTCTCTTTGCCAAGTCGCTTAATTCCTTGAGTCTCGATCTCCTCTCCTCTTCTATAAAATAACTTGTTAGCCAGGCGCGGTAGCTCACGCCTGTAATCCCAGCACTCTGGGAGGCCGAGGCGGGTGGATCACGAGGTCAGGAGATCGAGACCATCCTGGCTAACACGGTGAAACTCCGTCTCTACTAAAAATACAAAAAATTAGCCGGGCGTGGTGGTGGGCACCTATAGTCCCAGCTACTCGGTAGGCAGAGGCAGGAGAATGGCGTGAACCCGGGAGGCGGAGCTTGCACTGAGCCGAGATCGTGCCACTGTACTCCAGCCTGGGCGACAAGAGTGAAACTCCGTCTCAAAAAATAAATAAATAAATAAATAAATAAATAAATAAATAAATAACTTGTCTGCCTTCTTCATAGCAGTGATGAGGAATCATAAAAGTGGCATTTAACAAAGCTCTAAGATACCGTACACATATAAGTAACTAAGTATTTTTTTAAAAATAGTTCCTTTTTTTTTTTTTTTAATAGCTGAAGGCTAAATCTTTAAATTGCTAGGCTTTCTCATCCGAGAGTGGAAAATCTCTGTTCTCCCTGCGTGGGCTCCAGGGTCCGTTTGATAAGCTGCTTTCCCCGGGTCCTGTGGGAGACAGCTTCTTGTTCCTTAGCTTGAGTCAGGCCCAGAGCATGCTGTGGGATTTCCTGGCTCCTGCGCTCTTGGACGCGGGTCCCAGTCCTGACTCTGTTCTTCGCCCTCTTAAGGGGAGGGGCTGCATGAGTGAGTGCGTGCAGAGCCCTTCGCACAACACCTGGCAAACAGGAAGAAGGCTTACAATGTGAGCTGCCCTTATGACTGCTGCTATCATTAATTCTTTTATTGTAATTATTTAAATGTGCTATAATATTTCATATATATTCAAATTTTATCACCACAAATAAAATCAGCATGCTTGCGACATAGATGAAGTCCCTCAAATCTCAGGGCCATAGTTTCTCCTCTGCTGCTGAGAGAGGTTGACCTCTCTGGTTTTGGAAATCGTTTTTTTGAGAGAGTTTCACTCACCCAGGCTGGAGTGCAGTGGCACAATCTCAGCTCACTGCAACCCCTACTTCCCAGGTTCAAGTGATTCTCATGCCTCAGCTTCCAGAGTAGCTGGGACCACAGGTGCACGCCAACACACCCGGCTAATTTTTTTGTATTTTTAGTACAGACAGGGTTTTGTGATATTGGCCAGGCTGGTCTCGAACTCCTGGGCTCAAGTGATTCACCCACCTCGGCCTCCCAAAGTGCTGGGATTACAGCTGTGAGCCACTGCGCCTGGCCTGGTCTTAGAAATCTTGTTATTCACCTGGCCCCACTCCGTGCCTGGCCTGCAGGGATGCCACAGGCCACACTTGTCCACCCATTTTCCAGATCCAGAAGAGATGAGTTGTTTTTCATCATCACTAAAAAGCACAACGTGCTTACCCCGAGGGACCTGGGGAACCCACCTTTCAAAGCACAGCTGGGGTCTGTGGGCCCCTCACCCAGAGGAATGCCAAGGGTGGCTCTGAAAAGGATGCCCTGTGTGTTCCGCATGTCGTGGTGCCTGTGCTGTGGCTTCTAACTGGCCAGTTCGGTCATGCCCAGCCTAGAACTGGCCATGAAAATGCAGATCTTGGAAGATTCCATTTTGCGGACTTATGACAGCCTTTGCTTCTCTTTTCAAAACTGATGTGAGCCCCTGGGGCTCAGCTTTCACTCTGTTGCTGAGAACTATGCCGGTGTTCTGAAGTGGGGTGCACAGTTTCCAGGGAGTCTGTTCTTGAGTTGGGTTGCTGTAGAGTCATTTTTTTTTTTTTTTTTTGAGGCGGAGTTTCACTCTTCTTGCCCAGGCTGGAGTGCAGTGGCACGATCTCGGCTCGCTGCAACCTCCGCCTCCCAGGGTTAAGCAATTCTCCTGCCTCAGCCTCCAGAGTAGCTGGGATTACAGGCACGCGCCACCATGCCTGGCTAATTTTTGTATTTTTAGTAGAGATGGGGTTTCACCATGTTGGCCAGGCTGGTCTCGAACTCCTGGCCTCGTGATCCGCCCGCCACGGCCTCCCAAAGTGCTGCGATTATAGTCATGAGCCACTGCGCCTGGCCTCTTTAATCTTTATTAAACATAAATCAGTAATAATACCGGAGGTCTAAGGTTTTATGTGCAAGGCATGCAGTTAATAACATAGCCTTCCAACCATTAGATGTTCAAAACCCAAATCATCTTTGTTCTTCACGTCCCTTCCCTCCGCACCTAGTGTCAGGTAGATGTCATGAAGCCTCTGGAACGACTAACTCCACCTCCTCTGCAGTGGTCCCAGTGTGTCCTGCATCACCTGGCACCTGAACTGTTCCAAAGCTCTCACTTGGGCTCCACTGCCTGCATTTCTTGCCCCCTCCAATTAATCTCCACTGTGGCACAGGCATTATCTTCTGAATATTCTGTCACTGGCCTGCGTTTAAATCTCTCATGTTCCCCATCGCCCCAGGACAACAGGCTCATGGCCTGAGCGTCTGAGGTTCCGGGGCCCCTGTCACACTGGCCCCAGCCCCAGGTGTCCAGCTAGATGTCCCCCCAGCTGCCTGATGCTGCCGAAGTGGCTGGCACATCACGCCGTGTCCTCCAGACCCAAACGGAGCTCCATGCGTGCTGGGGAGTGGCTGTTTGCCTGCACGCCTTTGCCCAAGAAGTTCTTATTTGTTTGTCCTGAGTACAATTCCTGATTTACAGAAAAGTTGTAAGAATACTAGAAAAAACTTCCGTGTTCCCTTTCCCAGATTCCACAGTCATTGACATCTTATCACATGTGCTGTGACGTTCATCCTCTCTCTATATGAGTAATATAAATGTATATGTACATATATATCCATCATTGCTACTTTTTCTGAATCATTTGAGAGCAAGTTTCAGACATGAAGTTGCCACCCTCCAGCAAAACAAAAACAACCCCCACCCCCTCCCAGCCCCCCAGTGTGCCTTTCTTGCAAACACTCTCCAGCACGATGCCAGCGCAGCCCTGCAGCTGGGAAATCGCCACCCAGTCTTCAGAACCTGCTCAAATTCACCAGCAGTGTACCTTTTTCCATCTGATCCAGAATCCAGTCAAAAAGCATGTGCCATGCTCTATGTCATGCCCCCAGACTCTCCTTCCATCTGGAGTAATTCCTCAGTCTCTCCCTGTCTTTTATGACTTTTTGAGTTTTTTTGAGACAGGGTCTCACTTTTGTTGCTCAGGCTGGAGTGCAGTGGCTCAGTCACAGCTCACTGCAGCCTTGAACTCCTGGGCTCAGGTGATCCTCCCACCTCAGCCTCCTAAGTAGCTGAGACTTCAGGTGTATGCCACCATGCCCAGATAATTTCTTGTATTTTTTTTAGTAGAGATTGGGTTTTGCTATGTTGCTCAGGCTGGTCTTGAACTCCTGGACCCAAGGGATCCTCCTGCTTCAGCCTCCCAAATGCTGGGATTACAGGCATGAGCCACCATGCTCGGCCCATGACCTTTATGAGTACAGCTCCTTCACGCTGGAAGAAGTCCCTCAATCTGTGTCACCTAGTTTCTTCATGGCTAGACCCTGGGTGTCTGCTTTGGGCAGGGATTCCACAGAAGTGAAGCTCTGCCACCCCAGGGCACAGAGCATGGAACGTTTTGCCACAGAGGATGGCCAGATTGGTGCCTACCAGGTTTATTGGCTGTAAAGTCATCATTTTCACCTTTGTAATCAGTCAGCATTTGGTGGGAAGATACTCAAAGGCTACACAATATCCTTCCTTTTTTTTTTTTTTGAGAGGGAGTCTGGCTCTGCTGTCCAGGCTGGAGTGCAGTGGTGCAATCTCAGTTCACTGCAACTTCTGCCTCCCAGGTTCAAGCGATTCTCCTGCCTCAGCCTCCCGAGTAGCTGGGACTACAGGTGCACGCCACCGCACCCAACTAATTTTTTGTATTTTTAGTAGAGACGGGGTTTCACCATGTTGGCCAGGATGATCTCGATCTCCTGACCTCGTGATCCACCCGCCTCAGCCTCCCAAAGTCCTGGGATTACAGGCGTGAGCCACCATGCCTGGCCTAGCCTTTCCTTCTTCACACTCCCCCCGCCTGCCTTGGCATCCTTTGATGGCTCTTCCTTGAATTGAGTGCCACCATTAAGGTTTCTTCCATGGCAGTTTTCTGTCCTACGGGACTAACTAGCTGGCATTGTATTGTAAGGGGGGGCTTTCCCTTCTTCCCCATTTGTTCATGACTTTATTTAGATCTAAATGGACTCATAGATTATTACTTCTATTCCATGTGTTATAATCCAGAACTGTGTGTGTGTGTGTGTGTGTGTGTGTGTTTGATGTTCAAATAGTCCCAGATTTGTCAGTGGCAGCCCCTTTTAGGTGGTTCTTATGTCCTTTGACACGACTCCCCCAAGGAGAAAGCTGGGAAGTAGGTACATGTATGTACACATGCATGTGTGTACACAGCCCTCCACAACTAGTTCTGGATTTGTCTGATTCCTCTGATTGCAGCCCTGCCCTGAGGGATCTTTGGAGTCCAACCACCTTCTGTATATGCAAGCTCCTCTCTGATTGTGAGAACCTGGCTCCTATTATCCTTGATACTGGATACTATTCTTTGTAATAAATAACAAGGGGAAGGGAACAGAAGGCTTTCTGACAGAACCATCCTGGAGAGAGGGAGGGAGAAGCTTTTTTTTTTTCATCTGGAAAGCCCTTTGCACACATCGGCCTATTGAAGCACTTTGCTTGATTCAGCTATTCTCCTCTCAGGACCTGCCTGGATCATCCCAGCCTGTAGAATCCTGGGTTTCTGTGGCAGTTTGTTCTTCTGGTGTCACCTGCTATGCTCTGAATGTTTGTATCCCTCTCAGCCCCGAAATTCCTGTGTTGAAATCCTAACCCCTAAGGTGATGGTATGAGGAGGTGGGGCCTTCGGGAGGTGATTAGGCCATAAGGGCGGAGCCTTTGTGAATGGGATTAGTGCCCTTATAAAAAGAGGCCCCACAGCACTGCCTTGCCTCTTCTGCCACGTGAAGATGCAGTGAGAAGGACCTGTCTGTGAACTAGGAAGGGGTCCTCATGAGACACTGAACCTGCTGGTGCCTTGATCTTGGACTTCCCAGCCTCCAGAACTGTGAGCAATACATCTCTGTTGTTCATAAGCCACCCCATCTATGAGATTCTGTTGTAGCAGCCTGAGCCAATGAAGACACCACCCTTCACAGTTCTCCTTGCTTTGGACTTTCAGCTCCTCGGGCTCGATGAGCCTGTCACCCCTGGAGTGTGTGATCCCCATGGAATCCATCCCGGTGCCCGCCTTGGGGCTCTTCCTGTGGCATGGATCCTATGTACAGAACTGAAGATGTGGGCTTTTAAGGCCGGAACCTGAGCGTCTTCCTCTTTGGACAGAGTCCATTCCACCAGTCTCTGAAAGGGGTGACTCATGGCCCTTTGCAGAAGCACTTGTTGATAGTACAGGCTTCCCTCCCTGACATTCCAGTGGCAAATCAACCCTTTGCTGGCCTGACTAAATTTATAGTGGGCTGGCCCCAGCAGCTGGTGGCAGCAGCTGGTGGTTGAAATCTGACAGATTTTTTTTTTCCTCTGAAAAATATTTCAGTCACTCTAGTCCCAGAACCACCACCAGCAGAACTTAGAAGCCATTTATAGCCTCTTACAGTTGTTCTGAGAAGAGCTGTTTTAGAAAAATCCCCCCATTTCCCCAGAAATTAGCTCTCTCCCATCCTTAGCCACCTGGAAAATATTCAGATCGTTACAAAGTCAGAAAGGGCCCGGAGCTGACAGCACAAAGTCAATTTGACAGTTTATTTCTTTGTAGCAGTTTCATATGGTTGAGCCTAATATATATGCGTCTATACACATATGTGTTTATTTTTAAATTATAAGATAATGATTTGGTACGGAAGGTTTGTAGATCTTTATTCAGAGCCTGTTGACTCTTGATTTATGCACGTTCTGACACTCTCAGCCATGTTTCTTAGCCTGTAGCCTGTTAGAAGCAGAGAACTGCAAGGCAGAAGGTGGCAGGGGGAGGCAGGTGAGTGGGTAAGTAGAAGTGACAGCTGACGGCCTGAGAGCGAGGGACAAGGCTGAGTCAGAGTTCTCGGTGATCGAGTCGTCTGGCGCTTTCACTTTTCCAGACAGAAAGGCTAAACCTCAGAGAAGTCCCCTGGCTTAGATCCCATGGTGGGCCTGGACTGGAATCCAGTCCCCTCAACTTCACATACGGTGGTTACATTTGGTGCCACAGCACTAATGTCACTCACTTATGTCATAGTTGCCGAGGACGGCTGAGTGTCATTGAGCAAGTATTTAATTATGTTCAAGATCCTCTGTCTCAAAAAAGTCAGGGAAGTGTTTATGATTTGAAAAATAATTCCATTCCAAAGAGTTTAGGTGAAAATGCCATCACGTAGAATATGTGGGCAGATATCTTTTATTCCAGATCTTCTTTGCTGGGACCTCATTTTCCAGTGGTGCCTAATGGACGAAGCCTGGCCGCGTTCCCGCCCTGGAATGAGGCGGACAAGCCTAGGTCCTCCCAGTGGAAAATATGAGTACAGAAGTGGGGAAAAGACAGTGGCTTTCTGATTGTCTCCATCTCTGAAAGCTTTCACTGAGTTATACATGGAAGTTGTTCCCTGGCACTTAAAATAACTTCTTACATATGGTTTCTAATTTATTTTACTTATAAAAGTAGTATGTGTTCAGCATAGAACTAGAAAGTAGATATAAATTTCATTAAGAAAAAACACAAATGATTTCACCACCGAAAGAGAATTACCGTTAACACCTTGGCAATACTTGTCCAAATTGCTTCATTGTTCAGGCTATTATGCTTGCGCTGTCTCTCTCTCTCTGTCACGTGCTCGTGTGTGTATGTCTATACATGGACTGTATAGACACACATACCCATGTATATCATTGATACACATAAAATGTGGATCATGCTGCTAAGTTTTTTCAACCTATGTTCAATTAATAATGGACATGTTTACATCTAGATACATGAAGATCTATCTTATTTTAATTATTATTATTATTATTATTATTTGAGATGGAGTTTTGCTCTTGTCACCCAGGCTGGAGTGCAATGGCACGATCTCTGCTCACTGCAATCTCCAACTCCTGGGTTCAAGCGATTCTCCTGCCTCAGGTGCCCACTACCACACCTGGCTAATTTTTTGCATTTTTAGTAGAGACGGGGTTTCACCATGTTGGCCAGGCTGGTCTCGAACTCTTGACCTCAGGTGATCCACCTGCCTCGGCCTCCCAAGGTGCTGGGATTACGGGCATGAGCTACTGCGCCCAGCCTACCTTATTTTTTGAACAGCCGCAAATGAGCCCATCCTGTGGTTGTGCCTTAATTTGATGAACTGTCCTCTACTGTTGGGCATTTTGGTTGTTTCCAGATTTTTTGCTATCGTGATTCCAGTTGTGATCAGCATATTTGCCCATGCCCTTAATTATCTCCTTAAAATGAATTCTTGGAAGAACCATGGCTGTGTCAAAGGAAACGAAGTCTTTTATGGTTTTCAATGTGTGTTGCCAGAACTTTGGAGCTCTGTTTTTCCACTCAGATTTTATGATTTTGGAAAGTGCCCCTGTAGTTTGCCTGTAGTTTAGGATTCTACACATTGTGATTCACCAAGACACCCAGCTGGAGCTCCTGCCATCCTCCCTCTTCTGGGCTCACTGCTTCTTCCATTTCTCTTTGCAGTGATCTCTTTCTCTGATTCCTTGGATGTGGTCACAGGGCTTCAGGATCTTGTTCTGGGGGAACTGGAATGGTGGGTGGGAACATGGAGAATGGAGAATAAGCAGTAGTGTGCGTGCACACATGTGCTAGTCCAATCGTATTGAGAGGATAGTTTTGGGAAATTCACCCTGGACCTCCGCACTGTCAATGCCAAAGGCACTTTGTGGCTGAACATTGGGTTGAAGCTTCAGGCTGATTCTTCTGCCTAGGATCAATACGGAGTCTCCCTCTGTCACCCAGGCTGGAGTGCAGTGGCGCAATCTCAGCTCACTGCAATCTCTGCCTCCCAGGTTCAAGTGATTCTTGTGCCTCAGCCTCGTGTGGCTGGGATTACAGGCACACACTACCATGCACAGCTAATTTTTGTATTTTTAGTAGAGACAGGTTTTCACCATGTTGGCCAGGCTGGTCTTGAACTCCTGACCTCAAGTGATCTGCCCACCTTGGCCTCCCAAAGTGCTGAGATTACAGGTGTGAGCCACTGTGCCCAGCCAGACTCCCCCTTCTTCATCTATACTCTAGTTGCAGTGACTTTTTGCAGGTCCTCTAGAATACCAAGCTCCTTCCTGATTCAGGGTTTTTAAATACGTGGCTCCCTGAATGGGGGGTAGGGCTGAGGGTCAGGGTATACTCTTCCTTTCTTAAGCTTTAAAATTTTTTCTAGAGACAGGGTCACCCTATGTTTCCCAGGCGGGTCTTCAACTCCTGGCTTCAACTGATCCTCCAGCCTCAGCCTCCCCAA
Organism: Pan troglodytes; assembly: GCF_028858775.2. Classification (NCBI taxonomy): domain Eukaryota; kingdom Metazoa; phylum Chordata; class Mammalia; order Primates; family Hominidae; genus Pan; species Pan troglodytes. Next base: position 134,241,170 of record NC_072406.2, read on the forward strand.
AGTGTTGGGATTATAGGCATAAGCCACCGTGCCCAGCCCCTCTTCCTTCCTCTTCCACCTGTGGGACAAAGCCAAGTGTGGAGATTAAGAGCATGACTCCTGGGGTCAGGCTTGGGTTTGTATCCTGGTTCTGCCACTTACCTGCTGTTCAACCTTCGACAAGCTGCGCAGCCTCTCTGTGCCTTAGTCTTTACATCTGTAAAGTGTGTTTAATAATAGTATCCCCCTCATAAAGGTTGTTGTGAGGATCAAATACAGTGCTATCTGTACGCACTTAGAACAGTTCCTGGCACGTATACGTAGTAACCATCAGGAAACATTTGTTGTTACTGAGCTGGCCTCAGCATGCTCACCACACCACAGAGTTTTCCACAACCCCCATTGTGGGCCAAGAGTTCTCAGTTTGTGTTCTCATGACCATCTGCACCTTCCTTCTTAGCAGTTACTGCAGTTGTTACTAAATAAATAAACATTTTTTAAAAATGTCTGGGCTGGGCAACGTGGCCCACGCCTATAATCCCAGCATTTGGGGAGGCTGAAGTGGGAGGATTGCTTGAGCCTGGGAAGTTGAGGTTACAGTGAGCCGTCATGGAGCCACTGCATTTCAGTCTGGGCCACAGAGGGAGACGCTTTCTCAAAAAAAAAAAAAAAAAATCTGACTCTTGCCTGAAGCTGTCCCATGAGATGTCCCATGAAGGCAGGGACCGCTGCTCTCTTGTTCATAGCAGAGAATTGGTTTTCAGTAAGGATCTGATCAAGGAGTGGAAAGAATGGTCCTGCTACTTATGGCTACAGAGCGGAGTTCATCAGAAAGTCACTCAGGGACCTCCCCGATGAAATAATAGGGTAACTGACTACAAGACGATGGGTGTCCAAGGACTGAGCCTCTTCTAGCTTCCCGAGCCACCCTGTGCTTGGAGGTTGCAGACTCTTTCAGTCCATAAAGGACCAGGGTTGTTTTTAAATTTCTAACTCATCATAGATCTAAACTTTAAAAAATATAATTAAATGAATTACTAGAAAAATGAAATAAAACTCAAGGCCGGGGTTTCTCAACCTTGGCACTGTTGATGTTCTGGGCCACATAGTCCTTTGTCTTGGGGACTGTCCTGTGTGTGGTGGGATGTTGAACCTGTCCTTTTATTATTAGATTTAACAGACATGAATGTAGTCTATCAAATTGCTACAAAGGGGCCAGGCGCGGTGGCTCACGCCTGTAATCCCGGCACTTTGGGAGGCCAAGGCGGGCAGATCACTTGAACCCAGGAGTTCGAGACCAGCCTGGCCAACATGATGAAACCCCAACTCTACTAGAAATGCAAAAATTAGCCAGGCGTGGTGGTGGGTGCCTATAATTCCAGCCACTTGGGTGGCTAAGGTACGAGTATTGCTTGAACCTGTGAGGCGGAGGTTACAATGAGCCGAGATCACGTCACTGTACTCCAGCCTGGGTGACAGAGTGAGACAGTAAAAAAAAACCAAAAAAAAAAAAATAGAAAAAAATGTCTACAAAGGTTTCTAAACACTTACTTGAGGTTTCTGTACTCATCTTGGCATAGACTGGTGACAGACCCTGCTTTGAGCAGCACCAAACTCATCCCTCATAGAAAGGGAAACTGAGGCCCTGCTCAGGATCCAGATAGAAATGTGCTGTTAAAACACATTGAAAACTTGTAGGAGGCCAGGCACGGCGGCTCACGCCTGTAATCCCCACACTTTGGGAGGCCGAGGCATGCAGATCACCTGAAGTCAGGGGTTTGTGACCTGCCTGGCCAACATGGTGAAACCCGATCTCTACTAAAAATACAAAAAAATTAGCTGGCTGTGGTGGCGGGGCGCCTGTAATCGCAGCTACTCAGGAGGCCAAGGGAGGAGAATTGCCTGTACCCGGGAGACAGAGGTTGCAGTGAGCGGAGATAGCGCCATTGCCCTCCAGCCTGGACAAGAAAAGCGAAACTCCGTCTCAAAACAAAAAACAAAAACTTGTAGGAATGTTTCTGAGTTTAGGTTCTTTCCCTTTTCTCTCCCCAGTTCACCTGTGGCAGATGATGTCATCCAGCCCGCTGCCCCTGCAGACCTGGAAAGCCCATCTTTAGCTGCCTCTTCCTACCACGGTGATGTTGTTGGCCAGGTCTCTACGGATCTGATAGCCCAGAGGTACGACGTGGGGGCCCTGGAGCTGGTGATGAGACCTCAGGGCCCAATCCTTGAGGCTGCCTTCCCCCGCTCCCCTCCCTTCCCCTCCCCTCCTCTCTTTTCTCCTGCAGTTTCACCCCCTCTGCACACACACACAGGGTGTGCACACCTGTCCTGAAAAGGTGTGTGCCAGAGTTGGGGCCTCTTCTTGTGACCTTAGGAATGATCTGAGATACCAGGAAGACCGTTTCCCCTGTCCCGGCCCCCAAGACATACAAGGGGCATTTTACAGACTTTTTTCCTCTGTGGCCTTCAGGGGTCCCTATTTGAAACAGAAACCCTCCAGTAGAGAGAACGTGCTACTTCCCCTTTTTCAGGGAACGGTTGAGTTAGCTGCCTTCTGCTCTCCTGGGACAGAGCTGGATTCACTGCTCATTTTCTTTCATTTTTTGATGGTGGTCAGAGAAGAGGAGGGTCAGCAGCACATGGCAGGGGAGCCAGGGGCCTGGGGTCCCCGCCCCTGCCCTTCTGCCGTGTCACGCCCCACCAGCCTCCCTTCTTTTTGCTCTTCACACCCCAGCAAGCCCACACTGATCACGGTTCTCCGTCTACACTGTGCTTGGCCTGGATTCAGGCTTCACTGCTCCCTCTGCCTGCAAACTTGGCATTTAACCCGGGCTTTCCCAGAATCAGCTCAGAGTCAGCTCAGATGCCCATATATGCATATATAGGCACACATGGACATGTATGCCTCCACATGTCTCTCCATACACACATGTACACGTGTATGTCTACATGTCTATACACACACATATGTCTGTGTGTGTGTCTGTGAATACACACGTGCACACATTTTAATTTCTGTTTATATCAGTGAAGCATCTGCTTTTTGCCCAATATTGCACAGTGCTGGGGAAGCCATGGTGAATAGGCAGATGCTGTCCCTTCCCTCCTGGAACTCATGGCCCAGTGACCCTTCCTCCCAGAAGCCTTCTCCCCAAGCTGAGAGAAGCCTGCATCTGAATTCCTGCAGTCGCCCGTTGTGCCCCTATGTCACTGCCCTCCACAGATCCTTGTAAATGACCCGTATCTAATTCCATCTCCTTTACTAGACTGGGAACTCCTTGAGGGAGGAACTGGTCACCTGTAATCTCTGGAACCGCAGTACCCAAGATGGCATTGGGCAGGCCCTGGAGGAATGGTGGTGACTTGAACCAGATGAGGGGGGGACAGGGACCTGGGGGCTGGCCCGTGCTGACCCTCTTCCTTGGGGTGCAGGCAGGCGGCCGACAGCACCAAGACACCTCTTCAAAACTAGGAGGAGGTACCTGGTGGGGGAGAAAGCAGAGGACGGGATAGATAGGGCAGGAAGCTGCAGGCCGGAAGCAGATATTCCAGGGCAGCCATGCAATGATGTGGAATTTTAGATGTTCCTTTTATAGGCAGGAGTCAGCCATAGTACTTTTTTTTTTTCCTGAGACGGAGTCTCACTCTGTCACCAAGGCTGGAGTACAGTGGCACAATCTCTGCTCACTGCAACCTCCGCTTCCTGGGTTCAAGTGATTCTCCTGCCTCAGCCTCCCGAGAAGCTGGAATTACAGGCGTGCGCCACCATGCCCACCTAATTTTCTTGTATTTTTTTTTTAGTAGAGATGGGATTTTGCCATGTTGGCCAGGCTGTTCTCAAACTCCTGACCCTCAGGTAATCTGCCCGCCTCGGCCTCCCAAAGTGCTGGCATTACAGGCGTGAGCCACCTCGCCTGGCCGAGTCAGCCATAGTTTTTACTTTTGTGTGACTTTAACTTCTTAAAGGAAAAACCCTAGCTGCGAACGAAGGCCCCCAACCCTCAAGAAGTGTACAGAAGTTTCCAGTGAGACGTGGGGCACCCCCTTCCTGTCTGTCCTATTCCACCCCCTCTTTGTCCCATTTGGCTCCCTGACCACCACCGTTTTAGGAAGACCCAGGGGCCTCTGGCTGTAGCCAATGGGGCACGCCCTCCCTTAGCAAAGCCTGGAAGGGAGCCGAGATCACTCTCACCCGATGCTCCCATCTTACAGTCGGGGGATGCGGGGGCACGAGGAAGCTCTGAGGAGAGGATGGCGCTGGACTTGGCTGGATGGCTCTCAGAGAGCTGCAGTCCAGCGGAGGGTGTAATGGGTGCTTCTGAAGGCCCCTCCCATGCCTGAGACTGCATGTTTTAAGTGACTTGTCCCAGGCTCCATAGTAGGTGAGTGGCACATGCTCTTAACTCTCCTTTTCCCTGGACACTTCCCATGCTCCAGGCACCATGCTGGGTGTGTTTCATCGAGTGTCTCCGTAAATCCTCATGCCAGCTGTAGAAGGTGGGAACTGCTGTCATGGCTGCCATCTCACAGTTGAGCAGACTGGGGCTCAGAGACGTTAACATGCTCCAGTACACATAGCTAGTAAGTGGCAGAGCTGGGACCGCAGCAGCTCTGGCCCGGCTGCCCACCTGTGTTCTGAATCCTCCACTGGCAGAGCTGCGGGAGAGCTAGGCTTCCTCGAGACACCGTGTCCTGGGGCCCCGCCTGTATCCGTGGTTTCTCTCTAGTCCAAGGAAGGTAATGCGTTAGGTAATGCAGCTGTGTTACCTACAACCCTGACCAAGAGTGACCACAGAATGCAGGAGGGGACCAGTGGCTAAGCAGAGGTGTCAGTGCTGAGAACTCGGCCAGTTTCGTGGCCTTATCTCCTTATGGAAAGACTCAGAACTCTGGGCAGAATGCAGTCATGATTAAAACCTGGGGGAGTATTTGACTAAGGAATGAGCAATTTTGGTGCCTTGTTGGTGTTACTGAACATTTATCCAGAGTCGTGTTGTCTTGTTTTTACTGGATTGGTGGAAAAGAGATAGTTCTGTTAATACCAAGGATTGGTCTGACTTTGGTCACCAGATGCCTCTGTAAAATACAGTCGATCCTCGTTGGCAGATTCCATATTTGTGAATTTGCCTTCTTACTAAAATGTATTGATTACCCCAGAGTTGATACTTGTGGTCCTTTCTCAGTCATTTGCAGACATGTGCAGAGCAGCCCAGCACACACGTTCTCAGCTAAGGTTGAACGAGGCAATGCCCTGCCTTCTTGTCGTGGCTCTGGCACTGCAAACAAGTGTCCTTACGTGGCATAGTTAGTTCAACTGTTGTGCTTTTCCTTGGTGAGTACATTGTTTCAAATGAGCCCTAAGCATGATGCTGAAGTCCCCTCCTAAGTGCAACAACAGGCCTCGGGGCGAAAAGTTGTGCTTTAGAGAAGCTTCGTCCCGGCATGAGGGGTAGTGCTGGTGGCTGTGAATTCAATGAAGCAAAATTACCTATTAAATAAGGCATCTTTAAACAGAAGCACACATGGAACAAGGTTATGTTTTGGTTGATTGGCTGATGAAAATGCTGTGCCTAGAAACTCACAGGAAGCTACCCCTATATTTCCTCTAGAGGCAATAATTCAGTGTCTCCTAATTCAGGGTTCATGGCGACTTGGTAGAACATTCCTGTGAATAGCAAGAATCAACAGCGCTTCACCTTGCCCATCTGCTGGAGAAACTAAGCAGGGCGTTCTAGTGTGCAGTGGCGATTTAAGCGCAGCAGTGGCTCCGCCGCCCCATCCACCTGCAATCCCTCTGCACTTTCTGCTTCCCATAAGGAGAGAGGCAGAGGGTGGGATGCGGAAGGAGGGGAGGGACCAACATGGGGCAGGGGGCAGGCTGGAACAGTCCTCGGGAGAGGTGTGCCTTTTCAGTAGTTTAAATTTAAAAATTAAATGGAAATGAATATTTATATTTATATTTATATTTATATTTTAGATGTAGTCTTGCTCTGTCGCCCAGGCTGGAGTGCAGTGGCACAATCTGGGCTCACTACAAACTTGGCCTCCTGGGCTCAAGCGATTGTTCTGCCTCAGCCTCCTGAGTAGCTGGGATTACAGGCGTGCACCACCATGTCTGGCTAATTTTTGTATTTTTAGTATAGATGGCGTTTTGCCATGATGGCCAGACTAGTCTCGAACTCCTGACCTCAGGTGATCTGCCTGCCTTGGCCTCCCAAAGTGCTGGGATTACAGGTGTGAGCCACTGCACCTGGCAGAATTTTTTTTAATTAATAAAAAAAAAAAGTAGGGCTGGGGCATTTGCTTTAAGCCAGCTGAGAGAAAAACAGAGAGCAAGCCTCACTCCTCCTTCCCTGTTGCCTGCTAATTCTTTGGTGCCCTGCCCTCTAGTTTCAAGAGCTCTTTTTTTTTTCTGAGTAGCAGAAAAAGGAGAAGGCACTTCTATCTCTAAGGTATTTCTCAAATAAAATGAAAGGGATTTCGATGCACCCTTTCTCTATTGTTAATGCCACTGGAGGGCACCAAAATTTGCTTCTTTCCTCAGGGAAAAGCTGTGAAGCTGCTTCGGGGGTTGAGCTAACCCTGGATGACAGAGAAAGCTGGGCCCAGATCTTCTGGAACTTTGTACAAATGACCACATTGCCTATGGCCACTTGTACTCTCATCTGTTCAGTATTTTCATTAAAAAAAAAAAAAAAAAAAAAAGCAGAATGAGCCTGGGTAACCCTGCCTCTACAAAAATTAGCCGGGTGTGGTGGTGCATGCCTGTAGTCCCAGCTACTCAGGAGGCTGGGGTGGGAGGATTGCTTGAGCCCAGGAGGTGGAGGTTGCAGTGAGCTGAGACCAGGCTGAGAGCCTGGTTGACACAGTGAGGCCCATCTAAAAAAAAGCAGAATGGTTTTTTCAATGAAACCTTCCAGCTGCTGTACCACTATGTATTAAGCAGTGAAATGGGACACATCCAAGAGCCTCCTGTGTTTTTCCCACAGTCAAGAATCCACGCAGAGAGGTCCCCTGAGAACTTGAGGACTCTCATCCACACAGTTGAAAAATTACTCACCGGACTCGTGTCTGTGGGTGAGACTTCAGTGTGCATCAGAATCACCTGCTGACAACGCAGATTGCTGCCCCCTTCCCAGAGTCTGATTGAGGGGGGAGCTGGGAGGGGCCCACACCTGCATTTCCAATCCTTGGAGAACCACCAGGTGAAGGCAGTGTTGTCCAGGCACTTGCGTTTCTCCTCACCTGTGAACAGGTTTGAGCAGCTCATCACAGCTCCTCAGGAAGGGAGACACCAGGCCCAGCAGCTGGCGGCTGAAGTTTCTGATCTCTGACTTTGGACAGAAGGAGGTGGGGAAGCCCCTGCTGAGTGTTAGAGCCTTACCAGAGAGTTTCCAGATTCAGAAGCAGAGTTTAAAATGGTCAGAAGTTGAAAGGCCAGGAAATTCATATTGACTACAGCTTTTATTTCTCCTCTTGCTTCCAAATCATGTAGTTTATTTTATTTTATTTTCTGACTGCACAGTCAGATTTTTTTGTCTTCCCTCTATGGGTATGCATAAGTGAGTTCAACCACCTCACAAAGGTTAGTTGAACCTTTATTTAAGCAGGTGCCTTATTGAAAACTGAATGATAGGTTGGGCGGGGTGGCTCACGCCTGTAATCCCAACGCTTTGAGAGGCCAAGGCAGGTGGATCACCTGAGGTCAGGAGTTTGAGACCAGCCTGGCCAACATGGCAAAATCTTGTCTCTACCAAAAATATAAAAAAATTAGCTGGGCGTGGTGGCGGGTATCTGTAATCCCAGCTACTCGGGGGCTGAGGCAGGAGAATCGCTTGCACCTAGGAGATGGAAGTTGCAGTGAGCCGAGATCATGCCATTGCACTCCAGTCTGGGCAACAAGAGTGAAACTCAGTCTCAAAAAATAAACAAACAAAAACTGAATGATAAAGTGGAGTAATTATTTTTAATTTAGAAAATGGATCTCCCAAAATTCTTCTCTGAATAACAGAATTCCTTTGTACCCTTTAGAAGGTACTTTGACATTCATGAATCAAATTTGTGAAGCCAGCACCCAGCGTGCTGAGTAAATTGGGGTGCACCTTTACATTTCTTCAGAGCCTTTGAGTTTCCATCGTCTGTCTGGCTGCTGTTGGGTTGAACCACATGAACTGCCACATTGACAAGTGTCAGATATTGAGAATTTCATACGGTTCACACTAACGCAAGATTCTGTTCTTGTTTTGGTTTTTCATGCTTCTTGAGCTGCTTTATCTGTATAGGCAGATTTTGACTTTCTGAATAAATAATCTTGGATATCCAAGATCAGTCTCCTTTTATCCCTTGTGTCTCCACCCCTGCAGCCTCTGTAAACCAGGACTCATCCCCAGAGAGCTCAGGACATAAGGAAATCTTGCCCCTGGGCCCGCAGAGCTGCTGGTGATGACCAGGCGTGGGGATTCATAACTTGGACTATCCAAGCCAGACCAAAGCCTCACCTACGGTTTTGGGATGGTGTTTATCACTTTTCCCTTGGTGAATATTTTCCTTCCTGCTTAAGTTTTGCTTGTGCCAAATTTGAAAATAACATCCCTCCTCTGAGCATGGGCTCACTCTGTGAAGGTAAAGTGGATAGACGTGTGCCAGGGAAGAGCTGACCAGCCAGTTCAGGGTTAACTGCGCAGGAGCCCAGCGCCCGCTGGAAATCTGCAGATCAGCTTGTTTGGGGCTGCTCACGCTCTCACGTGAGCTGGCTGGTGCTCGAATGCTGGTGGATCTCACCAACGACCAGAAATATCTGGATGTGCCTGCCTCGGAGCTTCCAGCCAATTCACAAGCACCTCTCAGCACCTTCTGATTTTGGCTTTGGGGCTTTTCAGTGGCTGCCTCTGAGAGATGCCTGTTCTATCTCCCGTTGCTGAGTCTCATTTTATCAAGTCCCAGGCCTCCGTGGGACTGGCTGTCCAGCATTTGTATCAACCAAGCCTGGCTCTCCAAACCCACAATTTCACAGCACTTTCCTTTCTGCACTTTGCATCTCACCTTCAGCATGACCTGAGTCTTCGGCCTTAACGCTTGCCCTATTACGTGATCATGTGCACTTGGGAATTTCGGAAGAAAAAAATCAAGAGGCCTGGGAGGAAGGGCTGTTGGTGCTAAATGCCTTCCAGATGGTGATGTGAAATGGGAGATAAGATGCTGTCACCCATCTGGCCAACAGGACTGATGTGTTTGGCCTGCACCTTGGGGGCTGTTATCACCTCCTGTGACAGCCTGGGCCACTCTGGTGTTTGTCCTTGCACAAGGGCTTAATTTGGCAGCTCCAGCCAATCTCTGAAATGAAATTTGCTATCAGTTCAGTGAGGGATCTGCCTAGCGGGACTCAAAAGCCCTGAGCAGGGAATCAAAGGACAACAGCTGCTGACGGTGTCTCACTGCGGCCGGATCTGCAGGGCTGTCGGGCTGAATATGAGCCCTGGAGCCGTGTGTGTGGCTGGAGACTGCAGCCAAATGGGCAGTGGGACCAGTTGTTGTTTGTGAGGACCTTAGCAAGGTGCTAACTCAGGGACAGCAAACTCTTCGGATCCATCGTCTCTGATCCACTGGTAATGGTTCTCTAGGGATCTGTGTTGCGATGGATTCTGAGGTCTTGTCTAGCTGGGCTTAGCAGGAAAGAACACCTTGATCAATAAGTCATGGCTGTCTGCTGAAAGCGTGGTGGTTTATATGCTGTCAGCTCTGTCCTAAACAAAAAGAAATAGCAGGTTGAACTTAAATCTACATATCCTTCCTCTTCCAAAAATATAAACACTCTACATGAATTTGAATTCAGCTTCTTCGTTATTCCAATAAGGTTTGGAAAACACTGATTAACTCCTTAAATGGAAAAAGGCATCCCAGATGTTTAGCCCCAGGCTAGCTTCCCGCCAGAGGAAGACAGCAAGATAACTCTAGCAGGTGGAATGAGACTACAGAATGTGCGGACCCCATATCAGTGCCCTGCTGTCTCTGGGCTGGGTTTGGCAGCTGTCTGGAAGGTTCTGCAAAGGCCTGGGATTGGTCCTGGGCATTTGTTCAGGGCCCGACTTCCTGAGAACAATGTCTTTAAGAGGAGTCACTGCTGGTCACGGGAGGCTTGAACGCAGACGGGAGCTGACTGGGGTTGTTGGTGAGGAGCTGGCTGCCGGCTGCCCCTACCTGCTTACTCGCTTTGCTTGAGCAACATTGCCCTCTGGCAGCTCAGGGGGAGTTCAAGGGACCTTGACTAGGCTCCTGGAGGACCAGCTTCCGAATGCCATGGAAAGTCAGGGAGGGCTTTAGTCAGTGGAAGGACCTGATCAGAACTTGAGTTGGGTCATTCTGGTGGCTGTGGGGCCTTGGATCTGAGGGGACAAAACGGAAAGCAGGCACAGCAGGATAGCCCAGGAGTCCTGCTCAGAGAGGGCAGATTCCAGAAGGAGAAGGAGGTGACTCAGCAGGAAGGGGTGATGAGGGGCATGGGAATGAGAGAACTGGAAGTCAGTGCCAGGGCCTGGCGGGCTGATGGTGCCACTACCTTGCTGGGAAAATTGGGGGAGGAGGAGGAGGGTCAGGAGGGAAGAGGAGAAGTTCTGTTGGGCCCAGGAGGTGTCTGTGGGGGCCCATGTGTTAGCTCTTGGGCTTGGATGGTGAGTCACTGAGTGTTTCCTCGTGGGAGCCTGACCTCCTCGGCCCCTGGGTATGAGCCAACAGGCGGTGGAAGGAGGGGGGCGCCTTTCTTAAATGAGCTGTTGAGTCACACTTGTTTGATGCCTTTGGCTAACGAGACCCAGCCAGCGCAGGAAGGGTGTGGCCATGGCAGTTGGGACCAACAGAAGGAAGGGAGGAGGGAGCAGCCAGGTGGCCCCTCAGGAACAGGAGCAGCTGTGGGTGTTAAGGGCAGGCGGGGGAGCTTGGTGAGTGAGCCTTGATTGTGCTGCCCCAGGGTGTTCTCAGCGATGGGGCAGGTGTAGCCTTGGGCATCTGCATCAGATCCCCGGGCTGTCAGCTGTCACAGAGCTGGCTTTGTTGTGATTAGCAGCGGGCCACAGATCTAAGGTAGCATCTCCCCCCACCCGCCACTGTTTTCTAAGACAGAGATCCTTCCTTGCAGTTTGATAAACAGTACCCTTAAATCACAGAACCACAAACAATACCACCTTTCCACAATTTGCATTAAACTAAGTAAAATCTTGGTGGGATGTGTGTGGTGGAGGGGGGAGCACAGCAGTGTAATTTCTTGAGAAAGCGAAGTTAGACTAGTAGTTTGCGTTTGTAAGTGGTCCATTTGCCGATTATGAGTACATGTCAGCCTCCAAAGTGCAAAATAGCTCTCTTAAGGAGCTTAAACACCCCTGGTAGTTTGCATTGTTCATTTTGAGTCATTCTTTTACAAAATGATTAATTTTAGCCACTGCCCAAATTGTTGCAAATAATAGTTTGACAAAGGAGGCCAGTCACTCCATCTGTAAATCCACTTTGCTGTTTTGCTGGGTTTCCTCCAAGCACTTGTAATTTTTGTTCCCTCGTGGATTGGTCTGCTCTGGGCTTTCCTAGGTCGTTATTTCTTGGGCTCTGTTTTTCTCTGTGGAGCCCCGAGGGAGCAGGCAGCATGGGTTCCAGCCCTGGCTCTGCTCCCACACTTGGTTGCAGCCAGTTGGACACTTGGCGGTATCCCCTCTGCCTGCTGTGGGCGGCCTGGCCCAGGGTTGGGATCCTGGGGTGGATGTGGCAGATGTGGCCCCTGTCCTCGTGGAGCTCTGAGGCCAGGACGGTGAGGGGCTGGGAAGTGCCTGCTGGACCTGCAGAATCTGCTAAGCTGTGACCAGACTTATGGGCAAGACTGAGTCCTCTGTCCAGTGTGCAGTGTGGGCGCCTATGGCAGCTGCCCTTCAGACCAGGGTGCTAGCCTGTCAGGTGGACCTCGAAGAGATGGAGTGAGCAGACATAGCAGCCCAGAGGCCCACGCACCCTGGACTCCTGCAATCTGGGAGCTCCCTGGAGGTGTTTACCCGCAGAGGGAAGCAGTGATCCCTCACTGCAAGGGCTGTGACGCCACAAACCCCAGCTACCACCTCAGGCTGGGTTTCAGGCCGTCTGTGCTGAGTCTTGTAATACAGCCTGGCTACCCCAAGACACCTTCAGCCTGGCCAGTCCCACTGTGGACCAGAGCAGGGATGGCTGGAGAGGCTGGGAGGGCACCACCCTGAAAGCTGTTCCCAGGCTTTAGTCTGTGGAGGCCATTGCTAGCCTTGCTTTTTGCCAGTGGGGAAAATCAGAACCTCTTCTGCACTGCAAGCCTGTGCCTTTTGGCTTTTGTGGGGAGTGGTCTCCAGTGATACCCCCGGAGGCCCCGCACGCTGTGGTTCCCCGGCTGTCCAGCAGGGGGCACTCGTTCCCTACTCGAGGGCCACACTCCGGCTCTGAAATTCATTCCTCCCCCAGGACACGGGTGGCCCAACTGGTCCCGGGGCAGGTTCCCGAATTACCCATCATCCTTTTCCCCTGGATTTTTCTCAGCCTTGGGATTTGCGGGCAAAGCCTGGGGAATTTGTAAAGTTGTATTTTAGTTCTCACCTTGTAGAGTTTCATTGCCTATCAAAAACGAATAGAAATCATCATAAAAAAATCCTCTCCTCTAAACAAAAATCAAACGAGAAAACTCACATAGCGTGTCCCGGACACCTGAGCTGCCTCTGTTAAAGAAACCCGGTTCTACAGGAGCTTAAGGAGGGAGGAGCTTAAGGGCCTGGCCTGGGAGCCGCTTCGTTGCAGCCACAGGCCCTGCTGTGCAGAAGTGGAGGCCTGGATGGGGAAGCCGGGGAGCCGAGTGCTGGGGTTTAAAGAGTCCATTCCATGTGTGGGCGGGTGGGTTGGGTGGGGTGAATGGGGCCTGATGAATGTGCCATTAATGAGCCCAGCACCATGTGGAATAATTCCCTCATTGTGTCCCCAGCATCTCCCCAGCTGCTGCCCATGCGGGTCTTGCTCCCTCGGCTGCAGAACACATAGCTTCGCCATCTGCCCCAGCTGGTGACAGAGTAGAAGCTTCCACTCCCTCCTGCCCAGATCCGGCCAAGGACCTCAGCAGGTATTGTGCAAGTCCCCCTCCACAGCACCTGTCCCCGGAGAGCAGGGGCCTGGTGGTCTCTGCCCTCTAGGTCTTGGGGTGAGCCGCATTTAGGATGGTAACAAGGTGGTGACCATTTGGCCCCGTGAGACCATGTCTCTGACCCTTTGGGCCATAGCCAGTCTCAGGTTTACCCTTGCCCACCTGCTCCTCATGTTACGGTGGGAAGCATGGTGTGGGCGAGTGCGTTAGGGTTCTGCAGAGAAACAGAGCCAATAGGATGGATGCATAGATGGATGGATGATCTATATGTGTATGTATTTATATGTATATATATATGCAGAGAGAGGGATTTATTTTAAGGGATTGGCTCATGTGATTGTGGGGGCTAGCAAGTCTGAAATAATGCAGGGCAGGCTGGCAGGCTGGAGAGTAGGGAAGAGTTGTTGTAGCAGAGCCCCAAGGCCATCTGCTGGCAGAATTCCCTTTTCCTTGGGGAAGGTCAGTCCTTTTCCTTTAAGGCCTTCAACTGATGGGATGAGGTCCACCCACATTATAGGAGGTAATCAGCTTTACTCAAAATCTACTGATTTCAATATTAATCTCATCTAAAAAATATCTCCACAGTGAAATTGAGACAGGTTGGATCAAATATCTGGGTTCAATGGGCCAGCCAAGTTGACACATAAAGTTAATGATTAGAGCAAGTATTTGGAACTCCTGTTTCCATGCAAGCAGTTGGTTTTGATTATAAATCATTAAAGCCTCCTAAAGAGCATTCTTGGACAGTATTTTGTAGAGAGCCAAATGCATCTGGGTGTGCTGAGAACGGCAGGCCTCGGTCCTCAGGGAGCTCCTGCTGGCTGGGAAGCACACAGTGCTGAAAGCTAAGCCATGGTAGAGGGCAGGAATATAAGGGGTGCCCAAAGCGTAGACAACCAGCTGCCAAACCAGAGTGTCCGGAAGTAGTAGAGAAATCAGAGGAAGGGAACATCACCACATGCAGATGATATTCTAGAATACCGGGTAACAGTAGGGTGGGCCCAGAGCTGGACCAGAGTCTGCCTTATCTGGATGATGCCACCCAGACCATTAAACTCTTCTCTGTCCTGTATCTCCTGGCATCTACCTGCAGCTCTGTTGGTCCTGAGTCCCAGAGGGACTTTCCATCCTTCAGATTGTTGTTGGCAGAGCAGGAACATTTGTTCCACCCCTCCTGGATCCACCGCAGTGCCTGGTCTGCCATAATTCTTGGCCCAAGGACAAGGAAATGTATGGGAGGTCTGCTTTTCTGCTGGTGAGATAGCACAAGCAGAGGTTGGGGAGCAGGAACATCCCCAGGTGTTTGGGGAAACACCCTTGGTTTGCCTTGGACATAGTAGGTGCACAACCAAAATGTGTTGGAGAAAGAAATACAATTACTCTTCTCAAATATTCTGCCCTTCAGTTTCTTATAAAGGTAAACATAAATCCACAATATGAACCAGCAATCCCATTTTTAGATATTTACCTATGAACGATGAAAATATATGTCTACCTAAAAACTTGTATGCATGTATTCTTCATAATTGCCCCAAATTTGAAACAACCCAGATATCTATCCACTGGTGAAAGGATCAACAAATTGTGGTATATCTATGCCAAGGAATATTACTCACCCATAAAAAGGAACAAGCTATTGATTCATGCAACTAAATTGATGAATCGCAAATGCATTAGGCTACGTGAGAAAGGCTGGACTCAAAAGACTACATTCTACATGATTCAGCCTAGATGAGATTCTGGAAAAGGCAAAACAATAAGGAATTGAAAACAGATCAGTGGGCACCGGGGGCTGGGATTTGTATTGACTACAAATGAGCATGAAGAGATCTTTGTGGGGGGTGATGGAAATGTTCTGTAAAATTTGTGGAACTATATACCTAAAAAGAGTGAATTTTACTATTTTTTGGTATGTAAGTTATACCTCATTTTTTTTTAAAAGAACTTATCCAAGGGCTAGAGTAGATTTTTGATGAAATCTAAAATAAAAATTTCAACCTTCAGACCTTTTGCTGATGCAGTGTTAGGGTCAGAGAGCATCTCTGGTGCCTCCTGGCACCAGCAGACACAGGTGGTACCCATTTGTTCTATGTTTTTCTTTCCTGAGGTCAGATGGGCTCATGGCTCTCAACCTGTCATAGAAGGCACACTGGGTGATCTCACCTTTAGCCCTGGAGCCCACTCTATGTGGGTTGCTTCTGAATCTCATTGATTTACACATCTGAGCCATTCAGCAACATGAACTTGGGATTACTCTGGGCCAATCACTGTGCTAGGGACAGGACACAGAGGTCTGGAAGACAGGCACCATCCTGCCCTCAAGGAGCATCCAGTGCTGGGAGATAGACATGGAGCAATCAGTTACTAGGGGAGAAGTGCAGCACCCTGGATGGATGCAACCCACAACCTCACTTAGTCTGGGTAGCTGAGGATGGCTTCCCAGGGAATCGACTGAGAGCTTAAGCTGAGTGGGTTTATGTGTGGGCTGGGCCGGAGGTTGCTGAAGATACAGAAGAGAATAGATATTGTTGGGGAGAAACAGCATGTGCATGGACCCTGAGGTCCATCTCAAAAAAAAAAGTTATGGATATATTGATACACCTTTATTATAATAACTAAAGTCTATAGTTGCTATGGTTTGAGTATTTGTTGCCTCCAAAATTCATGCTGAAACTTAACCCCCAATCTGGCAGTATTGAGAGGTGAGGCCTTTAAGAGGTGATTGGGTTATGTGGCTCTGCACTCATGAATGGGTTAATCCATTCATGAATTAATGGATTGCTGGGATATCATGGGAGTGGGACTGGTGGCTTTATAAGAAGAGGAAGAAAGACCCGAGCTAGCGTACTCAGCCCCCTTGTTATAGGATACCCTGAACCACCTCCGGACTCTGCAGAGTCCCCACCAGCAAGAAGGCCCTCACCAGATGCAGCCCCTTGACCTTTGACTTCTCAGACTCCATAACTGTAAGAAAACAACTACTTTTCTTTATAAGTTATCTAGTTTCAGGTATTCTGCTATAAGCAACAGAAAATGAACTAATACAATAGTTGATTCACATTTTCTTAGTTTTTCCCTAATGTCCTTTTTCTGTTCCAGGATCCCATCCAGGAAACCACATTTCCATTTTGTTTCTGTAGGTGCCTCTTGGCTGTGGCTGTTTCTTCTTAGACTTGTCTTGTTTCTGATGACCTTGACAATTTTAAGGAGTTCTGGTTGGGTATTTAGTAGGATGCCCCACTATTGGAATTTGTCTGATGCTTTTCTCATGATTGGACTGGGCCTGTGGGTTCTGGGAGGAAGAACAGAGATCAAGTGTCATTTTCATCACATCCTATCAAGGGTACATACCATCAACATGACATATCACTGCTGACATTGACCTCAGTTGCTTGGCTGAGGTCATGTTTGTTGACTGTCTCCACTGTAAAGTTACTTTTTTTTTTGAGACAGAGTCTCACTCTGTCACCCAGGCTGGAGTGCAGTGGTGCCATCTCCACTCACTGCAACCTCCACCCCAGAAGCTCAAGCGATTCTCCTGCCTCAACCTCCTGAGTAGCTGGGATTACAGGCTCCCGCCACCACGCCTGGCTAATTTTTGTATTTTTAGTGGAGTCAAGGTTTCACCATGTTGGCCAGGCTGGTCTCAAACTCCTGACCTCAAGTGACCCGTCCGCCTCGACCTCCCACAGTGCTGGGATTACAGGCATGAGCCACTGCGCCCCGCCAAGTTCCTTTTTTTCCCCCTTTCAGTACTGTCGTCTGTGGAAGGAAGTCACTGTGTGCACATTTAAGGGGTGGAGAGTTGTGCTCCTCCTCTGAGGGCGGAACATCTACAGAAATTATTTAGAGTTTTTCTGCACAGGAGATTTGTCTGTTCTCCTTCATTTATTAATTGATTCAATCATGTATTTATATCTGCATGGACTCCTGGATATTCATTTTATTCTTTAGGTTATAATCCAATACTACGTTATTTCATTGCTCTGATTGTAGCAGCTTTGGTCATGGGCTCCTTGGGCTTTCTTTTAAGAGCGTCCAGAAGCCCCCAGGCAGTACAGCGATACGATCGGATCTGCATTGTTAAAGACCTGGCCAGCTGCCTGCCAAGACAGGAGTGGTTTTAGGATTGAGGCCCCCATTTCCTGGGGCTCCCTGACAGCTGTGGTTCCATCACCTTCAGTGCACTCTCCACCTCGACTCTCTCCACAGCTGCTTTCAACCATGCGGCCATGGCCTGGATCCAGGGATCCAATCAACCGTGTTTTTTCCCTTTGGATGAGTTCCTGGAGGTTTTCAAAGCAAGTTTCAAAAATGTAAGGTTGAACATTTGATTTCACTGAAATGGAAGTCGTTATTCACCCAGGCTGAGCCAGAATTTTTTTTTTTTTTTAAGGCAGAGTTTCGCTCTTATAGCCCAGGCTGAAGTGCAATGGCGTGATCTCTTCTCACTGCAACTTCCGCCTCCCGGGTTTAAGCAATTCTCCTGCCTCAGCCTCCCTAGTAGCTGGGATTATAGGCACCCGCCACCATGCCTGGCTAATTTTTGTATTTTTAGTAGAGATGGGGTTTCACCATGTCGACCAGGCTGGTCTCGAACTCCTGACCTCAGGTGATCCGACCGCCTCAGCCTCCCAAAGTGCTGGGATTACAGGCGTGAGCCACCATGCCCAGCCCTGGGCCAGAATTTGAGGTCCTGGATGGACTCTTGATTTTGGAAATACGTCTTCCATGGGTTCCTGCCACCAGCCAGGCATCGCCTGTTGGAGCCAGCGTGCCTTCTGGGTGTTATGCGCAGGCAGCTGCAGTGCCCGCCATATCTGTGGCTTTGTCTTCTCTCTTTGGGTTTGGAGGGGAGCAGCGAGGCAGTGAGACCTGGTGTATTGACAAAGAAAGCCCAGGGCACATCTTATTACAGAATCGACAGATGCTCTGTTCTTGCAAACATGCTGGGTGACTTCCTGCTGCCTCTTCCTGCTTCTCGCGGCTGCTGTGGAAACGATGACACAATCCCACATTTCCCGTGCAAATGGCTTTTCTCCGGGAGTTTTCACACTCCCCTCCCCCCACTCTCATTGGTAACCATTAGGCCGTAGGCCTTGGGGAGAACAGATGTGACTTTGAGAGGGAGAAAAGTGAGGTTCTGGGAAGGAGAGAGAGCTTCAAGTCTCTGCCTCCTAACCCTGCCTGGGAGGGAGACCACTGCTGCAGTCACCACGCTTCTGATGGGCCTTCCTTTCCCCTCCATCGTAGCCCTCCTGAGGCTTTGTGGGGTCAGCAGGTCACCCTGACTTTTCCAGAGCTGTCAGCTCTTTGGAGAGCTGTACGAGGCTGAAGCCAGGCGAGGGGTCTGATCATAAGAATTTCCAGGAATACAAGTTGAAAGCCCTCACCTCACCAAGGCAGCCACAGCTGACCTCTGAGAGCTTGTGGCAAAGAGCCTGGTGTGTTGGACATGAGCTGAGTGGGTGTGGGTGTGAGCCCACGCAAGCGTCATCTCTGTTCAGAGTTGGCCTCTCACTCCCTGCGCGGACAGCTGTCCCCTAGGAATTGGTGACTTGGAAACCTGGCCAAGGGCTGTCTGGATAGACGCGGGAGAAACGGGATGGGAGAAGCAGCTGAGCTTCTTGCAGGGAGGAAGCCGGATCCCCGGCGCTGGGCAGGAGGCCCAGGAGACACCCCTTGAGAAATGCTACCCTGAGCTGCAGGCTGTGGCGGCTGTGGCGTTGGCTCTTCAGGCTTTCCTGTGAGGTGCCCCCACACTCCCGGCCCCACCCGCCCTGGGCAGCTGCCCCAAATTGCTCCCTTCCCTCTGTCAACACTTCTCCAAGACTCGAGAGTTTTTCCTGCGCAGGAGGGGAAGGGCAGAAACCTCCCCATTCCCTCCACCCGAGTTAGAGTAGTCAGCCCTTTGGAAAACATGATGCATCTTCGCTCTGGAACCAGTTCGCCAGTCCGCTCCCCAGCGCGGCACTTTGCCTTGTAGGCGGGGTGCAGATGAGCCTCTCTGCCTCACTAGGGAAAGGGGCTGGGTTGTTGGGCTGAGGGTCTCTGGGGATTAGACTCTGCGCTGACCAAACTGGGCTCTCGTGGCATCATTCCTTGGTTACGCAGGTCAAGTTTCCATTCTTCTCTTGCCTCTGAGGCCCACTGGGTCCAGGGCAGACTGAGCATAACTACGCTGAGCCACGTCACCGGCCGGTGAGACGCGCGGAGGCATTGATGGGTCCCCTGGTTCCTGCTCAGTCTCCGGAATGTGAACTGCCGCGGAGTGGGTGCTGGGCTGTCCCGCTGGCTTCAGCCTGAAGAGCAGGAGCAGAGGGTGTCAGTTAGATGGTGGCTCCCTCAGTTCCGTGGGCCCAGGTCAGCAGTTCTTTTCCTCCTTCTGGGAGGGGAGGGGAAGGAGAGCCGGCAGCAGCGGGGCTCCCTGGCCCTACTCTGGGGGCACAGCTGGGAGAAGCTGCAAAGCTTCAGCTTGTGACGCCATCTGGGCGGCAGTCCCACGGCCCCTAGAGCAGCTGGGAAGGGGATCCCGCCCTGAAGTGGGGCTCAGGGAGGAACATATGGGCAGGAATCTGTGAGGGCGTGGCTGGACGTGCTCAGCACAGCACTGGTGGGTGGAAGGTTCCAGGGCAGTGTGGGGGCCCTTCTTGCCCTGAATAGGGGCAGCTGAGGCCAGGAGCCCACCCTCCTCCCCCAGCACGGCTGCCCAGGGACGGCCCTCGGCTGCCACTTGATGGTTTTAGGTGCTTGCCCTCCGGGAGGCTGCGTTCCTTCCAAGCCAAATGCGTGCTCTCCAGCCCTCAGACCCAGTGGAGGTGCAGAAAGAGGGGTGGCCAGGAGATGGCTGGTCACAGAGTGCCCCAAAGGTGGTGGAGAAATAGACCCCCAAACCAAGGGAGGCAGGGCCCAGGGAGGTGGGGTGGGATGGGATATGGTACGAGCATGTGCGGCTCAGGACCCCACCATACCCGAGTGCCTCGCCGTGTTGATGAGTCAGTTTCTTTAATACTTCGCTGTCAGGAGAAGGACCTGCTGAGCGCTGGAGTCTAGGTGGAGTCATGCAGCGTTCCTGGGTCCTCTCTTCTGCTTTGTTTGCATTTTTTGATCCTGCCAGCCAGCCTCTCGGCAGATACATCCCGGTTGATTCTATGCCACGGACTATTCGGAAGGTGGCGCAGGGGAAGGAGCATGAAGTTGGAAAGACAGGCCTATTTACCAGCTGTGTGACATGGCGTGAGTTACTTGACTACTCTGAGCCTTGGTTTACCCATCTTTAAGATGGGGCTACCCACCTCTTGGGGGTTATTGTGAGTAGTAAATGTACATGAAGAATGTAGCTCAGTGTTTGACAAGTAGGAGGCATTGAATTCACATTCCCCCCCACTCCAACTCCCAGCAGTGATGGGGAAAAGGAGGCAGACAGAGACAGCTGTTCTGGAAACAGAAAAATACAACATGATAAACTTAACATAGTACAACATGATAAACTCTCCAATAGAGCTGAGAACAAAAGACTCAAGAGAAGGGAGCACCTGACTCTGCCTGGAGAAGTTGGGAAGGCTTCCCAGAGGAGGCGGCATCACCACTGAGTTTTGCAGCATGGCTAGGTGTTTGCTGAGGGTAAAGAAGGGCAAAAGTGCTTCAGGGAAGAGGAACCAAATGTGCCAAAGCTTGCAGTGTGGCGAGGCCCAGCAGATTCAGGCAGCAGGTCAGAGAGGAACTGGAGGGACTAGAGGGAGGTACGGCGGTCTCAGACAGAGCAGCAGGGTGAGCAGCCAAGGTGGCCATGGTCCTCAGATTTAGAGGGGCCTGCAGCCAGACTGGGGAGTTTGCTGGTGCCCAAGAAGTGCAAAGAAACATGTCTTCTCTTTTCAAGCAGGGGAGAGTCAGGATGGAATTTAGTTTGGGGAAATATCTCTGGTGGCGAGGAGGAGGGTGGGTGGAGGAGAGGCCAGAGGTCAGAGGGCCATGTGGAAGTTGTTCCTGTGGTCCAGGTGGGAGACAGTGGTGGCCTGAACTAAAGCAGTGGCCGTGGGGATGGAGGGGACCTGGGTCTGTCTTTGTGCCTTGCATTCATCCATTCACCAACGTTGATTGAGCATTTGCTCTGTGCAAGGCTGAAGGCAGGTGCTGGGATACAGTGGTGACCCTGCAACGTGGGCCACACTGTGTCTGAGGGTGACACTGCAGAGGTGACTACTCCCAGGCTGGACTGTGACTCTGGGCAGGGGCTCGCTGGGAGAAGTTGCCCAGGGCCTGGGGCTTGGCACCAGCATTTCCTCCCCTTACTGCCCAAGGCTGGGGCCCAGGGCCAGAGGGGTATAATTCCCCATGTGGCTCCACCAAACATGGAGACCTTGGAGTGTTCTCCTGGGCTAAGAGGCAAAGGATGGTGGCTCTTTGAGGATGACTTGCCCACCTTGTGCCCCACCTTGGTGTCCCTGCTCCCATCTCTAAATACCGTCTCGCTGAGCATCATTTCCTGGCTTTGCAGAAAGAATTACAGGGTCCTGCCTGCCTTTCTTGGGTTTAGATAATGGAGCTGAAAGCCAATGAATAAAATCAGAATGATTTCTTAAAGAGGGATGGAAGATCCAACAACAATAAAAAGAAATAAGCAAACAAAAATGAAAGGGGGAAGTCTCCCAGGTTGGAGGACCTGCAGTCTGGCCAGAGCGGCTCTGCTTAAACCACAGGGAGAAGCTTAACATTGTGGCCAGTACACATGTACTAACCCCATATGTGTCCATGATTGGCACGGACCTTCCCTTACTTGGTGGGCTGCAGTGATACTCTATTCCATTCCATTCCATAAACGGGTGTTGACACGGCTGACTTGATGACATGATTCCCTGGTGCATCGTCCCTGCTTCATTTCCAAGAGGAGGCAGCTTGTCCCGAGGTTGGCACGTGGTACCTGCAGTGCCTCTGCCAACACAGCCTGAGACATCTGTCCAGACTGACGTAGTTGGGGAAATGGGCCGAGCCATCCTGCATCCTCACTCTCTGTGGCCAGAACGCTGACTGTTGCAGCGCTGTTTGGCAGGACTCAGGGTGGGAACTGGGACCTTGTGGAGAAAAGGGTGGAGAGCAACATAATAGGCTCTGACTGGGATTAGGTTTCAGGTTCTCCCTGGAGCATCACAGAGTGGCTCTAGTTTTTCTTCCTCTTGTGATAACATCTGGCCTTTACTGAGTACTTTCTATGTACCAGGCACTGAGAGCAATGCTTTTGATATATATTTCTTTCTTTCTTTTTTTTTTTTTTGAGATGGAGTCTCACTTGCTCTGTCTCCCAGGCTGGAGTGCAGTGGTGTGATCTCGGCTCACTGCAGCCTCCGCCTCCCAGGTTCAGGCAATTGTCCTGCCTCAGCATCTTGAGTAGATGGGATTACAGGAATAGGTCACCACGCCCGGCTAAGTTTTGTATTTTTAGTAAAGACAGAGTTTCACCATGTTGGCCTGGCTGGTCTCAAACTCCTGACATCAGGTGATCCTCTCGCCTCCCAAAGTGCTGGGATTACAGGCATAAGCCATAGCGCCTGGCCTGATATGTATTTCATCTCACTTAATGTGCATAACAGTCCTGTCAGGGAGATATTTTTATTGTGCCCATTTTATAGATGGGACAACTGAAGCCCAGCAAAGTCAGAACACTGGCCGAGGCCCCAAGCTCTGAGGCCAAAGCTGTGGCGGGAACCATTTGGGTTGGGTCATCTCATATCTGTGGACTCCTCCAGGAAGCCTTCCAGCCTCTAACTCTGCTGCCTGATTGCAGACCTCGGGTTTCGAGTCCCAGAGGTGTTGTGAGAGGCAGTGAAGCAGGGACACCAAGTCCTCCTCAGGCCAAAGTGATTTCTTGTTTTTTCACAAAACAGCCACAGCAGCAGCCACAGATAACATGTATTGAGCACTTGCTGTATGCCTTGCACTGCAGTGCCTCGGGCTTTTTCACATATTATCTCATTTAAACCTTGCACCCTCGATGTTATGGAAGAGGAACTGCTATTATTTTCATGACACAGATGAGAAAACGGAAGCACAGAGGACTAATAACTTCTCAGGGTCAGCTTAAGGATGCCAGTGAGTGAAAAATGTCCCTTGCTTTCTGTTCATCTTTTTGACTTAGGTGTCTGAGGAAGAGAGTTTAATTCAAATCTTACTGCTGGGCAACCAACCTGTCTTCCTCCCCCCGGCCCCCCAATCACAAAAATAAACAAGATCTGCCACTAGGGAGATTGTTGAGGTCAGGGAGACTGGGGACCTGGCTCTGGGCTCTGCATGTGGTACCTGGGGTCTCTTTGCAGCCCTAGAAGGGCTCATTCTAGGGAGGACCTCCTTGAGTTGCCTTCAGCCCTGGCCTCAGCTGGAAACAGTTTGGATGTCTGCCTTTCTCCTCTGTGTCTGCAAGTACAGCTCTGTCTACCCATTTCTCCATTCATATGCTCATAGTTATTGAGGGCTTCCAAGGGCCTGATGCCGGGCCAGGCTCCCTCTTGGAGCCAAACTTGCTGCTGCTCGGACAAAGGAGCCGTCCCATACTGGGGCATGGGTGTGTGTATAAACTGGGCTTAAGATCGTAGGCACAGGTAGATTCCGAGGCAGGCAGTCACTGCACAGGGGAAATGCTTATGCAAAGTAGCAATCCTTCATGTCTTCCTGGGGTAATAGTTTAAAGATATGCAGAAAAATATGTAAATATGCCATGCATTTAGTTTTTGCCAAACTGATGCCTAATAGCCTCTGCAGGCTGTTAGGAAACCTTGTCATGCCTGTGTCCAGCTCTCTCTCACAACAATTCCTTAAGCTCAGCAAAGGTGAAGCAGGAATTTGGTCAGTCTGTTGTCACGGGAAGATTTTCTTCCCATGTACACTTCAACTGCTAAAGATCTGAGAATTTAGGAAAAATAATCTCTTATCCTCAGACACAATTATATATTAATTGCAGCTGGCCACAGTTAGGCAGGGTGTAGAGGGAATTATACCGACAGGGCCTCTCGGATGGTTATGGAAAGAGGGAAATATTTTTAGGGCTCGCTAACACACATGCAGGCGCACACACACCCACCCACGCTGACACGCTCATTCACTTACTCTGCCCACGGACTTTATGCTATCAATAGATGCTCATGGATGCTATTTCTGGCCCGGCTTTCTGGATTTCTGTTCCTTCATGGAGGCTTGAGTCAGCAGTTCTGAGCCTCAGCGCCTGGTTTTTGCTGCCTGGCTCACAAGTAGGGCAGCCCTGTGCCAGCTTCTGTCTCGACTGCTGCCGGCAGGCGTGGGAAGAAATTTACCTCAGATGCTGCAAATTCACCCCAGGGCAGTCACAGGTAGCTGCTGTCTCTGTTCAAAATGAGGGAAGGACGGAGAGGCATGGAAGTGCTGCATTTGCTTTCTGTGCTTTCATCTTGGAAGCATCTCCACCACCGGGCCACTGAGGGGGGCCCCTCCCACCACAGAGGCACAGATCCGCCCTTCTCAACCTGCTTCTCCAGTCCGGCCTCAGAAACCAGCTTTGCTGTTGATTTTGGCAGCTGGGAGACCCCATCTCTGTTTACACCCACATGTTTTCCTTAAAAGGCCTTTTATTCCTAGTACAAAGTAGCCTCTAAATTAACCAGTGACTTTAAACCTTAGAGGAACTCCGTGGATTAACACATCAACATTCAAAGCAAATGCAATATCAAACCTCTTTAAACAAGAACCAGAACATTTTTGTGGTGCTTACTGAATTTTCTGTTCTTCCTGGAAATAGTTTCCGGAGAAGAAAGATGGATAACATTGGTTATGTTTTTGATCCTAGACAGATACAGTCACCTGGCTTAGGTGAGGGTGTTGGCTCTTTCTTCCCAGGTTTAGAATGGAACTGGGCTTTATTTATAAGTAGGAGCCTGAACTTTGGAGATTGAGATTTTATTTGGCCACGTGTCTGCTGTGGGCCACCCTCTCGATTTTCACCTTTGATCTTAAACACAGTTTATAAAGGTAGTTACAGGAAGGACATCTGGGTTATCCGAAGGAAATTGTTATCTGAGAAGGGCCACTTAAAATGAGTCCACTTAATAAATCAAAGTTTTATGGTTAATAGTGGGAAAATTTTTTTTTTTTTTTTTTTTTTTTTGAGACTGAGTCTCACTCTTTCGCCCAGGCTGGAGTGCAGTGGCGCAATCTTGGCTTACTGCAATCTCTGCCTCCCGGGCTCACGCCATTCTCCTGCCTCAGCCTCGCGAGTAGCTGGGACTACAGGCGCCCGCCACCACGCCCGGCTAATTTTTTGTATTTTTAGTAGAGACGAGGTTTCACCGTGTTAGCCAGGATGGTCTTGATCTCCTGACCTTGTGATCCGCCTGCCTCGGCCTCCCAAAGTCCTGGGATTACAGGTGTGAGCCACCATGCCTGGCCAATAGTGCAAAAAACGTTTTTAAGACTTCACTCTGAAAAGAAATGAAAAATTATGAAAATGATTTTATTTTAGATTTAACAAAATGTAGACTTTTTTTTTTTTTTTGAGACAGAGTCTTGCTCTGTCACACAGGCTGGAGTGCAGTGGCATGACTTCGGCTCACTGCAAGCTCCGCTTCCCGGGTTCACACCATTCTCCTGTCTCTGCCTCCCGAGTAACTGGGACAACAGGCACTCGCCACCATGCCCGGCTAATTTTTTTGTATTTTTAGTAGAGACGAGGTTTCACCGTGTTAGCCAGGATGGTCTCGATCTCCTGACCTTGTGATCCGCCCATCTTGGCCTCCCAAAGTGCTGGGATTACAGGCGTGAGCCACCATGCCTGGCCAACAGGGTCACTCTTTCATAAACAGTTCTGAGGGCTTCTCCTGGTTCTTTCATCTTCACGTTCTCTCTTTGAAGCCACCTTCTGTCCTCATCCTGGCTGAGTTTCTCTTCTTCAGTTGCTCACAGGTCTGACTGTGCCAGCTGCCCTTTCTTACAGCTTTGGGGTAGGTTTTGAGCAATTCTCTGGTGTCACTTTAATTGACTCCATGACATCCTCCTCCTTCTTCCAGGTTTGCAGTTTTGCTTTCTGGTTTTTGGCACTGTATATTTGCTCCTTCAATCAGCAAGAGACTGCCAAAGACTAGACTTGTGAGGACATGACTGGGCACAGTGTCTCACGTCTGTAGTCCCAGCACTTTGGGAGGATCACTTGAGCCCAGGAGTTCGAGACCAGCTTAGGCAACATAGTGAGACCACATCTCTACAAAAAATAGAAAAAATTAGCTAGGCATGGTGGCACACGCCTGTGGTCCCAGCTACTCAGGAGACTAAGGCGGGAGGATCACTTGAGCCCAGGAGGTCGAGGCTGCAGTGAGATGAGATTGTGCCATCGCTCTCCAGCCTGGGTGACAGAGTGAGACCCTGTCTCAAATAAAATACAGTAAAATAGACTTGTGAAGACAGGAGGAGCATACGAGGGAGGATCAAGTCTATACATGGTTGCTTTGTTGATGACATTGTCCTAATGCTGCCCTTTGTGTTCTCTTATGTAACCTTGTTACCATGGAAACTTGAGTGGTGGGGACCCTTAGTGCAGGATGGGGGAACTAGAAATGCATCCCTGGGAACTTTGTAGTTTTAGGATTTTGTTGATTGCCAGGAGAGCTGAGGAGCCCCTGCCGTGCTTGCTGCCATAGCTATATGGAAGAATATTGTATTGGTGGGAGGATATTGTTGAAGGCATCAGCCACCATATACATACAGTCACCTGGTGAAGGGCTTGTGGGAGAATGCGTGTTCAGAAAGTCACAACAGAAGCTGCTCATCCATGGGATTTTTTTTTTTTTTAACCTGTCGGATTTTATGAATCATGTAACTGATCATAGTGGTTGCCCTTTTTGCTTTGGCTGTTGGGAAACTTAGAGCCAGACTTGTACCCCACTCCAGCAAGGGCTTAGGTCAGCACTTCCACGCTTACCTCATTCCCTCTGGCTTTTACCCACCTTTTCTTCCTGTATTTTCTTTGTTCTCTTGAATTGTGGGCTTAAATCCTTTTTGACATTAGGTAGAGTATATTCTCTCAAAAGCTACCTCATGAGCGTCTCCTACCATTTCCATCTCAAAAGAGCTGAAATATCAAGCCAGAAATGGTGTGTTTAAAAAAAAAAAGAAAGCTGAATTTATGTGGTAAAGAAAGAAAGATTTTGAGGATCATATTCAGTCTTTTCGAACGTGGTATTTGTGTTACTGATTTTTTTTTTCATATGTGATGAGAATTCTTAATGCTAACAACTTTTGTATAGCCCTGAGATTTTGGGGACTGGCCTCCCTCCCTCCTTCCCTCCTTCCCTCCTATAGGTATCAAAGATTACAAATATATTCTGAAATCTTAATTTAAAAATAAAAGTGAGTCTCGACTGGCTGTGAGATTACAGGTGGCTCACACTTGTAATTCCAGCACTTTGGGAGGCCAAGGCAGGCGGATCACTTGAGGCTGGGAGTTCAAGACCAGCCTGGGCAGCATGGTGAAACCCCATCTCTACTAAAAAATACAAAAATTAGCTGGGCGTGGTGGCGTGCACCTGTGGTCCCAGCTACTCGGGAGGCTGAGGCAGGAGAATTGCTTGAACCCAGGAGGCAGAGGTTGCAGTGAGCTGAGATCATGCCACTGCACTCCAGCCTGGTAACAGAGCGAGAGCGAGACTCCATCTCAAAAAAAAAAAACAAAAAAACAAAAAAGAAAACCCAAAAAACAAAAGTCAGTCTCATCTGTCTTTACTGACTTCTTTTCTAGGACATTTGGGTTACCTCCCTGGGTCTAATAGTAAAATTCCCAGTCTTCCACCTCTGTCATAACTGAATCAACAGGGTTTTTCCTGCTGAAGAGTCACCTGTAGAGCTGTCCTTGCTTGTGAAGAACTTTGAAAGGTTCCAGGTGTAAATATGGTGAAGGTGGTAGAAAGAGATGCCGTAAATAGATCAGCCCTTTGCAAGGAGAGAACAAGAGAACCTTCTGGAAAAGATGGGGCTTCACTGAAGCTTGTACTTAAGCCCAAGAAACCACTTAGACTCCCAAAGGTGAGCAGGTGAGATTTAATGTTGGCATGTAAGAGGTTAACAGAATGTCTGTACCGCTGCAAATAAACGAACACAACCATCTTCTGCCTTTTCTCTATTCATCATAAGACAGAGTTTTGCCAGGACCTTCTCCCCATCCTCTGAGGTCTCGTGCAGCATGTGTTTATGGGGCTCTGGCTGTGCTTGGGGCACCCTGTATGGCTGGAGAGCGGAGGCACCAGACACAGACACACCTGAGACTCTTAACAAGGCAAGAAAGCGCCAAGGCATCAATATGCAGGCAGCCGAGGGGATGGGAAGAAAGAAGTCTGGGGGCTGGCAGGGAGCAGACCCCTCCAGGGAGCTGGGGGAGCTGGGATGTGATTTTCTGGAGGAATTGAGAGAGATGCAGAAGTTGAGGAGGGGGCAGCTCCTCAGCAGTGAGGCCACGGTGAGGACCTGGCCGTGCTCCAATGCCGGATCAAAGCCAGGCGGTCGGATTAGGACTTTTTTGCAAAGGCAGTGGACGACTTTTGGAACAAGACTGAGTGATGCGGCAGTGTGTCCTTTGGGGACACATGGAAAGAGCGTCCATCCTGGGACTGTGACACCTGGGTGGAGAACGCCCGGCACCGCACCATTCTCGCCTGAGCCCAGGTTCTGTCCCTGCTCACATGTCCCTGCTCCTGTTGACATGTGGGTGCTGCATTCAGGCCACACAGCTTCCCAGCTCTTCGAATTTTCGGCAAGGCAGTGAGCATGCCTAGCTCAGTGCAGGGCTCGGGCGTTCAGGCACTGCTGGGTGCAGAGTTGTGTGACGTGGGGCTGGATGCGTGGGGCCTCAGGTGGAGTAACAAGATAACACTCTCAGAGACAGCCCAGAGCTGGTCTCAAGCTTGGCTCCCTGAAGAGAAGTTGCTGGGGTTTTGTCCAGCCTCCCTCTGCTCGCCACCATGGTATAGTGGGTGGTGGTGAAGACCCAGGGCTTGGAGGAGCCCTGTTCTCCATCTGTGTTTACATTCTTAGCTCCTCCAGATGGGTTTCTCTGTGATCTGACCTACTTTCCTGAGTGTATGTGCTCGGGCTAATTAGCAGCTCGGGGTCCATTGGTGGTGTTTGGAGAGTCTTGCTGCTATGGTAACTGGAGACTCCCTGAGGCCAGAGGCAAAGGTGGAGCCACTCACCTTTGTTTTTCTTGGGGTGTCAGAGGGGTCTCAAACTACTTGCAGTTTCTGACCATGGCTCCGTCCCTTGAACCTCTGTGGGACTGAAGAGGCTGCACTACATAGCTTCAGTTTATCTTTTGGCTACA
Source organism: Pan troglodytes (assembly GCF_028858775.2). Classification (NCBI taxonomy): domain Eukaryota; kingdom Metazoa; phylum Chordata; class Mammalia; order Primates; family Hominidae; genus Pan; species Pan troglodytes. The sequence goes on from NC_072406.2 coordinate 134,270,605, forward strand.
GGGATTTGTCAGGTTTGCTGATCTTTCTGGTAGGTGTCACAAAGTAATGTGAGAATAAGCTGGTTTCCACTTATAGGCCAGGCACATAATAGGTGCATTAATAAACGCTGAACTGCTTTTTAGAAATGATGGATGCATTCCTTGATTTATCCAGGTTTCTAGGGTGTCTTTGGGGACGTCAGTAGGAAGGTTTGCAGTGGAGCCTGTCTAAGCGGGCTTAGCCTGCCTTCGGGCCCCTAGAATATGTGGACTGTGGTCTAACAGACAGGCCCCCAGGGGCTGTTTGAGTTCAGGGTCTCATTAGGGTCGTGCTTAGGAGTAGTGGGGTTCCCTGGGTGGCTTAAATAGAAAACACTGATTTCTTCCAGTTCTGGAGGCTGGAAGTCTGAGATCAGGGTGCTAGCATGGTTGGGTTCCTGATGAAGGCTCTCCTCCTGGCTTGCAGATGGCCACTTTCTTGCCTCACACAGCAGAGAAGGAGTTGGGGGGGGGGGGGTCTCGTGTCTCTTTCTCTTTTTATACGGGTATAATCTCATCTTGAGGGGACCCTTATGATGTAATCTAATTCTAATTACCTCCCAAAAGCCCCACCTCCAAATACCATCCCACTAGGGATTAGGGCTTCAACACATGAATTTGGGAGGGAGGCGCAAGCATTCAGTCCATAGCACAGCCCTTTTATCATTCTCCCTCCTTATTTTCTTCAGCTTTACATTTTCTGTAGGCCGAGTTACTAGATCACCAGCTTTGTTTTAAATTGTTTGTAAAGTCAGCATCGAAAGGTCTTTAATGAGGGTCTGAGAGACTCTTCCATAAATAATTTACACAAACTAATCATACATGGGTTTTAGTTGTATCGACTGTAATGGTGCCCACATTCTATTTGTTTCTCTCCTGGTTCTTTTTTTTTTTTTTTTTTTTTTTTTTTTTTTTTTTTTTTGAGACAGGGTCTCGCTCTGTCACCCAGGCTGGAGTGCAGTGGCACGATCATGGCTCACTGCAGCCTCAACTTGCTGGACTCAAGCACATCAGCCTCCTGAGTAGCTGGGACCACAGTTATGCACCACCACACCCACCTAATTTTGTTTATTTTTTTGTAGAGACAAGGTCTCACTATGTTGCCCAGGCTGGTCTTGAACTCCTGGGCTCAAGCAATCCTCCCACCTCAGCCACCCCAAGTGCTGGGATTACAGATGTGAGCCATGGTGCCCAGCCCCTCTCCTGGTTCTTGATTGTGTTTTTGACAGCAGTGAGATGGTGTTGTCCCACTAGGTAATATGCCCGGTCACTACGTCATAACTTTGCAGTTGTTGGGATTCTACGTAAAAGCACTTCACTTTAATGCTGCCTTAATTTCCTTTATGGTACTATACTTGGGGGGAAATTTTTTCTTATAAAGAAGAATCCTGGTCCTGGGCATTCATAGATGGTATTTAATTTACTTTTTCCAATGCCCTTGCAAAATGGATGCTTTTCCTCTTTTGCCAGCTGAGGAAATAAGGTTCAGTATGGTTAAACAGTCGGCTCAGGCCACACAGCTAACGAGGGAGAAGTCAGGATTTGAACTCCGGTCTCATTTCAAACCCTATCTTGTTATCGCAGGAGAACCTCTACCTGTTAAGGCTAAGGACATTTAGATGGCTTTGTGCTTTTGCACCTCATCTGAAAAATGTTTTTAAAAGTTGGCAGATGAGTTCTAATTGTGGTTCCTCATTTTTTTCCTCATGTATTTTCTGAGTACGAGGCTTGGCTGAAGGCCAGTTCCTAGGTGCCCAGGGAAAGGGCCACTTTCTTCAAAACAGTAGCAGCCCAGGTTAGAGCTTACAGATGTTTCAGCTCCACGTGGTAAGCTTCTTTGGGCCCTCACCTGCATATGGAGCCGAAGAGGTCTGTTTTCTGACAGAGAAACAAACCCCCAGGGTGCTGAGAATGGTGACAGGATGAACAGGTTGCAGGATCCTTGCCACCAAGTGACACCCAGTGCTGACAGTGAGTGACGGCTTCCCCGGGAGGTGCTTTCCAGATCACGCCTCATCACACCACCCCGACAGCCACCTTCCCTGCAAGATTGACATAATCATTAGCTATTTTCATATAAATGCAAAAGTAAACCTTCTCAATGTTTCTTGGAAATTTCATGCTGTTACATCCCAGAAAACGATGTTGATCCTCTGGCATTCTGTTTGACACTGATACTGAATAAGAGCAGTGGAAAGTCAGTCCCCGTGAAGCTCTGGAACTACTGTGACCTCGAGTGTCAGTATCAAAAGAGCCCATCCAAACATCCTTGGCCACGTCGCTAGAAAACAGTGTATTGGAGGCAATTTTAAAATGCTTTGAACAATTTTGTTTTTATTTTCTTTTGCTTTTGGCCACAGTTTAGATACATTTTAGGCTCACTGCCCTGTGGGTGAAGACAAGCTGGGAAATGTGGAAGAGTCTTCCACTTACCCATCAGAGGTTCCATTTGAATTCAGTTGTGAGTCTGGGCTGGGAGCGCAGGAAGCGGTTGTGTTGAATGTACAGCATGAGGGGATGGTGGGGTTCCCAGGTGTGCCCCAAACCTCCTGTACCTATACAGAGATGAACTCTTTCTCCAGCAGCCTCCAGTGAGGAGGCTCAGGATCTCAAGTCTTGAGGGTTTCTGAGCCTGCCATAGGCCAGGGACAGGGATTTGGCTGCTGATGGGTGACATGCTGCCAGCTACAGAATGGGGCTGGCTGGGCACTGGGAGCTTGGTGATGGGGTGTCACGGACATTCCTACAGGCCCAGCCCGTGTTTAGAATCACAGAGCTGAGCCGATGCATGTCACGGAGAACTGCCTTTGCCCTGTACACGCATGCTGCATTAGGGGCCTGCCTTGGGCGGCTCAGCTGGCCGCGCCTCTGCTTGTTTAGGGTGAGCCTTTGCACAGGGCTTGGCTTTGTGGAGCTCATTTGGTGGCCAAAGATGGTGTTGCAGCCCCAGCCCGCTCGCAGGCCCAGTACCTTTTGCTCCCTAGCTTGCCCCAGGCCCTCAGACTGTGCGGTGCAAAGGTCCTTGGACGCTAGCCCCGGGCTGGCTGTGAGGGGAGAGCCAGGCGCCGCAGCTCTCCCTGGTACAGACTTCAGCTGCCTCCAGGACCCGGGGCCTGAAGGAGGCAGAAGCCGGCGGTGGAAAAGGGCGCACGTCTCTCCCAGCGTCGCTCCCGCTGCCCGCTGCCCACTGCAGCCTATTTACCTGTTCCTCCAGCCATCCCCTTGGAACTGGGCCGGGAGAGACCATTTCCTCCTTCCTGGAGGGATGAGCCAACAGGGCTGAGCCCCCTACTCTCTCGGTGGTCAGCCCGCCCGACCACCACGCCCCTCCTTTCTAGGGCCCCAGCTCCCGGGCCGCGGCTCGTTTGCATTTCAAAGCTACACAATGCGGGCGGTCCCGGCGAGGCGGGAGGGGCCGGGGCAGAGGGAGGGTCTTCGCCTCCCCACCCCCAGCCCCGTTTCCGGAGCCCGCGATGGAGCTTTGTGAAGATGCAGGCGTTGGGGCTGCTCGGCGATGATGACATCATCGTGTCACACACAGGAGCCGGCTGCCGGGGGGTTTAAGAGAAGAGCCTTTCGGACCACACCGGCGCTCACGCTCACACCCGCACGCCCCGGGCAGAGCCGCGCACGCCGGCCACACTCGGGCGCGCGCCGGCCACACTCGCGCGCACACATACGCGGCGCTCGCCCCCCGGGCCCCGGCTCGGGCCGCGAGTCGCAGCTCCCTGCCGCCGCTCCCGCCGCCACGGATGCCCGCAGCTGCTCCCCTCTGCAGTGCAGCAACCCCGGCCGCCGGCCGGCTCGCCCGGGCTCCCGGCTGCAGGAATCGCGCCAGGACGCTGGCCCCGCTCGCGGCTAGCTTGCACGCCAGGGCGCAGCGAGGATGGGAGGGTCGCAGTCCCTGCAGCCAGCCCCAGCCAGCGACCTGAACCTGGAGGCTTCCGAGGCAATGTAAGTGCTCCGCCCGGGCCGCCCCGAGTCTCCCGGGGAGGAGGAGAGGATGCCCGGGCTTTGTTAGTGTCGCCTTTCCTAATGCCTGTGCAACCTGGAGCCCAGGCTGGCCTGGGGTTCTTCGCAGCTTTGGAAAGCTTTACCTGGTGGCTGCTCTGGGAGGAGCATCTGGTAGCCCCAAGTTACTGCTGTGGGCAGAAACGATTCCCTGGAATTCAGTTTTGGTCGCTCAGCAGTGGGTGCATGGCTGGGGGGCTTCTCCTGCCGTCAGCATCTTTCCTCTGCACCCCCGGCACAGTGGTATTTCCTGCAAGGGAACAGCCAGGCATCAGCGACTGCCTCCTCCCAGGAAGAACCTATGAGCGTGGCAGCTCCGTGCCCGGGGAGACAGCCCAGTTTCCGGGCAGCTGCGCGTGTGGCTGGGCAGATGGCGTGGTGCGCTCTGGTGGACGTTCCGTCCAGTTAGCCTAAGCATCATCCACATACTCTGGTGAACACTCGATGACAAGGCCGCTTGCTATTATTAGTAAAGGGCCGAACCGTCCTGTCATTGGTGGAGGCAGTGCTTGACTGTGCATCGATCCAGGAATCCGATCTTTTCTCTCAACCACAGAGCTAACGTGCTCAGAAGTGGCCTTTATCCTGGCCGAGTGTTTATTAGAATTCACATTTCTGTTATGGTCGTCTCCATTACCTACCCAGGCATGTTTGGACGATGGGGCTTATTGAATGGGTCTGCCGGCCGGGTCGCATTTCAGCAACTCAGGCTTGTATCCAAAGTGGACCTCCCAGCCTCACCTGCCCCCACTTTTCCAGAGAGAAGACTATATTTCAGAGAAGAGTATTTTCTGGGGACTTGGGGGTAGGGGTAGTAAAGTGGGTTCTTAAGAGTCATGGATGTGTAGATTAAAAGATGGTGGGGATTGATCTGTGTGTTGTAGGAGGGATGGGGCCCCGGGGGGTACTTCCTCACTGGTCCCTCGACCCCTGGGCTTCAGTGAGGAGCTGGCTCGGCGTAGTGATGTAATGCTAGGCTGAGCCTCGTGGTTTTCTGGGCTCCATCTCTTTAGCAGGGAGTCATTCTTCCGAGCAGGTGTGCACCCATCATTTGTCTTCACCCCTGTAGCTTGAGAAAGCATCGTCTTACAATGGAGGCACATCGCGTTTGAGGATTTTCTTTTTAAATGTTATGATCCTTGTGCTGTGCCTGCCTTGTTTCTCATGCACGTGTAGTGTTGCTAGGTGCATGGAAATACAACTCGAGTCTAGGCAGAAAAGAACCATTTTAACCTATTTTTTGCAAGTCCCTATAGTGGAATTGAGTTAATCAGTGACAGACACTGGCCAACTCTCACGGCTCAGACCTATCTAGTGAAGAGCTTAGGAAACAGAAAGGACAATGTGACTGTACGTTTGGGAAAATGTGCTCCTCAGTCATTGGAAATTCAGCTCGCCGGTCCCTAACATCCCCGCCCTCTTTTTCAGCTGAGTTAATAAATGATCAGTGTTCCGTCAGGTGAGGGCCGAGTTTAGATAGCTTCTGTTAGGTAGCTGTGCCTTTTTGGATAAGGTCCCTTAAGGTTCTGCCCACTGGGATAGTGGTGTTTAAATAAAATTTCAGGCTGAATGGCCACATTGTGATGGAAGCTGTTTATCAAATATTTTCACGGTTGAGTTGGTCCATATGCACCCGCCTGAGGCTTCTCTCCCTAGAACTGCTGCCTCTGAAATGTCTCTAAATTTAGAACTTTACGATAGTATATTCATTCATTCACAAAATCCCACCCTCCATCCCATAACATTTTTGTTCTAAAAAAATGGAGAGAGAGGAAGTATTTGGGGCCAGTGCCATTGCTAGCATCTGTCCTCTTCAAAACCCGTCTCTGCTCTCTGAATAACTGGGGCTTATTTTTCTAGTGCAGATGTGCTCTTTCCCAGTCTAGAGGTTTTAAAAATACATATTCGGAGAGTGCCTCTTTTCTGCCCAGGCACAGGTCTTTCTTGGTAGTATTTCCATGCAGCTAAAAATGCATGCACGTGAATAATACACAAGACAGCAACAGAATGTGGGGTCCATGGCAGGAAAGAGGTTGCATCGTAAGATGATGCCGTCAGGGCTGCAGGGATGGTGACAAACACAGGGTGCGCACCTGCCGCGGGGGACAGCTCCTGACAACCGGAATCTAGAGTGAATGTTTCCCTTTTTCTCTGCTGGTTCCCTGTGAAAGACTGGCTTAAGGAGGGCCATGGTGTAAGAGTGAAATCAAAAGATAGAGGATTTGGAAGTGACTGAAGGATTTTTTTTAATTTAAATTTTTTAGTTTTAAGATTTCTTTCCTTCCAATTGCAGGTTTGGGGTGCCTTTGGGCAGCTTTTGTAGCTCCAGCTGACAGCTTCATTCTATGCAGGAGTGCATTGGGCTAGGGAGGGAGCGACTTTTGTATCTCCCCTTTTGAGAACTCAGGCATCAAGATTGGAGTAGCAGAAGTCCCATGGGACTGGGGATTGAAGCCTGAGGATGAAGGTGCAAATGGTGACCAGTCTCTTGCTACTCCCAGGGTGGGCCACACACGACAGCATCAGCTTCCCGAAGGGGCTTGCTAGAAACGCAGAGCCTCAGACCTCACCCCAGACCAGCTGAATCAGAATCTCCGTTTCATCCAGGGACTTGTAAAGATGCCCAGGTGATTTGTAGGCATCTCAAAATTTGAGAAGCCATGAGCTGGTTCAGTCTTCCCTCCATCCTGTCCATGAGAAACAGCTGGCCACTTCTCTGACTGCTCCTTTCCTATCTGGCAAAGAAGTTCTTGTAGCAATAGTGACCATTTGTTTCTAAATAGAATATGAGTAGCAAGGGGAGGGAGAATTCTCCCACAGAAAACACTTATTTCTCAGTATGGATGGTAGGAGACACAGGAATGGACAGGAAGTACTTGAGTAAATGTGGTCTTCAGCTATTGATCAGACCTGCTGTTCATCCCTTGCTTCTGTGGCAGCCCCATGTGGTGCGGCTTCTGCTAAGTGGGGCAGCATTAAGTACTTTGTCCTTTATGTAGTTGGAGACCCCTGTTTCGGGGGTTCCCTCAGCTTCCACCAAATCCCCACACCCTGGCCACTGAAAACCACCCAGGGGGCCATTATCAGAGAGCAAAAGCGGTGGTTCTGTTGGCAAAGTCGGCCTGCCCCGACTGTTGCCCTACTCTCAAAGTGAGCACGTGCCCTTGGCTCTAAAAAACAAATCACAAATATGGAAACCCATACTCTGTAGACCTGTGGATCGAAGTAGAGGGGCCAGGGTGGATGGGAGAGAAGCGATGGAGGAGGAAGCAACAGGCTCTGTGATTGATGAGATGGGGGAGGGAAGAGAAGAGACAGTGGCAAGTACAAAATGGAAGTTTCATACCCTGGTAACTAAGAGAAAGAAGTGGCATTGGCCAAGACAGACAAGAAAACTGGATTGGGAGCTAGTTCGGGGAAGTTGATGAGTTGGCTGAGATTTCAGAAGTGGGTGGGATCAGATGTAGCTGGAGAGAGGCCAGGCAAAAGAAGGATCTCGGGTACCACCGCAGTAGGTAGAGAGATTGGAGCTCTCCACACATCTGTGGTTAGAAGTGGGGTTCTGGTCCCTTCCCTTATGTGGTTCCTGACCTTTTCTTTGGGAGCTGTAGAGAAAATCCGATGACTCTGATCCTGCCCCTCCTGCCTCGCAGGGTTTTTCAGAGGTGAGATGCCACATCTGCAAAGACTCTTGAGAAGACGTAAGTGCCAGAAAACTGCAAAAGTGGAAATGCCCTATGCCTGAAATTGCCAGCCTCTCAGTCACTCAGAAGGCCAGAAACGGTCGCTGGGGCTCTAAGCAGGACTCTTTCTTTAGCTCTCATTAGATCTTTTTCTTTTTCTTTCTTTTTTTTGAGACAGTGTTTCACTCTGTTGCCCAGGCTCATATGTAACAGTGTGATCACAGCTCACTGCAGCCTCCACCTTCCGGACTCAAGGGATTTTCCTACCTCATCCTCTCAAGTAGCTGGGACTATAGGTACACATCACCATGCCCAGCTTTTTTTTTTTATTTTTTTAAATAATTTTTTTGTAGAGACAGGGCCTTGCTATGTGGCCCAGGCTGGTCTCTAACTCCTGGGCTCAAGTGAGCCATCTGCTTCAGCCTCCCGAAGTGTTGGGATCACAGGCATGAGCCAGCGCACCCAGCCGTAGATCTTTTTCAAGGCTTTGTTTCTTGGGGCAACCCTTGGCTAAATGCTTTAGCTTAAACGACAGCATTCCTAATGTGAGTTGCAGCCAGTTTCTGAGTTCCTGGACGGAGATTTTACTTTGGATATTACTGTTGGACACAATAGAGTTTTTTCTCCCCTAAAATAGAATAAGCTGCAACATTATCTGTAGAGTGGGAGGGGGAGATTGATTCCCAAAGGAAGCTTGGGTGCATTTTTCCCTGCCATTATTCCTAGATATCACCAGCGTGGCCCTGTGCCCGTGTTCATAAGGGTCCTGGGCCTTCACTATCTTCTCTGGGGGACTTGCCTGGAGGCTTTCTCTTAGGTGGGCTAAAGGCAAATATATTCTGAGGTCCTCCAGGTAGCTACCAATCATCCAAGGGGCCATGCCATGCTAGGGCCCTGAGACAGGGTACCGTGTCGAGGATGGGGTGAACAGCTAGGACTTGGATACTGATTGAGTGTGGCACTGCAGGTGAACATCAGATCAAGGTCAGTGGATTCTGGGTTGCTCTTCCATCGACCCTCCCATTCCCATCTCTGTGTTTCTTTCCACTGTCTACAGCCTGTTTCTGTGGCTAGATTTTTGGTTGCCTAGGAAACAACTTTATTCTGAAACATGATTGGCTGTTCTTGCAGATGGACTACCCAAGCTAGGGCAGTGTTCTGGGGTAAGCAAGCGATGCTGAACAATTCTGTTTCTTCCCTTTAAGATTAATGGTGAGGACTTAGGCATTGTAAGCAATTGTTCTGTGAAAACCAATTGTTCATGGACTGATGCTTTGTTTCAGGTTGGACAGGGGTTTAGGGGAGACTGGTTGGCCACAAAGAACTGACTGAGTCAGAACTGCTCACACACATCTATCCTGTGTTGGAAGCAGTAGCTCAGATGACATTTCTGTTTATATTTACAAATTCACTTTAGCAGTTGTTTGTGGAGTGCAGGTGTGTGCTGTTTAAACGCCATTGCCAAATATGGAAACAGAGCTGGATGCTGCAGTGTTGAAGCCAGGAGTGAAAAGCCCACTGAGCAGACTCAGATTCAGCAGAAACTCTTGTGTACCATGTCTGTGTGCTAGGTTTTTTTCATTATAGAAGTAATTATATCCCTTAATCCTGCAAGGTGGGTGACTTCTATAGATAAGGAAACTGAGTCCTCTGGATGGTTTAAATTAAGGGAGCAGTAAACTTTCTGTAAGACCTCATAGTACATATTTTAGGCTTTCTGGGCCATTCCGTCTTTGTGCAACATCTCTGCTGTTACAGTTCAAAAGCAGCCAGAGACAACATGTAAATCCATGTTCCAGTAGAGTTTTAGTTGTAAAAACAGACTGCAGGTTGTAGTTTGCTGATTCCTGGTTATACGGATGATTGGTATAGGGCTCAGACTTATGTCCCCTTTGGCCTGGGCAATCTTTGTTTTCTGTTCTCTCTCTCTAAGACATCTCATTTATGCTCATGGACTTAAATAATATGTGCCGATAATGCCCCAATTTATAGCCTTCCCTCTCATCTGAGCACTGTAATTTTCCTTTTTTTTGAGACAGGGTCTCGCTCTGTCACCCAGACTGGAGTACAGTGGCACAATCATGGCTCACTGCAGCCTTCACCTCCCAGGCTCAAGTGATCCTCCTGCCTCAGCCTCCCGAGTAGCTGGGAATACAGGTGCATGCCACCATGCCTGGCTAATTTTTAAATTTTTTGTAAAGACAGGGCCTCCCTATATTGCCCAAGCTGGTCTTGAGCTCCTGGGCTCAAGTGATTCTTCCGCCTTGGCCTCCCAAAGTGCTAGGATTACAGGCATGAGCCTCTGTGCCCAGCCTTAATTCAGTAGTTTACTTCATATCTCCTCTTGGATTTCTCCTGGATAGCTCAGGCTCAACATGTCCAGCGTAGAACTCTGATGACCGTCTTCCTCTCAAAACAAAAACAAATGTGCATTCAGACGAACCCAGCCCCACCCCCATCTTCCTCATCTCAACACCTGGGACCTTATTCACCCAGGTGCTCAAACCAGAAACCTGATGATCAAGTCTTTTTTTTTTTTTTGAGATGGAGTCTCACTCTGTCCCCCAGGCTGGAGTGAAGTGGCATGGTCTGGGCCACATTGCAGCCTCCATCTCCTGGGTTCAAGCGATTCTCCTGCCTCAGCCTCCCAAGTAGCTGGAAATACAGGCGCACGCCACTGTGCCCAGCTAATTTTTGTGTTTTTAGTAGAGACAGGGTTTTAATTTTGTATTTTCAGTAGAGACGGGGTTTCACCATGTTGGCCAGGCTGGTCTCGAACTCCTGACCTCAAATGGTATGCCTGCCTCAGCCTCCCAAAGTACTGGGATCACAGGCATGAGCCACTGTGCCTGACCATGATAATCAAGTCTTATCTTCACTTTTCCCTCACCTCTCTTCTTTCTAGAGCAGTCCATGTCATTGGACTTCCATGGTTAAAACCTGTATCTGCTTCCCATTGCTTTTAGTCTAAAATCCAAATCCCTTGCTGGTGCCTCCAGGCCCTGCCACCTGGCTCCCGCCGCTCCTCCCCTCGCCTGATGTTCACCAGGATCTGGTCGCCTGTCAGTTCTTTGAACACACAACACCGTCCAGCCTCAGAGACTTAGCACACTCCATCCACTCCCCTCAGCGGGCATCTTCTGCTCCGTCCCTTGGCTGGTCTCTTTTTTCCTGTCTTTATCTCCTTCCACCCAAGGAAGTTGCTGGCTTGGTAGACCAGGAGTCTGCTGCAAGCACTGCAGGGCTTGTGAGGAGGCTGGCGTGTGGCCGCGAGCAGTAGATTAGGGGCCGTGAGCAATAGATTAGGGGCCGTGAGCAATAGATTAGGGGCCGTGAGCAATAGATTACCTTTGTTCCTGCATTCTTAGCCCTTACAAAGGAAAGCAGTGGGTCTTTTACAAAGGAAGGTGGGTCTTTTGTACAGTGCACCCCATGGCTGTGCAATAAATCCGGTGGGGGTGGTGGGCCTCCCCGCAGGTTTTGTACCTGTCTGCCTCCTTCTTCAGAAGGACTTGTTTCCTCTGAGTTTCTGCTTTTGCCTTTTCGTCTGCTTTCTCCTTAAATGGAAGTGGATGGATGCAGCTCTTCATGCCTAAAACAGGAGCCTTGGGCTCTGGGCAGAGCGGTGGGGGCCGAGGTAGGGGGGTGGAGGTAGGGTGGGGTGGCCCCTCTGCTCAGGGTTTCCCGGAGCCCTACTGACAGGCAGTCACGGTGGCTCTGTGTCCTTATGGGGCCGAGAACTCAGGCCAGCTGCTGGGCCACGTTTACCATCAACATTCCAGCTTCACTTACTCCAAGGTGTTTGTGGAGTTCCAGAGTCTGCGGATGTTAGAACTGGAAACATCAGGATTTTAGAAATAACAGAGGGTTTAAATCCCCCAGCACTTCATTTGTGAAATATGACTTAGGCCTTTCCGGCTAGTCATTATTCAAAATAAGTCAGGTAGTCATTTTAATCTTTTCCCTTTAACTTTCAGCGTGCTAAAAGAAAATGTTTGTAGGTGGACGTATCATTTGGTAAACTCAAATCAGAGGCCTCTTCCCACGTGGTGAAACAGCTTAGATTGCAAATTCTTTGTCCCATGAGGAAATGCAATGGATGGTTAATTTGGGAATAAAAATGAGCCTCCTTGGGCCCTTGGCCAGGCCCTTCCATGAGTCTTAGCCTTGTGTCTTTGCTCTGAAGTATTTTTTTCTTTTCTGTCTCCATACATCTCCTTAGGGATGTTCTAGAGGTCAGTTCCAAGGAAGGTGGGTGTTTACTGTGTTCAGCCCAAGTGGAAAATAGCTGTAGCCATCTTCAGAGAAAGCTGACCCCTCCTGAGGACCAGCAAGCCCAGAGGTGGTTGGACAAACATGTGGGCTCTCGGTACCTGACACCTGTTGAGACTGGCCTGAGTTAAAACCATCCAAGCCTGAATGTGGAGCCCTAGAGATGAGCTAGATTGTACTCAAGGCTGCAGGGATACGACCCATGACTCCCGGGGCCTTAATTTTATGTTTTGACTCGTGCTTACAGCAGGCTATTGGTCTAGGTTGAAGCTTGACATTTAGAAAATACCTGGGCTGCTTTCCGTCTACTGCTGGGTGAGAGAATCAGGCAGGGGAGGGCACAGCCTGTTGTTGCTGCCCACCCAGGAGGAGCTGAGTTTGCTGCAGCAGTCCTGTGCCAGCAGCACCCTTCCTGGGGCTCAGATCTGGGTCTCTGTACTTGAGAAGCAGCCCACATTCCAAGGGGCTCCAGCCTCTCACGGTGACTCCTCTGTGCCACTTATCCAGGCCCCTGGTGGAAGCTGCACATTGTTCATTGTTCTGCGTTAAAGGGAGGCGCCTACAGTGGTCTGGAAGTATTTTCCCTCCAGGAAGAAGGCGGGAGAGGTTGGCTTTATTAGCTTTACTTTAGGGAAAACATCTGCGCACATTTAGATCCTGCATGGAACTTCCCAGCTGAGCCTCTCTCAGAAGAGCATCCTGTGACTGCCCATTGCCTCTCATGAATGGCCCTAAGACGCCGTCCTGGGGCGCAGGGCTGCTGGGGGAGTGAGGAGCATCCCTCACAGCACCAGGCTCTTGTGGGAGGAGGAAGAGCCAGGAGTGCACAGAAGGTGAGCAAGAGCAGCCGGGGAGGGCAGGGGGTGAGGGACAGGCCGTCCCTTTGGCATTCTGGCCTGTGTGTGAGAGCGCCGAGTTTGGACCCCCAAACCTGTGACTAGCAGAGTTTGTGTGAGCAGGCGAAGGCTTGTGACCAGGAGCCTGGGGCCTAAAGAGGTGTTTCTGGGCAGAGCTGTACCCAGAACATCCTCAGACAGGCTTTGCCTGTGGCCTCAGCTTTGGGTACCTTTGGTTGCAAGTAGAAAAAAACCAATTCAAACTGACTTAGGGAAAAGAGGGCATATATCTCCTGTGCCTGACAGGTGAGATTCCTACAGGGGTAATTGCTAGGATGGCTTTAGAGAAATGTGCCCTCCTCACCCCAGAAAACCCCAAAAAGTCCAAAGCATCAGAGTTTTTGGGTTTTAGAATCACCTTTGATCTAGAACAGCTGACTTACTCTTGTGGCTTCCTGGGGCTGCCTCATCCTCTCTGCAACCTCCTTGGCAGACATACTGGCTTCCAGCTGCTAGGGAAGTTTGTGCCCCAGCCTCAGTGACCCAGAGCCAGGCTGGGGTCTGAAAAGAGAGCTGGGCTCCACACCCTGGGCTTTGGCTTGGTCCACGAATGCCCCTTAACAGCTCAGATCAGTCTCCTGCCCTAACTGGGGAGGCTGTGGGAGGCAACCTGCTCCTGGGCAACTTCCAGATCTGGCACTTGTCACGAGCATCTTTACGTGCCAGGGCACAGCCTAAGAGAAGTGACACGAGACACAGGAGAGGCAAGAGGCTGGAGGAGTGTGGTCATATGTGGCACTGTGTTCCCAGGAGCCCTGCTGCTGATGGCCCTGGGGTCAGTGGGGAAGAGCACCAGGCAAGAAAGGAAAACATGTCTGTGGAAGGTGGTCCTTTGCCTGCCCTGCGAGATGAGGGGAAGCAGGACTTCAGGAGCCAGAGGTCTTCCTTCTTCATGTCCTTCCTGCCCAGCCTTTCTGGTAACAGATAAGGGAAGAGCATGGCTGAGCCTGCTATGGAGCACACACCATGAAAGCCAGCCCCTCTCTGGGGGCACAGCTCTTACCCTCCAGCCCCATGCACGTTCCAGGCTCCATGACCTGGGGCCAGCAGCCACCTGCTCCCATAGACAGGGAAGTGGGCTAGGCTGGGCTGGGCTGAGCCAAGCCAAGCCTAGGCTGCGGCCAGCGGAGCTCTTCTGCCCGCCTCCTCTCTCCCTTTGTGGGATGGGACTGTCCCTGTTGTCCTGGTCATGCCACAGGGCTCGGTGGACTGTCCAAGGGTTCTTTGTCCTGATTGTAGTTTCTCCATTTCCTCTTTGTTTTTCCAGTGGGTGCAACTATCAGTCCATATCTGTGACCTGCATATTTTACCTGGACCAACAAGACAGGTGGCCTAGGGGCTGAGGGTGTGCCTGGTAAACTCAGCCAGCACTCCCAAGATAGAGCCTGTCCAGATCAGCCTTAGCCAGCGATCTCTGCTGTTAAGAACAGTGCAACGCTTTGGCAATACCTCCCAGAAAAATAGCTAGCGGGCAATGGCACTGGCTCAGCGCAGACCTGCCCTAGGTTTCTGGGCACATGACAGTGCCCACTCACTCCATGGGCTTGAGAAGACTGGCATTCAGGGCCTCATTTATGATGTCGGTGAAATGGAATTAACCTCCCGCCCGTGTCTCCCTCTCTGTTGCTAAAGAATTCTGTAGGTAAGAAAGAGAATGCATAAAGCGTTTAGGGAACCAGGAGAAGAATTGGTGCATAAAACGTTCGTGAAACACTATGCTCCTGTTTTTTTTTTTAATTGAGAAATAAAAATTCCATTGTAGAATGGCTAAATCAAGCTAATTAATGTATTACCTCCCCTACTTTTTGTGTGTGTAGAATACACTTAAAATCTACTCTCTTACCAATTTTCAAGTATATAGCACATTGTTATTGACTAAATAGAGTCACTAAGTTGTACAATAGATCTAACTGTTGAACTAACCAGTAGTTGAACTAATTTCTCTTAGCTGACTGAAGTTTTGTGCCTTTGACCACCATCTCTCCCCCATGTCCCAGCCTCTGGTAAACAGCATTCTACTCTCTGCTTCTATGAATTTGGCTTTATTTCAGATTCCCCATGAAAAGGAGATCACTGTGGGTTTCATTTATTTTTAAATTTTATTTACTTATTTTGAGATAGGGTCTTATTCTGTTGCCCAGGCTGGAGTGCAGTGGCACAGTCATGGCTCACTGCTGCTTCAACCTCCCCAGGCTCAGATGATCCTCCCATCTCAGCCTCCCTAGTAGCTGGGACACCCCTGGCTAATTTTTGTATTTTTTATAGAGATGGGGTTTCTGCCATGTTGCCCAGGCTGGTCTCTAACTCCAGAGGTCAAGCAATTCTCCTGCCTTGGCCTCCCAAAGTGCTGGGATTACAGGCATGAGTCACTGCACCTGGCCTGGTTTTGTATTTTAAATACAGCATAATTCTTGGTGAAGAAAAACACTGAAACACTGATGCATTGTGGAAAAGGATACATTAGTTAATGTGGGAAAGGATACATTGGTTAATATGGGAAAGGATACATTAGTTATCACTCCTGAACTGTTTGTAACAACAAGGAAACCCCTTCATTCCCGTGCTAACCCTCAGAAACAAGCCTGCCCAGACCCCGTTCTGTCCAGAATGCAGTTTCTGTTCTTTGTGCTCACTCCTTGGGTTCACATATTGCATTTCTCGATGTAGGCTCAAAATTATGTGAATTTTTATTTTTCTGGATACTGTTTTTCTTCCACTTCTTCAAATGTGACTATGCTTTCAAAAATTCAGAGCTTAAATGCCTGTGAGAGGAAAGGAACTGAAGGTGTAGGGGTGACCAGGTACGGACTTTCCTGGAGACTGTCTGAATTGTCTACAACTCAGGGACCAGGGAAATATCTTCTCACTATCCAGAGATAATATTTTATTGGTCAAAAATATTAGAAAATGGGCCGGGTACAATAGCTCAACGCTTGTAATCCCAGCACTTCAGGAGGCTGAGGCAGGCGGATTGCTTGAGCTCACGAGTTAGAGACCAGCCTGTGCAACATGGCCAGCATGGCAACATGGCAAAACCCTGTTTCAAAAAGTACAAAAATTAGCTGGGTGCGGTGGTGCACGCCTATAGTCCCAGTTGCTTGGGAGGCTGAGGTGGGAGGATCGCTTGAACCCAGGAGTTGAGGCTGCAGTGAGTCGTGTTTGCACCACTGCACTCTAACCTGAACAACAGAGCAAAACCTTGTCTCTCTCTCTCTCTCTCTCTCTATATATATATATGAAGATGAAATTGGAGTAGTCAAGTTGTAAGATAGAAAAGGCCAAAGTAGAATGGTGGCTGCAGATGAAGATTGGGTGCCACTCAAGATGGCTTTCATTCTGAGTTTTCACATTTGTAAACTCAGAGGTCTGGCTCTTTTAATATATGGGTCCTTATTCTTAGAAGTAGGAGGCTGGCTTTGTCATTTAGGATTGTTTGGAAATTGGCATTCCTGAAATTCTCCTTTCAGGTCCTCCCTGGTCAATAAAGAACTTTGACTCTTGCGCCCTCGGTTGGACAGTGGTTTTGTGCATCAGAGGCTCCTACAGGGGAGTTGTTGGGAATAGGCTGGCTCTTGTTCTGTGAGGGACTCGGGGACTCATGCCGGTGCTCATAGCTCATCAAGAGTCATATCATTTTACTTAGTATCCCATTGTATGTGTAGACAAATACAGATTTTTTTTTTCTCTGTAAAATGTGTAGCCTTATAGATAACCATGCAGATTCAAGCTGCTGAAAGGCCTGATGTGGCCCTAGAAAGCCAGAATTTGAATGAGATTAGTCACAGCAAGTCAGCAAATGTGGGAGATGGAAAACTGGCTTCCTCCACCCACCTAGGTTCTTTGGCTGGGCTACAAATTAAATGGACATAAAATAGATTAACAGGAGAAAAAACACAGTAATTATGTGTATATGCCTGGGAGTCCCACAAAATATGAGACTCAAAAGAAGGGTCCGAAGAGGGAAGCTTATATAGCCCCCTGAGCCACAGAAAGGAATAGGGGCCTGGGGCTTCTGGTGGGTGGTGGAGACAAGTTATGGAAGAGTGAGGGGAGGAAGTATAGGGTGAGTAAATGTGGTCTTGTTATGCCCATAAAATCTCTTGGTTCATCACAGTTGCCTGGAGCAGCCCCAGTCCTGATAGAGATACTTTACTAATGTAGATTTTCTTGATGGATATCATTGTGTTTTACAAAAGGGCAGCTTTTCAGAGCTACTCCTGTGTCTGCAGTTTCTCAGAATAACCAGCCCCAAATATGACAAGTGTAGTTTGGGGTGGTATATTCTGGCCTCCTACAGTTGCATTTTGGGGTGGTATTGTCCCGAGCCCCAACACAGAAAAGGAGGGCAGTAGGAATTTAAGAATTTCAGATAAAGCATTCTTATTTTGGAAGGAGCAGTGGAGGGAGGCTGGAACAGAGAGAAAGTCAACTGCATTTGGAAGATGCAGTTTGAAAAACAATGAGATGTTTGTGCACAGGGCCTTTTAAAAATTATAATGATGGGAGGATGGAGTTGCAGGGATGATGGCACGAACCTATAATCCCAGCTGCTTGGGAGGCTGAGGCAGGAGGGTCACTTGAGCCCAGGAGTTCAAGGCTACAGGGCACAATGATTGCACCTGTGAATAGCCACTGCATTCCAGCCTGGGCAACATAGTGAGACCTGTCTCTAAAATAATAAAATGATGGCCCAGGGAGTGGATGGCTCACAGGTGAAAGGTTTTCTGAGCAGCAGGAGAATGAAGCTGGGGAGGAGATAAGGCCCAAGCCTCTGGGGCCATGATCTGTGATCGCAAACAAACAGGATTATTCTGTCGCAGAAAGAATTGGGAGTGTGGATTTCAGAGGTGTACAGGGGCGAAACTTGGGAATGGCCCTTCCAGAACTGCCATGGTCCCTGCTAGAAGCTCCAGATCCTGGGTAGAACAACATGCCCCAGATTCACTGAGGAGGTGAAGGAGCAGCATTTCATGCCTCTGAGAGGCCCCTGAACCCTGGATTTACCCTGGGTTCAGGTGTCAGTAAGCAAGTCTGCCAAGATCGAAGATGGACAACATTTAATATACAATGATAGGATGGCTGAGCTCACCTCTGGATATCTTAGACTTTTTGGGCTGCTACAACAAAATCCCATAAATTGAGTGGCTTATAAATAACATAAATTTATTTCTAACAGTTTTGGAGGCTGGGAAGTCTTAGATGAAGTTAGATTTGGCTTATGGCGAAAGCCTGCTTTCTGGCTCATAGCACCTTCTTGCTGTGTCCTTGCATGGTGGCAGGAGTGAGGGGTCTCTGTACGGCCTCTTTTATAAGGGTTTTTTTCTTTCTTTCTTTTTTTTTTTTTTGAGACAGTCTTGCTCTTGTCGCCTAGGCTGGAGTGCAGTGTCGTGATCTTTGTTCACTGCAACCTCCACCTCCCAGGTCCAAGCGATTCTCCTGCTTCAGCCTCCCTAGTATCTGGGATCACAGGCACACACCACCACACGTGGCTAAGTTTTGTATTTTTAGTAGAGGCAAGGTTTCCTCATGTTGGTCAGGCTGCTCTCAAACTCCCGACCTCAGGTGATCTGCCCTCCTAGACCTCCCAAAGTGCTGGGATTACAGGCATGAGCCACCGCGCCCTGCCGGTTCTTCGTTATTTCTGATGTTTGATCAGCGCATCCTGTGCTGAGTTAAGAAAACAGGATAAAGGGTCAGGCGCAGTGGCTCACGCCTGTAATCCCAGCACTTTGAGAGGCCAAGGCAGGTGGATCACTTAAGGCCAGGAATTTGGGACCAGTCTGGCCAACATGGTGAAACCTCGTCTCTACTAAAATTACAAAAAATCAGCCATGGGGGTGTGCGCCTGTAGTCCCAGCTACTTGGAGGCTGAGGTGGGAGGATCACCTGAGCCTTAAAGTTTGAGGCTGCAGTGAGTGGTGATCAGGCCACTGCACTCCAGGCTGGGCAGAGTGAGACCCTGTCTCAACAAAACAAAACACAGGATAAAACTTTTTTTTAAAGCAATTTACATTAAAATTCCAAGTGAAACCAGAAGCATGACTTTTAAGTAGCAGGAACATTGAGATAATGGAAAACTTGGAGCCTTTGAGAAAACAAAGCACAAAGCTGCTCTTTAACACCTTGCCATGAAAGTAACAAAACGCTGAAGCATGTTTATAAGTCAGGGCTGAAAATCATGATGAAGAGGAAAAGCCAGGTGACTGCTGTCAGTTTCAATACCTTATCCTGTTTCTTTTATCATGAAATTGAGTAGTTCGTCGGCAAGAAGGTCAGGTCTGAGCATCTATTTAAACTCTTAACCTTGAGACTGTGATGCTTATGTGATGTGGGAAATTGTATCTGCTCATTAGAGCTCTGATATGTAATTGAAATCTGAGATTACTTATCTGCCTTGTCGTATTTAAACCACTGATTATGGCTCTGACATTTTTGTTACTCTTCAATCAACCAGTATATAAAGGATTCAGAATCTCTTGGAATTAAGAAAAAGCTATTATCTTCCTGGTATCAATTATAGCGCAAGTAAAAAGCAATGCTTTTTTTAGCCAAAACTTCGCAAAAGTACATGCTGGGATCTCAGATCTTTCCTTGATGCCCTTCACTTTAACCCCTACTTTTATGTGTGACACAAACCCGGCCACTTCTCACCTTGGAGGCGAGCAAGCTCCATACCCTTCTTCCACTCCTGCTCCTGCTGCTGTTGTTACAGCTGTCAGAATGGCCTTCTAAAAACAACTCAGGGGCCAGGCCTGGGGGCTCATGCCTGTAACCCCAACACTTTAGGAGGCCGAGGCAGGAGGATCACTTGAGCCCAGAAGTTTGAGACCAGCCTGGGAAACATTGGGAGCCCTTGTTTCTACAAAAAATGTTTTTAAAAAATTAGCAGACGTGGTGGCTTACACCTGTAGTCCCAGTTATTTGGGAGGCTGAGGCGAGAGGATCACTTGAGCCTCAGTAGTTTGAGACCAGCCTGGGTAGCATAGGGAGCCACCATCTCTACAAAAAATAAAAAAAAATATATAGCCGGGAGTGGTGGCGTGTATCCGTGGTCCCAGTTACTCAGGAGGCTGAGGTTCAGAGGATCGCTTGAGCCCAAGAGGTCGAGGCTGCAGTGAGCCATGATTGCGCCACTGCACTCCAGCCTGGGCAACAGAGTGAGACGGTGTCTCCAAAAAAACAGGTGAGTCCTTTCCCCGTGTAACCCTCAGTGGCTTTCAGACTCCTCATGGGTCTCAGCGAGGCCAGGTCATTGTCATTGTTACCCGCTTCTTGGGTCTCCTGGCAAACTTTCTCCTTGTTGCCTACTTTGTTTTCTTAAATGGCCTGAAGCCCATTCCTTGAACCTGCCACCCTCCTTCCCCCTCCCACCTCAGGGCTCTTCATCTTTTTGTTCTCCCTGCCTGAAACTTTCTTCCCCCCAGTTCTTTTTTTTTTTTTTTTTTTTTGAGTTAATAGTCTGGCTTTGTCGCCCAGGCTGGAGTGCAGTGGTGCAATTTCAGCTCACTGCAAGCTCCGCTTCCCGGGTTCATGCCATTCTCCTGCCTCAGCCTCCCGAGTAGCTGGGACTACAGGCGCCCGCCACCACACCCGGCTAATTTTTTTGTGTTTTTGGTAGAAACGAGGTTTCACCATGTTAGCCAGGATGGTCTCGATCTCCTGACCTTGTGATCCACCTGCCTCGGCGTCCCGAAGTGCTGGGATTACAGGCGTGAGCCACCGCACCCGGCCTCTTCCCTCGAGTTCTGATGACTGACTCTTTTTTCACTCTTCATGTCTCAGCTTTGAGAAGCCTCCCTTCCCAGGGAGGGCAAGAGGAATAATTTATTTTATTTTTTATTTTTTTTGAGACGGAGTCTCGCTCTGTTGCCGAGGCTGGATGGAGTGCAATGGCGCAGTCTCGGCTCACTGCAAACCTCTGCCTCCCAGGCTCAAGCGATTCTCCTGCCTCAGCCTCTCCTGCCTCAGCTGGGATTACAGGCATGTGCCCCCATGTCCACCTAATTTTTATATTTTTAGTAGAGACAGGGTTTCACCATGTTGCCCAGGCTGGTCTTGAACTCCTGACCTCAGGTGATCCACCCACCTCAGCCTCCCAAAGTGCTGGGATTACAGGCATGAGCCACCGCGCCCGGCCAAGAGGGAGAAATTTTAAGGCATCCTAGAGCCTAGAACAAACAGTGCCAGCCAGCCCTTCTTCTGTTTGGCTGATTACGGTTTCTCTCTTGAGTGGCTGTGAATTAATTCAGTAAATATTCACGTGAAATTTATTGCTTAGTTTTACAATTCCTCGCCCACAGCCACTTTAGCAGTATGTGTCTGTGTGTGCATGTTGGAGGGGCATTGTTGGATGTGTGGGAAGAGTAAGAAAATCACATTCTTTTTGCATCGCTCTGTAAACTCATGAATCATTGGTACAGCTGTCCCCTGGCTACTGGGAGCATGGCCGTGCTTTATGTTTCTTTATTGTGTTAAGGTGAAAGATGCAATAATTTTGGTGGTAGAATTTTAACACTTTGAGGACTGGAGCCAGTAAATACCTTCTAAGTGCCTGGGATTGTGCAAGGTGCTTTACAAATATAAACTCAGCTCTGAAAGCAACCCATCTACTACCTACTGTTGCCCATTGCATAGACAAAGAAACTGAGGTCCAGGGATGTTAAGTAACCTGTCCAAAGTTACTCACCTCTCATGAATTTGGAACCAGATCAGTTGATGCTCATATTTGATGGCTGTGGTGCTGTTTTCTCCTACAAGATGTCAGAATCATGTAATTCGTATATTAAGTGCTTTAATTTAGACTTTATCATTTCAGAATTTTTAATAAGTGGGTTAAAGAGTGAGTTGAGGATGCTGCATTATGTATGAGAGAACAGTGTGAAAACATCGGAAGCAGGAAAAGCAGATTTTCAAGGCATTGAACAATACTTATTCCCTACAATTAGTGTGCTGTTTACCAGCTATTCTTTTTCTTTTTTTATCATGTAAAGAGGTTAGAAGAAAGGAACAAAAGATTTAAGTCTTCCTTCCTCGTGATTGTACTGCTTTATTGCACTGCTTGCAGACTGCAGTAGAAAATAAGCTTTTAAGACTTTCTAGATTTTCAGGCTTTCTACTAAGCTGTTGTAGCTTCTCTATCCCACATCTGGGTTTGCTCACTTTATTTCTATGTGCCAAATCATGATTGAGACTCGTTGAGACACACAGTAGACCACAGGTTGCCATATTTAGCAGAGCAGGGAAAGAACTCTGGAGAGTTTGCCTTTTTGATTAGGGAGAAACGCTGTGGGAGCAGCTACTCTGGGCAGGACCCTGAGAACTATCAATTTTTGGATGCGTGAAATAGACCAAACATGAAACCTACTCTGGACGCAGGTTCTCTCTGAATCAGGCAAAGCTTCAGGCCTCTGAAGGCCTCATTCAGGAGCATGTTATCCATGGCAGGGAGGGTGTGATGCCGATTAAAATTCCAGCTGCTTGGCTCCCGCCAGGAGCTCACCACGATTTCTGAGTTGCTTGGGATTTAGCCAACTGGTTTGCAAACTGCATGTAAGGTGTGTCTGTGTTTGTTAAAAACAATGACTTCTCAGCAGGACTCAGTAATGGGTTTCCACGGAGAGAAACATTACCAAGAGATGAATGCAGGGGCGTGATTGTCCTGTGCACTAAGAGCCTTCAAATCCTTTCCCCATATTTGCAAGGTGTTGAAGTACCGCTTTTAAGGCAAAACTGTAAATGACGAGTTATAAAGTCAAAACACGTGAGCTTTAATTATTGCTGGAATAAGCGGGATTCTCATCAGCAGGGCAGCTTCCAGATGTGCTTTTCTTCATTTTGACTAGATGGGGAGAAGAGTGAGGGGGCATGGCGTGGAGAAAGAAAGGTAGATATACAAGAGGCGGAGACTCAGGCGCAGGTAGAGTCAGAGGCAGGTTCAAAGACACGCAGAGACACATAGGTGAAGATACATTCGATGTAAACAGCTTAGGAGCCAGGTTGGGCATGGTGGCTTCTAAGCTCATATCTGTAATCCTGGCTCTTTCGGAGGCCAAGGTGGGTGGATCGCTTGAGGCCAGGAGTTCGAGACCAGCCTGGCCAAGATGGCGAAATCCCATCTCTACCAAAAATACAAAAAGTTAGATGGGCGTGGTGGCACGTGCCTGTAATCCCAGCTAGTCGGGTGGCTGAGGGATGAGAATCACTTGAACCTGGGAGGTAGAGGTTGCAGTGAGCCAAGATTGCGCCACTGCACTCCAGCCTGGGTAACAGAGTGAGACTCTGTCTCAAAAAAAACAAAAAAACAAACAAAAAAAACCAACAGGGGGTGGGGGCTTAGGAGCCAGGATTCCAAGGCCATACCTGCTCCTGCTCTGAATCCTGTGGCCTCCTGTTTGCAACAGTCCACCCTGAGATTAGTCATCCTCTCAGTCTCCCGTTGGCCCTATGATGGTGTTGCCCTTTGCCCAGGATGTGAGTAATGAGAGTAACAGAATTCAGGGTTGACCTGACTTTCCTGCAGAGGTCTGGGAGGACCTCCATGTGACAGCCTTCCCATGTCACTCCCTGCGGGTTCCAAGAATCTCAGGCCTTTGCAGCTGGGATGGCATGGCATGGACATGTGAGACACCCCCTCCTTGTTTGTATGAGCGAAAGGGCCAAAAGAATAGGGTGGAGGTCCTGGCTGGCTGCCCCCGTGGGCTGCTATGGATCTAGATGCAGAAACTCTGCTGATTCGTTCCCCTGGAGGAGAGGTTGCTCTGGGAAACTGCAGCTGCCAAACCTACTGGAGACTGATTTGCAAATAAGGACTCCAGCCTGTTCACATACAGGAGCCTCCGTGAGCGGGGAGGGCAGTTGGGTCAGGCTGAGGCTCAGAAGACACGTATGCCTGTCTTGGCTCTGCCCTTGCCCCTGAGTGGTTCTGAGCTCTCAGGCAAGATGCTGAACCACTTGGCTCCAAGTTCTCATCCTCAGAACCCAGGAGGACTTGAGCATCTTGAGAGTGGGAGCTTATCTGTCTGGTTCACCAGCCCAGGTGCCCGCAGGTGATGGGGAATAAATAGGTCCTTCTGAAACCGTGAATAGTCAGGGAATGATACCCATGTGCCTCTCCTGTTGTAAGGATCAGTCATGAGGAAGCTCTGAGGGACTGTAACATGTCAGCTGAGGTGAGCGGCCGTGGGGTTATTCCCATTCCTGACACTTCGCAGCCCCTGGCTGAGGCACCCCCATCCTGGTCCTTGGGTACCTGCCTGAGAAACCACACTTGGAATCGGAAGGACACTTGGTGAGTGTGGAACATCAACCTCCGATGCAGAATGGATGTGTCTTGCTGGCTGGGGGAGCACTTAGAGGGGGTCCCCGAGGCACCCCTGATAATACAGCCTGGGGGTGGGGGGGTGCCCTGGTGGGTGTGTCTTCCCTGGCCAGTGCAGAGGGGGACAGCTACATTTTTGTCACTCCTCTGTTTCTTCCAAACTCCTTGTTGGCTCCTTCCCTTAATCCATGTTGCCCTGGACAAAATCCAGCTAACCGGATCCCAGCTGGGTTCCGTGTATTGTATCCAGGACCTGGATGAGATTTGGAAGAACTTGCTGAGCACATCTGGGGAGACCCCTGCGTCCCCAGCAGTGTGGCTGAGCTCTGCCTTGTTGGGGCCTGCATCCTCCCTTGTACGAAGGCAACCTTGTTGCTGGTACCCATGTTTAAATATCTTTTTCTGACTTACATAAACAGCACCTATGTGTTGCTTTTATGTGTGTGTGTCTGTGCATAGACATCTGTGTACGTGAATATACATATGTATTTAGGTATCTTTGTGTAAGTTTATATATAATTATCTGAAATAAGCTCATATTATATACACATTTCTTAATTTGCTGGGGTTTTTTTCCTACTTATCACCTAACTGGGAGTTATCCTGATTGTACATGCAATCCCACTCACCTTCGTTAACAGCCATTATGTTACTGAGGGGTGATAGCGATGGGGGGTCTGTCCCCTGCCAGGTGCTTGGGGAAGCTCTAGCGGTTGGCCAGAGCTGACTGCTCTTTGAGTTCTTGCATCTTCTTTATGGTTTTTCCATCTCCTCTGTCACTTATTCTTTTTTTTTTTTTTTTTTAGTAGAGCTGGGATCTCATCATGTGGCTCAGGCTGATCTGGAACTCCTGGGCTCAAGCAATCCTCCTGCCTCGGCCTCCCAAAGTGCCGGGATTACAGGAGTGAGCCACTGTGCCTGGCCTATCACATACTCTTTTCTTTTCTTTTTTTTTTTTTGAGATGGAGTTTTGAGTTTTGCTCTTGTTGTCCAGGCTAGAGTGCAATGGCGCGATCTTGGCTCACTACAACCTCCGCCTCCTGGGTTCATTCAAGTGATTCCCCTGCCTCAGCCTCCTGAGTAGCTGGGATTACAGGCACATGCCACCATGCCCAGCTACTTTTTGTATTTTTAGTAGAGATGGGGTTTCTCCATGTTGGCCAGGCTGGTCTCGAACTCCTGACCTCTAGTGGTCCACCCGCCTCAGCCTCCCAAAGTCCTGGGATTGCAGGCGTGAGCCACCGCACCTGGCCATACTCTTTATCAGTGCTATCTCTGTGCCTGCCTCCAGCATTACCCTGCCCCTTCTCATTTAATTTGGGTTCTGAAACCAGATACCAAACCTATTAGACTAGACTGTAAGAGAAGGCTCAGTGTGTTTTTTCAGAGAAGACCAGGTGGAGCTTTTTATTGAGTAATGTGCAGGATCCTTTAGTGCAAGCTCTGTGTCACGTGACTTGGTTGAACAGAAATGTTTGTGTTTTCTGGGGTCCTGGTTGTGTTTCAGATGGGTAAGGGGGTACTGGTTTGCTTGTGAAGTGGCTTGTGAATAGGTAGGGTGTTACTGTAATTCTCCTCTCTAGAGAAAATACAAGGACTTTAATGACAACTTGTTGAAAGCTCCTTCTGTGTCTTTTTGAATTCAGTTTTATATCCTTTTCTTATTAGTATCCATAAGTAACTCATTTTCCTTTCTTCCTTTTTTGAGATGGAGTTTCGCTCTTGTTGCCCAGGCCGGAGTGCAATGGTGTGATCTCGGCTCACCTCAACCTCCACCTCCTGGGCAAGCTATTCTCCCGCCTCAGCCTCCCGAGTAGCTGGGATTACAGGTGCCCACCAGTACGCCTGGCTAATTTTTGTATTTTTAGTAGAGACAGGGTTTTGTCATGTTGGCCTGGCTGGTCTCAAACTCCTGACTTCAGGTGATCCACCCGCCTTGGCCTCCCAAAGTGCTGGGATTACAGGTGTGAGCCACCACGCCTGGCCAAGTAACTCAGTTTCTATTATATTTTTTAAGAATCTCAGTTTAGTGGTCAGGCCCAGTAGCTCATGCCTATAATCCCAGCATTTTGGGAGACCGAGGCAGGAGGGTCGTTTGAGACCAGCAGGGTGTAGTGGCACACAGCTGTGGTCCCAGCTTACTCGGGAGGCTGAGGCAGGAGGATCTCGTGAGCCCAAGAGTTTGAGGTTACAGTGAGCTGTGACTGTGCCACCGTACTCCAGTCTAGGTGACGAGCAAGACTCAGTCTCTGGGGGGATAAAATGAGTTTATTTATTTATTTATTTTTTGAAACAGAGTCTTGCTCTGTCACCCAGGCTGGAGTGCAGTGGCATGATCTCCGCTCACTGCAACCTCTGCCTCTGGGTTTAAGTAATTCTCCTGCCTCAGCCTCCCGAGTAGCTGGAATTACAGGTGCCCGCCACCATACCTGGCTAATTTTTATATTTTTAGTAGAGATGGGGTTTCATCATGTTGGCCAGGCTGGCCTCGAACTCCTGGCCTCAAGTGATCTGCCCACCGTGGCCTCCCAAAGTCCTGGGATTGCAGGCATGTGACACCGCCCCCGGCCAAACCTGAGTTTTAAGATTCCAATTTAAGTTAATCAAGGAGTTTAGCTACAAAGAGATTTTGGGGATATCTGTGTGCGAAGGCAAGGAAACTAAAAGGGTGGTCCGAGGCTCTTTTTTCTTTATTTCTCCTGACACTTGATTCAGTCTGGCCTTTCTCCAGGAAGGCGTAGCAGGATCTAGTTACAAATCGGTGAAATCATGAGCCCAGGTTGTGGGGGCCGGCTTAGTGTCACTCTGCGCTTCCTGCAGTGGGCCCTCAGCCACTAGAAAGTCACTTCTCTTTTGCGAGGAACCTGGTATTGTCACAAATAAGCCAATTTCAAAACTAAGTATGTTTGTGTTGGGGAGTGAGGAGTGAGTTTCAGCAGACACATGTATGCACACCCACATGGGCACAGTGCCACACTGAGCCCCCTTCATTCTGGAAGCAGTCCCTTGGCCCTGGACCTGGTTGTGTGCCCCTTGAGGGGAGGATGAAGTTGACCTCAGCACTGCCCGGAGCTCGCCCTTTCTTCGGTACACGCTGGTGTCCACAGGCGGCCTGGCTTAGCACCAGCCACCGTTGGTTCCTGGCCTCCAGGGTCTCTTTCCTGTCCAGCTCAGCAGCTTTGACCAAGTAAAATAGAGGACTTGGTCTGCTTGCTAGCAGAATTACATTTCCCCAAATTTCTTTTCTTTCTTTCTTTTTTTTTTTGAGACAGAGTCTCGCTCTGTCGCCCAGGCTGGAGTGCAGTGGTGTGACCTTGGCTCACTGCAATCTCTGCCTCCCAGGTTCAAGCGATTCTCCTGCCTCAGCCTCCTGAGTAGCTGGAATTACAGGCGCCCGCCACCACGCCCAGCTAATTTTTGTAGTTTTAGTAGAGACAGGGTTTCTCCATCTTGGCCAGGCTGGTCTGGAACTCCTGATCTCAGGTAATTCGTCCCACCTCGGGCTTCCAAAGTGCTGGGATTATAGGTGTGAGCCGCGGCGCCCAGCCCTCATTTCCCCAAATTTCTAATGCTTGGAGGCCAAGGGCAGAGTCAGAGCTGCAATAATGGGGAGGCATTATCCTTATGGTCATTAATATCCCCATTTATGTGACAGTCCCAGGGCCTGGGAGGTCAGGTGTCTTGCCTAAGGTCATGTGCTTGTCAAGGGGAGCTGGGAGGCATCCTGTAGTAGACTATGGTTGTTTGTGGACTGCTTGCCCTCCCTTCCACGTCCTGCCTGCCTTTTGGGGAAGTCTGTCTCCCCATTCTGTTGAGTCTCAGCAGGTTGCTCCTTTGTTAAGGTTCCCTACCCTCTTCCAGCCAAGAGACCCAAGAGGAGCCAAGTAGATACTCCCTCCCTGGAAGTTAAACCATGAGCTGAGATCCAGAAAATGGTTGGAGGACTGAAGTGCCCTCATTTCTGTCTCTTCAGATGTGGTTCCTTAGCCTCCTTGGGTTTTCAGTAAATCCTATTCTTGCTTTAGTTTATTTATTTATTTATTTATTTTTATTTATTTATTTTTTTGAGATGGAGTCTCGCCCTATCATCCAGGCTGGAGTGCAGTGGTGCGATCTTGGGTCGCTACAACCTCTGCCTCCCGGGTTCAAACAATTCTCTTGCCTCGGCCTCCCAAGTAGCTGGGACTACAGGCATGCGCCACCATGCCTGGCTAATCTTTGTATTTTTTTTTTTTTTTTTTAGTAGAGACGGGTTTCACCATATTGGCCAGGCTGGTCTTGAACTCCTGACCTCAGGTCATCTGCCTGCCTTGGCCTCCCAAAGTGCTGGGATTACAGGCATGAGCCACGGTGCCTGACCATGCTTTAGTTTAAATTCAGAATTGGGTTCCTGTTTCTTGCAACTGTATTCAATTAACACCTGGCCATAACCCAGGCATGGGACTCCTCAGTCTGCGGTGCTCTTTCCACTTGGTCATGCTGCTGCTATAACCTAGCGATGGTCAGGACGGCGATGGCCAGTGCCCCGGGAACCCCGGTAACATCACAACATAGCCACGAAGTGATAGCTACTTGATTCTGAAAATAGGACCTGCTGGGAATCTCGGGGTAAACGTGTTGTCATCTGCTTTGATTTTTCGCGAGGCAGCCGTAGGTGTCAGCCTGGAAAATTCTAGCAGCCTGGCTTGCCAGAGCTAGCTTGGTGTTTGTTCATGGAAGGCAGTACCTGGCTGGCTGCTTCTCAGTCACCTGACCGTCCAAGATGGGTCTTGGCATTTGCTTGTGTTGAAATCATGTTCTTATTTAGCTAAATATTGATACAACAGAGCAATTCCTTTTGTATATGCAGGATGGATGAATTAAAGTGAAAGATCATTTTGTCAGCCCTTAAAAAGAATGACCAGTCTGATCGTACTGTTTTATGCCAGCGAGGTGTGTGTATGTGCAGAGATTGGGGAGGGGAAAGCTTTTATTGGCAAGACTATCTGAAGGTCTCATTCAGCGGAATATTTTGTTGAATAGAATCTAGCATGCGCAGTTTCAAAAATATCCATTTACTCACAGAGTCCTCAAACTCTTACACAAGATGAAGAGATGAATGAGACTGTCTGATCTGTCGCCGAGGGCTCAGTTTTGTTTCTGGAAGGTCTCCCTTTCTCTTCAGGGATGGCAGCTGCTCTTTCAGCCTGGACAATGCTGGCTGGCTTTCCCTGACCAGGGCTTTTGTCCAGAGCTGTTGCTTTTACCTGGGCTTGGTCTTCAAGGGAAAAAGAGGTGGGAGGAGGAGGGGAGCTCAGAAGAAGGAAGCCCCTGTCTTTGGCCTGCACTGTGTTCTTTCACTCTGAGGAGTGGTCCCAAGACCCTCCCTCCAGTTCCCAGATCACTTTCATGTTGGGAGCTGCAAACTGGAATTCTAAGGAATTGACCTGGATTCGAATATGGAAGTATCCTCTTCCCCTTAAGCAATGCTCAAGAAGGAATTGTTTCTTGATAATCAGGTAACATTCAAATGTTATATAAACTTTAGATTTCCAGGATGAGTGTTGTATTTAGAGCAAAGGCTCTTGTTTGGAGGCAGTGCTCCATGAAGGTAGGCCTGGTTCTATGGAATTTCCAGCTCTAGCTGTCATGAATGGGCTGGTTACCTTGGGCAAGCCACTTTAGCTCTCTGGGCTTTAGCTGGGATAAGTGTGTTGGAATAGGATATGATCTCTAAATTTTCTTCCAACTTCCAAGATTTTATGGCCTTTGCAATTTATTATTTCAAGCCCTTAAATTATCTCCAGTAAAACTTGAGCAAATGTAACCATTTAATGATATACTGGGAACCATATCTATAGTACCTCTTTATTACAAGATGCTTATGTTTTAGTTAGAGATATACTCACATGTTCACATATGGGTGTATATATGTGTGTATGTGTATATTATGTATGTGTGTGGATGCTGATCTTAAACTATTTTGTTGTCGTAGTTTATAGAAGTAAAAACCTGAAAATATTTAAACCAGATCACAAATACAGGGAAATAGGCTCTTAGGGTCTGCATTTTCCAGCTACCTGACTCTTGCTTTGGGGCCAATTTCCACGCCCTTCTTTCACACGGTGTGTCAGCTGTGGAGGTGTTTAATTCAGCATTGTGTGGAGCAGAGCTTTTCCGACTGTGCTCTGTGGGACTCTAGAGACCAAGAAAGTACTTGAAAAAATGTTTTTAAGCCGAACTAGTACACAGTCGAGGAGCTCGGCAGGGTCCTGTTTTCGTGGCCAGCACAGTCTGTCCCCACCTGGGGTTACGTTGTTCTCTCTTTCCTGCTTGGTTGTACACACCGCACTGTGTGGTATTGGATACCATTAGCACATTGATTGCCTGGTATGGATAGATTAATTCGGTTGGTACAGCTGGTTGACCCTCCTGCCCTGTCTGCCTTATTAAAAATTATTGCATGATCACAGGACAGCCCGTTAAAAATCAGGGGCTGTTTGTAATGACTCATGGGTGGATGTCAGGACTCTTCCCAGTGATGTGCAGCGGGGGGAGAAATCAACGGGCATCCGGCTACCTCATGTCTCTAGCCCCCAGTGTCAGGTTTTTGAGTTCCTCCAAACAACTTAATTGCTCTCCATGATGGACCTTGTACAAGCATATTGTAAATTGCTATTACATTACATATCGTAAAATGCTATTACAAGCATATTGTAAATTGAGCTTGCTAAAAATGTTTGGAAGCCACAGATGTAGCGAAAAGAGCACAGATTTTAGAGACAGGCAGTTCTGGATTTGAGACTTAGCTTCCATCATTTAGTAACCATACGGCCTCTGGCAAAGGAATTTGCACCTCTAATGCCTAATTGTCTCATCTGTAAAATGGGCCTGCTGTCTGGCAGCCAGGACCTTTTTTTTTTTTTAAGAGTCAAGGTCTCGCTCTGTCATTCAGGCTGGAGTATAGTTGTGCGATCATAGCTTGCTGCAGTCTCAGACTCCTGGACTGAAGCGATCCTCCTGAGTCTGCCTCCACGTAGCTGGGATTACAAGTGTGCACCACAATACCTGGCTAGGCAGGACATTTCTGAAGACCTTAGATGTGTGTACAGTGGGCCTACTCCTGTGCCTGACACATAACAGTATGTTCAACAAATGCTGGTAATTATCATGCTTTTCATGCTGAGAATTAAAGTGTTACAAGCCAGGGGTGTCCAATCTTTTGGCTTCCCTGGGCCACATTGGAACAAGAAGAATTGTCTTGGGCCACACATAAAATACACTAACACTAATGATAGCTGATGAGCTGGAAAAAAAAATCACAACAAAATCTTATAGTGTTTTAAGAAAATTTACGAATTTATGTTGGGCCACATTCAAAGCTGTCCTGGGCCGCACGCAGCCCATAGGCCGTGGGTTGGACAAGGTTGGTTTACACTATAGAAATAAAGATATTTTATTGCATTTGCATATTTACTTCTGTGGTGGACATAGCATATGCATAGTCTGATAAATATATTTTCCTATAATTTAGAGATATTTCAGCAGATTGTAATGACATTTCTCTTTCTGCTACATTTTTGTAGCAAATTAAATTAATTTTCTTTTCTTTCATTTTTAAAATGTGTGGAGCCTTAACAGAATAATTTCTTGTACTTTGGGTTTTTTCTAGTAGGAAAAGAAATATCAAACAGCCGGTGGGAATTGTGCTTATACACTGGGCCTCCAAAGTGCTGCTTTATTTTTATGTACAGACTCGTTGGGAGTGGACTGCTGAAATCCTTGCTCTTAGAAATGTATTTGAGCCCCTGGGAAACTGGATAGGGAAAAAAGAGCTAATTAAAAAAGCTGCCATCCACCTCCTCTAATTAACTTGCTGTCTGCTCCCAAGAGAGAGTTCAGAAATATGAAAACAAGGCAGGCAGCACCGGAAGTGAATGCCATTCTCGTGGTCTGTGGTGGTCCCTGGTGTTTTGATGCAGAAATCGTTCATAGTAAACAGGCAAGGGACCACAAAGAGGCTTGGTGTGCCCTGGCCCACCCCATGCTCTGCCTTCCACACAGGGCGATCGTGAACGGCGGTCCCTCTGAGCAGGTGCACAGGCTGGGCAGTTGCTGCAGCGGAGAACTCATTGGAATTCAGCGGCTAGAACCGAGGGGCATCCGGCCCTCCCTGTTGCTTGCTTGTGCTGTTGAGAAAGAGCAGGGCCCTTTGTGCTTCAGAGCCTGCTGTCGCCAGTGCCCAGGAATGCAGAAGCCAGGGGATGGACGAGTACTCAGGCTTTCCTCGAACCTCTGCTTGAGTGGGGCAGCCTCGGGGCCTCCGGACACTGGAGAAGCTCACAGCATCTGTGGCCGGTGGTGCAGCTAACTTTTCTGGTGACATTGAAAGAGATTTAGGTCCAAGAGATACGAGCAGGGGAATTAGGGGTGGGAATTTGGGGGACAGAGGCTGTTCTTCAGCGGAAATGGCCTATGCCTCCTGGCAGAGGTGGTCCCCAGTGGAATGGGCCCGGTGGATGTGGACAGCGGTGACCAGCAGTGGGGACTCCAGTCTGCTGGTGCTTCAGGGAGACTCTGGAAAAAGGCAAGTTATCTCTGTGTATCTTGTCAGTGTTGCTCATGATGGTGCAGTGCTGGGGGCCTGGTGAGGAAGCTGGGTTCCCGGGGCAGCACCCGGGGCAGCACCCAGGGCTCGCCAGGCTGATCTGAACTCTCATTCTTCTTTGCTCCTCAGTTGTGTGACCTCCTTTTGTTTTCCACACCGATAAACAGATGCTTCAGGTACCTCGATCTGTTGTTGTGCAAGTGCGGATCTTTCCTTCTCCCCATAGACAAAAGCTAAGCCCTTTGATATTAATGAGTGTTTGTAAGAAGTCAGTATCTTCTGTTGCGTTTGCATGAATTATTTCCTCATGAAATTTAATAGTAGACTGGGTTTGGCTCATTGGATCCCATCAAAAGCAGCTATGATGTTTCTTTTAAACTCTTTGGTTCCCTGGAGGCTTTGTGGCTGGTTGGAGGAGCCAAGGTCCTTGGGGGGTGGAGGGGCAAGGGTGCTGATGAAGTAAGTCACTGACAAACTAGTTGTAAAAGCATCGATACAGATTTTCTGAAGGGAACTCACCAAATAGCTCTTTCTTCAGGTCCCAGCGGATAGTGGAGGGATTGGTTTGGTTCCTGGTGCTCTTTGCCAGCTGGCTGGTGGTCTTTAGAAGATGGTGGCCTCTACTGGGGTCCCTGGTTCTTTGATCTTTATGGAAGCTCAGCAACGTGAGCATCTCTCAGCATTGGGTTGCACGGCTCGGTGACACCGGTGCAGCTTGGTGCACACACTGTCCGTACTCACCTGCCAGGTCACCCCGATTTCATGTCTTCACCAGATTTGCTTGGTGGGATCATTCGTGCCATTCAGCCACTCTCTTTTGGGGAAGTCTGTCTCCCCATTCTCTTAATAATTAGCCCCCTCGTTGCAAATGAATAAATCAGTATTTCAGTCTGTTTAACCCTTCCAAAATGGGACTCAGCCCAACTGCGACTGCTGCTGCCAGGCTAGCTGTTCTCCAAGGCAAGGCTGGGCTCAGGACCGTGGGCCCTTGGGCATCTTGAGCATAGGTGGAACTGGCTTAGTACTGGGGGAAGCCTTATTCTTTCTAGCTTAAAATTGAGTCACCGGTGGAAGCAGGGTGATGGGGAGGGCTGTCTGTTGGTTCTTCGTTTTCTTCTTTTTATTTTTTTAAGAGACAGGGTCTTGCTCTATCACCTAGGCTGGGATGCACT
Organism: Pan troglodytes; assembly: GCF_028858775.2. Taxonomy (NCBI): domain Eukaryota; kingdom Metazoa; phylum Chordata; class Mammalia; order Primates; family Hominidae; genus Pan; species Pan troglodytes. The sequence continues at coordinate 134,304,561 of NC_072406.2, forward strand.
GGCACAGTCATAGCTCACTGCAGCCTCAAACTTCTGGGCTTAAGTGATCCTCCTGCCTCACCCTCCCTAGTAGCTGAGACCATAGGCACATGCCACCAAGCCTGGGTAATTTTTTATTTTTATTTTTTTATAGAAATAGGGCCTCACTGTGTTGCCCAGGCTGGTCTCAAATGCCTGACATCAAGCGATCCTCCCACCTGAGTCTCCCAAAGCGCTGGGATTAGAGGCATGAGCCACTGCACCTGGCCTGTTGGTTCCTCTTCAACCCAGGCCAAGGCTTGGCCAGTGGCCTCTCCTTGTTAGTGGGCAGAGTTTCTCCACATGGATTTTTGGTCCAGTTCTCTGGGTGAAGAGTCTTCCTTGAGAACAGACTTTCCTGCAGACCAGCGAGGGCCATTTTCACTGTGTCGGGGTTGGTGGCCGTGCTTTGTGTCTTGGTCTGATGCACCCTCTGCCTGGCCGGCTTGCTGGCTTCCTTCGTTCACTCCCTTCACCCACTCAACACATGTTCATTCCTGGCCCTCCACTGTAGGCTTGGAGATACTGTGATAAACAAGGCCGGCTGCCCTCCTGTGTTTTGAGCTCCGTAGAAGAGAAAGACAGTAAACACTGCTAGAATAAGTCTATACTCACAAGTTATGAGAGGCGCTGAGAAGGCAGGACAGTAGAGAGGATGATGGGGTGGGATCATGTGGGTGAGTTGGCACAATGGCAGCGAACATGCAGAATGCCTCTCTCTCTCTATTTGAATCAATACCTAATAACGAACGCGTGCGGAAGTTCATCCAGAGTCCGCTGTGTGTGTATTTGCCACTAAGGCGAGAAGCGTGTATTTCCAGTAGAGCCGAGTTCAAAGAATACATCATTTGTGTGCAATCAGAGCCAGTGATAAGATTCACCCTTAGGAATCACGACTGAGAAAATGACTTTCCTCTCATCTGTCCCTGCACAGTTTAACTGAGCAGCGAGCCAGAACCCACTGGCTCTGGTGCGAAGGCCACGCCGGCTCAGCAGAACTGGCTCTGGGCCCCTGTCTAACCTGTGCTTCTCCCTCTCTCATCAGGAGTTCTGATTCTGAAGAGGCATTTGAGACCCCGGAGTCAACGACCCCTGTCAAAGCTCCGCCAGCTCCACCCCCACCACCCCCCGAAGTCATCCCAGAACCCGAGGTCAGCGCACAGCCACCCCCGGAAGAACCAGGTAACCAAGGGCGGGGAGGCCCCCAGACAGCCCTGTAGGGTTGTGAGCCCTGGGGGAGATTTGCAGCAGTTCCTCCTGGGTCAGGCTGGAGGCGAGCACTGACTCGACCTCTTGGCTTTGAGTTGTGCTTGACGTGGCTTTTGTAGTTTTCTTGAAAATGAAGGGTGAACAGATACACTGGATTATTTTGCATTTGCTTTGCAGAATTGTAGGGGGGGCCTCTGGGGAGATTGGGTTTGGAGGAGGGCGGTGGGTCTCGGAAGTTCACAGCACAGCCTTGGATTCCAGCACTTGGCCCCTTGCTCTTTTAAGAACGTTAGCTGTGGGCAGGCCTGTGAATCTACATGTGTATTTCCAGCACTGGGCTTGGGGAAGGAAGGTAGTCAGTGGGCGGGGATAGAGAGGTAGACATTCACAGCAGATCATGGTGGTTTGTTTATTCCTCATGAATCTCGTGTCACCTGATTTCATATCACTTTCCCACAACTTTCTCCCTTTGTGTGAGTGAAAACACCTTTCTGTTCCTTTTAGACGGGTGGCTAGTGGGCAGGTGGAATAGATCTCGTCCCCACCCCACCCCTGTGGGGCATGCATTCTGCACCTCCCAGTTACACCAGCACAGAGAACCACCTCTCACATGGAAGATTCACAGGAGACTGGAATAGATAGGGCCTGCCAGAAATGGTCCCACAGGCTGGCCGGGGGCCCGGGTGGTATTGTCCTTGGGCCTGGACTGCTCTGGGCCCCACAACTTACAGGACCACACTTTGGCCTTCCTTGGCCCACAGCCTTCCCGTGTGATGAGAAGTCTGCAGGGCCAAACCCCTTCTAGAGCACACGCTGGATACCTGGGAGCGGCCACTGCCAGGGGCCCCCTCGTCCCCTTCTCTGGCTCTTCCTCCCGAGGGCAAACTGTACCTGAGAAGGAACCAAGGACGGGGCTGGGTGCCTCCACTGTGCACTTGCCCTGGCCGGGAGCCAGGTAAACTGAACAATACAATAACATTTTGACCTTGATGTTGGTTTTAGAAAGAAACGGGTGGAATTCTTTTTATCCGCCGTGGGTTCGAGCAGCCCGTTGTTTTGGAAAGGATGTACACTCCCGGAGCTTTGTTCCTAAACCAGCAAACCCCCGTGCTGGGACAAGGGGGCAGGACAGTTTTAATGAGAGCTGATGCCTTTGCTGGAGTCTGCCGAATACTGCTCCCATGTCCCCCGTCTTTGACGGCTCATCAGTCTGCAGCAGTGTCTGGATTTTGCTGAGTCAGTGTAGATGCCAGACTCTGGGAGGATAGTGACTGGTATTTCTTTGATTTGAAAGTAGAGAAGAGCCAGGAGGGCTGTCTGTAGTTCTCAGAGCATCGTTTGCATCTCTTCCTTTATTTTGTATGACCAAGCATATAAAACTGTATTTCTCGTAATATTTTTAAAAACTTACCCATAATTTTTAATGGAAAGTGGCTGGATGACAAACACATTGTAATCTCTAGGTCAAATGTGTGATTAAGAATACACTATTCTGGCCGAGGTGGGCAGATCACGAGGTCAGGAGATCGAGACCATCCTGGCTAATACGGTGAAACCCCATCTCCGTTAAAAATACAAAAAATTAGCTGGGCATGGTGGCGGGCACCTGTGGTCCCAGCTACTTGGGAGGCTGAGGCAGAAGAATGGTGTGAACCCAGGAGGCGGAGTTTGCAGTGAGCGGAGATCGCACCACTGCACTCCAGCCTGGGTGACAGAGCGAGTCCGTCTCAAAAAAAAAAACAAAAACAAAAACAAAGAATAAACTATGCTTGGCCGGGCATGGTGGCTCACGCCTGTAATCCCAGCACTCTGGGAGGCCAAGGAGGGTGGATCACCTGAGGTCAGGAGTTCGAGACCAGCCTGCCCAACATAGTGAAACCCCGTCTCTACTAAAAATACAAAAATTAGCCAGGCGTGGTGCCGCACGCCTGTAGTCCCAGCTACTCAGGAGGCTGAGGCAGGAGAATCGCTTGAACCCGGGAGGTGGAGGTTGCAGTGAGCCGAGACCATGCCACTGCACTCCAGCCTGGGTGACAGAGCCAGACTCTGTCTCAAAATAAATAAACAAACAAATGTTTAGAAGAAAATGATAGCATGTTACAGGGCATGTACCATCCCCAGCACCAAGGAGTGTGCGGAGAGGCCATTTGTGGCCACAGGTGCGTCTTCTGGGATTCGCAGTCCGACGTCCTGCCAGCTCTGGGATGAATGGGGTGCCACTCTGTTCTCTTCTTTGATCCTGTCCTTCTTCTGCCTAACTTCCTTTCAACAAAGCAAAGAACAATCTCCATTCTTAAAACGAACACGCACAACATCCATCTCTTTCTTAGATGGCAGTTACTAAAAGAATGAGCATTATTGAGGATTAAAAGATAACCCCCACCAGGGAAGGGGATGGAAACGTTAATTGCCGTGGAGTCACAGCCCCTCAGAACCTTGGATTACACCAATTGGAGTGTTTGAACGGGGACTTTATGTTTCTCCTCCTTTGAAAACGGCAGCAAGGCTAGCTGTGTGAGGATTGTACACTCAGGAGACTTACGGTTGGAACTGTGTCTGCTGAAAGCCCCCCTAGCTTGGGCTGTACAAAGATCCATTTGATTTGCTGCCCTGGTTAGAAAACCGCCTCCCAGGCGGAGGGTCCCCTCGTCCATTCTGTAGACCAGCATGGGGCATTACGAAGGCGTGGGAAGGCAGCTGTGCTTGCTTGTGTAGGTGGCTGTAGGAGAAGAAAGATTTGTTCTCTGAACCACAGGAAAGAAGGGTACCAGGGGAAAATCTATTGTTTACTTTCCTCTGCACAGTGCCCGGGATGTTGCGAAAGGTGCTGTGGGAACCACGTGAATTAATACACAAGACCTTTGGCTGTGAATAAAGATGGTTTTTCCCCCTGGCAACCTACATTTTATAAAGCACTCACTTGCCCTACATTGGGTCCTACCAGCGTGTCTGGGCTCCCTGGGATGGAAGATGTGTGGGCCGGAGCAGTCCCACAAGCCTGTCCTGAGGGCTGTAGCCTGGACCACACTCCTGAGGCAGAAGATGGGGCAAAGGAGTGCACCTGCTGCCAGCTGGGGCGGGCCAGGACTCAGCTCATCTGAACGCAGTTCCCTTATCTGTGAAATGAAGAGGGTGATCTGTGGGTCCCTTCAGATCCTTCCAGCTCTGGCCTCCCGAGGTCCTGTGAAGGGAATGGTTGGCTGATGTACAGTGACCGTGTTATTAGAACTCAAAACCGGCCACCAAGGGTCATAATTACATGTCATATAATTAAATAATAGCTCCCATTCAAGCATTTGCCTTGTCAGGGCTCTGCTAGGTCCTCTGAGTGTTTCATCTCCCACTCAGGTGAGGGAGGATCAGCCGTATGCACACAGCATCCCTGTATAGTGGATGTCTTCCCCTGATTCCCCAGTGACACGCGGAGGTTACGAACCTCATACGCCATCTCACAGCGATAAGGGGACTCTGGTGTCAGAACCCAGGCCTCCCCACCTCCAAGCCCGGCTCCCTTCCATTTGGAACCAGACTGCTCTCTGCGCAGGTACAGTGAGCTGGTGCCTTTGTGCGCCTAGCCTGGGGCAGGCCCTTAGTAGGTGTTGAGTGAAAGTTGTCGCTGGACCTGCTGTTGCTTAGATGTGTGCTGGGGCAGTCCTGCCAGCCTGTCCTGAGAGCTGCAGCCTAGGCCATGCCCCCGAGGCAAAGGATGGGGCAAAGGATTGCGAGTCAGTGGGTGATCAGTGGGGGCGACATGGCAGGAGAGCTGAGGCAGGTCCATTCTGACAGTTGACCACCTGCCCTTCAGGGACATTGTTCAGCATTGGGGAATGCAGCTTCTTTACTCATTCTTGCTAGGAGATTGCCAAGCCCAGGGAAAGGCCCGTGTTGGGGCCTTGGAGGTAATGGGGGCCTCCCTGTGCCCTGCGTGCCTATACCTTTCCTCTGTCTCCCAGGACATGGTCCCCAGGCACTGATTGTGGCACTGCACCTGGGGGCCCGAGCCACTGAGCCAAGGGTATACAGATTCACAGCCACCAGATCCAAGCACCAGTGTCCTCGCCAGGCACTCGTTGTGCTCCAAGTGGCTGTTTGTGGACAGCTGTCCTCACATTGACTTGGAATGGAGCTCAGTGCCCAGCCTGGCTGCAAAGCACACAGTGGCTTCCCTTTTCTTTGGGCCCACCTCTGGTTTTCGTACACACTGTCACCTGCTTTTGTCTCCAAAGAGGCCATACGTGGGTGCTCCCTGTAGCCACGGGAGACTTCCTGGCATGGGGTGGGGCATCCCAGAACCCAGCTGAGGCCCTTCCCAGCCTGGGGCAGGGGCACAGGGGTGGGTGTCACCATGGCGTGTGAAGAGCAGGGGGCTGTGGTTGCCTTTTCCTGACACCTGCTATGACCTGGGCCAGGTGCTTACAGACTCTCCCTCTTCACCCGCACAAGAATTCCCTATGACAGCTGATGACAGCACACTGTCTTAGGCCTGATCACACGGCTATCACAGCGTAACCATAGACCGGGTACCTGTTAGCAACAGAAATGTATTGCTTACAGTTCTGGAGGCTGGGAAGTCCAAGCTCAGGGCACTGGCAGATTTGGTGTCTAGTGAGGACCTGCTTTCTGTTCATAGACAGCACCTCCTCCCTGTGTCCTGACATGGTGAAAGGACACACAGTCTTCCTCAGTCCTCTTTCGTAAGGGCACTAATCCCACTCATGAGGACACTGCCCCCATGAGCTCATCACCTCCCAAAGGCCCCACCTCCTGATATCATCACCTTATATGAGGATTTCAACATAGGAATTTTGGGGACACACACATTCGGACCAGAGCACACAGCAAGCTGAGGGCCAAGCCTTTTCAGGCCTGGGTCTGGCTGCCACAGGCACTCGGGCCCTCTTGGGCCGGCTGCTCCCTCTTCACAATGTGAGTGTTTCATGTGCCCAGGACCAGGGAACAGGTGAGACCACTGGAGATTCTGATGCAGTCCAGGCAGAGGCTGGCACTGCACCTGGGGGCCCTGGCCATTGAGCCAGGGGTATATGGGTTCACAGCCACCAGATCCAAGCCCCGTTCATCCCAGGCTGGAAGGACGATGGAGAGTTTGGGGCCTGCATAGAGCCAGGTGAGGAGACATGAGAGGACGGTCACCTCACCCGCCCACAGTGGCCACATCTACAGTGAGAGGACGGCCACCTCACCCGCCCACGGTGGCCACATCTACAGTGAGAGGACGGCCACCTCACCCGCCCACGGTGGCCACATCTACAGTGAGAGGACGGCCACCTCACCCGCCCACGGTGGCCACATCTACAGTGAGAGGACGGCCACCTCACCCGCCCACGGTGGCCACATCTACAGTGAGAGGACGGCCACCTCACCCGCCCACGGTGGCCACATCTACAGTGAGAGGACGGCCACCTCACCCGCCCACGGTGGCCACATCTACAGTGAGAGGACGGCCACCTCACCCGCCCACGGTGGCCACATCTACAGTGAGAGGACGGCCACCTCACCCGCCCACGGTGGCCACATCTACAGTGAGAGGACGGCCACCTCACCCGCCCACGGTGGCCACATCTACAGTGAGAGGACGGCCACCTCACCCGCCCACGGTGGCCACATCTACAGTGAGAGGACGGCCACCTCACCCGCCCACGGTGGCCACATCTACAGTGAGAGGACGGCCACCTCACCCGCCCACGGTGGCCACATCTACAGTGAGAGGACGGCCACCTCACCCGCCCACGGTGGCCACATCTACAGTGAGAGGACGGCCACCTCACCCGCCCACGGTGGCCACATCTACAGTGAGAGGACGGCCACCTCACCCGCCCACGGTGGCCACATCTACAGTGAGAGGACGGCCACCTCACCCGCCCACGGTGGCCACATCTACAGTGAGAGGACGGCCACCTCACCCGCCCACGGTGGCCACATCTACAGTGAGAGGACGGCCACCTCACCCGCCCACGGTGGCCACATCTACAGTGAGAGGACGGCCACCTCACCCGCCCACGGTGGCCACATCTACAGTGAGAGGACGGCCACCTCACCCGCCCACGGTGGCCACATCTACAGTGAGAGGACGGCCACCTCACCCGCCCACGGTGGCCACATCTACAGTGAGAGGACGGCCACCTCACCCGCCCACGGTGGCCACATCTACAGTGAGAGGACGGCCACCTCACCCGCCCACGGTGGCCACATCTACAGTGAGAGGACGGCCACCTCACCCGCCCACGGTGGCCACATCTACAGTGAGAGGACGGCCACCTCACCCGCCCACGGTGGCCACATCTACAGTGAGAGGACGGCCACCTCACCCGCCCACGGTGGCCACATCTACAGTGAGAGGACGGCCACCTCACCCGCCCACGGTGGCCACATCTACAGTGAGAGGACGGCCACCTCACCCGCCCACGGTGGCCACATCTACAGTGAGAGGACGGCCACCTCACCCGCCCACAGTGGCCACATCTACACTGAAAGGATGGCGACGTCACCTGCCCACAGTGGCTGCGTTCACATGGGGAGGACAGTGACCTCATGTGTCCTATGCACCTTGGATGGAGACACCACCAACCTGGCAGGGCCCCAACCCTCTGGACGCACATTCACTTCCCGTAATGACCTCGCTGGAGGGGCTTGACTGCACTCCACATCCACACAGGCACAGTGGGCCATGGATGGATCCTGGGATGCTCGGGGCTCCCACAGACCCCAGGCTGGTGGCTCAGCCCATTATCCGCCCGGGAAGACGAGTATAACCAAGCACCGCAGGTGTTGTCCTGTTACAGATGACATTTGGTAATAATAATAGAAAAATAGTAACATTGTCGGGGGTGGTACTAGAGACAGTGACAGCGAGGCACAGCAAGGTTAAGGAGCTTTGGCCAAGGTCACCAAGCCGATCAGTGGCAAAGCCAAGGTTTCCGCCGCTTTTTATGACTCTGCCCTCTTTGAAACTGACCTGTTTTGAATCTGACATTATGTTAGTGGTCTGTCTTCATGCTGTCTTCTTTAGCTTTTGAAGAAAGCACTTTTCCAGAGCGTCTCATTTCATGCCTGCTTATAAAGGATGAGGAGTGGCCCCAGGTCACAGCCGGTGTTATTTCCCCCATTGCCCTCTCCCTCTGCCTTCAAATGAGCAGTTAAGTCAGTAACCGGCTGAGCCCTTGTGCCGATGCTGGGGCCCTGCCTGGGGGACTGTGGCCCCTTGGTCGGCAGCCCACCAGGGAAGCACCCCAGCAGGACAACAGGTGGGGATGTGGCAAGGAAAGCTGCTCATCTCTGGCTGACACCAGAGAAGTGACAGTCAGCAAAGCAGGACAGAGAGGGACATGTGGGCCGGGTACGGTGGCCCATGCCTGTCATCTCAGCACTTTGGGAGGCTGAGGTGGGAGGATCGCTGGAGCCCAGGAGTTTGAGACCAGCCTGGGCAGCATAGCAAGACTGCATCTCTACAAAAAATTTAAAAACTAGCCAGGTGTGGTGTCACGAGTTTGGCTAGCCACTTAGGAGGGTGAAGCCAGAGGATCACTTGGAGTTCGAGGTTGCAGTGAGCTATGATAACGCCACTGCACTGCAGCCTGGGTGACAGAGCGAGACCCTGGCTCTTCAAAAAAAAAAAAAAAAAAAAAGTGACGTGTGGCACGCTCTAGGTGGAGCCAGGATCAGCCCAGGGCTGCTGAAGTCCCAGCTGTCTGAACCGCCCGCACAGCACAGTGGGGCTGTCACTCCAACAGTGCTCCTGGGTGCCTTCTTACTTCTTACCCTACCTAGCAAAGCCTCCCCTTAGGTGCTCCCCATCCTAACTATGGCTCTGTCACTTAGATGCTCACGAGGCGGACTCTGCTGGGAACAATTTGGTTTATTTAAAGACACTTTAATTTCTTCATCACTAAGTGAGTTAGCACGGTCAGTAACTGTCCCCACAGTGTCTCGACGGCACTTTTCCCTCTTGGTTTCTGGGAATTGAACAGAAGTTTGAGAGCAGACATACGAGAGCAAGATAGACCTCAGGAAGCAGAGGAGCACAGCCCCACCCGGTGGGGGTTCCTGGGGTCTCTGTGAGATCCTGAACACCCACTGGTCTGAGGACAGAAGGCAGCCATGGCACGGGCCTCCTGCTCTCTCGCTGGTCGGTTTTGGGTTTGGTTTCTTGAGCTGTCTGTTTTGGACCACATCAGAGGAGGGTGGGCACCAAAGGACAGCCTCTGCCTGGTACTTCTGCAGCCCTGATGCCTCACGCCTCTGGGGTAAAACCCCCACAGGAAATTGGAGCTCAAAGGCCCATCCAAGCTTATCCTCAAAGCTGACTCATTTTTGTGGCCAAATACTAAAGTGTTACCCACTGGAGGTTTAAGAATGAGGATAGGCCCAGATAGAAGCAGATGAGGTGAGATAGCCCAGTTCCAGACTTCCCGATGAGGAGGCGCACCTGTGGCACCTGTTACGATGGGGGCCCTGAGCCCCCACCCCGGCCCTGCAGAAGGAACTGCTGCTCTGCAGAGGAAGGGGCGGTTGGAGGCAGAGTCTGGGGTTTTAATGAGTGTCTCAGGTGTGTCTTAGGCTAGACAAATTTGGGAAATGTTGAATTCATCACGGACTTGCTCTGAGCTGCCCACAGCAACCAGCAAACTGCCACAGAAAGACCAAGTACTGCTTTGTATCTCGTTAGCCTACTTAAAATGGACACCTTTTCCCAGAATAAATATTACTAACTGAAGATTACTATTTGTGTACTTAGAAGATACAAAGCCATGCTCTCTGTGTAGGAGACCATCTACCCGTGATGCGGCAGCTTAAGAGAAGAGTCTGTGAATGCCTGGGCACACCTCTGGCCCTCTGGGCGCCAAGGATTCCTGTGCACAGTGAACTCACTGGGGGACGGGGGGAAGGAGGGGAGGATGGAGAGGCGCCAGTGCGGGAGCTGGCAGCAAGTGCTTCTGTGAGAAACAGTCCAGCAAGGCTAAGAGTGTGGCCTTTGGAGAAGGTAGGGTGACATCAGCTGGGTGATGTCTGCTGCCCTGTCCTAGCTTTGTCTCTTTCCTGGGAGCCCCCTGTCGTTTCTAACACATTCGCTTTCCCTCAACTTGGGCATTTTACTGTGCAGCACTGGTGCTGTGGCCTGAATTGTGGCCTCCAATGTTTGTATGCTGAAGCCCCAACCCCCAATGTGATTATTTGCAGGGAGAACCTTTAAGGAGACAGTTAAGGTTGAACGGGTTCATACGGGTGGGGCCCTAAGCCCATGGGGACCAGTGTTCCTATACGAAGAGGAAGAGACCAGGAGTGCGCAGAGAAAAGGCCATCTGCAAACCAAGGAGAGGGGCCTCAGGAGAGACAAACCCACGGATGCCTTGACCTTGGACTTGCAGCCTCCAGCACCGTGAGAAATAAATTTCTGTGGTTTAAACCGCCCAGTCTGTGGTCCTTGGTGATGGCCACCCAGCAGGCTCATGTAACTGGGATACCCTAGTGACCCTTTTCATCTGATGAACTACGGGTGCTGACTTTGTCATCAGACTGAGCCAGAAACCTGGAGCCTGTGTGCAAGGCACTGTTCTCCGGGGCATTGCCCAGATCTGTGTCAGTGGAGACATGAGGTGGAGGAAGTGTTGTGTATGTATTCATCTGGGTTCCTATCCTTCCTTACCTCTATGTCCTCGGCACACCCCCCAGTGGCTGATGTATGGGAGGCACCCCAGGTTATTTGTGGAATGAACAAATGAATCACACAGTTGATTGTGTCTGCATCGGTCTTCATGCAGATATGCCGTGTGGATGTTTAGAAATCCAGTAGGGGAGCAGGGAGGCTGGGTGCGGTGGCTCACGCCTGTAATCTCAACACTTTGGGAGGCTGAGGCAGATGGATCACTTGAGGTCAGGAGTTCGAGACCAACCTGGCCAACATAATGAAACCCCATCTCTACTAAAAATAGAAAAATTAGCCAGGCGTGGTGGCACACACCTGTAATCCCAGCTACTCGGGAGGCTCAGACAGGAGAATCACTTGAACCTGGGAGGTGGAGGTTGTAGTGAGCTGAGATCGCACCACTGCACTCCAGCCTGGGTGATGGAATGGGACTATTTCAAAAAAAAAAAAAATGCAGTAGGCGAGCAGGGAGGACTTCGAACCCAGTTGGACCACAGGAGCCCTTCTAGCCCTGTGAGGGGCCCCGTGGAGCAGCCTGCTCTGGTGACCAACACAATAAGACAGCCGTTCCCAACCAGGGAGGATTTTGCCCCCGCAAGGGTACGTGGCAATGTCTGGACACAGTGTTGGTTGTCACAGCTGGGGTAGGGGGTGGGGCCTACTGGCATCCATTGTGTGGAGGCCAGGGATGCTGCTAAGCATCCTACAGGGCACAGGACAGCCCCCAGGATAAAAATCTGACTGCCCCCAAATGACCATAATGCCAAGGATAAGAAACCCTGCAGCAAGATTAGGTTTCCTGGTTCATGATGAGCTAATGAGAGCATGTCAGTTCTAAAGAGGAAAGCCATGCTAAGCAGGCAGGGAGCTCTTTCTTCTGGAGGAAGCAATGAGCAGATGGTTAAGCTCATTGTTGCGTGATAGCTGCTGACATTTGAAGGGCCTCCGAAGGCTTCCTTCTGCCGGCTGCAGAGGCACGTGTAACGGCCTGAGAGGGAGAGGGTTGGTGTTTGTGGGCCTTGACGACAGGATAGGCTGAGGCTCGTTCTTCCTCCTGCCAAGGCCCATTTGAAAGCACCCGGTCCCCCTCAGCATCCCCTGGTCCTCTGTTCCCTCTGTGTATCCAGGGGCAATTACAGAGCAGGAAGAGGAGGTCACTGCTGGTGGGAGGTTGGGGTACTTGAGACTACTAGGGCCTTGAGGAAACAGGGAGTTGATTTTAGAAAGAAGCGAGGCAACACCTTTTGAAATGAGAAGGAAGGAGTGTTTGGAGAAACCATTTGGTAGAAAGAGCTCCGTATTTAGGGTGTCTGCTCCAGGTAGGCCCTGGGTGGAGAAGAGGAGAGTGAGAGGCTTGAAACCAGGACTAGCTCATAGACGTGCTTCCAAATGATGCTTTCAGTCCAAGCGTTTGTTGATCCTGTAAGAAAGTGTGACCAGTCAAGGGGGAAACAAAGCCAAGGCCAGTTCCTGAACTCAAGAACCTTGAAGTTTTCTTGTGTTGTGAGCTGAGTTCTCTGCCAGGTACTCCAGGAGAAAGGTTGCTATGAGCAAAGCTTGGTAAGCACTCTGCAGAATACTCACTGCCCAGAGATTTGCAGTCGGGAGCATGAATTGCTCTGAGAAAATCGACAGGAAGAGACCAGTTCAGGGGTTAATTGTGCATTTCCCAAACCTTGTTTGTTTGTTGGGATGAGAGATAGGGCTCCCTCATTTAGCAAATGAAAATACAGGGTGCCCATTAAATCTGAATCTTAGATAAACAAAGAATCATCGAGACATGGGACATACTTATATTAAAAAACATGTTCATTTATCTGAAATTCAAATCAGCTGAACATCCTGTCCTTTGTCTGGCAACGATGCCGGTGGCAGAAGGGGACTGGGGGCACATAACACCTGTCACGAGGCACACATTGGAAACGCTGTCCCAGGTCTTACCTGTGCCAGCTCCGTTTACTCCTCATTCTGCATCCTCCCAGTGCTTAGGCCTGCAGACCGCTTTATCGTGTTTGCCCTCTTGTCCAATGACACACTTTTAGTTTTCTGGCATCCTTGACTGCCTGGAGCAGCTGTGACCTCAGAAATGCATGAAAGATGCCGCTGGGTGCCAGCAGAACCCAGAGTAGCCAAGCCAAAGCTGGGGCTGGCCGGATCCCCATGGGCAGTAGGGTGGTGGCACCTTTGAGCATCATTTGGCCAACATTTGCAGCATCTGCAGCGTGTTTGGGAAATAGGAGCGACCTCCTTGGCTGGCAGGGGCTGATGAGGTAGAAAAGCTGAGAGGAGGCAGCTGGGAGAGCAGTGAGACTAGACAAGAGGCAGGGCCAAGGATAGGCAGGCAGGACTGAAGGAGAGGTTACAGGTGATGGCTGGAGCAGCAGGTGGCAGACAGCAAGTGCTACTACAGGTGCCGGGGTCCTCCGTGTACAGGCTCCCCTGATCTTCACAGTGGCTCTGAGGAGTCAAGAACAGGCTTGCTGGTGGCCGTGGCTGGTATGAATATTTATGGAAGCCTCCGTATGCCTTCCTGCAGGATTTCTCTGTCTTCCTGTCCCACTCGTGACCCTTGCTTTAGCCACACTGGCCTCCTCACTGTTTCTGTAACACACCAGGTGCTCCTGCCACAGAGCCTTTACTCGCACTATTCCTTCTACCCAGGATGCTTCCTCCCCAGGAGTCCTCCTGGTTCATGCACTTACCTTGATTCTGGCCTTTGCTTAGATGTCTCCTCAGAAGATCTTGCCTGACTACCTTATTTTAAAAGTGAAACTCTCCTATCCCGGCTTTATTTTTCTCCTTAGCATGTGTGACCCTCTGAAATTCTGTACATTGTTTGTTTGTTTGTTTTTGAGACAGAGTCTCACTCAATCTCTGTCGCCCAGGCTAGAGTACAGTGGCGCAATCTCGGCTCTCTGCAACCTCTGGCTCCCAGGCTCGAGCGATTCTCCTGCCTCAGCCTCCGGAATAGCTGGGATTACAGGTGCTCACCACCATGCCTGGCTAATTTTTGTGTTTTTTTAGTAGAGACTGGGTTTCACCATGATGACCAGGCTGGTCTCAAACTCCTGACCTCAAGTGATCTGCCTGCCTCGGCCTCCCAAAGTGCTGGGATTACAGGCGTGAGACACCACGCCCGGCCCTGGTGGTTTATTCGCTATCTTCCCCTGAAGAATGTGACTTCCAGGAAGGGAAAGGTTTTGTCTATTCCTGTTCCTTGTTGAATCTCTAGTACCTAGAACCATGTCTGGTCCTGATTAGGCACTTGGTGAATGTTTTTGAATGAATACTCTGAGCTGTTCTTTAATCGGTCCTCATGACCCTCATTGTACAGATGAGGGAACTCTGGGCGAACCTGGCCTGGGTCTTGAGCTAATTATGAGTGAGTCAGGATCTGTACCCAAGTAGTACACACAGTGATGGGCGGGGTGGCCTGGGGCCGTGGTTTGTCAACCCCTACGCTGGAGGGTGATGTTTTGGTACAAGAGGAGAGGTGCCCCAATGCGTCCTGTGTCTGTAATTGATGGCTTCGTCTGTGTTTCCCCAGGATGTGGTTCTGAGACAGTCCCTGTCCCTGATGGCCCACGGAGCGACTCGGTGGAAGGAAGTCCCTTCCGTCCCCCGTCACACTCCTTCTCTGCCGTCTTCGATGAAGACAAGCCGATAGCCAGCAGTGGGACTTACAACTTGGACTTTGACAACATTGAGCTTGTGGATACCTTTCAGACCTTGGAGCCTCGTGCCTCAGACGCTAAGAATCAGGAGGGCAAAGTGAACACGCGGAGGAAGTCCACGGATTCCGTCCCCATCTCTAAGTCTACACTGTCCCGGTCGCTCAGCCTGCAAGCCAGTGACTTTGACGGTGCTTCTTCCTCAGGCAATCCCGAGGCCGTGGCCCTTGCCCCAGATGCATATAGCACGGGTTCCAGCAGTGCTTCTAGTACCCTTAAGCGAACTAAAAAACCGAGGCCGCCTTCCTTAAAAAAGAAACAGACCACCAAGAAACCCACAGAGACCCCCCCAGTGAAGGAGACGCAACAGGAGCCAGATGAAGAGAGCCTTGTCCCCAGTGGGGAGAATCTAGCATCTGAGACGAAAACGGAATCTGCCAAGACGGAAGGTCCTGGCCCAGCCTTATTGGAGGAGACGCCCCTTGAGCCCGCTGCGGGGCCCAAAGCTGCCTGCCCTCTGGACTCAGAGAGTGCAGAAGGGGCTGTCCCCCCGGCTTCTGGAGGTGGCAGAGTGCAGAACTCACCCCCTGTTGGGAGGAAAACGCTGCCTCTTACCACGGCCCCGGAGGCAGGGGAGGTGACCCCATCAGATAGCGGGGGGCAAGAGGACTCTCCAGCCAAAGGGCTCTCCGTAAGGCTGGAGTTTGACTATTCTGAGGACAAGAGTAGTTGGGACAACCAGCAGGAAAACCCCCCTCCTACCAAAAAGATAGGCAAAAAGCCAGTTGCCAAAATGCCCCTGAGGAGGCCAAAGATGAAAAAGACACCCGAGAAACTTGACAACACTCCTGCCTCACCTCCCAGATCCCCTGCTGAACCCAATGACATCCCCATTGCTAAAGGTACTTACACCTTTGATATTGACAAGTGGGATGACCCCAATTTTAACCCTTTTTCTTCCACCTCAAAAATGCAGGAGTCTCCCAAACTGCCCCAACAATCATACAACTTTGACCCAGACACCTGTGATGAGTCCGTTGACCCCTTTAAGACATCCTCTAAGACCCCCAGCTCACCTTCTAAATCCCCAGCCTCCTTTGAGATCCCAGCCAGTGCTATGGAAGCCAATGGAGTGGACGGGGATGGGCTAAACAAGCCCGCCAAGAAGAAGAAGACGCCCCTAAAGACGTAAGTTCAGGGGTGGAGGTGGTAAGGATCGGAGGCGGGGGTGCGCATTGGCTGTGACCCTTGGTCATGTGCCTGGATAACCTTCGACTGCCCTAACCTTGCCCCTGGGTGCTGTGATGATGCCACGCTTACGGCCGTTGCACCAAGCAGACAATGTACGTGTTTTCCTTCCTCTCTGCGGTCACAGTGGTGGCATTTTCCCATCCACATACCCCTTTGTGTCCTTGATCTTTTGCTTTAATAAATCAATGGTCTAGAGCTTTACTTGTAGCCAAAGACCTGATGTTCAACTCCAGAGCAATCTGGGAGATCCCATGGAAGGGGAAAGGTCCTTAGAGATCTGGTTCATCTCCCTGTTGGTGACTGATTGCTTTTTGGAGAAGCTAGGAGATACACCCTTTAAAATATTAAAATGTATAGTACTTGTTTCTGCCTATTAATGAGACATTAGCCCAACCTACAAACATAGTAGATTCCAGGAGGCCCAGGAATGAGAGATGTGGCCTGGGCCCCTCCCTGCTGCACTCCAACCAGCCCGTAAGAAACACCCTTCTTTGTCTCCTTCCTTCTCTCCAGTCATCTTTTGTAGACAAAGTCCCTGCAAGTTCTGAAGAGATAAATGGAACCTGAAAGTGGGGAGCAAATCCCCACAATCCCCAGGAAGCCATTAGTCCTTGGCTCTGTGGTCCCCAGACACTTGACAAGGCCAAGTACATCGTGCTTAAATATCAAACACCCATGCCTCCAGAATCCACCCCAGGACCCGGCTCTAATGTGGATGGCTGCTGGTCCTTTATTCTTTGGCCCCTGTGGTTAATAGCTTGGCGATTTCCTTACTCTTACGGGAAGTATTGTCAGTAATTTAACAAGGCTGAGGAGATCAGTCTCCCAGGGGCAGCAGAACAGACCACAGCGCTGGCCCCTCTGGGTCTGCCTGGCACGAAAGAGAAAGACGACATGTTTACCTCCCATTCTGGGCTCCCCCTAACATTGAACTTCTGAGAAGAACCCAGGGCCTCCTGAGAGGAGGTCTCTACAGCAGGTTACCTTAGATCAACCTGCCACTGTCTAGTGGTGGCTGGAGGCCATCCTGGCCAAAATGGGGACTTTGTTTTAGATCAGTTACCCAACTAGGTCCCTCCTAGAGACTCTCTAGAATTCACGTTGGAAACTTGATTTCAAGCCTGGAATAGGAGAAGTCTGCAATGGCTAGACTGCAACGCCGTGCCCTCTCATCTGTGGAATGAGAGCCACCCTTAGCCACCACCTCCTCCTTCTCCAAGATATGTTCTGTGTCTCATAGGCGTCCCCAAGCACTTTCTTGTTTGAATATCAGAGCTAACAGGGGTCAGGGAAGTTTACCCAACTGTGGCCTCACCTCTAGTGCAGACAGGGACTTTGGCTTGGAAGACCCTGCATGGGTCTGACAAAGCTCTTGGGGCACCACGGCTTTGTGGGATCATTAGGATCAAGAGAGGAAGCTGTTCCCCAGCAGCTCCTTCCAAAAAGCTGGGGCATTGCCCTACAGCGATGGCCGCCATATCCTAACCCATTAATAACCAGTTGTCTGCAGATTTATCTTTTTTGTCAGTTCCTTCTGTCTGTCTCTCTTTTTCTTTGTCTTCTTGTCTTAGGATGGTTGAAGATGTGATGTCTGTGTGTTCTCTGTTGTAAGTAAATTTAATGCAATCTGCCTCTTATGCCAAATGTGCTTATTTTTCTGCCTTTTGTTTCTGCTTTCAAGCCATTTTTATTTCCCCTCTGGCTGCTACTGATGTGTTTCTGTGGTGGGCCTGCGAATGATGGGGCATGGGGCTCCCCAGTAGCAAAGATTACTTTTCTGTTTCATAGTGATTTGCATAAGAGACTGCTTGGCTGTGAAAATGTGATTATCCAGCATCTGCCTGCTTATCAGGAATGGAACTTTTTTCTTTCCCTTGCATATTGGATGTCTTCATCTGAAATCATTCATTTTTTTTTAAACTCTTCATTACATTCTTTCATTTTAAACTGGGCTAGTGGGCGATTGCTTTCAACACTACTGTGGCTTCACATTAAAATAACTGTCTGGTCTAACCACAGGCAGCGACGGCCACAGCTTATTCTTGCTAACATGTGAAGCAGAAATATTCGGGCCGTTCCAAATTGAGGCCCACAGAGCACCCTGAAATGCAGGGTCAGCGCAGAGTGGAGCACACAGCTGTGAGAGCCATCGCCAGGCTGCCCCAGTCCTGCATCCTCAGTCACCCAGGACCTGGCTGGGTGTCGGCATGCCTCGTCTGCCATCTGTGGGTCACCCTGCCACTTGTCAGTAGAAACAGAGCTGACCATTTCTGTGCCTCTGCTGCTTTGCCTCCCATGGCCAGGAGGGATCTGTGGGCAGCTCTGGGGGGGTCCAAAGACATGCACCTTTTCCCTGTCCTTAGAAGGGAAGCCGGCCAGTCCAGGTGGCCAGCAGTCCCAGGATAGGGTCGAGTCCATCAGACTCTCTTCTGCCCAAGGGATTTCTTGAGTATTTTTGAGCCACTTAGCAACTATAAAATATATGGTTATATATTTATATGCATGAATAAATATATGCTTCAAGCTGCGATTGCACTGTTTTAATGGCAAATGTTATAAATGCTGTAAATAGCCATTTTTTTTTCATGATTAAATGCCATTGTTGGAGTGATTTGAGAGAACACAAGGAAGGAACTTGAATGCCAAATTGCTCTGCCCACCCAGTTAACGTGCAAAGCAGGGGAGGGTGGTGGGATCTAAGGAGAGGGATCACCCCCCAAAGCCTTTGCTTTGCTGGGAGTGGGACCATCCCATGGAGGGGCTGGAGATGGGGCAGGGGCCAGTCTACAGGGTGGGAAGAGCCCCCATTCTGACTGTGGAAGTGACCCCCAGACTGCTCGGTGGACTTAATGGAACTGCTCAGGCTAAAAGGCATCCCTTTCTCCTGGGATCTGCTTCCTTGACCCTTCAGGAGTCTGATTTGGTGTTTTCCTTTGCCTCCCAGCCCCGCTATTCATATGGAGGAGAAAAAGGGAGAGAAGAGCTGTGAATCTTGTCTGTTTACCATGGTTAGGAGAAGACAAAAAAAATCATCTCTCCCCTGGCCCTACCTTTAGTCAGGATTCCACCTAGAAGCCTTCAGAGCATGGGAATCCATTGAGCTCAAAGATCCTGTGATAGGGAGGATTCAGCAGGTTCTCCTTGAGGACCCTGAACTTTCTATTTCTGCGTGGCCCCCTTCAGTTGTTCATTAAGTGAGGTGTCGCGTTGCCCGTCTATAAATTGGTGTCCTGAGCCTAGAGCCCCTCCCCTAGCCTTAGTTGGGTTCAGATATCCCTGGAAGAATCCAGATAAATTAATCTGCTCACCAGAAATTTGCTTTATAAAATACGAACATTTAGTTAAATTTAGCTTCATTTTCTGGGTCATTCTCCAAAATGGCATCTCTTTAAAGATCTCCAGCTTGATGGATCTTTCCCTTGGGGGCAAAAATAATAGCTGTTTAAAAGTGAGAGTGGGTAGCCGGCGTGGCCTCTCGCTGGTGCTGGAGTGACAGAGGTGGGAGGGTGGCCTGGGCCAGATGGCTCCGCAGAGGCAGTAGCTTCGGTCCGCTCTGTACTGCTCTGGAGTGTTCCGTCCCTCTGCTTGTTGTGTTTACGTTTTCCATTTTGTTTCCAGTGACACATTTAGGGTGAAAAAGTCGCCAAAACGGTCTCCTCTCTCTGATCCACCTTCCCAGGTACAGTGTTCCTTTGATCTTGATGGTTTTGTGCCCCCCCCGGGGGAGGTTTTCTTCGCTTGTTGACAAAGCTTTGCTTTCTGCTCATCCCGGGCCTGTTTCCAAGACCCTCTTCTTGCATTCTGTGTGGAGGGTCCCTCGATGTTTGCCTCACATTGTTTTGATCCCTTCACTTTGCGGAAGGTCAGAGTGTGTCCCGAGAGTGGGAAGACGTTCAGGAAAAACATTCGTTGGGCTTTAGAGGACCCAGTCTGCTCCATTCAGGCCAGTTCGTCTGCTGTGAACTTCTAGGACTGTCGAGATGAGAAAGTCTCTTGAGATGAACAAATACGCAGTGAGAAGGTGAAGAAACTCAGCAAGTGTCAGGAGCACTGAATTGTGCAGCCAAAATTGGAGTGGGAAGAAAAGGGAAGCCCCTCCCCTAAAGAAGTGGGGCTTGGGTTCTGTCTTGATTAGAGTCCCTCTTACCAGTTCCTCCATCAGATAGATTCCATTTCTTCTACCCTGTTTACAGACCAAGGAAAGTTATCCTCAAGCCTGTCAGTATGTTAGGGCTAATTTCTGGGTCATAAAACAAAACAGACCTGCCACCCCTCCAAGTCTGAGCCAGCAAAGCCCCAGCCTGCAGACCCTGGCCAGAGTGGGGGCAGTGGAGGGAAGCACTCAGCCCTGGGGATAGGGGCTCAGGTCCCAGCTGCAGCTCTGTCCTGACCTCTCTAGGTTCCCACCCTGCCCTACTCCACTTCCCACTCTCCAATGGAAATGGAGATAAGACCCCCCTTTTTCTGCCTCCAGGGACTGATGAGATGATTGTCAGGTGATTCTGGTGATATTGATGTGCAGGCCTGAAGCACTGTGTGAGCATCGCACAGCAGTCACGATAATAAAACTAGCAGGAATGCTCAAGTAACTAAGACACAAAATCCTGATTTTTTTTTTTTTTAAATTCATGGTCATTCCCTGAAACAAACCATCATAAAAGGAGATTCATAGAGGGAAGAATCTGTGTGTCCATCTGTTTCCTTAATGGACCATTTGGAGCAGAGTCTGAGAAGAGCATGCAGAGGATTGTGACCGGGACCTGTCCTGGCTAATGGGTCCCCAGACCTGAGGGTGGGCACAGTTTCTGACCAAGAGTCTGATGAGACAAGAAACAGTTTCTCTTCTCTTTGCAGGACCCCACCCCAGCTGCTACACCAGAAACACCACCAGTGATCTCTGCGGTGGTCCATGCCACAGATGAGGAAAAGCTGGCGGTCACCAACCAGAAGTGGACGTGCATGACAGTGGACCTAGAGTCTGACAAACAGGACTACCCGCAGCCCTCGGACCTGTCCACCTTTGTAAACGAGACCAAATTCAGTTCACCCACTGAGGGTAAGCAACTCTGTAGCCAGCTGGACCCCCACTCTGCCTCGGAGAATACTGCCCCTAGGGAGCCAAAGGCCAGGAGAGAAACTTCTCAGCCAGGTAACCACGTGATCATCATTGTGAGATCGTCTGCACGTCTCCCGCTGCACTTGAAGCTCAGGCTGTGTTTGAAAACAGCCTGAGACTTGAAACCAGCTGTCCCTTGACCCAAGACTCCTGCTAAGAGCCAGCACGGTGCCCTCTAACTCCACCTCAGGACTCCATCGAGTGGGTCCTGAGCGCCCACTCGAGCTTTGCCCATGGCTTATGTCCCCTCTGTGATTTTGATAAACACAGCTCCAAGGCAGTGTCATTCAAGTCAAACTCTCAGTGTAGGTCACTGACCTGGACTCGCTTGGTGCCACCGTTATTCCTAGGCCCCATACTGTGTTCAGACACTATGGCCACACCTTTTAATGAAGCCTCAAACCAGAGATTCACCCCAGGCTTGCTGAGAGGACATGATTCCCTCCTCAGAAATGGGCAGAAATGGGCTCCGGACAACTTTGCTTATCTCAATATCCTTCCTCCTATGTATATTCAATTTCAGTGTTTTTTCTTTTTCTTTCTTTTTTCTTTTTTTTTTTTTTGAGATGGGGTTTCACTCTTGTCCAGGCTGGACTGCAGTAGTACGATCTTGGCTCACTGCAACCTCTGCCTCCTGGGTTCAAGCGATTCTCCTGCCTCAGCCTTGCGAGTAGCTGAGATTACAGGCGCGTGCCACCACCCCTGGCTAATTTTTTGTATTTTTAGTAGAAACGGGGTTTCACCATGTTAGCTAGGCTGGTCTCTAACTCCTGACCTCAGGTGATCTGCCTGCCTTGGCCTCCCAAAGTGCTGGGATTACAGGCGTGAGCTACCCCATGCTTCCTTTTTGATAGGAAAACCTTTTTGAAGGAGAGCTAGCACCTTTCTTGGGAGGGATGACCCCATTGCCCTGACCTGTTGGTGCACCACGTTCCCAGTCCTCCAACCCATTTTCTCCTCCAGCCACCTCTGTGAGGCTGCCCAGTTGGCATTTTGACACTCCAGCTTTTGTGATGGTTTTGAGTTTTCCTTTCTCGATTTCTAACAATTTATTTTATTATTTTTTTGAGATGGAGTCTCACTCTGTCGCCCAGGCTGGAGTGCAATGATGTGATCTCGGCTCACTGCAACCTCCGCCTCCTGGGTTCAAGCGATTCTCCTGCCTCAGCCTCCTGAGTAGCTAGGATTACAGGTGCGCACCACCACGCCCAGCTAATTTTTGTATTTTTAGTAGAGGCAGAGTTTCACAGTGTTGGTCAGGCTGGTCTCAAACTCCTGACCTTGTGATCTGCCCACCTTGGCCTCCCAAAGTGCTGGGATTACACGTGTGAGCCACCGCGCCTGACCGATTTCTAACAGTTTTTTTGAACTGAGTAGAAATCACTGTGAAGAAGATCACATGTGAAGGTCTGGTCTCCACTTTTTGCTGCTAATAAGAGACTAAGATCTCCTTTAAACGGCTTCCTCCCTGTCTGAGTGGAGTGGTGGTGTCATGAGGGTGCAGGTAGATTTTAATCGTAACTCAAAAGCTCCCAACCTTCTTCTGGACGCTCTTCCACAGTCAGGCCCAGAGGCATGGTTTGCTTTGTGCCCACGAGGTCTTGGAATGGTACCAGCATGCAATTATGGTAGATCTATTTCATGTTTTTCAGAGTATTGGATGCATATCTTCTCCCTACCCAAAACTGCCTTTCTAAATTTGACAATGAAAAGATGATCCAAATTATGTATACTTGTACCTTTTGGCATTTTGTTTTCTGTAAAATAGAGCCTTTTGGTTGGCTGTCAGGTTGGCCCTCTGGTTTGGGGTTTGAGAGGTCCGAAAGTGACCATCTTGGCCAGGCACAGTGGCACACACCTGTAATCCCAGCACTTTGGGAGACTGAGGCAGGCAGATCACATGAGCTCAAGACCCAGGTGTTCAAGACGAGCCTGGGCAACATGGCAAAACACTGACTCTACCAAAAGTACAAAAAATTATCTGGGCATGCTGGTGTGTCCCTGTGGTCCCAGCTACTCAGGAAGCTGAGGCGGGAGGATTGCTTGAGCCCAGGTGACAGAGGTTGCAGTGAGCTGAGATTGTGCCACTGCACTCCAGCCTGGGTGACAGTGAGACTCGTCTCAAAAAAAAAAAAAAAAAAAAAAAAAGAAAAGTGACCGTCTTGCTCTCACCTGACCCCAGAGGCCCTACGATCTGGCCTCAGCCTCCTTTGGATCCTTATTTCCCTCTGCACCTGCATCCGAGGCAGGAGCCTGTTTCCGGAACACCCCTCACTCAGCTGCCTCTGCAGTGCTGCTGCAGACCCCGCCTGCTGGAACACCCTTCCCCCCACCCTCACTGCACTCCCCCCACCTCATCCCTGTTTCCCACCCTTTCCTTAGTGCTAGCCCCTCCCAGCCTTTCCCTGGAATTCCGCTCCTGGCTCTGCCCGCCTTCAGTGCTTGATCTGGGCTGAGCTGGGGATATGAAACACCGTAATAATGATGTGTGTGCATTTCTTGCTTCCCAACTAGCTTGTATGTTTCCTGAAGGCAAGAACTTTGTCAGGTTCATCTCTGTTCCTCACAGCACCCTCAACGTCGTAGGGGCTAAAGACAGGTTTGTGAAATAATGGTAACACAAGGTCAGGCAGGTCAACAGCTTAGTAATGTCAGCTCAGCAATTTGATCCTGCAGTGGGCATCACCTGCGTCAGATGTGGAGCACTGCGGGGAAGGTGCTTTATGTTCCAGAGGCAGCAAGGGACATTTGAGCACAGGCCTCAGACTTGGTCATGTTGATAGCACCTATGGTGGGTTACATCTCTTGAGCTTGGTAAGAGATTTCTAAATATTGGAGAAAAGCATTTAGAAACCATCCTGAGGTTGGGGCCGGGCGTGGTGGCTCACACCTCTAATCCCAGCACTTTGGGAGGCTGAGGCAGGCAGATCACTTGAGGTCAGGAGTTTGAAACCAGCCTGGCCAACATGGAGAAACCCCATCTGTAGTAAAAATACAAAAATTAGCTGGGCATGGTGGTGGGCACCTGTAATCCCAGCTACTAGGGAGGCTGAGGCAGGAGAATCGCTTGAACCCAGGAGACGGAGGTTGCAGTGAGCCAAGATCATGCCACTGCACTCCAGCCTGGGTGACAGAGTGAGACTCTGTCTCCAAAAAAAAAAAAAAAAGAAAAGAGAAAGAAGCCAACTTGAGCTAGACATATGATTTTGATATGTGTGTGTCTTTAGTTTTACCATCAGGAACCAAATACATGCATGTTTTTTTCCTTAGAAAATATAAAAATACTAACAGTACTTTTAGGGCTAATATATACCTCATTCAATGGTGGCATTTATTTATCCATCTTCTACATTGTACTAAAACAGACAACTTACTAGCTGAGTGACATATTTGACAGTTGTTTGTTTCTGTAAAAATTGAACAAATATGTAAATATATGGGTTTGGAACAAAACTTGGTTAAACCCATTACCTTAGAAAATGGGAAGATTTGGGAAGTCATGACTATAATTTAAGCTGGTAGACAATCAAAAATCCATTAATGTGAAGACACAACAGTTGCAGTTTCAGGAGGTGTGGGCCCCACTGCATCCACCTCGCTAACACACCCAGGGTCCCCCCAGCACCTGGACGTGGAAATACCATTAATGTAATGAGGTCCAGTCTAGCAGCACCAGACACACACCCAGGGGTGCTGATGTGATTGATCATCAGAAAGAATCCGTGCGGGGCGGGGCCCCAGCTGTGATGTGAGACTTACACTAAAGTCACCAACCACAGGAAAAGGAAACGTTGGGTGAGAAATAATAATTATGATTTAAATACATATTCACTATCATATTAATTCTATAGGTAACAATCATAAGCTAGGGCCTGTCATTGGGTGAGGACTTACTTTGAGCTGTGCAGAGTCTTCTACATTCATGATTTCATTTCCTCCTCTCAGTCTGCAGAGTGCTTTTCTACAGTTCCCCATTTTAGGAACAAGGATACAGAGGCTTGGAGCTGTTAGTGACTCCCCCAGTGTCCTGGCACAAATCCGTGGAGAGCCAGGTGTGCCTGACTTAACAGCTGTGCTCTTTATGTGAGCATGGAACAGGCTTGCTGCCTGCGTCTGTAGAATGAGGCTGTTGACCTAATCACACTTTCCTACCTAGGTCCATAGGAGCAGAATGTTGCAGAGCTTCAAGTTGTCTTTAATATTTCAAAACAGCTGAATGTAACTAGGTTAGAAAGATGTCCAGGGGATTAAAATACCATATTTGGGCTGTAATTGTATCAACTCACTAGGATGACACTGGTCATCTTCCACGGATGAAGAACTCATTGACAATTATAAATGGTTTTCTTTGCATGGTTGCTTAGTAAATGCCCTTTTTTGGTGCAGTCTTTTAAAGTGTGATGCAGTGGGAGAAAACTTAACCCATGTAGTTCTTGTGGAGGAAAAGATTAGGAACTATTGGTCTACACAGCTGAGTCCTCTCCTGGCTGTCCAAGAGACCCTGACAGAGTGCAGTTGTTTTAGATTCAGAAGTCTCAGTGACTCTTCGGTGGTCACCCAGTTGCCCTGTGTCCTTTAACACAGCTCTGTTAGTCCCTCCTCCCCACTCTGACAGAGGGGAAAGTGCCCTCCTTGGAAGCCTCAGCTGTTCTTTAATGGCAGGCGCCGTCTCTGTCACACTTCAGACACTTAGAAGGGTGACGGTGGGGAAGCTGGGAGCAGCCTCCCTGTCTCTTTCCCTGGACTCTTTTCTTCTCCCCTAATATAATGTCACTTAGGTTAAAAGTTCCAGAAATACTAGCCATGAGCAGGAATATATCTGATCATGCTCCTTTACATTTGTGTTACCCATCGAAGTGTTTTTATCTTAAAGTATTTCATTTTAGCCTACAAAATGTAAGCACTTTGAGCTCCACTTGGAAGGTAAGGCAACAGGCAAGGAGATATCGGGCGAGTTGGCTTCCTTGATCCTAGCAACGGAGACCTGGACTCAGTGGCATCCTTCTGGCTTCTGCATGGGGCTCTTTCCTGTTCCTAGCAAGCCCCCAGCAATTAGAGACAGACGAAAGCAGCATTGAAGGCCCCTCGCTGTGCAGTGCCCCCATATGAAATAATTACCAAAAGCAGCCCTCAGAAACTACAGGACCCGTGAACGATAACTGAGCCTCTTCAGCTAGGAGCAGCTACACACGTTAGCAAGGACCATCTCCTCCAGTTGAGAGTATGATGTGCCACTTGGTGTGGTGGCATCACCCTTCCTGGCCTGCCAGCTGTGTGTGGCATGATGTGAAAATGGGGCTGAAATTGGATGTGGTTTCACCCCCATGCCTGCCCTTTGAGGCTTAGGATTTGAGGCAGATGAGTGAAATTTTGAAAACCAAGTTCAGGAAGATGTTTTCTCAAAATAGCAGAGATCACCCAAGATGACAGGAGGAAGTATTTATTTTTTTTACATCCTCTCCAGGTCATTCTGTACATTATAAATCAGGATCCCAAATGACTGTGATTGCAACAAGCAGGGCGTGTTCTGAAGCAGCATCTCCAGGCGTCTGCCACTCATCTGGGATTGATGGGGAGGAGTGCGGGCCTTCTGAAACCAGGCATCTCACAAATGCAAACACTAATGTGGGTGTCAGAGAACCCCACTTTTGCACCATCAGTTGCTCCTTCTGAAGGGAGGAATGGGGACACAGGACAGTGGGAAGGGACTTCCTTTTGGCAGGTAGCAGAGAAGGCAGATAAGTGAGCTCCGTGACCTAAAACTCACCCGGATTCAGCCACCAGAAGAGCTGAGGTTCCAAGTGGGACAATTTAGTGAGGCAAGCTGGTTACCAGAGCCGGGCACTCGCCCGGGGCCACAGGCCCCTGGAAAAACTCTGCGGTGGTCTGTTGCTCGTTTGGTGTGTCCTGGGTGCCCTGTGCTGTACTGGAGTGTGCTTAGAGATTTCTGTTACATCATTTAGGGCATGTAATGCCTTGGCAATCGTAATGATACCTTAGAAGAGGCAGCTGATTCACTATTATTTTCTCAACTTAAACAGCTTATAATAGAACAGTAAAATGATAGTCCCGGAGTTTTATACTTGGAAAGTGATAGATAGATCTGGAAGAGACCCTAAATATCACCTTGTCCATCCCTGTCTCCTTCCTCCTTCTCTCTCTCTCTCTTTTTTTTTTTTTTTTTTTTTTGAGGCAGTCTCACTCTGTTACCCAGGTTGGAGTGCAGTGCTGCGATCTTGGCTCACTGCAACCTGTGCCTCCTGGGTTCCAGTGATTCTTCTGCCTTAGCCTCCCAAGTAGCTGGAACTACAGGTATGTGCCCGGCTAATTTTAGTATTTTTAGTAGAGATGGGGTTGGCCGGGTTGTTCTTGAACTCCTGACCTCAAATGATCCGCCAGCCTCAGCTTCCCAAAGTGCTGGGATTATAGGTGTGAGCCACTGTGCCCTGTCCTGCTTCTCATTTTTAAGGTGAGGAGGCGATTAAGACTTTACAAATTAATGCTTCTGTCTTAAGTTGGGGCAGACCCTGGGGTTCAGGCTTGGTGTGAGAGTTGGAAACACACTTTCTCTACTCATCTCTATTCAGGATGCAACAGGGCTTTCTGGCCTTTAATCCACAAAACTGTCTTCGATCTCATGAGCTGGCCATGCTGAGTAGAAGGATATGTTTGCCTCACCAAGAGAGATTTAGAGATTCCTGAAAGATTGTCCACGTGTTTAAGTAGTTGAGGTTATTCAGCCATTTGCAGGTTTTATGAAAGTCCTCCAGGAAATAGCTCATTTTAAAGCTCATATTTTTTTGACGATGCCTTTAGCAATAGGCAGAAATAAAGGGGCTTTAAACCAGAACTGCTATTTATCTTTATTTTCATCTTAAAAAAAGTTGAAAGATTAAACTTGATGGCTTGCCACTGATGCTTTTTCACAGTGGGTTTCTGAGCAGGTCATT
The DNA here is from genome assembly GCF_028858775.2 of Pan troglodytes. Classification (NCBI taxonomy): domain Eukaryota; kingdom Metazoa; phylum Chordata; class Mammalia; order Primates; family Hominidae; genus Pan; species Pan troglodytes. The sequence continues at coordinate 134,332,437 of NC_072406.2, forward strand.
CTTCACCTCTTGGTTTTCTTTTTAAGTAGAAAAGAGGTATCTGGTAGCTCTAGATTGTGGCTTCTATGAAGACAGAAGTCCATTCTGGTCTTATCCACCACTGTATCCGCTATGCCCGGCACTGTGCAAACCATATAGGAGGTGCTTCATCCGTTTGCTGGATGGGGAGTTCAGTTGAGTGTCAGCTTAGTTTCCAGGTACTCGAGGCAGGCAGTGGTGTTTGCCGTCTCCATTGAGTGTATGGGATTTTCACCAATCAATTTGAAACAGGTCATTTCTCCACCCATTGGACTTTACTAGTCTTTGAGTTTGAAAATAGATTTGGACCAGCCCTGAAGACACTGGTAGAACCCTGGGAAAGGCTCCAGGTGACTTACAAAGCTTCTCTTAACCAGCAGCGCTGAAGGAACAATATCGTCCTTCCCTCACTTCAGAGGGTGGCCAGAGCTGAATACCCAGAGAGGGACAAGTAAGGGTCCAGTTCCAAAACATCATGAGGATGTATCATCCCACGTGTCACACCTGACAGTTACAGAGGAAACCCGCACCCAGAATGCACGTGCTGTCTTATGGGAACACTCAGCGCAGAGCGCTCAGGTCCGGCCACACTCGGGCTGTGCTTGGTCGTGCCATGGAATTCCTCAGGACTTTCTCAGCCTCCCTAATGGCAGAAGCCCCTTTACAGCAAGACATTTACCGTTTGTCTGAAAATAGCCGAACTGAGCCTTTTCTTCAGGCTATATAAGAAGTCTCTAGGCAGTGGGCACCGTCAGAAAGCCCAGAGCCTTGTGATAGCTCCCACCCTGCCTGGCTCAGATCTTCCCATTTTTTTCCTCTGGCACTAACCTAACCTTTTGTTTTTTTGTGTTTGTGTTTGTTTTTGTTTTTGCAGAGTTGGATTACAGAAACTCCTATGAAATTGAATATATGGAGAAAATTGGCTCCTCCTTACCTGTAAGTTCTTCTGCCTCGGGCCACTTAGGGGACTCGCTTTCCTGCCTTCAGGGGCCTCCTCCCCTGTGCAGAGTGTCTCTGGGAGCTCAGACCCCAAATCGAGTGTTTTCTGTGTACACAGCTTCCCGGGTGCACAGCAATGATGGACTGGGGCTGGGGGGTTGAGGTTTGTACTCAATCCACTTCGTTTGACATTTTCAGGGAGAAAATGATAGAATACAATTAGATGTCCTGCAGCATTACTTTCCTAGACTGAGAAAGAGCTAGAGATTTCTTTAAAAAAAAAAAAAAGGAGGTGGTAATGGTTTTTCAGGTATACGATTAGCTGTTTTTGAGAAATTGTTTTAATTAACTGAATATTTTCTTTGGGCAATAAGCCTTTCTCCCTGGTTTTTCATTTTAAGAGGTTATGATGGGCACTGTCTTTCCTGGCATAATACCTGCTGCCCTAGAGCATGTTATTCCAAGGGTGACCTCTTGCTGTTGTCAGCGATGCCCTCGGAGACATGTGGCACACAGGAGGGCTTGCTTGCTTGCAGCACTACACGGCCCTGGACATGTTGCTCTTTATCTTTCTTTGCATTAGTCATAGATGCCGGGGTTACTGCTTCCAAACTGCAGGTTGCTGTAAGTTAGACCTGAAGGTTGGGTGGGAGAATGTCCCCATGCACAGGCTTAACTCATGCGCCACATCAGTGAGATCACAGCTCCCTGAGTAAAGCACATGGGCTTTATCATCATCCCCTTGTGCGTTGCTTAAAGAGCTTAGCCCTGTGGCCACACCTGTGTCCCCAGTATCTGAGGCCATATACATAATACTGAGGGTGAGACATTTTACCGCTGAAGGGGAACTGTCGTGTGTTTTGAGATCTTTGATTTAAATGGATTGAAACCGCAAGGGGCCCCTTCCTCTTGTGCCACTACCCACTGCCTGGTGCGTTGGCAGGCCTCGCGGATGAATTTCGTGAGGAGCGTGCCCTGCTCAGGAACAGCAGAGCCACCCAGAGATTTCATGGCAGTGCAGAGCAGCATACCTGCCGGCCATTGCAGGGACTTATTTGGGGACCCCAGCAGGGCATGTGGAGGGGGTCTTTCAAGGTCTTCCCATCACTGAGAGATGCCAGTCTCCAGGGCTTGGCATCCCACAGCCCCTGTTTCTAGTCCAGCTGAGTTGCTCTCCAGGCCCTGCCCCTGCCCTGGGCTCATTCAGCTATGGTCAGCCCAGGTCTAGGCTCTTGCCCTACCTCTCTGTTTATCTGCAGTGGCCAGCACAGCTCCTGGCCCAGAGAGCGTGCTCAGTAAATGTTGGTGAATTGAACAAAGTCCAGCTCACCAACGCCGTGGCGTCTTCTCCGCTGGCCACGTTCCTACTTGAACTCAGTTGTACTTTCTCTGCATCCTCCTTCCCTCCTGGCCTCCCCACCTCACTCCTAACCAGGCCCCACTTCCTCCTCTCTTCCTGGTGGCTCCAGAACAATGAAGGCTTTTCCCTGATGGGTTATTTGCTCTCTGGTGAAGAGTGCTCCAGTTTTCATCTCCGTTGCACGTTCAGGCCAACTGTACCCAAGCTGATATGTGATTTTGATCCCTGCAGCAGGACGATGATGCCCCGAAGAAGCAGGCCTTGTACCTTATGTTTGACACTTCTCAGGAGAGCCCTGTCAAGTCATCTCCCGTCCGCATGTCAGAGTCCCCGACGCCGTGTTCAGGGTATGACTTCCATGATGAGAGAGTTACACATCATGCTGGATGTTCTAAAGCCTCTGAGCACCTTCATGCTGTTATTTTGACTTCATTTCGGTGCATAGATTCAGGCAGCTGACATGCCACATAATTTTTTTTTTTAAATAGAGACAGAGTCTCACCATGATGCCCAGGCTGGTTTCAAACTCCTGGGCTCAAGGGCTCCTCTCACCTCAGCCTCCCAAAGTGCTGGGATTATAGGCATGAGCCACAGTACCTGGCCAGCCCACACTTCAGTCTCTCTGTATGTCCACAGGGACATAAATGCATTGGTTTTGTTACTGGCTACCCTTTGGACTAAAGTGAAATCCTTCAGCAGTTGACTGTGTGTCCCACTCCCTACAATCTCGCCCAGTGCACACACACTTTATTCCATCATTTGTCTAAAGGGGGACACTGTGGCCCAGCATTCAAAGCTCGAATCCCACCTGTACCCCCTCCTGGTTGTGTGACCTGAAGTGAGGTACTTGCCTCTCCTGGGCCTCAGTTTCCTTGAATGTAAAGTAAAAGTAATAATGAAATGGACCTTGCAGGGATTTGATGAAGATTAAAGGAGGCTATCCGTCTTCCAGAGCATCCCCGAGCTGTGTGTTGGGGAGAGGGCACTCTGTCTACCAGAGAGATGCTGTGTGTAAAGCTCTTGTTGAAGTACCTGGCACACCTCAAGTGCCTGGTAAATGTACATTATTGATATGGGTGTTCATGTTTGCATTTATGAGGGCTGATGTTTGGAGCAGTGCATTGTTTGATCAAGTAAGTGTGGGCATTGCTGTGAGATTTGGACCAGCCTATTTTTGTCTGCCTGCCCCTTTAAGCAGGAGTAAAAGTGCTTGCATTGACTTCTCAGACTTACAAAAGAGACTCTGCAGGCTGCCCAGGGTGGTGAGAACAATGATGATGGTGGTTATGTTGTTAAAACAGTAGTGGCACCAGGTGACAGGTACCGCATTAAGTGCTTTACAGGCATGCAGCATCTCATTTAATCTTCACAGAGAGGTCCATTGTCTCCATCTTATAGAGAAGGAAATGGAGGCATGGTATCCAGTCACTTCCCCAGAGTCCACAACCAAGCAGCTGGTGGTCTGCTGAACTGCAGAGCTCGGGTCTGTAGCCAGTGGCATCTGTGCTTCTGCCCCTCCCTTGTCGCTTGGTCCTGGGGTGACTGCCCAGCCTAGAGGCTGCATGGCCACTGGAGACCTGGCTCATATCCCTCTGGAAGTCCAGGATTCCTTGTGATATTGACTTGGTCAGGGCATCCTGGTTGATTTCAGTGGGTTTCCCAATGAGAAGACTAAAGAAAGATGCCCTTTGCTTCCCCCAGGTCAAGTTTTGAAGAGACTGAAGCCCTTGTGAACACTGCTGCGAAAAACCAGCATCCTGTCCCACGAGGACTGGCCCCTAACCAAGAGTCACACTTGCAGGTGCCAGAGAAATCCTCCCAGAAGGAGCTGGAGGCCATGGGCTTGGGCACCCCTTCAGAAGCGATTGAAATTGTAAGTGGAGTTGGAGGGCCCCAGATCACGGGAGATGAGGTGTGGGCCAGCTGCGTGTTGTCACCAAGAAGGCCAGGCCTTCAGAGCAACACTTACCTGGCACCTGCCATGGGTCCCACCCTGACTCCCTGACCACAGAAGCCAACCTGGGAGATCCCGTACCATGAGGATGAGGGGAAGCTTCTCTATTCCCACCAGTGTGGTTTTGCATTTCCCACTTAAGTACTTTATATGCCTTCAGGGTTATTTAGTTTCCATTTTTTGCCCCTTAGGACTAGACTGTTGCTTTAGGGCAGTCGTTAAGCAGTCCTCTGCCGCTTCGTCCTTGATGGCAGAGGGCAAGGGACCCTTTTTTGGGAAACAGTTTTCCTGGGACTTAGTGATGGGAATTTCTCCTGTTCAAAGACCAGGATTTTTCCTCTCCCCAAGCCCTGTGGGGTCTTGCAGAGCAAACAGAGCTGAGCTGAAGGCCTCACCTACCCCCCAGTCCCTGCACAGCGCACGTGTCACATGGCCTTGTGCATTCCCCAAAGTAAGCGATGCCCACGCCACGGTCTTCCACACATCTGAAATGCACCATCCTTCTAGGTGAATTTTAGTTTTATTTCCTCTACCTCCCGCCCAGCAATCCCCAAGCAGGTGTGAAGCCCTTGATTTAGTGTGTTATTTTTGTTGTTCTGTGTTAGTAGGCCATTTCTCTTGTGCATCAAATGTTTATTGAGCACCTACTATGTGTTTGGCAGTTGGATGCTGGGGTGGATACTAGAAAAACAATAGCAAAAAGAGGGTCTAGATGTGAATCAATCTCTCACATGAATACTCTGAAGCACACGTCCATGGTTCACCTTCTACAAAGCTGGCTTCTGATTGTGAAGTCTTTCTGATCTATCAGAAGACACTTTTTCATTTGAAATCATCTTTCCGTGATTTAGAAAATGACCTTTACCAAAACCTTACTTCATATATATATATATTTGGAAGTATTTCTTGAAGAGTTATGTTACGTTTGGAAAACCCACTAGCTAACTGGCCTTTCACCTTCCGCTAGCTAGCTCCCACTCACTGACCAGGGAGTGAGGGTGGCGTGGGGGTGGGAGGACACTGAAGGCTATGCTTTTGGGGAGGGGGTCGGGTCTGCCAATCTCAAGATGTCCATTGTCAGCATGTGGGAATTAGTCTAGATGAAACCACAAGTAATGGCAGCTAATTGATACTCTCTTTAGCCTCAAGGCAAAAATGTCCAGCAAATGGCTGCATGGCCCTTGCTTGGAATCAATGTCACTCTCTGTTCTCCTCTATTTTTCTTGTGTGTCCTCCTCTCTGCCGGCGTTCAGACAGCTCCCGAGGGCTCCTTTGCCTCTGCTGACGCCCTCCTCAGCAGGCTAGCTCACCCCGCCTCTCTCTGTGGTGCACTTGACTATCTGGAGCCCGACTTAGCAGAAAAGAACCCCCCACTATTCGCTCAGAAACTCCAGGTTTGTAGCCCACGTGTGACCTTTTGGGAGTTTGTCAAAACCTCAGTAGAGAATGAACCCCCGAGGCCCAAATGAAATAAGGCAGGATTTGATGAGGAACTGCCGAGAACGTTCCCAGTGACATATCTTCCCCTCAAAGGATGGTATATGTGACGTTCTTTACCCACGATACCAAAGTGATGTAAATTGTGTGATTACATATTGAACAAACCATTTCTATTTCAATTTACAAACTGGGCCCAAATAGTCATTATTTAGAAGCATTGATAGCCCCCAAAGCAGTTTCTGTGATTTATTCACTGAACCAAGAATATTAGATCACCGCTGAGCCAAGCCGTTTATATATACGTGGCTATCTCAGACTCCCAGTGAGATAACATCTGGGCTCAGTCTTGCATCTGGAACCAAAAACAATGATCTACTCTGTGCTTTAAATTTGACAACTTAATTTGATATCCTCTAGACTAGGATGTTCAGAGCAAACCTAGAGAGATTGTTAACAGCCATCTGAGAGATGCAGCTCCATTCATGGAAACTATTGGCCAACTTTACCTTAAGAAAGAAAAAGGGAAAGAAATGAAAGAAAAGAGAACAGTAAAAATTTTGATCCCATTTTGAAAATCATTTCGTATTCAACTGCACAATACTTCCTGACAATCAGAAGGGTGATTTTTAGAAAAGGAAATTAAATGCTTATTTCATGATCTGCTGAGGTGCTAATTGTGAGAGAAAGGCGGAGCGCGTGTTTTTCCCGAGTGCCTGTCATGACACATTTTCGTGGCACGTTCATTTCTCGGATGTGGAAACCATTGACGTCTGTCTTGATGCATTTCCCTGCGGTTTGCCCACACTCCCTGTGGGCAGGAGGAGTTAGAGTTTGCCATCATGCGGATAGAAGCCCTGAAGCTGGCCAGGCAGATTGCTTTGGCTTCCCGCAGCCACCAGGATGCCAAGGTACCGGTTTGCTGCTGCGTGCGCCACCTCCTGAGAATGTCATGTGTGCCGCTGGGGTCCAGAAGCTGCTTTGCTAACCATCCGCCAGGCGGGCATCATCGGTGTCCAGCAAAGGGTCGTTTCCAAAAAGCTGAAAGCGTCACTCTTGCATAAATACACACTGAGCACATAGCCAAGATCCATTTAAGTCGATAATGCTAAACCGCGGGATAGTAATGCTGGCTAAATGAGAGAGAATACAGAGACCAATGTATGGGTCAGTAGGTTAAAGAAGGCTAGCCTAAGATGGCAAAGTTGGATAGAAAACTGGTTAGCACCAATTCAACAGAGCAAAACAAAATCATGACCTTTGAGGGTTTTTTTTTTCTACAGATACCATTTGCTTCTCTATTGAGCAAACATAATTTGCAACTTTTCTATTTTCTGCAAGTTAACGTCTGACTTTGTTGAGACAAGGCCCTAATCAATAATACATAGTAAGTGAAACCAAGACATTTGATAATATTCTAGACCAGGCTTAAGCAATTCTTTCTGTAAAGTGCAAATGATGAGTATTTCCAGCCTTGTGGGCCGTACTGTCTGGCACTGTTCCAATAAAACTTTTATTTGTTTGTTTGTTTGTTTTTTTACAAAAAACAGCAGTGGGCCATTTGGCCCGTGGAGTTTCCCAATTCCTAGTTTTAGCATGGAGTATGACATTGACAGGGCATGCAGAAATCTTTTTGCCTGGCTTCCAAGTTTGGGGTAACTTTTATTAACAATTTGAATGAGTTGCTGATGAGGTGCAGAACGTGTGTTTGCCCCTGGACTGCCCATGCAAACCTTGGTCTCTGAGGGCGGCCTCGTTCCCACCCCTCACCCCACCCCAAGTTGGATAGCCCGATGAACCTGGTGTGTCTGACTGTGCTCTGTGGCTTTGAACAAGTAGGTGAACCTCTTCGAGCCTTAGTATTGCCGTTCGTGAGATGAGGCCAATAGCCAGTGTACAGGTTGCTGTGAGGATGACAGATGTCTGGTGTGTGGAGAGTGGCACCATGCTTGACACATAGTAGGTGTGTGATAAAGGAAAGCCGCTGTTGTTAGCTGACACTTCCCTCTTGCTTCTGTTACCTGATCAGGTGCTCCCAGCATCTCTCCTCGGTAGGTGGATCCGGGTCCCATTTTACATATGGGAGATGGAGCCACTTGACGGTGATTCACCAGCCTGTTGGGGACTAGAACTCAGGTCTCCAAGTGAGAGGCCCCTCGCTGGGTGTGGTGGTACACACCTGTAGTTCCAGCTACTCGGGAGACTGAGGTGGGAGGATTGCTTGAGCCCAGGAGTTCAAGGTTACAGAGAGCTGTGATCACTTGATTGCACTCCAGCCAAGGTGACAGAGCGAGACCCTATCTTTTAATTGAAAAAATACAAATGGGAGCCCCTGGCCTGCCTGCCTGGAGTAACAGCTCATCTGCAGGGGGGCAGTGAGGTCTGTGTCTCTCATCCTTGGTACAAGAGTAGGAGTTCCGGCTGCTGCTCCAGCCCTGAGGGCCCCGTAGTGAGGTCTCCTTGGCCATACCCAAAAGAGAGACCCCTTCCAGAGACAGTGGGTGCTTACACTGTGGGTGTGCAGGCTGGGAACAGCGAGACCCAAGGCAGGGACAAGAATGTCAATACAGATTGGGGATGTCCTCGTTCTTGTTGCCAAACCATAAGCTTAGGTTGAATTTCCATGAAAGCGAGATTTTTAGAAAGCATGAAGCAGTGAGGATTTTCCCCCCACTAGATTTATTTCTAGACATCCTTGGGGCCTAAAGACAGAATGAATTGCATGCAGTTTAGCCACTGTAAGTACCATGTATTCCTGTCCAGAGTTTGAGGTGGAATTGAGCATGTTTAGTGAGTAGCTCAGGGTGGATATGGAGTGTGCTGAGTGCTTTGGTCCCCCTGCCACCTCCTTTGGAGAGCGGCCAGAGATGACTGTTGGCGAATAATGGCCAGGAGTTGACGTTTTGTCAATTACAGGCTGTTCTCAGAATATGTGCCCCAATTCTGAGTTAGAAAATAGAGTCATGTGTGTTCATAGTATATAGGTCGGAGAGGCAGCCCAAGCCACCTCTTTTATTTCAGAGGCGTATGCTCAAAGGAGTATTCTGTGACTGTCTTGGAGTATATAGGGAATATTTTTCTCTAGCAGAGTAACTTGTATTGCTTTTGTTAAGAAGTGCATTACCTGGTGATGTTGGCCCGTGGAAAATAGATGGTGTTCCTGTAGCTACCCAGCCCGAGGGTGGTCCACGGGCCTGACCTCAAGTTGGTCCGTGTGGGTTTCTTTTTCATATAGAAAGATTGTTCCTTGCTGCATTGGAAGCTCCTGATGCATAGGAAGAGAAAACAGCAGCTGTGTAACCAATTTGCCTTTTTTTCTGGCCATATATTTCAGCGGTAGGTGACACAGCTCTGTCATTTTGCCAACGTGGTCTTAAGCTGTTGCTAGCACAAAGATGAAATCACTTGGAATGAAAAATATCATATTGCATGGATGAAAATCACCATAAGCTAGAGTGGGGAGTGATTTTCCGGTTGTTCCCTAGAGCAGCTTTGACTTCCATTTCTCTCTAGACTGATGGAGAGCTGAGTCAGCCTTGCAGGAGCTGCAGTGGGGGTTTCTTCATCTCAGTTAGAAAATGTGAGAAATGAGGAAAAGTCCTTAGGGCCCGGGGTGTCGGGCTGCAGTCTTACCATTACTTTCCTTCCACATCCTTCTGGTCAAACGGAATTTGGTTGTGTCCTCCTGGGAGTGAACCTGACGAAGGTCACTGGAAATGTGGTACAGGAGCCCTGAATTTAACACTCAGCCACGTCAGATAGAACCTGAATGTTGTGTCTGGGTGGCTCTCCAAGAGGCACAGGCTGTGGGCCTTTCTGGATTGGGGGACCCAATATAAAGATGGAAGGATGTGTCTGGGTTCCTTAGGAACAAGGCCATACAAATAACAAGCTTCAGGAAGGGGGCAAGTCCTAGCAAGAGGCCCCCAGGGCGGTTGACTGGTGTGGCCCCTCAGTCCTGGCTTAGAAGAGGCCTATGCCTGGAGCTCACATGAGCAAGAGAAGGAGTTGGGGCCACCTGTGTTGTCGTTGAGCAGCCTGGCAGCATGCTCTGTGTTTCCCTCTCTATTGCTGTGTCACAGACTACCCCCACCCATACACACACATTGAGCCGAGGTTCAAAAGGAGGGAGACGTGATGCCCAAAAGCCACAAGTACAGCCTGAGAGGAGTGACAAGGACCAGCTTGCGAGCGCCTGTGTATTTGGCCATTTGGAGCCTCTGTGGTCATTGCCTGGAGGCTGTGTCTTGACTCGGTGGGCAGGAGCGGCTGGCTGTTGCCGGTGGTGCCACCTGTGGGAGTGGCATAAGGCCTGATGCTGAGTGCCTCCCCATGATCACCGCTCCTACTGGGCTTGGGGACTGCCTGTGGTCAGAATTGGATGGGGCAGCACCCAGCGGAGGCCACTCTCCTGCGTGGGTGGCGGCACATGACCTGGACACCCTCTGAGCACGAGGCCTGTATCCATGCACCATGGCCTTGGTCCAGGTGGCTGTCATCTCCCTAGCTCATCCTGACTCCTGGCCTCACCCCTCCGTGGCCCCTCTGGCATGGCTCTCCCAGCCTTGGATGGCAGGTGCTCTCCCCAGAATTGGCCTCTCTCTGCTCCAGGGGACAGGGATCCTGCCACAGTGCTAGCCCCTCCCCTCCATGTCTGGCAGCAGGGAACTGTCGACAAGGGGGCTAGGATGCCACCCCCAGCTGCCAGCAGGAAGGACCCCAGGCACAGCCTGCAGGTCTGAAGTGGGTGACAGTGGCCAGAGGTTCTCACAGGTCGCAGGACTTCAGTGGAGTGAAGGTTGGAAATTGGTTACAAAGGCCATGCCTTCTGCGTCACAGCCATTTCACATTTCAATTTGTGATTCTAGTGGCTTTTTTGGCCCCTCTAAAGTAGCAAGTGAGGGTTATGTGAGAGAAACAAAGCTTAATCTAAAAATGTCTGATCTTAAAATATCAGCGACAGACAAAGCTATCAATTTCTGTTAAAAACAATTCTTGGTTGTAAGGGGAAACCAGAGTGTACACAATGAATTTCATCAACATGCAGATACTCAGGCAGTAATTCAAGAGGGCTCTGAAGTCATCTGTTCCTTTATTGAAAACACCAGGTGGCCGGGATGAAGGGGTCAGTGAACAGTCTACATGGTAGTGTCCATTTGCATTTTCTTAGAAACCCCATTATTTTATTGATTTTTTTTCATTCCCCTTCTTGTTTTACAAAGGATTTTAGGCAACATAAAGATAATTAATTCCTTCATTAGTCATATTTAGTTTCTGCCCAGTATGATAAAGTTAGTTTTAATTAAATCAATTTTTCTCCTGCGCTGCAGGGAGCCTGCTTATTTTGATCAGAATTGAATCTCATTCTGGGAAACCTTGTGCCCCAGTCTCTGAGATTCTCCATTTTATTCATCTTCAGAAGGTCCACGCTGAGTTTGATGGTGACTAATGTTGTTTTCATTTTGAAATTTTATTGCTCATTAAAAAAAACACACACATTTGTTGACTTTAAAAGTGAACAGTTTTTGTTTTTCCTTTTAAAATCCTTTGCCTTTTAAAAATTTTTTTAAGACAGAGTCTCACTCTGTCACCCAGGCTGGAGTGCAGTGGCGCGATCTCAGCTCACTGCAACCTTCGCCTCCTGGGTTTCAAGCGATTCTCGTGCCTCAGCCTCCCCAGTAGCTGGGATGACAGGCATGCACCACCACACCTGGCTAATTTTTGTATTTTTAGTAGAGACAGGGTTTTGCCATGTTGGCCAGGCTGGTCTTGAACTCCTGGCCTCAAGTGATCCACCTGCCTCAGCCTCCCAAAGTGTTTGGATTACAGGTGTGAGCCACTGCAACCGGCCCCCAATTTTTTTTTATTAAAAATTTTTCTAGAGATGAGATCTCACAATGTTACCCAGGCTGTTCTCAAACTCCTGGCCTCGAGGGATCCTCCCACCTCAGCCTCCCAAAGTGTTGGGATTACAGGTGTGAGTGAGCCACCGCACACGGCCCAGAATTTTTTTCAGAATTGTGTGTTTATGAACTTTCTCCATAAGGACAAATATTGAGTCTTGATCTCTGTGTCATTTTTCAACTACTTCCTGAGAAGTTCCCCCATGACAAGCAGAACTGTGAAACCCATTTTCCAATAGCAGAGATGAACCCCTGCATGTGAGGCTCTGGCCCTGTGGCTTGGTGGTGCCCTTGCTTCTGGGAGGTCAGCCTGCCTCTGCTGAGGGCTATTAGTATGTATTCTGGTCAAGCGTCCTTAAAACGGGGACTTCTTGAGGGCCTGAGCCTGCCCTGTTCTCACATGAGCGAGTCTCTGGGGTCTGCTTGAAGGGGACTGTGTACTTCCATCTCTGGCCAGTGGATCATTTGGGTCCTGCTTCAGGGTCACCCCAAGTATGCAAGGCCAGGCAGGGGCCAAGAAACCCAGGCAACAGACGTTCAATCTTCCAGGACAACCGAAACTATATAGTTTCACCCTGCATGTATACAGCTAACTAACCGGTCCTAACTCAGTCATCTCCGGTCCTATCCATTAAACTTCTTGAGTTTTCCAAGCTGTCTCCCTTCTCGGGTTCATTTTCCCTGATGCTGTCGTAGGGTAGGCACGCCTGTTCTGGTGGTGGAAGAGACAAATTCTGCACAGGTACCTTTAGGTCCTCCCCCTTCCCAGTTACTGTTGGCTCTTTAATCTTACCTGCTGTCCTTGATAAGCCCTCATCATTCTTTCCCCAAATCTCTCTCTCTCTACTACACTGTGGTAGCCTTTCACCATTCAATTTCTTCTCATAATTTCCCAAGGGAAGAAGCAGCCTACTCTGCCTGTTAGAGCACTCTAGTATTGATAACTAGGGTAGAGGTTCGCTGGGCAGCCATGACAGCGCCACGAGGTTAATGCATAGGACTGCGAGTGTGGTTGGTTTGATGTTTCTTTTGCAGTAGAAGTAGACTGACAACCCGGCTGTGCTGGTCGATGATGCTGCTAACACCGCATTTCAACTGTGTTGCAAATTGCCGAGCATTTTGTGCAAAGGGAAAAAGAATAACCACAGACTCCTCCTCACCTGTGGGAGGCCAGTATCTGTCCTCCACAAAAGGCTGTAAAGCTTCAAACCAACATCAGTTGGGTAGGTTGGGGTGGTGGATCATGCCACTTGTTCAGGGTCTAATCAGCAAATGTGGATATTGTCATTGACCCAGTTTTTAATTTTCCCATTAACGTAACAGACTTCATGGCAACAGAACTCTTACATAACTCTTACATAACTCCAACATAACTCTTACATCCAGAGACTCTACCTAGCCAAAGGTGATATTGGTTGACAACTACAGTAGGCTTTAAGCTTTGTGTGACTCACATCCTTTCAAACAGAGCTAAACAAATGCCCCTAAAATGGAAATGTAAACAGTCTTGCAAAAGTGATCAAATCTGTGGTTATTCAAAACTAGGCAAACGTAGACTAGAATTCAACATTATTCACCATTGAGATCTCATTTTGGAAGTGGAGGCTGCTGAATAGTGCCCTGGGTTCTCAGGCGCTGTGCCTAAGTGGCTCAGTGAGTGATAAATGGCAGAGATAAGCAGGTACCAGACATGCTGGACTCCAAGGCCTCGGAGCTTAAGGGGCCTCTGCCATTAACCCCTTTGTCTGCCTGCCCAGGTGCAGAATGATAGATCTCCATCCATAGACTGGACTCGGCATTTCCCTGTTCATCAGTCTTTGCACTTTCTCATACTTTTGATGTTCTTTGTTTCAAAACCATACAATTGGCCCATTCATGAGAGGGTGAGTGTAATCCTCTTTGTCATATGATTAATGCTAACTTTTTTTTTTTAATTAAAAACGATTCCACAGAGAGAGGCTGCTCACCCAACAGACGTCTCCATCTCCAAAACAGCCTTGTACTCCCGCATCGGGACCGCTGAGGTGGAGAAACCTGCAGGCCTTCTGTTCCAGCAGCCCGACCTGGACTCTGCCCTCCAGATCGCCAGAGCGGAGGTATCGTGGCATGTGGTGTAATTACCCTCTTCCTGCCACTTATAAATACGTATGCTCGTGGTCCACAAAGCCAGAGTCTTTGGAGACAGACTTTGTCCTCTGAATGCTGCAGGCAAAGATGTGTGGCACACCATGCGTTTTGATCTTCCTAGACGCTATCGTGTAATGGGCCTTTTGGCCTTGTTGAATTTACAACAAAAAGCGTGCCCCTTTCAGTTGCTCCCCAGTGGGCACTGTGAAAGTCTGATATCTGGCTGCTTTCTTTTTTATGCTCGGGGAAGTTCTCTGAATGTAATTATGGTTTGTTGTAGGAAGTTTTCATTCCACATTTATTCACCGTCTCCTTTTCTTGATCTATGAATTGCTCAGAGCCGAATTCACTCATTTGGGGCTAACCTTTCTCTTCTTCTCTCTGAAACTAGATCATAACCAAGGAGAGAGAGGTCTCAGAATGGAAAGATAAATATGAAGAAAGCAGGCGGGAAGTGATGGAAATGAGGTCAGTTGGGGAGCTGGGCCTTCCTCGTGCCTGAGGGATACTTACCTGTGGTTTAATAATGACTGGAGCTGGTGTGGTCCACAGAAGAGTGTCTTCTGTGGAAGTTCTCTCTTCTTTATTACACACAGTTCATATTTTTCTAAAAGTATTTTTACTCTATTACTATTACTAAAATAGCATGCACATGAATTAAAGAATGCATTCAAATAAATGTATGTACAATGCAAAACAGATCTCCCCACTCAGCCTCCAGTTCCACAACTCGCAGGTGACTATCTTCTGTTTCTGGTGGATCCTTCCAATAATTTTCCATTTCTCATCACAAATGTAACAATGAGTGTAAACAGCCTCTTTTTTCTCCAAAATAAATGAGAGCTTGCAGTATACATCATTCTACACTCTTTTTAATTAATTAATTTTTTTTTTTGAAACAGAGTTTCGCTCTTGTTGCCTCAGCTGGAGTGCAGTGGCGCCATCTCGGCTCACTGCAACCTCCAACTCTGCCAGGTTCAAGTGATTCTCCTGCCTCAGCCACCCGAGTAACTGGGATTACAGGTGCCTGCCACCATGGCTGGCTAATTTTTTGTATTTTTAGTAGAGTCAGGGTTTCACCATGTTGGCCAGGCTGGTCTCAAACTCCTGACCTCAGATGATCCACCCGCCTTGGCCTCCCAAAGTGCTGGGATTACAGGCATGAGTCGCTGCGCCTGGCCCACCATGGCTGGCTAATTTTTTGTATTTTTAGTAGAGTCAGGGTTTCACCATGTTGGCCAGGCTGGGCTCAAACTCCTGACCTCAGATGATCCACCCGCCTCGGCCTCCCAAAGTGCTGGGATTACAGGCATGAGTCGCTGCGCCCCACCACTCTTTTTAAATTTAATAGCATATTTTTGACATATTTTTTATTCCTCTCTGCCTCGTTCTGTTTAACAGGTGCTTAATGGTCCATTGTATGGATATAACATAATTAATTTAAACAGTCTCTGTGGACAAACATTTAGGATGTTTCCTGACTGTAGCTTAAATGATTTATTTTCATTTGTGGTATATTATAATAGAAATATAGTCACCATGTATAGTGTACATAAGTACAATGGCCGATACTAGTTTTTTGTGTGTGTGTTTTTTTGAGACGGAGTGTCCCTCTTGTTGCCCAGGCTGGAGTGCGATGGTGCGATCTCGGCTCACTATAACCTCCGCCTCCCGGGTTCAAGTGGTTCTCCTGCCTCGGCCTCCCAAGTAGCTGGGATTACAGGCGCCTGCCACCATGCCCGGCTAATTTTTGTTTTGTATTTTTAGTAGAGACGGGGTTTTACCATGTTGGCCAGGCTGGTCTTGAACTCCTGACCCTAGGTGATCTGCCTGCCTTGGCCTCCCAAAGTTCTGGGATTTCAGGCATGAGCCACTGCACCCGGCCCCGATACTAGTTTATTATCAAAATCAATTGCATTCCTGGCTACCATTTTAAGCAGAAAAGCGAACTGTAGGTAATCATATCCCGTTTTCTAGGTCATCGTAGGATCTTCCTGAAAATTCTCCTGTTCGTTCCTTCTTTCTGCTGATGGTTCCCTGTGACCACCTCTGGACATTGAGCCTAGCGTGCTATTTCACATTCAAACGAAAGCCCTGCATTTGCATTATTTTTAAACCTCTTTGTTTTTTCTCTTATTTGGGGATATGGGTGGTTCCAGTTTTTTTACATGCACTGAAAATGAGGCATGGCACCCAAGAAGGCTGGAAGTTCTGTCTCTAATTTCTTTTGCCTCCTGGGAGCTTTGCCTTCTTGGTGCCTGGGGAGTGCTTATTCGTGGTTTGAGAAGTCGTACCACTGAGGGGCCCCCAGGAGGTGCCATTTACTAGCTGATGTGGTAGGATTTCAAGATGTCACCAGCTGGTGCAGATGGATCGGCATTTGGTAGCCCGAATGTCAGCCCGTCAGCCTCTGGAGTTAGACTAGGTGAAAACCAGGCTCTGCTTCCCAGCCACTCCGGGGCATCTTACTTAACTCTGCCTCACTTTGCTTATTAACTTGAAAATGGGGGTAAATAACAGGGCCTCAACAGAGTAGAGCAGAAGGATTATGAACAAAGGCTGCGGAGTCTGACGCTTGGATTCACATCTGGGCTCTGCCACTTGGCAGCCTTGGGATCCTGGAAGAGTTTCTGAATCACTCTTACTCCACCCCAGCGTCTTCATCAGTAATGCTGGGAACAGTGAGAGCACTGCCTCTTAGGGTCATTGTGAGGGTAAAGTGAAAAAACAGCACAGCTAAGCTATTTTCAGGTCCCTGGTCTCTCCACGCTTCCAAAAGGACACGTCCCTTACCTCCTTGTGTCCTCAGCAGTGATGAGTGGTTAGACAGGGCAGCCTCAAAGATCTATCACAGCTTGGTGATTCTGAGATGCAAGGAGGTGTTGTTTAACGGCAGAAAACACAGAATCGCTCCTGTGTAGGATTTGGAAAGAACCCTCGGAGGCTCATCTCATGGTTACCTTTCTTGGGAGTCCATTCTGGGGTGAGACACTGACCTTGGGACCAAGGTTGAGCAGCCAAGGGCAGGCACCCAGCATCAGACTTTGCAGAATGCATTCTACCTTCATTATTCCTTTTACCCTTATTGAATTTCCCATACAGCCCTGAAAGGTGGGGTCTAGGAAAATCCTTACTCTACCAAGGAGTAAGCAGAGCGCCCGCAGCTTCCATGAATGTCGTGCTCAGGGTCACACAGCTGGGAGGGGCACGCTCAGCGGGAGCCCAGGCCTCCTGACCGGGGTGGGGGTCTCTATGTTTTTCTGTCATTAGGGTCCTGGATCTTCAACAGTTATCCGCTCTTGGTTCTCTTGTGGGGAATAATTACTGGATAATGTAGGTGAACCCCTGATTCTTTTTGAGACGTTTCTTCCAGCAGATTGGCTTTGGAGAAAGGACGTCTTCACACATCAGTCCTTCCATTTGGGGACAGCTGGGAGGCAGTATGACAAACAGGGGATCTTAGTGCTTTTGTGCAGTTACTGTCTACTGAGGCTTCCCAAGAAGTTTACTCTGGGCCAGTAGGAGATGAGATTTGTGTTCAGTGATGCCAGATGCATGAGATGCTTTGGAAGAAGATGCGGATAAAAGGTGATAGGGTTCCAAGGAGAAATCAAGGAAGGCTTCTTGAAGGAGACACCATTTGAATTGGACCTTGAGAAACAGACTGTGAGGGGTAGAAATAGAGAGAAAGTGAATAACATGGGCAGAGGCATGGGGATGAGAAGGCCGAGAGCAAACAAGAAATCATTGGTTCTCACTGAGCCACTGTGTTCATGACGTGGTGTGGAAGGAGGTAAGATGGATGAGGGAGG
Source organism: Pan troglodytes (assembly GCF_028858775.2). NCBI lineage: Eukaryota > Metazoa > Chordata > Mammalia > Primates > Hominidae > Pan > Pan troglodytes. The sequence continues at coordinate 134,349,987 of NC_072406.2, forward strand.
TTGGGCCCAGGTTGTAAAGACCTCAGTTGTCAGGCTGGAGGTTTGGCTTTATTTTTAATTTTTAAATTTTTTTAGAGATGGAATCTCGCTCTGTTGCCCACGCTGGAGTACAGTGGCACAATCATAGCTCACTGCAGCCTCAGACTCCTGGGCTCAAGTGATCCTCCCACATTAGTCCCTCGAGTAGCTAGGACCACAGACGCAGACCACCACACCTGGTTAATTTTGTATTTTTTGTAGGGACGGTGTTTCACCATGTTGCCCAGGCTGGTCTCGAACTCTTGGACTCACGCAAACCTTCTGCCTTAGCCTCTTGAGTAGCTAGGACTACAGGTGCACACCACTATGCCTTATTAATTTTTTTTTTCATTTTTGTATAGGCAGGATCTGGCTGTGTTGCCCAAGGTGGTCTCAAAATCCTAGCCTTAAGTAATCCACCAGCCTCAGCCTTCTCAGTACCTGGGACTACAGGCATGCACCACTCTACCTGGTTTGATTTTTTTTCTTAGTGGGCAGTGAGGGATGTTGAAGGCTTTGCACAAGGGAGTGGCATATTTAGAGTCATGCACCAGGAAAATGAGCGTGCAGGGCGAGGGCTGACATTGAAGGTGACCCTGGAAGTTGGGGCCCTGCTGGACATGGGTCAGGCTGTGGCGTCCAGCTGTGTGAGATGGAAAACCATTCTGTTGTCATGACTCCAACGTGTCTTTACTTCTCTTATAGGAAAATAGTGGCCGAGTATGAGAAGACCATCGCTCAGATGATAGGTAGGTGTCCTGACCTGCGGCGGCTCAGGCCGGCCCCGATGTTTCTGAACTATGAGGAGGCCTTGGAAGATAGGAGGCTCAGAGTGGGTTTCTGGTAGAGCGTGAAGCCTTTCAGGGAAGGACCAGAGCATTCCAGAAAATATGGCTTTGCCCCAGGACAGAGTCTGGGGCTTCTTGGTAACACCCCCCTGAACTGTGCCATAGCATTATTCACACCCATGGGAAGCCATGGCAGTCACCTGCCAGCCACCATCTGACTCAGCCAAGGACTCTCTACCTTGTGGGGAAAGAGATTCCTTTTGGGTGGGATATTTGGGGGATTTTTTCTTTTTGCTTGTGGGAGATAATAGGAATCAAATCCCTAGACCCTAACTTAGTTTAGACTCAAATGACACCTCAGCCTTTCCACAAGGACCCAGGGACAAGGACAGTGGACCATGGCGTGATTGTCCGCCTCCTTCCTCCCGTGACCATGGCAGGCCCTGTTCACTGACCCCAGCACTGTTTCTCACTGAGATTGGACGCTGCCTCGGAATCCTTCTTAACACGGCGTCCCTGGCAGCCAGTACTGAGAAATTTGCTTTGGCTCACAATAAAAGAAGGCCTCAAGTTATAAGCTACACATCCCTGGGCCTTTTTTTCTTTTCTTTTGTTTTTTTTTAAATAATGAGAAAAGATCTTGCAGAAGTTCTAAGCCCAAGTTTTTATGCTAATGGTCACTATTCAGAAATCATATTATAACTGGGTCTGTGGGATTTTTTTAAAATTAATTATTTGCTTAGGTTTATGATAATCCATTTTTTGTTTGTTTTGGGATGGGGTCTTGCTTCGTTGCCCAGGCTGGTCTCAAACTTCTGGGGTTTAGTGATCCTCCTGCCCTGGTTGCCCAATGTGCTGGGATTACAAGGCGTGAACTACCATGCCCAGCCCATGATAACCAGTTTTGTTGTTGTTGTTGTTGTTTGAGACCGTCTCGTTCTGTCACCCAGGCTGGAGTGCAGTGGCACGATCTTGGCTCACTGCAACCTTCACCCCCCAGGTTCGAGCAATTCTCCTGCCTCAGCCTCTCAAGTAGCTGGGATTATAGGCATCTGCCATCATGCCTGGCTAATTTTTGTATTTTTAGTAGAGACGGGGTTTCACTATGTTGGCCAGGCTGATGTTGAACTCCTGACTTTAAGTGATCCACCTGCCTCGGCCTCCCAAGGTGCTGGGATTGCAGGTGTGAGCCACTGCACCTGGCCTGATAACCAGTTTTTTTTCTTCTAAGGATATATGGAGTAAAAACTCCAGGTCACTGCAGACCACACTTTATGTGTCCAAGTTTGACACTGTGCTGGCACCTGGCCCCCACCCCCAAACATATGGATGTATGAGTCACATCACACCTCTAGCTTGTCCCAAGATAAATATAATAGTAGCCTCAGGAATAGTGAAGAGGCCAACAATTGAGTGCTTTCCATTCAAAGGAGCTTCAATTTTGATTTATTGTAACAAAGTTCATTTCACCCAGAAAAGAAGCCCTTTCATGTTTAGCCTCATGGTGCATGCTTCCTATCAAAGTGAAACTTCTTTATTAAATTGGTATAAGAATTTATGAACACATATGGATAAGATAAAAAAAAAACTCTTGGAGTTGAAAATGCTGGCAAAAATGGTCAGGCTAAGGGATTGATGTCTTCCTTATGCGGTGTTTGGCAAGTAGAACACAACTTTTTGGCCTCCTGGAGTCTTGGGATTTGAGAACATCACTCAGGCCCTCCATGGTTCATCTGGAAACATCCTGCTCCATCTCAGAGCCATACACTTTCATTTTTGCCCTTGGTGATGACATTTTGGTAAATGTTGAAATGCGGAGGAAAGGGTGTGAGCTTTTGCTCCTGAGAGAAAGCTACCCAAGCCATCTTTTATTGCTCAGCTGGTGAAGTTGATATAAACAGACATTCCCTCTTGAAAATTAAAAGTGGAGAATTTCTCTAGTTGGCATAAATGTCCTGTCCTTGTCATGACAGAAAGATTACTCCCACGGTTTCCTCAAAGAATATCTGCAGGTGACAGCAGTGAGCACCTTTTCAATCCTAGGCAGTGTGAGTTCCCTCCAAGCCCTGGAGAGAATGCCACCTGCCTTCCTCTCATCCTGGTGCCAGGGGTTAGGGCCACACATCACCCCCCATCCCCACCCCTGCTCCCTGATGTGTTTGGCCTGAGGGACCCTCTCTTCAAGAGCTGTACACACAATCCCTTAGAACATTTTCCTGTCCTTGGGGTACTCTCTGGGTGGCCCCTGAGACTCCTCCAGTGTCCCTGGCTGGGAGCAGCACTGCCACACAGAGGGGCATCTCACTGTGTGTCCGTTCCCCGATCCCCATCCTCATTCACCCATTGACCGTCCTCTGTCATTCCAAGGTTTTTTTCATCAGAAAGGTGACAGGCCTGTGGTTGTCATTCCTTCAGCCACTGTTGCAGGTCATTGACTGAGGTCACCATAGATTTCAAGGTCCTTGTGTCCTTGTGGAAGACAGCAGGGGGCTGAGGCATGGCTGGGACTCACTGTGGCTCTTGGCAGGACGTGCCTTCTTTCTGGCACGGTTCAGGTCAGGGTCTCTCCATGCTTGGTAACATGCCCAGGAGGCCCACCTGGGTTCCATGCTTTTCTTTCCATTTTCACTCACGTAACCAGCATCCCTTGTGAAAGAGGAAACTCAGGCCCAGAGAGATTGGCAGTTCAGGACCACCGTGACTGTAGTCGTATTTTGAAGTCAAACCAGCTCCAGCCCACATGTCTAGCTCTTCCTGGCTCTGCTCCATTCAGCTTTCACAGATGCTCCACACCAGTGTGACATCGGTCCTGCCGTTGTTATTCATTTGCATCAAATGTTACTGGAGAGATATGTTTTGTTAAGCTCAAATAGTGACTATTTAGAATTCAGAAGAGAGAGAGACTTCTGTGCTTTCTGCATTCCAGGTTGTTGCAATTGATTTTTTTCTGCTTTTCTAACAACTGCCCTGATTATCTGTTTTGCTTCCATTTTCTGTTGCTTCTTGCCCTTTGCTTGCAAAACAAACAGGCAAGCCTGGTAAGTAAACGCTTTTCCCCCTAATTTGACACCTGCCCATTGCAACCCTTTGTTTGTTTGTTTTTCTATTTTTGTTATTTTTGCTTTGTGTATTGCTGCATTCCCCCCACATGATTTCATGATGTTTTGCCTGAAAAAGCCAGAAAAGTCTTCAGGAGCATTGTTTTGTTGTTGAGTGTAGGGTGTCTTTCTCCTGATTTGAAGAACCTAACTGCGTTTGTCATGTACAAAAGGATTTGTGAAGCATTCTTGCCTCCCCCGTCTCCTGGGAACGGGGTAATTCTATTTTTAAAAAGGGTTAGGTTGAGAGGAAAGGAAACCTGAGGCAGGTGAAGTCTTGGATCCAGGAAATCAGATGGACTTGGTTTGGTAAACAGCTCCTTTACCAAGTCAGGTGAAACATACACATGGGCTCAGATCAGCCCAGAATATACACCATACAGCGTGCTGGGAACTAAGAAAGCAGCCAGAATTCCAAGAATAAAAACAAGCATTTGATTATTAGAGACATGTTGAAAGGCCCTTTCTTTTAGGAGTGTGGGTGTAGCAAGCAGGTTGTTGGCGATTCTATGTTAAAAAGCTCCCTCTTCGCAAGCCACTGTGACACTGTTGCTCTGATTCCAGGGGTTACAGAGTTTATTATGGACAATGAGGCTCTTAATAATGGGTTACCAATACGGGACTCTTCCTTCTTCTTGGGGGCTTTATATACATTTTCTCATTTAATCTCCTGCAAATGCCAGGAGATACAAATACTCTTTCTCCCTATTTTAGACAAGGAGGCTGAGACTCAGAGAGTTTCAAACCCTGCTCAAGGTCACTCGTATGGGAAGTGTCAGAGTGAGAGCTCGAACTCAGGCAGTTCAGAGGCTCCTAGCCACTGGCTTGGGCAGCTCTGGGCTGCTGGTGGTGAGCGCTCTAGGAGTCCCACGATCGCAGAGTCAGGTGGGAAGGACATTCGGCATCTTCAGGGCCAGTGGTTCTCCAAGCAGGGTCCCTGCCCCAGCAACATCTGCGTCACTGGGGAACTTGTGACCTGTGCACATTCTCTGCCCCACCCCAGACCTCCTAATCTCACGCCGTGGGGTGGGGTGTAGCAGCCTGCGTGTGAACAAGCCCTTCAGCTGAATAAATCCACACTCACATGGGAGAGTCTTTGGAAATGAGGTGCTGGGACCCTAAGAGGTCAGAACTTTAGAGCAAGCTTATGTCGGGACTGGAGCTGAAACCGAGGAAATGACCCCACCACACCACACGGTAACAGTGTGCCTAGTTCTGGGGTATGGCAAGGTGCAGATCTGTCCGGAACCTAAGGGAAAGAAACTCATACAACAAAATCTCCCTGCTACTAAGGGAGCTGCATCCTCCAAGGTCTGTCATTACATAAGGCCCGTGTAGAGACGTGGTTATGATCACGGCTTCAGGCTTGGCTTTGGGCTCTGCCATTTTCTCAGTGAACAGTGACTTAGCTTCTCAAACCCTCTGTTTCGCCTTCTGTAAAATGAGGGTGAGAAAAGCTGCCTGGGTGGTTGTGATGCTCTAAGTTGTTCACTCGTCACATGGACATGTATCAAGACATCCTGTATGCCCGGCACTATCCTAGGCCCTGGGGCAGAGCAAGTGGACAAAACAGACTCTGGTGCCTGCCCTCACAGAGCGTGCATTCATCAGGGAGATGAGCCGCTGATACACCAGCATAGGCACGCACGCACACACGTGCACACATGCGTGCACACATCTGATACAATGATAAGGGGTGGCTGCTGCTGCAAAGAGGAAAATGAAGGACTCTAGAGGAAGAGGAGCCATTTCCAGTACCTCTGGGGAGGTGACATGGGATCAGAGCCCTGAGAGAATGTTGGAGAGCCCTGGAAGCCCTGGGGCGGGACCCCCTGGGGCATTGGAGGCCTTCGTGGCTGGAGCAGAGAGGCCTGGGAGGGTAGAGGGCAGAGCATGTGGGCAAGGATTTGGGTGTTATTTCCATTTCAGAGGGAGGTCACTGCGGGGGAGCTCTGAGCAGGAGTGAGGTGGCCTGGTTTGCACATTAGGAAGCTCGGTCTGGCTGCTGAGTGCTGGCTTAGGGACAGTCAACACCTAGAGCAATCAGCAGGGCGCCCGCCACATGGAAGGGTCCAGTCAGCGCTGGCTCCCGTTGTTCTGTTATTTCCAGATGTGATCTGTCTATGGCAGCCAGCCCTCGGAGTCATTCCAGGTGGCAGGCAGCCCCTTCCCCAGTGACGAGGGCCTGGTAGAAAGACAGGTCTGCTGAGCTCCTTCCCCAGGAGCTCTGAGTGGGCGCTTCTCCCTTCCCCACTCTGCTGTCACCAAGAGAGCAAATGGTTCCTCACCCACCTGGGCCGGGGATGGATCTGCACAGAGGACAGAGGGGTGTTTTGTATAGTGTAGTCAGAGAAGGCCTTTCCCATAAGTGTAGAAATGATTTTCTAAGCAGCCATAAAAAAAGAACAAAGTCATGTCCTTGGTACCAGCATGGATGCAGCTGGAGGCCATTGTCCTCAGGGAATTAATACAGAAACAGAGCGCCAAACACTGAGCATTCTCATTTATAAGAGGGAGCTACACATTGGGTACACACGGACACAAAGATGGGAACAGAAGACACTGGGGAGTTCACAGTGGGGGTAGAAGGGAGACAAGGGTTGAAAAACTGCCTTTCAGGTACTATGCTCAGTACCTGGGTGACAGGCTCATTAGAAATCTGTACCCCAGCATTAGTCACACAGTATGGCCATGTAACCAACCTGCACATGTGCCCCAAATCTAAAAATAGACATTTTCTAGATATTTGGGGCAGATTATTAGCTTGGGATGGCCAAGGGCCGAAGAGGTGGGGCAGAGGACAGTGGTTCCTCTCACCAGGATCAGCCACTCGGAACTGAGCCAACACTGAATTATATTGTACATCACTGAGAAACTAACCTTGACGGAAATAGCTCCATGTTTCTTGGAGTTACAACACTTGCTGTATCGAAGACGCTATCTGTGCCTGCGTGAATGGAATTTCAGAGGAGATGCTTTTTTGGGCTCTGGGTTTCCAGATGTGTTAAGGATCTCCAAAGACCTCCTCTCTGTCCTGATACATAGGAGAGCCCATCCCTCACAGCCCAGACCTCACACCCTTTAATCGTCCCAACACAAAATTCACTAGTGATGTCTTCTTTTTTACTTTACGTATCTGTCTGCTTGCTGTCAACAACCACATAGAATCACCAGGGACACCAGTATAGACCTGTGAAGGGGCCGTACTGATCAGGTTAAGGAATAGTAATGGCTCATTTCTACCTCACGCGAGGCTGCACAGGCCCGGGTCTGGGAAGCCAGGGCTCTGGTTTTTGTTCTGTTAGAGACAGTCTGGGAGGGCTCTGGGGCGTGGGTTCCTCCCAAGGAAAAGCTGGGGTTTGAGATGCCCCCACTGGTGAGGCTGAGTTGCATCTGAGGCCTCGGCTGGCCCCAGAGACCCAGTTTAGACTTTCTGGGCTCCATCATTTGGCTCCTGGTCTCTCCTGCCAGAGGACGAACAGAGAGAGAAGTCAGTCTCCCACCAGACGGTGCAGCAGCTGGTTCTGGAGAAGGAGCAAGCCCTGGCCGACCTGAACTCCGTGGAGAAGTCTCTGGCCGACCTCTTCAGGAGATATGAGAAGATGAAGGAGGTCCTAGAAGGCTTCCGCAAGGTAGGGCTGAGTTTGGGGGCCACGGAGGAGGAGGATCTGGTTGGGAGAGATTGTGGGAGCACTGGGAGGGGGTAGGATTCCAGAAGTTGGTCTTGAGCCACCTGCGAGGAGGGGGTCCATGCAGGCTGGGGAGGCAGACTTGGCTGCCTGGGGTTACACCTGCATCCGAGAGTTCCTGGGGTTCCCACCAGTGCTGGGCATTTGTTCTCGTGGGCTTGACGCCTGTCCTCTGCCCTGCTGTGTCAGAATGAAGAGGTGTTGAAGAGATGTGCGCAGGAGTACCTGTCCCGGGTGAAGAAGGAGGAGCAGAGGTACCAGGCCCTGAAGGTGCACGCGGAGGAGAAACTGGACAGGTAACATTTGGCCACTGGGGGTGGCTCCCAGGGGCCTCCCAGCAGCCCTTTTACCCAGGCAGGCTGGGACCTCTGGCAGCGCCTGTGACATTGGCTTGGAAAGGGGGAATCATCCAAGTGTGTGTTTCAATAAGACTCGAGAGAAGGCACACAGTTAGCATCATTTAATCAGTGGAGGATGCGTGTTGCAATGTCCAGGGTGTCCCGGCACCTTGGTCTCATGGCAATGGAATTGGGTTTGGTGTTCTCATGGGCTCCTGTGCTCCAGCTCCAGTTGGTGGCAGCTGGGGCCAGACCAGGCCACTCTCCCTGCCTGGACCTGGGAAGCAGGAGGTGTCTCTAGTGATCCACAAAAAAGAGTGATAATTCTGAGCTCCCTGTCTCCGCAGGGCCAATGCTGAGATTGCTCAGGTTCGAGGCAAGGCCCAGCAGGAGCAAGCCGCCCACCAGGCCAGCCTGCGGAAGGAGCAGCTGCGAGTGGATGCCCTGGAAAGGACGCTAGAGCAGAAGGTAATAGGGGAGGGGTGTGGCCTCCAGGTGGGCCGGGCTGCTGCTCTCTGTGCTGCTGGCCAGTCCAGCTAGACAGGCTGGGCTTCCCTGGCCACTGCTGCTCCTGAAGACGAGTTCATGCTTCATGAGCATACCCTTGGTTCCTTCTAGAAGTTCCAATTTCATGCCAGCCCTAAGACCAGCTTCCTTTCCACCGTTCCTGGAATTGCAGCCTGCATGTGTGTTTACTGCCATTTTCATTCCTTTTCAACATTCATTTATTTGTTGGATATTTATTAAGTGCCTACAATGTGTTAGGTGTAGCCCTTAAACCTCTGCATCCGGCATGCTTACTGGGTGAGTGGATGGGATGCCCACCAGGCCCTGGCAGTGGTGGCCAGCTGATGCAGACATGGGCAGTGTCAGGGCCGGAAGGGTGCCCAGGTGGCCTCTAGTTCCAGGGACAGGGGTGATCTTCCCGAGGACACTGAGCTTGTGCGCAGGTTTCCTGCTTTTGGATCTGGCACCCCTCCATCCACTGTGAGCACTGTCTCCCTGGGTGTCCAGATAAGAAGCTCCCTCAGCCCAGGAGGGCCCTCTGAGGGTTGCGCTGTTGAGACTGCGTGTGTGTGAGTGAGGGCCAGCCTCTCTCCTTGGATGTGTTTCTCAAGGAGAGGATTTCCAGATGTGCAGCCTCCTTCCAGTCGATTTCCTGAGCCTTGGGGTTCCCCTGCATAGTCATCCACGAGCCCAGCAGCCTGGGTTAGCAGCACGATTTATGCATTTTGGGCCTCGATAGGCAGTGATGGGGCATCCTTTGTTGGCATCAGGAATCCATGTGCCTCCCGAGTGGCCTCTACTACCGCAGGAGCACCCAGCCAGCCCCAGGGGATTGGCCGTCCTCCTTTGCCCACTGTGGTTGGTGGTGGTCTCTAGGGGCATTTGGGCCAAGCAGTGGTGATCTCTGCCCTGGGCAGGTGCCAGTCCTCACTCCACCTAAGTGATGTTGGGGAAAGAGCCCTGGGGAGCAAGAAATGGGGCTCCTGTCCCCACTGCACCATCTGTCATGGCCCTGGGCAAGCCTCGCACCCCACCTCAGTGTCCGGGTTCCATCTAGCCCTGAAAATTAGAAGCCTGTATCGTTGGGCAGATGGATTTCCCTGAGGTCCATATCTGATACTCACCCAGTCTCCACTAGGCCCTGTGCCCTATTGGATGTTCCTGGTTATCCAGAATTTATTCATATTACAGATCATTATTTTCATTTTTTTTTTTTTTTTGAGGCAGGGTCTTATTCTGTTGCCCAGGCTGGAGTGCAGTGGTGCAGTCATGGCTCACTGCAGCCTCAACCACCTGGGCTCAAGTGATCCTCCTGCCTCAGCCTCCTGAGTAGCTGAGACCACAGGCATGTGCCCCCTACCAGGCTAATTTTTTTTATTTTTGTTTTCGTAGAGATGGGGTCTCACTTTGTTGCCCAGGCTGGTCTTAAACTTCTAGAGATGGGGTCTCACTTTGTTGCCCAGGCTGGTCTTAAACTTCTGGGCTCAAGCAGTCCTCCTATCTCAGCCTCCCAACGTGCTGGGATTATAGGTGTGACATTAATTTAATTTTTTACCTTTCTTCTTAGGATGAAAAAGACAGATGGCTACTAGACAGTTTTAATATCAAAATTGCATTAGAAAATAGTTTGGAATATGCATATGTTCCAACTACCTGTTTTATAGGCTCTGATGATTGTTCTTAGCAGTATCCTCAGAACGACATATGCGGTCACAACTGTCAAGTGCAAGTTTTTGCTCACTCACCCAGTATTTATTGAGCATCATTATGGTTTTAGTGTTGAGTGTGCATTTTCTATTCCTTGTCTCTTGATAATCTATGTATGGCATATTTGGTGACTTGAAAAATGGAATGTTTCATTAAAATAAAGATCATATTAGAAGCCAGGCATGTTGGCATGCGCCTGTGGTCCCAGCTATTCGGGAGGCTAAGGTGGGAGGACTGCTGGAGCCCAGAAGTTCGAGGCTGCAGTGCACTGTGATTGTGCCTGTAAGTAGCCAGCTGCATTGCAGCCTGGGCAACAGAGCAAGACCCCGTCTCTAAAATAAAGAAATAAAAACCATACTTCACAGTCATTTTGGCTATTGTAGCAGTTGAACATACAATGTTTCTTGGTGACAAATGTAGCAATGTGTGTGTTTGAGATGGTTCCCCCATTTCCATCAGGGTTTGATGGTGTTTAAATTGCATTATCTTAAACTGAACTTCCAGAGGAATGAACAAATCACACAGGTTCTTCCCTGAAAGACCTAAGTGATATCTAGGGGATAGTCCCATCTTAAAGAGATTCAGAAACATGATTCACCCAGACAATTCTTGAATGGAGGCGCTGGGCATTTCGCCCAATCAGCGCTTTGTAAAGGCTTTTGCTCCATGAGCTGAGCTTTATGATGAGGCAGTTTGCTTAGTGGTGGCTGATGATGCCAAGAGAGAGCTCGGAAAACCTCCGGGAATCACTTTCTAACGGGTCTGCTGATGCCTCTTAGCCATCAGTCACTGTACATAATGTTGTTTAACAGTTACAATGGCAAAGCCATATAGGAGCTGGGGCAACCTGAATTTGTGTTCCAGGCTTGCCACATCTGACTGGCTGTGTGACCTTATACACAACCCTTAACTTTTCTGAGCCTCCATTTCCTCACTGAAAAATGAGGACAATACTGGCTTCCTTGAAGGCACTATTGAGGGAACCAGGGGAGGCCAGAGTGCCTCGGATGTCTTCAGCATGGTGAGCAGCTCACGGTGGGCGCTCCAATAAGATGGAAGATCACTGTTAGCAGCCCCAGCAGGGGCCATAGTGGCAATGAGAGTTTTTCTTTTCTTTTTTTTTTTTTTTTGAGATGAAGTCTGTCTCTGTTGCCCAGGCTGGAGTGCAGTGGTGCAATCTCGGCTCGTTGCAACCTCCGCCTCCCAGGTTCAAGCGATTCTCCTGCCTCAGCTTCCCTAGTAGCTGGGATTACAGGTGTGTGCCACCACGCCTAGCTAATTTTTTTGTATTTTTAGTAGTGACAGGGTTTCACCGTGTTGGCCAGGCTGGTCTTGAACTCCTGACCTCAGGTGATCCACCCGCCTCGGCCTCCCAAAGTGCTGGGATTGCAGGAGTGAGCCACCACGCCCGGCCAATAATAGTAATTTTAAAATTAGTGGTCAGTGCTGCATCCCATTCAGAGCCCCATCGTCCAGCTGGCATTTCAGTGCCTCTCTCGAGTTGTTGACCTCAGATGCAAATTTGAGCCAGGAGGTGGGCCAGGGTTCTGTTCGAGGCAGGCTTCTCCACAGTGGGGACTGCTGCTGGGAAGGACTGGAACTTCCCCTCCACTGAGGAGAGCCACTTCCTCCCCAGCACTGACACAATGATGAGTGACACCAGGAGTTCTAACCTAGAAACAGAGGGCACGTGGCTCTGGGCTGGAACATGTCTCAGGAGTTCTGAGGTTTTCAGGGAAGGGCTCTGCACAGCCTCAGGGACAGGCTTTTGGTGAAGACTGATCTTCCATGGGAATCTCAAGGAAAAGCTGGCTGCAAAACATCCCCAGTATGCTGGAGGGATCCAGCCCCCTTGGAGAAGGCCATTGGAGATCGGTCGTGCTATTGAACTTGATCAGCATCAGAGCCAGCATGTAACCTATCTGAAAGCAAAGCCACACATCCATGATGGAGGGATCGTCCCGCTGGATCCCCTCACTTTCTGAGAAGATGGACAGTGTAGGATCATCTGTGCTAGACAAACCTGTGGTTGGTTCCCCTTGATTAGACAGGCAAGGTGTGGTGGGAGAATCACCTTAAAGCCAGCTCGCATCTGCCCCCCACCCCCCATGACCCTGTAGCCACAGCATCACCTATTTGGCATCCCTCTGAGCAATGCCAGTGATCCCATTCACGTAGAACTGCGTAACCCTCCTTATGCTACATCTCAAAAAAGCCACCGAGGGGTTTACCCCAGACGCTCCTCACCTCAGATCACATCCTTCCCAGGCAAATAAAGGGGAAGGAACCAGACTAGTTAGTCCTTCACTCTGTGCTGGTCACTGCCAGGAAACTATATTTATCACCTCATTTACTTCTCAGAAAGAAACATGTTATCACCTATGTTCTAGAGATAAGGACACCAAGGCTCAGAGAGGTTGTGTAACTTGTGGAAGATCACACAGCTACAGCTGGGATATATACTCAGATTGTTTGGCTCCAAAGTCATTTGTCTCACTGCTTTAGTGGGGACCAAGGGGCCTGGTGGTCTCCCATCTCCCCAAAAAGCCCCATGAGCATTCTGACTGGCCAGATTTCAAACATCAGCAACTTCTTCCTTGTCTTCACTTGCAGAATAAAGAAATAGAAGAACTCACCAAGATTTGTGACGAACTGATTGCCAAAATGGGGAAAAGCTAACTCTGAACCGAATGTTTTGGACTTAACTGTTGCGTGCAATATGACCGTCGGCACACTGCTGTTCCTCCAGTTCCATGGACAGGTTCTGTTTTCACTTTTTCGTATGCACTACTGTATTTCCTTTCTAAATAAAATTGATTTGATTGTATGCAGTACTAAGGAGACTATCAGAATTTCTTGCTATTGGTTTGCATTTTCCTAGTATAATTCATAGCAAGTTGACCTCAGAGTTCCTGTATCAGGGAGATTGTCTGATTCTCTAATCAAAGACACATTGCTGACCTTGGCCTTGCCCTTTGTACACAAGTTCCCAGGGTGAGCAGCTTTTGGATTTAATATGAACATGTACAGCGTGCATAGGGACTCTTGCCTTAAGGAGTGTAAACTTGATCTGCATTTGCTGATTTGTTTTTAAAAAAACAAGAAATGCATGTTTCAAATAAAATTCTCTATTGTAAATAAATTTTTTTCTTTGGATCTTGGCAATAAGTGTGGCTCGAATTTATTTTCTGGGAAGGGTTGAGTCTTTTCTCACCTTTGTCAAATATCAGATTTGGCTTCGTGCTCTTCTCTGTCTGGGCTCATTTCTTTGTCCATAGACTTAAATAATATTTCCTTTGTTATCATGGCTGCATTTGTAGGATGAAGCTAATGAGAAATACTGACTTTCTACTTAAATAATTAAATGGAAATTAATTAATCTCAGCACTGGATTAGCTGAGATTTGGTTTTTACAAAGCCTCATGACTTTAGGAAGCAAATCTATTTCATTTTATTGAGTCAAGGAAGTAACAGACTGCCACTCTTTCTGTTCAATCCTTTAGTGTTTGAAGGTCAACCTGAAACCCCCATTCCCCTCTAAAGAAAGGACTGGGAAAGGGTGCACAATTGCCAGTAGCCGGCAGGTAATTAGGGCACTTTGGAGATTAAACTAGCAGTGTGCCTGGCCTGAGATCGCTTCATTGCTGCCAACTTGCTCAGGGCTCCCAGGTTGAGGGGTGGGTGGATGAGGGGAGTCGGGGGGTGGAAAGGTGTGATCATTTCCTAGGGCTGCCATTAACAAATCACTGCAAACATCTGCAGCTTCAAACAGCAAAATTTATTCTCAGTTCTGGAAGGCAAAATCCAAAATCAAAGTATCAGTGGGGTTAGTTCCCCCAAGAGGCTCTGTGGGAGTCTGTCCCATGCCTCTTCCAGCAACTGGTAGCTGCTGGCTCCCCTTGGCGTCCCTTGGTGTGTAGCCTCAGCACCGCAGTCTCTGCCTCTGTCTTCACGTGACCTTCTCACTGCGTTGGAGATTTCCCTCCTTTCTTATAAGAACACCAGCATTGGATTTAGGCCCTCCCCCATCAAGGATGATCTTAGCTCAAGATCCTCAGTTACATCTGCAAAGACCCTGTTTCCAAATAAGGTCGCATTCACAGGTAGGAAGGATTAGGATGTAGTCCTATCTTTTTGGGTACATGTGTGTCAATGGGATGTGTGGTATGGGCTGTAAACTTGGAAGGCAGATGAGAGCCCCTGATGGCCCAGAGCTTGACTGTCCCTCTTTCTGCCTCGGCACGGTGGCTACGGGCATCTCCTCCCACAGTAGGACAACCCCCACCCATAACAGGATAGGCCTTAGGCAGCCTCAGCTTTTTGGGGACAGGATGGGGTGTTTTCTGTGATTTACAAGGTGGATGAATTTCGGCTGTGCCAGACAGCTCCAAGGAGAGAGGACCGCACATATGCTGTTGGCCTGGCAGCCTGCTCCGGGTTGGGGGGGCGGGGGGCAGGATGCACGGCGTCTTTTATGCTCTGAGATCCTTTGTTTTCTTTCTGCTACACTTTCGAAATCCATCCAGCAGAGCCTGCCTCTGGTGCCACTGAGACCCTCACCTGCCAGGCACCCTAAGCCAGGGCAGGGAACTGCCTCCTTCCCACTGCCAGCATCCTTTGCTTGGTCCAGCCTCCTGGTCACAGCATGTTCCAGGGCCCAGCCATGACCCCTTACCCAGGTGCTCGCTTCTCAAGGCCAAATCCCTGCTCTGCCCTCGCTCTGGATTCTGACCTCGACTGCATTCTCAGAAATGCCCAGCTTGCATCTCTTGGAAACGTCTTTCTCATTAAGTAAAACATTTCCATTGTGAAAAAATTAGAAAACAGGTAAGAAAAAAACCTTATAACCCCCAAACTAAGAAACTGTTAATGTTTGTCTGTATGTTTAATGGCCTTTTTCTCCATCTATAAAATATGTTGTTATTTGTGTTTTTAAAAGTGCCACCCGTACCACCCTGTGCAGCCACCTGTGGTGGTCCTGCATACCGTTTTGGAGACTTTTTTCACCTGATACTATAATGTGACCATCATGTTATGGTAAACTTTTTATATCAATAAATATGGCTCTTCATCATTTTGAACGCTGCATAGCATTCCATGCACCAAAATGTGTTTAACCAACCCTCCCCCCGGTACTGATGAGCGTTTATATTGTGTCCATGTTTTTCTATCATTATGCGTGCCACATGAGTGTCCTTACATATATTTATGAATGTGAGTATTCTTTAGGTCAAATTCCTAGGAGTGCATCACCTGGGTTAAAGATGTCACTGCACTCCAGCCGGAGACCACTGGGACCTGCGGCTGAGCAAGTTGGGTTTATTGCTTGTTGCAAAAGTGAGCCAGGGCACACTCCAGAGGAAGCTCTGAGCATCTCAGTTGGAGGCTCTTAGGAAGGCTGTAGGCATAGGATTCGGACTTGGGTTAGTCATTGCAGGGAGGACTGCAGGAAGCTGGGCTTTGGTCTGGCAATTCTAAAACTGGGTGCCTTGATAAATCTGACCTACAAGAAGACAGGACTGGGGGGAGCGGGGAGGGATAGAATTAGGAGATATACCTAATGCTAAATGATGAGTTAATGGGTGCAGCACACCAACATGGCACATGTATACATATGTAACAAACCTGCACGTTGTGCACATGTACCCTAAAACTTAAAGTATAATAATAGTAAAATTTAAAAAAAAAAGGACTAGAGTAAGATAAAGCTGCAACTGGTAAAGAAGCAACAGTCATACATATTAGCCAGGATTGAGAGATAGTTGGTCCTGCTGTGGTTTGGATGATGTCCCATGTGGGTGCAGACATTTGTGGAGTGGGCTGGTTCTTGTTTTTTAATTCACTGCAGTCCAAGTGGCCTGTCTGGTGCTGATGTTTTGTGAAATGGGTTATGGCCTCGGCCCAGCCATGAGTGCCAGGTCAGCTCCTGGATGCCACGGCTGCTTTTCTCTTTCTCAAAGGGTTTGCACATTTTTAAAGTTTGCGAAGCTCATTGCCAAATAGCCTTCCTCTAAGGTTGTACTGATATATGGCCCTTCCCTCTGCTCTCAGTAGTCTGTACATTTTGGGGTATGTGATCCAGCCCCTGGGCTGCACTGTCTCTACCTGTCAGCCCAGCCTAGCGAGGAGGCGGGAAGAGACATCCAGAATAGTAGTTGGAGTAAATAGTATAACTGACTATGAGAAAATGTTTATTGTTTTCCCTCCATGCTCTGATTTCACTTGTTCTCAACTGATTTGTTGGGCTGTCTACAAAGCCTCCAGTGAAAGAACATTTCTACTTGCTGTTACAGGTAAGTATCTGAACTGAACAGACCCTGCCTGACTGCCGTCAAAATTATAGTGCCCAGAGCAGATAAACTCAGGGAAGCAGTCAATTCCCCTGCAGAATTGTGTCTTACCAGAGCTTATGTCTCTCTAGATAAGTGTAACTCAGGCTGAGAAGCAAGTGGCCCCAGAATATAATGGATCATTCCTGCCGCCGGAGACCTATGTTATAGGTCTAACAACGCCCATCCTGTGCAACTACTATGAAGGTTAGAGAAAATGATTGCAGCTGCTGGGCAGGTGGTAAAGCTTAATCAATGGAGATGATCATGACAATGAAGATTACAGGGACTTGGCAAAGAAGTGGTAAGGGCCTTTGTGACCTGGGGCCCTGGAGAGGTGGGGCAGCTCTCTTGGCCCCGAGGGGTTTGGCCAGGCCTGCTTCATGTCCTGGGGGCAGGGGCCAAGCTATAGAAAGACTTCTCCATAGGGAGAGGGGTTTGCCTCAGTCCTCCTCCTCCCCAGGGGCTGCATGTAGGTGCCTTTGTGGATGGAGACGTGGAGGTTGGATCAAGCTTGCACTGTGTGCAATTATAGCCCACACAAACGAATGGAAAACTAAATCCCAGAATCCCAGGCTTGGCCTCAGGCCCACCTCCATGCTTGGCTGTCTCGCTACCCCAGCATCACCCAGGCTGCAGCTCCGTCCCTGGGATGCTCGGGAAGTGGCGTGCATCAGCTCACCCATCGTTTGTTAGCACGCTTTGCAGTGGGCCCTGAGCAGCGTGCGTTTCTATTCAACTGGCTTCTCATTTGAAACCCTAAAGGGCTGTGTCAAGGCGAGCAGGGATATGAGATGGGGGACCCCCCCACGAGAGAGGGCTGGGGTGATGACTGCGCCCTCTTCCTCCTCCACTCCCCTGTGGGCGATCTGGCTGGAAGGTGGAGAGGAAAGCTCACCCCAGTGCCTAGAGGCTGCACCAGCCCCTGGTGAAGCACTGAGCTGTAGGATCTCAGCTCTGCCACCTTGTAACTGTGACGGGGGTAGGTCACACCGTCTCTGGGCCCACAGTGAGGATTCCTACTTAACCACAGGGCCATTGTGAGGGGTGCCTGGCCCCAGGACCCACATGGGCTCAGATGAGTCGCTTTTTCCCCTGCACTTACTTTCTCTCATGCACGTGTTCACCCTCGGGATGGCAGCTGAGAACTGTTTATATTATTTTGCTTTGCTGAGTGGGAGCTCAAGAGCAGGCACCTGACCCCATTTGAGGCTTCCCCCTTCCCCCGTACCCCAGCAGCTTTGGGATTCTCAGCATTCTTAGGAACTTTGGTTTGCTAAGTCAGCTGCAATCTTGAGCTTCTAACTTGTTTTTTCCTGGCTCAGCATTTCCTCGGGGCTCTCAAATTAAAGGTAGCTTTCTTGAGATGCAAAGATTACCTTGTGAGGACAGGGAGTGGAAGTGAGTGGAGAGGGAGCTAGGAAAGAGGGGGGTGGGCACTGAGGATAGCAGGGCCGGGGCCAGGGGATCTTGGGGATTCCTTTTCTCAGCCCCTTGGGTGTAAGATCTGAGGGGCCCAAGGGCCATGCCAGGGAACATCCCCCTGCAGACACCTCCCCATTCCAGGCTGCTGACCTGGGAGAGAGAAGCCATCAGTGCTGTGCGTGGGACAGGCGAGGGAGGCGACGGGGACAGAAAGAACTGCCTGGCTCACTGGCAATTGCTCCTTTCAACTACTTCTTGGCCCTGGTAAGGTGCTGAGGTTTCTTCCTTTTTTTTTTTTTTTTTTTTTTTGAAATGTGAATTTCAACATTTCAAATTACTGTTACTTTTAACATTGTCCTTTTTTTATTAAGGTTAAACATAAAATTTACCATCTTAACTGTTTTTAAGTGTTCAGTACAGGATTAACTACATGCATTTTTTTTTTTTTTTTTTTTTTTTTTTTTTTTGGAGAAAGGATCTTGCTTTATCACGCTGGAGTGCAGTGGCACCATCATCAGGGCTCACTGCAACCTCGACCTCCTGGGCTCAAGTGATCCTCCCACCTCAGCTTCCTGAGTAGCTGGGACTACAGGTGTGTGTCAAAATGTCCAGCTTAATTTTTTATTTTTTGTAGAGGGTCTCGCTATGTTGCCAGGGCTGGTCTCAAACTCCTGGCCTCAAGCAGTCCTCCTGCCTCTGCCTCCCAAAGTGGTGGGATTACAGGCGTGAGCCACTGTACCTGACCCTAAGTGCACACCATCATGCAACAGATCTCTAGAACTTTATCATCTTACAAAACTACAATTCTCTATGCATTGAACAACCCCCTTTTTCTCTCCCCACCACCAACCACCATTCTACTTTCTGCTTGTAAGAGTTTGATACTCTAGATACTTCATGTTAAGTGGAATCAGGCAATATTTGTCATTTTGTGACTGGCTTTATTTTGCTTAACAAGATGTCTTCGAGGTTCATCCATGTTGAAGCATATGACAGAATTTCCTTCTTTTTAAAGGCTGAATAGTATTCCATTGTATGTATATACCGTATTTTCTATATCCATTCATCCATCAGTGGACGTTTGGGTTGCTTCTACTGTTTGGCTGTTAGGAATAACATGGCAATGAACATGAGAATGTAAATATCTCTTCAAGATCCTGGTTTCAGTACTTTTGAATGTATACCCAGAAGCAGGGTTGTTGGATCATCTGCTAGTTTTATTTTTAATTTTTTGAGGAACCTCCATACTGTTTTCCATAGCAACTACACTGTTTTATATCCCTACCACGAGTGCACAAGGGTTCCAGTTTTTCAACATCCTCACCAACATTTATTTTCTGTTGGTTTGTTTTGATAGTGGCCACCCTAACAGGTGTGTGGTGATAGCTTATTGTAATTTGGATTTGTATTTTCCTGATGATTAAGGCTATTGAGCATCTTTTCACATGCTGCTTGGCCATTTGTATTTCTTTGGAGAAATGTCTATCCAGGTCCTTTGCTGAGTTTAAAATCAGGTTATTTGTTTTGTTGTTGTTAAGTCGTAGGAGTTCTTTATATATTCTGAATATTAACTCCTAATCAGGAGTACGTATCCTTATTAGAAATATAGTTTGTAAATGTTTTCTGCCATTCTATGCATTGCCTTTTTACCCTGTTGGTTGTTTCCTTTGCAGTGCAGAAGTTTTAAAGTTTGATGTAGTGTCATTTGTCTGTTCTTAATTTTGTTGTCTGTCCTTTAGGCGTCATATCCAAAACATCATTGCCATTCAAATGTAATGAAGTCTTATGTTTTTTTTTTTTTTTTTTTTTTTGAGTTGGAGTCTCACTCTTGTCACCCAGGCTGGAGTGCAGTGGCATGATCTTGGCTCACTGCAAGCTCCGCCTCCCAGGTTCAAGCAATTCTCCTGCCTCAGCCTCCTGAGTAGCTGGGATTGCGGGTGCCTGCCACCACGCCTGGCTACTTTTTGTATTTTTATAGAGATGGGGTTTTGCCATGTTGGCCAGGCTGGTCTTGAACTCCTGACCTCAGGTGATCCGCCTGCCTTGGCCTCCTGAAGTGCTAGGATTACAGGCATGAACCACTGTGCGTAGCCTGAAGTTTTTCCCAGCTTGAGCAACATAGCAAAACAATGTCTCTACAAAAAAAATTTAAAATTAGCAGGGTGTGGTGGTGTGCACATATAGTTCTAGCAACTCAGGAGGCTGAAGCAGTAGGATTGCTTGAATCCAGGAGTTTGAGGCTGCAGTGAGCTATGATTGCATCACTGCACTCCAGCCTGAGTTACAGAGACCCTGGCTCAAAAAAAAAAAAAAAAAAAAAAAGGAAAGAAAAGTTTTTCCCTATGTTTTTTCTAGGAGTTTCATAGTTTTCAGGTTTTATATATATTTAGGTTTTTAATCCATTTTGACTTAATTTTTGTATATAGTGTAAAGCAAGGGTCCAGCTTCATTTTTGGCATGTAGATATCCAATTTTTCTGACACCACTTGTTTCCTCATTTTGTAGCCTTGGCACCTTTGTTGAAGATGATTTGACCATATATGTGTAGTTTTATTTTGGGGCACTCTATTCTGTTCCATTGGCTTATATGTCTGTCTTTATGCTAGTACCATACTGTTTTGATTACTATAGCTTTGTAATATGCTTTGAAATCAGGAAGGATAAGGCCTCCAGTTTTGTTTTTCCTTCTCAAGATTGTTTTGGCTACTTGGGGTCCTTTTAGATCCCATATGAATTTTAAGATTCCTTTTTTCTATTTCTGCAAAATATGCCTTTGGGATTTTGATAGGATTGCATTAAATCTGCAGGTTACTTTTAATGGTATTAAGTTTTCCAATCCATGAAATGGGTTTTCTTTCCATTTATTTTTGTCTTCTTTAAATTCTTTCAGCAATGTTTTGGATTAGTGTACAAGTCTTTCTCCTTGGTTAAGTTTATTTTGATGCCACCATTGGTGGGATTGTTGTCTTAATTTTCTATTTAATTGTTTACTGTTATTGCATGGAAATGCAACTGGTTTTTTGTGTTGATTTTGTAGCCTGCAACTTTACTGAATTCATTTATTAGTTCTATCAGCATCTTTGTTTGGAATCTTTAGAGTTTTCTAAATATATGGTCATGTTATCTGTGAACAGAGATAATTATACTTTCTTCTTTTCAAGTTAGATGCCCTCAGTATCACAAATTATATCTTTTCATATTTTGTAACCATTAACATAGGTTTTTTTTGGGGGGGAGCGGGTGGGGAGTGGGGAGAGCTCTATCACCCAGGCTGGAATGCAGTGGCATGATCTTGCCTCACTACAGCCTCAACCTCTGGGGCTCAAGTGATCTTCTCTCGTCAGCCTCCTGAGTAGCTGGGACCACAGGTGCATGCCATCATGCCTGGCTAATTTTGTTTGTTTTTTACAGAGATGAAACCTCACTATGTTGCTCAGGCTGGTCTCAAACTCCTGAGCTCAAGCAATCCTCCTGCCTCAGACTCCCAAAGTGCTGGGATTACTGGCATGAGTCACCATGCCCAACATAACATAGTTTTATAGTTATGGTTATTTTTATGCTTTTATCTTCTAAATTTGATACAAGAATTAAGTGATTTACACAACAATTACAGTATTACAGGATTCTGAATTTGTATATGTATTTACTTTTACTAGAGAGCTTTATATTTTTGTTTGTTTTCATGTTATCTATTGTTTTTTCATTTTAACTTGAAAACTCTCCTTAGCAATTCTTATAAGACAAGTCTAGTAGTGATGAACTTCTTCAGTTTTTGTTTATCTAGGAAGGTCTTTCTTTTACCTTCATTTTTGAAAAAAACAAGTTTTGTCAGATGTAGTATTCTTGGTTGGCAGTTTTCTTCTTTCGGCACTTTGAATATATCATTCCACTACCTTCTAGCCTATAATGTTTCTGCTGAGAAATCTGTGGATAATCTTATAGTTGCTCTCTTATATTATGAATTACTTTTTTTTTTTTTTTTGGCTGTTTCATGATTCTTTCTTTGTCTTTTACTTGTAACAGTTCGATTTTGATATATCTTTGTGTGAGCCTCTTGGGTTTAGCCTAGTTGGAATCCTGTAAGCTTCTTGAATGTGGATGTCCGTTTTCTTCCTCAGATTTGTGAAGTTTTCAGTTACTATTTCTTCAAATAAGCTCTCTGCCCTTTTCTGTCTTCTCTTTCTGAAGCTCTCATAATATGTGTATTAGTCTGCTTGATGGGGTACACGGGTCTCTTAGATTTTCTTTACTTTTCTCCATTGCTTCTTTTTTTTCCCCTCTGACTTGATAATTTCAAATAACATCTCTTCAAGTTTCCCTGATTCTTACTTTTGCTTGATCAAGTATGCTATTGAATCCCTCTAGTGATTTTTTTTTATTTCAGTTATTGTATTCTTCAGTTCCAGAATTTTATTTTGGTTCTTTTTCAGTTTCTATTTCTTTGTTATTTTCGTTTTGTTCATACATCATTTTTGTGATTTTGTTCAGTTGTCTCTTTTTGTTCTCTTGTAGCACATTGAGCTTCTTTAAGATGATTATATTTATTTCCTTGTCAGGTAACTCATAGATCTCCATTTTTTAGGGGCAGTTTTTGCAGATTTACTTTATTTCTTTGATTGGATTATGTTTTCCTGTTTCATGTGCCGTGGGTTTTGTTTTATTTTATTTTTTGCTGTGGTTTGTTCATTTGAAAAACAGTCATAGCAGTCACTCTTCCCAGTCTTTATAGACTAGCATCCTACAGGGAAAAACTTTTACCAGTCAGTTCAGCCAGTGATTCTGGGGACCTCACAAACATTTTCTGAGGGTGTATCTTCTCTGGGCTTGTGTGTATAACTTCCCAAATAGAAAGGCTTGCTGGTTTCTTTTTAGGAGCTTGTAGGCTCTTGTTCCTTCTGATGTCTGTTGGTAGTGCTGCAGGTTCTCTGGGACTGCAACAAGACACTGAGCTCTCTTTTGCTCTCAGTGACCCCCAGGCATCCAAAATATGCCAGTTCCTCATAATTGCTCCAAGTAAGATGAGACAGAAACTAGTCCTGTGGGCATCATGCCAAAAAGCTGAAATGCTGAGTGTACATTCCATTCTTCTTTTTCTTTCCCAATGAAGAAGTCATGACATTTTTGCTCCTGATTGCACCAAGTTGTGCTGGCTGTGGGGAAGGGCTATCTCGTTTTTATATGAAATGGTTTTTCTTGACTGTTTCAATGTGGTTATTCTTTGCTTTGAGCTTGCATGGGGGTACAACAGCTTCTTAAATGATTTCTGGGGTCTCAAAAGGCTTTTTGAGCTGTGTATTGTCAAGTTAATTTCCCTGTTGGGGAACAAGATCGGGAGCTTCCTATTCTGCCATCTTGCCCAGATCCTGAGCAAAGCCTCTTTGTTTTCCACAATATTCTCACTAGAAAAAATTAAAGCAGGGTGGAGATGCATATGGGCAGGGTCAAAGTGTGTGTATGCACAGGGATTGTTGGAAGGAGGAAAGATATTAACATTTGAGTACCCACAATGACTCACTCAAGTTAGTGCTATCTCTTTTTAGCTTTGAAATGATCTGGTGAATGAAAACTATTTTTATTTTACAAGGAGGAAACAGGCTCAGAGAAGTTAGAAGACTTGCTCAGGTCAATCAGGAAACAAGGGAGCCAGGATTCCATCCCAGGTCTTGACAGAAAGGCCCACATCCTTTACAATCCCTGGAGAAGTGTTTTCTTTACAAGGAATTCCAAGCAGAAGGTGGTGGGGAGATGAGGTACAGGGGTGAGGATGCTACCGAGCACATGTGGTGGGTCCTTATGTCCATTCTTTAGTCTAGTTGGTGGTGCTGCCTTCAAGTCTGGACTTGACTCCTCTATTGCATTTATGGAGTGTAGAAAGCATCCTTCTTGTTCAATGGATGGAAGCGGCAGGGGGGCTCACCTAGGGTGTACATTGTTAGATGCGTTGGAGTGGCCTTCTTCCTCATCTTGTTTGTTTCCCTTGGGTGGTCAGTGGACCAGTGGTACCTCCCCAGGTTGGTGATGACCAGCCGGGCAGGGCTTCGGCGCTCTCAGGGCCGGACTCTCAATGGCAGAATCTGGAGAGTTCACGGACTGTCTTTTGGGTTTATTTGAAAAAGCAACTTGGAGATCAAAAGAGATAGGACTAGATAAAACTCACACTCCTTGGCCTCTATGAGCCCTGGGATGTCGAGCCGCTTCTCCCCTTCCTTCCTCCTTCCTCCGTTCTCACCCTATACTGCAATCAGACTGCATGGGCCATTCCTTCAGTGGCTCCTTATTTCTCCACTCCAGCCTAGCACACGCTGTTCTGTCTGCCTGAGACACTCACCCTTATCCCCATCATTTTGTCTCTCAGCTAACTTCTCTTCTGTTATGTCACTTCCTCCAGGGAGTCCTCCTTGAAGCCTTGGGCCTGGGTAAGTGTTTAAAAATGTAGGTTTTATTATTATTTTGTTATGATTGAGATATGGCGAGGCCAATAGATAAGGAGATAATTGCCTTTGAAAAGATAGTTTGTTACAATTCCCAAGAGGAGGGGGCATACCCCCACCACTGGGCACAGGGCACACAGGGAAGCAGTAGGGTTAGGAGGCAGAAAGGGTGAGGGGAAAACATGGGCAAGAGCCTTTATTGTGGATCCCATGGGAAGAAATGAGTGAAGCAGTATAATCAGGTTTAGAATTGGTGAGTTTGAATAATTTCAGTGGGCTCTGGGATATAGGGATTGTCTCTCATCTGGTAGTACTTGGCCCTGGGTGATTAGGGCAAGTGGATAGTGACCCTGAGTTTGACAGCTTGATAAGGGAGGTGGTTGGGGAATAGGCTCTGGTTTAATTGGTTTGTATATGAAAGGCATGCTTGTAGGAGTCCTTTACTATCTCTAGGAATTATTAATAGCTAGCCCTGGGAGGGGCAGTCCCTCCAGGGTGAGCAAGGCCCCAGATGTCAAAGCCTCAGAATGAAAAAGCAGGTTAATGCGGTCGACTGCCTCTCCTACGAATTCCTGCAGCTCACTGACTTAACTACACTGTGAGCCTTACAACGTAGACGTTAAACCTCCAAAAGTAAGGTGCCCAGGCACGGAAGGTGATTTTCAGGGGCAGCTCATGTATGACTTTTTTAAAGTTATGTAGTTATTTTAATGTATATTCCAAATAAACCGGCATACCAAATACTTCATTGATAAAATAAATTTAAGAACATCATAACAAAAATGTTATGTAAAAATGTAAGTCCAGTATTAAAGAACAATTTTAAGCAAATAACATCAGAGGCTGCGAAGGTAGTGCACTTCCTTCTCTTTGTCCCCATTTTATCTCCAGCACCCAATACAATCTTGACACTGAGACCTTGTCTAAATGAGTGAATGAGGCAGCCCTGGGCTAGCCGCATTGGCATCACCACACTCCAGAACATCTTGGAAAAGAGGATCAACAGTAGATGGAGCGGAGGAGTTGTTTTATCTGAACTTTTTTTGCAGATGAGAAAATAGGAAGCCAGAGCCAAAGAGAGGACTTCCTCAAGGTTCCACAGCAAGTTCATGGCCAGTTCTGACCCAATCTTGTTCTTTCTTTTTTTTGAGATTGAGTCTGGCTCTGTCACCCAGGCTGGAGTACAATGGCATGATCTCGGCTCACTGCAACCTCTGCCTCCCGGGTTCAAGTGATTCTCCTGCCTCAGTCTCCGAGTAGCCGGGATTACAGGCACACATCACCATGCCTGGCTAATTTTTGTATTTTTAGTAGAGATGGGGTTTCACCATGTTGATCAGGCTGGTCTTGAACTCCTGACCTCAAGCAATCCACCTGCCTCAGCCTCCCAAAGTGCTGGGATTACAGGTGTGAGCCACCATGCCCGGTCTTATTCTGTTCTGTTCTGTTCTTTTCTTTTCCTTCTCTTTCTCTTTCTGTCTGTCTCTTTCTTTCTTTCTTCTTCTTCTTTTTTTTTTTTTTTTTAATTTGAGATAGAGTTTCACTCTTGTTGCCCAGGCTGGAGTGCAATGGCATGATTTCAGCTCGTTGCAACCTCCGCCTCCTGGGTTCAAGCGATTCTCCTGCCTCAGCCTCCTGAGTAGCTGGGATTACAGGCAGGCACCACCATGCTCGGCTAATTTTGTATTTTTAGTAGAGACGGGGTTTCTCCATGTTGATCAGGCTGGTCTCGAACTCCTGACCTCAGGTGATCTGCCCACCTCAGCCTCCCAAAGTGCTGGGATTACAGGCATGAGTCACCGTGCCTGACTGTGTTCTCCTTTCTTATCACTGAGATCAGCTGTGTTGCCATATAGGACTCAGTTCCAGGGCAGGACCCTTTGCTTCTTCCTGGAAGCGCCTGTCTGTCTGCTGGCTCATGCAAGGCCTCCGCCAGGGGCTGGTCTGGATGCAGCACTCCCAGCAGCAGCCTGGACCCTGGCTGGGTGCACTGGGGCTCTCAGGCACAGACTGTCCAATCTTCCAGGCCAATTGAGGCTCCGGATTTTCTTTTTTCATCAATAGAGGTTAAGGATGTGTCCAGGGTCACACAGCTATAGCCAGTCAGAACCAGGTCAGAATTGGTGTTCTTTTCAGTGTACTCCACCACCTCCCCATATGGGTGACTGGATGGAGTGGGCTGAAATGGGCTCTCTGGCAAGGTAATGAGCTCCCCATCCCTGAGTGTGCAAGAAGAAGATGGATATCCCTTCACAATCCCCCTGGAACTGTGACACAGGAGATTTTGGCATAAGGTGGTTCCAGCTAAGGGCAGTGCTCAGCGACATTTGATGTCTGAGTCACTGAAGACCTTTGCTCTTCGGATTTCCAGCTTGTTGGCTGCTTCATGGGCTGGGCCCAAGGGGCTCAGTTACTGACACCATCAGGAAAGGGCTCTCAGGGAAACATGCTGAAAGCTATTTCCATTTATTTGTATTTGCTGTCTTTGACTTTGGACAGTAGCTCAGCTCCTGGGAGATCTGTGGGGGATGTATGTGTTGAGAGTTCTGGGGGTGAGCTGAAGGCCCCGGATCCTTGAACTAGACCCTGCAGAAAGCGATGGATTCAGCCAAGGCCAGGGTTCTGCCTAGGGGCTGATGGGAGCGTGGCATCCTGGGACGCTTCCCCAGAGTGGCCACTAGAGGGAGCCCGCTCTCAGCGGCACCCTAGAAGTGATACCTGGAGGGCATCCCTAGGTTGGCCCATGGTGGAGCAGGTGGGATGTCAAGCTGGTCCAGGGTAATGTCTTTCAAACTTGTTAATTGAAATCTTACATGGGGTCCCACATTCCAGGGACAGTTAGCAGGGAAAACTTTGGGGTGGAGGGGAAGGAGCAGCGTAGAGAGAGGAAATCTGTCCATTTGTACACAGACTTCTGCTCAGCCCCTCTCCGCCCCCATGTTCTTGGCACTGGGCTAGGAGGGAAGCCATGGACCAGACTCGAGGGGGAGTGGAGAGCAACATGATGGTCAGGGAAGAGAGAAGGTGCACAGCAGCTGTGTGTGCACACCCGTGCGTGGGTGCCTGGATGAGCCTCTGTCACTGCCCCGGAGGGAAGCTCAGCCTGATGGGTGGGCTGCACCTCCAGCTGCCGCATGTCCAGCAGAAGGGGCTGGTTACCCTAATCCCCATCTGCCTCTGCATCAAGAAGCACAGCATCCATGGTGAAACTGTCTCTACTAAAAATACAAAAATTAGCCAGGTGTGGTGGCAGGCGCCTATAATCCCAGCTACTGGGGAGGCTGAGGCAGGAGAATCACTTGAACCCGGGAGGCGGAGGTTGCATTGAGCCGAGATTGCGCCACTGCACTCCAGCTTGGGGGACAAGAGCGAGACTTCGTCTCAAAAAAAAGCACAGTGTCGCCATTAACAGTCATGTACAAAAATGCAGGAGAAAACGTCTAACACTGAGCGAACAACTCATGTTAAACAGTACAGTAGGACCGCATTTTCAAAAATGTGTGTATACATACAAAATGTTAATGTACTATTAATGGTGCTGAATTCGGCTGTGGAATCCAAATGATTTTTATTGTTAAGAATTTTTGCCTCCGAATTTGTGCCTGTAAATGCATTGCATTTGTAAAAGGAAAATAAATTAACAACAAGTGTTTGTTTTTCAAGCATGAGAGAGGGCCCACACCTGGCTCAGGAGTGCAGCCTCGGCCTCTGGCTCCTGAGGCCCCTGCAACAGCTGTTAGAGGCCTGCTTCCGGTCTCGTGCTGCCCCTGAGCGTCTAGGGATGGTAGGCAGACCCTGAACTGGGTTCCTAACCCCCCTGTCTAAGACATGCCAGTGTCTTCAGCCCCTTGTTGCCTACATTCTTCTCCCACTGGTTCTCTCATTGTGCACGTCCCTCCCTACCTCCTGATCTCCAGAAGAGCTAGGCTGAGAGGTGAGCAGCAGTGGACTCCTTTGGGCCCCACCTCAAATCCTGTCTGCAGCACCAGCTGCTGCTGCTTCTACTAAACACCAAAAGCCTGACAATCAGCTGCTTCTCCAACCCGGTGGCAGTTGCTGGGATCAGTTGTATACTACCATGAAACCCTGTCATCTCACTCTCAAACCCAAAATCCAATGCACAACCAAGAGACATTGCTCTAAGCTGAAGTGCACCTCTGGAAGCTACTAGAACAGCCAAAGATGCTCTTAACACACGTGCATACATGGATGCAATTGCAAATGAGGACATAGGTGGGTACAAACACCAGGGCCATGTTCGTACTCAAACACAGAAGCAGACACACACACCTATGCATACATAATCACATGTGCACACTTACGCATGTGGCACTCAAGCAGGTGCACAGGCAGAGTGGTGGTTATGGACTAGGACATCCAATTACCCAATTCTAGAGATGTTTATTGAGCACTTTCTAAAGTCCAAGTTTGGTTGCTGGGCTCTGGGGATGCAGAGATGGGTAAGCCACTCACAGAACATTCCACAGTGATCAGCTTCTGTGCAAAGCAGAATATGGTGTTGGGAGGAGTAGAATCACAGGATTTGAGGGCTGAGGCGGGAGATAGAGTGTTTCGTAGCTTCTAGATCACAGCCACAGGAGGCAGCGCAGCTACTTTCCTGTTTTACTTTAGGATGTATGTGACCTAGGAGAGGCTGGCCTCAGGTCTTACAAGCTGTACTGCCTCCTGGTTCCTATTACTGTAACTAGGGATTTCTGTGATCCCTGGGGTGGTGGTCCAGGCCTTTGATGGACCCGTGGTGACCCATGTGACCCTGACCCACATGGCCTCCACCTCCCCATCCCCTAGTTTGGGTCATGGGCTTCACAGGCCACGTTGCTGAGGACACTGTAAGATTGCACTCAGGGCCAGGTGTGGTGGCTCACACCTGTAATCTCAGCACTTTGGGAGGCCGAGGTGGGCAGATCACCTGAGGTCAGGAGTTCGAGACCAGCCTGGCTAATATGGTGAAACCCTGTCTCTACTAAAAATACAAAAATTAGGCTGGTGTGGTGGCAGGCACCTGTAATCCCAGCTATTCAGGAGGCTGAGGCACGAGACTTGCTTGAACCCAGTGAACCTAGGAGGCAGAGGTTGCAGTGAGCCAAGATCACACCACTGCACTCTAGCCTGGGCGATAGAGTGAGACTCCATCTCAGAGAAAAAAAAAAGCAAAACAAAACAAAAAAATCCCAAACGTTTCCACTCTGGATGCCAGCTTGAAGGCTCTTGGTCTTGTCCTTGACTTTTAGGCAGTCCTTAGCTCCCAGAGAGAGCAGCATTAAAAATCATCATCAGCAAAGTACTTCATTAGGCATAGCTTTTAATAATGTGGAATGCTCAATTTTTATTGAAATATGTTTGTCAAAACACAGGTAGAAAATGCTAGAAATAGAGCACCCCAGAATGCCAGAGCTGGGAGGCATCTGAGAAGCTTCTAGTCTAATCTTCTCCTTTGACAGATGAAGCCTGAAGATTTGGGGGTTGATTCTCACTGAGGCTGTGCCCTGGGTTGCCCCAGGTGCTGTGAGGAACAGGAATGGAGGCACATGGCACCCACACTGGTCTCTGAGATGCCATCACTCACAGCTTCTCCCCATCAGCCGGGGCCTTGGACACAGCCCCAGCCTGAGTTGAAACCTGGCCCTGGAACAGGAAGTGCTTGGAAGCTTCCCTGCCGTTGCCATGGTGCCCACAACCACCCAGGAAACCAAGGCAAGCTCCCCCTGTCAAAGCACCTTGGCCCATAAGAAGAAAAGGGGGAGCCCCAGATGTGATGAGCGCTTCCAGGCTTCAGGCTCAGAAGGCGCCCCCAGCTCTCCTGTAACTCAGAGGCCAGTGTGATGGGAGTTCCTCCACTCAGCACACTTCCCCTGTAAACACGCCTGTGGTGGGCAAAAGGGCTTTGGAACGGTAAGTACAATGGGTATTTTTCAGCCACTTCAGAGACCAAGAAATGTGTCCTAGTGACAGGTGCTGTCTTAGCACCTGTCTAGACCCAGTGTTAGACTTGGGTGCCTCTGGTCTACTTGGCAGGGAGGGAGTTTAGGGAATCAGGAGGGGTCTGGGAGCTGAGAGACCATTGTAGGTAGCTCCTGCCCACCCACAGGGACCTTGGCACAGGCTCTCAAAACACATGAAGGGGCAGATTGCCTGGTGGGATGAAAAAAGAACACATTTCCAGGCCATTGAGATGTCTCTGGATTTCAAGATCAGCTAAAAAAGTTCTTAGATATTGATCTAAGAAAGCAGGAGCTTTGGGTAGCTGAGTGCAAACCCCAGCCTCCCTCTCTGTAACTGAAGCGGTGCTCTGTGGGCATAGCGAGTCCTGCGTGGGGTTTATTCTGTGCTGACCAGGTCTGCTTTAGAATGGAACCCTCTTCTCTCTTCTCAGATTCCTTAAGGCCACGTTGAGGATTTGGGGGTCTATGTCTAGGGCAGTGGGAAGCTGGTGAAGGGTTTTAAGCTGAGGAGTTCATCATCCTGGCTCCTGTGAGGTAAAGGGATCAGAAAAGCATGTATGTGTTACCTGAGGTGGGAGAAGCCTCACGCAAGGTGGAAACTCAGCCATCAAGGAAAACACACATTGCTGTAAACTCAAGTGCACCTCTGAAAGCTGCTTGAACAGCCAAAGATGCTCTTAACACACATGCATACATGGATGCAATTGCAAATGAAGACACCGGCAACTGGGTACAAACACCAGGGCCATGTTTGTACCCAGACACGTTTCTTTTTCTTTTTTTTTTCCCCCTTGAGACAGAGTTTCGCTCTTGTTGCCCAGGCTGGAGTGCAATGGTGAGAGTTTGGCTCACTGCAACCTCCACCTCCAGAGTTCAAGTGACTGTCCTGCCTCAGCCTCCCAAGTAGCTGGGATTACAGGCATGCGCCACCACACCCGGCTAATTCTGTATTTTTAGTAGAGACAAGGTTTCATCATATTGGTTAGGCTGGTCTTGAACTCCTGACCTCAGGTGATCCACCTGCCTCGGCCTCCCAAAGTGCTGGGATTACAGGCATGAGCCACTGGGCCTGGCCCCAGATATGTTTTCAAATTAGAGACTGGCAAAGGAAATACACACACACACACACAGGACATATTTTCATACTAATGAAACAATTTGTTTACCATAAACAATGTCAAAAGACAAATGATACACTTCTGCAGCATGTATGGCAGACAAAATGTTAGTGTCCCCAGTACATAGAGAGCTCCTTAAAAAATGCTAAGGAAACTACAGTAACCCAGTAGAAAAATGCGGAAAACCTATGATTAGGCAGTTTTCAGAAAAGAAAACTTAAATGGCCAATAAATAGATGAAAGAATGCTCAACCCCACTGGTAGCCAGGAAAGTTCAAATTAAAATAAGAATCTGAAACCATCTGGCACTCACCAGCTTGGCAAAAATAAATACGATGATACTACCTAGTACCAAAGATGTTGTGAAAAAAACGACAACACTTATAAATTGGTGATAGGAATGTTAATTGCTGCAATTTTGGGGCAAGTGAATTGGTATTAACTATTTCAATTGAAGATACAGATCTCTGACATAACTATACCACTTGGAAGACTATTTCATAGAAATAAAAACAGCAACACAAAGATATATATATATACAGGTGCAGATATAGGTAACATGTATAGATATATGTATACACACATGTACACAAACTGCCGTAATAATGTGTATGCATATTGTTCCCATTGTTTTTATTATGGGAATAAAATATAGGAAATAACCTCAATGACTTGGCAGAGGAATATTTTAATAAATAATGATGCATTCACTGTATGAAATATTATGCGGCCAGGCACAGTGTCTCATGCCTATAATCCTGGCACTTTGGGAGGCCAAGGCAGGAGGACTGCTTGATATCAGGAGTTCAAGACCAGTCTGGGCAATATAGATCAGTCTGGGCAACCCTGGCTCTAGAAAAATTAAAAAATTAGCCAAGTGTGGTAGTGGACACCTGTAGTCCCAGCTACTGGGGAGGCTGAAGTGGGAGGATCACTTGAGCCCAGAAGATCGAGGCTGCAGTGAGCCTTTATCACACCACTGCACTCCAGCCTGGGCAACAGAGCAAGACCCTGTCTCAAAAAAAGAAAAAGTAATATTATGCAGCTATGTTAAATTTTTCTTTCCTGTCATTGTATTTGTTCACTAGTTACAACAAGCATATATTATTAATACTTTTGCAATTAAAAAGTCCAATTAAGGCAATTAAAAGGCAAAGAAAAACCTGTCTGCCCAAGTGGAATGGAAATTCTATGTGGCAAGGATCGTGTGCATTTTGCTCACTGCTGTCTCTCAGAAACGGCTAACGCCTCTCTCCATATGGCGACTGCACAGGAGATGCTTGTTGGTGAATGGATGAACATAGCCATGGCTGTGATGTGAAGTGCTGTTTGGGGAGCAAAGGGAGGTCAGCTGAGGTTCTTGGTCATCAAGTGCCGTGGCTTCTGCTGGTTTCACCAGCTCACCCACTTCTCCTCTTCTCTGATGTTGCTCTGGGGAACTACCCAGTCCCCAGTGCACGTTCTTGTTGGGAGAATTAGTCAAGGTGTCTGCCCTCAGGGGCCAAAGAGTGGGCCCCTGAGCTAAGCCAGGCCAGTTGGGGCCTCTTGCTGAGAATCTGGATTGAAAAGAACCCTGCATAGATGGACTGTGGGAGAGCCGACTCATGCTGGAGGCAGCGCCTGACAACAACAGCCACCAACTCCTGGTGCGTGCCACCCAGGTCCCTGCAGCTGCTTCCTGTTCTTTCCCGGAGAGTTCTCCAGTTTCCTTTGGAGTCTATGAGACCCTCCTCTCATCACCATCCTTCCAATCAATCTTAACCTCCCCCCAACCCCATAATCAAATGGGTTTCTGTTGCTTGTAACCGAACAGCCCTGATAATGTTCAGAGATAACTGGAAAGTCCTTCCACTCTTCCTCTTTCATGACCCTGTAAGCTAGGGTGACCATCAGTCTACAGAGCTCCAGGGCAGCCCTGGCCTACAGCCATTGTCCAGGCCTAATTATTAATATCATCCCTTTAGTCTTCTCGTCTGAATGATCAATTATGTGATCAGCCTACTTATAGCTATCTTTTGGTCT
The DNA here is from genome assembly GCF_028858775.2 of Pan troglodytes. Classification (NCBI taxonomy): domain Eukaryota; kingdom Metazoa; phylum Chordata; class Mammalia; order Primates; family Hominidae; genus Pan; species Pan troglodytes. The sequence continues at coordinate 134,383,420 of NC_072406.2, forward strand.
TCCTCACTTTGACAAAGGATTATCTTCTGTTTTGCTTTATCTGAGCCACTTTCCCAGAACAACAGCAGAGATGTCTCTATTCACCTGCTTACAAAAAAAAAAAAAACAAAAAACAAACAAAAAGCCCCAGCAACAACAAGATATTCTCTTGATTGATAAATAACCCACATTCGAGGCTTATTCATTACTGTTCCTGTGGCAAAGTATAGATTCTTTAGGCCAATCTCCTCCATAATATTTTGAAAAGTATGGAAAATTTCACCTTTACCTCTTTTGTCTTCTAGGTTGCTTATCTTTTCTCTCCTGTGTAATTTCCACTTTCATTCATGATAATGTCGAACATGGTAAGTAGATCAGTTTCTCAAGAAGGTAGGTGATGAGAAGAAGCATTTGCTTATGGTCATTTTGACAAATTTCCACAAGGGGCTGGGTCCTGCACCACCGAGGACCTCAAGCATTACTGGCTGACTCGGCTGGAAAGAGCGCGTCCAGGCAGCGCCGTCCAGAGGGCAGAGAGCAGGCTTGTGGTCTGAGCTGACGATGTTTTACTTCGACATTTTACGTGACAGCAGGACTACATCTAGACTCAGATTCCACAGTTTTTAATCACCCACCATCTTCTAGGCACTATACTAAGGCATATTTCCCAAACTTTATTCTACTTTATACTTTTTACAACATTGGAAACAAGATGATATCCCCACAATCCCCACCATTGCCATCCTCACTGTCGTTCTCACGATAACCATTACCGTCACCACCATCACCCATTATTTCCATTTTACACATGAGACCTGAGAGCCTCAGAATGTTAAGTAACTTGCTCAAGGTCACACAACTAGAAAGTAAAATTTGAACTCATATGCTCTAGTCCGTGGACCATGGTCTCGTCACCTCTCCATTGGTGCCCTGGGTGGCTTGGGATCAATGACATCCATTCCTGTGGGTCCCTCCTGGTGCTTTTTTCCTAGCTAGGTTGCTTTGAGCCTTCAGTCTAAGGTTTACATCCATGCTGGGTATCGTCCTTCTTTTTTATGTAAATTGCTGAATTTCCCCTGGAGCCTCAAGAAAATGTCTAAGACTGAGCAGTTCTGCTCCTGGGCATATAACCAAAAGAATAAAAAGACAGGTGTTCAAAAAAACTTGTCCATGAATATTCACAGCACTCTTCACAATAGCCAAAAGGTATAAAAAACCCAAGTGTCCATCAACTGATGAAGGAATAAGCAAAATGTGGAATATTTACACAGTGGAATATTATTCAGCCTTAAAAGAATGAAGTACCAATACATGGATGAACCTTGAAAACATTATGTTATGTGAAAGATGCCATCCACAAAAGGCCACATATTGTGTGATTCCACTTGTATGCAATACCCAGAACAGGTGAAAACATAAAGTCAGAACATAGGGGCTAATCTTAGAAAGCAGGTTAGTAGTTGTCACGGGCTGGGGACATGGGAACAGGGAGTGACAATTTAATGGGTATGGAATTTCTTTTGGGGATAATGAAAATGTTCTGGAATTAGGTAGTGGTATTGGTTGCATAACATTGTAAATGTTCTAAATGCCACCAAATTGTACACTGTAAAATAGATAAAATGTTATGTTTTGTGTGTTTTACCACCATTAAAAAAATTCCTTGCCCAAGATCTCCACAGTTTAATATCTCTCTGTATGACAAGTTAGGATAAGTACTCAAAGGACAGTACTTAAAGCCTAATACTATCCCTGCCTGTGGATTCTTCAGAGAGCTACCTGCAAAAAACAATCTTTCTCCTTGACCTCTTACCCTCTGACACCTCTTGTCCTAGATCCTAAATTCCAAATTACTTTGTAGCTTGAGATCCTTGGTCTATGGAATACAGCGTCTTTGCCTTGAGATGTATTGTGAGAAATATTAGCCATGTTCAAAAATTAACCAGCACTGTAAAATTTGTCTTGATTTCCTTCCTGCTATACAATTTGGAAAATCTGGCATTTATATGAAGTTAGAAAAAAAGATGTCTTCTCTTTCTTTGATTACCAAGCAGCACAAAGCTCGGCTGGAACGCCGGGTCACTGGCTCAACCAACCGGTGGCGTTTGCCCAAACAGCCTTTCTCTGGGGACCTGCTCTCACTTTCCCAGATGTGCAAGGCTCTGAGCATAGACTTTGAGGAAGCTTTGAGGAACCCAGACAGGTATGGAGACTCAAAGGTTTGTGGGAGGGAATGGCCCATCATTCCTGGGAGGGGAGGTGCCTGATGAACGGGCCACTCTGATTGGCTGGAGTGGCTGTCAAGGGCACATCTGCAAGGAAGGCTCTCTCTGGAGCCAGCCCTCAGGCATGGACAGGGTCATAAGTGACTACTACCTCTGAGAATGTGGGTGGTTACAAAAGTGCAGAGAAAGATTGAATTTTTTTTTTTTTTTTTTTTTTTTTTTTACAATTTTTCTTCCCACTGGGAACTTTGAACCCAAACAGGATTCTGAGTTTATTATCCAGGGACCACCTGATTTTTTGACAAACAAAACTTAGTTAGTCCTGGCTCAGTGTTTAGACAGCTTGTAAATGTCCATTTTCACCCAATGAATTGATCCTCTCTCAATCTCATGGCATTCCGAGCAGTAGGCTAGACCCTCACTTCTCCATGTGATGAGTTCTCTCTTGCCTCTCCTGGAAACACAGAGCTGGACCCTTGCCTTAGTCTGTTTGTGTTGCTATAAGGAAATACCTAAGGATCAGAAATTTATAAAGAAAAGAGGTTTATTTGGCTCAAGGTTCTGCAGGCTGTACAAGAAGCATGGTGCCAGCATCTGCTCAGCTTCTGGTGAGGGCCTCAGGCTGCTTGTACTCATGGTGGAAGGCAAAGAGGAGCCGAGTGTGCAGAGATCACATGGCAAGCGAGGAAGCAAGAGAGAGGAGAGAGGGGAGGTCCCAGGCTCTTGTTGACAACCGGCTCTTGTGGGAACTAAGAGAGTGAGAACCCACCCCTGAGGGATGGTATTAATCTATTCATGAGGGATCTGCCCTTATGACCAAAATGCCTCCCATTAGGCCCCACCTCCAACATTGGGGATCAAATTTCTACACGAGGTTTGGAGGAAACAAACATGTAATTTGTAGCAACCCTATTGCAGAAGGTACACCTCATTTCCCTGGTGCCATGGACCTGGCTTGATGCCGCTACCATCCCTAGGCTGGCAGCATCAGTCTTGTGAGCTCACAGCCAAATCAAAGTGAGCATGGACTGCACTCCTGGGACAGCACCTGGCACAGAAGAACTGCCTGCTCAATCTTTCTTCAGCGAGTAGCCAAATCTTCCCTCTCTAGAGCCACTGGCCAACACTTTTCCGTTGCCGAGTTCCTTAGTGCCAGGGCTCGGCCAGGGATGCAGGTGCTGGAGCTAGGCCTAGGAACAGAGGCAAAGTGATCCCAAAAGCTGATGAGAGGGTCTGGGCAGCAAGAACTAAGTCTCTATGAGTCACTGAGCTAAACTGGAGGCGGTGGCCTGAGGGGTGGGGTGTAGAAATGGCATTTGGTGCTGGGCATTTGGACTGTTAAAAGCAGTCTATCAATGGGGCTGGAATCTCCACTTCTTCACTTACTAATTCTGTGACCTTTAGTCAGTGGCTAACCCTCTTTGGGCCTCAGTTTCCTCATCTTTCAAATGGTTATAGAGCACCTTCTTCAAGATGAAGAGTCATCTTGAGGATTAAATGAAGCCATATATTGAAAATGCTTCGCACTGTTTCTGGCAAATAGTAGATGCTTAGTAAACAGAACTATTTTCTTTATTGCCTGAGCAGCATTTTAGTAATTAATCCCGGTGATTTCATCTTGGGGTGTCTCAGCTCTGTGCTCTGCCAGTCAACACCCCCTTTATTTCACTCTGCCTCCTTGCACCTCCCCCAGTTCCTTCCTCCAGGACAACACCTTCCTCCAGCACAACAGGGGCAGAGGAGCCGGCCTTCTGGGGAGAAGCTTTTACACATCTGGCCCTCTCCTTTGTGATATTGGGAAGCTGCATGTCCAGAGGCAGCAGATACTCTCAGGTGTTCTGGGTATGTCTATAGCCATGCATCTGGTGCTCAGCTGATCCAGGATTGGTTCTGCCAGGGCACTTGGGCTCTGTTCCATGAGCCTCTTGTCCTCCTCCTGAGATAGTGGGCTAGCCTGGGCACATGCTTATCATGGTGACAGCAGAGGGCACGAGGGTAAGCCCAGGAGCTCATGTGTCTTTCAAATCTTTCACCATTTCACATTCACTAGGCCCCATGAACTGAGGCAAGTCACGTGGCCAAACTCCCAGTCAAGGGACAGAAAACACACTCCGTCTCCTTATGGAGAGAAACTTTGCAGTATGGAGGCAAAAGATTTGGACAGAGGGAGGGATGAAGAATTGAAGTCACTGGTGAAGTCTACTGAGTATGGGAGAAACTGATGTTCTGTAATAAACACAAACTTGTCTGGGCATGGTGGCTCATACTTGTCATCCTAGTGCTTTGGGAGGTCTAGGTGGGAGGATTGCTTGAGGCCAGGAATTTGAGACCAGCATGGGGCAACATGGTGAGACCCTGTCTTTACAAAAAATTTTAAAATTAGCCAGGTATGCTGGCGTGAACCTGTAGTACCAGCTACTTGGGAGACTGAGGTGGGAGGATCACTTGAGCCCAGGAGATTGAGGCTGCATGCAGTGACCTATGATTGTGCCGTTTCACTCCAGCCTGGGAGACAGAGCGAGATTTGTCTCTAAAAATAAAAAAGAGACAGAGAAAGAGAAACACACACACACACACACACACACACACACACACACACACACACCTTTTCTTTGTGTTCACAATAGGAATTTGTTGCATGTGATTGTGAGTAACTTCTTAGAAAGAATAAAGGTTGTGTATAACATGAAGGGCTTATTCCTGGTAACTCTTGTGAACCTTCAGGCATCAGGCAACACTCAGGTGGCAAACTCCACTGTCAGTAAGGGCCTGGAATGCCCCATGCAACATACGTTATATCCCCCAAAGCACTACATGGCTGTTTCTGCCCCACCTGGCAAGCTGTGTTCGTGTCATGGATGGTGTCATTGCTGCTTTTCCCACCTGGGGGTGCTGTCTGCTTGGACAGGAGCTGGGCCAATCTATTTCTTGAGTTACGGAAAGGGTCATTCATGATGGAAAGCTGAGGGAACAGGCTCCCAGCTTCTCGTCTATTTCGGGTATGTAATTGTGCCCAGCTGGCCAACACTTCCTTCTGCCGCGTCTGGGTTTTCATGACGCAGGGAGTTCCTGGTCAGCCACTCAGAGGTGCTGATCTTCAGGCTGCTGATCGTCTTACCTTGGTCCTTTTGCAGGCTCTGGGGCACCGAATGTGGGAGAGGAGGCTGAGAGGAGGAAATGTTAACTTCCTTGCGAGTACCCTAATCTTTTCGTGCCTTAGTTTATGTGCAAATCGGGGATGCTGTCTTACAGGATTGTGTGAGAATTATACGACATGATTCATGTAAGGAGCTTAGAAAAGTGTCTGGCACATATATGCTCAATGCACATGTGTCAAGCATGTCCCTGGGGTCCACAGGCGTGTATGGATGCGTGCTGTCATGGAAACCCAGAGATCCAGCACGGGAGGTGTGTCTCAGGCCAGACTGGGGAGGGGGCACCCCCATGAAGGCTCAGGGGTTGTGGCCCTAGGAAAGACCCAGAGCCCTCCCTGTCCCCAGCTGCTGAGGCTGCCTAGTGGTTTTCTCCCTTTCTGCCTGCAATGCCAAGTCCATTCAAGGGTGGGAGGAGGTCATGCTTAAGAGGTAAGAATGGGAAGAAGGGACCCCTACATTTTTATATTATATTATATTATATTATATTATATTATATTATATTATATTATTTTATTTTATTTATTTTTAACCAGAGAGCAGTTCTGGGATAGTGGGACTAGAGAACAATGACCCGTGTTAACCTAAATAACAAACAGAGAGGAGAGGAAGACTCTCTAAAAGAGGCTGATGTTTATTCTGGAACAGGCATTGCAATGCAATACCAGTGCCACTGTAAACTACGTGTGTATTCAGGGAGGTAAAGGAAAACAAAGGTTTTTTTGTTTTGTTTTGAAACAAGTCTTGCTTTGTTGTCCAGGCTGGAGTGTAGTAGTGCAATCACAGCTAACTGCAGCCTCAGCCTCCCAGACTCAATTGATCCTCCCGCTTCAGCCTCCCAAGTAGCTGGGACCACAGGCATGGCCACCACATGCTAAATTTTTTATTTAATGTTTTATAGAGATGGGGTCTCTCTATGTTGCCCAGGCTGGTCTCAAACTCCCGGGCTCAAGTGATGCTCCTGCCTCAGCCTCCCAAAGTACTGGGATTATAGGCATGAGCCACCGTGCCTGGCAAGACAAAGGTTTTTAAAGGAAAAGTGAGGAGGATTACATCATTGCTCTGAGATAATTATCCCTGGCTACAAGGATCCATAACAAGGGCGACACCAGTTTGAGTTGCTAGGCAGATGTCCTCGCAGTACTTTTTGTGTGTGTGAGGTTGTGATGGCCTTTGTGTGTGGCTGTAGGTTTTGCAGAGTCTTTTGTGATAGTTCTTATTATCAGGCATTCATGTGTGAGAACTCTCCCTTCCTGGCCTTCCCCACCTCTATTTGTTGGGTGGATTTTTTTGTTTTGTTTTTTAAAAGAGATTTAGAGATGAGGTCTCGCCCAGTTGCCCAGGCTAGAAGGCAATGGCTATTCACAGGCATGATCACAGCTCACTGCAGCCTCAAACTCCTGGGCTAAAGCGGTCCTCCTCCCTCACCCTTGCGTAGCTGGGACTATAGGAGCATGATACCATGCCAGGCTCCATCAGGGTATTTAACACATCATAACTCCATTTTTATCTTGATACCTTTCACAGAGACAATGAAAGAGAGAATGCTAACTGAAGGCATGTCTGTGCAAGGTATTCCAAACATTCACTCTTTCACTCGTCCCTTCCTCTGGGACCAAGAAGCAGAAAATGGAAGGACTGGGGTCCAGCCCCAGGTCTATGTAACTCTTCCTAGTTAATCAAATTGGCATTTTGCCCTTTGGATAGTTTGCTCCAGGAAGTCCGTATGTCCATGAGAAACTTACTTCCTCTTCTTCCCCTTCTGCCTTTCTCCGTCATGGTCATGACTTGGGGGCGTGAGATCCAGCCTAACAGCACGTTCCCAGCATCCCCGCACCAGGCATTGCAATGGGACCACTGAGTCCCAAACAGTGAGACAACTCACAGATGCCATGTGTTCCGTTCACTTTTCCAGTGATCCTAAAATGAACCACAGCCCTTGGGAACAGCAGAGCCTACATGACAAATGGTATATCTTGACAAGCAGCCCTCACACCCAGGAGAAGGCAGTGTGCTCGCCTCTGTTTCCTGGCATCCCTTGGCTCAGCCGATGACACTGATGTTTGTGAGGGTAGTTGAGTTCATGGACCTTGCGCCATATTTTCCAAAGTCTGTGGCTCCATTTTGGGATCACGGTCTGAACTCTTGACTCTGGCCAGCTCTTTCCAGACGTGTCACCCAAGCCACGAGGGGGATTGAGGGAGGAAGCGAGGGTGGCTTGGGTCAGATCTCCACTGCTCCTGTTGAATAAGCAAGTCCAGCTCCCACTGCCTGCCTTAGGCTGAGTCATTGGCAGCCATCCTCCCCCCTTGGAAAGGGCAGCACGTAGTTGGCAATATTCTGGACACGGGCTCCCACCCATGCTTCCTGCATGCACCCTGACCCTGGGATTGTTGGAGACAGTGTGGTGAAGTTGACACTGCATGACACAGAGCAGCTGTGGTCACAAATGTCTCTTGGCTGGCTGGCTTTCTGGGATGACTGTCTTTAAGCTGCGAATATGTGACTCAAATTTTGTTTCACTTCCTGGCTTAGCACGATGAGTCCATGGTGTTTATCTATGTGGTCATGGATTCATTAATGAATATTTGCTGAGCACCTGCATGGTGGCTTGTGCCAGGGTCATAGCAGTAAACACATGCCCTATCTGTCTTGCAGAGGATACACAAGTAAACAGGCAGCCACAAGACACTCCAGAAGGAGTTTTAAGGGGGAAATCCCAGGACGGGCAGGGGTAAAGCCACTGGCCCAGCATCCCCAGAGAAAGCAGCAATGAAGTTTATTCTGAAGAATGAGTAGGAGCTTAGCAAGGGGAAAGGCGAGGAGGAGAGCATTTGGGAGAGGGAGCAGTGCATGCAAGAGATGAAAGCAGCAGTTGGCAGGTCCAGGTGCAGGCTGCTGAGAAGGGCTGGAGTGGGGACCGTTGAGGGACCAGGCTGCAGAAATATGCAGGAGCTGGTTAGCCGTGCTAAGGAGTTTGGGCTTTCCCCCAAGAGCAACGGGGAAACACTGGAGGATTCTCAGCAGGAGAGAGACAAGACCAAATTTGCATTTTGTGGGAGGCAGGCCTCCGAGCAGAGCAGGGCCGGAGGCTGGGAGACTTTGGCAGTGACTGGAGGGAGATCACAGGGGCTTAGACGAAGGCTATAGCGAGAACAGCAAAGAGAGATGGACAAATTCGAAAGATCTAGACAAGTGATGAGATGTAACAACACTCAGAATGCTGGCTTGGGCAACTGCAGGCTGGTGGTGCCATTTCCTGAGATGAGAATCCGAGTGAGCAGGGTAGGATTTGGGGTAGATGCTAAGTTTAGTTTTTGGACACACTGAGAATGGGACCTGTATGGCCTCTAAAGAAAATTGTTGGTGAGTTCACATCCCAGAAATGAGCAGAACCCTCTATTCTTTTCTCCCAGCAGATATTTACTGAGTGTCTACTATATGCTAGATAATGTTTTAGACACTGAATAAGGTGTCATTCAGGCAGCCAATTATGGCCTCAAATATCTCCTCGGTAAGGCCTACCCACAAACTGAAAACAGCAATCACATTATGAGCCAGCTATCAGAAAGCCTACAGTTTTTCACATCGGCAAATGGTGACCTGAGGAAACTCTTCCAAAGGGCGGATATGATTAGCTTGATCAATGGGTGCTTTAAGGACATTTATGCTAGAATAATGCATGTTGTAGTTGGAGAAAAATGTCAGTATTAACTCCTGGATTTTATGTTTGCATTTTCCCTTGAGGTTATGCATTTCACAAATCCAGAAGTTTTTCTTTGAGAATTTCAAGAACAAGGACATCCAAAGTGGGGAAGCAGGTGAGTTTGTGTTATCCGTGGATTAAGCCAGAATGTTGCTGATTTCAGGGGCATCTTGTGGTCTTTATGGAAGGAGACCAGTCCATAAGCCAGGACGCTAGTGTATAAGTTGCAATTCTTATCCACTTCCCAGCGTCTAAGAAATAATAGGTGCCCGGTAAATATTTGTCAAATGTGCAGTAAGTGAAGCCAAGCTTGGTAAACACATTTTCATATGCTCCTCGCCATGATAAAGACAAATGTGTTGATGTCAATAAATAGTCCACACCTGTAATCCCAGCAGGAAGGCCCAGGCGAGTGAATCACTTGAGGTCAGGAGTTCAAGACCAGCCTCGCCAACATGGTGAAACCCCATCTCTACTAAAAATACAAAAACTAGCTAGTCATAGTGGCATGCACATGTAATCCCAGCTACTCAGGAGGCTGAGGCAGGAGAATCACTTGAACCCAGGAGGAGGAGGTTGGAGTGAGCCAAGACTGCGCCACTGCACTCCAGCCGGGGTGACAGAGCAAGACTCCATCTCAAAAAAAAAAAGTAGTCTTTGTATTGAAAGACTAAACAGAGTGCAGCAAGCATAAAGCAGCTGTTCTTTGTCTCTTCGGGCTCTAACCAGTCATGACTTGGACGTTCACAGCTGCACTTGTTCAAGAGGACTTTTCTGAGGCAGGATCAAGAATCAGGATAGGTCCTTTTTTGCTAGAAAAAGGTTCATTGAGCCTCATGAGGAGGCAGCTTCTTAAAGCGGATTTTTTTTTTTTTTTTTTTTTTGGATAAAGCCTACTGCATGGTGTGACTGCCTGAGATCAGAGCCAGACTCCTTTCCAAAGAAAGGCTAATAAATTCTTTTCTCACCTTCAACTCTGGACAGGAGAAGTAGTCTGAGACCATCTCCTGGCATGAGAGAAAGAGCTCTGGATTGATTAGTGATGGCTGCCATGCATTGGCCATCCTGAAAGTGGAAATTGACATCCAGTGAGTGAATATGCTGTATCCACAATTCCGCTCCTGCCTATAATCACCCTGATGGGCTGAGACTTTTTCTAACTCAGCATAACCAGACCACCTAAGGCAATGTAATATTTGAGATGCAAACCCCCCTGAACCCCAGCACTAAACAATGTCATAACATTGGTGAATAACAATAATAATAGCAGGAAGAAGAATCAGGTACCCAAGGTCACACCGTGAAACTAATGGCAAAATCAAGAAATACGTAGATGGGGCTAGTGGCCCTTCAGGTCCTGTCTGGCACTCAGATTGAGGGTTCTAGGCACCTCTTCTCCGCCCAGCTCTGTACTAACAACACAGGAGCTGAGCCATGCAGAGTCCTCTCCCCATGGCCTCTTGAGCCTCACCTGGCCTGGCATCCTTGGTTTCGCCATCTGCCCTCCTCTATCAAAAAGCCTCTTCTTTTAGTGATCACTGATTTTATCCTCAGGTTAGATGCCCCTGAAGAAAGTCTTCTACAGTTTGCAAAGAGCCTTCTTTATATTGTCAAAGAGGGTCATGAGAATCCTACCCTCGTTGGTGGGCCTGCTATTGCCTTTCAGATGGGTCATGCTTTGGTATTCATAGCCCAGTAGTTCTCAACAGGGAACTGGGGGGTGATTTGCCTTCATTGCGGACACTTGGCAATGTCTGGAAAGATTTTTGGTTGTCACTGCTGGGGAGGGAGTGCTACTGGCATGTAGTAGGTAGATGCCAGGGCTGCTACTGGGGATCCACAGTGCACGGGACAGCGCCCCAACAGGCACGTATCTGGCCCAAAATGTTTACAGTGCCAGGGCTGAGAAACACTGTCATAGGGGAAGCCAGAATGAGGCCCCCCAAGAGTGCCCCAGACAATGTCCTCGTTCCACGAAGCTTTTCCTCATTCCCCACATTGGAGGGCAGCACGAGTGCCTCTGAAGTCCTACAGCTGTTAGCCGACAGCTGTCCTGGACATGTGACATGTCCTGGGTGACCCTGTAAGACTGGTTTGGTGTCCCCCTCAAAGCCACTAAGCCCCCGAGGCCCACACTTCACTGCTTCCTTTCTGAGATGCCTGGGGAGGCTGCTTGCCTGCTTCATGTGCTTAATGATCCACCGAGCAAAGGAGCTGGGGGAGAGGAAGCTGATGCATCTTTGGGTGGGGACGTTATTGATGTGTTTGCTCAACATCATTTTCTGTCCTCAGATGTGATTCTCGAGTGCCTGGGCTTCAAATGGGAGCTCCATCAGCCCCAGCTTTTTCAGTCTGAGACCTTGGCCAAGCTCTACCTGAAAGCCCTGGCGCAGGGCACCACACACCCCCTGAGGGAGCTGGAGGAGCTTCTGCGAGGTACTTCCTCCCTGGCACCCAGTGCTGGAGCCCCAGTGCCCTCTAGCTTGACGGTCCCAGCTTGGAACATGGTTATCTGTTTTGAGACCATGGTCACTCTAGCAGTCAAGAGCAAGGCTCCACAGTGTTATCTCATCCCATGACAGCCTCAGTTTCCTCAAGTGTAAAATGGGGATAATAGTTCTTAGGATGCGGCTTTGAAGAGTAGAGGAGGTACTAGGTGTGAGGTTCTAGAACAAGGCCTGGCACACAGCAGGCACTCAGTACATGCCAGTTATTATCTTTGTAATAACCCGAGTCTTGTCTGGCCAGCCCAGACATAGAGACTCTACTTACTTCTTTGAAAAGAAAAAATGGGCTATGTGGAATTTTCTGAAGAGCTTTCTGGAAGGAAGGTGGAGTTCTGATATCTGTGGCTTGTTTGGCCCTAAGTATGCTGGTGCGAGGCCCACACGTGTGCATCTATTTTGTTGTTGTCTTTGCTTTTCTTTCCTCTTCTCTTCTCGTCTCTCTTCCACCTTATTCCAGAAAGAATGTAGGCCACTTCTTTCTTTGTCTCCTTTTCCAGTCCTGACCACCCCAGCCTCCTCTCACCTGGTCTCTAAGTCGTCTCCATCTGCACTGCCAGCTGCTGCTTTGGGCTACAGGTTGGCATCCCCTCGGGCTGACTCATAAGCAGGTGCCACGGAAAATTCGAGGCCCCCAAAGCCAGCCAGCATACCAGTCATGACGGACTTTCTATTTCCAAGACATGACAGCAAAGCCCTGTTATTCTAGAGCCAGACAGGCAGCCGGAGCCCCCAGTCACTCCCCCTTCCTGAGCCTGAGCCTGGAGGGAGAGCCCCACTGCCTGCGGGAATCTGACTCAGCCCTTCCCCGCTGTGCAGGCAGTGAGAGCCAGCTGGGCTCCTGCAGAACTGCAACAAGCTTGGTGCTGGCTCATGAGCCTCTGTGCTCTTCTGAAGCCTTTGTCCCAGTGTCTTCAAGGGCCAGACTGGGCTCTTCCATCTCCCCTGTACCCAAGTCAAAACATTCATCAGGCCATCAGTGAAAGGCTCTGGTGAGCCAGACAGTGAGTTCATGGAAAAGCAGGAGAATTTGGAAGTGGAAATGGAGTCATTAACGTTACGGTCTTTAACATGTCTAGAATGGGTCCCTAAAATGAAAACATTTAGCCCTGCTAAGACAGCCACTCTGATCCAAGCCTCCCTGCTAGAGGCTACGCCTGGCTGAGAGACAAGAGGGAAGGTGCAGAGATGAAATCCCAGTGCCCTGGACTGTCACAACTCCAGGGTCTCCTCGCAAGCTCCATGGACCGATCAAGCCCTGGGATTCATGTCTTTCAATAGGAACAGTCACAGTCCTTCATGTGCCTTTAAAAGCGAAAATATCTCACAATGGTGGTTTGCATACCTGTCTCACGGTTATCACTTTCATGTTCTCAATATCATCTGTGTTGCTATCCTGGAACTTCTGGCCAGACCCTGGAGTGCTGGACTCTGCAGAGATGCACAGGCTCTCCAGCTGCTTGATTTCCTTCCATGGAGACTGGAGGAGCAGCTGTCCTGGAGAGGACCTGTTTATTCTCTAGCGTGGAATCCAAGGAGGAAGTGGCCCACTTACTAAAAACAAACTAACCACCTTGGCTTTGGAGAACTTTGGGGAAGAGTATGAACAAATTATTGATATCTTATCCAATTTGGGGGTTTTACTCAACCTGGAGGGAATACTGAATTCCTATCTTTCACTTACTCTGACATAACTGATTCTCTCCCTCCCTCCCTCTCTTCCTTCTTTTCTTCCTTCCTTCCTATGTGGAATGCTTAGCTTATGCCAGGCATTGTGCTAGGAGCTTACCATCTGAGGGGACAGACAAGCCCAAAATGATGGGAAAGCATGACAAATATCGTGACACATTATAATATTAACTGCCACCTCCTGCATGCCTACTGTGTGCCAGGCAGTCACATGCATCCTCCCATTTACTCCCTGCCATGGGGTGGATGGCAGGCTGGCGTGAGCAGATGGGAGGCCGTGTAGTCATACTGGAGAAGAATGTGACCCAGAGTGGAACAAGCCTGGTGCTTAGTAGGTTCTCAGTGAGTATTTACTGAGTGAGAGCCAGCACAGAGCCAGGTGACGGATGACAGTGAGGGGAGATGGAGGGGAAAGGATCCTTTGCTCTCTCTTTCTTTATAGTTGCACAGGATGATGGGCTTTTTGGCTCTGGCTCACATCATTTTTCATTATCTGGAAACTTGAGCTCCCTGGTGATGGAATCCATGTGCTGCATTCATTCAGCCGATATTTACTAGCACCAGTGTGTGCAAGCCTGGGATGGGCCCAGGGGGTGGAGCGGCAAGTGAACCACCTCAGCTGAGCTGCTGGGGGGAAAAGCACAACAGGGACACAGAGTAGTAAATAGAAGGTCATGGTCAAATTAGTCTCTGAAGAAGAATAAAATCAGTTAGCGGGGGAGTGGGGTGCTACCTTACGTTTGGGGCCAGGAAAGGCCTCTCGGGGGGAGGGACATGTGAGAAGACCCCCGATGAGGAAGGGAGGGCGGAAGCCCCACACCATCCCGAGGAGCATGCCGGTGAGGGGGTAGGTGGGGGCATGATGGGCAGAGCAGTGGGCAGGGGTTGCAGGCCATGTGGGAATTGGGGCTGCTAGTGGGGCCTTGGCTTTTGTGCCAAGGGTGTGGGGCACCTCTGGAGACCTGAGAGAAGTGCCACTCTGTAGCTCACATTCTAGGATGACTGAGTGGATGGCGTTGGCTAGCAATGAATTGGGCTACCTTTTCCCTTCCTCCTGGAAATCCTTGGTGGCAGGGGTCCCCAGAGTGGAGCTCTCTGGGGCAGAGTGACAGTAGCCACCACATGGACACCTCAGTCCCATGTTCACCCTGCAGCAGGTGGCACTCCCACTGCCTGCCTGCACTGCTCCAGGTGCTCGGGGTACAGAAATGACTGAGGTTCAGTCTGCCCTTAAACTGCTCAAAGCCTAATAAGAGAAAGGATGGGGGAGGTCATAAATATGTAAAATGCAGTGTGAGCATCAGTTTCTCAGTTTTGACAATGCACAGGGCTATGTAGGATCGTTGGGGGAAATTAGGCGAGGGATACGTGGGAACTCTGCACTATTTTTGCAACTTCTTATGAGTCTTAAACTATCTCAAAGTAAATAAGTATTTAAAAATGCATCTATAGGCCGGGCGCGGTGGTTCACATTTGTAATCCCAGCACTTTGGGAGGCTGAGGCGGGCAGATCACCTGAGGTCAGGAGTTCGAGACCAGCCTGGCCAACATGGGGAAACTCCATTTCTACTAAAAATGTAAAACTAGCCAGGCATGGTGGAGCATGCCTATAATCCCAGCTACTTGGGAGGCTGAGGCAGGAGAATAGCTTGAACCCAGAAGGCAGAGGTTGCAGTGAGCCTAGACAGTGCCACTGCATTCTAGCCTGGGCGACAAGAGTGAAACTCCATCTCACACACAAAAATTAATTAATTAATTAATTAATTACATCTATGAAACAAATAAAATATAGTGTGATACATATCTTGATACCTCATGGTCATGCCAGGGTGGTGGGTGCCTCCCACTGTGTCTTCACCACGGTTATCACATCCTGCCATCATCATCTCATTTCCTTTACTAGCTCAATCACCTAAGAAGACCAAAGAAAAATCCCCTGCAAAGAGGATCATCATTTCCTTGAAGATCAATGACCCACTGGTCACTAAAGTTGGTATGTATATACCCGTCTATATTCTGAGAATGCCATTGAACAAATGGTCCTCCCAGATTTAAAAATGCACAAGCAACAACAAAGCAAAACAAACCAACAGTAGACAGTGTTTAGTGCTTTCTTATTAAAAAGGCCTGAACGTGCAAAGAAAGAAGGGGCGAGAAGGCTAGGGTGACTTGGGGAAATGGAAGAAGGTGGAATGCTACTAAAGAGAGGTTCTTGTCATTGAGAAAGGGTGTGAAGGATGCAGAGAACGGGAGAAGACAGCGGCTTCTCAGAGACGGACCCAGCACAAAAGGAATTGCCGCTTTAGGCTCACACCCACCCAGGGAAGCCATCAGGCCCAGCCTTGCTCCCAAATAACACTTTACCAGCCTCTTCCTGCCAAGGACCACCCCTTACCTCCCCCAACTTGGGCTCACTCTCTCCCCATCCCCTCACAGCCACTCACGGGCAGACTTCTTTGTTTGTGCAACATCCGTGATGTCATGTGATGGCACTTGTTTAGGAATCGCTCGGTGAGGAAACTTCAGCACTAGTTGGGCCATTTGTCGCCAGAGGACACTCTGACGGTGAATCAGCTAAGTCCATCTGGCCCCTAGCCAAGGCAGTTCAGTTCCTGAACCACCAAATTATTCTGGCTCTTTCCAAGAGACTTTAACCTTTTTGGAAGTCCCCAGACTCCAAGGAGAATCTGCTGTATGATATATGTTGTCTCCAGAAAAAAAAATACACGACATGCACACAAAATTCTACACCTATATGGGCAGTCACATTCCTGCGCAGGCCCCAGACCCCAGGTTAGGGGAGAACCCAGGATGGTCTCACCCCTGAGAACAGGCTTAAAGGAGGATCCTTTCAGCAGAAGCTCAGCTTTCTTTAGCTTCAGCCTCAACTCCTTTGGGAAGGCTGGTAGCACAGATCGTCAGCTTCTGGGCGGTGCCTGCATCCAGGTGAGAGGTGGCGCATTTTCTCTAAGGGCACCTCTGCCTGCCCAGCTGCAGGAGTGAGGGAGGGTGCTGGGTGGTGTCCTGTGTGCAGAGCCCCACACCGATGGCTCGCTTGGCTGTGCCTCCCCAGCCTTCGCCACGGCCCTGAAGAACCTCTACATGAGTGAGGTGGAGATTAACTTGGAAGACGCACTGGGAGTGCTGGCTTCCGCCCACATCCTCCAGTTCAGTGGCCTGTTTCAAAGGTAAGGAAACAAGGCTGACTTTGGGCAGGGCCAGGCCTGGGGGAAATCAGAAGGGCAATTCCTGGCCCATTTGCTGGAACATTCCTCTTCACTGGGCTAAGACACCTCAGGTGTCTTTGTGCCAAGCATGGCCTTGAGCCTGGAAAGGAACTGAGACACTAATTCACATTAACAGGTGAGCCATCTCTCCAGCAACACGCTAGTTTTAACCAAACGATTCTCGACTCACAGGAATGAAATGCAAATGGGAGGATTTCTACCACTGGGAGAGACTTCATGTGTATACACAGTGACTTCCTAGTAGCCCCCAAACCAGGCTTGCTTATCAATTTCACCTCTTTTCATTGTTGGCTAAAAGAAAAAAAAAAAATCTCTCTCCTTTAAGTCATACACACACACAGAAGCTGGCCATTGGAGGACAAGCTGACTTTTCCATCACTGTTAGGCCTACATTTTCCTGCTCATTTGAGATAAAGTCTTGTTTTTTCTTGTAAATAATATTTTTATTGTTATAAATGTTACATACAGTCATTGTAGGTCTTTTGGAAGAGAGGAAAATGCAAAGATCAAATTTAAAATTGCCCTCAAATCCCCCTGCCCATTTTAGGCATAGCCTCTCTTTTGGACATTCAGACCCTGCTGGCCCACCTGGGCTGCCCATCGGGAGGGTTCATCAGGGTGTGTTGGGGGTGTGGGGAGGAGGTGGTGGGGAACCAGGAGGCATTCAAAGTGGGTTGGCATTGAATGTGAAAGCTTCCTCATCCTGACGAGGGTTGCCTGGGCTCATGGATGCAGAAATCATGAGCATGAGGGGGTAACAGACATTGCTTGGTGTTTCCACCTGCATCCAAGCAGCCGAGGAAACGCACCCTGGAGGGGTGAGACTCAGAGCTCCCAGTTTGCACTGGGCTTTTCCTGCAAAGTCAAAAGTAACCTGGGTCCGTGCAGGGTCTGTGCTCAGTTCTACAATAAGGTGCCCCTTAGTCTCTATGTACACTGGCGGTCTCTGACATAAAATGTGGCTTATAACATTTGTCCCATCTACTTCCCAGGACTTTGTTGGGGATTAGGGGATGTCAGCACATAGGGCTTTGGGATGGAGTGTTTGCCTTTCAGTTCTCAGCTCCTTACAGGGATGACCTCATTTCATCTTCCCTGCAACCCTAGGAGGTAGAACTATTACTATGTTCATTTTACAGATGAGAAAACTGGGGCTTTGGGAAGTAAGTAACTTGGCCAAGGCCACGCAGCTGCCAAGTACAGAAGCCAGGACTCGAAGGTCAGGGGGCCCCAGAGCCTGGACCTCTAACACTGTACTATTCCACTTCGCTTGGGTGAGGTGGTAATGTTGTCACTTGCTCATTTGTGGTTCTGACCCTCCCTTCAATGGCATTTAGTCAGGAGAGGTTTGCTTAGGGTCACTCACTTGTCGGTTTATTCACTCACACCTACACTCATTCATTCATCTGCCTCAAGGACAACTTCTTAGGCTCCTCTGGGAGGCCAAGGAGACAGTGAGGGACCAGATGGGCAGGATCCCTGCCCTCTAAAGTCTCCTGTCCAACAGTCTCCGTGACACCAGAAGTGAATAAAGGTGGATGGAATGAAGTTTGGGAATTCCTAACTGGAAAATGTTGTGCTATGTATTATTAAGTTCAAGCAAAATTAGTATCTATAATAAGAAAGAGCATTTCTTAGAATTTCTCCTCCCTTTTTTGTGTGTCCTGTAATATTCCTCCATTCCATTAATGCTTATGAAAGAGTAAGTGAACCAAGTGGAAAATCATTCATGGGATTCATTTCTCTAGAATATTTTGTTTCATCTCCTGGGCTTTTTGAGGGATGTGTGCCTACTGCATTGATGTCCTGAAGAGAGAGGTGGTATCTTGTAGCTTTTTTTCCCTAATTCCTGATGCAATTCAGTATAAAGAAGAGATCAGGGCAGGAGGTGGTCTGCCTGTTTTGTTTACTTCTTAAACCTCAGGCTTATTATCTGACTGAATGAAGGAATGAATGAATATACCATCCAAGCCAAGAGAAGACATTAGCTGTTCTGCAGAGGGGAGAGACAGATCTCTCCTGGGGATCTTACAGGTTTCGATTCATTTTTTGTAGAGTTCACACAGTCAGATTCAACCCCATGGATGTTTTTGAGCTGGTGCCTCATTCTGGGGACTCATGAAATGACTAGGTCCAGGCCTTTGATCTGGAGCATGTGGCAGCCTCGTTGGGAACGCAGGTGTCTGGACCTCTCTGCAGGGGACACACATTGAAGAGGGCCTGGAGTCTTGAAGAGGCACTCCAGTGTGTCAGCATGGTCAGACTGTGGGGTTAGGTGGCCGTGGTAGATGGGAGGTGAATAGTTGCAGGCAGAGCCAACTGGTGTAGCGTCTTAGAACCATCTAAGGAATCTGGCCTTGACCCTGAAGGTGGTGGGGTGAAAAGTCCAGGTTTTCCTGAGAGTCCCGTGTCCCTTCCTTTGTATATATCACCCACTGTCAGCCCAGCATAGCCTTGTGATGTATAACTATGAAATCATAGCTCCTTTAGACAGAGTATTTCTGAGCAGCTATTTCCTGGTGCAGTCCAGGAAGTTATCTCTGACCTGAATGCTGGCAGGGTAGCTTCCATCTTGAAGTGGGGCCTCTGGCCACCTTCTGTCTCCAAGCCTCAGCTGCCCTACCTTAGGAGCAGACTGGAAGCCGCATTTAACCTTCAGAACTCTCGCCCTGGCTTATCCAGAGATGAACCAAGAAGGGCAGCTTCTTCATCCTCCTTTCCCCTCCCCCCACCTTGTTTTGAATGCCAGAGCAGGAGGGGCTTTGCAGCTAATGAGCCAAACCTTTCATTCCACTGATGAGCAAACACAGGCTTGCCTGAAGCTGATGGGACCTGCCCAAGATTCTCCAGATAATTGTGGTGGGGCTGGGATTCTAGGTCAGAGGCCAGGGCGGGCCTGCACATAGTTGGGCTGGGTCTTGCCTGCCTTTGAGAGGCTGATGGCGCAGTTGGCAGGGTGTGGCATCATAGGATACATGTGTGTTTGTGTGTCTGTGTAACGGAAGTGCCCCAGGTCACTCTGATAGCATCACAACGTTCAGGTGCTGAGTGAGACCTCACAGGTTATCTCAGCTGAGCTCCCAGGCCGTGGGAAATTGCCAGATGACAGCTTAATTCTGAATCACACATACCTGAGGCCTCCCATCTTGAAGGGATGCAGTGTGTGCACACAGCTTCCACTGGGTGATGTTCCTTTGACTCTCATGTCAATATCTTTATTGGCACTTGGGCTGGAGTCACAGCAGGGATTGTGGCTGTCACATGCATGTACCAGCACATATGTGCATGCATGTGTATGCACACACATGCTCACACACATACACATGGAGCATCTCCCTGGTTGTCACTTGGGTTCCTCCAGGCTCACAGGGCCAGAGGGGCATTTCCTTGCCTCCATGCAGGGCTGAACTTCCTCTGTGGGCAACTTCCTGGTCCTTTAGAATTTCCAGAAGAGGAAACGCCCCACTTCCCTGAGCCCAGAGGCGAGCCCGGGTGGCTTTCTTTGCTTCCTTTGGTCTGGGAAGTCTGATCATTCCAGTCCAGCCCAGCCAATGGGTTTCACAGTGAGGAAGGGGAAGCATAAGAGAAGGTGCCAGCCTCCTGGGGCACTCATTTCTCCGCTGCAACTCCAAGCCCAGCTAGTGCTCCCTGTAGGTTTCGACAGACAAAAGCTGGCACCTAAAGGCTCCTGGGCCCGATGAGGGTGGGGCCCGAGCCTCCTGTTCAGCCTCGTCACAGCTTGGGCTTCACCCTCTGCTGACCGGTGAGGTCATGAGCTCCAGGACGAAAAGGCCTCCACCTGTCCCTGGTGGCATTTCCAGAACCAGCAGCACAGGTCAGCACAGAGCTGGCACTCAGGATGGATTTGTATGGGGAGCGCTGCTTCCCGGCAGTCTGTTGTTTCATGGGAGGTGGAGGGAGGTAAGGAACCAGGTAGAAGAAGGAAGGCATGGAAATCAAAACTAAGGCAGTATGTGGGGAGGAGCAATCAGGGTGACTTCCAAGAGGAGGTGGTGCTGGACCTGAGCCTGGAAGAATTACAGCAGTCAAAGGGGGCAAAAGAGGGGACAGGGTGGAGCAGCATCAAACTGGGATGAGCCTGGCCACTAAGACCCAATGCAGCTGCAATGGCCAGAGGTTTGGATGAGCCCAGGTTATGCAGGATCTTGTAGCCACATGAGCAGGTCTTGGTTCAGTCAGCAGAGCAGGGAGCCTGGGCTTGGGAGGGGAGAGTGGCAGAGCCTCTGTGGTTTAGGCTGAGCCCCTCCTGTGTGAAGGATGTGGTATAAATGTGGGAGGCTGCAGGGCAGGGAGGCTGGCTGTTGAGAGGCTATGCAGAGGCTCAGCCGAGAGACCAGGAGGGTCTGAACTAGGCAGGGGAAGTGGGAGCGGGAGGAGGGGCACGCTCAAGAGACAGCCAAGATGCAGGATTGACAGGGCTCAGCAGTCTTAGAAGGCAAAATGCCCAGGGGATGACAGCAGCGCCTCATGTTTACTCAGTACAGGTTTCCCCAGTACTCAAGACAACTCCTTCTAATGGGTAGAGTCAGTCTCCCTGTCTGAAGGGCCAATCCTAGCACACAAGGGGGTAGAGTGCCTTGGCCATGACCAGATTATTTATTCACTTATCATTTCTTACCTTGTTCTAGTAAAGGCTTTGAGTGGCTTCCATGAATACATGAAATGAAGCCACAGAACACCAATTTTTTTTTTTTTTTTAAGGAGGAAGAAAAAGATGGAGAAGCTACCATTGTATACTAACTCTAATAACCACACTTTTCCTAAGATAGGCCATACATTCAGCTCTGAACTTGCTAGCGGCAGATAAAAAGGGAAACTTGATCAGTGATATTCGATGCAAACTAGATAACAGTTTAAAAAACAATTCACTTGGGAGAAGTACAGCTACTATTAGTATGAAAACTGTGGACGTCTTCAGCAGATGACCCCAAGCAACCTAATGGTCAATGTCCTCAAGAATGTCTGTAGAGTAAATGCAATAATAAATCTTATAATGTTTTTTCTTGGTTTTGGCAAAAGCGGCACACCAAAATGCAACTCAGTAAAAGCTACTCTCCAGGGATGTGGTTGTTGGTGGTAACGAGACCCCATCTGCCTTCTGGTCTGGCCTTGTGGAAGGATACATTTTAGAATAAGTGCAAGAGGTACTGGATGTCCTTGAAGCCTCTGCCCATGAGCAGTGTGTATATCAACTGAGTTTAGGACAACCATTGAGTCATAATGAGTTCAAGGTTGTGCTTCCGTATGAGATCCCAGTGGCTACTCTCGGGTGCCCTGCTCAATGAAGTGAACATACTTCAAAGCAATTTTGCTGCAGAGAGGTTAGTATTAGCTGTGAAAGTTCAGTCACTGAAACATCTGTGACCCTACCTGCCACATAGCACGTCTACCACACTCCATTCACCTCGGCTCATGTCCTCCTTGGAGGGAGGCAAGGAACCAGGTAGAAGGAAGTCATGCAAATCAAAGCTAAGGGATTATGTGGAGAGGAGCAATCAGGGAGACTTCCAAGAGGAAGTGATGCTGGAGCTGAGCCCAGACGAACTACAATAGTCAAAGAGGGAGAGAGAGGGGACAGTGTGGAGCAGTGTTAAACAACGGCACTGCAGCTGTGCCAGCCCTGACATTCCTTCAAAGTGTGGCACCTGCTCCTGCCCCAGGGCCTTTGCACATGCTGTTTCCTCTTCTTGGAATGCTGGTCTTTGAATCCCTGGCCTGGCCTGTTCTTTTCCCTCCTCTTTCAGGTTTTAAGTGCTTCTGTTCTGACTTCTGGTCACTTTTCTGATTTAACCACACTAGGCTGAAGTCTCCATTATCTGCCTTCCCATCACACCTTGTTCTTTAACTTTTTAACCCTTAACATGACTGCCAAATGTGGTTATCTGTCTGAAAGTTGACTTAACATGTCACCTCACTGGCCCATCAGTTTTGTTCTTTGCACACCAAGGACCTCTCCAGGTGCCTAGCACACGGTATGTGTTCAGTGAATAGATCCTTCATGGGTGGGTGAGCCAAATCAACAGGTCCTAGTCATGAGCTCGCAGAGACCTTCATCTGAGAGCTGCTCTTTGATTCCATTTGTGCACAGAGAGGAATGGGACTTGAGGCCCCTCTGGTGGCACCATAAGGGTCTGTACAGGAAGACAGTCCTCAGGCAGGGGGATGACCAGATGGCTACGTTGGCTAAAATCAAACCTCATCTCAGCACCTGGTGGCACTTCAGCTTTGAGCAATAATCCTTGTTCCCTGCTATAGGGTTACTTTGTTTTCTCCTGAAGGATTTGATTTCTGGCCTCATCTCCCAGCCCAGAGCTATTTCTAACAAGCCATGTTGGTCTTGTCCTCTGGCCAAATGTCCATACCCCTAAAGCGAGGCTCCCTTCCGTTCAAAAGTCTGCTGCTGTCCTGGAGTTGAATGAGAATCTCTGGGGCTTCCCGCTTCTCCAAAAGCAGCGTGGGGTTCCTCCAGAAACTGCAGTTCTCTCTCTCCAGGTGCGTGGATGTGATGATAGCCAGACTCAAGCCAAGCACCATCAAGAAATTCTACGAGGCCGGCTGCAAGGTGAGAACAACCCAGACGGGGCACATCGCCCCTTGTGGGGGGCCTTCAGGAGCAGCCCAGATGCTGGGATTTTACCCACCATCTGGGGGGAAGGCCTACTTCCCCCCAGAATATCTATTTGAAGTCATCAAATATTTTATTTTGCCACATGAACACATTTGTTTTTTTTTTAAGAACCATCATTTTATTTTTTAAAAGGATGTTTTAACACCAAAAAAATAGAAAGACTTTAATCTTAGATGGGGGAAGAAGCAGCATAGCCTTTCTCACCGAAACAGCAGAAGACCTTCCAGGACATTCTTGCTGGAGTTGTGAGGTCTGGACTCACCTGGGTCTAATCAGTGTGTCAGGGTTAGGAATAAATGATAGAATCCAACCTCATTCTCAGAGGAGAAAACAGAGCCAAGGAGGGCATCAGCCTGCCCAGGGGAACCAGCTGGGTCCAAAGCCCAGGCCTCCTGACTTCAGCTCTCTCTGTATGGCCACCAGTGACCTGGGGGGGATACCAAGCAGCATGCCACAGTTCTCCCATCATCGCGTCCTCCCCTTTGCCCCACTGGTAATTCCAAGGCCACTTGTGGTGGAAACTGCATCCTGGTCAGCATTTCTCAGCAACGCGTGGGCTGCAGAAGGACCCCAGGCCCGGAAGCTATTCCAGGTGTACTGAAGCTCTCTCAAGGTCCCTGGCTCTAAGACGCCTTTTCCACTTTCTCTGCCCTTCAATTCCTGCTTTTTGGGTGTGTTCATAGCCTCAGAACTCCTGCGAGGTACACCCCTTGGGCCCTCCATGATCAGCCACTGACTTGAACCAGTGGGCAAGGCCTATGGTCAGGTTGCCTGGGTTTGCATCCGGCTCTGCCACTTACGAGTTGTGTGACGACAGGCAAGAGCAGGAACCTGGGAGCGTCAGTTTCCCCACCAGTGACATAGGGATAACAGTGAACCCACCTCATAGGTTTTCGCTGAGGATTGATTTAAATCAACTGAGTGCAGCGCCTCGAGCATAGAAAACACTTAGAAAAGGTATCTGCTGTAATTCATGTATTTTGTAGAAAAGGTTTGAGCGCCTCTGCAGTGACTCTCCCTCTGAGCACACATGTAGTGTCGTCGCAGGCCAGCAGAGGGTGCCAAGAGCTCAGGACTTCCTTCATCAACTGGCTTTTTTTTTTTTTTTGTCTTAGTACAAGGAAGAGCAGCTCACCACCGGCTGCGAGAAGTGGCTGGAAATGAACTTGGTTCCTCTAGTGGGGACGCAGATCCACCTCCACAAAATCCCACAGGACCTGCTCCACAAAGTGCTGAAGTCCCCCAGGTCAGAGCTGGCTCCCAGGGTGCGGCCCCTGAGAGGGGGATGGGAGAAAGTAGGGGCCAGGCTGGGGAGGGAGGTGCTCTGATGGAGGCTGCACTCCAACCTTAAGCTTCCTGCCCTCCTGGACAGCTGAGCCTTGGCTGGGGCTGGAACTCAGGGTGCTGTGTGTGGGGCTGGGAAGAGGGCTCCCTTCACGCTCCTTTTTGTGGGTAGGAACCCTCTGAGTACCTGCTGTCTCAGGTATTTTCACCTGGGTGAGAAAAATGAAAGACTTAATTACCTAAGTAATTTTTAGAAAAAAAATCCTGACAACATCAATGCACATTCATTTTAGAAAATAAAATCTCTCACCCTAAATCAGCTTACATCTCCGGCGCTGACTCCTCTGCTGAATAACTCTACACCCACGTATCTGATCGCCTGCTTGACCTCTCTGACAATTAAGATTAAAAGCCATCTCTCGGTGCCCCTGCCCTTTCCTGCACCCCAACCCTGCCCCCAGTGTTCCTACACCATCTGACTAGCGGATCAAGCTAGACCCCTGATAGTCCTGGACGCCACTTTGACCATACCCCAACCCTGAGGTCATTTCTACTTCCAAATCAAGTCCAGCGCTATGGGCCTCGCTCCATGGGTAGCAGCCCCAGCCCAAGATCAGAGGTCCAGTGTCTCTTATTTTGGACCAAGGTGACCTCTAACTGTCTTGCTTCTGGTCTGGACCCCCTTCTAATCGCATCTCTAGCCAACAGCCTTTGCCTCTGGTGACCTGGCTCCTTCAACTCACACAGCGTAAGTGCAGCCACGGGGCCCCCCCTGAAACTTCCCTGATGAACACCTCCCCATACTGGGCCTTGGTTCATGCCCATCCTCCTGCCTGAAATGCCTGTCCCCTGCCAGGCTCCTTCTCCCTTACAGAAATTCATGGAGATGTTTCCCAATGCCGGGCTTTTTAGGTTATTTCTAATGTTTTACCAATATAAATAGCACACTGGTGAACATCCTTCAACGTTTGTCTTCATCTCAGATTCTTTCCCACATTAAATTCCTAGAAATGAAGTTACTAAGTCAAAAGAACTTTCTATTTTGTGTTAGTCTCTTAAACATTTTTATTTGAAAATAATTTCAAATTTAACGTTGCAAGAATAATGCATAGAATATATACAATATATAATGCATAGAATATATGCAATAATGCATAGAATATATATTCTATGCAAAGAATATTTGCATAGAATATATACACAATAATGCATAAAAGATATAGTTACACCCAGTACTGCCAATCACCCTAGAGTTCAATTTCTGCCCTGCTTGCTATATCATCTGCATCTCTACGTGTATCTACATATACACTTGTTTTTTCTGAACTATTAATATTAGGGAGTAATTTGCGTTTTTTAAGTTCCTTTACTCCACATGCTTCAGTGTTTATTTCCTAAGAAAAAGAATTTTTGAAAAATATAACTATAGTGCAGTTATCAACTTCAAGAAATTTACATTGATGTAATACTTTAATGTCATTTGCCCAATACTGCCTTTTATAGCATTTTTTCTTTCTTCAGTGCTGTTTAGGACCACTTAGTTGTCATATCTCTTTAGAACTCTATTTAAAAGGATCTTGGTACCCATTTCCAAGTTACCAAAATTTTATTACCTCTGAGTAAATTTCAAAAGTGAAAACTAAATTATGCTGAAAATCCTAGTAGAATATTAGAAAATGAGTGTTTACTCATGTGTATGTGTGGAAAGTGTTCTGATTTCAGAAATTAGATTTGGAAAGATTTATTCTACTGTTGATGTGAATTGGCTATGTAGCATGCAATGCCCTCACGTTTACAGAGATGCGAGGCAGGTAGAACAGAGTTCTGGGACAGAGGGAAGGAGACCATATTCTCTAGGAAGCCTCCAGGAGTCCCAGCCTCATGCCAGCCCAGGGCACTGGCTCACTCCTAAAGTCATTCCGTGGTGTTCTCTGCTTTTCCCCACTCAGGCGCTCCCCCACTCCCCAGCGGAGCAAAGGTTGCGCAATTGTTGAAGAAAAGATAAACATGGCATCCCTTAGACTTTTCATAACATTGTCCCTCCCTTGGAAAGGCTGAGCTGTCACACCCTGGCAGCATTACCCAAGAAAGGAGAAAAAAATGTCTGACCACAACCAGAAGGTTAGCGGTGGGATAAGCCTGACAAACGTATGCTGGGCAGAAAAAGAGGTCAAGAGCATTACGTGTCAAGTGTCTAGACTCATCAGCTTGGCAGACATGACTGATGTGGAAAATGGGTCCTGCTCCTCCGGCCCCTCCCCAGGAGCTGTCTGCACAGACAGTCCAGGGCTATCACTGAAGGGAAAAGAGCCCTGTGTGGCTTCAGGCATGTCATCAGCCATGTGCCCAGGCTGACCACTCCCCAGGCTCTGCTCACATCTTCTGAGGTTGATCTCCAGTGGCTGCCTTTGTCAAAGCTTGAGGGAGGTGGGAAACAGGGTTCAGGAAGAGGGGGGCTTATTAGAAGTTTCACTGGCTAGGGCTTCTCATATTAGGGTGCTTGTGAGTTTCAGGCTGCTGGCCGGTGGATTTGGCACCATGACCCACAGCTGTTTCAGAATGCACCTTTCTCCAACTAACATTTTGGTGTGTGCTGTGTGCTATGTGCACTGTCCCTTTCTATCCCCACCACCCCACGTGGTGGTCACAGTTATTATCCCTGATATAAGAGGGCTAACGATGGGCAGGGCAGGGCCTCCACTGGCTCCAAAGTCCACGTCTTGCCCTGTGTGCTGCACCCCTCGTCGTTGGTCATGGAGGCCAAGGCTACCAGCAACTAAAAGGACATAGCGAGAACCGAGTGGTCCCAAGGAGTCACGTGGCCCCGGAGTGGGATGTGTGGAAATGCAGACTCCAAGGTCAGGGGTGGAGTGGCCCTTGGCCTGACTTATCAGCCCCTCCAGCTGTGGGGCCAATTCCCTGTTTGTGGTCACATGTGTTTGGAACAACGTCCATTTCTTAGCAGATGCTGCAGCTTCTGGGCCATTCGGCCGTCTCCATCTGAAGTCCCTCGAGCTCATCTTCCTTCAGCTTTTGCTTTCCATTTTGTAAACCACCTGGGGTAAAATATGCAACAGTTTTCCTGACCTCCTGGGCCTCCGGTTTAAATTTATTTGCCTGGCATTTGGTTTCCAGTTAATTTTCTTCTTATAGGTCACTGTTGGGTTACCCTGTTCTGCTAACTCTAATATTAAGAAGCTTTCATTCCAAGTTCTGTTTTTCTGGAAGCCAAGCTCCTCATGGACTTAAGAGGATGGAGACCTCAGAGCACTGTCTAGCTCCCATCTCAACAAAAGACTACCTTGCGACCAGGGGCACTGTATCCCTGTGTCTCCAATTCTCCCTGACTTCCTGCCTATAACCCGAGAAGTCTCGAGGTCTCAGGAATTCCCTAAGAAGAGCTACGCATGTCCTCCTTGTTGCATCTGTCACATGGCTTTGCCCTCCAGCATGGGACAAGTTTCCCATGGGTGTCTGGGACACCCCTGGGCACCCATCTCAAATATAATAGTTCCTGAATCCAATGCTTCTTTAGCTAATACTAACAATACCCACCAATTATTCAGATATATACAGTTGTTGTTGTATACAGAAAACTCTGAGTGAGTTACCCAGACTGATTCCTATAGCAGCCTAATGAGGTGGATACTGTTGACGTTTCTTGCCTGTGGAATAGAGATGATAGGAAATGACGGGATCAGGGATCAGCTGAAGGTCTCCTCATGCAACGTGAGAGTTGGGATTTGAACCCATGTCTGAGTGGCCTAAAGCCTGTGGTCATTACCAGCTCACTGATGTGCTCTGCATGAGGCCTTCTTTTTCCTTATTGATGGTCAAGAACAATAGGAATATTGATATTTTTACTGTTAAAAAAAGTATATCTCCTTGTAGTTTCTGAAAAAAAAGTATAAAGGTCGAATTATAATACAAAACACAATTGTACTCATCTCCCCAAATGAACGAATATTAATATTTTGTCTTAAATTGAGAAATCAAACATTTCCAATGAAGCAGAAGTCGCCTATGTTCCCCTCCCAGTCCCATTCCCTTCCTCATTTCTGCCTCCTTCCCCTCCTAAAGACAATTAAACCACTGTTAGGAACTTGTGCAGATTTAATCTATGTAATTTTACTCTTACCACATGAATAATATTGCTTTAAAAGATTTAAACTTGAAATACATGTTCTCATCGTGATTGTAACGTTCTGCAACTTATTCACTTACATCGTGTGTTGTGTTCTCTCCATGTTGATATTTGCATATCTAATGAGCATTTAAAATTTTAATCGTAAAGGGTTCTATTGAATGAATGCACAACAATCTCTTTTCACTCCCTTCCTAATGGCCTTTTGTTTTGTTTTGTTTTGTTTGTTTGCTGTGACAAGCGATGGAGCAGTGGGCATCCTTGTTCATATCTTACTCACATGGTCATGGCTTTCTCTATGGTCTACATATGAAAGAGGGCTTTTATTGTTTATATATAATTTTCTCAGTGAAAAATAGAGGACAGTGTCTTATGAAAAGCACTTTTTTCCCCTAAAGAACAATTACCATTTACATTCCAATGGCTGCTAGCGAGTGCCAGTAAACACACATGCTACAGCCCATAGAGGGAGGTTCAAGTCCCTGTGGGTTCTGTCTTGATTGAGGCCATCAGAGCTCTTAGGTAAATGAAAAGGTGTGTGAATGTCTTTGGTGTGGTTATCTGTTGCACAAACGAATACTTTCAGGTCTGATATTGACCTAAAGACAGAGGAATTTACTTTAATAATTATCCTTCATAAATAATAGAACCAGGATTCTGATTCGTGGAGCTCCCAAGGACTCCCCCATGTTGCTGCTAGCCCCTCTTTAGTGAGACCTCAAAGGACCTTCTGGGCTTGAGGACCTCAGGTGTGGAGTCTACACTGGAAGTCACACCACTTCGCCAGCCCAGCTGACAAAGTTCTTCACAGGGACATCATACCAAGTGCTCTGAGGAGAGTCTCCCCTTCCGGCCTCACGATGATTGCCAGATGGTGACAAACTTGGTCCTGTCTGGCCAGAGTCAAAGTCCATGCATTTGTAGGTGGCCTGAAAACCAAAGGAGAGGAAAGAGACAGTTTTACTCTGTTCAGAAATAGCATGAGAGGTGGGTGACATTTTCATTGTCCTTTAGAGTCACGGTTTGTCTTTGGTGCCACCCACCATAACCACATAGAGTGGTTGAATGTGGAAGCGGTGATGTATTTTAAGGCCAGGGTGCAGTGTCCATGGTCAGAGACTGAAAATGTCAACGGGTTTAAGAAATGTTGAAACGGCTCCATAGATAACCATCAGAGGCTACTAGAGAAGGGGGTTGGGAGATAGCCACACTTACAGAGCTGACGTTACGGGGTAGCAGGTATTCTTTTTTTTTTTTTTTTTTTTTTTTTTGAGACAGAGTCTCCCTATGTCGCCCAGGCTGGAGTGCAGTGGCGTGATCTCTTACAGGTGTGAGCCTGTAATCCCAGCCTGGCCAGCAGCTATTCTTTGGCAATGCTCATTTATGGAGGAGAGGCCTCATGCTGCAGCAGGTACTGCACAGGCTCTGGAGCTAGGACCTGACCCTGCCACATATCCATAAGAGCTTCCATCCGCTGAGCATGTCATGATGTGCCAGGCACTGTACTAAGCACTTTGTATGTGTGCAGTCAGTAGAATGATGGCCCCACAGATGTCCACATCTCACTGGCTGGAACCTGTGAATATGTTAGGTTGTATGGCAAAGGAAACTAAGGCTGCAGATGGAACTAAGGTCAGTAATCAGCTGATTCTTTTCTTTCTTTCCAACTTTCATTTTAGGTTCAGGGGTACATGTGCAGGTTGTTACATGAGTAAATTGCATGTCACAGGGATTTGGTGTACAGATAATTTTGTCACCCAGGTGATCAGTATAATATCCTTGATATAGTTTGGATGTGTGTCCCCACCAAATCTCATGTTGAATTGTAATCCCCAGTGTTGGAGATGGGACCTGGTGAGAGGTGATTGGATCATGGTGGTGGATTTCTCACTAATGGCTTAGAACCATCCTCTTGGTGCTGTTCTCCTGATAGTGAGTGAGTTCCCTTGAGATCTGGTCATTTCAAAGGGTGTGGCACCTCCTGCCTTGCTCTCTCCTGCTCTTGCTCTGGCTGTGTGACATCCTCCTCCCCCTTTACCTTCTGCCAAGATGGTAAGTTTCCTGAGGCCTCTCCAGAAGCCAAGCAGATGCCAGCATCATGCTTCCTGTACAGCCCATGGAACTGTGAGTCAAGCAAACCTCTTTTCTTTACAAATTACCCAGTCTCGGATATTTCTTTGTAGCAATTCAACAACAGAACAGTACAACCCTATACATAGTTTTTCAATCCTCGCCCTCTTCCTACCCACCACCATCAAGTAGGCCCTGTGTCTATTGTTCCCTTAATGGTGTCCATGTGTACTCAATGTTTAAGCTCCCACTGACAAGTGAGAACATGCAGTATTTAGTTTTCTATTCCTGTGTCAATTTGCTTAGGATAATGGCCTCCAGCTCTACCCATGTTGCTGCAAAGGACATGCCTTCACTCTTTTTCATGGCTGTATAGTATTTTATGGTGTATATGTACCACGGTTTCTTTACCCAGTCCACCACTGATGGGCACCTAGGTTGATTCCATGTCTTTGCTATTGTGAATAGTGTCCGCTGGCTTTAAAATGAGGAGCTTATTCTGGATGACCTGGGTGGGCCCATGGTGATCACAAGGACCTTGTAAATGTGAAGAGGGAAGCCAAAGAGTCAGAACCATAGAGAGATTTGAAGATGCTGAACTGCTGACTTGAAGACTGAGAAAAGGGCCATAAGCAAAGGAATGTGGGTGGCTTCTAGGTGCTGGAAAAGGCAAGGAAACAATTCTCCCTTGAGCCTCTAGAAGGAACACAGCTCTGCTGACAACTTGATCTTACCTTGTTTGGTACTTCTGACCTCTAGAATGATGAGAAAATAAATTCGTGTTGTTTCGAACCACTTGGTTTGTGACAATTTGTTATTGGAGCGATAGGAAACTCATCCACTCACCTCATCCACTCTGTACCACTCTCCTCTGAGCAGCTGCTGTGATCACACTTTCACAGATGAGGACATTGCAGCTGCGGGGCAGTTAAGCAACTCACAGGAGGTTCCACAGCCAGTCTGGTGAGGAACTGAGATTCTAACCTGCCCTATACCCAGGTCTGAGCCCAGAATTGTGTGACCTTGGATAAGTTATTCAGGTTTCAGCCCTCAATCATGGCCAGAGCTAAGGTGAAGTGAGTGAGGCACCTTGGTGCGAAATTTAAGGGAGCACGAAAAAACTTAGTCATCGAGATGCAGTCTATTTTAGTGTAATATATTAGAATTAAAATTGATGCCAAAAAATGCCATGATGAACAAAACACTAAAATTTTAAATAAATGTAGGGTTAATCTCAATTTCTACATCTATAAAAGTAAGGACTATATCCTAACTTTGCAGGATGGTTGTGTGGAATTAAATGAAAAAATCTACAGAAAACATCTTGGGAACACCTGGCACATAGTAAGAGCTCATTAAATGACGATCATTGTTTTGCGGAGCACAGAGGGTGGGTGAAAACACAGGCCCTAGTGTCAGGCTGCTGAGATTCAAATCCTAGCTCTGCCATTTCCCAGTTGAGTGGCCTTGAGTAAGCTGTTTACCTGCTTGATGTCTGAGGCTACCTTCAGACTCAAAGGTGGTGTCACCTCATTCCCAAACTCATTCTAACCAGCTTCTTACAAGCAGCATGATTTTGTGCTATTTCTGAAATTTCTTCTCAATCTTTTTATTTTGGCCAGGTTATTTACCTTTAGTGAATTCCATCTTCTGAAAACAATGCTTTTGTGGGTCTTCTTGCAACTGAACTACAAGATTCAGGCAATTCCGACTTATGAAACCGTGATGACATTTTTTAAGAGGTAATATAACAGCGTTGATTGATGAAATACACAAATACTGAAATGTACAAACACTGCTCATAATATCACGGGGGAAAACCATCAGTGATATAATTTTTCATAGCATCATTCAGAGGGCAGTTTTTTTTTAATAGGGCCTAAGATTATAGGATGCTTTCAAACCACCAAATTACCTGGAAAAGTAAACAACATGTAGGTGTTGTACTATGAGATAATCAGGTGCTTCTGGGAACTTGCTGTGTCCAGTAACAGGCATGATGCAAAAGGTACTCCTTTGTTCAGGAAAATGACCACACTATCCTGGCCTTTAAAACTTCATTAAAAAAAAAAAATCAGCTTTCTTAGGTAGAATAAAACTCACTTTTTCTGTGGAAGTAACTGGTGGTATTACCTTGTTAGGTTTGTGTTTCTGGTCCCCACAGCCTCAGGAATGAGGACTTCCAAGCATGACGAGGCAAGTTTAAGGAAGTGGAAGTAAAGATGCTTCATTTCTTTTGCATGTGTGAGTTTAGCAGATAAACACGTCTTCACGTAGTGACCTGTTTAAGCCAAGTTTCATCTGCATTGTTTTGAAGCACGTAATTCATTTCTGGAAGAGAACATCTGTGCACTGCGTTAAGTAAAGAGCCCACTTCTTTCTCTGTCTTGTTATTTGAGGAAAGCAGCATTCAGTGTCGGAATTATATGTACTGTGTTTAGTTTCCATATAATTTGCTTTGAACCCAAATGTTTTACCCGCCCTCCCCCACTCTTTTAATAGCCTGTGAGACACTTTTTCCAATGAGTCATGCACACCAGGAGGAATTGCTGTTTGGCTCCAGGTCAGCTCTCCTACTGGAAACGTCTTAGCACTGGGAGATAGGAAAAAGAGCTAGAATGTGGTGATTCATTAGAGCTGTGTTTTTAATATGGAAGAAGCAAGTGAGGAGAAGGGAGTTAAGGTATGGGCCCCCTGCCAAAGTTGCTGTTTCCAAGGCCTTTGCTTGCACTCCTGAGCCAGAGACGCCACAGCTCTTCCCTGGAGTGGCAGGCACAGGGGTGTTTCTCACCACCACAGCTTTTCCATTTTCTTTTCGAATCTACATTGATTTGTCCCAGACCTCACATCACCATGCATTTCCCCCAGCCCCCTGATCCTGTATAAGTTTCTTCGTTGGAAACCATTTGCTTCTTTCCAAGTCATGTCATTGCCCCGACCTAAGCAGTGATGACAAATCTTTCAACAGGGGCCAGAGTCCTCTTAGTGTAGAGTGGGGGTGGCTCCAGACAGCCAGAGCCTGCTGTGTCCCTTCCCCAAACTCCCTCCTTCCCTGCTTGGCCCTCTCCTTTCTCCAGCAAGCTTTGGGTCAGACTAGGAGGAAAGATGGGAAAGTGTAGGGCTTGGATGCTCTCCCCTGCACACTGTCCAGGCCCACTCTGTCAGCATGGAGGACCTTGTGGCCCACTTTTAGCACTGTGGATGGTTCTTCTCCTGCCCAGCTCAGCTGCTCCAGGGTGGTAGCACCTCGCACTTGTGTCTTTGTCATTGGCCTCCATCTCCCAAATGCATCTCCTGAGCCCCGGGCTCCTTCACCTGGGGGTCTGCTCTGGGTGCTCCTGCTTCCCCCAGTCCCTGGCTGCTCTGCCTCCTCTCTGTCCATCCGTGATGGGGGCCACCCACCAGAGCTGCTCTGCCCAGGCCCTGCTGAACCCCTCAGTTCATGTATATGTCCTGCCCCTCCCAGGGACATCATAAGCAGCTTCAACAAAGGGCTTATGATCCTTTCTCTTGCCCCAACTTGCCTGGCACCTTGCTGGACTGTGAGTCTCCGTCAGACTTTTTTTTCTCTTTTTTTGAGACAGGGTCTTGCTCTGTCATCCAGGTTGGAGTACAGTGGCGTGATCATAGCTCACTGCAGCCTCAAACTCCTAGGTTCAAGTGATCCTGTCGCCTCAGCCTCCTGAGTAGGTGGGACTACAAGAGCATGTAGCCACATCTGGCTAATTTTTAAAATTATTACTATTATTATTTTTTGTTTGTTTGTTTTTTGGTTTTTTTTTTTTTTTTTTTGAGAAAGAGTCTTGCTCTGTCGCCAGACTGGAGTGCAGTAGCGCCATCTCGGCTCACTGCAACCTCTGCCTCCCAGGTTCAAGCAATTCTCCTGCCTCAGCCTCCTGAGTAGCTGGGACTACAGGCAAGCGCCACCACACCCAGCTAATTTTTGTACTTTTAATAGAGATGGGGTTTCAACATGTTGGCCAGAATGGTCTCGATCTCTTGACCTCGCGATCCGCCCGCCTCGGCCTCCCAAAGTGCTGGCATTACAGGCGTGAGCCACTGTGCCCAGCCTAAAATTATTATTTGTAGAAACAGGGCCACTCTGTTGCCCAGGCTGATCTCAAACTCCTGGTCTCAAGTGATCCTCCCACTTGGCCTCCCAAAGCACTGGGATTACAAGCATGAGCCACTGTGCTGAGTACATTTTTTTTTTTTTTTTGAGGCAGTGTCTCACTTGTTGCCCAGGCTGGAGTGCAATGGAACGATCTCGGCTCGCTGCAACCTCTGCCTCCTGGGTTCAAGCAATTCTAGTGCCTCAGCCTCCCAAGTAGCTGGGACTACAGGCACGTGCCACCACGCCCAGCTAATTTTTGTGTTTTTAGTAGGGGTGGGGTTTCATCATGTTGGCCAGGCTGGTCTCAAACTCCTGCCCTCAAGTGATCCTCCCATCTCGGCCTCCCAAAGCACTGGGATTGCAGGCGTGAGCCACCGTGCTGGGTCCATTTTTATGTAGCTCAGTTCTTCTCACAGAAGTGGGTCTTAAATGCTGATGGAAAATTCAGAGAATGTCATGCATGTGGCAACTTGACAACATTGAGATAGCAGACACATTTCCGTTTCTATTGATGGGTGGTGCCCGTTGAGTGCACTAGCCCAAGAAGGATTCTCAGCTTTTCTGTAGGCTCTGAGGAGAAGAATGTCGCAGTAGATTAGCGGTGTCTATCCTGGCTGCAGGAGCCAGGCTTGGTGGCGCCCTGGGTCCATGTTTGCCATCCCCCACCGAGGATCCCCAGGGCTGACCAGCAACAGTGCGGAGGCTTTGTAGCTGCTGGCCTAGCAGGGCTGGTGGCCGGAGGGCTCCAACTGCCCCAAGGTACCTCTGCTCCCTGTGGAGGTGGAGGGAGACTGCAGGGAGTCACGGACAGCCTGGGCCAGCATTGCGTCACCAGGGGAGTTGAGCTACAAAGTTCAAAGGGGCAAAGGGAGCAGCTAATCAAGGAAGCTCCAGCGTTCACTGACAGGGATGTGCCAGGAGCATTTCAAAGTGAGACAGAGGAGCAGACCCCGGGGGAGACAGTAAACAGGCAGAGGAGCAGACCCTGGGGAAGCAGTAAACAGGCTCGGAAATGAGAAGAGAGGGAGCTATTTGGCCCAATTTTAAAAATTGCAAATATTGATAAAATAACTTCAATGACAGAGCAATCTACTTCCCGGGGAGGGGGACATGTTGAGGCCGTCACATTATGGGAACTGACAAGTTGGAACTGCACTTTCCTAACATGTCAGTAGTGGGACAAGCTGAACAAATATTAGCTCACCCGGACCTTGACCCTACCAGGAAAGAAGCTGAGCAGCAACTGTGGGCATGGCCTTGGCTGGCCCAGAATCCGGAAAGGAGGGTCGAGAGCCATTAACTGAGTAAAATGAGTCAGACGCCCCTTTCCTCATCTGTCTCAGCAGTGTCCGGAAGACAGGCTAGGAGGGAACGTAGTTGAATAATTGACTTCTCCAGCAACAACTATACCCAAAAATAAAGACATACGTCCAAGCCATTTCTACTCTCCCATTTTCTTTTGTTCATTAATTTTTTTTTCAATCTTTCATTCAACAAATATTTTTTGAACATGTGCTTTGTGCCTCAGACACTGACATAATGTTGAAGGGGCAGTTTCTTTGCCTAGCCAGATGTTTAGAAACAACTTCAAGTTTATTTTTGTTGCTATCCAAGAACATCAGTGTAAGAAGGAAACAAACACGCACGGTCGTGTGTGGCTTGCAAACACATACAAACACACACCTATGTGCACATAAATGCATACACAACTACACACATCTAAAGCATAAACACACATACACACACCCCTCTACACTCTACAGCCTGTTTTTCTGGCAATAGCTAGTTGAGAAAAACAAATAGGCTGTCCCGAATTAAATTTAACATCCCCTTGTAGGAAAAACAAAAAATGTAAGCAAAGCTGTTGCCTTCATCTATGAAGGAAAAGTCATCATTTCATTCCACTTGGTAGTCTGAGAAGTTTAGGAAAGCTGTAAAAACTTGTAATCGGAGAAAGGGCAGAAGCAGGCAAATTTTCAACTTTTTAAAAGAACATTTTAAAATCAAGGCATAAAATACAGAAAGGTGCGTGAACCTTAAATGAAGAGTTCAATGAATTTCCACAAAGTGAACACACCTGTGTAACCAGCACCCAGACCAGAACAGGGGACATGGCCAGTCTCCAAAGCCCCTTATCTCAGTACCTACTTCTTCCACCAAAAGTAAACAGTATCCTGACCTCTTTTACTACCAATACATCTTCCCTTTTCTTGAGCTTTGTATAAATAGAATTCTGTAGCATACACCTTTAAATGTCTGGCTTCTTTCACACAATAATGTATCTGTAAAATCCATCCACGTGGCTGCATGTAGCAATAGCTTGTTCATTCTCATAGGATATTTCATTATATGATTATACCACAATTTATTCAGATGTTGGTGGACATGTTCAGCCACTAGGAATAGTATTGCTATATACAACCATGTACATGTCTTGTGGTACACATAATTATGTGCTTCTATTGGGTAAAAACCTAGGAATAGAATTACTATGTCATAGGGTATGAGTAAGTTCAACTTTAGTAAATACTGCCAAACGGTTTTGCAAAGTGGCTGTGCTAATTTATTCCCTAACCAGCAGTGCATGAGAATTCTGGTTTTTCCATATCCTTGCCAACACTAGGTATCTTCAGTCTTTCACTTTTCTTTTTTTTTTGAGACACTCTCGCTCTGTCTCCCAGGCTGGAGTGCAGTGGCATAGTCTCAGCTCACTGCAACCTCCACCTCCCGGGTTCAAGTGATTCTCCTGCCTCAGCCTCCTGAGTAGCTGGGACTATAGGCATGCGCCACCACACTCAGCTAATTTTTGTATTTTTAGTAAAGACGGGGTTTCACTATGTTGGCCAGGCTGGTCTTGAACTCCCAACCTTAAGTGATCCACCCGCCTTGGTCTCCCAAAGTGCTGGGATTATAGGTGTGAGCCACCGCTTCTGGCCAGTCTTTCACTTTTCTAATGGATGGAGAGTGGAACTAATTTGCCTATTCCCTTTTCATTTACATTCCCCTGCTAATGAGGTTGAGCATTTCTTTATATATTTGTTAGCCATTGGGTATCTTTTTAGTGAGGTGCCTGCACAAGTCCTTTCCCCATCTTTTCTTTGTTCTTTTCTATGTTCTGCTACGTTCTGGTCCATGTCCTTGTTGGATATATGAATTCCAAATACCTTCTCTCTGTGGCTGGCTTTCCCACTTTCAGAATGGTCTTTTGTTGTTGTTGTTGAGAGAGTCTCACTCTGTTGCCCAGGCTGGAGTGCAGTGGTGTGATCTCAGCTCACTGCAAACTCTGCCTCTCAGGTTCAAACGATTCTCTTGCCTCAGCCTCCTGAGTAGCTGGGATTACAGGCATGTGCTACCACGCCTGGCTAATTTTTTGTATTTTTAGTAGAGACGGGGTTTCACCATGTTGGCCAGGCTGGTCTCGAACTCTTGATCCAGGTGATCTGCCTGAATCAGCCTCCCAAAGTGCTGGGATTACAGGCGTGAGCCACTGTGCCTGGCCTCATAATGCTTGTTTGATGAGCAAAATTTTAAATTTTAAGGCATTATAATCTATCAAGCCTTTATTTTATAGTTAGTGCTTTTTTTTTTTTTTTTTTTGAGATGGAGTCTTACTGTGTCACCCAAGCTGGAGTGTAATGGTGCGATCTCAGTTCACTGCCATCTCTGCCTCCCGGGTTCAAACGATTCTGCTCCCTCAGCCTCCTGAGTAGCTGGGATTACAGGCACGTGCCACCACACCTCGCTACTTTTTGTATTTTTAGTAGAGATGGGGTTTCACCGTGTTGGTCAGGCTGGTCTCGAACTCCTGACCTTGTGATCCGCCCGCCTTGGCCTCCCAAAGTGCTGGGATTACAGGCATGAGCCACCGGGCCTGGCCTATAGTTAGTGCTATTTAAGAATCTTTGCCTATTCCAGTGCCATGTGGATATTCTCCTATTTTCTTCTAGAAGCTCTATTGTTTTACCTTGCATTTAGATCTAGAGTCCATCCAGAAGTATTTTTTTAAGTATGGTGTGAGGGAGGGACCATGGTCACGGTCCTTCTTTTCATAAGGATGCACAATTGATCCAGCACCGTTTACTGGAAAGGCCATGCTTTGCTCACTGCTCTGCAGTGTCACCTTTGTCATAACGTATTTTACATGCTATGTGTTAAATGTTAGTGTCATACAACTATATGTATGACATATACATCATTTTTAGTATCTCTATTCTGTGCCATTAGTCTTGTCTATCCTTGAACCAATACCACACTTTCTTAATTACTGTTTCATTATAAATCTTGAGATGGAATAAGACATCCCCCAATTTTGTTCTTCTCCAAGATTACTTTGGTCATTCTTGGTCCTTTGGATTTTCACATATTTACTTTAGAATCAGATTGTCAAATTCCACCAAAAAAGACAAGAGAAGAAAATGCTGAGATTTTGACTGGGAAGACATTGAATATGTAGATCAATTTGGGGAAAATTGACCTCTTTAGAATACTGAGATTTGTAATCCATGAAAATGGTATAAATCTCCATTTATTTGTCTTTTAAAATTTCTTGACCAGGCTCAGTGGCTCACACCAGTAATTTCAGCACTTTGGGGAGGCCTGAGGCCAGGAGTTAGAGACCAGCCTGGGCAACATAGTGGAACCTCTTCACAAAAAAAATGTAAA
The DNA here is from genome assembly GCF_028858775.2 of Pan troglodytes. Classification (NCBI taxonomy): domain Eukaryota; kingdom Metazoa; phylum Chordata; class Mammalia; order Primates; family Hominidae; genus Pan; species Pan troglodytes. The sequence goes on from NC_072406.2 coordinate 134,422,846, forward strand.
AAATTAGCTGGGCATGGTGGCACACTCCTGTAGTCCCAACTACTTGAGAGGCTGAGGCAGGAGGATCACTTGAGCCTGGGAGGTTGAGGCTGCAGTAAGCTGTGATTGTGCCAATGCACTCCAGCCTAGATGGCAAAGTGAGACCCTGTCTCAAAAAAAATTAAAAATAAAAATAAAATTTCTCTCAATAAAATTTAACAGTTTATTGTATGGAGGTCTTGCTCATCTTCTGTTGTATATATTCCTAAGTGTATAATGTTTGCTGACTCTATTGTAAATAGTATCATTTAAACATTTTTATATTCTAATTGTTTGGTGCTGATATATAGAAGTACAATCGTTTTGTATATTGACTTTGTGTTCATATATTGATAGATTTTCTTATTTTAATAGACTGTACATTCTCTTGTATGTTTTCTACATATAATTATGTGATTTTTAAGAATAATACTAGATTTATCTCTTTCTTTCCAAATCTTGTGTCTTTCACTTATTTTTCTTCCCTTGTTGCACTAGGTAGACTCTCCAGTATCATGTTGAGTAGACATGAACATCTTTTGATAATGACATGAACATCATCTGATAATGAGCATCTTTTTTTTCTTCCCAGTCTCAAGGAAAAAGCTTTCAGTAATTCCCCAATCTGTGTATGATGTTTGCTGTGGGTTTGGTGCAGATACTCTTTATCAAATTTTGAAAATCCCCTTCTATTTCTAGAGTTTTTAATCACGAGTGAATCTTACCAACTTTACTAAATGGTTCTCAGATTTTCTCAAAATGATATATAGTTTTCTCCTTTTTGCTGTGAATGTGGTAAAATATATTGATTTTTCAAAGCAATAAACTTTGAGGTGGGATTTAATTACAGCAAAATGAGTACATTTTAAACATACAGTTTGATGACTTTGATAAACAGATATGCCTGTATAACCAGCACTGCAATCAAGATAGAGAACTGTTGATTTATTTTTTAATGGTAAACCAACTTTGTATCCCTGGAATGAAACCAACTAGGTCAAGCAATGTTATCCTCTTTTATGTCACTGAATTCTATTTGCTGACTGTTTAGAATTTTTGCCTATATATTCATGAGAGATATTAGCTTGAAATTTTCCTTTCTTGGTTTATCCTTACCAGCTTTTAATTAATTTTGAGGTTATACTAATTTCATCAAATACATTTCAAAGCAGTCCCTCTTTTTCCATTTTCTAGAAGAGTTTGGGAGAGACTGCTGTTCTGTCTTCCTAAATATTTGGAAGAATTTATCAGTGAAGCCATTTGGGCTTGAGATTTTGGAAGACTTTTAGTTATAGATAGAATGTTCTTTATATATAGTATTATTAAGATTTTATGGGTCTTTTTGTGTCAATTTTAGTTATGTTCTGTTTTTCAAGGAACGTGTACTTTTCATCTAAATTGTTTTAAATTTATTGACACCAGTAATTAACAAACTTTATCTTTTTAGAGCTTTTTTGAGGAATAATTGGAACTCAATAAACTACACATAGCTAATGCTTCAATTTGATGAGTTCTAATATACATAAGTACCCATAAAATGATCATTACAATAAAAATAATGAAAATATCCATCTCACACAAAGGTTTCCTTATGACACTTAATAGTCCACTCGTAGGCTGGGCACGGTGGCTCATGCCTGTAATCCCAGCACCTTGGGAAGCCGAGGCAGGCAGATCACCTGAGGTTGGGAGTTTGAGACCAGCCTGACCAACATGGTGGAACCCCTTCTCTACTAAAAATACAAAAATTAGCCAGGCGTGGTGGTGCACGTCTGTAATTCCAGCTACTTGGGAGGCTGAGGCGAGAGAATCGCTTGAACCTGGGAGGCGGAGGTTGCAGTGAGCCGAGACTGTGCTATTGCATTCCAGCCTGGGTGACTGAACGAGACTCCAACTCAAAAACAAAACAAAACAAAACAAAAATCCACTTGTCCTCTTTGCTCCAGCCCCACCACCACCATTGGTGGGCAAACACAGATCTGCTTCTATCACTCTAGATTTGTTTGCATTTTCTAGAATGTTATACAGTCTCATGCGTCACTGAACAACTAGGATGTGTTCTGAGACATGCATTGTTAGGCTGTTTCATCCTCGTGCAAACATCATAGGGTGTGCTTACACAAACCTAGATGGCATAGCCTACTACACACCTGGGCTATATGGTACAGTGTATCACTCCTGGACTACAAACCTGTACAGCATGTTCCTGTACTGAATATCATAGGCAGTTGTAACACAATGGTAAGTATTCATGTATCTAAACATAGAAAAGTACAGTAAAAATATGATGTAAAAGATAAAAAAAAAAAAACGGATACACCTGTACAGGGCACTTATCATGCATGGAACTTGCAGGACTAGAAGTTGCTCTGGTGAGTCAGTGAGTGAATGGTGCGTGAATATTAAGGCCTAGGACATTACTGGGCAGCACTGTAGACTTTTTTTTTTTTTGAAACGGAGTTTCACTCTTGTTGCCTAGGCTGGAGTGCAACGGCGCAATCTCGGTTCACCGCATCTCCGCCTCTCGGGTTCAAGAGATTCTCCTGCCTCAGCCTCCTGAGTAGCTGGGATTACAGGCATGTGTCAGTGCGCCCAGCTAATTTTTTGTAATTTTAGTAGAGATGGGGTTTCTCCATGTTGGTCAGGCTGATCTCAAACTCCCGACCTCAGGTGATCCACCCGCCTTGGCCTCCCAAAGTGTTGGGATTTTACAGGCGTGAGTCACTGCGCCCAGCCTACTGTAGACTTTATAAACGCTGTGTACTTAGGCTACACTCAAATGTTCTTTCTTCAATAACAAATAAACTTTAGCTTACTACAAGCATTTACTTTATAATTTTTTTAATTTTTAAAACGACTTTTTCATAACACTTAGCTTAAAACACAAACACGTTATACAAGTGTACAAAAATATTTTCTTTATAATCTGTTCTATAAGCTCTTATCCTGTTTCTAAAAAGTTTATGTTAATTTTTTACTTTTTAAACCTTTTTGTTAAAAACTAAGCCACAGGCCGGGTGTGGTGGCTCATGCCTGTAATCCCAGCACTTTGGGAGGCTGAGGCTGGTGGATCACGAGGTCAGGAGATCGAGACCATCCTGGCTAACACGGTGAAACCCTGTCTCTACTAAAAATACAAAAAATTAGCCGGGCATGGTGGCAGGCAGCTGTAGTCCCAGCTACTTGGGAGGCTGAGGCAGGAGAATGGCGTGAACCTGGGAGGCGGAGCTTGCAGTGAGCCGAGATCGCACCACTGCACTCCAGCCTGGGTGACAGAGCGAGACTCTGTCTCAAAAAAACCAAAAAAACAAAAAAACAACAAAAAAAACGAAGCCACAAACACATGTATTAGCCTAGGTCCACACAGGGTCAGGACCATCAATATCACTATCTTCCATCTCCACGTCTTGTCCCACTGGAAGGCCTTCAGGGGCAATGACACCCATGAAGCCATCTCCTATGATAACAACGGCTTCTTCTGGAATACCTCCTGAAGGTCCTGCTTGAGGCTGTGAACTTTTTTTTTTATAAGTAGAAGGAAAACACTGTAAAATAAAGATTAAAAGTATATAATAGTACATAAGCCAGTAACAGTCATTTATTATTCATTATTAAGTATTATGTACTGAATGTAATTGCATGTATTACACTTTTATCCAACAGACGCACAGTAGGGTTTTTTTTACACCAGCCACACCACAAACACATGTGTTGTGCTATAGAATCACTAGACAATAGGACTTTTTCAGTCCTGTCTTTTCAGCTCCATTATAATCCTTTGGGACCACTATCTTATATGTGGTCTGTTGTTGACTGAAACGTTAAGTGGTGCCTGACTGTATATACAGAATGTTATATAAATAAATCATGGAGTCTGTACTCCTTTTTTTCTGGATTCTTTCATGCATCATAATTATTCAGAGATTCACCCATGTTGTTGCATGTATCAGTAGGTCTTTTTGTTGATTGCTGAGTGATATTCCATTCATGGATTACCAAAATTTGTTTTTCTATTCATCTTTTCATAGACAGTTGGGTTGTTTTTAGTAACTTTATAAAGTTACTATAAATATTCCTGTACAAGTCTGTATGGGAGAATATACTTTCATTTCTTTTAAGTAAATAAATTCCTGGGAATAGAATGGCTAGGTAAAACAGTAGGTGTATGTTTAACTTTTTAAGAATCTGCCAAACTGTTTTCCAATGTGGTTGGACTATTTTTTTTGTTTTGTTTTTGAGACAGCGTCTCCCTCTGTTGCCCAGGCTGGAGTGCAGTGGCATGATCTTGGCTCACTGCAACCTCTGCCTCCCAGGTTCAAGTGATTCTCCTGCCTCAGCCTCCCGAGTAGCTGGGATTACAGGCACATGCCAACATGCCCGGCTAATTTTTGTATATTTAGTAGAGACAGGGTTTTGCCATGGTGGCCAGGCTGGTCTCAAACTCCTGACCTCAGGTGATCCACCTGCCTCGGCCTCCCAAAGTGCTGGGATTACAGGCGTTCATTTGCTCCACATCCTTGCTAACATTTGGTCAGCCTTTTTAATTTTTGCCAATTTAATCCGTTTCTAATGGTATCTCATTGTGATTTTAACTTTCATTTCCCCAATGACTAAGGATGGTGAGCATCGTTTCATATGCTTATTTGTCCTTCATTTAACTTCTTTAGTGAAAAGCCTGTTCAAACCTTTGGCCCATATTTTTAAAACCGGGTTGTTTGTTATTGACTTGTGAGTATTCTTTAAATATTCTGGATACAAGTCCTTTGTCAGATACATATTTCATAGATACTTTCTCCAAATCTATTACTTATATTTTCATTTTCAAAATAGTGTAGTTTGAATATCAGAAGTTTTTTATTTTGATGTTCAATGTGTTGACTTTTTTCTTCTTTTCAGTTCATTCCTTTTGTGTCCTACTTAATAATCTTGCCAAAGCAAGATGACTATGATTTTTCCTCTATGTTTTCTTCTGGGAGATTTATTGTTTTAGCTCTCACATTTATATTTATGATTAATTTTGAGTTAAGTTTTATATATATATGTGAGGTAAGGGTTAAGGTTCATGTTTTGCATATAGATATCCAATTATTCAGTATGATGTGTTGAAAAGAGTATTCTATTTCCCTTGAATTGCTTTTGGCACCGTTGTCAAACATCAACCATATGTGTGTGTTTATTTTGGGACTCAATATTCTGTTCCTTTAAACCATATTCCTATTTTATACTAATATATTATCTTGATTAGATAATTCATTTTTACTAAGTCTTGACATAAGGTAATGTAAGTTCTCTAGCTTTGTTCATTTTTTTCAAAGTTATTTTGACTACTCTAGCTCCTTTGCACTTTCATATTAATTTTAAAATCAGCTTGACAGTTTTTGTAGAAAAATCTCGTGGAATTTTGATAAGGATTGTCTTCAATGTACAGGCCAATTTGGGAAGAATTTACATCTTAACAAGATTGAGTCTTCTGATCCATGAATATGGTATATCTTTCCATTCATTTAGGTCCTCTTAAATGTCTTTCATAAATGTTTCATGTAGTTTTGCACAGTGTTTAGAAAATTTATCTCTAAGGCTTTCATATTAACACTATTGTAAGAGGTATTATTTTAACTTTGATTTCTGATTGTTCTTTGCTATTATGTAGAAATACAAAATTAATTTTTTTACATTGACTTTGTATTATACAACCTTAGTAGAACTCAATTGTACTTCTAGAAACTTTTTTATAGATTCCTTAGGAATCTACATAGGCAATCATATCACCTGTAAATAAAGACAATTTTATTTCTTCCTTTCTATCTGTATGCCTGTTTTTGTTCTTGCCTTATTACACTGAATACAATATTCAGTACATTGTTGATCAGAAGTGGTGAGAGAGTGGACCTTCTTGCCTTGTTCTAGATTACAGGAGGAAATAAAGTAATCTTTCATTATTAAATAAAATTTTAACTATAGGTTTTTTATAGATACCCTTTATCATGTTGAGGAGGTTCCTTTTATTTCTAGTTTGATGATAAATTTTATCAGGAATAGATGTTTTATTTTATCAAATGTTTAGTTTGCCCTTCTTTTCCTAGTTTCACAGGTGGAAACTTAAGTCATTGGTTTAAGACTTTTTTTTCTAAGTGTTTAGTGCTATAAATTTCCCTGTAATTATTGCTTTAGCTGCATCTCAGAAATTTTGATATGTTGTGTTTTAAACTTCATTCAGTTCAAAATACTTTCTAATTTTCCCTTTGAGTTCTTCTTTGACCTATGGATTATTTAGAACTGTGTTCTTTGTTTTGCAAATATTTGAGGATTTTCTAGATATCTTCCTGTTACTGTTTTCTAACTTAATTCCATTGTTATCAGAGAAAATACTTTGTATGATTTTAGTTCTTTTAAATTATTGAGACCTGTTTTATGGCTCACAATATGATCTCTCTTGGTAAAAAATTTTTAAAAGTCTTTATGATTGTATTTTATGTCTATTTTTAAAAATTTCAACTTTTATTTCAGATTTAGGGGGTACATGTACAGGTCTGTTACATGGATATATTACATGATGCTCAGGTGCGGTACAATGGACCCTGTCACCCAGGTACTGAGCATAGTACTCAATAGGTAGTTTTCCAGCCCTTGTCTCCCTCCCTCCCCACTCTAGTAGTCCCTACTTTCTATTATTCCCATCTTTATGTTCATGTGTACCCAATGTTTAGCTTCCATTTATAAGTGAGAACATACAGTATTTGGTTTTCTGTTTCTGCATTAATTCACTTAGGATAATGGTCTCCATCTGCATTCATGTTGCTGCAAAGAACATAATATATATATTTTTTAATGGCTGTGTGGGATTCCATGGTATATATGCACTACATTTTCTTTATCCAATCCACCATTGATGGACACCTAGGTTGATTCCATGTCTTTGCTATTGTGAATAGTGCTGTGATGAACATATGCCTGCATGTGTCTTCTTGGTAGAATGATTTATTTTCCTGTGGGTATATACCCAGTGACAGGCTTGTTGGGTCAAATGGTATAGTGCAATTTTCAGTTCTTTGAGAAATCTCCAAACTGCTTTCCACAGTGGCTGAACTAATTTACATTCCCACCAACAGTGTGTAAGTGTTCCCTTTTCTCCACAGCCTTGCCAACATTTCTTACTTTTTGACTTTTTAATAATAGCCATTCTGGCTAATATAAGCTGGTATCTCACTGTGGTTTTGATTTGCATTTTTCCGATGATCAGTGATGTTAAACATTTTTGCATATGTTTGTTGGCCACTTGTATGTCTTCTGTTGAAAAGTATTTGCTCGTGTACTTTTTCTACTTTTTAATGGGGTTGTTTTTTGCTTGTTGATTTGTTTAAGTTCCTTATAGATTTGGGGGTATTATACCTTTGTTGGATGCATAGTTTTTGTGTTTACTCTGTTGATAGTTTCTTTTGCTGGGCAGAAGCTCTTAAGTTTAATTAGGTTCCACTTGTCAATTTTTGTTTTTATTGCAATTGCTTTTGAGGACAATCACAAAATTCTTTGAAAAGACTGATATCCAGAAAGATATTTCCTAGGTTTCTTCTAGGATTTTTATAGTTTTAGGCCTTACATTTAAGTCTTTAATCCACTTGGTAAATGTTTATTATGTTTTTAGTATCTGTAGAATTTGTTGTGATGGCCCTCTTTTCATATCAGATATTGATAATTTGTATATTTCTCTTCTTTCTTTCCTTGATCAGCATTGATAGAGGTTTATTTTATTCATTTTTTTAAAAAACACCTTTTGACTTGACACACCAGTTGATATTTTTCAATTGTATGTTTTCTATTTCATTAATTTTTCTCTTCGTTATTTCCTTCTACTTTCTTCAAGAATTGATATTCTTTTTCTAACCTCTTGAAATGGGTATTTAGATATCTGATTTCCAGGCTTTCTTCTTTTCTGATTTAGAGCTATACATTTCCTTTAACTGCATCCCATGAGTTTTGATATAATATGCATGTGTATGGTGTATTGGGTCAGGAGTGGGGGCGGCTTTATCAGACATTCTAGTAGGAGACAGGTGGGTGGAGAAAGTGAGGAGGCCTAGGGAACAGTTGCCACTCTCTCCATGAGGAGCAAAGGGTCTGAGCTCTGGTGATATCAAGAAGATGGAGTGGAAAGAGTGTCCATAAGAACAAATATGGTAGCAAGAGAATTAATTATTCATCTGGTTCACCTAGCTAGAGAAGGAGATGAAAGAAGATGTGAGAAGCTGCCCATTGCAGTTTGGAATCCACGGTGATTTATACAGAAATATGGCACCTATGGAAGATGATCTTATTTTGGATTAATTATGGTGAATTTAGAGAGATCAACTCATTTATCAGGAGCTCAGGGGTTTGGTGTATTTCAAAAGCCATCTTGCTAGGGTGATCCGCTGTGCCTCCACACTTGGCTCAGTTATCCCCAAGGAAACCCTCCAAGAGTACCCTCTCTCCCCACAGTCTGATTCAGATGCTCAGTCTCTGGGCTCCATACGATTGCATGCCCATCTCTGTAAGCTTTCTCACTTGTAAATAAAATAATTATTGGGATTATCTGTTCCTAAGCATGGCTCCCACACTGGCCATTTGCAGCAAGGGCTGTGTCTTACTCCCTTTACCCTCCCAGTCCTCAATCTTTCATTAAAGAACAGCTTCTAGCTGTTGACTAAGTACTGAATGAATGGTGCTTTGAATGTTCTTTAATGGTGGTTTTAACCTCTGAAATATTTCACTTTAACTCTGAAAATTACTCTGCATTGCATGTCAGGTACACAGTGTAAGAAGGAATATAGTGACTTTCTGGCCAGTTGTTTAGTGTTAAATGGAAACAAGTGTCATGTTTACAGAGTGATAGCTTCAAGTGCACAAAGCATGGGCTGGTTTCAGTCCTGCTGGGTATGGATTTGATCTTGATTTGCAACTTTCTCCCTCCAGCCTTAAGCATTACGGTGTGTGTGCTACATTTCAAGTGGAACAGTCTTCTCAGGGCCTAGGGATGACTCTCCACTTGCTTTGTGTATGCTCAGGCTCAGCAGGAGATTGACAAGTAGCTTCTTGTTGCTTCTTATGTGTCCTTTTATGGTATGTGGGACAGGGCTGGATCTGAATGACTGCTAGAAGGGTGGAGAATTCAGTCCTCAATCAGGTGAAATTGGTCAGTATTATTAGAAGCAGAAAATGTCTTCCCACCTCCAAAAACCCTTCTGCAGGAGGATAGTATAGAACTCTTCTTGTCATTATACTAATTGAAATGAGTGGCAGTTTGGGAGCTACAGGACAGCAAAATGCATTCAGTTCATGTCAATTTATAAATTACTCACTTTACTAAATCAAAGAAGGTTGATGCTGGAAAGTGCCTTAGAGACCATCTGGTCTCACCCTTTCATTTTGCAGTTGAATAAGCTAAGGCCCAGGGATAATGGGGAGGTTACTTAGGCTCCTTTTGCAAATTGATGGTGGTCCTGGGGTTGACCTTGGTCTTCTAGGTCTTCTGACACTCTTAGCAATTAGGGTCAAGGGCAAATCATAACGGACATGTAATTCTAATCCTTAGCTGATTTATTAATCACTAAATAGGTATCTCTCAGACACTGAAGGGTAGATTCTGGCAATGAGCTTCCACCTCACCAGAAGGAAGTAATTTGAACGTAGCCATTGAAGCCAATTCCCATATGATCCCAACTTCTAGATTCCCCTGATTCTCCAGCTGAGTCTCTTCTTTCCTGTGCCCTACCCAAATCTGACCCAGCCTTTACAGAGCTGGACAAAGCCGGTTCCAGAAAGCCTTCTCTGATCTCACTTGTGCACTGGATGAATTCCTCCTCTTATCTCCTCTTTGCGGAGAGAAAAAGAGCATGTGCTGGCTGCATGGGTGCACACTGGTGAACCCAACAGCACCTTCCCCCACCCATTCCCCCCACATACTATTCCCAAGGGACCGCAGGGGGAAACTTTTAAGGAGAGCTTCCCTGCCATGCCCTGTACCATGGGTGCCCTGAGCCCACTGATTTCTTGAGGGCAATGTGCTATGATGCTGTGTCCCCAGGGTGGGCGAGGCCATGTGCCTCTTGTGATTCATGAATGGCATTTGCAGATGTAGCCAGAGTTAGCATGAAACTGGGCAACCCTGGTGTGTCAACACTGATCTCTTTACCAGCACATTAATTTTGAAATATCCCATGAGTCATGGACATTAGGGCCATTAAATTGTTCTCTTTTAGAATAGCTCAACAAAGCCTTGTGCAGGGAGGTTGGTATATTCTGGGTCAAGAGGATTTCTCATTATCTGACGTTCATGCTTCTTGCCTTGTTGTGTCTTCTCTTACTCTGAGAGGTGATGACTCTGCTCCCCTTTAACTTGGATCTCTGGAACCTGAGTCTCTCTTGTTCTCAAGGTCCCTAAATATTATGCTTAGTTCTTACTAACTTTCCACTTCTGCCATGTTGCTTCTTGGCTTCCCAGGCATATTGAGAAGCACCAAAACATACCTTCAACAATAAGCATGGAGGAGTGGAAGGAGCACAAGAGTCTGGGTGTAGGAGGTTCTTAAAAAGGGCAGCTGTGGTTATGATTAGACAGGATTTCCCTTTGTGCTCGGGTCAGGACCATCTTGACAGACAGAAGGACATTGAACTTGGTCTCAGTGAAAAGCTGATAGGTCATGGTGACAGCAGACAGGACCACATGGGCATGGAGATAGTGGCATAGACTGGCCTGTATGTGCAGCAAGTGTGTGTCAGCATGTGCACCAGGGCTGGCCCTACTGGCCTAGAAGATAAGTTGTGGGTGAATGGAGGGATGGGATGATGGAAATGAGGCTGGAAAGTTGGCAGGGACCAGGTCGTTCATCCAATTAATTCACCCAACATATTGCAAGCTAAGTGCCAGGCACTATAAAAGACACCAAGAGTACAACAATAAACAATGCAGACACAAACCCTGTCATCATGGAGCTTGCAATCTAGGAGCAGAGACAAGCAATAAATCAGACGTATGTTAGAAGAAGTCAGCCCCGAGTCTCAGCCCCACCTCTGCCATTCACTGCCTGTAGACTTTGGGCAAGCACCCTCAGCACCGTGCATGGAGGTAACAACACACATTCACCAGGACTGATGGGTGGGTCAGCCCTGACTCGAAGAAAAGGCCCAGGACAGCATGTGACAGGGGTTCTAAAATGTGGTGACCTTTGGTAGGTTATGATGTGGGAGTGGCAGCAGGAATTATTGTTTCATTTACCACACTTGAGTGTTAGGAGCCAAGAGGACCATTTCCCGGTTTTGTATATATAGATAGATAGATTTTTTTTTTTTTTTTTTGAGGTGGAGTCTCGCTGTGTCGCCCAGGCTGGAGTGCAGTAGCATGATCTCGGCTCACTGCAACTGCTGCCTCCCATGTTCAAGCAATGCTCCTGCCTCAGCCACCCGAGTAGCTGGGATTACAGGCACCCGCCACCATGCCTGGCTAATTTTTGTATTTTTAGTAGAGATGGGATTTTACCATATTGGCCAGGCTGGTCTCCAACTCCTGACCTCAGGTGATTCACCCACCTTGGCCTCCCAAAGTGCTGGGATTACAGGCGTGAGCCACTGTGGCTGGCCTCCGTTTTCTGGTTCTTTGATTTCAGGAGTGTCCCAAGTCTTCTATGCTGAGTTATATTTTGGAAAAAAAAAAAAAAGCCATTTTCTCTTCTCATTGTGAGTTATTGCCCTAAAATGTGTATTTTTTTCAAACGTTGTCTTAAAATTTAATATGTTAGTTCAGGTGTTTCTCAAATAAGCAAAGTCACTTTTAACCCTAATGTCTTTTTTCAACTGGGGCAAAATATGCATAGCATGAATTTTTCCCATTTGAACCATTCTTACATGTTCAGTTCAGTGGCGTTAAGTTTATTCGCATTGTTGTGCAACCATCTCCAGAACTTTTCCATCTTCCCAAACTGAAACTCTACCCATGAAACAACTCCCATTCCCCTTCCCCAGCCCCTGGCAGCCACCGTTCTACTTTCTGTCTCTACAAATTTGATGACTCTAGGTACCTCATAGAGTAGAATCATCCAGCATTCACCCTTGCGTCTGGCTTACTGCTTCCAGGTTCATCATGCTGTAGCATATATGTATGTTAAGGCTAAAATCTGAAGTGCTGGGACTATCAGAGCTGTGGGCCTGATACTCGCAGGAAGGGTGGAAGGCTCCAGCAGATGACAGGGTAGAGGAAGTGAGAAAGTTGTGGCGAAGAGCACCTCTAAAATACAATATGTACCCATCAGAGGGAGACTTGTCCCCAGGTACTGTCTTTCCGAGTCGATGGGAGATTTGTCCCCAGGGTCTGGCAAGTAGGACCCAGAGCCAACCTGGATGTATCTTTCAGTAGCAAGGAACTGTGAACTGTCTTCCCTAGAGGGGTCATGCCCCAGGGTTTCTCAGTGAACTTTGGGAGGCATAGACCATCGCCTGAAGTTGTCTCAAAAAAATAAGCGCTAAACCAAAAGAGGTCTTTGCACAAACAGAGCGCAGTACCAGGGAAACCATGCCAGTCTTTGAGTCCACCAGTGTAGCCAAGCACTGTAGTCCCCAGACTTAGCAGCTGCTTGCTCGCTCCCATCTTACGTGACACCATGTGAATGTACTCACCACTGGCCCAGAGAGGAGCAGGTGCCTCCGCTCCCAGACAGTTAAGTGGCGCCAAGTAAAATGGAAAATGTGCTGGACTAGCCCTGAGTGGCCTGTGTAGGACACTGGCTCTAAGACAGTGGACCTTGCTAGGCTCCCAGAGCCGGGTTATATTGATCTGTTCTGAGGGTGGACCACAACCCTTAGATCCTTTGAGATTTCAGGAAACCAGAAGCTGAGGACACCACTTTCTATCTTTGAGGTGGCCCATAACTTGGGTTATTTGGAGGGTGGCGATGATGATGAATACCACCAAGAACAATTGCCTGCATTTGATGCTGCTTGAGTCCATTCACTTTCCCTGGGGCGGGAGGACAATGGTAGTGCTTATAGATGTTGAGGACTCACTGGGAGCCAGCAGCCGGCCCAAGCCCTTCCCAAACACTGTCAGCTTTACTCCTCTCTTCTCCCCAAGGCACCACCTGTGGCTACTGCTCCCACTTGACAGAGGAGAGTGAAGCTCTGAGAGGCCCGGTCACAGGACTGTGGCTGGCTGGGCTGGGACGGGACCCTGGTCTGCCTGCCTCGGGGGCCCCAGCTTGGTTGGATGATGAGATGACTCATGGCCTCTCCATGTCATCCACAAAAGTGGGCGTCATTGCCACTTCCCAGAGGCCCCAAGGGGTCATAAAGTCCAACCAGCTGTCTCAACAAAGCTGTTTCCAAATCCTCTGGGACAGGATGGCTGTCCAGAGAGGCCCTGGCTGAATGGCCTTCGGGTCTGAGTGCCTCTCAAAGGGAGGATCAGGGTCTCGGTTCCTCTTGCCCCTGCCAGCAGCCTTGCCATGCCAAGGCACATCAGCAGAACCGGCGTCTGGAGCTTCCTGGTGGAGGGCAATGCTTTCCTCCAGATGGGTCCTTTCCTTTCTGGAACTGAATCTGTATTTCAGCCGCAGCTCCAGCCGGGGCCCACTGCTTAGGGCAGCACCTGGCTGTGGAGCGCTGGCCATAGGTGATGGCTTGTCCCCAGAGCACTGGGCAAGGCTAGGGAGGATGGTGTCAGCTTGGCCCCTTCTTGCCCCTTGGAACCTGCTGCCCAGCCATGATGACGCCTCAGCTGTTCCTCCATGACATGATGAAAAATAGGCAGAAGAACGAGGAGGCTCAGATCATCTGAGGAAAGGAAGTGAGTGAGTGTTATTTGTCCCACGAAGATGTCAGTGTTTTCAGGGCACAGGCACCGCACCCACCAGCCCCGGCTCCACTTACCCTCGGTAATGGAGGGCTGGTTCCAGAACCAATAGTTCTGCACTCCTGAAAGCATCCGCCTGACCTTGTTTATGGCTGCTCTGTCCACCTCCAGAGACAGGCACAGGGTAGATACTGGTAAATAACCCTTGAATTGAATCAGAACTCACTTGTCTTTGTGCCTACAACTTTTCTGCACCTCTAGGCCTATCTTCTGGGACCACTGGCGTGGAGCAGTTGGGCGGTCCCAGGAATTCCCAGATCTTATGAAAATAAACGGTTCCGGGAAAGCTGGCGGGCATCTCTGACAGAAGGGACCACAGGGCCAGTGGTGCCCTCTGTCCAGCTGGGACAGGGTGTGACTTGGACACCACTCTTGATTTACGGAAAAATAATCTACAAGTACCCTGGGTGGGTCCTATGCAGGCTCTGCCTTGAAGGAGTGACTGCATTTCCAAAGGGACTTGGAAACATTGTTCCCCATTGTCCCCATTTATGAAAAGTGACCATTTTTGTGAAGTGAGTTATTTCAAAAGAAGAGCAGGGAATGCGTGTCTGTGTGTGCGTGTCTTCTCAAAAAGAACTGGATCTTCTCAACCCAGCGCTGAACTTCAGCTCCGTGAGGAAGTTAACTGGAGCTTGGTATTAACACTGAGTATAGCAGAACTGATCCTGAAACCAGCTGCTAAAACTAGTTCCCCACACAGCCGTTCTCTTCTTCTTTTTAATTTTTTCAGAAAGCACTTTTGCAGCGCCTAATTTGGTCGCTTACTGGAAGGGCAGCCTATGTACAGGGGGAGTCAGGAGTCCCGGGTTCCAGTCCGAGCTGAGCCTCTTTTTCCCATCTGTAAAATGGAGCTCACTATCCTTGCCCCGTCTGACCCACAGGAAGTTTGTGAGACTCAAGTGAGAAAATGCATATTGAGGTCCTCTGTAAAGTAACATGTGTTCCCATCAGTCACTTAATACACATTTATTGAGCACCTACTATGTGCAGAACTCAGTGGTAGATGCTGAGGGGACTATAAGCATTTGTCTCCATTACCATCTCTGGGGCTGGACTTTATACAATGTCGTCTAAGCCACCATCTGCTTCCATGTACCTGACCCCTCCAGAGGGACCGAGGCCCCATCTCCCCCTGGCTAGTGAAGCCACTAGTCTCTACAACATGGCTTTCCCTAGCCCGAGCTAATTCCAGAGAGGAGTTTGCTGAAGGTCTGTTATTCTTCTTTATGCCTCTGCTAAGCTTTCCTGAGAACTGTTGCTTTCTGGACCGGGACATAGGACAGAGCTTGAGGCCGCTCTTCCTCTGCATGCGTCTGCACGGCATCACCAAAGGTAAGCCCCGGCCCAGGCGAGCGCATCCACGGGAAAGCTGCTGGGCACCTGCCCACCCTGCAGCCGCTGCCGGGGGAGCCCCACCTGATGTTTCCAAGGGAATCACCTGAAATGTGGCATTGTCACTTCCAAGCTGTGTGACTTCGGGAAAGTCATGTAGCCTCTTGGTCTTACTTTCCCTGTCTGTAAAACGAGGGTAATCTGAGCTCTGATGAAATATAGTGATGGCTAGAATGGGCTTATATATTGTGAAGCAGTGTACGGCTGCCAAGGGCTGTTTTATTGGCATCTAATTGTATGTCCTACCTCTTCACATGCTTCACTTCTAGGCCCCTTGTTCTGCAGTTTGGGAGAAAACTCTGAATTTGTGCTCCCTTAACCTCATGCTGTGGGCCCAGGGGATGGTACCTGTAACTCGGAAAGAGGAAGGAAATGTTGGGGAGTATGTTTTCGGCAGTCCAGGAGGCCACCCAGTGAGATCTTTGCATCTGAAAGGACCTCTGAGAACATTTTCAAAGCCATTTCCAGCTATCCAGATATAATAAGTAGCTCTAGAATTCAGGGCTGGTTGATGGGGCCAGGTAGTTTTGTCCAAGTTGCTTCTAAACACTCCAGAAACACTGATTACCTGATCTCAAACCTCCTTTCCCAGGCAGGATTGCAGCCAGGGGGCCGTGAATGTTGGGGTGAGGCGTGGTTGTGGGGGAACACTAACTCTTCCCCAGGGACCTGGGAAGGGAGATCTAGAGAAAAGTATGGGGAAAAAAATAAAAATAGAAATTTTAAATTGGAGCTATGTGCAGCCTAAATATCGTCTTCCTTTTTACTTTGTAATTTTTTTGATAATATTGTGAGAACTGAAATATCCTTAAAGAATAAGGAGGACTGGTCAAAGCTGACCTTCGAGGGCCACTGATGGCTTTTCCTTTAACAATAGTTCTCAAGGTACCTTCCAGGGTTCGCTGGGCAGCAATATCTTCTTGCAGGATTGTTAAGAGTATATTTCATTCAAAATAATATGTTACACTTAAATTGTACATTAATATGTAGTATAGACATTTTTTTAAACTGAAGTTGAAATGGCCATCCAATTTTGAGTGAATGTATTGGTTCCTTTGGAAGTTTGTTTGTATAAGGTGGTTTTTTGTGTTGTTTTGTTTTGTTTTGTTTTTTTGAGATGGAGTCTCACTCTGTCCCCCAAGGCTGGAGTGCACTGGTGCAATCTTGGCTCACTGCAACCTCTGCCTCCTGGGTTCAAGCGATTCTCCTGCCTCAGCCTCCCAGGTAGCTGGGATTAAAGGTGTGCACCACCACGCGCAGCTAGTTTTAGTAGTGGTGGGGTTTCGCCATGTTGGCCAGGCTGGTATTTCTGTACGTTTTTAAAAGAGAATCGATTTGGAATATAAAAGTAATTGACTCTGAACATAACCACAGTGACCCTGAGACGTTTTGTTTCCACTTTGTCAATCAAACCTTAAAGGAGACCATCCACCCCTTTCCCTTCCCTCAGCTCCGGACTTCTTCCTTTTCCTTTCTGTAAATGAGACTTTTGAGGCTCTGGTGTGAATAAAACTAAAAAACATTCTCTTTGCGTTTCTTCCCAGGCAAGGATCTGGAGGTGCTGCGGCACATTAACTTCTTCCCAGAGTCATGGCTGGACCAGGTTACAGCCAACCATTACCACGCAGTGAGTTGCCTGCTCTGCAAGGACACAGTTGTCGAAGTTTATTGCCTCTCTGACTTTGTTTTTTCTGGAGATGTGTTTCACATTTGAAACCTCTAAACCTCTGAGGTCAGGACATATCTGGATCATCTTCCAGGGAAAGTGGGGAGAGCAGTGCCTGGGAAGGAGAGAAGGGAGGAGACCCAGCCTTGGAATCCGGGTAGTTCGAGCTCCCATCATATGCATTTTTGTTCTTGGTACAGATTAACAAATGTTTGGACCAAATTACTCTTCCTCCAGTAATAAATGAGCATGTCCCTCTCTGTGCACCCTCAGCAACATAGGACATTTAAATTTCAAATCACTTTTCTTAGTTGAGAGGGGAACAACGGCGTCTCATTTTTTAACATGCATTTCTTTTATTACTGGTGACTATGAATGTTTTCCATGCGGCATTTCCCCTTTGTGAATTGTCCATGCAAACTGTCGTAGTTCTTATGTGTTTTCAATCTCGCGTTTTTAGAGATGAAGAGGGGCAGTGTGTGAGTTCTGAAGATGTATGAGTCACTAGTTAAAATTCAGTCCTGCTCAACAAATACCTATTGTAATATGCAAGCCACAGTGCTCAGCGCTCCCCGCACCATAGATCTCGACTCCGTGGAAGGAGATGCTTTTCTGCGACATAACTCAGGACCATGCTCTAACAGAGCAGCAGAGGACTGACAGAGAGGGGACAGTCTGTGCAGACATCTCGGGAAGTCCCCACCTTCCTCTTGGTCCTCTGACTCTGCCCACCTCCTTCCTTTTGTCCCCTGCTGCCAATGTCATCCTCTCCAATTCCGCTCCCTCTCCTCCCCAGCCCTCACCTTGGAGCCTCCCGTGAGGGGCCTTGCTTGCTCTTGATTTTGTGACTGTGATCATCTCTGCCCCATGTACACGTTTTATTTCCCATGTGAGACTGCTCAGATACTTTTCTGTCTTCTCCTTGCATCCTCTGAAAGCACTGGACACAGTGCCAGACACAGTAAGTTTTCAATAAATGTCTGTGAACTGAATGAATGGCTGAATGTAAGTCTAGAGGCAAAACTCTTTTTCAAACCTGGTGAGGGGTGCAGGGATCGAGGAAGAGGCACGAAGATGAAGAGAGGCACTCGTGTCCAGAGGATCCCACTGTGGTCAGCTGTGTGCATTTTCCTTTCAGCTGGAGAATGGGGGCGACATGCTCTACCTGAAAGATCTTAACACCCAGGCTGTGAGATTTGGGCTGCTCTTTAACCAGGTACTGAGAACTGTACCCGAACAAGGGGAAGAACTGTTCCTCTCGTGCTTAGTTAAGAACCTTTGGAGGGCAGCCATGATCACTTCTGGCTCCTGGTAGGAAGGTCAGGGGTCCAAAGAGAGAACCACAGGTGTCTCTCCTGCATGGTCATCAGCTCCCAGGAAATAAAATTCACAAGGGAGGGGCCTGGGGCGGGCCATTTAATAATTTCCCCACTAAGAGGACCAGCAGTCCTGGTGGTACTGGAATGGAGGAGTTGCCCTGGGATGTAGGACTTCAATTCTAAAACCAGGAAAGGCCAAGGCAAACTGGGAAGGGTTGGTCTTTCTATTTCCCACAAACACCAACAGTTGCAAACTGGCTCAACAAGAGACTCCATGCCAAGTCCATGTTTAAGCTTATAGGGGTGAACTCAGTCTGGGCAGCTATTTTGATGGATTTCAGAATAAAACTGCAGTGGGTCAAGGAGCTTGATTGCAAGGCATCTTGGCACTTAGTGACCAGGGGAACCTTGGAGTTGGTAGCTCTGCTCCATGCTGGGTTCCCTGTGATGGAAGCAATTCTCCAAGAAATCAGTGATCTCCTTTGATTATTTCAAGGCACCCCCACAGTGATCTCAAAAGAATTCATGTTTCAAGAACTAGGGGTGCTGAATGCATCATCAGAGAGTCCCCTCTGAGTCATCCCCGGAGAGGCTGGCTCAGCCTTTTGGTTGCAGAGACATCGTGCCTAAGTGGGCAGATGGAGATCACAGAGCCAGGACTTCCTGCAAATGCTATGAGTGGCTCTTGGGCCCATCAAATTGAAACAACATGCTTTGTTTCAAAGGTCTATAGACCACAGGTCATCTAAGAACATACCTAACCTATTCTTCACCTCACTAAGGAACATGAAGAGTAAATAATATCGTCACTGTTCAGTAGCTACTACTAAGTCTACTACTAACTTCTACTAACTGTACCAACTGTTTGTAGGGAGACCAAGGAAAGGAGGGTCTAAACCCTCCAGAAACACTGATTACCTAATCTCAAACCTTCTTTGCCAAGCAGGATTGCAGCCAGGGCATGGTGAATGTTGGGGTGAGGCATGGTTTTGGGGGAACACTGTAACTTTTGCAAACTTGATGGGTTCCCAGGGACCTGTGAAGGGAGATATAGGGAAAAGTATGGGGAAAAACATAAAAATAGAAGAAATTTTAAATGGAGCCATGTGCAGCCTAAATATCTTCTTCCTTTTTGCTTTGTAATTTTTTTTTTATAGTATTGTGATAACTGAAATATTTTTAAAGAATAAGATGGATCAGTCAAAGCTGACCTTCAAGGGCCACTGATGGCTTTTCCTTTAACAATAGTTCTCGAGGTAGCCTCCAGGGTTCACTGGGCAGTGGTATCTTCTTGCATGATTATTGAAAGTATATTTCATTCAAAATAATATAAATTACAATTAAAAGCATTAATATGTGGTATAGAATTTTTTTTAACTCAGGTTGAAATTGCCATCCAATTTGGAGTGAATTTATTTCAAATTGTTACTAGTAATTACTACTACCAAGGATTTCAGTTTAGCTTTCCCCATGTTTCCTAGGTTAAAATTGCCATTGTATTTTCACTTTCAAATCAGTTGCTGAATAAGTGACGGTTGTTATTGTTGCTATACTTTGTTTTACCATGTCCTCTTGACTTTTTTTTTTTTTTTTTTTTGAGATGGAGTCTTGCTCTGTCACCCAGGCTGGAGTGCAGTGGCGCAATCTCGGCTCACTGCAAGCTCTGCCTCCCGGGTTCATGCTATTCTCTTGCCTCAGCCTCCTGAGTAGCTGGGACTACAGGTGCCCGCCACCACGCCTGGCTAATTTTTTGTATTTTTAGTAGAGACGAGGTTTCACCACGTTAGCCAGGATGGTCTTGATCTCCTGACCTCATGATCGGCCCGCCTCAGCCTCCCAAAGTGCTGGGATTACAGGTGTGAGCCACCGTGCCCGGCCTTTTTTTTTTTTGAGATAGAGTCTTACTCTGTCACCCAGGCTGGAGTGCAGTAACACAATCTCAGCTCACTGCAACATCTGCCTCCCCAATTCAAGTGATTCTCCTATCTCAGCCTCCTGAGTAGCTGGGACTACAGGCACGCGCCACCACGCCTGGCTAATTTTTTTTTTTTTTTTTGATATTTTTGGTAGAGATGGGGTTTTGCCACATTGGCCAGGCTGGTCTTGAACTCCTGACCTCAGATGATCTGCCTGCCTCAGCCTCCCAAAGTGCTGGGATTACAGGTGTGAGCCACCACGCCCGGGTGACTTTGAATACTAAATATTTTTCCCCCTTCACTTTGTTGCTTCTCTTTCCCAATTTAGGAGAATACAACTTATTCGAAAACGATTGCTCTATATGGATTCTTCTTTAAGATAAAGGGACTCAAACATGATACTACCTCTTATAGTTTTTACATGCAGGTAAGGATAGAGTGCATGAAAGTTATGTCTCTGAAACAGTTTTTTAGAGTTAGAGTCAATCCATGTTGAATTAATAATAATTGATTCATCATTAATTACTCATTGACATGAAATGTATTGTAAGTGCTAACCACGCTCATATATGTGATGTCATTTGATTTTTACAACAACCTTGGGAAGTAGATATTGGTAGCCCATTTAGCAGATGAGGATCTGAAAACTGAGCGTCTTTGTGTTCATATGGACTCTACTGGTAAAGTCAGGATTAGATTCTAGTCTTCTATCTCTACATGTGGAGCTCACTTCATCTTCAATTTATACATACAATTCAGTTATTCTCCCATGAAGATAACTGGTAATGTCCCCAACTGGGAGAGGGGGTAATTTTGTTAAGCTGCAAAGCAGGCTGTGGGCAGGACCCCAGAAAATTCAGGAGGGTGCTTGACTTCTCCGTAGTGCTCCTGCTGGACTTTAGGAGAGGCAGGAGAATGTCATATTTAGGAGTGGAGAGTCCGCAGGTGAACGGTCTTGCGAGCTATAGGACCTGGGCAAGTGCCAGGAACTCTCTTCTGTGCAGTTTCCTCACCTTTAAGGCAGAGAAGGTAACAGGACATACCTCACCGGATTGTTGTGAGTTTAAATGTGTTCATCTGTGCAGGGTGGCTTGGAACAAGCTTGACACACAAAGCACTATGTGCATTAGGGAAGATGAGGATGATGATGTTGACGATGACAATGACAACTATGATGAAAGATTGCTGTGTTCCACTTAAGATTTGCTTACAAGTCTCTTCTCTAAACTGCAAGCTTTTGAGAGGCCATATCTTATTAATCTTTTTATTACTACTGCCAATCACAGTACCGAGAACATAGAGGAGCTTTATTTTTTTATTTTTCTATATTTTTTGAGATGGAGTCTCATTCTGTCACCCAGGCTGCAGTGCAGTGGCACAATCTTGGGTTACTGCAACCTCCATATAAAGGGGCTTTAAATGACTGACTGAATAAATGAATGGATAAACGAGTGAATTAATGCATGAATGAAGAAACCAGAGTTTTAGTCCCAGATTTTCCAGTACCTCATATGTCCCCTGGAGCAAGTCATTTCTCTTCCATGGGCCTCAGCTCTTGGTCTCCACTGACTCAGGCATCTCCCTACACAATGAATTCTTCTGGGTGGAAGAGATGAATTATGTGACAGCAACAGTCCAAATGCCCTTATGAGTACTACATTGGTTTTTTAATTCTGGCAAAGGCATCATAAAGCTTGACTTGATGGTGTTTTCCTAGATTGGCCAAAGCCCAGGCCATCAGCCACAGGTTTATGTATGGCGGGGGCTCCAATGACAACTGACTCAGCAGCAGCAACTTTTAGGAGGTGGTGCCAATTGGGAAATGCCCTCTTGCTGCCTGCACACATTATATACCAGGGTCTATATGCCAGGCTCCAGCTTTCCCTAACTCTGGGCCACCCCGATTGCAGTTCCGCCTAAGGTGAATCACTCTCTTTGCAGAGAATAAAGCACACAGACCTGGAATCCCCCTCCGCGGTCTACGAGCACAACCCCGTCAGCCTGCGAGCGGCACGCCTGGTGAAGTATGAGATCAGAGCAGAGGCCCTGGTTGACGGCAAGTGGCAGGAGTTCAGGACAAACCAGATCAAGCAGAAGTTTGGGTTGACCACGTCATCCTGCAAAAGCCATGCAAGTGTTCATGTTGTCTTTTCCTTTATTTCCTTTTTGCTCTTTCTCTCCCCCATCCTTTTGGGGATCACTGGCTTCTAATCTCCAGTGCTCTACACTGAAGATCCCCGGAAAATCTGGCTCAGTTTCTTGAGGATTATCACAGCCTCAAATAATGCTAAAGAGAAATCTCTTCTAGAATGAAAAACCATGAATACAGGTAACTATAACCCAAATCAGACTACCTGATTTGGATCACACCAGATCTATTTTATAAGCATCAAAGGGTATTTTTTTTTTAGGTGAGGAGGCTCCGTGGAGTGTATTTGTCATCACTACCTCCACTGATGCCTGTGAGTGGCACATTAATTTCCCTGAAATCCACAGCCCAGACCCACCTGCCTCACTCAGGCCCACTGGGGAAGGGCTGGGCCCATCTACCTCAGTAGGTGGTTGCCAGCATCTAGGCAGATCCACGGCCTGGCCTGGCTTCTGACCAGAATAAGACTTTGCTACAAGCCAGTGAGTAATTCCTGGTCCTGACTGCACATCAGAATCACCTGGGGGCCTTATAACTACCAAGGCCAGAGCCCCACCCAGATCACCAGACCAGATAGATACTCCATGGATCGGGCCAGGGTATCAGTATTTTAAAAGCTTCCAGGTTGTTTTCTATGACGTTAGAAATCACAGTAACAATTTCCTTTGTGGGGGTGAGGGAGAGGGGCTGGGAAATTAACTGAGAGAGAACATGAAGGACATTTCTGTGGGGCTGGAAATATTTGGGTTTTTTTGTTCGTTTTGTTTTGTTTTGTTTTTTGAGATGGAGTCTCGCTCTATCGCCCAGGCTGGAGTGCAGTGGCACAATCTCGGCTCACTGCAAGCTCCACCTCCCGGGTTCACGCCATTCTCCTGCCTCAGCCTCCTGATTAGCTGGGACTACAGGAGCCCGACACCACACCCGGCTAATTTTTTGTGTTTTTTAGTACAGACAGGGTTTCACCATATTAGCCAGGATGGTCTCGATCTCCTGACCTCGTGATCCATCCACCTCGGCCTCCCAAAGTGCTGGGATGAAATATTTGTCTTGTTCAGGGTGATGGTTACACAGGAGCATTTACTTGGTGAGAATTTATGAAGCTGTCCTCTTCAGATTTGTGCACGTTATTGTGTTTAAGTTATTCCTAATTTATTGGCAGTTTATTTCAAATAACCTCTGCAGGTTATTCTGATGTGCAACCATAGTTGAGAGCCGGCATTTTCTACAACTGTTAGTCCTTCCTCTTTCCCCTTCTGGGGGGCAATTGTGTTTATCCTAAAAGTCACATTCACTTTGTTTTTTTTCATGTTTTAGACCTTGAAAATCCAAACTGTGGGCATGCCAATCTATGTAAGTTTTGCGTTCATCTTCCCAGCATCTTGACAGTTTCCAGAAGAATCTATGGGATTTTCCCCCAACTGGTCTGCATAAAAGAAAATAAAATGACATAAAAGGGAGCACTCAAGCATTCCGTTGCCTTTCCTAGTTCGTTATGGTCTTGTTCGAACTTTTGTCCACATTTGTATCATTTGAGGGTGGAACGTGCCAGACCCGAGAGTGCATTTTACCAGCCCTGCCCCACAGAACCCTGAGTCCAGCCCTGACTTTTTGCCCTCTCCCAGCACCAGGGAAGCAACAGCAGTGGCAACAAACTGCAGCCAGGAGCATGGAGGACTTCCCCTAGATGCAGCTCTGCCTGCTACACAGAACAACATGCCTGCCAATCGTCCCTGGCAGTTTGGGCTCAGACAGAACAAGAGGTAGGAGGGGAAGGAAGTGATTCTTAAGTACAGAGTGACTTATTTATTATCCCACCTTTAAAACTGAAGCTCTGCAGTTTGGAAAGAGAGAAGTAGAGAGCCTTCCTTCCCACTTTATTTATTTTCTATTGCAGTGTCACAAAGGACCACAAATTTAGTGACTTAAAACAACACATTGATTACTTCAGTTTTCATGGTTGAGGAATTCAGGGGTAGCTTCACTGGGACCAATACTCAGGGCCTCATAAGACTATGGTTTAGTGGCAGGCAGGCTGTCTTCTCATCTGAAGAGATGGCCGGGAGAATTCATGTCCGAGCGCGTTCAGGTTGTTGGCAGATTCATTTTCTTGCAGCTGTATGACCAAGGGCCCCGGCTGCTACCGGGGTAGAGAGAAGGCTGCGCAGGCCCCAGTGGCCCCCTGCAGTTCCCTGCCATGTGACTCTCTACAGACATTTCAAATCATGGCTATTTGCTTCTTCAAGGCCAGCAGAAGAATCTCTCACTCCAGTCTGCTAAGGTAGCATCTTATATAATGTAAGGTAATCATAGGAGTGGCAGCCCCTCCCCTCTGCCCTACTCTCTGGACTAGAAGGAAGTCACACGCTCCACCCACACCCAAGGGGAGAGAATTATACAAGGGGTCACCTGAGGGTGTGTCCACACTGTATTACCCATTGTCTTTGGAAAAGTGATGGAGAGTCGATGACGCTCTGCAGACAATGAGGTGGATAAGTTTAGTCTAATAATCACCTTAGAGTCAGACACAGCTGAGGGAGCCTCCTTCCCAGCAGAGGAATCTGTGCAGTGTGACCTGGCAGGGAGGCGCAAAGGAACTGGGTGTTGGGAGCCTGTTGGCAGGTTCTCCCTGCCCTTCCCCAAGCCCTGTTTCCCAGGCTGCCTCACCAGCTTGCTTCCGGCCATGTCCAGTCAATGAGAGGTGGAGATGGGAGCTTGGAAGAGAGAGAACAGGAGAGGCCTGGGTAGTTTGTACCCTCTGGGCTCAGAGGATGTTTTCCAGCAGTAACTGTGTCTCCTTCCTCCGCTGCCCAGCTTGTGCCCCAGCTCATGCCCATAGCCTCCTGCCAGGGTTTCAGCACCCATCAAAGGTCCCTGCTTCTGGTTCTGATACCACCTCGTCCCTGTGTCCCTCCAGGCTCTGGGGCAGTGAGGACTTCCTTCACTGCAGTCTCTGGGTCGTCTCATTCCCTGCTTAGCTTCTTGAGTTTTACTTCATCTGGGAAGCAGTTCTCTGTATTATATTGATTCTGTTTGAAACCCCTAGAGTAGTTTATGTTTCCAGGTTAGTCCCTAATGTAAAGGGTTTTGGTGAGTTGGCAGGTGTGGCTCAGTGGGGTGGATGATTGGATAACACAGCCTCAATGATTCTTCCCATCCCCGCCGGGCGGGGTGTAGGGTGAGGCAAGCGAGGCACTTGCTCGGGCATATAACCTAAAGGGGCACCGAAATACTTAGTAATACAGATAAATAGTATTTTAATTCAATGTTTTAAAAAACCAAAATCAACCCACACAAATTTATGATAGAGCTTGGTGAATTGTCATGAGGTGAACACACCCATATAACCAGCACCCAGATCAAAAACAAAAAGAACATAACCAGCACCCCAGACACCCCCAGTGGACCCCCCAAAGTGAATACAACACCGACTTCCATCTCCATGAATTAGTTTGGCCCTTTAGTTTGAATATCTTACAAACAATCTGACAGTGCACACTCTTTCATGCCTGCATGCTTTTGTTCCACATCACATGTAAGAGATTCATCCAGGTTTTCACCGGGAGATGTAGTTTATTTTCAAATAACATGATGGTTTCACTTTTTTACTTTTTAAAAACTAAACGTTACTTCAATAAAATAATACATGTTGTCACAGAAAAGTGAGAAAATACAAAGAAGAAAATCAAACAGCCTGGGACTGCTGACACTGAGATGTTTGGTAGGCGACCTTCCAGGAGGAATTTTAGGTGCATTTATAGTTTTCTTTCCATTTAAAATGGGATTTGCAGTTCAGAGCCTCATTCTTCTCTTGAGAGAGCTAAACAGGATGGCAGGGTGTAGTGGCTCATGCCTGTAATCCCAACACTTTGGGATGCTGAGGTGGGTGGATCCCTCGAGCCCAGGAGTTCAAGACCAGCTTGGGCAACATGGCAAAACCCCATCTCTGCAAAAGATATAAAACTCAGCCGGGCATGGTGGTGCGTAGCTGTAGTCCCAGCTACTTGAGAGGCTGGGGTGGGAGGATCATTTGAGCCCAGGCAGTTGAGGCTGTAGTGAGCTGCGGTTGTGCCACTGCACTCCAGCCTGGGCAACAGAGCAAAACCCTGTCTCAATTAAAAAAAAAAAAAAAAAAGAAAGAAAAAAAAAGCAGGGAATGCGGGGGAAGTTAAACAGGATAACAGGATGATTTCTTTCATAGCGAGCACAGTGTTTGCGGAGGAAGGAGATGGTGTATTTGTTTCACCTTCAAATTGCGGGGCATCAGAAAAGTCACTTGTCATTTACCTTCCATGACTGTCATTTTCTTATCTATAAAAGGGACATAAACTCACCCCTCTGCCTCCCTCTCAGGGGCTGTGAGCCCCGCAGGCAGCACTGTATGTAAGGCCTCTTTATGGACCAGTCCCTGTGCAGACGCCTGGGGGCTTGGTGTTACTGGCTCAAGAAAAAATGCAACCTTGTGGCATTTTACCACAGTTCTGTAGGATAACAGGGATGACAAGAACTAAAAACACTGACAAGCAAATCTGCAGATGTCTAAGAGAGGAGAGGTTGTTTGGAAGCGTCTCTGAAACATGAATGATTGCCTGGTCTCTAGGGGAAACAACTGTTAGGTATTTGAAATACGTAAACTCATGCGCCAGGAGTTTGCAAGAGTGGGAGAAACTTGCCAAGGAGCGATGCCAAAAATGTGTCTGTAAGGTGAGCAGTAAAGCAGAGTGGGGAATGTTAGGGAGGGGCTGGGGTGGGCAGGAGGAAGGCAGCCCCAAAACCTGGGGTGGGGCTGGGGTGGCAGGAGGAAGGCAGCCCCAAAACCTGGGTTGGGGCTGGGGTGGCAGGAGGAAGGCAGCCCCAAAAGGAAAAGGGAAGGATTGAAGGATTGGGCTGCCTCCCCTTCCTCTTGGGCAACAGGAAGGTACTAGAGACAGTAGGACTTGGGGTGTCAGGGAGGGGCCCTGTGATGTCATTTCCACCTCCTAATTGTACAAGGGGGAAATGGAGCCCCAGCAAGGTGGAGTAATGATTCTGGTGGGAAAATGCTTGGTAAGCACCGTCTCACTGAATCCTCCCGACCCCATGAAGTAGGTGTATTTTCCATGTCTGATAAGAAGGAAGCTGAGGCCGGGCATGGTGGCTCACACCTGTAATCTCAGTACTTTGGGAGGCCAAGGTGGGTGGATCACTTGAGGTTAAGAGTTCAAGACCAGCCTGGCCAACATGGTGAAACCCTGTCTCTACTAAAAATACAAAAATTAGCTGGGTGTGGTGATGCGTGTCTGTGATCCCGGCTACTTGGGAGGCTGAGGTGGGAGGATTGCTTGAACCAGGAAGGTGGAGGTTGCAGTGACCTGAGATTGCACCACTGCACTCCAGTCTGGGCGCAGAGAAAGTAAAGTAAATTTATTCATCCAAGGCTCCTCAGTGTGGCAGAGTTGGGAGTCCAGCTCAGGCCTGGCCACAGGCCTATCTGTTTCTATTTCCCCTGATGGCCCACTGAGAAGAGTGGAAATGTTTTAGGGTGTTTCATTCAAGTATTTCTTGAACACCTATCTGTTCAAAAGCAATGTGCACGGAGCATATGCTGCGCGCCTGGCTGCGGTGTGCAGGGTGTGCCTCATATGATATCTCATTCGATTATGATGGGGACTTGAGCAGGGGCAAGGGTGGGAGAGTGGCACGTACCTGGGCCTGGAAGGATGGGGGGCTGTCCTTGTAGGTGGGGATGGAGGGAAACGGTACACAGGTGGTGTTCCAGCCTCATGGCTCTAGGACCGAATACGCATCTGAATTACCTGGGACTTTGTGCTTGCGCAGATCCTGGGCCCCGGCTGAGAGAGGCTGATTTTGAAGTCTGAGAGACACTCAGAAATCTGCACTATAACAGGCTTCCTGGGGGATGCTGATGCAGGGTGTCTGTGGATCACACCCAGAAACTGATCTGTGTGTCAATTCCACAGCAGGGTTTCTTACTGTGCTCCATACACCCAATTGTCTTCCTTACCCAGTGCCAAAACAAAATCCAAACAATAACAAAAAACCTGTGAATTGATTTCACCACACTGGCTGATTCGAAACAAAGCAAAACTGATTTCCTAGAATATGAAATAAACAGAACTTAGTAATGAGGCCCCTCCTGTGGGTGAGCCATAATTCACAGTCCACCCCTTTCCACTAGGGGGCATGATCCACCTCAAAAATTTTAGTGGCAAAAATTTGCAACCTAAAAACTCGTTTTACAGCAGGGAGTCCCCTTGCTTTGTGGTTGAAAGTGGAGCTGTACGTCCTGGGAGAGGCTCTGTTTATCCAAACATCCACAGTATGCACATCATAAAATCTCTGAACTTGAGAAGTGTTAGTCTTGAGACAAAAAAAATCTTAAAATAATTTTACAAGCTTTTCTTACAAGGGAGAAATTCGTAGAGATTCAAGGGAGAACTTGAATTTTAAAGCCCAAAGTCCCAATGCCCAAAGCAGTGGCCATGAGCACTGGTTAACGAAACATCTTATGTGCCATGTCTGAAACGCCTCGTTCACTTCTCCTGATGCCCTTCTGGCTCACCTACTAGCCGCTCACCTCCTATCCCCTCCCCTCCAACGGGGGAGATGGCCCTGGACTCATTTGGTGCACACCAAGTCTTTCGGGTTCTAGAGTACAACTGACCTGGGTTTGAGTCTCAGCGCTGCCCCTTATCAGCTGTATGGCCTTAGGCAAGCCATCTAACCTCTCTGAGCCTCAGAGACTGATCTGAGATAGGCAATCAAACTCATGGTAAAAAATAAGTTGATGTTTTTTGTAAAGCACCTACCACATAATACGTGCTTTATACAATTTATTCCTTATTTTTTCACCCTTATTGCTTGGAGTCAGGGAGTACTTGTTGAAGGTCAAAATGGTTGCTGTGCAATCTTGGGACAGTCCCTTTTCTTTCTCTGGGCCTATTTCCCTTTGTGCAAAATGAAAAGGTTGACCCAGGTGCTCTCTGCAGTCTTTCCAGCTGCAATCATCAGATTCTCAAATTCTGTGAATACGGAAGAACAGATGTGAGTTGTTGAGCCTGTGAACCAGAAGGAGGAGGATCTGGGGAAAGGAACTGTCTTATTTTCCCGTGGGCTCATCAGAATGGGAATGAATTGGAAAGAGTAGGAGAAGGTTTTTCCTCGCCCCTCTTTATAGGGTTTTGCATCCTGGAGACTGGTGCGTCTTGTAATACCGGGGAGGAGAGAGTTTGTTCTTGCTCTTGTAAGCCTAGGCTACTGTTTGGGGTTCACCAAGCTGTTGGAGAGAAGAGTGAGCTTCCCAGGGATGACCTGGGTACCAGAAGTCCCAGGCCCTGCTTGCACACGGGGGTAGGTGTAGGATATGGGGAATTGGGCCTCTGGGCCCTGAGGCCTTGAGAGCTGGCGGGTATAGAAGGAGTTCTCCTGGAGGAGAGAGAGACGGAAGAAACCTCTGTGAGACAGACCCTGAGGGCAGCACCAGCCAACCGAACTTCCCGCAATGATGGGAATGTCCCATATCTGCTCCATCCGATGTGGTATCCGATGTGGTAGCCGTTAGTCATGCGTGGCCTTTGAGCACTTCAAATGTGGCTGGAGCCAACTGAGAAACTGAATTTTCAATTTTATTTCATTTTAATTCATTTAAATTTAAATTGCCATAAGCTTAAGTAGAAGAAGCAAGGTAACAACAGCACCCAACATGAAACCAGAACTGGATGCTTCCTGGCTTTGCAGACTCTCTAGGGTTCCGAGCCTCTCAGTCTCTTCCCAGGCCCCCGACGAGTGGAGCCTCAGTGGCAGGCCGTGCCCATGCCTGAGGCTCAGCCTGAGGCCACCTCAGACTTCTTTCTGGAGAAAGTCGTGCTGCGGAAAAGGAAGGTTCCCATGCTGGGGAAGCGGAGTTCAGCTCTGTATTGTTATTATTCTTATCTTGCTCCTTCTACTTGCACTAACCACTTAAATTTAAATAAATTAAAATGAAATAAAATTTAAAATTTCACTCTTTGTCACTCTAGCCATGTTTCTTTCTTTCTTTTTTTTTTTTTTTTAACTCCTCCTTGCAGAGGAGCGCTAACTCACAGGCGGTGTGCCCAGAGTCGGCCAAGCCGCGTTTCAAGTGCTCCGTGGACTCAATGGCTAGTGGCTGCCCTGTGGGCTTGGCACATAGGACAAAGGGCTCCTATGGCTGCTCCTCATGACTTTGAGCTTTGTGACTTTGAATGAGTCATGTGACCTTTGTGCTTTCATTCCTTAACTTTACTCACACCACAGATTTACAGTGAGCTGCTGCAGGCCAGGCTTCGGGTGAGGTTGTGAAGGTGAACAAAACACACAGTCTCCGCCATCTCAGAGCCTACAGTGTGTGGGGAAAGACAGTTATTAGTGGAATATGCACTAAAGAATGCCTGGGTGCCCTGAAGAGCACAGTTGCCTGGAGCACAGTTTCCAGAGAGCATAAAGCAAAGAAAGCTGACCTAGATCCTGGTGTGGGGGTCAAGGCCCAAGGAGAGCCCTCCCAGGGGAAGCAATGCTTACACAGAGAGCTGAAGTCGGAGTGGGAATTGAAACAGGTTTAGGTGAGGATGTAGAGAAACGACTACTCATATGCTGCTAGTGGGAGGGTGAAATGGTGCAGCTGCTTTGGAAAACTGGTGGCTCCTCAAACAATTAACGTACAGTACCATGTGACCCAGCAATTCTCCCCTCTAGTTACATACCCCAGAGAAAATGAAAATGTATGCCCGCCCAGAAACGTGAACACGAATGTTCGTAGCAGTATTATTCACAATAGGCAAAACATGGAAATTAGCCAGGAGTGATGGCGTGCACCTGCAAAAGGGGTGAGGCGCCTGTAGAAAGGGGGTTGGCTCATGCCTGTAGTCCCAGCTGCTTGGGAGGCTGAGGTGGGAGGATCACTTGAGCCCAGGAAGTGGAGTCTGCAGTGACCCATGATCACACTACTGGACTCCAGCCTGGGTGACAGAATGAGACCGTCCTTTACAAAAAATAAAATAAAATGCTCACTCTGGTAGCAGATATACTAAAATTGGAATGATACAGAGATTAGCATCACCCCTGCAAAAAGATGACATACAAATTTGTGAAATGTTCCATGTTTTTAATAAACTTTTTAAATTAAAAAAAAGTAAAAGAAAATGAAAAAAAGAGAAATGGAAACAACCTAAATGTCCATCAGTGGATGCATGGATAAACAAAGTGTGGTCTATCCATGCAATAGAACACTACTCAGCCCTAAAAAGGAATGTAGGACTGGCACGTGCTACATGGATAAACCTTAAAAAGATCATGCTAAGTGAAAGAAGGCAGTCACAGAAAAACACGTATTATATAACTCTATTCATATGAAATGTCCAGAGGAGGAATGTCTACAGACAGAAAGTAGATTCGTGGTTGCTTAGGGCTGGAAGATAAGAGGATGGCCACTAAAGGGCACAGGGTTTCCATTTCAGGTGATGAAAATATTTTAAAATTGAACAATGGTGATGGTTGGACAACTCTGTGAATATGCTGAAAACCACTAAACTGTACACTTAAGTGGGCGAATTGTATGATACATTAATTCTATCTCAATAAAACTGGGGTTTTTTTGAAAAAAAAAAGGAGGAATTGGGGGCTCAGGAGAAGATTCAAGCCCAGACAACATGTGAAAGTGAGCCTGGTACCTTTAAAAAACACGAGAGAAGGCCCCAGTGGGCAGAGCCAGCAGAGCCAGCAGCAGAGGCTGGAGATGTGGGCAGCTGGGACATCCCTGGATTTTGGTCTCTTTCTCAAGACCACCTAGTATTCAAGAGTTTCAGGCCTGGGGCCACCCTGATGAAACCTGGGTTTTGAAAAAGTTTTTCTAGATGCTGTTTGTCAGCAGAGGTGAGGGGGGCTTGGGCAAGAATGCCAGGTGTCAACATGGTGTGGGATGTGTTGTGGGTGAGCAATGACTATCTGGACCAGTGATGCAGGGGTAAAAGAATTTACCAAGACAGTTGTAGATAATGAAAGGCAAATTTACTAGAGAAAGTATGAAACTATGTAGTGAGAAGGCAATGGGCAGGCCAGCAGAAGAGGAGCTGACTGCAAGGAAACAAAGGCTGGCTGGAGATTTTATAGAATAATGCTTATGCTATATGCCGAAGAGGGCTTTGTGCAATACTAGTAATGCAAGATTGCAGTGAGCCAACTTGCAGGTGTCTGGTGATAAGCTGGGTGCACGAGGGGTACCTGTTCTGGGCCATGAAGAAAGGCAGATTTGCTGCTTACCTGCCTCTTCTTTTTGCTTTCCTTTGCTCCCACCAGCCTGACTCCTTTTCCCTAGTTAGGACTCGACAGGAGGACAGGCTGGGAGAAATGTAGAGCCCCTGCCCTCTCCCAGAGAGGGAGGGAGGATCCCTTAACTTCCCTGCATGATTCCTCAACTTGCCCTGGTCCTGAGTTACCACTGAGGGGTGTGACTGTGGCCCCTTGGGGCAGAAAGCTCCTCTGCTATCACATATCACAAAGTGGTTGCACCAGTTTGTTTAAAGGCACGCATTCCCAAAGGACACTGGCTGGTGGCAGTATAAATTGGCACTGCCTTTCTGAGATCAGTGTGGCAGCATATTAGAAAAGATCTTAGGATGTTAATTACTGTGGTAGATGATGATAATGATGGCTCCGGTGAATCACACCTCCCTGTGTCCACACCCCTTGGCTTTGCAGTGCCACCCAAAAACAGATGGAGTCTATTTCTACATCCTCTTGAGTCTGGGTTGGCCCTGGGGCTTGCTTTGGCCAACAGAGTGTGGCAGAAGTAACATGGTAGCATTCAGTAGTTTGGAGCTCAATGTGCCTTGCAGCTTCTGCTCTGGCCTCTTGGAGTCTTGGGACCGTGTAGTGCAGGGGCCTCTATTAACCTGCTGGAGGGAATGTGGCCATGTGGAGGAGAACCTCAGCCCGACCACCAGCCCCAACTGCCAGACATGTGAGTAAGGCCATCTGGAACCTTCTAGCCCAGTCGACGCTCCTGTGGAATGCAGCCTCATGAGTGACTCCAGAAGAAACCCTGCAAAGGATTTCTTCAGCCAACCCTCAGAATCATAAGAAGTAATTAATTGTTGTTTTAAATCACTAAGTTTGGGGGTGGTTTATTACCTTGCAAGAGCTAATTGAAATACATACCTTTTGAATTAAGCAAATCCACTTTAGTAATTTATACTTAGAAAATAAAAATCCAGAAAATAACCCATGATTTAGGTACAAAGGCATTCCTTATAGCATTGTTTGTAATACAAAGCATCAGCATGATTTTAGGTGCCTAACAGTAGGAATTAAACAGAATAGTATTAATTCTATTTAGTATTAATACTATTAATTAATTAATAGTATAATTAAACAGAATAATATTTTTAAATAAATTATTTAAAAATAATTTAAAAATTAAACAATTTTTTAAAGTATGCAAATATGATCTATTAAAATATGCATATTCTAAATATATTTTAATGAAATTGATGGGTCCAAAAGCATATGCAACTTTGATCTGATAGTATAAAATCGCTCTCTAATGTGGATGTGATAATTCATCTTCCTCCCAACACTGAGGAACCTTGCTGCTGCTTTCTGTCGCTGTTGCTGGTGGTAAAGGGCCCTTGACTGACACATTTGAGAGGCTGGTCAATCCGTGCACAGAGCTGATGTGAGTTAAGGCAAAGGAAGCTTCAACCTTTATTTCACTTAGCAGGATTCCCTGGTTTCTTGGCCACCCAGAGATACCTTCTTGGGACTCATTTCTCACCCAACCGAAGGGGCCTGATGTGCTCCTGGACTCCTTTAAGGAGAGAGAAACTTTGGGTGCAGCATCACGAATTGTAAGCAGGAAGCCAGGCTTCTGAGAGTCAGATGGAACTGCAGCTGGGAGCAGGGGGGTTGTCATTTGTCTGCCCTGAGCCACCAGAAAGGGTTCAGTGAGTCTTGAACACAGTGATTAACTTCTCTTTAATCTACGCATCACTGCACAGCACAGCCAATTGCTTGGCTTCCCCAAGAAGAGTCATGAGTCACTCAATGTCTTACTGTGGACTGAGCACGTTTTATTCCAAGCAGGTGCGACTGTTCCTGTATGTGCCTTTGAGATACCTAGGAAATGAATAATGCTTGTTGTCCCCCTCCAACACCAACTGAACATTGAATCAATAGTTTACTATTTTAGTAACAAGTGAATATTGCTCTAAGACTTTTTTTTTTTTTTTTTTTTTTTTTGCTTGTTCAGTGGCAGGGAGATAGGTTCCCATTTCTTTTCCTGGCTGTTGGGTCACGGCTGAGGGTCCCTGGGATGTGGGGCATCTCCGTAAGTAACAGGAAGTATATTAACTGGTGGGTTAATTGAGAAAATCATTGACGAAACCACATGAGTGTGTGCTGTGCAAGCCACCCTTGGACTGCCATAGAGGCCAGGGATAGGGAGGG
Source organism: Pan troglodytes (assembly GCF_028858775.2). NCBI lineage: Eukaryota > Metazoa > Chordata > Mammalia > Primates > Hominidae > Pan > Pan troglodytes. The sequence goes on from NC_072406.2 coordinate 134,457,641, forward strand.
AAAATTGGACCCAGCTGTGGCCTGCTTAGCTCTTTTCTTCCAATGTGGGTCACTCCTTGAACTAGGACAGTCTGCAGGTGTTCCCATTGTGCTCAGACAAACACTCAACTCTTAACCCTTGAAAGAAAGAAGTAGGAACAAAGGCCTGCTCGGGCATGTTGGAGACGCAGAAATTGTGGAGGGAAAAGCAGCAGGCCCTTTTCACATGGTGGCTGCCTTATCCTCTCTTACTCTATTATTCAATCTGTTCAACTTAGTTAAGAACCTATAGATCTAGATTCTACCCCCTCCTTCCCTACCGCTCTCTGGCTGGGTGACTTTTGGCAAATTTTCTATCTTTTCTGAGCCTCAGTTTCTCATCCTCACAGAACCATTGTGAACACAAAATGAGGGGCAGAATGGGGACATGTGATAGGCAGAATAATGGCCCCAAAGACATCCATGCTCCAATCCCCAGAACCTGTGAAAGTTAGCTTATGTGACAAATGGAGCTCTGCAAATATGATGAAGTTAAGGATTTTGAGATGGGAAAATGATCCTAGATTATCCAGGTGGGCCCAATATACTCAAGGGGTCTTTATAAGAGGGAGGCACACACTCAGAGAGGCAGAAGGCAATGAGACTACCGAAGCAGAGATGGGAGTGATGTGGTCACAAGCTGGGGGATGCAAGCAGGCCCTAGAGGAACAGACTCTTCCCTAGAGTCTTGGAAGCAGCCAGCCCTGCTGACCTTGACTTTAGCCAAGTGAAACTGATTTCGGACTTCTGGCCTCCAGAACTGTAAGAGAATAAATTGGTATTATTTTAAGCCATCAAGTTTGTGATTTGTTACAGCAGCTGCAGGAAACTAATGCAGGCTGATTTGTAAAGTCCTCCTGTGAAAATGGAAGAATCTCCTGTAATGTAGCCAGAGCCAGGTGAGGCCCAAAGGGGTGGGTGTGCCTGATAAGCCAGGAACGTGTCGGCCTGCAGGTGTCCATTTGCATGAGCTTATTTGCAGGGTGCTGCCTGTGAGGCTGGATTATGCCTGCTGCCTGACCCTGCCTGGTCACCCAGATATGAGCCCAAGCCCAGTGAGGAGAGACTCCATGGACAGAGATGAAGGAACTGTTCTCCAAAGGACTCTGACAGCTTGTGGGTACAAGCTGTGCTGCTCTGGGGCCCAAATGACAGGTGAGATGTGGAAGGGGGCAGGGACATTTGTTGCATGTCTGTTGCACACTTTATGGCATGGCTACAGCCGAATAGACACCACCTGATGTGTTCTGACACCCTGAAGGCTACAGACATCTCAAGACCACTAGCCGACCTCAATCTTGATCACTGCCCAGGTGGCAGTGGAGAAATGTCTTCCTGCAGGCAGCAGGCAGCACCAAGAGGTTTGAGCCAGAGATATGACGCTCCCCTGAAGATACCATTGCAGGTGGTTAAGCAAAAGCCACTGGCATTTGGATTAATGTGTGTTGGTGCCCACCCACAGATAAGGCCTTGGGACCCCCAGGCAACTGCAGGGCCTGCTTTTGGCATCCACCAAGGTTTCTGTCTGGGACATCTGTTCCCTATGGACCCACTGACCTGAGTCCCCAGCACAGACATGACCACACCTCCCATTTTGTAAGGAAATCATGTATGATTCTCTGGGACAAATGCTTTCCAGTTCTTATTACTCCTCCCTACCGCAACACATATTCTGAATCCACCTGGAGAGCCACGAAACTCGATGGCAAGTGGCAGGCCAGATGCCACCTGGCTTCTCCTTCTGGCCCTGTGTCTTCACTCTATCTTATTTTCTTGCTTCTTGCCACTCTCTAGACTGATCTTGCTCATTTCTGGCTTGTTCATCATGACTCCACAAGAGCGTGGACTTTGTCTTTTCCCTCGTGGAACGCCTGGCTCTGACATAGCTGCACAACACGTCACAGCACCCATATCTCAGTGAATTAATTAGTTGACGCCCCAAGCATACTGAGGGTGGAGGGCGGATGCCTGGGACTTGAAAGGCGTGTGGCACATCTCCAGGTCCACTGCGCACTGGGCTGGAAGATTTCAGAAACGAGCTATGTGGAAACGGCACAGGAAGCCCACAGAGCGATTCTTCCGTTGCAGTGGCCTGAGGGAGGGTCAGTGGAAAGCTATGGGAGAAACTGACCTGGTCCTCCCATCACGTGACAGCTTCCTCTTCCCTGAGGGTGCTGGACAGACTGGGGATGGGGGAGGGAGGAGGAAGCAAGCGGGGTTTCTCCTTTGGGGTCTTTCTCTTCCTGCCTTCTCCTCCTTGGCCTCGTTTTGTAGCATCGTTACAGACTGCATCTTCCGTCCCCACCGCCGTCCTGCCTGTCCTCCCTTCTCAGGCTTGACTCCTCCAGCCAAGTGTTAAGAGTGTTCTGGGAAGTTCCTTCTGGGTCACCCAGTGCTTAAGAAAATCTCACAAGAGGATCTTAGCATCACTGTGTTTTCCATCTCGAATCATTCTGGTACTAAAATTTGTGGTACCAAGGTGGAAGGAGGAAGAAAAGGGGAAGGAAAGAGGCAGAGGACTTTTTCATTGACTCAAGGTTTTCTCTTTCTGGAAGTCAGTCCACAAAATCCCAACTGTTCTTGATCTCTGAGACTCTCAAAGCCCTACATGGGTAATGCTTGTGTGTGATAGGAACCAATTTTTTCCCCCTGGTTCATCTTAGATGGACACTTGTATGAAGTACAAAGAAAAATGAGGAACTCAAAGATATACAAAATACAACCTCGCTCATGGCGCGTTTGTGTGTGGCAACACCCCAGTGCTCTAAAGGTTTCTAAATGCTTACTCCCCATTTCTGCAGCTATCCCATTGAGCATGGACAATAACTGTCTGTGCACTGGTACCAGTCCGCAAACACACTTGGAGCTCACAGTATAGATTCATGGACAGACTGCCTGTTTAAGGCTAGAGTCCTGCAAGTGTTCTTTATTCTTTAGTATATGAATCTGCAGCCAAAGACTTCCTCAGTAGAGAAGGAAAAAGAAAAGCCACTCTGATGCTTTCCCACTCACCCTGGTCTTGCTACAGGGAAAAAGTGAGCTCCAACAAACAGAGGGTCACTAAGCCACTGTCTCCTTGGCAGCAGACAGAGAGGGCCCTGTTTGGTTGTCCAGGACTGTCAGAAAAGGGAGAAGCCACACTTCTGCCATGAGGGAACACTGGAGGTCATGTTGGGTGGGAAACGGGGTGTGTCATGGTGCCCTCCACCGGTCCTGGCAGGGAAGCTGGCCCATGTGAGAGGAATGGTTACTGCCACATTAGTTCTGAGGATTGGCATGAATTTTGTGCCATGATTTCAAAGTCGTGATAACTCCATTTAAAAAATGATATTGGAGGGCTAGGAATGGTGGCTCATGCCTGTAATCCCAGCACTTTGGGAGGCTGAGGCAGGTGGATCACCTGAGGTCAGGAGTTTGAGACCACCCTGGCTAACATGGCGAAACCATGTCTCTACTAAAAATACAAAAATTAGCTTTGCATGGTGACTCATGCCTGTAATCCCAGCTACTTGGGAGGCTGAGGCAGGAGAATCGCTTGAACCCGGGAGGTGGAGATTGCAGTGAGCTGCGATAGCACCATTGCACTCCAGCCTGGGTGACAAGAGCGTCTCAAAAAAAAAAAAGGTCATTGGTACCTAGGATGGCTAGAGTGATTACTATGTGGTCGGTTCCCAAGGTGTCATCTTCAGCTACCCTATTTTGTTGTTGCCATTGTTATCATTGTCACTTCACAGATAAGGCAACTGGCCTCAAAGAGCCAGAGGGCCCAGCCAATGAGGTGAAGCTTGTGCATGGCAGCTGGGATCTAAACAGGGACCATCTGGCTTCAGGGCACCCTTATCTGCTGCATCAGGCCGCCTCCCAGGTCCGTAAAAGGGGCTATTCAGGACGCTTTGGAAAAATATTCCCTAGCACAGGGCTCCCTGGAGTCAAAGGCAATCTCTGTGCATTGAAACTATGTAAGAGCAAGAATTCAGCCACAGAAGTCACGTAGAGCAATAGTTCTCAAACCTGAGCATGCATCAGAATTACCTGGAGGGCTTGTAATCACGCAGACTGCTGGCTCCCAACCCCGGCAATTCTGACTCAGTAGGTCTGGGTGAGATGGGAGAATTTGCATTCAGCAAAGCAGCAGGTGATGTCGAGGCTGCTGGTCCCTGGCTCACATTTTGGGAGTCCCTGGTGTAGAGACAGGCAGGACTGTGCTCTGGGACATGGTCTGAATAGGATTGTTACTCCCTGGGTGAGGCGGTCCTGAGGGGGTGCAGGTGAAAAGCCTGCTGATAGCTCCGCTGTCCACTCCAGACATCCTCCCATCACCCCTTTGCAAATGACCAGTCTCTCTAAATGCAACACAGCCGTACTCAGCTTTGGGGCATGAGGGCTCAAAAGCAGATGCTCTGATACCTCTTGGACTATGTTGCTAGCCCCGTGCCAGGTGCAGATTAGATGTTTACTAAGTGCCCAAGTAGATTCTCTTCGATTAGCAAATCCTGTGAATTCCTAGATATCCCCTGGGTGGTAGAAAGAGTTGATACTTTTCCTCCTCCCCACATTATTTTACTTATTTTTAAAATTGGAGATGTACTGACTCAGCTCAGAGGTGACAAGGTGATACGGTGTAGATATTTGTCCCCTCCAAATTCCGTGTTGAAATGTGATCCCCAGTGTTGGACACGGAGCCTGATGGGAGGTGTTTAGGTCAAGGGGGCAGATCTCTTGTGAATGGCTTGGTGCCCTCCCCACGGTAATGAGTGAGTTCTTGTTCTATTAGCTCATGTGAGAGCTGGTTGTTAAACAGAGCCTGGCTCCTCCTCCTTCCTTTTGCTCCCTCTCTCACCATGTGACATACCTGTTTCCCCTTTGCCTTCTACCATGATTGGAAGCTTCCTAGGCCCCCACCACAAGCCAAGCAGATGCCAGCACCATGATCCCTGTACAGCCTCCAGAACCACGAGCCAAATAAACCTCTTTTTGTTTGTTTGTTTGTTTTTTTGAGACGGAGTCTTGCTCTGTCGCCCAGGCTGGAGTGCAGTGGTGCGATCTCGGCTCACTGCAAGCTCCGCCTTCCAGGTTCACACCATTCTCCTGCCTCAGCCTCCTGAGTAGCTGGGACTACAGGTGCCTGCCATCGTGTCTGGCTAAGTTTTGAATTTTTAGTAGAGACGGGTTTTCACTGTGTTAGCCAGGATGGTCTCAATCTCCTGACCTCGTGATCCGCCCATCTCGGCCTCCCAAAGTGCTGGGATTACAGGCATGAGCCACCGCGCCCGGCCATAAACCTCTTTTTAAAAATAAATTACCAGCCTCAGGTATTCCCTTATAGCAATGCAAAACAGACTAAGACACATGGGAAGGCAATGGAAAATGAGATTCCACAGGGAAGTTGAAATTTTATGCAAGAGAATGAGTAAATCAACTCAGCACTCCTACAGCCCAGGCAGACAGGCTCTCAGTGCACTGGAATCTAACCTGCACACGGTGGGTGACACTGTGTTGTGACAGGCGATTGACTTCTGCCCGAAAAGTGAATTGCTCTGTGCAACAAAACAACATTAGACTTGACAGATGGCACTATTATTTTAGGACCCTCTTGGACCTGATCTTACTTTTTAGAGGGTCCACCTCATATCACAGCAAACATGTGAAAACTCAGCCCCTTCCATATTACATCTAACCTATTCTGTTGTCAGTTTTGAAAGGATTTTTTATAATTGTGCTTTTGGAATTATTTAGCTGTAAGAAATATTTAATGTATAACTGGCCATGATTCCTTAGCAGTCTTGTATATTCAGGAACTTTTTGTGAATTGAAAGAAATCTAGGCTGGGCATGGTGGCTCATGTCTGTAATCCCAGCACTTTGGGAGGCTGAGGCAGGTGGATCACCTGAGGTCAGGAGTTCGAGACCAGCCTGGCCAACATGGTGAAACCCCGTCTCTACTAAAAATACAAAAATTTAGCCAGGCATTGTGGTGGATGCCTGTAATCCCAGCTACTTGGGAGGCTGAGGCAGGCGAATCACTTGAACCCAGGAGGCGGAGGTTGCAGTGAGCCAAGATTGCACCACTGCACTCCAGCCTGGGCGACAAGAGCATAACTCCATCTCAAAAAAAAATTATGTATGAATATTTAATTAAATACGTATTAATTTCAATGTTGTTATTTCTTATTTTAGAGCTAATAGATTTTTTCTTCCTTCAGCGTTTAATTATGTTCAAAGGCTTGTAGGACCAGGCACTGGCTTTTTAGTGCCTACAGGTTAAAATATTCCTGCCACAGGCAGGGATGCTCTTCCGCAAACACCTCAGCCTGGGCGCTCTCCTGTGGAAGTCTGTGAAGCTCATTCCCTCCCTTCCACCAATTGTGAGCACAAGTGTCACCTTCACCATGAGGCCAGCCCTGGCCACACTCTCCCTTCCTTGGCCTCCCCAATCCACTTTACTCTGCTTGCCTTTGCCACCTTCAACAGATCATGACATGTACTCACTTATCATGTGTACTGTTTATTGTATGTCCCTCCCAGCCCAGCCCCACCTACTCCATTCAGATAGAACAGAAGCTGCAAGAGGACTCAGGGCTTTGTTTTTATCCCAAGTACCCAGAAACATGCCTGGCACTTAATAAATATTTGTTGGGTAGAAGTGCACGTCTAATTGCAGCTAGGGGTCAAGATACTAAGTGGGGGCTTTTCCTTATGTGACCTGAAGCCAAGGAAGGAGACAGAAGCTTCTCTTGCATAATAATATCTAGGAGAGCTGTTGGCCAAGCTTTACCTGGAGGGTGAGGAAGGTCTGGGTGTTGTTTCAGTGCCCTAACTGCCAGAGCTTGAACTCAAAACTGGGGTTGTGCAGGCAGGATGGCTTTAGTTGGGTGCAGGGAAGTCCAATCCAGGTAAATGTCATCTGGTGCCTCCTTGAGCTAGATGGCCTAGTTGCCTCTGATGGCCAGATGGCAAGGAGGTAACAAAGGGAGTCATACTTCTGGAACATACTTCTGCAGTCTTCATGAAGTGCCCCTTCCCAGACTTGTTCTGTCCCTCATGTGCATAGAGTGTTGTTGAAATCGTCTATGTCGTATCTTCAAAAGTCACCATCAATTTGCCCTCTGGGCCATTATATGTGCATTTGTTTTAATATCAATAATTATTTGTCCCCCACCTTTACTGTGTGTTCTTAATGTACCCCAGGCATACCACCTGGAATCCTAGTGGGCAGTGGTGTTCTCAGCTACTGGAAAAGCTCTGGACCCAAGGATTCTCCTATAGAATCTCTGAGCTGGGTGCTCATGGCCTCACTGAGAGCCTGTGGGGCTGAGGGAGCCCCTGCCACTGAGCTCCAGGCACACCCACCAGGAATCCACAGAGCCCACGGTTCAATTTCCAGCTGCATCTTGTACCACATATGACAGGGAACATTTTCTGGTTTCCTCTGACCCCAAAATCAACCATCCACAACTGGGAGGCATGGGAAAAGGGAGTAGTCGTGGCATTAAGAACAAAAGAGAGACCCTAGTAACAACAACAATAATGTCACATTTGTATTAGTAATGATAGGTAAGATTCATTGACTTTACTACGTGACAGGCCCTGTGTTGAATACCTTATATACAACATTTTGTTTCATCTTTAAATAAACTTGTGAGGTTCCAGGTTCTATTTTTAACTTCATTTTACAAATGAGGAAAAGGGGGCACAGAGAGATTAAGGAGCAGGCCCTAAGTCACACAGCTAAGCAGCAGCAGAGCCAGGATTTGATCCTGGGACTATCAGGCTGCAGAGCTGCCAGTCACTGCCTTGGAGACAAAGGCCCACCCTCGTCATCCAGCTGCAACTGTGCTTGCAGCTGGCTTTGAGCAAGGTAAGAGATACTGTGAGAAAGTCAGGAGCTTTGGAATGTTGATGGCTTCCTTGGGACTGATGATATTAATAAAAAGCTACAGCCCATGACAGGATTTAAATTCATTCTGGCTGTCATTCACTCTGTCATTATGAGGGCAAAGAATCACTATCTTCCTGACAGACCTAAGTTGGTCAATGTATTTAAAAGGCATTCTTGGTTAACTAAAGGACATTTTTGCCCTCTCTTCCTGAATGAAAGGCCAATGAAGATGGTGTAGAAGAGTTATTTTATCCTAAGGAAAATAGAAAGTGATCCACTGGCAGTACAGGTGATGCCCACTAATGACATTTCAGAAAAGAGCCTTTGGCCTAATTGCTCCCCTCCACCCCCAAGCCTGTCCCACTGCCTGGAATCCTGCCATTAGAAATCTATTTAAAACAACATCAGAAGACTGTGTGGTGGAGAAAAGAAGACAAATTGGCTAGACACTTTAGGACCCGAGGAATGACATGGTAGTGAGTTCCTTGGTCTTCTTTTTGTCTCCCATGTTCCAGAATGCACACTGGAGAAGCTGGCAACATGGAAATACCAGTGGATGCAAACAAAGAAACTCCCAAGAAAAGCGGACTCTCTATAGCCAGAGGACCAGGGAAGGGGCAGCCAAGCAACACCGAAAACTCTTAGACAGCAGCCACTCTACTGCAGCCAGACTATAGGAAAAACTGTGGCCCCACTACCACTCAAGCCAGCAAAGCTGAGTGGAAAGCTTAGATTTCCCCCATCAGCAGGCTGCAATGAGTTGCTCCAATTCCACCCTCCTCCACACACACACACTGGGGTGCCTACAGAGCAGGCCAGGTGGGAGGATAGGACTTGCAGCAACAAGCCTCCGACCCCTCGCCCCACCCACAATGTTGGTTGAGAACACCCAGGGAACCTGGACTTCCACTGCCATCCAGAGATGATGGGGTGCCGCTCCCCTTCCTTACTGGTGTGGTGTCAGAGGAAGGCTAATGGAGAGCTAGAACTTCCACTCCTGCTCAGCAGTAACAAAAAGCTCCTCCCCTCTGGGTGTCAATGAAGGTCAAGTTGAGAACCTGGGATTCCACCCTTACCTAGCAGTAACAAAGTGACACACCTTGCCACCTGCCGCAGTGGTGTCACAGAAGACCTGCTAAAATACAAGGGTTAAATAAGTTCCAGAGTCTCATATCAAAATGTCCAGGTTTCAGTAAAAAATTACTAATCATACCAAGAACCAAGAAAATCTCAACTTGAGTTAAAAAAGACAATCAACAGACACCGACACTAAGATGACACAGATTTAGAATTATCTGACAAAGATTTTAAAACAGCCAGCATAAAAATGCTTCAACAAGCAATTGCAAACGTGCTTGGAATAAATTTTTAAAAACAGAAATTCTCAGCCCAGAAATAGAAGTTTCAACAAATAAATAAAAGATTCAAAGAAGACCCAAATGGAAATTTTAGAGCTGAAAAATACAATAAGCAAAATTTAAAACTCTGTGAATGGATTCAAGAACAGAATGGAAAAGACAGAGAAAAGAATCATGATCTTGTAGTCCCAGCTACTCTGGAGGCTGAAGTGGGAGAATCAACTGAGCCTGAGAAGTCTAGATTGCAGTTAGCCATGATCATGTAACTGCACTCCAGCCTAGGTGACGGAGTGAGAACTTATCTCAAAAAAAAAAAAAATCATGATTTTGATAATAGAAACATAGAAATTACCCAAAAGAGAGAAAATAGACTGAAAAATAAACAGAGCCTAAGGGACCTACGGCACTATAACAAAAATATTGTTATATGTCATCAGAACCCCAGGAGGAGAGGGGAAAGAGAGTGGGGCAGAAAGTGACCAAAGAAATAATGACTGAAAATGTCCCTGATTTAGCAAAAGACATAAACCTAGATTCAAAAAGCTAGCTGAATGGACCCCAAATGGGATAAACTCAGAGTAATCCATGCCAAGAATCATCATAGCCAACTTCTGGAAACTAAAGACAAGTAAAATATCTTGAAAGCAGCCAGAGAGAAATGATGCTTTACCTACGGAGGTGGGGGCGGAACAAAAAGCAAACAACAAACAAACAAACAAAAGCTGTATTTGAATGACAGCAGATTTTTCCATCAGAAACCATGGAGGCCAGAAGGATGTGGCAAACATTTTTTCAAGTGCTGAAAGAAAAAAACCATCAACCTACAATTCTATATCCAGTGAAATACCTTTTAAGAATGAAGAGAAGGCCAGACACAGTGGCCCACGCCTGTAGTCCCAGCACTTTGGGAGGCCAAAGCAGCAGGATCACTTAAGATCAGCAGTTCGAGACCAGCCTGGCCAACATGGTGAAAACCCATTTCTACTAAAAATACAAAAATTAGCCGGGTGTGGTGATGCGTGCCTGTGCCTGTGGTCCCAGCTACTCAGGAGGCTGAGGCCGGAGAATCGCTTGAACCTGGGGGGCAGAGGTTGCAGTGAGCCAAGACTGCACCATTGCACTCCAGCATGGAAAACAGAGCAAGACTCTGTCTCAAATAAAAAAAAAAGAAGGGAAAATCAAGATATTCTCAGATAAAGAAACCCAAGAGAATTTGTCACTTGCAGACATACTCTAAAAGAATAGCTAAAGGAAGTTCTCTAAACACAAAGAAATGATGAAAGAAGAAATCTTGCATATTACACACGTATTAGAATAGCTAATATTTTAAACACTGACAAGAACAAATACTGGTGAGGATGTGGAGAAACTGGATCTCTCCTATATTGCTGATGCAAGTGCAAAACGGTACAGCCACTCTGGAAAATGATTTTGCAGTTCCTTAAAAACTAAACATATGCTTACCATGTGACCCAGCAATTTCATTCTTGGGTGTTTATCACAGAAAAATGAAGGCTATGTTCCCATAAAAATCTGTACATTATTGTTCATAACAGCTTTATTTATTTATTTATTTATTTATTTTTGATACAGAGTTTCACTCTTGTTGCCCAGGCTGGAGTGCAATGGCACGACTCAGCTTACTGCAACCTCCACCTCCCGGGTTCAAGCAATTCTCCTGTCTCAGCCTCCCGAGTAGCTGGGATTACAGGTGTGCAACACCACACCTAGCTAATTTTGTATCTTTAGTAGATATGGGGTTTCACCATGTTGGCCTGGCTAATCTCGAACTCCTGACCTCAGATGATCCACCTGCCTTGGCTTTCCAAAGTGCTGGGATTACAGGCGTGAGCCACCGTGCCAGGCCCATAATAGCTTTATTTGTAGAAGCCCTAAGCTGGAAACAACCAAAATGTCCCTCAACAAGTGAATGATTAAGCACACTGCAGTACATCTGTACCATGGGATACTACTCAGCAATAAAAAGGAATGGACTATTAATACACACAACAACTTGGATAGCTCTTAAGATCAATCTCAAAAGGTTACATGCTATATGATTCCATGTATGTATCATTCTCAAAATGCCAAAACTATAGGGATACAGGATAGAGATGTAGGAGGTTAGTGGTTTCCAGGCGCTAAGGATGTTGGGGGATGGGGTGGGGAGGAGTGTTTGCGACTACAAAGTGTAGCACAAGGGAGATTGTTGTGGTGATGGACTAGTTCCACATCGTGATTGCATTGGTAGTGACACGAATGTAACAAAATGGCATAGAGCTATACACCCACATTGTACCAATGTCAATTTTCTGGTTTTGCTATCGTAATATAATTGTGTAAGATGTAACCATTGGGGGAAACTTGGTGAAGTGTACAGGGGGTCTCTTTGTACTATCTTTGCAACTTCCTATGAATCTTTATTTCAAAATAAAAAGCTTTTTGACAAATAAGTATTCAGAACATGATGTCCTTTTGTAAAATCTCTTAGCTTTATCTACAGGTGAATGTATCTGTGTGGAGAGGTATCTAGAAGGATGTTTACCTAGTTTTTGAGTGATTATTACTGAAAGGTGACATTGAGGAGTGATTTTCACTTCTTCATATTCTATTCATTATTTGAGTTATTTTAATTTAACATCTAAAGTAGATAAAAGGGCCCTGACAGGCACTGGGAAGAGGGAGGGAAAATGGAAAGGACACATTCCATTTTGCCTTGGCCTGTGGTGGGCATGGACTATGGGTGATTGGATGGATTTGAGGCCCAGAGCCCCAGGAGGGATTCCTGCCACTTTCATTATGAGATAGCCTCTCTGAAGAGCCCAGTACAGCACCAATTGCTTTCCTGATCATCGATCAGGGCAACTAATTCCCCAGGCAATTAACCTGCGTCATCCCCTCACCCCTCTTCACTATGCCCTTGAGAATGTCTCAGTTAATTAACTCAGATAATTTCTAACTCTCACTTGAGCCAGCAATTCTTAAATTTAGTTTAAAACCCAAATTTAAAACAGACTATAGAGATCCTGCTGTCTTTTTAGACTGGTGGATATTAACACTTCCAACTAGTAACAACACTAATAATGTAATCATAATTTTTTGATCCCCAGTGTGCTAAGTAATGTTACCAGCAACTGAATACATTATAGAAGGATCCTTTCATGCAGGTTAATTAGATAAACACATGTAAATCTGATGGCATTTTTCTTCATTTTGAAGAGCAAGGATTTGTTTTGATTTTCCCAGTGGGGAATTCGTGTGTGCAGGATTATGATGTTAAGTTGAACTGCGGTGTGTGTGTGTGTGTGTGTGTGTGTGTGTGTGTTTCTGTTAAGCCCAGCACTCTTTTGTGTCTTTTAAGATTGTCATGGTAGACCTGGCAGGAAATGCTAGACCTTGAGTCCCAGTTCTTCCATTTCCTAGGTGCATAATATGCTCCTCTTTCCTCCTCTGTAAAATGGGACACACACCTGGCAGGGTTGTACCAAGCTCTAAATGAAACTACATGTGCAAAACTGAATCTAAAACAGTGTGGCCCACACAGTACTTTGGTTTTGCTCCACTTGTCTGAGGGTCCATCATCAAAGAAGACATAACAAGTCCATTGCCTTAAAGAAGTGGTAAAAGTCTAGGTGCAAAGATGCAAAGGGCTCTAGATGAGAGAATCAGGCAGCAGGTGCAGGTGCATGGCTTGCAGAACTGACTGACTGTTCAACGAGTTGATAGGAAGCTTTAATTGAACTGGAACTGGGTCTCAGCTTTATCCTGTGAGCCTGTAGAGAAGATGGGGGCATCAAGAGACTCAAGGGGATTGCTCAGGCTCCGCTGTCACTCCCTAACCTTGAGCACGTCTTTTCCCATGGAGGGGGCTCCTTATCTGTATAAGGGTGGAAAGAGAAGCTGGCACTCCCTTGCTGCCTCCCTCCTAGCATGGCTATGAGAGGCAGCACTTGTGAATGGCTCCTCAGTTGGGGTGCCTTGCAGACATGCCAACTGAGGGTGATGCGGTGACTGACAGAGCCATCTCCAACCCACAGGCTCACAGACAGTAGGATGAGGGCTGTGCCCCACCTCCAGACTCCCTCTTCCTGGGATTCTAACCTGCTTCCCTGGCTTGCTGATGTCAGTTGCATCTTCACTAATGAAGCAAATGATGTTCTTTCTTTCCCAGAAGGAGGTTGGTGGCTGCAAAAGGGACAGCCCCACCTCAGGATGGCAGGGCACCTGGGCTGATGTTCTTCTCCAATGGCAGCTTGGAGTGGGCACTTCCTCTGGTCCACATAGCCCCAGAATGTTTGCCTTTGTTACCAAGATAGGCCCGGATGCACTTTCAAAGAAACCAGAAGCTGCTTCTCTTCAGGAACTTCGTTACCCTGGTTACCTGGCAGGGACATCTGTCTGCCACAGGGGTAGGCCCTTGATGGTAACTAGTGCTTTACACACACCACAAAGGCCAGACCAGAGGGGCTTGGCCTCAGGGCCACAGGAGAACAGTCATTTACCGCTATGTCTATCCTGTCCTGCATTCAGTGACTCATTCTTTCCATTCATTGTTCATTCATTCAGGCATTCATTTGCTCCTTGGTTTTATTCAACTATCAGTTTGGTCATCCATCCATTGATTCATTCAGTTATTCAGTTAGACATTCATTTGTCCACCAATCTTCTCATTCATCCATCCCTCCATCCACCCATCTCCCCATTCCTCCATCCACCCACCCATCCATCCTTTCATTTGGTCAGTCAAGAATTAAACTAGCCAGGCAATCAATAGATGCATATGTACTCCAATATCCAAAGCACTGTCTTTTGGGAGCAAGGAGGGAAGGCCACTAACATCCATTGCGAGGAAAGTAAGGCCAGAGAAACTGGATGACCTGTCTAGAGACAGTCAACCAGTAGGAGACAGAGCCAAGGTTCCAACCCAGGTCTTCCTAGCTCTTTAGCCCATGTCTTTTCCGGTTTCTGTTTATCATCACTATTTACAAAGTGCTTTGGTATTCCTGTGATACTTAACACAATCCTGGGAGATGCATCATATTGCCCTACTGTGCAAATGAGGAGAGCGTGGCTCAGGGAGGTTGTGAGATGCTGGAGGCCACACGGTGGCTAAGGACAAAATTAGAACTTGAACTCAGGTCTTCTGAATGCAAAGGTTTTGTTCTTTCCACAGCATTGTGTGCTCCAAGAATTAGCCACATGGAGTAGCAAGTTCTGAGTGGCTCTGTTTACTGGGTATATGGGAAAGAACCCTGGGTTCTCGGGAGGGGGTGATGATCATGTGCTGGGGGCAGGGGAGGATTTATAAAGGAGAGAGAGCCAAGCCAGGCTTGAAGGACTAGGGAATGTTGCCAGGTGGAGAGCACTCCGAATGAGGCAGAGGTGTAGAGTCTGTTTAGGGGTTTGGCTACAGCAGGACACCTGTGTTGGGCAAAGGAAGATGGAATGTAGGTGGGGCCTCACCTTCCAGAAAGCCTGCTCAAAGAGTCCAGAGGACTTAAGTAATCCACGAATCTGACTGTGTCTCTCTCTTACCTAAAACTCTACAATATCCCCTCTCCATTTCTTCAGGATAAAACCCACACCCTTTGCCTGGTTTACAGGGCCCTCTGTCCCTGTCCCTCTGTCTGTGCACCTGGCCGACCCCCAGCAGCCCTGCCCACAGGGCATCCTACCTCTAACATGTCTGTGTAGGTGCCTGGATGCAGTGGCTTCTCCCAGCAGTGACTCAGGGAGCAACTTTTGTTTCAAGGAACCGTATGGGCAGGCCCGCCACTCCCTGGCTGGCCTCTTCCATCCAAAACAAACAGTCTGGCAGGCAGCATGCGGGCCCCAGAATTAAGAGAAGGGCATTTCAGGATAACCAGGAGAGCTTCCAGAGAAAAGCTCACTTGTCGTTAGGAAGTAAAGATGATGAACCCAGAAACAGGCCTGGGTAGGCGTGGGTGTGTGACTCCTCTAATGGCCCAATAGACACCATAATAAAAGCCACTTATTGAGCACTTATTGTGTTCTAAGTCCCATCTTCACAACTTCTATGCAGCAGAGGGATCATTTGCCCAAGGAGGAAACCGAAGCTCAGAACCCTTTAGCCAGTGGCTCAAAGTTCCACAAGCCAGCAAGCAGTAGATTTGAACTCGGGTTTGTCCGGCACCAACAGCACCCTTTGCAACAGCATCATGGGCCAAAGAGCTTAGATCGCAGAGATGTGATCATTTAGGTCTTAGCAAAAGATCAATCATTTTCATATTTTTAGAGCAGTTTTCCTAAACAATGTGCCAATCATATCTTCAGGACGAAAAGCCTAAATGAATGGAGAACTATTGAACCAGGACATTAGGCTTTCTGAGTGGTGCTGCTGGGTTGCCATACTGGATTGAGAACTATACTGATGGGCTTATTTAATTGACAAGAGAAAGGACAAGAGAAATCAGAGAAGGAATCCCACAATGAATCCCAGAATGGTCCCCTTTGACCAGCTTCCTGGGCAGCTCCACATTCCCCAGTGGAAGGGGGGCAGTAATGGAGAGATCAGGGCCATGTAGCAGTGCCCACGATGGAGCTCAGGGCCATGCCAGGACTCCAGCCGCCAGTCCCTTGTAGGTGGGCTCACTTATGCCCCACCTAGGGGCTCCATTCTCCCAGGCTCTTAAGCCCATCTCCACAGGGGCCATATGGGGCTCAGCATCTGATGTGAAGCCTAGGGGCTTAGAATTAAGTCACCTGGAGCTGCTACTAGGAGTGAGCCCTGGGCAACTGCACATCACATTCAAGCTGAGTTTGTTCCACTGGATTTCCTGTCAGACTGTCCATAGGGGTCTCCAGTCCCTTTCCAGGCCTGGGGCTCAGCATCTGATGTGAAGCCTAGGGGCTTAGAATTAAGTCACCTGGAGCTGCTACCAGGAGTGAGCCCTGGGCAACTGCACATCACATTCAAGCTGAGTTTGTTCCACTGGATTTCCTGTCAGACTGTCCATAGGGGTCTCCAGTCCCTTTCCAGGCCTGGGGCTTGCCTTGTTTCTGCCAACCTCCCTTCTGAAAGCCAGATTTGCCCCCAGGCTCATCCACCATGCCACTATCCCTTGATGACCCCCGCCCCCACCGCCCCATCTCTCATCCTGGACACTGTACTAGTGGCTGACGCTATTGAGGTAATTAAGACATGGTGCCTGCTCTTGAGGAAATCATGATCCCCAGGGGAAAACACCACTATAATCTAAAAATGGGGAGCAGTGGGGTTGCAGAGGAGAGAGGGCCACTTCTGTAAGCTCAGAAAGATGTCTCAGAGTCAATGAGTTTTGATTGGAGTTAATGTTTGTGTTCTGGTGTAGGCAGATTTTATTTGTGGGAGGTTAGGGGGTGGGGTGGGGCTGAAGGAAAAACCCATTCTGGGCAGAGGAAGCAACGTGAAAAAAGACACAGGAGAGGAAACAACCCAATATCCTCCAACAGGTGAATGGAGAAACAAACTGTGGTGTATCCACACAAGGGAGCACTATCCAGCAACAGAGAAGAATGAACTGATACATGGAACACAGAGGAATCTCAAAATACTCAGGCTGAGCCAAGGAAGCCACACATAAAAGAGTACATACTATATGAGTCCATTTACAGAAAGTTGTAGAACATGCAAACTGTAGTAACAGAAAGCAGACCAGTGGTTGTGGTTGGGGTGGAGAAGGTAGTCAGGGGGAACGATAAAGGGGCAGAGGGCAGTTCTGGGGGTGACAGATGTGTTCATCGCCTTTTTTTTTTTTTTTTTTTTGAGGCAGAGTCTTGCTCTGTCTGTCACCCAGGCTGGAGAGCAGTGCCATAATCTTGGCTCACTGCAACTTCCACCTCCTGGGTTCAAGCGATCCTCCTGCTTCAGCCTCCCAAGTAGCTGGGATTACAAGCGTGCACCACCACGTCTGGCTAATTTTTGTATTTTTAGTAGAGATGGGGTTTCATCATATTGGCCAGGCTGGTCTTGAACTCCTGACCTCAAGTGATCCACATGCCTCAGCCTCCAAAGTGCTGGGATTACAGGCGTGAGCCACTGCACCTGGCCTTGTTCATGGTCTTGATTGTGGCAATGTTTTCACAGGTGAATTTATAGGTCAAATCTTACCAAATTGTACTCTTTCTATATGTCCACCAGTTTATTGCATATCAAGTATATCTCAATAAAGCTGTTTTCTTTTTTAAGGCAGGGAACCTGGAATAGCTGGGGTGTGGGGAACTCCAGGCAGTTGGGTTAGACTGAAACAAAGGGTCTGAAAGCTTAGAGGCCCAGGGAGAGTTGCGGCAAGGAGCTCGGATTTTATTCTGAGGCAATTGGGAGCCATTGAAGGCTTTTAAGCAGGATAATGGCTTTATCAGGTTTGTATGGGAAAATGATTTTTCTGGAGAGAGGCTGGTGAGGAGTCCAGGCACAGATGGGAGGACCTAGGAAAAGTGAGACAGAGAGGATTGATGGATTCAAAAGATGTTTAGGAGTCAGAATTGGCAGGACTTGGTCTCTCACTGGATATGGGGAAGGAAGACGGGAAGGAGTCAAAGGTGGTGATCAGGCTTCCATTTGAGTGACTAGGAACTGGCAGAACTGAGATGAGAACTCATAAGGGGCTCGGCTTTGCCAGATGCTATCCTCAGGATGCTGACTGCTGTCTCCAGGGCTTCTCCAGGTACTGACAGCAGCTTGGAGTTTCTCTGCTTTTGGGCTGTGGTGCTTCAGACCACCTACATGCTCTCCCTGGAGCCAGCCTGAGGGGCTTTGCCAATTCCTTCTGCTCCCTCTCAGTGGTGCTAAGATGCTAAAGTCATGCCCAGTTTCTGGCCCAGATCTGTCCTTGTTCTGACAGGAAGGCAGACAAATACTAAGCATCCAGGGAGAGGTATCATGGGAAGATTCCTGGACCAGGAGTGGGGAGCTCCGAGTTTGACTTTGACTCTTTCTCCTCTTATCTTCAGTTTCCTGTCTGTAAACTGAGGCAGATAAGATCCTTGGGTCCCAGCCCTGGCTTTGCATTAGCATCATCTGAAGGTCTTTTAAAACTACTGATGCCACAGTGAGATTCCATTACACATCTACTAGAAAGGCTAAAATAAAAAGCTTGGCAGTATCAAATGTTGGTGAGAATATGGAGCAACTGGAACTCTCATACACTGCTGGTGGGAGTAAAACTGGTGTACCAATCTGGAAAACAGTTTCACTGCTTCTTATAAAGCTAAATGTTCTCTTACTATATAACCCAGCAACTCCACCCAATATCCAAGAGAAAAGAGTACAATTGTCCACCAAAGACTTGCATAAAAATGTTCATAGCAGCTTTATTCATAATAGCTCAAAACTGGAAATTCAAATGTCCATCAACTGGAATATAGACAAATTGTGCTTTGTGTACAAAAGAGAATATTACACAGCAATACAACACACATTGACGAGGATAAATTTTATAGACACAATGTTGAGCAAAAGAAGTTAGATCCAAAAGAGTATAATACATACTGTGTAATGACAATTATATGAAGTTCAAGAACAGACAGAACTAATCTATGTAGCTAGAAATCAGAATAGTGGTTACCTCTGGCTGCCAGAGCTAGAGGAATCCTTCTGGGGTGTTGAAATGTATCTTGCCCTGGATGATGGACACATAGTTTATTGAGCTTTATACTTAAGAGTTGTAGGCTTTACTATATTTAAGTTATACCTCAAAACAAAGCAAAAAGAAAAGAAGGAAAAAATAATAGTAATCCCAGTTTCTTGTGACCAGAGATTCAGATTGGGCTGGGGTAGGGTCTTAAGAATTTTTTTAAAGCACTCCCAGTAGTTCTAATGTGAAGCATATTCTAATGTGCATGACACCCATGAGAGCAGTCCCTCTTAAAGACCTTCTTTCCCCAGGGATCCAGGACTTGGTGCAGGAGAAATCTGCTGCTAGGCTTATCCTGGAATGTGCAGACTGCAGTTTCAGATAAGGAAATAGGTAGAAAGCTTTCTTTTATGTGAAGGAAGTTTTGCATGAAGTGCTGGTGCAGAGATGGCTGCTGGAGTCTCCAGCGTGGGAGCAGTCTGGCTCTGTCACCGTGCCGCCGCACTGGCTTCTCAGAGTCAGCCCCATGTGCACATCTGCACTGGCTGCCCTTGGCTGGGGACCAGGCTTGGCATCCCTTCTCAGCCCCTCGAAAGCCGCGCCAAGGAGTCAGGAAAGCCGTGATTCGTATAACTTGCAATGGGACTGGGCGAATAATTGTGAATGGAATTCGTGCTTGTGACTTCTGGTTCTCACAGCTGCAGATGGGGGGGATCACCATGGGAATTCTGAGTATTGTTCAGCGCTGACTGCAGCTTCCATTGTTGGGCTCTGATTACAGCTTTTGTTTCACCATAAAGTACTGTTATTAAATGCCATTCAGGAACAAAGATGTACTTACATGCCAGGGGGTCAGGGAAGGCACGCTATTTCTAAAGCTGCCCCTGCTGTTAGTTTAAGGGCAGGTAGGTTGTAGGGGAAGGAGGGCAAGCTGGAGGTTTTAGATGAAAGTGAAATGTTTCTGAAGGAGCCAGACAAGATGGGAAATGATGACGTCATCACAGCCCTGCTCTAGTCTTCCCACGTCAGTTCATTTATACTTATTTATTTTTGGGCCAGGAGAGGGTGGGGGTCAGGTGCACAACCAAACATCTACTGCACATTAGAATCATTGGGAGTGCTTTTCAAAAGTCTTAGATTTGTGGGGAAACAAATTCAAGTGCCCCCTTAGCTTGGCGGCCTGAGCCCTTCCAAGTCAGGTCTCTGCTACGTCCCCAGCACCATATCCACATGGCCCTGTTCCCCCATTGCACCAAATTCCACGAGATCCTACACCACAATCCCATCCCAGTCACCCTCATATGAACAAGGACCACAGCAGTCAGAGTACTTTTAGAACCTACCCACTGCCCATGTAAGAGACTCTGAATGTATTATCGCCTTGGTCAGGTGGGCTCAGGGAATCAGGCCGAACTAAATCATAGAATTGCTGACACTGATGGAGCCACTAATACGTGCCAGACCTTTGTTGCATTATTTTATTTAGGACTAATGATGGGGCTGTGAAGTGGGAACTATTGCCAGAGAAATGAGGTAACGTGTTTGAGGTCACCCAGTTAGTCAGGGCAGATGGACTCCAGGGCCCCAGCTTCTTACTTTCCTTTCCTGGGCTGGGGCCCATGACATCCAGACTCTCCTGGTGGAAGCAGTGACTTCTGTGCTTCTCTTCCTTTTTTCTTTTTTTTTTTTTTTTTGAGACGAAGTCTCACTCTGTTGCCCAGGCTGGAGTGCTGCAGTGAGGCAATCTCGGCTCACTGCAACCTCTGCCTCCCAGGTTCAAACGATTCTCTTGCTTCAGCCTCCTGAGTAGCTGGGATTACAGGTGCCCGCCACCACACTCAGCTAATTTTTATATTTTTAGTAGAGATGGGGTTTCATCATATTGGCCAGGCTGGTCTTGAACTCCTGACCTTGTGATCCGCCTGCATCTTGCTCTCAAAGTGCTGGAATTACAGGCGTGAGCCACTGTGCCCTGTCTGGTAAGGGGAAGGGGTCTGAGGGTACAATTCCCACAGGCCAAGGAGCTTGTGAAGCCCAAGATGGACTTGTTCCCAGATCCTCTCTCCCAGCTTTGTTTGCAAGGAGTCTTCACCTTCTAGAATGCTCCCTACTTCAGTGCTGCAATTAGCAACCCAAGTGTGGCCCTGGATGATCATCTTGATTCAGAAAATCTTGTTTTTCAAGTTTTCACACCACATTGGAGCAAGAGTCCGTATGTTTGGATGACAGCAAGCATCCTGTGCTCTGCAATTTTAGGGTTTACCACCATCCCAGGCCTGCCACATGTGGTCAGGGTAATTAATGTATGACCTAACTAGGGTGTAGATGCAGCTGGAACCCACCAGACCCCCAGAGATCATAGGGTTGCTGGGGACCTTTAGAACTCCAGTGGCATTCAGCAATTTTAGATCCTGTCCAACCCAGATGTTCAGTGTTGGGCTCCCTTCCTTGTCTGATAATCCTAGGGCAGGAAAGACCTAGTTCTGCTCTCTACAAGTCTTGGAGGCAAGCATCTCCCCGGATGCCCAGTTTTTTGTTTTTTGTTTTTTTTCCTATGTGGGCCTGGAATTTGGGCTGGTTGCTGACTTTTTCAGAAATCCTATTCTTCCACCTTGGTAAGCATAAAATGTGGACAGTCTTTCGTGGCACCTTCCTGAAGGAGGATTGTTGTGCCCCAGCCCTGGGATGCAAGAATTAGCTCCAGAAGGAGACTCCAGTCACCTGATTGGTAATCTGGGAAGGTCACTTAATCTGTGCCTGCTTGGGGTGATTACTGAGAATCATGCTTCCCCTCACTTGGTCATTGCCAGTTGTGAGGCAGGGTCAGAAAGCCAGCTCCGACTCTTCACCCACAGAAGCAACTCCACTGACTCGCTGCCTGGAGTTCTTGTGCCATTTTTACACTAAAAAATAGGGAAAAGCCGTTTTTAACTCTCTGCTACCCAGTTTCTGGAGGGGACACAAAAAGAACAAAGCCGGGTTCAGAGAGTGTTCAGTTCATGTTTAATTCTTGTTCTATCTTGGTTCTGATTTCTGGTTAGAACAGAGGTTTGCTTCTGGAGGTACTCCTTCTGTTTGGCTTCTGATGCTGGCTCTGTCCATAAAGGGGACTGTGGCATTCATCATTCAACACATACTTCTGTTGTAGGCACTAAGGATACAAGCAGGAACGAAACATAAAATCCCTGGCCACGTGGAGGTTACAGTTTAGAGGGACGTGCAGAAAAAAAATATATATATATGCACATATATAATATGTACAAAAGTGACCATTGCTAAGGGGAAAAAGATAATGCAGGAAATGCTGCAGACATCAAATATTAGAGAGGTGACTAGCATTCAGGAGCTTTCTGCGTGCCTCTGTACGCTGCTTTTTGTGTTGTCAGAGGGGCTGACGTCTGTCTGGAAGCCCCAGAGCCCAGCACTAAGCATATGGAAGGGGCCCAAGAGCTATTTTTGAATGAAACATCAACGTACTTCACACGTGCAAAGCATGATGATAATGATGACAGTGATAATTTAAAGGTAAACTGCAGGCTGGGGCAGTGGCTCACACCTGTAATCCCAGAACTTTGGGAGGCTGAGGAGGGGGGGTAGATCACTTGAGGTCAGGAGTTCGAGATCAGCCTGACCAACATGGAGAAACCCTGACTCTACTAAAAATACAAAAATTAGCCTGTCATGGTGGCAGGCACCTGTAATCCCAGCTACTTGGGAGGCTGAGGCAGGAGAATCACTTGAATTCAGAGGCAGCGGTTGCAGTGAGCTGGGATTGTGCCACCACACTCCAGCCTGGGCGACAGAGCGAGACTCTGTCCCTTCCGGCAGAAAAAAAAAAAAAAAAAGTAAACAGCTAAACTATAGATCCTTGAATTCAGACTCCTCCTTTTTCTTCAGATGAAAAGTAGCCATGGAATATTCCAGCATTCCTCAGTGCCTTCAGTGAGTCCTGAGTGTTCTTGGTTTGCTCCCAGACTGTAATTTCCCTGTACTATTTTTTTTTTAAATAACACTGAAAGCACTGTTATGTAATAAACCTCTGCATCCAAAAAAAAGAGGCTGGAAGAAAAGCAGAGAGTTTTTTTTTTTTGTCTCTGTATTTATTGGCTGATCGGGAGCTATGAAGTTCTGGTTATACTGCAACCTCAAAGCAGTCCTGGGATTATCTTGTTGTGTGTCCTTGGGCAAACTGAGTTACTTTTCTGGCTTTCTTTACTGTATGTAAATATGGCTCTCAATGATAAACAGTTTTGGGGACTTGTTATGCAAAAAGAACAAAGGAGCAATTTTTTTTTCTTGAGTCCCGTTCTGTCCCCCAGGCTGGAGTAGAGTGGCACGATCTCAGCTCACTGCAACCTCCATCACGTGGGTTCAGTTGATTCTCCTGCCTCAGCCTCCCGAGTAGCTGGGACTACAGGTGCCCACCACCATGCCTGGATAAGTAGAGGGGGTTTCACCATGTTGGCCAGGCTGGTCTCAAACTCCTGACCTCAAGTGATCCGCCCACCTTGGCCTCCCAAAGTGCTGGGATTACAAGCAGGAGCCATCACATTGGCCAAAGGAACAATTTCAAACCACTCATCAATGATGTCAAACAACATTCAGGAGAGAGATCCGGCGGGTCCAGCCTGGAGAGGGTGAGAGGCTCTTGGCCTAAGTGTTCTATTCTCAGGACCAGTATTTTCAGATCAAATAAAAGATGTGAATTTGACTTTGAATTTCAAATAAACAAATTTCCCATCTGGAATCTTCTAGGATTCTAGCACTGACAAGCTAGAGACTCCTTCCAGACCTTCTAGCCAGGGAAGGCAAACTCAAATGCCTACAGGGATAAGACAGGTGACACCTAGATTTTTATTTTTAAATGTTAACCACACATTCAGTTAAATCAACAAAAACCCACTGTGTGGACCAAAGGAAACAATCTGCTCTGGCTACTTTATAAACTACAGTGAGGCCAAACCCTTTCAACCATTATACAGATGAGGACCCCAAAAGATGTCAGCAAGGCTGCATAGCTAAGGTTTCTCAAAAGATAATCAAAATATCACGTTGGATGAAAGGCAATTGAAAATGCTAAGTCTCAAAGAGGCAGTCAGAGAGCCGTTCTATGCAGTTTGCAAGATGTTTTCACCTCCATCAGTTTATCAGACTCTGAGAACATTCTGCAAGGCAGGCAGGGTGGATGACACTCATTTACAGTCGAGGTCACTGAGGGTGAGAAGGGCAAAGTGTCACTCTGCATAAAGTCACATAGGTAAGTCTACACAGGAAAATCTAGGGCTGTTCTTCACTACACCTCTGATTCAGATAACAGGTAGGGTTCCTCTAAGATTTTAATAAAGACAAACTCAAAATCCTCTATGATGCCCCATGAAGAGAAACAAGTCAGGAGGCCAGGCTGAACGCCCAGACTTCTAACCCAGTTCGCAAATAAAGAAGTGGCAAAGTAGACAGATTCCAGCCTGTCACCAGGGTTGTGTCTTCTGTCCTAGCAGCTGTACAGCTTGTCTTACCACTGGACATTTGTTTCATGTACACTTTCACATAGGAAGGATATTCTAAAAGATGTTGATAAAGATTTTTTTAAAGGGTTTGAAGGGGATAGGATGTGATCTAAGGTTGTGCAAGGAGAGGACAGGAAGAAGCACACAAAAAGAACAAGTATTTATTAAGAGCCTAGAGTGGCATGCGCTGTGAAAGGCGTGGCATGTAATTCTTTCCCAGTTCTTTGCATGTCTGAATATTTCTCATTCTTCAGGTTTCAGCTCAGATATCACATCCTCAGAGAACTTGCCTTGCCACTCTCTCTGAAAAGCCTGCCCCCCTCCCCGCCACCGCTACTGTCTCTTGAACTTTCTCAGTCTGGCCATTCTATTAAAATCTGGAACGATTTTGCTAGTTTGCGGACGAGTTTCCCCCAAGCTGCAGGCTCCATAAGGGCAGTGACAGTGTCTCTTTCTCAGATGAATGCCGGGTTGCCTATCGCGTACTTGGCACACAGTTAAGTGCTCGAGAAATTGCTAAACACTCAACGAATATTTACCAGAATACATATTTATGCTCCACCGTTGCTGAAAGAATTTCGACTAATCCTTCTTTAAGTCTCTCTTACCCTCCTGTACTATTAACACCATTGTAAGTAGGCAGTGGAGCTACATTTGCAGGGAGAGAGAAGAGCGAAAAATTGGCGCGCAGAGCTGTAAAGCGTTTTTCTCCAGGTCACACCGCAGCCTGTAAATTTGTGCCACTTGGACCGATTATGGGACAGCTTGCAAACAAATTATCTGCAAACTAACGAAGCCTATTTTTAAAGATCCCTGTTCCTCGCAGCTCTAGGCGATGACATCAGAAAACCCGGAGTTCCACCTCCGAGCCAAGCCCAGTGGTGCTCAAAAACTACGAATACCAGGAAGCACCGCGGCGCGGCGGCCCAGAGCTCCGCGCGCAAGCCTCCCCGGCGCGCCGAGGCCGCCGCCGCTGGAACCAGGAAGACACCAGAAACTCGGCCCGCCACGCCGCAGGGACCCGCGCGGGGCCTGCCGGGACTCGTAGTCTCTGCGGGCTGGGAGCGCCCGCTCCGGAATCTCAGCCGCCGTCTGAGGGCTGAGGCAGCGTGGGGACGCGTGCGCAGTGCGCGGGCTGGCCGTCGCGGACGCCGCTCCAGGCAGCCGAGCCTCTGTGGGAGCCGGGGCCGCGGCGGCGCGGGTGCTCCGGGCCGAGGCCGCGGTAAAGTTTGGCTTGAAGAACGCGGCCGCGCTGGAGCAGGGGTGGGGGACGGGGCCGAGCGCGAGGTGGCGGCGGCTGCGGGGCTGCCGGGCTGCTGGAGCGCGGTTCCCGCTGAGGCGAGCGGGGAGGCGTCCGCAGAGGGGCGGTGGGCGCTGGTGAGTGCGGAGCCGGCGCCCCCTCTGCGCACGTCCGCGCCACGCGCCACAGCACCTGGAGGCCGCCGGGCCGGCTCACCTGCCGTGGCTTGGGGCAGCGGGAGGGGGCGGCGTCTTCTTCCCGTGGGTCCCCGATTGTTTTCCCGACGTCAGCCCTCAGCGGCGCCCGGCGGGGGAGGGCGGGAGGCCCGCGGCGGTCGCGGGGCCGACGAGCGCCTCGGCGTCTCCGCCCCCCGAGAAATCCCGCTCGGGGCGCGGTGCGCGCAGCTGCCCGGGGATTCCCGGTGGCGCCGGTCGGAGCGCCTCCCTCCAGGGCTGTGCCCGCGGGGCGCGCGGCCCCGGGCATCCTTTCCTGGTGTTTAATGCATTTTGGCTTCAGGACTTGCCGAGGCCGAAGCCGGCTCCGCCCTGGGCCCTGAAGTCGGGCGGTGTCCGCGATTTACCTCCGCACCTTCGGGGCAGGTGGCCAGAGGCAGCGTTGAAGGCGACTTGCCCAAGGTCACGCAGGTGGCACCGGGGAGGCGACCAGACCCAGGTCTTTCGACGCCGAGGCCAGCTGCCAACCGCAGAGCTTTGGGGCCGTCTTGAGTGGTTTGTGGTTTGTTTCAGATGCTTTCTATTGACCTCCTGGAAAGAGGGGAAAGTGTGTCATAATGAAAGCGGTCCTGTTGCTTATAGTGTTTACTGCCTTTGGTAGAATTCTGGTGAGGCTGTGCCCCCGCGCAGAGCATCTACCGTGGTCTGGGCGTATAAATAATGAAACTCCTTTGCTCTCTGGGGGCAGTACAAGAAGAGGTTCAAGGAACAAATAAATATCCAGGCAGTTTCTGCGTTTTCCTCGTCTGTTTCACCTTCCAATTCTGCAGTACTGGTTTTCTTATTTTACAATTGATCGTTGTTTTAATAAGATTTTCTTTGTTTTAATGAAGTCATTGCCCCTTGTGAGTTAGTTTTCTAAATAGAAAATCTTATTTCCTGTGTGTTTAATGACTGGAACAAATAGTGCACTATGAGGTTTACACCATTGTCTTTCATCTTAGAACTCCTGATCAATCTGCTTTATTTTCCCAAGTACTCAGCTTGCATACTTTCTATGTTAATTTGATGCCACTGAAACCATTTATAGCAAAGTCTGGGTAAGAGTTATGTGATTGTTTTGTGAAACTGTGTTTTTCTTCACAATCTGAAGAACTTGAAGACCCGTTATATTAAAATAATAAGATTTATTCTGATCAAAATACCTGTTTACTTTTCATGCTCTTAATTTTTCCTGTTGACACACTTGTGGCAAAAGAAATATTTCCCCTAGTGGAGTTAAAGTATTTTTTATCTTGGCCAATTTTCCCAAGGAAAATTGCATTTTAGAGTACTGATACATTTAAACAAGAGTATTTAACTTTGACAGAATTTGAATTAATAAAGTAGTTAATTTATTTTATAGTGCCGTAAACCTTACACTGTATCCACTGACAGTTTTCTCTTGTAGTGTATACCTGTATCAAGATATGTGGCTGTGAATTTAGTGACATTACGAAGATATATATATATATATATATATATAAAATATAAATATATGTGTATACACACCGCGCGGGCGCGCGCAGAGCTTCCAGTCTTTATCTTGTTAATTAGTATTTTCATTGTCGCTTTGGGAGGGGGTAAAGTAGCAGGTTTGTATCTTTTTTTCTCCCCAGTTTTAGCAGTGTAACAAAATAGGAAAGATGGTGTGTAAAATTGAGTTTGTCATAGACTAGGAGAGACAGTGAAACAGGATAAGTATACAATTGTGAGGAAACTGCCATGAGTTCATAAGCCGGAAGGACCTTTTTAGAAGTGTTTAAGGATGTTAAGAATAGCATTGGATTCTTTTCTTTAAAAGTCATTCAAGTATCGTTTGCAAACATATAGGATATGACAATATTGACCACTCCTAGGAAGATACTTGGGAAAGGTGGAAACATTTTACATTTTTATGGGGACTTCCCCCCCACAAAAAACATTTAATGGAGATTTAAACAAAGTGGCTTTTTGACTTAAGCCTGGAAGTTCTTTATTATTATTAGTCATGCTGCAAATCCCGAAGTTATTTTAATTGTGTGATAATTTGTAACCCAGAATGAAATCTAATAGTTTATTAATATAAAGTCATACTTTGACATTGACATATTGCTTGATGTCAAGTCATTATTGTTTAAATAACTTATTTGAGAATGGGGAAGATAGTTTTCTGAATATAGTGTAGTAATTATTTGTGACAATAGTAACATTGCTTTTATTAGAAAATTTTGGGTTGATATAACTAACTGCCTAAAAGTATTTCCTATTTGATTCCAACTGTGAGCTGAGGTAATATGCAAATAATTACTTTTCTCATGCTGGAGCAGTTTACTTTTGTTAATATTAAAATTTAAATTTCAAGATTAAAAAATCTTGTTTTAGATCTGCAGTGATACAATAAAATGACTTCAGTAGGAGGTAAATATTAAGATTTGGTTTTAGGTTTTTTGACCATTTGTGAGTACATATCCAGCATTTAAGAATTTATTGACGTGGTGTCTGAAAGGAATGCTTTCAGAAAGGGCAGAAAACTTGGTAGCTTTAGATGATTGTCTATAATGCTTAATTATTTTTAGAAACATAAAAATATGGGATGTTTTTATGTAAACATAAAGCATCCTGTTATTTGTTATAGCACTAGAACTCTCTTACACTTACTGAGCAATATTAAACCATTTGACCCTAAGTAACTTTTTTTCTTGTGGGTACTGTCTAATAAGGGATATGTGAGTTTGTGATTCCTAGAAGATGCTTAAGCAAACATATGTTTGCTATTTATTTTAGTAAGCCTTTTAATTAGTTGAATTGATTATATTCAGGAAGATGGGGTTTTTGGGATTTTATAAGCTTTCTTTGAACTGGAATTTCTGTTGGATATAAAAGAAAATTAGTCATTTAAGATTTTTTTAAGTTAAATAAGTTTTAGAGCAAAATATTGTTTCCTACATGGAACTCTTATCAGGCTTGTCAGTCTGATAGCTTTATTCTCCAGAAAGTTGTGGTTTTTAGCCCTTTAGGCAGCCTAGCCTTTTATGGTTTAACCATTGAACTCTATATTCTGGATTGAATTTAACCTCTTGAAGGAAAAGACGATCACAGGCACTAGAATTGGAAGTGATCTCAGAGGGCTTCTAATGTAGCATCTTACCCGGTACAGTAAATCCCTCCTGAGAATTTCCATGTCAGGTGTTCCCTCCCATTATTAAGGATGAGAATGCTAATGCATATGTCATCAGGTTATTCAGCAGTCCAAGCTTACTGAGAACAAACAAGAGTTTTAATGAGTTTTAATTTTCACTATTCACTGCCTTTAACTGTATTTTGTAGGCTCTTTCCCACCCCGCTGTCCCCCACCCCCCATAACATCATGGGTAAATGATAGCTTTTCTGTCATTTACAGTTTTCAAAAAGTTCTAGGCTGGGCTCAGTGGCTCATGCCTGTAATCCCAGCACTTCAGAAAGCCGAGGTGGGAGGATAGCTTGAGCCCAGGAGTTTGAGACCAGCCTGGGCAACATGACGAAACCTTGTCTCTACAGAAAATAGAAAAATCAGCCGGGCGTGGTAGCACGTGCCTGTAGTCCCAGCTAGTTGGGAGTCTGTTGTAGGAGGATCCCTTGAGCCTGGGAGGCAGAGGTTCCAGTGAACAGAGACTGTGCTGTGGCACTCCAGCCTGGGTGACAGGAGAGTGAGACCCTGTCTCCAAAAAAAAAAAAACAGAAAAGCAAAAACAAAAAATTGCAGTCTATTCCAGTTTGAACATTCAATCTCATATATATTCAATTTAAAGGTTTTTTTTCCCTTCCTTACCCAGTGGTCAGGCCACTTACTTCCTGAAGCACTTGGGGTATGGATGGCTTGTGGTAAGCTCCTGGGATACCTCTTTCCTTTCCCTCTTAAGGGATCTATTTGGATACAAATGTGTCAAGAGAAGTAGAAAAAGACAAGTGTTTGTTATCTGGTGCTATTAGAGTCCTCTCTTGATTAACAGTGGCAGGCCATTGCAGTCTACTAATAGGCAACCAAACTGGCATTTTTGGTGAGATCTTGCAGGGAGACTCCTGCTGCACAGTTTCTGGGTATGAAATTTTCTGTAGCTAAACCTTTTCCAACCTACACACCCATCTGCTTGCTCCCATCCTGTCAGTTTACCCACTGGTTACGTGAATGTGTGTGAGTCAGGGTGGAGATCTTTTCTCTCTGCAGCGAGATATTTTGATAATGGCAAAACAACTTCAATCCAGGTACGCTGTGGTTTCTATTCAACCCACTGGAAACTCACTTCCTTGTGATGTCGAATAGTGGCATACAGACTACTTAAGTCTGCCTTCTTTCTGTGCCCTGCCATTTCTCATCAATTCTCTTTGTCCCCCTTTTCAAGTAGACACACGGGGTCAGTCACTCAGTCTGCTGCGTAAGCAGATGTGGAACTGAAGAATGGGATGGAAGTCTGTTCTAGGCTCCTCTGATCTTCGTGAGTGATTTCTGTTAGAGGCCCCTGCCACTGTTTTGGTGAAGACCTCCTCCTTTTCCCTGCGTTCTCCCTGAAGACTTACAGTTCTTTCCCTCTCTTCTGTCAACTGCTCTTGCAGAGTGGAAGGATGGTGCTAATTAGGGTGCCAGAGCCATGCCTGACTCTACAGATATTTGATCCTCGATGTCTATATATCCTCAGCTTTGTGTTTGTCAGTGATTGTGGGGCACCAGGACTAGTCCCACTCGACATGTTTTAACAAATAATAGTGAAGTCTTGTGGGCCTGATGAGGTCTCACTGTACAGAATTTAATTTTTCTTTGCTTTTTCTTATATCACTCAGGCTGTTTCTGTGTTTTGCTTTATTTTTTGGCTTCCTGGTTCCTGACCGATGAGGTGTTAAGTGTAATTATGTTAATTTATGACTGGTTTGTAAGATCTAACTATACCTTAGAGTATGAGTAAAGCTGAAGGAGAAATTTGGGTTGG
The DNA here is from genome assembly GCF_028858775.2 of Pan troglodytes. Lineage (NCBI taxonomy): Eukaryota > Metazoa > Chordata > Mammalia > Primates > Hominidae > Pan > Pan troglodytes. Next base: position 134,488,372 of record NC_072406.2, read on the forward strand.
GAGGCATGTTAATAATATAATTGTGTCTGGTTTTACCTCATGTAAGTTTTACTAAAAATATAAATTCAAATGGAAATACAATGTTTGAAACTTTTTCCTTCCATTATTTAAATAAATCAGTTAAATCTGGTAAATGATTCTTGTCTGATGAGGAAGAAACAACTTTCTATCTGGAAACTTAACGTTAATCTTTGATGCAGTAATTATGGGTTACTTCATCCTTCGTTCAACAAATAGTTACTGAGGGTCTTGCATGTGACAGCCACTGTGTTAGGCATTGGAGAAACAACAGTAAATAACAAATCCCTGCTGTCATGGAGCCTACATTACAGTGTGGGGAAACAGACAAGAATCAGGTAAATAAGTAAACTGTATCATTCATTAGATAATCAATAAATGCTAAGGAGAAGAATAACATGGGGAACCAAGGTGGAAGTAGCAAAACGGTTTGGAGGATTTGCAATTTTAGATAAGATCTAAAAGGAAGTGTTCACTGAGAAGGTGACTTTGAGTTACAAGTCTCCGAGTGGGAATCTTGTCTGGTGAGTCCAGTGGCCAAATGAATGAGTAAGGTGGGTATTGGGATGGGGTAACAGGGCAGACGAGGCTTAGTGGTCTTTATGAGGGCTTTGGTTTTTAGGTTTTTACTTTGAGTGAGATGGGATCCCATTGAAACAGGTTGTCAACCTTGGCCGAACATTAGAATGATTGGGGAAGCTTTAAAAAAGTACTGATGCCTGGATCCCATTCCAGAATTTCTAATTTAATTGGTTGGCGGTGGTGGGGGAGGCGGTGTTTTAACGTAGGCATCAGGAATTTTTAAAATTCCCAGGTAATTCTGATAAGTGGCCAAGGTTGACATCTATTGCACTGAAGAGTTTTGAGCAGAGTGAGGTATTACATAGTATTGAGGAGTGTGACTCTAGAGCCAGACTCCTCCAGTTTGACTCCTGGCACTGCCACTCCCAAGCATGTGACCTTGAGCAAGTGCCTTAGTTTTCTCATCTGTAAAATTGTTATAAGGATTAAATAAACTAATATTTAGGTATTTAGAAAAGTGCTTTATGAGTAGTAATATGTGTAAGTGTTTATTGAGTGAACACTTGAATAAATGTTTTAATGGGATCACTTTGACTGCCATGTTGAGAATAGATTGAAGTGGGGTAAGGGCCAGATCCAGGAGAGGCCCTTGGCAATAATCCAGGTGGGAGGTCATGGTCACTTGGACCAGAGAGGTAGCAAGTGGTGAGAAGTAGGATTCTGGTTATAATTTGAAGATGGAGATAACAGGATTTGCTGATGGATTGGACATGGGGTAGGATATGGTTTGGATTTGTGTCCCCACCCAAATCTCATGTCCAATTGTAATCCCCAGTGTTGGAGGAGGCGCCTGTTGGGAGGCGGTTGGTTCATGGGACAGACATCCCTACTTTCTGTTCTCATGATAGTGAGCGAGTTCTCATGAGATCTGGTTTTTAGTGCGTACAACCCAATGACATATCATACTTTCACAGTGTCAGTGTTGTGCAACTATCACCTATATCTACTGTCAAAACATTTTCATCACCTGTTAAGCAGCTCTTCTGCATTTCCCACTCTCTTCAGCCTCTGGCAACCACCAATCTATTCCTTGTTGCTCTGGATTTATCTATTTAGGATCTTTCATATAAATAGAATCATACAACATGTACCTTTTTGTTGGTGGCTTTTTTCATTTAGCATGTTTCTGAGGTTTATCTAGGTAGTAGCATGTATCAGTACTTCATTCCTTTTTATGTCTGAAAAATATTCCATTGTATGCATATACCACATTTCATTCATTTGTTGGGGTTGTTTCCACCTTTTGGCTATTTGTGAATAGTGCTGCTATGAACATTTCATATACAAGGGTTTATTTGACTACCTGTGTTCAATTCTGAATATCTGAATCTCAGAGATACTGTGGGTTCAGTTTCAGTCCATGGCAATAAGATAAATGTTGCAATAGAATGAATCACACTAATTTTTTGGTTTCCCAGTACATATAAAAACTATGTTTGCACTATACTGTAACCTATTAAGTGTGCTATAGCATTATGTGTAAAAAATATACATACTATAATTTAAAAATATTTTATTGCTTAAAAATGCTAACAGTCATCTCAGCCTCTTCAAATGAGTTGTAATTTTTTGCTGGTGGAGAGTTTTAACTCAATGTTGGTGGCTGCTGACTGATTAGGATAGTGGTTGCTGAAGGTAGGGGTGGCTGTGGCATTTCAAGAAACCACTTTTGTTTGCTCATCCATAGAAGCAACTCCTCATCTGTTCAAGTTTTAGCATGAGATTATAGTAATTTAGTCACATTTTCAGGCTCTTCTAATTCTAGTCCTTTTGCTGTTTCTGCCATATATGTAGTTACTTCCTCCACTGAAGTCTTAAACCCTCCCAAGTCATCCATGAGAGTTGGAATCAACTTCTTTCAAAACCTTGTTAATGTTGATATTTGGACCTCCTCTTGTGAATCATTAATGTTCTGAACAGCATCTAGAATGATGAATCCTCTCCAGAAAATTTTCTATTTACTTTGCCCAGATCTATCAGAGGAATCACTGTCTATGGCAGCTATATTTCGAATCACAAATATATATTTCAATATCACAAAATGTGTTTCTTGAAAGTTGAAATTACTCTCTGATGCATGAGCTGCAGAATGGATGTTGTGTTAACAGGTGTGGAAACAACATAATCACCTTGCACATTTTCATCAGAGCTCTTGGGTGACCACGTGCATTGTCAGTGAGCAGTGATATTTGGAAAGGAATCTTCTGAGGAGTAAGTCTCAATAGTGGGCTTAAAATATTCAGTGGCTGGGCGTAGTGGCTAACACCTGTAATTTCAACACTTTGGGAGGCCAAGGCAAGCGGATCACCTGAGGTCAGGAGTTTGAGACCAGCCCGGCCAATGTGGTGAAACCCTGTTTCTACTAAAAATACAAAAATTAGTCAGGCATGATGGCATGTGCCTGTAATCCCAGTTACTTGGGAGGCTGAGGCAGGCTGAGGCAGGAGAATTGCTTGAACCTGGGAGGTGGAGGTTGCAGTGGGCCAAGATTGCGCCACCACTCTAGCCTGGGTGACAGCAAGACTCCATCTCAAAAAAAATTTTTTTTTTTTCAGTAAAACATGCTGTAAACAGGTGTGCTGTCATCCAGATTTTGTTGTTCCATTTTTAGAGTACAGGCAGAGTAGATTTAGCATAATTCTTGAGGGCTCTAGGATTTTCGGAATGGTAAGTGAGCAGTGACTTCAACTTAAAGCCAGCAGCTACATTAGCCCCTAACAAGAGTCAGCTTGTCCTTTGAAGCTTTGAATCAGGCATTGACTTCTCTAGAGCTGTGAAAGTCCTAGATGGCATCTTCCAATAGAAGACTTTCACATACATTCAAAATCTCTTTAGTGTAGCCACCTCCTTGATGTCAGCTAGATCTTCCTGGATAACTTGTGGAAGCTTCTATATCAGCACTTGCTACTTCACCTTGCACTTTTATGTTATAGAGATGGCTTCTTTAAAAGTCATGACCCAACAACCTCTGCTGGCTTCCAGCTTTCTTCCTGTAGCTTCTCACCTCTCTCAGCCTTCAAATAACTGAAGAAAGCCTTTCTTTAGGTTAGGCTTTGACTTAAGGGGAATACTGTAGCTAATTTGATGTTCTGTCGAGACCAGTAAAGCTTTCTTCATATCAGCAATAAAGCTGTTTCACTTACCATTCTTCTGTTCACTGAAGTAGCACTTCTAATTTCCTTCAGGAACTTTACCTTTGCATTCATAACTTGGCTGTTTGGTGCAAGAAACCTCACTTTTGGTCTGTCTCAGCTTTTGACATGCTTCACTTACTAAGCTTAGACATTTCTGGCTTTTGGTTTAAAGCGAGACACTTGGCTGGGCATGGTGGCTCATGCCTGTAATCCCAGCACCTTGAGAGGCCGAGGCAAGAGGATTGCTTGAGGCCAGGAGCTCAAGACTAGCCTGGGCAGCATAGTGAGATCCTGTCTTTACAAAAAATAAAAAAGTTAGCTGGGCATGGTGGTACATGCATGTAGTCCTCCCACCTATTAGGGAGGCTGAGACAGGAGGATTTCTTGAGCCCAGTAGTTTGAGGCTGCAGGGTTGCCACAAACCTTCAATTTGTAAAAACTCCAATATCTGTGAAGTGCAATAAAATGAAGCACAGTAAAACGAGGTGTGTGTGTGTACCTAGGAGTAGAATGGCTGGATCATATGGTAATTCTATGTTTAACTCTTGAAGAGCTGCCAAATTGTTTTACACAGCTGTTGTACCATTTTACATTCCCACCAGCAACGTAGGAGGGTTCCAGTTTCTCCATGTCCTTGCCAACACTTGTTATTTTCCTCTCTTTTAATTATAGCCATCCTAGTGGGGGTGAAGTTTTATCTCATTGTGGTTTTTATTTGGATTTCCCTAATGACTAATGATATTGAGCATCAAAGTTCTCGTTGACCATTTGTTTATCTTCTTTGGATAAATGTGTCTTCAAGTCATTTGCCCATTTTAAACTTGGACTAAAGTTTTTGAGTTCTGAAAGTTACTTACATATTCTGGATACTAGATCCTTGTCAGATATATAGTTTGCAAATATTTTCTTTCCTCCTATAGATTTTCTTTTGACTTTCTTGAAGTCGTTTGATGCAAAAAAAGTTTTAAAATTTGATGAAGTCCAATATATCTTATTTTTGTTGTTGCTCATGCTTTTGGTATTATATCTAAGAATTCATTGCCAATTCCAAAGTAAGATTTACCCTATATTTTCTTCTGAAAGTTTTCTGGTTTTGGCTCTTAAATTGTTAATCCATTTTGAGTTAATTTTTATATATGGTGTGAGGTAGGGGGTCCAGCTTCAGTTGTACCAGCACCAGTTGTTGAAGAGGCTTTTTTCCCCCACATTGAATGGTATTAGCACCCTTGTTGAAATCAGTTGACTATAGACGTATAGGTTTATTTCTGTGCTCTTAATTCTTTTCCACTGATCTATGTCTATTCTCATGGCAAGTTGATAGCTTTTACCTGTGGTATATGGTAGTATAGAGTATTGATTTTTCAAGCTTTGATTACATTGTAAACTTTTTTTTTTTTACAAACATGGTAAATTTATTAAAGAAATTATTTCCTTTAAAGTATCAGATTTATAAGAACAATAACAGCAACAACACACAAACTTATTGGATAGTTTTATTTAAAACTTTTTGGTGTATTTTATCATTTCTCTGACTGCATATGGAATAGTGATGCAGATACATAGTATATCAGTGTGCATTGTAATTGAATTTTCACTGTAAGTTAAATTTACCTTGAGCCTCTAAATAAAGAACTAGTTATGTAAATTCATCCTGCCAAAAGATGTGATGGTGCCAGCTATAGAAGTACCAGAATAGTAACAGCTGTCTGGTGCAGATTTGGGCTAAGCATCACATCAAGAAGGAATCACATGTCTGTAGTCTCTAGAGAAACAGTGCTTGGCACCTAATGGTTTTTTAACTTTAATCAGTACAACAAAAGTTGCAGTACTTTAGGACCAGAATATGATATACCTTTTAAGTCTATTTTAATCTATAATGTCTTTTTCTTTTTTTTTCTTGTAATAATTTACTTGCTAAAGAAACTTTTTTTTTTCCTTTGTTTCTTATAGTCTGGCTCTTGCTGATTGAATTCCTTTGGTGCAGTTTAGCATGTTCCTCTGTGTTCTGCATCTCCTGTAGTTTGGTATTTGGATATAGAGGGGATCTAAAAAACATTTTTTCTTGTTGCTTTATGTTCACGTGATAGGTGATGTTTGTGTCTTCCGTCAGGAGGCACATCATACCTGCTTATCTCTCTTTCCAGTACATTAACTAGTTTATTTTGATTCACTTTAGTTTTAACAATTCAAGGGTTTTTTAGAGAGGATGGTGTAGAGCATAAGATAAGAGATCTAGAGTGCGGTAATCTGGATTCAGGCTTTGACTCTTGGCCTACTAGTTTTGGAATTTTGGAAAATCACTTCCCCTGTGTATTAAGTTCCTTATCTGCTGGGGATGATTATGCCTACTCCTAGGATTGTTTAGAAGATTAAAAGAGTTAACATATGGAAAAGAACCTTGTACAGAGCCTAGCATGTAGCAAGTGGTCACTAAATGTTAACTGTTGTTGTTTTGTGAATTTAAAAATATTCTAAAATAATCTGAAGGATAGATTATCTTGATTTGTGAGGAAATTAAAATTTGGATAACTATTTTTTTGGCTCACCTGGGGTTTTTTTAGGGAAAAAGTAAGTAAATTATTCAACTGAGGTGAGTAGCTCTCTGTTGTCACCATCACAGTGAATAAATAGTTACATTTAGTAACCACTCTTCACAAACTGAATTTCAAAAGTGATTTTTGTCAATGCCTCAGATGTTGGTGTGTGTTCATTTTAATTGACCTTACTCAATGTTGGCAAGTTGCCCCCTCATTGAACAGATTTGCAGTCCATGAGAAATACTTTCCTGTTTCATAGGGAGCTTACTGTTAATATTTTTATTTTACAGTGTAATGTTCAAGCTCAGAAATGCCTTATGTGGATCGTCAGAATCGGATTTGTGGTTTTCTAGACATTGAAGAAAATGAAAACAGTGGGAAATTTCTTCGAAGGTACTTCATACTGGATACCAGAGAAGATAGTTTCGTGTGGTACATGGATAATCCACAGGTTTGTAAAATCCCAAGGATTATCTTTTAAAAGCATAGAAAGTTGTATTTAAGTATTTAACATACTATACAGGCTTTAGAATTTGTCTTCTTAAGCAGTATATTTTTAGATTTATTTCTACTGGCTGTCCTCTCTGCCCTGCACCCCTGACCTCTACTGTTTTGTTTGAATTTCAGAAGGTGAAACTAAGTTTATTTGATAAAAATTAATGCTTCTGTATATATTTTTCCCTCGAGAGAGAAATACTCTCTCTGGTGGCAAATTAGGTTTTAGAAAATTAGAACTTGAGTCACAGAAAAAAATAACAATTGAAGCTGTCCCAAAAATAAGAAATACTTTTTTTGTAACATGTATTTCAAACAACAGCTAAAATAAAGACCAGGGATAGATGATTTTCTTGCATTAAGGAGGCTTAATACCAGGGTCCCTTTAGTGAGATTAAATTTAGGTTTAAGATGCTGCATCTAGGACAGAGACTATTATTTTTAAATAAATAAATGACTTAACCACATGATACTCTTGCACATATGTAGTCCTTTTATTTTGTAGTGTCAGATTTGAGTCAGTCATTGTAATGCCATCCATGAACTGAAATGCAGTTTGATTTTATTGTTGCCTTGCAAAACATAGGGGTAAATGTTATAATTTAAAAAATTGGAATCCCAGCCTTAAGAGGCCTGAGATTAGATATCATCTGTGAAGTAGTTTTAAACTTTCAACTTTCTCTACTTTTTTTTTTTTTGAGATGGAGTCTCACTCTTATCACCCAGGCTGGAATGCAGCGGTATGATTTTGACTCACTGCAGCCTCTGCCTCCTGGGTTCAAGTGATTCTCATGCCTCAGCCTCCCGAGTAGCTGGGACTACAGGGGTGTGCCACCACACCTGGCTAATTTTTTGTATTTTTAGTAGAGACAGGGTTTTTCCGTCTTGACCAGGCTGGTGTTGAACTCCTGATGTCAGGTGATCCTCCAGCCTTAGCCTCCCAAAGTGCTGAGATTACAGGCATGAGCCACCGCGCCCGGCCTTTTGGAACTTTTTATCTTCAAATAAAAATTGGTGTAGAAGTTAAAAATGGGGTTGCATGTTGCAAGGAAGTATGTGCAAAGCAAGGGATGAATCTCTAGCAGACTTCTAAGCTGATTTTTGTCCAGTAGGCTTCTCGTGTGGGTGAGGAATGGAAGGTCTAGGGAAGAGCAGAGACTTATACAAGGTTCTGTTCTGTTTCACAGAGCAGGAACTAGGTCTGCTGATAAGTAGTCTAGTATTCTTCACTATATACTGATTTTAGATTAGACAAGATATATATGTGTCTATAGTAGATACTAATGTGTGTATGTTTATTTATGTAGAATTTGAGTTGTAAGGGACCTCTCCTCACCCATATGAGCCATTGCACAGTTCTGCCTATTTTCTCTCCCTGATTTTTCTCTCTCTTCACAAGGTCTGGTTGACATATGTATGATTTCTCCTGAATTTTACTTGAAGCTCCTTGATTATTTTTCTGTGTTCCTACATAATAGATTCTTCTTGTTATTCTTCCTTTATCAGGACTACCCATTTAGCAGAGCTAAAAGGAGTTAAGTACAAAATAGAATATATTTATTACCCTGAATAAAACTTGAACTTGGAATTCAGAGGAAAGTTACACAGCTAGTAGAAGGGGTTGAAGTCTTCATGGAAGTGGTAACATTTGAAATTGACTTAGAAGTTTGGATATAATATTGGCTAAGAGATGGAAAAGTTGAGTATTCCAGTGCTCAAAGAATAGTGTGGGCAGAGATCAATGCAAGAGAGCCTGTGGTGTGTTTGGAGACTAGATCACTTTGGCTATAGCACTCAGCTAGGTCTTGTCCACATAAACTTTTAAAATCCAGATCTCTATGTTAGAATTAATGCATTGGCTTTTCTGGACACAGTGCCAATTTTTTTTTTAAGTACAGAATTTAAATATTTTTTCGTTCGTTCTTATTAATTTTATATCTTCTTTCCAACTTAGGAAATCTTGATTCTGCCAGCCAGTGTATTAGCCATTAGTACCAACTTGGTGTCACTTTTAAACGTAATAATCAAGACATATCTACTCTTGAAAACTTTAGTGAAATGTCTTGCTAAGATTATTATATTATTTTCTTTCTTTATCAAGGTTATTATGTTCAGTATAACCGTGTTATTGCATCTTGACATAAGCAATTAGATTGAACCATATGAAATTGCTAATATACAGCCATTTTGAATTACTAAAAAAATGGCAATGTCATATGGTTCAATCTAGTTGCTTATGTCAAAGTATAATAACATGGTTATACTGATCATAATAACCTTGGTAAAGAAAGAAAATTAGTTTGATTCCTCTATTATTAGGAAGCCACTTCTTCCCCTGACCACTGCTTCCTTTACCACTAACCATGGGTTTAAAAATTCTTTCTAGTGTTTATTAGGGATCACTTTGGGGCTTCCTGTGTTTTGTCCAGGAGGTTGGTAATCATGGAGAATGAAATAATTAAGTTGCTGTACGAGGGAGTGCATTTGAAGAGATTCGAAAAAGTATTTGGCAAAATGAGTTTAGGAACTCATAATCAACAAATGGCCTATTTCCCTTTTTTTCTTAAATGTTCTATTAGTTTGTTATTTCTTGTTCATTGTCAAGTAACAAATTTTGAATCTCATTTCTTTCCAGTCGAACCTGATGGTAATCATACTAGTCCACAGAAACTGCGTATTTTGAATATTGTTTTTCTCTCAGCTACTTAAATTTCCCTGTAGTGTACTACTATTACTGTGACACTTTATGTCATGCTTTGGTTTCTCATTTGTCTTCCTTCCACAAGGGCTTAGAGCTCTATTCAGCAGTTAAAATAATAGGCTCATGAAAAACTGAAAAGAAATAAATTATTACCCTTAAATGGAAGGGTAACAGTTTTTGAAAAAATCACTTTGGTGGTAGTTAGAGATTCTTGAAGACATATTTACATTTCTTTTCCTTCTTTAAAGTTAAAAACCCAAAACCCATAAATCTAAAACGTTATACATAAGAATACAAATAGCTTTTTAATGTTATACATTAATGAATTATAATTTTATTTTATATGCATATTTACTATTTATGATTTATATTTGGAAGCTTATACGTAGTATATAGTTTAAAGCAGAACATAATTAATGGAGTTTTACAATATATAGGTGTGAAAGTTTTTAAAAGATCTGTCCCTGTCAACAATAAGCAGTTCATGTTTGGGACTCTTAAGTCTTTGAAATGTCTAGGCTTCCAGTTACCTCCTAATCATTCATTAGAACAAGCCCATAGATTTTTTTATTTTTAAGTACGTTATTATAAAGTCAGTTGAAAAGTTGATCCTGTCTTATCTCCAGCAGAAATAATTTTCAAAATCAACTAAAACTAATGTTTTCATTTTTACTTCTGAAATCTTCTATCAGTCTTTTATCAGTCTTCTATCATATAAATGAAATTTATATTCTTGATTTGTTTTCCCCAGATTCTTTTGTCTGGTTTTCCTACCTCTATCTTCCTCCTCTATAATCCATTCAGTTTATTATAAGATATATTATAAAAAGAGCATAATTTTGATTCCAGATCTGCTCATAAGCCTTCTTCGTTGGCCTCAAATTCTCTACGATATAAATTCTTCGCTACTTTTTTATTTAGGTCCTCTATGATTAGGTTCTCAGTTCAAGTTTTCAGACCACCATTTTGTACTACAATCTTACAGGACACTGCATTACAGCCCAACATAGCCCCCCTCTCTCTTTCTAGTACAGAGCTGTGCATCTTCAATTGTTTGCTATAGTTTGTCCATTTTCTCTGCTTGGAATATTCTCCCCTGCTTTTTGTGTTTCAAAATTTTCCTTAACCTCCAGCCTAAATGTTGTTCATCAGTTCAGTCTTTCTGGATAGCTTCAACCAGAGATGATTCTCCCTCTTTGTTTACCTTTAGCTCTTTTGATGCAAACCACATCTGAAACTTACAGGAAGAATGAAAATACTGTGTGTGAAAGTGCCTACATTCCCTGCATATGATAAAGAGAAGCAAACATTTTTTTTTGGAAAAAAAAGTATCAATGTAGATTAATATGGCATAAAAACAGTAAACCATTTAAATGGGGGGAAATGCAGTCCATTTTTGTCAAGAGATACTTGATAAAGAAATTTTAATAGAACAAAGTAATAGGTATAGTCTTTTTAAGTATCTTACAATTATATTTGTTTTCTGCCTGTAAATATTTCCCCCTTGCTTTCTGGAACAAAATCTGATCTTGTTTATGGCTTTTTAAGCTCATGAGAAAGAGTATTAGTTTAGCTCCAGTGATAAAAATAGCCTTTTAGTCATAGAATGCATGATAATGGAACAGAGTAGGATTCAGTTTTGTTATCCAAGCTATGGACTTGATTTCAGACCAAGTAAAAACTTGAACAGAAGGAAAGTTCATTTGTAAAATGTGATATTAAAAAATTGAGTTTTTTAACTTTTCAGAAGTACATGTGGAACATTATATTATAAAATGAATTCATAATATTGGATATTAAGTATATATTAATACTTTGTTTCTAGAACCTACCTTCTGGATCATCACGTGTTGGAGCCATTAAGCTTACCTACATTTCAAAGGTAGTCTTTATACATTGTCTTATATTCATGTGTGAATTAAAATCCCTGTGAATGAGAGTATGAATAGAAGCAGCAGTTTCCTTTCCATGTCCTTTAACAGTGATGTTCAGATTCCTATCATACTGAAATGGTACCTGATTACTACGTTTAGGAAATTCTTTAAATCGATACAGTTATGAAGAATATGATTTTAACTTACAGGATGTGGCAAATTGCAAAAGTTAACATTAACTTTTATGATCAGGTATATGAACATCAGAAAGGGAGAAATCAGTGAAACAAATTCTATCTTGAGAAGGTCTGGAGATTTTTCTAAGTCTGTATTATGTTTATTTAGACTGTTTTCAACTTTTAAATCCCATTGTCTTTGATACCTTGTTTCTTAATGTTTTATTTTGAGGAAAATATGGACCATTTTCATGTTGAAAGGATGATTTTCCCCCTCTTTTCACTTTGTCTCTTTTCATTTCTGTTTTCTTATTTGTTTTTCTGGTAATTTTGCAATACTATTTTTTATTTTTTAAAATTTTGATTTTATGTTTGTCAGGTACATTTTTTTCTTATTTTCTTCTATTAATGTTTAGGGAACTAAGAGATGCTGAGGTGCTAACCCTATGGGTTTGTGTGTGTGTGTGTGTTACATAAAAGTAATAAAAGTTTGTTGATTACTTATATATGAGATGCAAAAGGTAGCAACAGTATTATTAAATAATATGGGTACTGTTATGCATATACTGAGATCCGTTGGCAAAGGTAGATCACTTCAACAGAAGACCAATTTACAAATGTGCCTCTGTTTAGAAGATAGATGTTATATAAATAAAATACTTTATATTAGTATTACAATAGAGGTATTCATTTTCATTGACCAAAAAGAAAAGAAAAGAGCCCTTGGACAATAAAGATTACACATTTAAAAGGAAACATTTTTCTGTTAAGATCATACTATGTAAATTTACATACGACAAATATTGTATGGAAGCTCTTTCTTGAAATCAGTAAAGTAGGTGGGGTGACTGGCCAGCTGCTTTCCTCTCCTCCATTGCTCTTCTTTTAAAATAGAACCTTTTTTCTGTGCAGTTCTGTAACTTTCATCTTGTCCTCCTGCTTCCTGAAGTTTAAATTGTGCAGTTTGTACTCTACTCTGGACGTACCACTTTTTTTCCAAAAAAAATTTATTGTTCCAAAAATTTATTTCTGGAACAAACTTTTGTGTGACTCAGAACTGTGAGTTTGTAGTTGGGATCAATGAGGAACCCCAGGCTTAGAATTCCTTTTGAAGGTGCAAAACGGATGCTACAATTATAAGTTCTATCACTGGACAACAGCATGGCAATAGTTGTGAATGAGCTTCTGGGAGGTACTTGATTTAAAGGGATAGCAGCAACCAAATGCAGCTAGTTGCCTCATCTTCTAAAATGAACCATGAGCTGCATTTAATAAAGTGATCCCATTATCCTAGGGCATTCTCCTGTACAAGAGAGGATCCAGTCCCATTTTGATCTCCTCATAGCAGATTAATGTCTTAATCTTAATTATTAAGATTAAGATTAATTCAATTAAATGCCTGGATTTGTGGACTTTATTTTTTTTTATTTTTATTTTTTGAGATGAAGTCTCACTGTCTCCCAGGCTGGAGTGCAGTGGCGCAATCTCGGCTTACTGCAAGCTCCGTCCCCTGGGTTCACGCCATTCTCCTGCCTCAGCCTCCTGAGTAGCTGGGACTACAGGCGCCCGCCACCATGCCCAGCTAATTTTTTTTTGTATTTTTAGTAGAGACAGGGTTTCACCGTATTGGCCAGGATGGTCTCGATCTCCTGACCTCGTGATCCGCCCGCCTTGGCCTCTCAAAGTGCTGGGATTACAGGCGTGAGCCACTGTGCCCGGCCTAGATTTGTGGACTTTAAATACACAGTCTCCTCTTTACCCAGCCCCATTTTTGCTTAAAAATCATAGCTAATTTAGAAATATGTTATTTGGGAAGAATGCATGGTTCTTGTAGAATATTCATTGAGGATATTTTGAAAATTATTTTAAACTAAAAATACTTGTGTGTATGACATAAAGCCTAATGGTTTACTTTCAGCTTCTCTCTGACATTTCTTTGAAGAGAAAACAAGTTGTTCAAAGAAAATATGGAAGTATTATTTGTTACCTCTTACAGTCGGGAACTGCATCCTATGTATTTAATTTGCCGTCCTCTTTTAGTTGTCTTTAATTTTAAGTCTATTTACTAAATGTGTATGATTATTGGGGAATCATACATGTGGAAGTTTACATAGTATATAAGGTTGGTTTTAGGATTATATGGAGAAGTGAGGAACCCGTCTCTATTTTTCTTTTTAGGTTAGCGATGCTACTAAGCTAAGGCCAAAGGCGGAGTTCTGTTTTGGTAAGTAGCCATGTTATATATATTTTAAATAGACTGATATAATTGTATCATATTGTAAAAGAAAACTGTTGCAGAAAACCACACAAAACCTATGGCTTAATGAATTATTCTAAAGTGAATTCCCTTGTAACTGCTATACAGATAAGGAAATAACATTTTGCACCCCCTCTCCCCTAACCCTGAAGCCTCTTTCCTGTGTGCGGTCCTAGTTACAACCATCTCCTTCTACCCATATGTAACTGTTATTTTGGCATTTATAATGATCACCTCCAGTGAGATTTCAGGGAATTTTAAACTTTCTACGTCATGTTATTCTATATTAAACATATAAATAATTAAAAGGATTTGGTCTTTAGTTTTTGGGTAGTGAGAAATGCTCAGTTTGGGGTAGGAGTAGTTGAAGGTATTGGATTAACTTACTCAGCAAATGTTTAGTATATGCCAGGCACTGTGCTTGGCACTGGAGCTGTAAGATGAATAAGAAACAGTTGCTGCCCTTAAGGCTGGTTGGCTCATAAATAAAAAATACCAGGCAATTAATATTGCAGTTGTCACAACCTGTAGATAAAGGGATATGCAGTCTATTAAAGCACAAAGAATGACCTTCAAATCTTTATTGGGGAGCTCAGGAGTCGGGGAGCCTCACTGGAGGAGGAGATGCTTACGTTGGTGGCCAACTAGCCTCCTGCTTATATCCTTTACCACTGCAGAGAAAAGGCAGGAGGACTACATGCAGAGGCTTGTGAGGAGAAGAGCGTGGTGTCTCTGGAGCTGAACACTCTGAAGCTAGAGGGTATGATAAATGGCTAGAGAGTAAAAAGGCAGGCAGAAGCCAGGGTGCTGTGTTTTGACGAGCAATAGGTTTTATTACTTTGAACAAAGGAGAAGAAAAAGAGAGCATCTGGAAAGCAGACATAAGGTGAAGGAGGGTTTTGTTTGTTTGTTTGTTTGTATGCATAGGAAAGTTTTGATATAGGTAGACTGGGTAAGTGGCTTTTGAACTACTGTACTTATGTAAGGTCCTGAGTTAGGGTGGTGGCAATAGGAGAAGGAGGAAGGGTGAAAAGAAGGAAAAGTGCAGGGGCTTGGTGGATATGGGGGAATTGGAGGGAAGAGAGAGGTAGCAGGGAAGTTTGCTTCAAGTGAAGAAATGAGAAGTCAGGGAGAGCTGGTTACATAGGGTAAAATGTTTGCTATGGAGTTGAAATGGTGGGGAACTTCCAAATGGAAATGTTCTGTTGACAGTAATCGAGGACTGGATGGAGCTTTAGGGTCAAGAATGGAGAAATTCGGAGTCTGTTGAAAAGTGGGTGGTAGTCGAAGCTAGGAGAATTGATACCCTCTCAGAGAGTATGTTAGTGGACATTAGTGACTGAAGGAACGAATATTTGGAGTGGTCAACTAACATCAAAAGAGACTTTCACATTAAAGTGAGAGATACTCTTGGGAGTAGAATTGAAGTTCTTTGCTCTCTTTTGCTTGAAAAGGGCAGATTTCTTTAGGCAGTAGTTAGGAATAGCATCTTGATATGAGCAAGATGAAACGTGGCTGTCAAGGGAATCCTCTAAAATGCTTTTATCTCACTATGAAGCTATTTTTAAAAGTTACATGTTTATTACTAATTATAATTTTGGTTACGAAACAGGAAAATGCCTCAGAGCCTTGCAATTGAATGGGTATTGCAAGTCAAATAACTGAGAACTTTGTATTTTAGAATGTATAATGCACATACTTTTGACAACCCTTTTTTTTCTAAAATCTCAAACTTACAGGAATAGTAACATACAGTAATAGACTTGACATTCATAGTTATTGGAGTATTTAGAATGGGTGATTTTAGTTGGAATCAAAAACTAAGATTAGTCGTTCATTGGTCAGGCAATAGTTTATTAGTCCTCTACTGTTAGTGGGAGTAAAGATTCATGAAATGTTTACCTTCAGAGAGAGAAGCACTGACTTCTAAAATAGAACCACAACTTTCATTCAAAGTGGCAACATATCTTCTCTCAGATTGTCCCAAACCAGTGAGAACAAGAAACGTGCAAGCCATTTTTGATGGAGGGAGCAGAGTATCTGTAACCCCCAGTGTATAAAGTTGGAAAGTAGATAGAGGAATGGTAGATAATTTAGCAGAGTGGAGGAAGAGGCCAATGAAAAGCTCACCATTTAAGTGTTCTGCCCCCACCCCAACTCTAGATAGGTTTAGGTATAGGAGATACATTTTCTGGGGAAGCAACAGTGAGGAAGGACCAAAAACAGGGACTTTGTTTGCATATCTGTATCAGAAACAACCTCTATTCCCTACCTCCAATCGGGCAGACACCCTTCTCCTGTCCCAGCAGGTAATGGGGATGTGTGGTGTCTCCAGAAATAGAATCAGTGAGGCTGTATATTTAGGGGCACTAGTCCCAGAGAACGAAAGGAATGAGGCATGAAACTGAAAATAGGAAGATTAAATGAAAGTCTGCACAATCAGTGCAACCCCAGCCCCAGAGCACTGGGCAGCCAGGTTTAGGTGAGTAAGATCTGAATACCCTAGAGAAAAGATCCATAGATACAGACTGACATCTGGGCATTTCTACTAGAAGAGCTTGCCATAGTTGACTAGTAAGGTCCACAATCAACAGCCCTACAACAACGCAAGAGAGCTTTTCATCAGTCTTTTTAGCACTTTCTTTTAAAATATGAATAGACAGCCCAGGATTACTGAACATTTGATGAGAGCGGATTATCAAACAGGAGAAGGAACATGAGACAATGCAAAACTCATTTTGCATTTCTTTGAAAAAGTCAAAGAAATCTGAAAGTAGAACAAAGGTAAAGATAGATAATGGAAAAGAGATAAAAACCATCAAGGAAGTCCAACATCTGATAGAGACTGAGAGGACAGAGGAAAGTACAGAATAGAGAAAACAGAGTGGGGAAAATTGACAAAGAATATGATAAAATACCATAGAACCTCTTGATCCAAAACCGTATATTCATAACCAGTTGATCTCAGGTTGTGAGATGATGTTTGTTTGCAGTTAAGCTAATGTTTATGCTTCAAGTTTTATCCATTTTATGTATTCATTCTAATCATAAAGATTTGAAATTAAATACTCAAGTGGAAAAGATAGGAAGGATACAAGCTTCTAGGGATGCATGTATTATTCACAATGAAACCCTTGCTTTAGGGTTTTTATGGCAACTTAGCAGTGTCAGAGTTTTTTTTTTTTATTGTTCAAAGATTTTATTTCTTTCCCTTTCTCCCCTCACCACCAATATTGCTAATACACCACATTTCAGTAACTTGCTTTCCCCTTTTTTTTTCTTTTGAGATGGAGCCTCACTCTCCCAGGCCGGAATGCAATGGTGTAATCTTGGCTCACTGCAACCTCCACCTCCTGGGTTCAAGCGATTCTCCTGCCTTAGCCTCCCAAGTAGCTGGGATTACAGGTGCCCACTGCCACGCCTGGCTAATTTTTGTATTTTGAGTAGAGACGGTTTCACCATGTTGGCCAGGCTTGTCTCGAGCCCCTGACCTCAAGTGACTGGCCTGCCTTGGCCTCCCAAAATGCTGGGATTACAGGCGTGAGCCACTGTGCCCTGCTTTACATTTCTTATAGTGTTTCCTTACTCCTTAGAAATCTCCAGATGATGGCAGTGAAGAATATTCTGTACCAAGCACTGTGTTAGTTTCTTTACATATATGATCGTCACCTCTTAAGGAGGTGGAATGAATGACATTCCCATTTCACAGATGAGGAGTATCGGGCTCAGAGAAATTAAATAATGTTTAAAAGATGATATTGCTTGTAAGTGCATAAGCTAGTCAGGTTGGATTGATTCCAGGCTGATTTTTTTTTTCTAGATCATACCTATATATCTACATCTTGCCATGAAGTAATTCTTAAAGTCCATGAGATTTTATTCAGATTGCAAGGTATACTAGGGGTCTTTTTTAGATATATATTTGCATCTCTTCCTTCCCTTAGAAAAGATCCTTATATATTTATTCAAAAGTATATGTATTAAGCATTTACTGTGTACCAAGTGTAGTATATTAATAAGTGCATAGATTTTTAAACTCTTCAGATGTTCTGGGCAGATGCCCAAAATAACATTGAGGGGAAGAAGCCATTATGAATGAGGAGAGCTCTGCTTCAGCCTAAGCTGAAAAAAGATTATAAAAGGAAGCCTTACCGATGGCTAGAAATTAAAAACAAAAGTTATTTATTGATAGATATAGCATCCTAGTGAATTATGGATTTATCTTAATATATATTTATGGCAGTTGTAACTTTTCCAGTCTCTAGAAGGATGTACAAGAACAGATTTCCAGTGTGTTAAATTTCTTTTAAGGTTATAGACTGGTTGTTTTGTAGCGCTTTACAAGATAGGCTTTGACTTCCTTTCTGAGACCTTCAAGGTCTCAGAACAGCTTCCTACTACCTTCAAGGAAGCTGTAGTTTAGAGTGTTTTGGTCTCAGTCCCAATTTCAAAATCTTGTGTGTTTTCCTTGAGAGTTTGCATTTCCTCTTCTCTTAGTCACACATTCAACTGTGTGCTAGTATATCTTTTAAAATTTTGGTGGAGACGTTTGGAAGTTATTTTTATATTTGAACAATTGCAACAGTATAACTATTCAGATACTTAGCTCCTAGAATAATATTTATGCTTTTAAAAATAAATGCAGATGGTGTATAATAAATAGCTTTAATTCAAGAGTGGACTATGATAGTTTATAGACAACTGTATGTGCACATGTGCTTTGCTTGATAAAGGTACCTAGTCCCTAAAGGGGAATATAGAAACTAAATTGCATAAAAGTTCCAAATGTATTAAGATTCAAAATATAAAGGAAATTCATAAGGTCTAGAAAAATAGATCTTAAGTTAGGGAGATTTTCTAGATGATATGAAATCTGGATGCATTTATAGAAAAGATTCATAGTATATTTCTGTCTGATCAAAAATACTGTTAAAGTAAAATAAAACAGACTGGGTAAAGTATTGGTAATAAAGCAGAAAAGATTAATATAGAAGTTGCTATAAATTAATAATGAATTCAGGAGAAACGTGGGTAAAGAAAGTAAACAAAACTTACAAAATAAATGCAGATGGCCAATAAACTTACAAAACTAATTTATCTCAATAACCAAAGAAATTAAAATTTGAACAAGGTACAATTATTTACCAATTAGGTTGTTAAAGAGTATTAGCCAGGAGAACAGCACACTAGATATTTCAAACCTAAGGGATTTGTTATGGGGAATTGGTTACCCAAATATTGGAAGGCTGAAAGAACATGAAGGGAATGCTGAAGTAACCCAGGAATTAGACGCATGAAGCAACTACTACTCAAGGGCTAGAGAGACAAAAGAGAAGGGGTAGTAGTATTACTATAACCTAGGGCAGTGGAGTAGAAGCCACCATGGAGCTATTAGTATCCAAGGGGACTTTGCAAGGCTGGCGTAGGGGGCAGGAAAAGGCCCCTAACAGTAGCTAGTTGTGTGCTGCTGTTGGAGAGAGGTCAGCAACAGCAGGAATCAAGGAGAGTCTCCTCTTTCCTTCTCCCCTCTCCCACCTCACAGTCTCTCATCAGTACCTCCCACTGGCAGAGAATGGCCTCAGATGGGGTCTAGGAAATATTGTTTGCAGACTACCAGCCCCAGTGCCACAGAGCCTTTGAAAACTAGAAACTAGAGGTATCCACAGGTGCTAACAACCAGTTCTGGTGAGGGGTATTTGATGAAATAAACTGTGTATGTGGTTGGTAGGAATGTGAATGGATTCAACTTTGTGGGAAGATGGTTTGGAAATACCTATAAAAAGTTTAAATGTCAGTTGTCTTTGACCCAACAAATCTATGTCAAGAAATTTATCACCCAGAAATGCTACCCAAGTGTGGAGAAATATATGTATATGATGTTTCATTGTGATATTTTATATAATTTCAAAAACCGGAAATAGCCTAAGTGTCTATCATTAGGGGATTGACTAAATGTATTGTGGTGTATCCATTTAATAAACAAAATGGCCATAACAAAATAAGAGTTTTACCTGTGTTATTGTGTGATAAAAGCTGTATTACATGTGGTCTGATATATTTTGTCAAATCCACGAGAGTCACGGTGTTGAGCTTAGCAAGGTTTTTCAGCTACTGCAAACATAAATTTAGAGGTAATAAGTACAATATTTGGTGTGTTATTTTTTTCTGTCAACAGTTATGAATGCAGGAATGAGGAAGTACTTCCTACAAGCCAATGATCAGCAGGACCTAGTGGAATGGGTAAATGTGTTAAACAAAGCTATAAAAATTACAGTAAGTATATGTATTTTTTTGAAAAACGTTCGATGTCTGGAATTAATCTTTTCATTTTGAAAATACACCTACCAAATGTTCCCAGCTTACCAACAGGTTTCATACTCAAGCTTTGTTTAAAAGACAGGTGTTCAGCATGTGAATATGTTTTCTTGTACTTGGTGACTGTTGGCCCTTTAATCAGCCCATGATTGTCTTTTTAACTTATGCACCTAATAAGGAGATATATTACTGCAGATCTTAATCACTTCTTACAACGTTTCTAGAAGAAAATGCGCTTAGCACGTAGAGTTCTACCGGGAGGATATATATATTTCTTCCAGTATAGTGTAAGAGATTTCCTGTCACCTACCTGGGGAATAGGCACTTCTCTCTTCTAAGCCATGACTGGGATTGGGGTCAGATAGGGAAAGAGTTGAAAACAGGAGCAGGACAAGGGCAGATGAAGGCTGAAAAATGAGGGATAGGGATAGGAATAGTGTCTGAAGGGTTGCGGCAGCCAGAGGGTCCTGTCCATGTGACCCTTGAGAAGTTTGTCTCAGGCTCTAAACTTCTTCCCATGTCCGATTTTTTTCCTTGCATTCCAGGGCTTGATACCCTTGCCCTCCTTTCCCATGCTACAATTTCTTGCTTCTAATGTGTGCTTCTTTTCTTTTTTGGTTTCCTGATGAATATTTATTGATTATTAACACTGTGCCAGATCTTAGACCGAAGGTTTTACTTAAATGAACTGGAAAAGTGAGGCTTAGAAAGATTAATCTACCAGTGTTATAGCTGGTAGATTATGGAGCTGGAAGCCCAGTCCAGTTTGTTGGCCTCTGGAGCCCGAACTCTGAAGTGCAGTGCCTTACTGCTTCCTGAACAAGAACAGTCCTCTCCTTACTCTTTTGTTCCTAAAGCCAACAACCTTTACTGAGAGAGTTTGCTAGTGATGATGAGCAGCACGTAGAAAGGCTCTATTTTGATTATACCTTGCCTCACCTTTCCCTTTACACTTTTGTAGAGAAATACATAGCAGGCCTGCCTGGAAAATGTTGGGAAGGAGTTCTTGTGTTGTGAGATTTGTGTCAATTGCGTTTTTGTTTTTGTTTTTTTTTAAATAAAGTGCAGTTATATACTGACCCTAAGTGACTTATTCTCCAAGAACATGTGCCCTGAAAGTCAGCATATGTTAGTCACTCATTAGTTTCCATCTAAAATGAATAATTTCATATTTATATCACAACACAATAAAGAGTCAATATAGTTAAAGCTGTTCTCAGAGTTAAGTCGAACCTTTTTGTTTTGCTCTAGAACAGCTTGTTACCACATGACAGAAAACGCCTACGCACTGCATCTGATCTGTACATGAAGCAGAAGT
Source organism: Pan troglodytes (assembly GCF_028858775.2). Classification (NCBI taxonomy): domain Eukaryota; kingdom Metazoa; phylum Chordata; class Mammalia; order Primates; family Hominidae; genus Pan; species Pan troglodytes. The sequence continues at coordinate 134,509,779 of NC_072406.2, forward strand.
TATTTTAGGTTTGTGCAGTATCAGGAAAGCAATTTTTTAACCTGATTCAGACATACATATTCTTAAAAGCTTTTAGCTAATCATTTTAACTCTTCTAATAAATATTCCCTGCTTGAAAAATTTCTTTAGAAAGATAATATCTCGTAACTGTACTAAATTCATGTTTTACCATTTGCAATAACAAGCAGCACTGGTTTCTTAGTGCTTTAAGTGAAAAAGTAGTGAATGGTCTCAGGCTTTTTACCATTTTTGGGGGTCTTGAATTGCTATGTCTGATTTATCAATGGTATGAAACAGTCTTATACAAATGACACTGGTAAGCTTTTCAGCATGAAGGAAAAACAGGTTAGAGATTCTAAATAGAATTTTAAAAAGACTTCTAAGTAGCTTTTGTGGTCTTGCAATTTTATTTTACATGTTGAAATTTTTATAGTTTTTAAGATAAATTTGTTGGTAAATGATTTTAATGTTTTTATAATTCACATTTGGAAAATATAAATACATATAAGATATAGAAATCCTTATTACTTAATAAAGTGGTTATAACTGCATTAAAGTGTGTATAGATTTGATAGCACTTGTTAAAAATAAACTTTTGATAGACACACATTTAACTCATAGGATAGCAATGAAATAATTTCCTATGCTTTAATAAGATGCTTTATGTTAATTTTATTCCTTAAAAATATCTTACCAGTTTCATGTGCATTTTATACATGTAAGTGTATTAAAGTGTGGAATCTCCAATTTGTTATATTTTCCTGTGAACATTGCTGATGATTTACATGTAGATTATTTGAAAACTTAAAATGTACATTTTGATGTATGTACTTAATACATAAATCTTTCTATGGGATCACTCTCATTTTGGTCAACTGTAATTTAGTGGTCTGCTAAGTACTGTGTGATATATAAATTTTAAAATTTTGGAAATCCAAAATTAGAGTTTGGAAGTGTGTGGTTTCAAAATAGAGGTGGTTAGAGGGCAATGGGTAAGGGAATGATGATTTTAAAACTATTTCCTAGTTATAATATCTTGCCATTTTAATCCATTATCCTCTAACGCTATAGTCTGTGACTTTCCTTACTTGAGTCTAGGTGGGTGCCACTTGAAATTCTTTTCCCTTTACAGTTGCTTTTCAACTTATGATGGGGTTACATCCTTATAAACCTATTGTAAGTCAAAAACACAAGTTGAAAATCCATTTAATACCCCAGCAAACCCACTTGTAAAGTTGAAAAATTGAACCATTGTAAGTCCTGGACCATCTGTATTAAACACATGCACAAAAAGGAAAAGAGCAACAGTAGGAGAATCAGCCCTGAAGAGGGAGTATCAATGACTGGAGTGAGGAAAATCAAATTTTAAAGTATGCTTTCCACTGTTCATTTATAGTAATAACAACATAAATATGGTGGTTTCTGTTCCCTTATTGATTATTAAGGAATGTCTAAGATATATATGGTTTATTCCTGAACAGAGATCCATTATTTTTAAACATGTCTTTTTTAAAATTTAAAAATAAATGTTCGATTTGAATCTAAAAATTAGTACTTTGAATTTGTGGCAGAAACTCCACAAGTTTGATATATTTTTAATAGAAACTGGAAACAAGTAGATGTAGATTTCTCAGAAAGATTGTAAGACCCAGGAGTTTGTGTCTGCACGTTTTTATCCTCAGTGAATTGAACATTATGACAATTTCATTCTTTCTTTTTATCCTTTTTTTTTTTTTGAGACAGAGTCTCACTGTGTTGCCCAGGCTGGAGTACAGTGGTGCTATCCCAGCTCACTGCAGCCTCCGCCACCGGGGTTCAAGTGATTCTTGAGCCTCAGCCTCCTAAGTAGCTGGGATTACAGGTGTGTGCCACCACAGCCAGCTAATTTTTGTATTTTTAGTAGAGACTGGGTTTCGCCATGTTGTCCAGGTTGGTTTTAAAACTCCTGGCCTCAAGTGATCCGCCCAGCTTGGCCTCCCAAAGTGTGGGATTACAGGCGTGAGCCACCGTGCCTAGCCCAACATTATATTTTCATTCTTGGTGAATTGAATATCAACTTTCCCTTTAACTTTTGAGAAACCTGCAGCGTTTTTATGTATTTCACTCATAAATACTTAAATCTGTCTTGTTCATCTTTTTATTCTCTAGTTATTTTTACCTTTTCTTTTCCTACTATTAGAATTTCCTACTACTAGGATCACATGCAAATGCCTGCCAAGATTACATTCATATCTCCTACAAAAAATGCTGGGACATAAAAAAGGATAGAAAGCCAAGGAAAGGGAGAGAGGCAGTAGACAAAGAAACCAAGTGGATTCAGTGTCTGACATGTGCCAACTGCCCAGTGAGATCACTTCTGATTTTCATTGGACAGTTGGATGGTTTGGGGCAGGGGTGTATCCTGAAAATGTCTATCTTAATGACTGAATTTAGACCAAGTTTTACAGAGGTGCATATTGTTTTTAAAGGAGTTATCCATGTTCATGGGTATTTTGCTTGAACTTTTCTTGTTCTTAGGGAATAAGATGATTACAAGTTAGATAATTTTTATAGTAAAATGCAGTTCTAAGTTAACTACTAGCATTTGATTTTATTATAAAGACAAATTAGAAGCAGTGAGCTTAACAGCATAAGCAAGGACTTTTAATATACTGTAATTTGAGAAAAATGGAAAAACCAATATAAATTTCAGTATTTTTTAGAATGATTTTAAAGGTTTTTCCTAATAATTCCCAGGTCTGACTAAACTTCTTGAGAGAATAACTGCTAGTTTTCTTATGGGTCACCTCTTAGCAGCACCTCTCATTTTATCTAGTTGAATAGATTGTTTTCTCTCTGGTTTCAGGTTCTCTTAATGCTAATTTCTGTTCTTCTCAATGAGATAACTGGGCCATATTTTCTCTGTCAGAATAATTGAAATATATGGTGCTATTCATTAGAAAATATAATGGGCTTCCCTAGCAAATCATTCCAGGGTATACTATCCTAATTTTATTTGACAAGGAAAATTCTCTTCATTATTTTATTGTCTTTAAAAAGCACTCCAAAATGTGCAAGTTCTTAGAAGAATTCAAGAGGTATTCAGGATTCTCTTCTCTTTCCTGTTTTCTCTCTCTTTTGTTTCTGCGGATGAGGGCATTGTAGTATGAATACGAACCAGAGGCTGGAGGATTGGGCCTGGGGCCTGAGAGAAACCTCTTCAAGGGAGGCAGGTGGAGAAGGAAGGGAGAGGGAGTTTTAGAAGTCACTTAAGAGACAATTCATTTATTATATCCATAAATTACATTTGTGTGGATTGGGACTTACTGTAGCTCAGCATCCGTTCATATACACATGGACCATGTTTGCTCAATATTTTGCAGAAAGCTGCTTTGCAAATCCTTATCTGCATTGTATACCCTCTTTTCTACAAATCTGGTGGGAGTAGCATCGTATAGAAGAAGAGCACAGGTTTTAGAGCAGTGTTTCTCAAAGTGTGGTTTATGAAACTCCTGCCTCAAAAATGTCTGGTGTTCTTGCTTAAAGTGCTGGTTTTTGGGCTGCACTATAGATATGTTGAGTCAGAATTTCTGGGTTCGAAGCAGGGGAATCTGAAGTTTTAAATAATGTTCCTGGGTGATACTTTATGCACTCTAAAGTTTGAGAAATCACACTGCTTTGGAATCACACTAATAAACGGTTTGAGCCTTTGAATACAATGTGAGTGGTGTCCTGTAGTTCTACCAGTACTCTATTAACAGGAATTAGCTATATGACAAGCAAACTATTTAAGTTAAATGTTTCTACACCACTACTTCAGTGATTGTCAGTAGTATTTGTCATAGTGTTTCTGAAAGACTGCAAGGTTCCACATGCCCTTTAAATCATTGGAGAAGACTAAATCATGTTCAACATTATAATTGATGCTGAGCAGATTTTATTACATTTTATTCACAGCCTTAAAAATGTATAATTTAAATACAGACTATGTGCTAAACAGTCTACAGATATAAATAATGATTAACTGAGTACCTTATTTACTGAATAGATCACATAAGAAAAGCAAAAATATATGTTAAAAATTTATGATACCTCTGATTCTTTCATCCACTTTAGTGAGGTGTTAATGTGAGATTCTGCTGTTACCACAGTCATTGTTTTCCTGTACTTGTGAACGATTTATCATTGATCCAAGTATTGGAATTCCTTCTTTAAATTTCTAATGAAAAGTTTTGTTTTGAAACTTCTGATTTGTTTTAAGAATTTTGCTATTCTTTTTTCTGCTGACTTTGGATTCATCCATTGAGTCTTTCAACATTTATTGAATACACTATGGTTTTGGTAATAGTCTCTGTCTTGAAGCCAGGAAAGACTGAATATGCCACAATCCCAGAATCATGGGTAGGAATGGAGAAAGGGAAGAAAACAGCAAAGAGCTGTAAGCCAATAGTAAGTGTGCCAATAAACAGGGTCTAGAGCACAGCAGTTGGGCTTGGAAGAGTTACACACACTTGGCTAGAATGTATTATAGTCAGAATCTGAATCTATATTCCCTAATGCCCCTGAGCCTATATCCTTACCTCTTAGGTGGGGGTAGAGCCCCTATGCATAGGGTAGACAGGAGTAGTAAAGGAGAAAAATGTATGAACTAGTACCTGCCCGAGTAAGCACTCGTTACGTGATAGCTATATTATAAAATATTATTCTAACAGAAAAATTAGTGTGATAACTTAAGGAGTACATACATGGACTATAATTTTTATATGTATTTGTCAACCGTATACAAACGGATGAATAATTAGAAATTCTGCGAGAAAACAGGTTCACATGTATAATGCTGGTTGCAAAATGATTCGTTTTATTTACTATTTCAGGTACCAAAGCAGTCAGACTCACAGCCTAATTCTGATAACCTAAGTCGCCATGGTGAATGTGGGAAAAAGCAAGTGTCTTACAGAACTGATATTGTTGGTGGCGTACCCATCATTACTCCCACTCAGGTAATTAAGTAACTCTTCTATTGTGTGAGGGTCTAATTATTGTATATTGATTTTTATATTATTAAAACTAAAACAGTGCATCTTTGCTTAATTGGTATAATATACAATTACTATAAAATATTTTTGTTTATTTCAAAAGTATTTATTATAAAAAATTTGGAAATTACATAACATTTAAAACTTCTCATGATTTCTCTGAGCCTTTCTTCATGTACTTTTCACCTCAGAAATGGAGATATGAGTTGTATATTACATTTTGTAAACAGATTTTTTCACTTGTATCATGAACATTTTCCAAGTCATCAGAAATCCTTTTATATCATTTTTAATGAGTGCATAGTAGTTCTTCCATGGATTTACCATAAATTACAAATCCTCTATTGGACAAATAGAGTTCCTTTTCCTTTTTGTTTCTTTTACTTTATAAACAATGCTATGATGAATATTCTTAAAGGAGAAATTCCTAGAAATAAAATTGCTGAGTCAAGAGTTTGCAAGTAGTAATTTTTAAAATCTATTTTTTCTACAACCTGGCCTAAGTGAGCTAAACAGAAGACTGGGATTTTAACTAAGTTATATCTCAGAAGTACTAATATGCTAAATTAAGTCTTTATTTGAGTTTTAGGAAAAATATAAATTTACATACAATTTTCGATGAAATTAAAACTCTTGTCTGAGCTTGAATTTCTTGTTTTGCTATTGAAAAGGATGAATTTGTAATGGATATTAAGTTACTAGTAGTTGAGAAACCAAGAATTTTAAAGTAATCAATTGGTATTGCCAAGCTTGGGTATTTTCATTACCAGTGTGCCTTTTGAACTCAAAAGACTTTGACACTTTATAAATCTTTTAAATCAAATTGTATCATTCCCCACATTTTTCATGTCTTTTGCTACGGGAGGGTGATTAGTGGGATTAGAAATCTTACAACATTAATTAATTAATTAACTATTGAGTGCTTTCTTTATGCTTGGCAAAGGGTATGTTAATGAACAGAAATTCCCTGCTGTCATAGAGCATACATTTTCCACCAAAGTTGGATAAAAAAATAAGCTAGGATTGTGTGTTTACTTTTTCCAAAAGTAATGATTTTAAACTATTAACCTTCTGGTTACTATGTACCTAGATTAAGCTTCTTTCACTGGTATTATGACCTATGTTGACATAAGGGGTAAGACTATTTTCCTGTAGTTGTGTTAAGACACTGTATTAGTTTGTATCTGTGGCTGTTTTAATTTTGTCTAGAGTTAAGATTTTGTTGCATTGTAATTTTGGTATAGATATTTCAGTAGTTTCTAGGATTTTATGGAGGGTATAATTTTATTGCGTCATTTATTTTGTAGTATAGTTTTAAAAATTATAAAATAATATATGTCTATCATAAAAGGCAAAAATTGGTAAATTGGACCTCATCAAAATAAAAAATACTTGCTCTATGAAAGACCTTCTTAAGAGGATGAAAAGAAAAGCTACAAACTGGGAGAAAATATTTGCAAACCACATGTCCAACAAAGGACTTTTATCTAGAACATAGAAAGAACTCAGAACCCAACAGTAAAAAGCCCAAGAAATCCAATTAGAAAATTCATGAACAGATATTTCATCAAAAGATAAAAGATAAACAGATGGTAAGTAAGCACATGAAAAGATGTTCACCATCATTAGCTAGCAGGGAAAAAATACAAATTAAGAGCACAATAAAAGATCACTGCACACCTATCAGAATGGCTGAAATAAAAGTGACGACACAAATGCTGCCAAGGTTGAGGAGAAACATAATCTCTCAGGTGTTGCTGGTGGGAATGAAAATTAGCCACTCTGAAAAACAGTTTAGTGTTTATGTTTTTTTTTTTTTAATAATAAAAGTAAGCTTGTGATTACTGTACAACCCAGCATTTGCAGGACTAGATGTTTATCGTAGAGAAAGGGAAAATTACGTTCACATAAAAACTTGTGCATGAATGTTGATAGCAGCTTTTTTCCTAATAGCTAAAAGTGGGAAACAACTCAAATGTCCTTTAATGGGTGAACAGTTAAACAACTGGTCATCCATCCATACCATGGAAATATAGCAATAAAAAGGAATGAACTCTAGATACAAGGAACAGTCTGGACGAATCTCTAGAGAATTATGCTGAGTGAAAAAAGATAATCTCAAAAGATAACCTTCTGTATGCTTCCATTTACATTACATTTTCAAAATGTCAAAATTATAGTCTTGGAGAACAGATTAGTGGTTGCCAGGGGATTTAGGGTAGGAACTCTAAAGTTCACAAAGGAGCCTTGGGGTGATGACCAATTCTGGGTCTTAAATGTGGTAGTAGTTACACAGATCTACACATGTGATAAAACTGCATAGAACTGTATAGACACACATAGACGAATGTATGTAAAACTGGTGGAATCTGAATAAAGTTTGTGGGTTGTGCCAATGTCCATTTCTTGTTTTTTGATAATGTTACGCCGTTTCCCTTTGAGGGGAAACTAGTGAAAGGGTACATAGGACCTGTTGTACTTTTTTTGGGCAGCTTCTGGTGAATCCTTATAATTATTTCAAAATAAAAAGTTAACTCCTTCCCCAAAAAAGAGCACTGGTGGCAGGACTTGTGCAAAACAAGAGGAATGGAAATTTCTGCTTTAATCAGTGACAGAAAAATTAAGAGTAAGTATCTCAGATTAATTAGAAAACTCTTCAAAAATCTGTTTCTAACTAATCTAAGGTGGATTTTAAGATTTTCTACTGGGATAATATGAAATAAAAGTATGCTAAACAAGCAAGAAAATAATTTATTTATTTTGCTTCATTTTAGAAAGAAGAAGTAAATGAATGTGGTGAAAGTATTGACAGAAATAATCTGAAACGGTCACAAAGCCATCTTCCTTACTTTACTCCTAAACCACCTCAAGATAGTGCGGTTATCAAAGCTGGATATTGTGTAAAACAAGGAGCAGTGGTGAGTAGCTTAACAAAATACATGAAATAATGAAAAAGGATTACGTTCTAGCAAACTCAAATTAACATGGAAATTGTTTGCTTTATTTTATGAAAGACCCAAAGTGAGAGACCAGCATGCTGAGGAGAGTCAGGAGATAAAATAGGGGATATTCTCTGTTTATAATTCAATGCTGTTATTTGCTTGGTTTGCAGGGGGCCAGGAAAGTTAATGCCCATTACCACTGACTTTCAGTTTAAATGAGCTTTCCTAACAGTTTAATGTTTTAGAAAGTGTTTCTATTCATCTTTACTCATACTCAGGAGTGGGTCAGGGAAAGAGAGCTGTAGTGGGGAGATGGCAGGCCAGGGGCAGGAGAAGGAGTGGTGCCTAGGAGGTCTCTTCCTTGATTAGGCATTGGCCTGACCTCCGTGGTAAGCTCTCTGACCTTGGGCTACTTACTTAACCTCTCAGGCCCTCAGTTTCTGTCTTAAGGAATATCATATAAAACCTACCATCTAGGGTTTTGTTTTGTTTTTGTTTTTTAAGAGATGTAAATAAGAAAGGTGTGTTTCCCTTTGCACAGCACCTGGTACTTAGTAAAAGCTGTTATGGGTTAGCCCAGGTATTCCCATATAATCAGTTCCATGATGAATTTTTTGCAAGAGCAAGTAAATTTACCAATATTTCTAAGGTTGCAACATACCTTAGTATCTAAGCCATTCTTTCTATGTGAACTAAATCTTTAGAATTTCATGAGAAAATTAACTTTAAAGTTTGAAAATGTTTTTTAAGTCTGTGAGTAAAGAAATACTTAAAATTATTTTGGTGGTTCTGTTTGACTTCTCATCACTTTTTGGCAACTCTTAATTTTTTTAAGGCAGCCAGGAGAATGTCCTTTCACCTGTTTGACCTGCTTTAGGCTGAGGAAAATGATGGTGAGGGCAGGGGTTTCTTACTGTACAATGTCTGCAGGTAGAGTCAGAATTCTCATCAGGCTGTGATGCTCAGTTGTGTGTAGATTGAAAGCCCTAATTTACACACAACTGAGGCTCATAGCCTGATGGTTCCTTTTTGTTTTACTCTTAAGTCCAAAATACCAGTCAGAGATATTTAAGTGCTTCTGCAAAAACTGTTATTTTATTGACAAAAAATATTTGTACAAAATAGGTTTACTTTATTAAATATTTAGTGCTTTACTACTATGTATAAAGTACTTGTGGAAGAATTCATACGTTTTTACAGATGGAGAAACTTGATGTGGTTTAATAACATTTCCTGTGTTTGCTCTTTACATGGGGTTGGCGGGGGCGAGGAGTAGGAGGAAGGGGAAGTGCTTTAAAAAAAAAAAAAAGTTTCAACATTAAAAATATGAAATAGGCCAGGCATGGTGGCTCACGCCTGTAATCCCAGCATTTTGGGAGGCCAAGGTGGGCGGATCACCTGAGGTCAGGAGTTTGAGACCAGCCTGACTAACATGGTGAAACCCTGTCTCTACTAAAAATACAAAAATTAGCTGGGCATAGTGATGGGAGCCTGTAATCCCAGCTACTCGAGAGGCTGATGCAGGAGAATTGCTTGAACCCAGAAGGCAGAGGCAGTGAGCCGAGATCGCGCCATTGCACTCCAGCCTGGGTGACAGAGCAAGACTCTGTCTCAAAAAAAAAAAAGAAAACACACATAAAATCATACAATAAAAGATGAAAGCCAGGCACCAGAAATTGAATTAGGAATTCAAAGCCTGGGTAGCTAGAGAGGGATGAGGTTTAATTTATCGCATCTCTAAGGGAAGTAATGAGATTTTTCACTGCTTGGCATGTCTGATTGTGGGTTCATATCAGGGTAATTAAGTGGTGACTAACATTTGACATTCTTAGAAACACAAGTCTTATGTCTGTGTTCATCTCTGGTAGATGAAAAACTGGAAGAGAAGATATTTTCAGTTGGATGAAAACACAATAGGCTACTTCAAATCCGAACTGGTATGTTGTTACGTCATAAATGTTGCTATAAGAATGTTTGAAAAGTGTTGCAATGTAGTGATTATATATAATTTCTTGTACTGTTCTGTAGTTTTAGAATAAGTCTAGTTTTTAGAGGTAAATATAGTTTATTTGGTTGTGATGCTTTTGGTTAATGATATTTTTCTTAAATACGTTTTTAAGTAAAAAGATCCTATCTTCAAAGCAGCATTCCACCTTGAAAGATCTGAAGATCTCAGAATCCTCTAGTCTATAAATTTCCTCTAAAGGGGCTGTCCTCTTGGGGGGTTAGCCCCACGTGGAGTAGGGAGAGAAGGGCATCCACATGGGGAAGGGGTGGTGGCAGAGATGGGAGAATGGTCACATACACACTGATTGATAAAATCAGGAACTATATTAAGGATAATAGAAGCCAAGTCTTTTCAGAGAAACAATACTTTTTGGTGAATGAATGTATATCTGTATATATGATGAGGAATGAGATATTTACATAGTTTCAAAGTACCTATCTACTAAAATAGGTATTAAGTATTGTACAAGGGGAAAAAGAGTAACATTACAGTGAGGAAAGTGGTGTAAAGAATTCTGTCTGTAAAAGTCAATATTTAACCCTCTGTATTTCTTTCTCTTGAGATTTTCTTTACCTATTTCACATTGACTCGTAAATCACTTCACATAAGATGTTTTTATCTTCCCTGAAGGTAGAATCAGAAATTGAAATTCCCTCTTCGCCTTGTTTGAGTTGCATCCTTATTTAAAATATTGTAGGGTGATCTGAGTCCTGAAATAGCTTATTGGAGACATTGAATGCAATTCTGTAGTATAAATGTCCATCCTACGTCTTCTTTTTGTATGGGACCTTTGAGAAGGGAACTTATACTTTGTTTGAATGAAGTCACCAGAACAGCATTGTCCATTAGAACTTTCTGCACAAATGGAAATGTGCCGTATCTGTATTGTCCAAGGGCACTAGCTACATGTAGCTGTTGAGTGCTGGAAATGTGGCTAGTGTGACTGAGGAACTGACTTAATTTCATTTTAATTAATTTATATTTACATCATTACACACAATGGCCACTGTATTGGCCAGCAGAGCACTAGTGTATAGGAAGGGAATATTTTAAGATTCACCTCAGGAGTCAGCTCTTCTGGGAAGCTTTTAGACTCTGGGTTAAGTGTCTTCTCTTTATATGCCCTGTGGTACCCTATGCATACTTGTATCATAATGCTCTTCCCAGAGTTTTGCAATCATGTGCATTCTTGTCTTTGCAACTAAATTAAATGAGCTTCTTAAGGGTAAAGACTCTTGTAGTCTTTTATGATCACAGGGCCTGGCACTTGATAGACAATAAGTGTCTTTGAATGAATGAAAAATGGCATAGCATAGCAAGAAATGCCATTTTAGTATGGGGCTTTCTCAAAGCTTAAGAGCCTCAACTGGAAGTAGTAGTTACTTGGTTCAGAAAGTACCTGCCTTGTTGTCTCAGGAGGCTATCCTTGTGCTTGGTTAGCAGGTTGTCTCATAGATTTTAGTTAAAGCCAATACTCCTGGGAAGAGTCATTCATGCAGCAGACATTCATTGAGCTCTCCATGAACCTGGTGCACTGTTCTGGGAACTGAAAATAAAAGAGAATAATTAGCAAAGTTCTCTGGCCTTCAGGAGTTCAGTTTTGGTGGGGAAATTGACGTGTGCCCCCATCATCAACAGTAGTTTTAATAATTAGGAATATTTTTAGTATTTAGAAATTGCAGATAAAGCTGAAAACCTTTAAAGGTCAGTAATTATAACTATACTTAAGTTTTCCTGATTTTACGGAGTATAGTTTATCTCCTATGGTAGTTCTTTGTTCTTCCTCTCAAATTTCACAGAATAATGCCCAGCATACAGGTTTTCAAAACTTAGTATTTCTGTAATAGTTCTTGTTTCAGCTCCCCCTCCCCCAGTTTTAACATTTCTGAAATCTTAGCAGTATGTCTTAGAGTTGCTAAGGACGAGGGGCAGCCAGGCTGCAGCTGTGCTGTAGTTGACTGCTTGCCATATGCACAGTACCTTTGGGTAAAATCCAGAAGACACCGGCATCAGCATGTGCAGAAAAGGGTGCTGGCAGCTTGGGAGGAAATCTCAGGGACACCATGAAACATTCTTAAATACTGCATCACCAACACTCTTTTTGGCACAAAGAATGGCTTGGAGTGAAAAATATGGACATTGGTGGCTCCAAGTCAAAAAGTGATTCAGAAGATCTGGAATCTGAATGTGAAGTCTTAAAAACTGTAACCAGTTTATCTTGTTTATATTTTTCTTTTTTATATATGCTCAAGAATAATATATGATAAAAATGTTTAAAGTGTAAATGGGCTCTTTTATAGAACCTTTTCATCATGGAAAAGTGTAAACATACCCTTTTAGTAGATAGAAATAATACATGGAACCTGCATATACCCATCACCTAGATGTCATAATTGTTAACACATGGCTCAGCTCGTCTTGTTTCTTCTGTTTCACCACCCACTTCCTGCTTCATATTTTGAGGCAAATCCTAGATGTCTCCCATTTCATCTGTAAATATCTCAGTGTGTATCTCTAAAAGATCATTTAAAAATTTTAAAAATAAGTATAAAAGACTTAAGTGCACAGCCGAAAAATTGGTGAAAATATTTGCAACATGTATTAGAGATAAAACTTACAAGGAATCTTAAAAACTGAGGGGATTTTTCCTCACCTACTTTGCTCTCTTTTCCTTCCATCAATCCGAAACGACTCAGACTCCAATTTATTAGGTGAGGCAAAGCAACATAGGCATCCAAGAGGAACCAGTGTAGCTTTGTGTGGGTGTCAGAGCCCACGCAGGACAAGGAGGCTGTCCTCTTGGGGGGTTAGCCCCACGCGGAGTAGGGAGAGAAGGGCATCCACATGGGGAGGGGTGGTGGCAGAGATGGGAGAATGGTCACATACACACTGATTGATAACATCAAGAACTATATTAAGGATAATAGAAGCCAAATCTTGTCAGAGAAACAATACTTTTTGGTGAATGGATGTATATCTGTATGTATGATGAGGAATGAAATATTTACATAGTTTCAAAGTACCTGTCTACTAAAATAGGTATTAGGTATTGTACAAGGGGGAAAAGAATAACATTACAGTGAGGAAACCTGGCGGATACCACTTTACTCAGGTTGGTCAGATGATTAAAGTGAATGTCATTGGTAATGAGGTAAATTGAAATCACCTGACAGGATAGTGGAAAACGAAGACAGCATCACTTCTGTGAAATCCCTGCCCAAGGTATGTAATCAGAATCCCATCATGAGGCACACCCAAATGAGGGACATTCTACAAAATAACTACCTTGCAATCTTCATAGAGTGAAGATTATGAAAGTCAAGGAATAATGAGGAACTGTTCCAGACTGAGGGAAAGAAAATATTTGACAAGCAGATGGTATTCGTGCTTCTGAACTGAATTCTTTTGCTCTAATAAAAGACATTTTTGGGCACAGTTTTCTGATTCTGATGATTGTATTGTGATTATGTAAGAGAATGTAGGAAAAGTATTCAGGGGTAGTGTGGGACAGGTCAGCAACTCACTCTGAAATGGTTCAGGAAAATCAGTTCTTTATGCTGTATTTTCAATCCTTGTATAAATTCGTGTTTGTTTCAAAGATTAAAAAAAGAGAGAAAATGGAGGGGAAAATACCTGGTAGGCAAATGAACAAAAGACATGAATAGGCAATTCATTTAAAAATTAAAATAGGTCTTAAAATATTAAAAAAAATTCAGCATCACTGATAATTAGAGAAATGCAAATTAAAACTGCAATGAAATATTCTCATCTGTCATGAGAAGGTTGTGGCTGAGTTAAGAGATTGGCAAATCCCCACCCACCCTGCCCAAAAGCAACTGTAAATGCCATTCTGTAAACAAAAGGAATCAGGAACCCTTGGTGATGTGACTGATTTCAGAGCTGGGGCAGATAAAGTACAAGCTGAGCTCAGAAAGTGAAGTTGTGCCAGAGGATAAGGAAGTGGCTCAGAGAATGAATGGAACATGTCAAAAGGACACAGAAATTACCTTGAAGGAGCTGACCAAAATGCAGACAATTTAAACAACAAAATAAGTAATGATAGTAATGGAATATAACCCGTAGAATAAAAATGAGTCATAAATAAATAAATGGAGAAGGAAAAATATTTCCTTAGAGTAAAATTCTATTTAATATATGTAGATGGATTGATGGGGTTAGAAAAATCACCATTTGGCAGCCACTAGTAATGGTTTCAGGCAGGAGTTTTCAGGGTTTGATAAAACTAGTTGCAAAATTATGATGGGAAACCTGGTATTACTATAGGTTCCAGGTATCTCCCCACAAGATACTTAACAGTGACGAAGGGAAAAAGTAATTTTACAGCTACTGGCAAACATGACCTTAAGCAACAGATCAGGGTTAACACACCAGTGACAGGACAAGCCACCATCGGGTGTGTACCTCCTAATAGTGGTCCGCTGAGAAGAACAGTGTCATGTCTGTGGCTTCCTGTCAAAAGTGTATAATCTGAATCTCAGCACGAATAACAGGCAAACCCAGACTGGGAGGTATTCTACAAAAATAACTGGCCTGCACTTCTTTAAACTCTGAAAAACGAATGAAGAACTATTCCACAGTTAAAGGCGACATGACAGCTACATACATGGTATGATCCTGGATTTAACTCTGGATCAGAAAATGGTTTTTGTGCTGTAAAGAATACAGGTAGGGCAATTAATGAAATCTGAAGATGGTCTGTAGATTATAGTATTGCATCAGTGTTGAGTTTCCAGTTTTCATAATTGCACTGTGGTTATGCAAGAGCACATCCATGTTTTAGGAAATACACACTGAAGCGTTTAGTAAAGGTACATCATATTTACAACTTAACCTTCAAGCATTTCAGGAATCTATATATATACATATACTCTCTCACACACATATATAAACATAAACAGATAATGATAAAGCAAATGTAAAATATCAACAGTTTAGAAAACAAGGTGTAGGTTATGCAGAAATTCTTTGTACTGTTTTTCTCAGTCTCTTATTAAGTGTGAAATTATTTCAAAATTAAACTATTTTGTAAAACTTTTTTAAAAAGATCAATGATTTTTTTTTTTTTTTAAAAAGCACTCCCAGCTGGGCGCGGTGGCTCACACCTGTAATCCTAGCATTTTGGGAGGCCAAGGTGGGCAGATCACCAGAGGTCAAGAGTTTGAGACCAGCCTAGCCAACATGGTAAAACCCTATCTCTACTAAAAGTACAAAAATTAGCTGGGCGTGGTGGCAGGCGCCTGTAATTTCAGCTACTTGGGAGGCTGAGACAGGAGAATCCCCTTGAACCCAGGAGGCGGAGGTTGCAGTGAGCCAAGATCGCACCATTGCACTCTAGCCTGGGCAACAAGAGCGAAACTCCATCTCAAAAAACAAAAAACAAAAAAAAAACAACAACACTCTGTCATGGTTTAGTTTTATTTTTGGTGCTACATAAAGTAATGGTATGTCTTAATCTCACGCTGTCATATTCAATGAAATACGTATATTGTATTTTATGGAATGTATACTAGAAATATGCTATTAGGAACCAGTTTTATATTTGTATCTTATATCTACTTTGTAACCTTGGGTGAGATACTTAACATGTCTAATCTGCAGTTTCAGCACATGAATAGTAGTACATGTGTTGTAGGGTTGGGGAAAGTGTGAGATAAAACATTTAAAAGCTAGCAGATGTCTCAGCACTTAGTAAACATTCAATTTTGTATTTATATAAAAGTGATATTTGTAAAATCACAAATTTAAGTCAAAGAAGCAGGATGTGCACTTGCTCTGCTGCCTTGTGTATCAAAGTGACATTCTAGAAAAGGAGGTGCTGCGCATACTGGTACGTGGGTCCGTCGGGGAAAGTCTGATGGCTAATAGCTTTTAATTAGCTACACTGCCCTTAAGGCCAGAAAGAATGTGAATAAGGGCCGTATGCAGTTTTTCTTGTTTCAAACAACAGTGTATATAAGGTTATAGTGTTTGAGCTATTCAGATGCTGGATGGTTTAAGAAGGTAGATTTATTTCTGAGATGTGCTTCAGAAAAGAAGTGTGATTTTCACATGGGTCTCCAAATAAGACAGCTAACCTTTGAAAGGATTTTAAGAATAAACATCATGTAACTGTTTTTTTTTTTTTTTTTTTGCCAGGAAAAGGAACCTCTTCGCGTAATACCACTTAAAGAGGTTCATAAAGTCCAGGAATGTAAGCAAAGGTAAGGAACCGCTCTGACTTGATGCCTGGCACAAGTTATAAACACAGAATAGTGCCTTAGTTTGAGTAATGTACTTACAGATTACATTTTTCCATATTAATTGTAGTTATTTTTAACTCTTTATAGTTGAGATACACTAGAATTTTCAAAACCCTCAGAGTAAAGTATTGAACTACTTTGTTCATTTGAAAACTAAAAATTAGGAAAGAATCCTTTATTTGTTTCTTTGAAAACTAAAAATACAGAAACAGCTTACTAATGGAAAGGAATAAATTTAATGTGAACAACTTATGGTTAGGCCATCAGATTTGACAAATTGATGTATTAAGTGTTTAAAAGATGCAGTAGAATAGAGCTTCACAAGAAAATGTGTTAGCTGTGACAGTGTTTCACCAAACTGATTACTAAAAACTCTGAACTTTAAAGTTGCTTTGTGAACTTTTTCTAAAAGTAAAACTACATGAAATATGTAAAATCTTACATTAAAATAAATGGGAAAAGATAATTTGGGTTTGCTAAATCAGTGCTTTACCTCATTTATTTATTGACGCATACTGGGTACTGGGTAAACAAATGAAAGAGAAACTCAAACAACTGCTATTTAAGTATAATTGGATTTTTTTTTCATACAGCGACATAATGATGAGGGACAACCTCTTTGAAATTGTAACAACGTCTCGAACTTTCTATGTGCAGGTAAGATGCTTATTTGGCAATTAATAGATCCTCCTAAAAAGAAATTAATAATTTTAGAGGTGAAATAAACATAAATAAGCTTGTTGCACTTGAGGTTAAAAAATATGACAACTGTAATTCACCAGCTTAATAAAAGGGTACTTTATATAGAGTTATTGGTGGGGTTATATGTTCAGGAAGTGGGAGTATTTGTTATGAATTAGTGAACTAGAACTAAGTATTTAGAGAAAGGGAAATGCTTTTAATTTAGATGTTAAGTGTGTACTTTCAAGTTGGATTATTTTTGCACATATTTTAGAATTTTGATTTTTCTGTTATATCATTTTTTGGTAACCTTATTAAAAAAACCCATAGTAAA
Organism: Pan troglodytes; assembly: GCF_028858775.2. Lineage (NCBI taxonomy): Eukaryota > Metazoa > Chordata > Mammalia > Primates > Hominidae > Pan > Pan troglodytes. The sequence goes on from NC_072406.2 coordinate 134,527,019, forward strand.
AGTAGATTTATATAGTTTCACTAATAGTAGGCATCCTGTATTTAAGTTTAAATTGTACTTTTTGCATACCTCATTGAATTATTTAAATGGAAAATTTAAAAAAAAGATTTGGGCCGGCTGTGGTGGCTCACACCTGTAATCCCAGCACTTTGGGAGGCCAAGGCAGGCACATCGCTTGAGTCCAGGAGTTCGAGACCAGCCTGGGCAACATGGCAAAACCCCATCTCTACTAAAAATACAAACATTAGCCAGCTGTGGTGGTGTAGGCTTGTAATCCTAGCAACTTGGGAGGCTGAGGCACGAGAATCGCTTGAACCCAGGAGGTGGTTACAGTGAGCTGAGATCGTGTTACTGCACTCCAGCCTGGGTGACAGAGACCCTGTCTCAAAAAAAAAAAAAAAAAAAAAAAATCAAAAAGGGATGATTTGTTTTTGTTTTATTGAAGTTAAATATGCTTATTCCAGAAAACTTGGAAAATATAGAAAGATTTCAGAAAAATGTGGTTTATAAAACATTCAGTCCCACATTGAGGCAACCATTCTTATGATTTTGCTCCCTTTCTTAAGGTATATATTTTTGTAATAGGTGGGGTCATACTAAATATAGTGTTATATCCTATTTGTTTCATATATTGTTATTTTTTTCCCATGTCATTAAAAATTATCTGAAAACCTTTTAGAACTGCCCCATACTCCATTGATGTTCCACCAGTAAATTGTGTCTGTATTACTCTGTTGCTGTATTGTGTCTGTGTTACTCTGTTCATGTGCATAGTTTTTGTACATTTACTGTAATAAAATGATGAAAAACATCTTTGTGCATTACTTTGCCTGATTTCTTTAGGGTAAGTTTCTAGATCGAGATTAACTATCAGAGCATGACCCTTTCTATTTTGTCAAATTGATTTCTAGAATTGTATTTCCATTAGTAATGAATGAAGTATACTCTACCTTTGGCTACTTGTAGTTTTTTTTTTTTTTTTAGTCTTTGTTAATATTACTTATTCAAAAATATCCTGCATTTTAAACTTTTTCATATTTCTAGATTCTAGAAGTGTAAGGGATTCTAGAATCTAGAAACAAGAGGCAGTATCTCTGCACCCCGATTGGGGCCTTATTTAATTGGATTAATTTCATAGTAAGGTTTAAAATTCACATTGAAAGCCAGACGTATCTGTCAATACTTATTGTAGGATTTAGGGTACTACTAGAAATTATTTCCAGAAAAATATGTAAAAGAATGTCAGAATTTTTAAAAATTACACAACTACATAAATATTCTTGTAGCAGATTCAGACAGTGTAGCAGTAGGTAGAGTGAAATAAGAAGGGTTTTTCTTGGACTTCCTCCTCTCCTTGTTTTCTCTCTGGAGGTATTCATTATTGACGCCTGTTGATGGGTCTGATCTTGACACTGAAGTGCTCAATTTATGTCTCTGTGTAGTTAAGACCTAGCAAAACCTGGCTTTAAAAAAATGATTTCTAAATTTTTTGGAAACAGTTGCCTTAGAGTGATTTTGTTGATGACAGTATTTTAAGTTATCAAAATAAATACATTGGCTTTATAGAAGTAGGTGATTTTGAGAAAAAATTGTTTGAATGAGTTCTTTTTTCCTTTAGGCTGATAGCCCTGAAGAGATGCACAGTTGGATTAAAGCAGTCTCTGGCGCCATTGTAGCACAGCGGGGTCCCGGCAGATCTGCATCTTCTGTAGGTTTCCTGCTCTCTGGGGTGATACTCCCTTGCGTCTCCCCCATCCTATCAAATTTCCTCTCTCCCAATCCATCCGGTTTCTTTCTTTATTGAGATTTATTTGCCTGTTGACTTTTATACCAATTGGACTTGCAAAAAATAATGCATTTCTAATTTAATGCTTCCTTGTAGTATTATGTATACATAACTTTCTGTGCATTGTATTGTGTTAAATGCACAAGTAGGGCAACTAAAGAATGAACATTTCCTTGCTTTGTTTTAGGAGTTCTTACTTGTCAGTAGCTCTAGATTTGGCATAATCTGACAGATTCTTAGTATGGTGTGTGATCAGGATCATGTAAGACTTTTAGTTGTAGCGTTACACAGTTTTGTGAACGTCTCAATTTCCTCTTTACTTCCTCTGATTTCAGTTCAGGTTTTTTGGTTTTGTTTTGTTTTTTACCTTTGGCTTAACCATGCCATAAGATCACTGAGCAGCTGGGGCCTTAAATGCAGTTCAGTGCTCCCAGTGTTTCCATTTCATGCTTTAATTCTCATTTTAAAACCTGCTTTAACAGCCTGCTTCTGAAAACTACCATAATTATCTTTGTGGTAGTATGATAATAAAATTGAAATACAACTAAACATTCTGCTCAGAAATATTTTTTTAAAAGATTTTTCTTGTGTTCAAGTACATAAGAATTAGATTTGCATTTGGAATACTTTGGCCACTGATCTCAGGTCTGAAAATTTAAAGTATCTTAAAATGTAACACTGCCATCTGCGGAAAGTAGTCTCATATGTAGCATGATAGCCTTTATTATCTAGATTTACTATGACATATATGCTAGTTACTTACACTTTTAATATTTTTTTCTGATAGTATTATAATACTGCCTTTTATTAGTTTTCTGGTAGTGATAACTACAGATAAATAAATAGAAATCAGTGTTTCTGATTTCTTAGTTGTTAAGTCATTCTCTCTTTATATCCTTTTTGAAATATCTAAGAAGTCACTTTCATAGATGTTCATTTTGTAACTGCCTGTATTTTATGTGACTTTTTCAGCAGTCAAGTATGAGACTCTCTGCAAAAACAATGTCTGTTGGGAAGAGGAAAAGTTGGAGAAGGATGTTTGTGTTTTGTGCTTTGTGGTGGGGGCAAATTGAACTATCTAGCTATGACTGTCAGCACAACTTTCTCTTTTCCTCCCTCTACCCAGTATAGGTTAACTCTAATCTTAGCTTTGCACTGTGTTCCAGATGCGGCAGGCCAGAAGGCTGTCGAACCCTTGTATACAGAGGTATACATCAAGAGCTGGTGAATGCAGCACGTATGTGGGCTCTCACGCAAACGTGCCTTCTTAGTGGAGGGCCCAGACTTACTACTTACAACTGATCATAGAAAGTTGAGTTAACCAAACTGCCTTTTGCAGTTATCATAACTGATTTTGTCAATACTAACGCAAACTGTTTCACTGTAGTCATCAGGTTGGATATGTGTATTTAAAAATAAAAAATAAAACATACAACTTTACTAACAGAAAGAGACATTAACATATAAAAATTAATATACTCAACTGCTGCAAGAGTTTCAATTTTATATTATGTATTTAAAAATTTTTAAGATACAATACTTACGAAATGCACCATTGTTCTAATAATATATGCAAACTAATGCATGCATATGCATTGGATAAACTGTACATTACTATAGTTTGCATGGCATTTAAAAATCTCTGAAATTTAGCCATCTAATAGGACTCCGTAGTGTTTTGGTAATTTGTAGCACTTTGATTTCAAAGCCACTGGTATCATAAATGAATATAATATACTAGTATATAGCAATGTATTTAGAATGGTCATATTTAAGGATATTTTCAGATTTGATCTAGTTAGAAGCATATTGAAATTAACATTCTCAACTACTAATTATTTCACCACAGTTTAAAATGTGATAAATGTGTACCCTTTGTTACCTTTAAAATATTAAGCCATATGAATATATGACCTATTCAGAACTAAAATTAAGTAAAAAATGAAAAGACTGTGCTATTATTGGTTGCAGTGAAATTCAGGGAAGTAAAAACTAAGTCTTATCAGCAGAATAATGTTTGAAAGATGATTCGTGCTTATCAAAGAAATATGGCCTTTCATTGTTATAGTCTATATTTTAATTTTTTTCATTCTAAAATATGTGGGATAATTCCTAGTGTTGACTGAGAATATACTCTTAAATAAAATGATACAGCTGGGAGGTTCTCTTTTAAACACAGTTCAGTTGCAGCTGGAACACTGTATTTCAGTTTAGGTTGGCTGAATCTTCAAAGTGTCATAGGCTGCCAAATTCAGCTTTGGTGACGGAACTGGTTTCCTAGTGGAAATGGTTTTTGGCTATCATTGCTTTAAACTCACCTCTAAAAACGCATTGCTTTGGGAAAGAACTTGCACATTTATGCTGCATGGCTTCTGCTGCTGCCTTTGTGTGTGTGTGTGTGTGTGTGTGTGTGTGTGTTTTATTTGTTTTTCAGAGAATCAAGTCTCACACTGAGTTACTAACCTGGTCATGAGTGACTGACCGTGTCTGACTGCCACTCCTTTTTGCAGGAGCATCCCCCCGGTCCTTCAGAATCCAAACACGCTTTCCGTCCTACCAACGCAGCCGCCGCCACCTCACATTCCACAGCCTCTCGCAGCAACTCTTTGGTCTCAACCTTTACCATGGAGAAGCGAGGATTTTACGAGTCTCTTGCCAAGGTCAAGCCAGGGAACTTCAAGGTCCAGACTGTCTCTCCAAGAGAACCAGCTTCCAAAGTGACTGAACAAGCTCTGTTAAGACCTCAAAGTAAAAATGGCCCTCAGGAAAAAGATTGTGACCTAGTAGACTTGGACGATGCGAGCCTTCCGGTCAGTGACGTGTGAGGCAGAAGCGCACGGAGCCTGCCTGCCTCTGCCGTCCTCAGTTTCCTTTCATGAGGCTTCTAGCCAAAGATGATAAAGGGGGAAATGGTTTTTAGTGCGTATATTATACTGCCTCTTAGGTGTACTCTTTATAAGCTGGTAACCAAGAATCTAGGGAGTGGCCAAACTAAATATAATTTCTTTAAAAAAGAAAGAAAAAGGAAAAATCCAAAATATCTCAGTATCATCTGTCTGAAGCATTGTGTGTTCTCATTCGGGTGGTAACAATGTATGTGTAATATTTTTTTCTTAGTGATTTTGACAGTTTAAATGTTTAACAACTTAAAACATTAAAAATGCTTATTAATAACTTTGGTCATTTAAAAAATGCTACAATGACTTCCTATTAAAGGTTCAATATTTACACATTCTTATTGGTTGATATTACCACATGAAATATTGCCAGACCAAGATACCTAAACTCATGATGTCTGTGGTGCTGTAAAATTTATACTAAAATGTGGACTATTTTGAAATTATAACCATTTTTGATGCCCTGAATCTTGAGGTGACTTATTTTGCATAGAGGATATGGATGGACCAACAGTAAGGGTTGTGGGTTATACCGGCATAGAGAAAAGAAGAGAACTAGAATTGAAACAACTGTGTCTTAGACATTTGTTTGAAAAAGCTTCATCAGGCCTTGGAGCAGTCACTGCTTTATTCCGCAAAAATTATTTGGTAGGAAATTTTTGGGAGATCTGATTTTCTTATCCAAGTTTTGTAAATAGTTGTTATTTCTATATTTGGATTGGTGAAAGACCTCGAGTTTATATGTAAAGACATAACTGCCCTTAGTCATGAAATTGTTGTGACCTCTACTTTTTGTCACTAATAGCCTATATTCAAGTGCCTGTGTTTTTTCATCTTGTTTAGGAATGTTTTGAGATTAATGTGCTTAAAAGTCCTACGTGACTGATTTTAAACATTGTGATAAAATTAATTTTCAGTAGAATAGTTGAATGTGTTAAGATAGGATTTTATGTTAGAGATACCAGAATGCTGGTATTCTACTACCTGTGCAATATATATGTTTTAAAAAACAAATTTGAGAATACATTTAATCATAGGGATATAGATATAAGCACCTCTCTAAAGAATCTTTAGTTTCCGACGTTGAATTATAGACCAGTTTGAGTAAGTACTGCTTTTTTTTTTTTTGGAGACGGGCTCTCGCTCTGTTGCTCAGGCTGGAGTGCAGTGGCGTGATCTCAGCTCACTACAGCCTCCACCTCCTGGGTTCAAACAGTTCTGCTGCCTCAGCTTCCCGAGTAGCTAGGATTACAGGTGCATGCCACCACACCTGGCTAATTTTTGTATTTTAGTAGAGATGGGGTTTCACCATGTTGGCCAGGCTCGTCTCGAACTCCTGACTTCAGGTGATCCACCCATCTCAGCCTCCCAAAGTGCTGGGATTACAGGCATGAGCCACCATGCCCGGCCCATAAGTACCGTTTTTGAGGTTCAGTCTTAAACATTTGCTTTAAGAAAACAGTCTTGAATTTCACATGCTGCTATTTTTATATTTTGCCATTTTACAGTACTGTTTTGTTTTGAATTCATGCATATCATTGAAAATTTCTCGTTTTCATTTTCTTAGATGACTTCTTGTCTGAGACAGAAAAATTTCCTACTACAGCAGTGCGGTCCAGAGGTTAAGATGTATTAGAATTATACAATATCAGTTTAAAAATCTGTATGCATAAAGAATGCACCACTCAACTTTTTTATTCATAAGCTAATATTTTTTTAAAGTTATATTAAGATTTTTTCTCTTTTGCAGCTACACTTGAAAGTGATAGAATAAAGAGATTTTAATGAGTTATCACTTTTTCAGCTGATATATTCATTTTAATGGCTTTTTTGAAAGTTCCTTTTTCATGAACACACCCGAGAAATCTTAAATAGACACTTTGCAATATTTAAGAACCTAATGCTGTTTAATTTTGGTACAGCTTCCACATTGCATGTTCACTTTAGTATTTGCAATTTGATATATTTCATGGTGGCAAAATATTAGCTCTGTTTTGGGACATTTTAAAATAGAACTATCCTTGTTCGATAGCATAGGAAAATGTTCTGGTGATTGTCAGGGTCTCCTAATATTTATCTCAATTCTTTTATAAGTCTATGGAAATTATTTAATTATTTTAAAACGTACACACTTTTCTTGTAAATATGTCACATCTGAGTTCAAAAAAATTACTTTGAATACCTTAATATTTGCTGCATTTTTTTCTGTATATATAACATGTCTTCTTTCAGAATGGGAATATATGTGTGCCTCCCAACATTTACTGTTAAAGTGTGTTATCTTTATATGTCAAACTGGTTGAACACTGTAATGACTTGAGAATAAACTGCACAGAGTTTATTCTGACTTATTTCTCATTTTGTTTGGTTCAGCCCTTGTGTGAAGAAGTAAATACAATGATTAGGGATGTGTTTGGTTAATTGACTTCAGTTTACATATTTAAGGACAGAGTAATTATTTGTTCATCTTTGCAAGAATAAGAAACTTCAGATCTGTGAATTCTTAATGCATCCCTGCATGTGAATTTATAGAAGGAAAAATGATTTTTTTTTGATAGGGGAAAGAACTTGCTTATTTTTCTTAATTAAAAAACATGTTCTCAAAAGCAGAATTATCATATGTTAGCCTCAGAGCATCGTGTGCATCATCTGGGCTGCTTACAGTGCTCCATGATTATTTAGATGGCATGATAAAGGCGGAAAGCAGAGGGCATCTTAATCTCCGGATGGGCAGTTGAGATGCACTCAAAAAACTATGTCGGGTGTTAGAGGCTGCTCCTTGCAAACGTTCCCTATTGGTGATAAATATTCCACGTCTGTTGCGGTGAACACCATATACAGGGCCTAGTGCAGTGCTTGGTGCACTTGGTAAAGCTTAAATACTTCTCCAGTGAGGACAAGGCATTACTGTAGAATGTGTGAACTTCCCGCATTAGAGAAAAGTGTATACCTATTTGTTAGATAAATTGTACTTTTGAATTTCTGGAATATTCTTTCCTTAAAGCAACTTGCCTTCAATGATTTGAGATACCTTCTTTTGCCTGTTGTGTCTAATCCATTGTCAGATCCTGCTGCTTTTCCCTGGCATGTTCATACCTTGTTCTCTGAAATTCAGCCGGGAATGACTTTGAACCAGTATGTCTGCTCACCTATTCATGTCCTGTTGGGGCTCTCCTGGACTACCCTATTCCTGTCATTGTGCAGGGTAGGTATCAAAGTAGACATCTTCATCTGTTGCCTTTTCCTGAAAAGCTGAATGACGACTTAAAGATCAGCTAGGCCAAGCCCCCACCATCAATGCTAACTGAGATAAATTGAGACCCCAGAAAGGAGGAGGATTTGCCTGGCCCATGGGGCACGTTAGCAACGAAGCTGTAACTGTTGGCTTCTCACTGTACTTGGGAGCATCATTAGGATCTATGCCCAGGGTGTAGCTAGAGTAATCCAGCCAAATATACCAGGTTGCTTCCTAATAACCTATGGCATTCCGCACCTCCTCTCCAAAACACATAGGCTTAGTGTTCTTTTTTTTTTCTCAGTCTCTTTTTCTGAAGGCCATTTGTTGTGTGAAATGGCTTTCTTCATCTTAGACCTTCAGATCTCTGTTGAATCAAGTGACTTGTGAATGTCTAGCCATGCAACAGCAGCTCACGTACTTCCTGTGTGTGTTCTAATATGCTGCTTCTACAAATGGATGGGATACATTGTCCTAGAATGCAAGGACCTTGAGGTTTGTGTCTGCGTTTCACCTGTTAGGTTTTCTATAGTTCTGTTAGACGATGGATATGTTTATGTTTGATACCCCTTTATTGCAGCATGTTCAGCACTTTCAAAAAGGAGAGCATTTAGTATTTGGTTCTATTTAGGAAGGGCTTTTAATTATTTCCAAGAACTTATCTAGGTTTAGCAAATGAAGCTTTAATTTTTTTAGTATGTCCTACCTATTTTTCTGAAATATTATTTTCTTACCAAAAGTGCCATTGCGTGTGTAAGCCATGTTTTCTTGTTCACGCCAGCCATGGGAGGTGATAATAGCCTGGGTAACAATTTCAGTCATACTTGTCCAGGAGCCTGCTTCCTTGAAAGTGACTGATGTTCCAGTGTTCCTTTCTTTCCCATTGGGTCTTGGACACCTGATTGTTACCATGGTGTTTGTCCACTGCTGCTATGGTCTTGTTGATGCTGCTCCAAATATATAGCTGTGTTTTCTGGATACATAATTTTTATTTAAAGCTTATTCCTGGACACATTTTGTCCATTTTTGAAAAGATCTAAACTAATTTGACTAGTAGAATTAGGCTAACAATACATGGTTCAAGGAAAAATACTGCCCTTTGTAATAAAAGTTTCTTCTTGCCTAGTGTCTCATTGGTCTGAATATAATGGCTGTCTTAGACCCGGCATCCTGGCGCCTGTCTTCAACTCTAGTTCTGCCGTATGTGACTTTAGGCAAGTGTGTGTGTTTCGGAACTTCATTTTCTACATTATATAAAATGGAATTGGATAAAAGCTACATCTGTCTTGGTAATTATTATTATTAACTGATGCAACTTTTTTTCCTTTGAAAAGTATTTTTTTTTTATTATTATACTTTAAGTTTTAGGGTACATGTGCACAATGTGCAGGTTACATATGTATACATGTGCCATGCTGGTGTGCTGCACCCATTAACTCGTCATTTAGCATTAGGTATATCTCCTAATGCTATCCCTCCCCCCTCCCCCCACCCCCCAACAGTCCCCAGAGTGTGATGTTCCCCTTCCTGTGTCCATGTGTTCTCATTGTTCAATTCCCATCTATGAGTGAGAACATGCGGTGTTTGGTTTTTTGTCCTTGCGATAGTTTACTGAGAATGATGGTTTCCAATTTCATCCATGTCCCTACAAAGGACATGAACTCATCATTTTTTATGGCTGCATAGTATTCCATGGTGTATATGTGCCACATTTTCTTAATCCAGTCGATCATTGTTGGACATTTGGGAAAAGTATTTTTAATGTTTTTATCCTAAACCCAAAATAAGAAGGGAAAGCTGTAAACATTTTTGCTTTAACAAAAAGGAAATCCCTTTCTTAGCTTTTCTTTCACTTCTAGTTGCAGTTCAGGAATTTTCTGTAAGTGGTGCTTGTACCTTTATCAAAAGTTCTGTTAACAGTTGGTGAGGCAAGAAATATTTGTATCAAAAATGCAAAGATATGACAGCTTAATACCAGATCTCAGTGTTCAGAAGTTTAGTCCATATAGGATTTGTGTATGTTATCTATTTTTTAAATGATTAAATTGTATGTTTTAAACCTCAAGTAAGACACATGTTGAAAATATTGCTGAATTGAGGCTAGCATTTACAGTTTTGATTGATGAAATCTGTATTTTTTGATACATTTAATAGTGCCTTACTGTGGTATATTCATGTGGTAATAGTGCCACCTTCTGGTTATATCATTGCTAAATTTAAAATTTGGAAATTTGGAGTCTGTTTATTGCCTCCATTGTAGAAAATTAGATAAGATATGTGATTGCCTAGGATAGTTTTGAAATTAATATAAAATTCAAACTAACATTTACAAATTATAAATTTTTTATTTAGAGATGATTGTAGGTTCACATATAGTTGTAAGAAATAAAACTTTCCAAACTTTCAAAATGGGGAATATTTAGTATTTGGTCCTATTTGGAAAGAGCTTTAATTATTTCCAAGAACTTACCTGGGTTTAGAAAATGAAGTTTTGGTTTTTTAATTATGTCCTACCCGTCAATTTCTGTTTCTGTAAGAAATAATGTAGACCCACACGCCTGTAGTCCCAGCTATTCAGGAAGCTGAGGCAATTGGAACACTTGAACTTAGGGGTTTGAGATCAGCCTGGGCAGAATAATGAGACACCATCTCAAAAAAAAAAAAAAAAAAAAAGAAAAAGATATTGTGTACCCTTTACTCAGTTTCCCCCCAACAGCATCTTGAAAAACTAATACAATATTATAACCAAGATACTGACACTGATACAGTCAAGATGCAGAACAGTTCCATCATCACAAAGGCCCCTCTTTGTTGTCCTTTTTATAGTCACATCCATCTCCTATTCTGCAGGTTTGGAAGCAGACTTAGCCACTTGTCCAGAGTCACATTAGGCTTGAAATATATCTTTCTGATACCAAAGTTTGGGCTCTTAACACACTACTTCTACTGTCTCAGTAGAAGTCTTGAAAACTTCTCTTTTAAAATAGTACTTCCAGATTACTAAATGAGTTGAATTCAGTCTGTTTTCAACATTTCTAGAACCATACTATTTCAAATGACATATTATGTATACATACCTTTAAATTTAACATTTGAGAATCAATCATAGGTATGTATCAAATTACAACTTCCCTGAAAGATTTCAAGCCCTGACATTTGATAAATAAGGTTACCAGAATCAATAGTAAGTAACAGATTGAAATAGCTTTAAGATGCTGGATTCTTGCTTTGGAAACAGCTATAGGGCCTGGTTATAAAGATAATCACTTGGTATAGGCTAACAGGTTTTTTCCATGTGGAGAAGCTTTGACCTGATGGGGTTGGGTCAATTGGTGTCTTCAGTGTACGACATGCAGCACACAGGAGACCTAAGAAGACGACAAAGATGTCCACGAGGAATCTGCCAAAAGAAAATATAAAGTAATATGTGATAAAATCTAGCATGGAAAACTACGCATCAGAGACTGAGATGGCCCATGGGTGATGGTGTGGGTAAGATAAGTGTTGTGATGGAGAGGGCCTTTGGGGGGTCCCATGAGAGAAAAAGGTACTTCTAAGTAAAAGCCATGTGACTTTATAAATTTCTAAATGTTGATTCAGGGGTCCAAAGTGATGGAGAAAGTTTACATTGTTCTCTTAAGGCTCCATTGCCTCTTTCCCTCCCGAACTGTGGTATGTATACCTCTAATGCACGTTTTCTTTAGTGGGGAGGAAAGGAGGGGCTGTGGAGAACTTTCCATGGTCAGGAACTTACATCAGCCTTTTTTTTTTTTTTGCCTGTCTTTGGTACCTTATCTTCATGTTATGAATGTAACCTATTCCCTGTGGAAATATTTATTATTATTTCCAAATAGGGCCTTTGGTCCCAATGGCGTCTGTTTCTTTATGACTTCTACATACGTCATGCTCACGGTCTTGGTTCGTATTGTCACTCATGCCATTTTTTCTTCCCATTTGCTTTTTGCCTGTCTAGTTTGAAGGTGGAAGATTTTCCAATGAATCTGATATGGCAAGTGAAAGGAAGTGAAGAATTAAGGGTAATGACAAGGTTTTTGGCCCGAACAACTAGAAGCCATGAACTGAGGTAGCAAAGATTGCAGGTAGAGCAGGTTTGATGGAAAAGATCATGATTGCAGTATTGGTCGCAGTATTGAGTGTTAGGGTTGACATGTCAGACATCCAAGTAGAAATGGCAGGCAGGCAGTTGGATATGCAAATTTGGAATTGAGAGAAATCATTATTGGAAATAAAAATGTGGGAGTCTTCAAAGTATTAGGTGCTATTGAAGGCTTTGAAACTGAATGAGATCACCTTTAGAGAGAATGAAGATGAAAGAAGAAAAGAGAACCATGGAATGAGCCCTGGGGCGCTCCAATATTAAGAGCTTTGGAAGAAGAGGAGGAAGTAGCCATGATGAATGAGAAGGTGTGACCACCACATCAATAGGATATCAAGAGTACGTTGTGTCTTAGAAGCCAAGTGAAGAAAATGAAGTGAGGAGGAGATGGGATGTTTCAAATTCTGCTCGCAGGTCAAGTTAAGAGGCAGCCTGAGAAATGCCCTTTGTGTTTGGCAACGTGGACAGTACAGATGTCATTGGTGATCTTGCCAGGGCCTGTTCTGATGGAGTGGTGGGGACAAATAGAACTCTTTTTGAGGCATTTTGCTGCAAGAGGACTGGAGAAAGGTGACGGTTGCTAGTAGCAAAAGTAGTCTTTTCTTCTTAAGACAGTGGCTTGGCCAGACACGGTGGTTCACGCCTGTAATCCCAGTTTTGGAGGTCTAGGTGGGAGAATAGCTTGAATCTAGGAGTTCAAGACCATCCTGGGCAACATGGCAAAATCCCATTTCTACAAAAAGTACAAAAATTAGCAGGGTGTGGTGGCATGCATCTGTAGTCCCAGCTACTTGGGAGGCTGAGGCGGGAGGATCACCTGAGCCTGGGGAGGTTGAGGCCACAGTGAGCTGTGATCGTGCCACTGCACTCTAGCCTGGGTGATAGAGTGAGTCACTGTCTCAAAAAACAAACAGAAAACAATAACAAAAGATGGTGGCTTATTTGTTGATGAAATGACCCAGTAGGAAAAGAAAGATTGATGATGTAGAAGAGTACAGAATTGTTGGAACAAGTCCTTGAGGAGGTGAGATGAGATGGAAGCTAGGGCACAAGTTGGCTTGACTTCTTCAAATGCACAGGTGTTTATCTGGTGTAGGAAGGCACAGTATGTGGTGCAGCCACTGGTTAAGTGGGTAGACGTGGAGGGGTAAGTCTCTGGAAGTCTCTGCCTTAGTCTCAGTAAACTAGGAAACAAAATTCGCAACTGCAAGTAAGGTGGGGAAAGGTGTGAAAGGCATGAGAGAATAGATGTCTAGGATTGGGGAGAAGGAATGGACTAGGGACATTTAGGATATTCTGAGCAGCACTGAAAACCCACTGAGCTCTGTGTGCATGAATGACAGTGTTCAATAACTGATAACTGTAGTCATTTTTGTCACACTCCTGACTTCAGTGGAAAAGCCTCTAGTGCAGGCATGTCCAATCTTTTGGCTTCCCTGGGCCACAGTGGAAGAAGAAGAATTGTCTTGGGTCATACATGAAATACACTAACATTAATGATAGCTGATGAGCTAAAAAAAAAAATCGCAAAAAAATCTCATAATGTTTTTAAGAAAGTTTACAAATTTGTGTTGGGCCGCATTCAAAGCCGTCCTGGGCCACATGGCGGCCTGTGGGCTGTGGGTTGGACAAGCTTGCTTTAGTGGTTCCCCATGCTGCTGGCTTTTGGGCTGAGAAATATTTTATCAGGTTAAAGAAGTATCCAACTATTCATATTTTGTTGAGTTTTTTTCTTAAGAATGGTGATTGAATTTTGTTAAATATCTTCAATATGTCTGGAAATAATATTTTTATCCCTCTTTAATTTGGTGAAAGCTGTTAATCCAGTTCTCAATATTTAACCATCATTACATTTCTGGAATAAATCCCATTTGGTCAAGATATGTTATTTTTAAAATCTGCTAGATTTTGTTTGCTATTAGGGATTTTTGCATAAATATAAATGATACTGGTCTGCATTTTTCTTTTGTGTAGCTCTAGTCTTTGTAGGTTTTGTGGTGTTTTACTAGCTTCATAGAAAATACTTGAAAGGTTTTTTTTTTTTTTAATTTTAAGCTGTTACAGAACAGCTTCAAAAGAATTGGTATTCTAGGCTGGGCACAGTGGCTCATGCCTGTAATCCTAGCATTTTGGGAGGCCAAGGCATTTCTCAGGCTGGATCACCTGAGGTCAGGAGTTCGAGACTAGCCTGCTCAACATGGCGAAACCCTGTCTCTACTAAAAATACAAAAAATTAGCCAGGCATGGTGGCAGGTGCCTGTAATCCCAGCTACATGGGAGGCTGAGGCAGGAGAATTGCTTGAACCTGGGAGGCAGAGGTTGCAGTAAGCCGAGATGGTGCCACTACACTCCAGCCTGGGTGACAAGAGTGAAACTCCATCTCAAAAAAAAAAAAAAAAAAAGTTGGTATTCTATACTCCTTAAAGAGTTAGTGGACTTCCGCTAGGAAATCCTCTCAACCTGGTGCTCTTTTGAGGGTGTGCCACTGACAACCTCCTCATTTCCTCTATGAGAATTGATATGCTTAGGCTTTCTATCTTTTCTGGGGTCAGTTTTGATCAATTATATCCATAGAAAATTATACATTTTATCTAAGTTTTTAAATGTATTTGCATGGAGCTGAGCACAATATACAGAACTTATTTAAGGAGAAATGCATTACTGCAGATCCCACTTTGTTCTTCAACTCAAAATATCCAATGCTGTGAAGATTGCTTATATGACAAGTTGTGCTATCTTCTGATTTTTACCTGGAAGCAATGTGATCACAAACATACCACCAGATTAAAGTGGTAGTACTCAGGTAACAGGAGGCCATCCAAATTAAATTTAGGAGTCTTTAAAAAATTATCAAAATTCAATGTAAAAAGTATAATTTCTTGTAAAGAACATGTGGCTCCTGGAGAACATGTCTAGGTTCCCCATTTGAGAAACACTGTCCTAGTGAATAGCATTTGAACTTCTTATCCTACGTTCATGGCCCTTCCATGTCCACCTTCTCACACAGTGCTTCTGTGTATATCTGGCACTCCAGTTCAACTGAACCTTTCCATCGCCCTGTTTCCCACCTTCCTGCTATTATTTGTGCTGTTTCTTCTGCCTGGAATGCCACTTTCCTAATAATTGTTGCCTGTTAATTCCACACCTTCAATTCTCACCAAAATGCCACTTTCTCCTTGAAGTGTTGGAATTGCTTTCTCATCTTTCCCATCACACAAGCCTTGGTGACCCCAAAACACCAGATTCCCTTCTCCCTTCCCATGCCAACGTTCAGTACAGTTCATTGGAACAGAATTCACTTTAAGCTTTGCTCTTAAACTTTGGCCTAGTAAATAGCTTTTCTCCTTTCACTGTAGTCCCTTTTAAAAGCCAAAGACTTCAAAATTTGGAAGAGATTAGAAAATGAAAACAGTCCAAATCCAGCTCTTTGTTGATTAGATTGGCCCAAAGGGGACATAAATAAGACAAGCAAAATGCAAACGAATTCTAGTAGTAATGGCCACTGTATAAGCACTGCACCAGTGCAGTGGTTTCAGCAGCTGGTCCTGGGCCCCTTTCATACTTAATGTATGTTTGGTTTTACGTTTAATTTTAGGTGCTAACAATTACCTCATGGGCCCCTCTTAAGTCTGCTGTGAGAGAAATTAAATCCTAATCCCCTAAGGCAGTGGTTCTCAAAGTGTGGTCCCTGAGACCAACAATGTCAACATTACTGAGAACTTGCTAGAAGTGCAAATTATTGCTCCCATCCCAGTCCTACTGAATCAGATTTTCTGGGATTAGGGCAGGCAATCTGTTTTAACAAGGCCTACAGGTGATTCTGACATCCATTAAAGTTTGAGATTGGCTGGGCATGGTTGCTCACACCTATAATCGCAGCACTTTGGGAAGCCAAGGCGAGAAGATTGCTTGAGTTCAGGTGTTCGAGATGAGCCTAGGTAACATAGCGAGACATCGTCTCTACTAAAATTCAAGAAGAATTAGGCATGGTGGTGCGTGTCTGTAGTCCCAGTGACTCGCATTGCGTGCTGAGGTGAGAGGATCGCTTGAGCCTGGGAGATCAAGGCTGCAGTGAGCCCTGAGTGTCACTGCACTCCAGCCTGGGCAACAGAGTGAGACCCTGTCTCAAAAAAAAAAAAAAGTTTGAGATCCTCTGCCCTAAGATATCCATTATCCATTACATGTAAGGAATTAACTTCTCTCCTATGCGACCAGGATGGCCTTTGTTACATAGTATCCTTAGAGCTGAGAAAACAGTTACCTAAATCACTGCCTGTGTTCTGTGGTTCAGATAAAGAACCCACTGAAAGAGGCTGCGTGCATGAACCGGCTCTGACCAACTGAACATGAAACACAGGTTGGAATAAAAATATTTTTTTATTTGATGGTCTTCCATATAGACAGAATTTCATCAGGAATCAAAGAAAGGTGGTTACCACATATAAGCACCAACTAAACTCTGAGCTTTCTGGCAACTGAAAAGGAAAACGTTGAGTTCTAGAATAGCCTTTGTTGTTTGATGCAACTAACCATATCACCTTTTAGAGCTAGAGAACCGTCCAGGTATTAAATGTTTGGAATCTTTTATGATGCGGATTGTGCTACAGGGGACACTGAGTAATGTGGGGACCAATGTCCTTCACAGTTTTTGTAGAAAAATTTTTAGGTGGTCTTCCATATTCACCCTTAGAAGCAAGGACAACCCTGCGAGTGTAATTCCGTGGAGATGATTTCCTTCCGACTCAAACACCCATAGCTTCCCTGTCTGTCCATTTCGTGAGCTCCTCATTACCTTCCATGACTCACTTTTCCATGTGACACGGAGCCTCCCTGGCTTCCACTGCTGATACTGACCATTCCTTTCTTTGTTCTCTATGCTGCCGTGGACACAGAGCCACCATCGCTGTTAACTGTACTAGAGTCTTTACTTTTTTTTTCTTTTGTGAGCCTAAGCCTTCCTCAAGACAAGAATCTTTGTTTTGTTTAAAAAAAGAATAGCCTTAATGTTTTTTTTCTGATTTTAAAGTGAACACCCTATTGTAGAACATCCATGTAAGCAAAAAGAAAAAAAATAAAAATGATTTGTAATTTCTCCAAGAAATGACCTGTGTTGACATTTCAGTGATTATACTTCCAAGTCTTTTACTAAATGTGTATGTAAATAGCTTTATTTTTGTGTGTGTAAAAATCTGTAGCCTCTGTAAACAAGCCAAATGTCATATACACCCCACACAAAACAATAAAAGCAAAAATCACCAGACTTCTCATGACTCGACTTTGTTCTGGATGGCTCTTTGTGCTTATTTACACATAGACATTGGCAAGTTGACATATTTGGGACCATGCCATACATGTTGTTTTGTAGCCTGTTTTCCATGTAGC
Source organism: Pan troglodytes (assembly GCF_028858775.2). Taxonomy (NCBI): domain Eukaryota; kingdom Metazoa; phylum Chordata; class Mammalia; order Primates; family Hominidae; genus Pan; species Pan troglodytes. The sequence continues at coordinate 134,544,436 of NC_072406.2, forward strand.
AGTATGTTACAGACACCCTCACTTATCAATAAATATATGGACACCACTATTTATAAAGGCTTAAACTTTGGTCTTCCCTTGTGTATTTATACAGAAAAAAACTTTAACCATTCCTTTACTGGACATTTTGATTGTTTCTACTTCTTCACTTTTTTTTTTTTTTTTGAGACGGAGTCTTGCTCGGTCGCCCAGGCTGGAGTGCAGTGGCGCCATCTTGGCTCACTGCCAGCTCCACCTCCCGGGTTCATGCCATTCTCCTGCTTCAGCCTCCCGAGTACCTGGGACTACAGGTGCCTGCCACCACGCTCAGCTAAGTTTTTGTATTTTTTTTTCAGTAGAGACGGGGTTTCACCATGTTAGCCAGGTTGGTCTGGATCTCCTGACCTCATGATCTGCCCGCCTTGGCCTCCCAAAGTGCTGGGATTACAGGCGTGAGCCACCACGCCCGGCCATTCACTATTTTAACAATACTGCAGGCCATGTCTTTTCTCCACTAGTAATACACTCCCAGGCATGGGTTTGTTGCTCTCAAAGGTATATGCACTTCCTACCATGGTCAAATGACATAGGAAGGATATATAAATTTATGCTCCCATCAGTAGTGCATAACAGTGCAGGCCGGGCATGGTGGCTCACGCCTGTAATCCCAGCACTTTGGGAGGCTGAGGTGGAGAGATCACCTGAGGTTGGGAGTTCGAGATCAGTCTCACCAACATGGAGAAACCCCATCTCTACTAAAAATACAAAATTGGTCGGATGTGGTGGCACATTCCTGTAATCCTAGCTACTTGGGAGGCTGAGGCAGGAGAATCGCTTGAACCCGGGAGGCAGAGGTTGCAGTGAGCCGAGATCATACCATTGCACTCCAGCCTGGGCAACAAGAGCGAAACTGCGTCTCAAAAAAAAAAAGAGTGCCCATTTCCGCACATCCTTGACAGTACTGGGTTTTGTCCATACTTTTAATTTTTGGCAATCTGATTAAAGAAAAATGATATATTATGATTTTTATATTTATTTGAAAACTATAAGGTTTTTTAAAATGTTAACATTTCTATTTATCCTTTTTGTGAATTGCCTGTTTTTATCACAAGCTTTTCATTGCTGTTTGAAGTTTTCTTATTTATTTCTAAGAATCCTTTATATATAAACTATTAATCTTTTTTCTGTATTTACTTATCTTTATCCTGTATTGAAATATTCTCATTCATCATTTGTCTCTTATTTTAAATATGGTTATTTTAAATTTCTTTTTGGATTTAGCCTTTGTTGTCACACTTAATAATTTGCCACACAAAGGTTTTATATATATACTTATAATACCTTTCAATACATGTATTTTAATTTTTTACTTCTAAAAGTTAAATACATGTGGAATAATTTTGGCAAATAGCATAGAGATCTAATATACTTTTCTACCTCATACCTGAAATTCAGCCAGTTTTCTCTATGCTATTTGTTTTTAAAATCTATTTCTCCCATTGATTTGGAATATTACTTATATCAGGCACTGATTACTTACACAGGAGTCCATTTCTCAACTTTTTATGGCACTAATGTGAATATTTCTCTATAGTATTATATATTAGTAATTATTTATAATATATTTTAATATCTGATAGAAATGTTTTTCTATTCTCAGTATTCTTGAACTTCCAACTGCTTATTTTGAAGTTCCAAAAAATTCTACTTTTAAAAACTTGGAATTACATTAAGTTTTGAATATTGTCAGGATGCTTGTTCCTGTAAACCGGAGATGAAACTCAGAGTCTAGCTGTCTTAGTCCATTTGGGGTGCTGTACAAAAATACCATAGACTGGGTGATTTATAAACAACAGAAATCTATTTCTTACATTTCTGGAGGCTGAGAAGTCCAAGATCAAGGTGTCAGCAGACTCGGTGTCTGGTGAGGGTTGCTCTCTGCTTCATAGACGGCTCATTGTTGCTGTGTCCTCACATGGCAGAAGGGGTGAAGGAGCTCGCTTGAGCCTCTTTTATAAGGGCAGTAATCGCATTTATGAAGGTAGAGCCCTCACGACAATAACTCCCCAAAAGGTACCCCCCTTCCCAAACGCTATCACATTGGGCATCAGGTTCCATATGCATTTTGGGAGGATACCAACAGTCAGACTGTGGCACTAGCTGTGTTTGGCGACTGTGGACAGATGATTCTCCCACCTACGGATTTTCCAGGTAACTGTTTGTCTTTGGAGGAAGGAGATTTGCCTTGAGGAGGCTGTGGACAAGGAAGGAGAGGAAGATTGGATTGGTGCTCTGAAGATAGAGAAGGCTGTGAATAAAATCTGCATTTTGAAGATAGGGAAGACAAGAAGTCCTGTTCTTCAGGACAATGGTGGCAGAATGGGGCACAGAGAAGAGCACTGTCCCCATTTCTGTGGCACCTGGTACAGACAAGAGCCACAAGGGCTGCCACCCCTGACGTGCCATTGGTCACTCCAAATCAGTGCTGTGCAGGGGCTGGCTCCTGAGACCCAACTGTTAAATTTCCAAGAATTTTCCAAGCTGGTTGTTAAACAGAACCATTATTAAAAATTAAACGTATAAACTTAAATGAGTTATGTGAGGAACAAAGGTAATGAATATTCAAAATTCATCATTTGTTAGTCATTTCACTACACCTTACTACAATCTATGCTTATTTACATATGTTGTTGTCTATATGGTGGAAATACTATGTAATGATATGCTACTGTGCATCCTTCCTAATTCCACATTCAGTGATGGCAGACTTGACACTGGCACAGTGGGAGTATTTACACCATGGAAGTTGGCAAATGCTACAAATTAGGACTTGATTGATTGTTTTCCTGATTGTCTAGAGGAGGGGCTGGCAAATTTTTATGTAAAGGGCCAGACAGCGTTTCAGGCTTTGTAGGCCACACAGTCTCTGTCACAATGACTAATTCTGCTCTTACAGAGCAAAAGCATAGAAAATACCTAAATGCATGAGTGAGCCTGGGTTTTTGTACTAACTTTATTTGTGGATACTGAAGTTTAAATTTCATATAATTTTCATGTGTCATGCAATACTATTCTTTTGATTTTTTTCAGCCATTCAAAAATATAAAAACCATTTTTCTATGGCAGGCTGTAGAAAATCATGGCACACACTGGCTTTAGAGACTATTTATTATGATTTGTGAATCATATGCTACATATCCCTTATGTCAGTAAAATTTATAATAACCTTTTTTTTTTTTTCCTAGAGAGCTGCCAGCACACCACCACTTCAAGTGTTTTCTGAATTGGGGACATGGGAGGAGGGAGTCCAGCAGTACCCTGGGGAGGAGGCCCTCCCCTCTCCCATGAACCACTGGCACTGGGGGCACTGTGAGCTTGCCCCTAGAGGGTATGCCAACAGCTGACTTGAATCACTGCAAAGGAAGGGCAGAGGATTCCTGCACTTGTGTGATGTGGAATACTCTGGGGACTGTCAGAAATAACCCAGGAAACTGTAAGGTAGGGCCAAGGTCCTGCTGTCATGTAGGAGGGGCCTGTGAGCTGGTGAGATTTCTGTATCTACAGATGAAGGAGTTGGAAAATTCCAGTTACATAATGTTTTTCCCATCTAGGAATATTACGGTATGTCATTCCATTTAGCCAAGTCTTTATTTAAATCGTTCAGTAATTGTATTCATATAACTCCTGTATTTTTCTTGTTTAGTAAATTCCTAGGTAGTTCTGTTTAATTTTTTAAAATGTTAATATTTATTTATATTTTCATTATAATTAATTTTTCTAGTTATATTTTTGGTTCTATATAATTTTTTTCTATTACTTTTTAGCTATTTATTGCTGGCCTATAGGGAAACTAATGCTTGTATAAATTAACTTTTTATACTGGTCACCATATTGAATTATTCATTTTTTTAAGTTGATTCTCTTGTGTTTTCAGTAATACAATGGTATCATCTGCAATAAATGATCCTTTTACCTTCTTCCCAATTTTTGACAAGTTTTAGTATTGGGATGTGCTTGCTTTACAAATGAATTGGGAAGTTTTTCATTTTTTCCCCATGGTCAATATCAGTTGAAAGAATGTAAAATCTGTTTATGTGAAGTTTCAAAGAATTCAACCATGAAACTATTTAGCCTCAAGAATTTTTCCAGAGGTGATTTTTGTTTGTTTGTTTTTACAAATATTTCTTTTTCACCATAGATACTGGTTTACTTAAGACTTTTTCTTTTGTCAAAATTGGTAATTCATGATTTCTGAGAAAATTTCTATTCCATCCCTGTTTCTACTCCTGTCTCTCTCTAATCTATTCTCTAGCCAGTAAGCTGTCACAACATTTAAAATATCAGGTGGTCACTCCCCTGCATGAAAACCTCTGACAGTTTCCACTGATAGGTTATCACTGCTTTATATCTCCTGGTCTGTGAAGGCCTAACATGATCTGGTCCTAACTCACCTCCCACTTCCTACTGCCTTGCTCAGAGTGACAGGAGGGCCCCCAGAGGAGGAGCTAGCAGAGGCATGCTGAGTACTGGATTTCATGCTGATTCTGGAAACAGCTCCCTGCCAGCTTTAAAGGAGGCTTAATTGTTCTGGGAGTTTTGCTGACATAATACAGCTTGGCTCACGGGTGGTTCTTGTCCTTAGGCTTAAAAGTAGAACAGGCATTAATAAATGCCACAAAATGTCTTTGGTTGTGTTCAGCCAGTTCTTTTCCAAGCAGGAAAAAAGCACTTAATTAAATTCAATCAATATTTTTCAAGGGCTTCTTATGGACAAGAAATTTTGCTGGACTCTGGGATATAAGTGAGGCAGACACACACAATGTACCTCTATTGCAAGGCAAAGTAAAAGAGAATGTATTGATACAACATGCTGGGTTATGCCACAGTAATGAAAATCTCAGAGGCTTATAACCACGCAGGTGTATTGCTCAGTTGTGCTATATGTCCAGATGGATTGGCTATGGCTCTGCTCTTTGTCATTTCACTCTGAGACCCAAGCAAGTTGAAAAACCTCTATCTGGAAAATTTCTGGTGGTCATGGCAGAGAGAAAAGGCATGCTGGCCAACATGCAATCACTAAGACTTTGTTAAGAAGTGACACGTGCCACTAAAGATCACATTTTATTGGCCAGAGAAAATAGCATGATCAAGTTGGACATCAAAGGGGCAGGGAAGAATTAGGTTGAACCATATGAGATTGGCATTTTATGAAGTCAAAAGTGATTGAATATCTCAATTGTATTTGGCTTAACCTAATATAATTCTTCTATAGGGAAGGCAATGATGATTTGAATAGTGTAAGTTACTCCATAGTGGTACCAACAAAATTGCAATAACAAAATCTTATTAAGATTTTCTTTAAATTCAGATGAAAATTTTATTCACTAATTCTGCATTTCACTTGAGATAGCCACAAACAACCAACCCTTCCATCTGCAGAAATGGGTAATAAAAGCACAGGTGCCACATTAACCTTTTTGGCTGAATTTAGGTGCCATTGGTTTTAGATTCCAGCTTTGAGGAGTCTGTCTCAATAAAAATGTGCCGTGTTCTTGATATGTGCCAGGCTCTGTGCAAGGTGCTGGGACAGACAGTGAAATGCACTGACAGACAAGGCCTGTCCTCAGGGGGCTGAGAGTCTAGTTCCTGCCCTGCTATCATGTACAGATAATCAGTAAATAGGTGCTGTGGGGGATGGGAGAGGTTGAGAGAGCTTAGGGTGCATTTCTAATGGAGCTCACATGATTGTCGGCCAAATTCATTTCTGTGAAGATGCAGAACTCACAGCTGTTTGTTTCTTCAAGGCTAGCCCGAAAATCTCTCCAAGCTCAGGGCAGGCTTGAGCTCTCTTTTAAAGGCCTCACCTGAGTAGGCCAGGCCAACCTAGGCCACTCGCGCTTTTGATGAACTTGAAGGTAAACTGATTAGACACTTAATCACAAAATCCCTCCATCTTTGGCATATGATGTAACCTGATCACAGAAGAGACATCCATCATATCCACAGGTCTGGCCCCTACTCAAGTGGACTGTGCAGGGCTCGGACACCAAGAGGGGGAATCTGGGACATGACCTTAGAATTCTGCCTGCCTCAGGGTTTCATTTTCAAAATTGTCACGGATCTTGTGGGTGTGTCTTCTTGTTGTTTTAATCCATGTTTACCTGATGTCATTGGTCATTTGCAGATCTTTTGTGAAGTCTTCTGCCCAGAATTTGTTCTTAGTGGATTGCTTGCCTTTTTGTTTTTGAGTCTTCTAACCTGAATATAAATTCTCAGTTGGATACAAGTGTTGTAACTATGTTCTCCCAGTCGATGGTTCCCCTTTTTGTTTTTGATAAACATAAATTCTTCGTTTTAATTGTCATGTTTATCAGTCCTTTTTTTTGGTGGTTAGTGGTTTTGTGTCCTGTTTATGAATCTCTTGCTTAGCCCAAGGTCATAAAAATATTCTCCTGCCTGGACCCTTTCTCCTGGACCCTGCATTGCTTTTGTTTTCAAATGTAGGTCTATGATTCACTTTGAGTGAACTTTTATGACTTGCGTGTGTATGGGACCAAAGTTCATTTTGTTCTCTATATGACGAGTCAATTGATATGGTATCATTTACTGAAAAGAGCATCCTCTCCCTATTGATTTGTGACTTTGACTTTGTTAAATCAGGTGACTGGAGGTAGGCTGGAATCTGGTTTGGCTTCTTCTATTGCACGAATCTATTTGTTCATCTGTACGCCAATGCCAGACTGTCCTCACTATTGTCCGACTATGCTGTGATATCTAAACAACATCTTCAAAGGAATCCTGGGCATTGCCATCTCTGCAGAGAGGCTTCACCCCACCCTCCCAGCCCTAAGCAACTAGGAATTTATTTTCTGTCTCTGTAAAGTTTTCTGTTACACACATTTCTTGTGAATGAAATCATATAGTATGTTGTCTTTTGTACCTGGCTTCTTTCATTTCCAGCATGCTTTCAGGGTTCACCATGTTTGCAAGGCTGTTTCCTTGTGCAGGAAACAGAAGCACTGACCAGGAGGACTGGGGCAGGTGAAATTGGGAAAAAAGAAAGGGAGGGAATAAGCTGTGTCCAGACACTAAAAGGACTTGCAGGATCTTTTAAAAGAGATGTATAGATGTAATAGGGAATTAGAAAGCATGGGAAAGCATCTGCTCTCTAAAATGTCAAAAAACCCACATAGATTTGGAACAAGCTTCTTGTATCATTTGGTGTGAAGCATGTGGTCCTCACTCAGCTATGTGGCTGACCCCCAGAAGGCAGTCACGGATGGAGCTTTTAAAGGAAGGGGAGAGGCCCATATGCTCAGCTCAGAGGCAGGAGAGGATGAGTTTGAAGTGCTTGAGGAACACGGAGTGACCCCAGGAAGGAGCTGGGCCATGTTAGGTGGGGCTGAGAGAGGAGCCCCAGCTTCAAGGAGAGCGTGTCCAGGCAGTAGCTTGAACGGCTACAGATGGAAAAGGATTTGGCTTTCTTTATGTTTTCTTCCTTTGATTTTTAACTGCCCATCCCCCCAGTATTAATGGTTAGTACAGAAAAGAAAAAGGAGAAATTATCACCCATCACCCCTCCACCCAGAATTAACCACAGTTAACACTGGGGCCCAGTTCCTTCCAGGCTGGAATCTCAGAATCGCTTTCTTAATCAGAGGCAACGGTCTGCACAGCTTTATATCCTGCAATTTCTTGCTTAGCGTAAAAGCATTACCCTGCGATCTGATTTCCTTTTGCATCTCAAACCCGGGAAGTTTGGCCATTAGCAAGGATTTCCTGAATTTCCTTGGAATCATCACAGCGGCTGGGCTTGGTCTTCCTGGAGCTTAGGGCTATTTCTCCCTCCCCTCCTTTCAAGCTGCAGGTCTTCGTGAGAAGAAGGCAGATGCAATAGCAAAGACTTAGCTTTCAGGCCTCCTTCCTCAAGGTGGTAATTGTTCCCTTTAAAGGAAGAGAGAATTAACTGAGTGCCAGCGCTGGATTAGGCCTGGGCATCCAGAAACTGCCCACAAGAAGTGGAGGCCAGTGGGAGAGACACAAGTGCTACAAGGCGAGGTGACAGAGCTCTCCGAAGGATGGAGAAGGGGCTGTGGCAGCTGGCCCAGTGGAAAAGTACCTCGACCATGATTCATCAGGGTAATGCTCCGTTGGTGCCAGGCCATCACCCCGTCTGGGAGTGCAGACAGCTGACAGCTGAAAGTCACATCAAGAATGGAATCAATTCTACGGGAAGAAAGTAAATGAAAGTTAAGATAAAAATGCATTACTTCAGTGCTATACCTTCTGCTGCAAGCATCTGTTTAATACAAGCAACATGAGACTAGCGCCTGCTACGTGGCGGGTGCTGTCTGGGCATAGTGGGCAAGGCAGGCTCCTGTGCCAGGCAACTCCCAACCTGACTGAGGAAGACAATGTGGTGGCCCACCCGACACAGACTGGCTGATTAAATAAGGGTTATGAGTTAGACAAATAAAATACCTGGTGCTGCTGAATTTCACATCTCTAAGGACATTACTCTGGCTCTAGACCAACTGGGTGGCTTAAACGTGGATCCAGATAGTGTCAGTACACAGAAATTACCTGTGTGTGGTTCTCAGCCCTGCTGCTCATTGGAGTCCCTGGGAGCTCTTCAAATTAGAGACGCTAGGGATGCTCAGTCCCTGCCCTCTCCCCCTGAGATTTTAAAAATAGCTTTATTGCGATACAATTCAAATAAAATACAATCTACCCATTTAAAGTATACATTTCAGTGGCTTTTAGTATATTCATGGATATGGACAACCATCAACAGCACAGTCAATTTCTTTTTTTTTTTTTGAGATGGAGTCGCCCAGGCTGGAGTGCAATGGTGTGATTTTGGCTCACTGCAACCTCTGCCTCCCTGGTTCAAGTGATTCTCCTGCCTCAGCCTCTCGAGTAGCTTGGATTACAGGTGTGTGCCACCACGCCTGGCTAATTTTTGTATTTTTGGTAGAGACGGGGTGTCACCATGTTGGCCAGGCTGGTCTCGAACTCCTGACCTCAAGTGATCTGCCTGGTTTGGCCTCCCAAAGTGCTGGGATTACAGGCTTGACCTACCAAGTCCAGCCAACACAGTCAATTTTAAAACATTTTCCTTATCTCAAAAAGAAACCCCATACTCTTCAGCTATTCTTTTTATTTTCTATTAAAAAAAATTTTTTTTCTTTTTTTTTGTTGAGATGGAATCTGGCTCTGTCACCCAGGCTGGAGTTCAGTGGCGCAATCTCGGCTCACTGCAACCTCCGCCTCCTGGGTTTAAGCGATTCTTTTGCCTCAGCCTCTGGGATTACAGGCACGCGCCACCATGCCCTGCTAATTTTTGTATTTTTAGTAGAGACAGGGTTTCACCATGTTGGCCAGGCTGATCTGGAACTCCTGACCTCAAGTGATCTGCCCGCCTCGGCCTCCCAAAGTGCTGGGATTACAGGTGTGAGCCACCGTGCCTGGCCAACTATTTTAAAAAATTTTAAGAGACTGAGTCTCACTCTGTCACCCAGTCTGGTGCAGTGGCACGATCATGGCTTCAGCCTTAAAGTCCTGGGCTCAAGCAATCCTCCCACCTCAGCCCCCCGAATAGCTGGGAATACAAGTGTGCACAGTCACACTAAACTAAAAAAAAAAAAAAAACTTATTTTATTTTATTTTTTATTTATTTATTTTTTGTAGGGATGGGTTTTTGCTATGTTGCCTAGGCTGGTCTCAAAGTCCTGGCCTCAAGCAATCCTCCTGCTTCATCCTCCCAAAGTGCTGTGATTACAGGCATGAGCCACTGTTCCCAGCCTCTCCCCACTCTTCTAGCCCTAAGCAAGCACAAATCTATTTTCTGTATCTGTAGATTTTCCTGTTATCCACATTTCTTATGAATGAAGTCATATAATATGTTGTCTTTTGTATCTGGCTTCTTTCATTTAGCCCCATGCTTTCAGGGTTCACCATGTTGTAGTGGGTATTTTATTCTTTTTTATGGCTGAATAGTATTTCATTTTATGGATATGCCATAATTTATCTGTTATCAGTTGATGGACATTTGGGTTGTTTCTACCTTTGGGCTGTTATGAATAGTGCTGCTATGAACATGTGTGTTCCAGTTTCTGTATGGACACATGTTTTCCTTTCTCTTGGGTAGCTACCTAGGAATGGTGGAAATGCTGGATCATATATTCACTCTGTTTGAAGAACTGCCAGACTGTTTTCCAAAGCAGCTATACCATTTTACATTCCCACTAGCAGTGCATGAGGATTCTGATTTCGCCACATCCTTGCTGATACTTGTTATCATCTGACTTTTTGATTCTGGCTACCTTAGTGCCTATGAAGTAGTATCTCAATGTGGTTTTGATTTGTTGATTTGCTGATGACTAGAGATACCAAAAGCATCTTCTCGTGTGTTTATTTGTGCTCTTAGAGTTTTTAATTCAGTTGGTCTGGAATAGTTTGTTTTTTCCTTTTATTTTTTATTTTTTTGAGACAGAGTCTTGCTCTGTCACCAGGCTGGAGTGCAGTGGCATGATCTTGGCTCACTGCAACCTCTGACTCCCTGGTTCAGGCTATTCTCCTGCCTCAGCCTCCCAAGTAACTGGGATTACAGGCACGCACCACCATGCCCAGCTAATTTTTGTATTTTTAGTAGAGCCAGGATTCCACCATGTTAGCCATGATGGTCTCGATCTCCTGAGCTCGTGATCTGCCCACCTTGACTTCCCAAAGTGGTGGGATGACAGGCATGAGCCATGGCGCCCGGCTTTTTTTTTCCTTTTAAAAAAGTGTTTGGCTGGGAGAAGTGGTTCACACCTGTAATCCCAACACTTTGGGAGGCCAAGGCAGGAGGATCACTTGAGCCCAGGACTTCAAGACCTGCCTGGGCAACATAGTAAGACCCCATCTCCAAAAAAAAAAAAAAAGTAAATTAGCCAGGCGTGGTGCTGCACACCTGTGGTCCCAGCTACTTGGGAGGCTGAGGTGGGAGGATCACCTGAGCCCAGGCGTATGAGGCTGCAGTGAGCCATGATCATGCCACTGGATTCCAGCCTGGGTGACAAAGTGAGACCCTGTCTCAGAAAAAAAAAAAGGCTGGGGGGCCTGGGCTAGGATTATGCCTGTAATCCTAGCACTTTTGCAGGTAGATTGCTTGAGCTTGGAGTTCGATACCAGCCTGGCAACATGGCAAAACCTGGTCTCTACAAAAAATATAAAAAATAGCTGGGCGTGGTCTGTAGCTGTAGTCCCAGCTACTCAGGTGGCTGAGGTAGGAGGATCACCTTAGCCCGAGGATGTTGAGGCCACAGTAAGCTGTGCTCATACCACTGCACACCAGCCTGGACAACAGAATGAGACCCCATCTCAAAAAAAAAAAAGTTTTTTATTTTGAAATAATTTTAGGTTTAGAGAAAAGTTGAAAAATAGTAAAACAAACAAACAAAAAAACCAAAAAATCCCAAAAAACCCAAAACCCCCAAAACTCTCATTGACCCTTATCTCAGATTTCCCGAATGCTTACCACCCTTGCTACATCATTCTAGTTCTTGGAAACATTTAAAGCATGTGAAACATTTAAAACATTTAAGTTGCAGGCTTTAAGTTGCACGTCCTGTATTTCTAAATATTTCAGTGTGTTTTTCTTAAAAAAAATTTTCTCATACCACAGTAACATGATCAAAATTGGAAAATCAACATTGATTCAATACTATGATCTACAATCAAGGCTTTTTTTTTTCAAATCCCTGGGTCTCTGCATTTTTTAAAAGCTTCACAGATGATTTCAATGGATACTAGGGACCTCTGTTGCCTCCTGTGGCAGAGCAGGACTGAGGGGTGGACCCTCCCTGAGACCACCCAACAATTCAGGGTGGAGTCATCAGGGCGCCCTGACTCCTGGGGGCATTTTTGTGTGACGGGAAAAGACAATGCTCCTGGCTGAGTGAGATGGCAGCTGGCTTGGCAAGGGGACAGCACCTTTGTCACCACATTATGTCCCTGTACCCTACATGCTGCGCCTACACCCAGGACCGATGGTAACTGAGGCGGAGGGGAAAGGAGGGCCTGAGATGGCAAGTCTGTCCTCCTCGGTGGTTCCTGTGTCCTTCATTTCCACTCTGCGAGAGTCTGTGCTGGACCCTGGAGTTGGTGGAGAAGGAGCCAGTGACAAGCAGAGGAGCAAACTGTCTTTATCACACTCCGTGATCCCAGCTGCTAAAATCCACACTGAGCTCTGCTTACCAGCCTTCTTCTCTCCTGCTGGAACCCAGAGGAGGTTCCAGCAGCCTCAGCACCACCTGACACTGGTAAGAAATGCAGATGATCAGGCCTTACCCCAGACCTATTGAATCAGAAATTCTGGAGTGGTGCCCTGCAGCTTGCATTTTAACCAGCCTTCAGGTGCTTCTGATGCATGCTCAGGTTTGAGCACCACTGGCCACAGGGAGGCCTAGGCAATTCAGCCTTCCTCTGGTTGAATAGCTGGAGAGTTGGGACTATCAGTAAGTACTTCCAATGCACCTGCTACATGCCAGAAAAAGGAAACAAGAAGACGCAGTAGGTCTGAGAAAGTGATGGGGTGAGCAGAAACCCAAAGCTTATAGAAGGCCATCTGAGTGGCCCCGCAAGCCGGTGAATTGGCTTTAGGGTTTACTGAAGGAGATGGAAACCTCAGCCTGCTTCTCGTCCGGGTTGTTAGAGGAGTCATTTAGAAAGCTGTACCATTCTTTCAATATTCTCACTGCTTTCCAATGCTCATTTTTCCTGCTCATTTATGGATTAAAAAAAATGCCTTGGCTGTATGTGTAAGAAAACAACAATGCAAGTTTGTAGAGAAAGAATCTGGGCCTTACAGGTCACGTTGGTTTAAAATTTAGACATCAAGCAGCTTAGAGACCATGTTGCCAAATAAGCTTAGTAAATGCTTTCTAATGCTTACGGAACTGTGGCGCTTTGTGCTTGCCGTAGTACTATATAATTAGACAAATGAGAGAACTCAAAGGTTGAACCCCTTCCCTCTCTTAATTTTTGTTTTTTACAAGCAGATTTAAAATTCTGGCTCATAATGTCCTTGATTCAATGTTGAACCATTTTGCCTAAATGGCAGCATGTTCTAAATGTGAGTGCGCTCAGCTTTTCAAGCTGCTCCCGAGTGACAGAAATTGACAAGCTGTCATTCAAGACCTTTTGGTGGCTGCCTGGGGCTCTGTTTGAATTGTATCTGTCTGATACTTTACCATGGAGAGTGAAAAATTTGATCACATGCCATGCTTTTAATTTTCTAAAGCAAATATGTTGGAAGGAGCCAATTAATGCAAAGATGGACTGCTGGTCTCATGCAACTGATTTAGGGGAAGGGTTCGCCTAAATTAATAAAAGATCTGAATTGTAGATCTTAACAAATACATAGAATGTAAAGGCTTAAAAGGAAACTGAGCAGCAGCAGGCCTGGGGTTGGCTTTTAAGTATCTTTATTTAACTAATAGACATGAATGTTTTGATTTGATATTAGAAATGCTAGTGCTGGAGTCTCTGAGCCTACTCTGGCTCGAGAGGCTGCCCTATCTAAAAAACAAAAAACAAAAACAAAAAAAAAAAAAAAGAAAAGAGAAAAAAGAAAAAAAGAAATGCTGGTATTGTAATTCTAAAGTGCTTCAGAAATTCTCAAAAATAGGCCAGGCATGGTGGCTCATGGCTGTATACCAGCACTTTGGGAGGCCAAGGTGGGCAAATCACTTGTGGTCAGGAGTTCCAGACCAGCCTGGTCAACATGGTGAAACCCCATCTCTACTAAAAATACAGAAATTAGCCAGGCATGGTGGCAGCACCTGTAATCCCAGCTACTTGGGAGGCTGAGGCAGGAGAATCGCTAGAACCTGGGAGGTGGAGGTTGCAGTGAGCCAAGACCGCACCACTGCACTCCAGCCTGGGCAACAGAGTGAGACTCTATCTCAAAAAAAAAAAAAAAGTTCTCAAAAGTATTTTGAACTTCCTCACCTTTGTCCTATTTTGGAAGGAGGGGGTCTACATTGAAGAGATCATACAGAAATAAATTAATTGTTACAAAAGGAATGGAATGTCTATACTTCTTACCTTATTGAGTTACATTAACTGCATCTTCAACTTAATTTAAAGTGCTCCTCAACCTAAAATATCATCATGTGTCTATTTAAAAATGCATATTACTAAATCTATTTTTTTTTCAGTCTATCATCCACACTGCAGCAAGGTGATTCTGCCAAAACATATCTCCTTAAAAGCCAACTGGAGCTTCTCATCAGCGTCAATGTGAAGCCAAAAATCCTTAGGAGGACAGAGGGAGTCCCTCACAACCTAGACTGGTCCCCTTCCCTCCAGCTGCCTCAACTGTCCACAGGACTCTCTTCCCACCTGCAGCCACACTGTGCAACCTGGAATTTCCCCACCTGGGCGGACTCATCGCGTCATCACCAACTGGATGCATCTTCTGCTCTGTGCAGCTGGTGAAATCTTTCTCAACCCTTGAGATGCAGCCCAATCTTCTCCTAACATCTGGATTCCTCTCTGTCACTGCATTCCCTCCTGTCATCCTGCCTTTGTTTTCTTGCCCTCCTTTCTCTCTCCTGGGTGATAGGCATTAACTAAAATTAAATAAAAATTCAGATCATCCTTGCACTTGCTGCATTTCAAATGCTTGGCGGTCACATGTAGTTAGTGGCTACCCTCTTGGACAGCACAGATAGAGATTATTTCCATCACTGCAGAAAATTCTAGACTTTGAGCTTCTTGAGGACAGGGGCTTGATCATTCGACACTGCTTTACAGTGTCTAGCAGTGTCTACCCTGTAGCAGGGGCTCAGGAAATTTTTCCTGAACCGAACCTAACTGAACTGATGTGGGTTTGTCATCAGGGTGTACCTGCTGTTAAAGGAGGTTACGACCTCTGATGCTGGGGTGGCCAGAGGGGATGGGAGTGGGTCTGGCACTCTGAGGAAAGGGGGTGAAACCAGCTGAGAAGTCATCTTTTACCTGCTGGCATGGCCCCAGCCAGGGTTCTGTTGCTATGGGAGAATGGGTGAGTAGGGATGGATTACACCACCCTGGATCTAGAGGACAACCTGGCTTGAGGGGCATGGGGGACGCTGGAAGTCAGGGTAAGAAGCTTGGACTTCATTCTACTGGCATGGAGAGCCCCTGGAAACTACTGAGCAGTACAGTGATAGGCTAAGCTTATAGGAGGAGCCAAAATTATTACTATAGCTCCTTAGATCTTAGATCCTGTGACGTAGGAAAGGCAATAGGAGCCCCTGAGCATTCTGGGTCCTTTGTACATTTGGGAGAACAGAGGCCTGGAGTGGGAAATCGTCCTCCTGGGCAGCACAAACATGGCTGCTCCATTCCTATTCAGAAGCCTCGTTTCCTGATTAAGGCTCTGGCAGCTGTGGTGTTTCATTGTTCATTATTCATGAATAGACTTGGCCCTGTTCAAAACTAAAGCTTCAATGCTGCAAATGAGGGCTGCAGAGAGGATGTTGGGGAACTCGTCTGTTTGGCTTCAAAACTGCCCCCTTTTCTCTGGAAAAATCCTCTCTAGAATACCGTGCCAAGGCCTGGTGAGTGAGAAATGAGTTTTCATGATGTATCAAAAGAAAAATGCTTCTTTTAAGAAAACGTCTTTATAAATGGCAGCAGATGGGGAAGAATCTAAAAGAGAGAAAGAGCAACGCTTGCAGGTTGAAAGCATTACCTCCAGATATGGAGACGTTAGGACTAAGGGAAGGTCAGAGATGGGCCCACGAGGCCAGGTTTCAATGGACTTACCATTTCCTTCTTCGTGCATCCACTGATGGACACACGTAGGCACACGCACCAACAGCCTCCCATGTGGACAGTCCAGGGTGCCCAGAACCCTTCCGGCAAGACTTTGATTTCTGTTTCGAAGGATTTCTTGAGGCCCCTCTGTAGAGCTGCTTGTCTTCTTCATAACCGGTGCCTGGGTCAGAGCAGGTGGGGTGAGCTGCACTCACAGCTGGGAGGTGAGTCTGTGATCTCATTGTGCAGTGGCCCTGCCAGGTTGCTCTTTCTAAAACCTTGGGTATTGCAAATTCTGCTTCTTAGGGACCACTTGGTCCCCCAGTCCTCCCCCTGCTGACTCCCTTCCTGATGAAGCCACCAGCATGGCTCTCAGGGTAGTGCTGTCTTCCTGCTCTAGAACAGCCACGTGGCTCCATGGCTGGCACTTACTGGTCACCGTGGTTACAGACGCCTCTTCTAGGCTGTGAACCATCACAGGAGTGGGTCCACTTCAGCCGACACTTCCTCAGGGGTATTAAGTAGCTGGGGGTCCCCCTGAGTCTCCATCACCCGCTTACCCATTCTCCACCCCCTCCCCCACCACACATACACTCTACTCCCCCAGTGCTGAATAACTTGCCAAAGCGCTGTGCTGGCACTGGGGCATTCAGGGGTAAAGAAGACGGGGCCTCTGCCCTAGGGAGGAGGTGATGAGGGCAGGAATAGCAGCACAGAGGGTGAGAGGCAGAGACAATGGCACTGAGTGGGGGCACGAGGATGCAAGAGGAGCATGCTAGATGGGACGATGGGACCCAGCAGTGACCAAATAGAAGCTTGTGGGTGGCACATCAGTCACTCCAGGGACATATGCGGTCACTGCCATTTTCCTAATGAAACTCCTCCAGTTACTAAACAAAGGCCCAGAGTCACAGACTTAAGGACCAGAAGTGGGATTTGAACCCAAGTCCCCCAGATGACAGGGCTCCCACGTGCTTCTCTAGGTCACATGAGCCCACGCTGGAGAGGAGGAGGGGTGTTTCAAGAAGAGGGGAGATGTGGGCAAAGAAAGGCACAGAGACCGTAAGCAGACAGGTGTGTTCCAGAAAATGCAAGTTATTTGGCACTGGGGGAGCAGAGTGTATATGTGGTGGGGGAGGGGTGGAAACTGGGTGAGAGGGTGGTGGAGACTCAGTGAGATCCCCAGCTACTTAATTCCCCGACAGGGAAAGAGCCTAGAAACTCCCTCCACCTCCCGCAAAGCAGTGGGGAAGTTGCAGCCACACTGTTTTCGGTCCGGTCATTCCCTCTGCAGTCTGGCTGCTCAGGGGGATGGAGGAAGATGGGGCTTGCAGGCAGGCACAGCCGGTTTGGAAGGTGTCCTGGCTCCAGCACTCAACTTGTGGCATGACACTCAGGGGAGTCACCCTTTCTGGCCCTCAGTTTTCTCCTCTGTAAAATAAGGGAATTCGATAAAAATAAGTTATCACCAATTTATTCACCACCACGTGTCCTTTTAATTCCATCTGCCCCAAGACTGCAGTGGGGAGTCTTTCTTTGCTGATGGACTTCGAAAATCATCACCCCCCCGCATTTTTTGTGGTTAACCACAGCTAGCCAGGAACTCAGGGCTTCTCATCAGCAGAGGCCTCTGCCTCTCCAGTATCCAGGGCTGAATGGATTTTGGGTCAAGGCCTCCCTCCCGCAGCCATGAGGCCCTGGCTTTATGGAATATCGCTTGGAGTCCAGGGAGTCAGCATGGGGACCCCGACAGCTTTCCCATGCCCCAGGCTCCTGGGCCTTTCTGGGGGACCCCTCTGGACCTTGGGCATTAACAAGGTTCATATTTGGAAGGTGCTTTGAGGGGGCTTAAAGGTATTTGGAATTTACTTTTTAAACTATTTGTATTGGAAAAATAACGTGTGCACAAGGGAACAACCCAAATACAGAAGAATATTAAAATCCCCAAGCCCCTGGCCCCCTCCCATGCTACTCTATCCCAAAGTCAGCTCTGCCGGCTCACCCAACCCTGGGTGCCTCTGCCCAGGGTGGGGGTGGAGGTTTGAGGGTTCGGGATGAGGGCTGGGCGAAGGGCCTCCTCTCAGGTCCTTGGACACGAGCTGTGCCCATCTGCTCAGTGTGGACCCAGGACTACTGCCCACAGGCCTGGTGCTGCCTGGGCACCCAGACCCACCTCCAGGGTCGCCCTCAGCCCTCCTGATGACTCTCGGACTCGCATCTGTCCCAAAGGATGCACCAAAGATTCTCCAGTGGGAAATCAAATTTTTGATAACAAGTGTTTTGAAATAATCACGCACTTGGTGAAAAATCCAAAGAGGGGAAAACCCCTTTCCCATCCGCGACCGCTCCACCCTCGCCAGTTACGAGCTGCCGAGCCGCTTCCTAGGCTCTCTGCGAATACGGACACGCATGCCACCCACAACAACTTTTTCAAAGAATCAGACGTGTGAAGGATTCTATTCGAATTACTTCTGCTCTCTGCTTTTATCACTTCACTGTGGGTCTGGGCGCGGGCTTTCTGCCAGCTCCGCGGACGCTGCCTTCGTCCGGCCGCACAGGCCCCGCGGTCAGGGTCCCGCGTGCGGGGTACCGGGGGCAGAACCAGCGCGTGACCGGGGTCCGCGGTGCCGCAACGCCCCGGGTCTGCGCAGAGGCCCCTGCAGTCCCTGCCCGGCCCAGTCCGAGCCTCCCGGGCGGGCCCCCAGTCCGGCGATTTGCAGGAACTTTCCCGGGCGCTCCCACGCGAAGCCGCCGCAGGGCCCCCTTGCAAAGTTCCATTAGTTTGAAGGACGCGAATCTCAGCGAGAGAACCTGCGGAAGGCGAATATGTGGGGCGCGCAGACGGGGAAACTGAGTCCCGCGAGAGGGCCGGCCTGTGCGCTGCCCCGCCCGCGCCCCGCCAGCACCGCCGTGCCCGGGCGCGCCCGCCCTGCCCCCTCCGCGGGCGGTCCCGGTCCAGCCGCCCGCCCTCCCGCCATCCGGCCAGCCCCCATCCCGGGCGCCGTGCCCGTCCCCAAGGCGGCTCGTCACCGCTGCGAGGCCAATGGGCTGGGCCGCGCGGCCGCGCGCACTCGCACCCGCTGCCCCCGAGGCCCTCCTGCACTCTCCCCGGCGCCGCTCTCCGGCCCTCGCCCTGTCCGCCGCCACCGCCGCCGCCGCCAGAGTCGCCATGCAGATCCCGCGCGCCGCTCTTCTCCCGCTGCTGCTGCTGCTGCTGGCGGCGCCCGCCTCGGCGCAGCTGTCCCGGGCCGGCCGCTCGGCGCCTTTGGCCGCCGGGTGCCCAGACCGCTGCGAGCCGGCGCGCTGCCCGCCGCAGCCGGAGCACTGCGAGAGCGGCCGGGCCCGGGACGCGTGCGGCTGCTGCGAGGTGTGCGGCGCGCCCGAGGGCGCCGCGTGCGGCCTGCAGGAGGGCCCGTGCGGCGAGGGTCTGCAGTGCGTGGTGCCCTT
This sequence comes from Pan troglodytes, assembly GCF_028858775.2. NCBI lineage: Eukaryota > Metazoa > Chordata > Mammalia > Primates > Hominidae > Pan > Pan troglodytes. Next base: position 134,563,651 of record NC_072406.2, read on the forward strand.
CGGGGTGCCAGCCTCGGCCACGGTGCGGCGGCGCGCGCAGGCCGGCCTCTGTGTGTGCGCCAGCAGCGAGCCGGTGTGCGGCAGCGACGCCAACACCTACGCCAACCTGTGCCAGCTGCGCGCCGCCAGCCGCCGCTCCGAGAGGCTGCACCGGCCGCCGGTCATCGTCCTGCAGCGCGGAGCCTGCGGCCAAGGTACTCCGCCGCGCTCCTGGGCAGCTCCCCACTCTCTCCATCCCAGCTCGGACCTGCTTCTGCGGGACTGGTGGGCAGGTTGAGGGGCAGCGAAGCGTTGTGGGGTGGCCAGGGCAACTCTCGGGGACAGGCAGGTGGGCCCCGGGGTGGCGGATTTCCGCGGGCTGCCTCGGAACCGAGCTTCGCGCCCAGCCCGGGGCCGGTTCTGCGCCCAGACGATGCCGGTACGCCCGGCCTGCACTCTGGGGCTCGAGACGCCGGGCGATCGGCCATGGAGTGCCCTGAGGGCAACCACACAGCGCGGGGACCCCAGGACAAATAAGAGGAATGGGGGCATAAAGGAAGGAGAGAAGTTCAGGACTGGGAATTGGCGCCTCGCAGAGCGGCTTCAGGACCACAAGAAGTCATTTCGGTTGCTTTTTCTTCTATTTACTTCCTCCGTCCCCTTTAAAATTCACTGCTTTGATCACGGGACCGCTCGGTGAAAACTGTATGTAACTCTTTTGGAAAGGAACAGTGTTTGCCGGCCCGCCCCGGAGTTTCTCCAAAAAGTCTACCCCGAGCAGGGAACGGTTTGGCACCGCTCTCGTTTCGGCGGCGTTGCTGCCTGTCTTGCTTTCCTCGTTTTGAGCCAGCCCTACAAAAATGAAAGTGGCTCCTTTTGAATAAGCTGAATCGGGCTTTGGATCACGAAATCTGCAGAGGCGGAGAAGGGACCGGGTTAGTGATGAGGAAGAAGTCTACCCCTCTGTTCCTACAGCCGCACATAAGACCTGTCCTGGCAGGGGAGATGGTGGTGATGGGGGAAGGAGTGGAATGGAGCAATGTCTAACTCTCTCGCGGGACCTTCCGGAGAGATGCTCCTCATCTTCAGGCAGAGGCCATGTGGAAAAATAATATCGAGTTCAGCGGCGGCCAGCCCCGCGTTGTAGGAACCAGACAGCGGGGCTTGGCAGTGCGCTTGGGCGCAGCCGTGCCGCTGCTGCCGGACCCCAGTGCTGCCTCCTCAACACGGGCAGTGCCAGGAGAGGGGCATAGGGGAGCACAGTGCAGAGGGACTGGTCTAGAGTTTACTTTATAGGAATATGGTTCGGTGTGACCAACTAGGGCTTAGCATAGTTTGGCTTACGTGGACGGGAAGATGCCAGAGCCGAACTGGGTGAAATTCGAGATTGTGTATTTCACCAACACAGGAGCACAGCCCTCGGGAAACTCAGCCTAGTCAGGCAGTAGAGAGTTGTCCCGGAGAGAAGTGATCCTGCAGACTCGAGAAGGGGCATGATGATAGCACACGTCTGTTGAGCACCCAGTCTGTGTGCCGGGTGTTACCTCTGTGACCTCATTTGGTCTCACGAGGAGGCAGTTGCTCCTCTCTCTCTCTTTTTTTTTCTTAAGAGACAGGGTCTCCCTCTGTCGCCCAAGCTGGAGTGTAGTGGTGTGATCATGGCTCACTGCAGCCTCCGACCCCTGGGCTCAATGATTCTCCTGCTTCAGCCTCCCAAGTGGCTGGGACTACAGGCGGATGCCACCACACCCAGCTTCTCATTCCTGTTTTACAGATAGCGGAACTAAGGTTGAAAAACTTGCCCAAGGTCACTCAGCTGGAATTTAAACCCAGACAGCCTCATTCAGAGGAGTCAGCCCAGCACTTAACTGCAAGGGTGTGGGAGAGGGGTCAGGTGCTGTAAATTTCCTGGTGGGCTGGACGTGCATCCCCCTCAGAGCTGGGAACAGCATACACAAAGCCTAAGACTTGTTTGGAGGTGAATAGTCAGTGTGGCTGGGGAACGTTTTGGGAGGGCAGCAGGAGTGAGCCAGGCTGGTGGCCCAGAGTCCCAGGGCTGAAGAGGCTGGCTGTGCCCCGTGCCCTGTGCGCAGATGTTCTTGAACTGGAGCAACTCAAAGCCTAGTGTAGTGTAGGGCTGACCTAGCAGTGGAGTGCGGAATGCATCCAGGGTGGAGAGTTTAGACTACTGCAATAATCTGGGTGTGAGGCGACAACATTGAAAAAGCATGTTTTTGTCCAAAACAAGCCAGCTGTTACTGGTCTCGCTGTTTGTGGTCTCATCGCACGGGGTCCTGAGTTGCTGGCACCATGCGAGCCGCCTAATTTATTGCTAGTGAGGCAAGTTGCTTAACAAGTTTTGGAGTTGGCTGAGTCCCCGTGTGGAGGAAAACAGGTCCCCCATTGGCCATCGGGCTCACAGCGGGCCCCCGGTGTACCAGTGAGGGGACAGCCACAGAGGGATAAGCATGGTGGCTTTGAAAGGAGGGAGAGACAGAGTGGGTACAATGCTTTTTTTATCCCTCCCTCCTTCTTTTGCAAATATTTATTGAGCTCTGTAGGGTGTCTGAACCGTTTGCATGTTTGTCTGTCTGGCACATCGGAGGTACTTGGTACGAGTGGATTAGTGAATGAATAAATGAATGAATGAAGACAAACGGGAGGTGCTTGCGATACACAGCCATTCTGTTTTTCCTTAGTGGAAGGCACTGCTTTGCTGCACCCCCTCTCTGGATCTCACACTCCACCCTTGACTTTTCGGAGGTGTTTCCGAGGACAGGCGCCTGGGAGCCAGCAGACTTCATTCAGTCCAAGCCAGGCTCCAGGACTCAGCAGCTGGTGCCCACGGGCAGGTCACTTGACGTCACTGTTAAATGAGGTGAATTGGCTGCCTGCTCTGGCTGGGAGATTGGCGGGAGAGTCACTTTAGCTACCATGGACATGAGCCTTTTCTAGGGGTGCCACTTGACTAGAGGCCTGGAGTTGGAGCAAGTCATACACGGATCTGGAGACAGAGCTCTCGAGGCAGGAGCGGGTGCTGCGATTTCAAATATTATAAGGAGGCTTTGTCTGGGGCAGAGCATGCCAGGGGATGAGAGGTAGAAATGTCATCAGATCAGGGGTCCCCAGGGAGGTGACTAGCACTTGGGGTCACAGTAGATCTTTGGATAGAGGAACATGTCACCATTCAAAGGAAAGCACTTTCATCTGTAAGCTGTTTATTGAATAGACCTCAGAGAACATCTCTGCTCACCGCTCTGGAAATGAAGGCAAATCACCTATTTCAGAAGTGAATGCACTGGCAGGGTTTGGATGGGAAAGTATACAATTCAGCTAGAGAACAAAGATCTGTCATCTCCAGCTCTACTGGTCAGATGATTACAAAAAAGAAAGGAATTGAAATACTAATAGGATACTAATAATGAGGGCTAACATATATGTTGTGCTTATTCTATGCCGGGTGCATACTAATTCATTTGATCCTCCTGACAGTCCTATGAGTGAGTGCTGTAGTCTTCCCTGGGTTACAGCTGGGCAGCTAAGTCACAGAGCAGTGCCTTGCTCAGGACTGCTGGTCCCACACAACTGGATCGAGGGCCTCGTTCATAACCACCATGCTGTGCTGTTGACAGAGCAACAGAGATTTTAAACCAACCCCAGCTAAGCCCCAGCTAATAGCTGAAATAAACAGGGCTCCAGATGGCTGTGGCTTTGAGATGGAACAGGACAGATCACAGCCTTCACTCTGCAGGCTCAGGAGCCTGAGACAAGGTTGCCTCCAGTTGCCGTCAGTGCAGCCCTCACTAAAGAAAAGCAAAAAGAGCCGAGGGACTGTAGGAAGGCTGTTTCCAAGCCAGAGATCCAGACAAACTGCTCTTGAAGAGAGAAAGCCCTTCCAGATTCCCCCATGTCCCAAAAGACCAGCCGGGATTCCGGACCTCTGCTAAAACATGGACAAGAAGCCAGGAACGAGACCTGAAACAGACTTCCCAAACAGCAGAAGCCTCATCCATTTCTCCTGCTAGTACATCCTCCAGGAAAGCCCACCCTACTCCATGCAGCAGCCCAGACAAGCTTGGAGGTCTGCAAGCTGCAGGGGTGCCCAGAAACTCCACCCCTGGAGGTTTTTAGGATCGCCTGCTCCTGGTCTCACCCCAGAGCCTCTGAAGGCAGAGGCTGTATGTACATACCTGGTGAAGAACCAAGGGCTTAGATGGTTGCTTTACTTCTTGGAGCCCTGGAATGTTTGTAAATTTTACTTTTTTTTTTGAGACAGTGTCTCGCTCTGTCGCCTAGGCTGGAGTACAGTGGCGCAATCTCGGCTCACTGCAAGCTCCACCTCCCGGGTTCATGCCATTCTCCTGCCTTAGCCTCCCGAGTAGCTGGGACTACAGGCGTCCGCCACCACGCCCAGCTAATTTTTTTGTATTTTTTGGTAGAGACGGGGTTTCACCATGTTAGCCAGGATGGTCTCCATCTCCTGACCTCGTGATCCGCCCGCCTCGGCCTCCCAAAGTGCTGGGATTACAGGAGTGAGCCACTGCACCTGTGCCAAAATGTACTTTATTTAGGTGATTCTTTCATGGGAGCCTCAAACAAGCAATCATTGCTAGCTGAGTGCCGACCCTGTACTGAGCTCTGGGGAGACAGGGTTGAATAAAACAAAGTCACTGCCCACAGGTAACTTATATTCAATACAATGGGGGAAAATACAATCACTGCTTCCCTGGGGTTGCATTTTTCCATTGTTAAAGTGGGCAGTTTGCTAGAGAGTCATTTCCACTATTGGCAATTCAAATACACCTTTTGTCAGTTAAAAAACAATTGTGCCAGGGACCTGAGCTTCATCTTAGGGCAGGGTGGGTGGAAACATTTGTGAGTCTCCAGCTTTTAGTCACCCGAAACTTGGAAACTTGGAGGTCTTTTGAGCAGTTTATGAGTCTCTGCCTGCTCTGGTCGGCTGCCTTCTTTTATTGCTCTGTTGGTTTTGCTAAAGAGTTAAAATATTAAGGCTTCATAAAATTAGGAAGTTAACAAGCTCAAAAACCAAGTGTTTGAGTTACTTCATTCCACTGAGAGAGCTGTAAATGGGTTGCATTGGAACTTAAAATAACTGCATTGAGTAAGTGATGGTGGCGGGCACCATGAGCTAACTGTGGTCAGAAGCCTGATGGCCTCCGCTTTGGGGGTGGATTCTCCGTTTGGAGCTGTGTGATCCTGGATGAGTTTCATGCCTTGGATTCAGAAATCAGACTTTCCATGAGCTTATATTTCAAGTGAATAAATAGCTCTGGTCAGGCTTAATTTGAAGAAGAAGTAAGCTTGGCAGTGGTTGAGGGTTCCTTGGAAGGCCAACTGGGGCGGAGGGGCTGAGGGCAAGCGGCTCTGGCCCTTCCTGGGGTGTTACCTGACCAGGTAACGGCTCCTTCGACCTCTCAGAGCCTCGGCAGTGAGGGGATTGGGCCAGTTGATCTCTGAGGCTCCTTTTAACCAGAATGGTCTGGGATTTTTCTAAGAAAACAAGTCTTTGAGGAGGTTGTGGTCACCTCATTCCTAATTTAAAGCCTGGGGAGGCTTCCTTATGAGCTACTTCTTTTTCCTAAATTATTGATGGTTAAAGCCAAGGCTGGCATCGAATGGATGTGATCCATCTTGAGCCTGGTTGCTTTGTGTTTCAGCTTTGTACTGGCTGCTGAAGTCCCCGGGAGACCACGGGGTGACATGTTCATCTCCAAGAGATGAGCTTCCACGAGACTCATACCCCTTGCTCCTTCCCTGGGGCTCCAAGGCCTTTGGGTCATCTGAAGTGAGATACCCTTGTGTCATTTCATCTTTTCCTTCTCCACCTTCTCTGCTGTTAAAAAAAGAAGAAGAAAGGAAAGAAAAATGCTATTAATAGAGAAACCGAGAAGTGTAGCCATTCTGAATGTGTTCCCAAAAGGCTCCTGGAAGTGGCATGGAAGTTAGAGTGATTCAGCACTACTTGGTGACGTGTGCCTAGAACCACAGGGGGACATTAGCCAGGACAACACGCCTCAGGACAGAAGTAAGTGGCTGCGAAGAGGCATGTCCATCACTGCCGGAAAGGTGCAGAGTTCAGTTTTTGGAGTCAGTGCTGAGAGTTCCATTTCTAAATTCATTCAGAGCATTTATTTAACACTTACTGTGTGCTCAGAAGTGTATCAGGTATGGGGACTCAGAGGTAAGGACTGGTGGCCCCTGATCTCAAGGTACTCGTGGTAGATAGTATGATGCTCAGCTTAAGGGCTGGGCTTCTGAAGTCGGATTGCCATTTTCTGGATGTGTGGCATTTCTTGGGTGACTTCATCTCTAAGTCTCAGTTTCCCCATCAGTAAGATAATAGAAGTAATAGCAGATACATATGTAGCTCCTAGGGCATTGCAGAATGGAAGGACCTCCTTATATGAGACGCAAAGCACTGTGCCTGATGCATTGCTAGAACTCAGGCAATATTAGCGTGTTGTCATTGTCATCGTCATCATCATCATCATCTTCAAGGCACTGACAAAGGAGTCAGCTGTGTGGGAGGAGTGCTGGGACACTCTTGTCTCCCTGGGGATGAGGTGGGTGGGTGGGTTAGGAAACCTTCACAGAGAAGGAGGGTGATGTGAGACTTCTGTCCGGGAGCTGACTTGGAATTTGCCATCTAATATGTTGGAAAAGGTTCTCTGGGCAGAGGTATCCAAAGTCGCTTTGCCTGTCACCCTCTGAGGTCCCAGTTGTTGCCTATATCATGTGACCAGTGTGTGGCTTCTCTTGAATTAAGAGCTGCATGTCTGGACTGCCTGGGATTTTACAGATGTCATCTCGTTAACTCTCCCTGGAGCTTGTGACACCCAGGAGATGGCAGTTTATAGAAGCCCTGGCACCTTCTTGAATGATGCTTGGTTTGGTTTCCATGCACTGGGAATTCCTCACAAGGAAAGATTTGTCACATCTTAAGGAAGGAAAAAAAGGCAAATTTGGGAGTCCATGGATACCCTATTATTTTAGATTCCAGGACAAATTGTCGAATAAGCACGTTTCATAAAAACAATCCTCCGCAGCATCCCGTGACAGCAGCTGGTCCCTCGCCACAGGATAATTATGTCTCCTTGTGCACACAAAAGTCTCCGAGGGCATATTGTTGTGGCTGGAGTTTCTGATAATTTCCAAATTGAACAACCTCAGTCCTAATGAGTCAGAGGCTTGTGCAATATTTTCAAACCTCAGGAACATCTTTTTCATTAGTTGTGCAATAAAGATGGTAGGCCTATCTCTGTGATGAGCTGTTTTTTTTTCTCAAAGTTTGATGAGATTCGCCGTAGAATTCCTTCTCACATAGTCTTGGGCAAGATTTTACCCGATCTTCCAACACATGAGTCATCTCATATCCTGTGACTAAGAAGAGCTGTCTCTTTGGTGCCAGTTTTCTAAGCGCAGTCACCACTTGATGGAGACGGATGGACACAGTTGGGATTGCCCAGGCAGATGGGCAATCTTGCCAGCTAGACATAGGGGAGGGAAGCCTCAATGTTCAGCGGTCACATCTGCTTTTCTGTGGCACAGAGTGAGCTATGCAGGAATATTGTATTCTCCAGGACAGTTAGGGCAGTGGGAAATGTCACCAAACAGAACGGTGACCCAAAGAGCCACTGCCACTGGGTGCTCTGTGGGAGCTGGGCACTGTGCTCATTGTGTTATGGGCCTTGCTTTGTTCTTACCTTGTAGCCACCCAGAGAGGCAGGGCATTATCCTTGCTTCCTAGCTGAGGCTACAGAAGAGGCTCCTAGAGGTTAGCTGTAACTTGTCCAAGGCCAGCCAGTGCAAGGAGGCAGAGCCAGGATTTGAGCCCATGTCTGTTTCACTCCCAAACTATTCTTCAGATTTCTTTAAGTGTTATTTAGAAATGTTTTGTTTATTCATCAAATATTTGGTGGGTGTTTCCAGCTATCTTTCTGTTATTAATTTCTAGTTTAATTCCATTGTGGGCTGAGAATATATTTTGTATGATTTCTATTCTATTACGTTTGTTAGGGTGTATTTTCTGGTCTAGAATGTGGTCTGTCTTGGTGAGTGTTCCCTGTGTGCTTGAGAGGAATGTGTGTTCTGTCGTTGTTGAATGGAGTGTTCTATAAATGTCACTTAGGTCTAGTGGATTGATAGTGCCGTTCAGGTCAACTGTATCCTTCCTGATTTTCTGCCTACTGATCTATCAATTCCTGAAAGAGAAGTGTTGATGTCTCCTGAGTCTATTCTGAAACACTGAATTGCGGTCTCCATGATGAACCACTAGAGTTAGAAAACCTGGGTCCTAGCCCCATTTGGGCCTTTGGGATGACTCCCTTCTGCCTCAGTTTCCTCATCTACAACAGGGGGACAATGATGCTGCCCAGGAGACATCAGCAGGATACTGTGAAAGTCCAGTGGCATAAGGGGTATGGAGGAGCTTCGTCAACTCCTAAAGCTTCAATGCTAGGAATCCTAAAGCATTGAAATCCAATGATATAAGGAATATGAAGGAGTTTTGTCAACTCCCAATGCTTCAGTGCTAGGAATCCTAAAGCACTGAAGTCCAATGATACAAGGAATATGAAGGAGCTTTGTCAACTCCTAAAGCTTCAGTGCTTTAGGAGTCCTAAAGCATTGAAGCTGTAAGAGATTAGGACCTCTAGTTGGCAATTCCAGACTCTTCCAGGACTCCTGATAGAGCCAACACCAAGAATAGTGAAGCCGGAAGGATGGAAATAGTAAAATGCCTCCTGGGTGTCAAAGCATGGGTCTCCTCTGGGCATGTTCTCTTGTCCTACTGAGACATGATAGCTCTTGGCCAAAGTGACTGAACTTGACCCTCTGTTTCAAGAAGGCCAAATGCAGGGTTCACTACCATCATGTCCAAGGGCAGATGCTTTGGTCCAGAACATCAGCATCCCAATCATTATACCAAGCAAACAGCCGTCTCTGCCTGCACCGTGGAGAGCACACGCTCCTCCTGGGGTGGACTGCATCCTGTGTTCTTCTCAGGCTGACTTTCTGTTTAATGTTTGCTGGTCAGGAAATGGCCTGAGCTGAGGTTCTTCAGATCCCAGTCTGACCTTTCTCCACCAGCGTTTGTGGCTCTGAAAAATATAGCCCAGTGTGGTTTAGCCCCACCGGATGAAACCCAGTAGGAAAAGTCTGATAATAGCAGAGGAGGCACAGGAGGAAGGGTGAGGATTTGAGAGCATCTGGGAAGGACCATGTGCATGGATATCGTTCTGTCTGTGGGATTCTGTGACACTTGTCATTTACAGTCTGTTCCCTTGGAATTCTCATCATTGGCCAAACATATAGTCCTTCTGTCCTCTGAAAAATATCATTCTGCTCCGACCTTTCACACCCATCTCTGACCACATCAACTCCCTGTTTTCATGCATCTTGTGGATGAAGGACACCACTTTACCTGTAAAGACACTGGTGGCTTCCCAAAGCCACCAACTGACTTGTAGAGAAGACAGAATCCCAGAGTATGAAACCTGAGGGTGAAGGGTCCTGGCAGGCCCTAGAGCTCAACCCTTCACTTCACAGGTGGGGAAACTGAGGGAGCCAATGGGAACATGACTCTCACAAGCTGCACAGCTCATCTGTAGGGGCCAGTGTGGAGTCCGTTTGTCCTGAGACCCAGGGCTGAGCCGTTGAGCCCTCCGCATCTCAGCCGCATCCTCCTGTTGGAGCAGTTAGGTGTTTGGGAGAGGCCACGGTCCATGCTCATGGTTTTCCTGTAAGGCTGGAGAAACAGGCCTTGTTCCCTTAGTCTCTCTAATCAAAATGAGGTTGCAGAAAACCCTTCTCCCTACTTCTCCCTAAAATAATTTCCTTGGGTTAGAAGATGACTAAAAGACTATTCATCCGATGACTGATGTCTCCCTTCAAGAGTTATAAGCACATATAAATGCCTTTGAATGGTAATTATAATAATTTTGCTGAAGGGAAAATATCAGTATAAATATCATGGTGGACACGGAATGAGGACTGAGATGCTTTCATGTCTTTTCAGCTGTGGTTAGATTTTCTTTAAGCAGAATATACAAGTTTTTCCTCTCCTAGCATAAGGACTCTTTTTTTTTGTATCTTTTCTCTCTACTTTTTAGACATGATGGAAAATGCATTTATACATTTGATGACATATTGTACTATCTCAGTTGTTTAAAATTATAAATGTAATTTAATCATATGAAAAGAAGATTCATATTTCACCATCATCATCTCCCCAGAAATATCATTTCTTTATTACTATTATTATTATTATTATTATTATTTTGAGACAGGGTCTTGCTCCGTCACCCAGGCTGGAGTAAGGGGCACGATCTTGACTCACTGCAACCTCCACCTCCCAGGTTCAAGCAGTTCTCATGCCTCAGCCTCCTCAGTAGCTGGGATTACAGGCCTGCACCACCACACCCAGCTACCTTTTATATTTTTAAGTAGAGACAGTTTCGCCATGTTGGCCAGACTGGTCTCGAACTCCTGGCCTCAAGTGATTGGCCTGCTTCAGCCTCCCAAAGTGTGGGGATTACAGGCATGAGCTACCATGCCTGGCCTAATTCCATCATTTCTGTCCCAAGTGTTGCCACCATTTGGTTAACTGTTCCCCTGTTCACATCCATTTGGGCCAAGGTTGCAATGTTAAACAATCCTGAGATGGACATTTTCATGTTTATGGCTATTTCTGTATCTAGGGTCATTCTCTTAGGAGAGGTACTAAGGAGTACAAAAACTGGGAAGAAGGATATGGAATTTTTATGGATCTGGTATAAATTGCCAAATTATTTTCCAGAAGGGTTGTAGCCATATTTGTTGCCATCAGCTCTAGAATTTCAACCTCGTAAGTCACTGAAAGAAATTCTCCCAAAAGCAATCCTTCAGGAATAATGGAAGAAGATGGTGCCAAACCCCAGCCATTCTGCTCACTGTTAGATTCTTTTTTTGGTCTTACAGGTTACTTTTATTCTCAGGTTGATGGCTCTTAGAGTTGAGCAATGTTTGGGGTAGAATAACGAGCACTTTTAAAACTTGGTTCTACCTGGGGAGGGGGTGAGTTGTGATCACAGACAGTCTCACCTGGGAGGGGCTTGGGTGGTTGTCGGCTTGTCCTTCTAACACTTGTGTCTCAGGCGAGCAGCCTGGGACCAGTGAGGTGACCTGAAGGCTGGAGGTCACAAGCTAGGAGGCGACAGAGAACCCGGGTCTCAGGAAGCCCAGCCCAGAGCTCGCTGCACTGAGCCTCTCGGATGCCAGCTCTGTCCAGGATGCGGGAGGAGGCCAGACTGATTTGGTGTGTTTTGAAAAGTGATGAAAATATTTATTCAAATGTTTTGTACACATAGGCAGAAGTATAACAGGAGCTGCATATACAAAATTATTTTCTAGTAGTCACATTAAAAAAGTGAAAAGAAACAAAGAACATGATTATTTTTCTTTTTAAAACAGCTTTATTGAGAGATAATTTACATACTATAAAATTTACCCCTTTAAAGTGTACAATTTGCTGTTCTTATGTATTCACAATCATGCACGTATCACTACCAGCTCCAGGACACTTTCATCACTGTAAAAAGAAACCCCGTATCCATTAGTAGCCACCCCATACTTCTCCTCTGCCCAGCCCTAGGCAACCACCGGTTCGTTTTCTATTTCTATGAATTTGCTTATTCTGGACATTTCATATAAATGGAATCAAAGAATACGTAACTGGCTTCTGTCTCTTAGCATAATGTTTTCAAGGTTGTCCACATTGTGGCATGGATCATTATTTCATTCCATTTTATGATTAAAAATATGCCTTTTTATGGATACAGGGAGACCAGACGTCTATTTTATCTCCCCTCCCTGATGGGGAATCCTAATTTCAGCCTGGAAAGTCACTGTGAAAGTCTAAACTGCAGAGGTGATACTGACTGTTTCCACTGGAAGAAACTGTAGCACCTGACTCAGGAAGCCAGCATTAAAACCAAGAATATTCTATATGGATGGGGATTACGCATTGAAAGGAAAACATGAGGAAATGCACTTTGCAGATTTATTAGATCATAGAACTTTTTTGGAGCTGGAAAGGATGTCGGAAACCGTCTAGCCTACCCCCTCATCTTACCACTGAGGTAACTGAGGCCCAGGAAGGGGAAGTGGCTTGTTTTGGGTCCGAGACCACTCTTCATTTCTTATTTGAGCCAAAGCTTCCTTCTGGCGTCTGTCTCTGTTTCACAAGTTCCCCTCGCATGGGGGCTGGGTACTGCTTGGAAGAACTGGCCTCTTCCTTGATACAGGGGGCTCGTTCACCATCACCTCCCTCCCTCACGTCTCTTCTGCTTCTCTGCAGCCTCAGGCCCTCCTCCTGCACCAGGGGGGCAGACTCAACCCGGGTGGGCACTGCCTCCCAGTCCGTGGCCAGAGGCTGGAGGGCTGGGGAGACTGAACAGCCCCGGCAGCTCCAGACATAACAACCTATGTTGAGGAGTCAGCGCAGGAAGCAAACCCAGCTGAGAAATCTGCGAAGGTCAGGACCGGAGCCAGACGCTTATCAAGAGCAAAGTTAATGGTGTTTTTGTGAACCGAGCAGTCAGCTGTTTCCCCGAAGATAATAATAGACACATCATGTTGGGCATTCAGGAGGCATCTGAAAAAAAAATTGTGCAGTGGAATTGATTGGAAGATTTTCCCTAATACATAAAATAGGCCAGAAAAGACTATCAAATGTAACAGCACCGATCAAACCCAATAGATCAAGCAAGGACTGAAAAACACAATTTTCTTTTTCTTTTTTTTTTGCCAGTGAGTCTGAAAAGTGATTTTCAATGACAGGCGCCTTGAAACATAGACAACATAAACAACAACATAGTTGTTCTGGAAGAGGCATCTTTTCCCAGTAAAGCCAAAGATGCAGATCTAGGCTGTGCTCGTGACTGACAGCACAGTGAGGGGTTCACAGCCAGCTGGCCAGGTGCCCCCCGAAAGCACATTTCGAATCTACTCTATTTGAGAGAGACTGCCTTAGCCTTGTTTGGGTAAGTCTTCCTCCTTCACTTCACCTGCCACAGACTTTTCCAGGCACCATCTGCTGCAGTCTTGGCCCAGCCCCTGCAACAGTTACTGCTCAAGGCACCCGGGACATGCAGGACGGGGGAGCAGCCTGAGGTCTGGCATCCGGCGAGCTTTTCCCACTTGGAGCCGTCTGGGAGACTGTCCCGGAAAGAGAGGGGCTGCCAACACTTGGAAGTGCCAATGTGTGCTGAAAGTCGAGGCCAGGCTCCCGGCTCCCCCGCCTCTTCCTCCTTGATTCATTAAAAGGAAAGAAAGAGGCCACACGAAACTCCCCTGAATTTCATTTCTTTGTTTCTATACAAAAGACAGCGTGGTCATTCATCATTCAAATTTTAGCCTTTTTAAACAAATAATAATTCCTGCTTGTGAATTCAGTGTATTTTAACAAGAGTAGGTCTGAGGGCCATTGGCCGTGTCTTTCCTTAGATTTGCAGACAGTGGCCCTGATGGTGCATAGGGTTTCAGGTTTCCTTTAGACCTCAGCTGGCTGCCTGGGCCACCACTTAGCAATGCCATTGTCCTTCCTGTGCATTTTCTTTGCAGAATTCGAGGAAATCCAGTCGCACAGGCCCCTCTGTGCCCATGTCCCCGGTGCCCTGGAATGTGCAGTACCAGCAGCAGCGATTAGAATGGGGGTCTGGTTTCCCGGAATGTGCAAGGTCTCGCTTCTGTTTCTGCTGCCTCCATGCCCCAGACCAGTGCTGGGCCGGGCTCTGGGCTGGAGCCGTGGCTGACAAGTTTCCTTGGAATTTAATGGAGTGGGCCAGACAGCATGCAGCCACTCAAACTGAAAACTTGGGAAAGAAATGAGTGTTGTGGGGCAGCTTTGCTGCATTCACTGGGTCATATATGCTTCTTTTTCTTTTCCTCAGGCAACCCCTCTTGCAGACAGGAGGCCCCATCCCCTTTCGCTTCATGCCTCATTGGCCATTAGGAACCTTTTAAAACTGATTTCTCTCCTGACCCTCTGAGAGAACATAGTCCAAGTTCCCTGGAGGAGGAGGAAGCGCTCTGTGTTTCTCTGCAGTTCACGGCTCATTTAAATGCAGCCCACGTGCTGTCTTTCCCCACTCCTCTGCCTGCTCCCGTTGTGCTTCTCATGATCATTCTCAAATTCAGCGAGAAACCTCACAAAGGGAGCTTTTCTTAGGGAAGAGTCATCCTTGGCCTCCCGAACGTGGACCAGCCCCTCTCCCCAGCTGCACAGCATCAGGTTAGTTAACCACCTGCCTCCATCTGGGTCCTGTCTGGACAGGCCTACTCGCACCTGCTGCAGGCATCCAACTTGCCCTCAGGTGCCTGTGGCTGGTCCAGAGGGGTGGAGCCCACATTCCAGTCCTGACAGGTAAAGTTCAGTGGCGGGGACCCTGCATTTAGTGTAAAGATCAATATTCCAGGTCCTCTCTTCCTGCCACCCAGCGACTGGCCGTTTGCAGGCACTCGGTCCCAGTTGTCCTGGGCCTGCAGCCCTTGCATTCTCTCTGCTTTGTCTCTGCTATTGCACCCCTGCCCCATCAGAAATGCAGGTGGGGGGGCCTTCCGCTGGGACAGTGAGAGGCTGGGTAGTAAGAGGAGCGCTAGAGGGATGGTTGCGCTTGCATCCAGCCCTGACTGCATTCGCTCTCCCCCGCCTCTCTGTAAAGGTGCTGAGCTGTGAGTGGAACCAAGTGGATGAGAGTGGCCTTGGGCACCTGCCGATAAGTTTCCTGGTGTGTCTTCTCCTCCTGGGAGTCCCATCTGGATTTGGGTCTGGATTTATTTATTCAGCAAGTAGCCTCTTTATAGTTACTTTTTTTTTTTTTTTTTTTTTTTTTTTTGAGATGGAGTCTCACTTTGTCACCCAGGCTGGAGTGCATTGGCGCAATCTTGGCTCACTGCAAGCTCCGCCTTCCGGGTTCACGCCATTCTCCTGCCTCAGCCTCCCGAGTAGCTGGGACCACAGGCGCCCGCCACCATGCCTGGCTAATTTTTTGTATTTTTAGTAGAGACTGGGTTTCACTGTGTTAGCCAGGACGGTCTCGATCTCCTGACCTCGTGATCTGCCCACCTCGGCCTCCCAAAGTGCTGGGATTACAGGTGTGAGCCACCATGCCCGGCCTGTAGTTACTTTTAATTTAGCCATGCTCGGGGCTGAAGGGGATGCCAAAGAAATATAAGATGAGCCCCTCAGACGGCTAAAGATGAAGATGAGGCCTCCAGCATGTACCTCCCACATGTACCCTCCACATACAAATTCTGGGTGTCACTGGATTCTGGAACTCCCCAAAGCTGCTGGCACCTGGAGGATGGGGCCCCGAGGCTGGACCTCACTCCTGCTGGGTTGCTGGACTGGGAAAGTACTGATGGCAGCTGAGGAGTGTGTCCCAGACTTCACTGAGCCATTCCCAAAGATTATTCCAAGTTCTCCTGACACTGCACTGGAGGCCTGCTGTGCTGGCCTTCTTTATTTACAGTTTCTGACTGGTGTCTAGCAGCCCTGCCAGAGAGAGTGGCAGTGTGTCTGCAGGCGACCAGGAGAAATGTCTCAGGCTTTAGAGCAGGACTTTGAGCATATAGCCGGGGGGGGCCCAGCAGGCCGTCTCCTGCACGGTTACTTCTTGTCCTTACATGGTCGAGAGGTTGCTGCCTGGCCCTTCAAGTGAGGGTGGGACATGCTATCCATTGGCCTTAATTTCCAACCTCTGCATGATGCATTTTATGCTCCTGCCTTTGAAAGAACTTTTATTTTCTTGTCATTTATGCCCAGACCCACATGGCAGAAGGAAGGGAGGCTGGGACAGGGGAGGCAGATAAGCTGCCGCTGATGGACCTGCCCAGTTTCTTAGCTCATCCCGGCCTCCATCCTGGTGAGCAGACACTGGCCCAATCCAGCCATATTTTTGGCTGAGTTTCTGTCTTCACATCTCATCCTTAACCCTGAATCCTGGCCATAGTTGGTACTGGGTTGTATTCTTATTTGTAATCTTTAAAGTAGGAATACCTTTGCTGGTATTTAAAGTGGAAGAAATCAGGCGAAGAATCACAAGTGATTTGCAAACTGGAAGAGACATTAGAATGTAAATGTGAGGAAGCGTCAGCATGAGGGGCTTGCCTGGGCTGCACAGCTTGCCTTGGCTGGAGTATGCACTGTTCTGGCATTGCAGAGAGGATGGGTACCTTGCCTCCCTGCAGGTGGGGGACTGTATCAGCCCCCGCAGACTGCTCCTGGGCTCCTGAGTTTGACAGATTTTTTTTTTTTTTTTGAGACGGAGTCTCACTCTGTTGCCCAGGCTGGAGTGCAGTGGTGCGATCTCAGCTCACTGCAAGCTCCACCTCCCGGGTTCACGCCATTCCCCAGCCTCAGCCTCCCGAGTAGCTGGGACTATAGGCGCCCGCCACCACGCCTGGCTAATTTTTTGTATTTTTAGTAGAGATGGGGTTTCACCGTGTTAGCCAGGATGGTCTCGATTTCCTGACCTTGTGATCTGCCTGCCTCGGCCTCCCAAAGTGCTGGGATTACAGGCATGAGCCACTGCGCCTGGCCGAGTTTGACCAGAATAAGGCAGCATCTCCAGTAGCACCTGAGCAGCTCCTGAGATGCTTTTCTGTGCTAAATCTGGATTTGGGGTATTAAATCAAATGAATTTGAAATGCAGGCACAGCTGGCCCCATGGGCATGGACCTGTGCAGTCACGCCTTGCCCCGTGTTCAGAAGGGTGCTGCACCTGTTTTAATGCTCTGCTGTTGCTCTCTTGAGATTCTTAATAATTTTTGAACGAAGGGCCCCACATACTCATTTTGTACTGGGTACTGCATATTATGTAGCTAGTCTTGAATCTAGGACAGTGCATTAAAATGCCATTGATTGGATCAATCTGCTCTTGCAACTGATTTGAATTTTGGGAACATGCTGTTTCCTGTGAATAAAGGAGGATTCATTTCTTTTCCCTCGAATACACTGCGTTCTGTTTTCCAAATTAGCTCTACGTATCAACTCAGCTGAGAAATTGGAAGGGGGGATTGTTCTGGCTGGAAGGGAAGGTTAGATTGTTAATCCTGCATCCTGGCCCTGATCTCACCGAGTGTGAAGCATGTTCCCACAATGGTGTGGGCTGCGGGGGGCTGGAGGCTGGCTGAGAAGGTGGGGACCAAGGAGGGAGGCTAGCCTGGGAGTCAGACAGGTGGGGTTAGGCTCTTGCTTTTGCCACTCGCCAGCTCTGAGGCTTAGGGCAACATGATTTAATTCTCTGATCCTTGTTTTTTTCATCTTTCTGTAGACTGGTGATAAGATGCACCCTGCAGGCTTGCAGGCTTGCAGGAATAATTAGAGGTAACATTTGTGCCTATTATTGGGCTTGACATATAGTAGATGCTCTACAACAAATAGATCCTATAATTCTTATTGGTAATATTATTTTATTGCTAACATTGAAGGTTGGGTGGGATTTGACTAGCTGGAGGCGAGGAGAATGAGATCATCCAGGCCGGAAGGAAAAGAGACATGAATGCAGGGGGATGGGGTGGAGCACTTTGGAGGTGTAGGGAGAGGTCTGCAGGGTGGGAGCTGTGCATTAAGGAGTCGTGGGGAGAGTGGAGGAATCAGTGCCACATGGCGAATGAGAGGGGATCGTGGGCCCGAGGAGATGGAGATGGCTGCGGGGATCCTGCAGGAAGTTTATGTGCCCCAAAGTGGCATTATCAGTTAGGGGGAGACACTGAAGACAGAGGTGAGGCCTGCCTGAATTAGCATACAGTGGGATTCTTGGAAGCTTCAGAAGCTTGAGAAGAGCCACTTGGAGGTGTTGAAATGCACCTGGGAGGGACGTGGGGACCCAGCTCTGGGCTGAGAGCTGGGAGACGGAAACGCAGGTGGCCTTGGCCTTGAAGATGGGGCATGATATTTAGTGCTTTATGTGCAATCTCACCTAGGACTCCCAAGCCCTTTGGAGTAGGTGATATTAGCTCCGTGTTACAGAAAGGGAGACTGAGGCTGAAGCAGGGACATTCATGATCTGAAGTCACACAGCTGTACGGGGCAGAAGTGGGCATGGAGGCATTAACTTAGAGCCGAAAGGTGTGACCTTTCTTAGTGTGGCTGGCCCCACGGGGAACGTGTGTGGGTTGGAGTACAACTTGGTGTTCCTACCCATCCCAGATGCTCTGCGTTTGTGAACCCCACTTGCCACATCAGGGCGGGCGAGGGCAGGAAGCTCTACAGGGAGAAGGGACAAGGGACAGAGCCAAGAACAGGGGCAGTGCCCCAGGGTCCTCCAGGGGCAATGAAGGGGGTTGGCACACCTGGGTTAGTTGCTGGCCAGTGTGGGGAGAGAGCTGGCCTGGGAGTCTAATGGGAATGCCAGGGAAAGCTGCCTTGGTCCCCTAAAGTGAAGCCCCCATGCTGGCCGTGGAGTGTTGGTGACTGAGGGTCCCTGCTAGTTGTCTGGCCGAGGCAGCATGTCCCATAGGCATAGCTCTGGTGTCCTGCTGGTGTGGCGTGAGTGCCCCTCATGCTGGGAGCCAGCCCTGTGCTCTGGAGGGAGGCGGTGGGAGGACAAGGGACAGTGGGAATTGGCACCTTCTCCCACTGGCAGGTCCAGGTTTTATGGAATCTGAAACTTGTACAATTCAGGATACCCTCTTCAAGAAAAACACTCCTCAAAATTATGAATATAACATTAGGTATGAAACTGTTATTGATATAGATTGAAAAAAGAAAATGCCCAAAATGACAAACTTCAGAAAATAGACAAATACTACAAACATCACAAAATCAGAAAAATAAGATTAAAAAAAGCTAACTGCTGAACACTCCGTCATCTTGAAAATGCCCCTCTCTCCTCCTCTATTTTTTGGCTGTGAACTCTTTGCTCACCTTTTCATGTGACAATGCTTTTGTAATATTTCCTACAGAGAAAATAGAATAATTTATTATTACTTTTATTGTTTTTGGATTATTATTATGATCAATTCAATATTTTTCTACTACCCACACACTCACTGTCTTCTGTCCAACCTCTGGCCTGCACCAGGGGAACCAGGAGGTTCCCCTGCCGTAGGGTGTCCCTGGAGACCACACATATAGCAGGATAGATATAGCAATTTAACTAGACACAGAAGGGACTTCAAAGCACACAAATATATCTCATTTAACCTGAACAAAATGATTATTCAGTTTTACTTTTCCCTTAGCCTCTTCCCCCAAATGCTGGCAGCCACCCTGATGGGATAGATGTGTGACAGAGGGCAGGAGACCGTGGCCCCAACCAGCTGCAGCTTCACTCTTTCATTTCTGTATACTCTCTACAAGCCATGATGATAGCACTTTGCTAGGGCCCCTCACAGGGCAGATGGAGGGCTCCACGCTGAAGCTTTGTGGATGTTTGCTGTCTATCCACCTCTGCTCCTTGTGCCTATGCAGGGATTCAGGCCCAACCACTGCAGAGAGCCCAAGAGCATCAGGCAGAGGTTCCCAAACTGTCATGATTGGTGGCACCTTTAGTAGTTGATATGGTTTGGTTGTGTCCTCACCCAAATCTCATCTTGAATTCCCACATGTTGTGGGAGGGACCTGGTTGGTGGTAATTGAATCATGGGGCCAGATCTTTCCCGCACTGTTCTCATGATAGTGAATAAGTCTCCCAAGATCTGTTGGCTTTATAAAGGGGAGTTTCCCTGCACGAGCTCTCTCTCTGACTGCTGCCATCCATGTAAGACATGACATGCTCCTGCTTGCCTCCCACCATGATTCTGAGGCTTCCCCAGCCACATGGAACTGGAAGTCCAATAAAACCTCCTTCTTTTGTAAATCACCCAGTCTCAGGTATGTCTTTATCAGCAGTGTGAAAATGGACTAATACAGTAGTGCAGTCATTTTTTCATGGTCCCCAGTAAGGCCAAAAAATACCCAACAGTTCCATTTATCAATTAGTGGGGGCCAAACAATTTGATAAGTATTTGTGTCCCTATAACACAGTGGTCATTAAAAAAAGACATTTTAATTTCATTATTCAATAAGCATGATTACTTATGAATGGGATATGTGCACCTGTTGGGTGTCACACGACCTTTCAAATCTTGGAATCAGATTGGACACCACCATGCCCATTTCCAGTTCAACTCTGATTTTTGTGTGGTACATTCTTTTTATCACAGTGACTGCCAGAAATCCAACTTCATATGGAATCATGAAAAGGGATGTAGTGTGATCTGATTTCAAAACTATGATCAATCTAGAGCTAGTTTACAAGGTGTCTAACAGTGATCAAGTATCACTGTATTTCCCTAGAAAACCTGAAATATCGATGAATTTTCTGTGGCACTCTGGTGTCCCTTGGGGCACACTATGGGAACCATGGGATTAGGACCATAAGGATATGATTTTGGCTTCTTCCTGCCTCAGATCTAATCTTTACCTGGCATTTTTGCCTTAAAGATGAAAGAAGCATACATTTTGATGTATTTAAAGCACATATTCGGCCAGGTGCGGTGGCTCACACCTGTAGTCCCAGCACTTTGGGAGGCTGAGGCAGGTGGATCACAAGGTTGGAAGTTTCAGACCAGCCTGACCAACATGGTGAAACCCCATCTCTACTAAAAATACAAAAAATAGCCAGGTGTGGTGGCATGTGCCTGTAATCCCAGCTACTCAGGAGGCTGAGGCAGGAGAATCACTTGAACCCAGGAGGCAGAGGTTGCAGTGAGCCGAGATTGCACCACTGCACTCCAGCCTGGGCTACAGAGCAAGACTCCGTCTCAAAAAAAAAAAAAAAAAAAAAAAAAAAAAGCACATATTCATTTTGTGCTTATTCTTTTGAGAGAAACACAGATAAAAGTCTATCCTTTAATTCATACTCCCCATACTGTGATTTTCATTTTTACTGCAACAAATTTTGTTCAGTGTGATAATGAATGTCAAACACTTAATGCCTTGCTCTTTTCAGTAACATGACATATTGGAGAATAATAACTGAAGCTTATCTACACTGCCTACGTCTGTTTTCTTCCACCTTGAAAGAAGTTGTTGAAAGTAATTAAGAAGTATTATGTGTAAAACTCCAGGGATGATGTGCTTCAAGGAAGCAACATTTATGAAGTTGTGTGCTTGACTAGTAGTTTATAAAGAGGAAAGACGAATCATTTATTATCTTGGGATTGAATCTTGGCAATTTTTAAACTATAAAGTTACAGGAAATGTTGGCTACTCTTAATGGGCCATTTGTTGTGTTAAAAATCAGTAATGAGAAATATTTACTAGGTAAGTGGAAAGATCCATCTCTATAAATTGTTGTAACTTACCATTTTACAAATCTTAGTTACTCAGTTTTTCTGCTTAAAAATGAAATCATGTAGCACTGTATAAGTCATTCAGTTTTTTATTTTGGAGAATTACTCTGGATTGTCTAGGCTCTGTGCCCTCCACATATATTTTTGAAATAGTTTGTGAATTTCTACAAAAACTCCTGCTCAGAATTTTCACTGAGAGTATGCTTAATCCATGGGTTAATTTGTGAGAAATTGATAGCTTAACAATAGTGAATCTTCTGATCTACAAGTGTGGTATTTCTCTCCATTTATTTAGGTCTTCTTTATTTTGATAGCGTTTTGTAGCTTTCAATGTACAGATCTTGCAAATATCTTGTTAAATATTTCCCTAATTACTTGATATTTATTTTTAATGCTGTTATAGTTATATTTTTAAAATTTTGATTCCAATTGTTGCTAATACATAGAAATGAAATTATTTATTGACCTCTTATCCTGTGACATTGATAAACGCAGTCATATATTCGTAGATTTCTAGAATTTTTCTATATAGACTATCATATATATCATCTGCAAATAAAGACGGTTTTACATTTTCCTTTCCAATCTCTATGCCTTTTGTTTCCTTCTCATGCCTCATTGTGTGGTCCATTACTGAACGGCAGCCAGTTCCAGCTTTCTGTTCAATTAAGGAGCAGGTAAAATGTCCAGGCCTTGACCTTTCAGGGGGCTTCCCGTCCTCATTGCCTTCTGCTGCCTCAGTTCTGGCTTAACAAAACAGTGTAGGGAGGAGGCATGGTCCTTACCTACCAGGGCGTTACTTGGCCTTCTTCAGGTTGGTTGCTTCGTCAGGTTTAAGAGCTCACCTGGGCTGCAGTTCAGGCTAGGTTATCTGCTGACCTGACCCTGTCTCCCTTCTGTAGTGTCTGTGGGGTACCCTTGTAAGCTAGGGAGAAAAGACACACGTGAAGGCCAGAAAAAACAGCCTGCCACACAGCTTCCCTGGATCATACCTTCGCAGTGATATGATGACATCGTTAGGAGGCGCCGAGGTGGCTGAGTGGGTCTCCAGACACCTCCCTTTACCTCTCTGCTGTGCCACTGATGTGTGACGTGCTTGCACCTATGCAGAGCTGCCACTGAGCAGCACCGTGGCCAGTCCTTTGGATTTTCTTCTTTCTAAATTGTATGCCATGGCTTGATCAAGCATTTCATATACCGTAGATCATGAAATCAGCATAGAAAACACATTGAGGTAGATGGTGTTACCACATTTTATGGATGAGAGGCTAACATTTGGAGGAGTCAGGTAACACGTCCAAGGCCACACAGCTAGTGAGTACCCTGCTGAGGGTCACACTCTGGTCCATCTGAGGCCGGAGCCTGTGCCAGCCTTCTCCTCATGCTGATAGACGAGGAAACAGAAAGAAGGAGCAGTGGATGCCCCCACCCTCTGTCCCCTGAACCCCTTGGAGAGTAGGCAGTGGCAGAGCCAGCCTGGGCCCATCTATGGGGATTCTCCATCGGGATTGACTCCTCTGGAAGGAAGACAGTTGACCCACAGTTGAGATCACAGCAGATGGGCCAGCCAGGGTGTCTGTAGACCATCAGGCAGTGGCCACTCCATGTAGTTTAATGGACAAGCCCTTTTAATGGAACAGGAATCTAACACTGAACCAAGCTGCTTTTAGACACACTTTTATTCCTCACTCTGAAATGGCGTTTGGACAAGCCAAATATTTCTTCTTCTTTCAGTGGACATTTTGTCCATCTTTGAACAGTTAGTTGATGTTTCTTCTGTTTAGTTATTCCTGTTCTATTTTCCTGTTGCCACTGGTCCACCCAAGGATGGTAAGAATGGAAGTCAATGGTTGCTTTTTCATCTGAGATGCACCACGAAGGCTTGTCAGTCAGCCTTGTCATATGGTCTGTGCTCCCACTGCTCCTTCTTTCTGTTTCCTCATCTGCAGAATTTGGAGAGTCCTGGACCTGATCTCAAATTTCACATGTTATTTATCTTCCTGCAGCATGCTGGGGAGAGGAAGAGACAGGGACATAGAAGGTTGGAGCTGGAACAGACTTCACATCTCATTCCAGAGGCATTTGGTCCATCTTACAGATGAGGAAATGGAGGCTGCTCAGTGGACTGAGGCTGGAACTGGGCCTTCCAGTGGCCAGGCCAGATCCTCCTTGATCTCCCTTGTTGCTTTCCTGGTGGGCAGACCCTGGAACCACTTTCTGTGACTGTGTGAGAAGGGAACTGCCTCTCATTTTACTCAGCAAAATCCATCTTCAATCCATCTTCATTTTTGCCCCTGGTGTGGGCAAATTCTCCCATACCTAATTCAGGAAGCCAGAAAGAGGAAGTGAGTTAATGATCCTTAGTGGGAAGGTGCTGGTCATGGTCCTTCTTGTGAGAGTTTCTGAAACACCATGCTGTCTCTGTGTTCTGGCCTGGCTGGAGTTAAACCTCTTCTTGGCCTTTCCCCAGGAAGCTGGTCTGAGGAAGCCCAGATGCGTTTGTTTACAGCTGTCTGGTGACATTCGCCAGGCTCTGTTTTCAGAAGGAACATTTCCATTCCCTTATTTACACCTCCCATTGGAGTGCTTGGGGAGACACACCAATTATTTGCAACTACCTGGAAACCTGGGAGGGTAGCAGATCTGTAGGAGGCCAGTGTTGAAGTGAGAAGCTGTAGATCTGGTGACACTGTGGGCTTGGGAGGGCTTGCCCAAATCTGTTACTTATACTCTCTATTAAGAAACTTCAGTGTCCATGGAGAAGTTATTTAAAGTCTGTGAGCCTCAGTTTCCCCATATATAATATGGGAAGGATACCTGATTTTCCTATTCCACATGAAGGTAGAAAAAATTAAATTAAGGCAGCCGATGAAAGGGTTTTGAAAGCAAAAATAATAATATGATACTGACCTGAATTTGTTAAATTATTCTTCCTAGTAGTTGCAGATCTTTTTCTGTACCTTAGAAAAAAACCAGGCTATGTAAAAGGAGAAGATGATTCCAATCTTTAAATAAAGCAACTCGGAGGTCAGGGGCTAGGACAGAAGGCGGCCCTTTGTTCACAGAAGCGCTCTCACTTCCAAGAAAGCAAGCGTGGGAGAGGCAGGTGGTCCTCCCGATGTCCCTGTGCCCCATGGTGTCAAGTTGGGTTACTATGGCCCTTCGTGACCCAGTGCAGCAGGGATGTGGGAACCAGTGGGTGTGAAGCTGTGATGGGTCACAAGAGGGCTGGGACGTCTCACAGCTTTTACTTACAGCCTAGAGCCTGGGGAAGGGTTGCCACTCTAGTGATGAGAGAGGCGCGTGTGTGTGTGTGTGTATGCGTGTGTATGTATGTGTACATTTGCATGTATATATGTGTGACTGTGTATATGTGCACATCTGTGAGTATATGAATGTGTGTGGAAGTGTGTATAGGTGTTTATGTGACAGTTTGTGTGTAAGTGTGGGTGTATGTGTGTGGGTGTGTTTATGCATGTACGTGTGTGGGTGTGTATGCATAGTGTGTATGTGTGAGTTTGTGTGTGTGTGTGCATTTGCATCTCTGTGTATATGTGCATGTGTGTTAGGGGCAGGCACACAGGCCTGTTGGTAAGTGAGACACAAAATACCTACAAAATACAAAATATGAGACAGGAAATACAAGCCCCAGTTACTCATTTTTCAGCGCAACAGACATAAGATTACCATGTGAAATTGCTATGAAAGTTTCCGAAAGCTTCCTGTCAATTCGTAGTGAGCAGCTAGCAGAGGAGTGCGGGTCCCTGGAGCCTGCTTGTGCAACGCTGAGCTAGTCCAAGGGGGAAGAATGGGGTGCATGGCTCTTAGCTGCAGACCAGCCTGGAACCCCTCCAGCCTGCTTTAGCAGAGACTTGTTAAGAGGTAGCAGCAGGTGGCACAGATTAGGAGCCGGAGTAGTAGGCTAAGGCTGCACTTCCAGGGACACACTGCCTCTGCCACCACCCGTGCCACAAAAATGGGAGCCCAGGACCCTGAATCTCTAGCAGTACGTTTCCGAATCAGTTACCTTGGGTATGTGCCTCTGGTTGATGGAAACTAACTTGTAGCCCTGCTGGGTGAGAGCCTCACATCGGGACATGTGACAGCTTTGTTGAAAGTAGCTTTGGAAACGCCCACCACGTGGGGCCACTCACTGTAATATAAACGGTCATGCATCACTGAGCAACAGGGATACGTTCTGAGAAATGCGTCGTTAGGCGATTTCATCACTGTGGGAATGTTACAGAGTGCGCCTACGCAAACCTAGATGGCAGAGCCCACTCCACACCTAGGCCAGATGGCAGAGCCTGTTGTTTCTAGGATGCACGCCTGTACAGTAGGTTACTGTACTGAATACTGTAGGCAGTTGTAACAATGGTGAGTATTTGTGTATTCAAACATAGAAAAGGTATAGTAAAAACAATGGTGTTACGGTCCGCGGCTGGCTGAAATGTTATGTGGTGCATGACTGTAGGTATAAAGCATTATGGTTGTTTGATTTTTCTGTTTTTCTCACCCACAGTCTTAAGGCACCTCTTATGCCTTTTGTCTGGGATGTCCCGGGCAGGGTTGGAACGCGTGGTTAAGGCATGGTGGAAACTGCTTTGGGGACAGACGATGGCCTCAGCTTGCCTTGGGGTGTCAGTGGGAAAGATAGGAGCTGCCCCTTTGCCTTCGTGTTTCTTCGTAATAATCTCAGATGTACCCGTGTGGTGGGCCTCTCCTAGAAAAAGCCCCGGTGCTCTTTGCTCCTGCGGTGTTTCTCAGGAGGGTTGTTGCTTCTTTGTAATGGTGGGGACTCAGGGAAGGGACGCAGGCAGAGGGTGATGCCACATCAAAAAGGGACCCTTGGCTGGGTGTGGTGGCTTACGCCTGTAATCCTAGCACTTTGGGAGGCCGAGGCAGGTGGATCACCTGAGGTCAGGAGTTCGAGACCAGCCTGGCCAACGTGGTGAAACCCTGTCCCTAGTAAAAATACAAAGGTGGTGGGTGCCTGTAATCCCAGTTACTCAGTAGGCTGAGGCAGAAGAATCGCTTGAACCGGAGAGGTGGAGGTTGCGATGAGCCAAGATTGCGCCATTGCACTCCAGCCTGGGCGACAGAGTGTGACTCCATCTAAAAATAAACTGAAAAAAAAAACAAAAAACAAACTTGGGCCATCAGCTTCTTGGAAAGGCTGGTGTGAGGTTGAAGCATTTGCTGGTGCCTCTGCTCAACGTTTTTGTGGTGAACCTGAGCAAAGAGGTTATCATTAGTGGATTTTACTGCCTTACCTGGGTGGGCACTCCCTTGGGAGGTGGATGGACATTTGCAGCTGAGCCCAGGTGGGGGAATTGCACTCACCCCGCCTTCAGAATTCCAAAGGCTGGGCATGCATCTTGGCTTCCTCTAACCCATGTCTTTCTCTAGGTGGCCACAGCAGAGTGTCATTAAGTATCTATTCTTTGCTTTTGTTCTCAGGGCAGGAAGATCCCAACAGTTTGCGCCATAAATATAACTTTATCGCGGACGTGGTGGAGAAGATCGCCCCTGCCGTGGTTCATATCGAATTGTTTCGCAAGTAAAGAGAGCCTTCCTTTTTCCTATAACCTCCGAAGCTTTCACCGCCACTAGCAAAACATGAGAGCTATTTTTGAGATACATTAAAGTGTCAAAGTGTCACTGAATATCTTCCTACTTAAGATAAGTGTGTCTCCCTTAGAATATTTTCCCTATTCGACTATATAAATCTACATTCTTGACCCTTCTGAATGTTTAAAGAACCTCGGGCTCTGAAGAGATTCTCTAAGAATATTTTGTAAGTGGAATTTTTTGATGCATGCAAAAAATTGGCAGGATGTTTAGTGTTTAAATGCTAAGCCCGATATATAAAGGAGCGATGGCTAGGTGTGTGTGGCTGTTGCACAACCCATTAATCAATGCGTTGAAGCGTTCATTTTAAGGTGCTACAGGCTTAAGTGTGTACTCCTTTGGATTTTAGGCTTCCGTTTTCTAAACGAGAGGTGCCGGTGGCTAGTGGGTCTGGGTTTATTGTGTCGGAAGATGGACTGATCGTGACAAATGCCCACGTGGTGACCAACAAGCACCGGGTCAAAGTTGAGCTGAAGAACGGTGCCACTTACGAAGCCAAAATCAAGGATGTGGATGAGAAAGCAGACATCGCACTCATCAAAATTGACCACCAGGTAAGGGTGTTCTCG
Organism: Pan troglodytes; assembly: GCF_028858775.2. Taxonomy (NCBI): domain Eukaryota; kingdom Metazoa; phylum Chordata; class Mammalia; order Primates; family Hominidae; genus Pan; species Pan troglodytes. The sequence continues at coordinate 134,591,169 of NC_072406.2, forward strand.
CCTGCAGAGGTGAGTTCTCAGATGCCCCGGAACACCCTTGGCAAAGGCACCAGAGCTCTCTGATTGCAGCTGATTCTCGGGGGGCACTGAAGCCAGTCTGAGCCAGTCACAGGAGGGCCTTGAGGAGATGCTGAGTATGGCCTGGGGGTGTGGGAGAGGAAGGGGCTCAGGAAAACTTCTGTAAGGAGCCAGATAAAAGTTTTTAAAATAATGTTTTAAATGTTTGTCAAAGAAAGCAATAGATTTGTAAAGAAATTAGTAGGTAAGTAGTGAAAATTGATTCTCCTTCCCATTCCCAATCCTGTGGCAACTCTTCCTACAGATTTTATTTATCCTCCACAGATACGTCATGCGTTCACAATGAACATAGAATTTACTGGGTTTTAGACTGAGCCATCCTTAACTTTTCAACAGTTACTTTGAAAACAAACCAGCTCTCCCAAATTGGGGTTTTGCGGGGTTATGAGATGTGTTTCAAAAGAATGTTGCATACTTTAAACATCTTGGAAACCTTGAATTAAAACAGAGCTAATGGATTTCTTCTTTCTAGACCTTCTCAGAGCTTTTAGTATGCTAGTGTGCACGTGGCTTGCCTACAAAAGGGTGTTGACTGAACTATTTGCCCAAATTATAATCATTTGAGTATACAGCTTTTTGTGGGGGCAGGCAGAACTGAGACATACCAAAATCAGTTTGGGAAATGCTGTATTTGAAAATGCTTTCTATTTAAATATTCTCTTTGCAATCATTTTTGCTCTGTTGATTTGCTTAGCGAAGTCTTCATGTCTGGGACAATATCCATTTCTTACTGACTCATCAAAAACCCCCACTCGACACGTCAATGAGAGAGGTTTTGTTTGCTGTGTGGCATGTTCAGTGAAAGCGTGGTTTCCAGTTTCTTCACATCCTTATAATTTTCTAGACTTCAGATGGAGGGAACAATCAGAGGAGGTTGGAATCCTGCCTCTGGCCAAGGAAAAGACCAGAGGCTGAGCCAGGTGGGGTCTCTTGTCCAGCCCTCTGCTTGCCTCGCTTTACCTGGGTGTGGGCTGAGTAATTCCAGACAAGCGTGGAATTAATCTGGCTGTTTGTGCTGTTCAACGGCACGCTGGTTACACCTCCTTTTGGAAACAGCTCTGCGTGTGCTGTTTGGGTGGTAGGATTCCGGGTCTCCTTCTCCGTCTTTTTATAACATCAAGTTGCTGCCCAGCTCAGGCTCCTTTACGGCCAGTCTTCAGAAAACCACCAGCTAACACATTTACAACCCTCCTTCCCCGATGTTCCTGTAGCTTCTCTATGGCTGGGTGGCCAGGCATGGCCGAAGAGGCTCTGGGTAGATATAGGCTCTGTGCCCGGTGTGTGTAACTGGCCTTGAGTGAGGCTGCAATTGTGTGTTATTTCTATTAGGTCACTGTGGAATTTCTAGCGACAACTAATCTTTCAAAGTGTGTTTATTGGTCACAGGATTATTGGGCCAGCCTCTGCCTTCATTCTTTTTCACCTAATCTGCATAATAGCTGTGTTATCCCCATTTTAGAGAAGAAGAAACAGGGGCTCAGAGAAGTCTAGTAACCTGTGTGAGGCCACACAGCAAACACCTCATGACCCTGCCCTCCTAAGGCAGCCAGGCTGCTGCTCCCAACGTGTCCAAGCCCATGGCTGTTGCTGGAGGGATAGAGGCCGGCCCCGTGGTTTGATGGGACAGCTTGACCTTTAACAGCCCATGGGAAGGCGGGTGCATCTGGTTTAGGAACAGGCTGCTAGAAAGGTATCCAGGATGTGGTAGTCTCACCGGAAGGAGCCAGTCAGAATAGCACAGCCTGTGGCCACGCGTGGGGCCTGTTCAGCCTCATGGAGCTTTGGGAGGCAGCCAGCAGCAGGGCATGGGCTGTGTGCAGGCGAGGTGCTGGCCTGGACGCCGCCCCCACTGAGTAACTTCGTGTTTGGAATGCGTGGGCACATACCGTGCAGCTGCTTCTGGCTGGGGGATATTCTTTTCCGATTTTGAGCCAAGGTGGAGACTGTCTCCTCGTGCCATCCCTGGCATGTCCTGGCAAGACGTGAACGATCTTTGCAGAGTGTGTCTGACCTGACTCCTGCTGTCTTGGGAGTTTAGCTCTTCAGCCAGCAGCATGCTGTTTGACATGTGTTTCAAGCCCCCCAAGAAAGGGTGCTTGAAATTTAAAATTGAACTGATGTGGCTTTTCAAAATGGAATTGGAAATGAAAGGATATTAAATTGCAGACACCCACACAAAAGACTGGTTTCCACTGACTAAACTGCTTTTTTTTGCTGATAGTAGTTGAAAGTAGGGAGAGTAACAGCATCTCTTCCAGCTCTTTCTCTTTTGTTCCGTTGTTTTGATGATGGGTTATTTCGGGGGAGGCTCTGGCTGGCCTTGCTTTGTGTCATCTTAGGGATAACAGAGGATGAAAGAGATCAGGAAAACCGAGAAGGCAGAACAGAACCAGCAGAAACTGTGCTTGAGGAATGAAAATCACCTACACGGCTCCTTGTCATATGAGACTGTGGCCCAGCCTCCTGCAAAGCCACTTAAGAGTAACCCAGTGAAGCTGGTGAGACTGCCTGCCGCGTCCGTGGGCCCAGTGACTAACTCGGTGGCTTATCATCTGGGCCCAGCTCCTCCCCTGGCATCCTGATTTCACTTGGAGGGGCCTCCATTGTCCTTCATAAACATGTTTATTTTATTTTATTTTTATTTTTTGAGACAGAGTTTTACTGTTGCCCAGGCTGGAGTGCAGTGGCGCCATCTCCGCTCACTGCAAACTCCACCTCCAGGACTCAAGTGATTCTCCTGCCTCAGCCTCCTGAGTGGCTGGGACTACAGGCGTGCACCACCATGCCTGGCTAATTTTTGTATTTTTAGTAGAGATGGGGTTTTGCCATGTTGGCCAGGCTGGTCTCAAACTCCTGACCTCAGGTGATCCACCTGCCTCAGTCTCCCAAAGTGCTGGGATTACAGGTGTGAGCCATTGCGCGTGGCTGTAAACGTGATATTCTTGAGACTTTCAGTGAAATAAGAATTGCCACGGACATCTGTGGTCATTGTCCACTTGCCACTCACCTACCCCCTTTTCTGGCAGCAACAGCCGGCATTTCACATGTCCGTCATCGGACAGCGTAGGTGGGACCATCGGTCATGGTGTCCTACCCTCTGTGGCCAAGGAGTGGACACAGGACCCAGTTAGGGCAAGCAGAGGCTCCCCTTGGAATCACAAAGTGAAGCTGGATGCCACCCACAGAGACTAACATGGTGAAGCTGCTGTAGCCCCTGCTGTTGAGCCCCCAGCACTGCCTGAGTTCTTGCACTTTGTGAGTCCAGTTTAATACCTGCTTTTCCTCCCATTCTTGGAGCTCCCCTCACATCTCCAGTGGCTTGAAGTTGCCAGAGATGTTTCCGGGCTTGTGACCAAATGACTCCTTTTCTGCTTCTCACTGCTGAGCAGACACATGTGCGCTCACTTTGCCTGCTGAGTCTTGGGACCCGGAAGAGCTTTTGGGAGACACTCACGGACCAGCCCCCTCTTGCCTGCCCTGCTGTCTCCCTCCAAGCAGGAGGTGAGAAGGTGTCCACCCGCAGCCCCGGCCGGGCATCCCTTTCTGTGCTTCTGCCCAAATCTGAAATTCCCCTTTCCTTGGGACCCACGACCGGGGCCAACCTGCCTGGGGAGGGAATCCCAGCTGCAGAAAGTCGGGACAGTGTGCGTGTAAACATGTTAATAGAAAGCAGCTTTGAGGGCAGACTAGTTCAGCTTCAGTTACAAACTCTTTCCAAATGCGTTTAACATGAGCCACTGGCTGTGCGCAGCATATGTCAAGCTTTCATCCAATGGTGGCATTGTGTCCCTGCGGGGTTTTTTTTTTTTTCCTGAGCAGTTTGGGGCAGGGGTGGGGACAGGGAGAGAGAAAAGTAAAAAGAGAGCAGTTTGGTTTCTTCAGGCTGGAGTACAAGGCAGAGGTAATGGGATGTATTGAAGAAGGTAGGAGGGAAAGTTACTTTAGCTACAGCTATTTGTCCAGCTGTGCTGATTAAGAAACTTGGAGAAAAGCATCTTTGGAATCATGTCCTTCCCATCTTATATACAGCCTTTGCAGATTTCCTGCTGTTCTGAGAGAGATCTGAACTCCTTACCAGGACCTTGAGGGCCCCACCTGATTGGGCATCCCTCACTCTCTCTGCCCCACCTCCCCTTCCCCTCCTCCCCTCCTTTCTCCACCCCCACCTGCTCTGCTCAGACACCCCTTCCTTGGTTGCTTCCCACAGGCCAGGGCTGTCCCCTGGGGCCTTGGCTGTTCCCCTCCCAGGAGCGCCCCTCTCCAGCTCCTCATGCAGCCAACCTTCCCGTCCTTCAGGCCTCTGATTAAATTCTGCCTTAGACATCTCTCCCCACCCCGCTGTGTGAGGTAGCGCCCCATGCCCCAGTCCCCTCAACTCCACTGCCTCACTTTGGGGACACGTCACCCCAGGGACAACTGCATTCCACTCTTGGTTTTTCCCTCCTCGTCTATTTATCACAATTTAGAGTCGCCTCACTCATTTGTCAAATGAAGTTCATCTCTGCAGCTGGACTGCGGGGTTGGGGGCACATCCGGCTGTCGGTCCTCAGGTAGGAGGTGCTTGGCAACCTTGTTCCGAGTAGGATGTTCACAGCTGTCTGCCCCGGAGGAAGCAAGGGCACCCGCCACATGGATGGAATTGAGGGGAAGGCACCCGGGGCTCCTGCATCGAGCTTCCCTCCTATATTCAATGAGGAAAAGAAGGCTGGCTGCAGATGCCCCTGCCTCCTGGCTTTGCCTGCCTGGAGTTTGATGGACACGTGGTCCTGTCAGGGCTACAGCAGGTCTATGGTCTTTGGTAACGGAAAGCGCTGGTGAAACAGTGAGCTTTCCCGTGGGTGCTTTTCCCTGACGCCAACAACCAGGTAAATATTTGGAAACGGCCTTGTTGAGGCTTGTGAGGTGGTTTTCCTCCCTCCCCTGTAGGCCTGCGCCACCCCGCCAACCCCACGGCCACCTTTGGGCCAGATGGCACCCACAGACCTGTTTGAAGTGGCCACAGAGGGAGCCCTCTGGGCGCTGGGGCCGCTGTGTTTGCAGAGGGTCCTCTTACTGCTGAGCTGGCTGGTGCAGTGAGAAGGAAGGCCGACACCCCTGATCCTCATCAAGTTCAGAGGGGGGTCACTGCGGGTAAGGGGCCTGGGGCCTTTTACATGTCCCGGGAGCTGCTGAGCAGGCCACTCTTCTCCAGGCCACCAGAACTTGGCCCTGCGCATGGCGAATCTTCCCTGAGTCAGCTGAGTGAGGGGGTTCAGGCAGCCCCCCGGGACGTGGCAGTGGCGGGGAGTGGACTGGGGTGGTGCTTGCCATGACTCACACCGGTTCTCCTCAGGCAACTGGATGGTCAGATGCGCTGACTCAGTGGCCTGAGCTGGTCCAAAAGCGAATCAGAGAACACAGGGCCTGGGCTCACCCGCTGCCCTCTTCTGGAGTCATCTGTCACTCATCCTCATGAAGGAAGCGCCTGGGAGCCTGGAATGCACATCGCACTGCCCCAGCTCCCCTCTTGTTTCTGTGTTTTTCCATTTTGGATTCTTTCCCCCAACGCCTTCTGTACTGGGCATTTTGTGGTCTCTTCTTTTTCTCCGAGAACTCTGAGGGCTACCATTGCATTTGCTAATGATGCCACAGACGGTGTTGATGTTATGAAGCTTCTATTACTGTATTGATTTTTACCATTTTTAGGGGGACGGGAATCAATATTTCATGAGGGAATGTGAAGCCAGACAGTGAAGTAGAAGCTGGCTTTTATTTTGTGCCAGGCTTTGTCCAGAGGCGGGTGGGGACGTGGCTCCTAAGCTCTTGATTGCAGCTCCTTCTGGCTTGGGAAACGTTTCAGTTCCCCAAACTCTCAGAACTGGATCTCCTGTGTGTTCTCTGGCCCGGATTCAAGACCTTAGTTGATTGTCAAGGAAATTCTTTGGCTATATTTTTCTCTTAATATGGTAATGCCTTTTTTCACTCTGGCACTCTCTTTTCAGGGAATTGGATTAAGACTATTATTTATGGTTCTGACAAAGCAGTTCCCAAGTTGTTGGGACTGGATTTGTTTAGGAATGTCTCCTGTCCTCTTCTTTGAGGTGGGAATACAAATTGCTTCCATTTGACAGTTTATCAAGTGTGTGACAGAGTATCAGAGTCCAGGGTTGGCCAACTACAGCCAGTAGTCCAAAGCTGGCCCTCTGTTGTTGTAAATAAAGTTTTATTGGGACATGGTCATGCTCACTTATTTAGGTAGAGTGTATGGCTGCATTCAGTCTGCACCAGCAGAGTTAAATAGTTGTGATGAAGACCACGTGGCCCGTGAAGCCAAAAATATTTGCTTCCTGGCCCTTTACAGGAAAAAAATTGCCAGCCCCAGTGGCAGGCAATTGACACCTTGTCCTCGAGGAGCTGAAAGTGGCTGGAGGCAGGAATGCTTATAAGAACCAAGCGAGGTGAAGCACTAGGTGGCCGCGGCGAGCAGGAAGAGAAGCTGATTTTGTTTGCCCTTTCGTTTGCCAGAGATTGTGGGTTTTTTTTTGTGTGTGTGTGCAGAGATGAAGCTTTGATCTTGTCACAATAGCAGAGGGAGGCCTTATTTTTGTCTATTTCTCTGTGACGTTGGTAGAAAGGACTTTGTCAGAATTCCAAGCTATTTGGCAATATCCAATTTTGAGATCCTAATGGATCTTTCGAGGTCTAGTTTGTTCATTCTTTTAGTGATTCCTTGTTAATTCCCTGATTTTATAAATGTGTGTTGAACATCTGTCTTGGCCAAATACTTCTTAGGTGCTGAGGATGCAGCAATAGTGGGCAAAGCCATGGGGCTTAAGATCTAGTGTGGGAAACGGGTGATGTAAAGTAAATATGGCGATAAGTACAGTGCACGAAGCAAACAAGTGAAGGGGTAGAAGGTATCAGGCTGCAAAGACAGCAGATAGTGTAGGCAGGGAATCTTATCTGAGGGGGTGACATCTAAGCTGAGATGGAAAGGACAGTGAGAGCCAGCCAAGGAAACAAGTTGGGTGACAAGAGTTGCAGGTGGAGTTGCTTAATTTCCCACTTCTGCTCAGCCTGCAGATCCTGGATCTTGGACTAATTGCAAACTGTCATTTCCTCGTGAGTTTATTAGAACCCTCCAGAACAAGTTTCTGGTTAGCTAGTTTCTCTGTGTGTTGTCTCATTTCTTGTTGGTTCTGGTTCTTTGGGGTTCCTACTCATACTCTGGAAAGCTCCAGTGTCTTAAGTAGTCAGTCTCCCAGGAGTCTGAAAGCACAAAGATTCACAATGATACGATCACCTCTCAATCATAGCAGCATTGATGCAGTTCTGTAGCTGGTTTCCTAAAGCCATCCAGATCTCTTTCTGTGGCAAGAGAGAAATAAGACCTTCTGGTGAATTGAGGACTAATTATCCTAATAAACATGCGAATTAACAGTTCCTTTGGTTAAACAAAGCACCAGAATCTGATAATGGGAACATGTGACTCATGGTATTTCCTTCTTTGCTTTATCTACCAGGCAGCTCACAGAAACCACTGGCCTTCCCTGTGTTCCCATTTTATGTTGTAAATATATATTTAATTAACTTATTATAAAAGGCCCTTTGTTCATTGACCATATCAAATTATTCTTATATAGAAGAGGTTATACATGTTTTAAACATTTTAAAATAAATCTGAAAAGAATGCTACATCCTGGGCAACTTCCCTGCATATGGGGCTCAAAGAAGCTCTATGTGGTTATGGGTAATGAGGAGCCAGAGTGTCTTCAGGGCAGTTCAGCAGATGCTGAGAGGCTGCTGTGTGCTGTTCGCTGGGCCCACCAAATAGAGTAGGACTGAGCCCCTGTCCACCATGACAGCCGGGAGATACAAGCTGTTCCCTTTGCCTCCCTGAGCCCTGAGCTTTATAGCCTATAGACAGCTGAAAAGCAGGCTGCATCCGTTACCCAGTCAGTTACCCAGACCCAAATGCCAGGCCTTGGCTAACCCCAGTTATTACCTAATTTTAATATCCCAATGGATGTTTTAAGACCTGGCTGGTTCATTCTTTCATTTATTTACTTATTCATTGATTTTGTAAATATTTCTGGAGCATCTGCCATGGCCACATGCTGTTGTAGCAGCATCAGCCACTCTGAAGTTGGTGGATGAAAGGGGATGCATCAAAGGCGCTGATGTATGGAGGAGAGCAAGTTAGACTTGACCAAGACAATATTATTCCTCCTCTGGATGCCCCGAATATATACAGTCATTAGCTGTCGGGCCCCCATGTGGCACTGTTGACATTTTGTGGTTTAAACACTGAAGAGTAAGGGAATATTGGAAATGGAAAACATCTGATATAGTGTAAAGGAGACTAAATATTTTGGTGGCGTTCATAAACACCGAGGAGGAAAGTCTTTTCATTTTTTTCATTTGTGTGCTCTCTCTTTCTCTGTTTTTGCACACTGTCCTCTGTTCTCCTTCTCCTTCTCTTTTTCCTTTTTTCTCCCTTCATCTCCCCATTTATCTGATCTCTCCCACCTGAACCCCTTCTACCCTGCTGCCCTCCTGTCCATCCTACCTTCTCTACTCCCCTCCCTAGACAGTAGTAATCACATGCCAGTTGGAGAAACATGATGGCAACTTGGTCACACCGTTCTTCTCAGTCTGTATATGTCGGTGATCTCAGTGCCCATCTGGCAGATCCTTCCTGCCCTTGCTCTTCTGCTCACTGCGACCTCCCTTGACTTTGTGATCACTGATAACCTTCACCTTCTCTAATCTGAATCCCAAGCTTCTCACTCTTGGTCCACCACCTCCCATCCTTGTCCGTTCTGAACCCTGAACGGAAGCTGAATGGAACCCTGAACGGAAGGGTTCTGAAGCTGTTCAGAACCCTGAATGGAAGCTGAAATATCAATGAGTCATTGCTTTTCACAGTCCACTGTGAAAGATTACTGGCCAAGCCAGCATCTGGAGAATTCCTGGTCTACCACCTCCCTGTCTGGAGAAGCTGGAACAGCCAGCTGCATGGGCATGTGACCCGTGTACTCACAGGCCCTGTGCCCTGAGCTCGCTGTTTTAATTTTATCTTTGAATTTGTATTTTTGTGAATAAAGCCCTATGAGCTAATGGAGCATGCTCAGGGAACTTGGGGCTTTAGCTCAGGCTGGATTCCTCCTGCTGCCTCCCCAGTCCCTGGTCCCCTGAGAACTCCAGCCCCCTCTGACCTTCCCTTCCCTGTCTCTATGCAGGGGTCATTGCTACTCTCTATCCCTGGAAAGGGTGTAGGCACAGGGCAGTTCTAGGTTCCAGCTTGGGCGCCGCTTAACATCTTGGTGGTGCAGGGATCAGGCTGATGATACCGTGGTTGTTCTGTGGGCTACTGGGCAGGGTCAAGCCACTCCCACCCTGATCCAGGTACCTAATGCACCCGACACAGAAGCGGCAGTGTCCTTGGGGTCATCCATTATCCATGTGTTGGAGGAGTGGGACCCTAGGGAAGATGCTTGGCTCGACTTCCCCACCCCTAGCCAGGGCACAATCTGAGGTCCAGGGGCTGGTGGGCAAAATGCCAAGTCGTGAGGCCTCCAGTGTCTGCGCTCACTGTCCCATAAATAACCACAGTAATAACTAGCAAATCAAAAACATTGTGATAGGTCGAGAGAGACAGCATGTGGAAGAAAGGAAAAAGCTTTCTATTTTAGTACCTTTAACGGTGCTTTCTGTATGCTTTATGAACAAGGAGCCTGCATTTTTATTTTGCACTGGGCTCTGCTAGTTTTGTAGCTGGTCCTGCCCCCTAGTAGCTCAAGTCAGCAAATCTTTGGTTCATCTGAGTCCACAGTCCACTGACCCGCCCTTTTTCACAGTTCCTCCCCTGCCCATGTGCTCACTTCCCTCCTTACCCAGCTTGGCGCACTCCCTCAAACAAGTCTTTGGATGCTGACATCCCCCCTAAACAACCCTTCTGCGGCCTGGTTTGATTTTCCTTAGGAGACATGCAAGTTCTATGGCACTGTTTCTTGCTGGGTATGGAGGATGTGCTATTTTGTCCATTGCATATTTTTTAAAGAAAATGAAAGGTTAGCATAACTGTTTCCAGAAGGCACATTGAATCACTCAGTTGAGTCCCAGCCAGTTGCTGCAATGCTAGCCTTTGAAGCAAACTTGAACCAACACAGGACCAGCCTGGAAGTCCCAGCCTCCGGAAATGATGCAGTGGATTCTGCAGATTCAGCAACAACAATATTTTTGTAACTCAAGAGCACTTAGTAATTTTCAAAGGAGAGAAAGAAGTAATTGACTTGGCTTATTAGGTTGAAAAAGAGTTGCCAACTTTTTCTTTGGTTTTGATGTTATTGGTTTTTTTTATTTTTCTTTTCTCCAAGCTTCAGGGAATGAGATTGAATGAGCACTCAAGTGCTACTAGGCAGAACCCTGAATGGAAGGAAGCTGAAATACCGATGGGTCATTGCTTTTCACAGTCCTCTATGAAAGATTACTGGCCAAGCCAGCATCTGGAGAATTCTAGGAACGCCCCCTCCTCTTGCAGCGGTATAAGTTTGCGGGGATCATCTGACCCCATTGGGGAGTTGTATGAAAAAAGGGATTTATTAGGGACCCTGTTGCCTGTTTGGATCTTACTTACATTTAACTATTGTCTGCTAATGGATTTTTTGGAAAGCAACCAGGTTTTCCGTAAAGAATAGCTAATTGTCAGAGCTGAGATGACCATTGGAGATCACTGGGCTCAACTCCCTAATTTTAGAGGTGCTAAAACCGCAATCCAGAGAAGCTAATCAAGTGGTTCAAGGTTGTAGACTGAGTTCATATAGGACCAAGACCCAGCCCGGATGTCCTACTGTCTGGGACAGTGTTCTGTCAGCATACGTGGAGCCTGAGGGGGTAATGTGTGTGCGTGTGTGTGCATGTACGCATATACACATAGGTGTTTTGCCTAAGTTTTCACTTCTGCCCCACCTTGGTTGATCTTGGAGAATGAGCCTGAGGTGCGCTGTCAACCCGGGGGCCTCATTCAGCACAGGCCCAACTTTTCTGCCCTGGGGGAGTTCCAGCAGTTATGGTTCATCTGTGGTTCAGTTATGGAACTCACACCACACGTAGTGCCCCCAAAACCGAGGCTGCGTGCACAGACCTCCCCTCCCTTCCCGTGGTGGGCCCCTGCTTGGGTTCTTCCTAAACTTCCCCTTTGCCCTGCTCTGTGTTATACCCGCTCTGGTCCCCTGTCCCTGTGGAGTGATCCGGGGCACAAGGGCAGCTGTTTCCCTGCTGACCTCTGTGTGCCCTGAGCATCTGGGAGGTGGGGAGCAGGCTGGTGAGAAGAACACCTGGCGTGGAGGTTGGGGTCAGGGCCCAGGGTCCCAGTCCCGGTACCACCCCCACCTGCTGTGGGACCTGCAGTCCCCTCATCAGCAGAATGGCTATGAAGCCATCCTGCCCATCCACAGGGTGGTGGGTCGTGAAGGCTGCATACCTGGCAGAGCGGGAGAAGCTCTGGGAAGATGCCGGACACGCGCCGTGGGAGTGATTTCCCTGCCTTGCCCAGATTCTGCTCCCATCACCTGAACCTGCCTGTCACCACCATGGAACTGCTGTGACCATTGCTTTCCTTTTAAGCAGATTAGCAGACATCTCCTGCTCCACCCCACCAAACAAACAAACAAACAAGCAAACAAACAAACAAAAATGTGCATGAGGGAGTATGGACTTATAGAGTCTTTTCTAAACATTGTTAGGTGCTTGTATTAGGATCTTCTCTTAAAATGAACCATATTCCCCAGGCTTTGGATGACACTCATGGTTGCCCACCCTCCAACTTCCTTCCCTGCTGGCAGAGCTCTGGGTTTGTTTTAGTTCCAACCCTGACCCCACCGCATTCCTGACTCAGGCAATTTCGCAGGGTCCAATGCAGTCAGGGGAGCCACGTTCCCTCCTCCAATGAGTGCTGAGGTCGCTGCCTGATTGGATACTGCCGATGACCTACGAGGAGGAGGGTGCCAGGGCGCTTTTGGGACTTTGCTCTTCTGGAGAGATGCTTCCACAGCACGGTCACGGACACAGTCACGTCTTGATGTGATGTCTGGAATGGTGGTGGCCGTCTTGTGGCTGTGAGAACAGGCTGAGGTTGATTGGATGGAGGGAAGGAAGGAGCCTTGTTCTTGATGCTGTCTGTGAGCCTTCGAGTTATCAGCCTGGCACCACCCAGCCCTTGGACAGATATCTACTCTACATACTCCATTTGGAGTTTTTTTTTTTTTGTCACTTGCAGTTGAAAACACCCTAATTGATACACACAAACTATTTTTAGTGCTGGTCTGTGTTTGGCCCTTATGGAAGACTCTGGGCTGAGCTGCCCATGGTGAGGGAGGTGGACTTTGTGTTTTCTTACTGCTCTGTGTCCTGGTGGCTTGTTTGTGTCTCTGCCCATGAGACAAAAGCCGAGAGGGCAAGGGCGGATTTTCTTAATCATATGTTCCCTGCACCAAGCTCATAGGAGACACTCACTGAATGGTTGTTGAGAGAGTTCTCTTTCACGGAGGCAATGTTTTGTGAAACGATGCTGCTTGTTGTTGTCTGTTGGTTGTAATATGCATGAATACTAAGAGCCATCTTTAATCATGCTGTGGGCCGCCTCTTCCAAGGTGTTAGCATTACTCCCACTACCTGGTCAGCATCCTGCCTGTGGCTAGGACTTTGCAATTTACATAGATATGGTGGGGAGACCTGGAGCCCATGGCCAGGACTCTGACACCCTCACTGGATCTGTTTCTACATCTACCTGGGTGGCCGTCTAGGACATTAGAGGATTTGTGTCTTCCTAAAGTCCCTCTGTTGAGAGACTTCTGGCTCTGTTAAGAGGACACTATTTAGCATTGTGAGTCCCTGCAGGCTGGGGGCCAGTGGGCGTTTTTCTTCTAGATGCCCCCTCTCTTCTGGCCTCCCAGGCTTCCTGCTCCTGAGATTGTGAGAACTGGCCTGTGCTGGGCTCACTGCAGAAAGACTGTCGTCCCCAAAGGTTTTGCACCAAACTTGAGCTACAAGCTCTTTTAGGGGGACCTGAGGTCTCCGCCTGGGCTCTATGAGAGCAGGCATGGGTTGTTTCTGCCCCGTCACTGCTGTCATGCCCACACTTGCATTTTCTTTTCCCCCCAGCAGTGTGAGGATCTGGCATGAGGAGTGGGACTCGCGTGCCCTCTTTCTTCTCCTCTTCCCCCTGGCCTTTTCATCCGTCAGTGGGGGACAGATGTTTGCCCTGTTTACTTCTAGGCTTACTGTGGGGCTCCAGGAAGATGGTGAAGTGGCCAAGGAGAGGAGCTGACACCTTCAAGATGGCCGGTGGCTGGTGCTGCTTTAAAGGGAGACTCAGAGGTGCTTTGCTGTGGGTGGCGCGGGAACCAGTCTGGGAACAGCAGTGCAGAGGCCTTGGACTCAGAGTGCGTGGGCCCCGCGGCGCTTCACGGCGCCTGTGGCTGTGCACTTCCAGCCATATCTGTGCTGCATCTCTTCCACATTCCCCCATGGAGCTGATGTCTAGACAGCTATGGAATTAAATGCTCAATTACCGAGTAGGAATTTGGCCAGCAGAGGTATAGCTGCTGAGTAGACAGACTCGAGGTGAGGCTCACGGCTGAGAACAGGCCTCATCTGGCTTTGGAATGAGCTGAGGGGCCCGATGCTCCTGCAGCCAGTGGCTCCTGTGGGGAGCTGGGGCCGTGACCCCCAAAAGGCAGTTTGACCTCATGGACCACCATAAATCTGGCCTGGTCAACATCTCTGCCAGACATCATTCCCTTGCAAAGATTTCTGCCTGTGATTGGAATTCTGGATGAACATGTACTGGGCATGTGGGTCTGACAGCTGGGAAGCTTGTTCTCTTGTTTAGCCAGGCTGCCCATCATCTGTAAGCCTCAGTATCCACATCTTTAAAATGGGGGGAAAATACAGCTCAACTCCTAATGGTGCCATGAGAATACTTTGTCACCTGCCAGGCAAAGGCTTATTCCTTTCACGGAAATCCAGGGTTTACAATGTGAGACCCCTCCCCACTCCGCCGCATGTGTCTGCTTGCTTTTTTCTGTCTTAGGGTTGCCCTTCATGAGCTAGGAAATGTCTGAGTGGATGAAAACCTAAACGAGATGATCACTGGTGGTGCCCATTGGTACAGCCTTTGCCTAAATGGCTACTTACGTAGCCACATTTCCTCGTCTGTGTTCAGGTGAGGACTGGTTCCTGGGGAGACTGCCTGGGTTCACATCACGGGTGTCCATCTTGTCGAAGCCCATGTGGTCACCCAAGAGTGACTGAGCCAGGCTTGCCCATGGGGTGCTCTGGGCCCCATTTTCGGCAGCAGGCAGCGTCCCCTGGAGGCCTGGCCCTCCCCGGGAGCATGGGGAGTAGCGCCTATGGGCAAGCAGCCTGCAGCCTCCATCCCTGCCCGGGGGCTCCCCCGCCCCAGCCTCACAGCTTCTCCAAAAGTGTTTGTCTCCTTGCCGCATCCTCTAGGCCTGAGCTCAGATGGTGGAAAAGAAGAGCTGGAAGGAGAGTTGCCTTTCAGTCTCTCTGCCGTCTGAGGTCTCTTGACACATAGAGCCTGGGCCTGCCTCCCTTTCTAGGAGGCTCCAAGGGGTGGTAAGAATAGGGGATGAGTGAGATGTGAATTAGGATCCCCACAGCAAGCCCTGCCTCATAACTTTCTGATGGGTTTTCAATGTGTGGTGAAGCAGACGCCTGCTGGGCCCCCTTCCTGAGTTGAGTTTGACCTCCTGCCTCCTGTCTGTCTCCTTGGGCAGCCAGGCCACCCCGCTCCAGCAACCTGTGCCACCCTGTCCCTTTACCTGTCCCAAGCCCAGCCCTGAAGGCCTCAAAGGCCTGCTCTTCCAGCCAGTCCGGGGCCTGAAGGGATTGGCAGTGTCCCTGGTGGACCTCCCCTGGCGTGGCCTAGTGCACATCCCAGCCCTGCCTCCTGCCCCGCCTGCACGCCATGAGTGCTGAAGTCATGCCTGGCAGGGGCTGCTGGCCCAGGCCCAGAGTAAACACACTGCGCTGAGCTCGCTGGTGTGCTGCTGGATGCTGATGAGCTTGAGGAGTGTGGGAAGTGAGCATGGGGCTGAGTAGGGATGCTGCAGGCCTGTACCTCCCCGCAGCTGCCCTGCATGCTCCAGCCTCAGGCAGCCCCACAGGGAAAGGGTCACCCACTGTCAGGGCAGACCTTTACCATGGCTGGGTGACACGGGCTGGCTGTGGAAAGGTGTTTGGTGGCTCCCGCTGTTGGATTTGCACAGGCCCAGATGCTCACAGCAAAACCAACACCTAGATGGTGCTTACAGGAGCCAGCGGGTATTCAAAGAGCTGTTCAGATCTTAAGTTGCTTCATTCTCGCAGTGGACCATTGAGGTAGCTGTACGTTAGTCCCATTTTCCAGATGAGAAAACTGAGGACCTGAGTGGTCATAAGCTCAGGCCCTGATCTAAATCACGCAGCCTGGCCCCAGGTGTGTGCTCTTGACCATGGACAGTGCTCTCCTGGTCCTCTTGGTATCTGTGATCTGAGGGACCTTCCTCCTCCTCAGTCTCGTATAGTCAGTTTTAGGTCTTGGACTCTGTCTTCATATCCCTTTCTCCCTCCGTGAGCTTTCTCACCCAGCACCTTCCTTATTTGGTGTGTGTTGGGGGATATTTGTGGTGTGGCGTGGCACTGTGTAGTGGATGAGAGAGTCTGTTTTTCCGGTCCCAGTCCCAGGTTTCAATCCCTGCTCTGTCTCAAGTCACCCAGACTCTTGGAGCCTCAGTTTCCTCGTCTGTTAAATGGGCATGGTGGTCACCCCACCTCATCAGCTAGTGTCTGCTCCATCCCTGGTGGAGGAGATGACTCAAGTAACCCCTGGGTTCCACCTGCCCCACCCCACTGGTCCCCTGGCTCTTTCTTTGTTGAGATAGACAAACGTGAGGCTCTGGAGTTGCAGTTCCCATGAGGGCTGGGGTGGCTGTCTGATTTCTGGGCCTGGTCCATGTTGTTCAGGGCAGCTGCTCATTCTAAGTGAATAAAGGCTGAAGGAACTCGGGAAGTCTGCTCGGCTCTGACGAAGGCAGAGAGGGAAGGGGCCCCGATGCCTTCCCTGATAGAGCTAGGGAGGCCCTTCTGTGGTTCCCCTCAGCTCCTTGGCCTGGGTGACCCTGGAGCTGGCTTCTGTTCCATTTTGTTGTGCAGAGTTGTTTGGGACTCCTGGCTTTGCCTGGCCTTTGTGGGACGCTGGAGATCAGGGCTTCTGGAGTTGGCCAATTAGCCTGCCCAGACCAGGAAGCACAGGTGGCTGACAGAGGGCCGTTTCAGGAGAGGAGAGACAGCCTACCTATTGGGTCTTGCTGTCTTGGGTCCTGGAGGCCTTGCTGTCCCCATGCTCCATCCCTGCCCCTGACCAGTGTGGCCCTGTACTCAGCATAGGCATGCACCTGAGTCAGTACAATTCCCTGCCCACAGAGCACCCCAAATATTCCAGGCCTCAGGACGGATGTGCACATGATGAGTCGGGGCAGGTTTCACTGCCTGTAGCTTGGGATCCTTCCCTGGGGCTTGGTTCTCTAGGGCTGTCCCCGGCAGTCTCACCCCAAACCCTAAATTCATGTTGTCTTCCTCTGTCTCTTGGCCTCAAGGTTTCAGAGTGAGTCTGTGCTGATAGCTTCAAGATGTGATGAGACCCCGACTTGGCCTCCAGTTACCTCCCCACGGTTTCCTTGGTGTGTGTGTGGCTTCAGTGTTCACTGGCTCCCGCACGGCTTGCAATGTGTGGATTACGGGTGGGAGGGAAATCCAGTCCTGCCCGCAGCAAAGGGATGTTAGTTGTGAGCTCAGTTCCCCACCGGGCCTGGTGTTTCCAAATGGCCCGTCACTGTCCCTGCTTGGTTTTCCATGATATCTGTGCCTTTACCTATTTGGTTAAATTAAACCAACTCAGCAACGCCAGCCATTGTGGTTTCAGGGCAAGCTGCCTGTCCTGCTGCTTGGCCGCTCCTCAGAGCTGCGGCCGGGAGAGTTCGTGGTCGCCATCGGAAGCCCGTTTTCCCTTCAAAACACAGTCACCACCGGGATCGTGAGCACCACCCAGCGAGGCGGCAAAGAGCTGGGGCTCCGCAACTCAGACATGGACTACATCCAGACCGACGCCATCATCAACGTGAGCCTCTGTCCCTCTGCGGGTGGGGATTGGGGCAGGGTTTTGCCAGGGGAGAGGAGTCAGCATAGGTCTCAGCCCCTGACTTTCTTGTAGTCTGCGTGAAGGGATGGAACTAGACCAAGCCATGTGGATTCTAGTGCCAGCAGCACGGCAGGGGTCACATGGCGGGGACGGTGACACTGGAGCAGGTGGACAGCCAGCCTCCTCCCAGGAGGAAGAAGTTGTATTGGGTGCTTTAGGGTGATTGCAGTTGGCTTCTGGGCTTCAGAGAGAAAATCTCCCTGTTTACGGCACCTCTAAAACTTTCTGAAAATTGTTAAGGTCATTTTTTTCCGGCAAAATATTAGGTTAATGGGAATGAATCTCAGAGAAGAATCGTGCCCCCCACTCTAGGCACCGTGCTCAGGAAACGGCCAGGCAGGGACATAGATTGAACCATGTTATGACACGATTTGTAACCTTTTCATTTCTGTTTAATTGCAGTATGGAAACTCGGGAGGCCCGTTAGTAAACCTGGTAAGGTCTTTTAAACCTATGTTAGGTCATTTGTTTTTATCTATGTACACGCTGTTTTTTGTTTGTTTGTTTGTTGTTTGTTTGTTTGTTTTTGAGGCAGGGGGTCTTTTCAAACATAAGGTTGCCAAAGTGTGTTATAAATTCCTTTAAAATGGCTCTGTAAATGTACTGCGTGCTTGCAAATGACCCTACGGATCTTTTCTGGAAAGAGTAAGGCAGGCCGGAGGTGAGGGTTGGAAATGTTATGCCAGAGAACACACTTGTGTCTCAGAGTTACAGGTAAACACCGTGAAATTCAGGGCCAATGCAGGAGTAAGGTGAAGGTCACCAAAAATGCTGGCCAGTCACCGAAAGCACCTCCTCCAAATTAAATCTCCTGGGCTGCTGAAGGAGCTGGCTGGGCTCATACACATTTTCTCTTGGCCAGGAATCCTCCCTTAAGGCCTGGCTGGAATGAGGAGGAGTTACCCACCCACAAAGATATCACTTAAGTCTTCCCTTAAATACTTGAGCAGAAAAAGTGAAGCCTTAGAACACAGACCAGCAGAGCTAGAGGGCAGCTCTGGGGCCGTTTATAGAGGGCAGCTCCGGGGCCATTTATAGAGGGCAGCTCCGGGGCCATTTATAGAGGGCAGCTCTGGGGCCATTTATAGAGGGCAGCTCTGGGGCCATTTATAGGGGCTGTCTTTAGCAAGGCCCAGTGTGATGGCACCTCCTAGATGGTGCCTTGGCATCAGGTACTGACATCTCAGCACTCCTGGGAAGTGTGCACGAAGTGATGTATCCCCGCTTGGCAGCTTTCTCTTCCCAGCAGAGAGGCAGCTGTGCTCCCAGCTCTGTCCTCTGCCTCCCCGTGCAGCACTTGGGGATGGAGTGGTGATGGCTTTGCTGGTAATGAAGCATGACAGCCCTAAGCTCTAGGGTTGTTTCCCCCTGAAGTCAGCAGAGTCATCTTAAGATCATTAGACATGGGAGAAGCAGGAAGGTGTGGGCAGCCACCTAAAGGAGTTTGAGCCTTTGGAAACGTATTCCTTGTGAAACAGGAGCAAATCATATCGTGCATTTTGAAACTATCTGTGCTTACCGTGAGGTGAGCACCCAGTGCCGACCTGGAGTATGTGCGATTCTTCCACAGCTGCGCGTGGCTCACGCTGCCTGGGTGTCCTGATGCCTCTCTCCCTGCTGCCACGGGGATCCCCTCCTTGCATCTCCCCACTTCGATCTCTGAAATAGCTCAGGGACTTCTTTCATGCATATTCTCTTTGGGTGTGTACCTGCCGGTAAAGCTTCACGATTCAGTAAGCCGTGTCCTTCTTGCTTTTCAGGACGGTGAAGTGATTGGAATTAACACTTTGAAAGTGACAGCTGGAATCTCCTTTGCAATCCCATCTGATAAGATTAAAAAGTTCCTCACGGAGTCCCATGACCGACAGGCCAAAGGTAGGCAAGGCCCACACAGCCCTGGGGACTCCGGAGATGGGGCCTGAAGCTCAGCTGCCCTTTGGGACTTGGGGAAGGGAAAAGCGGCAGCCCCTAGGACTAGCCAAGCCATCTCTGATCCAGAAGTGAACGGGAATGCACATTACTAAATCCCTCGCAGAAGGTCACAGACATTTCGCCATTTTTGTCCTCTGATCATGGCAATGTCACTTGAGTCAGTCTAATATGTACCAGGCATGATCCTAGGTGACTTCTGTACATTATTTCACTTTATTTATGTATGTCACTTAATTCTTTTGCCCTATCAGTTAGGAATTACTAGTCCCATTTTGCTGATGAGAAAACAGGTTCAGGGAGATCATTCTACAAACGTTTATTGCCCCATCTGCTCCAAGTCAAGCAGGGAGCTTGGCAGTGGACAGCTCAACTGGGGCCTGGGGCTCGACAGGGGCCTTTGCCGGTGTGACTTTTATGTTCTGTTGGGGGATGGGAAGGCTGACAGTAAATAATCAAACACATAAGATACTATTAGTGCTCCCAAGAAAACGGATCAGGGTGGCCGTCAAGGGAGCGACTGGAGGGGCAGCTGGTGGAGATGGTGTGGCCAGGAAATGCCTTCCAAGCTGAGGTCTGAGTGAGGAGGAACCAGCGGGCAGGGATGTGGGGGGAACACTCCAGAAGGAAAGACAGAGGACTCAGCATAGTTGAGTGAGCACAAGGCCCCTGAAGTGGCCTGAGGGCCGGAGCACAGTGACAGCATGGAGTTCCCCGGGGTGGAAAGCTGGCCAAAGCCGGGCGAGCAGGCTCACAGCAGGCCATGGTGAGGGGCCTGGGTTGCATCCTAACGACATTTAAGAACAGGGAAGTTTATGATCTGATTGATGTCACTGAAAGGACACTCTGATGGCTGCGGGGAGTCTGCTGGAGGGGTTGCTGGAAGTTGGGGACCGGTTAAGGGGCTCTCCCAGTGATCTGGATGAGACATGCTGGGGTCCCAGACAAGGGTGGTGGCAGTGGAGGTGGGACAGAGGGGTCACATTCCAGATATATATGGGGGGTAGAGCAAGCTTGGGGAAGGGCCAGCTGTCAGGATGAGGCCATGAGGAATTAAGGGTCATGCCCAGGTACCTGACCATTAATTGAAACAATGGGACTTTCCCAAGGTCCCCCAGAGGGGAGGGGTCCAGACCAGGATTTGAGCCGCAACCTCAGTGTACCCTTCTGTGGCCCTTCCTGCAACCTGGGGGATTGGGCCCCCGGCCCCTGGTGTCCCCAGCACCCCCACCAACTGGGCTGACCTTCTGCTGTCCCTTTGTTGTCTCACCAGGAAAAGCCATCACCAAGAAGAAGTATATTGGTATCCGAATGATGTCACTCACGTCCAGGTGGGTAAACAGGATGCGTGTCTGTGTCTTAAATTTTAATAAACCTGAACTTCAGAAGGTGCTCACGGGCACCCCTGAAAGAGAAACCTTATGCTGCCTTAAGACGTCTCAGTTTCTGCTTATAATGAAGTAGCATCGGGAAAGAGGACAGGTCATTAGCCTTGGCCCCTTTGTTTGGTTTTAACCTGTGTTTTTGCATTCTGAGCTGGTTTTCTTCATTGGCAGCAGGCCCTCCGGTGTAGAAGGTTCTGCCCTCCTCTTTGAAGGCAGGCCTGAACAGTGTGTGTGTGGTGGGGCTGTTGATTCACTCTGGCTCACGTCTTCCTTACCCCACATTCTGTTGAAACCCACATTCCAGGAGGGCCCCAAGCCCCTCCCGCAGCTCTAGGCACTCTGCTTTCGTTGCTCTGTAGCTCGTGGGCCGCGGCTCCAGGAATGCCAGGGCAGGCCCAGTGCAGGGAAGTGAATGACTGATGTGCTTGTTTTCCCCGAGCTGGCGGAATTGCGGCCTGTGGTTGGCAGGCTCATGGCATCCTGGTGTTCTGACCTGGATGAAAAATTCTGGTGTAATCTCATGAGTCCTGGTAGTAGACTCACCTGGCATGGCTAAAACTGTCAGAGGTAAAGTAGGTAAAGACTAGAATATAGTAACAGATAGATTAATGTGTTCATTACTATGATGAATTAATGATTCACTCACTGCGAAAGTATTAATATATTTTGATACATGTTATGAATGGTGGTCCCTTTCTTAGCACTCCAGAAGATGGAGCCATTTGTCAAGGTTAAAGTGTCCCCTCAGTTGTTTGCCTTTGGAACTATGAGGTGTAGGGAAAGATGGTAAGCCCTTGGTGCCCAGCTTCCTGGGTTCCTGTCCCTGCTCTGATATTTCCTGCCTTGTGACCTTGGGAACGATATGACCCCTGAGTGCCTCAGTTTCCTCCTCTTCAGGATGGGGATGACAGCGCAGGTGCTTCTGGTGTGTGGCCAGGCTCAGATCAGGGAGTGGTGGCAGGGGTCACCAGCCACAGTGATGCCAGCCACTATGTATCACATATACTGGGCCAGGTGCCTTACTGGGATGACCTCATCTGATCCTCACAACTCATGTTGTAGGGTACTGTTATTATCCCCATCTTGCAGGTGAGGAAATGAAGGCACAGAGAAGTTAAGCAACTGTCTGAGGTCACACAGCTAGCAAATGGCAGAGCTAGGGCTGCAAACCAGGCCAACCACTATACTTTACTGACTCCTTAGTAATAGCTACTATTAGTTAAGAAATAATAACAATGATGATGGCTGGGTGCGGTGGCTCACATCTGTAATCCCAGCACTTTGGGAGGCCAAGGCGGGCAGATCACTTGAGGCCAGGAGTTCGAGACCAGCCTGGCCAATTTGTGAAACCCTGTTTCTACTAAAAATATAAAAAATTAGCCGGGCTTGGTGGCAGGCACCTGTAATCCCAGCTACTCAGGTGGCTGAGGCAGGATAATCGCTTGAACCCGGGAAATGTAGGTTGCAGTGAACTGAGATCGCACTACTGCACTCCAGCCTGGGCGACAGAACAAGACTCTGTCTCAAAAAAAAAAAAAAAAAAGAAAGAAATAATAGTAATGATGAAAGCACTTTCCTTACTGTTACCAAGTAAATCTTTGACTCTGGTAGACAGGCAATTTTAATTTTAAAATAGGATCAGAATTCCTGGAGGAATTTTACCTTAGACCCAGGGAGAAGACGGGAACTGGTGAGAGCTGAGTTTTGCATGGGGAAGGCCTGGTGTTTCTTCACACTAACACGGGTGCTTTTTCTCTGGAGCAGCAAAGCCAAAGAGCTGAAGGACCGGCACCGGGACTTCCCAGACGTGATCTCAGGAGCGTATATAATTGAAGTAATTCCTGATACCCCAGCAGAAGCGTGAGTTAGAGTCATTTTCTCTTTTCCCAATATTCTTGTTGTTCCTGTGGGGGTAGCAGGAAGAAGGAGCGCTGTTCCTTTTCTACTGGCTTAGATGATTATGTTGATCCTTGACAGACGTGGTCGGACGTTGCTTGTCATTCCTGCTGGCCAGGCCTTCCGACCTGGCTTGGCTCGGGACTCATCCATAGGAGGGTGCCTTCTGTCTTCAAAAGTCCTTGCTCCACGAGGACCCTCCAGATGGACAGAGCAATAGCAGACTCGTAATGAGTCTCTGGGATGGCCCGGCTGGCCAGAGAGAGGGTTTCAGGAACAGTGTCCCCAAGCCCTAACTTGGTGGTCCTTTTCTAGGCTTCAGGACCCTTCTCTTCCTGGAGTCTTCCAGAATGTCTCTGACAATTAGGCCCATACCTGTCAACACCTCCAGAAAAATAACCCAAGTGATATCCAAGTAACACGACAAGAAGTAGCTCAACCATCCATCAGGGTTTGTTACCTGTATTGGCGGAATATCCAGAGAAAAGTGCTAGACCAGGGACCAGCAAATGTGCCTTGGGGGCTGGATCTGGCCCACTGCCTGCTTTTATATGGAGCTGTGGGCTAAGAATAGTTTTTGCATTTTATTTTTATTTTTACTTATTTTTTATTTTCATAGGTTTTTGGGGGAACAGGTGGTATTTGGTTACATGAGTAAGTTCTTTGGTGGTGATTTGTGAGGTTTTGGTGCACCCATCACCCAAGCAGTGTACACTGAACCCAATTTGTAGTCTTTTATCCCTCATCCCTGTCCCAGCCTTTCCCCTTGAGTCCCCAGAGTCCATTGTATCATTCTTACGCCTTTGTGTCCTCGTAGCTTAGCTCCCACTTATGAGAACATTTAAATGGTTGAAAAAATCCTGAAATAAGAATAGTATTTTGTGACATGTTAAATTTGTATGAAATTCAAATTTCAGTGTCCACTGAAATTTTGTTTATGACATCTATGGTGGCTTTTGTGCTGGAACAGCAGAGTTGAGTAACTTCAACAGAGACCATATGTACTGCAAAGCCTAAAATATTTCCTATGGAGCCGTTTACAGAAGAAGTTTGCAGACCCTTGTGCTAGCCCATGAAGGACCATGACAGCGTTTTGACGCTGAGCTATATAAGAGCTACAGTTATAGTGGCAACCACACAAAGGAAGTGCCTCTTAACAGAAATATTCTGCCCACCCCTATAGGAACTGCATTCTGAGTTGCAATACCCATTATAAGCAAGTTGGCCAGATAGTGGCCAACTATCTGGCAGATATCTGGCCAACTACGTGGCAGATAGTACCTGGTACATCCTTCCCCACTTTGGGGTCAATCTTGACCTTTGATCTCCTTGGGGTCATAAAGCCACACAAGTGTTAGTAGGTATTTCTACAGTGGACACAATGGATGATTTAGCCTAAAAATCTCAAAAGGAGCCCAGCATCCTGGCACATGCATGTAATCCCAGCTACTCAGGAGGCTGAAGCAGAAGGATCCCTTGAGCCCAGGAGTTCGAGACTAGCTTGGGCAACAATTGAGACCCCATCTCAAAAAAAAAAAAAAAAAAAGAGTGGGGAAAAAAGAACATTATTAAAAAAAAAAAACCTTAAAAAGTAATCCAATCTACCGATGGTTTATTTTTTATTTTATTTTATTTTTTTGAGATGGAATCCCACTCTGTCACCCAGGCTGGAGTGCAGTGGCACAATCTTGGCTCACTGCAACCTCCACCTCCTGGGTTCAAGTGAATCTCTTGCCTCAGCCTCTGAGTAGCTGGGATTACAGGTGCCCAGCACCAAACCTGGCTCTTTTTTTTTTTTTTGTAATTTTAGTAGAGACGGGGCTTCGCCATGTTGGCCAGGCTGGTCTTGAACTCCTGACCTCAGGTGATCCACCTGCCTCAGCCTCCCAAAGTGCTGGGATTACAGGCATGAGCCACCGTGCCTGACCCACTGATGGTTTCAATTATTCTAAGTTCGCCACCGTCCAATCCTGTTTGCTCTGGGCTTTTAGGTTCTAAGCTGTGCCTTTGTCCATGTAAAGTCAGACCAGGAGGAATGGAAACATGAAACATTGCCATTGTGTTTCCCTTTGTGTTGCAGTGGTGGTCTCAAGGAAAACGACGTCATAATCAGCATCAATGGACAGTCCGTGGTCTCCGCCAATGATGTCAGCGATGTCATTAAAAGGGAAAGCACCCTGAACATGGTGGTCCGCAGGGGTAATGAAGATATCATGATCACAGTGATTCCCGAAGAAATTGACCCATAGGCAGAGGCATGAGCTGGACTTCATGTTTCCCTCAAAGACTCTCCCGTGGATGACGGATGAGGACTCTGGGCTGCTGGAATAGGACACTCAAGACTTTTGACTGCCATTTTGTTTGTTCAGTGGAGACTCCCTGGCCAACAGAATCCTTCTTGATAGTTTGCAGGCAAAACAAATGTAATGTTGCAGATCCGCAGGCAGAAGCTCTGCCCTTCTGTATCCTATGTATGCAGTGTGCTTTTTCTTGCCAGCTTGGGCCATTCTTGCTTAGACAGTCAGCATTTGTCTCCTCCTTTAACTGAGTCATCATCTTAGTCCAACTAATGCAGTCGATACAATGTGTAGATAGAAGAAGCCCCACGGGAGCCAGGATGGGACTGGTCGTGTTTGTGCTTTTCTCCAAGTCAGCACCCAAAGGTCAATGCACAGAGACCCCGGGTGGGTGAGCGCTGGCTTCTCAAACGGCCGAAGTTGCCTCTTTTAGGAATCTCTTTGGAATTGGCAGCACGATGACTCTGAGTTTGAGCTATTAAAGTACTTCTTACACATTGCTTTCTGTAGTGCTTATTTTCCTTTCCCAAGAGCAGCTCGTTGCAGTCTTTTTGGAATGATTCTAATGTCAGTGGGCTCCTCATTAGACTGCATTGTCCACGCAGGTTTGAGCTCTTAGTCTTATGAGTTATTTCAGAATCATCCCATGGGATTTACTAGGGTTATGAACAACTCTGCTCGGACACCCTGGCTTTATGAAGCAGGACTTGAGGACAGTTGCACTCGCATCCGGAGCTTGTCAAATGAAAGAGAGTCTGTTGACCTCATACAGCATGCAATTAGTCAACAAAGATTTTCTGGGTCTCTGCTCTGTGCCAGGCATTGTAAGTGCGTGGTGAGTGAGAGCAGGAAAGACGCAGGCTCTCTCTCCGTAGAGCTTCAGTTCAGAAGCCAAGTCTCTTTCTGAAAGGGAGACAGCTCAGGAGACCAGGATGCAACCCCAGAATGGGCCCAGAATGCACAGGGCTGCAGCTGACCTCATTTGTCCTGGGTTGTGAAATAAGAACTAGGCCTTCAGGCTCGGTGAGTTTAGAGGACGACTCCCCTTGAAGTGCCCTCAAACAGGTACAGCTAGAAGCAGCTGTAGGCACCTTTATCTCCATGAAAGCTTTCCAAAAGTTTGGGAGGCTGACCCAAGAGGACTTGCACAGCTTTAGCTTGGAAGTTTGCACAGACCTATGTCCCTGTGGGGAGCACACACGAGAGAGGATGCTGTTTACGCCAAGAGCAGCGGGTCAAAGCTTTCCAACTGTCAGCAGTTAAAAGGAGGGCCTTGGACCGGATGGAGGTTCTGTTCTCCCAATTGAGAGCTGAATCCTTCCTCCATCCACAGAGGCATAAGGTCCAACTCATAACTGGGGAGGCTGCGGAAGGCCGAAGGGCCAACTTAAATGCAGGGGCAGTCCAGTTGAGCACAGCCCTCATCAGTGTTGGTGCTCGGCGGCTGAGCAGCTTGTGGCCCGTTGCAACACTGGCACGTCTCTTCGCTCTCTGGTTGAATGACCTAGTAGAGTCAGGAAGGAGCCAGCGAGTCCTCTGGCTGTGGGAGTGTGTTTTGCATTCCCTCCCTTCTCCATTAAAGGTGATGACTCAGAATGGCTTGTGGCTTCAGGGGTTCATTCTCAGATGTTTTGTATGTGGGCCTGCTTTCCTGTGTGGTCCCCGGAGCTGAGGTGCTGCCACAGGTGGGGAGGATGCCGTGGGTGGCATTGAGGTCAGACCCAGCCCCGGCCCGAGCCTATCTGTCTTCAGCCTGTTAGGCATCCGGGAGATCACTGATGGTTCTTCTGGAAGAAACTAGCCTGGTGATGGACCAGCCTGAGGCCTCTGTAAACACTCTGCAACATCTCTGCAGGACACTGGATGGGGTTGGAGTTTTGCCTGCATATATGGTCACATACAGGACAGAAATGGCAGCTTGCCACATTGTTGCATATGACATGTTTGGTTACATGGTTGCACTTACCCATGAGACCCTGTGTCCCATGGGGGCTGCTTGTCCTGGAACCCCCACCTCACATTTGAAGACCTCCAGAACAGTTGTTTCTTCTGCTTGCTTTAGGCTGTGATGCAGGGTTTTGCAACATAAATTAGTCTTAAAGCCTGGAGGCAGAGCACTGAGTCGAAAGAGCATGGCTTTTGGAGTTATAGATGGATTTGGGTTTAAATCTAGTGTCTATATATGTTACTGGCTGTGTGACCTTGAGCAAGTCCCTTAACCTCTCTGCCTGTTTTTCATCTGTAGAATGCCCTCAGTTGGGTCCATCTCTGCTTCCATGGAGCTCAGTTTCTAATTCTTCTTGGCCACTTCTGGTCCCTCCAAGGTCACTTTAACAGCCCTCTGGCTGGTGGGCCCGCACCTGCCCCCTGTTCTGGCTCTTGGAGAACTTCCTGCTTACCAAATGTGGGCTCAGCAGTGCCTCTTCCAATCCTGGCACCCTCAGCTCTAGTCCTCTGCTTCCAGCTTCTGCAAAACTGTGAGCCAACCACGTGGCTGGGCTTCCCCAGCACATCTGCATCATGTGACTATCCCATCCCGCCCTGCCAGATGCTTCTCTTGATGCACTGGCCAGCAGAGAGGCCCTGGTGTGCAGGGGTCTCCTTGCTGTGTCTTTCAGGCTTGGCTGAGTGAATCTGAGACGGGCAGCTCTATACAGGGAGGTCCTCTGTCTTTTTTTTTTTTTTTTTTGACAGGGTCTCGTTCTGTTGCTCAGGCTAGAGTGCAGTGGTTTGATCATGGCTCACTGCAGTCACGACCTCCCGGACTCACGTGATCCTCCCACCTCAGCCTCCAGGGTAGCTAGGACTACAGCATGCACTGTCATGCCCTGCTGATTTTTGTAATTTTTGTAGAGGTAGGGTCTCGTCGTGTTGCCCATGCTGGTCTCAAACTCCAGAGCTCAAGCGATCTGCCCACCTCGGCCTCCCAAAGGCAGGAGCCACCATGCCTGGGGGGTCTTGTCTTTTCTGACTCCATTTCTCCAACTGAAAATTTGGAAGAATGCTCCTGTCTGGTGGGCTTGGTGAGGAGCAGCACATGTTGTTATTAGAACCTGCACAGTGATTGTCTCCACCTGGTTAATATTTTAGACAGGTCTGAACCTTGGATGATAGCATTTCCGTGGGCTGGCAAGGATGCTTGGCCCATTTCAGCAAATACCACTGAAGTCAGTGCCAGGCCTCGCTGAGGTTGTGTGGACATATATCTGGGTGAATGGGCCAGTCCAGTTCAAGTTTGCACCCCTGAAGGTGGTTATAGGTAAGGTCAGAGGTATGACAGAGTCAGAGTGGCTCAGTGCCGGGAGGGCAGGTAGGTTTCTGCCATCCATCCTGCCAATGCTGATCCATTGGTGGGAACCATCTAGAGCACTGGGCTGAGGCAGATTGTGAGGCTCAGTGTGAAGGAGCTTAAAAGAGACCTGTGGCCGGGCGTGGTGGCTCATGCCTGTAATCCCAGCACTTTGAGAGGCTGAGGCAGATTGTGAGGCTCAATGTGAAGGAGCTTAAAAGAGACCTGTGGCCGGGCGTGGTGGCTCATGCCTGTAATCCCAGCACTTTGAGAGGCTGAGGCTGGTGGATCAAGGAGTTCAAGACCAGCCTGGGCATCATGGTGAAACCCTGACTCTACAAAAGATACAAAAAGTAGCCAGGTGTGGTGGTGTGTGCCTGTGGTCCCAGCTACTTGGGAGGCTTAGGTGGGAGGATCACTTGAGCCTGGGAAGTCAAGGCTGCTATGAGCTGTGATCTCACCATTGCACTCTAGCCTGGGTGACAGAGCAAGACCCTGTCAAAAAAAAAAAAAAAAAATGGAGACCTGCTGTCTCGGTCTCCCTCTCAGTTCCCTGACCTTCTGATGAGGTCCCTGCTCTGGGTGTGTGTCCGGCATCAGCTCCCCGGTTGAGTCCGGGGAGTAGCCAAGGCTGAGGAGTCTGGAGCAGGCTCGTGGGAACAGGCGGCTGCCCTGGGGGCTGCTTTTTGCTGCACTGCGCCCACCTCCAGGGTAACTTGCTCAGGAGATGGGACTCTTTTCTATCCTTGAGGCAAGAGGACAATCAGATCTCTCTTGGAGAGCCATTCCCATTTAGAGACACGTGTTTTTGGTGACCTTTGTGAGCGTTCTAGCTTTGGAGCCCTGCTCACTGCTGCCCTGGACCAGCTGGGACAGGTGCGTGCATTGATTAGCATTCTGGAGCCCAACAGGTGGGCACTGGAGGCTTCCTTGCCATGGTAAAGGGAAACCGGTGAGAGGGGGCGTCATGTCTGAGCTGCATCCAGGGGAGAGGAGTGATGTTAACAATAGAAATGGCAGTGTCACATAGTAAATGCTACCGTAGAATGAGTGTGGATGTGGTGTGCAGGGTGTGGAAGGTGGCAGCAGGTGCTGTCGCTAAGGCTTTCTGTGCCAAGCACAGTACAAGCATTTTACACACATATCTATCTCACTTAGTCCCCTCAGTAACACCAGGGAATAGAAACTATTATTATACCATTTTATAGACGAAGGAATGAAGGCTCAGAGAGATTAAGTAACTTGCCCAAGGCCACTCAGCTTGTCTCTGGCCGGGGTAGGACATGCCTTTGTGGGGAAGTAGGGAGGAGAGTGGGGAGAGTGGGGGCCCCAAGTCCCTGGCCTGGTGTATCTGACCAGAGGAGACAAGTGCTCCCATGTCTGGGACAGGTCAGGAGCACACAACTCAGGCTTGCCTCATCCCCAGCCTCCCTGGAACAAGACTAAACACCTTTCTGGGACATCTGAGCCCCTTCCTGACTTGGTCCCCACTTTCCTTCCACTCTCACCTCTCCATTCCTCTCCTGCTCTCAATGCTCTGTCATGTGGAATTCACTTCCATTCCTTGAACAGGCTGTTCTTTCTCCTGTCTCCACACCTAAATCCTAGTACCCTCCTTGCCCCGTGCATGGAAGCTCCTCCCCATCTCTTCACCATCTGCCCCACCGGACTCCCCTGCCAGGAGCTCGCACGCTGGCCATGTGCTGTCCTAACTACCTGTTCCCTTGTCGGGACTCACTCTGGGGCTGCAGCTCCACAGGGCCAAGTCCATCATTGAGGCCATAGGGCTGAGCCCAGCCTGCAAAGCAAGTGTCAATCAATACGGATTAGCTGACAACTGAGGTGGGCCCACACCTCCCTGGACAGTCACATCTGCCACTGGAGGAAAGAATCCTCTTAGCACGCATTCTTTCACGGAATCCATCTTTTTGCATAACCACAGTGCACCCAGGACTGTGCTGGGCATATTGGGAGGGGGGGTGTGAGGAGGGGGTGAGGCTGGGGAGGGAGAGAGTGGGGCCCAGAACAGAAGGAGGCCAGTGGGGTGCCCAGGGGCTAAAGCAAAGGGGCCTCACTCTCAGAGTAGTGCAAGTGGGTGGTTTGTGAGGGATACACAACAGGACCTGTGAGGGCCTCACACGTTGACCTCGGAAGGGAGGGGGACCTCAGGTGGAGGCAAGAAGGGATCTCTGAGTCTACCATTGATCCCCTCTTTCAACAGCTGCTCTCAAAACTACTGTGGGCAAGGCCCAGTGGCGGGAATGCTCCTGATCGTGGGTTCAGTCCCGGCTCTGGGCTTTACTGACCATGACACTTGGGGCAAGTCCCTTAATTTCGCTGAGATTCCTTGTCCTCATCCGTAAAAAGTGTCCAGTGGCCGGTGTCAGCCCCTCCTCGTGTCTGAGGCGCTGGGGAATTGTGTGTGGGCACCGGCCACGTGCTCATGCTTGGTCATAAGTGGTGTCAGCCTCTCCTCGTGTCTGAGGCGCCGGGCAATGGTGTGTGGGTGCCAGCCATGTGCTCACGATTGGTCATAACTGGTGTCAGCCTCTCCTCATGTCTGAGGTGCCGGGGAATGGTGTGTGGGTACCTGCCATGTGCTCATGCTAGGTCATAAGTGGCACCACCACGGCTGTCTGACATCATTCCTTCTAGGCACCTCGTGAGCAGATCAGATGCTCTTTGACTCAAGATGGGGTTTTGTCCTGGTAAATTCATTGTAAATGGAAAATATTATAAGGTGAAAATGCATTTACTACACCTCACCTGCCGAATATCATTGCTCAGCATAGCCCACCTTAAACATGCTCAGGACACTGACGTTAGCCTTCCATTGGGCAAAATCACCTCACACAAAGCCTGTTTATAATAAATCGTGGAATAGCTCATGTCATCAATTATTGAGTACTATTCTGAACATGTAAAATGGAATGGTTGTGTTGGGACTTCTGCTGAATGCGCATTGCTCCCACACCACAACCGTTGTAAGTTGGGGGCTGTCTGTGCTGTTAGATCAAGTATTCATTTTAGCACATGGGGAAACAGAAGTGCCTGGAGCTAGTAGGATGACATGCCAGGTTCCGTCCCACACTCACCTCTGTCTATTTTACTGTCCCTATAATTATTATCTAGCTCCCATACTTCACAAGGCAATAAAAGTTATGGTCATTTGAGTTTAAAAACTGCTGATTTGCCAATGTCCCAAAGACTCTTCAAGGTTCTGACACTATGTTGCCTGCCTCTCTCTTTCTCTCACCTCCTCAGTCATTATCTGATCTGATTGGATGAGCTTCCTTCATGTCCCTGAAAAAGTTCTCAAGTCACCCCGTGGTGTGTCTGGGTGTGGACTGTTCTCCCTGGGCCACCCTCTCTCTCCACCATGCAAAAGTGTCCCAGGCTCCTCTGTTGTTTGGAGATCTTGGGAAATACCCAAGGGGTGACATCACTCAGCCACGGCCCCCAGAAAGGAGTCGGACCGCCAAGGGGGCGCCAGTTTTGGAATCAAATCATGTCTGCAGGTTGAAAACCCATCAGTAGGGCCCCAGTCTTTTCAGGGCACTGGGCCTGGTTCTGGGAGAGGCTACCTGGGCTGCCCACCCCCACAGCATCCTATGTGGGGGGTCCAGCTGGGCTGACTCACTGCTGCCAGTGCCAGCTCCCAACTCGGAGGCCGAGGCCTTGCTGCTTCCGTCAGAATGCAGATGGGGCACACACAGGGGAGAGGCCTTCCTGCCAGTGGGCAGTTGTTTCATTTAGAACTTTTAAAAGACATTGCCTCAGTGTAGGGCTCTGCCAAGAATCAGCAAAAATCAAATGAAATAAACACTAACAAATGCGTTTTTAGTTTATAAAAAGAATAAAAAGTGGCACAGACTCTGTCTGTAAACAGTGTTCGGTTAATTGCGTCTCACCTGGTCAGGTAAGTGTTTATGCACGCCAGCTGGTCCTCCTTCAGCCCGTCTCCTCCCCTCACCCACCACCATTGTCAGCACCACCAACCACCATGACATGTGATGTACATACAGCATTTCACAGCTGCTCCATGAGATCTTGTTAGAATCTCCATTTTACAGATGAAGACATTGAGGAACAGAGCTGTTAAGTAACCAGCCTGAAGTCACACAGCAGGGAGGAGGGGTGGCTGACACATTGAAACCCAGGACGTCTGGCCCTGGAGCCCTCTCTCTTAACCCCCATGCCATTTTCCCCTTTGTCTGATGCTCAGTGTTTGTAACTGAAGACCCACTTTGCACCGTGGTGTAATTTTCTACTGGTCTAACTCTGAAGTGGTGAAGCCGGCCTGACACAAGCTCAGTGGTTGATTTGTGGGAATGATTTTGTAAAACTGAAAAAGTTCACACCATGTTCCATGGGCATCACCTCCTGTGAAAGGTCATCAATGCTGTAGGCAATAAGAGGGAGAGCCCGTAGGGACACCTGTCTCCCCATCTCAGATGCCTGGCTCCGTTGATTCTTGAGTATCAGGTCTGTCTTGTGCATTTTCCATTGTGTTCTCTTCTGATGAGTCACTGTATTCAGACACAAAGTCTGAGATGATACCCAGTGTAGAAAATGGGCACCATCACCAAAGGCCTTGCATGGATGCTGAGCATAAACAGGCTCTAGGAACCTCCACAAAGAGAAGCCCAAGGAAGTCATTTGTGTGGGATTCAAACTACATCAGAAATTCCAACAACCAAGATTCCTCAACTTTTAAGCTATTTTCCTGTTTATCACTCTTGTCCTTTCCTTCATAAATGAGTTGCACTGACTTCAGTTTAAGGACAGCAATTGAGAAAGGTGGGGTCGAGATGGAAGAATATGAGCAGCTTTCTTACATGCACGAAGGCACATCCAAGGGAAGGGAGGTTTCAGGAGAATGTTCTCTCGGGATACTGAGTTAGGGGCTTGTCACATCAGTGTCCACTTTTAACCTTGGCCATGCACCCATTTTTGCTAACTTTTATCAAGCACTGGTTTTGTGCCTGGCACTGTGCTAAGTCTATACAGTCCCCAACCCACTGAATTCCCACCACACCTTAGTCAACACTGCTACCCATCTTTTTAGAGAAAGAAACAAGCTCAGAGAGGCAGCTTTCCTTGTCAAATGACACAGAGCTACTGAAGTCAGAGCAGAGGGTGGAAACCAGGCTGTCTGCCTCTAGTGCTTGTACACCGGTTCTCACTGCAGGGGCCACTGGGCATTGGTCAGATTGCCTGAGCACAGTCTTGTCCTGGATGGGCTAAGGAGTAAATATTTGTCAGCCACAGTGTTCTCATCAGTAGAAATTACTTAAAGTATGTTAAGCTGAAAATCCACGAAGAATAAAAATGCTTAAAAGCATCTGGATAGAAAACTTATGTGCACACAAAAACCCAAGCATGGGTGTTTATAGCAGCTTTATTCATAATTACCGAAAAATGGGAAGCAGCTAAATATCCTTCAGCAGGTAATGGATAAGGAAACTGCAATACACCCAGACAATAGAATATTATTCCGTGCTAGAAAGAAATGAGCTATCAAGCCATGCAAAGGCACGGAGGAAACTTGAATGGATATTGTTAAGTGAAAGAAGCCAATCTGACAAAGCTACATAGTGTATGATTCCAATTATATAACATTCTGGAAAATTATAGAAACAGTAACATTCTAGAAAATTACAGAGACAGTAAAAAGATCAGCAGTTGCTAGGAGTTGGGTGGAGGGAGAGATAAAGAAGTGAAACACAGGATTTTTAGGGCAGTGCAACTATTTTGTATGATATTGTAATGATAGACACATACATTTGTCAATATCCATAGAATATACAACACCAAAAATAAACCCTAATGTAATCTATGGATTTTGTGATGATGACATATCTGTGTAGGTTCATCATTAGGTAACTAATGTACCACTCTGGTGAGGGATGTTGATAATGGGGGCGGCTGGGGGTTGGGGCAGGCAGGGGGCATAGGGGTACTATCTATACATCCTGCTCAATTCAGCTGTGAAACTAAAACTGCTCTAAAAAGTGTATTAATTAAAATTTAAAAATGGAATAATCTGAGGCTCATTATCAAGCTCTAGAGCCAGAAGAAGCACCTGTCTGACCCAGAAAAAGACCCCATGATGGCCCCCCAGCAGCATCCTGCATTGGCCCAGGTTGCAGATCTAAGACAGGTGTCCTGGGCAAAGGTGAGCAGAGAGTGCTCTTCAGAGAAGAACTGTAACCGCTCAATGCGTTTTTCTTGCCCACTGCTCAGATAGAGCTAATCTATCAAGACAGGGGAATTACAATAAAGAAAGAGTTTTACACACATAGAGCTGGCTTAAATGGGAGACCAGAGTTTTATTATTACTCAAATCAGCCTCCCTGAACATTTGGAGGCTAGGGTTTTTCAAAGACAGTTTGGGGATAGGGGGATGGCTAGGGAATGGGTGCTGCTGATTGGTTGGGGGGGTGCAATCTTAGGCATGTGGGAAATGGTCCTCAAGTGTGCTGAGTTTGCTTCTGGGTGGGGCCACAGGACAGGTTGGTGGGTCTGGGTGGAGCCATTGGTCATGAGAAATGCAAAAAACCTGAAAAGACATCTCAAAAGGCCAACCTTAGGTTCTGCAAGAGTGCCGTTGTCTGCAGGAGTAATTGGGGAAGTTGCAAATCTTGTGACCTCCAGAATAACGGCTGGTAATTATTTATCAATTTAATCATTACAGATTGGCTCTATCTGGGCAGTGGGCAAGAAAAACCCATTGGGCGGTTACAGTTCTTCTCTGAAGAGCACTCTCTGCTCACCTTTACTCAGGACACCTGTCTACACCTTAGCAGAATTCAGGCACCTGTCATCCTTCTAACCTGGGGGAATTTCATTAGCTTTACAAAGGCGGTTTAGTTTTGGGGAAGGGCTATTATCATTTAAAGTATAAACTAAATTTCTCCCAAAGTTAATTTGGCCCAAGTCCAGGCATGACTAAAGGCAGTTTGAGGTTAAAGGCAAGATGGGGGTTGGTTAGGTCAGATCTCTTTCACTGTCATACTTTTCTCATGGTTTGGGAACTTCCCAAAGGAAGAGACTCCCCCAGCAGATTCATGTTGTGGAATTTAAGCCTGAAATAAAAGTGAAAAATCTCATTGCAATAGCTAGAGTGTGGCAGGTGGCTCTCATCTGGCTCCCACGTGGCACTAAGGTGCATTCCTCCCAACCTGCCTTGCCAGTGCTTCGTAACCCCATTCTTTCCCCATGACGGAAACATACATTCCAATGAAAGAAAATCTGTTCTTGACTGTTGAGGACTGGGAGGCTGTGACAAGATGGATACATGTGCCATGCCTTGGGTCAGTGTGACTCTGTGAGGTGCTCCAGGTAGGCCGCCTTCCCCATGCAGTCCTACACCCTGGGCACACAAACCCTTCTCCTGTGGCGGGGTGGGGGGCAGTGACCTGTCCTTGTGACAAAGACCTGAGCTGCCTCTCTTCCATGCAGCCACCATCACCTCCCTCCTGGGCTCTTTGGGGGTGCCTCTTGCCCCTGTGCCCTGCCCACCACCCCAGGTGCACCTGCCTGGCTAATGTGCTCTCCCCGCTTCCTTCGTTCATCTGCCAAGCCCTTTCTACAGTGCCCAGGGCTGCTATATCTGGTACAACCTGGTCCCTGCTCACACAGGGCCCCCTCCTCCCACTGGATCATTTTATAACAGCATTACCTCCTCTTTATTCAGGGATGTGAGGGTTCATTTTACGTGTCAACTTGACTGGGCTAAGGGATGCCTAGAGGGCTGGTAAAACATTTCTGGACGTGTCTCTGAGGGTGTTTTTGGAAGAGATTAGCATTTGATTAAGCAGACGGAGTAAAGAAGATTCACCCTCTCCACTGCAGGTGGGCATCAATCAGTCAACCTGTGGAGAGCCCTGATAGAGCAAAAACGCCAAGTAAGGGCAAAAGTTCTCTCTCTCTGCTTAAGCTGGGATATCTGTCTTCTGCCCTCTGACATCAGCACCTCTGGTGCTTTAGGTTTGAACCGAAACTGCACCAGCAGCTTCCCGGGGTTCTGGCTTGCAGAGAGCAGACTAGGATTCCTCAGCTTCCATAATCATGTGAGCCAGTTCCCATAGTCAATCTCTTTCTGTAGATTTCTATATGTCCTACTGGTGCTATTTCTCTGGAGAACGCTGACTAGTACAATGAGGTAGGTATATTGCATTGGAGACCCAGAACGCTTCGAATATTTATTACTGGGCTAGGAGAGAAGGCAAGGCCCAACTAAAAACTGTGGCTGTGTAGGTAAACTTGTTCAGACACATGTATTCATGAATTTAAAATAAAAATTAAATAACAAGCAAACACCTTTTAAAAAATTTTGTGATGATGGTGGAGGTATGTCCACCAGGGGGTGAGCTGGTCTTGTGAAACTCCAGGGAGGTGTCAAACGACCTGGGTGTGAAAGGGACGGATATCTGGAGGAAGTAATAGAGAGAGGATGGACACACGAGTCTGGCAGGAGCGGGCAGCTTCCTCCAGCCAGACTGTGGGCAGCGCTGTCAGGCTCAGGGGAGGTGGCTCCAAGACCACCTGCCCCTGTCTGTTCCCTTCTATGCCCCAGCCACGTCTGGCACCTTCTGTACACCCCAGCCTCATTGCCTTGCTTATTCATTGCTTGTTTTTCCCAATGAGAGCAGGGACCTTGTGCACAGACTCTCCAGAGCCCTGTACATGAACAGTTGAGGAATGAATGAAAAATGAGTGAAGGGGCTGTGGAGAGACGTCCACAGGGACCCACAGACATTTACAGCCTCATGCAATTTGAAACGTGAGGCTACTTTAGGCCCTAAGGGGCAGGGGAGCATCACTTAGGGCTAGGAGCACCTTTTTGTTCCCTAATTTGGGTGGCTTCTGTCCTCTCCTGCTGTGTTCATCTTCCCTACTCATGGTTTCTTTGCTTGCTAAGCATTTCTCCCCGTTTTGATGACCAGGGCTTAATCTCCCCTATTGGCACTGGGCTGTGATCTGGTTTAAACCACTCCTTGTCTGTTCATAGGGACCCACCTGGTTTGGGGTCCCCCTCCACCATGGATTCCTGACCTACCCAGACCCATCCAGGGCACAAAGGAATTCCTGCCTCAGTGGCCCGGGGTGACTTGAGGCACTCAGGCATCAGAACCCCTGATGCCAAAGATCAAATCTTGTTTCCATCTCGTGCTGGGCCCTCTTCCTCCCAGGAAGAAATGCTGGGAACTGGTGGTGATAAGTCAGTCTTCTCCAGGGTGGCAAGAGTGTTAATTTACAGCCACCTCTGCCTTCCTCTGTTCCCATCCACCACCCAGCCCCCAGGCCTCCCCCTACCACCAGCTGGGCTCTGATGTGAGTCACTTCTTACAGGGATGTGGAGCAAGCGGTTCACCTTCCCTCAACATCTTGAGCCTTCCCTGTTATTAAAAGTTGAAGGTGCTGGGGTTCCAGGCGATGAATGGAGGAGAGATGGCAGGCCTGTGTGGAGGAGGGGCGGTCAAGCATGATGGTCGAAGTCCAGAGTGAAATGGAGGTGGCCTCTGGGCAGCCTGGGGTCAATATCCACTGCTGTTTCATGCACAGCCTGGAAAGTGTGTGTTAAGCAGCATCCCAGCCAATGCTGGAGAAATGATTTAATCTCTTGGGGCCTCAGTTTGTTTCTGCCTCTCAACATAGCAAACACTCATGCTCCATCTAACCAGATTTAACAATTTGCACTTTGTTATATTTGCTTTTTTATAAGTAAAAAAGAAACTCTCTTTGATCACCCCCACCCAATCCCATTCTTCCTGCCTCCTCACCCTAGTGGCAACCACTGCTATTACTTTAGTGTGTTGGTTTTTTCGTACGTTTATATATTACATATATATCCATTGGCAATACACATTGTCTTATGTAGGTTTTAAGAATTTCATAAATGATATTGTGTGTGTTATTCTACAACTTTGTTTTTCACTCATCTTTACTGTGTGAGGTCTATCCTGTTGAGAGATATATGTATATGTATGTGTATGTGCGTGTGTATACATACATACATATTTATAGTTCACTCCATTTGACTTCTGCATAGTATTCTATCACATGTGTATGCCACAATCCATGTTTTCTATTTCCTGGATGATAAGCCTTTATGGTGCTGGGGTTCAGTGTGTTTACCTGTATTGGGGATCCTTACACCTTTCCCATATGTTGGGGCTATGTGAGAGGCACAGGTATGGCCAAGGTGATTAGCCCCAGAACCTTCTCAGGTCTTCCTACAGAGAGGGGATTTTGGCCCCCAGGATGACTGCTGTTGCAGAACACCTGTGCCCCCATGTCTTCCCCAGTGTCTGGTAATGGGAGCCTCTCAGGCTGCACCCATCAAGGAGGGCTGTGACCCTCAGAATAGGGCTGGCACTGGTGGCTCCATGCTAAGACTGGAGGGAATTTGGGGAGTCCTCTGACCCAGTTTCCCCAGCAAGTTGCCACTGTGAGATGCCCATCCTGAGTAACACCTCCAGGAATGGGACCTGGCATCCCTCAAAGTGCTACTGTAGTCGTCTGCCTCTGAACGCACATACCTAGGAAGGGAGACTCCCTGTACCCAAAGGCAACTCAGTCTTACATTGGGTTGAAAAATCTGTGTCCTGTTAAGTTCTGTTTCTGTGGCCCAGCTGTGGCTATGGGGCCAACCAGAACCACTGAATCCCACTTTGGCAGCAAGCCTGTTGCGTACTGAAAGGCCACAGTTATGCCCATCTCAACTCCTGTCTTTAATTTTCTAGGTGAAAGAGCTACCATTTAAAAACGATTTCTAGCCACTGAAACTATAGAAAACCAACAGCCACAAGAAACAAAATCAAACGAAACATAAAATAACAAAGGAATGCAGCCTTCCTAGACTGTGGGCTCCCATGCCCTCACCATTGTGTTCATCCTCTGAATGTGTTCCTGTTTCCAGTACTAGATGATAAATTCCTGCTTGGGTTGAATTCCTGCTGAAATGCTTGGGCCCGCAGTATTATGTCAGAAATAAGTCTGAGGTACCCATCATCGGTGGAAGCTTTTTGCCTAAGTACAGACAGCTTGGTGTTGAGTACCTGTTAGTTTTTCTGCGTAGTTCTCTTTCCCTCATCCACAATCATTCTTGGAGCTCTCCCTTACTCAGTTCACAAGGAAAGTGCAGTGAACACCCAGGCAACCATTTCTGCAAAGTGGCTCTGCCTCCTGGCACAGTTGATTGGACCAGGATAATGGCAGCTCTGAGAAGGGGTTAAAACCTCCTCTTCTCCTTCCCAAGGCCCCTAATCTCCCTCTGGGGCCCCATTTCTTGATGTAGACAATTAGTGGCTCTCAATCTTACATAAATTGCCATTTAAATGCAGTGTCAAGCACTGATTTTCTTAGGTTGGAACTAAGAGATTCTTGGTTCAAATTTGTTGGTTTCTTAAAAGGAGCAGATACAAGTTGGAGAGCTGCTGGTAGCCTGAGGTTTCCTTGCAGAGGAAACTAGTAAGAGAGAAGGGGAAGAAAGAAGTGTGAGCAAGACGGGGGTTCCAGAGTGCTGAGGGAGCAGAGATGAGGGACTGGGAGATGATGAAGGAGACCAGGTCCCTAGTTCCCATCCACTCCCAAGGGGTGACTGCACCCTAGCCCTTGGGGACCATGAGACACCCTAGATATGCATTAAAAACACCCTTTCTGCTTGGGGGTTCCGGTTAAGTTTCTGTTTCTTGCAACCACAAGAGTCTTGGTTCATGCAAACATGGAGTCACACCAACTCTATTGCTGAAGTGATCTTCTGACCCCCTCCAGAGCCAGGTCTGCCCCCTTGTGCCCCTTCTACTCCCTGCCCCCAGGCATAGCTTCTATTCTTGTGCCTTTAAATGTCCATTTTTGTAATGTGTTTTTATCCTAAGCCATCTCTATTGACTTGGAAGGCAGCAGGACACAGTGCTGACATAAATACAACATAGAAGCCACAGGGGAAACTGAACCAGAAGTTCAAGTAGGGCCAAGTCATTGCCCTGTACAAAAGGGTCAATCTGGACTTTATTAGGGATCCCATTCCACCACTTCATCTGGTCCAGAGACAAGGAAATCAGCTCTCAGTGGGAAACACCTGTGCTTGTAACTGATCTTGAAGTTTATGCAACCAGGAGAACTGTCCAACTCAAGGCTTCAGGAAATATGCTGATATCTGGGCCTGCTTCCATCAGTTTCATCTAATTGCTGGAAAAATCATGTCACCTAAGAAGGAGGTCCACTCCCCTTCCTGCCCCACCCCCAGCAGCCCAGTATGACCAAAAGCAAGGCACTGGCAGATGTAGTGTCTGGTGGGGGTCCTCTTCCAGGTTCACAGATTGTTGTCTTGTTGCTGTGTCCTCCTGTGGGCGAGGGCTGTCTTTGGGGTCCTTTTCATTAGGCAGTTAATCCTTTTTATGAGGCTCTGCCCTCATGACCTAATCGCCTTCCCAAAGCTTCACCTCCAAACCTTCACCTTGGGGACTAGGTTTCAACACATGAACTTTGGGGGTAACATAAACATTCAGCAGCGTCAAACCCCAAACTCATTGGCTTTGCACATTTAGGAGGTGGTCACCAGGAGTCACGGTCCAGTCGGCCAGCCACCACTGGGATTATAACCAACAGTCCCTGTCAGGCTTCTTTTTCTCATGAACCCAACCCAATGTTCTAAAAGAAAACAATGTCTGAGGAAACCTGAGGAGGCGCGCTCTCTCGCGGTAGGTGAGGACAATAGCCAGCTCCCCAGGCGTGGCCCAAGATGACCTTTGCCGGGCTGCTGCTTGGCACTGGGTTGTTGTGGAAACGGTTTCCTGATCGTGGTCATAAGCATTTCCTTTGGCTGGACTACACCCCAAGCATCTTTGATTCTAAACGGAAATAGCCACGTACAGTTGGCAGGAGACTGGGACCTCTGGATGTGGCGCTCACAACTTCTGGGAAGGAGAATGGCATGAAGTTTGTTTTCATGGTCACTCTTAGGACACTACATTTTTCCCCCCAACAATTTCTCTTTTGCTGTGTCCTTTTAGCCTTGAGGGCAATAGTCTGAAATGAGCAGTTAAGCTGGTTGTCATCTCTGATGTTTCCGAAATCCTCTGTCTGCTGTTTTGTGTCCTAGATTTTAGTCACACGGCATGCTCAGCACATGCCAGGCCCTTTACATACATTATCTGATTGAATCCTCAAAATAACCCTATGAAATGGACATTATACTAATATACAAATAAGGAAATCAAGGCTTCAGCTTTGCCTGACTCCAAAACTTACGCTCTTATCCCCCAATTTGATCTGTCCTTCATGGCTCAGCTGGAGACCTTTCCCTCCAGAAAGCCAACCTCTGCCATCCTGCCTGGGGGCTCTCCCTGCCTCAACCCTGTTTTCTGGATTCCTAGATTTGTGCTTGCCTGCAAGTTTGGCTGAATATTGCCCCTCCCCACAGATGTCTGTCTCCTAATTCCTGGAACCTGTGAATATATGACCTTATATGGCAAAAGAACTTTGCAGGCATCATTGAATTAAGAATCTTGAGACAGGGAGATCATTCTGGATTTTCTGGTGGGCACAGTGTAAATCACATGGGTCCTTATAAGAAGATGTCAGGAGGATCAGAAGGAAGAAGAGGGGATGGGATGACCAAAGCAGAGGTTGGAATGATGGGCTTTGAAGATGGAGGAAGGAGTCACGAGCCTAGGAATGTGGGTGGCCTCTAGAACCTGGAAAAGGCAAGGAGATGGGTGTTCCCCTAGAGCCTCTAGGGGAGCACAGTCCTGTGACACCTTGACTTCAGCCCGTAAGACACATTTTGGACTTCTACCCTCCAGAACTGTAAGATGATACATTTGTGTTGCTTTCCGCTACTCAGTTTGGGGTCATTTGTTATAGCAGCTGCAGGAAACTCATAGTCTGTGTTGTGATCTCCTTTCTCTGCATCTGCATCCATCTCCCAGCCAGGAGGTGAGTTCTGGCTGCGTAGACGCACTTAATTCAGTTCAGTAGA
This sequence comes from Pan troglodytes, assembly GCF_028858775.2. Lineage (NCBI taxonomy): Eukaryota > Metazoa > Chordata > Mammalia > Primates > Hominidae > Pan > Pan troglodytes. The sequence continues at coordinate 134,633,275 of NC_072406.2, forward strand.
AATATTTTGGACACTTGCTGTATTTCTGAGCACACTGCCTGTGTTGGGAGGCAATGCAGGCATGAGTAAAGCATACCTCTGTCCTCCAGAAAACAAGTGTCTCAGATTTTACATGGCTAGAGGTCCAAGCTCAAAACCTTGCACAAAAAAGATGAGTAGGAATTAGCTAGTGACTACAGAGAAAACATATGGTCATATAAAACAAAACACAAATAAATGTAGTAAGTTTTTTATAAATGAACTAGAAGTAGGGGACTCTTGATTTTTTTAAATGAATGGCCATGATGACAAACATTTTTAAAAGTTTAACTCCAAATGATGAACAACAAGGAAAAGGGGAGGCAGCCAGAGCCCAGGAGAGATGAAGGAAAGGGGAGGTTGGCAAGAGGGGGGAGGAAGGTATAAGATGAATACTGTAGGTGCCAAGGGGCTGGGAGTTTCTGGGATGAGGAGGGGCTTGGTGAACTCTAATCATGCCTACCTCTGTGAGTTATAACCTCTTATCCCGGCCTTTGAACTGCTAAGCAAACAAATTAGCCACATTCTCCAAGGTTAAGGTGGCATTTATCATTACACGTTAGCTCTTAGGTCTGAAAAGGATAGTGGAGAGCAAGGGCTGGAACGATTTCAATCACTTCCCTGCACCAGGGTGTGGGTGAGCCCCAGGGCATTTCTGATGGGCTTCTTGCCAGGAGAGAGATTGCCCTGTACTGAAATAGGTCAGTTACATCCCTTTAATGTGCAGTTCCCCAAAATCACCTGAATTAGAATGACCTGAGCATATATTAGGATCCTTATGCCTATTCCAGACCCCTAGATTCTGATGTCACCTCGGATTTGAGAACAGGGTAATTTTCCCTTTATTGGACAAAAGGTTTTCAAAATATTAATAATCTTAGCAATCCTAAAAACTTAATTAACATGAAGTTTGGAGGGGCTTAGTATACCCATGTTGTACCACCTGATTCTTGTGATTAATTTTCCTTGTAAGTTTCTATATACTATGGAAAAGTCCGAATAAAGTATTGCATAATTGCCGTCTGTTAACAATTATCAGGTGTAATAATGGTAGACATTTTATGGCATCTCCAGCATATATCAATTTCAGTAAATTAAAATGTATTATTTCACCTGTTCAACACTTCATATCAGATCTTATGCAATACTTGGCATACCGTAAGTTGAGAGTGTGTGGCTCTAATGAGCCTGATGTTTGAAAAATGGAAGATGGTGGACTTTGCCTAGAAAACTTTTGGTAATCAGAGTTATCCATAATAATAAAGCAACTCTTGGGATAAGGCACTTCCCCACAAACCAATTGCTTGATAATCTAAATGCCAGTAATTTGGATGTTTTATAACACAATGGGGTCATAGAAACTAACCTTTCTGTAGATTATTTTTATGCTATACATTACTGGCATTGTCTAAGTTGTGAGAAATACTGTCAATGATTAACTGCAGTGTAAAGATGGGCTCGCTAGATAATATTCCTGCATGGGGTGACAGGAGGCAGGTACGATTTCTCATGCTCATTTTCATACAGAGGAAGCCAGCTTGATAAGCTAGTGTCACACAGCTCCTGAGGAGGGGGTCTTCTGGAACATGGGACCTGTGCTTGCTGCTGACGATGTCAGTTGCACATGAAAAGGTTGAATGCAAGTGGTGGATGGAAGACTTCTTAAAAATGACATGGAAAAGGAAGTGTGGCATGCAAACCCTAACCCTCCTGAGATCATGGGTCCACATTGCATAGTGCTCCAATCTAGAATTTAAATGTATTTCTTTTTTTTTTTTTTCTGTCACCTGGTCTGGAGTGCAGTGCCACAATCACAGCTCACTGCAGCCTTGACCTCCCTGGCTCAGGTGATCCTTCCCCCTCAGCTTTCCCAGTAGCTGGTACCACAGGCGAGGACCCCTTCGCTCAGCTAATTTTTTGTATATTTTTGTAGAGATGGGGTCTCGCCATGTTGCCAAGGCTGATCTGGAACTCCTGGGCTCAAGTGATCCACCCAAGTTGGCCTCCCATAATGCTGGGATGATAGGCATGAGCCACTGTGCCCAGCCTAAAATGTATTTCTTATATCACTATTTTGAATTTGCTTCTTGGAAGATGAAGTAGATAAAAGAGATAAACTAGGCACTGCATTCTCCTTACAGCAAAGGTTTTTCAGCAGGAGGCCATGGGGAGGATGAAGGCTCTCCAGGCCATGAGAATTGGGCTCAGGCTCTTGCTCGGCTTCTCACTTACTAGCTGTGTACCACCAGGCAGTTTTCTCAACTGTACATCACCTGCAGAATGGGCCGATAAAACCTCCTTCATAGAGTTGTTGTAGGGTTTTGAGACACTGCATATAACATGCCAGGCCCAATGTTGTTCTTGGTCCTTGTTCTTATTCTTCAATCCAATCCCTCAGAAACATTTAAAGCAATGATTTGCACCTAATGATCAGGACTGTATCAATTATACCAAATGCATCCTGCATCCTTATTTCTTGCAAGGAAGGATATATGAAATGTTTCATTCATCTTTGTGATTCACCCTCCCTCCTACAGTTTCCTGGGGCCTATTGCCTTGTAGGTAGTAGGTACCATGTAGGTTTGGGTTGAATTGAGTTGAATTATAAACTTTGGCAAAGTAATCTTGACAGGGCATGGGGAACTTGGGTTTTTCACTTTTGAGTAGACCACAATTAAATAGTTAGACTTGAAAAGAGTCAACAGAGACTATTATACCTATCTATTTACCTGTAATTAAGATGCACGATGGCTCTTTGAAGTATACACATACCAGGCGTCAGAGCTGCTAGCACCTGTAATCTTGGGAACTTGTCTCGATTCCGTTTGCTTTTTTTTTTTTTTTTAAATCAGATTTTGCCAGAGACACTGTTGGGAACTTCTGGTACCAGTCTTTGGACTTGATTTTGATAGCAAAGGGGGTAGCTAGAGGCTCTTTGTAATAATAGTGCTTTTCGGTTCCCATAAGAGATGTCAAGTGCTTCTGGCCATGGGGAAAGCCTAGGGTAGTGGTTAAGCAAGTGACGCGGCAATCATTTAGATCAGGGATTGAATCTGAGCTGTTATTCATTCTGTTAATAGCCTAGTTACTTAACCTTCCCAAGCCTCAGTTTCTTCATATGGAAAGTGGATGTAATGATATTAGGACTTGTCTTAGAAGCCATGGGGAGGATGCATGAAATACAGCAGCTAAGACACTCAGCACAATGTGTGGAGCCTAAGAAAGCTTATTGCTATCATCATTGTCTGTTTTTCCCCAATCAGTCCAATGCTCGGCTCTCCTGAGGATGACCATGACTGCAGAATGTGGATTCACTGATCTGCATCCTACACCTGGGCCTCTGCTCATAATGGCTGGTTAGATGAGAACATAACCTCTAAAACTCAGGCTTCTGGTAATTGGATAAAAGCCATGTACTCTATACCTAGGAAGGGTACACACACTCCCTGTATTTTAGGAGTTCATGCATACCTGAAGTCCATTTGTTTGTGGCACCAGAGTTTGGAATCTCCGACTCAGGAAATGAATAATATAGGAATTAGGAGAGCACTTACAATGCACCATGCTTCCAGTTCAGTAGGATGTAAAATTGCACTGGCAGTTACTGTTATAATTCTCACTTGCCCTCTACTCTCTGGAAGTTGAGCGTCCAGCGGGCTGACTCTGGTCTTCTTCCTTGAGCCACAGTTCTTCCAGGGTCATAATCTAGGTACTCAGTGGAGGGGAGCATCTCTCAGCTGTCTTCCTATCTCCCTGGAGGAGTCTGGATGCTCAGATTAGAATACCCATATATATTTTTTTCATATGCTTGTTGGGCACATGTATTTCTTCTTTTGAAAGGTATCTGTTCATGTCCTTTGCCCACTTTTGAATGGGGTTGTTTATTTTCTTGTAGTTTTAAGTTCCTTATAGATGCTAGATGTTAGACCTTTGTCAGATGCATAGTTTGTAAAAATTTCTCCCTTTCTGTAGGTTGTCTGTTTACTCTGTTGATGGTTTCTTTTGCTGTGCAGAAGCTCTTCAGCTTAATTAGAGCCCGTCTGTTAATTTTTGCTTTTGTTGCAGTTGGTTTCAGCATCTCCTGTCTTTGCTGTTGTGAATAGTGCTTCAATGAATGTACACATGCATGTCTGTCTATGATAGAATGATTTATATTCCTTTGGCTGTAAACCCAATAATGGAATTGCTGGGTCGAATGGTAGTTCTGATTTTAGGTCTTTGAGGAATCGCCACACTGTTTTCCACAATGGTTGAACTAATTTACACTCTCATTAACAATGTATAAGCATTCCTTTTTCTCTGTAACCTTGCTAGCGCCTGTTATTTTTTGACTTGTTAATAATAGTCATGCTGACTCGTCTGAGATGGTGTCTCATTGTGGCTATGATTTGCATTTCTCTAATAATCAGTGATGTTGAGTTTTTTTCAAAAGTTGGGGCTAAATGATGAGAACACATGGAGACGTAGAGGGGAACAACAGACACTGGGGCGTATTGGAGGAAGGAGGCTGGGAGGAGGGAGAGGGTCAGGAAAAATAACTAATGGGTACTAGGCTTAATACCTGGGTGATGAAATAATCTGTACAACAAACCCCCATGACACAAGTTTACCTATATACCAAACCTGCACGTGTACCCATGAAATAAAAAGTTAACAAACAAATACTTATACTAATGAGAGTTGCATTATGGCTGTCAACTCAATGAGAAGTACTTTTGTAGTCATTTAAGCAAGCTAGCCCAATGAAACTCACAGGAAAGGAACCAAATCCTGAACAGCTTGCATCGTTCTTTCCTGGCGGTCATTAAATGTCTAAATAAGTTACTTGGGTGACTAAATTAAGACAGGCTAAAAGAGAGAAACATTGGCTCAGTCCTTCTTTGTCAGCTTGTTTACTTGTTTAATTGTTCCTCCACCAGTCTGGAAGTCCCAGGAGGGCAGCAGCCCTGTGTTCTTTGTTCGCTACACAGCACCTGGCACAGAGTAGGTACAACAAGTATTTGTGGACTAAATGATAATCCGTGATGCTCAAACTGCTGTTCTGTAGGAGAGACTCTGTCGTCAACCAGTAGATTGTGATTCCACAGGTGTTTGGAGGACCCAGGATCCATGGAATGATTTTGACTTCTCTATTTGCTGTAGAAAAATTTATTGAGAAAAAAAGCATAGGTTCATATAGAGCATTGAGCCACCCAATATATCTTCCCCAAAGGTCTTATAAATTCTAACAAGGCTGACACAGTTGATGCTAATAAAAATCGTTCTTTCATGGTTATGCTCAACTGTGTTTTAATAGCATTTGATGGATCCATGATTTACTTATTGTTCATTTCTTGGATTTCTTGGTCAAGAACACAACTTCCACATACAGAACCCAATAGCACTGCTATACATTAACAATGAACTATCTGAAAAAGAAACGAAAACAATCACATTTACAATAGCTATAGAAACATACCTAGGAAAAAGTTTAACCAAGGCGATAAAAGGCTTGTACACTGAAAACTATAAAATATTGATGAAAGAAATTGAAGAAGACACAAATAGAAAAGATAGCCCATGTTCATGAATTGAAAGAATTAATATTGTTAAAATGTCCATGCTACTCTAAGCAATCCACAGATTCAATGCAATCCTTATCAAAATTTTAATGATTTTTTTACATAAATATAAAAAAAAATCTGAAATTTGTATGGAACCACAAAAGACCTCAAATAGCCAAAGCAATCCTGAGCAAAAAGAACAAAGCTGGAGGCATCACACTACCTGAATTCAAAATATACTACAAAGCTATAGTAATCCAAACAACATGGTATCGGCATTTAAAAAAGACATATAGGTCGGGCACAGTGGGTCACACCTGTATTCCCAGCACTTTGGGAATCCAAGGTGGGCAGATCACTTGAGGTCAGGAGTTTGAGACCAGCCTGGCCAACATGGTGAAATCCTGTCTCTACTAAAAATACAAAAATTAGCCAGGTGTGGTGGCGGATACCTGTAGTCCCAGCTACTCAAGAGGCTGGAGCAGGAGAATCACTTGACGGGAGGAGGGTGAGGGATAAAAGACTACAAACTGGATTCAGTGTATACTACTTGGGTGATGGGTGCACCAAAATCTCACAAATCACCACTAAGGAACTTACTCATGTAACCAAATACCACCTCTTCCTAGAACCGATAAGTGAATTCAGCAAAGTTTCAGGATACAAAATTAGTGTACAGAAATCATTAGCTCTGCTATACACCAACAGTGACCAAGCTGAGAATCAAATGAAGAACTCAATCTGTTTTATGATAGCTGCAAAAATAAAATAAATACTTAGGAATATATCTAACTGAGGAGGTGAAAGACCTCTACAAGGAAAACTACAAAACTCGGCTGAAAGAAATCATAGATGCCACAAACAAATGGAAACACATCGCATGCTCATGGATGGGTAGAATCAATATTGTAAAAGTGACCATACTGCCAAAACAATCTAAAAATTCAATGCAATTCCCATCAAAATACCACCATCATTCTTCACAGAACTAGAAATCCGATCATTTTCAACAACATGGATGAATCTGGAGGACATTTCATGAAGTGAAATAAGCCAGGCACAGAAAAATACTGTGTGATTTCACTTATATGTGGAATTTTTAAAAAGCTGAACTCACAGAAGCAGTGCAGAATGGTGGTTACCAGGGGCTGGGAGTGGGGAGTGTTGGGGAGATGTTGGTCAAATGCAAAATTTCAGTTAGGAGGAATAAGTTCAAGAGATCTATTGTAAAACATGGTTTATATAATAGTTAATAACAATGTATTGTATTCTTGAAAATTGCTGAGAGTAGATTTTAAGTGTTCTCACTACCAAAAAATAAGTCTGTGAGGTTATGCATATGTCAATTAGCTCAATTTAGCCATTCCACAATGTATACATACTTCAAAATAACATGTTGTACATGACAAATATATACAATTTTCATTTATCAATGAAAATACATAAACAAATAAGTATTTGTTCACACACACACACACACAAAATAAAGAAACACCACTCTGGCTGCTGTGGGGAGAGCCTACCACAGAGTACTAAGAGTTGAGGCCAGGACAACATCTTTCCAGGGGGGAAGGGAACAACTTGGACTGGGACCCTGGAAGCTGGCAGCAAAGATGGGTTGGGATATATTTTGGCTCTGGCACAGGACGTGTCTATGGATTGTATATGGGAGATATGAGAAGTAGGGGAAAAGGGGAAACCCTAGTGCTCTCTGCTGTACCACACTGCCTCGGATGGCCCTGGAGGTCACTGGAGCCTATATGCTGCTGGATGGCCTTCACACGTGGTTCCAACACTTCACGGGACTGGGAGCTCGTGCTCCACACAGCCCCCTGGAAACTCTTGACCTGGGAGAAAGCACCTTCCCAGGATGCGTTGTATTTTACTTTTCTGCAACATCCACCTGGTGTTACTTCCAGTTCTCCTCTCTGGAGGTACAACAAGGAGAATCCATTCCTTTACCTAAGAACTTCCTCCAAAAACTTTGAGACTTCATCCTTCTTGGGTCTTTTCCTGCTTTAAGAAATGAGTGTTTCTCTCAAGGGCTAGAGGAAGGACTTCCATATCCTTCCATATCCTGGTCTGTGCTGGTGTTTCTGCTTCTTACATGTTCTTTCTTAGTCTTTCTCTCTTCCCTCACACCCCTCTGTTGACCATTCATTTAAAAGCCCCACATGTGCACACAGCCACTCACACACGCATGCACACTGATCTCTAAAATGGCAGGATTGATATTCTTTTTTTTTTTTTACTCATCTCTGTACCCCAGGTGCTGAGGTGTTTGGGAGTAACAAACAACCTCCTACATCATCCAACTATGGCATCATTTTTATGAGCTTCTTGATTATTTTGCAATCGAAAACTTCAATAATTGTTTTTCTTATGAATGTATGTTATGTATGTGCCATAGATTTGAACAATACCAAAATTTATACAGAAAAAGAGGAAGGTCACCTCATAAATGTACATTGCCACTTTCAGAGGTAAATAGTCTTCATGTTTTCCATTCAGTGACCCAAGATCTCTGGGTCACCGGGCCTGGAGATGATCTTGACAGTGGAGGAACCAGCATTAAATAGGTGGAATCTCACTGGGAGGAAGTGGGTCCTTTTCAGGTGTCCTGCACTTGTCTGTTAGGTCAAGACATCTCAGTTTGGGGTTAGCCTCTACCACTGTCTAACAACCAAGGTGCTCCCATTTAACAACGAGAGAGCACAACTCAGGCTTTGATCCATACTAACCCAACTGACTTTTTGAAATGTAGAATGTGTCTTTCAGAGCACATTTGCCACCTCCAGGAGCTCAGGACATGAGAAGTAAACATATGAGAAGAAATTTGACAATGCCAGGTGGCGCATAGAAAATGCCAAATTATTGGGAAGACATTTTCTCATGCTCCACCAAAGGGGGCAGCTCGAGGTGAGTCCTGGACAGTGAATGTGGCTACAGAGGTAGAGCTAGGCTGCTGCAAGCAATTGAAAAGAGCTGGAGAAGAGTAAGTTCTGTTACTAGGACACAGGTGGGTAGGAGAAGAAAGTCTGCAGAGAGGCAGGTGGGCTGCCTGGAGTTGGCGTAACACCTGGAATGTCAAACTTGGAAGTCTGTGCTTTAGGCCAAGGGCATTGAAGACGTCTGGAAGATTCTTCTCATGGCAGCTGGAAATACAGGACAAAAGGCTAAAGAATTGATTCAAAGCCCCAAGAAGATAAGACAAAGAAGCAGGCTATTTTGAGTCTCCAGATCCACGAAGAACTGCTGTAGAGATGAAGCTAAGCCTCCTTGTAGGGCCAGGCATGTGCGTCTCTCCTTGTTCAGGGTGCACACAAGGCTGTGCCTGGTTCCTGCTGGCTTCTGCAGCCTCATCTCTCACCACTCACTTCCTAGACTTTCTTCTGCACTCACAATCCTCCCAGTGTCTGGTGCTTGCTGCTATCTTTCCGCGCTGCGCATGCTAAACCTTCTGCCCTAATGCTCTCCCCATTGTCACTACCTGCCCCCCGCTTCCTTTCTGCCTATTCTTCTTTCATGACTTGGCCCAGCTACCGCCTTCAGGACTTGATGCTCTTACTCTGTGCCACTTTCTCCAGCAAGGGGACTCTCCTAGGTGCCCTCATGGTCTCTTTGGTTACCTGATTGCACTGTGTTGTTATTACCTGCTTGCCTAGGTCTCCCCACCTGCATCGTAAGCTCTTCAGGGACCTTACTTTATTCATGTTGACTTTCAATGCCTGGGCCAAGACCTGACATGGAGTAGGTATTCTATAATTTATTAGTGAATGGATGATGCGGATTAACTCTTCATTTGTCTTCCAGGAGCTAGTTTAAACTAAAGCAAAATGTTTTGTGTTATGAAGCATCAGAAAGGATGTAAGGATGGCGAGACCCTAGGACTGTGGTTCTCAAGTGTTGGGCCATGGCCTCTTGATGTGTTATAAATTCTTCTCAAAAGGGTCAATGGATTTGGATCAACATATGAAATACCTTTTGTTAAAATAAATGATATATATTGTTCTGATAGTGTTCATCACAGGCTCATTGAATGAAGCAGGACATTTGAAGTGAAGTAGCTTTTCTCTTGACCTTTCTTCCGAGGAAGAGTTAAGAGGCTTAGTGTACAATTGAGCCTGAGCCAGATGTGAACATGAGTATATAAAAGAGTCCAGACAGGGCAATAAACATTCCTGACCAGGGATATGCTGGTAAACAGCAGTCAAGGGAATATCACACTAACTGTGGATGCTTTCATAGGCAGCATGAAAATTCTATTGTAATCTTTAGTGTTGTTTTGAGTCTTTTATTCTTTAAGATCCTGCGAAAATTCTAGGCGGAAAGCCCTGCCCTAGAAAGAGTTCCTGAGTGACCAGTCCGCCAGTCAGTAGGTGACAAGTCTTCGGGCAGAGACTATGGGAGATGTTCCTTAAGCCTGATGCCATTTTTTCAAATCAATAATATGATAAAAAGCCAAGGACTGCCTTCCTCTTGTTTTTACAAAACTGACACCCTTTGGCAAGTTTTGTAAATGTGTGTTGTAATCCAGATTATTTAATCATTTCCTGGCAGCAATAGTTTTTCAGTCATGCTGTTCATGGGTAAATGATTTTCAGAGTGATAAGAGAAAGGGCGCTGACAATGGGCTTACAGTGTGAACGCTTCTGTTTTTTATAACTTGCCTAAAATTGCATCACAGGTTGGATTTCAATCATGATTTGGTGACTAGCTCCCTTTCATATATAACCTTTCTATATTTTCACGAATTTTGTGCTTGCTTGATGTATAGTGTCTGAGCTAAAATCTCCCATGATGGTTGTGGTTTTATTAATTTCCACTTGCAATTATGTGAGGTTTTGCTCAGGATGTTTCAAGATTATTTTGGTAGATGCAACCAAATTTTGGTGCAATGTTTCTTTTATTCTTATGTAGCCATCCTCTTTATGTCTGTTAATAATTTTTACTATAAATTACATAATATTTTACTATAAATTAATATCACCATGCAAACTTTTGTTGAGTACTTGCATAGTACATCTTTTCCCAATCTTTCTATGTCATTTTGTTTTAGGCATAACTTTTATAGATAGGACAGAAGCAGCCTGATTAAAAAAATACATATGGATATTCTCTTTTAAAAAGTTAGTTTAATCCATTTCTGTTTAGTGTGATTTCTTATACGTTCAAACTTTATTTCAAACATCTTCTGTATTTTCTATTTACCATCCTTGTTGTTTGCATTTCTTTCCCAGCCTGTCTTTGAAGTTTATTAATGTTCCCCTTTCTATTTCTTTTGCTGATGTGGAAGCTGTAAATTGTGCATTTCTTATTTTTAATTCTTACCCTTAAATTTTACATTTTAAATTCATACTTAACTCTAACTTTTTTCTAGAAAAACTTAAAGTTTTCAGTATCTATCCCAAATGAGTGTAGTAGTTACTGGCATTTTGATAACTTCTTTGTGATGTGTTTATTATGTGTAAACATGTCTTCAGGCAGCAATGTTGTCATAGCTCACTACACCTACATGCAGGCTTACAAATACTTTATTGTGAGTGTCTTTTTTTTTTTTTGTGACAGAATCTCGCTTTGTCACCCAGGCTGGAGTGTAGTGGCTTGATCTTGGCTCGCTGCAACCTCTGTCTCCAGGGTTCAAGCGATTCTCCTGCCTCAGGTTCCTGAGTGGCTGGGATTACAGGTGCCCACCACCATGCCTGGCTAATTATTGTGTATCTATTGTTTTGAGTACTTTGTCTTCAGTTCTCTTGAGAAGAGATTTTCAATTTTTTCTGGAAACTGCTCTATCCATTTGAGTGGGCATTGCCATGGTCTTGAAGATGCCACAGGTGGCCTTACTTAGCTGATTGGCTCAAGGGTAAGCATATGACCTAAATTAGCCCAATCAGAATCCTTCACCAATTTTTTGAATAGGAACAGAAAAAAAGAGGGCTCGTCCTCTCTAGTCATGGATGCTGTGACATATGGGATGTCAGCACTATCAGCACAATTCCTCTAATCCACAGTGGAAGAGAATGAAGAAAAGAGCAAAAACCCTCCAAAAGACAAATGATTAAATGCCACTAGGATCTTTGGGAGAGGGGCCAAGAGAAAGTGCAAGAGACTCTCCGGAGGCTGTGTACGTGAACACAAAGGCCCATAATCGTGACTTTTTAAGGAACACTGGAAGTGAGCATGGTCAAAGAATGAAAATGTTGCTCATACATATAGATATGCCACCATCCAAAGACAGACAAAGGAAGACACTGAGGAATAGAAAGATGAGCTGGAGTGGGAATGAAGAAAACTTTATAAAATCAGGAAAGGGGAAATGTTAAAACAGTTATTCTTTGAAGTCCATGAATGTGGCCCATTTAGAACAAGGAAAGGCAACATGAAGCATGTTATGTGGCAGGAGATACATTCTTAGAATATGTGAACCTGAGCGTGCTGCTGCTGAAATATGAAATTCAAAATGAATTTTGAAAAAAAAAACCCTGAATGATAGGCTTCATTTCATATTTGGCTTCCATCTGAATCTCTTTTTGTTCTCTGGGTGTGTTTGTGCATGCACACACGTGCACATGTGCTTAATTAGGGGAGAGGCTGCGGCTTAGCCAGGTGAGAGGTGAGGGAGCATGACCATTGGCCAGTCCAGCCCAATCCTGTTTCTGCAGGTCTCAGAGGAAGACAGAGGGGATATTGCCCCAGCAGGGCCGGGACAGAGAGAGACGAGCATTTTCCTTTCTTCATTTTGGGCAGTGGCTAACAACGTTTATCTCGTGACTTTTGTGCATTGTTCCCCATAAAAAAGGGTGACTAAGAGTTGTGGAAGCTCATGTTGTAAATGTTTGAAAACATGTAGATTTTACCATCTGAGGGTGGTTCAAGAGGTGTTTTAACTGGAAGACTGAGAGGTAGATAAGTTGGCTTCTTAGCAAGTCCCTTCTTGTCAAGAGATCCTCAGATATTACAGATATGTGATCTGTGATGAAGACAGTTGTGGCTGGCAAGCCCCGGCCAGATGCCCTCACGAAGAGCATCTGAATGCACACTCTGCAGCTTTAGGCGTCATTTCAGAGCTCATGGTGACAGATGGCTGCAACATTCGGGATGCCTCCCGGAGGCAAAGAGAAACAGTGGGAGCGGCATAGGAAGGCTGTGAAAGAGGTCCTGAGGGAGAATACCCATGCCAGGTGCATGCATGCCAACAGGAAAGTAGTTAGCATGAAGACAGGCAGGGGCTAGCGTAGCAGGCAGTCTCAGGCCTGGTAGCCATGCCAGGGACAAGATGCCCACAGCTCGTCAGCAATACCCAGTCTGAATTCTGAGACCAGGCTGCCAGGTGTGGAGTAGGCTGGTGAGAGGGTAACCAAGAAGGCCCTGAAAGAAAGCCAGGCCAAGCCAGAAGGAAAGAGAAGGAGACTGACCAGGAAGACCGTGGGAAAAGAGTAAGGCCTTGCGGAGAGGAGTGATAAGTTGTGGGCACTGACTGTGTGAGGTGACAGAGCTGAGGGTGACTGAGGGGGGCTGGGTGACTTGCGTTGGTAGCATGAACAGGAAGCTGCCCTCGAGTCCTTAGCCACCCCAGTCACAGTCATTGCCCCACAAAGAGAGCTGACGTAATCTGCCCCTTGCACCGGGTTTCCGGGGTGTGGTGGGGGTCCTGCTGTGGATACTCATTAATAGGCAGACAGGTGGCTCAGTCCTTCTTCTGGAACAGTCACCTGGAGATGGCCCCTTGCACAGTGTGGAAGCTGAGTGAGATGGCCCTTCTCCCATGGAGGCCATGGTGGCCTCCTGTCACTTTCCCATCCCCTTCCTGTCCATGCATCCCCCAGCTGAACTGTATTGATGCAAAGGAGGAGAAACTGGGGCCCCACAATGGGCTTCTGCCTTGGAATGACAAGCAACTCCCTGCCATGGCCCACAGAAGCCCCTTCCCTGGGAGACCTTTCCCGAGGCTGAATGATGCCATGGGGGGCAGGAAGTGTGGCAGCCATTAGTTTGAATTTGGGCACCATGGTCTGGCTTCTCTGAGCTCTGTCTTCTCATCTCTAGAATGAGGAGAGGAAGAAGGACTGGGCTTGAATGTTTGCTGACATCCTTGCTAGCTCTCAGATCCTGGGATTTAAGGGACCCTTCAACTTCAGGTGGGGCAGTTTCTAGGCAGAGAAGAAAAGGGGTCTTGAATATGCATGAAGGAATGGGGCCTTCCTTCTTCCTGTGGGTTTAAGGCTGGGTACTCCTGCTCTCTTGTTTAAGAGACAGGGTCTCTGTCGCCCAGGCTGGAGTGCAGTGGTACAATCTCATTGTAACCTGGAACTCCTGGGCTTAAGCGATCTTCCCACTTTAGCCTCTTGAATAGCTAAGACTGCAGGCACACGCCACCACGCCTGGCTAATTTTTAAGTTTTTGTTTTTTGTTTTTCTAGAGGCAGGGTCTCATTATGGTGGCCCGGCTGGCCTTGAACTCATGCCTCAGGCCTCCCAAAGTGCTGGGATTACAGGCGTAAGCCACCACACCCAGCCTCTGTTGTTAGAAGGCCAACCCAACTGCCACTTTTATTTCTATTTTCTCAGCTAAAATGGAAAGAGAACTTTAAAGATTTCTTTGAGCAAGCTGATGCTTAGGAAGCCAGACTAATCTCCACCCCCAAATAGCTAGGAAATGATTTTTCAATGTACAAAGGGAGTCCTCACAGCCAACCTCCCTAAGTTCCCATAAAAATAGAGTTTCATTCACAGAATGCTACATATTCTGGGACGGTTTTGTTATGTGAAGAAGAATGTAATGAAGAACATTTCTAGGGGTGACATGTGACCCATAAATCCTTTGGGATTAGGTGGGTGCCTATGTATGATGGTATGTTGTTCATTTTATTATTTTGTGCCTTATTTGAAAGTTATATTTATCCTTTAGAAATTCACTAGTATGGTTGATACATTGAATACACATAATCCATGGTATAATCAAAACGCAAACTTACTTTTTGTCTTTGCACCTTAATTTTTTTTTTTTTTTTTTGAGACGGAGTCTCGCACTGTCGCCCAGGCTGGAGTGCAGTGGTGCGATCTCGGCTCACTGTAACCTCTGCCTCCCGGGTTCACGCCATTCTCCTGCCTTAGTAGTATCTTTCCCTGCTCCAGGAAGAAAACTTGCGTGGGTCCTTCTTCAGTAACAGAGTGCTATGGTTACTTTAAATCACAGAGCAGAGTTTTGGGGCTGGCCACCTGGGGGCCAGCAGAGGCATGGGCACTAAACCCAGATGCTTGGACAGTAGAGTCACCCACCACTGCTTGAGCCAACTGGCCTGGGCAGGAAGCATGTCACACAAGATCTGCTTCTACAAGGCTGCAGTGATGGGCAGACTGGGGAGGACCAGGATTCAATACAGTGCCAGAGAACCACAGGGAAAGACGGGGTCGGGGCTGAAGCACACGAGACCACATTTGGGACCTTGGCATGATCCGAGGAGGCAGGAGGACCCCTGAGGATGGTGGATGTGGGCCTCCTAAGCAACACTGGGGAATGGGAGGTTTGTGGCATGGTTTGATTGAATCAAGGAAGATTAATGTGGAGATTTTTCCATCTGAATATCTCCACTGCATGTGATAAAAATACAAACATATCATCCTTCTTAAACACCTTTGTTTGGAAGGGTTATTTTATAAAAAATGTAAAGTAAAAGCTTCCCTTGATATATTTTGCTCTTTAAAAATGAAACATATTATCCTTAAAAAAAGAATGGAGCCAGGCATGGTAACTCTTGCTCAGGAGGCTGAGGTGAGAGGATTGCTTGAGTCCAGGGGTTCAAGACCAGCCTGGGCAACATAGCAAGACCCTTGCTTCTAAAAAAATTAGACTTTCTTTTGTTATTTCATTGTAAAATTTAAAATGGTTTGGGAATTAAATTTTGATCACTTGTTGCAGCAATTTGTTGAAGAGACCATTTTAAGTCCAAGTATGAATCAAATTATACCTCATTTTAAACTCATGCTGCTTTCTTGTCAAGACATTAGAATTTTCTTTCTTCTTTTCTTTCTTTCTTTCTTTCTTTCTTTCTTTCTTTCTTTCTTTCTTTCTTTCTTTCTTTCTTTTTTTTGAGACAGGCTCTCACTTTGTTACCCAGGCTGCAGTACAGTGACATGATCTTGGCTCTTTGCAGCCTCGACCTCCTAGGCTCAAGCGATCTCTTGCTTTACCCCCCTACAAGTAGCTGGGACTACAGGTGTGCTCCACCACGCCCAGCTAATTTTTTTGTAGAGACAAGGTTTTGTCACGTTGCCCAGGTTTTGTCATGTTGTCTCGAACTCCTGGGCTCCAGTAATTCATCTGCCTCGGCCTCCCAAAGTGCTGGGATTACAGGTGTGAGGCACCGTGCCTGGCCTGGAATTTTCTAAAGTGGTTTGTGGTCAGACACTTGTAAGATCTGAGGACATGTTTCCCAGGAATGTGAAGGATCATCTTAACAGCATCCCATGGGGCCCAGAGTAAGCCCTACACTGCTCTGGGGAGCGTCATCCAATCCCTCAAATCCATGCAGTCCTGGCTTCTGCCAGGCACTGGCACATGCTGCCCTCCTGATACAGCATGACAGACAACCTGGGCTCTGTTAGTGGCTTTATTTTCACCTTTAAATTTAAAAAACAATTTCTTCAAGTAATAATTCAAAACAACCAGTGGTTTTCTATTTCTAAAAAAGTAATCCATAACATAAATGAAGATTTGAACTTATGAATGTCTAGGCACTGCCAGGTACTGTCTCAGAAATCTTTCACTATCGTCCATCTAACTCTTAGCTGTTCTCCAAATTCAAGCTTACAGAGGTCTTTGATTTCACCTAAGTTTGTTTTCTTAAAATCAAGTGTCTTCTGAGGTTTGTAGTGCACATCTCTAGTGCCAGTTCTGATTCACAGGTCTTGAAGTGGCTTAGTGGTTTTCATCGGTTATTTTCCAACGCACCAGTGACTTTTCTCCCCAGCTGGATTATAAATTCCTCAGGCTGGATTGTAGCTTTCCAGACCCCTGGCACAGGCTATTTGGTGCAGTTGTGCTCAAGAAATGTGTGCATCTCGATGCATCTCAATACAGACACACTGCCATTTCTTATTCTATCTTCTGTCTTTATAAAATTCGTCTCTTACCACTTTATAAAATTCGTCAAGAACCTGCCAGAGCTCCCCATTTTCTACTGAATTAAATACAGAGTCCTCTATGAGCTCTTTGAGATCACTGCCTTGCAGCCCAAACTTCCTTTCTTCTATTCCCAAATGAATATGAGACTGCATCAATGTGAATCTCCACCTGGGTTTGTAGCCAGGCGGGCATGCTCAGCATCTGTAGGCCTCAGTTCTCACACACCTGGCCATGCATCACCTTCGCCTGGGAATTGTGTCTATTTCACCACAATTAAAATAATCTGGGAAGCTTGAAAAAAATCTCTAGGCCTTATATCAACCTTAGCATATGAAAATCCGTGGGGTGTGAGGCCCAGGCATGCATATTTTAAACCAACACACCCGATGATGCTTATATACTGCCCAGCACAGCTCATGGCCCCGAATTTGGAATCAGTCTTGAGCAACCTGTCAGTCTGCCACTGCATTTAGCAACATAGAAACACAAAAAGGACTTTTAATGGGCTCCTACTCTCTGTAAGTTTCTATGGTTCAGTTAAGACACTTTCCAGAAGGTCCTGGAACTTATCTCCTGTATCCTCAGAAAGGGCCTCCTAACCTTTGGGCCACAAAGCGTTGAGAAGAAAGTAGGTTCGTAGTCTAACCAGGAAGCCAGTGTAGAAAAATCTGACTCTCTTTCCCTCTTCGTATCTTATCTCTACTCACCTACTAGCTTTCTAACAGTTACTACTAGAAAGGCAGTGCCTTATCAAGGAGTTACAAGGTGATAAACCATTGGAAACCCGTAAAGAGGCAGCAGGTGCCATTCGGATCTCAATTTCCTCCTCAAAAAATAAGAGACATTGATTAGGGGGCCTCTAAATTCTTGTACTGGGAAAAAAATATAAAAAGACAGCCATTTCTAATAAATCCATTTTGCTAATTCTCATATGCATGTCTTTTATGCAATTTTTAATGTGAAATTGGGAATTTTCTCGCAATTGAGATGTACTTTTAATGTGCTGTTCCTTTCCTCTCTCACTGTGGTCATTAACATGTTTTAGATATAATCCATGATGTACTATAATCAAGAACACTTGGAATATTTTATGTTGGGGACACAGCCTTTCCCTCCCTGTTGAGTGTTTAGTTTTTTTCCCTTCTCTTTGCTGTCTGAGGAGAGAGAAGAAAAAAGCCCTATGGGAGAATTCTTGAGAGAATAGCAATTTTAGGAGAAAATCTACCCACCCAGAGGCCTTGTTAGCCCAGGTAATGCTTGAGAACATTGCCTGGGGATGCTGGGAGTGAGGAGGAGGGAGAGGAGAAGGGGACAGGGACCCAGATGTGGGCTTCCTGGGTCTCACGGATCACTCTGCTGGCCTAGAAAAGGGAAAGGCCCCTGGGAGTCTTGGGTGCTAAAAAACAGACAAAAGAAATTTTAACAAAGTCAAAGGTGATATTTCTGGCAGCTGTGAATTGAAATGAGCAGCTGCCAGCTCTGGGCAGCATTGTAAGTGTTACCCAGAAAAGCAGAGCTGCTCTGCAGGAGCTGAGGTTGTGGGGAGGAAGAAGGCCCAGGAGCTGAGCTCATCCCTTCTCCCCGTTTCATCACTTCCAACATCTCTGTGATGTGGAAACATGATTTGAAAGCCACAGCCCTTCTCCCAGGCAAGCCTTCCATGAGGCCACATGGGAAACATTTTTCCAGGCCCTGGGAACAGAAGTAATGCCTACGAACAGCAAATGGTTAAGTCCTATAAGCACTGATCTTGTTTCTTTGTTTGATTTGGCTGCTAGGAAGCTTAGAGCCACAATTCAAGTTGATCTCTTGTAGCCAAGTCCCTCCAGTGGAAGGCCTTGTGGTATTCCTCAATTTTATGTTCTCAATGTACCCTGCCTTTGTTTCCCTAGTCTACCATTATTTTTCCATTTATGTGGTCTTCCTAACCACTTCATTCTTTGCTGTTGCTTTGTGTGCAGTTGTGAAAATTGCATCAAATGCTTTGGAGAAAGGCAAACAAACTGCCTAAGTTGCCACAGTCTTGGGGAGGACGTTACTGCAGAGGTGATGGAGGGTGCAGCTGCTCCACTCCACCTGGGGGACGAGTGGCAGCTCCTTTCATGGGTCTGACGCTCCCCCTTTCTGGAACTGCCAGGACCAGGACCAGCTCTTTGCTGTGCTGGACCTCCTGGCTCCCCTGGTGCTGACCCCTCAGTCCCATCAAAACCACCAGCAAGGTGGCCTTGAATGCCACGAAAAAGCACGTTTGTTCACGTACATCCACTGCAATGGGTGTTGTTTATGCATCTGCTGTGAGTTACTGCCATATGCATGGGCACAAACATATGCACGCTCACACACGTGCACACACACACACAGGTGCTCCCACACAACATGTGCCCCCTGCATGCACACACATGCAACCAGACGTGCACACATGCATGCATGCACCTCCCTACATACAAACATGTGCCCCTGTACATGTGCACACACACACCCATGCCCACACACACATATGTGCACACCCATGCACCCATACCTATGCGCACACGCACCTGCCCACACTCGAGCACTTGTACACACAGCACACATGCACACACACACACAGGCACTGGCTCCTGGGCCTGGTGCTATGATGAGGAAGAAGGAAATATAAATGGAATATTTCCCACTCAAGGAACTAGCTGAGTGCCAGTGATAGCTTCATGGAGGCCATCCATCGCGGTTTCCCTCCTCACTGGTCAGGCATAGGGACCCCATTGCGGCCATGCCCCCCTTTAGCTTTGGTGACACCAGTGGCTCTTTTGTCCTTTGGTTTGGCTGAGTGTTGTGTGCTTGTCATTGCCCTATACGTGTTTAAAACTCTTCTTTGTTCCAATTTCCTTAGAGTATTTGTTGTGGTTTTTAATACTACCTGCCAAGCTCTCAACCACGGCTGACTTGGTAGTTGTTGACAAGTGAGCAGTGGATTTGGGCCTCTGCCTTAAACTCTATGTGAACCAGCTCTCTGGGACAGAGGGCACGGCCAGGGCTTCAGGGCCCCCAGGGCCTTACCTGCCACTGAGCTCACTTTGGGACTACAGTAGGCTCTTCAGCCAACATGGGCAACAGATCCTTGCCCCCCTCCTTTTTTAAGACTTTCCTTCCGGGTGATGGGTGTTCTCTGAGCCACTCAACTTGGCCCACTTTGCTTGCAGTCCCGAGCCATGACCACCATCCTCAGTGTAGGAATAATAGGCTGGCAGAGACAACGTCTCCATGACTGGAGCGTGGGTGGCTTGGGCTGATACCCTGCCCAGAGGCCCTACAAGGGCCCTACTGGGCCCCTGCTCAGAACCGGGCTCCTGTGTATCTTCCCTCCAATCCTGGGGCACGGTGAGTTGTGAAGGCACAGTACCGTTTGTCACCAGAGTCCCCTGCCTCCTGTTGCTCATGCTGCCTTCCTTTTCTGCCCCCGTGTGGTTTCACTGACTTGAAAGGCCCATGCTTCTGGCTGAAGGTGAGAAAGAGAGGTGGATAGAGCATGCCGGGCCCCGAGGAGAAGGCAGGCTGGCTGGGCTGTAGGTCAGAGGGCAGGAGGACTGTAAGCAGGGCCCAGATGTGCACAGAGGATGACTTTAGGGGAGGTGACCACATAATATCCCAACCCAACCCACTTGCTTGGTTAAGGGGAAGGGGGCTGAAGCAATCACTGCCCCTGAAGCAAGAGGGGCGCCTGTAGTCCCAGTTGCTCAGGAGGCTGAGGCAGGAGAATGACATGAACCCGGGAGGCGGAGCTTGCAGTGAGCCAAGATCTTGCCACTGCACTCCAGCCTGGGTGACACAGCGAGACTCCATCTCCAAAAAAAAAAAAAAAAAAAAAAAAAAAAGAAGCAGGACTGGGGCCAGGTGTGGTGGTTCACACCTGTAACCCCAGCACTTTGGGAGGCCGATCACCTGAGGTTGGGAGTTCAAGGCCAGCCTGACCAACATGGAGAAACCTCATCTCTACTAAAAATACAAAATTAGCCAGGAGTGGTGGTGCATACCTGTAATCCCAACTACGTGGGAGGCTGAGGCAGGAGAACTGCTCGAATCTGGGAGGTGGAAGTTGCGGTGAGCCAAGATCACGCCATTGCACTCCAGCCTGGGTAACAAGAGCAAAATTCCGTCTCAAAAAAAAAAAAAAAAAAAAAAGGAAGAAAGAAAGAAAAGAAAAAAGAAAAAAAAAGCAGCCGGACTGGGACCTGTGGCCCTAGCTAGAGGCTGTGCCATGGAGCTTGGTCTTCATGTGGAACACACTGGGGTTGCCACTGAAGGGTTTATTTCACAGGACAATATCGGATTTGCCTTGTGATTTTTAGGGATCTCTCCAGCTTCTGTGCCCAGGGGCCTTGTCTTTATTCCACTTTGGCTCCTTAGCCCCATGGCCACACCCTGACCATAGCAGCTTCCAGGACTGTGGTCTGATGTGCCAGTCTCCACTCGGCCCAGGGCCCCAGCGCTCCCTTCCCTGATGGCAGCCACATGGCTGGTGATAGAGCCGCATCCCATTTCCCTGGAACCTCATACAACCATTCCCCAGCCCCGATATCACACCCATGACCCTCTGTTTGCCCGCCTTCCAGACCCTCACCCCTGGAACCACCTGGGGCTGTTTTCTTCACCCTAACCCATGGGGCCGAGTGCAGCTGCCAAAGACCCCACAGTCGAGTGGGTGTGGACTCCTCTTATGTGTGGCCCAACCCCAGCTGCTGCTGGGCTCTTGTTAGTCCTTCTGTGTACCTTAGGTCAGGGCCCTGTCCTACCCTCTCCAGGGCTAAATGCCCTCGGTGTGCAGGTTAAGCTTTCATTTAGGTGGAGATGACCAGTGAGTAGTTGGAGGATGGACAGGAAGCAGGCACTGGGTGGAGAGGGCCAGGGTCAGTGGGAGTAGCTGGAGCCCATCAGGGGTGGGAGGGAGAAGAGGGCTGCAGCAGAGCCTGGAATGCACTCACTGTCCCCAGAGCCCACCCCTCCCGCTGGGTTACCTGTCTCATATGGTGGCATCCACACTTGGCAATGAATCCAATCAGACCTGGGAGTCATTTGGGCTCCTTGGTCCCCTTTGTCCCCACTCCCCTGATATCCATTCAGCCCCCAGCTCATGTTTCTCACTGTAGTTCCCATCATCTCTGAAATATGTTCCTTCCCCATGGCCGCTGGCTCTGCTTCATCCCTGGAGCGCAGGGTCCATGACTTATTCACCTGCGTGTGCCTTGATGGGGAGCTGGCCTGGCAAACAGACCAGTGTTCCTTACAAGTTTGCTTCATGCAAATGTTATCTGTGTTGTGCAAGCCTCAGAATCCCCTGGAGGGCGTGTTATAACACAGATTGCTGGGTCCCACACTGCAGCCTCAGATTTTGCAGTTCTAGCAAGTTGTCAGGCGATGCTGATGCTAGCGGTCTAGGGCCTGTGCTTTGAGAACCAGCGCTCTCATGCATGGACTGATTGGCTGCAACTATGCTGGTACTCAACGTATGGTCTGGTCCATTCAGATGGAAGTGGCTCAGGGGTCCATGCAACAATTAGAATGCCCTTAGATCCATCTGCTTTTTTTTCTTTTCTTTTCTTTTGAGGTGGAGTCTCTGTGACCCAGGCTAGAGTGCAATGGTGTGATCTCAGTTCATTGCAACCTCCACCTCCTGGGTTCAAGCGATTCTCCTGCCTCAGCCTCCTGGGTAGCTGGGATTACAGGCCACCACCATGCCAGACTCATTTTTGTATTTTTGGTAGAGACGAGGTTTCACCATGTTGACAAGACTGGTCTCGAACTACTGACCTCAGGTGATCCACCCGCCTCGGCCTCTCAAAGTGCTGGGATTACAGGCCTGAGCCACCGAACCCGGCCCGATCCATCTGCTTTTTGTGGCATCCTTATTCTACTGGACTTCCAGGCAATTCCAGCCAATTGTAACTTGTTTTCACACACTTGTTTTCACACAACTCAGTAAAACCCACCCCACTGTCCCCACTGTCCCCATTGTTCAGGAACTGTGCAGTTGTTTGCTAGGCTTAAGGACAGGTCTGATTTGGGGTACACTTGAAAGAGTCCCATATCTCTTATGTACCAGATATGGAATCTTTTTAAGAGTCCCATATCTCTTATGTACCAGGGCTTCATGTGTGGGATTTGGGAGGGCAGTCATGCTGATAAGCATTTAGAGGTGCCCAGAACAGTTCTTTATGCAGGAAGGACGATGACAGGTTCCATTATCTTGATAAGAGTTTCTTTTGGATGCCATCCAATTTCCTTGTCCTCATTCTTTGCTCCCCAAGCAAACTATTGGTATATAATTTTGTCCCTCAAGCAGACTAATTCTGGAGCCAAAGTATACACCCTATTGGAAATAAATGAATTGGCCTCCTGGTTTACCAATTAGTGTTTGGTGAGTACAATTAGTGTACCTGGGTTTCCTGGAACCTGATCACTCTGGGCTGAGCAAACTCCGAAAGGCTGGCTTAGTGATGCTATCCCGCCTGAAATGCTACCCCCGGCTGGTGCTTTGGTGACTTTGTTCTTGGACCTGAAACCAGGGTTTCTTTGCTCAGTTCCAATAACCCTTTGGAGAGGCAGCACACTGTGCTTCACCAAGCTCAAGTGCCTTAATGGGAAAGAGTTGCAAAATAACTTCGGGAGGACAGTGATTGTTGGTGAAACAGAATGGCTCTTGGGATCTGGGGTGGAGGAATGAGGATAGCACAGAGGATCCGGGAGTGGGAGTCACAGCTTCAATCTCCTTTTATTTTCCCTCTTTGCTGTAAGCCTCCCCTGAACTGGTAGTTGCCTTCGTGATTATAACCAGGTCAGTGTAGATCTAGTGTTGCCATTAAAAATATTCTCTCTTCACTCTTTTGGGGATAGGCCACTTACCACCTTTTGTAGGGCTTATGTCAAAAAATCTGCACTCTCCCTGATGACCTCAGAGCCAGTTTTCCTTCTCTACCCATTCCTTTGAATGGTTCTGAATAGCAAGATGTCCTTTGGTGTAGAGGACTCAAACCTACCATTTGAATGGAAACATAGTCTTTTGGTGGGAAGGGGAAAGATTCAGCGTCTTTTGGAAAAATACCAGGCTTTGGGGTCAGACATCGATTTAAGCTCTGGCTCTGCCAGTTTCTGGGTGTGTGACTTTGAGCAGTTACTTAACCTCTCTGAGCCTCAGATTTCTCATACCAGGGGCAGTTAGTAGGTAAATGCGATGCCCTATCCAAAGTCGTCCTCCCTACCACAGCTATTCTCTATGCCATTGCCTTGTTCATTTCCTCCATAATTCTTACCACAATCTGAAACCCTTCTCCCTGCTGATTGATTTCTTGTCTGTTGTCTGTTTTGCCTCCCTGTGAGGACAGGGAGCATGTCTATCTGGCATCAGGCTGCAGCCCCACCCCCTAGAGCACTCCCTAGAGCAGCGTCTGGCACATTGGAGGCATCAGCGTGTATTTGCTGAATGAGCAGATGAATGAACAGCATTATCCTTCGGCAAACACAGAACTCACTTGAACCATCTGTGCAAAGGGGCCTGGTCCTCCTCTTCCAGATCTGCCCATGCTCATCCAGTCAATCAATCTGCAGACCTATCTATCTATCGATCTATCGATCTATCTATCTATCTATCTATCTATCTATCTATCTATCTATCTGCATATATATATATATCTATATATACAATTTTTTTCGAGATGGAGTCTTGCTCTGTTGTCTAGGCTGGAGTGCAGTGCCATGATCTCAGCTCACTGCAACCCTTGCCTCCTGGATTCAAGTGATTCTTCTGCCTCAGCCTCCTGAGTAGCTAGGACTACAGGCATGTGCCACATTCCCAGCGAATTTTTTAGTATTTTTAGTAGAGACAGGGTTCGCCATGTTGGCCAGGCTGGTCACAAACTCAAGTGATCCACCCACCTTTGGCCTCCCAAAGTGCTGGGATTACAGGCATGAGCCACCGTGCCTGGCCTGAATGCAGATATTTCTTGAGCGTCTACTACTATTTGTGAAGCATTGTTCTAGGTTCTGAGTATACAGCAATGGATAAAACAGACAAAAATCCCACCTTGTATAGCTTGCATTTTAGTCAGAGCAGACAGGCAAAAGAATAAAGAAGTGAAATAGAAGGTGGCCAGATGGTGAGGAGTGCCGTGGGGAGAGGATGGGAGTGTTAGGGAGTGCTGGGGAGGGGCAGTCGGTAAGGCTGCATGGAGGAGGTGCTATGTGAGAAAATCTCTGGAGGAGGGGAAGGAGTGAGTCTCCAGCCATTTGGGGAAAAAGTCTTCAGGCACAGGGAGCAGCAAGTGCAAAGGCCCTGGGGCTGGATGATGGTTACAGGGGGCAAGGGGGAGAGAGAGGCAGGGGTATCTTGTGCAGGGCCTTATAAACCATGGGAGGGCTTTGAGCCTTCCTCTGAGCAAGATGGCAGGCATGCAATGGGATTTCTGTGTGTCAGGGGTCCCTAGAGGGCTGTGTTTGTTGCTAGAAGATTCCGCGGTTGGATGGCATCCTGATGAACGTGGAGCTCATCTGTCCTTCAGATGGGGGGCAGCAGCTGCCGTGAGTGCTGTCCTGGACATGGTCTCAGCTCTGTGTGTCATTTCCCCTCTCTGGACCTCATCGTCTCCAGCTGGAGGCTGAGTGGTGGAGGAGAACTGGCTCGTCACCAGCCCCCGTTGAACCACAAGACTTCTTTCTGGGGACCCCTGGACAGCATGGGTGAGCCGCTCACAATCCCCACCTTCAAAGCCATTGCCTGCTGAGCACCTGCTCTGCTGGGGCACTGGGATCACAGAGGGGCAGCAGGAGACAACGGGTCTCAGCTTGATCCTCAAAGCCCAGCAGGGAGGTGTGGGGCAGTGGGGGGTGGGGGGAGTGAGTGAAGAAGGGTAGGAAGGGGTCCCCTTATAACCCGATTGGGAAGACCGGCTCTCTGAGCAACAAAAATGAGCGACATTATAAATATCAGACATACAATGTGAAAAGATTGTTACAACAGTAACAATGACCGGCAATTATGGTGTGCTACTCAATGAGGGTAAAATTAGAGTTTGGGGTCAGACTGACACCTGAAGGGGAGCCCTGGTCACACAGATTACGGGATTCAGGGACTGGAAGGCAAACAGCAGCAGCCGGAAGGTGCTACAGCCCCGACCCTTCCCACCAGGCTCCCCGTCCTTCTGTCCCCCTCGTCTGTCTGTCAGGTCACAGGGCTCCTGGCTCAGAAATCAGAGACCCCTCAGAGGTGGGAGGTGGGAGGGGCCCTGGGCTGCCTCCCGGATCTCCGTCTTCCTCTGGCTTCCCAGGGCACTGGTCTGTGGGTAGAAAGAATCTTTAGAAGAAGGAGATCAACGGGCTGTTTTGGGAAGTCTGCCTGGGACCCCAGCTCAGCTTCGTGGCAGGGATGTGTGCCTGGCAGCCCCAGGGGCCCTGCTGGGCCTCTCAGTACCCTGTCTTATGAAGGGAGGTCTTGGCTTCCCACAGGTAATCCTCAGCTCTGACGGCAGGTGGCCCTAGGGGAGGGGCCTGGAAGGGGACTCCCTCACCACAGTCAGGAGCATTCCACTGGCCTGTTTTATGTTTTGGGGCTTCCCCATGAATTCCAATTTAGGAAAGGATTCTGTAGCTTTAAAAAAAAAAAGCCATACATGGCTGGGCGCGGTGACTCATGCCTGTAATCTCAGAACTTTGAGAGGCCAAGGCAGGCAGATCGCAAGGTCAAGAGATCGACACCATCCTGGCCAACATGGTGAAACCCTGTCTCTACTAAAAATACAAAAGTTAGCTGGGTGTGGTGATGCACGCCTGTAGTTCCAGCTACTCGGGAGGCTGAGGCAGGAGAATCGCTTGAACTCGGGAGGCGGAGGTTGCAGTGAGCCGAGATTGCACCACTGCACTCCAGCCTGGGCGACAGAACAAGACTCCATCTTAAAATAAATAAGTTAATAAATGGCCACATATGATCCAGGGGGCTCTTCCCCATAACGACCAGTCCTCTGGTGCTGGGATTTAGGGGCTTGGTCCCACCTCCTGGAGTGTGCTGTGGGGGTGCCGCTGGCTTAATTGCCTGGGGAAGGTGCTTTACAAATGGGGCCCGGGCGCCGAGTCTCTGAGCTTTAATGGGCTTATCTTGCTTCCTGTTGTTCTTCATGGCAGTTCTGGGGTGAATAAAGTGGAACTTTGTGGTTGTGGTCTTCCAACCCCTGCTGTTTAAGCAGATGCTTCTAACCAGTAGGAAGGGGAAGATGAGGGTCCTCTGGCAGGGGCTGCTGCTGGAGGAGGTTGTGCCCCTGAACCCTTCTCTTCGTCCAAGGAAAGACCTCCCTAAATGGTGTCTTATGAGCCACAAAATGGCCTTGGGACAAGATGAGGCACCTGACGGTGAAGGCTGAGGTCCCACACAGTGTTGGCAGGTGGCCCTCAAGCCCATTGTCTTCTGCCCGCATGCCCAGGACCGCCACATCCTTCCTGTTCCACTGACGTCACCCATTTCCCACCTGGGATGCCTACCTGGGCTGGCTTTGAAATGACAGCTAGGCTTCACCACTTCCTTCTTCCTGGTATCTCCTGAACAAAAAGCTCACAAACCCTTATTGTCTCAGGATCTTTTCTGCTAACTACCATGGGCAAAAGATGCAGTCAAAACAACAAAAACGGGGAGGTTACGCAGTTCAGAAAATCCCACACATTCTCAAGAAGGGTGTCCCCGGCAAGCTGAGAGATACCTGGGACATCATGCTTTCCTGGAGGGGAAGGCTCCCTGCCCCCATTCCTGCACAGCCGGGAGAGTCGCTCCTGTTCGTCATCCCATCTTCTCGCTCTCATTTGCTGGGCTGACCTCTGCTGGTATTTCAAGACTGTTTGGTGCCACCCTCTCTGAGAGATGGCCTCCCTCATCTGATTTAGATGCTTTTCTTTACCTTCTCATAGCAGCTTGTACTAATACTTGCTACCCCCTGTTGAAATTGTCACCAGGCAGGTCTGTCTCTAAGACCAGACAGTCTGCTTTTGTCTTGGAAGGACACTTATTACCCCTTCCTGTTCACAGGTATTTAGTATTCTTACCATCATCTTTCCCTGCTGTGCTCCCGGCAGACAATTCTAATCTGTCATGACACTCTGATGATCCCAGACCCAGCTGCATTATCATTCTCAGTCCAACACTCCAGGAACCAAGGGATCACAATCCCCTTCTAAGAGGAATCCAGCATGTGCCCGGTCTTGGGCATTCCCTGGTAGGTGAGTAAACCTGTTCTCTCGTCACCCAGTGCTTATCAGTTGCTGATCTGGCAGTAGGAGGATGAAACACAGTGAGCCTATTCTGTGTTCCTGTTCTACTCAAGGGGTGAAGAGGCACCTGGAAACAACAGGAAGAGTTGTAGGATTAAAAAGGACATCCAAGATTGAATGTAACTTTCATCTGGATGAAGCCAAAGGCAGACTTCCAGCCCTAAATTCTGACTGGTGGCTGACACAGGACATGGGTTCATGGTACCCTTCTAGAATGCAGCATAGACTACTGATGAACAGTGCGTGGCAAAGAAGCCAAGTGTCATTTCATGGCCTCAGCCTCTCAGCTGAGAAGCAGGGCACAGCTCACCCAGGCTAGGAAAACAGAGGCAAGTCCTGGAAAGCTGTCTGCTTTTAACCAAGAGTTACTGGCCATCAAGTGTCTTGGTTAAAAAATAAGTGTCAGGCAACCTTCTTGGTAGAGTGTGTGGGGGGGATTATCAGAGTCTGGTAATGACTTCTGAGGGTCCCAAAGAGTGAAGTGATATTTACATAGCAAATCCAAGGAGGGGGATTGTGTGCAATATAGGTGGAGGTTGGGGGCAGGTTTTGTGGGTTTGCCAAGCTCCAAGGGTCATACAATGTGCATGTCAAGGACAAGAAATCAAAGCCATGTGAAATGGTTGGAGGTGGTTCAGTTTGAGGTCATGTGTTTCTCAGCTCCTGTTGTGGAATTAGTGTGAGACCCAGAAGACTGTGGCCAAAGCCATTATGGACCCATGGTCTCTGTGGAATCATCCCTCATGACTTCTGCTCTCTGATCACATCCACACTCATGTCATCCTCGTTCTTCCAAGGTGAGGTTACTAGCACTGCACAGGGGCCGATGAGAGCATGTCCTGCCAGGAAAAACCATCCCAAAGAGATGCTTTCCCCCTTGGCACTGTGTCCTGTATTTGCTCAACAGCCCACATCCTGTTCTGCCCCAAACCTTGGGGCAGACTTCCCACAGATGAATTTGAACTCCCCAAGATTAAAATCAAGCCCGTATTCAGGAAACACTTGAGAGTCCTCGAGCTTCACCGAGAAGGAAGTTGGAAATTGTTCACTTATGTCAGTGCGTTTGCAGTTGGGCAACAGCCAGATTGTTCATATGGCAATCAATCAAACACACCTAAGTTTTTTCCACATATTAGCCATCGACTGTTAGCAAAAGCCCTCACTTCCTTTATATTGATTTATAGCAGCAGTAGAAATATACCACCCTAGAGGACACACCTCCTTTTAGCTAGGTACCTATAAATGTCCAGGATTTTCTATTCAATTGAGAAGAACCCAGCAAAATGGGGATCTCCACAGTCATCCTTGAAATGTGTCTTTTATGGGGACAAGTTCTATCTACAGGTATTACGTTTAATTATTATATTCATTGATTTCTCTCCTGCAGACCCAATCATGGCAAATTATATCTACTACTTTCCATTACAAGGGAAGTTTTATATCAAAGAGTGGGTAGCACTTTGCTGATAATTGTAATTGTTTGCAGGTATTCAGGAGGAATGGCTCTTTTTTGTTTTGTTTCTGGCTGAGAAATATAAATGGTTGTAGTTAGAAAAAGCCAGTCATTAAGTCAATGTTTTCAGTAAGTCATTCAACTAAAGGAATGATTGATTTGTCTTAGAAAAATCCCTGAAGTTTAGGAAAGGTGGATGTGTATTATTAAGAGGCCCTTAAACTTTGCAGCAATTGGTTAAACACACAATTTGTGTGCTATGAAAACAGGCAGAAAGATTCCCACTGTAAATGCCCTTTATGTGGCTTCTTTCTACAGGTGTGTCTGGCTTGATGGCTAATATTTGCCGAGCAAAATCAGGTCAAGTAATTGAGCGCAGACAAGATCATTAAGACTCCAAGTTTGTCTTGGAATTCCAAGTTTGTCTGTCATGCACAGCTTTAAACAAACACTTGAAGCCCAGTCACTCAAGCATAGCTGTATGTTCTTAGAGAGTCAGATGATAAATGTGAGAGAGCCGTCGGTAGCGCACTCTGATTGCTGCATCTCAATGGCATTTTGCAGAGATACTAGAGGAACAAGTGATTCTCAGTTTGCCTATTCTGTCTCTCTCTTCCTGTCTCTCTGCCTCTCTCTCTCTCTCTCTCTTTCTCTCTTATCTATTGTGTAGTTATTATCATCTTTTCTCTCCCCTCTCTCTCCCTCTGTTTCTGTCTGTCTGTGTTTCTCTCTCTCTCTATCTTTCTCTCTTATCTATTGTGTAGTTATTACCATCTTTTCTCTCCCCTCTCTCTCCCTCTGTTTCTGTCCGTCTGTGTTTCTCTCTCTCTCTGTATCTTTCTCTTTTTCCCATCTTTTGGGCAGGTATCACCTTTTCTTCCTCCTCCTCCCTCTGTTTCTGTCTCTGCCTTTCTCTCCCCGCCCCCCTCACTGTATCTTCCTGTCTTTCTCATCTATCAGGCAGTTATTACCTTTCCTCCCTCCCTCCTCCCCCTTCTCTGTTTCTCTCTCCATCTCTCTTTCTCTTTATTGGGCAGCTATTATCACCTTTCTCTCTGTCTCTGTCTCTCTTTCTCTTCAACTATTGGGCAACTATTATCACCTCTCCTCTCTCTCTCTATCTGTTTCTCTTCATCTGTCAGGCAGCTATTATCACCTTCCCTCCCCCTCTCTTTTTCTCTGTCACTCTTTCTCATCATCTATTGGGCAGCTCTTATCACTTTTCCTCCCTATTTCTCTCTCTCTCTCTCCCTTTGTTTCTATCTTCTTTCTACCTTCCTTCCATCCCTTTTTCTTTCTCTCCCTCTCTTTATTCATTTCTTTCTTCCTTCTTCTCTTTTATCTTTCCTACTGCCTTTTTTTTCCTTTTATGTCACCTTTTGCTAGATTTATGAATTTCAGGATACAGGGTAAAAATCACCTAATTTTCAGGTAACTTCCGGAACTCTCACTCTCCCCCTAGGCTCAGTGGGGGAAGCTTTGAAGATTAAGGTTCATCTGGTTCGTTGCTTTCACGAAAGCAGCACCTCCCAACCCAGCCCTCACACCCGGGTGGTAGGGAGCAGGCCCACCCCCTGTGATGAGCGTGTGGAGGGTCTGGGGGCCACTAGGCCCAGGACCTCAGGGGAGTGGAGACTGGGCATCCTCATCCTGCCTCCATCAGAAGCATCTGAAACTGGGAGGCTGCATCCTCAGCCCCAGCTCTTGTCAGTACCGAGTTCACCCTCCAGATTGTCTCTGAACCATGACATGGAATTCACATCAGCCACTGTAGACAGGGAGTGAATTGCCTTGTCTTTATCTACAAAGAAACAACAGGCAGCAGTGCTCTTGGATTGAGGACATTTGTAGTTTGCCCATGATGTTATGTGCATGCATATGGACAGACATGCACACATGTGCATGCATGCCTGTGTTTGCCATTCAGAGGTGGGAATTCATGCTCTCTGAAGTGGACCCGTGTTCTCTTATTTAAATCTTCTAACATTCCTGAAGTTAGGAACAATTATTTCCACATTTCAGATGGGGAAACTGAGGCTCAGAAAGGTTATTGGCTTGTCCAAAGACAGCACTGGTGAGTGGCTGGGTTAGGGCTTGAATCTGGATCAAATTCACTAGCATTCAGATGACAGCTCTGGCCCACTGGCCCTTGCTGCTCCTTGCAGGGAACTGAGGTGATGAACTGAACCGTGGCATCTAACTCAGTGCTTGGAGCCTGACCACAGAGCTTTGCGCTGGAAGTACCGAGGTGGCAGGCACCTGTCAGCTCTGGTCTTCATGCAAACTCTTGAGAAAAACTCAGTATGCCCAGGTTTGTGCTGGGCAGGAAAGGCTGTGGTACCCACTGCTAGCCCCAGCAATGCCCCTCCTCTGCCACTTGCCTGCTGTGGATCCTCTGTGACCCTCAGTTTACTCATTTATAAATGGAGGTTATGTTCCAACCCATGCAGTATCTGGCACATGGACAGAGCCTCAGAACCATTTAGTGTTACTACTCTAGACATTTTCCTCATGTTTTATCCAAAAGCAGCTTCCTAAAAGTAATGTGAGCTCTTGGATTGGATCCTGCAACAGAAAATGAAAAACTGGTGAAATCCAGATAAAGCCTGGAGTAAACTTAGTAGGAAGGTACCAGTGTTTGTTAGCATGAGAATCACTTGAACTCAGGAGGCAGAGGTTGCCGTGAGCCGAGATTGTGCCACTGCACTCCAGCCTGGGTGACAGAGTGAGACTCTGTCTCAAAAAAAAAAAAAATTAATAAATCATTTTCCAGAAGTGATTCTTCTCCCTTCAGGCAATTTACCACCATTCCCACAATGGCAGCTGGAGTAACCTACAGCTATGTGGTTGATTCTTGGAAGACTACAGATTGGTCTCAGTATATGCAGAAGGGTCTATTCAAAATGTGTGGACACAGCAGAACAAGGAACAACTTCAATGTTGTGTTCCATGCTGTGGATGAGCCTTGTGAAGGCTCTGGCTGGATGAGTTCGACTGCCATGGGATTAGGCAGGATACCTGGGACCTGGCAGTGGGAATTGCATGGTGTCAGGTAGACTGTGTTTAAATGGCCGAGTTTTGAATGGAAGTCTCTCTTAGGCACATCTATCAGCTCGTTCTTGAGTGTGGGAGCAGGGATGGCATGTCAGAAAAGAGGTGGGGATGTTCTGGTACAGAGTTCCCTAGTTTGCTATCTCTGTTGAAAGAATGTTGTGGTTTCTATTGCGAGCTTCTTCTTCATTTTCAGGGATGCATAGCCACATGGTTTCAGTGGCCCCCTTCCTAAGCCATCAATATGAAGCAGGGCAGCTGGGGGAGCCCATGGTGGAGCTCATATTCAGGCTGTTGAGGCAGGTGAAGATGTTCTCTGACATATGGCAAGTCCTGTCACTGGCCTGTTGGTTCCATTAGAGAAATTCAAATCTCTGAACTGTGACTGTCACTGCTCTCAGGACCCACATTTACAAAGAATCTGAAGAGCCGGGCGTGGTGGCACATGCCTGTAGTTCCAGCTACTCTAGGGCTGGAGGCAGGAGGCTTGCTTGAACCCAGGAATTTGAATCTAGCCTGGGCAATAGAGCAAGACTCTATCTCTAAAAGTAAAATAATAATCTGATAATTTTGTCAAATGCCTTAATCCTCCTTTTACCAGGAAGTAAAAAGAAAAGGAATAATGAAAGTATGCTGGAATTGTTAATAAGAATTTAAACATAGCAGACCTTTTTATATCACATACATTTTGGTATATAAACATCATAAAAGACAAAAGAATACCATCACAGGTATTTTTTTTTTTAGCAAAATAAGATGGTTGAAGTTCTTGTTGCAAAATATCATGTGATGAAATCCCTATCGAAGTGTGTAAGAGTACCGTATTTTATTTTTGTCCTTAGAATTGTATCATTGACCCTGGATTCTTGAATTTGAGAAATTCATCTAGGATATCATCATCTGAAGACTCATAGTCTGAGATTTCTGTTGTACAATCAATTCTACCATTATTAGTATCTGGAGTGCTATATCTTGTCTCTATATTCCTCTTCTGGTTCATCTAATTATTGCAAAAACATCTTCTCTTGTCAGTTTTCTTCTCTTTGCCATCACAAGTAGAAAATGAAAAAATTTGAATTCTTAACTGCATTCAATGAAAGCTAAAAACAGAGTATGAAGAAAGTGTCTCCATTCTTAAAAAAAAATCTTCTTGAAAGATAATACAATACTTTGGGCATGGAAGAATTATGACTTATTTCACTAGTTCATCTTCCTTCTAGGCAACTTCACCATTCTACCATTTTCTTACTGTTTAATAATTGATGAATAATGATGCAGTACTTTCTTGGATGATGAAATAGTGAAATGCTTCAAGACATAGGAAAAATAAAATCAGAAGCCAATAATGAATCTTGGATTTATAAAAGGATCTAATGGATCCATATGGTGATTACAAGATAGGATGAGTTTTATCCTTTTTTAAAAATGAATAAATACTCTCTCTGATCTTTGAAAGACCTCTAAAATATATAAAAGTTGTGAAATATCAACACTCACGAGTATAGTTAGAACTGCTCAAAAAGAAACTCAAAAGCTACAGTTGAGTCCGATGGACCTTGTCTGGCCTCACTGAATATAAAGATCCAGGGATCTCTAGATTTCCATTTGCTTCAAGATGGAATAAAATGTTTTCAGGTTATGAGTCAGAAGGAACAGAATATCTGACATTAACATATTTTCTTCTTTAGGGGTCATCTGAGTGGCTGTTGTCAATGCCAGCTGTACTCAAATTTCAGACTGGACAACCAGCTTAAGCTGTCTTCTCTTGTCCAGCCCTTTTTTCCAAGCATAGATTACATCCTGTCACCATAAGCTGTAGTGTTAGGGGCCTAGTAAAGAGACATATGCTTCATTACATCTAAAATGATTGAGCTCCTCATATCCAATCCACTTGCTTTAATCCGCTATTGCAGAATTCATTTAGCAAGAACGTCGGGGACACACAAACCCAAGATTGAGCCACAGCGCCCTCTGGTGTGATTGTACGGTGAAGCGAAAGCCAATTTCTGTGACTTGTAGGAAATCATTTCTAAACAGTGTTTCTAAGAGAATTTGTGTTCTTTCCAGGTGGGTGGATCCCAAGGGCTACAGACTACGGTAAGACCTTTTCTTCACTCCTCTTCCCTGGTGGGGTTGGCCAGTTCTCCTCTGCTGCTGTTGGCTAGTTGAGGCTGAGCACAGCTGAGGTCACAGAGCAAACGCCTGCCTTGTCGAACGCAGGAATGCCGGGGGGACAGGAGACGTGGGTGCCAAGACCTGGGGCATGTCTCAAGTGCACACTCGGCCAGTCCCAGCTGTCATTCTCCTTCCTCTTGCTCTCTGACTCTCAGTCATTTATCAGATGAGGTTAGTTTCAGTTTGGTGTGAGGAGAGATAGTTGAAAATAAAGGTCAGTACCTTTTCTTTTTTTTTCTTTTTCTTTTTTCTTTTTGAGATGGAGTCTTGCTCTGTCACCAGACTGGAGTGCAGTGGTGCAATCTCAGCTCACTGCAACCTCCGCCTCCTGGGTTCAAGCAATTCTCCTGTCTCAGCCTCCAGAGTAGCTGGGACTACAGGTGCACGCCACCACGCCCAGCTAAGTTTTGTATTTTTAGTAGAGATGGGGTTTCACCATGTTGGCCAGGATGGTCTTGATCTCTTGACCTCGTGATCCACCCACCTCGGCCTCCCAAAGTGCTGGGGTTACAGGCATGAGCCACTGCGCCGGGCCTACCTTTTCTTTTCACTAGTAATGACAGGTATCTTGAAGATAACTAACATCTACCAAGCACTTGTTATATACCCTGCATAAAATGATTTTCATGTATGAAATGAATTGATATATTAAAAAAAAATACTTAAAATACCACCTGGCACCTAATAAGTGCTCAACTAATGCACATAGTGAGTGCTATTATCATGAAATCTTCCCAAGAACACTTTGAGGTAAGTAATACGATTATACCCATTTTGCAGATGGGAAAACCAGGCCACAGTTAGCTAATTTGTCCATATTTCTATGTCTAAGATTATGTGTCTGGTGAGTAGCAGGGCAGAGATTTGAGGCTAGGATGGGTGCCTCCTCTTACCCCTGCCCTGGTCTTTGACTTTGGCTAAATGTCCCTGCCTCTCCAGTGAGAATGTGCAGAGAACTTTGTGCCCAAGTTTAATTTTTCAGGGCCTTCCATGTGTTCACTTAGGATGACTCTGCTCCTGGGCCCTTGGCCTTGTTGAGGTCAGTCCCTCCCCTTCCAGGACATGACTTGAGAGATCCAGAAATGGCCTGGGAAAGGCAGATTTCTGACCAACACAGAGCAAGGGAGAGGCTGAGGCAGGGAGACCGAGCACTCTCCTGGAGGGACCATTCACAGGGTGACCAGGAGGGGGCGCATTGCCCCGCTGCACCTCTAGGTCATCTCTGATCCAGAAGAGTTGCAGATGGCATAGAAGGTAGGGTGTTTTGCTCGTAAAAGGGGCCCTTCCGAATAAGGCCTCAGGTCTGAACAGGCATCTCCACGGATTATGTCCCTGAGACTGGGGAAGGACAGAGCATGGGAAGTCCAGAATGTACTTTGGGGATACCCTGAAGATGGTCCAGCTGGCCTTTCCTCCCTCTGGGAGGAAAAGCAACCTGCCCCCTCCCTTTGCATCCCATTCCAGCCTCTCACTCTGTGACCACAAGTTTCTCATAATCTCAAACTCACCATTGAAAAGCCACACCCAGGATCTGGCTCCTACTGTCAGGACGGTGGGCCGCACCCCTCAGGACCTGTGCCTGTTTTCCTCACACCATCAATACAGCTTACCCCAGTGGGTGGTCTAGTGGCATCACGTCGGGCAGGAACATGGTGCTTATTGACTTCCCAGCATGGCCAGCTCCACGGTGGGAAGCAGGCTCAATTAGCCCCTCCCAGGAGAGGAGGCTGGAAAAGTAGGTCGAGGCTTGCTCTTGGACTTGATCCTGATGGGACTGGAGAGTGTACTGAAGCATTTTGAGCAAGGAATTGAATTGAATATATTTGTACTTTCTAAAGATAAAACTTGAAAACCACCTGGAGACCAATGAATCCTCTTAGTATAGAAATGGGTGCAGAGTAAGCACTCCATCGATGCTGATTTAATCAATGAATGTGGATGGACTAGAGAAAGGAAGAGCAGACATTGAGGATTCAGCTGGGAGGAGGCCAGGTTCAAGGGGATGAAGGCTTATCTCAGTGAAATGGCAGTGGGAACGACACGGAAGGAATGACCTTGGTGATGTTAGATGTAGGATGTGAGGAGAAGGAGGAGTCGAATATGATGCCCTTATTCCCAGCATGGTTAATATGGAGCATGATGACATCCTTAATTCAAATGGAGGGAAGAGGCTGTGTTGAGTTTGGGATGATGTCGGGGGTAGGATGGCCAGGAGGCCACTGAAAATGCTGGTCTAGAGCTCAGGGCTGGGCTGTCAGGGCTGAGTCAGAACCAGAGAGGTGGATTTGGGGGTCTTCTGGAAAGTTCTCAGAGTACATGAGGTTCTCCAGGGGGAAAATACAGAATGAGAAGAGGGCAAAGAGAGAACATGGAAGAACAGGGATACTTAAGATCCTGCTGGGAGAAAGATTGTAAATAGGTAGGGTGATGAGAGGAAGAAGGAGGAGTGAGGAGGGTAGGGATGCAAGTCAAGGGGGCCGAGAGCACCAAGATAAAAGCTTCTGGCTGTGTCACTGCAGGTCTGCCTCTGAGGCTGGTGAATGGAGGTGACCGGTGTCAGGGCCGGGTGGAGGTCCTGTACCAAGGCTAATGGGGCACTATGTGTGATGACAGCTGGGACGCCCAGGATGCAGATGTTGTCTGTAGGCAGCTCGGCTGTGGCTATTCCATCTCAGCCCTGGGCGGGGCCCACTTTGGTCAGGGCTTGGGAAACATTCCCTTGGGTGACTTGCATTGCTTGGGAAGGGAGTCCTACCTGTCAAGCTGTCCCCACAGCGGATGGTACAACCACGAATGTGGCCACAGGGAAGATGCTGGTGTCATGTGCTCAGGTAGTGTGGATATCACCTTGCTCTGTGTATCTGCAACTCTGAGTCAATATTACCACACATAAGTATGTGTGTGTACATATGTGTGTGCTCTACAGCTTACCTGCTTTGCAGTAAGTCATGTCTTAATTGATATTGGAGGGCAGGTGGTACTGGCCCTTTTCATAGACAATGAAGATCAAGGGATCATCGGCCAGTCCTTCTAAAGCTGGACATAGTGGAGGCAGGCTTCAGTCTCAGCCCCCCAGAGCCTGCTGATGCAATCACCTCATGGACTGGTTTTGATGAGCAGCATCACGACCACCCCCGGCCTGGGATACCAAATATATATCTTCCTAAGTGGCAGTTTCTCCTCCTTTAAAAGCTGACGAGGATGGAGGAACTGCTGGTTCTTTAAACATAAATGTATACCAACATCAAATTGAGGAGTGAACCAAAGCATTCTCTTTATTTGGAATTAAATGACAAATAAAAGCTACTTAATATCCTCAATGGAAAAGAGAACTTCTCCTGGACCCAACCCAGCAAATCCCAGTGTTGATTTCCTTTGTTCGCGTAGTGCCAGGAAGTGTGTGGACACCACGGGGTCCTTTAGTTCCCAAAGAAACCTTCAAGGACACTGTCCCATGGCTTGTTCCCCAAAGAGGAGTTTGTGGTTAGAATGTTCACTTCTAGAGCAACTCTGGCATTTGCCGTATGGACTGGACTGAGCCCATGCCACCATGCATGGGATGTACCCTTGATAATCCAACCAGCAAGTGGGACTGGACTCCCCAAGGGGACATGGTCCTCCATGCAACCACTTTGTGAGTGATTTATTTCGGCATTCTGAAAAGGTTGTTATTCTTTCGAAACCACCTTTCTTTCTAGTTGAACCATCTTATCCGGAGTATTTCAGTGATGGTGAATATTTGTCATTTGAGGGTGTGTTTTAGCTATAGATACAGCCAGTTGTCATTGACATTGGATCTTGTGACTAGGATGGGGCTATGAGTGGACTTGGTGATTTTTTGAATACAGGTCATGGCAGCAGAAGAGGTGGGGGGAGGGTAACAGGAGCAAAGGATGCTGGTGTGGCATCCTAGCCCAGCCTGGGGCCATTTCAGTGATGGAGCGATTGGCACACAGTTGGCTTTTAGCAATGGAGGGTGCCCTTAGGCCATGGCTTCCAGTTCTTGCTTGAGAGCTGAGGAAGCCAGGGACCAGCCCTCCTCAAGCAAGGGCTACCATCAATGAGCTCTTCCTTTTCCACCCTGCAGCTTCACTGATTCCCTCGGAGGTGCCCTTGGATACAACTGTAGCAGAAGGTAAGGTCTATTATGGGGGATCCCTGTGGGCTCATTACCCCACTGCACCGCTAGGTTCATCTCTGATCCAGAAGAGATGCAGAAGCCATACTTCTAGCAACTCTGGCATTCAGTGTTTGGGCTGACTGAACCCAGGCTACCATGCCTGGGGTGTGCCCTTGGTAATCCAATTACCAAGTGAGACTGGGCTCCCCAAGGGGGCATGGTCCTCCATGCAGCCACTTTGTGATGGTTTAGTTTTGCATTCTGGAATGGTTGGTTTTCTTTCAAAACCATCTTTCTTGTTGAACCACCTTCTCGGGAATATTTCAGTGATGGTGAATATTTGTCATTTGAGGGTGTGTTTGAGCTATAGAAACAGCCAGATGTCTTTTGACATTCAATCTTGTGACTAGGATGGGGCTGTGAATAGACTGGGTGACTTGTTGAATAGAGGCTGTGGCAGCAGAAGAGGTTGGGGGAGGGTAGGTAGAGCAAAGGATGCTTGTGCAGCATCTTAGCCCAGCCTGGGGCCAGTACGGTGACACAGTGATTGGCACATGGTTGGCTTTTAGCAATGGAGGTTGCCCTTAGGATTTGTGTTTCCAGCCCTTGCTTCAGAGCTGACGAAGCCATGGACCAACCCTCCCCAAACAAGGGCTACCATCAATGAGCTCTTCCTTTCTCCACCCTGCAGGTTCTCCATTTCCCTCGGAGTTGACCCTGGAGTCAACTGTAGCAGAAGGTAACGTCTACTATGGGGGATCCCTGTGGGCTCATTACCCCACTGCACCCCTAGGTTCATCTCTGATTCAGACGAGGTGCAGAGGGCATAGAAGGTAGGGTGCTGGTGTCATGTTCTCAGGTAGTGTGGATATCACCTTGCTCTGTGTATGTGCAACTCAGAGTCAATATCACCACACATGAGCACGTGTTTGTACACGTGTGTGTGCTCTGCATTTTACTTGCTTTGCTGTAAGTGATGGCTGAATTGATGTTTGGAGGGTAAGTAGTACGGCCCCTTTTCATAGACAATGAAGGTCAAGCGGTTATCTTCCTGTCCTTCTGAAGCTGGACGTGGTGGAGGCAGGCTTCAGTCTCAGCCCCTCAGAATCTGCTGATGGAATCACCTTGTGGACTGGTTCTGATGAGCAGCATCACGACAACCCCTGTCCTGGGGTGCCAAATATTTATCTTCCTAAGTGGCAGTTTCTCCTTTTTTAAAGGCTTTGGAGGATGGGGGAACTGCTGGTTCTTAAGACATAAAGGTATCCCAACATCAAATTGAGGAGCGAACCAAGGCATTCTCTTTACTGGGAATTAAATGACAAATAAGATACTTAACATCCTCAATGGAAAAGAGAACTTCTCCTGGACCCAACCCAGCAACTCCCAGTGCTGATTTCCTTTGTTCACATAGTGCCAGGATGTGTGCGGACACCAAGAGATTTCTTTAATTCATGAAGAAACCTGCAAGGACACCGTCCCATGGTGTGCTCCCCAAAGAGGAGTTTCTGGTGAAACTGTCTACTTCTAGAGCAACTCTGGCATTCAGTGTTTGGGCTGGACTGAACCCAGGCTACCATGCCTGGGTTGTGCCCTTGATAATCCAATCACCAAGTGGAACTGGGCTCCCCAAGGGGGCATCGTCCTCCATGCAGCCACCTTTTTGAGTGGTTTAGTTTTGCATTCTGAAATGGTTGGTTTTCTTTGGAAACCACCTTTCTTGTTGTACCATCTTCTCAGGAATATTTCAGTGATGGTGAATATTTGTCATTTGAGGGTGTGTTTGAGCTATAGAAACAGCCAGATGTCATTTGACGTCCATTCTTGTGACTAGGATGGGGCTGTGAATAGACTGTGTGACTTGTTGAATAGAGGCTGTGGCAGCAGAAGAGGTTGGGGGAGGGTAAGGAGAACAAAGGATGCTTGTGCGGCACCTTGGCCCAGCGTGGGACCAGTACAGTGACAGAGTGATTGGCACATGGTTGGCTTTTAGCAATGGAGGTTGCCCTTAGGACCTGTGTTTCCAGCCCTTGCTTCAGACCTGAGGAAGCCATGGACCAACCCTCTTCAAGCAAGGGCTACCATCAATGAGCTCTTCCTTTCTCCACCCTGCAGGTTCTCCGATTTCCTTGGAGTCAACCCTGGAGTCAACTGTAGCAGAAGGTAACATCTACTATGGGGGAGCTCTATGGGCTCATTACCCCTCTGTACTCCTAGATTCATCTCTGATCCAGATGAGGTGCAGAGGGCATAGAAAGTAGTGTGCTGGCGTCAGGTGCTCAGGTAGTGTGGATATCACCTTGTGCTGTGTATGTGCAACTCTGAGTCCATATCACCACACACGAGCACGTTTGTACACGTGTGTGTGCTCTGTAGTTTACTTGCTTTGCTGTAAGTGACGTCTTAATTGATGTTGGAGTGTGAGTGGTACCACCCCTTTTCATAGGCAATGAAGGCCAAGGGATCATCTACATATCCTTCTGAAGTTGGATGTGGTGGAGGTAGGCTTCAGTCTCAGCCCCTCAGAGCCTGCTGATGCAATCACTTCAGCAGCATCACGACCTGGCCTGGGATACCAAATATATATCTTCCTAAGTGGCGGTTTCTCCCTTTTTAAAATTTGAGGAGGGTGGGAGAACTCTTGGGACTTAAGACATAAATGTATATCAACATCAAATTGAGGAGGGAACCCAGGCATTCTCTTTACTGGAAATTAAGTGACAAATAAAAGATACTTAACATGCTCAATGGAAAAGAGAACTTCTCCTGGACCTAACCCAGCAAGTCCCAGTGCTGATTTCCTTTGTTCACGTAGTGCCAGGATGTGTGCAGACACCAAGAGGTTTTTTTAATTCACAAAGAAACCTACAAGGACACTGTCCCATGGCGTGATCCCCAAAGACGAGTTTCTGGTTAAACTGTCTACTTCAAGAGCAACTCTGTCATTTGGAGTGTGGGCTGGACTGAGCCCATGCCACCATGCCTGGGGTGTGTCCTTGGTAATCCAACCACCAAGTGGGACTGGGCTCCCCAAGGGGGCATCGTCCTCCATGCAGCCACTTTGTGAGTGGTTTAGTTTTGCATTCTGGAAAGGTTGGTTTTCTTTCGAAACCACCTTTTTTTCTGGTTGAACCACCTTCTCAGAAATATTTCAGTGATGGTGAATATTTGTCATTTGAGGGTGTGTTTGAGCCATAGAAACCGCCAGATGTCTTTTGACATTCAACCTTGTGACTAGCATGGGGTTGTGAATGGACTGGGTGACTTTTTGAATAGAGGCTGTGGCAGCAGAGGAGATGGGGGTAGGATAATAAGAGTAAAGGATGCTCATGTGGCATCCTAGCCCAGTCTGGGGCTAGTACAGTGACAAAGCGATTGGCACGTGGTTGGCTTTTAGCAATGGATGGTGCCCTTAGGACCTGTGCTTCCAGCCCTTGCTTCAGAGCTGAGCAAGCCCTGGACCAACCCTCCCCAAGTGAGGGCTACACTCAATGAGCTCTTCCTTTCTCCACCCTGCAGGTTCTCTGATTCCCTCAGAGTCAACCCTGGAGTCAACTGTAGCAGAAGGTAACGTCTACTATGGGGGATCCCTGTAGGCTCATTACCCCCCTGCACCCCTAGGTTAATCTCTGATTCAGATGAGGTGCAGAGGGCATAGAAAGTAGGGTGCTTAGCTCCCACGAGGGGCCCTTCCACAAAAGGCCTCAGGTCTGAACACGTATATCTTGCATCGATCATGTCTGAGACTGAGGAGGAATCAACTTGAAGATGCATCTCCAAGGAGTTCTCAGTGGAGCCTTTTGTTCTGTCTCTAGAGATTCTGTTATCTTTGCTTGTTGCTCACTCCTGTGTTCCTCACCCAGCTGTGCTCATCCGTGGCCAGCCTAGGGTTCTGGATCTCTGGCTACAGGGCCTTGAGGGTCAGGTGCCTACCTGCTAATGTAGCCAAATTGCTAGGACAGCATCCTTGCCCTTGCCCTTTCTTTAAGCCTATATTATGCCACCCTTGTTTCTTCTTAACAGAGAGAAATCACAATCCTTTAGCTCATGGGCATCAGAGCTCATGTACTTCCCCCTTGGGTATCTCCAGTGAGAAATCTGGGAGACATAGTCAATACATCCTGGGATTCTGGCAGCCTGGGCTTTGGGAAGGGAAGTCACTTCCCATTTCCCATGGGAAATCTTGGCCCTAGGAGAAGCTCAAGGACAACATTCTCACCAAGGCCTCTGCGCTGCCCAGGGTTGGCATGCAGTTGGGAATGCTGATGGTACATGCATCGGGCCCTCCTGTTCCTCAGGTCATCTTCTTTCTTCTCCCTTCTCCCTCTGGCCCATGGGGTGAGGTCTGACTTAACCTCTTCCTCTTTCCTATGATGAAGGACACAGAAGACACTAGAAGTGAGGGTGAGACTGGCTTTATTCTGACTTAGCCATGTCCCTTCCCAAGATTCCCACATTTTCTTATTTGCAGCAGCTATAAGAGGAGAATCTGTTCCTTCCTCTTGAGTGGTTTCCCCTGAGGTCCCTGTTACATGTTAAGGACCACACCTTGGTGTGACAAGCCCTTTGGTATAACTGGTCCAGCCAGGGATGGGAGTGAGGGGGCAGAGGTATTTGGCTGATCTGCCTGTCACACAGGACTGCAGATAGGACTTACCTGGAGTTGCTCTTATCAGGAACTCTAGTGTCAGCTGGGAGTCACATTTCTTCTAGATCTGGAGACCTCATGTAGCAGCCCAGTGGAGAGCTCAGACAGAAGCTGAGTGCTGTGGCTGCAGTGGGTTAAGGGTAACTCTCAGATCACTTCCTCTCCAAGCCCCAGCACTCAGTCAGCTCCTGTAGGTGCCCTGGACAAATTCCAGGGCTCTGGAGCAATTCAAAAACAGAGATTCCAAGCCAGTATCTTACTTAAAGGGGAATATTAGAAGCATTTCCGCTAATGTGAAAAACAAGGCAAGTGTGCCCTCCATCTCCACTGCTGTTCAATGTTGTACTGGAGGTAGTAGCCAATGCAATGAGAGAAGAGAAATCAATTAGAGGCCTAAGAATGGGAAAAGTTATTTTTGCATCCCTCTTCTGGAGTTCTGTATAGGTTACATGTAGGCACATCGGAATCAGAGTGAGTATGTTGGTACAGAAATATTTCCTCCCCA
The DNA here is from genome assembly GCF_028858775.2 of Pan troglodytes. Classification (NCBI taxonomy): domain Eukaryota; kingdom Metazoa; phylum Chordata; class Mammalia; order Primates; family Hominidae; genus Pan; species Pan troglodytes. The sequence goes on from NC_072406.2 coordinate 134,677,189, forward strand.
AGCAGCCCTTTAGAATCAAAGAACTCAATGCTAGACAGGTTTCTTGACTTTCCCAAATTTACACAGCAAGACAATATCCAGATCAGGAGTGATGGCTCCTCAGCAGATCCTAGTTTACTTTCAGCCCATGAGTGTCTTCAGAGGAGACCTAACTTTATATTTTCTGTTTTTTTTTGGGGGGGTGGGGTGGGGTTTGTTTTTCATCTTCTACAATTGGCAAAAGCAGAGACTGCCACTACAAATACTGAGTCTACTGTAGTGACAGGTAATGAGTAACTTTGAATCCCTTTCTGTAGGTCATGATGCCAAATATATCCATGGGCTTTACTGTTACTCAGGAAAAATTTTAGGGAATGGGATGGGAGGGAATGTTGTGAGTACACAGTGACCTTCTGGATCCCAGAGGTCAGCTAGAGTGAAGCTTCCTTCATTGCCCATGTTCCTGGAGGTAGGGAGAAATCAGTCAGAATATGGTGTCTCCAAGAGCCTGTGTGCTTTGGAAGCAGAGACCAGTGGGATCAGTCTCCAGTCCAGAGTGACAGCCCAGCTCCCCCATCTCCACAGCTCTGTGCTGACCCTAACAATCCTGTCCCTGAGGAAGCCTATAAGGCCAGGAATATCACGTGACAAATGTGCTCCAAATCAACCTTAGAACTGCAGATACACATCAGAGCTCCTCCCGGGACATCTTGATGTTATCGTGCTGCTCTTCAGTGTGGGGTGTTGTGTGTCCCCTGTCTGAGGGAATCAGGCAGAGCCCATGGTCTGCTCAGAGAAGGGTCATGTGTATCTCTAGGTCCCCTCCAGGATGCAGATCAGGAGGAGCCTTTTATTCTGCTCCAGCTGAAGCTCTAAGGCTTGGGTTTGGGCCAAGCAGTCACTGTCCTCTTCCCCATGAAGAACTCTAACCTTAAGGCCTGTTAGAGCCCAGCCCAATTAGAGATTCTCTCAAAGATATCTGCCTATGGGGAAGACCCTGAATGCCCTGCAGGCCCTGAGACCTTGTGCCTCAGTAGGAATGTGCAAGAGAAATTCTGTGCCTTCCTCTAGGATCTGATTCTGGTTTGGCCCTGAGGCTGGTGAATGGAGATGGCAGGTGTCAGGGCCGAGTGGAGATCCTATACCGAGGCTCCTGGGGCACCGTGTGTGATGACAGCTGGGACACCAATGATGCCAACGTGGTCTGTAGGCAGCTGGGTTGTGGCTGGGCCATGTCAGCTCCAGGAAATGCCCGGTTTGGCCAGGGCTCAGGACCCATTGTCCTGGATGATGTGCGCTGCTCAGGGCACGAATCCTACCTGTGGAGCTGCCCCCACAATGGCTGGCTCTCCCATAACTGTGGCCATGGTGAAGATGCTGGTGTTATCTGCTCAGGTAGGCATCCAGATCTCTGGAGGGTTGGGTGTGGTGGCTCATGCCTTTAATCCCCACATTTTGGGAGGATGAGGTAGGCAGATTGCTTGAGCTCAGGCGTTCAAGACCAGCTCTAGGCAAGATGGCAAACCCCATCTCTATTAAAAAAAGAAAATCACTTGGGCCCATTCTGGGGACAGACTGTATTCAGAGAATATAGTAACAGGTTTCTCACTCCAGGGCCCCCGCCCAAGTCTTTCCTGGTTATCTGGTGGCTCTGGAGTTTAGTTGGGGCAGCTGGCCTGTGGGTACAATGCCACGGTCAGCACAAATCCCCAAGCTGCGAGCAGTGCCGCAACATTGGTTTGGAGGTGACTGAGGCACCAGTGTTCAGACACAGGGTCCAGCATGCTGACATCAGAAATGATGAGCTTTTTATTCTGCTCCAGGAACATCCGCATAACTCATACCCCCATTTTCCCCGAGGCTCCTTCTCAGGGACAGCACGTTTTGGGGATCTGGTTGGTGAAGCTCCCCTCCCCTTGAACACTGTATTACCTTGAGTGCTGTCAGCCGCTGACCCAGAGAGAAGGATGCAATTGTAAATAGTTCACTTATGATTGCTGTGAAGAGAGGCAGGGAAGTGGGGTAAGGGTGGGAGGATGGCAGTGAGTCGCAAATGGTGGGCTCACGAGTGAGCTCAGCATAGGGAGCAGGGGGACCTCCTAGAGTATCACCAGGAATCCACGTCAAACCTCAGACTCATCGCAGCTCAAGCGTGGAGAGTTAGGGTCTTCATCTACTCATTGCTTAGGGTGGCTGTTTGCTGCTCCCTGGATGTTGATACCGAGGTTGTTGTGGCCGGTCCCAGGCACCGAAGTGACCTTCATATCCCTGGAGAGTGAGCCACAGGCACAGAGAAGGCAATGCCAGGGGCTGTGGGGTCCCTGAGGGACCGAGGGCTTCACGGTGGGCACTGGCAGGGCCCACTTGGTGGGCGTGTGATGGGCATCAGCTCAGGGTGTAGATACCCCAAGTCACTTCAGCCTTAACTCTACTTGGAGTCACTGAGTGTTTGGTGTCTAATGTTGCTATTTTTTTCTCACAGCTGCCCAGCCTCAGTCAACACTCAGGCCAGGTGAGTCCCCAGAATCCTTCCTTGGGATACCCCTTCTCTTTCTGCTCAGTTACCCCTTCCCTACTCCACAGAGCCCTCCTGCTTCTCTGCAGATACTCTGGGGCATATTATTTCACCCCCAACTCTGTAACTGAGACCCTAGCATGGGGCTTCTTAACCACACATGGGATTCAGCTTCTGCCTTCTCTTCAGTCCATCTCAGCTTTCATCACACAGTTCCATGCTGTCCCAATGAACAACTCTTAGAAGTTCAGAAAGAAGCCTGCTGTTTAATGAGCTTTGGCCTCTTTATATTCAGGGCTGACACAACCTTTCTGAGAATCGAGGGTGAGACCCTCTAATGTTCTGTTGAAGGCAAGGTCAGTACAGGCTTGATACCCCCATCTCTCACTACTTGAAAGACCCCCAGATTCTGCAGGGCCACGTCTGCATTCAGAAGAGGCAGAGGCCATGCTGAGGGGAGAGAGAGGCTAAGAAATGTTTCTGGTGCCTTCACTTACCAGGAAACCTGATTTCTCCCAGGGCGGTCCCCTAGTATCCAGAACATTTTAGCTGCAAGTGTCAAGTCTTGGCAGTGGTGTCAGATGAGCCGGTCAGTCCACGCGTCAGTGGATGGTGGGGGATGGGGGTGGTGAAGGTTTCCTAACTGAGAATAGGTCATCCCTGTCTCAGAGAGAGATGGAAGGGCCTGCATGGTGTCCTTTGTCCCTGAATGAGTTCCCTGGGCAGGAGACCTGGGCAGACACGTGGGGAGCAAGTGGCCAGAACTTCGAGTGGAATTGTTTTCACAGTGCTTGCCTGGTCCAGAGAACCGCTTCTTTTTTACCTTTTTCCCTTCAAGTCCAATTGTATCCTTTCTCTTTGTTGCTGTTTACAGAAAGTTGGCCTGTCAGGATATCACCACCTGTACCCACAGAAGGTAAAGAATCCTCTCAACACTCCCCGGGGCTCACTTTCTACCTCTGGATACACTTTGGATTTCATAGTTCACTTATGATTGCCATAAAGAGAGGTGGGGAAGTGGGCTAAGCGTGGGAGGGTGGCAGCAGGTGATAAACAGTTGGCTCAAGAGTCAGCTCGGCACTGGGAACAAGAGCAGGACCTCCCAGAAGATCATTAGGAATCATTAGTCTCATGATAGGATGAGGCTCAAGGCAGGCCCCTTGCTTTTTCATGTTTCTGTGGGTTGGGTAGGGAGGAAGCTGGAGTCTCTGAAAACCCAGAATTAGATGTGATATTGGAGGGTGGAGGGTGCTGGTGACCTGTCTCCTGTGGGATCCTGTTCCAAGTGGTCAGAAAAGATCCTTATCTATGGGCTCAGAACAAGCCCTGGGGGTGTCCCTAATCCTATGGGGACCTCATCCCTCCCATCTCTGGTACTCTGCCAGTCAGATCCCAGATAGCACCATGCTCCTGAATAAGGGAGGGGTCTGGGCCTGCCATCTGGAGCTGAGCAGCTCCATCCTCTGTGTACCCAACTGGGGAGTGGGGCATCCATTCCCATCACATCCACTGGGGTCACAGGTGCTTCCCCAAAAGTTGAGCATCCATAGACCTGGGCAGAGTAGGTCATCAGTGCTACTTTCACTGTGATGAAGCCTAGTCTGTGGTCATATGCAAAGGTGACTGCCTGCCTAGGTGACTTAGTTCATTAGGAAGTACCCTGAGTGTGGAACTTACCTTAGATTCTTGACCTCATGATAGGGATGGATGAAGGGTTCTTGTGTTCACCTGTAGGATCTGAATCCAGTTTGGCCCTGAGGCTGGTGAATGGAGGCGACAGGTGTCGAGGCCGAGTGGAGGTCCTATACCGGGGCTCCTGGGGCACTGTGTGTGATGACTACTGGGACACCAATGATGCCAATGTGGTCTGCAGGCAGCTGGGCTGTGGCTGGGCCATGTCAGCCCCAGGAAATGCCCAGTTTGGCCAGGGCTCAGGACCCATTGTCCTGGATGATGTGCGCTGCTCAGGACACGAGTCCTACCTGTGGAACTGCCCCCACAATGGCTGGCTCACCCACAACTGTGGCCATAGTGAAGACGCTGGTGTCATCTGCTCAGGTGGGCCTTCAAGAACTTGGGCTCACTCTCTTGGGGTGGAGTTTGCTCCAAAAGAAACTCCTAATTACATTCTGATCTCCTCACTCAAAGCTTCTATGTTTTCTATGTTTCTGAAGACTTGTCAGCTCTCTGCTAAGAATCCATATGTACTCACTGCCTAGTGTTCCTGTGGTCACTTAGGACAGGGGACCAAACTCAAACAACCCAGAGTTTTTCCCCTTCCTGAGGCAAGGCAAGGAAGAGGCAGAAGAGAAAAGTGCTGGCTCCCCAGGGCTCCATTTCTCCCCTGCTGAGTAGCACGGCGTGAGGGTATCATGGATGCAGGACAGACAGCAAGGCAGGGGAGGGATCCCCTCACTGCGAGGAACTCTGAACTAAAGATGCTTGTCTAAAAGTGGGTTCTCAGCTGAGACCCAGTGAGGAGGTCTGGAAATAGAGGCTCAAGGGTTAGGAGTGCAAATGGGTGTCTGGTTCTATCAGGCCTGGGTTGCGTGGGGTTGGAGTTCTTGACCTCAGCTCTTCTCAGAACGCTGCTGAGCATTGCCTGTGTTCTAGGTCTGGTGAGGGGAGGGCAGCCCCCATGAGGCCAGCCAGACATGGCCTTGTCATTGCCTGTGATTGGGGCTTGAAGATCGCACAAGGGATTTTGGCTGGAGTGGCTTCCTCAGCCTTGCTGACTCAAGAATGCCTAAGACATGCAAGGGAGTGGGTTGGTTTAGGTCAACCAGGTTACTCTGGGCAGACACAATTTGATCACCTCAGAGCTGGCAATAGTGGACAGGATCTGCCTCGACCCCATACACGGTGCATCTCTGTGGGGATGTGCATGGCATTGCCCCTCCCTGTGTGATAGGAACTAGGATGGACTGAGTGTCAGACTCGCTCATTTCTTTCCCTCCTCGTTCCAGTTTTGCCGACTTCTGTGTAATGTTCCTGATCTGACCTTCTCTTCTCTTTCTCACAGCTTCCCAGTCCTGGCCAACACCCAGCCCAGGTAGGTCCCCAGTGTCCTTCCTCAAAGTGTCCCTTCTCTTTCTGCCCAATCACCCCTTCCCTACTCCACAGAGCTCTCCTGTTTCTCTGTGTGGATACTGTGGAGCATATTATTTCTACCCCCAACACCGGCTGTGTAACTGAGACCCCAGCACAGCGCTTTTGAAACACACACAGGATTCAGGAGGCCTCTGTCTTCTTTTCAACCCCTCTCAGCTTTCATGAAACAGTTTCATACTGTCCCAGTGGACAACCCTTACAGGTTCAGGAAGTGGCCCCATGTTTAATGAGCTTTGGTCCTTTTATATTCCGGACTCACATACAGTTTCTGAAAATTGAGGGTGTCACCCTCTGACCCGTTGAAGGCATCGTCAGGGCAGGCTCGATACCCCCATCCATCACTGCTGGAAACATTCCGAGATTATGATTCCGAGATTTGTATCCAGAAGAGGCAGAGTTTGTGCTTGGGCAGGGAGAGGGATGATAAAGGTTTGTGGTGTCACTGCTTAGCCAGAAACCTGATTCCTGATTGTCCCCTGGACAGCCCCTGGTTCCCCTAACATTTTGGCTGCCGGTGTCTGAGCCTCAGCAATGGCGTCTGATGTCCTAGTCAGTCCATGCATCAGCAGATGTGGGATGGCATGGGGGGGGGGCATCCTCTAACAGATAGAAAGATACCCCAGGATTAGAGAAATGGAGGGCTCAGTCTGGTCTCCAGCAGGACCTTTGTCGCTGGATGAGTTCACAGCAGAGGAGACCTGGGCAGACACATGGGAGGCAAATGGCAGGAACAAGAAGTGGAATTGTTGTCACGTTGATTCCTCCTCCCAGAGAACTTTTTGTTCTGCACCTTTTCCCTTCAAGTCTAATTCTGTCTATTCCTTTTGTTGCAATTTACAGATACTTGGCCGACCTCACGTGCATCAACAGCAGGTGAATAATCCTCTCACCCCTCCCTAGGACTCACTATCTCTGGACATATTTTGTGTTTGAAACTGATAGGATGAGGCTCAACATGGGCTTCTCTGTTTTCATGTCTCTGTGGGTTGCGTGGGAGGAAGGTGGAATCTCTGAGGAGCCAGTGCTGGGTCTGATGTTTGAGGATGGAGGGTGCTGGTGACCTGTCTCCCATGGAATCCTGTTCCAAGTGGTCAGGAAAGATCCTCATCCAGGTGCTCAGGACGAGCACTGGAGGGCTCCTTAATGCTGCTGGGACCTCATTCCTGGCCCTCATGCCATGGGATCCAGACCCCTGAAGAGCGGTTGAAAGTGCCGGTCCCTGCACTTCTGTGGCCAAGGCCTTGCCATCACTGGCAATTTGCCAGAAGGCAGAGAGGCCCATGCAGGTGCCAATAAGCTCCTGAATATGGAGGGGGTCTAGGCCTGTCATTTGTAGCTGTGTATCTCCATCCTGTGTTCACCCAGAGTGGGGAGTGGGTTGTCCATTCCTGTCCCCTCCTCTGGGGTCATACATGCTTACCCATAGCTTGAGCTTTTATAGACTTGAGTAGAATAGGGCATCACTTTTTCCACTATGACAAAGCTTAACCTCTGGGTGCAGCCATCTGCCATTGTGACTGTGTGCCCTGGTGACTTTGGCATTTGTATTCAAACTTGACTACTTTTCCCGTTGCCCTGAGTGTTGTTCATGCCTTTTCCTTCACCTCAGAATGGAGATGGATGAAGGATTCTTGTGTTTCCCTGTAGGATCTGAATCCAGTTTGGCCCTGAGGCTGGTGAATGGAGGTGACAGGTGTCAGGGCCGAGTGGAGGTCCTATACCGAGGCTCCTGGGGCACCGTGTGTGATGACAGCTGGGATACCAGTGACGCCAATGTGGTGTGCAGGCAGCTGGGCTGTGGCTGGGCCACGTCAGCCCCAGGAAATGCCCGGTTTGGCCAGGGCTCAGGACCCATTGTCCTGGATGACGTGCGCTGCTCAGGCTATGAGTCCTACCTGTGGAGCTGCCCCCACAATGGCTGGCTCTCCCATAACTGTCAGCACAGTGAAGACGCTGGTGTCATCTGCTCAGGTGGGCCTCCAAGACCTTGGGCTCCCTCTCTTGGGGTAGATTTTGCTCAGGAAGCGAGGTCTCATTATGTTCTGATCTCCTCACTCAGAGCCTTTTCAACCTTTCCTATATATCTGATATCTCCTTAGCTCTCTGCTAGGAAACTGCATGAGTCTTCATTGCCAGGTTTTGAGGAGGTCAGGTAGGACAACGGGCCAAAGTGAAATAAGGGTCATGCCTTTGTTCACCTACCGAGGCAGCCCAAGCAGAGGGAGAAGAGGAAAGTGCCAGGTCTTTGCCTTTTAGTGTGGCTGGAAAGGAATAGCTGGGGCTGGTTTGTTCATGAGGAAAGAGGCTGATTAGGGTCTTGGCTTCGCAGGCTGCATAGGAGCATGGTGCAGGCGTCTGCTCAGCTTCTGATGAGGGCCTCGGGCTGCTTGTACTCCTAGCAGAAAGGGATGGGGAGGTGGCCTGGGCAGAGGTCTCAAGGTGAGGGAGGAAGGAAGAGAGAGCAAGAGGGAGGGCTCAGACTCTTCAACCACCAGCTCTTGCTAGGAACTAAGAGAAGAACTCACCCCTGACCAGGGAGGGCACTAAGTTATTCATGCAGGGTTGGTCTCCATGACCCAGACCTGGTGCATCAGGCCTCACCTCTAAACTTGGGGATTCAGTTGCAATATAACACTTGGATGTGACAAGCCTCCAAAGTATAGCACCCTGGCTCTCCGGGGTTCCATCTTTCCCCTACTGAAAGATTCTGCATAAGGGTTACATGGATGAAGCACATATAGAGGATGGGGGAAGGACTGTCTCCCTGGGAGGAGCCCAGAACCACAGGCTCCTGCTAGGAAGCGTGGTCTTCTGCTGAGGCCCAATAAGGTGATGTCTTAATAGAGACACAAGGCTAGGAGTGCAGATGTGTGTCTGTCCCTCTCTGGCCTGGGATTTGGGGGCTGTGAGTCCTTGACCACAACTCCCTCCAGAGCACTGCAGTGTCTTGCCTGTGCACCAGTCTGGTGTGGGGTGTGCAGTCCCCATGAGGTCTGCTAGGCAAAGCATTGTTATGAACGCCTGTGGGCTGGACTGGAACGTCACAGGCAGGACTTTGGCTGGAGTAGCCTCCTCACATTTGCTGACTCAGGGACTGCTAAGACAAGCAAGGGAGAGGGTAGGTTTTGTGTCAACCTGATCACTATGGGCGGACACGAGGTTAATCACCTTGGAGTTGGCAATAGTGGACAGGATCTGCCCAGACCAGACACCCTCCAAGGAGCATCTCTGTGGGGACGTCCATGGCAATGCCCTCCCTCTGTGATGGGGACCTAGGGTGGACTGAAGGCGTGACCTCTTTAGTTCCTTCCACCTTTGTTCCGATTTTGCCAGCTTCTGTATAGTGCATCTGATCTGACCTCCTCTTTCTCACAGCTGCCCACTCCTGGTCGACGCCCAGGCCAGGTGAGACGCCCAGGCCAGGTGAGTCCTTCCTTGGGATGTCCCTTCTCTTTCTGCACAATTATCCCTTTCTGCACTCCACAGAGCCCTCGTTCTCCTCAGAGTGGATAATGCATGGCCTACAATTTTCCCCTGCTCTGTAACTGAGACCCTGGAATGGCGCTTCTGAACCAGACATAGGGTTCAGGAGGCTTCTGTCTTCTGTTCCATTTATCTCAGCTTTCATGAAGCAGTTTCATACTGTCCCAATGGCCAACCCTTAGAGGTTTAGGAAGTGGCCTCATATTTAAATAGCTTTGGCCCTTTTCTATTCAGAGCTGATATGACCTTCCTGAGAATTGAGATTGATTGCCAAAGTCTCCTGGGAAGCCAATGTCAGCTAAAGCCTTAAACATGGCTGCCGCCACGGGCAAGCAATGTCAGTGCAGGCCTGACACCTCCCTTCCTCACTCCTTCCAACACCCAGATTCTGCAGGGCTACATCTGCATCCAGAAGAGGCATAGGCCATGCTCAGGCAGGGAGAGGGATAATAATATTTCTGGTGCCTCCACTTACTGGGAAACTTGATACCCCTTTGGTCAGCTACTTGGTTTCCCTAATGTTTTAGCTGGAGCTAGTAGAGTGTCAGCAATGGTGTTAGATGTACCCGTCAGTGCATGTGTCAGTGCATGGAACAGGCTAACCCTTTGTGACTGAGAAGATGACATCCCACACTTCAGAGGCAGGAGGGATCGAACTGGTCTCCAGCAAGGCCTATGACCCTTGCTGAGCTTGCTGAGCTGCAGACTTGGGCAGACACATGGGGAGCAAGTGGCAGGAACCAGAAGTGGGGTAGTTTTCATGATGTTTGCCTGCTCTGGAGACTTTTCCTTTTGGAGATTTTCACCATGAACTTTAATTCTTGCCTTTGTCTCTGTTTTAATTACAGACACGTTGCCGACCATCACCTTACCTGCATCGACAGTAGGTAAATAATCCTCTCGCCCCTCCCTAGGGCTCACTCTCTACCTCTGGACAAATGTTTTTTTTCTGAAAATGATAGGATGAGGGTCAAGGTGGGCCCCTCTGTTTTTCATGTCCCTGTGGGTTGCATGGGAGGAAGGTAGAGTCTCTGGGGACCCAGCTCTGGGTCTGATGTTAGAGGCTGGAGGGTGCTGGTGACTTGTCTCCCGTGGAATCCTGTTCCAAATGGTCAGGAAACATCCTCATCCAGGTGCCGAGGAAAAGCCCTGGAAGCTTCCCTAATCCTACTAAGACCTCATTCCTTTCCCTCAGCCCATGGGCTGCAGAGGTGTGAAGAGTCAGTGAAAGTGACTGTCCCCGCACCTGTCTGGCCAAGGCCTTGTCATACTTGTGAAATTTTCAGAAGCCAGACAGGACCATAGTATTGCCACCAAGCTCCTGAACATGGGGAGAGTCTGGCCTGCCTACTGTAGCTGTGTAGCTCCATCCTGTGTGTGCCCAGGTTAGGGAATGGGGTTTCCATTCCTGTTAACTCCAGTAGGGTCACAGGTGCTTCCCCAAACTTGAGCCTTCATAAACCCAGGCAGAACTGCTTCTTTGACTTTGATGAAGCTGAATCTCTGGTTTTATTCATATTCAAAGGTGACTGCCTGCCCAGGTGACTTTAGCCATTAGGACGTGCCTTGAGTGTGGAACATTCCTTATATTCTGGACCTCATGAGAGGGATGGATGAAGGGTTCTTGTTTTCCCCTGTAGGATCTGAATCCAGTTTGGCCCTGAGGCTGGTGAATGGAGGTGACAGGTGTCAGGGCCGAGTGGAGGTCCTATACCGAGGCTCCTGGGGCACCGTGTGCGATGACTACTGGGACACCAATGATGCCAATGTGGTCTGCAGGCAGCTGGGCTGTGGCTGGGCCATGTCGGCCCCAGGAAATGCCCGGTTTGGTCAGGGCTCAGGACCCATTGTCCTGGATGACGTGCGCTGCTCAGGGAATGAGTCCTACCTGTGGAGCTGCCCCCACAATGGCTGGCTCTCCCATAACTGTGGCCATGGTGAAGACGCTGGTGTCATCTGCTCAGGTGGGTGTCCAAGACTTTTGGTTTCCTCTCTTGGGGTAGATTTTGCTCAGGAAGGTTTTATTATGTTCTAATCTCCTCACTTAGAGCTTTTTCAACTTTTCCTATATTTCTGATACCTCTTTAGCTCTCTCCTAGGAAACCGCATGAGTCTTCACCACATTGCCAGGTTTTGAGGAGGTCAGAGAGGACAATGGGCCAAAGTGAAATAAGGGTCACACCTTTGTTCCCCTACCGAGGCAGCGCAAGCAGAGGGAGAAGACGAAAGCGCCGGGTCTTTGCCTTTTAGTGTGGCTGGAAAGGAATAGCTGGGGCCAGGTTGTTCATGAAGATAGAGGTTGATTTGGGTCTTGGGTCTTTGCAGGCTGCATAGGAGCATGGTGCAGGCATCTGCTCGGCTTCTGCTGAGGACCTCAGGCTGCTTGTACTCCTGGCAGAGGGGATGGGGAGCTGGCCTGGGCAGAGGTCACATGGCGAGGGACGAAGCAAGATGGCAGAAGGAGATAGGGAGGTGGCCTGGACAGAGGTCACATGGTGAGGGAGGAAGCAAGAAAGAGCAAGAGGGAGGGCCCAGACAGTTTTCAACCACCAGCTCTTTCTAGGAACTAAGAGAAGAACTTACCTCTGACCAGGGAGGACACTAAGTTATTCATGAAGGGTTGGCCTCCATGATCCAGACATGGCACATGAAGCCTCACCTCTATACTTGGGGATCCAATCCCAACATGAGTCTTAGATGGGACAAACATCCAAACTATAGCATGCTGCCTCTCCAGGGTTCCACCTTTCCCCTACTAAAAGGTTTAGGTGAGGGTGAGGTGGATGCAGCAAATATAGGCATTGAGGGAGGGACGGTCTGACTGGGAGGATTCCAGAACCAAGGGCTCATGCTGGGAAGGGAGGGTTTTCTGCTGAGGACTAATAAGGAGGCATCAGACCGGAAACACAAGGCTGGGAGTGGAGATTCGTGACTGTCCATATCTGACCTGGGTTTTGGGGGTGTGAGTGCTTGACTGCAATTCCCTCCAGAGCACTGCAGTGTCTTGCCTGTGCACCAGTCAGGTGTGGGGCAGGCAGTGCCCATGAGGCTTACTGAGCAAAGCCTTGTTATGAATGCCTGTGGGCTGGGCTAGAAGATCACAGGCTGGATATTTTTTTTTTTGCAGGAGTGGCCTCTTCATACTTGCTGACTCAGGGACTGCTAAGATGTGCAAGGGAGAGGGTTGGTTTTGTGTCAACCTGATTACTATGGGCAGACACAAAGTCCTTCAAACACCCCCAGATGCAGCAGGGCCCCATCTACATGCAGAAAGGCAGAGGCCGTGCTCAGGCAGGGAGAGAGATATTAGATATTTCTGGTACCTCCACTTGCCAGGAGACTTTATACTCCTTTGGGCAGCTCCCTGATCCTTCTAACATTTTAGCTGTAACAATCAGAGGCTCAGCAATGGTGTCAGATGTGTCCATTAGTCCATGTGTCAGTGGATGGGGCAGGCAAACCCTTTGTAGCTGAGAAGAGGATATCCCACACTTCAGAGGTAGGAGGGATTGGACTGGTCTCCAGCGAGGCCTATGTCCCTTCCTGAGCTTACTGGGCTGAAGACTTGGGCAGACACATGGGGAGCAAGTGGCAAAAACCAGAAATCCAGTAGTTTTCATGATGCTTGCCCTATCTGGAGACGTTTCCTTTTGGAGCTTTTCACCCTCAAGTTTAATTCTAGCCTTTGTCTTTGTTGCAATTAAAGACACGTTGCTGACCACCACCTTACCTGCATCAACAGTAGGTACAGAATCTTCTCACCCCCACTAGGGCTCACTCTCTACTTCTGGACAAATGTTTTTTTCTGAAAATGAGAGGATGAGGGTCAGGGTGGGTCCCTGTCTTTTTCATATCCCTGTGCATTGAGTGGGAGGAAGTTGGAGTCTCTGGGGAGCCAGTCCTGCTTCTGGTGTTGGAGGGTAGAGGGGGCTGGTGACCTGTCTCCCTTGGGATCCTCTTCCAAGTATCAGGAAATAATAAAGAAAAAAAAAAAAAAAGATCCTCATCCAGGTGCTGAGGACAAGCCCTGGAGGGCTCCCTACTCCTACTCGACCTCGTTCCTGGCCCTCCAGCCATGCACTGCAGACCTGCAAGGGTGGGTGACAGTTTCTGTCCCTGCAGCTGTCTGGCCAAAGCCTTGCCATCCTTGGCAATTTGCCAGAAGCCAGGGAGGACCACGGGGGTGCCACCTAACTCTTGAACATGGGGACAGCATGGTCCTGCCCTCTGGAGCTGTGGAGCTCCATCCTGTGTGTGCCCAGAGTAGGGAGTCTGGTGTCTATTCCTGTCACCTCCACTGGGGTCACAGGTGCTTCCCCAAAACTTGAGCCTTCATAAACCCGAGGAGAATAGTGTATCACCTCTCCTTCTACTGTGATGAAGCTGAACCTCTGGTTGCAGTCATCGTTAATCGTGACTGCCTGCCCAGGTGACTTTGGCCATTAGGAAGTGCCCTGAGTGTGGAATGTGCCTTAGATCCTTGATGAAGGGTTCTTGTGTTCTCCTGTAGGACCTGAATCCAGTTTGGCCCTGAGGCTGGTGAATGGAGGTGACAGGTGTCAGGGCCGAGTGGAGGTCCTATACCGAGGCTCTTGGGGCACCGTGTGTGATGACAGCTGGGACACCAATGATGCCAATGTGGTCTGCAGGCAGCTGGGCTGTGGCTGGGCCACGTCAGCCCCAGGAAATGCCCGGTTTGGCCAGGGCTCAGGACCCATTGTCCTGGATGATGTGCGCTGCTCAGGACACGAGTCCTACCTGTGGAGCTGCCCCAACAATGGCTGGCTCTCCCACAACTGTGGCCATCATGAAGACGCTGGTGTCATCTGCTCAGGTGGGCCGCCAGCAATTTGGGTTTCCTCTCTTGGGGTAGATTTTGCCCAGGAAGCGAGGTCTTATGTTCTAATCTCCTCACTCAGAGCTTTTTCAACCTTTCCTGTGTTTCTGATATCTCCTTAGCTCTCTTCTAGGAAACTGCATGAGTCTTCACCACAGTGCCAGGTTTTGAGGAGGTCAGAGAGGACAATGGGCCAAAGTGAAATAAGGGTCATGCCTTTGTTCCCCTACCAAGGCAGCACAAGCAGAGGGAGAAGAGGAAAGGGCTGGGTCTTTGCATTTTAGTGTGGCTGGAAAGGAATGGCTGGGTTCAGGTTATTCATGAAGAAAGAGGCAGATTTGGGTCTTGGCTTTGCAGGCTGCATAGGAGCATGGTATCTGCTTGGCTTCTGCTGACAGCCTCAGGCTGCTTGTGCTCCTGGCAGAAGGAGATGGGGAGGTGGCCTGAGCAGAGGTCATGTGGCAAGGGAGGAAGCAAGCGAGGGCAAGAAGGAAGGCCCAGGCTCTTTTCAACCACCAGTTCTTGCTAGAAACTAAGAGAAGAACTCACCCCTGATCAGGGAGGGCACTAAGTTGTTCATGAATGGTTGGCTTCCATGACCCAGACATGGCACATCAGGCCTCACCTCTATACTTGGGGATCCAATCCCAACATGAGTCTTGGATGGGACAAACATCCAATCTATAGCACACTCGCTTTCCAGGGTTCCATCTTTCCCCTACTGAAAGATTTAGGTGAGGGTGAGGTGGATGCAGCACATATAGGTGTTGGGGGACAGACGATCTCACTGGGAGGAGTCCAGAACCAAAGGCTTATGCTGGGAAGGGAGGGTCTTCCGCTGAGGCCCAGTAAGGAGGCATCAGACTGGAAACACAAGGCTGGGAGTGCAGATCTGTGTCTGTCCATGTCTGGCCTGGGTTTTGGGGGTGTGAGTGCTTGACTGCAATTCCCTCCAGAGCACTGCAGCATCTTGCCTGTACACCAGTCAGGTGTGGGGCGGGCAGTGCCCATTAGGGCTGCTGAGCAAAGCCTTGTTATGAATGCCTGTGGGCTGGGCTAGAAGATCACAGGCTGGATTTTTGCTGGAGTGGCTTCTTCATACTTGCTGACTCAGGGACTGCTAAGATGTGCAAGGGAGAGGGTTGGTTTTGTGTCAACCTAATTACTATGGGTAGACACAAACTTCATCACTTTGGAGCTGGCAGTAGTGGACAAGATCTGCCCAGATGCCTTTCAAGGAGCATCTTTGTGGGGACGTGCATGGCAATGCCCCTCCCTCTGTGATGGGGACCTAGGGTGGACTGAAGGCGTGACCTGTTTAGTTCCTTCTACCTTTGTTCTGGTTTTGCCAGCTTCTGTATAGTGCATCTGATCTGACCTCCTCTTTCTCACAGCTGCCCAGTCCCGGTCGACGCCCAGGCCAGGTGAGTCCCCAGTGTCCTTCCTTGGGATGTCCCTTTTCTTTCTGCACAATTATCCTTTTTCCCATTCCACAGAGTCCTCCTTCTTACCTGTGTGGATACTGTGGGTCATACTATTTTCCCTGCTCTGTAACTGAGACCCTAGCATGGAGCTTCTTAACCAGACATGGTTAAGAAGGTGTGATCTTTCTAAGAATTGACAGTGATTGCCAAAGTCTCCTGGGAAGGGAATTTCAGCTAAAGCCTTAAACATGCCTGTCCATGGGCAGGCAATGTCAGTGCAGGCCTGACACCTCCATTCCTCACTCCTTCAAACACCCCAGATGCGGCAGGGCCCCATCTACCTCCAGACAGGCAGAGGCCATGCTCAGGCAGGGAGAGCGATATTAGATATTTCTGTTGCCTCCACTTGCCAGGAGACTTTATACTCCTTTAGGCAGCTCCCTGATCCTTCTAATATTTTAGTTTCAAGTGTGAGAGGCTCAGCATTGGTGTCAGATGTGCGCATCAGTCCATGTGTCAGTGGATGGGGCAAGTAAACCCTTTGTAGCTGAGAAGAGGGTATTCCACACTTCAGAGGCAGGAGGGATCGGACTGGTCTCCAGTGAGGCCTATGTCCCTGGCTGTGCGCCCTGAGCTACAGACTTGGGCAGACACATGGGGAGCAAGTGGCAGGAACTAGAAATGGAGGAATGTTCATGATGCTTGACTTGTCCAGAGACCTTTCCTTTTGGAGCTTTTCTCCCTCAACTTTAATTCTAGCCTTTGTCTTTGTTGCAATTTACAGACACGTTGTCGACCATCACGTTACCTCCATCGACAGTAGGTAAATAATCCTCTCACCCCTCCCTAGGGCTCACTCTCTACCTCTGGACAAATGTTTTCTCTGAAAATGATAGGATGAGGGTCAAGGTGGGCCCCTGTCTTTTTCACGTCCCTGTGCGCTGAGTGGGAGGAAGTTGGAGTCTATGGGGAACCAGTCCCGGGTCGGGTGTTAGAGGGTGGAGGGTGTTGGTGACCTGTCTCCTGTGGGACCCTGTTCCAAGTATCAGGAAAGATCCTCATTCAGGTGCTCAGGACAAACCCTGGAGGGCTCCCTACTCCTGGGACCTCATTCCTGGCCTTCTGGCCATGCATTGCAGACCTGCAAGGGAGGGTGAAAATTTCTGTCCCTGCAGCTGTCTGGTTAATGCGTTGCCATCCCTGGCAATTTGCCAGAAGCCAGAGAGGACTACATGGGTGCCACCAAACTCTTCGACATGGGGATAGCATAGGCCTGCCCTCTGGAGCTGTGGAGCTCCATCCTGTGTGTGCTCAGAGTAGGGAGTGGGGTGTCCATTCCTGTCACCTCCACTGGGGTCACAGGCGCTTTCCCAAAATCTGAGCCTCCATAAACCGGGCAGAATAGGGTATCACCTCTCCTTCCAGTATGATGAAGCTGAACCTCTGGTTGCAGTCGTATTCAATCGTGACTGCTTGTCCAGGCGACCTTGGCCATTAGGAAGTACCCTGAGTGTGGAACTTGCCTTAGATCCTTACCTCATGGTAGGGATGGATAAAGGGTTCTTGTGTTTCCCTGTAGGATCTGAATCCAGTTTGACCCTGAGGCTGGTGAATGGAAGTGACAGGTGTCAGGGCCGAGTGGAGATCCTATACCGAGGCTCCTGGGGCACCGTGTGTGATGACAGCTGGGACACCAGTGACGCGAATGTGGTCTGCAGGCAGCTGGGCTGTGGCTGGGCCACGTCAGCCCCAGGAAATGCCCGGTTTGGCCAGGGCTCAGGACCCATTGTTCTGGATGACGTGCGCTGCTCAGGACACGAGTCCTACCTGTGGAGCTGCCCCCACAATGGCTGGCTCTCCCACAACTGTGGCCATCATGAAGACGCTGGTGTCATCTGCTCAGGTGGGCCTCCAAGACCTTGGGCTCCCTCTCCTAGACTGGAGTTTGCTCAGGAAGAAAATCCTAATTACATTCTGATCTCCTCACTCAAAGATTCTTCTATGTTTCCTATATTTATGTAGTCTTGTTAGCTCTCTGCTAAGGATCTGTATGAATTTTACTACAGGGCTTGGTGTTCCTGTGGTCACTTAGGACAGGCCCCAAACTGAAACAACAACCCAGACTTTATCCCCGTCCTGAGGCAGTGCAAGGAAGAGGCAGAAGAGAAAAGTGCTGGCTCCCCAGGGCTCCATTTCTCCTCAGCTGAGTAGCACTGGGTGAGGGTATCATGGACATAGGACAGACAGCAAGGTAGAGGAGGGATCCTCTCACTGAGAGGAACTCTGAACTAAAGATGCTTGTCTGAAAGTGAGTTCTCAGCTGAGACCCAGTAAGGAGGTCTGGAAATAGAGGCTCAAGGGTTAGGAGTGCAAATGGGTTTCTATTCATGTCAGGCCTGGGTTGCGTGGGACTGGAGTCCTTGATCTCAGGTCCTCTCAGAACGCTGCTGAGCATTGCCTGTGCCCCAGGTCTGGTGTGGGGAGGGCAGCCCCCATGAGACCGGCCAGGCATGGCCTTGTTATTGCCTGTGGTTGGGGCTTGAAGATCACACAAGGGATTTTGGCTGGAGTGGCTTCCTCAGCCTTGCTGACTCAGGAACACCTAAGATGTGCAAGGGAGTGGGTTGGTTTAGGTTAACCGGGTTACCCTGGGCAGACACAATTTGATCACCTCAGAGCTGGCAATAGTGGACAGGATCTGCCTCGACCCCTTACACGGTGCATCTCTGTGGGGATGTGCATGGCATTGCCCCTCCCTGTGTAATAAGAACTAGGATGGACTGAGTGTCAGACTCGCTCATTTCTTTCCCTCCTCGTTCCAGTTTTGCCGACTTCTGTGTAACGTTCCTGATCTGACCTTCTCTTCTCTTTCTCACAGTTTCCCAGTCCCGGCCGACACCCAGTCCATGTAAGTCTCCAGTGTCCTTCCTCAAAATGTCCCTTCTCTTTCTGCCCAATCACCCCTTCCCCACTCCACAGAGCTCTCCTGTTTCTCTGTGTGGAAACTGTGGGGCATATTATTTCTACCCCCAACACCGTCTGTGTAACTGAGACCCCAGCACAGCGCTTTTTAAACACACACAGAGGATTCAGGAGGCCTCTGTCTTCTTTTCAACCCCTCTCAGCTTTCATGAAACAGTTTCATACTGTCCCAGTGGACAACCCTTACAGGTTCAGGAAGTGGCCCCATGTTTAATGAGCTTTGGTCCTTTTATATTCCGGACTCACATATAGTTTCTGATAATTGAGGGTGTCACCCTCTGACCCGTTGAAGGCATCGTCAGGGCAGGCTCGATACCCCCATCCATCACTGCTGGAAACATTCCGAGATTATGATTCCGAGATTTGTATCCAGAAGAGGCAGAGTTTGTGCTTGGGCAGGGAGAGGGATGATAAAGGTTTGTGGTGTCACTGCTTAGCCAGAAACCTGATTCCTAATTGTCCCCTGGGCAGCCCCTGGTTCCCCTAACATTTTAGCTGCCAGTGTCTGAGCCTCAGCAATGGCGTCTGATGTCCTAGTCAGTCCATGCATCAGCAGATGTGGGATGGCATGGTGGGGGGGCATCCTCTAACAGATAGAAAGATACCCCAGGATTAGAGAAATGGAGGTCTCAGTCTGGTCTCCAGCAGGACCTTTGTCCGTGGATGAGTTCACAGCAGAGGAGACCTGGGCAGACACATGGGAGGCAAATGGCAGGAACAAGAAGTGGAATTGTTGTCACGTTGATTCCTCCTCCCAGAGAACTTTTTGTTCTGCGCCTTTTCCCTTCAAGTCTAATTCTGTCTATTCCTTTTGTTGCAATTTACAGATACTTGGCCGACCTCACGTGCATCAACAGCAGGTGAATAATCCTCTCACCCCTCCCTAGGACTCACTATCTCTGGACATATTTTGTGTTTGAAACTGATAGGATGAGGCTCAACGTGGGCTTCTCTGTTTTCATGTCCCTGTGGCTTGCGTGGGAGGAAGGTGGAATCTCTGAGGAGCCAGTGCTGGGTCTGATGTTTGAGGATGGAGGGTGCTGGTGACCTGTCTCCCATGGAATCCTGTTCCAAGTGGTCAGGAAAGATCCTCATCCAGGTGCTCAGGACGAGCACTGGAGGGCTCCTTAATGCTGCTGGGACCTTGTTCCTGGCCCTCAGGCCATGGGATCCAGACCTCTGAAGAGCGGTTGAAAGTGCCGGTCCCTGCACCTGTGTAGCCAAGGCCTTGCCATCACTGGCAATTTTCCAGAAGGCAGAGAGGCCCATGCAGGTGCCAATAAGCTCCTGAATATGGAGGGGGTCTAGGCCTGCCATTTGTAGCTGTGTATCTGCATCCTGTGTTCACCCAGAGTGGGGAGTGGGGTGTCCATTCCTGTCCTCTCCTCTGGGGTCACACATGCTTACCCATAGCTTGAGCTTTTATAGACTTGAGTAGAATAGGGCATCACTTTTTCCACTATGACAAAGCTTAACCTCTGGGTGCAGCTATCTTCCATTGTGACTGTGTGCCCTGGTGACTTTGGCATTTGTATTCAAACTTGACTACTTTGCCCACTGCCCTGAGTGTTGTTCATGCCTTTTCCTTCACCTCAGAATGGAGATGGATGAAGGATTCTTGTGTTCCCCTGTAGGATCTGAATCCAGTTTGGCCCTGAGGCTGGTGAATGGAGGTGACAGGTGTCAGGGCCGAGTGGAGGTCCTATACCGAGGCTCCTGGGGCACCGTGTGTGATGACAGCTGGGATACCAGTGACGCCAATGTGGTGTGCAGGCAGCTGGGCTGTGGCTGGGCCACGTCAGCCCCAGGAAATGCCCGGTTTGGTCAGGGCTCAGGACCCATTGTTCTGGATGACGTGCGCTGCTCAGGCTATGAGTCCTACCTGTGGAGCTGCCCCCACAATGGCTGGCTCTCCCATAACTGTCAGCACAGTGAAGACGCTGGTGTCATCTGCTCAGGTGGGCCTCCAAGACCTTGGGCTCCCCCTCTTGGGGTAGATTTTGCTTAGGAAGTGAGGTCTTATTATGTTCTGATCTCCTCACTCAGAGCTTTTCAAACTTCCCATGTATCTGATATCTCCTTAGCTCTCTCCTAGGAAACTGCATGAGTCTTCATTGCCAGGTTTTGAGGAGGTCAGGTAGGACAACGGGCCAAAGTGAAATAAGGGTTACGCCTTTGTTCACCTACCGAGGCAGCGCAAGCAGAGGGAGAAGAGGAAAGTGCCAGGTCTTTGTCTTTTAGTGTGGCTGGAAAGGAATAGCTGGGGTGGGTTTGTTCATGAGGAAAGAGGCTGATTAGGGTCTTGGCTTTGCAGGCTGCATAGGAGCATGGTGCAGGCGTCTGCTCAGCTTCTGATGAGGGCCTCGGGCTGCTTGTACTCCTAGCAGAAAGGGATGGGGAGGTGGCCTGGGCAGAGGTCACAAGGTGAGGGAGGAAGGAAGAGAGAGCAAGAGGGAGGGCTCAGACTCTTCAACCACCAGCTCTTGCTAGGAACTAAGAGAAGAACTCACCCCTGACCAGGGAGGGCACTAAGTTATTCATGCAGGGTTGGTCTCCATGACCCAGACCTGGTGCATCAGGCCTCACCTCTAAACTTGGGGATTCAATTGCAACATAACACTTGGACGGGACAAGCCTCCAAAGTATAGCACCCTGGCTCTCCAGGGTTCCATCTTTCCCCTACTGAAAGATTTTGCATAAGGGTTACATGGATGAAGCACATATAGAGGATGGGGGAGGGACTGTCTCCCTGTGAGGAGCCCAGAACCACAGGCTCCTGCTAGGAAGCGCGGTCTTCTGCTGAGGCCCAATAAGGTGGTGTCTTAATAGAGACACAAGGCTAGGAGTGCAGATGTGTGTCTGTCCCTCTCTGGCCTGAGATTTGGGGGCTGTGAGTCCTTGACCACAACTCCCTCCAGAGCACTGCAGTTTCTTGCCTGTTCACCAGTCTGGTGTGGAGTGTGCAGCCCCCATGAGGTCTGCTAGGCAAAGCATTGTTATGAACGCCTGTGGGCTGGACTGGAACATCACAGGCAGGACTTTGGCTGGAGTGGCCTCCTCACATTTGCTGACTCAGGGACTGCTAAGACATGCAAGGGAGAGGGTAGGTTTTGTGTCAACCTGATTACTATGGGCAGACACAAGGTTAATCACTTTGGAGTTGGCAATAGTGGACAGGATCTGCCCAGACACCCTCCAAGGAGCATCTCTGTGGGGATGTGCATGGCAATGCCCTCCCTCTGTGATGGGGACCTAGGGTGGACTGAAGGCATGATCTGTTTAGTTCCTTCCACCTTTGTTCTGATTTTGCCAGCTTCTGTATAGTGCATCTGATCTGACCTCCTCTTTCTCACAGCTGCCCACTCCTGGTCGACGCCCAGGCCAGGTGAGACGCCCAGGCCAGGTGAGTCCTTCCTTGGGATGTCCCTTCTCTTTCTGCACAATTATCCCTTTCTGCACTCCACAGAGCCCTCGTTCTTCTCTGAGTGAATACTGCATGGCATACAATTTCCCCCTGCTCTGTAACTGAGACCCTGGAATTGCGCTTCTGAACCAGACATAGGGTTCAGGAGGCTTCTGTCTTCTGTTCCATTTATCTCAGCTTTCATGAAGCAGTTTCATACTGTCCCAATGGCCAACCCTTAGAGGTTTAGGAAGTGACCTCATATTTAATTAGCTTTGGCCCTTTTCTATTCAGAGCTGATATGACCTTCCTGAGAATTGAGATTGATTGCCAAAGTCTCCTGGGAAGCCAATGTCAGCTAAAGCCTTAAACATGGCTGCCGCCACAGGCAAGCAATGTCAGTGCAGGCCTGACACCTCCCTTCCTCACTCCTTCCAACACCCCAGATTCTGCAGGGCTACATGTACATCCAGAAGAGGCATAGGCCATGCTCGGGCAGGGAGAGGGATAATAAATATTTCTGGTGCCTCCAGTTACTGGGAAACTTGATACCCCTTTGGTCAGCTCCTTGGTTTCCCTAACGTTTTAACTCGAGCTAGTAGAGTGTCAGCAATGGTGTTAGATGTACCCGTCAGTGCATGTGTCAGTGCATGGAACAGGCTAACCCTTTGTGACTGAGAAGATGACATCCCACACTTCAGAGGCAGGAGGGATCGAACTGGTCTCCAGCAAGGCCTATGACCCTTGCTGAGCTTGCTGAGCTGCAGACTTGGGCAGACACATGGGGAGCAAGTGGCAGGAACCAGAAGTGGGGTAGTTTTCATGATGTTTGCCTTCTCCGGAGACCTTTCCTTTTGGAGATTTTCACCATGAAGTTTAATTCTAGCCTTTGTCTCTGTTTTAATTACAGACACGTTGCCGACCATCACCTTACCTGCATCGACAGTAGGTAAATAATCCTCTCGCCCCTCCCTAGGGCTCACTCTCTACCTCTGGACAAATGTTTTTTTCTGAAAATGATAGGATGAGGGTCAAGGTGGGCCCCTCTGTTTTTCATGTCCCTGTGGGTTGCATGGGAGGAAGGTAGAGTCTCTGGGGACCCAGCTCTGGGTCTGATGTTGGAGGCTGGAGGGTGCTGGTGACTTGTTTCCCGTGGAATCTCGTTCCAAATGGTCAGGAAACATCCTCATCCAGGTGCTGAGGAAAAGCCCTGGAGCGTTTCCTAATCCTACTAAGACCTCATTCCTTTCCCTCAGCCCATGGGCTGCAGAGGTGTGAAGAGTCGGTGGAAGTGACTGTCCCCACACCTGTCTGGCCAAGGCCTTGTCATACCTGTGAAATTTTCAGAAGTCAGACAAGACCATAGGATTGCCACCAAGCTCCTGAACATGGGGAGAGTCTGGCCTGCCTACTGTAGCTTTGCAGCTCTGTCCTGTGTGTGCCCAGGTTAGGGAATGGGGTTTCCATTCCTGTTAACTTCAGTAGGGTCACAGGTGCTTCCCCAAACTTGAGCCTTCATAAACCCAGGCAGAATAGGGTGTCACTGCTTCTTTGACTTTGATGAAGCTGAATCTCTGATTTTATTCATATTCAAAGGTGACTGCCTGCCCAGGTGACTTTAGCCATTAGGACGTGCCTTGAGTGTGGAACATTCCTTAGATTCTTGACCTCATGATAGGGATGGATGAGGGATTCTTGTGTTCCCCTGTAGGATCTGAATCCAGTTTGGCCCTGAGGCTGGTGAACGGAGGTGACAGGTGTCAGGGCCGAGTGGAGGTCCTATACCGAGGCTCCTGGGGCACCGTGTGCGATGACTACTGGGACACCAATGATGCCAATGTGGTCTGCAGGCAGCTGGGCTGTGGCTGGGCCATGTCAGCCCCAGGAAATGCCCGGTTTGGCCGGGGCTCAGGACCCATTGTCCTGGATGATGTGCGCTGCTCAGGACACGAGTCTTACCTGTGGAGCTGCCCCCACAATGGCTGGCTCTCCCACAACTGTGGCCATAGTGAAGATGCTGGTGTCATCTGCTCAGGTGGGCCTTCAAGAACTTGGGCTCACTCTCTTGGGGTGGAGTTTGCTCCTAAAGAAACTCCTAATTACATTCTGATCTCCTCACTCAAAGCTTCTTCTATGTTTTCTATATTTCTGAAGACTTGTTAGCTCTCTGCTAAGAATCCATATGTACTCACTGCCTAGTGTTCCTGTGGTCACTTAGGACAGGGGACCAAACTCAAACAACCCAGAGTTTTTCCCCTTCCTGAGGTAAGGCAAGGAAGAGGCAGAAGAGAAAAGTGCTGGCTCCCCAGGGCTCCATTTCTCCCCTGCTGAGTAGCACGGCGTGGGGGTATTATGGATGCAGGACAGAGAGCAAGGCGGGGTAGGGATCCTCTCACTGCGAGGAACTCTGAACTAAAGATGCTTGTCTGAAACTGGGTTCTCAGCTGAGACCCAGTGAGGAGGTCTGGAAATAGAGGCTCAAGGGTTAGGAGTGCAAATGGATGTCTGGTTCTATCAGGCCTGGGTTGTGTGAGGTTGGAGTCCTTGACCTCAGGTCCTCTCAGATCGCTGCTGAGCATTGCCTGTGCCCCAGGTCTGGTGTGGGGAGGGCAGCCCCCATGAGGCCGGCCAGCCATGGCCTTGTCATTGCCTGTGATCAGAGCTTGAGGATGGTACAAGGGATTTTGGCTGGAGTGGCTTCCTCAGCCTTGCTGACTCAAGAATGCCTAAGACGTGCAAGGGAGAGGGTTGGTTTAGGCCAACCGGGTTACCGTGGGCAGACACAAAGTTGATCACCTCAGAGCTGGCAATAGTGGACAGGATCTGCCTCGACCCCTTACACGGTGCATCTCTGTGGGGATGTGCATGGCAATGCCCCTCCCTGTGTGATAGGAACTAGGATGGACTGAGTGTCAGACTCGCCCATTTCTTTCCCTCCTCGTTCCACTTTGCCGACTTCTGTGTAACGTTCCTGATCTGACCTTCTCTTCTCTTTCTCACAGCTTCCCAGTCCCGGCTGACACCTAGTCCAGGTAGGTCCCCAGTGTCCTTCCTCAAAATGTCCCTTCTCTTTCTGCCCAATCACCCCTTCCACAGTCCACAGAGCTCTCCTGTTTCTCTGTGTGGAAACTGTGGGGCATATTATTTCTACCCCCAACACCAGTTGTGTAACTGAGACCCCAGCACAGCGCTTTTTCAAACACACAGAGGATTCAGGAGGCCTCTGTCTTCTTTTCAACCCCTCTCAGCTTTCATGAAACAGTTTCATACTGTCCCAGTGGACAACCCTTACAGGTTCAGGAAGTGGCCCCATGTTTAATGAGCTTTGGTCCTTTTATATTCCGGACTCACATATAGTTTCTGAAAATTGAGGGTGTCACCCTCTGACCCGTTGAAGGCATCGTCAGGGCAGGCTCGATACCCCCATCCATCACTGCTGGAAACATTCCGAGATTATGATTCCGAGATTTGTATCCAGAAGAGGCAGAGTTTGTGCTTGGGCAGGGAGAGGGATGATAAAGGTTTGTGGTGTCACTGCTTAGCCAGAAACCTGATTCCTGATTGTCCCCTGGGCAGCCCCTGGTTCCCCTAACATTTTAGCTGCCAGTGTTTGAGCCTCAGCAATGGCGTCTGATGTCCTAGTCAGTCCATGCATCAGCAGATGTGGGATGGCATGGGGGGGGCATCCTCTAACAGATAGAAAGATACCCCAGGATTACAGAAATGGAGGGCTCAGTCTGGTCTCCAGCAGGACCTTTGTCCGTGGATGAGTTCATAGCAGAGGAGACCTGGGAAGACACATGGGAAGTGAGTGGCAGGAACAAGAAGTGGAATTGTTGCCAGGTTGATTCCCCCTCCCAGAGAACCTTTTGTTCTGCACCTTCTCCCTTCAGGTCTAATTCTGTCTTTTCCTTTGTTGCAATTTACAGAAACTTGGCCAACCTCACGTGCATCAACAGCAGGTAAATAATCCTCTCACCCCTCCCTAGGGCTCACTGTCTCTGGACATATTTTGTGTTTGAAACTGATAGGATGAGGCTCAAGGTGGGCCTCTCTTTTTTCACTTTCCTGTGAGTTGCGTGGGAGGAAGGTGGAATCTCTGAGGAGCCAGTGCTGGGTCTGATGTTTGAGGATGGAGGGTGCTGGTGACTGTCTCCCATGGAATCCTGTTCCAAGTGGTCAGGAAAGATCCTCATCCAGGTGCTCAGGATGAGCACTCGAGGGCACCTTAATCCTACTGGGACCTCGTTCCTGGCCCTCAGGCCATGGGATCCAGATCTCTGAAGAGCGGGGAAAGTGCCAGTCCCTGCACTTGTGTGGCCAATGTCTTGCCATCACTGGCAAATTGCCAGAAGGCAGAGAGGACCATGCAGGTGCCAATGAGCTCCTGAATTCGGAGGGGGTCTGGGCTTGTCATTTGTAGCTGTGTATCTCCATCCTTTGTGTACCCAGAGTGGGGAATGGGGTGGCCATTCCTGTCCCCTCCTCTGGGGTCATACATGCTTACCCATAGCTTGAGCTTTTATAGACTTGAGTAGAATAGGGCATCACTTTTTCCACTATGACAAAGCTTAACCTCTGGGTGCAGCTATCTTCCATCGTGACTGCATGCCCTGGTGACTTCTGCATTCGTATTGAAACTTGACTACTTTACCCACTGCCCTTATTGTAGTCCATGCCTTATCCTTGACCTCATATTTGAGATGGATGAAGGATTCTTGTGTTCCCCTGTAGGATCTGAATCCAGTTTGGCCCTGAGACTGGTGAATGGAGGTGACAGGTGTCAGGGCCGAGTGGAGGTCCTATACCGAGGCTCCTGGGGCACCGTGTGTGATGACTACTGGGACACCAATGATGCCAATGTGGTGTGCAGGCAGCTGGGCTGTGGCTGGGCCACGTCAGCCCCAGGAAATGCCCGGTTTGGCCAGGGCTCAGGACCCATTGTCCTGGATGATGTGCACTGCTCAGGACATGAGTCCTATCTGTGGAGCTGCCCCCACAATGGCTGGCTCTCCCACAACTGTGGCCATCATGAAGACGCTGGTGTCATCTGCTCAGGTGGGCCTCCAAGACCTTCGGCTCCCTCTCGTAGGTTGGAGTTTGCTCAGGAAGAAAATCCTAATTACATTCTGATCTCCTCTGAACTCACAGATTCTTCTATGTTTCCTGTATTTATGCAGTCTTATTAGCTCTCTGCTAAGAATCTGTATGAATTTTGCTACAGCGGTTGGTGTTCATGTGGTCACTTAGGACAGGGGACCAAAGTCAAACAACAACCCAGACTTTATCCCCTTCCTGAGGCAGTGCAAGGAAGAGGCAGAAGAGAAAACTGCTGGCTCCCCAGGGCTCCATTTCTTCCCTGCTGAGTAGCAGTGGTTGAGGGTATCATGGACATAGGACAGACAGCGGGGCAGAGGAGGGATCCTCTCACTGTGAGGAACTCTGAACCAAAGATGCTTGTCTGGAAGTGGGTTCTCAGCTGAGACCCAGTGAGGAGGTCTGGAAATAGAGGCTCAAGGGTTAGGAGTGCAAAATGGGTGTCTGGTTCTATCAGGCCTGGGTTGTGTGAGGTTGGAGTCCTTGACCTCAGGTCCTCTCAGAACGCTGCAGAGCACTGCCTTGCCCTGGGTCTGGTGTGGGGAGGGCAGCCCCCATGAGACTGGCCAGGCTTGGCCTCGTTATTGCCTGTGGTCGGGGCTTGAAGATCACACAAGGGATTTTGGCTGGAGTGGCTTCCTCAGCCTTGCTGACTCAGGAACACCTAAGATGTGCAAGGGAGTGCGTTGGTTTAGGCCAACCGGGTTACCCTGCGCAGACAAAATTTGATCTCCTCAGAGCTGGCAATAGTGGACAGGATCTGCCTCAACCCCTTACACGGTGCATCTCTGTGGGGATGTGCATGGCAATGTCCCTCCCTGTGTGATAGGAACGAGGATGGACTGAGTGTCAGACTCACCCATTTCTTTCCCTCCTCATTCCAGTTTTGTCGACTTCTGTGTAACATTCCTGATCTGACCTTCTCTTCTCTTTCTCACAGTTTCCCAGTCCCGGCCGACACCCAGCCCAGGTAAGTTCCCAGTGTCCTTCCTCAAAATGTCCCTTCTCTTTTTGCCCGATCACCCCTTCCCCACTCCACAGAGCTCTCCTGTTTCTCTGTGTGGATACTGTGGGGCATATTATTTCTACTGCCACCACCGGCTGTATTTCACATGGGTCCTTTTCTATTTTCCCTAAGTGTCGGCTGGTCTGAGAAATAAAGGGAAGGCATACAAAAGAGCAAAATTTTAAAGCTGGGTGTTGGGGGGAGACATCACATGTCAGCAGGTTCCGTGATCCCTCCTGAGTAGCAAAACCAGCAAGTTTTTATTGGTGATTTTCAAAAGGGGAGGGAGTGCACAAATAGGGTGTGGGTCACAGAGATCACATGCTTCACAAGGTAATAAAATATCACAAGGTAAATGGAGGCAGGGCAAGATCACAGGACTGGGGTGAAATTAAAATTGCTAATGAAGTTTCGGGCATGCATTGTCATTGATAACATTTTATCAGGAGACAGGGTTTGAGAGCAGACAACTGGTCTGACCAAAATTTATTAGGAGGCAATTTCCTCATCCTAATAAGCCTGGAAGCGCTACGGGGGACCGGGGCTTATTTGATCCCTTATCTGTAAGTGTAAAAGACAGACGTTCCCAAAGCGGCCGTTTCAGAGGCCTCCCCTTAGGAACACATTCTCTTTCTCAGGGATGTTCCTTGCTGAGAAAAAGAATTCAGCGATATTTCTCCTATTTGCTTTTGAAGGAAGAGAAATATGGCTCTGTTCTGCCTGGCCCACAGGCAGCCAGCCTTTAAGGTTATCTCCCTTGTTCCCTGAACATCGCTGTTATCCTGTTCTTTTTTCACAGTGCCCAGATTTCATATTGTTTAAACAATTTCTGCAGTTAACGCAATCATCACAGGGTCCTGAGGTGACATTCATCCTCAGTTTATGAAGAAGATGGGATTAAGAGATTAAAGTAAAGACAGGCATAGGAAATCACAAGGGTATTGATTGGGGAAGTGATAAGTGTCCATGAAATCTTCACAATTTATGTTTAGAGATTGCAGTAAAGACAGGCGTAAGAAATTATAAAAATATTAATTTGGGGAACTAATAAATGTCCATGAAATCTTCAAATTTATGTTCTTGTGCCATGGCCTCAGCCGGTCCCTCTGTTTGGGGTCCCTGACTTCCCGCAACACAGCACAGTGCTTTGAAAACTCACATAGGATTCAGGAGGCCTCTGTCTTCTTTTCAACCCCTCTCAGCTTTCATGAAACAGTTTCATACTGTCCCAGTGGACAGCCTTTACAGGTTCAGGAAGTGGCCCCATGTTTAATAAGTTTTGGTCCTTTTATATTCAGGACTCACATATAGTTTCGAAAATTGAGGGTGTCACCCTCTGACCTGTTCAAGGCATTGTCAGAGCAGGCTCGATACCCCCATCCATCACTGCTGGAAAAATTCTGAGATTATGATGGGCCACATTTGTATCCAGAAGAGGCAGGGTTTGTGCTTGGGCAGGGAAAGGGATAATAAAGGTTTGTAGTGTCTCTGCTTAGCCAGAAACTTGATTCCTGGTTGTCCCCTGTGCAGCCCCTGGTTCCCCTAACATTTTATCTGCCAGTGTCTGAGCCTCAGCAATGACATCTGATGTCCTAGTCAGTCCATGCATCAGCAGATGTGGGATGGCATGGTGGGGGCATCCTCTAACAGAAAGATACCCCAGGATTAGAGAAATGGAGGGCTCAGTCTGGTCTCCAGCAGGACCTTTGTCCGTGGATGAGTTCATAGCAGAGGAGACCTGGGAAGACACATGGGAAGTGAGTGGCAGGAACAGGAAGTGGAATTATTGCCAGGTTGATTCCCCCTCCCAGAGAACCTTTTGTTCTAGGCCTTTTCCCTTCAAGTCTATTTCTGTCTTTTTTCTTTGTTGCTATTTACAGACACTTGGCCAACCTCACGTGCATCAACAGCAGGTAAATAATCCTCTCACCCCTCCCTAGGGCTCACTATCTCTGGACATATTTTGTGTTTGAAACTGATAGGATGAGGCTCAAGGTGGGCCCCTCTCTTTTCATGTCCCTGTGGGTTGGGTGGGATGAAGGTGGAGTTTCTAGGGAGTCAGCCCTGGGTTTGATGTTTGAGGATGGAGGGTGCTGGTGACTGTCTCTCATGGGACCCTGTTCCAATTGTTCAGGAACGATCCTCATCCAGGTGCTCAGGACGAGCACTGGAAGGCTCCCTAATCCTGCTGGGACCTCTTTCCTGGCCCTCTGACCATGCACTGCAGACCTGCAAGGGTGGGTGAAAATTTCTGTCCCTGCAGCTGTCTGGCCAAGTCCTTGCCATCCCTGGAAATTTGCCAGAAACCAGAGAGGACCATGTGGATGCCACCAAACTCTTAAACATGGGGCCAGCATGGGCCTGCTCTCTGGACCTGTGGAGCTCCATCCTGTGTGTGCCCAGAGTAGGGAGTGGGGCATTCATTCCTGTCACTTCCAGTGGGGTCACAGGTGCTTCCCCAAAATCTGAGCCTCCATAAACCCGGGCAGTATAGTGTATCACCTCTCCTTCCCCTATGATAAAGCTGAACCTCTGGTAGCAGTTGTATGCAATCGTGACTGCTTGCCCAGGTGACTCTGGCCATTAGGAAGTACCGTGAGTGTGGAACTTGCCTTAGATTGTTGACCTCCTGGTGGGGATGGATGAAGGGTTCTTGTGTTCCCCTGTAGGATCTGAATCCACTTTGGCCCTGAGACTGGTGAATGGAGGTGACAGGTGTCGAGGCCGAGTGGAGGTCCTATACCGAGGCTCCTGGGGCACCGTGTGTGATGACTACTGGGACACCAATGATGCCAACGTGGTCTGCAGGCAGCTGGGCTGTGGCTGGGCCACGTCAGCCCCAGGAAATGCCCGGTTTGGCCAGGGCTCAGGACCCATTGTCCTGGATGATGTGCGCTGCTCAGGACACGAGTCCTACCTGTGGAGCTGCCCCCACAATGGCTGGCTCTCCCACAACTGTGGCCATCATGAAGACGCTGGTGTCATCTGCTCAGGTGGGCTTTCAAGACCTTGGGCTCCCTCTCTTAAGTTGAAGTTTGCTCAGGAAGAAAATCCTAATTACATTCTGATCTCCTCACTCAAAGATTTTTCTATGTTTTCTATATTTCTGAAGTCTTGTTAGCTCTCTGCTAAGAATCTTTATGAATTTTGCTACAGTACCCGGTGCAGCTGTGGCCACTTAGGCCAGGGCTCCAAACTGAAACAACAACCCAGACTTTATCCCCGTCCTGAGGCAGTGCAAGGAAGAGGCAGAAGAGAAAAGTGCTGGCTCCCCAGGGCTCCATTTCTCCCCTGCTGAGTAGCACTGGGTGAGGGTATCGTGGACACAGCACAGATAGCAGGGGCAGGGAGGGATCCTCTCACTACAAGGAACTCTGAACTAAAGATGCTTGTCTGGAAGTGGGTTCTCAGCTGAGACCCAGTGAGGAGGTCTGGAAATAGAGGCTCAAGGGTTAGGAGTGCAAATGCATGTCTGTTTGTGTCAGGCCTGCTTGGAGTCCTTGACCTCAGGTCCTCTCAGAATGCTGCAGAGCACTGCCTGTGCCCCAGGTCTGGTGTGGAGAGGGCAGCCCCCATGAGGCTGGCCAGGCATGGCCTTGTTATTGCCTGTGGTCGGGGCTGTAAGATCACACAAGGCATTTGGGCTGGAGTGGCCTCCTCAGCCTTGCTGACTCAGGAACTGCCAAAACATCCAAGGGAGAGTGTTGGTTTTGGGTCAACCTGGTCACCCTGGGCAGACACAAAGTTACTCACCTCGGAGCTGACAATAGTGGCCAGGATCTGCCTGCACCCCTTATATGGTGCATCTCTGTGGGAATTTACATGGCAATGCCCCTCCGTCTGTGATAGGGACTAGGATGGACTGAGTGTCAGGCTTGCCCAGTTCCTTCTATCTTTGTTCCAGTTTTGCCATTTTCTGTATAGTGCATCTGATCTGACCTTCTCTTCTCTTTCTCACAGCTGCTCAGTCCCAGTCAACGCCCAGGCCAGGTGAGTCCCCAGCATCCTTCATCGGGATGTCCCTTCTCTTTCTGCCCAGTTACCTCTTCCCCACTCCACAGAGCTCTCCTGCTTTTCTGTGCGGATACTGTGGGGCATATTATTTTTCCTCCCACCACTCTGTAACTGAGACCCCAGCATAGTGCTTCAACAGACATAGGGTTCAGGAGGCTTCTGTCTTCTGTTCAATTTATTTCAGGTTTCATGAAGCAGTTTCATACTGTACAATGGACAAGCCTTACAGGTTCGGGAAGTGGCCTCATGTTTAATGAGCTTTAGCTCCTTTATATTCAGAGCTGATACAACCTTTCTGAGAATTGAGAGTGACTGCCAAAGTCACCTGGGAAGGCAATGTCAGTTCAAGCCTTAAACATGACTTCTGCCATGGGCAAGCAATGTCAGTGCAGGCCTGATACCTCTGTCCCTCACTCCTTCAAACACCCCAGATTTTGCAAGGCCATATCTGCATCCAGAAAAGGCAGAGGCCATGCTCGGGCAGGGAGAGGGATAATAAATATTTCTGGTGCCTCCACTTACCAGGAAACTTGATACCCCTTTGGGCGGCTCCTTGGTTCCCCTAACATTTTAGCTCGAACTGTCAGAGTCTCAGCAATGGTGTCACATGTGCCCATCAGTCCATGTGTCACTGGATGGGGCAGGCTAACCCTTCGTAGCCGAGAAGAGGACATCTCACACTTCAGAGGTAGGAGGGATCAAACTGGTCTCCAGCAAGGCCTTTGTTCCTGGCTGTGCTCACTGAGCTGAAGACTTGGGTAGCACTTGGAGCAAGTGGCAGGAACCAGAAATTGAATAGTTTTCATGATGCTTGCCTGGTCCAGAGATTTTCTTTTTGTAGCTTTTCTCCCTCAAGTCTAATTTTGTCCTTTCTCTTTGTTGCAATTTACAGATACTTGGCTGACCACCAACTTACCGGCACCGCCAAGAGGTAAATCATCCTCTCACCCTTCCCTAGGGCTCACTCTCTACCTCTGGACAAATGTTTCTTTTGAAAATGAAAGAATGAGGCTCAAGCTGGCACCTCTGTTTTTCATGTTTCCGCGAGTTGCCTGGGGAGGAAGGTAGACTCCCTGGGAACCTAGTCCTGGGTCTGATGTTGGAGGCTGGAGGGTGCTGGTGACCTGTCTCTCCTGGGATTCTGTTTTATGTAGTCAGGAAAGATCCTCAGCCAGGTGCTCAGGACAAGCCCTGGAGGGCTCCCTAATCCTACTAGGACCTTGTTCCTGGCCCTCAGGCCACAGGCTGCAGACCTGCGAATAGTGGGGAAAGTGCCTGTCCCCATAGCTGTCTGGCCAATGTCCTACCATTCCTGGCACTTTGCTAGAAGCCAGAGAGGATCATGTGGGTGCCACCAAACTCCTGAACATGAGGCAGGTCTTGGCCTCCTATCTGGAGCTGTGCAGCTTCATCCTGTGTGAGAATGGAGCTCAGAATGAGGAGTGAGGCGTCCATTCCTGTCACCTCCAGTGGGGTCACAGGTGCTTCCCCAATACTTGAGCTTCCATAGACTTGGGTGGAGTAGGACATCACTGCTTCTTCCACTATGATGAAGCTGAACCTCTGTCTGTATTCGTATTCAAAGGTGATTACCTGCACACGTGACTTTGGCCATTAGGAAGTGCCCTGAGTGTGGAACATTCCTTAAATCCTTGACCTCATAATCAGTATGGATGAAGGGTTCTTGTGTTCCCCTGTAGGATCTGAATCCAGTTTGGCTCTGAGGCTGGTGAATGGAGGTGACAGGTGTCGAGGCCGAGTGGAGGTCCTGTATCGAGGCTCCTGGGGAACCGTGTGTGATGACAGCTGGGACACCAATGATGCCAATGTGGTCTGCAGGCAGCTGGGCTGTGGCTGGGCCATGTCGGCCCCAGGAAATGCCCGGTTTGGCCAGGGCTCAGGACCCATTGTCCTGGATGATGTGCGCTGCTCAGGGAATGAGTCCTACCTGTGGAGCTGCCCCCACAATGGCTGGCTCACCCACAACTGTGGCCATCACGAAGACGCTGGTGTCATCTGCTCAGGTGGGCCTTCAAGACCTTGGGCTCCCTCTCTTGGGGTGGAGTTTGCTCCAGAAGAAACTCCTAATTACATTCTGATCTCCTCACTCAAAGCTTCTCCTATGTTTCCTGTGTTTTTGAAGACTTGTTAGCTCTCTGCTAAGAATCCATATGAATTCACTGCCTAGTGTTCCTGTGGTCACTTAGGACAGGGGACCAAAGTCAAACAACAACCCAGACTTTATCCCCTTCCTGAGGCAGTGCAAGGAAGAGGCAGAAGAAAAAAGTTCTGGCTCCCCAGGGCTCCATTTCTCCCTTACCGAGTAGCACTGGGTGAGGGTATGGTGGACACAGCACAGACAGTAGGGCAGAGGAGGGATCGTCTCCTTAGGAGGAAGCTCATGGTAAGGAAAGGACATATGTTGGGGTAGGGAATTCTCACTTGAGGCCCCAGTAAGGAGCATTTGGATTGGAGGCATATGGGCTAGGAGTGCAAACGGGTATCTGTGCATGTGTGACCTGGGTCTTGGTCAGTTTCAGCTCCTTCCAAAGAACTGCAGTGCATTGTGTGTCTAGCAAGCATGGTGTTGGGAGGGCAGCTCCCATGAGATCTGCCAGGCAAAGCCTTGTTATTACCTGTGGTTTGGGATGGAAGATCACACAGGGGATTTTTGCTGGAGTGGTATCCTGAGACTTGCTGACTTGGTGAATTGCTAAAACCTGCAAGGGAAAGGGTTGGTTTTGGTTCAATTGGACATCACATCCAGACACAGAGTTAATCGCCTTAGAGCTGGAAATTGTGGACAGAATCTGCTTGGATCCCTTATAAGGATCATCTTTGAGTCTAGCCAAAGCACTGGCATTCAGCAGGTCTGGGTGAAACTCCTGGGTCTTGCTTGAAGCCTCTGGCCGCTCCCTACCTCAATCAATGTGGTATCTACCAGTTGTCAATTGATCTTTTAAGAGGTTCTATTATTAGGGATGCTTTTGTTTGCACATGGCAGGAACTCAACTCAAATACTCTTAAGCTAAAAAGGAATTCATTGGCTCAGGTATCCAGAATGTTTAGTGGTGGATCTGGAGCTTCAGGTACAGCTGGTTCCAGAAGTTCCAAGTCTTTTTTCCCCATGCTTTGCTTACATCTACTCTTTCATCTGTGTGGGCTTCACTATCAACTTGCTTTTTGCATATGGCTGAGAGACAGCAGTGGGCAGCCCCAAGTCTATATCCTGCCAGGAGAAGGAGTCAGTCTGTCCCAGTACCTCTGGCTGACAAGGCCTGGGAGGACTTTGATTGACCTGCTTGTAAACAGGCGCTTTCTTCCAAACCATCTCTATTAGCTCTGACGGCTCAGCCAGAGTTCTATACCCATCTTTGTGTTCCTTTGGGGCGACGGGAAGGATGGGGGCACTAGGCTCTACTTGAATCTTGTAGGATGCTACTTTTTAAAATAGGAATGACTGTTTCTATTAGAATAAAAAACAGGCAGGATGTTTGTGACAGAGATAGCAGTCCCTCAGTTGGACCCTTCCTTTCCTTTGATACTTCTGGTCTTTGCTGGTTGACGTTACCCCTCTATCCCGAGATGGAACCTTCCCTCTCCCTGGCTGTTGCCCATGTTCATTACCATCATCTCTGTCTAGTTCCAGGACTTTTTCATTATCCCCAACTGAAAGCTCTTACCCCTTAACCATTCATAATCCATTTCTCTTTCCCTCAGCCCCTGGCAACCACTAATCTGCTTTCTGTCGCTGTATACAGATTTTACTAAGAATTGTGGTCATTTTCTATGAATGGAATCATAGCCTTTTCTGTCTGGCTTCATTCACTTGACATAATGTTTTCAAGGTTCATTCATATTTTAGCACGTGTCAGAAGTCCACTACTTTTAACTGCCAACTAATATTCCATTGTATGGCTACGCCATCTTTGTCTATCCATTTATCAGCTTATGGACATATGGGTTGCTTCCATCTTTTGGCTGTTGTGAATAAGTCTGCTATGAGCATTAGTGTACGGTTTTTTGTTTGTACTTGTGTTTCCAATTTTGGGAGATATATACCTAGGAGTGGGATTGCTCGGTAATAGGGTAATTATGTTTAATTTATTGTGGAAACACTGAACAGTTGCCACAGCCGCTGCACCAAGTTTGCATTCCCCCCAGCAATGCCTGAGAATTCTGATTCCTCCATATCCTCACCAACACTTGTTATGATGTCTTTTTCATCATGGCCATCCTAGTGGGTGTAAGGTGGTATTACATGGTGTTTTGATTTGCATTTCCCTGATGACTAATGATGTTGAGCATCTTTTCATGTGTTGGTGGGCCCTTTGTATATATTCTTGGGAGAACAGGGGCTTCATTTTATAGATACTAAGCTGAAGGCCAGAGGAACTAGACTAATGTCAGTATCTTAGCCCAGCTCCCAGGCTCACAGGACAGGGTTCAGGTACACAGAGGGATCAGGATGCCTGGCCCAGTGTTGTGTCTAGCATGTGACATTCCTTCATGGAGGCCTAACTCTGCCATTTTTTCTCCATTCTCAGGCATAGGCACTGCTAGGTATGCACAACTAAGTGTCCTCATAGTTGCTTCTGCCCACTGTCCCTGTAGCTCATGGTATTCAGTAGGTCCAGGTTTTGTTTCAGATTGAAGGCAAGCTGTGGGTTTGAAAGTGACTCAGGAACAAGCCTCGGGCCTGATGGGGTGGTCCCTGTGAGCAGAGTGAGTCAGCCAGAGGTGGAGAGGTGGACTCTCCCAAGAACCAGGTCCTAGGGCTGCACCTTGCCAGGCAGCTGGTAGCTGGTCTCGGTTGCATCCTGCTGCAGAGGTGCTTGAGCCCAGTGGTCCCTGCAGATCCATGCTTTGGCTCCTGCACTTTAACCTCTGAATCTGAAGGCCTGGCTCAGCACTTGAATTGCTGGGCACTGGGGTAACTCCATCAGAGAACATGCACAGCTCAGTCCACACCCAAGGGTTCTAGAAAACAACCCTTAAGTTGATGAAGAACATCAACTTAAAATGATGAAGAACAGGCTTCCATCAATGTCTGTGCTGCTGGAGAACATTAACTGGGGACCCAGAAACCTTGGCCTTCTGGAAGAATTCTGAACTTCACTTGACCTCAGATCCTCTTCCTTTAGGAGATACAAGAGAGAGTTAATTTTCCTGTCTTTTCTAGAATCCAATTCTGGTTTGGCCCTGAGGCTGGTGAATGGAGGTGACCAGTGTCAGGGCCAGGTGGAGGTCCTGTACCAAGTCTCCTGGGGCACCGTGTGTGATGACAGCTGGGACACCAATGACGCCAATGTGGTCTGCAGGCAGCTGGGCTGTGGCTGGGCCATGGCAGCCCCAGGAAATGCCTGATTTGATCAGGGCTCGGGACCCGTTGTCCTGGATGATGTGTGCTGCTCGGGGAATGAGTCCTAACTGTGGAGCTGCCCCCACAATGGCTGGCTCTCCCACAGCTGTCAGCACAGTGAAGACGCTGTGTCATCTGTTCAGATGGGCCTCCAAGACCTTGGGCCTCTATTTTAGTGTGTGGTTTTCTCCATGACAAGACTTCTCTTTGCACTGGCCTCCTCCCAGCCTGAGCTTCTCTTCAAGATGGCCAGTTTCTCTGATACCTCAACAGGGCAATAACCTCAGCAAATGTTTTTGGTGTCTTTGAATTTTATGGGTAGGCACTAGCTTCTTTCTTATGTAGGTTCCTATAGCAAACAAGGGTTCAATCTACTTTCAGGCTGTAAGAACGAATTCTTCCAACATCTTTTTTTGAGACTAACCATTAAGGTTTATATTTACTATCCACTCTCCTGGATGACTCTTGGGGAATATTTCTAAGTGACAAGATGGGGACAGGCACTCAGCATTTCTCTCGCTCATCATCCTGGGCACTGGGACTGACTCATGTTTTCTTCTTTTCCTTGCAGTCACCCAAATAAATTCTACTACGACAGGTGAGTCTGCTCCACCCCAGCCCAGCAATATTTCTCTTGGGAATTCCACCCTCTCTTGTTTCCAGAAGTAGGAGGAGTAGAGTAGGCTCCCCTTGGGGGGGTAATTTCTCTCTGAGGACTCTGATCTTTGTTAGGGTGACGAGCTGAGTTCCCACTGCCATCACTCTCATGTCTGTTTCACCGTGGAGGGCCCCTGTGGCCTCCTGCTATTGCCTGCTGATAGTGCTAAGTGCTGGCAGAGATGCTGCTGTGGAAGGAGGCTTTGGTCCTCCCATTATTTCAGATGAAAATAACTGTCTAAATTAACCCATGGGAAATTAGGACCTTCATTTTAGAAACATAGCCGAGTAATACTTCTGCACGTATTTGTCAAATAAAGAATTCTTTCACTTTGAGGGAGCCATCCGCAAAGTGTTTTTGTGCCACAGTGAAAATATCCTGGGCCAAATATGTTGGGAGGTGCTACATACTCTAGACCTTACTGGCCATGAACAGTATAAACTGGAATGGTCAAGGCTCTGAGAAGTCCTGTACTAAGGAAAAGGATTTAACTTTGTCAGTCAAACAAATGACTATGGAATGGAAAAATTATCTGCTAAAATCCTAAACAGCTTCATTTTTTTTCTAGATTGGTGGCATCCAACAACTACAACCACTGCAAGTAGGTATCACATTTTCTACCTGAACCATAGGTCATGCATTTCTTATCCCCGAGCTTGGCTATCCATGAGCGAATGCTCTGCCCCACCCCAGCCTTCCTCAATCTGCACATAGCCCTGGCCTGTCCCACTACACCCTTCACCTCTTCATTTGAATCAATGAGATAAGTATTCTTAAAATAATAGACTTAAAGGCTTTTATTTTGGGGGGTATCTCCAAAGCTTTAGGAGGAAGAAGGGAGACAAATAGTAAATGGATAATTTTACTACAAATTATGCTGTTCCATGTCATTTTTATTTCACCGTATGGCTATGTTTCAATAGATTTTCATTGCTTTTAAAAAATAATAGGGCTACTTTTCTGTGTTATTAAATCTTTTCTCACAATCATTTTAAGTCCCTGTATTGTATTCTTTTATACAGATACGC
The DNA here is from genome assembly GCF_028858775.2 of Pan troglodytes. Taxonomy (NCBI): domain Eukaryota; kingdom Metazoa; phylum Chordata; class Mammalia; order Primates; family Hominidae; genus Pan; species Pan troglodytes. The sequence continues at coordinate 134,716,088 of NC_072406.2, forward strand.
CATGAATTATTTGACAAATTGTCAGATGCTAGATATTTGTTTGTATTTCTTCATTACTGTAAATGATTTTGTGATGAAGAATATTTTTATAGATAATTTTTTTGCATACCTCACTAATTTTTCCTTTAGGATATAAATGGGTTTACTGGACCAAAGTCAATGTCATTGTAGTGCCTGGTACATAGAATGTACTTCATGCATATTAACTTTTACTGTGTTAGGTATTTTAAGATCTTGCTGTGTGTATGGTCAAACTACCATCAAGAATGATTGTAAAATTATGGAATGATGTAAGAGACAAACTGATCTTCTTCCTCAGAGCTCACAATATTATTTTATACACAACCAACTAGAAAATTACAGTTGTGACAACTGTTTCCAAGGAAAAGTTCAGTGTGCAAAGAGGAAGTATTAGTAGAGATCTTCCTTGATTGGGGAGTTAGGGGAAGTTCCTTATGGAAGTGACATTTAAGCTGGGAGTTAATACAGGAGCAGGTTCATTTGCTGAAGTGTCTTCTAACCAGAAGGAATGCTTTGAAGGCCCTAGGGTGGGAAGGAGCTTGGCTCTTTGAAGGAGGGTGGGGTGGGGGCAAGGAGGGACTGCAGGAAATCTGTCGGGTGAGGCCAGATCATTCAGGGCCTTGTGGGTGGGTTAAGACTCCCATCTTTAACCTAAAGGTAGGGAGGCTGCAGAAAGATTTTAATCTTGAGAATTAGCTAATTGGAAATATATTTGCAAAAGATCATGTTTATCTTTTCTGCCAAACTGCATTTCCTGAAGGCAGGGGCCATGTCTGCCTTTTTCATAATGTATCCTTATTATCTAGCATTGTGTCTGCCTTTCAAGAACTGTTTATTGAAGGAATAAATGAGTGAATGAATGAGTGAATAAATTAATGAATAAATACATAATTACTGTTGGCATTTTGGCATACATTCCATACACTGTATACACACCCACAAACACACACACACACAGTATGGCATGCTTTATATCCCATTGTATAACCCATCATTTTCATTTAAGTGTATATAATACTTTTTTCATGACCTTAAAATTAGCATTTTTATAGCATTGAAATTATTTGTATAGAAGAAGGTTTAATGACTATATGATTTTCCACTGTATAGATATATCATCATTTAGTTAAACGGTTACTAATTGTGGGGCAAAAACATTGTTTCCAATTATATTTTATAATGTTAAGTGACTATATACAATAGCATATTTTATAACCATTTATATTTAATGATTAGAAATATGTAACTCGTATCCTTGTCTCTGAAAGTTTGACTTTATCCTTAATTATTTCCCAGTGTAGAAATAGAAAGGGAGGGCAGGCCACATGATCTTCAAGAAACACTGTCTTCCCATCAAATGGGAGAATGTATTTCTATCTCATAAGGGACTTGTACCTAGGATATATAAGTGACTCTTGTAGTCAATGATTAAAAAGTCAAATAACCCAACTGAACAATGAGCAAAAGACCTGAAAGATATTTCTCTACAGAAGATTCACAGATAGCAGAGAAGGCATTGGAAAGATGCTTAATGTCATTAGCCATCAGGGACATGCAAATGAAACACCCAGTAGGTGAGCTGTAGTCAAAAAGCCAGATAATAGCAAGTGTTGATGAGGATGTGGAGAAATTGGAAACCTTATGCACGGCTGCAGGGAATGTAAAATGGTACAGCCACTTTGAGAAGCAGTTTGGTGGCTCCTCGAAGGTTAGACCTGGAGTCACCATATGACCCACCAATTGTATTCCTAGGCATATACCCAGGAGAAATGAAAACATATGTCCATACAGAAACTTGTATGTGAATATTCAGGACAGCTTTATTCATAGTAGCCAAATGTGAATGCAATGCAAATGTCCATCATGGTGAATCGAGAAACAAATATGATATGTCCATGCAGTGGAGTATTATTTGGCAATAAAAATGAATTTAATAGTGGCCGGGTGCGGTGGCTCACACCTGTAATCCCAGCATTTTGGGAGGCCAAGATGGGCGGATCGGCTGAGGTCAGGACTTCGAGACCAGCCTGGCCAACATGGTGAAACCCTGTCTCGACTAAAAATACAAAAATTAGCTGGGTGTAGTGGTGGGCGGCTGTAATCCCAGCTACTTGGGAAGCTGGGGCAGGAGAATCGCTTGAACCCGGGAAGCGGAGGTTGCAGTAAGCTGAGATTGTGCCACTGCACTCCAGCCTGGGTGACAAGAGCGAAACTCCATCTCAAAAAAAACAAAACAAAACAAAAAAAGAATTTAATATTGATTTATGCTACAACATGATGAACTTTGAAAACACATTGAGAAGTCAGTCAAAAAAACCTACCATATTGTACAATTTGTTTTATATGAAATGTCCACAATAGGCAAATCTATAGAGACAGAAAAGTAGATCAGTGGGTGCCAGGAATGGAGGGTGTTGAGAAGAAATGGGGAGTGATTCCTAATGAGTACAGGGTTTCTTTTTGGGGTGATGAAAATAATCTAAAATTGACTGTGGTGATTTCAGAGCTCTCAGTATGCTAAAAACCATGGACTTATCCCCTTGGAAAAAGTAAACAAAGAGTTATGAAAAAGAAAAAAAAAGAAGACGTTTTAATTTCTATCACTGAGTGTGCACATGTTTTTAAAAAGTTTTTATTACTATAAACCAACCAACAAAATGTTTGACCACTTAGTATTTATCCTTTTCTGATAAATAACAATAGCTAATATTGCTGGGTGCTTATGTGCCTGGCACTCTCTAAGAGTTTATATAGACATAGAAACCTATCTTATGTTTATGTATAAATGTTCATATATACATATCTTTTTTAATACCCTCATCAGACAGATGAGGCAGATGCCATTACCACTCTCATTTTTCTGATGAGGAAACTGAGGCAGAGAGGTTAAGTAACTGGCTCCAGATCACGGAGCTGATAGAGGCAGAGCCAAGATGCAAACCCAGGCTTCTTGTTGCAGAAACCCTGCTCCTAACCCAACGTTGTGCTACTTGTGAATTGGCAGAGTCCTGTGCTCATGGAAGATGCTAGGGAACACACTGTGTTATGGAGTGCTCTCCACGGGTCAGCACTGTGTTCAGCCAGGACTATCCCATGTCCATGTCTGTAGCTGACTGAACAATGATAGCTGTCACTTTGTTGCTTTCTTGGCATTTTTGCTAGAGGTGACACATGCTCCCTCTGAAGCTTGGGTCACCTCCTCCCAGAGGGTTGCTGTCCAGGCCTAACAGGGAAAGCAGGGACTTGAATCAAAGCTTCTAATATTGGGCCACCTAGAACCAGGCCCAAGAGAGGGGACTTGTTTACAGGGAAAGTTAAGTCATGTTATAAAGTGCAGAAGATGAAACTGGATGATACTTACACAGATGATTGCTTGTCACAAAATACCTGAAGACCTGGTACAATGGAGATGTCCCCTCTCTCCTCTCTAGGACCCTCTTCAAATTGTGGTGGCTTCTTATTCTATGCCAGTGGGACATTGTCCAGCCCATCCTACCCTGCATACTACCCCAACAATGCTAAGTGTGTTTGGGAAATAGAAGTGAATTCTGGTTATCGCATAAACCTGGGCTTCAGTAATCTGAAGTAAGTAATGCCTGGTCATCTGGTGAGGGGTGAGTTCCTCTGCAGTACACCCACTGGTTTAGACTGTGTCCTGGGCTGGGATGCTTTTCACTCTCATGTGCCGTGGACAAGCTTTTGGTGGCTTTGATTCCTACCATAAAGCATCAGGGAACACTGATGTCCTTTGACTTAATTGAGGAAGAGCTAGAAGAAAAATCTGTATTCAATGGCATCCCTCGTAAAGTGCAAACTATTTATAAAATGGAGGGGCAATAGGAATTTCAATGTTGACTTGAATACATTTTCTCCATACAGGTTGGAGGCACACCATAACTGCAGTTTTGATTATGTTGAAATCTTTGATGGATCATTGAATAGCAGTCTCCTGCTGGGGAAAATCTGTAATGATACCAGGCAAATATTTACATCTTCTTACAACCGAATGACCATTCACTTTCGAAGTGACATCAGTTTCCAAAACACTGGCTTTTTGGCTTGGTATAACTCCTTCCCAAGCGGTAAGTGCACACTAGACCATGCCTATGAGGCTTGGTGGATTTACCCAGCTGCCTCTTTGGGGGCACCATGGTTCCCCAAGGAAATCCAAGAAGGGCCTCAGCGATGCACGGCCCATTCTCTTTCTCTTGGCACTGACTGTGTGGGCAGGCCCTTGGGAAGGCAGCAAAGGGTGCAGACTGGGGGTCACACCTGGCCTTGGGTCTGCCACCAACTCTCCGGGGGACCTGGTGACTCTCCTTCAGAGCCACCCCTCTCCGTCTGGAGGTGAGGGGATCTGAGCTTGGCGATGTCTAGAGCCCCTTTCAGCTCTGCATGGAGCGGTCCAGTACCTCCACCCCAGCTTTTCCACATTTCTATTTGGCGACTTTGGAGGTGGGAAAAGGCCTGTGGGATGCTTGGCCTTTGAGGTTTGTTGTGGGACATTTGTTGTGGGACATGGCCATGATCTCTCAGTTAATGTGTCTTTCAGATGCCACCTTGAGGTTGGTCAATTTAAATTCATCCTATGGTCTATGTGCCGGGCGTGTAGAAATTTACCATGGTGGCACCTGGGGGACAGTTTGTGATGACTCCTGGACCATTCAGGAAGCTGAGGTGGTCTGCAGACAGCTAGGATGTGGACGTGCAGTTTCAGCCCTTGGAAATGCGTATTTTGGCTCTGGCTCTGGCCCCATCACCCTGGACGATGTAGAGTGCTCAGGGACGGAATCCACTCTCTGGCAGTGCCGGAACCGAGGCTGGTTCTCCCACAACTGTAATCACCGTGAAGATGCTGGTGTCATCTGCTCAGGTATGGCCCAATGCCATGGAAGGCCCATTTCACCTGTAACTTGCTATAAAGCGAGAGCTTAAGGCCAGTGGCTGATGGTGTCTGTGGCCCAGGCAGGAGCTGGTCATTGTGTCCTCGTGGCCTGCGCACTCCAGAAGAGCATGCAGGGGGCTGCTTTATCTTTGGCCAGTTTCTGGACCCAGGGCCATTATGCTGAACACTCATCTGACTAAAGGACCTCCAGCAATGATTTTACTTCTTTATGCTTCAGTTTCCTTGACTGTTGAGTCGGGGTGTCTATGATAGTACTTGCTACTGGTGACAATTGGTATGGTTTTAGAACAATCATGGTCAAGGAGAGAGTGATGGGTGTTATGACCTCAGCTGTAATCCTGATGACCACAAGTATGACGGGACTTAGGGAGCATCTGGGGAAGCTGGGAAGGCTTCTCAATAGCAATTGCTGGGTGGACCTGGGGACCCTCGCCGAAGGGGGTCAGGTTATGGGCCATGTAAGTGTATCTCTGCCTCATTCCGGCCCCTCCTCCAAGCCACATGTCTGTGACCTATGCTTTTTTTCTATTCCTTTTTCAGGAAACCAGCTATCAACACCTGGTAAGTACCCCCGATTCCCATTCCACTTCCCTGGTCTCCAGGTCTCTCCATTACTGCTGCCTAGACTGTGCAGGGCATGTTGCTCACTCTCCAAGGAGTTCATCTGAGGTACCATCCTCTACAGCCCCTGTCCCCTCCCCTGCCGGCCACCAGGATAGTGTGCCCCTCTCTGTGCTTCAGTGGCCTGACCCACCTAAGATTAGGATCTCCAGTCAGTCCCGAGGCGAGGCCCGCCACCTGTCAGATTTGACTGTCCTCACAGACACCAGACCCTGACCAGTGTTGGCCAAATGGGGCCCACTGCATCGCAGAGCTCCTCCCTGCCTGCCCCTGAGCTGCTCTGAGTGTTCCCAGCATGGCCCTGGCACCTCTCCAACACCCCCCACCGCCCCGCCCCCTGCTTGCTTTGTCATCCCCTCCTGGCCTCCCATAGCAGCAGCTTCAGGCCTGTCCCCTCCCATCCATTCTCCACTGTGCAGCCCCTTCAAGTGATTCCTCAGGGTCTTCTGGTGGTGACTCCCCTCCTCAGCACAGCATGACTGCCAGGGCTCCCCATGATCTGCTCCCTATGCTTGGTGCCCTCTCCCCATCCTCTGCCTGCTCCATCTACACGGAGGTCCCCAAATCTATTCCACCCAGGTGCAGTTGCACCTGCTGTTCCTCTGCCTGGGACACCCCGTTTCTACCTCTTTGCCTGCCCCCTAATTACTGCCCTTTTTCCCCCACTCCATCTGGGGCAGGGGCCAGACTCCCAGGCTCCTCTCCTTCCCCAGGCTTTGGTCAATCTCATCCTTTTCCCAGTGTGCTGGGATTCGCTCTCCTCCAGACCTCCCCAAGGGCAAGTGAGCTCCCCAAGGGCAAGGCCTGTGTCCAGCTCCTCCCTGTGGACTCGGGCTTGGCACAGCATCTGCACAGCTCATGAGCAGTTGACAGCTGTGTCAGGGATGCCAGAAAACTGATCCTGATCTTTTCTTTTTGTCAACAGCTCCTTTTCTCAACATCACCCGTCCAAACAGTAAGTTCTGAGCTCCCTGACAAGTCTGTGGCAGAGTGGCCTGGAAATTCCCCTTCCCATTTCCTCAGTGACAATGGGGCTGGGGAGGAGATGGCTTCCCCCAAAGTGGTCTCCCTGCAAGAGTGCCCTGCCAGCCATCAGTGGACGGTCCAGATCTAGGCCACCTCTTGCTCTTACTTGGTTTCTGTCTTGGGAATTATTTTTTAAAATTTTAAAGTGATTTAAATTTAAAGTAGTCCGCAGGTAGACTGTGCAGTGTGCTCTGGGGGTCACCGACATTCCCACTTTTTGTCCTGACAGCAGATTATTCCTGCGGAGGCTTCCTATCCCAACCATCAGGGGGCTTTTCCAGCCCATTCTATCCGGGAAACTATCCAAACAATGCCAAGTGTGTGTGGGACATTGAGGTGCAAAACAACTACCGTGTGACTGTGATCTTCAGAGATGTCCAGTAAGTGTGCGCCCAGAAGAATGCCTTGGGGCCCCACAGACCTTTCAAGAGGGAATAAATGGTGCTTAAGTGTGCACCCAGAAGAATGCCTTGGGGCCCCACAGACCTTTCAAGAGGGAATAAATGGTGCTTAGAACGTCAGGAGAGAAGTTTGCTGAGAGACATTTTTGACCTAGCCCAGAGGCATCCCGTGGAGAGTTGGGGAGGGGGCACGAGAGCCTTGGAGTGGACAAAAGCTCTGGTTTCAAGTCCTAGGTCTGCCACCAATTTGCTGTGTGACCACAGGAAGTCACTCAACTTTCCTGAGCCTCAGTCAAAAGAGGGGAATAAAATACCTGCTTTCCTCACCTCACTGGTTACTGGGAAGGTCACGAGAAACAGAGAGGAGAGAGAGGGAGAGAGATGTGAAAATATTTACAAAATGTTGTCCAGTGGAAAAGATGGTTGTTAAGTAGTAATGATAGACTTAGGGGCAATAATAGCACTAATAATCCTATTAACAACCACACTGGCCAGGTATGCTGCCTCAGGGTTGTAATCCCAACACTTTGGGAGGCCGAGGCAGGAGGATCACCTGAATGCAGGAGTTCAAGACCAGCCTGAGCAATATAGGGAGACTCCCCATCTCTACAAAAAAGTACAAAAATTAGCTGGGTGTGGTGGCCTGCACCTGTAGTCCCAGCTACTCAGGAGGCTGAGGTGGGAGAATTGCCAGAGCCCTGGGAGTTGAAGGTTGTGGGGAACTATGATAGCGCCAGTGCACTCCAGCTTGTGGAACAAAATGAGACCCTGTCTCAGGAAAACAAAACAAAACAAAAAGAACAATTGTATCTGTTTTGTGGAACCCTTTTTCTCCACCCATTCCTTTCTTCATGTGAATTCCCCAGGGGTCGGGCAGAGATGGAGGAATTGCTGCTCCAGAGGGTAGGGTATCTGCTCTGCATCCAATCATAAGTAGAAATCATCGTTTTAAGCAGAGAGGACATTACTAAAAGCACTTTTCTTTCTTTCTTTCTTTCTTTCTTTCTTTCTTTCTTTCTTTCTTTCTTTCTTTCTTTCTCTCTCTTCTCTCTCTCTCTCTCTCTTTCTCTCTCTTTCTTTCTTTCTTTTTTTTTCCGGACATGGAGTCTCGCTCTGTCACCCAGGCTGGAGTGTAGTGGCACGGTCTCGGCTCACTGCAACCTCTGCCTCCCGGGTTCAAGCGATTCTCCTGCCTCAGCCTTTCAAGTAGCTGGGCTTACAGGCACATGCCACAATGCCTGGCTAATTTTTGTATTTTTATTAGAGACGGGGTTTCACCATATTGGCCAGGCTGGTCTTCAACTCCTGGCCTCAGGTTATCCTCCCACCTCGGCCTCCCAAAGTGCTGGGATTACAGGTGTGAGCCACCATGCCTGATGTCAAAAGTACATTAATATATGATTTATCCAAGGAGGCGGGTGGCCCAGCTGACTGTGAAGAGGCACCAGTGTTTTCTAGTGTCCTGAACAAGGGGCTACACTAATTTCTTCTCTAACAGCCACTGTTGAACAAAATAGTTTTCCCTGTTGATTTCTGTTTGCAGTGGGCTTTGGAGTCTCTGCTTTAGCGATTCATTTGGGATTTTGCAAAAGATACATCATTTTATTCTCTTTGTCATTACAATACAAAGATTGCACTTAAAGCTGATGCAGTCCTATGGGAAAAGGTTGACCATGACTGGTTCTTTAACCAGCATCTTGATAGCAATGACCATCACCATTTGTGACATTTTACAAAGCCCTTTTCTGTATGTTGTTTTATTTGAGCTTCACCATAGCCCTCTTCAGCGTGCATGGATCAGATTACTTTGCCTTTGTAAATAGGAAAAGGTTTAGAGAGATTATTTGACTTGCCCAATATATATTTATTCAATTATTTATTTCTCTCACTATGAATTCACGCATATTGATTTTATTCTGTGGGGGCACTAGGGACTTTTCGATGGAAGAAAAATGGTCTAAATCAGGATGCGAGCCCTTCCTTTCCTGATGTAAAGGGCTGACAGGTGAGGGGCTGTAGATTTCATATGTGTGATCGCAAAGGGCAGGACTAAGACCCAGGCATGGAGGTTGAGGGAAGATGAGACTCTTGATTTAAGGAGACCTATGACTTTCTTTTTTTTCAATTTTTCTTTTTCTTTTTATTTTTTGAGACCGGGCCTCACTCTGTCACCCAAACTGGAGTGCAGTGGCACGATCTCGGCTCACTGCAACCTCTGCCTCCTTGGTTCAAGTGATTTTCCTGCCTCAGCCTCCTGAGTAGCCTCGCTCACCCTACAGGCTTGTGCCACCACGCCCGGCTAATTTTTGTATTTTTAGTAGAGACAGGGTTTCACCACGTTGGCCAGGCTGGTCTCGAACTTATGACCTCAGATGATCCACCTGCCTTGGTCTCCCAAAGTGCTGGGATTATAAGTGTGAGCTACTGCGCCCAGCCAAGGAGACCTATGGCTTTCATCGATGAACTTTGTCAGAGTTTCTGGCACAGAGGTGTGACCCCACCCTGAGATCTGACCCCCTGCGTCAAATTCTGGGAGGAAATGAAGCCAAATGGTGTGTCCTCTCTCTGCAGGCTTGAAGGTGGCTGCAACTATGATTATATTGAAGTTTTCGATGGCCCCTACCGCAGTTCCCCTCTCATTGCTCGAGTTTGTGATGGGGCCAGAGGCTCCTTCACTTCTTCCTCCAACTTCATGTCCATTCGCTTCATCAGTGACCACAGCATCACAAGGAGAGGGTTCCGGGCTGAGTACTACTCCAGTCCCTCCAATGACAGCACCAGTAAGTCCCCTTGTGGAAATGCTCTGTTGGGACTGGGGACATCCTGAGAGCATCTGTGGCTCAACTGTCCTGTCGCTGTGAAACAAGAAATGAAGGAACCCTTTCAGGTCACCAGGGCTTGATTTTCAGCTGAAAGGGACCAGGAGCAGTGGGACTCGGGACTCTGGCTGCCCAGAAATAAAGTCAGGGCTAGAACTGGCTGATGGGTGATGATTGGTCTTACTGTGGTCAGCAGAGACTAAGTAGAGGGTCCCAGATGATGCTCTTAGCGGAGAGTGATGAGTCAGTGCCAAAGGCAGAGGTGACCTCTTGGCTTGAAACCTTGTGACCTTCTCAGAGTGTGGGACACTGTGGCCATGGCCTGAGACCTAACACATTTGGTTTCTATCTGAAGACGGACTGAGCTGGGTGGCTGGAAGTGGCTGAGATAAGGTCACTCAGACACTTCCAGCAGAGCCTGTATGGCCATGATTTGAGTTGCTGTATGGACTGATATGTAGATTGGCCAAGGGCCAGGCAAGGTGACATCCAGGGTCTCTTATGCAGTCAGAATTAAAGACTGACTTGCTTCATGGCTAAACGACCTTGTTTCATGACATTCCCACAATTTGATCATACAGTTACTTTACTTTATAGATAAATGGTAACTTGGCCAAACATACCACTTATTTAAAAATCCTGCCTCCAATTCTCCATCAGAGAAATCCTGAGTCCACATGCTCTCCTTGGGCTTTCATAAGGATGGGGCTGACTTGACCCTTGGGTCCTTGGGGGATTGCAGTGAGGTCTATGCCCACATCCTAAGTGCTGACCCTCCCTGTCAGCCACCCTGGTCTGTGCACTTTTTAAGTGGAAACAGCCTCTGGCCCCGTAGGACTTGTGGAGTCTGGGGCAGTGACTGAGTGCCTTATCTGTCCTTGTCTATCAGACCTGCTCTGTCTGCCAAATCACATGCAAGCCAGTGTGAGCAGGAGCTATCTCCAATCCTTGGGCTTTTCTGCCAGTGACCTTGTCATTTCCACCTGGAATGGATACTACGAGTGTCGGCCCCAGATAACGCCGAACCTGGTGATATTCACAATTCCCTACTCAGGCTGCGGCACCTTCAAGCAGGTAAGCCTGGGGCTTCCCATTCCATTTCCCAGTGCACAAGCTTTCTTAGAGCGGTATGTCCTGTGCTTCTTGAATTCTGGGGATGAAGAAATTATGATTTTGGCATAATCAGGACATAATTGGAATAAAGGAAGATAAAAAACCTTTGGTGCTATGATATGGCTGCAGCTACTTCCAAATAGGAAGAAGGAAGCTGAGCAGGCAGAGTATCTCCAGCTGTGTCCAGCAGAGAGGGCTTCTGGCAGACCGCCACTCCCATCAGCAATAACAACAGCAGCTCCTGGAGCAGCTCCAGATTTTGCAGGGCCTGAAGCTTATACAGTTAGGGTTGGGGGTGAGGGGCAGGTGTTGAGATGGGCAGGGGCCTCATTAAGTCAAAGAATGCAATATCTATGAACTTTTATAAACTTTGCAAAAACGTATGGCTGTGCAAACACATTGCTAGGCCTTGGAGGAGGCCTGCACATTGCAGTAGGCGGGGAAGAGGGGGCCCAAAAGCTTCAGCTTCATTAGCTCCACAGTCAGCTGGCCTCTGCAGCTACCATTTGTTGAGCTATCACCATCTAAGATGGCCCCCTGCATCCAATTTTGGGTGAAAGTGAAGCCAATATGGTGTGTCCCTTCTCTACAGGCTTGAAGGTGGCTGCAACTATGATTATACTGAAGTTTTCAACAGCCCCTACCACAGATTTCTGTGGTTTGCCTGGGACTTTGCAGATTTTAGCATAGAAAGTCCCACGTTCCAGGAAACCCCTCACTCCCAGGCAAATGAGGACAGTTAGTCACCCTACAAGTGGCAGATGCTGTGATTGGTCCTTGTCATACTCCCCCATTGAAGGCCTGGCCTTAATTGTGTTGGGTTCTGGCTTGCTGTGAGTTTGGTCAGTGGAAGTCAGTCCACTGAAGGTGACCATTGTTCCTATGCCAAGTGCGCAGCCTGGAGACTGCCTGAGCGGCCCCGCTGAGGGCCCTTCACACCCATTCACACCCGTTCACACCCATTCACACTCGTTCACACCCATTCACACCCGTTTGGAGCGGCCAGACAACTCTGTCAGCCCTGTTTCTTCTAACTTGGCTGATCATGCACAGCACACGCCACATTCTTATTCCTCCACTCATTTATTTATTTTTATTTTATTTTAATTTTTTAATGACAGGTTCTCATTCTGTTGCCCAGGCTGGATGCCCAGGCAGGGGTGCATCATAGCTCACAGCAGACTTGAACTCCTGGGCTTAAGCGATCTTCCAGCCTCAGCCTCCAGAGTAGCTGGGACTATAGGCATGCACCACCACACCCAGCTAATTAAAAAAATTTTTTTTGTAGAGGTGGGATCTTGCTATGTGTCCCAGGCTGATCTCGAACTCCTGAGCTCAAGTGATCCTCCTGCCTTGGCCTCCCAAACGCTGGGATTACGGGCATGAACCACTGCTCCTGGCCTCCTCTATTTCTTTAAATAACCATATTGCCTATCACACTGAGTGCCTCAGGGGCAGGGCCAATGTTTTGTTCATCTTTGCAACCCCCAGTGCCCCTGGTCCTGAGCCTAAGAGTTGATATAGTATTATTAACAGCTCATACAGATATCAGACACTGAACTAAGTGTGCTATATAACTTTTAAAATTCTCAGGACAACTTTATTCCCACTTAATTATGAGGCAACGGAGGCTTGCAGAAGGTAAGCCACTTGCCCAGAACCATATGGCCATGAGCTGCGGGTCTAAGACACAGAAGTAGGGCTGTGCCATCCATGGCTGGAGCTTCCCACAGCTCCACCAGGCTGGCCTGCGATAGTGAATTTTTATCTAAAATTAGAACTGCTTCTTCTGACCAAGAAATAAATCTGCACTCCATGTTCATTATTTGGAGTGGATTCAGAATTTACCTCCATCGTAGGCACCACAGGCAAATGTGACATCCATGCAAATGATCATGTTAATGTACAGGGTTCAATGGAAAGCACTTGAGACCATCTTTGAAAGAGTAAGAAGGGTCATACTGTCATGTGCGTCCGTGTGAAAAGACCACCAAACAAGCTTTGTGTGAGCAACAAAGCTTTTTAATTACCTGGGTGCAGGTGGGCTGAGTCCAAAAAGAGAGTCAGCGAAGAGAGATAGGGGTGGGGCCGTTTTATAGGATTTGGGTAGGTAGTGGAAAATTACAGTCAAAGGGAGTTGTTCTCTGGCGGGCAGGGGCGGGGGTCACAAGGTGCTCAGTGGGGGAGCTTCTGAGCCAGGAGAAGGAATTTCACAAGGTAACGTCATCAGTTAAGGCAGGAACCAGCCATTTTTACTTGTTTTGTGATTCTTCAGTTACTTCAGGCCATCTGGATGTATATGTGCAGGCTTGGGCTCAGAGGCCTGACAAAAGGGTTTATTGCGGTCGTATGGTTTAAGTCATACGGTTTATTGTGACAACTGTTGGCACTGAAATATAAAGCAAAAAAAAATTTTTAAGACAGTTTAAAGTCAGAAAATGTACGCTAAGAGCAGGTGGACAAGGTAGAACCCCTTCCTGTGGGTCTTCCCCAGACCTGGACCCAGAGTGTAAGCTCTGGCACCCTGTGCTGGCTCATAGCCAAAGGATAGGCACGTGCCATGGCCATCTCTGAGTGGTTCTGGGAGGGGTGGAAGTCTTGTTGAGTCATGTCCCTCTCATTCACACCCAAATCAGCTATGGAATTCCCTTAGCAGGTGACATGTGCCTGACTCTGCTCTCTTGCCTGCCTCTCCTAGGCAGACAATGACACCATCGACTATTCCAACTTCCTCACAGCAGCTGTCTCAGGTGGCATCATCAAGAGGAGGACAGACCTCCGTATTCACGTCAGCTGCAGAATGCTTCAGAACACCTGGGTCGACACCATGTACATTGCTAATGACACCATCCAGGTCGAGGAAGTCCAGTATGGCAATTTTGACGTGAACATTTCCTTTTATACTTCCTCATCTTTCTTGTATCCTGTGACCAGCCGCCCTTACTACGTGGACCTGAACCAGGACTTGTATGTTCAGGCTGAAATCCTCCATTCTGATGCTGTACTGACCTTGTTTGTGGACACCTGCGTGGCATCACCATACTCCAATGACTTCACGTCTTTGACTTATGATCTAATCCGGAGTGGGTAAGGAGTGTCTTTATGCGATGGCCTTAAACCTTTACTTGATAACTCAAACATGAGTAGCCCCAAAGGCTTGAAGAATGCAAATTTTGATGAACTGCAGTTCCCAGTACTTCCAGCTTAACTGGATCCCTTTCTACATGTAGTGATGTCCTGTAGCTTTTACCTTTGAGGTGCTTTTACTCTGTGTTCTGTATCACATCCCTGATTTCTCATCAGGTAGGATGACCATGTATCATCTCCAGTTAACATCTGGGGAGATGGGTGTCTGGAGAATAGAACAGCTCAGCAGTGTTCACTCAGCAGGTTAGCTGTAAACTGTGATCAGACTCTAGGTGACTGAACTCCAGCCATACGGTTAAAAAGACCTGCGTATAGTGGGAAAAGCATTGATTTGGAGCAGACCAAGGTTGAAATGCCAGCTCTGCCACGTGCCAGTTGCATGATTCTGGGCCAGTGAAAGCACCTGTATGGACCAGTTGCTCGCCTGTCAAGTGGGGATAATGACACGCACATCATAAGGCTGTTGGGAGGATGGGATGAGAGAGAGTGGATGTGGCACTGAGCACAGAGAGTGTGCGGCAGGTGGTCCACCAGGAATGTGCACTGAAGATGGCAGGAGCCCTGCTGCCCTCCTTCAGCCTGGGAATAGAAGCTCTGGGAGTCCACGGGTTCCAGTCAAGCTCAGGAGGTGCAGAGGTCAGGCCAGAGATGTCAGGCTGGGGCCAGAGGGTGTGCAGGCTGGGCTGCTCTACCATAGCCCAGCTTCCCTGGATGACCGCATGTGGGTGAAGTGGGGTTTGACTCTTCTGCACTCATGACGACACCATGATGTGCAACTCCAGCCCCCTCTGAAGTCTCTGTTGATGGGTGTGTACCACACTTCTTGGCTTACAATATAGACCTGGACACTTCAGTAGCCATTGCCTTCCAAGAGAATTTATACCAATAGGATAAAGAGTTCTACTAGGAATTAGAGGTGGGCAGATTCAATTCGACACCCTCTTGATATGCTAAACATAGCACCTCTTTCCAGGCACAGTGTGAACATATGTCAGTTCAGTAGGCAGGTGTTGAGGCTCACCTTGTTTACAGTCTATGCAGCTTGCTCAATTCACAGCAGCCCCCTTGGTGGCTGAGAGGAGGGGAGAAAGCTTAACCAGATTCCCTTTGTACAAATAGTCATAAGGTGACTTTTGAATTTGTGTGAATTGATTGACATTAATGAAAATGAGTGGGTGACCTTAGTTCTTCCTTGCCAAAGGATTCTTTCTGGTCAAATCCTGCCATTTCTATATGACAATGCAATTTGCTGGGAAGACGGGGATGTGTGTGCAGGGGTAGATGTACCCTGGCTATACCTGGAGCACAGGGACTTATTGGCTACACCTGGCCATCAACAAGATCATCCACCTGGAAGTCCATTAGAATGACCTGGGGCTCCAAACACACCCTGCCCAGGCCCTACCCATACATTCTCTGTTTGGCCTGGTGGGGCTTGGGCATGTTACATTTAAAAAATCTTGAGTGATTCTGAGGTGGAGTCATGGCTGTGGCTTCACTGTGGCATTCTGGTCTGCATGGAGCCCTGAATGGCAGGGTTTTACGGCAAATGCAATGACTGCCCGGGGGCTTCTAAGTGACCCTGACCTTTTTCCCAAGTGTCCCACCTCTGAACAAGCCTCTGGCTATTTTTGCTTCCTCCTTTGCCACTAAGGGAGCTACTGTGAAAACAAAAACAAAAACAAAAAACAAAACTTGGTATTTGAGAGAATCTGGGTTGCCTATGGAGGAAGGAAGGAGGCTCTAGAAGACAGAAGGAGGGGAGCAGATCCTGGCCAGGTTCCCAGGCTGAGCCAGACTGCCCTGGAGACCACATCCACCACCCATAAGAAATGCCCATCCTAGGCCAGTGGGCCAGTTTTCCTGGCTTTTCTCTTTGCCATGCCCTTCAAAATCCCACCAATCTATAATAACTGGGTTAGTGTGAGCTGCTTCTTCCATCTTAGGAAAATTCCTGTAAGCATATCCTTAGGTTATTTTCCCTCTGACCCCTGCTGAGAGGAGGTGCCCCAGGGAATGAGGAGGGGGTTTATATCGGTATAGGGGCTCCTGGAGTGTTCGCAGGCCAGTGTGGAACGTACAGCTGCATGGGGCTCAGGGCAGGCTGAGGAGGCTCAGGAGAGAGAGGCCCTGGGAGAGGGAGGGCCAGGGCACTGTACTCAGAGTGCAGCCGAATGAGACCTTGCCTGGCCCTGACACCAGGAGAGAGAAGGCAAGGTCATTTACTTTTCTGCCCTGTCTCTGGGTCCCGCTCCTGGGCTCCAAACTCCAGCTACTTCCCTGACTCATCTGGTTTACCTGGGTGCATGGAGCATGTGGTCATTGTGGGATTAGGCCTCAACCCACTGTGCAGTATGGGACCTGCTTGTCTATCGGGAAAGCCCTCGCAGGCTTTGCTGCCTAAGGATGGCAGTGAGGTACCGGAGCTGCCAGGATTTGTCTGCAGGCCCCTCAGTGAGTGTCTGATCCACACGTTCTGACAGAAGGAAGGTGAGGTGTGCAGGAGGCAGGGGCAGTGAGGACAGGCTGTGGAGTTCCTCACCTGGCACAACTGAGCCATGAAGGAAGAATCGGGCCTTGGTGAGAGCTAAGGGGCTACTGTTCTCTTCCAGATGCGTGAGGGATGACACCTACGGACCCTACTCCTCGCCGTCTCTTCGCATTGCCCGCTTCCGGTTCAGGGCCTTCCACTTCCTGAACCGCTTCCCCTCCGTGTACCTGCGTTGTAAAATGGTGGTGTGCAGAGCGTATGACCCCTCTTCCCGCTGCTACCGAGGCTGTGTGTTGAGGTCCAAGAGGGATGTGGGCTCCTACCTGGAAAAGGTGGACGTCGTCCTGGGTCCCATCCAGCTGCAGAACCCCCCACGCCGAGAAGAGGAGCCTCGGTAGGTGGTCGCTCTCAGACCCCACTGTCCACCGGGGCACAGACCCCTGACTCGGGGACTTGGGATGTTCCTCTTGGTGTCATATTCCAACTCAAATTGAACCCTACATTGTGCTGCACCTGGTCATACGGAGTTGAATCAGACCAGGTTCCCGCCTCCCCCAAGGCTCATGGTCCTTGGAGGACCCGTTGCAGGGCGAGGTCAAGAGAGTTCTGACCTGGATGGCCCATAGACCTGACGTCCCAGAATCCATGCTTCTCATCTGCAAAATGAAAATGTCAATACTTACTTCTTAGCACTGTTGAGAGGTTTACATAAAGGAATTTTGGTGAAACTGCCTCAGCCTGTTCCTGGTGCAAGTCATTGAGTGCTTGGTAAATGGTAGTTTTTGTTACTCCTGTTGTTGTCACCCATGTTAACAACACCAATGATGACAGTATTCCTCACAACGATAATAACTGTAACAGCAGACGTGTTGACATCAGGGTCTAGACAGGGCCATGGGGACACCAACTGCATGGATTTGTCCTGATCGCTGGCAGGCTCTACTGGGCACAAGCTATGTCACTTTTCTTCTCCAGAACAGGGAGTGCATCTGCTGCTGTGCTGCTGTGCTGCTCTGTTGCTGTGCGGCTGTGATGCTGCGCTGCTGTGCTGCTGTGCGGTGCGGCTGTGCTGCTGTGATGCTGTGCGGCTGTGCGGCTGTGCTGCTGTGTTGCTGTTCGGCTGTGCTGCTGTGTTGCTGTGCGGCTGTGCTGCTGTACGGCTGTGCTGCTGTGTTGCTGTGCGGCTGTGCGGCTGTGTTGCTGTGCGGCTGTGCTGCTGTGTTGCTGTGTTGCTGTGCGGCTGTGCTGCTGTGTTGCTGTGCGGCTGTGCTTCTGTGTTGTGGGCATGGACGAGGGAATGAATGTTTGCAGAGTGATGCCCAGGATTTCTGGCCCAGTCTGGGGCTAGGTCAACAGATGTGGCCATGGTGTTGGGGGTGGGTGGGGCAGCAGTAGTTGTCACAAGCCCTCTCCTTGGTCAGGGCGCTGCCCATGGGGCATCTTTGACAGCTCTTTCCTCTTGATTCCTATTCAGGCCGTCTTTATGTCCACCTGATTCCAGACTCTTTCCTCACTTGTTCATTCATTCAATGCATGTTTAATGAAGGACTGTTATGCACCAGGAGGCAGATAAAGTCTTGGAGGAAAAGATGCAATTCAGAATAAGTCTCATGAATGGTGCATGCAATGGGGTCAGAGTGAGGAGCAAAGGACATCAGGGCAGGGCGAAGGTGCCTGCGGGCACAGGCTCACTTCCCTCCTCTCCCTCCTGTTCCCTGCAGCTGCCGTAGTAGCTCACGTCCTGGGGGCCTCTTACCTGGGACTCTTGTAATCATTTCCCAGCTGGTCTAAAATGCCCAACTCTCTCCCCTCCCATTCATCTGGAGCCTCAGGCCAGATTTGTTCTCCCAAAGCCCAGTTCCCAGTTCCTGCTAAGAAAAACTTCCCTGACTCTCCTTGGCTGATAAACGTGAAATCTCTCTAGTCTGACAGTCAGCTGCCCATTGGGGTCTGGCCTCAGTTTCCCATTCAGCACTTCCTTCTCCAAGTTTTTTATCCTTTCCCACCAAACAGTTCTGATTGCCTTTACTATGCCCAGGGGGCCACGGCCTTTACTTGTCTTCCTCTCCTCCTCTGCCAGGCTCTGTCCTGGTGCCCTGTCTGTTATTGTGGTCTCCTCTCCTTCCCAGACGTGTTGGTGGCTGATGTGGAGGAGACAGCCAGCTCCCAGGGGAGGTATCACAGCACTGCCATCTCTGCTGGGGTCTTCCTGGCTGTGGTCCTGGCTGTGGCAGCCTTCACCCTGGGGAGGAAGGCACACAGCACCAGTGGCCGGCCTCTGAGCTCCAAGATATGAAGCCCAGAGAAGGTGTTTAGATATTGGCTCTGCCAGCCCAGGCACCCGAGAGAGGATGGAAGAAACAAGGGTGCAGAGCTTGGCGCCCAGCAGCACCTGAACTCCATTTAGCTTGGCACAGGTGTATGGTGGGGTGGGTGGAGGTGGGGTGAAGAAAGATGGGGTGGGTAGAGGTGGGGTGAAGAAAGGTGGAGCGAGGTTTTCCCCAGATCCAAAAGCTCAGTGCTGGGTCAAAATGTCAAAGGTAAACAGGTGCTAACGTCTAAAGCCTCACCTGCAAGTCTAAGTCAAACATTAGTAACAGCAGAGCTTTCTCTAGGTGGAATTTCTGAGCCTTTTTTTTTTTTTTTTTTTGAGACAGAGTCTTGCTTTGTCGCCCAGGCTTGAGTGCAGTGGCACAATCTCAACTCACTGCAACCTCTGTCTCCCGGGTTCAAGCGATTCTTCTGCCTCAGCCTCCCTAGTAGCTAGGATTACAGACAGGCTAGACCATGCCCAGCTAAGTTTTGTATTTTTAGTAGAGACGGGGTTTCATCATGTTGGCCAGGCTGGTCTCAAACTCCTGACTTCAAGTGATCTGCCTGCCTAGGCCTCCCAAAGTGCCGGGATTACAGGTGTGAGCCACTGCACCCGGCCTCTTTTCTGACCTTTTATAAGCTCGCTTCTTAGGCCTGTAGCATAAATCTCAGCCTTTCCTTAGGGTAGAGCCAGCTGAATAAAGAACCTTTTTCAGAGTAAGTGTCAGTTTGGCCACTGTTGCCTTTGTTTCCCCTAAGAACTAGATCCTTTCAAATTAAGCAGACAGGTGGGGTGGTTGTCATACAGAATGAGAAGGGGCAGCTCGTGTGTCTTCCCAGTGTCCTTGGAGTGTTGGTTCTTCCCAAAGCAGGATATGCAGGATGCAGCCTGGAGAAAGACAAGAATGCTAAATGCATTGTAAGTTTCAGTGGCTGTGATTGAAAATTAAAGATGATTGCCTCCATTTCTCTAGGGATCTGCCTCTTTTGGTTTTTGACACTTCATCTCCAGAACTATGGGCTGGGGTGGTTCAGGGAAAGAAGCAAACTCCTTAGGGCCCTTAGGAAGGGAGTCCTGTTTGCATGAGGTCTCCAGAGAGAAGGAGATTGACAGGTGACCCAAGGAGCTCAGAAGAAACAAAGGGATGAGCTGGGTTCCAAGGAAGCAGTAAATTTGCCTAGAAAATCAGAGAGAAATCAGGCTCAGGGCTCCTAGGTCAGGCTTGGCAGGAATGGGAGCTTTTTTGTACTGCCCTGGCAATGCCAGTGTTTGCCCCATGAAGCCAATCTCAGGACCCCTGTCCCAAGAGGGGACAGCTAAGACAGCCTAACTCTGGATGTGTGAGTTGAGCTGCATGAGACCCCAGCAGGGCAATGGCTACAGGGGAAACCCCAGGACAAGGGGACAGAGAATTCCAGCAGAGACTTGGCCATAGCTGCCAGCTCTGACTAGGGCTGCCCAAGAGCTGCCCACCACCGGCAGCTGTGGTGAGAGGCCGTGAGCCTCCGTGGGATGCAGAGTGCGTCCTGAGCCCTACCAGGAGTCAGAGGAGCTAGGGGGCCCCAGGGACTGTCTCTTGTTGGTTTCCATTCTCCTTGCCATCACCCCCAACACTCACCCTTAACCTCCCAGGCTGGGGCAGTTAAGGAAAGCCTTAAGGGTTCCCCTGTGACCATGAGTCTGCCCTGAAAAGCAATGTCAATGCAGTGGAATGCAGGCACCAGCCCAGGACTGGATCTGAGCAGATGCAGAAGCAGCAGGAAGCTGGAGTGGTGTGCGGGTTTGAGGTACACATCAATCAGAGTAACAAAGTGGCAAGTCAGACATCTGAGAATTCAAAAAAGTTCAGAGGCTGGGAACCCAACATGGAATCCCAACTCCATTCATTCATTCATTCATTCATTCACTCATTCATGAATGTCTAAGTTGTACCCTGTGCTTGAGAAGGAGCAGTGGAGGCTGTGGGTCCCTGCTGTGAGGATGAGGGGGACCCTGGGGCTGGGGGCTCAGCAGGCTTGCCCTGAGTGGTCCCCATGAGTGCCAGCCCCAAGCCAGGCTCTGTACTTGAACCTGTGGATACAAAGAGGGGTCATGCAGGGGCCACCATTATAAGGGGAAATTTATTTCCACAGGAAACATTTCCACCTCCTGAAGTGTCCCCTCTCCTTAAAAATAGCCCCAGTAGCCAGTGCTTCTTCACAGATAACCACCACAGTGTTAGCCACTTGGCAGCCTCTCAAGGAAGGAGGTAATGGCCCCTTTATCAGCAGGGCCCAGCCAGGAGAGTGGCTAGCAGGGACAGATGAGTTTGGTAGCAAGAGGCAGTGAGGTCCAGGTGAAAGGTAGAGCAGAAGACAGGGCCACTGGTGACAGGGGCTCTGGACTAAAGCTGTCAGAGTGTGACTGAAGGTCCAGTCACAGGGGACACAGAGAAGTGGGCTTGCTTGGGAGCAGGGACCCATCCTCCCCATCCACACCACATCTCCACACTCAGGGAGGATTGGGCTGACACCAAGTGGCTGTGATTCCCAGCAACTGAGACTGTGGTTTGAGGCAAGGGTGCTCAACTCTACTGCACGTGAGAATGGCCCAGGGGCTTTTGAACCTGCTGCTGCCAGGCTGCACCCAAGCCAGTTAGATCAGAATCTAATCAGAGGGTAGGCCTGGACATTGGTGACCCACCAGACTCAGGTTGTTCCAAGATTGAGAGCTGCTGGTTTAGGACTCCTTAAATCCCTCTGAGAGAGTCCAGGTTGTGCCCTGTGCTTAAGAAGGAGCAGTGGAGACTATGGGTCCCTGCTGTGAGGATGAGGGGGACCCTGGTGCCGGGTTCTCAGCAGGCTTGCCCTGAGTGTTCCTGAAAGATCTACTTTCCAAGTCCCAAAAGACCATATCACAATCCCACTGACCTAAAGTGCCTCATTTCTGCTGATTCATATTTGCCCCAGCCTCTGCCATCCATAAGAACATGCCATGGAGGAAACACTGATTAAGCATCTTCTGCCAGCCTGGCACCTTGGACATAATCCTCTAATCCTCTGTGTGGCCAGATATTATTCTCACCTGGCAGGGATGGAAACTGAGGCTGAGAGAGGCAAGTCAGCACAGAACTGCATAGGATTCAGGTAGCGAGTGGCAGAGCTGGGGTCTGAGTCAGGGTCACTGACTTCTGGTCCTAGGTTCCCTCCTCCCTGTTCCATCATTCCCAAGGCACCAGGAGCCCAGGAGCCCAGGAGGCCTGGCCTCACATTGAGTTTGCACAGAGAACTGCATCAGACACACTCCTGTCTGCAGCTCCGGTGTAAGATGTGGTACCAGGTGCAAAAGGAGGGCTTAAAGGAGGGTTGTGATGTCTACACCACACCCACACCCCAGCTGGCCCCACGGGACTACTCACTTGACCTGTGGTGGCTCCTCCAAGTTCTCCGCACCTCCAGTACCTGCTCATAGCCCGGTGAGCCTGCTCCAGGCTCCACCTTCAGCAGAGTGACTGACAACCAGGGGCCAAGAGAACACAAGGCCGGGCCACATGGCACCTGTTTTGAGCTGTCTCCTGTGACCTTGTAGGGACAGAGGCTGCCCTCCAGCCCCTTCGAACCACAGCATCTCACCACCCTCCTGTTATCCCACCTGCCAGTGCCAGAGGGTGCTGCAGAACAACCTTGGAGCTATTTTATTCCTGAAGAACTTGTTACTGTGTTTACTATGAGTGCCAGTGGTTGTCCATTACAGGAAGGGGTTCCACAGTTTTCAGCTCTAATAAAGGACTCTTGTGAAAGTCTGTCCTGGCTCCTTTCTATTACTTTAAGGGGACAGAATCCGATCTACTGTCTGACAACAGAGTGGATGGTAGCTCCCCTTTCTGCCTGGTCCCTACCACAGGCTGAAGGTGGCATCCAGCAGCCCCTTGAGATCTTGTCCCCTCCAGCCCTGTTCCTGGCATCCAAATCCCTGCAGTGGCTAGTAAGGGGTTCTGCCCTGGGCAGGGGCTCTATCCTCTGCAGGTTTGATGGCACCTGAATGGCTTCTGGTGTGTGGGAATCAGGGACAGCCCCAGCCAATGGTCGTTTCCTGTAGGGGATGAAACTTTGACCTCAGCATCTCTCCCCAATGCCTATGTTGGCTGGAGTACTTAGTGTCCCGAGTGCTTGGCAAGGCCACTCAGGTGTGCACTGACTGGAGGGAGAAGGTCCTTTTGGGAAACCTGTGTCTGTGAAATGCTGCATTTTCAGAAATCATACAAGCTGGATGTTATGTGGCCATTATTAAAAATTAAATTGTAGAGTCTTACAATTAAATAAATATTATATTAAAAATAAAAATATTAAATACCAAAACTCAGCACTTTCTGGTTATTTGACTCCATTTTACTATTACCTGTGCCCAAGGATATTTACATCACATTGTGTCTGTCTGCTGGAAATACTGTCCCCCGCAGAGTGACTGCCCAGCTCTCGCAGCTCCACATGCAGTGGCGTCTTATTGCTGGCATAAAATGGCCATGGGGGGAGGATTCACACCATGGAAATCACGCTACAAAGGAAGCTTCCACCTTCCCAGAGCCTGTTGTTAAAGATTTCACAACGCCCCACAGCCTACAGCTCACCCAGAAAGGGGCAAATACACTAGGAGAGCTTGGAAAAAGGCTTCATCGGCCTGCCACCATGTTCAAGTTTCCTTCATTGGCATTACATTTTTTTGGAAAGCATCTGTATTTTAGCAAGTGTGGAATCCAAAGCTACCTCGGCAGGGAGATGCCTTGGGAAGCTCCCACAGGCTCTGATGAAAGCAGTGATTGTGGCACCTGGCCTACTCTTGGCCCCTGGGGAAGGGAAAGTTGTCCAGGTGCAGGTTAGGGGCAGGCCAAAGACGGGAAGCCAGGTGGTGGAGGCTATGGGATGGCACACGTCAGAGTCCTGCCTCATCTCCCTCTGCCTGAGTCCAGCACCAAATTCTCTCTCCTGCTCCTCTTAGCCATGAGGACGTCTGATATCCCTCAGCTCCATCTTTGGATATCTGGCCTGAGCCAACCTTCAGGTGACAGTTCTGTTTTCCCTGGAACTCTATACCTATAAGTGCCTGGGAGCCCATATGGTTTGTCCAAGCTTCGAAATGAGGAACAGCATCCCTGCTGAATCAGAGACAAAGATTTGTTTCTGCAACAGCATCTTCCAAGAGGCTTAAGCTCCAAGATTAAGTGATGGAGTCATGTGGGGGCACTGATGACTCCAAGGGCTTGGCCTGGGACAACTGCTCAGGACAAAGCAGAAGCCAAGGCAGAGTGAGGCCACCATGCTGGGTTATGACTCATCTGATTGAGATCTAAGATTTGTACAGAGCTAGCAGGGAACATAGAGGAGTGAACGCTTTCAAAATCTGCTCCATCCTCATTCACAGCCTGCTGGGGAGCTCTCTATGGTCAAGGAGGCTTGGAATGGGTGCACCGCCACCCAGGCTTTCCTGTGTTCTGATGAGTTAGAATCTCTCCTCAACCAATCCACCTCCACCCCATGCACCACTGCAGATTTCTACATATGGGACTACAGGTGGCAAAGATGGGGAGTCTGCTTCTTGATACCTGTCTTCTCCCAAGTATGTAAATACTGGAGGGTTGAGTGTTGGCCTGGGGTGCCTAGGCATAGTGCCAAGCTCAGACTTTTGTATTGGAGGGGTGGGTGGGGGTGGAAGATTATGAAGAAACTCACAGGGGACTCAGGATCAGTAACTTCTCAGGATAGAGACCCACAGTGACTGTCCCAGCTTGTCACCTTCTCCCAGAGGGATGCCTTCTGTGTGCTGTGAGGAGAGCAGAAGAGTTGGGGAGGGGGTATCAGGAAGCTACTGGAACTCTTAAATCTTAGTGGAAGCCTCACTGGTTAAGTTTGGTCAGGATGTGGTTGGCTCCCATTGTGTCAGGATGGCTGCCTAGCTAATAAAATTGCTGTCTCTTCTTCCTTTCTCTGATCACCAGATTTTCCTTTAAATTACATGCAGAATTTTGGTAGGGGAAACAATTCAGTACTATTTTCCTGGGACTTTGGTTAATAAAATCTCTGTCTCTTCTCCCTTCCTCTGATCACTGGATTTTCCTTTAAATTACACCCAGAACTTTGGTAGGGGAACCAATTCAGTACTATTTTCCTGGGACTTTTCCAGTTTTGGCACTGAAAATCTCAAATTCTGGAACCCTTCAATCCCAGACAAGCCAGAATGGCTGGTCACTCTAGAGCCTCTGGACAAGACTATAGGGAAGAGGAGGTCCAGAAGCTATAACAATCATCAAACACAGAAGATTGGAAAACCTTTAGCAATGAAATTTAGACTTTCGCTTTTTTAGTCTCTTTTCAATTCAATTTGAATAATTCCTTTTAGCATTTCTCGTAGGGAAGGTCTAGTGGTGATGAACTGATGAACTCCCTTGGTTATGGTTAGTCTGGGAAAGTCTTTATATTTCCTTCGTTTACAAAGGACAGTTTTCCTGTCTAAAGTATTATTGGTTGACTGACTTTTTGTCTTTTAGTATTTTGGATATATCATTATCCCAGTCTCTCCTGGCCTGCAAAGTTTCCACTGAGAAGTTAACTCATAGACTTAAGGGGAGCTCCTTTGTATATGATAAGTTGCTTTTCTTGTTGCTCTCAAAATTCTCTCTTCGACTACTGAAAATTTAATTATATTGTGTCTCAGTGTAAACCTTTTAGGATTCAATCTATTGGGAACCTTTGATCTTCATGAATCTGGATGTCCATTTCTCTGCCTAGATATCAGAAATTTTCAATTATGATTTTCTTAAATATGTTTTTCTCCCTTTTCTGTCTCTTTTCTGCATCTGGAATTCTCAGAATATGTACATTGGTTTACTTGATGGTATCACATAAATCCCACAGTCTTTTCCCCCTCTTTTTCATCTTTCTTCTTTTTGTTTATCTAACCAGATGATTTCAAATAACCTGTTTGAGTTCACTGATTCTTTCTTCTGCTAATCAAGCTTACTATTGAAGATCTCTTGAGTTTTTTCAGCTCAGTCATTGTATTCTTCAGCTGTAGGATTTCTGCTTGTTTCTTTTTTATGGTTTCTATTTTTTAAATGAACTTATAATTTTTTTTCATTGTTGTTTCATAGATTTCATGTAGTACTAAATCTGTTCTTTTCAGTGAACTTCAAGACAATTATTTGAATTATTTGTCAAGTAGTTAATGGATTTCCACTTCTTTAGAGCTGGTTACTGGAGCCTTATTAGTTTCCTTTGATGGAATCATGTTTGCCTGATTCTTCGTGGTTCTTGTAATCTTGCAATGGTGTCTGTGCATCTGAAGGAGCAGTCGCCTCTTCTGATCTTTAAAGACTGGATTTGGTAGGAAAAGATCTACTGGGTCTCAAGACAGATATGCTGCCTCTGGGACTGCAGTCAAGCTGGGATGGCCCTTGGTCATGGGGCTTCTTTCATGTCTTCAGTTGGGTCCATGGTTGGCAGTCCTGTTATCCTGGGTGTGGGTGAGTATAGTTTCTGTGGGGTCCCCAGAGAAAAGAGACTGCCTTTAACACTACAGAAAGCAGGGCTAGAGTTGACTATGCAGGCTGGTTTTCAGTCTGGGGCTGAGTTTATGGTAGTTGACCTGTTCCTGGGACACAGGCATACCTTCTAGAAGCAGATTTCTATGCTCTTATGTTTCAATGGTGTGTCACAACCTCCTACCTGGGTCCTGAAGCTTCCATAAAGGTATATGTGTCTGTGGATGGTTGCCAAATTGTTGTTTTGTGGAGAAGTGAGAGCTGGGGATTCCTATTCTGCCCTCTTGCTCACATCACCCTTCCCTCTGCCTTGGACATTTTTTCTTTAACCAAATAAATTCATCAGTTGGCATATAGCCTTGAACTGTATAAGCCTGGATAATTGTAATAAAAGTTTCTTAGGCCTACATTTGTGGGTGTACACAATCACCTTCGATATAAGGAGCAAGGTGAAAGTAGGTTGATGTTGATCCTTCCTTCTTTCCTTCCTTTCTTCCTTTCTTTTCTTTCTTTTCTTTTCTTTTTCTTTTCCTTTCTTTCTTTCTTTCTTTCTTTTTTCTTTCTTTTTTCTATTGGAGACATAGTTACTAAGGTCATAATGTTTATCGTTTGGTAGCTATGAACCAGTTACTCATTAGGATGTAAATATAACTGGCTAACATTTAACCCCCACCTTACAAGCAATAAATACTACCGTGACAGGAATGCTTTTTAACTCCTTAAAAGCCATGGTATTTCTCTTTGAAAGCATTTCATGCTTAAATAGAAAAAACTCCCCTATAAGCAGGAAAGAATATTTTATGCTCTCCGTGTCAAAAATGGCTGAAACAACCTCTGATATGTGAGATGAATTGGATGGTCAAAAGCAGTGAATGAAAAGGATTTCAAGATAATGGCTGACTTGAAAGCTAAAAGCTATACAACTCTTTAATAAGAGCAGTTACCGAATGACAAGTGATAGGCCAATTTGGAATGGAGTGAAATTCAGTGATGCATTTGGTATTTTTGTAGACTTTAAGTCTTAAGTGCTTCATCTCTCTGATGGCTATTACCACAGAATTAAAAAAGAGAGAGAGAGGTTAAACGAAAGCATCAATTAATCTATATAGGAATTTGGATATTTTCATTGAAAATGAAGTCTTTTGAAATTTCTGGGTCTGTTTAATTTAAAGCATTCTGAGTCTGTACCAAAGATGAGCAATAATTGCTCACAAGGGTACTGGGCTTATCTGTTGCATTGTGAATATGGAATTGTAGTGGTAGTTAGCAATATATAGTCCACTGGTTCTAGCTATGTCCTGGTTTTCCACGGTTTAATTTTTGCAAGCCCTGTCAATATATTTTAAGATTAGGAAAGTCATTAAGAATCATTTTGTGTAAGCTGTCAGGATAGGTGTTTTCCAAGCATAGTATTTTTCATATTTCTATTTGATTATTTTTGATATTTATTTGGTTGTATTCTAGAACAGCTTTGACAGGCTTTTGGAGATTGGGGTGAAGCACTGAACCAAAGTCACAGATATGCACGTATCCCTCTAAGAAGGTGAAGTTAACATTTGTCAGAGGGACCTGGAAGATTTCTTTGTAACCACCTGTCCAAGGAGTTTGGTATCTCTAAAAGTGAACAGGCAGAGCATGTCTGGTTAGTTTTGGAAGGGGCGTGACTAACAGGTGATGGAGTGTTGTTCTTATTGTTGAAAGATTTTCTTAAGGGGCAAGTGTTTTATTTTCTGGTATTCATGGGACATGGTAGGGGTTAGGATATTTTCAGCTTCATATAAAAGAAACCCACTCAAGTTGGCTTAAACAACAAGGACAAATACAGTAGTTCCCCCTTATCCACAAAGTATACATTTCAAGACCCTAATGAATATCTGAAATTGCAGATAGTGTTTTTTCCTATTCATACATACCTATGACAAACTTTATTTCATAAATTAGAAGGTAAGAAATTAACAACAATGATAATAAAATAGAACAATTATAAAAATATGCTATAATAAAAGTTACGTAAATGTGGTCTGCCTTTGTCTCTCAAAACATCTTATTGTACTGTAGATCTTAGCAACTTCACATACACATCTGTTTTCCTTATTAAGCCGAGAAGATTCACATTTTCACTTAAAGAAACCACTTCATGACTTCCCTATGGCATATCCGGATTGCCATGATTCCATGTCCTGCACCTTAAGGCCAATTTTAAATAAAATAAAGGTTATTTGGATGCAAGCATTGCTATCCAACACACTCAATCTGGTAACCCAGATGGCTCCTAAGTGAATAATGGGCAGGTGGGAAGTGGCAACTCAGGCCAGTTCTCAGACCTGAGTATGAGGTCAGTTGCCCCCTGGGCACATTGGGTGCATGGGGTGAGAATAGATACGTGGACAAAATTGGGGTTCTATAAAAAAGGAGGGAAACTATGCTGGAGAAGAAACGTATGAAATGCCCACCAGATCCTTAAACTCTTCCTGGTAAAATAAAAGCAAGGGTGCTAGGGAGGTGAATGATGACAGACGCTGGGGCAGTGGTGAGACCAGTGCGACAGTTCTGAATCTGTGGGGGACAGACAGTCAGAGGGGGTCTTTGAACAAGATGTGGAGAATTACTAAACTCTCCTGGAGAAGCAGAGAGAAAAACTGCAGTGCAGAAGGCCATGAGGAAGGAACATACAAAGGGGAGAAATGCCGGTCTGCCTAGGACCATTTGGAAACTAGGAATTACCTGAAGGAACAAAGATCCAAGGGACATAACTCCTCAAAAGCTGGTGTGAACCCAGATCTTTCCTCCAAGAGGACACTGCTTGGGGTACCTAAGACATTGATATCTGGGGTCCCCCAGAAAACAAGTTAGATAGTAAGAGATTAACTGCTTCTTCTTCCCAGGCAGCCGCAGCCATGCTGGGATGCTGCTGCGGGGGAGCACAGCTGCCCTGACACATTGGAGCCCATGGTAGCATCCTCAGCATAGACTACAAGAGGAAGGACGTATCCTCCCCATGGGCTCCCACACTTGTTCCATGTGGGTATTCACATCCAATGGTGAGGAGCTTTGTCTTCCCCCAGCCCAGGGCCAGAAGAAAGATGAATGAGGGGTAATGGGACAGGGTATCTGGAGTAAGAGGAGGAAGGAGAATTGTGAGGAAGCATTGCAGTTTACTTTGGTAATACCTGGGAGCTTAACACTAAAACGGCCTTAGCACTGAATTCTGAGCAGAGAGGAAACTTACCAGCTTTGCTTCTGCCTCCCTTCCTCAGTTGGGATGCTATGAGTGGCTAGATGGCTCCTAGCCCAGAAGTGTCGGCCTGTTCTACTTGAGTTGGAAAGCTCCTTCACACTGTGAACCCATCAGGGCCTGTGCAAATAATTATGGGAAGGAAAGGACAAGTGTGGCCTCTATGATTCATAAGAAGAAGAAGAACAATGCAAGAGAAAACTGTTCTGAAGGCATGGACTGGCATTTCCAAAAGGGCCTCAGCTGGAGCAGAGACACTGAAAAGATGCCAGTCCCACTGGAATTCGGGAAAACACACATTTAATAAAGTTAGGTATTGTTTCTAGCATATTTGATCAGCAAGACACATTAAAAGATTTGGTAAATAGTTCAGAAAAGTGGATACTCCTGTTGTCTTGGTTGTTGTATAAATTGGCAACAGTCCTTGGTAGGCACTGCAGCTCACATTCCTATTCATGGTAGAGGAAGAGTCCATCGTAAGTCCATACCACGTTTTACTTACTCATCAGCTGATGGACACTTGGGTTGCTTCCACATGCTGGCTATTATGAGCAATGCTGCTATGGAAATTCATGTACCAATTTTTGTGTGGGCTTATGTTTTCATTTCTCTGAAGTATATATCTGATGGAATTTATGGGCCATAAGGGAACTCTCTGTGTAACTTAAGGAAAACTGCCAACCTGTTTCCACAGAGGCTTGTGCTGTATTATTTTAATCACAACTCTGCCCTGGGACTGAGCCGTGTAGGTCCTAGCGTGACCCATGTATAATAAATACAGACGCAGGTACTCATGCCATCCACCTGGACATTCGCACACAGGTGGACCTGCCCCTGCAGTGGCCCCACCATGACCCACTCACACCTCGAGCAGCTCAAGGGCCTGATTCTGTGCCTTTGTCCTCCACAGACACAGAGAGGGCCGTGGGACCCACAAGCAGTCAGGAGGTTGGGACCTCGCCATAGTTCCACCCCTGATGCCCTGTGACTTTGGGTAAGTCTCCTGCTCTTTGTGGGTCTTGGTTCCTTGCTTGTCCAAGGACTCCTGGCCTGCCTCACCTCTCGGGTGTTATGAGGCTTTGTCAATGTAACACAGGTGAAAGTGCTATGAGCTAAACCTAAGGCAGGTGGGCTGCCCAATCAGGAGGTCATGATGGTCTGTGGTCAACTTGTGATTCTTCCTCTGAGACCACCTAGAGAGGAAAAGAGGAGAACCTGATCATTATATCTCATTCTAGGTGACAGAGGACTCTGAACCAGACTGAGAAGGAACAGTGTTCATTAGCAGCTAGCCACAGCTCACGCCTCCCTCTCTAGACCACCCAGTGCTGCAGGTGATCCTGCAGCACACTCAGATCCTGCAGCTTGGACAGCCTTGGCTCCAGGTGAGAGGGAGGAGATCAGATTTCAGGAGCGGCTCTATATAGCTCCAAGCCACCAGAGCTGTGCTCACTCCTGAGGCTGGTGCCAGGCTCTGCTCCGGATGAAGCTGTCCAGAGCCTTCGCTTGGGCACTGCTGTGCAGTACAGGTAATGTGTGGCCCCTGAGCCCTCTGTCCTGGGCTTCTCTTTGCTTTCCTGTTCCACTCTGAGGGTGTTGTAGTTTGCTTTTTGCATAGGAAGAAGCTCATGGCTGATTGGCTGTGAGATACTCTCCTCCATACAAAATGTGTCACTTTCCCCTTAGTACTGGAGGAGGAAGGGACAGACAGGGATTGTTCTGGTCACTAGGCTGATGCCAGCATGATTTTTAACATTTCTCAGCTCTTGGATCTATGGGCCTCTTCCTTGCCTTAAGCAACTTATGCTGAGATTCTATGGGGGGCCAGCCAGAAGTGGCTGAGAGAATGAGACATGGTCTTGCTTTGGAGGCGTTCCAGGTGGTGTGAGCATCTGCCAATGCTCCCCTGGTCCATGCAAGCCTGGCTCTGCACATGTTGGGCAGAGGCTGCACCTGTGACTGCAGAAATAAGATTGAGCCACAGTTTTCCTGCATCAGCCTTGGGTGAGGGAGAAGGAGTATGACCCAGTAACTCTTCCAGAAACATACATGGATTCTGTTCCAGCATTTCTGTACACCTACTTCTTTGGGGTCAGTAGGTCAGATGTGAAAACTATTCTATCGTTCCCATCCTTTTGATATTGGAGCATGTGTCTGTTAGACTCTATCTTCTTCCTCTTTGTTGATCTTATTATAAGCCCTATGGCATTTCCCAATGTATTTATGCGAAATGAGTAGCATATGAACTTTATAATATCAAGGATGTATAATACCCAATGTCTATATAAGATATATAATCCTGGAAAAAATATATAAAATAAAGAAACTCATTACTCATGGAATGTGATGACAGTTGGTGCCCTACGAATTACTGTCTGTACTGAAACACACAGCACACATTCCCCATCCCTAAAAGGCTTGTATTCAATTGAGGACTGAAACCAGCTCACACAGAGTCAAATAGCAGCATAAGAAGCAATGGCCCCCGACACCCCCACCAGGCAGCCGTGGCAGCTGCAGACCCTGTGAGGTCTGGGGTTCACCCAGTTGTGCTGATCAAACCAGGCTTCCCAGTGAGGTGGAGCTCAGGCCTGGCCTCCAGCATGGGGAGGTCTGATGAGACCAGAGTAGGATGTGCTGAGCAGGTGCCGTGAGCAGAGGTGGAGTCACCCGAGTGGGGTGAATTTGGGGACAAAGAGAACACAGAGAAAGGTGCTCCCTCCTTAGTCCGAGTGTTTCAGGAAGGGCAAAGCTCACCCTGGGGCCTGGGTTAGGCACATTTGAGCTTGTTCAAGTGCATTTCAGGCACATTGCTGAAGTGGCCGCTTCTTGCTTCACCATGCGTGAGGTCTGTCTGGGGACAGAAGAGGGCTTGGCTCCTGGTCTTGGTTCTAGATAGGTCTGGGCTTTTTCCAAGACACTTGGTGGGCCTTGGGGAGGCCCACAGTCCTCCATGAATGTGATTTGGGGAGAGGAAGACACAGGGTCAGGGATCTTCCAGAACTGACCTTGCAGAGTTTCCCTCCACTCATGAAGCTGGAAGGAGCGTTTGGATCCTGTAAACCTCACATGAAGCGAGCATCTCTGTCGTGTCATCTAAGTTGTTCTGAATGTTTGTCCTGGAGCTTGAAGGATTGCCTGAAACTCACTGACACGTTTGGAGAGGAAAAACAAATCCTACTTTTATTTGCCCTTTCTGGTTTTTCTAAATTAACAGATACAGAGGTGCTGCAGCAAGGCCTTGTCCTCTAGCTCTGGCATGCAGCACACGGTCCCCTGGGATTTAGTGAGAGCAGATCCAGGTCTTTGATGGTCCCAGAGAACCCTGGAGTAGAATAATACGATGGGACCAGCTGAGTCCTAGCTTCTGCTTAGCACGCTGATGTCTTTGGATGGAAAGGGTCTAGGGAAACCCTGGCCAAAAAGGAGCCAAAGAAATAAAAATAACAAGGCGCCTATGTCCATTCTCCTGCTGACTGACATGCGGCTCCAGGTCAGACCTTTCACCTCTGTCAACCACGATTTTCTCATTTATGAATTGGAGATAGAAACAGGTAACAAAGAAATAATAATGGTGAAGACCATCAAACACTTATTCAACACTCAACATTCTGTAGGAACTACATCAATAATTTCATACAGGTTGTCTAATTTCACCATGATTGGAACTTTTTGAATAGTAATAATTTTCCCAAAATTTTTAGGGTTTGAGAAAGTAAATAAGTTGCAAACAGCTTCCCTAGAGGCACATGCTGTCATGCTAGCTAGGACTGTGATGAGGGCCGTTCTGATGCAGAGGCTGGGCTCCTGCCGCCATGTCTGTCACGAGTGTGAACCACAGAGCCACGTCTCCTGAGGGAGGCCCTGCGACTGCACCCAGAGCTCCTGCATCCAAGTCCGTGACACGTCCCTGAAATGGTGAGCCTTCCATAAATAAACGTGTCATTTCCCTTCACTTAACAATGTTATTCAAGTTGATTATTGATTTTATTATGAAATTTACAATAAGAAATGTTTAGAAAAGGTTTAGTGTGAAAAACTCTCCAGTTTTGCCCAGGATGAAAGGTTTCATGGACAAGTGATCTTCCACGCTAAAGCAACAAAAATCATCAAAACTAGGACAAGACAGTCCCCTTGATCAGAGCAGTTTTTCAGACTGTGGTGTCAGAATGTGGACTTTGAGTCGAACCGAGCAAGGAGAAAGCAGCAGTGAGTGAGCTGGGCCGTGAGTGCTGAGAGCCATTCCTTCTTTCCTTGGGACGCAGGGCTGCTCCAGGGATGGGGACAGCGATGTCCCCTCCTCTCCCTGCCCAGCTCTGTCCCTTTGCACGCAAGCTCCTCTTCATAGTGTGGTCATTTTCCATTCTTCTCCCTTGACCCATTGGTAACTTCGGCTTTTCATTTTGCTTTTCTGTTTTCATGATTATTCAGGAATAATCCATTTACCAACAATGACAAGAAGTAAACATGAGCAATATATATTCACCCTTTCCCTCTCCTCACACAAGGACTATGTATTTCTGAGTTGGACACCATCTGTCTCGACAGGAAGTGTAGGACCTGAGCCTTTTTCTGGGCCAAAAGAATGTGGTACATGTATCTGAATATCAGCTTCAGCGCTGATACAACTTCAGCTCAATCCTGAAACTTCTCTCTCCACACATGGTCTTCCTCTGTGTGTCCCTCAACTCCTTCCAGCCCCATGGAGCCCCTCTCTTTTCCTGCCTTCTCTGTAGCCTCACTGTGCAGAGAAAGGAGCCACCTCTCCACAGAGCTGTGTCCCAGGAGAATGGGAGCCTCTTCTAAACACCTGGAGTCCTGGAGAGCTGAGGGGCTGCTCCATCCTCGGAGTCAGAGATGAAAGCCTTGAAGGAACAGGGAAGAACTGCAGCGTGGAGAGGGTGGGTCGGAGGGAGGAGAGGTTTCCTCCTGCTGCAGGCAGCCTGTTGATGGATGGATTCATTTACTTAGTGCTTAGCCAGTTGCTGGGTACCTGCTGGGCACTTTACACACCCGAACACATTTGCCCCCTTATGCGAGGTGCTACTTTCATCCTCACTGAACAGTGTTCTGGAACCTCACCCTCAGGTCTTACAGTGACATGGATTCTCATGTATGGGGCGGGGTTAGGCCTCTCTGGGGGCAGGAACATTGCCTATTTGCTATTTTTTCTGGCCTCCTTAGGAAAGGACAATCAGAGTGGTAGAAAGGAGGTGTTCGTGCTGACTTTCTGTTTTCCACTGTGGCAGTGGGGTAGATGATAAAGAAGATTTGGTGAGGGGTGCTAAATTTCTTCTATTTCCCAGTGATCTAAAAGAAATTATACTACAAATGGGTGTGAGAACTCAAAATCTCTGAGTGTATGAAACAGAAGCCACATTAGTTTTGGGGGAATGGCTATCTGGTCACCAATTTTCTTTTTTGTTTTTGTTTTGTTTTGTTTGTTGTTGTTGTTTGTTTTTTTGAGACCAAGTCTGGCTCTGTCACCCAGGCTGGAGGGCAGTGGCGCTATCTTGGCTCACTACAACCTCCACCTCCTGGATTCAAGTGATTCTTGTGCCTCAGCCTCCTGAGTAGCTGGGATTACAGACGTGCACAACCACACCCAGCTAATTTTTGTACTTTTTAGTAGAGACGGGGTTTCGCCACGTTGGCTACACTGGTCTCAAACTTCTGATCTCAAGTGATCCGCCCGCCTCGGCCTCTCAAAGTTCTGGGATTGCAAGCGTGAGCCACCGCACCTGGCCTGATCACCAGTTTTTCTGAGAACACCTGAAAGTTGTGAGTATCAACAACCATTTGCCCCAGAAATAGCAAAGTCCCTCAGCTCAGGAGATGCCCTGGAGCCACGGTGGTTCCTGATTCTCTGGTTGTAGGACCCGCTCAGTGTAGGAGTGTCCTTAGTGTAGGGGTGTCCTCAGTGTAGGGGTGTCCTCAGTGTGGGGGTGTCCTCGGTGTGGGGGCGTCCTTGGTGTGCGGGGTGTCCTCGGTGTGGGGGGTGTCCTTGGTGTGGGGGGTGTCCTCAGTGTGGGGGGTGTCCTCAGTGTGGGGGGTGTCCTCATGCATTCTCTGGGAAGGTTTTCAACTCAGGAACAAAACAGAATCTGTCTGGGCCATCCAGGTGAAACTAAAAGAAAATCTATCTGTTATTTCCTCTCCTCAAGTGAGTGCTCAGGATGTGATTTCCTTTGTTGATGGTATAGTTTGCTGGGATGAAATCCACATGGCATCTTGCCAGTTTACCCCCACCCAACCCAGAGGCCTCTAAATAGAATTGGAGGCTTCCACTCCTGCTGCAAATGCATTTAGTGCCTCCCTGTCTTCCAGGTCAGGTGCTCTCTCCTTAGCCTGCATTGCAAAATACTTCCCAATGTGGCTCCTGGACCTCTCCTCCCCTCCACCCACTCCTGCCCTCGGCCCCCTCCATGCTGGGGTTCCTGGCACCGCCTGTGAAGCAGCTCCATGCCATTGCTCACACTGGGCTCTGATGAGAACGTCTCCTTCTACCCCTGTCAGACTCATCTGCCCTATCCTTAGGGTCCTCTACGAGGATTTCATGATTCAGCTGGAGGCTCAGCTCTTCCATAGTGTCTGCGTGACTCCTTCCCAGACGGGCAGAGCTCTTTCTTTTGCACACTACTAGATACCTTCAGAAAAGACTGAGTTGTCTTTTCAATGTACACCGACACTTGTTTCATTCTTTGACGCCACTGCAATGAAAGCTCTCTTTTGGGGTTCAAGGCAAAATTGTTAATGAATGAATACATGAATGAATGATTGAATGAATGAAAGCAGTGATAAGATCCCGGAAGGCAGAAAACCCTGTAGCATTTATACCCAAGACAGTCTGTTTTGACTGAGCATGGCAGCCACATTTCCATCAATTCCAGACAAAGCCAAACACAACCCAGGATGTGGATGAGAAAGATGATGGAATATATGTGACTAAGGTCCCCCTTTCCCTCCATACTGGCTTTTGGGCTGGGACCTCAAGGTTATGCAGGTGCTCTGTGTGATGAAGGACATCTTTTGGATGGCTGCCTCAGATACAGAACTTAGACCATTTGCCCAACACGGGCTCCAGTGATTCTGAAAAAGGACTTGCAGCACAGGAGACCAAGATGGAGAAACAAGGAGAGAAGGAGGTTGGAGTTGGGAATTCCCTGTGCCACCATTTTTCCGGGCTCAGAAGGATTGGCAGCTCTGAACATTTTCCTGTATTGTCCTTTTGCCCTTTTCAAAGATTGGTTTTAGATCTCACTGTCCTTGGCATCAAGGAAGCACTCAGGCTGGACCAAAAGCAAAACTAGTATAAAGTCAACCCTGTGTGTGTCCTAATGAGATATGTCTTAACTGTCTTCTCATACTTCAAATAAGCTGTAAACACTCTCCCATGTACATAAAGCTTGCTGGGGGCTAATTGAGGATGAGAGGTCAGGTTTGAAGACTGAAGGGGGTGAGAGGAATGGGGAGACCCCTCAGGAGGGCGATATTCCATGTCCACAATATCTCACTGTAGGTAAGAAATGGAGGCCCCTCCCTGCCTTGAGTCAGGGAAGCCAAGCTTGGGCTGGGGACCCTTGTTGCCCCTCTATTTGCCAAGGGCAGGAATCACAGAGTGGCATCCACACACTCATGTCTGGAGCATCTCATCCCGACACAGAGGCTGTGGCTGAAAACACATGTCCCTGAGATGCAGATTTTGTAGCTTGTGGGGCCTGAAACACAGCTGGTGGCTGGAATTAAAATTCCTGAGTGGTATTCCCATCCACAGGCAGGGCTTCCAAGGGGACTCGGAAGACGCCTGCAGTCCTGGTGAAGAAAACATTTATTTTATTCAGGGGTTATGGAAAGAGACTAATCTGTGTGCAGAAGAGCTGTTACACTTTCCATTCCTTGCTCGCCCCGGGCCTTGCACTTGTAAGAAGTGAAGCTAATGAGAGCTGGTGCCACTCACTGGGGAGGAAGCTGCCTGCTGGAGTTAGGGTGATTCCAAATGCTGACACCTGTCAGTTCTCTGCCCCACAGCTTCGCCTATGGGAGTGAACAGGTAGAAGTCTTGGATGGATCTCTGGGGTCCAGATCCCTGAGCAAAATGTGTAAAGGTACGTCCCTGACCTACCAATCCTCCTCCAATATTATGACCATCACATATAACAGAACTTTCAGCCAACCATCCACATTCTTTGTGGGATGCATATTACCATAGTGACTCAGAAGGTAGGTGGGGAA
Organism: Pan troglodytes; assembly: GCF_028858775.2. NCBI lineage: Eukaryota > Metazoa > Chordata > Mammalia > Primates > Hominidae > Pan > Pan troglodytes. The sequence continues at coordinate 134,753,927 of NC_072406.2, forward strand.
GGGGAAAACCTGCTGATTCTCCCCTTCTCTGTGGAAGCCAGCTGAGTGACATGCTGCATATACAGATGTTTCTGTGACTGCCAGAAAAAAGGGTGAGACCGCCTTCCAGTGGCCAAGTATTGAGTACAGGTAGTACAAAAAATGCACTGGGACATACGATTATAGCCTGGAGCAACTCATGTTGACACACGAGTAGAATAATGCCCAGTCTGTATCCCCAGAGGCTTGTATTCAGTTGAGGACTGAAACCAGCTCACAGAGAGTCAAGTGGCAGCACAAGAAGCAATGGCCCCCGACACGTCCACCAGGCAATGGGTGGAAGCTGCAGACACTGTGAGGTCTGAGGTCAGCCCCACCTGCGCTGATCACACCAGGCTTCCCAGTGAGGTGGAGCTCAGGCCTGGTCTCCGGCATGGGGAGGTCTGGGAAGACTGCAAAGGACGTGCTGGGCAGGTTCCATGACCAGGAGTGGAGTCATCTGAGTGGGGCGAACTGAAGGACAAGGAGAGAGAGGCACTTCCTCATGGGCCCTGTGGGCATTGCTGGTGCAGAGATGTGTGTACTGGGGTGGGTTGGGGCAGGACGGCTGGGTGGAGCATTAGAGAGGCTCAGACATGAGGCTGGACCTCTTAGGGGTCTCCTTCCTAGAACATCCCCCCAGCTCTGTCAACTCCTCTCCAGCATGGGGGGCCCCTCTGCCCTCCCATCTGGGAAGCCTCACTGGGCAGGGAAAGGAGCTGCCTCTCCACAGAGCCTGTGTCCCAGGGGGAACAGAGCCTCCTCTAATCACCCAGAGTCTGGAGAGCGGACGGGCTGCTCCAACTTCAGAGTCAAAAGTGAGAGCTGTGAAGGAAAAGGGAAGAACCGCAGCATGGAGGATGCGGGCTGGGGGCAGGAGCAGTTTCCTTGTGATGCAGGCAGCTTATTAATTTATTTTTTACCAAGGACAGAGGACTTGCCAGGTACAGAACAAACCTTTTAAAATAGGAACATATTGGATCCTAGAACACCTCTTCCATGCCACTTCTTTTTTAACTCCTCAGGTGACTGCGTCTCTCTCTCCTTTTGCCTCATCAGTCACCCCATGAAAATCTATAGTGGATTTTAGCATAAAATGTTATTTGCATTTTTATTTTTGTCTGCCACTATGGAAACTCTAACTTTGGGTTCAAGCCATATTTCCTAAATGAATGAATTTGTGACTAGTGTGATAAGATCACGGAAGGCATTAGCAACGTAGCAGTAAGTTACTGCCCTGCTATCCCAGGGCCATCATCATGGATTTTAACGTGGGAGTCACATTTCCATCAACTCCAGACAAAGCCAAGGGCAGGCCGCAGTAATGGATGAGACACGTGATGAAATCTGAGTGACTAAGGGCTCCTCCCGCTCCAGAGGTGGAGTGGTGTCAGGACCCCCACTAAGTTTCTCGGGGCTTTCTAGGATGAAGGACACCTGGGAAATGGCTCTGACACGAGCAGTGCTACAACCCTCTACAAAACTTTGTTTTCATAAGGCAGCAAATAATGGTATGTTCACGAAGGTCATGATTCAGGGAACAGAGAGAAGGAGCTTGAGAGGAGGACAGGGCTGAATGAGCCAGGCATTTCTTGTGTCGCTATTTCTCCAGGGGTCAGAAGAGTGAGATGTTTGGAACATTTTCCTAAGGACCCTTTCCTTTTTCAAAGGTTTTTTGGTTCTGACTGTCCCTGTCACCAAGAGGCTCAAGGTTCAGCCAGTAGGAAAACTCATACAGAAGGTCCCCGTATTTCTGCTGTTCTGGGATGTGCCCCTCTTATCTTCTTATCCTACAGAGCCTCTGGGCTCCCGCCTGGGAGCAGGAGATACACTGGGGACTAAGTGAAGACGAGGGGTGGTGGATCAGGCTGAAGCGTTGGCCTTGAAAAGTGCCTGGTCTGGCCAGGGCTGCAGGCCTTCTTCCTGGAGGACACGCTTTGCTCAGAACAGGGCTGCTCCTGTGGAGCTGCCCTAACGACAACTTGCTCTCCCGTAACTGTGGCCATGGGTGAGGGGTTGGTGTTATCTGCTCAGGTGGGCTTCTAAGTCACTGGTCCTCTATTTTGTTTTGTAGTTTTCTTCAAGAAAGTGCTGAAAGGGCTCCAGTGCATGGGGCCTTCTCACACGTTTGGGCATATTTCCTGAATTTATGAGTACTCCTTTATTTTTAAGCCAATTTAGTACCTTCTGGCCACAACACATAACAAAACAGATGTATGCACACATAAATACATCTGAGCACACATGCACACTCATACGAAGATCCTATAGCTTTTACTTTGGAACTCTAGCCGAGAGATATCAACACAAACTCACCAGCTTATTAAAAAATGGTTGGATATAAGCAGTTGTTTTTATCTTAATACCAGTAGAATGGTCCTCTAAACTAGAAAAAATACATTTTCTTAAGCAAAAACCATATCCTTATGTTTTTGTTTCACCAAACACACATCTTATTCTCCTACTTATCTAACTCCTAGTAACTGTAATTCCCAGTGAAAATTCTAGGATTACTTAATTTAACATAACATGACTTTAAGATTTCAAATCAATAGAGAAAATTAAATTTACCAAATTAAACTTACCAAAGATGACCAAAGTCATGTGAACTGAAAAGCCTCTGAACTAGTTTCTGTTAGTCCGATAAACACTTAGCCTTTTCTTTAAGACAATTAATTAGAGTTCTTTAGACTTTTCTTTAAGACAATTAGCGCTGTTTCATATAACTTGGTCGTGAAATATCACTTCCACATGACACATACAGTTCTATAGATGAACACGGACAGAGGCACATCTTAAACACTTTAGATTTTTCATTTGTGTGTTTTCAAAATTTTTCTGTCCCCTACTTCAGATTATTAGTCTCCTGATGATCTGTTCCATGTCCAAAATAATTGTTAACTAAGCAACTCTAAATGTACAACTCCAAAGACATGACTTTGGTGAAACAGGGTAGAAAATGTACATCTCAAAGGCACAGACTTAGACCTAAACAAAGTCAAGGTCTGTTATGTAAACTTTAAGCCACTGTCTTCCCCCTAGTTAAGGTTCCTAGTGGTACAGATGCAGAGACAGAGATGCTCTTACAAAACGGAGATTTCCTTTAATGATGTAAATTTTCTTTACAAAATGTTTTTATTAAAGTGACTTAATTTGATAGGTGTTTTTATTTGTTTGTTTGTTTGTTTTTGAGACAGAGTCCTTCTGTTGCCCAGGCTAGAGTGCAGTGGCGCAATCTCGGCTCACTGCAACCTCCGCCTCCTGGGTTCATGCCATTCTCCTGTCTCAGCCTCCTGAGTAGCTGGGAGTACAGGGGTCCGCCACCACGCCCAGCTAATGATAGGTGGTCTTTTAACTTAGCTTGATTAGATCACCGGCTTTAGGGTAAAGCTCTTTGGGGAATGGGGCCAAGAATGCATGCATTTTTTAAGGACTAAACCACAATGTTCTTATCCAAATGTGTGAAGAAAGGAGTATCTCCCTGTAGTAATGACCATTTCCTGCCAACTGTCCTCAGCCACCCCTAAAATTGTAGCTATCTTCTGCCATTACACACACTAAAGTCAGATCCTCTCACAGTCCAAGGTAATCTCTGGTACCCCCCAAAGCCAAAGAAACCAGGCAATGCAATACAAGACAGAAGAGCTTTAGACTTGAGAACAATCTGCCCACGACTGTTGAAACTCCACAAAGAAAGAACACCCCTAAAAGGAGTGAGCGGTGCCTTTATCCTGAGCTCTTTAAGGGACTCAAATTATTAGAAGCCTTTCTAGATATTTTTTTCACTTGGTACTGAAGATGGCAACAGGGTGGAAGTAAGTGAAACAACAATTTTTAAGAAAGGAAGTGAACTGAGAAGCCAAGCACCTTTTTGTTTTTCTTTTTGCAGCTGTGGGGGATTTTAGCCAATTCAGAGGCCTCCATAATTTGGAATTCTTATCCGGATTTGACCAAGTCCAGTACAGTTGGTCAAATCCAATGGGAGAAAGACTGAAAAAAAAAAAAAACAGCGAAAAGCCAAACAATATGCTTATTCTTATTATTCATATAGTTGTATTTTTTGGATGGCTGAGGATGGCTATTTGGAGATTTTGGTGAGGTAGTAAACTGAAGGAGCCAATATGTACATGTTCCTCAGGGCCTCTGAGAAGTTGACATAGTCAGCATTTAGTCAAAGGGACCTTGAAGGTTTCTGTGTCACCACCTGCCCCACTGAACGCTCTAATGGTAAGGAGAAATTAAGACCAGCTGGTTATCAGTCTTAACTTTTAGTCATTAAGGAGACTTTTCAACACAATATCCCAATTCAGCTACGTACCTAGGAATGGGGCCCAGGCCGAAGATTGCTCTCTACCATCTTAGAAGCAGGAAAGAAACTCAAACTCACCTTCCCTGTTGCAAGTAAGCAGAGATTCCAGGAAGGACTTGCTCTCCTGTTTCCAATGTCATGGAAAGCAGGAAAACTTGCCTTCCTTGTTAGAAGTGAGTAAAACTCCAGAAAAGCAGTTGTATGGTGAAATACACCTGAGATCTCACCCAAGTTTGGGGGAGATCAGGGATTCTCTGGAGTGGGGAAGCTCCCAGGCCTCAGCAAATTGTCCCATTGGTTTGAGCAATAAAGATAGCCCAAGCCAGTACCAAGCACCCACAGGAGATTCATCAAAGGTCAGGGGCACCTCCACTCAGAGTCTCTTCAGTTGGTCACCAATTTGTAAACCAAAAGGTATCTGAGACAGGTCTCAATTGATTTAAAAGTTTATTTTGCCAAGGTTAAGGACATGACTAGAAATTGAAAAAAAAACACACACATGCACACACACAAACAGAAAAAGCTTGTGGTCCCAAGATGATTTTGTGGGCTTCAATACTTAAAGGGGAAAAGATGGCTGGAAGGGAAAGAGGGAGGGTATGGTCATCCACATGTCTACGCTGTGCCGCTTGGGCTGGAAGGCGTAGGATTAAGCAACTTCTCTTGCATCTCTGTTCCTACATTTCATTGTGTTAATTTTTTTCCTTCCCAATCAATAATTCTGGCTGGAAGGCATAGGATTAAGCAACTTCTCTTGCATTTCTGTTCCTACATTTCATTGTGTTAATTTTTTCCCTTCCCAATCAATAATCTTAATTCAATTACTTTAAAAATGTTTCTAAGTCTTAAGAAAAGGAGCAGGTAGGGGATAGTCAATCATGAGTTTGTCTCACACTCAGTAAATAGGCATTTACATAAGATAAGGTGAACATAGAGTAACTACCTGTGGAGATATTTAACCTTTTATCTGTAGCTCTCTGCTTAGGAACAAAAGGAAAGGCAGCTTCTTGCATGCCTCAGCTTTCAGCTTAGTTTCCTTTTTCCTTTTGGCATAGGAAATTGGAGTTTGGAGTTTTCACAGAAGATAGATAACAAATAAGCATAGGAAAAGATACTGCCAAATGAAGATGGAATTTTTGTTGTAGTTACCAGCGTAAGGGCTTGAAGTTTAGCCATAGCCTGGCTTTCCATGATTGGATTTTCGGAAGCCCAGTCAATAGATTACGGTTACTTTACTCAATAACTACCATTTTATGTAAATCTTCAGGATGAGTGTTTCCCAAGCATAATGTTTTGCATATTTCCCTCTGCTTATTCTTGTAATTTAGATGGCTGTATTTTCTGATGGCTGTGGCTGGCTTCTGGAGACTTTGGTGAGGCAGTAAATAGAAGGACCCACATGCACATGTGCCTCAGGGCCTCTGAGAAGTTGACATAGTCAGCATTTTGTCAAAGGGACCTTGGAGGTTTCTGTGGCGCCACCTGCCCAAGCTGTTTGGAATCTCCCAAATGAGGTGCCGTGGCAGGTCTGCTCAGCCTGGGGGATTTTAGCAGGTGATGGATGGTTCTCATTCTTCTAAGACTCTCTAAAGAGCAAGCACTTTAATTTCTGGTATTCAAGGGGCCTTGTAGAGCTTAGGATATTTTCAGCTACATGCACAAAAACCTCATCTCAAATTGACTTAAACAATGAGGACAGGGATTGACGCCTGTGTCTGGACAATGCAGAGGCTTTGGGGCTGACATCAGCAGCAGCTCTGGCGTGGCCTTCCCACCATTGCCTTGCTCTGCAGCTCTGCCAGTTGGCTTCATCCTCATCCTGGTAGCAAGGGGGAGCAGCCATGTCTGCCTCCCTCTGAGTCACACCTTCCTTTGATGCCATTGGACCAATCTGGGTCACATACTCAAGTCTGCATCCATCACTGATGCAGAGGGTGAGCCTTCTGTCACCATCCATGCCACCTTCCTACTCTACTCAGGCCAGCGTTTGGAGCTAGGCTTGGAGCCAGTTGCTCCTAGGACACATTGGGTATGCTGGGTGAGAATAGATACCTGGAAAAAGTTGGGGTTTTTTGTTTCCAACTGGGAAATCATGCTAGGGAGACAACACAAAAAATGCCCATCAGACCCTAAAATTCTTCCTGGTAAAGTAAAAGTAAGGGTGGTAGGGAGGCAGATAATGGCAGACCTGGAACAGAGGAGACCAGTTGGACAGTTCTGACACTGTGGATGGCGTCAGTCACAGGGGTCTTTGAACAAGGTGCAGAGAATTACTAACCTCTCCTGGAGAAGCAGAGGACAGGTCTGAGTGCAGCAGGCTATGAGAGAAGAACATACAAAGAGAAATAAACAAATCCACTTAGGGCTACATAGGAGCAAGGGACGACCTGGGAGGGTAAAGATCTGAGGGACACAAATCCTCGTAAGCTGGTGCTAACCCAAATCTTTCCTCCAAGCTGACATCGTGACTTGGGGCACCTAAGACTTTGGTTTCCAGGGTCCTCCAGAAAAGATACTAGGTCTTTGTTCCTTCAGGCAGCCACAGCCATGTGGGGACGATGCTGGAAGACATGTAGCCATCCTGACACATTGGAGCCCATGGCAGGATCCTTGGGCTGGGGTATAAGAGGAAGGATGCATCCTCTCCATGGGCTCCAGCATTTGCTCCATCTGGGCATTCACATCCAATTGTGGGGAGCTTTGACCTCTTCCCAGCCCAGGGCCACGGGTAGGGTGAATGAGGGCTAATGGGACAGGGTGTCTGGAGTAAGAGGAGGAAGGAGAATTGTGAGGAAGTATTGCAGTTTACTTTAGTAATACATGGGGGCTTAACACTAAAACAGCCTTTTTCAGTGACTTCTGAGTAGGGAGAAACAACTGGGCTCCCAGCCCAGCAGTGTCGATTGGGCTCCCAGCCCAGCAGTGTCGGTCTGTTCTACTTGAGTTGGAAAGCCCCTTCACACTGTGAACCCATCACGGCCTGTGCAAACAAAGTTGTGGGAAATAAAGGCCGAGGGTGGCTTCTTTGATCCATAAGAAGACGAGTGATGCAATACAAGATTGTCCTGAAGATATGAACAGGCATTTCTGAAAGAGCTGCAGTGGGAGTGGAGGCATTGAAAAGGTGCCAGCCCCACTGGACTTTGGGGAAATGCCTTTTATAACATTAGGTATTATTTCCATCATATTTGATTACAAGACATATTAAAAGATGTGACAAAATCAGGAGTTGGTTAGAGTTTAGGAAAATGGGTCCTCATGAAGTCCTGGTTGTTGTATAAATTGGTCCCAGTCTTTGGTTGGCAAATTGGCTTGCATTCCTTCATATGGCTGAATAAATTCCCATTATGGCTATACCAAGTTTTCTTCATCTGTTTCTCAGTTGATATTAGATAGTTTCCCCTCTTTGGCTAGTATAAGCAATGCTACTATGAACATTCATGTACAAATTTATGTCTAGACATATGCTGTTAATTCTCTTTAGCATACAGCTGGTGGAATTGCTAGATCATAAAGGAACTCTCTGTGTAACCTTCTAAGAAATTTCCAGCCTGTTCTCCACCAAAGCCTCTTTTAACCATGACCCTGCCCTGGGACTGAGCCATGTGGATCCTGGCATGACACATGTGTAATACAGGCAGACACAGATACTCATGCCATCTACCTGGACATTCTCACATGGGTGGGCCTATCCCTGCAGTGGCCCCACTGTGACCCACTCACACCTTGATCTGCTCAAGGGCCTGATTTCATGCCTTTGCTCTCCTGTGACACAGAGAGGGCTGTGGGAGAGATGGGCAGTCAGGAGTTTGGGACCTCACCCTGGTTCTGCCCCTGATGCCATGTGACTTTGGGAAAGTCTCCTGGTTCTCTCTGGGTCTCGGATCTTCAGCTTTCCAAGGACTCCTGGCCTGCCTCACCTCTGGGGTGTCGTGAGGCTTCTGCAACATAATACAGCTGCAGATGCTACAAGTTAACCCGAAGAAAGAGGGCTGCCCCAGTAGGAGATCACGGATTGAGGCCAGCTTGTGATACTTCCCTTGAGTCTGCCTGGGCGGAAAGGAGAAGGAGCACCTGGCCATTATATCTCTGTCTAGGTGAAACCTGGAACCTGGCTGAGAAAGATCAGTGTTGATTAGCATCTAGCCACACCTCACCCCTCCCTCTCTAGACCACCCAGGTCATCCTGCAGCACCCTCAGATCCTACAGCTTGGCCAATCTTGGCTCCAGATGGGAGGGAGAAGATCAAATTTCATGGGTGTTTCTATATAACCCCAAGCCACCAGAGCTGAGCTCACTCCTGAGTTTGGTGCCAGGCCCTGCTGAGGATGAGGCTGTCCAGAGCCTTCGCTTGGCTGCTGCTGTGCAGTATAGGTAACGCATGGCCCCAGGCCCTTTCTCCTGGGCCTCGCACTGTTTTCCTTTTCAACTGCAGAGATTTTTAAATTTGCTTATTGCCAAGGAAGAAGCCCATGGCTGATTAGCTGAAAGATACTCTCTTCCATACAAAATGTTTCACTTAGTGCTGGTGGAGGAAGAGACAAATAGGAAAATATCTATGTCATTGTGCTGATGCCATCGTGATTTTTAAACATTTCTGGGTTCCTGAGTTCCCGGTCTTGATGTGTTCTGTGACCCTCCTTCCTGCCTTAAGCAATGTATGCTGAGATTCTGCAGGGCTCACCCAGAAGTGGCTGAGAAAATCAGACATGGTCTTGCTTTCGAGGCTTTCCAGGTGGTCTGACAGCAGGCAGTGTCTTGGTGAGGGTGCCCTGCATGGAATGTGTCTGGGGACTTCTGAGGGGGTAACTGTGGCCCTTGGGGGAGCCCACAGCAGGAGGGAGCTCTGCATCTGCCCAGCGGGTTGTCACATGGCTGCTGCAGCAACTTCGGGAGGAGCAATAACCAGCAGCTCCCACCGCTGGCTGGGAATGCCTGGAAGAGGGGGAGTCACTTGCCCTCTAGAGGGCTGGACCCTGGGAATTGTGTCAACTGCGTGAGGACTGGCCAACTGATTTTGAATGCAGGCAGGAAAGGAAGAGGGTATAGATTTCCTCAGGGAGATGTCTTCGTCTCTATGTCTCTCTTGCCCTGGCTTCCTGTTTCCCTCATTCTCCCCACCTTCTTTCTTTGTATCCTCCTCTCTCTCCCCTTTCCTTCCTGAGCTCCTTGTTTCCTACTCTCGTCACTTCTTTCTCCTCTCTTGCCCTTGCCGGGTCCTTTCCAACCTTGCCCATTTCTCCTGCGCTGCTCCACTTTGCTGACTGCACACTCACGTCAGGGGCTGCCCCATCACCGGGTGCTCTCCTCCCCTGCCAGGATTTCAGCCTCACTGTAGGCCCCAGCTCCACGTGGCTGCCTCTGGCTAAAGCTTCAGATGCCCATCTACATTTCCAACTCAGATAACAGCTTACAGCTTCTGTCTAAATTAGGGCTACAGTGAGGCCTTAGGGCAACTGGTCATAGGAACCCTAAGAGCTTGGTGGAAAAACTTAATATGCTTGACATTTGGTTTCCTCATCCTTGGTGAAATCAAGAGACACAAAGACAACTTGATGAAAAAGAGGCAGAGGTGCCAAGCTTAAATGCAGAAACTAATGAGTGCTGCATAGCCTTGGCCAAGTCACCCAACCTCTCTTCACCTCAGCTGTAGAATCGGGGTGCCTCGACAGGGCTGTTGTGAGGAGTTAGTGAAGCAAAAGGTTCCATTCAAGCAAATTTAGAAAAGTTCATTACTAAAGCTCCCTGGAGTGATCACTAGCCTCACAGCCTGAAAGCTTGTGTAGTTAGTGATTGTTAAGTAGCAGCTTCTTCCCCATGCCTCAAGGCCTTTGCCTAAGAATCTAGATGAAAGGAATTTAAGGTAGATGTGGTTACAGTACAGAAATATCACTCAATATGACAGGCATGTTCAGGATTTGCACTTGAGGTCTGCTTTCTGGGGAATCGTGATTTATTTCTTCCAGAGCCAACTTGATAGAGGCCCCAGCTGTGGGGAGACTCTTCTTTGCACCCACAAAGGACCAATATAGTCTCAGACTCAGGAAGGACAGCTAAGATGTCCTGGTTGACTTTCTTGTCAGAATAGGTTGTGTAGCATTATAAGGATTGCTAATTTACTTAGTAAAGAAACATCATCTAATTTGGAAAACGAAGCAACTGTCTTGAAAGCGTTAGAGTGACAGATCAGGTGTATGCCAGGCTACCCTGTGCTGGGCATTGGGCCATGGGCTCGTGCACCCAGCTTCATCCTGTAAGGTAGTTAAAATCAAGATGCCTATTGTATAGATGAGTGACTGAGGCTTACGGAGAGTTAAAAACTTTGTCCAAAGCCGTTCAGCTCTAGGCTGCTGGGACAGTTAACCAGGGACATCTGATTCTGAACCCGTGTGCCTGCCCGCTAGATCATAGCCTGACAATGATCCCAGTGTCACGTGCACCGTGGGACGTATGAGATTGCATGTAGGGCTGGCTTGGATCCCGTTATTTAACTCCAGTCCCTGAACAGTGAAATTTCCATAAATAAACATGGCTCACTTCTACTCACTTAAAAATTTTAGTCAACAGATTTATTTCAAATTCAAATTAATCACTGGTTTTGTTATAGAATTTACGAGGAGAAGTGTTTATATCAGAGTTAAGGTAGCTGACTTTTATTTTTTCCCAGGAAAGTGGGACATGAGACCTTTAGCTAAAAAATCAGGAATGTCTCGGATAATTCAAGACAAGCTGACTACTCTATCAGAGCAGTCATTTCTGACCATGGCTCCAGAGTGAGACAAACTTTAATTGAGTGGAATGGGAAAAACAAGAATGCTGTGAGTGAGCTGGTTTGTGAATTTGTGAGTGCTGAGAGCCGATGCTTCCTTCCATCCTTCTCTCTGGGTAACCCAGGGCTGTTCCCATAAATGGGGACAGTGACGCCATCTCTTCTTCTGCTTAGCTCTGTCCCTTTGTGCTCAGCTCTGTCCCTTTGCACTCAAGCTCCTCTTCACAGTGTAGTCATTTTCCTTTCTTCTGCTTTCACCCATTGGTAAGTTCAGATTTTCGTGGTTTTTTTTGTTTTGTTTTGTCTTTCAACCACAACTGTTAAAGCTCAATTTGCCACAGGTAAATGCAGACAAGACTGTTACCCTCTTTCCCTTGCCTCACACAGAGACACTGTTTTGGGGTTGAAATCCAAATGGATCAATGAGAAGGGCACGTACCAGGGATAATTCTTGTCCAAAAGGACTTGGTAATTGGATTCAGCCTTCATAATCGCTAATTCCCCCTCCCACCCTCTCAGTGCTCCCCTCCATGAGCTTCCTCCCAACTTCTCCAACACCTCCAAGCCCCCCCGAAGTCTCCTCTGCCCTCCTGTCTGACCAGCCTGCTGGGCAGGGAAAGGAGCCACCACTCCACAGAGCCTGTGTTCCTGGAGGTTGGGAGCCTCTTCTAAACACCTGGAGTCTGGAGATCTGAGGAGCTGCTCCATCCTCGGTGTCAGAAAACTGCTCCTCCCTCTAACCTGCTTCCTCCAGGGTGCAGTTCTTCCCTCTTCCTATGAGCTTCTCCGTGAGGATGCAGGCTAGAGGGAGGAGCAGTTTCTTGCGATGCAGGGTGGCTTGTTGATTGATTGGTGGATTCACCTAGTGCTTAACCAGTTGCTGGGCACAAGCTAAGTGCTTTAGAAACTGGAACACATTTGACCACTCAAGGAAAGTGCTCTTTTCATCCTCAGTCACACTTTCAGAGCCTGAGGCATCACTGAACCTCAAGGAGATGGATTCTCATTTGTTCAGGGATTGGGCTACTATTGGGGCAGGAGCACTGCCTATTTGTTATTTGTCCAGCCTGCCCTAAGAAAAGATCTGTAGGGAAATGGAAAGATAGTGTTTGTGCTGATTTTCTGTTCACTAATCGGGCAATACGATTGGTGAGAAAGTTTTAGTAAGGGGAGTTAAGTTCCTCTATTTCCCACTGGTCATAAACAAATTGTAATTTAAAATAAGTGTGGGTCACCTAATAAAGTCTGAAACCAAAAATCCCACCTTGTTTGTGGAGCCATCAGACTGGCCATTAAGGTTGAATTTTCTTCCCAAGGATGGGAAGTTGGGAGAATCAGTAATAACAGGGGCCCCTGGAATGACACAAGCCAATCCCAGACCTAGAGCATCCCTGCAGTGCCTGGGCCCCGTTTCTCCTCTTGTAGCACCCAGTGACTGTGGGGCCACTACACGGATGAATATGGCAGGATCTTCAACTACGCTAGGCCGAAAACTGAATGCGTCTGCATCATCGAGTTGAACCCCGGGGAGATAGTCACAGTGGCCATTCCAGACCTCAAGTGAGTACTGGGGTTGTGAGTTTTCTTTGATGTTGTTGGTATTTCTAGGAAAGATCCCATCTTGACCTCATATGGTTCACCTTCCACCCTATCCATGACAGCCATTTGACACATAATTTGACTACATTTTCACTTCCTGTTGAAAGCTTTTCACTGGCTCGTTTTCTCCAAATAAAGTTGATCTTCTTGTCATGCCTTTCTCATTCCTCACAACTGGTTTCTCTTCTCTGCTCACTTCTGATCACTTCTCCTCTCTGGACCCTGCTGTGGGCTGTGCCATTACGCTGAGTTTCCTGGACACACCAGAGTCCAGCAGCTCCTTGCCTTTGCTCACACCTGCCCTCTGCCTGGAATGCATCCTTCAATCCCTGCCAGACTCATCTGCCCTCTGCAAAGGGTTTTCATGTTGTATTTCATGAGTTAGCTCAAGGACAACAACCTCCATAACAATAAAACCACTTTCCTGACTCTCTGCAGAGGAGGAGAGATCTTTTTCTCACAGGGGTTTACATAATACCCCTGGAAAGCTCTACACTGAATTTATAGTGTAATATTACTCTTGCCTATGACTTCGTTTGTGTCTACTAGGAGTCTGTCTTTGGATTGCAGGTATTTTTCTTAAATGAATGAATGAAGTGATAAAGCCACAGAAGGCATTTCCAATGCAGCCTAAGTTACTGCATTGATATCCCAGGGCAGTGTTCACAGATTTCAGCATGGAAACCACATTTCCATCAATTCCAGACCAAGCCAAACACAGCCCACAATGGTGGATGAGACAGATGGTGGAACTGTGTGACCCAGAGGTCCTGTCCCCTCCAGACAGCCTATGGGCTCAGAATCCCACTACATTATGCAGGAGTTCTATGGGATCAAGGACACTTCGAGACACCTGCCCCAAATACGGGGCTTAAACTGTCTACCCAACCTGAGGCCCAGGGATTCAAAAAGGATGTGTGGCCATGAAGACCCAGATGGGGAAACAAGGAGAGAAGGAGCTTGAGGAGGGACCTGGAATGAAAGAGTCGTGCACTTCCTGTGTCATAATTTCCCCAAGGCCAGCGGGATGGGCGGCTGTGGACATTTTCCCATATTGTCCCTTTGTCCTTTTCAAAGTTGATTTTGAATCTGATTGTCCTTGGCACCAAGGAGGGACACAGGCTGGGCCAAGAGCAAAACTAGTATAAAGTCAGCCCCGTGTGTGTCCTGGTGGGGTGTCCCCTTGTTGTCTTATTATACCCCAGAGAGGCTCCAGCCCCTCCTTGTGAACTGAGACCTGCTGGGGCCTGAGGATGAGGGGTGGAGATTAGTACTGGAAAAGCACAGGGAGGAGAGGGAAGTAGGGAGGTCTCCTAGGACTGAGAACTTCCATGTGCAGCTTGTCTCTCACAGGATGGAGATAGAGACCCCTCTCTCCTCTGCAGTGAGTAAGCAAGGCCAAGCTTATGCTAGTGGAGGGTCATGCTTCACCTCTTCCTGTCCCATCTGCCAGGGGAAAGGAAGGCAGGAACCAGGGAGTGGTGTCCACACACTCATTTCTGGTGATTTTTGTCCTGACACAGAGGTTGTGGTTTAAGGAAACACACCACTCTGCTGGCTGCATTCCCTGTTTGGGGAACTTGAAACACAGCTGATGTTTTGACTAAAATTCCTGGGTTGGAATCCTAGGGCCATGGGCTGGGCTCCCTGGAAGACATGGAAACCATGAGACTGGGAAGCCACCTGCTGCCCTGGTGGAGGTGAAGGTTTCTGGGAAGATGGAGGGGGTGCTCGGGCCCCTGCTTGCGTTATTGAAGAACTGACGAACTTTCCTTCTTTCGTTCTCATCTGTCCTTGCACTTCTCATGAGCAAAGCTGTTGGGATCTAGTGTGGATTCATTGGTGGAGGGAGGTGGCAGCCTGGCTGGAGGACAAATCCAAATGCTGATGGTTGCCTTTTCTTCTGACCCAGAGGATTCTCATGTGGCAAAGAATACGTGGAAGTGCTGGATGGACCTCCAGGGTCTGAGTCCTTGGGCAGGATTTGTAAAGGCTTCAGTACATTCTATTACTCTTCTTCCAACATCATCACCATCAAGTACTCCAGAGAACCCAGTCATCCACCCACCTTCTTTGAAATATATTACTTTGTTGATGCTTGGTCAACATATTAATAGGAAGGTCGGGGGAAGAGGCACCTGCTGATGCTCCCCTGCTCTGCCTGAGCCTGGTTCTGCATATGTTGGACAGAGGCTATACCTGGGACTGCAGAAATAAGATTGAGTCATAGTTCTCCTGGACCAGCATTGGGTGAGGGAGAGGGAGTGTGACCCTGTGACCTTTCCAGAAAAAGGTACGGGTTCTGTCTCAGCATTTCTGTACACCCACATCTTTAGTGTTAGAAGATCATATGTGAAAACTTTCTTTATCTTTCCTGTCTTCTTGATATAGAAGTGTGTATCTCTGAGAAGCCATCTTTCTCTCTATTGATCTTATTATATGCCCTGTAGCATTTTCTAGTGTATTTCTGCAAAGTGAGTAGTATATGAACTATATACTATAAGGAATGTATAGTATACATATTCTATATGAATATATAATCCTAGAAAAAATATATAAACAAGAAATATATATTATATATACATAAAATATATATAAATAAGAAACTTGTGCCTCCTGGACTGAGATTATACTTGGTGCCCTATGAGTCTCTGGACACACTGAAATACGCAGCACACGCTCCCCATCCCTAAGAGACTTAGGGATTCAGTTGAGGACTGAAACCAGCTTGCATAGAGTCAAACAGCAGCACAAGAAGCAATGGCCCCTGACACCCCCATCAGGCAGTGGGTGACAGCTGCAGACACTGTGAGGTCTGGGGTTCACCCAGCTATGCTGTTCACACCAGGCTTCCCAGTGAGGTGGAGCTCAGGTCTGGCCTCCAGCATGGGGAGGTCTGGAAAGGCCGGAATAGGACGTGCTGAGCAGGTGCCGTGAGCAGAGGTGGAGTCACCCGAATGGGGTGAATTTAGGAACAAAGAGAACACAGAGAAAGGTGCTCCCTCCATCTTTCTGAGTGTTTCAGAAAGGGCAGAGCTCCCAGTAGGGCCTGTGTTGGGCATATTTGAGTGCATTTCAGGCACATTGCTGAAGTGGCTACTTCTTCCTTCACCATGGGTGAGGTCTATCTGGGGACAGAAGAAGGCTTGGCTCCTGGTCTTGGTTCTGGATGAGTCCAGTTTTTTTTGTTTTGTTTTGTTTTGTTTTCCCCGGGATACTTGGTCAGTCCCCAGGAGGCCCACAGTCCTCCCTGAATGTGACCAGGGGAGAGGAGAACACAGGGTCAGGGACCTTCCAGAGCTGACCTTGCGGAGTTTCCCTCCACCCTTGAAGCTGGAAGGAGCATCTGGATCCTGTAAACCTCACATGAAGCAAGCATCTCTGTCTGTCATCTAAGTTGTTCCAGAATGTTTGTCTTGGAGCTTGAAGGATCACCTGAAACTCACATGTTTGAAGAAAAAAAAAAACAAATCCTAGTTTTGGTTGGCTTTTCTGGTTTTTCTAAATGTACAGATATGGAGACACAGCAGGTAGGACTTGTCCTCTAGCTCTGGTGCACAGCACACGGTAGCCTGGGACTTTGTGTGAGCAGGTCAGGTCTTTAATGTTCCAAGAGCATCTTGGAGTAGAATAATACAATGTGACCAGCTGAACATGACTTCTGCTTAGCGCGCTGATGTCTTTGACTGGAAAAGGTCCAGGGAAACCCTGGACAGAAAGCAGAGTCAAAGAAAAATAACAAGCTACCTGTGTCCATTCTGTCGCTGACTGACATGCGGCTCCAGGTCAGACTTTTTACTTCTGTCAACCATGTTTTTCTCATGTGTGAACTGGAGATAGAAACATCAGACTTTTTACCTCTGTCAACCATGGTTTCCTCATGTGTGAACTGGAGATAGATAGAAACATCAGACCTTTTACCTCTGTCAACCATGGTTTTCTCATGTGTGAACTGGAGATAGAAACATCAGACCTTTTACCTCTGTCAACCATGGTTTCCTCATGTGTGAACTGGAGATAGAAACATCAGACCTTTTACCTCTGTCAACCATGGTTTCCTCATGTGTGAACTGGAGATAGAAACATCAGACCTTTTACCTCTGTCAACCATGGTTTTCTCATGTGTGAACTGGAGATAGAAACATCAGACCTTTTACCTCTGTCAAACATAGTTTTCTCATGTGTGAACTGGAGATAGAAACATCAGACCTTTTACCTCTGTCAACCATGGTTTCCTCATGTGTGAACTGGAGATAGAAACATCAGACCTTTTACCTCTGTCAACCATGGTTTTCTCATGTGTGAACTGGAGATAGAAACATCAGACCTTTTACCTCTGTCAACCATGGTTTCCTCATGTGTGAACTGGAGATAGATAGAAACATCAGACCTTTTACCTCTGTCAACCATGGTTTTCTCATGTGTGAACTGGAGATAGAAACATCAGACCTTTTACCTCTGTCAACCATGGTTTTCTCATGTGTGAACTGGAGATAGAAACATCAGACCTTTTACCTCTGTCAACCATGGTTTTCTCATGTGTGAACTGGAGACAGAAACATCAGACCTTTTACCTCTGTCAACCATGGTTTTCTCATGTGTGAACTGGAGATAGAAACATCAGACCTTTTACCTCTGTCAACCATGGTTTTCTCATGTGTGAACTGGAGATAGAAACATCAGACCTTTTACCTCTGTCAACCATGGTTTTCTCATGTGTGAACTGGAGATAGAAACAGATGACAAAGGAATAATAATAGTGAAAACCATTAAATGTTTATTCAACACAACATTCTGTAGGTACTACCTTAATAATGTCATACACGTTGTCTAATTTCATCATGACATGAAGTCTTTTGGGGTAGTATTACTATCCCTAGTTTACTTAGGATTTGAGAAGGTTTTGTTTTGTTTTGTTTTCTGTAGGTTTGTTTGTTTGTTTCTGAGATGGAGTCTCACTCTGTCACCCGGGCTGGAGTGCAGTGTTGCGATCTTGGGTCACCAAAAACCCCGCCTCCCGGGTTCAAGCAATTCTCCTGCCTCAGCCTTCCTAGTAGCTGGGATTACAGGTGCGCTCCACCTTGCCTGGCTAATTTTTGTATTTTTAGTACAGACAGGGTTTCACCATGTTGGCCAGGCTGGTCTTGAACTCCTGACCTCAGGTGATCCACCCACCTCAGCCCCCCAAAGTGCTGGGATTACAGGTGTGAGCCACTGTGTCTGGCCTAGGATTTGAGAAAGTTAGTTGAAAATAACTTCTCCAGAGGCACACACTGTCATGCCAGCTACGACTGTGATGAGGGCCATCTGATGCAGAGGCTGGGCTCCTACCAACACGTCCATCATGAGTGCGAGCCACAGAGTCATGTCCCAGAGGGAGGCCCTGTGACTGCACTCAGGGCTCCTGCATTCAAGTCCATGACAGGTCCCTGAAATGGTGAAAATTTCATAAATTAAGATGGCTTATTTCTCCTAACTCCAAAAAAAAATCGTATTCAATAGGTTTACTTCAACATTAGGTTGATTATTGGTCTCATTACAGAATTTAAAACAAGAAATATTCAGGTGAGCGTTAGATTGGCTGACTTTTCTGGTTTGCCCTGAATAAGAGGTTTCAGGGACAGGAGAACTTCAGTGCTAAACAAAAAACGTTGTCAAAAACTAGGACGTGAAGGTTGCCTTGGTCAGGGCTGACTTTTCTGTCTGTGGCTCCAGAGTGGGGATATTGTACTTTGAGTGGAATCAAAGAAACAAGAAGAAAGCAGTGAGTGAGCTGGTCTGTAAATGCTGAGAGCCAGTCCTTCTTTCCTCCCTTCACCCTGAGGGACCCAGCGTTGCTCCCAGGGATGGGGACAGCAATGCCACCTCCTCTCCCTGCTCAGCTCCATCTCTTTGCACTCAAGTCCCTCTTCACAGTGTGGTCATTATTGATTCTCCTGCCTTGACCTACAGCTAACTCCCAGCTTGGCATTTTGTTTTTTGTTTTGTGTCCTTTTATGGAAAATCAATTAGCCAAGAAGGATATGAGGTAAATGTGGGCAATCTAATTTCATGCTTTCATTCTTCTCACAAGGAGGCTATGCATTTTCAGGTTGGAATCCAAACAGCTCACCCCTAAAAATCATGTTCTGAGACATGTTCTTGGCCAAAGAAAAGTGGAATAAGTAACTGACTATCTGCTTAAGCACTTCACAATCCCTAGATCACCCTCTCTACCAGGTGCTCACCACTATTTCCTCCCTGTTCCTCCTCCCCTCTCCCTCTGCAACTCCAAGTCCTAGGGACCTTCCTCTGCCCTCCCTTCTGGGCAGCTTCCTGGGCAGAGAAAGTGGCCACCTCCTCCAGAGCCTGTTCCCAGGAGAGGAGACTCCTGTAAACCCCTGAAGTCTGGAGAGCTGAGGAATGGCTCCATCCTCAGTGTCAGAGATGAGAGCATTGAAGGAAGAGCGAAGAACTGCAGCATGGAGGGTGCTGGTTGGAGGGAGGAGAGTTTTTCTCAGGATATAGGGGACTTCCAAAGTGTTTATCCACCTAGTGCTTAAAAGGCAGAAATTATGGGCTCAATTATGGGCTAAGTGCTTTACAAATAAGAACACAATTGATCCTAGATCACCCACTGTGATAGGTACAATTATCGTGACAATTTAAACTTATCTGAGACTAATCCTCCTTATCTGTGATAATGGAAAACAACAAGGTTAAGGAAAGTTCTCCACCATTTTTGTTCTGGAGAATGGCTTACTAGAAAGACCACCCTCACCTGTATGACTTAGATAAGACTCATATAATCCCACATTTTCCTTAGGCAACCTGGACACCCCAAATTCTCACTCATTTTCTCTTCAATGATTAGCTGAACTATTTACCTTCCTTATCAATTGAAATGAAATTCTTGCCAAATTGACCTAACCAAACTTTAGTTAAGCTGGTCTCCCACCACAGCTTCCCCACCTTTGATTCATCCCTCAAGATAAACAAGCACTGCAAAGCAGAATAAGCCTCCCAAAGACCCTTCTGGAAATGAGCTGACCACGAGACACACATTCCTGGTCACCTGTCACACTACCTGCTCATCCCATCTCCCACCCTCAGTCCTTCCAGTTTCTGTCATCCTCCCTAGAAACCAAATTCCTTTCTCTCTGACCTCTGAGATCCTTGCCAATCCTCTGGTTGGAGCATTCTCAGTACTGCTATAAGCATTTTGAATAAAGTCTTTGTATTAGTCCATTTCTACACTGCTCATAAAGACATACATGAGACTGGGTAATTTACAAAAAAAAGAAGTTTAATGGACTCACAGTTCCACATGGCTGGGGAGCAGCCACAATCATGGCAGAAGGCAAGGAGGAGCAAGTCACATTGTACATGGATGGTGGCAGGCAAAAAGAGAGCTTGTGCAGGGAAACTCCCATTTATAAGCCATCAGATCTCATGAGACTCATTTGCTATCATGAGAACAGCATGGGAAAGACCCACCCTCATGATTCAATTACCTCCCACTGGGTCCCTCCTACAACACATGGGAGTTATGGGAGCTACAATTCAAGATGAGATTTGGGTGGAGACACAGCCAAACCGTATCAATCTATTTAAAGCTACGTTGGGATTTGGTTTATTATTTGACAATCTTCCTATCACACTTTGGGGACCTGGGCATCACTGAGCATGATCATGCAGCCTCTTCTGACCTGTCTTTAAAATAAGATGGATTCTTGTTTGTCTGAGTTCTCTCTTGAGGCAGGAGAACAGCCTATTTGCTATTTCTCTCCCCTGTACTGGGAAAAGACCTGTAGGGACACACAATTGAGAAGGTGCCGGCTTTCTGATCACCATTCTGCCAATGTGGTGATGCAGTATGCTATGATGATGGTGTTAAAGTTCTACTATCTCCCACTGGTCAAAAACACATTAGACTACATATGGAACTGGGTCCCTTAAAAACCTCTGCATGGAGTAAAACAAAAAGCCCACCTTGTTTGTGTGATCATCACACTCCAGTTACCTATGTTGTTTTCAGCTGTCACATAACATTTTGAACAGACGTTGGTATCTCTATGAATATACCCAGCTAAGGTTTTTCTGTGAAATGTAGAGATTAAGGAATAGAAACCTCTTCAATCATAGTTCAAATGTGCATGACCATATGTATAGTCAACTCGCCATAAAACCAGTAGTTCTGTCTTGCTCGTGATAGTAGTTGGCCTACAAATGATGCTTAAGTTCCTGCTATGTATAAAATGAAACTTTCAATAATATTTATGGATGAGAATCAGTTAAATGCTCTTTGCTTTGAGTGGAAAGTTGACTTCAAATGCTATCTTGGATGTTTGAGGTGGGATCTAACCTTTTCACTCCTCACTTATAGGCTGGTGCCCTTCTCCAATTGCTGTTGGGTTAACTTGACATCTTTGAAGGCTCCTGGAACCATTTTCTACTGAAAAATATCTGTGGCCTTCTGGGAAGACATCCTCTCCTAATGAGATGAAAGTTCAGTGTTTTAGTGAACTGACTTAATGGCTATTACTATACCATAATATAGCTGGGTTAGTGGGTTGGGCCATTCTTGCATTCTTATAAAGAAATACCTGAGACTGGGTAATTTATAAGAAAAGAGGTTTAATTGGCTCATGGTTCTGCAGGCTATACAGGACGCATAGCAGCGTCTGCTTCTGGGGAGGCCTCAGGAGGCTTCCAATCATGGCGGAAGGCAAAGAGGGAACAGGCATTTTACATGGCAAAGCAGGAGCAAGAGAGAGAGAGTTGGGGAGGAGGTGCCACACACTTAAACAACCACATCTTGCGAAAACTCACTCACTATTGTAAAGACAGCACCAAGGAGATCGTGATAAAGCATTCATGAGAAATCCACCCCCATGATCCAATCACCTCCCAGCAGGCTCCACCTTCAACACTGGGGATTACATTTCATTGTGAGATCTAGAGGGAATACACATCCAAACTGTAGCAGTCAGGGACCCGACTGATTGGCTGGCCAATCTGATTCAGTACTTCCGTTTTTTTTTTTTTTTTTGAGATGGAGTCTCACTCTGTTGCCCAGGCTAGAGTGCAGTGGCACAATCTCAGCTCACTGCAAACTTTATCTCCTCGATTCAAGTGATTCTCCTGCCTCAGCCTCCTGAGTTGCTGGGATTACAGGCACCCACCACCACACCTGGCTAATTTTTGTATTTTTAGTGGAGAAAGGGTTTCATCATGTTGGCCAGGCTCATCTTGAACTTCTGACCTCAGGTGATCTGCCTGCCTCGGCCTCCCAAAGTGCTGGGATGACAGGCATGAGTCACCATGCCCAGCCTGATTCAGTACTTCTTATCATGCTGTTCCAAAACAGGATAATGACACCAGCAAGAATCACAACCAATATTTGTTCCTGTATCTATATTTCTGTATAAACCAATATATTAATATATCTATTTATCTACCTCCGTTTACCTGCGTCTTCCAGGTTGACTGAATGCTGAGAAGAATCACTTGCTATTACCTTAGTGAATGTCCTTTTTGCTACAAGTAACAGAAATACACTTTAGGTAGATTGAGCAAAAAATGAGGAAATTTACTGAAGGATTCTAGAGTAAGTCTCAGAACTGAAGGGGCGGTGTAGACAGGGAAGCAATTTGGGAAGCTACCCTCACCTCTCTATTTTTGATGCCATCTCACCTGACCCTTGTGTTTCATTCTCCTCCCCTCCAGCCTGGCGACATCCTCTTCTCTGTGCACATTGTAGAGGACAGCTGCCTTACAGCTCAGCTCCCAAGTGTATCTGTTTGTGTTAGTCCATTCTCACATTGCTATGAAGAAATACCTGAGACTGGGTAACTTACAAAGAAAAGAGGTTTAGTTGGCTCACAGTTTCACAGGCTGTACAGGAAGCATGGCGCTGGGATCTGCTCAGCTTCCAGAGAGGGCTCAGGAAGCTTCCAATCATGGCAGAAGGCAAAGGGGGAGCAGATACTTCACAGGGCCCAAGCTGGAGCAAGAGAGAGGCAGGGGGTGGGGGATGTCACACACTTTCAAATGACCAGATCTCAAGAGAACTCACTCACTGTCATGAAAACAGCACCAAGGGCATGGTGCTAAACCATTCATGAGAAATCCTCCTCCATAATCCAATCACCGCCCCTCACCAGGCCCCACCTCTAATGCTGGGGAATTGGGGGGTGCAATTTGACGTGAGATTTTGTGAGGGGACGCAGATTCAAGCCATATCACTGTTCATAGTTCAAAACGACAGCAAAGATTCACTTGCACCTCTGATTTCTGTCTGGAAATTTCCAGGGAGAGACTGATTTGTGTGAATTCGGTTGAGGATCCACCTCTGGTTGGATGGCTGATCACCAGCAGGGGAGACTCATAGAGCACAAATGTGGGGGTGCCCATTCAGGCAGCACTGGGCTCACGTTTCAGAGGGAGGTTGGTAGGGCCCCAAGGAGCAGTCATTCCAGAAACTATTACAGTGTCACCTGTCATGTCTGCCTGGCCGACATTTTTTTTTTCCATATTGCTCTTGAATTTGAGTTTTTATCTTATCTTTACTGAATACTTCAGGTATCCAGTAGGAAATGAGTGGTTAAAGAGAAGAAATTAAAAAGGGAAAGTTATGATAAACAGAACATGACCAGTGGAAAAGTGAATCCAGCAGAGGAATGAGGAAACTGTCTTTGCCCATCAAATATTCTGCCTTTTGGGGACATATTGTTGACCTTGGCAATCATCTGTGGGTGAGGGAAGATCAGCAAAGACCATTTGTTCTGTCGTGCTGATGAAACCCAGATATATTAAGCATTCAGTGACCTCTGTCTCTGGAGAGGTGACATTTCGGCCAAAATGTGCAGCCAGCTATCTGCAGAAAGAGCATTCCTGCAAGCGCAGAGGAACTTTAGCAAGAGCAAACTAGGCTTGTCCTGGGTGCTCAAAGAGGTTCAGTGTTACTCAAGTGAGTGAGGGTGGGAGAAGAGGAAGAGGTGAGAGCAGAGAAAGGACCAGGGGCCAGACCAGGGGAGGTTTCGTAGGCCACTGTTAGAATCTTGGATCCTGTTTAAGTGCAAGAGGAAGCATGGAAGGGTTTTACGTTCATTTCCTGCTGTAACAGAGCACCACCAGCTGGATGGTTTAGAACAACAGAAACTTCTCTCACAGTTCCAGAGGCTAGAAGTCCAACAGCAAGCTGTCAACAGGGCCACACTTCCTCTGACGGAGCTAGAAAAGAATGTGTTTCAGGCCGTTCTCCCACCTTCTGGTAGCCTCTGGTGTTCCTTGACTTGTAGATGGCCATCTCATCCCCATGTTTCTTCACATCCTCTTCCCCCGCAAGTGTCTGTGCCCAAATTCTCCCTTGTTATAAACACACCAGTTATATTGGATTAGGTTCCATCCTCCCAACTTTGTTTTAATTTAACTACCTCTATAGAAACCCTATTTCCAAATAAGGTCACATTCTGAGGTACTGGGATTAGAACTTCAACATATCTTTTGCAGGGAGGGAGACACAATTTAACACATAGCAGTTTTAAACAAGGAAGTGACATAATGTGTTTAAAAATATCACTCTGGCTGCTAGGTGGATTGTGAGTTATAAGAGGGTCCTTTTGAAGAGCCTCCTGCATTAGTCCAGGTGAAAGATGGTGGTAGTTTGGATGGAGAGAAATGGCTGTCTGGCTGTAGCCTTGGCTTGAGCTTGCGGTATAGGCAGGAAGTGAGGCAGCTTGAAGCCAAAGATAATAATAGAGATTCAGATATTATAAACTCTTAGCTAACATGAAGTAACTATGAAGTACTCACTAAGCCTCATGCTCAATTAGCTGTTCTTATTCTTTCCCATGAATTATCTCATTTAATCCTCCAACTCCGTATGATGTAGACACTATAATTGCCTCTACTCACAGATGGGGAACATGAAGCTGAGCACTGCCTAGAAACTTGGCTGAGATCCCACAGCTCACCTGATAATGAAGCAGCTATTCCCACCCATGTCTGCTGCTGCCACGTCCAGGCTCTTGGTGACGTCTCAGCACTCTATTTCAGAACACGCTGAAGGCTTGTTTGCTGAGACTGGAGATTTATGGCACAGAGGGAGATAAGGTTGGTTAGGTGGGGCTCCTATTTTAATTATTTATGAGTATTTGTCTCATTCTTCAACTATTTATAAGCTTGTTGATGGTAGAGTCCAGGCTCTCTCTCTATATATATATATCCATATAGAGGTAGACATGGGTGTGTATATACCCATATATAAGTACATGTGGGTTGTATATACCCATATATAAGTATATATATAGTCTGGACTCTACCCTTAACAAGGGTGTATATATATTCCCACACCCATATATAGATATATAGATATTCAGCTATCTATCTATATCAATGCTAATATTGAGCTATTATCATGTTCTAGGCCTCATTCTGAATCAAGTTTTCTTAACCTCAGCGATATTGGCATTTTGGTCAGGTCGTTCTTTGTCGCGGGGCTGTCCTGTGCATTGCAGGATGTTTAGTAGCATCTCTACCCTCCGCTAGATGCCAGTTGTGACAACCAAAAATATCTCCAGACATTAACAAATACCTCCTGAGGGACAAAATTCCCCCTAGTTGAGAATTACTGTCTAATACCTCACATTTAACATATCCAGGAGCCCCATTAGGCAGCTACTCTTCTGATTCCATTTGTGGGAGAGGAACTCGAAGCTCAGAGATGTTGAGATAGATGTCCTAGATGATACAGCCAGGGTTCATATAACCCCTCCAACATCTGAGCTCATGGCAGATGTTGACAGGACACCTGCTGGATGGATTGCAGGTAGCTTTGACATTGAGGCAGAGATGTTTATGCATGGCTAAGCATTATAGGAAACCATGAAAGGTTTTTGACCAGCGTAGTGATCTGAGAAAAGCAGAAGTTTACAGAAAACTCAAAGACTCCCTCCCATCTTCAAAGATAACGTCATATTTGGGATCTTTGGGCCTGGGGTCAGAAGGGATTAGAGGGTAACCTCATCCAGGAAGGGAAATGTTCCAAAGACCACCAATGCTTTTCTGCTTCCTTCTTTCCTCTTCTCTTATGAAATTTTCTTTCTACCAAATTACATAAGATCCTCTAGGCATCCTGCTTCTTGTCACTCCCCAGACGTTTTGGTAATAAGAGCATAAGGATTAATTACAACCCCCTGTGAATGTTTAATGCAATTACTGTTCACTGGCTCCCAGTAATTTCCAAAACATAAATGGGCAGTGAACAGACAAAATCTCCATTTGCCAACAAAGCTACAACTTGGCATTTAAATTAAATAAAAACCACCTACCATTTTTTTAACTTTTATTTGAAGGTCAGGGGTAGCATCACTGCATGATCAAACAGGAATCCAACGCATCCATTCAATTATTACTGGTTGACAAAATTGTATGAGACATGATGAATGCCAATTGATTCCACTATAGTCACATTAAAACTGACATAGCATTAAAAAAAGAAACACTTACTAAAAATCCAGGAAAGAGACAAAAGAGGAAAAATAGGCACTCAACTTCTTCATGATCTCCTTTCCAATAAAATATCTTGTGTGTAGTATGTAGAGTGTTCCTCATAAATTCATCAGAAGAAATCATTCTTCTTCCTTTTTCATGCAGCTCTGGATTTGGGGAACTCAAGAGGTTCTCCTTTGCTTAATCTATTTCTCCTTACAGTCCAAGGCATCTAGTCCCCTTGTCTATGGGCAGCCCTTAGTGCTCCCTTTTATCTCTCACATTGTCAAGGTTTTGGTGACAGCATTACAGATAGACATGACCACTGTGCCCCACCCTGACTCACTCATACCCTTTTAATTTAGATGTTCCCATCGCCCAGAGCAGAAGGCACTTCATTCATATTAACTTTATTTTCTAACTACTTTGATTACTATTCTATCAACTCCAAAGTGGTCAAGTTTAAGTTTAAAGCCTTCTAGTCTCTTAACCCAGTGCAGTGCATTCTCAGTGTAAAGTGGTCATGTGCAGGGCAAACCGTAGCTCATTCCAATGCCACTGGGGCTGCTCTCCAAGAGCCAGGTGAGAAACCCATCCTGACCAGAGCAAGGTGGCCTTGGGACCAATTCTTCTACAAAGGGAACCATCTCTGAAAATGGTATAATATGGTAACAAATGGCGGTCTTGTTCTGTGTTCATGGTCAGCTGACCAGAGCAAATAGCTGGGTGACTGAGATAATGTATGGCTAACTCAATATTCAAGCTGCCTGCATTTCTAAGCACCTATATTTTTCATTCACTTATTCATTCATTCATTCAGTCTGTAACCCCAAATCTAGCTTGAGCTCACTGGCTTCTTAGGCTCTGGAGGAGGCAGGCTCCACTTCTCAATTTCCCTCTGGTTGAAGTTCAAAGCCTTCTTTGAGATTTCTGCAAACTGCCAGGAGGCTGTAGGACACCATTTCCACACATGCCGTCTCTCTTCTGAACTCTCTGCCTGATATGAAACTCAGCCCTGTCGTCAATTCACAAATGCCAGTCCACGAAGCTCATTCATACAACGTACTCATGAATTTAATGGGCTTTTCTGATGATGAGGGTCTCAGGGAGGAATCTCTGGAGCTCTGCATAGCAAACAACTTACAACAACATGTTAGGTTCTTCTTGTCTCAAAAGCCCACAGCCTCCTTGATACGTGGGGTTTTACATGGCCGTTTATCCCCATGCAGTGGGGTACATCTCACTAGTGGCTGTCTCTTCTTCCTCCCTTCTTCCTTTTCTTTTTAAGAGAAAAACAAAATTCCTCTCATTTCCTCATGCAAAGAGGCTAACCATTCTTTCATTGTTAGGAGGCTTCTCAAGTATCCCCTTCCAGCCCCAAATAAACTGTAAGGTATTTTTCCCCAAGAAAAACAATTTACCTTAAGATAATTTTGGGTGACAGCTCTTAAGGAATATAAATGTTGCCTCATTATGATTTTAAAATCATTTATTGAAGTACATACAGTATGTTAGGTACTAGGGATACTAGAATGATTAAATTGGGCTTATGCACTGGCTACAGAAATGGCTTGTCATCCAGTGGGTTATACATGAGACAGATGGCATGTGGAAGGAGGAATCCAGTCAATGAGAGGGAAGAAGCAGAGTCAAGTTGCTATGGGATCCCTGAAGAGGGCAATGGATTTGGTTTAGGGATGAATTATAGAATGAGTGCAGTGTCTCTTCAGGAAATGGAGATAAATGTCTGGTCATATCCAAATTGTTCGCCAGATGTTTTACCTCAGGATCCTCCAGCTTGTTTTTGTTTGTTTGTTTGTTTGTTTTTGTTTTTGTTTTGAGATGGAGTCCTGCTCTGTCACCCAGGCTGGAGTGCAGTGACGTGATCTCAGTTCACTGCAACCTCTGCCTCCTTGGTTCAAGCTATTCTCCTGCCTTAGCCTCCCGAGTAACTGGGATTACAGGCATGCACGACCATGCCCGGCTAATTTTTTTTTTTTTTTTTTTTTGTAGAGTTGGGATTTCACCATGTTGGCCAGGCTAGTCTTGAACTCCTGACCTTAAGTGATCCACCTGCCTAAGCACCCCAAAGTTCTGGGATTACAGGGATAAGCCACCACACTCAGCCTTCTTTAGCTTGTTTGACCCCAATTTAGTCACCCACTTCTGACACCATCATCATAGGTGAGCCCTGTCTGATTTCACAGCGCCCTCGTGAGTAAGGGGTGAGACCACATTAAAAACTATATAGCCTCTAGGAATGGAGCAAATGATGGCATCTGTTTACAAAAGCAATTCTAAATAAAACCAATACCAATTTGTAAGTAAAAGGAAGTTCAAGGAAGTTCTGACTTGTTCAATAATGACTACTTTCAGCTTATATGAAAATCTACTATCAGATTCTTTTCCTCCAAAGTATCTATCTTTCTGTTTTTTGAGACAGGGTCTCGCTCTGTTGCCCAGGCTGGAGGGCAGTGGCACAATATTGGCTCACTGCAAGCTTCACCTCCAGGATTCAAGTGATTCTCTTGCCTCAGCCTCCCAAGTAGCTGGGATTACAGGCATGTCACCACACCCGGATAATTTTCGTATTTTTAGTAGCGATGGGTTTTCACCATGTTTACCAGGCTGGTCTCAAACTCCAGGCCTCAAGTGATCCACCCGCCTCAGCCTCCCAAAGTGCTGAGATTACAGGTGTGAGGCACCATGCCCAGCCTATTTATATTTTGTATTCGTCTGCTGGATAACCCAATAATAAACTTTTGGTAAAAATTTAATTGATCACTTGTTCTCCAAGGCTTCTTTGTTAATCAGCGTTCTCAGGGAACAGGGATTGTTAGAAATTTCAGATTAAGCAACTCATTACCAGAGCTCTCTTTTGTGTTCAGTGCTATGTCAAAGACTTTCTAAATTCGTCATCACCATTAGCATAATCTACTGAGCATAAGACTCTCATAGGGCCTTGTGGTCACTTATCTCTTTATCAGATATTATCATCTGGATGTATTTATGAAACTCAGGTAAGTGGTGGTTAAGATAAATAAGTACTTAATCCAGGGCATTTTCTAAAACCTTCAAAAATTCAAATCTGAATCTACATTTATTTTCATATAGACTTCCTGAAAGATGGCATACACATACATGGTAAACTGTGGGCATATTCTGGATGGCTCCAGGTAATTAATGTTTACGGCAATTAATATCACACTTATTAAGAAGTTTGGTATTGATAACAGCCAGTACGGCAATATCTTGGCATTCTGTTGACCTCTTCTCTTTCCGAAGGGTTGAATTTGTTCTCATAGGTGATTTCCGCATCTCAGAGAATTTGGGTCAGTGAAAATATCTCTATGCCAGCACCACCGGGCCTTCTTGTAACACAATACTTAGGTTGTAACTGTCCACACTAAGCAGGTGGTGAGCAGTCGGCAAGTATTGTGTCAACTCCCAACTCCACTGAACGCAGCTAATTAAATGAATTATAGAACTGAGCCTTGCTGACCATTTAGTTCAATGCACTCGTTTAACTGATGGGTAAGTTGAGTCACAGAGTGCCTGGTGGCTTACCCATGCCTCACAGCTGGTTGGGAACAGAGCTGTAGGGAGAGCACTGATCTCCTTATTTCTCCTTTAGAGAACTTTATACCACATCATATTGCTGATCCTAAGCAATTTTTAGGGTCCAGATAAATCGTTTTCAGTTTTTTCAAACTGGCTTGAGTTTTCAGGTGATGCTTTGGTATTCACTATTTTATACATATTTAGGAGGTTATATCAACATTGGAAATAATATTTTCCTCCCCCCCCCCACCACCTCCAATTTCTAACTTTGCCTCAGTGGAAAAATTAACCCATTTCTTTGATTCATGCTGATTCTTTAGTCAGAATCCACTGATATTTGGGAACAATGCTACACTGCCCAGAATCACTGTCTTGGCCACAGCAGCTGCTGATACAATACTTCAAAATGCTCTTAACTTGGAGCTGCGGCTAATGGAGTTGTCCTGAAAAATCAGAAAGGGTGAAGCCTCCTGTTAATGACATTGCCTCTGCTTGGAGGGGAGCTGTGGCTCTGAAAGGGCTGACTGTGGAAAATCCACTGGCAAGAGGGAGCTAGAAAGGAACCTGACCTTGCCTCAGGCAGTTGTAGGTCCCTGTAGACAAGTTCACTGTCTTCCCAACTCTGTGAGGAGTTGCTGAGGACACAGTGTGATTAACAGAGGAATTCCTCTATGCTTCAGATGTAGACAGTGAGTAAGTGCATCATGCATCTCAAATGGTGAAGGTGCTGGCTGGACTCAGGGTGAGATTGTCAGGGAAACAGGGTGACACCATTTTAAAATCAACTCCGTCTTAAAACTAGCAAGGCACATTCCTTGCTGGTCATGACCCATGGTCATGAAATGTTTCTGGCTGAGGAAACTCCAACTACAATGAAATGTCCAGATGTCCCGATATCACATAATAATATATGCTTTTAAGATGATTCTAGACATGCTTTGATGTACCTACACACTAAAATACCAAAAATAACTTTCTTTAAATCAACAAAGTAATACATTTTGTCACGCTGTTAGCCCACCCTCACATTGTCATAGCTTAGCTTTTACATAGATAAGACCCTTGTATAAGAAAAACTTAAAGATGATGCATTCCTCTGCTTGCTTTCTGAGGACGCCCCACTCTGTAACTGAGTAGCTTTCAATAAGCTATCTCTTCTCCGTGCTTTCTGCAACTCACCTTGAATTTCTTCCTACATGAGATTCAAGACCCTCTCTTGGTGTCTGGATCAGGACCCCCTTTTTCGGCAACAAGAGTTCTGTCTTTTGGGGAAAAAAATCCTCATTTCTTGTAGATGTCTAAAAATGCTTCACTTCATATTTACACCTGGAACGCGAGTCTGACCCATAAGATACTTAGGAGGGTGAGGGCCCATGTCTCTGTGCAGCTCAGGGTCTGGTTGTCCCCCAACTCCTATTGCCCACTGATTAATGGGCACTCCAGTTTTTCACTGAATAGCTCAGCATCAAGAAAATGGCCTATGAGCAAGCCTACAATTTGGAACTGTTCCCTGAGGTCATGGACGATGGCCAGCTGTCTTCTGTCTTGATTATTGGGAAAGGAGGGAAGGAGATTGGACTGACATGTCCAGGTTCTATACAGGCTATGTGTGCTTTGAATTTGATGAAGTCTGTGCTAGCCATGAAAGTCTGACAGAATGGCTATGAGTTGGTGGCTGGTTGTGAGTGTGGCTCAGAGCAGGTGTGAGGGTCATTGGTGAAAACTTAAGACTTGTCATGAGAACTGCACAATAAACAAGGTCGCTTGGCAGTGTCTATGTGTGTGTGTGTCTGTTTAGAGGAGGCAGTGTACAGGGAAGAGGCTAGAAAAATCCTGGCTTCAAATTCTTTCCTCCCATGAGAACCCATTTTCATATTTTGAAGCAAACCTGGAAGGGTCAGCCCTTCTCTGAGCCATCCTCCTTGTTGATGGCCAAGCATCTGTAAGAAACAAGAGCTCCATCCTGGTAAAGTCTGACTACCCTAGTTGTTGTCTACTATATCTGCCACATTGGGGCACAGGTAAAACCTTGATAGGTGCAGCAATAGTGACCTCAGAGACATTTGGTACCTGCTCCTGACATGCCCAAAGGAATTGTGCATGCTACAGCCATGCCTGCCCTGTGGCTGCACTTGACTTGATGGGGAGGGTGTGGACTGCCTGGCTGCATTGAAGATGAGGGTAGCAAAGAAATAAGGCTGGAAAGGGCTGCCTCTGCCTTCCAAGGCAGAAGCTGTATGCCTGGGCAGGAAGTGGAGAGCATGAAATAGACCTCCAACTTTTAGATGTGGGCATAGCGTTCTTTTCTTCAGTTGTACTACAGGCTGCTCTCAGTTCCAGAGACTCTGCTATTGACTGTCTAATGGTTCCAAATATTCCCACTTCTTTGTCTTCATGCCTTTTGCAGTGTGGCCTCTCATCAAGGGATAAAGTTCATTTACCCACTTTTGCATCTAGGCTGGCCTCAGGTCTTGCTTTGGACAACAGAAATGTGGCAAAAGTGACAGTGTGCCAGTTATGAGCCTTGATCTTAATAGGCCTTGCAAACTTCCACTTACCCTCTTGGGCCCCATAATGACCCTGTGAACAAGCCTGGGCTAGCCTACGTGAGGGAGGAAAAATGTGGCCCAGTCACCCCCATGGACCCAGTTGATAGCTGTCAGTTCCTAGAAGGAGAGCCAACTAATTTACCTGCAGTTAACTACAGACACATGAGGAACCCAGGTGAGATCAGGAGAGGCGCCCAGCTGAGCCCAGCTTAAATTGCTAACCCACAAAATTACAAGCAAAATTAATGATTGTTGTTTTAAGCCACTAAATTTGGGGGTGATTTGTTTCATGGAAATAGATAACAGACACACACCCCAATGGGAGCAGGTTAGGAGAAGGCCTGGGCTGTTGCTGAGGGTGGGAGCGACAGCCAAGAGTTGCCTGAGGTCAGGAAGCCTCGTCAGGTAGGTCTTACCTTGAGGCCCTCCTGGAGATTGGGCAGGGGAAGCCAAAATCCCAATATAAGATGGGGTGGCAAGGAGCCTGGGGCACAGCTGACGGGAATAATAAGGACTAGTACACCTGGTTACCCTGGGCAACAAATAAAACTTTAATAATGATAAGGAGTTGCTTTACGCATGCGCTCTTTCCAGATACTCTCTTCTTCCAGGCTGTAGGTCTTGACCAGATCACTGAAGTGGTCTCTCCGTGATATAAAATCCTGATTCATTAGCATTAAGTCACCAGGGAATTCTGATATGCAGAAAAGATTTCGGTTTGTTAGGCCTGCGATGGACCGTTCCGGTTTCTTTGTGGGGAGGAATGATTTGCGATCATTTCCATGGTATGTTAAACATTTTTTTGGTTCTTTTGACTTGAAAACTACATTCATTTTTATTTCTCGTCTTTTTGTGTTTTTTCCCTCTGCCTCCTCTTTCTTATCTTGGTTGGCATCGTCACAATTATGGGTGTCATAGTTGTCTTCCTTTCGTCTGGCCTTATTTTTTGCCATTGGACCCAGGCCCACCTCAGACAGAAATGAGGAGCGTGTAAACCTTTCAATGTAGGGTAAAGGCTGATGATTTCCCAGAGCCCGAGCAAGCCTCATCCTCTCTATGTGCTTACTGACGTTCACCTGCTCTCGTTGTGGCATTTTAAATGCCTCCAGGGGCGCAATCACCTTTGCTGTCCATATTTTTTCTAGGGGTACACAAACAGCACAAGGAGAGGAATGTTTCTTTTTATACTCCATGGCTCGTTTGTAGTCCGGAGACAGCAACTGTAGTTCCTTGAGCATTCTGCATTCTTCCTCTTGCTTGTAAGCCAAAAGCCTTCTTGCTGCTATGGTGTGAATGCCACCTAGACGCTGACAATGGAGAAAGGACTATTAAAATCTCAAGAGCACAGGGGCAGGCGGCACCCACAGAAACAATTTGCTAGTGGCTGGTTCTCCCTCCATCGTGGAAAGTGTTTGAGCCTCGCTGTAGTGGAAAACAGGTGAACCTTTGGCGTCAGATAACCTTGGGTTCAAATCCTGACTCTCCTCTGACCTACAATGAATTCAGAATAATTTTGTTGACTTTACAGGGTCATGGTGAAGCCTCGACAAGACAACATATACGAAAGTGACCAGTGCAAGGTAGGAGCTGAAGAAATAACTGTTCCATCATTTGTTATTTACTTATATTTGTAAGTGGGACGTGTCAATAAGAGTATTTTGCTGTGCAAGTGTGGAAGCCACTAGCAGATTCAGCCAATGTGAGTCTACTGTTTGAGAGGCAGCTCTGTTACTGGTGGTTTCTGAACCTTTGGCTCCCCCTAGCTAAACTGGCTGGCTTCAGTGGGGCCTCTCCGTATGAAAACTGCAGGACACTTACTAGGATCTCTTTTTCCAAGGGGGAGTATTTCCCAAGGGCAATCCGTGGGTCTGATCTGTAGAATTTGCTCCATATCCTGCAAGAAGAGAAGCAGGAATATCAGAATTCTGGAAAGGCTCTTCCTACTTTTCCCTCCTGGAGTGGGAAGGCTCATAAAGGGTTATTCTACACTAGCCAGGCTGAGGCCGCCATGAGCAGGGGTTTCTGTAGCCACTGGGTAGGCTTCTCCACTTGGCCTCTTTCTGACATGGACAGACTAAAGTGCAAGTCAGACTCACCGCAACGGTGAAGCAGAACTCAGATCCTCTTGGCAACACATTGGGGCTTGATCCTGAAAGGAATAGTTGGTATTAAATATTCTAACTGGCTTTTCATTCTTCCTTTCTTGGACCATTGTGTCACTAGCCCTCTGTTTTTCAATCCTCTGACAGTCATTCTTCCATTCTCTGATCATACTCTGGCAATAAGCTAGGACGGGAGGTGTTCATGCCTGGAGTTTGTTTCTAAGACAATGTGATGAGGGCCCGAGGGTAAGTCACAAACATTTCTCACATCATAACTGGCTTACCTGGGGGCT
Source organism: Pan troglodytes (assembly GCF_028858775.2). Lineage (NCBI taxonomy): Eukaryota > Metazoa > Chordata > Mammalia > Primates > Hominidae > Pan > Pan troglodytes. The sequence continues at coordinate 134,788,601 of NC_072406.2, forward strand.
ATTGTGAGGTCTGAGTTTAAGACATTGAGTGATCCCCTGGGGTGAAATGGACACACATTACAGGCTCCTGGTGTGTTGGAGTAGAAGAGAATGGATAGAGAATGTGGCTGGGAGGCAATCTGACCATGTCACTGCCACTGAAAAACCCACAAGACTGCTCAGTTTTCACAAGAGGAAGACTCAGTCAACTAAAATCTCTCTCACTGGCTTTCACTAGTCTCTTCAGCCTTAGCTCCTCATGCTTCATCAACGCCACACTATCCATCATTCTCAAAACAAGCATCTGAGCTATTGTTCACAGTCCCCTCATGTGTTGAATAACTCTCTTATCCTTGGCAACTTGCTTGTCTCTCAAGACCCAGCTTAATTGTTGCTTCCTCTGAATGTCTCCTTGCAGAATAAATCACCCTTTGTCCATGTTCTCATAGCACTTTCTGCCTCATGCTATGGTGCTTTCTCACATACTGACTTGCTTGGTAAGTCAGATTTCTTGGTAAGTCTGTCTCTCCCTCTATTGAAAGAAGGTACCAACAGCATCTTATTCTTCTTTGGTGTGTGGTTGTCAGCATAGGGCATGGTGTAGGGCAGATGCTCAGTTTGCTAACTCAATAAACAATTGTCCTGAGACCCTGTTCAAAGGTGTGGTTAAGAATGGCACTGGTGGGAATGGATATTGCCAAAACTCTACGGAAGGTAATTTGACAATATGTATCAAAATTATAAATGTATTTGCCCTTTCACCCAGTTATGTGTACAAAATAATTACTCCCAAGGTTGGTCAGTGCGACTTTGTTTGAGGTGACAAACCTCATGACAAATTCAAATACCCATTAACCAGTAATTGGTCAGAGAATTCTAGTTAGCCATACAATGGAGTATAGGACTATAGGAGTCAAAAAGATCAAGGAAGGAAGACCTTTACTTATATGGAAATAACTCCAAGAAACATAATCAAATGCAAAAAGCAAGATGAAAACATATATAAATTCTAGAATACTCTTTTGTGTTGGGGAGGGAAAAAATAAGCATGTATATATTTGTATTTGCATAAAGAAACCAGAATAATACACAAAAAACTAGTAAAACAGTAGGTATTCAGCAGATGAAGAAGTGGTGGGAATGAGCCATTTCATGGTATACATGAAGATATTGTCTTGAATGTAGAACCACATGAATGTATGAGGTATTTGAAAACATAAATTTAAAAAGTAAAGAAGCAGCTCATGGAAAAAGATTGCCCTGTTATCGCTGACAAACACAGGTCCTAAAACTCCTTTCCCTTACCAGAAATCTACGGTGGATATTAAGAGTTGGGCCAGTGTTCAGACCCATGTAGGCACTAAAATACAGAGGTACTTTTCCAGTTGACACAGACAAATTCAGTTACCTGGACCATCTGTGAGCCTGGACATCAGCAGAGGGCCTCTGAGCAGTGAAGAAAATGCCTTTTGCAGAGCATTCATTGGCTTTCCCATGTGTCCCACACTCAACTGCTAATTAAGTGACCTTGAGCAAGCCATACAACACCTGGCACATTATATGCATTCAACAAATATTTGTGGAACAATCGATGGGATTGTTGGACTCCAATTGATGGAATATCGTGTACCCATTAAAAATTGAGTCTTTAAAAAATTTTCTGTAATATGACATAATGGGATGCAAAAATAGGCAGAATATAAAACTTATATAGGATATAATTTGGATGCTGTAAAAATACAAATATGCAAGAGGAAAAAAAGACCAAAAGGAAATACACAGTGATACTAAGGTTACTTCAGGCTATGGGCTTGTGGGGATATTCCAGGGCTGATGGTGCATCGGCAGCCTGGTCAGCTCCAGATATTTAGATGGAAAAGTTATTGCCCTGCCACAGCAGGTACAGGCAGGTAAAGGTGTCATTGTCAGGGTCCAGCTCCTCCAGACTTCAGAGAAAACGAGGGTGAGAAAGGATACACCTGGGCAGGGTGTCACCACAGCCATGAGGCTCTATACTGTGGGAAAGTCTGGTTTTCTCACACCTGGTTCCACAAACTTCTGCTTTTAGCTCACTTCCTTCTCTCCTTCTCTTTCATTGTCATTCCCAGGCTTTTTGCTTTTGTTTTCTTTTACAGATATTTCCCCTCAATTGTTTTTACATTAGGTTTTATTCTTGACTTTTACCTGGTTTTGTCCTGACTTGTATTCATAGACATCAATCTCATCTCCTGGTCCATTTTCAAATTCTCTTGAACTGCCTTTCACATCTGTCTTTCATCTTTTACTTCATGTTTTCTTTATTTCTTTGTCTTGTAGCCTTTATCTTTTATACATATTTCATTTATTCTTAATATTTATAATTAATATTTGTACACACATACACACATATATATAAATATATATACATATATACATATATACTAATCGTATGAGAGAGAGATTTATTATCTATTATTTATTTTAGGGAATTAGCTTACATGATTACAGAGGCTAGCAAGTGCAAAATCTGCAGGGTAGGCTGGCAGGCTAGAGGCCCAGGAAGAAGTCAGTGTTGCAGTTCAAGTCCAAAGGCCATCTGATGGCAGAATTGCTTCTTGCTCAGGAAAAGTCAGTCTTTTGTTCTATTCAGGCCTTTGTGAGGCTCATCCACACAATGCAAGCCAATTTGCTTTGCTCAAACCCCACCAATTTAAATGTTAATCTCATCCAAAAACACTGTCCCAGAAACATTCAGAATAATACATCATACCAAATACCTGGGCCCCGTGGCCTAATCGAGTTGACATATAAAATTAACCATGACACCTACTTATAGTTCATAGGTTTTTAATAATTTGTTTAAATGTATTATAGTTTTAAAATATCAGGCTTTTCATTTCTATACATAGTTTTACCCATTATTGAACTTTATATTAACAAATTCACATAGTATGTGTTCCTTTGTGTCTGCTTTGTGCCCCTTCTTATGAAAAAAAAGTTACAATTCTCTTACTGATATGCTTGTACATTCCTTTTTATTGTTGTTTAGCATGACGATGCTATGATTTATTTATCAGTCATCTGTTGCTTACAGTTGGGTGGTTTGCGATTTGGGGAGCATTCTTCTACATGTCTCCTTGGGATTACGTGCATGCTTTTCTCTACCAATTCACATTCCCACCAGTAGTGTATGAGAATCCCTGTTGATACTCATCTTGCCGATACAGGTAGATTGGTTATGGTATCTTGGATGGTTTTCATTTACATTTTTCTGGTTAGAAATAAAATTGAACACTTTTTCTATTGGCCATTGAGATTACTCTTTGTGAAATGTCTATTCAAGTATTTTGCTCACTATTTTCTAGTTTTTGTTTTCTTATTGATATGTTAGATTTCTTTATATGTTCTTGATATAGGCCCTTTGTCAGTTAAATGTGTTGCAAATACCCACTCCTACTCTGCAATTCACCTTTTTACTGTCTTTAAGGTGTCTTTTGATGAATGGAAGTCCTTATTTTTATACTAGCTGCACTCTAATTTATCAGCCTTTCCCTTTATGGTTAGTGCTTTCATGTCTTGTTTAAAAAATCATCTCCTACCTCATGATACTCTCACATATTATACACACACATATACACATACACATACACACACATAGATACACATACACACATGCAAATACATACACACAGACACATACACACAGAGAGATACACACACACATACACATAAACGCATACATACACATACACGTACATACATATACACACACATACAAACACATACACACAGACACATATACACACACATATACACATACATACACATACACACAGAGACACATAAACACACACACATACACATACACACACCCATACAGAGACACATACACACATTCACACAGTGATATTCTCCTATGTCACTCTCTAAAACCTTTGATATTTTTTCTTTTGAAGTTTGTTAACGTCTTATCCTCATTTTATTAACTTTATTTTTCCACCTTATTTTCTTTTAAGTATATTTTGCAACTTACTTTTATAATGGCTATCAAAAAGTGTGACGGTGTGTGAATAAGTCATACACAAAACCCTGGGGACTCCTCACCCTCTCGCAGCTGCCCCTGCAGCCATCCCTGGGCTCTGGCTCCCTCTGGTGGATCTTGCAGAGGCGGCTCTCCAAAGACCCATCGGCCATCTCCCTCTCTCCAAGGCTGAGTCTATGCAGGTAGCCGCCTTGAAGCGTGGAAATGGTGCTCTTCTTAACATTGCATGAGATCCACACCTTATATAAGGAGCTGTGCTCTTTAAAATCGTAGTCTCCTCTACAAAACCACCAGCTCAGGGCACACCACATTCTGGGAAGTGTCCTCTAGGTCAGTGCTTCTCAAACATTAATGTGCGTGTGAATCTCCTGGAGGTCTTGTGGAAGTGCAGAGTCTGATTCTGCAGGTCTGGGCCAGGACCTGCACCTCTAACAAGTTCCCAAGAGAAGCAAAGTTGTGACTCTCTGTGTAGGTCACTCAATAAGAGGTGATCCTCAAAGCATGTCCCTGGGCCAGCGGTGGCAGCAGCAGCATCACCCAAGACATGCAGACTGTCAGGCCCCATCCAGAACTACTGAGTCACAATCTGCATCTCAGCAAGTTCCCGGGTGAGTGGCAGGCGTGGTAAAGTGTGAAAGGAAGCTGGCCCAGGCAATGTTCTCATCCGCTGCCTGTGAAGGATCAGACGATGGACAGCCTGTGCAGAGCACCTGTGGACAGAATTCTATGGGTTCCACAGCAAAGTGCCTCAGACGTCCCGGTTTCCAGGCTGAGCCTTCACCCTTCTTGGCATGAAAGGGTCCTTTGATGCCTAGTTTCCTCAGTCTCCTTCCTTTCGGCACAAGGGTTGAGGAGACCTGGCTCAGTCAGGCTTGTTGCAAACCATTACCTAGGAATGGGGTCAGCTGTGCCTCTTTGAGGAGCCTCTTTTGAGAGGTTCACCCAGAAGAGTGAGACCCAGGAGCAGGAGAGGCCAATTCTCATTTAGCCCTCTGGGAGTGGTTTCAGCCACACTGAGGTGTCATAAGCTCGATCTTTGCTTCTTCTGTCTCTCTTAGGGGAGCAGATTATTAACTGGGGAAGTCAAAACCCTAAAAGGGATCACCCTTCAGTTTCATCAAACTTCAGATTCTAGTCAACAATGCTGACATTCCTGCCTACATGTGTCTTTTATTTTCCCCCAGAATTTCTGCTGGGTTCTTTGCAGGCCCTACCAACAAGCACTTTCCCTCTGAGATGGAGTCTGTCCCAATGGGGGCCAAGCAGATGAAAAACAGCATCAGGGCTCATGAGGAGAGATCTTCTCTAGCCTCCCTTGGCCAATTAAATGGAGACCATTGTCCAACACCATATTATCTTTCTGAAAGGAGACCTTGGGAATCCCCCTGTGGTTGCCTCTGCTGCTATTAAAATCCACCGAAGGGCATGAGGAATTCTTTTTTGAAGTACAGGAGGGCTTGGGTTCTTGAATTTGGAGAGGTAATATGGTAGGCGTTCATCTTCACGGTAAGGCCAATAGATGCACATTTTAAGAGCCAATAGGCTCGGCCAGGCACGGTGGCTCATGCCTGAAATCCCAGCATTTTGGTAGGCCGAGGCAGGTGGATCACGAGAACAGGAGATCGAGACCATCTTGACCAACATGTTGAAACCCCGTCTCTACTAAAATACAAAAAATTAGTCAGGCGTGGTGGCAGGCACCTGTAGTCCCAGCTACTTGGGAGGTTGAGGTAAGGGAGTCGCTTGAACCCCGGAGGTGGAGGTTGCAGTGAGCCGAGATCATGCCACTACACTCCAGCCTGGCAACAGAGCAAGACTCTGTCTCAAAGAAAAAAAAAAAGCTCCAAAAAATATGTCTCTAGATGCCTGAATTTTCTCTTTAGAAATGTGGTCAGTTGAGGGCACAGAATAAAACCCTGAGGTATTAGTTGACTTTTCTGATGGGTTTTGATGCCATGATCCTAATAAAGAGATACTAGAGTATGATGGTCAACAGCATGGGTATGAAGTCACTGGCGTGCTAGTAAATGTTAACAACCGGCTCTCTGAATGAAGTTGACAAATGTAGCAAATAAAAATACAGGGCATCTGTTAAATTTGAATTTCAGATATGTCTCATTTACTTATACAAAGAATTTTTCATTTTTATTGAAAATTCAAATTTAATTGGGTATCCTGTTATGATCAGGCAACCCTATTTCTGGGTGGGATGTGAGCAGAGGGGTGCCTCTCGCTACTTGCCAGCTTACTATCTCTTTTTCTTTTTAACATTAATGCCTATGTCATTCTTTTCCTTCCAACTTTTATTTCAGATTCAGGGGGTATGTGTGGGTTTGTTATACGGATAAATTATGTGTCACAGGGGGTTGGTGTACAGATTATTTTATTGCCCAGGTAATAAGCATAGTATCCAATCAGTAGTTTTTTAATCCTCACTCTCCTCCCAGTAGGCCCTGGTGTCTATTGTTCCTTTCTTTGTGTCTGTTTGTACCCAATGCTTAGCTCCCACTTACAGGTGAAAACATGTGATATTTGGTTTTCTGTTCCTGCATTAATTCACATAGGAGAATGGTTTTATTCTTTTAGGTTGACTCCATGTCTTTGCTATTGTGAATAATGCTGTGATGGACATATGTAAGCAAGTGTTTTTATCATAGAATGACATAGCTATATACTGAATCACGGGATTGTCAGGTCAAATGGTAATTTTGTTTTCAGTTCTTTGAGGAATCTCAAGACTGCTTTCCACAAAGGCTGAACTAGCTTACATTCCCACCAGCAGTGTATACAGCTTACTGTCTCTAGGGAGTCATGTAAACTGGGAAGCCTCTGTTTCATATGTACAACTAGGATAGTAATATGACCTGTCTTAGAGGGTAGTTGGGAAGATGAAGTGAGAAGTTACATTCATGGAAATGCTCAATAAAGAACTTGAGGGTCCTGGATTGTGGCAAATCCTAGTTTCTGAATATTCATTGCATCACTCCAATCGTCACAAACAAACATTTTGGTCCAAGAAAGGGTGGAGTCCACCATGGTCTCTACCCTCTCCAAGGAACTCTTGTTGAGTTCCTGCTCTCAAGTGGAATTTATTCTTGACAATCCTGTTGTGTCTTCTGACAAACTGGACGAGGTTTGTCTTAGCGTAGCCTTGTTTCTGGCAAGGCAGACACTATCTGCTTAGTCTCTTCCACAACTTTCATCTATCTAAAACATTCTAACCCCAAGGGGGCATTCGTCCTCCCTGGGGAGCTGGTGGGCTGGACTTGTAGTAGGTTTCTGGAGCCAGTGATGAGTCTAATAGGTTATTTTTATTTTAGGGACAGATTATTTATATCTAAGAATAAATATTTCTAACATTTTAAATTTCTTTTTATAGTTTCATTGAGGTATAATTGATACAAAATAAATTACACATATTTAGATATAGAATCTGATGGGCTTTATGTATATAAACAACCATCCTCACAATAAGATAATGAATATATCCATCATCCTCCAAAGCTTTTTCATGCCCTTTGTAATCACTCTCTCCCCTCACCTCTGTCCTACAATCACTGATCTGCTTTCTGTCACTATAGATTACTTTCCATTTTCTATAATTTTTAATAAATTGAATCACACAGTGTGTACTCCTTCTAAAAAATAAACTTTTTGATTTGAAATATTTTTAGATTAATGGACAAAGTACCCCACGCTATCTATGTGGAGGCTGTGCATCGTCTCATCCCTCTGATGTAGGCTGTGTATCGTCTGATCCTTCACAGGCAGCACCTGAGGGCGTTGCCCAGGCCAGCTTCCTTTCACTCTGTACCACGCCTGCTATTCACTCGGGAACTTGTTGAGATGCAGATTGTGATTCAGTAGTTCTGGGTGGGGCCTGAAAGTCTGCATATCTTGGGTGATGCTGCTGCTGCCGCCACTGGTCCAAGGACATGATTTGAGGAGCACCTCTTATTGAGTGACCCACACAGAGAGTCGCAACTTTGTTTCTCTTGGGCCAGCAGCGTTGGGCTCATCTGGGAATTTGTTTGAGGTGCAGGTCCTAGCCCAGACCTGCAGAATCAGACTCTGCATTTCCACAGGAGATTTATATGCACTTTAGTGTTTGAGAGGCACTGACCTAGAAGACACTTTCCGGGATATGGTGTGCCCTGAGCCGATGGTGTCATAGAGGAGACTATGATTTTAAACAGCACTGCTCCTCATGTCTTCACAACTTCCCTGAACAATCAGGCCGGAGATCCTCTTAAGTCTCCGTAGGCGAATGCACAAATGATTTAGCCGTTCCAAGATGCCATTAGATTATGGAGGAAGGGTGTTAACTGTGGTTTCTCTTATCTTTACATAACAACTTCCTGTATTAGCCTGGCATGAAGATGGCACCAGGCAAACCAGACTGTGATTCTGCTGGTCCCACCAAACAAGACAGGGCAGGGGACAAGGGGGATGGGAGCCTCTCCATATTTGGAATGTTCCTTTCTGCCTGCAAGCAGGCAGCAGTGTACCAGCGTGGTAACTCATTTAAATATACATATATTTAAAACAGTAGTCATAAAGGTTCTTGGAATATGGATTGAAAAACAACTACACCTGTAAATATAGATTATGGCTTTAGGATAGCCTAAGCATAAGCAACTAGTATGATGATTAAGCATGAAAAAAAAAAATAAACCTTCTTTCGATGTAAAAGCCATCAAAAAGTTACCAAGACATTCCTCTTCTTAAGGAAGTTTGTAGTTATCATTTATTTTTTACAGGATTATTGAAGAATATATACTTATCCATACTAAAACATGAGTGGCAATTATTAGGGGAAAATATTCTTCAACTATTTTTTTTTAAATAAGGAAGCAGTAAAGGATGTTTGCTCATCTTATGCCAAGAAATATACATAGGAGGTGTTCTATAAACTTTCATAATTTATACAAATGTTTTTGGTTTGTAAAATTTAGCAAATTTCTTCTCAGATATTGAAAAGGTCATTTACAGTTTTAAGAATCTTAGTTTTAGGCCAATTAAAGAAATACATGTTTTTTTTTCTTTTAAGTGCATGGGAAAAATAAACAGTGACTTTACCTGATTCTGTCAGATTTTAGCTAGGCTTAAAGTATTTTGGTACAAGTTTTTGTTTAGGTTCTCGTGTGCAGTTACTGCACCTTAAATTACAGACATTTTGCCATTGACAAAGATTGAGAAGGCTGGTCATTCTACAATTTCAGTTGCTCTGATTCCGCAAATACTTTAGAAAGAGTTTCTACAACTCCAAGTAGACTTTCAAATGCTTGATTTTTCAATAAAACTTAAAACATAATATTGGAAAGTGATATGGAACCTGTTTACCAAATCCAGATGGAGCACGGGAAGCTAGAAGCCAGTGAGAGGGCGACCCAGGTAACTTGCCCTTGGGATAGAGACCTTGTTCTCTATTCTGCCAAGACTTGACACACAGTGCTTCAGAATAAAGCTTTCTTCTAATTCTTAAGACCTATACCTATTTCTGTCTAATGTCTAATTAAGATATAGTATTCCAGAAAGTGAAAATAAAAGACGAGGTGTTTTACAGACCAAACCCATAGGCACAAGCTAGCTTAAAGAAAAGTGAGGAGAAGGGGAGGTGATTAACTTAAAGCACAAATAAGAAAAGCAAATCATTTTAGTTCTCTTAACTAGGTGATGTGCACTCCAGCAGTAGTAACCCCATGTTGCTAATATGATCATGTGACCTAGACCCTCAGCAAGTCAGCTGACAGGCCTGGGTTGTACCAAGAGCAATTCCCAGAAATGAGACACAGTGGTGGAAGAAGGAAGAGAAAGAGTCTAGGCTTTTTCATTTTGAGAAGAAAATGATAGCCTCCCAGTAAAGGGAGTGGTATGGGTTCAAGTCCCAGCTCTGTTGTTCCCCATCTATGGGAATTTACACAAGACAAAGAGAGAGGTGGCTAAGACACAGCAGGGAAGAATTGATTGGGGAAACTGTATTAGAATCAAACTACAAGGACAGAGACTGCTCAAGAGAAAAAAAATTCCTTCTCTCCCCATCCTGCAAGGAAGGATTACGAATAAAAAGGGTGATTCTGCATTTATAGCATTTGTGCCTCCAGGAGGTCCTGTTTATGAATCTGTAAAAGAAGATGTCAGATGTTGGAGAAAATTGGAGAGGAGAATCCATAGAAGCTCCCACTACCTGGGTAACCTGTGTGAAGGACAGGTCACTTCCTGATCACAGCTGAGCCTGCACTGGAGCCAGGACTGTTCCTCCCCATAGAATAGCCCTGCCAAGGCAGGGGTTCCTACGCACCCCTCCTACTCATTCTCTCTCGGGAGGTCTGGTTTGCAGACTTTTGCAGACAAAGAAGCCAATGTACTGAAGGAAAGTTTCAGTGATTTTCCCAAGGTCATACTACTTAAAATTAGAAAAAAACAAAACAAAACAAAAAAAACACCAATCCCAGTGTAATCTGAGGTCAGATTCCCCAGGAAATGGTGTGGTGACTGAATGATGCCAATCAGTTTGATAAGAAGATTGAGATGGAATATGAGGCTGGTGAAATTCACAAAGAAAAATATTGAGCATCAAGGGTGTAGCAGTTCCCACTGTCACCACCTTTAAATGACATGTTTGGTCTGAAACAAGGAATGCCATCAAAATTAATAATAACACCAACTAATATTCTTTGAACATTTACCGTAAGCAGGCACCAGTCAGTCTATCAGCTGTACCTGCCATAACCCATTTAAATATACACATATTTAAACAATAGTAATAAAGGTTCTTGGAAGGCAACTGCTTCCAAAACAAACCTGATTAACAGCTTCAATAATCTGCTTTGATAAGCAGGGTGAGGTTAGAAATACTGGAGCCTGGCACAGGGCACAGCGTGGGCCACTGACTGGATTTAATGCTGTGTTCATGCTTGACGTTAGGTTCTGGATCAGGGAAGGGGCTGGGGCTCCAAGTGGTTATAGGGGACACTCAGGGAGTCATTACCCACCAGTTAGAAAGATTTACAATCTTTCTATAGTGGTACATCCATAGCAATCTGTACTGGTCAAATAGCAGCCCTACTGACAGGTGTCAATCCTGACTCACCCTTCCTTTTTCAGGAAACTTTGCCAAGTGTCACCATAATCTTGCAGCAAAGCCTCCTATATGTTTAACAAAGTACAAAGTGTTCCCCCCTGATTATCTCTCCCTGCCTGGAAATGTGTGGTGTGTCCTCTGTCTGGAAGTAACCCTGCTTGCTTTCCCAGAATTTGCCAATTCCTGTGTGGGACCCTGGCCTTTTCTACCAATTGAGGTGGAGTTTAAGAGTTGTTATTAAGGACATAAAGTTTTCTCTGTATCATGAGAGGATGATGCAAATAACTTTGAACTTTCCCTGTACACCCCTCACTCCTCTCTGGGCTCACCCTGGGGAGGATTTGTGTTTTTTCAAGAAAGCTGCACCTAACTGAGCATGCATAAAAAGATCGTATGAATTACCACGTGCAAACATGAAACCATCTTATCTTAACACCTTGTTGGCAAAGAATCTCCTACAGGTACTGGAACTTTGGTGGGTAACAGGAAGGAGTCACCGTATACCTTATTTGCAATCTAACATCAAGAAGAGTACACTGTCATGATCTTCCAACTGTGTGCCTTGAAACAGAGTCCTGGGAAGAGCCCTAATGTTCAGTGTTAAGAATCTCCAAATGGCTGGCTGGGCTCTTGCTTACTTCAGGCAGTGCTTTGCCTCTTTTTTGTTCAGGAGTCCATTGATTCTTTAAACGGGCAATCCATTGTTAACATTTTTAATAGTAGTGTTCAAAACAAAAAGCGATCTCTGGAGCCTGACAGCAGCTACTGAGTTGACCATCTGTTCTGTGCTTGGGCTTCTCACCCTTTCAGTCCCAGGCAAGGTTGCTGGTTCTTGTAGCTACAGCCACGTTAGCCAGTATCACCCACCGTGGTCCCCCTAAGGCAGCCTCCACCAGCACTCTCACCTTAGCCCTGCCACCTCTGTCAGTTGTATCACCTCAGCAGCAGCCACTCTCATCTTTTCTGTCCTTGCTGTCACTACATCCCAACTGTAGTCACTGTGGTTGGGCAATTGAGGTGTTAGGCATTCTTGCAACAAGGAAGTGGAAACATTTGACCAAGGAATCCAACTAGCTGTGGGGCATAAAGGATAAGGAGAATGGAGGGGGGAAGTGTTGAGAATAGAGACATCAAAGTACTGTGTGTCGATATTGAAGTAGCTTAGTGCTCTGATGATCCTGCAGAGGCCAAACACACCTCAGGAGAGGGACATGGGGAGGCCACGGTGGGATTAGGGATGAAGAGACAGGACATGGCAATGAGGGAGCAGAGTGTGACTTGGAGCTCTCCATTTTGATGGTTTTCACTTTGTAACTGAGGACTTTTGCAACTACACCTGCTGACTTTGTCAATAAAGATAAAGATTTCAGCCTGCCTGTGGTGACTGAGCATTCAGTTAATGCTATATGTTATGAATTGAATTGTCTCCCCCAAAATTCATATGTTGAAATCATAACCCTCAGGGTGTGATCTTATTTAGAAATAGTATCCTTACAGAGGTAATCAAGTTAAAAGGTCTTTGGGGTGGGTATTAATTCAATGTGACTAGTGTGCTTATAAAAATGGAGAAATTTGGAGGCAGGCATGCACAGAGGGAGAATGCCAAGTAAGGATGAAGGCAGAGATTGGGGTGATGCTTCTACATGTCAAGGAACACCAGAAAACCCCAGAATCTAGGGGAGAGGCACGGAACAGATTCTTTCTCACCGTCCTCAGAAGAAATCAACCTTGCCACAACTTTTTCAGACTTCTAGCCTGCAGAACTGTGAAACAATAAATTTCTGTTGTTTAAGCCTCACATTTTATAGTACTTTGTTACAGCAGCCCTAGCAAACTAATACATCATCACAATCTTTCCAGCAGAATCTGCCCAAAGAAAATTAACATTCTATAAGGAAATTATTAATCTTGAAAAAAATGTATGCTGGTCTCTATCAACCTCTGTTAGATAAGAGATAGAAAGTCTTCATTGTAGCAGAAGACCCTAAAGAAGATGAAGTGAAAAGAAACCAGGTATTTGCAGAGAGACTTGCCTGAAGGAATGAAAAGAAGGCAAAACTTGGAGAGGGGAAAAGTGTGAAAGAAAAGATGATCCAGAAGCAATGGTTCTCAACCTTGACTGAGATTCAACCTTGGTTGATGTTGGATTCACCTGGGGAGGTGGTTATGGAGAAGGCTTTTTATAACTCCTGATACTCATGCAATATCCTACATTAATTACATCAGAAGCTCTGGGTATGGGACCCAGATATCAGTATTTTGCAACGGTCCCCAGGGGATTCCACTGTGCAGCCAAGGTAGAGAACCACTGCCTAGAGAGTTCCTCATTTTTGGTGAACTGTGTTGAAAAATGTTATCTGGCTCCTAAATACAGTTCTGAACCATGTTCTAGAGCTCCTGAAATATTCCAGAGTGAAGTTTCAGATGTTGGTGAGCCTGCGAGTTTTACAGTGGACTTTCTGTTTGAACTGAATATTTCACAAATGAGATGTTGAGATACGCAATAAGATAATCCTCAGACAATTCTGGTCTCCTTTTCTCCAGTGGAGCAGACGTGCCAGGCTGAGTGGTATGTGAGCCTACCCAGGAGAAAAGAAAAGAATGCTACTACGAAAGGAAGCTGTAAAAATGCACGGGGCAGGGAAATATTTGAAGAGTGAACAAATCAGCTTCTGTTGATTCTTTTTTAAGTTATTCTTGGGAGTGGAGACTTCAATGCCTTCAAAGCTGTCTTTGCTGCAGATTACACATAGGGGCACTTTCTTGATGACTGTATAGTGCCATAATCAATAGCTACTTCATAAGAGAAGATGACAAAGATAACTGTGATACAGAAGCTCAAGATGCTGGTGATGGCAAAGCAGAAAGTGCAGCTCAGAAAAACAGGAGGAATAAGAAAAAGAACAAACATCTATTCATACCCAGCAGACTGCAAGTCATAATGAATCAGTTTGTGTGAATCTTTGGGGAAAATCTTGAATATTATAGACTAAAATATAATTTTCCATGGCTTAAAATCTTGTGCATTCAATTTTTCTTGTTTAAAAAAGATTTTCTTAAAAAAATAAGTTTTAAAAAAGCAAACAAATTTATTCCACTTTGAATTACAATCATGTACTTTGAACTCAGTCTATAGGATGCCGCCAATTCTGTATATTTATTGGCACTATAATTTACATCTTGTGAATGGCTTTGTCATGTAGGAATAGGACTAGAGTTGTGAGTTTTATCAGAATTGTCATCTGAGATCACTATTTACTTAGAAAAAATTGTTCACAAGAACCAGTTAAAGTAGTTTCTAGGCTAGCTTGCCTTTGCTGTGCCTTTGTCATAGAAATGCAACCTCTATTCTAGCAAGGAGATAAATCTATTTGATTTTGATGACTTATCAGTAATAAAAGTTTAAAATTTCTAGCAGGACCACATTTTATAATATTAGCTGTTGGCTGGTTTATATGACAGAAGTATACTTATATCAAGATTATCTTTTTGTCACTTGAGGATTAAAATATTTATCACATTATTAAAAAAAAAAAAACAGATCCAGTGCCATCCCTTTATACAGTTGGTCTAGGAAAGAGAGCTGGCATCTGCTTCACAGGCCAGGCGGGCCACATTTTGTACAAGGGGAAAAGGTAAGTGGCTGGCTTGGTGGAGCTATGTAACAATGACCATCATAGATACAACAATAATCTCTTACCTAGTGTTACACACCTAAAGTTAAAACCAGAAATTATAATAAAGTTACAATCTACCTTAGAGAGAAAGAATAATCACTGGCTTTTTATCCTCAAGAGATACTGTGTCTCCTGTGGCTTTCTGAAAAAACACAAACTAAAAAAAAAAAAAAAAAAAATTATACAGAGATGGAGAGCATGAGAACCAGCCAACCTGAGTTCTTATTCCACAGCTTCACTCTCTCACCAGCTGACGTTGGGCTTAGTCAGCTTCTCCCTGTCTCCATTTTCATATCTATAAAATGAAGGTAAGACTATATGTTCTGCTTACCTACAGAACTATTTAGAAAATTGAAATAATGAATGTGAAACACTCAGAGCAGTAAATAAATACTAGGCAAATTTAAGGAGTTATAGAACCCTTATTTACTTTATTCCTGTAGCAAATGCCCCCTTTCAAATGTAGTTTATTCTTTTAATCAGTTTTCCTGCTTCTCGCTTCTACATTTGGCTTCCATTTATTTCTCCTGCTTTTATTTATTTTTGTTTTCCCCATTTCCTCACCTAGTGGCTTTAAAAAATATATCTTTTTAGATTGTTTGCACTTTTATCAAAGCTTTTGATTCTTTTTCTGGAAGGTGACATAAATATAAATAATGGTATAATAAACTCAGTCCCAGTTATCTCAGGTAAAAGATGTATTCTCCGTGCACCATCATCTTACCCCTGACCACCATCTTGCAGGGTGGGTATTTTTTCCAACCGTAGGCTGCAGCTAGTGCTGATGCAGCCAAACAATTTGTTTGCCTTCTACCGGCAGGAGTCAGGATCCCTGGGTTAAAATCTGGCCTGCACCTCTAGCAAGCTGTGTGAACTTCTACAAGTTCATTTTTAAAAATAAATCTTAATTTGAGTCCCACCAATCTAGACATCAGGGAGGCAATGACAAACCGGCACCCTACCAAGTCAGCTTTACAATCCCCACATCAGCAACACCTGGGCAACGCACCATGTCCTCCTCCTAGAGGTTGGGGAGGGCTGAGTGATGTGTGTGTAAAACACCAAGCACAGTCGGGAGCCGCAGGGAGCACTCAGTAACTGTCAGCAGTTCCAGGTTAGCCCCTGAGCAGACAGTCCTCGTCAGACAACCTGAGACCCGGGAACCAAGAGGCCGACCAATCCCTACAGGATTTCATCCATAACCTCTGCCTTCTACCTGGATCTAACTTCCTGAATGACCAGCGAAGTTTTGCAAGTTGGGCACAAACCTAGCGGAATAAATGGGGCTTTGGGCTGAAATGGGAACCGATGAAATGAATGTTTTCTTTTGAACACTCATAAAAAGCAAGGAGTCTCAATTTCTTTAAATGTCCACATAATACAACCTGACTGCATTTTATTCCAGTGAAAGAATCTATTGTTTCTATGCATGGTAAACAGCCAGAAAGTAGGAGTTTCCTGTTAATTCTTATCACTTTTCAGAAGCAGCTTCTCCACTGATGTATCTCCTGCACCCCATCAGTACTAAAAGCAACCTGCTCCTTAGAGACACAGGCTCCAGCAAAGACAGGAGAAGAATCGAGAGGCTCCAGGGAGAAGCCGAAGTGAAATGGATGTGGAGTCAGCTGTGCAGGGACCAGTGCAAGCCTAAGAATGCAGCAGAGGCTACTTGGAAACAATTTGCTGATCTTCAACAATCTGTTACTTTAAAATGCATCTAATTCATTCAAATGCTGGAAACAATGCCAGTAGCCGACAACAGAAGCAGAGTGGAATGAATTATGCAGCATTCTATCAGTGAAATATTATGCATCTGTCCAGAATCATAGTTATGTTTTAAAAAACATTTAAACTGGAAATGTCTCATTACATAATGAGAAGTTTGAAAAACACAGTGCACAGAAGCATACCTCCATAAGGTGCAAGTCCAAAATTAGTGATGAACTAACAGCAGCGACAACAAAAGGCATATATACATTTTGTTTGAAAGCTTTAAAGGAAATATACTAACAGTGTGTAACATAGGGGTACTGGTTTTATTTCCTTCTGCAGATTTTCATGTACTTTATAATTTTCTTTAGTGAATATTACTTTCATCATGTTAATGAATAAAAGTTACAAAATAGGTGATCAGCTTTTGATGGAATTCAATCCTGATTTTTTTAAACTGTGTTCCTTTGCAACGTTATATTGTGTTGGTAAAAAAGGTAAGGCCCAGTTTAGTCCTGGAGAAGATCCCAAGAGTTATTTATGTGGCCCTCCTTCTGCCTCAGGCAGCTACACTATTATCATCACTATTCTACAAAACTTGCACCTGAGGGAGAGTAAGGCACTTGCCCAAGGTCATACAAGCAACAAATAGCAGACTAGTAGACTAGGACTCAGATTTTCTTATTATGATGATAGTGTTCTATGCTATGTTATGTTATGTTATGTTAGTATTTTCGACAACTTACTAAAGCTAAAATTTATATTCTCCCTGGGCTAATGCAATATTGAAAAGGAGAAAATTGCAAGTCTTTTGACATTTCATTAAAATGGACAGTTCATTGTCAGTATTACAAAGAATACTAGATCCTGAATTTCCAGGCCCCTGGACACCCACTGTGATTTCATGTCTCCTTGCTCTATGCCATTCTTTGGTTTGCGATCCCAAGCTGGTTCAGCTGCATCTTAGCCCCCGGCCTGACCTGGCCCCAGGAGGGTATTTAGAACACAGGCACCAGGGTGGTCTAGGCTGCAACTGCTCCACTGCTCATCTCTCATGTTGAGAAGGTTCCCTCAGCCACCTTGTCCAAATATCTCTGCTCAAATGTTACCTTCTCAAGGAGGCTGCCTGGATTATCCAGCTTCCAGGAGCTCTCTCCCCTCCCCATATTCTCTCCCCACTTTCCTGTTCGATCGTTCTCCAAGCATAAAGATGCTGTATATTTGCCTGGTTTGTATTCTCCGTCTTGGCCAACTAGAACACATTGCTTCCAGGGACAGGGGATGTGTTCTGTCTTGTTCACTGATACACCCTCGTGCCTAGAATGGGGTCTGGCATATAGCAGTTGCTCAGTAGGTATTTATTGAAGTGAAGGAAGGAGGAAGGTGTGGGTAGGACTCCCCCGCCTTACATCCATTACCCCAGCAATAAATAGCAGCATGTCATCATCACTGCTCACTGCTCACCGTTGCCATTCTAGAGCCACTTCCAGGAAACTGCTGAGCCTTCCCAGAAGGCTTGGAAGGTGCATCCTTCCTGCCCTTCTCTAAGTCTGTGCTTTCCTAGGTTAAGTTCTGAGAAACCAGGCCAATCTAGCACACAATAGCAGTGGCATGTGAACATGCAGGCACCTAGATACCGTATTTGCAGGCCGATGTCAGCTGAGTGCCTTTAGAGTTTCTGAAGGGAAAGCTGCCTGCCTTTCACAGAAGCCCATTTGAAACTGGGTCTTAATAAAACAATTGACTACTCACCACAGTATGTGAATATTCAGTGTGGTAGAGTGCCACCTCTAATAAGCTTTTGTTCTGATCCAAGTTATCCAAAATGCTAATATTAGTGGTTGAAACGTCCAAGACTCAGGTCGCTTTATTATTTATACAATTCAACTTCTCAATACTTACTATAATAAAAATACCCCAAATCCCTTGCACACATATCTCCAGTAGTTTTATATCAACTCCACGGGAAGTTAGAGACAATAGTTCTTAACAATAACAATTAGGAACAGCACCTATCATTAATGTTCCAGGCTTTCTCCTGGGCGGTCTTCAGACATCTTTTTTTGTTTTGTTTTGTTTTGTTTTGTTTTGTTTTGTTTTGGAGATGGAGTCTTGCTCAGTTCCCCAGGCTCGAGTGCAGTGGCACAATCTCAGCTCACTGCAAGCTCCACCTCCCGGGTTCACGCCATTCTCCTGCCTCAGCCTCCCGAGTAGCTGGGACTACAGGCGCCTGCCACCACGCCCGGCTAATTTTTTTTTTGTATTTTTAGTAGAGATGGGGTTTCACTGTGTTAGCCAGGATGGTCTTGATCTCCTGACCTCATGATCTGCCTGCCTTGGCCTCCCAAAGTGCTGGGATTTATTCTTGATTATTTACAGCAACCCTGTGAGCTACATGTCTATTCCTACATAAGAGAGCAAAGTTGCTGAGAGCTAAAACAGTACAGCTAGGAGAAACTGCAATCAGCCTCTGCTCTGGCTTCAAAGCACAGTCCATTTCACAGCAGGGGGTTTTCCGAGTGGAGGATTCAGCTGCTCCATTGTATGATGAGACAATATTGTGGAGTATTTGTCTATGGTCTTTCTCCCACCTCCCTCTGTCCCCCATCACTTCCAGGAACAATGGCACTAGAAGGTAAAAAAAGGTCATGTTATTGACATTTTAGTCAAAAGATGTAAACTAGGGAATATCTGGAAGAAGCTGCACCCCATTAGAAGTCCTCTGAAGTCTCAAGGGGACAGAAGTGAAGCAGGAGGTTACTGGTGGGTCTCGGATGCCCAGAGGACAACAGAATGCTCAGATAATTTGGGGGACTGTGGGATCTGAAGAAAGAGATTTACATCCCTCCCATCCTCTGGGAGGTGAGAGGAGAGAGGGCTGGGTGGCTTGTCAAAGACAAAAGGCTAAAGGTAGCCCCTGGAGTGGCTCATCTCCCCAAAAGGGTTGCAGAAGTTAGAGGAGAGAGAAGGAAGATGTGTAAGCGAGGGAGCTGGAGATAATGCTGAACAAAGCAGTGAGGACCCTGCAACCTGAGACCAGAGAGAGCCACTGACACCTCAGCAAGTACCAGGGTGGAGGGATGACCATGTCTGAGGATGCGACAAAACTAGCATCTATCTCAGAGGACAGCAATGTGAAGGAAGCCAACATGCAGCAACCAGCATTCTCCTCTGCCAAGGGCCACAACATACTTTATGCTTTTAGGCACAAGGAGGAAAGGGAACATGTGGATTTACCAAGAATAAACCTGAAATGGTTGGGACTCATTTTGACTTGTCATTCTATAATGTGCCTCTAGCTGAATGGGATTTCCAAGGAAAGGTTAAGTTATGGGAAAATATTCACTTTTGGTCTGTGAGATGTATCAGCTACAGTTATTTTTGTCTGTGTCATACCCTCTCTCCTTCTATGCCTTTTTTTCCCTACCTTGGCTAAATTTGGCTGAATTTACTTTACAACTTAATATTGGGACTGTCAGAAAAGCTCAAAATCTCTGTTATAAAGATATCTATTGAGAAGTCCTCTTGGTCATATAATGTATAAATCTCCTATATATGCCTAATTTTATTTTCCCAGCAACCCGCTAAAGTAAGCAGAGCAGATAGTATTATCTCACTTTTTAGATGAGGAAACTAAGGCTCAGTGAAGCTTAGTGGATTGCCCCAAATCGCAATGGAGGGAACAAGATGCAGGCCCTTCAAACCCAAGCCCCAACTCTCACCCCTCTTCTACTTCACCCATGACCCTGTTTTTGCGATCGTGACCAAGTGTGGACCTTTCCAATCTTTGATATTCCACACACAGGAGAAGCCAGGAAGCCATTCCTGCTGGATGTAGTGACCAACACATTGGATATACCCAAATTGCCAAGTGATCCTGATAAATAAAATTAGAGTATTCAGATTGGAAAAATATTTTTTTGCAACTCTTCCTCACAACCCGGAACCCACTGGGTCTAAAAAACCTTGTATTTTCGTTTCATTCACAGGAATATGGAGTTAGACATATGCTAGAGAAGGTGGGTTCCTCTATTAGAAGACTAAGAATTATTTGAGATTATGGGATAGTTTGTTATATAAAACAATAATCTAAGTCAAGAGAAAAATATGTGTTAGGGAAGTAATAATTTGTAGAACGTCAGATATCCCTGTGTACTGCAAAGTTCAATTCAACAAAGATTTAAGTAGAAAGGCATCACGCTAAGCCTGTCATAAGTAAGCAATATTATAAGTGAGGCTATAAACAATATAAAGAGAAGTTTTGCCCTCAAAGTTTACAAGATAATGGAAGGAATCAGACTAAAACCCTAGTAATGATGATCAAGGCAGAATTTATTAAGAGTGATTAAGAATGTATTAAGGTATTAATTACAATCAAGGCAGAATATAAAAGCCGTGCCAAGTGGACGTCGTAGAATTAGAGAAGGGTGCAAACACATGCAGTTGGGAAATAAGAGGAAGACTTCAAGAAAGGAGGAGGGGCAGTGTGTGGGCATTGAAAGACGAGTAGAATTTCAGCAGCGTCTACTGGGAACAGCCACATGCACAAAGAAGTGATGCCCTCCATGAGATCCAGGGCTCCTGGTGACCTCTTTCCCCAGGAGAGAAGGGTCAGGAGGGCCCCAGCTGCTTAGCCAGGTACTAGCACATGGTTTGACTTTTCTTCTCTATGATTTTAACTTCCAACTATTCCATGGAATGCCTCTCACAGGTAGAATCACCCTTTCTCCCATATCAAATACACACAATATGCCAAAGCAAATGAGTCTGCTGGTCTGAGTGCCTGCCAATCCAAGCCTGAGAAGAGGGTAAGCTGCACTGACCCACCTCCAGCAGGGGAACTTGGAGAGTATATAAAGCTGAAACTCCAGGTTTTGTTGTAGCTAGAAGCTCTCCCAACATGGGCTGCCAAGCCCTCCCGCTTTGGCTGCTGTTCTTCCATGCCGTTATTCTACCTGAAGCAGGTACTACAGCTGATGCACAGGTTCATTTTTCTCATGCCTTGTCACAAGCTTGAAAGGCAAAGTATGGTTATTTGCACATAGGCCACCAGCACAACAGCTTAAAATTAAATGCAGATAGAGCTTTTACTCCGCTTAATGTAATCCAGCCACTGATGAGATATTGCTGTGATGATAGCTGAATGCATAATCATAACTAATTTTAGGGAAGTTTGATTGAATATTTTCTGTAAGATTTGTTTTCTGTGAGCAAAGCATTAGCCAATTTATTGCTCTTTAAAATCATACCTCTATTGTGAGATTCTGGATAGAAATAGACAAAGAAAGAATACTTGGCTATGGTATAATCCAATAAGGGTTCTTAAAATGTTCTTTGGCTTATGTATTGATATTTAGCACTAGGAGTATTGAATGACAGTCATGATTTTTTTTATTGTTGCTGAATGGAGGTATAAAACCTACTATTAAAAAATCTTAGCTTGAAATACTTGACATGACATAAAATTATCTGGACTTGATTCATGATGCCTTCTAATCTGAAAAACTGTACCTTTCTATAAAAATAGATAGATTGATTTGATATTATTGCTTTTAATGTGTATTCTACATCTAGTCCTCTCAAGGAAATTTTAAGTTTAACTTGGAACTAAAGTAATTTAAAATATCTACATAACTTCAATTATTTTTATCATTATTTTGTGGCTTTGGGGGAAAACATTACTGTCTTACTTGTACTAACAAACGAAAATTTGGAAATACCCTTGACCAGCAAGTAGTTTGAATATAATTCTTATTAATTATAAAGGAAAAACATAACTCACCCACCACACAATAACAATTGACTTTAAAGTTTGTAATATGCTCAAACTCTTTTTTTTTTGTTCTGCACGTAATTGTATGAGTATGTTTATATCCAATATTTAAACATTTATTAAAACATACTAGGTTGTTAGGAAGGATTTCAATAATTTTTTTAATCTTGTGAGTTTCTAAGCCTTGTTTCTTATCCATTTGTCCAATGAAGTTTCGGCTTGGGAATATGGGGTTTAGGGCAGAAAATCTGGATCATTCAAGTGCTAACTGGGCACTTTTTGGCCCAGTGAACTTGGACAAGTTTTTAAATCTCTCTCAAGTAAAAAGAATATAATTCACAGGATTGTTTGGGGGATTTAATGAAATGTTTGTAAAATACTTGGAAGACTGCTTCAGGCATAGAAAATGTTCAGTCAATGGTAACTGTTATTATAGACACTGTAAATTATGAACTATAGATATTTTAAACTGAGAAGAGATGAAAATACAGATGATCAGATTCAGAATATGACATTTTACCATGATACATCAATTCCTCGGGAAACCAAGATATTTTCCCCTTTTGACGTTTCAGTAACAGGTTTTGAGTAATGGATTCAATATTTTAAAAACATATAGCAGGAAAGAAGTTCTTGTCTTCCAGTAGATCAACACTATGCAGGTTAGTACTTGGGGATGTGTGGGCTATACCAAACATGTATGGAAATTGATCGTTTTCTGAAGCATAGCAAAAATTTGGAAATTTCTGAGAGAATTCAAAATTCACATTCATCATATTTGTGCCACTTGTGGCAAAGATGATTCTGCTTTGATGGTGCTCAGAGTGACAAAGTGTCAGCTTTGGGGATGTAATTGTAGGCCATGGGAGAAAGTGACCCTGGACCAATTCAGAATGAACCTCGGTCATCTCTGCCCCGCTCTCCCAGGCTCCTTCCCTTACTTGAAATGTATTGCTGCTCTTGGGAAGTGGAATCAGTCTATGATTTAATTTCTTTGGAATCAAGTTCCCAGAGGATTTTAGACAGACGGAAGGACCCAAAATAGACAATTCTCAATCTGCAATGAGTTTAATGATTTCTGGGAGCCGGAAAGAAAACCACCCCCAAATTCAGTGTTTCTCTTAAGGCTACACCCTGATAACTACTAATCTATTGGGAACAGCAGAGAAAAGGTCCCTTGAAGCAAACATCAGCCTCATTCTGGTCCCAGCTGTCCCGAATCCCTTCTCCCTCACATCACTGTGAAAATCCAATTCCCAATGGAAAAAGGGTCCAGATGAGGACTGCTATTACACTGGGCACTTTGATAATCCAGTTACAACGATATTCAGCTCTCCTCTTCCCTGCCTTATTCTGCTTTCTTTGAAATTTGCAAGCTTACCACCAAATACCAGAGCATTTCCCAGGCTGAGGGCACATGCTGCTCTGCTCTGGGCCCATTACTTAGCACAGTGGTTGGCAGAGTAGAGAACGCTCCATCACTAGTTTGAAAAAATGAACAAAACACAATGAGCGAGAACATCACACCCTTAGCTGATCTCCACTTGTGAGATCCTTTTCAAAATAACAACAACAGGATTATGAGGCTTTTTCCCCCGAGAGGCTGCAAATCTAGGGATATTTGAGAGGCTCAGGTAATCTTACAGACACTATTGGCAAGTCTCAGTTATCAATGGGGCCATTTTCTTGCCAGCTTCCTGGTGCCTCCTTCATCTTTGCCCCTTTTCCAACCCTTTTGTGCCCACCTGTACTGTCACTGCACCTCTCCCCCAAGATGTGGACATTGCCCCAGAGTTTATGGAGGGGGTGCTCTTGAGCTTCCAGGAACTCATGGATTAGTGATACGATATGACCCAATAGGCTTTTCTAGGCTCCTGGTGCTGATTGCACAAGAGTCTTACAGACAATGCGGCCAGTGAGATCATCTGGAAACAACCATCCAAGGACACCACTGCAGTTCCATGCAGGTCACTTTGATACTAGAAGAGATTTGTGGAACTGGCAGACTATTGGAGTGCAGTTGATATTAGGGTGATTCACATGAAAAGTGAGGACAAAGGGGGAACTTGTTGACCAGCAGAGAGAGAAAGACTATTTCTGATAATGCAATTGTTCCCTGGCACAGAATTTATCTAATCAACACAATCCTAGTGAAATCATTAAAAAGTCTCTATAAACCCCATTATGATCAATTTACAATCCATTCAGCTGTGTGCACTGCTCTGCCTGGACCCCACACTGACCACAACCCCTCCTTCTCTCACCCCCACAGACCACACCCAGGCTCTCAGCCCTGCCGCTGCCTCCTCAGACAGGGACTCCCAGCCCTGGCACCAAGGTCAGCTGGAAATTCCAGGTGTCAGATCACAGCTGGATCTGCAGAACTGCCCTGTGGTCCCAAGCACCTCTGGCCAAATGCTCAGCAGAAAGCACACCGCCTAGCCCTGTTGCAAGGCCTGCAGCCCTGAGAGCCACTCTGTACACATGCACACTCACACCCACCACTCACATTCGTTCACATACACACACTCACACAAATACACCTCTCACTCACACCCACCACTCACATTCATTCACATACACACACACCATTCACTCACACTCACACCCACCACTCACATTCATTCACATACACACACACCACTCACTCACACACCTACCACTCACATTCATTCACGCACACACCACTCACACTCACACTCACCACTCACATTCATTCCCATACACACACCACTCACTCACACACCCACCACTCACATTCATTCACACACCCACCACTCACACTCACACTCGCCACTCACATTCATTCACATACACACACACCACTCACACTCACACTCACCACTCATATTCATTCACATACATACACACCACTCACACTCACACCCACCACTCACATTCATTCACATACACACCATTCACACACACACCTACCACTCACATTCATTCACACACACACCACTCACTCACACTCACACCTACCACTCACATTTATTCACACATGCACCACTCACACTCACACTCACCATTCACATTCATTCACATACACACCACTCACACTACCACACATTCATTCACATACACACACCACTCATGCTCACACTCACCACTCACATTCATTCACATACACACACCACTCACACTCACACTCACCACTCACATTCATTCACATACACACACACCACTCACACTCACCACTCATATTCATTCACATACACACACACCACTCATTCACACTCACACCCATCACTCACATTCACATACACACCATTCACACACACTCACACTTACCACTCACATTCATTCACACGCACACACCACTCACTCACACACCTACCACTCACATTCATTCACACACCCACCACTCACACTCACCACTCACATTCATTCACATACACACACACCACTCACACACCCACCACTCATATTCATTCACATACACACACACCACTCACACTCACACTCACCACTCACATTCATTCACACACACACACCACTCACACTCACACCCACCACTCACATTCATTCACATACACATACACCATTCACACACACTCACACACATCACTCACATTTATTCACGTGCACACACACACTGTCTTTCATACCACTCATATTCATTCACATACACACACACCCATCACACTCACCACTCACATTCATTCACATACACACACTTACACTCACCACTCACACACACTCTCACACCACCCAAATTCTCTCATATACACACACTTACCACTCACACACTCACACTCACCACTCACATTCATTCACATACACTCTCACACATTTATTCACAATGTCTCTCACACACACACACTCACCACATACGACCAACCTGTTTCATTCACTCTGCCTCCTTGATCCTATCCCAAAGCCCTGCCCTCCTCAGCCCCTGCCCTCAGTGCTGCCCTCTCCTGACTGAGCTACCAGTTATCTCCTTGCCTAGTCTTAAATCTTCCCTAATTCCTGCCTCCTTATCTCTTATTGTAAATATTCCCCTGAACACTACAAAACAGACCAAACGCTCCCTCAGACCACCTGCCCAGCACCCGGCACCGCCTCCCTACCTGAGGCCACCCTGGACATTCCGCAGGGTGCACTGCAGCAGCCTGGGAGGGAGAGTGACTTCAGCCCTGGGGGATACATGGGCAGTGTGTCTGCATCTCAACTTACTCCAGATTGAGAAGAGGTTGACTGTCTACATCAAAGACCAGGAGTTGGGTTTCAGTCACCCTGCCAAGCCCCTCATGGAAATTCTGCTTGCTTCACATCCAAGACTTCTAGCTGAGTTGGTCCTGACTTCTTATTCTCACCCCTTACTTCCTAACCCAGTTACCCTGGTTTCACTTCAACTCCTTTCTGAAGCTGTTCTTTTTTTTTTCTTTTCTTTTTTTTTTTTTTTGAGACTGAGTCTTGCTCTGTCACCCAGGCTGGAGTGCAGTGGTGCAATCTCGGCTCACTGTAAGTTCTGCCTCCCAGGTTCACGTCATTCTCCTGCCTCAGCCTCCCGAGTAGCTGGGACTACATGCGCCCACCACCACGCCTGGCTAATTTTTTTGTATTTTTAGTGGAGATGGGGTTTCACCATGTTAGCCAGGATGGTCTCGATTTCCTGACCTCGTGATCCGCCTGTCTCGGCCTCCCAAAGTGCTGGGATTACAGGTGTGAGCCACCGCGCCCGGCCTGAAGCTGCTCTTTTTAAGACACAATGGTACTGGCCTTTGATTGCCAATCCAGTGGCATCAGCAGCCTCTGTCTTGTCAGCTCCCCCACAGCAGGCCACACTGACAGCTGTCCCTGTGCCCAGACCCTCACTCTCCCTTGGCCCTGTGGCAGTGACAATGGTCAGATGAAAGCTCTTGTATCTAACCAGAAAGAGTTGGAAACCAGTTTTTAAAAGTGGTTATGTTTATGCTGTGTTTATGTGCACTAGCCAAATACCTCCTCTCTCACCAAAGTTACCTCTAAAGCACAAATCCAAAAATGTAAAATTAATTAATTTTACTTAAATAACCCCCCAAAAGAAAAAAATACATAATAAAAATAAAAACAGGAAAAAACACAAAAAGGGAAAAATGCCTGAAAAAGGACAAACCCATGCGATATTAGAACACATCAAATGAACTAAAAAGCATGGTTGAATTTATGTGTAAATTGTAGCTTACTTAAAGCAAATGCCATGATTAAGTACAGATAGCTAAAGATGTGTAATAAAGTATACAGGCTGACATAAAATTGGAAAAACTGGTACAAACATATACTTGATTAAAAGGAAGAGTCATAAAACCAACTACACACCAAGGCAAGAGCTTAAGAAGAAGTGATTGCAGGACATGGGTTTCCAAGCTCAGCTGCACAACAGAATCCCGTGGACTGTCGACCATTCAGATTCCCAGGCCCCCTCTGCTGCAGCTGTGAGCCAGTGGGTTTGGGGTAGGGCCCGTGAGGCCACTGTCTTAGGCCACACTCAGGATCCCTGCTGGGTTGTAACGTGTCTGATGCATCTCAGTTTGCTACAGGAAAAATGTGGGAGGATCCAGAGGAAGGCTGTGGAACCCACGCTCTGAGAGAAGCACTGTCCAAGGTACACCTGCGACTCAGCAAGAAGGTGAGTCACAGCCAGACATTCCCCTTGGCCTTGAGGAGGAGGGGCCGCGGGCAGGTGGGACCTGAAGGGCAGAGGGTGTGACTGTCCCCAGGAATAGACAGTCCCCACCCAGCCAGGCAAGTCACACATCTCCACAAAGAATGACATCCCAGTTTTATTTCTGTTTAACAAGACAAGGATGCCCTCAGATCTTTGTTTAACTTCATGGTTCTTATACATTAAAGACTGACTTTGGCCGGGCATCATGGCTCACATCTGTAATCCCAACACTTTGGTAGGCCAAGGCTGGCGAATCACTTGAGGTCAGGAGTTCAAGACCAGCCTGGCCAACATGGTGAAACCCCATCTCTACTAAAAATACAAGAAAAAAAAAATTCACCTGGTGTGGTGGTGCGTGCTTATAATCCCAGCTACTTGAGAGTCTCAGGCAGGAAAATCACTTGAACCCGGGAAGGAGAGGTTGCAATGAGCCGAGATTGCGCCACTACACTCCAGCCTGGGTGACAGAGTGAGACTCTGTCTCAAAAACAAACAAACAAACAAACAAACATACCTGACTTAAGGGTCTCTATTTCAGGAGTTCTTAAATGATGGATGTATGATAACCATCCCAAGAGCTTACTGAACATGCAAAATCCTGGCCCCCATTCCCAGACATGGGATGCACTCCAGGAATCTGCATAATTAGCAAGCCCTCCTAGAGATTCAAATGACTCTGCAGCTTGTGTGAGGGTCACACTTTGAGAAGCACTGCCCTGTGGCCACTGGGAAGGGAGAGACAGCAGGAGATCCACCAGTCCCCTGCTGTCCCTCAGCAGTAAGCCTTGGGCATTTGCTTCTGTCTCCCTTATTACTGGCTCTTAACATGAAGGTAATAAAAATTGCCAGCTCCAAAGTGTTCCCTTTGTGCCAGGCATTTTACCTGTATTTGTTTCATGAATCCCCTTTGAGGCAGGTACAATGATCTCTGACAGATGAGGAAAGCGAGGGCTCAAGTGGCCCATGCGAATTGCATAGCTAGCATGTGGCAGAGCTGAGACGCAAACCCAGAGGCCGGCTGTGGCACTCACACTCTGAAGCCTGACCATCCTAGGTGCCTCGCTATTCCCGGAGACTCCTGTGGGTAGCCAGTTGGATCATGCCCATCAAAGTACTAAGAGAGGGGAACTGCAGGTGCCAGGTGACAGGAGAGGGCAGCAGCATCTTTGGAAAAAAAAATACAATGCTAGTATCTGCTGTGCACTTGCACTTCACCCACACTCAACACTCAACACTGACAATGACATGGTAGAAATTATCCAAGAATCCAAGAGAGACTTTCTAAGCTGAAATATCAAGAAGCCCAGAGCCCGAGGGCTTCTATCTTCTTAGGTGCAGATATTCTTGCCAGGGTGGGCACTTCTAAAAAGAGCAAAGCCAAGCCTGACATCTCATCACAGGGCAAACCTAACATGGTCCCATGGGTGACCCCACCCAGAACAGGAGGGCCCTAGGAGATCCGACAGTGTTCCCCTTCTGCCCCCTAACTAACAGCATGACCTTCGGCAAGCTGCTGCCATTGTCAGTATCCTATCTCCTCCCTGGTAACATGGGGACAATAACACCCTACAAGGGAGTCGTGAGCCTTAAAAAGATGTCAGCTCTACAGGGCTGAGCCCAGTGCCAGGAGCACAGATGGTGCTCAGTAAATAGCAGTTGTTACTGCGACCCTGAGGAGATGGTGGGGAAGATGACTCCCTTCACCAACACTTAAGTGGGGGTTGGGGGGCTGCCTTTCTTCCAAAGACTGGATTGCTGTGCAACTCGTGGAAGGTTCTGGAAGGTGTTCGGGACGAGTCGAGGTGTATTTTGAAGGCGTGTGGGGCACGGTGTGCGATGACCTGTGGGATGAGAAGGAAGCGCAGGTGGTGTGCCGGCAGCTGGGCTGTGGGGCAGCCATCTCTGCCCCTGGAGAGGCCCACTTTGGCCAGGGCTCCGGCCCCATTCTTCTGGACGATGTGCAGTGTTCCGGGATTGAGGACTACCTGGGGGAGTGCTCCCATGCTGGCTGGTCCACCCACAACTGTGGGCACGGGGAAGACGCTGGTGTCATCTGCTCAGGTAAATTTCTATCTTTTCTGAAAGTTGATTTTTCATTTTTTTCTGATCAATCCCTGAGGCTCCTCGTTTCTCCCCGACATGAGAGAATGCCTTTGTAACATATCATTTCATTAGTATGAAACTCCCTGTCCACCCAGGTCCTCAATCACTCTTCCCAAGAAAGACACTCACTCTGAAGCCGACTCCTCTATGATATTTATAAAACAGCTGAACACTCTAACTCTAACCCCAATCGTCTGTGTTTATTTGAGAAGTCAAAGATAATCATATCGGGAAGAATGCTAGATTTGAAATGAAAAGGCTTAGTCCAGCTGCAGGAAAGGTACATGGTTTGTGGATCCTGATACAAAACAAAAATATGGGCCCCCTTTTCAAAAAGTGTTAAGAATTTCAAGACAGAGACAGCAGAGCGTCAATGGAAGGGCAGGGCCCATGGGACCTGGTTGAGGCTTACCCCAATGAATATTCCTCTATGATTCCCTCTCCCCAAACCTCCTGCCCCCTTGAGTTTAACGTGGCATTTTGCACATCATTTTCCCCTTACCTAACAAGTTGAGAATGATCATCACGACAATCATGACAATGCCTTTTACTGTACTGCTGTGAGGACGAGGCGTCTGTCAGTTCTGATCCACTGTCTTGTCATTCCACAGCCTGAAAAGCAGGCTGCCCACAAGGCTGTGTTGATACTTCTGCTTTTTGAGGAAATCAACCCTCTAGAGAGTGAGCAGCTGTGTCTCTGATAAACCGACTATGGGTGATGGGGCAAGGTGTAGAATCAGGAGGAGGGGGAACAGGAAGGCTCCTCCTTGCTGCTCAGCTGCAGACAATCGTGGAGTCAGAGGCGGTGTCTTTCTCTCCCCTACTCCCCTGCCAATTCCTCCCAAACCCGACATGCTAGGAAGCAGGATTAGCTCCATCACCAAGTGGCCAGGAGCTAAGCATTCAACAATATTTACTGCCAAAGGCTGTAGAGATGCAGTAGTGAATACAACGTCCCCATTCCGTGGGATGGACTTATAGGTGACTGTCAGCTAGCAGGTACCTCGCCTCTCCTGCCGACTGCAAAGACAAGGGCCTGTTGTGGCTGGGACCTTTCCCACTGCAGGCAGCTTCATCTCGACAGCAGTTAAGGGGTCAGAGGAGAACTCCAGTCCATTAAACCATCATTCCCAAGGCCTCTCACCAGCCTGCAGGGCAAAGGTGGCCCCAGGCCCTCCTACCTCCTAGACCACTAGGTCCTGCCTTATGATTGAACCAAGTGGGACACTGTCCAAAGCCCTTCCGGTGAGTCCTCAGCAGGCCTGTGTGGAATTTACCTTTGCCTCATGGGGGTGCTCCAGGCCGCCTGGGTGGGCAGAAAGAGGACTCTGCCACTCTCTTAGGCAGCAAGTCCTGCACCAGGCCCCTTGGGAGGGAAGGTGGGAGACAGGGGCTGAGAACAATCTAGTTAGCAAAGTATTGTAAGTATAAATCTTGCTTCAGGCAATTTAAAAACACTTTCCATGATTTTGCCCTCCAGGGGACATTTGGCAATGTCTGGAGACATTCTTGATTGTTACAACTAAGGTGCTACTAGCCTGTGTGGGCAAAAGCCAGAGATGCTACTAAATATCCTGCAATGCACAGGACAGTTCCCACCGCAGAACTTTCCAGCCCAAATGTCAATAGTGTGAGGTTAAGAAACCCCGCTTCAGAATCAAGCATGTGCAGTTGAATTTACTGATTGTAATAACTATTTATTAATTAACTGATCATTGATTAATTAACAGTTGCATCAATAATGAAAGCAAAGTTATCTATTGTTTCTTCCCCAAGCGTTAGCCTTAGTCTAGTTTCTTTTCCAGTCATTTCCTCTGATTGTCCCCTCTACTGATTACAGTTAATTAAATGTATCCTGTCATTTTTGAGGGGGATAATCTCATCCCAAGTGAATCTTGAGCAGATTCACTGAATCATTATTGTAGCCTTCACAGGTCATGTGCTCCAAGCATGACAGGTCTCCGAGTGGTGTCGCCTAAGAGACTGTCTCAAAGCATAACCCTGATGTCAGCCACTGAGCACTGTCATGTTTCCTGAGCACCTCCTGTTCATTATCCCATTCCACCCTTACAGCAATTCGGGGGGCTTGTTTTATGAGCCTTGCATTGCAAATAGGGAAACTGGGGTTCAGAGACAAGGTTAAGCAAGGTCAAAGTTAAATGCCTTGACCAAAGTCCCACAGCAAATATTTAGGTCTCTGGATTCCAAATCCAGTCCTCAGTCTCCCGCGCCAAATGTCGACACTCTGGAAAAATTGCCCTGCACCTAGGCAAAAATGTTCAAATGTTCGGAGTTGTCTTTGATGCTCTGCCAGTAGCCTCACCCTCCTCACCTACGTCAGGCCTCCGCAACACACTCACACCCCCTAAATCCTGTCAAGCTCCCCAGGTGCAGGGAACCTCTGTGCTGAACTGCCCTAATTTACTTAAACAGGAGCTGGGACCCACCTTCTTCCATCCTTGAGGATCACACTTCCCCCAGTTCCATTTCCTTAAGTGCTCTTCCCCTCCACCTCCAGTGATGTTGAGAGAAAGTCAATGAATGTTAATTGGGGAAATAAGTAATTAACTACGTGAGTGAGAGGACTGGATGTGAATGCATTAGTCAGTTCTGCTGTTTTTCAAATACCCCCAAACAGCATGGCCCAGGTTTCCATGCCCTAAGCGACTCTCTTTGAAATCCTTTACTTACTTTAAAAAGTCACCCAGTTTTACTTACAAGTTACAATTAAGCCATATTTATTTTAATACAAAAACAAAGTTGTAAACGCTCAACAACATCAGGTACCCTCAGTCCCTTAGGAAGATGCACCTATTTATCCTGTGGGGTCTTCTACCCCATCTCATGGTGAGAAACTAAGAAACCCAACCCTAGTTGCACATAGTGGGCTCTTCCTGAGTGGAGTTTACACTAAAATGTGTGCATTTCAATGAATACTGAAAAGAGTCAAAAGGTCTTTCCTTCCCAGATATGCCCTAAGCCTTTTTGAAGTAATCACATATAAGGAAAATTCCAGGCTGAAGTTTTTGACTGGAGTCTTAGTAATGGGGCAACAGCAGATCCTTCTAGCAAGTACAGGGCATTCCAGAATTTTTATCATCTCTAATAGACTCAGTTTACATTTAACTTTCTTTTTTTCTCATAGAGTATGAAAATGAGCGCTTGCAATCTTTTGGTAAGAATCACACTTTACTATGTCTTTAACAGAACGTCCACTAATGCCCCTAATCCTTTGATTGTATTTACCAGCATAATGCCTTGCAAGAGGTTGGGGAGTGGCAGAAAAAAACAAAACAAAACTGAATTTAATCAAAAAGACTCAACAAGGAAAGAGAAAAAACAGGTGGCTTCCTTGCCTTTAACCATGCAGAAATCTTTGCTCCCCAAACTGTTGTCTAAATGTATTTTAGAAAATCCTGGAGTGAGGACATGAATATGGTTTAGTAAATTATCATGCAAAAATGTTATTAAACTCAGACTAAAGAAAATCCTAACTTTGGACACCCAAATAATGCCTCTAAGGTTGGAAAGGCAGTGACTATGGCCTCAGAACAGAGTCCCTTTCCATCTCTGTTTGGCAAATTCAGAGATTAATGAGAAAAGCACAGCCTTTATTGTTAACCTGAGTCCTTCAGCATTCTCCTTTAGGAGTGCCTCAGGAATATAGTTCTATAAGTATTTTGTCTTTCTGGCAGAAGATGCATTTTCACAAATAATCCAATTTAAAAGATCAATCTGTACATGACTCAGATGCACAATAAATTTCTCACTTGTCACTGATCAGAACCTACTGGATTTATTTCTCAAAGCATGCCATTAGCTCAACATCTGCTCCAGGAATCACATACATGCTGATGCTTGCCCAGTAAACTTGGGTAGACTATTTTGCATGACAATGATACCTCATTTATTTCTCTCTGCTCTTAGATGCTGAGATCCTAACACCATTTCCTGGTGGTAAGTCAAGATTTTCTAACTTCCTGGCTGATACATCTTGGTGGGTCATTTGCTGCTAAGGTGATGGTTGTATCTCCAACCCTACAAACACTACCAAACAGAATGGTTTCATCTCAGGATCCCAGTGCTTTCGCTTCACTCATAAATCTCTACAGGTTTTTTTGTTTTTTGTTTTGTGTTAATGCACAGAATAAGGCTCTGTCCTTCTCCCCATCCTTCTTTGTCTATGTAACTTCTTCCTACTCCTCTTTCAAGCCTCAGATCCATTGTCATCTCTTAGGGAAGACATCCCCTAATCCCACCCCACTCCATTATATACTCTCTAAACATCAAGAGATTATACTGCTTCCTAGCACTTGGCATAGTTGCAAATCTCCGTGTAATTTTAGATTAACATGACTGCCACCTCCAGACTTGCAAACTAGACTCCAAACTCTGTGACAGCCAGAGTTGGATCTGTTAGTTTAACCACAGTATCCACAGTGCTATCTATTCGGCCCTGGTGTGTGCTCAATAAATGCTTGTTGCAAGGTGAAACAAATGGGTTAATGAAGAATATGTGCCTTCTGCTAACATGCAGTATTTTTGTATTTCCCCAAAAGACTGGCCACAATTGCAATTAGCGAATGGCCCAGGTAGGTGTTCAGGGCATGTGGAAGTTTTCCACCATGGCCAGTGGGGCAGGGTTTGCGACGACCAGTGGGACATGAATGAAGCCGACGTGGTGTGCCGGCAGCTGCACTGTGGGCGTGCCCTCGCAGCCCCTGCTGAGGCCCAATTTGGCGAAGGCAGAGGCGAATTTCTACTGGATGATGTGGACTGTACTGGGAAAGAGAGTTTTTTGAGACAATGTCCTCATGCTGGCTGGGGCCTGCATAACTGTGGCCCCGGAGAAGATGCCAGCATCATCTGCGCAGGTAATGGCCACCTCTCCCTCCACAATGCCGCTCACTACGTCTCCACTCACCCCACTGGCAGTGCTTCCACCTACGTAATTGACCATCTCTGCCACTTGGGTGAGCCAAAAGTAAAGGCGCAGTGGTAATTTGAGAACTTCAACTTGAGCTCAGGAATTTATTAGCCACAAGATGTTGAAATGGATTTTTCACAGAGAAAAATAGTGGAAGATATTGGTGGTTCCATGTCAAAGCCTAGATGTCAAAATGAATGGTGAAAGACAACAGGAGTCAACAGTGATGTGACTCACTTTCTGGGTGTGTTCTTTCTTTCTTCAGGTCACTGTGGTGAACTAAGAGACAAAGGTTTTTCCCACTAAAAATTTGCAGTCAACTGAGGGTGACAAAACAAGGAGTTTGTAAATTAGAATAGCAATAGCTTGTCTTGATTGGGAGCTCAGGCCATGACTGCCAATCACAAGTCTTTAACCAAATAGTCATCATCATGATCAGTCTAGGACAGGGTTTAGATCACTCTCTGTTGTGGGTGGACTGTCCTGTGCATTGTAGGCTATTTTGCAGCATCCCTGACTTCTACCCACTAATGACAGTAGCACTCCTACTCCTGACACTATTGCTGAGTGTCCTTTGGGGGAGTAAATTGTCCCTGAGAACCACTGGTCTGGATATACAAACAAATTTCCACCAAACATGTGGCTAATTTAGCATACCACCAGTGCTAATGGCATAAATTTATGTGCCAGTGGGGAAAAAAGCAAATATTTTTTTTTTTTTTTGAGATGGAGTCTCCCTCTGTCACCCAGGCTGGAGTGCAGTGGCGTGATCTCGGCTCACTGCAAGGTCTGCGTGCTGGGTTCACACCATTCTCCTGCCTCAGCCTCCTGAGTAGCTCGGACTACAGGCGCCCGCCACCACGCCAGGCTAATTTTTTCTATTTTTAGTAGAGACGGGGTTTCACCATGTTAGCCAGGATGGTCTTGATCTCCTGACCTCGTGATCCACCCGCCCCGGCCTCCCAAAGTGCTGGGATTACAGGCGTGAGCCACTGCACCCAGCCAAAAAGCAAATAATTTAGCAGGTCTGACCAAGCAGTAAACTTGTCACTTGCCAACATTTCTAATTGTATTAAACCAGAAAGACTTTATCTAATTGATACTAATGTCATTAACTAGCCTCTTAAGTCCATTCAAACAGCTCAAATAGTGTGTGTGTATGTGTGTGTGTGTGTGTGTGTGTAAGTTTTGGTTTGTTTTTTCATTTAGCTTTAGTTTTTTTTTTCCATCTTTTTTATTTTTAAAAATTATTTGGAGTTTTGGCATAGAATTCCATCAAAGCAATCTAGTCTATAAAGCTACTGTGTTCCACCTAACAGTTTCGTGTGTATAATTAGTGTTTTCTCCTCTTTGGAGGAATTATAGGGTTTGCACAGTGGACACAGTAGAGCCACAGTTGAATTGAATATGTGTTATTAGACACACAATGCTAAAAAATTAATACATTTCATGGTTAATTAAAGTCACCTGAACTAAGGCAGGGAGGGTCAATGCTTTTATTTCTTCTTCATTTTAAAATTAATTTTTATTTAAAGCATCTCTAGAGGCAGCAACCCTTTTCTAAGGTAGATCTTTTCCTGTATGTTAACAGAGGCTGAGTACTTAAAGCCTACATCAGGTAAGTTCATGCTTTTGTTTTACCAACTTGACATTTTTTATTCTAGAAGCTACCTGGGCAGGTAATAGACAGATAATAAAGAGACAAATGGAATAAATGGTGGGAGGGATCAGCTTGCCATATTTTGACAGTCATTATTTTTTATTTCTGCATTCCTGGGCCATTAAGATAATCCTTTCATTAAGTTGAAAATGTCGTTGGACTGCTCTCTTTGTTCCGCAAGAATGAGCTTTATTTTCACTTCAGTCATGAGGGTTTTGGTTATTCTCTAGCATTGCTATTTTCATTTTTCCAGTGGAATAGCAGTTAAAAGCATGATTCCTATCACCAAGATTTTTAAGGAAAAAGCTTGGTAAATTGTGTTTCTTTCGTTACCGTTTAGCATATGTTCTTTCCTGTCATGTGGGGCTCAGTGTGGCTGGGGAAGGGAAGTCCCTGTCTGTACTTCACTCTTATGTTCTAATGCCACCAAATTCCCTGCAGAGAATGCTGAAGACTCACTGCAAATGCCCCAAGGTAGGAGGTATTTTCTTTTTTCTTTTTTTTTCTTTTTCTTTTTATTTATTTTATTATTATTATACTTAAAGTTTTAGGGTACATGTGCACAACGTGCAGGTTTGTTACATATGTATACATGTGCCATGTTGGTGTGCTGCACCCATTAACTAGTCATTTAGCATTAGGGGTAGTAGGTATTTTCATGCTGCATTTGCAGTTAGTCCTCACTTGGTACAGTTTTCTTTTGGTTTAAAAACCAAAAAATTTTCATTGCAGCTGCTCAGCTGAATTTGGAGAGGAGAATACACTACATATTCTGTACATACCATATTTGGATCAATTTCCTAGTATGTAAGGAAACTGATGTGTCCTACAACTAGAAAATGCAATGGGAGCATGTTCAAGACAGGCTTGTGCACTAGCCAAGGCTGAGCTTGGAGATGAGGGAAAGGCATGGGTTTGGCAGCAGAAGTTCTGAGTGTAAGTTCCATCTCAGCCACTTATTTAGTGTAACCTTGGGCAACTCACTAACACCTTTATAAAGGGGGGATAAAAACACCAACTTTGCGGTGCTCCATCTAAGTTAAATGAGATCATATAGATGGAATGGTAACTAGAGCCAACTTTTATAGAGTGTTTACCATGTCCCAGGTACTTTTCTAAGGACTTTTCCTGCATAATTACCCATTATTTAATAAGTTATTTAATTAATAAGTTAAATAGTTAAATAATGGGTAATTACACAGGTAAGTCCCTTAAGGATTGGCAAACTTTTTCTGTAAAGGGCCACATAGCAAATATTTTAGGCTTCAGAGGTCAGGTGGTCTCGTTGCATTTATTAGACTCTGCTTCGGTGGCATGAAAGCGGCCACAGACAATTCATAAACTCATGAACATGTCTATGTTTTAGTAACATTTCATTTGCAAAAACAGGCACTCAGCTAGGGTTGAACCACAGGCCCTAGTTTCCTGAACCTTGCTCTAATAAATTAATTAATTCTAAACACTGCATGAATGACATTTAGTTTTTACAATGACCTGATGAGGTAGGTACGATTGTAATCCCTATTTTACTGAGGATGAAACTGAAGCATAGAAAAGTTAATCAACTTTTATTATGATACCTTGCTTGACTTTTATGGAGAGTTGATGTTAAAAATAGATATATTTCTCCTGTTTAGTTTCTCAAATCATGAAAAAAATAGAGCCAAATCTTATTCCTCCTCTCTCTACTCACTTCACCCAACCAATGCATCAGAAAATTCTGTGTCTACTTCTAAAATATATGCTAAACCCATTAGCATCTCCCAACTCCACTAATACTGCAGTCATCCAAAGCCCCATCATTGTTCATCGTCACTATAGCAACACTTTTCCAAATAGTTCTCTACCTCCTCCCTTTCCTCCCCCAACATATACACAATCTATTCTCATCACAGAAACTAGAGCAGGCTGGTAATTGTAAATTAGATCATTCCTTTTCACTCAAAATTCTCCAAAAGCTTTCCGTTGTATTTAAAATAACATCCAAATCTGGTACCATGGTCTTTCAGACCCTGCATGACCTATGCCTTGCTCGTGTCTCTGATCCTTGAGAACACACCTCTTGCACTGTGTTCCCCGAGTCTTTTTTCCATCCCTTCAAACTGACAAGGTAGCTTCCACCTTAGGGCCTTTGTAGGGGGTACTTCCCTCTGCCTGAAATGCTCTTCTCCCAGACTTTTCTTCAGCTCATTCCTTGTAATCAGGCCTCAGGTAAAATGTCAGTCCCTCAGAGAGGTTTCACCTGAATACACAATCCAGAAAGACTTCCTCTCAATCACATTCTATTTGATCAGCCTGTTGTTTTTCTCTTCATAGTACTCACACCATTCAAGATAGCCTCTTTTTTTTCTTTTTTTTTTTTTTCTGAAATGGAGTCTTGCTCTGTCACCCAGGCTGGAGTGCAGTGGCGCCATCTCTGCTCACTGCAACCTCCACTTCTCAGGTTCCAGCAATTCTCCTGCCTCAGCCTCCCGAGTAGCTGGAATTACAGGCGTGTGCCACCACACCTGGCTAATTTTTTGTATTTTTAGTAGAGATGGGTTTCACCATGTTGGCCAGGCTGGTCTTTGAACTCCTGAGCTCAAGTGATCTGCCCACCTCAGCCTCCCAAAGTGCTGGGATTATAGGCATGAGCCACCACGGCCAGCCCAAGATAGTCTTTGTACTCTTTTGTCGTTGTCCTGCTCATCTGTGTCCTCCCGCACCACTCCCCAGAGTGTGGGTTTTGTGAGAGTAGGAATTTGGCAATCTTGTTTATCTTAGAGCCAAGGAGAGTTCCTGTTACATAATAGGTTCTAAATAAATATTTGAGTGAAAAAGATAGACATATATAACATTCTGCCACTTCCATAAATTGCTGTTGAAAACATTATACTAGGTATTAAAATACTCAATGAACAAAGACAATGACTTTTTTAGGAGGATACCACTTATCAGGCAGTGAGAATTCCATTATGCACCATGATTTTCATCTGCCTTCAAACTCCAGGAAGTTCAGAGCTTAATTGAATGATCAATACTAGCAATAGCCAAGGATTTTTTTTGGTTGGTTGGTAATTTTTCCCTGTATTTTCCTTTCATTCATATGCTTGTTAATCTTATATTTCTATTTTTCTGGTCTTGCTATGCAGATATATGTATTTTACTGTCACTTGAAATTTGTAGCAGAACATATACATATATATTATAATTATTACATATTAAATTATATCAATAAATTATAACACAATATTCAATAAAATAAAATAATCTAATGTAATATATAATTGTGATATATTATAGTATATAATGATATTATTATAATATTGTGTTGTATATTGCATATTATAATGTGTAATATATAATAATAGTATGTATAATAATTAATGACATATATAGGATTAATAGAAATGTCCGCAAAGGGTCCAGGAGGAACCACATGATGGCCCCTGGGCTCTGACGGAGGCACAAGCTGAGAAGACAGCTCATATGTGGACATGCCGTGGCCATCTTACTTTGCTGCTAGTGGGTAACCACTGCCCAGGACAGGCAGGTGGCCCAGAGTGCCACTGGTGACTGGCTTGCTGTCAGTGTGTGGGCATTCTGAAGAGCCAGTATTATATGTTAAGGCTTTTCTTTCTAGGCTGTGTTAAAAGCAA
Source organism: Pan troglodytes (assembly GCF_028858775.2). Lineage (NCBI taxonomy): Eukaryota > Metazoa > Chordata > Mammalia > Primates > Hominidae > Pan > Pan troglodytes. Next base: position 134,828,826 of record NC_072406.2, read on the forward strand.
TCAAATCAGCAAATACAGGACCTCTGAAAGCCTGTTGAGTCCCAGGGGCTGATTTCACCAGGAATTCATGATATTTTACATTTTGTATTTTAGACCTGTCACATTAAAGATTTGTTGAAAACCAGTAAGTAGGTCAAGTAAAAGTTATCCAATTTAATAGAATAAGAACTATGTCAATTTATTCTTACCAATAGGTGACAGAAATTCAGCAATCATATTATCAGGTAAGATAACTTGTTTGTGCTGTTTTCCCCTGGAACTTTTCTGTTTTCCCACCCAATACAGGAGGGAAGTATGTGGAAGCGTGGCTATTGAGTTATTTTACTCAGTGACTTATTATAACCTGCCCCTTATAACTGAGCTTGGATGGAGATGATTTTCAGGACATCACTCCAAAAGATTCACTAACCTCTTAAAAAAAGAGAGCTAACAATACTATTTAAAAAATACTGGAAACATTTGGAACATAGGGTTTTGTAAGTATTTAATTTTTCAGTTTGGCCAGCTTCTCTGGGAGTATCCAAACTCTCTTAATTTTTGTAAAGGAAATGTTTCATTTTTTGGAGGAATAATCATCTGATTGCATGTAATGTTTACTTATTGTATAATTTCCCCATCGCTGCTCTAACAAAGTGCCATAACTTAGTGGCTTAAACAACACAAATTTATGATCTTGTAGTTCTAGGGGTCAGAAATCCAAAATGGGTCTCAGCTAAGAGTAGTATCAGGTAGGCTGTGTTCATTCTAGAAGCTCTGGAAAAAGAGGATCCATTTCCTGCCTTTTCCAGTTTTTAGTGGTGACCTGCATTCCTCGGCTGGTGGCCAGGCCTCCATCTTTAAAGCTAGCAGAGAGATTAGCATTTTCCAATCTCTCTCTGACTCTCTTCTGCCTTCTGCTTCCACTTTTAAGGACCCTTGTGATGCCATTGGGCCCACCTGATAATGCAGGATAATCTCCTAATGTTAAGGCAACTGATTAACAACCGTAGTTTCACCAGCAATCTTAATTCACCCCTTTGCTGCGTTACCTAACATATGCTCAGGTTCCAGCGATTAGAATGTGGATATCTTTGGGGAGGCCAATACTCAGCCTTCTGTACTTGTTTATGAAATAGATTTTGTAGTGACTGCTGCTCAGTGGCGCAGAAATGGACATGTTATTCAGAACATACATTAAAATATGGTGACCAAACAGCAAGTAGAGAGAAGAAAGGTATGACAGAAGAGGGGGAGCATCTATCCAAGTCGATCCAAAAAGAGAAGCAATTGTTCTCCATCTCCTGCAGTTGCCTCTGTCAATGTTCCTTATGGACATTGTAAGTAATTCCCATGGCCAGACATGAATGAAGTTAGGTCTGTAGAGCAGGAGAGAATGTGGGACCATGGAGCCATAGAGAGGTTTTTTGCTAGCACAACAGCAACAGAAATGTTGGGAACAAAACAGGCTTAGGAATAAAACATGCAGAACGCGCACATAAAATTACCAGAGCGTCCTCATGATCTAGACCACAGGCCAACTCTTAGGAGGAATATTAAGACCCAGAACACAAAACTATCATCACAAAACACCAAATAACTGCACTTGGACATCGAATCTGGGAGAGAGACAGGCCGGGGATGATTGAGCCTAATGGGATTGAAGATCAGACTGCTAAGAGGTGATTTAGCATTTCTGTCACTTACTCAGAGGTCACTTCAGAGTTGAGGCAGAACCACACCTTGTGAAATCACAGGGAGCCCCTGGCCAAACACCCCTCCCTCAAGTTACTTATTGTTCACAGGTGCTTCTTTATTACAGTTCTACCTGCTGCCATCTCAACTCAACTCTCTCCTACAACTGCTGCACATTCGGCATCGTCAGGTAGGACACTACCAGCTCCTCTGCCATGGTCAATTCATCGTAGCTTCTAAGTTGCATGAATGATAGTCGGTGGTTCTGCACCCTCACTAGGTATTGCTAAAAGATCACTTGAGATCAAATGATTTGAGAGGAAAGGAACAAGAGGACCCTGAGATGGTCTGAATTTCACTTTGTGTTTGATCACCTATAATTTTACCATCAAAAAACATGATAACGCAAGTCTTCTCATTTCACATGCTTTCCCAAATGCAGAGTAAGAAGAAAAGAGATGGGGGAAGTGTGTGTTAGAGAAAAAGATTATTAAAGAGTCTCCTCATATCTTTTGATTTTAAGAAATAAACTACAGCACTTGGCCTTATGTCTGGGAATTATCCAACTTAGAGACGTCCAAATTACATCTCAGTGATCACCATTATAATCCATTTTCACTTGACCATGCTAGTTGATTCTGTCTCCACTTCTGCATCACCTGTAACTGCTGATATTTCAATTACACCATCATATAATTCACATTCTGACAATGCTAATAATCATCTTTAGTAAGTCCTTAAGCCTGTACTATCCATGTGCTTACTGAGATGTGCTGTGTCTGTTAAATACACACTGGATCTTTCAAAGAATCAGGAAAATGGGTAGTTGTTGTTCAATGGGTATAAGCTTTCAGTTATGCAACATGAATAGGTTCTAGAGATCTGCTGTGCAACATCATGCCTATAGTTAACACACCGTACTGTGCACTTCAAAATTTGTTGTGGGTAGATTTCATGTCAAGCATTCTTACCACATACCCGAAAGAGACATAAGGAAACTTTTGGAGGTGATGGATTTGTTTATTACCTTGGTTGTAGTGATAGTATCACAGGTGTGTGCTTGTATCCAAACACATCAAGCTATACACATTAAACATGCACAGTGTTTTGGTCTATCAATTATACCTCAAAAATTGTTTTAAGAAAGACAATACTATTAAAAGAATGCAGGCCAGGCACGGTGGCTCACGCCTGTAATCCCAGCACTTTGGGAGGCCGAGGGGAGTGGATCACAAGGTCAGGAGATTGAGACCAGCCTGGCCAATATGGTGAAACCTCATCTCTACTAAAAACTGTAAAAATTAGCTGGGCGCCATGGTGCATGCCTGTAATCCCAGCTACTCAGGAGGCTGAGGCAGGGGAATCACTTGAACCCAGGAGGCGGAGGTTGCGGTGAGCCAAGATTGCTGGTGACAGAGCAAGACTCTATCCCCCCCACCAAAAAAAAAAAAAAAAAGCAAAATTGCTCATTGACTTTTTTATATGGATTACATTTTGTATTTATATTTTATACTATTACATTGAAATGATAATATTTTGGATACATCAGATTAAATAAGATATATTATTAAAACTAATTCCATCAGCAACCAGAAAATCTGAAATTACATATGTAGTTTGCACTTAATTTATAATAAACAGCATTGCCTTCCACTGAGACAATCACATATGTTGAACGTCTTATATGGATTTTCTTGTCTAATCCTTCCAAGAGCTGGGTGAGGGGACTTCTATAACCTCAATCTTCAAAATGAAGAAACTTATGCTCAGATAGGTTAAATATTGTCCTCAAGGTTGGTGGAAAGATAACACAATCTGACTTCAGAGCCCTAAAGCTTAATCTCTGAACTATTCTAAACTCTAAACCACATCAAAATCCTATTCTAAAAAATATTGACAAGGCACATTGCCTATTCAGGAACTAGGAGTCTCTATTTGAGATGACAAAAGCTGAGACTGAAGAGTTCATCTCTGAGCTGGGTCTGCGTTTAATTTTTGTACTTTTACACTTGCCTCTCCCAAACTCACATATCCATTGCGCATTGGGTGGCCACTGCAACACCAGTGCCAGTCCCCTGCCCTGCCTGGTCCAATCCTCCCCATCCCTCTCCAAGCTGCCCTGGCGGGAGTGGCTCCCTCTTCTAGATTCTCACAGCTTTTTATCTGTCCTCACTTTAGCTCTTATTCCTCTCTCATCCAGTTGCATATGTATCCACTTGCTTCCCCAGCGACATGAGGGCAGAATCCATCTTTCTCATTTTCAACATTGCCCGCAGCACGTGCATGTGCACACATACACACAGGTATCTTGAGGACAATGTCAGCATGTCTGCTCTCTGATGGGCAGGCATTCAGTGGTGGTTAAATAAATAAATAAATGAGTAAATGCTTGGATAAATGAATGTCATTTGGCTTTTGCCAGTTTGCATATTTATGTCCACTTCTAAACATGAACAACAAAGAGAAAAAACACGTTAAATTCCTAGCTCTAGTGTCTACATGACTAAATATGGACATTTTTGCACGTTAAGTGGCATATTCCACTTACTTGGCAATGCAGTGCTCACAGCCACCTACTGGATTAGGATCTACTCTCTTCTACCTGCCATTTATGAGACCCTCATGATGTTTCTTTACCCCTTTGTGCTTCTGTTACCTCATCTGAGAAGTGGAAACAATAGCCACTGATTTCAAAGAGTTCTGAGGATTAAGTCACTGAATCGGTGTAAAGCACTTAGCAGGCAGCCTGGAGCATGGTAGGTACACAGGGAGTGTGCCCTCCTTCCGTGCCTGGAGGAATGTCCTGTGGGGATGCTGTTTTTCACAAGGAGGGGCTTCTGCCCCATAGCGGCTAGGCCAGGTGAAAAGGGCATGGCATTTCTGCTCTCTGCTACAGCCAGGTCATTTAATCACAGTTCCTCCTCCAGCCCCTGGCAACCACCAGTCTGCTGTCTGTCGCTACGGATTTACCTATCCTGGATATTTCATATAAATGGCATCATACCACATGTGGCCTTTCCTGCCTAGCATAATGTTTCTTTTTTTTTTTTCTTTTTTTTTTGAGACAGAGTCTCGCTCTGTTGCCCAAGCTGGAGTGCAGTGGCACGATCTCGACTCACTGAAAGCTCCGCCTCCCAGGTTCATGCCATTCTCCTGCCTCAGCCTCCCGAGTAGCTGGGACTACAGGCGCCTGCTACCACACCCGGCTAATTTTTTGTATTTTTTAGTAGAGACGGGGTTTCACCGTATTAGCCAGGATGGTCTCGATCTTCTGATCTCGTGATGCGCCCGCCTTGACCTCCCAAAGTGCTGGGATTACAGGCGTGAGCCACCGCGCCTGGCCAGCATAATGTTTTTGAGGCTGCTGGTTCCTTTAAAAATTATCCATTTTGAATGAGCTTGTATAAAGGTAGTTGAAATAAAGGGTCCCTCTTTCTATTCAACGTTAAATATCAGGGATCATTTTCTTGTTTATTTTTAATTTTTATTATCTTTTTTGAGAAAGAGTCTCACTCTGTTGCCCAGGCTGAAGTGCAGTGTCACAATCTCAGCTCACTGCAACATCCACCTCTTGGTTTCAAGTGATTCTCCTGCCTCAGCCTCCCAAGTAGCTGGGATTACAGGTGCATGCCACCATGCCCAGGTAATTTTTATATATTTTTTTCTTTTAGTAGAGATGGGGTTTCACCATGTTGTCCAGGCTGGTCTAGAACTCCTGACCTCAAGTGATCCGCCTGCCTTGGCCTCCCAAAGTGCTGGGATTGCAGGCGTGAGCCACCGCGCCCGGCCTGGTCATTTTCTTTGTATTGTTTTTTCCAGCAGTTCTGTCAGCTTCCACCATCCCGGAAGATGTTAACCACCCAAACATATCATCAGGTAGGTCAATGAGCTGCTAGTTAAAACAACAAAAATGGGTGTGATGCATTGATGAAAGGTTGAATTGTTGTTTAGGGCCAGGGGAGATATACTACCGAGGAATCTAAGGACCATGTGTGTGATGCCCAATGTCACTTGCAGCACCACATTTGAAGCTCCATGAGGCAAGGCTTTTATCTGTCTTGCTCGTTACTGTATCCCTAGCCCCTATCCCAACGCTTAACATATTATAGACACACAATAAATGTTTATTGAAAGAATAAACAAATGTGCAGGTGTTGCATGGTGGGCAGGCTGTTGGACCCCTCTTGAGGCAGCTTTGGCCTCAGCCAAGAACATTCCTGGTAGACAGTGTATAGTGGAGGTGAATCTCTCCACTTAAGAGACACAGGTATCACTCTGAAAAACACCAGCAGCTCCTATTTGTACAAATATCCTGCCTCAAAGAGAAGTTAGTATCATAGCAAACTAATGAAGTCAGATCTAACAAATATTTATATTTTTCAGTGTCAGCAGATAATGAAAAGTTACCAACTACCCTAGCAGGTAAGCAATGATTCTATCATTCATCCTGTGGATGGGAGGCCTTACCATCCAGAGGGGACATCCAGGCAGGTGGATCACTAGGTTGTATGATGTCTTCCATGGGGTCATCTAAGATAATCAGCATCCTTATGAATGCAATGATTTTTACAAACTTTTCCCAATTCATCAATGACTTATTTTACTACTGCTGAGTGCCTCCTGCAGAACCTGGGGCTGATGCAGAGTTAAATGGGGGAGTCATATGGGCATTTGGGGACAGCAGGGTCACACTGAGGAGCTTAACCTGAACTTGACTCCAACCTCATCAGAAGAAATCTGGCAGCTCATTGGCAGCTTGTGGCTAGTCCAAATGCTTTGGTTAAGGTGTGGCATGGCTGGGGGTGCTTCACCAGCTGCTAGTTGAGTTCTTGTCTGATCTATTCTGTGTTCAGCCAGTCCTAATCGCCATTTCCATGTTGTTCCGGTGCTACCTGTGGCCGACTCAGCATCTGCCAGCCGTAGGGCCAACGTGCCTGGGCCCAGCCCTTCAGGTGAGCAACCTTCCTGAGGATACCCTTTTGCTCTCCAAACCACAGGGTGAAGGTGGGGTCATCCCAATGAGGGAGGAGCCTGGGGGAGCAGCACCGTTTGCAGCCTCTTTGGCGTAAAGGGGAAGCACCATCCTGAGAGGACCTCGACCTCCAGGACTGGGGCCGATTCACTGGGCCTCCCAGACAGCATCCTCACTTGCTGCTGTTCCAGGGAAACATTTTAAAGTTCAGAAAATACAGAGAATAAGAAAACGAATAACCATGTCTGTCTTATCTAAATATGACCAATGCTTGCATTTGGTTATATTGGTTTTCCTGTCCTATCAATCAAGAAATAAAACATGGTTAAATTTGAAGCTCCCAATAGTCCTCGATCTCAGTCTTTTCTCTGTCCTTCCTCACAAACACTCTTAAATTTTGTGTATATCCTAACCTATGTGCTTGTGCCACCAAGCAAGACTAAGCGTCCACCTTACGAATTAGATATCTTTTTGTTGTAACCTATTTTTAACCTGTTAAAGGTAGCTCTTTATCAATGTTGAGTGTGTTTCCTTTGACACCAGCTATTGAGTTAGTATTTTCATCATCCATATCCATATAATGATAATAATTCTAAAAGTAAATATTCGTAAGACTTGTCTTTATATCTTACATATTTTTATGTTTAAATATACTAAAAATAAGAGTTAAAAGTATAATAATCTGCTTTATGAGTTAATTAAATGACTATATTTGACAACCTTTATTCCAGGAAAGGGCTGTTAAGTATTAGTAATGCTCCCCTTGTGCATGCTTTATGATGTTCACAGGTATTTTACACACACTCAAACACTGCAGGACTTATCAGAGCCCTTTCTCTACTAGTGGACACGAGCATTCTGTAAGAGGGGACTATGTTATACCAGGTTTTCCTAGCTTTACCTGACTGCAAAGCTCCTACTGCTCACTGAGATTGGGACTAGTGTCTACAAAAATGAGTTTAAATAATGCTGAACTCCAAGTGCTTAGAACATGCCATTAATAGTTGTTAAATACCTAATCAAACTGTTTTAAGTGACCTTATCCCCTTGAGTAATTAAGTTTCCTTATGACCTTTGGGCCCCGACTCTCATCCTGATGATTCTGTTAAACAATACATCGTAAGGGTAAGAACTTTTCTTTCTCCCTCCCTCTGCCTGAAATGCCCACATTTCCATCATGTCCAGATTGCGTCTGCCTGTGAAATCCTACGCTTGCTTCTGGGCCCGGCTGTAGAAGGACTTTCCTGAGCTCCACCATCAGCGGAGTCTTTTCTCTGCCTCAGAGTATCATTTGCATACTTTTCTAGCATTTTACCTCTTCTGTTATTAATAGCAGAGCTATCTGGATGTTTCTACTAGTCCCCAACTTAATTACAAACCTATTGTTTGCAGGGACTCTTATTTCAGTAACAAATTGCATATTCTACAGGTCCTATTTGATTGACTAAACATCCTTACTAACAGAAGTGATGCAAAACATTATTAATGTTGGGTAGATAGCTTACTACACAGCAGTGGGTTTGAGAAACTTAACTTTGTGGTTTTTTAACGTCTTAGTTTGATAAACAATTCAACTTAACATTAGCTGGTTGGTGCAAGGGTTCTCGACTGTGGCAGTAGCTGAAAGAAGACTCAGTCGCCACAGCAGTCCTGCCTCTACACTTGAATTCCTAGGTCTAGTGCAGTGAGACGAGCACTGGCACAAGTCAACTAAACAACTCGATTACTCACAGACAGGCAGCAGGGATCCTCAGAAGCCTAGGACCATGGGGAGGTGGTCCCCCAAGGATAAGGAAAGCTGCCCAGGGTGGATGGAGTCTCATCTGCATGTGCTCCACTTCGCAACACAGCGAGGGACCCTGAAAGCATTCCACTCAGGGTTTGATATTGCTGGGGGCCACTTGGCTCATGTTGCAGAGCCTACTGTTCTAGGAGGAACATCCTGCTCTAGGATGAGGACAAAGCCCAAGCTGTCCCAGACAGTTCCTTCTTGTCCCAGGATATTGCAGTCTCAGCACATTCTGCAGTTATTCTGAGAACTATAGCAGAAGGGGTGCTGACCTGGGCTGGCCAAGGCCATTAAGGACTTGTTCTTCTGCAGTTGGCCCTGGCATGAAATCAGGACAGCTCTGTAGGACCAGTTTCTTTTATGGTAAGAAATGCCCTGAATACGGAATCCTCAAGGTAACAGAGATGATGAAGACTTAGATGAAAACATAATTTTCCAAATAAGATGGCTATTAAGCTGTGGGTTGAATTCTTGAAGAAATTGTCACTATTTTTTATTTATATTTTTTAATGTTACATTGTTATTTATAATGACTTTTTTGTTGTTCCATATAGTTGGGGTCACCTCGGAGACTTCACTGGCCATAACCCCTGTGTCCTCCACACTTCCATCAACAGGTAAAGACTTGCCTGGGAAACCAGGAGATATGGATGCTGAGGTCCCCAGCATCAGTCCAAGCTAGGTGAAAAGGCATAGGGTCACTTTGGGAGGTAGCTCTGTATAATAGAAAGAGCTGTAAATTCTTTCACTTTCAAGGTGTGTGATCTTGAGCAATTTAGGTGTTCTACCTGAGTCAGTTTCCTTTTCTACATCAGGTGCAGTACCCCTTTTCAGCATGGTGGTTGAATACCTTAAAAAATGAGAGAACTAATATACAAGAAGTGAATGGTTGAATTCTAGGCACATGTTTATGTTTAGCTCTCTCCGATATCATAAATTCACAAATTATAGTTCTGAGAGTCGATGTATTAGAAAATCTTAAGGCCAATATGGTTATGAACATTCTGGATATCAGGACGTAACTATTACCTGTAAATGTGCAGTTAAGTCTTGTATGCGTTGCCATAAATCTCTTCATATTTTACATATCTCTGTCCATGAGTTTCGTAGAATAAAATTACTTTATGAATAATATGGCCTTGTATGGGATCCTTCCAGAAACTTCTAATATAGAATGGATCCTTATAAACCCATGGATCCTTCCAGAAACTTCTAATATAGAATTCAAGATAAAACCACCTTTTTCTGAGGGGATGCTTATAACAAAGATTGGTCATTTGAAACTGAAGGTGATTATGTCTTGCTGTGCTTGCCACATGTGCAACACAAGCTTATGTGATAAACAGACTTAGATCCAAAAAGGATGAGAGAAATATCTCTGTCACCAGAGGCCAGTCCCAGTACTTCTCCTCTTTGTGCCTTCCCAGTAGCCTGGATGGAGGTGAGGCTGCTGAATGGCACAGGGAGGTGCTCAGGCCGCGTGGAGGTTCTTGTCCAGGGCACATGGAAGACTGTGTGTTGTGTGACGACCTCTGGAATCTGGCCAAGGCCACCGTTGTGTGCCGCCAGCTACAGTATGGACAGGCTGTGGCAGCCCCAACAGGGGCTCACTTCGGGGCAGGCTCTGGGAAAATCCTGCTGGATGACGTGCAGTGTGTGGGCAGCGAGAGCCACCTGGGGCAGTGCATGCACGGGGGCCGGGCCAGGCACAACTGTGGACACCTGGAGGATGCCAGTGTCATCTGTTCAGGTGAGGGCTGTCACCTCCCAGGACTTCACTATTGTCACAGGCAGCCAACACTAATAGAAACTACTGGACAATACATTATAAATAACCTCATAGACTTTGATCTCTTGATTAGATGCTGATGGTTCTCCAGCCCCCACCCCCACCACAGGGGCTGAAGCAGCTTCTATATTGGACATGCTCCCAGATAGGTCTAATCTTTGGGTAGTTTGCTTTGAGTATACTTTTCTTTCTAAAAGTCGTTTTATTAAGTCATGGTAGAGCTCCTCCAGGGCTAGAGTCCTCTAATCCTCTTCCACTTCACAGTCGGAGGGACCTGTTCATGACAAGTCTGGAGATAAGAATAAACAAAAAATGGAGATATTTAGGCAGTGGAATATTTGTTGCATCAAATAAATCCCATTAGAATTTCTCAATGATTTTTTGCCAAGAGTTATTGTTAGAAAATATCAATTGTTCCCAAATAATTCATGAGCTCTAATCTAATTCATGAAACCCTAGGATTGTCTGCACTGGTGTGAGGCTGTTACCTCTCCTGGATGTCACCGCTTCTGTGTCTTTTCAGAAATATTCAACTCATATTCTCGGAAGTCATTTAGCATAATATTGTAATAGCACTGTAAACCATAGCATGTTGATTTCTTTGATCATCAGGTGCTGGCAATTCATCAGGTCCCACTCCAACCACAGATTCTGAAGCTGCCACGCCATCATACACACCATCAGGTTGGTCCAATCTTTGCTGGTTCTTTCGCATTGTAGCTTTTCCTCCATAGAATGTCTCTTTCTTAAGCCAAGATGGCAGGGCCTTTGTACTGCACAACTTCCAGGGCTCCACCTTGCTAGAACGCATTGCGCATTGCATCCTCATGCACAGGGTCACATGCCATGAGGGAATGGTGGTCCCTGGGGTCATGGAGCTAGGTGGTCCTACATGGTTGAGTCACTCTAGGATTAAGATAGTTAACAATCATTCCACATCACAGCACACCATACAGAGGGGCACAGAGCAGAAGGGAAACAAGTTTCTCATTCATTCCATCACCTAGATTTCTTAAATAATTCCTGAACTTGCCGAAACTATGCCTGTGCATTGGAAATTTTAGTTGTCTCCAAATGGTTTAGGAGCTCAGTCAATTGAAACAAAATAAGTTAGGATTGGATTAATATCCCCCAAGAGATAGGTATAGTGTTCAGAACAGGTATTAAAAACTGCTTATAGATTCCCAAATTGGTAAATATTTGCATCATTATTATGTAGCATCCTCTTAATTTTGAGAATCTGAAAAAAGCAGAAATAAGTGGTTAGAAGAGGATGCAGGAAACAAAAACACATCATTCCTCCCTCTGTAGGTATTTGATAGGAGAGCAATGAAGCCCATTCCCTCCAGTACACGATAACATGGACAACAGAACAGAACGATGGTTAGTGAAATTCCCACGGTGGGCCCTCACACTCACAGTAGTACCTTCTTGGCCCAGACCAGAGCTGACTGCCAGCTGCTTCACTTTCAGGAAAAAACTCTGTACATTTCTTTTTTTTTTTTTTTTTTGAGACAGAGTCTCACTCTGTCACCCAGGTTGGAGTGCAGCGGTGTGATCTCGGCTCACTGCAACATCCACCTCCTTGGTTCAAATGATTCTCCTGCCTCAGTTTCTCAAGTGGCTGGGATTACAGGCACCTGCCACCATGCCTGGCTAATTTTTGTATTTTTAGTAGAGACAGGGCTTCCCCATGTTGGCCAGGCTGGTCTCAAACTCCTGACCTCAGGTGATCCACCCACCTCGGCCTCCCATAGTGCTGAGATTACAGGCGTGATCCACCGCGCCCCGTCAACTCTGTACATTTCTGACATATTAAGATTGATTTTACATTGTATTATATGACCAACTGAAAAAAATAAATTACATGATTATTTCTTTTTCTACTCCAACCCACTTTAAACAACCAGTTTGATGATTGAACCACTTCTGGACAGTCTACTCCCAAACTATTTTAAATGATCACAATAATAGAGAGGGTATTCAATCGTTTTGATTTACATACATATATAAAGACTATTATGAAAAGTATCAAACTCACTGACAGATGCTGAAAATAGTACAATGAGCACCAGTGTACCAACTACTGAGTTTTATGAAATCCTAATATTTGCCCTAATTGTTTGAGATCCTTTTAAAAAAGAAACAACACAATACCTGCCTGCTATTTAGGAGTTAATAAGATGAAAAGAGCTGTCTTAATGCTCTGTGAAAGCCTCACGTGGCTTAGCTACTCAGAGTCCAGATCCAGCCACCAAAGATCTAGATGGAAACCAAAACATTCAGCCATTTCATTGACCGCCATGTCCATGGATTGCTCCAAAAAGAAAAAGAGGAAACCATCCACAAATGGTTTTGTGGGCACTTCACAAGCTGCAGTGTACAAACCAATGATGTGTCCTCAAAGTATCAGCACTTTTCATTTCACTGTGGCATCTGATATCTAGTGTTGAATGAGGTGGCAGGAAGAGGAGATACAGGAGCCACCAAAACCCTGACGGGACACCTTTGGAACCAGAAGTTCTCTTTGGGCTTATAGTCAGAAGTTCACACTCCCATGTGTAGCCAGGAGGTGTCTAGCAGTGAACAAGGGCTCTCTTTGTTTTGCATTCACAGGTCAAGCACTGTCATTAACTACCACAGAGCCCACTGTGCTTCCCCCAACTCCTCCTCCAACAGGTCAGTTGGCATTTGTTTTATGGAGAAAGGGAACCATGTGCCCAGCACTGGCCTGGTGCCTTCCCAGACCTGAAGCCACGCTAAGTGCTAACCATACTCCTGCAAATTCTCCTTGCCTCTGGAGGAGCTGAGTCAGGAATTGATGCTGCATATTTGACTGTGACCTTCAGGCCATGTGTATTTTCTTTTTTAAATTTTTTTTTTGAGACAGAGTCTCGCTCTGTCACCCAGGCTAGAGTGCAGCGGTGTGATCTCGGCTCACTGCAAGCTCCGCCTCCCAGGTTCACACCATTCTCCTGCCTCAGCCTCCTGAGTAGCTGGGACTACAGGCACCTGCCACCACACCCAGCTAATTTTTTTTTTTTTTTGTATTTTTAGTAGAGACGGGGTTTCACCATGTTAGCCAGGTTGGTGTCGTTCTCCTGACCTCATGATCCACCCGCCTAGGCCTCCCTTACAGGCGTGAGCCACCACAGCTGGCCCAGGCCGTGTGTATCTTCAAACTTTTGTCTTTCTAAAGTTGGGTTTAGGGGATGTCCTAACGATTAGGGCTGCTTCTGTTTGTCCCTGTGACAGGTGCTGGGTTATCTGCAACCATAGCCACAACAGAGCCTGTGTCCCTGCCATCCACACCCATGCCCCTGGCAGGTAAGTGCTTGGGAAAATGGGGGAAGGAGCTCACACTTATGAAACAACCATAATATGATAAGCAAAGAATCAGACGCTGTCACTAGTCTATGCTCAAACCACCTACAAGTGTTACCCTTCCCCCCACCTCACCTCACTGTTTCATAAAATGAGACACAGAAAATTTTCCTAGTGTCACCCAACTAGAATGTGGTAGAGCCAAGATTTGGGCACAAATATGTCTGACTCCAAACCCATATGACTCTGCTTAGCCAGTTGCCTTTGGTGGTGGGACAGTATTCTCCAAAGCTATCTTTGGGCTAATGGGAAGAGAACATGCTTGCAAGCCTAATTGCTATGTCCCAGGTACATCAAGACTATAACTAGGAAATCAGGGAGTCGGCTGCGAGTTGTCACCTACTCTATAGCTTTTAATATAAAATTCCTAATTTATATTTTCCACTGTAATAATTAGGCAAGACTTATCCTTTTAGTTTACCTGATACTGTATATCAGGTGTAAACCCAAATCCCAGTTCTTTCCTTCTCATGTGGGCAGGAAACATCTATACATCTGCTTTACAAAGAAAGAAAGTTTGTTGTAGCATTCTGACACTTTAAGCCTGGTTCTGCAGTAACTCACATCAGTAGTAACTCAATTTGTCTAGGCCAAGCCTAATGGTGTGTGTGCATGTCTGTGTTTTGAATAAATACTATGGTGGAAGTTTAAGGCTGTGTAGATGTACTAAGCTAGCCTTACAGTCATTCTGCTACTTCCTCAAAAAAACACTACACAGCAGGCAGAGGTCTCTCATCTGTTTCAGGCCTTCACTTGGGCCACTTTTTGACATTCTGGGCCCCTAGGAACTTTTGCCTTCAGGGACCCCTACCTCCATTAAAAAAAAAGTATATTTATATACACACAGATATGTATGTATATCTTCTATTTTATGGTTGTGTTGGTATAAAGACTATATTGTAGTCATTTCTTCTGATTTTAAAACAAATGAAGGCAGGTTTGGGAGCCCTTAAAAGTCACGTGGACCCCAGTCACTGTGCCTGCCACATCTGATTGAGGCATCTGTCCTGCTCTTCTGCATTCTTCCAAGTAATGAACACGTGCAGACCCACTAGACTCCAGCACCACAAGGACATTTCCGGAGGAAGAACACGATGCATTTCCCCTGATTTGAGACTGCTTCAAATCAGGGTGTGGGGGAGGATTCTGATTTATTTCATAACCTCCTCGGGGCAGAACCGATGGACTGTGGTAAGAGCTGTCCTAACCTTATGCCCTCCTTAGAGCTAAGCCATAGGCAGTCTGCCCTGTCGATAGTGCTGCACAGAGAGCTGGCCCCATTTTCAGACACAGGTTGCTCGCAGGAGCTTTGTTGAGAAAAGAGATTCATTTTTTATGCATAGTTCCTGGCAGGGTTGAGTTGAGAACAGTAGTTAATGGTCACACTGAATAATGCAAGTAGGAGTGGGTTGTTTATGAAATGGAGGCTGCTGGCTCAGAAGAACTGGAGCCTGTAAAGGGGGGATTGACCTAGAATCTCTCGGAAAACCTTACCTTCCCTTCTGAGCATAATCTACTTATGATTATCATAACGACTCACATTTCCACTACATTTTTCCTCACATATATTTTCTAACGTGTTCTCAAAACAACCCATATGTTAGATATGAAAAATATTTCTGCATTGGATTATTGACGTTATGTAATATTGTATTGTATTGTACTACCACTCCTATTTTGTACGCTAGAGCACTGTTAATATAATGAGACACAGACTCTCAAACTTTTTGTTTAAGAAATCTAATGGAGTAGTAGGTTCTATTTTTTACTTCTCCTGTTGGCTTAAGAAAAAAGCCTCACCAGTGTTTCTAGAAAATTCTAGAACACAGAATGTCAATATAAATATCATGATCAGGGCACTGAATTACTAAATAAAACAACCATCAGAATTCCAGATTTTTGAGAGGTTTAACAATTACTTTCACTAGACATAGAAATAATCTGAGATGATTTCTCCTTTGTTTTCTCCATCCTATCACTGATTAAAGCCCTTAAGGTGTAAACTCTTCCTTATAGAGCCTTGCACATAGTAGGCATTAAGTGAATATTCTGTGGTTTAAAGTATAACTGTGTTGGCAGCAAGGAAAAGAAATGTCTTCAGTGCTAGAAAGAATGCTCTGTAATCTCCAGTCTGGGACATTCCCCCATAGCAAGGCGACTTCCACAGAAAGACTAGCAAGCGTCCACTGGGGCATGGCTGAGAGGACTCCCCGCCCAGGTCAAGGGTCCTCTGGAGTTCTTGTGCCATGTGTAGGCTTAGGCGACATGTGTAAGTTGGGAGCCCAGGGATCTGGCATTACCTCTCTAGATGTCTAATGCAACTGCTCACCAGAGTCTTCTGGCCTCCTTGAGGCACTTCCAGGGAGTAGGAGTTCCAGCCCAGATTTTCCAAGACCCATAGAAATTTCTGTCTGCCTAACCCAGAGGAAATACCCTTTTAGTTACACATAAAGGTAGAATAAGCACTTCTCTCCCTCAAACCTTATTCTCTTCCTTGATCTCAGGTCTTTGAAACCAAAGCCAGAACATCCTACAGGCTATATCAGCTCTCTACTCTGTGTGTAACCTGAGGCACAGGGCTCAGCTTGAGAGAAGGAAGGAGAAGGGTAACTTCAGGGAGGGAAATACATATAACAAAGTTCACTGGCCTTAGAAAGCTGTACAAAATACTAATCAAACTACCCAGTTCCAATTCACATTGCCACTTTGACCCTGAGAAAGCTAACTTGGACTTTCTGAGTCTCACTTTCTTCATGTGAAAAACAGAGGTAATAATAGACCCAAAAGAGAGATGTAATGGTCAAATAAGATCAAGCTTATAAAGAACCTAGGATGGCACCTGCTATTGGTAATCACCCATGAAATGTGAGTGGTAGAATTTATGATTATTATTCTTACTATTATTCTTCCTATGAAATAATATCATATGGAAGATATAAGTATTATGACATCAGCAATATATCAGCACAACATAATAAGACTAAGGCAATGTCCTGACACCAAAGGCCACTCCCCAGTGTCCCTACTTCTTGTGCCTCCCCAGGAGCCTGGGTGGAGGTGAGGCTGCTGAACGGCACAGGAAGGTGCTCAGGCCGTGTGGAAGTTCTCGTCCAGGGCACGTGGGGGACCGTGTGTGATGATCTCTGGGACCTGGCTGAGGCCACTGTCGTGTGCCGCCAGCTGCAGTGTGGCCAGGCTGTGGCAGCCCCCACAGGGGCCCACTTTGGGGCAGGCTCTGGGAAGATCTTACTGGATGACATGCAGTGTGTGGGCAGTGAGAGCCATCTGGGTCAATGCATGCGTGGGGACCAGGCCAGGCACAACTGTGGGCACCTGGAGGATGCCAGTGTCATCTGCACAGGTAAGGGGCTGTTTTCTTAACAAGAAGTCACTTCTTTGTTTTCCCTTCGAATAATACTTAATGATTGATTTTACTAAGTATTATATTATAAATGGCACTGTAAATGTTAGCATGTTGATTTTTCTTTTGATCATCAGGTGCTGGCAATTCACCAGGTCTCGCTCCAACCACAGAGCCTGAAGCTGTCACTTCATCATACACACCATCAGGTTGGTTCAATCTTTGCCAAAGCAAAAGAACCAAGCAAAGATTTCTGTCTCTTGCATAAGCCAGGATAGCACGGCCTGATAGAGCATGGTGTTACTTTTAACCTATCTGTGTCTTTAAATTTATTTATTTATTGAGATGGAGTCTTGCTCTGTTGTCCAGACTGGAGTGCAGCAGCGTGAACTCAGCTCACTGCAACCTCTGCCTCCTGGGTTCAAGCAGTTCTCCTGCTTCAGCCTCCCGAGCAGCTGGGACTACAGGTGCACACCACAACGCCTGGCTAATTTTTTCTATTGTTAGTAGAGATGGGGTTTTGCCATGTTAGCTAGCTGGTCTCGAAGTCCTGGCCTCAAGTGATCCACTCATTTCAGCCTCCCAAATTGCTGGGATTACAGGCATGAGCCACTGCACCCAGCCATATCTTTAAATTTAAAGTAGAGTTCTTTTAGGTAGGATATACTTGGGTTTTGCTTATTAAAAACCCTATTTGAAATCTCTGCCTTTTATTTGAGGTGTTTAGACCATTTATATTTAATATGATGACTGGCAGATACAGCTTACTAATTATCCATTGTTGTATAACAAATTACACAAAATTTTTATTTTAGAATGACAGATATTTATTAGCTCAGTTCCTGTGGGTCACATATCTTATTAGCTTAGCTGGGTGGTCCTGGCTCAGGGTCTTTCATGAGGTTATAGTCAAGCAGTCAGCCAGCGGTACAGTTAAGAATAGGCTTTTTTCCGAGCTCACTCACATGGTTTATTGGTGTCTTCTATTCCTCATGTGCTCTTTTACTTAGGACTTGAGTTTCTTGATGGCTTCTAACTGTAGGCTTCTCTGAATTCCTTGCCCCATGGCCCTGTCCATAGGGCCATGAACAAAATAGAGGCTGACTTCCACCATAGCAAGTGATGAGAGAGAGACAGAGAGAGAGCTCAAGACAGAACCCACAGTCTTATAATTCAATCTCAGAAGTGACATGTCATAACTTTTGCTCTATACTATTGATCAAAAGTAAGTTATTAAGTCCAATCCAAAACACAGGGAGGGAAATCAAACCCTAGCTCTTGAAGGAAGGAATATCAAATAATTTATGAGTATATTTTAAAAATCACCACTGTTAAGTTTAAATCTACCATTGTGATATTTGTTTAAATTTACCATTTTGCCAATTGTTTTCTATTCATTCTACCTGTTCTTTTTTACCACGTTTTTGTCTTCTTTTTTTGGAATTTATTGTTCCATTTTGTCTACTTTTTTGTCTGCTAGGTATAATTGCATTTTAAGTGGTTACTTTAGGATTTATAATAAACATCTTTTCTATGTGGCATCCTGTTTCTTCTGCCTGAAAGACTACCTTTAATACATCCTGTAGTGCGGGTCTACTGGTGACAAATTATTTCACCTTTTCTGTGCCTGAAAGCATCTTTATGTCATCTTCATTTTTTTAAAGATAATTTTCCTGGGTATAGAAATCTAGGTTGACCTTTTTGTTTCAATGCTTTAAATATGTTATTTCACTGTTGTCAGAATTTCATTCTTTCTGTCAAGAAGTCTATTGTCATTATCACCTTTTTTCTCTGTATACAATGTTTCATTTCTGGCTGCTTTTAAGATATTCTATTTATCATGAATTCTAATCTATTTGGTTATAACATACCTTGGGATAGTTTTCTTCATGTTTCTTCTGGTTAGAGGTCATTGACTTTCATGAATCTGTGGTTCACAGGGTTTTTTTGAATCAAATTTAGAAGTTTATCTCTTCAAATATTTTGTTCCCATCTTTTCTTCTGTCCTTTATGAACTCCAATTAAACATACATTAGGTTACTTGAAGTTGTCTCACAATTCCCTGGTGCTCTGCTCATTTTTTTTTAGTTTTTTTTTCCCCATGGCATTTAGCTTTGGATATGTCTTCAAGTTCACTTACTTTTTTCTCTGCAGTATCTAATCTGCTGTTAATCATATCCAGTGTATTTTTCATCTCAGGCATTATTGTTTTCTTCTTGAGAAGTTTAATTTGGGTCTTCTTTATATCTTCCATATCTATACTTTTCAGGTTCCATCTTTCCTCTACCTTCTTGATTGTATGATATAATTATTGTTTTCATTCTCTAGTGTAAAAATTATATTATTTTTACCATTTATTGGTCTGTTTCCACTGATTTATTCTTCCCATCATGGGTCATAGTTTTCTGTTTCTTTACAGCCTTGGCAATTTTCTATTGGATGCCAGATGTTGCCATTTACCATTTTGAGTATGAGTTATTGTTTATTTTCAATCTTACTTTAAATCACTCAAGTTACTTGGAAACAGTTTGGTCCATTTAAGCCTTGTGATTAAGTTTTGTCAGGCAAGAGTAGAGAGAACTTTAGTATGGAGCTAATTTTCCCCACTACTGGGAAATACCCTTCTGATTACCATACCGAATGCCTCATGGATTGCCTGGTTTCACTCTGGCTGGTAGGAAAAGGAACTATTCCCATCCCTGTGCAATCACCAAAGATTGTTCCCTCTACTCCTTTTCGGCAGTTCTTACCTTGGTCTTAGATATTTGCTCCACACACGTCTGCTGATTAGTACTTAGATAAAAACTTGAGAGAGACTCTCTGAAAATCTCTGGAGCTCTCTCTGTAGGCAGAGAGGTGAGCAACCTCCAGTACTTCCCAGTGAACTCTAGCCACTTTGTTTTCCCTGAATTTTCAGATCTATCTTTTGAAGGAGTCTGCCAGGATCCACCTGGGTTCCTCTTCACTCTGTTGTGCTCTGGAACTCTAATTAATAACCTAGGGTAATTATAGGACTCCCCATGTTCATTCACTCTCTCTTAGTGATTGCTCTCCTGTGCTGCCTGTTGTCCAAGATCAGAAAGCCATAATTTAATGTATTTTTTCTGATTTCTTAGTTGTAGAATGGTAAATCTGTACCCAATTATGGTAGTTTTCTGTTGCTGCCATAACAAACTGCTACAAACTTAGCAGCTCTAAACACTATCAATGCATCATTTTTATAATTCTGTAAGTCATAAGTCCAGCGGGCTTAGCTGTTCTGTTTCAAGTCTTGAAAGGAAAAATCAAGATGCCAGTAGAAATCTGAAGGAGAATCTATTTCCAGGCTTATTGGGGTTGTTGGCAGAATTCAGTTACATACAGTTGTACAACTGAGGTCCCTGTTTCCCTGTTGACTGCTGGGTGGGGGTTGTTCTCAGATTTTAGAAGCCACTCACATTCCCTAGCTCATGACCCCTTCATCTTAAAGCTTGCATCAGTGAGTCAAGTCATTTTCATGCTTTTTAAATATCTCCTGCCTCTTCTTCTGCCATACCTCTCTATTTCAGCCAGAAAAGATTCTCTGCTTGTAAGAGAGAATTAGATTGGATGCACCCAGAAAATCCAAGATAATCTCCCATTTTGTGACCTGTAACCTTAATCACATCTGCAAAGTCTCTTCTGCCATATCATGTAACCTATTTGCAGATTCCAGGGAGTAAAACATAGACAGCTTAAGGAAGTCAATATTTAACCTCCCACACCAGTTACTACATCTGAGATGGAAATCGAAGTCAGTTTATTTTATTATAAAATGTATTAAAAACAATGAATACGTCAAGAATAGTGTAATGAACAATTGAATACTCACTAGTAGATTCTATCAAATATTAATATTTATTATAATTATTTTAGATTTTTAATAAAACAATACAGTAATTGAATGATATTTTATGAGTTAATAGGATACAAATGGAGGCTTATTTTGTTATGTGAGCCTCCCATGGTTTAAGCTACTAAGAGTTCAAATAAATTCAGCAAACATCTAGAAATAAACCAAAAGCTTTAACCATTTAACTAAATATATCTGGTTTGTTCCTAAAAGGAATTTTTCCTTTCAGAATTTATTTTATGGGTGTTTAAAGGGTTAGAATGTGCTAACTAGGTGAGAGTTCTAAACGTACTGGATTTTCCATCCCATTATGCTCTAACTAGCAATAGATGAATGTGGTAGAGAAGGGAGAGTGGATGATCCTCCCTACCTGAATCTGCCTCTTGGGGAGCCAACCAAAACACTGACTGGACACATTTGAGCCCAGTCATTCTCTTTGGGCTTGTTGTCAGAAGTTTTCCCTTCTGTGTGTAGCTAGGAGGTATCTAGCAGTGAACAAGGCCTCTCTTTGTTTTATACTCACAGGTCAAGCACTGTTATTAGCTGTGCCCACCACAAAGCCTGCTGTGCTTCCCTCAACCCCCTTTCCAACAGGTCAGTTGGCATTTGTTCTGTGGGGAATGGGGAAAGGGAACCGTGTTCCAAGCCCTAGGCTTGTCCCTTCCCAGATCTAAAGCCACACTGGGTGTGATCATACTCCTGCAAATTCTCCTTGCCTCTGAGAAGCTAACTCAGGAGCTGTTGCTGCCTATTTGACGGTGACTTTCAGGCTGTGTCTATTTTCAAATCTTCATCTTTCTAAAGTTGGGTTTAGAGGATGTTCTAACTATTAGGGATGCTTCTGTTTGTCCTTATGACAGGTGATGGATTATCTGCAACCATAGCCACGACAGCCATGACCCTGCCATCCACACCCATGCCCCCAGCAGGTAAGTCTTTTGGAAAATGGGTGAAGGAGCTAACATTTATGAAACAACCATGATGTGATAAGCAGAGAAGTAGATGCTTTCACTTAACTAACATCTCATTTTATGCTCACACAAACCTACAAGTAAAGTTACTCCTGACCCACCCTCATTTTTTTACACAGAAAGACAGAGGAAAATTAATTTACCTAGGATTAATTGACTAGAAAATGGTAGAGTAAGGATTTGAGCACATACTCTCAGGTCCCAATCCCATATACCTCTACTTGGCCAAAGCTTCTGAGGGAGACAATGCTAGAGGGACAGAAACTTCTGGCAGACCTAATTGCTAAGACCCAGATACATCAAGACCTTAATTCAGAAATTGTAAAGTCTGATGTCTTTCAGATCGTCTGTGTGTTGTCTTTTGTTTTCTCTGAAACCTTTTAGGACCTTTCTCTGTTCTTGTGTCTTGAGCTTCCATGATGTTTTACCTTGGTCTGAGTCTTTTTTCACACATTATTCTACATACTCCATTTAAGCTTTTAGTCTAGAGATGCATATTCCTCAGTTCTTGCAAATTTTCTTGAATTATTTGTTTGATAATTTCCTCTTGTCTGTTTTCCCCCTTGAAATCCCTTAGACAGATGTTGGATTTCCTATATTGATCAGCTAAATTTTGTAATTTATTTGTTTTTAATTTTGCATTTTAAGATCTTTTGCTGTGTATTAAAGTTTTATTCAACATTATCCTTTAAGTGTTTGTTTTTTAAAAAAATTCAGCCATTGTATTTTTTAATTTCCAAGTGCATTTTCTTATTGCCTGGCTTTTCCTTTTTCATAACTTTCTGTTCTTGTTTCACAGATGCAGTACCTTTTCTAACTGTCTCAGTATACGTATTATAACTCTACTCAAAACTTTTTTCTCCTTTTGTTGTCCCTGTTTCTTTTCTCTGTTTTTCTAGTTGTTCTAATTTATGCCTCTTAGGCTGGATACTTTTCTTAAAGATCCAGGCATTCCTGGCTATCTGTTTGCATTTAAGAATGAGGCACTAAGGAGCTGATGCAAGTTAGGTGATGTCTCTCTGCTGGTTTTCCAGCAGCAGAATGGGGAAAGACAGCTAACACGTCCAGATCTCAGCTCTACCCTCAGTTCACCTGATGTCTGCAAGAATGGACCTTCAGGATTTAATTTCTCCAGAGAATAAATTCCCTGGCTGTGAGTGGGGAAAAAAATAAAAAACCCTTCTACAGATTTTCAACCAACAACCCTTTTTAGCATGGTAGTGATTGACCAGTATTGTAAACCAGGTGAGTTATTAGAAGAGTCAGTGGTCGTGTCCTTAAAACACAAATCCATGCAAAGATACTATTTAAAAGCAGCTTGTTTATAGTTTTATCATGGAATAGATGGGACTATAAAGCTGTTTAGATCATTTGTCTTGCATGTTGTAGTTTTGTATAATACAACTTATCTGTTTTACAAATTAGTTTACTTCATTCTGCAAATTATGGTGCCTGTTTCTGTTGGGGTGATCAGACCCAACACCAGGCCGTGGGGGCTACAGAGTCCAGCAGAGTCAAAGGAATGAGAAAAGACAGGTTAAGAGTACATAAGGTGGGTCCAGGGGGCCAGTGCTGGTATGGAGGCTGCAAAGGCCCCCACGCTCTGGGAGCCTACACTATTTACTGGTGATCAACAAAGAAGCAGATGGTGAGGATGTGCGGATGTGGGGGTAGAAAGGTAGTGGTGCATCAAGTGTAGCTGTGTCAGTTTCGCATTTTCTTTGAGGCATATAGCTGCTTGAGATGATGGAGAACATGTTTACGAGCCTGGGAGAGCAACCAATAAGTCTGTGCACATTCCAGAGGCCATGAGGGATTTTATGCCCTGAGCCCTGGATTCCATCCAAGCCACGAGGGGTTTTATGCCCTGGGCTTAGATTTGTGGTGCGGCAGGGCGCCTTCCACCCTTTGGCACAGAGCTTGGTGTTCCAAAGGCCACATGGAGTTTTAGACCCTGGACCCCGGACATCTTCCAAGACTCTTTTATATTATGACAGACAAGCCAGTCCTGCCTCAGCTCTTCTACCAACATGTTTCATTCCTCAGTAGCAAGTCGAGTCTCATGTTCTTAATTTAAAATTTAAAGTTCCATATTGGAATGCTTGTGTTCAAATTTGAGAAGGCCACATAGAAATGTATGACCTTGAGCAGATTACTTGAACTCCCTGAGTTGCAGTTTCTTTATTAGCAAAAAGGAAAAAATAATTAAAGCAATATCAAAGACTCATTGTGAGGGTCAAGTAAGATTAAACTTGTAAAGCACTCCTATGGTGCCTATAAGGTGGTAAACCCTATGAAATATTAGTATTGTCATTATCATTATCATGACTATTTTGTGGTATATGAAAGATATTAATATATATAACTAGTAGTATAAGAGCCCAATATAACAGGATCAAGGCAATATCCTGACACAAGGAGCCCAGTCCCCAGTCCCCTTCCCCTTGTGCCCCCACAAAGAGCCTGGAGGGAGGTGAGGCTGCTGAATGGCATGAGGAGACGCTCAAGCCTTGTGGAGGCTCTCATTTAGGGCACACAGGGGACCGCGTGTGATGATCTCTGAGATCTGGCTGAGGCCACCATTGTGTGCCACCAGCTGCAACGTGGCCAGGCTATGGCAGCCCGCATAAGGGCCCACTTTTGGTCAGGCTCCAGGAAGATCCTGCTAGATGACTTGCAGCATGTGGGCAGTGAGAGCCACCTGGGGCAGTGCGTGCACAGGAGCTGGACGAGGCACAATTGTGGGCACCTGGAGAATGCCAGCATCATCTGCACAAGTGAAGGACTGGCTCTCAGTCCTCACTTAGATGTAAAATATTATTCCCCAGGATCTTTCCACAGAATTGGCATTGTTGCAGATAGCTCACACATGAGAGTATATAGATGATAGATGTTCTCTCTTTACTGGTAGGTGCCAAGTCTTCAATCACTTCTCCAACAGGTAGGACCAACTTCCCTTTGTTAACTAGATGAAACACTTGTGGATATTTTCTACTGATCTTAACCAAGAGCCAAAGATCACCTCCTACTTCATCTTACAAGTCTTCTTTCTAGTTCATCTTGCAAGATATGCCGCTGACCTCCCTGAGGAAAGCAATGTACTCTGTGATTGCCTCCACAGAGCCTTCTTAACCTGCAGGCTCAAACTGCAGGGACTGGCACGCACAGCTTCTTACGAACAAAGAGCAGCATCCAAGCTTCCTAAGTGGTACAAGCCTGCAGGAACCTCTGTACATCAGGAAAGAAAATAAAAGTTACCTTGAATATATTAGTCCCTGTCTGTGTTAGGACTAGTTCCATTTTCTTGCCCTTTACTGCATATGTGAGTTGAAAGGTATAGAAGAATGATCAACGTCACCTTTCTTTGGCATCTGTAACACCTGAATTGCTAGCTTCCAGGAAATGAAACCACACCATTAACACATGATTGAACCTAGTTAGTCAATTTAAGAAAATAATACTCTGTGATTCAGGACACTTGATATTTACAAATTGCCACCATACACGTGATTTAATTTGATCCTCATAATATCCAGTGAAGTTGCCAACACAGAGACTATCTCCATTTCTCAGATGATAAAACTAAGGCTCAAAGAAGCAAAAGAGCTTTATTTATTTTTCTTACATCTTATCTGCTGTACTCCTTTAGAAAACATATTGACACATAGTAGTTGCTCAGTAAATGGTGCCAATGTTTATCCCGGTATTTCAAACATCTAACTACCTGACATGGAATTGAAAAATGGGAAGTCGATACAAGCCATGCAACATTTATGCTTGGTAATAAATCATGAGGCTGATTGCCGCCAGATTCTAAACCACATGTTCAAATAAGTGTGATATCAGTCTTCTGAGAAATGTCACACAGATAATAAAGTCAGTACTTTCATATTTTTCACCTGGGGACACTTTCTGTCCATAGTACTTCACTCCTGAGATAATTTGGCTAATAAACACCAATCATGGTGGTCCCTGATGTCTGTCTTTGTACAGAGTCAAAGACATATAAAGTTTAAATTTGGATGGATACTTAAGAATGTACAGCAAAAATTCTGAGTTTAATTTCCTCCTTATATCCATATTTTTACATCAGAAAAGAAGACAAAATGAGCAATAAAAATGTTAGACTTCATACAGTTACCTTATTTTACCTGAATCTTGTTTCAGTAAGAAATGAGCTGGTTAGGGTTAGGATCTTTGAAAACAAGTAGACCTGGCTTCATATCCCAGTTCAGACACTTCAAAGCACTGAGCTTCTGGGCAAGCAACTCACTCTCCCTGAGTCTTGGTTTCTGCATTTGTAAAATAGGAGGAAATAGTCCATCCCTTACTTGGTGGTCATGAAGTTAAAACAAGGTCACCCAGGCAGAGCATTTGACCTAGTGTCTGGCAAAGAGATAGCATATGATAAATGCGATCCTAGCTACCGTCTTGTTTTGTCTCCGTTACAGCTCCTGAGTCATTTGCTGCTCCTGGGGCAACAAAACCCACAATTTATGGTAAGCCCCTACCACAAGGCACACAAACACCTGGACTTAAAGTGCTAGAGCATTGGGCTGGAGAGGACTTTCATGAACATCTGGCCTACCTCTTCTGACCTCACCCCACCCCTATGTTCCCAACATCGGCCTGAACCCATTGAGTGTCTGAGTCCTCTCTGCAATATCTGCCCAAGTCATAGACTGTGAGACATCTGTATATTGCACTTGAATGTTATCACTTAGCTAAGTGAAATACCTAAAAGAATAGTTAGGGATTACATAGGTTACTATATGTAAAGTTCTTAGCAACCAGTCCCCTGACTATCCTGGCACGTGTGTGCATATTCACACACACATACACACACACACGTGCGCACAGAGACAAACTTAATTATTCCATTCACTGAGGTAGTCAGATTTTTACCATGGCCATTTAGTGAGCACTTACACATGTGCCAGGCATGGTGAGAGAGCACAGAAAGAAGTCAGACACAGGGACAGCAGCAGCAGCAATGGCACCTAACATTAACTGAGTACTTACTATGCACCAGGCCCTATGTCAAGCTTATATCATGCATTATCTTATTTGTTCCTCTTGGTTATTATTCCTGTTTTACAAGCTAGGCCCCTGAGGCTTAGGGAGCTTGCATAACTTGCCCTGTTCTAACTCTAAAACTGATGCTCTTACCCACTCCATCTGTTGGTCCCTGCCCCAAATGTGTCTATTATCCAGTAAGGATGTCAGACACACACTAGGCCACCACCATCAATGTAGATGATGGGAAGTGCCATGAAAGGTATACAGAACATAGAAGGGAGAGGATTACAACTGGGGGATTCCAGGAAGGGTCGATGGAGGTGGCAAGGGGAGGAGAGCTGTAGGATGGATAGAATTTTAGCCTGTGGTCCTGGGGATAGCAACAGCTTCTAGGAGCAAAGAGAAGGACAATGCTTGAAGGAACGATTTACAGCCAGGGGTCCTGTAAGTACCTTGTGAGGGTGCTTGAGGTGCATCCATCCCATCACACTCACAGGAGACCCCACAGCTCATTGGTTATTCCGTGTCTTCCTCTGAATAGGCAGGAAAGAGGTAATCTAGGATTTGACTTTGCTGCATTGATTATCTGTTGGACACTCTCATTTCACCCATATTCCTCAGCTCTTAAAGGACATGTGAGCACCAGGAGGGCCCCTGAGCCTTAAGTCTTGAGTTCGTTCCACAGGTATCATTGGTCTGACTATAACTCAATTCCTACCATGTTTTCTCACTTGTCCCAGAGAACAAGAGTGGTAATATTCATTAAACACTGATTATGCACATGCTATGCTATGTTAGCATTTTATATGCATTACCCCATTTAGTCCTCAGAGCGACTCTACTAAATGAGCATTATTGCTATCACCATGTTTGCAGAGGAGAAATCAGGCAGGTAGAGGAACTTGCCCAGGACCACACCACACAGTTAGAAAGCAATGGGTGTGGAATGCAAATGCAGGCAGTCTGACTTCAGAGTCCAGGGAGTCAGGTCTAAGCTGAACTGATTCCCTATGGGAGGAGAAAAGAGGAGAATTTCTGCCCACCAGCATTTCACTCTGGTGGGCAGCTGCTGCCATTTCAGGGAAACAGGCAGCCCAGCTACTTGGATAACCTCAGGGAGAAAGCCTTTTTATATCAAAGGCACCAACATCTTCTAAAATTCCACCATCAGTTACCAGCTGCAGGAGCCTGCATGGAGGTGAGGCTGCTGAATGGCACAGGGAGGTGCTTAGGCCGCGTGGAGGTTCTCATCCAGGGCACGTGGGGGACGGTGTGTGACGACTTCTGGGACCTGGCCGAGGCCGCCGTTGTGTGCCGCCAGCTGCAAGGTGGCCAGGCCATGGCAGCCCACTTCGGGGCAAGCTCTGGGAAAGTCCTGCTGGATGACATGCAGTGTGTGGGCAGCAAGAGCCACCTGGGGCGGTGCGTGCACAGGGGCTGGGCCAGGCACAACTGTGGGCACCTGGAGGATGCCAGTGTCATCTGTGCTGGTGAGGGGCTGGTTGTCAATCTTCATTTGGAGGGCTGCTTCTAGTTCCTTCACTCCCCTCTCCTCTACACACACAAACCACACCCCACAGCTTAGTCCAGGAACATAGTGGAGCCAGGCAGGTAACTGGTACTGCCTACAGCCTTTCAAGTTCTACATAAGCCTGACCATCTCCTTGACTGCAATGATCTCTAAGTATGACTCACAGGCTGCACCCAGGCTCAGAGGTAAACCTCTTCAGTTTGAAAATCAGGATGAACATGAATTTAAAAATCAAAACATTTGACGTAAAAATTCAAATTCTTACATGTTGTAACAATAAATAAGTGAAAGCAGAATTTCAGGCACAGAACAATGCATCCTTTGACTACATTAACTGGCTGGATCTGAGAAAGAGCTGTTCCTTTGGACATGGAGTATCTTTGCAGTTTTCACAGCACACACCTCCCCACCACTCTATTTAGCTTACCTGCATGATCCTCAGAAACTTTTGAGCTTGTGGCATCCAGGTAACAAGCCAAATCCATCAGCTGGTGTTCAGGACCTCCATGTTCCTAGCCTACCAAGGTTCCCACACCGATCTGTCCCCCTGGTCCTCCCTAGTCTTTTCTGGTCCTCTCCTGCTTGCAGCTGGAATAATGTCTCTATGAATGACAAGCTCTGCAGGTTGAATCTGGCTCATCCTGAGCCACATCCCCTCTGTGGGGCATGGGGCCTTCCTCAGCACCTGAGGCCCCTGGGGAAGCACTGGCTATCCTGGGACAGTCAACATTTGCTGCCCAATGTCCTGTCTAAAATCCTCAGGAAATGCCAAAATCCTCAAGAGCAAAGCCTCTGCCTCTTTCTCCTTTCCATTGCCCTAAGCTCCCTAAATGTAGGAAGTTCCCAATAAACCTTTGCCAATGAAGACAAGATAACATGCACAATTCTTCTTTATGTTGACAGGTGCTGATTCCACAGCTGCTCTGCCTACAGGTAGGACTGCATGTCACATTCAGTGTCAAATACTAGACTTACCCTGATGTAAAAAAGATTGTGAGGTTTAGAATCAGATCTTTATTTGATTCCCAGCATCATTTATTCATGCAACAGATATTGGCTGGGTGTCTACCCTGTGCCAACTTCTGTGCCAAGCACTGGGGATGGGGATACAGCGGTGGTCAAAACTCCCCTGTTTCTTCTTCTTCTCTTCTTTTTTTTTTTTTTTATTTTGAGATAGAGTCTTGCTCTGTTGCCCAGGCTGGAGTACAGCAGTACTATCTCAGCTTACTGCAACCTTTCTCTCCCGGGTTCAAGCAATTCTCCCTGCCTCAGCCTCCCAAGTAGCTGGGATTACAGGCGCCCACTACCACGCCTGGCAAATTTTCGTGTTTTTAGTAGAGATGGAGTTTCACCATGTTGGCCAGGCTGCGTTCAAACTCCTGACGTCAGGCCTCCTGATCTGCCCACCTTGGCCTCCCAAAATGCTGGGATTATAGGCACGAGCCACCACGCCTGGCCCCCTGTTTATTTTTTTAATGGGGTTAATACTCCAACAGGAGAGATACATGTGATATATAATCACCCTCAGTTACATAACCTCAGCCAAGTTATGTTATCTCTCATCCTATTTTCCTCTTCATGAAAGTAGGGACAATAAAGAGCTTTGAATAAGGGCATGAATAGGGCAATGCCTAAGGGTACCTGTTACCCAGCAGCACTCATGCAGCAATGGCTGCTTGTTTTGGGCACATGTGGACCTAAGGAAGTAGGTGTGAGGGATGGTAAGGGTCTGGCCTGCAGGAATTTGATCCAGGCTGGCCTCTCACTGGATGAATGACCTTAGCCTTCAGTCTCCTCATCATTAGAACAGGCTTGTTGGATTCTATGTTCCCTAAAATTCTATGCCTTTGGCTTTCTGTGACTAATAAAGAGAGAGTAAGCAGCTACATGGTCTAGCTACATAATGCATGTGCCACTGTGGAAAGCAAGAAACTGTTGCCAAAAACCAGAGACATAGGATTTGTCATAGGAATTAAGGGAGACTTCCTCCCCTACAACATTTTATTATGGAAATTTTTAAATATACAACAAAGTTTGAAGAATTTAACGAGGAACTCCTACCTAGATTCCATGATGAGTCTATAAATTCATCTATCATTTCTGTATTCATACATCGATCCATCTCATTTTTTATTAAAGTTTGATTATATACCATAAAATTTACCCATTTTAAGGTCCAGTTTGGTGAATTGTGGTAATTGTATCCAGTTGTGTAACTACTACCACAGTCAAAAACAGTTCCCATGCCGTGCAAGGCTTCCTCATGCCATTTCAGAGCAGATTCCAAGTCATGACAGTGGCATATGTAGGGAGGAGGCAACAGAGAGAGAGGTGCTGGCCAATGGATGGCCTCTAGACAGCCAGCCCCCTGGGGCCAACGGCCTATGAGCTTCACTTTCGCTGATTGCCACAGGGTGCACATTAGTTCATCCACAGTAGCAATGTCATGTTCTGCCCTAAAAGGAGACCTCAGGGATCTGAGCTCATGGGCCTCAGAATGCCCCCTCACCATTATTCCTGCTGAATCCTGGGAGGGGATGGGCATCCCCTTGAAGCAACTGTATCCTCTCCCCATGTTGTGATGTTCCCTGATGACAGTCCTTCCTTTTTGCCCACCACTAGCCCATGAGAACCTGCTCCCCACATCATTGGTGATATCAGTGGCTCAACACCCACCGTCTTCTGCACCACCAGGTAGAGCTGTGTCTTTTTGTATTATGCCTTCTGAAAAACTTCATTCATTTGACAATGATGGATAGACAGAGAGGCAGAACAGACAGACAAGCGGGTTGAGAAACAAATGGACAGGTGGGCAGACAGGTAGATACAAAATCTTATCAGTATTAGGGGTATTCCAGGAGTGGATGACTAAGGGCAACTTCTTTGTACTTAACAGTGAGTTTTTAAGAATGCAATTTGAATAAATTACAACTGATAGTGGATGGACTCTGTCATCTTCATATACACAGAAGCTCCACATTGGCTCAGATTAACTGGGAAAACTGAAGCAGTACTTTACTCATTACTACTAGTGACTGGACAAAAGTCAAAGCTACAGAGCCCACAACTAGCCAGAGAAAAACGTTCTGGCTGATATTGCATTAAGAGCTCTTTCCAGGCCTGGCGCGGTGGCTCACGCCTGTAATCCCAGCACTTGGGAGGCCGCGGTGGGTGGATCATGAGGTCAAGAGAGCAAGACCATCATGGCCAACATGGTGAAACCCCGTCTCTACTCAAAATACAAAAATGGGCATGGTGGCGCGTGCCTGTAGTTCCAGCTA
This sequence comes from Pan troglodytes, assembly GCF_028858775.2. Classification (NCBI taxonomy): domain Eukaryota; kingdom Metazoa; phylum Chordata; class Mammalia; order Primates; family Hominidae; genus Pan; species Pan troglodytes. The sequence continues at coordinate 134,860,465 of NC_072406.2, forward strand.
CTCAGAAGGCTGAGGCAGGAGAATAACTTGAACCCAGGAGGCGGAGCCAAGATCATGTGATTGCACTTTAGCCTGGTGACAGAGTGAGACTCTGTCTAAAAAAAAAAAGGAAAAAAAAGAGCTCTTTCCAGCAAGCCCATGTAGATGGCAGAATTCTCAAAAGAGATGAGAGATGTTTCAAAATTCAGATGCATTTATCCCTTAATTTCTAAGTTTGCAAGACTTTTTAGACTAGTTGATAACTTCTGATATATCCTAAGACATAATCACAAAGTCATGACCAGTAAAATCCTTTTTGGAAAAAGAGTTTTTTAAAAAAAAGATGTGAATTACAAAATTAGTAAACTGAACAATCAAACAATCGAAATTCTAAAATATATTTCTGCATTTAGAAAAATCTCGGTGTGGTGGCATTATTACTAACTCATCTGGAGCGATTAGGAATCCCCCACAGAATGAAATGCATGACAACATCACTTGTGTGTGGGACATCAAGGCAAATGCATCTGATCATATACTGCTGGCATTTCCACATCTTGAGTAAGTCCTAAGCTGTTACTAATGTACTTTGCGTAGCTTTTTAACTTTCTTATTTTGTTTTTGACAGATAATAATTATATATATGTATAGGGTAGGATGTGTGTTGTGACACATGTATACATTGCAGAATGATTAAATCAGTCTAATTAACATACCCATTGTCTCACATACTTACCATTTCTTTGTGAAAAGAACAGTTAAATTCTACTTTTCTAGCAATTTTGGAACATACAATACATTACCATTGCTAACTACAGTCACCATGACATGCAATGTATCTGTTAAACTTATTCCTCCTGTCTAACTGAAACTTTGTACCCTTTGACCAAATTCTGTCTCTCCATGCACCTCCACTCTTACCCCCAGGCTCTGTTAACCATCATTCTACCCTCTATTTTTATGAGTTTAGCTTTTCTAGATTCTGCCTAAAAGTGAGATCATGCACTGTTTGTCTTTCCATGCCTGGCATATTTCACTTAACATAATGTCCTCTAGATTCATCCATGTTGCAAATGACAGAACATCCTTCTTTTTTAAGGCTGAATAGTATTCCACAGGCATATACACCACATTTCCCTTATCCATTCATCCATTGATGAACACATAGATTGTTTCCATATCTTGGCTATTGTGAGTAATACTGCAGTAAGCTTGGGAATACAGATACCTTTTTGACATACCGATTTTAATTCCTTTGGATTTACACCCAGAACTGGGATTGCTGAATGATGTGGTAGTTCTATTTTTAGTTTTTTGAGGAACATTTTCCATAATGGCTATACTAATTGACGTTTCCATCAGCAGTGTGTAAAGATTCCCTTTTCTCCACATCATTGACAACATTTATCTTTCTTCTCTTTTTATAATAGCCATTCTGACAGCTGTCGTGATATCTCATTGTGGTTTTAATTTGCATTTCACTCATGATTAGTAATGTTGGGCATTTTTTTCATATACTCATTAGCCATTTCTATGTCTCCTTTTGAGAAATGCCCATTAATGTCCTTTGCCCATTTTGTAATAGAGTTATTTGGTTTGTTGTTGTTGTTGTTGTTCCAACAACTGTTGTATCAACAGCTTGTTCCTTTTTGTTATTGAGAAGTATTCCATTTGTGTGGATGTACCAGGGTTAGTTTGATCATTCCCCCACTGAAGGACACTTGTGTTGTTTATAGTCTTTTAATTTTACAAATCAGTCTTCTATGAATGTTCATACACAGTTTTTTGTGTGAATATAAGCTTTTGTTTCTCTAGGATAAATCCCAAGAGTACAATTGCTAGGTTGTACGGTAAGTACATATTTAGCTTTTTAAGAACATACCAAACTATTTTCCCGAGTGACGACTATTACAAATTCTCACCAACAACATATGAGAGATCCAGTTTCTCCACATCTTTGATAGCTAGTATGGGGTATTATATTTTAGCTATTTGTAATTTGCATCATTCAAATCCTATGTATGTCTTATAAATTTATACTTAGGTATTTCTTTTATTTTTTATTTTTTGGGGTGATTATAAATGACACTGTGTTTTCCATTTTAGTGTCCACATGTTTGTTGCTAGTATAGAGAAATACAATGATTTTTATGAGTTTTCATGAATTTTTAATTAAAATGAAATTGACCTTTTATTCTTTGGATAAGTGTGTGTGCATGAGTGAGAGAGAAAAAGAGCAGAGAAAGAGAGAGAGAGAGTGTGTGTGTGTGTGTGTGTGTGTATTCTGGACTGCTGGTTACAGATATAAATTCTAGGGTACCCCAGACCTAATAAATCAGGAAATTTTAGATTTTAATGTTTTAAATGGTAATTCACCGATGACAAATTCATGGTGAATTTTTTGTGGAAATCAACCCCTATGAACAAGTTAAATTATTTATTATGCTTGAATTTTGTTTAATCGAAATATGGCTTGGAACAGATGGCTCATCAGATTGAAGCATGAAAGTGGTTTTCGGATTCTAGCACTGGGAACATCTGAACAAAACATCAGAGTAAAAAACAGTAGCTGACAAAATCAGATAACTTCCACAAAGCAAGCTGGGAAGATTTGGTACCCACTTTCCTCTAGGTGGGTCTACTGCCAAACACTTGTAAATGCATTATTTACAACTTGGAACCACATCCTACTGGCAAGCCCATGAGAAGCAAGCAGCCTCTCCCTTTTCCCTGGCCCCTCAATCACCACATGGTGAAACTGCCTTGATTTCCCAGGCCCTGCCCTTGGCCCTAGGCTGTGAAGTACTCTGCCATCTTGGGCTGCTTCCAGGAGCACATTTCGTGCCAGCCTCCTCTTTCCTCTTCCAATTAAAATCCCATTCCCTTAAAGCAATGTCTCTTAGAAAAAGTAGGATCAAAGGAACCCATGCTATGTTTAAATGATTGCCACGCTTTTACTCTATTGCCAACATCTTTGTAGTAACAAAGTGAAGTATCTGTCTCACAGCATGCCTCAAATGTCTTCTAATGAGGAAACTGAGAGGCATCCATGGTGTTTGCTTCCCCAGCCTTGACTGCACCAATGAATATTTTGAAATCCTGGACGGTCCTCCATCCTCAGTAAAGTCATTGGGGAGGACCTGCTCTGGCTTCCAACCCACCTACATCTCCTCCTCCAGCTCAATGACCCTCGTGTATTTCCGAAGCTTCAACAACCTAGGAAAAAACTTCATTGCTTATTATTACTCTGCACCCAAAGGTAAGAATAGTGGTAAAGAGCAACAGTTCCAGAGCTGGACTCTCTGGCTGGGAGGGAGTCACAGTCCTATCACTTACTCTGTGACCTTGGGCAAGCAACTTGACCTCTCCCAGCCTCAATTCCTTTCCTGCGTAATGGGGACAACAAGGAACCCTTACTTTCTAGGTTTATTGTAAGGGTTACATGCAATGAGGTAAGTAAAACACTTTGCAAAGTGATGGCACGTCATAAATGCTTGATAATGGGCTGCTTTATCATGAGCTTCTTCCTTTTACATGAACATCTCATCACAGTCAGCCCATTAGAAAGTCATTTCTGAAGTTATTCTGAATCTAGTACTAGGTAGGTGTTTTAGGACCTGCAGAAGAAATCATAGTCTCAGCCTGAGAGAGGCTCATGTACAACCAAGAGGAAGTTTAAGGCAAACACAAGGGGTATGCATAGAAGACAAATAGAAACACTAGAAGAAGGCAAACAATAGAACAGATAAATATACGAGAATATACTGAATTGACATATGCATGCACCTCTGCAAAAGACATTAGGAAAGAGAGAGAGTGCTATATAGGTTACAAGTACTAAGGAAACATTGAATTGTGGGTAAACACTCCATTTACTGAAATAACACTGTTCTGAAAGATACACTCAACCAGGACTTTTTAGAAACATCTTTTATTATATGGTGTTAAGAGTGTTGAACACACCCAGTTTAGAACACACAGCTTCTAAAGCTGGCTAGGCCATAGGTAGAGAAAGCAAGATAGCACATCAGGTGAGGTAACAGCATGGCCTAGAGATAGGATATATAAAGTGTGTGGCAAGAAGGCAGATGGACTAAGCCAAAGGTGCCTGTTGAAGTGCTGGGTACTCAGGGTTAGGCAATAATAACAACAGTGATCAAAATGCTCAAAATATCAGCTAACATTTACTGAGTCCCTATTATATGCCAGGCAGCATTTTAAGCACTTCACATATGCTATCCTCACACAGACCCATGGTTCTTCCCCTTTTACAGATGAGGAAACTGAGACTTATGAGGTTCAGTAATTATCCAAGGTTCTACGTTATTCACCACTAAAAGAAAACGGGCAGAGCTCATGAAACTGCAAATAACTAGTATCCACTTTTTCCAAGACACTGTTCAAAACAGTCTCTTGTATTTTACCAAGTGCCAGGTTGACTCACGAAGCAAGCTTTGGAAACATGCTATAAAACACAAAGGAGATGCTCTGTGCACCAAAGTAGATCATGAAAAATCACCGTAATTGATGTTAAATGGCTATTGATGATGTATTTCCTTGTACTTGCAGAGGCAGTGTTGCAGACCCCACATCTAATCAGTGAGTCACGTTCATGCTGTTACTCAAATTTCACCCCTAATTTCTTCTTGTGTCCCCTCTCCCAGTGCTTTTACTCTCATTATTTGCTCTGTCTCTCATAGATGATTCCAAATTCCCTGTATAAATCTTCTGTAGATGAGAGATTCTGTCTGCACAGTTTCTGCACAAATATGATGCCCATTTACACTGGAACCAAGTTATGGCTATCAACGATTGAGTCTTTGCATATTGATTATTTTTTATTTGATCTCCTTTTTTGTGTTTATCAAAGCCAGTGACTGCCCTAATCAGATACTCACTTTTAGGGAAAGTTAACAAAGCAGAAGCAAGCAGAAGAAACAGCTGTTTTCCCCAAGACACTGATAGTGAATATTTGCATTTTTGCATAGAATAGCACAATCTAAATATTGTTATATTTATGGTAACTGAGCAGAAAAAGAGAATATTTTTTTGACCCCACATACCTGAGAAACATAAAGACACACGTGAAAACAGAGTTTGATTTGGGAGATCACATGTTACAAAGATTACAGGGAAAAAGAATCAGCCAGAATCTTGGCATTTACTGAAGACTGATCCCAGAATGCTGCCCTCTTGACTTGCCCAAGTCGTCCCTTCTTAATTATGGGAGTCTTCTTGTATCCACAGCTATCCCGACAGCAACACCCAGGACAGTAACAGCAAGAGCAGGTAAGCCCTGAAATGCATTTATTCATTTACTGACTGTGTCCTTTCCTCTCAGCACCTGCATTTGTATCTGCACCTGTATCTGCTTCATGCACAGAAACTGGACCAACTGCAAATAGTGCATCTATTTGCAAATGGGACATTTGATTCTGCCCAAACTTTTAGAGACATTCAAAACTTTTGGGATCTTTTGGCTCTAGCATCCCAGGATGAGTAAAGTTCATTTTTTGGTACCTTTCAGAGTCATCAAAGCTTGAGTAGCTTACAAGTACTTTCTAGTGGGGTTCTATCTTTCCACCTTATGACCAGTACTGATCATAGTTAGCTCCCCATCCTCATCACCAATGGACTTTAGCAAAGTAAGTGGAGTGTCAGAGCCATTTCAGAGGCAGTGAGATAGAATAGCGGAGAAAAAATTGTGAACTTTGGAACCAGGAGACCGGACTTTAGATCTGCTGCTTACCAGATGTGGGATTGGGAGTGAATCACTTTGCTTCTCCAACTTTCAGTTTCCTCATAGATAAAATTGGTACACCAATACTCTTCTATTTACCTTCCTGAGTTATGATAAAGGTGGGGGTGAACACACACACACACACACACACACCACACTTTGTAAAATCACAAATCACTGTGCAAATTATTTGTTTTTCTGCACTTAGCCAAAACAAATGGGCACATACCTCTGGAAAAATAGATACTCAATTAATGGACTTTTAGTGCTACAGACAATCTTAATGGCTTTGCAACTTCCAACTAAGAGGTTGAATAGTTGACCAAGTACAAGGTTTTCCACTAGTAGAAGTAGTATGGGGTGGGGAGCTCAACACTCATGGGAAGGGTGCAGTGCCCCCAGAGGACAACAGTCACCAGATCTCTCTCTGCAGGGGACTGGCCGGAGCTGCGGCTTGTGGGTGGCTCTGGCCGGTGCTCAGGACGCGTGGAGATTCTCCACCAGGGAGCCTGGGGCACCGTGTGTGATGACCTGTGGGACCTGAACGAAGCTGAGGTTGTGTGCCGGCAGCTTGGGTGTGGTCGAGCCATGTCTGCCCTTGGAAAGGCCCACTTTGGCCCCGGCTCAGGAGACATCTTCCTGGACAACCTCCAGTGTGCTGGTGTGGAGCACTACCTGGGCCAGTGCACCCACTCGGGCTGGTCAGAGCACAACTGTGGCCACCACGAGGATGCCAGTGTCATCTGCTCAGGTATCTTCTCCCCTCTAATATGGGCACTGCCAGTCCTAGAGTGCTTCAAAATCTCCCTGCCAGTGTTCAGAGTCAGCCTGGAACAAAAACAGGATCCTCAAACATTTAGCGTTCGATTTTTGCTGTAGCTTTTCTAACTTGGTTAAATAGATGAGGTTTTATCTGCTAGCCTCCAGTATAAAACCTCATTTTCTAATTTGGTAGCAAGTATTACCAAAGGTGTGTGTGCTTTACTGAAATATGCAAATAACATGTTTAATGGTGAGAATTTTTAAATGATGGGAATAAGGAGCTCATTGAAAGAGGCAGCCTGCAGTAGCCAGGCTAGGGGAGACTTTAGAGCTAGGAAGACTTGAATCTGGCTTCCAGAGCCTGTGCTGACGCACAGACTGTATGTGAGCAACACTTAAACTCTCTCTTAAACATATTGGTAACTCTTATTGCCATGTCCTCACTCAATCACCACACCAAGGAAATCTGTGCACTAATCTGACTTATTTCAATTGGCTTGTGACAATTTTTAAAATATATTCTGAATTTTCTTGTGTATAAACAGCTACGAGTAAGTTAGCCACCTCTGGAATGTCTATCAATAATCCTTTCTGATAATGAGATGCCTTTTGGTAAACTAACAGCTGTAATATCTGATGTGATTTGAAAAAATCAGTAATCATAACTCAAAGGAGGAGGGCTTGCTGCACAGAGTTGCCCACGTGAGAAGCAACTCAATTGCATGTCAGTACCTGCTAACCGTGACCTTTAATTTGAAGTGCATACTTAAAAACATTGTCTTATGTGTTGGTGCATTCATTTGTCTATTTACCTTGTGACATCTTATCATGGGTGACATGTATCCTAGTGACAGCCTCCTGGGTATATGTTATTCCCACGTCTCAATCTTCCAGAGGATGATTGTCTAAATCTGAGGTCCCCCCAGAGACACCAAAAGTGAAACACCTGCTGCAAAATTGATGGTTTAAGTCAGATCATCCCAAATGTACCTTTGCATCTGGCCATTTTTACATAACTTGGTACAAACCAACAACCAGAGAGAAACTTACTTTCGTTATCTACAGATGAATCTGCTTCTCCCAGTACTATGTTTTTTAAAAGGACTAATTTTTCCCACATCAGATTAATAAACGCGTATAACAATGGAACTAAAACCTTCATCTTCAGTTATTAAAGTCAGGATTTCCAAAAAAATACTGATATACTTATTCTCTCTACAAACAGATGCTGAAGAATCACTTGCTAACAGTCCAGGTCAGTCACACCTTTTGTTGATGGGAGTTAAATATCAGCTGTTCTTGATTTTGTCCTTAAGCTATTTGTTTTTTCAGTTTTAAGTTCACTCTTTATCTAAACTGCAGGATTTTTCACACCACTGAGATTCTATTAGAAAGTCTTATTTAAAAATACTTTTGATTTTTTACATGTGATGATGATGATGATGTGTGTGTGTGTGTGTGGGTGTGTGTGTGTGTGAAGTCTATATTTTTTGGAGATGCATGCAGAGTGAAACGGTGTTTCATGGCCTTTTCGCATATGCTATTCCTCTGGCTCAGGGCACTTTTTCAGCTCTTCCCCTGACTAGCTCCTTCTCAGTTTTTAAAGAGGTGTCCTCCAGCCCTTTCCTCTCTATTGTCCCCTTCATAGCATCCTGTTTTTCCCCTCTTTGGCCCATTTATCACAGTATGCAATGATGCACTGTGGCAGTGCCTGCATTTGACTAATAAATAGACTCCGGGCTCCCTGAGGACAGAAATCACATCCCTGGTTTAGAGCTGTATCATCAGTGCCTAACATAAAAGACAATCAATAAGTACTTAAAATGAAATTAAATTGTCTGAAGACCCCACAACCTGCAACTCAGGAACACGTGAGAAATCTGAGGAAAAAGCCCCAAGGCTCAAGACTGGGGAATGTCCCTCCCTAACCCTCTCTGAGCTGGCACTGGTGGACCCAGGCCGGTCTTTTGGGAAATCACACGCTGTGTCTCTGTCTGCAGAGGGCTGGCCGGAGCTGAGGCTGATGGGCGGCTCAGGCCGGTGCTCGGGGCGCGTGGAGATTCTCCACCAGGGTGCCTGGGGCACCGTGTGCGACGACCTGTGGGACCTGAATGAAGCCAAGGTTGTGTGCCGGCAGTTGGGGTGTGGGCAGGCTGTTTCTGGCCCTGGCGAGGCCCACTTTGGCCCAGGCTCAGGAGACATCTTCCTGGACAACCTCCAGTGCACTGGGGTAGAGCACTACCTGGGCCAGTGTACCCACTTGGGCTGGTCAGAGCACAACTGTGGCCACCACGAGGATGCCAGTGTCATCTGCTCAGGTAACATCTCCCCTCTCAGCCAGTGATTTCTGATGCTGCAATTGTGACATTTTGAAATTCTGCATCCTGGGTGGCATTTTCATCCGTCCATCCATGTGTCTGCCCGTTTCTGAAGCATCTCCTTGAGACGCCATGGGCAGCTCTGGTTGCACAGGAAATTACTAATTACTTGGCATGAGCACCACCTGGGCATTACAATGTAGATTCTAGGGTCCCACCTCCAGAGATTATGACTAAGTAGGAAAAAGTCTCTGGAATCTGCATCTTAACAAGTGGTTCAGGGATTCTGCATAAGAAGGGACAAAGGCAATCCAGCCCTGGCTGCTATGGGACAGAGTTGACCCAGCTGCTGTCCCCCAGCCTCCTAGGCCAAGGACCCTGCCAGAGGAGGGTTGAAGTAGCCCAAGGGGTAATTCCAGTATTCTGGTTTCCTATACCTTGTCACCCCAAATAGAGTAACCTGTCACATTTATGCATTCAGATGCGGAAGACCTACCTCCACCCACACCTCCAGGTATGTCCATATTTTTTTCTAATTCAGACAACTTACTACTACTACTACTACTACTACTACTACTACTACTACTACTAAAAGCAGCAAATACTTGTAAGTATTTGCTGTAATAAGTAATAAGTAAGAACCAGGCACTGTTCTGAGCCCTTCACATATATAAATCTTTCAATCCCCTCAATAGCCCCTTGAGGCAGGTTCTTGGATTATTCATATTTTCCAGATAACCTGAGACATTGAAAGTTAGCAAGGTGCCCAGGGCTAGCCAGGGTATCTGAACCCATGCTGTCGATGCTCTTGGCCATTGGTCTTATTTACCCATTCCTTGGCTCAGCTACACAAAGACCAGGGAAAACTCGAGTAAATGTGGGGAGACGTTTTGCTCAGATCATTGCTAATCATCAGGACAATCCTGCCAAAAGGCATTATCTATGATATTTTACAGAAGAGAAAATTGAGACATAGAAAGGTTAAGTAACTTTCTCAGGATCACTCAGTAAGTTAATGACCCAAATTTTGACACTGATCAGTCTGGCCCCAAAGTCATGCTCTTAGGGATCTTATGACTTTTGCCTCTTTTCAAAGATCTTACAAATGAATTATTGACTAATATTCATCTGTAATAAAAACCAAATATTAGAAAAACCAGACCAACTACATGCACTGTGAATTCTGAAATGATGCTGAAGGTGATTGAAAGGTGATTTCACAGCTGAGGATTAGGGAGATCAAAAAACCTACCGAAGATAACTTGATTAGAAAGTGGCAGGACTGGAATTTACAAAGCCATCTCTCACCCTTTGAATGCACCTGGCTGTCCCCTACACAGCCTCAGTGAACACAGATAAGCCATCATCCATTGGCAGAAGCATCTCTCTTGGGCACTTGCCTGGAGAAGACCTCGATGTGTCCTGGTGTTCTTGAAGGAAGGCCAACTTTACCCATTGGTACCATGAGTGAGAAGGGAGGGACTGCCTAAAGTTAAAGGGCCATGGTTAGGGTCAAGGGCAGTGGATATTCCAATGAAGATCATCTGTAGTTTTCTCATTTTATGGACAGCAGGGAAATGAGAAAAATGAGATTGAGTGAAAGGAGCCATTCTGGTTATCTATTGCTCACCGAAACTTAGCAATATAAAGTAACCACCATTTAGATGTATGTTATGTCTTTGAGGGTCAGGAATTCAGGCAGGGCTCAGCTGGGAGACCCTTCTGCTCCACAGAGCATTGAGCAGGGTTGCTCAATGGATTTCATCTGATGACTGGTCTGGAGAATTCAAGACAGCTTCACTCATATAGTTGGTGCCTTGGTGGGGTCAGCTGGAAGGAAAGGCTCAGCCACAGCCCTCTTCCTTTTTAGGTGGTCTCAGGTTACAAGAAGTCTGACTACCATGCTGAGAGACCATGCACACTCAGACTTCTTTTTGTTTGTTTGTTTGTTTGTTTGTTTTTGAGACAGAGTTTCACTCTTTCGCCAAGGCTGGAGTGGAGTGGTGCTATCTCTGCTTACTGCAACCTCCGTCCCCCAGGTTCAAGCAATTCTCATGCCTCAGCCTCCAGAGTAGCTGGGATTATAGGCACCATGCCCTGCTAATTTTTGTATTTTTAGTAGAGACAGGGTTTCACCATGTTGGCCAGGCTGGTCTCAGGTGATCCACCTGCCTCAGCCTCCCAAAGTGCTAGGAATACAGGTGTGAACCACTGCACCTGGCCACACTCAGACTTCTTGTAAGGTGGGTTAGGGCTCCATGAGCGAGCCAGTGTTCCCAGAGATGGGAGGTGGAAGCCACCAGTCTCTTAAGGTGCAGAGCCACTGCCACCATATTCTGTTGGTCAAAGCAGTCACAGAACCCACCCAGGTTCAAGGGAGGTTACCTAGACCCCACCTTGTGACAGGAGGCATGTCTAAGAATTTGTGGCCTTCTCTAACCTGCCACAGAACCATAGAAAATATTGACTCAGCACCTTCAGTGCAGACTCTTCTCAGTTTGCACTAAGTACATTGATGTTTCTAAGGAAACCCTTTACATTTTACTGACTTATAGATAAGACTAAATATTTTCATCTGGATGTCATCATTTTCTGCCTTTTTTCCCTTTCAGATTCTTCTACAACTTCTCAGGATCACATAAAAGGTAGCCTTTTATTTTAAATTGAAATGCTCATTCCATGTCAAGAGAACTATCGTGGCAAATGCTGGGCAGTATGCCCAGGACATAGCACAACAGAGCCTGGCACAGTGTGGGCAAGGGGTCTGCTTCTCTGCTGCCACTCTGTGTAATATAGTCTGTAAAAAATACTGACTTTACAACAAAAGGATCAGACTGGGAAGGGGGATGTGTATCTGCCCAGGTCAGACATCTGGCCCATACTCAGCCTTCCCTCTTTGGGTACGGTCCTATAGAAGGAACCAGCCCATTATTCCTTGCCACATGTAGAGATTTCAGAAGGTCCAACTCCCAGAGGTTTCAGTGTCAGCCTGACCTGGCCTCATTATTGTAGCTTATAAATGTGGTCAGTGATAAAACTACCAGATGACCAGGAGCATCATCGCTTCCTGCCGTCCATCTCAGGAAAGACGAGGAATCTGTGGGATTCTGGGAGGATCACAAGTTGGCCAAGAGGAACAGAAAGTAGAAAAATTAAGCAACTTCATATTTTAGGGACAAGGTCAATAAAGAATATTGTACTTTCACATTTCCTCCAAAATAATTTTGTGTGAAATCTGCTTTCTTTGTGTGAAATCCTGTTTTAAATACATACATGTATGTGTGTGTATCTATCTATGCTAATATGACAACATACATGAAACTATTAGATTTCACTGTTACCTTGTTTAACCCTTATAAATCCAAAATCCTGCAAGTTCCAGTCTCAGACTAAATATCTGAGTTAAAGGAAACATAATCTACCCAGCATAAGTGAGGCAGAGTACTTAAAGAAGGTGCTGGTCATAACATCCCCTGACAGATCAGTGTCCTTTTCCCTTTACCTACAATTCATCAGAACCCAAAGTTGTTCTAGAACCTCTTGCTCCCCAAACCTCCCCAAACTCTCCCCTTTCCCAAGCACATGTGGCCTCTGTTTCTTCATCTCTCCTTCCAGTCTCTCATTACTCTGTCCCTCCCCAGCAAGCAGAACCCCTACTTTAGAGAGGGGGAGAAAACTGTAAGCAGAAAGGACAAATTGCACATTTTCTTTATAAGGTGCTGAGAGAGAGGGAAAAGCAGGGAACATTCACACATTAATACTTTTTGCTTCATCAGAATTAGATTTAATAGACTCTCCTTCCCAAGAAATATTTAAGCTAAAGGTCTGCTCAGACAGCCTGTGCATGCCCACCCAGGCCGATTGGCGCCCAATTCTACCAGACCACTGCATGTAAACTGGTCTTTATTAGGATTACACAATGATGCCAAATGGACACATTCTGACACCATTTTTCCTGTTGTTTCAGGAGGAAGTAACTCTTGTGGAGGGGTCATTTCTAGTCTCTCTGGCTCATTTTCTAGTCCACAGTATCCAGAAAACTACCCAACAGATATCCAGTGTGTTTGGGAGATCCACATGGGTGCAAAATTTCACATAGAACTCATAATTCCAAGTTTGAAGTAAGAAAACTTTTAAAGAGAACGTTCTATGTAAATAAGAATATTGATTTGTGAAATCATATTAAAGGTATTTCTTTTAGTGGGAAACATTTAAGAGTGAAAGCAGAAGCACCCAACATTCTATAGTTTTTCCAAGTCAAATTTTGGGTTAGCTTTGTAGCACTATCCAATGAGTTACTTCTTAGTTGAAAAATTCAGTAAGTGATTTATTAACATATTTTGATAGTGTTTCTTTTTTTTCTAAAAATGTCACAAAAATCCTCAACAGTTTTGCCCTTATTGTACACTGGGTATCAATATTTGTCCTCTTAGACTTTCTTATTTGAATCCAAATTTTAAACGGTAAGAGAATTTTCATACACACATTAGCCAACTACTCCAGCTTTGGGTCCTGCATCTTCTAAATGTTCTGCAAAGTAAGAGGAGACATTAATGTCATTGCCTTATCTCTGACATAAAGAGAATAAATGTTCAAAAGTCACTGACATTTTTATCTCTATGACATAAAATAACAGCTGATGTTTTAATGCTAGCCCAGACTTTGTACGCTTTGTCATATTCCAGGGTTATACAGTCCAAAGATAGATGTCTTTGTCATCTCCATTAGAGATGAGGAGTCTGAGGCTCAGAGAGGATAACTAATTTGCCCAAGGCCAACCCATCTAGATCTGTCTGATGTCAATGACCCATCTGTTCACCAATATGTGGGTCTGTAAAAGAGTCTGCATGAAGCCCTTCTTCTTGTGCATGACACACATCGTGTTACAAACACAGCAAGACTGTAGAATTCCATGATCATTAGCTCCAGGCATGCACTGAATTGTGTTCCATCATGACTGTACCACAACCATGGATTCAGACATGCACTAAGCCAAAAATGCCTCAGGATATATTTGTTGACTAAAACTTTAGGGACACAATTAGCCACAATGAGGTAAGGACCTTGAACCCACACCTCCAGATTCTATTATGTTATCCATTGTCTGTTTCTTCAAAATTGCTTCCCCTTACCTTTCTCGTGAATAATCGCCATACTATTCTTCTATATCCTGCCACCACTTTTATTTTAAAATCAAGTTTTTTCCTACCCAAGAATTCGAGTATGGCAATTATTGTGAAACACAGAAGTAGGAAAAATCTGGCCGTGATGTCTGTTACATGCTGATCTTTGGGGTGATCTGACTGTTATGAATTTAGTTGCAGTGTAAATTAGTATTTCCTAATGTCCTATGTAGGTTGTGATTGGCCAAAACCATTATAATTTTTAAACTTCTGTTATGAGATTGTAGCTGAAAGCCCCACACATTCCTTAGCCAAAGAAAATAGAGTTGTGATAGGTCATCTGAAAAAATTAATTAATATTTTACATTTCAGTGTGCAATTTAAATATAATCCAAATATGTAATCTCTATGATTGTCACACTTTTTTAGCATTAAATTTTAGGAAGTTTCTAATCTGCCACTACCCCTCCAATGTCTATTCACCCCAGGTTGGAAGATATCCTTGGATGTCCCTATGACTCCGTTGAAATCTTCAATGGTCCCAGGATTGCCTCGCTCTCCATGGGGAAGTTCTGTGCCCCTGAAACTGTGATATTCTTCTCCTCCTCACACATCATGACAGTGGTATTCCAAAGTGATTCTATGAAAACCAACACTGGCTTTTATGCTCTTTTCAATGCCATTCCTCAGGGTGAAAGGGAGTCAGGTAGGAACCTTCAAGTAGTTTTTGGTGGTTAAAAGACAGAACAGATTCTAACTTCAGAGTCTCCTTTGCCAGTAGAGCCCTAGGATTCAGTCTTTTAAGACCCCCACACTAGCTTCATTAACCCTGCTCCATAGCTGCTAGATTTTCCCACCATGAAGGCCACGTGGGAAGCTACAATGAGGCAGTCATGTGCATTCTGTGTGTGAGTGGCCAGGCTGCTACTGCCTGCAGGGAAAAGCTGGGTGCTATGAACCGTCCTGGGGCTGCATCCACCCTCCACAGCCTCTTGGTAACTGTCCAGAGTGCTGGAATGTGGAAGATCAACACTCGTATGACAAGACTCCACTTCCTCCACGAGCTGGCCCATTTTATACCTTGCATACATTGAAACCTAGTCTCACCCAAATGAGAGCCTTGGGGATTCCTGTTAGCCATGACCCTGCAGGCAGTCATGACCCTGCAGGCAGTCGTTCCAAAGCCAGGTCCAATTTGCACCCTGCAAGCACACTGCCTGCCAAGTGTGAGACTTCTGATGCTGAGAGGCCCCTACAGAAACCCCAGAAATTCTCTTAGGCCACCAGAAAGCCAGATAGTAAGTCCCTGGATGTGGTTTGGGGTTTGCTTGTATCGGAGTAAGGGAATTCCTTGTATATTTCACCCCTAAAGCAATGTTCAAAACTCTGCCCTGGCAAAGCAAGGTAAGCTCCAACATTTGAAATCCAGACACTCATTAACTCAAGACCACCATTTAGCCATTTAACAATAGTTACAGAGGTCCTATTATATACCAGGTCCAGTTGTAAGTGTGGGAGCACGGTACAGCTCCGTGCCCTCATGGAGTTTATACTCTAGTGTGGACGTGGGTAAGTGAGAGAGGATCAAAACACAAGAAACAAGGAAATAAACAAACTGGTTTTGGGGTAAGGATGATAAAGGACAGAGGTGAAGGCTGGGAATAAGGAGTCAGGTGGGAGAATAGAGGGTGCCTGAGTGGAGTAGGTGCTACTATGGGCTGGATGAGAACGGATGGTATCTCTGAAGACGTGGCATGTGATGAATGACAAAGAAAAGCATTACAGGTGGAGGAAAGACTTGGGCATGTTGAAGCAACAGAAAGAAGGCCAAAGTGACAGAGCCAGTGGGCACAGTAAGGGGAGGCTGTCCTTACAGTACCTCCAGAGATAGCAGATAATTCTAATCGGCCACAGCCCTTCAGTCCAGATAGAGCATTGCCACTGTGTTCTATGAAGTCACAGTCACCCTTGTGGTCCAGGTGCATTTCAGGGGATTAAATCTACCCTTATTCAAGACACATACAAAAAAGCAGCTGGGAACCTGCTCTCCTGTAACCCAGCATTGTGACACAAAAACCATATGTCAAGATCTGCAGTAACCCTGACGTGCTGGGTGCTGAGCACACTCTCATTGGTAGCATCTCCTCTAGATGCTGCTAGAGTCCTTATTTTACAGGTGATAAAACTGAGGGTCAGGGAGACAGTCACTTATCAAAATTTACACAACTAGGAAGCCATAGAACAAGGATTCAAACCCACTTCCTATCTCACTCTGAATCCCTTAAGCCTGATTAAATCAGTTGGCTTTAAGGTTTTGCTCTTGTGTTTGCCTTAGCCACAAACACAGAAGCTAGAAATCACTTGCTACTTAAAACTTATCAAACTCAAAAATAAAATTTTGCTCTGTTTAGAAGATGGACCAGAGTTGCGGCTGGTGGGTGGCTCTGGCCAGTGCTCAGGACATGGGGAGGTCCTACACAAGGGCTCCTGGGGCACTGTGTGTGATGACCTGTGGGATCTGAATGAACCTGAGGTTGTGTGCCAGCAGCTCGGGTGTGGTAAGGCCATTGCTGCTCCTGGAAAGGCCCACTTTGGCCCAGGTTCTGGAGACATCCTTCTAGACAACATTCAGTGTTCAGGAAGTGAGAACCACCTTGGCCAGTGGCCCAGCTCCGGCTGGTCAGACCACAACCGTGGCCACCATGAGGATGCCAATGTTGTCTGCTCAGGTAGCCTCTCCTTCCATGATAGATTCCTTCTGATCTTTCACCCAAAGACATCCTAGTGATGGATGAAGGCCATGCACGGAGTGGGGCCAGGGAATTTTGGGACAGTGGCCCAACAGATGAATGTCCCTTTGGCCAGGTAGACAGAGAATGCTGTGAGCCTGGCTCCATTCTGAGGACAAACACAGCAGAGCCACACAATTGGCTGCTTCTGTTCTCTGCACCTCTCCCATTTCTGGAACTGCTTTTCCAGGTCTAACCATGCCCTCGTTTTTGTTTATGTAACATATGACCTGCCTGCTTGAGAACTGCCCACACTAGAAAGCCACCATTTCTTTGTCTTCATAGAATGTAATTTAGACTTTTCTAAATTTTTCTTGTATGCATGCAGATGCTGGGGACTGGGCTCCAGATGTGATTCCTCCACCCCCAGGTAAGTCCAACACTAAATTTGCACTATCTTGGCAAAGTTAAAAAAAAAGTAACCTCTCTCCTGACCTAGACACTGGTAGACAATGACTAGGCTGGTGATTCCCAATTCTGGCTGCACACCAGAATCACTCAGCAAGCTTTTGAAATTCCTGGTGCCCAGGCTGCATCCCTGACCTGTCACCTTAGAGTCTCTGAGGTCACTCCCAGACATCAGTGATATTTGAAGCTCCCTGTGTCATTCCAATGTGCAGCCAAGGTTGAGAACTAGTGCTTAGGCAAGGAGCTAAGAGCCATATTTCCCAAATGGAATCACATTCAAAACTCTCTTCTGGTGGCAGAGCAAGGGAGGGCAGGAGGAGAAAGACTGAGTCACTATGGCTGAGAAGAAGGTCGATAGGGAGAAGAGAGACCCTGGAAAGTTTGTCTCTTAGGTACATGGGTTAGAAAATGAAAGTATGCAGGAAAGAAAAGATACATCGAGTGTCAAACTGTCTCCCAGTGAGTCAAGAGCAGACTGCTGATGAGAAGTAAACCATTTAGGGCTCTTCCTTGGGCCTCCTGGCTTAGCCAACACAACAGAGTGGACTTACTGGTAAACTACTCAAAGTCAGTGTGCAGCAGTGACCTTCTCCCGAACTCAAGATTCTGAAGTATGTGGGGTCCTGCCTCCTGCAGCCTCCTGCTTCCCAGGGATGGGTTCTCAGCTGCCCCCTTCTCTGATCCCTGGGCCCCTGGGCCCTGCCCAGCCTCTTCCCTAACCCTGCCCAGTGACTGATGCCACACTCTGTCCCCAGCAGGGCCTGGACACTAGGAAGCTATTGGGATCAGGGGTGCATTTTGTGGCATTTCGGGGCCCAACAAGGTAGATGGCAGCTGTCCGTACCCTGGGCTGGCAGAACCATGGCACATTTGCCAGGACACTCTGTGGAGTTCTCTTGCCCATTCCAGTCCAGGTCCCAAGTACGTCCCAAGATGGAGACCTCCATTCCTTGTGGGTTGCCCAGCTGCCATGGGTCAGGGCAGTAACCTGTAGGAAGGGGAAAATGGTTTCCCCACCCCTGGCCAGGGCCCCACATTTTCATTTTGCACTGAGACTCACAAATTATGTAGCTGCTCTGGAGGGGAGGCAGAGTGCACAGAACCCCTTCTCGGGTTTAACAAGCAGCTACACTCTCTTTGATTCCCTCTGGCTTTCTTCCTCTTCCCCAGTGAGGAGTCTGTTCTGGCCTGGGCCCTGGAAGGAGGAAAAGACAGCAGGAGAAGAGGGGATGGTTTTCAGTTCATCAACAGCTCTAGGCCCAAGTCCCCTTGGAGCCTGGGGTTTCAAACCTCAGAAAGCCTTTCTGTCTTCTTTCTGCTGTAATATCCATTTTCTGAGGCAGAGGTGCATAGCTGGCTGGAAAAAAGAAGGGGTCACGGGATTAAGGAAACTATGGAGGGAAATACAACCACTTATGTCTAAATAGTATCCCACTGTAAGCATGAATCAAAAAAAATTCTTATTGATAGAACATCATATACCTACCAAGACACAAAAATATAAGGCTTTTGCCATTTAATACTCTGAGATAAATATCACATATCAAGCATTTTAACAAAAGAAAATTGCTTCTGAGCCACTTTAAGTTAGTGAAAATGTATTCCAGTGATATAGTGCACTTCTTCAGGCAAAGGACTGATGACCGGTTAAGTTGACCGTGTCCATCACTTTCACTGCTCTGCACATTGCTGCAGTGCTGGCCAAGGAGCAAAACAATGGGGATAAAGGAATTCTCAAGTACATCTGACATGTTTGCTTCAAATTCCTCCCCCAATAAACCCTTGGTGTAAAATCCAAACATTTAACAGCATTCTCATGATCAGGCTTTCATAGCTGCCCTCCCCTCAGCACCTGCCATGCAGGGGGTATTGAGGACACACATAGAATATAGACGTGCAGCAGGCCTTCTGTATCCATGATCCCACATCTGTGGATTCAACCAACTGTGGATCAAAAATATTCAGGAAGAAGAATCAATAGTTACATCTATATTGAACATGTACAGACTTTTTTTCTTGTCTTTATTCCCTGGACAATACAGTGTAACTACTATTTACATAGTGTTATAATACATTGTATTAGGTATTATAAGTCATCCAGAGATTATTTAAAGTATAATGGAGGATGAGCATAGGTTCTATGCAAATACTCCTATGTTGTATATGAGACTTGAGGATCCGCAGATTTTGATATCCTTGGGGAGTCTTGGAACCAATCCCCCATAGACATTGAGGGACAACTGTGTATGCCACATAGAAATCAAAGCCAAGAGGAAACAATAAAGGAAAAAGAAGGGACCTTAAACACTCATTGGACCTCCCCATTAAGGTCCGTATTTCTCCAATGGAACACTTATCCAACCTGCCTTTCTCCACCCTGGCTCTCAGATTTCTGGTTTTTAGTTTTCTGAATTTCAGTGCTTAGTAAATTTCTATAGGCTTAGTGGTATGGCCATAAGCCCAGTGATGTCACTGTAATTCCTAGTAACTGGTCAACCCAAGTAAACCTGTGGAGTGTGGAACCTAGCATATGAGAGAAAACAAGTCATGTAACTGTGTGTGGTTGGTGATTTCCTCATGAATCAGCTGAAAGAAGGGCAGAGGCTCCATTCCAGATCAGGGAGAAAAGACAAATGAGCATCTACACCATTTATTAAAACTCAAGGGTAATAATAGGCTCATTCATTTGTGCTTAAGTATAAGATGGTTTATGATGCTAAGCTCTCTCCTGATTTTCTTTGGTTTTGGTTTTTGCAGATATCATTCCTCCAGCCCCTATACCACAAGGT
Organism: Pan troglodytes; assembly: GCF_028858775.2. Lineage (NCBI taxonomy): Eukaryota > Metazoa > Chordata > Mammalia > Primates > Hominidae > Pan > Pan troglodytes. The sequence continues at coordinate 134,880,373 of NC_072406.2, forward strand.
AACTCTCTTTCATTGAAAGTGTAACCTATACAGTATTAAGTTGCAGAGAATTATTTTTGTAATTCATAAAAGCAGAATGGACTTCTGTGCGCACTGGCTACCACAGGGGCAATGGGTGGGATGGAGCCCTCACAAATGGGTGGGTTATCCACATCTGAGCTGAGCTGGTTTGCATGGCAGGAGACTTGGGGAGAGCATCAAAGAAATACAGGCTGCCCTCACTACACACACGCTACATGCATGTGTCCAATCCCATTTCCAATATCGCTCACAATCAATTGTAGGGTCCTGCCTGTCCATCATGCATCTTCCATCCTCCCTCATGCCCTCTCAGTGGCACAGTCACTCACACCAGCCAAGCCACAACTGTGTCTACACCAGCATGACCACTCCCCATTTAGTGACTCCACTGCTGACCTTGATGGAATTCTGGATTCTACATCTGGAAAAATGCAACGTGCATACCTAATGAAACCAACCGTGGGTCTCTCATCTGCTTTTACAGGAGGAAGTAACTCTTGTGGAGGAGTGATTTCAAGTCTCTCAGGTTCCTTCTCCAGCCCTTGGTACCCTACAAACTACCCCACTGACTTGGAGTGCGTCTGGGTGATACAGGTGGCTGAGAAATTCCACATAAAACTGATGATCCCAAGCCTGAAGTAAGCAATGTTTTCTTTCTTTACTTTTAAGGCCAGTTTAGATTTGAATCCATACTTTCCTCAATGAGGTAGGCTTTTGTGGGATAAATCCTTTCACATTTTAGGCGAGAATTGCTCTGATCATCTGAGCTGTGGAGAGTTATTTAATCAGTTAGCTCAACTTCCTGTGCAATAAGAGAACACCCCATGGGCCTCCCTGACACCAGCCTGTTGAGCTGTAGCTGGGGCAACCCACACATGAAGACCTCACCCCTTCACTTTTAACCAGTTCCATTTGAGACACAGGCTTCCTCCTCCATCTGAACCCAGATCTGTTCTTCTTCATCCTCATGGTCTGATCTTCATTCTTCCCTCTGATGCTACACAAATCTGCTTCCTGTTCTCTTCAAGAATTTCTATCACGTCCTTACCAAGAATTTTCTTGTACAGATTAAACAGTTAATTCATTCCCCCATCATGCACCTTGTTCTTCCTACTTCTTTCTTTAACTGTCACTCATTTTTAAGGAATGTATCCTATTTTAATGTACATTTATATGCATGTAGGTGTATATACACACACACACATTTTCATATATGCATACATATACATGAGTAACATTTAAACAAAAATATTACTTTTCCTGATAATGTTTCACCCCGGTTTCGTCTTGCTCTACTGCACCTGGGTCATTCTCTCCTCCTTACTTTGTCCCACAGTATGCCCCAGACCTCTGCCACTGCTTTCCATCTGTCGTCATTGACCACAGCAGTTGAGAATCTGAATGGTTAAATGCTGCTTTTAAAAATGTAAAATGGTACTCGGTGGCGGAGGGGCGAACTCCATTGGCTTTACTTGGTAGCTACATATTTTTTGATAGAAAAGACATAAGCTAATGTCAGGGGGCATTATGCAGTAGGAGCAAAATGCATTTATCATTCATTGATTCAACATACATTTATTCCTTCGTTCAACATACATTTATCTGTTGAAAGCAATGTGAGAAGAGTTGGTACCATGTATTTCAAATCTATGAAATTCACAGTTCTAGTGTTTTAGGGCATAGCTTCATTTTATCACTTCTGGGAAATGGTGATTCCAAACAGTTGCAATGGCCCACATCCCCTGTAATGTCAAAGTTATTGTTCTAACATAAGTTTCGTACTATAATTTTGGAGTACACAAATTAAGGAGCTTTTTAAGGTGTTGCCCAAAACCAGACCATAGTGGCTGATTTCTGAATTTTGATGTTAAAAGCCTAGATTTATTGAAATTTGCTTTTTTGTTACTCAGAAGATAAAGTTGGTTATCATTTACTATTTATTGTTATTCCAGTTCTCAACTGGAAGTGATTATATACCCTTACAAGACATTTGGCTAGGTCTGGAGACATTTTTTACTGTTACAATTAGAAGGCACCACTGTCAGCTAGTGGGTGGAGGCCAGAGATGCAGCTAAGTGTCCTGCAGTGAACAAGACAGCTCCCCCAACTCCTTGTCCAGAAAAGAATTATCCAGCACCAAATATCAATACTGCTGAGATTGAAAAACCCCGATTTACCCTGACTCTTACTTTCATTTTTTAAAATAGTTCAGCACCTACAGGACCTTGCTTCATGCTCAATTTGTAAAAATTATATCCATATTTAAACTATTAGGTAGGGGCAAAAGTAACTGCAGGTTTTGATGTTACTCTTAATGCTGTTTTATTCTTGCTAATTAAAGCATGTCCTGTTTTCTGATGAAATGATTTCTCAGGTTGCAGTGTCACCTGTTACTGCCACACTGTTGTCACCTTACACACAAATGTGATCACTTACTTTAAGAAAACAAAAATAAAAATGGGTTATTTTAAGGTACTTGGCTTTTACTTCACTGGAACAGATGTGTTCTGCAATAAGCAGGTTTTCAAATGCAGTATTTAGTTTGTGTACAACTGTAATTATGACTATCTTGTATATATTATGCAATGAGAATGTATCATACAGGCATCAAAGGCTGCTTACTATTGTTTAAATCCAAATATGTATATCTCATACTTGTATCATGTTAGATCAATGTTGATGTTCTTTCAACATGTATTTATTAAGCCTCCACTCAATTTATTGAGCAGGCCCTGGACTAGAATCAGACTCATAGTGCCAACCAAGAAAGACGAGATCTCTACCCTCACAGAGCTTATATTCTAGATGATGAGACAAATGGTACTCAGATAAACCAATGACTCAGTGGACAATTTCAACTAGTGATAAATTGAAAAATGCTATGAAGAAAAAAATATACATACATGATAATAGGATAGAAAATAAAGAAGGAGAAGACAGCAACAGGTAGGACAGCCAGGGTCAGCTTCTCTGATCATCCAGGTTGGATGAAACATTCATGAAACACTTGGTTTGAACAGGGCAGGTCGGAGCATTGGTGGGAGGAGTCAACAGACCCTTGGAGCTCTTACAACTGTCACCATTTCTGCCTGCTCTGGGTCTCCTGGAGAGTTTAACTCAATGAGGCACTGTTAGATATTTGCCACCACCCCAGAGAGTGGCAAGAGTTGAATTAAAGAGTTGGGGGACACTTGAGACACTCGAGGTAGAGAGGAAGAGGATAGGAGAGACTGAAGGCCAGAATACCAGAAGTTACTGAAATAGACTGGGTAGAAGATGAGAACCCAACAGACCTGGGCAGTCCCAGTAGGAAAGGACAGAAGGGCAGATTCAGTAGGTCAAATGATGAGTAGGGGGTGTAGCAGTGATGACTGCAGTTTTTGGCGGGATGCTATGCAAAAGATGACTCTAAAACATCTTGCAGATTTCCTTGGAGATATTAATTTTGTCTTCATGTCCTCAGATTAGAGGACATCTATGGGTGTCCTTACGACTTTATCGAAGTGTTCGATGGACAACAGGCTGCCTCACTCTCCATGGGCAGGTTTTGTGCTGGGACAGAGCTCACGTTCCTTTCTTCTTCAAACATCATGACCACAGTGTTCAGAAGCAACGCCATGATCACCAACACAGGGTTTTATGCTCTGTACAACACCGTTCAGCAAGATGAAAGGGAGAACGGTAGGTACCCTAACACATACCTTGGGAGGAAGTTAGATCTGATATATGATCTTTCCTTTTAAGAGAGAAGATGCTTTCTAAATCTGGCCCTCATTAATGACATCTGGAGTGACATCCATGCAGACACTAAAAGCTCCCCACCTCACTCTAACCCTGCTCTGCCACTCCCTGTCACTTTTCTCCACCAAAGCATCCTGGCTGAAGAAACAGATGGCCTGAAATCTCATAGTTTGCATTGACTGTGTGTGTAGATGGATCCAAAAGAGAGCCCCCTTCTTCTCCAAAGAAGTAAAGGAAAATGCAATAGAAAAATCATTCTGGGACAAAACTATCTCAACTAGCCACCTGCTTCAAGCTGAATTTAATACAAAAACCACCTATAACACTTAGAAGCTGTGTGCTACATGCCGAGTGACATCAGAGGACAGGGCTGGGGGCTATAAGGGCCATGAGGTTTGGAACCAGGGCCCTGGGCAGAGCATGGGAGTGGGTCATAGGTGCCCAGATGGACCACCAAGCAGAAGCTCTGAGCTTTTCTTCATCCTGGCCCTCAGCTCCTGTCCCAGCTCCATGGCCCATTCAGGGGCCTTTTGGCTCCCTCCTTGCACTGAGGTGACTGGTGTATGTCCTTGAGATAAATGCGGTTCTGCCCTTTATGAGCTGACACTTACTCAGAGGCGAGACTCACACATACACCCAGGAAGAATTAGAAAACCAAACCAACTGCTCCATGCCAGGGGCCGTCCCTGGAGCCACAGTTTGCCAAAAACAAAAAAGATAGGAAGGAGGGAAGGGGAGGGAAAGGGAGGGAAGGGAAGGAAGGAAGGAAGGGAAAGAAGGAAGGAGAGTAAGGGAGAGGAAGGAAGGAGAGTGAGGGAGAGGAAGGAAGGAGAGAGAGGGAGAGGAAGGAAGGAGAGAGAGGGAGAGGAAGAGAGAGAGAAAGAAAAGAGAAGGAGGAGAGAGAAGGAAGAAGAAAGAATAAGAAGGAAGAAGAGAAAAGAGATGACATCACATGTCTGGCAACAGAACAGACACAAGCATGGTGATCTAGGACATCTAGTAGTTGTAACCAAAGTAACTCAGGGCCATTTTTAGATGCCAGATTGTGTGCAGGTTCTCCGCCAAACAAGACATGGTACCTTTCTGACTGAAGTAAGCAAGCCTACCTCTCTCTCAGGTTTAGGAGAACTGAAGAGAGATGAGCTACCCACACCGTCTATGTCTTCCACTGCCTCTCTGCCTTACCTAGGAGCATCTGCTGCTGTGAGTTACCCAACCTCAGGTAATTTGTGTTGTTTTGAATTGATGAGCTATAACTTGCCCCAGCAAAGCCCCCTAGGCAGTAGGGTAGTTATTTAGGGTCCAGATGCCCTGGGCTTATCTTCCCAGCCTCTTCATTTACTGTCTGTGAGGCCTCTAGCAAATCTCTGAGCTGCTTCCTGCCTACATTTTCTCCCCTGGATGAGGATGAGGAAATCCAGGGGGTTTCACTGTGTGAATATCCAGGCCAGCCCTTGCCCAGTAGTGGGCGGGGCATACTACTCGCAGAGTCAGCCACTATCTCTGACCCTCACCTCATCCAATGTCAAAGCCTGGCAGGGGTTTATCTCTGGGTACTGCCTTCTTCTTGACAGAATTGTTAAGAATGGAGAAGCTAAGAGCATCAAGTTATAGTTTGCTCCCAGCTCTATTTGGCCAGTGGTCTTTACACTTCCAATTCAATTCAGCCAGCAGCTCTTCCACGACAGGCCCTTAGAAGAGTAAAGTACAATATGCAGAGAGGAGCTAGGAAAGAGAGAAATGACCCTAAGCACTTAGAAGTAGCACCAGGGTAGCTTATACTGAACAACACAGGTCCCCAAAGGATGTTTTCTTGAATTTAAAATATATCTGTTGGCCAGGTGCAGTGACTCACACCTGTAATCCCAGCACTTTTGGAGGCTGAGGTGGGCTGATCACCTGAGGTCAGGAGTTTGAGACCAGCCTGGCCAACATGGTGAAACCCCGTCTCTACTAAAAATACAAAAATTAGCTGGGCTTGGTGGGGCATGTCTGTAATCCCAGCTACTCAGGAGGCTGAGGCAGGAAAATTGCTTGAACCCAGGAGACGGAGGTTGCAGTGAGCTGAGATCATGCCACTGCACTCCAGCCTGAGCAGCAGAGCAAGATTTCATCTCAAAATAAATAATAAATAAATAATATATATGTATTAAAAAAAAAAAAGATCAGCCACCAAGCCACGGTTTTCCCGAGCTTATATTTTCTAACATGCCAGTTGGGTGATGCCCACAGAGAAAGGCCATGAGAAGGAAATCCCATTCAGAACCAGAAGGTGTCTGTAGATAATCCACAGAGCAGACAGCCGACCCACAATGGACTGAAAATTCGATGTTTGACGTTTACCTAAGATGTTGTATAATTGTCCCCTTTTGCAGCATCTTTTCCAAAGCCAACAGAGGTGCCCACATGGACAGGTAACTGTTTCTTCTCACTTCTCTGGCCCTCCCTCTATGCAGTTTGAATTCACAAACATCCCAGCACCAGGGAGGAAGCATCCTGACTTCCACCCTCCTCCATGGCCTCAGGCTGCCGGAGGAAGTGCTGGCAATGTCCAGGTTCACCTGGAAAATCTGTGATTGGAAAGTGACAGGAAAGAAGAGGCTATGAGATGTGAGAATGGCTTTTGGGGGCTGGTTTGGAAGAGGCCCCCAGGAAGGCCAGGTTGCCTGCTCACCCCAAATCTCCACACATCCCCACCTGTGGGCTCACCTTATCTGTGTTGCAAGCACAACCAGCTTCTGCTCCCTTTTATAACATTGTCCTTTGAACATAGGAGGCAGCCTGCAATGATGGCTCTTTCCAATCCCTGGAATGTCTTCACACATAGGTTATGCCTGATCCCAGGAATAACAGAGATGGGAGCTATTGTTACTGTCTCTTGATCAACGTATGCAAGGGCACACAGAAACTCACACCCACACACATATACACACACATACACACACACACACACACAGTGTATGCATGACAGCTTCTTGTGAAAAATCCAGCACACCCTGTGAATGTCAGAAACCAAGACTTCACCACACACAGGGAAAGAACAGTTATGCCTTAGGGCAGGCCAGGTCCAGCCAATGGCGAGGAACAACCATTTCTTAACCAATCACAAAAAATACACAGAGTAGTACCAAGGCAAACATGAACAAAATGAAATAAAGGAGGGAGTGGATTCATTATCCTCAATTATCAGTGCACAATTCCCAGGAAATTGTGGCTTCTCTGGTGGCCTTTGTGGATGTGACTTCATGAGGTCGTTCTTTGGAATGTCTACAAGGTCTGGGACTGCGGCTGGTGAACGGGTCCAGCAGATGTGAGGGCCGAGTCGAGGTCTACCATGCCAATGCCTGGGGCACCGTGTGTGATGACAGCTGGTCTATAGAGGATGCCCACGTGGTCTGCAGGCAGCTGGGCTGTGGCCTGGCCATGTCTGCCCTCCCAGGAGCCAGCTTCAGCCCTGGATCAGGCAGCATCCTCCTCGATGACGTCAACTGCACGGGAAGGGAGTCCTCCCTGGGGCAGTGCCCTCACAGCGGTTGGTACACCCACAACTGTGGGCACCATGAAGATGCTGGCGTCATCTGCTTAGGTGAGTGAAGGTCCGCCCTGGGCCAGTCTTGCAGCTGCCTGGACCAAGCCCGAGATCCTCAGATAGAGTCTGAAAATGCCTCTGTGCCTTAAACCTTTCCCCACGTGCAGAACAGTGGATTTCTGCTCAGACTCTGGAAACTATGCCCAGCTGTTTCAATACATGGGAGGGTCCCATTCAACTTGAGTACCTGCAAAGTTCAATTAATTGTAAAAGAAAGAAAATCATGGCATTTATTCCATGGAGTTATTGGGAGAATTAATTGAGGCAACCCATGTAGAACATTTAGTCAAGCATCAGACAAACCATAAACACACAAAAATATTACCATTTTGTTGGTGTTTTATTTACTAAGGCAAATTCTATCAGCATCACTGCCTCAAGGTTTGTAGCCAGGTTAAACATCCCACAACCTACACCTGGCTGTATAAACCCAGAGGGGAGAGCCCTGGATGCTTAAGACTGATTGTTTATACCCAGCTTCCTTGAGTCACATTTAAACTGAAACAATGATCTTTAAACCACTCTGCCATTCCAATTTCTATTATTAAACCACCCTCATTTCCTTTATCTCTGCAGATTCTGCAGCTTCTGGACATCCAGGTATCTATGAGTTTGTGTCCATTTTATTTGCTGACTGGTGGCTAGCCATCACCTCTACTTGGTCTCCCAACCCCAGCCTATGCTGGGTCTCCCTTATGAGCTTTAACTTTCCTTGACAATGCTCTGAGCTCCAGACCCTTTCACCCTCCCAGAAGGTGAAGACCCAGGGCTGTTTCCCATTCCCTTGGCTGGATGTCAGCAGGTTGATATGTCATCCCTTCCACAGATGAGAGCATTTCAACAGGACTCTAAGATACTTGAACCAAAGGGTTGGTTCATGCAACAGAGGCCATGACAATCCAGAGAAGGCAGGCGGCCATAGGGGAAGGAGACCTGGGGCAGAAGGGCCTGGGGGCAGGAGAGCCTGGGGCAGGAGAGCCTGGGGGCAGGAGACCCTGGGGGCAAAAGGGCTGGGGGCAGGAGGGCCTGGGGGCAGGAAGGCCTGGGGGCAGGAGACCCTGGGGGCAGGAGAGCCTGGGGGCAGGAAGGGCTGGGGGCAGGAAGGGCTGGGGGCAGGAGGGCCTGGGGGCAGGAGAGCCTGGGGGCAGGAAGGGCTGGGGGCAGGAGACCCTGGGGGCAGGAGGGCCTGGGGGCAGGAAGGCCTGAGGGCAGGAGAGCCTGGGGGCAGGAAGGGCTGGGGACAGGAGCTGCTCCTCTACCTGCAGCCCCACCTGGGTCCCAGCAGCAGCTGCTGAACTCTGTGATTCTGACAAGGCGCCCCTGTCTATGGGGCCAAATGTTCACAATCCCAACATGAATTTTATTTCTTTTATTTTCTTATTCTTAATCAGAATAATACACACCCATGTACAGGGTGCTATCAAATTTTAAGTGGTAGCTATTAGATAAGAGCCTGGATAGGGTTGTTTAAAGGCAGACTCATACATGTGATTTAGATGATATTTGAGAAGAGTATTAAATATCATTGTGTGTGTTTGGAATGTAATTATGCTAACTATTTTTCTTTTTTACGCCATAGCTTCCTCAACTCCTGGGGAGCACCCAAGCGATTTTCATCTAAGAGGTACTTTCCCCATTCTTATATTTTGTAACAGTTTTTCTGATGCTGAGGGTCTGACCATTTGTGACTAATGGAAATGTAGCAAATGCGATTTCCCTGGCCCTGGTGCTGTGTGCAATAAGAGCTGTTCTCATGAGAGGCAAGCTGGTGACATGGAGGATTCTCGTGGAGTGGGTGTCTTTCCAAGAAGAGAGCTCACTCAGCCACCGCCCTCTGCAGCAACAGCAGCAGCAGGATACTGCTCCTGCAGGTCCTTCTACAGGGGCCTCGGGAACCAGCCCCAGTTCCTGGGGATGCAGATCCTTAGAGTCAGCTTCATCTGCTTTGGGCGCAGGGGTCCGTTTCACTTGGTCAATTTTTTACTTGCTTGTCACAGTGATGTTCTGTCTTCTGCTGCTTGATTTTCCAATCCCAACCACCTTCATCATTTCTCAATCCATACTTTACAATTTTCTAAATTCAAGTAAAGCAAAATTAATTTTGTACCAAGAATTTCATAATGTTCTTGGAGAGACCTGAGTTAGGAATGCAAAATCTGAGCTCCAAGCATTCAACTCTATTTCTTGGAATTTTTAGAAAAACCACCTGGAAAATGACGCTTTTTTTTTTTTTAAATCTGAAGACTTAGTGTTCAGTGTTTCAAACAAGTCATGGTGTGTCAGCATAACAACTCTGAGTTAAAGTGGCATCAAATGTTCATCATCCATCCTTGTAGCTTCAAATCCCCCAGGTGACCATCAATGATGCTACCCTGGCAAAGTTCAGACAGATGCTTCCAATTACTGTCAGACAGTGAGGGTCACCCCCATGGGAGGGAAAAGTGGTGCAGAGACATTGTGTAGTGTGGGGTTAATCTTTTAAAGTGCTGATGTGCTTGTGATGATGCGTTGGTTTTCCCTTTCAGCTGTTGAAGTTGCCCCAGCATTGACAGAAATGGGCCCCAGCATTGGTAATCCCTTGATTGCTTCCCTCAAACTTCCTAATTATTGAATCTGTCTAGGGGACTCCCTGTAATGTCAGTGCCCACCCAGATTCATGTCTCTCCAGGACTGAGAAAATACAGAGCTGATACAGAGGGAGAGGTTACAGAGGTGACTGCCACTTGTCTAATCTCTGGATCCTGAAAAATGTTTTTAACTGTGAACCTGGGCCCCAGTAATAATGAAATAATGAAAGGTTGAGTTTGACATATCCCCATGCTATTGCCTATCAGTTTGATGGCTCAGCTTCAAAACAGATATTTATCCTTATCCGTGTAATTGCCATGTTTCTAATCCAAAGATGAGAATGAGGGAACAAAATATTGGAAATCACAAATAGCCTCAAAAAGTCAGTTACGGAATTTGCAAGCACTAGTTTGACTTAGTCCTACGGGACCCAGAAGCAGGAAGCAAGAGTGTCTAGAGTTTTGGAATTTAGAGTGTGTATTATTTTAAGAACTAAAGAAAAGTCCCACTAGTGTCTGCCAGAAGAGCTGATCACATTCCAGTGATAACCTCTGGGTCTCCCCCAGCCTTGCCCATTGTCAAGTTGGCAGATGAGAGGAGCCAATGCAAAGGGCACATTGAAGTCTACCACAATGGCACATGGGGGACTGTGTGCGACAACCTCTGGGGCGTCAACGCTGCCCACATGGTGTGCCGGCAGCTGGGTTGTGGGGAGGGTGTTGGCCACCCCAGGGAATGGCCACTTGGTTGCAGGGGTGGGGGGTGGCGGCATGGGACACACCCTCCTGGACGATGGGCAGTGTCAAGGCATGGAGACCACACTAGGCCAGCGTGGCTATCTGGGTCTGTCCATCCACAGCTGTGGCCACCATGAGGATGCTGGGCTCATCTGCACAGATACTGACTTCCAGCTTTCTCCTGAGGCCGCCAGAGCCATGACTCTCAGTGGGGGACCTGGAAACCAATGTGAGGAAGTTTGTGTCTCACTGGCATCCTCTAAACAAATGCCCAAGGTCCACTCTCAACACTGAGCTCCCTGGGGCAACGGATACATAATGACATATAATACAACCCTGGGTCAGCCCCAAGTCCCTCAGCCCCACATCCTGCCCTGATCTTGGTTCCGGAGGCCTCTTGGCTATTCTCAGCTTTCCTTAATTTGTTGATCTACTCAGTGTTTGATTCAAGGCCTAATGAGTTCACCTTAGGGCCCTCTGTCTCTGCAGTCTTCAAGGAATTACCAGATCCTTTCTGTGAACTATTCACTGGGGTAATGGCACTTCCTAGACTTTGTCCCAAAGTTGTCTGTTTTGAGCTTTAAAGCTGACTTTGCAGTGCTGCTCCAGGAAATTCCGTGAACAAAACCCAGATCCTCTCATCTACATACTGTGTGAAAGCTTCAACGCTATCTTCTTTTGGCCTCTGTGGTTTGAGATAGTTTCCTTAAAAAAAAAATCAGCCCAGTTTGTGCATTATCTATGTTTCTTTCTCTTGCCAAAAAAGTAGAATAGAAAAGGAAATGAAATGTAATATTCACTGCTTAGCTTATCTTAATTTTATAGGACAAAGACTACACTAAAAGGATTGAATTCATCCATTTATTTAACAAATATTTATTGAGCACTTCATATGTGCCAGGCACAATTCTAGGTGCTGAGGATGTAGCAATGAACACAACAGACAATCCTGCCCTCATGGAGCTTGCATTCCAGTGGGAGGGTTAGAGTCATTTGTGCATTTAAACTGTAATGGATAATTAACAAAAGTAAATGAATACTGAATCAAGGGTCATAATATGCTTTATTATGTTAAGGAATCACTTTCCTTTAGTGCTCAGACAACTTAGTGTTGTGTTATAATTTGGTGAAAATGGGAAATCAACATTAGAAACCTAAAGTCAGAATTAGGAAGGCTCCTAGTACTTTGCCATTCTAGAAATGATGTCCTCTTCAGTGCTTCAGTGAAACAGCCTCTCTGATCCATCCCAGGGGGTTCTCACAACCAATAGGTGTTTCTCACTTTCTGCCTTTTGCATCCCTGTCACTCTTTCAGTCTTAACAAAGAAACCTTTGTCATTTTTAATTTTACATCTCAAAAGTTGTTCTGTATCTAATTTTAATGTATCTGAGATATAAATTTTTAAAATTAAACAAACCTAAATTCCTGTTTGTTTTGCAATTTCAGCATCAGCTACAGAAATAACCACTTCACCTGGTAATTTTAGTTTCTTTCTTGTTTTCTATAAATCAGATATGTGTAGATTGCTTTGCATATGGTTAGGGTTGGAGTTTATATCTCATAAAAATTAAATATCAGCTCATATCAATGTATAAGGTGCTTATATATTCATTAAATGAAGGAGTACATTGACAGAGATTGTGTGCCTTCCATACATAGCACACAATATGTCTAGTTTGTTTCCTTCCTCTTTGGTGCAACAGCTGGTCTTTGAAATCAAGTTTTAGTGACTGGCTTCACTTACATCCTCATCAGTGTCCATACGTTTGGGTGTCCAGTGAGTCTGGGTTTTTTTTAACCCCCAAACCACAGGACTTCAGATATCTCAGGCAAAACTACTTTAATCTGCATTTTCAGAAAATAATGGAGTACCACATCTCTCAAGTGTGTTCCACATTACAGTATATTAATCTATTGATATGCAAATTTTAAAGAAGGATTCACACAGCTAAGTAAGTTAGGGAAATGCCATATCCCTCTCTTGAAGATTCACAGCCTATTAACACATTAAAGTCTCTGACAAGCCCTGTAGTAAGGGATCTTTAAAAAAAAAAACTTGGTTTAATGCAATGATTCTCAAACTTCTTTGACCACTGAAGCCTTTTGAGTGGCAATGGAGCCTCCTCGCAGGATTTGGAGCCAGAGAACCTGGGATTACGTTCTGGCTCCAGCCTTAACCAATTAGGTCACAGCAGTCAAATCTCCTCACCTTTCAGAGCCTCAGTTTCTTCATGTATAGAACAAGAGGATGAAAACAGCCACCTCGGAAGCTTGTCCTGGGGACTGAGTGGTCAGGTCACACTTGTGTAAGAACACGGTGATGGGAGCTTCATAGTCACCTCCTTAGGGATGTGTGTGCTGCCGCCTGCTGAGTTCTGGCTTGGCTCCCTAATGTAATTAACCCATGTGTCCTTTTATAAAATTCCTTCCTCTGGACACTTTGGGGATCATCCTAAGGCTTAAGTTAACCACTGTTTGGCTAAATAAGTGAGTGAAATACCACATCAATTCAAGTCAGCTCAACTCAAGTTTTCTCTGAACTGTCCATATTTCCAAAAATCTCAAAGCCTTCTGCCAGGATTGGTACACACTAACCTCTAAGGAAAATCAAACAAGGAAACATGCTGCTCTTTTGGTGATTGGATCTGTGAAAATTGTTCACCAGTTCTTTTAGGCAAGAACAAGTCATATGGCACCATCACAGTGTAACATTTTTCTAAAAGTTGGAAGAAAGCTTAGAGATTGCTCAGACTGGAAGTCACAAGTGGGCAGTTTTGGCCTGCCATGTGTTTGGATGCAGACAACTCAGTTTTACCTATGCATGTTTACATTATTTTTAATCCCACCTCTTAATAATGAAATATATCCTACAAAAATCCAGATTTCCAGCTTTGATTGAAAAATCTGAGAATGGTCAACGTGAATTTCAGCAGGGCACCAATTGGTTGGGGCTGAGCAGGAAATGACTGCCTCCTTTATATGGCACATGCTCTTTCTCCCATTTCTTCCTGGCCGCCATGCATGTCTAAGCCTATAGACATCTCCATTTGCACGCTTGGTGCTTCTCAAACCTTAATGTGTACATAGCTGTCATGGAGATCTTGTCAAAATACAGATTCTGGTTCTAGTGGATCCTGAGAACCCATATTTCTAACAAGGTGATACAGATGCTACTCCTCCACGGACTAGCCCTTCAGATGTAGTAGCTGAAGCTCAGAGATGCAAAGGAGCTTGTCCAAGGTCACATACTCTGTTCCTCAAAGACTAGGGACTAGAACCCAAGTCTCTTGAGTCCTAGCCCCATGACCCACCTGCCCCATTATTAATCCCCTTAGCTTAATGAACAGAGAATAGGAGAATGAAACAGGAACATGGCTGGGGCATAATTTGTAAACAGTGTAATTTAAAAAAAATCTTTACCAATAAACTTGATTGACAAGGATGGCATTTAACTATAATTTTCTCTTAACTTTTGCTTGTCTTGACAGTTCCTGCTTCAATTTCAGCCACAGATTTGGCCCTTACACCTGGTAACAAGTTTTTTCCTAGTATGTCCTTTATTACCTATATTAGGGATATTGCTATGTTGAAATTTACCTAGCTAGTACAATTATACCACTATTTGTCCAGGAGTCACTTGGCTAAATTAATCCTCTGGAAAATAGACTAGAACCCAGAAACAGACAAAGAGTGCCTCATGCACCCAAACTGAGATCCTAGAATTCAAGCTCAAGTGTTTGAATACCCACAGAGGTATACCACAGAGCCTGTTACTGAGAGCTTGTTCTTACTTTCTACACACTCATAACAGCTGGCTATCTGGTCTCCCTGCTGACTATATATTAGTAGAGACAACAGGCTGGGGAGGGAGTGCAGGCTGCTAGGAGGTATAGACCTAATAGAGAAGCTACATTGGCAATGGCAGGAAATGCTAGCAGATGCTCTGATAGCCATAGAAGGGTTCAAAAAAAAAAAATTCAGTGTCACTTTCTAAATGGAGCAAAAATGCCCACTTACCTCAGCATCCTTTGAGAGAGCTCTGTATTGAATCCTGGAACAACAATGATACTCTTCCTAATGAGTCCAAGTTCATGCAAGTTCAAGTATGATCAGTATCTTTTTTTTTCTTTTTCTAATTTTTATTTTATTATTATTATACTTTAAGTTTTAGGGTACATGTGCACAATGTGCTGGTTAGTTACATATGTATACATGTGCCATGCTGGTGTGCTGCACCCGTTAACTTGTCATTTAGCATTAGGTATATCTCCTAATGCTATCCCTCCCCACTCCCCCCACCCCACAACAGTCCCCAGAGTGTGATGTTCCCCTTCCTGTGTCCATGTGTTCTCATTGTTCAATTCCCACCTATGAGTGAGAACATGCGGTGTTTGGTTTTTTGTCCTTGCGATAGTTTACTGAGAATGATGATTTCCAATTTCATCCATGTCCCTACTAAGGACATGAACTCATCATTTTTTATGGCTGCATAGTATTCCATGGGGTATATGTGCCACATTTTCTTTTTTATTTATTTATTTATTTATTTATTTATTTATTTATTTTATTATACTTTAAGTTTTAGGGTACATATGCACATTGTGCAGGTTAGTTACATATGTATACATGTGCAATGCTGGTGCGCTGCACCCACTAACTCGTCATCTAGCATTAGATATATCTCCCAATGCTATCCCTCCCCCCTCCCCCCACCCCACCACAGTCCCCAGAGTGTGATATTCCCCTTCCTGTGACCATGTGATCTCATTGTTCAATTCCCACCTATGAGTGAGAATATGTGGTGTTTGGTTTTTTGTTCTTGCGATAGTTTACTGAGAATGATGATTTCCAATTTCATCCATGTCCCTACAAAGGACATGAACTCATCATTTTTTATGGCTGCATAGTATTCCATGGTGTATATGTGCCACATTTTCTTAATCCAGTCTATCATTGTTGGACATTTGGGTTGGTTCCAAGTCTTTGCTATTGTGAATAATGCCGCAATAAACATAAGTGTGCATGTGTCTTTATAGCAGCATGATCTATGGTCATTTGGGTATATACCCAGTAATGGGATGGCTGGGTCAAATGGTATTTCTAGTTCTAGATCCCTGAGGAATCGCCACACTGACTTCCACAATGGTTGAACTAGTTTACAGTCCCACCAACAGTGTAAAAGTGTTCCTATTTCTCCACATCCTCTCCAGCACCTGTTGTTTCCTGACTTTTGAATGATTGCCATTCTAACTGGTGTGAGGTGGTATCTCATTGTGGTTTTGATTTGCATTTCTCTGATGGCCAGTGATGATGAGCATTTTTTCCTGTGTTTTTTGGCTGCATAAATGTCTTCTTTTGAGAAGTGTCTGTTCATGTCCTTCACCCACTTTTTGATGGAGTTCTTTGTTTTTTTCTTGTAAATTTGTTTGAGTTCATTGTAGATTCTGGATATTAGCCCTTTGTCAGATGAGTAGGTTGCAAAAATTTTCTCCCATGTTGTAGGTTGCCTGTTCACTCTGATGGTAGTTTCTTTTGCTGTGCAGAAGATCTTTAGTTTAATTAGATCCCATTTGTCAATTTTGTCTTTTGTTGCCATTGCTTTTGGTGTTTTGGACATGAAGTCCTTGCCCATGCCTATGTCCTGAATGGTAATGCCTAGGTTTTCTTCCAGGGTTTTTATGGTTTTAGGTCTAACGTTTAAATCTTTAATCCATCTCGAATTGATTTTTGTATAAGGTGTAAGGAAGGGATCCAGTTTCAGCTTTCTACATATGGCTAGCCAGTTTTCCCAGCACCATTTATTAAATAGGGAATTCTTTCCCCATTGCTTGTTTTTCTCAGGTTTGTCAAAGATCAGACAGTTGTAGATATGTGGCATTATTTCTGAGGGCTCTGTTCTGTTCCATTGATCTGTATTTCTGTTTTGGTACCAGTACCATGCTGTTTTGGTTACTGTAGCCTTGTAGTATAGTTTGAAGTCAGGTAGTGTGATGCCTCCAGCTTTGTTCTTTTGGCTTAGGATTGACTTGGCAATGAGGGATCTTTTCTGGTTCCATATGAACTTTAAAGTAGTTTTTTCCAATTCTGTGAAGAAAGTCATTGGTAGCTTGATGGGGATGGCATTGAATCTGTAAATTACCTTGGGCAGTATGGCCATTTGCACGATATTGATTCTTCCTACCCATGAGCATGGAATGTTCTTCCATTTGTTTGTATCCTCTTTTATTTCCTTGAGCAGTGGTTTGTAGTTCTCCTTGAAGAGGTCCTTCAAGTCCCTTGTAAGGTGGATTCCTAGGTATTTTATTCTCTTTGAAGTAATTGTGAATGGGAGTTCACTCATGATTTGGCTCTCTGTTTGTCTGTTATTGGTGTATAAGAATGCTTGTGATTTTTGTACATTGATTTGGTATCCTGAGACTTTGCTGAAGTTGTTTATCAGCTTCAGGAGATTTTGGGCTGAGACAATGGGGTTTTCTAGATATATAATCATGTCATCTGCAAACAGGGACAATTTGACTTCCTCTTTTCCTAATTGAATGCCCTTTATTTCCTTCTCCTGCCTGATTGCCCTGGCCAGAACTTCCAACACTATGTTGAATAGGAGTGGTGAGAGAGAGCATCCCTGTCTTGTGCCAGTTTTCAAAGGGAATGCTTCTAGTTTTTGCCCATTCAGTATGATATTGGCTGTGGGTTTGTCATAAATAGCTCTTATTATTTTGAGATACATCCCATCAATACATAATTTATTGAGAGTTTTTAGCATGAAGGGTTGTTGAATTTTATCAAAGGCCTTTTCTGAATCTATGGAGATAATCATGTGGTTTTTGTCATTGGTTCTATTTATATGCTGGATTACATTTATTGATTTGCTTATATTGAACCAGCCTTGAATCCCAGGGATGAAGCCCACTTGATCATGGTGGATAAGCTTTTTGATGTGCTGCTGGATTTGGTTTGCCAGTATTTTATTGAGGATTTTTGCATCAATGTTCATCAAGGATATTGGTCTAAAATTCTCTTTTTTGGTTGTGTCTCTGCCCGGCTTTGGTATCAGGATGATGCTGGCCTAATAAAATGAGTTAGGGAGGATTCCCTCTTTTTCTATTGATTGGAATAGTTTCAGAAGGAATGGTACCAGTTCCTCCTTGTACCTCTGGTAGAATTCGGCTGTGAATCTATCTGGTCCTGGACTCTTTTTGTTGGTAAGCTATTGATTATTGCCACAATTTCAGAGCCTGTTATTGGTCTATTCAGAGATTCAACTTCTTCCTGATTTAGTCTTGGGAGGATGTATGTGTCGAGGAATTTATCCATTTCTTCTAGATTTTCTAGTTTATTTGCATAGAGGTGTTTGTAGTATTCTCTGATGGTAGTTTGTATTTCTGTGGGATCGGTGGTGATATCCCCTTTATCATTTTTTATTGCGTCTATTTGATTCTTCTCTCTTTTCTTCTTTATTAGTCTTGCTAGCAGTCTATCAATTTTGTTGATCCTTTCAAAAAACCAGCTCCTGAATTCATTAATTTTTTGAAGGGTTTTTTGTGTCTCTAATCCCAGGATCAAATTCACACATAACAATATTAACTTTAAATGTAAATGGACTAAATGCTCCAATCAAAAGACACAGACTGGCAAATTGGATAAAGAGTCAAGACCCATCAGTGTGTTGTATTCAGGAAACACATCTCACGTGCAGAGACACACATAAGCTCAAAATAAAAGGATGGAGGAAGATCTACCAAGCAAATGGAAAACAAAAAAAGGCAGGGATTGCAATCCTAGTCTCGGATAAAACAGACTTTAAACCAACAAAGATCAAAAGAGACAAAGAAGGCCATTGCATAATGGTAAAGGGATCAATTCAACAAGAAGAGCTAACTATCCTAAATATATATGCACCCAATACAGGAGCATCCAGATTCATAAAGCAAGTCCTTAGTGACCTACAAAGAGACTTAGACTCCCACACAATAATAATGGGAGACTTTAACACCCCACTGTCAACATTAGACAGATCAACGAGACAGAAAGTTAACAAGGATACCCAGGAATTGAACTCAGCTCTGCACCAAGTGAACCTAATAGACATCTGCAGAACTCTCCACCCCAAATCAACAGAATATACATTTTTTTCAGCACCACACCACACCTATTCCAAAATTGACAACATAGTTGGAAGTAAAGCTCTCCTCAGCAAATGTAAAAGAACAGAAATTATAACAAACTGTCTCTCAGACCACAGTGCAATCAAACTAGAACTCAGGATTAAGAAACTCACTCAAAACCGCTTGACTACATGGAAACTGAACAACCTGCTCCTGAATGACTACTGGGTACATAATGAAATGAAGGCAGAAATAAAGATGTTCTTTGAAACCAACGAGAACAAAGACACAACATACCAGAATCTCTGGGACACATTCAAAGCAGTGTGTAGAGGGAAATTTACAGCACTTAATGCCCACAAGAGAAAGCAGGAAAGATCCAAAATTGACACCCTAACATGACAATTAAAAGAACTAGAAAAGCAAGAGCAAACACATTCAAAAGCTAGCAGAAGGCAAGAAATAACTAAAATCAGAGCAGAACTAAAGTATCTTTTATTTAAAAGAACAGGAAAGCATGTTTCAGTTCAGGAAGGATTTAATTTATAACGTGCATATGTTTTTAATTCAGGAAGATGGGAATTTGAGAGGGTGGAAAACAACTAGTCATCATAGGTGAATTTTTCCGACAACAAAGCCTCCTAGTAAATGAGACCAAAGTAAAGGCAGAACTGTGTATAATCAGAAAATGAATAAAAATTTTCTGATCAATTGACTAACATTTCTGCTCATGTTTCATATTCAGGCATAATTTCCACTTCAGAAGAAGTAACTCCTTCACCTGGTAATGCCCTCTGCCCACTGCACTACAAATGTATGCAAATGGGACACCAGGATCACCTCTGTCCACCACTGGGGCCAAGACTAGGCAGGCTTGGGGGCAGTGTGGTATCAAGTTATCATGGTCTTTGAGCAGGGTGCCTCATCCAGGCCAGACCCTCTGCCTGGCATGAGGTGGTGGTTGGAGGATGGTAAGATAGAGAGAGGACTTTCCTGGCTAGGTCCGATCACCTGCCATGGGCTCTGGTACCATCGTGCCTCTCTCCTTCATAGCACTTGCTACAATTGCAATTTTACATTTATTTGTATAATCACTTGACCTCATCTGAATTTCCCATGACACAGTCCTGTCTTTGAGGACAGAAAGAACCTATGTAGTTTTGTTGGCTGTTTTACTCCAGCCCTGGCACAGTCCCTGGCACAGAGGAGTGGGCAGTCAATATTTGTTAATTAAATAAATGAAAACCATGATTTCCGTGTTCTAGGGACACAGAGAAGAAAACAAATTAACTATGAAACAAAATTTGTTTGCCATTTGGTAGGTTTTGACCAATTACCTTTTCTCATTTCCAGTGTCTTTGAATACTGCTCTAACCACCTCAAAAGGTAATTTAAGTGTTATTTTGGGTTCCATCTGGCTTGCTATAATTTTTTTTGTTTGGTTTTCCAGTGAATTGATTAAACAACTTTTTATGTCCTGGTTAAATTCTTTCATTTTTAGTCATCTTTTGAGTTTTTAAATATGTTTATATTAACCTTACTCTTAAAGGCCATCTCTGATCCCCTGATGATGATCAGTGAATTCTGGGCAACTCAGCTCAATGCATAAGCCAAGGGAAAAATTTGTTCAACCTATTAGGCCAAGTTGAATCCATGAAGACATTCACTGACTGGTAGTCTAAGTAAGGCAGGGATCCTCAACCCCCAGGTCACAGACCAGTAGGGCTCTATAGCCTGTTAGGAACTGGGCCACACAGCAAGAGGTGAATGATGAGCAAGTGAGCATTACCACCTGAGCTCTGCCTCCTGCCAGATCAGTGGCAGCATTAGATTCTCACGGGAGCACAACCCTGTTGTGAACTGCACGTGTGAGGGATCTAGGTTGAGTGTACCTTATGAGAATCTGACTAATGCCTGATGATCTGAGGTAGAACAGTTTGATCTTGAAACCATCCACCATCCTCCCCGCCATCCGTGGAAAATTTGTCTTCCACAAAACAATCCCTGGTGTCAAAAAGGTTGGGGACCACTGGTCTAAGGTAATCACCTACTTGAGTCTGTGGAGAGAACTTCTCCTGGAGACCAGCCACCAAGTGGTGTTTCCAGAATGGAAAGAAGTCAAGCCATGGTTTTCCCTGATCCTCCTTGACATTTGCCAGCATTCAGTGAGGATGGCCAAGGCAGTAAGAGATGCAGAGTTGACCAAGACAGCAAGTAACTTGCCTCTTATACAACAGATTTGGAGTGATGCTGGTTGGAATTATCTGAGGAGTTTCTAATGTGACTCTGGGTTCGAGAACTTCACAAGTAGAGTGTAGAGGGATTTGTGGGTTTTTTTTTTTTGGTAAGGGAAGGGGGATAATAAGAGGGTGGTCTTCCCTGCTCTAGGTGTTGAAGTAAATGAGGTATAAAACATCAGATTCAGCAGCAAAATGAAGCCTTTATTACTGATAAAGCTGGATTGGCGGGAAACAGTACAAAAGACAAATGGACCTGCCACCCCTCCCCACTCTCAGCTAGATCTTAGGACAGCCCACTAGGGAAAGTTCCAGTCTGCAGAGCTGACCCTTTCCTGGGTCACTGCCACCAATCATTTGAAAGGAGGAGAAAGGCCGGGAAAGCAAGTACCCGCTCACAGAATCTTTGTTAGATTAACTCCATGCCACTGAGAAACCTGGCCCATGGCTATGGCCCCCCCAGACAGTCACCTCTACCTCCATGGGAAGAAGTAACATGTTGGCAAGAGGAATGGAGACCCACAGGAAGGAATGGAGGGCTGGCTTGGAGGCAGTGGGGGGTCTGGAGATGCCTTGCCACGGCTCCTGGCTGCAGAGCAGGAGGACAAGCCTGGCAGTCACTGATCCAGGACACCACCTTCCTGTCTCCTGCATCTTGTAGAGGCATGTGTGCCTGACGAGACGGTCTTATTGCTCCCTTGTCCTTTGTGTTCACCTGCAGCTTCCATCTCCACTCCCGTGACCTCCACACCAGGTAGAACACTCTGTCTGCTATCCCATCAGTGCCTCTTCTTGGAGATCTGTTTATCAAAATGAAACTCAAAAATTTTGTCCCCAATATAGCCTCAGTAAAAAGAGAAACCCAGGAGTCCCCTCCACTGGTGTATGTCTCTTCTTCCTTTTATCTCTAGAGATCTCTTCAACCTCAGCAGAAGTGACCTTTCCACCTGGTAAAGTCTCCTTTGTGGTACTGTTTAAGTTAATGAGACTGGCTTCGTATGTGTCATGTTCTATTCAGAAAATAAGCCTCAGTTATGATCATTTTTACTGCAGAGTAAAACTCAATGAAAAGACACAGCTGGCCTTCTTCCACTCATGTTTGTGTCCTGCTGTCTTTGTTAATACACAGATGCATCTTCAACCTCAGCAGAAGCGGACACGCCCTCTGGTAATGTTTTCTGCCTGTCATATTTCTAAAGTTCAATATGATCAACTTTTTCCCTTTCTCTGTGGCAAATCAACATATATAGGTACTGGCTATTCTGTCTATGGTATGAGCCTCAGTGTAAACAGAAACCCCAGCATCCTTTTCACAGAAACTGAGGTTCATGTTCTCTTCATCCATAGACACAAAAGTGGCCCCCGCACCAGGGCACACCTTCTGCTTGCTGTACTGGTTTTGATCAGATGTGCCCATGGGAGGCCAGGGCTAGGGGTTCACACTTCTCCTGCTTGGCCTGTGTGTGTCATGCACTGGTCTTGATCAGATGTGCCCACGGGAGGCCAGGGCCGGGGGTCCGCACCTCTCCTGCTTGGCCTGTGTGTCATGCACTGGTCTTGATCAGATGTGCCCATGGGAGGCCAGGGCCGGGGGTCCGCACCTCTCCTGCTTGGCCTGTGTGTGTCATGCACTGGTCTTGATCAGATGTGCCCATGGGAGGCCAGGGCCGGGGGTCCGCACCTCTCCTGCTTGGCCTGTGTGTGTCATGCACTGGTCTTGATCAGATGTGCCCATGGGAGGCCAGGGCCGGGGGTCCCCATCTCTCCTGCTTGGCCTGTGTGTGTCATGCACTGGTCTTGATCAGATGTGCTCATGGAGGCCAGGGCTGGGGGTCTGCACCTCTCCTGCTTGGCCATATGTGTCATGTTTCAGGTGATGCTTTGACCCAGCAAGCACACCTGAACACACACATGAAAAAACTGGGTTGTGATAGTGTTAGTTCTATCCATCTGCCCTTCTGTTTTCCACCATGTAGTTGGTCAAACCAAAACATTCCTCTGCATTTGCAGATACGACTCCCACTGCAGCTGAAGCCCCTTCTTCACCAGGTATGCTCTCTGCTCCTTGCAACAGCCCTCATGAGTGGCTTTCTGAGAATGCTCAGCCCAGCAAGAGTTTACACACCCAGAATAAACACTTCTGTTTCTCCAGGTGAGGTCAGGGGAGAAGAGAGGAGAAGTCAGGGGAGGCCACTCAACTCCCCAGAGGATTCCAGGCCACTCCCCTATCACTAGTCATGAAACTGCACGCAGTGAAGGTGGATGCTGGGGACAGGATAAATAGGATAAAATAGCTTAAAATCTCAAGTCTAGAGTAGGGATTCCCAAATGCTTATATGTGTGTGAGCCTCATGTGGAACTCGTGAAATGCAAATTCAGTGGCTCTGGGTGCAGCTTTTCTAACAGGCTCCCAGGTTATGCCACTGCTGCTGGTCATGGACCCGGTTGGGGGAGTAAGGTGTTGAACCACCACCCTCATTTTGGAGGAAAATGAGGCCCAAAGAAGGAAAAGATTTGCCTAAAGTCACAGAGCTAGGGCAAGGCAGAGCCAGGTGTCCTGACTCCTATCCAAAGTCCTTTCTGCTTTCATGCTCTGCGGATGAATCCATCTGTGTGATTCTCCCAAATCCCTATGACATTGACGTCTTCAGTAACAAGGCTCTGCTGCTTTCTTCTCTTTTATTTATTTTCTTTTTTCCCCCAAGTCCTGGGTACTTTGAAGACATATGGGGGTAAAATTCAATGAAACCAAAGTTCAGCACTTTCTTTTCACCTATGTTTAAGTATGGCCTGCCTGCCTTCTTGCCTGCCTGCCTGCCCTCCCTCCCTCCCTCCCTCCTTCCTTCCTTCCCTCCTTCCTTCCTTCCTTTTACTTCCTTTCTTTCTCCCTCCCTCCTTCGCTTTCCTCCTACCTCCATCCCTCATTTCCTCACTTCCTTCCTTCTCACCCACACCATGACTCCACTTTTGCCAGAAGATTCCTTTGCTTGTAATTCTCACTGGCTCTTGACATCACATGAGGCAACCTTTTCTCTGTGGATCTGGTTGACGGTAATTGGGTTGCTTTGGTCACAGATTAGGTGACACTCAGAGGGTTTTACTTCCTTTGTGAAGGCATGACAGCGAAGTCACTTCCTGTTTGCTCGGGAAGGGCCACCTTGGAGAGGGAGAAAAGGTGTGGTGGCCATTAAACCCTTACCTTCCTTCCCCTTCATCCCTGATTAACCGCATGGAGCCCGGGTGGATGCGACTCCCACATGTTATACTCTTGAAAGGCAAAGTGCTTAGAATACATGCTTTGGAGCCTCACGGGCTTGAATTGTGGATAACCTGAGCATGCTATAAAACCCCTGAGTCTCCATTTCCTCATCTCTAAAATAATTGTCATGAGGACCAGAGATGCAAATTATCTGACACATTGTAGATGTTCAAAATAAGAATTGTCAATCTCCCTCACAAAATGCCAGCCTCTCATATTCCAGTTTATGCCTGAATATGTAAATCCACAAGATCAGTGCACGGGGTGGATTTCTACTGCATATCACAGATGAAATAGGCTCGTTTTCATACACTTATAGTCTACAGTGTAAAATTTCAATGAAGCCAAATTTTAATGCTTTCTTTTCAAGAGAATATTTTTTTTTGCAGCCACAGATCTAATTTCGACCAAAGTGACACCATCACTCTGTAACGATCTTATGTCTGTTGCTAGATTAATGCTTCATTTTATTATTTGCACTACTATATTCTTTCATAAAATCCATTGCTAATTTTTCTACCAGGCTTTCCTCTGTATATGTTACTATGGAATTACATCCCTCAGATATGACCTTTTTCTTATCTAAAAATATTTCAGAGGAAACTAACTTGATTTTCTTGGCTTCATTTTCAGCCCCTATAAAAATGTTTTCTACAAAATATGTTTTTTTAATTCTTCCTTTCAAAATTCAATATATTTATAAAGCTTTTTTCTGACCATTGAATACATTATTTTATATCTGGAGAATAAACAGGATACAGCACTGCTTATTACATTTATTTATTTATTTATTTATTTATTTATTTATTTATTTTGGGATAGGGTCTTGCTCTGTTGCCAAGGCTGGAGTGCGGTGGTGCAATCACTGCAGCCTTGACCTGTTGTGCTCAAGTGATCCTCCCACCTCAGCCTCCCGAGTAGCTAGGAACACAGGTGTGCACCACCCTGCAGCTATTTTTTAAAAATTTTTTAATACATACTGGATCTCGCCATATCGCCCAGGCTGGTCTTGAGCTCCCGGATGCAAGTGATTCTCCCACCTCAACCTCCCAAAGTGCTGGGATTACAGGTGTGAGCGCAGGCACCTGGCCATTTAATACATTTTGATGGCAAAAAAAGTAAAACTTAATGGATAATATTTCTGCACCCAAACTAAAGTAGGAACTTAAACAATGTATTGCTATCTGAAATTACAGAAAATGTTTGGTTCTTTTTCAGGTTTGAATGTAAATATGAACACACATTTTTGAAGTTTTTTTTTTCTTATTTACAGTTAAAATTTCAGTTGATGAAAAGATGGTCCCTGTACTTGGTAATTTTTGTCTCTAAACACTAAAATGATCATAACTCTATTAATACTGTTAGGATCATATTTATTTTTCATTTAACTTCCTTACTCTTTACAGGAAAATTTTATGAGCTTGTAGGTGTGTATGTGCAGACACAGGTGTGTGTGTGGATACACATGCACTTTGTGGGTTGAAATCCCAAAATTCACTTTCCAAAACCTTACCCAGAAAATATTTACCCTTATTCATAGTTCAAACAAGCATGGTTATCTTGCTTCCAATATTACAGCAATAAATATGATGAGGAGAGTGACCAGCCTAGACCAGCATACTACAGTCACAGAGAAACGGAAGCCTGTGGTGTTTAACATTCACTAAGCATCTTCTATGTGTCAAACAGAGCAGAAAATTGAAAGATGCAGTCACCACAGGCCGATATAAAGGCAAATCATTCTACACATGTCTGTGGGCATGATACCACCAACAGAATATAGATTTTATTTTTTATTCTTTTTATTTTTCAAATCAACCTTTTTGAAGTATAATTTCTATACAATAAACTGCATGCATCCATGAGTTTTGTCTAACATACACAACTGTGTAGCGACCACCACCATCAGGATAGAGAGCATTTCCATCATCCCAGGAAGTTCCCTCATGCCCTTTCTCAGTAAATCTCTCCCACCTTCCCCAGGCAAACACTGATCTGCCTTCTGTCACTATAGAATAGGTTTGTTTTTCTAGAATGTCATATAAATGGAATCAAATAACATGTGCTGTCATGTTTCTAACTCCTTTCACTTCAAATGTTTTTGAGATCCATAAAGGAACAAATGTATTGGTCATTTGTGACTTTTTTTTACTGTGCAGTGTTATTCCACTGTGTGCCTATACCATGATTTACCCCTTCTCCTGCAGATGGGCACCTGGATGGTTTCTGGATTTGGGCTGTTGTGGAGGCTTCTGCTGTGTCCAAAT
Organism: Pan troglodytes; assembly: GCF_028858775.2. Classification (NCBI taxonomy): domain Eukaryota; kingdom Metazoa; phylum Chordata; class Mammalia; order Primates; family Hominidae; genus Pan; species Pan troglodytes. The sequence goes on from NC_072406.2 coordinate 134,906,898, forward strand.
CTTTCTGTGGACATGCACATTTGTTCATCTTGAGTAAATACCAAGTGGAAGAGCTGGGTTGTACAATATGGTTTTTAGAGCGAACGTATGAGCTCTTCGCCATCAAGAGTAAAAGTAATTTCACTGGATACATGTTTGATGAGTCAAGGCAGTGCCTCGTTTTAGAACAACTGTCTCCTAAATATTTGGAAGTGTTTTGGTTTTTTGTTTTGCCTGTTTGCTTTGTTTTCTTTGGGTTTTTATATTTTACCTAAGTTCTTAGGTACCTGGAAAACTAGGCTTGCCCACAAGGACCATTCCTTGAGGGCTTCAGATAATTAAGGCTTTACTGTATGAGAGAAAGTGTGTGTGTGTGTGTGTGTGTGTGTGTGTTAGAGAACAACAAAACCAGAAACAGTTCGTATTGCAAATAGCAAGTGGCACCCTGCGATCCTGTCCAGGATGGAAACCTGACCTCGAGTTTCTTCCCACCTGACCGCTTCTCTCACCATGCAGAGCCGCCCCTGCGCCTGGCGGGCGGGCGGAGCCGCTGTGAGGGCCGGGTAGAGCTGCGGCACCAGGGCGTGTGGGGCACGGTGTGCGACGACCACTGGAACATCAGGAACGCCCGCGTGGTGTGCCGCCTCCTGGGTTGCGGCCGTGCTCTGGGCGCCCCGGGCCGCGGCCGCTTTGGCCAGGGCACTGGGCCCATCCTGTTGGACGACGTGCGCTGCACCGGCCACGAGGACGCGCTGGAGCGCTGCACCCACTCGGGCTGGGCCCGGCACAACTGCCAGCACCGCGAGGACGCGGGCGTGGTGTGCGCAGGTACCGCGTCCTCTGCCCACCCTGCCTTTCCTCTCCTCACATTCCTGGGGTCCAAATTCACCATCCTGGGGATATCAGGTGCGGCCAGGGTCCCAGATCCTATGCTACCGAGAGCATGTTGGTTAGGTACACTTGGTGGTAAACCTTTTAATCATCCAGGCTTGGGGGCGCACTCGTCACTTTTGTCCAACTCCAGTTCAGCGCAGTATTGGTTCTGAAATACAGTTAAACGATGATGGGGTCAAAGGAAGGAGTGGCGGTGTAACAAAATGACTAAGGCCGTCGAACTTGCTGCTGTTTGTCTACAATTTGTCCAGTCCCTCTTTCCATCTCGGAGGAGGGCTTCAAGAGCATAGTCCTGGGTAGACACTCCTCCTCACCTGGCCCTAACCCTCAGAAGTCAGAAAGACACCCCAGGGTGTCCCTGGCTCCTCTGATGTCCCTTTCATCCAAGATTTGGCCTATACCTTTCCTGGAATGTATTTTGTCACCCAATATCTGTCTGGGCATTCTGACTTCAAGAGGTTGACTACCTTCTGTATGGAGCAGTGCTTCTTTATATGTGCCCTAAACTTACCCTAAACGTCAAGGAGTTATGGAATTCTAAGATTTGAAACACAAGTCTGAGCTCAACTTGTCTATTCCATTCTTAGTTTTTTACGGGTAAATCAAAGGAATTGTTGCCATTGCATTTGCCTTTGTAGATGTTGCCTTGTTTTGCATAGACATGGGACCCAACTAGAAAAGCTGTCAGAGGCCCCTGAAGACAGACATGAATCACACCCAGCCAAGGAGTATGAATGTGTGCTAGGGTCATGGGGCCCTCACCTTCCAGATCCTTGTTTTGATTATGTCAGTTCCTGGTTCCAGCTTTTCCTGATGCTGTCAGGGGACCGATTCTAAATGACAATCCATTTTCCATTCTTGGATTATATACCAAGTGGATCCTTTGGACATTCACTGAGGGGTTAAGTGAACTTAGCTGGCCATGCTTCCTGGGCTGGGTGTTGGCTCTGGGGTACTGTCCTGCCTTGCTTCTGAGCTGGAGAAGACTTTGATATCTGCAAATTACATCTTTCCCAGCTTGAGGCTCCGAGCATGTCATGTGCTTGGGAAAGGACACCAATCAGTGTTCATACACAGGATAGCGTTATAACCTTAGAAGCCATGTGTCTACTATTCTCTTGCTCCAATAAATCTTGGAATTGATGATATATGTATTCTCAATTCTAGTTCACACATGCCAGGCTCCAGCTCCCTCAGGAGGCCCTGGGCCCTCCTTTCCTTTGCATGCTCTGGAAAATTCTCATGCCACTGTACCCCAGCTTTAGTAGTGAAATCAAATGAGCCCATTCCCCTACACTTCATGTCTACTACCAGCTACATTATCCTCTTGCAGTGTTCCAACACAGTTGACATTTGTTTTCATCCTTCTCTCACCAGGTCTGGCTGACTCTCTTGTACCTAAGGACAATGGTAAAGTCTTCCCTCTAGGGTCTGAGGCTAAGGATGCTGATGCGGGGGTAGCTGAGAGAACAGCCAAGCAGGGGAGAAAGAATAGGCTGTGAGGGGGACCCACTTCTGTGTTTACACTGAGATCTCTGGATTTCCACCCACTCGCTGGGTTTTAGGAGGTTGGGAAAAAAGCCCCTTTGCACCCAGGCTCCCTTTCTCCAACTTACCTCCATACAAAGACCCAGATAGATCATGTTCAGGCGCACAGTTCTCAACATGAGAAATGAGCCATGCATGGAATGTGGGCTATGGGTAGGATTCCCCATGGGTGTGGCGTGACCTCAAAGCCTTCTTGGAAAAGGGTTGGTATAAGTAAAATTAATGAAAGTCAAGTCAAGGGTGGGATATGAGGAGAGCTGAGCCAGCTCCATCTCAGGGCGTTGTTCATGGTAGTTTAATGAAGTAAAGATATACACGCACCCAGGACCTACATGACCAGTGAACCAGTTTCTCTTTGTGAGGATTTCTTCATCTTCCCCTCCTGCAGCCCAGCTATCCTGCTTGCCTCACCTCTTCCAAGCCGTCATTGACCGAGGCTATCTCCGGAGGCTGGGCTACTCCTCCTGGGACATCCACTTAAATGATGAGCTATGTCGCCCCAAAGTCATGGGACGCTACCTGATCTTCAACATTCCCTATGGCCACTGTGGCACTATCCAGCAGGTAGGACCCTTCCCAGGTGGTGCTACCCTTCTGTGGATGAGGCCCAGGTGAAAAGTTTGGGAAATTCAACCACCTATTAAAAATCTGTGTAAGGACAGAGGAAAAGTGCAAACCATAAATTCATTTCTGAGTTTGGTAAGACAGAGAGCAGCTCATTAGTTTGTCTGAAACTTTCCTTCCTTTGGGGAATTTGGGATACACAATAACAAGTATTGAGTGCTGATGGGCTGATGGATGTGTGGATGGATGGATGGATGGATGGATGGATGGATGGATGGATGGTATAGTCTTTTCACTCCAGAGGCAATGTATTTTCCACACATGCCTCTTGATTGAGCATTGGTGTACACCTACCATGTGCAAGCTATGGTGACAGGCATGAGGGAAGACAGATTGTCCACTTGCCCATCTGACTGCTAGGTTTCTAAGCAGGTAACTGCATTCCATGATCAAGAAAGCAAACCTTTAGGACATTTATAAATCATGACATATATATGTTTATTTAGTTTTCCTTGACTACTGGTTTATTTCACAAAACAATGGTATTGAAATTAAGGAAACAAGTACACGAGAGATATAGGGAGAGTGTATAACCACAGAATATTTTTTTCTCAGTATTTAAACAGGATAACCTGTTCCCAAGCAAGATCCCCATACTGCTCCTCTATTCTTATACATCCCCTGATTAGACACAAACATGAGGCCAGGAAACCCTTGGCATTGTTAGAGGTTGAAGTCATTCACATTTTATCTATTTCATTGTACAGATCATAGTCATTCCTATCCTTTTTGCTTTGACAATTCTACTTTTTAACCTCAGAAGTTTCTGCCCCAGGATCCATGCCCCCTGTGTCTGGGAAGTGGGCAGCCCAGGGAAGCCTCTGGGCCATCAGGGAAGACCCTGCAAATGTTCTCTTTCGCCTGGCTGGCTCAGCTTCCCCTGAAAACCCCATGAGCTGACCAGGGTGCTGGGGTAGCAGTCAGCAGGGTCAGAGAGCGCTGATAAGGAAAACACTGCTGCACAGAGGTCCATGTCTGCTTTCAGAGTCAGTGGATGGGTCACCTTCTAGGTGCTGGGGACACAGCAGCCGCAAGACTGACAGAGCCCCTGCTCCATGGCCCTTACATTCATGAAAGGGGGGACAGGATCAGACCAAACACCCAAACCAGGGTCCTTTTTATACCAAAAGAGGTTACGAAGACAGTAAAATAAGGGAGGGGTAGAAGAGTCATTTGGGGTGGAAGGGAAGCCATGTTGAATAGGCTGGTGGCTGGGAAGCTGAGCCTTCCCTGGGGTGGGGCAACCAGGCAGAGGATATGGGGATCAGCCAGGGCTGAGGTCCTGAGGCAGCCGCAGCCTTGGGGCTTTCAAGAAGAGACTGGAGGCCAGGAAGCCCAAGATCAGAGTGGAAGGAGGGCAGGACCATGTGGGTGAGGAGTTTGACTTTTAATCTAAGTCAGAGATTCTCAAGGAGGGTAATGTTACCCTTATTGGTGGCAGGGAAGTTAGATATTGGTTCTTAGAGGCAAAAATTATAATATCTTTCTTTCTAGCTCAAGCACAGATACACATCTGGTATATAAACAGTATACTTGTATTACAACTCATAGTCAGGGTTTGAGAGAGGCCAGGATGAGTAAGATGTCTACAAAGGCTCCTTAATGGGGCCACGGTGGAAGAAAGTTGACAAACTTTGGTCTAAGCTGACAGGGCAGTTCTTGGAGGTTCCAAGCAGAATGTCACAGGATCTGAATCCCACAAGCTGAGGCTTCTTTGAGCAAATGTTCCCGGGCAGGCTAAGCCTCTAGGCATCTACACAGGGCATGAGAGGCAGGGACCCCTGCCTGTTGGCCCCAGCACAACCTTACCTCCTGCAAGTCCTGTTGGATTTGAAGGCTGGGAGTGAAGTTCAGCAGGGCCAGGCCTACAGCTCACATGGAGCCAGTACTGGTCTGGAGTCAAGGGCAAGGAAGAGACTAAAGAGAGGACAAGAGCTCTGGGGACGAAGGTGGGGTTGGCCTTTGGGAGCCTGCAGGAATTGAGCTTGTGGGGGAATTCAGCAGAAGGGGAGCTCAGAGCAGCTGGACCTGCCAGCCCAGCTCACAGCTAGCACAACAACTTAATCCTCACAGGATGGAAGGGACAGTCCAGACTTGCCCACTGGGGGCTCCCTGCATGCACCCCACATGTCATGTCACCCCTTTGTGGTGTTAAGTATCACAGAGGTCTGGCCCCGGGAGGTCATCCCTCCTGCAGGTCAGTAAGCTGGTGCCAAGTGGGGGTGGGAAGGAGGGGTCTCAGCTCATGGAGGCAGGTGCTTGTCAGGGAGCCAAGAGTGCTGCCCGCAACTCTTCTCTCATCCTCACAGGAGCACCTCGGCTCCCTCAGCTACTCCAACTCCATCAGAGGCCGGAAACGGGGCCACCCTGGCCAAGTCATTGTGCGGCACAAGGTGCCCAAGTTGAAGTTCACCTGTAGGGCGAACGGCCCATCCACAGTTGAAATCATTCATGGGGATGACGCCCCAACGGAGGGTGCTGGCTACACCGTGTCTATATCCTTCCTCCAGTCCCCTGAGTCCCAGCATGTGGGAGGCATGGTGCCCTACTATGACAGCCAGAGGAAAGAGGTCTTCCTCCAAGCCACCCTCCACAGCCCCAATCCCAACCTGATGCTCTTCGTGGATACCTGTGTGGCTTCTCCTGATCCCCATGATTTTACAACCATCAAGTATGATTTGATCCGGCAGGGGTAAGGAAGATGGAAGGCCCTCTGGGGTGGACTGTATATTCACCTGGCGTGCCTTTAGGGAACCTGTGGCTTCTCAAGTGGTATTCCTACATCAGAACTTTGTGTAGACTCCTCACTGTGTCTCAGAGGCACAGTGGGGGCCCTCAACATCATCTGATCACAAGTGGGGACAAATAGTTATAGGCAGGCAGTTATAGACACCTTCCCTTAACTCCCCACAGTCCTAGGGAGGGCTCTTGCTGCCCTGGGCTCTGCTGCCTCACTTCACCCTTTCATGTCCATGCCTCCTTTCCTTCCAGCCCCTTCCAGCCCCTTCCAGCCGTATGACTTCACTGGACTCCCCATTCATGGTGCAGGCCCTCGGGGCATTGGCCTACACTGATGAACTAATAGGTTATCCCAAGCTAAGATCTTAGTTATACTTGTGAGACTTATTCTGGCTCCTTTGGTTAACCAAAAGATTTGCCAAGTTAGAACTTTGGCCAGTTGTTTGCGTTTATAGCTCTCTTGTCCCCTAACAGAGGCAAAGTACTTATAGATGGGCAGTTCGCAACAAGTTTGAAAACAACAAAAATCCATCACTTACTACTCAATGGCAGTTTTAGAGTGGTGAGGACCACGGCACCCTAAAGTCCATGGAGAGCACTGTGGTACCTGTTTCCAAAAGCCAGGGGATGGACAGGACACAGCACCTTCCATAGGCAGTGTGAGCCATGGTGTGAGAGGTGCACAGAGGTGGCACTAAACTGCGTTGAGCCACAGAGTGAGAAAACTCTTCCCTTTCAACCCCCTTTATAAATATATCAGGCAAGAGGCTCTGTTTGGTGCCAGAATTTAACAACGGACATTTTTTCCTTCTGCTTTCTTCAGGCTTAATTTGTGCTTCTTCCTCTAGTTTTCAAAGCTTAGACTATAGATTTTAGATATTTCTTCTTTTCTAAAATATGTATTTTATAAATTTCCCTCTAAGCACTGCTTTAGCTGCATTCCACAAATTTTTGATTACTTGTATATTTATTATCACTTAGCTCAAAATATTTTTTAATTTCTCTTTTGAGATTTATTTGACCCATGGGTTATTTAGAAATGTTTTGTTTAATTTCCAAACATTTGGGAATTTTCCAGGAATTGTTCTTATTCAATTTTGAGTTTAATTCCACGATTCTGATAATGTATTTTGTGTGATTTTTGTTCTTTTAAATTTGTTAAGGTGTCTTTTATGGCCCAGAATGTGGTCTGTCCTGATGAATATTCCATGTGGGCTGGAGAAGAATGTGTGTTCTGCTGTTGCTGGATGGAGGGCTCTATAAATGTCAATTTGATCTAGTGGATTGGGAGTGCTGTTTAGGTCATCTATATCCTCACTGCTTTTCTTCATGCTGGATCTGTCAACTACTGTTGAAGGAGTTTTGCAGTATCTGGCTATTGTAGTGGATTTGTTGATTTTCTTTGCAGTTCTATCTAAAACTGTGTTATGTGCTTACATAAGAAAAATTATTGTGTCTTCTTGGAGGACTGATCACTTTGTTTTCATATAATACCCCTCTTGCTTCCTGATAATTACCCTGGCTCTGAAGTTTATTTTCTTCTGAAATTGATATAGCTACTCCACCTTTCTTTTGATTAGTATTTGCATGGTATATCTTTCTTCATCTCTTTACTTTTAACTTACCTGTGTCTTTATATTTAAAGTGGGTTCCTTGTAGACAATAAATAGTTGGGACTTGTTTTTTAATCTACTCTGCCTCTAAATTGCTATATTTAGACCATTTATATTTAAAGTGATTCTTGATATCATTGGATTAAAATCTACCATCTCAGTAACTGTTTTCTATTAGTTGCATTTGTTCCTTGTTTCTCTCCTCACACTCTTTTTGCTGCCTTCTCCAGTTTTAATTGAGCATTTTATGTGACTCATTTTATCTCCTCTGAATGCATCACTTCTTTTTTTTTTTTTTTTTGGTGGTTTCCCTAGGGTTTACTGATGTACATTTTTAAATAATCCAAGTTTGCCTTCAAATAAAACCACCAACACTTTTCATCTCTCTTTGGACAGAACAGAGTAGGCCTTTTGAAAACAAGAGTTCTACCTAGAATTTAATTACTTTTTTTTTTGTTTTATTGTGTTTATTTTCTAGTTCCTTTCTATTTATGTCCAGGAATAGTGGTTTTTCCACTCATAGCAGTGTTAAAAAGTTTCTTTATGAAAGAAAGAGTGGGTAGTGGGAAGAACTCTATTTGCAAATCAGAGATCTGGGTCCATGCCTGATTATCTGGGTTGCAGTAAACTCATATCGTGCTTTAAGTTAATCTTTTTGTCCTGGGGTTTTTCTCCCCATCAGGTGCATCAAAGACAATACCTACATCAACCTCCATCCCCGCCAGAAGAACATGGCTCAGTTCAAGTTCAATGTCTTCAGCTTTCTTGACAGCTATGATGTGGTATATCTGCAGTGTAAGGTTGCAGTGTGCAAGGTGGGGGATTATGCCTCTCTCTGCTCCCGGGGCTGTACAGGACAGAGTAGGAGAGGTGCAGGCCCCATGGAGGCCAAGGAAAAGCAGACTGAGCATTTCCAAATGGTGGGGCCACTGGAGATCCACAAAGTCACTGCTCAGAGGAGGACTCTTGAGTGATTTCTGCAATTTTCATGTGAATCTGTAGAAAGCAAAGTCTATTTCTCTTCAGTAATGTTTGACCAATCAGACGCTATCTGCATAGAGACAGGTCAAAGAAACAGCCAGAGGGGATTGCTTCTCTGAGGTTTGTTACTAAACAAATCTTCTCTGATTACTAAACTTCTAAGGCAATTATTCTCTTTGCTGCCACAAATGCTACATTTTCTAATTCTTGTCTTAAAGTGTACAAAATGTTACAAAGAGCAGGGTTATCTCTCTATACCGCATTGTCAATTTAAAGATTGTCTTTTTAAGTTGACTGTTTAATCATCAGATGCTATTAAGTGGATCTCTATTTTTATCCTCTGACGGTACGAGGATTTATTTTCAACTCTTGCCAAGAGTCTTAGGTAAAATAAAATAAGTGTCTGTCACTCATTTTTTTAAACTCCACTCATTTTTTAAAACTCTACTCATTTTTTAAAACTCTAACTGGTTGCTTGAATCAAGCATGTCATTCACTCATCACAACAAGCTTTGATCATTTTGTTTTGATGGGAATAAATTGGACCTAGGCTTTGTTGGGTTTGGGTTATAGCTTGCAAATGAAAGGCTGAAATGCAATCACAGGAACCACGTATCTGCTGTCTGAGCTGCTGATGCAGGGCAGGCGAGCCCCAAAGTGGAGCTTAGCCTGCGAGGATTCCTGGCTTTGCCCACGAAAGAATTCAAGAGCAAGCTGGAGGTAGAAGAAAATAGCTTTATCAAAGAGGCAATGTTACAGCTCCAGCGGTGTTACAGCTCTATGACTGCTCCTGCAGAGCAGGGCTACCCTGTAGGCAAAAAGTAGCAGCTCAGGGCAGTTTTGCAGTCATATTAATATTAATACTTACTTTTAATTGCATGCAGATTAAGGGTTGGTTTATGCAGAAATTTCTAGGCAAGGGGTAGTAACTTTTGAGTTAGTGGGTCATTGACATGGAAAGGGGCAGTAACTCCCAGGTGCTGCCGTGGCAACAGTAAATTGACATGGCACACTGGTGGGCATGTCTAATTGAAAGCTGCTTCCACCCCAGCCCTGTTTTAGTTAGTCCTCAATTTGGTCCGGTGCCTGAGCTCTTCCTCTAGAGTTGAAACCCGCCTCCTACTTCACTACCAGGTGTTTGTGTGGCCATGTTCTCAGTCTGTTTCCCAAATCCTCAAAGCATTTGGGAAACTTGAAAAGTACACATAAAACCTGAAAAGCAAACAAGGAAAGCTTAGCTTATTCCTGCATCCTCCCAGAGAAGGAGAGCAGCATCCACTCTCATCTCACTTTCTACCTTAACAGAAAGAGACCTGTGCTAGACTCACTATCCTTGAAGGTGTCTTTAAAAAAACAGACTTGAACATAGTCAGATTTTTATTTTTGCTTGTCAAGAAATATTCAGTAGCAATATTTAAAAGATAGGTCCCCATCTCCAAGGACTAGTTCCCCTCTTTGTCAACAAATGACCTGCACAGGATGGGACTACAGTATTTTCAAGTCCCCCATGGAGGAGGGCAGTTTTGGGTAGAGCCTAGGAGCTAACCCTGAGGTCTTCACGGTTAAAAATCTGCTAAATGACCCAAGGAGGGGTGTAGCCTGTGAGCTGAACATCTGTTTCATTACAAATTTTCCCTTCATCAACAACTGTCTTGGTAAAATATATTGGTATTTATTTTAATGAAGTTCCCTGCTTATACACAGAAATTGATGAAATGTGATTACTGGCCAGTTTGGTGAAAATGCTATCTTTAAATCAGAGTCAATTATTTGTCCCTGAGTGGCTCCAACTTTAGTCACATGAAACAATGATTTTAGTATCTGATGTGTATTTCATGCAAGTGCTTCAAATGAATAAAGGAGCTTTTCCAAGTAATTGTAGGCTGCTAGAGTTTCTACTTTCAAAGTCATCTCCCTATTAACTGTATATATTCATAGCCCATAGCATGTTGAGGAAGTAGAAGCTAACAGCTACCAAAACCTAGCATTTTATGACTTTTAATAAATCCCTAATATGAAACGTGTTGACAATGAAAGAACTAACATTTTAATAAACAAGGGTCCAAACGAACTTCCAGATCAGTTCCTCTTGGTGTGTGGTTCAAAGGATGGGATCCAGGAAGCAACCTTCTCCAAAAGCATTCCAGGTGATTCTCAGAAAGGCTGAAGTTTGAAAACCATGGCCACCTTTCAGTTTTCCACACCTCATGGATCAAAATGCACTTCACAGGGAAAAGCCTGCAATCAGGAAACACCAATGGTACAAGACCAAAAAGAACCAAGAAAAGCCTGCTCTCTCTAGCCAAAGGACCAGCAAAGGAGCAACCTAGCAAGACAGAAAACACTTAGATGAAAACTGTCCGACTCTAGCTAACTGCCATGGGAAACACTGTGGCCCCACCTTCATCCCAGCCAGCAAATGTTGAGTGGAGAGCCTAGACTTCTGCCCTCCCCCAGCACTCCTTCTCTTCCCCTCCCTCATCCTGAGTGATGTCAGAGAAGGTAAAGCGGGCACTGGGATGCTCATCACCTCCAGGTAGTAATGAGACCCTCACCTCCAGCCCTCATGTCAGGTGCAGAGCAGGTAGTGAGCCTAGACTTCCATTTTTACCCCTACTTGGAAGAGATGAGGCACCCTTTTATTCTATCCTGGTTAGAGGAGGCCCAGTGGAGAGCCAGGACTTTCACCCCAACCCAGCAGTAATGAGGTGACCGCCCCCCGCCTTGGGAAAGCAGAGGTAGCCTGGATTCCACCCCACCCCACCCCTCTAGTTTGCATGTGCCTGGTATTCCATTGCCTATCCCTTCGTTTTTAGCCTCTCCAAAACACTTTGTTAGGTAAGTCTTTTGAATACAACGTACAGTTACTTTGTAAAATATTCTGAAAATCCATCCCTTTTAGGAGTTGAGTAGAATGACCACTCTAGGGTGACACCCAGATGTCCCCTCAGAGAAAGTCACTCATATCCAGACTGCTGGGAGTGTTGGCGGCGGGCAGATCTCAGTGCCACCGCTCACCAGGAATTTCCCTCAGCTCAAGGCTTTGTCTAATCCAAGTTCACAGCCCCTCCACCCTCAGGCAGCCCTCAGGCAACGACTGATCCACAGAAGCATGGACAGGTCTGAGCACCTTGCCTCAGTGGGGCGTCTCTGAAGGGCAGAGCGGCCCCAGGACACCCTGGGGGAGTGGCTGGACCCTGCTGCTGCTGCAGCTGCTTCTTTGTGCGCCAACTCCCCTGCTTGGTTCTGCTTCCCTCCTAGGACACAGGGGCTGATCCCGAGCACACGCCTGAGGAAGCCTCCTGTACATCAGCCTCTGCGTCAGAGTCTGTTTCTCAGGAACCCAATCTATGCCGGGTGTGGCCCAAGCATATTAGAAGCAGATTCTAGAACGGGATTTTGGAGCTGGCAGTGAGAACTTCTCACTGATGGTAAGTGGAACATGGATGGCTCCTGACTACAAACACATTCTCTCTTTTTTAATCCTCACCACAGCCCCGGGGGGTGGTAGCTGCTACCAACCCGTTTTAAATTATGGAGACCAAGGCTGAAGGTGACCTAGCTCATGTAACCCACCAGGTAAGTGAGAAGAACTAGAACCCAGGCCACTTTCACGTTAGGTTAAAAAATAACTTTACAGTCGTTCAACTTAGGCTACCTGGATGAACATAGAAGAGAGTCACTGTGTGGCTGCCTGAGAAAGTATTAATATTTAGGAGATTGACATGGAGATATTGAAAAGAAAATGGGGAAGATCTGCTGTGATTTGGAGCTGGAAAATCAGTGTCCTAAGGGCATGTTCTGTGAGGGCAGAGATTCTATCACATGTACCGTGTATTCTCTTCAGCATCCTATAGATGCAATGCATGTTCAGAAGGAAAAATGCCTTTGGGCATTTGGGAATGCGGTTACCTGTTGGGATGCATGTTACAACCTGAAACTATGTGTGTTGTTAGATGATGAGAGAGAGTTGTGTTGATTGATCATCTAGGGTGATTAGATTCTATGTTTTCATGTGTAAAATCAGTGCACACTGGGGTCTTTCATTGTATTTGTTCAGTCACAGTAAATGGGAAAGTGTAAACCCAAACTGGCTACTCCTTGAGGACAATGAACCTTTGGCTTAGGTGCTTGATGGTGAAGGGGAAAAAAAATGTTTTTATCTCATTAACCCAGAAACGGTATGAAGTCTCTCGTTTTATAGTCACATTTGTCTATCCAAAGCCCTTTCCTGAAATGCTTACAGTGAGAAATGCTGCGGCTCTGCATGAAAGCAGGAAGGCATGTGAATCAAGGAGACTGCGGTTCTCCTTCTCACACTTTAGTTTCAGAAATTCTAACTTTTGATGTTTCAAACAGTAGCATATTTGCATCTAAAAAATAAACACATCTATCTTTGAAGGCTACTTTTCTTAAGTAAAAATAACCTTTTTCTTTTCACTTAATATTTGGTTAAAATGTTTTGTATTTATAAAAGGAGTTGTTAATTCGTGTCATTTTTTTTTTTTTTTTTTAACAGAGTTTCACTCTTGTTGCCCAGGCCGGAGTGCAATGGCGTGATCTTGGCTCACTGCAACCTCTGCCTCCCAGGTTCAAGTGATTCTCCTGCCTCAGCCTACCACCAAGTAGCTGGGATTACAGGCATGTGTCACCACACCCAGCTAATTTCTGTATTTTTAGTAGAGACGGGGTTTCACCATGTTTGTCAGGCTGGTCTCGAACTCCTGACCTCAGGTGATCCACCCGCCTTGGCCTCCCAAAGTGCTGAGATTATAGGCGTGAGCCACTGCGCTTGGCCTCATGTAATATTTTTGTATCTTTAGTTCCTAAAATGAGAGCCAACTGACGTGGTATTTATTTCCATCATCTTGTAATGAAACACACTGACACAGTGACATGCAGGCCTGTGTGTCACTTTCAGGCCCTTCCTCATTTATTCATAATACGTGTAGCCACGAGGTAGCATTTCCTTTGGCATTCTGGAGAAACGTGTCTCACTTAGGGTTGGACCTGTTAGTTAATAGTTCTGCAGCTTCTGGTATTTGTAGTCTGCCCGTTGATTTACAAAATGCCTCACTGTGATTGTCGCTACAATCACCACATTCAGAGCTAGAACCATGAAGGAAAACAGATGCAGACTGTTGAAAGGCTGGTTTGGAGTTTCTTCCGCATGTGTTTCATGCTGAAATCCTAAAATTGGAAACAAGATGAAAATCACTTTTTAAGAAGTGTTAATATTATAAAATGTTGGTAGCTTTTATAATACCTGTACATATCCTATGAATCTTATATATGAATTAATGTATAATGCATAATGCCAACACAATACAGAGGAACCATTATCAAATAGTTGAATTTATTTATATTTATATTTAATTTTGAACTTGTTTCAAATGGTTGACTTGGTTTGATTTCTCGATATCACATGAAAAACGTGTAACACTCAAGCATAACAGTCAAATGGAAATGCAGGTTCACTTACTAATGGTCACTGTTGCTCATTGTTGCCAAAATACATTTTGTCAACAGAAAAAAAAAATTTGTTCATTCCCTTGAAATAGGAAAAAGATACTTTTCTCATATTGATGGTATTTCCATAATGACTTCCATTTATAAATTTTCAACTAATTTCAAACCAGTGTCTATAGATACACTATGTAAGCCACTTAGTGAATGCGTTTATAAAATTACTGAATTTAACTTTTTTCTGTTTTTGCCATAGAAATATTTTGCTACAAACCAGAACCATACTCCTTTATAGTGCTAATAATATTGAATAAATACAGAGATCATAAGGTCCTTTAATGCCATTTACAACTAAAATAACTTCTTATAGTTTTTCTTTCATTAAGGCTTATCTTAAGCCATTTAATTATGAACCTTCCTTGAGTATTTACCATCATTCCTTTCATGCATCTGGGCAGATCTCAGGTTTCAAGCCTTTCAAAAGAAGCAGGGTTAGCCTATATTACTATAATAGATTCTTTGTCTTTTTTTTTAATAACTTTTTTTCAAATAGGCTATTATGTGGAATGCTGGTTCATTTTGTTTTACTCATTTAGGAGTTAAAACACATTGCTTTTGATTCAATTATCTGCTATGCCATCTATAATAAGGAGTCAGGAAACTAAAAGAAACTTGTTTTTAGAGATGAGGACATTACACTTATACTCAAAATCCAAATGAATAATGGCAAACTATCAGTGTATCATCTGCTTACACTGTACATGGTATGCATATTATCAACTGATGGAAATAAATACTAATCCTATATACTTAAAATTCAACTTATTTGCTAAAGCTACTATTATAAATCTCTAAACTGTACATGCTTAAGAGTTATTGGATTTGAGCAGCATTTTATGAGCCATGATGTGCTTTTTGATCATGGAATAGCTTTTTTCTTACCTGAATTGCCACTTGCACTTCGATCCCTTTTCAGACGAATGGGTCCTATGATGGAATCTGTTTTCCATTTATATGAAGAAATGTCTCGTTTGCTTCTGGAAACACAACCTTGATTGCAGCGAGACTGGTGGTCACTGCTATCACATATCAAAACTTTACACTGCAGATACACAGAGCTCATACTTCTCAAGAATTTAAAGGCATTAAACTGGAATCTCCCATAGTGTCCAAATAAGGGATACACCTTACAAGTTTCATCTCGACTACATCTGGAACAGAATTTATGAACATGTTTAGAAGATACAGACAAATTCAGTCTTTTCCATACTAAAAAGTTTTCTCTCAACTAAGTTGTGAATCCAAAAATCTCTCTCAAAAGACTGTCTCTAGTTCATACTACAGTGAGTTAAGACTATAGACCTGATTCCTGGGTGAGATAGCAAGGTTCTTTCTAGCTCTAAAATTCCTGGTCCATATAACTTAATCAGAAAACCAATACTTACGTATTGGAAGTCAAACTTCTTTCCTTACGTGCTTATCATTAATGTATCAGTACGAATGACGTAGTTAAAATCCAACAAATTGTAAGGAAAAAAGGAAATTGTTCCTTTCAAATAAGAATGTTATACTTTTTCTCTTAAGAATGCCACATATGTTTTACTGATGGCGTTATATTTTAAAGATAACGCACATGAAATAATCTTCTAGATTTTTGTTGAAAATAACCAAAACGTACAAAAACCAAAACGCAAATAGAGCTTTTATAACAGAAAATAAATTTGTTTCTACCAGCAAATATTTTGTGAATACACTTAAAATTCTAGATATAAGCTGTGTCTGCATAAATGTTTAAATTTAAATTATTCATAATTAGTACATAGTAACTATTTTATAAAATGATTAGAATAAATGTAATGAAATTTCATGTAGTGCTAGGAAAAATGTATATATACACAACACAAAAAATTACTTTATTGAAATTATTATTCCATAGGAAGGAATATCATACATACATCAGTTACATTAATACATACCCACTCTTGATTAGGTCGTAGGTTGGAGATGCAAAGTCAGAGGTGGGAGAGGCTCTACAGGTATCAAGAAACACCACCAAATTTGGATCTGAGGTGTGCAGACTAACTTGAACAAAAAGAGTTTGGTTCAAATCCACATAATATGGTGATTCAAGTATAGTCTTTTCAAATGAATTGGATTCAAAAAGAGCCATGCTGGTGTTATATTTGCCCAGTGCATTTTGACTTTGTATTACATCATCTTCTGTTATGTATATTATCTCCACTGTAGAATTATGTCCCATTTCACACTTCAAAATAATCTGGAGTTGTTTCTGACGGGTGATCACTTCAGAAGTTGAGGATGCAGAAAAGGTGATTATATTGGTGTAAGTAATTGACTGATCTTCTACCTGCAGAACGAGATAGAATTCAATTTTTATATTTTAAGTCCAGTAATATTTTAGAGCATAGATGTGGATAACATTTGCAGGTACAGACATAATTTTCTTAAATCATGAGGTAACAGCTTTCATGTCAGAATACTATAAACCTTAAATGTATTTCATTGAAGAAATATTCTAGGAAAGAAAGAAAGTATGAGATGAGAAATACAGCTTGTATTAGAAAGACCTGAAGATAGAATCAGACAGAATTTTTTTCAGTTACAGTAAAATCCATTTTGATTGCAAATTTCCAGTCTTAAAAAGACATTACACCTTACTATATATTGCTTTCCTTAAGGAGCTTTAAGTTAGTGTGGCTAACTGGGCAGTTTCCAAAATATATGTAGATCAAGGGTCTTCAAGAGGAAGGCCCTTAGCTGCCTTCCCTGGGGGTTCACAGTGTAATAAAGCCTGTGCGTTCATTTTTGGCAAGATACGATGATTTACTTCTGTCTTTATCAATTCCTCTGGATTAACCCCCATTCTTTTCAATTAGGTTACCGTTTAATGTCTGAGTGAAAAGTTTATAGTATATATCCTAAAGAGACCAAAGGTTGAAAATGTTTGAAATCTTGAATGAGACTTCTAGAAAATGGAGAACAAATCACAAACTTCCAGTAATAACCTTCATGTTTAAATGGGTTTTTTTAAATGTTTTTTTTTTCTGTCTTTAAAAGGAAAAGAAGAAGATCCTAAAAATTTAGCTAGATTTTCACTAAATACAAGGTGTAAACATTTTCTGCGTAAGTGTTACTGGTAGGCTATTAAGCCAACTGCATATAGATGTTCGAACTCTCTTTAGTGAGTTTTCAGAGTTCTTTACCTTCTGGGAAAGATAACCATCCCCCACTTATCCTGAAAATGAATGCAGCAATTTGGCAGTTATGTATGAATGGGTATGTGCACTTATATGTCTTCACATGCTTATCATGTGGTTAAGCCACTAAAATTTGGGGGTCGTTTGTTACAGCAGCTAGCAAGCATTACCCTGACTGCATTGCTCAACATGCACTCAGCATTTGACAAAATCCAGCTATCAGTATTTCACTTTACCTTTCTGATTGTACCACATCCATTAAGAGGGATAGAAAATTCCACAACATTTGATAATTTTGGTCTGCAAGTTGGGTCTTTTAGTTGTAAGTTATTCCCATTAGAGTTAAAAGCCTCTAGGTAGGATTTGCTTATAATAACTCTCATCCTGTCAGAAGAGCAAGTTAAAGATGCTGTCAGGAAAAAAAAAAAAAAAAAGAATGGTCATGTTTATGCCAGCTAGGAATGTTGGATCTTGAAGAGCTACGTGTGCAAGTAAATATATAAAAAGTCAAAACCATTTTGCCCTAAACAGTAATCATAAATTTGAGATAGCCAAGCAATTGATTCACCTTTTGCTGTGTTCATTGTGACCTTGTTTAGAGCTAGAATCTGCAAACCTGATGTTTTTAATTGTGTCTTTGCAGAAGGAATTAAGGGAAACAGTCCATATTATCTGCATAAATCTTTTTCAAGTTAATAAAATCATTAATTTCCTCTTCCATTAAGCAATGCACAGAAATGATTGTCAAGCTTAAGATTATGAATATGTTCCCAACTATATGTGACATGCTTGCAAATAGGAATAGCCACAGGTAGGCTAAAAATTAACAATTTCTACGTATGCAATCTTCGAAGAGCTCAAAATAGCTAAGAATGTAAAACATGACTTACTAGTGTTGATGTTTTCTGCATAAATTGAGGTGTAGGAAGCAGAAAAGCCCCGGTAAGAATTGGCATAATCTGTAGACAACACGACAGTCAGAGAGTTTGATGACGATTCGAAGGTGGGAGTCACACGGCCACAGACTTGTCCAATCAGGCCAGAGTTGGTGGAGGGGCCATCATAGATGGCAAGAAAATCAAATTTGCACTGTTTGTCTATTTCTAGGCTAGAGAATGAGGGCCTCTGGTGAAAAAGAGTTTCAAACCAATTCAATTCTATTTTCTAACATCCCAACAATCCTACTCTTAAGTGATTATGGATTTTTTTTTTTCCTTCAATGGTATCTCAGGTTTACGAAGACAAACATGGGGTTTTGATAGTCTCTGACAAAGACCTCAGAATCTTCAGAAAAATAGTCAACTTAGTTCAATGGAATAGTATCACTGTTTTCCTTTCTACATCAATTCTTTGAAAAGTGCCCATATATGAGAATTACGTATGGTAATTTCTCTTCCCCAAATCCCCCAGTTGCCAGGTGGGTTTACTGCATTTGTTCCAACAGAATTGGGCAGCAGTACTTACAAAATCTCTTTGAAGTTTAGTTTTATCTTGTAATCTTTCTCCACTTGTATGTGCCACACACAATAAGCCAGCTCAGGATGCGGCTTTGGGTAATTGGGGCTGGTGAAGGATCCTTCCAAGGTATCCAGGTAACCGCCACAGTTTGGAATAGCTGAAATGGATGTGAAGGTGGTCAAGAATGAACATCAAAATAGAGACTGCTTTTAATTTCTGTGTTGTGCATCGAGCTTAACACATCTCTCCTGAGTATGATTCCATCTCTATCTTTCCCATGGGTCACATATTGAGGTTTTCATCCTCTTTTATCATTGAAATTTCTGCCCACTGGTGCAGGGCAGAGAGGGAATCTTTATACTATTGCCAAACGAATCATATTAAAGTTGTGCTGTAAGATGTGTTGCATCTGGAGAGACTCCCAATACCTGAATTGCACCATAGAAAATAAAGTCACACCCTCCCTTGAAGGCTCTTCCTCACTCTCACCAGCTCAGCTTTCCAGTCTCATCAGTCACTACTTCATGGCCTTCTGTTCTATCCTCCCTTTCTTCCCATGACTCCTCAGCTGTCAGCTCCAGCAGTGGTGAGTCCTCTTCCCTGACTCCCACCTCCGCCTACCCTCATCATGCTATTGTTCAAAGCTCAGCTCAGAAACAGCCTTCATGAAGCAGCCCTTGGTCTCTCCTTTCCCCAGTAAGTACATAAGGAAGCAGCTGGACAGATGAAATGTGGAGAAACAATGCAGAGAGCTCTTTTTGGAGATGTAAAATGGTTTAGATTGGCTGAAGCATAGGGTGCACGCCAGGCAGCAGCTAGAGGCAAGGCTTGAAAAGGTGGCCTGGGTCCAGCGTGGGAAAACCTTGACTGCTGCACTCTGGAGATTTGCTGGTACCAAGAAGTCAGTGGTTTTAGCAGGAGAGTGACATGGTCAGCTCTGGGCCTTGGAAAGAAATCCACAGTGGAGCTCTCCTCATGAACCCACTCGCAGATGTTCTTGGCATTCTGCTTCGGATCACAGTGGAATGTAGGTGCTGTGAATGCAGAGCCCTGTAAATGTAGCCTCCAATCACCTGACAGTCTTAAATTTCAATGGTGAGCCCAGAGATTCCTAGCATGCACTCTCCAGTCTTCTTTGTCAGAATCATCCAGGGGACTTGTTAAACATGAAGGTTCAACAACCCCAACCAAGATCTAAGGAATCAGAGCATAGGGAGGTGCAGTCCCTGAAGAGGCACTGCAGAAGATACCAGGGTTACTATTAAACAGGCTGAACATAGAATCTCTGCTTTGGGCTCTAACACAGTACCCCTCAATATGTAGCCATCTGATCAGCCCCTTGTCTCTGCCTCATCTGGGAGCTGGTTAGAAAGGCAAGATCATGTGCTCCATCCAGAACCAATGAATCAGAGTATCTGTGATGGGGTCCAGGATCTGTGATTTAACAAGCTCTCCAGATGATTCTTACGCACATGTAAGTTAGAGAACTACTGCTCTCTCAGATAGAGAAGACTCTGAGGGAATATACTCAGACTGAAGATTATAAGAACCCGGACAGAAGAGTGTGTAACCTGTGCTTGTAGGAGATGTGGGTGAAGGTTGTGTAAATGAGGACTTACAGATGTTAGGAGAGAAGAAGTAGTAGAAGACAAAGACAGTTCTTTGAATTCTTGCTGAGTCAGTAACTATTTGAAACGTCAATGTACTGGATGATGATTCAAATACAGGAACATAGTCGTTTTTACTGCAGACTTGCCCTAGCAGAGGCCCATTGCTGGAGGTTCCGTCAAAGACTTTAATGTTTTCACTTTCACAGCTTCCATCTGGATCAAGCCTGTGGAAAAAACACAACTGTGGCTGAAGAAGTGTCACAAGCAAAGGGGGTTTGCAGAGCAGTCAATTGCTCACCTAGGCATGTAAATTTACAAAGTGGTGGCACATCTGTTTTCATTTAAACCTCTCCAAGACCAATCACCAACCCCACCATCCTCAACATCAAACCACAAACTGTCAACTTTAATGGGCTCAGGGAGGTGAACTGCTTTGCCTATGTCTTGTATCAAGTAAATGATGAGGATGGGCCTGGAATCAGAATTCCTTTCCTTCTACCTATTTCCATCTCTCCTGTTCCCCATGTCCATGTAACTCTTTGATGAACCTTCTTATTTAGAATTGTTTCCCATTGACACTTGATATCCAAGGCTGTTGAAAGGTGAAGCAACTCTTCTTCCATAGCCACCTTTCCCAAGGAAAAGCAAACCTTAGCACCTCCCTAGTTGCTCCTTCCTTCCCTTGTATCACCACTTCCTCATTCTGAAGGACGGTCCCATGCCCTGCACTGGACAGGACAGCCCAGGGTTGTAGTTTGCTGCACATTCTGACAGGGTCTCTCCAAATATCCTCAGAGGACATATGTCCAAAATTTTAGGACGTAAGACAAGGGTAGAGAAATCTGGGTTCTCTTTCCACTTACCTGCTGTATAACTTCAGATAAGCGATTTAACCTTTCTTGGCTTCAGTTTTCTCATCGGTAAAATGGGGATATCACAGCCTACTTCTCATTACTGTGTGAAGTTTATAATATTCTGAATATGAAGCACCTGCCACAGGCCTGGCACATAGGTGTTCAATAGATGTTAAATGTTAATTTCTCGCCTCCTTTGCTCTTCCCACAATTTCTCTTCCCCTCTCTTCTTACACAGCAAGAATAGCATATATGTTTCTCAGCAACCATTCCAGGAAATTTGAGTCCTCTTTTGCTTCTTTGAAGGATAAAGTAAATTCCAACTTCAGTGGTACAGGGCTATGGTTCTCAAAAGTGTGGTACTTGGACCTGCAGCATCAACATCACCTGGGCATTTGTTAGCTATGCAGATTCTCAGGTCCCACACACTCCATCTGAATAAGATAATAGAGACTTTGGTGGTGGGGCCCAGCAGTTGTGTTTTAACAAGCTTGCCACAGGCTTCTGATGTGTGGTCAAGTGTAAGAACCACTGGGACAGGCGTAAGAGTGGGGGCTCCGGAGCCAGGCTGCTTGGATTCAGTTCCTATCCCATTTTTATTATTTTTTAGTCTTGGACCTGGTGACTTCTCTGTGTTTTCTTATCTATAGAATGGGGATTAGACTGCATCTGCCCAGAGGGTTGCTGAGAGGATTAACTAGAGGCAGATAGGAAACACTGAGCGTCTCTGCAGGGCGGAGTCATGTTCTCAGCTTGGCCTCACACTGGGGTCACCTGGGCACTTATAAAAAGCACTTATAAATGTATACTTATTTCAAAATAAAAACTATAAAATAAAAAATATTGATGCCTGGAGTCTACCCCCAGAGATTATAATCTAATCATATGGTGTACAGCCTGGGAGTCTGGATGTGTGAAAGCTCCTCCACTGATTCAAATGCATAGAAAAATCTGGAACCAAAGTTTAGTGTTTTAAGGCCAAGAAACTGGAACTAGACCAGGTAGGTTCTAACCCTGGTCATGCTATTCACTATTTGTGTGACCTCAGACAAGTTCTCAACCTTGCTGTGTTTGTAGTACTATTATAGTGCTGACCTTGAAGGACCTCTGTGAGCCAGTGCCGGGCACACAGCCATCATCAGTGACTATCAGCCATCATCCTCATCACCATCATCATCACGATGGTTGTCAGTGTCACTACCACCTCTAGCAGCAGCTGAATTCTTTCTACAGAGAGTCCCTCTACCCACCCCAATGTGGTCAGAGTTCGATATCCCTTATTAGGAAACTAAAGTTTCTACTTACTGGACATAGGAAAAGATAATTCTGATGCTTTTGTTTTCTGGTCTTTCTATTGTCCAGGTGCAGTTCTCACTGGGATTGAGTTGCAGGATCATGGCTTTGTGGGTCTCTGCCATATTGGCACCCCCTAGACTGACTGTGCAGCTTGCATTGCCTGTTAGAGATCACAGACGGCACTGAGGAAAGTCAACAACAGGCCATTTCCCCTCCCTGAGAGATTAGGAATCTACCTCTCACATGTAATATACATACAAGTAGGCAGCTAATTGTGGATGGTACTTAGCTTACTCCAAAGTAAGTCAAAAGCAGTTGATTTCTCCATCTTGAACCCTTTGAGAAGAAGTATTTTTAACTTCTCTACATATAGAGACTATATTAGGACCCGGAAGAAGGATGGTTTGTATTTTTAATAGGTTTCCATATGAACATGTGTCTTTATTTCTCTAGCATAAATACCTAGGAGTGATATCACCAGGTCATATGTTAAGTGTATATTTAACTTCATAAGAAACTGCCAAACCATTTGCCAGAGTAGCTGTTCTATTTCACAATCCAACCAATGATGTATGAGAGTTCCAGTTGCACCACATTCTTGTCAACACACACTATTGTCAGGTTTTTGTATTGCTTTGTTTAGCCATTCTAACAGATGTGTAGCAGCATCCCATCATAGTTTTAACTTACATTTCCCTAATGGCTAATGACACTGAACATCATTTCATGTTCTTATTTGCCTTCTATATATCCTTTTTGGTAAGTATCTCTAAGTCTTTTGCCCTTTTTTTTTAACTTGGCTTTTTGTTTTTATGATTGGGTTTTGAGAGTTTTTTATATATGCTGAATACAAGTCCTTTGTTGCATCTGCAATTTGAAAATATTTTCTCCCAATCTGTATCTTGTCTTTTCATCCTCTTAACAGTGTCTTTCCCAAAACAAAAGTTTTAAATCTTTTATAAAGTCCAATTTAGTAATAGTTTCTTTTATGGGTTGTGCTTTTGGTGTCTTGTCTAAGAACTCTTTGCTCAACCCCAGGTTACAAAGATTTCTCCTATGTTTTCTTTTTAAAAATACTATAGTTTTACATTTTACATTTAGATCTATGATCCATTTTGAACTAATTTATGTGTAAGAAATGAGGCTTAGGTTGAGTTCATTTTTTGCATATGGGTGTCCAATTGTTCCAAGACCATTTGATGAGAAGGCTGTCCTTTCTCCATTAAATTGCCTTTGCACCTTTGTCAAAAATCAATGGACCATATTTGTGTGGATCTATTTCTGAACTCTATTCTATTTCAATTTTCTCTGTCTATCCTTTGGGCAAACCACACCTTCTTGATTACTGTAGTTTATAAGAAGTCTTAAAATTAGGTAACATGACTGTTCCAACTTTACTGTTCTTTTGCAAAAAATTTTTGGCTATTCCAGTTCCTTTGCTTTTTCATATAAATTTTAGAGTCAGCATGTCTGTATCTATTTAACATTCTTACTGGGATTTTTATTGGAATTGCACTGAATTTGTAGATCAACCTGGGAAAAAAAAGGATGGTTTTTAAAAGACACTTGATTTCTAGAATGTATAAAGAATTCTTACAATTCAATAATTAAAAGGCAAATAATCCAATTTAAAATGAACAAAGAACCAGAATAGACATTTTTCCAAAGAAGATCTATAAATGGCCAATATGCATGTAAAGATATATTCAGCATCATTAGTCATCAGGGAAATACAAATCAAAACCACAATGAGATATCACTTCACATGCATTAGGATGGCTAGAGTCAAACACAGAAAACAGCAAGTGTTGACAAGGACATGGAGAAACTGGAATGCTTATACACTGCTTATGGGATTGTAAAGTGGTACAGCTGCCACGGAAAACAGTCTGGCAGTTCCTCAAAAGATTAAACATACAGTTATCATAACCCAGCAATTCTATTGCTAGGCATATCCCCAAAAGAAATAAAAACAAATGTCCACATAAAAACTTGTACACTATATTCATTGCAACATTAGTCATAATAAGCCAAATGTTCATCAATTGATGAATAAATAAAACATGGTCTATCCATACATTGGAATATTATTCAGCAATAAAAAGAAATGAGGTACAGTCATCCCTTGGTGTCCACGAATGATTGGTTCCAGGACTCCCTGTGGATACCAAAATCCATGGATGTTGGAGTCCCTTATGTAAAATGACTTAGTGTTTGCATGTGACCTACACACATCCTGTACACTTCAAAACATCTCTAGATTATTTATAATACAGTGTAAATGATGTGTAAATAGTTGTTTACTATATTATTTAGGAAATAACGGCAAGGAAAAAAGTTTGTACATGTTCCGTAACCAACCCTTATTTTTTCAAATGTTTTCAATTCATGGTTGGTTGAATCCATGAATGCTGAACCCACAGGTACTGAGGGCTGATTGTACTGATACATGCTACAATATATATGAACCTTGAAAATATTATGCTAAGTGAAATACCACATATTACATGATTTCATTTATGTGAAATATCCAGAATAAGTAAATTTATAGAGACAAAGTAGAGTAGTGGTTTCCTTGTGCTGGAGACATCAGGAGAAATGGAGAGTGAATGGTAGTGAATACAGACTTTCTTCATACATATATATACATACATATATATATATATGTCCACACAGAAACTTGCACACTAATATTCATCACATTAGTCTATATATAATATACAGTTATATATATTGTTAGATATATTTATATATATAAAAAACATTGGTCTATACATAGAGACTATATATATAAAGACTATATATAGACTACATATAGACTATATAAAGACTATATATAGACTATATATAGACTATATATATATAGAGACTATATATAAATATATATATATATAGAGAGAGAGAGAGACAGACAGACAGACAGACAGACAGAGTCTCACTCTGTTACCTATACTGGATTGAGATGGCACAATCATAGCTTACTGCAGCCTCAAACTACTGGGCTCAAGTGATCCTCCCACCTCAGCCGCCAGAGTAGCTGGGACTACAGTCATGTACCACCATGCCTGGCTAAAAAAATTTTTTTTTTAACTTTGTAGAGTCGAGGTCTCACTACGTTGTTCAGGGTGGTCTTAAACTCTCAGCCTCAAGCAATGCTCCCATGTCAGCCCCCCAAAGTGCTGGGATTGTAGGCTTGAGCCATCATGCTGAGCCTGAGACAGTTTCTTTTGGGGGTGAAGAATATGTTCTGGAATTAGATAGTGGTGATTGTTGCACAATTCTGTGTATATACTAAAAAACACTAAATTGTATACTTTAAAATGGTGGATTTTATGGTATGTGAATCATATCTTAATAAAGCTGTTATTAAAAAGGAGAAAGAAGAGAAGAAAGAGAAAAGGGGAAGAGGAAAAATAACTGGATCCTAAAGATAAACTGTTAGCAGTGAAATGACCCGGTAAGGGGCTGGGCGTGGTGACTCATACCTGTAATCCCAGCACTTTGGGAGGCCAAAGCGGGTGGATCACTTGAGCTCAGGAGTTCGAGACCAGCCTGGGCAACATAGTGAAAATTTTTTTTCTATAAAATTTTTAAAAATTATTTGGTAAATTCTTGTATTTTTATGTACATTGTCAGATGGGCCCAAATAAAATTAGTACTAATTCAAAATCCCACCAAGATTTTGACTAATGGTCAAAAACCCCACCTACATAGGAACAAAGCTTTATTTTTATTTATTCTCCCATATACTCCCATAACCCCATCCATCCAGAAACAATCATCACTAAAACCTTGGTGTAAATTCTTCCACTCCTTTTCCTTTCCTCTTCTATTTCTAGACATTTAAAATGCTTGAATGTATATATTTCAAACATAAGAACCATCATATTGTACACAAACTTCAGATCTCTTTTTTCTCTTAATGTGGTCTATGGACACATTATAGATCAGTCTTTTTTTTTTTTTTTTATGAGACGGAGTCTTGCTCTGTCACCCAGGCTGGAGTGCAGTGGCATGATCGCAGCTCACTGCAACCTCCACCTCTCAGGTTCAAGCGATTCTCCTGCCTCAGCCTCCCGAGTAGCTGGGACTACAGGCACGCATCACCACACCTGGCTAATTTTGGTATTTTTAGTAGAGACGGGGTTTCACCATGTTGGCCAGGCTGGTCTCGAACTCCTGACCTCGTGATCCACCCACCCTGGCCTCCCAAAGTGCTGGGATTACAGGCGTGAGCCACCGCCCCCAGCCATCATTTTTTTTTAAGTTGCAAAAAAGAGTGTTCCATTTTATGGATTTACCATAAGAAATAATGAAAATTCATGTTGTAGTTTACAATTATGTAAGTGCACATATTTATACATATATCTTTGGACACTTTTATGCTTATTTCCAAAACATAAACTCTTAGCAGTAAATTACCCAGTAAAATTCTATACGCTTTTGATATTTTTATGGACATTGTCAGATGAGCCAAATAAAATTAGAACTAATTTAAAATCCCCTCCAAGAGCATTAGAGTACATTTTTCTCTGAACGGGGGCCAACAGATATAAACACTTTGAAAAATTTTGAAAGAGGCCTCTTAAGAGAAGAACTTCTCTGTTTTGGTGAATAAATCTGGTTCAATTTTCTTACCTTCAGCCTCCGCCATTGTCAGCTCCGCCAAACAGGAGAGAATTAAGAGGGTCAATGGCATGAGCCTTCTTACAAGCTCCATTTTGGCAAGGCGCTGGGCAGCCTTAAGGACCGACAGCTTTTATAGGCTCTGTGTTACATCAGCTTTCTGGACACCTCCAGGGAAACATCAGTTCCAGCCACGCAAGGGGTAGATTTGTGTGAGAATAGAGCAGCTGTGTGACTGGTTTCTTATCAGCATTCCCCACAGTGAGGGTTCTCTCTCCCCAACTCCTTCCTGGAAGGGTTGCCCCCAGTGGAAGCTCTCTGTAGGGATCTCCAGCAGCTGGTTCCCAGCAGGCACTGAGTTATTTTCCATGAAACTGATGGGGAGCTGTGCCTTTCTTCTGTGCCTGCACATCACAAACAGGTGGCCTCATTGACATCATTGAAGTCTTCAGGGCTCTGCTTTGAGAAGGGAGCCTGTGGGAGAACAAAGGTCTGTGGGGCAAGGCAGGGGGTGCAGCACCTGGGCAAAATCTGGGTCCAGCTGGGACATTCAGATGCCCTGCCAGGTGGCTGACCCTGTGGGGGACGGGAAGAGGGTAGAGGATGAAGAGAAAAAGAGTGCAGATCCGGATTCCCCCACAGCGATTTCTAACCAGTTATGTCTGGAGAGACTGAAGCAGGTGAATTAGTCTCTCGGGCACGGTGTTTTGCAGTTGAGAGAAAGAAATCCTAGTGTCCACATTGAGATTGGGAGGAGCAAGTGGTGGTGGGTGGGGGCTGCCCTCTTTTCATTCATTCAGTCAGTAAATATTACTTATTGATCTAGGGCCTAAGCAATATAGAATTGAATGTGAGAAACACAGTCCTGCCCTCATGAAACTTGTATTCTAAGTGGAGAGTTAGACAACAAAAATAAATTAAGAATTCAACTGGTGAGAGGAGCTAAGGATACAATAAACAGGATGACTGCATAGATGGTGGTTGCCTTGGGGTGGGGAGGAAATATGACAGTGAGAAGGAGGGCATCTTGAGAGATGAAATCTGAACAAAGGCAGAAAGACAAGAGGGAGGCATTCATGGGTGATCTGAGCTTGGGGGCTGCATCTTAGGCAAAAGAGAGGGCAAGTGCACAGGCCCCGAGGCAGAGACCAGGTGGGCACACCTACAATAGTAGGGAATAAAGAACAGCCTGGCTGGTCATGAGTGGGAGGAGTGAGCTGGGAGGGGAGGATGGAGAGGAGCAGGCGAAGGTCAGATGGGGAAGGACCCATAGGGCAAATGAGTCTGGGTTTCACTCTAAGTTCAGGTGGAACATATTGAGTGGACAATGCCAGGACTGGCTACTTTCTGAAGAACGTTTGTGCAGCTCTGGGGAGGTCTGACGCTCGTGTAGGCTAAGTCTCCTAGGGTGAAACCCTCTGGCTACCGTCAGCCCCTCTGTGTTGTTCTGACTGTGCTGCAGCCCAGGAGGCCTCCCTAGGGAGAGCACAGTCCTACGTTGTGACCCAGGGGATCCATTCCTCGTTGGACCCTTACAGGGGAAAGGCAGCACCTGGGATGCTCAGGAGGAGCTTGGACATGCCCCAAGGCCCCTGCCTTGCTCTGCTCCATTCCTATCTGCCCGGGCTGGCTGTGGATGAGGCAGGACTGGGTGTCCTGGGGTGAGTTAGCAGGGCACAGGTGTTTGAGATGGGGGACCCTTCTGGTTACTAAGTGCTTGCAGCTGTGTCCATGGATACCCACTCCCACCCTGGGCTTTCCCTCTGAACCCCTCTTTGTCACCCATGGCTGGGATCTCCAACGTCCCTAATCCATCTCCACTGAGTGCGAGAGTTTCATGGCCACACTCTGTTAGGTGGCCCTGGCAAAGGACTCAGGCTTCCAGATCCAGTCAGGAGAGAAGCCCCCTTCAGGCCTCTGGCAACTTCCTGGGGACCACGGGGTGCTGTGGGGTCACCCTGCATCATCTCATTGCTTCTTCTCTGTCACCTGTGCAAGTCCGCACTTCACATCAAGGACACAGAGGCTCAGATGAGTCAAGGGACTTCCCCTGGTGAAGGCCGAATTGGGATGGGAACCGGCTCCATAGGGCTCTAAAGCCCATGTGCGGTGCTCTGTCCTCCTGCTAATGGGGGTGTCCTGAAGACCTTTGTCCCACCTCCCTCACGGCCCCTGCAATACCTGCACCAGGTATAGTCACCCACATGGGGAGGCCCTGGCACAGGCGTCCTGGATCCAGGCACTGGGCCACCCACTGGGTGGGGTAAGAGGGGATTTGTATGTGCTCCATCTGTCAGAGCTGGCTGGTGACAAGAGAAAATCAAAGGCAGGGGACAGAGACAGTGCCCGGAAACTTAAGGGGGACAGGTGACCTCCAGCTGGAGGCTGCCCTGACTTGGCCTCTTCCCAAGCATGCTGGGGCTGGAGGCTCAGCCTCCAGGAGGTGCTCGGCGTCTACAGGCAGCTCCTACACCCACATCTGGCCCGTTTCTGTGCCTAGCTGTCACAGCTGTTTCCTTTATTTGCGACTTCTGTTTTCCTTTTTACCCCCTTTTAGTAGATTACCACCTGTTACTAGCTAATAATTCTTTACATTCAGTATACATGTGATGGTCACAAGCAAGGGTTTAGTTCATGAGAGGAGTGGACATGGCGGTTACAGATAGGGAATCATGCTTAGAAAGGGGTTCCAGGAGGCTCAGGGGCAGGAGCTGGAAGAGAAGGCAGCTGGGAGTAAAGTGGGGAGGAGTGCTTCCTGCCACCTGCTGTTGTGGTCAGGGAGTCTGGGCTTTGGCCTTTGGCTGGTGGTTCGTGTTACAGTTGAAGATGTTGATGGCTAGATCAACAGACATCACTGTTACCGTAATCCACGCAGGAGCCACATGCTCTGGAGATTTGGGGATTGCAGTAGGAAGAAACTGGTTTTCAAAAGGTCCTTTTGAGGTCACTGAGCTCAGGCCTATCTTACACAGGTCAGACAACTTTAACACAGGGAGGTCCTGCCTGGCTCCTCTCACTGTCTTGGATAAATGGACAGGACAACAGGACAGGTATCAGGACATGACACCATTTTCTGCGGTGGATGTCAACCATCCAAGCCCTCACGAGAGCTAAACGAGCGACTCCAGCTGGACAAGATCAGCTAGGCTGAAATTGGAAGTGTCCTAAGAACAGTGTGCATTTTCCTTCTCGGGTGGGAGATGTGCTGGACACTTTTATTCCAATTCTCTTTCTTCTATTGCAATGCTACAAGCTAATCCCCCCCCCACATTCCAAAGTGAGTAATAAATATATTTAAACAAAGGATGTTTATAATCAACAATCAAAAAATATTGGCAGCAAAGAGGATTATTTTTAATAGTGTACATTTATTCAAAAGTATATAAAACAGCACTGTAAATTATATAATCTCACATAAAAACACTAGAACTTGATTTGAATAACAAAACAATCTACTAAGAAGTATTGCTCATGAAGATTTTTGTGCCCACCTTTCCTAACTCAGAGGCCCTCATTTACGTTGCAACAGCAAGGTGGCAGGGAATCAAAACTGGCACACATTCTATATCCTTCACAGCACCGCAGGGCAGGACAAGACTCCGTGGCAATGGTTTTGGCCTGGCTGTTCTTGGCCCACCACACCTTGTCTGGGTTGTGATTTTTTACAGCCACAGCCTCAGGTTCCTTTGCAGCTCTTGAGAAAAGACACACACAAAGCACAGGCTTAGAATTTTTCTTCTCAGCCCTTTTGTGAGAACTGTTGGGGGGTATCTGGGGAGTTTAGTGCTGAAGCCAGTCAAACATGAACACCAGCCCTACATTAAAGCTCTCTCCCCCGTCGCAAGTTCCTCTCGAATCCTTTCCTCTTCTATGATTGCTATAAATGTAAACTGAGGTTACAAAAGTAAGGGTGAGTGAATTCGCAAGCAAGGTCACCCAACTGGTCACTGCAGGCCCCCGAGATGCAGGAATGATGGGAAGGTGCTGCATTTGGCTGTGTCCCGGGCTCCGGGATGTGCCATTGTGAACTCCTTAGAATGGGGACACAATTGCATCTGACAAATAATCTCTCTGGTACTTAAAGGGTCTTCTCCCCAAAATGCAATCTTATCTGACCTACCCTCCCTTGTCCACTGTCCCCCAGGTTTTTCACACGGTTCAGCTGTCCCTGAGATCTAGAGCCCCAGTCATTTTCCCCAAGGCCTCCAGAAACAAATGGAGGAATACCCTGAGAGCTCCCAACTCAGGCAAGAAGAGATCAATCCAGCCCGTCCTCCACATGAGCACAAGGCAGAGCTCGTTCACGCAGCCTCCCCCACAGAATCTGCAGCCTATAGTGCCCAGGACAGAGGGAGTCTTGGCCAACGTGCTGAATTAAACACCTGATGGTAAACTTAGTGAGGTCCAGTGACAGCCAAGCAGCGCTGACACTCACAAGCCAAAGCTGAGAACATTCTACCAACCCCAGCCAGGAAGAAAAAAAATAAGATTCTACACTCAGCTGTCTTTTTGCTTTTACAAAGCTGCCTGTTCTTCTTGACTTCACCCAGGGTATGGCCACAGCAGCAACGAATGACCTTGCTCCAACAGGAAGCCCAGGTATCCCACTGAGGAAGTGCTATCCCCTTTTCCCCATGTGACTCACTTTAGTACGTTGTTTATTTTGAACTTTAGCGCATTGTGTATTTTGAAGTAAAGACAGAGCACGATAACTATCAGCAGGAGCAAGGCCGCCAGGATACCACCAGCGATGACAAGCATAATCACTGTATGGAGGTCAAAAGACTTCGATGTACCTAGGCAGATAAGCGCAAGCAAGCACTGAGCCCATGTGGTCTCCCTCCCCACACAACCACTGAGCAATGCCAATGTCAGGGGAGGAAGAAGAAACCCCAAACACAGATCCTTATGTGTGTAAAACACAAATGTCTTCCCAGGGCGGCCTAGGATCCCAAGCTGGCCCAGAGATGGAAAAAAAGAAAATAAAAAAAGTCAGTTTGTCAATGAAAAGGAATGGAAATGCAAAGTCCAGAGAGAAGGCTATCAGAAGGACAAACAGTGGGAAGAATCTTTCCCTTTCACAGGTGTGATGTGCGGCTGGAAATAACAAGCAGGCCTGCAGTGGAGCTGATGGCGTCACTCCCCAGCACCTGGGCCTCCTGAGCTATACTCATTTTCAGAGTCAGAAATGACCCCTCACTGGATATCAGGCTCAAAGCTCTTCTGTGGAAATGACTGTTTCCAAATGTTACTGTCCCAACAATACTGAGAATATGCAAATCCATTTTGTAAATGATGCATGTTTTAGGAAAAGAACTTTACAATTCTTCCTCTGACAACTGACATTTTTCCTCCTAAATCATAAATTCTCCCAAGAAATCCAATTTGAGATAATAAATTAGTTTAACTTTCTGAAACTGGGAAAAAGTGAGTCAGGGGAGAAGAATAAACAATCTGATTGCCAAAGCATACTTACCACCTTCTAACTCCTCATGGCTGGATGAAAGCCAACAGTAAAAAAAAATTATAATCAAAGTAAACTTTAGGGAACAGGACATCTTATCACGAATTTCTCAAACCTTTAATTTGAGAAAGAAAATTCTAATGATTAACATCCAAAGTTGAAGAGCTTGCTTTTAGAAGCAGTCTTCCAGCAGAGCTAGCAGAATGGATATCCACAATCTAGTTCCAACTTCTGTGCCAATCAGGACACAGGCTGTGTGACATCAACGCTCTGGACACCAGCTCTCTTTCATGGAGTTCTGAATTCCATTCCACTTCCAGATAGATTTTAGCACCAATGGAAGTAGATATGCCTAAATACTCTCTTAAGCCATGGAATACTCAATCTCCCCTTTTCAGGCTTTGTTTCCCTCAGAGAAAAGTTTTAGTTAAGAGTCTGATTCCCAGAGATGCTATATTATTTTAAATGTCCAGTTTTCAAAAAAGCCTATAAGAAAGTATGGCCCATAAAGGAGTGGGGGAGCAATAAATAAAAACTGTTTCTGGAAGAAGCCCAGACATTGGCCCTACTAGAAAATACTTTTAAAGTCTTTTAAATATGTTCAAAGGAATCCATGTCCAAAAAACTAAAGGAAAATATGAGAATAATGTCTCATCATAAAAAAATACCAATAAAGATAAAAATTATCAAAAGAACCAAATAGAAATTATGGCATTGGAAACTACAATAACTGAAATGAAAAATTCACTAGAAGGGCTTTCATAGCAGATTTGGATTGACAGAAGAATCAGTGAACTTGAAGATAGTTGAGATTATCCAAACTGCAATACAGAAAGAAAAAAAAATGGGTAAAAGTGAACACAGGACTTCTGGTTTCTGCACAAACATGTGAAGGGCTTGGGAGTCATCATTCCCATCCTCACAACAACTAAAAAGCTGAATAAAGTGGCTGAATAAAAGCTGAATCAACAACTCTTAAGTCAACCAGAAAATTGAAGTCACAGGGCAAACAGCCACCCCCAAAACTAAAGAGAGAGGTGAATACAGAGAATCCCAGCTTAGGAGCAGAAGCCATTGCCAGAGCCAGCAACTGGTAAGAACACTTACATGGTAACTGATGTCTTCCTGGATGATGAATAGGGACTAGCAGAATATTTAAAAACTCCTGAGGGCCCAATTTTGTTTTGTTTTGTTGGGTGGGGGCACACTTTCATGAGTCATATCTCCAGGAACTCACCAGGTTCTTATAATGAGGACAACAGGAAAATTCCTTTCTGTTTTAGTCTCCACTGACACTGCAGTGGAGGTGGCCTTATTACCACTGTGAGATAATAAAAGTCATGAAATTTCACCAGGCCTCCTCTGATGCCACCCCAGAAGTTAAGTGGAAAGTTGCCCCATTATCTACTGAGTCAGAGAAGAAATCCAGACTCCCCAAGGGGTCTCCACTGATACCACAGGGGTCAGAGGTGAGTCTCTGCTCTTTATTCAGCCTTCTCTGACACCACCCTGGTGGAGGGGTGCTTTGGGACACTTCTTTACAGCTTGGTAACAGTAGACATCTAGGCTCTCTACTCAGTCTTCGCTGGTGGAGTTGGGATAGGGCCATAGTTTTTTCTATGGTGTTTGCCTAGAATGCAGAAGCTATTGTCTAAAATTTTCTGTCTTGTTGAGTTGCCCATTTCCTGGTCTTTTGGCCAGAAAAACTAGTTTCTTGGTGGGGCTCTTTTGTCTGAACCCACTGGTGTTTCCAAGTTGCTCACTTCTTCAGCTCCAAGTTTAGGAATCCGAGACAAAAAACAAAACTTAGGGAACTCACTACCATGCTATTACTTTGATCCCAAGGTCCCTAGCTAGCCTTCCTTCTTCTCTCCACCTATTCAAGTCTTATGTTTGTTTTATATATAATGTCCATGGATTTTAGTTGTACTTAGGAAGAATAAGAAAAAGTATCTCTTCCCATAAGTAGAAGTCCCCCATATGGGAAATTTTTTCATCAGTCCTCTGCTTAAAAGCCACAGCCTCTGCACCAACCCTACACTTGCTCAATCCTGAAAATGAGTGTTTCCTTAAATTTTGTACCCCGGGCCCTTCGCATGTGTTATCCAGCCCATATCTCAACATAACATCTTTCCAGCCTCATCTCCCTCTCCATTACCCCACATCCCATACATTTTCATGCCTGTGACCTGGTTAGATGGCCCTCCCTGTCCCTCGCCTCCTCTATCTGCTGCAACACCAATCCTGCAAGACTTCAATAAAATGCCATGTCCTTATAAAACCTTCACTGATTTCCGCCTCTCTCCCTCCCGTGTTAATTGCTCCTCTCCCTATGTATCCATGCCCTTTGTTTGTGCCTATATGGAAATTTGAATTGTTGACTAGGTGTAGTGGTTCATGCCTGTAATCCCAGCACTTTGGAAGGGTAGGGCAAGAGGATTGGATTGAGCCCAGGAGTTTGAGATCAGCCTTGGCAACATGGTGAGACCCCATCTCTACAAAAAATTTTAAAAATGAAAGTGAAAATAAATTAGCCAGATGTGGTAGCAGATGTCTGTAGTCCCTACTTGGGTTCAGAGGGATATAACCCTAAATAAGCTTAGTCATCATTAAGGAGCTAGGCCCTGTGGACCCTCCCCATGGGGGTGACTACTTCATCTCTCGGTTTCCCTCTATTTCTGTGGTTACTTGATTGCTGTTGGATAGTCTGTGGGCTTGTGCATTTAAAGTTTGCTTTTTCAAGGTGTCTGTGAGCTCTGTGGGGGCAGGAGCTCTGCAACCCTAGGTATCAGAGAACCTAGAACCTATCAGGTGCTGGCACATGTTATGATCAATGACTGAAATCTGAATTTTGTCAGTCTGGTACTCACTTTCTCTGACTGAGCCTCTACATTTAGACAGTGCAGTGACTCAGACACAGCAGTTAAACCCTGACCAATATTATTTCATTTATTAAAAAGAATGCATACTTTCTACACTGCTTGTAAGTCACCAACATTTAACTACTTCCAATGTGTTTTAGTAATATCTTTCTGAGTTGTAATGAAGGCAACCAGGAGGCAATAACTAAAACCTCTGTTTGAAAGATGAGGAAACTAAAGCTCAGAGAGTGGAAGTGACTCCCTTGGGTCACACAGCAAGTCACTGGCAGCAAAGAAACTAGGACCTAGTTCTATAATCCTTCCCTCCATCTCCTGCTTCCCAAGTCCAATGCTCTTCCACCCCCAGCCTTCCTGAACCTTCTGAAATGATGTGTTGTTCCCCATTCCCAGTCCCCCAACTCTATTATTCAAAGGCCGTGATTTTGGCTGTCAGCTGAAAGATCTGCAAATAAATCCCGTTGCATTTCATTTAAGGAAGGGGCTGATTTTTGTGTTGATGTTTTCATTCGAAGCAATATCTCACTGATGATTCACATGTGGTGACTGCTTAAGAGGATTGAGAGGGATGGGGCCATGTGTTCCAGATGGCAAAAGGTAGGCAGCAACTGTGCTCAGAATCAGTGAGTTCAACTTTGCAAAATGCGATTCCCGATACAGGGGCTGGCCTTTTCTCTATGGAAATTCTCTGTAATTCACATCCACAGGGACTTTCACCCAAGTCAGTTATTTGCAAACTGCCCATCCTGTGACTAACACCTGTGACTAACCACTAACAAATGGTTGCAAACACCCCGATGCCTGCTAAATTGCATCTCTGGTGACAGAAGCATCCTGGATCCAAAACTACATAAGCCTGTGAGCTCCCTACTTGACCCAGTTCCCATCTCTGTGCCTCCTCCACAGCTCCTTCTGCTCCGCTCCCGGGAAACTTATCTTTACCTTCAGACTCTTGGTGCAGATGGGGACCTTGCTATGGCCCTGGCAAATGCCATGAGAAGAGTTGGGTTTTGCCCCAGAGAGAGGATCTCCTTAACTGAATCTTTTATTCTCAGAGAAATAAAGATTGTGGTGAACAACATGCAATTGGATTTTATGAACTGCCAAGGTTTGAAGACAGTTTCTGTGTCTTTGTAAAATCCAAATGGCACATTTTACTATATGTCCCAGAACCAGATTACACCTCTCTTCCCATCTCCGAAATTCCCATCCAGTCTTTCCCTCACCAAATTTTATGACTGTAAAATCAGTTTTAAAAGAACCAAAGAGAAAAAACTGCAAACTTAGTG
Source organism: Pan troglodytes (assembly GCF_028858775.2). Taxonomy (NCBI): domain Eukaryota; kingdom Metazoa; phylum Chordata; class Mammalia; order Primates; family Hominidae; genus Pan; species Pan troglodytes. Next base: position 134,943,436 of record NC_072406.2, read on the forward strand.
ATGGATTACCATGTTATATCTTATCAGTGCCTGTCTAGGTGATCCATGCAGATCCCCCGGAGGTGCAGGCACGATGGGAAGGTCACAATCTGCCACGCACTGGGCTCTGGGATTTGCCCTCTAACTCACAGGCTTAACTTCCACAAAATGTGACAAGACTGAGTCTGTCAAATCAACCTCTCATTTCTTGGGAGGCATTCTTCTCATACTCACGTGATTCAAGAGAAGTAACAGTTCATCTTATTTTACCTGCATAAATAATGGCTCCTCTGCTCCAGGAAGGGCAAGAAACGTTTCAAAAAGAGCTCCAATCATGTGTCAGACATCCCCTTGTCAGGCATCCTCCAGGGTCTTCCAACTGCAGCTTCCCATCTCACCATTTCTAAGGCAACTGGAGAGGGGAAAAGAGAACAGCTCAAGTACTCTCTAGCTCAGGAAAGGGGAGATCATTCAGCTTGTCAGTTTCTTCAGTCTACAGTGCCTCAGACAGAGGGAGAGCTCAGCTAACACGCTGAGTTAAACACCCGATAGTAAACTCAATTATTTAAAGTGACAACAAGGCAGCGCTGACACACAGAGCCACCAGGCTGAGAACATTTTATTTACAAGCTCACAGCCCCAAGCCAGAAGGTAAAAAAGCCAAGAGTGTACACAAACATGCCTTTGCCTTTCAACCTCTCCTGCTGTTCTTGACCTGAACCATATGTGGCTGCCACAGCAAAGAATGCCCCTGCTGAAGAAGAGAGTGTCCAGGTATCCCATTTGAAGGGATGTCCCTCATTGTTAAGTGACTCACATCTTTGCCATGGCACATTACAAGGAGACACGATCAGCACAGGGGCAGCACCCAGGAAGAGACCAAAACCAACTATGATCTCTGTCCCAAGACCAGCAGTCTCACCCAACTTGTGGTGGCTTACTTTGTGAAAAGCCAAATATCATCTATGAGGAGCTAAGCAGACAGTGCCAATTATGTTCCCCATGTAGCAAACAAGCAACCTGTCCTGCTGTTCTTGACCTGAACCATCTGTGGCTGCTGCAGCAAGGAGTGACCCTGCTGAAGCAGAGAGTGTCAGCCTGGGGAGTCAGCAGTGCCTGCCTTCAAGGGGCAGCCTGGGGGAGGTCATAAAGCCCTGATTCTGCAGCTCAATCCCAATGAGAATGGCCTTTGACACTGGAACGACCAGACAGCAAAAGCATCTGAATATCTTTCCCACTTCCAGTGTGTTGAGGTCTCAGTCTCAGTCTAGCCATGCTGGGGAGTCTCCAGGGGTCTCTTCTTCTTTCCCTGGGCCTAAATCAGGACTGCAGAGCATCCTCACTGGCCTCAAAGGTTCCTTCTCCAGCCCCCTCTCCCCTGGACAGACCCACTGCATGTTGCAAAGAGATGTAGACAGTGATTACAGATCGATCTTCATTTCACCTGGACTGAGAAAAATCACCCTGGGTTACTGCTGCTTTCCTCAGCCACTATATCCCTCCCTCCACTTCCCACCTCTAAACACCAGTGGCCTCATGATGTCCCTAAGCTGCCAGCCCCACAAAGCCAGGCCCAGCCCTGCATTTACATTTCACTGGATGGAGACAAACAGAATTTGGTTGCTTGTGATTGTAGGAATGAGGTTCCTATTTCTTGCTGGCTAATGGCCCAAAGCCACTCTCAGCTCCTACAGGTCACCCACTCACAGGCCCTCTCACTCCAAGGCAGTTTACTTCTCCTTCCCAGGCTAGGAGTAAAGCCTCTCTCTGATGCTCCACCCACCTTTAAAAGGGCTCACCTAATAAGGTCAGATCTACCCAGATAATCTCTATTTTGATTAGCTCAAAGTCAGCTGATTAGTAACCTAGACACAAGAGTGACATTCCATCATATTCGCTGGTCCAGCCTACCCTCTAGGGGATGGGAATATACAGGATATCTGCATGGGGGAGCTGGAATCTGGGGGGTCATCAGAGAACTTTGCCTACCATGAGGTTACTATGTTCCACTTATAAAAGGGAACCATTTTGGTCCAAAACATGAAAGCCAACGAGCTTTGCTGCAATTGAATTTTCACTATTCTTTCTTGCTATTACATAAGTCAGTCTTTAAAGCAATAAATATTGAATTGCTATCTAATCCATTTACACTTCACAACTGGTCATTTCTCTTACTACATTCAAATACGTTTATAAAACTCAAATTATCAATACAATGCTGGGAACCTTTACCTCTGCTCCGCAAAGGCAGTTTTGCTGTACTTGTGTATTTATGGTACTTATGTATCTGTTTCCTTGTATTTCTCTAGTTTTGTCATTTTCTCCAAAGCACTCATCATTCAAACTTGCCTCCAGTCAAGTTTTGAGGCCTTAATGATAAGAAGAATGTTATAAACTCTTGAGGAAGTACAAACCCTTCAAACTCACATTTCTAGGCCTTAAACTGTCAAACTGAAGCTTTAAAAAGGAACAAAAGAAAACATTATCAGTTTACTTTTATGTCCCCCAAATGGGCTGGAAGTGCGTGTCAGTGCCTGCTGACCACCTGACAACTACTCAGGCACTGGCAAGGCTGGCTCTGAATGCTCTGACAATTCACATGTGGTGACTACTTAAGAGTGTAACTTTCCTCAAGGATCTAGAACTAGAAATACCATTTGACCCAGCCATCCCATTACTGGGTATATACCCAAAGGATTACAAATCATGCTGCTATAAAGACACATGCACACATAGGTTTATTGCGGCACTATTCACAATAGCAAAGACTTGGAACCAACCCAGATGTCCATCAATGATAGACTGGATTAAGAAAATGTGGCACATATACACCATGGAATACTATGCAGCCATAAAAAAGGATGAGTTCATGTCCTTTGTAGGGACACGGATGAAGCTAGAAACCATCATTCTCAGCAAACTATCGCAAGGACAAAAAACCAAACACCGCATGTTCTCACTCACAGGTGGGAACGGAACAATGAGAACACTTGGACACAGGAAGGGGAACATCACACACCGGGGCCTGTGGTTGGGTTGGGGAGGGGGGAGGGATAGCATTAGGAGATATACCTAATGTAAATGACGAGTTAATGGGTGCAGCACACCAACATGGCACATGTATACATATGTAACAAGCCTGCACATTGTGCATATGTACCCTAGAACTTAAAGTGTAATAATAAAAAAAAAAGAGTGTCACTGTGCCCCTGCGCATCCCTCCCCATGCACACCTGTGCCCACAGCAGGAGATCACTCCTCCTGCATTCTTGAATGTGCACCTTCGGGTCCTGAAGCAGGAAAGTTCTAGGAACTGGGGGAAGACCACAGAGAGTGGTTACCCAGGTAGCCCTTACTGTCTGTGGGGCACACAGAGCCTCTGAATCCTTCTAAATGTGGTGTCCCTAGTACCAGCGAGAAGTACCCCTTGGGCTGGTGCTCCCCAGAGACTACAGAGGGAGCATGCTAAGGCTTCAGGGCACCCCACCCTCCCTGGCAGTTATCCAACAGACTTCTGTGAGCAAAATCTGAACACGGTTCCTCTAGGGATCTGGCAATATATTAAATTTCCTTAGGAAAGATGCTTTTTTCTTCTTGCAGACTTCAGGTTTCCATCAGTGGTTCCTCTTCCAGGACTCAGGAAACTAGGCTCCCACAGAATTGCCCATCCTTGGTCTCTCTGCATCTTTTGGATGGAAGTGGACAGCACACATAAGACAGGGCAAGAACTGACTGATTCTACTGGTAAAGACACAGTAATCCACTTCTTGATTCAGACAGTTTAGTACTCAGACATTGAAAGAGAGATTAGCCAAAGGCACCCCAATCCCTGTTCCACATTCCAAATAGGATGACACCAAACAAAACACGTTGGATGACTGCGATGTGAGTTGTGGGATAATCTGTTGCTAAGGAGCCAATTCTATACTGAAGCTAAGTGGTTTAATATTCTGAAGTTGTATTCTGATGGAAGCATGGCAGAAAGCTTTATACCTTATCAGAACAGAGGCAGCCATTACGAACTGACTCATGAAAGCCTCCCAGAGAAGAGAAGATGGTGAGTGAGAGTTGGCCTTGTAGCAGCTCCTTACAAGCCTCTCAAATCCTTCTTGATCCTGGAGGATCAAAGGCATTCCACCAAGCCTCAGATTAACTAGGGTTCAGACCTTGTCTTGCATGGCCAGAAAGGTGGAAAGGTGCAAGGTTGCCAGGGTGCAATGGCAGAGCCATTCCCTTACATACTCTTGTACCAACTGTCATAGGTCAGGAACCTGGAAAACAAACTCTGACACAGGCTTGTGTACAGGAGGCTCCCTGGGCAGTGTATTCAAAATCCACCCCTGTGAGGGGTGAGGGAAGCAGGACTGAAGAGTCAATGAACTATGAAGCAGCTGCAATAAAAGGTTCCCACCAATTCCCTGGAGAGTTTAAGGCTAGGCTGGCCCTTACAAGATGCCCCATTGAGGCAGTGTGCTCAGACCTTTATATGCCCATATTGACTAGTCACTGGATGAGGAGTTGTTCAAGGAGGGCCTGTGAAGTTGTTCAAGACAACTGTCTTGAATTCCTGGAGAGCAGTGGCACTGAAAGCCATCAGCTGCCAACACTCCCGGCAGCTTGTATTTTGTCCTGGCACAGCCCCTTCCACCAACATTTTGGTCTGACTTTTTTTTTTTTTTAACTTGCACACAGTAAAGTTCACTCTTCGTGATGTACAGTAGTATGGGGTTTGACAAATGCACAGAATCAGGTATTTGTCCACAACAGTACCATAAAGAACAGTTCCATCACCTTAAAAAGTTCCCTTCTGTGGCCCCTACAGTCAGCTTCTCCCCTATATGCCACCTCTTGGCAACCATGGATCAATTTTCCATCCTTTTGTTTTGGGTTTGCAGATTGTCATATAAACTAAATCACATTATACTTAGCCTTTTGGACCTGGCGTTGTGCACTTAGGAAAATGCATTTAATATTTGTATATCGATAGTTTCTTTTTAGGGTGAAGTACTATTCTGTTGTTTCACTGGACCACAGTTTATCCATTCATACATTGAAGGACATGTGGATTTATTTCCAGGTTTTGACAATTATAAAAAAAGCTGCTATAATACATCCCATACCAGTTTTTGTGTGAATGTAAGTTTTCAGTTCATTTGGTAAATACCTAAGGGGAGAATTGCTGGGTTGTGTATTCAGTACATGTCTGACTTCATAAAAAACTGCCAAACTGTTTTACAGAGTGGTTGTATCATTTTTTATTCTCACTAGCAATGAAGTTGAATTCTAGCAGCTATGTTTACTTGTCAGCATTTGATAATGTCAGAGGACTTTTTTGTTTGCTTGCTTGTCATTCTAACACATCTGAAGTGGTATCTGGCTGTTATTATTTGATTTATTACTAATAATTTTGAGCATCTTTTCATATGCTTATTTGACATCCATATGCTTATTGGTAGATAACTTCCTTGATAAAGTATCTTTTTAGCTCTTTTGCTTATTTCCTGAAATTAGGTATTTACTTTATTATTCAGTTTTTAGAGTTCCTTCTTTATATGCTCTGGATCTAAGCCCTTTATGAAATATATGATTTGCAAATATTTTCTCCTAGTCTATGGCTTTTCTTTTCATTCTTTTAAGTGTGTGTTCAATAAAGCAAGTTTTTAATTAGATAAATTCCAATTTATCCTTTTATTCATTGATTATATTTTTGTTGTCATATCTAAAATGTCATTGCCAAACCCACTGTCATACAGATTTTCTCCTATTTTCTTCTGTATGTTTTATAGCTTTATATTTTACATTTAGGTCTACAATTCATATTGCTTTAGTTTTTGTAAATGAGGTATATGTGGAGGTTCATTTTTTGGCACACGAACATCCAACTGGTTTACAAAAACTTTGCCTTTGAAAATTTTTCAAAAATCATCTTATTTTTGTGGATCTATTTCTGGGCTCTCCATTCTGTTCCACTGATCTATGTCAAACTGCATTGATCACTGTAGCTTCAAAATAAGTCTTAAAATTAATAGTGTGAGTCCTTAAACTTTGTTATTTTTCAGTTTGTTTTTGCTATTCTAATTCCTTTGCCTCTTTGTATACATTTTAGAATAAACTTGTAGCTATCTACAAAAACTTTCTACATTGAATCTGTAGATCAAATTGGGGAGAATTGACATCTTCATAGTGGATTTTCCTATCCATAAACATGGACTATCGCCATTTATTTAGATATTCTTTGATTAATTTCCATCAATGTTTTATAATACTCAGAATACAGATCCTACACAAAGTTTATTAGATTTATACCTAAATGCTTCTTTAACTTTTAGTGCTATTGTAAACAGTATTATTTTTAAATTTCAAATTCCAATTGTTCATTGCTGGTACACAGGAGCAGTGAATTTTTATATATTGACATCATTGCTGAGCTCACATCCTGAGCCACTGGGACATTCTTTAAAAACTAGTCAGCCATATCATTTTTCCTGCTCTAACAGTACTCACTGACCTTAGGGTAAAATCCAAACTCCTTATCTGACCTACACAGACCTTCATAATCTGACCATTTACCTGCCTCTCTTTTCTGTCACCACCTCCCATCTTGCTTCCTTTCACTGACATTCAAGCCACAATGGCCCTCCTTCCCTTACTGTGTAGACATGCCCAGTTGCTTCCTGCCTCAAGGCCTTAGCCCTTGTCTGTTTCTTTGCCTAACATGCACCAGCCCCTCCCCAAGACATGTCACACCTGAGTGCATTCCTCTTTATGTCTTTGCTAAAATTTCCCCTTCTCAAAATGGCATTCCTAGGCCATATTATTGAACCCCCACCTACAAGACACCCTCTATCTCATCACCTTGTTTAATTAGATTCTAAACAGCAATTATAATTTAATTTTGGTTTATTTACTGTGTGTCTCTCCTATTTAGAATATAAATGCCATGACAGCATGGACCGTCTCTCATGTTCATTTCAATATTCACATTCCCTAGAATAAGACTCAGTAAGTATACGCATTTTAGAAATCTGGAGGAGAAAGAAGAGAAAAAAGAAAAGTAAATACATGAAGTTATTAACAGTGATTGTCTATACGTGGTTGGGTTTGTGGAATTTTATTATTTTTCTTTTCAGTGTATTTCTTATTTTTCTGTAATAAACATGTACTGTTCTTCAAATGAGTTATTTTTAAGGAAAAATAAATGAATAAAAGGCCTTTGTTTTCAGGGACTTTTCAGCCAATAATAAGCAAAATGGTTGCTGCATTATATATGGAGATTATAAAGAATAAGTCAGGTTCATTACAAACTGGGTTTTTTTAACACAAATGCAAACAATAATTCTTCTAGTATAACAATGTTCCTTCTGCCTTATATTTTCTTTGCTCTTTTAAGGACTATACACAAAGACATCATAACTACTTTTCTCTCCAGGTGTCCAAATGGGAGAAGCCAATTGCTGATGGTATTTAGCTAAATGACTGTGTAAGAATCACCTGTGGAAGGTATATTCCCACTCATTGTGTGGCCAACTCTTCTTAGTACCAAGTGCAGTCTCTATCAAGCAAATCAAGCAGAAGGGCCAGCTTGGGAGGGGACAGGCTAAAGGAAACCCATGAAGCATTGAATCTGAGCTCAATTTCAATGAGAACCATTCCTGAACAGTGGAAAGACCAGAGACATCAGAACCATCTTTCCCACTTCCATTAAGCCAAGGCATTTGGTCTTATCACCAGGACATGCAGCTTTTTGGCCATGTTGAAGAATCTCTGTGGAAAGAATTCAGCTGCTCCTACCTACAGGTAACAGTAACATCCACAATCACAAAGTAATAGCTGATATTACACTGATTGATGACTTCATGCCTGGCACTAGCTCTTAGATATTTCATTCTCTTAAGAGACCCTATGAGGTAGGTAATACTATTATCATCCCCATTTTCTTAATGGAGGCAATAACAAATGGGAAAACATGGACATATGGAGGTTAAGAATTTGTCCAAGGCCATACAGCTAGCAGGGAAAAGGGCCAGGAATTGAACTCAGCAGATCTGGTTCCAGAGGCAGGCTATAAACCTCAAGACTAGTGGCTAGCAAACTGTATGTGCATTCAAATCAGCTACAGAGCTTTCAAAAGTCTTTTTAGAACAGTTTTCTATTTATTTTTAAATTGAGTAGATAGGACAGAATTCCCATATGTCCCTCTCCCCTGCTCACATACACTGTTATTTTATTTTACTCAATCTGTCCTGTTTAGTTCTGTTTAATTCCTCAGTGAATACTTCATTTACACTGATTCACTGAAGTAACAACCTCAAAACTTCATTACCATCCATAGGCGTAGCCTCAGATGATGTTGCCAGGGCTCTTTACCAACATCTCCTGACTGTTTTTCCATTTTCAGGCTGGCCCCCTCCACATACTGGGCCAGTGTCGGCTACAAGCCCACATCCTTAAGATCTATGATCTAAAAAGGAGAGAGATAATGTCCTTTTCCAGCATGCGCAAATCCTACAAAAGGACTTTGGTCTTCCCTGGATCACCTGCCCTTGAATTGTACCAGTCCCTGTGGAAAAAGGGACAAGGGCCCATGATCTTGTTCAGGTCAGGGTCACATGCACTGTCACTGATAACTCCTGCCACAATCACAATGGATAAGTGGTGAAGCTCATCCCAAAACAACACATGTTCACTGTAGAAAGCAAGAGTGAAAAACATGAAGTTGTTGAAAAAGTTTAGCATTACAGTAATTTTATTCTGATCATTTAATACAAGAAAGCCAAATAGGAATTCAAGTTTTCGCCTTTATTTTTGGCATTGATGAATAATGAAGAACCTTAGCTTCTTCATACTTCCACAGTTACTTGAGTTAAAACAATCAGGTATTACATATTTCACTTGCTTTTTTAAAAGTTCTCCTAAAAAGCTGTGAGAATTCTACACCAGCATGGGTCACTGTTGCATAATATCACTGAGGTCTGTTGTGTGTACTACTTTTCACCAGCAAAGGAAAAATGATGGATTTTTTGAGTAACTTTTGTATACATATTTAGGTACTACACTTTTACTAATAAAAGTAACTTTGACAAGAAAAAACATCTTGTATTACTGTGGTGCATTTGTTACAATTAATGGGACAATATTAATATATTAACTAAGTTCGGTAATTTATATTCAGTTTTCTCACTCTGTGTGTACAGTCCTATAGGTCTGGACAAATGCACACATCCACCATTATAGTATCACATGCAGATTAATTTTGCCCCCAAAATCCCATGCTTCACTTATTCAACATTACCCTTCTCCTTTCCCCCTGCCAGACCCTGGCAACCATTCTTTTAATTGTCCCTGTAGTTTTGCCTTATCCAGAATGTCACATAGTTGGAACCATATAGTATGTAGCCTTTTAAGGCTAACTGGTTTCAACTGGCAATGTACACTTAAGGTTTCTCCATGTCATTTTGTTACTTGCTAGCTCATTTATTTTTATCACGGAATAATATTCCATTATATGAAAATACCAGTTTCTTTAGTTACCTACTGAAGGACATCTTAGTTGCTTCCAGCTTTTGCCAATTATGAATAAAGCTACTATAAAAATTCATGTGCAGGTTTTTGTGTACCCATAGATTTTCAGCTCAGCTGGATAAATAACTAGGAGTCCAACTGCTGAGTCATTATGTACCATTTAAAATTCCAACCAGCAGTGAATAAGAATTCCGGGTGCTGTGCATACCCACCAGCATCATTTGGATTGTCAGGTTTTGTTTTTTTATTTTAGCCATTCTAATACATACTTGTTAAGTATGATGTTAGCTGTAGGTTGTTTGCACATGTTCTTTATTAACCTGAAGAAGTTTCCATCTATTTCTAGTTTGCTGAATTTTTTTAATGATGAATGGGTGTTGAATTTTCTCAAATCCTCTTTTCTGCATCTATTGATATGATTTTTATTCTTTTATTCTTTATGTGATAGGTTACACTAATTGGTTTTCAATATTGAACCAGAAACATACTAGAATACCTTACACACCTGGAGTAACTCCCACTTGGTGTTGATACATAATACTTTTTCTACTTGTTGGATTCTATTTGATATTTTGTTGAGGATTTTTGCATCTGTGTTCATGAGAGGTATTGGTCTGTATGTTTCCATTCTCCTAATGATTTTATTTTGCTTTGGTGTTAGGGTAATGCTGGCTTCATATAATGAATTAGGAAGTGTTGCTGTGCTTCTATTTTCTGGATAAAACTGCATAAAATTTGTATTATTTTTGCCACAAATGTTTGGGAAAATTCACAAGTGAACTCATCTGGTCCTGGTGCTTTATTTTTTTGGAAGAGTAATTATTAATTTTTTTTTTACTAGATATAGGCCTATTTAGATTATCTATTTCTCCTTTCTAAGTTTGGGTACATTGTGTCTTTCAGGAAATTGATCCATTTCATCTGTTATCAAATTCGGAGACAGCTGTTTGTATTATTCTTTTTTTTTTTTTTTTTGAGATGGAGTCTCACTCTGTTGCCCAGCTGGAGTGCAGTGGTGCAATCTTGGCTCACTGCAACCTCTGCCTCCCGGGTTCAAGAGATTCTCCTGCCTCAGCCTCCCGAGTAGCTGGAACTACAGGTGCATGCCACCACACCTCATTAGTTTTTTATTTTTAGTAGAGATGGGGTGTCACCATGTTGGCCAGGCTGGTCTCTAACTCCTGACCTCAGGTCACCTGCCCAGCTCAGCCTCCCAAAGTGCTGATATTACAGGCATGAGCCACCGCACCAGACCTCCTTTTTTATCCTTTTAATGCCTGTGGAATCAATACTAATGGTCCCCCTTTCATTTCTAATATTAATAATTTGTGTCTTTTTTAGTCTGACCAGAGGCTTATCAACTTTATCTATCTTTTCAAAGAACCAGCTTTTGATTTCATTGATTTTTTCTTTGTCGATTTCATTGATTTTTGCTGATTTTTATTACATCTTCTCTTCTGCTTGTTTTAGGTATACAGGCATACCCTGTTTTACTGTGCTTCACTGTACTGTGCCTCATAGATACTGCATTTTTTGCAAACTGAAGATTTCTGGCAACCCTGTATTAAGAAGGTCTATCAGTGCCATTTTTCCAACAGCATGTGCTTACTTGTGTCTCTGCTGTCACATTTTGGTAATTCTTACAATATTTCAAACTTTTGCTTTATTATTATATATGTTATGGTGATCTGTGATCAGCAATCTTTGATGTTACTACTGCCATTGTTTTGGTCCACCATGAATCATGACCCTATAACATGGCAGACTTAATCAACAAATTGTGTTCTGAGTACTCCACTGACTGCCATTCCCTCACCTCTCTCCCTATTCTCAGGCCTCCCTATTCCCTGAGACACAAAAATATCGAAATGATAACAATTAATACCCCTACAATGGTCTCTAAGTGTTCAAATGAAAGGAAGAGTCATGTACGTCATATTTTAAATCAAAAGCTAGAAATGATTAAGCTTAGTGAGTAAGGCATGTTGAAAACCCAGATAGGCTGACAACTAGGCCTCTTGCATGAAACAGTTACCAAGTTGGAATGCAAATGAAAAGTTCTCAAAGGAAATTAAAAGTGCTACTCCAGTGAACACACAGATAAGAATACAAAATAGCTTTATTGCTGATATGAATAAAGTTTTAGTGGTCTGGATAGAAAATCAAACCAGCCACAACATTCCCTTAAGCCAAAACCTAATCCAGAGCAATGCCCTAACTCTCTTCAATTCTGTGAAAGCTAAGAAAGGTAAGGAAGCTGCATAAGAACAGATAGAAGGTGGCAGCGAGGCTGGGGGAGGGACGCCCACCATTGCTCAGGCTTAAGTAGGTAAACAAAGCAGCTGGGAAGCTTGAACTGGGTGGAGTCCACCACAGCTCAAGGAGGCCTGCCTGCCTCTGTAGGCTCCACCTCTGGGGGCAGGGCACAGACAAACAAAAGACAGCAATAACCTCTGCAGACTTAAATGTCCCTGTCTGACAGCTTTGAAGAGAGCAGTGGTTCTCCCAGCACACAGCTTGAGATCTGAGAACGGGCAGACTGCCTCCTCAAGTGGGTCCCTGACCCCCGAGTAGCCTAACTGGGAGGCACCCCCTAGTAGGGGCGGACTGACACCTCACACGGCCGGGTACTCCTCTGAGACAAAACATCCAGAGAAACGAACAGGCATCAGCATTTGCGGTTCACCAGTATCCGCTGTTCTGCAGCCACCGCTGCGGATACCCAGGCAAACAGGGTCTGGAGTGGACCTCCAGTAAACTCCAACAGACTTGCAGCTGAGGGTCCTGCCTGTTAGAAGGAAAACTAACAAACAGAAAGGACATCCACACCAAAAACCCATCTGTACGTCACCAATATCAAAGACCAAAGGTAGATAAAACCACAAAGATGGGGAAAAAACAGAGCCGAAAAACCGGAAACTCTAAAAATCAGAGCGCCTCTCCTCCTCCAAAGGAACGCAGCTCCTCACCAGCAATGGAACAAAGCTGGACGAAGAATGACTTTGACGAGTTGAGAGAGGAAGGCTTCAGAAGATCAAACTACTCCGAGCTAAAGGAGGAAGTTCAAACCAATGGCAAAGAAGTTAAAAACTTTGAAAAAAATTAGACGAATGGATAACTAGAATAATCAATGCAGAGAAGTCCTTAAAGGACCTGATGGAGCTGAAAACCAAGGCTCGAGAACTACGTGATAAATGCACAAGCCTCAGTAACCGATGCAATCAACTGGAAGAAAGGGTATAAGCGATGGCAGATGAAATGAATGAAATGAAGCATGAAGAGAATTTTAGAGAAAAAAGAATAAAAAGAAACGAACAAAGACTCCAAGAAATATGGGACTATGTGAAAAGACCAAATCTACGTCTAACTGGTGTACCTGAAAGTGATGAGGAGAATGGAACCAAGTTGGAAAACACTCTGCAGGATATTATCCAGGAGAACTTCCCGAATCTAGCAAGGCAGGCCAACATTCAAATTCAGGAAATATAGAGAATGCCACAAAGATACTCCTGGAGAAGAGCAACTCCAAGACACATAATTGTCAGATTCACCAAAGTTGAAATGAAGGAAAAAATGTTAAGGGCAGCCAGAGAGAAAGGTCGGGTTACCCACAAAGGGAAGCCCATCAGACTAACAGCTGATCTCTCAGCAGAAACTCTACAAGCCAGAAGAGAGTGGGGGCCAATATTCAACATTCTTAAAGAAAAGAATTTTCAACCCAGAATTTCATATCCAGCCAAACTAAGCTTCATAAGTGAAGAAGAAATAAAATCCTTTACAGATAAGCAAATGCTGAGAGATTTTGTCACCACCAGGCCTGCCCTAAAAGACCTCCTGAAGGAAGCACTAAACATGGAAAGGAACAACCGGTACCAGCCACTACAAAAACATGCCAAACTGTAAAGACCATTAAGGCTAGGAAGAAACTGCATCAACTATCGAGCAAAATAACCAGCTAACATCATGACAGGATAAAATTCACACATAACAACACTAACCTTAAATGTAAATGGGCTAAATGCTCCAATTAAAAGGCACAGACTGGCAAATTGGATAAAGAGTCAAGACCCATCAGTGTGCTGTATTCAGGAAACCCATCTCACGTGCAGAGACACACATAGGCTCAAAATAAAGGGATGGAGGAAGATCTACCAAGCAAATGGAAAACAAAAAAAGGCAGGGGTTGCAATCCTAGTCTCGGATAAAACAGACTTTAAACCAACAAAGATCAAAAGAGACAAAGAAGGCCATTACATAATGGTAAAGGGATCAATTCATCAAGAAGAACTAACTATCCTAAATATATATGCACCCAGTACAGGAGCATCGAGATTCATAAAGCAAGTCCTGAGTGACCCACAAAGAGACTTAGACTCCCACACAATAATAATGGGAGACTTTAACACCCCACTGTCAACATTAGGCAGATCAACCAGACAGAAAGTTAACAAGGATATCCAGGAATTGAACTCAACTCTGCACCAAGTGGACCTAATAGACATCTACAGAACTCTCCACGCCAAATCAACAGAATATACATTCTTTTCAGCACCACACCACACCTATTCCAAAACTGACCACATAGTTGGAAGTAAAGCACTCCTCAGCAAATGTAAAAGAACAGAAATTATAACAAACTGTCTCTCAGACCACAGTGCAATCAAACTAGAACTCAGGATTAAGAAACTCACTCAAAACCGCTCAACTACATGGAAACTGAACAACCTGCTCCTGAATGACTAGTGGTTACATAACGAAATGAAGGCAGAAATAAAGAGGTTCTTTGAAACCAATGAGAACAAAGACACAGCATACCAGAATCTCTGGGACACATTCAAAGCAGTGTGTAGAGGGAAATTTATAGCACTAAATGCCCACAAGAGAAAGGAGGGAAGATCTAAAATTGACACCCTAACATCACAATTAAAAGAACTAGAGAAGCAAGAGCAAACACATTCAAAAGCTAGCAGAAGGCAAGAAATAACTAAGATCAGAGCAGAACTGAAGGAAATAGAGACACAAAAAACCCTTCAAAAAAATCAATGAATCCAGGAGCTGGTTTTTTGAAAAGATCAACAAAATTGATAGACTGCTAGTAAGACTAATAAAGAAGAAAAGAGAGAAGAATCAAATAGACGCAATAAAAAATGACAAATGGGATATCACCACTGATACCACAGAAATACAAACTACCATCAGAGCATACTATAAACACCTCTACGCAAATAAACTAGAAAATCTAGAAGAAATGGATAAATTCCTCGACACATACACTCTCCCAAGACTAAACCAGGAAGAAGTTGAATCTCTGAATAGACCAATAACAGGTGCTGAAATTGAAGCAATAATTAATAGCTTACCAACCAAAAAAAGTCCAGGACCAGATGGATTCACAGCCGAATTCTACCAGAGGTTACAAGGAGGAGCTGGTACCATTCCTTCTGAAACTATTCCAATCAATAGAAAAAGAGGGAATCCTCCCTAACTCATTTTATGAGGCCAGCATCATCCTGATACCAAAGCCCGGCAGAGACACAACCAAAAAAGAGAATTTTAGACCAATATCCTTGATGAACATTGATGCAAAAATCCTCAATAAAATACTGGCAAACCGAATCCAGCAACACATCAAAAAGCTTATCCACCATGATCAAGTGGGCTTCATCCCTGGGATGCAAGGCTGGTTCAATATATGCAAATCAATAAATGTAATCCAGCATATAAACAGAGCCAAAGACAAAAACCACAAGATTATCTCAATAGATGCAGAAAAGGCCTTTGACAAAATTCAACAACCTTCATGCTAAAAACTCTCAATAAATTAGGTATTGATGGGACGTATCTCAAAATAATAAGAGCTATCTATGACAAACCCATAGCCAATATCATACTGACTGGACAAAAACTGGAAGCATTCCCTTTGAAAACTGGCACAAGACAGGGATGACCTCTCTCACCACTCCTATTCAACATAATGTTGGAAGCTTTGGTCAGGGCAATCAGGCAGAAGAAGGAAATAAAGGGCATTCAATTAGGAAAGGAGGAAGTCAAATTGTCCCTGTTTGCAGATGACATGATTGTAAATCTAGAAAACCCCATCATCTCAGCTCAAAATCTCCTTAAGCTGATAGGCAACTTCAGCAAAGTCTCAGGATACAAAATCAATGTACAAAAATCACAAGCATTCTTATACACCAATGACAGACAAACAGAGAGCCAAATCATGAGTGAACTCCCATTCACAATTGCTTCAAAGAGAATAAAATACCTAGGAATCCAACTTACAAGGGATGTGAAGGACCTCTTCAAGGAGAACTACAAACCACTGCTCAAGGAAATAAAAGAGGATACAAACAAATGGAAGAACATTCCATGCTCATGGGTAGGAAGAATCAATATCGTGCAAATGGCCACACTGCCCAAGGTAATTTACAGATTCAATGCCATCCCCATCAAGCTACCAATGACTTTCTTCACAGAATTGGAAAAAACTACTTTAAAGTTCATATGGAACCAAAAAAGAGCCCGCATCGCCAAGTCAATCCTAACCAAAAGAACAAAGCTGGAGGCATCACACTACCTGACTTCAAACTATACTACAAGGCGACAGTAACCAAAACAGCATGGTACTGGTACCAAAACAGAGATATAGATCAATGGAACAGAACAGAGCCCTCAGAAATAATGTCGCATATCTACAACTATCTGATCTTTGACAAACCTGAGAAAAACAAGCAATGGGGAAAGGATTCCCTATTTAATAAATGGTGCTGGGAAAACTGGCTAGCCATATGTAGAAAGCTGAAACTGGATCCCTTCCTTACACCTTATACAAAAATCAATTCAAGATGGATTAAAGACTTAAACGTCAGATCTAAAACCATAAAAATCCTAGAAGAAAACCTAGGCATTACCATTCAGGACATAGGCATGGGCAAGGACTTCATGTCGAAAACACCAAAGGCAATGGCAACAAAAGCCAAAATTGACAAATGGGATCTAATTAAACTAAACAGCTTCTGCGCAGCAAAAGAAACTACCATCAGAGTGAACAGGCAACCTACAAAATGGGAGAAAATTTTTGCAACCTACTCATCTGACAAAGGGCTAATATCCAGAATCTACAATGAACTCAAAACAAATTTACAAGAAAAAAACAACCCTATCAAAAAGTGGGTGAAGGATATGAACAGACACTTCTCAAAAGAAGACATTTATGCAGCCAAAAAACACATGAAAAAATACTCATCATCACTGGCCATCAGAGAAATGCAAATCAAAACCACAATGAGATACCACCTCACACCAGTTAGAAAGGCAATCATTAAAAAGTCAGGAAACAACAGGTGCTGGAGTGGATGTGGAGAAACAGGAACACTTTTACACTGTTGGTGGGACTGTAAACTAGTTGTGGAAGTCAGTGTGGTAATTCCTCAAGGATCTAGAAGTAGAAATACCATTTGACCCAGCCATCCCATTACTGGGTATATACCCAAAGGATTATAAATCATGCTGCTATAAAGACACATGCACACATGTTTATTGCGGCACTATTCACAACAGCAAAGACTTGGAACCAACCCAAATGTCCAACAATGATAGACTGGATTAAGAAAATGTGGCACATATACACCATGGAATACTATGCATCCATAAAAAATGATGAGTTCATGTCCTTTGTAGCGACATGGATGAAGCTGGAAACCATCATTCTCAGCAAACTATCGCAAGGACAGAAAACAAAATACTGCATGTTCTCACTCATAGGTGAGAATTGAACAATGACAACACATGGACACAGGAAGGGGAACATCACACTCTGGGGCCTGTTGTGGGGTGGGGGGAGGGGGGAGGGATAGCATTAGGAGATATACCTAATGTTAAATGACGAATTAATGGGTGCAGCACACCAACATGGCACATGTATACGTATGTAACAAACCTACATGTTGTGCACATGTACCCTAAAACTTAAAGTATAATAATACAAAAATAAAATAAAATAAAAAAAGAACAGATTGAAGCTAATAAAGGTCAGTTCATGAGGTTTAAAAAATAAACCATCTCCATAACATAAACGTGCAAGGTGTAACAGGAAGGTACAGCAAGTTATCTAGAAGCTCTAGCTAGGATAATTCATGAAGGTGGCCACATTTAACAATGGATTTTCAGTATAGATGAAAACAGACTTCTATAGGACAAAGATGCCCTCTAGGACTTGCACAGCTAGAGAGGTCAACGCCTGGCTTCAAAGCTGATTCTGACTCAAAAATCAGGCTGACTTTGTCGCTGGGGACTAATATAGCTGATGATTTCAAGTTTAAGCCAACGCTCATTTACCATTCTGAAAATCCTAGGGCTCTTAAGAATTATGCTAAATCTGCTCTGTCTTTGCTTTATAAATGGAACAACAAAACCAGGATGACAACACATTGGTTTACTGAATATTTTAAGCTCCCTGCTGTGACCTCCTGCTCAGAAAAAAGTTCTTTTCAATACATTAGTGCTAACTGATGCTTGGCCAGGGCCACCCAAGAGCTCAGATGGTGATGTACAAGGAGATTAATGTTTTCATGTCTACCAACACAACATCCATTCTGCAGCCCATGGATCAAGGAGTAATTTCAACTTTCAAGTCTTATTGTATAAGAAATACATTTCATAAGGCTTTAGTAGCCATAGATAGCAATTTCTCACAGTATCTCTTAGGTGTGCCTATAGATTGCTCTTCTTTCTCTAGTTTCTTAAGGTGAAAGCTTACATAACAGATTTTAGATCATTCTTTTCCAACATGTACTCAGTACTCTCCGTTTCCCTCTAAGCACTGCTCTTGTTGAATTCTACAAATTCTGATGAGTTGTATTTTCACTTTCATTTAGTTTGAAATATTTTTAAATTTCTCTTGAAACTTCGAGCCAAGTGTTATTTTAGAAATATGTCTGTTAATCTCCAAATATTTTAGGATTTTTCAAGTATTTTCCTGTTACAAATTTCTAATTAAATACCATTGTGATCTAGGAACATACTTTGTATAATTTCTATTCTTTTACATTTGTTAAGGGGTGTTTTATGGCCCAGAATGTGCTCTATCTTGGTAAATGTTCCAGGAGTGTTTCAGAAAAATGTGTATTCTGCTATTGTTGAAGTGTCCTATTAATACCAATTAGATCCAGTGGACAGATGGTACAATTCAGTTCAACTATATTCTTACTGATTTTCTTACATGCTGAAACTGTCAATTACTGATCCAGGGTTGTTGAAGTCTCCAACAGTAACAGTGAATTTGTCTATTTCTCTTTGCAGTTCTATCAATTTTTGCTTCACATATTTGATGCTCTGTTGTTAGGTACATATACATTAAGGATTTTATTTTGCCTTCATTTATTCCTTCTCTGATGCTCTTCCTTTATATAGATCCAAGTTCATGACCTTGGATCATTTTCCTTCCCTCTGGAGAACTTATTTTAATATTTTTTGCAACACAGGTTTATCACTGACAAATTTCCTTAGCTTTTGTTTAAGAAAATCTTTAAGTCTCCTTCACTTCTGAAAGGTAATTCTTGTGGATACATTCTAGGTTGGTGGGGTTTCTCTTTCAACATTGTAAATATTTCACTCCAGTCCCTTCTTGCTTGGTTTCTAATCAGAAATATAATTCTTATTCTTGTTCCTCTATAGCGTGTATTTTTTCCTCTGGCTCCTTTCAATGACTCTCTCTTTGACTTTGGTTTTCCCATCTTGAATATAATATGCCTAGGTACAGACTAAGCTTGTCCAATCTACAGCCTGTGGGCTGTATACGGCCCTGGACGGCTTTGAATGCAACTCAACACAAATTTGTAAACTTTCTTAAAACAGCATGAGGTTTTTTTTTGCAATTTTTAAGCTCATCAGCCATTGCTAGCGTTACTGCATTTTATGTGTGGCCCAAGACAATTCTTCTTCTTCCAGGGTGGCCCAGGGACACCCCTGGTACAGACCTTTTAGTATTTATCTTGCTTGGTGTTCTCCGAGCTTCCTGCTCTAAGAACGGGTTTGGTGTCATTAATTTTGGATAATTCCCAACCATTATTTCTCACATATTTCTTCTACTCTCTTCTCTTTCTTCTCCTTCTGGTATTACCATTATACATGTTATTACAAGTTTTATAATTGTCCAGCAGTTCTTGGATAGTCTACTTTTTCATCTCTATTTTCTTTGCTTTTCAGTTTTTATTAACAGTTCTTCAAGCTCATTTATTCTTTGGCCTGTCCAGTCTCCTGATAAACCCATCAAAGGCATTCATTTGTCACGTTGTTTTTTGACTTCTATCATTTCCTTTTATATCTTCCTTAGAGTTTCCATATCTCTGCTTACATTACCCATTCACTCTTGCATGCTATCTGCTTTTTCCATTAGAGCCCTTAATATATCAATCATAGCTACCTTAAATTCCCTACTTGAGAATTACAAAATCTGCATCATATGTAAGAATGGTTCTGATATTTCCTTTGTTTCTTGTTCTTTCTTGCCTTTTAGCATGCTTTGTAAATCTTTGTTGAAAGCCAGACATAATATATCTGGAAGAATGTATAGAAACTGAGGTAATCAGGCTACTTGATTCATGTCAATCTGACTAGAAGTTAGGCTGTGTTTAATGTTTGCTGTAGTTATCAGTGTCAGAGGCTTCAATCTACTATTCTTGCTTTGAGTTTCCACATTGTCATTGTCTTTGGGTATCCCCAGAGACTCCTTTTAAATAAAATGTAGTCTGATAATAATTGGTCACAGCTGGCACTAGGGAAAGGCAGTCTCCTAATTAAAAAAAAAACCCTGAAACTGGTGATCAACGGCTTGCCGATAAGATCTCAGGAGTTGGGCAAGTGGGTTCAAGCATGTGCACTAAGAGGCAAAATGGCAGAGTTTAACTGGTATATGACCTTCTAAGAACATTTGATGGGTAAGAGAAGAATGCTTCAAGTGAGCATGCATACAACTCCAGTAAACACACTACGCATACAGCCCCGCCCTAGTGCTGGCACGCCACTGAGCATGCAGACAGCCCACCCTGAGGGAAGAATTAGCAAGAAATAATGCAACCCTGGAAGCATGTCAACATGTAAGACCCAAAATCAAAGGTCCAATCACGCACTTGATCTCTCAAGGCGCTTGCTTGGCCCTCTTCCAAGTGTACTTTTACTTCCTTTTGTTCCACCTCTAAAGCTTTTAAATAAAATTTTCCTCCTGCCCTAAAACTTGTCTTGGTCTCTCACTCTTCCTTATGACCCTTGGTCGAATTCTTTCTTCTGACAAGAATTGAGGTTGCTGCAGCCCCCTGCAGATTCACTACCACTAACAACGGGAAGGCTAGAGGGGGCTGGAATCTTCTAATTGCCCTTTCCCTAGAACAGATAAGGCTCTGGTAAAGTACTTTCCCTTGAGAGAAGGCTTTTGTTAGGGAAAATGCTGAGGGCAGTTTTCAAAAAGGTTACTTTGCCCCCTCCTTCTGCACAAAGCGGGAGGGAGTTTTAATCCAATCCTTGTCCTAAGAATCTGCTGCAGCTCTGAAAAGTAAAACTCCCAAAAGTGTAAGGGCACCATATGAGTGGTCTCCCAGGAGTTTCTAACTGTCAAGCTAACTCACACTCAGCATCCAGCAAGTCATCAATGACCATTTTAAGTGTTCCTACCATTTGCTGCCTCATGAGGATTTCTGTTCCTAGCATGCTGATATCAGTTGTGATTTTCTGTATTTGCCTATCCAGTTTGGGGGTGGCCATTTGCTTTGTGACCTCCATTATCTGACGGATATTTTAAAGGCTGTTAATGTTCCATTTGTTCAGCTTTTTTCTTGTGAGGACAGTTGTGATTGACTTCTAAGTGGTTTATGTGTCACAGATGAAACCAGAAGTGTTAAAAAATAAGAAAAGAGCACACAAAAACAAAAGCTTTCTAGAATATTCAATATTTTGAGGGTAAAAGGTCCTGGGACTAAAGTGTTTGATTGCCACTATGCAAAGGCACTCTGTTAGCAACAGTAGATACATATATGATTCTACTCTAAATTCTACAAGTTATATACAATAAACTTCTCTTTAAAACAGTCAAGCCAAAAAAATACATTGTGATATTGGTGGAAAGATTTCAAAGATATGCCTTAGTCTTTATTTCAAGTGAAAAAATAAAAATAAAGCAAAAAATACCATTTGCCATTCACGACAAGAGTAATTTATTACATTAAAATTGAGGTCACCTAGGCACCAGCACAACACCCTGGCTTTGTAACCATCTGAAGGATTCTTCCTGCCTGCTACACAAAGATCATGGCATTGTAGTAAAGAAAGAGTTTAATAGACATAAGGCCAGCCACACCATGAGGGAGATAGATTTAGTACTCGAATCATTCTCATCCAAAGCTTATAGGTTAGGGATTTCTCAGAGGCAGTTTGGGGGAAGTGGTGGAGGTCGCTAGGCTTGCTGCTGATTAGTTGGGGCAGAGATGAAATCACAAGGGGTGAAGCTGTCCTCTTGCACATTGAGTCACTTCTGGGTGGGGCTGTAAGAATGGTGGGTGTCAGACATACAAAAAAAACCTGAAAAGATATCTCAAAAGGCCAATCTACAATAGTGGTGTTATCTGCAGGAATAATTGGGGAAGTTGCATATCTTATAACCTTCTGAATAATAACTGATAATAGTTCATGTCTGCACCTTAGCAGGACCCAGGCTCCTCTCCTCCTGCCACCCTGATGCAAAAGCAGTTGAGTTTGGGGGAAGGCCTATGATAATTTAAACTACAGCCTAAATGTCCCAAAAGACCAAGAATAATCAAGGCAAGACTGGGGATGGATTAGCTCAGATCTCTTTCACTGTCATAATTTTCTCACTAACTTTTGCAAAGTTTTTTCAGCTTTGAAAATAAGATTGAATTTGCCAGTTTCACCTCTTTCTACTCCTCTTATACTGTGATAGAGTTCCCAAACAACCTCTATTGCTATCTCTATCATAAATTCCATACAACAAACCTATACTCAATCTCTACTAGGCACAAAACAATTCCTATTTTCAACAACTGTACAGATGGTTGGGAAAACAAATGTGAGAATTATTTGGTAAAGCTCCATACCAGAAGAGAATTATAGTATCTAAAAACTCTAAGTGTAGCAGAGAGAAATTACTGACAAATTCTCTCACAGTGTGGAGGGCTGTGCTTGGCACTAAATGATGAACAGGATTTTTCCTATCCAAAAGAAGGGGCATTCTAGGTAGAGGGAAAAGCATGTACAAAAGCTGGGGGGTCTAGGAGGCAGGCAGAAGTCAAGGATAAAGGGCTTTGTATGCCTGTTAAGAAGTAATGGTGGCCAGGTGCGGTGGCTCACGCTTGTAATCCCAGCACTTTTGGGAGCCGAGGCGGGCGGATCACTTGAAGCCAGGAGTTTGAGACCAGCCTGGTCAACATGGCAAAACCCTGTCTCTCCTAAAAATACAAAAATTAGCTGGGCCTGGTGGTGCACGCCTGTAGTCCCAGCTACTCAGAAGGCTGAGGCAGGAGAATCGCTTGAACCCAAGAGGCGGAAGTTGCAGGAGCCGAGATCACACCACTGTACTCCAGCCTGGGTGACAGAGTGAAACTCCATCTCAAAAGAAAAAAAAAAGTAATGGTGATGGTGATTCAGTCAGAAAGCATCAAGCATCAGGACAATTGATAAAAGATTAGAGGGCAGTGCAGAAAATGAAACGCAGGTGAGGAGATAATGACTATCGACCAGTAAAGAAACTCCTGGAATTGTTCCGATGAAAGCTAGTATTTCAAAACAGAGAGGCAGAGATGGAGAAAGACAGGGAAGTTTTTCTTTAAAAACCAAAAATAAAACAAGACTGGGTGATATACTGAACATACGAGATTGAAAGAAAGGGGAGACGACAAAATGCTGTAGGCTTTCTGCCTTATTTAAGGAAGTCAAAATCCAGCTTATAGTATTGATCTTGCTCATGAAGTTTCAGATAGGTAATTCTAAAAAGCCTATTTTCCTTTAGACTGTCCAATTATGATGACATGTATCAAAGTTAACTTATGACTACAATGGGCTGGGCATAAAGAACAGAAAGTCTGGTGTACACAACTTAGAATGCATCTGGAGTACAAAAGGAAGAAAGAGGCAAGATCTACTTCCTATTCCATGGGGCATCTGGAAAACTCCCTCAGGCGACCGCTCCATCCAAACACCTGGGATCTTTCTCAACCTTCTGATTTCTGTCACGAGGGCATCCAGCACAGTCCTGGCAACGCCGTAGGATCAGGGAGCATCAAATGAGATGGCACCTGGGGAAGGCCCGTGTGGCCCAACGTCCACCACTAACGCCGTTCAGTATCTACCTCAACTCCCCTCTAACGCGAGAATGTGTATGAGAGAGGCAGGGAGAGTTCGGAGTAAAATTAACCCGAATGGACAGCGCTTCCGCCGCGTTCGCTGCCACAAATGCTGCAGACCCGACGGAGTGGAGGCAGAAAAGGCCCTGGCGTCCACTCGGGAAAGAACGAGGTCAGGAGTCGGCCCTGCACATCGCGTAGAGCGAAGAGACGACACCTACCTGACCATAGACGCTCCCCATCCGCCCAGCAACCGTGGTCCATGCTGCCTGCGTCCACCGCCAGCGTCGAAAAACCGCCGTGGTGCCCGCGCGCAGTGCACCGCGCCTGCGCATAGTCTCCAAAGGCCGAGCGAGGGGCTGCCAGTGCGCATGCTCCGCTCTTTTGCGCTTCCTGAGCAAAGTTTGAACGCCTCTCGAGTCCAGTTGGTTTATGCGCATGCGTTTCTCTGGTGCAGGTTCTCACCAAAATCCAGAAGTGGCGGGCATTTGAAATGATGTGAGCCGGGAGTCGCTCTGCCTGCCCGTTTCTGCGCTGCACTGGCCGACACTTAAGCACTGGAAGAGAGGTTCCAGGGCTGGGCTGGCCTGGCAGGAGGCGGCGCAGTGGACACGCGGTCCGAGGACGGGGGCCTCACCCGCCGCCCCACGCTTGCCTCTTCCTGGGATGCCGCAGGCGGGGCCCTAACTCACAGCTTCCTCACCCGGGCTGGTCTCCGCGCCCGCGACTTCGACTGGGAGGAGCTTCTGGCGCCACGTGCGCCAGGGTGCGCCGGGCCGCCGGGGACCGGGTCGCTGCGCTCGGCGACTGCCGCGCTCCTCGGGGAACCGTGAGGGTCTGAGTCCGGGATCCAGGAGAGCAGTTGGTGTCGGGTCTCTGCGGGGGAGCGGGGCTGCGAGGTGGAGGCGAGGACCGGGGTGGGCGGAGGCGGGGTGGGTCTGGCCGGGAAGTACCCGAGGCCCCGAGGCATGAGCGGGGGAAGGTGACCAGGACTTGGAATTTCATAAACGTCCCCGTCAGGCGTGACAGGTCGTCAGGGCTGCTGTCAAAGTCAGTCCGCCCATCTACCCTCAAACAAGCCACCTCCTCTCCACCAAAACAGGCTGTGTAAAAAGTCCAGCTATAGAAGACCGCCGTCGACTTAATTTCGAAAAAGATACACTTTGTCTTCTATTGTGTTCTGCTCCTACTCCTGTGCACACAGTAGGTGTCCAGTAATGTATCCGAGGATCAATTGCAGGGGACTGAGTAGAACGTTGATGATTGAGGAAAAAATAGAGGGGGAAGCCCTGATGTGTGATGCCTCCATTTCCTTATGAATTCTGTGTTGAGCATTTGTTAGAATAAACCTCATGGCCTAACAAGTGGGTTTTGAGCCATGTTCAGAAACTATACTGTGTGATGTTTTCACCTGTTTTCTTCTCAGCCAGATTCTGGTGATTTAGAAGAGAAGATTGAACAACCGAGATGAAAACCCCTGCTTCCTTTACCTGAGGTGTGGCCCTGATGGAGGTGAAGAAATCGCTTCTATTGGCATTTTAAGTTCAGCAAGAAATATGGAAGTGTACTTAGGAGAGGAGTACTGTGGAACCAGTAGGGGCAAGAATGTTTGTACTGTCCTGGATGGTAGGTGTGTGACTTGTACACGGGAAAGTGTTCTTCTGAATTGGTGTTTTTATTCTGTTCACCTTTTGCAATATTGATTGACTCTCTGACATTGATGTTTACATTAGAGAAGAGAAGATAAAAACCTACTATAGCATAGAAGGTTACACCATTAAAGCATCTTCTAGGCAATCTAGTTCCGCTTCCTCATTTTTAGGAATGCAGAAATTTAGAGCTAATAAAGGGGAGGTGAGCCTGGAGAGGGTCATACTAGTTAAAGTGTCCAGGCAAGAGTGCAGTCCTTATTGCTGCTTCTTGACTCTCTCCATAAACTCACAATGGTCTGTTTTCCAGAAATTAATTTGACAGTCAGTCTGGAACTTTGATCACATATTTTGTAAGGAACCTACAAGCCCAAGGTGGTGCCACACCAGCCTATTTCGTCCATATTCAATGTGTTATAGTTTGATCTTTTCCCTAGTCCCTTATAGGAACATTCTACACTAATCTCGCCTTAATATAAATCAAAACGTCAACAATTTTATATATTGTGCATATTGGAAATAATAAATACACGACATAGGGTTATTAACCAGGTCACTTGAGAAGGGATCTCAACTGTTTATCCCCTACCAGGCAAACTGAATCTCAGGATTTAAGTAATGGCCTGGAAACAATTTTTTTTTACTGCAGCTGTTTAAAATGATAATTTATATAAGTGAAAAAATAATTTTTATTCTATTTTATTTTCGGTAAACACGAAATTATTTTCTACAAAAATTACTTAATATTGGCATCCTCCACTCATGCCTGTAAAATAAAGGTAGGCCATCACTAAATTTTAACTAATTTGACAATTGCAAATGTATGTATAATATACTTATGTACTGTTGGTTTGTTCATATAGTTAGTCCAACTTAGTCCCTGTTTATATGAAACTATGGTGCCAAGAAAACCACGTTTTGGCCCCATTATATTTAAAAAGACAAGAATTAGAGAAGTTGCAGAGAAAAGCACCTAAAAGCTATTTGGACTGGTACCCTGAATATGAAAAATATTGTCGAGGTGAACTTTAGTGATGTCATCAGAGTCTAAGAGTACTGAGCTACAAATAGCCCAAAGTATTAATGCAGTTCTGTTAGTTACTGCCTGAGTGACCTTGGGAAAATCTCTACATTTCATTGGACCTACCTCATGGGTAAATTAGAAGACTAAAGAAAATAAAGCATTGTATTCTTTTTGTCTCCACATTATACAGGGTTGTGAGACTTACTTTAAGGAAAAAGTTGGCCGGGCATGGTGGCTCATGCCTGTAATCCTAGCACTTTGGGAGGCCGAGGCAGGGTGATCCCTTGAGCCCAGGAGTTTGAGACCAGCCTGGGTGGCATAAGGAGACTCTGTCTCAAAAAAGAAAAAAAAATAAAAAGAATAAGGAAAAAGTTAATGATTTTTATAGCAGGCAAGTAACAAACTTACAGATCAGATTGTTCCAAGACATTGTTTTAGGTAGTCTATATTAATCGCTTCCAAAGTCATTTAAATAAAGTGATTTATTCAACAAATATTTGAGTGCCTACTGATACCAGATACAGACTGTAGTAGGCATTTAGGAAGCAGCAGTAATAAAATGGAGCAACTACCCTTGTGTTGCTTATATTCAAATGGGATGAGACAGGTAATGAGCACACTCTGAATAAAATTGTGTTTTGTTTGGTGGTGAGAAAGGCTATAAGGATTAAGAAGCAGGAAGGGGATAAGAGAGAGGATGAGAGGCGACTGTTTAAATTTAACAGTGTTTTCTTAATTGTGAAGGATAGTCACGTCTTTGGTGCCATGGGTCTGAATTGACCTGTGTCTTTGGGTTACTTATGGTTCTGTGTGTCTCTCTGAAGATGAGTATTTTTTGTAACTATTCTATGGAAGTATATGTGAGTGCAAAGGGTCATTTCATTTAGGAAAATCCCAAGCCTACTAAAGCTTATTCTGAGGCAGCAGAATATGAAAGTTACAAAAATAGTTACTGATGAATATTTTCAAATACTCACTCATTGGAAATTTTAGCACATAATTCCAACCACCATGTGAAATCACCGATGTGATCCTCCCTCATGTTCATTCTGATTTACGTTTTGGCATTTGTCCAGGATCATACAGGCTATACAGAGCAGACTCATAACTGAACTCTGGTTTATCTCATTCTAAATCCTGTTTCCTTTCCACTTTGATACTGTTTTTGGTGCCACACATGAAATGTCTTTTGGTTCATAAACATGAATGAAGAGAGGCAGCATAAAGCATTGGAGAGGGCACTGTTATAACAGCCAGGAGAGCTAGGTTCTAAGCCTGACTTTTACTAATTGGGTAATCCTTTGACAAGTTAGAAAATGACCTCTAACTTCATCTTTTTAAATGTGTAAACCAGTGGGTTACATGAGACCATCTTGACCCTGCCTTATAATTCTAAATGGCTCATTTATATTTAGTAATTCAGTAAACACTTTGGATGGGCTTCTGAACACTCTTATTTTGTATTAAAGAATATTATAGTAAGCGGCTGTATGTTAAAGTATCAGATTGGCATAGTCTATTCTGAGTTGCTTAAATAAATGAAACTTTAATTTTACCTTCTTTCTTATATTTAGTATTTTTTTTAGTTTGAAAATGACATTGTCTTATATAAATTGTTCTTCTGAGTTTCATAATAAATTGAAACCTCTGACCATTACTGTATTAGGGAAAACTTGAAAATATATTTAAAGTTTATATTTGTTTTCCTGAATACTTTACTCTTGCTGATAATACAAAGGAGTGACCTTAAATAGTGAATATTGTTTAATATTATTATTTATTTTCCTGAACTTTGTATTGTAATAGTTGCGCTCCTTTGGTGAAAGGCAGTGTGTGTTCATCAGTAAAGTTGTGATACACATGAGAGCAGTTTCAGCAGATTATTCCACAGGCTCTCCTGCTGTAAAATCAAGAATAGAACTGGACAGGATCCAAACCATAATGGAATCTATGGGGTCAAAGTTATCTCCTGGAGCTCAGCAATTGATTAATATGGTTAGGTTTCAGCAGTGGGTAAGTAGAAATGGATGACTTTCCAGATACCATTAAAAATTAAAAGTAATGGCTTTTTATAAGTACACGTAGTGATGTAAATTTTTTCTTTGAAATTTTGTAATTGACTTAACTGTTATCCTTATTTACTTGTGTAAAAAATAACATTTCATAGACTTGCCCTCCTACAAAATATTTTGACTACAAATCTTCACACTTTTTCATGAATTCATTCACACATTCATTCAGCAAGTATTTATTAAGCACCTTCTTAGTGAACAAGGCACTAGTTTGAGTACATTTCATGATGCAAAGATATCAGTTTATAATTTGTCTTTAAGGATTTACATTCTAGGACATATAAATGGGGAGGGATGAAGAAGATTAGGAAAGGCTCACTAAAGGAAGTGGTATTTTTATCTAGGCCTTTAAAGGACAGGATTAGGCAAGTAAATTTGGAAGAAGGCCAATTCAGACAAAAAATAGGCTGAATAAAATCTTCAATGCTAAAAGAATTGGATGTAGCTGAGAAATGAGTAGTAGTTCATTTCTCTGAAGCAGAAGGGGAATAGGGGAAGTTTAAAGTAGATTTCAGCTAGGTCATAGTGAGAGCTTTGAATGCTACTTCACTTATTTTTTGAGGTGGAATCTCGCTCTGTTGCTCAGGCTGGAGTGCAGTGGCACGACCACGGCTCACTGAAACCTCTGCCTCCCAAGTTCAAGCGATTCTCCCACCTCAGCCTCCCTAGTAGTTGGGATTACAGGTGCCTGCCACCACACCTAATTTTTTTTTTTTTTTGTATTTTTAGTAAAGACGGGGTTTCACCATGTTGGCCAGGCTGGTCTCAAACTCCTGACTTCAAGTGATCCACCCGCATTGGCCTCCCAAAGTGCTAAGATTACAGCATGAGCCACCACACCCTGTCTGAGTGCTACATTAAATTTGTAAGTATTTCCACCGTCATGTGTAAGGTAAATCAAAAGAAAGTGAGACTACAAGGAGAAGACCAGCTACACGTTATTCCCCTCATCCAGATGAGCGAGAATGAGGGTCTAAGATTGAACATAGTAACATGATGCTGGATGGTGAAATGCTAAAACAATGGAGCTGTTGGGACTTTACAACTAACTTCATATTGGTGTTGTGGGAGAAAAATAGAGTCAAATGGTAAATTGAGGCTTTAAGGATGGCAATACAAATAATCGAAATTCAACCCAAGGAAGGAGGATGCTTGGGGGGAAGAAAAGTTTAGTTTTGGGAATATTGAGTTTTAGCTGTGAATAAAACATTCCCTGGGAGGATATTGCAAACATCTGAAAACAGAGGATTAGGAGAAATGGAATGAACCTTAAGTGGCTGGAAGGGAAGTTTAGAGGTGTATCCACAGTAGCTGATGGAGTGTGGTGAAGAGAGGGACTGAAGCAAGGAAGAAAGATCCTTGGAGAATAGCTGCATTTGTACAGATACAGGGAGAGGAAAAAGGAACCAGAAATGTAGAAGGTAGCAGAGTGATAGAGTAGCAAGAGAAAGGATTTGATGTCAGGTAAAATTATCTCAAGCTCTTGTCCTGTCTCCTCTTAGTTCTGCATCCTTTGGGCAAGTTGATTCATTTTTTTTTTTTAACATAAATTCTTCATGTGCAAAATCTAAATCTAAGTGGTAACACTGTAACAATCACAGGATTGATGTAAAAATTTAAAATAAATAACGCAAGTAAAGAACTCCTTGTAGATGTGTGGCCTACAGATATTAATGTAGTACCGCTATTACCATGTGGGCTGAGTTAAGAGAACAAGGAGAGCTGAAGTTATGGAAACGACAGAAGGAAGAGTTCCAAAAAAGATGGAAATGTGTACTTTTCTTCCTCCCACACCGTGATCTCACCTGGATACCTCAGGAGGTTCCTAACTGGTCCTCCAGCTCTGCTAAAATCCATTCTCCACAGTGCACTCAGAATGGCCTCAAAGTTCTCATCCTGTGTAAGACTTTCTCACTGCTTCCCATCACACTTAGAATTAATCTTGATTCCTGACCCTGATCTCTAAGGTGTAGGCCCTTCTTGCCTCCTCAACCTCATCTCCTGCCATGTTTCCTTGGGCAACTTGCTCCAGACATTCTGATGTATGCATTCTATAAATATCCAAATGTGTTTCTACCTCCTCAGGACCTTTACACTTATAATTGTTTTCTTTCCCTAAATCTTGGCATAACTGACTGTCCTATCAGATTTTGGCTTAAATGTTACAGCCTCAATGAGATCTTCCCTAACCACCCAGTTTTAAGTAGACTTTCCCTCCAAATCTATATCATGTTTTCTTCGGAGCCCTCTTGACTATTTTTACTGTTGTTTATGTATTGGTCTGTTTATCTCATTAAAATAAGCTTTATGCAATAGACACCTGGTCTTTCTTGTTTATGGTATGGAATATATGTACGATAAATGTGCCCTTTGGATTATCAGTTAAGGACTCCTTGGAGATCTTCGGGGGGTCAGTTTGAATAGTGATGAGGTGGAAATCAGATTTTCAGGGATTTGATAGTAAATGGGTTTTTGGAATGTGGAGGTACCCAGGGTAACATGGGTTTATTTCAAGAAAGAGATAATGAACTTCAAGAATCTCTTGAAATGTTTATAAAATGCAGATTCTTGGCCCTCACCAGTGCCCTGAATCCTAGGGAGTGGGATCCAGGAATCAGTATTTTAAACAAGCATCTCCAGATGAGTCTTATGCATAGTGTATTATGAATATAGACTCTATCTGTCTAGAGTTTTCTATGCATATAGAAGCATGTTCCTTCCAGTCAGTAGATTGTGTTGTAACCAATTCCCACCCCCTGTCCCCCCCAGCACACACTCTAAATCATTACATCTGGAGACATTTGGGGAACACCCTGGAGAAGAAATAATGTTAATTCTTCCTTTAAATATGCTAATAAAAGACTTACTTCCTAGTAAGAAAGTTCTTATTTATGGAGTTAACAAACCAGACATCTATATATTGTCTCCCTAGAAAATGTCATATAAGCTTTGTAACTATCTGAGCATAAAATGGGGATGTTTCATGACTAAAACAACTCCTGTGTGATGGTGTAACCATACACATTGTCTAGGCAGGGTCTGTCCTGGAGAAAGGAAGCACCTGGGGACCTGTGTTGGAAGTCTCAGCCCCTCAGCTTTACTTCTGAATTGAGATTATTTGCTTTCTTGAAAGTTTTACTAAAGTTTAGTACTCTGAGTCATGTAAGTCTGAAATGGTCATCTGTGTGATATCTTGATAAATATAAAGGTTCTTATTTCCTTGTGTTTGAAGTTTAGATTGCTGGCTTTGTTTTTGCTTCACAATTTAGAATATTGAGTAGGAATTCCATATCAAAGTGTGTAGTATACTGTTGTCATTTAATATTATCTGAATGAAAGAATGGTGCACCCCATTTTCTCAAAATATATTCCATTATGATTTATACTGTTTACTTTTTCCCCTTCCAAATAAAAATAACTTTTTCTTGTTTTTTCAAAATGATATATGAATGTTTTGTAAGTAAAACTTATTTCATAAATCCCATAAGATATTCAGAGATAAAACACTTGATTTTTCAGAAATGTCACTTATATGAAATTATGTGTATGCAATATATGAAGTTATGTGTATACACACATATATAGTTCTTTACATATTCATATATATTGACACAATTCTGCATAAATATTTTTCATGTTCCTTTATGCTGCTCTATAGTCATTTTCCTCTAACATGAGATGGGCCACATTCTAAGCAAGAAGTATATCCCTATGTCATTTTTAATAACTATATACTATGTCACTTTATGAGTATTTTGTACTTATTTAATCACTGCTAGATTAGTGAGTATTTAGGCTCCTCAAATTTTTTGGTATTATGATTAGCACTGCTAAGCAGAAACTTCTAAGAAAATTGTCAATTCTTGTGACTCAGTTGAGAGTACTGCATTTTATTACTGCAAATTAAAGAAGTCTTTGTAGTGGAAACATTGAAATATGCCAATGCCATTTTACTAACCATTCTATATTTATTTTAATATATTTTTAGAAAAAACTACAGTTAAATGATTAAAAGCCCCAACTGTGGGGTTAAGTGGCCTGAGTTCATGTTGCAGTTCTGCCACTTACTGGCTGTGTTACTTTGGCCAGGCCACCTTTAGCCTTGGTCTCCTCAATTTAATTTAATATAAAGTGATAGTAATATTACCCTACTTCATAAGGATGTTTTGTGGATTAGATGAAATAGTGCACAGTGCCTGACTCATACTCCAAAAGTTAGCTGTTAATTACTCTAAAAGGTAGCTGACAAGATTACTAATATTAACATTTACTTATTTATCTTGTTTAGAATTGTATTCCTATTGAAGAGCAGCTTCAGTTGGTGTTGGGCAATGCTGGATACAAGCAAATGACTGGACTACAATGCTCATCTGCCTTAGGAGCCTTAGACAAGTCATCCTCCACACCTTTCCCTTTTAGAACTGGATTGACATCTGGAAACGTGACTGAAAACTTACAAGCGTACATTGATAAAAGTACACAGGCATCTAGTGGAGAGAATTCTACAAAGCTTGATGAGTGTAAAATTGTGCCACAAAACCATTCCCTTCTTGAAAATGATCTTAAAAATGCAACATCCCCTTTCTTAACCAAAGAAAGCAAATGACAACTCAAATATATCTAACTCTGAGTTGCTGCCTTTTCTCCAGAATTTATGTAGTCAAGTTAACTATCTCCTTGTGGGACGTAAGGCCGAGTGACAGGAAAACATCACCAAGCCTGATGAAGGCATTCTTGGTGGTGGGTAAGTATTGTTTTAACACAGATGTAGTTTTGATTTGGTAGGTGGGAGAATTAGATGAAGAGAAAAAGAAGCAGGTTTGTCTCAATGAGTACTGCCTAAAATCTGTTTCAATAGAAAATTCTAGCAGCTTTTTTTTTTTTACAGCTTACTATTAATATACTTGTAGGTAATAACTATTCTACAGAGAATAGATTGTTTTGAAAGAAGTGCCTGTGCCTGTAACTGGAGGTGTTGCACACTTGTCAGGCATTTTGTGAGTTACAAGCATAGCTAATGGTTGAAGTTGAAAGTGATCCATACGAATGGAGAGCAGCTGTGGGAACCATAATATGTATATTTTTTTTCCTGATTGTACCAAATGAGCCATCATAACAGATTTTCTTTGTAAATCACATTTGACCTAAGCTAATTTTGAAGTCATCAAAAAATGTATTAACATTCTAATTATTTATAGCATATAGGCCCTTATACCCTGGTCTCATAATTCCAAGTTTGTGACAGTCCTCATTTGATTGAGGAATGGCTGAGTATTTAGTATGTTCCCCATTCTTTACATAGATATAGCGTGCTGAAATATTGCACTAGGCTAGAATTCAGGACTCAGTCAGAGACCTGGCTTAACTATTTTGCCTTACTGGTTAAAACTTTTGATTTTTTTTTCAATGTGTAAAGTTAGATATTTGTATTGGTTGAGATTTGTTTAAGGTTTCCAACAGTGTTAAAATTTTAGGAATTTAATTTATTTAAATAAAGGTGGTTCTTAGGATATAGAAAGATAACATTAGTGTTCAATAATTGGCGGTCTACATCAATGATAATTACTTGTTATATGAGATGGCATAGTCTTCAATTGTTGAAAGTCTGTATCAATGATAACTAGTTGTTATGTGTAATGGCAAAAAAAAAAAAAATCAAAAGACTATACAGTATACAGGGATTCAAAAACTGCTTGGGACACTTCTGGGTCCAGCTGAGATAGAACATTGCCATTCCTCTCAGATCCTCATTTTACAAATAAAAATCCTTGGACATAGCACAACGAAGAAACATACAAGGACTGTGAAAGGTAGAAAGAAGTCAGACTGCTTAGGGACTGTGGGATTTGAGGAGCAATGCAATGTTGAGTTTTTTTGCCTTCCATATATCTTGGATGGGGTGCCAAAGAAGTCTGCAACCTGGGACAACCAGTGGGGACAAAAATTAAGAGCTTCAAGAAAAGCCTATTCCTTCTAACCAAAGGACCAGGAAAAGGGAGTCCTAACAAAACAAAACCATGCAATAATACTTGTCTACTCCAATCAAACACCAGTGGAAATACTGCCCTCCTGCCTGCCCTGTTGAATGAGGCAGTTGTACTCTGGTTTCTCTACTGGGGTGGTATCAGCAAGCTAAATGGTGAGCTGTTCTTCTATCTCTCAGTCAGAAGAAGTGGGCAGCATTCCAATTCTGCTACTGGGTGGTATCAACAGAGCCGAGTAGAAGTTAAACTTCCAGCCCCTGCTCAGCTGAAACAAGCAGTACTTCAGTTCTACCAGGGTGATGTCACCACTGCCCCGCAAAATCAGACGATACTTTAATTTTCTAGCTGGGGTGTTATAAGGAGAGGAAGGGAGAGTTTGGAGCTGAAAAAATATCTGAAGAAATAATGGTTGAAGTTTCCCCAAAGCTGAAATGGGGAAAGGCAGGAACTCAGAGATTCAAGAAGCTGAGTAAGTCCTACACAGGATAAATTCAAATACGTCTATGCCAAGTCATATCATAATTTTTTTAAAATGAAAAAATAAAAAATAAATTCTAAAAGAAAGCTGGAGAGAAACAACATATTCTCATAGAGAAATACCAAGTTTGTTGACAGCTGATTTCTCATCTGAAATTATGGTGGCCAATAAGAAGAGGCATATTTTTCAAGTGCTGTAAAAGAACTGTGAGTCACAAATTGTATATCCAGCAAAAATATCCGTTAGGAACAAAC
Source organism: Pan troglodytes (assembly GCF_028858775.2). Lineage (NCBI taxonomy): Eukaryota > Metazoa > Chordata > Mammalia > Primates > Hominidae > Pan > Pan troglodytes. Next base: position 134,978,749 of record NC_072406.2, read on the forward strand.
AGCAAGTAAAGACAGTCTCAAATAAATGAAAACAGATTATTTTGCACTGGCAGGCCTACCCTTAAAGAATGGATAAAGCAAGTTATCCAAGGAAACGATGACAAAAGAATGCTTAGAACTTCAGAAAGGAAGAAAGATCAATGGAATGGATAAAAATAGAGGTAAATATGACAGGCTATCCTTCTCATAAGTCTCTTAAATCATATTTGATGGTTGAAGTAAAAATTATAACACCATATGATGTGGTACTTAATATATGTAGAGGAAGTATCTAAGATAATTATATTTTAATAATTACTATAAATATAAATGGCTAGATTCACCAATTAAAAGAGATGTATAGAATGGATTATAAAATACAACCCAACTATATACAGTTGACAAAACACACTTTTCAAATATAATGACATAGGTAGGTCAAAAGTAGGAAGATATGCCATGAAAACATTAATTTTTAAAAAAGCAGAAGTCGTATATTAGTATCAGGTGAAGCAGGCTTCAGAGCAAAGAAATTCACTAGATAAAAAGAGGGACATTACATAATAATAAAAAGACAATGACATAGTGATCCTAAATGGGTATGCAGTAAACAGAGGTTCAAACTACATGAAGCAGAAAACTGATAGATACAAAAGGATCAATGGACATAACCATAATTATAGTTGAATACCTAACACCCCACGCTCAGTTATTGATAGAACTGTTAGACAAAATTATAGGAAAGATATAGAACTGAATAGTACACTATCAGTCATCAGGATCTAGTTGACATTTGTAAAACACTCCATTTCAGCCATTTTGAAAGTTAATGTAATCTACCATTTCAGCGGACTAGAAGAAAATTCATATGACTATATAAATTAACACAGAAAAGTATTTTTAAAATTCTAACACCAATCTATGATGAAAGAAACTCAGAAAACTAGAAATTGAGAGGAGCTGCCTCAACTTCATAAAGGATATCTACAAGAAACCTATAGCTAACATAATACTTAATGGTGAAAGACTGAATGCGTCCCTCCTAAGTGAAAAACAAGGCAAGGATGTCCTTTCCCACCACTGGGTTTATTTTGTTTTGTTTTGTTTTGTTTTGTTTTGTTTTGTTTTGTTTTTGAGACAGAGTCTCGCTCTGTCGCCCAGGCTGGAGTGCAGTGGCACGATCTCGGCTCACTGCAAGCTCCGCCTCCTGGGTTCATGCCATTTTCCTGCCTCATTTTCCTGAGTAGCTGGGACTACAGGTGCCCGCCACCATGCCCGGCTAATTTTTTTGTATTTTTAGTAGAGACGGGGTTTCACCATGTTAGGCAGGATGGTCTCGATCTCCTGACCTCGTGATCCACCCGCCTCAGCCTCCCAAATTGCTGGAATTACAGTCATGAGCCACCGTACCCAGCCATCACCACTCTTACTCAACATAGTGCTGGAAGTTATAGCCACTGCAGTAAGACAACAAAAATTCAATATAGATTGCAATGAAAGAAAACTGTCCTTATTTACAGATGACAAGATGGTCTATGTACAACATCCCAAGGAATATTTTTTTAAAAAAGGTTTAAAACTGATAAATTGAGTTCAGCAAAAGTCACAGGATGAAAGATCAAAATCAGTTGCTTATGTATATTCAGTTGGCCCTCCATATCCATGGCTTTTGCATCATGGATTGAACCCACTGTGGATCAGAAATAGAGAAAAAATAATTGTGTCTGTGCTGAACATGTAGACTTTTTTCCTGTCCTTATTGTCTAAGTAATACAGTATAACAAGTATTTACATAGAATTTACTTTTATTAAGTATTGTCATCTTATATAAGGGACTTAAGCATCTGCATATTTTGGTATCCATAAGGGTGGGTTTGGGGAGGGAGGTCCTGGAACCACTCTCCCACAAATATTGAGGCTTAACTACAAATGATGATGTGTGGAAACCAAAATTAAAAACAATTTCTTTTTATAACTCACCTGTCAACAATGAATTATTAAATTAAATGTTGGCTTCCTAGTAGAAAATGCTAAGAATAAAAGTAAGCTTTTCAACTTAAAAGAGACACACTCACTATACTATTTATAGTTGCTCCAAAGAAAACTAAATACTTAGGTATGAATCTAACAAAACATGTACAGGATATATATGCTGAAAATTGTAAAATGCTGATGAGAGAAATCAGAGAAGATCTAATTGAGGGACATACCCTGTTTATGGCTTGGTGACTCAACATAGTAAAATTGTTAGTTCTCCCTATTGATATGCAGGCTTAATGTAATTTGTATCAAAATCCCAAGACTTTTTGTAGACAAAAACAAGGCTTTTTAAAATTATATGAGAAGGCAAAAGTAGTAGAATGGCTAAAACAACTTGTTTTTCTTTTTTCTTTTTCTTTTTTTTTTTTTTTGAGATGGAGTCTTGCTCTGTCACCCAGACTGGAGTGCAATGGCGCAATCTCAGCTTCCTGCAACCTCCACCTCCTGGGTTCAAGCAATTCTCATGCCTTAGCCTCCCGAGTAGCTGGGACTATAGGTGCCCGCCACAACACCTGACTATTTTTTGCATTTTTTTTGTAGAGACGGGGTTTCACCATGTTGGCCAGGCTGGTCTTGAATTCCTGGCCTCAAGTAATCCGCCTGCCTTGGCCTCCCAAAGTACTGGGATCAAACGCTCAGCCTAAAACAACTTTCAAAAAAAGAATTAAATGATTGGAATCACTCTTCCCAGTGTAGAGTATCCAATACTGTTTAGTATTATGTGGGATTGAAATATAAATCAATGGAACATAATAGAGGGCCAGAAATAGACCCTCACAAATATGCTCAATTGATTTTTGATAAAGGTGCAAAACTGGCCAGGGGTGGTGGCTCACACCTATAATCCCAGCACTTTGGGAGGCCGAGGCGGGCAGATCACTTGAGCCTAGCATTTCAAGACTACTCTGGGCAACATGGCAAAGCCCTGTCTCTACAAAAAAATATGAAAATTAGCCAGGCATGGTGGCGCATGTCTGTAGTCCCAGCTATTTGGGAAGCTGAGGTGGGAGGATCACTTGAGCCCAAGAAGTCGAGGCTGTGGTGAGCTGAGATCGTACCACTGCCCTTCAGCCTCAGCAACAGAGTGAGAGTCTGTCACAAAAAAAAGGAGGGGGGGGGGGTGCAGAAAGGATAGCACTTTCCAAAAATGGTGCTAGAGCAATTAGATATCCAAATTCTTTCACCTAAACTTCACATCCAACACAAAAATTAACTCAAAATGGGTCATAGATTTAAATGATCTTTTGGATGGAAACTGGAGAAAATCTTTAGCAACTAAGAATTGCAGAAAAGTACTTAAAAATGACACCAAAAGTACATAAAATAAAATTAATAAATTTGACTTCATTAAAGATAAAAAATTCTGCCCTCTGACTCAGTTAAGAGGATGAAAATACAAGCTACAGATGGGAGAATATATTATTTGCAAACCAAATAATCTGACAGATGACTCATACCTAGGATATATTAAGAACTCTCAAAACTCAACAGTAAAAAAAAAAAAATCCATTTAGAACATGGGCGAGACAGGAGATATTTCACCAAAGAGAATATGCAAACAGCATATGAACATGAAAAGATATTCAACATTACTATCCATTAGGAAATTCAAAATAAGACCGTGATGAGATATCACAGCACACCTATTTGAACAGCTAAAATAAAAGCTCAGGTGGCAGGACAAGTGGCAGTGTGCAGGCAGTCCAGCAGCCCAGCTTCATGAAGGCTCATGGTGCACTTCAGCCCTCAGGCACCAGAGGAAGCTCAGCCCAGCTGAAGGGGCGGTGAAGGAAGGGCCCAAGAGGAGGCCCATGAGGTTGTCAGATAAACCTGCTCCTGCAAAAGTGAAAACAAAACCAAAAGAGGCAGCAAGGAAGAATCATCCTCAGACAAAAAAAGTGCAAATAAAAGGGAAAAGGGGAGCAAAGGGAAAGCAGATTCAAAGTGGATAAACAAGAAACTAAAGATTTAAAGATTTACCTGCAGAAAACAGACAGACCGAAAATGAGAAGAGTCCAGCATCTGATGAAGCAGGAAAGAAAGAAGCCACGTCTGATTCATGTCCGGTACCATGTCTTATCAGTGGTCCCTGTCTCCCTTCTTGTTACTAGTTTGTAACTACACTTTTTTTTTTCAAGTTACTAGTTTGTAACTACACTTTTTTTAGTAGCTCTAGGAAACATTGAAAAGGAGGGAATACAACCTTATCCCACTTTTTAAAGTGTAAATGCTTTTTTTTTTTTTTTTTGAGACAGAGTCTCACTGTGTTGGCCCAGGTTGGAGTGCAGTGGGGCAATCTCGGCTCCCTGCAACTTCTGCCTCTCAGGTTCAAGGGATTCTTGTAGCTGGGATTACAGACACCTGCCACCACACCCGGCTAATTTTTGTATTTTTAGTAGAGATGGGGTTTCATCATGTTGGCCAGGCTGGTCTCGAACTCCTGAGCTCAAGTGACCCCCCTGCCTCAGCCTCCCAAAGTGCTGGGATTACAAGCATGAACCACTATGCCTGGCCTAAATGCTCTTTTTAAGAGGAGAAATCACTTTCTGGTTGTATTTTTGGTAAAACCAGAAAATAGTGGGATATTGAATTATCGGAAGATTTGACTTTTTTGAGTGTTAGCTTAACATTCCATGAGGGTGTAGGTTATATCTTATAATACAAGGCATAATTGACAATTTGAATCACAGTTGTGTATTTAATATGTCTTGATCATTTTAACTTCTATTCCTATGTTTTTTAGCAGAATTGTTTACTAAAAACTACTCCTCGATCTTGCCTGTCCCTGTCAGAATAATGTGTACTCTGTAGTGTCTTTGGTCATGTAGTAGTCCAGTTTTCTTAATAACTTTGTTAATGTGTTGTGAAAGACTGAAAATCTGACTATGTTATATATATAATATTAAATTGTGAATTGGTGGGACTTTATAACAGCTTACAACATTTAACAGTATGGGCACTTAATATCCTCAAGGGAATTTTGTCTCTAAATTTTAAGCTAAAAAGTCACTGAAATAACTTCAGAAAAGAATGACGATGCATGGCTTTTTAGATTTTCAGTACGTACATTTGAGATGTGCAGAAATTGAAATGTCTGTGTAGTGATCCTCAACACAACCAATACAATCTCCATTATGAAAGAAAAAAAATCTGAGAATGCCCAATGCTAGCAAAGATGCAGAGAAACTAGATCTTTCATACATTGCTAGTGAGAATGTAAAATGTACAGCCACTCTGGAAAACAGTGCCAGTTTCTCAAAAAACTAAACATACACTTACCATACAAGCCAGCAATCATACTCCTTAGCATGTATCCCACAGAAATTGAAACTTATGGATGTTCACCCTTTAACACACAGCTAATATAGGGCATTTTAGTTATTTCCAGTTTTGGGCTTTACATTAAAGCTGCTATGAACAATTACATACATGAGATTTCTGTGTGAATGTAAGAACATGGAATACACTCATAAAAAATGTGAACTATTGATACATCCAACAACTTGGATGAATCTCAAGTGAACTATGACAAGTGGAAAACAAAAGATTACATACTATAGTATCCAACATATATGACATTCTCAAAATAAAATTATAGAAATGGAGAACATCATGGCTGCCATGGAATAAGGATGATAGGGAAAAGAGGGGTGACTGTGATGGTAAAGGTTTAGCACAAGGATAATCTTTGTGGCTAAGGAATAGTTCTCTGTCTTGATTGTAATGGTAGTTACATGAATCTACACATGTGAAGTAGAACTATATGCATACATTGTACCAATGTCAATTCCTAGTTTTAATATTGTACCATAGCTATGTAAGATGTAACCATTGAGATCATTGGTGAAGGGTACTGGATAACTCTCCACAGTATCTTTGCAACTTTTGGTGAATCTGTAATTTTGTATTTCAATTTTTTTAATTTAATAATTTTTAACCTGCTTGGCAATTTCTAGAGTTGTAGTTCTCAAATGTTTTCATCTCAGGATCTCTAATCTCAAAAATGAAGAACTCAAAGAATATCTGTTTATATAGACTATATTAAAATTTATATTTATTTTTAAATAGTAATTATTTGCATATACATATAAACAATAGCTTTTATTAAAAACAATCTTGTTTTCAAAAAATCAGTGAAAAGAATGACATTGTATTAAATTTACACAAATTTGTATTAACTTGCTCATGTCTGCTTCTGCATTATAGTACATATAGTCCAATATAGCATAAAAGCACAATATAACTACTCAAAACAAACTGAATTGATCTTTTAAAAAGCAAATATTTATACCCTAAACCTAGTACCCAAAAGCAAATGTAACAAAAACAAAGATAAATAGAATGGGACTTAAACTAAAAAGTTGCTGCACAGCAAAAGAAATTATCAGCAGAGTAAACACGCAACCCACAGCGTGGGAAAAAGTATTTGCAAACTATGCATCCATCAAAGCACTAATATCCAGAATCTACAAGGAACTGAAACAAAAGAAAAAAAACACAATCCCATCAAAAAGTGGGCTAGGGACATGAACAGACAATTCTCAAAAGAAGATATACAAATGGCCAACAAACATATGAGAAAATGCTCAACATCACTAATTATCAGGGAAATGCAAATCAAAATCACAATGTGATAACACCTTACTCCTATAAGAATGACCATAATGAAAAAATTGAAAAATAATAGATGTTGGCATGGATGTGGTGAAAAGGGGAATGCTTCTACCCTGCTGGTGGGATGGAAAACAGTATAAAGATTCCTTAAATAATGAAAAGCAGATCCACCATTTGATCCAGCAATCCCACTACTAGGTATCTACCCAGAGGAATATATGAAAAAGACACTTGCACATGCATGTTTACAGTACCCAGTTCACAACTGCAAAAATATGGAATGAGCCCAAATGCCCTTCAGTCAACGAGTGGATAAAGAAAATATGGTTTATTCATACTACTCACCCATAAAAAGGAATGAAATAATGGCATTGGCAGCAACCTGGATGGAGTTGGAGACCATAATTCTTAGTGAAGTAACCCAGGAATGGAAAACCAAACATCTTATATTCTCACTTACAAGTGGGAGCTAAGCCATGAGGGCACCAAGGCATAAGAATGATACAATGGAGTTTGGGGACCCAGGGAGAAGGGTGGTAGGGGGATGAGGGATAAAAGACTACACATTGGGTACAGTGTACACTACTTGGGTGATGGCTGCACCAAAATCTCAGAAATCACCACTAAAGAACTTACCCATGTAACCAAACACCACCTGTTCCCCAAAAACCTATTGAGAAAAATTAAAATACTTTGTTAATAAAAAGATAAACCATGTGATAAAAACTTTGAGAAATTTTTATTTTATTTTATTGTTATTATACTTTAACTTTTAGGGTACATGTGCACATTGTGCAGGTTAGTTACATACGTATACATGTGCCATGCTGGTGTGCTGCACCCATTAACTCGTCATTTAGCATTAGGTGTATCGCCTAATGCTATCCCTCCCCCCTCCCCCCACCTCACAACAGTCCCCAGAGTGTGATGTTCCCCTTCCTGTGTCCATGTGTTCTCATTGTTCAATTCCCACCTATGAGTGAGAATATGCGGTGTTTGGTTTTTTGTTCTTGCGATAGTTTACTGAGAATGATGATTTCCAATTTCATCCATGTCCCTACAAAGGACATGAACTCATCATTTCTTAAAAATAAAAAATAATAAAAAAACTTTGAGAAATTATGTAAAAAACAAACGTTAAAGGAAAAAAAAACAGACTGGAGCTCTCCTCATGAACCCACTTGCAGAAGTTATTGGTCATAATGGAATGTAGGTGCTGTGAATGCAGAACCCTGTACATGTAGCCTCTGACCAACCGCCTGACAGCCTTAAATTTCAGAAATGAGGCCAGAGACTCCTAGCACGCACTCCCCAGACAGTCTTCTTTGTCAGAATCACCTGGGGGACTTGTTAAACATGAAGGTTCCACAGCCCTAACCCAGATCTAAGGAATCAGAGCAGAATGAGGTGTGGTCCCTGAAGAACCATTGCAGGAGATTCCACGGCTATTATTCAACAGGCTGAACATGGAGTCCCTGTTTTGGGCTCTGTGATGGTTAATATTGAGTGTCAACTTGATTCGATTAAAGGATGCAAAATATTGTTCCTGGGCATGTCTGTGAAAGTGTTGCCAAAAGAGATTAACAGTTGAGTCAGTGGACTGGGAGAAGCAGACCTACCCTCAATCTGGGTGTGCACCATGTAATCAGCTGCCATAGCATCCAGAATAAAAGCAGGCAGAGGAACTTGGAAGGACTAGACTGGCTGAGTCTTCCAGCCTACATCTTTTTCCTGTGTGGGATGCTTTCTGCCTTCCAACATCATACTCCAAGTTCTTCAGATTTTGGACTCTTGGACCTTCGATACAGACTGGAGTCTGAAGTCTGCACTATTGGCTTCCCTACATTTGAGGTTTTGGGACTCGGACTGGCTTCCTGGCTCCTCACCTTGCAGATCGCCTATTGTGGGACTTCACCTGGTGATTGTGTGAGTCAATTCTCCTAATGAACTCCCCTTTATGTATTCATCTATCCTATTAGTTCTGTCCTGTTAGAGAACCCTGACCAACACAGGCTCTAACACAGTCCCCCTCAACCTATGCCTCTGTCTCCCCTGGGAGATGCTTAGAAAGGCAAGTTCATGGGCTCCCCCCACCAAACCAATGAATCGGATCTCTATGGTTAGGCCCAGAATCTGTGATTTAACAAGCTCTCTAGATGATTCTTACGCACACATAAGTTAGAGAAACGCTGCTTCAATAAATGGATAAGTCTCAGAAGAAGTAGACTCAAGATTCCAAAAACTCAGAGTAGGTGTCTGTGCAACCTGTGTGTTCAGGAGATGCTCCTGAAAGTTGCGGTTTAAATGAGAACTGTGGGATCCAGAAGAGAAGTAGTAAAGCTCTTTGACTTGTTGAGGAGTCAGAAATCTTAAAACCTGATGAAACCAAGTGATGATTCCAATTGAACAGTCATTTGCAGACTTTTTCTAGCAGAGACCCATTGGTAAAGATTCCTTCAAAATCTTGTCCTCACTTTCACACCTTCTGCCTGGATCCAGCCTGTGGGCAGAACACACCTGTGGCTGGAGAAGAGCCACAGCAGAAGAGTTAATTACTCACATTGGCATCACAGTTTTCCAAACTGTGACACATGTGTCCTTGTGGAAACCTCTGAGACACTAAAGGCTGCCACCACCATCATTGTCAAACCTCACACCATTCATTATCCCTTCACTTCAGAAAAGAAGCAGCAGGCTTAGGGAGGTGAACTGCTTTATTAGTCTTGGTATCAATAGATGGTGAGGATGGGCTTGAAATCCAGGACCCCTTTCCTTCTCCCTATTTTCATCTCTCCTGTTCCCCATGCCCATTTGGGTTTTGGTGTAGAACCTTCTTATTTAGAATTGATTCTCTTTCACATTTGAAATCTATGGAAAGGTGAAGCAACTCTTCCTCCATGGCTGCCTCTCAAGGTAAAGCAAATGTTAGCATCTTCCCAGTTGCCCCTTCCTTTTCCCATGTCCCTACTTCCTCATACTGAAAGACAGTCCCATGCCTTCATCAAGCAAGGAAGCCTAGGATTTCAGTTTTCTGCCCATTCTGACATCATCTCTCCAAATACCCTCAGAAGATACATGCTCAAGATGGCTTACAGGAAAAAAACACTAGGAAAAGAAACCTGAATCCTCCTTCCAACTTAGTCACTTACTTGTTATGTAACTTTGGGGAAATTATTTGACCTTACTTGACCTCAGTTTTCTCTTCTGTAACCACTGGTCTATGTTTAAAAGCACAGCCTCCCCAGCCAGGTTGCATGAGTTTCTTACTAAAATCCCAATCAACATCTTCCAAGGATGTTCTGTAACAGGCAGAAAAAAAATCTAAGATTATACTAGAGCTCGAAGCCCTGCATGTTGGTATCCTTGGCCAACTTTTTCCAAGTCCTCTCCTGCCATCTTCGCTTTTATGCATCTCCAGTCAAATGGCCTTTTTCTTGTTCCTTGACCACACCAAACTTATTCCATGCTCAGGACATCAATTCATTGTCTCTTCTCATTCGGGCATGACTTTTCTGGTTATTGGTATTATGGGCGATAATACCCATAATACCATTTTCATTGAATCATGGACATTTTGACTTTATGCTAGGAGACTCTAGGTCCTATTTAAATATTTTATTTTATTAGTTAGTCACTGACTAGGTTTAGCATGCAGATCCTAGCTTACTTTTGTGGGATTAGATTCCAATTCCAATTTAATTTTCAGAGGTTTCGTGGTGATATTTTGGTCTACTTCATTTATCTGGTGTCACTGGGGCTTCTAGGTCCCCGAAAGTGCTGCCTGAGGGACAGAAGGAGGGTCCCCAAGCTGGAGCCACCTGGAGTCCAGGGGGGTCTCTAGCACATGGGAACAGAGTGCTTCCTGGGCTAGGTCACTGAATGTGGTCAGATCCCCTGCAGGGTCTGAGGAGGGGAGTCTCATGACTAGCAAGGAAGATGAGCACTTCCCCTGCAGGCTTATTGCCAGTGGAGTTCACAATCCACCCAACTTGCCACTGCTGCTGGGAAAGCCTGGGGTTGTCAGCAGGACTCACATTAAATCCGGGAATGGAATAAGCTAGATTGAGCATTGGAAAACACCAGGCCTGTCTACCTCCCCTGTTCTGCTGCTGTGGAGCTTACCCAGGCCTGGGGTCCCTAGTAGTTTGCTTTCTCCTTTCCAATTTCAGAGTTCTCCTTTGTTTGATTTGTGTTATTTCCAGGAATAATAGTTATGCTTAGCAGGGAGAAACATGTCTACACAATCTTCCTTGAACCTGGTGTCTCTTCATTTAATTTTACTACACTGGCTGGATATAAGTACCTTAAAATCATACAAACCTGACTAGAACAGATATCCTGTTCAACTTTCATTTTTGTACTTTTTTTAACTATAAAGCATTAAAATCTTCCCATGTCAATGGAAGTGTGCTTGAATCCTAGTAAATGGCTCCATATTATTTCATTATGCAACTAAGATCTAAAGTCTAACCAGTCTTCTATAATTGAAATTTAAATGTAAGATTATTTTACCCTTCCCACATTTCTTTTTCTTTTATTTGCTAAATTGAAATCTCAAACTTGATTTTGATTAGCAGTCAAACTCCAAAAATTAATGGAAGGGAAATAAGACCTGAAAAGGTAAAAGACTTAGAATTAAGTGATTCAAAATAGTATTTATATTTCACAAAAGCAAAAATATACCTATGGAATAGAATTCAGAACTCCATGAAAGACAGCTGGTGTCCCGAGAGCTGATGTCACACAGCCTGTGGCATGAATGTCAGAATAGGCCCATTCTACCAGCTCTGGCTGAGCCTGAGCTTCCAAAAAGTGAGCTGAGCTGTTCAACCTTGGATCTTAATTACTCCTAGCAGGGATAATTAGGTCCCTCTTTCTCAGATTACAGGTTTGAGAAGTTCCAAATATCCCATGCCCTAAAGGTTTTTTTCCCTTAATTTTATTGTTACAATTGGCCTTCATCTAGCTCTGGATGGTTGAACTGTAGTAAGTATGCTTAGCTATCAGATTGGTTATTCTTCTCTCCTGGCTCACTGTTCCCCAGTTTCACAGTGTTAGATTAAGCAAATTACTTATTCCAAACAAATTGGGTTTCCTGGGAAAATTTAGTATTTACTAGGAAAAATGGCAGAGGTAGGCCTATGGTCTACTAGGAAGACAGAATGAGGGACAGGGGCTCCTGAATAAGCTGGCTCCTGGTCTCTGCAGACCACGTCCCATTTCTGAGCCCTGGCAAAGGTTTGGCTGGAAGTGTCAGGAATCCCCTTAAACCCTGAGATAACCCAGTTGTTGGTGGGAAAATTGAAAACTGTTTTTCCCAAAATACTTATCACTTACAAAATAGATTGTCATATTCTCAGTATTGTCGGACAATACTTTTTAAACTAATTCTCTTAGTTTCATAAAATAATTTTAAACCTAATGTACAGTGAGGGGTGACTTCTGACCCTCTGAGTGAACATATTTCAGGGCCCAGGTGGTGGGGAGTGAAGCCATCAGCTCCAAGGCAGGCCTGTGGTCATTTCCAGCTGCACATCATGCCTGTGAGAGGGAAAGATTCTTCCCATTGTCTGTCATTATGATTTCCTTCCCTCTGGAGTTTGCATTTAAGTCCATTTTTACCCATAAATAAATCCTTTTGCCTACCCCTGGACCAGCTTAGGATCCTAGGCCTCTCTGGAAAGATTTGCTTGCAGTTTACATGTGTTTGGGGTTCACTCTTCCTCTACTAATGGAAGGTTGTTTAGTGGCTGTGTGGGGAGGAAGGCCACGTTCTGCTTCCCTGCACTTTCTCCCTAGGCATGGCAAAGATGTTTGATCTCAGGACGAAGATCATGATCGGCATCGGAAGCAGCTTACTGGTTGCCGCGATGGTGCTCCTAAGTGTTGTGTTCTGTCTTTACTTCAAAGTAGCTAAGGCACTAAAGTGAGTCACGTGGGGGAAAATGAATTACACCTCCTCAAATGGGATACCTGGACTCCCTATTTGAGCAAGGTCATTCCTTTCTGCTGTGGCCATACCCCTGAGTGAGTGAGGACAAGAAGAACAAGCAGTTTTGAAAAGGCAGAAATGGCAGCTGAGTGTAAAATCTTTTTCCCTTCTGCCGGGGGTTTGTAGAATGTTCTCAGTTTAAGGCTGTGAGTGTCAGTGGTGCTTGGCTGTCACTGGACCTCAATGAGTTTACCATCAGGTGTTTAATTCAGCACCTTGGCCTCCCTTTGTTCAGCACCTTGGCCAGTACCTCACTCTGTTCAGCACCTTGGCCAGTACCTCCCCTGGGCACCGTAGGCTGAAGACTCTGTAGGGAGACTGCATTAATGAGCCTCTGCCTTGTGCTCATGCGGAGGATGGGCTGGATTGATTTCCTCTTGCCTGAGTTGGGAGCTCTCAGAGTGTTCCTTCATTTATTTCTGGTGGCCTTGAGAACAAAGAGGTGGATCTTTAGGACTCTGGGACAGCTGACATGTGTGAATATCCTGGGAGACAGCAGAAAAGGGAATGTAGGTTGAACAAAAGACAATTACAGTTTGGGGAGAAGACTCTTCAAGTACCAGAGAGGTTGGTTGTCAGACACAGTCCATTCTAAGGGGTTCACAGAGACACATCCCAGAGCCTGGGGCACAGCTGAATGCACACCTTCCCATCATTCCTGCATCTCAGGGGCCTGCAGTCACCAGCTGGGTGATTGCTTGCAATTCACTTACCCTTACTTTTGTAACCTGAGTTTACATTTATAGCAATCGTAGGAGAGGAAGGGATTCAAGAGGAATTTGAGACAGGGGAGAGAGCCTTAATGTAGGGCTGGTGTTCATGTTTGATTGGCTTCAGCACTAAACTTCCCAGATACCCCCAACAATTCTAACAAATGGACTGAGAAGAAAAATTCTAAGCCTGAGCTTTGTGTGTCTTTTCTTAAGAGCTGCAAAGGACCCTGATGCAGTGGTTGTAAAAAATCACAACCCAGACAAGGTGTGTTGGGCCACGAACAGCCAGGCCAAAGCCACCACCATGGAGTCTTGTCCATCTCTCCAGTGCTGTGAAGGATGTAGAATGCATGCCAGTTTTGATTCCCTGCCACCTTGCTGTTGTGACATAAATGAGGGCCTCTGACTTGGGAAAGCTGGGCACAAAAATCTTCATGAGCAATATTTCTTTCTTAATAGAACGTTTTATGATTCAAGTCAAGTTCTAGAGTGTTTACATACTATTATATAATGTACAGTGTTATTTTCTGTACTTTTGAATAAATGTGCAATATTGGAAATAATCCTCTGCCTCCAGTATTTTTGTTAGTTATAAACATCGCTTATTTAAATATGTGTATTACCTACTTTGGGATTTGGGGTCACTAGCTGGTAATATTACACTGCGGTAAAAGAAAGTTAGAAAATGAAAGTGTCCAGCACATCTCCCACCCTACAAGGAAAATGCACATTGATATTAGGACATTTCCAATGTCAGTCCCAGCTGATCTCACCCAGCTGGAGTAGCTCGTTTGGCTCTCCTGAAAGCTGTGGTCGCTGGCACCTAGTTCCTCCACCACGGATAATGGTCCATTTGTCTAAGACAGTGAGAGGAGCCAGGCAGGACCTCCCTTGCATTAAAGTCATCTGATCTGTGTAAAAGAAGTCCTGAGATCAGTGGCCTCAAGGGGCACATTTGGAAAACCAGATTTCTCCTGCTGCCACCCCCAGATCGTCAGAGTAGGTGCCTCCTTTGTGGATCACGATAACACTGATGTGCGTTGATCCAGCCCTCAGCATCTTCAACTATAATAGGGACTTCCACCAAAGCCCAGACTTTCTGGACCGCAGTGAGAAAGCAAAGAAATTTTATCTGAGGATAGCAGGTAAACATGAGGAATGTGAGCCCCCTTTAATTATCATTCCCAGAGAGGAACTGAAATGAAACAGCAGTCATGTCTCACTGCCCCTGTGAGCTAAATAATTACCTCCTGAAGCCACTTGCTATATGGGCTCTGGACTAACTGATGCCAAGAAGCCATAAAAATCCATACGCTGGACACCAAAACTCATACCCTATAATCCAACCCTGTAGAACCAATCACTAACCAATGTCATCTCTGTAAACCAGTGAGAATTCCTGTATTAGCCACTCCTGATCACCTTTGCCTTTTTTTTTTTTTTTTTTTGAGACACAGTCTTGCTCTGTCCCCCAGGCTGGAGTGCGGTGGCGCGACCTTGGCTCACTGCAACCTCCACCTCCTGGGTTCAAGCTATTCTCCTGCCTCAGCCTCCTGAGTAGCTGGGGTTATAGGCATGTGCCACCGTGCCCGGCTAAATTCTGTATTTTTAATAGAGACAGGGTTTCACCATGTTGGCCAGGCTGGTCTCAGACTCCTGACCTCAAATGATCCACCCACCTCGGCCTCCCAAAGTGATGGGATTACAGGCATGAACCACTGTGCCTGCCCCCTTTGCCTTTAAGAACCTACTAGTAACAGGCCAAGCAGAGCACTTCCCAAAGCAACCTGGAAGTGCGTCCCGGCCACGGTCCTCAACCTTGGGCCAAATAACCTCTCTATGTTAATTTTGTTTCAGTTTCTTTCCTTAGGTCAAGGACAGCAACAGGTAGCAGGAAGCCCTCCCTCGCTTCTTCTGCTCCCAGTTGCCTTCTGTTCCGGCTCCTTCCCCTAAGCCTCCTGGAACTGCTTTCGAGCACGAGAAAGGCATAACCATCATGTATACTCCTCTCATGAACTAAACCCTTGCTTGTGAACATCACATGTAGACAATATAAAGAATTATTCTAGCCTGGGTAACATAGTGAGGCCCCATCTCTACCAAAAATAAAAATAAAAAAATTAGCTGGATGTGGTGTCCCACACCTGTAGTCCCAGCTCCGCAGGCATTGAGGTGGATAATCTGAGCCCTGGGGTGGAGGCTTCAGTGAGCCGTGGTCTCACCACTGCACTCCAGTCTGAGTAACAGAGTAAGACTCTGTCTCCAAAAAATAAAAATAAAAAATAAAAAATAATAATTATTAACTAGTAACAGTTGGTTACCTACTAAAGGGGTAAACAGGAAAACAGGAATAGCAAATGAAAGAAACAGCTGTGGCTTCCAGGTGATGGGTGAACAAGGGTGGAAATAAGCATCTGGGTGGCTGCCTGCTGGCTGAACTCCAGGGATCTGGGCAGAGTGTGTGGGAGTCTTGGAAATATTCAGGATTCCCCCAACCTTAGTGCTGGGGAAACAGGCCAGAGGCAGGCAGGCCCAGCAGCTCTGGAGGGGCTGCCCTTGGAGCTGAGCAACTCCCTGGAGGCTGCCCTGAGACCCTCGTCCTGGAAGTGATCTCTCACCCTCGAGTTTCTGGGCACTGTTTCCATCCTTTGACACCGATTTACTCTTGTCACCAGCAAGCTCTGAGCTGACAGAGCACCCACGAGTCCCCTCTTACCCCACCCAGTGGGCAGCCCAGTGCCTGGACCCAGAAGGCCTGTGCCAGGGCCTCCCTATATGGGCAACTATGCCTGGTGCAGGCATCGCAGGGGCCGTGAGGGAGGCGGGTGGGACAAGGGTCTTCAGGATGCCCCCATTAGCAGGAGGGCAGAACACCACACATGGGCTTTGGAGCCCTATGGACTCGGTTCCCATCCCAATTCGGCCTTCACTAGGGGAAGTCCCTTGACCCATCTGAGCCTCTGTGTCCTTGATGTGAAGTGGGGACTAGCACAGGTGACAGGGAAGAGGCAGCGAGATGAGGCCGGGTGACCTCACAGCACCCCATGATCCAGAGAAAGTTGCCAAGGGCCTGAAGGTGGCTTCCCTCCTGACTTAACCTGGAAGCCTGGATCATTTATCAGGCACCCTACCCCCCAACAGAGTGTGGTCACGAAACTCTTGCACTCAGTGGGGATGGATCAGGGATGTTTGAGATCCTGGCCATGGGAGAGAGAGAGGGGTTCAGAGGGAGAGCCCAGGGTGGGGGTGGGCGTTCATGGACACAGCTGTGAGTGAGCAGCACTTAGTAATCAGAAGGGTCCCCTCTCAAATGCCTGCACCCTGCTCACTCACCCCAGGACACCCAGTCCCACCTCATCCGCAGCCAGCCTGAGCAGACAGGAATGGAGCAGAGCTGGGCAGGGGCCTTGGAGAGTGTCTAATCTCCTCCTGAGCACCACATCCCAGCATCTCAGGTGCTGCTTTTCCCCTGCAGCAATAGGTGCGGGCCCAACAAGGAATGGATCCCCTGGGTCACAGCATGTCTCCCCAGGGAGGCCTCCTGGGCTGCAGCACAGTCAGAACAATAAAGAGGAGTTGGCGGTAGCCAGAGGGTTTCACCTCAGGAGACGCAGCCTACACCAGCGTCAGACCTCCACAGAGCTGCACAGAGTTTCTTCAAAAAGTAGCCAGTCCTGGCATTGTCCACTCAAAATATTCCACCTGAACTTAGAGTAAAACTCAGACTCCTCATTTGCCCTACAGGTCCTTTCCACATCTGACCTTTACCTGCTCCTCTCTATCCTTCCCTCCCAGCTCGCTCCTCCCACTCACGTCCAGCCAAGCTGTTCTTTCATCTCTACTATTGTAGGTGTGCCCATCTGGTCCCTGCCTCAGGGCCTTTGCACTTGCCCTCTCTTTTGCCTAAAATGCAACCCCCAAGCTCAGATCACACATGAATGCCTCCCTCTTATCTTTCTGTCTTTGCTCAGATTTCGTCTCTCAAGACACCTTCCCTCCCACCCTCATATGTTCTCCCCACCCCAAGGCAGCCACTGTCTATTAATAAAATGGGTCACCCTGTTTCATTGCAGTCAGAGCTCCTCTCACTATTTGAATTCTTCATTTATTTTTGTTTAATTCTCCGCCTAGAATTCAAGTTCCATGAGGGCAGGACTGTGTCTCTCATGTTCAATTCTGTATTGCTCAGGACCTAGAACGTTACATAATATTTGCTAAATAAATGAATAAATGAATGAAAATGAAAAGAGGGCAGCCCCCACCCTCCCTAGTACACACACATTTGCCATTCCTAGTCTCATTATGGACACCAGGATTTCCTTCTCTTAGCCGCAAAACACAGTGCCCAAGGGACTAAGCTAACTGCTGCAGCCTCTCCAGACATAACCTGTTAGAAATCCTTGCAGGGGAACCTGGATCTGCTCTCCCTTTTCCTCACAATGCTCTGCCGCCTCTTTCCACCCCTCAGTTGTCTGGCAGGGCATCCGAGTGACTGTAAGGTAAACACACCTGACATCAACAATTGAAGCATACCCTGAGAATGACCCTGTGTGGCAGATGCAACTGAATGTATGTTCAGAGATGGTGAATCTAGGAGTGGTCAGCCCTGAGATTCATTTCTTGTCTGTCGGGAACATCTGAGCCCCCATCTCATCCTATGGAATTGCAGGCCAACCAGGAGACCAAGGCCCTGAGTTTTGGGTTAAGTGAAGGTTGCCAGGTGGAGACTGTTAGGGGGAGGGTGCTAAGCGAAAATGCCATATAAACTGCATGCTCTTTGCCAGCCGCTGCGATTTTCCTTCCCAGCCCATCTCCACTGGGCCATGCAATTATTCTGTCCAGCCCATGCTGAACTCTGTCCCCTGTATGTAGCCCCTAATAAAATCCCATGTCTCATTTTCTGGCTGAGTCTCTTCTTTGGCCTCTTGAACCTGGTGTCATCTCCATTGGAGTTGATAGGCGTTCGGCAGGACAGTGACACAGCTGGACCCAGAGTTTGCCCAGGTGCCACACCCCCACCTTGCCCTACTGATCCTCTGACCTCCCACAGGCTTCCCTTTCCAGGCCAGAGCCCCTAAGGCCTCAGATGTCACTGAGGCCTCAAATGTCAAAGGCCTCAAATGCCAGTTCATGATTTGCAGGAACAGTGTAAAGATCCAACTTCCTGTCATCTCCACAGCAAATTTCTCATTGCCTCCTGAGTGGCAGCTGCTAGAGATCCCCACAAAGATCTTCCACTGGGGGGCAACCCTTCCAGGAAGGAGTTGGGGAGAGAGAACCCTCACTGTGGGGACTGCTGATAAAAAACCAGTCACTGAGCAGTGCTTTGTAGTTCACCTTGAAGAGGTCCTTCACATCCCTTGTAAGTTGGATTCCTAGGTATTTTATTCTCTTTGAAGCAATTGTGAATGGGAGTTCACTCATGATTTGGCTCTCTGTTTGTCTGTTATTGGTGTATAAGAATGCTTGTGATTTTTGCACATTGATTTTGTATCCTGAGACTGCTGAAGTTGCTTATCAGCTTAAGGAGATTTTGGGCTGAGACAATGGGGTTTTCTAGATACACAATCGTGTCATCTGCAAACAGGGACAATTTGACTTCCTCTTTTCCTAACTGAATACCCTTTATTTCCTTCTCCTGCCTGATTGCCCTGGCCAGAACTTCCAACACTATGTTGAATAGGAGTGGTGAGAGAGGGCATCCCTGTCTTGTGCCAGTTTTCAAAGGGAATGCTTCCAGCTTTTGCCCATTCAGTATGATATTGGCTGCGGGTTTGTCATAGATAGCTCTTATTATTTTGAGATACGTCCCATCAATACCTAATTTATTGAGTTTTTAGCATGAAGTGTTGTTGAATTTTGTCAAAGGCCTTTTCTGCATCTATGGAGATAATCGTGTGGTTTTTGTCTTTGGTTCTGTTTATATGCTGGATTACATTTATTGATTTGTGTATGTTGAACCAGCCTTGCATCCCAGGGATGAAGCCCACTCGATCGTGGTGGATAAGCTATTTGATGTGCTGCTGGATTCAGTTTGCCAGTATTTTATTGAGGATTTTTGCATCAATGTTCATCAAGGATATTGGTCCAAAATTCTCTTTTTTTGTTGTGTCTCTGCCAGGCTTTGGTATCAGAATGATGCTGGCCTCATAAAATGAGTTAGGGAGGATTCCCTCTTTTTCTATTGATTGGAACAGTTTCAGAAGGAATGGTACCAGCTCCTCCTTGTACCTCTGACAGAATTCAGCTGTGAATCCATCTGGTCCTGGACTTTTTTTGGTTGGTAAGCTATTGATTATTGCCGCAATTTCACAGCCTGTTATTGGTCTATTCAGAGATTCAACTTCTTCCTGGTTTAGTCTTGGGAGGATGTATGTGTCGAGGAATTTATCCATTTCTTGTAGATTTTCTAGTTTATTTGCGTAGAGGTGTTTATAGTATTCTCTGATGGTAGTTTGTATTTCTGTGGGATCAGTGGTGATGTCCCCTTTATCATTTTTTATTGCGTCTATTTGATTCTTCTCTCTTTTCTTCTTTATTAGTCTTGCTAGCGGTCTATCAATTTTGCTGATCTTTTCAAAAAAACAGCTCCTGGATTCATTAATTTTTTGAAGGGTTTTTTCTGTCTCTATTTCCTTCAGTTCTGCTCTGATCTTAGTTATTTCTTGCCTTCTGCTAGCTTTGAATGTGTTTGCTCTTGCTTTTCTAGTTCTTTTAATTGTGATGTTAGGGTGTCAATTTTTGATCTTTCCTGCTTTCTCTTGTGGGCATTTAGTGCTATAAATTTCCCTCTACACACTGCTTTGAATGTGTCCCAGAGATTCTGGTATGTTGTGTCTTTGTTCTCGTTGGTTTCAAAGAACCTCTTTATTTCCGCCTTCATTTCGTTATGTACCCAGTAGTCATTCAGGAGCAGGTTGTTCAGTTTCCATGTAGTTGAGCTGTTTTTAGTCAGTTTCTTAATCCTGAGTTCTAGTTTGATTGCACTGTGGTCTGAGAGACAGTTTGTTATAATTTCTATTCTTTTACATTTGCTGAGGAGTGCTTTAAATAAAAGAGGATACAAACAAATGGAAGAACATTCCATGCTCATGGGTAGGAAGAATCAATATCGTGCAAATGGCCATACTGCCCAAGGTAATTTATAGATTCAATGCCATCCCCATCAAGCTACCAATGACTTTCTTCACAGAATTGGAAAAAACTATTTTAAAGTTCATATGGAACCAAAAAAGAGCCCGTATTGCCAAGTCAATCCTAAGCCAAAAGAACAAAGCTGGAGGCATCACACTACCTGACTTCAAACCATACTACAAGGCTACAGTAACCAAAACAGCATGGTACTGTTACCAAAACAGAGATATAGACCAATGGAACAGAACAGAGCCCTCAGAAATAATGCCGCATATCTACAACAATCTGATCTTTGAAAAACCTGAGAAAAACAAGCAATGGGAAAGGATTCCCTATTTAATAAATGGTGCTGGGAAAACTGGCTAGCCATATGTAGAAAGCTGAAACTGGATCCCTTCCTTACACCTTATACAGAAATTAATTCAAGATGGATTAAAGACTTAAATGTTAGACCTAAAATCATAAAAACCCTAGAAGAAAACCTAGACAATACCATTCAGGACATAGGCATGGGTAAGGACTTCATGTCCAAAACACCAAAAGCAATGGCAACAAAAGACAAAATTGACAAATGGGATCTAATTAAACTAAAGAGCTTCTGCACAGCAAAAGAAACTACCATAAGAGTGAACAGGCAACCTACAGAATGGGAGAAAATTTTTGCAACCTACTCATCTGACAAAGGGCTAATATCCAGAATCTATAATGAACTCAAACAAATTTACAAGAAAAAAACAAACAACCCCATCAAAAAGTGGGTGAAGGATATGAACAGACACTTCTCAAAAGAAGACATTTATGCAGCCAAAAACACATGAAAAAATGCTCATCATTACTGGCCATCAGAGAAATGCAAATCAAAACCACAATGAGATACCATCTCACACCAGTTAGAATGGCCATCATTAAAAAGTCAGGAAACAACAGGTGCTGGAGAGGATGTGGAGAAATAGGAACACTTTTACACTGTTGGTGGGACTGTAAACTAGTTCAACCATTGTGGAAGTCAGGGATCTAGAACTAGAAATACCATTTGACCCAGCCATCCCATTACTGGGTATATACCCAAAGGATTATAAATCATGCTGCTATAAAGACACATGCACACGTATGTTTATTGCAGCACTATTCACAATAGCAAAGACTTGGAACCAACCTAAATGTCCAACAACCACAGACTGGATTAAGAAAATACGGCACATATACACCATGGAATACTATGCAGTCACAAAAAAGGATGAGTTCACGTCCTTTGTAGGGACATGGATGAAACTGGAAACCATCATTCTCAGCAAACTATCGCAAGGACAAAAAACCAAACACTGCATGTTCTCACTCATAGGTGGGAATTGAACAATGAGAACACGTGGACACAGGAAGGGGAACATCACACACCAGAGACTGTTGTGGGGTGAGAGGAGAGGGGAGGGATAGCATTAGGAGATATACCTAATGCTAAATAACGAGTTAATGCGTGCAACACACCAACATGGCACATGTATACATATGTAATGAACCTGCACGTTGTGCACATGTACCCTAAAACTTAAAGTATAATAATAATAAAATTAAAAAACAACAACAACAAAAAACAGTCACACAGCTGCTCTCACACAAATCTACCTCTTGTATGAATGAAACTGATGTTTCCCTGGAGGTGTCCAGACAGCTGATGAAACAGAGAGCCTATAAAAGCTGTTGGTCCTTAAGGCTGCCCAGCCTCTGGCGAAGATGGAGCTTGTAAGGAGGCTCATGCCTCTGGCCTTTTTAATTGTCTCCTGATTGGCAGAGTTGATGTTGATGGAGGCTGAAGGTAAAACACATTTTTTTTTTAGTCAAAATACTGTCATTCAAAAGGTCCCTGCCAGAGATTTTAGAACTTTTTGAGTCCTCTGCTGGGCCCAGTGTGGAAAAAATTACTCTTAAATATTATTAGTGGGAGATTAAGTTAGTATCAGGTTCATTCATGGTGATACTGCAATACATATAAAATATAAAAAGCACAGGGAATTTAACCAGGTAATTTTATTTCTAAACACTTAGCTTTAGGAAACAACTATAATAGTGTCCAAAGATGTATGTACAAGCATGTTCATTATACTATATTTATAAATGTAAGAAACAACAAAAATCTCCATTTATTATGAATCTTATGGTAAATACATACAAAGAACACTGCGTGGATTTTAGTTTTTAAAGGACACTGATCCAGGAGGAGGAAACAGAGAAAGATGGCAGAATAGAAGCCTCCATCAATCATCCTCCCCACAGGAACACTAAACTGAACAAGTATCTACACCAAAAAAGCATCTTAAGAAAAACCAAAAATCAGGTGAGTAATCGCAGTACCTGTTTTTAACTTCATATCACTGAAAGAGGCACTGAAGAGGATGGGAAAGACAGTCTTGAATTGCCAACACCACTCCCTCCCCTATCCCCTTGCAGTGGCTACATGGTATGGAGAAAAAAATCTGTGCACTTGGTGGGAGGGAGAGTGCAGTGATTGTGGGACTTTGCATTGAAACTCAGTGCTTCTCTGTCACAGCAGGAAGCAACACCAGGCAGAGTTCAGCCAGTGCCCATGGAGGGAGCATTTAGACCAGCCACAGCCAGAGGGGAATCACTCCTCCCAGTGATTGGAACCTGGGTTCTGGCAAGCCTGGACACTGCAGGCTAAAGTGCTCTGGGTCCTAAATAAACTTGAATGGGTGTCTAAACCACAATGACTGCAATTCCTGGGCAAGTCCTGATGCTGTGCTGGGTTTGCAGCCAGTGGACTTGGGGGGCATGTGACCCAGTGAGATACCAGCTGGGGTGATCAGCTTGCACCATGCCTCCCCCAACCCCAGGCAGCACAGCTCACAGCTCTGGGAGAGACTCCTTCCCTTTGTTTGAGGAGAGGAGAGGGAAGAGTACAGAGGACTTTGTCTTGCATGTTGGATACTAGCTCAGCCACAATAGGATAGGGTACCAGGGAGAGTCCTGAGGCACCCAATCCAGGCCCTAACTCCAAGATGACATTTCTAGACACAATCTGGGCCACAAGGGAGTCTGCTGCTTTGACGGGTAGGACCTAGTCCCAGAAAAATTCATCACTTACTGACTAAAGAGCCCCTGGTACCAAAGCAGTACTTGCCATGGGCCTTGGGTGAAACTCAAGAGACATGCTGGCTTCAGGTGTGACTCAGCACATTCCCAGCTGTGGTGGCTATGGGGATGAACCCCTTCTGCTTGAGAAAAGGAGAAAGAAGAGTAGGGGAACTTTGTCTTGCAGCTTAGGTACGAGCTCAGCCACAGTGGGGTAGAGCATTAAGTGGGATCGTGGGGTCCCCAGTTCTGGGGCTTGCCTCTTGGATGGCATTTCTGTGCCTGCCCTGGGCCAGAGGGGAGCCTGCTGCTCTGTAGAGAGAGCCCCAGGCCTGGCAGCAGTCACTACAAGATGACTTAGGAGCCCCTGGGCCTTGAATGAACATTGGGAGTAGTCTGCCTGACTACCATGGGCCTAGGGCAGTGGTGGCCATAGAGAGAGATTCCTCTGCTTATGAAAAGAAGAGATATTTGTTTTATGGCTTGGGTGCCAGATCAGCTGCAGTAGAATAGAATACCAAGTAAATTCCTAAGATTTCTGACTCTAGGCCCAGGCTCCCCGACAGCATCTCTGAACCTGCTGAGGACTTGGGGGAAGTTGTTGCTCTGAAAAGAAGGATGCCATCCTGGCTGGCTTTACCACCTGCTGGTAGAGCCCTAGGGTCTTGAGCAAACATGGACAGTAGCCAGACAGTGGCTACTGTGGGCCTTGGGTGAGATCCAATACTATGCTGGCTTTAGTTCTGACTGAGCACAGTCCCATTGCTGGTGGCCACAGGGGTGCTTGTGTCACTTCATCCCAACTCCAGACAGCTCAGCAGTGAGAGAGAGAGAGACTCCATTTGTTTGGGTGGAAGTAGGGAAAGAGACTAAGAGTCTCTGCCTGGTAATCCATTTCATTCTTCTGGATCTTGTCAAAGACCACCAAGGCAGTACCTCTATGAGTCTGCAAGAGCCATAGCCTTAATGGGCTTGGGGTATCTCCTAATGCAGATATGGTTGCAGTGACCAAAAACTTAGATCACAATAGGCACTTGCCTTCGAGCATCTAGAAAGCCTTCCCAAGAAGGACAGACACAAACAAGACCAGACTGTGAAGACTACAATCAATACCTAACTCTTGAATACTCAGACACAAACAAACATCCACAAGCATCAAGACCATCCAGGAAAACATGACCTCAGCAAATGAACTAAGTAAGGCACAAGGAATCAATCATGGAGAGACAGAGATATTTGACTTTCAGACAGAGAATCCAGAATAGCTGTTTTGAGGAAATACAATGAAATTCAAGATAACACAGAGAAGGAATTCAGAATCCTATTGATAAATTTAGCAAAGAGATTGAAATAATTTAAAAGAATCAAGAAGAAATTCTGTAGTTGAAAAATTCAATTGACGTACTGAAGAATGCATCAGAGTTTCTTAACAACAGAATTGATCAAGCAAAATAAAGAATTAGTGAGCTTAAAGACAGGCTATTTGAAAATACAAAGAGAGAGGAGACAAAAGCAAAAAGAATGAAGCATGCCTACAAAATCTTGAAAATAGCTTCAAAAGGGAAAATCCAAGAGTTACTGGCCTTAAAGAAGAGGTAGACAGACAGGGATAGAAAGTGTATTCAAAGGGATAATAAAAAAGAACTTCCCAAACCTAGAGAAAGATATCAATATTCAAGTAGAAGAAGGTTACAGAACATCAAGCATATTTAACACAAATAAGACTACCTCAAGGAATTTAATAATCAAATTCCCAAAGGTCAAGGATAAAGAAAGGATCCTGAAAGCAGCAAAAGAAAAGAAACAACATACAATGGACTTCCAGTATATCTGGCAGCAAGCTTCTCCATAAAAATATTACAGGCCAGAAGACAGTGTATTTAAAATGCTGAAGGAAAAAAAAAACTTTTATTCCAGAATAGTATATCAAGCAAAAATATCCTTCAAACATGAAGGAGAAATACTTTCCCGGACAAGAAAAAAAGCTGAGAAATTTAAACATGAAACCTGTCCTATAAAAAATGCTAAGGAGAGTTCTTCAGTCTGAAAGAAAAGAACATCAATGAGCAATAAAAAGTCATGTGAAAGTACAAAACTCACTGGCAATAGTGAATACATAGAAAAACACAGAATATTACAACACTATAACTGTGACTACAATGTAAACTACTCATATCTAGAGTAGAAAGGCTAAAATATGAACTGATCAAAAATAATAATTACAACAAGTTTTCAAGACAGGCAGTACAATAAGATAAAAATAGAAAGAACAAAAAATTAAAAAGCAGGGAACAATGTTAAAGTGTAGAGTTTTATTAGTTTTCTCTTTGTTTATGCAATCAGTGTTGACATCAGTTTAAAATAATGAGATATTATATTATCTGAAAGCCTCATGGTAACCTCAAATCAAAGAACACACAACAGATACACAAAAACTAAAAAGCAAAGAATTAAAATGTACCACCAGAGAAAATCACCTTCATTAAAATGAAGACATTAGTAAGAAAAGAAGGAAGAGAAGACCACAAAACAACCCAAAAACAAATAAAATGGCAGGAGTAAGTCCTTACTTATCAATAATAACATTGAATGTAAATGGACTAAACTTTCCAATTAAAAAACATAGAGTGGCTGATGGATTAAAAAACAAAAACAAAAACAAGACCAAATGATCTGTTGCCTACATGAAACACACTTCATATATATTTAGGATAGTTAGCTCTTCTTGTTGAATTGATCCCTTTACCATTATGTAATGGCCTTGTCTCTTTTGATCTTTGTTGGTTTAAAGTCTGTTTTATCAGAGACTAGGATTACAACCCCTGCCTTTTTTTGTTTTCCATTTGCTTGGTAGATCTTCCTCCATCCTTTTATTTTGAGCCTATGTGTGTCTCTGCATGTGAGATGGGTTTCCTGAATACAGCACACTGATGGGTCTTGACTCTTTATCCAATTTGCCAGTCTGTGTCTTTTAATTGGAGCATTTAGTCCATTTACATTTAAAGTTAATATTGTTACGTGTGAATTTGATCCTGTCATTATGATGTTAGCTGGTTATTTTGCTCGTTAGTTGATGCAGTTTCTTTCTAATCTCGATGGTCTTTACATTTTGGCATGATTTTGCAGTGGCTGGTACTGGTAGTTCCTTTCCATGTTTAGTGCTTCCTTCAGGAGCTCTTTTAGGGCAGGCCTGGTGGTGACAAAATCTCTCAGCATTTGCTTGTCTGTAAAGGATTTTATTTCTCCTTCACTTATGAAGCTTAGTTTGGCTGGATATGAAATTCTGGGTTGAAAATTCTTTTCTTTAAGAATGTTGAATATTGGCCCCCACTCTCTTCTGGCTTGTAGAGTTTCTGCCGAGAGATCCGCTGTTAGTCTGATGGGCTTCCCTTTGTGGGTAACCCGACCTTTCTCTCTGGCTGCCCTTAACATTTTTTCCTTCATTTCAACTTTGGTGAATCTGACAATTACGTGTCTTGGAGTTGCTCTTCTCGAGGAATATCTTTGTGGCGTTCTCTGTATTTCCTGAATCTGAATGTTGGCCTGCCTTGCTAGATTGGGGAAGTTCTCCTGGATAATATCCTGCAGAGTGTTTTCCAACTTGGTTCCCTTCTCCCCGTCACTTTCAGGTACACCAATCAGACGTAGATTTGGTCTTTTCACATAGTCTCATATTTCTTGGAGGCTTTGTTCATTTCTTTTTATTCTTTTTTCTCTAAACTTCCCTTCTTGCATTTCATTCATTTCATCTTCCATCGCTGATACCCTTTCTTCCAGTTGATCGCATCGGCTCCTGAGGCTTCTGCATTCTTCACGTAGTTCTCGAGCCTTGGTTTTCAGCTCCATCAGCTCCTTTAAGCACTTCTCTGTATTGGTTATTCTAGTTGTACATTCGTCTAAATTTTTTTCAAAGTTTTTAACTTCTTTGCCTTTGGTTTGAATTTCCTCCTGTAGCTCGTAGTTTGATCGTCTGAAGCCTTCTTCTCTCAACTCGTCAATTAAAAAGTCAGGAAACAACAGATGCTGGAGAGGATGAGGAGAAATAGGAACACTTTTACACTGTTGGTGGGACTGTAAACTAGTTCAACCATTGTGGAAGTCAGTGTGGTGATTCCTCAGGGATCTAGAACTAGAAATACCATTTGACCCAGCCATCTCATTATTGGGTATATACCCAAAGGACCATAAATCATGCTGCTATAAAGACACATGCACACGTATGTTTATTGCGGCACTATTCACAATAGCAAAGACTTGGAACCAACCCAAATGTCCAACAATGATAGACTGGATTAAGAAAATGTGGCACATATACACCATGGAATACTACGCAGCAATAAAAAATGATGAGTTCATGTCCTTTGTAGGGACATGGATGAAATTGGAAATCATCATTCTCAGTAAACTATCACAAGAACAAAAAACCAAACACCACATATTCTCACTCATAGGTGGGAATTGAACAATGAGAACACATGGACACAGGAAGGGGAACATCACACTCTGGGGACTGTTGTGGGGTGGGGGGAGGGGGGAGGGATAGCATTGGGAGATATACCTAATGCTAGATGACGAGTTAGTGGGTGCAGCGCACCAGCATGGCACATGTATACATATGTAACGAACCTGCACATTGTGCACATGTACCCTAAAACTTAAAGTATAATAATAAATAAAAAAAAAAGAAACACGCTTCACCTATAAAGACACAACATAGACTGAAAATACAGGGATGGAAAAAGATATTCCATGCAAATGGAAACAAAAAAGAGCAGAATAGATTGATGCAAAAAATATATTTCAAGACAAAAACTATAAAAAGAGACAAAGAAGTACATTATATAATTATACATGGATACATTCAGCAAGAGGTTATAACTACTGTAAATGCACCTCACACTGGACCACTGAGCTATACAAAGCAAATATTATTAGAGGGAAAGAGAGAGATAGACCCCAATACAATAATAACTAGAGACTTCAACATCCCAGTTTCAGCACTGAACAGATCACCCAGACAAAAAAAAAAAATCAATGAACATTGGACTTAATCTGCACTATAGACCAAATGGACATAATAGATATTTACAGAACATTGCATCCAATGGCTTCAGAATATACATTCTTCTCCTCAACACATAGATAATTCTCAAGGATAGACCTTATGTTATACTGCAAAGCAAGTCTTTAAAAATTTAAAACACTTGAAATAATATCAAGTAACTTCTCTGACCACAATGGAATAAAACTATAAGTCAATAACAACGGGATTTTTGGAAACTATACAAACACATGGAAATTAAACAATACGCTTCTAAATGACCAGTGGGTCAATGAAGAGATTAAGAAGGAAAGTGAAAATTTTCTGCAAACAAATAATGAAAACACAACATACTAAAGCCTATGGAATATAGTAAAAGCAGTACTAAGAGGAAAGCATATACCTTTAAGCCTACATCAAAAAAGTAGAAAAACTTCAAATAGACAACCTAACCATGCAAGTTAAAGAATTAGACAAGAAAGAGTAAACCAAACCCAAAATTAGAAGAAAAGAAATAATTAAGATAAGAGCAAAAATTAATGAACTTGAAATGAGGAAAACAAAAAAGATCAACAAAATGAAAAGCCGGTTTTTTGAAAAGATAAACAAAATCATCAAAACTTTAGCCAGATTAACTGAAAAGAAAGAGAGAAGAACAGATAAATAAAATCAGATATGAAAAAGGAAATATTACAACTGGCACTGCAAAAATTCAAAGGATTATTAGGGGCTACTATGAGCAAATATACACCAATAAATTGGAAAGCCTAGAAGAAATGGATAAATTCCTAGACACATACAACCTACCAAGATTAAACTTGAAAGAAATCCAAAACCTGAAAATATCTGAACAGATTGGTAAAAGTAATGAGATCAAAGCTGTACTAAAAAGTCTCCTAGCAAAACAAATTCCAGGATATGATGGTTTCACTGCTGAATTTTACCAAACATTTAAAGAAGAACTAATACCAATCTTATTTGAACTATTTCAAAAGATAAAGGAGGAAGGAATACTTCCAAACTCTTTCTATGAGGCCAGTAATACCCTGATACCAAAACCAGACAAAGACACAGAAAGAAAGGAAAGAAAGAAAGAAAGAAAGAGAAAGAAAGAAATAGAGAACGAACAAACTACAGGCCAATATCACTGATGAATACTGATGCAAAAATTCTCAGTGAAATACTAGCAAACTGACTTCAACAACACATTAAAAAGATTATTCATCATGACCAAGTGGGATTTATCCTAGGAATACAAGGATGGCTCCATGCACTTAAATCAATCAATGTGATACATCATATCAACAAAATAAAAGACAAAAATCATATAATCATTTCAATTGATGCTGAAAAGGCATTTGATAAAATTCAACATTCCTTCATGATAAAAACACTTTAAAAAACTGAGTATCAAAGGAAAATACCTTGACACAATAAAAGCCAAATATGACAGACCCACAGCCAGTATCATACTGAATGGGGAAAAACAGAATGCCTTTCCTCTAAGATCTGGAACACAACAAGGGTGCCTACTGTCACTACTGTTATTCAACAATAATTGAATAGAAGTACTATTGAAGAGGTACTAGAATAGGTACTATAAGTCCTAACTAGAGTAATCAGACAAGAGAAAGAAATAAAGGGCATTCAAGTTGGAGAGGAAGAAGTGAAATTATCCTTGTTTGCAGATGATATGATCTTATATTTGGAAAAAACCTAAAGACATCACCAAAAAACTACTAGAACTGAAAAACAAGTTAAGTTTTAGGATACAATATCAACATACAAAAATCAGTGGCATTTCTATATGCCAACAGTAAACAGTCTGAAAAAGAAATCAAGAAAGTAATCTGATTTATAATAGCTACAAATAAAATACCTAGGACTTACACATGGGCTGCAAGAGCCAGAGCTTCCTGATTCCCAGCCTGGGAGCAGAGAGGGATGCTCAAGCTCAGGCCAACCACGCCCTGCCCTGGACTGACTTTACCCACCAGAGTCGGCTGCCACTTTTTCAGAAAGTTCAAGAATAACTCACCCCTTACTTAGCATATAATTAGGCATAGGCATTAATATAGCTAGCCAGCAGTCCACAAGTGCCACTCTGCCTATGGGATAGCTCTGCTGGGTCTATGGAACAGCCATTTCACTGTACATTGTTGCTCCCATAAATGTGCTGTCTTTCACTGTTGGCTCACTCTTGAATTTCTTTTTTATTATACTTTAAGTTTTAGGGTACATCTGCACAACGTTCAGGTTAGTTACATATGTATACATGTGCCATGTTGGTGTGCTGCACCCATTAACTCATCATTTAGCATTAGGTATATCTCCTAATGCTATCCCTCCCCCCTCCCCCCACCCCACAACAGGCCCCAGTGTGTGCATTCTTTCAGCTGAAGCCAAGAACCCTCCCAAGCTGAGCCCCAATTTGGGGTTTCACCTGTATCAGGATGATGAGGAGACTTCCACTCCAGTTTTCTTTCCAAGGCCCAGAGCCGATCATGTCACTCTCTTTCTTAAATATCATGCATAGTTCTTCAGTGATTCCCTGGCACTAGGAGAAGCAGCTTTCAAAGTCTTCCCATGGTATTGTTTCAAAACTAGTTATGCACCACATAAGGATGCTCCAGTCAATGACGGACTGCATATATGATGGTGGTCTGTTGTGCCAAACCCCTATAGACTCCTGTGGAGATGGTACCAGGTTCAAGAGGCCTAAGAGACCCAGAGCCAGCAAATGAGACATGGGGTTTTTTTAAATGGAGAAATACTATCTTAACACAGAAGAATCCTTAGTTTTAAAGGTCAGGAATCTGAATTCTGACATTGCATGGGACACAGGGAATGGCAAATGCACTCAGTGATAACTGTATGTTGGCTACATTGAGTCATTTTCTCCACATTACCTAAATATCTGATACTGAATGTACTGAGCTTGATAGATGTTTTGTTTTTAAGGATAAGTCACAATTAAATAGAAACTGTTTAATAATTTATCTTAGGTGAAAATGATCCTGGTATACAAGAAGTCCTGTAATGCCTAGCTTTATATCATTATTTATATGGACTACGAAGAATTATAATTCTGGTTTATAACCAACTATTTTTATGTCAAAACAAAACAAAAAGAAAAAAGCCATGAGAAGACATGGAGGAAACTTAAATGCATATTGCTAAGTAAAAGGCCAAACTGAAAAGGCTACAGACCATGATTCCAACTATATGGAATTCAGGAAACAGGAAAAACATGGAGATGGTAAAGAGAGCAGTGGCTGCCAGAGGGATGAATAAGTGGAGCATAGAGGATTTTTAGGGCAGTGAAACTAGTCTATATGATACGATAATGGTGGATACATGTCATTATACATTTGTCCAAATCCATAGACTGTACAACACCAAGAGTGAATCCTAATATGAACTATAGACTTCAAGTGATAAAGATGTCAATGTAGGCTCGTCAATTGTAACAAATGTACCACTCTAGTGAGGATGTTGATAGTAGAGGAGGTTATGCACACGTAAGGATAGGGAATATATGAGAAATCTCTGTAACTTCTCTCAATTTTGCTGTGAACCTAAAATGGCTTTTTAAGTCTTAAATCAAGAAATTAAACGTATTAACTTCTATAAACACATTCACTGCAAAGACTTGCATAATGCATCTTTAAGTTTGAAAACAGTTGAACATTTGTGAATGTCAATATGGAAACATCCTAGTAAAATACTGTTTTCCAGTTTCAAAGAAGGACACTAATTTCCCTGTTAATCAAATGTTTTGACAACTATGAAAAATACTGACCCTTAATAAATGACCCTGCATGGCTCCTTAACTCTAACACTTTTTTTTTTCTGTAAAGACAGGGCCTCACTATGTTTACCCAGGCTGGACTCAAACTCCCCACCTCAAGTGATCTTTCTGCCTCAGCCTCCCAGTGTTAAGATTATGAGCGTGAGCCACCATGTCCAGCCAGACTATAATACTTTAATTTCACAAGTTTTCTACCTCACACTGGGAAGCCAAACTAAATTAGCCACTTGAAATAGAAATACTTTTAGGGGCCGGGCGCAGTGGTTCACGCCTGTAACCCCAGCACTTTTGGGGGCTGAGGTGGGTGGATCATTTGAGGTCAGGAGTTCAAGACCAGATTGACCAACAGGGTGAGACTCCATCTCTACTAAAAATACAAAAATTAGCCAGGCATGGTGGTCTGCACCTGTAATCCCAGCTACTCGGGAGGCTGAGGTAGGAGAATTGCTTGAACCAGGAGGCAGAGGTTGAAGTGAGATGAGATCGCACCACTGCACTCCAGCCTGGGCTACAGAGTGAAACTCTGTCTCAAAATAAATAAATAAATAAATAAAAAGAAATACTTTCAGGGATATTTTGTCTTTGATTTTTAACATAAACACTAAGCTAATTCCAATAACAGTTCCTCTGCTATGCTGGCACTGTTCCAAATAACAAATGCAGAGTATGTAGAGAAATCACATATTTATCAAATTTCAAATTGCCAAATATTACTCTTTAAGATGATTGTGATCTTGCTTCCCAATTACTTCATCATCAGATACATGCAGAAGGAACTCAGAATTGGCCTTTGTACTGTCTGCCCCTAACTTCATTCATCATCCTTGCTTGGAATACAGTAATTGCTACTACATCATAGTGAGGCACTTTGTGAATCAATGAACAGACCACAACTACCAGAAGATGCAGGACTATTAACTAATGCAGGACTATTAACTAACAGATTCAAACTTGAGACAGACTTCTCAATGAGAACAAAGATACTATCTAATATATGTTATGAATGTCCCATAAATAATGGCCCTTCAAGGACTATCAAAAGGGATATGCAAATCCTGACATTACTACGGTCACAGTTTGTTCCATATATTGTGTCACCTTTGTAGTACGATAAAAATGAACAAACAACATATAAATTAGCCCTCCTTTTGTTACCAAAAAAGCTGGTCCTCCAAAAGATGGGGTCTTTCCCTGATGGGTGTCACAAAGCCAATACGTGAAACCAAAAAAGAGTGACAAACAGTGCAGGTTTTATTCAATTGCCACTGAATTGAGAAGCAGGAGTATGGCTCACAAATCAACTTTTCAACTAATGAGGAGTGAGGGGGTTAAAATATAATTTTTCCAATAAAGGTGTTTCACATTAAAGCAAAGGGAGGAACATTCATGGATTTTTCAGAAATGGGCAGTGAACTTCCTAAAACCAGAGTGCTGCCTTCCTTTTTGTCCTTCCATGGCTTCTTCTGGTCACTGTCATGGCGACTGTCAACTGTCATGGAGCTGGCGGGAGCGTCATTTAGCACAGAAATAAGATTATAAAAAGGCTGAGGTCTTTTTAAAGTCGTTTGGTCAGCTATTGTGGTTGTAACCAGTCTCCTCTGGACTGGTTACAAAAGGAACTTTTCATCACAGGCATCCTGTTTCTTAAAGATAAGCAGAGTTAGGGCAGGGTAAAAATTCAGCTATGTCACGCAGGAATTACATCAAGTAACATTTTTAAAGAAGAAATTTGCCAAAATATTACATGAGTATGAGATACCCTTTTTCTAAAAAGTAAGACATTTGAAGTAAAGATTAGTTGAAATAAAACAGTTCTACTAACTAAAGACAAGTCGTTCCCAGAGCAGGTGCATTTATTTTTATATGCAAATATATCACCCTTCAATGCATATACAATAGTTATAAGATCTGAAAACTAAGTTTATCAGAGAGAATTGCAATCCCTTGACTCATATGTGTTCATCCTTCCATGGAGAGCCTCATTATTTCATACAATAAACATGCCAGAAAAGGATTCTGGGGAGAAAACCTGTATCAGCTCAAAAGGAGAGGTTTTCTTATACTGTCTGGGGTTACTGAGGTCAAACAAGATGACTGCATCTGTTTTACAGGAAAAATCAAATCCAAAGTACTAATCGTAACAAGGACTAGGCTAGTTCTGATGTTTACTTTCCTACCTACAGCTACTCTGTAATAAAACAAATAATATTAACAGCCCCAGAGTGAACTAAGTTTACACATGCCAAATATCACATCTTATTCATTATCTCACACAAGCAATACACAATGTAAATTGTTAATCTGAATTAAAGGCTCCAAGTCTTAAGTATCCAATTTTCCAAGATAATTAGAAAAAGAAAAAAAAATCAAATACTCTAAGCATTATTTTTCATACTTCTGAGACTATAAGATCTTTGTATAAATAAAAATTATACTTAAACACATATACAATACAAACTAATGAACTGTATTAGAAGTCCTCAAGCATTTTAAACTCTTCACACAAGTATACATACATTTCTGTAAGACTGAAAAATATCGTGAGCAAAAATAATTTGACTGTATCATATTAACTCAGTGTACAGTACTGGATTTAAAATAACAAGTGTAGTAAAAACGAAAACTGAGGTCACTTTGTGTAAGACAACGATCCCTCAAAGGACATTAAATACTTGCTTTTTATAAATATTTTTGGGTTTTGGCTTTGTAATAAATATGTAATAAATATCTGCAGTACACTGTTTATGTTGAGAGCTTATCTTTCTCCATTTGAAAGTCTTTCTCCAGAGTCATAATGTCTTAGAGGTATCCCAGTGGGCGGGGAGTTAGGATTTTGCAGCAAATCCATTAACAAAGCAATCTTATCATCAATGTGCTCCTGGAGTTCATGTATTCGCTGATCAATGTAATCCATAAGTTTCTTTTCCATCAGTTCCATATTTTTAGAAAGAATCTTTTCCAAGTAGGAGCAAATAGGTTGCTCTTCCATTCTAAAAATACATTTTTAAAAATGTGTAAATTTTCCCTAATAACAATAACAACCAAGCTTATAAAACAAGCAGCCAACATATATTGCTGAGATTTGTCTCCACAACTGTGCTCTGTCTTCTTACAATGCATTTCTAGGTTCTAATACACATCCACAATAGGCAACCACAGCCCTAAATGCCAAACACATTATTAATTCTTTTTTTAGTATACAATTGAACAGAAATGTAAAAGTGAAAAGGAACCCTCAAAGAGCAAGTCTTTAGAAAGGGTCTTTTTGATTTTGAGGTCCAAATCAAAACTGATCCGGCCCAATTTTCTTCTAAAGTCAACATGCATATTTTCAAATACTTCCCCAATCAACTCTATAAAGTTTTTCTTCCTTCATACAAACAACCTTACTAAACTACTGGAAGGTTCTTTTTTTTAACCTGATATAAAAACACTTCAGAATTTAACTAGAATGGGCAAACTATCAAAATAAATAAAAAGCACACCAATTTCTAATGTTCACAATAAACATTACAACAGTAAGTCTCAGGGCAGGCACAGTGGCTTACGCCTGTAATCCCAGCACTTTGGGAGGCTGAGGTGAGTGGATCACTTGAGGTCAGGAGTTCGAGACCAGCCTGGCCAACATGGTGAAACTCTTGTCTCTTACTAAAAGTACAAAAATTAGCTGGGTATGGTGGTGGGCGCCTGTAGTCCCAGCTACCTGGGAGGACTGCTTGAACCCGGGAGACAGAGGCTGCAGTGAGCTGAGATTGCGCAACTGCACTCCAGCCTGGGTGATAAAACAAGACTCCGTCTCAAAACAAGAACAGTAACTCTCAGAATGTGGTCCACAGAACCTTGGGGTCTCCACGATTCTTTTGGGAATTCACTGAAGTCAGAAGTATGTTTATACTAAGATGTTATTTGACTTTTTCATCCTCATACTCATGAATTTTCCAGAGGCTACAAAATCTATGTTATTGCCCTGCTGACTAACAGAATCTGTAGTTGTGTATTCTTCTTTCCTAAAATTTCAAAGTAGTAGAGATTTAGTGTATAACTATATGCTTTTTCAGAGATTAATCCACTCTGTTCTCAGTATTCCTACTGTGCTTTTACTAGCTATATTTCACTATACATGCCATAATTCAATATACATGATAATGCAGCCAAAAGCTATTATGTATAGATTCATGTACATTTAAAATAATACTATTCTCAATAAAATTTTAAAAGAAAATCTGGCTTTTTTTCATAAAGACTGTTATTTATGTTAATATACAGTGGGTTTATTGTTAAACAAATATTTTTATGTAGCCTACATAAGTTTATTGGAGTCCTCAATTATTTTTAAGATTGTAAAGACCCAAAGTCTGAGAGCCACTACTCTAGAATACACCAAAGAGAGTTTTTAAGAAACTCCTTATTTTGAAATAATTATGGATTCACAGGAAGTTGCAAAGATATTAGTTTCTCAGTACCCTTTATCCAATCCTCCCAATGGTCACATCTTATCTACCTATAATCCAATATCAAAACCAGGAAATTGATATTAATATCATGTGTGTGTATAGTTCTATGCCATTTTATCCCATGTACACATATTTATTTAAACACCACCATAATCAAAAGGCAGAACCATTCTTTAACTACAATGATCTCCTTCCTGCTACCCCTCTATTGTCATACCTACTCCCCTAAAGTCTTCTTTCCCTAATACCTGGTAACCATCAATATGTTGTTCATCTCTACAGTTTTATTATTTTGAAAATATTATAAAGTGAGATCATACAGTATGTGACCTTTTGAGATTCTCTTTTGTCACTCAGCAAAATGCCTTTGAGAGATGTCCAAGTTGTTTTTTACTGCTCATCAGCATTGCATGATAAGGAGGTACCACAGTTTAACCATTCACCTATTGCTAAGACATTTTAGTTGGGACTTTTGGGATATTACAAAGAAAGCTTCTATTAATAACTGTGTACAAGTTTCTGTGTGGACCTGAGCTTTCATTTCTCTGGGATGTCCAGGAGTATAATTGCTGGGTTGTACGGTAACTGTATGTTTAGTTTTTAAGATATTGCCAAAATATTTTTTAGAGTGACTGTACCATTTTATATTCCTACCAACAATGTAAGAGAGATCCAGTTCCCAAACATCTTTGTCAGCATTTGGTATTGTTACCATTTTTCAATTTTAGCCATCCAAATATGTAGTGATATACTGTGGTTTTAATATGCATTTCCCTAATAGTCATTAAGTCAATGTTGATCAACTTTCCTTGTGCTTATTTGCTATTTGTATATCCTGTCTGTTGAAATGACTATTCTTTTGCCCATGGTTTAAATTGGATTGGTAGGTTTTATTTTTATTTTCTTTTAACATAGAGTTTTGAGAGTTCTTTATGTACTTCAGATACAGGTCATTTGCTGGATTTCTAATTTGCAAAGAATTTCTTCCAGTCTGTATTTTAATTCCCCTAACAGGGTCTTTCATAAACAAAAGTTTTACATTTTGATGGGGCCCAATATATCAGTTTTTTACTTTATGGATCATGCTTTTGATGTCATATCTGAGAACTCATTTCCTAGTCCTAGGTCCCTAGAGTTTCTCCTGTAGAAAAGCTTTATAGTTTTATATTTTACATTTTAGTCTACAAGCAATTTTGTGTTAATTTTTGCATAAAGTATAAGATTTAAGTCACAATTCACTTTTTGCCTGTGGATATCCAACTGCTCCAGCACAGGTTAAAAAGACAATTCTACCTGTATTGAATTATTTTTGCATTGTCAAACGTCAGTTGGTGTACTTGTGCAGAGTTATTTCTGTGCTATCCATCTATAAGTCTATGCCTCTGACAATAACACAGTCTTGAATACTGTGGCTATGTCTTGAAATCAAGTAGTGATTTCTCTTACACTTTTTCAAAATTTTTTATAGTTCCTTTATTTTTCCATTTTAAAAAAGTCTCCATTTCTAAATTTTAGAATCATCTCCTTCATATTTATAAAAAACATGCTCGATTTTTCATAGGAATTGCATTAAATTTATATATCAACTAGGAGAGAATTGATGTTTTTACTATGCTGTGTCTTCAAATCCATGAATATGGTATGTCTCTCCAGTTTTTAGGGCTTTTCTTTTCCTTTGTCAGTATTTTATAATTTTCATTTCATATATCCTGTATATATTTTGTTAGGTTTATAAATTTTTTCATATATTTTATAAGTATTTTTATAGATTTACATATTTTACATATATTTACATGCATTTTTGTGTATTTTAATTTGGGGTGGCAATCTAGTTTGGTGTCAGGCTAATACTGACTTCATAGAATGAGTTGGAACATCTTCCCTCCTCTTCTAGTTTTTAAAAGCATGTAAAATTGATGTTTTTTAAATGTTCAGTGGAAACCTTCAGTGTAGCCATCTGATGAGCTTTCCAATCATTAATCAAATATTTTTAGTGGTTATAGGACTATTTTATTACTTATTTCATGTTGGCTGAGTTTGGTTGGTAGTTTGTGGTTTTGGGGAAATTAATCCATTTCTCCTAAGTTGTCAAATTTATGAGCATAAATTTGTTTGTAATATTCCCTCCCTTGTTATCTTTTAATGGCCTTAGGATCAGCAGTGACATCTCATTACATTCCAGATACTGATGATTGCATCTTCTCTCTTTTTATCTTTTGATAGTCTTGTTAGAAGTGTATCAATTTTATTGAAATTTTCAAAGAACTGGCTTTTGGCTTCATTGATTTTGTTTGCTTGTTTTCATTTACACTGATTTCTGTTATTATTTCCTTCTTTCTGCTTGCTTTAAGTTCAGTTTGCTTGGTTTTAAAATTGTAAATTCAATTTCTTTAATGGTTACAGGACTATTCAGATTATTTTATTTTGGTTGAGTTGTAGTTTTATGCTACTGATTTGAGAATAATCCTCTTTTCTAATGTAATCATTGAGTGCTATAAATATCCTTATCAATACTTCTTTAACTGCATCCCACAAATTTTGATGTGTTGTATTTTCATTCATTTCTGTGTAATACGTTTAATTTCTGTCAAGACTTTTTCTTGAACCATAAATTTAAGAATGCTGTGTAATTCCCAAAAATCTGGAAATTTTGTTGTCTTTTATTGGTTTCTAGTTAGATTCATTTATGGTCAGAAAACACACATTGTATTATTT
This sequence comes from Pan troglodytes, assembly GCF_028858775.2. Taxonomy (NCBI): domain Eukaryota; kingdom Metazoa; phylum Chordata; class Mammalia; order Primates; family Hominidae; genus Pan; species Pan troglodytes. The sequence continues at coordinate 135,018,329 of NC_072406.2, forward strand.
CAATCCTCTTGAATTTGGTCAGATTTGCTTTGTGACTCAAGATATAATCTATCTTTGCAAATCTTCCATAGATGCTTGAAAAAAGTGTATATTCTGCTATTGTTGGTAGAGTTCTCTATAAATGTCAACTCAATCCTGTTGGTTGGTGGTGGTGTTTAGTTACAAAATAATCCAACTACCTCATTTTCAAATAAAATCTCTTAGGCTAAAGAATACTAAACAGTGTGGCAACATGTTTAAGCCAAAACCACACCTAGAGTCCTGAATTCTAGTCTAGAACACCATTTTGACATACTATATCTACTTAAGCAATTAGGAACATAATACTTAGCTATCTCTTAATCAAATATGTACTGCCAAAATAAGGGATTAAGAGACTGGGGATAATAGCCTGTAAACTACAAGTGATTATTATCCTAATATAGTTTTTTAATAATCAGGAATTTGCCTAGACCAAACATAATCTTCAAGGAAAATGTCACAATGACATGCTTAACATACCCAGGCACAAAATAGTACAAATACATAAAAACAACATAAAGATTATGATTCCCACAGCTCCTTTCCATTCATGCAAATCACTTTCTATTTCAACTGTGAACTAATACTTGTGACCCTTCCACAAAATGCCTGGGAAGTGTGCAACACCTCCAGTTATAGGGACTTCTTTCAAAGTAATCCATTCTACTCTGCAGTTATCCCCTTTAAGTGTATTAATGGTAAAATGTAAAAGTTGCTAAAATTTTCTCTGGAAACAAATTTTAGGCAGTACTCATTGAGACAAATCTGTTTCCTTTCATCTGATTCTTCCACCTACCAAATCGAAACTCATATGTCTTAAAATAATACTTACCCAACACCAAGAATGCGTTCACCATGCTTGGTGATGTTTTCCTGACACTCGGTCTTATTTCCCACATGGAGATGATTAACTTGACTACATAAATTCTGGAGAAAAGGCAGCAACTCAGAGTTGGGTATATTTGAGTTGTCACTTGCTTTCTTTGGTAAGAAAGAGGCCATTGCATTTTTAAGATCATTTTCAAGAAAGGAATGGTTTTGAGGCATAATTTTACACTCATCAAGCTTGGTAGAATTCTCTCCACCAGGCAGTTGTGTACTTTTATCAATGTAAGTTTGTAAGTTTTCAGTCACGTTCCCAGATGTCAATCCAGTTCTAAAAGGAAAAGGTGTGGAGGATGACTTGTCTAAGTTTCCTAAGGTAGATGAGGATTGTAGTCCAATCATATGCTTGTATCCAGAATTGCCCAACACCGACTGAAGCTGCTCTCCAATGGGAATACAATTCTAAACAAGGTAAACAAGTAAACGTTAATATTAATAACACTGACAGCTAACTTTTGGAGTAATTATTATGAGTCAGGCACTGTGCATTGTTTCATCCGATCCTCAAAACATCCTTATAAAGTAGGCCACTAACACTATCCCAATATTAAGCTGAGGAGACCAAGGCTAAAGGTACCTAGCCAAGGTAACCAGCCAGTAAGTGGCAGAATTGGAACATGAACGCAGGCCACTTAACTCCACAGTCATGACTTTCAATCATTTCATTGTAGTTTTTCCCAAAAGAAATTAAATAAATACTAGCATGAATAGTCAAACTGCACTGACAGTAATGTTTCCACTACAAATGTCTCTTTATGATAATAAAATGTACTACTCTCAACTGAGTCACAAGAACTGGTTTCTTAAAATTCAATTATATCATTCCCAATTGTCAAAATATGGTAAGTTACTCACTTTCACCTAGTAATATCTTTTGCAATGAATTTTTCCTGGAAACTACACAGATAGGTATGCTATTTAAAGTTAGATGCTCTATGGGTACATCTGTGATATTTTCAATGACTGAAATTAGCTACTTCTGGCTGTGTTTGCTCTAAGAATTTCCAGGATAATGAGAGTTGTTGTGCAGCCTCAATTCAACTGGTTATGCAGTATTATTTCCTGAGAAGATTCTGGCTTACCTTGAAGGGATGATTACAATATCTCCCTTTTATGCTCTTTAATTTTTCTATTAGATAAAAGAAAATATCTCTAGCCTAAATCTTAAGGCATATGGCTCCACTCTAAATTCAAAACATAAAAGTCTACTATAGATTCTTATCAGGGGATATCATCCCACACTTATTGCTGTTCAACAGCTGCTGAAACAGACTGAAAAAGCAATATGTAAATTAGCTGAAGAAACTCAGTTCATATACTTACAGATATTCTAAAAAGTTATTACTAGACTAGGCCAGAACAACATTAATTTATTCAACAAATATTTACCAGGAATCTACTCTGTGCTAGTATTGTTTCAAGCACTGGAAATACAGCAGCGAACAAAATAAATTAAAATCCCTGACCTCACAGAGCCTATATGACAGGGGAACAAGGAGACACAAACTACAAAAGAAAAGAAGGAAAAAGGGGAAAGAAAAGAAAAAGAGAAAGTAAGAGAAAAAGAAGTGAAGAAGGAAGAAGAGAAAAAAGTAAAGAAAAGAAAAGAAAGAAAAAAATGTATCATGAAATGGAGATGGTGATAAATACTTTAGGGAAAAATAAAGTGAGAAAGGAGAATAATAAGGGCCAGGGAAGCTGGGGGAAGATTTGTAATGTCATGTCCCCATCTAACTTTTTACCAAACTGCACTTTGCAAAAGTGCTCTTTATAGAGAAATGTTAACCTACTGTAAGTTTATCTTGTTTTATAAAATGCAAGTTTTGAATAAACCTGAATATTTAAATATTCCTGGAATAAGATGAATTATGTAAAATTATATTTATAAAATGTTAACATTGGACAACTCCCCATAAGCTCAAAGAAAGTTACTCAGTCATAACAGGAAAGCCCATTTATTTCTCTATGACATTTCAAAACAAAATGTACAGTGGAAATCTACATTAAGAGTAATAATATTTACACTACAGTCAATGTCAAAAGTATGGGTGAATATTAAGTAGGCAGAACATTTAAACAGAAAAATCTAAATGTAAAGGTATTTGCTATGTAAATTTTTCCTTTCTGACATATAATATTCTGTTTATAAGAATTCACTGATTATGAAAATTAGTCATTGGTTAAGAATGTAAAATAGTATAGCAGTGATGAAAAACAGTATGGAGGCTCCTCAAAAAATTAAAAATAGAACTACCATATGATCTAACAATCCCACTTCTGGGCATATATCCAAAATAACTGAAACTGGGATCTCAAAAAGATTATCTGCACTCCCATGTTCACTGCAGCAGTACTCACAACCGCCAAGATACAGAAACAACCTAAATGTCCATTGACTGATATATTGATAAAGAAAATGAAATGAAATATCATTGAATGAATATCATACAATGAAATACCATTCAGCCTTTGAGAAGAAGGATATTTTGTCATGTGACAATATGATCAATCTGGAAGACATGCTAAGTGAAATAAGCCAGGCACAGAAGAATAAATAATGGATGATTCCATTAACATGACATATCTAAAATAGTTAAACTCAGAAACAGAGAGTAGAATGGTGGTTGCTAGGAGATGGGGGGAAGGAGAAATGAATTGCTATTCATTAGGTATAAAGTTACAGCTTTACAAGATGAATCTGTTTTAGAGATCTTCTGTACAACAATGTCTATAGTTAACAACACCATATTGTACATTTAAAAATTTGTTAAGAGGGTAGATCTCATGTTAAGTATTCTTACCACAATTTAAAAAAGGTCACATTTTCTGAGATGAGAGCTCTTTAGATGATCTTTTCTCTTTGGAATAAATATCAAGAAATTCAAATATGTCTACATGCCACTATAGGAAATGAAGAAATCTCAGGTGCCTGGTAGCTAATCGTTTATTTCTCTTTATGTGAGCCTCCACTGCTAACATGCTATTAAAAATTTTGAAGAAACTTAAATATCCATGAATAGGTAACTGCATAATATTCACAAACCATAGAAAGCTGTATTTATTGATATCCTTTCAAGTGAAAAATGTTCCTGAGCAACATATGCAGTATGAAAGCATTTAGAGAGAACTGTGTCCATATACTTACAAAGATATGTGTATGTGTGTATGTATAACTACATATATTCTGTATATATACAACACAGATTTCTGAAAAAATAATAGTTTATCTTTAAATATATTGTAGGATTTAGGAAAGTATGAATTTCCTATGCCTTTTTGCTTTTTAATTTTTTTGTATCACCTTTAATAATCAGAAAGAAATTAAATAATAAAGCCATTTTTATTTTGAAGGAGAAAAAAGCAAGAGTATAACTCCTAAATAACTGAATATGTTTTCTTTGAGAAAATGGGTCATATCCTTTCATTCAGATAACATTAAATGACAACCATATGCTACACCCTTTGATATAGAATTCCTATTCAAGAATTCTAAATTGCTAAAGCAAAAGCAAATCAAAGCCAGCAACCTGAACTTCAAATAGAAGGAAATAAAAAATAATCTTAATACTTATTGAGAAATCACAAAGGTTTGCATTGCATTTCAGACTCACAAAACTTGGCGTGTTAAACTTTAATCAAACTTTCGAGAAAACAAGTAATTCCAAGGCACAGGTAAGCCAGAGAGAAGCCAAAACATCTGAGGTCCTTCCTTTCCCCCAAGAGAAGTCCTGCCCAAACAACATGTGTGATCACACCACTTACACGGAAGGAGTTGATTTGGTCATGAAACATCCCCATTTTATGTGCAGAAAGTTACACAGCTTATATGACATTCTCTATGCCTTAGAATGTATAGATGCCTAGTTTGTCATCAATAAGCAATCCTAGAGAACCAGGTACATCCTGTAAGAATCACTCCATAAATAAGGACTTTTTTTACTAGGAAGGAAGTCTTCCATTAGCATGTTTAAAAGGACACAGAACTGTTTATCACCTTCTTTCTTCCCCAGGGTGTTCCAGAAACGTCCCTGCATTAGTGGTGAGAAGAAAGTAAGTTATAGTACAGTGTACATAGCAGTAACCCATGAGTGTTGGCTGAGGGTGGTGTGGCATGGGGGAGAGCCTTATGTGTTGCTACACGCATAAAAAAACTCTACAAGGATACACGCCAAACTGTTAGCTGTGTATCCTCTGGGGTATAGAATGACAGCTGGAAAACATTTTTAATTTTTACCTAACACTTCTGTATTGGTTAAAATTCATGGCAAAGAAAAATTATTTATAAATAAAACCATAAAAATTTAAAGACACAGCCAAAATAAAAATACATCTAGTTTCATTTTTTCCTAAAGTCAAGATTTTAAAATAGAGATATCAGACAGTAAACTAATTAATATCCTCTAATCGTTACCAAAATTTGTTCACAAACAATTGCTTCCTTTTTAAAATCGTCCATTAAAAGAGTTATTATCATGTAATCCAGCACATAAACAGAACCAAAGACAAAAACCACATGATTATCTCAATAGATGCAGAAAAGGCCTTTGACAAAATTCAACAACCCTTCATGCTAAAAACTCTCAATAAATTAGGTATTGATAGGACATATCTCAAAATAATAAGAGCTATCTATGACAAACCCACAGCCAATATCATACTGAATGGGCAAAAACTGGAAGCATTCCCTTTGAAAACTGGCACAAGACAGGGATGCCCTCTCTCACCACTCCTATTCAACATAGTGTTGGAAGTTCTGGCCAGGGCAATTAGGCAGGAGAAGGAAATAAAGGGTATTCAATTAGGAAAAGATGAAGTCAAATTGTCCCTGTTTGCAGATGACATGATTGTATATCTAGAAAACCCCATTGTCTCAGCCCAAAATCTCCTTAAGCTGATAAGCAACTTCAGCAAAGTCTCAGGATACAAAATCAATGTACAAAAATCACAAGCATTCTTATACAACAACAATAGACAAACAGAGAGCCAAATCATGAGTGAACTCCCATTCACAATTACTTCAAAGAGAATAAAATACCTAGGAATCCAACTTACAAGGGATGTGAAGGACCTCTTCAAGGAGAACTACAAACCACTGCTCAGGGAAATAAAAGAGGATACAAACAAATGGAAGAACATTCCATGCTCATGGGTAGGAAGAATCAATATTGTGAAAATGGCCATACTGCCCAAGGTAATTTACAGATTCAATGCCATCCCCATCAAGCTACCAATGACTTTTTTCACAGAATTGGAAAAAACCACTTTAAAGTTCATATGGAACCAAAAAAGAGCCTGCATCGCCAAGTCAATCCTAAGCCAAAAGAACAAAGCTGGAGGCATCACGCTACCTGACTTCAAACTATACTACAAGGCTACAGTAACCAAAACAGCATGGTACTGGTACCAAAACAGAGATATAGATCAATGGAACAGAACAGAGCCCTCAGAAATAACGCCGCATATCTACAACTATCTGATTTTGACAAACCTGACAAAAAGAAGAAATGGGGAAAGGATTCCCTATTTAATAAATGGTGCTGGGAAAACTGGCTAGCCATATGTAGAAAGCTGAAACTGGATCCCTTCCTTACACCTTATACAAAAATCAATTCAAGATGGATTAAAGACTTAAACGTTAGACCTAAAACCATAAAAACCCTAGAAGAAAACCTAGGCATTACCATTCAGGACATAGGCATGGGTAAGGACTTCATGTCGAAAACACCAAAAGCAATGGCAACAAAAGCCAAAATTGACAAATGGGATCTAATTAAACTAAAGAGCTTCTGCACAGCAAAAGAAACTACCATCAGAGTGAACAGGCAACCTACAAAATGGGAGAAAATTTTCGCAACCTACTCATCTGACAAAGGGCTAATATCCAGAATCTATAATGAACTCAAACAAATTTACAAGAAAAAAACAAACAACCCCATCAAAAAGTGGGCAAAGGAAATGAACAGACACTTCTCAAAAGAAGACATTTATGCAGCCAAAAAACACATGAAAAAATGCTCACCATCACTGGCCATCAGAGAAATGCAAATCAAAACCACAATGAGATACCATTTCACACCAGTTAGAATGGCAATCATTAAAAAGTCAGGAAACAACAGGTGCTGGAGAGGATGTGGAGAAATAGGAACACTTTTACACTGTTGGTGGGACTGTAAACTAGTTCAACCATTGTGGAAGTCAGTGTGGCGATTCCTCAGGGATCTAGAACTAGAAATACCATTTGACCCAGCCATCCCATTACTGGGTATATACCCAAAGGATTATAAATCATGCTGCTATAAAGACACATGCACACGTATGTTTATTGCTGCATTATTCACAATAGCAAAGACTTGGAACCAACCCAAATGTCCAACAATGATAGACTGGATTAAGAAAACATGGCACATATACACCATGGAATACTATGCAGCCATAAAAAATGGTGAGTTCATGTCCTTTGTAGGGACATGGATGAAATTGGAAACCATCATTCTCAGTAAACTATCACAAGAACAAAAAACCAAACACCGCATATTCTCACTCATAGGTGGGAATTGAACAATGAGAACACATAGACACAGGAAGGGGAACATCACACTCTGGGGCGTTGTGGGGTGGGGGGAGGGATAGCATTGGGAGATATACTTAATGCTAGATGACGAGTTAGTGGGTGCAGCACACCAGCATGGCACATGTATACATATGTAACGAACCTGCACATTGTACACATGTACCCTAAAACTTAAAGTATAATAATAATTTAAAAAAAAAGAGTTATTATCAAATCACAATGTACATAAAACTCACTTAGACATGACTGTTTAAAACACTGATTCCTGGACCCCACCATCTGGGATTGAGTAGATAGTGAGGGCCAGGAATCTGCATTTTGGAGACCTTCCAAAGGATTCTGACACAGGTGTTCAATGGAGTGTACTTGAAAAAATACACTGCCCTAAATAAATTCTTAATAAAGCTCAAATCTCACAAGCTTTTCAAATTCCTTATTTATCTTCAATATTCCTTTACACAAGTATCTAATTTCCTCTTTATCTCTAAACTTGAAGAAAAAAAACCTGTGTGCACTTAGTAACTCCACATCCCAAATACCTGGTTACTACCTAATCCCTCATAACTTCGTTTATGTCTCATCACTATTCAAACTTACTTCCTGAGGATCTCCAAGAAATAGCTGATCAATCCAATAGGTGTGTGTGTATATATATGTGTATATATATATGTATATAGATATATGCGTGTATATATACATATATATATATATGTATGTATATATAGATATATGTATGTGTCACATTACAATGTTTTGGTCCACAATGGACCTACATATGACAGTGGTCCCATAATATTATAATGGAGCTAAAAAATTCCAGCCCCCAAGTGGTATCATAATAACACATTACTCACATGTTTGTGGCAATGTTGGTGTAAACCAACCGATTGCACTGCCAGTCATATAAAAGTATAGCATGTACAATTATGTATACTGTATACTACTTAGTAATAATAATCAATGACTATGTTGCTGGTTTATGTATTTACTATACCATATTTTTAGTCTTAAAGTATATTCCTTCTGCTTATACGTTTTAAAAGTTCACTGTAAAACCACCTCAGGCAGGTCCTTCAGGAGGTCTTCCAGAAGAAGGCATTGTTATAAAAGATGACAGCTCCATGGGTATTACTGTCCCTGAAGACCTTCCAGTGGGACAAGATATGGAGGTGGGAGACAGTGATACTTATGATCCTGACCCTCTGGAGGCCTAGGGTAATGTGTATGTTTGTGTCTTTGTTTTAAGCAAAAAAGTTTAAAACTTAAAAAAAAATTAAATACAAAAAAAGCTTAATAGAAAAAGGATATAAAGAAACCAAATATATTTGTACAGCTATACAATGAGTTTGTGTTTTAAGCTCTTTACTACAAAAGAGTCAAAAAGTTTTTTAAAATTTAAGTATATAAAGTTAAAAAGTTACAATAGGCTGGGCATGGTGGTTCACGCCTGTAATCCCACCCAGTACTTTGGGAGGCCAAGGCAGGTGATCACCTGAGAACCTGGAGTTCGAGACCAGCCTAGCCAACATGGTGAAACACTGTATCTACTAAAAATAAAAAAATTAGTCTGGTGTGGTGGCATGTGCCTGTAATCCAGCTACTCGGGGGCCTGAGGTAGGAGAATCGCTTGAACCCAAGAGGCAGAGGTTGCAGTGAGCTGAGATCATACCACTGCACTCCAGCCTGGATGACAGAGGAAGACTCTGTCTCAAAAAATTAAAAAAAAAAAAGTTACAATAAGCTAAGGTTAATTTATTATTGAAAAATAAAAAATGTTTAAAAAAATTTAGCATAGCCTAAATGTGCAGTGTTTATAAAGTCTACAGTAGTGTACAGTAATGTTCTAGGCCTTCATATTCAGTTCTGACTTACCTAGAGTAACTTCTAGTCCTGCAAGTTCAGTTCATGGTAAGTGCCTTATACAGGCGTGCCATTTTTCATCTTGTATGCTATATTTTTACAGTACCTCTTCTATGTTTAGATACACAAATCCTTACCATTATAACTGCCTAGAGTATTCCGTAAAGTAACATGCTATACAGGTTCGTAACCTAGGTATATAGTAGGCTATACGATCTAGGATTCTGCAAGTACATACCATGATGGTTTCATAACCATGAAATCCCCTAATCAGCTTTGTTCTCAGAACATATCCCCACTGTGAATTGATGCATGACTGTGTATAATACTTGGAGCCATAAACAAGACAGATAAGTCTTGTTTGCATGAAGCTTGTCCTTTAGTGAGATAGACATGCAACCAATACAAAAACAACAACAAAGTGGTCAAAAGGGCACTGATGAAACTGATACGGATTTGGAGGTACATGCTACTTTACACTGGTTGGCTAAGAAAGGTGTCATTAAAGATGTAACATTAAAATGAGATCTGAATAAGAAAAATCAGATACAGAAGTATCACAGGGAGGGAGTTCTGGCCACAGAGAACAGTTATGAGTGCAAAGGTCTGCAGGTGGGAACATATCTAGTTATTTACAGAATACACATATCAGAACGTCTGGAGCAAGCTGCCCAAGGAAACATGGCAGGAGATGAGGTTGAGAAGGCAAGCAGGGCCTACATTTTAGAGATCAAGGTAAGGAATCACGATTAATTCTAAGTACAAAGGGAGGCAAGCAGTCAGGGGGCTTTGCACAGGAGAAGGATGAGATCCAATTATCCTTTGAGGTCATTCTCGGTACATTGTGGAGAATAGATTGTAGCAGGACAGGTGGGCCAGTTAGGAATCTCCTGAGGTATCCAGGTGAGAACATGGTGTGGGAGGAAGAAAAGTACACATTTCCATCTTTTTTGAAATTCTTCTTTCTGTGGTTTCCATAATCTTCAGCTCTCCTGGTTCTCTTAACTCAGCCCATATTATAATACTGGTACCACATTAATATTTGTGAACCACACAACATCTACAAGGAGTTCTTTACTTGCATTATTTATTTTAAATTTTCACATCAATTCTGTGATCCTTACAGTGTTATCATTTAGATTTTGTACATGAGGAATTCATATTGAAAAAAATATTAATCAACTTGCCATAGGATGCAGAACTAAGAAGAGGCAGGACAAGAGTTTGAAGTCACTTTACCTGACATCAAATCCTTTCTCTTGCTACTCTATCACACTGCTGCCTTCTATGTTTCTGGTTCCTTTTTCCTCTCCCTTCACCACCCTCCGTCAGCTACTGTGGGTACACCCCTAAACTTCCCTTCCAGCCACTGAAGGTTCATTCCATTTCTCCTAATCCTCTGTTTCCAGATGTTTGCAACATCCTTCCAGGGAATGTCTTATTCACAGCTAAAAGTCAATGTTCCCAAAATTAAATTCCTTTTTCCTCCAAGCATCCTCCTCCTTTGGGCTGCATTTATATTATTAGTATCACCATCTTCAAAGCCTCAATTTCATGTTTAACTTGATTTTTCTATCATAATACCAATATTAAGTTAGCTGTCAAGTCCCAATGGCTCCACCATTTTAGCATCATTTAGCATCCAGCATTATGTTACTACGTCCAATCTTAGACCTCATTCACTCTCATCTGGACGAGGGGAATAACATGCAGCTCATCTTCTCCTTGTAGTCTCACTTTCCTCAGATTCACCTTACACTTGACAGTGGCTTAAAATTTCTTGAAACATAAGTCAAAAACATCTACAAATTTAAACCAGCATCCCAAGCTGTTTATGATCTAGCTGAAATCTACTTTAAACTTTGCCTATTACTTTTTTGCTTCAGAGAAATGAACTACTATTCATTTCCCAGCTCTATCAAATTCTTCTAGCACTGAAGATTTTATTCACCTTATTTTTTTGTCTGAAATGGCCTTCTTCCAAATTTACTTGTCTAATCCCACCCTACATTTTAAAGGCCTAGATAAAATACCACTTCCTTTAGTGAGCTTTTCCTTAGTGTTTTCATCATTCCCCACTTACATGCTCCAGAATGTAAAAATTCTTAAAGACTACAGACTAACTGATCATCTTCGCACACTCAAAATTGCTCAAATCAGTGCCTTGTTTACTGCAAGAAAAAAATCTTGCTGAATGAATGAATGCATTTATAAAAAGTGTGAAAATGTGTAGTCAAAACACTTTGTAGAAGGGCAAATCTAAAAAATGTTAACTTCTATAAAACTAAAAGATAACAGTTAAATCAGTATGAAAGAAAAATTTTAAGTCACTACATTTCTTTACTAAAAGCAATGGTTTTGAAATCGTTAATGTTATCTGGAAAGAAATCCATTTCTACTTACCCGCTGCTGAAACCTAACCATATCCATCAACTGCTGAGCTCCAGGAGATAACTTTGACCCCATGGACTCCATTATGGTTTGGACCTTGTCAAGGTCTATCCTTGATCCTAGAGCAGGAGAGCTTGTTGAAGAATTTGCAAAAACTGATCTCATGTGTACCACAACTTTACTGATGAACACACACTGCCTTTCGCCAAAGGAGAGCAACTATTATAAAACAAAAGTTCCAGAAAAGAATGATATTAAAAACAATAATCATTTAATGTCACTTCTTGGTATGACCTAAACAAGAGTGAAGTATTCAAGAATCTAAAAATTAGCTTCAAGTATATTTTAAACTTTTCTCTAGAACAGCAATAGTCAGGAAAAATTCCAATTTATCTTAAGGCTCAGATGAACTATTTAAATAAAAGAGTCCTTTCAAAAATTAAGACTTCATGTAAAATAACAAATGAGGTGATTAAATAAATGTTTACCTATTTAAAGAACTAAAAATAAACTATAGTAGTTCCTCTTTATCTGTGGAGAATGTGTTCTAAGACCTCCAGTGGCTCCCTGAAACTGCATATAGTACCAACCCCTATATTTTTTCCTATACATACATACCTATGATAAAGTTTAATTTATAAATTAGGTATAGTAAGAGTTTAATAATAGAGTAATTTTGACAACATAATAAAAGTTATGTGAATGTGGTCTCCTCTCTCTAAATCTTACTGTGCAATACTTACCCTTCCTGTAATGACGTGACATGATAAAATGCCTATATAATGAGATGAAGCGAGGTGAATGACATAGGCATTGTAATACAGCATTAGGCTACTATTGACCTTCTGATGATACATTTGGCTAGTAAGTGGCTAATGGGCAGTAACATATACAGCAGGGACATACTAGACAAAAGGATGATTCATGTTCCAGACAGGACTGAGCAGGATGGCAGGAGATTCGATCACACTACTCTGAACGAAGCACAATTTAAAACTTATGAATTGTTTATTTCTGAAATTTTCCATTTAATATTTTTGGACCTCAATTGACTGTGGGTAATGGAAACTGTGGAAAGTAAAACTGCAGATAAAGGGGAACTACTATATACCAATCTGAGACCTTAACATACCACAACTTGCTACTTAACACAAAATAAGGCTGTCCAGATGCTCATGCAAAATGTTTACTGAAATAAGTAAAATTCAATCCTTTCAAATTCAGAACTATAAGAGAATATCAAAATGATGTAATATAGCTTGCTGGATTACACATAGAAATGATGACTTCAAGGGTGATTTTCTAACTTGTTAAAGGACGCTCAATTAGTAAAGAACCAGCTTGAAACCTATCTCTTCTGGCTTCTATCCCTGTAGTTTATCCAACATTTTATCCTGTCCATATTTCTGAAACAAGAGACATTTCATGTATGGTACAGACAACAGAGTAGCAAAATGGAAAGGGAATAGGCTTTAGAATCAGACAAACCTAAGTTTAAATTATGACTCTGGTACTTACAACCTGTGTGACCTTGGGCAAATGCTAAATCTGAGTCAGGATAAAAATGAGAGAAGACAGTAGCAATGATTTCACATAGTTGTTGTGAGGATTATATGTTAAAATTTCCAGTAGCTACCAGTAAGTAAGCGCTCAAAAACCTGTATAAGTAACCATTTTTTTATTTGAACTTTCATATTACTATTGCCTCAGAACAAGCTTTCATATCAATCCTAGAGTTTCCCTGAAATAACCCTTTGCACTCCCATGTACCTCCATTGAACAGTTAAAAAAACATTCACCTTCAGAGAGACACACAGGTCCATATGTCAAACAAGGACGTAGGTCAATACAGACTCATGATCCAAGAACTCTTAAGTGTTGAACCAAAGATGTGACTGTCTTCAACATTTTAAGGAAACACCTTATTAACCTCCTACCTCTCAACCTCTCTATTATCCCCCTTTCTCTTTTTAACCCCATAGCCTTTTTCACCATTAAATATAGTATTTATTTTACTCATTGAGTCTCCTTATTGTCTGTCTTGCCCACTAGAATACAAGCAACATAAGTTCAGGCATTTCAGTTTATTTTCTTATTGCTAATTCCTAAATGACTGGTATAGTACCTGACATTAAGAGGCACTCAAATCTTTGTTGAATGAAGAAATTACTTTATTCAAATGGTTTTAGAAGCTATTTAATATATACTATCCAAAACAACATCTTGGGATAAATAGTCCTATGAGTTTGCTATCTGCCTGTAAAAATCACTTATTTTTTCTTATTGTAAAAATAGGTTTCATTCTTCTATAAGTAATGATAATAAGTACAGAATTTTAGAGATAAAAAGAATCCAAAAATTTTCTTCAGTTCTCTAATTTTACCCATGAGATAGGTCCAAAATCTGCCCAAGACTAATCCACTAGTCAGGACAGAACTGAATTAGCATTCAGGGCTTAAGACTTCCAACCCATTACCTTATCCCTAGACTCTGAAGACATAACTAACAGTTACCTTAACAATATTTTTCATGCTGAAGACAACAGTCCAATCCCTTTAACTTATTGGTTCTCTTGCTTGAAACTTCTCTAATTTTGTTCTTTTATAAATGGGGCCAAAACTGCTTATGGGTTTTTGCCATCACAGTTTATATAGTTTTTAAAAATGTTTTTTGCTCAATTTCCCAACACTTCAAAATACACAGCACTACTATATTAACAATACATTATCCAAGGTTAATAAATAGTTAAATTTTATTTTTATTATTTTTTTAGTGAGATGGGGTTTCACTCTGTTGCCCAGGTTGGTCTTGAACTCCTGGGCTTGAGCAATCCTCCCACCTCAGCCTCCTGAGTAACTGAGATTATAAACATGAACCACTGCATGTGGCTCATGGTTAAATTTTAAGAGAAAAAGTCTGCTCACTGGTCACCGGGTGAAAAATTAAAAAAAAAAAAATTTTTTTTTAATTCAATGTTAAAAAGGGCTGATAATTTTTTAGAAAAGTAATTTCTTTGTACATGTTTACTAAGTATTTATGAGCCTCATCTCTACTAAAAATTTAAAAAATTTGCCAGGCATGGTGCTGTATGCCTGTAGTCCCAGCTACTTGGGAGGCTGAGGTAGGAAGTTAGCTTGAGCTGGGAGATGACGTTGCAGTGAGCCATGATTGTCCCACTGCACTCCAGCCTGGGCAACAGAGCAAGATACTGTCTTGAAAAGAAAAAAAAAAGCAAGCAAGCAAGTTGGACTAATTGTATTACTAATCCAAAAGAAAACAAGCATACACAGAGTACAAAAACAACTTACTTGTCAAATTAGTTTACAACTGACAACTTACCTTTATTTTACAAGCATGTGTGGAGGACTCCAATTTTAGATTTTTTTTATACAAAATGATCTTTTCATGTTCACTAAAAATAAAAAAAGAATTAATTTTTTTACTTACATATATTGTCACTTTTAATAGTTACACTTAAAAATAAATGTTTCCAGAACAATATTGAAATCCTAAGATTCAGTTTTCCTGGTGAGGCATGAAGAGTAGGGCTCCATTACTGAAGCACACTGCCTACGATTACATCTACCACTCACTAGGCTCAATGAGAAAATTACATTATATAACATATGTACAACCATGTAGCCAGACTGTATTTTAAAGCTCAATAAACACAGCAATTGTTTCCAACATGCAGGATATAAAACAGTTCATATTTTGGGTTAAAGACAGATTGGGGAAAAATCTTCGTAAGAAAAAAAATCACAAGTTGCGTTACAGGTTAATAAATAGGTTTATGTAGCACAGTCTTAGATCCCTCCACCATTTCTAATAGGCTTCCAAGAAGAAAATGTATTCAAAGTTCCAGACTGACTACCAAATTAACTTTCGGAAGACAGACTGCTGTGAGTTTAAGGAAAGAGACACACTTCTCAAAATTTCATTCTAATAAAACTCTTCCACTAACTAGCTATGACCTCCTACCAATTCACCTTGATTGTTAGTTCTAAATTTCAACATTTATAAAAATAACTAGGCTGATCTACACTGTCTTTTAAGATCTCTAAAGTTGTAAACTTCTACGCCTACTGGCACATTTTTATCTTCTCTCCCATAACATATGGTATCAATATCAGAGAATCAATAATTACTGCAAAAAGTGAGAAAAATCAAAACACTAATTCAGAAGAACACTTTCCTGTGTACAAGTCACACACCTGTCATCCAGGACAGTACAAACATTCTTGCCCCTACTGGTTCCACAGTACTCCTCTCCTAAGTACACTTCCATATTTCTTGCTGAACTTAAAATGCCAATAGAAGCGATTTCTTCACCTCCATCAGGGCCACACCTCAGGTAAAGGAAGCAGGGGTTTTCATCTTTGTTGTTGAGGTTTCTCTTCAAAATCACCAGATCCTGACTGAGAAGAAAATTGGCGAAAACATCACAGTATAGTTCTCTGAACATGACTCTTCTTTTTTTTTTGAGACGGAGTCTGGCTCTGTCGCCCAGGCTGGAGTGCAGTGGCGCCATCTCGGCTCACTGCAAGCTCCGCCTTCCGGGTTCACGCCATTCTCCTGCCTCAGCCTCCCAAGTAGCTGGGACTACAGGCACCCGCCACCGCGCCCGGCTAATTTTTTGTATTTTTCGTAGAGACGGGGTTTCGCCGTGTTAGCCAGGATGGTCTTGATCTCCTGACCTTGTGATCCGCCCGCCTCGGCCTCCCAAAGTGCTGGGATTACAGGTGTGAGCCACCGTGCCCGGCCGGGGCTTCTTTCTTCTAACTCACTTCCACTTGCCCTTGAGGTCCAAGCACCTTCCCAAGCATCCAAGAAGCGCTCAACACAGAATTCATACGGAAATGAAGGTGTCACACATCAGGGCTTTCCCAAACTCTGTTTTTTCCTCAATCATCAACATTCTACTCAATCCCCTGCAATTGACTCTCGGATAATTACATAAATCACTGGGCACCTACTGGGTGCAGGGCACAATGAAAGACAAAAGTGTCTCTTTTTAGAAATTAAGTCGACAGCGATCATCTATAGCTGGACTTTTTACACAGCCTGTTTTGGTGGACAGGAGGTGGCTTGTTTGAGGGTAGATGGGCGGACTGACTTTGACAGCAGCCCTGAGGAGCTGTCACGCCTGATGGGGACGTTTATGAAATTCCGAGTCCGGGTCACCTTCCCCCGCTCACGCCCAGGAGCCTCGGCCCCTTCCCGGCCGGACCCACCCCGCCTCCGCCCACCCCGGACGACCTCGCAGCTCCCCTCCCCAACTAGAGACCCGGTACCAACTGCTCTCCCGGATCCCGGGCTCAGACCCTCTCGCCTCCCCTCACAGCTCCCCGAGAAGCGCGGCAGTTGCCGAGCGTAGCGACCCCGTCCCCGTCGGCCCGGCGCACCCTGGAGCAGGCGGTGCCAGCAGCTCCTCCCAGTCGAAGTCACCGGGGCCGAGACCGGCCCGGGTGAGGAGGAGGCTGTGGGTCAGGACCCCGCCTGCAACATCCCAAGAAGAGGCCAGCCTGGGGCGGCGGGTGAGGCCCCCGTCCTCGGTCCGCGTCTCCATTCCGCCGCCGCCTTCAGTCAGGCCAGCCCAGCCCCGGAACCTCTCTTCCAGTGCTTGAATTTCCGCCGGTACAGCGTGGAAGTGGGCAGGCAAAGCGACTTCCGGCTCACTCCGCTTCAAGTACCCGCGGCTTCTTTGGTGGGGAGAGCAGGCACCAGAGACACGCATGCGCCTGTGCCAGCCGGCCTCAGGCGCGGCGTTCAAAGTGTGCGGGGAGGAGGTCGAGAGCGGAGCATGCGCACTGGCAGACCCTTGCTCTTTCGCTGGAGACTATGCGCAGGCGCGGTGCACTGCGCGCCGGCACGAGGGTGTTTTCGACGTTGGTTGTGGGGAAACAGCAAGCGGCGTGGACGACCGTTGCTGAGCTGGTGTGGAACGTCTGTGATCAGGTAGGTGTAGTCTCGTCGCTCTACGCTGCGTGCAAGACCGACTCCTGACCTCGTTCTTTCCCGAGGGGACGCCAGGGCCTTTTCTGCTTCCACTCCGTCGGATCTGCAGCATTTGTGGCAGCTAGCGCGGCGGACGCGCTGCCGATTCGGGTTGTTTTTACTCCGAATTCTCCTAGCCTCCCTCACACATATTCTCGCTTTAGAGGGGGGCTGAAGCGGATGATGGGGTTTTGGGGTTGAAGGGCATCTGTGATGGGCATTGAGCCACGCTGGCCCTCGCCGGGTGCTCTCTCAGCTGACGCCCCCTGACCCCATGTGCAACCCTCGGGCCGCAGGAACCCGGGCATCCAGGGCTGGACGCTCTAGGTGACAGAAATTTGAAATGCAAGAAAGACCCAGAGACCGAAGGCAGGGGCTGCCCCATGAGATCACTCCTCATGGCACTGGAAACAGCGAGTGGAAAGGGGGGTCTCAGGACTCTGTTGAAGTAGAATATGAACTCAGTCTTGAAGGAACTTAAGGCTACGGACGCAGAACAGTGGGAGCAGATGGAACTTTCTAGATGCCCCACGGGATGGGACTGTATATAGTGTGCCCCCTCATCCTCCTCC
Source organism: Pan troglodytes (assembly GCF_028858775.2). Classification (NCBI taxonomy): domain Eukaryota; kingdom Metazoa; phylum Chordata; class Mammalia; order Primates; family Hominidae; genus Pan; species Pan troglodytes. The sequence goes on from NC_072406.2 coordinate 135,036,626, forward strand.
TGTAGAGGCTTGTGCAGATTATTTTTCTGTCTTTTGAAAAAAGCAAACTCTGAAATTCCACTTGTCTATAATCTAGAGTTCCAAAGTTGTGTTTAAGGTGGTATCCTCTCTAGGAAATAACGTTTTTGCTCACCCATACTCTAATTTTCTTTCAGAGCTGTCTATTCTGGGTTCATGACTCAGTGCACATTACTTTAATCTTTTTGCTTATGTTTTCATTTGAGTTTATGTACTAGGACTTGTGCCCTCTGGCTAAAAATGAGAATAGAGTAAACTTTGCATTCTGTTCACCTGTGTCAAAGCAAGAAAAATGATGACCAAATGTATTTTTCTGTAAGTAATTACCAGAATGTACGTATGGTAGGTGAATTCACCAAGACTGGAAGAGAGAAATGTCACCAAAGGTCTGTCATAGCAGAATTGTAAAGTCCTCGTTTGCAAAGATTTTTTAATATTTCAGACTCATTTTAAGTTGTCCTTGTCATTATTTTTGTCCTGTATGTCCTGCTTCCTGTGGTCGTAAGTTAACTTTGATCCACATTAATACATGTGGACAATCCGAAGGAAAATAGGCTCTTCAGAAACTAATCTGCAATTTCATGAGCAATATCAATATTATAAACTGGATTTTGACTTCCTTAAATAAAGCTGAATGTCCAGGAATCAGAAAACAAAAGATTCCTATGGTCTATCCTTTCCTTTATTTCCATACAGCCAATAAACCACCAAGTCTTCATTTTCTTAAAGAAAAATTTTCCTATCTCTGCTTCTTCTGTTTCCAAGCACTAGCTTTATCTGAACAATTCCAGGAGTTTCTGTCAGTAGCTTTCATTTTGATTCCTTCCATTTCAGTCTTTGCACTGCCCTCTTCTCCTTCTGGTGATCAATGTTCCTGACTGAATCAACAACTTCACTCCTTAGCATAGCATGTGGAGTCCTTTGTACTTTGAACCCTGCCTATCTTCCAGTTTCCTCTACCTAGAATGCCATTTTTTTCAATAGTAGGAAAAATCCTATTTATCATGCGAAACCAAGCTTACTTCATCCTGCTACAGAATTAAACAAATTCCTCTGTGCTACACTTACCACTTTTTTAGGTAGTATAATTCTCCTTTGATGTCAGACTTTGCCAGTTTATATATCTGTGTTCCCTACTATCTGCATGCTTGCTGAGATTAGGCATTATGTTGAGTACAGGTTTGTTGTATGGAATTGATAGGTTGGTGACAGCTTTTATCACATAAACTAAGAGCAGCAGAAAAAGGAAAATTAGTACATTCAATCTTAAGCTTTTTTCCAAAGCCAGGATGGTTATGGTTCAAAGCTGACTTCAATCTTAATATGATACATTATTCTTGTCATGAATTACAAGTGAGTTTTTTGCTTTACTTTTCTCTTTGAAATAAATCAGAAAATATAGTTGGTGATATGGTTGGCTGTGTCCCCACCCAAATGTCATCTTGAATTGTGGCTCCCATAATTCCCACTTGTTGTGGGAGGGACCCCGTGGGAGATAACTGAATGGTGGGGGCAGTTTCCCCCATACTGTTCTCGTGGTAGTGAATAAGTCTTGGGAGATCTGATGGTTTAATAAGGGAAGCGCCTTTCGCTTTGCTCTCATTCTCTCTTTCCTCTGCCTTGCTCTTCTGCCATGATTGTGAGGCCTCCCCAACCAACCACATGGAACTGTGAGTCCATTAAACCTTGTCTTTATAAATTACCCAGTATCAGGTATGTCTTTATCAGCAGCGTGAAGATGGCTAATACAGTTGGAAATTTCCCAGCAGTAATGATATGCAAGAACTCAATATTTAGGAGCATATTTCAAATCTGTTTTCAGAATATGAGCCAACGCACATTTGAAAGGTACATTTTAGAAAAAAGTAACTAAGGGTACTAATTTTCTTGAGCACATTCATTTAGTAATGCCACAGTTTAAATGTTTTGACTATCTTAAGTAGATTGAGTTCTTACTATATATGCCCTGCCTTTTACACAGGAGTATACTTCCCAGCAAGGTGGTTATAGGAACTTAACTTCCTTCTCAGGACCACTTGAGTTGTACCTTCTCTCCTCCTTTCCCTCTCTTCTGGTCCTTGCAGGTCCCACAGTTGCCAGGAATTCCTTCTCACCCTGCCTCAATACAGGGCCTGCAATTAACAGAGGAGTGGAAAAGAACAACCTTCCTATCTTTTTCTCCCAACTTCATTTATAGCTGCTTTCTACCTCATTTTAACTAGAACCTCTGTTCTAGTTAGAAACATTGTTTAGACTGTATATCATTTTCAATACAACCTTTCTGAGGAAATGTAGAAATGCTGCAGAGGCTCTCGAACTAGAGCTGAACCTGTGCCCGCATCCATGATTATCACCTGTATGACGCTTTCTTATCCTAAAACTCTTATGCAATAGTCTATGGCCATACCACCCTGAACATGCCCAATCTTGTCTAAAACTGTTATGCAATAAAGGGTTAACTCAGGAAGTCTGGGAGGTTCAAACCCTGCAGCTTCCAAAGAAGTTGGCTCTTGACCAGCTCTGGGAAGATGACTGCTAACCTATTGGAATGTCCTGCCTGATAAGAGTGTCTTTGTATACCTAGCTAGCTTATATCAACAGTGTGATTTATATAGTAAGGCCACACTTGAGCCACACTCTATCAGTTTGATCTCTGGAGCTCAATTTTAAATAATTATTTAAAATTAAATAAATAATACTCTATACCTATCTATACAAAGAAAGGTTTTTCGGGGTGAGGTAGGTGGGAATCACATAACCATATCTTGCTGCTAACTGTGGGCTTTATAACAGAGTTCCTTAACACTTCAGTTTCAGAACCCTTTTACACCTTTATAGCTTTCTAATTAAAAAATCAACAACATTGTTCTTGAGTCTGTAGTAACGTACACTAATAGGAATGAGTACTTAAAGAGTGGATTGAAAAGATAACCACTGGGTCCCTCCCACAACAAGTGGGAATTATGGGAGCTACAATTCAAGATGACATTTGGGTGGGGACACAGCCAAACCATATCACCAACTATATTTTATGGTTTATTTAAAAGGGGAAAAGGAAAAATCCACTCCAGCTTCAGGACACCTGGCTTAAAATAAACTTTCTTAATGGACCCATTTCGTAAAAATGGTTTTATCCTGTTTCCTTGGGAACTTGGCAATAACTTAGAGGGTTTTAGAGTCTTAAAGGAAGGTCTGGGTGAATAAACTCTTTTTTTATGTTAACAAAGGAAAATAGCATCCAAGCTAAATCAGCTGTAGGATTTGTTATGTTTCGTTATGCATTCATGGCACTTGCACCTTCAGAAGAAGTAACTCATCAAAAATTCTACATAATATGCTGTCAACTCATTTGTAATATTGCGCGTTTCCTACAGAAATAATCCATCTTTGTGCAGAATGATAGAATTTTGAGGTAAGTTTATTAACATCCCTTCAGGAATATGTTGTACTGTTGGGTTGCAGGTTAAGGGGAAGCCACAGAATCCTTTTTACTGGTTTTACTTTTGATAGCCGTGCTTTTGTATACAACATACTATGATGTAGTGTAAATACACCTGACAGCAATAACTTAAGCATACCCTTAGAATGACCCTCTATGGCAGATGCACCTGAATGTGTGTTCTGAGCTAGGGAATCCAGGGCTTGGCCATCTTGGAGATTCGTTTCTTATCTATGATAAACATCTGATGCCCCAGACTTTCCCGTAGAACTTGGGCAGCACAGGAGATTGAGGCCCTGAGTTTTGAGTTAGATGAAGGTTACCAGGTAGAGGTCATTATGGGGAGATTTTTAAGTGAAAATGCTATATAAACTGCATGCTCTTTGCAGGCAGTTGTAGTTTTCATGCCCAGCCCCTGCCACTGGGCTGTGCAATTATGTTGTCTAGTCTGCCGCCACTGGACTCTCCCCTGTTTGTAAGCCCCTAATAAAACCCATGTCTCGTTTGCTGGCTCTGGGTTTCTTCTTTAGCTTCTTGAACCAGATGCCTTCTCTAGTGAGGTTAATGGGGCTTCTGCACAACATATGAACAGCCAAATGTAAGTTTTATTAATTTTTAATTATATTTTTGTTTACTTATTGTGGACATTTTACTTTCCTCACTTTCTCTCTTCAAATCAAGTATGAGCTTTTTAAATAGCAGCAGCTGTCTTTAGTTACATGTGAATCCCCAGCATTTAATGCATTGTCTGGTACACAAATATAAAGTGAATGTTGAATAAGTAACAGCCTTAAAATACAAGGCCCTCTTATTAAACTGTTAAATTGTTTATAATTACTTTATAAATTATAATAATTTATAATTATACATTTATCTTTATAATTACTTTAAACATATAACAGTGGTAGGAAGTAAGAACACAGTGAGGAAGAGCAGTGGAAATCTGTGGGAACTGCTTTTTTCCAAAGTTGTGTTGAAAGCTTCAGAAACCAAGGAATTGAAACCTATTTCATCATTGTTTCTAAATAGCAGGGGTTGATAATATGCAGATCCTCCATTAGCAGAGATGGATCTTGTAGCTTTGTTCTTTCCTCAGACATTTTGGTGGTTCTTAGGGTTACTGAGATTGATGATTCTTCTAGGTCTACCCGCTTTCAGCAGATTTCATAATTGCTTTTAACCTCACAATACCAGGAACAGAGTAATCTTGGGGAAATAAACACTAGATATTGTCAGATTAGTTCAAGATATAGTAATGTTTGAGTATCTGGCTCAGATTTTAGGATACCTTTATTACGTTTTTATAAAAATTCAATAAGAAGATAAGACTGGTGACTTGAAAATGACATTGATGTTGAGTTTTAAAAAAAGGAGCCAATTGGCTTATAAATTTTATATGGACCTGTATTTTGTAGGAGGAGTTGTTGAAATGGGTGTAAACAATACCTCATTGGAGAGTAAAATAGGAAAGTTCGTTTTCACAGGCCTATGAATTTTTGGCGGCCAAGGGGACAAACATTTATTAAATGTCTACTAAGGTATAAATAACATATTTTAGACCATCTCAGCAACTAGAAGTGAGATTTTTGCAGAGGTTGTGAATAAGTCGTGCTGGCAAAGCAAAGCTGAAACAGTTCGAGGTAATTTTTTTTTTTTTTAAACAGAGTCTAGCTGTGTCGCCCAGGCTAGAGTGCAGTGGCGCCATCTTGGTTCATTGCAACCTCTGCCTGCTGGGTTCCAGCAATTCTCGTGCCTCAGCCTCCCAAGTAGCTGGGGCTACAGGCATGCACTACCATTCCTGGCTAATTTTTGTATTTTTAGTAGAGATGGGGTTTTGCCATGTTGCCCAGGCTGGTCTCAAACTCCTGGCCTCAAGTGATCCACCCACCTGGGCCTTCCACAGTGTCTGGATTACAGGCGTGAGCCACTGTGCCTGGCCATCCAAGGTATTTTTAAAGGTGAAATTCTTTTTGTAACTAGAGTTTCAGAAAGCTTAGCTCTATAAATTAGTAAAGAAGAGAAAAGATGGGCAAAAGTAGTGAGGGGTGGAGTTTTACTTGCCATTGCTGTGATTAAGAAAATCTGGGCTTCGGCAGCGAGACTGTTAGCAATTTCTGTTACCAGTTACAGAACCCAGTTGCTGAGTTGGTAGAATACTATGAAAGAAACTAGAGGAGAAAGCCTTCTGCTAAAGATACTGGGGATGGCAGAGGTGGAATCTCAGATTTTCTAAGATGTCTGAGTGTCCTTTTGAGGATGTCATTCATTATAGATATCAGGGTATTTAGACTCAGAGTTGTCTGTCACCTTGCTGTTTCTGCTCACTTATTCCCGGATGAATACAATTCCCCTTAAGGACAATTAACAAGTTTGGAACAGGAATCTGGATCAAAGTGAATTGAAAGCTGTCTTAGGAACAGCATGGGAAAATTTAGCTGAGGCTGAAATTGGAAGTAGGTTCTGGGTACTTCCTGCAGCGTATGCGGTAGTCAGAAGACCTAATAGGTAAGGCAAGAACCTCATGCATTGCCCAGGGCTCTAAGTGACAGCACTGAAAGAACAGCCAGTAAGGTGAGGTGGGTCAAGTAGCCTTACCCTGAGTTCAAAGCAGAATGACTATTCCAGCATGAAGCATTACTACCAACATCATTGCTTCTCTGAGGATCAGAAGGAACAGAATGATGACAACTGAAGCTGAACTTATTCAGTGACAATGCCTATGTGACTTAACCAATCTAATATAATTGTGATTTAAATCAACTTTAACAACAAATCTTTAATAGGAGTGATCTGTGCCTCTTCAGGTTATATGTTTGTATGTGAGGAAAGTTGGCCTCATCTCCACTGAGGATGAGGATTGCTTTTTGGCTCATTTATTGCCCCCTATAATTAATGGCAATGACACCAAAGACCAGGTTAGTCCAAACATGGGTACTTGTACCCAACAGAGCGATAAAAGTTTGAATCCCTTTTCTCTGCAAAGTTCCTCAGCATACTCAATTTTTTCCTTAAAGCAGCTGAGGTTTAGGTAAAGGGAGAGGCAAAAGGCTGCACAAAGGGGCAGAGTCACTCAGTGCCAGGAAGCAAGATTTACTTTAAGATTCAGGCCGGGCATGGTGGCTCATACCTGTAGTTCCAGCACTTTGGGAGGCTGAGCCAGACAGATTGCTTGAACCCAGGAGTTAGACACCAGCCTGTGCAACATGGTGAAACCTCATCTCTCCAAAAATACAAAAATTAGCCGGCATAGTGGTGTGTGCCTGTGGTCCCAGCTAGGAGGATCTCTTAAGCCCAGGAGGCGGAGGTTGTGGTAAGCCAAGATCGTTCCACAGTACTTCAGCCTGAGCGACACAGTGAAACCGTGTCTGAAAAAAAAAAAAAAAAAAAAAAAAAAAAAAAAAAAAAAGCAGCAAGCAACTGCCTGCTCAGGCACACAAAATGAACTGCTTTACCTCTGCCCAAGCTGTATATCTTCATTGATAACACCACTTATTTGAGCTTTGGGCACTCCAAGGCACAGTAGCCACAACCACATTGCCTATCAGCTGGGGTAAATAGGGATTGCTGTCCCTTTGTCCTGATAACATTCCTTCCTCTTCCCACTCAAAGAAGCAACAACCAAGTTGCCATTTAGGCACCTTGTTTCAATCCTGCCTCTTACCACTCAGCCAATATAAATTTAACAGATAGCATGCTGGTGGACTTTTACCCTTCACCTACCTACGACTTGGACAAAAGCATTTGCTTCTAGGTCTTGGGTAGTTTTGAATCTTCTAGCTTGGCCCTCAAGGACCTTTTGTTCTTTGTTTTCTAGAAAGCAACTGCATTCTGTCTTCATCATCATCATCACCAAAACTGTCATGAACTTTATAAGCTCTGAGATTTTACCCTATATACTTAGCTTACTCACAAGCTAATCAGCTAGAAGCTGTTACTCTTTCATGATTAGTGGCAGAAGATAAAAGACTCCTGGGTCAGAGACTAAGGACTTTATTACTCACAGCAAAGCAATAACCGCAGCTTCATGTTGGCTTTTTCTATTTCCCATTCCTTTACTCCCACAGTGATGACACACGGGGCCAGTGATGGGTACCTCTACACTCAGGGAGTTGTACTGCAAAACAGGAACACTGTTTTTTTGCACGATCCACTGCATTTGTAGCAAACAGAAGCAAGCTTGCTTTCTGTCTGGAGGAAGACATGATTTCATTTCTGAAAATTGCTCACTGCACTTCAGCTTTCAAGATTGCTGATTGAAACATAATCCTAAGAAATAACTTAGGTAAAGAGCAGTCAGCATTTTATTATTGCCATACTATGGGCAAAGGGACACTAAGGGCAAAGGGACACCAAGGGCACATGGAAAATTGCTTCAATCAGCAGGTATAATCTTTAATGGAGGGGAATTTGGCAATATCTAACAAAACTACATATGCATTGACCTTTTGACTCTGCTCCTATTTCTTAAGATTTTAACCTGAAGATATGGGTTAAGTAATACAGAAATATAAACACTCAATATTTTTTATTTCAGAATCATTTTAAAATGTTGGAAACCTAAATGTCCAGACATAGGAGAGTGGTTGAATTAAATATTGTACATCCACACAATAGAGTACTATGCTGCCACAAAAAAGAATGAAGATTTCTATGAAGTGTTACAGAGTGATTTTCAGGATATACTTTATGAAGGGGAAAAAAAGTAAAGTGAAAAAAATTTATGTAATGCTACCTTTGTATAAAAAGGAAAGGGAAGGTTAAATACACATGCCTATTTTGTTTTGTTTTTGAGATAGGATCTCGCTCTGTTGCCAAGGCTGGAGTGCAGTGGCACAATCACAGCTCATTGCAGCCTTGACTTTCAGGCTCAAGTGATCCTCCCACTTTAGCCTCCCAAGTTGCTGGGACTACAGGGATGTACCATCATGTCTATATATTAAAAAAAAAAATTGTAGAGACAGGGGTCTCGCTGCGATTTCAGAGTTGGTCTCAAACTCTTGGGCTCAACCAGTCCTCCTGCTTTGACCTCCCAAAGTGCTGTGATTATAGGTGTGAGTCACCACACCTGGCCTCACATGCCTATATTTGCAAAAAGAAATACAGGAAAGAAATAAAAATCAAATGTGATTGGTTACCTACAAGAATTGGGTAGGAATGGCATAGATAAGATGGAAGGTAACCATGTTAATGTTTTGTGTACTCAAATATAATAAAAGTCAACAAATATAAGGAGAAAAAATAGCCCAGGGAACTTCTGAATGCACTATTTTGAGCATCAAGCCATGCATGCATGGGGGAGACATTTCAGCCAAAATAAATTAATTGAAATTTGAACAACTGCTCATTGCAGGTAAGACAGAGTGAGTTTTTAGTTTTATTTCTGCCAGGTTAACTGCTTTCTTTAAAACAAAAATCAATTTAAAAAGTCCAGAATCTCTACAGCATATCATCCACAATGTTGAGAACATAATCCAAAATTACTTGATACACAAAATGCAAGAAAATGTGGCCCATTCTTAAGAAAAAAGACAATCAATGGAGAAAAGTGAGAAGACAAGGGCTGTGGTTTGAATGTGTTCCCCAAAGTTCATGTGTTGAAAACATGATCCCCAATGTGACACTATTAAGAGATGGGGTCTTTAAGATATGATTCGTGAGGCAGATCCCTCATGAATGGATTAATGTTATTATTGCAAGAGTGAGCTATCACAGGAATGGGCTCCTACTGAAAGAATGTTTGGCCCACTATTCTCTGTCTCACATGTTTGCTTCCTCCTTCTGCCATAGGATTACCCTCTCCAGATGCTGGTGCCATGCTCTTGGACTTCCCAGCCTCCTAGAACTGTGAGAAAAAAAATTTAAAGAATTAACAGGAGGTGGCCAAGATGGTCAACTAGAAGTAGCTAGTGTTTGTGGCTCTCACAGAAACAAATGGAAGGAGAGAGTAAATAACAGCACCTTCAACTGAAACATGCCGGTAGTCACTTTGGGAATAATCAAGGAAACAACCCACAAAGAACAGAGAAAAGCAAGGCAGGAAAATGGCCCATCTGGAAGCAGCACAGAGCCAAGGGAGCCTCCCCTGCCCAGGGAAGTGGTGAATGAGTGTGTCACCCCGGGAACCCACACTTCTCTCACAGATCTTTGTAACCCTTGGGTTGGGAGATCCTGTCGTGAACCCATTTCACCAGGGCTTTCAGTCTGACTGACACACAGAGCTACAGGGAGTCTCAGCAGAGGCCCCACAAAGGGACACATGGAGACTTGGGAGACTTAGATACTAGATGGCTTTCTGGGCATCCCAGCAAAAGCAGATGCAACTCCAGCAAACTGGGAGATGAGACACCCCACCCCGTACATACCCCTAGGAAAGAGGCTGAATCCAGAGGGCTGAGCAGCAACAGTCTACAGGCCCCACTTCCAAGGCACCTCACAGGATAAGACCCACTGGCTTGGAATTCCAGCCAGCCACCGGTAGCCAAGTTGGAGCTCCTGGGGGAGGGGAAGGGCACCATCTTTGCTGTTTGGGCGACTTAACCATACCAGCCTTTGGGCTTTGGAAAGTCCAAGCCAACCAGGGGTGGAAGGGATTCCCCAGCATAGCACAGCTGCTCTACAAAAACATGGCCAGACTTTTTGCAAAGATCTGTGAGAGAAGTGTGGGTTCCCAATCCTGTTTCTCCTTTCTGGGTGGGACCTCCCAGCTGGGGTCTCCAGCCACCCCTGCCAGTCAGAGTTTTGAAACCTCCCTGGGACTAAGCTTCCAGAAGGAAGGGCAAGCTGCCATCTTTGCTGTTTAGGTGACTTAGCCATTCCAGCCTTCATGCCAACCACAGGGTAGAAGCGGTACCCAAGCAGAGCACAGCTGCTGTATGAAAATGTGGCCAGACTGCTTCTTTAAGTAGGTCTCTGATTCTGTTCTTCCTCATGGGGCAGGACCTCCCAACTGGGGCTTCCAGCCACCCCTGCTGGCGTTCTCTGGCCATGAACACCTGCAGGGAGACAGGCACCCCCATATCCACTAGCACTTTGCTGCAGCTGCCACGCCACAGCACTTCCCAGCACAGTGGACCGTAAACCATGAGGAGCCACAGGACAATGGCAGGGTTCAATATGAGTCCCCCAGAGTTAGAGAACGCAGTCCAGGAGTTGGAATCTGAGCTTTGGCCCCCTAAAATCTCTCAAAAATGAAGCCAGTTGACAGAATTCACCTTATACCACAATCAAACCCTCAAGGTCATCAAATAGGATAAAACAAACAAACAAAAAACCCAAAGGTCAGCAACCTCAAAGATTGAAGATCAGCGCAAGAATGATGAAAACTCAAAAAGCCAGAGTGCCTTCTTTCCTCCAAAGGACTGCATCACCTCCAGCAAAGGTTCAGAACTGGGCTGAAGCTGAGAAGGCTGAAATGACAGAAGTAGAATTCAGAGTATGGATAGGTACAGAGTTCATTGAACTACAGGTATATGTTGTAACCCAATACAAGGAAGCTAAAAATCATGATAAAACATTGTAGGAGCTGACAGACAAAATAGCCAGTATGGAGAAGAACATAACTTAGCTGATAGAGCTGAAAAACACATTACAAGAATTTCATAATGCAGTCACAAATATTAATAGTAGAATAGACCAAGCAGAGGAAAGAATCTCAGAGCTTAGAGACTAGCTTTATGAAATAAGGCAGACAAGAATAGAGAAAAAAGAATAAAAAGGAAATGACAAAACCTTCAAAAAATATGGGATTATGGAAATAGACCAAATCTATAACCGATTGGTGCACCTGAAAGAGATGAGAATAAAACCAACTTGGAAAACATATTTCAGGATGGCATTCATGAGGACTTCCTTAACCTAGCTAGAGAGGCCAACATTCAAATTCAGGAAATGCAGAGAACCCCCAGTAAGATACTTCACAAGAAGATCATCACAAGGACATATAATCATCAGATTCTCCAAGGTCAAGATGAAAGAAAAAACGTTAAAGGCAGAGAAGAAAGGCCAGGTCACATACGAAGGGAAGCCCATCCTACTAATGGTGGACTTCTCAACTGAAACCCTACAACCCAGAAGATATTGGGGGCCAATATTCAACATTCTTAAATGCCAACCCAGAATTTCATATCTGGCCAAACTAAGTTTCATAAGCAAAGGAGAAATCAGATCCTTTTCAGACAAGCAAATGCTCAGGGAATTTGTTACCACCAGACCTGCCTTACAAGAGCTCCTAAAGGAAGCACTAAATATTGAAAGGAAAGACTATTTACCAGCCACTTCAAAAACATGCTGAAGTACACGGACCAGTGACACTATAAAGGAGCCACATGTAAAAAGTCTGCAAAATATCCAGCTAACATCATGATGACAAGATGAAGTCCACACATATCAACACTAACCTTAAATGTAAATTGACTAAATGCCCCCAATTAAAGGACACAGAGTGGCAAGCTGGATAAAGAGCCAAGACCCATTGGTATGCTGACTTCAAGATACCCATCTCACATGCAGTGACACACACAGGCTCAAAATAAAGGGATGAAGAAAAATCTACCAGGCAAATGCAAAACAGAAAAAAGCAGGGGTTTCAATCCTAGTTTCTGACAAAACAGACTTTAAACCAACAAAGATTAAAAAAAAAGAGAAGGGCATTATATAATGTTAAAGGGTTCAATATAACAAGAAGATCTAACTACCTGAAATACATATGCACCCAACACAGAAGCACCCAGATTCATAAAGCAAGTTCTTGGAGGCCTTCAAAGAGACATAGACTCCCACACAATAATAGTGGGAGACTTTAACACCCTACTGACAATATTAGATCGAGACAGAAAATTAACAAAGATATTCAGGACCTGAACTCAGCACTAGATCAAGTGCACCTGATGGATATCTACAGAACTCTCCACACCAAAACAGTAGAATATACATTCTTCTCATCGATGCATGGCACGTACTCTAAAATTGATCACATAAACGTTAGCAAAACACTCCTCAGCAAATGCAAAGAACTGAAATCATAACAGTCTCTTGGACCACAGTGCAATTAAATGAGAAATGAGGACTAGGAAATTCACTCAAAACCATACAATTATGTGGAAATTGAATAACCTGCACTTGAATGACCTTTGGGTGAATAATGAAATTGTATTGGAATTCCTGGCCAGGGCAGTCAGGTAAAAGAAAGAAAGAAAAGGCAGGAAGAGAGGAAGTCAAACTATCCCTATTTGCCGACAACTTGGTCCTGTATCTAGAAAACCCCATAGTCTCAGCCCAAAAGCTTCTTAAACTGATAACTCAAGCTCAGTCTCAGGATGCAAAACCGATGTGTAAAAATAACTAGCATTTCTATGCACCAACAGCAGGCAAGCCTAGAGCCAAATCAGAAATGAACTCCCATTCACAACTGCCACAAAAAGAATAAAATACATAGGAATACAGCCAACCAGGGAGGTGAAAGAGCTCTACAAGAACTGCAAACCACTGCTCAAAGAAATCAGAGATGACACAAACATCAAAAAACATTCCATGTTTATGTATACAAAGAATCAGTGTCATGAAAATGGCCGTACTGCCAAAAGCAATTTATACATTCAATGCTATTCCTTTTAAATTACCATTGAGATTCTTCACAGAACTGGACAAAAACTATTTTAAAATTCATATGGAACCAAAAAGCTCGAATAGCCAATGCAATTCTAAGCAAAAAGAACAAAGCTGGAGGCATCATGCTACCTTACTTTAAAATATACTACAGGTCTACAGTAACCAAAACAGAATGGTTCTGGTACAAAAACAGACATGCAGACCAATGGAACAGAATAGAGAACCCAGCAATAAGACTGCACACCTACAACTATCTGATCCTCAACAAACCTGACAAAAACAAGCAATGGGAAAAGCATCCCCTATTCAATAAATGGTGCTGGGATAACTGGCTGGCCATATGCAGAAGATCAATACTGGACCCCTTTCTTATACCATATACAAAAACTAATATGGAGTAAAGATTTAAACGTAAAACCCAAAGCAATAAAGATTCTGGAAGACAACCTAGGCAATACCATTCAGGACATAGGCATGACAAAGATTTTTGACAGACACCAAAGGCAATTGCAACAAAGGCAAAAATTGACAAATGGGATCTAATTAAACTAAAAGAGCTTCTTCACAGCAAAAGAAACTATCAACGGAGTAAACAGACAACCTACAGAATGGGAGAAAAGGGAAGTGCTACACACTTTAAAACAACCAGATCTCATGAGAAGTCACTGTCATGAGTACAGCAAGGGGGAAGTCCACCTGCATGATCCAGTCACCTCTCGTCAGGCCCCTCCTCCAACAATGAGGATTACGACAACATGAGATTTGGGTTGGGACATAGAGCTAAACCATATCAGACATGAACACTTTTCAAAAAAAGATATACATGCAGCCAACAATCATATGAAAAGAAGGTCAACATCACTCATCATTAGAGAAATGCAAATCAAAACCATAGTGAAATACCATCTCACACCAGTCAGAATGGCTGCTACTAGAAATAACATGCTGGTGAGGCTGCAGAGAGAAAGGAATGTTTATACACTGTTAATGGGAGTGTAATTAGTTCAACCATTGTGGTAGACAGTGTGACAATTCCTCAAAGACCTAGAGACAGAAATACCATTTGACTGAGCAATCTCATTACTGGGTATATAGCCAAAGGAATATAAATTGTTCTACTGTAGAGAAACATGCGTGCATGTTTGTTGCAGCACCATTCACAATAGCAAACACATGGAATCAACTTAAAGGCCCTTTAATTATAGACTGAATAAAGAAAATGTACATATACACCATGGAATACTATGCAGCCATAAAAAAGAACAAGATCATTCTTTTTCTTGCAGGACATGGATGGAGCTGGAAGCCATTATCCTTAGCAAACTAATGCATGAATAGAAAACCAATTACTGCTTGTTCTCACTTGTAAGTGGGAGCTAAATGAGAACACATGGACACATAGAGAAGAACAACACACACTATCAGAAGGGTCCTATCAGAAGGTGGAAGGTGGGAGGAGGAAGAGGATCAGGAAAAATAACTAATGGGTAGTAGGCTTAATAACTAGCTGATTAAATAATCTGTACAACAAACCTCCATGACACAAGTTTATCTATGTACAAACCTGCACACATACCTCTGAACTTAAAAGTTTTTTTTAAAAAAAATAAAAGGTTGGCCGGGTGCGAGTGGCTCACGCCTGTAATCCCAGCACTTTGGGAGTCCAAGGCAGGTGGATCACAAGGTCAGGAGTTCAAGACCAGCCTGGCCAATATGGTCTCTACTAAAAATACAAAAAAAAAAATTAGCCTGGTGCAGTGGCAGGCGCCTGTAATCCCAGCTTTCTCGGGAGGCTAAGGCAGGAGAATCACTTGAACCTGGGAGGCGGAGGTTGCAGTGAGCTGAGATCACGCCACTGTACTCCAGCGTGGGCAACAGAGTGAAACTCCTTCTCAAAAAAATAAATAATAAAATAAAAAGTTACTGAGTCTGTGGTTTTCTGTTATAGCAGCAGAAAATAGACTAAGACAGAAAATTGGCACAAAGAACTGGGTATCATTGGTCAAGCCTGTAGTCCCAGCTACTTGGGAGGCTCAGTTGGCTTGAGGCCCTGGAGTTTGAGGCTCTAGTGTGTCATGATCTTGCTTGTGAATAACCACTGCACTTCAGCCTGGGCAATGTAGCAAGATCTCATCTCCATTTAAGTAAATAATTTTTTTGTGACAAAAAAATGGTACCTACAAATGGGGCTCTTGCCGTAACAAATACCTGAATATGTGGAAGTGGCTTTGAAACTAAGTAATAGGCAGAGGCTGGAAGAGTTTGGAAGAGCAAGCTAGAAAAATGACCATATTGCCATGAATGGAGCATTAGGGGCAATTGTAATGATTGTTTAAAAGAGGCAAGCTATAGGGGAAGTCTGAATCTTCTTTTAGATTACTTACATGGTTGTGACTGGCATGTTGGTAGAAATGCGGACTGTAGAGACCATTCTGATGAGGTCTCAGACAGAAATGAGAAGGTATTGAAAACTGGAGTAAAGGCCATCCTGTTACAAAGTTGCAAAGACCTTGACTAGGTTATGTCCATACCCTAGGGCTTTATGAAATGGAGAATTTAAAAGCAATGAATTAGGATATCTGGCAGAAGAAACATCTAAGCAGCAAAGCACTCAGCCTGCTGTGTGGCTACTTTTAACTGCATTCAGTGAGATGTGAGAGCAAAGCCATGATTAAAGACAGAATTTATAATTAAAAGGAAAGTAAAGCAGAAAGATTTGGAAAACTCAGAGTCAAGCTATTACAGAGTGAACTTTACAGAGTGAAAAACTTTGGGAGAGATTACTAAGCGTGTGGGCCAAGTGCTGTTTGCTAAAGAGATTACTGCTATAAGGGAGCCAGGTATTCACGAAGATCATGGGGGAAAAGACTCAAAGGTATTTCAGAGATCTTTGAGGCTTCCCCTTCTACCACAGTCCCAGAGCTCTAGGAGGGAAGGATGTTTTTGGAGGCAGACCTGGGACATCTTCCACAGGCTCACTCTTCAGAGCTGCCTTGGGCCCCTGCTCCCCACATTTCATTGCAGCACCTCTTGGCCACCCCAGCTGTGGCTCAAGCAGGCCCAGGTGTGGCTCACGATACCATTCTGGAGGTTACAAACTGTAAACTTTGGTGGCATCTACATGGTACTAATTCTGCAGGTACACAGAATGTAAGAACTGTGGAGACATGTCTTCCTTCACCAAGACCTCAAAGAAAGGCATGGACAGCCTGGGTGCCCAGGCAGAGATGTATCACCAGGGTGGAGCCACTCAGAGGCTCACCAGGGCAGTGCCTAGTGGAGCTGTGGAAGTGGGGCCACCCCTAAGATCCTGGAACTTTAGGGACACCAGTCTGCAACTCCAGCCCAAGAGAACTGAAGCATGGACTGAGCCCTGCAAAGCCATAGGAACAGACCTGCCCAAGGTTTTGGGGGCCCAACCCCTCACCCCCAACAAGTTATAAGCTGTGTCCAGCATACAGGACATGGAGTCAAAGGAGATTATTCTCTGGTTTTAAGATTTAATGCTGTTTTTACTGTTGAGTTTTGAACTTAGGACCAGTTACCCCTTTCTTTTTGCTTATATCTCTATTTTGGAATGGGAATGTCTATCCTGTGTCTGTCCCACTATTGTGTTTTGGAAGTAGATAACTTGTTTTGATTTCACAAACTTAGAGCTGGAGGGAGTTTGCCCCAGGTGAATCAGGCCTTGAGTCTCACCCATATCTGATTTAGATGAGACTTTAGACTTTTGAGTTGATGCTGGAACAAGTTAAGACTCTGGGGCTATTGGGATGTAATCACTGTAATTTACATTGTGAAGACATAAATTTTGGGGGCTGGGGAAAAATGCTACAGTTTGTATGTATGCCCCAGAAGTTCATATGTTGAAAAAAATTAATCTTCGATGTAACAGTATTAGGAATGGGGCTTTTAAGAGGTGATTAAGACATGAGGGCTCTTCCCTTATGAATGGATGAATGCTTTTATCATGGAAGTGGGTTAGTTACAGTGAGAGTGTGCAGAATACATTGAAATACATCGAGCATTTCACAGGAGAGTAAATATACACAGCCAAAAAACTGAAGGAACAAGTGAAGAGGTGTTCAACATTGTTAGTGATTAGGGAAATGCAAAGCAAGACCACAATGATATTTTATGTCCATTAGATTGGTAAAAATAAAAATCAAATGTTAAAGAAGATGTAGGTCTACTGGATTTTTAAAATGTTAACAGGAAGGTAGATTGATGGAATCATTCTGAAAAATAGTTTGATATTATCTCCAAAACTTCAAGTCTAGCAGTTTTACACCTAAACATATACACAGTAGTAATTGATGCATACATACAACTGGGGACATACACAAGAATGTTTATTGTAGCACCATTCACAATAGCAAAATCTTGAAACAACCATAATGCCCACCAACAAGATGAATAAATTATATTTACATAATGAAATATTCAGCAGTCAAAATTAATGAACTACATCAATATACAGTACTATGGGTGACTCCCAGTAATAAAAGTGAAAAAAGTTACATCCTAAAAGGTTACAAATAGCGTACCATTTTTGTAATTTGTTTTAAACATAAAATTTTTCAGGACTATAAGTACAAAAAGAGGATGAACATGGGATTTCAAATGATGGTTATTTGGGGTGGATGAAAATGCATAAATTTCATTGCAGAAATATTAATTTATTTGATTACTAATATGTATTATTTATTAATGTATTTTTATTAGACACCCACTGAGCATGTATTATATGTATTGCCTACTAAACTCCAAAATATTACTAATTTCAAACTACATCTGGATACAGTGGTTTCAGTTAAGAGCTTGTGAATCTGTAGAGGCCTGGAATGAAAGGCAGCAATGGAGATATATTTTGAAGATAAAATGGAGGAGACTTGCAGATAAACTTGATTTGGGGGTGAAGAAGAGGGAAGGATCGAGGATGACTGCTAGGTTAGCTGGGCTAAAGGTAGTGTCCTTTCTTGAAATGGGGAATGGGAATGTGGACTACATAGGTTTGGGAGGGTAATCACATTGATGTGGTATTAATAAATGCTTAAATCTGTAACAGTTGCAGTTTGACTGACCTTGACGTAATTTTCAAATACTATTTCCCTGTACATTCCTTCTCAGCTGCCCTGACTCTGGGAGATGGCTGTCAATCTCTGGTCCATTTTCCCTCTGTGGATAAATAGAGTTTCTAATTCCTGGCTCAGTTGATTCTTTTGTTCCACACAGGCTCTCTTGGTAGGGAGTAGGCTGTCACTAGCCTCTTCCACAGTCACTCAATTTCTGTTGTTTTCACTTAATTTGCCCACCAGGCTTTCTTCTGACATAAAGGTTTTTTGGAAGTGTCAGTCCACCAAACATATACTGAGCTCAGAGGGAACAATGGAAGCTATGACAGTTGCTGGCCTGGGAAAAAGACCTCTGCCAACAAGGGGTGATGGAGATGTCTTGACCCATTTAATTTTGCTATAGACAATACCTGAGGCTGGTTAGTTTACAAAGAGGCTTATATGGCTCATGACTCTGTGGATTGTGCAAGAAGCATGGAGCCAACATTTGCTCCTGTTAATGGCCTCAGGCTGCTTCTACTTGTCATGGAAAGTGGAGAGCCTGCATGTGCAGAGATCATATGGTGAGAGAGGAAGCAAGAGGGGAGACACCAGGCCCCTAATAACCAGCTCTCATGGGAACTAATAGAGCAAGAACTCACTTCTCCCTCCCCAGGAAGGGAATTACTCTATTCCTGAAGGATTCATCCTTGATGTAGTTTGAATATATGTCCCCACTAAATCTCATGTTGAATTGTAATCCTCAATGTTGGATGTGGGGCCTGGTGGGAGGTGTTTGGGTCATGGGTGGCAGATCACTCATGGCTTGGTGCTGTCCTCATGATAATGAGTTCTCACAAGATCTAGTTGTTTAAGTGTGTTTCACTTCCCGCTCAACTCTCTCATGCTCCTGCTTTCACCATGTGACATGCCTGCTCCTGCTTGGCTGTCTGCCATGAGTAAAAGCTCCCAGAAGCTGAACACATGCCAGTGCCATGCTTCCTGTACAGCCTGCAGAACTGTGAGCCAATTATACCTCTTTTCTTTATAAATTACCCATTCTCTGGTATTTCTTTGTAGCAATGAAAGAATGGCCTAACAACGCCCGACTCAGATACCTCTCACTAGGCCACATCTCCAACATTGGGGATCAACTTTCAACATGAGATTTGGAGAGAACAAATATCCAAACAATAATGGGGATGACCATTTTTACATGATAAAGAAGAATTTTTCCCATATAACTCTTCTCATCCTAAACTACACAGAACACCCAGCCTTGACCCCAGTGCATGCAGGGACAAGTGAGTAGACTACAGAAGGCAGCCACGCTGAATATGCAGAAGGATGATTTCTGGGGCATCCCAAGCTAGAGTGAAAGGAGCTTGAAATGCAGCCAAGAGTAGCTCCCCTTCCAGTAGGGTGAAATGGGCAACCTGGGGCTAAGAGAAGGAGGGAGTATGCAAAATGGGACCTAAGTTCACATCCCCAATTGCTCTGGGCCCCATTGTTGGTCCCACATCCACCCACCTAGACCCTGTATCAATCTCCAGTAGTAATGTGATGATGTCATGTTGCTAATTATTTTTGTAGAGGTGGGGTCTCGCTTTGTTGCCCAAGCTGTTCTAGAGCTCCTGGCCTGAAGTGATCCTCACACCTCGGCCTCCCAAAGTGCTGGGATTACAGGCATGAGCCACCATGCCTGGCTACACCCTGCTGATTTAAGAGAATCATATATCCAGTAAATATGTAATCACACTATTGTCCTTTTCTGAGCCTCAGGTGAGATTGAGGTCTGTAAAGGAAAGCTTTACAAATTTAAGAGCAAACTATAATTAAGGCTATATGTCAATGTCACATACTTATATTTGAACCTATTCTTGGGAAGCATGTCTTTTTAGATAGTAGACACCTAACTTTGAAGTGACAATAGTTCATTTTGGAATTCTGAAATACAAAGCATTATGTTTTTACAAAAAACTTTAAAAATGGTTTTTCCAAAATAGATTATTGAAAAGATAATTGAGGTTAGATTGATAACCTGGCAAATTCTACAAAACATTTGAGGAAATTATACCAATTCTCTACAATCTCTTCCAGATGGTAGAAGCAAAAGGAATACTTTCTAACTTGTTTTATGAGTTCAACATGACCCAGATGTCAAAAACAAAGACATTACAAGAAAAGAACATTACAGACCAATACTTCTCTTGGACCTAGAACTCTCTCTTTTGTATGTATATAGATGCCAAAATCCTTAACAAAATATTAGCAAATTGAATTTTAAAATGTATAAAAATTATACACAAAAACCAAGTGGGTTTTATTCCAAGCATGCAAAGCTGGTTCAATGTTTGAAAACCAGTTAATGTAATCCGTCATATCAAGACATTAAATAATTAAATCACATAATCATATCAATCGATGCAAAAAAAGCATTTGACAAAATTCCACAGACATTCATGATACAAACCCTCAGCAAATTAGGAATAGAGGAGTGCTTCCTCAACCTGATAACTATCTACAAAACACCTATAGCTTACATTATACTTAATGGTGACCAACTAGAGACTTTTCCATTAAGATCAGTAACAAGGCAAGAATGTCCTCTCTCACCACTTTTTCACATTATACTGGAAGTCCTAGCTAATAGAATAAGACACAGAAAATAAAAGGTATACATGTTGGGAAGGAAGAAATAAGACTGTCTGCAGATGACATGATTGTCTATGTAGAAATCCAAAAGAATCCATAACAAAAAATCTGGAACTAATACATGATTATTGCAAAGTTTTAGGATACAAGGTCAAGACATAAAAATCAACCACTTTCTTAATTCCAGCAATGAACAAGTGAAATTTCAAATTAGAAACACAATACCATTACATGAACACCCCCCAAAATGAAATACTTAAATTTAAAACTTTTTATTAGGTATAAAATTTTTAAAATATGCATGAAATCTATATGATGAAAACTACAAAACTCTGTTGAAAGAAATAAACTAAAATATTTCATGTTCATGAATAGAAATAATATTGTCAAGATGTCATTTCTTCCCAACTTGATCTATAGATTCAACACAGTCTCAACCCCAGCAAGCTGTTTTGTGGATATCAACAAAGTGATTCTAAAGTTTATGTGGCAAGGCAAAAGATCTAGGCTAGCCAGCACAATATTAAAGAAGGAGCAAAACTAGGAGACTGACAGTAGCCAACTGCAAGACTTACTATAAAGCTATAATAATAAAGATAGTGTCATATTGGCAAAAGAATAGACAAATAGATCAATGAACAGAATAGAGAGAGAGCCCACACAAATACAGTCAACTGATCTTTGACAAAGGAGCAAAGGCAATGCGATGGACAAAAAAATAGTCTTTTCAACAACTGGTGCTGAAACTAGATATCTACACACAGACTTTACCTCCTTCACAAGAATTAACTCAAAATGGATCATAGAACAAAACTATAAGACTAGAGGATAACAGAGAATCTAGAATACTGGGCTTGGTGATATTTTTGATAAAACACCAAAGGTATGATGCATGAAAGAAGTCATTGGTAAACTGGGCTTCATTAAAATTAAAAACTTATCTCCAAAAGACACTGTGACAAGAATGAAAAGATAAACCACAGACTGGGAGAAAATGTTTGCCAAAGGGATCTTGTAAAAAGGACTGTTGTCCAATATATACAAACAACGCTTAAAACTGAACAACAAGAAAACAACCCAATTTAAATATGGGCAAAAAGAGGCTAGGCATAATGGTGCATGCCTGTAACCCCAGCTACTCAGGTGGGGGATTGCTCAAGCCCAGGAGTTTGGGACCAGCATGGGCAATGTAGTGAGACCCCATCTCAAAAATGGTAAATAAAATAGGCAAAAAGATCTGAACAGGCACCTCACCAAAGAAGATGTACAGATGGCAAATAAGCATATGAAAAGATGTTTGGCTGTGCATGGTGGCTCACACCTGTAATCCTAGCACTTTGGAAGGCTGAGGCATGAGGTTTGAGCCCAGGAGTTTGAGACCAGCCTGGGCAACATAGGGAGACCTCATCTCTACAAAAATGAAAATTAGCCAGGCATGGTGGTGCAGAGGTTTGTTTGAGCCCAGCAGTTTGAGACCAGCCTGGGCAACATAGGGAGACCTCATCTCTACAAAAATAAAAATAAAAATTAGCCAGGCATGGTGGTGCATGCCTGTAGTCCCAGCTGCTCACGAGGCTGAAGCAGCAGGATTGCTTTGAGCCTGGGAGGTTGAGGCTGTAGTGAACCATGATCTACCTCCAGCCTGAGTGACAGAGCAAGATTCTGTCTCACAAAAGAAAAGAAAAGAAAAAAGATGTTTAACATCATATGTCAGTAAGGAAATGCAAACTAAAAGAATAGTGAGATACCACTACACACTTACTAGAATGACGAAAATCCAAAACATTGACAACACCAAATATGAGGGAGGATGTGGAGCAGTAAGAAGTCTCATTCATTGCTGACTGGAATGCAAAACGGTACAGCCACTTTGGAAGACAGTTTGGCAGTTTCTTACAAAACTAAACACTCTTACTGTATGATATAGCAGTCACGCTTCTTGGTATGATATTTACCCAAATGAGTTGAAAATTTACGTCCACACAAAAACCTGCACATGGATGTTTATAGCAGCTTTATTCATAATTGCCAAATCTTGGAAGCAACCAAGATGTCCTTCAGTAGGCGAGTGGAAAACTAAACTGTGGTACCTCTAGACATTGGAATATTATTCATGGCTAAAAAGAAATGCACTGTCAAGCCATAAAAAGACATAGAGGAGCCTTAAATGCATATTACTAAGTAAAAGAAGCAAATTAAAAAGACTGTGTGATTACAATTATATAATTGTATGTTATTCCGGACAAGGCAAAACTACAGAGACAGACATAAAAAAATCAATGGTGTCAGGGGTTAGAGGAGAGGGAGGATAAACCGATGGAGCACAGAGGATGTTTGTGCTCTGTGCTCTGAGGATGTTTGGGCTGTGAAACTATTCTGTACTGATGGATATGTGTCATTATACATAGCCAAAACCTACAGAATGTACACCAAGAGTAAACCCCAATACCAATAGTAAACTATTTTACACCAATAGTGAACTATGGCCTTTAGGTGATAATGATGTGTCAATGTAGGTTCATTGATTATTGATTGTAACAAATGTATCACTCTGGTGAAGGATGTTGATAGTGGGGGAGGTTATGAATGAGGAGGGGAAGGAGTATATGAGAACTCTACTTTCTGCTCAGTTTAGCTGTGAACCTAAAACTGCTTTAAAAAATAAAGCCTATTTAAAAAATATACATAACCAAAACAAAAATAACTATGATAAAAAGAAAAAAAAAAAACCGGTTGCCTGCAGGGGTTAAATGGGTGTGGATGTGGAGGATGGGAGATAAAAGACAGTGGAGCCAGGCTCAATGGCACATGCCTATACTCCCAGCTACTCAGGAGGCTGAGATAGGAGGATTGCTTGAGCCTAGAAATTCGAGGTTACAATGAGCTATGGTTCCACTCCAGCTTGGGTGACAAAGCAAAACCCTGTCTCTTGAAAAAGTGGGGGAGGGGCAAATTAAGGAGAGGGACCTTATACTGGACCAATAATGATAAAATGTCATGAAATGAAGAGTTTAACTCATTGCTCTTCACTTTCAGTCCAAAGGAAAATGAGATTATTTGTATGTGCTTCATACAAATTGTATCAGCTTTAGCAGGTTACTTGTCATATTTTTTGTCCTCACGTCTTCACATTTTGAACATACCCTTTACAGGTAAGAAGGAATTATCCCCTAAAATATAAGGATAAAAGAATCTGGAATCTAGGCCCGACGTGGTGGCTCACGCCTGTAATACCAGCACTTTGGGAAGCCGAGGAGGGTGGATCATTTGCGGTCAGGAGTTCAAGACCAGCCTGTCCAACATGAAACCCCCGTTCTTACTGAAAATACAAAAATTAATTGGGCAGTAGTGGTGTTCGCCTGTAATCCCAGCTACTCGGGAGGCTGAGGCAGGAGAATCCCTCGAGCCTGAGAGGCAGAGGTTGCGGTGAGCCGAGATCGGACCACTGCACTCCAGTCCGGGCGAGAGAGTGAGACCCTGTCTCAAAAAACAAAAAACTGTAATCTGAACTCAATTTTTCTACAACACACCCCCAAACAAAAACAACTTGTCTTGGCCGGGCGCAGTGGCTTGCGCCTGTAATCTTTGGGAGGCCGAGGCGGGCGGATCACAAGGTCAGGAAATCGAGACCATCCTGGCTAACATGGTGAAACCCCGTCTCCACTAAAAATACAAAAAGTTAGCTGGGCCTGGTGGCAGGCGCCTGTATTCCCAGCTACTCGGGAGGCTGAGGCAGGAGAATGGCGTGAACCCGGGGGAGGCGGAGGTTGCAGAGGTTGCAGTGAGCCGAGATTGCGCCACTGTACTCCAGCCTGGGCGACAGAGCGAGACTCCGTCTTAAAAACAAACAAACAAAAAACAAAAACTTGTTTTGTACCTCTCCATAGCTTAGTATTACTTTTTAACACAAACACCTATTGTTCTCTGTCTGCATGCACTGGAATTGAGGTCTGTGGATGTGCCTTTCCTGACAATATTTCTTCACGCTTGCTGCCCACTGGTGCCGTGAGGGCACAATAACGAATGTTTACTTTGTCCTTGCACTCTTCACATCTGGGAACCGCAAAGGAGCGCGGTCGAACTGTCAGCCTCGCCTTCTATTCTTTGATTTCCAGTAACTTATTTTCGAAAGATTGCTGGAGGGAAAGGCTCAACGTCTCTTTTGGGATTTTCCTAAGCAGAAAGACCTCATCCTAACAAAACTGAGGCGCCAATCCTATTGGCTGGCAACTTTCGGCAGGGAGGGTGATTCTATTTGAAGATTAATCCTAACTCTGGGACCCCTTGGGAATGTCCAGGAGCTAGGAACGCAGCGTCGCGGTCTCTCCAGCCTCTGGTCCCTGGGAGCAAGCAGGGCGCCGGTGGAGCAGGTGCCTCTGGGGCCGCACGGAAACCCAGCCAGGCCAGTTCCTCCACTGCGCCGGTAGGCGGCGGAGACGCTGCGCGTGCGCGCAGGGCAGACGGTAGAGCGGAGACGACGCTCCCAGACTCCTCCGGTCTCCCCGGGCAGCCCGGACATGAAGACCGCCGAGAACACCAGAGGAACCGGCAGCGACGGGCCGCGGAAACGAGGCCTCTGCGTCCTCTGTGGCCTCCCCGCGGCAGGAAAATCGACTTTCGCGCGCGCCCTCGCCCACCGGCTGCGGCAGGAGCAGGGTTGGGCCGTCGGTGTTGTCGCGTATGATGACGTCATGCCCGACGCGTTTCTCGCCGGGGCAAGAGCGCGACCGGCGGTCAGCACGGAGGGGCGGGGCCTGGGCCGCGGGGCGGGGCGGGGCCTGGGCCGCGGGGCGGGGCGGGGCCTGGGCCGCGGGGCGGGGCGGGGCGGGGACCCTCGCGTCCACGCGGTCCTGGGTGATTTGCCATGAGCGCCCATTGCACACTAGACCGTGCTTGGTGTGGGAGGTGAAGTTCGAGAAAAGTGGAGCTGGGTTCACATAGTTACTGCAGAGGGTGAATGCGTTGGCTGTAGAAAGTGGTTACAAAGCCAACTGTTAGAACGATGCATTTTAGAGGCTTATCTGTATATTTGATGCATGTATATGTTGTATATTCTATACAGTTGAGTCTTCAGGCAGGGTCAGGTTCTCAAGTCAGCGTGCAAGGTGGAAAGCCCCTGTAGTCAAATGCACTGTCGAAAATCCCTTAGGAAGTTTCTCCTTAGGAGAGGGAAAGAAGTTCTGAAACTTTAACGTCTAGCTACGGGTGGATTCAGGTTTTGTAATTTGAGGAATCCTCTTTAAGAAAAGGAATAAAAACTATAAGTAACAAAATTTCTAGGGTCCCTCAGAACGATAGAAAGAGGCTGTACAAATGTATTATCAGACCTACGAAGCTTAATCTTTGTTCATCTCAAAGTAAATCTGCCTCTGCCAGCTTTGGGAAAGATGGCTGTTTCTTAGTTGACCACCAGAGGAAGTAATGGGTTTGTATTTACGGAACAACTTGTATGTTCCAAGTACATCTCTTTAAGCCCTCCTCATCTCACACTCAGCACAGTGAGATACATCCTCTTGGAGAAGCATGTGGAAACTGAGACCACTGGGGGAAGAGTAGATTACATTCGTGTTTCTCATGCTCACTCTTGAGTAAATACTCCTTGAAATATTCTGAAATGTTAACATTATTATTTTTGTTATTTAATGCCTAATGTAGATGAATTTACAGAAATCAAATGCAAATGTTATGTGACTCTACTTTCTAAGTATATATACAAAAATACAGTACATTTGGTGCATGGGCTCTCCAGCAAAGTGTATCTACTTTCTCATTCTTGGTTAATTGTGAAGTAAGTGCAGTGTCAGGATAGCGCAGGATTGACCTGGATGATAGTATTTTCAACACTTCGGAGAAAGCTGAAAGTTGTCGATAGGGATTGTTGTATTTGCTGGCTTTCCCTTCACTTGTATTATGTTGTTTTCTCCACGCTTTTCCTATGGACAAAGACTGTGGGACTCATCTGCTCACTTAGGAAGTGATATGTGTTTCCAATTTAGTGGGTTTAGCTGTTGTGTTTGTTGTATATAGTGTAATCTCAGTGGTGGTAAGGCATGGGCAGGCAAGTGAGAGTTCTCACTCCCCTGTCCTCGTGTTTTCCCTCCAGCTTAGATTTCTTAACTATGTCAGGATTCTCCACAGCCCTTGACCAGCACAAGATTACTTGTATTCTCAAGCTGTTTATTCCCCTCAGTCTGTTTCCTCCATCTTTCCCCCATCCCATATCAACTCATTTGTTAGCCTGAGGTCTTTTCTTCTTGACCCAGAGACTTTTCACCTCATCTTTTTGCTGTCTACTACCTTTCCCATTTCAAGGGAAAACCTGCATTATTATATCTTAGCCAGACTATTTTGGCAGGATGCTGATTTTGACTCCACCTTTCTCTTGGATGATAAATAAGTTCTTTCATTTATTCACTTATTCAGTCAGTCATCCATTTAATATACATTTCTGGAGCACCTATTAGGTGCCAGACCCTCTGCTGGAGGCTGAGTATGCAATGGACAGTGATCTAGCAGAGAGAGAAGTGTAAACAAATGCTTAAACTGTGTAAGCACTGCTAGAGTGGAGATATATGTATAGAATGGGGTTTCATGATGGGCAAGGGAGAGGCTGAGCTGCCTTCTGCATAGTTGAGTCTGAGAAAGCTTTACACAGCACTAGTAACATTAGTTTTCCAGGCAGAAGGAGTGGTATATATGGAGTCATGTGAAACCAGGTGTGTTAGAGAACTACAGATGGTTCCATATTGTGAGCTGAAATTTTCATATGGGGCAGGGTGGCAGTGAGGCCAGATGACCGACCACCCTAGTGGCCTAATATGAATTGCAATTCTTTGGTCTCTTGTAGCTATCCCAGTGGAAATTGCTTCGACAGGAACTGTTGAAGTACCTGGAATACTTCTTGATGGCTGTCATTAATGGGTGTCAGATGTCTGTCCCACCCAACAGGACTGAAGCCATGTGGGAAGATTTTATAACCTGCTTAAAGGATCAAGATCTGATATTTTCTGCAGCATTTGAGGCCCAGTCTTGCTACCTCTTAACAAAAACTGCTGTTTCTAGACCTTTGTTTTTGGTTTTGGATGACAATTTTTATTATCAGAGTATGAGATATGAAGTCTACCAGCTGGCTCGGAAATGTAATTAAAACTTTTTTTTTTCTTACACATGGAGATACTTATTCACATATCAAAAACACTATAGTCTTCAATGAGAATTTAACTTGATTAGGAGGTTATGTAGATTTACTTAATTTTAAAAGCTAGATGTTCAGTATTGCAAATGGAGTTTTTCCTACTATAATTGTCATAATTTGTCTATGTTTATTTCATATTTTGGAAAAATAGTATACCAGTAATTCTGTCATTTTAAACTGTTTTCAGATTCGTTGGGCTTTTGCCAGCTCTTATTAGATTGTCCTCTTGAGACCTGTTTACAGAGGAATGGCCAGAGGCCACAGGCACTGCCTCCTGAGACCATCCACCTGATGGGAAGAAAGCTAGAAAAGCCCAACCCTGAGAAAAATGCTTGGGAACACTACAGCCTCACAATTCCGAGTCCAGCATGTGCTTCGGAGGCCAGGTATTCCACTCAGTCATCCCTCCCTGGATGCTCCCCTGTGCCAGGTATCATGGTCAGTGCTTTGTCTGTGTTGGTTTAGTTAGTCCTCACACAGGCGTTGGAGAGACATTATTCCCCACTTTGTGTGGAAGCCAAAAGTGAAATGGGAAAATTTAGTTTGTCCAGAAAGATTTGAACCCAAGTTTATTTGCAAATGTCTGCTCATAACTGTTAGGATTATACTGTCTTCCAGTAGTTGGAGCAGGGAATTCAGAGAACACATCTTTGATTCTCTTGCTAAAATAGATAGTCTAAATAGGTTGCCTGGTAGTTTTCTTATAGAAAGAGATCTGTGAAAGAGTGCAACAGGTACTGGGTCCTATTTGCCTTAGAGCTCACCATAGTTACACTGCTTTTGCATATGTGAGGCTTGTAGGCTATGCTGTCTAATGCATTTCATTCATTACGTATGTCTTGAGAGTTCTAGAGCAGCATATTTCTAGCAGAAACTTTGCTGGCGATGGAAGTGTTCTATATTTGCACTAATATGGTAGCTGCTAGCCAAATTTGACTATCGAGCCCTTAAAAGTAGCTAGTGTAACTGATGACCTGAATTTTTTTGTTTAACTTATTAATTTAAACTTAAGTAGCCTCATGTGGCCAGTGGCTGTTTATTGGACAGCGCAGTTCCAGAGGTATATTGCCCGCATTTCCTTAGTTCCTGCATATTGTCCACGAGGGATCGGTATCAGCTCACTGCAGGCTTGACCTCCTGGGCTCAAGCAATTCTCCTGTCTCAGTCCCCTAAGTAACTGGAACTACAGGCCCACACTGCCAAGCCCAGCTAATTTTTTAATTTGTTGTAGTGACAGGGTCTCACTATGTTGCCCAGGCTGGTCTGAAACTCGTGGCCTCAAGCAATTCTTCCAACTTGACCTCCCAAATTGCTGGGATTACGAGCATGAGCTATCAACCCCAGCTAATATTTTCTTAAATTTTGGGTTACATTGGGAACAGTGTCTATAATTCCTTTTGAAATTCTTTTTAGGAATCTTATCTTAAGGTTATAGTTCCCTTAAAAAAATATTTGCTATGCTTTACCTCTTTTAAGACTGTAAACAAGCTGGGTGCAGTGGCTCACACCTGTGATCCAAGCACTTGGGAGGCCAAGAAGGGAGGATCACTTGAACCCAAGATTTTGAGGTTGCAGTTGAGCTATGATAATGCCACTGCACTCCAGCCTGGGTGACAGTGAAACCCCGTCTCTAAACAAACAGACTAAATAGAACAAAAGGGCATGGATGTGAAAATTAGCTAGTGATCACTGGCTGAATAGTCACTAAAACTCAAATTTTCTCCCAGTTCTGAACACTTTATATATATGGTCTCATTCAGTCCTCACAACCACCCTTTAAGGGTAGAAACTACTATCCCCATTTTATAGATAGGATAACTGAGGCCCAGATAAGTAAAGTAATATACCCAGGTAGGAAGTGGCAGAGCCAAGATCTGGACCCAGTGGGATCGCACTCACTCCAGAACCTGGGCTCTTTTCAGTGTGAGGAAGATCATCTTGAGGTTGAGCTTTAACTTGATGAGCTCACTTGCTTAAAACTTTTTAGTGCCACTCCCATAATGTGAGTAAAATTCAAACTCCTTACCCTAACTTATGTGATCTAACCCAGATTAATTCTCCAACTTCATATTCTGCCACTCTCCCTCCTGGCTTCTTTTCAACCTTTCTCTATTGCACGAACACAAGGAGCATGTTCTTGCCCTGGGGCCCTTGTACTTGCTGCCCCTCTGCCCTTCCCACATTCTTATACTTGACTGCCTTCACTGACCATCCTTACTAAAGCAAAGAACATTAGTTGGGCTACCCTGTCACTCTTATCATTGTCACTTTATTGTCTTTGCTCACTTATCTACTTACCACCATCTGAAATTATTTTTTGCTTTATTTGTTTATCTGTCTCTATTACATTATCAGCCTTGGCAAACACAAGGATCTTGCTACACCCCCAGCTCAGCATGTGGTTGTACAGTATTTTTCACATAAGACGTTCAATAAATATTTGTTAAATCAATGAATGAATTCTACCTGAAACCTTCATGGACCTTTGCTCAGTGAGAAACTTTGCTCATCCATATCCAGTAAATAAGCGGGAGCCAGAAAGTAAAGACCAGGCATCTTTCCATAGAGAATAAAGTTGAGCTCTTGTGGCCCCCGGTTCAGCCTTAAGAGGGGAAAAGACAATGACTTTTCAAAGCTTACTGACATGAGTCTTAGGAAATTGGTATTTTTTAATGAGGGGTCCTTAGCTTATCATTTGTTTTGAGCTACTACATTTGGATTTTCTACATGGAAGCTAGCTTCTAAATCATTTAGTTTTTTTCCTTTTGTTAAGAATCTTGGGTTATAGCAGTTTCATTCCTCTAGAATTCAGTTTAATATTCATAAATACAAGTTCCTTAAAAGTCAGATGTTGGCCGGGCGTGGTGGCTCACGCCTGTAATCCCAGCACTTTGGGAGGCTGAGGCAGGCGGATCACGAGGTCAGGAGATCTAGACCATCCTGGCTAACACGGTGAAACCCCATCTCTACTAAAAAATACAAAAAATTAGCTGGGCGTGGTGGTGGGCGCCTGTAGTCCCAGCTACTCGGGAGGCTGAGGCAGGAGAATGGCACGAATCCGGGAAGCAGAGCTTGCAGTGAGCAGAGATCACGCCACTGCACTCCAGCCTGGGTGACAGAGCAAGACTCCAGGATTCCATCTCAAAAAAAAAAAAAAAAAAAAAAAAAAGTCAGATGTTGGATATAAGGATCTATTGTATTTTATCCCATTTTCTCTGTAGCCTGGAGGTGACTGATTTATTGCTCACTGCTTTGGAAAATCCAGTAAAATATGCTGAGGACAATATGGAACAAAAGGTAAACTTCCAGTGTAAATTTAATGTAAATGAGAAGGAACAAATTTTTGTAGGAAGATCTTTTGAGCTGAATATAAAATGTGAGTGAAACGAGAGAGGCGTTGTCATTGGCTTGGCCTCTCACCAGCACTCACTGCTGACAGCTCATGCCGGCTGGGCAAAGCCCATTGTTAAACTTTCAGAAGTGTTGGAGCCTGTTGATGGTTTGTTGGTAGGAATGTTTACATCACAGAAATTGGCAAACACTACAGATAGGTCTGGGGTTTTTTTCCGGGAGAGTCAGTTATTAGACATTCACCAGCATATCACCGCCTAGCTGGAACCCAGTTTACCACTGGATCTGATTTGGTTGGACTCTCTTGTAGGGAAGAATAACAAACAGAAAAGCCGCTTAAACTTTTCTTTTAGTCCCTTCAAATACATGTGACCTATTCTTTAGCCATTTATTTTATAAAACTATGTGACTTCTAATAACAATGTCTGTATTAACATAGGACACAGACAGAATTATTTGTTCAACTAACATTCTTCATAAAACTGATCAGACACTCCGAAGGATTGTATCTCAGACAATGAAGGAAGCAAAAGGTATGATGTGTCAGTTATGTGTTGAGTTGGTATGATTGTGACTTTCTACTGCTACTGTTATTCCCGACACTCAGAGTTTATTAATTTTCAGTCATAAAAGTTCACATCATGTTTTCAATTTAATTATGCAATTTGACTAAATATAACTAAAAATTCTACCTCTGGAACTGAGTGTTCATCCATCCAACAAATTTTTACTGAGTCGCCTTACTGTACTAGGCCTTACTCTAGATGCTGGGGAGTCGGCAGGGAGCAGAACATTCTAATGAGGAGACAGACAAAACATGATTACATGAGTATATGCCCATGCTCTGAAGAAAATGTAAGTAAGGTAAGGCGGTGTAGTAATGGGAGGATTTATTTTTAAAAAGGTAATCAGGAAGGCTTCTCAGAGATGACATTTAAGCAAAGATGGGTAAGAGCGAACCATGCAGCTATCTGGAGGATTATTCTAGGCAATGAACACATCAAGTGCAGAAGCCCAAAGGTTGGCTGGTTGCAGTGTTGCAGAATCGAGAAGAGGCCATTGAGCATGGGGTGAGGTAAGAAAGGGGGAAAGGTAGTCAGGGGCCAGGTGTAAGATCAGCATGGAATTTGAGTAAAGTCAATGTATTATAAATCTGAATTAACATAATAGATGAAATATGTGGTGACTAGAGTTTTACACAGTAATTCCATTAGGTTTTGAATACTGTATTGCTGTATTTAAAATTGTACCTTTAAAAACCAGCAATGAACATTTTTTGAGCACCTTTCTATACGTTAAGCGCTTTACAAATACTGTTTCTAATCTTCACGTCCTATAAGGTAGGTGTAATTTTACAAATGGGGAAATGGAGGTTCATAGAGGAACAAGTAACTTGTCCAAGGCTGAACAGCTACTAAATATTTGGGTAACCTGGGGTCCAGAATTACATCCAGTTACAGTCTGTGCTTCCCATTCTGCTCCCCTGCATCACCATCATTTATTACCTTTACAAAAGCTTAGAACATTGGAAAAGGAAACAATATACCAGCCATACTGTTTTTGAATTTGTATAAAACTATGATCTACCAGTTGATTTTATATTGTAACCCAGGGTATAACCCAGTACACGAACTCATGTGTGGAAACAAGTTTCACAAAACACCTTCACATGTTTAATGAACTCTGTGTTCTACTTGATTTCATTTTAGAAAAATACCGATTGCCACTTATTAATGGGTAACAACGCAAAGTTTGAGAAACAGAGGACCGGAACAGAAATGGCATCATAAATAAAATAAGACAAAAAATAGTTCCAGGAGTTCTCACTCAACCATTTGCCTTTCTTCTTTTCTGTCTATAAAATGAAGCAAGGTCCTGGGGGATTGTGGGGGGTAGGGTTATGCCCAAATCACTCTTATATCCCACCTATTTAAAAACATACAGATAGAGAGAGAGCCATATATATATACATATATATATATATATTTTTGGGGGTCAGGGGAGGTAGTAGTAGTTTTTAATTTGTGCTTAATTAAAAATTCAGTTCCTCTACCATCAGGAAAGTGAAAAGACAACCCATAGATGGGAAAAAGTATTTGCAGACATATATCTCATAAGGGACTTGTATCCAAAATATATAAAGAACTCTTACCACTCAATAATAAACACAACCCAATTTTTAAAAGGGCAAAGGATCTGAGTAGACATGCTCAACATGATTAGTCATTGGGGAAATACAAATCAAAACCATAAGATAGCACTTCACACCCACTAGGAGGTCTAGAATTAAAACGTCCAGGTGTTGAGGATATGTAGAAATGTTAGGAATGTCAGATGATACAGCTGCTTTGGAAAACAGCCAGCAGTCCCTCAAACATACCGTTAGCACATGACCCAACAATTCCATTCTCAGGTGTATACCCAAGAGAGATGAAAACATGTTCACATAAAAACTTGTACATGTATGTTAATGGAAGCATTATTCCTAATAGCCAAAATATGAAAATAACCCACATGTCCATCAGCTGACCAACAAAATTTGGTGAATCCATACAACAAAATATTATTCAGCCATAAAAAGGAATGAAATGCTGATATGTGCTATACAATGTGGAATAACCTTGAAAACATGATGCAAAGTGCAAGAAGTCAGTCCCAAAGACCAAGTGTATGTATACTTCCGGTCATACGAAACGTCCTGAACAGGGAAATCTTGAGATAGACAGTGGATGTGTGGTTGCTTAGAGATGGGGGGGGGGGGGGGCGGGGTGGGCAGAAGGGAAGGTGGTAAGGAGGATGATAGCTAAAGGATATGGGTTTTTGTTTTGCTTTGTTTTTGAGATGGAGTCTTGCTCTGTTGCCCAGGCTGGAGTACAATGACACGATCTTGGCTCACTGCAACCTCCACCTCCCGGGTTCAAGTGATTCTCCTGCCTCAGCCTCCCGAGTAGCTGGGATTACAGGCATGTGCCACCATGCCCCGCTAATTTTTGTATTTTTAGTAGAGGAGGGGTTTCACCATGTTGGCCAGTCTGGTCTCGAACGCCCGACCTCAGGTGATCCGCCCACCTCGGCCTCCCACAGTGCTGGGATTACAGGCTTGAGCCACCAGGATATGGGTTTTTGAGATGATGAAAATGTTCTAAAATTAACTGGTGATGGTTGCACATATCTGTGAGTATACAAAAAAAACACTGTATCATACAGATTAAATGGGTAAACTGTATGTGAATTATGTCCTAATAAAGCTAACAGAAAAATAAAGTTCAGCTTCTCAGTAACACTGCCCACGTGTGGCTATTGGCTGCTGTATTGAATAAAGCAGATATAGAACAGGTCCATCATTGCAGAAAGTTATGTTGGACAACTACTGTTCTAGATGTTATTTATCAGGTTCAAAACTAAATTGTCATCTATTTCTGCTTTTTTGCCTTTCTGCTTAATTCAGTAAGGTAGTAAGTCAGCTGTCTTGAGTTTTCTTGGCAACAACAACAAAAAGTCCCTTTCAGGTTAGTCTTTTCTGCTCACACGTTTCCTAACAAGTTATTTAAATTCTTTGACGTGTTTCAGACGATTTTTGAATATCACATTGAGACCTTTTTTCTATATATTACACTAACTCAATTGTGATTGTTTATAGAATCTAACTGGTTTGTTTAATCAAATTAATTTCCTAATGTCATTAGACACCCCGGATTACTTTAATTTACACCAGTAATTTGAGAATATCTTTTTATTTTAGATGAACAAGTGCTTCCTCACAACTTGAAGCTTCTAGCGGAAGAACTTAACAAGCTCAAAGCAGAGTTTTTGGAAGACCTAAAACACGGAAACAAAAAATATCTGTGCTTTCAGCAAACCATTGACATATCAGATGTCATTTCTTTTTTTCATTATGAGAAAGATAATATTGTACAGAAGTATTTTTCAAAGCAGCATTAAAATTTCTGAACTGCCAATCAAATGTCTCATTTTGGTAAGCTTTTACAAATTTGTTAAAACAACGGTGTTGTATTACGATGTTTTCTAGGCTAGTAATGCCAGAATGAGTCAGTCACTTGTCAGATGTGATGTGGATAACTAAGCACAGAGGCAGCCTTCCTCATGTGCCAGAGCACTTAGGGTAGGGCTTGGGGGACAGGAGTCAAGTTAAATGGATCTTGAATAAAGAGAAGAAACTAGGAGGGGGACAAGTTGCGGATGTATGGAGCTGTTTTGTTTTTTAACTCGTGATAAATCTTCTCAGGTAAGGTATTTTAGAAATTCAAAGCAGTGTAGTCATAAAATCTATTTCTTTCATTAACTTAACATTTCACTAGTGGAAAATTACTAAAACACTAATTTGATCTTATTTTCCAAAAAAGAAAAACCAAGGTCATTAGAAAGTCTTATTTATTTATTACAAAAGCAAAGCTTCATTCACAATATGAACTGCATACTAGATATAGTTATTTCTGCATTAAACTGCTTTCCGGAATCCCTAAACAATATAGTGTATTGTACAACCATAATGCAAGTTATGTTTTGCATACAAAATATGTTCTTTACATCAAAGCACATGTTAACAAAAACAAGTTCTAGAAAGCGTATACCCTCTAAGACTAATGAAAATGTCTTTAGCAGGGAATTAAAAAAAAATTAACATTCATTTGATAAATATTTTGTAGAACTTGAAATGAGGATTTTATCTCTGAGTAATTTTTGTAGTATTCCCCTTGTCCAGTTTTTGCAGAAGAATGGCAAACACTTATTTCTAAAATGAAATAGCCCTGGAAACACCCAGTGGAATTTTTTCAAAGTAAATGTCTAGCCTTAACTTGAATTTCAAGAAGTTGTAGCTACATACTACATTAGTAAAATCTGAAATAAAATTATTCCCAGTTAATCTCTTCACAGTTTCTTAAAAAAATATTAGTGGAGATAAATTATCTACCAACTTTAAAAATCTAAACTTATGTTCACTGAACAAAAATAAATTTAGTTTCAGAACATTGCCTGTTAACGGCAAAGTACTATAAATAGTGCATGTTAAACTCTTCCCAACAACTCATTTCTATAAAATATTTGATTAAAAATAAAATGAGAGAAACATTCAATACAGAGGGGAAGACACGAACATCTTTTCAAATACAGAATAACTCACAGGAAATTTAAATAAAATCTAAATATTTTAAAAAATACCATACCAAAAAAGCCTCTAAGGTAGATTTGCCTCAAACATTTTAGTGCATTTAGAATAACTGTAGCTTCTTAGCATCAAAACCTTTGGGATATCAACTGTGCTCTTTAAGTCATGGCAAAATTATAATTTTTTACATTCTAGTATGTAATTATGAAAAAAATCTTTTCCATGTTTAAATTAAAATGCACCTTCACAACATCCATGGTCAGTTGTTAGAAAAAAATGCATTTGACTGAGAATACAGAGTTAATAAGCTGGTTTTAACAAGGGAGTTCTCTTTGTTTCATGAAAATTTTCATTTTCTATTTTGGGGTACTGCTTTTATCTGAAGAATAAAAATGGGAAAAAATAACCACAAAAACTTCCAAATGACAACCTGTTTCTTTCTGGCAACTGATAAATACTAAAGCCAAGTTACACACTTGGAAACTACTGCAGTAAAATGAATCTGAGCAGTCTGTGATTTAAGCAACAATGTAACAGAATTGTAGAATTTTAAAGTACAAGATTTGACAAAGAAGAGAGTTCCAGTTTGGAGAAACTGTCCTTGATGCTGCTCTTTAAACAATGCAGTAGCTTAGACTGGATGCTAAACTGCAAGAACTCATTACAGTGGCTTTCTAGCATCTGAAAGGGAAAGCAGAGATTCCATTAACTTGGCACTTGGGGGTTTTGTGGGTACATACCACCAATATTTCCCTTTCCTTTACTATTAGAGGTCTTTTTTGGTTAATAGATGCTTAATATTCTGTTTAAGATGCCAATTAGGAGCACATTCAACATATGAATAAAATTAAAAATAGAATTTTTGCAAAGTACACAGAAAAGAAACCAAGTTAGTAACAATGTATTTTATTGTTTGACCAAGCTCTCTTCAGAGTACGTGAATTATTACACAATATAAAAACAATAGCCTCCTATTCAAAATGAATTACTCTATATTTAGTAAGTCTTATTTTTATAAACAAATTAAATGTCATGTTTAGATGCATTTTATATTCATTTCCACACCTTTTTATCCTTTCTTACTAAAGCGATGATTTAGTTTCTACACAGTTTCGTCACTGTACATGAAGACTGGTAAAACTGCAAATAAGAATTACAATTTGAAGTCACAGAAAATATTTTAAATGGCTAATTCTGAAGAGGAGACAAGAATCCATTTTGTACATGTTCTCAGTTTTGTAAATATGACTTCACTATCACATTCTCTCATGTGTTTCCATACCCACCTTTTCTTGGAAATTATGGGCAGTAAATGGATAGAAGGAAGGAAAAGGAATCTTGAGAAATTTGTTTGGAGGCTGCATTTTAATAATAAGGATGACTTCACTTTATCTCTTTGGTCATCAAAGGAATAGGAAGAATAAGAGATTCTCATTATAGTTATCCACCTCACCTAACAGTAATGATATCAGAATGAAGGATTTAAATGAAAGTCAAACTGACAGGGGAAAAAGGCATCTAGCACTCTAGTGTATTTACCTGTGAAAATAAAAATCCAGTGGAAAACTGACATGTTTAGACATTGAATAAACAAGTTATTTTAAATATTAAAAGAATTTTCAATTTCAAGTCTTAACTGTTTTACATTTCCCCTTGTGGAAAAAAGAAAATTTTATTAAACTGAAATAGCTTTACTATTATCAGTTGAAATGAAACTACCGATTCAACTTAAGAAATGTGAACTAAATGATATTTCAATTAATAGCAATTTTTAAGGCAATTTCTGTACTAAACACTGAAATGAGTAGTAATAAATTCTGTAAAAGTAATTTATTCTACCATTTTGAAATATGGCAGAAATAACATCCAGTTCAATGCATATTGAAACATCAAAAGTATGGATAAGCCTTGAAGTTTTTATGGACCATAAATGTGAGAAATTCAAATGAACATCTTGTAAGATTATGACTGCACTCCAATTCTCCAATGTCAAAAGGAAAGGAAAAAAGAGACGCCAATGTGTCTAACTGTTCTAATATATAAATGACCCTGACCAGATTTTTATGAAAAAAAGGGGAAATTTTATTCCACTGTCAAATTTATATTCTATAAATATAATGTATAAGCCTTGAATTAGCAGACACTTTATTAGGGATGACCAAAACAAAAAACAAAAAAAACCAAACCACAAAAACAGCAAAACTAAGTAAAATATGACTATTTTCAATCAATGTTGGTTATGTTGCCCTCTTGCAAAATGACAGGCAAAATCATACTTGTTTTTACATTTGCATCCACATATATTACACTGAAAAGGATTTTCATACCCATGACATCCCATATGAATAGTGTAAAGGATGTTGTCTGCAAAGTACATATCACAGTGCTGGCAGTGGTGCAGAAGCTGAGGGTCCTGGACCGGCAGGGCTGGGGCTGGGGTGCTTGGCTGGCTGTTTCCTATGCTGGGAGTGCTCGTGTGGGCACTTGGCTCACTGCTTGGACCTGCCACTGGACTATAGTTCCTTTGACTATGGGATGGCCGAGGTTCTGGGCTTGTGGGAGAGGAGCTCTGAGGAATACTTGCTGATACGGCAGAAACTACTGCTTGGGTAGAGGGCTGCTGAATCATGAAAGGCTTTTCATCAGGGCAGGGAACTACATCAGGGGATGCAGGGTTTTGGTTTTCGGGTGGCAGACTGGACAACTGCCCTGCTAGAGTCGAGAGCTGATTCAAAGGGTTATCAACCATGAGTTCTTGGGGGTCCCTTGGAAGGCCACCAGTTGGTGTGGTTTTTGCCATACTTTCAAAGGAGTCAGTCTGGATATTTGGGATTTCGTGGGTAAAATCGTTAAGGTAGTCTGGTTTCTGAACCACCATGGAAGGTGGACTTAAGTTGATTAATGCTCTTCTGCTATAGCCCAGATTGCTTGTTTTCTTCTGTAAAACCCCCCACATTTTCTTGCTGCTTAAGGAAGACCTAGTACCTTTAATTGGTACCATTTTATGCTTGCGCCTTCGATGATGGGACAAGTTACTTCGATCACTGCAGCGGAAGGAACATAACTCACATTTGTATGGTTTTTCTCCAGTATGAGAACGCATATGGGCTTCCAGATGACGCTCATAAGCAGATGCAAATGGACAAAGATGACATCGATGAGGTTTTTCACCTGTTTCAAAAGAAAAATGATGGAGAAACTACAAGAGTAGTTCATTTATGGAAAGTTTTGCTTGTCCATTCATTGGACAACTGGAAATTGATCAAAAAGAAAATGCTTTCAGAAAGTCATATTTGCATAGCATACGAGATTGTTAAAATTTGTAAATAAACCCACAAACTGAAATAAAGCTTAAGAACTCATCAGCAACAACCTGAAATATGCATTGATGTTGTATTAGTCAATACAGTATAAAAACTGTTATGGCTTCGAATGCATTTAGAGAGAAGAAACAGTACAATTGAAATATTCTAGTAATAGTCTTACATAATAATGAGTTTATCAAAAGTATGTCTCAGAGTTATATGTTCATGTATACATTTATATACATTCATATTCACACACATACACACATATGCATACCCTTTGCTCACAGAAAAAAAATACAAAAAAAGCTTTTTTTAAAGTCCTTATATGAAATAGAAAGCTCAGAATTGAAATGGGCTTGCTAGTCTGAGTTATGCAAAGCATCCCTTCAAAATTGCTGGTGCTTCTCCTCCATCTTCCTACTCTTCAGCTGCCAGAAGGAACAACTATAGTTAATGTTGTTAACTGAAGACTGCCCAATTATGTGAAATAAACATTTGGAATATGAGATTTAGAGTCATTCATCTAGTAAGTTATGTGTCACATGCCCTCCTAGGCTTTGGGGGTACAAAGATGGTCTTGTCACAATTGCCCTGTCCTCAAGAGGCTCTCAGGCTACAATGATGTGATGAATGAGCACAGGATGCATGAAGCACACAGGAAGGACGTCTGACCTGGTCTTGGGCAGGGGGCAGATGTAGTTGGGAAAGTTTCTCAGAAGGGACAGCTAAAGTGAGATCTGGGATTAGCAGTACCATCTGCAACTGTATACTTTCTGAAACTTTTCCCCCTTTCGGCAACTGAAACGTAATAGGATAAAGATTAAAACATTTTATCACATCGCAGTGCTTTAGCATTATTCCTTCCCAATCTGAGAGGCAGACAGATGTTGAGAGATTATTTGGATCAAGAGGGAAACAAGGCTAAGGAAGGAGAGGATCTACAAAGGGCATCACTTCTGACCTGTTTGTATGTTGTTATGTTGTTGCTTTGAAAAATGGAGTAACTTTCCCATTTATTCGAACTTTACATAAACCTTCATTTTTGAATATTAAAACTATTTCTATGACAAACCAACCTGCCCCCCTTGGCCCCTCTCCTGCCCTCACAGAAATGCTTTTTCCAGCTGTCTTCCCATTACCTGTGTGGATTCTGATGTGTTCAATAAGCCGGGCTGTTCCTTTGCTGGCATAGTTGCAGTACCGACACTTGAGCTTCCCATCAAAGGTCCTTTCAAACCCGTCTACTAACATTCCTGAGTTTTCATCCAAGGAAACTTCAACAGATGGGTGATCAAGTCCATTTTGATCACCATCTGTTCCAGCTATAAACAAAGTACCGCAAAAGAAATTATGCATCTCAGAATCAACTCAATTTAGCATTTCAGTTTTAAGTGGTTGAAAAATCTTATAAATTGACAGTTCACTTCTCACAAAAGTTAAGTCCATTTTATAACAGACTTTCTGAACTGAGGCTAATTTTATACAAAAGCAGTAATACATTCTGTATTATATTCTGAGAATCTTTTATTGGGGGATCTCAAATTATTTACACAAGGCCAGTGCAGTGGCTCATACCTGTAATCCCAGAAATTTGGGAGGCAGAGGTGGAGGGATAGCTTGAGGCCAGGAGTTAGAGACCAGCCTAGCCAACATGGCAAAACCCTGTCTCTACTTAAAAAAAAAAAAAAAATTACAAAAATTAGCTGGGCATGGCGGTGCACACCTGTAGTCCCAGCTACTCAGGAGGCTGAGGCATGAGAATCGCTGGAATCCAGGAGGCAGAGGTTGCAGTGAGCCAAGATTGTGCCACTGTACTCCAGCCTGGGCGACAGAGCAAGACTGTGTCTCAAAAACAAAGAAAACAAAATTACTTACACACACATTGTACTGGTCCTTAACATGTTTTTGAAGAAGTGAACAGGTGAGGAGGGAGGGGAATAAAGAGATTCACTGGAGAGTGATGGCACAGTTACACACAGGTGTTTAGCACCCTCGCTATTTCTACAACTGTAACTGGCAGTCAAAGAATCTCCAAAACCCTAACTCTATTTATTTTAGTCTGAAGCACTGAATAAGTTTTCCACATCCCAGTGTTTATATGTACGTTCTAGATCTCTGTTCCATTTAGGATCTTAAAATTCTAATTAAGCCCATAAAGGAAAGTATCGTCCCTGATACCTCTGAAGGTTAAGGTTTTAAGAATCTCAGAGATAAAACATGTTTGGCTGTTTGCTTTTAATCTAATCTGACTACTTTTTTGTAGAAAGAAACTGAAGAGACCTGATGCTCATAATCAGGAAAATCGGCAAATGGCTGGGACTACAACCCTGGTCTCTTGAATCCTGTTTGGAAATCTGTGCGTTAGGAGGGAAATTTCCATTCCTACAGCTTCATGGGAAAAGGTCTACTCCATTTCAGGAGGTAACAGTGCTGGCATGCACAATTCAAGCCCCCTGCTTCACCGGTTCCTCACTCCTCACTAGGAGAAGTGATTCTGCTAGTTGAGACAAGACCAATAACCAAGAGGGCTACACTGCATTCGAGGGACAAGGCTCAGTGTCTTCCTCTCTCCCACTGCTTTCCCAAGCCAGTCACTATCACATTTTAATGTGTATGTGAATTACTTGGGGGATCTTATTAAAACACATATTATAATTCAGTAGATCTGGGGTGGTGTCTGGTGTTTTGTATTTCTAACAAGCTCCCGGGTGATGCCTGGTCCCTGCTGCCAGTCCCTGCATTATAAGGCCGTACCCAGACTATCTAGGTCAGGGGTCAGCAAACTTTTTCTATAGGCATGAAATAGTAAATACTTCAGGCTTTGTGGGCCATATGGTCTCTACCACAACTACTCAACTCTGCTGTTTTAGCAAAACAAACAAAAACAGCTACAGAAAATATGTAAACAAATGAGCATATCTGTGTTCCAATTAAATTTTATTTATATGGACTCAAGTTTGAACTTCACAGAATTTTCATGTATCATTACATTATTCTCCTTTTGACATTTTTAAAACCATCTTTAAATGTAAAAACCATTCTTAGCTTGCAGGCCATATAAAAACAGCAGTCCAGATGGGGCCCACAGGCTATAGTTTGCTGACCTCCGAGCTAGGTTAGGAATAAATTCCAGTTTTTTGTGGCAAGCAAATTAGACAAATTTTACCTCTAGCAGGCTCAAGGAGGTCACGACCACTTTCTCTATTTTCATTTCTCTTCTTGGATAGGTAAACATGGTCAGCCCTTTCTTCATTTTAAGAGAGAAGAAACGGAAACCCCTATTTTTGTCTCAGGTCGAATCCAGATTTCCTGATGGCCTAATGGTTTGTATAGTGAAGCTGATGTTCCAATCCCCTTTGGGTTCTTTGTGTCTAATGCTAGCTCATAAAAACTGGAGGACAGGAAGGGTATTTGGAGCCCCTAACCTTCCAACAAGACCATAATGCATCTCCAGACCATGTTAAGTACTCTCCAGCAGAAGTCTGATATGTTTAAAAAAGGGGGAAAAAATGCCCTG
Organism: Pan troglodytes; assembly: GCF_028858775.2. NCBI lineage: Eukaryota > Metazoa > Chordata > Mammalia > Primates > Hominidae > Pan > Pan troglodytes. Next base: position 135,079,897 of record NC_072406.2, read on the forward strand.
TATCTTTCTAGAAAAAACAGAATGATTCACATTAATGCACAGTGGTCTTCACAGTAACAGCTGCACGCAATCATAGTACGTGTATAAAAAGTGAATTACTTAGTAGTATTAAAATGAGTCTACCTCCCTGAAGAGCCTCTGCTTCTTTGTCCCCACTAACTGATCCAGAAATCATGTTCACATGATGGGTCTGCTGAGTCAGGTATTCCTGAAAATCTTTCACGAAGTCCAAAGGCTCTGGTTTTTTTTCACCCATCTTTGCTTTTTTAACATTTACAGTTTGTTATACCTAGAAAACAAAACTGAAATAATTTTACACTATTTAGGGAGATCTAGTACATAGCAAACAAATGACAAAAGCTATTTTGTGCAAGACACTATATAAAGCAAGAGAAAACACAGTGCCTGCCTTTCAGCATCTTATAATCTTCCTGGTGAACTAAAGACATACACAAAATGGTAAAAAATCATATATTTAATAATTAAATATGAATACGGATTCAAACTTAGTCATAGAGGATGGGAAGAAATTTCAAAGGCAGAAAAAAAGAGAAAACAAGTTCAGATTAAAGAAATAAGAACACAAGCAGAGATTATTGATGAAAAAGACAATAAAGAAACCAAGGAGGCCGGAGACCAACATAGGGAGAACTTGTCCCTACAAAAAAAAAAAGTGTTTTTAATTAGCTGAGTGGTGGCACATGCTGATGGTCCCAGCTACTCAGGAGGCTGAGGTAGGAGAATTGCTTGGGTCTGAGTGGTCGAGGCTGCAGTGAGCCGTGATCGCACCACTGGACTCCATCCTGGTCGACAGAAGGAGACTATTTTCTGGATGATGGACATGTTTCTTACCTGTGCTATTCCTACGCAGTTGCTACTAGCCACATATAGCGACTGAGGCACTTGAAATTTGGCTAATACATATGACCTGAGTTTTTAATGTTATTAATTTAAATAGAAATAGCTGCATGCAGCTAGTAACTACCAGCAAAGGCTCTTAGACATAGTGTTCACATGAATGAGTAGTCTGCAAATAAGTGGTCTAGAACTAGGGGTTGCAAAGTTTTTATGAAGGGCCAGATAGTAAATATTTTAGGCTTTGCAAGCCATGCTCATCTTTGCTGCAATTACTCAACTGTGTCACTGTAAGGAGCCACAGACAATAGGCAGCCACAGACAATATGTAAACAAATGGGTGGGGCTATGTTCCAATTAGACTTTATAACAACAGCCTTGAGCCAGATTTGGCCTACAGGCCTTAGCTTCCCAACCCCTGCTCTAGAAATATCCAAATCACCACCTCTACTACCTATCATCCTATCCACTCCAAGACTAGGGAAAAATAAAAAAGTACAAGAAAATCCCTGACCGTAGTGTAGAAAGGGAAAGTCTCTTGTGGGTTCTGCAATCACAAGCTGGTCTTCACATAGGTTTATGGCCCAAATTCACAAATAAAATAGCCAAAAAAGTTTTCTAGTAAGAATAAGATGAAGTCTAGCACCTGGGATAAAAAAGGTCTTTTCTTCCAGGAAAAACAATTTTTATGCAAATAAGCACAATTCTCTGGTAAATATACCTTATAAAATCTTCTTTTTCTAAACTGAAACTATTTAATGAATAATTTTCCATCTAAAAAAGCTTCCATCTTTAGTAGCCAGTGGTAGACAAAAAATTACTCACTTTCAGCATATATGCTTAACTTTTTCTTCAAGTCTTGTACATATATAGAAAAGCACATAAATCATAAGAGCAGAGCTCAATGAACTGTCACAAAATGAACACATTCATAAAATCAGCACCACAATCAAGAAACAGAAGGATGCCGGCATCCCAGAAGCCCCCCTCGTGTACCCTTCCAATGCTAGGACCCTCGGCCCTGACAAGGGTTACAGCCATCCTGACTTCTGACTCTGTAGATTAGTTTTGTCTGTTCTTCAGCTTTATGTAAATGGAATCACACACTATGAACCTTTGTCTGGCTTCTGTCACTCAACATTGTAATTCTAAGATTCATCCATATTGTTGCATGCAACTGAAGTTTGCTCAAATTTACTGCTGGAGTCTGTTGGATGACCATGCCACAACTAATTTATCTCTTATACTGCTTTTAGATCATTTGGGTAATTTCCAGTAATTGGCTGCTGTGAATAAAGTTTCTATGAACATATTACTACACGTTTTTTGATTACGTACATATTTCTGTTGGTTGTATAGGAGTGAAACTGCTGGATCAAAGGCATGCATATATTCAGTTTTAGATAATGTCAAATAGGTTTTCAAAGTGATTATAGCAATTTACACTCCCACTAGCAGTAAACAAAACTGCTGCTGCTCCACATCCTTGACAATACTTGGGCATTTTTTGCCTTTTTCGTTTTAGCCGTTCTGGTGGGTGTCCGGTGGTATCACATTAGTTTTAATTTACACTCCTTGATGACTAATGAAGATGTAAACTTTTTAATATATACTAATTAACCACTTAGATACCCTCTGTTGTATAATGTCTGCTCATACCTTTTGCTTATTTTTCTATTGTGTTGTCTTTTTCTAATATGGAAGAATGCTTTATAATGAGTCCTTTATTAGGATATGTGCATCTTAAGTATCTTCTCCCACTGTGGTTGCCTTTTCATTTTCTCTTCTTTTTTTTTTTTTTTGAAACAGAGTCTCACTCTGTCGCCCAGGCTGGAGTGCAGTGCCGTGATCTCGGCTCACTGCAAGCTCCACCTCCCAGGTTCACGCCACCTGCCTCAGCCTCCCGAGTAGCTGGGACTACAGGTGTCCGCCACCACGCCCGGTAATTTTTTTTGTATTTTTAGTAGAGATGCGGTTTCACCGTGTTAGCCAGGATGGTCTCGATCTCCCGACCTCGTGATCCACCCACCTCGGCCTCCCAAAGTGCTGGGATTACAGACGTGAGCCACTGCGCCCGGCCTTCACTTTCTTAATGGTAATTTTTGATGAACAGAAGTTCTTAATATAGGACAATTTACCCATTTTTATCCTTTACATTTAGAGTTGTTTGTGTCCTAGTTAAGAAATCCTTGCCTACATCTTACTTGAAGATGTTCTCCTGTACTTTCTTCTAAATGCTTTTTATTTTACCTTTCATATTTTTATCTGGACTTGAGTTTTGTGTATGGTGTGAGATAAGAGTCAAAGCATACTTTTTTCCAAAGAGATATCCAACTGTCCCAGCAATGTGTACCTAACAGATCAGCCTTTCTCTACTAAGCTCCGATGTCTTCTTTTTAAATCAAATGATTATATGCATGTATGTGGCTCTGCTTCTGGATTCTCTGTTCTGTTCCACTAGCCTATCTGTCCTTGCTGCCATACCAGATACTCTTAATAATAAGTCTTGCTATCACAGTAATTTAAGTCCCCCTGCTTTGTTTTTCTTCTTCAAGAATAGGCTGTTCTTGGGCCTTTTCAGCCTAAGTTTTTAAATAGTAGAACTGTAGGGTTGAGGCATGAGGGGGTTCCGCAAAAGCAGATTTTCCAATTTACAAAAATATGACCAACTTTTTAAGAATCAAAACTTCTTCTTTGACTTAACTCGAAATCTACTGGAAATAGACCAACATTTGACATACCATTAATATGAATTATTGTACTTTACAACCACTCAGTAACACAGGGCTGTTTTTGTTTTCCCTGTTTCCTGGCTTCAGAGTGATCTATCTTATTTTCGTACTTCTTGTCTTCTCTCTTCACATCTAGTCTCTTCTTTGTTCCAAACATATTTAGCCAAATAAGGACTTACAGGTGACTGAATTCTCTTTTCTTAATTCAATACTTGTGAATTGTTCCTTTCCTCCCTTTTTAGAAGCTACAGTAGTTCTAGGGGCTTTTAAAAATTATTAGTGGCCGGGCGCGGTGGCTCACGCTTGTAATCCCAGCACTTTGGGAGGCCGAGGCGGGTGGATCACGAGGTCAAGAGATGGAGACCATCCTGGCCAACATGGTGAAACCCCGTCTCTACTAAAAATACCAAAAAAATTAGCCGGGCATAGCAGCAGGCGCCTGTAATCCCTGCTTCTCGGGAGGCTGAGGCAGGAGAATCGCTTGAACCCGGGAGGCAGAGGTTGCAGTGAGCCCAGATCGCACCACTGCACTCCAGCCTGGCGACAGAGCAAAATTCTGTCTCCAAAAAAAAAAAAAAAATTATTAGTGCCAGGCACGGTGGCTCACATCTGTAATTCCAGCACTTTGGGAGGCCGAGGCAGGCAGATCACGAGGTCAGGAGTTCGAGACTAGCCTGGCCAGCATGGTGAAACCCCATCTCTACTAAAAATACAAAAAAATTAGCCAGGCGTGGTGGCAGAAGAATTGATTGAACCCCGGAGGTGGAGGCTGCAGTAAGCTGAGATTGTGCCACTGCACTCCAGCCTGGGAGACAGAGCAAGACTCCGTCTAAAAAAAAAAAAACCAAAACATTATTAGTATTACTACCCCTTTTCAGTTAGAAAAGCCTATTTTTTAGAAAATTGTCTAGGAAGTTGAGGCTACTGAAAGTTTATCCTCTGGACAAGTAGAGTATAGTCAACTCTATATCCACAGGTTCTGTTATCTGTTGATTCAACCAACTGCAAAACAAGATTATTTGGAAAAAATGGATGGTTGCATCTATATTAAACACGTACAGACTTTTTCTTTCTTTTTTTTTTTTTTTGAGACGGAGTTTCGTTCTTGTTGCCCAGGCTGGAGTGCAATGGCGCGATCTTGGCTCACTGCAACCTCTGCCTCCCAGGTTCAAGCAATTCTCCTGCCTTAGCCTCCAGAGTAGCTGGGATTACAGGTGCCCGCTACCACACCTGGATGATATTTTTTGTATTTTTAGTAGAGACAGAGGTTCACCAGACTTTTGGGGGGGTCATAATTCCCTAAACAATACAGTATAACTATTTACATAGCATTTACATTGTATTAGGTATTATAAATAATCTAGAGCTTAAAGTATGCAAGAGGATGAGATTGTGAGTTATATGCAAATACTAAGCCATTTTATATGAAGGACTGGAGCACCCACAAATTTTGCTATCTACAGGGGTCCTGGAACCAGTACCTACCAGATACGGAGGGACAACTTTAAGACTATGAACAGGGACCTCCCTCAGCCTTAGTTTCCTATTTTGTAAAATGGAATCATAATCCAACTTGCAGTGCTATCTTAAGTTTTATAGGTAAGTATACATAAAGCATATTGTGACATGTATCACATATGGTAGGCTATCAGAAAATGGCGGCTATTTTTCTAATAATTATTTTTGTAGCAAATAGAAAAAATGGTTATAACTTGGATTTTAAAGTTCTCACCACCCCTGATTCAGTTATTCCCCTTTTTCTATGGGTTCATCAACGTGGTTGAAAAATATACTGAGCATCTGTTTCTTAGTTACAACGAAACAAACATGTTCCACCTTAGTCTCAAGTAATTCCAATTTGCAATTTTTCAAATCACTTTGCAATTTCTCAAACAGATCTTTGCTTATTTTACTTATAGGCCACCTCTTTAAATCACTTGCTTTAGTCTGGCTCAACTTTCTGAATCTTAAGGATTATTGTTGGCTTTTGAACACATTTGTTTCCGTTGTTTTTTTCCCCATCTTATCATGTTTATTTGAACTAGTTCTCTGTTTCTTTATCATTGCGTTACTATTTGTTTTGTGACTACAGTTGATTGTCCTGATTATCTGTCCTTTAAATTTGCTCTTGGTGGGAAAATGTAAGCTAGTCAGCTCCAGTGAAAAAGACCATCAAGAATAAGATCTGGGAAAATATTTTTTTAATTTGTAAAAGCTGTATAGCCCTATAGATTGTCTGCGTTCTAATTATAAAAGCTATAATTAAGAAAGAAATCCCAGTATTTACATTGTAACTTAGCATCACTTCTTGCCAATCAGTTCACATGAAAACTAATACATTTCTCCTGGAAAATGTCTGAATATACTTTGACAGGCTTCTGGAAGCAAGATAATCCTTACCCAATCTTGATTAGAAAGCATAACATTGCTACAGCACAACATGTGACAGTGCAGTAAAAACACACAAGACTGCCAGAAAGCAAGCAGAAGAAAATGATATTTTTATACATGCATCTCAAGTTTAAGAACACAAATGAGCCTAATTACAGAGGATGGCTGGCATATTTTGACAGTCTTGGCTATTATCACATTGTCACATTATAAACTTCACTGTGTTCCTTGCCATAAATTGTGTGCTGCTTTTCAACCACAATGCATGATAAACTTAAAAAAAAAAAAGAATGTCTATGAAATAGAGAACACTGTAACATTGCAAACATGAAGAAAAACTCTTCTTAAATTCGAATTTTAAATATATTAGTATGCTTTATAACCTTAAACATCCTGTCATGATTTAAAAATTAGGTGTCATTTCGTCCCTAAGCATTTTTGTGACCACTTGACTGTATGGCCTCTATCCCATATATCCATATACACAGGGTATGACAGATGCTTGCAAAGCCCTAGTCTATAGTAGAGACATATATGAATGAAAGGTGCCTAAAGTGAAGTAGAGTCTTAGGCTCAAAACTCAGCTTTCTACATCTCAAGTCAATATTTCTAAGCACAATAAATTGAAAAATAGTAATAATTCTGAAACTAGACTGGACATGGTGGCTCATGACTATAATCCCAGCACTTTCAGAGGCTAAGATGGGAGGACTGCCTGAGCTCAGGAGTTCAAGACCAGTCCAGGCAACAGAGCGAGACCTCATCTCTAATTTTTAAAAGAAAAAAAAAAAAATTCTGGAACTTTTACAAAAGACTTCCTCTTATAGAAAGAAAATAAAGGTTTTCTATCCGAGCCATTTTCCTGTCTTTGATGTAATTATCATCAGTCTCAGGTCTCAAAGTTTAATCTAGGAACTCCACAAATTAACTGATACCCAGAGATGCCTCTAAGGCATTGATAAATTTTAAAACCTTTGCAAACATAACAAAATATACTTTAGAAAATCCACAAGCTATAATTTTTTTAGTGGTATCTTTCCTATACTGGACATGAACTCAATACCTTGGTGTTTGTTAGCCAAAAAATTACTTACTTTACACAAAATTTCAATGTGTGATATCATGTCATCTGAACAAGAAATATACTTAAGTATTTTCCAGTATTATTATAGATGTGGGTGGTGTTATTACAACTCAGATGTACTCTTTCTGCTGGTATCGTCATGGACTGAATGTTTATGTCCCCAAAAGCTGATATGTTGAAATTCTAACCCCTAATTTGATGGCATCTGGAGTGGGGCCTTTGAGAGATAATTGGGTTGTAAAGGTGAAGTCCTCTAAATGGGATTAGTGCCTTGTGAAGAGATCCAGAGATCTTGCTTCCTCTCTGCTCTTTGCCATGAGAGGATACAATCAGAAAGCAAGCCCCCCCCAGATACCTGATCTGCTGGCACCTTCATATTAAGATTTCCCAGCCTCCAGAACTGTGAGAAATAAATGTTTGTTTAAACCACTCAGTCTATGGTAATTCGTTATAGCAACCTGAACTAAGATATCTAATCATATCAACCAAAGAGAACAATATCCCCATACTTCATGATGATTGTTCCTTATGATATAGCAAAATTCCCAAATCCTTCCTGTGATTATTCTGATTAAAGTTAAGTTGAATATAGTATGGAATTCCATGGGGTGTAGGTGGATATCTATATAGAAACTGGCTAGGGTATACCTAAAGTATTGTCATGCCAGTAGCATCCCCCAAATTATTATTCAAGGCTCAAAATTAATGCTTTCAGAAAACAACCAGAGGCTATGCAAGCCGGTAGGGGAAAAAGAGGTATAAGAGAATTAAGCTTTGATATCCCAAAGAACAGGAAAACCTCTACCTCAAGTAGGTAATTTAAGCTAATTTCTGATCTTCCTTGGTTTCTGATAAAGGATTTATTTTGTATGAAGTCGTCTGATCTTTCTTCTTCAGTCTCATAAATGGGAAGCTGTTGATCAATGCAAGCGTATATACAAGCACACACACACAATTACATGTGTGTATATATATGTGCACCCCCCCAACCTCTTAACCAGTAGCTAATAATTTAAAACACAGGCACTGAAATGCAAATTAGAAGGCATTCACAACTATGAAACAACCAGAGAAGAAGCTCTCTAACCTATCTTCCTTCTATCTTTTTTATAAACTGTGGGAGAATTTTGAGAACATGATTAGGGAACAGCAGCATATGTTTCGTTCACCTAGCATTCATGAGAAGTCTTACTTCTCATGGGTAACCATAAGGAAGAATACAGTATTAGCAACTAACTTACTTACATAATAATTTATGGGTAAGGCAGGCCTATACACATAAAGTGATTACAGTTCAATAGATGTGTTTACCCTCCATAGCCTAATAATTATGGTCACTGAGATTTACTCTGCTATAGAACACATATAAACAGACAACGTTGACAAATAAGGATTGGTTTCTATGGAGTAACATGGGCCTTCAAAAATAATTGGAACACAATTCCTGATTTCAGAACTGTCAAAAACTCCTGAAGGCAAAAAAGGAAATTATGAGGCTCTGAGAAATCAGAAATCAAAACATAAAAATAAAACATAAGTAAAACCATGTTGAAAGAAATCCAGAAGAGAAATTATACAATCTAACCTTTTCACCCCAAATCTGTTCCTCCTTTTTCTTGCCACTCCAACATTGATGAAATGTAGAGTAATTGAAATTTACTCTGGAGATACAGCAAGGGACTCCAAAAGGCCATGGAGAGAGAATTTCAACTAAAATTGAAAAGCCATACAGAGGTCTGCATAAAAAACAAACAGCACACCACAAATCAAAACCTTTAAGATAAAAACTTAATTAGCATCTACAGGTTGAATGAGCTAGTAACTTATGCCAATCTTATCATTACATTAGCTGAAAAGAAAACGAACTGACAGATTAATCAAAGAACAAAGCAGTAGCTTCACTTCAGCAAAAGCTCCATAGGATCACCAAAGAATAACTGGTGTGTCTACCGTTTTCTCACTGGTGGGTTAGTTTTTGGCAAGATTTTTAATGTCTAAATTTAAGTTAAACTTCAGTTTAAAGAAATTAAGATTAACTTCATTTAGTCACAGCACACTTCTAAAACGGTCAAGCTTAGTACTGCTGAACAGCTGTAGTTGCATAAAAACAACGCATAGTCCTAAGTAGGGAAATGGGAAAGGGCTTTAAATACAAAAACAAAAAAACATGCACACCCGATAAGGGCACATCTGAATCCCATCCTTCTTATCCTATCGTAACACAAAACAGTTACGGTTTTCTGGGAAACATCCTGGACCGCTAGGGGAAAATAACACCAGACATTTCAATTCACTGTAACGAACTCTCATCAATAATAATAACCTTTAGCTGTTGTGACAACACGACATAAATCAAAATTAAATTGAATTTTTAAAATTGTTAGTTCCGACGTTTAAAAAAAAGTTGTTTTAAATACATTCTGTTCTTTCAAAACTGAATTTCCTCAGATCACACAATTTAAGACGCCTTTATGTCTTCTTCCGCTTGTCACACCTCTTTCGGGTTCTGACCAGCACATCAAGGGGACTCTAAGCAGGCCACGTGGTTAGTGTTTGCTAGAACTTGTTTAGCTTCAGATCCAGTAATCGAGCATGCTAGGCTTGGCTACTCGCGCTCCACACAGTTTATCCAAAGATCTAAACCCCGAATGAACCTGAATAGTTATTTGCTACAATGTCTTTCTCAAATCTCACATGTTCCTAAAATAAGGGTGCCCATGCAGTAGAGACGGATCCAGGCAGGATCATTAGATAAAATACGAAGGCTTTAAACGTCCTTCTCCCAACGATCAGCCTGGGACCGGCGTCGGGGCAGCAGCCTCACCAAGATTCGGAGCGACATCCTCGCCAGGATTCGAAACACCTAGGAGACCCGCGCCCGGCTGACTCCCAGCCCCTGGGACCCCGTGAAGACGCAAACCTCGGGACGCCTCCCGCAGAACCACCTGTCAGAGCCAAGCAACAGTCCCCACCCCGGAGCCTCCGAGCTCCTGCTCGAAGGCGCTGACAGCAGGAGACCCCGCTCCCTCGGGGTTCTCGCGGCCATAGGCGCCGCAGTCCACCGCCCTCCGGCTAAGGAGGTCCCGGGCCATCACCTGCCCGCCTACCGACCACGCCCGACCCTCCACTGAACTGAGTCTCCGTCCGGATCAGCCGGCCCGCCACGAACCCAGCTCCAGTCTCCGGCCGCTCCTTCTTATCCGCCCTGTCCCGCCGCGTCGCCGCCGTCCGAGCCGGCAGCCTGCTACTTACCTCCTGACAACTGCATCGAGTAAACCACACCGCCTTGTTAAACGCCGTCGCCGCCGCCGCCGTCTTCGTCACCGTCGCAGTCGCCGCCGCCATCTTTGTTGTGTCTCCGACTCCCTTCCCGCCCCCCTGCCTTGCTCAAGTCTCGCGTGAGCAGGATGGAGGGGGGAAAGCGAGGAGGGGCCTGTTTGTCTCTCTTGGGGTTCCGTAGGCAGCAGGGGGCAGGAATTAAGGGGTGGGGCTGTGCGGGGCGGGTACTGAGTGGGCGGGGCCTTGCTCGGGTAACTCCCAGGGGCTGGCTAGAGACCCAGAGTCGCAGAGCGGAGAGGCCTGCGGCGAGGATGGAGGGCCTGGCAGTGCGGTTGCTGCGCGGCAGCAGGCTGGTGAGTGCGTTCGAGGCTGGCGTCCTGGGGGCCCAGGGCGACCTTGGCCCCTGGCATCGCAGCTGGCAGAGAGTTCTAACGGGCCTCGGGGCGCCGGCCTGAGCCCCGCTCCACGTCCTGGGTCCCCAGACTCTTTACCCGCGGGCAGTCTATGACCCCGACCCCTTCAGGCCTCTGGTGGAGGCAGCTGGTGGCAAGGGGGTCGGGGCTGTCTAGAAGCTGCTTTGGCGGAGCAAGTACCTTGAGTGGAGTCGGCGGGTCGCGTCCGCAAGACGTCCTTTGCAGGCCGTTGCGTCCTGAGAGCCACCGAGTCTGGATCTCTGGATGCATTTTGCACAGATGTCACCTCCCTGATGCCCTAACCCACCTTTCCCGAGTGATTACATTTCACACCCCCTCCCCCAAAAAAGATAGTTAAAATATAGGCCCAGTCTCATTCTGAGCAGGTGTCTCCCTGTCCTTCCTTCCGCGGCCCCGCTCAAAGGTAGTAAGGGACTTCGGAGTTGTTCGGGCTTCCAGGCCAGGGACAGAGTTCCCTCTGCCCCTTATCTCATGTCTGGAGCCTGGGTATCTTCCGTGGATAGACTCACCGCCGCCCAGGGGAGCCGGGGCCGGTGCCGGTCCCTCTTCCATGAACTTAAGCTGAAACCAGCCTCTTGTTGTGCTTAATTCTTATCTGTGCACCCACACAAACTGTTGATTCTTTAACAGCCCCTGTGTTAAACATCCTATGCTCTTCACCCCTTGGACCTATTATATAGCATGCTTTTCAGAACATACACATTTGGTTACACTTGTATTTGTCAGTACACTTCACTGGGAATTTTCCCACTGCTTACGTGTGCTTTTCATGTTTCCTTTGCATTTGCTTTAATGAGTTAGGCTTTCCAATTGCTGCTTCAGTCTTATGCCCAGAGGCAGAACTCTGACCTTTTTTCTCATTAGAGATAATTAATGTTATTTGACTGTTACAGGCCTGAAGTGCAATAAAAAATAGTAAGTGATTATTGTTTAATACTGTTTATAATTGTTGGTTAATAACTTAGCAAAGAAAATTTCTTTGGTTTTACAATTTGACTCTGTTTTAGAGCCAGAATTTATTGACCGCATACTCTGTGGTAAGCACGTTCTCGTTCTACCTGAGTCATCTCAATTCTCACAACCATCTTAACAAGTAGTTTAATCTTGCAGATGCTGAAAAAGAATAATAACTTGCCCACAGATAGAAAGTGATAGAGCTGGTGGTATTCGAACTCTGGTCTAATTCTAAACTTAACCTTCATATACTACTGTCTCCCCTTCCTTAGAGATATAGAAAGTGATAGAGCTGGTGGTATTCGAACTCTGGTCTAATTCTAAACTTAACCTTCATATACTACTGTCTCCCCTTCCTTAGAGATACCAAAAACCTATTTTGTTTGAACTTTTGGTTTATTGTGGCTTATAGTCCTTTATAGTTTTTGAAGCTCTTTTACATAAATTAGCTAAATTGATTGAACATCGACTGTAGCATAGCGGTTAAGAACGTAGGTTCTGTAGCTAGGCTGCTTGGATCTGAACCCAGGCCCTCTCACTTCCTAGTGGTATAACCTTGGACAGGTTATGCTTTGGGTCTCGGTTTCCTGGTCTGTAAATGGAGAGAATAATTGTGCCTATTCCAAAATTGTTGTGAAAATTAAATGAGTTCATATGTTCATGTAAGGCACTTAGAATAGTGCTTGGCATATAGTCAGCTCTCGGTAAATATCAGCTCTTACTGCCATGCACGAAGCATTGTGTGCTATGGCAGATGTAATAATGAGTAAAACACTCTATCTCCAAGAAGTTTATCTTTTAGAGGAAAGGTTAGAACTATATGCAACTAACCCTCATGTAGGTGTGGAACAAATCCTAAGGGGCTACAGTCTGCGTGCAGATTCAGAAGATAGAAATGACTAGGACCATTGGGGAAGTGATAGGCTCTTTGGAAGCTGGGTTAAAGTTTAGGAGGGGGAAGGAGTGGGTCAGAAAACTGCAACAAAAGGGGACTGAGGCCACTTTAGGGAATTGGGGGTTGATCCTTTTGGATTGTGAGGAGCCATTGAAGGTCAAGAGCTTTGGAGTTTCCTCATGCCACAGTGTAGGTAGATGGCTGTGGACACAAGTGGCATGGAGTGGGGAGAAATGCAAGGTAGGGCTAATTTTGGTTTCTATCCAGAGGCAAATGGAGAGCTAGCATTTACTCACTTATTGTAGACCACGGACAGCATTTTACACCCACTACCCTATTTACTCTTCCTGTAAACCTCTGAAGTAGGTATATTAGTGGCTTCATCTTGCAAATGAGGAAGTTGGAGGCAATAACCAGTGTTCCCAAGTCACATAACAATGAGATTGCAATGCTGACCTTCAGCCTACCCCTGCCTTCTCAGAAGGTCTCTCCTAGTCCTGCAGATGGATTAGAACTGTCCTGCCCATTTGGTCTAAGCAACCCACGTGGAGAATTGGACCTTGTAGTTAACCTGTGGTTCCAAAGCATTTTAATGTAGCTTGATATCTTTTTTTTTTTTTTTTTTTTGAGACGGAGTCTTACTCTGTCGCCCAGGTTGGAGTGCCGTGGTGCGATCTCAGTTCACTGCAACCTATGCCACCCGGGTTCGAGCGATTCTCCTGCCTCAGCCTCCCGAGTAGCTGGGATTACAGGCGCCTGCCACTGTGCCCGGCTAATTTTTGTAGTTTTAGTACAGACGGGGTTTCACCATCTTGGTCAGCAAGATGGAAATGGTCTCAAACTCCTAACCTCGTGATCCACCCGCCATGGCCTCTCAAAATGCTGGGATTACAGGCGTGAGCCACCACACCAGGCCGCTTGATGTCTTTTAAGAGATGATTTTTTTTTTTTTTTTAGACAAGGTTTCACTCTCTTGCGCAGGCTGGAGTGCAGTGGCGTGATCATACCTCACCGTAACCTTGAACTCCTGGCTCAAGTGATTCTCTGACCTCAGCTCCCCGGGAGCTAGGACCACAGGCATGTGTCACTGCACCTGGCCAATTTTTAAAGTGTTTTGTAGAGATGAGGTCTCACTGTGTTGGCCAGGCTGGTCTAGAACTCCTGGCCTCAAGCGATCCTCCCACCTCACCCTCCAAAATGCTGGGATTACAGGCATGAGCCACTGCACCCAGCCAAGAGGTGATTCTTGACAAATATCCTTGAGGTGAATTCTTGTTCAGTTAATTCTCTGGACATCTGCCAGACAGCAGCTGCCGAAATACATATAATTCTTGTTGTTCAACTTTTTGCTCTTCAACAAAATCAGAAGTATTTTTCTGGACATATATTTGGCATCCAGGTAGAGAGAACACAAATGGTTTGAATGTGTCCCCCAAAATTCATGTGTTGGAAGCTTGATCCCCAGTGCGGAGGTTTTGAGTGGTGGGGCCTAATGGGAAGTGTTTGGGTCATAGTGTGTCCAGAATTGGTGGGTTCTTGGTCTCACTAACTTCAAGAATGAAGCCGTGGACCCTCGCGGTGAGTGTTACAGTTCTTAAAGGCGGCGTGTCCAGAGTTTGTTCCTTCTGATGTTTGGATGTGTTCGGAGTTTCTTCCTTCTGGTGGGTTTGTGGTCTCACTGGCTCAGGAGTGAAGCTGCAGACCTTCACGGTGAGTGTTACAGCTCTTAAGGCAGCGCATCTGGAGTTGTTCACTCCTCCTGGTGGGCTCGTGGCCTCGCTGGCTTCAGGAGTGAAGCTGCAGACCTTCGCGGTGAGTGTTACAGCTCATAAAGGCAATGTGGACCCAAAGAGTGAGCAGCCGCAAGATTTATTGCAAAGAGCTAAAGAACAAAGCTTCCACAGTGTGGAAAGGGACCTGATTGGGTTGCCACTGCTGGCTCGGCAGGCTGATTGGTCTGTTTTACAGACAGCTGATTGGATTGGTCTGTTTTGACAGGGTGCTGATTGGTGCATTTACAATCCCTGAGCTAGACACAAAAGTTCTCCACCTCCCCACTAGATTAGCTAGATACAGAGTGTGATTGGTGTATTTACAAACCCTGAACTAGACACAGAGTGCTGATTGGTGCATTTACAAACCTTGAGCTAGATACAGAGTGCTGATTGGTGTATTTACAATCCCTTAGCTAGACATAAAGATTCTCCAAGTCCCCACCAGATTAGCTAGATACAGAGTGCCGATTGGTGCATCCACAAACCCTGAGCTAGACACAGGGTGCTGATTGGTGTATTCACAAACCTTGAGCTAGACACTGAGTGCTGATTGGTGCACTCACAATCCCTTAGCTAGACACAAAGGTTCTCCAAGTCCCCACTAGACTCAGGAGCCCAGCTGGCCTCACCCAGTGGATCTCGCATGGGGGCCGCAGGTGGAGCTGTCTCACGCCTCGTGCCCGCACTCCTCAGTCCTTGGGCGGTTGATGGGACTGGGCGTAGTGGAGCAGGGGGCGGCGCTCGTCGGGGAGGCTCAGGCCCTGCAGGAGCCCACTGGCGGTGGCGGGGAGACTCAGGCATGGCCGGCTGCAGGTCCCGAGGCCTGCCCTGCGGAGAGGCAGCTAAGGCCTGGCAAGAAATCGAGCGCGGCGCCAGTGGGCCAGCACTGCTGGGGGACCCGGCGCACCCTCCACAGCTGCTGGCCTGGGTGCTAAGCCCCTCACTGCCCAGGGCCGCAGGGCCCGCCAAGCCCACGCCCACCCAGAACTCTAGCTGGCCCACAAGCGCTGCGCAGCCCTGGTTCCCGCCCATGCCTCTCCCTCCACACCTCCCCGCAAGCCGAGGGAGCTGTCTCCAGCCTTGGCCAGCCTAGAGAAGGGCTCCCACGGTGCAGCGGCAGGCTGAAGGGCTCCTCAAGTGTGGCCAGAATGGGCGCCGAGGCCGAGGAGGCAAGGCACCGAGAGCGAGCGAGGGCTGCGAGGGCTGCCAGCATGCTGTTACCTCTAAATAGGGGAACTGGCCTTGTAAATTATTAATGCTGTTTTTGAGAGAATGAGTTCCTCATTAAAGGACAACTTTGGCCTTCTCTTGCTCTCTCTTTCTCTCCCCTCATTTCTCACTCTCTCTCACCTTCTTTCACCCTCTTGCCTTTCTCTTTGGAATGACACACCTTTTAGCCTGAGAACTTGGAACAGCTGACTCATAATAAATGTTCTTAAGTACTTAGAACAGC
The DNA here is from genome assembly GCF_028858775.2 of Pan troglodytes. NCBI lineage: Eukaryota > Metazoa > Chordata > Mammalia > Primates > Hominidae > Pan > Pan troglodytes. The sequence continues at coordinate 135,095,749 of NC_072406.2, forward strand.
TGACTCATTATAAATAATCAGTAAACATTAGCTATTTTTAAAATTAATTAATTAAGTTAGTTTTTTAGAGACAGGATCTTGTTCTGTCACCCAGGCTGGAGTGCAGTGATACAGATCATGGCTCACTGAAGCTTCAAAATCCTGGATTCAAGTGATCCTCCCACCTTGGCCTCCCAAAGTGCTGGGATTGCAGGCATGAGCCACTGTGCCTGGACAACACTAGCTATTAATGTAGGCAGAACACATTACCAATAACTTTGATAGGATGTTTTAGGGTATCATTGCCTTACGCAAAGTACACAGGTAAGTTTTGGGGATCTGTAGGTTTACAACAGGGTTCTTGACATCAAAAAAAATTACATTTTCAATTGGGGAGGTAGGGTATCTGTTTTAAAAATGAATTTTAGGACAGTAGAAGATAGCATGTTGCTAATGCTAAATAAATAATATGGGCAGATGTGCTTATAGGAGATGGGGCTTCAAGTGACCATTCAAAGAAGGAGGAGTTTTAGGTAAAGCAGCAGAGGGGTGCGGATTCCAGGGCAAGGAAATGTGCACACAAAGGTGTAGAGGCAGGAATATGCTCAGCTTGTTTAAGAAATAATATGCCACTATAGGTGATGTAACAATTTTGCAGAAGGTTGGAATGGGTTCAGATGGTAACTGCCTAAGGGTTAAGTTTATCCTTGATCTCAAAGCAGTGAGGAGCTGATAGCTGCCAAGCAGTTTTGGCTTCTCTAATCTAGGAAGCTAGAAAGAATCACAGAGTGAAGCAAGCCTGGATTTCTTCTGCCAGTTCCTACATGGGTGTTGCCCAGACAGGGTTGCCCACAGTCCTGGAGAAGAGCCCTTTTATTTACCAAAACACAAGAATTTATAATGTTTACTACTCAACACAGAAATGGCAGTTACTTTGCACATGCAAATATATCTTTGTCTTCCGTTGATCTCTCTCTGGTGCTAGGAAGTCTAAGTAACCATAAAGACACTCTCCCTGGCAACCATCAAAGAGTCTTTCTCCTTTCTCTCGGGATCCTTGCACACTTGCCCTGTCTTGGGCCTACATTGTCGTTTTTGTTGTTGTTGTTCCTCATGCCACCTTGTCTAAGAAGGCCCACATTATCTTGACTCATTCTCTGTAAGGGCTAAGACCAGGTTTTCTGTGTTTTGTAGGATGCTAAGCAGTATCCCTGGCCTCTACTCATAAGAGACCAATAGCATGCCTGAGCTATGACAACCCAAAATGTCTCCATCCGTGGCCAAATGTCCCGTGGGGGCAAAATTACTGGACTGAGAACCACGGGTGTAGACCTGTGTAACAGTGTACTCCATGAAGGAGGGGAAAGGTGGCCTTTCTCCTTATAACCTGGTAGGGAACTTTCTCTCTCAAACTATTTGCCATACTCAGTTTGTTGGCTATAGAAACTGATCTACAGTTTCAAAGATTTTTGTTGAAAGATTTCAATAGCAGCCATTGAGATTTTAAGGTGCTGTTTGCCAAGGAGTTTACAAGTAAAACAATCAGCAGCTCACAAAAGGAACTCATCACGTGAGACTCTGAAGCCACATCCCACTTAGACCATTTCACAAGTCCACTTTTAGTGTAACAAGGCCCCCAATGAGGGTGATAGCACCAATGATCAGAAAGGAAGACATGTTAATAAAAGAAGACTTGAGAAGATGTGGGAATTATCTTGAAATGGAGGAATTAGATGGACTCCACATTTTCTAAATGAAATAGCTTAGTGATAGGCAAAGATTGGGACATCTGGAGAAAAAGTAATTTAGGGTGACAGAAGAAAGGTAATTCTGTTTTAGACATGTTTTAGGCATTAATAAAACTTACAACTGAAAGTATCTTAGAAGCTGGTCAGAAATGGGTCTAGAAAGTGGACCAGTGCTAAAGCTATGGTAAAAGGAAAACTTCAGCTGAATTAAATTTAAAGGAGTTTAATTGAGCAGCAAATTGGGCAACCCCCAGAACCACAGCAGATTTGGAGAGACTCCAGAGATGCCTTGTGGTCATAACAAATTTATAGACAAATGAAGGGAAGTGACAGAAATCGGAAGTGAGGTACACAGTGGCTGGATTGGTTACAAAGTGAGGTACACAGTGGCTGGATTGGTTACAGATTTGCAATTGCCTTATTTGAACACAGTTTGAACACTCAGCAGTCCATGAGTGGTTGAAGGATGGCTGCTGGGATTGCCCAAGACGCAGCTACTGTTACAGGCGCATACTCCTAAGTTAGGCTTTCAATCTTGTCTACCTATTAAGCTAGGTTACAGTTCATCCACAAGGACTCAAATATAGACATACGGAGTCCTTCTCAGGCAATATTTAGTTTGCTTTAAGAGCTATAAATGCTAGCCAAAACCATAAATGGGTATGGGGCATCGGAAGGATAGTGAAGAAACAGGAGTGGACAAGTCAGCCTTTGGGGTACAGTTCAGACCATCCTGGGTAAATGTTGAGAAGCAAAGAAGCAAAAGGAGACTTAGTAGGATATCAGAGGAAATTCTGTGACGTATGTGTTTTATTCAGAATTGGAGCAAAGGAAGGAAAAGGATATTTAAAAGCAAACATACAGAATTTGTGTCACATAAAAAAAACAAACCTGTGAGAGCAGAAGCGGTGTGTTTTGAGAAGTGCAAGACATGGCAGGGCCAGCTAATGGAGCTGGTGGAATGCATACTGAGGAGGCTGTGAACGTGGTTCATGCTCCCTTCACTCAATTTGGTAACCTCCTGTCCCCAGCCAGCGTTGAATATGCAACCCCTGATATGGAACTCTGGTCTTTTGGCATCTGTTTAAGTGTTTCTTCTGACTATCTTCCCTGAAAAAGAGGGTGAGTTGAAGAAATTCCCAATGCCTGTTAAGTTGTTGGACCCAAGTAATTACGTGATTAAAAAAAATTTAAACTCCATAATAGTCCTATCTTTTAAAATTTATTTGAAAATAGAAGTGAGTGTCTTGTTTCATTTTTGTCCACTGGTAATTTGGGAAAGAGAAATTGTTGACTTGGCTAAGGTCACAATAAAGGCAAGCCCATCTCCTTTACCTTATATTTATTTATTTATTTTTTTGAGACGGAGTTTCATTCTTGTTGCCTAGGCTGGAGTGCAATGCGTGATCTCAGCTCACTGCAACCTCCACTTCCCGGGTTCAAGTGATTCTCCTGCCTCAGCCTCCCAAGCAGCTGGGATTATAGGCACCTACCACCATGCCTGGCTAATTTTTGTATTTTTAGTAGAGACGGGGTTTTACCATCTTGGTCAGGCTGGTCTGGAACTCCTGACCTCACGTGATCCGTCCACCTAGGCCTCCCTAAGTGCTGGGATTACAGGTGTGAGCCACCTCACCGGGTGGACACAATTTCTAATGGCCGGCATTTGCATGTCTAAGCTTGCTGTCCCAGCTCGAAGAGCCGGGCTTTCCTGCTAGACAAGAAACATTCCTGGAGCTGCTTTAAAAGAAACAAAAACTTCCCAAGGACACCTTTTCCTCTCTATATGCCTAAAATAATTTTTTAATAACTCCTATAACGAAAGTGGGGGGTGGCTTCCAGGCTATAGGTAAATTTAAACATTTTCTGGTTGACAATTGGTTGAGTTGGGCTAAAAACCTGGGGTGAATAGAAAGGAATGTCTGGGTTGTGATAAGAAGTTGTAGAGACCAAAGTTTAATCATGCAGATGAAGCCTCCAGGTAGCCGACTTCAGAGAGAATGGATTGAAATGCTTCTTATTAGGCTTAAAGGTCTGTGTTGATGTTCATGCTGGTGAGGTATAATGAGGTATGTTTGACCCCCACTTCCCATCATGGCCTGAAACAGTCTCTCAGGTGAAATTTTAAGACCCCTGGCTAGGGAGGAAGTCTGTTCAGCTGGTTTGGGGGGCCTTAGAATCTTATTTTTGGTTTACACGTGATTAAAAAATACTTTAGCTCCATAATAATCCTATCTTTTAAAATTTCTTTGAAAATAGAAGTGAGTGTCTGGTTTCATTTTTGTCCACTGGTAATTTGGGAAAGAGAAATTGTTGACTTGGCCAAGGTCACACTACAGGCAAACCCATTTCCTTTGTGTTGATTCCCTTGCCTTGTGTCCTGTCTTGGCTTATTTAACCCTCTTTTGAGGGAATCACTATAATTCTTAAAAGGGCAAGGCATTGTTAGGAACTCCTAAAGACTAGAATGAAGAATCAGAGACTGGTAGATGGGAAAGTTTGCGTTTTTAGCAGTTTTGGAGAATACCTAGAACAGAATCTATTATTTATGGAGAAAGCAAGCAGAGGTTGGACAGATTCTGGTGTAGAAGTTTTGGCTTGGGGATATGAAATTGGGATCAACTTAAAATCTAATCCATTGGTACACTGCTAATAAAGGCATACCCAAGACTGGGTAATTTATAAAGAAAAAGAGATTTAATGGATTTGCAGTTCCACGTGGCTGACGAGGCCCCACAATTGTGGTGAGGAAGGTGAAGGAGGAGCAAAGGCACATCTTACATAGCAGCAGGCAAGAGAGAAGTGCAGGGGAACTGCCCTTTATAAAACGATCAGATCTTGTGAGACTTATTCACTATCACGAGAACAACACGGGAACAACCTGCCCCCATGATTCAGTTACCTCCCACTGGGTCCCTCCCATGACACATGGGGATTATGGGAGCTACAATTCAAGATGAGATTTGGGTGGGGACACAGCCAAACCATATCAAGCAGGTATGAACAATTTGGCTTAGGAAATCAAAATCAAAACTGAATATAGTGTTAAGTATTTTTTCATTAAATTCTAATAAATTGTTGACACAATTCTCATAAGCCGTATCAATTCCTGTAATTTGAAAGCCCATAAAGTAGTTTAATTTTCCTTTGGGGGTGGTGAGAGAATTTGTTTAAACTTCATTTCAGATAATTGTAGATTCTCATGCAGTTATAAAAAGAAATACAGATAGATCCTGCATCTTGTTATCTGATTTGCCCCTGTGTAACACTTTACCAACCTGTAGTACAATATCACAACCAGGAAATTGACATTGATACTGTCAACCTAAATAACAGAGAGAGGCTCTCTGAAAGAAAAGATGCTTCTTTGGGAATAGAGCATTGCCATGGAAATACACGTGCCATAGGATTACATAATTGTTTTAAAATAATTATAGTTGGCTACAAGATCAATAACAAGGATGACGCCAGTCCAGGATTGAACAGGTAGTTACTGGGGCAGATAGGCCTTGCATAAGTATTTTTCTGTAAGATTGTGATGGCCTTTGTGCAATATTTTGGTGTTTGCAGTCTTTGGTGATAGTTTTTTATCAGGCTTACAAATATGAGAACCCTTTTTTCATGGCCTTCCCTCGCTCTATTTGTCAAGGTTTGTTTGTTTGTTTGTTTTACCTTACTGACTCCATTTTGATTCTGACAACTTTTACAATATGATACAGCAAGCTTTTTCAGATATTCCCAGTTTTACATGTATATGTGTGTGTAGGACTGTGCAGTTTTATCACATATGTTTGTGTATCCACCGCTATAGTCAAGCTACAAGACAGTTCCAACAGCATAAGGATCCCTTGTGTTGTTTGTCCTCTTATAACCACTCGCTACCCCTAACCTCCTGTCCTGGTCTCTAATCCTCGGTAGACACTAGTCTCTAGCTTTATAAATTTGTCATTTCAAGAATATTAGATAAATAGAATCATCCAGTCTTTTTTTTGTTTTTTTGCTGAATAGAATTTATTGTGAGGGAAGGAAAAAATTTTCATCCACCCTCTTAGGTTCAGTGACTGGGGCTTGGAAATTAAATAACAAAAGACAGATTAACAATAGTAAAAGGTTTATTTCCTATGCATAATGAGCAAGTACCTGGCTCATTAAATAGTTAAAGGGTTTTGTTTATATACCTACCTTAGGTATATAAAGGAAGAGGGAGAAAGGGCCTCTATAGGAAAAACAAATAGATCTCTTTGGGAAAGACAAACAGGTGGTAAGAAATTGTGTAATGATATTTGCCTATTCATCTTCAGGGCCAAAAACTCCCCAGGAGGGGGAATTTCTAACAGCCTCATTTCCCAGAGTTTGCTGCTTTAGTCAGTTAAGGGAAGCTCCTAGAAGGCTTTTCCTCCACTTGTTGAATCTCAGATGTCTTCAGCTTAAAAGAAGCATTATGCCAACTCTGGGATTCCAAATGGGTCGCTGCACCATGATAGGGATGTACCACAGATGTTTAACCATTCACCCACTGAAGGACATCTGGATTGTTTCCAGTTTTTTACTACTGTGGCTAAAGCTGCTGTGGACATTTGTGTGCAGATCTTTGAACTTCTGTTCTTACTTCTCTTGAATAAATATAAAAGAGTACAACTGCTGGGTCATATGATAATTGCATAAGAAACAGCTAAACTGTTTTCCAGAGTGACTGTACCATTTTACATTCTCAAAAACAATATATTAGAGATCCATTTGCTCATCTCCCTTGCCAGTGCAGCAAATCAAAATATTTTACCCCAAAATGTACTTTGACATATTTTGAAATGGTTGCCATAGTACCAGCAGACCAGGCTGACCAACATGGTGAAACCCCGTCTCTACCAAAAATACAAAAATTAGCTAGGTGTGATGGCACGCGCCTGTAATCCTAGCTACTCAGGAGGCTGAGGCAGGAGACTCGCTTGAACCCGGGAGGCAGAGGTTGCAGTGAGCCAAGATCGTGCAACTGCACTCCAGCCTGGGTGACAGAGCAAGACTCCGTCTCAATAAATAAATAAATAAATACATACACACATAAGAAGACTTAGCTTTCCAAAGAATCTGTCTCCTGTCTTCTTCTTCTATTTGGTAGTTTATTTGCAAGGCAAACAAGCATCTTTCATTATCCTTTACAATTAAATGAAAATTGTGTTCAAGGGAGAGAAAGCCAACTTTCACCCCTGCATTAGTCCACCATTAATATTAACCCCAGTATTTTATTTTTAAAATGAAACCTTATAGACAAATCCATTCAATCTTAATCAGTTTGACCATAAGATGGGATTCTCATAATCCCTTTACAAATTTTTGTTAAAGAGCAGATCAGTGCCTTAAGAAAACCTTGTGCTTTTATTCCAATGCTCAATTTATGGAAAAATCAAATAATACCCTTTTGAATGTAGTCAATATGTTCACACAGAGAATTTCTTTTACAAGATTAATTTTTACAAACCTTCCACAACTTGTTCAAACCTTTAGCTTTATCTTATTTAACTGAAAACAATCCTTTAACCCTCTAAACTAGGCAAAAATTTACATTCCCATGGCTTATAATCTTTTACCAAAAACATATTTTACTTTCTTTACACACCTTGCATGTCTTTTTTATATAAACATCACACACATAACATATATATAACTACACAGATAGACAAAAGGTGCAGTAGTTGTAAGATTTTTCATTTGCCAATCTGCTAATTGGATTACTGGCCTCAGGGTGGAGCTCTTCACGCAGCAGGGCCAGGAAAACATGCAGTTTCTATGACTTAATAAGCAGGTATAGCTGGAAGACAAGAATAGATTTTGAGAGGGATCTATCATAGCACTTTTAATTCTTGGGGTTCTGAGGAAAACAGGGTTTTTCTCCCAAAATAGGGTCCTTGGTGACTTTTCTGTTTTTCCCACAGTCCCATGCTCTCAGAAGTGATCTTAGGGCCTCTCATGTGTGCATTAAGAGTGGCAAGACAAAATGGAGAAAAATAACTCAGTCAACTGTGAAGAGAATTAAAAAAAGCTTCTTTCCAGCAAAACAAGATTCAAGAAGAGAAAAAAAATACATAAAGGCCTTTTAAGTATACATATAGCTTGGATATCCACTTTTAATTAGGCTTTTAACCATAATGCTCTTTAAAAAAAAAATTCTTTTAAATCTCCTATTACCCAACTCTAGCCATGCCAAGTGGCCAATATTTCTGGCTTTGAACTTTACCAAAGGTAACCTCCCAGGTTCTCAGAGAAAGGAACATTTGAAACAGTTCATGGAGGGGAAGAGAATCAGCAAATGGTAAATGTCACACAGATATCAAACCAGAAAGGACTCATTCCCCAAGCCAAGATTGAACCTATGACACCATTGTAAAATGATGAAGCCACAGCTACTGAGCCACTGCATTGGACAATCTCCAATGCCCCTCCCAGAAGGAGTCTAGAGTAGTTAATTTTGAGCTTGCAAAGACTTCCAGCTACTTAAGATTATTTTAGAGCTAACTATGACATGAACCCCAAAATTCCTGGTCTGGGTGGTGGAGACTAAGAGAAAGTACCGCACGTGGTTATAAGGGAACCTTTTCAAATCTGTGATTTGAGCTAACTTTTAGATAACTTCTGAATTACACAGAATTATACTTTTTCTCACTAATAACACAACCCTTTCTGGCATATTTTGTATTCAGAATTGTGTGTTAATTCGAATTCTTATCCTTAGTAACCCAAGGATATCCTTAGTAACCTAAAACTTTAATGAAACCATAAAGAACAAGAAATCCTGAAGTATCAGATATGGGCATTTGTACATAAGAACATTTGCACAATTTTAGAAACATATTTCCCCATATCACAACCCTTTCTTAATTGAAAATGAGCCAGATAGTAAATGAGCATCAAAATTAACTTTAAGATTTTAATTTACACAAAAAATTTACCTAAAACATTTATCCCATTTACTGTACTCAATTCCTTCATTTTCAACAGTTTATCTAGATTACTTCTGCAAACTGAGATATTAGACACTATAATTGCTTTTAATAGCCAGTGAACATCCAGTGCTCACCTAAACCTAAGTAAGAGCCTTAAAGTTAAATACACAGATATTTTTACCGATAACTCAGAAGACTTGGCTAACAACATTAAATTACTCTCATTTGTCAAAACAAACAAACAAACAAAAAGGCATGCAAACAAAGATCATTTTGTTTTGGCTGGGTTTATAGTTTTATAACCTTCTATGCCAAACCCTGACACCTCAAAATATCTAGCAGAGACAAATATAAAATCCAGACAAAAATGTATGTTGACAATTCTGAAGGCATTTCTATTTTTGTTTTATCAATAGTTTTAAAACCAGCTTGTTTATACTTAAGTCATGTGAACTTGAAATTTGCTTAGACTTATGTACTTAATTTATGAGCACTCTTTTACTTAAAAGCCAATTTGGTAGACACAACATATAATAGTAAGTATACATACAAATAAACACATCTAGACAGGTATACACACACACACACAAACAAAGATCCAATGGCTTTTACCTTGGAACTCTAGCCATGAGACAGCAATACAGGCTCACCAGTTTTACTTTGTATGCCCCAACAGATAATCCAATGAAGGCTGTGAACCAAAACTGTGGGTAAAGCAGTTTGCATGGCAGTTTGGTTTTTAAAGGCCAAACCTCCCCAGGCTCCAAAGAACACTGGGGCCAAACAGCACTAAAGGAGAGCATCCCTCGCTAACCAGGCCCCCTGCTTAGAACAGCAGCACAAAAGCCTGGGTACATGCAACTCCATCCCACTTTCCCATTCAGCAGCAAACTCCAGATTCCAAACAATATTGGGACCAAACAGTATTGCAAAATTTCCCATTGTCATCTGTGAAAGAAAATTCTAAGGAGGGCTTAGTACTGGACCTCAGAACCTCTGCCTACGGTGTCCCCTTTGGAGAGGTTGAAGTCTGCAGTTCGATCCCCTGAGGCGTCCCCCTTTGGGGTCCAGTCTTAGAGTGTCAGACGTCTCTGACCTTAGGTGGGCACCAATCCCACTCTGCATGTTTTCGCTCCAGAGGCAATGGCCTACTATGAGCTTTCCTTTGGTTCCTGGATGTAATCCCCAACTTTTAGCATCCTCATAATTTGATAAGGCCACGCTTTCCCATGCTTTCCATTCCACTAAAGTGATAGCCATGAATGGTAATGATAGGAGCTGGAGGCTGAGTGGGTTTCTTTTGTCCTTAGCCAGTCAAATAGAGGAAGGGAAGAATTTAGTATAAGAAAAGAAGGTTTAAGTTGACTGAAACATGTTCGAGTTCTCTCCAGATTAGCTGCGCCACATGTAGGGATTAGGGACCACAGCCGGAAATGATAGAAAAGAGTCCTTACCTCTTCCAGGGAGGGCAGCTATCCTCAGTCACTCCTTGGCCTTCAGGCAACACTGGAGAGTGGCCCTGGCCAGAAACCTGCAGTTGCCTCCGTGTTTAGGTGCTGCCCACCAAGGATCCTGAGTTGGAAAGGAAAAGAGAGAGAGATCCCCCTGGATGGAGCAGAAAGGAAAAGGTGAAAAATAAACCCCAAACTTTGGGCTTACCACCTGGCTGGCTAACCAAACTATGCTACCAGTGTAGGGTGTCCAGGTTCTTGGCATTTTGAACAAACAGTTGGACAAAATGCACAAACAAAGCAAGAAAAGAATGAAGCAACAAAAGCAGAGATGTATTGAAAATGAAAGCACACTCCATGGGGTGGGGCTGGGCCCAAGCAAGCAGCTCGTGGGGCCGGGCCCAAGCAGGCAGCTAGCTCAAGGGCCCAGTTACAGAATTTTCTGGGGTTCAAATACACTCTAGAGGTTTCCCGTTGGTTACTTGGTATATGATGTTTCCTGCCATAGCTGAAGTATAGTTACAAAATTATTTACTTGGCTTAAGAAGGTTGGAGGCTTTCCATTTAATTTAGTTCTAGGAAACCCTTAGGTTCCCTGCCTCCAGACCCTATTTCCTGCCTCAGTCCCAGCTATGCCGGAGGCTGAGGTGGGAGGATCACCTGACCCTGGGAAGTTGAGGTTCCAGTGAGCAGTGGGCGTGCCACTGCCCTCATGCCTGGGCGACAGAGTGAGACTGTCTCGAAAACAAAAAGAAAACAAAACAAATGTTAAACTAGATCACCCTGAAGAAAAAGTAATTAATAAAAATAAAAGGCTTTTAGGCCAGGCACAGTCGCTCATGCCTGCAATCACTGCACTTTGCGGGGGCCTAGCCACAAGGATCGCTTGAATCTAGGAGTTTGACATCAGCCTGGGCAACATAGCGAGACCTTGTCTCTGCAACAACAACAACAACAACAAAAAATTAGCTGGGAATGGTGTGCACCTATAGTCCCAGCTACTTGGAAGGCTGAGGTGGGAGGATCATCTGAGTCCGGGAGGTCAAGACTGCAGTCAGCTGTGATCACATAACTGCACTCCAGCCTGGGTGACAAAGTGAGACCCTGTCACAAAAAATAAATAAATAAATAAAATAATGTGTTTGCATGGCAAAATACCCAAAACTATAAGCGAAGTCAAAAGACAAATCACAAACCGGCTTTTTTAAAAGTTGCAATTCCTGCCATCAAAGAGCTAATTTCCCTAATTTGTATAAAGCTCCTGGAAGTCAATGGGAACAGAAAAAGAAATTGAATAGAAAAATGGGCAAAGAACATGAATAAGCTGTATGCAGAAAAAGAAATACAAATGGTTTGTAGACATATGAAAACATGCTCAAATGCATAGGAAGAGAAGCACAAATATAAGAATGCCTGGCCCAGTGTGGTGGTGGCTCACGCCTGTAATCCCAGCACTTTTGGAGGCAGAGGTGGGCAGATCACCTGAGGTCAGGAGTTGGAGACCAGCCTGGCCAACGTGGTGAAACCCTGTCTCTACTAAAAATACAAAAATTAGCCAGGTGTGGTGGCGTGCACCTGTAATCCCAGCTACGCAGGAGACTGAATCAGGAGAATTGCTTGAACCCAAGCAGTTCTTGGGGGGAGGTTGCAGTGAGCCAAGATGGCGCCACTGCACTCCAGCCTGGGAGACAGAGTGAGACTCCGTCTCACAACAAAAAAACAAACAAAAAAGAATGCCTTGTGATACAATTTTTCACCTATCAGATTGGCACAAAAATTTAAATATTAAAACAGCATACTGTTTTGGCCAAGGCTCTGAAAAACAGAACTAATAATAGTCCACCAAAGTATTATGAAAATTTTAAACTGAAAACATCCCATCAGTAGCCACAGGGAAAAACATTATATAAACTTAAACCGAGCCTTCTGAAAATACAACTGCCTGTGTAAATAAACCTTGTCTCTACTATTGTTAATCTGTCTATAGTTAGTTCAGAGCCCCTCTATCATCACCATTTAACCTGGTTGGTTAGAGAAATATGTAAATGTATCATTCTTTGGTATTTTATCACGTGTAGATTTGCATAACCACCACTACCATCTAGATGCTCACAAAGATCTCCCTCATTTCAGTTTACTTACAACAAAAGGAGTTTTGTTGTACCTTCCCCAGCCTACCCTGCCCCCAGAGTTAATGACTTTTATTAGATTTCTATGCAGTCTAAGGTGGAGCCTAGTTCTAAAAACAAAAAGCTTGGTACTTGTACACAGTGGACTATTTTGCAACTATTTAAATTTTAAAAAGGAGTGAAAAAGCTCTCTAAGTCTTAATATGCAAATATCTCTTGAATATATTGCTAAATGAAAAAAAAAAGGAAGGCACAGAATAGGATACATAGTATGCTACATTTTTGAAAGGACAGGGAGAAAAATAAGAACGTGTATTCCTATTTGCTTATATTTGTTTTAAGAGAACACTAGAAGGATAATAATAATATTTTAAATAATAAAATAACATCAATAAATTAATAAAATTTATTAATAATAATATTAATAAAGATAATATTTTTAATAAAATAATAATATTTTAAATAATAAAATAATTTTTTTTAAAAAGAAACAGGTTGCCTATGGGAGAGGTTGAGAAGTGGGCTGGATGAGGATGTGATAACAGAGCTTTTTTGAGCCTTGTTTGTATGTTACCTATTAAAACCAGAAGAAAATATTAAAGCCAACTGGAGAACGGATGTCATGGGGTAGGGCACGTTCATAGATTATTACTTGAACTCTAAGCCATAAGTGAATGGTTTGGTTTTTGAAAGTCATAAGATGGGTTGAGTTTTCAGTCTCCAAAGTCATGCATGTAAACCACAAATTCCAGCGCAAGCTGCACAACAGAATGACCTGGGGTGCTTTTTAGCAGTAAGGATGCCCAGGGCAGAGTCTACTCTTGAATCACAATCTTAAATGTTGTGGCTATGATAGCTCTTTTTTAAGTTCTCCAAGTGATACAGCTATGCAGCTGATATGATTTGGCTGTGTCGCCACCCAAATCTCAACTTGAATTGTATCTGCTAGAATTCTCGCATGTTGTGGGAGGGACACAGGGGGAAGTAATTTAATTGTGAGGGCCAGTATTTCCCGTGCTATTCTTGTGATGATGAATAAGTCTCATGAGATCTGATGTGTTTATCAGGGTTTCCACTTTTGCTTCTTTCTCATTTTCTGCTGCTGCCATGTAAGAAGTGCCTTTCGCCTCCTGCCATGGTTCAGAGACCCTCCCAGCCATATGGAACTGTAAGTCCAATTAAACCTCTTTTTCTTCCCAGTCTCAGGTATGTCTTTATCCACAGTGTGAAAATGGACTAATACAGCAGCCAACGTGGTAACCCCTTGTTCCCATACAACGGGTGTGTATGGTCCCTTGGCAGATACCAATCCAGTGTCCACAACTAGGGAGGATTTAGCAAGGGGATTTTATTACTTGTAACAAGTAAGGAGAACACTGGGATTATTCCCACAACAGTGTCTTCCCTGAGCTTGGGGCTGGATCAGGTTTTGTAAGCATGGGGTAATGAGGTGTGATCTGATTGGATCCTGCAATGAGTTGATGCCAGGAGGCATGATCTGACCAGATCCTGCCAGGGTGTGACCCAAGAGCTCATCTGATTAGATCCTTGATCCTGCCTTAAAGTGTCCACTTCTTATAATAATTAAGTCCTTACTCCTCAGTCCCAGCACTTAGGTTCTCTTTGTGGTTGCATGCTTGATTCATCTGGGTATGCCCAGTTTTATGTAACCTGAGGTCCATGACAACTGAAAAACAACTCACCACTTTGTTACATAAAAATGGAATCAGATTGGCCTGGGGAGGCTACACACTGATTTAAATCTCAGGGACATTCTTTCTCAGACACTAATAGATTAGTTGGTAAATGTTACTGTAATAAACTAGTTTAATTATTGTAACAATATTCAGCAGTTAGGATCTTATCCTTAAAATTGTTCTGTGTCATACTAAACACATTATCTAAAACCTACTTCTAGCTTTTAAAAGCAAGCCTACTTTGAATCCCTTTGAAAATAGGCTGGGCATGGTAGCTCAGGCCTATAATCCCAGCACTTTGGGAAGCCAAGGCAGAAGGATCACTTGAGGCCAAGAGTTTGAAACTAGCCTGGGTAACATAGCAAGACTCTGTCTCTACAAAGAGTTAAAAAATTAGCTGGGTGTGGTGTCGCACACCTGGAGTCATAGCTAGTCAGAAAGCTGAGCCGGGAGGATTGCTTGAACCTAGGAGGTAGAGGCCACAGTGAGCCATGGTCCTGCCATTGCACTCCATCCTTAGTGACAAAGCAAGATCCTATCTCAAAAAAATAAAATAATAAAATGAAAATGAAATCCCAAAGCATACGTGGTTCAGGCAATTGTACATACTTTTAAGGCTTAAAATTTTTGCTGGGCATAATGGCTTACAATTGTAATCTCAGCACTTTGGGAGGCTGACAGGAGGATCACTTGAGGCCAGGAGTTCAAGGCCAGCCTGGGCAACATAGCAAGACCCCATCTCTATTTCTAAAACAGAAAGAAAAAACTATGTAAAGTTTCTTAATTAAAGTTTTTTCTTGTTAAATATTTCTAATATACAGAAAAGTCCAAAAACTAATATAACTGATACCCATATACACACAACCCACCTTTGCTACAGATTTGTTTTAAAGGTTAGTCAAGTGAAGCAATATTTCATATTTTTTCAAAAGAAATAAAACAGACCAGGCATGGTAGCTCATGCCTGTAATCCCAGCACTTTGGGAGGCCAAGGTGGGCAGACTGCTTGAGGCCAGGAGTTCGAGACCAGCCTGGCTAACATGGTGAAACCCCGTCTCTACTAAAAATACAAAAATTACCTGGGCATGGTGGCATATACCTGTAGACCCAGCTACTTGGAGACTAAGGCACAAGAATCACTTAAACCCAGGAGGCGCAGTTTGTAGTGAGCTGAAACCACGACACTGCACTCCAGCCTGGGTGATAAAGCAAGATTCTGTCTCAAAAAAAAAGAGAAGAAAAAAAAAAAAAGAAAGAAAACAATGCTAACACAGAACTCACACTTCCACCCTCTCCTCAGATACAACCTCCATCCTGAAGCTCATCTGTATGCTTCCTGTTCGTGTTTTTAAACTTTTACTATATCTTTATGTCCTCATAAGAATATGTACTATCATTTGGTGTTTTAAAGTGTACATAAATGCTGTCATCCTGAACAAATCCTCTCGCTAACTGCATCTTTAACTCTATACTATATTTTCAAGATTTGTCCATGTTGATCCACGTAGCTCCCTAGTTCCCTTTAACTGCTATAAGATATTCTCTTGCGTCAATATATGACAATTTATGCATGCTTTGTTGACAGATAATTGGATTTTTAGTGTTTTGCCTTTACAAAAATCACTGCATCTTTTGTACATGTCTACTTGTGCATATGAACTGAGGTAAAATTGATGGGCCTTACTGTAAATATGTTGTTTTAATTCACTTTGTGCTGCTGTAACAGAATACCATAGACTGAGTGCTTATAAAGAAAAGAAATTTATTTCTCATAGTTCTGGAGAATGGGAATTCCGAGACCCATTCACAGGTTCGGTTGTCTGGGGAAGACTTTCTTCACACATCCTCACTTGGCAGAACGGAAGGGCCTGGGCTGATGCTGTGTGAAACCTCTTTTATAAGGGCCTTAGTCTCATTCCCAAGGAGGAGCTCTCATAACCTAATCACCTCTTAAAGGCCCCCCACTCAATACTATGACATTGAATTTCAACATCTGAATTTTAGAGGGGACACATGCAAACCATGTCATATGTCTTTATCTTTACTATCACTAAGTTGTCCAAAGTTATTGCAACAGTGATTTATATACTCAACCCACAGAGTATAAGAATTTCTCCTTTCTAGCTGGGCACGGTGGCTCACGCCAGTAATCCCAGCACTCTCGGAGGCCGAGATGGGCGGATCACTTGAGGCCAGGAGTTCAAGACCAGCCTGGCCAACACAGTGAAACCCCATCTCTACTAAAAATAGAAAAAATTAGCTAGGTATGGTGGCGCACACCTGTAATCCTAGCTATTTGGGTGGCTGAGGCAAGAGAATTGCTTGAACCTGGGAGGCTGAGGTAGCAGTGAGCTGAGATCGTACCATTGCACTCCAGCCTGGGTGACAGAGCGAGACTCTGTCTCAAAAAAAATAAAAAAGAAAAGAAAAAAATTTTCTTCTTTCTCCCCACAACCTTTCCTAACTCTTAAGGGTCAAGTAGTTGGGGAGAAGCTTCAGGAGACAACACAACATCTCTGATACGTCTTCCTTTGCCTTTCATATATTGTGAAAGCTTCTAGGTTTAAAGCACTTTAAGAATGTTTAGAGCAATACTTCATTATGCTGGAGCATAGCAGAGGAAGGGAACTAACTCAATTCTTTTACTAACTGGGTTTCACAAACGAGCCTTTACCAGAACATTCCACAGTCAGGAGTTCTTAACCTTCTTTGTGTCTTGAATGAAGAGTAAACCACAAGATTAAACAACAATGTAGTAAAGTTTATAGACCTTTTCTCAAGGATTCAAAATGCATAAAATATAGGCGGTTACAAAGGAAATCAATTTTTTTTTCCCCAAAGACGCTAGATATAAAAATACTTTTTAATTGTGATATAGTAATGTGTGTTTGTTAATTAAATAAGATCTAGCAGTAGTTCTATTCACAGATAACTGCTGTGAATTTGAAGTAGTGAAGAGCACAAATAATATTTCAAGATATTTGCACCAAATCAATGTGATATAAAAGTACCTGTAATTTCTTTTGATGACAGAGTCACAGATACTGCTAAAACTACTGTAACTTGTTGCTTACATTCATAATAGAAGGAAATGCTGTATTTTAGTTAGAGGTTAGTGAAATGAGGATGTAATTTTACCCCCGTCCAAGTTCATGGACTTTATTATTCTGTCCACGAGGCCCAGATTTGATCATCAACACTTCTAAGTGCAACAGAACTCTGGTCAGTTGAGTAAGAAACGGATCAGACTCAAGCTCTGGAAAGTATTTGGCAAGGCATAAATAACCATTATTCCATTCAAGTAGCAATTGCTGTTCTATACAAAAAAAATGTGATGATGTGGTGCAATGGGTTATAACTGTGGAAAATCATTTTGATGGAGTGGACACCAAAGCTGCAAAGGCTGAGGTCAACAATGAAGGGCAGGGGACATTAGAAAATCCACATCAAAACATCAGGCTGTGCAGTCAAAGGCAAGGAAAAGAAAAGCTTCTTTTATTAAAGACTGTCATAGTATTAATAAATGGAAATTTTTTTCTGCCGAAAAATGTTAGGTAATATCTCTCAATGCTTTGGTTAAAAATGGATTCCATTCACTTAGCATATGTCACTGTATTTTATGAAGAGCATCTTCAATAATTTTACCCTGTGATCCTATACCATTTCTAACCTTTTTAAGTACAATTGTCTCTGTTATCGTGTCTGTGAATCTAAAATCACTGCTGTGTTTTGAATGGTCCTATACTTTGTCAGTAGCAATACTGAAACCAAGAGGCTCACAGTTGTGTCCGTGGGAAAAATAGGTATTAATGTAAGATCCACTGGCTTTTAAGTTTCTCAGTAGTGAGCTTTCTTTTCTTTTCTTTTTCTTTTTCTTTTTTTTTTTTTTTTAAGATGGAGTCTCACTTTGTCGCCCAGGCTGGAGTGCAGTGGCGTGATCTTGGCTCACTGCAACCTCTGCCGCTGGGGTTCAAGCAATTCTCCTGCCTCAGCCTCCCGAGTAGCTGGGATTACAGTTGCCTGCCCCCACACCTAGCTAATTTTTGTAGTTTTTAGCAGAGATGGGGTTTCACCATCTTGGCCAGGCTGGTCTTGAACTCCTGACCTATTGATCCACCTGCCTCGGCCTCCCAAAGTGCTCGGACTACAGGTGTGAGCCACTGCACCCGGCCTCGTGAGCTTTCTTTTAAAGATAAACTTAGGTACAAAGGTGATATATTAACTAACAGACACATAGAATTCTGTCACGGGTTTAGTGAAGTAAATAATCTCCCTTAGAAATAAGAAATGTGGGCAATGTATTATAGTTTTTGAAATGTAATAGGTAAGTTTCATGAGCATTTTGTGAAGAAGACTAGTTGACACATTCTTTCACTCATTCAAATATATATCAAGAACCCCATTCAAGGCTCCACCACCAGCCAGTGAGCGGACTTGGCCCCCATGCTTACTTCTCTTCCTTCTCCAATTTCCATTCTTTTTTTTTTTTTTTTTTTTTTTGAGACGGAGTTTCGCTCTTGTTGCCCAGGCTGGAGTGCAGTCATGTAATCTAGGCTCACCGCAACCTCCGCCTCCTGGGTTCAAGTGATTCTCCTGCCTCCGCCTCCCGAGTAGCTGGGATTACAGGCATGCACCACCATGCCCGGCTAATTTTGTATTTTTAGTAGAGATGGGGTTTCTCCATGTTGGTCAGGCAGGCCTTGAACTACCGACCTCAGATGATCCGCCCGCCTCGGCCTCCCAAAGTGCTGGGATTACAGGCGTGAGCCACCATGCCTGGCCTCCAATTTCCATTCTTTCCCCCCTTTCTTCCTTCTTTCTTCGTGCCAGCTGCCACTGACCATTCTCTCCTGCTGCTGCTAGCAGCGTTCTTCCCCTTCTTGAGCCCCTTTGCACTTAGATTCTTACCTCACTTCTCCTTTACCCTTCTTTTTAATTCTTCCTGTCCATCTCATCAAGGAGAAAAGACCTTATGTCCCCTTTGTCCTCCTTTCTAGCCCAAAGTTTTCCTGTCCCAACTCTGTCTTTAATGAGAAAAAATGTTCCATGCAACTTTGCCCCAAACTGACTCCTACTTCTGAAAACAAAACAAAACAATTAGCTAGGAAAATTGAGATGCATACCACTTTTCTTCTAACTGGCCAGTGTTTCTTGTTCCCAGGTGAATCTGGAGCAGAGTATGTCTGCTCCTAGGCACATAGTTGCAAAGAGTGACCAGCGTGCAGCAAAGATTGACAGTGGTTTCAAACGTAGTGACTTGTCCACAGTTTCTCTTTTTCTCGACTTTTCAGCGTGTAATCAGAACTACTCAGAAAACATATTTCAGTATTTTACTGCATTTGTTAAAGGATTTGGGACACTACAACAGGAAGGCACTCTCATGGCAAGCAATGATGGCTGGCAGTTTAACTAGATCGTTACTACTGCTGTTTCTATGATGACCACCTCCACTTCTGTGTTCTTAGCGGTTGTGTAGAAACAGTCATTACAGCGTATTGAGCTCTTACTATATGCTCAGCCCTTTTGTGAATGGTCTTACTAATCCTCACAAAACTCCAAGAGGTTGGTACCTGCATTTTACAGGTAAGGAAACTGAGACTCTGAGAGGTTTTAACTGAGAGGTTAAAAATCACTTGCTCAAGACCACATAACTTAAATATCAGAAGCTAGGATTTGAAACTAGTTCTTTCAGATTTCAGAGCTTATTTTCTTAATTTTTATGCTGCCTGTAAGATGCTGAAAAAAAAAATTAGCCATGGAAATTGCAAAAGCCCAGCTGCCTGGGCTCTCTCAGCGCAGGGCAGGTAGCTCTATGTCCTCCCCAGCTCCCTGGGCCCACTCAGGGCAGGGAAGGGCAGGTAGCTCTGTGCCCTCACAAGAGAAGGCTCTTGATAATGGTGAGTTTTAGACATCAGTGGTGCTATAGTTCCAGTTTCCCCTTCTAAAATGTCGGTGAAATGTGAAATACATTGGAGAATGAAATCTTTTGAGAAAGTTCTGTCTCCTTGATTGGTAAAAGTTAAGTATCTGGGAAATTTGTTTATTTAAAACAGCTCATAGCTGGATAAAGAAGGTATCACATCATGTTAACAAACTAATTTGTGTTATGTTTAAAAGACTGGATTTAAAAATGCTCTAGGTTAAGTTTCCTTATTTTGGTGACATGAAATATAAGAATGGGTTATAATGTCATTCCCAAAGAAAATGATATTCAAGTACCTTTCTTTCGTGTGTATATGTTCCCTACAGCTAAGAAGAAATTTCCCGACTTGTTTGTCTTCTTGGAAGATTCCTCCTCATGTCTCAAAATCTTCCCAGTCAGAAGCTCTACTCAATATAACAAATAATGGAATACACTTTGCTCCCCTGCAAACATTTACAGATGAGGAAATGATGATAAAGAGTTCAGGTAAGTAAATTTATCAGCGTCACCTTTTTCTCCCCAGACAGGATCTCTGGAGCATAGTGGTGCAAGCATGATTGCTCACTGCAGCCCCACCTCTGGGCTCAAGCTATCCTGCTTCAGCCTCCTGAATAGCTGGAAAAATATCACCTTATTATTCCTCTGGTCATGAATTGGGTCTACAATATGAAGTCACATATGACAGGATTGAAAGATATGTTCATCTAAATTTGTGAATGTAGTTTTTTTGACATAAATTCTTTTTGAAGAAAAGCAATGCATATCCAATATTAAAACAACAGAATAAAAGGCTATGTAGTTAAAAGTGAAGACTCTCCCACCCATGTTCTGTAGTTCCCCGGTTCTTGCCACCTCGTTACCAGTTTCTTATATAGGCTTGCAGAGTTAGAAGTACATTTATATTCCACTTTTCTTTAGATAGTGGGTTTTCTTTTTCTTTCTTTCTTTCTTTTTTTTTTTTTTTGAGATGGAGTCTCACTCTGACACCCAGGCTGGAGTGCAGTGGCGCAATCTCGGCTCACAGCAACCTTTGCCTCCTGGGTTCAAGCAATTCTCCTGCCTCAGCCTCCTGAGTAGCTGGGACTACAGGCACGTGCCAGCACGCCTGGCTAATTTTTTTGTATTTTGTTTTTTAGTACAGACGTGGTTTCACCGTGTTAGTCAGGATGGTCTCGATCTCCTGACCTCGTGATCTGCCCTCCTTGACCTCCCAAAGTGCTGGGATTACAGGCGTGAGCCACCATGCCCAGCCTAGATAGTGGGTTTTCATACTTTACGTGGAATTTCAATTTTACCTTTATCTGTGAAACACCTGTGGTTGAAACACGGAGCCCAAATGAAGCAGAAGTTGTATACCACTAAACCTTAAAGCAGTTTGCATTCATTTATTTATGGGTATAGATATAGGTGTAAAATTATGATATATTTAAAAATCCGTAGCAGAACATCAGAATGTTGTTCTTAGAGAATATGGATGGTAAGTGTATTCGTTTTCTATTGCTTGGTATTGAATCACTACAAACTTAACAAGTTAAAACAGCACCCGTGTAGTGGCTCACAGTTCTGTAGGTCAGAAGTCCAGCTGGAGCAAGTCCAGGCACAGGGTCTCAGAAGGTCAACATCAGTGTGTCAGTTGGGCTGTGTTTTCGTCCAGAGCTCAGGGTCCTTCCAAGCTCCCATGGTTGTGTCAGTACGCAGTTCTTTGCTGTTGCAGGGCTGAGGTCTTGTTGCCCAGCTGGCTGTCAGCCAGAGGTTGTCCCCAACTCCTGGAGGCCTCTGTATTCCTTGCCATGTGGCTCCCTCCATCTTCAAAACCAGTAACTCTCCCTCCCAGCATCGAGTCTCTCTCATCCTTAAAACCTGTTTCACCAGAAAGAGCCCCACCTTTTTTAAGGGCTCACCTGATTAGGTCAGGCCCACCAATCTCCATGTTTTAAGTTCAGCTGATTTGGAAGCTTAATTGTAAAATCCCTTCACAGCAGCACTTAGATTCATGTTTGAATAACTGAGAGAGGACATGTATACACCAGCAGCTGGGAATCTTGGCACTGTCTTAGAACTCTGTCACAATAAGTAAATTTCTTTTCTTTCTTTTTTTTTTGAAATGGAGTTTTGCTCTTTTTGTCCATGTTGGAATGCAATGGCACTATCTCGGCTCACTGCAACCTCTGCCTCCTGGGTTCAAGCAATTCTCCTGCCTCAGCCTCCCAAGTAGCTGAGATTACAGGCGTGTGCCACCACACCCAGCTAATTTTGTACTTTTAGTAGACATAGGGTTTCACCATGTTAGCCAGGCTGCTCTCGAACTCCTGACCTCAGGTGATCCACCAACCTCGGCCTCTCAAAGTGTTGGGATTACAGGCATGAGCCACTGCGCCCAGCTAGTAAATTTCTTTTCCTTTGCTCCCTCACCTTTTAGATATGGTCTCAGGGAAGTGAGTTTGGGATAGCTAAGGAAAAACAAGAGTGAGTGGTTAAATAGTTTACATAAATCAAAGAATTTGCTTAGAGTATCTTGATTCTCTGTCTTCAGTCATATTTATTTCTTTAGTATCCACCTAGTCTAAGCACAGAAGCAATAAAGATGGGCAAGAAAAAAATCACTGCTTTTAAGGAACTCAGAATCTAGTGGCAAAGACAGTCGAATAAAGAAATAGTTTCAGAATAACATGGTAAATGTCATGGAGGTATTTGGGGAGCAAAGCAGAGAACACCTAGACTTTGCTAGGCGTGGCAGAAGTGGGCTAAGGAAGCAGTCAGGAAAGGCTTCCCAGAGAGTGTGGAGCTTGAGCTGTACCATGAAGGACAAAGTGCAGTTGGCCGGCTGGACAAGGGGAGGGAAGAGATTCTACATAATGGGAGTCGCGTGTGCAGAAACGAAGGAATACTGAAGCAATCCACATGCACTGAACCCGGTTGCCTTCTCTACCGACTTGGTATTACGTTGGTAGTAAACTTAAGAAGGTATTTTCATCAAAATGATTTCTAAATGCATCTAAGTCTTAAAAACATTAAAAAATGAAACAGCGGTTTTCAGTGGGGGCAAGTTTGCCCCCAGCGGACATTTAGCAACATTTAGAGACATTTTTGATTGCCACAACTTAGAAGTGGGGGACGCTCCTGGCAGCTAGTGGGGTCGTGGCCGGGATGCTGCTCAACATCCTGCAATGCACAGGACAGCCCCACAACAAAGACTCACCTGCCCCAAAATGTCAATAGTGGCAAGGTGGGGAAACCCTGTTCTGTATGACCACGCAGCTATGAAAAGGACCAGGTTAGATGGGATATGCTGACACAGAAAGATCATCAAGATATAGTTGAGGGGAAGGAAGGCACACACCAGTGTGTATCTCATGATTCCTTTGTGTGAACATGTATGTGTACAGTTAAGTATAGATGATTTTCAAAGAAAAGTTTTCAGAAAGAATACATAATAAATTTAAAATTAGTCACCTTTGGGTAGAGTGGAAATGGCTTTCATTTTTCATTTTGTGCTTTCTTTATTGCTTGTGTTTTTGCACCATCTACACATATCATTTATTTTGTGATGTCATCAAGAGTTACAAAGGGATATGGGGAACTACACCTTTCTATGTTAAAAAGAAAACTTTATAAATTCTATTTTAAAAATATAAGGGTACCTGTGTATATTTTAACTTAGTTAAAATGTAAAATTTTGTCAGCAAACTATTAATGTGACTGTCACTTTAACATAGACTTATCAGTAATTCTTTTTCCTACAGTTAAAAAATTTGCTCAGGAACAAATTGCACCTTTGGTTTCAACCATGGATGAAAATTCGAAAATGGAGAAATCAGTAATACAAGGATTATTTCAACAAGGGGTACATTTCATAATTCTTCCACTTTCAAGCTTCTATAATTAAATTCAGGGACTGTAATGATAGCATAATGAACCCTGCATTTCCCAGTCAAAATTATCTGTTTTCTTTTTTTGGTTGAAATCCTACTTGATATTTATGTACTTAAAAGTTCTTAAAAATGGAGTTAACATTTTTTAATTAGAAATACTGTATATTTTAAGGAAAAGTTTGGAAGTAAGATGGTAATTTATTTGTGTCTTTAGACCAGTGGTTCTCAACTGGGGGCAGTTTTGCCCTCCAGGGGACATTGGGCAACGTCTAGGGACATCTTTGGTTGCCACAGCTAAGGCGTGCTACTGGCATCTAGTGGGATAGAGACAAGGGATGCCACTCAACATCCTGTGGTGCACAGGACAACTGCCACAACAAAGAATTATCCAACCCAATGCCACCGTGAAGAAACCCTGCTTTAGATAGTAAAACTTCATAGTATAGTTTATATTCTACCTGAAGCTCTATGTAAGTGATAAACTTAGAAGCAGAGGTGATACATGAATTCCACATTAACCAGGCAACAGATTCCCATCTTCCCAAGTCACATAGCTGTTTAATGGAAATACAACATATGAAATAGATACAAGTAAAACCGCTCTCACTGTGAGTAGGGGGAGAGGCTATTAGCATAGGGGCTTCTAGAAGAACATTTTAAAAATCACCGCACGCATCATTTGTCACTTCTGCAGAGGTATAAAATTTTTTTTTTAATTTTTAATACTAAAGATGTCCCAGAACAAGTGGCTGCTATTCAGAGCCATTGGCCTAAATCTTGTCTGCCATCCGGTTTGAAAAATAACCATTGCCACTTAGCTAGATAGTTTTATTTATTTCTGTTTTAAAGCAACCAGCTTTTTTATACCGTGTGTAGTAGCGATTCTTCCATCTTTCTTTTAGCAGTCAAACTCTTGGGAAACTGGAATCTTAGGTGGAGCCATAGTGGTCAAACAGGAGGCCGATGTGGAGAGCAGATGGACTCTGTGAGTCCATTTCTCAGCCAGGTTTTATTTCTATTGCTTGCAGACCCTCTAGGCTTCTGGGAGCCGTCTCACGGTTTCACAGTGTGAGATCTCCCCCGCGGTGGTCGTTCCTGCAGCGGGGCTGTCTGTAGAGTGATGCATTGCCTGCACCCTGCTACTCATCTCCACAAACCACTCCTGTGCAGATGCAGCCTCACCTGCCTCCTCACTCCCATTGTCCTGGGTTTTTGGCATAATGGCTTGCAAAAACACTATTTCCACGATGGGAGAGATTAGTGACTTTTTTAGAGAAGCAATGTCTCTGATATCTGTTCGAGTCATTGTAATGAGGTTTCCGGAGTGCCCTCCTCAGTTCTCAGGCAAACCCAGATCCTTCCGTTCTTCCTCGTTTCTGGTTTTCTCACCATTCAGTCGCTCCCATTTCTGGTTCTCTTTTCCTGTTGTAGCCCAAAATGTAACAGCCACAGCCCTGACTGCAGCATAGTGTGACTCCAGGAATGTCTAGAGAGAGACTAAGAGAATTATCCTTCTATTAACAGCTGTGGGTTTTGAATTACACATGCACACATTCTCTTTGTGAAATTGAGAGTACTGTGTGAGTTTCAGTAACGATGGAACTGGGTCGTTGGAAAGGCTTGGCTGGCACTGGTCGTGTTTACCAGGCCCTCGTGCTTTGGCTAGTGTGGCTCTAGCAAACACCACCACATGTTCTCTGCTAACCATCCTGAACTTATGAAGTGGCGTAAAAGGAATGGTCATTCAATTATTAACTTGGCTGAAAAAGTCAAGGTGAAAGAGCCTGACTAGAAGAAACTTTGCCAAATGAAACTATAGACATCCCATTGAGGAGCAGGTTATTTTCTTCTGTTTCCTTATTACATTGAAATCAGCATAAGGTGGGTAGGGCATGTTGAAAAATCAAAACCCCACCTACCTTCTTTAAGCAGGCAACAACAGTTCTTAGCAAGAAAGGTCATCTAAGTATATAAGATATTTTCTCATTCCATTAAGCTACCCTTTAAAGCATTTTACCTCTCATTATTTTTTGAATCCCAAAAGGAAGCAAATGATAGCATATAATTTTATCCTTTTCAAATATACAGTTTCTGTTACAGATTTTTTTGTTACTTATGGCAAAATTGCTATACCAAATTAAAATAAAATATAAATACAAAATTTTAAAATTAAGAATAATTATGGTGGCTGGGTACAGTCGCTCACGCCTGTAATCCCAACACTTTGAGTGGTTGAGGTGGGTGGATCACCTGAGGTCAGGGGTTCGAGACCAGACTGGCCAACATGGTGAAACCCCATCTCTACTAAAAAAAAAAAAATTAGCTGGGTGTGATGGTGGGCACCTGTAATCCCAGTGACTTGGGAGGCTGAGGCAGGAGAATTGCTTGAACCCAGGAGGTGGAGGTTGCAGTGAGCTGAGATTGCGCCATTGCACTCCAGCCTGGGAGACGGAGCAAGACTGTCTCAAAAAAAAAATAATAAATATGGTTACAGTTTATTTTTTAACTTGTTCATGCAAGAAATTTCCCCATATAAAAATAGCTTTCTTAATCTATGTTGCCTTGTTTTTTCTTTAGTTGATGGGTATTGAAGTTGACCCAGAATATGGAGGCACAGGAGCTTCATTTTTATCCACTGTGCTCGTGATAGAGGAATTAGCCAAAGTTGATGCATCTGTGGCTGTCTTTTGTGAGATCCAGAACACACTAATTAACACACTGATTAGAAAACATGGAACAGAAGAACAAAAGGCCACCTATTTGCCTCAGCTCACTACAGAAAAAGTGAGTTGAGATGAATTGTTGATCTAATGGATCTAATCTTTAGTAAGTTTACAATATTTTCAGGAAAAAAGTAGCTGCAATGTCGACTTTACTATCCAAGACCACAATGCAGTATCATTAATTCAAGCAATGCTTGATAAATTAATGCTGCTGGAAAAGTACACTCTACCTCTTATTTGCCAGTTGGAAATTTAGAAAATAATCATCAGATAATAAAATTATTTTTTTGTCCTGATTATATTTTCTAATACCTTTGTTGATGGTTTCATTTACGTTGTGATGTCTTTCTACTGTAATTATTCAAATCAATTTCAATGAGTATGTGTTCGTGAGTCTTTAAATTTGTCTTGGACAAATAGGGTATATTTTTGGAAAATAATACTTTCAGAATACCATTGCTATTTTCATAAATATAGGCTTTTTAAAAAAGCAGCTAAAGATTTAATTTACAAATGTCCATTTTTCCATGAGTATTTGTTATACAGAGTATAAATACAGTTATTAATTTGGACATTTTTTTCTCCCATATGTAGGTAGGAAGTTTCTGCCTTTCAGAGGCTGGAGCAGGTAGTGACTCATTTGCTTTGAAGACCAGAGCTGATAAAGAGGGAGATTATTATGTCCTCAATGGATCAAAGATGTGGATCAGCAGTGCTGAGCACGCAGGGCTCTTTCTGGTGATGGCAAATGTAGACCCTACCATTGTAAGTTTGAAAACGAAATTTCTTTCTTTTTCCAAACCCCTTCTTTTCTCTTTCTTTATCTTTTCCTCCTTCTGTTTCCTTTTTAGGACTTCATCTTGAACTCTTTAGTCTTCTCAGTACTGAAAATGTCAGACTTGAGCTGGCATTTTTTCACTTCGTTAATCTCCTAAAGTAAATATTGTTGACAAAATTATTAATTAGAATTGGCCCACCATATCTGTGGATTCAACCAACTCTGGATTGAAAATATTTGATTAAAAAAAAAATTCTGCAAAGTTCCAAAAAGTAAAACTTGAATTTGCTTTGTGCCAACTACCATATTGAATTCACGTGAATAAAGTGACATGCATGTATTATGTTAGGTATCAAATAATCTAGAGATGATTTAGAGTCTACCGGAGCATGTGCATAGGTTATATGCAAATATTACACCATTTTATGTAAGGTACTTGAGCACTGTCAGATTTTGGTATCCATGGGGGTCCTGGAACCACTCCGCCACAGATATGGAGGGATGACTGTTTGTGGAGGACCAACTGTTACTTAGCTCCTAATGGGTTATGTAGGAAGCTAATCTTTTTTCTTTTCTTTTCTTTTCTTTCTTTTTTTTTTAATATGGAGTCTCGCTGTATCTCCTAGGCTGGAGTGCAGTGGTGTGATCTCACCTCACTGCAACCTCCTCCTCCTGAGTTCAAGCGATTCTCCTGCCTCAGCCTCCCAAGTATATGAGACTACAGGTGTGCACCACCACGCACAGCTAATTTTTGCATTTTTTGTAGAGACAGAGTTTCGCCATGTTGGCCAGGCTGGTCTCAAACTCCTGACGTCGGATGATCTGCCTGCCTCGGCCTCCCAAATTGCTGGGATTATAGGCGTGAACCACTGCACCCGGCCCTAATCTTTAATTTTGTTGAATTTCCAATTTCTGTTTAGGAATGAAGAATTTAAGTACCTATTTAGTACATTTATTTGTAAGAATATTTTATTCAGTTGGAAAATAGACATATAGCAAAATAATAAATACATTTTTTCACCAGTAAATACAGTATTTTCACTAATGTAACAATTGAATTAAATTGTTAAAACTTTTTTTTTTTTTTTTTTTTTTTGAGACGGAGTTTCGCTCTAGTTGCCTAGACTGGAGTGCAAGGCTGTGATCCCAGCTCACTGCAACCTCCGCCTTCTGGGTTCAAGCAATTCTCCTGCTTCAGCCTCCTGACGGGTGCCTGCCACCACACCCAGCTAATTTTTGTATTTTTAGTAGAGACGTTTTTTCACCATGTTGGCTAGGCTGGTTTCAAACCCCTGACCTCAGGTAATCCGCCCGACTCAGCCTCCGAAAGTGCTGGGATTACAGGCGTGAGCCACCGCACCTGGCCTAAAACTTTATATAGTAAAATTAAATTGAGAACATGACATTCTCATGATTATATAATAGTGTAATAATAATTTTAATATTTATGATGGTCTCTGAAAAAGTGAAACAAATGGTAAGGTTCTACAGTTTGGATCTAATGTCCTCTAGCTGCTCTCGTTTCATAATGCCCATGTTGCAATTCTGAGTCCATTAGTATTTATTACCAAAGTCCATTTTTAGTTTTCTTTTTACTTAAACTCTTCAGAAACAAGGCTTTTTATAAATCCAAGTGGTAATAGCATTTTAATTCTTCTTTTTAGGGATATAAGGGAATTACCTCCTTCTTAGTAGATCGTGATACTCCGGGCCTTCATATAGGGAAACCTGAAAACAAATTGGGGCTCAGAGCTTCTTCCACCTGCCCATTAACATTCGAAAATGTCAAGGTGGGTATCGTAGACTAATCAGTAAAAGACTGATGTGAAATAAGCCTTGCATGGAACCACAGGAGGTGTGCAAGACAGGTGTCAAAATATTAAGTGGCTATAAGCACACGCAGGAGAGTATTTTGTAAAACCCTGAACAGTGCTCTTTAGTCATGACCAGATAAATGTACTTTTCACAAAAGTGGAAACCTTTCTGCCAAGAAGCTGTCCTGGGAAGCAAGTGCCAAGAATTCATCCCATTTATGTTTTATAACTTATGTGCTTCTGACCACGTATACTTTATAAGCTTGAGACTTGTGAACCAAATGGGGCTGCAGAGAAGGAAGTCTGGTGTCACTGCACTAAAGGCCACAAGATGGGGGTGTTGCTCAGTGACAGTGGAAACAGCCAGGCTATTAAACGTGAGCCGCAAAAGATCCAGATCGTTAGTGCTGATGCTGGAGAACTCTCTGTAGGTGGGGCAGGTGGTGTCGGCTTTTCCACCACTCATCACAGAGCTTGATCTTTTTTTGCATGGCTGTGGGGAGCGAGGGGGACGATGTCTTTACAGATGTCACTGGGGCCTCATTACTTCACCCCAACTGTTTTCCTCATTCTTACTTTCCCATTTCTTTCTCCATTCTTCCTGCTCTCTCCCCCAACTACCCATATTACAAAACTAAGTATAGTTTTTTATTATGCTTAATTCTTTATTTTAAACTATGAATAAGCATTTTAGTCTGTTTCTTCTCTCTTCCTCTTTCTTGTGCATACACCTGTGTACACACATGCACACACACATATACCCTACTGTTGATTTTTATGAGGGTGAATGGTCTCAACAGCAGAAAGGCTTACTACACTTGTTTTTGCAAGTATTTGCAGATCTTTGTAGTTCCTAATACGTTATCTCACACTGTAGCCTACAGATAAGAATTGGGGGGGAAAAGTATTAATTTATGTTATTGATGAATTCTATGAGATTCCCTTACTCTAGATTCACTCATCCATTCAATACCTGTGCAAGGCTCTGGAGGATGCAATCATGAACAGCATGGACTTGAGTCCTTTTCCTCAGAGAGCTGTGGAAAAACAGCGTAGAGGGAGACACAGATGCCGGCAAGTTCTGTGAGAGGGCTAGCACACGAATTGAGAGTCTATGCGTACTTACAAATATATAATCAAAATGAATCATGGAAAATGAAACTGAGAAATAAGTGCACATTTGTATTTTCAGGTTCCAGAAGCCAATATCTTGGGACAAATTGGACATGGCTATAAGTATGCCATAGGGAGTCTCAATGAAGGTAGAATAGGAATCGCTGCACAGGTAAGTCAGATTTAAACTCTTCCATGATGTGAGTCAATTAAACTGTGAAAAGAAAAAAATGCAGTGAGACCAATGAATATTTGGAAGCTTAGGGACACAAGATGGCACCGTTCCCTTACATGAGGGATAGAATGGCTTATTATTTCTTTCAAATTCCCTTTTGGTCAATTATGTAAGTGTCCATAGAACCAAACAATGGCTTGGTGGTAACAGTGTTTCTGCTTTGAGAACATTAAAGTGTTATCTAATACCTGAACCGATAGCTTTTAAAATGTATTGTAAATTAAATATGGCACTTTAAAAAAAATCAACTTTTCAAAGCATGAAATTCATTCTGGAAGGAATTTTTTACATTAAGAATAAATAATATTCATTCCACTGTGTAGTAAAGATCTCTTATCTATAGTTAATAAAAGATTTGTTGCTTACTGTTTTGCATGTGAAAACTGGGCAAGTTTTTTGGCGGCACTTGAAATAAAATAGCCACAGTTAAGTAGATACATAAAATGAGAACTATTCAAAATTTTTTTTTACCAAATTTGGCTTTTATAATGCATATTGCATTTTTCTATTAAGTAATATCAGTTATTTTCCAGATTAACAAAATGAATAAGGTCTTTGGCTTTACTTTAGTGTCAGTTTTGTAGAGTGTATATATATATATATATATATATATTTTTTTTTTTTTGAGATGGAGTCTCGCTCTGTTGCCCAGGCTGGAGTGCAGTGGTGCGATCTCGGCTCACTGCAAGCTCCGCCTCCTGGGTTCATGCCATTCTCCTCCCTCAGCCTCCCGAGTAGCTGGGACTACAGGCGCCCGCCACCACGCCCAGCCAATTTTTTGTATTTTTAGTAGAGATGAGGTTTCACCATGTTAGCCAGGATGGTCTCAATCTCCTGACCTCGTCATCCACCCACCTCGGCCTCCCAAAGTGCTGGGATTACAGGCATGAGCCACCGCACCCGGCGTTTGTAGAGTATATTTTTAATCAGTGATTATACAAAACTCAAGAACTTAGAGCTTTTCAGTTTTGAAGATGTTACATATAAGCTATTGGAATAAATATTAGATTATTACTCTAGATTTTTTTCTGCTGCTGTTACTTTGCTAACTATTTTTAGACCAAAACTTAGTCCAGTTTTCCTACAATGCTTGACAGTGTGTCACTAAAGAATATTGTTTTATCAGTTCTCTTAAAAGTTTTTCTGTGATTCAACTTAGACATGACATTAGAAACTGCAATACTAGAGCTCATTTTTTTCAGACATATAAATAATATAGATGTTCTGGCAATAAAATACATGGCCTGGGCTTCAGTTTAATTACTCCAAGTTATCTAATAACCTAATTAAAAGTTAAGATCAGGTAGTTACTATCTCAGTGGATGCCTTTGAGAGGAAGAGGCACATGGAGTATAACAGTGAACTGAAGGCATCTGTCCTCGAAACCTTGCAGGCAGAGAGAATTCAGTTTTTCAGTGTTTGTAGTAGAAACATTTTACTGAGGTAGAAAAGCCCATTTTGATGGATAACTGATCATTTCAGTCTTCGTGTCAATATAGGGTATTATTTATGTACAAATTTTAGCTGTAAGGTATAGTGACATCATCTTATCTCACAGCCAAGAGTGCAGTGAGTCTGCTGCCTCATTTGAATTTGGGGTTTGTGGTTTTCTTGTGCCTTTAATTTTTAACGTATTATTCTGTTCTCTAGAGAGTTCAAAATAAAAGACTAAAAGAAAATGTGAATGAATACTAATGAAATAAATTGATAAGTCTGCTGGGCATTTCCCCCAAAAGCTTTGGCTATTGATTTTCTAAAACCATAATTTGACATAATTAGTGATTTAGTGGCTAACCTAATGTTGAAATTTAGAAACCATTTCCAAGCTTGAATCATATAATAGATACGAAAATTGGTTAGCAGTGAGACAGTTCAGCTAAAATTGTCACCACGTCCTGTGTAAATTAATGTTTTTACTA
The DNA here is from genome assembly GCF_028858775.2 of Pan troglodytes. Lineage (NCBI taxonomy): Eukaryota > Metazoa > Chordata > Mammalia > Primates > Hominidae > Pan > Pan troglodytes. The sequence continues at coordinate 135,128,068 of NC_072406.2, forward strand.
GATGCTTTCTATCCATTGTTCTCAACCCTAGCTGTGTATTAAGTCACTAAGGAGTTTTACAGAGTTGAGGTTGAGGTCACACTCCTTCACCTACTCTACTCCCAAGATTTGGATTCAGTCATTAGGCCTGGGTATCAGTATTGTTTTAAATCAGATTCCCCAAATGATTCTATGGTACAACTCGGGTTCAGAACCACTGCTCTCTTATTCTAATGCCCTCCCATTGAAGCTCTCATTAATCCTAATCATATACAAAATAGACGGAAAGGTAGAAAGTTAAGAAGTAACCTTCCATATTTTACTTCTGGAAGAACTGGAGGGCATTCCTCTGTAGCCTTCAAGGCCAGTTCTGAGCAAAACTTCTATGGCTCATTTTATACCTGGAGAATCAAAGCTTAAAGAAGGTTCCTAAAAAGTAATCTTAACCTAAAAAGGTTGTGTGAACACAGCCTTGCTGGGAGATTTACCTCTGCTAGAATTAAATGTGCTCATATTCACATGAAATCACTCAAAATTTTCTCCCAATTATTGGAAGTTCAGTTCTACAAATGCAGTGGGTGAGGATGTGTTATTAACACACACCTCACCACCTCAGCATCTCCAGTTCTTCCCCTGCCCCAATCATTCAATTTATGTTTAGAAGGAATTCACAACTTGGATAATTAAACTTGTAACAAAATAAGAAATTCTGATCTTTTTTTTTTTGTTTTAACAGATGCTGGGACTGGCGCAAGGATGTTTTGACTACACTATTCCATATATTAAAGAAAGGATACAATTTGGCAAAAGACTATTTGATTTTCAGGTATGTAATTATTAGGGTCTTTCTGCTGTGCTGGACTTCCCCAGCTTCCTGTTAATGAAGGGCTGTGTTGAAATCCATGGAGGGAATCCCTTCAGGGGGATTTTAATGGGAGATGGGTAGGGGAGGAAAGAATAGGTCTCAGGGAGTGTACCTGTGAATGCCTTGATTTTTGCCAAGGGCAGAGCAGTAGTCCTTGAGGCCCAGCTATGGCATGATTCAGGATATCTTGGTGAGCACTGTGAAGCTGTCTCCTTACTGCTTCAGAAGCTCAGGGCAGGGGGTCTGGAGTCAGACTTCCTGGATTCAAATCCTGGTTCTTTCACTTACCAGCTTTAGGCCTTAGGCAAGTGACCTCATTCTAGTCTTAAACTGCCTCATCTGTAACATAAAGGTAAAACTACTTACTTACCCAGTTTTAAATGAGGTATGTGTAAAGTGTTTCACACATTGCATTGGTATAGCATGTGCTCAGTAAATGGTAACACTTGTTATGGGTCCCCTATTCAGACCAGAACCATGTGGTGATCCTCAGAGGACTGTACTTTGACACCTACGTCTCATGGAAGATACAGTTTGCTGCATTAAATACAAATGAGGTGCAGTCAGCCAAGCACTTGGGTAATACTGATGTGGTCCAGTGCTGCGGCTTCTCAGAGCTCACCAGGCAATCTGGGGATTCCTTGGTGGCAGTGGTATTCTTCCTGCCCTCCTTGAGGTCTTGCCAGGGTGGGGGCAGCCTGGAGTGGCAGCTTACCAAACCTTTTAGGCAACCTGAAGGCATGTCACCTAAAATTCCAGAATAATTACTTTACATGGTTGCAAAACCTCCCCTTAAGCAGCTCTAGCCTCCAAGTACAATTTATGATTGCATTGCCAACTGCATGTTGCATTGTCTTCAGGTTTATAATAATGACTAGGCATCCTACGAGCACACTCAGATTGCATATGTGTAGAGATACGAGGCTGTGGACATGCACAGTCAGTTCAAGACCCAGAAGGACTGAGAGTGGCAGGCCTGGCCAGTGCCTACCACAGCCCATGCTGTCATTCCCATCTTATGCCTAGGAACCTGAAGCACACGGAGGCTGAGTTCCCAAGGTCATAAAGCTAATATGGGGCCAAAAGTAGAGGTTTTTTTTTTTTGTCTTGGCTTCTAGTCGGATTTTCATTATACTAGAGTACTTTCTCAGCCAGCTACCACAAAGATTGCAGTGAAAGAGACAGAATGTAAAGGTTGTTTTGAAGGGAGGCTTTTGATCTTCTTTATGCACAGGAAACTATGTTCTTGTGCATATAGATAGATAGATCAATAGACAGAAGGGGTCAGGTATACTAACAGGTATAATCATAATGCCATCTTTAGAGATGCCTAGTATGGGTAGTTAAAAGAACACTTAGATTTTTAAAATTTATGTATGTATGTATTTATTTATTTATTTATTTTTATTTATTTATTTTGAGACGGAGTCTCACTCTGTCACCTAGGCTGGAGTGCAGTGGCGCTATCTCGGCTCACTGCAAGCTCCACCTCCCAGGTTCACACCATTCTCCTGCCTCAGGCTCCCGAGTAGCTGGGACTACAGGCACCCGCCACCACGCCCAGCTAGTTTTTTGTATTTGTAGTAGAGATGCGGTTTAACCGTGGTCTTGATCTCCTGACCTCGTGATCTGCCCGCTTCGGCCTCCCAAAGTGCTGGGATTACAGGCGTGAGCCACTGCGCCCGGCCTAATTTATTTTTTAAAAATTTTGTGGGTACACAGGTACCCATAAACATTTATGAGGTACATGAGATGTTTTGATAGAGACATGCTATGTGAAATAAGCACATCAAGGAGAAGAAATTTTGATCTTAAAAAGCAACATTATTATAGCTGTATAATGCTTTGATTAAAGTTAGTAGAGTTTTTTCTAACACATTATCTTATGTTTGCTTTGCATGCATTCGTTCATATCTTTCTGACCTCGAGACTACATGGTCCTTGAGGGTAGAGACCAGCCTATTCATCTTTACTAATTTCAATTGTTTATTCAGTATAGATTTATTTAGCATGTTCTCCATGCCAGGCCTTGTGTTCACAATGTAGTTAGGGAACGAGTATTCAGCAATGGTGAGTTCTTGTAGAGCAGGAGACATGCCTCAGTCACTTTCCTGCCTCTCTCAGTACTTAATGTGGCAAATGGAATAGACAGCATGGATGGTGACTGTAAGTTTAATTGAACTGAATGTAGTTTGCAAAAATAATCAGAATCTCTGAGTTCCACATAAAAAGCCAAATTCCTAGAACAGTGATACTTGTATAGAAACAGACAAATTCACTGATGGAACAAAACAGAAAAGCCAGAAATAGACCCATGCATGGAGCAGATTTGATGTATGATAGAAATGGCATTACAGATCACTGAGTGGGAATATTCTTTCTACATGAGAAAATAATGAAACTGTATTCCTACCTCACACCATACATACAAAATAGATGTCAGATGTAAAGACGTGATCTTAAAAGCAAAACTTTAAAGATTTTAGGAGAAAACAGAGAATATCTTTATAACCTCATGGTAGGAAAGGTTTTTGTAAACAGACACAAAAAGGACTAATCCTAAAGATAAGATGGATGGTAAGATTGGTAAGTTTTTTTCCTTGAAATATGCCATAAAGTGAAAAGATAAATCACAGGGGAGAAGATATTGACTCTGCACATAGGTTTGTGGGTGTTTAACTTACTATTATGCTTTATAGCCTACATATACAGAACATCGTCTCTTTTTGTACATACGAAATTGTTGTGTGTATCACATATTTCAGAAAGAGAAAGAGAAGAATCTGTAGGGTATTAACAAACAGTGCTGTTTTTCTCCAACTTTTCCCTCCCTTTTGTTTAGGAAAGGCCATTCCTGGGATTCGTGTGTGATTGCCTTAATCAAGGTTCACTGTCTTAATATTCATCACACATTATTATAATTATTTAATTGTCTGTTCTCCCTGCTGGACTATGTATTATAAATAGTGAGAACAAGGAACTCTGGCTATAATGTTCAGTGTGCTGCCTCCGCCACTCAGGGCGGTGCCTGCCATCTCAGAGGTGCCCAATAACTATCTGGGTGGATGGATAGGTTAGGCATGAGAAACATTTCAGTTTGTAGTAAACATCTGTGCCTGTTATTTGCAGGAAATTGTTTATAAATGTTAATGTTTGTATTCTGGCTCACTAAATTAACTGTTGTTTCTTTCATTGGCAAACATTTAGTGTGAACCTAATCACCCTCTAAAATTTCAGGGTGGTAGTAATTGGTGCTTCAAATATTCTTCATTACTTTGTAGCTAACATTTTTTAATGCCTGGAAGCCATATGCAAAATCAAAATTTTCTTAACTCAAGCAAATAAAGAATATATTCAAAGTTTTGCTGTGCCAGGATTTCATTTAAGCTCAATTTTGATCAAAAGAGAGTTGAAATAATTATTAAATATAACAGTCAAGTTTTGAAACCTAACTTTGTTATACTTTACTATTTAAATCTTGAAAATCATGAAGACTTACATGAACTTTGAAGTTTTTCTAGGAAAAGAGGATTTAACAATACTTATAGTGTCACATTTCATTTTAGATTACTCATTTTAAAGTATTTAAAAGACGTGAATGTAAATTTCCTTTGGGGTGTATTTTGAGTCTGTCAGTGTTGTGTATCTAGGCAGGACTTTGAGGTTGAGGTGCTTGTTTTTTTGAAATCATAATTCTCTAACTTGGGCCTGACTGTTACAGGGCCTCCAACACCAAGTGGCTCACGTGGCTACCCAGCTGGAAGCTGCAAGATTACTAACATACAATGCTGCTAGGCTTTTAGAAGCTGGAAAGCCATTCATAAAAGAAGCATCAATGGCCAAATACTATGCATCAGAGGTAAAAAAAAAAAAAAAAAGGAAAAAGTAATTCAGCCTTTTTTTTTTTTAAGGTATGTACTTATTAACATTTTCTCTTGGGAATGTTTGATTGTACTTTGGTTGTTTTTCAAGTTAAGATAACATGGACTTTTATTTCTTATAATAGAAAAGCAAAAAAGGAAAACTGCCATAGGAAAACACTTGAATTCTGTGAGGTCTCAATGTTTCGTTGAGTAGCCCAGCTCAGCTAGACCACCCATCTCAAACTGCCATAGGAAAACCTTCAGTTCTGTGAGGTCTCGATGTTTCGTGAGTAGCCCAGCTCAGATAGACCACCCATCTCAAATCCATGGCTGAGCCTCCTCTGAATGAGGGTGTCATGCCTATGGTGTCAAGTTCGGGCAAAGTGAATGCCGTGGAAGATGATGGGTCCATCATATGAACAAATCAGATTTAAAACACCAAGAAAAGATTGTCTAAAACTTTCTACTCATACATTTGCTTTCTAGAGCTAACACATTAGACTGAGGCTAGAGAATTTAGCCAAATCACTGGGCAGCTGTTTCGTAGCCTCAGCAGTATCTTATTCATTCCGTGGCTTTAAATTCTCATTTAACCTCTCCAGCCCATAAATTAAATATCCTACCTCAACTTCTTTCTGAATTCCAGACTAACATGTCCAACTTCTGCTTCACCATCAGAACCTGAGCGTCATCTTGACACCCTGCTTTCCCTCACCCCCCACATTGAGTCCAGCATCATTTCCTATGATTCTACCCCTAAAAGATTCCTTAAATGGTGTGTTTGTCTCCCTCTCCACTGCCACCTCTGTACTTCAGTCACCTCGCTGCCCTCCTGGTCCCTGGTGCTTCCTCCCATCCAGCCTCTCTCCTTTTTCAAAGTGGCGGTGAGGCCATGTCACCTTCCAGCTTTAACCCTTCAGTGGCTTCTCACAACAAATGGAACTCTATCTGTACTAGATTCCAATTGCTGCTATAACAAATTACCAAAAAGTCGGGGACCTAAAACAACGCAATTTCATTTTCTGTCACTTCTAGAGGTCAGAAATCTGAAATGGGTCTCACTGGAATACAGGGGCTGCCTTTCTGCGGTTCTGGTGGACAGTTGTTTCCAGCTTCTAGGGGCTGCTCACATTCCTTGACTCGTAGCCCCTTCCTCCATCTTCAAAGCCAACAATGTGGCATGTTCAGATCTCTCTCTGACTCTGCTTCCTGTCTCTGTGGTCATGTCACCTTCCATGACTAACTCTCCTGCCTCCTCCTTTTCCTTATAAGGATTCCTGTGATTATATCACAGCCACCCAGATAATTCAGGGTAATCTCTCCATCTCGTGTCCTTACCCACATCCGCAGAGTCCCTATTGCCATGGAAGGCAGCATATTCACAGCTCTGAGGGCTAGGATGTGGACGTCCTTGAGGGGCCATTCTGCAGGGTCTCTCGCTCCTCCATTCTCTTTTCACATTTCACCCCGATCCCAGCCCACTGGCTGTCTCAGGGGCTGGAAGTTGAAGAGCTCATCTCCCCTTGGAGGATTTCGACGTGTTGGTCCTCAGCTTGAAATGTCCCTTAGCTCGTCCGTTAGGCCCCCAGTAAACATTTCCTGAATAAATGATATCTCTCAGCATGCAGATTCATGTGAACAATGCTCTAATTTCTTAAGAAAATGGGGATTCTGTGAATTAATAGGATGTTTTACAGAAATGGTATGGAGAATGGGACTGAAGAGACAGTGCTAGTTTAGAAGATAACTTTAGTCCTTCCAGTGCCACTAACAGTGAATCCATGTTGCTGAAAATGTTACCCAGAAGTGTTTATCATGTATAAGTTATGTGGTTTCAGTGTGTGATTTGCACTTGCTTTTGGTAGATTGCAGGACAAACAACCAGTAAATGTATCGAGTGGATGGGGGGAGTAGGCTACACCAAAGATTACCCTGTGGAGAAATACTTCCGAGATGCAAAGATTGGTAAATAGATTTTTTTTTTACATTTTATTTTGTTTTATTTGCCTCTGTAGGTATTTTGGCTGTTTTATTTGTCGATTTTATCCTAGGTAAAAGCAATTTTAATTTCTTCAGTATATGTTTGGTGGCTCTATTTATGTGGCTGGATTTTTTTCTTACCTCGTCCTTCAAAAAAAATTGTTCTATATTTTTTAAAAATATCAAATTGCCTTTTTAAATGCCTCAACAGGCTTTTTAGTAAAACTGCCACAAATAACAGTCTGAGCTTATGCATCGATTGTTGAAGAATCAAAATCTTCAACTTTTGTTTACACCTTTAGTCAGTTTAATACTGATCCTGGACATCGAGAAACCCAATGGAAAATTGTCATCTCTTAGTCAAAATTACTGTGGAATAGTACCATATTCAGGGGACATGAAGTGATGTGACTAGTAACTGTTTTATAGCAAGCGCAGAGGTGATGTATATAGAGCTATTTCTTGTCTTAACCATGCGCCAACTTCTCATTGTTCCTTCTGCTTCCTTTTGCTTAAGGTACGATATATGAAGGAGCTTCCAACATCCAGTTGAACACCATTGCAAAGCATATCGATGCAGAATACTGACGTCTATAGGAGTGGGACCCCTCCCTGGTGTCACTGCTGTAAAATTTTAAACTGTTGTGTCTTGTTGGGAGTAAGTGCCTTGCATGGGAATAAACTTCCACAACATTCGAATATTTTAATGAAGCCCTTAGTCAGGGTCCTGGGGTTGGCCTTTTTGGTTTTCTCTTTTCAGGCTGTTTAACTTAGGCACAGGAGATCCACTTTTAAACTTGGGAAATAAGCACCTGTATTTTTTTCCAAAACTGTTTTTAAAGCTGTATACGCATACATATATATTTTTTTACTCTGTCTTACTCTGTCACCCAGGCTAGAGTGCAGTGGCGCGATCTCAGCTCACTGCAGCCTTGACCTCCTGGGTTCCAGTGATTCTCATGCCTCATCCTCCCAAGTAGCTGGAACTACAGGTGTGCACCACCATGCCTGGCTCATTTTTGTGTTTTTAGTAGAGATGGGGTTTTACCATATTGCCCAGGCTGGTCTTCTGGCTTCTAGATATCGCCCACCTTGGCCTCCCAAAGTGCTGGGATTACAGGGATGAGCCACCGTGCCTGGCTGGATATTTATATTATCATTCTAGTTTCAGAGTATACAGAAGTTTCATCCCATCATTTGGAAAAATAAAGGCATCTGAAGTACAATATTACTTATAGAAATAGTTTATATTCCTATTAAATCTTAATCTTGTGGCATCAGGGAAATATTTGTTACATAGTAGGCAATTTTTATCCAGTACTTTATAGATTCAACTCTAAGTTGCAAGTGAAGTCAAAATTGATGAAAATTTATTTAGAAAAATCTAAAAATTCTGGTTTTAAATATGAGAATCAGTGGAAAATAAGGGTATAATTTTGTAGGTCATATGATTGAAGAAAATATTATTTTAACAATGTAAAGCAATATGATTTGTTACTATAATTAACCTGTATAAAAGATACATTTTATGGTGGTTTCAGTAGGTCATTTTAAAAACCAATGTGCATTAGTTTTCAAGTATAAGGTTTAAGTAATTTGGTTTAATAATCAAAATATTCAATACAGTGTTGGATATTCTGTCATGCACTATTTTTCAGTTGACAATTTCTGTATTTTAATTGAATACTGTTTCTTCAGTCATGGTTATTGCACTTTATCCTGAATAATAATTCAGAAATTGGGTTTTGTTTCAGTGATTCTCAAGAAAAAGATCTCTTGCCCATTAAGAAGTGTATCAAAATCTCATAAGGAATGAGGGAGAGAAGGGGGCTGTAGAGTTTGAAAAAGCATATTCAATATTAAAATAGTTTTATATTTGGGAAGGCAAAAATGAATCTATTGTTTTGCAATATAGGTTATAAACAGGCAAAATGCAATAAAATATATATCTGGTTGTATTAGTCTGTTTTCACGCTGCTGATAAAGACATACCTGAGACCAGGAAGAAAAAGAGGTTTAATTGGACTTACAGTTCCACATGACTGGGGAGGCCTCAGAATCATGGTGGGAGGCGAAAAGCACTTCTTACATGGCGGCAGCAAGAGAAAATGAGAAAGAAGCAAAAGTGGAAACCCCTAATAAACCTATCAGATCTTGTGAGACTTACTATCACAAGAATAGCACAGGAAAGACTGGCCCCCATAATTCAATTACCTCCCCCGGGTCCCTCCCACAACACATGGGAATTCTGAGAGATACCATTTAAGTTGAGATTTCAGTGGGGACACAGCCCAACCATATCATTCTACCCTTGGCACCTCCAAATCTCATGTCCTCACATTTCAAAACCAATCATGCCTTCCCAACAGTCCCCCAAAGTCTTAACTCATTTCAGCAGTAACCCAAAAGTCCACAGTCCAAAGTTTCATCTGAGACAAGGCAAGTCCCTTCCACTTATGAACCTGTAAAATCAAAAGTAAACTAGTTACTTCCTAGATACAATGGGGGTACAGGTATTGGGTAAATACAGCCATTCCAAATGGGAGAAATTGGCCAAAACAAAAGGGTAACAGGGCCCATGCAAGTCCAAAATTCAGCAGGGCAGTCAAATTTTAAACCTCCAAAATGATCACCTTTGACTCCACGTCTGACATCCAGGTTATGCTGATGCAAGAGATAGGTCCCATTGTCTTGGGCAGCTCCGCCCCTGTGGCTTTGCAGGGTACAGCCTCTCTCCTGGCTGCTTTCATGGGCTAGCATCGAGTGTCTGCGGCTTTTTCAGGTGCACAGTGCAAGTTGTCCGTGGATCTACCATCCTGGTGTCTGGAAGACGGTGGCCCTCTTCTCACAGCACCACTAGGTGGTGCCCCAGTAGGGACACTGTGCGGGGGCTCTGACCCCACATTTCCCTTCTGCACTGCCCTAGAAGAGGTTCTCCATGAAGGCCCCACCCCTGCAGCAAACTTCTGTCTGGGCACCCAGGCATTTCCATACATCTGAAATCTAGGCGGAGGTTCCCAAACCCCAGTTCTTGACTTCTGTGCACCCACATGCTCAACACCACATGGAAGCTGTCAAGGCTTGAGGCTTCCACCCTCTGAAGCCACAGCCCAAGCTGTACATTGGCCCCTTTCAGCCACAGCTGGAGCAGCTGGGACACAGGGCACCAAGTGCCTAGACTGCACACAGCATGGGAACCCTGGGCCCAGCCCATGAAACCACTTTTTCCTCCTGGGCTCCAGGCCTGTGATGGGAGGGCCTGCCAGGAAGTTCTCTGACATGGCCTGGAGACATTTTCCCGATGGTCTTGGGGATTAACATTAGGCTTCTTTCTACTTATGCAAATTTCTGCAGCCAGCTTGAATTTCTCCCCAGAAAATGGATTTTTCTTTTCTATTGCATAGTCAGGCTGCAAATTTTCCAAACTTTGATGCTCTGCTTCCCTTATAAAACTGAATGCCTTTAACAGCACCCAAGTTGTCTCTGGAATGCTTTGCTGCTTAGAAATTTCTTCCACCAGATATCCTAAATCATCTCTCTCAAGTTCGAAGTTCCACAAATCTCTAAGGCAAGGGAAAGATGCTGCCAGTCTCTTTGCTAAAACACAGCAAGAGTCACCTTTGCTCCAGTTGCCAACAAGTTTTTCATCTCCATCTGAGACCACCTCAGCCTGAATTTTATTGTCAATATTGCTATCAGCATTTTGGGCAAAGCCATTCAGCAAGTATCTAGGAAGTTCCAAACTTTCCCACATTTTCCTGTCTTCTTCTGAGCCCTTCAAACTGTTCCAACCTCTGCCTGTTACCCAGTTCCAAACTTGCTTTCATATTCTTGGCTATCTTTTCAGCAATGCCCCACTCTACTGTTAGCAGTTTACTGTATTAGTCTGTTTTCACACTGCTGATAAAGACATTCCTCAAGATTGTGAAGAAAAAGAGGTTTAATTGGACTTACAGTTCCACATGGCTGGGGAGGCCTCAGAATCATGGCGGGAGGTGAAAAGCACTTCTTACATGGTGGTGGCAAGAGAAAATGAAGAAGAAGCAAAAGTGGAAACCCCTGATAAACCCATCAGAGCTCATGAGACTTACTATCATGAGAATAGCACAGGAAAGACTGGCCCCCATGATTCGATGACCTCCCCCTGGGTCCCTCCCACAACATGTGGGAATTCCAGAAGATAAATTCAAGTTGTAATTTCAGTGGGGACATAGCCAAACCATATCACTGGTGATGCCACTTCCTCAGTATTAGGGATTCTCAGTCAGAAGAGACCCCCTGTGTGGCCTGAGTCCCCTCAGGAGGAAGGTGGACAACAGAGAAATGAGAGTTTTGATATTTTCTGAAAGAGGAACATGTGTTAGAGATGAAGAATCTTCCAAGGCTCATGCAGTTGCTTAGAATAATCATTACTGTTATATGAGAAACATTTTAGTACTTTAATAAAAGGATAATGTTTATTTAAAAAACCTGACTTTTCCAGAGTAATTTTGTTTTGCACATTCATGTTTATTGAAGTGGACTAATTTCTATAATGCAAATCAGAGTTAAATATTAAAAATTGTGTAAATACAATTGACATAGGAATTACATTAAAATATTAGGAAGAAACAAGGACAAATTTAGACCTTGAATCCGAAGAGATAAAGCCTACTTGACTTTCAAATGGAGAGATGATGAAAACCCACTCATTCAGTCTTTCGGAACAAAAAGACAGTCATCTGATAAGAGTATGACATGGATGAAATGCCCTACAGGGTCCTTGGACATCTTTAATTTCTGCGATTATGTGAAAGAGGTGGACTTTACAGATAATGGAGCAGAAGCCAACATTAGTAAAAGGAATCCCAACTTCTTCCCGTAGAATTAGAAACTTGTGAAAGTACAATAAACTTCTTGTTCAAATTACCAGCATCAGAGAGCTTCCCATTTGCATCTAGACCTTGAATTTATATTTATTGATCAAGTTCTAATTTGTATGTATATTTTGTGCATATTCACCAATAACAGTTAAAATTAATTATGTGTTATAGTTAATATATGCACCTACCTTCTTCCGTTAGTGAATCAGTAAATGTGTTATTTTGTCATTTTTCCAAAGAGAGTGTTGTAGGTTTTCCCTGTAGTTCTTCCTTTATAGCTTTTCTTCTGATAACCATGACTTCAGGAGCTTTAAAACTATCTATCTTGCATTTGTGTCTGGCGGAGAACTAGCCATCAGCCTCCTGAAGCCTGCCATCATTGTTAATTTGAGGACTGGGCTGTCTTGGGGCTCAGAAGGTAAAGAACTATTTGAGCAGTTGTGTGTGGGCGGCACTGGATTCCACCCAACTGCCAAGTTAGTATTGTTAGAGATTTCATTTTACAACACAAAAATAAGCCTGTGTCAAAGATTTTAAAATCATGGAAAGTTAAAATCTAGAAAGACCTTAGAGAACCAGCCAACCAACTCTCTCATTTTAAAAGTGAAGGATTCATAGCACAGATTACTTGCCTAAGATCATCCAGGAACGAAGACAAGAATCCAAATGTACTTGGGGACAAGAATTAGTCCCCAAATTCAGTGTTCTTCCTAGTATTAAACATTGCCCCTTTCGACAAATTTTGGATTTCATTCTTGTTATATTTCAGTACTCTTGTTGATTTATTTTAGGTTTAACTGGTAAAGAATGAACATTTCAGAAGTGTTAGGATTAGTCAGTGTCATCGCTTATGTATATGAATCACTTGCCAAAGACACTGGCTCTCCTCAGCTGTAACCAGCATGTCAAATGTGAAGATTATTGTGTGGGATCCTTTGGTTTCATTGTTATGATGTATTTTATACATGTACTAGTTATATCCTTGTTTATGTATTTTTGCTGATCTTTCATAAAGCAGAATGGTATGTATCGGATTGTTTTAATGGTATATATTGGATTGTATTCGATGTTACAAAGCCAATATTCTATGGAGAATGAAAAAAATAAAGGACTAAATTAACTGGAGATTTTTGGTACTCTTATAAAGCAAAATTGTTTGTTATACATACAGATGAAATAAGAAAATAATGTAATCTTTCTGTAAGATATATACATCTTTGTTTACCAAACCAATAGCTTGCCTCTCATATAAGCCAATTTTGTTTGTTTTCAGAGAAGAGGTCTTATAATGTAGACTGAGTTTAAATTCATGATACTAAAGAAAATGTTGCCAGAGGACCCTTTTTTTTAAATGGCAAAATAAGCAGCTCTTCAGTAGAGAGTTCACCTCTTTTGAGCGTATCCTTGCTGTACAGATATTATCTGGCTGATATGTATGCCTGTGCTTTATAGTGTTACTTTTAGAAAATGTATATTATTGCACTTTTTACTCAGTGGTACACTGTAGCCTAAGGCTATAGGAAATTTCAACTTATCTTCTCCCCATTATCCTCTACATCATTTTAGAAATCTAGGTATTAGTCCCTTTTTTTTTTCCTTTGTCATTCAGCAACATGTAGTGAGTGGTTGCTATGTCCAAAGTGCTGTGGACGCCGAGCCACCATGCAAACATGAATAAGAACAGCTCCTTGTTTAAATGTGCGCCCATTCAGGTGTCTTTTCTATTCATCACAGAAAGATTGAGTAGAAAGCTACCAAGGTCACCCCTATAAAGAAAAATTTCTTTACATCCATTAGAATGATAACAGTAAGCGCTGACATCTCTTGAGCTCCTACCATGTGCTAGCCATGATTCTAGACTCTTGACAGATATTAACTCACAACAGCCCTATGAGGGAGGTGCTCTTTGTTATCTCATTTCATAGGCAAGGACACTGAGGCATAGAGGGGTTAGATAAGATGCTTATTCATAGATGGCAGAAATGGAACTCAAACTCCAGCAGTCTTGCTGATGAAGGCCCTCCTAGATTTATTCTTTTGGGTCTAAGTCTTGTTTATCTTCAGGAGCCTTCCAGTAAAATACCACCACCAACTAGTCCTTTATTCATTAATAATTCTTCATGAATGAGTTTCAGATACTTTGAGGCAGAGAAACTAGCTGAGAATGGGACCTTCGAGACAAACGGGTGTGGTGGAAACGTGTGTTTGGAGAGAAGACCTGGCAGAGTAGGTAAAGCAATGGGAAGATGCAGTTAGAAGGATGAGAAAAGCACTGAAAAGAAAACTAAGGAAATACCAAATAATCTCACTCTAGAGTTTTGCCTGGGATTTGCTATGTGCCATGTTTGATTCTTGATCTTAAAAAGATAAAAATAAGTAATTTCTTGAGCCCAGGAAATTTGAGACCAGCCTGGGCAATGTGGCGAGACCCCTTTTCTACACAAAAATACAAAAATTAGCCAGGCATGGTAGCACATACCTGTAGCCGCTGCTACTCGGAGGCTGAGGTGAGAGGATCGCCTGAGTCTGGGAAGTCGAGGTTACATTTAGGTGTAATTGCATTCCAGCCTGGGAGACAGAGTGAGATCCTGTCTCAAGAAAAAAAGAAAAAGGAAAAAAAAAAAAAAAAAAGTACAGACTCAAAGTTACCCTAGGGTGGGGAGAATGACAAAAAATCATGATAGAAATCTGAGTGGTGGCTACGCAATTATTTGTACAGATAGCTCACAATATAAGGAAAAAACCTTATTTTTTTTAAAGAAATCAAGGTAAGTAGAAAATAAGATGGGAAGATAGGCAAACATAGTATTATTTGTAGTTGCAAATGGGTTAAACTCAGATGTTCAGATGGTGCAAATGAAAAATTTAAATCCCAGCTACATAAAGTTAGAAACACCTAAAACAAAACAGCACAATAAAGTTGAAATAAAGAGATGGAAAAAGACCATACAAATGCTACAAAAAGGAAAGCATGAATAGCAATGTTGATATCTAACAAAACGGAATTAAAGGCAAAAATAATTTTAAAGGATATGTCATAAAAAGGAAGAGTTCACCAAAAAAGTCCAGCAGTCACAAACTTTATGTCCCTAACAACATAACTGGGAACTACATAGAGCAAAGCGAATAGAAATACAATGAAAAAAATTGACAAAGCCATAATTATAGTTGCTGACTTAGAAATCACCAAGTCAAGTAGAAGGTAAGAACAGATGTAGAGGATTTGGGTGGCGTAATTAACAGGTTTGATAGAACTTTTTTGTTTCTTTTCAAATGCAAATGAATGATCATTAGGATTTTGTCTCAAAATTTCTACAAATTCCAAAAAGATAAATTTTACAGGCGGCACTCACTGTACACAATGATAAGTAAATATATAAACAAAAAAGATAGGATATAAAAAAGCTAACCACGCCGGGCATGGTGGCTCATGCCTGTAATCCCAGCACTTTGGGAGGCTGAGGCGGGCGGATCGCCTGAGGTCAGGAGTTCGAGACCAGTCTGACCAACATGGTGAAACCCCGTCCCTACTAAAAATACAAAAATTAGCTGGGCGTGGTGGCATGCCCCTGTAATCCCACTAGCTACTCGGGAGGCTAAGGCAGGAGAACCTGGAGGCGGAGGTTGCAGTGAGCCAAGATCGCACCACTGCATTCCAGCCTGGGCGACTGCACGAGACTCCATCTCAAAAACAAACAAAAAACTAACCCTAGACTTTAAATAACCTGGATTAATTAATAAATAAAAATATAAAATACAAATTGTTGGCCGAGCATGGTGGCTTACGCCTGTAATCCAAGCACTTTGGGAGGCCAATGCGGGTGGATCTTTTGAGATCATGAGTTCGAGACCAGCCTGGGTGGCGAAACCCTGCCTCTATTTGCCTGTATTTGTAAGTAAAATACAAAAATTAGCCAGGCGTGGTGGCTCGTGCCTGTAATCCAAGCTACTCAGGAGGCTGACGCGGGAGGATTGCTTGACCCTGGGAGGCAAAGGTTGCAGTGAGTTGAGATCACAGCACTGCACTCCAGCCTGAGTGAAAGAGCAAGACTCCATCTCAAAAACAAACAAACAAAAAACAAATATTGACAATGATGTGACAAGCCCAGGTCTCTTGAATCTTCAGTGCTACTGGGAGGGGGTGCAAGAAGGCATGTCAGGGACATCCAGGGCGGCATGGTTTGTAGTAGTGAAAAGTTAGAAATGGCTGAGTAGGAGAATAAATAGGTAAATCATCGAAAACGCACACAAAAGCCGTTTAAAAAAAATAAGGAAGATCCGTGTATGGAGATGAAATCATATATTGTTTAAGGAGATAATAAGTCACGCAGTATTTGTGCAGAACAATACAAAGCTACATCTATTTCTGTAAATACAGAGGTGTATAAATTCTTAGGAAAAAAACTTGGAAATTAGCCAGGCACAGTGGTGCACACCTGTAGTCCTAGCTACTCCAGAGGCTAAGGCGGGAGGATCACTTGAGCCAAGGAGTTCAAGGCTGCAGTGAGCTATGATCATGCCACTACACTCTAGCCTGGGCAAGAGAGTGAGACCTCATCTCTTAAAATATAATAAAATAAAATACAGAAAAAAGTGGAAAGTATACTGCCACACCAATAACTGCATTTAACTCTGGGGGCCTGTGCTGGCACTGGAGGTCATTAGCATCATCTATACTATTTGAATTTTTATATTAGGAATATATTCTTGTATTACTTGTGTAATAGGAAATATAAAATTAAAACAACCTAC
Organism: Pan troglodytes; assembly: GCF_028858775.2. Taxonomy (NCBI): domain Eukaryota; kingdom Metazoa; phylum Chordata; class Mammalia; order Primates; family Hominidae; genus Pan; species Pan troglodytes. The sequence continues at coordinate 135,144,369 of NC_072406.2, forward strand.
TAGGCTACTGATATCTTTTACTTTTGTGCATCATTCTCCCTTTAACTGATTTTTCTACTTTTCTCAAATAGCCACAGTGAAATTGGCAGCTCTATTCAGCCTCACGGGAGAGTAGACTCTGACATAGAGAGCACAGAAAAGAGATCTGAAACTTATGAAGGTTTGACCTCCCTAGGTAAATAGCACTGTTCAGGTTTAAATGCTTGTCCTAAGCAAAGCAATGCATGGCTTGCTTTGCCAAGCAGAACTTCACAGAGAGGGCTTTTTGCTTTCAGGTACAAATTGGGCCATTTGCACTGGCTTGGGATTGGGATCTTGTCTTTAGTTGTGATTTGATTTTCTATGATTTGACCCAGAGTATTCAAATGTAATATTTCCTTGAACATGAAGCATTTGCATTAAGGAAAAAGGAAAAATTCAAAACTTCTACTCAAGTCAAAGGACACAGGTCCTTTGTTTAAATTGGATGGACAAAGTATGGCCCATGGGCCAAATCCAAGCCACTGCCTATTTTCGTTATGGCCTACAAGCTAAGAATGTGTTTTTATGTTTTAAATGTTATATAGTTATGTACAGTATCCTCAATTTTGCCACTTTCCCACAAAGCCTAAAATGTTTACTCTCTAGCACCTTTAGGAAAAAGTTTTCCAACACCTGATTAAATGATTGCCTCTAAATCAAATTTTGACTGAAAAGGTTGGTCAGTCTGTCTTGATGTCATACCGAAAGAAGAGAAAGAGAGAAGACTTCCCCTAGGAACTTGAGCCATTATTCTCTCTTGATTTCCTTTGTAGACTTTCTAGCCCTGTGGGCTCCCTGCTACAACCTACAAACATGATTGTCTTCCCTTACCCGCAGTTTCAGTTACCTGCATCAACTGTGATCTGAAAATATTAAACAAAAAACTCCAGAAACAAACAACATACAAGTTTTAAATTGCACGTCGTTCTGAGTAGCATGATGAAATCTTGCACAGTTCTGCTCCGTCCCAATAAGAACGTGAATCATCCCTTTGTCCAGCGTATCCATGTTGTCTGCTCTACGCCCTTCTTGGTCATCAACATTGTCTGCTCTTGACATCCCGCCATCTTCATTGTCATGCTTGGTGATCTAGGATCACACAAAGCAGAGGCTCCACCTTCTGAGACGTTGTCAGAAGGTTGATAGTGGCCGAATCACTAGTAGGCACATCACAGTGCCTACGCCATTCACACAACTTCATCCTATCCCACACACATTTTACCATCTCACACCATCACAAGAAGGGTATAACAATGAGACAGTGAGAAAGAGAGAGACCACGTTCATCTAACTTTTCTTACAGCCTTCTCTCTTTCTCTTCTTTCGGTATGACATCAAGACAGACTGACCAACCTTTTCAGTCAAAATTTGATTTAGAGGCAATCATTTAATCAGGGGTTGGAAAACTTTTTCCTAAAGGTGCTAGAGAGTAAACATTTTAGGCTTTGTGGGAAAGTGGCAAAATTGAGGATACTGTACATACCTATATAACCTAAATATTATTATTGTTGCTCCACTTTATTATTATTGTTGCTCCACTTTATTATTATTGTTAATCTCTTTCTGTGTCTAACTTATAAACTTTATCATATGTACAGTAAAAAATACATTATATATAAGGTTCAGCTTTAACTGCAGTGTCAGGCATCCACTGGGGATCTTGGAACATATCACCAATGAATGGATAAAGGGGGGACAACTGTATGTTCATGTCTTCCCACCCTAAAAAATCAATTTCCTGTGAGCCACTGCTCCACAGTGCTGAAAAGATGGATAGTGGTCACTCTACAGCAGTTCCTCATCCTCATTACTCCTTGATCCCTTTTTACCTGGTGTTCATTTTGTCAGTGAGTTTAAACAATGTTCTCAAAAGCCATCTTTTTACCTTTAATTGGTGGCCTATTATATTTGTCCCAATTTATATAGTTTCAGACACCCCTCATCTTCCTACAGGCTCTGCTCCTTTGACAAAGCACCTCCTCTTTTTCACTGACTCTTCGTTGGCTTCTTTGGCTTTAAATGGAAATTTTTTATCAAGACTCTGCTATTGTGCCTCTTCATTCTCTATACAATTGGTTCTAAACCTCACTGTGCTTTTAGAATAACTCCAAGAAACCTCAGAGTGCACACTGTGGAATACTATTCCCAGAGTGTTCCAGTCATTGGCTATAGTGTTTATTTTTAGATCTATCTAGCAGGCTTTGGAAATTTATATTTATTTATTTATTTATTTTTGAGATGGAGTCTCACTCTGTCGCCCAGGCTGGAGTGCAGTGGTGCGATCTCGACTCACTGCAACCTCCACCTCCCAGGTTCAAGCAATTCTCCTGCCTCAGCCTCCTGAGTAGCTGGGATTACAGGTGCCCGCCACCACGCCTGGCTAATTTTTGTATTTTTAGTAGAGATGGAGTTTCACCATGTTGGTCAGGCTGGTCTCGAACTCCTGACCTCGTGATCCATCCGCCTCAGCCTCCCAAAGTGCTGGGATTACAGGCGTGAGCCACCGCACCTGGCTGGCTTTGGAAATTTATGTCTAAAATGCAGGTGAAGGATGAGAGTAGGAGACAGAGATCAGGAAGTCTTACATAAGTCTGGTGGTATAAAGGTCAGATGAAGTACTCAGGAAGGACTGGCCATCTCCTGGGCTTTCTGCCCCCAGATCACTTGAGATGTCTGTAGAAAGGCACATTTCCTGACCTATGAGTCTTATCTTTGGGGCTGGGGCCTAGGAATCTGCATGTTTAGTAACCTGCCAAGGGATTTTCATTGCACACTAAGACTTGAGTAGTTGCTCAAAATGATTCCATCCCCAAAGTCCATGTTCCTTTCCAACTTCTCCCCAGCACCCCAGTCCAGCAGGACCAACGAGGTAAACCCCAAGCTCCCTAGAGACCCACCTGCTTAGCGAAGAAGCAGAAGGGGAGCAGGCGAGCCCCTTCTCTCCATCCTCCTGAGGTCAGAGGTCCTTGCGGATCCCCATTCACGCTCCCAGTGTGAGGCAGAGAAGCCAGGCACCAACTGTTCTCCGAGTTCGGTGGAACCAAAAGCAATTTAGGGCAATGTGTTCACAATTCTCCACCCCAAAATAGGAGCCTCCATAGGGCTTGCTTTAATGAGATTTTACTTTATTAGTTCAAGAGTTAATGAAGAAACTGCTGATAAGATAAATCACCTTAGGTGCGGTGTTTTGAAATCTAACCATTTCTCTTAGAAATGGATTTTTTTTTCCTTTTGGATATGCAAACTAATGATGAAGTCATAGTAGGGATGTAAGTTTTGGTGCCTTTGGAGGGTCAGGACGTCTGAAGGGAGAACATCTGGCTGAGTGGACAGCTCTTCGAGCCTTACCTTATTTTACATTCTGTCTATAACAGAAACCCATCGCTGTAAAATGTACATACAGTTCCTTTACGCATTAATACCCCATTGTACCAACCCTATTGATTTTTCCAAGTAGACAAAGGCTAAGGATGTGTTTATTGATTGTTGCTCAGTGCATTTTAAGTGTGTTTTGTAATAAAGAGCATTTTGAGACTGAAACAAACTTTCCCTTAACCAATGGGCAAGTTGAAATTTTAATTAAATGTTACTAAATATTTTTTGTAAAAAATAAGACTATTCACAATTCTACATTCAATGTCCATCAGCTAATGTAGAGAATTACAATCACGTGCCACGCATGTTACAACTAGACCTATGGAGTTAATATAATGTAGGAGTAATGGGAATTACTAATATTGCAAAATGTTGCTCAGGCACCATGTCAAACTGTTGGAAAGACAAGCCAATTCATGGAAATTCTGGAACTGACCATTGGAACACAAAGAGACAGAAGGAGGGAAGAGAAGCCAAACCCTGAAGAGCTTTGGTGGAATTACCTAATTTGGGGTAAAATAGAAAGAACCTTCTCTTTCCCCAGCCCCTTTCTGGAGCAGCCTCCAAAAAGGCTGAGAGTAGGTGCTGAGAAAACATATCTGTCAGACGGATGGCCAGATAGGAAGCCCTGTTTGGTTAGTGCTTTTTCTTTAAAGAGTAGCTGCATAATAATGATTTCTCTTTTCGTTTACTCATTGTCTTTATTCGAGTGGGGGCAGCTAAGATTTGCTTGGGGACATTAAAACATCATTTGGAAAATCAACCTTTGGTATTTGCCAGCTCATATTAGTGGATTTGCAGTTTGATAAACCACTTGGATAGAGGGGGTGCCATCCTTGTCTCAGGTACCTCACGTGGCTTGAAACGGTGTCCACACTGGAAGAAGACATGTCCTCCATCAAGGGCATCCATGAAAATCCATGAGTGGTCCAAAACAATTCATAAGGAAGGTGAGTCGGTTTAACTCCAAATGTGGTTTCAGAGTGGAGTGTGGCACCTGGGTCCCAGTCACCAGTGGGCTGCCACCACTGGTTCCACCTCCAAAGTAATTTTTAAATCTGTCCAGTCTTTATTCTCCACTAACACCATAGTCTAATCTAAGATATGACTTCTCACTCAGAACAGCACAATAAGCCTCTCAACTGGCTTCCAGCTTCCACTATTCCCACTGTTCGATCCACTTTCTATCTAACAGCCTGAGACATTCTTTCAAATGTAAGCTGGATTACACTCCTCTTCCATCATTTCTCTAGAAATGTGCTGTTCAATACAATGGCCACCAGCCGGCCATGTGTGTCTATTTAAATTATTTTTTGGTCTTTTGCTATTTTATTCGGAGGATTATTGCATATATATTCATAATGAGAGTCATCTATTCTTCTTTATGCTTTTAATCAGATGTTGGTTTTGTATTGTATTTCTTTATAAAATGATTTGAGAAATTATCTATATTTTTATGATTTCAAATACCTATCTAAATTTAAATGAGTTAAAATTTTAAAAAATGAACAATCCTTTCCTTGGTTATACTAGCCATGTTTCAAGTGCTCATTAGTCACATGTGGCCAGTGGTGACCATGTTGGGCAGCACAGACATCTAGCATTTTTGTTTTACCTGAAAGTTCTGTCCGTTTGTACTGCTCTTGAAGATGCAGCAGTTTCTCCCTCAAAGTAGCAGGTGGTGCCCAGAGCTCCTGACCAAGCAAGCTGTGTGGTCTCTAAGAACTTTGGGCTTTGAAGGAGTATGGCAAGCTTAATTTGGGGAGCTATTACTTTTTTTTCCCTTTTCTCTTCTCCCTATTCAAGCAGGCTCCAACGATTCTTGCCTCCATTGAGGCTGGTGGCAGCACCTCCTGACTTTTGTCTAAAAGTCTAAATCCATAGAGAAGGACGAGGTTTGAAAGGAAAGGAGGAAATTAAGTCCCATGTGAAGAATAAGGCTTGAGGAAAGAAGAATTTTCGCCAAATTAAAGAGAAATTTCCCTAGGTTGGGGAAAGAGAGAGAGAGATGATCAGGTCCCATAAGTAGTCTAGACTAGTACCCCAAGGAAGTGCATCAGAGGGCAAGAGGGAATGGCATGGGGGACACCAGGAAGCTGGTCCTGGGCAGAGCCCTCCAGCCTCGTGAAAGATGTTGGATCTCAGGCACATCCCAAAGAAAGCAGAGAAGCTGGTCTGAAGGAAGCACCTGGGCCAGGAGAAGGGACCTCTCTCTCAAGGAGGTAAGGAGCATAGGAGGTGATGGAGGCTCAAGAGGCTCCTTTACACCATGGTCCTGGGCAAGACCCCAGAACCCAGATAGAACTCCTGGGGGAAAGAGCCCTCACAGAGTTAGGTATTCCATGGAATTATTGGGCTGAGAGCTCAGAGTTGGTGCCACACTGATTGAGGGTGTAAAAGGATGTAGGGTGTGAATTTTACTCTTTCACAGAATGAGAGCTAGAGTTCAGAGCTGCTTATGGATCAGGTGGCCATAGTCTTAGTATCCCTGGACAGTCCCCGCCTGTTATTCTTAAGATTTGCTTGCTATCCCCTTATTTTGTGTAGAAGGCATCTGAGCCCAGAGAGGCAAAGGCCCTTGCTCCCAAGTTCCCACAGCAGATGACTAAGAGCTTAGGCATTGACATCAGACTGCTGGAGTTTGGCTGTCTGTGCCACCACCTCTTAAGTGTACAACCTGCAGTGGGTGTCTCATGGCTGCCATGACAAAATACCTTATACTGGGCAACTTACAAGCAATAGAAATGTATTGCTCACAGTTCTGGAGGCTGGGAAGTCCAAGGTGCAGGGAGATAGGAATCTATCTGGTGGGGGCTCACTCCGCTTCATAGATGCTACTTTTTCACTGCTTCCTCCCATGGCAAAGGGGCCCACAAGCTCCCTCAGACTTCTTTTCTAAAGACACTAATCCCATTGATGAGGGTGGAGTCCTCACTGAGGCTCCACCTCTTACTACCACCACATTGGGAATTAGGTTTCAACATATGGATTTGGGAGGAGGGGGACACAAACATTCTGACCAAGATTGTGGTTATTTGACCTCTGTAAGGTTTTGTTTTCTTAAGGGTGAATGGGGCATGATCATGACACTAATGCCCACTTTGAAAGGCTGCTGTAAGGTATAAGTTACACAGTGTGTATGAGCCTCAGCAGACTACTGAGTCGTTCCACAAATTACCAGCTGGGGCCACAGGCTGGCTCTCCTGGCTCTTCATTCAACATTCCTGCCTCATAATAAAGTCAAAGCAACTGCTAATGAGCAGATCAGAAAGTAAAGTTGTAAAACTTCTGAAGTCCCACTTTTTCTCAAATTACAGCAACTCCTTTAGCCAAGGGTAAAATACCCTGACCCACTTGGTTAGAGGTTTGCCATCAAGGCCACTGCCGCGTCTAGCTGTGCAGCCAGCAGAAAATGCGAAACCATCCAAGCACTTTGGCTTCCACTCCAAGATGATCTGCATGACATTTGGGTCAATCAGTCTAGAGATAATGATTCCTGCTGCAGAGCTGTGTGTGTCCAATCACACACACAAAATAAGGGTTCCCAATTGATTTTTGTGAACCGGTTTCATTTTCTCGGAAAGCATTTCAGGTCAACGGTGAAGCTAGGGTGCTGAGAGGAGGTGGCGTGTCTCCACCTAATTTTGCCCAGGAATGTCTGGCTCTCACTGTGCTCTGTGGAATAAAATTGGAATCATCAAGCCCTTTGAGGAATTACAAGGATATTTTAAAGCAGGACTTTTAATGCGGGGGAATAAGCATAGAGCATCTGCCTGGAGGAGATACACACATACACACACACGCACATACACACACATACACATACATACACACACACATACACACACATACACATACATACACATACACACGTACACACACATGCATACACACACACACATACACATACATACACATACACACACGTACACACACATGCATACACACACACATACACATACACACACGTACACACACATGCATACACACACACATACACATACATACACATACACACACGTACACACACATGCATACACACACACATACACATACATACACATACACACACGTACACACACATGCATACACACACACACACATACATACACATACACACACGTACACACACATGCATACACACACACACATACATACACATACACACACGTACACAGACATGCATACACACACATACACATACATACACATACACACACGTACACACATGCATACACACACATACACATACATACACATACACACGTACACACACATGCATACACACACACATACACATACATACACATACACACACGTACACACACATGCATACACACACACATACACATACATACACATACACACACGTACACACACATGCATACACACACACATACACACATGCATACGTATACATATATATTCACATAGGTTTGTTTTTCCAGAATAAGTTTCTCACAGCAGCACAGTGACAGTTAGGAATCTGTGGGTACTCTTTTCCTGGGCTATTTTTCCACCTTAATGTGTGAACTTCATTTATAATATCCTCAAAATTAAAGCACAAGAAAACCTAAATGAATAGTTTAAGGGGTAATTAAAAATAGGCAACTGTCCTTGTTTCTCTCCTAAACTGGTTGATTTATGCCTTGTTGTGGTTTTTTTTTTTTTTGAGAACACAAAACTATTAATTTATGTGTGAAAAGAACAGTGAATTAATCCTAAAGAGCCCTGCAGCCTTTAAAGACCTGAATCATATGTTGAGCTCATTTAAAACTTGCATAGGAAATTAAGGTAGAATAAAGCCCTTTAATTTGAAAAGTGCATCTATAGTTGCCATCCCTAGGATATCTGCAGGGTCATTATTCAGAAAGGTTAAGGAGGACTTTATTTTTTTATATTCACTATGTATTTCCCAGTTACAGCTCACCATGGTGCATTTCAACTTATAAAGAGAAGGAGATAAAAGGGGGGAGGGGAGCTTTTTATTCACTTTCCACTTAATTTCCTTGCCGCCACGCCAGTCCCAGCTTAATGAATGTAATTGCTACCTTTGATGAAAATACTATTATCAAGATCACACATTACATTGGAAAACAGTTTTTCTTTAAACACAGCTACTGCAGTCTCTAATTATGCATGTAACAAGTGTCTTCCAAACAAAAGAGCATGTTGTCTACAATTGCTAGGAATTGGAGCAAGGCAAATTCGAACAAAGGACAGATTAGATTTGCTCCCCGCTCCACAAAGCCCGTCCCTCTGATTAATTTCCTGCAAAAACTAAAACAATTCTCTTAAAAGGCGCTCGCCCCCTTCTTCAGAATGATCCATATGCCATTTGGGTCTTTCTATAGGATGATAATGGCCTCTGATTTGAACCCGTGTTAGAAAATAAGAAAGGGCTTTTATGAACTTCCTCTTTCATATGCAAATGGACAGCACAAGATCTTGAGGGATAATAAGCCCCCCAAAAAGTGACTTTTTAGTGGCTATAAAAGAGCTCACTGGTAGGGGAAAGTCTGCATTGAGCCTGTTCAACCCAATTATTTTATTAGCTTCAAGAAATGAGGCATCTCTGAGAAAATACCTCTGTGCCTGTTGAGACAGTGGCAACAGCTTTTCTGGGGTGGCCTTTCCTAAAAGACAGTTTCTTGACTTAGGAATAGAATTTTAAAAATGGATTCTGATTAAACAGCAAGTATGCTTGTTAAAGTCTTGTCTTAGGAGACCCTAGGTTTTAACTGCGCTTTGCTATTCATTTGGGAGACTGCATTGGGCAAGTTATCAGGCAAGTTGGGCACGATGTCCTGGGTCTTCATTTCTTTCACTTACCCAGTGTGAGAGGGGAGCGAGATGATCCTGAATGTGCAACTGCCACAATGTCCCCATTCTACCCCCAGCACTATTCAAACCCAGAAGGAAAAAACCAGCTTAGTCCCCAAAACAATATTAGTTATGAGGATGAGGTCTAGAGTCAGACAGCCTGGGTTCAAATCTCAGTTCATAATTTACCTCCTGTGTGACCTGGAAAACGATCATCTTTCTATGTCTTTATTTCCTTGACTTTATTTATTTATTTTTGGTGTTTCCTTTATTGTGTGTATTTATTTATATGTATCTCAACTTTTTTTTAGATTCATGGAGTACATATGCAGGTTTGTCACATGGGTATGTTGTGTGATGCTGAGGTTTGGGGTACAACTGATCCCATCACACGGGAAGTGAGCAGAGTATCCAAGAGTTAGCTTTTCAACCCTTGCCCCATTGCCCCCATTCCCCTCTAGTAGTCCTCAGTTTCTACTGTTATCATCTTTTTTTTTTTTCTTTTTTTGAGATGGAGTCTTCCTCTGTCACCCAGGCTGGAGTGTGGTGATACAATCTTGGCTCACTGCAACCTCCGCCTTCCAGTTTCAAGCAATTCTTCTGCCTCAGCCTCCCGAGTAGCTGGGACTACAGGTGTAAGCCACCACACCTGGTTAATTTTCAGTAGAGATGGGGTTTCACCATATTGGCAAGGCTGGTCTTGAACTCCTGACCTCATGATCCACCCACCTCAGCCTCCCAAAGTGCTGGGATTATAGGCGTGAGCCACTGCCCCTGGGCTATTGTTATCATCTCTACCTCCACGTTTACCCAATATTTAGCTCCCACTTGTAAGTGAAAACATGTGGTGTTTGCTTTTCTGTTCCCATGTTAATTTGATTATATTTCCTCAACTTTAAAATGAAATTAACACCAAAAGGACAGTGAGAATTAAATAAAAGCATACTTGTAAAATGCTTCCAACAATACCCAGTACCTAGGAAGTATTCAAGGAAGGAAGTATTCAATCAATTTTACTTGCTACTCTTATTATTTAAGACCTGGAAGACCACTGGTGCTTGATGAAATGAATTTCCCAAAGTACTGCCCGCTGTCTCCTTGAGGCCTGGGGAAATGGCAAAAGGGAAGTGTCATCTTGGATTGAACCTTATGTCTATCCAATAATGGGAAGGCTACAAGAACTCAATTTAAGGAGGTCACAGTTAGGTCTGGAGCTGTTTTGGTAAAGCTCTACTGCATTAGACGTGACTTGATTCTTTTCAGAGGCTCCTGCCAGATATGGTCCAGAGAGAATCAGCAGAGCAAACGCCAAACGAAGCAGGCTACCTGCACTGCTCTTTCTCATGGGAAAGAGGCTCTGGATACATAAAAAGAGAACCACCACACTCCTGGCTCCTCATTATCTTAGGATTCATTACCTGCATCCAGATCATTTCCTTAGGGCAGTGAAAGCCATCATAAAGCTATGCTCACTAAAGAACCGAGTACCTATGAAAGTAGCACCCACCAGAATGTCCCCTTCTGCTGAACTCTAGCTGTCTTTGCTCAACCCTGATCATCTTTACTGTCTGTCTACTAATTGTCAGATGTTCCAACAATACTTTGCAAAGTCCATATAAATTGATGGCAAAATGAAACTGCAAATTGTGCCACAGTTGCAGGATTTCTTGGAGTTGTGAAAATGACGCTGGAGAGCCATTAGAATTCTATGAAAAGCCATTGACAAATGAGGATCTGGCCATTCTTGAGTTAAAGAAAAAAATGGGCAAGAGGGATGACACAGTCGACACTCAAAAGAGAATGATTTGAGTGCCATGGGTGAAGAAGATATGCCCTTGTGAAAATGCATGAAGCCTTTGGATAATTTTGCAAAAATGACACTCTAAGACCATGCTGTGAAAATCAACCACAAAGAATGGCCCACAGAGTGAGCCATCATACAATTTTGTACTGAAAAACGTATGCCCCCCCACAAATTAACATTCGATTCATTCTTTGTTCAGTCTAAGATTATAGGTGCAATTATAGCCTTAGTCTAAAAATGAGATACATCTTTTTTCATAAATTTTAAGGCAAATTGTAAGTTTCAAGACAAACTCTACATCAAACCTCTTTTGTTTCCACCATTTATTACGAGAGGGTCCCTATTTTAAAGAGATTTGTTTAAAGTGGAATTTTTCCTGCACCAATTTGCTAGTTCAGCAAGGACTTCATGTACTGTAGGTGATATCTTGGGAGCCGCAGGAGACAGTGCACACCCTTTTACATTAAGGCCTCAATGCTGCAGAGCTCCATCCCTTACATACTTTGATCAGTGTGAGCAGGACACACACACGCGCACGCACGCACACACACACACTTCACCTGCAGATTCCACGCGAAGTCAGGCTCTCCAGGCCTGTGTTATCCTGGTAGGGAGGGCTTTCCCAGTTCAGGCGGCTTTCCCATAGCACAGGACTCTATGACTAGTGATCAGAAGGAAAGGGGCCAGGAGCACATCACAGAATATGAAGACCAAACTCCTCAAATCCCACCCTCGCCCACTGCCCCATGAGTCATAGAGAGAGTGATGGGGCTGAGAGTCAGCAGAGAGTCCAGAAATGCCCATTTGCATCCACAATTCTGTTCTCTCAGGAGTCTTCTGGCCCTCGAAGCTGTGTACCTGCCACCTGGTCCCGGCCACAGCCCTGGAGGAGGCCCCGGAGCACAGCAATCTCAATTTCTCAGAAGCAGAAGTGGAGGTGCTGGGACCAGCCCAAGGGTACCCAGTGCATGCTGAGAACCAGGGCAGCCTGAGCACAGATGGAGGGCTCCTCAAAGTACTCCCCGGAAAGCCCCACACATCCATCACTCTTCCCATTCCTCATGCTGCCTGGAACTCTGGAAACTGGCTGCTGAGATCGCTCTAAGGAGCCTCAATGGGGACACGGCATTACAGACAAGAGAGCTTTAAGGCGGCATCTCTGAGTCTCGATGGTCTCACAAATGACTGGCCATTTCCTGGTCCACTGGTCAGAGAATTAGCATACTGTGCATGGGAGCTGCCTCCATCTGTCTTCTGTGCTCCTCATTACCAGTGGCAAGGTGGAATCGGCACCTAACCTTTGAATCCATGAAGGGTAATGCCCCAAACACTCCTGAGTAGATGCACTCCCCTGTGACGGCCACATCGAGGGACTCTGGAACGTCCTCCGCGGGCCCATGCAGGCCACATCTGTGTCTGAGGCCCAGGGAGCAGGTGGACTCCACGAAGAGCAAGGGGTCGAGGAAGGAGCCCTGGCCTCTGCTGGTTCCATGCACTGTTTGTGGGGGACTCAGGCTGTTTGCTTGTCTTATCTGGCCTCATCAGTAAATCAGGGGTCTTCCTGGCAGGTCTGAGAGGTCTTCTGAGCGCCAACTCCAGGGCTGCCTTCCCTAGAAGCCTTTTTTAACCCAGTCCTCACCTTCTTCCAGTCCTGGAAAACCAGCCACGACTCCATCAACTCCCCCCTGGCCTCCCACAGGCTCTGACCCAGCTCCCCCTGCCCTTAGCTGCATTCTCTGGCTCAGTTTCAGCAGCTTCCCCTGTTCACTCAGTGGGAGAAAGTGACCCTGGCTTCTTCCCTGTATTTGCTTCTGGCCACAGCTGCAGTCTGGGTTGGAGGACAGAATCTCCAGGGGAAGGAAAGGAAGATAAGGCTGAGAGAAGGCAGGGTCCCTAGGATGCCCTGTCTGCCAGAGGGCACCTTCTGACATTGGCTGGCTCCTGGAGCTGTGGCCTCTATCCTGCAAGGTGGCAGGTGTTTGTTGACAATGCAAACTGAGCCACCTGCGGCTCCCACCCTGGACAGGACTGGGGTCTGTGCGAAAGGACATTTGACCGCTGCTGGGTGCCTCAAACAATTGGTTGCAAGGTGCTCTTTATAAATCTACCGGGTATAGTTTTTTATTGTAGATTGCACAGAAAGGCCCCATGGTGGGCCAGGAAGGCCGGGGCTCAAACAGAGCTGGGCTGGACCACGCTGTGGGATGTCACCTTGGACAAGTTCTTTCTAGAATTCAAAGCTCAGTTCATTCGTCGGTTAAATGGGTGGTTGTACCAGATCGTGGCTACGAAACTTCCCAGCCCTGACCGTCCAGAGGACTCCAAAAATGCTGGAAGGGACTGGAGAATGTGCCAACTCAGGGGCTTTCCAGCCTTGTTTTGCAGAGTGGTAAGTTTTGGACTAAAGAAACTGGGCCATGTGACTCAAATGCCCAGCAGCTTGGGGCTGTCACAGTGAGGGTGTGACTGCAGCCTGACCAGAGGCCAGGAAACGCCATCTGGCTCCCAGGCAGCTCTGTCCACCCTGTGGGGATGCTGAAGGCTCCCTACATCTGACCTTCTCTCTATAGGGAGGAGAAGGGGGCCCATGGTTGAGGCAGGCCAAGGAAGGGGCAGCCTCATTGCTTAGTTAATTTCATCTACTTGTCCATCCATCTACGGCTGCATTCACATCTTGAGTGCTCAGGGAGCTCCTGTTTGTCCCTCAAGACTCCACTCTGTTTTTGCCCTGCTGTCCCCCTGCCCACCCCCAGGAATAATGAGGCCCACCTCCCCCTGCCTGAACCACCATCGTCACACAGGCCATCCCTCTACAGTGGCACTTGGAAGGCTTCACGAATGACAGTGAGTCTGTAAACCCCCGGAGGCAGGGCTTTCTGTCCCCCAGCACCTGGCATAGCAGGTGCTTAATCAAGGTTTGCTGAATGAATTAATGAATGAGGGGAAGAAGTGAGATGAGGAGGCATGGAGATGACATTCCAGGGGGAGGGGCAGTGTAGGCAAAGGCCAGTGGAGGGAAACAACTCAGTGTCCAGGGACCTGGGAGTAATCAGCACTGATGAACATGGGGACACCCTAATGCCCCATTTTGTTCCTCATCTCACAGGTACTTGGGTATTTGCCTTAATATCTGTATTATTCATTGGACTGTGAGTCCCATAAGCCCATCTGACTATCCCCAGGGTTTTGCCTGTGACCTAGCACATAGTAGGCACTTAATAAGTGATCCTTAAATGGATTAATTGGATAAGGTAGGAGGGCAAAAAGATGGAAACTACAGGGCCGGTATGGCAGCTCCACAACCATCAGAGACCCCATGGCACGGCAGGTGCTTAATCAAGGTTTGCTGAATGAATTAATGAATGAGAGGAAGAAGTGAGATAAGCAGATGTGGTGAGCAGGTGTGATGAGCAGATGGGCCCCTTAAAGGGTTGCTATAAGAAAGGCAGGATGCTCAGTTAAACTAGAATTTCAGATAAGCAATAAAAAGTTGTGTTTCTTTTTTGTTTTTGTTTTTTGTTTTGTTTTCATTTTTGTTTTGAGACAGGGTCTTGCTTTGTCACCCAGGCTGGAGTGCAGTGGTGCAATCTTGGCTCACTGCAGCCTCGACCTCCCAGGTTCAAGCGATCCTACCACCTCAGCCCCCCAAGTAGCTGGGACTATAGGCATGTACCACCACTCCTGGCTAATTTTTGTATTTTTTGTAAAGATGGGGTTTTGCCATGTTGCCCAGGCTGGTCTGGAACTCCTGCCTGGGCTCAAGTGATCCACCCACCTCAGCATCCCAAAATGCTGGGATTACAGGCATGAGCCACCGCATCCAACCAACAATGAATAAGTCTTTGATAACTATGTCCCAAATATTGCACAGGACGTATTTATTAAAAAATTATTCATTGTGTTCTGAAACTCAAACTCATGTTTTTGGTGTTTTTATTTATTTGCATATTTGTTTTTTGTATCTTATTTTTAAAGTTTGTTTCTTTGTTTATTTTTTACTAATCTGGCAACCTACCATTCCCTCTTTTCACTTAGCCATAATCATCTCTGGCTTTTATCATCAGTATGACTGTGACCTCAGAGTCACAAGATGGCTGCTGGAGTGCCAGCCTTCATGCTTGTGATTTAGGAAAGCAGAAGGATAAAAGGAGAAGGGACGAAAGGACACCTCTCTCCCATCTGAGTCAGCTCTCTGTAAGAGATTTCCTCCACTAAATATGGGTTTGTGCTAGATTTCTTCTTTGATAATAATAAGAAATTATTGTTTATTTTGTTAGATGTAAAAGGTATTATGGATATATGAGAAAATGTTTTACCTTTTTGGAGATGCATCCTAAAATATTTAAAGATAAGATACGACGTCTGTAATGTATTTTTAATTATTTTCAGGAAAAAAGGAAGCAAATATGGCAAAAAGTTAACAACTATTAAATCTGGATGAGGGGTATATATGATGCCAATTACCCTTGTCTCTGGACCTTTTTTATGCTTGAAAATTTTCTTTGCGGGTTTTTTGTTTTTTGGTTTTTTTTAGATGTAGTCTCACTCTGTTGCCCAGGCTGGAGTGCACTGGTGCGATCTTGGCTCATTGCAACCTCTGCCACCCGGTTCAAGTGATTCTCCTGCCTCAGCCTCCAGAGTAGCTGGGATTACAGATGTCCACCACCACGCCTGGCTAATTTTTGTATCTTTTTAAGTAGAGACGGGGTTTCGCCATGTTAGCCAGGCTGGTCTCGAACTCCTGACCTCAAGCAATCCGCCCACCTCAGCCTCCCAAACATTCTCTAATAGAAAGTTTTGAGCTGGGCACAGTGGCTCACATCTGTAATCCCTGCACTTTGGGAGGACAAGGTGGGAGGATCACTTGAGCCCAGGAACTTCAAGCTACAGTGGAGCTATAATCGCACCACTATACAGTGGAGCTATACAGTGGAGCTATAATCGCACCACTGCACTCCAGCCTGGGAGACAAAAGAAGACTCCAACTCTTAAAAAAACAAAAAACAAAAATAAACAAAAAATAGTTTTCGTTTTGTTCTTTTTAAAAATTATTTTATTTATTTATTTATTTATGTTTTGAGACAGAGTCTTGCTCTGTCACCCAGGCTGGAGTGCGGTGGTGCGATCTTGGCTCACTGCAACCTCCACCTCCTGGGTTCAAGCGATTCTCCCACCTCAGCCTCCTGAGTAGCTGGGATTACAGGCACATGCCACCACGACCAGCTAATTTTTGTATTTTTAGTAGAGACGGGGTTTCATCCTATTGGTCAGGCTGGTCTTGAACTCCTGTCCTCAGGTGATCCACCCACCTCAGCCTCCCAAAGTGCTGGGATTACAGGGTTGAGCCACCTTGCCCAGCCTGTTCTTGTTTTTTAAAGGACAGATTACCCATAATCTTGCCCAACATTTGATTTCTTCTCATTCCCTTACAGAATGGGAGGCTGGGAAGGGAAGTCTTTGAGCTGGGTATACTGATGCCTGATACAATCAACATTCAGTCAGTGAGGAGGAAAGGGAGAATGGTTGTCAGGCAGGAGCTCACAGCCTCTGCCCAGGGCTCAATTTCTCAACCCCTCTGCACAGAGGAGCAGGGGCCGTGGTGCCTGAAGCGCTGCCTTGCCTTCCTTGTTGGAACCAGCCCCTCCTGATCTCACCCAAACTCCTAGAGAATTTCTTCCCTTAGTACGGTGACTAAGGCACCACTAACCCCTCACCCCAGGGAGAGGAGACTTGCTGAGCTCCCAGTCTGTGCATGGTACAGCTTGTATGATCTCTGTGTCATACAGGTACCCTGTATGATCTTTGCCAGGGTAATTTAACCTCCTTGGAGCCCTGTGATCACCTCTCTAAAGAATACACAGCCCAGCCCCTTCCTTCCCTCATTAGATGGAGTTTAATTTCCCAGCTCACTGGCTGGGGCTACTGTCAGGGAGAAAAATCCTTGAACAGAGATCCTGAGCTGCTGTGTCAGGTGAGGCAGCCTATGCCACTTGCTTTCCTTTCTGCCTTGATGCCCTAGTTGTCACCTGCCGGAAACTGATAGTACCTGGCGTAGTGTTCAGTGTATAGAGGAAGACCTTGAAGCCATGGATACATATACGTGTTATTGCACTCTACGTATGTGGCATGTAGTAGGCCTGCTATGAAGATATGCGGGGAGAGCAGGTCCACTGGTCTGTCAACTGACTGATGAACGGATAGATGAAATGTGGCACATCCATGCAATGGTATATTATTCGGCCATAAAGAGGAATAAAGTACTGATTCATGCTACACAAAGATGAACCTTGAAAACAGCGTGCTAAGTGATAGGAGTCAGTCACGAAGGAGCACATACTGTTTGATTCCATTTAGATGAAATGTCCAGAAGGGCAAATCTGTAGAGACAGAAAGTAGATTAGCGCTTGCCTAGAGTCAGTTGCGGGATGGAGGAGAAATGGGGAGTGATTGCTAATGGGTATGGGGTTTCTTTTTGGCGTGATAAAAATATTCTGAAATTGACTGTGGGGATGGTTGCACATATCTGCAAATATATGAAAACCAATTGAATTGTACACCTTGCGTAGGTGAATTGTATGGTATGTGAATTAGAGCTCAATAAAGCTTTTTTTTTTTTTTTTGAGACAGAGTCTTGCTCTGTTGCCCAGGCTGGAGTGCAGTGGTACAATCTTGGCTCACTGCAATCTCCACCTTCTGGGTTCAAGCGATTCTCGTTGCCTCAGCTTCCTGAGTAGCTGGGACTACAGGTGCACCCACAACACTGGGCTAATTTTTGTATTTTTAGTAGAGACAGGATTTCGCCATGTTGGCCAGGCTGGTCTCCAACTCCTGGCCTCAAGTGAGCCACCCTCCTCGGCCTCCCAAAGTGCTGGGATTACAGGTGTGAGCCACCAGGCCCAGTCAATAAAGCAGTTTTTTAAAATGAAAAAATCCTGGCATGGTGGCTCACAACTCTAAATCCCAACATGTTAGGAAGGCCGAGGTGGGCACATTGCTTGAGCCCAGGAGTTTGAGACAGCCTGGGCAACATGGTGAAACCTCGTCTCTATAGAGAATATGAAAATTAGCCTGGTGTGGTGGCGCACACCTGTAGTCTCAGGTACTGGGGAGGCTGAGGTAGGAGGATCACCAGAGCCCAGGAGGCGGAGGCTGCATTAAGCCATGTTCACACTGCTGCAGTCCAGCCTGGACAACAGAGCAAAAGCCTGTCTCAAATAAATAAATAAATAATAAAAGTTAAAAAATGGGAGATGTTTATATCCATAGCAACAATATCAACAATATGTTGCCCAGGAGGCCCTGTGGCCACTAGCGACCTGGAAAATTCCTAGCGGCAGCCGGAATTCCAGAAGCCAAGTCCAGCTAGAACCATGAGGTAGGGAGCTGGGGGAAGAGCCCTGTGTGGCTTCTGCCAGTGGTGAATGACTCGAGCTAATGTGCCTCCACTTACATGTATTGATCGTTTACCTCCCTCTGTTCCCCACACTAGATCTATGAGCAAGGAGAAAGAAAAAAGGAGTTCAGGTTTAAACTCTTATCACTGAAGTGAGTCTCCTTCTACATTAAAAAACTATCCAGACCCTGTGGCAGGAATGGGCTCTGTTCTTGGGGCATAAATTTGTGTGTGTGGAAAAAAGACTTATTGGTGAACTTAGCAGTATTTTTCGTTGAACTGGCAGTTGCTAACCATTACACCAGTATTTATTTGATTCTTAAAGAGTACAAAACCATGGACCACAAATAAAGAAGATGGAGTAATAGTTTGTGGCTGGGCCACTAGCTTTAAACTTGAAATGAAGTGTCCAGTTTTGAGTTACTGTGTCCAACCACCATTTGTACAGTTTGAAAAGTGGGGGCATTTTTCCAGCCTGTCAGTGTGACTGTAGTTCATTCCCATGAATGATATTGCTGAAGGAGCAGTTGTTCTGCTATGAGCACCTCACTCATGACCAGAATATATTAAATGTATTAATCTGTGCCTCCCGGCGTAATTTAGGAAGGCCCTCTATTTGACACATTCCTGTACATCCTTGTTTTATTGCCTGCTCCCGCAGGTAACAATGTCTCAAAAGTCTTGCTCCTGAATGAAGTTAAAATTACATGTCACCCAATAGCATATGCAGTTTTGTGGCTTATTTTGCTGTCAAAATTACCACCGTGCAACAACATGAGGTGTTAATGGGGACGTAGCGTGATTTACCTCTCGGGCTCTGGGCTCCGTGGTGAGGGAGGACTCCTTCGTCCACGTGGCCACATGCGAAGGGAAGCCCTGGCCACCTCTGCCCTTCCACTCTGCCTTCAGTACCCAAATTGTGTCTCTGACCATGGCAGGTCTTTCCAGAGATGAAAATAAGAGGTACTTGAGATTCTCTGCCAAATAATTGCTAAGCTTGTTTTAAGTCATGAAGGGAAAACTGCAAATTTCAAGCAGGTTAGTCTTCCACCAACAAACAGCATTCATAACTTGTTTCCCAGTTAGACTGGTGACTACTATCCGTTAAGAATGTGCCCAAGACTTAATGCAGAAATGTCTTAATTTTAAGGCTAATGGGAACAGCTCTGACTTACAATTTGACGCAATGTTTTTCTACCCTGCCAAGCCTATGTCTTTGGAATGTTTATTATTTTAGGTAACAAGAAAGCCACAAAGCCAGGTTGCATCTTTTAGTGAGACTATGGATTCCCCATCCAGGAAGAGTATGGAATGTAGTTTAAGCCAGCCTGGGAGCCTGGACTAGAGGCTGCACTAGGAGGTTAATGAGTCCTAGGCACTTTTGCTTGTGTGGGTCCCTTCCTCCCTAAGAAAAAAAATATATATTTTATAACTTCTTGGGTATCAAGACAAATATAATCAACTGGGCATGGTGGCTCATGCCTAAAATCCCAGCACTTTAGGAGGTCAAGGCAGGAGGATCACCTGAGGCCAAGAGTTTGAAACCAGTCTGGACAACATAGCGAGACCGTGTCTCTTTAAAAAAATAAAATTATTGTTTAAAAACGATATATTTTCCAAGTAGGAGAACAGAAAAAAATAAACAATACAAAAATAAAAATAAAACAAAAAGATGGATATAATCTAGGCTGGACTTATTATTATATAGACATTACTATTATATTCATTTTTAATTTCTGATTTTAAAAGAAATAAAAGTGAAAACATTTCTGTGGGCCCTAGGCGCTGTGCCTGCTGTGCCTGATGGGTATGGCTGCCTTGACCTGTGCTGCGGGATTGAAGTGTCCAATCTTTCCCCGGGAGTTTATTTCAAGGCCAGCACAATCTGGCCAGGGCACCTCATGGAGGGACTCAGCCAAAAGGCATCCCACTTCCCCACCTCGGCACACAGTGTTTGCCAGGCCTCCCCCAGGGGCGACCCCAGGGCCTCTTCTTTCCCTCTCTCGTTGATTTGTCTTTATTTTAAATAAATAGGCCAAGGCCTCTGCTATGGATTTTCCCATGCATTTGAGAGATGGGGACAATTCATGAGTGCGAGACCAGAACGCTCCACCTGCGGGTGTGGCTGGCCACGATGATGGGAAGCGCGTTAGTAATGGGCCACCATGGCTGACCCCCGACCTCATCGACTGCCGCCCCTCTCCCCAGCCAGGTTCTGCTGTCCAGGCAGCTGCAGAGGAGTTTAAAGGGCAGCCATCGTCCCTGGTCAGCCAGCCTGCCATTAATAACATTTGCATCTGTGACAATGACAAACCTGCAGTACTTGAAGAGAGTTTATTAAGGTCAGTCTATAAATAAGAATTAAAAATTTTTAAAAATCGGTTGACACAGACGAACAGACAGATGAAGAAAGTGATTGGGTGAAACAATAAATATAAAAGTGGATAAGGAGCTCCCAGAGCTGGCCTGGAAATCAGAGCCCAGCCCAGTCTTCCTCCGACCTCGCCTGAAGTTTAGATTTCATGAAGACACTCAGAACTTGTAGGTTTTGTGAATCTAGGCCCTGGCTAATATTTTGTCATTTAATGCCTGTTCTCTCAGCTGATAAAAAGAATTGCAGCCATTTCTCTATGTCAAGCCCATAACTGAGAGCTGGTAAAATTTAAATGTCTCATCTGTCCTCTGGCTTGCATGCAGATGCCCTTCCCCGGGAGCTTGGCTCCAGGCCTGTGGGCTAGTGACAGTCCCCCGGCTTGCCCAGCTGGCTCTTGCTGTCTTGGGATGGACTGCCTGAGCAAACTGGCCAGGGGGATTGGAAGCGAGAAGTGTGTCTTCCTGTAGCTTGGTCCCCCATCTCAGAGAGTGGGATTCTCCCCCGCAGTCCACAGGTCTTTGGGGTTTTGGTGCACACCATCCCAGTCGACTTTCTCAACGAAGTGGCTCCTGCTCTGTAGGCCTTTTCAACGATCGTGGTGATTTTTAATCATATATTTAAGCAACTCTTTTCAAAGTTCTTTTGCCTCCGTTAGCTCATTTGGCCCCCACAAGAAGCCCAGGAGAGACTCAGAGCAAATTTGATTATCTCCATTTGGAAGATATACGGGGCACAGAGAGGTCAGGCTAGTCTGAGGTCGCTCCGCGTGTAGGCGCAGAACCAGGTCACTGTCCACTAAATGTACGAAGAGAGGGAAAGAAAGCAGTGGGTAGGAAGTCCAAGTGCTGCAAAGAAATGAAACTTAGCCAGCTTTCTACCCACCAGGAATGCATATTAGCATGAAAGTTAACTTGTCCTCACTTTGGTGACAACCAGGGAGCACTATGGTAGCTCTGCAGGGCTGTCAGGCCAGAAACAACCTTCAGAATCATCATATTATTAGGATGTGGTGCTTTATTCCAAATAAAGGAGTAAATGTCACTGTGTCTCATCCTTCCGAAAAGACAATTAGATGGAAATACTCATGGTAACTGCTTCTCAGTTAAGCAGAATTATCAACAAGCCAGAATGTCACAATAAGAAAGCAGGCAGTAGACAGGATGGAGAGTTCTCCTAAATGCTCTGCCCTCTGTTAGTCCTTAGATTCCCCATGACTCAATTCGAGCTTGAGGGTCTTAGGGGTGCAACACAGATTGGGAGCTGTACAGAGCTCAGAACCACAGGCAAGAAAGAAGGAAGACTTCAGAGCCGGAGTCTAAAAGAGAGGATTCTGCCATTCAATTCCGCTTATCAAATGTCTGGTATTATGTCCCCCAAGCCAGACCCCAGACCAGGAGCACCAGAGTGGGGAGAGAGTGAAGTGACCCCAGTCCCTGAGCTTCAGGTGGAGGACAGGCAAGTATGTGACTAATTGTGAGATGCAATGTGAGAACTGTGTCAGTAGTGTAGACACCATTCTGCCATGAAGATCTCTATCATAGGAAAGGAATTCTAGGAAGGCTTCACAGAGCAGGTGTCCCAAAAGAACTAAGCTTGAAGGAAAAGTGGGAAAATCCCATATGGGAAAGGAAACGGCATGCCAGGTGCTATAGGCTATGTCCCCTTAAAATTCATATGTTGAAGCCATTACCCCCAGAACCTCAGAATATGACTGTATTGGGAGATAGGGTCTTTAAAGAGGCGATAAAATTAAAATGAGGTCATTAGGGTGGGCCCCAAGCCAATCTGACTGATGTCCTTATCAAAACAGGAGATTAGAACACAGATGGGTACATAGGAAAGACCTTGTGAAGACCCAGAGAAGACGGCCACCTACAAGCCAAGGAGGGAGGCCTCAGAAGGAACAAACCTGCCAACACCTTGATCTCGGACTTCCAGCCTCCAGAACTGTGAGGGAATAAATTTCTGTCATTTAGGACACCTAGTTGGCGGTTATGTTTTACAGCCACCCTAGCAAACTAATAACACCAGGAAAGCAAAGAGCCCGGCACAGTTCTGGGAGTGGGAATGTATCTGAGTGTTTAGAGCATGGTGGTGCTTTGAGGAGTCTAGGTGGCCAGAAGGGGACAGAATGTGCTTGCTGGAGGCACCAGGACACCAGAGTTCTTGCCTCATTACCAACCGTTGTCCTCATGGGAGTGCCACGGCAGCCTTTCCTGGCTGTGCCCTGCTCCACTCCTGTCTCCCAGGGGAAGCTGGGCACTCATACCCTTTGCTTTGCTTTAGTGCAAACTTAAAGGCAGCTTCCAGCTCAGAATCTCCAACTCCTTCCCTGGGGTCTCCCCAGTGGCAACCACGTGCCTCCCACATGTTTGTGGGGGGTGGAGCCAACAGACACCTGTGTGAGTTCAGGGTTGCCTGCTCTCCTCCAACACCCTTGGCTTGCTAGCTTTCCACCCTAGGAGCTTCCCAGATCTCCCCTAGTAGATGGCTGCTGGGGGAAACCACTCAACTCAAAGCCACGGCCAGCTGGAAGATGTTTTGGAAACTCTCAGCTGACATTGCAGCCTCTGTGGTGTGGGAGAATGTGGTAGGCTGAATAATGGCCCCTCAAAAATATCAGGCCCTAATCCCTGGAACCTATAAAATTTTCATATACAGAGAATCTTTGCAGATGTGATCTTGACATGTGGGATTATCCTGGATTCTCACAGTGGGCCCTAAATGCAATCACATGTATCCTTATAGGAGGGAGGGAGAGGGAGATTTTATACACACAGAGGAGAAGGCACTGGGAAGACAGAGCCAAGAGATTTGAAGATGCTGGCCTTGAAGACAGTGTGATGCAGCCACAAACCGAGGAAAGCCAGCAGCTACGAGAAGCTGGGAGCGGCAAGGAAGACTTCTCCCCAGAGTCTCCCAGGGAACAAGGCCTTACCCGCACCTTGATTTGATACTGATTTCAAACTTCTGGCCTTGGTAATGGTGAGAGAATAATCCTGTTTTAAGCCACTACATTCCTGGTCATCAGTTACAGCAGCACAGGAAGCTCATGCAGAATGGCAGGCCAGGGATCCAGGTAGGGCTCTGACACCTGCTAGTTCCAGGCACTTTATGCTTTCTCCGATCTCAGTTTCCTCCCCTGAGCTCCCATTGTGTAATGCATCATTGCCATTGTGACAGCCAATCCTGGCCTGCCTGCATATGCATCCGGGTCAAGGGGCACCCACAGCACTCTAACCAGGCCTGGCAACTGCAGCGTTGCCCCACACGCAGCAGAATATCATGAACTTCGGCCTTGCTATCTGAGAGTCTGAGCAGCCCAGATCATGGGTGTTCGCCTTGACGTTCCCATTTGTTGCACCCAATCTGATGATAAACGCGGAGACCCCAGGAACACTGGCCTGGAAAGGCCCTGACAACTGAGAGATGTAGCTGAGGCAAGAGGAAAGAAAGGAAATGGCATTTTCCCTCCAAAAGGCCTAGGCCTTCTTGAATGAGCCATAGCCAGGGAGCCCCAGTGTGTGCTTGGGCGGTGTCCACCAGCAGTAATCCCAGAGGCCATTGCCCCTGGTTTCACCCACAGCGATGGGCAGCAGTGATGGGGGCCAAGTCACTGAAAAAGAAAGGGAAAGTGGAAGTGGGGCTAGGGGTAGGAAACGTGTACATCTGTGTGGGTTTGCCAGGAGATGGGGAGGCCTCATGTTTGAGGCGAACGTCCAGATGCCACCTGCTCAGGGGAGCAGGCTGCTCTGGAGCCCTCACTGCAAGCCCGGGAATGGGTCCTGGCCAGAAAACATGCAGGTGTTGCAACCAGGTGCAGGGAACTCTTCCTACAGACACACCTGTGCTGCCTGGCAGCACATCCTCCTGGGGTCCTCATCTGGCTCGCAGCCACCCTCCTCCTTGATCTCACTAACTGCTGAGTCACCTTCTGTGATATCATCCTCACTCTTTCTTCACTGGTCCTAACCCAGTCTGAAATCGTGTACTTTGTCCTGATTTATTGTCGATCTCTCCTCATAAGAATTTAAGTGCCTGGGCCAGGCACGGTGGCTCATGCCTATAATCCCAGCACTTTGGGAGGCCGAGGTAGGCAGATCATGAGGTAAAGAGATCGAGACCATCCTGGCCAACATGGTGAAACCCTGTCTCTACTAAAAATACAAAAAGTAGCTGAGCATGGTGGTGCATGCCTGTAGTCTCAGCTGCTTGGGAGGCTGAGGCAGGAAAATCACTTGAACCTGGGAGGCAGAGGTTGCAGTGAGCCAAGATCATGCCATTGCACTCCAGCCTGGGTGACAGAGCGAGACTCCGTCTCAAAAAAAAAATTTTTTTTAAGTTCCTGGATAGACCAGGCTGAGACTTCAGTCCCTCGTCTCTGCCACAGAGAACTCACTCAGGAAATATTGAATGAATGGGTGAATGAGTGAGTGAACGAGTTGATGAATGAGTGAGTGAATGAATGAATGAGAGAGTGATGCATGAATGAGTGAATGGGTGAGTGAGCAAATGGATGAATGAGTGTATGATGGATGAATGAGCAAATGAATGAATGAGTGACTGAGTGATGAATGAATGAGTGAACGGGTGAATAAGTGAGTGAATGGATGAATTAATGAATGGATGGGTGAATGAGCGAATGGGTGAATGAGTGAGCGAATGGGTGAATGAGTGAGTGAATGGATGAATTAATGAGTGAGGGAATGGATGAATGAGTGAGTGAGTGAGTGAATAGATGAATAAATGAGTGGGTGAGGGAATGGATGAATAAATGAGTGGGTGAATGGATGAATGAATGAGTGACTGAATAAATGAATGAGAGAGTGGATGAATGCGTGAATGAATTAATGAGTGATCAATGAATGAATGGATGAATGAGTGAGTGAGTGAATGGATGAATTAGTGAATGGATGGATGAATGAGTGAATGTGTGAGTGAGTGAGTGAACGGGTGAGTGAGTGAGTGAGTGAACGGGTGAATGAGTGACTGAGTGAATAAATGAATGAGTGAGCGAATGGATAAATTAGTGCATGAGTGAATGAGAGGGGGCACTCAAGCCCCCACACTGATATTCACAGATATTCCAGAAGCTCCACGGAGCCTCTGGGAGCTCAGAGGAGTGAGGGAGGTTCCTGTCCTCCTCTCTCTGATCTCCAGCCTGAGGTCCAGGGCCAGGGAGACTCATCAGCTGCCATCGTACCACAGGCAGGTTATGGTGATGGCCGTGCCTGGGGGCCAGACAGGGTCACGGAGGTGGAGGTGGGAGAGATGGCCCTGGGGGACTGGGGTTCAGTGGTTTCTCACAGTGTTCAAATCAAAGCCCAAAGGCAAGGACTTGGGCTTCTTTCCAAGAATGGGAGCCTTATTTAATCCATAATCCCACCATAGCTGATGATGCCTGCAGACCCCATTCTCAGCTCCACGTGGCTGCCCCCCTCTCTCTCGTGGAGCCAGATGTCCCACGGTCCCACCCACCTCAGGGGCATGAAGGTGCCCCTTTCATTTCTTCTCTACATTCCACTCTCTCAGTGACGTTTTAATCCATTCAAACTGGAAGGAAATCTTTGCTAATCACCCTCTGAAAATCTTTAGTTGTTAAAATTCTTTTTGTTGTTGTTGTTGCCGCTTAAAGTTTCATTATTTTTAAACAATCCAATTTTACGGGCATTGCATCCTTAATGTGCCCTAATTATGGGGGATGTTTTGGTAAAGCAGTGGGATGCTTCGTTCTGGAAGTTTCACCTTCTCCAGGAAGGGGCTGCTGAGGGTTTTTGGGGATTCCTACATTGTAATATATCATAATTGTGCATATTTTTACTAGGGGCTGTGAATATGTATTGTTACAAATAATTAAATTCAGCACAACCGGAACTGCATCCAGAAAACGCAAACCTTGCATAAAAGCAATAAAATTAGCAGCTTCCGATGAATCTTCAGAACTACCTGTATTAGAATCCAACCAATCCCTTCTCTTCAGTCAGTCCCCAAGAAGGAGCAGAAGAATGCAACTTCCATGACTCCACATGTGTGGGATGGAGTCAGGAAACCTATGTTTGAGTTCTGGCTCTGCTTTTTAACCAGAACCGTGGCCTTGGGTGAGTTCTTTTCTCCCTGAGCTTTGGATTTCTTATCTGTAAAACGGAGAAAATAGCAATGCAAGCTGTGAGAGTCCAATGAGATAATAGATCTAAACATGCCTTAGAAACTATGAAGGGCCAGATATACTACTCAGAGACCCAGCCTCTCCAGAAGAATGAATCGGAGGAACTAGAGGCCTTCTTACCCAAAACTGCTGCCTGCCAGCCAAGCCAGATGGTTCCATCCACCACAGGCACTCTGTCCCGCCCTTGGGCCTAAACAAACCTAACATTCCTGCTGCTATTTTGGGGCCCCCACTACCCTCAGGGCCCCAAGGTCAAACAACCTGGCATCTCTTTTTTCACTCCTGTTAGGAATTGGAGAGCCATAAAATGGATATTTCAGAAAGCCCAGTGCATGGGTCATGGGGCCAATACCAGCACTAGCAAGCTTCTTTAATTTTACTTAAAGGTAAAATTCAGTCACATAATGGGTGATTCTTTGAAATCCACCACTAATGTTTTTGGTGAACTCTTTTATGAAATAATTGCATAATTTCAGCAGGTTGCCCAGGGTCTAGAAAATAAATAAATAAATAAATAGTCATATAAGCCTTCAATCCACATTTCTTAAATAAAATGATTGACCAGAGGCATTTAAAAAGCACAGTTTGAGAGTATCCATGGAGATTTGGTTGGAAAATCTTAAACTACAAATTCTACAAATGGCTCCTCCTTCCTTAAACCTGAGCCTGGTCTCTGTTCAAGCAAGAAGGCAGGATCTCAGCGTCTGCACTGCAAGCAGTCCGAATACCCGAGTGGGGACTCTGTCAACTGGCCCATTCTCCATGTGTCATGGAATTCTCAGCCCGTGCGGATTTATCCTCAGCCTCAGACAGGGCGTTCTGGGTTTAAATATGCATATGCATATTGACAGGGCCACTTTCCTTAAAGAAGGGGAGGGCACAGAACAGGCCATGGCCATCTTTGCCATCTGTGGGTGCCCATGTGCCCGCCATCTGGAGTCATACTGGAGCCATGGTCACCTGGGCATACTGGCAGATTGTAGAAACACATGTTCCACTGCTTTCTTTCGATAGTACCTGCCGCTTGTTTATTCTTTGGTGTGAATAAAGATAACTTTTGTTCAGAGAGTGAGACAACTTACCAGAGCCCCCTTCAGATGCCATGAGACGGGCCTGGGGCCTTCTGGAACAATGAGGGGACACAGGCCCTCGTCCTGTTGAACACTCTGGGGAGCCACTCTGGGGAAATGCTGCTGTTGGAATATGACCAGGGCCCACCGAGAGAAGCCTTGATGCTGAAACCAAGAGTTACTCCTGCCATCAGGAGGGCAGATGGAATGGACAGGGTGGGCTCTGGGGTGGGGGTTCTGCTGAGGGGTTTCCTGCCCTGGCTGCTGCACTCGGCCAGTGGATGCCATTGCCAGACCTCCTGCTCCAGAAGCAGCAGCTTTCCCCCATGGTAGAGTTGGTTCCCAATTCCCTCAAGACAAAAGGCACTATGGCAACTAGACATGATTGTTGCGATTAATCACTCCTGACGTCTAAAGGGTTTTGCTCCTGAGGTCATCTGGCACAGTGGCAAAGCACACAGACCCGAGGGACAGCACTGCCACCTTCTTCTAGCTGGGGGAGATTGGGGACATCACTGTCATCTCTAAAACAGGAACAGCAATAATGATAATTACAATGGTAATTATATCATAGGGTCATCATCAAGATTAAATGGGATCATCTGTGTCAATTACCAAGCAAACACTAAGTGTTCAATATATTTTGTTATAACTTGCACTTATGTTAATCACATTTTATCCTCATGGTAATTTTGTAAGTTTGTAATTATTATGACTATTTTACTGGTAAGGAAATTGGTGCTCTGAGAGGTCCCATGACTTTCTTGTGGTCACTGAGCAGCAGGAAGTGGAGGTGGAGACAGTCCCAACATCCTCACGTGAAGCCCCCATCACTAGCGGAACCACGTTGAATCTTTCATGCACACCAGCACTTCATTTCCCCACCAAACCACCCCCAGAGCCCAGCAAACCAATCAACATGATCATCCAGACCAGTGCTGTCAATATGATGCTGTCAGTATACTGGATCCCAGTCCAATATAAGATTGTTCTTGCAATTAGAGCTCATCAGGGGATGAGCTGTCTGGGGAGGTAATGAGATCCTTGTCCCTGGAAGTGTTTAGGCAGAGGCCAGATGCCATGGGTCAGGTATTTCCCCACTAGTTGAGAAATTGGACAAGATGACGCTAAGGTACTACTATCAGGTTCTATGATACGAAGACATCAAAGCTTATCCTCAAGGAACCATTTCCAGTGGTGAGCTTTCAGACAATTAGTGGGCTGAATAATAATCTAATGATTGTTATGTGTGGCCACTTTTAATTAAAATTAAATCAAATTAAAAATTCTCTCCTCAGTTGCACCAGCTACTTGTGGCTGGGGGCTACCGCATTGGATAATGCCCCATTTGCATCACCTCTGCAGGGTCTCTTGGATGATGCTGATCTCTCCTCTCAGCTCTGCCTTTTTCTCCATGTACAGAAAACTTTATTTGGGTCCAAAGCAGAGCCTGTTTCATCAGCACCAGCCAACTGGGAGATAGGAGTGCTTCTCAAGCTTCATCCAATCTGACAGCAAAGACAGAAATGTTCCAATTTTGACCAGAAGGAAAAAAATCCTGCCAGGGCAAAAGGGAAAATTCACTCATCAAGTATTGTTTAAATTATTTGAAAATATACTGCATCTGTTTAATGTTTAAAGCAAAAGAAAGTGGCAAAGTAACCGAGCATGAGATAGCTTTCAATAAATAATCACGGAATAAATAGGAATATTCGCATGGGAGCCCTGGAAATGCACGAGTAGTTTGGTACCAATAAAATGCAAAGGATAAAAATAAAATACAATACAGCAGCAAAAGTATTTATATAAATCATGAAAATGTAGGAAAGAAAAAGAGCCAGCTGCTCCAGCTCACATTTGGAACAAGGTAATATGAGAAATATAAGCCTGCCACCAAAGACTGTATTAGAAGCTGGGAAATAACGAACATGATTGCATTGTAGTTTTTCCAAGGGTGAAATTTACAAACGATTTACTGTAAATGTTTACCCAGTGTACAATAGAGAAATGTGATCAGAGATAATTTATCTTAAAATTTTCACCACATTCTTATGTATTCCACTTGAGAAAGGGGCATAAGGTTTTTAAATGCGTTATTGTATATTCACCTCCTCCAGCTTCCCACCCTCTTTATTTATTTATTTTTCTTTTTGGCTTACCTTAAGCTACTGGACAAAGTTGTCTCTTTGATCCTCTGCTAAGAAAGTCAAGAATTGTGGCCTGCAGTGAGGTGCTAATTGATGACCAATCAGATCAATGCCTATTTCATTAATCAAGAGTTTCAAAGCAAAATCCACATGAAGGAAAGAAACTTTCCTCTCGTTCCCTCTCTGGAAACAGAAGCTTGACTGATGGATTCCCCTCCATGAGTTTGCTTCCACTGAATATGGTCCAAACTCTCATTTGCTGGACAAACTATTCTGCAGCCCAGTTCAAATTAAAGGCAAAGTCTTTGGAGCTGGAAGACAGAGGTTCAAGTTCAGCTTCCCCAAGTTGTACAATGTCTTTGTCAATAAAATGGGGCCAATGAATGCAGTTTTTGGAAGCTCTTTTCTATCATGAAGCACTAGGTGAGGGTCAGGTTATTATTGTGACAGATTTTGCTG